>NC_089516.1:66529766-71757266 GCF_036850995.1 Saccopteryx leptura | reverse complement strand
ATAAACAATCTTGTGAGATATTATTTTTCCAACTTTATAGATGATGAAATTGAGACTCTGTAATATTAAGTAACTTGCCCCAGGTTACACAACCGAAAGGTGTTGGGCCATGGATATTTTTGGGGGGAGGCCATGGATTTAAACCCAGGAAAATGTAGATCTAACACCTGTTCAATTTCCCAGTCCTCATGTCCTATTCAAAATTACATAGAAACAAACTGAACCGTATGTGAGTGTGACATAATATTTGTAAAGGTGTTTAATATTTTAATAAATTCCTTCAAACTACTTGGTTTCACCTTTACAAATTTGCATCTAAAAGATTAGAAATAATCACTTTGGCAATGACACTTATTTTCTATGGCTTATAGCTGTTCACATAATTTCCATAAATAATTAACAACTATTTTTCAACGAGAATGTCATCACCAGTTTCTTTCTTTTCTTTTCTTTTTACACAGACAGAGAGAGAGAGTCAGAGAGAGGGTTAGATAGGGACAGACAGACAGAAACAGAAAGAGATGAGAAGTATCAATCATTAGTTTTTCGTTGCAACACCTTAGTTGTTCATTGATTGCTTTCTCATTATGTGCCTTGACCGTGGGGCTACAGTGGACTGAGTAACCCCTTGCTCAAGCCAGCGAACTTGGGTCCAAGCTGGTGAGCTTTGCTCAAACCAGATGAGCCTGTGCTCAAGCTGGCGACCTCGAGATTTCAAACCTGGGTCCTCTGAATCCCATCTGATGTCCTATACACTGGGCCAGCGCCTGGTCAGGCCATCACCAGTTTCTTAAATCACTTTTAATCACAGTATATTTTAATTAGTTGGCTAATACTCATTACTTTTTTGTTTTCTTTCCCTTTATAATATTCTCTTATAATGTAGACAATATTAAGGCTATAAATGAGTGTAAGATATGTCTTTTATGTATAAATCTAGTATTTAATTGCTTTAACTGGCAGATATTTTTTGAATTTACTAATGCTTAGCTCCACTTTGGCTGTTTTATAAAAACTATTAAATATTTCCTTCTTTGCATGAAATTCCACATATAACACTTAAGGGCCAATGTTTATATATTTTATATATAGCCTTGAACACATATTTCTTTATTTACATATGTCTGGCTAGACTCATTTGCATATTTTGTGGTCTGTAATGAAAAGGCTGATTTTTACTAGCTCTAACAGGTAACTCATTCATTTTTAATTTACACATCCACTCCCCTTTCTGGAGGGGATTCCTTGTTCATTGCCCAGCTGAAGGAAGTGACTAGTAGCTCTTTCTTGAACAGAGTTGACCACATATTGTGCTACATGATTCTTTCTTGTTCTTTTATTCAATTAAGATTATATCAAGGATGTTGGTGAGCTTACTGCCTATGTTATCTTCTAAGATGCTTATGGTTTCATGACTTACATTTAAGTCCTTTATCCATCTTAAGTTTATTTTTGTGAACGGTGTAAGTTGGTGGTCTAGTTTCATTTTTTTTTTTTTTTTTTTTTGCAGGTAGCTGTCCAATTTTGCCAACACCATTTGTTAAAGAGACTGTCTTTACTCCATTGTATGCTCTTACCTCCTTTGTCAAATATCAATTGTCCATAAAGGTGTGGGTTTATTTCTGGGTTCTCTGTTCTGTCCAATGGATCTATATACCTGTTCTTATGCCAGTACCAAGCTGTTTTGAGTACAATGGCCTTGTAGTATAACTTGATATCAGGAAATGTGATACCTCCCACTTTATTCTTCTTTTTCAAGATTGCTGAGAGTATTCCTGTTCTTTTTTTGTTCCATATAAAGTTTTGGAATATGTGTTCTATATCTTTGAAGTATGTCATTGGTATTTTAATTGGTATTGCATTAAATTTATAAATTACTTTGGGTAATATAGACATTTTAATGATGTTTATTCTTCTTATCCATTAATACAATATATGCTTCCACTTGTTTGTATCTTCCTTGATTTCTTTTATCAATGTTTTATAATTTTCCAGGTATACGTCTTTAATCTCCTTGGTTAAATTTACTTCTAGGTACTTTATTTTTTTTGTTGCAATAGTGAAGGGGATTATTTCATTAATTTCTCTTTCTGACAGTTTATTGTTGGTGTATAAAATGCCTCTGATTTCTGTGTATTAATTTCATACCCTGCCACTTTGCTGAATTCATTTTCAGGTCCAGTAGTTTTTTGACTGAGACTTTAGGGTATACTATATACAATATCATATTATCTACAAATAATAATAGTTTTATTTCTTCTTTTCCAATTTGGATGCCTTTTATTTCTTTTTTTTTTTTGTCTTATTGCTGTGTCTAGGACTTCCAGGACTATGTTGAATAAGAGTAGTAAAAGGGGGCGCCCCTGTCTTGTTCCTGATCTTAAGGGGGTTACTTTTAATTTTTGCCCACTGATTATGATGTTGGCTGTGGGTTTGTCATGGATGGCCTTTATCATGTTGAGGTATGTTCCCTGTATTCCCACTTGGCTGAGAGTTTTGATCACAAATGGGTTTTGGATTTTATTAAATGCTTTTTCTGCATCTATTGAAATTATCATGTGGTTTTTCTCCTTCCTTTTGTTTATGTGATGAATCACATTGATTGATTTGCAAATATTGTACCATCCTTGCCTCCCAGAATAAATCCTACTTGATCATGATGTATGATTTTTTTCATGTATTGTTGGATCCGGTTTGCTAATATTTTGTTGAGGATTTTAGCATCTAAATTCATCAGGGATATTGGCCTATAATTTTCTTTCTTTGTGTTTTCTTTTCCTGGTTTTGGAATCAGAATTATACTCGCCTCATAAAAGGAGCTTGGAAGTCTTCTTTCCTGTTGAATTTTTTGAAATAGCTTGAGAAGGATAGGAGTTAGTTTTTCTTTGAATGTTTGGCAGAATTCACCTGTGAAGCCATCTGGCCCAGGGATTCTATCTGTTAGGAGTTTTTTGATTACTGTTTCTTTTTTTTTTTTTTTTTGGCCTGGTTTTTTTTTTATTTATTCATTATTTTTAGAGAGGAGAGGAAGAGAGAGAGAGAGAGAGGAGAGACAGAGAGAGAGAAAGGGGGGAGGAGCTGGAAGCATCAACTCCCCATATGTGCCTTGACCAGGCAAGCCCAGGGTTTCGAACCGGCGACCTCAGCATTTCCAGGTCGACGCTTTATCCACTGCGCCACCACAGGTCAGGCTGATTACTGTTTCGATCTCATTTGTTGTAATAGGTCTATGTGCTGATTTATCTCCACAGGCAAGTGAAATAAAAGACAGGATAAACAAATGGGACTATAACAAACTAAAAAGCTTCTGCACAGCTAAAGACAATATGAACAGAATAAAAAGACAAACTACACAATGGGAAAACATATTTGACAATATGTCTGATAAGGGTTTAATATCCAAAATTTATAAAAAACTTGTAAAACTCAACACGAGAAAGATAAAAAATCCAATCATAAAATGGGCAAAAGAAATGAATAGACATTTCTCCAAAGAGGACATACAGATGGCAAATAGACAGAAGAAAAAATGTTCAACATCACTAATCATTAGAGAAATGCAAATTAAAACTACAATGAGATACCACCTTACACCAGTCAGAATGGCACTCATTATCAAAACAACACATGATAGGTGCTGGTGAGGATGTGGAGGAAAAGGGACCCTCCTGCATTAATGATGGGAATGCAGACGGGTGCAGCCATTGTAGAAAACAGTAGTGAGATTCCTCAAAAATTAAAAATAGAACTGCTTTTTGTCCCAGCCGCCCCACTTTTAAGAATATATCCAAAGAATACCATATCAATTGATTAAAAAAATGTACCCTCCTTTTTTATAGAAACATTATTCACAATAGCAAATATCTGGATACAGCCCAAGTGTCCATCAGTGGATGAGTGTATTAAAAAGTTGTGGTACATATATATAATGAAAACTACAAAGCATTGTTAAGAGAAATTGAGGAAGATACAATGAGATGGAAAAATATTTCTTGTTCTTGGATAGGAAGAATAAATATAATCAAAATGCCCATATTACCCAAAGCAATATACAAATTTAATGCAATTCCCATCAAAATTCTAATGTCATTTTTTAAAGAAATGGAACAAAAAATCATCAGATTTATATGGAACTATAAAAAAAAACCCAAATAGCCAAAGCAATCCTAAAGAAAAAGAATGAAGCTGGGGGCATTACAATACCTGACTTCAAAACATATTATAGAGTGATGACAATCAAAAAAGCATGATATTGGCAGAAAAATAAACACTCAGACTAATGGAACAGAATAGAAAGTCCAGAAATAAAACCACATATATATGGTCAAATAATTTTTGATAGAAGGGCCAACAACACACAATGGAGAAAAGAAAGCCTCTTCAACAAATGGTGCTGGGAAAACTGGAAAGCTACATGCAAAAGAATGAAACTGGACTACAGTTTGTCCCCTTGTACTAAAATTAATTCAAAATGGATCAAAGACCTAAATATAAGAACTGAAATAATAAAGTACATAGAAGAAGACATAGGTTCTAAACTCAATGACCTTGGTTTTAAAGAGCATTTTATGAATTTGACTCCAAAGGCAAGGGAAGTGAAGGCAAAAATAAATGAATGGGACCACATCAGACTAAGAAGTTTTTGCTCAGCAAGAGAAACTGACAACAAAATTAACAGACAACCAACTAAATGGGAAATGATATTTTCAAACAACAGCTCAGATAAGGGCCTAATATCCAAAATATACAAAGAACTCATAAAACTCAACAACAAACATACAAACAATCCAATAAAAAAATGGGAAGAGGACATGAACAGACACTTCTCCCAGGAAGAAATACAAACGGCCAACAGATATATGAAAAGATGCTCATCTTCATTAGTTATTAGAGAAATGCAAATCAGAACTGCAATGAGATACCACCTCACACCTGTTAGATTAGCTATTATTAACAAGACAGGTAATAGCAAATGTTGGAGAGGCTGTGGAGAAAAAGGAACCCTCATTCACTGTTGGTGGGAATGTAAAGTTGTACAACCATTATGGAAGAAAGTATGGTGGTTCCTCAAAAAACTGAAAATAGAACTACCTTATGACCCAGCAATCCCTCTACTGGGTATATACCCTCAAAACTCAGAAACATTGATATGTAAAGACACATGCAGCCCCATGTTCATTGCAGCATTGCTCACAGTGGCCAAGACATGGAAACAACCAAAAAACCCTTCAATAGATGACTGGATAAAGAAGATGTGGCACATATACACTATGAAATACTACTCAGCCATAAGAAATGATGACATCGGATCATTTACAACAAAATGGTGGGATCTTGATAACATTATATGGAGTGAAATAAGTAAATCAAAATAAAGCAAGAACTGCATTATTCCATGCGTAGGTGGAACATAAAAATGAGACTAAGAGACATGGACAAGAGTGTGGTGGTTACCGGAGGGGGGTGTGGAGGAGAGGAAGGGAGAAGGGAAGGAGCAGGGGGAGGGGCACAAAGAAAACTAGATAGAAGGTGATAGAGAACAATCTGACTTTGGGTGATGGGTATGCAACATAATTGAATGACAAAATAACCTGGACATGTTTTCTTTGAACATATGTACCCTGATTTATTGATGTCACCCCATAAAAATTATTAAAAATTAAAAAAAAAGCTGTGGTACATATATACAATGGAATACTATAGGACCATGAAAAAGAAGGAAATATTACCTTTTGTGACAACATGGATGGACCTGGAAACTATTATGTTAAGTGAAATAAATCAGGCAGAGAAAGAAAAATATCATATGATCTTACTCATTTGAGGAATCCAAGGAACAATGTGAACTAAGGAACAGAACTGAGACAGAGGAGGGATCAAAGGGACCAGAGGAAAAGAGGACAGAGGGAAAGGGAATGATAGGATGAGATAAACCTGAAGGGAAAGAGGGAGAGCGCTTTGGGAAGAGGGGCAAGGGAGATGTTGAGGGGAATATGGAGGAGGGGAGGATGCATTTGGGAAACACTAGAATCTATGTAAACACAATAAATTAAAATAAAAGATTATATCAAGGATAGGTAGAAAGAAGCCTCAAAGCATCCAGTGAGTTAACGTTCAATGGCTTCTGAGTTGATCAGATTATATAACCAATTTATATCTGAGACAAAGAGAAAATTGACTTCCCTTCTTCTTATATACAGTGCTAATATACATAGATTTCAGGTACTATATCAAAACAAGAAATTCTCTATAATATTAACTTTTCAAATAAACATATCAACCACATAACAGTGTCTCCAACATTCTATAGAAGTTCAAATTCACAATAGAATGTACTGCAAGCTTAGAGGCATTCAAGGCCCATGTCACACATGTCTTCAAATAAAGAACATACCTATTTTTTATTTATTTTTATTTATTTCTTTTGTGTCTGTGCGTGAGTGAGAGACAGATCCTCTAACAGACAGGGAAAGACAGGAAGGTAGAGAGATGAGAAGCATCAAGTAGTAGTTGTGACATTTTGTTTTCTCATATGTTCCTTGACCAGGGGGACACAGCTGAGCCAATGACCCCTTGTTCAAGCCAGTGACTTTTGGGGTCAAGCCATTGACCATGGGGTCCTGTTTATGATCCAACACTCAAGCTGGCACCTTAGTTCTCAAGTTGGTGAGCCCACATTCAAGACAGATCAGCCCAATGCTCAAACCAGCAACCTCAGGGTTTTGAACCTGGGTCCTCAGTGTCCCAGGTTGATGTTCTAGGCATTGTACCACTGCCTGATAAGGCAAGAATGCATCAATTTTTTTTTGTAAATGACAACCATTTGGATCACCAGACTATAAGTTGGGCCTTATTTTTAATTTTATTTTCTTTGTGACAGAGACAGAGAGGGAGATAGATAGACAGGAAGAGAGAGATGAGAAGCATCAATTCTTTGTTGTTCATTGATTGCTTTCTCATAAGTGCCTTGACAAGGTGCTACTCAGCAGACTGAGTGACCTCTTGCTGAAGCCAGTGACCTTGGGTTCAATCTGGTGAGCTGTGCTCAAGCCTGCAACCTCAGGGTTTCAAACTTGGATCCTCTACATCCCAGTCCAATGCTCTATCCACTGCATAACTGCCTGGTCAGGCTGAATTTGGTGTTACTAACACTATGGAGAAAGCTTCAACGTCATGAATTTTGACCTTTGCAAAGGCTTCTGTCACCTAATAGAGACAATGACCATATAAACAGCTTTCTGTTCATGTCAAAATCATGTTCCTATAGCAGTGTTTCTTTATACTCTTCAGTCACATTAAACCTTTGAGAATGCTTTTTAAGGCTAAAAAATATGCAGTGATACTTAAACTATGAGTAAAATTACACTAGGCTTAAAGAAGTTTCACAGACATAGAGATGACCAACAGATACATAAAAAGGTGTTCAACCAGCCGCGGCCAGTTGGCTCAGTGGTAGAGCATGGGTCCAGCCTGTGAAAGTCCCAGGTTCAATTACCGGGCACACAGGAGAAGCACCCATCTGCTTTTCCACCATTACCCCTCTCCTTTCTCTCTGTCTCCCTTTCCCTCTCGCAGCCAAGGCTCCATTGGAGCAAAGTTGGCCCCGGGGTTGAGGGCAGCTCCATGGCCTCCGCCTCAGGTGCTAGAATGGTTCTGGCCACAATGGAGCACACCTCAGGTGGGCAGAGCATCACCCCCTGGTGAGCATGCCAGTGGATCCTGGTCGGGTGCATGCAAGAATCTGTCTGACTTCCTCCCCGTTTCTAACTTTGGAGAAATACAAAAAAAAAAAAAAATTGTTCAACCTCACCAGGTATTAAGGAAATGCAAATCAAACCTACAATGAGATATCACCCCACATCTGTTAGAATGACTATTTAAAAAAAGACAAGAATGATAATTGGCATGAATATAAATTGGTGTAGCCACTATGCAAAGCGACATGGAGATTCTTAAAAAAAAAAAAAAAGCCTGACCAGGTGATGGCGCAGGGGATAGAGCGTCGGTCTGGGATGCAGAGGACCGAGGCTCAAGACCCCGAGGTTGCCAGCTTGAGTGCAGGCTTGTCTGGTTTGAGCAAAGTTCACCAGCTTGGACCCAAGGTGGTTTGAGCAAAGGGTTACTTGGTCTGCTGTAACCCCACGGTCAAGGCACATATGAGAAAGCAATCAATGAACAACTAAATTGCCACAACAAAAAACTGATGATTGATGCTTCTTATCTCTCTGCATTCCTGTCTGTCTGTCCCTATCTATCTTTCTCTCTGACTCTCTCTCTGTCTCTGTAAAAATAAAATAAAATAAAAAATAAATTAAACATAGAAGTACTATATGATCCAGCAATTTCACTTCTGGGTTTTTACCCAAAAAAACAAAAATAATAATTCAAAAATATCTATGTATGCCCATGTTCATTGCATAATTCTTTTCTTTTCTTTTCTTTTCTTTTTTTTTTTTTTTTGGTATCTTTCTGAAGCTGGAAATGGGGAGAGACAGTCAGACAGACTCCCGCACGCGCCCGACCGGGATCTACCCGGCATGCCCATTGGGGGGCGACGCTCTGCCCACCAGGGGGCAATGCTCTGCCTCTCCGGGGCGTCGCTCTGTCAAGATCAGAGCCACTCTAGCGCCTGGAGCAGAGGCCAAGGAGCCATCCCCAGTGCCCGGGCCATCTTTGCTCCAATGGAGCCTTGTTTGCGGGAGGGGAAGAGAGAGACAGAGAGGAAGGAGAGGGGGAGGGGTGGAGAAGCAGATGGGCGCTTCTCCTGTGTGCCTTGGCCGGGAATCGAACCCGGGACCCCTGTACGCCAGGCCGACACTCTACCACTGACCCAACTGGCCAGGGCCGCATAATTATTTTCAATAGCCAAGAAATGGGGGGAAATTTAAGTGTCCATCTATGGATGAGTGGACAAAAAAGATTTATTTACAGATATATATCTATATAAATATAATATATATTTACTATATATATGTAAAATGATAAATCTGTTTTATTGCTCTTAAAACCATAACTTAATATTACCAGTTTAGTGATCACTGTTATGCATTCTGTAATAAATCAATAGTATATAGTTATCATGTGCTTTCACCTCTGGCCAAATTTTCTTTACAGCTAAAAGACTTGTTCCCCTATGTTTGACATGAATCAAGTGTTAACATCCAAGCAAGATGCATAAGCAGGAGGTGTACATCTATCCCCTTCTCCTCACATCCCCCACACTGAGACTTGCAGTTCTGATTCTCTCTCAAGGTCAAGAGGACAACCTGACTATGGGACTATGTAGAAAACTGTTACAAAGAACAAAAGCCCAAATTTATAAATTACTTGCTATCTTCAGTGCCTGTAAAAACCAAGGGAAAGGACTTCGACTTTCAGATATGCAAGCTCTGGAAGAAGTGCTGACCTTAAATCTGTTATATGAGTATATTGGGCTGACTTGCATTTAGCACCCTACCCCCAGCAAAGACTTCTCAACGCCCTCCTTGTGATTTCTTTGTTCTATTTCTGTTTATTCCCCCTCTTCCTTCTTTATAAAAAACCCAGCCTGCACCAAAAGAAGATGGGCTTTAGAGAAGAGGAGTCCCCTCATCTCCTCAGGTGGACATTACTTGAATAAAGTGCTTCCCTACACATCAGCACCTGTGTTATAAGTTTGGCTTTCATCGCAAACAGGCAGCTAGACCTGTGGATCATTTTTCCAATAATGCTACTTCTGTGAATACATCTGAAGAAGCCTGAATCACTAAATCAAAGGAATATATGCACTCCAATGTTCATTGTAGTGTTATTTACAATAGCCAAGATTTTAAAGCAGCCCATGTCTCCATCAGTAGATTAGTGAATAAAATAGCTAGGGTGAATTTACACAATAGAATGCTATTCAGCTGTAAAAAGGAAGGAAATCTTACCCTTTGCAACAGCATGGATAGACCTGAAGAGCATTATGCTCAGTGAAATAAGCCAGTCAGAAAAAGACAAGTACCATATGATTTCACTCATATGTAGAATCTAATGAAAAATATGAGCTAACAAGTGAAATAGTGACAGAGTCATAGAGAGAGAGCAGGCTGACAACTCTCAGGAGAAATGTGGGAAGGTGGCTAGGTGATGGGGTGGGAGGATTGAGAATGAAAGAAAATATAAGTGGCTTAGTCAAGTGGTAGTGCAGTGGATAGAGTGTGGGCCTGGGATGCTGAGGACACAGGTTTAAAACCCCGAGGTCACTGGCTTGAGCACAGTCTCATCTAGCTTGGGTGCAGGGTCACTAGCTTGAAAGTGGGATCATAGACATGACCCCATCTATGGTCATAGGTTTGAAGCCCAAGGTTGCTGACTTCAGCCCAAGATCACTAGGTTGAGTAAGGGGTCACTGGCTCTGCTGGAGCTCCCTGGTCAAAGCACATATGAGAAAGCAATCAATGAACAACTAAGGTGGTGGAACAAAGAATTGATGCTTCTCATCTCTTTCCTTTCCTGTTTGTCTGTCCCTGAGACAGAGATAGAGAAGAATATAGATCTGTTTCTGTATGTGCCCTGACCAGAGATTGAAGCAGCAACCTCTGTAGTTCAGGATGATGCTCTAACTAAACAAGCTGTCCAGCCAGGGATCAAGTATATATTAAAGAAAAGTTTGTGTTAACCATAAAAATAACAATCTGTGCTTCTCTATTTTATGTTACCATTAGAGTTCCTTTATT
Organism: Saccopteryx leptura; assembly: GCF_036850995.1. NCBI lineage: Eukaryota > Metazoa > Chordata > Mammalia > Chiroptera > Emballonuridae > Saccopteryx > Saccopteryx leptura. The sequence continues at coordinate 71,746,566 of NC_089516.1, read as the reverse complement.
GTCATGCTGTTTGAGTAATAAGGTCCTTGCAGAAGAAGAAGACAGTGCTAAGATTCTATAAACTGAGTCAGTGGAGGAGGTGGATAAGGGTGGGGTGGACAGAAGAGGGAGGTATAGAGTAGAATGACCAACCTTAGTTTGCCCAGGACTGAGGAGATTCTTGGAATGAAAGTCTTTCTGTGACAAAACTACAAAAGCCTAGACATATAAGGAGGTTGTCACTCTAACAAGGAAAGAGAGGATACTAAGTTAATATTAACCTTTATATTTTCTGGGACTTTCATAAGTGTCAACAAAAATATTCTATAAATCAAAATATACATCCATAAATGGAAAGCTGGCTTATCTACAAACTCACTTGATTATATAGGCAGCTATCTCATCAAGGAAGCTTGGGGTCATAGTCTGCCCCCAAATTGCATTTCTAAGTTGAAGTTTCTACACTGTCTTCTCATTTTTTTAAATGTACTCTGTCTTCTGACATCAATATTGTCTATCCTCTAATACTGCATCATTCCAGCTATTGGATATTTTTTTATCTGTAAGAAGAGTTTGCATTAAGAAAAAAAAGATTTAAAATTCAATTCATTTCTCCCTATTTCTGTTTCGGACTTTCTTTCTTTTTTGTCTGTTGCAGTAATCGTTGGGTAATTATTCTTACCAGGGTCACATATATTAGCACTCTCATGAGGGCTTATCTTCTCTTATTCCTGACTTCCCTAGCCCACTTCTTTCCTGTCCCTCCCAAAAAACTTAAAGTGAAATTAGAAATATTTGCTAACCAGCAAAATACAACCTGTTTATTGGGATCACAGTACAATAAAGGAAGAACCCAGGAGTACTTTCCACTGTTTTATCAGACTGGTTCACAGACTAGAAATTAATGCAGAAAGATAACTCACTTATAGTTCTTTCTATTCTATGGTAATATGATAAAATTTAAAGTGTCAAGTCATCATTGTTTTAATTTACTTACTTATGAACACTGGATTCCATGATACTCCCTTCTACTTGAGAACCACTCACACAAAATGTTGTTATGACTCCACACATTACTAAAGGTATGAAAATCAGAGGGTAGAATTAGGTCACAATGAGGCATGGGAAAGAACCAAACATTGAATATTTACAAACTAAAGGGATTTTAGTAACTCCAAAAGTAGCATTAAAATTCTCTTGACCCCATTTATTGTTTCTAGATGTTTTTTCCCCTCTTTCTTGGCACCTTTCCTCAGGCATCACCCACCACACACATAACATGCACCCCATTACCGTCACCACCATACTTATGTCAGGCTCTGTATCTTCTACACATCAAAATATTCATTAATGGGCTCTGTTAAACAGTGGACCATCCATTTCATTAATGATTCTTATCAAGATCACATACACTAGGTCAAATTGTATTTTAATATTATGTTTCTCCATTTTCTTACTACTAAAGAGATTAATAAAAATAATTTATTTTCAAACTGGTATAAGTCATGTTACTCACTCTAGAAAGTAAAACAGTCATAGTTTATTTTAGGTTTACTTTTTCTTTCTCCATTATACAATCACAAATTTCCTTTCAATGAAGAGATATTACAATCATATATTAAGAAAAAAAACTACAACATGCTATTGTAAAAATAGTTTAATTAATCTATTTCTGGACACACTGAACATATGAGCAGACATCAAATTAAGTGATCTGAAGCACATACATATACAATTGCAATCTTGTTTTTGCACGAGGAAAAAAACACAGAGAGAAGTCATACACACATACACACATAGGTATGTATGCTAGAATGGATGGATGAACGGATATAATATGGTATACCTATGAGCACAGCAATAGATATAAAGAATAAATATTAAATTATTCAAAGAAAGAGAGTAGATTCTTGACTATAACAATTCTACAAACAAATAGAGCAGAGGTTGCTAGTGTGTACCCCATATTTTCAGGAATAGACTTCTTAGCACTTAACTGAGTGCATGGTTGTCCAGAGTAAAAACTGTATTTGTCAGCTTTTCTTGCTATGTTAGGTCATGAGAATAAATTATATCAATAAGATTTATTATTAAATCTTATTTATATATTAAATCCCCATGTCATTTTTTAAAGAAATAGAACAAAAAATTACTAGATTTGTATGGAACCATAAAAAAACCCAGAATAGCCAAAGCAATCCTGAGGAAGATAAATGAAGCCAGAGGTATTACATTATCTGACTTCAAACTATACTACAGAGCCATGATAATCAAAACAGCATGGCTTTGGCAGAAAAACAGACATGCAGACCAATAGAACAGAATTGAAAGCACAGAAATAAATTCACATATATATGAACAAATCATCTTGGACAAAGAAGCCAAAAACATACAATGGAGGAAAGAATGCCTCTTCAATAAATGGTGCTGGGAAGATTGGAAAGCCACATGCAAAGGGATAAAACTCTACTACAGTTTGTCCCTTTGCACAAAAATTAATTTGAAATAGATCAAAGACCTAAATATAATAACTGAAACTATAAATTACATAAAAAAACATATGTATTAAGTTCAAGAACCTTGGCCACAAAGAACAATTTATGAATTTGATGTCAAAAGCAAGGGAAGTAAAGGCAAAAATAAATGAATGGGACTGTATCAAACTTAAAAGCTTCTGCACAGCAAAAAAGACTGACAACAAAACAAATAGTCAACTAAATGGGAGATGTTATTTGCAAACAACAGCTCTGATAAGAGGTTAATGTCCAAAATATATAAAGAACTCACAAAACTCAGCAACAAACAAGCAAACAATCCAACTTAAAAATAAGGAGAGGACCTGAATGGACATTTCTCCAAAGAGGACATACAAATGGCGAACAGATATTTGAAAAGATGCTCATCTTCTCTAGCTATTCAAGAAATGCAAATCAAAACTACAATGAGATATTACCTTACACCAGTTAGATTGGCTGTTATCAACAAGACAGGTGTTGGAGAGGCTGTGGAGAAAAAGGAACCCTCATCCACTGTTGGTAGGAATGTAAAGTAGTACAACCATTATGGAAGAAAGTATGGTGATTCCTCAAAAAATTAAAAATAGAATTACCATATGACCCAGCAATCTCTCTGCTGGGAATATACTCCCATAACTCAAAAACATTGGTACGTAAAGACAGCGCCATGTTCATTGCAGCATTATTCACAGTGGCCAATACATGGAAACAACCAATGTGTCCCTCGATAGAGGATTGTATAAAGAAGAAGTGATATATATATACAATAGAATATACTACTCAGCCATAAGAAATGATCACAAAGTGTCATTTATGCATCATGGATACATCTTGAGAACGTTATGTTGAATGAAATAAGGAAATCAGAAAAAGTTAAGAATTATATAATTTCACACATAGGTGGGATATAAAACTGAGCTCTATGGACATAGACAAAAGTGAAGTGGTTACCAGGGGGACGGGAACCTGGGGGAGGGGGATGGGGACTTGAGTGAATGGGGAGGGGATATGGGGTGGGCATAAGGGTGTAAAGAGAGACAAATAAAAGGTCATGGAAAATGATTTGACTTTGGGTCATGGGTATACAACAAAATCAATAGTTCAAATGCTATAGAAATGTTCATCTAAAACCTATGCACTCTTGTTGATCAATGTTATCCTGTTAAAGTTCATTTTCTAAATAAAATATAAAAATTAAACAAAGTTTCACGGCACAAACCTATGACAAGATGTTAAAAGGACAAATCTTTGAAGAAATCTTAGTGAGTAGATTTCCAGATCTTCCCTCATTCTTTCTAAAGGTTACATCATTTTTCAGTGTGAATATTTTCATGATGCATTTGACCATGTACTATTGGTCATGTTGGTGGGTCCTTAGTCTATTACAAATACTTTATCTTTTACCAACTGTATATCAACAAACATTCTCATATATTACCAATTTAGAGTATTGCAAAAAAATCTATCTTTCAGCAGTTATGGCTATTAAACTCCAAACAAGATCTAGATAGTTTGGCCTTCCTGCTTAAATGGGAGAAAAAACATGAAGATGCCTAAATGAACACCATTAGGTAGCACTGTAGTAATGATATTAACTCATATTTAATGAGTACCCACATGCAACACACTTTACAAATTTAGTTCCTTGTCACAAAAACCCTATGAGGTAGCCATTTCACTGACTCTGAGATTCATATCTTTTCATATTCTAGCACCTCTAAAATCAAGATGTGCATCAGTTTATTTGGAAGTGATTTTTCCCCATAGTGGCACAAATGATAATAGTGTATCATCGTACCTATTAGATTGGATAATATAGTTTCATAGGTGAGGAAACAGTTTCAGAGAAAATAAGTACCTTTATCCAACATTATACAGAAAGTAAACCGCAAAGATGGGATTCTTATCCAGGAGATCTGACTTGAACCTGTACTTTCAAATACTGTTCCTGAAATACAGTAAGGTGAAACAAATGTTGAGCAACAACCTGCCACACTTGTGCATACACACAAGCAAACATACATACACAGATGCACACACCCAAATTTAACACTAGTTATAACTGTACAAGGCATTTAGAAATGATTTTTATTTACTTATACTCTTCCATAATTTTCCAATTTTCTACACTGAACTAGTTTTATTAACTTATGGAAAGTCTCAAAGTCATAAAATTATAGATAACACAATAATAATGAACTCCCTCATGTTCCCATTATTAACTTCAACTGCTTTAAATTCATCTATTCCCTAATCCATTATTTTCATGCAAATCTCAGATACTATATCATTTCATTTGTAAATATTTCTGAATAATCCTTAAACACAAACATTATTTTAAATGATAACGATCATCCTATTATCACACATAAAAATTTATGTCATCGAATAATGTTTAGATACACAATTGCTATTAAAAATAACATTGCAATTAACACATGCTATGCATGTGTGTGTGTTTTCATTTCTATTAGTAATTGTGTTGGATAAATTTTTATAGGTAGAATTTCTATGCCAAAGTGTAACAGCTTTTCAAGTTTGTTGCACAAGTCAAATTGCCTAACAATAAATTGTTTTATTAATTTACATTCTTTACAATACTGTAATTGAATGACAGTTTTACCAAACCCTACACAACACTGGGCATAAACATTTTTTTAATCCTTCTCAATCCTAATATGCTATCTTTATTTTTTTTTACTGTGTGTACTTATTATGAAGTTAAGTGATTTTTCAAATGTTTATTGCTCATGTGTGAATAGCTACTTCTGATTTTTTGTCCATTTTTCGAAATTTTGAACAGCTTTTTGCATCTGGCAAGAAGGTTAATAAAGAGCTGCTCAGCTGCCAAACTGCTTACATTTGAATTCAGGTCCTGGAACATATAACCAAGTAAAAAGAACAAGGATACAAAGGGAATATGGAGTGAGAAAAGAGAAGACCCAGGCTCGGAAAAAGAAAAGTATCATAAAGCTCATCTGCCTTCCCTGACTCTTACCAGGTGTTCAAATCCAACTTACCCATTGACTCCTGGCTGCCTGCCACTCTTCACTTCGCCAAGTTCTGCACACTTGGACACAGGATCCAAGTTTTATGGTAAGCTCCAGCCTGCCCAGTCCACTGGTTTGGCGCCCTGGGCCTTCATCAAGGCAGTCTGTCAACCTGCCTTAAACACTCAGGAACCAAAAGCTCCCTCCGGAGACCTCAGCTCACTTCAGGTTCCCCGTACCTAGTTTGTATCCAGAGGTTCCCATGTGATTTTGTTTCCCTGGTAATTGTTTCTTGCTCTGGGATGTAGCTGACCCAAGTAATGGAGAGAATGCTTCTTTTATCTAAAGCTCAAACTGGCATGACTAGCGAAATGTGTAATATAACCTGCTGAAAGTTCTATGTCTATAGTGTTATGCTGGGAATTATAAAGAAAAGAATGAAAGGAATTGATAATTTCCAACAAAAATTATACACATCTGTGTATTGTTAATTTTTTAGAGTGAGTATGTGTTATTTTTATAATTAAATCATCACGGGTAAATCAGAAATAAAGAAAGAAAGAAAGAAAGAAAGAAAGAAAGAAAGAAAGAAAGAAAGAAAGAAAGAAAGAAAGAAAGAAAGAGGAAGAAAGGAAGGAAGGAAGGAAGGAAGGAAGGAAGGAAGGAAGGAAGGAAGGAAGGAAGGAAGGAAGGAAGAAAGAAGGGATTATGTATACAGGAATACAGGAAAACCCTATGAAAACAAAACCTTATGTAACTTTAGAAATATGTAACATTTTATAAGAGATTAAAAGGCAATGTGCATACGTCAGTTCAGATTTCAAACATGAAGATTCTTCACACAAGGGATTAAAAAAAGAAACTTGTATTATTATCAGGCGGCCTAGGAGAACCTGATATTCTGAATACTCCTTTCAGAAAGACAGAGTTGTTACATATTGCAGCTGTGTCATAGTTAACCAAGGCCAAGAGTTTCTTGTGACCAGTCATAAAGTTTCTGAAGGAAGAAATAGAGAAAGACATGTAGATCAGAAATCAGGAGACTCAGACTTCAGAGAAAGATCAAACTCAGGGACTCCGTAGCTATGTTAATTTGATTAAAATCATGCTCTGTTTTTTATGTGACCTTAGGTAAGTTAATTACCTTTTCTGTGCGTCAATTTCTTTATTTGTTAATTGCTTGTAAAGACGATATTAAGCAAGTTAATATTTACAAGGCATTTAAAACAATGTGTGCCAAGCAGGAAGTCTTACGTTTGTTAAATAAGTAAGTAAAATGTGGGACACAGAGATAAAATTGCCAGAACAGACCTTTTAGCCACACTTACTAATAGGAACCACATGAAGTAAGTTGTTTATTGAGTTCACTGTTATGGACTCAACAAAGCCTTTTGTCACTCACAAAAAGTCGACTGTTGACCAACTCTACTGGCACCAGAAGGGGCACACCTGGCTATCAGAATCAACATTTGATAGAGAAGGGTAAAACCAAGTAAGCAGCCTCACTTAAAATTTGCCTAAAACTTTAAGCAAACACAAAATATCCAAACACCTATCATTCCTTCTTGTTTTCCTCATTCCTAAGTAGGGAGGAAAACAAGAAGAAACTTACATATGCTAATGCAGCATGTCTGACAAATAGTAAGATCACAACTATTTTTAAAAATCAGATCTTTAGAACAATCTTAAGGATATCTCAGAAGTACTTTTCTCAGAAGCTTATGGTGCTTTTTAAACAAGTAACAGATGTGCCCTGAAAATTCCTTTTTAAGTGGCTAAAAGTCTAAACTTTTTCTTTTATTTTCATTCAAAAGTATTTATTAACTAACATTTACTAACCACAGTCTTTGTGATAAGCATTATTCTAATCTAACATGTCATTTAATCATCATAGTAACTGTATCAGATAAATGCATTATTATTCTCATTTATGGATGAGAAAGATAAAACAGGAAGAGGTTAAGTAACTTCTCTAAGTCCACGACATCTAGTTACTGAAGACCTGAGAACTTTACCTAGAATCTTAGAATCTTTCTTTTTAATTTTATTTTTTAATTTCAGTTTACATCCGATACCATTTTGTTTTAGGTTAAGGTGTGCAGCATAGCAGTTAGACAATCATACTTTACAAGATGATCTCCCCAATATTTGAAGGCACCACCTGGCACTATACATAGTTATTACAATAATATTGACCATATTCCCTGTGCTGTACTTTATATCCCCATGATTATTTTGTAACTCTCAATTAGTACTTCTTAATCCTTTCACCTTTCTTACCTAGCCCCACAAACCCCCACTCCTCTGGCAACCATCAGTCTATTCTCTCTCTCTATTTCTACTTTGTTTTTGTTCTTAAGATTCCACATAGAAGTTAAATTATATGGTATTTGTTTTTCCTTCTCTGACTTATGTCACTTAGCATGATATCCTCTAGGTCCATCTATTCTGTTGCAAATGGTAAAATTTCATTCTTTTTTTTGTGAGAGAGACAGAGAGAGGAACAGATAGGGACAGACAGGAAGGGAGAGAGATGAGAAGCATCATATCTTCGTTGCGGCACCTTAGTTGTTCATTGATTGCTTTCTCATATGTGCCTTGACTGGGGGGCTTCAGCTGAGCCAGTTACCCCTTGCTCAAGCCAGTGACCTTGGGTTCAAGCTGGTGGGCCTTGCTCAAACCAAATGAGCCTATGCTCAAGCTAGCAACCTCGGGGTTTCGAGCCTGGGTCCTCTGTGTCCCAGTCCAATACTCTATCCACTGTGCCACTGCCTGGTCGGGCAAATGTAATTATTTTTATGGCCAAGTAGTATTCCATTGTATATATGCACCACTAATTTTATCCACTTATCTACTGATGGGTACTTGGGTTGCTTCCATATATAATACTGTACTGGACATAAAGATGTATGTATTCTTTCAAATTTGTGTTTTGGGTTTCTTCAGATATATACCCAAAAGTGGAATTGCTGAGTCATAAAATAGTCCCATATTTATTTTTTTTTGAATTTACTCCATACTGTTTTCCATAGTAGTTACATCAATATGCATTCCCAGTAACAGTGTGCATGGGATCCCTTTTCTCCACATCCTCACCAACATTTGTTTATTGATTTATAGATTTTATTCATCTGATAATTGGATTGTTTTGTTTTTGTTATTGAGTTGTCTGAGTTCCTCACAAATTTTGGATATAAACCATTTATCAAATATATTCTTGGCAAATATTTTTGCACATTGAGTAAGATGTCTATTCGTTTTGCTGATTGCTTCTTTTGCTGTGCAAATTTTTTTGTCTTATATAGTTATTATTATTATTATTATTATTTTCCTTCTATCTCACTTGCCCAAGAAAATACATCAGAAAACGTTTTATTTGCTAAGAAAAATGTCAAAGAGACTTTATTGCCTGTATTTTCTTCTAGGAGTTTTATGGTTTTGAGTCTTATATTTAAGTATTTAATTCAAGTTGACTTTATTCTTGTATATGATATAAGAAGGTATTCTAGTTTCACTTTTTTAAATATATCTGTCCAATTTTTCCAACTTCATTTATAGGACACAAAACTATTGTCAATTAATTTAAGAAGATTAAAATATGTCAAGCACATTGTCCAACCATAATGGTATGAAACCATTATGAAAAAAAATGAAAAACACATGGTGGCTAAATAGCATGCTACTAAACAGCGAATGGGCTAAAAATAAGATCAAGGAAGAATTTAAAAATTCCTTGGAGAAAATTAGATTAAGACACAACAACCCCAAATCTATGGAACATAGAAAAAGGAGTTTTAAAATGGAAATTCATAACATTACATTCTTGCCTCATGAAACAAGAAAAATCTCAAATAAACAATTTAAACGTATCCCTAAAAGAACTAGAACAATAATAACAAACAAAGCCCATAAAGAGTCAAAGAAAGAAAATAATAAAGATCAGAGCAGAAATAAATGAAATAGTGTCTAAAAAATACAAAACGTGAATGAAACCAGGAACTGATTCTTTGAAAGATAAACAAGATATATAAACTTTTAATCAGACTAATCAAGAAAAAAAGAGAGAGGACCCAAATTAATAAAATCAGACATGAGAGATGAGAAGTAACAACTGAGAGCAAAGAAATACAAAGAATTGTAACAAAATGTTACAAACAACTATATGCCAACAAACTGGACAATCTGGACAAAATGGGTAAATTCCTAGAAATATACAATCTTCCCAAACTAAATTGGGAAGAATCAAAGAATTTCAATAGACAGATTACAACTAGTAAAATTGAAGTAGTAATAAAGACAAACAAACAAACAAACAAACTACTCCCAAAAAACCAAAGCCCTGGACCAGATGTCTTCACAGGTGAATTTCATCATTAATAAAATAATTAACACATATCCTCAACTTCTGAAAAAAAGTTCAAGAGTAGGGAAGACTCCTAAGTACATTTTACAAGGTCAGCATTATCTTTATACCAAAACCAGCCAAAGACACTACAAAGAAAGAAAATTATAGACCTATATCCCTAATGAATATAGATGCTAAAATCTTCAACAAAATATTAAGAAACTGAATCCAGCAACACATTAAAATATTACACGCCATGGTAAAGTGGAATTAACTCCTGGGATATGTGGTTGCTTAATATCCATAATCAATTAACTTATACACCACATAAACAAAATGAAGGACAAAAATTATATGAACATATCAATGGGTGCAAAAAAATCATTTGCCTTTCTCTGACTGGCTTATTTCACTTAGTATAATACTCTTCAGGTCCATCCATGCTGTCCCAAAGGGTAAGCTCTTTTTTTTAGGTCAAGTAGTATTCCATTGTGTAAATGTACCACAACCTTTTTGTCCACTCATCTACAGATGGGCACCTGGGCTGCTTCCAAATCTTGGCTATTGTAAATAATGCTGCAGTGTACATTGGTGCACATATATTCTTTTGAATTAATGTTCTGGGTTTATTTGGATATATTTCCAGAAGTGGAATCACTGGGTCATGAGGCAGTTTTTATTTTTTTGAGGTATCTCTATACTGCTTTCTACAGTGGCTGTACCAATCTGCATTCCCACCAACAGTGAATGAGGGTTCCCTTTTTTTCACATTTTTGCTAATATTTATTTGTTGATTGGTGATAATCTTTCTGTAAAATATGAGGTAATATCTCATTTGTGCTTTTAATTTGAATCTCTCTGATGATAGTGAACATGACCATTTTTCCATATGTCTATTGGTGATCTCTATGTCCTTTTTGGAGGAGTGCCTTTTCTGGTCCTTTGCCCATTTTTTAATTGGATTGTTTGTATTCCTGGGCCTGAGTTGTATAAGTACTTTATAAATGTTGGATTTTAACCTCTTATCAGATTTATCATTAGCAATTATGCTTTTAATCCATAGTTTGTCTTTTTGTTTTGTTAATATGTTTTCTTCTAAGATTTTTATGGTTTCAATTCTAACATTTAAGTTTTTAATCCATTTTGAGCTTATTCTTGTATATGATGTAAGCAGTTGGTCTAATTTATTTCTTTTTTTTTTCATGTATGTATCTGTCCAAGTTTCCCAACACTATTTATTGAATCAACTATATTTAACCCAGTGTGTTTTTGTCTCCTTTGTCAAATATTAATTGACTATAAAGGCAGAGGTTTATTTCTGGACTCCTTATTTTGTTTCATTGATATATATGTTCATTCTTTGACAGTACAATTTTGTTTTGTTTACTATGGCTTTGTAGTATAGTTTGATATTAGGTAGCATGGTTCCTCTGACTTGTTCTTTCTCAAAATTACTGTTGATATTTGGTGTCTTTTGTAGTTCCATACACACTTTTGGAACATTTGTTCTAGTTGTGTGAATTATGCCATTGGTATCTTGATAGGAATTGCATTGGATCTATCAATTGCTTTGAGTAGTATGTATATTTTAATGATGTTAATTCTTTCTCTCCATGAACTTGGTATATACTTCTAATTATTTGTGGTTTTATCAATTATTTTCTTCAGTGCCTTGTAATTTTTCAAGTACAGGTCTTTTACATCCATTGTTAAATTTATTCCTGAGTACTTTTTAAAGCAACTGTGAATAAGTTTGATTTCACAGTTTTTTTCTGATATTTATTTATTGTTGTAAAATAGAGATCATAAATGTGTGTATTTCATAAGTTCTTTGGGAGGGATTAATATATGTAATACACTTATAATAATTCCAAATACATAAGTACTACATAAATATTAAGATTAAATATAGGAGACAAAAAGATTGTAAAATTGAAAATGTAAATCAACACATAGTGACCTTCCTAGCCTAAAGTGAAGCAAATACATAAACATTGCCAGAGACTCCAATAAGGTTTTTAAGGTAGAGAACTCTTGGGTAATGACTGTATTGGAAGCTGAAAGAATTTTAATGTTCTAAAAATAAAAATAAAAAGACAGATTCCTCAAAGATCTGGACCAAAGATGCTCACATAAAAATAGTGAAATCCAATCTGACTATAATGGAGAAATTCTGACCTGAGCTACTTAGAGCAAGTTCCAGTAAACTACAATTCAAGAACCAAATCTGCATATGATAAGAAAGTTAAAAATGATTTTTACATATTTAAATGGTGGAAGAAATGAGATGCATTTTTGTGAAGATTAGAATTACAAGAAATTAACATTTCAGTATACAAAATAAGTTTATTGAAACACATCCACAATCATCTATTTACATATTATCTATGGCTCTTTTCACACTACAAATTCAGTGTTGAATACTCAAACATCAGAGCAACAGGATAGAAGGAGCCTAAGTCCCTGTTACTATGGAGTCACTATAGACTTTGGATGACTTATAGCCAGACTGTCACATTTTGTTTTAGACATTTTTATATCAGCCTAGTTAATCTATATCCTGATTTGCAGAGATTACAAACAAATTTAAACAATTGATTTGGATAACTTTCTACATAAATATGTACACAATACATTGATTTAAAAGTTTGCAAGATTCTGCTAGATGTAATTTAGACAAATTTCAGCAAGTTCAAATTAGTTCTGCTTTTTTGCCTGACCAGGCGGTGGTGCAGTGGATAGAACTTCGGACTGGGAAGCGGAGGACCCAGGTTCGAAATGCTGAGGTCTCTGGCTTGAGTGTGGGCTCATCTGGTTTGAGCAAGGGGTCACTCGATCTGCTGTAGCCCCCCAGTTAAGACACATATGAGAGAGCAATCGATAAACAACTAAGGTGCTGCAATGAAGAATTGATGTTTCTCATCTCTCTCCCTTCCTGTCTGTATGTCTCTCTGTCTCTCTCTGTCTGTCACAAAAAAGTTAGTTCTGCTTTTATCATTCTTATGAGAACTTTTTTTCCAAAGATGATATAATAATAACTGCTCGCCTAAAATTCCTGAGGGAATAGTAAGTTATTTTGCACTTCATATTTTTTTTTACAAGACAAATTGGGAAAACGTTAGGCATCAAAACATCATTGAGAAATTCAATTGAATGTGAAAATAACTAAAAAAATCACGATGGTTATTTTAAACAATCCCATGTTTACTTACATTTATACTGGTTTCTGTAGAGAAAGACCTATAGAGAATCAGTATGGCATATAATAAGTATTAAATAAATACATGTGACCTGATTGCCTGGGAGAGTAATTCTATATAAATAAATAGGTGCCATGTAGTGTAGGGTAGTGCCAGAGGAGATTATTAGTTTACTACAACAACATAGCCATGCATGCATGACTGATAACTTAACCAGAGGGGCAAGGGAAGAGAATCTATTGCCCATTCTTTATGTACTTTCTCTTCTTCCTTATCCCCCTTGGAAAGAGGCACAAGAAAAAACAGAAGTGATCATTAAAAATCTCTTATGTAGAAGAGTGACTTCAACAAAACAATAAAGTAGTGTCTTAGTCCATTTAGACTGCAATAGCAGAAGTCTATACATAGACTGGGTGGCTTAACACCAAATATTTATTTCTCATAGTTTTGGAGGTTGGGAGGTCCAACCCAAAGTCAAAGTGCCAGCAGATTCAGTGTCTTGTGAAGACCCGCTTCATGGTTTATAGAAAGCCATCTTCTCATTGTTTCCTCAAATGGAAGATGAGTGAGGGAACACTCTGGGTTGTTTTATAAGGAACTTAATTTCATTTTGGAGGGATCCATCTTTGTGATATAATCACCTCTCAAAGGCTCCACTTTTAAATACAATCACATTGTGGGTTAGGTTTCTACGTATGAATATGGATAGGGGGACAAAAATATTCAGTCTTCAACAAGCAAGGTATCTCTAAGCTCATATATGCTCAGAAAAACAAGCAGAAACTGTCATAACCAACTTTGTGAAAACACTAGAAAATAGTCAAAAGCTTACAGCAACCAGGTAAGTGCTCCATTAAAGTATAAATTCAAAATGATAAGAAGTTTTGTGGTTTTCTTATGGGCCATTACGTACCTCTAACTCCAGCACATCAGTAGTTTTGAAGAAGGAAATCCACATCCCAGACTGAGTCCCTGATTATGGTGCCATAGAGAGCAGAGCAGACTATTTTCAAATTATTTTGTGTGGCTGCTCTAATCTTTCTGGAAACTTGACTTAAAAAATTGACAAAGTGCACACCTTTGTTTTCCCTAACTAGGATATCTGGTTTGAAAAGCAGTGGGCAATGTTCAGAAATAATGCAAGCTGAACTTACAACCCACAGAGCCCTGGGCCAAAAAAAATCATGGTTGAAACAAGCACTAGACAACCGAATACCCAAAGGCTAAAGCTGGGAAGAGTTTCTTTGGAAAATTAAGATATTTTAAAGCAACAATGTACATGGAAGTCTTTAAAAACCTAGGCCTAGGCCCAGAATGAAAAATATGCTCAGAAAAGACCTGAAAAGACCCTTAGCTTTCAAATTAGACTGATTTCTACATTAACAGCAAGCCTAGGTAAGTGTTGAAGGGGTGCTAGGCACAGGGTAATCAAAAAATACTGAGAGAGGTAGTGCTACTTGTTTGTTTGTTTCTTTCTTCGTTCCGGACATTGAAAAAAATATCTCTGTTAAAACACTAGCTCAGGGGTCTGGAACCTTTTTGACTGACAGAGCCATGAATACCACATATTTTAAAATGTAATTCCGTGAGAGCCATTAAATACGTTTAACACTAAATACAAGTAAATGTGTGCATTTTATGTAAGACCAACACTTTTAAAGTACAAAAAGCCTCTGAATTCTTTTTAATAACGTTGTTATGCTATTGCTAACCAATGATGAGTAAATTACTTCTTACCATTAATGCAACTCTGGTACTGCATGGTTTTGCTGATGGCTTTGTAGTCTGGTTGATACGTGGTGAGTTTAAGCTTCATGTAGGTGTTGAGATTTCCATCCATTAAATGTGATTGTAGGTTGGTCTTAACCTTCTTTTTTTATTTTAATGGGGTGACATTGATAAATCAAAGGTACATATGTTCAGAGAAAACATCTCTAGGTTATTTTGACATTTGATTATGCTGCATTCCCATCACCCAAAGTCCAATTGTCTCCCGTCACCTTCTAACTGGTTTTCTTTGTGCCCCTGCCCTCCCCCAATTCCCTCCCTCTCCTCCGCCTCTCCCCGTAACCCCCACACTCTTGTCCATGTGTCTGAGTCTCATTTTTATGTCCCACCTATGTATGGAATCATATAGTTCTTAGTTTTTTATGATTTACTTATTTTGCTCAGTATAATGTTATCAAGGTCCATCCATGTTGTTGTAAATAATCCAATGTCATCATTTCTTATGGCTGAGTAGTATTCCATAGTATATGTGTACCAAAGCTTTTTAATCCACTCATCCACTGACGGACACTTGGGCTATTTCCAGATCTTTGCTATTGTGAACAATGCTGCCATAAACATGGGGGTGCATTTCTTCTTTTCAAACAGTGTTATGGTGTTCTTGGGGTATATTCCTAAAAGTGGGATAGCTGGGTCAAAAGGCAGTTCAATTTTTAATTTCTTGAGGAATCTCCATACTGTTTTCCGCAGTGGGTGCATCAGTCTGCATTTCCACCAGTAGTGCAGGAGGGTTCCCTTTTCTCCACATCCTCGCCAGCACTTATTCTGTGTTGTTTTGTTGATGAGCGCCATTCTGACTGGTGTGAGGTGATATCTCATTGTGGTTTTAATTTGCATTTCTCTAATGATTAGTGATGTTGAGCATTTCTTCATATGCCTACTGGCCATCTGTATGTCCTCATTGGAGAAGTGTCTATTCTTTTTTTTTTTTTTTTGCCCATTTTTTGATTGGATTGTTTGTCTTCCTAGTATTGAGTTTTACAAGTTCTTTATAAATTTTGGTTATTAACCCCTTATCAGACGTATTGTCAAATATATTCTCCCATTGTGTAGTTTGTCTTTTTATTCTGTTCTTATTTTTTTAGCTGTGCAGAAGCTTTTTAGTTTGATATAGTCCCATTTGTTTATCCTGTCTTTTATTTCACTTGCCCGTGGAGATAAATCAGCAAATATATTGCCGCAAGAGATGTCAGAGAGCTTACTGCCTAGGTTTTCTTCTAACATGCTTATGGTATTATGGCTTACATCTAAGTCAAACCATTTTGAGTTTATTTTTAGAATAATGTAAGTTGGTGGTCTAGTTTCATTTTTTTGCAGGTAGCTGTCCAATTTTCCCAACACCGTTTGTTGAATAGGCTGTCTTTACTCCATTGTATGCTCTTACCTCCTTTGTCAAATATCAGTTTTCCTTTAAAGTGTGGGTTTATTTCTGGGTTCTCTGTTCTGTTCCATTGATCTATATGCCTATTCTTATGCCAGTACCAGGCTGTTTTGAGTACAATGGCTATGCAGTATAACTTGATATCTGGAAGTGTGATACCTCCCACTTTATTCTTCCTTTTCAAGATTGCTGAGGCTATTCGTGTTCTCTTGGTTCCATATAAATTTTTGGAATATATGTTCTATATTTTTGAAGTAAATGATTGGTATTTTAATTGGTATTGCATTGAATTTATAAATTGCTTTGGGTAATATAGACATTTTAATGATGTTTATTCTTCCTAACCATGAGCACGGTATATGCTTTCACTTGTTTGTATCTTTCCTGATTTCTTTTATCAATGTTTTATAATTTTCTGAGTACAAGTCTTTAATCTCCTTGGTTAAATTTATTCCTAGGTACTTTATATTTTTGGTTGTAATGGTAAAGGGGTTTGCTTCCTTAATTTCTCTTTCTGACAGTTAATTGTTAGTGTATAAAAATGCCTCTCATTTCTGAGTATTAATTTTATATCCTTCCACTTTGCTGAACTCATTTATCAGGTCCAGTAGTTTTTTGACTGAGACTTTAGAGTTTTCTATATACAATATCATATCATCTGCAAATAATGATAGTTTTACTTCTTCTTTTCCAATTTGGATGCCTTTTTTTTTTTTCTTGTCTGATTGCTGTGGCTAGGACTTCTGTAACTATGTTGAATAAGAGTGGTGAAAGGGGGCACCCCTGCCTTGTTCCTGATCTTAAGGGGATTGCTTTTCATTTTTGCCCATTGAGTATGATGTTGGCTGTGGGTTTGTCATAGATGGCCTTTATCATGTTGAGGTATGTTCCCTGTATTCCCACTTTGCTGAGAGTTTTGATCATGAATGGTTGCTGGATTTTATCAAATGCTTTTTCTGCATCTATTGAAATAACAACATGAGGTTTCTCTTCTTCCTTTTGTTTATGTGATGAATCACATTGATTGATTAGCGAATATTGTACCAGCCTTGCCTCCCAAGAATAAATCCCACTTGATTATGGTGTATGATTTTTTTCATATATTGCTGGTTCCAGTTTGTTAATATTTTGTTGAGGATTTTAGCATCTAAATTCATCAGGGATATTGGCCTATAGTTTTCTTTCTTTGTGTTTTCTTTTCCTGGTTTTAGAATCAGAATTATACTCGCCTCATAAAAGGAGCTTGGAAGTCTTCCTTCCTGTTGAATTTTTTGAAATAGTTTGAGAAGGATAGGAGTTAGTTCTTCTTTGAAAATCTGGTAGAATTCACTTGTGAAGTCATCAGGCCCAGGACTTTTCTTTGTTGGGAGTTTTTTGATAACTGTTTCAATCTCATTTGTTTTAATCGGTCTGTTTAGGTTTTCTGATTCTTCTAGATTAATTTTTTTTTAAACAAAGATGATCTAAATATACGTTTTTGTTTTTTTTAAATTTCTTTTTATTTATTTATTTTTTTAGAGAGAAGAGACAGAGAAAGAGACAGAGAGAGAAGGGGGAAGGAGCAGGAAGTATCAACTCCCATATGTGCCTTGACCAGGCAAGCCCAGGGTTTCAAACTGGCGACCTTAGCATTTGAAGTTGACACTTTATCCACTGTGCCACTACAGGCCAGCTAGATTAATTTTTGAAAGATTATATGTTTCAAGGAATTTGTCCATTTCATCTATGTTGTCTAGTTTTTGGCATACAGTTCTTCATAGTATTTTCTTACAATATTTTGTATTTCTGTTGTGTCAGTTATTTCTCCATTCTCATTTTTATTTTATTTATTTGAGTCCTTCCTGTTTTTTTCTTGGTGAGTCTAGTTAAAGTTTCATTGATCTTGTTTAGCTTTTCAAAACATCAGCTCCTGATTTCATTTATCCTCTATATTGTTTCTTTAGCCTCTATGTCATTTATTTCTGCTCTGATCTTTATTATTTCCTTCCTTCTACTAGCTCTGGGCTTTAATTGCTGTTCTTTTTCTAGTTCTTTTAGATGCAGGGTCAAGTTCTTTATTTGAGCTTTTTCTAGCTTCTTGAGGTATGCCTATAATGCTATGAACTTCCCTCTCAGGACGGCTTTTGCTGTGTCCCATAAATTTTGAGTTGATGTATCATCATTATTGTTTGTTTCTAGGAATTTTTAAATTTCTCTTTGATCTTATTGTTAACCCACTCGTTATTTAATAACGTGCTATTTAGTTTCCAAGTGTTTGAGTATTTTTCAGTTTTTCTGTTGTGGTTGATTTCTAGTTTCATGCCATTGTGATCAGAGAAAGTGCTCAATATGATTTCAATCTTCTTAGTTTTTTTGAGAACGCTTTTGTGCCCTAATATGTGGCCTATCCTAGAGAATGTACCATGAGCACTTGAAAAGAATGTGTATTCTGCTGCTTTTGGGTGAAAGGTTCTGAAGATATCTATTAAATCGAGTTGATCTAGTGTGTCCTTTAAGTCTGCTGTTTCTTTGTTAATTTTCTTTTTTGAGGATATATCTAGTTATGTTAGTGGGGTATTGAAATCCCCTACTATTATAGTACTGCTGTTAATCTCGCCCTTTAAATCCATCAAAGTCTGCTTTATATATTTAGGTGCTCCCATATTAGGTGCGTAGATATTTATAATGCTTATATCTTCTTGTTGGATTGCTCCCTTTATCATTATGTAGTGACCTTCTTTTTCTCTTACTATAGTCTTTGTTTTAAAGTTCATTTTGTCTGATATAAGTATTGCTACCCCAGCTTTTTTTTCATTTACATTTGCATGAAATGTTTTTTTCCATTCTTCTATCTTCAGTCTATGTGCATCTTTTGTTTTAAGGTGTGTCTCTTGTAGACAGTATGTATGGGTCCTGTTTTCTTATCCATGTAGCTACCCTATGTCTTTTGATCAGATCATTTAATCCATTTACGTTTAAGGTTATTATTGATATGTAATTGTTTATTGCCATTTTATTCTTTAAGACTATTCCTCTTTTGCTATATTCTTTTTCTCCTTTTATCTGTTTACAACAAGCCCCTTAGCATTTCTTGTAGCCTTCGTTTGGTTGTACTGAATTCTTTGAGTTTTTTGTCTGGAAAGCTTTTTATTTCTCTTTCAATTTTAAATGATAGTTTGTTGGATAAAGTATTCTTTTTTTTTTTTTTTTCCTGAAGCTAGAAATGGGGAGAGACAGTCAGACAGACTCCCGCATGCACCCGACCGGGATCCACCCGGCACGCCCACCAGGGGCGACGCTCTGCCCACCAGGGGGCAATGCTCTGCCCCTCTGGGGCATCGCTCTGCCACGACCAGAGCCACTCTAGCACCTGGGGCAGAGGCCAAGGAGCCATCCCCAGCGCCCGGGCCATCTTTGCTCCAATGGAGCCTTGGCTGTAGGAGGGGAAGAGAGAGACAGAGAGGAAGGAGGGGGGGTGGAGAAGCAAATGGGCACTTCTCCTATGTGCCCTGGCCGGGAATCAAACCCGGGTCCCCCACATGCCAGGCCGACACTCTACCGCTGAGCCAACCGACCAGGGCCGTGGATAAAGTATTCTTGGTTGTAGGCTCTTGTTCTGCATTACTTTGAATATTTCTTGCCATTCCTTCTGGCCTGAAGAGTTTCTGTTGAGAAGTCTGAAGTCATCCTTTTGGGGGCTCCTTTGTAGGTGATAGTCTTTTTTTTCTCTAGCAGCTTTTAATATTTTCTCTTTATCACTTAGCTTTGGTATTTTAATTATGATGTGTCTTGGTATAGATTTTTTTTGGTTTCTCTTTAATGGAGTTCTCTGTGCTTCTTGAACTTGTGAGATGTTTTTCTGCCTTATTGAGGGAAGTTTTCAGCTATGATATGTTTGAACAAAGTCTCTATCCCTTGTTCTTTCTCTTCTTTTTCAGGAACCCCTATGATGCTGACGTTATTTCTCTTCATGTTGTCACAGAGCTCTCTTAGAGTTTCCTCAGTCTTTTTTTGTCTCTTTTTTTTCTGCTCTTCTTCCATGCCTTCGTTTATCTTGTCCTCTAACTCACTGATTTGATTCTCTGCTTTATTCATCCTGCTTTTAATTCTTCCCATTGTGTTCTTTATTTCTGATATTGTATTTGTCATTTCTGACTGATTCTTTTTTATTATTTCAATGTCCTTTTTATATTTGCTATCTTTTTATTATGGTGTTCATAATGACCATCTTTTGTTGTTCTAATATCTTTGAGCATCCTAACAATCATTATTTTAAACTCTGCATCTGGTAATTTGGTTATATCTGATTCATTCAGGTCCTTTTCTGGGGATTTCTCTTGATTCATTTGTGTTGCATTTTTCTGCCTTCTCATTCTGTCTGTGCAAAAGAAGATTTTGGCCACTGGAGTCCACTGGGTGTGGCCTCTGTGTTTCCTAGGTGTGGTCTGTCTGTAGGCCCACCACCCCCTCTGCTGCTGCTGCCTAGGGCATTCGAATATGGACATTGCCGGTGCCTGCCCACTGGTGCTGTTGCTGTTGTCTCCACCTCTCCTTCATGGGAGTGGCTGTGATCACGTGCTCGGGTGTACAAGTCTCGGTGGCCTTGGCCTTGGCCCTGCCCCCACATGTGGCATTAAGCTCGGCCCTTAGGGCAGGGGTGAGCGCCTTTGCTGAGCTACAGGTCTCTGCCTGATTCCGGGCTTCACCCTGCCCCTGCAGGAGGAGCCCGCTCGTGGGACAGCTGCAAGCCTTGGCTCCACAGGCCAGGGAATACTACATGCCCATGCTCAGTAGTGGACTCTGTCTGTTCTGGGCTTTTGGCTCCACCCCTGCAGGAGGAGCCAGCTCCCAAGTCAGGCCACAAGCCTGGGCTTTATGGGCGGGGCCAGGCTGTGCTCCTGCACCCTTGCTCAAGGGAAGGTCTCCACCCCTTCCAGGATTTCCACCCTTCACTGAAGGCTGGATTGTAGGCAGCCTGCAGCTGGGCTTGACCACTTTTGCACGTCCCCTCCTTCCCAGCTGGGCAAGTCTGAGCTCACACCTGGGCCTCAGTGGTGGCCAGCCAGCTTCTGCCCTTGCTGACAGAACCACGCTTCCATGTTCTGTTGCGCTTGCCCTCGGGCGAGCCCTCAGCCGTGTGGGTGGGGGTGCTACTCCAGTCCTCTCCTCTCCCTATACCCCGAGTTCCCAGGTGAGTGGTTGTGAGAGAGGTTTTCTGCACGATCCCTTTAAGAAGAATCCTGGGTCTGAGAAATCAATCTCTTTCTCACAAGCAGTATCCTGTCTTGTTTCCAGCTAAATACTGTCCATACGTCTCTTCTAGGCTCTGGAGCTGCAGGCTTGGGCTTTGTTCCTGGGATTCAGGATCCTCCCCTCTCTGCTAAAGTCACTTCCCACCACTTGAGTCTCTCCTGGCTGCCGTTCCCTCTGGGGAGCTGGGCAGCCCTCGCCACGTTTCAGCTTTTCCTAACAGTCTTAGTGTGGCTTCTTCAGTGTTCCTTGGTTGAAGAGTCCTCTTAGTTTAGTCCAAAGTTGGATTTTCCAGATGATGGTTCTTAAAATTAATTTGTAATCCACTTTGGTTCTGGGAGGTGGAAGTTGGTATGTCTGCCTACTCCATCGCCATCTTGTCTCACCGGTCTTAACGTTCTTTAGATGTGAGAAAGAATGCTCACATGCATACGTAGAGCCAAACATTGTCAGTACAGCAATACTCACATGCTGCAGTGTGTGGTATGTGATGGGAAGTGCGTTCTAAGTTTTGACAATCAGCTGTTCCGCAGGTTGAAGTTTTTTCATTTCTCCCCACTTGTGTTTGCTTGCTAACTCTGCCTGCTGTCATGCAAGTCTTTCCAAATCTTCATTCAGTGACTTGAACTTATTCATTCACATGTCTGAGGCCTTCAGTTCAGCAGCTTGTACCTCAAAATTTCTGACAGAGACACCGGGGATGTACCTCAGGTTGGCGCTGCCCACTGCACACCCATGTGGATGGTGATGAACTTAAAAAGATGAGTGCACTCAAGAAATTCTCCAAAGTGCACTTTGAATGACTGCAGGAAATTAGATGTGAAGCCCAGTAGCTGCTGAAGATCAAGATGTTCAGCAGGGTTACTTGCTATGCATACATCTTTAAACTCTCCCAGTTTTTCAAAGTGTAGTAAACGACTTGTTTCATTGTCTGCGATGAAGAGTTTCAGCTTGTTTTCAAATGCAAACACTTCTTGTTGAAGGGATAAGACTGTATTTATAACATCTTGCATTTTCACATTGAGCTGGTTCAGATGTTCAGTCATGTCCACGAGATAGTAGAACTTCAGGAGCCACTCAGTGTTAGCTAACTCAGGATGCTCAACGTTTTTCATTTCAAGAAAAGTCCAGATTCACTCAGACAAGCCATGAAATGGCTGAGCACCTTCCCTTTTGACAACCAACGCACAGTGCTGTGCAGAAGCAGACCAGGATAATTATTCCCAACTTCCATCAGCAGTGTTTTAAACTGGCTACCATTTAAAGCTCAGGCAAGAGTAAAGTTGACCACCCAAATGACCAGCAACATCACCTCACCAAGCTGCTCGCCACACATCTGAGCACAAAGCACCTCCTGATGTAGTGAAAACTTAGGATGGGTCTCTTTTCATGTTCACGAAGAAGCACTATGAATCCTCTGTTTTTCCCCACTATGCACAGAGCACCATCAGTACACACCGAAATAAGTTTATCCATCAGTAGATTTTTTTCTTTAGCGAACTCAGTGAAAGACTTGAATAAATCCTCCCCTCTTGTTGTCTCTTTCATAGGCAAAACAGAAAGACTTTCCTCATGTAGTGTGTCACCGACAGCATACCTTGCAATCACGCTGAACTAGGATAAATGGCTTACATCTGTTGACTCATCCAAAGCGAAAGAAAAGAATGGTGCTGCATTTATGTCCTTCACTTATGTTGCCTCAATTTGATTTGCCATCATGATGGTACGATTGTGAAAAGTTCTTGCCAACAGAGGCATGCCTTTTATTTGTTTAATTATCTTGTCTTTATCCAAAAGTCATCAAAAAGTTCATTGGCAACATCAAGCATGAATGTTTTGGCATACTCCCCATCTGTGAATGGCTTTCTGTTTCTCACAATTGCTAAAGCACCAGCAAAGCTAGCTGAATTCCAGTCACCTTGTTGGTTCCAAACATGGAGTTGCTGCTGACTAGCTTGCACTCTGGACAGTAGCTCCTGACATGCTTTCTTCCTGCTGTCCCCTGCTGGATATTTCAATGCAAATGTACTATGCCATGTGTTAAAGTGCTGCTTTATATTTGACCATTTCATTGATGCAATTTTATCATTGCATATTAGACATACTACAGAACCTTTTCTCTCCACAAAGGTGAATTCCTCTGTCCATTCCTGCTAAAAAGTATGATATTCCTCATCTTTTTTTCTTTTAGCCATCTTCTTCATCAAAAGGGTTTCTGCAATTAGCTAGCTGACTACTTTATTAAAAGGAGGGAAGTTTACTTCCTTATCTTACAAAGACCCATGTACATTACACACTGTCTAATAAAAATTTGGTGTTGTCCCAGAGGACAGCTGTGATTGGCTCCAGCTACCCACAACCAAGAACATGAGCAGTAGAAAATGAATGGATTGTAATACATGAGAATGTTTTATATTTTTAACAGTATTATTTTTTAATACTTGATTTGTCTGTGAGCTAGATGCAGCCATAAAAAGAGCCACATCTGGCTTGCGAGTGATTGGTTCCAACCCCTGCACTAGCTGAACACAAGCTTGGCCAACCACAACAAAAAATACAGTCTTTATCCAAAATATTGTATGAGAATATCACTAAACAAACAGATTATTACAGCCTTTAACAAAAAGCACACCCTTGGAAAGCTTGAAATAAATAGACACCCAGCAATAACTCAAAGCTACATTAAAAAAAAAAAAAAAGAACACTTCTGGTACAGATGAATACACAGTTAAATATAATAATAAACATTACTGTATTTTGGATTGCAATTTCATTTCTTTAAAAATTACTACAGGACTTAAAAGACAAATGCATATAAAATAAATACAAATATATGTTATTGATTACATGCCACAAATAGATGCAATTTATGACAATCAATATAAAATTGGTTAAGAATAAGCTTTGTAACAGTAGAATTTTTGTATGCTAAATTAGGTTGGTATATAGCAATTAAAACTAGATTATTATACATTTAAGATATAAAATATAATGCCTATTGCCACCATAAAGTATGAAAATAGTTCACTACAAAAAATGCAAAGGAGCCTGACTGGAGGTGGCACACGGAACAGATTGTGACTTGGAACACTGAGGTCCCAGGTTCAAATCCCCAGGTTGCTCGTGAGCATGAGCTTATCTGGTTTGAGGATAGGCTCACCAGTTTGAGTGCAGGGTCGTTGCTGTGAGTGTGGGATCATCAAAATAATCCCATGGTCACTGGCATGAGCCCAAAAGTCTCTGGCTTAAGCCCTGAGTCACTGGCTTGAGAAAGGGGTCACTGGCTCGGCTGGAGCCCCTGGTCAAGGCACATATGTGAAAGCAATCAATGAACAACTAAAGTGATGCAACTATAAGTTGATGCTTCTTATGTCTCTCCCTTCTTGTCTCTCTCCCTCTCTTTCTCTCTCAGAAAAAAAAAGTCAAAGGAGCCTGATCGGGTTGTGGTGCAGTGGATAGAGCGTCGGACTGGGATATGGAATACCCAGGTTCGAGACCCCAAGGTCCCCAGCTTGAGCGAGGGCTCATCTGGCTTGAACAAAAGCTCACCAGCTTGAGCCCAGGGTCGCTGGCTCAAGCAAGGGGTTACTCGGTCTGCTGAAGGCCTGCGGTCAAGGTACATATGAGAAAGCAATCAATGAACAACTAAGGTGTTGCAATGCGCAACGAAAAACTAATGATTGATGCTTCTCATCTCTCTCCGTTCCTGTCTGTCTGTCCCTGTCTATCCCTCTCTCTGATTCTCTGTCTCTGTCTCTGTAAAAACAAAACAAAAAGTCAAAGGAAAAAAAAACAATGGAGGAATTAATTAAGGAGCAAAAAGAGTATAAGACATACTGAAAACAAGTAGCTAAGGTAAGAATTTTCTTATCAGTAACCATTTCAAATGTAGGTATATTAAACTCTCCAATCAAAAAACAGATATGGGCAGAATAAATTTAAATTAAAACGATCTAACCACATTCTTTCTACATGAAACTAACATTAAATACAAAGACACACATAGGTTAAAAGTGAAAGCATATAAAAATATATCCTGTGCAAACAATTAGCAAAAGATTGCTGTGCTAATTATACTAATATCAGACAAAATAGAATTCAAGTCAAAAATTGTTACAAGAAAGAAAGAATATATACTAAACAACAGAGCCCCCCAAATATGTGATATTGACACATTGACTGAATTGGAAAGATATATGGACAGTTTTAAAATAAGAAATCAGTAAGGAAAGTGGACTTGAATAGCATTACACATAAATCCATAGCCTTACCCATCATATATAGAATATTCTACCTTAAAACAGCAGAATGTACATTCTCCTCAAGTACAGATAAAACATTCTCCAGAATAAATCATGTTAAGCAACAACAAAAATATTAACAATTTTAAGATTAAAATCATATAAACCATATTTTACAACCACTATGATATGAATAAATTTTGAAATAAACTATAAGAAAAAAACTAGGAAATGCACAAGTATGTGGCCATTAAACAACACACTACTGAATAACCAACAGGTCACAATCGAATTAAGAAATAAAATAAAAATATTGTATATTGATTGAGACAAATGAAAATGGAAATACTATATACCCAAACTTGTAAGATACAGAGAAAAGAATTATAGGAGGGAATTTCATAGCAATTAATGTTTATATTAAGGAATATGAGGTCAGTGACATCAGCATCATGGCAGAGTGAGCCATTCCTTTTTAGCTCCTCCTATTTGATTTACAACTACTTTGACACCCATAACCAAGCAGAGGTGTCTCTGAATAGCACATCAGGATACCCAACAAACTCTTCAGTGTGTACACCTGAAAGTGGGTTGATTCAACCTTGGAAGCTGTGAATTCAGAGGAAGTGTTGGTGGCAGAGGCAGAGGTGGTAGTGGGATAGTGTCAACCCTGTTGGCAGAGGAAGTAAAATGTAAAGAAATTGAATAAGGGCATACTCATCTGAGCATGCTGGAGCTGGAGGGATCCATTATTCTCCTTATTTTGAAAATTAAAGGAAAGAGAGGAAGGCAAACTAAGAGAACTAAGTAAAACTGTTTCTTACTGTATTCCCCAAGATTATAGCGAGCAGTACAAGTCCTGGTACCTCCCTATTTGAGGATCCTTCTACCAGGCCATTGGAACTCTCAAAGCCCCAGGTATTAAGCACACACTTCTCTACATTCTGTTGCCAGCCATTTTATTTTCTAATACCAACTTTATTTATTTATTTATTAATATGAGCATGCTTGCTACATTAGTAGCAAATCAGCTCCAGAAAAAGAAACCAAAAACTTGTGTTATATCCCCACCTTCTGGAAAACAGTAGAAAAACTGTTTAATTGTCAATGTGTTGATAATTAAAATCAAATTAAATAAACTCTTACCTAAATTACAAATGTGTTCACAGGTTCAAATATGATGGCAGAGTCACATTTCAATGAACACTATGAAAACTCACAGTAATATTGTATCACAAAATAATAAATCAAAATTTTCAAGCAACCAAACACAAAGACATAAAATATTGTGATTTAACTGATAAAGAATTCAAAATAGCTGTTATGATGAACTTTAAAAAGCTGTAAGAAAAATCAGAAATACAATATAGTGAATATGGGAATAAAGTATAGAGGGAGTATTTTATTAAAGTAGTTGAAATTATACAAAAGAACCAAACAGAAATTACAGAGCTGAAGGACTCAATAAATGATATAAATAATGCATTAGAAAACACTGGGTGAAATAAGTAAACCAGAAAAAGCTAAGAACTGTATGGTTTCACACATAGGTGGGATATAAAACAGACTCATGGGCACACATAAAACTGAAGTGGTTACCAGAGAGAGGAGAACATGGGGAAGAGGGTTGTGGGGGAGGGGGGAAGGGTGTAAAGAGGGACAAATATAAGGTGACAGAAAATGATTTGACTTTGGTTGATGGGTATACAACATGATCAACAGTTAAAATGCTATAGAAATGTTTACCTGAAACCTATGTACTCTTTTCGATCAATGTAAGCCAGTTAACTTTAATTTTCTAAATAAAATTTAACAAAATGGAAAAAAATAGAAAGCACTAGTAATAGAGCAGATCACATGGACAAGAGGATGAATGATCTAAAGGGCAGGAATTTAGAAATGATTCAAGGTGAAGAGGAAATAAAAACAAGATTCTTTAAACTAAAGTGAAGAAACCAGGCCTTGGCCTGTGGATGAGTGGATAGACCATTGGCCAGGCATATGGACGGCCTGAGTTTGATTTTTGGTCAGGACACACATAAGAAGCAACCATCTGCTTCTCCCCACCTCCCTCTCCCCTTCTCTCCCTCTTCCCCTCCCTCAGACAGTGGCTCTATTGGTTCAAGCATGGCCCTGGATGCTGAAGATAGCTCTGTTGGATCACATCAGCCTTAGTTGCTAAAATAACTCAGTACTAAAGCAGTGTCCCCAGATGGGGTTGCTAGTTGGATCCAAGTTGGGGCACATGCAGGAGTCTGCCTCACTATCTCCCCTGTTCTCACCTAAAAATATATAAAAGTGAAGAAACCATTTGAGAGATATCAGAATCCAATAGAAAAGCCCATATAAGAATAATGAGTATCATACAAAAAGAGGAGAAGAAGGCAGCAGAGTTTACTTAATAAAACAGAGAATTTTGCAAACCTGGAGAAAGAATTCAGCATACAATTTCGTGAAGCCAATAGAACACATTATCTCAAAGCAGAAAGACCTCCAAAACACATTATAATAAAACTGTTAAAATTAATGACATTTGACTTTGGATGGTGGTAAAACAATGCAATATACAGATGCTGTATCATAAAACTGTACACTTTAGAAACTATGTAATTTTATGAACCAATGTCACCCCAATAAATTTAATTAAAAATAAAATAATAGTGATAAATAATCTTAAAGGCAGTCAGGAAAAAGAAAGTAACCTACAAAGGAACTTCCATTAGGCTATCAGCAGAAACTCTGAATGGCAGGAGAAAGTGAAGTGACACATTATTTCTTTTTTTGTGTGACACAGAGAGAAAGACAGAGAGGGGACAGATAGGGACAGACAGACAGGAAAGGAGAGAAATGGGAAACATCAGTTCTACATTGTGGCTCTTTAGTAGTTCATTGATCGCTTTCTAATATGTGCCTTGACCCGAGGGCAGGGGGCTACTGCAGACCAAATGTCCCCTTGCTCAAGGCAGCAACCTTGGGCTCAAGCTGGTGAGCCTGGCTCGAACCAGATGAGCCCACATTCAAGCTGGCAACCTAAGGGTTTCAAACCTGGGTTCTCTGTGTCCCATTCCAACGCTCTATCCACTGTGCCACTGCCTGGTCAGGCAGAAAGGATACATTATTTTTATTGAACGATAAAAATTTCCAGACAATAATAGTCTGTCAGGCAGAAAGGATACATTATTTTTATTGAACGATAAAAGTTTCCAGACAATAATAGTCTATCAGGCAGAGTTATCCTTCAGATATGGAGGAGAAATAAATGCTATCTTAGACAATCAAGAGCTGAGGGAGTTGGCTACCACTAGAGCTACCTTGCAAGAAGTTCTGAAGGTAGTTCCTCAAACTGAAACAAAAAGATGAAAGTACACACAACTCTGGTTAAGGTGATAAGTAGTCAGAATTAGAAAATTGTAATTCAATTTAATATTTTTCTTATTATTAAATTTATTGAAGTGACATACATTACAAAGATTATATAAATTTTATTTTAGCTGAATCAAATTTTATTTATTTATTAAATTTATTAGAGAGACATTGGCTAATAAGATCACATAAAATTCAAGTGTACATTTCATTTTTTTTTTTGACAGAGACAGGGAAAGAGTCAGAGAGAGGGACAGATAGGGACAGACAGACAGGAAGGGAGAGAGATGAGAAGCATCAATTCATTGCAGCTCCTTAGTTTTTCATTGATTGCTTTCTCATATGTGTCTTGACTGGGGGGCTAAGCAGAGCAAGTGACCCCTTGTTCAAACCAGAGACCTTGGGCGCAAGCCAGTGACCTTTGGGATCAAGTCAGTGACCATGGGGCTATGTCTATGATCCCACACTCAAGCCAGTGACCCTGCACTCAAGGTGGTGAGCCTACGCTCAAGCTGGATGAGCCCCCACTAGCTGGCAACCTTGAGGTTTTGAACCTGAGTCCTCCACATCCCAGTTCAACACTCTATCCACTGTGCAAACACCTGGTCAGGCTCAAGTGTACATTTCTATGATACATGATATGTATATTGCAGTGTATTTCCATCACCCAAAGTAAAATCTGCTTCCATTATTATATTATATATTTAATGCCCTTTACTGTTTACTTATTTTCCCCTCCCCCTCCCCTCTGGTAACCAGAATACTGTTGTTTGTGTTTATGAAATTCGATTTTATCCTACACATGAGTGAAATCATATTGTTCTTAGCTTTTTCTGACTGACATATTTTGCTTAGCATAATATTCTTAAGGCTCAATCATGTTGTCACAAATGGTAATATTTGGTCTTTTTTATGGCTGAGTAGAATTTCATGGAATATATATATATATACCACTTTTCTTTATCTAATCCTCTATCAAGGGACAACTCTGTTGATTCCATGTCTTAGCCACTGAGAACAATTCTGTGATGAGCATAGTGCTACATATATTTTTTTGTGTAAATCTTTCAAGTTTTTCGGGGAGATACCCAGAAAAGAGACCCTTTTATGAACTTGAAATCAAAGGCAAAGGATGTAAAGGCAAAAATAAACAAGTGGGACTATAACAAACTAAAAAGTTTCTGCACAGCAAAAGAAACAACAAAATAAAAAGACAACCAACTGAATGGGAGATGATATTTGAAAACAACAGCTCTGACAAGGGGTTAATATCCAAAAGATATAAACAAACTCATGCAACTCAACACCAAGCAAACAATCAGTTAAAAATGGGTAGAGGATGTGTACAGACACTTCTCCCAAGAAGACATATAAATGGCCAATAGACACACAAAAAGTTGTCCAAATTCACTAGCTATTAGGGAAATGCAAATTAAAACTACAGTGTGATATTACCTTACACCTGTTGAATGACTATTATGAAGAAAACAAGTAATAAAAAATGTTTGAGAGGTTGTGGAGAAAAAGAAACCCTCATTCACTGCTGGTGGGAATGTAAACTGGTTCAGCCACTATGGAAAACAGTATGGAGGTTGTAGCCTCTTTTGTCTAATATTAATTTACTATATAGGTGTAAATTAATTTCTGGCCTCTCTAGTCTGTTCCATTGATATATTTTTTTGCAGATTGCTGTCCAATTTTCCCAACACCATTTGTTGAAGAGGCTGTCTTTACTCCATTGTATTTCCTTACCTCCTTTGTCAAATATCAGTTGTCCATAGAGCTGTGGGTTTATTTGTGGGTTCTCTGTTCTGTTCCATTGATCTATGTGCCTGTTCTTATGCCAGTACCAGGCTGTTTTGAGTACAATGGCCTTGTAGTATAGCTTGATATCAGGAAGTGTGATACCTCCCCCTTTATTCTTCTTTTTTAAGATTGCTGAGGCTATTCGTGTTCTCTTTTGGTTCCATATAAATTTTTGGAATATGTGATCTATATCTTTAAAGTATGTCACTGGTATTTTAATTGGTATTGCATTGAATTTATAAATTACTTTGGGTAATATAGACATTTTAATGATGTTTATTCTTCCTAACCATGAGCATGGTATATGCTTCCACTTGTTTGTATCTTCCTTGATTTCTTTTATCAATGTTTTATAATTTTCTGAGTACAAGTCTTTAGTCTCCTTGGTTAAATGTACTCCTAGGTACTTTATTTTTTTGGTTGTAATATTGAAGGGGATTGTTTCCTTAATTTTTCTTTCTTTTTTTTAAAAATAATTTTATTTTTTTAATGGGGTGACATCAATAAATCAGGATACATATATTCAGAGATAACAAGTCCAGGTTATCTTGTCATTCAATTATGTTGCATACCCATCACCCAAAGTCAGATTGTCCTCTGTCACCTTCTATCTAGTTTTCTTTGTGACCCTCCCCCTTCCCCTTTCCCTCTCCCTCTCCCCCCTCCCCCCGTAACCACCACACTCTTATCAATGTCTCTTAGTTTCATTTTTATGTCCCACCTATGTATGGAATAATGCAGTTCCTGGTTTTTTCTGATTTACTTATTTCACTTCGTATAATGTTATCAAGATCCCACCATTTTGCTGTAAATGATCCGATGTCATCATTTCTTATGGCTGAGTAGTATTTATTCCATAGTGTATATGTGCTACATCTTCTTTATCCAGTCATCTATTGAAGGGATTTTTGGTTGTTTCCATGTCCTGGCCACTGTGAACAATACTGCAATGGACATGGGGCTTCATGGGTCTTTATGTATCAATGTTTTTGAGGTTTGGGGGTATATACCCAGTAGAGGGATTTCTGGGTCATATGGTGGTTCTATTTTTAGTTTTTTGAGGAACCACCATACTTTCTTCCATAATTGTTGTATTACTTTATATTACCAACAACAGTGGTTGAGGGTTCCTTTTTCTCCACAGCCTCTCCAACACTTGCTATTACCTGTCTTGTTGATAATAGCTAATCTAACAGGTGTAAGGTGGTACCTCATTGTAGTTTTGATTTGCATTTCTCTAATAACTAATGAAAATAAGCATCTTTTATATATCTGTTGGCCATTTGTATTTCTTCCTGGGAGAAGTATCTGTTCATGTCCTCTTTCCATTTTTTTTATTAATTCTTTGTTTGTTTGTTGTTGAGTTTTATGAGTTCTTTGTATATTTTGGATACTAGGCCCTTATCTGAGTTGGTGTTTGAAAATATCATCTCCCATTTAGTTGGCTGTCTGTTTATTTTGTTGTCAGTTTCTCTTGTTGAGCAAAAACATCTTGGTCTGATGTGGTCTCATTCATTTATCTTTGCCTTCACTTCTCTTGCCTTTGGAGTCAAATTCATAAAATGCTCTTTAAAACCAAGGTCCATGAGTATAGTACCTATGTCTTCTTCTATGTAATTTATTGTTTCAGTTCTTATATTTAGGTCTTTGACCCGTTTTGAGTTAATTTTAGTACAAGGGGACAAACTATAGTCGAGTTTCAATCTTTTGCATGTGGCTTTTCAGTTTTCCCAGCACCATTTGTTGAAGAGGCTTTCTTTTCTCCATTGTGTGTTGTTGGCCCCTTTATCAAAAATTATTTGACCATATATATGTGGTTTTATTTCTGGATTTCTATTCTGTTTCATTAGTCGGAGTGTCTATTTTTCTGCCAGTACCATGCTGTTTTGATTGTCGTGGCCGTATAATATAATTTGAAGTCAGGTATTGTAGTGCCTCCAACTTCATTCTTTTTCCTTAGGATTGCTTTGGCTATTTGGGGTTTCTTATAGTTCCATATAAATCTGATGATTTTTTGTTCCATTTATTTAAAAAATGTCATTGGAATTTTGATAGAAATTACATTAAATTTGTATATCGCTTTGGGTAATATGGTCATTTTGATAATATTTATTCTTCCTATCCAAGAACAGGGAATATTTTTCCATTTCATTGTGTCTTTTTTTATTTCCCTTAACAATGCCTCATAGTTTTTGTTATATAGGTCCTTTACATTCTTTGTTATGTTTATTTTCATGTATTTTATTTTATTTTTTGTTGCAACCATGAAGGGAATTATTTTTTTGAGTTTGTTTTCTAATGTTTTGTTGTTGTCATATAGAAAGGCTATGGACTTTTGTATATTAACTTTGTATCCAGCAACCTTACTGTATGGGTTTATTGTTTCTAGTAATCTTTTTGTGTAGTCTTTGGAGTTTTCGATGTATAGGATCATATCATCTGCAAAAAGTGAAACCTTTACTTCTTCTTTTCCGATATGGATGCCATTTATTTCTTTATCTTGCCTGATTGCTCAGGCTAGAACTTCTAGTACCACGTTAAATAAGAGTGGAGAGAGTGGACAACCCTGTCTTGTTCCTGATTTAAAGGGGAAAGTCCTCCATTTTATGCCAATTAATATGATGTGAGCTGATGGTTTATCATAAATGGCCTTTATCATGTTGAGATATTTTCCTTCTATACTCATTTTGTTGAGTGTTTTAAACATAAAATTGTGTTGTATTTTATCGAATGCCTTTTCTGCATCTATTGATAAGATCATGTGGTTTTTGTTATTTATTTTGTTGATTTGGTGTATTACATTAACCATTTTATGTATGTTGAACCATCCTTGAGATTCTGGAATGAATACCATTTGATCATGATGTATTATTTTTTAATATGTTGTTGTATTTGATTTGTTAGTATTTTGTTTAGTATTTTAGCATATGTATTTATTAGAGATATTGGTCTGTAGTTTTGTTTTTTTTTGTGCCGTCCTTGCCAGGTTTAGGTATGAGGGTTATGTTGGCCTCATAAAATGTGTTTGGAAGTATTGCTTCTTCTTCAATTTTTTTGGAAGACTTTGAGTAGAATAGGAACCAAGTCTTCTTTGAATGTTTGATAGAATTCACTAGTATAGCCATCTGGGCCAGGAGTTTTATTTTTGGGGAGGTTTTTAATAGTTTTTTTTCTATTTCCTCCCTGCTTATGGGTCAGTTTAGGCTTTCTGCTTCTTCATGACTCAGTCTAGGAAGGTTGTATTGTTCTAGGAATTTATCCATTTCTTCTAGATTGTTGAATTTGGTGGCATATAGTTTTTCATTGTATTCTACAATAATTCTTTGTATATCTTTGATATCTGTGGTGATTTCTCCTCTTTCATTTTGGATTTTGTTTCTATGAGTCCTTTCTCTTTTTTCCTTGGTGAGTCTTGCCAAGGGTTTGTCAATTTTGTTGATCTTTTCAAAGAACCAGCTCCTTGTTCTATTAATATTTTCTATAGTATTTCTGTTCTCTATTTTATTTATTTCTGCTCTGATTTTTATTATTTCCTTTATTCGGCTGGTTTTGGGTTGTCTTTGTTCTTCTTTTTCTAGTTCCTTAAGGTGTGAAGTTAAGTGGTTTACTTGGGCTCTCTCTTGTTTGTTCATATAGGCCTGAATTCATATGAACTTCCTTCCTATTACTGATTTTGCTGCATCCCACAGATTCTGATATGTCGTATTGTCATTTTCATTTGTCTGTATATATCTTTTGATCCTGTGCTTATTTCTTCTTTGAGCCATTCATTTTTTAAAAGTATGTTGTTTAATTTCCACATTTTTGTGTGTTTTTTTCTCTATTTTTTGCAGTTGAATTCTAGTTTCAAGGCTTTATGATCAGAAAATATGCCTGATACAATTTCAATTTTTCTGAATTTGCTGATGTTATATTTGTGGCCCAACATATGGTCAATTCTTGAGAATATTCCATGTACACTAGAAAAAAATGTATACTCTGGCACTTAGTGTCCTGTAGATGTCTAACATATCCAGGTGCTCTAGTGTTTTGTTTAAGGCCAATATTTCTTTATTGATTTTCTGTCTGGATGAACGATCTAGAGCCATCAAAAGCGTATTGAGGTCTTCAAATATGATTGTATTTTTGTCAGTTTTTCTTTTTAGGTCAGTCAGTAGCTGTCTTATATATTTTGGTGCTCCTTGGTTTGGTGCATATATATTAAGAGTGTTGTCTTCTTGATTCAGTGTCCCATTAATCATTATGAAGTGACTATTTTTGTCTCTGATTACTTTTGCTGTCTTATAGTCAGCATTGTTAGACATGAGTATTGCCACATCTGCTTTTTTTGGATATTATCTGCTTGGAGTATTGTTTTCCAGCCTTTCACTTTGAATTTGTTTTTGTTGTCACAGTTTAAATTTGGTTTTATTGTGTTCCTGGTGAAGCTTTTACTTGTTTTGTTTGTTTTTTTCTTTGTATGTGGTAGGAAAACCCCCTTTAGTATTTCCTGAAGTGGGGGTTTTCTGATGATAAAATCCCTCATCTTTTCTTATCTGTGAATGTTTTTATTTCTCTGTCATATTTGAAGGATAACTTTGATGGGTATAGTATTCTTGGCTGGAAGATCCTTTCTTTCAGAACTTTAAATATTGGGGTCCACTCTCTTCTAGCTTGTAGAGTTTCTGCTGAGAAATCCGATGATAATCTAATAGGCCTTTCTTTATCTGCTGTATTCTTCTTTTCCCTGGCTGCTTTGAGAATTTTTTCTTTGTCGTTGGTTTGTGCCAATTTCATTATGATGTGCATTGGAGTAGGTTTGTTTAGGTTAAGATAACTCGGTGTTCTGTTTGCTTCTTGAATTTGAGGCTTTTGTTCTTTCCACAGGCTTGGGAAGTTCTCATCAATTATTTGTTTGAATATGTTCTCCATTCCATTTTCTCTCTCTTCTCCTTCTGATATACCTATTACTCTTATGTTACTCTTTTAGATGGAGTCAGACAATTCCTGTAGGGCTTTCTCATTTTTTTAAATTCTTGAGTCTCTCTCTTCTTATCTCTATGTGCCTCAAATTCCCTGTCTTCTGTGTCACTAATCTTTTCTATCTGGCATGTTCTATTAGCTAAGATTGTTACCTCGTTTTTCAGTTCATGAATTGAGTTTTTCATCTCTATTTATTTGTTTTCTTTTATATTTCCTTTACCTGATATGAGTTTGAGCAAGTTACTTTTTTTTATTAAATTTAATATGGTGACATTGATAAATCAGGGTACGTA
This sequence comes from Saccopteryx leptura, assembly GCF_036850995.1. Lineage (NCBI taxonomy): Eukaryota > Metazoa > Chordata > Mammalia > Chiroptera > Emballonuridae > Saccopteryx > Saccopteryx leptura. Next base: position 71,710,473 of record NC_089516.1, on the reverse strand, counting down.
TGTTGAGAGAAAATATCTCCAGATTATTTTGACATTTGATTATGCTGTATACCCCTCACCCCAAATCAAATTGTCTTCCATCACCTTCTATCTGGTTTTCTTTGTGCCTCTATCCTCCCCCCATCTCTTCTCTCTCCTTCCTGCCCCATCCTTCCCACCCCCCCATTACATCACATTCTTGTCCATGTCTCTGAGTCAAATTTTTATGTCCCATCTATGTATAGATTCATATAGTTCTTAGTTTTTTCTGATTTACTTATTTCACTACATATAATGTTATCAAGGTCTATCCATGTTATTATAAATGATCCGATGTCATAATTTCTTATGGCTGAGTGGTATTTCATAGTATATATATATATATATATATATATATATATATATATATATATATATATATATATATATATATATATATCAAAGCTTTTTAATCCACTCGTCCTCTGACAGACACTTGGGCTGTTTCCAGATCTTCGCTATTGTGAACAATGCTGCCACAAACATGGGGATGCATCTCTCCTTTTGGAGTAGGTCTATGGAGTTCTTGTAATATATCCGTAAAAGTAGGATAGCTGGGTCAAAAGTCAGTTCAATTTTCAATTTTTTGAGGAATCTCCATACTGTTTTTCACAGAAGCTGCACCAGTCTGCATTCCTACCAGCAGTGCAGGAGGGTTCCCTTTTCTTCACATCCTCGCCAGCACTTATTCTGTGTTGTTTTGTTGATGAGCGCCATTCTGACTGGTGTGAGGTGATATCTCATTGTGGTTTTAATTTGCATTTCTCTAATGATTAGTGATGTTGAGCATTTTTTCATATGCCTATTGGCCATCTGTATGTCCTCTTTGGAGAAGTGTCTATTCATTTCCTTTTCCCATTTTTTGCATGGATTGTTTGTCTTCCTAGTATTGAGTTTTACAAGTTCTTTATAAATTTTGGTTATTACCCCCTTATCAGAAATATTGTCGAATATGTTCTCCCATTGTTACTTTGTCTTTTTATTTTGTTCTTATTGTCTTTAGCTGTACAAAACGTTTTAATTTGATATAGTCCCATTTGTTTATCCTGTCTTTTATTTCACTTGCCCGTGGAGATAAATCAGCAAATATATTGCTCCGAGAGATGTCGGAGAGCTTACTGCCTATGTTTTCTTCTAAGATGCTTATGGTTTTACAGCTCACATTAAAGTCTTTTATCCATTTTGAGTTTATTTTGTGAATGGTGTAAGTTGGTGGTCTAGTTTCATGTTTTTTCAGGTAGCTGTCCAATTTTCCCAACACCATTTGTTGAAGAGGCTGTCTTTACTCCATTGTGTTTTCTTACCTTTTTTTCAAATATCAGTTCTCCAGAAAAGTGTGAGTTTATTTCTGGGTTCTCTGTTCTGTTTCATTGATCTATATGCCTGTTCTTATGCCAGTACCAGGCTGTTTTGAGTACAATGGCTTTGTAGTATAACTTGATATCAGAAAGTGTCATACCACCCACTTTATACTTCTTCTTCAAGATTGCTGAGGCTATTCGTGTTCTCTTTTAATTCCATATAAATTTTTGGAATATGTAGTCTATATCTTTAAAGTATGTCATTGGTATTTTAGTTGGTATTGCATTGAATTTATAGATTGCTTTGGGTAGTATAGACATTTTAATAATGTTTATTATTCCTAACCATGAGCAGTGTATGTGCTTCCACTTGTTTGTATCTTCCTTGATTTCTTTTATCAATGTTTTATAATTTTCCGAGTACAAATCTTTAGTCTCCTTGGTTAAATTTACTCCTAGGTACTTTATTTTTTTGGTTGTAATAGTGAAGGGTATAGTTTTCTTAATTTCTCTTTCTGACTGTTCATTGTTGGCATATAAAAATGCCTCTAATATCTGAGTATTAATTTTATATCCTGCCACTTTGCTGAATTCATTTATCAGGTCCAGTAGTTTTTTGACTGAGACTTTAGGGTTTTCTATATACAATATTATATCATCTGCAAATAATGATAGTTTTACTTCTTCTTTTCCAACTTGAATGCCTTTTATTTCATCTTCTTGTCTGATTGCTGTGGCTAGGACTTCCAGGATTATGTTGAATAAGAGTGGTGAAAGGGGGCACCCTGCCTTGTTCCTGATCTTAAGGGGATTGCTTTTAATTTTTGCCCATTGAGTATGATGTTGGCTGTGGGTTTGTCATAGATGGCTTTTATTATTTTGAGGTATGTTCCTTGTATTCCCACTTTGCTGAGAGTTTTGATCATGAATGGATGCTGGATTTTATCAAATGCTTTTTATGCATCTATTGAAATTATCATGTTATTTTTCTCCTTCCTTTTGTTTATATGATGAATCAGATTGATTGATTTTTGGATATTGTACCAGCCTTGCCTCCCAAGAATAAATTCCACTTGATCATGGTGTATGATTTTTTCCATATATTGTTGGATCCAGTTTCTTAATGTTTTGTTGAGGATTTTAGCACCTAAATTCATAAGGGATATAGGCCTATAATTTGCTTTCTTTGTGTTATTTTTGCCTGATTTTGGAATCAGTATTATGTTCGCCTCACAAAAGGACTTTGGAAGTCTTTCTTCCTCTTGAATTTTTTGAAATAGCTTGAGAAGGATAGTAGTCAGTTCTTCTTTGAATATTTGGTAGAATTCACTTGTGAAGCCATCAGGCCCAAGACTTTTCTTTGTTGGGAGTTTTTTGATAATTGTTTTGATCTCATTTGGTTTAACCGGTCTGTTTAGGTTTTTTTATTCTTCCAGATTAATTTTTGGAAGATTGTATGTTTCAAGGAATTTATCCATTTATCTAGGTTGTCTAGTTTTTTGGCATACAGTTCTTCATAGTATTTTCTTACAATCCTTTGTATTTCTGTTGTGTCTGTTGTTATTTCTCCACTCTCATTTCTAATTTTATTTATTTGTGTCCTCTCTCTTTTTTTCTTGGTGAGTCTAGTTAAAGGTTCATCAATCTTGTTTACCTTTTCAAAGAACCAGTCATTGATCCTCGGTATTGTTTCTTTAACCTGTATGTCATTTATTTCTGCTCTGATCTTTATTATTTCCTTCCTTCCACTACCTTTGGGCTTTACTTGCTGTTTTTTTCTAGTTCTTTTAGGTGCAGAGTTAAGTTGTTTATTTGAGATTTTTCTAATTTCTTAAAGTGTGCTATAGTGCTATGAACTTCCGTCCCAGTACTGCTTTTGCTGTGTCCCCAAAATTTTGAGTTGTTGTATGCTCATTGTCATTCATTTCTAGGAATTTTTTTATTTCTTCTTTGATCTCATTCTTAATCCATTCGTTATTTAAGAACTGCTATTTAGTTTCCATGTGTTTGAGAATATTTGAGCTTTTCTGTTGTGGTTCATTTCTAGTTTCATGCCATTGTGATCAGAAAAAGTGCTTAATATGATTTCAATTTTCTTAAATGTGTTGACACCACTTTTGTGCCCTACCATGTGGTCTATCCTAGAGAATGTATCATGAGCACCTGAAAAGAATGTATATTCTGCTGCTTTAGGGTTAAAGGTTCTGAAGATATCTATTAAATTGAGTTTATCTAGTGTGTCCTTTAAGTTTGCTGTTTCTTTGTTAATTTTCTTTCTTGAGGATCTATCTAGTGATGTTAGTGGGGTATTTAAATCCCCTACTATTATAGTATTGCTGTTAATCTCACTCTTTATATCCATCAAAGTCTGCTTTATATATTTAGATGCTCCTATATTAGGTGTGTAGATATTTATAATAGTTATATCTTCCTGTTGGATCGCTCCCTTTATTATTAGGTAGTGGCCTTCTTTATCTCTTACTATATTCTTTGTTTTAAAGTTTATTTTGTCTGATATAAGTATTGCTACCCCAGCTTTTTTTTCATTTCCATTTGCTTGAAATATTTTTTCCATTCTTTTACCTTCAGTCTATGTGCATCTTTTGTTTTAAGGTGTGTCTCTTGTAGACAGCATATTTAAAGGTCCTGTTTTCTTTTCCTTGCAGCTACCCTATATCTTTTTATTGGATCATTTAATCCATTTACATTTAAGGTTATTATTTATATGTAATTGTTTATTGACATTTTATTCTTTAAAGCTGTATTCCTCTTTTGCTATATTCTTTTTCCACTTTGATTTGTTTACACCATGCCCCTTAACATTTCCTGTAGCATTGGTTTGGTTGTAATAAATTCCTTGAGTTTTTTTTTTTTTTTTTTTTGGTCTGGGAAGCCTTTTATTTCTTCTTTACTTTTAAATGATAGCCTTGCTGGATAAAGTAGTCTTGGTTGTAGGTTCTTGTTCTGCATTACTTTGAATGTTTCTTGCCATTCCCTTCTGGCCTCAAGTGTTTCTGTTGAGAAGTCTGATGTCATTCTTACAGGGGCTCCTTTGTAGGTAATAGCTTTTATTTCTTTAGCAGCTTTTAATATTTTCTCTTTATCACTTAGCTTTGGTATTTTAATTCTGTTTTGTCTTGGTGTACGTTTCTTTGGGTTTCTCTTTAATGGAGTTCTCTGTGCTTCTTGAACTTGTGAGAGTTTCTCCTGCATTAATTTAGGGAAGTTTTCAGCTATGATATGATTGAACATAGTCTCTGTCCCTTGTTTTTTCTCTCCTTCTTCAGGAACCCTTATGATGCAGATGTTATTTTTCTTCATGTTGTCACAGAGCTCTCTAAGAGTTTCCTCAGATTTTTTGACTCTATTTTCTTTTTTCTTCTCTGCTTTCTTGCCTTCATTCAAGTTATCCTCCAAACTCACTGATTCGATCCTCAGCTCTATCCATCCTGTTTTTAATTCCTTCCATTGTGTTCTTCATTTCTTATATTGTGTTTGTCATCTTCTACTGATTCTTTTTTAATATTTCAATATCCTTTTTTATACTTGCTATTTCTTTATTTAGGTGTTTGAAATGACCATCCAGTGTTGTTTTAAGTTCCCTAAGCATCTTTACAATCATTATTTTGAACTCTGAATCCAGAACTTTGGTTATTTTCATATCTCTCAGTTCAACTCCTGAAGGTTTCTCTTGTGGTTTTATTTGGATTGCACTTCTTTGTCTTCCCATTTCTGTGTTTGGGTGTTTTGCTTATAGAGCTGGAGAGTCTAGGCTTGGTGTTGTCGGCCTCCAATTTTCAATTGTGTTATTTCTAGTTCTTCTTGGGTTGGCATCAGCTATTATTTGTAACCCACTTTCAGTTTTGGGCCCCTTTGAAGTCTTGATTTGCTTTTTTTCTTAACAGGTGATAATATTGTTTACTGATCTCTGCAGGGGGCTTCCTTGAAACTGTATCCAGGAATGTGATGGGTGTAACCTGAGACTCTGAAGGCCTCTTCCACCAACTAATCTTTCTGGGGGAAGGCTGTTTTCTCAGCTTCAGTAGGGGGAGGTGTATCTCAGATCTCCATGGAGAGCTGAGTTATTGCCCCTCCTCCCCACTTCTTGTTTTCTGCTGTGTCTTGTTGCGCTGATTGGAGCTAGAGAGATGTCTGGAGATCTGTGTTCTGGAAGCAATTCAGTTCTGTTTTGTGAAAGGGTCAGTCCCTCCTCCAGCTATGGCTGCCTCCAGTACTGGAAGAGTCAGCTTTTTTAGGTCATCCCCTGCATTCCTTTGCTTCTTACCATCTGTCCCTCTCTCTCCCCTTTCCACCTGGAAGATAAGCCAGTCCTTTCAACACACCTCACTCCCTGGTCACAAGGCAAGTGGCTGTGAGCAGTATTTTCTGCTCTTTTTCCTGGAGTGAGAGCCTCTCTGGGCTCTCAGCCTCACTCTCTCCTTTGTTCCTATAAGCAGGGGAGATTCAGGCACTCCCTACCAGGTTTGTTGTGGCTTCTTCTTTGCTCCTTGGTTTTTGAGAGCTGTTCTTGTAGTCCAGAGTTGGTTTTTCATGCTGATTGTTCCTAAGTTGATTTGCATTCCAGTTTTGTGGTGAGCGCTGGGAGTCTTTGCATCTGCCTACTCCGCTGCCATCTTCAGGTCCTGTTTATTTATTTTCATAGTTTCAATTTCCTTGGTGATATATTCTTTGTGTTCTTTGAGTTGTTTTTTGAGCTCCTTAAATTGCCTTTCTGTGTTTTCTTGTATATCTCTAAGTATTTTTAGGATTTCTATTTTAAATTCTCTTTATTTAACTTTAAGGTTTCCAATCTATTAATTTTTTATAGATTTTTCCTCAGCTATCTGTGCTATATCTCTGTCTTTTTTATCCATGATACTCAATTTCCTTTTCCTTAATGGCATCTGAGAGTGGTTTTGTTAATACCACTAATGAGAATTAATAAAGAATTTCTTTTTCCTTCATTCTTTGAGAAAATTCCATGTAAAACTGAGAAGTATATTTTGCTAAATGGAACAAAAGCTACCTATAATGGAGGGTCTGAGTTGGGGAGAAGTGATAAAGGGGCAAAAGGAGGTAGGGACACACAAAATGCAAAAAAGGAAAAAATTTGGATCAAGAATAAAATAATTTGCTTGTAAATAATGGTTGACGGAGAGATGTAGTGAAAGGGATAAGAGAAAAACAAGAAAAAAAAACACAAGAAAACCTATTGTATTAAGTGGAACAAAAACTACATAGAATGGAGAGCCAGGGTTGGAGAATGCTAATGAGTTAAAAAGTGAAGTAAAAATCTCACAAAATGCCACCAAGAGAAAATTTGAATCCAAAATAAAATAATTTGTTCATGAGTGAGGATCCAATGAGAGGAAAAGTAAAGGAGAAAAGAAGAAACTAGGAGAGAGGGAGAAAAAAGATAAAAAGGTAAAAAGAAAAAAAAAAGGAGAGAATTAAGAGTTTTGGAGTGTAATTCTCATAGAGAGAAAGAAAAAAGAAAAGAAAAAAATGGGAAATGTAACACTTATGGGTAATGTAGGTCAATATGAAGAGAAAATAAGATGAGCAGAGAATAAAAGGACCAAGGTGTAAGAAGAAAAAAAAATAAAGAAGATGAAAGAAACAAAAAAATAGTGGAAAATGTTATAAACTCTGTGGATTTTTCTTGATTTTGAGAGGTTATCTTCTTCCTTTTTCTTTCCTCTCCCTCTTCCTGGTCGGTGGCTCTGTACCCCAGGCTCTGCCTCTGTGATACACTTAAGGTAGAGATTGCAGTTGATGTGTCTCTATGGCGATGTCATATACTAGGCTTCAGTCTCATTTATAGTCGGAGCTTGTTAGCATTTGCAGGCTCCAACAATGGGAGAGTCCATTTTCTCGGAGCCTCTCTCTTAATCTCTCCTTCCTGAATTAGCAGCCTGATGATCCAGCTATGAGGTTGCCACTGCCTCTTCCTGGAGAGTAAGAAGCTCAAAAAGCTGGCAAATCCCCACTCTATCCTCACTCAGCTTAGGGCTCTGGGTAAGGCTCTGTCAGTCAGAACCGGCAGCATAATCAGGCAGGGCTGGGAGCCAATTGCTCTCAAGGTGTCTTTCTATGAGCCTCCAGGTGTGTCCAGTATGCCTCAGCACTCTGTTTTTTGCACTTTGTAACCTGTTTTGGCTGGGAAGAAGATGCCCTAGTCTCTGCCTGCAGAACAGGAGGTCTTAAAAGCTGCTAAGTCCCTCTTTTTAGTGCACATCCCTGAGTATGAAAGCTCTGCCAATCAGAGCCACCAGCTTAAGCAGGTAAGGGGTGCGTGTTGACTTCTGTGCAGTTCCCCAGGTATATCTAGTTAAATTTGCCTTAGCTTTCTGTGGGATTTCTTTCTGCAGGCTTCTTCCTTGTTAAAAAGGCTACAGCATAGCCTGTCTAACTTCTGCAGTGTTCTCTGAGGTCTGTTCCATAGGAATGTGTTTTTCACCCTGTATCAGCTGCCAGGAAGTTGCCCCCACCCCTATGTGCAGAGCAAGAGGCACTAAAAATTATCACTTCTCTTGTCTTAGATCGCTGATCTGAGAGAGACCTTGTCAACTAGAGCCACATAAGCCAGTTGGATGGTGAGCAGACTGGGTTAAGCTAATTCCAGCAATTGGATCCACAGATTTGCTCCAGAGACAGTCTGCAAGCTGCCTGCATGCCTCTCCCCCTAGCACTTCCATAATTTTTCTTCTTGGGGAAGTTAGCCTAAATGGCTGGGTGAGGCACTGCCCGCCGAAAGAAGTCCAGGTGTAGGGAAGTTCGTTTTCACACACTCTCTGTGCACTGTTGCTGGGGGAGCAGGATCACACCAAGACTCTGGTCATAGCCCACGCAGAAGCCTCTGACCCTGCCCTTCTATCCAGGAACATGGGTGCCCACACCCGAGGCATTAGGAGGAACCTTTCGCACACTGTCTGAGCTCGCCGACCAGGATATCGGGGGTAATAGCGGCCGCTGCTCACCCGCCTTTTCTGGGGTCTGGTGCTGGTGTTAGCTCACGTGGGCTGAGTCACCGCGGGCACACTCTCCTCAGCTTGAACGTCTGTGCCCCAGCCTGGTTCCCTCCACACCCCAGCCCCCACTCTCTCTCAGTTCCAAGTGAAAGCAGCCCTTGCTCAGGTTAGTGAGGAAGGTGGAGTGTTCTATTCTCCATCTTATTTCCTTTAGGGTTGATTATATATTTAGCCAAGTTTTTGCCCAATCATACCTTCTTGTTCAGTGTGTGGGACTACCAGACGCTCCAAGGATAGATTTTTCTGTTTCTGATTATAGACCTTATTGAAAATTTGGGGAAGGTTTCGGGAGCACTCCTCATGGCACCATTTCTCTGATGTCACCCTCTTATGTATTTTCTAATACCCAACATTCTTTCTGTGATTCTTAAAGGGACAACAAAAGTTCTATTCATATTGTGTGTGTTAATTCTATGTACACAATGATACTTTATGGTGCAGATGAAGTTATACTGTGGCAAAACAAAAGTGTAATTTACATATGGCACTTTAGTGTGTGTGTGTGTATTACAGGTACAGTGGTTCACACCTGAGAATTCTCATGACAACCTCAGAGCTGAACAGGACCAAAAGGCCAGATTCCTCCTTTGGACTAAAAAATTAACACATTAAAGCCCTGCCAAGTACCTGTCATAGGGCAGGGGGAGGTTTATCAAACTGGATAGTAGTAGTACTGAGGGTACAAACCTAAGTAAATCTGGGGTTGAATCTTGAGAAAAGATGTGCTTTTTAGTATGTCTTGTAATATTTCATTAATAGCTGGATATAATGTACTAGGTAAAAGGAACTGCTATAAATAAACCTTTAGAAATGTGGTGGTAAGTTGTGGGGGAGGAAAAGTATCTTATAGTCCTGTGAGTCAGTTTCAATATGTTAGTTATCCTATATCTCTGGACTGTGAACTTGAAAATGTCTTTCAGTTTTTCTCCAGTCTGTGGAATAGAATGGCTAGGGTGGGCTTAAGTTGTATTTCCCTTCTTCCATGTGGAATGCTCGAGCTGTTGGAGTTGGCTATTTCCCTACAGTCTCATCACTTAGACTTTGATAAAACCCCAGTAGGGTCAGTTCTAATTAACTAGTGTTTTTTGAGTGAAGTCCTTGTTAAGAACTTGTATCCTTTGTTAAGAAATTGGTTCCTTTGCCCCTCATCTTTCCAGGGACCAAATTAAGTTTTTTTCTCTCCCATATACACTTTGATAACCTGGTAAAGCTTCTATAGGTAAAACTTACAAAACTTTGGGAGGCTCCCACCTCTTACTGAGTCCCCCTAGAATTTTTAACTCTGACTTGTCTACTCTGTGACTTTGGCAGTTTGTCAATTACAGTTCTATAGTAGGCAATTAGGCACGAGCAGATCAAGGATGGTGGGCCAGGTACAGGATATTGTTTCAGGACCCTTGTTTTCACTTGCTTTTTGGTTTGGGAGCAATCATCTCTATATAGCACTGGGTTGGGTACATAGCATCCCACAAAAATGCTCACCCCATGCACTTGTCATGATCATGTAGCCATCCTTCCATGCTCTCAAGGAGCTCACAAAGTCAAGATTGCTCTGTGGTTTTTGTGGGGCCAAAAACTGTGACTATCTTATAGTTTTGTTTTCCATAATATTAGATTTTCTTTCCTTTTTTTAATGCTGATTATTCTGTCTGGAGTACATCTTCATCCCAACCTACTGCCTCATATAGTAATTTCTGCTCCTCATTGTAGGCTCACTTCTCTAGGAACCTCGTTGGCCTTCCTTTTTATATCTCAGAGTTATTTCTTTCTTCTGGCCACTTCCATAGCACTCCATTCTTGTCTTTTACAACAAAGTCGGTATTTCAAAACTCATTATAGAACACTTTAGATGGATTAAATTGTCTAAAAATAATATAATGAACAGTCATGTACCCACTACCCAGTTTAATAAAATATTACAGATATAGTTGAGACCATGTACATTTTTTTTCTGATTACATTCTCCTAACCCAAAGACAGCAATATCCTGAGTTAGTATTTATAATTTCCTGCTTATGTGTATACTTTTAAAAGTATAATATAGTATTATTTTCATTCTTTTAAATATTATATTAATGATTTATGCTGTATGCCTCATTCTGTATCTTGCTTTTTGTTGCAGTGCTTTATGTGTTAGAATAGTATCAATGTTTACATAAGTAAGTCTAGTTAGTTAATTTTAATTCTTCTATAGTATTCCATTATATGAATATACTCACCAAAATATTATCTTTATGAGGAAAGATATTTTGTTCACTGAACTATCACTGTGCCAGAAATAGGGCCTGGTATATAGCCAATACTTAATAATAAATATATGTTGTATAGCTATGACAATTTATTAATCCTTTTGCTGATAACATATATATAATTTTTAGGTTTTGATTATTATAAATATTGCTGTAATATACAGCTTTGTACATTCTTCTTATGAAAATTTTAGAGGATATTTTCTATGGTCTGCTTCAAGGAACACAGTCTCTAGGTTAGAGTGTATTCACAACTTCAACTCTACTAATTAATTCCAAGTGATTGCTTTTGCAACTGGTTGTGCCAATTTATCCTTTCCACTTGCAATATGTTTGCTTCTGTTGTTCCTATTCTCACCAACATATAGAATTCTAAGACTTATATTTTTTAGTACTATCTCTAATGATCTCTTTCATTCAGCATCATCTTTGAGCTCCTTTAGAACAGGAGCTATGTCTTATTCTTTTTTATATCCCTAAACTTAGCATGGTGCCTGGCACTAAGTAGGTACATCTATTCACATTGCTTGTGCATGCACAATGAAGGAGCTAAATCAGGATTTCTTTCTGAGTTCTGCAATCAAATTGTAAGGACAAAATTATAAATGATTTGGTGACTCTCCTTACACATCTGACAAAGCAGTGCCAACTCACCTCTTAAGTTAAAGCTTTTTGTCTCATGTTCTTACTCTTGGCCTTAATCTTTAAGACTGATTGTTTATTTGGACATTCTGAACAACTCCTGTATTCATCTTCTTTCCAAAACATGGTCCCTCTACTTGAACTTCTCTATACATTGTAGCCTATGGCAAGAGAAACATTGGTTAGCCTTTGGCTCAGGTTCATAGATATCCAACAGTGATGGACCTGAATGGTTCCATGAACTCCCTCCTAATTATCACAGGGTATCAGCAGTATGGGTGTGTCCTAAGTTAATGAAAACTAGGTAGGCCACCTTTTTACTTTTTCACTCTTGTTAAATAATAAAAACCAGTGGTATTCTGGAGTTTATTTATTCCACATATGGTAAAATTCACCTTTATAAAATCATCCCAAGTAAAAATGATAGGGAAAGGAGAGATACTGCTTGGAAATGGTAGCAGTTAAAAGTTTCAGAAATATATAAATGCCAAATAAGTTCACGGATACAATATCTCTGGATTGTGTGTGTGTGTGTGTGTGTGTGTTTATTGTATGTTTAAAATAAAAGATACAACATGATTTGATTACATAATAATAAGATACAACTTATGGTAAGGGAAGATTTCTTCACTTGGGTACATTTTCCACATGACCAAGGGGAAAACTAAGGAATGAGCTCTGTGTTATAAGCAGTTTATTTGAGTTTTTTATTTTTCTAGTGTGTTGGTGGTCAAGAAATAACAAGATCTGCAAAGAAAACATGAGTTATAGGAGGTAGAGGGCTGCTCTTTACATAGTAGAATCTTTTTGTTAAAGTTGGAAATTTGTTGAGCACTGTACTGCGTTATCCTGACCTTCATCCATTGGTCAGGTAGGGTCTTCTGCCTACCTTCTTATCGTCATGGCGGTATTACAAATCTAAGGAAAAGCTTTCCGTTTTCTCTTTGTAAGGTAAACTGAAAATGCAGTATTACATGGTAAAGGTTAAAGGACAATCATCTGCCAAAAAGCTTTCTAACCTTCTCTATTTCTTGAACAAATGATCTTCTTTAATCTAAGTGAGTTAGTTGTCTTGTGTCAGATTGGCATCCTGCTGTTATAGCAGAAATACTTGCAGGGTAGATGACTCCAGAATTTTTTGGACTTTTTCCTAACAAAGGGGAAGAATAATAGAGTTAGCACTTATTTGAGAGAGATGAAGAGATCCATGGCTCAAAGGACTGAAGTCTTGCATCATATTACTTGGTGGCAGGGCTAGCAGCAATGTTCCTGTGGTTGCTGCTACTGTTGCTACCTTGGCTATAAATGTATCACTGTGTGCCATAGGAAGAGGGGTCAATGACTTCTTTGAATCACTCCCTTTATCTGCTTGCTAAGGGATAAGATCAGAGAAGTAGAATGCAGGTAAGAATTGACCACTAAGGGGAACCTCATTGTCAGTGAGGAATGGAGGGACTGCAGAAAGAAGCACAGTCTGGTTGCTGGTCAACATACCAGGATGAAATTAGCACTCTGCATGCAAACCAATCTTATCTCTGTTATTGGATACTTTGGGGAAAATATATATTGATGCCAGAGGGCTTCATGGATGGAGTGTTTATATAATTGCAAAGCAGAGGGGCATACCTTAGCTAAAATACCCTTCCACGCCATACAAAATCACCTTTGCAAACTCCTGGAAGTGATTCCCTAACAAGTCTTCTTGTCTGCTGCTAAGTACTCATAGATACACAGGACTCCAAAGAGGCAAATGAAAGAATAAAAGCAGTTATCAACAACCTGTATTTATTCTACTAAGGAAGATACTAGAGGCCTCAGAATTTTCATTTGTAGAGTTAAAAGTATCTCCAAGCTTTAAGGGCATTGTTGTTCCTGTGGTCTCAAAACAATAAGTTAAAAAGTCAAGCAAATGTGTCAAAGAAAGCTCATTACATTGAGTGCAAGATCTTAAAGACTACCAACAAAATTAGAGAAAGACAGTGCTAGAAATACCCTTAGGGACCATGTGAGAATCCCTGAGAAACTTGGTTGTTTGGACTTTTTTTTTTTTTTTACCAATTCAAGCTCCACTCCCTAAAATCACAAGTAATTGGATGGGTCTCAGAGTCAATATCAACCAATTATTTCCCTTCCCTTCTCATCCTTTTGGGTGAAAGGGAGCTAACAGCAGAGTGAGACTTACCCAGAGTTTGATGGAACATCTGCCAAACTATATCATTAGAAAAAGCTCAAAGTAAGAAGAAGATAAGGTCTGGTAATTCCAAGAGATGAATGATACCTGACATTTGAAACTAATATTGGAAACATTGTTTACTCTATATGAGAGAGATAGTCCAGCTTGAAAAAGGGTGCCATTATAATATGCAACTCTTTATATGGTATAACAAGTTAGTAACATTATTTCTATATATATGTGTGTATATATATAGTATATAGAGTGCATACATGAATATATACTCCAATAACAGGAGGAAGTAATAGTTAAGTTTAAAATTATAGGTTAGTAAATTACTAACAAAAATAGTAACATTTGGGTAATGTATCCACTGTTGGCTGCAGACAAGAATCTTTCAGTAAGATAATAGAATATTGGTTGACTCATTGTACCTGCTTACCATGGTTGGCTGAGGGCCGAGATATCTGCCTATCCTTCAGGTGAAGAGTGACATTCTTGATGTAGGGTTTTCCTTATTCAAGAGGTAAATGGGTGAGGAGTCTCTCTTACTGCTTATCTTTCCTGGCCTTGGCCCAATATGAGATCCAAATGGAAAATGAAGGACAGAAACAAGAGAAGTGTTCAGCAGTTGAGAGTAGTAGTAAAGGAGTGGAAGGAATTGCTTTTAGTAATTAGGCTAAGGCTGCCCACCCTGAAATGGCTTTTGACACAAGGGCAACCACTTTGAAACATGATTAAACTAACAACAACAACAAAAATGGTATAAATTATATCAATTCAAAAGTTTGAGCTTTAAAATAACTTTTAACAGTTTAATTGTTTGAATCATTAATATTGTGCTGGCTTAAGCATCCCATTATGAAATCTTATGGAGAGGAATGTGTTCATTTCTTCATAAGTTGTAGTTCCCAAGATCTCTTGTCGAGGGGTCCTTGGAACTGTCTGAAGATGTTTATATTGTTTTTATATCTATATAAAGTCCTGATAAAAGTTCTGTTCAGTGTCTGCCTTGAGAAAAAGCTTTTTTATAAAATAGATACAATACAAGCATGTCCTGCAATAGATGAATCCTCTTGCTGAATAAATTATAGAATGAACTTCTACTTACTGAAACACTGGGTGGTAGAGCCATATGCATTACTGAAGAGCTATTTTTGAACACTTGAAGGGTTCTTTGCCCCAGTTAAGCAAAATTAGAAAATATGTGAGAGCATCTTTGACTCTGTTCCTGGGGATTCCAGCTACTACATAAAGTTGTGTTAGCCAAGGCTGGTCCTTGGCAAAGCTGCTGACCATGAAGAGTAACTGAAAACTCTCATTAGCTAGGTGACCAAATGATGGTTAATTTCCATCTCTAGAGCTGTCATTTCTCAGCAGAGACAGGAAAGAGGGAGGAACCAGGCTTGTCCCTTCATCATAACCTTCCAGTCATAACTTACTCCATTCAACTCATAGGGTCTGCCTAAACCAATAGTAAAACTGATTCAGACCATTCCCTGGGAGCACAGCTACAAAACATCCACCTCCTGAAGAAAAGCTGGAGGGGAAAAAATACCCTAGTAGTTGTTGTAAACTGGTGGCAATCCCTCTATCTTATTTTGCATCACACCCATGGCACAACTTTTTCTGAGCCAAGCAGCAAGTGTTTATAGTATTATCTAAGTTTATAGGCTAAGGTATGAAGGAGGTAAAAGGGTTTGCATTTACCTCTTGGTTATAAATATTCCCAAGCAGGGGATGTCTCTAGAGCTCAGGACCTTGTGTCTCTGGGCCTCTTTACAAACTTCTTAAATGATCAGGATGTGGATTATCCTGCCTCTTACTGCCTTTTATGTCACTAACGCTTTTGAGTCACAAGTGAAAACTGATTTTGAGCAGTCCTGGGATTTTGGATCACTGTAGAAAAGATGGGAGCAATTGGAGCAGAAGCTCAGGCCTCTGTTTCCATGAAGAAGGCATACTTTCTGTGTGCATGCTAGCCAAAATGGAAATCAAAGAAAAATAACTACTCCTAAGATTAATTCCAGTGGCATCAGCATTTACATTAACAGGTGTTCATGTGTATGCACAAATGTGCTTGCATGGTCCAAATAGTGGAAAGAGCATTGGGTCCATGGCCAGGGGATATGCATCAAAGCATCCTTGTTTTTCTGGTTCTTAGTTTTCCCACTTAGAAAATGGAGAGTAAGAAAGAACCAGAGAATCTTTTGGGTTCTCATTTTTGTAGAATGCTGGTTACACCTTTTTCCCTCTGATGCTATAAGAATGAATCAGAGAAGGAAGCTCACTACCTCCAAAGTCAATGTATAGTCTCACCATACAATACAAGGAGGAGTACATTGCCTAACCAGGTGTGATTTTATGATCATGGGCTTAGGGTGAAGGTGGGAGGCACTGCTTTGTCAGATGTGATCCAACTGCATAATTGCTTTTGTGAAAGAGACTACAGACAGGGCCAGTATTTATCATAGTCATTTCTGACCCCCAGGAGGGGAACTACACATTTTTCCTTTGACAAAAATCTAGTGACAAGAGATTTTTTAGAAGTAGAGTACAGGCCAATCTGTAAGGATAGCAGGGACAAACTCTTCCCTCATTGCTCTTTTCTAAGTCCATATAGCCCCATTTTGTGTGTTGCTGTGTACCCAACTGGATCTGGGAGCCTATGTGTCAAAGTCATAGTATTCTTGAAATTCATGAGTCTGATTGGATGTTGCCTGGCATGGAAAATAATCACAAAGGTGAGAAAACTGCTAGCTTATAGGAAAATATCCTAAATATTCTGGGCATGCCAAACTCTCACTGAAGTGGCTTGAAAACAAAAGACACTGTGGAATGTTAGATGCTTCATTGCAGGCAAATAGCTGACAACTTTCTTCCACTGGCAAATTCTAGGTTTTAGGTCTGAATAATGGCTGCTTTAATTTATTTAAAAAAAGATATCCAGGTAAAAGTCTACCAAGCCTTGTTTGGAGGCTAATTTCCAAGATCTGAATATGATGGGGGTAATTTGAGGCTCTGTAAGTCTTTGAGGGGTCAACAGAGATTGTTTCTTCTAGTGGCCCTCATGAAAGTATAATGGACAAGTTGGTGGGGGACATATGGAATTACTGAAGGTGTTGTTGTGGGGAATGTTCACACCCAGGCAGGGTTATTGGCGTTTAATAGAAAGAGAAATGGGACTGAACATCATTGTCTATCAGGCTTGGGGGCCTGTCTTGGGCTAGCTGTGCTCTAAAAAAATGTGTGAAGAGTAGAGATTCTCTGCTAAGGTGCTCTTTTTCATACTCTAGTCCAAAAATAGTTGTAATTCTATAACCATGACATTCATGTAAAATAATTGGTGATTTCTGAGAAAAAAAGAGAACAATTTGAAAAGGGATGACAAAGAGCATTGGTAGTAGGTTACATGGGTAGAGTGCTATAGTGGACCACAGAGTTATAGTCAGGTGGTGGGCTGTGGCATTCCAGGGTAGGATCCAGTGGCAGGAGGGAAGTTTCCTTCATCTGGTCTTCTTCTTCAAGCTCAAGGGCTGATTGGTATTTCACAAGCTCCATCTCAGTCTCCCTCTGCAGAGACTCCTTGTTCTTGATGACAGTATTCAGGCTGGTCAGAGAAAAAAAGAAATATGCTTAGCATAGAACTGATGAGTTGGAGATAAGAGAGAATATTTTACACAGAGGAATGCCAGATATTGGCAGACATGTAGGAAGACAAGTTTCTTTTGAAAATATCAAGTTTTTTTTTCCTTTGGGGAAGCCAAAAGTCAGTGCAGGTCTACATGAACTGTAGTGACCCTGTACTAAATAAATGAGGAAACTCAAGAAATAAAACTGTGGTCTTCCTAGCAGGCAGTTTTTAATCTAATTGGGGAATAACATCAGGAATATTTACAATGTGCCATATGTTCACTGCTAACACTGCCTGAAGTTTCAGGAAGTTCTACAGAGCTGTGTAACTTTGGAAGAGTCATGATGTGTGTTTCAATTTCTTCATCTGTAGGATTATTATGAGGAAAGAGAGCTGCATTAGATGACTTTTAAGCTCTTTCTGGTTCTAATGTTTTCTTTGATTATCTTTAGCTTATAAAAATGGCAACTGTGTATAGTTTAACTTAAAGCTTTAAGATGTCATTCTTTCTGTTACAAAAATAATCCTGTGTGACCCTAGGCTAGTTTCTTCTCTTCACTATCACTCAATTTCCTCATATATAAAGAGAAGAATGAAAGGTCTCCAGGCCTACCAGAGTAGTTGCAGTAGGGGTGGAGTAGCAGGAAGCAACTTTTTTTCTCTGGAGCCTGGGGCACTATACTCTATCAAGACCCTGCATCTCTCTTCTGATGGTTCCTTGTTTCCTCATACTGAGCACCTATGGCAGAAAGGAACTCTCTCCTCTGTGTAGCTCTCACCCAAGAACCCATGATAGCCTTGAATGAAAGTTAAATGCTTATGGGAACTCTCCCAAAGGGACCTGCCTTGTTGTACAGACTTTTAAGGGCACCAAGACCTCTGCATCCTGGGCCTTGGGTTATGGTATGGGGGTACAAGCCTTAGTTTTCCTACCAGTGTAACAGAACTGTTAATAAATATTTAATGAGACTCTTTTACATAAAATCTTTGGTTAAGAACTCTATTATTATTGTAAACCAGACTCTTGTAATAAAAATAAATGATATTTTTCTTTTTCCTGGAATTTAATTCAATGACATCTAGAAATTTTCAAGTTGAAGAAATGTTATAGCTTCCCCCAGTCCATCTTTGAATGAGGTTGAGTGGGTTCAGGGAATGTGGGATAAGAAGTCATCTCTAAGGGAAATGTACCACTGACAGAGTGTCACATTATTTAAAGGTGTAAGGCTTGTCTGTGAAATAGAAGAAACTTTACACTCCACTACTAGCATATATCTTTTTGTGGATTAAGACTTATCTCCTGGGTAAAAGTAGCCAGTCCAGAAAAAGGCTAGATATAACAAGTGTCATGTCATCTCTGAATGGAATAAACTTTTTTAAGTCTTTTCTAAAATGTAGGTCATGATTAAGTAGACCTGGAGCCACTCCTTTATTTCCTCACTATGGCCAAATTTTTCTATTCTCCTTTGTGTAAAACACTTCTTGGCCTCTTTCTTTCTCTGAATTTGCTCATGCTTTATTATAACTAGAATACTTTCTTTCTTCTTACACACTCATATAAATTCTACTCACCCTCCCAGGTTTTATTCAGATCTTACCTTGCCAAAAATCCAGATCCCAGTAGGTAAGCCCTTCTCTGAACTCTTAAAGACTATGGTTAGAAGAAAAGACTTCTAGTACTTACATAGCCTAAGTTCATATCCAATCTTTGCCATTGGGTAAGTACTTTAAAATCTCTGATACTCAGTTTTATCATCATCAAGGAAACACATAATTACCACATAAAATAGAGATGTTTAAATAAACTTTTATGTACAAGCTAGTTGGGAAATCCTGGTATATGCTAAGTGTTTTCAAAGTGTTAGCTATTATTGAAAATACACAACTAGAGCAAATACATACATACATACATACATACATACATACATACATACATAAATGCATAAAAGAATTAAAAAATAAGAAAAGTCTAAGGGACTTCTAGGTCAATATCAAGCATAAAAACATCCATATCATAAGGGTACCTGAATGAGAAGAGAAATAGCAAGGGATAAAAAATTATCTAAAGAAATAACGGTTGAAAATTTTCTTAACCTGGTGAAGGAAAAATGATACACCTGTTAAGGAAGCAAAGAGTCTCAATTAATATAAAACCAAAGATGCCTATAGCAAGGCACATCATAATTAAAATAACAAAGAGACAAAAAAAGCATCCTAAAACCTGCAAGAGAAAAGCAATTAATTACCTACAAAGGAGCACCCATAAGGCTGACATCAGACTTCTCAAAAGAAACACTTCAGTCCAGAAGGGATTGGCAAGATATATTCAAAGTGATGCAGAACAAGAACCCATGATAAGACTACTCTATCCAGCAAAGCTCTCATTTAAAATTGAAGGAGAAATAAGGAGTTTCCCAGACAAAAAAAGGCTGAAATAGTTCATTACCACATGACCAGGCAGTGGCACAGTGCATAGAGCATCAGCCTGGGATGCTGAGGACTCAGGTACAAAACCCTGAGGTTGCCAGCTTGAATTCAGGCTCATCTGGCTTGAGAGCAGGCTCATCAGCTTCACCACGGGGTCATAGACATGACCCTATGGTCACTGACTTGAGCCCAAGGTCACTGCCTTGAGTCCAAGGTTAATGGCTTGAGCAAGGGGTCATCACTTGGCTGCAGCCCCCTGGTCAATGCTCATATGAGAAAGCAAACTATGAACAACTAAGAATTGATGATCACAATGAAGAACTGATGCTTTTCATCTCCCTCCTGTCTGTCTGTCTGTCTCTGACTCTCTTCTCTCTCACTTAAAAGAAAGAGTTCATTTCCACCAAACCAGGATTTCAAGAAATGTCAAAGGACCTACCAAAAGAAGAAGAGGGAAAAAAATCAAGAGAAAGAGGATTATAGACTTAAAGAATAAAATGGCAATAAATAAGCACATATTGATAATATCTTAAAGGTTAATCAATAAAATGCTTCAATCCAAAGACATAGGGTAGCTGAATAGATAAGAAATCATGACATATATATATATATATATATATATATATATATATATATATATATATATATCTCCTGTCAACAAGAGACTCACCTCAGAAGAAAAGATACACACAGATTGAAAGTGAAGGAATGGATAAAGTATTCCATACAAATGGAAATAAAAAAGCTGAGGTAGCAATACTTATATCTGACATAATAGCCTTTAAACCAAAAGCTATAATAAGGAACAAAAAAAGTCACTGTATAATAATAAAGAGAACACTTAAACAAGGGGATATAACCATTTTAAACATTTATGCACCCAATATAGGAGCACCTAAGTATATAAAACAGATTTTGAAAGCCATAAAGGGAGAGATCAAGAGCAATACAGTAATAGTAGGGGATTAGCAACCCTCTGACATCAATAGATAGGTCATCCAGACAGAAATCAACCACAAAAAAATCAGCATCCTTAAATGACACACTAGATCACTGGGATTTAATTTACATCTTCAGGACATTTAACCCCAAAGTAGCAGAATATACATTCTTTTCAAGTACACATGGTACATTTTTTAGGATAGACCACACGTTAGAACATAAAACAAGTCTCAATAAATTTAAGAAGGTTGAAATAATATCAAGAATCCTCTCTGACCAAAATGGCATGAAACTAGAAATCAACAATAGAAAAACTGAAAAGCATTCAAATATTTGGAGGTTAAATGGCTTGTTATTAAATAATGAATAAATTCACAATGAGATCAAGAAAGAAATAAAAAATTTCCTTGAAACTAATGAAAATGAACATACAACAACCAAAAATCTATGGGACACAATAAAAGCAGTCCTGATAGGGAAGTTCTTAGCATTACAGGCATATCTCAAGAAGCAAGAAAAATCTGAATAAACAATTTAATCTTGAACCTAAAAGAACTAGGAAAGAACAACAACAAACAAAGCCCAGAGGAAGTCAAAAGAAGGAAATAATAAAGATCAGAGTGAAAATAAATCACAAAGAGTCTAAAAAAGCAATACATTATACTAAGCGAAATAAGTAAATCAGAAAAAACGAAGAACTATATGATTCCATACATAGGTGAGACATAAAAATGAGACTCAGAGACATGGACAAGAGTGTGGTGGTTGCGGGGGGAGGAGAGGGAGGGGATGGGGGAGGGGAGGGGCATAAAGAAAACCAGTTAGAAGGTGACGGAAGACAATTTGACTTTGGTTGATGGGTATGCAACATAATCAAATGTCAAAATAACCTAGAGATGTTTTCTCTGAACATATGTACCCTGATTTATCAATGTCACCCCATTAAAATTAATAATAAAAAATAAATTAAAAAAATAAAAAAGCAATACAAAAATCAATAAAACCAAGTGCTGGTTCTTTGAAAAGGTAAACAAGATTGACCAACCTTTAGTTAGATTTATCAACAAAAAAGAGAGAGGACTGAAATAAATAAAATTAGAAAAGAAAGAGAAGTAACAACTGACATCAGAGAAATACAAAGGATTATAAAAAATACTATGAAGAAATACATGTTAAAAATTGGACAGCCTCAGCAAAATGGATAAATTCTTAGAAACATACAATTATGAAAACTGAATCTAGAAGAATCAGAAACCTGAGATGACTGATTACAAAAAATGAAAGTAAAATAGTTATCAAAAAATTCCCAGCAAACAAAATTCCTGGACCAGATGGCTTCACAGGTAAATATTACTAAGCATTTAAAGAAGAACTAACACCTATCCTTCTCAAACTATTTCCAAAAATTCAAGAGGAGGGAAGACTTCTAAGCTCATTTTATGTGGCATGCATTATTTTAATTCCAAACTCAGGTAAAGACATTACAAAGAAAGAAAATTATAGGCCAATATCCCTGATGAACATAGATGCTGAGATTTTGAACAAAATATTAGCAAACCAGATCCAGCAATACATTAATAAGATCATACACCATGATAAGTGACATTTATTCTGGGGAGACAAGGCTGGATGAATATTCATTCACAAATCTATAAATGTGATTCGTCACATAAAGAAAATGAAGAATAAAAATCATATGATCATATCAATAGATGCAGAAAAAGCATTTGATAAAATCTAGCACCCATTTATGACCAATACTCTCAGCAAAGTGGGAATACAGGGAACATGTTTCAACATAAAACATAATAAAGGCCATATATGACAAACGAACAGCCAATATCATAATGGGAAAAAATTAAAAGCAACTCCCTTAAGATCAGGAACAAGACAGGGTTGTCCCCCTTCCCATCTCCTATTCAACACAATACTGGAAGTCTTAGCCTCAGCAATCAGACAAGAAGAAGAAATAAAAAACATCCAAATTGAAAAATAAGAAGTGTCATTATTTGCTGATAACCTAATACTGTACATAGAAACCCCTTAAGTCTATGCCAAAAAACTGATAGACCTGATAAATGAATTTGAAAAATGGCTACATATAAAATTAATATTCAGAAATCAGTGGTGTTTTTATACACCAATAATGAACTGTCAGAATGAGAAATTAAGGAAGCAATCCCATTTACTACTTTATTAATAACAATAAAAACAACAAAATAAAGTACATAAGAATAAATTTAACCAGGGAGGTAAGTTACTCATATTCAGAAAATTATGACAATGAAAAAGGAATTTGAAGAAGAAAAAAACAAGAGTAAGTATACACTGTGTTCATGGATGGGAAGAAGTAACACCATTAAAATGTCTATACTACCTAAAGCAATATATAGATTGAAAGCAATTTTTATTAAAATACCAATGATATACTTTCTAGATCTAGAAAAAGTATTCCATACATTTATATGGAACCAAAAAACAACACTAGTAGCTCAGCAATCTTGAAAATGAAGTCCAAAGTGGGAGGTATTGCACTTCGTGATATCAAGCTTTACTACAAGGCCATTGTAATGAAAACACCCTGGTACCAGTATAAGAACAGACATATAGATCAATGGAATAGAACAGAGAACCCAGAAACAAACCCACACCTTTATGGTCAATTAATATTTGACAAAGGAGGCAAGAGTATACAATGGAATAAAGACAGTCTCTTTAATAAAGTCGTGTTGAGAAAATTTGGCAGGTACATGGTAAAACTAGGCCATTTTCTTTTACCAAGCAAAAAAATAAACACAAAATAGATTTATGACTTAAATTCTTGAAAGTATAAAAATTTTAGAAGAAATCATAAGTAGTAAAATCTCATATATTTCTCATTATAATATTTTTCCAAATATATCTCCCCCTTGGGCAAAGGAAATTAGAGAAAAGATAAATAGGACTACATCATACTAAAAATATTTTCCAGATCAAGAAAACCATAAGCAAAATAAAAGACAATTCTCTAAATGGGAGAATATATTCACCAATACATCTGAAAAGGGATTTATAACCAAAATTTTAAAGAAATGATAAAACTAAACACCAAAACAAACAAACAAACAGAAAATCCAATTAAAAGATGGCCTAAAATCTGAATAGATCCTTTAATAAAAAGGACATACAGGTGGCCAATAGACATATGAAAAGATGCTCAATGCTACTAATTCACTGGGGAACAATTTTTTTTTTTTTTCATTTTCTGCTGCACGAGGTTTTAGAACTTTTTTTTTTTTTTGTATTTTTCTGAAGCTGGAAACGGGGAGAGACAGTCAGACAGACTCCTGCATGCGCCCGACCGGGATCCACCTGGCACGCCCACCAGGGGGTGATGCTCTGCCCCTCCGGGGGTCACTCTGTTGTGACCAGGGCCACTCTAGCACCTGGAGGCCAAGGAGCCATCCCGAGCGCCTGGGCCATCTTTGCTCCAATGGAGCCTCGGCTGTGGGAGGGGAAGAGAGAGACAGAGAGGAAGGAGAGGGGGAGGGGTGGAGAAGCAAATGGGCACCTCTCCTGTGTGCCCTGGCCGGGAATCGAACCCAGGACTCCTGCACGCCAGGCCAACGCTCTACCACTGAGCCAATAGAACTTTTTCTATATACAGTGTGTCCATAAAGTCATGGTGCACTTTTGACCCATGACAGGAAAGCAACAAAAGACGATAGAAATGTGAAATCTGCACCAAATAAAAGGAAAACTCTCCCAGTTTCATACCTATTTAGTGCAGTTCGATGTGGGCTTATTGCACAGATTTTTTAGGGCTCCTTAGGTAGCTATCCTGTATAGCCTCTACAGACTCACCACTGACAGATAGCCTACCAGAATGAGGTTTCTCCATCAAACTGCCGGTTTCCTTCAAGTGCTTATCCCACCAAGTAATGTTATTCCTATGTGTTGGCACTTTGTTATAAACGCACCAATATTCATGTTGCACTTTGGACACGGATTCTAATTTAGCGAGCCACAGAACACACTGAACTTTCCTCTGTTCCATCCATATCTCGACTGGGATGGCCGTGGGCTGCTCTGCTGTATACACAGTGTTACATCATCATCTGTGCATGCGCACATGCTACCACATCATCCTACAGAAACTGGGAGAGTTTTCCTTTTATTTGGTGCAGATTTCACATTTCTATTGTCTTTTGATGCTTTCCTGTGACCAGTCAAAAGTGCACCATGACTTTACGGACACACTGTATTTCTGCATCGCTGATTCCAAATCTGAAATCCGTTTTTTGGTGCATGCTCTAGTTTTTATGCAATTTTAATTTCTTTTTGTTACAGTTAATGGCATGCATTGGTTTTTAAATTGGAGTAAAAGGGTAATGACTCTTGGATTGAACATAACCACAAGGCAATTAATGTTTTAAAAACATCACTTTTACATAATTATAGTTGTTTTTAAATGTAAAAAATTATTATCTCTTAAAAACACCCTCATATTTTGTTTTAAGATTGAATCATGTCTTCTTTGAGTAGGCGTAAATGTAGGAATAGTCCTGACACCTTCTGTTATATATGTGGCTGTTACACACTTCAACGTCAAAGGCACAATATTTCATCATTTGTGACATGTGCATATATTGCTTATTTTCAGCAGTTCCAATTGGTTATTCAACTCATCTGCAAGATGATTATAATGACATAAAAATTGTCCTCGACTTTCTGAAGTATGAGGAGCATAACTGGATCATTTGTGTGGATCTTAAAATAGTAACTTTCCTGCGAGGACAACAGAGAGGTTTCATGAAGTATCCTTGCTTTCTGTGTTTGTGTGACAGCCGAGCTCAGGAGAAACACTGGACACAGAAAGAGTGATCAAAACGTGAAGCTCTGGAAGTAGGCATGCAAAATATTGTGAATGAATCTTTAGTTAATTGAGACAGGATCATTTTTCCCCCACTTCACATCAAACTTGGCTTAATGAAGTAGTTTGTTCAGGCTTTGAATAGAGAAAGTGAATGCTTTCAACATATTATTTCTGATTTTCCTGCCTTGTCTTTTGAGAAGATAAAAGCAGGTGTATTCAATGGACCTCCAATTTGAACCCTCATACGTGATGAAGAATTTGCCAGGAAGATGAATAAGGAGGAGAAAGCAGCATGGAAGTCTTTTGTGGCAGTTACAAAGAACTTCCTTCGGAACAAAAAAGCAGAAAACTATGAACTTCTGGTTCAAAGGATGCTGTTGGCTTTCCGTGACATTGGATGTAACATGAGCGTTAAGATTCACTTCCTGAAAAGTCACCTTGATAAGTTTCCTGAAAATCTTGGAGCTGTTGGTGATGAGCAGACTACTGCTGGAGCATCAAACGAGATTGTCCTCAACAAGTACACAAATGCAAGAGCTACAAATGCAAATTTTGCCTGAATAGAATTTAAATAAGTTTTGTGCAAATTTTATGATTAAAATAAGTGTTTTAATATGTTCTGTTTCAAAATTGTAGACAAATTCTGATGCAATTATATCTTTTAGTGTATTAGTATATTTATGCATTATATAAATTAGTATATTTTCACAAAGATGATGTCCAAGAAGACATTCTACTTCATAATGTTAAACTAAATGTTGAAAATTTTACAATAAGATGAAAACCTAAAATCTTGAATTGCAAAAAAGCTGTAGCTTCTCTCTCTCTCTCTCTCTCTCTCTCTCTCCTTTCAAATGAATAAATATAATCTTTAAAAAAAAGTGCCTGACCTGTGGTGACACAGTGGATAAAATGTCGACCTGGAAAGCTGAGGTCGCCAGTTCAAAACTTTGGGCTTACCTGGTCAAGGCACATATGGGAGTTGATGCTTTCTGATCTTCCCCCTTGTGTCTCCCCTCTCTCTCTCTGTCTCTTCTCTCAAATGAATAAATAAAATCTTTTTTTAAAAAAAGATGTAGCTTACAGAGAAAAACTAATGTCAGACTTGAGATCAGCATACTTGAATTAGGTACAAACAAGTGTTTTTGTAGATGCAACAAAAATTTTGTTCCCCAGTGAGGGAAATGCAAATCAAAAGTACAATGAGATATCACCTCACACCTGTTAGATTGGCTATTATATACAAAACAGGTAATAACAAGTGTTGGAGAGGCTGTGGAGAAAAAATAACCCTTATTCCCTGCTAGTGGGAATGTAAACTAGTACAAACATTACGGACGAAAGCATGCTGGTTCCTCAAAAAATTAAAATGGGAACTACTGGATCAATGAGGTCATTGTAATGGCCACGTGAGAGATACCCCTGATATCTCCCCTTGAAATTTCAACAATTTGAACAACTATAACACAGCGAAGGAACTCAACCATTATGGAAGAAATTATGGTGGTTCCTCAAAAAATTAAGAATAGAATTACTGCATAAACTAGCATTCTCTCTACTGAGTATCTATCCCCCAAACTCAAAAACATTGGTGCATAAAGACATGGTGCACCCTCGTGTTCATCGCAGCATTATTCACAGTGGCTAAGACATGGAAACAGCCAAAGTGTCCTTTGATAGAGGATTGGATAAATAAATGGTATGTATATACAATGGAATATGACTCAGTCCTAAGAAATGATGACATATTGGATCTTGAGAACATTATAGTAAGTCAATCAGAAAAAGCTAAGAACTACATGATTTCACACATAGGTGGGATATAAAACTCATGGACACAGATAAAAGTGAAGTGGTTACCAGGGGGAGGGGTTGGGGAGGAGGGGAGTAAAAAGGAACAAATATAAGGTGACAGAAATTTATTTGACTTTGGGTGATGGGCACACAACACAATCAGCAATTCAAATGCTTTGGAGATGTTTCCCTGAAACGTACGTACTCTTAGTGATCAATGACATCCCATTACATTTAATTTTCTAAATAATAAAAAAAGAAGACCTTAGAATGGAGGAGCAAGAGTGCTCTCCCTCTGAGAGCACATCCATGCATTTTTCCTCCTTTTCTTCCTTCTCCTCTTTTTCTCTCAGGCACAGTTTCCTTGCCTCTCTGTTTCTTCTTGCAACCAGGGGAGGAATGAGCAGCAGCAGCTCGTTCCAAGCTAATTCCATGAACCTGTCTTCAAGGCCCCCTTTTCTCTGACTCCCTTCCTGTACGGCCAATAAATTCTTGCTTTACATGTTCTACTTTGTCTCTTGAATGAATTCTTTCTGTCATTTGTTTGGTAGTGACCTTGGACTTCAGTAGGTGAGTGTTATGTGCTGAATGTCTGTGTCCCCACAAATTTATATGTTAAAATTTAATCAAACTGTGATGGTATTTTGTGGTGAGGCTTTTCTGAGGTGATTGAGTTATGAGGGTTGAACCCTTACACGAGGAGGTCAGTGAGCTAGCTCATATTTTGTCCTGCCATGTGAGGATACAAGTACCATATTTCTCCATGTATAATATGCTCCTGTGTATAGGATAGACCTTAATTTTGGGGCCCAAAATTTGAAAAAAAAAAGTATTACATAAAGTTATTGAATTCAAATTTTATTCATCATAAAATTCATACAACTCATCACTGTCAAAACTGCCATCTATTAGCTTGTCCTCATATGTGTCTGATGAGGAATCACTGTCATCAACAATGAGCACAAAAACAAGTGCAAAAAAGTGGGAAATGCAAGTAAAAAAATCTGTAACCACTGTACAAGATGCACCTGCTTTTAGACCCTAAATTTTTCTGGAAAAGGTGCGTCTTATACATGGGTAAATACAGTAGATGTCAGCCATCTGCAAAATGGAATAGAACCCTTACCAAAACCTGATCATCCTGGTATCATGATCTTAGATGTCCAGTTTCCAGAACTGTTAGAGAAAAATTTTTGTTTTTGATGAACCACCAAATTTACGATATTTAATCACAGCAGCCTAAACTAAGTCAGTGATTATGTTTGGAAAGAGCTTTGTTAGAAAGTGATGAAGGATTTATTATTTGCTCTTAAAAAAATCCACTTCAGTCTGACCAGGCAGTGGCACAGTGGATAGAGAGTCGGACTGGAATGTGGAGGACCCAGGTTCAAGACCCCGAGGTTGCAGGCTTGAGTGCGAGCTTATCTGGTTTGAGCAAAGCTCACCAGCTTGGACCCAAGGTCCCTGGCTTGAGCAAGGGGTTACTTGGTCTGCTGTTGCCCAACGGTCATGGCACATATGAAAAAGCAATTGATGAACAACTAAGGTGTCGCAATGAAA
Source organism: Saccopteryx leptura (assembly GCF_036850995.1). Taxonomy (NCBI): domain Eukaryota; kingdom Metazoa; phylum Chordata; class Mammalia; order Chiroptera; family Emballonuridae; genus Saccopteryx; species Saccopteryx leptura. The sequence goes on along the minus strand of NC_089516.1, from coordinate 71,681,847 downwards.
AACTAATGATTGATGCTTCTCATCTCTCTTCGTTCCTGTCTGTCTGTCCCTATCTATACCTCTCTCTGACTCTTTCTCTGTCTCTGTAAAAAAATATCCACTTCAAGTAATTTGGTGCTGATAAAAGGGCTTGGGCCTGCAGAGTAATTTCATAGGTGTATATATAAACATGAAGAAGGTATATAGAGAAAAAAAGACCAAGGATATGGGAAACTGATGAAACATAAATCATGTTTTTTTGCACATGTATCAATTCTTCCTGTTATCTTGGAGGTGGAGTGTGGGGGAACAAAAAGAGAAAACAAAGGATGAAAATGAAGCTGTAGTCCTTTACCTTTGGCTGATTTACCATCATTGTTACTTTCTTTTCAACAATGTAGGTATGAATTATTAATACTACTTTACAGATAAGGAAACCGAAGCCAAGAGATATCTAATAACTTTGCCAAGGTCAACAACTTTCATTGTTAAATAAATGTCTATTTCTCACCTCCATTCCAAGCCATCATCATTTCTCACTTTGACTAGAGCAATAATCTTCTAACTGGTCTTACTACTTCTTTACAGTCTATTCTTCATAATATAGCCAAGAGATCCTTTTAAAATACAAATCATACCATGTCATCTCCAATGGCTGCTCATCTCACTCAGGGTAAAATCTTGAATTCACAAAGCTTAAATAAACTTGTCCTTATATAGCTCAAAGATTTCATCTTATGCAATACCCTTTCCTGCTTCCTCTTTTCCAGATGTGTTCCAAGAACCACAATAATATCCTGCACAACATATACATGCAATAAATATTTGCTGAAATAAATGAGTCAATAAGTTGAATGCATGAATGTGTTTAATGTGCCTGAAACAGTGCTGGGAGCTAACCTCTGATTGAACACCCTTTATGCTAGAGGCACTATAAGTTGAAGCCAGGTAAATACACAATACTGTATAATCCTTTCCTTCAGAGAACTAACATTCTAGGTGTGGGAACAGAGCCACTGACCACCTGGGAAAACAATGACAAGCACTGACAGAGCACTAGAAAGAAATAGAATGTAAACAGATTATTACAATCTCTCCTCAAAACCAGGGACTGTGCCTTATTTATTTTTGCATCCTCAGTTTCTGGCACACAGTAGGAGTTTAATATATAAATAAATTATTGATATAAAGTCTTGAATCCTCCTCTTCTCACTACCCATTAATCACAAATTTTAACCTTGGTTGATCTATCTTAGCAGTTTCAAATGCTATTAGAATAACTTGAAAAGGGGCTTTGAATATAATTGCCAGAAGGTCTGTGGATTCTGGGAAGTATCTGGGAAGATATCTGTCATCACTAAGGTGCAAAAGTGGATTTATATCCCAAGTGTCTCTGAGAGAAAGAAAGCATACCTTCGGTACCATATCTTTTTCTGACACTGTGAATTGGGATCATATTGTGCATCTTTTCCCTCATTCCATATCCCTGAGTATGGTACTCACTCTAAGGCCATGACACCATGTGGCCAGGAGTGAATTTCCAGGTTCTGCTGGGTCCTGATGTCATCCCAATTGAGTGCAGTTGCATAATCTCCTTCAAAGTCCTAAATAGAAAAAGGATAAAAGTATTATTAATGTACTCTCTGACCCCTGGAATCAGGTATCTGAGGGGTTGATGAAGGCTCCCAGGATACAGTCTATCCTTCCGTTTAGTAAGCTGAGTACCTAACACACAGCTAAAAAACCATTTCCTAGCTTCTCTTGAAGCCAAGTATGGCCCTATGGCTATATTGTGAACATTTAGATAGGGGTAGAAGTGGTGTGTGTAACTTTAGGGTCATTTCTTAAAAGAAAATTAGTGATCCTTGACTTACATTCTTTCCCTTTCTTTCAGGCTGTATGCAGATGAGCATGCCTTGACCATGTGAATAAAGACAAGCCCCTAGGCCAGCGATGGGCAATCTTTTGAGCTTGGTGTGTCAAAATTCGCCAAAAAACTGAGCATAACTTGGGTGGTGTGTCACTTCGAGAAAAAAAACCCATAATTTTGTGATATTTATAGTTTAAATAACAAAAATGTATAATTGTAATATATAACTGTATTTAATAAACCAAAAACTAATTATTTAACTTACTTGCTTAGTGACTTTGTTTATCTGTCAGTTGGTTTCTTTTGTTGGTCTTGATATTATTTAACTTGTGTGGGGTGCCGTGAACTAAGATAAGTGAGGGGGAGGGGGAATTCTTTAACTAACCTGCCTACTAGTGACCTTTTTGTTGCTGAATTTCATTGGCTAAATCTTCAATTGAAGGTTGGTATTTTGTACACTTCAAGCCCAAGCAAGCACTACTAACTTCATCTGTCAATCTGTTTCTTTTGTTGGTTTTAATATTATTTAATGCTGAGAATAAGGTCTCACAAAAGTATGTAGAGGGAAAAACTGTGAGCAAAGCCATTGCTATATTTTTAAGGTGCTAAAAGTATCTGGTAATCGGTTCCAGGCACTCCAAATTTCCTGTTCGTAGTGGCACTCCTCTTGATTCTCCAAGCGGCACCTTTCCAGATTCTCAAGCTTTGACCTCAAGTCGACAAACACCTGAGCCCAGATGCTGTCTTGAAATTCTGCAAGTTGCATCTTATGTAAATTAAGATGGCTGCTGCTATTTCTAATGGTAGGAAACAGCACCCATAGCACAGGCCCTTGCCTCTACCAGCCTCCCCCTCACTTATCTCAGTAACGATGGTCAATTAGAAATCCATGACACCCCAGAACAGTAGATTGGATGATGGTTGCTGTGGTTATGTGGTTGCTGGTAATGGCGATCACAGGGCCCCCAGAGATGTGTCCCCGCAGCATTCTGCTGCTCCCTGCTCCGCTGGCTGGAAGTGAGGTCAAAGATCCCCTAACGGCCTAACCAGAAGTCCCAGAACTAGACGCTCTGTGCTGGAGTTCCATTGTTTTGGCCTACAGACCTCCAGCACAGAGTGTCTCCATTACAGCAAATGTTTTATATTTGGCTACTACACCTGGCCTTGCAGGAGCCAAGGATGAAACGTCCTTTTTGGCATGTGGCCCCATACTTCTCTGGTATGTGGCCACATGCAGCTGCATGTCATCGAAAATGGCTACGTGTGTCAGTGCTGACACACGTGTCATAGGTTTGCCATCATGGCCCTAGGCCCTAAGGGATGGTAGAGTAACAATAAAAAGAAACCTAAGTCTTTATATTACTTCCTAGAGCTGATTCATTTCCAACTAGGGACTGGCCTCCTATCCCCTAGACCAGTAGTCCCCAACCTTTTTTGGGCCTCGGACTGGTTTAATGTCGGAAAATATTTTCATGGACCAGCCTTTAGGGTGGGACAGATAAATGCACAAAATAAAATTATGCGACCGGCGTAAAAACTGTGGTATTTTTAAATATAATTGTTGAACTTATGAGACAAGCATCAAGAGTGAGTCTTAGACAGATGTAACAGAGAGAATCTGGTCATTTTTTAAAAATAAAACATCGTTCAGACTTAAATATAAATAAAACAGAAATAATGTAAGTTATTTATTCTTCCTCTGTGGACCGGTACCAAATGGCCAATGGACCAGTACTGGCCTGTGGCCCGGGGGTTGGGGACCACTGCCCTAGACTTATTTATTATGTGGGAAAGAGAGAAACTTCTATCTTTAGAAAATCTCTATATTTTAAGGATGTTTTATTATACTAGCTTAGTTTATCTCCCACTTAATCGTTCTTCTGTCAGTGAATAGCCAATATGGGGCCTCAGAGAGGCAATGTGGTTGTTTTTTGTTTTGTCATGTTAATTTACGACTTGAGAAAGTTTATAAACTTTTTTGGACCTGAGAGTATACTTGTATTAGGTGAAGATAAAATTATGTGAGGGTTTGATATAAATTTTTCATCATGATAAAATCATCCTCTACTCAAATCAGAGTTAAAGTACCAGTTTAGAATTAAGACTGCTAACATCAGCTGTTTGCTAAAGGCAACAAGGAGAGCTATTGGTATGCTGGTTAAAGTTTAGCAACTAGCAACCCCCCTCCAAAAAAAAAGGCTTAATTTAGAAAGATCACCAATTTCTGTGATATAAATATTCTCACCATGTATGATTTCAAGTCACCGGTGTGGAAGTTAGGAGAAGATGCACACAATTGAATCTTAAGAGCTGGTACAAGCCAGATCCAGCTCAGCACCGATCAAAGCCTTCTTTCTGCCATGATTTTAGCTAAGAGATCTTAGAAAAGCCACTTCTCCTCTCTAAGACCCAGTTTCCTCATCTATAAAATATAGATAGTACTCTCTGTCTTTCCTCCCACCTAGAGTAGTTGTAAACATATCGTAGAGGATGGAGAAGTACCTGGTAACTTGTAAAGTGCTGAGCACAGATCAACAACTGTTGGTGTCATTGCTATTGTTTTAAAGCAGGTTTAAAATGAACCTTGAGTATGGTTTAAATTCCAACATAATAAAAATCTTTCTCAGAAGGTCCTGGCCGGTTGGCTCAGTGGTAGAGCATTGACCCAGAGTGTGGAAGACCTGGGTTGGATTCCTGGTCAGGGCACACAGGAGAAGCACCCATCTGCTTCTCCACCCTTCCCCCTCTCCTTTCTCTCTGTCTCTCTCTTCCCCTCCCACAGCCAGGGCTCCATTGCAGTAAAGTTGACCTAGGTGCTGAGGATGGCTCCATGTTCTCCACCTCAGGTACTAGAATGGCTTCAGTTGCAATGGAGCAATGCCCCAGATGGGCAGAGCATTGCCCCCTAGTGGGCTTGCTGGGTGGATCCCACATTGCTTGCATGTGAGAGTCTCTCTCTGCCTCCCCACTTCTCACTTCAGAAAAGAAAATCTTTCTCTGAGACCCTTAAAACTTATTCTCACTTTTTTTCTTTAATGTATTGAATAGCTTTTAGTTTTTTAAACACAATTATTTATCGAATATCTCTATATTAAGAACTTTGGCAGATATTTTGTGTATACCTTAACAAAAACCCTGTAAGGGTTATTCTTCTCTTGTTACATGTGAAGAAATGGAGGTACTTAGCACTAAACTTGACACACAAAATGTACTCAGTAAGTACCTGTTAATGGATTAACAGAGCTCAGTGAAGTGCCACACTTTATCCAACTATAAAGTTAAGAAATGGTAGAGAACTATAATTATATCAAAAGTGCTTACAGAGTTTCTTTGAGTTTCATACATTTAATAAATGTAGACTGGATTATTCCAAACTTAAAAGTATACTTTATAAAATACAGTGCACCTCTCAACTTCTCTACATAAATGAACTAGGCTTCAAAAAAAAAAAAAAAAGAATCTTGGAGAGTAAAAGAGATTTAAAGAATTTTCCAGCAAGAATATTCAATTGCTCTCTTGGCAACCTAAAAAATTCTTAAGAACAGCAATATATTTGGAATGGAGAACCTAGACATCATTTAGTCTTTTATCCCTTCTGTTTATGCTTATAAAGAAGTAGGCAGTTGCATATGTGGTATAATGAAAGTGTTCCGTTCTACTCAGAACATAAAAATCAAACTTTTTATCTGATGCTTATATTCCATTATAAATATCTTTCTATTAAAGTAATACACACACACACACACACACGAGACGAGGGGAGATAGACAGACTCCTGCATGCACCCTTACTAAGATCTCCCCAGCAACCCTTTTCTGGGGCTGATGCTTAAATCAAACAAGCTGTCCTCAGTGCTTGAGGCTAATGCTGTGACAAATGGACTAAATGAGCCATCCTTAGCACCCAGGGCCAATGCTCCAACCAATTGAGCCACTGGCTTTGAGAAAGAAAGAGAGAGAGAAGGGGAAGAGAAAGGAGAAGAGAAGTAGATGGTTGCTTCTCATATATTCCCTGACCGGGGATCGAACCTGGGATGTTCGTACACTGAGCTGACACTCTATCCACTTAGCAAACTGGCCAGGGTCTATAATTTTCTTAATGTTCTCTTTTTTATTTGAACTTATTAGGATGACATTGGTTAATAAAATTACATAAGTTTCAAGTGTGTAATTTCATAATACAGCAACTGTATATTGTATGTGTATTCACCTCCCCAAGTCAAATCTACACAATGGAATACTACTCAACCATAAGGAAAGCTAACCTGTTGCAACAGAGTGTGTGGGTCTGGAGAGCATTATGCTAAGTGAAATAAGACCATCAGAGAAAGACAAATACCATATGAATTTTCTCATATGTTGAATCTAATGAACAAAATAAACTAACAAATAAAATAGAGACAGACTCATAGATAGATAATAGACTGACAGCTGTTAGAGGGGAGGTGGGCTCCAGGGCTGGATAAAAATGGTGAAGGGGTCAAACAAACAAACAGAAGACTCATAGGCAACAATATGGTGATTACCATAAGGAAAGGGAGGTGAGAGGAGGTAGAAGAGACTATGGGTGTGGTAAGTAGTTATGGAATTAGATTTAGTGTCCTCTTTATAACTAAAAGATCTTGAAGGAGGAATAACCTAACATTCTTACCCTCTAATGGTAACTGAATTAATCAGAACTCAATGACTAATATCAAAGGAAAGTAATAGGTGTGTTATAGGGTGGGGTTGATGAAGGAATAAAAGAGACCATGAAAGGTCTTATAGGTGCTCGGATAATTGAAGGCAGTGTAATAGTACATCCATATTACAGTGTAACCTACCAACCCTGCCACTTCCTCTAATTTCCTTCCTGTTTTTTATGTCCCTGTTTTATCCAGTTAACTCTTCTACAATACTTTCCTTTTTTCCCTCAACCACCTATACTCTGACACATTGTTATACTTTCATCTATTTACTTTCTAGTTTTTAAGCCCACTCAACCCTCCCCCCCTCCACATCCACACAGCGAAATATCACCAAAGTTAAATTTATGTTTGTGTATGCATATTTTTAAATTTTTAGTTGCCTGTTATACCAACTTTTGCCTATCCCCATATATTTTCTATTCAAAATCAATAAAGGATAATCCTGCATAACCATTCTCAAATAGTCCCACTCATCTAACATATGAAAACCCATGGTTCCTTTATTCCACCTTCTTTAGTTTCAATATATTTTCTAATAATACCTCTTCCTTTGCTCCACTCATATAATTTTTTTAGCCTTTGAAAGGTTATAGAATTATTTTATACAAGTTTACTGAGATAAAAATGGCATACCATGCAATTTATCCACTTAAAGTGTAAACTTTGAGTTATTTCACCAAGATGGTGACAAAGGTCATTCTTAACTTTGTTTCCTATCACAAGAAGAAAATCTAACAACTGTTCATGGACAAACATCATTGAAAAAATCATGGAATATATGAGTAAAGTTAAAATACCTCCTTGCACCACAAAGACCCAAACAGACTACTTTAGCAGGGTAAGAATAATAGCTACATGCTGACTGAATGGCTCCCCCACCCCAGACCAGCACAGAACCACACTGAGACATGTCCTCTGAGCCTACAATTTCTCCAGTGGAAAAACTGAGCCTGGGATTATCATTCAGGTACCCCAGCACTGTGGGTTGCTTCTTGGTAGTCCCAGCTCTGGCCCTACCTCCCAGGGATGAAGGGATAATCGACAGGGTTTGACCACTGGAATCTTAATTGTAACAAGGAAGAGGAGGGTACTCAAATCTTAGCCAACTGAGTTTCTACTTACAGAGCCCAAGTAGTAGTCTGAATTTGTGGCTTTCTTCATCTGAAGAGCCAAAATGGTGGTGTAGTCTAATCAAGAAACTCAGAGGAGCACCAGTTCGCCTACCCTAGGTAATCAAATGAAGAGCCTTACTGTCACTGGAACTTGGTATGCCCTACAAATATAGGTAAGCTTAATTATAGTAATGCCCACTGCTAGGTGTGGCACCCAAGTTTATCTGACCAGAAACATGGTCAGAGCACCTGGAAGCAGCATGGTTAAGCAATGCTTAAATGTAGAGTGAGACAGGCAGAATTGATTATTTGCAGAGCAAGGCTGATGACAACAGTTAGCCAGGGAACTTAGGGTGAACATGACATTGAGTCAAGTCCACAAGAAAATAGCAATGCTGGGATTAGAACTGGTTTACGTACACCAACCAAGCAGGGGAGCTAATTCTTAGTTCCATTCACTGCTGAGTGTAGCTTCTGACCCCCAAAATCAGAAGTGTTAACAGAACATATTTTAAAAAAATTTTTATTGACTGGAGATAGAGAGAGAAAGAGAGACAGAGAGAAACAATGATCTGTTGTTCCACCCATCCATGCATGATTGATTTTTGTATGTGCCTTGACTGGGAATTGAATTTGGAACCTTGCAATGTTGGGATAATTTTCTAACCAAATGGGGTAACCAGCTAGGGCCAGAACATCTTTAAATCTTTGTAGCCCAGAAATGATCAAAGTGTGGTAGGCAATACTGATTCTTTTCAGAGCAAAGACAATAACCCTGTTTGAACAGAGAACTCTAGGTGTAGGTTAGCTTGAGTCATCTTAACAAATAAAGGACTTTCCAGACTTGGAATTGGTTTTCACACTCTGTCATGGTAAGACAACTAATTTGTAGACCCACCCAATTCTGAATACAGCCTTAATTCTGCCTGACCTAGGAACCTAACCAAAGTACATGTGAATCTATGTAGCTCATCCAGTAATCTTCCTTACAGTGGCACCTGAATAAAGAACACAACTTGTGGCTTTTCCCATCTGCAGAGCAACACTAATATCCCCATCTGACCATGAAATTCAGTGCACATTCTTATCTGATTTGGGTTCCCAAAATTGAGTAGTGTAGGCCTTGAGGGCTTCTTCTTATGCCTCATCCTGGCTGGAAAGATAATTCATAGCCTTATCTATTCTTAGATATAGCATCAAGTCTAACCCCGTAGGACACCTGAACAGAGAACCAAGGCAAACTTAGAGCTCAGGATACTGCATCACTTGACTAGGAACCAAGCCAGAAGTCTTATCCAACTTTCACAGCCAGCATCACCCCATCTCTGACCTCATAGTTTAGACAGTAGTTTTGCCTCAAATACACCTTAATAGCAAGCCTCAACAGAAAAGGATGCTATCAACAGATATGTTCAAAACTCCAAAGGAGCTGACTGGTGAAAGAGTCTCCCAAAGGAAAACTGTAAAATATGAAAGAGGAGCCTGATTACTATGGGCATAGAGCAATGTATGTAATCAAGGAGTATGAAGACACAGGTAAACATGACACCACCAAAAATTAAAAATAAAATAAAAACTAATAAACATCCACTAACTGACCTGAAGAAACAAGATATATAATATGTCAGACAAAAAATTCAGAATAAGCATCTTAAAGAATTTTAGTAAGCTATAAGAACACCCAGACAACTACAAAGAAATTTTAAAAAAAGATAGAATGAAAAAAAACTGGGTTCAATAGAGAAATAGAAACCACCAAAAGAACCAATCAGAAATTCTAGAGTTAAAAATATAATTACTGCACTAAGGAATTTAAGAGAGAGCTTAAAAAGCCAATTAAACCATGCAGAAAAAAGAATCAACTGCCTAGAAGACATAACATTTTATTTTTTTAGCCAGAGAGATACAGAGACAGAGACAGGAAAGGAGAGAGATGAGAAGCATCAACTCACAGTCGTGGCACTTCAGTTGTTCATTGATTGCTTCTTATACGTGCCTTGACTGGAAGGCTCAAGCCAAGCCAGTGACCCCTTGCTCAAGCCAGTGACCTTTGGCTCAAGCCAGCAACCTTGAATTACAAGCCAGTAACCTTTGAGCTCAGGCTAGCGACCATGGGATCATGTCAATAATAAGCCTGCTCTCAATGTAGAGACTTCAGGGTTTCAAACCTGGGTCCTCAGTGTCCCTGGTCAATGCTCTATCTACTGCATCACCACTGGTCAGGCTTGATGCCTAATTTTAAAGAGAGGATCTCTTTGGCTAAGCAGTGGTTGGCAAACTCATTAGTCAACAGAGCCAAATATGAACAGTACAATGATTGAAATTTGTTTTGAGAGCTAAATTTTTTAAACTTAAACTATATAGGTAGGTATCCTTATTGAGGTAGCGCCCACATGTGATATTTTGTGGAAGAGCCACACTCAAGGGGCGAAAGAGCCGCATGTGGCTTGAGAGCTGCAGTTTGCTGACCAGGGGGCTAAGGAAACAGCCATAGATTGGTATTTTAGTGATATTAATATTTGATATTTATATTTTGCAAGACTCTTTTCCAAATGCTTTGTGCTAATGATTGTAATAAGTAGAATTATTCATTTAATTCTATTTTTGTGATTTAAAGTATTGACATATTTTTCCAGTTCATTTTTAATGTAATAAACTTTTTATGAGAATTAAAAGGCCATGAATGAGTTTCTACACTTGCACCACTAACACTGTGACCTTTTTAAAGTCTCATCACCAATTACTTCCTCAGTTTTTTATGTTAAAAAGTTCTTTCTTTGTTAAGATCGATTAAATATTTTCCAAGGGCCTTTACATCATTCTTATTCCCTAATTCTCACTTTGTTTTAGCCAGTTTATCTCTTATTCTCCACAAAAAATCTGGGATCTATCTCTTGAATCAGTCCCAGAGTACATGTGGGTGACTTTACCAACTGCTGCACAACAAAACCTCCAGATATTTGCAACCTGGAGCCATGGAGAAATCAAGCAACACTAACCTTAAATGCAGCTTCATCATTTTCCTTGGTCACATTACTCTCATCAAATGACCCATACAGTGGATCCTTCTGGGGTTCAATACTGCTGTAAAAGAAAAGAAGAGTTTAGTATGAGATCCTCTTCTCTCCCTTCTGAGATTACTGCCTCTTATGGGATAGTCCTTTTCAGTTTTTTAGCCATTTTGACTTCTACTTGTTTTTTAGAAAGAACATGTTTTAGCCCTTTGGAAAATCTTCTGAAAATGTCTGTGGGAAAAGGCGGTTACTCAGTTGATGACACTTGAGGAAGTGTGGCATTCCCAAATTGACACATAGTAGTTTTAAGACTCCTAAACTTGATTTGTGAGAGCTGGAAATAAATAATTATATAAGTGTCAGAAAGTCACCCTCAGGCTTTAGAGCCTCAGTTTCCTCATCTGTAAAAGGGGAAAAGGATTGTTAAAAATCAAGAGTTTTTAACCTGGAGTATCAATAAGCAAGACAAAGATAAAGTGCTCATAAACCTTAAATTGCATGGAAAATAATGTGTGCCCATATTTTGGTGAGAGAGTCTTAGCCTTCATTAGATTATAAGACATATTCCATAATTGAAAAGAGGTTAAAAATCCACTGCTTTAAATTAGTTAACTTAGAATTCTAGAGCACTGAGGCCCTTTGAAGTAACCTAGAAAAGTGGTTCTCAAGGTATGGTCCATAGACCAGAAGAATTGCATCAAATGGGAACCTGGTAAAAATTTAGAATATCTGTGCTACTCCTGGACCTATTTAATCACAATTTTCTTTTGTGGGACCCAGAAATCTGTGTTGCAGCAAGCTATTTGGGTGATTTTAATGTACCCTAAAGTTTGAGACCAATTAACTTAGATCAATTCCATCTTGTTGGTTGGCCAAAAAAAATTTTTTTTTCAGAAAGGAGAAAGAACTTCCCTAACGTCATGCAGTGAATCAGAATCAGGGTCTCCTGACTCCTAAGGCAGAAAACTTACTTCCTTTTATTTCCAAAAACCTGCATAGCTCTGGAATTCTATGGATCTAAGCTAAGAAAAATTACTGGAAAAAAAATGTACAGTAACAACAACAGTTTTGTTACACAGTTCAAATTACTTCCTTGCCCTGAATACCTTCTTCCACTTTAGTGCTGCTGTGATTAAGGAATATTCATATACCTCAGTGTATCTGTACAGAAGATAAAGAACAAAACTCTGCAATGGGCAAAAATCATTGATTCTGACCTGGTGTATTGCTTTAACTTCCCTTTTGTTGATGCCTATAAAAAAGTATGTTTTTCTATCCTCCATTCTCTTGAAATAACAGTATCACCTAATGAAACCAAGTGATCCAATTATCATCGTAAATTACATATAACTTAAACCTAAAACTACTTGGAAGGATCAATGATACAAGTATTAACGTGAAAAGTATCACAGAAGGAAAAACTAGAATAAGACACCTATATCAATTGTATAAAACTTTCACTTTTTTTTTAAGTGAGAGGAGAGGAGATAAACAAACTCCCGCATATGCCCTGACTGGGATCTATCTGGCAACTCTCTCTGGGGCCAATGCTCGAATCAACCAAGCTATTTCCCATGCCTGAGGCTGACAGGCTCGACCAACTGAATTATCCTCAGCACACAGGGCCTATGCTCAAACCAATCAAGCCACTGGCTGTGGGAGGGGAGGAGGGAGAGAAGGGGGAGAGGAAGGGGGAGAGAAGCAGATGGTTGCTTCTCTTGTGTGCCCGACCAGGATTTGAACCTGGGAAATCATATGCTGGGCTGATGCTCTATCCACTGAGCAAACTGTCCAAGGCCAAAACTTTTACTTCTAAACATAGTTTAGTGTTTATCCAGTGTGGTAATGGAGGAAAAAATAGTCTTAAGCTGAGAGCTGTTAAGACTCTGTATCAGTCTTAGCTCAGGACCTCAGGTTTACTTTCTGACAAATGGGGTTATATCTATCCTGCACAGCTTGTAAGATACTTGCAAGGTCCATTGTAGATATAACTTTAAAAATATATTAGCATAGCCTGACCAGGCGGTGGCGCAGTGGATAGAGCATCGAACTGGGATGTGGAGGACCCAGGTTCGAGACCCCGAAGTCGCCAGCTTGAGCGTGGGCTCATCTGGTTTGAGCAAGGCTCATCAGGTTAAGTCCAAGGTCTCTGGCTCAAGCAAGGGGTCACTCGGTCTGCTGTAGCCCCCTGGTCAAGGCATATATGAGAAATCAATCAATGAACAACTAAGGAGCTGTAACGAAGAATTGATTTTTCTCATCTCTCTCCCTTCCTGTCTGTCTGTCCCTGTCTCTCTCTCTGACTCTCTCTGTCTCTGCCACAATAAATAAACAAATAAATAAATAAATAAATAAGCATAAAAGTTAGTTCTCTCTCACTCTCACTGTCTGTTTCTCAGGTTTTTCTCTTAGTTCCAAAATTCCCTATAATAATTTCTACTGTTCAGTAATCCTGAGGAAAATGTACCAGAAAAGTAGGAAGAAAATTATAGTATTTTACAGGCAATACAGAGAGCAGATAATATCATAGGATCTGGGACCATTTTGCTTAGGTTTGAGTCCTAGCTGTGAGACCTTTGATACATTATTTCTCTGTGTCTTAGTTGCCTCATCTATAAACTAGAGATAATAATGATAAGGTTTAATAGGATTATAATGAACAGTACATTAATAAATACATGTATGATACTTATAATAATGCCTAGAAATTAGAAAATACTTGATAAAAGTTAGCCATTAATATCATTGTTACTGAAAGAGGTTTCTGAAGTCATATAAGATGTTATCAGAAATTTTGTGGAGTTGTTGGTAACCAAGCCTAATCATTGATGGTTTCATCAAATGGCAGTTTCCAAGCAAGGTCATAGGGCATCCAGATTATAAGGCAGCCAATAGTGAGGTGGAAATTTCTTCTAGCTTTATTGAGATACAATTGACATATAACAATATGTCTGTTTAAGGTGTATAATGTGATTATTAGATACACATACATATTGTACACTGTTCACCATGATATAGTTCACACATTCTCAACTCATGCTACTACCATTTTGTGTTGCTATGGTGAGAATATAAACTTTTACTCTCATAGAAAATTTCCCCTTTTTCTTCTGGTATACTTATTATTGGTACATTGCTCTTTTTTGAGGGAGTCAGATAATTTTTGTATATATTTCTATTTCAAATCTCTTCTTTCTGTATCATTTCTTGATTTCTATCTTAACACTGCAAATACTTTCCTTCATCTGATGGAGTTTGTATCCTGTGTTTGTTAGTTTATTCTTTATCTCTTTATTGAGTTCTTTATCTCCAGAATTTCTGTTTGGTTCTTTTTAAAAGTTTCACTCTGTTTGGTAGTACTTGTTTTGTTCATTGTTCTTTTATTTCTTATGTAAGTACATGCTCCTCTTTCAGAGTTTACAGGTTTGCATTGACAGAAAGAATTCTTCAGCAGTTAGTTCAGTTTGAGTTATTGAAAATATTCTCAGGCAGGTTGGGCCTGCTTGTAGGGTCTATTTTGGGGTGTGGCAACTGTTTAAACTTTGAATTGAGAGGTCAGAAGTTATGCCTCTCACTGAGAACAACTGGGTAAACTGTTGACTTGATTCCTTGCTCAAGTAATGCTGTAGAATGAGCTTCACTGTTGCCTGGATTCTCTGGTCAGGTTTACTGTACTGTCAGTACTGGTTACTATACCCAATATTAGGTGGAGGTATGAATTCATTTTCCTGGTCTGGCAGGGCAACAAGATGGGGCCTGTGGCCTTCATGGCTTATTGTTTGGACACTAGAATCTGGCAAGAGTGTGAACTGGATTTCCCGGTCCAGTGAGGTGACCACATTTTCTTTGTATATGGGGAAAGCCATGGACTATACTCTGTTTTCAAGTGTCACTGTGAGAATGACAATTAGATTAGCTCTGCAGGATCCCATGTACTATGGTTATGTTTCTTATTCAGGCAATGTGAAGGATATATAAAGAGATTAGTGGGGTTATAAATAGTTTCCCTGCCTGAGTGTATCAGGAGAAGCAGCGTCAAGGTTGGTAAGATTGCTTATGTTCTTGACTCAAGTTGACTCTTACCCCAATATTCTTGGCCAAATGGAACCACTGACTTTGTTTTGCAGAGTATCAGCTGTGCGACGCTAACCTTCTGCTTGCGCTTTCTGGGCTACAAGCTTCCAAGTATTACTTCCAGCATCTCTTGCCAGACATGCTAGGAGCCACACTCAGTAGCAGGTAGGGCCATGATCAGCTTTCTTGCAGAAGTAAAATAGGAAGGGTTCACTGAAGTCAACTCCCATATTTTCTTAAGCAGTATTCCTGGTTAGGTCAGGCTGGAAGCTATACTCATCAGTGGATGAAGCAATGAATTAACTCCTCTTGTTCAGTTCTTGCATTGCTGTGTGGCAGTCAGTTCTGCCTGCCTACCTCTTGGCTTGAGCATTGCTGGGTAATATAGCTTGTAGGTGTTCTGGTCAGCCCTTCTGCTCCTATGAGACTAGAAGCCAATCTCTATATCGTGTGTGGTTAGAATACATCTTCCTTGTGTGGGCAAAAGCAGAACAAGCTCCAGGTCCAGTAAAACTCACTTTGGGTTCCAAATCAAGCAGACATGTACCCACCGGTATTCCTGGGTCAGACTTCACTACTATCTTGGCTTTGCAGATGAGCATACCTGCTAGTTGGGACTACAACTTGGGCTCTATAGGTAGAAACTTAGTCTTTTAAGACTCAAGTGCTGCTTGTTGCAAGACTCTTGTCCTTTGTCCATGACAATCAGATTTCGAGTGGTTGAACCCCTCCAATTCTCCTATAATTTCCATGTGGCAAGACCACACTCCTACAAAGTGACCCATAATGTAGAAGGGAGCTGGATGCCCCTCATGCTTTCTTTTTCCAGTGGCGAAACAGTAAGTTTAGGAGATAACTCACTGTTTTGTGATGCTCTGGCCTGGGGTTGGGCAATGCAGTCAGCATATAGCCATTCCTTTTACTCTTTTAATGCAATTTGACTTGGTCTTTTTGGTATAGAAGGATGCTTCGAATATACTGAAATGGTGCCTTGTTCATAAATTATTCTTATTTATTCTTGTGAGAGCAAGGAAATTCAGTCATCATCTTAGTGACATGACTCCTTGGTCTTTGAATTTAGACAGCTTTACAATAATGTACCTTGAAGAAGATAATTTTGGACTAAAATCTTGGGAGGACTTATTACCTTCATAAATGTGTATATCCATGTCTCCTCTCTTCCCACAGTTGTGATGTTCTCCATCATTACTTCTTCAAATGAACTTTTTACCTCTTTCTTCTGCCTTTCTCCTTCTGGGATTCCAGCAATGGTTATGAAACTTCTTTTGATGGTGTCCCATAAGTACTGTATACGTTCATCATTCATTTTCATATATTTTTTCTCCTCTGGTTAATTTCAATTGATCTATGTCATGTCAGTAATTCACTCTTTTGGTTGGTCAATTCTTTTATTGAAGCTATCTATTAAATTCTTTAGTTCAATAATTTTATTCTTTGGTTCTAAAATTTGTTTTGCTTTTTTTGTTTTCTCTCTCATCGTTAAACTTGTCCCTTTTTTTTTGCAGTTTTCTTCTAATTGCTAAGTTGTTAATCTATGCTTTCTTGCAGCTCAGTGGTCATCTTTAGAATGATTAATTTAAATTTTTACCAGGCAGTTTATGGAAAGGCATCTCTTTGGGGTCAGTTTCTGGAAAATTTTCTTGCTTTTTCTTCTCTTAGAAACATCTTTATTACAAGAAACTTTTTTTTGTGGCTTTGGTGGTATCATGTCTCTCTAAATTATAGTGTCTTATAGCCTTGCATGGATGTCTGAGCATTTGAAGAAGCTATCACCTCTTTCAGAATGTATGGACTCACTTCATTAAAAAAAAACTTTCACTTGTGGATGAGTTTATACTGGAACATGTTGTTAGACTCAGGATTAGTAGTGAAGGATGTCAAGTGTGGTGACATGTGGTGGCACTGGGTCCAGAGATCCTAATGTCTCTTTACTCAGGCCACTGGAATCTACAGCATTGAAAACTGTGTGGTCCTTGAAAAATGCTATAAGGCTTCTTCAGTGTCTGCAAAGGTTATTGGCATCCTCAGAGGTTCCTTCAGGTCCAACAGCTAGGCACCAGTGCAGGCAGCAGTGGTGACTGTAGCTAGTGGTATGCATATACTCAGCTGAAGGCGCCACCTACAAATGCCAATGTAGTATAAGGGGCCAGCTGCATATACAAAAATAGTGGTGTGGATCAGGGCAAGGAACTAGGACCAAGGTCAACTGCAGGTGCAATGGCAGCTGAATGACACCCTGTTTGTTGGCATGCTCTCCCATGGTTGCTGTTTATCATCATAAGTGCACAGCAATAGAGAACAATATTAAGAGTTAGGCCTAGGACATACAAGTACATAACTGGAGCAGTGAGATGCAGGTGAGCCCCTTGGTGTCAGCTAGTGATATGAGATAGCAATGGATTAAAGTTCTCAAAAAGCTGCAGAGTTCCTGGTTGTGTATATTCTTTCCTGTCACTGCTTGGTCTCCCCAAGGCACATGTAAATCTAGATTGATGGCCAACATCAGGCCAGTGAGGGACTATCCTCAAACATGTACACATTTGTGGGGCACAATTACTGGTGTAGGATAGGCTGAGATCTTATACTCATGCGGCTTTTGAGGCCTGGGATATCTGCCAATGTGGATACTTTCTTTGGTGAGAGTACAGGGGTTGAGAGGGTGAGATATGGAAGATATTCTGGCTGCTGGTATTCTTCAAATGTGAATAACGATATGGGGTAAAAACTGGCAAAATCTGCAAAGAGTCTGCAGCAACTGTTTCCGCTATTGATTTCTTCAATGGTAAAAGTTATTGAGATGAGGAACCACAGTCACTACCAATTACATGGCTGATGTTGGTAGCCTGAAACATCTCTGGGTGAGATAAAAGTGAAGTTTGATATTTGTATAATGCCTAGAAATGCTGAGGAATTGGGTCACTCTCCTTTTCCAAATTTGGGAAACTTGTTCTAGGTGGAAAGTTCCATTTTGGCATTGAGCAATACTGGCTTGAGAAATGGGATGATACAGGCAAAATGAAGCCTTTTTGTAAGGTTATTCTTCAAGGTTTTTTTTTGTTTGTTTGTTTGTTTGGGTTTATTTGTTTTTTGTTCCACTGTATTGTTGAAGTTTCTTAAGTGTACTCTAAATTTTTCCCAGAGCTGCTTTTGAGGATAGTTGTCAAATTGTTTGTCTTTGTAGGTATACAAAACCTGGGTTTTCCTGTATCATCATAAGTGACATACTTCATGTGGCAATGAAAAAAAATGCTTCCAGGAAAGCAGAATGTGAACTCATGATGTCTGTGACCTTGCTCCTTCCAGAGTGAAACTCTGTCTTGAAGCAGCTTCATTGACTCAGTGAATCATCTTAAGGGGTGACAGGGCTGCCTTAGTAAAATAAAATTTGATCCTCTCCAAGATTTTCTTCATGTAGCCCTCATTCCTTTCCTCCTCTTCATTAAATGATATGGATGAAACTAACAGCCTTTGCTAGTGGTTGAACAATAACAGGGGGTGCTGAATAATCTACTGGGTAAGGAAGGCTTCATGGACCAGAGTTCAATTCTCAGTGTTCTCTAGATGATCTAGAAAATTCTACCTCTCATAGCTTTGGACTCTCTATTCAAAAGAAAAAGGTAGAATTTAAAGGATGATATGTTATATATTTCTTAACACTCCATCTGGAGTGACTCCATGGTTGTCTTCCTTCTGAAAAACACTGTGACTTACAGCTGTCATTAAATATTTACAGTGTTAGGAGGAAATGCCAACCAATCAAGTGTAAAATAGGCTAGACTTGATTGAAGAAGGTGACATGTAAAAGTATGGAAGGCTTTGAGAGCTGAAGGTTTTATTTTATTTTTAAATAAAATAAATGAATTGTGGATGTCACAATTCATTGGTATTTGGTAATTCATGAAGACTTAGATATTAAGTATTGTTTAAATATTTTACTTTTAAACTTGTTCTTATATATATTACTTTCATTTTACAGACATAGCAAAGTACCACAGATTTAGTAGCTGAATGCAACACTCATTTTATTTTTTTAAATTTCTTAAATTGGAAATTAGGGGTACATGGCAGAATCTTCTGATGAGGGTATCACAAACCTATCTCTTCCAGTCTGGGCTCTATTCTCAAAGCCCTGAGGAAGAATCCACTTATGGCATTTAAAAAATTTGGGCAGAACCCATTTCTTTTTTAGAGTTTCCTCATGTGCCCACCCATACCTTATCTTCAAAGCTAAGGAACTTTCTAAAAAAGATGTATGTCAACATAATCAACAGTTCAAATGCTATATAAATGTTCACCTGAAACCTATGTACTCTTATTGATCAATGTCACCCTGATAAATTTAACTTTCTAAATAAAATTAAAAATTAAAATAAAAAAAGATGTATATAATAAATAATGGAGCTTCAGTATCCTTAGGTCCAGCACAGTATCACTGAAATTATACAGAATTTTCAGCCTATTTATGACTATATGATGGAATTTGGGAACTGCTACTTAAGTGCTGCTCACCCTTGGTGAGCTCACTCTAAGCTTCAGCTCCTTTAAGAATCTTCTACTAAGGCTATAATCACCCTATATTTTGTGTAGATTAGGTACCTCCTCTTGACATAATCTTCTCCCTGACCCTTAATGAAGGATAAAGTAACTCTGTGAAAGATGTCCCTTACTCTAGGCATACAGAGCTATGTCAAGACAGGGATTGTTGAGCAGAACATGGGCTGGATTCAGTCTCCATTTGTTTCCTAAGTTGAGTATCTTGTGTTTTATACAAACTACACAACTGTAAATGGAGACTTTGCTTGATGCCTTAACCCCAGTTGAGTTTTCTGTTCTCTGAATTCTTCTTACAGGACTTAATTTACACCACTTATTTCTGCCCCCTTGACAGAACTCCCTAAATTTGCCAATAATTATGCATGTCTTATCTCACTAGTAGATTGCCAGTTACTTTGAGTGTTCTTATTTCATACCTTCTCAGTGCCTAACACTAATGTTGAACACAAAGGTATTTACTATGTTCATTGTTCACTTGAGATGAATCAAATTGTACTTAATTTTACCCTCAACTGCCCTTGGGCCTTCTTTACTTACCATTCAAAATTCCCTGTTGGCAGGAACACTTTTTCATAACTCCTCTCATTTCCGTGTGGGGGAAACTCTGTAAGAGGCACACTCCTCCCAATCTCTTAAGCCACCCCCTCACTCTGAGAGGGAAGGTTACTTATCAGATTGGAGAAGATAATTAATTACCATACTTTTCTCCAGACTTCTCTCTCTTTAGGACTTCCTTTCTTGCAAAGAGTATATTCTTCCTTTCACTAATCTACATAAAATATAGGGTGGCCATAGCCTTAGAATATTCTTAAAGGAACTGAAGCTTAGAGTGAGCCCATCAACTGTGAGCAGGATTTATACAGCAGTTCCCAAATCCTATCATATAGTCATTGGCTGAAAATTTTATGATAAGACTAATCCAAAACAGTGTTGACAAGTCCATCTGGTTGAACATTTAAGCCAATTCTTTAACCTAGCTTATATCAACAATAAACCTGGAAGGAAGACCTTAAATTTGCACCATCATTTATGTTCCATTTGATTCAGAACTCTGGGAAAACAGGAGTATAATTTATTGCTCTCCCTAATAAAACAATTACTGATTCAAGACAACTACCCTTGTTAATAGTTTTCCAATTCATTATCTCAAAGAAGCAGAAGCTATTGTGTCTCACCTGACTTCCATGGTGATGTCATTGCTTATGGTCTCTTGCACAGGATCCAGAGGCATGAATGTGTGTGTTCCACCAATGTCATTGAGGGGTATATAGTCTTTGCCATCCTGTATGTGAAAACAGATAGGTTCATCATTTCAAATGGACAAATATGATAATTTGTATTTGTGATATCCTTTCTTGTTTGTATCTTACCATAAGAAGAGATGCTGGCTTTCATTGGACAGTTAAGAAGTTTGCTTTCTTTTCTCTTTATCTGCTTAACAATTTAGAGCCACACTTTTGTGCCATAGAAACTGATTAATTAATAAGGCTGTATTTACAAACTCATGGGTTCAATGTTTTCTTTTAAAATAAAAAATTTTTATAAAAAAAAATCATTCTTCTTTCTTAATTTTCCCTATCCTTTCTCCTCTTAAATAAATAATCCTACAAGGGATCGAGGACAAAATTTGAGCTTAATATTTGTCAGTGTTGGAGGATAGTTTCCCCTTTAAAATATTGGTTTTCCTGTTACCCACTGCCTTTAAAGTCATCTGATTACATCACCTATCCTTTAGCCTCCTACAGATAATCCATTATCCAAGAACCAATTCCAAAGTATAATAAAATAATAACAGTATCAAGTATTGCTTATTATGTATCATACACTGTAATAAGTGCTTTGCATTTATTTTCTCCTTTATTCATCCCATCTTATGAAGAAAGGTACTATTAGTACCCCATTTTACAGAAGAGAAAACTGAGACATAGAGAGGTTAATTAATATGTCCAAGGTTAGAAAGTTAGTATGTAGATACAGTATTTTGTTCCAGATAATTTCTCTCTTAATCACTGTATATTGTCTTTTTTTTTATCATGGCCATATAAGGAAGTGATCAGCTTTTTTGTAAGTGTCTTAGTTTATGAGCTGATCAGTAATATACCTCCCCCCCCCCTCGTCTTCTCCCTGCTCATAGTCTTGAGTCTAGGCAACAATCTTTTTTTTTTTTTTTTTTTTTTTGTATTTTTCTGAAGCTGGAAACGGGGAGAGACAGTCAGACAGACTCCCGCATGCGCCCGACCGGGATCCAACCGGCACGCCCACCAGGGGGCGACGCTCTGCCCACCAGGGGGTGATGCTCTGCCCCTCCAGGGTGTCGCTCTGCCGAGACCAGAGCCACTCTAGCGCCTGGGGCAGAGGCCAAGGAGCCATCCCCAGCACCCGGGCCATCTTTGCTCCAATGGAGCCTTGGCTGCGGGAGGGGAAGAGAGAGACAGAGAGGAAGGAGGGGGTGGGGGGTGGAGAAGCAAATGGGTGCTTCTCCTATGTGCCCTGGCCGGGAAACGAACCCGGGTCCCCCGCACGCCAGGCCGACGCTCTACCGCTGAGCCAACTGGCCAGGGCCTAGGCAACAATCTTGTCTGTGTATTTTATCTGCTCTCAATCTGGTACAGCAAAAATGAAATTACAAATTATTCTGTGGATCTCATTGTTGAGAAACAGACAATGAACTAATTCTAGGAATAAGAAAACCACCACAGTTGAGTATTGTAAATATTCAGATCCTAGAATGTCAGGGAAAGGAAGAGGCTAGAGATCATTCAACATCCTCATTTTATGTTTCCAGGTGATAAATCTGAGTCTCAAAAGATCTGGGGAAGTGACTTTCCCAGAGTCACACATGTAACAGGCTAACATGCTGAGAAACTCCAGAAACTGTGATTTAGCCACATGGCTCCAAAAGCTGCTTCTTTTTTAAAAAAAATATTTAAGTACAGTTGCTATACAATCTTATATGGATTATATTAGTTTCAGGTGCAAAATATAGTGATTTGACACTTTTATACCTTATGATGTAATCACTTCACTAATTCCAGTGACCATTTGTCACCATGTAAACTTATCACAACATTGTTGACTATATTCCCCTTCACCTTTTTTTCAAATCACTCACCCTTTTCTTATGGTAACAATCCCTTTGTTTTATGTTTCTATGAGTTAAAGTAGAAGCATTTTTATCTCATTTTGTGGGAACTGGGACTGAGTGAGCTCAACTAACTTCTTCAGATCACACAGCTAATTAGTAGAGGACATAAGATGTAAACCCTGGCCTATCTAATTTTACAGTCCATGTTTCTCCTAGTAGATCAACTTTTGAAAGAAGTTTTTCAAAACCAAAAAAATACTAAAACAATATTTACTAACCACGTGCTATGTGCCAAGCACTATGCAGGGTGTTGTATTATTGAGTGGTCCAGTGGGCTCAATCCTTAATTTTGGTTACTATTTTAAAGGACCTGCTGGAACATGACTTTGCTCATTTGAAATATTCATTCAAAGTCTTCAGTTGTGCTAATTAAGTTATCCCTAGACGGATTTAATGATAACATATACAGGTATATTAAGATCTCATCTTATTTATTTTTCATTCCAAAAGCTGCTTCTTGCCTCAATGAGACTTACTTCTGTACCAGAAAGCTGCACAGTACTGGGTCTTTTTGTGGATTTGGAAAGAAATGCTCGTCTAGAGGTGTGTGATAAGACTCTAGGATTTGTGGCTTTGGGGAGATACATGGAAAGGGGTCAGCCACCAGTATCCCTTAGCTGAGTCATCCTTCAATACCACAGTCACCATTTTTCTTGGATGGAACACTCCCATCTTTATATCATCAGTCTGGGGGAAAGTAACTGGTCCATACTCTACTTCCTCTCTCCTCACCCTGTGTAAATTAGGCCCTACAGAGGTCTCAGTGGCTTTAGGTAAGAAGTAGTGGTTTAAACAGTCTCAGGGGATGCCAGTGACTAAGTTGTCTGTCTCTAAGACTGGAGCAAAGTCCTTAACTTTTCTGTTAATGTTACTAGTGTTTCTCTCTCACAGGAGAGTCTGTAGAACCACCTTCCAAGCTGTTGGCAGTCACATGCTTTGGGCTCCAGAGGATCACCCACCAGGCTACTGGTGGTTCCACTTTGCTGAGGGAAAAATCTGGGGCAGGCTGAGAGACCTGTGACTCTAAGGTGGGGACAACACCCACTGCCTTCCTGAGCCCTGACTAGCACCTCCACTTCAAAGGAAATCTACTAGCCCCATCCTCCGTAATCCACCAAAGGCTCTTTCAATGACAATGCCTAATAGGTAGCCAGCAGGAAGAGGCTGCTGGAGGAAGATCTCTGGGTATCTGGAGACTTTTCATGACCTGCTCCTGGGCCCAATGCCAGTAGAAGCCACCCTGGAATACAGCTTGATCCTACTTGTGTGTCCTTAAGCTCAGCAGAGAAAACCACAAATTGTAAACTGCTTGTGGCTCCAAACAGGTTGCTGAGGGCCAGTCACAGGATTTGTCTTACATTGGCCTGCTCCAGATTCCTTCTGCAGAGACCCAGACACAACACATCCAGTGGCCAGCTTCAGACAATATCAGAGCTGGATCCAATTAGCTTAAAAGCAGCATATCCAAAAGGAGAGCTTGTCAGGTACTAAATTTTGCTTATTGTGGACAGTACCTGCACTGCTTCTTGCACCCTTTGGTTGAGACTAAGAGTTGATACCACACACAATAGGCAAATAACAATCAAGAATTAATTATAAAAAGAGGGCCCACATAACCTACACAAGGGTTATTCCTGGAACTCCCAGCTCAGGTGATCAAGAGACTGTACTAGTAGACCAAACAGAACACCTACTACATTAGGTCACCCCATGAAGAACAGAAATGATAGCAGTCTATCTAATACATAAAAGCAAACACAAAGAAGCAGCCAAAATAGAAAGAAAATGAAAGAGACCCCAAATGACGGAAGAGGAGATAGCTCCAGAAAAAGAGCTAACTAAGAAAGAGATAAGAATAAAGAGTTCAAAGTGATGGTTATGCAGATAATCAAGGAACAACATGAGAACTTCAAAAAAGAGACTACAAGCATAAAAATGGACACAGAAACCATAAAGAGGAACCAGTCAGAAATGAAGAATATAATGTTCGACATCAGGACTACACTGGAAAGAATAAAATGTAGTTTGGTTGAAGCAGAGGATCGAATCAGCAATTTGGAAGTCAAGCTAGAAAAAACACTAAATCAGAGCACAGAGCAGCAAAAAGAAAAAGAAAATTAAAAAAATTGAAGATAGTTTAAGGCAGGGGTCTCAAACTCATGGCCTGCGGGCCGCATGCGGCCCGCCGAACAATTTTGTGCGGCCCGCAGACTAATCCACGAAGTTCAAAATATTTTGGATAAAATTAAGTAAGCCTAGGGGCCTACTTGTATTTTTCATTTCTCTAGCATCCTAGCTAGATATTAGCTTAGTTAACAGCAGTTGTGATGCGAACTACAGTTTCTGGTCGTTTTGTGACACTGAGTAAACTGCATGTACGATTGTGCTTGTTGTAATGATTTTTTTTTGTTTTCAACTGCAGTGAGAAAAGTGTTGCGTAACAGTTGCCTTTTGTAGACCTAGTGCAGCCCGCCGAACGGCTGTGATCTTGCTCTGCGGCCCTCATGCTGAGTTGAGTTTGAGACCCCTGGTTTAAGGGACTTTTGATACAACATGAAGCCTAATAACATCTATATCACTGAAATATCAGAAGTAGAACAGAGAAACCAATGGATCAAGAACCTATTTTAAGAAATATTGACCAAAAATTTCCCTAACCCAATGAAGGAAAAAGACACACAAGTCCAAGAGGTACAGAGTCCCAAACAAGATGCAACCGAAGAGGTGCACAGCAAGACACATGATAATTAAAATGACAATGTTTAAAGACAAAGACAGGATCTTTACAAAACAATTGAAAAGGAGTGAGTCTTGCCAAGGGTTTGTCAATTTTGTTGATCTTTTCAAAGAACCAGCTCTTTGTTTTATTAATTTTTTCTATTGTTTTTGTTTTCTATTTTGTTTATTTCTGCTCTGATTTTTATTATTTCCTTTCTTCTGCTGGTTTTGGGTTGCCTTTGTACTTCTATTTTTAGTTCCTTAAGGTGTGAAGTTAAGTGGTTTACTTGGCTTCTCTCTTGTTTGTTCATATAGGCCTGTAGTGATATGAATTTCCCTCCTATTACTGCTTTTGTTGCATCCCAGAGATTCTGATATATTGTATTGTTATTTTCATTTGTCTGTATGTAACTTTTGATATCTGCTTTTATTTCTTCTTTGACCCATTCATCTTTTAAAAGGATGTTGTTTAGTTTTCACATTTTGTGGAGTTTTTTTATTTACTAATTTTAATGGGGTGGCATTGATAAATCAGGGTATATATGTTCAGAGAAAACATCTCTAGGTTATTTTGACATTTGATTATGCTGCATTCCCATCACCCAAAGTCCAATTGTCTTCCGTCAACATCTAACTGGTTTTTGTTGTACCCCTCCCCTTCCACAACCACTTCCCTCTCCTCCTCCCACCCCATAACCCCCACACTCTTGTCCATGTCTCTGAGACTCATTTTTATGTCCCACCTATGTATGGAATCATATAGTTCTTAGTTTTTTCTGATTTACTTATTTCGCTCAGTATAATGTTATCAAGGTCCATCCATGTTGTTGTAAATGATCCGATGTCATCATTTCTTATGGCTGAGTAGTATTCCATAGTATATATATACCAAAGCTTTTTAATCCACTCATCCACTGACGGATACTTGGGCTGTTTCCAGATGTTCGCTATTGTGAACAATGTTGCCATAAACAGGGAGTTAATTTTTTTCCTTCAAACAGTGCTATGGTGTTCTTGGGGTATATTCATAAAAGTTGTATAGCTGGGTCAAAAGGCAGTTCGATTTTTAATTTCTTGAGGAATCTCCATACTGTTTTCCAGAGTGGTTGCACCAGTCTGCATTCCCACCAGCAGTGCAGGAGGGTTCCCTTTTCTCCACGTCCTCGCCAGCACTTATTCTGTGTTGTTTTGTTGATGAGCGCCATTCTGACTGGTGTGAGGTGATATCGCATTGTGGTTTTAATTTGCATTTCTCTAATGATTAGTGATGTTGAGCATTTTTGCCTATTGGCCATCTGTATGTCCTCTTTGGAGAAGTGTCCATTCATTCTTTTGCCCATTTTTGATTGGATTGTGTGTCTTCCTGGTATTGAGTTTTAGAAGTTGTTTATAAATTTTGGTTATTAACCCCTTATCAGATATATTGTCAAATATATTCTCCCATTGTGTAGTTTGTCTTTTTATTCTGTTCTTATTGTCTTTAGCTGTGCAGAAGCTTTTTTATTTTTATATAGTCCCATTTGTTTATCTTGTCTTTTATTTCACTTGCCTGTGGAGACCAATCAGCCAATATATTGCTGCGAGAGATGTCAGAGCGTTTACTGCCTATGTTTTCTTCTAAGATGCTTATGGTTTCACAGCTTACATTTAAGTCTTTTATGCATTTTGAGTTTATTTTTGTGAATGGTGTAAGTTGGTAGTCTAGTCTTACTTTTTTGCAGGTAGCTGTTCAATTTTCCCAACACCATTTATTAAAGAGGCTATCTTTACTCCATTGTATGCTCTTACCTCCTTTATCAAATATCAGTTGTCCATAGAGTTGTGGGTTTATTTCTGTGTTCTCTGTTCTGTTACATTGATCTATATGCCTGTTCTTATGCCAGTACCAGGCTGTTTTGAGTACAATGGCTTTGTAGTATAACTTGATATCCAGAGTTGTGATACCTACCACTTTTTTCTTCCTTTTCAAGGTAGCTAAGGCTATTCCTGTTCTCTTTTGGTTCCATATAAAGTTTTGGAACATGTGTTCTATATCTTCGAAGTAAGTCATTGGTATTTTCATCAGAATTGAATTGAATTTATGAATTGCTTTGGGTAATATAGACATTTTAATGATGTTTATTCTTCTTAACCATGAGCATAGTATATGCCTCCAATTGTTTGTATCTTCCCTGATTTCTTTTATCAATATTTTATAATTTTCCGAGTACAAGTCTTTAATCTCCCTGGTTAAATTTATTCCAAGGTACTTTATTTTTTTGGTTGCAATGGTAAAGGGGATTGCTTCCTTAATTTCTCTTTCTGACAGTTCATTGTTAGTGTATAAAAATGCCTCTGATTTCTGAGTATTAATTTTATATCATGCCACTTAGCTGAATTCATTTATCAGGTCTAGTAGTTTTTTGACTGAGACTTTAGAGTTTTCTATATACAGTATCATATCATCTGCAAATAAAGATAGTTTTATTTCTTCTTTTCCAATTTGGATGCCTTTTATTTCTTTTTCTTGTCTGATTGCTGTGGCTAGGACTTTCAGAACTATGTTGAATAAGAGTGTTGAAAGGGGGCACCCCTACCTTGTTCCTGATCTTAAGGGGATTGTTTTTAATTTTTGCCCATTGAGTATGATGTTGGCTGGGAGTTTGATATAGATGGCCTTTATCATGTTGAGGTATGTATCCTGTATTCCCATGTTGCTGAGAGTTGTTTTTTTTTTTAACATTTTTTTTTGTATTTTTCTGAAGCTGGAAATGGGGAGAGATAGTCAGACAGACTCCCACATGCGCCCGACCGGGATCCACCCGGCACGCCCACCAGGGGCGACGCTCTGCCCACCAGGGGGCGATGCTCTGCCCCTCCGGGGGGTCGCTCTGCCGTGACCAGAACCACTCTAGCGCCTAGGGCAGAGGCCAAAGAGCCATCTCCAGTGCCCAGGCCATCTTTGCTCCAATGGAGCCTTGGCTGCAGGAGGGGAAGAGAGAGACAGAGAGGAAGGAGGTGGGAGTGGAGAAGCAAATGGACGCTTCTCCTATGTGCCCTGGCCGGAAATCGAACCCAGGTCCTCTGCACGCCAGGCCGACAGTCTACTGCTGAGCCAACCGGCCAGGGCCTGCTGAGAGTTTTGATAATGATTGGGTGCTGGATTTTATCAAATGCTTTTTCTTGCATCTATTCAAATTATCATGTGTTTTTTGTCCTTCCTTTTTTTTATGTGATGAATCACATTCGTTGATTTGCAAATATTGAACCAGCCTTGCCCCACAAGGATAAATCTCACTTGATTATGTTGTATGATTTTTTTCATATATTACTGAATTCGGTTTGCTAATATAGTGGTGAGGATTTTAGCATCTAAATTCATTAGGGATATTGGCCTATAATTTTTTTCTTTGTGTTGTCTTTGCCTAGTTTTCGAATCAGAATTATGCTTGCCTCATAAAAGGAGCTTGGAAGTCTTCCTTCCTCTTGAATTTTTTGAAATAGCTTGAGAAGGAGAGGAGTTATTTCTACTTTGAATATTTGGTAGAATTTACCTGTGAAGCCATCAGGCCCAGGACTTTTCTTTTTTGGAAGTTTTTTGATAACTCTTTCAATCTCATTTGTTGTAATCGGTCTGTTTAGGTTTTCTCATTCTTCCAGATTAATTTTTGGAAGATTATATGTTTCAAGGAATTTGTCCATTTCATCTAGGTTGTCTAGTTTTTTGGCGTACAGTTCTTCATAGTATTTTCTTACAATATTTTGTATTTCTCTTGTGTCAGTTGTTATTTCTCCACTCTCGTTTCTAATTTTATTTATTTGAGTCCTCTCTCTTCTTTTCTTGGTGAGTCTGGTTAAAGGTTCATCGATCTTCTTTACCTTTTCAAAGAACCAGCTCCTGGTTTCATTGATCCTCTGTATTATTTCTTTAGCCTCTATGTTATTTATTTCTGCTCTGATCTTCATTATTTCCTTCCTCTACTAGCTCTGGGGTTTGCTTGCTGTTCTTTTTCTAGTTCTTTTATATTCAGGGTCAAGTTTTTTATTTGAGCTTTTTCTAGCTTCTTGAGATATGCTTGTAATGCTATGAACTTCCCTCTCAGGACTGCTTTTGCTGTGTCCCATAAATTTTGAGTTGATATATGCTCATTATCATTCGTTTCCAGGAATTTTTAAATTTCTTCTTTGATCACATTGTTAACCCATTTGTTATTTAGTAACATGCTATTTAGTTTCCAAGTGTTTTAGTATTTTTCAGTTTTTCTGTTGTGGTTGATTTCTCATTTCATGCCATTGTGATCAGAAAAAGTGCTCCATATGATTTCAATCTTCTTAAATTTGTTGAGACTGCTTTTGTGCCCTAACATGTGGTCTGTCCTAGAGAATGTACCATGAGCACTTGAAAAGCATGTATATTCTTCTGCTTTAGGGTGAATGGTTCTAAAGATATATATTAAATCGAGTTGATCTAGTATGTCCTTTAAGTCTGTTGTTTCTTTGTTAATTTTCTTTCTTGAGGATCAATCTAGTAATGTTAGTGGGGTGTTGAAATCTCCTACTATTATAGTATTGCTGTTGATCTTGCCCTTTATATTCATCAAAGTCTGCTTTATATATTTAGGTGCTCCTATATTAGGTGCGTAGATATTTATAACGGTTATATCTTCCTGTTGGATTGCTCCCTTTATCATTATGTAGTGACCTTCTTTATCTCTTACTCTAGCCTTTGTTTTAAAGTCAATTTTGTCTGATATAAGGATTGCTACCCCAGCTTTTTTTTCTTTTGCATTTGCGTGAAATATTTTTTTTCCATCCTTTTATCTTCAGTCTATTTGCATCTTTTGTTTTAAGGCGTGTCTCTTGTAGACAGCATATGTATGGATCCTATTTCCTTATCCATGCAGCTACCCTATGTCTTTTGATTGGATCATTTAATCCATTAACATTTAAGGTTATTACTGATATGTAGTTGTTTATTGCCATTTTATTCTTTAAAACTGTACTCCACTTTTGCTATATTCTTTTTCTCCTTTGATCTGTTTACAACAGGCCACATAGTATTTCTTGCAGCCTTGGGTTGGTTGTAGTGAATTCTTTGAGTTTTTATTTTGTTTGTTTGGAAAGCTTTTTATTTCTCCTTTAATTTTAAACAATAACCTTGCTGATAAAGTAGTCTTGGTTGTAGGCTCTTGTTCTGCATTACTTTGAATATTTCTTGCCATTCCCTTCTGGCCTCAAGTGTTTCTGTTGAGAAGTCGGAAGTCATTCTTATGGGAGCTCCTTTGTAGGTGATAGTCTTTTTTTCTCTAGTAGCTTTTAATATATTCTCTTTATCACTTAGCTTTGGTCTTTTAATTAATCTTTGGTGTAGATTTCTTTGGGTTTCTCTTTAATGGAGTTCTCTCTGCTTCTTGAACTTGTGAGATGTTTTCCTGCCTTAATTAAGGGAAGTTTTCAGCTATGATATGTTTGAACAAAGTCTCTATCTCTTGTTCTTTCTCTTCTTCTTCAGGAACCCCTATGATGTGGATGTTATTTCTCTTCATGTTTTCACAGAGCTCTCTTAGATTTTCTTCAGACTTTTTGAGTCTCCTTTCTTTTTTCTGCTCTGCTTTTGTGCCTTTATTTATCTTGTCCTCTAACTCACTGATTCCATTCTCAGCTTCATACATTCTGCTTTTAGTTCCTTCCATTGTGTTCTCCTTTTCTGATATTGTATTTTTCATTTCTGACTGATTCTTTTTTATTATTTCAATGTTTTTTTTATACTTGCTATCTCTTTATTTAGGTGTTTGTAATGACCATCTATTGTTGTTCTAATATCTTTGAGCATCCTAACAATTGTTATTTTATACTCTGCATCTGGTAATTTGGTTATATCTGACTCATTCAGGTCCTTTTGTGGGGAATCCTCTTGATTCATTTGTGTTGCATTTCTCTGCGTTCTCATTTTGTCTGTGTAAAAGAACGTTTGGCCACTGGAGTCCACTGGGTGTGGCCTCTGTGTTCCCTCGGTGTGGTCTGTCTGCAGGCCTGCCACCTCCTCGGCTGTTGCTGCCTAGGGCATTTGGGTGTGGGCGTTGCCAGTGCCTGCCTACTGGTGCTGTTGCTGTGGTTTCTGCCTCTCCTTCACGGGAGTGGCTGTGATCACGTGCTCAGGTGTATAAGCCTTGGTGGCCTTGACCTTCACCCTGCCTCCATGGGTGGCATTATGCTCGGCCCTGAAGGCAGGGGTGAGCACCTTTGCTGAGCTGAGGGTCTCCACCTGATTCCGGGCTTTCACCCTGCCCTTGCAAGAGAAGCTTGCTCATGGGATGGCTGCAAGCATTGCCTCCACAGGCCCAGTGGGACTGCGTGCCCAGGTTCTGTAGCGGGACTCCTCCTGTTCTGGGCTTTTGGCTCACCCCCACAGAAGGAGCCAGCTCTCAAGTCAGGCCACAAGCCTTGGTTCCGTGGGCGGGGCAGTGCTGTGCTCTTGTGCCCTTGCTCAAGGGTGAGTCTCCACTCCTTCAAGGGCTCCCGCCCTTCCCCCACAGGCTGGATTGCAGGCGGCCTGCAGCTGGGCTTGACCACTTTTGCATGTCCCCTCCTCCCAAGCTGGGCAAGACTGAGCTCACACCTGGGACTCAGTGGTGGCCAGCCAGCTTCTGCCCTTGCCACAGAACCTTGCTTCCGTGTCCCACCACCACCCATCCTCAGGCGAGCCCTCGGCTATGTGGGTGGGGGTGCTGCAGCTCAGACCCTAACACTCACTACTGTAGTCCTGAAAGCTCCCTCCTTCTAAGTGACTCTGCTCTGAGTGCCGTGGGAGAGCTTGTTTGGCCAGTGTCCTGCTTCCCTTTACTGGTATTGCTGTTTCCAGGGGAAATATTCACTTCAGATTTTGGGAGTGACTTGTCCCAGAGATTAGGGTGGCTGTCTCTCAAAATGTTTCTCCCTGTGCCTCCTAGATTACACTCTCTTCTGGCTACTCCAGTCCTCTCCTCTCTCCCTGTCCCCCGGAGCCCCAGGTAAGTGGTTGTGAGAGAGGTTTTCTGTGCAGTCCCTTTAAGAAGAATCCTGGGTCTGAGAATCAGTCTCTTTCTCACAAACAGTATCCTGTCTTGTTTCCAGCTAAATACTGTCCATACGCCTCTTCTAGTTCTTGGGCTGCAGGCTGGTGATTTGTTCCTGAGACTCAGAACCCTCCCCTCTCTGCTAAACTCGTTTCCTACCACACAGGTCTCTCCTGACTGCCGTTTGCTCTGGGGAGCTGGGCAGCCCTCTCCACATTTCCACTTTTCCTACCAGTCTCAGTGTGCCTTCTTCAGTGTTCCTTGATTGAACAGTCCTCTTAGTTTAGTCCAAAGTTGGTTTTTTCAGATGATGGTTCTTAAAATTAGTTTGTAATCCACTTTGGTTCTGGGAGATGGAAGTTGGTACATCCACCTCCTCCATCGCCGTCTTCTCTCCTAGCCATTTTTGGGTTTGTTTCCCTCTTTTTTGCAGTTGAATTCTAGTTTCAAGGCTTTATGATAAGAGAATATGCTTGGTATGATCTCAGTCTTTCTGAATTTGTTGATGTTATTTTTGTGGCCCAACATATGGTCAGTTCTTGAGAATGTTCCATGTACACTAGAGAAAAATGTATACTCTGGCACTTTGGCATGAAATGTACTGTAGATGTCTATCATATCCAATTGTTCTAGTGTTTCGTTTAAGGTCAATGATTTTTTATTGATTTTCTGTTTGGATGAACAATCTAGAGCCATCAGCAGTGTATTGAGGTCTCTAAGTATGATTGTATTTTTGTCGGTTTTTGTTTTTAGGTCAGTCAGTAGCTGTCTTATATATTTTGGTGCTCCTTGGTTTGGTGCATATACAGTAAGAAGTGTTATATCTTCTTGATTCAATATCCCCTTTATCATTATGAAATGACCATTTTTGTCTCTGATTACCTGTGCTCACTTGTAGTCAGCAAATCAAAAATACAATGAGATACTACCTCACACTTGTTAGTTTAGCTATTATCAACAAGACAGGTAATAACAAGTGTTGGGGAGGCTGTGGAGAAAAAGGAACCCTTATCCACTGTTGGTGGGAATGTAAAGTAGTATAACCATTATGGAAGAAAGTATGGTGGTATCTCAAAAAATTAAAAATAGAACCATATGACCCAGCAATCCCTCTACTGGGTATATACCCCCAAAACTAAAAAACATTGCTATGTAAAGACACATGCAACCATATGTTCACTATAGCATTGTTCACAGTGGCCAAGACATGGAATAAACCAAAAAGCCCTTCAATAGAAGACTGGATAAAGAAGATGTGGTACATATATACTATTGAATACTACTCAGCCATAAGAAATGATGACATCGGATCATTTCCAACAACATGGATGGACCTTGATAACATTATATTGAGTGAAATAAGTAAATCAGAAAAAGCTAAGAATTATGGTTCCATTCATAGGTGTGATATAAAAATGAGACTCATGGAGATGGACAAGAGTGTGGTGGTTACCACGGGGGGGGGGAGGGAGGAAAGAGAGGGAGTGGGGGCAAGGGAAGGGCACAAAGAAAACCAGGTAGAAGTTGATGGAAGACAATTTGATTTTAGGTGATGGGTATGCAATATAATCAAATGTCAAAATAACCTGGAGATGTTTTCTCTGAACATATGTACCCTGATTTATCAATATCACCCCATTAAAATTAATAATAAAAAATGAATAAAAAATAAAATAATAAGAAAAATAAGAAAAAAAAGCAGTGAGTTACCTACAAGAAATCTTCTGTAATACTGTCACCTGGTTTTTCAATGGAAACATTTCTGGCAGAAAGAGTTTGACATAAAATATTCAGAATGATGAAAAGCAAGGACCTACAACCAAGATTACTTTACCTAGCAAGAATATTATTTATAATTGAAGGAGAAATAAAGAGCTTCCCTGACAAGAAAAAGCTAAAAACGTTCATAACCACCAAACCAGTATTATAAGTAATGTTAAAGAATCTTCTTAAAGAAAACAGAGGAGGGGGAAACCAGAAACACACAGTTAAAAAACTAAAATGGCAATATATGTACCTGGAAATAATCACTTTAAAAGTAAATGGCTTATGTGCTCCTATCAAAAGACATGGGGTAGCAGAATGGATGAGAAAGCAAGACCCATATATATGCTGTCTATAAGAGATGCACTTAGGAACAAAAGTTACATACAGACTAAAAGTAAAGGATGAAAAAAGATATTTCATGCAAATGTAAATGAAAAATAAAATGGGGGTAGCAATCTTTATATTCAACAAAATATATTTTAAACCAAGTTTATAGTAAGAGAGAAAGAAGGACACTACATAATGATAAAGGGAGCAATCTGTCAAGATATAATGCTTGTATTGTTCACAGTGGCCAGGACATGGAAACAACCAAAAAGCCCGTCAATAGATGACTGGATAAAGAAGATGTGGCACATACACACTATGGAATACTACTCAGCCATAAGAAATGATGACATCGGATCATTTACAGCAAAATGGTGGGATCTTGATAACATGATATGAAGCGAAATAAGTAAATCAGAAAAAAATAGGAACTGCATTATTCCATACGTAGGTGGGACATAAAAGTGAAACTAAGAGACATTGATAAGAGTGTGGTGGTTATGGGGGGAGGGGGGAAAGGGAGAGGGAAAGGGGGAAGGGGAGGGGCACAAAGAAAACTAGATAGAAGGTGACAGAGGACAATCTGACTTTGGGTGATGGGTATGCAACATAATTGAATGACAAGATAACCTGGACTTGTTATCTTTGAATATATGTATCCTGATTTATTGATGTTGCCCCATTAAAAAAATAAAATTATTTAAAAAGAAAAAAGAAAAAGCTTAAAAGAAAAAGATATAATGCTTGTAAACATTTATGCACCCAATGTAGGAGCACCTAAATATGTAAAGCAAATCTTGATGGACATAAATGGATAGATCAATAGCAATACAGTCATAAGATGATATGTTAACACTCCCATTGACATCAATAAATAGATTTTTCAGACATAAATCAGTAAGAAAACAGTGGCCTTAAATGATACATTGGATCAGCTGAATTTAACGAATATCTTCAAAGCATTTCACCCCAAAGAAGAAGAATATACATTCTTTTCAAATGCACATAGTACATTTTCTAGGATAGACTACTTTAGGACACAAAACAAGTCTGAATAACTTTGAGAAGATTTTAAACATACCAAGCATCTTCTCTGACCACAATGGCATGAAACTAAGAACTGAACAATAGAGGAACTGAAAAACATTCAAACGCTTGGAGGCTAAATGGCATGTTATTAAATAACAAACAGGTAACAATGAGATCTAGGAAGAGTCTAAAAAGGCATTACAGAAGATCAATAAAACCAAGAGCTGGTTCTTTAAAAAGATAACCAACATGGACAAACCTTTAACCAGACTCATCAAGAAAAAAAGAGGACATAAATAAATAAAATCAGAGATGAAAGAAAAGAAGTAACAATGACACCACCAATACAAAAAATCATAAGAAAATATTATGGATAACTATATGCCAACAAACTGGGAAATCTGTACAAAATAGATAAATTCAATGAAACATATAATCTTCCAGAACTGAATCATGAAGAATCAGAGAATGTGATAGACACATTACTGTAGTAAAATTAAAGCAGTAATTTAAAAACTCCCGACAATTGAAAGACCTGCTGGAAGGCTTCACTGATGAATATTACCAAACATTCAAAGAAGAACTAACACTTATGCTCCTCAAACTATTTTTAAAAATTTTAAGAGGGGGATAGACTCCCAAGCTCATTTTATGAGGCATGCATTATCCTAATTCCAAAACCAGATAAAGACACTGCAAAGAATGAAAATTATAGGCCAATATCCATAATTAAACATAGATGTTAAAGTACTCAACAAAATATGAGCCAACCAGATTCAGTAATATAGTAAAATGGTCATAAATCATAATCAAGTGAGAATTATTCCAGGAATGCAGAGATGTTACATCCACAAATCAATAAACATGATACACCACGTAAATGTAATGAAGGATAGAAAATAAATGATCATATCAATAAATGCGTAAAAAGTATTTGATAAAATCCATTATGTATTTAAGTGAAAAACTCTCAGCGAAGTGGAAATCCATAGTCCAAATCATACTCAATGTTCAAAAACTACAGGCATTTCCTTTAAGGTCAGAAAGAAGACAAATATGTCAGCTATCACCACTCTTATTTAATATTGTCTTGACAAGAGGAGTTTGTTTATCAGGAACATCTTATCAGAAACAGAATGGACTTCTTCTTTATAATGTTGTAGTAGAAAGTCTAGCAATGCAGTTGCACTTTGTTATGTGAAAATTATAAAATGTAACTATTTCTTAAATAACCTGGGTAAGGTTGTTTCCAACTAAAATTTTGAAGGTGTTATATGGTTTGTTCTTTTTTTTGCTAATAAAATGCAAGAAGAGAGACTTGTGAAAAGAAGAAATTGTTAAGTAAAATGGAGTCAGGATTTGATGATTTTTCAAAATGTCCTGCCTCTTCAGATTATAAAGTATATGCTAAAATAAATAAACAGCTTCTGAACAAAGCATAAATCTATGACACTGTCAAGAAAATATGGTCTAGCCTGACCAGGCGGTGGCGTAATGGATAGAGCGTCAGACTGGGACACAGAGGACCCAGGTTCAAGACCCCAAGGTTGCCAGCTTGAGTGCGGGATCATCTGGTTTGCAAGGCTCACCAGCTTGAGCCCAAGGTCGCTGGCTCAAGCAAGAAGTCACTTGGTCTGCTCTAGCCGCCCCCCCCCCCCCCGTCAAGGCACATATGAGAAATCAATCAATGAACAACTAAGGAACTGAAACAAAGAATTGATGTTTCTCAATCTCTCTCCCTTTCTGTCTGTCTGTCCCTATCTGTCCCTCTCTCTGACTCTCTCTGTCTCTTCCACAAATATGGTCTAACAATTAATCTAATTTGTTGGGGATGGGGCTGGGTTAGAGGGGTGAAAGGACTGAGCAAAAAAGAACAATAAGAAAACCTCACTGAAAAGGACAACAGTGTGGTGATTGTGGTGATGCAAGGTGGATGAGGGTAAAGAGGGTATAAATGGTGATGGACCTAGACTTTACTTAGGGGGGATGAACACACAGTGCAGTATACAGAGATGTGTTGTAGAGTTGGGTGAATGAAACCTGTATAAGTGTTTTAACCAGTGTCACCCTAATAAATTTACTGAATAAAAGGAAAAACAATGTCTCTAGAATTTTAAAGAGATTGTTTTTAAACATTTAAGGAAGTCTAAATTATAGAAATGTTTATCTCAGAAAGGTTTGTGAGTGTGGATTCTTTATCAAATAAAGTGAATATGAGCTTCATGGGAAGACCACAAAATTTAAGAAGATTATATGAACAGAAGCACTGTATTCTTGGACTGAAAGGGAGAGAGACAGTATATTAATAAAAAGAGGCCATTGAAGTTCCCCAATTCTATTGTCAGTAAGTATTCTAAAAAAACAACTGTTGAGCTGAAAATGTGTTCTACCTTTTATGAAGAAGGACATAGCAAACCAATTTTTTTAAAATTCTGTTCTTTCTGTCTAGAATTCTTCTTGCATTTCTCCAAAAGTTTAGCTTCTGGTCTCAAAAGCCTTGTATTTCTTCTTCAGGTACTCATCATAGTCTACTAAAACCTTGTGTTTCTCATTTGGTGTCTCTAATAGAGTATATGTTCCTTGTGGTCAGCAGTCATGTCTTTATCTTTAAATCAACAGTGTGCAGTATAATACCTCCATAGGCTAGATCAGGGGTAGTCAACATTTTTATACCTACCGCCCACTTTTGTATCTCTATTAGTAGTAAAATTTTCTAACCACCCACCGGTTCCACAGTAACGGTGATTTATAAAGTAGAGAAGTAACTTTACTTTATAAAATTTATAAAGCAGAGTTACAGCAAGTTAAAGCATACAATAATAATTACTTACCAAGTATGTTATGTCAGATTTTCACTAAGTTTGGCAGAATAAATCTTTATAAAACAACTTACTATAGTTAAATCTATCTTTTTATTTATATTTTGGTTGCTCTGCTACCACCCACCATGAAAGCTGGAACACCCACTAGTGGGTGGTAGGGACCAGGTTGATTATCACTGGGCTAGATGCTGAAAAAATATTTTAATGAAGAACTGACATTGTTTTAATCACAAGTACTTTCTTCGGGGGTTCACTATTTTCTCTGTTTTCATGTTTTATTTGTCTTATAACATTATAATTATTTCACTTAAACTCGAATAGACTAGATTATGAGCTCCCCAGGGACTGAATATGGGCATAGTCCAACATTTTATTGCTCACAGATCCAGGAACTGTGACTTAACGGCATTGAATGAAAGAAAAATGGAAGCAGTGGATACCTGTTGAACATTGGCTTGAAGGAGATCTCCAATATACCCGACCAGGTCAGAGAAGTTGGGTCTCAGGGTGCACACACTGTGCCAGCAGTCAAGCATAATCTGGTAGCTGAAAATTAAAAAAAAGAAAGCCAAGATGTAGGGAATCACCCATCTGAACTTGAACCCCCTATGACTTGGATTGGGGAACTTAAGTTAAAAGCCCTGAGTGAATGTCTCTTGGATGCAAACACCAAGAAGCTGAATGAGTGAATGACCGTTGTGCAAACACAAAAGAATGCATGTGAACTGGTTTAGAAAATTAGCCTAGAGGTTCTACATTGCCCCTTTCTTTGTGCTTGTTAATTAGCAAAAGGAAAAGAAGTACTGACCCAAATTAGCCCTTTCTCCGTTCATGTCAGCAAAACAGCCATTAGTCATTCTTTCCCCTTATCACCTGGCCTCCCTCCCTTGTAATCTTGTTACCTCTATTCTGCTTCTGATCAGTAAAAGCTAAGGGAGAAGGAAATTGAGGAGGTCTTCTTTGCCTCCCTTGGCAGGCCTCCCCCTCTTCCTCTTCACATCAGTTTGCGTCTTGAGTAGGTTTATTCCATGGAACCTTGGTAGTTCCCAGCGGGCTGGAAGTACTACATCAAGAAAATCTCCATTTTCTCATTCCCATTGCTACTCAGACTTTTCCTATGGATGACACCTCAGATCTTATCTTCAAAATTATTCCCATATTGTAGTCTCTGGTATGATCTTAGAGTGAGGTTTCTGTAAAAACTGCATGATTTATAGCTGTCCATTAACCTTATCTCACCTTCATGCTTACTTGTTTTAGTTCTGTATGCATAAATATATGCATATAATCAGGCTTAATGAATACATTTATAACCCCCAATTTTAGAAAACTCAACCTTAAGATTATTCTAGCACTTAGGTTTGTTGCCAAACTCCTTTGGCAGTACAATGATATGAATTGAAAGACTGCTACATTTGTCCTAAGGCCAACTGTTTTCAAATATTCTTGAACTTTGGGCTTTCTTCACAATCTAGAATCTTATATAATTGAAGTGTGATCATCAGTTATCTTTATACATCTTTGGAAAATTATATGAAATTGCCATCATTGTTACTTTCAGTAACAATAATGGAATTCTAACTTGTACCTTCCAATGACTTTGGTAAATGAGCCATTATCTAAGTAGTAAACACCATTTCATGCAGAAATTGATGTTTATTAAAACAATAGTTAGTCATTAACCTATCTATAAATCTCTAAAAAAGAGGCCTTCAAATCTTCTTTTATCACCTGTTATAATTGTGTAGATTTATTTTTTATTTTTATTAAATATATTGAGGTGACATTGATTAATAAGATTATATAGTTTTCAAGTGTGTATTTCTATGATACATGATATATATTTGGCCCCCTTAACCAATTAGTACCTTTCACGCCCTTTCATCTGGTAACCACCATACTATTGTCTGTGTCTATGAGTTTTTGTTTGTTCACTTGTAGCTTTCAATTTATATATATACCACATATAAATTGGTATATAGTAAGTCTATTTTTAATTTTTTGAGGAATTACCATACTGTTTTCCATAGTGGCTGTGCCAGTTTACATTTCTGCCAGCAGTGAATGAGAGTTTCTTTCTCTCCATAAACTCTTCAACCCTTGTTAATACTTGTCTCACTGATAATAGCCATTTTAACAGGTATGAGGTGGTGTCTCATTATAGTTTTGATTTTTTTTCCCATAAAAGCTAGTAAAGTTGAACATCATTTCATTTATCTGTTGGCCATTTGGATGTTTTCTTGGAAGAAGTATCTGTTCAACTCTTTGCCCAATATTAAACTGAATTGTTTGTTTGGTGTTTTTATGACTTCTTTTTATATTTTGGATATTAACTTCTTGTCAGAGCTTTTGTTTGCAAATATCTTCTCCCACTTGGTTGTTTGCTGTTCTAGTTTGTTGGTTGTTTCTGTAGCTCTTCAGCTCTTTAGCTTGATATCATCCTATTAATATATTTTTGTCTATAATGGCCTCATGTTTGGGGGCAAATTCATCAAATATTCTCTAAGACTAAGGTCCATAAGTTTAGTACCAATGTTTTCTTACATAGAACTTTTTGTTTTAAGTCTTATATTTAGGTTTATGATTCATTTTTGAATTAATTTTTGTATGTGATAACAAATTCTAGTCTGTTTTATTCTTTGTACATCACTTTCCAATTTCTGCTCCATATATTGAAGAGGCTTTCTTTTATCCATTGTATGTTTTTAGTCTGTCAAAAGTTATTTGCCTATATATATGTGTGTGTGTTAATTTCTGGGATCTCAATTTTGTTCTATTAGTCTATGTATTTGTTCTGCCAATAACATGCTGTTATAATTATAATTGCTCTGTAGTATTATTTTGAGTTGGGAGTGTGATACTCTTGGATTTATTCATTTTTCTCAGGATTGCTTGACTGTTGGGGTCTTTGGTGGTCCCATACAAGTTAATATTTTTTTTGTTGTATTTCTTTAAAAATAACATTGGGGTTTTGATGGAATTACATAAAATCTGTATCTTGTTTTGGGTAATATAACCATTTTAATTATGTTGATTCTTCCAATACATAAACACAGAAAGTATTTTCATTTTATTGTGTCTTTTTCAATCTCTTTAAATAGTACTTTCTAGTTTTCAGTATACAGATCTTTTGTATTCTTTGTTAAGTTTATTCTTAGAAATTTTATTTTTTTGTTACAATTGTAAAAGGAAATGTTTCATTCTTTTCTGAAATTTAATTGTTAGTATTTAAGAATGCAGTGGATTTTTGTATATTAATTTTGTATCCTGCAACTTTATTGTATTCTTTACTGTTTCTAATAATTTTTTGTGGAGTCCTTAGGGTTTTCTATAGAAAAAATTATGTTATCTGAAAAGAGTAAAGTTTTTACTTCTTCATTCCCTATTAGATGTCTTTATTTCTTTCTTTTGTTTGATTTCTCTGGCTAGAACATGAAGTGCTATGTTGAATAAGGGTGATGAAAGTGGATATCTTGGTCTTGATCTTAAAGGAAAAGTTGTTAACTTTTCATCCATTGAGTATGATATTAGCCGGAGGCTTGTCATATATGGCCATTAATATTTGAGGTACTGCCTGACCAGGTGGTGGTGCAGTGGATAGAGTGTTGGACTGGGAGGTTGAGGACCCAGGTTCGAGACCCGAGGTCCCAGCTTGAGCGAGCGTGGGCTCATCTGGTTTGAGCAGAAGCTCACCAGCTTCTACCTAAGATCGCTGGCTCAAGCAAGGGGTTACTCGGTCTGCTGAAGGCCCATGGTCAAGGCACATATGAGAAAGCAATCAATGAACAACTAAGGCATCGCGATGCGCAACGAAAAACTAATGATTGATGCTTCTCATCTCTCTGTTCCTGTCTGTCTGTCCCTGTCTATCCTTCTCTCTGACTCTCTCTCTGTCTCTGTAAAGTAAATAAATAAATAAAAAAAAATATGTGAGGTACTTTCCTTTAAATCCATTTCATTGAGTGAACATTATAGACATAAATGTTATCAATCTTAGTATTGTTTTCTTAGACTCTATTTAATTAATTTCCTTTCTGATCTTTATTTCTTATCTTTTCCTCACTTTAGGATTTATTTGTTGTTCTTTATTTAGTTCCTTGAAGTGTAAATTTACAGTGTTTCTTTGAGATTTGTTTCTTGAGTTAGGCCTCTTTCTGTTTATGTCAATGTATTAGGTAGATTTTTTATGACTCTCAGTCTTCATGGGGTAGTCTTATGAGGTAGGTGTCATGTGGGACACAGTGCCACATTCTCCTTGATCACATGCACTGGGTGCTCCAGGAATATCTATTGTGTGGATTATGTGAGCTCTTTTATTGAATTTGAAAGTTGATTGCTATGGCCCATTTGTGCGTAGGTTTGTCCCTCAAGTTTGTTGACTGTGAGCATCAACCCCAACTACAGTATATATCAGCAGGTGCTGAGCACATGAAGCAGAATTCACCTTAGCAGGATCTATTGCCTTCCAAGATCTCCCTTTGTATATGCTGCTTGTAAAGCTATTTGGATCCTGTTTTGATGTGTTTTGAAGCTGTCCCCTGGGAATATTGGTTCTGGGGTTTCTTGGGAGGGACTCTGGTGCAGGCCAATGAAAGATGATGCTTGTGATTGGTCCTGGGCAACAACTTTGGAACTACAAGCCAAACTACAGTTTGTGACTGCCTCTGCTGAGCTTAGGTGTGCATGGGTATTTTCAAGCTGGGCACCAAGGCTGACTTTTACCAGCACTGGGCCCAGGGGCAGATCAGCAAAATGTTCCAAATGTACCCTAAGATCTGCCTCCTCCTGCCTCCATCTGTCAGCTCTCTGTTAGACTTAGTCACTGAAAGAGCCACTGATGCCTTTTCATTTGTTAAATTCAATCCATTTACATCTAGGGTAATTATTGATGTATGAGGATTTTTTTTATAACTTTTTAATATTTTGTTTTCTGGTAGCTCTGCATCTTCATTGGTTCTTTTCCGTTGTGTTTCTTTCTGCTTTTTTTTTTCATGTTATCACATACTTCTTCCCTCTGTTTCCTCTTTTTTGTAAGTTATATGTCTCAGTTTTGGGTTTGTGTGTGTGTTGTTGTTGTTAGGTTTATGTAAAAGAAAGTTTTATATATACAGTATGCTTTTTCCTTTTGAGTGTATCAAATCTCTGTCCTACTTTGCAAATTAAGACCTTTACTACCTTTCTTTTACATTTTCATTGTGACAAATTATCACTATTTATGCTCTGTTTGCTGGTGATCTTACTAATAGTTTTGTGAACTTTTAGTTCTTTGTTTCATGTACAATAACCCCCTTGAGTATTTCTTGCATTTGAAGTCTTCTGGTGATAAATTTCCTCAGCTTATGCATATCTGAAAAACTTTTATTTCTCTTTCATATCGAATGAATACCTTTTCTGGATATATTATTCTTGGCTGGTGATGTTTCTCTTTCTGTATCTTTAATGTTTAATTGCATTATGGTTTCTGCTGAGAAGTCCAATGATAACCTAATGGGATTTCCTTTAAAGGTTAATTTCTTCTTTTCCTTGGCAGCATTGAGATTTTTTTTTTTGGTCATTATTTTTTTACAATATTAATAAAATATGCCTTGAAGAAGGCCTTTTGGTATTGAGATATTTAGTCTTCTGTTTGCTTTTTAGATTTTAGGACCTAGCTCTTTCCATAGGTTTGGGAAATACTCATCAATTATTTTTTTAATAAGTTCTTTATCCCTTTATCCCTCTCTTTTTCTTCTGGTATGCCTATTATTGTTATATTGTTCTTTCTGATGGAATCAGATTATTCTTTAGAGTCCTTTAATATATATTTTTTACATTCAAGTATCTCTCTTCTTCCCTCTGCATCATTTCTAGCTTCCTGTCTTTGGTATCACTAATTATTCCTCCATCTGTCCAGCTCTATTTCCTATGTATACTAGTTCATTGTATTCTCTTTTATTGACTTCTTTATCTTTAGAATTTCTATTTAGTTTGTCT
This sequence comes from Saccopteryx leptura, assembly GCF_036850995.1. Taxonomy (NCBI): domain Eukaryota; kingdom Metazoa; phylum Chordata; class Mammalia; order Chiroptera; family Emballonuridae; genus Saccopteryx; species Saccopteryx leptura. The sequence goes on along the minus strand of NC_089516.1, from coordinate 71,637,721 downwards.
TTAAAGATTCAATCTCTTTGGGAAAGTATATTTTTTTATTTGTGGATTTTATATTTTAGTTCATTAAACTGCCTATCTGTGTTTGCTTGAATCTTGTTTAGTTTTTTCAGAATTGTTATCTTGAATGTTATTTAAAGCGTGTTTTTTCATGTTTTTAAGTTTGTGTTTTGGAGATTTTTAAACTTTATTTGTTACATTGGTTATTCATGGTCTTTGATGAATTCCTTCTTTGCCTAAGCATTATGTATGAGTAGTACTTTTTTATTAAATTAAGAAAAAGTCTTTCCATTGTTTTCCAGTAGGTGGCACTGAACCATAATATTTTCTTTTGCATTGTTCCAGCTTTTCAGATTCTTCAGGGTGATGGAACAAGGCCTGGGCAGGTGAGCCTGTCCCCTGTGACCAGGTCAACTAGATCTCAAGGGACCAACCTCACAGGGGTGGGCAACGGGTTTCCAAATTCACAAAATCCCATTGCTGTGCCCTGCAGCCAGATACTGCCAGTTATGCAGCTGGATGGGTGGGGTGCAATGAGTTGGGGGAAGTTGGCTATTTCCTTTTTTGCTTTTCTATCAATAATGGTGAATGGCAGACCTCTGTGGCCTCTCCTCTGTCTCCACCCAATTCTGGGATTAGTCATAAAGTGAACTGGTTGACTCAGGGGAAAATAATATTTCTGTAGTACTACTTTTTGGAGTTACAGATAATGATTTCTGTAACCTGGCACTCATTGCTACAGCTTCTTCTGGAGTTTGTTGATAGCTCTGAGAGGGTGACAGGAAGCAAGCTCTAGGAGTGTGAAGAGAGGTGGCCAGGTTTTGTGGCTGTGTTTAACTGTTTGGAATGTGGGTTGCCAAGTGTAGCCATACTTCTGTGTTCATTTCTGCCCAGGTCACTTGATTCAGCCACAGTGTTTACTACTCAATTCTTCAGGAACGCACACTGTATCTCTTTGCTCGTCCCCATTGAATAGAGTGCCAGTGGCAAAATGACCCTCCCCTCTCCAGGCTGAGCCCCACAGTGAGCTCTGGGCAGCAAGCTCCAGGGTGTGCATCTCTAGTGCTGTCTCAGCTCTTCTTCCTTTCTACCTCTCTTATTCATTCTCACTTTCCCACTTTTAGATATTTCAATACACAGGTCGTCTCTTGGACATGAAGGAAATCTTTTGTTGAATTGTTGTTCTAATTGTTGAGACATCAAGAAGAGATGACAAGGGGTCCTCTCATACCACCATTCCTCTGGTATCACTCTCTAGATTCACTTATTGATTCATTAAGAGATCCTAGAACTTGGCTCCAGTTTAGTATAATGTGTGTGGCCACATCTCTTCCAGATGTCCAAGAGAGGCTGTACTGAGAATGCAATCTTCTGTAAATTTTTATTCAATGTTTTAAAGTATAAACATATAAATAGAAAAATTAAGGTTAAAAGGGGTCAGTATCATGTCAGTATATGCATCTTCATATAAAATTTATATTTCCAGTTTCTTAAACCATCTTTTAATCATGACAGGCATACCACATTTTATTGTACTTTGCTATACTGTACTTTACAGATACCACATTTTAATCAACATTTAGACAAAACCCACTACCAGCACAAGGTTACCACTTTCTGAAGGCTTAAATAATGGTTAACACTTTCTTAGCTATAACACTTTAATTAAGGTATGTACATTGATTGCTTTTTCAGAAATAATATTATTACACTTAATACACTATATTATAGTGTAAACAATTTTATATGCAATGGGAAATCACAAAAATGTGTAACTTGCATTACTTCAATAGTGGCTTTATTGTATGGGTCTGGAACTGAACCTGCAATATATTTGAGGTATGCCTCCATACCTGAGAAAAGTAAAAGAAATGCATTGGCATTGAACGAGATTTCATGTATTATCTTAAAAAAATCTGTGATGCTTACTTTGATCCTTTTATCCACATTAATTTAGTCTGATGACCCTTAGGCTGAAGAACTTACATTTCAGGAGTGGAATATTCAGGAGATTTCATTCGTGTTCCCTCCTTAAGCTGACGGCAGAATTCTTCATCTATTTGTACTCCTGGGTATGGTGAGGCACCTGAAACGTAAGGGGAAAAAACATATCCTATTCATTTGCATGAGGTTAACAACCCAGAGAGCTAAAAAGAATTCTAAGAAGGGCAAACAGCTCCAGATCTACATAGAGTGTCTGACATAGTACTTCCATCTACCTCAGCAGTTGAGAGACCTGATATACTAATTCTCCCAGAAGCCACATATACAACTTGCTTTGAGATGAAGGTAAAGGTTTTTAATACCTACTAATGAATTTCTATTGACTTGGAAATAATTTCATCCTTTTAAATGGTATGTTCAGCCCTTATCCTGTGATTTGGTTGAAGTATAACCCACCTTTCAATATAAAATGAATGATTTTTGTTTTTAATCGAAAATATCTCTTTTTGCAGTCTTGGGGTGCCCTTTTCGTATTATACTTTAACCTATGACATTTTAATGTAGTTCAAGCATCAAGAACCACAAAGGAGCAGATTTCCAGCTAGTATAGACATCTGTCTTCAAGTTGGGAAATGTAGTCTTGGTGACATACAAACCAAAAAGAAAAATAAGACTTCAGAATAAATTTCATGTTGAAAAATGGGAAAAATTATTTACAAAAATATTTTATGGTAAAGAAAAAGCACATTTCTCAAATTTGAATCACTGTTTAAAGGAGATTAAGAGAATACAAAATATCAAACCACAAGTCTCTCTGAACATCTATTTCCGTAAATGGGTAGGCAGTATTTTCAGTCATGACTTTTATTTGGTTGCTTATATGCAACAATCATAAAAACTTTTATTTTATTTTTTTAGTTAAGAGGCAGAGAGGCAGAGAGACAAACTCCCTTGTGAGCCTCTACCAGGATCTATCCGGCAAGACCCCTAAGGAAAATACTCTGCCCATCTGGGCCTTTGCTCTGTTGCTTGGCAACCAAGCTAATTTTAGAACCTGAGGCAGATGCTACTGAGCCATCCTCAGCACCTGGGGACAACTTGCTTGAACCATCCAAGCCATGACTGCAAGAGAGGAAGAGCAGGAAAGGAAGGGTGGAGAAGCAGATGGTTACTTCTATGTGCCCTGACTGAAAATGGAACCCAAGATATCCATGCACCAGGCTGACACTCTACCATTAAGCCAACTGGCCAGGGCCAATTATGAAAACCTTAAAATACATTTTCTAGGACTTTGAGATTAAAGATGGTGTCAATATTGTTAAATTTTCATATAAATAATATTTGATTATTTATAAGACATTTTTAGTGTATGTAATTTGTACCCCATCTAAATTTTCAGAAGTGTTTAAAGTAGCTTCTAGGTGTTTAAAATATATATTAGAAGTTAGAAAGAAAACAAACAAACAGAAAAACAAAGATGAGATCCAGAGAAAGTTTAATAAAAACTGATGAACTATCAAAATGTATAATTTGCTGTTGGGAAAAAGGCATGACATTGCTTTTGTTTCTCTTTTTCTGAAAGTTAGCTAAATAGTATAAACCAGATCTGTTACCCAATTCAAGGTAACTTGAAAGACACTATTAATTTTAGTTACTCTTCCTTGCAATTTGGTGATACATTATTGCTCACTATAATTTCCCTGTCCGATTTGGTAACTGTTTGGTTGATGCGATATTTTAAGTCTCATAAATTTAAGAATGTTTCATCTATTCTAATACTTCCCAACTTATGGCTCCTGACCTTCCCAGAAGACCAGAGTTATAGCAAAGAATCTATATATCATTGGAGCCATTGGTTATTATCTGTAACCTGAATACTTGTTGTCTAATATGGAGCGATAATTTTTATAAAGCATGAAGACAATAATGTAATTTTCAAAGTTCAAATGATTTCAAGCTTCTTCAATTCAGAGTAGCTTTTAGTATGTGTACTTTCTCATCAAATTCATACTAAAAGTATAATCATAAACATATAATTCCTTCCCATAATTGCACATTCTTTGTGGGGAAATGGCCAAAATAATATAAAACATGGTATCCGGAATAAATTTGTTGAACTCTCACAAAGTTATTAAGGCAAAACATTGACTTTTTAATTTGAGATTCAATCTGTAGATAAAGGTTAAGAGAACCTTCAAGGCTGAGAAACACACATACATCTGTTTAAGATATGCATTGTCACTCATTTAGAAGATAGAAAACTTCTTTTAGGTATTATGTCTTAAGAATCTCTTATTCTTACTGCCCTCGGTAATAAAGGGACACAGCTATTCGTACCCAGCACAGCTCAATGGGACTGAGAAATGGCATAAAATCCTGAGAGTTCTTATTCAGGAAAGAGGCAGGGAAGAGGGCCTGCACCAAATGTCATAGCATATCAGTTCATTGTCCTAAAAGTTGGGTATTCACAGCATCAAACATGATGCTAAAGAATTGGGAGAAAGCACACAATCCTGAGGCTTTTTTTCACAAGAGTGAGTGAGAGGACTAGAATGTGTACATCCATAAAAAAGTGATTGAGAGACTGCCAGAATATCTGGAAAACCTGACTGGCGAATGTCTTTCCTGCTGAAGACAGCCTGTAAAGAGTGAAAGAGGTGTGTGCTTCATCATGTGTGCAGACACCAAAACAGAGCTACAAGAAACACAAGGAATCGGGGAAATATGATATTACCAAAGAAATAAAATTAATCGCTAGCAACTGACCCTAAAATGAAGATCTATAAATTGCTTGAAAAGAATTCAAAATAATCATCTTATAGAAGGGCAGTGAGAACAAGAGAGCACAGATAATTAACTGAATAAAACCAGAAATCAATATATAAACAAAATTAAACTAGCAATAAAAACATAGAAATCACTCATGATAATAACTACTTAACAGCCTGGCCAGTAGCGGCACAGTGGATAGACTGTTAACCCACAGCACCAAGGCTGTCAATTAAAAACTGGAGGTTGCTGGCTTGGGCCCAATGTGGAGCCTGAGATCACTGGTTCAATCCCTGGTTACAGTATATATGAGAAGCAATCAATGGATATAAAACTAAAATCAAGCAACAAGTTGATGTTTCTCTCTCTCTTCCCCCTACATTCCTCTCTCTATCTCTCTCTCTCTCAAAAAAAATAAACTACTTAACAAATTTCATTTAGGGGGAAGATAACATAATGAAGACCATATCTGACAAACCCAAGCTAACATACTCAATGGCAAAAAGTTGAAAGCTGTCTTACTAAGATTAGGAACAAAACAAGACTGCCTTTTTTTTTTTTTTAACTTTTTTTTTTTAATTTTTATTTATTTTTTACAGAGACAGAGAGAGTCAGAGAGAGGGATAGACAGGGACAGACAGACAGGAACGGAGAGAGATGAGAAGCATCAGTCATTAGTTTTTCATTGCGCGTTACAACACCTTAGTTGTTCATTGATTGCTTTCTCATATGTGCCTTGACCGCGGGCCTTCAGCAGACCGAGTAACCCCTTGCTGGAGCCAGCGACCTTGGGTCCAAGCTGGTGGGCTTTTCCTCAAACCAGATGAGCCCGCACTCAAGCTGGCGACCTCGGGGTCTCGAACCCGGGTCCTCTGCATCCGAGTCCGATGCTCTATCCACTGCGCCACAGCCTGGTCAGGCAAGACTGCCTTTTTTTTTTATTCAACATAATATCAGAAACCTTAGCCACAGAAAACACACAAGAAGAAAAGGTGTTTAAATTGGAAAGGAAGAAGGAAGTAGTGAAACTCACACCATTTGCAGATGACATAATACAGTGTGTTCGTAAAGTCATGGTGCACTTTTGACTGGTCACAGGAAACCATCAAAAGATGATAGAAATGTGAAATCTGCACCACATAAAAGGAAAACCCTCCTAGTTTCTGTAGGATGATGTGGCAGCATGTGCGCATGTGCAGATGATGATGTAACACCGTGTATACAGTGGAGCAGCCCACGGCCATGCCAGTCCAGATGTGGACGGTACAGAGGAAAGTTCAGTGTGTTCTGTGGTTCGCTAAATTTGAATCCATGACCAAAGTGCAATGTGAATATCAGCGCATTTATAATGAAGTGCCACCACATAGGAATAACATTACTTGGTGGGATAAGCACTTGAAGGAAACCGGCAGTTTGGTGGAGAAACCCCGTTCTGGTAGGCCATCAGTCAGTGATGAGTCTGTAGAGGCTATATGGGATAGCTACCTAAGGAGCCCTAAAAAATCTGTGCACGAGCCCACATCAAACTGCACTGAATAGGTATGAAACTGGGAGAATTTTCCTTTTAATTGGTGCAGATTTCACATTTCTATCATCTTTTGTTGCTTTCCTGTGACCAGTCAAAAGTGCACCATGACTTTATGGACACACTGTACTATATAAAAATTCTAAAGAGTGGACCAAAAACCATTACAACTAACACATGGATGGAGCCTGGCTGGGTAGCTTAGTTGGTTAGAGCATCGTTCCAGTATACCAAGGTTGTGGATTCGATCTCGGTCAGGGGACATATAGGAATCAACCACTGAATAAGATATTAACTGTGTGCATGTCATGTATTTTCTTTATCAAGTTAAGATAAGTTTATTCAATATCCACTTTTTGAGAGTTTTCTTTATAAATAGATGTTGATATTTATCAAATAATTTTTCTGCATTTATTGAGATAATCATAGGATATTTATTTTTGGTTTTGTTGTGATGAATCACATTAATTGTTTTGTGGATGTTGAATCATATGTGCATCCCTGGTATGAAAGTTTAAAACACACTGGTAAAAGTAAAAATAAATAGTCAGCATTAGGAAACTGCAGCTCTATATTAGAATAGTGTGTCAATCAGTTAATTATAATAAAGTTTAAAGAATAGAACTACAATAAAATAAATATATTTTATAATTTATTAACAAATTTAAAGTATTAGAAGAGGTAGATTTTCTTTATTACATTTTCATATAGAAGTTCAAATAGAGCTGTTATGCATAAAGAGATTGAATCACTAATCAAAAACCTCCTAACACAGAAAAACTCAAGACCAGATGGTTCCAGTGGCAAATTGTACCAAACATTTAAAGTAGAATGAATGACAATTCTCAAAATCTTCCATAAAATTAAAGAGGAGGAAACTTTCAAATTCATTCTACAAAGCTAGTATTACCCTGATAACAAAGCCAGATGAAGACACTACAAAAAAATAAAATGATAGACCAATACTCCTGATGAATATACATGCAAAAACTAATTTTTAATTTGATTTTTCAATTAAAGTTTACATTAAATATTATTTTGTATTAGTTTTAGTTATAAAGGATAATAGACAGTCATTTGCTTTATGAAGTCTTCCCCCCAATGTTTCCAGTATCCAGCTGTACCACACAGTTAATATTATTTACTATATCGACTATTTTCTCTGTGCCATACTTTACATCCCTGTGGCTATTTTGTAACTACCAATCTGTACTTCTCAGTCATTTCACTTTCTTCATCTACTCCCCCAACTGTCCCCCTTCCATGACAATCATCAGTCTATTATCTGTATCTATAAGTCCGATTTTTGAGCCTGTTTTAATTTTGTCTATTTATTTGGTTTCTTAAATTACACATATAAGTAAAATCATATAGTATTTGTCTTTCTATGACTGATTTATATTTCTTAGCAATCCTCTAGATTCATCCATGCTGTTGCAAATATAAGAGTTTGTTCTTTTTTATGGCTGAATAATATTCATTGTGTAAATGTGTCACAGATTTTTAATTCACTCATCTATTCATGGACACTTGGCCTGCTTCCAAAGTTTGGTTATTGTAAATAATACCACAATAAACATAGGGGTTTATATATTATTTTGAATTATTTTGAGTTTCTTTGTGTATATTCTCAGAAGCAGCTTTTCTATCTATCTTTTCTCCTCTAAAGGTAGAAACTCATCTTATCCTTCCTGTTTTCTTTTAATGTATTATGTCTGGGCTTTTATTATAGGGCTCGTCAGAGTCTGTCATGCATTAGAATTAGTTGGGTGTATTTTCATGCATTAGAATTAGTTGGGTGTATTTTTCTCTTCCAAACTCAATTGTAGGTCTCTGGAGGTTAGAATATGCCTTAATTCACATTGTTTGAATGTAGAAGGCATACAACAAATGTTTGTTGAATTAAATTATGGCTCTGATGTAATAAACTCTAATCCACTTAACTGGTACATGTTTCTTCTTTTTTTCTTTTATACCATCAATGATTTATAATGATATTAATAAAGTATAAATAAATATAAACCAGGCTTTACGTTATTATGATGTCACAATCTCAGCATTTATCATCAAAAGTGACATTAGGTATGCCAAATCTATTGCCTAGGTTTTCATAATAGTAACTTGTTGTGCCTAGCTAAAGAATAGAGGGAGTAAGAAGTACTGGGAATTGAAAGTTTATGTACTACTGGCCAAACTATAAAGGAACAAAAACAGTTGGGATTTTCACCCCTATTGAGTCAAAAGTGGGCCTCTGACCTTTGTTAGTGGGACCAAACCTTGTCCCTGGGGTCTTGGCTAAGGTGTTGTACAGCTGGTGAATATACATTCAGTCAGTAGGTATCACTGCAGTTTGGGAAGCAAGTACTTCGTTTCAAACTGGGAGTTTCTTCCTTTTTTAAAAAAGAATTTATTTATTCATTTTAGAGAAGAAAGAGGGGGGGTTGAAGCAGAAATCATCAATTCCCATATGTGCCTTGACTGGGCAAGCCCAGGATTTCAAACTGGAGACCTCAGCGTTCCAGGTTGACGCTTTATCCACTGCGCCACCGCAGGTCAGCCCATACTGGGAGTTTCAATCTGCGATTTATTCTTTCCAAAAACAGCCAATGTTTTTTGGGGGTACTTACTGTACAAGTCTCCATGATGCTACTCTACGATCAACAGGGAGACAGAATTCATCAAAGTACCTCACATAAGAGCAGACCCATGAAGTTTGGAACACTTCTAAACTGTTTCCCCAAAACTAAGACATCCCCCCAAAATAAGACCTAGTGCTTTTTTTTTCAGGCTTAGAAATATAAGGCCTCCCCTGAAAATAAGACCTAGCATGTCTTTAGGAGCAAAAATTAATACAAGACACTGTCTTATTTTCAGGGAAACATTCTTGTTTATGGAAAAATAAGATATCCCATGAAAATAAGACCTATTGCATCTTTAGGAGCAAAAATTAATATAAGACACTGTCTTATTTTGGGGGAAACACAGTAGTACCATCTGCAAGTTATCCATTATTCCAGCTGCAAAGACAGAACCAATATCCACCAGGAAAATATGGTATAGGGCAGATATGACTCTATAACCACCTTGTTCTACACATGACCCTTGCCATGTTTGGTAGTAGAAAGAGAGAGATGGAAGGTATAGGAGAATGGAAATGGCGTGACTTTATAAAAAGGAAATAAAAGCATCATTCCTAGTTTTTCTAGAAAAAAAGAAACCCTGTTCTTAGGTGAGAAGTGTCAGTTACCCCTCTCTAAGTCATACATATGAGACAACACTTAGGAAAACACTCCCCAGGCCCCATGAGAGGCCAGAATAGATTATAGCTATTGGAAGGAAGACCTTAACATGATATTGTGGCAATCTTGTGCCTCAGGTTTTGACCATTTTGGAGGTTCCTTGCTTGGTCTTTCTCCCTCCAGGCAAAACCTATCTCTTGGATATTGTAAGACACCATCTTGCACCTGACACCTGATCACAGGTTTGCTTTCAAAGCAAACCATGAGTCCTCTCAAACTAAATTATTTTTCTGTTTTAAAACTCTTCCTATACTCTTAGAAATTTCTTAAACTTTGGGTTTGAACCTGATTCCACTTCAGTCTTAATAAGGAATGGAAGAGATGTATCATTGAAACTTCTGGGCTGCCATTATGAAGAAGAAAGTCTTTCAACCCTTAGAAACTAGCCCTTGTTCTATCCCTTCCACCTGACCCCAACTTCAGTGCCTGTGTGAATACTCAGTCTTGTGAGTCTTCTCTCATTTTCCTCCTGAGCCAGGTATGAGTTTTGCAGAAAAATTCCATCCATTATGGTATTATATCATTTAAAAAACCCAAATCACATAGCCTTGGGCGGATGGCTCAGTGGTAGAGCATCGGCCTGGCATGTAGGAGTCCCGGGTTTGATTCCCGGCCAGGGCACACAGGAGAAGTGCCCATCTGCTTCTCCACCCTTTTCCCTCTCCTTCCTCTCTGTCTTTCTCTTCCCCTCCCACAGCCAAGGCTCCATTGGAGCAAAGTTGGCCTGGGTGCTGAGGATGGCTATATGGCCTCTGCCTCAAGCGCTAGAATGTTTCTGGTTGCAACAGAGCAACGCCCCAGATGGGCAGAGCATCACCCCCTGGTAGGTATGCCAGGTGGATCCTGGTCAGGCGCATGCAGGAGTCTGACTGCCTCCCTGTTTCCAACTTCAGAAAAATACAAAAAAAAAAAAACCAACAAAAAAAACCCAAAACCACATATAGTTAGCACAATGTACATAGAAATAAGAATTTGAGGGCACATGCACGTACACACACACACACACACACACACACACTGTAAGAATAAAGTGTTTATTTTTCTGTGAAACAGTCTAGTATTTGGCTTTATTCTGTTTTTATTCAGGCACTAGATACTATTTTAGCCACCCATCTTGGAGTGTTACCAGCTGAACTAAAAAATCTATGAATCTGGAGACTGGAATTCCAATTCTTTGGAGAATATATAAAACATTTGCATGGCACTTTGTATTTCAAATAGTACTTTAGCACAACAACCTTGTGATATAGAAATTATTAATCTGATTTTTTAGATGAGGAGGTTGGGACCCAGACTGTAGTAGTGACCTGCTAAAGTGGTACTGCTAATGAGAAATGACACTGAGATTCAAACTTACATCTGCCTTGAAGTCAGGTACGTCATCTTTCTCCATGTATAATTCTTTGGCAACATATATCTGTTTTAATCCCACCCAAAGTCCTTACCAGGGCCTGTAAGGTGCCACATAAAATTGTTCTTTGCTACTTTTTCATCCTCACCATCTATCACTTTCTCCTTCACTCAGTGCCTTCCAGCTACAATGTCCATCTCATTGTTCTCTTAAACACATCAAACACGTTTTACCCTCAGTTCGTTTGGTTTTCCTGCTCCCGATGCCTGGAATGCTCTCGTTCCAGATGACCAATTAGCTAGAGACCTCTCTTTCTTCTAATCAGCATAATCAAAGGTCAAAATAATCTGGAGATGTTTTCTCGGAACATATGTACCCTGATTTATCAATGTCACTGCATTAAAATTAATAAAAATAAGATAAAAAAATAAAAAATAAAATAAAATAATCTCTGCTCAAATGTCACCCTGTCTGAGAAACTTCCTTAGCCACTCTCAGAATAATATTTTCCTATTACACTCTATCCTGCTAACTCAATGTTATATTGATTAATTAATGAGTATATCTTCCCTGGTAGAAGAAAAACTCCTTGAAAGCAGGTATTTTGTCAGTTTTGATCCCTGATAGGCACCATCAGCTCAAATAATAGTATCTAGCAAATAGTAGTCATTTAATACATATTTCTTACTGAATTTTACATATAAGGGAAATAAAAATATTTGTATTTGGTTTGGGTGTTGCTTCCCTATGTTCTAGTCTCAAAAACAATGCATTTTCTCAGGCTTGCCCCCAAGTGCACAGTTTGTTGGAATTTCTTGCCTTTTCCATCAATAAGACTGAAATACCACAGTCAAATAATTGTACTTAGAACTACAGAGAGCCATTTGCTCTTCTCTTCAAAGTTTTCATCACAAAGCATAGTCAGATGCCAGAGTTCAGACTTAAAGCTAATGGGGCATTGATAAGAGGATGCAGGTGTTGGAAGGCTATATCTGGTTAAAGGTGATATGATCTATTCCAGAAAAAAAAAGAACCATTCCACAGTACCACAGAATGACATATCCAGAAGGAACTCTGCACAATATCTAATTTGTCTCCCTTGTTTTGCAGGTCCTAGAGAAGGGTGTGATTACTTAAAGAACCAACAGCTAATTAGAAGCACATCCTGGACTTGTAATCACAGATTGTTCTGGCTGCAGAGGAATTCAGAGTCCATCTAGCTTAAAAACTCAATTTCATAGATTGTGGATCGAGATCTAATAAAGGGATATAAGCTAGTGGAACAAGAAATTGAGAGCTGATACCTTCAGAATTATTATTGACAATTGCCCCAATCTATAGAGTCTAGTTGGATACCTAAGACTTCACTTTCAACTTAAGGGAATGCTAAAATGTACCATATATATGTGGTGTCTTTTACCTGAGCATGTTGATTATCTTATCCTTTTGAATTTAAACTAAAGCACAGCTTCTACCTGAAATTACAGAGAATTTTTTTAAAATGTAGCTTTCGTCAGTGAATTTCTGACCCACTGAAACATGACAAGTAAAGTTCATAAACAAAAGATTGGAAGATTTTAGTAAGTTCTGAGTTTGGGTCTTGATGGTTCAGTTTCTCCAATCCCAAACAATTTCTGGAAGAGTATATGCATGGGTCTGGCAACCTCCTTTGCAAAGCACATTTAAAGGAGGCTTAGCTAAAGGCAAAGGAATAAACTAGATGATTTGGAGTAAAGACTTTTAATTCTGGGATGATGCAAGGGCTACAACTACCTCCTTGCCTCAGTTTCTCAATGACTTCAGTGCTTATTCCAAGGAAAGTCTTCTGTATAGGGAAGGACATTGAATCTAATACCAAATTTAGGGATTGAGTCCCAGCTATGCCTATGACATTTTGTGTGACCTCAAATGCATCAGTACTTCTCTGAGGCTCAGTTTTGTCCTCTATAAATTATGGACAATGTCTATTCTGGCTCACAGGAAGTTGCAACAATTAAATGAGATAATAATAATTGCTTTAATTGGTTCACTATCTTGCAATTTACAGTGTTTTTATCTATCTATTATGAACTTTCTATAAATATTAAACTTCTTTAAGAAAAATTGCAGTTATTTCATGTGTTATTATTTAGTAATGAGATGTGATTTGATGACATTTTATTTATCTAGTATCTAGGCTTTCAGCTACTTCAAAATTTAGGAACAGAGTCTGTTCATGAAAATAGGTATGTAAGCCTATGAACTAGAGCTACAAGGAGAATAACCAAAAGATGTGTTACCAAAGACATAATATGATCAGTGGATAAGTGTATCAAGGGTTATAAATTCAGATCCTGCTGGAAGTTAACCTGGCAAATGAGAGAAAGGTGAAAGGAAGACAAAGAGAAGGAAAAATTGAACAATAAGAGAGGGGAGGGCAGTAAGAGCAATGGCAGACTGAAAGAGTTTACTGAGGCAAGGAAATATGTAATCTATATAAGAGAATTCCATCAAAAAAGGTTAAAAGAACAAGTGTTAACAGTCATTTGCTTCAAGATATTGCTTATTCAGATACCTTGCTTTCTTGAGGACACTGTAAAGTACAGTGTCAGTGCTTCCAAATCTTGGGAAGCACTGGAAAAAGGAGTGGTAGGAGCTATCTTACCTCGCCTCAAAATGCTATGTGTGTAGGATGGGTTGTGGGCAGATATTTCTTTCCGAGCAAAGATCTGGTATAGAGAAGCCTATTCTGAAATTCACATTGCCTGGTGTGACAATGTTTCTCATTGGCTCTGTCCTAATTTACTGCTTTAGCTTTTGATTCCACATGTGACTTGGGTAAAAACCAAATTTTGTCATTTCCTTTTGTTCAAACATCTTCTTTCTTTTCTTAAATACTTTTCATTTCAGACACTAGACAGAGGGACCAGACCTTCCAGATGAAGGCCAGTGTAGCCTCTGTGGACAAATATCTTCCAATCACTTTAGATATCAGTGATCTAGAAACTTTCAAATCTTTGTCTATATTCAATGACACATATTTAATAAAATATTTATCATGTGAGTTAGGTATACATGGTTCTCAAACAGGAATGTTTAGATGATTTTAATAAAAACCCTTTGGCACTGCAGATAGGCCTCTGATTCCAAGTCATGGAAGGAGGAGAATGTGATGTGAGATGCAGACCTAATACATACCAGAGCACTGTTTTGTTTTAAAAGTCTTGTACAACATCATCTCTAGAATTCCTGGGATGTTTAAAGTTTTTCTGGCAGGTACCAAGAATATGGAACTGAGAGTCTGGAGGACTGGTTTCAAGGCTTACCATGCCACTTTCTTCAGGGCTCCACAGGATTGATTTATGGATTAATATTATTTTGATTTATTTTTATTATTTTAATTTATTTATATTTTTATTAAATTTAATGGGATAGCATTGGTTAATAGGACCACATAGGTTTCAAGTATATGCCTCTATAAATTCTGATCTGTATATTTTACCAAGTGCTTGCCACGCAAATATGGAACTATCTTCCATCACCATATATTTGGTTCTCTTTACAACCTCTCCACCCCATTCCCTCTGGTAACCACCATACTATTATCTATGCTTATGATTCTGAGTTTTATACCCCACATACAAGTGAAATCATATAATTCTTAGCCTTTTCTGACTACAGAAGCACTGATACCATGCTTTGGCTTGGGTAAACTTGGCAGTAGGCATGGTGTTTAAAAGTGGGACTTGGGAGTCAGACAGCCTACATTCAAATCCTGACTCTTTGAAAAATATTTAAAAAGGTACTTAATCTCTCTGTGCCAACAAAGCCTGGTCTGGTATGTGTACCTCTTTCTCTCTTTAACCTCACCTCCAACTCCTCTTATGCTCACTCATCCACTCCAGCCACAGTGGTCTCCTGCCTGACCCTCAAACTCACTGTGCACACTCCATTTGCTATTTCCTTTGCTTAGAATTATCTTCTCCCAGACAGCTGTGTGGCTCATTTCTTCACTATTCAGGTCTCCACCTAAGCATTTCACTTTATGAGGCCCTGCTTAACTACCCAGTTTAAAAACTAACCCACATTCTGCTCCATCCCAATATTCCGTATTCTCTTCTAAATGTGCCTCCATACTACATAACATCACTTATTTTTTATAAATTGTACTTATTAATTGTTCATAGGCAATCAATTCTAACTAGAATGTAAGCTTCATGGTGGCAGAGATAATTATCTGCTTTGTTTATCCCTGTATCTCCAGCACTTAGAACGTCTGACACATAACAGTTTCTCAGTAAATATTTGCTGAATAAATTTGATTAATCAGTAAATGAGACAGTTTTTGTTGGTTCTTGGTCATAAGAATTTTCTGCTTGATTCCATTGTATCTAAAGACTAAGATCTTTTAAGTCCTGAGATTGTAATGGATGTTGACTGGTAATGATGAGGGGGTGGCAATAAAGAGATACACTCACCCAGAGAAAATATTTCCCACAGCAAGACGCCAAATGACCACACATCACTTTGGGTAGTGTAAACCTTGTCAAAAATGGCTTCAGGTGCCATCCACTTAAGTGGGAGCCTTGCCTAGAAAACCACAATGGGAGAGATCCATAAAAATAAGATCCATGACACCAACAGATGACAGTCTGGGATTGGGGCATTATGCCAATGAGCTTTGAACTTACATCTCCTTTCCAGACATAGTCAGGGTCTTTGTAGATGTCTCTGGCCAAACCAAAGTCACAGATCTTCACAATATTATTATCAGCTAGAAGGATGTTCCGAGCAGCCAAGTCCCGATGAATGCACTAAAAAAAGGGACAAAGTTAGTTTAGAGGGCTACTAGACCTTAAAGTGGTTCAGTTGTACATATTATCAGCCAGTAGAAAGGCTGGTATTAAGTAAGGAGGTAAAAGGAACTAAAATTCAGAACAGGAAAGTATATCAGAAGTGCTCAGCCTGAGAAATATATGTTTAAGCTACAATTTACTGAGACTGATGAGTTGGTCTATTCTAAAATTTGGCGGGGTGGGCAGAATCGCCATTACAATGGAATAAGTCCTCCCACTTGGCTACCACTAATATGTTTTATCTTTAAAACACTGTGATATTATCTTAGAACATAAATCCATTCTCTCCACTGCGTTCCACTACTAGTAATCTGGGCCACAGAGACCCTTCCATTCCCACATTTGGGCTACTGCAATATTGTCCTAACTGATCTAGCCTCCAGTCTACCCTATGAGCTACTCAATGGTCCACTTTGGTCCCCAAAGTCCAATTCCTTAAGCACAAACCTGAGCATGTTCTTACTTAGAAAATTTTATTTTGTGGCAGTTAGAAACCATCTGTCTGACCAGGCGATGTCACAGTGAGTAGAGCATTGGCCTGGGATGCAGAGGGCTCAGGTTCAAAACCCTGAGATGGCTGGCTTGAGTATAGGCTCACTAGCTAGAGTGCGGGTTTGCTGGTTTGAGTGTGGGATTGTAGACATGACCCATGGTCACCAGCTTGAACTCAAAGGTCACTGGCTTGAAGCCCAAGGTTGCTGGCTGGAGCCCAAGATCACTGGTTTGAGCAAGGGGTCACTCACTCTGCTGTAGCCCATCAGTCAAGGCACATATGAGAAAACAATCAATGAACAACTAAGGTGCTGCAACAAAGAATTGATGCTTCTCATTTCTCTCCCTTCCTGTCTCTCTGTCCCTGTATGTCCTTCTCCCCCTTACTAAAAAAATTAATAATAATAATTAATAATAATAAAATAAACCAACAAAGTTCAAATTTGTTTGTATAATGTTCAAAACCTTTTATAATCAATGGCAAATTCATTGTTCAGCTATATTTCCTCAACCCCACACTTCCTTACATCCTATGTTCTGTTCTTTAAAACTATGTAAAATATTCTTGTTTCACATCTTTGTGATATTGTTTAAATAGCACTTCCTCTGAGAAGACCACAAATTCTCTAGATTTCCTTCCAGATAGTCACCAAGTACTTACTTCATACTTCTCTCATAGCATTGATTCTATTTTATTATATGTGGTATCTTTCAACCTCAGTGGATTCTTAGAAAAGAGAATTTGTATCTTTCATGTCTTTACCTCTAGCGGTTAGCATCAATAAACTAATAATCAATCAACAGATATATGCTAGAAGTTTTATTTCAATATATAACTTCACTGTTAGTATTAAATATTCTAGCCATCTCTTAGATTAGAGTTTGAAAAATAAGTCTCTAACTATTGTAGTTAAGCAGATGAGTAGCTGTCTGCAAGGTGAATATATGTAAATTTCTCAAAAAAATTTCAAAAAAGGAAGACAGATAAGTATAAGAGTAAATTATTTTTAAAAAGCTACTATTGATACTGGTATCATGGAAATTCACATCCCCTACTTCTGCAAACTAGAAATAAAAGAAAAAAAGAGAGTGAATACTCACTTTTCTGGAAGCAAGGAACTCCATGCCCTTGGCCACTTGGAAACTGTAGCAGATCAGGTCCTCCAAAGTGAGAGCATGTTTGTAGAGATTATTTGAATCTACAGAAGCAAAAAGAAAGTTGCACAGGAAGGTCAGTGGTTGAAAACTTCTCCACAAGTTTGTAGAGATGGCAGTAGGGAAGAGCAAGAGAGGAAGAAAGGCCTGCTTTCCATAAAATCTTACAAAATGGAGGCAAACATTTTTGTCATATCTTATTTTAGTATGACTTCCTGTGTATTTTTAAGTGATTGGCATATACTCTTGTGAATCAAAATAATCTGCAAGGATGCCTTCAGGAAGTCAACAGTCAACTTGACTATTCTCCCCTTCCCAAATAAAATTAAATACATTGTTTCCCCATAATTCCTTTGCTAATTCTCAGTGCAAGAGAAAACCTAGGAAATGTCTATGAGATGCCAAAGTTTGGACATTTTCAGGAAATGTCCATGTTTTATCGTGGCAAAAGATCTGAGTTTTTGTAATTACAAAGTATGGTTGCTATGTTCCACACATCTTGCTAGATCACTGTTTCCCAATTTCTTTCAATAGATGCAAAGTTCAGATATTCTTTCTGCACTGCCTCGTGTTCTACCAGCAACATATTAGGATTATAAGGGTGTTCACAAAGATTTTAGTCCACGTCTCTATATTGTTTTAATAATTTTGTTTAGAAAGTTAAATTTAGCCTGACCAGGTGGTGGCACAGTGGATAGAGTGTTGGATTGGGACACAGAGGACCCAGGTTCAAAACCCCAAGATCATTGGCTCGAGCATGGGCTCATCCGGCATGAGCCCAGGATCACTGCCTTGAGCGTGGAATCATAGACATAACTCCCTGGTTGCTGGTTTGAGCCCCAAATTAGCTGGCTTGAAGCCCAATATTGCTGGCATAACCCAAGGTCACTGGCTTGAGCAAAGGGTCACTTACTTTGCTGGAGCCTCCTAGTCAAGGCACATATGAGAAAGCAATCAATGAACAACTAAGGTGCTACAACAAAGAATTGATGCTTCTCATCTCTCTCCCTCCTGTCTCTCTGTCTCTATCATAAAATTAAATTTAATGCTCTACATTTTACAAGTAGAGAAAATGAAACCTAGAGAAGAGATGTGACTTGTCCAAGGTCATAAAGTATATCAGTAGTAGAGCCAGTAATAAAACCTTTATCTTCTCAGTCTAAGACTAGTAGATGTCCCATCATGCATGAAAGTCAGACAGATACCATATACTGTTTACTTGTGACCAAAAGGACTATAAGAGAAATAGAACCAGAAAGATTAGAGGCCCCAGTAGAAGCCAGTGTCAGGCAGAAAGTTCAGGCAGAATAAGACATGTAACTCAAAGTCAGTGCTTGAACCTATCAGTCTAAATAAACCAGGGGTGGGGGATAACATGGAAAGAAGTGGGCTACATGAGTATAACACTTACTTCTTTTAATTAGCTGAGCCAGATCACTAATGAAGTGGTATACACTGGTACAGCTAGAATAGTTGCTTATCCTTGAAGTATTTCTATACTACTTGGTCAATAGTTACTCTTACAAGCTCTCCAAGTGACTTCTTCATAACAGTTACCATATTCATGCCCAGACTTTACCATGATCCAGAAACCCCTAGAATCTGCCCCAAGTTATATCAGATATTTATTCTGACTGGTTACTACCTGTGCCAGTATTTGTTAAATATTTTGATACCTGTGAAATATTTACATATTAATAGTTATTTCTCTTTCATTTTAGTTTATTTTTATAAATTTTATTTTAAAATATTAAATTTAACAGAATGAAATTGATCAATAAGTGTACATGGGTTTTAGGTAAACATTTCTATAGCATTTGAACTGTTGATTATATTACATACCCATCACCCAAAGTCAAATCATTTTCCGTGACCTTATATTCATCCCTCTTTACACCTTTCCCCACTCACTCCCCCACATCCCCCTTCCCCTGGTAAACAAAATGCCCCTCGATAGAAGATTGGATAAAGAAAATGTGGTACATTTACACAATGGAATACTACTCAGCTATAAAAAATGATGACATAGTGCCATTTACAACAACATGGATGGATCTTGAGAACGTTATACTGAGTGAAATAAGTAATTCAGAAAAAGCTAAGACCTGTATGACTTCACACATAGGTGGGATATAAAACTGAGACTCATGAACATAGATAAAAGTGAAATAGCCATTTTTCAATACTTTACATATCTGTTAAAATTTAGACTATTAGGCAGTATCTGTTAAGTATATTTTATATCCCTACACTGAGTGTCAGTTTTCTCCTCCAAGTGGGTATAAGCATCCCTATTTATTTCACAAGAAAGTTATAAAGCTCAAGGAAAGAATTTATTGAAAATGCTCTGGAAATTGTCAAGATGTAGACCAATGTGGGAGATTGTCATTGTAAACTACTTTTGTTTGCTAATGGAAGTGCAAGCTGAGCTTAGAAACAAATGTCCTTCAAGCTGCATAACAACAGTTACAGAAGACACGATGTTTTCTGGATCACCTCCCTCATCTCTTGTCTAATGTTGCTCAGCAGTGACCTCACTTCCCTGACCCAATCCCAAATCCTCAAATATCTGGTAGCGTTGAGTGTTGGCCAGAAAAGGACCCCACATACCTAGTCGGCGGGTTATTGTAGCCTCCAAAAGGTGGCGATTACTTTCTTCCTCCTCATCAGATTCACTATAGCTCTTGTCTTCAATGAAACCAGAGCTGGTGGAACTTCCTGTGCTAGTCATGCTCTCCAGACGGTGCTTAATCAGCTGGGTGGGCTTGCAGTCAGAATCGTAAAAGGTCTTCACCTTTTTATCCATATTGAGGAGGACCTGAGAGTTTAAATAGATCCTCAGAGCCAGAAGAGACAAATTATTAATTCCATCTTATCCCATGTTTCTATTGGGGAATTTGAAGCCTAAATAGGTATAAGGGAATTGCCTAGACAGTTTGCGAGAAGGCTGAGTATTGACTAATAGTGTAGCACTCTGCTCCTTACACATAATGTTAGTTGACTAATTCCCGGTGGGAGGAAACATCCTAGATCTGGCTGTTGAAGGGTTTCCTTGCCCCACAAGTCAGCAGGCCTTCACAGGGCCAGGCTATATGGTAGCATGTAGTACCCCAAAGGGTTTCTGAGCTCTATGTTTAGAAATTGAGTGCATGACATAAAAAGAAGACACCCTCTGTTTTTAATTACCATTACACCCTTTAGATTGACTAAAACTAGGGTAGCATAACTTTGGGTTTCAGACAAGAAATTCCCAGCTAGGTTCAGAATACCAAGTCAGATGACATCCTTGGTTTTGAAGGCTCTTTTCTGAATTCATAAAAGAAATATTTTTTCTAAATAAATTAGTAACTGATACAGTGTTTTGCAGTATTTTGAGAAATAGAGACAGCTGATCTTTCCTTGGAGAGATAAGGACAGTGGCAGTATGTCCACCTACAGAGAATAGGAAAGTAAAAAGAGGGGAACACTGACACCTTGCTGACATATGCCCATGATGATTCATTTCCTCAAGGCTGGAAAGTATCCAATTGATAGGGCCTTGAAATCATATACTTGAAACCTATATAATCTTATTAAGCAATGTCACCCCAATAAATTTAATTTTGAAAAAAAAAATTCCTTTTTCCAGAGCTTCAGGTGATGTCAGAGAGCTCAATTTGATGGATACAGAAGAATAAAAGCATGATGGAAATTGAGCTAGCTAACTATTCTGGATCTTATAATGTAAACTGAGGGTAATACTAACCAAGAACATAATTTCAGACAATACTAAGAGATTGCTGAGTTTTCTATATAAGAGAAACTTTAGAGGTCATTCAGTTCAAGGCTCTCCTGGATATATAAATGCATACCCTCCCTCCCTTGATCAGTAGTTTTTTAGACTCTTCTTTTCCACTCTTTTCTCTCTTTTTATCATTAGAAACTTTTCAGATAGTATTTGAAAATAAGTGTGGGGTTCAGTTGGGTAAACTTACTTTGGAAGCAATAAAATCTCCTCTCTTTCCTCTCAAAAAGTTGGCTAGATTTCCATACTTGCAGAACTCTACGATGACCATCAAAGGACCTGCCAGAAGTAATGCCCACAGTCATCTTTCTATAAAGGATGATGAAGGGTAGCTGATTCTGGAACTAGCTTTGCTCTGATAACCTGTTGACAAAAGATCTAAAATCTCACACAGGATTTCTCTAGCTAAGAACCAGTTGACTAACTACTTGTGCTGAATACAATGATGATTTATCCCAGAAACAGGTGGCTGGCTGAGAGTTAGGTGAGAAAAGATGTAGCAGAAGAAGGAAAATAAGGCCAATAAGCCATAATACACCTTTACTGTGGTGTTTCCTGGATGGCTAACATGAAGGCTATAGAAATAAGTATAACAGCGAACCTGACCACATGCAGCTAACAGTGCAATGACAAAGGCAAAGGAGTACCCAGCTAGTTGATTATTTCATTCATTTACTAATTTACTGTCTCTATCCTTCACACTGTTTCCTTACCTCCACCGCCACTCTTGCTAAAATGAATCTCTCAACTGCCAATGAGTTACTCCACAGTTTAAGTGTCTACAGATTTTCCATAGCCCATACTTTTTCTGTGCTTCCCCACACCACAAATTATATGTGGCTGGAAGGCCTCTTATTTATTTGTACACCACACTTCTACTACACCCTTCATGCCCTTGTTTAGAACCTCATATAAAATCAGAAGAAGCTCAGAAAATGTTGCTTAAAATCAAGCTACATGAAAGATAAAACTTTTCAGTAGCACTGTATTAGAGGAATAACTAAAGGGCTTTTGGTGTACTTGAGATAATCACTTCAAATCTTTAAATAGACAGGGTTGTAGAATTGCTTATTGACTAAGTGGAGGGAAACCCCTCCTTAGCTTATGGTGCTAATTTAAGAAGATGAAAGTTTAGATGTGTAACCAGAAGTGAGGTATAGGGTCTCCTTCTATGAATATATTGGCATTACTCCTTAGCACCCTAATGTTTTCTCTTCAACTAATGTGTCCAAGATTCCATAGGATATCCAAGCTGACAAGAAGTTTAGATTTACATCCAATCTCTTTATATATTGTACAGTATTTTCTGGAACAGTGGTCAGACAACATGGGCTCTAGAGGTTCTGTGCATTGCAAAGAATTTCTACATTAGAAGAACCCTGCATACACTACATCTAGGCCTGTATAAATTAGGGCCTAGTTTGCCTCAGAGTGTTCTGACACCTAGGGAGCAGTTCTGGCCAAGTCTGGAAGGTTCCTTACCTCCAGGTTTGGTGCAAGCACCCAGCAAGTTAACCACATTGAGGTGGTGACCAATGTGAATGAGGATCTTCAATTCTGACATCAAAGCCTTAAACTCACTGGAAGTTGCACAATCTGCTTGAAATAAACACAGCAAGCACAAAATAATTGTTTCTTATGGGAAAGGTTGCAGGAGCATAGGAAATCCAGTTTAATGCTAAAGAAATTTGCAGAAATGTCTGTAACACAATGATTAGTTTTTGTGCGTTCCAAACAATATTATAAATGAACGAATAATATCTTTACATGCACTAGCTTGCCTGGATGCTGAGACTTATGTACTAACAGCCTTAACTACTTTTCTATTTTTAAATTTTTAAAAGGATGTTCTTTGGTAGCTAATTATTTTCTTTTCTTCTTTTTTAGATTTTTAAAAATTCATTTTAGAGAGGGGCAAAAGGTGGAGGGTAAAGAAGAGAAAGCTTCAAATCCCACATGTGCCTTAACCAAGCAAGCCCAAGGTTTTGAACCCGTGATCCCAGCATTCCAGGTTGACACTTTATCCACTGAACCACCACAGGTCTGGCTGATTCTTTTCTGATAAACTTTTGCTGCATTACTATCCTGGAAGAGGTAATTGGTGAACTGGTCAAGTCTGATTCCAGTATTTATCTGTGTGAAGTTAGGGACATGAATTGAATGATATTGAGATGTTTAAAAATACACAATTTCATATATTCATGATTGGAACCACACTACAGGTTTAGGTAGCCTGACCAGTGCAGAATCTATTGGAATTCTATCCAAGCATATTCTATATCATCCATTTCTACTGATGCAATGGAAGACTGTGTAAGAATTCTGGTGGCCAAATAGCATTGCTGACTCATATCGCCCTTACCAACAACTAAAAACCTTGAGTCTTTAATTTTGTATTTATGTAGTTGAACACAATAGAAGAACAGATAGGCTGAGACACAAGGTTCCATGATGATTGGTTCATGTCAATGGCTGAGTTTTCCATGGAAAATATTGGTCAAATGAGGATGGAAGTTAGTTGGGAGTTACCTCTCTCCACTACTTTAACTTTATATATTTTACTGTTTAGTTTTCCACTTGATTCCAAACATCCTTGCAGATGTTTCCCAATGGCCTCCAAAGAAATATAAATGTTACCTTTCAGCATTTTCACTGCCACTGTTTTGCAAGTTGAAGCTCTGTCGATGCCAAATGCACAAGCCTCTACCACTTTACCAAAGGCACCATGACCAAGAATTTTGCCTGAGGAAGTAAGAAGTGAAAATGAGCAGTAGAAACTGAAAGGTTCAAGAGCAAAGTGAAAAATTGGCTCCTTTAATGGTCATCTTAACTGCTGAGTCAGAATTCTCTGGGAAGCTTTTGTAGACCACCCCATGGGAAGCAGCTATGTTGTTACTCTTCAATGTGCCTTATTATCCTTCATAACACTATGACTAAATACATTATGCTGGAATATTTATAATAAATTCTTCTAATAGAATATAAGCTCCACAAAGTCTGTCTTGCTCATTGTTATTTAATTACCTAGAAAGATGCTTAAATGGTAGGTGATCAATAAATATGTGTGGAATAAGTGAATAAAGAAATACCTCAGGTCAGCCAAAGAGAGAAAGAATCATGTGGTTTGGAGCAGATTTGTGGTGGTCTATAAACCCACACCAGTTCTTCAGGTGAAGGTGTTAACGCACACCTGTTAATATGGTTTTACTTAAGATTTCTAGGCATATAACTCACTAGGAAGCACATTACTGGATATAACTTTTGTGAGCATTTGTTATATTTTCTATATTGAAAGGAGTCTGCCTCCCCAGTTAAGTTCTTTTAAGGAGATTTTGTTGTATACCAATAGCTTCTATTTTTGAGGTGTTTAAAACTTGTAACATATATTCTCAAATGCTACCTCACTACATCCTCACAGTTGGAACAGAATATAAATAGGGCAGCTACAATGACTAATGTTCTCCTTTTATAAATGGATAAAAATGGGGGCTCAGAAAAGTTAAGTGACGTGCCTTGCCTAAAGTCACTCAGTTTGAACATCTGAAACCTTCTAGTCTTATGCTATGTATGCAATGCCACTTTGTTCTCCTAATTTTTGGCTTCTGTTCTTCCCATTGCCATCTTCAAAACACATCCCCCTTTATTTAGGTTTAACTGAATCCTGGATTTCAAGTCATTGCTTTTTTTCTTGGGTATTTTATTCAGTGACTTTGTAATTCTTTGCTGAAAGAAATATGCAAGGGTGATATAACAGAGATTCTTCTCACCTAACTGTAAGCGGTCCCTAGGAAATTCCCATTTAGTGTCATCATATGGAAGTCTGTCACACTGTTGATCAAGAGGCATCTCTTCAGGATCCATGATGATGGAAAGGTAGCCAGTTTTGGTTTCTGACACACTGGGCTGCAGAAAGAAAAAGTAAAAGTATATTACAGCATTTTCTTAATCTTTTGAAGATGCATTAAACTTCTAGAGTTTCCAATTTAACATTATAAGTTGGTTCATAAAGCCAAATAGACATCAAGAGCTTCAATATAATAAAGAGCCCTCTATGAATTAAAGTTAAAATAAAAACAGCAAACTAGAAAAACAGTTACAATAAACACAAATTAATACCCATATTATAAAGAAGTATAAAAATAAATAATAAAAAAGAAACAAGTGTCTCAAATGGCAGAGTAGCCAACTCTGGGGTATGTTTCCCACTAAAATAAACTAATGAGGGGGCAAAAAGGGTCAGCATTAACTTTTAAATAGCCTTGAACCCAGGAAAAACCTACAAAAAATGGGGGAAAGATTCAGGTAAGTGGGAACCATCTGCTTTGTGACAATAGAGTTCAATGACATTTAAAATTGCCTGCTTTGCATCCTTTACACTCCATATTGAGAGCAGACCTAAAGATGGTAGTAGCACTTTTAGTGCATGTTGCTAGTACCAGAGGGAACAAACAGTATGAAACTTGTTCTAAAAATATTGTAGTTGTAGGTCTCAATATGCCTGGCAAATCCCTCAAAGACCAGTGCAAAAGCTACCTTTGATTTTATCAAAATAAACAGGAAAAGGTTTGCTTCCCAGGCAGCTTTATCCCAAAGAATTTATAGGCAAAAGTATTGGCCATAAGAGCCAGTGACAAGGCACAACATCTGCGACACTAGAAAAAAATCAATTACAAAATAAAGGAAAACCTGAGAAACAAAAAAGATGTAATATAGAGAAACAAATAGTAACTGGCAGAAGTAAGTGCTTTGATGTCAGTAATTACGTGAACTTTAAATGGATCAAACCTTTTAGTGATAAATGTAAAATGGCTCTAGCAAGAAGCCCTCACCCAAGGGATTTTGGGAATATTCACTAGAGGGCCCAACCAACCTAACTTGTGAGCACTTCCAATGCCCCACGTGTTCAACTCACACCTCTTCTCACACTTTAGCCATTCCCTTATGCATGTTCCCAAATACAGTGACAAGAGCAAGGTCCAGTAGACAGGAAATGTGTGCAGAAAATAAGCTAAGACCTGTGGTCAAGTGAGAAACCACAAACTTGAGCTGAAGTGCTGCCTTCAGGAAAACAAAAGATGTTTTCAGCAGCCAGACTTGTAAATTATAAGATCAAGGGAAAAAAATACAAGCTTAGGAATTCTATGATAAGAGAAGAAAAAAGCATGAGAAAAGTTTATTTTTATAAGATCAGTGAAGCTCCAGATATAAGCAGGACCATAGAAAAGTGTCTTCCAACTGAAAGCAATGAGTAAAGATTGCAGGAGTTGAATGTTACTTCAAATGTAAAGTCAATACAAAACTCCAAGGAACATAAAAGTTAAGGAAACATGACATCATCAAAAATCTTAATAATCTTCTAGTAAACAATGTCAACAACTGAGAATTCCGTGATTGTGCCAGTAAAGAATTTAAATTAGCTGTTTTGAGATAACTCAATGAGGTACAAAAAAACACAAAAGAGAGTTCAATATCAGGAAACGAATGCATGAACAAAACAAATAATTTAATGAAGAGATCAAAATCATTAAAAAGAACCAATCATAATAAGAGAAATTCTGGATCTGAGGTATTCAATGAATAAAATGAAAAATGCAATAGGAAGCATCATCATCAGAATATACAAAAAGAAAGACATAATTAATGGTGTAAAAGATAGAACCTTTGAAATAACCCATCCCTCAGAGAAAAACAACAACAAGAAAAAGAGTAAAAAAGAGCAGATAACTCTTTTGCAGACCGACATGAACTTTCTGGCAGACCAACACCGATCCACAGACTGGCAGTTGAAAAACACTGATCTGAGGGATCAGCAAGCAAACAAATATCAGAATTATTGCAATTCCAGAAGAAGCAAGGGAAAAGGAGCAGAAAGTTTATTTTAAAAATGAATAGCTGAGACTGTCACAAACTTGAAGAAAGATTTAAACATTCAAGTTCAAGGAAAAACAAACAAATGGGATGGACATCGAACTAAAACATTTTTGTACAGCAAAGGCAGCCATCAATAAAATGAAAAGACATGGCCTATCAGTATATGAGTAGATAAAAAAAAAAGCTGTGTTATATCTACACAAGGAATTTTTAATAAAACTCTGCATTCAAGTTATACTGGATTATGACAGAAAATGTATTTTTCATTGATGGTCTTTGCATAAAAATATGTTTGAAAACACTGTTCTAGTTCAATCACCTCACTTCACAGATGGAAGATGGAGAAAGAAATTATCAGAGGCTTAAAAAAAACTTGCTGAAAGTCACACATTAAGTCAGCAACAGAGAAAAAAATATGTGTGTGCTGGGATTATGACTTTGACTCCAGCGTTGACCAGGGCCTCAACCCCTACTGAACTTGGCCCACAACAAACATCTACTTAACTTGTGATTAAGGGAATCAGAGAAGAGTAGGTGACTCTACCTCAAACTGCAGTGTGGAGACCAAATGGGAAATCATGGACTCAAGCCACATTTCCTGCAATCAGGGTGAATATCATCTATCTAGACTCTCCCTGAGATTTAAATGAACAACTTGAGTCTAAGACATGGCCTTTTATTTCCAACCTCTATCTCCATTCTATATTCATCCTTTCATCAGGATTTTGACAAAAGAAAAGCATAGAGACGTTCTTGTGAAGGGAGAAGAGTTGTTATTTTTACCTCTATTAATAAAGGAGAAAATTCAAAAGATATGTGAAATAAAAGATCCCAGACTAAAGCTAATATCTGGGAGAACTTTAATAAAATTCAGGAAGTTTTGTCAATCTCTTCTCACATACCTGCATTAATTTTTGTTCATCTTATTTATTTTTTCTGATAACATTAAAACCCTTTAAATAAAAAGGTCTTGTTCTTGTGTTCAATGTTAGCAAGAAAAGGGAAACCAGTAAGATTAGCCAACTCTGTAGTTAGCCTTGAGAGGATTCTGTAAAATAGGGTAAGATAGGTACATCCCTTGAGAAAAGAAATCTGAATCCCTGCAGTCTAAAGAAAGAAAAGGATGAGTGACAGCAGGCTAGCTTGTGGCTAAGATATATCCCTAGTGGCTTAACTACCAGAAATCTTGGAGCTCTACCACAGCTGTCCATTAGCTTGACCTGGAAGAGCTCTTGACACAGTTTGTAAGTCAGGTCTAACCTTGTGTTTCTGCCAGTTACCTGTGTACTCTGCTTTTCTTTTGTCAAAATCCTGATGAAAAGATGCATATAGAATGGAGATAGAGGTTGGAAATAAAAGGCCATGTACTCAGCAAAAGGATATTTTGCCTAAATTGACATTTTAATTTTTCTCTTAATAGTTTAGCTTTTACAAAATGAAGTTCACAACATGTAAACAATATGAATAAATAGCCTTGGAAACAAAACAAATAAAAGCCAATTTATCACTTAATAGAGCTTTAGCTCTAGCAATTATATGTCAATCCACATTCTATGAAAATATAGCACATTAGTAGATATAAAATTTATATAGTTATATAGTTATAAGTATGAATATTAAACTCCAAACTAGCTGATACATTACAATGCCCTAAAAATGATTCTTGGCAGTAGCAGGTGTGCTAACTTAAAATTGGAAATGGGCCCATCAATAGATTAACAAGTTGTGCTGCATATATACAAAGGACTATTACTCAGACATAAAAAAAAGTGAAATCTTATCATTTGCAACAGCATGGATAAACTTAGAGGCTATTATGTCAAGTGAAATAAGTCAGACAGAGAAAGAAAAGTATCATATGATTTCACTTATATGTGGAATCTAAAGAACAAAATAAATAAACAAATTTGAAACAGACTCATAGACACAGAAAGCAGACTGATGGTTGCCAGAGGAAAGGGATGTCAGGAAACTGGGTGAAAGAAGTAAAGAGATTAAGAAGTACAAATGGGTAGTCACAAAATAATCACAGGGATGTAAAGTACAGCATAGGGAACACAGTCGATAATATTACGATAACTATGTATGGCATCAGGTAGGTATTGGACATATTAGGGCAATCACTTTGTAAAGTATAGGATTGTATACCTACTATGCTATACACCTGAAACTAATATAAAATAATATTAAATGTAAACTGTAATTAAAAATAAAAATTTAAATATTGGATATGGGGATCTGATTGAATAGATGTGTTCTTCCATCATTTCCCAATGTTTTAGGAGGCATGAAATAAAAAAACCATTACATTTTTAGTCCCCAATCTCAATCTCTCTCTCTCTCTCTCTCTCTCTCTCTCTCTCTCACACACACACACACACACACACATACACACATGCACACACACACACACACTGCTTGCACACAGTTTCTCTCCATTGCCTAAATAAAGAGTTCCATCTACCAAGAGTCTGATCTGAGACAAAAAGTATGCCAGGTTCAGTCTTAAAACCATCCAAACTGCACATGAGCCAGCCACAAGCCCCAAATGTACTTTTTTCTCCCCTACCTTTTGGAGTTTGCGAATGACCAGGGTTAGAAGAAGCCAGAAAAGGGTAGCTGCAAGGCCAGTGCAAACAAGAATGATGACTTCAATATTAGATTTGTCTTCTTCAGAGCCTGTAAAAACATCAAGGACAGAATTTATTAAAATAAAAATGAATTATTTTATGGCAGTGACTGAGAGGAAAAAAGAAAATAACTATCTTTTACAAGGCACATTTCATTTTTAAAGGGCAAGTCACCAATTGCCAAATTGTATATGTGCATGTGTGAAATTTTTATACATCGTGGGCATTGCCTTCCATGACTTGGAGAAAAATATCCCTTGTAATTATATTAGATGACTCAAAAAAATGAGCTGAACATATATATAATGCTCAGGCAGAAAGTCAAGATGAGACATTTAAAGTTATGCTCTGCTTAATTAGCTGGCTTTCAAGGACAAAGCCAAAATAGGTATGAGGTATGGAATCAGATTGCCTAAATTCAAATCCTGGCTCTAGCACTTACCAGCTGCATGACCTTGGGCAAGTTACTAACCTCTTTGGGCCTCAGTTTCCCCATCTAATACTGAGAATAATAAATATTTATTACATATGGTTATCTAGCCAGTAGTCCCCAACCATTTTTGGGCCACAGCCCAGTTTAACGCCAGAAAATATTTTCACGGACCAGCCTTTAGGGTGGGATGGATAAATGTATCACATAACCGAGACAAGTGTCAAGAGTGAGTCTTAGATGGATGTAACAGAAGGAATCTGGTCATTTAAAAAAAATAAAACATCATTTAGACTTAAATATAAATAAAACGGAAATAATGTAAGTTATTTATTCTTTCTCTGTGGACCAGTACCAAATGGCCCACGGACCAGTACCGGATTGCGGCCTGGGGTTTAGGGACCACTGATCTAGACTATTAAATGATATGAGAAGTAGAGATAGCACAGTATATAGCATATTACTTATTTTAACTATCTTATTATTATCAGTTTTCTGTTTCCCATACTTTAGACTCTATGGATGATCTCAGACCACTAGGAGGCCAGATTGTTAAACCAGCTCATGTGATTTTCCTTATATGCCCTAGAAGAGTATAGCTGAATGTGTAAAAGGCTTTAGGGATGCCGAGATGGTTATTTCAATCCATCGTGTTTCTTTGAACAGATACAGCTTTGCCCTTAACAGTTAAATCAGGGGTCCCCAAACTTTTTACACAGGGGGCCAGTTCACTGTCCCTCAGACCATTGGAGGGCCGGACTATAAAAAAAACTATGAACAAATCCCTATGCACACTGCACACATCTTATTTTAAAGTAAAAAAAAACAACAACGGGAACAAATACAATATTTAAAATAAAGAACAAGTAAATTTAAATCAACAAACTGACCAGTATTTCAATGGGAACTATGCTCCTCTCACTGACCACCAATGAAAGAGGTGCCCCTTCGGGAAGTGCGGCGGGGGCCGGATAAATGGCCTCAGGGGGCCGCATGTGGCCACGGGCTGTAGTTTGGGGACCCCTGAGTTAAATATTCTTCATAATAACTTTAGGGCATTGGAGTTAAAATACCTTGCCGTAACCTTCAGTGTCTTACTTTGCTTGGGCTTCATATTTACAATGAAAAGTGATCAAACGTCTAACTTTATATTTCCAAATGCTATCCAGTATTTTACAACCAACCCAAGGGGGTAATCTCCTTTGACATTATATATTTTCTAAAGCATTGCCATATCTTGGCCTTCATTTGTATCACCTCTAAAAGATAGAGTATTGCTGGTGTTATTTTCATTTCAAAAAAGAGAAATCTGAGACACAGAAAGGCCAAATGACTTTTGCAAGTTCCCCTCAAGTTAACAACAAGTATGGGATTATGAATTCAGGTTTTCTAAATCATACTATTCCATATACCTTCCCACTGAAAGTAGATATTTTAAGTGCACACCCATGCTTGACTTCTGTATTGTTCTTCTACATTGTATTCCCATCACCAAATGCATTTTCTTTATTATTTTTTTAGATCCATCACTATTATCATTGTAGCTATTAATTTCCAACTTACCTTCCACAGTGATAAGAGCTGCTGTGCTGACTTCCCCCAACTCATTGGTTGCTTTGCACAGATATAAACCCTCATCTTCTTTTTTGGCTCGCTCAATAATAAGGTGGTTGTTCTCAAAGAAGATTCCTGCATCAACAATGCCTCCCATTAGTATGTGATTTGTTTGTGCTGATATCCAACCTTAAAATATGTGAAGCGCCCGACTAATTAAATCAATCTTGAAACAGTTTTAAAGTCATGTAATTTCTAAAGAAATGCACCAACTTAGACCCTCTTGATTAGAGACAATTACATAAGATCTTCAGACTCACCTGAAGCCGGGATGACAGGAACTCCATTTTTCAACCAGCGGATATTAGGCCATGGTGTTCCACTCACTTTGCAATCCAGCAAAATCTTGCCACTGCTATTGACCTCAATATTGGTAAGATTCTCAATAATGAATGGAGCAACTCTTTCTGTAGAGACCAGGATAAAAGAAGAAAATATTTTGAGGTGGGGTGACATAAATATTACATTTAATATCTGTCTCAGCCCTCATGTTTAATCAGACATTTAGATGGTTAAGTGTTACCATTTTTAGGATGGAAAGGGATTCAAATATACTGTGTAGATAAAGTATGTGCTGGTTTGCATTTTGTATTCTTCAAGTTACTCCTTAATCCTCACACTTAGTAAGGTCATTTTTAGCTATCTCAAGCAATAAAAGTGGTTGTGGAAAAGTTTTAGTATTAGAAGGACCAAAAGGTTTCATTCCCAATTTGTTCTATCATCTGTTTGACAGAGTATACAATTTATTAGCTCTCCCTTCCTTGAAACTTCTCCAAGAGGCTCCAGGAAACAAAAGATTGAATGGGCTACTCTATAAGTAGTACAGAAGCAAAACCCCTATTCTGGTTCCATGACCCACCCAGCAGTTGTCTCAAATGCTAAGAAGTCATGCATAAGTCCCTTCAATTCTACCTCTAATTAAGAGCTGAGTATCGTGTTGCATCATTTTGGTGATGTTCCTCGGGGTCCAAGCCTTGCACGTGTACTGTCCTTTATCCTTTTGAGTCACATTCTTAATCACCAGCGTCAATGAAATGGAGTAGTTATTTTTTAAGCTTTCTGTGTATATAACAGGAATCTTCTCTCCAAGTGGGTTGAACCAAGCGAGCTCAGTGTAGATATATTTAGCTGCCTTGCATTTGAGACGAGCATCATAGCCCTCAATCATTGAGACCAAGGGTTCTGCCTCCATGAAGCCAGCCACATCTGTGAGGGTGAATAAATGTCACTGTGAATATAACTAGGCCATAGAAACAGTCATATAACAGCATGCTTTGTCCTTTTTCCTGAAAGTCAAGTTGTTGAAACAAAACATACTCCAGCAAGGATTAGTGTCCAGTAGCAAAGGCCCAACTTCCTTAAGTTTTCAGTGTCATCTGAGTTTCATTCTAAATGCCAACAAAGGCACATGTCACTTTTAGCTGAAAACAGTTCTGAATTAGTCCCCAAGTAGGTATGAACAGAGCTTTGAAAATATTTTCATATAAGTCACCTATTATGAAGAAGGTAGGCAATTAAGTTTCTCAACTGATATGATGTGATTAGGCAAAATGATTCCCCACTCCAACATTATCACCAGATTATTAGAATCTGAGAGTTTGCCGTTATAGATGAATAACATACTTATTGTCCAACTTACAAACCTTCACAGCAAATTTCACGTCAATCTTTAAAAGAAAACTAAGACAAATAATATCACCAAATTCATTTCGGAGATCAAGAAAGAACACAGACCCAATAAATGACAGAAACAAAACTGGTACACCAGGTCTACTGATTTGGGTTTGCATTTTTGTCATTTTATAGTGACCCTCTATAGTTAAGTTCTCAGTTGAGAATGAACACTACACATGTTTGTTGGTGGATTAAAACATACTGTCTACAGGAAAATAACATTTAAACGCAAATTCTCCTAGATAAAAAGGTAGCACAACTGCTGTAAGCCAAATTGTAACACTGAATAGTTTACCACAGATGTGACTTGAAAATAAAATAGACAACTTTGTCAAAATAAAACTTTGGATACCTAGACTGGCCTGAATGATGGCATGCTGAAATACTTTTAATCCTTTTTTCAAACAAAATTATTATAAATTATAAAGAAAGAATTGACTACCATACCAATGTTCTCACCCCCAAGAGATACATCAATTTTCATATCTGAACATTACATACACAAACATACACCACTTTGCACAAATTTTATTTTAAATAAAAATGGTTACAAAAAATCTGGGGAGATTAGCTGTTGAATAAAAACAACCAGTGGTACTGATCCAGGCCTAGAGGTATTAGTCCATTGGTTTTGTATGTGGGTTGTCTGTTGGGGGTCATAAATAATAGGAGACATTTCTGAAGTCAAAGCTTTGAAATAAGAATGAAATGATTAAAACATTCTACTTGTCATAGCATTGTATTATCATTTATTGTGGCTGTGGCCTACTTGCTCCCAGCACCCCAAAGTTTGCTCAATGTTTTCTCTACCAATATTTATCTCAATAAAGTCTACTTGTTTTTAATATATTAATTTATATTAAGGCTCACAAAATCATTTTTATAAAATAAATATTTTCTTAATGTCCTTTTATTCATTTATTTTTTAGAGAGAGAGAGCGAGAGAGAAAGAAAGGGGAGAAGTGGGAAGCATCAACTCACAGTAGTTGCTTCACATCTGTGCCTTGATAGGGCAAGCCCAAGGTTTTGAACTGGCAACCTCAGAATTCCAGGTCAATGCTTTATCCACTAACACCACCACAGGTCAGGCAATTTCTTAATGTCTTTTATATAACATCTCTTGTATCACTATAGGTTCACCATTTTTTAAAATATATTTTGGAGGGTGGGAGAGGTAGAAAAGTGTAAAGGAGGGATAAATGGTGATGGAAAGAGACTAGTCTATGGGTGGTAAACACACTATACTATATACAGATGTTGTATTATAGAATTGTATACTTTAACCTATTTAATTAACCCATGTAACCCCAATAAATTTGATAAGGTCTACCTCTTGATTAAGCACAGTAGTTATGTTCTTGATTGAAGAATATGGCAAGCTAAACAGATGAGTTATCAGCTTTCAAATTCTGGGCCCTTGTTATATAATTTACTCAGTGGTGAGCCCTCATATCCCTAAACACTAACATCAAGTTGTTGATGCAGAAGGCCCATATTCAGGCATGTGTAAGTGATTGCTTATTTTAGAATAATTGCAACCCCTCACTTTATTTATTTATTTACTTATTTCCATAAGCACATTCTGAATTTAGAGATAGTTTTGTTCTCTGTAGCTACTCTTAGGACACATTACCATTTGTCTACTGGACATTTCCACCTGGGGATTCCACAAGCTTGTCAACAATTTAATAACCAAAAATATTTCTTTGATTTTACTCCCCTCAGACCAACTCTTTCTTTAAATTTTTCTGTAGTGGAAGACATCTATTTCCTATAACCAAAAATTAAAACTTCAGTATTATCTTTGATTCTTCACTCACCCTCACCTTCCACAGCCAACCTCCCATTAGTTGCTAAGTCCTATTAATTGTCCCTTGACCACAGCTTTCCTTTCACCCTTCCTCTCAGTCTCCACTGTGCAGCTATCCCAGTGTGGGCAGTCATTACCTCATGCCTGACCAATTAAATGCTTTCCTAATTAGGTTGCTCTCCCTCAGTTTCACCACACTCCAAACAATCTCCACAGGCCACCTCACTCATCCTCCTGAACAATAACTTTGATCAAAATTAATATCCAGCCTGACCAGGTGGTGGCACAGTGGATAGAGCATCGGACTGGGATGCAGAAGAACCCAGATTCGAGACCCCGAGGTCGCCAGCTTGAGCACGGGTTCATCTGGCT
The DNA here is from genome assembly GCF_036850995.1 of Saccopteryx leptura. Lineage (NCBI taxonomy): Eukaryota > Metazoa > Chordata > Mammalia > Chiroptera > Emballonuridae > Saccopteryx > Saccopteryx leptura. Next base: position 71,602,169 of record NC_089516.1, on the reverse strand, counting down.
TGAGCAAAAAGCTCACCAGCTTGGACCCAAGGTCGCTAGCTCCAGCAAGGGGTTACTCGGTCTGCTGAAGGCCCACAGTCAAGGCACATATGAGAAAGCAATCAATGAACAACTAAGAAGTCGCAACATGCAACGAAAAACTAATGATTGATGCTTCTCATCTCTCTCCATTCCTGTCTGTCTGTCCCTGTCTATCTCTGCCTCTGTAAAAAAAAAATTAATATCCAAAGCTCTCAATGACTCCCCATTGCCTCCAAATAAAGTTTATATTTCTCCCTTACTTATTTAAAGTAAGCCCTTCTAAGTTACGCTCTTCCCTACCAGCTATGTCATCCAGCTTCTCCACAAATCTTGTTTTTACATGCTCAACTATTCAACATGTTCCACAAACATATTATATTGGTTTTCAGTCATATTTCAGTGCCAAGTAAAAATTTACTTCCTCAGACAGGTCTATTATGACCAATCATTCTAAAGTAGGCTCCACTCTACCTTACTATTCTCTCTCTCGTGCACTTATCATAAGTATAAAATGTCTATTTCTGCTTCTTGCCAAAATTACAAAGTAAACTCTATGTGGACAAAGGTCACAAAAGTTTTAGTCAGTGCTATATCCCTAACATTGAGCACAGTGCTTATCATGTAATAGATACCCAATAAACATTAGTAGAATGAATGAATGTTGATTGGTTAATTCCAATCTGTATAACTTTTGCTTATGCCACCTTCTTCCTTTGAAATGCTATTCCTCTCTGTTTTTGTGAATAATGCCTATCCATCAAACTGTGTCCCTTTCTTTTTGAAGCTTTTTCGGTTGTCTTCCTAAACTAACTTCTCCTTTTCTGAGTTAATACTATCTATAATTATATACATAATGCTTTGAGGTATTAGTTCCATGTTTCTCTTTCTTATTAGGTAGTTTGTTAGATACTTGAGGACACCTAATGGAAAGTAGAAAAACAATATTAATTTACTATATTTCATTAAGTTTGAGCAAACTACCAGTCATGTGATGTATTTTTATTTTTGTAAATGTCTCTGAGTCTTTTTCATGGCTGTCCATCTTGTCTCTGTCATTAGCTTGTCTTGACTCTTTAGATTATAAAACTGCTTAAGGTCAGGAATCCCTTCTCAGCTATTACAAAGCACTTTGTGAACAATCAACAGTCACTGAAAAATGTTTTATAATGTTATGATTAATAATCACCTTTTTTATAATGCAGTTTACAACAAGATATTGATGGGGATCCTAGAGACTGACTTTTGGGAGTTGAGTTTAATTTAACTCTGGTTACCAGCCTTAAAACTATTATAAAGTCAGGCATCAAAAGGTCAGAGTATCTCAGAAAAGTAAACAGCCTTGCTCCATGTCAGGCTAAGTCATGTTTCCTAACAAAAGTTCTCATGTATGTCTGAAATCTTGAGGTAAAGACAAAGCCCTGCATTCTGAAGGTGTCTTTCAGCTATAGCCTCTGAAGCTAGTAACAATGCCTTATTTAACAAAGAACTGAGTACTTGGATGATTGAGATAGTTTATTGTTATGAATTGAATTTTTGTGCCCCCATCAGTTTGTATGTTGAGGTCCTAAAACCCAATATGATGCTATTTGGAGATGGGACTTTGAGAGGTAATTTGAAGGTCATATGAGGCCATGAGGACAAAGCCCTTATGTTGGGATTAGTATAATTATAAGGGGAAGAGAGACCAGAGCTTCCTCTCTCCACCACATGGGGACACAATAAAATGTCAAACATCTGCAAACCAGAAAGAGAGCTCTCACCAGGTAACCACATTATCCATCACAATGATCTTGGACTTCCGCTGGCTCAAAAACTATAAAAAATAAATTCTCATTGTTTAATCCATCCAGTCTGTGGTAGTTTGTTATGAGAGCCTAAACTAGCTAAGACATGGATATATAAAGCTTTTTTAGAAGAAACATAAGAAGGTTGCTGTGTTATCTGCATGACTGAAGCTGACTTGACCAGTGAACCTAACATAAAGTTATGAACAATTTTGCTGGCTTCATTTGAGCCTCTACTATCCTCTCTCTAGTTTCTTCCCCTTCCTCTATATGATTATATGGATTTATAGGTTTGAAGCCTGACATTTCAGAAGATGTGCCACTTCCTTCTTTCCCCAACCCAGCCTAATATAGATGTTTCCAATGATTCATGCAAATGAAACACTTGCTTTCTCACATGGTGTTCACCCTAGAAACTATGACTTATTGGGACCAGATGAAAGAATTCAAGCTTGAAAACCTGGATATATTTGTCTTCAGAGCTTTGAAGTTCTGTCACTAGGAAGAGTAAGCAGACAAGCTTTATTGAAACTTCAGTGGGATTTGGAGTGTGGGAGGAAGTAAGTTTAGACAAACTTTATAATAGAGATGGCTCAAGATGAAACTGGCTGCCTTGGGAAGTAGGGGAATAATTCTGTACCACCAGTGACACTAAAGCTGAGGTTGAACAACTTCTTGGTGGAAATGATATACTTATAGTTAAAGCATTAGGAGAAGGTAGAGGAAAGTTTGACTAGATGATCTATCAGTATCTTTAGGATTCTGGCAGTGTGTAATTCTAGGACACTGAGAAGGCAGAATTAACAAAAGCTTTTCTCCACTCTAATACTTTGTCCCTTAATTCTCTAGGAATATCCTCCCATGAATTTTGCTTCTGGATAAAGTAAAATGTTCTCCAGAAAACTCTCTGTCTGAGGCATATAAGAAACACAGGAATGCCCTGGCCAGGTGTCTCAGTGGTAGAGCATCGGCCTGGCATTTGGAAGACTCAGGTTTAATTACCGGCCAGGGCACACAGGAGAAGTTCCCATCTGCTTCTCCACCCTTCCCTCTCTCTTTTCTCTCTGTCTCTCTCTTCCCCTCCCACATCCAAGGCTCCATGAGAGCAAAGTTGGTCCGGGTGCTGAGGACAGCTCAATGGCCTCTGTTTCAGGTGCTAGAATGGCTCTGGTTGCAACAGAGCAATGTCCCAGATGGGCTGGGCATCGCCCCCTAGTAGACATGCTGAGTGGATCCTGGTCAGGCACAAGCAGAAGTCTGTTTGTCTGACTTCCCTTCACTCCCCGCTTCTCACTTTGGAAAAATACAAAAAAAAAAAAAGAAAAAAAGAAAAAGAAAAAGAAAAAAAAAAGAAGAAGAACAGAGCAAACCAAAAATTATTGGACCTTTTCCAGGTGGCTAGGAGGCCAGTCCTGGTGCTTGATAGCCAATGCCTCTGTGGCCAAGTAGGTACTGATGGGCTGGAAGTAGTTGTGCACTGTGAAGACCTAAAAATTTCTAGCAATTTCCACAGAAACAAGTAGCATTACCTGATATTTCTCTCCAAGTGGAAGAACATTACCCATCCCACAGCCCTTACCATTTCTGAGCCCCCAGCCACATCTTTTGGTTGACCATGTGAAGCATTCTGGCTCAAAAATCCAAGTGAGATTAGGCTTCCTTGAACCACCTCAAGGTGTTTGATCAGATACCACTGCCTTGTGAAAAAGTGAATGGCGGTTCCTGATGCCCTCAAGGTTGTGTGTTGGAAGCCTACATGGAAGCTTGCCTATCTAGGGTGCCTGGCTCATGAGGTTGCTGGAATTACCAGACAGTCACAGCCACTCTGGAAGAAGAGGAACGAGAAGGCAAAGATTTGTCACCAGAAGAAGAAGAAGCTCATAAAATTATGAAAACAAGCAAAAAAGTATGTAGAGAAGAGATTTGACTGATACACAGAAGGCCTCAAGACTCATAGACTCCTGTTCTGAGCCTCAAAAAAATTGACTGTTAATTACTCATGCTTGGCCTGACCTGATATTCCTCCATTACCACCCTAGAATGCAGGGGGACTCACAGGCTTCCCTGAGCCTTAGAAGGCTGGGAACTCAAAGAGAGCCTTAGTCACTGCTGTTTAAGAAAAGTGGGGTTTTTAAAGTTTAAATAGCTCTAAGAACTGTACGGCATAATTTGCCCATGACCGACTCATGAGAGTTTTAAGAAATCAACAGTTGGAACAGCTAGTTCGGTTTTAACATTCGCAAGTAAGGTGAAAAACACAGGTTTAAACTTTCCACATGGTCAGATACTATACCATGCAGCTGTTAGATTGTGAGTAACACTTGGGGACAGGATGAACCTGGTATTGTACAAGGGTATCTGTGGATGCACAGACAAGATGGATAGCAACAGAGTCACAGGCACTGCCTTCCCTGTACTTTTAAGCAGAAGTGAATAAATTATTTTTAAAGGAAAAAATTCTATCTGGAAACCACAATGACATTGATTTTTGTGACAAATAAGAAAGAAGTGAAATCATATGCATTAAAGCCTTTGAAAATTTGCTAGAAAGAGCCGAGGGGCTTTGATATGAAATTTCAATTCTAGTTTTCTTGTGTTTGTTTTAGCGCTGCTGCAACTCCAAGATAAAGGCAGGGACAAAGGTCAGTTGAACTTAAATTATCAGTTTGTAACAGCTAAATCTCTTTAAACAAACAATTTATTCCTTAAAAGCACAGATCTCAACCTATAAATGTTGGCTTTAAAAAATTAAAAACAAGTTCACTGAATAGAAATACACTATTAGACATGTGATTTTTATTGTAATTATTATAAAACAATTACGAAATGTTCAATGTAAATATAGCCCTTAGTTGGGGCAGACTTAAAGTCATTCAAAATGTACTATTTAACTTGAAAATCAGAATCCTCATGGGACTTCAGTTATAAATGGCAGGAGTCCCAGTCATGCCATTCGGGCTTAGTTTTAGGATAAAAGAGAGTTGGGAAAGTCCATTTAGAGATCATACTACACTCTTCATATTTTGGGTCCCTATGTTTTTAAGACTGTTTAATTTTATCTGGAAAAGATAAGTAGGTCATAGGCCACTTCCACTGTTTGGCTTGGGCCTAAAATGCTTGTGGGTTATTTTATTTGTATTCTGAGCAACACAGATTACAAGGAGTTTGATTCTACTTCATTCCACTGCTTCTTTTGGACATATGCTCTGGCAGAGAGGCTTTGAATATGACCTATTAATTTTTTCATGCCGTCTGCTTAGGAGGGTCCTGTTCTGTTCAGTAGTTGTTCAAGCTAAGAAACAACTTGACAATGGTAAAAATCTCTCTGTTACATTGGGATTCAAGCTTGTGAGCTTGGAACAGTCATTTTTCTTTTCTTTTCTTTTCTTTTCTTTTTTTTTTTTTTTACAGAAGAAAGAAACTTGGTTTCAAACCAAGCTGTGATGGCCCCAGGCTCCACTCACAATGGGGACAGAGGAAAGAGCTTGTAGTATATCTGTAATTATGCTTGCAAAACCACATTTTCATGGGTTTTCCTTGTTGACACTGTGCTCTAGGATGCTTGGGATCAGGGTGGGGATACCTTGTCCTGGAAACTTTCTTGTACACATAGTAAATTTCCCCTCAAACCACAGTCACTGTCATGTGGAAGAGCCCTGAGAACACCTTATGTCTTCACCTGAGCTTCCTCTTTTCAGCTAAGGCAGCCAACTAGTGTGGGTAGCTGAAGTGATCTTAGAAAATGGTAGGAAAAGAAATGATTTTGTCTGACTCATTCTATGTTGAAAATTAATAATAATAATAATAATAATAATAATGTCTTAATTTCCTGGTATATACTCTAATTTCTGCTTCTGAAGCAATTGGGACAGTCCAGCTGCCTCAGGGTTGGGTTAGGTAAAAGAGAGAGGCAAAATGATCTGAAATAGAACCCTTTTGAAATATCCTGTAAATATGTCAGAAATGTGCTAATGAATGGACAAAATATTTATATAAGGAGATAATTTATAAAAAGTCAAAGTAACAAAGAGCATATTTTCATCCAGAGTCTGGAACACCAAGAACAGAGATTGTTTCCTTTCTCATCTCCTACCCTTCTCAGCCTGCCTATCTTTCTATCTCTCCCTATATTCCACACATTATATCTTAAGACCTTTCACAAAATCATTAAGTTATGAAATTGCAGTTGCATTAGTTTATCTCCAATATTTTCCCCTCATACTATAGATGGAATAATTGAGTCCCAGGGAAAGGAAATAATTTTCCAAGGCCAAACAACCAGGTTTAGCAATAGAGCCAATACTATATCATTGGTTTTATAATTTATCATCTATAAATCTCTTTTGGGCTTGGACTAGAGTTTTCTTATGACCTAATATCACCCTTCTTCCCCAGAATAAATTAGTTTGGACATTCATTGGTAACAAAGATGGCTGATATGTAAACAAAGTCCTTCAATCTTTTTCTCTGAGCAGCTTAGGGAAAAAGCAAGTGTATTAGGAAACATAATAATCTCTAAGTCTAGGAAAGAGTGCTTGATAAGTGAATCAACAGCCTGTTTTCATGGAAAACAGAATGGAGAAAGAAGCTGAAATTTAGATCAATTAAATTACAATTAAATTAGATCTATTTGATGCATAATTAATTGGTAATGAGGTTTGAGGAGTAGGGTGAGGTGTTTGAACAATCCCATCTCCCTTGGGGACCATTTTTTATGTTTGACATTTGGCAGTCAGGATTGCCAAGTGTCGGCACATTTGTTTATTCTACTCTGTGCATCTATGTCTTTCTGAGAATAAAGGATAAGACACAAAACAGTCTTTCTTTCTGGGCATCTAGGACAGGTACAGGAATTATATGTGTCATGGAAAACAATTTGCTGCCAGGGATAAAAAGTAGACATTGTTTTATTCAGAATGCTGAAGCCTTCTCCTCCTTGGCCTTTCTTAAAATGGGAGCCCATGCTGTTCTATTGGGACATCCTCCCTTGAACCTTCCTCAGCTCACTCCAGCTGTTTCCCATGAAGCTAATACATAATCCAGGAAAGGAGAGAAACTGGTGATAAGGAAAAAGAATGGTAAAAAAAAAACAAAACAAAAAAAAAAAACTACTGACTTTCATACCTCCATTCTCAATGACTAATTATTATGTATATGTGATAGGGGGGAACATCTGTCCACTTATGGACCCCAGGCCTACTATGAGATATAATCCAGCCTTCCATCTTCCAGCACTTACCTTCTACTAAAGCTAGAAGCACAAGGTCTACCTTGTCAGAATTATTATTATTATTTTTTCACAGGGCTTAAAGAAGAGATGGAAAGAGAAGCCAGGATGGTTTGTACTTAAACTGCCTTTTACCTGTCTCTCCCATTCTCTGGCTTAACTGCTGTCTAGTTCCTAGACCCACTGACTCCAGAAATCATCCCAAAGTGTGTCCTTGTTGACTCAGCTTTGCATATCTGAAAAGGCCAAGTATTATCAGAAAATTTGGAAACTATCACTGTGAAACCTCTTTCAGATAAAAACTGTCTCAGAACAAATCACCGACCACATGCTATTATTTATAGATCCTCAACCAGGAAAGGTCTTCTTTTTTCCATTTACATAAATCATTCTTACAATACCATTGTGACTTCATTCTTTTTACATTGTATCTAGGGTGGAACATTCTCAAAGTTTCTACATAGAGGGCTTGTGGAAAGTCTAAATGAATTAGCTTCAATGTTTCATTCTTAGCTACATGTATCCTCTCTAATAATTCCCATAAATTAGGCAGACCCAAGTTCTATGAAGAAATGAATTTTTCTGTGTGTATGTGTGTGGGTTTTTTTTTTCTGTGTGAACATTATAATGTAGCTTGATATACCAATCAATTCTAAGAAGTTTATCTTGATGAGGTCTATGTGGGTGAAGGATGGCTAAGATGTTATTTCCAGGAATAATTTTTTAGGATCCAAGTATTCAATAAAAACTAAAACACAGAGAATACTACTTGAATAAGCTAGAAAGCTGAAGAGAGAGCCTTTGTTTGAGGCTTTGCGGAATCTAAGGACCTAAACAAGTTCTCTGGAGATAGAAGTATCAAGTGTTACCCACTACACAGAAACTGTCTCCAAGTAAGCTAAAAATCATGAGTTAAAGATAAGCCAGATTGTCCAGGTTTATGGTGTCATCCTAGGAGGTGATATTTCTTGAGTTTTATAAAACTTTCAATAAAATAATTTTGAATATTTCAGCTTTGATCCAGGTGAGCTACAAAGAATCAAGAAAATTACCTCTTTTTCATATTTGGACCTAAATATTAGCAGGAGTACAGAACTTATTTAGGGTTAGAGTTGTGGCAATGGTGGCTATAAATATCTCAAGAGAAATGTGATTTCTTTGTGCAGAAGCTAGGCCAATAGGTCTTTTGGCCTGACTCATCAAGGAGTTGTTTTTTTTTACAGTGCCAGTCTTAGAAAAATTTGTTTTTATTTTTGTTTGTTTGTTTTTAATAGAAGTTATGTAAAATGTCTCTATATGATGTGGTTTGTCTCTGTGGTTTTGTGAACTCAAAGATTTAAGCAAGTCATTAAGAACATAGACTCTGCAGCCACCACATTCTAGCTGTATTTTATCTGTACTTCAGTTATATTATCTCTAAAATGATGATAACAATGTCTGCTTAATAAGATGGTAGTGAAGGTTAGTTGTATTAGGCCATTTAAAGCATATAGCACACTGTCTGGCACTGTGCTCAATGAATGTTGGTGGTAGCTGCTGTTTTATTATTATTTATTATGGTAAGTGTTTGATGTTGTTATTGTTATTATTATTATTATTATTATTGACTCCATCAATCTTCACAGTATAAAAGACACACTCATGGATCTGATATTTCCAGAATGTCTTCAAATCCCTTGTTTTGGGAAAGCCATGAGTCACTAGAATTGCAGCAGCTATCCGCAGAGGCAGCAGCTTTTTATGCCAATAAACTATCCATTGCGGTCAGTTTCCCAACTTCCCTCTAGAAGTTTTACAAGCTCTCAAATGAACAAAACACCTAATTTGTGATCATTCTTTATACCTGACTTGTCCAGGTAAGCTATCCATGTCATATCCTACTATATTCTCTGGAGTCTCAGCCCTATTTGACAGAAAAGACAATTTAGGAGTGGACTTGCCTTTAAAAAGCAGAAATCTTTAATAAAGTTCCAGCCAGAGAACTTAGTTCTACTACTCACCACTCTTCATTTCTAAAGTTTCACTTGTTTTTCCTTTGTTATTTGAATGGTAAACTACACTGTAATCATCATTATACAACACAATTTAGTGAACAAGAACCATGAAGCCCAGAGTTCATTTCAGAGATATTTCTTATTCAACAACCTTACCAACACCTTGATTTGATTAAGTATTCTGACCATCCAGGTACCTTACCTGTTCCTATTATTTCATCTTTGCCTCACTCTGTCATATTCTCCTCTAATGTCTTTTGGAGCAAAGAAGATATGATAATGGTACAGATAGATAAATATGTACTGATTTCCTACTGTGATTCTCCCAAGTACTTCACTATACAGGCTACACATATTCTTTCATTATTGCTCATGGCTGGAGAAAGTATGAATAATAGTTATTACCTAATGAAGACTTGATATGTGTCAGCTAATTCATAGATACTGTCTCACTTAATCCTCATACACAAACCCTCTGGAGTAGGTATCATTATTTCCATTGTATTGATAAGAAAATAGAATGTCAGAGGCTGAACCAAATTGTTCAAGGTTATACAATCAATGAGAAAGTGGGGGGGGGATTTTTAAGTTGATGTCCATGATAATCAAAATAGTATGGTATTGGGAGAAAAATAGATACACAGACCAATGGAACAGAATCGAGAGCCCAGAAATAAAACCACATATATATGGGCAAATCATCTTCAACAAAGGAGCCAAAAACACACAATGAAAAAAAGAAAGCCTCTTCAACAAATGGTGCTGGGAAAATTAGAAAGCCACATGCAAAAGAATTAAACTTGACTACAGCTTGTCACCTTGTACAAAAATTAATTCAAAATGGATCAAAGACCTAAATATAAGACTTGAAACAATAAATTACATAGAAGAAAACATAGGTATTAAACTATGGACCTTGGCCATAGAGAACAATTTATTAATATGACCCCAAAAGCAAGGTAAGTAAAGGTAAAAATAAATGAATGGGACTACATCAAAATAAGAAGCTTCCACACAGCAAAAAAAAACAACTGACAACAAAACAGACAGAGAGCCAACTAAATGGAAGATGATATTTGCAAACAACAGCTCTGATAAGGGGTTAATATCCAAAATATATAAAGATTTCACAAAGCTCAGCAACAAATAAGCAAACAGCCCAATTAAAAAATGGCAAGAGGATATGAACAGACATATCTCCCAAGAAGAAATACAAATGGCCAATAAATATATGAAAAAATGCTCTTCACTAGCTATTCGAGAAATGCTAATCAAAACTGCAAGGAGATACCACCTCACACCTGTTAGATTGGCAATTATCAACAAGACAGGTAATAACAGCTGTTGGAGAGGCCATGGAATAAAAGGAACCCTCATTCACTGGTAGTGGGAATGTAAATTACTACAACCATTATGGATGAAAGCATGGTGATTCCTCAAAAAATTAAGTATACACCTACCATATGATGCAGCAATCCCTCTACTGGGTATATACTCACAAAACTTGAAAATATTGGCATGTAAAGAGATATGCACCTCCCCCTCCTACCCCCCATTCATCGCAGCATTATTCACAGTAGCCAAGACATGGAAACAACCAAAGTGCCCTTCGATAGATAATTGGATAAAGAAGATGTGATGTATATATACAATGGAATACTACTCAGCCATAAGAAACGATGGCATAATGCCATTAACAACAACATGGATGGATCTTATAGCATTATACTGAGTGAAATAAGAAAATCACAAAAAGTTAAAAACTATGATTCCACCCATAGGTGGGACACAAAATTGAGACTCATGGACATAGATAAGAGTGCAGTGGTTACAGGGGGATGTGGAGGAGAGGGGGTTGGGGGAAGGTTATAAAGAGGGACAAACATAAGGTGATAGAAGATGATTTGACTTTGGGTGATGAGTATACAACATAATTGACTGTTTAACCCTTTGAGTAGTATGAATGTTTATGTACATCCTTGTGCCTCCTGACCATCCAGAGTACTATTGTAACAACATTTTTTATTTTAAAAATGTTTAAGGCAACATTAAAAGAAGGCAAATGTGCATGACCTGTGGTGGTGCAGTGGATAAAGCATCAACCTGGAAACGCTGAGGTTGCCGGTTCAAAACCCTGGGCTTGCCTGGTCAAGGCACATTTGGGAGTTGATGCTTCCTGCTCCTCCCCCCTTCTCTCTCTCTCTCTCTCTCTCTCTCTCTCCCCTCTCTATAATGAATAAATAAAATCTTAAAAAAAGGGCAAATATATGTTCTTGTTTCCATAAATTGGTTATCAAACAAACATGATTGTAAATTAATAAAACTGGAACTGGAATTAATTTCATTTTTTGAAAAAAAAACCCCTCACTCCTGGGGGTGAGCAAGCATGAAAAAACTCACTACTCAAAGGGCTAAATGATGTGGAGATGTTTACCCAAAATCTGTACTGTTGTTGATCAATGTCACCCTGTTAAATTTAATTTTCTAAAATAAAAAAAAAAGTTGATGTAAGATTTAAAGCCAGGAAGATTCATTTGATTCTAAAGCATATGTTCACCTCCTACAAAAGACTAGGTAATTGGCTTAAGAAATTATTTAACTATGTTTCAAACTTTTTGAAAGTATTCATAATAAATTATAAACCTTTCAGTTTTAAATAATGATTAAAGTATCATTACTAAGGCTTAAAATAATAATATTAAAATATGGATGAATACTCAAAATATAACAATAAGCAAAATAAATTTTTAAAAAGTTAAGAACCATATGATTTCACTTGTAAGTGGGAAATAAAACTGAAAGCAACAAATGAACAAACAAGGAAAAAAAACCTTATAGACACAGACAACAGAATGGTGATCACCAGAGGGAAGGGGGTTGGGAGTAGTAAAGGGTAAAACGGGTCAAATGTATGGTGACACAAGATTTGACTTTTGGTGGTGGGCATGCAATGGAATATACACTATGTAAAAATAGAATTCTACCCTTGAAATATAGATAATCTTGTTAACCATTGTCATCCAAATAAATTAATTAAAGTAAATGGAATAAAATTATAATAAATTACTTGAGTTCTACACAATTTCAGAAATCAACTCCTCAAATTTTATTCTCATCATCAATCATCTAAATTAATGATTACAACTTAATTTTAACCAGACATTGAAAGAAGCAAATTAGATCATGGTGTGAAGTAGCTGGGGATATAAATTAAACTAAAAACAAAGGAAAATTATAACAATCAGATTCTTGCTGAGGTGTTAATGTCTAATACTACCTTAATATGTTGCCTCTTCCAGGATATTTGCATTTCAGCAAAATTCTGCCTTAATCTCAATAATGAGCTTTCAATTAGAGATTCTCAGTCAATTTAGCAGGCCTGGCATTGAGCTGGTTGAGAAAATATACATTTTCCATGTATCTCTAATCATATCATAGAAGATCTGACTTGTCTGCTTTATCCTCCCCAGTTCAGAATTTACCTGAGACATAGAACTGTATGCTTCTCTCATCAATGCCAACCTTGTTTATAGCTTTGCAGTAGTATATACCGGAAATATTGCTGGTCAGTATCTTCAGGGTGCTCACAGTCTAAGGAGAGAGAAGCAATGCATTAGTCCCAGTTAACAAGATATAGAAGTTATTAACACTATTCAACAGATATTTCTGACTCTTGCCCCTTTCAAATACAATATATTTTCCTTCCCGGATCCCTTGTGCTTGTACACAGTGTACAGTTAACTCTTGTTTTTTATCCATATATCTGACTTTGTGTTTCAGTGTTTCATTCCATCAATTAATATTTTATATGATTATCAGTGTGTCATACTTAGACTTGATATATTATCATTTGTTTCCTCTTTGTATTTTCTAATTTTGTTCCAGTGTTCCTCTTTTCCTGACTTTTTGAGTTATTTGAATATTTTTTAGTATTGTTTTAATTAATCTATTAGCTTATATACTCCTCTTTGAATTATATTTTTATTGTTTCACCCTACAGAGTACATCATATAACTTTAAATTTTCAATGTACTTAGAGATAATATTGCACATGTCATATAAAATGTAGAATCTTGCCACCATATAGGTACATTTGCCATCCTTGGACTTCCATTTTTATGTCATAGTTGACGTGTGTTAGTTATTAAAAAGGCAATATAGAATGCAGACCAATGTTAGTCTTCAACATTTAGAAAGTTTTAATCTACTGGAGAGGAAGACAAAACTGTGCATTCTATCTCTTTCTTATGGTTTTATCTCAAATACAGACTTTTCTATGAAAGCATCCCTAATCCCCAATCCCAGTGACAGTTTTCTCCTCTGAGTATATTAATATTAGAAAGGATATGTATCCTTTAATAAGCATCTCTTATAATAGGCACAATATTAAATTACTTGACATACAATGTCTCGCTTATGCTTCACAAGATAACTGTTAGGTAGGTGGTCTTATTTCCATTTTACAGATGAGTATGCTTACTTAAGAGAAAAGTATCTTGCCAAATTCACAGGATCACTGAGTGGCAGAATGCAAAGATAAACTCACATCTGGCTAGCTTTTCCTGTTGTCTTTTAATTTGTTTTCCTTGGAGATGAGCACCACTGCCTACTTTAGTTAGTTATTGCTGAATGTGTGTCTTATTTTACCAAGTATATTTTAAGAACTGTAAATATGTTTCCTGTTTGTCCAAATCACTCTTAATTTACTGCCCAGAAAAGAACTCCCTGTTTCAACTCTTGACTACTATTATGTCTATCAATGTTCTACTCTTATGATTTATTTGAAAAATATTTATCAAGTACCTACTATATGCTAGTCATGTTCTGGTAGTACAACATTGAATAAAGGAAGCAAAAGTCCTTAACTTCATGAAGCATCATATATTCCAGTGATGATTTATGCCTCAGGTTTTCTATGTATAAGAATGATGTAAATAACATTTTCCTTATAGTCAGTAGATCCTTAAATAGTGTTGAAAAAAACTTAATTAAAGATACTAGAGTCTTAGACTGAACAGTATAGGAAACTGCCTCTCTGGCCTCTGGAAACACAGCTACAAGGTAGTAGAGCAAGCTGTTTTATGGGAGTACAAGTTCTGCTAGTTTTTATTCAAATTATTACAGGCAACTTGCTTATTTAATTTTATAGAAATTGGGAGGACTGAGATTTAGATAGGTAAGCAGTACATACCCTGCATAGCTCAAAGAGGTATTACATAAAAAGAAAAAATAGAAATACAAATATAAAAGTACTTTCAGAATATAAAATACTTTTGAACAACATGAGGAAATATGACTCCACTATGCCTTTCCTTTCCTCTAGTAGAAGTATTGGTGCTACTCACATAAGTTTATCTGTATGACTCAAAATGATGGTTTCTTCAGACATAGCCAATATAGGAGGAACTTATTTTAGAGATATCAAGATAACAGAACTTGGACCAGTAAGTGGAAGCCGTAAGAGATTCATCTGATTTTATGTAATTACATACTTTCTAGTAGGAAAAGCTGCCCAATAGCATAGGGTAATACTCAAAGCTATCAAAAGAATAGGATATAGCAACACTTTCATATGCTACGGATGGTAAGAGCCAAGCCTTACTAAAAGGAAGTTTGGTCATGTACATCATAACTTTGTCTTCCATTTTCATTATTATATATTAGAAAACGTGAAAACTTCTCTTAAACCATGCTGGTGCATGGGAAAAGATTAAATGCTTCTAAGTTCATTTTACAAGTGGTTTATACCAAAACCAGACAAAGACAATACTAGAAACAAAAATTAAAAGTGAATCATACAAACATAGAATATAGAGTATACATAAATATAAACAAAAAAATCCAGCTACAAATATATATTTAAAAACATAACTAAGTAGGTTTTGCCCCAGGAATACAAAGGTGGATTAGCTGTAAGGAAATCAATTAATAAAATTCACCACATTCATTGATTAAAGAAAGAAAAAATATATCTCAATAGATGTAGAAAAATAATTTAGTAAAAGTCAACACCTGTTTATCATTTACAAAAATAAAAAAAAATAACAAACTAAACCTACTATCTTTTAGTCCTTCTCCTGTTTCTACCCTTTGATCCCTCAATGAGGGTCCCATATTAAGCTGAGGTCCAGGGAAGTTGAGCTATGCCTTCTTTCTTGTCTGAATTCACAAGAATCATCTTGTCTGCTTTGAGGAACCAATGTGGCCACACTGGAAAAATCCATAGGGCCCTGTGACACATTCACAATATCTTAGAACTTCCAATGCATGGGTTTCCCAACTCTCAAATCCAACCTGAGGCTGAACCACACTTTATCACACCTTGAATCATTTGACATTGCTGAAGACATCAGAGTCATTTAATATTTGTACAAGGTGAAACAAAACTAGGTTTACAGTTGTTCATATGGAAAATAATGGAAAATCAATAACATAATTCAAGAGTAAACTCTATGTCTCATACTCATAACTGTAAACCCACTTTTCCCTCACCCTGTGTAACTAAATCCTTGTTATAAAGATGGACAACTAAGGCTCAGAGAGGTTAACATGTTCAAATTCACACTGAATTTATAAAGATTGGAACAATAAACAATACTTTTAACTTTAAATTCTCAGTTCAGTTCTTTTCACTACACCAAAAAGAAGGTCCACAGGGCATTTATCTTTTGGTCTTCCCCTTTCTTTTCTGAACAACGGTTGAGTGTGCCCAATGCTAAGGCCTCTTAACCTTTCAAAATATGATTAGCTATTTTTATACAGACCCCCTTTTTATGGCAGATACTGCTGCTCTGATTTCTAGTCTCAGGTTCTATTTGAGCATGGAGCTGGCAAATAGAACAATAATCACATGTAATTAGGCATATTTATTAATATTGTCCCCTTTTCGTAATTTACTGTCACATGAAATTATTATGCTTGCTGTTACTTTTCTGGAGATTAAGCACTTCTATAGATCCAGAAACTTCAATATCATTGGATTCCAAGTACCTTATAACTTGGTCATTGCAAGTGCCCAGAACTTCTTTTATAGACTTGGCATTTGGCCCTCAGAGAAATTAATACCACCATAATAGTGTTCAGAACAAAGTAATGCAGCTCATATAACAGGTAAAAGATTAGGTACTATTATTGGCTGGTCATGTTTTTTTATGTGCATACAATTTACACATTAATTCATTCACTCAACAAAAGGCAGCATTGTCAGACAGTCACTGCACAGGATCATGATGAAAAAGTTGCAGATGTAAAACCTGTAATAAGTTTTACATTCAGAATAGGTACATTTGAAGATGTCTCTTGAGGGCAGAAACCAGATCTAATTTATCATTGTATCCTAATAATATTTATACAATATCTAGCCAACAGAAGGCTGTCGCCATGTTTGTGAGAGATGACAGAATTTAGAATTGTGTATCAGAGGACTGGAGTAAGTCTTACATCTGTTTCTACAAACCTCAGCCCTATCATCTGCAGGATGAAAAACATAATAATATTTGCCTTATCTACATGCTGACTATGAGAATCATATAAAGAACATATAATGACAATATAACAAAGTGGTTTAAAGAAGCAGGCTCTGAATTCAATTGCACAAGTTAAATCCTGTTTCTAACACTTGGTAGCTCTATGATATCAGTGAAGTGATTTCACATTGCTGTGACTCAATTTCCTCATCTGGCATCTGAGGATACTAATAGTACATATATACAAGGTGGCTCTGAAAGCTAAATAAGTCCCAAATATTTAGCATAATGCCTACAGGATCCCAAGAGTTGGAAGGTCACTTGTTTTCATAAGTGTTAAATTCAAGTAATGCTACCAAATGACAGATTATTTGTATGTCATTGTGAAAATTTCAGAAGGTAGGTGTTTTTCTTTGGATTGATCCAGGCCACTGGAGGAGGTACACTCTATCCCATGGATTCTTTTATTAATAGGATACATTTTAATAAGGGCACACATTTTATGGAAAATTCTCAGTTCATGCCTCCCATAAGTGATCCCAGTTTCTTAAGAATAAATGATTCCCAAGTTACCAAATTTGAGCAAAGCAGAGAGACTTTGAAAAACAGTAGCAATAAAAAAGCCTGCCTTCTAGGCATGGTGAGCTCTGAGTTGAAATTGAAGTCTAACAAGATGAAGCATTATTTTTTCCTGACGATGCTGTTCCTATTGTGTTCCCAAGCCTTCTTCCTCCTGTGATTTTGATTTGCTTTTACCTTTCAACTCTCTCCTGTTACCTAGATTTTATTTCTATCAGCATTTGCCTCTATACTTCTACACTTCAGTTTTCTCATCTGTCAAGAGAGGTTAATCTACCTATTCATTCAGCTGTTGTGAGATCAGTGAACATTTTTTTATTATTTTTATTTATTCATTTTTTTAGAGAAGAGAGATAGAGATAGAGATAGAAAGAGAGGTGGGGGAGAAGCAGGAAGCATCAATTCCCATATGTGCCTTGACCAGGCAAGCCCGGGGTTTTGAACCAGAGACTTCAGTGTTCCAGGTCGATGCTTGATCCACTGTGCCACAACAGGTCAGGCATCAGTGAACATTTTTTATTTTCATCTTACTTGAACTCTTAATAGCATTCAACAGAGTCAATCATTTCTTCCTTAAGACATTTTTCTCTTTTGGCTTTCGAAACAACACTTTACTAATTTGCCTGATGCCTTATTAACTCTTTCTTCTGTATGCTTTGCAGACTCATCTCCCTCAGTATGATTTCTAAATTACGGAGGACCAATTTCTAAATAATGTATGCCTTTCCATCCTCTCTCCCCAGCAAATCTCATACACCATCATTAACTTTAAATACCAACAATTTCATCACAACTACCAATTTCATTTACAGCTTGACCAACACTCAGAGCTTCAGATTTGCATACTTATTGTCTTCTTAACATCATTTCTTAGATACACAACAGGCATCTGAAGTTCATATTTACAACAGAACTTTTTATTTATTCTCTCCATTTAGTCTAATCTGCTAATCTCCTATTTTTCTTACTTTAGTTATTGGAATTATATAATAGTTGCTGAGAGATCTAAGATGGTGGTGGTGTAGGAGGATCCTGAATTTGCCTCTACCATCAGCACATTTAAGTATACACATATAAAGAAAACATTTAATGCCAAGAGACTACTGAGAGCTAAATGAATAGCATCTCACCAACAAATGAGAGCAAGAAACTTAATAGAGAAGGATGGGAAAGCAAAATAGCTCTCCCAAGAACAGCAGGAATGCTCCAGACCAAAGGAGCTAGAGAGTGCCATTGTTTATGCCTTCCTCTACTATAATAGAGTGGGAAGAAATTCTATTCAAGTGCTTTGGCCTCTCTTCAAGTTCAGTTTAGCACATTCTCAGCTAAACTGTTCAGAGCTTATTGACTCTAAACAAAGCAGGATCGACAGGGCCTTACACACACCTGGCCTCCTTGCACCAAGCCACTCCCACATGGCAAGCCAGTGACACAGGTAACTGTAAGCACCTGCCTACTTCCAACAGATCTGCTGAAACAACCTGAGGCATACAGCCTAAATAGAGGTCACTTCTACACAAAACAATGTTCTATAAACCAAACAAGAGAGAGAATGTAAGGAGAAGGCTGGGGAGCTGTGGGAGTACTCTGGAAACTAAGGAAATCAGAGTTAGAGGTGCCAGTCAGTGTCATTGTATATGGCTTTCCCTACTTCTATAGAGTGGGCAAGAGCTCTAGTTTATGGGCAAGGTTGCCACAGCTAATTCCTAAATTCATTGCTCAAGCCCATTTCAGGTCTGAACAAAGACAGAAAGCAAGATCAAGAAGGCATTACTACATGTAACTGGTCACTCCACATAGAGCCATGCCAGCTTGGTAGGCCAGCACCCCAGATGCCACAGTCACCTACTTGGCTTCAACTGGTCTGCCAAAATTACCCAGCACATTGAGCCTACACAGAGGCTGCTTCTATACAAGACCACCTTTTCGAGACAAGAAGAGAAAGCTATTTTGTCTAATTCATATAAACAATCAATGACAGTAGAAAAAAAATAAAAGATCAGAGAGTGTGTCTCAAATGAAAGAACAATAAAAACCTCCAGAAAAAGAAATACCTTTAAGGAAATGGAAATTAGAAATTTACCTGATAAAGAATTTTAAAAAAGGTCTACATATTTTAGGAATTCTCATCAAACTTGAGGGTGGAATAGAGGAACTTAGGAAAAACTTAAAAAAAGAGTTAGAGATAAAGTAGAGGATGATGTCAGAGTAATGGCGCGGTAGGAAGCAATACCGATAAATCTCCCCCAAAACTCAACAAGATCTTCAACCAGAAACAGAAAAACCTACCCTTGGAGCCTCCAGATGTTTTGCAATACACCTGAAGGTATGGTCGAGTGAAAAATTGGCTAAATATATAATCAAACCCTGAAGGAAATAAGGAGTGAGAAATGCTCCGCCTTCTTCACTAGATGGGAACTGAGAATATAGAAACTAAGGTGGGCAAAGGGGGTGAATAGATCCAGGCTGCAGCACAAACGGCCGAACCAGGCTGTGGCATGGAGATCCAAGCTGAGGAAAAACTGTTCCTGTGGCAACCCAGGCAACACTCGCATCAAACCCAGACAAAGAAAGACAAGTGGGGCAGCCATTTTCCCCGATCTCCTGGTCGGCGCGCACAGATAGTGGGTGAGAGATTCCTTCCAAAGCCCCTGGAGTGGGCGCCCATGTTGTCCCACAGAGGGACAGAGTCAGAGGCCTTTGTGTGGGCCGAAAGTGGAATCTCCAGACTGCCCCAGCGCCCTGGGAAAGCCACGCACGGGGAGGGAGTGAAAGCCAATTCCAACGCTGGAACTTTTCTGTGTGGGAGGGGTTTCACTCAGAGGGTGAGGCGGCCGGCCTGATATCCTGGTCTGCGCGCACGGAGAGTGGGCAAGAGATTCCTCCCAGCACCTCAGGAGTGGGCACCCGTGTTATCCCACAGAGGGGCAGAGTCAGAGGCCTCTGTGTGGGCCGAAAGCGGAATCTCCAGTCCGCCCCAGCGCCCTGGGAAAGCCACGCACGGGGAGGGAGTGAGAACTAATTCCAATGCTGGAACTTTTCCGTGCTGGTGGGGGTTTCACTCAGAGGGTGAGCCTGCCGGCCTGATATCCTGGTCTGCGCGTGCAGATAGTGAGTGAGAGATTCCTCCGAGTGCCTTGGCAGTGCGCGCCCATATTATCGCACAGAGGGGCAGAGTCAGGGGCCTTTGTGTGGGCCAAAGGCGGAATCTCAGGCCGCCCCAGCGCCTTGAAAAAGCCGCACACAGGGACAGAGCAAGAGCCACTTCCAATGCTGGAACTTTTCTGTGCAGGTGGGGGTTTCACTCAGAGTGTGAGACTGCTGGTCTGATATCCTGGTCTGCACGTGCAGATAGTGGGTGAGAGATTCCATCAAGTGCCTCGGCAGTGCGCACCCATGTTATCCCACAGAGTGGCAGAGCCAGAGGTCTTTGAGTAGGTAGAAGCCCCGCCTGATTTTGCTAGCAGCTCTGACTGACTGAGCCTTACCCAGAGACCTGTGCTGAGTGGGAATAGAGTGGGCAGTTGCCAGCTCTTTGAGTCTCTTACTATCCAGGCAGAGGCAGCAGCAACCTCATAGCTGGATTATCAGGCTACTAATTGAGGAAGGAAAGACTAGGAGAAAGGCTCCAGGAACACGGACTCTCTCACTGGTGGAGCCTATAAATGCTAATGAGCCTCGACTGCCAACGAGACTGAAGCACAATACATGACATTGCCATAGAGACTTATGAACTGCAAGCCTCTACCTGAGCATGCCAAAAAGGCAGAATCCAGGGTACAGAGTCACCGACCAGGAAGAGGGAGAGAAAAGAAAAAGCAAGAAGATAACCTCTCAAAATCAAGAATAATATGCAGACTTTATAACCTACCCCATTTTATTATATTTGTTCGTTTGTTTCTCTTATCTTCATTCTTGATATATATTTTTCCTCCTCCAATTTGGTCGTTTAACTCTCTGCCAGTCTTACTCTCTCCTCTCCTTGAACTACACTACCCATAAGTGTTACATCTCCCATTATCTTTTCTTTCCTCTTCCTTTCTCTCTATGAGGGTTGCACTCCAAAACCCTTAACTCTCTCTTTCTCTCTCTCTCTCCTCTTTTTTCTTTTTTCTTCTTTTAGTAGTTCCCTCTTTTTTTCTCTCTCTCTTTCTTTTCTCCCTCTATATTAGTTTCTTCCTTTCTCCTTTACGTCTCCTCTGACTCAAACCTCAATAACGAACAATATCTTATCTTGGACTCAAACTTATGTTTGTGGCATTTTGGGGTTTTTTTACTTCACCTTTTTAACACACAAGCAGTGTTCCCATCCCTGGCTCTCCATTTTACCTAGTTCTTGTTCCACTAAATACAATAGTTATTTTTTAATTTGTCCCCCAATTTTCTTGTTTCCCTCTTATTCCTCTCATCATAACTCTTAGTCAACCAACACCTAAAAGCAAATAATTTTATTCTTGAACCAAATGTTTTTCTTATTTGCTTTTTGTGGGTCCATACCCCCTTTTTTTTGCCCCTTTATTACTTCTTCCCAATTCAGGCCCTCCATTACAGGCATTGTTTGTTCTATTTAGTCTCAAGAAAGAGGGGAGAGGAGAGGAGAGGAAAAAAGAAGGGGGAGAATAATTTCCTTTTTTAAAAAAAAATTATTTTATTTTATTTTTCTTTATTTCATTACTAATTTTTTTTAAAAAAACAACTCTTTTCGATTTTTTATTTTTTTAACTTTTTATTCTTTATTAAATCTCATTAATATTATCAACAAAACCACCCTCAGATGCCATTAAGGAAGAGAAAATCAAATATCATGGATACAAAAGAAAGAGAGGTAACACAGATAGATGAGGAAAAATCTATGGAGAAAAAATTTAATATATTGGAAACCTTGGAGCTAAATGACAGAGAATTTAAGATAGAAATCCTAAATATACTCAGAGATATACAAGAAAACACAGAAAGGCAATTTAGAAAGCTCAGAAAACAACTCAATGAACACAAAGAATATATTTCCAAGGAAATTGAAACTATAAAAACAAATCAAACAGAGATGAAACACTCAATTCACGAGCTGAAAGATGAGGTAACAAGCTTAGCTAATAGAAAAGGCCAGAGAGAAGAGAGGATTAGTGAAATAGAAGACAAGCAACTTGAGGCACAACAGAGAGAAGAGGAAAGAGACTCAAAAATTAAAAAAAAAATGAGATAGCCCTACAAGACTTATCTGACTCCATCAAAAAGAATAACATAAGAATAATAGGTATATCAGAGGGAGAAGAGAGAGAAAATGGAATGGAGAACATATTCAAACAAATAATAGATGAGAACTTCCCAAGCCTGTGGAAAGAACTAAAGCCTCAAATTCAAGAAGCAAACAGAACTCCGAGTTTTCTTAACCCTAACAAACCTACTCCAAGGCACATCGTAATGAAATTGGCACAAACCAACGGCAAAGAAAAAATTCTCAAGGCAGCCAGGGAAAAGACAAATACAACATATAAAGGAAGGCCTATTAGATTATCATCAGATTTCTCAGCAGAAACTCTACAAGCTAGAAGAGAGTGGACCCCAATATTTAAAGTCCTGAAAGAGAGGAACTTTCAACCACAAATACTATACCCATCAAAGCTATCCTTCAAATATGAAGGAGAAATAAAAACATTCACAGATACAGAAAAGATGAGGGAATTTATCATCAGAAAACCCTCACTCCAGGAATTACTAAAGGGGGTTCTCCAATCAGATACAAAGAACAAAAAAAAAAACAGAGCCACAAGTAAAAGCTCCAAGAAGAACACAATAAAACCAAATTTAAACTGTGACAACAACAAAAAGAAGGGGGGGGGAGAAGATGGAGATTAACAGTAGCAAAGGATGATGGAGTGCAAAAGTACTCACAAAATAGTTCGCTACAATGAACAGGGTAGGGACCCTTTTCATTACTCAAAGGTAACCACCATTGAAAAAACCACCACAGAAACACATGAGATAAAAAAGATAGCAACAGAGGAAAGATGTATGGAATACAACCAAATAAAAACAAAAGATAGAAAAATGAAAGAGAAGGATCAAACAAGACACAAAACTAACAGAAAGCAAGATATAAAATGGCAATAGGGAACTCACAAGTGTCAATAATTACACTAAATGTAAACGGATTAAACTCACCAATAAAAAGGCACAGAGTAGCAGAATGGATTAAAAAAGAAAATCCAACTGTATGCTGCCTACAGGAAACTCATCTAAGTAACAAGGAGAAAAACAAATTCAAAGTGAAAGGCTGGAAAACAATACTCCAAGCAAATAACATCCAAAAAAAAGCAGGTGTAGCAATACTCATATCGGATAATGCTGACTACAAGACAGCAAAAGTACTCAGAGACAAAAATGGCCATTTCATAATGGCTAAGGGGACACTGAATCAAGAAGACATAACAATTCTTAATATATATGCACCAAACCAAGGAGCACCAAAATATATAAGACAGCTACTTATTGATCTTAAAACAAAAACTGAAAAAATACAATCATACTTGGAGACCTCAATACACCACTGACGGCTCTAGATCGGTCATCCAAACAGAGAATCAACAAAGACATAGTGGCCTTAAACAAAACACTACAGCACCTGGATATGATAGACATCTACAGGACATTTCATCCCAAAGTGACTGAGTATACATTTTTCTCCAGTGTACATGGATCATTCTCAAGAATTGACCATATGTTGAGCCACAAAAACAACATCAGCAAATTCAGAAAAATCAAAGTTGTATCAAGCATATTTTCTGATCATAAAGCCTTGAAACTAGAATTCAACTGTAAAAAGGAGGAAAAAATCCCACAAAAATGTGGAAACTAAACAACATACTTTTAAAAAATGAATGGATCAAAGAAGAAATAAGTGCAGAGATCAAAAGATATATACAGACAAATGAAAATGACAATATGACATATCAGAATCTATGGGATGCAGCAAAAACAGTGATAAGAGGGAAGTTCATATCACTTCAGGCATATATGAACAAACAAGAGAAAGCCCAAGTGAACCACTTAACTTCCCACCTTAAGGAACTAGAAAAAGAAGAACAAAGAAAACCCAAAACCAGCCGAAGAAAGGAGATAATAAAAATCAGAGCAGAAATAAATGAATTAGAGAACAGAAAAACTATAGAAAAAATTAATAGAACAAGGAGCTGGTTCTTTGAAAAGATCAACAAAATTGACAAACCCTTGGCAAGACTTACCAAGGAAAAAAGAGAAAGAACTCATATAAACAAAATCCAAAATGAAAGAGGAGAAATCACCACGGACACTGTAGGTATACAAAGAATTATTGTAGAATAGTATGAAAAACTTTATGCCACTAAATTCAACAATCGAGAAGAAATGGATAAATTCCTAGAACAATACAACCTTCCTAGACTGAGTCAAGAAGAAGCAGAAAGCCTAAACAGACCTATTAGTAGAGAAGAAATAGAAAAAAACATTAAAAATCTCCCCCAAAATAAAAGTCCAGGCCCAGACGGCTATACTAGTGAATTCTATCAAACATTCAAAGAAGACTTGATTCCTATTCTACTCAAAGTCTTCCAAAAAATTGAAGAAGAAGCAATACTTTCAAACACATTTTATGAGGCCAACATAACCTTCATACCGAAACCTGGCAAGTACGGCACAAAAAAAGAAAACTACAGACCAATATCTCTAATGAATACAGATGCTAAAATACTAAACAAAATACTGGCAAAGTGAATACAACAACATATTAAAAAATAATACATCATGATCAAGTGAGAATTATCCCAGAATCTCAAGGATGGTTCAACATACGTAAAACGGTTAACATAATACACCATATCAACAAAACAAAGAACAAAACCTGCAAGATCTTATCAATAGATGCAGAAAAGGCATTCGATAAAATACAACACAACTTTATGTTTAAGACACTCAACAAAATGGGTATAGAAGAAAAATATCTCAACATGATAAAGACCATATATGATAAACTATCAGCCAACATCCTATTAAATGACATAAAACTGAGCCCTTTCCCCGTTAAATCAGGAACAAGACAGGGTTGTCCACTCTCTCCACTCTTATTTAATGTGGTACTAGAGGTTTTAGCCAGAGCAATCAGACAAGACAAAGAAATAAAAGGCATACATATCGGAAAAGAAGAAATAAACGTATCACTTTTTGCAGATGATATGATCCTATACATCGAAAACCCCAAAGAATCCACAAAAAGACTACTAGAAACAATGAGCCAATACAGTAAGGTCGCAGGATACAAAATTAACATACAGAAGTCAATAGCCTTTCTATATGCCAACAATGAAACAACTGAGAACGAACTCAAAAGAATAATCCCCTTCACGATTGCAACAAAAAAAATAAAATACTTAGGAATAAACATAACAAAGAATGTAAAGGACTTATATAATGAAAACTATAAACCATTGTTAAGGGAAATCGAAAAAGATATAATGAGATGGAAGAATATACCTTGTTCTTGGCTAGGAAGAATAAATATAATCAAGATGGCTATATTACCCAAAGCAATATACAAATTTAATGCAATTCCCATCAAACTTCCAATGACGTTTTTTTAAAGAAATAGAGCAAAAAATCATCAGATTTATATGGAACTATAAAAAACCCCGAATAGCCAAAGCAATCCTAAAGAAAAAGAATGAAGCTGGGGGCATTACAATACCTGACTTCAAATTCTATTATAGGGCCATGACAATCAAAACAGCATGGTATTGGCAGAAAAATAGACACTCAGACCAATGGAACAGAATAGAAAGTCCAGAAATAAAACCACATATATATAGTCAAATAATTTTTGATAAAGGGGCCAACAACACACAATGGAGAAAAGAAAGCCTCTTCAATAAATGGTGGTGGGAAAACTGGAAAGCCACATGCAAAAGAATGAAACTGGACTACAGTTTGTCCCCCTGTACTAAAACTAACTCAAAATGAATCAAAGATCTAAACATAAGACCTGAAACAATTAAGTAAATAGAAGAAGACATAGGTACTCAACTCATGGACCTGGGTTTTAAAGAGCGTTTTATGAATTTGACTCCACAGGCAAGAGAAGTGAAGGCAAAAATTAATGAATGGGACTACATCAGACTAAGAAGTTTTTGCTCAGCAAGAGAAACTGATAACAAAATAAACAGAAAGCCAACTAAATGGGAAATGATATTTTCAAACAACAGCTCAGATAAGGGCCTAATATCCAAAATATACAAAGAACTCATAAAACTCAACAACAAACAAACAAACAATCCAATAAAAAAATGGGAAGAGGATATGAATAGACACTTCTCCCAGGAAGAAATACAAATGGCCAACAGATATATGAAAAGATGCTCATCTTCTTTAGCTATTAGAGAAATGCAAATCAAAACTGCAATGAGATACCACCTCACACCTGTTTGATTAGCTATTATTAGCAAGACAGGTAATAGCAAATGTTGGAGAGGCTGTGGAGAAAAAGGAACCCTAATCCACTGTTGGTGGGAATGTAAAGTAGTACAACCATTATGGAAGAAAGTATGGTGGTTCCTCAAAAAACTGAAAATAGAACTACCTTATGACCCAGCAATCCCTCTACTGGGTATATACCCCAAAAACTCAGAAACATTGATATGTAAAGACACATGCAGCCCCATGTTTATTGCAGCATTGTTCACAGTGGCCAAGACATGGAAACAACCAGAAATCCCGTCAATAGATGACTGGATAAAGAAGATATGGCACATATACACTATGGAATACTACTCAGCCATAAGAAATGATGACATCGGAACATTTACAGCAAAATGGTGGGATCTTGATAACATGATACAAAGCGAAATAAGTAAATCAGAAAAAACCAGGAACTACATTATTCCATACGTAGGTGAGACATAAAAGTGAAACTAAGAGACATTGATAAGAGTGTCGTGGTTACGGGGGGAGGGAGGAATGGGAGAGGGAAAGGGGGAGCGGGAGGGGCACAAAGAAAACAAGATAGAAGGTGACAGAGGACAATCTGACTTTGGGTGATGGGTATGCAACATAATTGAACGACAAGATAACCTGGACTTGTTATCTTTGAATATATGTATCCTGATTTATTGATGTCACCCCATTAAAAAGTAAAATTATTATTAAAAAAAAAGAACAGAGTTACCATAAGACCCAGAAACCCCTCTCCTGAGTATCTACTTGAAAATTTTGAAGACATTTATTCACAAATATGTATGCACCCTTATATTCTTTGTAGCATTATTAACAGTGGTCAATATATGGGAACAACTAAAGTGTCCTTTGACAGATAACTGAATTAAAATTATGTGGTACATACATACAATGAGATAACTACTCAGAATTAAGAAAAAATAACATAAACATATTGCCATTAGCAACAACATGGATGAATCTCAAGAATATCATGTGAAGCAAAATAAGTCAGACAGAAAAGTAAAGAACATGTGATTTCATTCATACATGGGATTTAAATCTAAAAGCAACAAAAAAAGACAATAAGGACAAATAAACAAAATCTCATACACATAGACAACAGTATGATAATTACCAAAGAGAAAAGGAGGTTGAGAGAAGTAATAAATGGTAATGAGGGTCAAACATATTGTGATAAAAGGAGATTTGACTTTCAGTGGTAAACACACAATGCACTATACAGAAGATGTATTATAGTATTTCACACTTGAAACATATAATTTTATTAACCAATGCCATCCCAATAAATTTTATAAAACATAAAATAAAATATACTACAAACTCTAAAATAAAAGAATGTGGAAAGACGGAAAAAGATATCATACAACCAGAAATTTATAAAAAGCTGGGGTAGCAATAATTATACTATTCAAAATATATTTTAATACAAAGAATATAAAAAAAGACAATGAAGGACATTATAAAATGATATGGCATTAATTCAAGAAAAGGATATAATACTCATAAACATCTACATATCCAAGATAGCATCACTTAAATATATAAAGAAAATATTAATGAACATAAAGCTAGTAATTGACAAATAACTAAATGTTAAACAACATACTACTAAACAACTAAATGATCAAACAGCCAACCAAACAGGAAATCAAAAACTACCTTGAAACAAGTGAAAATGAAAATACAACTTTTCAAAATTTATGGGATGCAGCAAGAGTAGTTCCAAAAAGAAAGTTTATAGTTATACAGGTCTATCTCAAAAAACAAGAAAAATCCCAAATAAACAATCTAACTCTACATTAAAGGAACTTTGAAAAGAAAAACACACAAAACCTAAAAAAACAGAAGGGAGGAAATAATTACAATTAAAACAGAAATGAATAGAAATTTAAAATAATAGACAAGATCAATATTACTGAGAGCTAGTTTCTTTGAAAAGTTAAAATTAACAAACCTTTAGCCAAACTCATAAAAAAGAGAGCCCAGATAAATACAATCATAATTGAATAAGAAGTTACAACCAACACCACAGAAATACATAGAATAACTAAAAATAACTACAAACAATTCTATGACAAAAATTTGACAATCTAGAAGAAATCATATAATATAGAGGCATATAACCTTTAAAGATTGAATCAGGAAGAAATAGAAAATGTATACAGCCCAATTACTAGCAATTATATGGAAGTAGTAAAAATAATACTTTAAAATCTCCAGGACGAGAAGCTTTAGAGGTGAATTTTACCAAACATATAAAGAAAAATTAATGACTATTCTCCTTAAATCATTTCAAACAATCAAAGGGGAAGGAATGCTTCCAAACTCATTCTATAAGATCAGCATTACCCTGATACCAAAACCAGACAAAGACATTACAAAAAAAAATTACAGGTTAATATCTTTGATGAACATACATGCAATATTTCTCAACAAAATATTATCAAACCAGATTCAACAATACATTAAAAAGATGATACACCATGACCAAGTGGGACATATCCCAGGGATGCTGGGAAGGCTCACCATCTATAAATAAAATAATGGGATATATAACATTAAAAAACTAAAGGATAAAACCATATTATCACCCCAATATATGCAAAAAAAAAGCACTCGACAAAATTCAACAATCTTCTATGATAAAGTCTCAATACAGTGTATATAGAAGGAAAATTACTCAACATAATAAAGCATAAATATCACACACAGCTGATACCATACTAAATTGTGAAATGCTGAAAGCTTTTCCTCTAAGATGAAGTGAAAAAAAACTCACTCTCACCACTACTATTCAAATAATATTGGAAGGCCTAGCCACAGCAATCAGACAAAGGGGAGAAAAAGCAATCAAATCAGAAAGTAAGAAGTAAACTTCTTACTATTTGTAGATGACATGACATAATATATAAAAATCTTTAAAGACCTCATCGAAAAGCTTTTAGAACTAATTAATTAATTAATTAATTAATTAAAGTTGCAGAAAAATAAATCAATATACAAGAATCATTGTGTTTTTATATATGAAAAAGAATAATCACAAGGAGAATTTTTTTTAAAAAGTCACATATGCAATAGCATCAGAAAACATAAATTACCTAGTAATAAATTTAAACAGAGTAGAAAGACTTATACTCTGAAAACTATAACATATTATAGAAGGTAATTGAAAATGATTTAAATAAAGGGAAGGATATACCATGCTCATGGATTAGAAGAATTAATATTATCAAAATGGCCTCAATATGGCCCTGGCCGGTTGGCTCAGTGGTAGAGCGTTGGCCTGGCGTGCAGAAGTCCTGGGTTTGATTCCTGGCCAGGGCACACAGGAGAAGCGCCCATCTGCTTCTCCACCCCTCCCCCTCTCCTTCCTCTCTGTCTCTCTCTTCCCCTCCCGCAGCCAAGGCTCCACTGGAGCAAAGATGGCCCGGGCGCTGGGGATGGCTCCTCGGCCTCTGCCCCAGGCGCTAGAGTGGCTCTGGTCGCTACAGAGTGATGCCCCGGAGGGGCAGAGCATCGCCCCCTGGTGGGCAGAGCATCGCCCCCTGGTGGGCGTGCCGGATGGATCCTGGTCGGGTGCATGCGGGAGTCTGTCTGACTGTCTCTCCCCATTTCCGGCTTCAGAAAAATACAGAAAAAAAATAGCCTTAATATGCCTGACCAGGTGATGGCAGAGTGGATAGAGCATCAGACTAGGATGCAGAGGACCCAGATTCAAAACCCTGAGGTCATCGGCTTGAGTGCAGGCTCATCCGGTTTGAACATGGGCTCACCAGCTTGAGCTTGGGGTCGCTGGCTTGAGATCAAAAGTTGTTGGCTTGAAGCCCAAGGTCACTGGCTTGAGGCTAACATTGCTGGCTTAAGCAAAGGGCCACTCACTGTAGCCCCCTGGTCAAGGCACATATGAGAACATAATCAATGAACAACTAAGGTGCTGCAATGAAGAACTGATGCTTTTCATCTCTCTCCCTTTCTATCGTTCTATCCTTATCTGTCCCTCTCTCTGACCCCCTCTCTGTCTCTGTCAAAATAAAATGCCCTTAATACCTAAAGCAATATAGAGATTCAATATAATCTCTATTGAAATACCAGTGGTATTCTTCTCAGAACTAGAACAACTGATCATAATATCTACATAGACCTTGAATAGCCAATACAATCATGAGAAAAAAAAAAGGAGGTATCACACTCCCTAATTTCAAGCTGTATTACAAGGTATAATAATCAAGAGTACGGTATTGGCATATATATATATATATATATATATATATATATATATATACACACACACACACACACACACACACACACACACACACACATATATATATATGACAATGAAATATAATAGAGATCCCATATATGTCATAAATATATATATATATGACAATGAAATATAATAGAGATCCCAGAAATAAATCCTCATTTATGTGTTTATTTAATCAACAAGAAAGGAGGCAAGGATATACAATGGAGTAAAGACAGGTTCTTCTATAAGTGGTATAAGAAAAACTGGAGTTGAAGATACATGCAAAAAAATGAAATTGGACCACTTCCTTACATCAGATATAGAAAAAAATTCAAAGTGGATTTAAGACTTAAATGTAAGACCTGAAACCATAAAACTACTAGAGAAAACATAGGCAGTAAATTCGATGACATCAGTCTTAGCAATATCGTTTTTAATATGTCTCCTTGTGCAAGAGAAACAAAAGAAAAAAATAAAAAATGGGATAACATCAAGCTAAAGTGTTTTTGCACAGCAAAGGAAACCCTCAAAAAATAAAAAAGGCGCCTGACCAGGTGGTGGCATAGTGGGTAGAGCGTCGGACTGGGATGCTAAGGACCAAGGTTCAAGACCCCGAGGTCACCAGTTTGAGCATGGGCTCATCTGGATTGAGCAAAAGCTCACCAGCTTGGACCCAAGGTCTCTGACTCAAGCAAGGGGTTAGAAGGCCCATGGTCAAGGCACACATGAGAAAGCAATCAATGAACAACTAAGGTGTCACAATGAAAAACTGATAATTGATGCTTCTCATCTCTCTCCATTCCTGTCTGTCCGTTCCTATCTATCCCTCTCTCTGACTCTCTCTGTCTCTGGGTAAAAAAATAAAAAATTAAATAAATAAATAAATAAAAATGGCAACCTACTGAATGGAAAACTATATTCACAAATAATACATCAAATAAGGACTTCATATCCAAAATAATAGGAACTCACCCAACTTAACACCAAAAAAAGAATTAAATTTAAAAATAGGTAGATTATCTGCATAGACATTGAGGTAGAGAGAACATACAGATAGTCAACAGACATATGAAAACATGTTCAACATCACTAATTATCAAGGAAATGCAAATTAAACCCACAATGAGATACCTCTCCCACCTGTCAGAATGGCCATCATGAAAAATCAACAAATGACAAATTCTGTCAAGGATGTAAAGAAAGGGAACCCTTATATATTGTAGATGGGATTATAAAGTAATGCAGCCACTATGAAAAATATAGTGATCCCTCAAAAAATTAAAAATACAGCTGCCGTACAATGCAGCAATTTGCTTCTGTGTAATTATCTGAAAACAAAAATATTCATTCAAAAAGATATATACAATACTACATTCAGTGCAGCAGGCCTTACAATAGCCAAGATATGAAAGCGACCTTGATGTCCATCAATAGATAGATGGATAAAGAAGATGTGGCATGTGTGTTTATACAGTGGAAAATACTCGGTCATAAAAAGTAATGAAATCTTGCCATTTGCAACAACATAGATGGACATAATAGGCCTTATGCTAAATCAAATAAGTGAGACAGAAAAACATGAGTACCATACAATTTCACTTACATTGCAACTCTGAAGAGCAAAATAAATGAAAAAAAAAAAATAGAAAACAGTTTCATAGATACAAAGAACAGATTGATGGTTGCCAGATGAAAGAGGGGTAAGAGAGCTGGATGAAAAAGGTGAAAGAATTAAGAAGTAAAAACTGGCAGTCACAAAATAGTCATGGGGGGGGTAAAGTACATACAGCATAAAGAATATATAATCAATAATGTTGTCATAACTATGTATAGTGCTACGTAGGTACCAAATGTATCAGGAATATCACTTTATACATTATATAAATGTCTAACCACTATGTTGTACAACTGAAACTAATATAAAATAATATTAAACATCATCTGTAATTGAAAATTTTTAAAAATTAAATTAAATTAAAGGAAAAAAAGCAACATCATAACTAAAGCTTGTTTTTTATTATTTATTTATTTTTATTTCTATAATTAACAGTCTTCAACCAGACCTTAGATCTCAGGCATTCCTGGAATGTATGAAACATCAAGCATCTGAATAGTAGCCCCACACATATAGTTTGTAAGGTCACTTTTCCCACAGCAGCTTCCAGATGTTTACCTTTGTCTTTTCTCCACTCGTTACTACCATCTCCTCAATGAACAGGATCCTGTTGCCTATAGGGAAATCATTTTTCAGAATCTCATTGGAAAGCTGGATCCGCTTGCCCCGTTCCATACACCTGGGAAAGGATGAGACTATATTTATGCTCTTGTTAAAATAAAGGGTATGTCAGAAGGGAGGCACTGTCCTCCCTTTACCCCTGGCCATCTATAATCTGTCTGTATGGATTTCTCTGTTCTGGACACTACCCATAAACGGAATCAGACAATTAAAAAAAAAAGAAAGGGTATGAAATACTGCAGATAGTCTATGAAGATATGTTTCCCAAAGAATTCTGGATAGAAAGTCACAACATTTAGAGATGAAGTAGTCAGGGAAGGCCTGTCTGGAGAGGTGACATTTGAACAGTCCTAAAAGAAATAAAATGTAAGCCATAAATATTTCTGAGGAAGACAATTACAAGTGGAAGGAAGAGCAAATGCAAAGGTCCTGAGCTAGAAACATGTTTGACATATTAGAGCAGTGGTAGTCAACCTGGTCCCTACCACCCTCTAGTGGGCATTTCAGCTTTCATGGTGGGCGGCAGTGGAGCAACCAAAGTATAAATAAAAAGATAGATTTAACTATAGTAAGTTGTTTTATGAAGATTTATTCTGCCAAACTTAGTGAAAATCCAAAATAAAGTACTTGGTAAGTAATTATTATTATATGCTTTAACTTGCTGTAACTCTTCCTTATAAATTTTATAAAGTAAAGTTACTTCCCTACTTTATAAATCACCATTACTATGGAACCGGTGGGCGGTTAGAAAATTTTACTACTAATAGAGATACAAAAGTGGGTGGTAGGTATAAAAAGGTTGATTACCCCTGTATTAGAGGAACAAAGAGGTCTGTGTGTCTATTTTCAACATTTTTTTTCATGGCACAAACACACACTAATTACTAAGGTCAATGCCCCTGACTAAATACAACCATTTTCATCTTATGGCACAAATAAATTAGTTACTGAGGAAGAAGAGGTCCGGGCCCCTTTTTCTTTAGTAATTAGTATATGAGTGCATGAGAAACAAAGGTTGAAAATCACTGGCTAGAGGTCCACGAGCATAAAAGAAAGTATTATTCTTATTAGGCCATATCCAGTTGTCTAGGCTGATATAGAATATGATCCCTATATGATTCTCCTTTACTGGTATCCCCTCCGGAATGAACATTTTTCTCTGAACTTTAAGCAAAGAAAAGAGGCTGATGAGAGTTGTTTTGGGATGCTATTGATCAGCCAAGATATCCAAAAAAGCATATAACTAGAGGAAATGATAAGGTACTAGACTTGTACTCAGCAAAACTGTCATTCATCTGAAGTACTACGAGCATGTGTGGTTTCTGACAATGACAACTCACTTCCCTTTTTCTGAGACTCAGTTTCCCCAACTGTTAAATGGAAATAATAGTAGTTACATTGTGGACGTATTTGGAAATTCTAGTAAGCACTTTAAATGTTCTGTAAGTGCTGAATACACTCAACGTTTCAAAAACAATATGAAAAAAGATGGAATATATTTCATTAATAATTTATATGAATTGTTTGTGAAATGAAAATATTTTGGATATATTGAGTTAAATATATATTAAAATAATTTAACTTTTTTATTTTGTATAATGTGGCCACTAGAAAATTCAAAATTACATATGTGGTCTAGACTAGCAGCTTGCATTATATTTCTGTTGCATAATTGCATGGTTGGCTCCTAATTGTTTAAGTCTGAGGTTAAATATTTCTTCCTTATAAAGGATATTTTTTGCCAAAAAAGTCTTTCTTTATACAAAGTAGGTCCTGTCCCCACCATATTCTCTTGTTCCTCATGTATAATCAAAGTCTGAATCTCTAAACAAGCTCATAATATGGCTAATCTTTGCTCCATTCAATTGTCATATAAATGTGAGAGGTATGGGCTAGTATGGCTTCTATAATAGAGTAGATATTTAAAAAGTGTTTATTTAATAAAAACTTTGTTGGGAGAGGCACTTGGAAAATTTATTTTCCCAGGAAAAGTACTCACTATATACTTTTTTTTTCCAAATAGACTGGTGCAAAAAATTGTAACTGGCTTTACTGCATCTCAGCTGAGTGAGAACAATGCAAGTGACTTGGAAATTACAGAATGTCCAAGTAAGGAAAGGAAGCAGGACAGAATCAAGGTTAATAAGTGGGTGGGACTATTATTATCTCCTTCCTCCCTCCCCCTTCAAGATTCTTATCCTGCTGCCTACTTAGAAGAGGTATGTATACTTACTAAGGACCTATGCGTAGGCAGGAAGCAATTGAGTGGAGCTGGCTTATAAAAGCTGGTTAAAGTAAGACAAGATGGCGATGAAGTAGGTGGACATACCAACTTGCAACTCCAAGAACCAAACTGGATTACAAACTAATTTTAAGAACCATCATTGGGAAAAACCAACTTTGGACTAAAAAAAGAGGACTCTTCAACCAAGAAACACAGAAGAAGGCACAATGAGACTGGTAGGAAAAGTGAAAACACAGAGAGGGCTGCCCAGCTCCCCGGAGTGAACTGCAGCTGGGAGAGACTCGCATGGCAGGAAGTGAGTTTAGCAGAGAGGGGAGGGTCCTGAGTCCCAGGAACAAAGCACCAGCCTGCAGCCCCAGAGCCTAGAAGAGGTGTATGGACAGTATTTAGCTGGAAACAAGACAGGATACTATTTGTGAGAAAGAGACTGATTTCTCAGACCCAGGATTCTTCTTAGAGGGATGGCACAGAAAACCTTTCTCACAAACACTCACCCAAGGCTCCGGATGATGGGGAAAGAGGAGACGACTGGAGTAGCAGGAAGAGAGCGTAATCTAGGAGGCACAGGGAGAAACATTTTGAGAGACAGCCATCCTAACCTCTTGGGACGAGTCCCTCCTCAAATCTGAAGTAAATATTTCCCCTGGAAACAGCAATACCAGCAAATGGAAGCAGGACACCAGCCAAACAAGCTCTCTTTTGGCACTCAGAGCAGACTCGCTTAGATGGAGGGAGCTTTCGGGACTACAGTAGTGAGTGTTAGGGTCTAAGCTGCAGCGCCTCCACTCACATAGCTGAGGGCTTGCACGATGGTGGGAGGCAGCGGGATGCGGAAGCACAGTTCTGTCGGCAAGGGCAGAAGCCAGATGGCCACCACCGAGGCCCAGGTGTGAGCTCAGTCTTGCCCGGCTGGGTAGGAGGGGACGTGCAAAAGTGGTCAAGCTCAGCTGCGGACTGCTGGCAATCCAGCCTGTGGAGGAAGGGCAGGAGTCCCTGAAGGGGCACAGACCCGCCCTTCAGCAAGGGTACAGGAGCACAGCCTTGCCCTGCCTGCAGAATCGAGGCTTGTGGCCTGACTTGGGAGCCGGCTCCTCCTGTGGGGGTGGAGCCAAAAGCCCAGAATAGGTAAAGTCCTGCTACTGAATGTAAGCATGCAGTCCCGCCCAGCCTGTGGATCCAAGGCTTGCAGCCATCCCATGAGCGAGCTCCTCCTGCAAGTGCGGGGCAAAAGCCCAGAATCAGGCAGAGACCTGCAGCTGAGCAGAGGTGTTCATCCCTGCCCACAGGGCTGAGCATAACACCACCCGCGAGGGCAAGGCAAAGGCCAAGGACTCCAAGGTTTGTACACCCGAGCACATGATCACAGCCACTCCCATGGAGAAGAAGCAGAAACCACAGCAACAGCCCCATTGGGCAGGCACCGGCAACGCCCATACCCGAATGCCCTAGGCAGCAACAGCAGAGGGGATGGCGGGCCTGCAGAAAGAACACACCTAGGGAAAACAGAGGCCACACCCACTGGACTCGAGTGGCCAAAATTTCTTTTACACAGAAAAAATGAGAAGGCAAAGAAATGCAACACAAATGAATCAAGAGAAACCCCCAGAAAAGGACCTGAATGAATCATATATAACCAAATTACCAGATGCAGAGTTTAAAATAATGAATGTTAGGATGCTCAAAGATATTAGAACAACAATAGATGGTCATTAAGAACACCGTAATAAAGAGATAGGAAATATAAAAAAGGGCATTGAAATAATAAAAAGAATCAGTCAGAAATGAAAAATACAATATCAGAAATAAAGAACACAATGGAAGGAATTAAAAGTGGGATGGATGAAGCTGAGAATTGAATCAGCGAGTTAGAGAACAAGATAAATAAAGGCATAGAAGCAGAGCAGAAAAGATAAAAGAGACTCAAAAAGTCTGAGGAAATTCTAAGAGAGCTCTGTGACAACATGAAGAGAAATAACATCCACATCATAGGGGTTCCTGAAGAAGAAGAGAAAGAACAAGAGATAGAGACTTTGTTCAAACATATCATAGCTGAAAACTTCCCTTAATTAAGGCAGGAAAACATCTCACAAGTTCAAGAAGCAGAGAGAACTCCATTAAAGAGAAACCCAAAGAAATCTACACCAAGACACATCATAATTAAAAGACCAAAGCTAAGTGATAAAGAGAAAATATTAAAAGCTGCTAGAGAAAAAAAGACTATCACCTACAAAGGAGCTCCCATAAGAATGACTTCCGAATTCACAACAGAAACACTTGAGGCCAGAAGGGAATGGCAAGAAATATTCAAAGTAATGCAGAACAAGAGCCTACAACCAAGACTACTTTATCAGCAAGGT
This sequence comes from Saccopteryx leptura, assembly GCF_036850995.1. Taxonomy (NCBI): domain Eukaryota; kingdom Metazoa; phylum Chordata; class Mammalia; order Chiroptera; family Emballonuridae; genus Saccopteryx; species Saccopteryx leptura. The sequence goes on along the minus strand of NC_089516.1, from coordinate 71,564,531 downwards.
TATTGTTTAAAATTAAAGGAGAAATAAAAAGCTTTCCAAAAAAACAAAAAAAACCTCAAGGAATTCACCACAACCAAACCAAGGCTGCAAGAAATGCTATGTGGCCTGTTGTAAACAGATCAAAGGAGAAAAAGAACATAGCAAAAGTGGAGTACAGTTTTAAAGAATAAAATAGCAATAAACAACTACATATCAGTAATAACCTTAAATGTAAATGGATTAAATGATCCAATCAAAAGACATAGGGTAGCTGCATGGATAAGGAAATAGGACCCATACATATGCTGTCTACAAGAGACACACCTTAAAACAAAAGATGCACATAGACTGAAGATAAAAGGATGGAAAAACCATATTTCACGCAAATGCAAAAGAAAAAAAAGGTGGGGTAGCAATACTTATATCAGACAAAATTGACTTTAAAACAAAGGCTAGAGTAAAAGATAAAGAAGGTCACTACATAATGATAAAGGGAGCAATCCAACAGGAAGATATAACCGTTATAAATATCTACGCACCTAATATAGGAGCACCTAAATATATAAAGCAGACTTTGATGAATATAAAGGGTGAAATCAACAGCAATACTATAATAGTAGGAGATTTCAATACCCCACTAACATCACTAGATTGATTCTCAAGAAAGAAAATTAACAAAGAAACAGCAGACTTAAAGAACATACTAGATCAACTTGATTTAATAGATATCTTCAGAACCTTTCACCCTAAAGCAGCAGAATATACATTCTTTTCAAGTGTTCATGGTACATTCTCTAGGATAGACCACATGTTAGGGCACAAAAGCGGTCTCAACACATTTAAGAAGATTGAAATCATATCGGGCATTTTCTCTGATCACAATAGCATGAAACTAGAAATCAACCACAACAGAAAAACTAAAAAATACTCAAACACTTGGAAACTAAATAGCATGTTATTAAATAACGAATGGGTTAACAATGAGATCAAAGAAGATATAAAAAAATTCCTAGAAACTAACGATAACAAGCATACATCAAACTGAAAATTTATGGAACACAGCAAAAGCAGTCCTGAGAGGGAAGTTCATAGCATTACAGGAATACTTTAAGAAGCTAGAAAAAGTTCAAATAAACAACTTGACCCTGCATCTAAAAGAACTAGAAAAAGAACAATAAGTAAAGCCCAGAGGTAGTAGAAGGAAAGAAATAAGAAAGATAAGAGCAGAAATAAATGACATAGAGGTTAAAGAAACAATACAAACAATCAATAAAACCAGGAGCTGGTTCTTTGAAAAGCTAAACAAGGTTGATGAACCTTTAACCAGACTCACCAAGAAAAAGAGAGAAGACTCAAATAAATAAAATTAGAAATGAGAGTGGAGAAATAACAACTGACGCAACAGAAATACAAAATATTGTAAGAAAATACTATGAAGAACTGTACACCAAAAAACTAGACAACCTAGATGAAATGGACAAATTCCTTGAAACATATAATCTTCCAAAAACTAATCTGGAAGAATCAGAAAACCTAAGCAGACCAATTACAACAAATGAGATTGAAACAGTTATCAAAAAAACTCCCCCCCAAAAAAGTCCTGGACCTGATGGCTTCACAAGTAAATTCTACCAAATATTCAAAAGAGAACTAACTCCTATCCTTCTCAAGCTATTTCAAAAAATTCAAGAGAAAGGAAGACTTCCAAGCTCCTTTTATGAGGCAAGCATAATTCTGATTCCCAAACCAGAAAAAGACAACACAAAGAAAGAAAATTATAGGCCAATATCCCTGATGAATTTAGATGCTAAAATCCTCAACAAAATATTAGCAAAGCAGATCCAGCAATATATATATAAAAAAAATCATACACCATGATAAAGTGAGATTTATTCTTTTGAGGTAAGGCTGGTAAAATATTTGCAAATCAATCAATGTGATTCATCACATAAACCAAAAGAAGGAGAAAAACAACATGATAATTTCAATAGATGCAGAAAAAGCAACTGATAAAATCCAGCACCCATTCATGATCAAAACTCTCAGCAAAGTGGAAATACAGGGAATATACCTCAACATGATAAAGGCCATCTATGACAAACCCACAGCTAACATCATATTCAATGGGCTAAAATTAAAAGCAATCCCCTTAAGATCAGGAAAAGGCAAGGGTGCTCCCATTCTCCACTCTTATTCAACATAGTTCTGGAAGTCCTAGCCACAGCAGTCAGACAAGAAAAAGAAATAAAAGGCTTCCAAATTGGAAAAGAAGAAGTAAAACTATCATTATTTGCAGATGACATGAGATTGTATATAGAAAACCCTAAAGTCTCAGTCAAAAAACTACTGGACCTGATAAATGAATCCAGCTAAGTGGCAGGATATAAAATTAATACTCAGAAATCAGAGGCATTTTTATACACTAACAATGAACTGTCAGAAAGAGAAATTAAGGAAGCAATCCCCTTCACCATTGCAACCAAAAAAATAAAGTACCTAGGAATAAATTTAACCAGGGAGATTAAAGACTTGTACTCGGAAAATTATAAAACATTGATAAAAGAAATCAGGGAAGATACAAACAAGTGAAAGCATATACCGTGCTCATGGTTAGGAAGAATAAACATCATTAAAATGTCTATTGTACCCAAAGCAATTTATAAATTCAATGCAATACCGATTAAAATACCAATGACTTACTTCAAAGATATAGAACACATATTCCAAAAATTTATATGGAATTAAAAGAGAACACGAATAGCCTCAGCAATCTTGAAAAGGAAGAATAAAGTGGGAGGTATCACACTTCCGGATATCAAGTTATACGACAAGGCCATTGTACTCAAAACAGCTTGGTACTGGCATAAGAACAGGTTATAGATCATTGGAACAGAACTGGGAACCAAGAAATAAACCCATATCTTTATGGACAACTGATATTTGACAAAGGAGGTAAGAGCATACATTGGAGTAAAGACAGCCTCTTCAACAAATGGTGTTGGAAAAATTGGACAGCTACCTGCAAAAAAAAAAAAAAAAAAAAAAAAAAAGAAAAGAAAAAGAAAAAGACCAGCAACTTACACCATTTTCAAAATAAACTCAAAATGATTAAAGATTTAAATGTAAGCTGTAAAACCGTAAGCATCTTAGAAGAAAACATAGGCAGTAAGCTCTCTGACATCTTTCGCAGCAATATATTTGCCGATTTATCTCCACGGGGAAGTGAAATAAAAGACAGGATAAACAAATGGGACTATATCAAACTAAAAAGCTTCTGCATAGCTAAAGACAGTAAGAACAGAATAAAAAGACAAACTACACAATGGGAGAATATATTTGACAATACATCTGATAAGGGATTAATAACCAGAATATATAAAGAACTTGTAAAACTCAATACCAGGAAGATAAACAATCCAATCAAAAAATGGGCGAAAGAAATGAATAGACACTTCTCCAAAGAGGACATACAAATCACCAATAGGCATATGAAAAAATGCTTAACATCACTAATCATTAGAGAAATGCAAATTAATACCACAGTGAGATATCACCTCACACCAGTCAGAATGGCACTCATCAACAAAACAACACAGAGTAAGTGCTGGCGAGGATGTGGAGAAAAGGGAATCCTCCTGCACTGCTGGTGGGAATGCAGACTGGTGCAGCCACTATGGAAAACAGTATGGAGATTTTGAAAAAATTAAAAACCGAACTGCCTTTTGACCCAGCTATACCACTTTTAGGAATATTCCCCAAGAACACCATAGCACTGTTAGAAAAGAAGAAATGTCCCGTCATGTTTATGGCAGCATTGTTCACAATAGCGAAGATCTGGAAACAGCCCAAGTGTCCATCAGTGGACGAGTGGATTAAAAAGCTTTGGTACATATAAACTATGGAATATTACTCAGCCATAAGAAATGATGACATCAGATCATTTACAACAACATGGATGGACCTTGATAACATTATACTGAGAGAAATAAGTAAATCAGAAAAAAACTAAGAACTATATGATTCCATACATAGGTGGGACATAAAAATGAGACTCAGAGACATAGACAAGAGTGTGGGGGTTACGGGGTGGTGGGGAGGAAAAGGATGGTGTTGAGGGCACAAAGAAAACCAGTTAGAAGGTGACGGAAGAGAATTGAACTTTGGGTGATTGGAATGCAGCATAATCAAATGTCAAAATAACCTAGAGATGTTTTCTCTGAACATATGTACCCTGATTTATCAATGTTAGCCCATTAAAATTAATTTAAAATTTTCTTTGTATGAGTAAACTACAATTTGTTTATTCATTCAACCACTATTGAAAAAAAAAAGCTGTCTAGAATGTACGTACCTGTGAGACACAGACTAGCAGACTCTTCTGTTTGAAGATTTATCTTGGTCTGATAACTATATTTCTTACCTACATTTTCCTCAAATCAAAGCCAGATCGTAAAACCCTGGGCCTTTCAAAATGTATTTCTTAGACATTCCCATTCAGAGTTTATCCCCTGTGATGCCCCCTCATTCATTACCACGTGCTTAAAACTCAACCTTCAGCACAGTGCAATGACTTAATAAGATGAACTTCTTTTGTCAGCTAATATGTCATCCTTCCGACAACAAAGGAAATCTGAGTGAAGTGTCCTCTGTACCATTTTAGAGTTATGGTGAAATAGAATTTTTTTGCATGTGTGAAGTCTGTAGGGAGATTGTGTGGTAGGAAGTGGTGAGCATTGATGATGCTTTCTTATATGCTGCCTACTCTGGAATTTGGGGCAAGTCGCTTCACCTCTCTGAATTTTCCTTTTTTTTTTTTTTCTAATTTTTCAGGGCTACATGAGACTCATTGTCTCAGAGGTGACTGAAACAAACACTTTGAAATAGAACTTATTGCCACAAAGCAAAAATCAAAGTATCTAATACGTTCCAGGTATATAGTAGAGGTTCAATAAATGGAAGCTCTTAAGGGGTAAGAATTAGGATGCTTGGTTTTCATTGTGATGTCTCTCTTGACTTTTGTGTTGTGTCAAGTAACTCATTTATCTTTCTTAGCCTCTGTATCTCCATTTGTTACTGGGAAAGAGGAATCCCTGTCCTAAATGGGTGTTCTGTGATCTAAAAATATTATTTATTGACAGATTTTCCCATTGTGGGATTAATATTCCAATCAGGCTTATCATGAAAGCAGTTGTCGGAGAGATGAGACATGTCTACGTTCCAAGACTATTATTGATTGTTTCTCTATACAATGACAAATATTTGGAAACCTGCCCTATTCTGTATTTACCAATTAAATCTTCAATTACAATCTAAAATCTAAACATCCTAGGCCTGTAAACCATAACAATTACTTCTACTCTAATTTGAGGCTGTGACTTTGGTAAAAACAGGCCAAGACCTGGACTTTGGTAGTTATTGGCATACTACCTCTTCTTTGCACTTCCAAGGCCCTATTCAAAAACAACTAACAACACCTGCCAAATCATATAAAAGAGAAAATCTTCTGATAAGATCTTAAGACTGCCAGTCCCTTGTGTAGCTCAGTAAACCCAAAACTCTAGATCAGGCAGGGTCCTTTGGATGCAAGTCACTTACAACTCATCTTTCTGGCTACAGGGTTCCCAAGCCCATGTGAAGGAGGGCACAGGCAGGCCACTTGCTGTACAGCGAAGGATATTCTCACTGCCTAGAAGTATTGGCTGGATGTTCTTCAAATCTGTATCCTTCTCATAGATTTTCGGTTTTTCTGGACAAGAAGAGAAAATAGCATAGATTAAGGTCCCACATCAGGGCTGATATTTTAACTCTAATACCAGTAAAGGAATCCCAATGGTTAGAATGTTGAAATATTTCTACATCAGTTCAGAAAAAGCTATTACTCTGTTTCCTAAGTACCCTTTCCTCACTACCGCTACCTTAGGTCCTCCCCATGCAGAGGCCCTTCCTGTGGCCCAGCAACTCAAGGGTTAATGTCTGACTAAACAGAGACCTCTAACACTGCTTACCTACACTATAGCATGACCTAATTAGTAAATGCCTATGCCCTACTTGTGATTATTTTTAATATTTCACCTCTAGTAGGCACACTAGAGCCCTGTTGAAGAGAAGTGAATCCAAGTCCCCAAATGACAGGTATGTATTTCAAAATAGTCTTTTTGATTGGAAGCTTAACAAAAATAGGACTGACATTAAGTTCACCTCTGCACCCTAGGCACAAAGTCAGTGCCCAAGAGTTATATGTTGAACTTAATTACAAAAGCTAAGAATAGGTCTTTTTTTTTCTATATTCAGTAATGTTTATTATTTTCATTTGGATTTAAGAAAACCAACAATAATAGGTTTCTACCTGATTTACAGGAATCTCACTTCTGAGTTGTCTAAATGTATACCCAACTGCTTACTCCACATTTCTAGTTGAATGATAATATTAATACTATCAATGTTACTAATATAATAAAAGTTAATTGATCTACATGCATGGCATTATTTTAAGCTCTTTATGCAAGTGAACTCATTTAATCCCCACCCTCTGAGGTTAATACTGTGATTATCCTTGTTTACAGATAAAGAGATTGAAATGTTAAGTAGCTTTCAGAAAATCACACAGTTCAGAGCTGAGGCCATGAATTCTGGTAGTCTAGCTCCAAAGCCCTTTCTCATAACTCAGGGGTCGGGAACCAATGGCTTGCGAGCCAGATGTGGCTCTTCTGATGGCTGCATCTGGCTCACAGACAAATCTTTAATAAAAAAAATAATAATAATGTTAAAAATATAAAACATTCTCATGTATTACAATTCATTCATTTCCTACTGCTCATGTTCATGGTTGCAGGTGGCTGAAGCCAATCACAGCTGTCCTCCGGGACAACACCAAATTTTTATTGGATAATGTGTAATGTACATGGGTCGTTGTATGGCTCTCACGGAATTACATTTTAAAATATGTGTCGTTCATGGCTCTCTCAGCCAAAAAGTTTCCCAACCCCTGTCATAACTTGTTACAACTCTACTATTCCATAAACATAATAAACTCAACATTTACAATAATAATAATAATAACAACAACAATAAACATATATAAACTTACCAAGTCTCAGGCACTATTTTTAAGTGTTTTTTATATATAGATCCTCATTTAACTTCATAACATCCCACTAGGAAAGGACTTCCTTTAGCTTTATTTTACAGATGAATAAACTGAGATGCAAAGAGATGAAATAACTTGCCCAAGGATTAGGAAAAGTAGAAAAGTAAGGAATGAAACCTAGACAATCTAACACTCAGGTTTATAACCACTACACTGTGTCTCCTGTAAAAAAAATAAAACTCCTCATTTCCCCTTCTCCTCTATTCATCATTTCAGTAATCTGCTCAGTCACATCAGCCAACAACACACATGTCATATTTGACCTCTCATTCTCCCTTACTCACACATTCTACCAATCATTACAAAAGCAGGAGTTCAGTAACAGATGAAACTCTTATCAGTGTTGTTCCCTACTGTACCTCCAGAGCCTAGTACATTCAGTGCCATATGTCTTGTAAGACTCAATAAATTCATGTTTGAAAGTGTTAAGCCACAGTCCTTTGTCATGTGACAGACAAGCAGAATTTCACTGTGCTTTCCAAAGTTGCTGTCTCTAATGTTGGTGCAAAATCCTCAAACCTTTAGAAAACTGAGATGTGGTTTGGATGTTGGAGCATTCGTATTTAAAACTGATCTCAGTTGTATCTCTTCACAAATGTAAGAGCTAACTGACAGACCTTTACAAAAAATTAACTGACAGCAATTTATTATATTCACAGCAAAAATATTTGCAATATGATGGGATGTAGAGCAGGCTAACTAGTTTTCTTTCATCCTTAATTAATGCTTTTTGTTTGTTTGTTTTTCTGGGGATTGTAAATATAAACTATTGCTCACTGATTCTCCTGTGACAATCTGGCTTCATTTTGTTCTCCCACTCCCTCCTTCTATTTCTCCCCTCCAAGGCCTAATTAACTTTAGCTTCTAGCACAAGATCAGCAATATCTTTCCTATTTTGTTTTTTGTAGCTGTCACCTTCTCCAGGCTCAACACGTAACTCTAGATGAGAGTGAGAAGACGGGAAAGTTAGCTCTTTCAGCCTCTGGAATACCCAAATTCTAGGAAAATAACAACTATTATATATGTTTGTCTCTGGCCGAAACCAGTACTGCCCTTGAACTTGTGGTCCTCACAATAACTACCTCTAGCAATAGAACGTCTATTCCTGGCTCCATCTGGAGTCAAGTCTCTCACCTCCCCTTCACACAATTTCCTTATCCTACTCCCTTTCCTTTGTTTGAAGCAAATAAAATAAGGGCAGTCACCAGATTTCCTCTAATAAATGAATTTTAGGACCAATGTGTATTGTCTGCATTTTCCATGATCTCAGAACTTTTTTTTTTCTTTTTCTTTTTTTTTTTTTTTTTTTTTTTTTTGTTGAAGGCATTCTTGGAGCCAGTATTAAGAACTTGGGAATTAAGGGACATATGACTGACATGTCAAAAACAGGGTTGGAGTCTTTGTCTTTCAATGCTGATTAGGATAAAGGGCCTGCTCCCTTTTGAAGGGATTGTGGAAATAAAAATATTTGTTTTTTGTTGGTGTTTTGTGAAGAATAAATATACATGAGAATGAAAGGATGAATGGGTGAATGAAATAAAATTCAAGCTGGCAGGGCTAGTGTCACTTTTAAGGCTCTGAAACATTTAGATTCATATAAGCACTAACTTAAATTTGCAAGACAAGGGATATGTTCTCCCAATCATAATTTTAAGTCCCTTTACTATAAATACATCTGGATTTTCAGGCATACCTGTCTTCAACAAAGCAGGTATATTTAGGTCAATGTGACCTTGAATTAGTCTCTTCCTCTCTTGGACCTCTGCTATGAATCGGCCAGACTGGGGGTGAGTTGAATCTAAATATTTACTGTTTCTCTTTCAGCATTGATTTTTGTGACTGTTTGAGTCTAAAGGATTCTTAACTCATTAATAAGTACTTCTGAGTGCCTCTTGGGTGCTATACCATGCCACATAGTGAATGAGGCATTCTTTATATAGAAATATTGGCACAAAGGTCTCTTTATTCCTAGGAGTTGTTGGCTTTCCTGAGAATTTCTAGAACTCCAATCAGACAATGGAAGCTTAGGACCAAATATCTAGTCTTTTTAGAGTTAGAGAGTTCATTGTTTTACAGCCATATTAGAATGACAACTGTCTTGTTACCCACTATTGTTTTATTATTCACCTAAATCACATGTCAAAAGGTCCCAAATAACTCAGAAGGCTGGTTCCTACATAATTATTTCAAATATACATCATATTTAATTATATATTTCAAATTTGGTTGGGTAAGCTAATCACCATAATGGTACGCACTTGATAACCCAGAAAGCCATCACTGATTGCTGAAATTCATCCTGGCTAGAGATGTTTTCTTTGTTGTTGTTGTTGTTGTTGTTTTTTACAGAGACAGAGAGAGTGTCAGAGAGAGAGATAGAGAAGGACAGACAGACAGGAATGGAGAAAGATGAGAAGCATCAATCATCAGTTTTTCGTTGCGACACCTTAGTTGTTTGTTGATTGCTTTCTCATATGTGCCATGACTGTGGGCCTTCAGCAGACTGATTAACCCCTTGTTCGAGCCAGCAACCTTGTGTCCAAGCTGGTGAGCCTTGCTCAAACCAGATGAGCCCATGACTAGGCTGGTGACCTTAGGGTCTTAAACCTGGGTCCTCCGCATCCCTGTCCAATGCTCTATCCACTGCACCACCACCTGGTCAGGCTAGAGATGTTTTTGTAATCAAACATAACTGAGTTGGGCAAGGTGTCTCAAGGTTCCATAGAGCTGAGAACTTGGAGGAAGCTCACCACTTTCTTTACTCAGTTGCAAATAGTGACTACACTGAGTGAACCTCAGTATAATAAATATAATTTGACTGTGCAAAGAACCATGGGAAAGATTCCAATAGCAATTATTTCTGCAAACCTGAACACTGTGATTTAAATAATGTAATCAGCTACAATGTGTATTTCAGCATTGAGTGGGAAAAATTGTTTTAAAACATGTATTTGAAAAGCTTTGTATTTAGATCTGGAAAAAAAAAAAAAGATTGAGCAAGAGCCAAATAGCAGATAACCGGAACTATCAGCCTGGCCATAACTGCTTTCTGAAGAGAGAAGGGAAGTTATATTTGTGGGATGCCAGCCTATAATGTACTAGGCACTTTGTTCATAATAAAAGATGGAGCTGCTTATTTAGGGCTTATTCCATGCCAGGTATTTTAATGCAGTGACTCATTCAATCCTTATAGCAACCCTAAGAAATTGATATCATTTATTTATTTCAAAGAAAAGAAAAATTGGCACTCTAAGTTAAAATATATGCACAAAGTCACACAGCTAGGAACCAGTGACAGAGAATCTGTCTGACTCCAAAACCACATGAAGCTCCATGTATTATGCCACGCTTTCATTCTTGAGAGCAGAGAGATTTCTGGTGCAACTACTATGTGCCAGGGCCTTGTGATAAGGCTTTACATTTATCATCTTTTTTAATCCTTAAAATTCCATTAGGCAGTGAGATCAATGAATTGACAAAGGCCATGCCACTAGTAGCTGGCTAGGTTTTGGACGCAGAGTTATCTAACGCCGAAGTCAGGGCCTTGTCTTCTGATTACTGTGCTCTCATTCCCCTACATCCTCTTAGCTATGGCAGAAGCCTCCCTACTCGAATTATATTTTCTTCTGGATTCTGTAGCAGGTCTTCTGACACACTTTAAGAAAGTTAATGTAAAACCATCAGAAAGGCTTGGAAAGTGGTCTGAGATGCCCTAGAATGAGCTCACCAAGTAGGTCAAGTCTCCCCAGACCTAAGACAGTGATGGAAAGTGTTTCTTTTCTAGACTCATCAAGGCTCTTCTAGAGTCTGGTGGCAGGGTTTCCAGAACTGCCACTGGAAAGAGCCTCCTAGGTCATGTTTAGGTTACCAATATTTTTAGAATTTTTCATTAAGGTTTTCCATGTTTGAGAGCATGTCCTTTGGAACCTTTGTGTAGTTTAAAATCTTAACTCTGCCACTTGGCTGCTGTAAGATATTGTGCAAATTGTTCAATATCTCTGTGCCTCAATTTCTTCATCTTATAAGTGAGATAATAAGTGAGTTCCTACATCCCAAGGTGTTTTTTGAAGAATAGGGATAAAAATCATATTTCAGAATAGTCATGGGGATGAAATGAGATCATGCTTTATAGATTGTCTGTAAGCTGGGGGGACACCCTTCACCTTGTCTAGTGAAGAGAAACTGCTGAGATGTGTGATGCTCTCCGGGTTTAGATCTCTCAGAGGATAGATGGTGTTACTCCTGCTTCAGATGCCTAGGAAGGCATTTCCTGAAACTAATTTTAGAACTTCAAGCTGATAAGAGTAGCTAGAAGTTACTTAAAATTGCAGGGGCCCTTATCAAAGGGTTCAGGGTTTAGTCATCTCAAACAATATGTAATTGAGAAAAAAAAAAAGAAGAAATGGCCATTCTCTTAATGAAAAATAACACCCTCTCTGTCACTAGTGATGTGTGCCCTGCTTCTAACCATGTTAAGCAATCACCTGCTCCAGGTATATAGGCCAATATAAAATTACAACACTCTTAAAATCCTTGTCATTTCCTAAGTGATAAAAGCACTAGGAACATTTTTTTTTGTTCTAACATTTGATCTTTGACCCTGGTTCCTGATATGAAGTTCCTAAATCCCTTGGAATTTCTGAGGTGATAGAGGTATCTTTTGTTTTGATCAGGCAACTCTGGGTGGGCTCCTGATGGCACATGAATGGGGGCTGTTAGAAAGATAGGCCCATAATTAGAAGATGGAATTTTCAACCTTAGCCCCTACCCTCCAGAGAGAGAAGAGAGGCTGTAAATGCAGTTGATAGGTGGCCATGCTTACATAAGAATCCCAATAGTGTTAGGTTAAAAGAATTTTCAGGTTGGTGAACACATCCACATGCAGAGAGGGTGACACATACCAATTCCACAGGTACTCTCCCACACCTCTCCCTATGTATATTTTCATCTTGTTGTTCATGCATTTTTTGTCATATCCTTTAGTAAACCAGCAAATGCAAGTGTTTTCCTGACTTCTGTGATATACTCTAGATAATCAGTCAAATCTGAGGAGAGGTGCCTGAGAAACTTCAATTTGTAGCTCAGACAGGTGATTGGTACCTGAAGTAGTATAGAGGCCCTGAATAGGAACATAGAACAGGACAGAGTTCAGTGCTCTGAGGCAAAAGCCACAGTGGCTTTACTGACAAAAATACTGAATGCAGTACTGTGCTGAGGCAGCACAATAGGGATAGAATTAGCAATTCTGATTAATCAGTAGGTAGAGACATTTGAGCTTCTTCTTCATTGCCTTTTTATCTGCTCGAAGGAAGTTCCCCTTCCTGACTTCTTCATTTTCTTCTCTGCTTCCTGACTTCCTCATTCTCATCTCTGCTTCAATTTGTGTGCATCAATATATACCCTTAAGGACTGGGGGCAAGGGATGTCTCATGAAACCTGTATAGGGGATTGTGAGGTGGTCTCCCCTAGGTTCCTCTGTGCATGCCATGTGGTCTGAGTAGTCATTGTCCCCACAGCAAGTGGTGCCCTGTAGGAGGAACGGGAACTAAATGACAAAGTGGGGACTGCTTTATGAGACTGAGCTCTTAACCAGTAGAATCTGATGCTATTTCCAGATGGATATTCTCAGATTGTGTTAAATTGTAGGACACTCAGCTGGTGTCACATAAAATTGCTTGGTGGAGGAGGAACACCCACATATCTGGTTTTGTAAGTCTCACAAGACAATCGGTAGTGTGAGAGTAAATGAGACACATAGGAGGGAAAACTGAATTTTCTTAATTCAGCAAATTAGCTTGGTTTTGGAATTTAAGACCCAGATTATAAGAAGCAGATCTCTAAATTGGTGAAACAGCTCCTCAGACCTGGAACATATGAGCTTGGGCTCTATCGAGACTCTTCCATTAGCTGACCTTGGTCTATATCTTCATTGTCCTCAATTTTAAAATAAGTTTGTTGGCAGAAGAGACAGATTCATAGATAAAGAAAACAAACTGATGGTTGCCAGAGGGAAGGGGAATGACAATATAGGTGAATAGGTGAGAGGGAATAAGAGATTCAAATTCTAGTTACAAAATACACTGCTCACAAAAATTAAGGGATATTTTATTGCTTCATATTCATTTTGAAATATCCTGTAATTTTTGTGAATAGTATAAGTGTCAGAGATATAATGTACATCACAAGGAATAATTCAATAATATTATAATAACTGTATATGATAACAGATGGTTATTATTAGACTTATTGTGGTAATCACATTGTAAGGTATATAAATGTTGTATCACTGCTGTACAACTGAAACTAATATAATATTGTGTGTTAACTTTAATAACAACCTAACTAACTAAATAAATACATACATGCATATATACATAAAATAAAAATAAGGTTGTTGGGTCAGGTGACCTCAGAGGAATGACTGTCCTGGGTTAGCGGTAACAATTTATAACTTGTTTTTATTTGGTGGTAAGGAAGTGAAGAATTCATGAGTAAAGTAATTAAGGTCTAACTGTAAAGTAATTAAGGTCTAACTGCTCGCAAAAATGAGGGGATCAGAGAACATGCAGATACTCCATTACTTTCAGCCTTTTGTATAGTGCACTTTTACCAATGAAATAAAAGCTGGTTTTGCATCTTATTTGCATAATCAAACAACTTTCTTTGAAATGTCATTTGCTCTTCTGATGTTCTTGTTTAATAAAAAAAAAAACAAATGCTTCCTTTTTTATCACTTCATATTCATTTTGAAATATCCCCTCATTTTTGTGAGCAGTATATATAATTATGTCTGGCCCACATGGTGCCAATAACTTCTCTTTTTCTAATTGACTTCTGTCTTTTCTGCCTATTTGTCTCCATAAGAACTTAAAATCAAACTGATTTAGCTACTTAGGGCATAGGCCAATCAAAAGATTCAGAAGAAAATAGTTATATATAATGGTAACTCCCTTCATTATTCTCTAGCTTCTTTCCATTGCTTTCAATTTATCCATAATACTTCTAAGTACTTTCTCACTTGGAATATTGTATATTTATCAGATTTGTTTTCCCATGTACATCTTTCTATAACATATTACATGAAGGCCAGAAGGTTTATCTTTTTATTTTCTGCAACAACCCCAGAATCTAGAATACTACCTGGAATATAGTAGGTAGCTCTATAATTATTTGATTAACTGATTTTTAAAATTTTTAAATTACAGGTGAAATTAAATATTATTTTATATTAGTTTAAGGTGTACAATATACTGGTTCGACAATTGTAATTTACAATGTGATCTCTCAATAATTCTAATACCCACTTTGCACCATACATAGATATTACAGTATTATTGACCATATCCCCTATGCTATACTTTACATTACCATAACTATTTTGTAACTAACAATTTGTACTACTTAATTCCTACACCTTTTATATCCAGCCCCCCAACACCACTCCCAACTGGCAACCTTCAGTTTTTTTCTCTTTCTCTATGATTCTATTTTTATTTTGTTTGTTCATTTATTTTGTTATTTAGATTCCACGTATAAGTGAAATCATCTGGTTTTTGTCTTTCTTTGTTTGACTTATTCCACTTAGCATAATACCCTCTATGTCCACCCAGCAGCAAATGATAAGATTTAATTGTTTTTTTAATGCCAAATAATGTTCCACTATATATTTGTAACACATTTTAGTAATATTATTTCCTGATATACCTCTTCAGGCAAGAGAAAGAAAAGAAAAAAAATGAAATAAATGGGCCTGACCAGGTGGTGACTCAGTAGATAGAGCATCACCCTGAGATATTGAAGAGTAGAGTTTGAAACCCTGAGGTCGCCAGCTTGAGTATGGACTCATCTGGCTTGAGTGCAGGCTCACCAGCTTGAGCGTGGGGTCGCCAGTTTGAGCATGGGATCATAGACATTATCCCATGGTCACTGGCTTGAGCCCAATGTCCCTGGCTTGAGCAAGGGTTCACTGACTTGGCTAGAGAACCCCAGTCAAGGCACATATAAGAATGCAATCAATGAACAAGTAAGGTTATGCATCAATTATAAGTTGATGCTTCTTATCTCTCTCCTTTCCTGTCTGTCTGTCCCTGTCTGTCTTCCTCTCTCTCTTTCTATCAAATAAATAAATAAGTAAATAAATTAAAAAGATAAACTAAAAGATTTTTCACAGCAAAGGAAACCATCAATAAAACAAACAACCTACTTAATGAAAGATGTTTGCTAATAATACATCCAATAAGGTGTTAATATATAAAATTTATGAAGAATTCAGACAACACCACTACCACTAACAACAAACAATCCAATTAAAAAACAGGTAGAGGACCTGAATAGCACTTATCCAGAGAGGGCATACAGATGATTAATAGACATATGAAAAGATGCTCAATGTCATTAATGATCAAAGAAATGCAAATTAATATCTCCATGAGATATTACCTCACACCTGTCAAAATGTCTGTCATCAACAGAGCAACAAACAACACATATTGGTGAAGATGTGGAGAAAAGGGAACCTTTGTGCACTGTTGGTGGGGTTGCAAATTGATACAGCCATAATAGAAAACAGTATAGAGGTTCCTCAAGATACTTAAAAATAGAACGACCTTGTAGCACAGCAATTCCACTTCTGAATATATATTCAAAGAAATCTAAAACACTAATTTGAAAAGATATATGTACCCCTATGTGCACTGCAGCATTAATAAAGAAGTCAAAATATGGATACAACCCAAGTACCTATCTCTATCAACAGACGAGTGGAGATTTTGGGGAGGATCATTCTGTAAAGTATATGATTGTCTAACCACTATGCCATACATTGGAAACTAATATAAAATAATAGTAAATGTAAATTGCAATTGAAGAGTAAATTTTAAATATACATTTAAAGTGTCTTTAAAAAGATAATTTGCATACTTTGCTCAGCATTTTAAAATAGTTAATAATTTTGCCAAAGCAGTATGTTTCTGGACAAACATTGTTATTTGACAAGGAAAATTATATATATGATGTTATAAAATTTAAAAATACACAAGCAGATAAAGATGATGTGGTATATATGTACAATGCATTAGTACTTGGCTACAAAGAAGGATTTTTGTGAGTGATAGAAAGAAGTGCCCTGCTATTTCTGCTGCTTTTCTTTTTCCCAAGTGATGGGAGGAAGGAGAGAGAGAAAGATTTTAAAAGTGGCCAAGCCACATAGGATTTTTCACAAAATCCTTATGTCCTTATTCCCCTGCCAACCCATCTTGTCTATTTCCTTTTAGGGCAATAGAAATAGCCTCTGTGAATTTCTCAGCATGCAGTATCTAACAGAGTAATCCCAAGGTCCTCCTGAGAGGTGAAGCTTTGGGTCACAAGTACACATGAATTCCATGTAATGTTTAAGGAAAAAATAGGTGTTCATTTGTTTAAAATAAACCCCTTTGACCTGAGCCTTCCCACAAGCTCCTCTTGGCATTCATCCACTTTGCTGACTGATGACTTCTTTAGCTCCATTTGAGCCCAAAGGAGTCATCCCACAGGGTGTGCATGACAGCTGCTGGCATTTCTCTAGCTAAGAAAGGATACTGAAAGGAACAGGAACAGCTTTGAATAGCTAAACTGCTAATTCCAGAGGCCTTCCTGGCCCTACCCTTCTCTTCAGAATTCCCGATGACCCACAAAACATTCTTAAACTAATTAGGGGCAGGAAGCAAAGAATTGAGAGATGGGAACAGACAGTGGAACTGCTGGCCTGCCTGACCTTGACTTAGATACCAACCTGCCCTAAATAACTCACAAAGAGAAGGAGGGGGGAAAAGTATTAACCCAATGAAGGATTTTGTTTAGATTTTTGTGTATATTTATTTTCTCTATTTTGTTATTTGGTTTTAAATTGATGTGCAATATTTTAATAAACTTGTTTATTTGTTTTTTCATATTCGACATATAAGTGATTTAGGTATTTCACTTAGCACAATATCCTAAAGGTTTATCTATACTGTCACAAGCAGCAATATTTCATTTTTTGTAAGGCTAAATAGCCATTCTGTGCACATGTATGTATATACATATATACATACTATATATAATATTGTAATTATATTATATATACATAAATAATAAATATATATTATATACATACACACTATGTATGATATTTATCACATATATAATATTATATAGTAATATATGCAAATCTTCATATTCAAGCATCCATCAAAGACAGGTTGTTTTCATGTCTTAGCTATTGTAAATAATGCCACAATGAACATAGAGGTGCAAATATATTTTTGAATAAGTCTTTTTGTTTTCTTTGGATAAATTCCCAGAAGTAGAGTTCTTGGATCACATGGTAGTTCTATATATTTTTTGAGGCATCTCTATATTATTTTCCATAGTGGTGTCACCAATTTACATTTTCTCAAGAGTACATAAAGTTCTATTTTCCCCACATCCTCATCAACAATTGTTACCTTGTCTTTATGATAATAGCCATTCTGACAATTGTGAGATGATACTCATTTGATTTACATTCCCCTGATAGTGATGTTGAACATCCTTTTATGTACTTGTTGGCCATCTATGTATCTTTGGTAAAATGTCTATTCAAATCCTCTTCCCATTTTTCAGTTGGATTGTTTGTTTTGTTCTTGTTGTTATTGAGTTACATATTCTTTATCTATTTTTATATTAACCATTTATCAGATATATGATTTCCAAATATCTTCTCCCATTCAGTAGATTATCTTTTTACTTTGTTGATCATTTGCTTCATTGTGCAGAGGTTTTTATGTTTAATGTCATTTTTTTTAAATTTTTACTTTTGTTTCTCTTGCTTTTGGAGTCAGGTTCAAAAAAATCATTCCAAATTCAATGTCAAAGAGCTCATCACCTACATTTTCTTATAAGAGCTTTATAGTTTTAGGTCTTACATTCAAATATTTAATTCATTTTGAGTTAATTTTTTAAGTATGGTATAAGAGCACAATGGATAAGCAGTCTATTACCCCAATAAATCCAATGGAAATGAATGAGTGAGTGAATTGTAAGATAAGTGGTCCAGTATCAGTCTTTTACATGTGGCTGTCCAGTTTTCTCAAAACCACTTATTGAAGAGACTGTTCTTCCCCCCACTGTATATTCTTACCTCCATTGTCTCAAATTAATTTGACCATATTCTATATGCATGGGTTTATTTCTGGGCTCTTACAGATACATTGGTTTGGATGTAAGGCTGCTATATCTCTGGGGATGTTTTTTTCCAACCTGCCACATTCCAATTAGAATTAGCACAGATTCATTGGCTCTTCATTGTCCTGGCTTTTGATAGAGATTTTCTGACGAGTGATCTGCCCTTTGTGAGGCAAGTAGGCTATAGATAAGCTCATGTGAAATGAGCTGACCCAAAAATGTTCTGGATATTATGTTAAGAAGTTTTCTCAGAGAAGCCTAAATGGATAGGAAGAGCAAGAGCAGATGTTAGGGATACAAAGGGAGCATATCTTCATAGACCCCTCAACAAGAATTTCTATACCTTCTTAACTGGGAGTGGAGCCAACCCTGTCCTTCCCTTTTCTCACTCTGTACTTGCCTTCAGCAAAGCCACATATCCCAGTCATGCTTCCCAAGATACTAAGAGCTATGTTGGGGAAGCTCGGAAACCATGGGAGGTAGCCTATGGTCTCATGGTTCTTACAACAGTAAGGACAACAGGTGGAGAGAAACACTTCCGGATTGAGCAGCTAAACTTGCAATCAGGTTATGTACCTTGAATTAGGTGTGTGGGGCCAGTTAGCAGTAGAATATGTAGCTATTAAAGAGAATGTCTGTGCCCCTCAGCCTTGCTAACTTTTCTTACCCAAGATGGAAGTCTTTAGGGTCACATTAATAAGTATATCCAACCAAATATAGTAACACCTGTTTTTTGTTACCATGACAAGAAATATTGAGGCTAGGAAAATGAACATAATCCTATCTAGGTCTGAAGATGCTATAAGCATTAATCAAAAGAATTGCATCAAAGGACTAAAGCATAAAGACAAAGTTCAAGGCTTTGTTTCTGAACTATATTTGTATAACAGTATATATGGCAGAAACTTCTTTTTATTCCCCTGCTTATTACTTTTCCTTTTCATCCTCAGTAATATATTTTAAAATGGTATGTGGTTGTTTATTTAAAGACTATGTTTTTTATTCACTTTTGCAGCTACATGTTTTGCAGAACATGTGATCAAGTTCTGGTATGTGTGCAAATTCCTTGTCATGTCCTTAAATGGTAGAGTATAAGAATAAGTCCTCTTTGCCTGTTGGTGGTCGAGAGCTATCTCAGACCATATGGATGAGAACAACACTTTAGAGATAACAAAGCAACAAAGATCCTGGATCACTGATTAGGATTTTTATGTATTATCTTGTTTAATCATTCTTTTTTTTTTTTAATTTATGTGGTTTTTGTTTTTTGGTGTTTTGTTGTTGTTTTTTTTTCAGAGACAGAGAGGGAGTCAGAGAGAGGGATAGATAGGGACAGACTGACAGGAATGGAGAGAGATGAGAAGCATGAATCATCAGTTTTTTGTCGTGGCACTTTAGTTGTTCATTGATTGCTCTCTCATATGTGCCTTGACCGTGGGGCTACAGCAGACTGAGTAACCCATTGCTTGACCCAGCAACCTTGGGTCCAAGCTTGTGAGCTTTGCTCAACCCAGATGAGCCCGCGCTCAAGCTGGCAACCTCAGGGTCTCAAACCTGGGTCCTCTGCATTCCAGTCTGATGCTCTATCTACTGCGCCACCTCTTGGTCAGGCTTTTTATAATTTTATGAGACAATATATTTAAGCATATTTAAGAAATTGTTATATTTACTTTGCTATATTAATATTGCTAATTATTGAGGTATAATTGACATACAACATTATGTGTGTTTCAAGTATACAACATAGTGTTGTGGTATTTGTATACACTGTAAAATAATGACCACAATGTCTAATCATTGTTATTTTGAGTCTCTTAAACAACAGCAAAACCTATAGTTTTACTAACACAGAAAATTTACATTCAAGTTTTGGCTGCTTTCTAACATACTATACAATACCTTGGATAAGTCACTTTCTCACTCTAAACCTCAGTTACCCACCCCATCTTTGAAGTGAAGAGGATAATAGGGTGGAATGAGATGAACCCATGATTTGAATTAGCTGGGTGACCCTAATTGGGTTATTTGTTCTTTCTTGATCCCTATCTCTTAGATTTTTATTTGGAGCTCTTTTTTCCCTTTTGGAATGGTGGGATACTTCTGCTAGACTGTGCTGCTATGCTGTTTTTCTATTTAATCTACTAAAGTATATGCAAATTAAAAGGGAAAAAAACATAGTTATTCTCTACTCATATATCCCATAGTCCCAGTGTGGGCTATGCATCTCTGCCTGTATGGGTGCTTAAATCAGTTTTGTTATCTGATTTGAAAAAAAAAAGTGGTATCCAGATTTCTTTTTAGGTAAGCAAGTGATACTATAGGGCAGCGGTGGGAATCTTTTTGGCTGAGAGAGCCATGAAAGCTACATATTTTAAAATGTAATTCTGTGAGAGCCATACAACGACCTGCCCGGAGAACAGCTGTGATGGCTCCAGCCACCCACAACCATGAACATGAACGGTAGGAAATGAATGGATTGTAATACATGAGAATGTTTTATACATATTTTTAATGTTATTATTTTTTATTAAAGATTTGTCTGTGAGCCAGATGCAGCCATCTAAAGAGCCACATCTGGCTCACGAGCCATAGGTTCCTGACCCCTGGTATAGGGAGTCATTTCAGAGACTGCAGGTTTATGCCGCCAACCCCCATGCCTGCAAATTAATTATTTCTTTGGACATCAATGGACTATGAGAGGCAAGTATGCACTTCTGTAGGAGGAGAAAACAAAGCTTCATCAGGCCATTCTGTAAGGACATGAGGAAAGAGATCACACCTGGTAGCTAGCCCCTTAGTTCCCTATCTGCCATGAGGAGAGATATTTTTTTTGTCCTGAAAAACTCTGAATTGAGTTTATCTAATAAGGTGGTATCACCAAGGCATTAGCTGGAAGCATAAGAAGAAAAAACAGACAAACAAAAACAAGCAACATGACCTTGGGAAAGCACAAACTACACAGGTTTTGACCAGAGAACTCCTAGGACAGATAGGAGGTATTGTCATGTTCCCTTCTTCAGATATCTAGCTGGTGAAATGCTGAGCCAAAGAGTAGGTTTAACACAGAGGAAACATAGAGGAATTGATAGTGGTGGGTAAAGATGTGGGATTTTGCTCTAGGTTTTGGCTTTGGCATTTATTTGACCAGTTAGAATAGATGATAGACCATGTCCTGATACTTCACTTGATGTATAAACTATTTCTTGGGATTCAGGGTGCAACATGCATAAGCAGTAATGTTGAACAATTTTGGCATAAGACTTTGATAAAAGATAAGGAAAAGGAGGTAGCAAAAGTTGAGACTTTATTCACCTGATGTGATTTTTATGACAGTTTTGTGAGGCAGGTATCATGACGCTTATTTTAAAGATGATAAAACAGGATCATAAAGGTGAAGTAAATTATAAGGTCACATGGCCAGTAAGGGCATGAGTCAGGGAATCTGGGTTTAAGAATAGGTTATAATACTAAATTTTCCTTCACCATCTGCCCATGTGACTGCCAAGGAGAAAAGTGATAAACCTTAATTGAGAGACTAGCAGAAATGGCAAAAAAAGGTGCTGAGTGCTTACTGCCATGTCCAGACTGGAAATTGTCAAACCATGGAAATTATGGTAATGATGGGGATATTGATGGTAGCTATTTTTAGTTTTCCAAATTAGCCTACTCTTTTTGATATTGGAAGGCCAAGAAAAATCTAAGAAACCTCCCAAGAAAGCAAGGTGGACAAATAAAATAGATAATCTATGATCTGTATAAAACAAAGATGCTGAAAAAGGAAGCTTTCCCCCCTTCCCCCCAACCCCTGCTACTTTGCAAAGTTTTGGTGTTGAGAAAGAAAGGATGGGGAGGCATAGTCTTAGAGCCACATAAGGACCCATCTGGCTTCTCCTTCTTATTCTGCTCTCTGATGAAGCAAGGCTAAAAAAACAAAGGACCATTCTATCCAGGAATGGTTCTTACTTCTCATGGACTCCCCTTCTCCTTTCCAGAAGCCCAACATGTAGGTGAAAGGTAAGCTAGGCTGCTCATAATAGCAGGAAAGTCTTCTGCTAGAAGAGAATGCAGAGACAGAAAGACTAAAATAGAGCATCGGTTTGGAAGAAGAGATAAGCTAGATTAGTCACACTGGCTTTCAAGTCACTGGATAAAATTGCAGTAAGGTCATTAACAGGCAGACAGTGGTGGTTGTGCTCAAAATTTCTGATTATATCATTTTGTTCCACTTTCAAGGGAAGTCAGCAGGAGTGGATCTACGACAAGCCATGGAGGACAAGGTAATCCTCTTTCCATTCCCTTTCATGTACAGAAACAAATACCAAGATGGAGTTTTGGCTCTCCTTACCTCAAATTATATTTTCTCAATAAAAAAGAGGTTAGTTTTAAAGAAAATGACAGGAAATGAATTATTCAGAGCTCTGGAAATTCTATCAGTATAGAGGGTTAATCAACACCTGATGATCAAAAAGCATCTTCAAAACCCCTGTCCCTGGGATTGTAGCATGGATTTCAAATCCCAACAACTTACCATTGACAATCAGTTGTATGGTAAGATTTTTGTAGAGTCCATGCTTGCTGTTGCTCAGAGCAAAAGTATAGTTACCAGCATGCTTTATATTCACTTCCAGGATTGTGAGTTTGTACTTAAGAGGGTCAAGCTGAATGGTATGGTTTACTGGAAGTGGTTTCCCATCTTTGAACCTATGAAGTATGAAAAATAAATGGTTACTACAGTGTTGACATCTAGAATACCCAGCTTTCTACCCCAGGGACATTTTGTTTAGGTTTCATCATGATGAACAAGGAGAAGTCAAAGAGCAGAACTCTCTGCATAAAATTCCCAAGCTGGAGCACCTTTGTACAGCTATAAAGGTAGTAAAATACTGAGTCTGTATTCTTCCTCTTTTCTTAATAGTCAAAACTTTTTTTTCAGGTGTACATTTCTATACTACATCATCTGTATATTGTATTGTGTGTTCAGCACCCCAAGTCAAGTCTCCTTCTATTATCATTTATCTTTCCCCTTACCCTTTTCTAATTCTCCCATTCCCCTTTCCTTCTTGTGATACCCAAACTGTTGTCTATATCCATGATATTTCTTTTTTTCTTAATCCCTTCATCATTTTTACCCAGCCCCTCAAGCTCCATCCACTCTTACAGCTGTCAGTTTGTTCTTCATATCTATGAGTCTGTTTATATTTTCTTTGTTAGTTTGTTGTACTCATTAGATTATAAATATAAGTGAAATCATATGATACTTTTATTTTTCTAACTGACTTATTTCACTTAGCAAACTAATGAGACATCACTTCACACTCATCAGAATATCTCTCATCAATAAATCAATAAACAACAAGTGATGGAGGGGGTGTAGAGAAAAGGGAACCCTCACATGTTGTTGGTGGGAATGCAGATTGGTGCAGCCACTGTGGAAAGCAGTATGGGGTTTCCTCAAAAAATTAAAAATGGAACTGATATATGGCCCAGCAATTTCACTTCTGGAAATATATTCCAAGAAACCCAAAATGCTAATACAAAAGAATATATGCACTCTTATGTTCCCTGCAGTGTTATTTACAATGACCAAGAAGGGGAAGCAGCCCAAGTGCCCATCACTAGGTGAGTGGATAAAAAGCTGTGGTACACTTACACAATTGTAATTACTCAGCCATAAAAAAGAAGGAAATCTTGCCTTTTGTGACAGCATGGGTGGATCTTAATAATCAAAACTTTAGGAAAGCAGCTTCACCCATGCTTCCAATTCCTCACTTTCCATCCATTCCTTAAAACTTGAAACTCTGATTTTCCACTCTGACACTCATTCAAAATATATTCTCCAAGTTTATCAGCAATGCCATAATTATATAAGCCAGTGGCCTTCTCTCAGCATTCATAACCCTCAGATCTTCTGGAGTGTTTGACTTTAGGGATCAGATCTTCCTCTCTAGCATCTGAGGCAGTTCTAATCATTGTTAATCTCTCTTCTTTACTGACTCTTCTTCTATTTCCCTCCCCCTTAAATATGTTTTTTAAAGAGCAAGCACTTAAAATACTTCATCAGACAGCTATAATAAGGAAAGAGGGGGCTTTGGATAATAAATGTCAGAGTTCCTAATAAGCTGAATATGTATAGGGTATTGTGTTACCATCAGTAATTGCCCAATAAAGGCTTAACAACTGAATATAAATGTTGCCCTGGATTCTGCCTTTTGGCTGTTTTCTCTCTATGCACTCTGCTTAGGTACATTTATTCATTCCCTGTTGATGACACCCCAGTTGATAGCTTTAACACAAAGCGCCAGACCCATATTTCAAAATGTTAATTGACTATCTCTAAATGAACTAATATTGGTGTTTTTTCCTGCTCCTTCCACACTACCTTTCATCCTGATGAAGCTCAGACTGTTAATAGCACCACCAGTCTCACATTCTACCAAACTTGAAAACTGTGAAGCAGATCTAATGGGATACTGAGTCTTGAAGATTCTGCCTCTGCAATGTTCCCCAAATCCATTCCTTCTTATATTCCCATTGCCTCCAGATTATGTACACCCATATAATGTTTCATATGAGCTATTGCTGTAATGCCATAAAATATTTCTCATCTTTTTCTATTCTAAATCTTTTGACACACATAAGGCCACATTAATATTCATAAAGCTTAGCTTCCAATCTATCACTCCTGACTGCAGAGTATTTGATGGTTCTCTACTGCCTTCTTTAATAAGCAATAGGGAATTTAAAAAAAACATAATTTATCATTTATTACTCAGAATAATTATATAACATAGGATATCACCACCAAGATTTTACAGCTAAAGAAACAGAAACTTAAAGATTTTAAGTAACTTGTTGATAACGTGATAACCTGAAATTGAAACACAGGTTTTTCTAGCTCAAAAGCCCATATTCTTTCTATTGTGTTACTTCTTACCCTCAAGGATCTCTACTAGATCAGGTAAGATCATCTTCCAGACTCCTTCTAAATCTGAGATTGTGGAATTCTACAATGGCTTTGGCTACCTTCCCAGCCTTATCTCCTCCTCTCTTTCCATACTAGAAAACTAATTTTCTCCAAATACCTGAGCGATCAATAAAGGAAAGAGGCCTGACCAGGTGGTGGCACAGTGGATAGAGCGTCGGACTGGGATACAGAGGACCCAGGTTCAAGACGCCGAGGTCGCCAGCTTGAGCACAGGTTCACCTGGTTTGAGCAAAAGCTCACCAGCTTGAGCCCAAGATCACTGGCTCAAACAAGGGGTTACTCAGTCTGCTGAAGGCCTGTGGTCAAGGCACATATGAGAAAGCAATCAATGAACAACTAAGATGTCCAACGAAAAACTGATGATTGATGCTTCTCATCTCTCTCCGTTCCTGTCTGTCTGTCCCTGTCTATCCCTCTCTCTGACTCTCTCTCTGTCCCTGTAAAAAAATAATAAAGGAAAGAGGAAGCAAACAAAGAAACCTGTGGAGGAGTAGATAAAGCACTAGTTGCTGAGGTTGTATTTTGAAAGTAAGGTAGGGGTTAGAGCAGGCAAGGCCAACAGTCTTTACCCCCGGGCCAGATTAGAAAGAAAACTTTTTTCATGGGCTGGACGAAATATTAAAATTAAAAAATGTTAAATACAAAAATGATTTAAGTAAACAAAATTTTATTATGTAATTTGTTTATGAATAAATGTGAGTAAAAAATTTTAATATACAATATTATTTTAATAAAAATATAATTATATACCATATAAATATCCAAACTGTATTGCAATCAATTGCAACAATATTTAATTAATAGAATGAGTTTAAGGGGTTATATTGCAAATAAAACAATTATTTTGTTTTATAAACAGCCTGGACACATTTTCAGTTATCAACTGCAGCTATTGTCTATGCTACAATGCCACTTGATTAAGCACACTTGACCACAAAAATAACAAATTATTTGACCTTGGGTGTGCACTGGCAAACTCCACCTAAAAGAATGTGGGTTTCACATAGCTGCTAAACGTCAAACAGTTCATATCGAGTATAGAGTAAAAAAGTTGTAAATCTTTATAATGGAATATTTTTAAAAATAAAGAAGTATTGCAAATTCATTTGACCAATTATTGGAAGTTAACCCTAGATTAGTCTCACATGGAATTCTTTTCTGCATATCACTATCTCTTAAATTTCTTGATTTCCAATAATCAAAGACACTTCCACTTCTGAGTAGCTGAGATTTTAACGTAGCAGAGAATATTAAAAATTTAATCACAAGCCACATAAACTCATTGGGATGGCTGGATCCAGCCCGCAGGCCATATGTTGGCCATTCCTAGCTTAGAGTATATTTCTGAGTTCTCACTGCCGAGACCAGGGTCTATTGTATGGTTGACCATCAGTAAGAATGTATTGAAGAGTCAGGTCTTAACGTTGGGAATTAAGAGACTCTGGAAAACAGAAACATTCAGGAAAGAAATGCCTACTTACCAGGTCACATTGGGGCGAGGGAAAGCATCTACCCTTACTGCCATTTTGAGCATATTTTGTCCGGCTGTCACCTCATAAATGCGGCTTCTCTTGTAGCTCACCCTGAGGAATGGTTTCTCTGGAAGTAGAAAAGGGATGGAGTCAGAGGAAGAAGGTATAACTAAGTCATAATTTTTTTCACCTTTCCCATTAGCAGACACATTCTTTCCAGCCCCAGAGAGATCGATCTTGATTGTCATAAATCTGATATTTCTCAGTGTGGATTGAAGGGAGGCACTGTTTATATTTTTATTTATTTATTTTTTACAGAGACAGAGTCAGAGAGAGGGATAGACAGGGACAGACAGACAGGAATGGAGAGAGATGAGAAGCATCAATCATTAGTTTTTCATTGCGCGTTGCAACACCTTAGTTGTTCATTGATTGCTCTCTCATATGTGCCTTGACCGCGGGCCTTCAGCAGACCGAGTAACCCCTTGCTGGAGGCAGCGACCTTGGGTTCAAGCTGGTGGGCTTTTCCTCAAACCAGATGAGCCTGCGCTCAAGCTGGCAACCTCGGGGTCTCGAACCCAGGTCCTCTGCATCCCAGTCTGACGCTCTATCCACTGCGCCACCACCTGGTCAGGCTAAAATAGGATTTTTTTAAATTTATTTTTAGAGAGGAGAGAGAGAGGGAGAGAGAGAGACGGGGGGGGGGGGAGGAGCTGGAAGCATCAACTCCCATATGTGCCTTGACCAGGCAAGCCCAGGGTTTCGAACCAGCGACCTCAGCATTTCCAGGTCAATGCTTTATCCACTGCGCCACCACAGGACAGACTGTTTATATTTTTAAAGATATAATTCTTTATTATGTAATACTGCCCTGAACTTTAAAGGATGTTTATAATCCTTTATCCAATCAATACCAGTAGTAATCCCCAACCATTCTGACAAAGAAAAAATACTCTCATGTATTTTTAATACCCCCAAGATGCAGTACTTCTTATGAGTTGAGAACCACTTAAGTAGGCTAATCATGTTAGTCTTATTTTGTGCTGAGCGATCATTTAGACATGTGCAGAGAACGGATTAATAAACAATAAAATAAAAGGAGAAATTAGCTAGGGGATTCCTGGGAAAGATTTTCAAAACTCAAAAAGAGACACGGGTTGTGAGGTTTTCACTTTATCCTGCCACTAAGACACTATTATTGGCATAAGAGGTCTGAGACTGTGGAACTATGAGAGAAACTTCAAAGATACTGAGAGTGTCAGAATAAAACAGGTGAAGGAACCTGGTTTCTAGAGGGCATTGATAATTCACTAAGTCAATCAGTACTGGAACTGTAAATCTCAGGACTTCTTGTTGTGTGAGATAATTGTCCTTACGGTTTAGGGGGTTTTTTTTGGGGGGGAGGGGGTCAGGTTTTCTCTTGTTTGAAACTGAAGGCAACCCAGCTTATATTAGCAGCTATTTGGAATCAAGAACTGAGAAAATATAAGTAGATTCACTTATAAAACAGGATATAAAGCACTGAACTGAGTTTAAGTGGTTACATTTTTTATTACAGAATAAATCCAGACGGTATATGTTTGTATTTCAAAGTATATGTGTGTGGATAGATATTAGTATTTGTGACTTAGGGTTTTTATGTATACATGCAAATATTAGTTATGTCTGTATAACTGTGCTAGGATGGATATAGGTATTAATGTGTTTGTGTGAACATGTGTTAGTGTAGGTGTGTGTGCATATATGTATGTATGTATATGTGTCTTTGTAAGAAAAGTTTCATGAACACAGGATAATCAGGCTAAATTGAAGTACACTTAATTCTCTCCACTAAGAAATATGTAGTCAGATTGACATTAGAAAAATAAGCAGGAATCACACTCAAACATTATATTATGATGATGAGAAAAAATGATGATGACGATGATAGATGAGATAAATGAAAGCCAGGGGAATGCAGAAAGTTGTCCAAGATCACAGAAAATTGGCAAAGAAGATAGAAAATTCAAGAACCAAGTCTTTACTTGGGCCAAAATACTGATGGGCTACTTCACCCTAAGATCCTGAATCATACAGCTGTAACTAGACAACAGGATGTAAAAGTATGTAGGTTAAATCACAATGCTACCGAGCATACAATCTCCATGCCAGAGTAAAAGAACAGAAAAGGGGCTGCTGTCTGCTATTTGCTTGTTTTTATGATTTAAGCAGAAAAGCACTGGGACTGTAAGCCTTAGAGGCCATAATACTGGGAGAGAAAATGAAGATATGCCTGAGTAATTCCTCACATATGGTGGGAAGAGAGTAGACGGGGCCAGTCCTCAGGGAAGACTCAGGATTGAAAGTTTTACGTACTGTACACTGTGATCGTGATGTTGGCCTGCAGCGCAGTGTTGTTGTCTTCTCTGCAAATATACAAACCCTTGTCTTCCATAGTTACATTCCAGATGGTCAAGTTACTATAGCTCTTGTACACAGGGGATCCTTGGTACAATTTTCTTTTAATTTCACAACACTTGGGTGTTGTCTTGGACTATAGGGAGGGAAAGAAAAAATAAAATAAATTCAATTGAGGGTATTAAACACTCTTAGGTACCTAATTTGTCACAGCTCAACAGGAAGCAAAGAAAATCTTTATGAAGAGCTGGCACTTTTCCTTCACTTCTACTTTACATATGCAACCAATGAACTATGATATGGGACAAAGTGAAATGCAAGTCCCTCACAAGATTGGCTTCCTTAAATGCAGCAGCTGCTTGTTATTCAAATTTGAACTTTGCTTGGTTCTTGACCTACAATAAGGACTGAGTAGGAGTGGCAGGGATAGATGAGGGGCAGATTTGTGAATGTTTGGAGGAGGGACAATGTCCTTACATCTTGCCGATTAAAAATCCAGTTCAGTTTGATTCGTCCATTGAATGTGGTTTCTGCAACACATTGCAGTAAAAGGGTGTCTCCCATTAGAAGTCTCTGGTGGTTGTATCTGATTGAGATATTTTCTCTCCTGGTTTCTGGAAAATAGATCAGATGGTATAATGATACTGATGAAAGCATGAGACAAAAATCTGGGTTATGGAGTACTTTTTAGAATCCTCAATTTTTCTTTTTTCTTATAGATGGAAAATGTAGACTAAAACCAAACACTAAGATTCCATGATTCAGAAATTCAGAAACCAGTAGATAAGAATTTATATAAATTGTATCAAGAGGCTTGGTGATGGTAGAAAGATTATCTTCCTACTTCTTGAGGATTTTTAGTGAGAAGGATTTTATAATCCTGCTTAGGAAATTGTATACCCAATTTAATAAACTATCCCTCCGGACATTTTTCCTCTTAATGGTTCTAAAGCCTTTAAGCCCTTTTATGCCAATTTTGTTACATTTCTGAATTCTCTGAGCAAAAGGTCTTCCTGAGTTAGAAGCCGATCTTTACTTCTATACAAGGGCAGCAGTAATATAAAGTTATAAGAAATCTATCATTTAGCCACAATATGTACCATCATTTCATAGTTTTGCAAGGATAATCTTAGAAAAGCTGAAAATTTATTGCTAGATACTGATAAACAATTGATTTTATGGATCAACTGATTAGGCAACTGAAAATAGTCCAAGAGAGTAAAGTAACAGAAGTTAGTGTGTTTCTACTGAGATACATATAGTTCTTAAAATAAATTCTTAGAATGCTTTAGTTATTAAATAATATGGAAGAGACTATAGCTGAAGTAAGGTTTATAAAAATAAAAAATTGATTATTAGGAGCAGCAGGATCCCATTTCCTAACTTAAAAGCACAAAATCACATACCTAGACGCTGTGGGAGATAGAATGACCTGTGTGTCTTCCCATTAACTTCGGCTACGCACTGGAGTATGCTGCTGTAGAAGTGGTAAGAAGGTTGAGTCACAGTGAAGCCTTTCCGGGGGTCCCAGTTTTGGCTTACATAGGTGAATGTGACAGGTTGTAACTGCAGGGCAAGCCAAAGAGAACATAGGAGACATAAATGTAAAGTTTCTGCTAGTTGTCAGTGCCATGTCCAAACCATCTACTTCTGAAGCCACAGAGAGGAGTGGTCTGTTCTCCACATGTCCCACCCAATATTTCTCTCAAACTGAGTCTGTGCTGCTTAACCTTTGTTTCCTTCACAGACGTTAGCACTGTACTGGGCTCAGAGTGGATAGTCTACCAATGATAATTATATTAGTAAACTCTTACACAATACTTACTATGTACCATCCACTATATTAGCTCATTTAATCTTTAAAACCACTCTATGAAAGAGAGATGGGAATAGCAGTGAAGTAGGCAGATGCAAAGACTCCCATTCATACCACCAAACTGAATTACAAATTAATTTAGGAACAGTCATCATGAAAAACCAACTCTAAACTACAATAACAGCTCTCAAATACCAAGGAGCAAGAAGAAGCCACACTAAGCCTGGTAGGGAGTGCAGAGGAGCTGTGGGTCTCTCCTGCTTACAGGAATGGAGGGGGGTGAGGTTGGAAAAGAGCAGAAAATATTGCTCACAGCCACTTGCCTGCGGACGTGGGAATGAAGTGTGTTGAAAGGGCTGGCTAGTCTTCCAAAACAAACGGGGAGAGAGAAAGACAGATGGTGAGGAGCAGAGGAATGCAGGGGATGACCTGAGAAGCTGACTCATCCAGTGCTAGAGGTGGCCATAGCTGGGGAAGGGGTTGATCCTTCCACACAAAACAAGACTAAAATAGTTCTGGGTGACCCATATCCAGACATCTCTCCAGCTCCAATCAGCACAACAAGACACAGCTGAAAACAAGAAATGGGGAGGAGGGGCAGTAACTCAGGTCAACATGGAGATCTGAGATACACCTCCCCCTACTGAAGCTGAAAAACACCCCACCCCAAGAGAGAGTAACTGGAAGATCAGGTCTTCACAGTCTCAGGTTACATCCACCACATTCCTGGATACAGTTTCAAATAAGCTCCCTGCTGAGATCAGTAAACAAGACTACCACGTGTTAAGGAAATTAAGAAGAAAACAAACAAATCAAGACTTCAAAGTAGCTCTACTAGAAAAGCCAAATCCGAAAGTGGATTACAAATAACAGCTGATGACAACTAAAGAACACCTAGAAATAACACAACTAAAAATTGGAAGCAGACAACATGAAGCCTAGACTCAACCAGTTCTACAAACAGTACACCCAAACACACAGACATAATGAGAAGACAGAGAAGTGCAATCCAAATGAAACCACAAGAGAAACCTCCAGGACATGAATTAAGTGATATGGAAATAACAAAACTTCCTGATGTAGAGTTTAAAATAATAATTGTTAGGATGCTTAGAGATCTTAGAACAACAATGGATGGTCATTATGAACACCTAAATAGAGAAATAGCAAGTATAAAAAAGGACATTGAAATATTAAAAAAGGATCAGTCGGAGATGACAAATACAAAGTCAGAAATGAAGACCACAATGGAAGGAATTAAAAACAAGATGGATGAAGCTGAGGATTGAATCAGTGAGGTGGAGGACAAGTTGAATAAAGGCATGGAAGTAGAGCAGAAAAAAAAAAGAGATTCAAAAAGTCTGAGAAAACTCTAAGAGAGCTCTGTGACAACATGAAGAGAAATAACATCTGCATCATAGGGGTTCCTGAAGAAAAAGAGAAAGAACCCTAAAGGGTTAGAGACTTTGGTCATTCATATCATAGCTGAAAACTTCCCTAAATTAATGGAGGAAAAACTCTCACAACTTGAAGAATCACAGAGAACTCCATTAAAGAGAAATCCAAAGAAACCTACACCAATACACATCATAATTAAAATACCAAAGCTAAGTGATAAAGAGAAAATATTAAAAGCTGCTAGAAAAAAAAATATCACCTACAAAGGAGTCCCCATAAGGATGACATCTGACTTCTCAACAGAAACACTTGAGGCCACAAGGGAATGGCAAGAAATATTCAAAGTAATGCAGAACAAGAACTTACAATCAAGACTACTTTATCCAGCAAGGCTATCATTTAAAATTGAAGGAGAAATAAAAAGCTTCCGAGACAAAAAAACAACAACACAAAAACCTCAAGTAATTCATTAAAACCAAACCAATGCTGCAGGAAATGTTAGGGGGCCTATTGTAAACAGATCAAAGTAGGAAAAGAATATAGCAAAGAGAAATACAGTTTTAAAGAATAAAATGGCAAGAAAGAACTACATATCAATAATAACCTTAAATGTAAGTGAAATAAATGATCCAATCAAAAGACATAGGGTAGCTGCATGGTTAAGAACACAGGACCCGTACATATGCTGTCTACAAGAGACACACCTTGAAACAAAGGATGCACATAGACTGAAGGTAAAAGGATGGAAAAAACATTTCATGCAAATGGAAATGAAAAAAATGCTGGGGTAGCAATACTTATATCAGACAAAATGGACTTTAAAACAAAGGCTATATTAAGGGATAAAGAAGGCCACTACATAATGATAAAGGGAGCAATCCAACAAGAAGATATAACCATTAAAAATATCTAAACACCTAATATAGGAGAACCTAAATATATAAAACAGACTTTGATGGATATAAAGGGTGAGATCACAGCAATAGTATAATAGTAAGGGATTTCAATACCCCACTAATATCACTAGATAGATCCTGAAGAAAGAAAATTAACAAAGACTTAAAGGACACACTAGATCAGGGGTCTCAAACTCGCGGCCCACGGGCCGCATGCGGCCCGCCGAACAATTTTGTGCGGCCCACAGACTAATCCACGAAGTTCAAAATATTTTGGATAAAATTAAGTAAGCCTAGGGGCCTACTTGTATTTTTCATTTCTCTAGCATCCTAGCTAGATATTAGCTTAGTTAACAGCAGTTGTGATGCAAACTACAGTTTCTGGTTGTTTTGTGACACTGAGTAAACTGCATGTATGATTGTGCTTGTTGTACTGATTTTTTTTTGTTTTCAACTGCAGTGAGAAAAGTGTTGCGTAACAGTTGTCTTTTGTAGACCTAGTACGGCCCGCCGAACGGCTGTGATCTTGCTCTGCGGCCCACATGCTGAGTTGAGTTTGAGACCCCTGCACTAGACCAACTCGATTTATTAGATGTCTTCAGAACATTTCACCCTAAAGCAGCAGAATATACATTCTTTTCAAGTGCTCATGGTACATTCTCTAGGATAGACCACATGTTAGGGCACAAAAGTGGTCTCAACAAATTTAAGAAGATTGAAATCATATCAAGCGTTTTCTCTGATCATAATGGCATGAAACTAGAAATCAACCACAACATAAAAACTAAAAAATTCTCAAACACATGGAAACTAGATAGCAGGCTATTAAAGAACGAATGGATTAAGAATGAGATCAAAGAAGAAATAAAAAAATTCCTAGAAACAAATGATAATGAACATAAAACAACGCAAATTTTATGGGACACAGCAAACGCAGTACTGAGAGGGAAGTTCATAGCTATACAGGCATACTTTAAGAAGCTAGAAAAAGCTCAAATAAATAACTTGACCCTGCATCTAAAGGAACTAAAAAAAGAACAGCAAGTAAAGCACAGATATAGTAGAAGGAAGAAAATAATAAAGATCAGAGCAGAAATAAATGACATAGAGGCTAAAGAAACAATACAGAGGATCAATGAAACCAGGAGCTGGTTCTTTGAAAAGGTAAACAAGATCAATGAACCTTTAACTAGACTCACCAAGAAAAAAAGAGAGAGGATTCAAATAAATAAAATTAGAAATGAGAGTGGAGAAATAACAACTGAAACAACAGAAATACAAAATATTGTAAGAGAATACTATGAAGAACTGTATGCCAAAATAATCAACAATCTAGATGAAATGGACAAAGTCCTTGAAACATACAATCTTCCAAAAATCAATCTGGAAGAATCAGAAAACATAAACAAACAGATTACAACAAATGAGATTGAAACAGTTATCAAAAAACTCCCAAAAAATAAGTCTTGGGCCTGATGGCTTCACAAGTGAATTCCACCAAATATTCAAAGAAGAACTAACTCTTATCCTTAAGCTATTTCAAAGAATTCAAGAGGAGGGAAGACTTCCAAGCTCCTTTTCTGAGGCAAGCATAATTCTGATTCCAAAACCAGGCATAGACAACACAAAGAAAGAAAATTATAGACCGATATCCTTGATGAATATAAATGTTAAAATACTCAACAAAATATTAGCAAACCGGATCCAGCAATATATGAAAAGAATCATACACCATGATCAAGTGGGATTTATTCTGGTGCGGCAAGGCTGGTAAAATATTTGCAAATCAATCAATGTGATTCATCACATAAACAAAAGGAAGGACAAAAACCACATGATAATTTCAATAGATGCAGAAAAAGCATTTGATAAAATCCAGCACCCATTCATGATCAAAACTCTCAGCAAAGTGGGAATACAGGGAATATACCTCAACATGATAAAAGCCATTTATGACAAATCCACAGCCAACATCATACTCAATGGGTAAAAATTAAAAGCAATCCACTTAAGATCAGGAACAAGGCAGGGGTGCCTTTCACCACTCTTATTCAACATAGTCCTGGAAGGCCTAGCCATAGCAGTCAGACAAGAAGAAGAAATAAAAGGCATCCAAATTGGAAAAGAAGAAGTAAAACTATCATTATTTACAGATGATATGATATTGTATATAGAAAACCCTAAAGTCTCAGTCAAAAACCTACTGGACCTGATAAATGAATTCAGCAAGGTGGCAGGATATAAAATTGACACTCAGAAATCAGAGGCACATTTTTACACCAATGAACTGTCAGAAAGAGAAATTAAGGAAACAATCCCCTTCACTATTGCAACAAAAAAAAAAAAATAAAGTACCTAGTCTTTAACCAAGGAGATTAAAGACTTGTACATAGAAAATTATAAAACATTGATAACGAAATCAAGAAAGATACAAAAAAGTGGAAGCATATACCATGTTCATGGTTAGGAAGCATAAACATCATCAAAATGTCTATATTACCCAAAGCAATTTATAAATTCAATGTAATACCAATTAAAATACCAATGACATACTTTAAAGATATAGAACACATATTCCAAAAATTTATATGGAATGAAAAAAGAACACGAATAGCCTCAGCAATCTTGAAAAGTAAGTATGAAGCTGGATGTATCACACTTCCTGATATCAAGTTATACTACAAGGCCATTGTACTCAAAACAGCCTGGTACTGGCATAAGAACAGGCATATAGATCAATGGAACAGAACAGAGAACCCAGAAATAAACCCACAGCTTTACGGTAAACTGATATTTGACAAAGGAAGTAAGAGCATACAATGGAGTAAAGACAGCCTCTTTAATAAATGGTGTTGGGAAAATTGGACAGCTACCTGCAAAAAAATGAAACCAATTTACACATTCATAAAAGTAAACTCAAAATGGATAAAAGACTTAAATGTAAGCCATGAAACCATAAGCATCTTAGAAGAAAACATAGGTAGTAAGTTTCGACATCTCTCGCAGCGATATATTTACTGATTTATCTCCATGGGCAAGTGAAATAAAATACAGGATAATCAAATGGGACTATATCAAACTAAAAAGCTTTTGCATAGCTAAGGACAATAAGAACAAAATGAAAAGACAAACTACACAATGGGAGAACATATTTAGCAACACGTCCGATAAGGGGTTAATAACCAAAATTTATAAAGAACTTGTAAAACTCAACACCAGGAAGACAAACAATCCAATCAAAGAATGAGCAAAAGAGATGAATACACACTTCTCCAAAGAGGACATACAGGTGGGCAATAGGCATATGAAAAAATGCTCAACATCACTAATCATTAGAGAAATGCAAATTAAAACCACAATGAGATATCACCTCACACCAGTCAGAATGGCGCTCATCAACAAAACAACACAGAATAAGTGCTGGCGAGGATGTGGAGAAAAGGGAACCCTCCTGCACTGCTGGTGGGAATGCAGACTGGTGCAGCCACTCTGGAAAACAGTATGGAGATTCCTCAAAAAATTAAAAATTGAACTATTTTTTGACCCAGCTATCCCACTTTTAGGAATATACCCCAAGAACACCGTAGCACTGTTCCAAAAGGAGAAATGCACCCCCATGTTTATGGAAGCATTGTTCACAATAGCGAAGATCTGGAAATAGCCCAAGTGTCTGTCAGTGGACGAGTAGATTAAAAAGCTTTGGTACATATATACTATGGAATACTACTCAGCCATAAGAAAGGATGACATCGGATCATTTACAAGAACATGGATGGACCTTGATAACATTATATGGAGTGAAATAAGTAAATCAGAAAAAACTAAGAACTATATGGGACATAAAAATGAGACTCAGAGACATGGACAAGAATGTGATGGTAACCGGAAGGAGGAGAAATGGAAGGGAGGAAGGAGAAAAAGGGGGGAAGGGAGGGGCACAAAGAACTGGATAGAAGGTGATGGAAGACAATTTGACTTTGGGTCAGGGGTATGCAACATAATCAAATGTGAAAATAATCTGGAGATGTTTTTTCTGAACATATGTACCCTGATTTATCAATGTTACCCCATTAAAATTGATAAAAAAATAAATTTAAAAAACAGTCTATGAGGTAGGTATTGTTATTACTCTCATTTCTGAGATGAAGTTCATAGGGGATATCTTGCTCAACTAATTGTTTATCATTGGATCGAATGATAAACATAAATATTGAATATCAAAGTTTAGCTCTCTTCTATTAGAGTATGTATGGAGCCAAAAAGGCTATGCTAAGATTCATTGGGCATTCTTTTTTTATTTTTGAATTACATAATATTTTATTTTTATTATTTTAAATTGAATTCTATTGGTGTGATACTGGTTAACATAATTTTACAGGTTTCAGATGCCCAATTCTACAACACATCTCTGTACACTGTATGGTGTATTCACCATCTCCCACAAGTGTTTGTCCATTACCATTTACCCTGCTTATACTCTCCTCCACCCCGCCCCTGCAATCACCACACTGTTGTCTGTGTCCATGAGGTTGTTTTGTTGTGTTTTTTTTTGTCATTTTTTGCTCTATCCTTCCACCTCCCTCACCCAACCCTGTCCTTCTGCCCCTGCCCCGCAGCTGTCAGCCTGCTCACTATGTATCAGTGTATGAGAGAACAGCAGCTGTCACTCTGTTACTATGAGTGGTTTGTGGTAAGGACATGTAAAAAAAAACTTAAAGGTACTTAGTGGCCCAAGTGTAGTCTATTTGTAGCTGGTACTTTCATTCAGTCAAACATTTAATATTTAGTATCTATTCTGTGCTAGGCACTAGAGATCCAGGTGGAAAAAGCACAGACTGAGTGCTTACCCTCAACTCATATGTTTCTAAACAGATCTGGATTACTGAATCTTCTTTAGGTTGATATGAAGTAATACATACCAACTGAAAACATTTTTCAAAAATATGAGAGAAAATAGACAAAAAATAATAATAATGACCTATAACCCAGAAAGAACCACCAGGAACAATGAAACATTTACTTACAATCCTTTTTCTATGTGAGTATACATTGTTACTATATAGCTGTACTTATAAATCAAATACAATTTATCTATTTTTCTATTTTAGATTATATTATTATGTTCTCATGTTATTAAAAACTCTGCATAAACAATTTTAATGGTAGTATAATATTGGTTTTTATTATTTATTTAACTATTTTTATTAGGTATTTATAATTTTTTATTTTGTTATTTAAAATAATGTGGCAACAAGTTTCTTTATATTTAAATATTTTCTTATTCACTGGATAAGATCGTGAGATGCATAATTATTGGGTCAAAGTGTACAAACATTTTCCAGGCACTTGAAACATTTTGCCCAAGTCCATCACAGCAAGAATATACCACTTTATATCCACTGGTATATCCTAAGTCAAATTATATATGTCCTTATAAAAGACAGGAGAAGACATACATAGAGACAGAAGGGAGGAGGTTATGTAAAGACAGAGGCATAGATCAGTGTTATGCAGCAACAAGCCAAGGAATAGAGGGAGGAGCCACCAGACACTGGAACTGACAAGGAAGGATTCTCTTATAGAGCCTTCATTGGGAGCATGTCCCTACCAACAATTTGATTTTGAACTTCTGGCTTCCAGACCTATGAGAGAATACATTTCTTTAGTTTTAAGCTACTTACTTTGTGGTCATTTGGTATGATAATTTACTATTATTATGTTTGGACAGTGCTAGGCACAGAGTAGACTTGGTAAATGTGTTGGACTGAACTAAATATTGAATTTGACCTCAGGATGAATTCTGTTTCCTTCTTTCATGAAGTTGGGGTTAGTTACTGTTACCATTGGGTAAACTCCCATGAATATATTGTTGGCTTTCTTTCAACTGAAAATCATTTCTACTGAAGCTACACTTTAAGGAAATGAACACTCTTCTCTCTCCTTCACATGTTAAGTGTCACTGAAATCCAGGGATGAGACTGACACACAAGAATGGGAATTTAAACACCTATTGCATCTTGTGAAGGCAGAGCAGGAAGTAGAAATATATAGAGAAGAAATCTAATTCCAGTCCTAATGACTATAATGATACAGTACTTTAACCTATACAAACGATTGCATTTTACAAGGCATAATCCACCTTCAGTCTTCTAACTGGTTAAGGATCATTATCCAACTTGCACCCTACGTTTCCTAATTCTTAGTCCAGAACTGCTGTCTTTCTGTGGACTTAAGGAAACTGACTTGATTCTAGAGAGTAACTCAAGAGCTATTTACAGTGTGATAAAGACCCTCTTATATCTTCTTCAGGGGCACCTTTTTAATCTACCTCTCAGATCATAGTAACCATGCTTCAGGCTGGAAATGGTGTCTAAGAGTTGAGACAAGGCCTTTAGCCTATAGCTCTTTATGGCAGCAGTAAGTTGAAATTTTTTCAGAATACAATGAGATAATAAAGAAGCTAACTTGAACTGTGGGAAATGATTGTAATTAGAAAAGAAAGTAGAATATTATGGGTTGATTCTTTGAATTCCTTCTTAGTGGAAGGGGAAGAATGAGGATACAATGAGGTTACCTACTCTAATTAAAGTAACTAAGTTCTTAGGAAAAAGCAAATCCTGGTTATACTTCTAATCTCATAGCCTTAACACATCCTCTGGAGGTAAGATGGCTGCCTACTGGGGTTTAATTTTAGAAAAGGATGTTTGAAATTTGACAGGTCAGTCCCTTCTCCACCTAGCAAAGAAAAGAGACACAGTGACTCCAAGCCCCACTGGAGGCTAGCCTGCAGAAGAGGAAAAAGAGTCCTGGTGGGTGGGCCAGGACACCATCCTGTTATTAAGGAGAGATAGAATGAACTGGGCAGTCAAGCACAAAACTCTAAATCAGAATGCATCCTCCTTGCTCCACCCATCTTCACACACCACTGCTTCTTTCTGGATGAAGTCTCAAAGACAAGGAGAACCTTCCTGTTCCCTTTAGAAAGAGCCAATAGAATGCCCCAATGAAGAGTGGGAGCTGATGGTTCAGTGGAGGGAAGACAATGTCATGGACTTGAGGACTTCTCTTCTGAGTATATAATGAACTTTCTAACAACCTTAAAGGCAGAAAAGCCTGGAAAGAGGAGAGTTTACCAATCAGGATAATGTGGTCTTCGGGGAGTGAATAATGGACTCTCAGGTCTTGTGGAACTTGTTAGATGTTAAATTCTTCGGTCCCTGGGCTTTTTTTACCTTCCTATGCCACATAAGCTGTTGCTACCAGTCACAATTTCCTGGCTGACCCATATCTCAGCTTTCACAGTTGTGCTGACAGAAGGCATTGGGAAAATACTGATACTCTCTCTATAGAAGGAAAGTGAAATGATGTTTGCCTGCTGCTATGGGACATTCACAGCTTTTTCCTAACAAGAAAATAAGAAAGGACTTGGCAGCAGAGAAACAGTATATCCAGGAAAGGAGCACAGGTAGCCTTCCAGCCTGATGAAGGTCACAAGGATAATATAATTGGAATACTAGAAAGGAAATCAGAACATCTGATTTTTAGTTTTGACTATAACCCTTAGGAAGTATAGACCATAAGCAAGCCCTTCCTTTTCTCTAAGTCTAAAATCCCTCATATGTAAAATGGAAATAATAAAACTAGCTCTATTCACTTTATAGAGTAGTTATGTGTGAAATTCAATGGAGGTGATATACGTGAACTATTTTAATATTTGTAATAATGATATGCAGTTATGGATGCTGAGGGCTTTGGTGGATGTGAAGGTGATCTACAAGGGACATATGCTACTCCATTCATCACTAAGATTGATTTAACTAATCAAGTCAGATTAGGAGGGTTGCCCTTCTTTCTCCTTGTGTATTTCTCTGAAAATTATTCACCCTTTTCTGTGATTTTAAGAAAAACAAAGACTCTGGCCCCAGGCTTCTGGACATGGACAGCATTTACACACAGTCCACATGGAATCTTACAGGACATCTAAGCATTCATCACCTTTCCCTGTAGTTTTTATAAACATCTCATGGTGACACTGATCCATGGTAAAATGTTAGCATGTCTGTTTGTAAATGCTGCTCCAAAGAGTCAGACATGACACACCTGGAGCAAGTACCAGAAATGAGACTGAAATACTGTACCCTATACTCTTTATATTTCATTATCTAGATAGCAGCAAATCTTCTGTCTGAAACTCCAATAATGCAACTTACCAACTGAAGCTTGACATTGACATCAGGAGAAGTAACCCGACATGGCACAACTACCTCTTGGGTTCCAATAAACACAGTGATCACCAGTGGCATATCATAGTAGGTTTGCACGAAGACCTGGTTGTCATCTGCAGGAGTGAGAAATCAGACTAGAGTTGGTATTGTCATCAGAATAAGAGTCCATAGTTCTTATATGACCCTTGGAAATCATTATATTTAGCTCTTTCATTGCATACAACAAAAAACTAAGGTTCAGAGAAGGAAAAGAACTCAACAAGGGATACAGTCAGGACTTGGACTCAGGTCTCCTATCTTCTAGACCAAAATATATATTTTTTTACACAAGAGCCAGGAAAAAAACACAAGTCTGTTCGTAAAGGTCTGTAAGAGAAATCCATTCAATTAATATTACCTATTGAGTCATATGATACAAGTCAAATTTCTCACCCAAATGATAGTATTTCTAACACATCAAAATTTCTTTCATTTAAAATGTCTATTTCTTTTCCATGTAAACTGTTTTAAAACCATATGGGTTCCCTGCACATAATGACTGTAACAACCATTTCAGTTAACATTCATAGTGATTAATTGATTAAGCATATTATATTTGTATATCCAGGATAATTGTTTACTTGAGTACTATATCTCTTATACACACCAAAATAAAATCACTACTATCCTTTTGTAAAAAA
Organism: Saccopteryx leptura; assembly: GCF_036850995.1. Taxonomy (NCBI): domain Eukaryota; kingdom Metazoa; phylum Chordata; class Mammalia; order Chiroptera; family Emballonuridae; genus Saccopteryx; species Saccopteryx leptura. Next base: position 71,522,355 of record NC_089516.1, on the reverse strand, counting down.
AAATGCATTTGAATGACTATAGGCACTCCAGTTACATCTGCTTTGCCTTTCTACAAGAGATCTCAGACTCAATCCATACATTTATATGGGCAGATACAGTGTGGGCACTTCTCATATGTAAGTAAGCAGAATATAAATCTGAAACTAGAACATGCTTAGAAAAAGTGAGTCTTCAGTTGTAAATCTTGGAAAATAATCTTAGTTGGCATATATTTATACTACCTCAGTTTCCCTCTTCAACTGGACTTAATATTAGTAAATTTCTCATTCTGTACTTGGTCATTACATTCTCGCAAGTACTTTCTAAATACAGGCCTTGGCCAGTTGGCTCAGTGGTAGAGCATCGGCCTGGAGTGCAGGAGTCGGGGGTTCAATTCCCGGCCAGGGCACACAGGAGAGGCGCCCATCTGCTTCTCCACCCCTCCCCCTCTCCTTCCTCTCTGTCTCTCTCTTCCCCTCGCAGCCAAGGCTCCATTGGAGCAAAGTTGGCCTGGGCACTGAGGATGGCTCTATGGCTTCTGCCTCAGGCGCTAGAATGGCTCTGGTTGCAACATACCAATGCCCCAGATGGGCAGAGCATCACCTTCTGGTGGGCATGCTGGGTGGATCCTGATCGGGCGCATGCGGGAGTCTGTCTGACTGCCTCCCCATTTCCAATTCTTTTTTATATAAGAAAAATTATTTTTTAGAATTAATTTTTTAAATATTTAAAAATAAATAAATAAATTCAAAATACTGTATAAGACAGATTACAAATTCTCTTATCATCTTCAATTTCTCTTGTTCTGTAATGTAGGTTCATCCTTCAACTCTCTGTCTTTCTCTCTACAATCTTTATTCTTCAGTAACTGTAGCCCTTTCAACTAGAGATCATACTATTACTTTATTTATACTCCAGCAACTCTCTTCAGCATCCAGCCAGTTTCTATCTACAGTTGTCTGGGCTGAACTATAACCATTTGACCCTACATGATACAAGCTAAAACATATTATATTCTGTACTGAAGCCCTTTCTAATTTCCCATGCATTTTAATGGCATCAGAAGCCTCTCAGTCACACAGGCTGCAAGTTTGAAACTAATTTTGCTTCTTCTTGTAAGGTAGCAAATAACATATAATAGTAACATTAACTTTTGGTTTTACCTATTTCTCAGATTATGCTGCTAAATCCAGGTAAAATTCAGTTTGTCAATATTTGAATCCAAGGAAAGTGGGTGGGGAAAGAATGAGAGGGGACAAATTATGTGATGTTTGATCAGGGAGGAATGAGAAGGAACAAGATTGATAATAAAGGGCAGAGTAGATAGTGCAAAAAGGAGAAGATGATGACTTCTGGAGTAGAATGGAGTGAAAATAAAAACAAAATTTGTTCCAGGGAACTGGGTTCAAATAAAAATAAACTTAACAATGCTTACTCTAAAACAAAGTTGTTATTATATTACAGGTTTAGGCAAGATACATCCATCATCTTCATTAATTATCATAACAATTAATAGTGATAGGAAGAAACTAAGACTCAGCAATTTTACATAGATAACAGAGACAGAGCCAAGACATGTGATATATACTTATCAGTTCCACCCATCTCTGGGAACTTCAAGCAGGTGTTAGCATTTACAATGCCATATCTTAGAGTCAAAAGGGTTTTGAGAAGTGAGTGAAGAAGCAAATCACTCAAGTACAGTCTAGTTCTCAGTCTGATCATATAAGCTACAGATATTGCAGCAGCCATGAAGAAATAGTGCCTATTTATCTGGAGAACATAGCAAAAATGTATGCATAATATACCCCTACAGTGGTATATATGAGCCGATCACAAACAGGTATCTGGTATTAGCAGTATTTCTCTGGATATATCTCCTCAGGCGAATGCAACAAAAATAAACAAATGGGAATACATCAAACTATAAAGGTTTTGCACAGTGAAGGAAGTAATCAATGAAACAAAAATACAACCTACTAAATAAAAGAGGGTATTTGCAAGTTAAATATATGGTACGAAGTTAACATTCAAAATATATAAAAAAACTCATACACTCATCATCAAAAAAAATAAAGAGATAAAGAGAAAGGAGGAAAGAAAGATAGAAGAAAGAAAGAAAGAAAGAAAGAAAGAAAGAAAGAAAGAAAGAAAGAAAGAAAGAAAGAAGAGAGAAAGGAAGGAAGGAAGGAAGGAAGGAAGGAAGGAAGGAAGGAAGGAAGGAAGGAAGGAAGAAAGAAAGAAAGGAAAGAATGAAGAAAGAAAACAAACCAATTAAAAAAAGGACAGAGGACCTGTTTGAGGAGGTATTTCTCCAAAGACATGCAGATGGCCAAAGGACACTGTGGGTCAGATAAGTTTGCAAATATGATGTATATGTTTGCTTGCTTATAGTTTGCACTGGGTGTGGGGGACAGGCTGTAAGCAGGCAGGGTCCTTATAGGCTAAGGCTTAGTTTTAAGATTAGGCCTTTCCCACCCTTTTAATCCTAAATTTTTTTCAAAACTAAGCTTTTCCCCACAGCCTTGAGTGTTGCTTAATGTGGAGTGGTATACTCTTATGAGGAATCACATTTTGCCTCAGATAAGTGACTTTATATCAGCGATTTCCTTATTTGTATATTGGCTTAAAAGTTTTGATTTGTACACTATAAAATAAGACAGATCAGGGTTTTCTCGCTCAGTTCTTGCTATTAGCATTGCAAGGAGAGGCAGCCAAGATGACAGAGTGCTGAAGGAGAATCCAGTTTGTGCAGAGTTTGTGCAGAGTAGGAGATGGAGAACAGAGGTGAATAAGGCTGGTGAGGTACAAACCTTTGATTCTAGGAATACTCGGATGAGTCAGTGGCTTTGGGAGCCCTGAATGGAAAGGGAAGTGTTTTCCCACTGTGTGTGTTTCTTGCCTGCTGGGTGCAAGCTAGGATTAAAGCTTATGGTCCACCAGTTCTTGGCTGCATTGTTTCTTTACCATCTGTCCAAATTAAATGCAAACCTGCATGGGCCAGGCAGCTGTGATGGTGGCCGCAGCTACTGGCTTTACATTTGGCATAGTCTGTGGCAGGATTCGAATCAGATTGGTATGGAGCCACCACCCCTTTGAGCGGTGGAGTGGAGGACTGGTGGCTGTTATGGTTCCCCATGGCTGTCCTTTTCTAGGCCTTGGGCTGGCTGACTTTTACAGCCATGCATGAGGAAACTGAGAGTTATGTGGAAGAGGTTGCCTGGGAACTGCAAACTGAGCAGTGGAAGGAGCTGGGGCAAGTATGGGAGAAAGAGATGCTGACCCTGGAGCTAGAGCTGGAGCAAGCACCGGAGGAGGCCACCCAGGTCTGCAAGATTTTCTTGGAAATGGAGCAGCTGCTGGAGAAAGAATCACAGGTTCATGAGTTGGAGATTGCCCTGGATGTTGTGGAGAACCAGCAGCAGCAGGAGGCCAGGGCCGGAGCTGCAAGGCCCATGGAGCAGAAGGCGGCAACAGCCTGGGGCTCAAGCCTGGCAGTAGGAGCTGGTGTTTTCAGTTCCTCTTTAGAGGATGAGAAGAATTGGGCTGGAGTTGCAATCCACAGTCTCCAGAAAATAAGAGCCCAGCAGCAAGGAGTACCTGCTATGCCCCTGGTAGGTCTGCAATTTTGGGACATAGGGGTGAATGTCATCATGCTTTCCAGAGCAGAGATGGAAATACTAACTGCCATTGCCACGTGCTCCTCCTTGGGACAATGTAAGACCTGCCAGGACAGCAGGAATGAGGGGGGTGGCTGAGGCCCCATGTGTGTGGACTAATTCCTGGACTACAATCGGAGTGGGCACTGGCTCCTTTGTTAGATGGATTTACAGATTTTGGACAATGTGAAATACCCTGATGGGGGTGGGGGGGCTTTGCTGAAGGCCCTCCCCCTGCCCCGGTGTGGGTCAAATAAGTTTATAAATATGATGTAATTGTTTGCTCGCTTATAGTTTGCATTGGATGTGGGGGACAGGTTGTAAGCAGGCAGGGTGCTTATAGCCTAAGGCTTAGCTTTAAGACTAAGCTTTTCCCCACACCCTTGACTGTTGCATGATAGGGGGTGATGCGCTCTTATGAGCAATCCCATTTATGCCTCAGATAAGTGGCTTTGTATCAGAGACTTCCTTATCTGTATATTGGATTAAAGGTTTTGATTTCTACACTATAAAATGGGGCAGAGGAGCCCATGATGGAGGAGAGCAGAGAAAGGCCATATGGAGGAGAGGAGAAGCAGCCAAGATGATGGAGTGCTGAAGGAGAAGCCAGTTTGTGCAGAGTTTGTGCAGAGAGAAGGAGATGGGGAAGAGAGGTGAATAAGGCTGGCGAGGTAGAAACCTTTGATTCTAGGAAACTCAGATATGTCAGTGGCTTTGGAAGCCCTGAATGGAAAGGGAAGTATTTTCCCACTGTGTGTATTTCTTTCTTTTTTTTTTTTTTTTGTATTTTTCTGAAGCTGGAAACGGGGAAAGACAGTCAGACAGACTCCCGCATGCGCCCGACTGGGATCCACCCGGCACGCCCACCAGGGGGTGATGCTCTGCCCACCAGGGGGCAATGCTCTGCCCCTCTGGGGTGTCGCTCTGTTGCGACCAGAGCCACTGTAGCGCCTGGGGCAGAGGCAAGGAGCCATCCCCAGTGCCCGGGCCATCTTTGCTCCAGTGGAGCCTCGGCTACGGGAAGGGAAGAGAGAGACAGAGAGGAAGGAGAGGGGGAGGGGTGGAGAATCAGATGGGTGCCTCTCCTGTGTGCCCTGGCCGGGAATCAAACCCAGGACTTCTACACGCCAGGCCGACACTCTACCACTGAGTCAACTGGCCAGGGCTTCCCACTGTGTGTATTTCTTGTCCGCCAGGTGCAAGCTAGGATTAAAGGTAATGGCCCACCAGTTCTTGACTCTGTTGTTTTATTACCATCTTTCCGAATCAAATGCAAACCTGCATGGTCCAGGTGGCTGTGATGGTGGCCACAGCTATTGGCTTTACGGACATATAAAAAGATGTTTACCATTACTAATCATTAGAAAAATGAAAATCAAAATCACAATTACATAGGTACAGCTAGTGCTCAACTTATGACCATCACGATTGGTTTCGACAGACCGGTCATAACATGATTTGGTCGTAAGTTGAGTAGGCTCTAGGTACAGTACTGTGAAATGATATAAAAATCTTTGTCATATTTTATCATAATTTTCTTTCATTATTGTTATACATCATAATTTTCTTTCTTCATTTTATGACATTTGTATCATCTCTACACCATTTTGTTTCTTATTTTTACATTCGTCAAGTTTAAGTAAAACACTGCATTACCAGTACAACTGGTTTAATATTTGCAAAGACAATTTCCTCTTGGTAGACATCTTGAGAGGGATTTGGTGAAAAATATTCAAGACACAAAACACAAATTGCTGTACCGAGTCAGGGATAACAGTTGAAATGGTGCACACGGAGATGGCAGTGCTGCCAGAAGCTGGTCCGCACTGTCATACACCCAGCTGGGCAACACTTGTGCTGCCAGACATGGAGCAGTAGTGGCTAGTGATTGTGGTTGTAAAGTCGAATGGTCATAAGTCACATAGGTCGTAAGCCAATCAGTATTTGTATTACTTCACACATATCAAATCAGTTATCAAAAAGTTAATAAATAAGTATTGGTGAGGATATGGAGAAAATGGAACACTTGTGTACTTTTAGTTGGCTTGTAAATTGTTACAGCCACTATGAAAAATCCTCAAAAAAATTAAAATATGAGGAGTGGGCAAAAGTGGGTTTACAGTTAGTCATATGGAAATAATATAATAATTAATAAATAATAATACAAGAATAAACTGCCTTTCATGTACTTAAAACTGTAAACATAATTTTACTCCATCCTGTCAAACTACCATATGATCCAGCAATTCCATTTCTGAATATTTATCTGAAGAAAACAAAAACACTAATTCTAAAAGATATTTGCACCCCCTATGTTTATTGCAGCATTATTTACAATAGCTAAGACATGAAATCTATCTAGGTGTCCATCAATAGATGAATGAATATACTATATGTGCAATGGAATATTATTCAGCCATAAAAAAATGAAATCTTGCCATTTGAAACAACATGAATTGACCTAGAGGGTATTATGTTATATGAAATAAATCAGACAGAGAAAGACAAATACCATATGATTTCACTTATTTATGGAATTCAAGGGAAAAATGAACAAGTAAAGCAAAATGGAAACAGACTCATAGATACAGAGAACAAACTGAAGATTGCCAGAGTGAAGGAGGATGGATAGATAAGAGATATAGGAGAAGAGCAACAAGAGGTACAAACTCTAATTACATTAAAAAGTAGTCACAGGTTTATCATGTACAGCATAGGGAAAATACTCAATATTACCATAATAATTTTTTATGATGGTAGATGGCTACCAGATTTATTGCGGTAATGACATCATAAGGAATATACATGTTGAATTACTATGTTGTGGGGTTTTTTTCATATTTTTCCAAAGTAAGAAGAGGGGAGGCAGTCAGACAGACTCCCGCATGCACCTGACTGGGATCCACCTGGCATGCTGACTAGGGGGTGAAGCTCTGCCCATCTGGGGCATTGCTCCATTGTGACTCAAGCCATTCTAGCACCTGAGGTGGAGGCCATGGAGCCATCCTCAACACCCGGGCCAACTTTTGCTCCAATGGAGCCTTGGCTGCGGGAGGGGAAGAGAGAGACAGAGAGGAAGGAGAGGGAGAAGGGTGGAGAAGCAGATGGGCGCTTCTCCTGTGTGCCCTGGCCGGGAATCATCCCAGGACTTCCACATGCTGGGCCGATGCTCTACCTCTGAGCCAACGAGCCAGGGCTGAATTACTATGTTTTATACCTGAAAATAATATATATTTTATGTCATAACCTGAAACTGCAGAAATAAATCTTTTCTGTGTAATAAGAGAGTTAGGATTAATATAAAAGACAAGAGTAATGAAAAGCACAAATAAAAACCTTATCAGTAATTTTTCCAGGAATTTTTTCAATTTATGTGGGAAACATTCAGAATGGTTTGGAAGTAATGACAGAGACCAAAAGGTTAGGATGATCACCCTCACCATTACCATACCCTCAATGTAAGAGAAATCTTTCTATCTGGTGGGTTTTTCCAAAATTAGGTATGAATATTACTTATTCTCTATAAATAAACCTTTCTAAGGCAGTGAGTCATTAAACAATATGAAAAATAAAATCAGATGGTAGAAGGAGAGGTGAAGGGAACCAGGGTTCTGAAGATTCCATACCCTTTATCAAATGGTGATATTGAAACCAAAGAAAGAGAGCTCCCTTAACATCAATTTCCATGGCTAACTAGCTCAACTCCCAAATCAGGAAAAGGCTGGCACAAAGTTTACTGTTCTTCTAATTCCAATAATCTAAGAGGGACAGAATGAAGCCAAATCCAGCATGGCAAAGGCCATAAGAGGTAGGGCTTGTATCTTCCAAGAGGCAATGTGAATATAGGAGAAGAGGAGAATAATTACAACCTTTAAAGAGAAGACCTTCCACCACTTTTTAATCTGTATACCCTTGGGTAGGTTACAACACATCTCCATGCCTGAGTTTACTTACTTATCAGTAAAAAAGTCAACTTATTAATTGCAAAGGGAAAATAGTAACTTTGCAGTAGAAAAGGCTAGTAAACAAACCTTAACCAACTGATCCAATTTAATATCATCAGTAACAGAATAGACACTGTAAGATACTTAATCACATCTTGATATTCTTGACAAAATGTATCAACTAAATTGAATCATGAGACAGTATCAGGGAAACTTAAATTAAGGGGCATTCTATGAAATAACTGGCCTATATTCTTTTTTTTTTTTCAGAGACAGAGAGAGAGTCAGAGAGAGGGATAGACAGGGACAGACAGACAGGAATGGAGAGATGAGAAGCATCAATCATTAGTTTTTTGTTGCATGTTGCAACACCTTAATTGTTCATTGATTGCTTTCTCATACGTGCCTTGACCGCGGGCCTTCAGCAGACTGAGTAACCCCTTGCTCGAGCCCTCGCTCAAGCTGGCGACCTCGGGGTCTCGAACCTGGGTCTTCCACATCCCAGTCCGACGCTCTATCCACTGCGCCACCACCCGGTTAGGCAACTGGCCTATATTCTTTAAAAATGCCAGGGTCATGAAAGACTGAGAAAGAAATTATCACATACTAGAAGAGAATAAGAAGACCTGACAACTAAATCTGATGTGGGATTCTGGGCCAGATCAAGGACATTAATAGGACAATTGGTGAAATTTGAATAGGTATACAAGGAGCATGAGACCTATGTTAATTAATTCATTTTTATAATTTCACTCTGATTATAAAAAATGCTAACATTTGAAGAAGCTAATAAAGAGTATATAGAGATTATTTGTACTAATATTTTAATTTTTCAGTAAGCATGAAATCATTTAAAAATTAAAATTAAAAAAAACAAAGAAGAAACATTTCAGGATCTTCTATTAGAAAAAGATAACAGAGAATGGAAGGAATATATTTAGCACTAAATAAATTATGCTGGATGTGTTAGTTTTCATAATTCTGTGATTTGGGATAAGTTATGGTCCTCCACTTCTTTTTAAAATTAGATAATAATGCTTTCTCTGATTTCCCAGTGAGGTTGCTGAAAGGAACAAGTGAGATGAGGAAAAACTTTATATTTTAAAAAATTGTACACTTTGAAATCATGAGTATTAAAAGATACAAGAAATATATATCTAACCTTGCCATATTACTTCTCTTCTTGGTCCATTCACTATCACCTCACCCCTGCATTATTGAAATTGCCTCCTAATGCTCTTCTTGCTTCCACTCTTTTCTCCCTAAAGTCTATTTTCCACAGAGCAGCTAGAATGATTATGTCATTCCCCTTCTTAAACTTTCCAATGTTTACATCAGGAATAAAATTCAAAGGTTTTACCATAGTTTAAAAGCCTTTAAATTCTTTTGTCTCCCATCACCTCTTTTATTTTATCTTCTAAAATTTCTCACAGGAAGCTACTGCAGACACACTGGCTTCTTTGCTGATTCCCTTGCCCACTCCAACCTCAGGGTCCTTACAACTTTCTGTTTCCACTCTTTTGAATACTTTTCTCCCATATATCCACATGGTGCTTATCACTTCATTCTGCCTTATCCAATGATCTCCTTATAATAGAAGTCTTCCTTGACTCTCTTTTCATTATCTCTACCTCATTACCTTGCTTTATTTTTTCTTTACAACACTTATCATTACCTGATATCATGAGACATATGACCTTATTTATTGAACTAGTCTGTATGTACCTTTAAGTCAGTGATCTCATGTGTCATATTCACTGCTATATACTCAGCACCTGCATGCTCTCTGAAAGTGTATGCATAGTCTTGTGTGACTGGTGTATTTTTTGGAGTAGGGAATTATTCAGAATTTTATCAACCTCCCAAAGTGTTCTGTGATCCTATGGTAGAAACTATTAACTTTTTACCCCAACATCTATTCTTCCCCTCTTTCTTAGCCATAAAATAATTATTTTGTGCTAGTTATAGGCCACCCAAAATAAAAACTTATTTTCTCTATTTCCTTGCAGCTAAATGTGACCCAGGGACTGAGTTCTAATTTAGTTTTCAATTAAATATAATTTGACATCTTCTTGAAGGGCAGGAACCTTCTCCTCCTTCTTCCCTTCATGATGACTAGAATACAGATGTGAGAGTTGGTACTTGAGGAGCCATCTTGGACTCTGAAGTAATGTACCAGATCTCTGTTAAACACAGAGCTGCTATAGAACTCAGGATTGTGCCTACATTTTCAAGTCTTGTTTAAGTAACTATTATTTAGGGTTTTAAGTTATAAATGAACCTACTCCTCATATTGACTCCAAAATGATTAAGAACTATGCTATATTAGAAATATCTGTTAAAATAATTATTAAAATATTATATGACATTCTATTCTCTCTCAGACTGTCTATAACATAAGGGTAAAGGGTGCCCTGGCTGGTTGGCTCAGTGGTAGAGCGTCGGCCTGGCGTGTAGAAGTCCCGGGTTCGATTCCCTGCCAGGACACACAGGAGAAGCGCCCATTTGCTTCTCCACCCCTCCCCTCTCCTTCCTCTCTGTCTCTCTCTTCCCCTCCTGCAGCCGAGGCTCCGTTGGAGCAAAGATGGCCCAGGCGCTGGGGATGGCTCCTTGGCTTCTGCCCCAGGCGCTAGAGTGGCTCTGGTCGCGGCAGAGCGCCCTGGAGGGGCAGAGCATTGCCCCCTGGTGGGCAAAGCGTCACCCCGTGGTGGGCGTGCCGGGTGGATGCCGGTCGGGCGCATGCGGGAGTCTGTCTGACTGTCTCTCCCGGTTTCTAGCTTCAGAAAAATACAAAAAAAAAAATAAGGGTAAAGGGTGCATCTTAATTTATGTGTGTGTGCCTAGCATCTATCATAGTAACTGTCACATTGTAAGAAGTTAACAAACGTCTAATAAATAATACTATGTCAGCTTTCCTTCAGTTCCAGTGTTTAAGAATTCTAGATGATAGAGGTGAAATTTAGCATAGTTCTTTGAAGGATGGATATGATTTTTTCAGGCAGAGATGGGGGAGAGTGCTTAGAGACTTTCCAGCATGGGAGCATCACATGAACAGAAGTATGGAGATGGCGGTCCCAAAGCATGTTCTAAGCCAGGGGTCTCAAACTCAACTCAGCATGTGGGCTGCAGAGCAAGATCACAGCCATTCAGTGGGCTGCACTAGGTCTACAAAAGGCAACTGTTACGCAACACTTTTCTCACTGCAGTTGAAAACAAAAAAAAATCAGTACAACAAGCACAATCGTACATGCAGTTTACTCAGTGTCACAAAACGACTAGAAACTGTAGTTCGCATCACAACTGCTGTTAACTAAGCTAATATCTAGCTAGGATGCTAGAGAAATGAAAAATACAAGTAGGCCCCTAGGCTTACTTAATTTTATCCAAAATATTTTGAACTTCGTGGATTAGTCTGCGGGCTGCACAGAATTGTTCAGCGGGCCGCATGCGGCCCGTGGGCCGCGAGTTTGAGACCCCTGTTCTAAGCCATGACATAAACTTGGTTTTAAGACTTAGGGAATGTAACATGTAAATGTATGCAGATAGATCAATACAGAGGGCCCAAAATATTGGATGACATGCTCCTAAATTTCTCTCATCAAATCTGATAGCCTTACCTCTAAGACTTCAATGCAAAAGTAAGTGTACTGAAACTTTTTTCCAAGCCTCCAGCAGGGCTAGAATTAGGTGACTGAGGGTTCACTTGTAGAGGAGGTTTTTACTTAATAAATTTTTCTAGGCTGATTTTTGTCACTAATAACTGCTCAGAGCCAGGTAAATAGGAACTGGTAGAGGACAGCATGAAAGACAGAAGGGCTCAGATCAAAAGTCACAAAGGCTATTGGCCTCCAGGTTTCTTTTGATGCCCCACTGAGGTTTGGCTCCTTAACAGAAAACCCAATGAGTTTGACCTGTGGTGGTGCAGTAGATAAAGCATTGACCTGTAATGCTGAGGTTGCCAGTTTGAGGCCCTAGGCTTGTTCAATCAAGGCACATATGGGAGTTGATGCTTCCTGCTCCTCCCTCCCCTTCTCTTTTTTTCTCTCTCTCCTTTCTCTAAAATTAATAAATAAAAATCTTTAAAAAGCCTATTGAACCCAAATGACCCCAAGAATGCTGACAGCAGTGGAAACAGTAACACCCTAACACCCAATGTATAACTTAGGCAAGAAAAAGAAGAAGAAACAATGTAATCCATAGAGATAGACACAACCCAAGCTTAATTAGTTTACAGCTATGAATGCAATGTGAACATACCTTGGAGGTTTTGAGACCTTAGATAGATAAGTATTCTTTTCTGCCAGTTGACAGCAGAGATTCTGTTTTTTGTTGTTTTTTTGTTTTGTTTTGTTTTGTTTTTTCAGAAAAACAGGGGCATTTTTAATGTTCCTGAGCTGAAAAAACTGATGGTTCGAAGGGTTTAGAAACCATATAAGAGAACTTGTGTTGGTGAGTGTCAGAACAAGGTTTCACAGAGTTTCTTGATACAGAGGACTTTGGAGCTAGAATACCCCACAGGAACCAACTAGTACAGCTAGTTCAGCTTTCTTCTTTAGAAACAGAAAAAGTGACATTCAGAAAGGGGAAAAGAGTTTCCTACGTTCATCCAATTGGGTTAGTAGAAATCTGTTTACCAATCTGTTTCTCCAGAGTCTTCACCCAATGATGTGATCTACAATGTCCCAAATCTGACACCATGTGGGTACAAACCACAGATGGTCTTGGGATGTATGCAGAGACTTGAAGAAAGATGGGATATTGGCAGGAAATGTCAAAGAGAAAAGAATTTGTTGCAAAGTTTTTTTCTAAAGCAGTGAAATACTTCCTATACATAAAATATGGTAGTATTGATGACTAACATTATCGAGCATGTATTATATGCCCATTTCTAATATAAGCACTGTGCATATATTAATTTGTTCAATTTTTACAAGAGTTCTATCAGGTATAAGGTCGACTACTGTTCTCATTTTATAAATGGGGAACTGAATCACAAAAAGGTTAAGTAACTTGTGAGAAACCATATAGCTTAGGAAGTCACAATTTGAACCCAGTTCATCAGGATTTAATGTCCATACTCTTAAAATCCAAATAAACTGAAATTTTATATGCATCCCACACATATATAAACACACAAATAAAACAGGTAAGAGCAGATATGTTCTGATTCAGGACATTGGGTTTAGCCCTGTTAAGACTCTCAAACCCCTTCCCAACAAGTGCTATAATAGACTCCATGTGTACCACACTGGCTCTAAGGAGAACAATATAAAGTCAACTATTCCAAGAAGTTCTTGACTCTAGTAGTCATGAACTCTAGGTCAGAGCTCCTGCTCTGCTATTAATATATCTAGGTGACCTTGAACAAGTCTTCATTTTCTCTAAGTGTTTTTGAAGGAGGATGATGAACCAATCTCTATGAGCCCTAACAGCCCTTGACATCTTGTAGTTCTTGAAGTCACTGGCTCCACACTTGGGCCCTATGCCAAATTTTCTTTGGATAGAACCATCCACCGCAGTTTCTATTAGCATCCCCATTCCTAAGATGCTCCAGCACTGAGAAGCTGCAAGGGAGTGAAATTGTGCATCTAGACCCTAAGAGTCTCTTTTTTTTTCTGTATCCTGGAGATTCTTGGATTCAGTCAGAACTAGACAAGAGCTAGTCCAGAGCTGAACTGGAAAGGAAAGGACACTCCCATCCTGGGTCAACAGAGACCTGTCCTATCCCTATTGTCTCATCTATTGTGCTGCTGAAGACACTCATTTCCTAATGGAAAAGAGGGTGGAGACCAAGGATTTAAAATGCCTAGAGACTCAGGGACATCAGCCAAATCCATAGAAAAGAGGAAAAGGTGTGGTAAAAAAAGCATACACATGTGACCTCTCTCAAAGATCTTTATCAGAATTCAAAGGAAAATCTAAGAGACATTTCAAATAGAAAAAAAAGCTACTTTTATTCTTATAATTTGAACTCTTCAGGGGTTTTTTTGTGTGCTACAAAGGAGAAGGGGGAATCAGAGGGCTTATAGGAGGAGGTAAGGGGGTACCGACTATAAACCACAAGCTGAAGAAAGAGGAGATGCAGCCCAAACTGAGGGCTGATGTCACTGACTCCTTGTGACCTAAGGATCTGGATACAAATAAGTGGCACATTCTTCTACCACCAACCCTCCATTTGAGTTCCTCTACCAGAAGAATAGATAGAGCAATACCATCTCCATCTTCTTTTAGAAAGAGAGTAAAATACATCATGGGGCCAAAGAAAGAGTTTTTCCAGAAGACAATGAGGTTAAACATACACCCACTTATACCATTAGCCTAACTCTTAAAAGGGCAAATGCAGATTTGGCCTGAGCTCTTAAGGCTCCTCCATCTAATATGGTAGTGATCAACCACACGTGACTGCTGAGCACTTGAAACTTGGTTAGTGCAAATTGAGGTGTGTTGTAAGTATAAAATACACACAGGATTTCCTAGACTTAGTATCACAAAAATATAGAATATCTTAATAATACTGTTATACTGATTACTTGTTGAAATGGTATTTTATATATCTTATTTTAAACATGTTATTTAAATTAAGTTTACCTATTTCTTTTTTAAATATAGCTATCAGGAAAATTTAAATAACACATGTGGCATGCATTATATCTCTTTTGGTCAGTGGTGCCTTAAACACTCTGATTTATAGCCTAACCTTCCATGAATAGGTGATATTAGGTGTTATTTACCCTTGTCCCCTTCATACTCTTCTGTGCTCACACCATATACACACTTAGGTACTAATTCAGCACTTTCTAATATGCCATAGCCTAGATTAAGTGTTCCACAAGCATTAATCTAGTCAATAATCATTTATGCAACAACTTTGTATATTGTTTATAGATGTTAAAATAGAGCATTGAATGAGAGGCAAAAATCATATCTTTCTGTGTGGATCTTATAGAATAGTGAGGGAAACAGACAACAAAGTAACATATATAGAATGTTAGATGTGGGATATATGTTATATCAATAAAAAATTTAGGGAGTGTGGGTAGGATGTGTTGTGTTTCAATTCTAAATAGAATGGCGTCATCTTAGTCCATTCAGGCTGCTATATCACAATGCTGGGTGGCTTAGAAACAACATGAATTTATTTCTAACAATTCAGGAGCCGCAAAGTTCAAGATGAAGGACACCAGTGGATTTGGTGTCTGGTGAGAACCTGCTTCCTGGTTCATATATGGTCAAATTCTTCCTGTTTTCTCACATGGTAGAAGAGACAAGGAAGCTCTCTTGGGTTTTCTTTTCTGTTTGGGTTATTTGGGGGGGGGTTCCCCAAAGTGAGAAGCAGGGAAGAGGCAGACAAACAGACTCCTGCAAGCGCCTGACTGGGATCCATCTGGCATGCCCACCACGGAGTGATGCTCTGGTCATCTGGAGTGTTGCTCTGTTGTAGTTGGAGCCATTCTAATGCCTGAGGAGGAGGCCATGGAGCCATCCTCAGCACCCGGGCCAACTTTGCTTCAGTGGAGCCTTGGCTGCAGGAGGGGAAGAGAGAGACAGAGAGGAAGGAGAGGGGGAGGGTTGGAGAAGCAGATGGGCGCTTCTCCTGTATGCCTTGGCCAGGAATCAAACCCAGGACTTCAATATGCCAGGCTGACGCTCTACTGCTGAGGCAGCGAGCCAGGGCCACTCTTGAGTTTTCTTTATTAGAGCACTAAACCCTTTCACAAAGTTCTGAATTATTTCTAGTCTCAGGTCTTCAAGCTGTTGAAAAGGGCAATGATACAGCTTTCAACTTGCTGTGGTATCCAATCTTCTTCCTTTCCCTCTCCATTACCAAGGTCTGAACCTCCCCTCACAATAGCAGGAGAAATATTACTTGCTGTGAAGTTTCATCTACTCAGGTTAGCTGAGAGCCTGAGGTAATAGAAAAGAAGTCTGAGTGAGAGATTGGAACATGGGGACCCAGTTAAAAAAGGTTCTTAAATGGAAGAGGCCCTATTGTTATTCCAATTTCCACTCTGAAGGAGGAAGGCAAATGAAATTTAGAAAGAATCTCCTTAGAGAAAAGCTTAAATGTGAAATGGTTTAAGGTGTTAGTTACTAACATTCCTCAGAGGAATAGCTTGGGTAAACTGTCTGAGGGAGAGAAGCTATCCTTAATAAGCCTTCTCCCAAACCTTGCTCTCTCCAAATCCTACCACAACAGCTATTTTCATGTACTCACTTAGATCCAAGTAGAACCTATGGTCTCCAGTATTTTACTTGTATTGTTCCCTTGCCTAGAAATCACTTATTACTATTCTACTTCTATTAACCTCAGATCACAGACTCAAACATTCTTATTTCTGGACAAGACCTTAAAAATCACCTGCCCTGCCCTTCTATCTGATGTCTAAAGGTCTTTGCTGTCAGCTGGTCTATATAATTTGGGTTACTTTAATACCCTTGAGAGACAGCCTATTCCACTTTTGAACAGGATCATATTTGGGACAAACTCTTCTTTAAACAGAGTCAGAGTCCCAGTTTGTCCTCCAGAAATCCTTCATGAAGCACTCATTAACAAAGCAGTTGTATACAACTTCTCATATTCTCTTTATAAGATCTCTTCTTCCATCTTCCTCTCAGGCATGAGATATAAGAGATAGCTAACAATCATTAACTTAGAGAGATACTGTGAAGTAAGATTTATTAAAAATCACAAATTTCTAAATACAAACAACAGGTTAACTACATTCTTATCGAATTTCAGGTGCCAGAAATGATCCATCAATATGCCATTTACAAGAGAGTCACTTTAAATTGAGAGACACAAACCAAATGAAAGTTAAGGATAGAAAAAGATAATACTGAGAACAATTTTTTTATTATTTTTTGTTGCATGAGGTTTTAGAACTGTTTTTATAGATTTCTGCATCGCTGATTCCAAATCTGAAATTCATTTTTTGGTGCATGCTCTAGTTTTTATGCAATTTTAATTTCTTTTTGTTACAGTTAATGGTATGCATTGGTTTTTAAATTGGAGTTAAAGGGCAACGACTCTTGGATTGACCATAACTACAAGGCAATTAATGTTTTACAAACATCACTCATACATAATTATAGTTGTTTTTAAGTGTAAAAAATTATTTTCTGATAAAAACACCCTCTTATTTTGTTTTAAGATTGAATCATGGCTTCTTCAAGTAGGCGTAAATGTGAGAATAGTCCTGACACCTGTTATATATGTGGCTGTTACACACTTCAACATCAAAGGCACAATATTTCATCATTTATGACACATGTATATATTGCCTATTTTCAGTGGTTCCAATTGGTTATTCAACTCATCTGTGAGATTATAATGACAAAAATTGTACTTGACTTTCTTAAGTATGAGGAGCATAACTGGATCATTTGTGTGCATCTTAAAATGGTAAATTTCCTGCTAGGACAACAGAGAGGTTTCATGAAGTATCCTTGCTTTCTGTGTTTGTGGGACAGCCAAGCTTGGGAAAAACATTGGGCACAGAAGGAGTGGCCGAAACCTGAAGCTCTGGAAGTAGGCATGCAAAATATTGTGAATGAACCTGTAGTTAATCAAGACAGGATCATTTTCCCCCCACTTCACATCAAACTTGGCTTAATGAAGCAGTTTGTTCAGGCTTTGAATAGAGAAAGTGAATACTTTCAACATATTATTTCTGCTTTTCCTGCCTTGTCTTTAGAGAAGATAAAAGCAGGTGTATTCGATGGACCTCCAATTCAAACCCTCATACGTGATGAAGAATTTGCCAGGAATATGAATAAGGAGGAGAAAACAGCATGGCAGTCTTTTGTGGCAGTTACAAAGGACTTCCTTCACAACAAAAAAGCAGAAAACTATGAACTTCTGGTTGAAAGGATGCTGTTGGCTTTCCACAACATTGGATGTAACATGAGCGATTAGATTCACTTCCTGAACAGTCACCTTGATAAGTTTCCCCAAAATCTTGGAGCTGTTAATGTGAGCAGACTACTGTTGGAGCATCAAACGAGATTGTCCTCAACAAGTACACAAACACAAGAGCTAAAAATGCATTTTTTTTATAGAGACAGAGAGTCAGAGAGAGGGATAGATAGGGACAGACAGACAGGAACGGAGAGAGATGAGAAGCATCAATCATCAGTTTTTCATTGTGACACATTAGTTGTTCATTGATTGCTTTCTCATATGTGCCTTGACCATGGGCCTTCAGCAGACTGAGAAACCCCTTGCTCGAGCCAGCAACCTTGGTTTCAAGCTGGTGAGCTTTTGCTCAAACCAGATGAGCCTGCGCTCAAGCTGGTGACCTCGCAGTCTTGAACCTGGGTCCTCCAGGTCCCAGTTCAACTCTCTATCCGCTGTACCACCACCTGGTCAGGCCAAATGAAAATTTTTGCCTGAATAGAATTTAAATAATTTTTGCACAAATTTTATGATTAAAATAAGTGTTTTAATATGTTCTACTTCAAAATTGTAGACAAATTCTGATGCAATCATATATTTTAGTATATTAGTGTATTTACTGCATTATATAAATTTATATATTTTCACAAAGATGATGCCCAAGAAGACATTCTACTTCACTATGTTAAACTAAATGTTGAAAATTTCACAATAAGATGAAAACTTAAAATCTTGAATTGCAAAAAACTATAGCTTACAGAGAAAAACTAATGTCAGATTTGAGATCAGCACACTCAAATTAGTTAAGAACAAGTGTTTTTGTGGATGCAACAAAAATTTTGTTTCCCAGTGTAATCTATGCAAATAGAAATGAAAAGAAAGTTGTAGTAGAAATATTCATATCAGACAAAATAGACTTCAAAACAAATAATGTAAAAAGAGGTCATCTGTATGTCCTATTTGGAGAAATATGTTTTCAGATAGTTTGCCCATTTTTTAATTGAATTGTTCACTTTTTTGTTTGTTTTTGAGATTTGTAAGTTTTTAATAAATTTTGTATATTCATTTCTTATTAGATATATCATTGGTGAATACGTTCTCCCATACAATGGGTTGTCTTGTCATTTTGTTGATGGTTTCCTTTACTGTGTAAAAATTTTTAGTTTCATGTAGTTTCATTTTTTAAATTTTGTTTTTGTTTTTTATGTCAGAGGAGAAACATCAGGAAAACATTGCTATGAGAAATGTTTGAGATTTTACTGGCTAAAATTTTATAAGATTTTTATGGTTTCAAGGCTAACATTTACATATTTAATTTATTTTGAACTTATTCTTTTGCATGGTGTAAGAAGGTGGTCTACTTTCATTTCTTGCATGAATCTATCTAACTTTTCCAACACCGTTTATTGACTAAACTATCTTTGCCCTGATGTATGTTCTTGCCTTCTTTGTCAAATATCAATCATTCATAAAGGCATGGGTTGATTTCTGGGCTCTGTTTTCTGTTCCATTACTATTCTTTTTTGATTACTATGGCATTACAGTATATTTTGATATGAGGTAATATGAATATAGATGCTAAAATTCTCAATAAAATATTAGCAAACCAGATCCAGCACTACATTAAAAAGTTCATAAAAAGACCAAGTAGGATTTATTCTGGGGAATGCAAGGTTAGTACACTATCCTCAAATCAATAAATGTGGTAAGCTACATAAACAAAATGAACAATAAAGTTATATAATCATATCAATAGATGCAAAATATCATCCAGAACTTTTTTATGATTTAAAAAATAAATCTCAGCCAAATGGAAATAGGGTGAATACCTCAACATAAGAAAGGCCATATAGCCTGACCTGTGGTGGCACAGTGGATCAAGCATCGACCTGGAATGCTGAGGTTGCCAATTCAAAACCCTGGGCTTATCCGGTCAAGGCACATATGGGAGTTGATGTTTCCTGCTCCTTCCCCCTTCTCTTTCTATCTCTCTCTCTCTCTCTCTCTATCTCTCTTCTCTAAAATAAATAAATAAATAAAAATAATTAAAAAAAAAAAAAGAAAGGCCATATATGAAAAAACCATAGCCACCCTTACAGTCAATGGGCAAATCTAAAAATGTTTCCCTTAAGTTCAGGAACAAATCAAGGGTGTCCCGTTTCACCACTCTTACTCAACATAGTACTGGAATTCCTAGCCACAGAAATCAGAGAAGAAGAAGAAATAAAAGGCATCCAAATTAGAAAGGAAGAAGTAAAACTGTCATTATTTGCAGATGACATGATACAGTATATAAAGAAACCTAAAGATTTTCCAGAAAATTACTAGGACTGATAAATTAATTCTGTAAAATAGGATACATAATAAATATCCGAAAATAATTTGCAAGTTTATACACAAATAATGAACTATTATAAAGGGAAACTTGGACGTCAGAGAAATGGTGCTATTAGCAGGGCTCCCGATACCTCTCCCTGAAATTTCAACAAGTTCGACAACTAGAGACAGAAAAATGATCCCAGGAGCATCTGAAATATACATACACTGAACAAAGGTACAATTGGGTGAAATGGTAGCTAAATATATAATCGACCCTGAAGAAAATAAGATGGAGAACAGAGCACTCCGCCGTCCTCACTGACCTGAGCAAGGGCTGCTTTCACTTGGAACTGAGAGAAAGTGAGGGCTGGGGGTGTGGAAAGAGCTGGGCTGGGGCAGAGACATTCAAGCCGAGGAGAGAGTATACCTGTGGTGGCTCAGCTCACATGAGCTAATGCCGGCAGTAGACCCTGGCAGAGGGGGGCGAGCAGTTGCCTTCTTTACTCCCAATATCCTGGTTGGCGAGCGCAGACAGAGTGCAAGTGGTTCCTCCTAGCACCCCGGGCATGGGCACCTGCATTCTCGGACAGAGGGGCAGGGTCGCAGACTGTCAGCAGTAGCCTTCTGCGTGGGCTGTGACCAGAGTCTTGGTGTAATCCCTGCTCCCCAAACAACAGCGTGTGGGGAGTGCATGAAAGCTGACTTCCTTATGCCCAGACCTCTCTGGGTAGGGCACCTCCACCAGCCATACAGGCTAACAGAGCACATTCCCGGGGAAGAAAAAGTATGGAAGTGCTGGGGGGAGGGGAACGCAGGCAGCTTGCAGACAATCTCTGGAGCAGATCTGTGGATCTAATTGCTGAAAGTAGCTTAACCCACAGTCTGCTCACTGCTCAGATGGCTTACGCTGGCAGTGGCTCTGGCTGACAAGGTCTTCTTTCTCAAATGTGCAATATAAGAGAACCCAATGAAGGGACATGATATTTTTTAGGGCCTCTTGCTCTGCATGCAGTAGCTGGACATCTTCCTGCCAGCCAATACAGAGTGAAAAACACATTCTTATGGAATAGACCTCAGAGAACACTGCAGAAGTTGGGCAGGCTAGGCTGTAGACTTTTTAACAAGGGAGAAGCATGCAGAGAGCAATCCCATGGTATGTTAAGGCAAATTTAACTAGATATACCTGGGGAACCTTAGAAAAAAGCCTGAACAGAAGTAAACTTGCCCCCCTACCTGTTTAAGCTGGTGACTCTGGTCAGCAGAGCTTTCATACTCAGGGATGTGCTCTAAAAAAAACCTGGAGGAGGAACTTGGCAGCTTTTAAGACCTCCTGTTCTGCAGGCAGTGACTAGGGCATCTTCTTCCCAGCCAATACAGGTTACAAAGTGCAAAAAGCCTGGGGAGAGTGGTCCCACAGAGTGCTGAAGCATATTAGACATGCCTAGAGTCTCATAGAAAGACACCTGAGGGGCAATTGGCTCCCAGCCCTGCCTGATTACACTGGTGGCTCTGGCTGGCAAAGCCTTAACCAGAGCCTTGCATTGAGTGGGAATAGAGTGGGGATTTGCCAGCTCTTAGGGCCTCTTAATCTCCAGGCATTGGCAGGGGCAACTTCACAGCTGGGTCACCAGGTTGCTGGTCCAGGAAGGAGAGACTAGGAGACAGGCTCCAGAAAAATGGACTCTCCCATTGTTGGAGCCTGCAAATGTTAACAAGCCCCAACTACCAACGAGACTGTGGCCTAGTATATGTCATCGCCATAGCGACACATCAACTGCAAATCTCTACCTAAGTGTGCCACAGGGGCAAAGCCTAAGGTACAGTGCCACCCATCAGGAAGAGGGAGAAGAAGGAAAAAGGAAGAAGATAACCTCTGAAAATCAAGAACAATCCACAGTCTTTATAACTTTTTCTACTTTTTCTTCCTTTCATTTTTTTATCTTTATTTTTTTTTCTTCTACCTTGGTCCTTTATCCTCTTGTTATCTTATTCCATTTTCTTCATCTTGAACTTCATCACCCATAGGTGTTACACTTCTCATTCTTTTTTTTTTTTTCTTTTTTTTCTGTCTATGAGGGTTACATTCCAAAAACCTTAACTCTCTCCCTTTTTTTCTTTTCTCTCTCTCTCTCTTGGTTTCTTCTTTTCTCTTTCACTATTCCTCTCATTTGATCCTCACTCACAAAGAAATTATTTTATTTTGGATTTAAATTTTTTTCTTTGTGGCATATTGTGTGCTTTTTACTTCGCTTTTTAACTCATTAGCATTCCTCCCAACCCTGGCTCTTCATTCTATGTAGTTTCTGTTCCCCTTAATACAATAGTAATTTTTTTTCTTTTTCTTGTTTTCTTCATGTCTCTTTCATTATATCTCTCATTCAACCGTCATTTACAAGCAAATTAATTTATTCTTGATGCAATATTTTTCTTATAGCATTTTGTGGGTCCTTACCTCATTTTTTTCCCCTTTGTCACTTTTATCCAACTCAGGCCCTCCATTCTAGGTAGTTTTTGTTCCATTTAGCAAAATATAATTCTCAAAATATAATTTTCACTGTATTTTCTCAAAAAAATAATTATTTTTTTACTTTTTATTCTTTATCAATTCTTATTTGTATTAACAAAACAGCCTTCAGATGTCATTAAGGAAAAAGAAATTGAATACCATGGATAAAAAAGACAGAGATGTAGCAGAGATAAATGAAGAAAAATCTATAGAAAAAAATTGAAAAGATTGGAAAACTTGGAGTTAAATGACAGAGACTTTAAAATAGAAATCCTAAAAATACCCAGAGATATACAAGAAAGCACAGAAAGGCAATATAGGGAGCTCAAAAAACAACTCAATGAACAGAAGGAATATATTACCAAGGGAATTGAAACTATGAACATGAATCAAACAGAGAAGAAAAACTCAATTCATGAACTGAAAGATGAGGTAACAAGCTTAGCTATTAGAACATGCCAGGAAGAGGAGAGGATTAGTGACCTAGAAGACAGGCAACTAGAGGCAAAACAGATAGAAGAGGAGAGAGAATCACGAATTTTTTTAAAAAATGAGAAAGCCCTACAGGAATAGTCTGACTCCATCAAAAAGAGCAACATAAGAATAATGGGTATATCAGAAAGAGAAGGGAGAGAAAATGGAATGGAGAACATATTCAAACAAATAATAGATGAGAACTTCCCAAGCCTATGGAAAGAACTAAATCTTCAATTTCAAGAAGCAAACAGAACACCGAGTTATCTTAACCCTAATAAACCTACTCCGAGGCACATCATAATGAAACTGGCACAAACCAATGACAAAGAAAAATTCTCAAGGCAGCCAGGGAAAAGAAGAATACAACATATAAAGGAATGCCCATTAGATTATCATCAGATTTCTCAGCAGAAACTCTACAAACCAGAAGAGAGTGGACCCCAATATTTAAAGTCCTTAAAGAGAGGAACTTCCAGCCAAGAATACAATACCCATCAAAGCTACCCTTCAAATATGAAGGAAAAATAAAAAATTCACAGATATAGAAAAGATGAGGGAATTTATCACCAGAAAACCCCCACTTCAGGAAATACTAAAGGGGGTTTTCTGACTAGATACAAAGAACAAAACAAAACAAAACCACAAGTAAAAGCTCCACCAAGAACACAATAAAATCAAATTTAGACAGTGACAACAAAAAAGGAGAAAGGACGAAGATTAGCAGTAACAAAGGAGATGGAGTGCAGAAGCACTCATGAGATAGTGTACTACAATGAACATGGTAGTTACCCTTTCCATTATTTAATGGTAATCACCACAGAAAAAACCACCACAGAAGCACATGACTTGAAAAAAAAGGTAACAGAGGAAAGAAGTATGTATTATAACCAAACAAAAACAAATGATAGAAAAACAAAAGAGAAGAATCAAACAAGATACAAAACTAACAGAAAGCAATATATAAAATGGCAATAGGAAACCCTCAACTGTCAATAATTACACTAAATGTAAATGGATTGAACTCACCAATAAAAAGACACAGAATAGCAGAATGGATTTAAAAAGAAAATCCAACTGTATGCTGCCTACAAGAAACACATCTAAACAACAAGGATAAAAACAAATTCAAAGTGAAAGGCTGGAAAACAATACTCCAAGCAAATAACATCCAAAAAAAAGCAGATGTAGCAATATTTGTATCTAACAATGCTGACTACAAAACGGCAAAAGTAATCAGAGACAAAAATGGTCATTTCATAATGATTAAGGGGACACTGAATCAAGAAGACATAACACTTTTAAATATATATGCACCAAACCAATATATAAGACAGCTACTGACTGACCTAAAAACAAAAGCTGAGAAAAATACAATCATACTTGGAGACCACAATACACTGCTGATAGCTCTAGATCGTTCAATCCAAACAGACAACCAATAAAAAAATATTGGCCTTAAATGAAACACTAGAACAATTTGATATGATTGACATCTACAGGACATTTCATCCCAAAGTCCCAGAGTATACATTTTTCTCTAGTGTACATGGAACATTCTCAAGAATTGACCATATGTTGGGCCACAAAAATAACATTAGAAAATTCAGAAAAATTGAATCTTTACCAAGCATATTTTCTGATCATAAAGCCATGAAACTAGAATTCAACTGCAAAAAGAGGTAAAAAAAACCCACAAAAATATGGAAATTAAACAACATACTTTTAAAAAATGAGTGGGCCAAAGAAGAAATAAGTGCAGAGATTAAAAGATACACACAGACAAATGAAAATAACAATATGACATATCAGAATCTCTGGGATGCAGCAAAATCAGTAATAAGACGGAAGTTCATATGAATTTAGGCTTATATGAATAAACAAGAGAGAGCCCAAGTAAACCACTTAACTTCACACCTTAAGGAACTAGAAAAAGAAGAACAAAGACAACACAAAAGCAGCTGAAGAAAGGAAATAATAAAAATCAGAGCAGAAATAAATGAAATAGAGAACAGAAAAACTATAGAAAATATTAATAAAACAAGGAGCTGATTCTTTGAAAAGCTCAACAAAATTGACAAAACCTTGGCAAGACTCACCAAGGAAAAAAGAGAAAGGACTCATATAAACAAAATCCAAAATGAAAGAGGAGAAATCTCCACAGACATCATAGATATACAAAGAATTATTGTAAAATACTATGAAAAACTATATGCCATCAAATTCAACAATCTGGAAGAAATGGATGAATTCCTAGAACAATACAATCTTCCTAGACTGAGTCATGAAGAAGCAGAAAGCCTAAACTGACCCATAAGCAGGGAGGAAATAAAAAAATCTATTAAAAAACTCCCCAAAAGTAAAAGTCTAGGGCCAGACAGCTATACTAACTAGTGAATTCTATCAAACATTCAAAGAAGACTTGGTTCCTATTCTACTCAAAGTCTTCCAAAAAATTGAAGAAGCAATACTTCCAAACACATTTTATGAGGCTAACATAACCCTCATACCGAAACCTGGCAAAGACGGCACAAAAAAACTACAGACCAATATCTCTAATAAATATAGATGCTAAAATACTAAACAAAATACTAGCAAATCGAATACAATAACATATTAAAAAAATGATACATCATGATCAAGTAGGATTCATACTAGAATATCAAGGATGGTTCAACATACGTAACACGGTTAATGTAATACACCATATCAACAAAACAAAGAACAAAAAACACATGATTTTATGAATAGATGCAGAAAAGGTATTCAATAAAACACAAAACACAATTTTATGTTTATAACACTCAACAAAATGGGTATAGAAGGAAAATATCTCAATATAATAAAGGCCATTTATGATAAACCATCAGCTAACATCATATTAAATGGTGCAAAACTGAGGACTTTTCCCCTTAAATCAGAACAAGGCAGGGTTGTCCACTTTCTCCACTCTTATTTAACATGGTGCTGGAAGTTCTAGCCAGAGCAATCACACAAGAAAAAGATATAAAAGGCATTCATATTGGAAAAGAAGAAGTAAAATTTTCACTTTTTGCAGATGATATGATCTTATACATCGAAAACCCCAAAGACTCCACAAAAAGATTACTAGAATTAATAAACCATTACAGTAAGGTTGCGGGATACAAAATTAATATAAAAAAGTCCATTGCCTTCCTATATGCCAACAATGAAACATCAGAAAACGAGCTCAGAAAAATAATACCCTTGATGGTTGCAACAAAAAAAATAAAATACCTAGAAATAAACATAAGGAAAAATGTAAAGGACCTATATAATGAAAACTACAAAGCATTGTTAAGGGAAATCCAAAAAGATACAATGAAATGGAAAAATATTCCTTGTTCTTGGAAGAATAGGAAGAATAAATATAGTCAAAATTACCATATTACCCAAGGCAATATACAAATTCAATGCAATTCCCATCAAAATTCCAATGGCATTTTTTAAAGAAATGGAGCAAAAAAAGTTATCAGATTTATATGGAACTTTAAAAACCTCTGAATAGCCAAAGCAATCCTAAGGAAAAAGAACGAAGCTGGGAGCATTACAATACCTGACTTCAAATTATACTATAGGGCCACAACAATCAAAACAGCATGGTATTGGCAAAACAAAATAGACACTCAGACCAATGGAAAAGAATAAAAAGCCCATAAATAAAACCACATGTATATGGTCAAATAATTTTCAATAAAAGGACCAACAACACATAATGGAGAAAAGAAACCCTCTTCAATAAATGGTGCTGGGAAAACTGAAAAGCCATATGCAAAAGAATGAAACTTGACTACAGTTTTTCCCCTTGTACTAAAATTAATTCAGTGTGGATCAAAGACCTAAATATAAGACCTGAAACAATAAAGTACATAGAAGAAAACATAGGCACTAAACTCATGGACCTTGGTTATAAAGAGCACTTTATGAATTTGACTCCAAAGACAAGGGAAGTAAAGGCAAAGATGAATAAATGGGACTACATCAGACTAAGAAGCTTTTGCACAGCAAGAGAAACTGACAACAAAACAGACAGCCAATAAAATGGGAGATGATATTTTCAAACAACAACTCAGATAAGGGCCTAATATCCAAAATATACAAAAAACTCATAAAACTCAACAACAAACAAACAAACAATCCAATAAAAAATTAGGAAGAGGACATGAACAGACACTTCTTCCAGGAAGAAATACAAATGGCCAACAGATATATGAAAAGATGTTCATATTCATTAGTTATTAGAGAAATGCAAATCAAAACTACAATGAGATACCACCTCACGCCTGTTAGATTAGCTATTATCAACAGGACAGGTAATAACAAGTGTTGGAGAGACTGTGGAGAAAAAGGAACCCTCATCCACTCTTGGTGGGAATGTTAAGTAGTATAACCATTATGGAAGAAATTATGATGGTTCCTCAAAAAATTAAAAATAGAACTACCAAATGACCCAGCAATCCCTCTACTGGGAATATACCCCCATAACTCAAAAACACTGGTACATAAAGACACATGCAGCCCCATGTTCATTGCAGCATTGTTCACAGTGGCCAAGACATGGAAACAACCAAAAAGCCCTTCTATAGATGACTTTATAAAGAAGATATGGTACATACATACTATGGAATACTACTCAGCCATAAGAAATGATGACATTGAATCATTTACAACATGGATGGAGATTGATAACATTATACTGAGTGAAATAAGTAAATCAGAAAAAACTAAGAACTGTGTGATTCATACATAGTTGGGACATAAAAATGAGACTAAGATACATGGACAAGAGTTTGGTGGTTTTGGGGGGGTAGAGAGAGGGAGTCGGGGGAGTGTAGGGGCACAAAGAAAACCAGATAGAAGGTGATGGAAGACAATTTGACTTTGGGTGATAGATATGAAAAATAATTAAATGTCAAAATAACCTGGAGTTGTTTTCTCTGAACATATGTAGCCGGATTTATTAATGTCACCCCATTAAAATTAATAAAAAATAAAAAAAGATAAAGGGAAACTAGGAAAACAATCCAATTACAATTGCATAAAAAACATCTACAAATAAATTTAACCAAGGATGTAAAAGACTTGTAGTAAGTAAATTATAGGACATTAAATAAAGAAATTAAAAAAATATACAAAGAAGTGAAAGCATATATTGTATTTATGGATGGGAAGAATTAACATCATTACAATGTCAATACCATCCAAAGCAATCTATAAATTCAACACAATTCCTATCAACATAACAATGGCATATTTGACAGAACTAGAACAAATGTTCCAAAATTTTATATGGATCCACAAAAGACCCATAATAGCAACAACAATCCTAGAAAAAAAGAATAAAGTTAGAGGAGGCGAAAATGTTTTCACATTCTATAAGAGCAGAATTACACTGATATCAAAATCCAACATAAACACTATTAAAAGAAAAAAAAGAGAGACTTACAGGCCAATATTCCTGATGAAAATGGATGCCATAATTATGATTAAAATACTAGCAAACTGAATTCAACAGTACATTAAAATAATTATATACCATAGTCAAGTGGAATTTATATCAGGGGTGCATGAGATGAATGTTTCAACATCTGAAAAACAATTACTGTTATTAATCATGTTGACAAAATGAAGAACAAAAACCATATCTTTATGCTTTATCAGACGGTTGCGCAGTGGATAGAGCATTGGAATGGGGCGCAGAGGACCCAGGTTTGAGACCCCAAGGTTGCTAGCTTGAGTGTGGGCTCATTGAGTTTGAGCAAGGCTCACCAGCTTGAACCCAAGGTTGCTGGCTTGAGCAAGTGGCCAGTCTGCTGTAGCACCCCCCCCCCCTGTCAAGGCACATATGAGAAATCAATCAATGAACAACTAAGGAACTGCAATGAAGAATTGATGTTTCTCATCTCTCTCCCTTCCTGTCTGTCTGTCCCTATCTGTCCTTCTCTCTGACAAAATAAAATTATTTCAATAAATGCAGAAGACACATTTGACAAATTTCAATATCCATTTACACTTAAAAAAAAAAAAGTGGTTGTAAAAGGAATTTACCTCACCATGACATAGGATATATATAACAAGCTTACAGCTAACATCACATTTACTGGTATAAACCTGAAAGTTTTTTTCCTAACATCAGGAGCAAGATGATGACGCTTACCACTATTACTCAGTATATTACTGAGCATTCTAGCCACAGCAATTAGACAAGAAAAAAAAATAAAGGCATCCAAACTGGAAAGAGATAAGCAAAATTGTCACTATATGCATGATACTATATAAGATAGCTTTAAAGAATCCACCTAAAAAGTAATAAAATTAATAATTCAATAAATTATACAAAATTAATATATAGTGATCTGTTGTATTCATATGTGCTAATAAAAACCAGAAGAAGTAATTAAGAAAACAATCTGATTCAAATTGTATAAAAAATAATAAAATACCTAGAAATAAATTTAATGAAAGAGGTGAAAGTCCTGTACCCTGAAAACTATAACACATTAAAGAAAGAACTTGAAGGAGATTTACTTTGGATGTTGAGCACACAATACAATATACAGATGATGTATTATAGAATTGTATGCCAGAAACCTCTATCATTTTATTAACCAATGTCACCCCAATAAGTCAATATTTAAAAATAAATAAATTGAAGAGGATAGAAATAAATGGAAAGATATACCATGCTCATGAATTTGAAGGATTAATATGATTTAAATGATCATACTACCAAAGGCAATTTATAGATCCAATGCAATTCCTATCAAAATGTCAATGTCATTTTTCTTGGAACTATTAAAAATAATCTTATTTTTAAAAATATTTATATATTTTTTCAAATATATAGAACTACAAAAGACCCAGATAGTGAAAGCAATATTTATAAAGAAGAAAACATTTGGAGGTATCACACTTTTTGATCTCAAGTTATACTGAAAGTTATATTAATCAAAACAGTAAAATACTGACATGAAAACAGACACATAAACCAATGGAACAGAATAGAGAGCTCAGAAATAAACCCTTGCTTATATGGTCAACAAATCTATAACAAAGAAAGTAAGAATATACAATAAACTAACAACAGTCTCTTCAACAAGTGGTGTTGGGAAAACTGGACAGATAGATGTAAAAAATAAAATTGGCTTGACCAGGCAGTGGCGCAGTGGATAGAGTGTCAAACTGGGATGCAGAGGACCCAGGTTCGAGACCCCAAGGTTGCCAGCTTGAGCACGGGCTTATCTGGTTTGAGCAAAATCACACCAGCTTGAGCCCAAGGTCGCTGGCTCCAGCAAGGGGTTATTCAGTCTGCTGAAGGCCCCTGGTCAAGGCACATGTGAGAGGGCAGTCAATGAACAACTAAGGTGTTGCAATGCGCAATGAAAAACTAATGATTGATGCTTCTCATCTCTCTCCGTTCCTTTCTGTCTGTCCCTGTCTATCCCTCTCTCTGACTCACTCTCTGTCTCTGTAAAAAAATAAAATAAAATAAAATAAAATTGGACCACTCTTTTACAGCACATTAAAAAATAAATAAAATCAAAATGAATTAGATACTTAAATGTAAGATCTGAAACTATAACACTTCCAGAAGAAACCTTAGGAAGTAGACAATTTGACATCAGTCTAAGTAGTATCATTTGGATATATCACCTTGAACAAGGGAAACAGAAACAAATCAAAACTTTATCAAACTAAAAAGCTTCTTAACAGTGAAGGAAACTTTCAACAAAACAAAGAGAGACAACTTAATAAATAGGAGAATATATTCAGAAATTATATATTCAGTAAGGGGTGATATCTGAAATATTAAAAACTCATAAAGCACAAGAACAACAAAAAATGCAATAAAAAATGGGCCGAGGACATGAAAAAACATTTCTTCAAAGAAAAGATACAGATGGCCAACAAACATTAAAAAATGCTCAGGCCCTGGCCGGTTGGGTCAGTGGTAGAGCGTCGGCCAGGTTTGCAGGAGTCCCGGGTTTGATTCCTGGCCAGGGTACACAGGAGAAGCACCCATCTGCTTCTCCACCCCTCCCCCTCTCCTTCCTCTCTGTCTCTCTCTTCCCCTCCCGCAGCCAAGGCTCCATTGGAGCAAAAGTTGGCCCAGGCGTTGAGGATGGCTCCATGGCCTCTGCCTCGGGCACTAGAATGGCTCTGGTTGCAACAGAGCAATGCGCCAGATGGGC
The DNA here is from genome assembly GCF_036850995.1 of Saccopteryx leptura. NCBI lineage: Eukaryota > Metazoa > Chordata > Mammalia > Chiroptera > Emballonuridae > Saccopteryx > Saccopteryx leptura. The sequence goes on along the minus strand of NC_089516.1, from coordinate 71,491,365 downwards.
AGAGCATTGCCTCCTGGTGGGCATGCTGGGTGGATCCTGGTTGGGCACATGCGGGAGTCTGTCTGACTGCCTCCCCATTTCCAACTTCAGAAAAATACAAAAAAAAAGAACAAAAGATTCTCAAAATCATTAATCATCAGGGATATGTAAATCAAAACCACAATGAAATATCACATCACACCAGTCAGAATAGCAATTATCAAAACTCAACAAATAACATGTGTTGGTGAGAATGTGGAGAAAATGGAACACTTGTACACTGTTGGTGGGACTTCAAACTGGTGCAGCCCATATAAAAAACAGTATGAAGATTCCTGTAAAAGCTAAAAATGGATATATCATATTATCCAGTAATTCTATTTTTCCTTGTTAGATTAAAAAATCCCCACTAATTTGAAAAGTTATATGCACCCCTATGTTCATTGCAGTATTATTTACAATAACCAAGATATGGAAACATCCTTGGTGTCCATTGATAGAAGAATGGATAAAGATGATGTAATATATAATGAAATAGAATGCAGCAATAAAAAAGAATAAAATCTTGCTATGTGCAACAACATGGATGGACCTAGAAGGTATTATGCTAAATAAAAAAAGTCAGTCAGAGAAAGATAAATACTGTTTCTCTTATATGCAAAATCTAGAAATTAAACAAAACTAAACTAAACGAAAACAGACTCATAGCAATATACCATAGGGATGGTTACTAGAAAGTAGTAGGTAGGGAGGTGGAAAAGAAAAAGGAAAGGGAACATAGTCAATAATACTATGATAATTTTGTAGACTGAAAAATGATTAATAAAATTAGTGGAGTGTACTCCTCCAGCCCACTTGGAACTACCAATGTCACATGGAAAAAATACCCAAGATACAAAGTGTTGTCAAGAGAAGAGGGAGAGGCAGTCAAGAGACACTAACCTCCCGAGTCTCCTTCTCCCAGAGTTTTTATTGATCAGAAGCAGAACAAAGGTAATAGGATTGCAGGGGAGAAAGATAGGGTTGAAAAGGAGAAAGAATGACTAATGTACTTCTTGTTGATATGCAAAAAGGGTAGTTTTGCTCAGTACATTCTTTTCTTTTGCTAATTAAGAAGCACAAAGGGAAGGGCAATCTATAAACCTCTAGGCTAATTTTCTAAAGCCCGCTCACTGTCATTCTTTTGTGTTTGCATAAAGGTCACTCATTCACAAAGTTTCTAAGTGTGTGCATCCAAGAAATTTATTTCCCTGTGTTTGCAGCAGGGGTTTACATTCACATCACCATTCACACTCAGGGTTTTTAACTAAAGTTTCTTAATCTAAGTTATAGGAGGTCCAAGATGAGATAGGTCATTCCCTGCAGTGAGGTGATCACATTTTAAGGTATACAAATTTCAAATCAATATATTGTGCATTTAAAACTAATATAACCCATATTATATGGTGTACCAATTACACTTAAGTTTTTAAAAAATATTTAAAATTTCAGATCCCAAAGCTTCACTTCTAGCAATTATTTATTTTAAGATGACAGCTCTCAGAATGCAAGCCAGAACTGGAAGGGTCTTATATATACTACAGCTTACTATTCTCACAGTGTCTCCTATTGCATCAGCAGCATGATGTCTAGAGGGTGAGAGTTGGGAGAATGGGGACCTAAACTTTTCTCCCTAAGTCCTACCACCAAAAAGGAAGTTCAGGGATATCAATGTTTCTAAAAAGAGTCTTCAGCTTTATGATCTGAACAAAATCTCAGGATCTTCATAGTCCATTCCAAATCTGAGTGAGAAGCTCAGGCCAACAAGACTTTAATTTTTATCCCTGTTTGAAGGGCGGATTAAGAGTTGGCAATGGCAGACTTAGGCCTTATTCTGGCATTTCAGGGACTCTTAATTTTTATCCCATCATTTCTCTCTCAGCCTATCCCCTTGTCAATATCCTGGTCTCCTGGCAGGCTGGTATATACCCTGACCCTTAAACTTAGCTGGGTGATGATATTTACTTATTGTACCATTGCCTTTTCTCCATTTTCACCTCCCTCCTCCCTTGGGATTCATCATACAGCAGCAGAGGTTGTTCCATCAGGCATAACATATTGACAATACCTTACCTTTTCTTTTGCACAACAACATATAGTTTATAAAGTGTTTTCATATATATTTTATACAATGCCTACTAACTGTTAGGTATTACATTAAAGGTTTTATATACATCATTTCTAATCCTCATGGAAAACTTTCATCATTTTATTGATGAGGAGACTGAGAATCAGACAAATTAGTGATTTGTGTTAAAAAGCAACAGAGTCAGGACTAGAATCCACATCTTTTAGTTTAAAATTGTTTTCACCTCATCTTAATCCTTCTTGCTATTGTCCCTTAGACTGGCTTAACCTGTGCCTTTGGAAGCCCAGGAGGACTATGGGTTGGGATTTCTGTCTTCTTCAGGACCAAGCTTGCTGCTTTATGGAATTTTGGATGCCAGTTAATGTACAATAAAGTGAAGAGATGGATCAGGGAGACAATGGTCATGTAAGAGGAGAAAAGAAAACAGGCTTCTGAAAAGCATCCACTGTGCTCTCAAAGAGGAAATTATAATCCAGAGAAAGCAATCATCCAGTCCCAGTGCCATAGCCCCAAGCAACAAAAGTTCTGGAAAAGAGATTAAAGTGATAAGAGCCTTCCTGATCATCTGGAGGTAGAGGGAGGTTAAATCAAGTTTGCCTGTAGCTTGTTAGAGGCTTCTGCCTCTTCATAGCCCCTTTCCTTCACATACCACTGACTATTTGAATAGGGAACTAATCATATTATTTTCTTGTCTCATGGGATCAAAGATAAAAAACTTGACCTTTGTAAAGCAAATGGGTATGAAGGTACAATTGGATATGATTAACAAACTTTACAAGATGTGTCTTGCTCTACTGACCTCCTCAGAAAAGTTTTCCAACTTATTTTAAGCTTACTAAGGCTTTCTGTATCTAGACATCAAAAATAAATTCAAAATCTTTTACTCACAAAATAGAAGGCACTTAGTCTTCCAGATGATGTCAGAATAATGGCAGCATGAGAGATACCCTTGATTGCATCCCTTGAAATTTCAACAAATTGAAAAGCTATAACTAAGTGAAGGAACCCCAGCTAGGCCTGAAGGCTTGCCTGAAAGATGCGCATGCCCAATTGACTAAAGGTGGGAAAGGTAGGAGGAGGAGATAAAATGTACTTGCAGTCAGGCTTTGGAGAGAGAAAAGACATAGAGTGACTCTGTCTTCTTCTGGTGGGAGGAGTGGAGAGATTGGGAGTATTTGGTGTAATACTGAACTAAAACAGCAGAACATGAGGTCACCACTAGTATTCCCACAGTCTGCCTGCAGCCTGCACTTGGACAGAGACACAAAAATACAAAGTACAGCCACTCAGGCTCCCAAATAGCACCTCCCTTTCCTCGGGTATAGAGAGTGACAGCTACATACCTCGCAGCTGAAGAATAGAAGTGCTCTGTGTCTGGTCCCCTGCTCTATTCGGATGCAGGCAGGAGCACCTGGATATCTGATATAGCCATTGTCAAAGCTATAAAGCCCTCACAAATCTCACCCATCATAGTGACTGCAGCCCCACCACCACCTTTGTGACAGCAGCTTCTCAGCAGAGTTCAGTCTGGGGTTTTACAGAGTTAAAACTTATAATCCAGTGCCACCTACTGGAAAAAAATATTGGAATTGTTTTATTCTAATTTGTTCTTTAGTTTTTGTTGTTGTTTTATTAGTTTCTGATAGTTCTTTTTTTGGTTTTTGTCTTTTATGCTTTTCCTCTTTAATTTTTAATTTTAATTTAATTTTTAAATTTATTTTTATCTTAATTTTTGTTAGTACATTTTTTGCTTGATTTCTTAACAATACCATTTTCAAATGTCTTCCAGGCAGAAAAAAGGAATACCATGACTACCCACAAAAGACACACAGTTCAGAAATAAACAAAAAATCTCCAGAAAGCAATCTCAATCACATGGAAACCTTGGAGTTAAATGATAGAGAATTCAAAATTGAAGTTCTGAAAATACTCAACAACATGTGAGAAAACACTGATAGGCAACTTAATGAGCTCAGAAAACAAAACAAATACTTCAAAAGGAGACTGAAACTTTAAAAACAGAGATGAAGGCCCTGGCCGGTTGGCTCAGCAGTAAAGCGTTGGCCTGGCATGCGGGGGACCCGGGTTCGATTCCCAGCCAGGGCACATAGGAGAATTGCCCATCTGCTTCTCCATCCATCCCCCTCTCCTTCCTCTCTGTCTCTCTCTTCCCTTCACGCAGCCAAGGCTCCATTGGAGCAAAGATGGCCCGGGCGCTGGGGATGGCTCCTTGGCCTCTGCCCCAGGTGCTAGAGTGGCTCTGGTCGGGGCAGAGCATCGCCCCCTGGTGGGCAGAGCATCGCCCCTGGTGGGCGTGCTGGGTGGATCCCGGTCGGGCACATGCGGGAGTCTGTCTGACTGTCTCTCCTCGTTTCCAGCTTCAGAAAAATACAAAAAAATAAAATAAAAACAGAGATGAAGAACTAAATACAGGAACTGAAAAATGAGGTAGAAAATTTAGCTAATAGAACAGACCAGACAGAGGAGAGAATCAGTGATGTTGAAGACAGACAACTAGAGACAATACAGAAGGTAAAAGAGAGAGATTCAAGAATTAAAAAAATATATATGAAAATGCTCTGTGAGAGTTTTCTGACTCCATCAGAAAGAGCAATATAAGAATACTGGGTATTTCAGAAGAAGAAAAGAGGGAACGGAGAACTTATTCAAACAAATAATTGATGAGAATTTTCCAAGCCTATGCAAAAAGTTATCATAGATCCTTGAATCTAAGAAGCAAACAGAACACCTAGTTACCTCAACCCAAACAGACCTTCTCCAAGGCGTACTGTAATAAAAATGTCAAAAATCAGTGACAAAAAAAGAATCCTCAAGGCATCTAGGGAAAAGAAGAACTTAACATATAAAGGAAGGTCCATTAGTTTATCATCAGTCTTCTCAAGAGAGAATCTACAAGCCAGAACAGAGTGGACACAGACTTTCAAAGTACTGAAAGAAAGAAATTACCAGTCGAAAATACTAAATCCAATAATCAATTTTACAGTTGCAACAGAAAAAAAAAATACCTGGGGATAAACTTAACAAAGAATGTAAAGGATCTATATACTGAAAACTACAAAGCATTATTAAAGGAAATTGAAAAAGACACAATAAAATGGGAAAAAATAATCCATATTCATGGATTGGAAGAATCAACATAGTTAAAATGGCCATATTACCCAAAGCAATATACCAATTTAATGCCATTCCCATCAAAATTCCAATATTATTTTTAAAGAAATGGAACAAAAAAAATCACAAGGTTTTTATGGAACTCTAAAAAATCTTGAATAGCCAAAGCACCACTGAGAAAAAAGAACAAAGCTGGAGGTATTACAATACCTGATTTCAAATTATACTACAGAGCCACAATAATCAAAATAGCATGGTATTAGCAGAAAAATAGACACACAGAACAATGGAATATAATTGAGAGCCCAATAATAAAACCACATATATATGAACAAATTATTTTTGACAAAGGAGCCAAATATACTCAACAGAGAAAAGAAAGCCTTTTCAATAAATGGTGCTGGGAAAATTGGAAAGCCACATGCAAAAGAATGAAACTTGACTACAGTTTGTTCCCCTGAACAAAAATCAATTCAAAATGGATCAGAGACCTAAACATAAGATCTGAAACAATAAATTACATAGAGGAAAACATAGGTACTAAACTCATGAACCTTGGCCATGGAGAATAATTTATTAATTTGACCCCAAAAGCAGGGCAAAAATAAATGAGTGGGACTATATCAAACTAAAAGGCTTCTGCACAGCAAAAGAAAGTGACAACAAAACAAACAGCCAACAAAATGGGAGATGATATTTTCAAACAACAGCTTTGATAAGGGGTTAATATTTAAAAAAACTAAAGAACTCACAAAGCTCAAGTACAAATAAGCAAGTGATCCAATTAAAAAGTGGGGAGAGGACATAAACAGACACATCTCCCAATAAGATATACAAATGGCCAACAGATATATGAAAAGATGCTCATCTTCACTAGCTATTAGAGAAATGCAAATCAAAACTACAATGAGATACCACCTCATACCTGTTAGATTGGCTATTATCAACAAGATAGGTAATAACAAGTGTTGGAGAGGCTGTAGAAAAAAATGAACCTTCATTCAATGCTGGTGGGAATGTAAGCTGGTATAGCCATTATAAAAGAAAGTATGGTGTTCCCTCAAAAAATTAAGAATAGAACTACCGTATGACCCAGAAATCCCTTTACTGGGTATCTACCTAAGAACAACTCAAAAATGTTTGTATACAAAGACATATGCATACAAACCCATGTTTACCCCAGCATTATTCACAGTGTCCAAGACATGGACAAAACCAAAGTGTCCCTCAATGGTAGATTGGATAAAGAAGATGTGTACATATATACAATAGAATACTACTCAGCCATAAAAAATGATGACATATTGCCATTTATGACAGCAATGGATGGACCTCAGAACATTATACTAAGTGAAATAAGTAATTCAGAAAAGGCTAAGAAGTATGTGATTTTTTTACATAATTGGGATATTAAACTGAGACACACGGACAGAGATAAAAGTAAAATGGTTACCTGGGCGAGGGGGTTGAGATGAGGGAAATAAGAGGGACAAATATATGGTGACAAAAGATGTTTTGACTTTGGGTGATGGCACACAATACAATCAACAGTTCCAATAGTATACAGATGTTTACCTGAAACCTATGTACTTTTATTGATCAATATCACCCCATTAATTTTCATTTCAAAATTTAAAAAAATAAATAAACTAAAAAGAGGCATTCACTCACTTACCTTTGACATACACGTACACACTGGCCTTGTCATTTGGACCCTCGATGTCAGCAACATCCTTGTAGCTACATGTGAAGTAGCCGGTGTCAATTACCTCTGTGCGGAAGATGATGAGCTGGTTGCATGTAACAAGGAGGTTATCAGAACAGGGTTGCTCCAGGATGCGGGTTCGATTTCCTGTAGACCCAGTGCCCCAGGTCCAGGTAATGGCAGCCAATCCCCTGAAAACACAGCACATACACACACACATACACACACACATACACACACACACACACACACAATAAAAAGACAAGCTGAGTTAGGTATGAAAGGTGCAGTGAAGAAGTAACTTTGCTCCAGCTCAAAACCTGGGTTCTGAAGGAACAGTTATAATAGGTAACTTAGTTCCTATGGAAAAAAAAATGGCACAGAGGATTGGAACACCTAAATTATGGGCATGTGGAGCATTTGAAACCCTGCCTTATGTTTTCATCCTTCTCCCTGTCTCCTGCTATATATTCTCCTCTACTCAATCTATACCTTCAGCCCAGTTTTCACCATCAATGCATGGGCTTTGGAGTGTTTGACATTAAACATGGAAAGACATAGGAAAATACTGATTTTAGTGATTTCTGAGGTTCTTTCTGGATTGTTTGTACTTGGAAAATGAGAACAATAAGACTCAGGGAGGTAAAGGGCCTTGTCCAAAATGTTGCTGGCCTGACCCAATCTCAAAGTCATATGTAGTATGTCCCAGTCTAAATTTTCATTCTTATTTTTCAATTAAACATTATTGTTTCACTGAATTTAAAAGACTTTGTTTTGGCAAATGAGTTCTAAAAAGACATGTAGCTAGATTTCCTTATCTTGTATTTTGTGAGAGGGAACCAGGGTTAAAGTTAAATTTAAACTCTGTATTTCTTGATCCTGGCCAGTTTGCTCAGTGGATAGAGTGTTGGCCTGGTGTATGGATGTCCTGAATTCAATCCCCAGTCAAGGCACACAAGACAAGCAACCATCTGCTTCTCTCCCCTTCCTCTTCCCCCTTCTCCCCCTCTTTCCTTCCAGCAGCCAGTGGCTTGATTGGTTTGAGTGTCAGCCCTGGGTACTGAGGACAGCTGGGTTGAATTCAGCATCAGCCCCAGATGGGGATTGCTGGGTGGATCCCGGATGTGGAAGTCTGTTTCACTGTCTCCCCTCCTCTTTCTTAAAAAAAAATCATTGTGTTTCTTCCACGTGCAGACAAAACTATAGGACTTCTATATCCTCATCTCAACAATGATTATTTTCTCTTCCTCCCACTTCTTCATAACAAGAATCTGTGGCACAATAACTGAAAAAAATGCAGGGAGGATGAAAGAACCTGTATATCAAGTCTCAGCATTTATCACTGTTTAGTTATGTGGCCTTGGACAGTTAATTAAGCTTTCTTGGTCTCAGAGTTCTCATCTGCAAGACAGGGACAGTGATCCTTCTCTTATAGGGTGCTGTGAAGATTCATTGAAAGACCTTATGTGGAAAAGTTTTGCAAATGCAAACCCTTAGCATATGCAGAAGGCAGTGAAAATTGTGGGCAGGATGGAACCATATTTGATGCCTGTTTTCACATTGCAAACAGATATCCTTCTGCAAATCTTATATCATCTCCAGCATTCACACATTTGCTAGACCAGTTTATCATGACCCATAAATTCACTAAAGTGAACGGAACGTAAACCATGAAGTGGTGTGGGAAGCCATTGCTCACTTTAAGAATATTCTTCAAAAGCAATGTATTTTCAACCATTTTGAGAGGGTAATATGTTAACATGATTGTGGTTAAGACTGTTAAAAATAAAAAGGGAAGTTTATATACAGCAAGACCATAAATCTGGTAGAGAACAACAGTGTTGGTCCTGCTCATATTCCAGCCTCTCACCCTCTGGCTCTTGCACCCTGAGATGTCTCTGTAAGTGAGAAGAAAATGAATCTAAGTCACAGATCCTCAGCCTGACTTCAGAGTCCTGAATTGGCTGTCTACTATCTATCACTAGAGTTTCTGTTCTTATTTGAACACAGATTTCCTTAAGGTAGAATCATCCTCATTCTAGGGTTTTCAAAAAAATCACATGACCTCACAACCAGACAGCCTAATGGAAAGTGTGTCACATAACAGGCTGAGTTGTGTCCCATAAATTTATATGTTAAAGCAGTAAACCTCAGTATCAGAATGGGACTATATTTGGATATAGCAATTTAGTTAAAATAAGGCCACGAGAGTGAGCCCTAATCCAGTCTGATTGGTGTTCTTATGAGAAGAGGAAATTAGTACACACAGAGATACACCAGAGATGTACACACACAGAGAAAATACCATGAGAGTTGAGAGGCCACAGTGAGAAGGCAGCCATCTGCAAGCCAAAAAGATAGACCTCCTAAGAAACAAAATCTGTTAATAACTTTATCATGGAATTCTAGCACCTAGAACTGTGAAAAAATACATTTCTGATGTTCAAGCTGTTCAGTATTGGGTATTTTGTTGTGACAGCCCTAGTAAATTAATAAATCATCTGCATGGGAAGGACAGAAAGCCAAAGGCCCATCCCTCACCTCTAACCAAATTTCCTGACTTTGGCTTGATCTCGTTTTACAGACACAGAGGAGTACTAATCACACGCTGTGTACAGAAGAACACAATGGTCAAACCACCTCCTGCTTGCAGGACAACTGCCATTGCTCAATATAATTTTAATGACCTACTAAGGCTGGCCAACTGAAGAAACAAACAATTCCTCCCCAAGTACAGTCATTTTGCAACAATAACCATACTGCCTGCCCTTAAAAAAATCAATAAAAGTAAACCCTCCACCTCACTCGGGGCCAGTACTATTCTTTTGGTGCCTAGCTCTTTCTTCCCTTGGAAAATAATAACTTCTACTTTATTTCCACTCCTTGTGAGTTCTTTTACAACCTGCATCTCTGGCCTACCTAATATGCACTGTTAGCACCTACCATCTGAAATTTTATTGTTTTTGTTGGGTTTTGGATCCCATGAGAAATTGTTCCTAGAGTTTTTATTTCTTAACTCTTGCTTGCCTCACTTGATTGGAGTCTGATATCTGTTTCTTAGAGCCAACTACCAATACTCCTCTTCTGATTTTCACCCATATGTATGTAGTACCTCAAATGGCTCTAGGCAATGTCCTAGTCCACCCTAACCTGATCTATGAAGTCTTCAGGATTATTCCACATGGTTTTCTCTGACATCATACAAAAGCAAGTAGATAAGCAGACAGTATCTTTGGTTCAGGGGTAGCCAAAATGGTTTCTTTTTTCTAAAATTGAAGTATAGTTGATATACAGCTTTACTTTAGTTTCAGCCGTATGACATAGTTATTCAATATTTATATTCCTTATGATGTGATCACCACAATAAGTCTAGCAAGCATTTGTCACCAAAGTTATTACAATAATATTGACCTTTTTCTTTATGCTGTACATTACATGCCCATTATTTGTTTAGTAAGTAGAAGTTTGTACCTCTTATTCTCCCTCAGTTGTTTCAGCCATGGCACCAACCCCTCTAGCAACCATCAGTTTTGTTTGTTTGTTTGTTTTTTCTGTACCTATGGAACAGTTTCTGTTTTGTTTTATTTGTTTTGTTTTGGTTTTCTTAGATTCCACATATAAGTTAAATCATATGGTTCTTTTTTTTCTCTGTCCAACTTATTTGTCTTAGTATATTACACTCTTGTTTTACCCATATTGTTGCAAATGTCAAAGTTCCATTTTTATTGCTGAGTCATATTCCATTATATACATCAAATCTTCTATATCTGTTCAATTATCAATGGACACCAAAGTTGCTTCCCTATCTTGACTGTTGTAAATAATGATGCAATGAACATAGGAACATATATATCTATTTAAAATAGTGGGGTTTTTTTTTTAGTTTTCTTTGAACAAATACCCATAAGTGGGATTGTTACATTATTCGGTAGTTTTATTTTAATGTTTAAAAGAATCTTCCTACTGTTTTTCATACTGGTTACATCAATTTTCAGTTCCACCAAAAGTGGACAAGGGTTCCGTTTTCTCCACATCCTCACCAAAATTTGTTCTTGTTGACTTTTTTACAGACATTGTGAAAGGTGTGAGGTGATACCTCATTGTGGTTTTGGTTTGCATTTCCCTGCTAGGGATGTTGAGCATCTTTTCATATATCTGTTGGTCATCCGTGTGTCTTCTTTGGAGAAGTGTCTGCTCAGGTCCTCTTCCTATCTTTTAATTAGATTGTTTGTGGGTTTTATTTTATGCTGAGTTGCATGAGTTCTTTATATATATTTTGGATACTAACCCATTATCAGTTATTTCACTTGCAAATATCTTCTTACATTTAGTATGTCTTTTTCTGTTTGTTTTGTTGATGATTTCTTCTTTAAGTTAAGCTTTTTAAATTCATGTAGATCTATTTGTTTATTTTTGCTTTTGTTTTCCTTGCCTGAAGGGGCATACTAAAAAAATATTGGTAAGATTAATGTCAAAGACCTCATTGTTTATATATTCTGGAATTGTTTTGGTTTCAGGTCTTACATTTAATTCTTTAATCCATTTTGAATTCATTTTTGTATTAAAAAAAGGGCTCTCACTTTATTTTTTGTATGTATCTATCCAGTATTGCCAACACAATTTCTTGAAGAGACTATCTTTCCTTTTTTGCATTTTCTGACTTCTTTGTCATGAATTAATTGATAATATAAGTGTGAGATAATTTCTGGGCTATCTGTTCTGTTCGATTGATCTATGTGTCTGTTTTTATGCCTGTATCATATTGTTTTGATTACTATAGCTTTGTAATATAGTTCAAAATCAAGGAGTGTGATACCTCCAAAATCATTCTTTTTTCTCTGGATTGCTTTAGTTATGTGTTTGTTTTTTGTGTTTCTTATTAATAAATTAATAGTACGTATTAAACATAATTAGAATTATTTTTTCTGGTTCTGTAAAAATTTTCATTAATATTTTGCTAGGGATTGCATTACAACTGTAGAATGCTTTGGATAGTATGAACATTTTAACATTATTAATTCTTTTTTTCTTTTTTTGTGAGAGAAAGAGTGAGAGAGACAAGAAGAGAGAAAGAGATGAGAAGCATCACTTCCTAGTTGTGTCACTTTTATTTGTTCATTGATTGCTTCTCACATGTGCCTTGACCAGGGGGCTCAAGCTGAGCCAGTGACCTCCTGCTCAATCCAGTGACCTTGGGCTTCAAGTCAATGACCTTTGGGCTTCAACCCAGTGATTTTGAGATTATGTCAGTGATGCTGCACTCAAGCTGGTGAACTCATGTTCAAGTTGGTGAGCTTGTGATGTTGGGGTTTTGAAACTAGAACTTCAGAGCCCCAGGTGGACATTCTATTCACTGTGCCACCACCAAGTCATGCTCATCAGGAATATTGGTTTGTAATTTTTTTTGTAGTGTCTTTATATGGTTTTGTTGTCAAGGTAACACTGGCATGGTAAATTACATTTGGAAGTGATTTTTTTTTTCCTATTAATTTTTTAAAAATAGTTTGAGAAGGATAAGTATTAAATGTTGTTTAAATACCTGGTAGAATTTATCTATGAAGCTGTCTGCTCCTGGACTTTCTTTGCTGAAAGTTTTTTGATTACTGATTCAATTCTCTTACGAGTAATTGGACAGCTCAGATGTTTTATTTCTTCATGATTCAGCCTTGGATGATTTTGTGTTCCTAGGAATTTATCCACTTCTAGTTTGTTCAATTTGTTGGCATATAATCTTTATTTTAATCTCTTAAAATCCTTTGTATTTCGGTAGTGTCAGTTGCAACTTCTTTTTCATTTTTTATTTTATTTATTTGTGCCTTCTCTCTTTTTATCCCAATGAGTTTGGCTAAAGTTTTATCAATTTTGTTTATCTATGTAAAGAATTAGCTTTCAGTTTCATTGACTTTTTAAATCATTTTAAATTCATACATTTACACTTTCTTATTTTTTCTTTCTTTCTTCTAACTTGTTACTCCCTTTTTTTAGTTACTTTACATGTAAGATTAAATTGTTTATTTGATTTTTTCTTGTTTCTTGTGGTAGGCCTACATTGTTATTAATTTCTGTCATAGAACTGCTTTGTAATGACCATAGATTTGGGGTAATTATGTTTTCATTTACATTTGTCTCAAGATTTTTTTTTTATTCTCTCCTTTATTACTGTGTTAACCCATTCATTGTGTAGTAGTATGTTGTTTTACCTCCATGTGTTTGAGGGTGTTTTTTTTCTTGTAATTGATTTCTAGTTTTATACTGCTGTGATAAAAAAAAGTTGCTTAATATAATTTCAATGTTAAATTTATTGAGACTTGTTTTGTAGTTTTACATGTGGTCAGTCCTGGAAAATGTTACATGTGCATTTAAAATGGTTATGTAGTCTGCTCTTTTGGAATGGAATATTATGAAATATCTGTTTTTATCTGTTCTAATGTTATTAAAACCCAATGTTTCCTTGTTGATTTTCTGTCTGAACGATTTATTGATTTAAGTGGGGTTTTAATGGCTCCTGCTATTGTTATGAAACTATCAATCTCTGTCTTTATGTCTATTGATATTTGTTATATGAATTTATATGATCCTATGTTGGGTGCATATATGTTTACAAGTGTTATATCCTCTTGATGTATGACCCCTTTATTATTACATAAATAAGTTATTTGTCCCTTATTACCATCATTGTTTAAAAGTCTATTTTATCTTATATAAATATGGCTACTCCAGCTTTATTTTTTCTGTCTTTTTCATTTGTATAAACATTTTTTTTCTCTACTCCTTCACTTTCCATTTGTATGTGTCATTTGATCTGAAGGAAATCTCATGCAGGCAATACATGTATAGATTTTGTTCCTTTTTTATCTATTCTGCCACTGTATGTCTTTTGATTGGAGCATATTGCCCATTTACATTTTAGGTAATTATTGATAGGTATATAGTCACTGACATTTTATCAATAATTTTCCATTTTATTGTACTTTTCTTCTCCTGCTCTCTTATGCAATGATGGTTGTATTTAAAGATATGTTCAGGTTCATTTCTTTTTAATTTTCTATGTATCTATTATGACCTTTGGTTTATTGCATGTCTACACATAACCATGTGGTTTTATATAGGTTAGTATAAAACAAACAATGTTTATAGCAGTTTAAGTTGATGGATACTTCAGTTTAAATGCATTCTAAAAGCACTATATTTTTACTCACTGCCATGTTTATGTTTTGGATATTATATTTTAAATCTTCTCTGCATGTATGTCCCTTTATTTATTATTGTAAATTCTCATGATTTTACTACTTTTGTCTTTTAGTCTTTATGCTAGCTTTATAATTGGCTTATCCACTAAAAGCTTGACTTTATTGGTAAAATTATTTCTATGCAATATTTTCTTGTGTGTGTGTGTGTTTGTGAGACAGGCAGAGAAAGTCAGGGAAAGGAACAGATAGGGACAGACAGACAGGAAGGAAGAGAGATGAGATGCATCAATTCTTCATTGCAGCTCCTTAGTTGTTCATTGACTGCTTTCTCATATGTGCCTTGACCGGGAGGCTACAACAGACCAATGACCCCTTGCTCAAGCCGTGACCTTGGGCTCAAGCTGGTGAGCCTTGCTTAAACCAGATGAGCCCGTGCTCAAGCTGGTGACCTCGGGGTTTCAAACCTGGGTCCTCCACATCCACTCTATCCACTGCAACACTGACTGTTCTGGCTCTATGCTATATTTTCTTATTTTGCTTTGAACATTTCTTTTCTGCTTAAAAATGTTCCTTTGTCATTTCTTGTAGTGATGATTTTGTGGCGATAAACTCTTTTAACTTTTGTTTGCTGGAGAAACTTTATCCTTCAATTATGAATAATAACATTGCTGAGTAGATGATTTTTGGTAATAACTTTCCCTTTCTTCACTTTGCATATATTGTTCTGTTCTTTCTGGCCTGCAAAGTTTCTGCTGAAAAATCAGCTAGAAATCTTATGAGATTTTTCTTTTTTCATATAGTGCCTTTCTCTTGCTGCTTTTAAGATTCTTTATCTAAAACTTTTGAAATTTTTATTATAGTATGTCTTGGTGTGGGCCTTCTTTGAATTCACCTTGTTTGGTCTCTCTGTGCTTCCTCGTCTTTGATGTTTGTTTTCTTCATCAAGTTAGAGAGGTTTTTAGCTATTATTTCTTCAAATATATTTTCTGTCTCTTTCTATAATTCTGGAACCTCTATGACACAAATGTTGGTACTCTTGTTGTTGCCCCACGGATCCCTTAAACTAGTTTCATTTTTAGAGTACTTTTTTCTTATTGCTTTTGCAATTAGGTGATTGCCACTACCTTGTTTTCTAGATAGCTGATTCTTTTTTCTGTTTCATCTAATATGCTTCTGATTCCCTATGGTGTATTTTTAATTTTTCTTATTGTATTCTTTAATTCTAATTGGTTCTTTTTTATATTTTCATCTCTTTGTTGAAGTTCTCACTGACTTCATCCATTATTTTCCCAAGTTCATTGAGCATCTTTATCACCATTACTTTGAACTTTATCTGGTGGACTCCTTGTCTCTATTTCACTTACTTTTTTTTTCTTCCTGAAGTTTTCTCCTATTATTTCATTTGGAAGATATTTCTCTGTCTCCTTATTTTGACCATTTCTCTGTTTGTTTCTATTTGTTTCTATTTCCCATTCTGGAAAGAGTGACCTTTTATAGAAGGTACCCTGTAGTCATCAGGCTCAATGGTCATCAGAGCCAGGTGCTCTAGAGGTGTCCCTTGTGTGGATTGTGTGTGTCCTTCTGTTGCCATTGTGTCATCATTGTTGCAGGTGTACCAGTGGATGGGTTTAACCCTCTGGTCACTGGCTGCATGAAATGACCATGGCTTCTGAAAAAAATCTGATGTGTAAGGTTTGATTCCATAAGTGGGAGTTGTTTGAGAGGTGATCTTATCCTGTGCCAGTTCAGGCTGCCCATCATTCTGTTACTTGTAGAGCTATTTGGGTGGGGCTCTGGTGCAGGTTGAGGCCAGCTGTCAGGTTTGTTCAGTTTTGAGCCTATTGAGAGGAACCTTGGTACAGTTTAAGGTCAACCACACTTGTACCAAGCTTGTATAATGAAAATCAAGGCCAATTGCTGCTTGTGCAGGGCTTGGGGCCACTTAGGAAACATCACTATGTTAGTGGAAGGTAGCTGCCATGTGTGGCATGTCTGGATCCTCTCAGAATAGGTTATGAGTTGAGTCTAGGGTGGCTGCCATTTGCAATGGGTCTAGAGTTGCTTGGGAAAGGCTCTGGCTAGGGTGATTCAAACAGCATTAGCCAGGTTAATGGAGAGTGACAGATTCAGTGCCTATCTGCAGCATGCTAGCTAAATGGAAAGAAAGCACAAAACAAACAAAAACAAAAAATGCAACCACCAGTGCTTGCATTTTCAGAAAGTATTACCACTGATCCCAATCACTCTCACAATTAGTCTATTAAATTTTTCCTCATATGAACTAGGTATTCCTCAAACTGCTGCCTCTGCATTGGAGCTTAGAGGAAATTACTTTGACCTTGAGGGTTTTTAAGAGCAACATCTCAGTCTCCCCAACCTTTTTGTATCTTTCTCATGTAACCCTTGGTGGTTTTCAAGGCCAGATATTACGAGAAATTTAGTTCCCATCACAGACTACTTTGGCTGGGGAGTCAGGTGCAGGTTTTGGTTTGTCATTCCTCAGGGAGGACCACTTCAGCTGTGATTTATCTCTTCTTTGCGAATTATCACACCTTGGGTTGGGACCTGACTAGACAACATCTCTGCCTCTCTTATCCTTCTAAACATGGCTTATTCTTTATATCTTTAGTTATAGAAATTCTGTCAAGCTAGTCTTTATATGGTTCTCAGCAATGCTTGATCTACATTTAGTTGTGATTTCAGTGTGTTTGCGGGAGGAGTTGAGTCCAAACTGTACTTACTCTACTGTCTTTACTACACCTCAGCAAAAGGGTTTCTATGAATAGCCACATAAATATTTTAATCTGTGAGTCTCTGTCTCAAATTCTTTTTTCAGTAAGAATGTTTTTCCTTTTTTTACTGAATTTATTGGGGTGACATTGGTTAATGAAATTATACAAGTTTTGGGTGTACAATTATGTAATACATTATCTGTGTATTGCATTGTGTGTTCACCACCCAAGTCAAGACTCCATCCATCACCATCTATCTCCCCTCTACCCTCTTATAACTCCCCTCCCCCTTTCCCTCCTGAAATCATTACACTGTTATCTGTATTTATAAGTTTTTTCTTTACTTAATCTTTTTGCCTTTTATACCTAGTACCCCAACTCATATCCATATCCCTTCTGACAGCAGTCAGTTTTTTCTCCACATATATGAGTCTGTTTCCTATTTTGTTTATTACTTTATTTTATTCATTAAATTCCACATGCAAGTGAAATCATATGGCCCTTGTCTTTTTCTGACTGACTTATTTCACCTAGCATACTAATAAGATATCACCTCATACTTGTAACAATTTTTCGTAGTTTTATACTTATATGTTTTAAACAAACAAACAAACAAAAATAATGGCTGCACAGATTGTCACTTATTGAGTCAAGAATTCATAACTACACCTGATGCAAAAATTCTTACTACAGAATCCCAACCTACTGAATCTCAGTTTCAATACCTCTATCAGTGGGAGAATCACTATCACCCTTTTTTTCCCTCAAAGTAACCCATTCTACCCCTCGCAAAAGTTTCTGAAAATTGTTTCTACTTATAAGGAATATTATTGTGCAATACTAGAGTTTACCTCCATTGCCTCTGGATGGAATTTCTGGAAATGTACTTTACCAAAATAATGCAGTATCAACAGGACATACATTAGATTAGCAGATTTCCTGAAAGCGAGGCACAGGACTTATTTTTTAAGATGGTGGGGATAGGGTAACTAGGGTATGAGGATCTTTAGAGAGAGAAAGCCTGGGTAGAAGAGCAAAAGTAAAGTCTTGGGATGAGTAAGAACAGGTGGAGTTAAAATAAGAGGAAGTTTTTAAGTTTGTCCACAGAGGACACTCCTGATTTAGACCCATTTTTATCCCCCATTTCTGGATATTTGGTTGAGCCTGAGAAGACATCTTAAAAAATATTCTAAGAATAGAAATTGAGTTCCAGAGATTCCAACAGCAGATTCTTATGGCTGATCCTGAACAGCTGGATAATTGGAATGACTAGGCCTCCTATTACTGATAACATCCTAGGGAGAATCACATGCCATAATCTTGCGCTTTCTCACAGGCTGATTAATTTCCCCCACCACCTTCCACAAGTTGCTGGATTTGCCTGCCAGAGTACCAAAGGCCTACAGGTTAAGGTTTGAGAACTTGGGTAACTTGCACCAGGAAGCATTACAAAGGCCCAGCTGAACACAGGAAGTGTGGTCAGTCCCTGTTGGAGCTAAGTGAGAAAGCATTGAGCTCAGCCTACTCCACAGATTTGTCTGGACTTAGAAAGTATAGAGAGCTGCATGCTCTCTATACACAATGTTTACACAATGAAAAACTCACTGGCTTAGGCGTTATAAGGACTTGGTTCTAATATTGGAAACTTGAGTTTCTTTTCTTTAGGCCTTGGTATCTTCATTTGTAAAGTGGGGCTGATAGAAGCTATCTCACAGATGTATTGAGAAGATTTACTGAGTTAATCCATAGAAAGTGCTTAGAGAAAAGCCAGACACAGAATAAGCACCTAACAAATGTTAGTTATTATGGTTATTGGATTTATTGTCATGAGAATTATTTTTTAATCATATGACTCTTTAATGCTCCACTTCTAACCCATTAGGATATCCTGTAAGTTCTACCTTCAAAATATATTCAGAATCTGACCATTTCTCATTCCCTCCACTGTTGACATCCTGGGCAGAGTGCCTATCATCTCTCACCTGGAACACTGCAGTAGCCTCTGAATCTCACCCTCTTTAAACTATATCCCTCTGTCGGGCAAATGAGTTATAAAATCTGTATTTTTTGGTTTTGTTCATTATTTTTGTTAAAGATGGTGCTGCCCGTTGCCGGGGTGATAATATTAATGCCCTTCTTGCTTGGGAAGGGGCTTGGTTATGCTAATGTGTGATGGAGAAGGGGGTTGTCCTGGGGAAAAGTTTTAAAAGGAGGAGCTAGAAGGGCATTCTGGGGATATCATGTTGTTCCAGTGGAGAAAGAGAGGCCACATGGAGGAGAGGAGGCAGCCAAAATGGAGGCAAAGAGGTGGGAGACTTTGATTCTAGAAAAACTCAGATGAGTCAGTGGCTTTGGAAGCCCTGAATGGAAAAGGAAGTGTTTCCTGCTCTGTGTTTTTACTCGACAAGTGCGAGTCTAGAATAAAGGAAAATGGACTACCAGTTTTTTGCTCCGCAATTTCATAACCATCTGTCTGGATCAAACATGAACCTGCAAGAGCCAGGCGGCTGTGATGGTGGCCGTGACTACTGGCTTTATACCCTCACAGCATCCAGAAGGAGAATTTTAAAACATATATAATGTTGCATCATTCTCCTACTTAAATTTTTCCAGTGGCTTCCCATGACATTTACAATAAATTCAAAATCCTCACCAGGGTCTATAACATCTTCTTACCTTTCCATTCCAATCTCCTTTCTTGCCATTGTTTACTTTGTTCCAGCCACACTAACTTCTTGCTGTTTATTGGCCATATCAAATTTACCCTTACAACAAGGTCTTTGCATTTTTATTGCCCCTATCTGGAACATTCTTCTTCAGCAGCCACATAATAAATTATTCTATTTTATTTTACACTTCTTTGGCACTCAGAGCAACAATTATTATTTTTATGCATCAACAGCATGTTTGCTCTATAATAAATAAGGGAAGGAGTGCATATATGAACTAGTAGGGGAAAAAGACATCTATGATAATTTAAGTGCAAGAGAATAATTACTCAAAATTTTATTTTAATGTAGGGAAAACAAGAAGTAGAAGCCCTGCCATGACCCAGTTGTGTGTCACTGGGCAGATATTTTCACCTCTTCAGTCCTCAACTTACTCATTTTTTAAAGGGGTTCTAGAGGAGCTCTTCATATTTCCAAAAACTTATGAGCATTTATTTGTGATTTCACAAGCCATACCTCCTTCTCTCATTTCTCCATTTCTACCCAAGGCACTATTAGCATGTCCAGGTGAAATTTCTCTGGAATCCCTTTAGCACTGAAGTAAATTTCTCCTAAAGTACCAACCAGCCTCCCTACCAGAGCCAAGCCTGTTGCTAATGCATCACCTGAGATTAAGTATCTACAAATTATGGTCAGTTAAAGCTAGGCATTATGGCACTAAATGTCCTGGAAAGAAGCTCTGGGAAGAAGTATGATCTGTTAAAACATGACAGGCAAGGACACATGCAGACAATTGGTGGCAGTTTCTATTTGATGGCTAATAGGTCACACATCATTCACAGTCTCTGGCGTGAAGTGATCCTTCGTGACCAGGGTCTGATAATGCACTAAAGCTGACTCCTCAATCATGATTTATACCCAGAGATGTTGCTAAGCAAGCATGTGGGGGGGAAGGGAAGAAAGCTTCCAAAAACAAATTTCTGGATCAAATTCCCTGATTAATCTTCATCAGTATTGTTGAAACCCAGTCAGCTAGAAGAAGAAGGCATCCTCTGGAAGGGGAATACAAGAACCTACAAGACCTAAAATGGGAAGTCCTCCACCATCCAGTTATGCTATGGAAAAAGGAATTAAATATCATCACTATCACCACACTTTATTTAATGTAATTCACTAGACATTGCAATAGATGTTGTCCCAGTCTTCCATAATAATGAAATATTTACTTTATTAGTTGGACATATGGTCTCCTGAACAAAACATTACATTTCCCAGTCACTCTTGCAAGCTAAGTGTGGTCATGTGATTAAGTTTTGTTCAAAAGGATATAAGCACAAGTGGTATATAGGGCTTTTGGGAAAATGTTCTTAGAGCTGAAATGCATGTCTTTCTTTACCTTTATTTTTATCTAACTAGATGGAATACAAACATGTTGAATGGAATAACCATTTTGGACCACATAGTGAAAGCTATTAATGTAAATAGATCTACAATACAGAAAGAGTTATGTGTTTCTAATGATCTCATGCCATCCTCAAATATCCACCCTTTGGCCTTCTTTCCATAAAACAATTAAACTTTATTTCCAAAAGTTAACTTGGGTTCCTATTGCATATATTACAATGTAGTCTTTACTGACACAGTGGGGCATTGGCTATTTAAAGGAGGGAGCAGTGCATTCTGATTTCAGTTCAATTAATTATAATACACATTTATTGAGCATGTACTCCTATATCTGCCACAGAACTTGACTACTACTTCCTTTCTTGAAACCGTGCTCTTCTTCATGACAATTATCCCTTGTTTCTTCCTCTTATGCAGTCTCAATGCACTTTCTCAAGTACCCTTACTGCCTGTGCAGTATTGAAGCACAGGGGCCCCTCAAAAGTATGACCTATACACTTTTATCTCTTCTCTCAGTGCACCCTCCTATTATCCTCATTTATTCATGTGGTTTCAACTGTAATTCAGTTTTTGTGAATAATTTTCCCATCTCCATCTCTAATCTACTTTCTTTCCCAAACCCACATACTTACTGTTCTTATAATGTAAAATTCCTGTTGAGTCTTTCAAACTAAAATTCTCTTCCCAGTAACTCACTCAAATGAAGAAACTCACAAAGAGAAAGAGAAGTACCCACTTCCAGGCCCTAGATATTTTTGCAAATGTGAAATTGTCCCTTTGACCACATATGTGGGAGTCTACAAGAAATATGGTACTGTAGATATCAAGGAAAAATAAGTGCCATTTTAAGAGTTCCAAAAAATGTAACTGTGACAAAGGAGAGTCTATAGGGTCACATGCTGTTGCTATTGGCATTGTTGTAAACAAAAAGTTAACATCATATCTTTGCCAACAAATGTACATTTTGTCATATTAAAGACTTTAAGAGCCATATTAGTTTCCTGAAATGTGTGAAAAAGTAATAATATAAATAAGAGAGCCAAAGACAAGATGCATGGATTCATCTGTAAAGCTAGCCTGCTCCATCCAGAAAAGTACACTTTGTGAAAACCAGTGGCAAGAAACCTGAACTTCCAGAATATATTCTCTACTGTTATAAAAAAAAAAGAATAAAAATTTTTGGAGTGTGATAAATAATTCAACCTTTCTGAGCCCCTTACCATGTGCCTTTTAATCAAGCAAAGTTCAAGGGCTTTGATATTGTTACCTGCAAGTTATTTCAAATGTTCCACCAGCCTGGATCACCACCTGATCTCCAAGAATGCTCAGTTCTGGTTTCATCCTGGTCTCTTTATTGGCAAGACCTGAAGCAAGATAAAATATATTGCTATTAAAATTATTCAGTTAGTCATAAGATGTATCCAAATATCATTCCACATGAATAAATTGGTGTGTATGTGAGGTCAAGTGCTGCATTTTCAGTAATAGAAAACTATTAGAAACAGCTAAATTCCTATAAGTAAAAGTCTGATTAAATTATGGTACATACATATGATGGCATAAACAGCAGTAAAACAGAAAAAAAGAATTCTTTATGTAATACTATAGAGCAGTCTCTAAAATAAATCAAATAAAAAGCAAAATATAAAAGAGTATGTATTATATGTTATATAATAATTCATGTAAATGAAAAAATATGTATATTTATTTATGTATGCATATAACAGAAAGACACACAAAAAATTAGGTGTAGGGGGTTGCTTCTGAGGAGAAAAAAATGGGGAACAGAGAATAGTGGATATAATGAGCCTTTCCACTGTATACATGGGTGATATATTAAATCATTGTCTACAATTACTTTTTAGTACTACCCAATAGAGTTCAAAAAGTCTATTTGCCCACCCTAATGATTTTGGGTTTGGTCATGTGACCTGATTTTAAAAAATGAAATTTGGGTTGAAATTATAGTGCACCGGTTTCATTCTGAGATTTTAATAAACATTGCATATTCTTGTTCAACCTCTTTCATTTCTTCCATCACTGTAACAAAACTGGACATAGGTAGGCTGCTGGTCCAAGGGGAATAAGAAACACCTGGAGAAGACTTAGAAACTTCAGCCTCAAGCCAAATCCAGTTGAACCATCCTAAATCAGAACACCAGACAACACACAGTTGCATGATCAAGAAATAAATATTTAACATGGTATGTAACTAAATATAGTTTAATTCAGTATAATTAAAATAAAAAGGCACAAATTAAAAGTTTTCAATTTTATCAGTTTTAACATATGTATACCACATTAAATTATAACTTCAATAAAAATAATTAATATATTTATTACCCCTGAAACTTCCCTAGTGCCTCTTTGTAGTTCATCTGTCTCTACACCCCTGCCGCCAGGCAACAAATGATCTGCTTTCTTTCACTATAGATCAGTTAAAATTTTCTAAAAGTGTTTTTGAGTGAGGGAGGGAGAGAGAGTGGCGGGAGGAGAGAGATGAGAAGATTTCACTCATAGTGGCATCATTTTGGTTGTTCATTGACTGTTTTTCAGATGTGCCTTGACTAAGGGGGTCAAGATGAGCCAGTGACCTCTTGCTCAAGCTAGTGACTTTGGCTCAAGCCAGTAACTTATTACTTCAGGCCAGCGACCTTGGGCTCAAGCCTTTGTCTTTAGGCCAGCAACCCTGAGTTTCTAGCTAGCAACCTTTGGGCTTTAACCAGTGACCTTGGGATCATATCAGTGATCCCACACTCAAGCCAGCAGCCTCATATTCAAGCTGGCAAGCCCATATCCAAGCCAATGAGTCCATGCTCTAGTTGGCATCCTTTGGGTTTTGAACTGGGGTCCTCAGCATCCCAAGCTGATGCTCAATCCACTGTTCAGGTGAAATTTTCAAAAATTTTAAATTAAAAAAAATATATAACATATACACTTTCATGCTTGGCTTTGTTCACTCAGAGTAGTGATTTTTGAGACAAATTTCTGTCAATAGCATATTCCTTTGTATTTTCAAGCAGTATTCCATTGTTTAGATATAATAACATTTGTCTAGCTATTCATCTGTTCTTGGATCCTTGGGTTGTTTCCAATTTTTGGCTATTATTAATAAGAGCTGTTATGAACATTCATGTAAGTCTTTTGTGAACATACATTGCCATTTATCTTAAATAAATACATAGATATGGAATAACTGGGCTGTGTAGAAGACATATGCTTAGCCTTTTAACAATCTGGCACACTGCTATTCTATGTGGTTGGACCATTGTGCAACTTCACTAGCAAAGAATGGTAGGTACAGTTGCCCTACATTCTTGCCAACGTTTCATATGGTCAGTGTTTTTAAGGTATAAAAACTTTATTGGGTGTGTAAAAGTATCTTATTGTGATTTTAATTAAGTGTCTATTCAAATCTCTGTACCTCTGTCTTCTTTTGTGGTTGTGTTACTTGCATATTCTATACAGACATCCTATGTTTGATATATGTAATGCTGTGCTAGGTTTGGAGCCAGTTTGCTAGTCAGCATTTTTGAGGCTGCATCTGATTTGTAAAGTAGTCTTATGTATATTTTCAGTTATATAACATGATAATAAATTGCTTATTCAGAATAAGTAGAACTAAGTAAATAAGCCAGGACACAAAAATATGTATTGTCAATTCTTTAAAGTGAAAGGAAACTACTATTTATTATTTGTAAAATATGCTAACAGTTTTACTTGTTCTAACTCACAGGATCCTCACAGCTGTCAGGTAGGTACTATTATTATACCTCTTTCAGCAATTCAGGCTACGGAAAAGAAATACTGAGGCTCGAAGTCATATAGCGTATTAGTACTAAGACTGAAATTCAAACTTAGGTCTGCCTAACTCCAATGTGTGTGCTCTTTCTATTAAATTGTGCTGTTTGCTTAATGAAGTATAGCTTATCATTTTCACAAGTCCAGAGCTAATGCCCAAGTGTCAAAATATCTAAGCAAATGGCTAAAATAGAAATAAAGCTAAATTTTATACAGTGATGGTATTATTTTACATTATATTTCATAGCAACATTTCCCATAATATTTTATCCCGGAATTATCAAGAATTAATTGTTCCTTTCTCCATGGTTCCATCAACATGCTGTGAAATCATAGTTATAGGTCTCACTTCACTCTGCCTTATGTTGATGCTATTTTTCTTATATCTAGCCATCTCAGAAATTGGGAGCTCTCTGATATTGGAAACTGTGTTTATTCACCTGTGTACCTACAACCCAGAGCACAAGCAGAGGGTTTCCTGATGGTCAACTAAAGGAAAATGCCATTTCTTAGGTTTAGTGGTGCCATGAGTAAAACAAAGTCTTCAGACATGATCTTTGCCCTCAAAGAGCTCACAGTGTAGTAAGAAAATCAGACATCAACAAATAAATACATTGAATATGTTAAGTGCTAGAAAAGGTATAAAAAAAGAGCTGTGGGAGCCCAGACTAGCCAGTAAAAAATTCCATAAATATTTGTTGAATGAATGAGTCATGTGTTTTGAAAGATTTTAATTCATCATATCTAGTGCAGAGGTTAAGAACACAGAATGTGTGAGAGATCCAAGATGGCAGCAGAGTAGGTGGATGTTACACTCACTTCCTCCCAGAACCAAACTGGAGTTATCATTAAATTTAAAAACAATTGCCCTGAAAAACCAACTCAAGACTAAATGAAGAGGAGTCTTATGAACAAGGATCACAGAAGAAGCCACATCAAGACTGCTAGGGAGGGCAGAGACGTGAAAAGGGCTGGCCCCACTCCCACAAGTGACAGCTGAGGTCCCTGAAGGATATCTCAGCTGTGAGTGTGTTCAACCTTGATAGGTGTGGGACCTATACCCCTAGCAGTGTTTCCCAGCCTAGAGCATCAGAGCTGAGAAGAGGTCCCTACATAGCATTTGGCTACAAAAAGCATCAAGGTTTCTATCTGACAGAAAAAGACATGGGTTCATAGAGACGCAAACACCTCTTAAAGGACCAATGCAGAAAATATCATTTATAGCCACTTACCCAGAGCTCCAGTGGAGGGAAAGCTGAGTGGACTAGAGACAGGTGAGAAAAGTCTGAGGTATGCAGGTCTTGGAAGAGACAAGTGAGGGGGGGCAGCTACCAGGACCCCTATACTGAGTCATTTTCCAACATCATAATCACCATCTTTCTTGGGCAGATGAGTCCCCTTTGTGCAGCAGCAGCCTGGGGGAAAGCATCAGCCTCACCCTCAGGAAGCTCTCTTGCCCCACTCTATGAAGATTGGACCCTGTTGAGAAGCAAGCAGCCTTGGTCAGGGAGCAGAGGTCTGAATAGATACAGGGGGTGACAGTGACTCGGTTGTCTGCCTCTGAAGTGGGAGCTATTACCCACACTTTCCCGAGAATATGATTGGTGTTTCCCCCTCATGGGAGATTCAGTAGAAACTGTCCAGACTGTTGGCAGGCCAAATCACAGGGTTTCAGAGGCCCTACCCACCTGACTTTTAATGACTACACCTTACCGAGCTCTGAGAAAAAATTCAGGACAGACACCTGTGGCTCTGGGGTGAGGGTCACACCCTCCACCTTTGCTGACCCTTGAAAGGCACCTCCTCCTCAGGGGAGATCCACTGGTCCCATACTCTACTCTACCAGAGGTTTTTTTTCAGGGGCCAAGCCTAGCAAGCATCCAGCAGAGAGAGGCAGCTGGAGGTTAATCTCAAGGAGCCTTGGGTCTTTGGCTGAGATGCCCCTAGGCCTGATGGTGATAAATGCCAGCCTAGGTGTGTAGCTTTGTCTTTCCATGTGCACATAAGCCCAGCAGAGTCAGCTATAGAATGTGTATTGCTTGTAGCTCCAAACCTGTTGCTGAGGGCCAGTCATAGGCAGTGTCTTATACTGGTCTGCACCAGGTTCCCTCCTAAGAGGTCCACAACCAACACATGCAGTGGCTGGCTACGGACAACATCAGAGGAAGATACAATAGCTTTACAAGCAGCATATCCAAAGGGAGAGCTCGTTAGGCACCAAACACAGCTGAGGTGAATTCTACTTCTTGTGGTCAGCAACTGAACAGGAGCTTGCATGCATTGGTTGAGGTAGAGCCTCATAGTCAGCCAGCCTGAGGGTATATCCCATGCACAATTGGCCAATAGCATTCAAGATGGAATTATGAGCCCTAGTTGGTTTGCTTAGTGGATAGAGCATTTGCCCGGTGTGTGGACATTCTGGGTTTGATCTCTGGTTAGGACACACATGAGAAACATTCATCTGTTTCTCTTCCCCTTTCTCTCCCTCTTCTCTCTTTCTTCCCCTCTCTCAGCCAGTGACTCTATTGGTTCAAGCATTGGTCCTAGGTGCTGAGGATAGCTTGGTTGATTCAAGCACTGGCTCTAGATGGGGGTTACTGGAAGGATCCCGGTTGGGGTACATGCGGGAATCTGTCTATCTCCCCTCCTCTCACTTAAAAAGTAAAAAAGAAAATAAAAGAAAGAAAAAGAAGTAATTACAGGAGTTTCCAAGATGGTTGCAGGGCAGGTGAATTGTACACTCAATTGCTTCCAGACCCAAAACTGAGTCACAGCTAAAACATCGAGCATTCAAATGGAACAACCAACTAAAGGATAGCTGAACTGAAAAATTATAACCAAGGGTTTACAAAAGAAGCCACATTTAGACCAGCAAGGACAGCAGAGGTGCAGAAAAGGCTAACCCTTGTACCTACATGTAGTTTCTGACAAGCCAGAGGGATATCACATCCATGATGCTTCCTCCCCACAGGAGAATGGGGGGTGGATCCCAAACCGACAGAAGGATTCCCAACCCAGAACAACAAGGATGGGATGAGGAGCTCACAGAGAATCTGGAGGTGAAAATCAGAGTCCTAGACACTAATTTCCCAAGTACTGGCATTCTTATTGCAGCCAAGAGAGTAAAAATCTTGTCCCCAACTGCCAGAGGGGCCATTCTGCTGTTTGAAGTCCCAGCAGTGTCTGTACTGCTGTTATTTTTCTGGGAAAGCTTTCAGCAAAGACCCAAAAAGTGACTAAACAGTGAGGCTCCAAAAAGATAACCAGCCTTCCCCCCTCCAGCACACAGCTGTCTCCAGAGTTTTTGCTGGGAGGCAGATGGGTGGACGCAGGGGTGTGTGGAGTCATTGTAGGGGTGCAACTCTTGTCTCCCCAGCAAGCAGAGCACCAGCTACCCCAGAGAAGGGAAGAAGTCCCAGTTCCCTTCCTACAGTTGGTGGGCACCATCTTCAAGGAGAAAAGTTGGTGGGCCCTGAAAAGAGAATGTGGTATGCTGGGAGAGTAGAGTTTCATACAGAGTCAGGACTTTAGAACTTGGTCTTGCTCATAATGAGTGCCTGGAGCATTGAGAGAGCACAAAGCTATACAGAGAGCCAGGACTTCTTTAGGATCTGGCCTCATTCACAGAGTGCTGAGAGACCACAGTGTGCACAGAGAGTCAAGACTTTCTAAGCCTGTTGCCATGGAGAAGTTTTGGTTGAGGTGCCAGGAAGGCAGGTGCAGGGGTGTATGGAAGCTTCACAGTGAGGGGGGGGGGAGTGAAATCTTCCATTCTTGAGAAGTTAGCCCAAGCTACCCCTGGAAGGCAAAGAAGTGCACCACCCCCTTCTACAAGACTGCAGGCATCACCCTTAAGGGGAAACTGTATGGATTAGCCTTGCCAAGTCCTGGATACCCTGCCCTGCTGGGCTCAGTTCCACAGGTGGAAAGAGAGAGGCTTAGAGCTCAGACATACAAAGTGTTAATTCCTTGGAGCGTATAGTTGGGACCAGATGAAGTGCTTATTCACCTCTTGCGGGCTGAGCCACAATCAACCCCAGTGAGAGACTCTCAATCTTCCCCACTGAGACCTCTGACTCCTCAGCTGAAAGAACTTCTGCAGAATGGACTGCTGGCCCTATCCAACCTGAACCTGATGCTTACCTCTCTAGGGAGAAATAGCATTGGAGTATCCAGCAGTGGCTGAAGGTTAGGCTCTGGAGTAAGGGTCATTTTCCCCATACCAAGTGCCTGACCAAGAGACTCCCAAGAAGGGGGTCCCACTAACATTGTCCTTCAGACCTCAATAGACCTAATACACCAAGCTTGGACTCTGAGGAGGATTTGGTGGGGCAAGGCCAGTTTGAGCCCATTCTAAAGTTTTTCTGCAAAAGGCTATGTGAAAGACCAGACAGCTGCAAGAGGTGGTGGAGCAGCTGAAAAGTGGAGGCAAATCTTAAGGAGCTTGGGCCTTTTTATGAAGCTCCTGCCAGCTGTAAGTGGGAAAAAGTTGATCCTTATACACAGGTTGGCTCCTACCACACACATTTGGGCACAAAACCTGAAAATAGAAACAGTGAACAGAGTGGTAGCTCTAGACAGGTAGCCCAAGGTTGGTTGCAAACAATGTCTAACATCAGCCAGCCCAAAGCCCAAGAAAAGTACCCAAGAACAACAAAATCAGAAGTGGGTTGCAGACTGTACCAGCACTAGACCCAACGAGCGACATTAGTCACACACCCAAAGGAAGAATCCAACAGGCACCAGACCCTGCTAAGAATAACTACAGCCAAGGGGACAGCTATTACACAGCTTCTAGTACACATGATCAAAGTTGACCCTTAGATCCAGCCATCTCAAAGGCTTAACTCCATCCATAAAAGGGCCAACAGCATTCAAGACTCAAATACAATAGGAGGGTGCATATAACCCACAAGAAATATTCTTAGAGCAAGGAGCTCAGGTGGCCTGGAGGTTTCTACCACTGAGTTCAACAAGACAACTTCTTCATAAAAACATCACAACCAATTTGGGAGTCAGAGCAGAGCTACCTAATACATAGAAAAAATGGGCAGACAATGAAAATACACCAAATTAAACAAATAGAGAAATCCCCAGGAAAAGAATTAAATTAAATGGAAGCAACCAAACTACTAGATCCAAAGTTTAAAACAATAGTTATAAGAATGATCAAGAGTCTTAGGGAAAGAATGAATGATCTCAATGAGAACTGAAACAAAGAGATAGTAAGCATTGAAAAGGTTATAGAAACCATAAAAAGTCATGTAAGGTGAAGACAATATCTGAAATGAAGACTGCACTAGCAGGCTGGATGAAGTGAAGGACCCAATCAGCAATTTAGAGGACAAAATAACAGTAAGCACAGAAATAGAGCAGCAAAAAGAAAAGAGATTCAAGAAGGCAGAGAAAACTCTAAGAGACCTCAATGACACCATCAAGTGAAAAAATATCACATTACAGGGGTTCTGGAAAAAGAAGAGAATAAACAAAGTATAGAGAACCAGTTTGAATAAATCATAGCTGAAAACTTTTCTTGAAGGAAATAGTCGCACAAGTTCATGAAGCATAGTAAGTCCCAAATAAGATAAACCCAAAGAGGGTTTACTCTAAGACACATCATTATTGAAATACCAAGGATAAAAGACAAAGAAGGAATACTAAAAGTTGCAAGAGAAAAGCAATTAATTACCTACAAAGGAGCCCTTATAGGTTGTCATCTGACTTCTCACCAGAAACAGTACAAGCCAGAAGGGATTGGCAAGAAATATTCAAATTGATGAAGAACAAGGGCTTACAACCAAGACTACTTTATCTAGTACAGTTATTGATTAAAATAGAAGGAAAAAGAGCTTCCAAGATAAAAAATTAAAGGTTAAAAGAGTTCATTACCACCAAACCAGTATTGCAAAAGAAAAAAGAAAAAAATGTTAAAGGGCTTACTATATGAAGAGGAAAGAAAAAAGAAATTAAGAGAAAGAATATTGGAGGTTTAAAGAATAAAATGGTAATAATAAGTACATATCAATAATAACCTTAAATGGCCTGACCAGGTAGTGGCGCAGTGGATAGAGTGTCGGAATGCAAAGCTGAGGACCCAGGTTTGAGACCCGGAGGTTGCCAGTTTGAATGCGGTCTCATCTGGTTTGAGCAAAGCTCACCAGCTTGGACCCAAGGTCGCTGGCTCGAGCAAGGGGTTACTTGGTCTGCTGAAGGCCCATGGTCAAAGCACATATGAGAAAGCAATCAATGAACAACTAAGGTGTCACAACGAAAAACTGATAATTGATGCTTCTCATCTCTCTTCATTCCTGTCTGTCTGTCCCTACTATCCCTCTCTCTGACTCTCTCTCTGTCTCTGTAAATAATAATAATAATAACCTTAAATGTAAATGGATAAAGTTATCCATTCAAAAGACATAGCATATAGCTGAAAAGATAAGGAAACATGACCCGCATGGCCTGTGGTGGCACAGTGGATAAGGCGTTGACCTGGAATGTTGAGGTAGCAGATTCAAAACCTGGAATGCTGAGGTTACTGGCTTGAAACCTTGGGTTTATCCAGTCAAGGCACACACTAAAGTGAAACAACTGTGAGTTGATACTTTACACTCCCCCAAACTCTCTCACCTTTCACTGTAAAATCAATCAATAAAAAAATTCTTTAAAAAAAATAAGACTCACTTTAGAACAAGAGATATGCACAATTTGAAAGTAAAGGGATGGAAACAATATTTTATGCAAATGGCAATGAAAAGGAAAACTGGGGTAGCAATACTTATATTTGACAAAATGGTTTTTAAAACAAAGGCTATAGTAATAGACAAAGAAGGTCATTACATAATGATAAACAGAGTAGTCCAACAAGAGGGTATAACCATTGTAAACATGCACACACTCAATATAAGATAACCTAAATATAAAAGGCAGATTTTGATAGATGTTAAGAGAGAGATTGAAAACAATAAAGTCATAGTAGGGCATTTTAAAACTCCAGGACATCAATGGATAGATCCTCCAGAAAGAAAGTCAACAAAGAATTAGCAACCTTAACTTACACACTAGATCAACTGGATTTAATGGATATCTTCAGAACATTTATTCCCAAAGTGGCAGAATATACAATATTTTCAAGTGCACGTGGTACATTTTCTAGGACAGATTACATGTTAGGACACAAAACATGTCTCAGTAAATTTAAGAAGATTGAAATCATATCAAGCATTTTTTCTGACTACAATAGCATGAAACCAGAAATAAACTACAATAGAAAAATTTTTTAAAATTCAACAATTTGGAGACTAAAGAGCATGTTATTAAATAACAAATGGTTTGACAATGAGATCAAGGAAAAAATATTTTTTTTTCTTGAAACAAATAAAAATGTACACACAAATATCCAAAATCTGTGGGAAATAGTGAAAGGAGTCCTGAGAGGGAAGTTCATAGCATTACAAGCCTACCTTAAGAAGCAAGAAATAGCTCAAATAAACAATGTAAACCTGCACCTAAGAGAACTAAAACAAACAAACAAACAATAAAACAAAGCTCAGAAGAAGTGGAGGGAAAGAAATAATAAAGGTCAGAGTGGAAATAAATGACAGAGACTTGTATACACACACACACACACACACACACACACACACACAAAAGATCAATGAAATCAAGAGCTGTTTCTATAGAAAGATAATCAAGAAAAACTTTTAACCAAACTGATCAAGAAAAAGGAGGAAAGGACCAAATAAATAAATTTAAAAATGAAAGAGGAGACATAACAACTGACATCATAGAAATTCAAGGGATTGTAAGAAAATACTGTGAAGAATTGTATGCCAAATAATTGGACAACCTGGGTGAAATGGGTAAATTCCTAGAACAGTACAATCTTCCAAAACAGAAAATAGGAGGGGACTGAATTACAACCAGTGAATTTGAAGCAGTAATCAAAAAACAGTTAGGAGGGGAAAAAAAAGCAAGCCCTGGACCAGATGGCTTCACAGGTGAATTTTACCAAACATTCAAAGAAGAACTAACACCTGTCTTTCTTGACCTATTCCTAAAAATTAAAGAGGAAGAAAGACTTCCAAGCTCATTTTACAAGGCAAGCATTATTCTCATTCCAAATCCAGGTAAAGACACTACAAAGAAAGAAAACTATAGGCCAATTTCCCTGATTAATTTAGTTGCTAAAATTCTCAAAAAAAAATTAGCAAACAGAATCCAGCAATAGATGAAAAAAATCATACATCATGATCAAGTGGGATTTATTCTGGGTAGGCAAGGCTGGTACAATATTTGCAAATCAGTAAACGTGATTCATCATATAAACAAACTGGAGGACAAATATCACATGATTATATCAATAGATGAAGAAAGAACACTTGATAAATTCCAGCACCTATTTATGGTAAAAATTCTCAGCAATTTGGGAATTGAGGAAACATACCTCAACATAATAAAGGCCAAATGTGACAAATCTATAGCCAAAATCATACTCAGTGGGCAAGAACTAAAAGCAATCCTTATAAGATCAGGAATAAGACACCTTTTACCACTTATTTAATACAGTACTGGAAGTCCTAGCCACAGAGCTATCAGACAAGAAGAAGAAATAAAAGGCATCCAAATTGAAAAGGAAGAAGTAAAACTGTCATTATTTGTCAACAGGATGATATTATACATAGAATATCCTAAAGTCTTAACTCAAAAACTACTAGACCTAATAAATTAATTTAGAAAAGTAGCAGGATATAGAATTAATATTTAGACATCCACAGCATTTTTACAAACCAATAATGAACTGTCTAAAGGAAAATGAAAAAATAATCCCATTTGTTATTGTGACAAATAATAATAAAGTACTTAGGAAAAATTTAACCAAAGAGGTAAAAGACTTGTACTTAGGAAATTATAAGACATTATAAAAATCAAGTAAGGAAGATACAAACAAGTGGAAGCACATACCATGTTCATGGATAGGAAGATTAACGTAATTAAAATGTCCATACTACTCAAAAGCAATCTATAGAGTCAGTGAACTTCTTATTAAAATACCAATGTCATAATTTAAAGATGTAGAACAAACATTCCAAAAATTTTATGGAACCAAAAAAGAACCCTAATAGCCTCAGCAATTTTGCAAGTAAAGAACAAAGTAGGAGATATCACACTTCCTGATATCAAGCTATACTACAAGGCCGTTGTAATCAAAACAGCTTGGTACTGGTATAACTTCAGGCATACATATGATGGAACAGAACAGAAAATCCAAAAATTAACCCACAGCTTTATGGTTAATTAATATTTGACAAAGAAGGCAAGAATATACAATGGAGCAAAGACCGTGTCTTTAATAAATGGTGTTGAGAAAATTGGACTGATACATACAAAAAAACGAAACTAAACTACCAACTTACACCATACATAAAAATAAACTCAAAATGGATAAGAGACATAAATGTAAATCATAAGATCATAAAAAAGCCTAGGAAAAAATAGGCAATAGAATCTCAGACAACTCTTGTAATAATATATATATTTTTAATATAGTTCTTCTGGCAAGTGAAATAAAGGAAAAAATGAACAAATGGGACTATATCAAATAAAAAGCTTTTGCATGGCAAAAGAAACTGTTAAAAAATAAAAAGACAACCCACTGTATGGGGGAACATATTCACTGATACATCTGATAAGGGGTTAATACCCAAAATTTATAAAGAACTAATAAAACTCAACATCAGGAAGACAATTCAATTCAACAATAGCCAAATGACTTGCATAGTCACTTCTCCAGAGAAGACATACTGATCACCTATAGGCAGATGAAAAAATGTTCAATATATCTAATCATCAGAGAAATGCAAATTCAAACCACAATGACTTATCACCTCACACCTGTCACAATGGTTCTCATCA
Source organism: Saccopteryx leptura (assembly GCF_036850995.1). Classification (NCBI taxonomy): domain Eukaryota; kingdom Metazoa; phylum Chordata; class Mammalia; order Chiroptera; family Emballonuridae; genus Saccopteryx; species Saccopteryx leptura. Next base: position 71,456,713 of record NC_089516.1, on the reverse strand, counting down.
ACAAATCAACAAACAAGTGCTGGTGAGAGTGTGGAGAAAGGGGAATCCTCCTGCACTGCTAGTGGGAATGTAGACTTGTGTAGCCACTGTGGAATACATTATGGCATTTTCTCAAAAATGTAAAAATGAATCTGCCTTTTGACCCAGCTATCCTACTTCTAGGAATACATTCTAAGAATCCCAAAACACTAATTCAAAAAAATATATGCACCCCCATGTTTATTGCAGTGTTATTTACAATAGCCAAGATCTGGAAACAGTCCAAGTGTCCATCAGTGGATGAGTGGTTACAAAAGCTGTGGTACATATACACAATGGAATACTACATGGCCATAAAAACGGAAGGAAATTTAACACTTGGTGAAACATGGAATGGACCTGCAGATTATTATGCTAAGTGAAATAAGCCAGGCAGGGAAAGAAAAATACCATATGATCTCACTTATAGGTGGGATTTAATGAACACAATAAACTGAGAAATAAAATAGAAACATAAGCAGGGTCACAAGGAACAGATGGACAGCTGTCAGAGGGAAGAGGGCAGAGTGACTGGATCAATAGCAGTGAAGGGATTAGCCAAGTAATGTATATACATAACACTTATATACAGACAAAAGTGCAGTAATGGCCAAAGGGAAAGGGAGGATAGAAGTAGGGGAGGAGTAAAAGGGCAGAAATGGAGGGTAGAAAGATACTTTGCATGGGCCATGGGGGACATTTTAAGATATGTAGATGGAGTTATATTGGGTGGGTCATTTGAAACCATGTCAACAATGAATTAAAAAATAAATTGAATAAAGACCAAAAAAACAAGCAAACAAAAAACACAGAATGTGGAGGCAGACTACCTGAATTTGTGACTGTATAACCATGGGGGAATTTATTACACTGAAAACATATTACTTACCAATTGTTTATTATTATATTTACATGGCAAAATTTCCCTTAATTTTTGTGTCAGTGCCTAAAATTTCCACTATTAACATCACTAATGAAGGCAAATAAATTGTCTTCTGATCCTGGGTTTGACCTGGGAATAGAAAATTGTGCATGTGGAGACAGAAAGGAGTTTCCATTAGCCCCCAGAAAACTTGTGTTCAGTATAGATCAGTAGCCCAGGACAACAACCAGCTGTTTTTCAATTTACTGGGATGATGTTGGTTTGCAAAATCATACAGATTTTAAGTGCACAACTCAAGAAACCATCAGTTGCCCACCAAATCGTGTGCCCTCTGCTCCTAGCAATGACTTTTTCTGTCCTTATTTTCTCCACCTCTGCCCACCTCCACCTATCCCCTCCCCCTTATCCCTCTGGCCATCATCATACTGTTGTCTGTTTCTGTGTGTTATCTATATATGTATTTCGGCTAATCCCTTTATAAGCAAATGGGTGATTTTTTTTTTTTTTTGGTTTTGTTTTCTGAAAATGCTCTTGTAAAAGTCAGACTTTTTTTGTGTGTGGCAGAGACAGAGAGAATCAGAGAGAGGAACAGATAGGAACATACAGACAGGAAGGGAGATGAGAAACATCAATTCTTCACTGCGGTTCCTTAGTTGTTCATTGATGGATTTCTCATATCTGCCTTGACCGGGGGGCTACAGCAGACCGAGTGACCCCTTGCTTGAGCCAGCAATCTTGGGCTCAAGCTGGTGAGCCTTGGTCAAACCCAATGAGCCCATGCTCAAGCTGGCGACCTCAGGGTCTCGAACCTGGGTCCTCCACGTCCCAGCCCAAGGCTCTATCCACTGCACCACCCCCTAGTCAGGCAAAAGCCAGACTTCTTCAATAAAACTATTTATATTCCCCAACTCCCATATTCTTAGGGAATTTGCCTTTTCTGGTTGAAGAAGTTGAATCAGATGAAGAGCCTGGTATATGTGGAACAAAGTCTTTTATATGTAGGGAAGTGCTGTACCACACAAGTACATGTAAACACACACATGTATACATGCAGAACATTCTCACAACTATTGTCTCTGGGCTTCAAGGAATAGGTTAAGGAGTCCCTCTAACATTAGACATAGGGCTTTCCATTTTTTCCCAGCATGTTATACATACATAGTCAGAAATTACTTGTAGCTTCTTGATGAAGGCTATGTTATTAGCTCCCTTTAGATAATGAGAAAGGCTAAGCCCCAGAAGTTGCCTTGTTAAAAGCCATACAAGTTACAGAAAATACCTGGGACAACTAGATACAAAAGTAAAATATCTGGCTCTAGTCAGGTTTACATTCTGTTATATCATAATCACACTTATCAGCCACCCCAAGTACCAACTGCAGACCAAGAAGAAGAAAAGGGAGAAAAAGGGTACATGTCTCTCTAAAGTTAGGGATGATGACCCCTAAACCCCAATCACTTTGCACATCCCTTTCTGCTGGTCTTGCTGTTTCTCCATTCTTGATTTTGCTCAGATTTTCTGGACTGCTGCTCTGTTGATTAAGAGCTTGATTTCTTTGGAAGTGATGGAGGGGCAGTCCCTGGGAAGCAAAGAGAAAAAGGGCTTGGTGTTCTCTTGTCTAACAAAATACTTCCAAATTCAATGTAAATGCCAAGTGGAGAGACTTTGGGATATTGACTCTCTCAAAAAAAGATATTGTCTCTGTACACAAAAAGTACAGAAAAAAAAAGAGAACACAGGTACACTTGAAGACTGTGTGATCCCTCTTCCTCTAAATTCTGTGGTTATTAACAAAATCAATGGTTTAGTTTGGATAGGGCCAAAATAACCAAAATGTAAGTGAAATTTAGATGTACTAAAGGGTAAACTGAGAAGACTTCAAACTGGGAATGTGTATACCTTACTGCCCCTTTAAACCAAGAGGTGAGAAAAGTTGGGTTTGTAGAGAAAGTATGGTTTAGAAGTAAAACAAACTAAAATGTGTTTCAAAAGGGATTAAATAATAGAAAACCAAAGAGGCTCTTTTATTTATCTTTCTTAGATTAAAGGAAGAAACAGCTTTAGAAAAAGTCAGTAGCTAGAATAATTTATAATTGGAGGTCAGATAAAGAACCTCCCAAATAAAAAGAAAGAAAGAAAGAAAGAAAGAAAGAAAGAAAGAAAAGAAAAGCTAAATCAGTTTATCACCACTAAGAAATGTTAAAGGGTCTTCTGTAAGAATAAAAAAATAGATTAAATTATAAATATTAAAATGGCAATAAACACATATCTATTAACAATTACTTTAAATGCAAATAGACTAAATGCTGCAATCAAAAATATATGGTGGCTGAATTTAAAATAAAACAAGACCTTACATACGCTCTCTATAAAAGACTCACTTCAGATTGAATGACACACACAGACTGAAAGTAACGGAATAGAAAAAGATATTTCATGGAAATGGAAATGAACAAAAAAGTTCAGGTTGAAATACTCATACAAGACAAAATAGAATTTAAAACAAAACTTATGACAAAAGACAGTAAAGAACCTAGCAATTCCACTTCTTTGTATTTATTTTAAAAAACCTAAAACACTAAATTGAAAAGTCATACATATCCATATATTAATTGCAGCATTATTTACAATAGCCATTATATGAAAGCAACCTAACTGTCCATCAATATATAAGTGGAAAGCCTGACCAGGCAGTAGCACAGTGGACAGAGCATCGGACTGGAATGTGGAGGACCCGGGTTCGAGATCCCAAGGTCACCAGATTGAGCTTGGGCTCATTTGGTTTGAGCAAGGCTCACCAGCTTGAGCCCAAAGTCACTGGCTCGAGCAAAGGATTACTCGGTCTGCTATAGCCCCCCAGTCAAGGTCAAGGCACATATGAGAAAGTAATCAATGAACACCTAAGGAGCAGCAACAAAGAATTGATGTTTCACATCTCTCTCCCTTCCTATCTGTCCCTATCTGTCCCTCTCTCCAACTCTCTCTGACTCTCTCTGTCTCTGCACAATATATATATATATATAAATGGATAAAGAAGAAATGATGCATATAATAATGAAATATGATTCAGCCATAAAAAAGAAAGAAATCCTGACATATGCAACATGTATGGACCTATAGGGTATTGTGCTGAGTAAAATAAGTTAGACAAAAAAATTAAGTTAGACAGAGAAATGACAAATATAGATGATTTATTATAGAATTGAAACCTATATAATAGTATTAGCCAATGTCGCCCCAATAACTTCAATTAAAATAATTTCACTTATATGTGGAATTGAAAAACAAAATAAACACATAAGCAGACAAGAAACAAACTTGTAGAGACAGAATATTTTGATGGTTGACAGATGTAGGGGTTTGGGGGAATGAGTAAAAAATGTGCAGGAATTAAGAAGTACAAATTGTTGTTACTGAATAGTCACAGGGATGGATATAAAATACAGCATAGAAGGCCCTGGCCGTTTGGCTCAGTGGTAGAGCGTCGGCCTGGCGTGCAGAAGTCCCGGGTTCGATTCCCGGCCAGGGCACACAGGAGAAGCGTCCATCTGCTTCTCCACCCCTCCCCCTCTCCTTCCTCTCTGTCTCTCTCTTCCCTTCCCACAGCGAGGTTCCATTGGAGCAAAGATGGCCCGGGCGCTGGGGATGGCTCCTTGGCCTCTGCCCCAGGCGCTAGAGTGGCTCTGGTCACAACAGAGTGATGCCCCGGAGGGGCAGAGCATCGCCCCCTGGTGGGCAGAGCGTCGCCCCCTGGTGGGCATGCCAGGTGGATCCCGGTCGGGCGCATGTGGGAGTCTGTCTGACTGTCTCTCCTCGTTTCCAGCTTCAGAAAAATACAATAAATAAATAAATAAATAAATAGAATAGAATAAAATAAAATACAGCATAGAGAATATAGCCAATAATTTAATAAATATGTATGGTGTCAGATGGGTACTAGATTTATGGAGGCGACCAATTCATAAGTTATATAAATGACTAATCACTGGGATGTACACTTGAAAATAATATATTGTGTCAACTGCAATTGAAAATCCATAGCCTTTCTATATGCCAACAATGAGACATTAGAAAACGAACTCAAAAAAATAATCCCCTTCACGATTGCAACAAAAAAAATAAAATACATAGGAATAAACATAACAAAGAATGTAAAGCACCTATATAATGAAAACTACAAAGCATTGTTAAGGGAAATCGAAAAGGATACAATGAAATGAAAAAATATTCCTTGCTCTTGCATAGGAAGAATAAATACAATCAAAATGACAATATTACCCAAAGCAATATACAAATTTAATACAATTCCAACCAAAATTCCAATAACATTTTTTAAAGAAATGAAACAAAAAAAATCATCAGATTTATATGGAACTATAAAAATTCCCGAATAGCCAAAGCAATCCTAAGGAAAAAGAACAAAGCTGGGGGCATTACAATACCTGACTTCAAACTATATTATAGAGCGATGACAATCAAGACAGCATGGTATTGGCAGAAAAACAGACACTCAGACCAATGGAACAGAATAGAAAGTCCAGAAATAAAACCACATATATATGGTCAAATAATTTTCGATAAAGGGGCCAACAACACACAATGGAGAAAAGAAAGCCTCTTCAATAAATGGTGCTGGAAAAACTGGAAAGCCACATGAAAAGAATGAAACTCGACTACAGTTTGTCCCCTTTGTACTAAAATTAATTCAAAATGGATCAAAGACCTAAATATAAGACCTGAAACAATAAAGTACATAGAAGAAGACATAGGTTCTAAACTCATGGACCTTGGTTTTAAAGATCATTTTATGAATTTGACTCCAAAGGCAAGGGAACTGAAGGCAAAGATAAATGAATGGGACTACATCAGACTAAGAAGTTTTTGCTCAGCAAGAGAAACTGACAACAAAATAGACAGCCAACTAAATGGTAAATTATATTTTCAAACAACAGCTCAAATAAGGGCCTAATATCCAAAATATACAAAGAAGTCATAAAACTCAACAACAAACAAACAAACAATCCAATAAAAAAAAGTGGGAAGAGGCCATGAACAGACACTTCTCCCAGAAAGAAATACAAATGGCCAACAGATATATGAAAAGATGTTCATCTCCATTAGTTGTTAGAGAAATTCAAATCAAAACTACAATGAGATACCACCTCACGCCTGTTAGATTAGCTATTATCAACAAGACAGGTAATAGCAAGTGTTGGAGAGGCTGTGTAGAAAAAGGAACCCTCATTCACTGTTTGTGGGAATGTAAAGTAGTATAACCATTATGGAAGAAAGTACGGTGGTTCCTCAAAAAACTAAAAATAGAACTACCATATGACCCAGCAATCCCTTTACTGGGTATATATCCCCAAAACTCAGAAACATTGATACGTAAAGACACATGTAGCCCCATGTTCATTGCAGCATTGTTCACAGTGGCCAAGACATGGAAACAACCAAAAAGCCCTTCAATAGAAGACTGGATAAAGAAGATGTGGCACATATACACTATGGAATAGTACTTGGCCATAAGAAATGATGACATTGGATCATTTACAGCAAAATGGTGGGATCTTGATAACATTATATGGAGTGAAATAAGGAAATCAGAAAAAACTAAGAACTGCATTATTCCATACATAGGCAGGACATAAAAACAAGACTAAGAGACATGAACAAGAATGTGGTGGTTGGGGGGGGGGAGGAGAGGGAGGGAGAGGGGAAAGGGGAGGGTGGGGCACAAGGAAAACTAGATAGAAGGTGGTGGAGGACAATCTGACTTTGGGTGATGGGTATGCAACATAATTGAATGACAAGATAACCTGGACAAGTTTTCTTTGAACATATGTACTCTAATTTATTAATGCCATCCCATTAAAATTAATAAAAATTTATATAAAAAAAGAAAATTTTAAAAAAATTTAAATGAAGAGATAAGATCAGTAGCTAGAGTCCAGTAGTTTGGAAGAAAAGAATTTTGACATAAATTTGAAGCATTGACATGGGGCCTGGACAGAAAGGATCTTCATCTTTTGCTGGCCAGAAGAAAACAAGAGTGAATAAATAGCATACAAGCATGGCTAACTTTCATAAAGGAATATTACAAGTATCAGTAAGTACTACTATTATCCTCATTTTAAACAATGATAAAACAGATAAAAAGAGGTTGAGTCACTTAAGAATGCAGTTAGTAAGTGGTAGCACTATGATTTAATTCAGGCAGTTGGTCCCAAAGCCTGTGCTCCTAACCACTATATATATTGTTCTAACCAGTAGCCAACTGCAAGGGCTGAACCAGTGCATTATGATTAAATGTCAGTAATGCCTCTGACAATTATTAAACTGCTTTGATGCTTTGAGAAGAATACATCTGGAAAAAGAGTGAGACTGAATTATTTATAATTTCCCCAGATACATGTGGCTTAGAGCTGAAAAGAATGAAGGAACAAAGAAACCCCAAACCAATTTCTTTCCTGCATTCCATAGAGCCACCATCCCCAAAAGTCATTTCATCTGGATCTAACACCCAGGCACATTTCTTTAAGGCTCTACCAAATAATACCCTGAACTCTAAATTTGTGGAGGCAAACTAACTTCTACCCGTTTATGCCAAAATTTGGCAAGAGGAAAAGTCATGCCTGGGTTATGAATACATCAGCAGCAAAAACGTATATCCTGAAGTAGCCACTTGGATCAAAATGTTCTCTCTTGTTATTTGCAGGCCAAGGTCAGGAAGATTCTTTCCTGACCTTACATAAAGGCTGGAAAGGCTTTCTGTAGTGCCAATTGCTAATGAAGGGGAAGCACCATGCAGGAAACTAGGGAATCAAGGGGGTGGGGCAATCCTTAACAATGGCTTTACAGAGATCTACAAAAATAATCTCCCCCTTCCCGTTTCCCCTCTGAAGGCTGTCTCTGTTTCTTTAAGTTTTCTACTTCCCGTTCTTTCCCTGTATTCCAAAGAAGCTTATGTCATGTATGATCTATGCATTTATGCAATTTTTGAAGAATGTAAATAACTACAAGTGTCTCTTCCATTTTCTTAAAATTATAATTCCAAAGGACAATATATAAACTAAAACTAACTATGCATGGGTCCTCACCTGTGACATTGTTGACGTGAAATCCCATTGCATGGAGAGCAGTTAGTACTGCAAATGCCACCAAGCAAAGCACAAAGCAGGCAAAAAGATTCAGATCATTAGCAGTGAGCCTAGGGAATAAAATTTACTGTGGTTCTATCTTAAAGAATCTGTAGTTGCTCCTCACAGATGGGCTGTAGGTGGGAAATTTCCTGGGATTAGCATCACTCAGCTGTTGCCATTTCCAGAGAAAGCCAGCCCTTTTCTGTATCTGTCAAGCCAGTCTAGTTGGTTGGCAGATAAGACAAGAAGGTCTGGGTAGAATAACTGGTCTACAAGGATCTGTCTGCCTCTTTAAATCTCCCTTTGCTAATTCTGATTAAAGATCTTGATTCAAACTCCCTTCAGAGGAAGAAATCAATCAGCCCTAAATAACTGACAAGTCAGAAAACTCTTTTTGTTAATAAAGAGACAAGAGTATGATCCCGAGCTGACTGAGAAAAAGAATCATTGGGCCATAGCTTGTTGGTTCAGCAGTAGAGTGTTGGCCATCCTGTGGAAGTTCCGGGTTTAATTCCCGGTCATGGAAAACAGAAGAAGTGATCATCTGCTTCTCCACCCCTCCCCCTTTCCCTTCTCTCTGTCCTCTCCTGCAGCCATGGCTCATTCAGGCAAGTTGGTCCTGGGCCTTGAGTTGGCCAAATAAGTTTGTAAAAATTGTATTTTTTGAGTTTTCTCACTTTTATTGTTAAAAAAATGGCACTGGGCAGCCACGTGTGTGCTTGCCCTCAGAGCAGGGCAGTTGATTGCAAACTGTGGAATGCACTCTTGTTTAGTAGGGGCCATTGTTTTGCTAATGTTCGCTAGAGGAGGGGTCTTTGTGGGCCCAGCCAGTTTTGCAACGGAGAGCAGAGAGAATGCAGAGTGCTGAAAGAAGAAGCCAGTTTTGCAGAGGAGAGAAGGTGCACAGATGGGGAACCAGAGCTGAGGGGCTTTGTGAGCTTTGCTGAGACTGGTGGTGCCTTTGATTCTAGGAGGAACTGGAGAAGATTCTCCTGGTTGTGGAACCAGAGAATGTGTCAGGGCTTTGGGAGCCCTGAATGAAAGGGAAGTGTTTTCCCTGCCTGTTTGCTGATCGGCCAGTGCAAGACTTTAATAAAGGAATGGCCCACCATCTTTCAGCTGCACTGTTTCTTTACCATCTATTTGAATTCAATGAGAACCTGCATGGCCACGATGGCAGTGACTGGCCATACAGCCTCTCAACACAGGTGCTAAAATAGCTCAGTTGCCAAGCAACGAAGCAACAGCTCCAGATGGGTGGAGCATCCCTCTATAGGGGGCTTAAGGGGTGGATCCTGGTCAGGGAACCTGTGGGAGTCTGTCTCTCTGCCTCCCCATCTCTCACTTAATAAAAAAAAGGACTCATCCATCAGGTATGGGCAAGGCTAATAAATCTTCCAGGCCCTTCTAGACATTGAGTGGCAGAAAAACAGAATGTGTAAGAACATGGGGTTTGGAGCTAGTGTCTTAGGTTTGAATTCTGATTCACTCACTTATTAGTTTCCATGACTAGGGAAAAATTACTTATTCAATCAAGTCCTCAGTTTTCTTATGAGTAAAATGGAGATTGTAATAAATAGCACCCACCTGATAGAACTGTTGTGTGAATTAATAAGTAGAAAGTGCTTAGAAAAGTGCCTACTACATAGAAACACTCAATTAACCTATATATGTCAAGATGTTTTTGCCTTCTAGGCCAGACCCTGTTCCTGACTGGCTGTTTAATCTTGGACATATGTCACTTTCTTATTCCATAAAATAAGGGGATTAGACCAGCTAGGCTTTATGGTTTGTAAGAAGCTCTTTTTCATTCTGACATCCCATGGTACTAAAAGCTCATGAAATGGAGAATATAAATTTAACTATACTTCTAAGATTTCTGGTAACAGCCATGCCCTGGAGGAAGCTTGCTTCCTAGAGAAGCTATAACTATGGAACAAGAAGAGTTGCCCTGGAGGTATGAAGAATTCAAGGCCATTTCTCCAGTGGTCTGGCTTTTTATTACAGCTTTCACTACTCAGCCCATTGTCTATGTTGACAAAGAACACTTGGTTTCCCAGAGCAGTTTCCAAAAGAAAATGGAACATGAAACACGAGAAAGCCTTATCAAGGTTCTGAATCCTGGCTGCACCAGCCTGATTGATGGATGTGGCAGATGGGGGGAAGAGAAAGAATGATGAAGAAAAAGAGAGGTCACATGATTTGTATGGAGTGGTTTGCAGGAGGGATTTAAAATTAAAAACAGCCCCAGAGTTGGGAACATTTGCAGTCAACTGTTAACCAAGAAAGACCCAAATAAGATTTATAAATTGTGCGATTTGACAAATGAAAAAATAAAGTAGTTTCAGGTATCCAGAGCATAGAGAAGGCCTGGATTTCCTTGTCTGGTGGATCCTTGCTGGCTTGAATAAGTAGGTCCTAGAAGTAGGAATAAGACAATGAGACAGAAGTAGACTTTCTGCTGAAACTCTGTTACTAATTTTTTTTTACTCTGATTGAATTGAGATAAAGGGGAAGACCAATTTATCTGATGAGTACCAGAAAGAAAACCCTCATAAGATACATGCTTAGGAGCTCACAATCTGTAACTTGGCCTGTAGTAGTGCTGTGTGGCAGGGTAAGCACATTTCTCTGTGATAAAAATTCTCTAACACAGTTATGGAATTTCAGTTCTGACTAATCAGATACAAACAAAAATAATGGGTTTAAGTTGTTCCTGGTTATACCATAAAGGGTAGGAGTATGCTTTTTAATTGCCAATTTTTTCTCTTTCATGCCATTGAAATATGTATGTGGTGGTAAACCATGAGGATACGGACAAGACCCTAGAGATAGTGGAGCAGTAAGAGAGGAGAAACCTAGGACATTTGATGAGCTTATAAAACAAGCTCTGAGCTGCTTGCTTCTAGATTTCTTGGTCACTTTCTTATTTTAAGCCCCTATTATATAGCCTTCTTTGTTAGAGTAAACATATACCCTATTATGGTTTTCTTTCCTAATACACTAATAATGTAACTAAAAAGTTCTATATACAACTTTTGGATCTCGCCTTGTCTTTGAGCTGATACTTCTGGATTAAGACTTCTTGCTGGAAAACTATTTTTTTAATTGAAGTAATACTGATTAATAACATATATGTTTCAAAGAATCCAAGTTGGTGGAGTAGGCAGAAGTTACACTTACCTGCTCTCAGGACAAAATTGGAATAACAACTAAAATATAGAACAATCAACCTGAATAACCAACCAAAGACTAGATGACAGAAGACTTATAACCAAGGATTTACAAAATAATCCACATTAAAACTTGTAAAAGAGAGGAAAGTGTAAAAGGGTTGGCCCAGCTCCCAGGAGCAGCCAGATTCTAGAGGGATATCTCAGCTGCAAAGATTCCCCCTGAGGAACATAGGGACTCTTTATCAGGCTCTCCATCTCAGAGCACCAGAGCCAGGAAGAGGTGGACACATAACATCTGGCTGTGAAAATCAGCGGGGATTCTGTCCACCAGGGAGAAATGAATCTGTTAGAAACACAGGCACTCTCTTAAAGGGCCAACACACAAAAATCTCACTTGCAGCCAACCTCTCTGGGCTCCCATGAAAAGAGGGCAAACCGGATTAGAGTTGTGAAAGGAGACACTGAGATTTATGGCTCTGGTGAATGAGCTGAAGGGACAGTCACCAAGGGCCCTGTGTTGAGTCCTTTTCCTACACCACAGATACCATTTTTCGTGGGTGGATCTCTCCTGTCCTTACAGCATAAAACTGGGGGAATGCAATAGCCCTGCTTTAGAATTCCCATTTGCCCACTCTGTAGAACCCTGCTAAAGAATCAGCTGCCTAAACAGAGGTCTTGAGATTCAGGCAGACTAAGAGGGTGTCAATAATTGAATTGTATGGCTTTGGGGAAGATGCAATTCTACCCACTTTTTCCATGAACCTGACTGCACCTCCCTCTCACAGTGGATCCACTAGCCCCATGCTCTAGGCTCTCTCTGGTCCCACCATCCTGACTTCTGGTGGTCCTACCCTGCTGAACTCAGGCTATTGAGGACATCTGGGCAGAATATAGGACAAACTGAATTGTGTAGCTCTGGGTTAGGGAGCCACTACCCCAACTGCCCCAAAATCTGAATGGCACATTTCCCTAATGGAAGATGCACTGGCACAATCTTCCTGACTCCTAGAGGTCCTTCCTTGCTGAGCTAGGCTTCCTTGTAGAATCTGGGACAAACGGAGTTGTGTGGCTATAGCCCTGGGACTGTTTTTCCCTCGCATGCCAGACCCACATAGAGAACTCCCTTCAAATGACCAAATCTTGGTCTGCTTGGGCCTGATAAATTGTGCTGGCCTCATCTGGATAACTCCTGGGGAGCCCAAACCACCACAAAGGTATGTGGGGACCCATAAAATGGCAGCTAAACTTGGTATATCCTGGAATATTTGCTGAGTGGCCTCAGACTGAGCACTTGTACCAAGTTTGAAACTCTATCAGTCTGATAAACACCAGATTGGTGACTCACTGAGACCCTACCTCATGAAACTCAAGTACCAAAACAGGTTCTTTTAGTGACTGAGCCTAACAAAAAGCCAGTAGACAGAGGTAAGCAGAGGTGAATCTTGAGATGACTTGGGCCTTTTGTTTACCTGCCCCTGGTTAAAGGACCAAAGGAAATTTGGCTAAATTCACATTGTGGTTCTTCCAAAATACACTCAGACCCAGCAGTGGCAGCCAAATAATACAGATTGCTTTGTACCTCCAAACAGGTTGCTGAGGGCAGCATCTGACATTATCCTGAACCAGGGTCCCTCCAAAGAAGATCAAGAAACAACACACTCAGTGGTCAGCTTAAGACAACATCAGCCTGACCAGTGGTGGCACAGTAGATAGAGCATTACCCTGTGATGCTGAAGTCTCAGGTATAAAACCCTGAAGTAACCAGCTTGAGTGTAGGCTCATCTGGTTTGAGTGCAGGCTCACCAGCTTGAGTGTAGGGTTGCCGACTTGAGTGTGGGATCATAGACATGATTCCATGGTTGCTGATTGAAGCCCAAGGTTGCTGGCTTAAACAAGGGGTCACTAGCTCAACAGGAGCTCCCTGGTCAAGGCACATATGAGAAGTCAATCAATGAACAACTAAGGTGCCACAACGAAAAATTGATGCTTCTCATCTCTCTCCCTTCCTGTCTATCCATCCTAATCTGTCCCTCTCTCTGCCTCTCTCTGTCTCTGTCACACAAAAACCCAAAAAACTAAAAGAATGGCTATAGGAAATGCTCAAACTTTAATAATTACTCAAGTCTAAATGAACTGATCTCACCAATAAAGAGGCACTGAGAAGCAAATTGGATAAAAAAGCAAGACCTGAGTGTATACTGCCTTCAAGAGACACATCTAAGTTGCAAGGACAAAAGTAGACTCAAAGTGAAAGGCTGTAAAATTTTTCCCCAAGCAAATAACACCCCCCAAAAAGCAAGTGTAGACATAATAATATCTGACAATACTGACTTCAAGACAACAAAAATAACAAAAGACAAAAATAGACATTTCATAATGATAAAGGGGACACTGCATCAAGAAGCTATAACACCTCTTAATATATATGCACCAAAACACATAAGACATCTACCAACTGATCTAAAATAGAAACTGACTAAAACACAATCATACTTGGAAATTTCAACACACTATTGATGGCTTTAGATAGGTCATCCAAACAGAAAACCAATAAAGAAATATAGGCCTTGAAATGACACACTAGATCGAATGGACATGATAGACATTACATTTACAGAACATTCATCCTGACATCATATTATACATTCTTTTCTGGTGTGCATTATCATTCTCAAGGATAGAGTATATGTTGAGGCAGAAAACTAACATCAACACATTCAGGAAGATTGAAATTATATCAAGCATATTCTCTGACCATAAGGCTTTGAAATTAGAATATAACTGTGGAATGGAAGTAAAGAAACCCACAAAAATTAGAAATTAGACACCATACTTTTTAAAACCGACTGGGTTAAAAAAGAAATAAAAGCAGAGATCATAAGATATATACAGACAAATAGGAATGATAACACGACATATCAAAACTTCTGGGATGCAGTGAAAGCAGTAACAGGAAGGGAGTTTATATCATTACAGGCTTAAATCAAGAAACAAGAGACATCCCAAGTTAATAACCTAACATCATACCTTAAAGAACTAGAAAAAGAAGAAAAAAGGCAATCCAAAGTCAGTAATTTAAAAGGAAATAGTAAAAAAAAATATGCAGTAGAAAATAAAATATAAAACAAAACAAAAAAAATTATAGAAAAATTTAATAACACAAAGGGCTGGTTCTTTGAAAAGATCAATAAAATTGACAAGCCCCTAGATGGACTCTCTAAAGAAAAAAGAGAATGGACTCAAATCAATATAATCTGAAATGAAAGAGGAGAAATTAACACAGGCATTATAGATACACAGAAGATCATATTAGGATACTATGAAAGTTTATATGCCACCAAATTTAATAATATGGAAGAAATAAGTAAGCTTCTAGAACTATACAATCTTCCTTGACCGAGTCATGAAGAAGTGGAAAACCTAAATAGACCCATGAGCAGGGAGGATATACAGATAACTATCAAAAGCTTCCCAAAAAAACAAAAGTAAAAAATTCCAATAAGAAAGTAGACATAGAATATGAACAGAAATTTCCAAAAAGGTGGAATACAGAAAAAACAGTAAATACAAAAAATTCTCAATGAGGAATTCACTACCTCCTAAACAAATTTATTGATCAATTTTATTGATCTTTTCAAAGAACCAGCTCCTTTAGACAACTTTGACTGTAGGAATTCCTTAAATAGAGCTGAAATCCATCCATGGGTCCTAGTTCTGCTTCCCTAAACTACATAAAAGAGAATTAAGCTTAAAAAAAAGCAAGCACTTTGGCCCTGGCCGGTTGGCTCAGTGGTAGAGCGTCAGCCTGGAGTGCGGAAGTCCCTGGTTAGATTCCTGGCCAGGGCACACAGAAGTGTCCATCTGCTTCTCCACCCCTCCCCCTCTCCTTCCTCTCTGTCTCTCTCTTCCCCTCCCGCAGCCAAGGCTCCATTGGAGCAAAGATGGCCTGGGCACTGAGGATGGCTCTATGGCCTCTGCCTCAGGCGCTAGAGTGGCTCTGGTCCTGACAGAGCGACGCCCCCTGGTGGGCGTGCCGGGTGCATCCCAGCTGGGCGCATGCAGGAGTCTGTCTGACTGCCTCCGCGTTTCCAGCTTCAGGGAAAAAAAAAAAAAAAAAAAAAAAAAGGAAGCACTTTGTTGAAATACATAAATATTTGTAGCAGAAATTGAATTAAATCCTACATAATCTCCAAAGGTTCTTTTCCCTACATAACCCAGTTTTACTACATATCTGTATTGAGCTGAGAGGTGTCATAAAAATGTGAGATATAGACCTCCTGCCATTTAAAAAAAAATTTATTGATTTAAGCAGAGAGAAAGGGGGGGAGAAAGAAAGAGAGAGATTGGAACATAGATCTGCTCCTGTATGTGCCTTTACCGGAGATAAAACCTGCAACCTCTGTGCTTTGGGATGATGCTCTAACCAACCGAGCCATCCAGCCAGGGCCTTTTGCCATTACTTTTCCAAGTCTTTTCTTCTCCAGGATAAGCATGCCAAGGTCCCTCAACCATTACTCATAAGATATCATTTCCAGATTCCTTCCCATTCCCGGACCCTCTCCCTCCAATACACAGGAGGCTGTTGTCAGTTTTGGGGTTTTTTCTTTTTGTTTTGTTTTTTTTTTTGTTGTTGTTGTTGTTGTTTTAGTTCCTTAGGTGATGATTCTTAGATATGTAAGGGGTCAGAAGATATATGCCAGTATTGTTGCTAAATGGGAAAGACAGGAAACAAGCAGATGGTCTGAAGTCATAACAGGGAGTAAATTAATTTAGAAACTTGTCTGGATGACCTGGGGATTTTCCCACTATCTTTAGATTATATATTTCCATTGATTTTGGTAAGTTTCTTGACTCCTATTGCCACCCTTCAAGCATGGTTTTTCTGTAGCTCATGAGAGCACTCCAAAGCATCGGTGAGTTCTATCTGTCTGAAAGCTTTCGGGAGCATAGATATGGTGAGTGCTGTCTAAGCATAGTTGTCATTTTTCACATAGCTGGGCTTACATCCAAGCCATGCTTGCCTAGTATTTTCTTTTGGTCCTTCAGAAGCCATTTGACCCAATGCTATGCTGGAAAGACTTAATTCAAGGCATTTGCTTGGCAGGGTGGAGCACTCCCAGCAAATGGTTTCTTCAGCAAGGCTTTGCATGTACATCCCACAGTGCTATACTCAATCAACACTCAACAGAATTGAGCAAGTACTTTTAGTTGAATGCCAGCATTTGAAGAAATAAATTTCCTTATGGCCTTGGTGTCATTTAGGAGATCTTATCCTCATATCAAACTGAGGGCAGGCAAGAAGAGTTAGTGTCCTTTGCCATGAATTGATTAGTAGAGACAACTGTCCTATTTCAGAAAAAACAAAAACAAAAACCTGGAATCATGCTCCTTTTCCCAGTTATTATGCCACTGTATTTTTCTCTCTGGGTACATAGTACCCACATACTTTCTTTTTCCAGCCCTATAAAAGGGATCTCAGGAAAAGAGAAATAATAAACTTTTTTTCACACTGAGGTGTAAGAAACTACTAATAGAATGTTTTGTTCTGCCATTCCTATCCTCTATATTTTTATTTTAACTGGGATCAAAGCCTTAAGCCAAGAGTCAAGCCCTGATATTTACATTTTGAGCACTGGTCATAGGAGAAGAAGTAATTTTTAGTAAAATATTTTCCTGTTCTAAAATTCATATTCCAGTGGCTAGGAGGTAAAGTTAAAAGGACAGTGAACCAGGAAAACAAAGTTGTAGCTGATTCTGCTTCTAGTGTGAGATGAGGCTTAAGACAAAGTTTTTCTGAGACTCAGTTTCCCTATATGTAAAATGAGAAGGGACTAGATGGTCTTTGACCAAACTCTGATTTTTCTTGCCATAATATTATCAGCTGGGGAGCAGTTTACTTATTTGTCTAGGATCAACAGGATCAATTAAAGTGGGAAGCAGGGCAAAGAAAATCAGGTAAGGCTTAGGGTATTGTAATCTTTCTTCTCCTTTTGTCTGCCCTTGGGTCGAAGTCTCTAAGTGAATATGGTACATATGGGAAGATAGTCATGCTTCTATGCCCCATTATTTAAAAAAAAGTGGAGGAGGGAACAGGGAACTATGATGGGAAGCAGAGAAGTGCTAATGCCTATATTGCATAGGCAAAGGGATAGTGAAAAAATTATTTTCCAGGAGTTATAAAAGTTTGGTGATCCTTCACCACTTAGGTACAGAGTAATCTCCTCTTCCCTGAAAATTATCCAAACTATTCTAACTTTGCACCTTGCATGACTTCAAATGATTTTCTTCAGGGTTATAAAGAAAACTAAGAGAAATCTTGATGACCCATGTCGCAAATTCATTCTTTGGTCAACTTAAACATCTCCTGCCATGTAGTTTTAAAACTCATTTCCTTTTGTAGCCTCAGTGGAATGATGACAGCACTGTCTACTGTCTCCTTATCTTTTTAGTTGAGCCCTTCTGAGTGTAAGGCAACAGAGACACTATTCTGGGGACTCTTTAAGATGACCAGAAGTTTCTCAACTAGCTAATACTTGAAAGAAAAAAATACACACACACACACACACACACACACACACACACACATATACACACAGGGTGGGAGAAAACTAGGTTTACAGTTATGAATCACAAAGTTTATTCTTATATTATTTATTATTGTATTGTTTTTCATACAAACAACTAACCATAAACCTACTTTTGTCTCACCATGTGTGTGTGTGTATGTGTGTGTGTGTGTGTATGTGTGTGTGTGTAATATACCATATATATATACACATACAGATACTATATGGAAACCAAACCATGTCATATGAAAAATCATTGGAGAGCAAAGATGATTCTGGTTATTTAGTTTGAAGAGTATAAGACTCAAAAAAGCTATGCTCAAACTTCTGATTTAAAATTGAAAATATGGGTTCTTAAGAGAAACTTAAATTCTCTTTAAGTCCTGACATCCTGTTGATTTTCAGTTCCCTGGTTATCAACTGTTAACCTCTTGCTAGACAACAACCAGCTTCTTTGGCACCTGACAGGGTAGTTTTCCTGGTGCCCTAGTGCTGTGAATATTATAGACCAAGCCAGAAGACTTTTCTCCTATAAGAATTACTTTAGAGTTCAACACTTTTGCTCAGGCTTGGCATAACAGGGGCTTAGCTAAGCAAAGTTTCTATTTTTTAGGCATTATTATCAGACACAACAGAAGCAGTTTACCCAGAACTTCATTTCCCTTCTCTGTAGTGATAAAGAATGGGTTCCACTCATCATGATGACAGAGCTTGGTTTCTCATTCTTTTCTTACCATTTAATAGAGAACAATAGCCAATCAAAACACAACCAGCATTTTCACTTTTACACCATTACACTCCTAGAGTCAATAATAACAACAAAGACTGTTAGTGGTTTTCTAAGAAAATCAAAACATTCCCTTCTTTGCCTGCTATGATTCTAAAGGAAAGCCCACTAGGTGAAAATATTTTCACATCCCAGTCACCTCCATCTACCTTGTCTTGGCACTATAGACCATTCTGAAGGAAGAAAGGACTATTCTCACAGCATGCTTAAAATTGTTTTTATTTTCTCCTCTAAAAACTCAAAAAATTTAAGACAATGTCACTGAATAACTTGTTCAAAGTCACATGGATAAGCAAAACTGACAGCCACACCAAAGTCAAGATCTCAGAACTCATTGTGTTCCACCTTCTCCCAGGGCAGGAAGGAAGCCTGCTATGGGAGAAGCCAGATAGGTAATTAAAACAGGACAAGGGTTGTACTCTGAGGAAGTTCTCTCCTGCTTGATTTCCCACATGTTGGGAAGGTGAAGTAGGGGTAAGATTTCAGATTGTGAGAGGGTCTGAGCAAAGAAGTGCTAAGGAATTTGGACTTAATCATGAAGGCAAGGAATAATTATTTGTAGTTCTTGATACAATAACTGACATGATGAAAGCAATGATTCCATATGATTAACATGGATGTGGTATACCAGTAAAGTGGAAAAGGCAAGAATAGGAGTCATTTGTAAAGATAAATTGCATTAAAACTTTGAAGTACTTTGAGCAGTAATTGATATCCTCATGAAGTCTGAGAGGCAGATGTGATCTGCTTTTAATACTTAAGACCTGTGCTGATATACTTATCTTTTAAGCTCTGATACAAGCACTTCTCTGTGGTACCATTCTGGATAAACAAAGCACTAAACCTAATGAGTCTCCAGCTCCGCTTATGTACGATGGGATAAGGGGCAGAGTATAATCACATTCCTCACTGAATTGTCATGAGTAGTGCTTTGTAAATGATGAAGCACTAAGTAATTAGTAACTGTTATCTCTCTGTTTCTCTTCAGTTTACAGAAAAAAATAAAAATGCCAAATAAAGTAACTTTGCATCAACTAAGACATAAAATCCATAGCCCCAGACCATCTGCCAGGTTTGTTGTTATCCTTTGGCTAATACAAAATATGGGAGTAGGCTGATGATGTAAATACCCTGAACCAGGTAACTGAGTTTTGCTGAGACTGACAAGTAACTTGAGTTGTTCTCTTCATTTCCCCATAACTGAAGTCAAGAAAAATCATCTTCTAGGTTACGGTTCTCCAATTGGGACACTTATTTATACAAGCAGTTTCATCTTTAGAACTTGGATTTGGAAGAGAATGAAGATGAAGTTTGCTCTTTAAAAAAATTTTGTGCAAATACCAAAGCAGCATCAACAGATTCTGACTTCAATAACAACCAATCGTATTTGTGACTTTTTCTTCTTTGTGTGAAAAATAGGATTTTTATGATCAATGTGTGATTGAAATTTTTGGAACCTCTTTGTTATGAAGCAAAACATTTTTGCCTAAATTAATGTTTCAAAAAGAGACATTTCAAACTATGGTGTATTTATACAATGAAGTATCACACAGTGATAAGAAGGAATGATCTATGGCTACCCACAACAATTTGGATAAATCTTTAAGAAGAAAGACACTAAAGAATATATATTGAGCCTGGCCTTTGGTGGTGCAGTGGATCAAGCATACACCTGGAACGCTGAGGTCGCCGGTTCAAAACCCTGGGCTTGCCTGGTCAAGGCACATATGGGAGTTAACCCTTCCTGCTCCTCTCCCCATTCTCCCTCTCTCTCTTTCTCTCTCAATCTGTTCTCTAAAATGAATAAATTAATTTAAAAAAATTTTAAAAAGTATGTATTGATCATAAGTCAGTTTATATAAAGCACAAAACCAAGCAAAATAATCTATGTTGTTAGAAGATGGAGAATAATTACTTTTTTGAAGGTTGTGTTGAAAGGTAGTAGAAGAGACACTTCTGGGGTGTGGTAGTGCTCTGTTTTTTGATTTGGATACTGATTATACAGGTGCATTCAAATTTGTAAAAATTTATCAAGCTGAACTCTTATGATCTGTGTCTATACTTTTCTGCATGTATGTTATAGCTCAATAAAAGTTTTCATAACCCAGGCAGCTCTGCCTTACAAGAGTAAAACAAGTAACATCTGTCCTGACCTGTGGTGGCACAATGGATAAAGTGTTGACCTGGAATGCTAAGGTGGCAGGTTTGAAACCTTAGGTTTGCTCAATCAAGGCACATATGGAAGTTGATGCTTCCTACTCCTCCCTACTTCTCTCTCTCTCTCTCTCTCCTCTAAAAATGAATAAAAAAAACAAGTAAAATCTGCCAAAATTACTAGGAGGATGGACTCCAAAGCAAGGAGAAACCTCATTGTAATGCATCTCAGTTTTTAGAATGCCAAAGCCACAGATTGTCGAACGTTGGAAACAATCAAGTTTTTTGCCTTAATACTACATTATAAATACAGGCACTTGTCACCTCTTCCTCTGTGTTCTAAGTGAAAAGTGAATGAATAGCATAGGCAGGCCTGGAACCCAGTCTCTTAACTCCTGAGCCATTGTTTTTTTGCATTGTACCATGCTGGTTTCAGAATGTTGCCTGCATACCAAATTATAAAGCCTTGATGATTAAAGGAAGAAAATTGCCTTTATACGCCACACAAAACTGGATAACAAAATTTATTTATCCATAGCAATTGTAAAGATCTAGAGAGAAAGAAAAATATAAAAACCTTTGTTTGTCTGATCCTCAACTTCCCTTTCAAAAGATATCAAAGCCTAAAATGGTTCAGAATTAAGTCATTACAGTTAAGTGTTATAATTAACAATCTTTTGTCATTTGGACTCTGGATTTTCAGAACTCTACGTAATCATTACATATTATATAATCTCTCTTGTTTACTTATTTCTGATTCCAGGAACCTGTTAAAGTGTATGGACACAAGCTCAAACGTAAGTTGTTTGTTTTGTTTCTAGATAAAGGGAAGCCCCCTTCACTGTGCTCCCACTTCCAATGTTTTCTCATTTACACAAAAGCAGCTCCAAAGTCTTGCAACCAGTGGTGGGATTCAAATAATTTAACAACTGGTTCTCAGCCCTAATGACCATTTTAATTATAAAAAATATATATACTGAAAGGTAGTTTATTACTTCATGCATTTAATAGTTAAATAAGAACAATAAAAGAGATATACAAAACTAGATTATGCTATATGAAAGAGTTTTAAAATTTTAATGAAAAAACTATTAAATAATACCTGATAAAAACAATGAAACTGTTATTTAAGATATTTCCATATTGTTTCTTGATTGGCATCCTCACTTGCATTTTTTTTTCACCTATGGACGGAATGAACATCACTACAGGCACTTAGAATATCCTGTTGCACAGATGAACATTAAAAAAGAGTAAGGAATGTCAATTTGTTATTTGCTCATTGGGCAGCTGCTCAGGAGCCCACCTTAGAGAGAACCCTGATTATGAGTGCCATTTTAACAACTGGTTTGCCTAATTCAACAAAATATTATGTATTAGTTTTGATGAACCAGTGCAAACCGGCTGAATCCCATCACTGCTTGCAACTTTTCTAGCTTTCCATCCCACCACTGAGCCTGTATTTGGAGAAACAAAAGGAACTAAAAATATCAAGTTTGCAGTTCAAAATAAGACTTACTGGTAAAATAAGGACTTAGAGATTGTAAAAATGTCCAGATCGACAAAGCTTCCAGACACTTTCAACTGAAAATATAGGGACATTGTGTGATAATTAACCATTTGCTTTTCTTTGTTTCCAGGGACTTAGAGTAGAGAGAATTTAAAAATACTACTACTAATGATGATAAACCAGGGTGTGAAAGAAAGCAACAAAAATGATTATAGCAAAGAAGTATGTGGATATTTTTTTAAAGA
The DNA here is from genome assembly GCF_036850995.1 of Saccopteryx leptura. Taxonomy (NCBI): domain Eukaryota; kingdom Metazoa; phylum Chordata; class Mammalia; order Chiroptera; family Emballonuridae; genus Saccopteryx; species Saccopteryx leptura. The sequence goes on along the minus strand of NC_089516.1, from coordinate 71,434,232 downwards.
CGGTGGCTCTCTGTCTCAGCATTTGACCCACTATATGTTTGAATCACATTTAGCATTCAGAACATGACATCACTGTTTACATTGATAGCAGAAGAAGCAGACAACACCGTCAAATTTTGTTGTTGTTGTTTTCTTTTTGTACCTCCTGTCTTCAACAATTGGGAACATTTTTATTTTGTGTACCATTCCAGCTTAAAAGATTTTGCTTCTTCCTGGCATATTGTTATCACTGGCTCAGACTTCTCCCCACAGGAGGAAAGGTTAACATTTCCGGAGACTGATGGCAGTTGAGAGCTCATGTCCTGAGCTGGCATTGACAGTGATAGAGCAACTTAATGACTCTCTCATGGCTTTCTCTGGTCAGACCAATTGATGTAAACATGTCTTTTTTAGCCCCAGGCTTGGTTCCCAAGCATCATATGGTCTACTAATGGCAGGGTTTTTTTTTGTTTTGTTTTGTTTTTTAAGTGAGAAGAGGGGAGATAGAGAGAAAGACTGCTGCATAAGCCACTACGGGGATCCACACAGCAATCTTCATCTGGGGCTGATGCTTAAATCAACTGAGTTATCTTCATCCCCTGAGGCCAACACTTGGACCAACCAAACTATCCTCAGAGCCCCAGGCATGGTTGGAGAGGGGAAGAGAAAAAGAAGAGGGGAGAGTGAGAAGAAGAGAATCAGATGGTCACTTCTCATGTATCCTGATGGGGGATCAAACGTGGGATGTCTGCATGCCAGACCAACGTTCTATCCACTGAGACAACCAGCCAGGACCCTAGTGGCAGTATTTATAGTAGGTACTCCATCTCATCTAGTGTGGCTCTGCAAGGGCAAGTGGGAAAAAGAATCAAATCCAGGCCCTTGCCAGTTGACTTAGCAGTAGAGCATCAGCCCAGCATGTGGAAGTCCTGGGTTCAATTCCCAGTCAGGGCACACAGGAGAGGGGACCATCTGTTTCTCTACCTCTTCCCCTCCCCCTTCACTCTCTCTTTCTTCCTCTCTCAGAGCAATGGCTTAAATGGTTTGAGCAAGTTGGCACCAGCACTGAGGATGGCTCCATGGCCTCGCTTCAAGCACGAAAATAGCTTGGTTGCCAAGCAACAGAGCAGTGGCCCCAGATGGGCAGAACATTGCCCAGTAAGAAGCTTGCCAGGTGGATCCTGGTCAGAGCACATGTGAGAGTCTCTCTGTCTGTCTCTCTGCCTCTTACTTAATTAAAAACAAAAAAAGAACCAAACCTAAAACAAGTTCTTATCTCTCTAAACGTTGGGGAACTTTAGATCCTGAGGTCTCAGGCAATTAACCTAATAGGATATAGGCAATATACAAGTATGCAGAGTATAAAGTTAGTGAAAATTCTGATTAGTGAGCATGCCACCTAATATGTTGCTTTCTACATTACCAGCTCTGAAACTAAAAGGAGAGTGATTCTCCTACTCTTGGAAAAAGGGCTCTGGAATGGAGACCATCCTTCTCTCTAGGTCTTGATGTGTTCTTATGGTTCTTATGCTACCAAAGTCTTATAAAAATTAACCAATGTAACTTGATTTATAGGTACAGAATTTTTATTTTTTGAAATATTTTATTTATTGATTTTACAGAAGAGGGAAAGCAAGATGTATCAACTAATATTTGCTTCACTTTAGTTGTTCATTGATTGCTTGTCATATGTGCCTTGACTGGGCAAGCCCAGGTTTTTGAACCAGTGATCTCAGCATTCCAGGTTGATGTTTTATCTACTGCACCACCACAGGTGAGACCGTGGAATTTTTAAATAAAATATATAATAATTTAAATTACTTAATTACACATGCAAGTTCATTTAGTGTCAAGAATAAGAAGTCAGGGGATGCATGTCCTTCCAGCTCCAGCTCTACCAATAACTATAAGACACTGAACAAATTGCCTCTTCATTTGGATTCACAAATTTCCCTGTATATACAAGCAAAGGTCTCAGTGATTCTACTCATTTTATTAGCAGTATTTATCGAGAATCTACTATGTTCTTTGAAAATACCATGAAATTAACTTATATGTGAAATCTCAAAAACAAAGCAAATGAACAAACAAAACAGAATTATATTCATAGATGTAGGAAATAAAATAGTGGTTACTGGAAAGAGAAAGGTTACAGTAGATAAAACAGATACAGATTAAGAGATATAAATGTCTAATTATAAAATAAGTCATGAGAATATAATACATAGCATAAAAATATATTCAATAATACTGTAATAAATTTATATGTTGACAATGTTAACTAGACTTATTGTTATGATCATTTCATAATATATACATATATACAATGTATATCTGAAAATAATAGGATACTGTATACCAATTATATTTCAATTAAAAAATAAATCTATCATAAGCTAAAACATGGATGAACCTTGAGGACATTATGCTAATTGAAATAAGCCAGTCACCAAAAGTCAAATACTAAATTATTCCACTTATATAAAGTATCTAATGTAGTCAACCTCATAGAAACACAAAGTATAATATGGCTACTAGGGGAAGTTAGAGAAGGAAATAGGGAGTTGTTTCAGTTTTATAAGATAAAACATTCTAGAGATCTGCTGCACAACAACGTTGTGCATATACACTAATGTACTATACACTTAAAAATGATGGAGGTGCAAAATTTTGTTATGCATTTTTACTATAATAATAAAAAAAATGTTTAAAAAAAAACAAAAAAAAATTTCTGAGCAAAAGAAGCAAGGCATGGCCTGACCTGTGATGGCGCAGTAGATAAAGCGTCAACCTGAAATGCTGAGGTCGCTGGTTCAAAACCCTGGGCTTGCCCGGTCAAGGCACATATGGGAGTTGATGTTTCCTGCTCCTCACCCCCCCTCTCCCTTTCTCTCTTTCTCTCTCTCTCTCTCTCTCTCTCTCTCTCTCTCTCTCTCTCTCTCTCCTTTCTCTCTAAAAATGAATAAATGAAATCTAAAAAAAAAAAAAAAGAAGCAAGTCACAAAAGAGTACATATTGTGTGATTCCATTTACATGACATTCCAGAATAGACAAAAATAAACTATAGAGACAGAACACAAATCAGTGGGCTGGAGGTGAAAGAAGAACTTGACTATAAAAGGTCACAAAGAAACTTTCTGGGATGATAAAAGTAATTTATATCTGAATTGTGGTGGTGCCTATTTGGGTGTAAACATTTGTTTTTGTCAAAATTTATCAAACTGTACATTTAAAATAGGTGTGTTTTATCATATGTGCATTTTATCTCAGATAAAATTGAGTTTAAAAAGCAAAAAAAGGGTGAAGTTTTGATTGCTAACTTTTATAGCCTGTAGCCTAGGGAAGCAAATATTTAAACTCCTGTCATCCCCTATGGTGAACTTGCATTCTTGGAGAATAAAGTTGACCTAGACAAACCCATCACATTATATCCTCCATCATTATATTTCTGTTCTTTAGGAATATGAGAAATAAACATAACCCCTACCTCATTCCTTTTTTTCAATTTTTTTTTTACAGAGATAGAGAGTCAGAGAGAGGGACAGACAGACAGGAACACAGAGAGATGAGAAGCATCAATCATTAGTTTTTCGTTGCGACACCTTAGTTGTTCATTGATTGCTTTCTCATATGTACCTTGACCATGGGCCTTCAGCCGACCGAGTAACCCCTTGCTCAAGCCAGCGACTTTGGGACCATGCTGGTGAGCTTTGCTCAAACCACATGAGCCCACACTCAAGCTGGCGACCTTGGGGTCTCGAACCTGGGTCCTCCACATCCCAGTCCGACAATCTATCCACTGTGCCACTGCCTGGTCAGGCCCTACCTCATTCTTAACATGACATTAGAAAAAAATTCCACATATTGTTAAGTTCATTTCTAATGTCTCCACCATTTTTGTACTTGAGAAAAGTTTATATTTTTCTAGGCTTGCTTAAAAATCTTACATCCACTCATATAACATTGCCACTTTTAGTTCCTAGCATTTTGCATTCTTATAGTATAGCATCCTAGATGCCAATATATGATTGTATCTCTTAATAAAATAAACTACCACAATTCTTTCTGTGTCTGTTTGACATTGTCTACACTGATAAAGACTGAATAAATCCTCAAATCTAATCCTGACACTTCGTGCTTTCTAATTACAGTATTGGAAATTCATGGGAAGGGCAGAGATGGGGAACAAGAGAACACTGAAAGTTACAGAGAAATGAGAATAAAATAAGAGGAAAGCTCAATGTTTCAAAGCAACAGAACCTCTCAAAGATAGTCTCTAGTCCAATTCTCCAATTTTTAAGATTATAAGATTGAGGCTTAGAGAGGGAAACAGATACTCCCACATCACACAGTAAATACATGACAAAGCTAGGCCCAGACAGAGGTATCTGGATGCCCAAATATTATTCTTTGCACCGTTAATGCAGCCTGGGTGAAGGAGGCCTGAAAGTTTTTGCAGGAAAAGAGTCAAAAAGTGGAAAAAGAAGGAAATTAAGAAGTACTAGAGGGGATTATGAGGCAGGAAGAGAGAGGAAGAGAAAATTGGTCAGATAGTACAAGGTCAAACCACCTTGACCCTTTTTCCTAAACAATCTCTGATCATGGGCAAACATCCTCGTTTACTTCCTTGACAGTGTTATTCCCACAGTTATAAAAGAATACAGGAAGATCTAAGGAAACCTATCTGGAGAAGCAAAACTAAAGTGGGTAGGATCTGAAAATAGACTTAACATGCATTTAGATTTCCTTCCCATCCAGAGGTGCCAGACAAACTGGGGCCAAATTTGGATCTGGCTATGACCACTGACTGTCATGAGGTTGGAAAACGCCAAGGTAAATAACAAAGAGTCACAAGTTCACCTCTCAGAGAAAAGAATCTTCTCTACTTGTTCACCCTTCTCTCTGTTCACTGTTAGGGTTGTCCAGCTACAGCTTTGAAAGTCTCTTTCCCCTGCAAGGTGACTTTATTATTAATTATTGGGGAAGGAGAAATGGAAGCCAACTGAGTTTCAAGACTCAGCTCAGTTTCTTAGGAAAAAAAAATAAAGAAAAGAAAAGCAAGGTGAGCAGGAGTTGCAAGGTGGTCAGGAGGACCAAGAGAAATGATTACAACAGAGCAGCCTAATGGATAAGAGCATACATTAAACATGGTTAAGAACACAAGCAAGGCTGCTTTAGTTCAAATTATGCCCGCCACTTACAAGCTGTGTGTCTTGGGCAAGTTACTCTGCTCGTCTCAGCTTATTGATATATAATGAGGAGAATAATACTTCCCTAAAAATAATTGTTGTGGGGATTAAAAGAGCTTGTAAGGTAAAGTATTTAATTTATTCACAAAGATATATGCATCTCTATGTTCATTGAAGCATTATTACTAGTGACCAAGACATAGGTACAATCAAAGTGTTCTTCACTAGACACTACTCAGCCATAAAGAAGATGAAATACTGCCATTTGCAACAACATTCATGACTCTTGAGTACATCATCCTAAACAAAATAAAACAGACAGACTCAAGAAACATATGATTTCACTCATATACAGGATATAAAACTAAAAGCAACAAATGAACAATCATGACAAACCAACAAAAACTCATAGACTCGGACAACAGTATGGTGATTACCAGAGAGAAGAAGAGTATGGGGTTTTAAAGGGTAAAACGGGTCAAATATATGAGGATGAAAGAATTGACATTTGGTGGTGGGCACATAACACTATATACAGATGATGTATCATAGAATTGTACACTTGAAATCTATATAATCTTATTAACCATTATCATTCCCATAAATTAATAAAAAATAAGGTAAAATATTTAACATAGTACCTGGCATACAGTAAACATTTAGGATTAATGGGTGGTAGCCCCAGTGAAACAAGGTCTAAATTAAACATAAGAAAGATTTTTTTAGGAAGATTTTTAATAATAGAGTTTTCCTAAAATGGAATAATCTGTCTCCTCAGCTAGTGATATACAAGCAGAAACTGTATAACTATCTAGCAAGAAGGTAACATAAGAGTTAGATTAAGGAAGTACCAGGGTTTTTTTTTAATTTTTATTTTTATAAAGATTTTATTTATTGATTTTATAGAGGAGAGAGAAAGAGAGAAAGAAGTGAGGAAGGAGCAGAAAGTGTCAACTCCCATATGTGCCTTGACCAGGTAAGCCCAGGGTTTTGAACCAGCAACCTCAGCATACCAGGTCAACGCTCTACCCACTGTGACACTGCTGGTCAGGCGGAAGTGCCAGGTTTTAAATGTTCTTCACAGCCTCTTCTCTTTAGCCAACAGAGTCTATTGTTTTATAAGGCTGATATGAAACAGCTCATCTCACCAAACAGGGAGCTGGTTTCCATAAAGTGAGAAAATGCTGTCTGTATTGGAGGAGAGAGACCTGTAAACGTAGCCAGATTCACTGGGGCTGCCAACATCAAGAAAGTCCACCTTATTAAATCATTTGAGAAATCCTGAAAGCAGCAGACAGAGGGCTCTTTGCTTTTGTCTTTGTTCAAATAATCTTTGGAAAAGTACAGCTAGGAAACCACATAAGTTCAGATTGAGTCTGAGGAATACACAGAGAATCACTGAGAACTACAAGTGTGAATACCTGTTGGGATATTCTTATTAAAAATAAAATAAAATATTCATTATACCAGATCAATGACAGAATACTAAATATCAGATGTATATATAATTCTATCCAGATTTCTATAGATGCCAATAAGTTGCTATGTCTTTTCTTCACTCTAGGCCTCCAGTTTCTTAACTATGACCCAAGAAGGTCAGACAAGAGGGCTTCAAATTGGGATGGCTGTATATTTTATTATCAAAACTGAGAAACCATTAACAGTCAGTCCATGACAGCAGGTGACACTGGGCTCTCCTGGGCAAAATGGGATGTATGGTCACCCTAAGAATTACCTTGTAGCTCTGACCATCTGTGGCCATATGATTTTATGGGTGGGACAAGGAAATCAAAAAGTTGATCTCAGGATTCCAGAACAAATGTTTGACTCTTGGATACTTGCAAGAACATTTATGGCACTTAAATACCAAGTCTAAAGATTGGAACCTTACTTTTTGAAGTAGCAGAGGCTAGGTTCCTCAGCTATAGTATACTATCCAATTAGAAAATGGAAAGGCAGGGTTAAATTCCTAAGATTTCCTGCTCCTTGGACATTTCTATTTCCCTGGGAATAATGCCTGAGAGTCATAGACTCTCAGAAATTGGAAAGCCCTTGAGGTCACCTAGTTCAGTGTGCTTCAATTTATTTATTTTTTAAATTTTAATAGTTCAGTCATCATTTCCAATTAACCTCTGCTCTAAACTCAATATAGAAAATAAATAAGAGCAGATCTTATTTGGTTGAAAGGGTAGACAGATCAAATCCTGACTTATTTGGCTTCCCCCTTATTACCATCTCTGAAACTCTAGAGGCCAGCAGTACACAGTTCAACAGCCTGACCTGATGACTAAAACACCAGCCAAAGAGCTGGCTTTGCATCCAAGATATGTGAAACGCTGAGAACTGTGTGCATCAGGCCAGCTGTATAACTCCATTTTACAGAAAGGCATAAAGGAAGGGACAGCAGAAAAGCTGGTTAAAAATGAGGAAACTTCTACAAGGTTAGGGAATGACTTCAAAATAGAGATTCTGGGGCTACCAAATATAAGGAAGATATCATGGACTTTGAACACCTTGCTATTCCAATTACCAAGCCTCTGTTACCACTCCACCTGCCCTTCAGAGACTCAAAGTCCTGTTCTTTTGTACCCTAAATGAAAAGAAAGTTCAAGAACTTAATTTCAGCTTCATCTTAAAGAGCCCAGATTTCTTCCCCTTTTGGTAAGAGACCCATTAGGTTTACTAGTAGAAAATACTTGATTTTTTTCAAATGATTCCCAATTGGAGATTGGTGTTTGAGCCACCATGATTCAGATGGTTCAGAATACCACCAAGAAGATAGCACCTATCTTTGAGAACCAACTAACTTCTACATTGACCCTTTGAAATAGGAGAGAGACAGGCACATGTTGGTATACTTCCCCTGTAGGCACCACAAATTTTTGCCATAAATTCACTATGAGCAGGTTTCAGCTAGTTTTACTTAGCAACTTTTCTCCTGCCTTAGACTTTAATAAACTTCAATGTACATAAAAGCTCTATGTATATGCAACAAATATTATTTCCTGGGATCACAAAATCCTTGAATAACAGATAGTAAAGCTATCTGAGACTCCATAGGACTTCTCCAAGATCTGTTTTCCCCAATCGTTTTTACCTTTACTCTTTCACATCATTACCGGAGTGCCTAGAATGTACTGATAATTTCACCAGATAATAACAATATTTTTATTTTTACTTGTCTGGAGCCTCTTGTTCTCTAACTTAATTAATCCATAAATATACAGAGGTGGGCAAAAGTAGGTTTACAGCTGTAAATATGCAAAACTGTTTACTCTCATTTTATTCTCATTTATTTATTATTTATTTGTATTACAACTGTAAACCTACTTTTGCTAACCCATGTATTATGTCCAGAGAAGGAAAATTGAGACAGAAAAGGGATCTAGAACCATATTATGCATAAAAGTATGGAAGAACCTGGGCTAGTTTAGCCCAGAGCAATGAGATGCCTTCATTATCTACAAGACTACTGCAGGGAAACAGGGCGGTGGAGAAGGTCATTCTTTGTAATTTTCACTCCTTTCTGAGTATTCTCAGTGACAGGGGACTTCCGGCCTCCAAGGTAGCCCACTTCATTTGTAGCAGCTGAAATGGTGAGAATGTTTTCACTTACAGAAAATGTTTTCTGTAAGTGGCCCTTCAAACATTTGTAGACAGCTTTCACACCCACTTCTCACCCCATCTCAAATAGTCTTTTCTTCTCCCAGCTAAATTTCCCTACATTTATTGTTCTTACCTGAAAAAATTTCAAGAACCCTCTCCATCCCATTTAATCTCTTATGAAAACATTGCAGCCTGTCAGTGCCATCTGAAAATGTGGGGCCCAAAGTCAGGCTATAATACACCAAGTACAGGCTGACCAGTGAAGAAGAGAGTGGAACCTTTCTGGGTCTCTCTGGATCAGAATACTATTTCTTTTAAGATCATCAATAATAAAAAATATGTGTTTTACTTGCCTTTAAGTTTGATATGTCAACAATATATGTGAAAAAAGCCCTCTTTTTTTCACAAATATGTCTATAAATCATGTCTTCCTAATCCTTTTCTTAAAGGTTTTATTTCTCATTTCTCTTGTGTTTAGAGGAGAAACACCCAAAGTTGTGAGCCTATATTTATGTTTATTAAAATTCTAATTGCCCTTTTGAAGCCCAGTTCTATAACTGACTATATCTTCCCTCTTTTTATTTGAATATTTGCTCATTATGTTACCAATACTGTGCTCCTACACAAGCACAAAATTATCAAAGAGAATGAAGCCAGAGCTTAGTGTTTATTCTCCCTTCAGAAATTGTCCTCCAGGCACATACCATTCTAAAAATATATCTTATGTGTGCCCTTTAACCAGCAGTTCTGAGGCCATTTCAAGCATTTACAAATCCCCTTAAACCTAATCTCCATATTTCTCTAACAGGAAGAAACTTGACTCAATTCCTTAGGAGACCCTACTGTTTGATTTCTCCTCCATGCCCCTTTTTGTTTCCATTCCAGAAATCCTATTGCAAAAAAGAAACTCTATTATTATGCCAAGTCATATCTTCAATGAGTCAACGTCAAAATTAATAATCATGGATTCTTCTGCTAAAAATTCAGGAAGTAAACTTGTAAGTAATTCTAGATTCTTGCAAAGAGCAACAACAAGAACAGAGTTTTTGTCATATTTTCCTTTATTTTTTAAATATAGGACTACAACTGGCCATCTCTAGATATGTGGCATCTGTATGTCCACTTAGTGAGTATATTCAGGGATTCAGTAGTTTGCATCACATGTTTTCTCAGTGCCCAGGGAAGCCATTCTTCTAGCTGGGAGACTTACAACCAATTCTAGGAGTGAGGTGTTCTTTTTCCATCTCTAATCCATCGTGTATATCATCTCCTTCCTACCAATATGTGGTTTACGTTTCTTCTAATCTGGTGTCCTCTTTCTCTTTGACAGAGAAGATAAAGGTCAAATACAAGTTTTTTTCTTCTCATTTATAGAAAACTAACAAACAAACAAACAAACCAAGGCTGAGAGAGGAGAGGGGAACACAGTGGATTTGTGATAGGGCCAAGACCAAAGACCTTGCCTCTCATTGTACTTTACCACAGGCATCTCAAGTTGTTAAGTGACCAATACTTGATGTATTATCACTCTTATTATGTTGAAATGAATGATCTCAATGGACATTTAAAGGTCCAAAGCCTTTAAATAATTTGACCAAGGACAGACAGTACAACTCCAGATTCTTATTAGTATCATAAAGTTCAGGTTCAACACAAAGCCTGGAAGGATGGGAAAGGTATTGAAATTCCAAGATCAGAAAACTGGGTGATAGAGGGAAATGCAGGTGGCAACTAAAAGACAAGCTATTAAGGTTTTTGAGTTGTGTGTAGTGTCCACTATCTTGTCCACATTTAGTCCCCACTGGGAACTGGTTGTGGGACTGTGGGTGGAAAGTTTGGCTTTGAGATTTTCTGAACACATTATTAGAATCTCAAGAGCTCTACAGGCAGCAAAGCAACTGACCTCCAGACTCTAGCAAAAGCAAGCAGGGACAGGTGCTTCTCACAGTCCTGCTAGTGTTTTTCAGCATTTGGCTCTCTAGCAAAAGGTTGAAGACGCTAGTAGGGTTTCCAGGCTGGAAAGGCAATCACTATCTGAAGCAGCGGGCGCCATCTACTGGAGAACCACTTCACCTGCCTTTCCTTTCAACAAGAAACGGTACCAAGGCTGACCCAAAGAGTGACTGCTGAATTTAACTGGGGCTTTCTTTTGTTTTGCTTTTTTGATTGGTCGATTGGTTTTACTGATTATCTTTTTAAAATATAAATTATTGGGGACAGACAAATCTTCAACAGTTATAAACGACAACATATTGAAAATCTATATACAAAAAAGAAACCAAATTGAATCTTTTCTCGTATACCCTCCAAAAGTCAGAGAAAGACTATAGATGAGCCCTTTCCCTTTAATTTTTTTTAGTTTCTCAAAATTTACAGACTTAATCTTGGGGATACAGTTTGCACTCTGTTGAGAGGCTTTGTAGAAAGGTCAGCACCTACAGGTGGGAGTTATGGCTGTACAACAGAAGGGAAATGCAGTGCTCCCTGGCCTGGAATAAATGAAGATATCATTCTCAGAGAGAAAATTTATAGATCTTTTTGCAGCAAGTGTGTGTCCTGTTAGGAAAGTCAGCTAATGACTACTGACCATTAGACACACAAAAACTCTTTGTCACAAGCCTGGTCAAACTTGCCCTGGGGACTCATAGTCCCGTGCATCCAAGGCTGTTTCACTCTGATGGCCCACCGCTGACAACGGTAGCTTTCAGCTACAGGTAGCTGCGGGTCTGGGCTCAGAATTCCACCTGCAGGCCACAGGCCAATGAAGAGCTCTAGGTCTCTCTGTGGCACCCCTGACCTGACTTCTCACGGGTGAGCTGCCAGGTTGGAGCACCAGGACCACGCTCAGCGCTCTGTCAGCAGTGAGGCGCCCCATTGCTTACCTGGAGTCCCGAGCAGGGTAATCAGGAATCGGGAAGTCAAGACAGCCAGGGCACCATGGCCATGGCGAGGCGCAAACATCGTGGGGAACAGAGTGCAGTGTTGTGCTCTCGCTTCCTCCTGAGTTCTCTCGCTCCTCAGTCCGATGAAAAAGGCAGGGAATGAGGGGGGAGGGTCAAGCGTTTAAGGTAAGAAATCTAAACTGTGTCCTCTGACTTCTTACCTCTGAATTCTGACCCTACCGCCGCTTCCCGGTCCCCTCCTTCGCTACTCTCTCAGCCCACGACAGCCCTTTTCCCCTGAGACCTCTCCTAGGGCTTAGGAGATACCGAGCTATTCCGTGAGACGATCACAGCCAAGGAAGTCTCGCAGGGACTCTCGTTTTCTGCCTAACACTGTCTCCTTCCAGGCCCACAATCCCCTGACAACCTTTGGTAGTAGGTGAGCTGTCAAGGTTCAGAACGGCCCTACACCGAATCTGCAACTGAGGGATTCGGTGCCGACACAAGTATGGTCCAGCTTCTCTGAGGCACTCCCAACTTTCTGCCACTGTGTTGAGAGGGGCGGCAAAGTTTGTCTCAGGAGGGAGGAAGTTCGGGACAACCGGGGGAGAGGATGGGAAGGAGGGAGGAACCAGGAAAAGGAGCCTGGAGGACTGAGTGGAAGAGCCCAGAGGAGGCTAGTGCAGCCATCCAGGAAGGCTTCCCTGACTGATAGCCCTAGTGCTAAGCGCCTCAGTGCACTGGGGAGGGAGCAGCTGAGAGGGCTGCGTTTCCTTTTCCTCCTTTCAGAAGCCCACAGGTTCCCTCCCCCAGGCTGATTACTTCTTGGCCTGAGTTTGGGACGGTATCCGGGAAGGATGTGTGTGTGTGTGTGTGGGGGGTTTCTTTGGGCAAAGAGAGGAAGTACAAACACAGACGTCAGCGCAAGAGCTCCCCAAGGAGAACAGTTCTGGAGCTGGCTTCAGGCCTCTGAGGTAGAAGGTTACTCTCTGCTTAGAAGGTGAGGGCTGAGGGCAAATGGGTACCACAAGTTGCCGTGGCCTGGCTGGGTAGGAAGAGACAGTGAGCACAGTACTCTGAGGGCTGAAAGTTTATGGGGATGCAGATTCTTAAGAAGTAATTGGCAAGTGGCAAGGGGAGTGTGGTAGGGGGTGTTGGGGACTACAGTAAGTGGAGAGCCCCAGACCTCAAGAGCTAGATGGAGCCCTTATAGATCTCCAGTCCTAACCCTTGTGTTACAAAAGAGAAAATTGAGGCACAAAAAGGTTTTTTACTTTTCTGTATAAAACACAGCAAGACAGAGTGGGTGCCTGGAGCAGAATGCCTGTGTTTATTTCTCTACTCATCTCTTCTCCCACGAAGGAAGGCTAGGCTGTGTCAAGAGGAGAGTGGGTTATACCCTGCCTTTGGGACTTTGGGGGGAAAGGAGAGAGCATCAGGCTGATGCTGTACTTCCACATCCCTCTTTCCCCCTTCCTCGAAATTGGGGAGGGAAATTTCAAGAAGCCAAATGAGTTTCTCATTTGGAACTGCTCCCCACATCATTCTTCCCCCTGCAGCCTGAAGGCCAAGAGAAACTGAATCAGAGAAAGAATAAATAAATGACCTCAGATCATACACCTAGGAAGTGGTCAGGCCTGTATTCATACTTAGATTACAAAACTCACATTCAAACCATTGAGATTATACACGTGAAAACACTTTACTGGTATAAAGGGCTAATTAAACCAGAAGCCTTTCAGGGGTTTTCTAATCTAGTCCTTTCAATTTATACAAATGGAGAAACAGAAATACAGACAAGGGAAAATCCACATCCAAGATTACTCAGTAACTTACTGACCAAGACAAGGCTGGAACTGAGAGACCGTGAAGCTCAGTCCAGGATCCTTCCTATTTTAACATGATTCCATTCTCAACTTTGTCTCTCTTAGAGGAAATAGTTGCACAGTAATTAGTCCATTGAAAATTAGAGTATGAGTCTCCATTTTGGTGTTCACACTGGGAAGTGGCAGCCAGAAAAGTGCTGTGTACAATTAGCTAGATTGTAAAGCTAAAGGGAAAACTGAAGGGACTCAGTGAGATAATAGCTGGGTTGAGAAGCAGAAACCAAAGCCTGAGGAGAACATGGTAGGGATCACAAACTGTATTATGGACTCAACATGTAGAGAGCCTGTTTGTGAAGTGGAACCAAGACGTAATCCCTTCCTTTGTTTCTGAGAGTATGTGTGTGATGATGCAAGATCATCTCAGGCTAAATTAGCTGTTCCAGCTGTTTTCTCTACTCCCCAGCTGCCAACTGGCCTGCCATACATGTTAAATGATAAGCAATTAAACAAGTAATAATAAAAATAAAGTTTGGAATTATTTTTAAAAGCACATGTTCTCGTAGAGATAAAATAAATGGAAGTGGCCTGAAGAGGAATGACACACTGTGACAGTACTCAATTGGTATTTTCAAGGATATTTAAATACCTATCCCAGAACAAACAAATAGAACTTCAGCATAACCTCAAGAGATACTCTGGGCTATGATTGTATGTCTCTCTTTTTTTTTTTTTAAACATGGTTATTATTAGCAATCTAGTTTTTAAAAAAATTTTTTTTTATTTATTTATTCATTTTTAGAGAGAAGAGAGAGAGAGGGAGAGAGAGAGACAGAGAGAGAGAGAGAGAAGGGGGAGGAGCTGGAAGCATCAACTCCCATATGTGCCTTGACCAGGCAAGCCCAGGGTTTCTAACCGGCGACCTCAGCATTTCCAGGTCGACGCTTTATCCACTGCGCCACCACAGGTCAGGCTGTATGTCTCTTTTTAGCTGGAGATAACAGCACAAAAAAAAGGTACTTCAAGGTGACATTTAAAACTGGGGACATTTGAGAGAGGAGTGACATAGGGTCATGATGAAGGTCAGACAGATCTTCTACTAGGGTCTTGGCAATCAAGAAGAAGGCAAGTAAAAAAATATAAGACCTGAAACCATACAACTCCTACAAGAAAACATAGGCAATAAATTCTTCGAAATTGGTCTTGGCAATATTCTTTTTTGGGGTCTTTCTCTTAGGGCAAAAACAAGAAAAAGCAAAGATAGACAAATGAGACTACATCAAACTACAAAGTTTTTGCATTGCAAAGAAAACCATCAGGAAACAAAAAGGCAACCTAATAAATGTGATATATCATTTCCAAATAAGAGATTAATATCCAAAATGTGTACAGAACTCATATAGCTCAACATAAAAAAAAAAGCAATTCAATTTAAAAATGGACAGAGAACATGAATAGATTTTCCTACAAAGAGGACATATAAATGACCAACAGATACATGAAAAGATTCTCAGAATCACTAGCCATCAGGGAAATGCAAATCAAAACCACAGTGAGATATCACTGCATACCGAGCAGAATGGCTATCATCAATACATCAACAAACAAGTGTTGGTGAGGATGTGGAGAAAATGGAAATTTTATGCACTGCTGGTGGGAATGTAAAGTGGTGCAGCCACTGTGGAAAGAAGTATGGAGTTACCTAAAAAAAAAAAAAAAAAAAAAAAAAAAAGAGAGAGAGAGAGAGAGAGAAGAGAAATACCAAATGACCAGCATTTCCCAGCACTTCCACTTCTTGCTATTTATCTGAAGAAATCCAAAACACTAATATGAAATGATATATGTGTTCCTGTGTTCACTGCAGCATTATTAATAGTAGTTAAGATAGGGGAGTAACATAAGAGCTCATGACTAATCAGTTTTTCTATTGCTATTCAGGCAGATGATTCTTTATAGGGCATTATAATTTTTTTTTTCAGCACTCCGAGCCTCTGATCACTACATGCCAGTAGAACTTCCTGCCCCAAGGGCCATCTCCCAGTAAATATCTCCTGGGGTTCCCTGGTTGGAAACTACTGGCATAGACTCTTACGTAAAGATAGAAGTCAACTTCTATCTCACTTAAGCCAGTGTTAAATTTGGTTCCTGTCGGCCCTGGCCAGTTGGCTCAGCAGTAGAGCGTCGGCCTGATGTGTGGGGGACCCGGGTCCGATTCCCGGCCAGGACACATAGGAGAAGCGCCCATTTGCTTCTCCACACCCCCCCTCCTTCCTCTCTGTCTCTCTCTTCCCCTCCCGCAGCCAAGGCTCCATTGGAGCAAAGATGGCCCGGGCGCTGGAGATGGCTCCTTGGCCTCTGCCCCAGGCGCTAGAGTGGCTCTGGTCAGGGCAGAGCATCGCCCCCTGGTGGGCAGAGCTTCGCCCCTGGTGGGCGTGCCCGGTGGATCCCGGTCGGGCGCATGCGGGAGTCTGTCTGACTGTCTCTCCCCATTTCGAGCTTCAGAAAAATACCAAAAAAAAAAAAAAATTGGTTCCTGTCACTCATAGATGCAAAAAACCAAATGGATGGTTGCTAGATGGGAGGAAAGATGAAAAGCTGGGTGAAAAGGGTGAAAGTATTAAGAAGTACAAATTCATGGTTATGAAATAGTCATAGGGATGTGAAGTACATCTTAGTGAATATAGTCAATAATATTGTAATAATTATTTATGGTGCCAAGTGGGTACTTGAAACAGCAAGGGATTTCCTTCTGAAGTATATGATTGTCTAACTGCTATGCTGTACACCTCAAACTAATGTAAAAATAATATTGAATATTGAATATAAATATTGAAAAAAATTAAAAATAGGTTCCTGTAACAGCAACTGAATGACAAGACAATATGATGAGTCTCAACTTTTTTTGGAAAGAAACAGAATAAATTAAATGCTACCATATGATCACTGCTAAAACATAGGCATGAATAAAATGCTACCTGAGAAAGTCAAGAAAAGTTTCAAAGAGGATATGACTTTTCTTTGGGACTTGAAGATCAAGTAATAAAAAGATGTTTATTAGGCAATGGAAACAGTATATGCAAATGTGTAGAGACCTAAAATGTCAAGGCACATCAGGGAAATATCAGAAGTTGGAGGATAGATATATGGTTCTGAAACCTGGGTGTACATTAGAACCACTTAAGCAACTTTTAAACTACATAGATGTCCAGGCCTCATCTTAGGCTAATTACATGAGAATCTCTAATAGTGGGGCTGAAACATTGCTTTTCCTTAAAAATACTTCCGTCAACCCCACCCAGCTAAGACTAGAAGACAGGAAGTATAAATGGGGGGGCAGGAAATCAATGGAAACAAGGCTGACAAACTAGGATGGAGCCAAACTTGACAAAGCAATGGAACTTTTAAAGCAAATGAATAAAAAAAATGACTTGTTTTTAACACTGCTCACTCTGGGGATTGTGTGGCAGAGAAAGAGGGTGAGGTGAGCCATGTAGGATGCTAAAACAACAGTCCGTGTGAACAGAAGAAGTTAAGTCAGAGAGAGCCATTTCTGAGATTCATTATATATATATATGATTTGGTGAACAGTTGTGTCCAGTAAGGGTTTGTGAGTGAATCAATGGAGAGAAATAGTAAAGAAAGACTCTGAGATCCCTGGCTTGGGCAATGAGTAATAGTGACACCACTCACTGAGCATAGTTTCAGACAAGTTACACTTGAATGAGGCAGTGTAACCAGCATCACTCAGATAAGACTCCTCAATTTTGCTAGTCTTTAATAAGGAACATTTAATCAGAAAATTCAGGGAGCCTGGTGGTAGTACTATCTCTGTTACCTTTGCTCAGTCACATGCTTTCACTAGCACTCACTGTCCTCATTCAAAAATACCATCTACTTTTAAAAAGTACGTTGTTTTTGTTTGTTTGTTTTTTGTATTTTTCCGAAGTGAGAAGTGGTGGGGGAGGCAGACAGACTCCCACATGAACTCGACCGGAATCCACTCAGCATACCCACCAGGGGGGTGATGTTCTGCCCATCTGGGGCGCTGCTCCATTGTAGCAGGAGCCATACTAGCACCTGAGGAGGAGGCCATCCTCAGTGCCCGGGCCAACTTTGCTCCAATGGAGCCTTGGCTGCAGGAGGGGAAGAGAGAGACAGAGAGAAAGGAGAAGGTGGAGAAGCAGATGGGTGCTTCTCCTGTGTGCCCTGTCTAGGAATTGAACCTGGG
Organism: Saccopteryx leptura; assembly: GCF_036850995.1. Lineage (NCBI taxonomy): Eukaryota > Metazoa > Chordata > Mammalia > Chiroptera > Emballonuridae > Saccopteryx > Saccopteryx leptura. The sequence goes on along the minus strand of NC_089516.1, from coordinate 71,416,525 downwards.
ACTTCCACATGTGGGGCTGATGCTCTACTGCTGAGCCAACTGGCCAAGGTTAACCACCTTTATTATAAAATGTATAATTCTTTCTTTTCATCTTCACATTCTGAAATAACCATGGAAAAATAAAATTTTCATTTTCCTTAAAGAAAACGCAACTCCATAACATATAACATCTTTTATTAAAAACATATTTTAATTTCTTCCATGTTAATTAGAATTCTTAACCCTTAGAAACTTTAATATCTAATGACAATTAAAGGAAGCAATTAGCATTCTATAGATTGCCAAATTTATGAATATATTTTATAACCTTTAGTAACACAGGCTTTTTGATTGGCAATTATATATTTTTTAACTTTTAGTAACATGTGCTTCCTTAACAAAATGTATTTTAATATACAGACTCAAATATTTTTATTAATAAGACAAAAGTAGATAAATTTAAATTTAGCAATTAATGTTTCCATATTTCATCTTATTGCAAATGATGTTAATATTCAATAATTTCAATTTTTAAGTGTAACAATAAAACTCTAAGGTTTTAAGTTACCAAAATATTTTTCAAAACTATTTTTATTTTTTAAACTTTATTTAAAATTTAATTTAATGAGGTTACATTGGTCCAGAGGAACACATAGGTTTTAGGTGTACATCTTCGTAACATGTGAACTGTTCATTGTATTGAGTGTCCATCACCCAAAGTAAAACCACTTTCCATCACCATATATTTGGGCCTCTTTACTAACCTCCCCTGACTTTCTCCTCTAGTAACCATTTCACTCTTGTCTATGTTCATGAGTCTCAGTTTTATATCCCACTTATGTGTGAAATCATATAGTTCTTAGCTTTTTCTGATTTACTTGTTTTACTTAGAACGATGTTCTCAAGGTCGATCGATCTATGTTGTAAATGTCACTGTCATGATTTCTTATGCCTGAGTAGTATTCCACTGTATATATGTATACTACATCCTTTTATCCACTTCTCTATCAAAAGACACTGTTTTATGTCTTGGCCACCATGGATAATTCTGCAATGAAAATGGGGGTGCATGGTCTTTACATACCAGCGTTTTCAAGTTTTGGGGGTAGATACCCAGTAGAGGGATTGCTGAGTCTTATGATAGTTCTACTCTTTATTTTTTGAGGAATAACCATACTCTTTTCCATAATGGCTATATCAGTTTACATTCCCACCAGCAGTGAATGAGGGTTCATTTTTCTCCACAGCCTCTCCAACACTTGTCTTGTTGATAACAGCCAATCTAACAGGTGTGAGGTGGTATCTCATTGTAGTTTTGATTTGCCTTTCTCTAACAGCTAGTGAAGATGAGCATCTTTTCATATCTTTTGGCCATTTATTCTAAAGGGTCCAAAAGGTAAGTGGGCTATATGGCACAGTGGTGACCTCCATGGCTGAAACACTAAAGTAAGCCAAAGCCCACAACAGAGACCATGGTCATCCTCACACTTATTATTGGTATTAGAGACAAAAGGACATAAGGCATCAATCAACTGTTGGAGGCCTGGATTAAGAAATTTAAGAAATAGAGCCCTCAAGGTGCATATAGGGAGTAAGCCTCATTCACATGTATCAGCTCATTCTATATTCTTCCTTCCACCCCCCTAACCTGCACTGCCCCACAGAAAAACTCAGAGTAAGCAGCTCTGAGATCAGTTTGAATGGGGGTGGGGAATCGGTGAAGAATACTCACAAGCTGAGCAACCTTAACTGATCACTTAAAATAAGCCCCTGGCTTCTTCAGTGTAAAATGTGGTTAACAACCCCACTGCCAAATGGTTGTCTTAAAGATTAGAGGCGATCCTCATATGTAAGGTAATTGAAAATAGGAGGACCTGTTGTATTTAAGGTAAGACATAAGTCTCCTCAATCAGATTTAGTGGGAGCTTTTCTAGGATAGAAACATGTCAGGGATGACTTGTTTAGGAAGAGACCTTGCATGGAAGTGTGGATGAGTATCCTCTCTCTATCTGGTTCTGTTCAACTGGGCACACCACAAAGACATCTCTCTTGACCTCTTAACCTCCCAGAAAATCCTGAGGAAGTAGAGCAAGAAACCATAACCTTAACACAATGACCTTGGAATGGGTTGACTCAGTGGCTTTCCCCTTTTGAAGGCCTTCTGAAAATGATACTTTTAATCTACAACTCCCTTCACTCCTAGTCAAAGGGAGAAATTTAGTAATTAGACAAAGCAAATTAGAAACTTAGCAATTAGAGAGGCAAGTGACACTTCTATTAAAGAATATTGCGGTACTTTCATCAATAAATAAAACTGAAGGAGGAAGTGGGTAAATGCTCTTAGCAAATAAGTTTGTAAGTAGTACAACCATTCTTATGGTAACAAAGAATATGAATTTATCACGTGGAACACATGGCACTTTCAGAAATGATTCTTCTGGTGATGAGACATATTTGATTTTAGGTACCCTAGGAAAGAACCAGCTGCATCCAAGAGTATAAAACCCTCACCATTTGTCTCCCTACTCTCCACTGTAGGCTCCTCAGAAGGTAACCAAGGAACACTAAGACAAAATGCAGTCAGTCCTCTTGCTCTGCAGTAGGTAACTAGATTAAAGTCTGGTATGTTGCGAAACTGGCTGTTGAGAACTGAGCCTTTTGAGTTTGTAGAGAGAGATGGCAGACCCCATGGGAAAGGGAAAGGGTGGGAGCAGCAGAGAAAAAGATTAAATGAGGAGAGAGCCAAGAAATGAAGAAAGAGTAAAAGGTTACTGAAGGTGGTGATTTAATTATCAATTTCTTCAAATCATGGAGAAGGGGGCTATTCCCAAGGCCTAGATATACAGGGCTTATACTCTAACCCAGAGGTAGAATACCTACTCTTCCTTTCAATTTATAGCTTAAAACAATTATCTGGACCCTTTTAGGAAATAAGTGCATTATTAGGGTCACTGTTTAGTTGCTCTCAAAAAAGGCAGACGAGGCAGTGTCAGAACAGAGAGATCCACTACTGTGTCTCTGATGTGTAACATTAGACACTACTTGGGATTCTGTGGGCAGCAAGGAGCATCTATGTGTAGTTGACATCATGATGGAAGAGGCAATAAGGTCAATCCACCCTCTTTGAGGGATGACTAAGGAACGTATCTACCTCTGAGGACACCGGACCAGAAGCATTAGAAAAAAAACAGTGGAGGAGATTCCTAACTAATATGATCTCTGGCTGGGTCTGTAAACAACTTTTATGCTCCCATGATTACTCAGGGCAGGTACTTAACTTGCTGTAAGGAAAAGGAACAAGTTCAGAAATGGGCCTTCAAGTCTGGTTCAAGAGACAGATGACTGGAAGGACAGTCCCATCCATAAAGACACTTGAAGTGCCCCTAGTTACAGGATCAAATTTCATTCTTCCAACCAACTCTTCCAGAAAGCATATGGAAGGTCACATATCATGGGAAGCTTGGCGATGTTACAGCAGGGCTGGCAGGTTGGGGTAAGCTGACCCCACCAGGTACATTCTCTTTATTTCTCAATTGGTAAAACACACACTCACACATATGCACACCCACACCAAAAAAAGCACAAGAACTATGCCTGAGGTGTCTTTTTATTTCTTTTATTGAACATAAATATTTTCATAAGGCTTTGTGTCATTACAACATCATATTTTTGTTGTTAAACATTTTTTTTAACACACAACTTTGACACTTGTTTGACAGGGTCAAACAGTCAGATAGAAGAAACAAAATATACTGGCAAATGCAGAGCAGCAGGGGTAATCAAAATCACTGTTGCCCATCAATCCACCCCAGCCCACCCCATCCCCAAAGCACTAAAAGATCACTATTTGGCTTTACACTAGAATTGTTAGAACTCTCTTGTTGTTGTCCATATAAATCCATTAGAGATATACACATAGAGAAGAGGGGAGAGGAGGAAAGAGGGAGAGAAAAGAGGAGTTGGATTTTTGTGTTAGGACCATCCCACAGCAGGGCCCAAAGCAAATCCAAGCCTCATTGAGTTGAGGAAAAGGGAGCTCAGGGCCATGCAAAAACAAAGATTTACAGAGTTCTTGGGGATAGCACTGCTGTGAGGACACAGAATAGGCTTGGACCATGAGCCCAGATAATAGGGCTCCCCATGGGGCTGATGGCTACTGGTTTGATTTGCTGCCATATGCTAGGGGAACACTACAATCAATGGAAAACTGATTTCTTGTTGTTTTCACAAGTTATTGGCATCTGGTGAGGCCAGTGGGTTGGGTGGATGAGAGATGGATGGATGAGAGGTATGTGGTGAGAGGTGATTGTGAAACTCTAGGCATAGGCCCAGGGAAGCATGGGGACAAGGGAGCCTGACCAAGAGATGCAGTAGGTCCAGGGACTTGTCTAAGTATCCCCTCTTGGTGGAACCCAAGATTCTGGAGAAACATATCAAGGCCAAGTCTAGTGGGGAGGAATGGCAAGTAAGAAAGAATGTAAGTTCAAGGGAGGCCTAACCAGCTATTGCAATGCATTCTGCTTGCCAGGAAGGCCATTTTTTCTTAGGCACTGGAAACCAGGTTCCTTGCCAAGGGAACATAGTAGCTGGATTGTGTGCTGAGCAGTGGTGGCCAGTCCTGAGCCCTGGCCCTCTGATCAGCTCAAGCTTATCCTTGGATCACTCCACAAGTTGGATTTGGGTGTGGTGGAATGGAAGCTGAAACAGCTTGTAATTTGATTCCCACAGAGAAAAAATTCCCAGGCTGGGCAGGGCCTGGTCTGGGTCAGGAAACATAGAGCAGCAATCAAGCCAGCTACACTGAGGGCCCCACGTAACCATGGTTGCTGCTCAGTAAGCTGAGGTTTTTTCATGATGAAGTCTTCTCCCATGGAATCCTGAACAGTCACAGTCCCCAGACTTCTCACTACAGTGGTTTTCCAAAGCAAGGCCAGTCCTCACTGCTTTGTACTCCATTCTTGCTGTTCAGGGTCTTTCCATCCAAGAGGACATGTGGGGAGGAGAAATAAGTACTCCTGTATCCACAGGGGAACTCTTTGTGAGAGAAGTTAGTTTTGCCCAAGTGTAAACCCTGCCAAAAATGAGTCTAAGTATAGGATCTCTGTCTCAGATCCTTTTTCCATAGGGAAAAGGCCCCCTGGGATCTGCATTTATTTGCTTCAAATGTCCTGAGATGGGAGAATGCTGGAAATGGGACTTTCTTCAAGTGCCTGGAGTATTTTAACTATGTCAATACCAGCAATCCTCTGGTGCCAATAGAGTAGGAGGGAGAAGAAAGAGGGGAAGAAAGGGGCCATGGAAGATTGTCCATGCAATCTGCTAACAATGGGAAGTTTCAAATAACTTGAGTGATAGGAACTGCAAGTAGATCTTGGGCCATACCCATCACTGTTCTTTCCCATAAGAGGTTACTACCAGCCTTGGATCTTGTCTAGGTAAGTAATTTAGAGGCAGCTGATGATCTTGGTCAGGTAAGGTAGACTCTGTCTTTACCCCTTCATAGACTCCTATCAATGCTGCCTAACCAATATGCAAATGGAAACAGGGACCACCAGGTCCTCGAACTGACCGCAGTCAGTTGAATTCCTCCAACAGGAGGCAGAATCTCAGCCTGTTTGCTTCCAGTTAAGATCTTTTAGGTTAGGAGAGGGACAGGCTTAGAAAAAAAAACATAACCAAAGCATCTTGAAGAAGGGAATAGTTTACCAAACTAAATCCCAGATACAAAACTGTCATGAGTCGGCAGTGCTGCAACATGGGAAACCTTGATGCTAGGAGAAGAAACAGCCCAAATGCAGAATGTACCCTGAACAGAAGTCCTCTCCAGCATCATTATACTCTGACACACCCTTGCTTCTGTTTGGTTTTGATCCCTCTACAATACCTAAAACACAGTGAAAGCAATAGAAATATTGAGCAGTTATGTCACAGGGCACAAAAGAGCACATCCAAACTCGCACGACTGAGAACAGAAGATGCAGGAAAAAGGCTGTTTGGGGCAATTTCAGGGCTGCAGAAACATTCGCAGATAGATGGTCAGCTAAGGGAGAGGAAAAAGGGGACCCTCCCTTTATCTAGTAAAAAGTAAAAGGGAAAAAAAAATTCCAAACTCCCAAACCCCACCACATTAAATTAAATTAAAAGTTCATCAGCATCACTATTATCAGGAAAGAAAAAAAACAATACAAATACATCTATGGTAATAATGACAAGTCAATGAATCACAGGGGAGGAAAGAGATTATCTCAACAAGAAAAGAAACAAATAGAAATGTCAATTTCTGAAAAGTAAAGGGGAAGGAGACAAGGTAAGAACAACATAAAAACTTAAAAAGGGATCACATGTTTGGAAGTCATTGGTACCTCTTCTTACCAACCATAGATTTCACTTCCCCAAAACAATAGAAAACATTTTTGGTCCTTCTGTGTGTGTATGTGTGTGTGTGTGTGTGTGTGTGTGTGTGTATGTGTGCGTGCACGCGCGCACACGCGCGCATGTATACACTCAAGGGTCTCTGTGTGAGTATATGTCCATATATATATATATATATACATATATATGTATATATATAGAGATATAAATTTCAACAGTGCTTCTCCGAAAAAAGGTCCATCTATAAATATAATTTTATTTACTTTATTTTAAAATTCTCTGCCTCCCTTGTATTATTTTTTGAAGGGGGTTAACCTGCTGAAGTTTTGCCAGAATGGTGACTGGCTGCGCTTGGGTTCGGTGAACTCAAAGACCTGGGACTGAGCGAAGCCGTCGGGCACCAGGTACTGGCCCTGGTTTAACGGGTCTTGTGGTGGTGGGTAGGAAGGAGGAACTGAGCGGGCAGAGTTGACACCTAGAGTAGATGAAAGATCAAAGGGAAAGGATATAAGTTAAGTAGCAAGGGGCTTCTCAAGTTACCCAGTAACCACCATGGCCAAACAATTCAAAGAAGTCTTATTTTAGAGAGTGTGACCCGGAACTGAAAATCCCCATGGGAAAGCTTTACATTCCTTAATAGATTTTGGAATGGTGTGACAATTACTGCCACAACACATGCTTTCCAATCTATACAGCTTTACCGACAAACTTGGGGTGTTGCCATCAGCCATTTTACAGATAAGGGCATTGAGACCTGAAAGGAAATGCCATACCCAAGGTCACAAAGCAAGGACTAGAACCCACATTCTTTGACTTCTCAGTTCACAGCTCTTTCCAAGAGACCACAATCCATTATGTAGGTCAGGGGTCCCCAAACTTTTTACACAGGGGGCCAGTTCACTGTCCCTCAGACCGTTGGAGGGCCGGACTATAAAAAAACTATGAACAAATCCCTATGCACACTGCACATACCTTATTTTAAAGTAAAAAAACAAAATGGGAACAAATACAGTATTTAAAATAAAGAACAAATAAATTTAAATCAACAAACTGACCAGTATTTCAATGGGAACTATGCTCCTCTCACTGACCACCAATGAAAGAAGTGCTCCTTCTGGAAGTGCAGTGGGGGCCGGATAAATGGCCTCAGGGGGCCGCATGTGGCCCGTGGGCCGTAGTTTGGGGACCCCTGATGTAGGTGGTGATTGGTGCTGCAAATAACCCGACAATATCCATTTAATGTCAAACTTTTCTCCTTCCTCCACTCCCCCTGGATGTCTTAAAAGAGCCTGGTTAAAAACTTGTAACTTCAGGGTAGGTCTTTGGGGGACGGAAATGTTTTTCTAAAAGCTAAGGTACAAGTGATCCAGTGTTCTAAGTCAGATTGAAAGTAATGAAACTGTATTTAATAGGGAAGTGACATTCGTAGTTGAGGGAGAAAGCAAACTCTCCACCACAAAATGTGATTCGTGGAACACAAGGAAGAATTGAAATATATTTATGACCTTTGAAAGGGAAAGTTTCAATGATTTCTCAACTTTCATTAGGAGGGCTCACAACAATCAAAGCAAAATCCATATGAATGGAGAATTCTAGGAACCAGGGGGGCAAAACTTGAAGTTTAATCCTAATTTATATTCAGAATAGAATAGGCTGAGATATACAGCATGTGATTCAGAATGCAAGAAAGACGTCTCTGCTGCTCCCACATACCTTCCTCATCTGCTGACCAGTGTCTGAAATTTCAACATTCTATAGCTTCTTTGTTTGCCTTTATTTGATGACTTGATCCCATTACCCTAGAAGTAGTATCATATTAAGCCACCATCACCCATTGGCACCTCAGTGGGAAGTAATGATTCTTTTCTAAAAGGTAGTATTTTTTTGTTTTGTTTTTGTTCTTATTTTTGTTTTCCAGTTTTGTTGAGATATAAGTGATGCATAACATTGTGTAAGTTTAGGGTATGAAAAGTGATATTTGATACACATATATATTGTGCAAAGAACATTTAAAACTACTCAGCAACTCTCACATATACAATAGGTGTTGTTAACTATAGTCAACATAGTGTACATTATATCCCCAGAACTTTATGCTATATTTGGAAGTTTGTGCCCTTTGAACAAAATATCCCCACTTTCACCAACCCCAGCCCCTGAGAAACACCAATCTGTTTCTATAAATTTGTCTTTTGTAAATTTCAAATATAAGTCATTATATAGTACTTATGTTTTACTGTCTTCTTTATTTCACACAGAATAATGTTCTCAAAGCCCATCAATATTTCCATAAATGGCAGGATTTATTTCTTTTTATGGCTGAATAATATTTCATTGTGTGCACGTGTGTGTGTTATACACACATACATTTATTTTATTAGTTCATCTGCTGGAGGACACATAGGTTGTTTCCATGTCATGGCAATTGTGTATAATACTGCAAATAAATGTATGGGGGTGCAGATATCTCTTCAAGTTTCTGATTTAATTTCCTTCTACTCAGAAGTGGGGTTGCTCAATCAGATGACAGGTCTAATTTTAATTTTTTGAGGACCTTCCATACTGTTTCCACTGTAGGACACCAATTTACATCCCTATCAACAGTGAACAAGGTTCCATTTTCTCCACATCCTCACCAGCACTTGTTATCTCTTGTCTCATGAGATGATATCTCATTGTGGTTTTGATTTGCATTTCTCTGATGATTAGCGATTTTGAGTATATTTTAATGTACCTGTGTCCATCTGTATGTCTTCTTTGGAAAAAAGTCTATTCAGGTCCTGTGTCTGTTTTTTAATTGGACTATCACTATTTTGTATGTTTTTTTGTTTGTTTGTTTTTATGAATTAATTTTTGTGCAGGAGGACAAACTGTACTTGAGTTTTATTCTTTTGCATGTGGCTTTCAAATTTTCCCAGCACCATTTATTGAATAGGCTTCCATTTCTCCATTGTGTGTTTTTGGCTTCTTTGTCCTAGATAATTTGTTCATATATATGTGGTTTTATTTCTGGGCTCTTGATTCTATTCCATTGGTCTGTATGTCTGTTTTACTCTATAGTATAATTTGAAGTCAGGAAGTGTGATATCTCTGGCTTTGTTCTTTTTCCTCAGTATTGCTTTGGCTATTTGGTTTTTTTTTATGATTCTATACAAACCTGGTGATTTTTTGTTCTATTTCTTTAAAAAATGACATTGGTATTTTGATGGGGATTGCATTAAATTTGTATGTTGTTTTGAGTAATATGGCCATTTTAACTATGCTGATTCTTTAAATCCATGAACATGGAATATTATTTAATTTCATTGTGTCTTCAATTTCTTTCAATAATGTTTTATAGTTTTCAGTATAGATCATTCACATCCTTCATTAAATTTGCTCCTAGGAATATATTTTTTTGTTGCAATTGTAAAGTTAATAGTGTTTTTGTTTTTTGTGGGGTTTTTTTTTTTAGATCATTTTCCAAAGTTTTGTCATTGGCACATAGAAAAGCAATAAAAAAGGGGCCAACAACACACAATGGAGAAAAGAAAGCCTCTTCAACAAATGGTGTTGGGAAAACTGGAAAGCCACATGCAAAAGAATGAAACTCGACTACAGCCTGTCCCCGTGTACTAAATTTAATTCAAAATGGATCAAAGACCTAAATATAAGACCTGAAACAATAAAGTACATAGAAGAAGACATAGGTACTAAACTGATGGACCTGGGTTTTAAAGAACATTTTATGAACTTGACTCCAATGGCAAGAGAAGTGAAGGCAAAGATAAATGAATGGGACTACATCAGAATAAAAAGTTTTTGCTCAGCAAGAGAAACTGATATAAAAATAAACAGAGAGCCAACTAAATGGGAAATGATATTTTCAAACAACAGCTCAGATAAGGGCCTAATTTCCAAAATTTACAAAGAACTCATAAAACTCAACAACAAACAAACAAACAATCCAATAAAAAAATGGGAAGAGGACATGAATAGACACTTCTCCCAGGAAGAGATACAAATGGCCAACAGATATATGAAAAGATGCTCAGCTTCATTAGTTATTAGGGAAATGCAAATCAAAACTACAATGAGATACCACCTCACCCCTGTTAGATTAGCTATTATCAACAAGACGGGTAATAGCAAATGTTGGAGAGGCTGTGGAGAAAAAGGAACCCTCATTCACTGTTGGTGGGACTGTAAAGTAGTACAACCATTATGGAGGAAAGTATGGTGGTTCCTCAAAAAACTGCAAATAGAACTACCTTATGACCCAGCTGGGTATATACCCCAAAACCTCAGAAACATTGATACGGGAAGACACATGTAGCCCCATGTTCATTGCAGCACTGTTCACAGTGGCCAAGACATGGAAACAACCAAAAAGCCCTTCAATAGAAGACTGGATAAAGAAGATGTGGCACATATACACTATGGAATACTACTCAGCCATAAGAAATGATGACATCAGATCATTTACAGCAAAATGGTGGGATCTTGATAACATTATAAGGAGTGAAATAAGTAAATCAGAAAAAAACAAGAACTACATGATTCCATACATTGGTGGAACATAAAAATGAGACTAAGAGACATGGACAAGAGTGTGGTGGTTACCAGGGGTGGGGGGAGGGAGGACAGGGGGAGAGTTAGGGGGAGGGGGAGGGGCACAGAGAACTAGATAGAGGGTGGCGAAGGACAATCTGACTTTGGGCGAGGGGTATGCAACATAATTTAATGACAAAATAACCTAGACATGTTTTCTTTGAATATATGTACCCTGATTTATTAATGTCATCCCATTACCATTAATAAAAATTTATTTAAAAAAAAATCAATAAAATAAATAAATTTAAAAAAAAAAAAAGAAAAGCAATAAACTTTTATATATTGATTTTGTATCCTGCAACTTTACTGTATTGGTGTATTGTTTCTAATAGGTTTTTGGTGGAGTCTTTGGAGTGTTTGATATACAGGATCATGTCATCTGCAAAAGGTGATACCTTTACTTTTTTTACCCTATATAGATGCCTTTTTCTTTCTCTTGCCTGACTGCTCTGGCTAAAACTTTCAGAACTATGTTGAATAAAAGTGGAGAGAGTGGGCAGCCTTGTCTTATTCCTAATTTTAGAGGAAAAGCCTTTATTTTTTCATTTAATATGAGATTAGCTGATAGTTTGTCATATATTGCCTTTATTATGTTGAAGTACTTTTTCTTTCTTTTTTTTTTTTTTTTTTTTTTTTTAATTTTTCCAAAGCTGGAAACGGGGAGGCAGTTAGACAGACTCCCGCATGCGCCCGAGTGGGATCCACCCGGCATGCCCACCAGGGGGCGATGTTCTGCCCCTCTGGGGCGTTGCTCTGTTGCATCCAGAGCCATTCTAGCGCCTGAGGCAGAGGCCAAGGAGCCATCCCCAGCGCCCGGGCCATCTTTGCTCCAGTGGAGCCTCAGCTGCGGAGGGGAAGAGAGAAACAGAGAGGAAGGAGAGGGGGAGGGGTGGAGAAGCAGATGGGCGCTTCTCCTGTGTGCCCTGGCCAGGAATCGAACCTGGGACTCCTGCACTCCAGGCCGACGCTCTACCGCTGAGCCAACTGGCCAGGGCCTGAAGTACTTTTTCATGATGTTAATTTTACCTATCCATCTATTCATGAAAATGGTATATGCTTCCATTTATTTGTTTCTTTGATTTCTTTCTTCATATCTTACAATTTTCTTAGTACAAGTCTTTTACCTCCTGGGTTAAATTTATTCCTATGTACCTTATTGTTTCGTTGTTGCAATACTAAATGGGATTTTTCTTTTTAATATCTCTTTCTTATAGTTCATTATTGGTGTATAAAAATGCCACCAGTCTCTGAATATTAATTTTTAACGTGCTATTCTGCCATATTCATTTATTAGACCTACTAGTTTTTTGAGGGGTGGTCTTTAAGGTTTCTTATATACTATATTATGTCATCTGCGAATAATGACAGTTTTATTTCCTCCTTTCTTAATTGCATGCCTATTATTTCATCTTCTTATTTGATTTCTCTGGCTAGTACTTCCAGTACCATATTGAATAAGAGTTGTTAAAGCAGTCATCTCTGACTTGTTCCTGATCTTCACAGAGCCATCTTTTAGTTTCTGACCACTCACTGAGTATACTGTTGGCTATGGGTTTGTCATACATGGCTTTTATTATGTTCAGGTAAGAACCCTCTATTCCCATGTTGCTGAGTGTTTTCTTCATACATGGATGCTAATTTTATCATATGTTTTTCTGCATCTATTGATATAATCATGTGAATTTACCCTTCATTTTATTTATGTGATATATCACATTTATTTATTTTCCAATATTGTACCAAACTTACATAGCTGAAATAAATCTTACTTGAGCATGGCATATAATAATTTTAATATACTGATGAATTGATTTTGCTAAAATTTTATTAAGCATTTTAGCATATATGTTCACCAAAGATATTGGCCTATAATTCTCTATCTTTGTAGTTTATCTGGTTTTGAATTTAGGATAATACTGGCCTTGTAAAATAAGCTTGGAAGTCTTACTCCCTCTTGAATTTTTTTGAATAGTTTGAGTAGTATAGATGTTAGTTCTTCTTTGAATGTTTGGTAAAATCTTTGAAGCCGTCTAGTGTTTGCTGGAGGTTTTTTACTATTGCTTCAATTTCACTTTTTGTAAGTAGTCTGGTCAAGTTTTCGGATTCTTCCAGGTTCAGTTTTAGAAGATTATATGTTTCTAAGAATTTATCCATTTTCCCCAGGTTGTTCAATTTGTTGACATACAGTTGACCACAGTATTTTCTTATAATCCTTTGTAGTTCTATGGTGTGAGTTGTTAATTCACTTATTTAATTTCTGATTTTATTTATTTGGGTCCTCTCTCTTTTTTTCTTGATGAATGGGGTTAAAAGTTTGTCAATCATGTTTAGCTTTTCTAAGAACCAGCTGTTGGTTTCATTGATATTTTATGGTTGTTTTAGTCTCTATGTCATTTATTTCTACTGTTATCTTTATTATTATTTTTTCTTTTCTTCTTTTCCAAGTGAGAGGAGGGGAGATGGAGACAGACTCCTGCATGTGCCCCAACTGGGATCCACTCAGCAACCTCCATATGGGGCTGATGCTCTGCCCATCTGGGGCCATGCTCAGAACCAAGCTATTTTTAGCACTTGAGGCAGGTGCTAATGATGCATAATGAAGCATAATCATTAAGCATCTTCAGCAGCCCAGCCAATGTGCTCAAATTGATCAAACCATGGCAGCAGGAGGGGAAGAGAGAGAGAAGGGGGAGGGTATGGGTGAAGAAACAGATGGTCACTTCTGTGGTGTGCCCTGATCAGGAATTGAACCTGGGGCTTCCACCTGCTGGGTCAATGCTCTACCACTGAGCCAACTCACCAGGGTCCTTTAATACATTTTAAGTAAACTTTTGTTAGTAGTGTAAAATAGGGGTTCAAGACATTTTTTTGTATGTTCCAATACTATTTATAGATGAGACTAGCCTTTCCCCATTCAGTATTCTTGGTATCCTGACAAATATTACATGGCTATAAATGTGGGTTTATAATTCTGTTCCATTGATCCATATGTTGTTGTTTTTTATTCCATCACAGTAACGTATTGATTACCATAAATTTGTAGTGTAGTTTGAAATTGGAAAGTTTGATGTCCCCAGGTTTATTCTTTCTCAAGACTGCTTTGGCTATTTGGAGTCTTCTGTGGTTCCTTATAAACCTAAGAACTGTTCTATCTACTCTGAAAAAATGCTATGAAATTGGAGATGAGATTATATTCAATTTATAGATGGCTTTGAGTAGTAAAGGACATTTTCACAATATTAATTCTTATGACCCATGAACATGGAATATCACTGCATTCATTTGCATTTTTTAATCTCTTTAATGATAATCTAAAATTTTTTAAATGCACAGATCTTTAGCTTCCTTGGTTAGATTTTATTCTATTGTGTGATATTGCAAATGGTATTTTCTTCATTTCTCTTTTGGATGTTCATTGTTAGTAAAACATAACTAATTTTGTACAGTGATTTTTTTTATCTTGAAACATTACTAAATTCCTCTTGTTCTAATATTATAATTTCTTGAGGGAATCTTTCAAGTTGTTTTTATGTAAAATCATGTCATCTGTAATAAGAAAAGAAATTACTTCTGTCTTTGTTGTGTTCCTGGTCTTAAAGAAAAATCTTTTAAACTTTCACATTGGGTATAATATTATTAGCCATGGGCTTGTCATATAAGTCATTGATTACATTGAGGTATATTCTTTGTATAATCAATTTTTAGAGGTTTTAAATCATAAAATGACAATGATTTTTGTCAAATGCTTCAACTATTGAGATGATCTTTTAATCATTCTCTTTCATTCTGTTAGTGCAGTGTATCACATTTGTCAAATTCCATGTTAAACCATCCATATATCCTAGAGATGAATACCACCTGATGATGGTGCATAATCCTTTTATTGTGCTGTCAGTTTTGGTTTGCTAATATTTTTTGAAAATTTCTGCATCTATATGTATCAGAGATATTAGCCTGTATTATCTTGTAGTGCTTTTATTTTCTTTGAATAAATATTCAGGTCCTTTAGTTCATTTTATCAGTGGGATGATTTGTAATTTTGTTTTCTAAATTTAAGTCTTTCTTATTTAGTAATATAAGTTGCTTATATATTTTGGGTATTAATCCTTTATCACAGTGGTTCTCAACCTGTGGGTCGCGACCCCAGTTGAGAACTGCTGCTTTATCAGATATGAAGTTTGAAAATATCTTCTCCCATTCTATAGGTTGCCTTTTCGTTTTGTTGATTTTGGCTGTACAGAAACTTTTTAGTTTGATGTAGCTCCAATTGTTTATTTTTTTGCTCTTAGAGTTTGTGCTCATTGTGCCGTATCCAAAAAATCTTTGTCAATACCCATGTCAATAAGCTTTTTTCTGTTTTCATTTTTTTAATTAAATTTATTGGAGTGACACTGGTTAACATAGTTATACAGGTTTCAGGTTTCTAATTGCACAACATATCTCTGTACACTAGATTGTGTGTTAACCCCACCCCAAGTCAAATCTTTGTCCATCACCATTTCCACCCCTATACCATCTTCCACCTCCACAATGACAATCACCACACTTTTGTTCAATGCCATTTTTGTTTTTTCTCCTTTTTTGCTCAATCCCTCCATCCTCCAGACTGACAGCCTCATCTCCAAAAGCTGTCAGTCTGTTCTCTATGTATGAGTCCATCCTTATTTTTCTTGTTAGTTCATTTTGTTCATTAGATTCCATATACAAGTAAAATAATAGAGTCCTTCTCTTTCTCTGAATGCCTTATTTCACTTAGCATAATACTCTCCAGGTGTATCCATGCTGTCATAAAAGGTAAGATTTCCTTCTTTTTCACAGTTGAGTAGTATTCTATTGTGTTTTTTTATGCACTCATCTCCTTACGGGGACTTGGGCTTCTTCCAAATCTTAGCTATTGTAAATAATGCTACAGTAAACATAGGGGTGCACATATTCTTTCATATTGGTGCATTGAGTTTCTTCAGCTGAATTTCCCAAAGTGGAATTGCTTAGTCATAGATAGTTCCATTTTTAATTTTTTGACATAACACCATACTGCTTTCTATTGTGGCTGTACCTGTCTGCATTCCCACCAACAGTGCATAAGGGTTCTCTTTTCTCCGCATACTTGCCAACACTTGTTGTTTGATTTGTTGATGATAGCCATTCTGACAGGTGTAAGGTGATATCTCATTGTGGGGTTTTTTTGCATTTCTTTGATGATTACTGACATTTAGAATCTTTTTACATGCCTATTGACCATCTATATGTCCTCTTTAGAAAAATGTCTGTTTAGGTCCTTTGACCATTTTTAAAAATTGAGGGGTTTTTATTTTTGGTGTTGAATTTTGTGTTCTTTATAAATTTTGGATATTAGTCCCTTCTCAGTTTATTGGCAAATATGCTATTACATTAAGTGGGTTGTCTTTTCATTTTATTGATGGTCTCCTTTGCTGTGCAAAAAAATTTTTTTATTTTGATGTAGTCCCGTTTGTTTATTTTTTCCTTTATTTCCCTTGCCCAAGGAGATGTATTTGAAAAAAAAATTTGCTTTGAGAAATGTCTGAAATTTTACTGCCTATGTTTTCTTCTAGGACTTTTATGATATTGAGTCGAATATTTAAGTCTTTAACCCATTTGTTAATTGTTTTGTATGGTGTAAGAAGGTGATCTAGTTTTATTTTTTTTTTGCATGCATCTCTTCAATTTTCCCATCACCATTTATTGAATAAACTGTCTTTACCCCATTGTATGTTTTTGCCTCCTTTGTCAAATATTTGACCATATAGGTGTGGGTTGATTTCTGCGCTCCCTATTCTGTTCTTTTGATGTATATATCTGTGTTTATGCCAGTACCATGCTGTTTTGATTACTATGGCCTTATAGTATAGTTTGATATCAGGTAGTGTAATTCCTCCAACTTTATTCTTGTTTCCCAAGATTGTTGTTGCTATTTGGGGTCTTTTTTGGTTCCATATATATTTTTTGGAGTATTTGTTCTAGTTCTGTGAATTACAACATTGGTATCTTGATAGGAATCACACTGAATCTATAGATTGCTTTGGGTGATATGGACATTTTAATGATGTTAATTCTTCCTATCCATGAACACGATATATGCTACTTCCACTTATTTGTATCTTCTTCAATTTCTTTCTTCGGTGTTTTCCTATTGTTTTTTATAGCTATTTGATGATTTTAGGTTTTTTGTTTAATCTAAGTATTTAGTAATTTTGAGTTAAATTTTGTGAGTGTGGTAAAATAGGGGTCTAGTTTATTTTTTATTTTTTGAATGTGAATGTTCCATTTTCCCAGATCCATTGTGAAAAGACTGTGCTTCTTGGCCCTGGCCAGTTGGCTCAGTGGTAGAGCATTGGCCTAGCGTGCAGAAGTCCCCGGTTCGATTCCCGGCCAGGGCACACAGGAGAAGCGCCCATCTGCTTCTCCACCCCTCCCCCTCTCCTTCCTCTCTGTCTCTCTCTTCCCCTCCTGCAGCCGAGGCTCCATTGGAGCAAAGATGGCCCGGGCGCTGGGGATGGCTCCTTGGCCTCTGCCCCAGGCACTGGAGTGGCTCTGGTCGCGACAGAGTGACGCCCCGGAGGGGCAGAGCATCGCCCCCTGGTGGGCGTGCTGGGTGGATCCCGGTCGGGCACATGCAGGAGTCTGTCTGGCTGTCTCTCCCTGTTTCCAGCTTCGGAAAATTACAAAAAAAAAAAAAAAAAAAAAAAAAAAAGACTGTGCTTAGTTGCGTATTCTTGGCACCTTTGTCAAATATTAGTTGACTGTATATATTATATGCATGTGTTTATTTCTGGGCTACAGATTCCCTTCTGTTTGTCTATGTTACTGAATTTTTCCCAGTACTATATACCATTTTGATTTCTATAGCATTATAATATAATTTCACATCAGAAGGTGTGATGGCTTCAGCTTTGTTCTTTCTTTAGATTGATTTGTCTATTCAAAAATCTTTTATTGTTGCATACAAATTTCAGGATTGTTTTTCCTATTTCTGTTAAAAATGGCATTGGAGACTTGATAGGAAATGCACTGAATCTATAAATGGCTTTGGATCATACAGACATTTTGACAATATTGATTCTTCCAAACCAGGAACACAATGTATCTTCTATTTTTGTCTTCTTCAATTTCTTTACTAAATGTCTTAGAATTTTCAGTGTACACATCTTTCACCTCCTTGATTAGATATATTCCTAATTTATTATTTTTGATACTATTGTAAATGTTTTGTTTTTCAGAAAATTCATTGTTGGTATATAAAAAGGCTACTGAGTTTTGTATGTTGATATTGCAACCTTACTAAATTTATTGATTATATCAAATAGTTCATTGGTGGTATTGTTAGGATTTCCTTTATATAAAATATTTTCATGGGCAAAGAATCAACTTTACTTTCTCCTTTATGACTCAGATACCTTTCACTTCTTTTTCGTGACTGATTGTTCTAGCTAGAATCCAGTACTATGTTGAATAGAAGTAGTAAGAGTGGACACCATTTTGTTTTTTCTGATTTTAGAAAAATAGCTTTTAACCTTTCATCATTGAATATGATGTTAGCAATGGGCTTGTCATGTATGTTCCTTCTATAATTAATTTGTTGAGAGATTTTAATATAAAAGGATATTGAATAATGTCAAGTGCTTTTATTTTCTGTTGAGATTATTACATGCTTTTTATCTTTCTTTCTATTAATGTGTTATATCATAATTATTAATTTCCAGAGATTGAACCATTTTTGCATCCTAGGGATAAATACCACCTGATGATAGTGCACAATCCTGTTGAATTTGGTTTTCTAGTATTTTATTGAGAATTTTTGCATCTATATTTATCAGATATATTGGCCTATATTGTCTTATAGTGTCTTTAAGTGGCTTTGGTGTCAGGGCCTTGAAAAAAAAGCTTGGTGGGTTCCCTTCTCCTCAAGTCTTTGAAAGAGTTTGAGAAGGATTGCTTTCAATTCTTACTTAAATGTTTCATAGAATTTACCAGTGACACCATTTGGACCTGGGCATTTTTTTTGTTGTTGGAATGTGATTTTGTTGCTGTTTTGTTTTTTGTTTTTCTGATTCAATCTTCTTATTCACTAATCGTATATTCAGATTCCTTATTTCTTTTTATTAAATTTATTGTGGTAACAATTATATAGGTTTCAAATGTATGTTTCTATGCTACATGATCTTCATATTGCATTTTCTGTGCCTACCACCCAAGGTCAAATCATCTTCCATCACCATATATTTGGCCCTCTTTACCTTTCACTACCTCCCTCTTCCCTCTGGTAACCACCACACTATTATTTTTGCCTATGAGTTTTTGTTTTGTCTTTGTTGCTTGTTCACTTGTTGCTTTCAGTTCTGTATCCCACATATGAGTGAAATCATATGCTTAACTTTTTCTGTCTGACTTATTTCACTTATCACAATATTCTCAAGATCCTTATTTATGATTTAGTTTTTCTGCATTGCATGTTTCCTGAAATTTATTCATTTCTTTTGCATTATCCAATATGTCAGTGTATAATTTTTCATAGTATTATCTTATAACTCTTTTTTATTTCTGTGGTATCATTTGTAATATCTTGTATTTAATTTCTAATTTTATTTGAGTCTTCTCTTTCTTTCTTAATCTAAAGTTTTGTCAGTTTTTCTTGGTTTTTCAAAGAGCCAGTTCTTAATTTCATTAATGTTTCTATTGTTTTTCAGTTCCTATCTCATCTTTTTTCTTTTATGAACATTATTTCTTTTTTTCCCCCACTAAATTTCAGCTTAATTTTTTTTCTTGTTCCCTTAGGTGAAAATTCTGGCTGTTTATTTGAAATATTTCTCCCTCTCTCTTTTTTTTTTAAATCTAGGCATCTATGTTTATAAACTTCCCTCCTAAAAACTGCCTTTGCTGCATACATCCCATAACTTTTGGTATATTGTGTTTCCATTTTTCTTAATCTCATATTTTTTAATTTTTTCTCTGATGCACTGGCTGTTCATTTTTTGTGTTGTTTAATTTACACATATTTGTGAATCTTTCTGTATTCCTCCTGTTACTGATTACTAGTCTTATATTTCTTTGGTTGAAAAAAAATACCTGATATGATTTCAGTCTTCTTAAATTTGCTGAATTGTTTTGTGATCTAACAAATGATATTCTGGAGAATGTTGCATGTATACTTGAGAAAAATGTGAAATCTGCTGCTGTTAGATGGAATTTTGTATATGTCTCTTATGTTCATTTGATCCAAATATATTATCAGTCCAATATTCTCAATTATTTTCATCTTGGTAATCTATCAGTTGTTGAAGTGAGGTATTAAAATACCCTACTATTATTATATCATTGTCTGCTTCTTCTTTCATATCTGTTAGCATTTGTTTAATATATTTAGGTGCTCCAATGTTTGAGCACATATATATCTACAATTGTTATATCCTCTTGATGAATTACCTTTTTACCATCATATAATGACTTTTTTGTCTTATGTGGCAGTTTTTGACTTATCATTTATTTCTCTGATATAAGTATAACTACCCTTGCTCTGTTTTGGTTTACATTTGCATGGATATCTTTTTCTATGTTTACTTTAAGTCTATGTGTTTTCTCAAAGATGAACTGATTATTTTGCAGGCAGTATACAACTGTGTCTTGTTTTATTTATTTTTTATCCATTCACCCACTTTATATGTTGATAGATTTTTATCCATTTACATTTAAAGTAATTATTGATAGGTAAGGTATTACTATTTCTATCTTAATCATTTTCCAGCTGTATTATAATCTCTCTTTTCCTTTCTCCATCTCTTGCTACCTTCCTGTATAAAGTGATAATTTTCCATATTGGCATGCTTTGATTTACCTCTCTTATTCTTTTGTATGTCTATTGTAAGTACTTGCTTAGTGGTTATAATGATGCTATCATATAATATCTTATAGTTAGAGCAATCTATTTTAACCTGATAAATTAATTTGACCACATATAAAAATTCTACCCCTTAATATCACCCCACATTTTGTTTTTTTGATGTCACAGTTCACATCTTTTAATTGTTGTCCTTTAACAAATAGTTGTACAAATAGTTATTTTTAATCCTTTTTGTTTTATCTTTTATAACAGATTTAGCACACCACCATATTAGATTATTCTGATTGAGACTGTACACTTAATTTTTGTTTGTGTGTTTATATTAGTGTTCTTTCATTTCAGCTTGAAGAATTCCTTTCATTATTTCTTGTAAGAAAAGTCTAGTGGTGATTAATTCCCCCAGTTTGTTTGTTTGTTGTTGTTGTTTTTTGTGACAGAGACATAGAGAGGGAAAGATAGGAACAGACAGACAGGAAGAGAGAGAGATGAGAAGCATCAATTTTTCACTGCGGCACCTTAGTTGTTCACTGACTGCTTTCTCATATGTGCCTTGACTACGGAGACTACAGCAGAGCAAGTGACCCCTTGCTTGAGCCAGTGACCTTGGCTCAAGCCAGCAACCTTGGGCTTCAAGCCGGTGACCTTTGGGCTCAAGCCAGCATGGGGTCATGTCTATGATCCCATGCTCAAGCCAGTGGCGCCGTGCTCAAACTGGTGAGCCTGCATTCAAGCAAGCGACCTCAGTGTTCTGAACCTGGGTCCTCCACATCCCAGTCTGATGCTCTATCCACTGTGCCACTGCCTGGCCAGGTGGAAACTCTGTTATTTCTGAACAACAAATTTCCTGGGTATACTATTATTGGTTGGCAGAGTTTTCTTTCAACACTTTGAATACATCATCCCACTCTTTCTTGGTCAGCTAGGTTTCTGCTGAGAAATTTATTAATAGCCTTATGTAGGTTCCCTCATATGCAAGGATATTTTTCTCTTGCTAATTTCAACCTTCTCCCTCTGTATTTGATTTTAGACAGTTTTCTTATAATGTGTCTTGGAGGAGATCATTTTGGGTTGAAATTGTTTGGAAACAATGAGCTTCATGAACCTCATTAAACTTGGGAAGATCTCAGCCATTATTTATTTAAGTAAGCTTTCTTATCCTTTCCCCTTCTCTCTTCTACTTCCAGGACTCTAATATTTTATATACTTTTTCTCTTAATTTTATCCCATAATTCACAAAGGCTTACTTCACTTTTTTACATTATTTTTTTGTTTGTTCTACTCTGATCGGACAATTTCAAATGACCTGTCTTTGGCTTTACAGATTCTTTCTTCTACTTAATCAAGTTTGTTGTTCACACTGCCTATTGCATTTTTTTTTCATTTCATTCATTTTATTCTTCAGTTCTATCATTTGTTTGTTTTTCTTAAACATTTCTATTCTCTGCTAAATTTGTTGTTTTGTTCATGTATTGTTTTCTTGATTTTGTTTAATTGTCTATGTTTTCTTGTAGTTCACTGAGCTTCATTACAACA
Organism: Saccopteryx leptura; assembly: GCF_036850995.1. Lineage (NCBI taxonomy): Eukaryota > Metazoa > Chordata > Mammalia > Chiroptera > Emballonuridae > Saccopteryx > Saccopteryx leptura. The sequence goes on along the minus strand of NC_089516.1, from coordinate 71,394,192 downwards.
AGTATACTGCTCACAAAAATTAGGGGATATTTCAAAATGAATATGAGGCTATAAAATATCCCCTAATTTTTGTGAGCAGTATATTTTGAACTATTGGGTAATCACAGATATTCACGTCTTTGGGGGTCAGTTTCTAGAAAAGTGTTTCTTTGTTTATATAACATTTTCTTGATTTTCACATTCCTTGTAGCCTGGTATCATTTCTGCAGTTAAAGAAGTAGTCATTCCCTGCAGTCTTCATTGACTGGCTTCTTTTGTGCATCCAATAAAGGATTTTATTTCTCTCCAAGGGTGATGCTAGATACTTAGAAAAAAATTCACTCTCATCTGTGGGTAATTGTCAAGAACCAATGTTCTTTAGTGGGAGGACAACAGAAAATTATTCTGCCTTTTTGACAACATCCTCTAACAATCCATTTTCAAAGATGGTGTCAGAAATATGAGGGTAGTGGATGCCAACAAACAGTATGGAGATATTAGCGAGGGAGTTTCTGGAGTGCTCATTTGAAATATTTAATTAAACATTTTATTTTGAGATAATTGTGAATTCCTATGTAGGTATACAAAAAATACAGACTCTTTATTCAATTTCTCTAATGATAGAATTTTGTAAAATGATAGAGCCAGAATATCACCATTGTTACAGGACACAATCAAGAGGTACAAGATTTCTACCATCACAAGGAGCACACTTCTTATTCTTTTACAACACTCACTTATATCCTGTCCCTACCTGCTGTTATCCCCTGGCAACCACCAATCTAATCCCCATTTATAAATTATATTAAAACATTACATAAATGGAGTCATACAATATACAACCCTTAGCAATTGGCTTTTCTTACTCAGCATAATTCCTTCAAGATTCACCGTCCTAAGTTGTTGCATATACCAAGATCTGGCTCCTTTTTTACTGATGATTAATATCCATGGTATGGAAATACAACAGTTTGCTTAAATCTCACCCAATGAAGGACATCTGGGTTATTTCCAGTTTGGGCTATTTGAACAAAACTGCTATGAACTTTTGTTTAGAGGTTTTTATGTGGAAATAAGTCTTCATTTCTCTGGGACAAATGTCCAAGAGTGTAATTTCTGGGTCATATGGTAGTTCAATGTTTCATGTCTTAAGAAAGTGTCAACAATATTTTCTTTTTGTTTTTTTTTCTTCTGTATTTTATTATTTGTTTATTTTTAATTGAATTTTATGGGAGTGACACTGATTAACATAATTATACAGGTTTCAGTAGCCCAATTCTGCAACACATCTCTGTACACAATATTGTGTGTGCACCTCCCCTCGTCAAGTCTTTGTCCATCATCATTTATCTCACATCCTCTCCCGTTGCCCTCTGCCATCTCCTTCCACCCTCACCAGCCAGCAGTCACCACACTACACAGTGCCAGCAATTTTCTAGAGTGGCTGTACCATTTTACATTCTTACTAGCAAGGTATAAAAACACTCAATTTTTCTGTATCCTTGCTAGTATATATCTATATATAGATATAGATGATATAGATATAGATATATATACACACACACTTTTTTTCTCGAGAGAGAGGGACAGACAGGGACAGACAGGCTGAAAGGGAGAGAGATGAGAAGCATCAATTCTTTGTTGTGGCACTTTAGTTGTTCATTGATTGCTTTTTCATATGTGCCTTGACCAGGGGGCTCCAACAGAGCGAGTAACCCCTTGCTCAAACTAGCAACCTTGGTCTCAAGCCAGAGACCTTGTGGTCATGTCTATGATCCCATGCTCAAGCTGGCAACCCTGCACTCAAGCTGGTGAGACTGTGCTCAAGCTAAATGAGCCCACAATCAAGCCGGTGGTTTCAGGGTTTTGAACCTGGGTCCTAGCCCAACACTTTATCCACTGCACCACTGCCTGGTCAGGCTCTCCAGTATTTGGTGTTCTAACTTTTTTATTTTATGTAGTAATATCTCATTATGGTTGTAATTTTCACTTCTCCAACAATTAATGATATTGATATTAAGTATCTTTTCAAATGTTTAACTGCCATTCATATATCCTCTTCAGTTAAATGCCTGTTTATCTTTGACCTGTTTACTAACTGGAGTAGGTAGTTTTGATTTGTTTGGTTCTTATTGTTGAGTTTTGATAGTTCTTTATATATTATAGATACTAGTATTTTATCAGATAGGTGGTTTGTAGATATTTTTTTTCCTAGCTCGTAGCTTATATTTTCATCCACTTCACATGGTGTGTCACAGAAAAAAAAATTTCTATTTTGATGAGGTCTATTTTTATCAATTTTTTATTTTGTGTTTCAAAATTTTGCTTTCAAGTCTGAGAATTTCTCTGGCTAGCCTTAGAGTCTAAAAAATTCTATTGATTTTAATTTTTTGTAGCTTTAAATTTGAATCCATTATCCATTTTGAGTTAATTTTTATAGGATATATGTTTGGTTTGAAGTTCTTTGTGCTCCACCCCCATGGAAGTCTACTTGTTTCAGTACCATTTATTGAAAAGGCTATTATTCCTCTGGTGAATTGCTTTAGTACTTCTGTCAAAAATCAGTTATGTGTATTTGTGTAGGTCTATTTCTGGGTTCCCTATTCTGTCCCACTAAGGTAATATGCCTATCCTTCTGCCCATACTGCACTATCTTAGTTATTATAGCTATATAATTAGTGTTGGAATCAGAGTAGGCTGATTACTCCACCTTTATTCTCATTTTCAATATTATTTTAGTTGTTCTAGTGTACTTATTTGATTTTGAGCTGACCTTAGGGAGTTCCATGATGACAAAATGAAATAGTTTGATGTATTAGAAATTAGCATACAACTCTCAGAAGTTATATATCAATTCTTAAAACCAAGACAGTATGAAAGACAAATGAAAAATGAAAAGGTCTTCCTTGGAACTCGACTCTGTCTTCCAGAAGTATAGACTGAGTTGATAAGGTCCCATAGCATTATATATGGGATTGAAAAGGAACATAAGAATAATTACCTATCTAATTATATTGCATTAGAGAATTTAACAATAATACTTCCCCATAATTTTCAGAAAGGGGTCATTGGAGTGGTTAAAAAAGCTAGCTTTCATTGGTATTTGAAGTAACTCCTTTCCTATTGTTCCTACATATCCTACTATTAAATTACTAAGTTTGACAACTACTTCCACATCTATAGTAACTTTGAGTCTCAAAATGTATCAGTAATGACATCCCTGGGCTAGAATAGTCTTGAAGACTAGAAATAGAAATAAGGGAAGAGATTAGTAAGCATTCTGAGAGGTCTGAAACTAGATGAGTGTCTTTGAAGTCTTTAAGATTGCCATTAAAGGTGGAAAGCTATTCAGGTGAACTAGTGTTTAGATCAGAGGTCCCCAAACTTTTTACACAGAGGGCCAGTTCACTGTCCCTCAGACCGTTGGAGGGCCGAACTATAAAAAAACTATGAACAAATCCCTATGCACACTGCACATATCTTATTTTAAAGTAAAAAAACAAAATGGGAACAAATACAATATTTAAAATAAAGAACAAGTAAATTTAAATCAACAAACTGACCAGTATTTCAATGGGAACTATGGGCCTGCTTTTGGCTAATGAGATGGTCAATGTGCTCCTCTCACTGACCACCAATGAAAGAGGTGCCCCTTCCGGAAGTGCGGTGGGGGCCGGATAAATGGCCTGAGGGGGCCGCATGCGGCTAGTGGGAGACAAGAGAGGACCTGAAAAAGATAGTCCCAAGAGTAAACAGGGCGAGAAAGGAAACTTATACAAAAGCTTGTTATGACTAAGCAGGAATGTTTTCTGTTTGCTTGCTTTGTGAGTTTCCCCAAACTTTAGGAATTCTCAGTGAAAAGATCAGCCAGTCTCAGACAAGCTTGAGAGAATCTGGACTGAGGTAAAGGGATACAATCCCATCACAAAGGTAAGTGTGGTGAGGACAGCAGTGGAAATCAGAGAGAGAAGCTCAGAAAGTGAAAACATCTAGGAAATAAAGAGAGGCCACTAGGCCAATAGCCCCTTTGTAGCCTGAGGATTCTCTACCTTCCTGGGACTCTTTTCTGCTCATATCTCTGTCACAGGGTTCTCTTATTTATACAGACCATATCTTTCCTGACAGTAAGTCTGGATTTCTTTCTAACACTACCCCACATGTTTTAACCTCCAAGAGGTTAGGAGTGGTTGCCTTTAATTGCATAACTAAAGAGAATTACATTTTGATGAAGAGGGAAAAAGCCAGTGAGGGCCTGTCAAGATCAAAAAGCAAAAATAAGCACTTAAAAGGACAGTCATATCTAGTTAAAGGGGCTCAATACAGGTACACTGCTTAATTGGAAATAAAAAATTCAGGGGTGCTCAGTCAGCCTCTTCAATGAAAAATAGTGCCATCAGGAATAATTAAGGGTGTCTTATGTGACTGCTGGAATTTCAGCCAATTTGAATCTGATCACTTTGTGTGGAGACTCATTCTGAACCAGACAGAGCCCACTGAGAAGGCAGAAGGAATGGCCTGGGGAAATTGAGGTCTCACTAAGGTTGCCCACACCTGGGGACAATGACAGTGGCTATCAGTAATAGAAACAGTAGTTAGTAATTGAGGTGAGACAAAAAAAAAGTGAGCTTTTCTTTCTTCAAATGGAAAATCAGTAGAACCCTGAGGTAGAGAGGAGAGAAAGGGTGACTCATAGTCAAGCTGATTTATGCCAGAGTCACTTCACCCAGAAGTGCATCAGTTTCTTCATCTAAAAAAACAGGAATAATAATACCTACCTTTTCAGGGTGCCATAAAGATGAAATGAAAGAACTTATTTAAAACAACTGGGATTAAATAGGCTCTCAAATAAACAGAGGGTAGTTCTAATCTTTTGTTCAACTAAGCATTTTAATTTTGCCTAGTTCATGAAAACAACAAAATAGGGCTTCATTTCATATTCAAATTGATTTTCAAGGTATTTTTCTTTTGCAAGTTCTTTGTGCTTCAGAGAAAGAGATGGAATGAATATATGAATCTTCTCAATTCAATCTGAACTTTTTCATTCTTATTTGGGATTCTTGATTTGCCAGATGCCCCCAAATCAATGAAAGAAAGTTCTGCACATTTTCCTAATATATTTATGCTTATTAATAAATTTTACACATTTTCTATTGTCCACCAGTCTCTAAACTGCTAGTAAAATTTGGTTTCTCTATTTTATTTCAGCAAAAAGAAAAAGAAAAAGAGTCTCTATTTTACTTCCAGTACCCAATAAGCTATCTTTTGACATAATTACCTTACACTAGTCATTCCTCAGCCTTAAAACTTTAAGATCATTTGTCACATGTAACCAGGGACACTTTTGAACTTGGACACTCCCCACCACCTCAAGTGAATTTCAACATGGAAATAAACCTAGGAATATGCAAGCACATAGCTTATGGATTCCCAGTCTGACAGAGAGAGTGAATGGGGCCAGGAGGAGGAAGGGCTGGTAAAAGACAGCTTTACCTTTTTGCTTAGAGACTTTTCTCACAGTCATTGCAGCCTGTCTCTTCTGGTTTTCAGAAATTTCAAAACCTATAAACATAAAACACACAGTTTTGTTAAGAGAAACATAGACCTTTCTTTTTTTTTTTTTTTTTTTTTTCATTTTTCTGAAGCTGGAAACAGGGAGAGACAGTCAGACAGACTCCCGCATGCGCCCGACCGGGATCCACCCGGCACGCCCACCATGGGCGACGCTCTGCCCACCAGGGGGCGATCCTCTGCCCATCCTGGGTGTCGCCATGTTGCGACCAGAGCTACTCTAGCGCCTGAGGCAGAGGCCACAGAGCCATCCCCAGTGCCCGGGCCATCTTTGCTCCAATGGAGCCTTGGCTGCGGGAGGGGAAGAGAGAAACAGAGAGGAAAGCGCGGCGGAGGGGTGGAGAAGCAAATGGGCGCTTCTCCTGTGTGCCCTGGCCGGAAATCGAACTTGGGTCCTCCGCACGCTAGGCCGACGCTCTACCAAACATAAACCTTTCTTAAATGTATAAAGTAATATGTTTCTGGAAGAGAAATTTTGGCATGATATATTAAAAGTCTTTAAAAGTGAGAAAGGAAAGTAGTTAGAAACTCGGACAAAGATTTATCTACAAAGATGTTTTTCACAGTATAAAGGAGAAAAGTTATGAGTTAACAGGGGATTAAATGGAGAATGGTTGAATAAAATATGGTGTGAAGAGGAAAAAACATTTCATAATGAAAAGCAAAAAAGCAAAAAAATTAAAAATGTGTTAAAAGAGATTACAACAGAAAACGTATATAGAGATAAGTTTCATAAGGAGAAAAAACTCAAATGGCAAAAAGCAATTAATGAAATAACAGAAATGTGTGTAAGTCCTTTGCCCAAGTTTTTAAAAAAATTATTTATTTATTTTAGAGAGGGGAGAGAGAGAGATATATAGAGAGAGAGAGAAGGAGGGGGAGGAGAAGGAGGGGGAGGAGCAGGAAGCATCAACTCCTATATGTGCCCTGACCAGGCAAGCCCAGGGTTTCGAACTGGTGACCCCAGCATTTCCAGGTCGAAGCTTTATCTATTGCGCCACCACAGGTCAGGCATTGTCCAAGTTTTAATTGAGCTATTTGGTGGTTTGCCATTAAGTTCTAGGAGTTCTTTGTATATTTTGGAAAGTAACCTCTTATCAGATGTAGGGTTTGAAATATTTTCCCCATTCCACGGGTTGCCTTTATGTTCTGTTGATTATTTCCTTTGCTGTGCTGAGTTCCACATATCTATATTTGCTTTGTTGCCTATGATTTTGGTATCATATTCAGAAAATCATTGCTAAGACCAAAGTCAGGAAGCTTTTACACTAAGTTTGATTTCATTCTTTTGAATATTGATATCTAGTTTTCTCAGCACCATTTTTTGAAGAAACCACCCTTTTATAATTTTGTATTCTTTGCACCGTTGTTGAAGACATGTTGAAGACCTATATGTATGAGTTTATTTCTGGGCTCTCTTCTCTATTTTCTTGGTTTATATGTTGGTCTTTATGGTAATACCATACTGTGCTAATTACTATACCTTTAGAATACATTTTGAGTCAAGAAGTGTGATGCATTCAGCTCTGTTCTATCTTAAATATCTTTAGTTATTATGAATCTTTTTTGGGTGAATTTTAGGAGTATTCTTTTTTTTTACATGAATTTTAGGAGTATTATTTCTATTTCTATAAAATGTATCATTGGACCCAGAGGGTACTATACTAAGTAAATAGGTCAGACAGAAAGACAAATATCATATGGTTTCACTTACATGTAGACTCTAAAGAACAAAATAAATGAACAAGCAAAATAGAAACAAATTCATAGATACAGAGAAAAATAATTGAACGTTGCCAGATGTTGGGGTGTTATGAGGTAGATGGGTACAAAAGGTGAAGGGATTAAGAAGTACAAATTGGTAATCACAAAGTAGTCATGGAGATACAAAGTATAGCATAGGGAATATAATCAATAATATTGTAATAACTATGTACAGTGCCAGGTGGGTACTTGAAATATCAAGGGGGGGGTCACTTTGTAAGTTATGTAAATGACTTACAACTACGGTGTACCACCTAAAATTAATACAAAATAATATTGAACTTAAACTGTAATTGAAAAAAATTTAAATATCATTGGAGTGTTAATAGGTTTGCATTGAATCTGTAAATTGCTTTGGGCAGAATAGACATTTTAACAATATCAAGTCTTCTAACCCATGAACACAGAAGGTCTTTCTATTTATTTGTGTTTTCTATAATTTCTTTCAGCAGTGTTTTATACTTCTCTTTCAATTTCTTGGTTAAGTTTATTCCTAAGTCTTGCATTCCTTCTGATGTTATTATAAGGTTGTTTATTAATTTCCTTTTCAGCTAGTTCGTTGTTAGTGTTTATAAACACAACTGAATTTTGTATGTTGATTTTGTATCCTACAACTTTACTAATTTCATTAGTTGTAAGAATATTTTTATGGAGTCTTCAGGGCTTTCTATATATAAAAGTATATCACCTGTAGACAGAAATAATTTTACTTCTTCCTTTCTGATTTAGATGTCTTTTATTTGTTTTCTTACCTTATTGCTCTTGTTAAAACTTCCACTATTATGTTCAATAGAAGTGATAAAAGTGGGCATCTTGTCTTGATCCTAGTCTTAGAGAAAAAGCTTTCACTTTTCCCTAAATAAAGTTAGCTATGGGGCTTTCATATATGGTCTTTATTATATAGAGGTTAATTCCTTCTATTCTTAGTTTGTTGAGAGTTTTTATCATGTAAGAGTGATGGATTTTCTCAAATGTTTTTTCCAAATCTATAGAGATGATCTTGTCATTTTCATCCTTCATTTTGGTAATGTGGTGTATCACCTTAATTAATTTGCATATGCTGAACCATCCTCGCATCCTAGAGATAAATCTCACTTGGTCATGGTGTATGATCCTTTTGTGTTGTTAAATTCTATTTGCTAGTGTTTTATTGAGGATTTTTGATTTATGTTCTGTAGGAATATGCTGTGAAAGTATGCAGAGTTAGAATAACAACCAGAGACAGCGAGGTACCCTTGAGTGAAAGCCCTGAGCAGACAAGAGTCCAGGGGCCTCTCTGACCCCATGCTGGAAACAGCAAAACAGCACAACAAGATTCAATAACAGAATTGTTTGAGCTCTCAGAAGAGAGATTAGAAGTCACCATGTTCCCTGTCCTTTACTTTACCCTCTGTAAATTTCTGCTGTCTGCTTCCTTGAGTTATTTGTACTGGCTGATAAATATCTGAGTAAGGCTGGGGACAGGGCTTCAGTCCTTCGGTCTGCGGACACCTCCCCTCAGCCCCTTGGAGTATCTGGCCTTTGGGTATTCCATTGTTACTGTGACAAGTGGCGCTGGTGTGAGGAACCAAAGGTAAGGTTGGCTACTTCAAGTTGTTCATTGTTGTGGCAGCAAGCGGTGCCCTATGTGAGGTACCAGACGAAATGACCTCCCAAAGCCTGGCAAAGGAAAAGGATGTCCAGTCATCTCATTTGGTAAGGGACACAAGCAGCAGGGGGAAAGCCCTTGAATATTTGCAGCGAAGTCACTTTTAATGGTCAGGCCAGGGGATTTCCCTTTCCCTTCATCCCTCCTTCATCATGGGGAATTTCTTTTCCCCTGAGCAGCAGTCATCAGTTACAGCTATGGGAACTCTTTCAAGCTACAGGGTATAGGATCGGAATTTAATTAACTGCCCTCTTGCTCACAATCCGACAACAATGCCCTTGGTATCTGAAGGAAGGAAGTTCAGACTTGGAAGACTGGGAAAGCACTTTTACCAAGGGGATGGTTGAAGCAATTGGGATGGATATGAAATGACCCCTTGGGATGAGAAAAAACTTGTAAAAACTGTTCTCACCACATAGCCTCAACCTCAGACCAGCCCCTCCCTCTAGATATCTCACTAATCCTAACCAACGGGAAATAGCTACAGAAGAAGAGACCTTAGGCCCTTTTCCTTAATCAACAAAAGGCCAGAATGTTAAGTTTGGGTCAGAGCTCCTTTAAATCCAGAGCTCCTTTAAAAACTCAAATTCCCCTCCCCCAAGCCTCCCCTCCCCTTAAGCAACTTCCCCCACACTGGGAAGGTTCTGAGAAGTGTCTTTGGGCAAGGCCTTCAGCAGGGACCTAAGGATTGAGAAAGGAAGACAGTCTGAGACCAAGGCCACAAACCTGTTACAACTGTGGGAAATAAGGACATTTTCAGAAAGATTACAACTGTATAGCTTGGCTTTTGTGTGTGCCCTGAGACTAATTAAAACTCAGTCTAGGCCCTGGCTGGTTGGCTCAGCGGTAGAGCGTCGGCCTGGCGTGCGGGGGACCCGGGTTCGATTCCCGGCCAGGGCACATAGGAGAAGCGCCCATTTGCTTCTCCACCCCCCCCCACCCTCCTTCCTCTCTGTCTCTCTCTTCCCCTCTCGCAGCCAAGGCTCCATTGGAGCAAAGATGACCCGGGCGCTGGGAATGGCTCCTTGGCCTCTGCCCCAGGCGCTAGAGTGGCTCTGGTCGAGGCAGAGCGACGTCCCCTGGTGGGCAGAGCATCGCCCCTGGTGGACGTGCCGGGTGGATCCCAGTCGGGCGCATGCGGGAGTCTATCTGACTGTCTCTCCCCGTTTCCAGCTTCAGAAAAATACAAAATAAATAAATAAATAAATAAATAAATAAATAAATAAATAAATAAATAAAATAAAACTCAGTCTAAAAAGTCTTTATAAAGTTCAAGCAAAGCAAATTGTAAAAGCCAATATGATCCATTCTTGCCTTCTATACAACTATTAATAATAATAGTGTAAAATATAAAGTTATACCAGTTTTTTTAGCCAGATGGTCTAGAAAAGCATTTGATATTATTACTAGTTTAAATTTGATTAAAGGTATCCCACTTTTAGGAATATACCCTAAGAACACCATAGAACTGTTCCAAAAGGAGAAATGCACCCCCATGTTTATGGCACCATTGTTCACAATAGCGAAGATCTGGAAACAGCCCAAGTGTCCGTCAGTGGACGAGTGGATTAAAAAGCTTTGGTACATATATACTATGGAATACTACTCAGCCATAAGAAATGATGACATCAGATCATTTACAATAACATGGATGAACCTTAATAACATTATACGGAGTGAAGTAAGTAAATCAGAAAAAAACTAAGAACTATATGATTTCATACATAGATGGGACATAAAAATGAGACTTCGAGACATGGACAAGAATGTGATGGTAACGGGGGGGGGGCGAGGAAGGAGAGAGGGAGGTGGGGGAGGGGAGGGGCACAAAGAAAACCAGATAGAAGGTGACAGAAGACAATTTGACTTTTGGTGAGGGGTATGCAACATAATCAAATGTCAAAATAATCTGGAGATGTTTTCTCTGAACATATGTACCCTGATTTATCAATGTCACTGCATTAAAATTAATTAAAAAAATAAAAAAAATCACCTTCCATTAGAAGCAACTCAGATTCAGCGAAAACAAACAAAACCCCCCACTTTATCTAGAAATTGATTCCAAATAAACAAAAGCAAACATAAAAAAATAAAGTCTTTTAAAGTTATTAGCAGAAAAATATGCTCGTTTTCCCTAGGTTTACAAAGGTTCCTGTTATCAGTTATGTCTTCTAAAATATGAGTTTGTTTGCCAATGAAAGAAACTGTTTGTAAAGGTCATGAAATATGTTCATAAAAGTATCAGTCTAAAACTGCTAATTACTGACTTAGTTGTCACTGAAAGATAAGGTTTTTAGAAGTTGAGAATTCTGGTGAATTAGAAAGAAACTATGGTTTTAATGATAAAAGGTATAGGTATAGAGGTACTTTTGAAAATAAAAGGAAGTTGTTCTGAAAGCTATTGAGTAGGTATAAAGTTCCATTTATACAAGATCTGAATAAGTTTTACAGAACTGCTATACAACATTGATCCCACAGTTTATGTTACTATATTATGCACTTAAAATTTGTTAAGAGCTCAGAACTCACGGTAATTGTTTTTAGCATTAAAAAAAAAGGCAGGCTGAAAGCAGAGCTGAAGTTTTCATCTCACACCCGAAAGATAAGAAATTCTGCCTCACAACTTTAGCCCATGCATGGGAGTTCCATCCTTCTCATGATTTTTCTGTCTATAGATAACAGTTTCAGCATATAACCACAAGTTCAAGCCTGCCCATGATCTGTTATTCCTGACTGTCTGCCCTGCAATTTTGGAGTTGCTTAACCAGGCTTCACAATCACAGAAGTCAATCCTTGTAAAAAATCTCTTAATAACGTCCTATTGGTTATGCTTCTCTGGTTGAACCCTGAGTGATATAAACAGTTACAGTAAGCTTTTATATTTTTCACCTGGAGAGTTAGTTACGATTAAATTAATTAAGTTTAAGAAAAGCAAATTAAAGAGTAATATGTATAATTTGTATAAATAAAAATTTAGGATGAGAGGATGGGATCAGAGAAGGGAAAGAGATTGGTGAAATTATATATACATAACACAGCGTTATAGAGAGCAGAAAAGCAAATCCTGGAGGGGAGGGGGGAGGGTATTGGAGGGAGAGGGGGCAAGGGGGATGTTGAGGGAACACAGGGATGGGGAAAGTATTTGGTGGGATACTTGAATCTATGTAAACACAATAAATTTAAATCGGTAAATAAAAGAAGCAATATGGAAATATCTTTTTTTTTTTTTTTTTTTTTAAGACTAAGCCTTTCCCACCTTTTTTTGTTTTTTTTTTTTGTATTTTTCTGAAGCTGGAAATGGGGAGAGACAGTCAGACGGACTCCCGCATGAGCCCGACCGGGATCCACCCGGCACGCCCACCAGGGGCGAAGCTCTGCCCACCAGGGGGCGATGCTCTGCCCCTCCGGGGCGTCGCTCTGCCGCGACCAGAGCCACTCTAGCGCCTGGGGCAGAGGCCAAGGAGCCATCCCCAGCGCCCTGGCCATCTTTGCTCCAATGGAGCCTTGGCTGCGGGAGGGGAAGAGAGAGACAGAGAGGAAGGAGGGGGTGGGGGTGGAGAAGCAAATGGGCGCTTCTCCTATGTGCCCTGGCCGGGAATCAAACCCGGGTCCCCCGCATGCCAGGCTGACGCTCTACCGCTGAGCCAACCGGCCAGGGCCGGAAATATCTTAAATAACAGTTTTATTATTTTTTGTCCGGTATTATTTAGTATTTTTCATTAATATTTTAAAACTCTTATAACATCATCTTCCTTGTGTACCTCCTTTATGGTTTTTATTTAAGTATTAAATGCATGAAATAATAAAAATATTTACAAGTATAATGTGTATCTATGTTTATATGAACATTGGATAAGTATGGAAAGAAGGACACTAAATTAATACTGATTATCTCACACAGCATTGGAGTGACAGAGAAGGGGAAAAATGCTCAAGTTTCTTGACTACATTTTTAAGTGTTTAAATGGTTATTATGACCATGAATTTTTTGTAATTAAAAATTAATAATAAACATAAAATTATGGCAAATCTATGACAGTCATAATAATAATAATGATTAAATATTAAAATGATAATATAATTTTAAGTGAAAAATAATAATATGGAATTATATCTATCCATTAGAAAAAGGCAGAGGTGGAGAGAGAAAAAAAAGATTCAGCCATGTTTGTTTATTATATTTATCTTAGAAAAATGAAAAATATATTAAAATTTTATGAAAATTACCTCTGTATGTTCATGTGTAATTTTTAGTTTTATTTATTTTTTGGTCAATAATGAATGATTTACTGTTATTACCAGGGGGAATAAAACAACTTACTTTTTAAAAGACAAATATAGGCCTGTCTGGAAGTAACTTCTGGTAGCTTTTCTATTAGAAGCAGATTCTTAGAGTTATGGGTTATTAAGGCATTCTGTGTAAGATATCATGGCTGAAACAGAGGAAATAAAGGGGGTCTTCAAGTTGGTCTAGGAGCTTCAGAAAGTATACTAAGACCATTCCTTTAATAGCTCGAACATCAGCAATGTCAGAGGCTGCTGCTGTCTGCCATTGAGAGAAGAAGCCAGTAGCATTTCTGTACCACTTCACATCATGTCCTGAATCAGTGCCCAGATGCTAAAAACAATTTTACTCCGATGGGGTTCAAAACGAATTATCAGTGTGCATTTACCCAAAATCTGAGAAGACTAAAATGAGACTAAATGCCTTTCCAATTACATTTCTTTGCTTTTGGATCATCTCAATAGCCTACACTACAGGATAAGATAATCCATTTATACCAGGACTCAGTGGATAGGCTCTATTTTCTAAAGGCTGTTTCCCCAGCTTGGGTGTACAGGTGTTTTAAAGTACAATTCTACATCCATTAGGAGTGGTGTAAAAACAGAAACTGTTTTTTTTAGGGCATTACTAAGCCTGAATGTTGGTACTTTTATGTCAGAAATGCAGGACCATAGGCAAGAGACATGATAATATTTATACTTTGTAAACCATGAAGTTATAGCCAATGAAGCCTAAATCCCATTTGGGAAATAACATGAAAAAATATTTCTGTCAGCTATATCATCTCTGGAAAAGGGGAACAACCTCTCTCAAGCAAAAGGGTATGGTTTACTGTGATTGTAAATCATGTAAGTGGTTATGATTTTAGATCCTATTCTATAATTTACTTTAAAATACTTCCATACAAAGAGTGTGGTATATACATGTACATTAATTTTAATCTATACTCCAGAAGCATTTTGTTAATATCTGAAGTGCCATTATCAGGAATGTACACTTAAGAGGTGATTTCTTAACATATTAAACACTCAGAAATCTTTGCTGCAGAGGCCATGATTACCAGCAATTCAGTCACCTTAATAATGTATGAGGCCTAATTAGCCTAACACATTAGAAATGAGCTTTTTTTTGGTAAAGTGAATGTAACTCAAGATATGCAATGACCACAAATATCTTGCAGGCACCTTAGCCCTCACAAAAACTGGTAATAAGAATGAACACAATAATCTGAGGAATAAAATACAGAGACAGGGTCACAAGGAACAGATAGACAGTTGCCAGAGGGAAAGGGGAAGAGGGGAAAGGATGAAAGAAGGTGAAGGGATTAGCTAAATCATATATACATAACTCATAGATATGGACAAGAAGGTAGCAACAGCCAGAGGAAAAGTGGGATGGAGGTAGAGGGAGGGACAAAGTGGGTGAAATGGGATTGGAAAGATACTTTGCATGGGGCACGGGGAGATGATGCAGGGAATAGAGGGTGATATATTGAGTGGAACACTTAAAACCATGTCAACACAATAAATTAAAAATTTTAAAAGACTTAGTAAGTACTATAGCCTATACCCCTGGTCAGCAAACTGCGGCTCACTAGCCACATGCGGCTCTTTGGCCCCTTGAGTGTGGCTCTTCCACAAAATGCCATGTGCGGGCGCTACCTCGATAAGGAATGTACCTACCTATATAGTTTAAGTTTAAAAAACTTGGCTCTCAAAAGAAATTTCAATCGTTGTACTGTTGATATTTGGCTCTGTTGACTAATGAGTTTGCTGACCACTGGCCTATACCCTTTACAAGGCAGCCTAAAGCTTAAGATTGAAAACAGATGCTATGTTTTGACCATCATCAGAGGACTTTGTCACCTGATTCTGACTAGAAAGTTAACTGAATCCTGTCCTCATAATATTACCAAATCTGCATTGACTAACTTTTTCACAGAAGATGCCATCATGTATCTAAGAATAAAACTAAGACTGCATTGAGATTACAGAATAGGCTGTATGACTTCTTCATATTGGTTTGCTAATAAATATTTGTGTATTTGAGAGAACTGAGTCTTAGGTTTGCCATCAGTATAATAGTTTTATCTGGTAATGAGACTAGAAGAAGCCTCACTTAATCCTGACTAATGGAAACTATTCCTATCTATCAAAAAGCACCTAATAATAGGGGACCAACAAAGTGGATTAAATCAGTTTGCAATAGAAATCTTCCTTCTGCCCCTAGAAAAATGAAAACTATTTCAAATCACTATATTCTTAATCATATTCCTTTTTGTCTTCTGAGATCACTTACCGATTTTTTCATCTTCCTGTACCATTTTCCTCTCTTCTCTGAAAGCCCTGAGCCAGCGTATCTTCTCCTCCAGCTTCTTGGCAAAAAATAGATGGACTTCCTCAGTCTCCTTGTTGTGAAGCTTAAAGGCATTCTTCATGCTGACATTAAAGTCATCATCTCTGCCATCTTCAATGTCGATTACCTCATATTTATCCATGTCAATGCGGCCCTTGTAGTATAAGATGTCTCTCCGAATCAAGTCCTAGGTGGGAAGGAAGAGAAAGGTTTCTGTAAAAGGTATCTAGAGGTAGGTTTCAGGACAGTTGGCAAGTAGGCCCATCAGGATCCTAACACTGCCACTGTTTTGGAGTACCAATGGGGGTTGATTTTGTCTAAATTTGGTCAGGTTAATGTAGCAAGATGACATTGTCAGGTTGGTTAACCAGATGTTCTTAGAAAAGGTCTCTGTACTATATACAAAGACTGTCTCAGACACCAGCATCAATCCTTGTATGTGGTTCTAAGGCTGCTGATGGGAAGTACAAAGCATTAAGCCACAGAGGCACTGCTAGCAAAGGCCTTTCTTATTCCAAAATATTTGCAAGCCCTAAAGAGGCACAATATGAGCTGGGTGGTTTCCTGGAGTGAACTCAGGAATTCAAACAGGCCATTAAGACCTGCATATCAGAGGGAGGTCAGAGGAAATGAGTGGTAAGAGTAGCTTAGGTGGAAATCCTCTGCTGGCCAGGAAGAATTACCTACGGGGAGTCAAACACATGGCACTATGGGGAGTTTTGGAGAAGGCCTAGTGCAGCAGGAGAAATGGAGTTAAAAATTAATAAAGAGCTTCATATATTGACATGAATGACTCTCACAAGCCTTATTGTTTGAGAAGAATAGATGTAGATATATACAAATAGTACATTGCCTATCAGTTATAATTGTTGTTTTGTTCTGGAGTGCACAGGATTAGATAAATACCAACTCCCAATCCATGAGACACTCATCATTAATCTATGAATTGTACTCTTCTTTCTGTATTTATTTACTTAATTACTTTTTTTTCACTTTTCTACTTTCAACTTTTTTGTGTCTTTGAATCTAAAATGAGGCTTTTATAGACATATCGTTGGATCATTTTGTTTTAGCCATTCTGAAAATCTCTGGCTTTTAATTGGAGAGTTTCATACATTTAAATTTAATGTAACCACAGATCATGTAGAATTTGCATCTCTATTGTACTATTTACTTTCAATATATTATGTCTATTTTTTGTTCCTCAATTCTTCCATTACTGTCTTCTCTTGTATTAAATAAGTATTTCTAGCATACCATTTTAATTCCATTGTCATTTCTTCTACGATATATTTTTAAATTATTGTATTAGTGATTACCCTTGAGAGTACCATTAATATCTCAATTTATAACAATCTAACTTGAGTTAATATCAGCTTAGTTTCAATACTATACAACAAACGTGGCATTAAAAAATTTATTAAGTCCCTGGCCAGGTAGCGCCACTGGTTAGAACATTGTCTGGTCATGCCAAGGTTGCAGGTTCCATCCTCAGTCAGGGCACATACAAGAATCCATCAATGATGGCATAAATAAGTAGAACAACAAATTGTCTCTTTCTCTGTCCCTTCCTCTCTCTCTAAAGATAATAAAAATAATTTTTAAACGTTTATTTAAAACTTGATGTTTCGCTATTTCTCTCCTCTTTTAACATTTGTCACAAATTACATCTTTATGCATTGTGTGCCTATCAACATAGACTTATAATTATTTATGCAGTTTTTTTATAAATAAATTTTTATTAATTTTAATGGGGTGACATCAATAAATCAGGGTACATATGTTCAAAGAAAACATGTCCAGGTTATCTTGTCATTCAATTATGTTGCATACCCATCACCCAAAGTCAGATTGTCCTCTGTCACCTTCTATCTAGTTTTCTTTGTGCCCCCCCCCCTTCCCCCCTCCCCCCTTCCCTCCCCCCCCCCCCCCCCGTAACCACCACACTCTTGTCCATGTCTCTTAGTCTTGTTTCTACGTCCCACCAATGTATGGAATCATGCAGTTCTTAGTTTTTTCTGATTTACTTATTTCACTTCTACAATATTATCAAGATCCATCCATTTTGTTGTAAATGATCCGATGTCATCATTTCTTATGGCTGAGTAGTATTCCATGTGCCACATCTTCTTTATCCAGTCTTCTATTGAAGGGCTTTTTGGTTGTTTCCATGTCTTGCCCACTGTGAACAATGCTGAAATGAACACTGGGCTACATGTGTCTTTACGTATCAATGTTTCTGAGTTTTGGGGGTATATACCCAGTAGAGGGATTGCTGGGTCATAAGGTAGTTCTATTTTCAGATTTTTTGAGGAACCACCATACTATCTTCCATAATAGTTGTACTACTTTACATTCCCACCAACAGTGAATGAGGGTTCCTTTTTCTCTGCAACCTCTCCAATATTTGCTATAAATAATAGCTAATCTAACTGGTGGGGGTTGGTATCTCATTGTAGTTTTGATTTGCATTTCTCTAATAACTAATGAAGATGAGCATCTCTTCAAATATCTGTTGGCCATTTGTATTTCTTCCTGGGAGAAGTGTCTGTTCATGTCCTCTTCCCATTTTTTTATTGGATTGCTTGTTTGTTGTTGAGTTTTATGAGTTCTTTGTATATTTTGGATATTAGGCCCTTATCTGAGCTGTTATTTGAAAATATCATTTCCCATTTAGTAGGCTCTCTATTTTGTTATCAGTTTCACTTGCTGAGAAAAAACTTCTTAGTCTGATGTAGTCCCATTCATTTGTCTTTGCCTTCACTTCCCTTGCCTTTGGAGTCAAATTCATAAAATGATCTTTAAAACCAAGGTCCATGAGTTCAGTACCTATGTCTTCTTCTATGTACTTTATTGTTTCAGGGCTTATATTTATGTCTTTGATCCATTTTGAATTAATTTTAGTACAAGGGGACAAGCTGTAGTCGAGTTTCATTCTTTTGCATGAGGCTTTCCAGTTTTCCCAGCACCATTTGTTGAAGAGGCTTTCTTTTCTCCATTGTGTGTTGTTGGCCCATTTATCAAAAATTATTTGACCATATATATGTGGTTTTGTTTCTGGGCTTTCTATTCTGTTCCATTGGTCTGAGTGTCTATATTTTTGCCAATACCATGCTGTTTTGATTGTCGTGGCCCTATAATAAAATTTGAAGTCAGGTATTGTAATGCCCCCAGCTTCATTCTTTTTCCTTAGGATTACTTTGGCTATTCAGGGTTTTTTATAGTTCCATATAAATCTGGATTTTTTGTTCCATTTCTTTAAAAAATGTCATTAGAATTTTGAAGGGAATTGCATTAAATTTATAAATTGCTTTTGGTAATATGACCATTTTGATCATATTTTTTCTTCCTATCGGAGAACAAGGAATATTTTTCCATCTCATTGTATCTTTCTCGATTTCCCTTAACAATGTTTTGTAGTTTTCATTATATAGTTCCTTTATGTTCTTTGTTATGTTTATTCCTAGGTATTTGATTTTTTTGTTGTTGTTGCAATCGTGAAGGTGATTATTTTTTTGAGTTCGTTTTCTAATATTTCATTGTTGGCATATAGAAAGGCTATGGACTTTTGTATATTACTTTTGTATCCTGTGACCTTACTGTATTGGTTTATTGTTTCTAGTACTCTTTTTGTGGAGTCTTTGTGGTTTTTGATGTATAGGATCATATCATCTGCAAAAAGTGATACCTTTACTTCTTCTTTTCTGATATGGATGCCTTTTATTTCTTTCTCTTGTCTGATTGCTCTGGCCAGAACTTCTAGCACCATGCAAAATAAGAGTGGAGAGAGTGGACAACCCTGTCTTGTTCCTGATTTAAGGGGTAAAGTCCTCAGTTTTATGCCATTTAATATGATGTTGGCTGATGGCTTATCATATATGGCCTTTATCATGTTGAGATACTTTCCTTCTATACCCATTTTGTTGAGTATCTTAAACATAAAGTTGTGTTGTATTTTATCGATTGCCTTTTCTGCATCTATTGATAAGATCATGTGGTTTTTGTTCTTTGTTTTGTTGATATGGTGTATTACGTTAACCGTTTTATGTATGTTGAACCATCCTTGAGATTCTGGGATGAATCCCACTTGATCATGATGTATTATTTTTTTAATATGTTGTTGTATTCTATTTGCTATTATTTTGTTTAGTATTTTAGCATCTGTATTCATTAGAGATATTGGTCTGTAGTTTTCTTTCTTTGTGCCGTTCTTGCCAAGTTTCGGTATGAGAGTTATGTTGGCCTCATAAAATGTGTTTGGAAGTATTGCTTCTTCTTCAATTTTTTGGAAGACTTTGAGTAGAACAGGAACCAAGTCTTCTTTCAATGTTTGATAGAATTCACTAGTATAACCGTCTGGGCCTGGACTTTTATTTTTGGGGAGGTTTTTAATAGTTTTTTTCTATTTCCTCCCTGCTAATTGGTGTGTTTAGGCTTTCTGCTTCTTCTTGACTCAGTCTAGGAAGGTTCTATTGTTCTAGGAATTTATCCATTTCTTCTAGATTGTTGAATTTGGTGGCATATAGTTTTTTGTAGTATTCCACAATAAATGTTTGTATATCTATGATGTCTATGGTGATTTCTCCACTTTCATTTTGGATTTTGTTTATATGAGTCTTCTCTTTTTTCCTTGGTGAGTCTTGCCAAGGGTTTGTCAATTTCGTCAATCTTTTCATAGAAACAGCTCCGTGTTTTATTAATTTTTTCTATAGTTTTTCTGTTCTCTATTTCATTCATTTCTGCTCTGATTTTTATTATTTCCTTTCTTTGGCTGGTTTTGGATTGTCTTTGTTCTTCTTTTTCTAGATCCTTAAGGTGTGAAGTTAAGTGGTTTACTTGGGCTCTCTCTTGTTTGTTCATATAGGCCTGAAGTGATATGAACTTCCCTCTTATTACTGCTTTTGCTACATCCCAGAGATTCTGATATGTCGTATTGTCATTTTCATTTGTCTGTATATATCTTTTGATCTCTGCACTTATTTCTTCTTTGACCCCTTCATTTTTTAAAAGTATGTTGTTTAGTTTTCACATTTTTGTGGGTTTTTCCCTCTTTCTTTGCAGTTGAATTCTAGTTTCAAGGCTTTATGATCAGAAAATATGCTTGGTACAACTTCGATTTTATTGAATTTGCTGATATTACTTTTGTGGCCCAACATATGGTCAATTCTTAAGAATGTTCCATGTACACTAGAGAAAAATGTATACTATGTCGCTTTGGGATGAAATGTCCTGTAGATGTCTATCATATCCAGGTGCTCTAGTGTTTTGTTTAAGGCCAATATATCTTTATTGATTTTCTGTTTGGAATAATGATCTGCCATCAGTGTTGTATTGAGGTCTCCAAGTATGATTGTATTTTTATCAGTTTTTGTTTTTAGGTCAATAAAGTAGCTATCTTATATATTTTGGTGCTCCTTGGTTTGGTGCATATATATTAAGAATTGTTATGTCTTCTTGATTCACTGTCTCCTTAATCATTATGAAATGATCATTTTTGTCTCTGAGTACTTTTTCTGTCTTGTAGTCAGCATTATTCGATATGAGTATTGCTATGCCTGCTTTTTTTTGGATGTTATTTGCTTGGAGTATTGTTTTCCAGCCTTTCACTTTGAATTTGTTTTTATCCTTGTGGCTTATATGTGTTTCTTGTAGGCAGCATCCAGTTGGATTTTCTTTTTTAATCCATTCTGTTACTCTGTGTCTTTTTATTGGTGAGTTTAATCCATTTACATTTAGTGTAATTATTGACAATTGTGGGTTCCCTATTGCCATTTTATAAATTTCTTTCTGTTAGTTTTGTATCTTGTTTGATTCTTCCCTTTTATTTTTCTATCATTTGTTTTTGTTTGTTTGTATTCCCTACTTATTTCCTCCGTTGTTACCTTTTTTAAGTCATGTGTTTCTGTGGTGGTTTTTTCAAGGGTGGTTACCATTAAGTAATGAAAAGGGTACCTACCATATTCATTGTAGTACCCTATCTTATGGGAGTTTATGCACTCTATCGTCCTTTGCTACTGTTAATCTTCATCCTCTCCCCCCCCCCTTTTTTTTGTTTTTGTTGTCACAGCTTAAATTTGATTTTAAGGTGTTCTTGGTGGAACTGTTACTTGTGGTTTTGTTTTGTTTTGTTCTTTGTATCTGGTTGGAAAACCCCCTTTAGTATTTCCTGGAGTGGGGGTTTTCTGATGATAAATTCCCTCATCTTTTCTGTATTTGTGAAAGTTCTTATTTCTCCTTCATATTTGAAGGATAGCTTTGATGGGTATAGTATTGTTGGCTGAAAGTTCCTCTCTTTAAGGAATTTAAATATTGGGGTCCACTCTGTTCTAGCTTGTAGAGTTTCTGCTGAATATCTGATGATAATTTAATAGGCCTTCCTTTATATGTTGTATTCTTCTTTTCCCTGGCTGCCTTGAGAATTTTTTCTTTGTCATTGTTTTATGCCAGTTTCATTATGATGTGCCTTGGAGTAGGTTTGTTGGGGTTAAGAAAACTTGGTGTTCTGTTTGCTTCTTGAATTTCAGGCTTTAGTTCTTTCCACAGGCTTGGGAAGTTCTCGTCTATTATTTGTTTGAATATATTCTCCATTTCATTTTCTCTCTCTTCTCCCTCTGATATACCTGTTATTCTTATGTTATTCTTTTTGATGGAGTCAGACAATTCCTGTACGGCTTTCTCATTTTTTAAAATTTTTGAGTCTCTCTTCTTCTCTCTGTTGTGCCTCAAGTTTCCTGTCTTCTATGTCACTAATCCTACCTTCTATCTGGCCTGTTCTATTAGCTAAGCTTGTTACCTCGTTTTTCAGTTCATTAATTGAGTTTTTCATCTCTGTTTGATTTGTTTTTATAGTTTCAATTTCCTTGGTAATATATCCTTTGTGTTCATTGAGTTGTTTTCTGAGCTCCCTAAATTGCCTTTCTGTGTTTTCTTGTATATCTCCAAGTATTTTTAGGATTTCTATTTTAAATTCTCTGTCATTTAGCTCCAAGGTTTCCAATATATTAATTTTTTTCTCCATAGATTTTTCCATATCTATCCGTGCTACTTCTCTATCTTTTGTATCCATGATATTTGATTTCCTTTTTCTTAACGGCATCTGAGGGTGGTTTTGTTGATAGTACTAATGAGAATTAATAAAGAATAAAAGGTAAAAAAAAAGAAAAAAATATTTGGAAAAAAATAATAATTTATTATTTCCCCCCTTTTTTTTCTTCTCTTCCCCTCCTTTCCCCTCCTCCTTAGGAAAATATCATGATGAACTGTGAATTATATTATACTAAATGGAACAAAAACTGTTTATAATGGAGGGCCTGAGTTGGGGGGAAGTGTTCAAGGGGCAAAAAGGAGGAAGGGACCCACAAAATGCAAAAAAGGAAAACATTTGGGTCAAGTATAAAATTATTTGCTTGCAAGTGATGGTCGACTGAGATATAATAAACAGGCTAAGAGGGAAACAGAAAAAAGGAAAAAAAATACTATTATATTAAGTGGAGCAAAAACTAGACAGCATGGAGATCCAGGGTTGGGAAGAATGCTAATGAGTTAAAAAGTGAAGTAAAAAGCACCCAAAATGCCACACAAAAAAATTTGAGTCCCAAATAAAATAATTTGTTCGTGATTGAGGATTGAATGAGAGGAAAATAAAAGGAGAAAAGAAGAAACTAATAGAGAGGGAGAAAAAAGAAAAAGAGGAAAAGGAAAAGGAGAAAAAAAAACAAAAAGAGAGAGAGAGAGAGTTAAGGGTTTTGGAGTGTAACCCTCATGGAAAGGAAGAAAGAAGCAAAGAAAGAAAATGGGAAATGTAACACTTATGGGTAGTGTAGTTCAAGAAGAGGAAAGAATAAGACAGGCAGAGAATAAAAGGACCAAGGCAGAGGAAAAAGAAATAATAATAATAATAATAATAATAATAATAATAAAGGCAAGAAGATGAAAGAAACAAAAAAAATAGTGGAACAAGTTATGTAGTCTATGGACTTTTCTTGATTTTGAGAGGTTAACTTCTTCCTTTTTCTTCCTACTCCCTCTTCCTGGTCAATGACTCTGTACCCCAGGCTCTGCCCCTGTGGCACACTTAGGTAGAGATTTGCAGTTGATGAAACTCTACGGCGATGTCATATATTAGGCTTCAGTCTCGTTGGTAGTCAAGGTTTGTTAGCGTTTGCAGGCTCTGACAATGAGAGAGTCTGTTTTCCCAGAGCCTCTCTCCTAGTCTCTCCTTCCTGAATTAGTAGCCTGATGATCCAGCTATGAGGTTGCCGTTGCCTCTGCCTGGGAAGTAAGAGGCTCAAAGGGCTGGCAAATCCCCACTCTATCCCCACTCAATGCAAGGCTCTGGGTAAGGCTCTGTCAGTCAGAGCCACCAGTGTAATCAGGTGGGGCTGGGAGCCAATTGCTCTCAAGGTGACTTTGTATGAGCCTCCAAGCCTGTTCAGCATGCCTAGCACTCTGTGGGACCACTCTCGCCAGTATTTTTGCACTTTGTAACCTGTTTTGGCTGTGAAGAAGGTGCCCTAGTCACTGCCTACAGTATAGGAGGTCTTAACAGCTGCCAAGTCCCTCTTTTTAGCATATATACCTAAGTATGAAAGCTCTGCCAATCAGAAGTTGCCCCTACCCCTTTAGCAAGATGCACTAAAAAATATCACACCTCATCTTAGATTGATGAACTGAGAGAGATCTTGTCCGTTAGAGCCGTGTAGGTCAGTTGGAAGGTGAGCAGACTGTGGGTTAAGCTAATTTCAGTGATTGGATCCACTGATCTACTCCAGGAAGGACTGCAAGCTTCCCGCGCACCCCTCCTCCGACGCTTGATTGTTAACTTGAATGGCTAGGTGAGGCTCCCCGCCTGCCCAGAGAAGCTCGGGCATAGAGAAGTTCACTTTGGCGCACTCCCCTCGCACTGCTGGCAGCTGCTGCTCACCTGTCCTTGCCGGGACCGGCACGGGCGTTAGCTGGCATGGGCTGAGTCACCACAGGCTCACTCTTTCCTTGGCTTGAACGTCCATGCTGCAGCCTAGCTTCCTTCACACCCTTAGCCCCCCCCAACTCTATCTCAGTTCCAAGTGAAAACAGCCCTTGCTTGGGTCAGTGAGGAAGGCGGAGTATTTCTTTCTATGTCTTATTTCCTTCAGGGTTGATTATATATTTAGTCAATTTTTCGCTCGATCATACCTTCATTTTCAGTGTGTAGGACTCCCAGATGCTCCAAGGATAAATTTTTCTGTCTCTGATTGATGAACTTGTTGAAATTTTGGGGAGATTTGTCAGTCGTGCTCCTCATGGCGCCATTTCTCTGACGTCCCTTAATTACTTTCAATAATATATTAAGTTTTGGTGAACCCATCACCCAATCCAAGACCTACAATGTTAAGGCAAACTCCATCTCAAATCCCATGTTCATCATTCCCTTGATTTCATCTCTATACAGTTAATTTCATCTGTACCTATTCCACTTATAAAAGGTTTAAAAACATACAAAAATTGCCACATAATGTTTAAGGATACACACATATGTACAAAAACTATAAAAATACACGAGAAATTCAGACAGTAAGTACAAAGAGGAGAATGGAGAGAGGTGAGGAAAAATAGCACTGTCCTAAGCTTCCCCTGAGAGCACACCTAATGCTGGGACATGTTGTGTGGCTGGGTCTGTCCAAAAATGACCCCAGTGAGCCCTGTCCTGACAGATTTCCTCTGTTAGCAGAGATCGTTTCAGGCCAATTCCCCATCCTGTCTGCTTATTCTTGGAGCTTCAGACAATCTGACAGTTAGTAATGCTCATTAACTTCTATTAATATTATATGGTTTAACTAAACTATTCATATTCTACTGAATTGCCTGATATGACTCACTTCTCAGCTGCAGGCTACCTGCATAGGATTTCCCTTTGGCCACATTCCCAATCCTAACTTTTTATATTACATGGTAAACTGGGCTTTTCACTAGGGCTAGGGAAGGCTGTTCTTAAGGATTCGTAACATAGTTCTATCAATCTTGGAAGTCTCAGGCTGCAACATACAGATGTTTAATGGCTTTGCAAAAAAAATTACCATCACATTGTTCTGTTTCCTCCCATAATGATCATTCAGATAAATAGGCTGTGAGTACAGATGGGTTCTGATCTGTTGGGTGCCCCTGGCATCAAGTTCACAGGAGAGGAAGAGGTCAGCTCTACAGAGTGGGCCAACATTGCTCCAAGCCTCTTTCAAGGTCTGGGTTCTTTATAACATGCTAAGGTAGACAGGCTCAGTCTGGCTAAAGGGACAGTGTGGTTCCCATGCACTGACTTCCACATCCTCAAGAACACTTTGTGAGAAATACGCATTAAAAGTGGGCTCTGTCTGGCTAATCTAACCACAAAAGCAGAACAAACTGAGAATGAATCAATATAATATAGTTTGATATTGTAAAGGCTTGAAACCTGTCTTATAATACATAATACAAATACACATATACCTGGGAATCCATATCTAGACCACACAGGTGGGTGTCCACTATGCTAGAATATAGACAATCTCACTTCCCTGTAGTCCTAACTTCAGCCTGAAGCTTCCTTTTCTTCTGAGTTTGTGTATCATTAGCACTTTCAGACTTCAAATCCCTTACTAGTTTTCAAAAATAGAAAGTATGTACATATCTATTACCATAAACTAAATCTTCTATTGTTTTTGTTTTCTTTTCTTTTGTTTTGTATTTAAGGATAGCAAGCAACTAGAGAGAACAGGGCTAGAAAGATGTGTTATTAAAACTCTTCCTTTGCCTGCTCTTTCTGATTCCTGGGAAGGTTGAATATAAGTTTTCAGACACCAGATTAGCCATAAAGCCAAGTGCAATGATGTAAGAATGATTAAGAGTGATCCACTGTTCAGCCCTGGCCGGGTAGCTCAGTTGGTTAGAGTGTCATCCTGAAGCACAGAGGTTGCAGGTTCAATCCCCCGTCAGGGCGCATACAGGAACAGATCGATTTTCCTGTCTCTTTCTCTCCCTTCCTTTCTCACTAAAATCAATAAATTTAAAAAAAGAATAATTCACTGTTCAGAAAATCCAGTGATAAGGGGTAGTTAAGGTCATAAAGTAGTGTGGAACAGTGGAAAAAGCGAGAAAGTTCAAAGACCTGAGTTTGAGTCCCAGCTGTTTAACCTACTAACTGTGTGGTCCTGGGTAAGCCACTTAAATTCTCTGAGCCTTAATTTCCTCATCTATGAAAATAGGAGACTCAGCCTTACTCTCTTATATTGTAAAATGGTTGTAAAACTCAAATCTAAACACACAGTTACTAGGGCACAAGACCAGCGCTGTCTCATAAATATGGTGCTAAACTTTCTTGCTCTCAGACCAATATTTTGTAGAACTTTAAAACTCCTTTTAATAAACCTAAAAATCTCAATACTTCCTTTAGTTCATTTAAACTTTCAAAGTAAGTTAAATATTGTGACTGAAAATAAATCAAAGCAAAGTTATCTCTGAATATTTAAAATGTACATAGCTACCCCAATATTCCTAAAAATTACCCACACCCTTTTAGGGCGGGAATAAGGGGTGGTGGTAGTGGGTGGCAAATATCATTTCATAGATTTATACTTGGGTTCACACTAATACCTCCTCCCTGCCCCAGTGTTGCTTCCTATTTCAATACTTCCAGCCTTCAAAGTCAAATTCACAATTGTTCCTCTCTAAAGAAGCCTTCTGTGACTACTGCACCCACTAGCTCCTCACTGTGGTTTCCCTTTTCTGAATGTTAGCACAGACTATACACACTTATACAACTGACCCTCAGCTATTACATGTCTGAGCTACATTTGTTCTGTTTCAGAGCTTTTAGTCGTATCTACCCATTTAAGCTGTGCCAAGCATAGCACCTTCCTTGGTCTTCTTCACTCAGGTGTTGTCCAGGGAAGGTCAGCTAACAGAACCTCAGAGGTTTCTCTGCTCAGCTTCTGCTCATAGTAAGGAGACAAACCTCTCTAAGCCCTGGTTGCCTATGGTTCTATTGGGTCCAGGCTGTCTATATGACACTTGTTAATGATGGGCTGAGTGTTTTCATTTGGACATCATGGATAGGTGCTCACCACAGTTGCTACCTGGGTTGCCACAAGTTCCCTGCCTAAATGGGGTTGTTTCTAATTGTATCCTAGTATTTCTCTTTTTCCTTTTCATTAATCTGAGATGAAAAAATATCAAGGAAGCTCAGCTACTACATTGCCAGGAGGTCCACAGAGGTATGCAGAGAAGCACCGTGGCCCTAGCCATGGTGCTAGCAAGGAACCTACCCCCATCCCTGACATCATACAATTGAAACTATTGAAACTGCTGTTTCAATTATTTGAATTTGGACTCACTGGGTTTTCATGGGGTTTAGGAAGATACTGTAGGACATTTTGTACAAATGACAGATGCTGCAATGTGGGGAATGCAACTGTTCAGGATTGCAGTCTCTCACTCATTTGTCAATAAGGTCCTCTCTACCTGTTTAGAGGGGGCCCTGGTTATTACCCCCTAGCCTGGGTCATCCTGGCTTTATCTCCAGATTCAGAGAAGACACATAGGACTGGGACTGGATTTATTTTCTCATTATTTTATTCCAACATGTAGAGTACATACTTATTAATAACAAAATAATAATATTAACAATGCAACAGTGAACTTATAGATTTTATACCAAATATTATTCTAAATGCTTTGAATTTTACTCCAGCATTATTGAGGTATATATTTAAGCTGCATAATATGATGTTTCGATATACATATCATTGTAAAATAGTTTCCATATTCAAATTAATTAAAATATTCATCACTGTTTTTGTGATGAAAAACTTATGATCTACTATCCTACCAAATTTTGAAAATACAGCACAGTATCACTAAGTATAATCACCATGCTGGTACATTGGCTCTCCAGAACTTATTCATCCTGCATAACTGAAAGTTCATACCCTTTGACCAAGATCTTCCTATTTCCTCTACCCCCAACAGCCCCTGTTATCAATCATTCTACTCTCTATCTTTATGAGTTCAACTATTCTAAATTCCACATACTGTATAAGTAAAATCATATGGTATTTGTCTGTCATATTTTATTTAGCATAATGTTTGCCAGGTTCTTCTATATTGTTTCAAATGGCAAAGTTCCTTCTATGTTAAGACTAAATAGCATCCCATTGTGTGTTTATCACATTTTCTTTATGCATTCTTTAATAGCTAAAAGCTCTGTATTTACTAACTTAAATAATCCTTACAACAATTCTACAAAGAAGGTATTGTTATAATTCCATTTTATGAGGAACTGGAGACTTAAAGCAGTTAAAAAACTTGTCCATGAATAAAAAGTACTTAATGGCAGAGCTGACCTTTGAGTTCAGGCTATCCAGCTCTAGAATCTATGTTTGTTTAATCTTCTGTGTACTGCCTCCTAATAAAAATTTGCTGAATAAATTATTAGTAACATGAAATATACAGTAATAGTATCAATGGTTAGTATTTACTGAGTACTTACCAAGTATTAGGCACAGCAACTATATTGTCTCATTTAACCTTCCTGACTTCCCTTCCATGAAGACACAATTATGATTCTAATTTTGCAAATAAAGGGATAATAATAGGCACAGAGGATTTGTTCAAGGTCATGCAGTGCATGGGATAAAAGAAATGGATGCTATCCTGTCTGGCCCTAGAATGCATGCTCTTTAAGACTATACTTCAGTGCTTCCCACTAACTCGTGGTTTTTCTCAAAGTCTCCTGAGTTAAGTTCTATCATCGACCTGATTTGACATTGATGAAAAATATATATTTAAAGTTCAAGAACTGCCCACAATTAAGCAATTTAGTAAGCGATAGTAGAGTCTAGGACCCAGGTGTTCTGGTTTCAAATCTTCATCTTCTGTTAGCTATATACCCATCTCTATTGTTATTTTTGCATTTCTAGAATCAAATGACTTATCCTCTAAGTCTGGCCAATTAGTGCAAGAAGAAATTACCCAAATTCAGAAAGTTCCTTGAACAGAAGTCCTCTCTGTAGCATCATTGCATTCTATTTAGCTCTGATCCTCCCAGAATACAATGAAAGCAACATAAATACCAAGTAGTTATGGTACAAGGGACAACAGAGTATGTCCACACTGGCACAATTGAGGACAGAAAACACAAGAAAAAGGCTATGTGGGGCAATTGCAGGGTTATAGGAACACAAGTGGATGAATGACTGGGGAAAGGAAAAAGGGGTTCTCCTCCCTTGTCCAGTAAAAAGTAAATGGAAAAATATGAAAAAAAGAAAGAAAAAATCCCCCAAAGCAGCAGCAAAATAATTTTTAGTATAACCATCTCAGAAAATAATTACAATACACTTGCATAATTAAATAGCAGGGCAATGAGATGAGAGGAGTAGAGACAGCCATTGTAGAGGACAAGAAGAAAGAGAACAAACAGTCTTATCTAGATTTTTCAAAAGTAAAGTGACAATAAAAGAGGGAGGATAGCAAAGGTTAAAAGAATGGATCACATAATTAGAAGCCACTGTTATCTTCACACTACTATAATGGCTATTTAATTAAAAAACATACATAAATACATATATGTGACTGTGTGTACATATACACACTCAAATTATAATTTTTAAGCTGTTCCAAGTGGCTTAGGCTATCCTTATTTCCAATGTACAAAATGGGAAAAGTTTTGCATAATAATGTACAAAATGGAAAAGTTTTGCATAAATGGGGAAGTTTTTGTAATGAATCGTAACAGTTAACTTTCAAAAATCCTGTGTCCTGAGTTGACAGAAGTCCTAGGAAGAATTGCAGGGAGCTAAGAAGAGGCCTGGGTGTTTGGCCAAATTCTAGAATTATAAAAAACTCTCTTCCAGGATTAGCTACAGATCAAGGTGATTACTGTACCTATTAATTAATCAGCTATTGGTTCCAGAGCTGGCATTCAAAACTTATCCCAGATACGGGTACATTGACTTAAAACTCAATTTGTTCTGTCAATCCACTGTCAAAGGCAAATGGGCAAAGATTAAATGCAAGAT
This sequence comes from Saccopteryx leptura, assembly GCF_036850995.1. NCBI lineage: Eukaryota > Metazoa > Chordata > Mammalia > Chiroptera > Emballonuridae > Saccopteryx > Saccopteryx leptura. Next base: position 71,363,567 of record NC_089516.1, on the reverse strand, counting down.
GTGGCACACAAAAAGAACAGGGTGCTTAAAATCAAATGTGTATTTCATGTCTCAGCTGGAAAAAAATGACAATGTTTAACTAGGTGTTTTAAGACTGACCATTCCTCTTGAGACACATTTACTACTGGATGAAGATGAGAACAAAGAGACCAGATGATGGACTAAGAGCCAATGGTAGGACAACAAATTTGGAAAGTCACTCTAAGCAGTATTTGGGTTTACCCTCCTTTTTCATTTTCCCTGGTCCCAAATTCTTCCCAAACACTCCCTGGAGACAAAGTGGCCTGAATTTCCTATGTTAAGAGAGGAGGTGAGGGGAACGGTATACCATTAGGAGGTATCAGTCTGAGAACATCTTTCTACCTGCCAAGGATAAGAGACCAAAAAAAAAAAAAACAAAAACAAAAACAAAACAGCACTCACAATTTCACCAGAGGTCAAAGAAAAGGTAAGACCTCTCCTCATGTGGATTACAGAGAATAGAAGGTGGAGAAGATCATAGTTCAGAGTTACAGGGAAGTGATATAATTTGTGTAGAAAATGGGTAGGGGTGTAGGGGAAATCTCTATATCACAAAGGTACATATCCATCAGGGAAAGGTAGGAGGCCTCTTATTGGTTCTTGGGACAGTGAGGAGCCAAGTGGCCAGAGCTATTAGAGTGGAAATGAGTGGAAGTACTCAGGGAAGCTATTTTTCACCAACTGGGAGAGAAATATTTAAATATTTTTAATGACTAGTGCAAAGCAGTAGGCTATCAGCTTTGGGTGAAAGACAGTGAGAAGGATTACCATGAGAAGCAGGAGAGTAAATGGTAAAAACAGTACCAAAATTGAAAAGTACCAACTTCAGGACTATACTGTCTATAAACCAGCTCTGCCTGTGATATTCATGCCATACCTGTGATCCCAATAAAGAATTGCTGTCCATCTCCTTTCTGTTTTCCATCCATTTTACTTTCAGTTTTAGCCCATTTTACTGAAAGCTGGGGATGACAAAGAGGGAGGGGATGGTGCCCCCTGAAGTGCCCATATCACTCAGGGAAGAAGGGGGGTGGGATTACCTTCTTGCAGAGGACCATTTGGTGGTCAAACAGGAAGAAGACCCGCTGCTGGTTGCGGCCATAGGGCTGATAGATCCAGGCCATCTCCCCAGTGTAGATCAGCTCCGAGCTCCTGTCTAGGATGTCCTCACCCTGGGAAGGACATGTCACAGTGAGAGGCAGCCGGGCAGGAGGGATGAACACATCACCTGCCTGAAGGCACCTAGGGCTGGCATAGTCTGGAGCAGGAGTAGAACAGAAAGGATTGGTGGAAAAGGAGGGATAAAGGGAAGGACTCCTGGTAATCCCTGAACAGCTCCATCAGCTAGAAGGACTCATACCCTTGTTCATTCTGAGGCCAAATGAACCCCAGGACCATATAGAACTGCTATAGTCAGTTGTCCTAGAGCCCTAGGGGCACACCAACTGTAATGGGGTTTATTCACTAATTCTCCTTCTTTTTCTCTATGAGTCTCTCTCTCTGCCCCAGTATTTCATCCAAGTTCTAGTCTTATAGACTTCCTCTACCTGAATAGTGAGCCTGAGCAGGTAGTATAAGTCTCTGTACTTCCCAGAAGAGAAGAACTGGACAGGGTAAGCAAGAAAGAGATAACAGATGGAAAGCGAATCCACTCACTCTGTTAAAATAGTTACTTCTGCTCCTCTCAGTTCATTAAAATCTACTGATTAAATAGAAAACTTCACAACCACATGCTCCCTTGGTTTATTATCCAGAGAGACAGACACCACTTCTCTTCCCTGCTATGTTGAGTCAGACACACACAAAAAAAGCACCTGACTCCTAACTCATTCCATTCTACAGTTTCTAAGTGTTCTTTCTTTATAATAACTCTGCTAGGTCAGAGGTATGTGGGGTGTGTGTCAGATGTCAAGTTAAACTTCACAAATCTTCAGTGGGGGAGACTACTACAGGTGTGCTCAGAATTCATGGAACAGAAGACAAACCACACAAAACCATGGGTACAAAAGGATGTGCGTTCCTGGGCCTATGTGAATATGGGGAAAAAAGAGCAGTGATTCAGAACTCAGGAGAATTAATACACTGATCACAAAAACTAGGGGATATTTTATCGCTTCATATCCATTTTGAAATATCCCCTAATTTTTGTGAGTACTTTACTTAATGAGCACCTATATCAGTCAGGCATGTGCTACATACTTTATTTCTTGTGTTCCTCACAATTGCCCTAGGAGATAGATAGTCTTGCTCTCATTTTATAGTCTGAGGACAGAGATGGCAAGTAAATAGCCAATGTCACCCAGCTATTTAGCTATACATCTACAACCAATCCCATATTCTAAAGCTCCAGAGAATATGCACATGCTTGCCATTATATTATACTGTTTCTAGATAAAAAAATTACTGGAGAGTCAGTCCCTTCCTCTCTCTAGGTCTCAGTTTTTCCAGCTGTTAAAGGAGGGATATGAGGATGATGTCTAAGTTCCTAGCCCCCGATACTCTGATGCTAAGATCTGAGCCTTACATCCAAAAGCTAGAAGTCAAGATTAGAAACGGGAGCTGCTGCATCATCCCAGAAACAATCAGTAGCAAATAGACTAGGCAGGGTATTGAACCAAAGAGAGGGGGACCTGGAAATAATGTATTGAACATACCATCTTTTTCACTCGAGTCTAAAGGCTGGAAAGAAAAAGAGGAGCACAGTGGAAATATTTGTTAATACCTCAGAAAGAAAGCTCAGAGATACTAGTGTGACTCCAGATTCTGCCCCAGAGATACCCTGGAATTTAGACAGACACTAATCTTTGAGGAGCCCACATACTAGCACAGAATCTCTGGAGGCCCAGGGCTGGGAGAAAAAGTCCTCAGAATGAGGGAGTGTACAGGCCTTTCCTGTTGTAGTAATAATGGAAAGATAATAATAGTAACAATCTACCATGTCCCATCCTGAGGTATGCCAGGAAGATGTGCTACCATCCATTTTGAATATTATGAAGTAAAAGAAAGCTATAAATGGGGGTCAATGACATACAAAAATGGACAGGATTACTTTTATACTCACCTCTTGCTAAACTGAGAATGATCAGACCAGGACTAGGACTACTCAATGTCATCTTGTCCACCCCCCATACCAGCCAGGAGTAACACAATTCTATTCTAAGCACTTCTTATCCCATGTAACTCTACCAAGCAAAACAAAAACAGAAAAAATAATACATACCCTATGCTCACCAAGCTGGTTAACAGTTGATGTTGGGAAATTTACATATCCTCTCTGTACCTGAGTTTCCCCATCTTTAAAATGAGGATAATAGCAGTACTAACCTCATTTGGCTGATGTGATTATATAATCTAACATATATAAAGTTCTTAGGAAAGTACACATCACACTATAAATTCTCCATAAGTAAAAGCTATCCTATGCTACATACATATTCCTATTCATACTCACAACAACACAATAAGAAATGTACTGTTATTACTCCCAAAACCAAGGTTGAAAAATTAGAAGTAAATGTCCCAAAGTCGTTGACTCCAGGCCAGGCTCCCTCTAAAGCCCGTGTTATAACTAGCAAACCACAACAGTATTTTGACCCCTTAATGGGGCAACCAGCTGCCTTAGAAGTTTTCTGAGTTTGGAATCTCAGAAGGCTTGGGTTCTATACCAACCATTGCTACCAATTTACTCTGTGCTCATGGGAAGTAGGAAAATAGGTTAACTGCTCTCAATCTGTTTCTCAATTTGGACAATGGAAATAATACAATGGTTCCTGTTTGGCTCACCTTATACAGCTTCTTGAAAGCATCAAATCAGTCCATGTGAATGAAAAAGCTCTCTCAAAATTCAAAGCTCTTATCCTTTGCCTCTTCTGCCATACTTGCACTATGTTTCTTTGCCTTGTCCCCAAAAGTGCAATCCTTTTCCACTGATCTCTTTCTGTTCTCTTCCATTCCTCCAGAATTATGCTCACTCTGTTCCCTATGCCTGCAACATATTTGCCCCCACTGAATATGCAAGACCACATTTCACTCGTCTCAATATACCAATGCCCAGCATCTCATTCTGATTATAGGCCAATTGTCTCATGTAGGGTTGTGGCCTCAGGAAATGCCATCTTTTTCATACAGTTTATTTTCAATGTTGCCTACCAGCAAGAGGGCAGAGAAATAACAAATCCATCCACATTTGATCTCCTGGTGTGAGGACTATGCCTCATCATGCCACCTTAGCTTTTAAAGAGATGCTTTTGCTGCCTCCATCACGTTGGGGTTTTGAGTTTCCTCCAAATTCTTTGGATTAAATCATCTGATGATAAATTGGAACAGGCCCCAGGGATTGCACAACCAGACTGTGACAGGAAGGGTTCCAGGAGGAGGAAATCACAACTACTATACACAATCAAATTCCCAAATACAAGCTCCAAAACTGGGCTCCCGGTTTAAAAAAAAAAGGATTAAAAAGAAGCTATCAGGGATATGTTCCTTGTCCCTTCCTTTCAAGTGGATCTAATGAGTGTAAAGTGTGGCAAAATGACAGCTCAACCAAATATCAGCATCAGAGAAATTAGAAATAGATATTCCCCAGAAACTGCAGTTCCTGGGAACAGGTTCTTCCCCTTGCCATTTCTCTAAGCTGTTCTTAGGTATTGATTATTTCTTAGAGGTTAGGTCTAATGTCCAATGGAATAGGGCTGTCAGAGATTATTTTTATAAGCAGATGATTAAAGAACAAAACAAAACAGAATTTGGTCTGTCAATTCAGCATGGCTGATGGCTGTGGCCTGAAGTGTGCAGGCATGGGTAGACCTAGTAGATGTATCAGGGTGAAGTCATCCTACCAGGAGGAAAAGAAGTATGTTGGCTGGCCTATACCAGAAAACGAACCTTGTATTCTGTGTTTGGGAGTTCATTAGCATGAAGCAGTTCTCAACTAAGTGTTTATCCGGTGATGAAGAAATTCAAGGACTTGAAGAGATTTGAAAGGCTACTGAGTTAATCCATTTGTATCCTGGGAATATAAAAAGAAATGAACCTTTCTTTCCTTAATGAAGCACTGCCACAAAGATTTCTCCAACCTATTTAGACAACTATCAAGTAGACATTACCTCTCATTAGCAGGATGTTTTGCCTTGGGTCTAATCTAAATCCTTACTGCTCTTAAAATCTAATTCTTCTTCACCTATCCATGACTATGTGAAGTTGTGGCTATGTTATTCAGACTCCCCAAGATCCACACTGGTAAGGATCCTACCTCCCAATCTAGGACAGAGGCCTGCCACTGGGCAATCTTGTCGATATTCTCCAAACGCCGCTTGCGTTCATTGATCTGCTGAGTCACATTTCTCATGACAGCTAAAGCAGCTGCCACATACCTGTAGTCACTGTGAAGACACAAAAGTACAAGTTGAATGATTCAATATGTCAGAGAATCAATGCACTAGATGGCAACCCTGACATCTACTCTCTTCTTTCTACTTAGAATAAGAGAGTCCTGGATTTCAGATAGAAGCCATGCCACATGGAATAAAAGACTATATTACTTACCCTTTTTTATAGTAAGGGGTAACTATACAACTAAATTATGTCCAGTGATATGTAAATAAAAGTGTTGAGAAGAACTTTTGAGAAACCTCTTTTAAGAAAAACAGCATAACTTTTTTTAGTTCTTACTCAATCATGATGCTTAGAATGGAGATATGATAGCTGAAGCTTTAACAATATGGAAAATAGGGATAAGGTCCATATTTCCAGGGACAGGATAACAGAAAGTTGAAAAATCCAAAGTTTCTGATGACTATGGAGCCACAAAGGCAGCCATAGATTGCTTCTTTTTTTCATGAAGTAAAAATAGATCCAAATGTTTTCTACATCATTACATTTGTGTCCCATCTGATACAACCAGCCAAGGACAAAGAGGCAGCCTCACACATGGCTTGGTACAGACAATTTACCATCTCTTCTATCACATATATCTAGGGAACTCTGCTCAAAGTCACAGTGAAATAACATATACACTGTTCCTCCTGTAAAATATATGATGGAATGCTGCATAGTGGTCAGAACACAGCCTGAAGCCAGACTCCTCGGGCTCAAACCCTAGTTTCATCACTGACTAGGGGTGTGGCCCTTGGCAAGTCTCATTCACCTTCTCAGTGACTCAGTTTCCCATTAAGTAAGAATTAGGGTAGGATTTGCTAAGAGTTAATTATCCATATAAACTATTTTACTCCCAAACTCCAGTTTCTTTTGTTTTTTGCACATCTGCCAGACCAACAGATTTCATATACTACCACATTTTATCACCTCAAGTGACAAGATGATAACTGTATCATCTAACCCAGGGGTCCCCAAACTATGGCCAGCGGGCTGCATGCAGCCCCCTGAGGCCATTTATCCTCCCCGGCTGCACTTCCGGAAGGGGCACCTCTTTCATTGGTGGTCAGTGAGAGGAGCATAGTTCCCATTGAAATACTGATCAGTTTGTTGATTTAAATTTACTTATTCTTTATTTTAAATATTGTATTTGTTTCCGTTTTGTTTTTTTTACTTTAAAATAAGATATGTGCAGTGTGCATAGGGATTTGCTCATAGTTGTTTTTTTTTTTATAGTCCGGCCTTCCAACGGTCTGAGGGACAGTGAACTGGCCCCCCATGTGAAATGTTTGGGGACTCCTGATCTAACCAGTTTATCTTGTCTCAAAACAATTCTGCTAAAAGTAAACTCTCCTATATTATGTCCTTTAAAAGTAAACTAAGCCTTTGTGACTGTTGGCTGCTGTCATTTTTTCTTCGGGATAATACTGCTGATCCATATTGAGCTACTAATGGTCTACTAATGATTCCTTGGTCTGCCTGACCTGTGATGGTACAATGGATAAAGTCTTGACCTGGAATGCTGAGATCACTGATTTGAAATCCCAGGCTTGCCTGGTCAAGGCACATATAAGAAACAACTACGAGATTACGCTTCCTGCTCCTTCCCCATTTTTCTCTCTCTCCACTCCCTAAAAAGATCAATAAACTATATATTTTAAAAAATGATTTCTAAGTCTCCAAAGCAATCCATAGATTCAATGCAATTCTTATCAAGATACTAATGGTGTATTTCACAGAACTAGAACTACTTCAAATATTTATTTGGAACCACAAAAGATGATGAATACCTGAAGTAATCTTAAAAAAATAGAAAAAAAAGTTTTAAGAGTCATGCTACCAGACATCAAACTATACTACAAGGTCATAGGAATCAAAAGAGCATGGTACTGGTATAAAAACATAAAGATCAATGGAACAGAATAGAGAGTCCAACAATCAACCTATGCCTCTATGGTCAATTAATATTTGACAAAGGAGGTAAGAACATACAATGGGGTAAAAAATGGTGTTGGGAAAATTGGACAGATGCGTGAAAAAAAAGAAATTAGACCACCTCCTTATTCCATACACAAGAATAAATTAAAAATGGATTAAAGACTTGAAAGTATTAGACACAAAACTATAAAATCCTAAAATAAAACATAAGCAGTAAAATTGCAGATATTTCTCATAGTAACATTTTTTCCGATATATATTCTTAGCTAAGGGAAACACAAGGAAAGATGAACACATGGGACTACACCACACAAAAAAGCTCTTGCACAGCAAAGGAAACCATCAAAAATATCAAAAGACAGCCCACTGAGCCTGAGCAGGTGGTGGCACAGTGGATAGAGCATTGGACTAGGACACTGAGGACCCAGGTTCGAAACCCTGAGGTCACCAGCTTGAGTGTGGGCTCATATGGTTTGAGCAAGGCTCACCAGCTTGAGCCCAATGTTGCTGGCTTGAGCAAGGGGTCACTCGGTCTGCTGTAGCCCCCTGGTCAAGGCACATATGAGAAAGTAATCAATGAACAACTAAGGAGACTAAGGAACTGCAATGAAGAATTGATGCTTCTCATCTCTCTCCCTTCCTGTCTGTCCCTATCTGTCCTTCTCTCTGTCTCTGTCACAAAAAAGTGCACTGAATGGGAAGGGATTAATATCTAATATTTATATAAAAATTATAAAACTTAACATAAAAAGTCCAATAAAAAATGGGCAAAGGATCTGAATAGACACTTTTCTAAAGAGGACATACAGATCGTTAGTAGAAATATGAAAAGATGCTCAATATCACTAATATTTAAAGAAATGCAAATGAAAACTACAATGAGATATCACCTCATACCGGTCAGAATGGCTATCATCAATAAATCAACAAACAATGATGGCGAGGGTGTGGAGGAAAGGAAACCAACTTGCACAGTTGGTGGGAATGCAGACTGGTGCAGCCACTGTGGAAAACAGTATGGAGTTACCTCAAAAAATTTAAAAAAGAACTGCCTTTTGACCCAGTGATCCCACTTCTGGAAATATATCCTAAGTATCCTAGAACACTAATTTGAAGGACTATATGCATGCCTATGTCCATTGTAACATTATTTACAATAGCCAAGTTCTGGAAACAGGCCAATTGCCCATCAGTTGATGACTGAATAAAAAAGCTGTGGTACATTTATACAATGTAATTCTAAGTGGTCATAAAGAAAAAAGAAAGAAATCATATTATTTGTGACAGCATGGATAGACCTGGAGAGAATTATGCTAAGTGAAATAAGCCAGTCATAGAAAGACAAGTGCCATATGAATTCACGGATAAGTGGAATCTAATGAACAAAATGAACTAACAAACAAAATAGACAGACTTATACACAGAGAGCTGGTTGACAGCTTTTAGATAGAGGGATAGAGCAAAAAAGACAAAAAAAAAAAAAAAACACCTTACAGTCATGAACTACAGTGTAGGGATCACCAGGAGGGGCTTGGGGTAGGAAAGTATAGAGGTGATAAAATGGTGATGGATGAGGACTTGACTTGGGAGGAGTGAACACACAAAACAATGTACAGAGATGTGCTGAAAATTGGGCACCTGAAACCTGTATAATTGTTAGCTAGTGTCACAAAAATAAACTGATTTTTAATCACCCCTCCAAAAAAAAAAGAGTGCTATAATAATGGCTCAGGTAGTGCCAGGGTACATCATTCTCTAGCTTCCTTCAGCATGAACTGCTGCGACCTATTCCCAAGTCACAGGCTGCCTCTTTCAGCAGGGCTCAGGAAGCTGTATTTAGATGACAGCTCCTGTGCTGCATGTCAGTGTAGCATGGATTTAAAGGCAATTAGAAGCTGCTGCCAGCTTAAAGACTTAGTGTGATAGATGTTAAGATAGGTAGGTCTGAAATGCAGGCCATCAGAGTGGCCTCTGAGGTAGAAGATTAGGTGGATGGAGAGTGATAAATGGCAAACAGTGCTGCCTTTGCTTACAGAACGGTGCCATGTCCCCTACCCCAACATCCAATCTTCCTTAAACTGACAAGAATGAAAACTGTGTAACAGAGAGATTTTAGAACAGACTGACAGCTGTCAGAGAGAATGGCAGCTGGGATGCTGGATTAAAAGATGAAGGGAGTAAGCACAGAAAAAAAAAAAAGCCTTTTAGACAGACAACGGTGTAGGGATTGCAGGAGGAAAAAGGGGTGGGGGAGGTGGAAGAGAGTAGAGGGGGGATAAATGGTGATGGAAGGAGACTTGACTTGGGGAAGTGAACACACAATGCAGTATACAGATGATGTATTACAGAATTGTACAGCTGAAATCTATATGGCTTTATTCACTAATGTCACCTCAATAAATTCAATAAAATATTTTTAAAAGAGGGAGTTTAGCTGACATGTCTATAATAATACAATCTGGCTCCAGTGAAACTCCTCATTAGGGGGCTGGCCCCAGACCTCATCTGGAAACTTGAAGACTCTGAGCAGGATTCAGGCTGACCACAGCCACTCACTTTTCTCACCCACTCCTAAAGCTAGTGGGGTAGGTTAGAGGTGGGGACTCTTCCTCTGTAACCATCGCGAGAAAGGCAAAAGTTGACTGACAGTATAACACAGTGGCAATGATGAATTCATGACTGAGTCAGGCATGAGGTAATAAGCAGAGTGTTAGGCAGAGGTAATAAGCATTCCTATGTAATTCTTGTCCAATTGAACTTCTACAATGATGTAAATGTTCTATATGTGCTGTCCAATAGAGTAGCCATTGGCCAAATATGGCCAGTGATTACTGAGACATGTAGCTGGTGCAAATGGGAAACAAAACCTTTAATTTTATTAATTTTAATTTAATGTGGCTAGTGATTACAATATTGGAAAGTAGAGCTCTATGCTTTACCTCCCAGAAAGTGTCATAATGCATTTTCTTGATGCCCTCAAATGAGATAGAGAAATAGCATGGAAACAGAAATTGGACTAAAAGAACGGGTACTTACAGTATTTATGTCAACAGCTTCTACAATGCAACTACCTTTTTGTTATCATCTTATCCTTCTAAATGGCATGCTCAGATAATATTGCCAGGGATAAACTTAGACAATGATAGCGAAGTTGTTGCACTTCATGTTTTCCCAAAAGTCCCTTAAACTCTCCTCGTTCTTTTTAATTCTTTTTTTCTATTTGCTGCTCTATTTGGGTGTTTTTTTCTACCTTGTCTTCTAAGTCACTGATTCAGTCTTCAGCTTCACCCAACCTACTGTTTATTCCTTCCAGTGTATTCTTGATGATAGATACTGTATTCCTCATTTCTGACTTGTTCTTTTTTTGTGGTTTCTGGATCCTTTTTATACTTGCTATCTCTTTGCTGATGTTCTCACTTTTTTTTTCTTTGAGCATGCATATAACCATTACTTTGAATTCTATATCTGACAAATTGCTTATCTCCCATTTTAGTTAGCTTTTTTTCTGGAGATTTTTCCTGTTCTGTAATTTGGGGCCTATTTTTCTCCCCATTTTGGCTGCCTCTTTGTGTTTGTTTCTATGCATTAGACAGTTCTGCTATGATTCCCACTGTTCATGGGGTGACCTTATGTAGCAGGTGCTCTGTTGGGTCTAGTGGTGCAGTCTCCTTGACCACCTGAGCTGGGTGTTCCAGGAATGGCCTTTGTGTGAATTATGTATGCCCTCCTGTTGTAATTGAGTCTTGATTGCTCTTGGTCCATCGTGTGTATGGGACTGACCTTCAGGCTGGCTGCCTATGAGGCTTTACTTTGACCAAAGTTTGTGAGCTACAGTGCAGGTGCTAACCACAGGAAGCAGAATTCACTTCATCTGGGTTTGGTGGCAACAAGATCTTCCTTTGGATATGTTCTTTGAGAAGCTATTTGGATCCTGTTCAGATGTTGTCTGAAGTTGTCTTCTGGGCATGATAGCTCTGGGCCTCTTGGGAGCAAGCCTAGCGCAAGCAAAGGTAAGACACTGCCTGTGACTTCCCTCAGCAACCTGTTCAAAGCTAAAGTAAGTGATCCAGTTTGTAGCTGCCTCTGTTGGGTTTAGTTGCACACAAGGAATCCTAGAGGCCATCCCATACCCCTGTCTTTCCCTAGAACCACAAACTCCAGAGTCTCCTCCTGTGCTTAATTAAGTGGCTCTCCTTCTAAAACCTCAAAAAGTCCTGGTTCTGAGCTGTTCTCCTCTATATCTGCGGGTGGCAAATTCAGCCACGCTGGAGGACACAGCACAAACAGTTCGGGATGGAGGAAGGTGCTAGTTGTGTGAAAAATTACAAAAAGTTGCAGCTCTGTACTGTTCTCCTATATCCCCGCATGTGGCAAATTCAGCCATACCTGTGTGCACAGTGTCTCAACAGGTCAGCTCTGGGGAGGGTACCAAATGCACCAACTGACTCTGTAATCTCCTGTCTCCTTTCAAGTGGCTAATTCAGCCAAATGTCCCTCCAGGTGTATGTTTGAGGAGAGGGAGCATTATTTGTGCTCTCAAGATGGGAAGACAGATCCTTTTTCTAAAGCCTTCCTGTCCAGTCACTCTTCATATCTCTCTAACAAGCCTCCTGCGAGGGAGAGCATCCCAAAGGTCACTGCTGGTTGCAATAGGCAGACCCCTCTGCAGGGCCAAGAACAGTAGAGTGGCTGCACCAGCAGTAGAGAGTGGCTTTGGTGGTGGAGGGATAGTATACTCCCTGTGGTAGTACTGTAACAATGGGAAAACTTGTCCCTGTGTAGGTGGTGTCTGAGTGACACAGTCCAGCTCAGTGTCCTCTGGTTTTCACTAACAATGGCTTTCCAGGCTCCTTTTTCTACTTATGCCTCTCTGGACCAGGGATCCCTACTTGGGGGTGAGAGCCCAGCTCCTCTGGGGAGGGAGTCCTGCTGCAGAAAACATCACATCTGGACATGGGGCCTTTCCTCATTTCCACCATTCTTACCAATCTCTATGTGGCTTCTTCTTCAAATTCTTGGTTATAACATCACAGGTCATCAATCCTTCAGTTAGTTATTCAGGTTGGTTTTACTATAATTTAGCTGTAAATCTGGTTTGGGGCTGGGAGCTGGTGAGTGAATTGTTCACCTACTCTGCAGCCATCTTGGAATCACTCTCTCAGCAAAGAGGACCAGGGACCCAGAGGACAAGAAGGCCTTGGGTCAGGGGTCCCAGCAGCAAGGAGAAGGAGCACATAAATGACAGATCTTACCGATTCCCACTAAACCCAATAAGACCCTGGGTTTGCTTAGACCTAAGAAACAACTTTTTGCTCTGCTTTGAAAATGGTCTCTCATGTCTAATAAGTATTTCCATAATCCCCCAGCTAGAAAACTGAGTCAAGAATGAGAGATCAGAATCCCTATTTGCAAGGTCATTCTCTACCTGCCTCCTTCATAGCTAAAAGAGCACAGAAGGCAGAATCACTACTGGTATTCTTACTCACCCAAAGAGAGAGCCCAGGGTTACTGCAATTGGATGCATATTTGAAATCTGCCAGGGATTTCAGAACCACAAAGCATATGACACAAGATTTGCTTTAAAAACGTCAACTTAAAAATGAATCCAGGGAGCCTTGGCAGGTTGGCTCCATGGTAGAACATTGGCCCAACGTTTGGATGTCCCAAGTTTTATTCCTGGTCAGGGCACACAGGAGAAGCAACCATGTGCATTTATCTCCACCTCTCCCTTCTCTCGCTCTCTCTATTTCTTCCCCTCCCACAGCCATGGCTCAATTGGTTTGACTGCATTGGACCCAGACGCTGAGAATGGTTCCGTGGAGCCTCTACCTCAGATGCTAAAAATAGATTAGTTGCAAGCATGGCTCCAGATGGACAGAGCATCAGTACCAGACCAGAGTTGCTGGGTAGGTCCTGACTGGGGCACATGCGGGAGTTTGTCTCTCTATGTCCCCTCCTCTCACTTGGAAAAGAAGAAAAGTTTTTTTTTTAATGAACCCAGAGATTGACCTAGATATTTAACATAAAGAAAACCGACTGGAAAATACCCATAGTCTTATGCAACTAGGTCTAGAAGATCCAAGAAACCAAGACAATGGAGCCAAATAAAAGTAAGCAGGCCTAATTAGAATCAGTCAGGAAGCAAAAGAAAATTGGGCAAAAGCCTTCTTCCTTCTTGGACTGTTTAATCAGAAAAGAAGCAGAGAGCTAGGCCAACAAGTCTGTGGTCAGGGATTTAATACAAATTAAATGCACTCTAGAAGTAGGCTGGGTACTCTAGATCATGAAGTAAAACATGTGAAAAGAGTGGTGGATGGTTCACTTTAGACCATCCCATTCTTGGAGATGACTCCCAGCATGTATCTTACTGGTAGTGGGTTAGAGGTGTCATTTCAATTTCATGAGAGATAATCTCCTAGGTTGATTTTGTGTTATTCTTTTGAAAATACTGAAAAACTTGGAAAAAATTTGAGGGGAACTCTCAAGTCTATTTTATTCCAGTATGTTCTGGGTCTAAGGGGAAGGTACAGTTGTAATGAGTGAGAGCAGGGTAGCAAAAACTAAAGAAAACCAATGGTTTAGCTTTGCAGAAGAAATCTAAGGTCAGTATAGTAGGACAGGTTGCTACCAAAATATTTAAATCTGCTAAGCACAGTAGAATAAACAGTTGAATAATTATTCCATCTGGGTTGATTCATTTGTTTAAACTCAGGACTAAGGAACAGGTCAGAAGCTTCCCAAAGGCAGGGTCTAAGTTTTACAATAATGATGATGCATAATGATGTATGTGTATATATTGATTTACAACTTTATAAGCAAATCTCACAAGCCTTTCCTTACTTTACACACACAAAAGCCTTGTGAGGTAAGCAAGAATATGTTCTCATCCTATTGTGCAAATAATCTAACAGAAGCTCAGAATAAGAAAAAGAACATACATTCTCAGTAAAGACCAACATGTAGAAGAAGCTTTGTCCTTCTTCCCCTGAGTCTGTTAACCTCTTACCTGTGGTCCTGGGCAGTATATTTGAGGAGTTCAGCCAACTGTAAAGGATATTTGCAGATTTTCTGAACTGGAGTCAACAGAAAACCATCAATAGCAATGTCAATCATCTGCTGCAAGAGGCGACAGGCCTCAAAGAAGTGCTGATAGCGGCTGTCCTTCATGAGTTTGGAGAGCTCCATGCAGGCGTCCAGGTGGTTGTTACAGTACTCAGAGTATATCCAGAATCCATCTTGCTGTGAGCAGAAGAGAAAAATGAAGAGAAAGTAAAAAGCTGCTGAGGATTCCAAAAGTAGATTTGGAGAAATGGAAGAACAAACCCTGTTAATATATAGCAATACTAACACAATAACAATATCAGTCTCTCCTAACTTAATTCATAATTTAATAATAAAAATAAAGGAATGATTTGGAAACTAGAAAAATTGATTAGAAAACTTCATATACAAAAATAAGTAGTGAAACTAAAAATATTCTATAAAAGTAAGGTAGTGAGGGGAGACTGGCCCTCACAATAGGAAAACATACTATGGCACTGGATCATAAAAAGAGAGAGGGCAGAGGTTCTATTTCTGGCAATGGCAGACTACAGATTTAGATAAATCGTATCATTGAGAAAATCTAGAAAAGTATAATAATTTCTGCTTTAAAGAATCACATTATCCAGAGATTCAAGCTGTCTCCAAAAATATTCCTTAGAAAATATACCATAGAGTATTTATAAGTAAAGAGACCATGATATATGCAAGTTAAACAAATGGTTTAGGGAAAAACATGTGTGTGTGTGTGTGTGTGTGTGTGTGTGTGTGTGTGTGTAAATATGCATATAGAGGGGGAAAAAGGAGAGAGTAAAGAAAGAGACAGCATATTCAAATTATAAAGTAAAAGCATTGAAATGTTATGTTAACAATAAGTGAATCTAGTTTAATGATACATGGGTGTTATTTGCTATTTGTATCATTTAAAAATATATTGTGTTGACATGGTTTCAAGTGTCTCACTCAATATAACACCCTTTACACACTGCATCATGCCCCCCATGCCCTATGTAAACTTTCTTTCCACCCCCATTTGTCCCTTTTGCCCCTCCCCTTACCTTTAGTCCCTCTTTCTCTTTGAAATTATTTCCAAGCTTAAAAAATACTCTACAAATTTCCCATACACTGTTCAATAATCATACAAAGACTACCTGATACATAAACAAAACTTAAGAGAAATAATAGACAATACAAATTGGTAGATTAAAAAAAGTTAAGATGGAGTTGTTACACATAGACTTAAAAAGGTAGTATTTAAAAAAATACTAAATAGGCAAGCTACACAGATGAAATTAGAAAAACATATCAAATAAAGAACTTATGTCTATATAAAAGATGGCTACTCTCACCATTTCTAGTTAACACTATAGGTGAGGTTCTGGTCAATATAATAAGACAAGAAAAATGAAATAGGAGGCACACATATTGAGGAACAAGAAATAAAACTATCTTTATTCAGAAATGATATAATTGTATATATATAAAATCCTAAGAAATCTATAAAAACATACTAGAACCAATTAGGAATTCAGCAGTGTGTCAGGATTCAAAGACAAAAAAAATCAATTGTATTTCTTTATCATACCAACAAAGTATACAAAATTCAAAGAAAAATCCCATTTACAATAGCAACAAAAGTTGGACACTAAGAAATCAATTTTTAAAATAAGATCAATACTGATATTCTTAAGATGGCAGGTGAGTAGGCAGACACACAGACTCCCAGCTCACACCACCAAACTGGATTACAAACTAATTTAGAAACAATCAGTGTGAAAAGCCAACTCTGGACTACAAGAACAGCTCTCAAAAACCAAGGAGCAAAGAAGAAGCCACAACAAACCTGGTAGAGAGCGCCTGAATCTCCCTGCTTACAGGAACGGGGTGGGGGGTGAGGCTGAGAACCCAGAAGGGCTCTTATTCCAAGGAAAAGAGCAGAAAATACTATTCACAGCCACTTGCCTGGCGACCAGGAAATGAAGTGTGATGAAAGGGCCGGCTTATCTTCCAAAAAGGAAGGGGAGAGAGAGAGACAGACAGTGAGGGGCAGAGGAATACAGGGGTTAACCTGAGAAACTACTCATCCAGTGCTGGAGGTGGCCATAGTTGGGTGAGGGGCTGAACCTTCCACAAAAAAAAAAAAAAGGCTAAAGTGCTTCTGGGTCACAGATCTCCAGACATCTCTCCAGCTCCAATCAGCACAACAAGACACAGCTGAAAACAAGAGGTGGGGAGAGGGGGGAAGTAACTCAGGTCTCCATGGGGATCTGAGATACACCTCCCCCTACTGAAGTTGAAAAAACAGCCCACCCCCGGAGAGAGTAACTGGCAGATCAGGCCTTCAGAGTTTCAGGTTACACCCACCACATTCGTGGATACAGTATAAATAAGCCCCCTTCTGAGATCAGTATACAAGACTATCACCTGTTAAGAAAACAAACAAATCAAGACTTCAAAGTGGCCCAAATCCAAAAGTGGATTACAAATAATAGCTGATGCCAACCCAAGAAGACCTAGAAATAACACAATTGAAAACTGGAGGCAGAAAACACCAAGCCTAGACTCACCAGCTCTACAAACAAAACAACCAAACACACAGACATAATAAGAAGACAGAGAAGTGCAGTCCAAATGAAACCACAGGAGAAACCTCCAGGACATGAACTGAGTAATATAAAAATAACCAAACTTCTGGATGCAGAGTTCAAAATAATGATTGTAACGATGGTTAGGGATCTTAGAACAACAATGGATGGTCATTACGAACACCTAAATAAAGAAATAGCAAGTATAAAAAAGGATATTGAAATATTAAAAAAGAATCAGTCAGAGATGACAAATATAATATCAGAAATGAAGACCACAATGGAAGGAATTAAAAACAGGATGGATGGAGCTGAGGATCAAATCAGCAAGTTGGAGGACAAGTTGAAAGAAGACATAAAAGCAGAGAAGAAAAAAAAAAAGAAACTCAAAAAGTCTAAGGAAACTCTTAGAGAACTCTGTGACATGAAGAGAAATAACATCCACATCATAGGGGTTCCTGAAGAAGAATAGAAAGAACAAGGGATAGAGACTTTGTTCAATCATATCATAGCTGAAAACTTCCCTAAATTAATGAGGGGAAACTCTCACAAGTTCAAGAAGCACAGAAAACTCCATTAAAGAGAAACCCAAAAAAACCTGTACCAAGACACATCATAATTAAAATACAAAAACTAAGTGATAAAGAGAAAATATTAAAAGTTGATAGAGTAAAAAAGGCTATTACCTACAAAGGATCCCCCATAAAAATGACATCCAACTTCGCAACAGAAACACTTGAGGCCAGAAGGGAATGGCAAGAAGTATTCAAAGTAACGCAGAACAAGAACATACAACCAAGAATACTTTATCCAGCAAGGCTATCATTTAAAATTGAAGGAGAAATAAAAAGCTTCCCAGACAAAAAAAAAAAAAAAAACCCTCAAGGAATTCATTACAACCAAATCAATGCTGCAGGAAATGTTAAGGGGCCTGTTGTAAACAGATCAAAGTGGGAAAAGAATACAGAAAAAGAGGAATATAGCTTTAAAGAATAAAATGGCAATAAACAACTACATATCAATAATAACTTTAAATGTAAATGGATTAAATGATCCAATCAAAAGACATAGGAAAGCTGTGTGGATAAGAAATCAGGACCCATACATATGCTGTTTACAAGAGACACACCTTAAAACAAAAGATGCACATAGACTGAAGGTAAAGGATAGAAAAAAACATTTCATGCAAATGGAAATAAAAAAAAAGCTGGGGTAGCAATATTTATATCAAACAAAATGAACTTTAAAACAAAGGATATAGTAAGAGATAAAGAAGGTCACTACATAATAATAAAGGGAGCAATCCAACAGGAAGATATAACTATTATAAATATCTACGCATATAATATAGGAGCACCTAAATATATAAAGCAGACTTTTTTAGATATAAAAGGTAAGATCTGCAGCAGTATTATAATAATAGGGGATTTCAATACCCCACTGACATCACTAGATAGATCCTCAAGAAAGAAAATTAACAAAGAAACAGAAGACATAAACGAAACACTAAATCAACTGGATTTAAAAGATATCTTCAGAACCTTTCACCCTAAAGCAGCAGAATATACATTCTTTTCAAGTGCTCATGGTACATTCCCTAGGAGAGACCACATGTTAGGGCACAAAAGTGGTCTCAACAAATTTAAGAAGGCTGAAATCATATCAGGCACTTTCTCTGATCACAATGGCATGAAACTAGAAATCAACCACAATAGAAAAACTCAAAAATACTCAAACGCATGGAAACTAAACAGCAGATTTTTAAATAATGAATGGACTAAAAATGAGATCAAAGAAGAAATAAAAAAAATTCCTAGAAATGAATGATAATGAGCATACAACAACTCAAAATTTATGGGACACATCAAAAGCAGTACTGAGAGGGAAGTTCATAGCACTACAGGCACACTTTAAAAAGCTAGAAAAAGCTCAAATAAACAACTTGACCCTGCATCTAAAAGAACTAGGAAAAGAACAGCAAGTAAAGCTCAGAGGAAGTAGAAGGAAGGAAATAATAAAGATCAGAGCAGAAATAAATGACATAGAGGCTAAAGAAATAATACACAGGATCAATGAAACTAGGAGCTGGTTCTTTGAAAAGGTAAAGAAGATCAATGAACCTTTAACGAGACTCACCAAGAAAAAAAGAGAGAGGACTCAAATAAATAAAATTAAAAACGAGAGTGGAGAAATAACAACTGACACAACAGAAATACAAAATATTGTAAGAAAATACTATGAAAAACTGTATGCCAAAAAAGTAGACAACCTAGATGAAATGGAAAATTTCTCGAAACATACAATTTTCCAAAAATCAGTCTGGAAGAATCAGAAAACCTAAACAGACCAAAGACAACAAATGAGATCGAAACAGTTATCAAAAAACTCCCAACAAAGAAAAGTCCTGGGCCTGATGACTTCACAAGTGAATTCTACCAAATATTCAAAGAAGAACTAATTCCTATCCTTCTCAAGCTATTTCAAAAAATTCAAGAGGAAGGAAGACTTTCAAGCTCCTTTTATGAGGCGAGCATAATTCTGACTCCAAAACTAGGCAAAGACAACACAAAGAAAGAAAATTATAGGCCAATATCCCTGATGAATATAGATGCTAATATCCTCAACAAAATATTAGCAAACCAGGTCCAACAATATATGGAAAAAATCATACACCATGATCAAGTAGGATTTATTTTGGGGAGGGAAGGCTGGTACAACATTCGCAAATCAATCAATGTGATTCATCACATAAATAAAAGGAAGGACAAAAAGCAGATGATAATTTCAATAGATGCAGAAAGAGCATTTGATAAAATCTAGCACCCATTCATTGTCAACACTCTCAGCAAAGTGGGAATACAGGGAACATACCTCAACATAATAAAGGCCATCTATGATGACAAACCAAGAGCCAACATCATATTCAATGGGCAAAAATTAAAAGCAATCCCCTTAATATCAAGAACAAGGCAGGGGTGCCCCTTTCACCACTCTCACTCAACATAGTACTGGAAGTCCTAGCTACAGCAATCAGACAAGAAGAAGAAATAAAAGGCATCCAAATTGTAAAAGAAGAAGTAAAACTATCATTATTTGCAGATGATAAGATATTGTATATAGAAAACCCTAAAGTCTCAGTCAAAAAACTACTGGACTTGATAAATGAATTCAGCAAAGTGGTAGGACATAAAATTAATACTCAGAAATGAGAGGCATTTTTATACACCAAGAATAAACAATGAAAAAGAGAAATTAAGGAAACAATCCCCTTCATTATTACAATCAAAAAAAATAAAGTACCTAGGAGTAAATTTAACCAAGGAGAGAAAAGACTTGTACTCACAAACTTATAAAACATTGATAAAAGAAATCAAGGAAGATACAAACAAGTGGAAGCATATACCGTGCTCATGGTTAGGGAGAATAAACATCATTAAAGTTTCTATATTACCCAAAGCAATTTATAATTTCAATGCAATAACAATTAAAATACCAATGACATACTTTAAAGATATAGAACACATATTCCAAAAATTTATATGGAACCAAAGAAGTACACGAATAGCCTCAGCAATCTTAAAAAAGAAGAATAAAGTGATAGGTATCACACTTCTTGATATCAAGTTATACTACAAGGCCATTGTACTCAAAATAGCCTGGTACTGCATAAGAACAGGCATATAGATCAATGAAACAGAACTGAGAACCCAGAAATAAACCCACAGCTCTATGGACAACTGATATTTGACAAAGAAGGTAAGGGCATACCATGGAGTAAAGACAGCTTCTTTAATAAATGGTGTTGGGAAAATTGGACAGCTACCTGCAAAAAAAATGAAACCAGACCACCAACTTACACCATTCCCAAAAATAAACTCAAAATTAATAAAAGACTTAAATGTAAGCCATGAAACCATAAGCATCTTAGAAGAAAACATAAGCAGTAAGCTCTCTATTATCTCTTGCAGCAATATAATTGCTGATTTATCTCCACGGGTAAGTGAAATAAAAGACAGGATAAACAAATGGGACTATATCAAACTAAAAGCTTTTGTACAGCTAAATACAATAAGAACAGAATAAAAAGACAAACTACACATGGGAGAACATATTTGACAATACCTCTGATAAGAGGTTAATAACTGCCTGACCAGGCGGTGGTGCAGTAGATAGAGCGTCAGACTGAAATGTGGAGGACCCAGGTTTGAGAACATGAGGTCATCACCCTGAGTGCAGGCTCATCTGGTTTGAGCAAAGCTCACCAGCTTGGACCCAAGGTCGCTGGCTGGAGCAAGGGGTTACTCAGTCTACTATAGCCCCATGGTGAAGGCACATATAAGAAAGCAATCAATGAACAACTAAGGTGTTGCAACGAAAAACTGATGATTGATGCTTCTCATCTCTCTCCATTCCTGTCTGTCTGTCCCTATCTATCCCTCTCTCTTACTCTCTGTCTCTGTAAAAAAAAAAAAACCCAAAAAAACCGTTAATAACCAAAATTTATAAAGAACTTGTAAATCTCAACACCAGGAAGACAAACAATCCAATCAAAAAATGGGTAAAAGAAATGAATAGACACTTCTCCAAAGAGAACATACAGATCGCCAATAGGCATATTAAAAAATGCTCAACATCACTAATCATTAGAGAAATGCAAATTAAAACCACAATGAGATATCATCTCACACCAGTCAGAATGGAGTTCATCAACAAAACAACACAGATTAAGTGCTGGCGAGGATGTGGAGAAAAGGGAACCCTCGTGCATTACTGGTGGGAATGCAGTCTGGTGCAGCCACTGTGGAAAACAATGTGGAGATTCCTCAAAATATTAAAAATCAAACTGCCTTTTGACCCAGCTATCCCACTTTTAGGAATATACCCAAAGAACACCATAGAACTGTTCCAAAAGGAGAAATGTACCCCCATGTTTATAGCAGCATTGTTCACAATAGCAAAGATCTGGAAATAACCCAAGTGTCTGTCAGTGAATGAGTGGATGAAAAAGCTTTGGTAAATATACAGTGTGTCCGTAAAGTCATGGTGCACTTTTGACTGGTCACAGGAAAGCAACAAAAGATGTTAAAATGTGAAATCTGCACCAAATAAAAGGAAAACCCTCCCAGTTTCTGTAGGATGATGTGGCAGCATGTGCGCATGTGCAGATGATGACATAACACTGTGTATACAGCAGAGCAGCCCACAGCCATGCCAGTTGAGATGTGGATGGTACAGAGGAAAGTTCAGTGTGTTCTGTGGCTCGCTACATTCGAATCCGTGACCAAAGTGCAACGTGAATATCAGCGTGTTTATAATGAAGGGCCACCACATAGAAATAACATTACTCGGTGGGATAAGCAGTTGAAGGAAACCAGCAGTTTGTTGGAGAAACCCCATTCTGGTAGGCCATCAGTCAGTGACGAGTCTGTAGAGGTTATATGGGATAGCTACCTAAGGAGCCCTAAAAAATCTGTGCGTGAGCCCACATCAAACTGCACTGAATAGGTATGAAACTGGGAGAGTTTTCCTTTTATTTGGTGCAGACTTCACATTTCTATCATCTTTTGTTGCTTTCCTGTGAACGGTCAAAAGTGCACCATGACTTTACAGACACACTGTATACTATGGAATACTACTCATCCATAAGAAATGATGACGTCGGATCATTTACCATAACATAGATGGACCTTAATAACATTATACGGAGTGAAATAAGTAAATCAGAAAAAAACTAAGAACTATATAAATCCATACATAGATGGGACATAAAAATGAGACTCAGAGACATGAACAAGAATGTGATGGTAATGGGGGTGGGTTGGGGGGGTGGGGAGGGGATGAGGAGGGAGAGGGATGGGTGGGGGAGGGGAGGGGCACAAAGAAAACCAGATAGAAGGTGACAGAAGACAATTTGACTTTGGGTGAGGGGTATGCAACATAATCAAATGTCAAAATAATCTGGAGATGTTTTCTCTGAACATATGTACCCTGATTTATCATTGTCACTGCATTAAATGAATAATAAAAATATATTAAAAAATAACAAGATCAATACCTAAACAATGAAACCTAGAAATAATGCTAGGGGAAATTATAGAAAACCTAAATAGATAAACTGAGGTTCATGGAACTGAAAACATGTCATTTTTTTACAGATCTAATGCAATACTGAGCAAAATGCTGACAGAGTTTTTTCTTTGTTTTTGCTTTTTGGTACAACTTGGCAAACTTAATTCTTCTTCTTTTTTAAGTGAGAGGAAGGAGGGACAGACAGACAGGAAGGGAGAGAGATAAGAAGCATCAACTAATAGTTGCAGCACCTTAGTTGTTCATTGATTGCTTTCTCTTAGATGCCTTGACCAGAGGGCTGCAGCTAAGCCAGTGACCCCTTGCTCAAGCCAGTGACCTTGACCTCAAGCCAGAGACCTTGGGCTTCTAGCTAGTGACCTTTGGACTCAAGCCAGTGACCATAAGGTCATCTCTATGATGTCACACTCAAGCCAGCAATCCTGCACTCAAGCTGATGAGCCTGTGCTCAAGCGGGTTACCTCAGGGTTTTAAACCTGGGTCCTCTGTGTCCCAAGCCGATGTTCTATCCACTGTATCACCACCTGGTCAGGAAAACTGATTCTTTCTTTGTTTGTTTCCAATGTCATAGAGAAATAATTGGCATATGTCATTGTATAATTTCAAGATATATAGCATGATGGCCTGATTTACATATGTTGTGAAATAGATTACCATATAGGTTTAAGGTAATATCCGTCATCTCATATAGGTAAAACAGAAATAAGAGAAAAAATTCATTGTGATGACATTAATATATATAGACATAAAACTTATTTAAAATAGCCTGACCAGGTAGCAGTACAGTGGATGGAACCTTGGCCTGGGATGCTGAGGACCCAGGTTCAAAACCTCAAGGTTGCTGGCTTGAGTGCTGGCTCATCCAGCTTGAGTGTGGCATCGCCAGCTAGACATAACCATAGACATAACACCATGGTCCCTGTCTTGAGCCCAAACATTGCTGGCTTGAGCCAAAAGGTCACTGACTTGAGCAAGGGATCACTGGCTCGCCTGGAGGCCCCCAGTCAAGGCATGTATGAGAAAGCAATCAATGAACAACTAAGGTGCTACAACTATTAGTTGATGCTTCTCATTTCTATCCCTTTCTGTCTGTCTCTCCTTGACTGTCTGTATGTCTCTCTTGCTAAAAAGAAAATAAAAACACTTATCTAAAATAGCCAAAACGGTTTTACAAAGGAATGAATTCAAAGGACATATGCTACCTACTTTCAAGACTTGCTATGAAGCTCTATTAGTCAAAACAGTGTGAGAGAAAAAAATTGTAAAAAAACCCCTATGGTAATGGATGTTAACTAGACCTATTGTGATCATTTCACAATATACATAAATATGGAATTATTGTTATACATCTAAATCTAATATAATGTTTGTCAATTATTTCTCAATAAAACAACCACTACCACAAAATAACAACAAAAGCAGTGTGGTACTAGTATATGGATAGTTACCTAGACCACTGGAAAAGACTAGTAGTATCCCTAAAAATAGACTCACATATATATTATCACTTGACTTTTGACAGATTCCCAGGTAATTTAATGAGAGAATTAAGTGTTTTTTGACAAATGGTGCTGGAAGAACTGGATATCCTTATGAAAACAAATTAACTTTGACCTTCATTTTACACCACTTATAAAAATTACCTCAAAATAAGGATCATAGACCTAAATATAAGAAATAAAGCTACTCTCTCTTGAGATGACCTCAGAGTAATGGTGGTGTGAGAGATACTCCTGATCTTTCCCCTTGAAATTTCAAATAATTGAACAATTATAATGCAGCAAAGGAACCTCATCTGGGCTCACAGGTGCACCGGAAAGATCCATGTAACAAATGGACCAAAAGTGGGAGAGGGCGAAAAGGCGGGTGGGAGATAAAACACATTAGCAGTGGGTTTTGGAAAGGAGAGGAGACCAACCTGGAGTGAGTGGGGTTTTGTCTCTGCTGGACTATGGGGAGAAGGGAATCTCAGGCTCTTGTCTGAGGGACATGGAGAGGGAAACTTGGGGTAACTGGATTTTATGCTGGGAGGAGCAGTGAGAAGGAGGGGCAAAGGGGGAGATAAACCAAAGCGGCCAGATTGCAAGGCCAAAGAGAATGTTCCTGTGGTCTGCCTGCAGTGTGAACCTGGAAAACACAAGGAAAGCTAAAGTGTGATCCCCAACCTCCCAGATCCTGCCTCCCTCACCTTGCAGTACAAACAGTGGCAGAGACAAATCTCACAGCTAGCTCTCCAGAGCCACTCTTTCCCCTGAAAACAGAGATGCTTCATGTCTGGCCTCCATGTCTGTGGAATGTGGAAAGGAGAGCCCAGAAGCCTGAGATCATCACTGCTGCAGCTGTAACGCCAGAAGCTGAAGCCATGAGGCGGAAGTCATAATGTCAAAGCTGTAAAGACCTCATAACATGACCTACCCACCAACACAACTATGGCACTGCCTACATTATTATGACAGCAATATCTCAGCAGTGGACAGCCCAGGAACTTCACAGAACTAAAAGTTATATTACAGCAACACCTACTGGAAGAAATCTCTCAAAACTAAAATTTATTTTTTCTTTTTCTTCCACTTTTTTCCATTTTTCCTTCTTATTCTTTTTTTCTCTTTTGAATTTAATCTTCAAATTTATGTTTATTATTTTTTGTGGTGTTTTGTTTTTAATTTTTTTGTATGCTTTGGTCCTTTTTCTGTGGTTTCTCCTGTCATAACTTTTAAATTTTTTATATTTTTGTTGTATTTTTCTACTCTAATTTTTTATTTTTAGTTGCTTATTTGTTAGCATTCTTAATAATATCACTCTCAAAAGCCATCAAGGAAGAAGAAATTGAATACCATGGTTACATAAGACAGAGACATAGTTCAGAAAATTAAAAATCTCCAGAAAAAAATCTCAATCATATGCAAATCTTGGAGTGAAATTATAGAGACTTCAAAATTAAAGTTCTGAAAATAATTGAGATGTGAGAAGACACCAATAGGCAATTAATGAGCTCAGAAAACAAATGCCTCACAAAGGAGATTGAAATTTTATAAACAGAAATGAAGAATTCAATACATGTATTAACACTGAGGTAGCACGTTTAGCTAAAGGCAAGCCTGATAGGGGAAAGAATAAGAGCAATCAATGAAAGGCAACTAGAGATTCTACAGAGAGAAGAGGAGAGACTCACGAATTAAAAAAAAAAACTGAGAGAGCTCTATAAGAATTGTCTGAATCCATCAGAAAGAGCAATATAAGAAAAATGAGTATATCAGAAGAAGAAGAGAGGGAGAAGGGAATGGAGAGCCTATTCAAACAAATAATTGATGAGAACTTCCCAAGCCTATGGAAAGAGTTAGAGCTTCAAATCCAAGAAGCAAACAGAACACCAAGTTACCACAACCCAAATAGACCTACTCCAAGGCTCATCATAACAAAATTGTCAAAAATTAATGACAAAGAAAGAATACTCAAGGCAGCTAGGGAAAAGCAGAACCTAATATATAAAGGAAAGCCCATTAGGTTATCATCAAACTTCTCAGCAGAATACTCTACAAGCCAGAAGAGAGTAAACCCAAACATTCAAAATACTGAAAGAGAAGAATTACCAGCCAAGAATACTATATCCATCAAATCTATCCTTCAAATCTGAAGTAGAAATAAAATTTTTTACAAACATACAGAAGCTGAGGGAATTTATCATCAGAGTACCCCCAAAACAGGAAATACTCTAGGGTTTTATTTGACCAGATACAAAGAAAAAAACAAATCCAAACTACAAGTAAAAGCTCCAACATGGTCACTTTAAAAACAAGAATAATCTGCCCTGGCCGGTTGGCTCAGCGGTAGAGCGTCGGCCTAGCGTGCGGAGGACCCAGGTTCGATTCCCGGCCAGGGCACACAGGAGAAGCGCCCATTTGCTTCTCCACCCCTCCGCCGCACCTTCCTCTCTGTCTCTCTCTTCCCCTCCCGCAGCCAAGGCTCCATTGGAGCAAAGATGGCCCGGGCGCTGGGGATGGCTCTGTGGCCTCTGCCTCAGGTGCTAGAGTGGCTCTGGTCGCAACATGGCGATGCCCAGGATGGGCAGAGCATCACCCCCTGGTGGGCAGATCGTCGCCCCATGGTGGGCGTGCCGGTGGATCCTGGTCGGGCGCATGCGGGAGTCTGTCTGACTGTCTCTCCCTGTTTCCAGCTTCAGAAAAATGCAAAAAAAACAACAACAAAAAAACAAAAAAAAACAAGAATAATCTGTGGAAACAATAACATAAAAGGAGAGAGGATAAAGATCTGTGGTAGTAAAGGAGGATGGAGTGCAGCAGCACTCATAACACAAAGCACTCTTGTAGATGTGAACAGTTTTCTTTTAATAAACTAATGATAACCACCCATAAAAAAGCCACTACTGAAGCACACACAGCTTAAAAAGAATAAACAGGGGAAAGACATATAGAATACCACCAAACAAAAACAACTGACAGAGTCTGAGCAGGTGGTGATGCAGTGGATAGAACGCCGGACTGGGACATGGAGAACCCAGGTTCAAAATCCTGAGTTCGCCGGCTTGAGCATGGGTTAATCCCGCTTGAGTGCAGGGTCACTGGCTTGAGCTTGGGATCATAGACATGACCCCATGCTGGCTGGCTTGAGTCCAAAGGTCACTGGCTTGAAGCCCAAGGTCGCTGGCTTGAGCCCCAGGTTGCTGGTTTGAGCAAGGGGTCACTCGGTCTGCTGTAGTCTCCGCAGTCAAGGCACATATGATGAGAAAGCAGTCAGTGAACAACTAAGGAGCCATAACAAAGAATTGATGCTTCTCATCTCTCTCCCTTCCAGCCTGTGTGTCCCTATCTTTCCATCTCTCTGTCTCTGTCTCTCTCTCTCTGAAACACACACACACACACACACACACACACACACAAATACCTAAAAAGAAATAAAGCTACACAACCTTAATAAGACTGTAGGGTAAATAATTGTGACCTTAGATTAAGCGAAGATTTCTTAAGCAAGGCCCCAAAAACATGAGCCATAAAAGGAAATAATTATAAATTGAATTTCAACAAATTTAAGCTGATGCTTTTCAAAGACATGGTTAACTAAATGAAAGACTAGGGTATAGTTTTGGGAAAACAGCTGTGTTAAACTTGCTCATTTACACTTTGCATGATTATTGCATCAGCACATGTATAGCCTATATATGGCTCCAAGTGCTTTCCCTCACAGTGGACTGCAGATCGTTTGCCTGCCACTATGAGGGGACGTTTTGCTGTTCATGCAGCTGCTGCCATGAGAAGCAGTTTCCCTTGCATATTTGCTCCTACAATGTTGGAGATTCTAATAAACGGTAATGGCCCACTGTTTTTTGGCTCTGCAGTTCCTATATCATCTGCCCAAATCCAGTGTGAACCTGGCCTTGCCTCAACCACTGGCATTACATAAATACTGGAAGAAAGTATTTGCAAATCACATATCTGACCAAGGACATACAAACAGAATAAATAAAGAACTCCTGAAACTAAACAGTAAGAAAATAAATAATCTTCTTAAATCTAGGCAAAAGTCCTGAACAACACTTCACCAAAGATTTTACACAGATATACAATAAATACATGAAAAAATACTCAACATCATTAACATTAAGGAAATATAAATTAAATTCACAATGAAATACCAGTAAACACTTATCAGAATGGCTGCAATAAAAAATTACTAAGAGATTCCAAGATGGCGACAGAGTAGGAGGATGTCCCAACTGCCATCTCCCGGGACCAGATTGGATTGCAACTAAACTTAAGAACAGTCATCCTAAAAAATGATTTTGGACTAAATAAAGAGGAATCTATAAGCAAGGAGTCACAGAAGCCACATCAAGACTGGTAGGAAGGGCGGAGATGTGAAAAAGGTGGACCCACTCCCAGCAGTGGTTGGCAGCTGAGGGTTCAGAGGGACTGTCATTGCAGGGACTTTTGCCCTTAGATGGGAGGATCCTTAGCGCCAAGCTGGGTACCCCAGTGTAGAACTCAAGAGCCTAGGAGAGGCTCATAGCATTTGGCAGTAAAAAGAGGTGACATTGCCTGCAAGAAAGAGACAGAGCTGTCATAGATGCAGGCACCATCTTAAAGGGCTCGTGCAGAAAATCTCATTCACAGACACTTACCCGGGGCTCTGGTGGAGAGAGGGCTGAGAGGACTAAAGTTGTGTTAGGAGAGTGTGAGGTTGGTAGCCCAGGGAGAGACACTGTGTGGGACAGCTACTGGAACCCCTGTGCTGAGTCATTCTCCAATATTGCAGTCCTCATATTTCATGGGTAGAGCAGTCCATTCTGTGCAGCAGCAGCCTGGGGAAACAACTGTTCCACCCTCAGGAGTCTCTTTTGCCCCACCCTATGGGGTACCCACTGGGTCATTCTGAGAAGAAAGCCAGTAAGCAGGGGTGTGTCAATAATTCAGTTTTCTGGCATTGAGCTAGAACTTTTCCCTGCACTCTCCCAAGAATATGATATGCTTTCACCTCACAGGAGATTCAGTAAAAACTGTCTGGTCTGTGGGCAGCCCAAATACCTAGGTCTTAGAGGCCACACCCACTGAACTCCTGGTAGCCATACCCTTCTGAGGTCTGAAAAAGTCAGGACAGACTGAAACCTGGGGTAAAGGGGCGAGAGCCATACCTAACTTTCCTAATCCCTGGACTTCCCCAGGCTCTAGACTATACCAGAGGTTTGTTTTCAGTGGCCAAGCCCAAAAAGCAGCCAGTAGACAGAGGTAGCAGGAGGCAATAGGGAAATCCTTGGGCCTTTTGCTGACTTTCCATCAGGCCCAGTATGGGTAAAAGCCAGCCTAGGTGTGCAGTTTGTTATTTCCATGTGTACCTAAGCCCAGCAGAGGAAGCCACAAAATCTGGTTTGCTTGTAGTTCCAAGAAGGTTGCTGAGGACCAGTCACGGGAAGTGTCTCCCACTGATCTGCACTGGGTTCCCTCCAGGGAGGCCTAAGGCCAGCACATCCAATGGCCAGCTCCAGAAAGCATCAGCTCAGGACCTAACAACCCTTGCTGGTGGTGAGATCTTAGGGAGGGCTCTTCAGACACCAGGCCCAGCTGAAGAGAGTTCTGCTTTCTGTGGTTAGAACCTGCACAATGGCTCACTTGCACATTGGACAGGGTGAAGCTTCACAGCCGGCAAACCTGGTTCCTGGATATCTTGCCCCACTGGGCTAGGGTTCAACAGGGCGAAAGGAGAGAGGCTTGGAATATGAAAAATCAAGGTGTGGATTCCCTGGAGCTTATTGTTGGGACTGGTCGAGGGGCTTGGCCATTTTTGGGTTCAAATCCCTGGGCTTGCCATGTCAAGGCACATACGGGAAGCAACTATAAGTTGATGCTTTCTGCTTCTCTCCCCTCTTTCTCACTCTCCCTCCCTTTCTATCTCTCCTCTCTCTCCAAAAATCAATCAATAAAAGAAATCTAAAAATAAAATTGAAGGAGAAATAGAGCTTCCCAGACAAAAAAAAGACTCAAGAAGTTCATTACAACCAAACCAGTACTTCAAGTAATGTTAAAGTCCCTGCTATATAAAAAGAGCAAAGAAAAAGAGAAATAGAAAGAAAGAGCATTGTAGGTTTGAAGAATAAAATGGCAATAAATAAGTATATATCAATAATAACCTTATATAGAAGACAAGATGGCAACGGAGTAGACAGATGTACCAACTTCCACCTTCCAGAACCAAAATGGATTATAAACTGATTTTAAGAACCTTCATCTGGAAAAACCAACTTTGGACTAAACTAAGAGGTCCCTTCAACCAAGGAACACTGAAGAAGTCCCACTGAGACTGGTAGGAAAAGCGGAAACGTGAAGAGGGCTTCCCAGCTCCCCGGAATGAACAGCAGCACAGAGAGACTCGTGTGGTGGGAAGTGAGTTTAGCAGAGAAGGGAGGGTCCTGAGTCCCAGGAACAAAGCCCCAACCTGCAGCCCCAGAGCCTAGAAGAGGAGTATGGAAAGTAATTAGCTGAAAACAAGATAGGATACTGTTTGTGAGAAAGAGACAGATTTCTCAGACCCAGGATTCTTCTTAAAGAATCGCAGAAAAACTCTCTCACAAACACTCACCCAAGGCTCCGGGGGATGGGGAGAGAGGAGAGGACTGGAGTAGCAGGAAGAGAGTGTAATCTAGGAGGCACAGGGAGAAACATTTTGAGAGATAGCCACCCTAACCTCTGGGATGATTCACTCCCCAAATCTGAAGTGAATATTTCCCCTGTAAACAGCAATACCAGCAAAGGGAAGCAAGACACCAGCCAAACAAGCTCTCCTGCGGCACTCAAAGCAGAGTCGGTTAGAAGGAGGGAGCTTTTGTGAATACAGCAGTGAGTCTTAGGGTCTGAACTGCAGCACACGCACCCACACGGCTGAGGGCTTGCCCGAGGGCAGGCAGCAGCAGGACACAGAAGCATGATTCTGTTGGCAAGGGCAGAAGCTGGCTGGCCACCACTGAGGCCCAGCTGTGTGCTCAGTCTTGCCCAGCTGGGGAGGTGGGGACGTGCAAAAGTGGTCAAGCCCAGCTGCGGGACACCTGCAATCCAGACTGTGGGGGGGGGGAGGGCGGGAACCCCAGAAGGGGTGGAGACCTGCCCTTGAGCAAGGGCACAGGAGCACAGCCCTTCCCAGCCCGCAAAACCAAGGCTTGTGACCTGACATGGAAGCTGGCTTCTCCCACAGGGTGGAGCCAAAAGCCCAGAACAGGCAGAGTCCCGCTACTGAGCATGGGCACGCAATCCCACCCAGCCTGTGGAGCCAAGGCTTGCAGCTGTACCACGAGCAGGCTCCTCCTGCAAGAGTGGGGCGAAAACCCAGAATCAGGTGGAGACCTGCAGCTGAGCAAAGGTGCTCACCCCTGCCCTCAGGGCCGAGCATAATACCACCTGTGGGGGTGGGGCAAAGGCCAAGGCTACCGAGGCTTGTACACCCTAGCATGAGATCACAGCCACTCCTGTGAAAGAGGCGGAAACCACTGAAACAGCCCCAGTGGGCAGGCACTGGCAACACCGATACTCAAATGCCCTAGGTAGCAATAGCACAGGGTGTGGCAGAACTGCAGACAGACCACACCTAGGGAACACAGAGGGCATACCCAGTGGACTCCAATGACCAAAACCTTATTTTACACAGACAAAATGAGAAGGCAGAGAAATGAAACACAAATGAATCAAGAGAAATCCCCAGAAAAGAACCTGAATGAGTCAGATATAACCAAATTACTAGATGCATAGTTTAAAATAACGACTGTTAGGATGCTCACAGATATTAGAAGAGCAATAGATGGTCATTATAAACACCTAAATAAAGAGATAGCAAATACAAAAAAGGACATTGAAATAATAAAAAAGAATCATTCAGAAATGACAAATACTATATCAGAAATGAATAATGCAATGGAAAAAATTAAAAGCAGGATGGATGAAGCTGAGAATTGAATCAGCAAGTTAGAGGACAAGATAAATAAAGGCATGGAAGCAGAGCAAAAAAAAGAACAGAGATTCAAAAAGTCTGAGGAAACTCTAACAGAGCTCTATGGCAACATGAAAAGAAATAACATCCGCATCATAGTGGTTCCTGAAAAAGAGAAAGAACAAGGGATAGAGACTTTGTTCAAACATATCATAGCTGGAAATTTTCCTCAATTAAGGCAGGAAAACATCTCACAAGTTCAAGAAGCACAGAGAACTACATTAAAGAGAAACCCAAAGAAATCTACACCAAGACACATAATAATTAAAATACCAAATCTAAGTGATAAAAAGAAAATATTAAAGGCTGATTGAGAAAAAAAGACTATCACCTACAAAGGAGTCCCCATAAGGATGACATCCGACTTCTAAACAGAAACACTTGAGGCCAGAAGGGAATGGCAAGAAATATTCAAAGTAATGCAGAACAAGAGCCTACAGCCAAGATTACTTTATCCAGCAAGGCTATCGTTTAAAATTGAAGGAGAAATAAAAAGCTTTCCAGAGAAAAAAAAAACAACAAAACAAAAAAACAAACAAAAAAAACCCTCAAGGAATTTACTATAACCAAACCAAAGCTGCAAGAAATGCTGAGGCCAGTTGTAAACAGATCAAAGAAGACAAAGAATATAGCAAAAGAGGAATACAGCTTTAAGGAATAAAATGGCAATAAACAATTACATATAAATAACCTTAAACGTAAATGGATTAAATGATCCCATCAAAAGAAATATGGTAGCTGCATGGATAAGAAACCAGAACCCATATATATGCTGTGTACAAGAGACACACCTTAAAAGAAAAGATGCACATAAACTGAAGATAAAAGGATGAAAAAAATATTTCACACAAATGAAAATGAAAAAAAAGCTGGGGTAGCAATACTTATATCAGATCAAATGGACTTTAAAACAAAGGATATAGTAAGAGATAAAGAAGGTCACTACATAATGATAAAGGGAGCAATCTAACGGGAAGATATAACCATTATAAATATTTACGCACCTAATATAGGAGCACCTAAATATATAAAGCAGACTTTGATAGATTTAAAGGGTGAGATCAACAGCAATAAGATAATAGTAGGGGATTTCAATACCCCACTGACATCACTAGATAGATCCTCAAGAAAGAAAATTAACAAAGAGACAACAGACTTAAAGGACATATTAGATCAACTTGATTTAATAGATATCTTCAGAACCTTTCACCCTAAAGCAGCAGAATATACATTCTTTTCAAGTGTTCATGGTACATTCTCTAGGATAGACCACATGGTAGGGCACAAAAGCAGTGGCAACAAATTTAAGAAGATTGAAATCATATCGAGCACTTTCTCTGATCACAATGGCATGAAACTAGAAATCAACCACAACAGAAAAACTCAAAAATTCTCAAACGCATGGAAACTAAACAGCAGGTTTTTAAATAACGAATGGACTAAAAATGAGATCAAAGAAGAAATAAAAAAAATTCCTAGAAACGAATGATAACAAGCATACATCAAATCAAAATTTATGGGACACAGCAAAAGCAGTCCTGAGAGGGAAGTGCATAGCATTACAGGCATACCTCAAGTAGCTAGAAAAATCTCAAATAAACAACTTACCCCTGTATCTAAAAGAATTAGAAAAAGAACAGCAAGTAAAGCCCAGAAGGAAGCCCAGTAGTAGAAGGAAGAAAATAATAAAGATCAGAGCAGAAATAAATGACATAGAGGCTAAAAAAACAATGCAGAGGATCAATGAAACCAGGAGCTGGTTCTTTGAAAAGGTAAACAAGATTGATGAACCTTCAACCAGACTCACCAAGAAAAATAGAGAGAGGACTCAAATAAATAAAATTAGAATTGAGAATAGAGAAATAACAACCAACACAACAGAAATACAAAATACTGTAAGAAAATACTATGAAGAACTGTACGCCAAAAAACTAGACAACCTAGATGAAATGAACAAATTCCTTGAAACATATAATCTTCCAAAAATTAATCTGGAAGAATCAGAAAACCAAAACAGACCGATTACAACAAATGAGATGAAAACATTTATTAAAAAACTCCCACAAAAGAAAAGTCCTGGGCCTGATGGCTTCGCAAGTGAATTCTACCAAATATTCAAAGAAGAACTAACTCCTATCCTTCTCAAGCTATTTCAAAAAATTCAAGAGAAAGGAAGACTTCCAAGCTCCTTTTATGAGGCAAGTATAATTCTGATTCCAAAACTAGGCAAAGACAACACAAAGAAAGAAAATTATAGGCCAATATCCCTGATGAATTTAAATGCTAAAATACTTAACAAAATATTAGCAAACCGGATCCAGCAATATATGAAAAAAATCATACACGATGATTAAGTGGGATTTATTCTTGGGAGGCAAGGCTGGTATAATATTCGCAAATCAATCAACGTGATTCATCACATAAAGAAAAGGAAGGAGAAAAACCAGATGATAATTTCAATAGATGCAGAAAAAGCATTGGATAAAATCCAGCACCCATTCATGATCAAAACCCTCAGCAATATGGGAATGCAGTGAACATACCTCAACATGATAAAGGTCATCTATGACCAACCCATAGACAACATCATACTCAATGGGCAAAAATTAAAAGCAATCCTCTTAAGATCAGGAACAAGGCACGGGTGCCCCCTTCACCACTCTTATTCAACATAGTTCTAGAAGTCTTAGCCACAGCAATCAGACAAGAAGAAGAAATAAAAGGCATCCAAATAGGAAAAGAGGAAGTAAAACTATCATTATTTGCAGATGATATGTTATTGTATATAGAAAACCCTAAAGTCTCAGTCAAAAAACTACTGGACCTGATAAATGAATTCAGCAAGGTGGCAGGATATAAAATTAATACTCAGAAATCAGAGGCATTTTTTTACACTAACAATGAACTGTCAGAAAGAGAAAATAAGGAAACAATTCTCTTTAACATTGCAACCAAAAAAATAAAGTACCTAGGAATAAATTTGACCACAGAGATTAAAGACTTGTACTCGGAAAATTATAAAATATTAATAAAAAAAATCAGGGAAGATACAAAAAGTGGAAACATATACTGTGCTTATGGTTAGGAAGAATAAACATCATTAAAATGTCTATATTACCCAAAGCAATTCATAAATTCAATGCAATACTGATTAAAATACCAATGACTTACTTCCAAGATATAGAACACATATTCCAAACATTTATATGGAACCAGAAGAGAACACGAATAGCCTCAGCAATCTTGAAAAGGAAGAATAAAGTGGGAGGTATCACACTTCTGCATATCAAGTTATACTACAAGGCCTTTGTACTCAAAACAGCCTGGTACTGGCATAAGAACAGGCATATAGATCAATGGAACAGAACTGAGAACCCAGAAATAAACCCACACTTTTATGGACAACTGATATTTGACAAAGGAGGTAATAGCATACATTGGAGTAAAGACAGCCTCTTCAACAAATGGTGTTGGGAAAATTGGACAGCTACCTGCAAAAAAATGAAACTAGACCACCAACTTACACCATTCACAAAAATAAACTCAAAATGGATAAAACACTTAAATGTAAGCCATAAAGCTATAAGCATCTTAGAAGAAATCATTGGTAGTAAGCTCTCTAAAATCTCTCGCAGCAATATATTTGCCGATTTATATCCACGGGCAAGTGAAATAAAACATAGGATAAACAAATGGGACTATATCAAACTAAAAAGCTTCTGCACAGCTAAGACAATAAGAACAGAATAAAAAGACAAACTACACAATGGGAGAATATATTTGACAATACGGCTGATAAGGGGTTAATAACCAAAATTTATAAAGAACTTGTAAAACTCAATACCAGGAAGACAAACAATCCAATCAAAAAATTGGAAAAAGAAATGAATAGACACTTCTCCAAAGAGGACATACAGATGGCCAATAGGCATATGAAAAAATGCTCAACATCACTAATCATTAGAGAAATGCAAATTAAAACCACAATGAGATATCACCTCACACCAGTCAGAATGGTACTCATCAACAAAACAACACAGAATAAGTGCTGGCGAGGATGTGGAGAAAAGGAAACCCTCCTGCACTGCTGGTGGAAATGCAGACTGGTGCAGCCACTGTGGAAAACAGAATGGAGATTTCTCAAGAAATTAATAATTGAACTGCCTTTTGACCCAGCTATACCAGTTTTAGGAATATACCCCAAGAACACCATAGCACTGTTTGAAACAAAGAAATGCACCCCATGTGTATGGCAGCATTGTTCACAATAGCAAAGATCTGGAAACAGCCCAAATGTCCGTCAGTGGACTAGTGGATTAAAAAGCTTTGTTACATATATACTATGGAATATTACTCACCCATAAGAAATGATGACATTGGATCATTTACAACAACATGGATGGACCTTGATAACATTATACTGAGCAAAATAAATAAATCAGGAAAAACTAAGTACTGTATGATTCCATACAGAAGTGGGACATAAAAATGAGACTCAGAGACATGGACAAGAGTGTGGGGGTTACGGGGTGGGGGTGGAGAGGGAGGAGTTGGGGGAGGGGAGGGGCACAAGGAAAACCAGTTAGAAGGTGACGGAAGACAATTGGACTTTGGGTGATGGGAATGCAGCATAATCAAATGTCAAAATAACATAGAGATGTTTTCTCTGAATTATGTACCATGATTTATCAATATCACCCCATTAAAATTAATAAAACTTAAAAAAATTAAAAAATAATAACCTTATATAAAAATGGATTAAATAATCCAATCAAAAGACACAGGGTAGGTGCCTGCGTAAGAAACTAGGACCCCCATATATACTGTCTACATTACAGTCATCCCAAAACTACGGCCCGCGGGCCGCAATGCAGCCCCCTTAGGCCATTTATCCAGCCCCCACTGCACTTCTGGAAGGGGTACCTGTTTCATTGGTGGTCAGTGAGAGGACCACTGTCTTTTGCAACCCTCCAATCGTCTGAGGGACAGTGAACTGGACCCCTGTGTAAAAAGTTTGGAGACCCCTGGCAAGAGACCCCCCCTTCAGAACAAAAGATACACATAGACTGAAAGTGAAGAGATGGAAAGAAAAGTATTTCATGCTAATAGAAATGAAAAAAAAAAGCTGAGGTTGCAATACTTATATTTGACAAAATAGTCTTTAAAACAAAGGCTATACTGGCCTGACCTGTGGTGGCACAGTGGATAAAGCATCAACCTGGAAATGCTGAGGCCGCCAGTTCAAAACCCTGGGCTTGCCTGGTCAAGGCACATATGGGAGTGGATGCTTCCAGCTCCTCCCCCTTTCTCTCTCTCTGTCTCTCCTCTCTCTCTCTTTCTCTGTCTCTCCCTCTCCTCTCTAAAATGAATAAATAAAAAATAAATTTAAAAAATTAAAAAAAAAAAAAAAACCAAAGGCTATACTAAGGTATAAAGGCCACTACATAATGAAAATGGAGCAGTCCAGAAGGAGGATATAACCATTGTAAATATTTATGTGCCTAATATAGGAGCACCTAAATATATAAAGCTGATTTTGATGGACATAAAGGGCAAGATCGACAGCAATACTATATTAGTAGGGGATTTTAATACTCCACTAACATCAACGGATAGATCCTCTAGATAGAAAATCAACAAAGGAACAGCGGCCTTAAATGACACAATAGATTAACTGAATTTTTTTTATTTATTTAGTGAGAGGAGGGGAGACAGAAACAGATTCCTGCATGTGCTCCCACCAGGATCCACCCAGCAAGCCCACTAGGGGGTGATGCTCTGCCCATCTGGGGCCCTTGATTCACTGCAGTAGGAGCCATTTCTTAGCGCCTATCGTTCTCAAACTATTCCAAAAAATTCAAGAAGGAGAAGATGTCCAAGCTCATTTCATAAGACAAGCATTATCCTAATTTCAACGCCAGGTAAAGACACTACAAAAAAGAAAACTATAGGCCAATATCCCTGATGAATATAGATGCTAAAATTCTCAACAAAATATTAGCAAACCAAATCCAGCAATATATTAAAAAATCATACATCATAATCAAGTGGGATTTATTTCAGGGAGGCAAGGCTAGTACAATATTTGCAAATCAATAAATTTGACTCATCACATAAACAAAATGAAGTATAAAAATCACTTAATCATATCAATCAATGCAGAAAAGGCATTTGATAAAATCCGGCACCCATTTATGATCAAAACTCTCAGCAAAGTGAAAATATAGAAAACATACCTCAAAATAATAAAGGCCATATATGACAAACCAACAGCCAACATCATACTCAATGAGCAAAAATTAAAAGCAATTCCCCTAAGATCAGGAACAAGAGGGGTGCTCACTTTCCCCACTCTTATTCAACATAGTTCTGGAAGTGCTAGCCAGACTAGCCACAGCAAGCAGACAAGAAGAAGAAATAAATGGTATCCTAATTGGAAAAGAAGATATAAAATTATCATTATTTGCTGATGACATGATACTATACATAGAAAACTCTAAAGTCTCAACCAAAAAACCACTAGACCTGATAAATGAATTTGGCAAGGTAGCAGAATATAAATTAATATTCACATAAAAAATCAGTGGCATTTTTATCCACCAACAGTAAATTATCACAAAGAGAAATAAAGAAACAGTCCCCTTCACTACTACAACAACAACGTAACTAGGAATAAATTTAACCAAGCAGGTAAAAGACATACTCAGAAAATTTTAAGACATTGAAAAAAGAAATCGAGGAAGATACAAGCAAATTAAAGCATATACTGCGTTCACAGACAGAAAGAATTAACATCATTAAAATGCCCATGTTAGCCAAAACAAGCTATAGAGTCAGTGCAATTCCTATTAAAGTACCAATGGCATACTTCACAGATCTAGAACAAATATTCCAAAAACTTATATGGAACCAAAAAATAACCCAAATAGCCTCAACAATCTTGAAAATGAAGACCAAAGTGGGACATATCACACTTCCTTATATCAAGTTATACCATAAGGCCATTGTAATTAAAACAGCCTGGTACTGGCATAAGAACAGGTATACAGACCAATGGAACAGAACATAGAACCCAGACATAAACCCATGCCTTTATTGACAATTAATATTTAACAAAAGAGATAAGAGTATATAATGGAGTAAAGACAGCGTCTTCAATAAATGGTGTTGGAAAAATTGGACAGATACATGAAAAAATGAAAGTAGACTACTAACTTACATCACTTACAAAAACAAATTCAAAATGGATAAAAGACTTAAATGTAAGTTGTAAAACCATAAAAATCTTGGAAGAACACAGGCAGTAAACTCTCTGATATTTCTCCTAGCAATATATTTGCCTATATATCACCACAGACAAGTGAAATAAAGGACAAAATAAACAAATGGGACTATATCAAAAGAAAAATATTTGCACAACAAAAGATATCATTAACAAAAATAAAAAGACAACCCATTCAATGGGAGAATATATTCACTAATACATCTGTTAAGGGGTATTATAATAACCAAAATTTATAAAGAACTTCTAAACCTCAACAGCAGGAAAGTAAACAATCCAATTTAAAAATGGGCAAGGGAAATGAATAGAGACTTCTCCAAAGAGGACATAAAGATGTTCAACTTCACTAATCATGAGAGAAATGTAAATTAAAACCACAATGAGATATCACTTCACGCCTGTTAAAATGGCTCTCATTAATAAATCAATACACAAGTGCTGGCAAGGGTGTGAAGAAAAGGGAACCCTCCTGCACTGCTGGTGGGAATGCAAACTTGTGCAGCCGCTCTGGAAAACAGTATGGTATTTCCTCAAAAAAAATTAAAAATGGTACTGCCTTATGACCCAGATATTCCACTTTTAGGAGTATACCTTAAGAAGCCCAAAACATTAATTCAAAAGAAGATATGTACCCTCATGTTTGTTGCAGCATTGTTTGTAACAGCCAAGATCTGGGAACAGCCCAAATGTCCAACAGTGGACTAATTGATAAAAAAAAAAACTGTGGTACATATACATGATGGAATATTATATGGCCATGAAAAAGAAGGAAATCTTACCTTTTGCAATGGCATGGATAGACATGGAGATTATTATACTAAATGAAATAAGCCAGGCAGAGAAAGACAAATATCATATGATCTCACTTATATGTGGACTCTAATGAACACAATAAACTGAGGAACAAAACAGAAACAGAGGCAGGGTCACAAGGAACAGAAGGACAGCTGTCAGAGGAAAGGGGATGAGAGGATAGGATCAAATAAAATGAAAGGATTAGCCAAATTATATATGCATAACATATAGATACAGACAACAGGACAGCAAGTCACAGAGGGAAAAGGGGGATGGAGGTAGAGGGTAGAGGTAAAGGGGGCAAAACAGAAATGGAAAGAGACATTGCATGGGGCATGGGAGCATGGGGCATCATGTGGGGGGTTGAGGGTGTTTTATTGAATGGGACACTTGAAACCATGTTAACACAATAAATTAATTTTATAAAACACAATTAAAAAAGAAAGAAAAGAAATACTATTACCACGTGCTGGCAACCATGTGGAACTGGAACTCATATATTAGGATGGGAATGCAAAATGGTATAGCAACTTTGGAAAATAGTTTGTCAGTATCTTATAAAGTTAAACAAATATTTATCATGCAATTTAGTAATCCCACAGATGTAAACAACCTAGTAAATAACTCAGATGTCCTGGAATAAATTGCTGAATGGGTAGTATAACCATTCAATGGAATATTACTAAGCTATTGCTAAGTAATAAAAAGAACCAACTACTGATACATTCAACAGCATGGATGAATATCAAAGGCATTATGCTCAGTCAAAAAGAGGTAAGCACAAAGGATTACTACTATATGATTCCATTTATATGACATCCTAGAAAAAGTAAAATTAGGGT
This sequence comes from Saccopteryx leptura, assembly GCF_036850995.1. Lineage (NCBI taxonomy): Eukaryota > Metazoa > Chordata > Mammalia > Chiroptera > Emballonuridae > Saccopteryx > Saccopteryx leptura. The sequence continues at coordinate 71,322,117 of NC_089516.1, read as the reverse complement.
AACAGAAAGCAGATTAATGATTGCCAATGTCCAAGGGTGGGAGCAGAGACTGACTACATAAAGAAAACAAGAGAAGATGATAAAGTGTTATAAATGTTCTACATCTTGATGTAGATAAGTACACAACTATATACATATGCTAAAACTCATCAAATTATACATTTAAAATTGGTGAATCTTATACCTAAAAAAAGCTGATAAAAATGAAATCCTAGAACTGAATAATAAATGGGTAAACAGTCCAATTTTTTCAAGACAAAGTACTCCATAAAAAAGTATAATACATGATTAGATAGGGTTTATCCCAGAAACATAACGCTCATTTAATGTGAAAATTAATCAATCAAAATTCACCATTTTAACCAATTAAAGGATAAAAGCATATGACCATTTCAATGGATCTTTTTGACCCCCAGGTGACATTTGGCAATGTCTGAAGATATTTTTGGTTGTCATAACTTGGGCAGTGGGAGTTGCTACTAGCACCCAGTGGGTAGAGACCAGAAATGCTGTTAAACACCTTACAACGCACAAGGCAGGCTTCCACTGAAAACCACTATTCTATATTCTACTTACCTTACTCAACACTGTGTTTATGATATCTATGCATATTCTTATAAGGTTCATATATCTACTCTGTTGATTCTTGTTACATAACACTTCACAGTCATCATCTCATATCTGTTTCTATCTATCCCTTGGTAATAAATACCTAAATTGCTTCTAATTGTATTTCACCACACATAACCTTGCCATGTAATGAACAGTCTTGTAAATGCTCCCTCGGGGATTTCTGTAAGAACTTCTCTGGGAAACATATTCAGAAATGGAACCATACGCATGGTTATCTTTGATAAATACTTCCCATGTGCTTTCTAGAATGACTGAACCAGTTTAAATACTGTGTAGAAAAAATTTAACATATCAGGCCTGACACTGCTGTCCTTAGACCTACTTGAAATGTTGACCCTTGACTGGCATCTTGGAACTTGTATCTCAAGAGGGTTCTCATCATTCCCTGACAATAGTGGCTTACTGTGCCTAAACTTTTTGTATAAACAATATGGTTTATTCCGAATGCCCTCTCTCCTTCCAGGAGTCTAGAATTTGGATACACGCTAGGCAGAGGGTACCTACATGACCAGACCTCCATAAAATCCTTAAGCACTGAGTCCCTAATGAGTTTCCCTGTTAGACATTATTTCATATGCTTTGTGACAACTCATTGCAAGGGAAAATAAATGCATCCTATGTGACTCTACTGGGAAAAGACTCTTAGAAACTTGTGTTTGGTTTCCTCCAGACTTTATCCTCTGTGCCTTTTCTTTTTGCTAGTTTTGCTTTCTAGCCTTTAGCTGTAATTAATTATAACCATGAGTATAACTATATGTTATGTGAATCCTTCTAACAATCACCAAATGACATATCCATAAGAAAAGCAGGAGAATTTGCAAGAAGATTTACTTGTAGCTGCGTACTTTTTATGTGCCACTTGAAATGTGTATCATGTGCACGTTATCTTTTTAAAAATAAATACTTTATAAAAAGGGGGAGGAGAGTTGTCAAAACAACTAGATCATCTGAATGAAACCCAAAAGATGTTAGAGAACCTTAGGGGTTTAGAGTGAAACCTTCTTATATTCCATATGAGGAGATCCAAAGAAAGTAAGGGACTTATCTAAAGTCACCCAAACAATGACTACAGACACAGGACTCAAACCCTACCTTTCTTATTTCTTAGTTCTCCTTCTTCGAAGTCGCATGGCCTCTTTACCTACACGTTACTTCTCCTACCCTAGTGCTCTCCCCTAAATATGTCACCAAGAACTACTTTCATCCTGACCATGGTATCTCCTATTTCTCATATTCCTGGATTCTCCACACAATGAATAACTTCAGATTCTTTCCCAAAACATTGGGTTCCATAGGAACTGGACCCAACAAGAAAACAGAAACTGAAGAAAAATCCTACTGGCAACTCTCTGAAAGGAGACAGAAAAGGGTGGGGAAGTGTAGAAAAAAACAGTCCTACTCCAAATCACAGTACCTTCCTAAGTCCTCCTACTCTGGCTAAGTTGTCAACATCAGAGACAGAGAGGAATCCATCCCCTACCACAGGACAAAGCAGCCTAGCAGGACCAGACAGCTCAGACACTCCTTCCATTGCTTCGTAACCTCTCTTAAAACTCTTCCCAAAGGAGAAAATACTTACATGCTCCAGGAAGCAGGGTCCTATCTCACTGAGGTGGGGGTCATCATTGTTGTACTGTTTCTCCAGGTCTCGCACAAATCCCATCTGAAACCTGTAGATGTCTTCAATGTTCCCAAAAATGATTTTCAGTTGCTCATCGCTGAACATGTCCCTTCTCTTTCGGCATTGCTTCAGGTAGCCCTGCAGACAAAGAAAAAGATGTCTCTGATTCTTTGAAGGCTTTACTACATCCTAAGCCCTTAGAGCATTATTTTAGTTTCATGAAGTAGACAGGAAATAATTATTTACATTTTTCAAATGGGGAAATTGAGGTTTGGTAATTAGGAGTGTTAGATTTCAAGCAAAGGTTTTCAGAGTTAAAATACTGCAGAATACAGAGCTTTGCCGACCATTCTTTTTGACAAAGACCCCAAAAACCCTAGGGTCCTTTTGCAGAAGCTCATTAAGCACAAACATTTTCACTCATTTTAGTAGTTATTGATTTATCTGGATCTATTCATATCTCTAAAGTTCTTTTTATAGAACTAATTCAAAAGACCTTCATAACATTAATAAGAATTTGGCAGCCCTGACCAGTTGGCTCAGCGGTAGAGTGTTGGCCTGGTGTATGGAATTCCTGGGTTCATCCTGGCCAGGGCACACAGGAGAAGCGCCCATCTGCTTCTCCACCCTTCCCCCTCTCCTTTCTCTCTGTCTCTCTCTTCCCCTCCTGCAGCCAAGGCTCCATTGGAGCAAAGGTGTCCCAGGTGCTGAGGATGGCTCCATGGCCTCTGCTTCAGGCTCTAGAATGGCTCTGGTTGCAGATCATCGTCCCCTGGTGGGCATGCCGGGTGGATTCTCGTCGGGCGCATGCAGGAGTCTGTCTGACTGCCTTCCCGCTTCTAACTTTGGAAAAATACAAAAGAATTTGGCTACAGAAGCCCCAGCAGGAAACTTCCCACAAAGGAACAAGAATTGACAAATTTAAACTATTTCTTAAAGCAGTGTGTTAGTCATCTAAGGTATCTGGTTAGGAGAGATCATTTGGATGAGTTTAGTCAACAAGCCCACAAGTGCCCAGGCACGATGTTTTTAACAAAGTTAAGTGTTCGCGACACATTTGTGAATAAACGGACAATTTAATATAGCTAGCTGTTGATTAAGGGGAAGAATCAATGGAAGAAATTCTTTAATAAGAGAGCACTGAGATAACACAGTTTGACTCAGGGTACACTGTAGGTCATGGCAAAAAACAACAACAAAATAAAACAAAACAGCCAGTTTTCCATTTTGAACTTACTCTGGTATATTTTTAACTAACGGACAAGTATCCCCATTAGAAATTAGCACATGAAAATGTTCTTGGTGAAAATGAACTATGATCGGTCATTTGCTTTCATCTAAAAGCTAAATGCAATTCTTATAATATCTTTCTTAAATGTTGAGCCCCCAGTGAGGAGCATTGTATTGATTGACTTACAATTTCTGACCCTGACTCTTCCTCTACTTTGTCTCCCCTACACAGCTTCCAGCTTCCAATTCGGCATGGTCCAGTACAATCCTCATCAGTGGCTTCCATGCCCTTTACCAACCCCTACCAAAATCTTACGCCCTTTATCTCTTCTCACACTCCAATTCAGAAATTAATTATTAAATTAACAGTCTGTGCCTGTGTTGACATTTATTTAACTAATGGCCACTGCCCTCATTGACTGACATACTTATGATGTTCTGCATTGATTCACATCCAATTCCTGACCAGGAAGAAATGCTACCTACTCCCAAAATACTGTTTTAATTCCATTACTCTTACTGAAGCAGCTACCCAAATTATCTTCCTAGAAATCTTTCCTTAACTAACAGAGAGCTCAGTAATAATCTCTTATAGGCTCCTCCATGCCAAATATCTCTACCCCAGGGTTTGACTGCTTCTTACTCTCTCCCTTCTCTCCCTCCCTCCCTCTTTCTCTTTCTCACGCTATCACATTTGGAATTATCTTAGCTATAGTGGAGCAGGGAAAGTACTGAGCATATCATCTGGTAGGAACTCTTCCATCTTGATATTAGGCACTGGGGCAGAGACTTCTTCACCCCTGCTCATACTTCTCCCTAAAGTAGGCTTGTAAGCATAGCTGAAAAAAACTGGTAACAATGTCGCATCTTCATATCATGCCAGGGCAATTAGTAGGTATCAGTGAGTGATCACATTGGGAAGTAGAAGAAGCCATTATGGACAGCTCATTTATCCTCAGAAGCCAGATCAGAAAGTACTTAATAGTTTTGTTCACTGTTCCCATTTAAAAAGTCTCAGGGTAGGAATGATTATCAGCAAATCCCCAAAGTGCAGCAAAGATACAAAAATATTTTTTTTGTATTTTTCTGAAGTTGGAAACGGGAGGCAGTCAGACTGCCGCATGTGCCCGACCAGGATCCACCCGGCATGCTCACCAGGGGGTGATGCTCTGCCCATCTGGGGCGTTGCTCTGTTGCAACCAGAGCCATTCCAGTGCCTGAGGCAGAGGTCATAGAGCCATCCTCAGTGCTCGGGCCAACTTTGCTCCAATGGAGCCTTGGCTGCGGGACGGGAAGAGAGAGATAGAGAGGAAGGAGAGGGGGAGGAGTGGAGAAGCAGATGGGCGCTTCTCCTGTGTGCCCTGGCCGGGAATCGAACCTGGAACAACTGTATGCTAGGCCGACGCTCTACCACTGAGCCAACAGGCCAGGGCCAAAGATACAAAATTTAAACATCAGTATGGAATGTAACAACAATGAAAAAGAAGAAAAATGTGGGTTCTGGAAAAGAAAGAACATGATAGGCATGTCAGTGAGGCTTCCTATTTCCCCAAATATGCTATTCATTGTCATTGTCAAAGATATAATTTTCTATCTATTACATCACGTGTGCTGTCATAAGTAAAGATTAAGCTATGTATTAGAAGAAATGTAACTGCCCATAGGATGGTGGGACCCAAGAGTGCTTTGTCAATGGCTTTTATTTAGAGCTAATGTTAGGTTATAAATATATACTGGTGCATTTAACCTAATGGAATATTATATAGTCATTAAAATAATGATTAGGAAGATTATCTAGAAATATGGAGAAGTATTTATGATATAATATTTAAAAGCATGAAACAAAATGATATGCCAATATGATTACAATTCTGTAAATACATATACATATAATATATTTGAAGGAATTATCCAAAGGTGCACATACTTTTCTTATAATTTGGTGGATTCTAGTTGATTCTAGTTATTCTTATTTTAAAACTTCTTCTAATGCCATTTTTTAAAATTATCATTTTGATAAAAATGGGAGGAAAAGCCTTTGCCAGAGAATATAAAGAAAATATAGTATCAGGAACATTGCCTTGAGCATAATATTATCAATAGAAGGGGAAAAATCCAACATCCTCTCAAAATCTACAGCCTTAGTGTTTAAGAAGGAAGATTAACAGCATAAGTATCACCAAGTATGCTTGTTAAACATAGAGATGCCCAGACTGAGAATTCACAACTCTGGAGGGGGTTGGGTTGAAGGGGGCTGGGATCTCCACATTTAAGAAGTTCCCCTAGGAACTCTAGTGCACATTCAAGTTTGTGAACCATTGGCTTGGAGAGGGAGATGTGTTTTGGGGAAATAAATGAAATCAGTCCCTTCCATTGGGGTGGCAATAACCAGATCAGATACCAAAAGGATAAGGGTGGAGATTCAGGGCAGGGAGGGGAGGGAGGTAAGGGAGGGACAGGAGAGAGGGAAGAAAAGTCAGGGAAGGGGAAGGGGAAGGGGAGAGAAAGAGAATATGAACATGAAAATAAGACAAACAGGTATATAAAGGAATAAGAGAGAAACAGAAATAAAAAAAGATTAAAAAGTGAGAAACTACAAGGGAGTAGTTTCTTACAAATAGAATTAACAAGCCAGTCAAGATGCTCTTTCCAACATCTTGGGACTGTCACGGGTACGGCCCAGGGTAATTATTGGTTCTTCATAGAAGTGTACTCTACTCCATCATAAGTGCCCTCACATGTACTGTCATAGCTGGGCCTACCTCACAAATGTCCTTGAGGTGCTTGATGTAATGACGCTCAGTGCTCATGATTTCATTGATGACATTGGCCCGCATCTGGTCCCGGTTCTGTAGTGGCCGGCCCAGACAGAGGCAATCTGAGTTGGGGTCCAGGTGCCCATTCTGCACATCACTGGGTCCTTCCTCTACCCCATCCTCCTGGTTCACCCAAAGCTGTGGAAGAAGGCAGAAAAAGAATGGATTAGCTTCCTTCTTTGAGAATTTTCCAGCCAAGTAAAAAAAGGATAAACTAAATTATTCATGTATTCAGAGAGCCTTCGACCAGAGATACCTGTAAACTGAATGCCATGCATGGCTCCAGTGTGACTGGCTGACCTTAGGAATGAGTCTTATTCTTTATAGGCCTCTGCTGACGTATCTGTAGAATGAAGGATGGGGAAGGGTAGGAATAAACCATCTTTGGAGACTTCTTAACTAAGATGGTTTCAGAGAAGAGAAGAGTTATGTCAAGCAGAACTCATTCACAAAGGTGCATATCTAGGGAACATAACCATGTCAAAAAAAAAAAAAAGAATTAAGCTATGCATATTAGGTTCCATGGCTGCATTACTGTTAAACATAATGCATATAAGCATGGAGATCAAAGTTAGATACTAGAGTGGGCGTGACAAAAAACAGGGCCTTTGGTATTGATTTTCATCAAAGGCTGCACAAATAATCATTAAAATTTGACTGTAAAATTTATTGGATATGCAAAGATCTATACTTAATCAAAGTTGGAGTGGAAATGTCAGAATGTCCCCCCTTACTACATAATAGCAATAGCTGTTTAATGAGCATGTTTTATATACTATCCATTATGCTAAGAATTTTCAGTGAACTATATTATTAAGTTCTGCTAGGTAGGCACCATTATTACCACTGTTTCACAGAAGAGGAGACTGAGCCTCAGGAAAGTTAAGAAATTTGTCCCAAGTCACAAAGTTAGGAAGCAGAGGAGCTGAGATAGGAGCCGGGCAGTATGACTCCAGAGCCTATGGTCTTAACTACTCTGTTACCACATTTTGCCTCTGGCTCTCAGAAAGACAGGAAATGAGTAGAGAGGAGATTAGGACAAAGTAAGCTGAGAAATATTAGTCTCATCAAAACTGGATACAGGTTGGTAAAGGTTGAGACTATTCCAAATAATGAAGGCAAAGGAACGCAGGAAAAAGCAACCATCTGTTGGAGAGGCTGGGCAAGATGTATCTTGATCTGGGATAACTTAACTTAGGGACATGGCTCATTTCACTCCAGTCCTAGGAAGGAGAAAAACCAGGAGAGACACACTGAGAAAAGAAAGGGTGGTACCCTAAGAAGAGTGGTGAAATCTATAAGGGGAGTTGGCCAAAGAGCTTGCCAGATGTCTCTACAGCATTAATCAACAACCCAACCTTCCCTCCCATGTGCCCCAGATTTTTCAACGGTCCTGCCTCAAGAAGCTAAGATCACAAAATTTCAATGCATCCCTATTTCTGCCACCACAAAAGCATGTTGGTGGGTAGGTTTAGGGCAGGGGTTGGGAAACTTTTTGGTGGAGAGAGCCATTAACGCCACATATTCTAAAATGTAATTCCATGAAAACCATACAATGACCCGTGTACCCGCAACCATGAACATGAGTGCTAGGAAATGAATGGATTGTAATACATGAGAATGTTTTATATTTTTTTTATTAAAGATTTGTCTGTGAGCCAGATGCAGCCATCAAAAAAGCCACATCTGGCTCACGAGCCATAGGTTTCTGACCCCTGGTTTAGGGAAACAGAGATTTGAGGATAAAGATACAGGGACAGTAGTTACTTCCCAACTCTGAGTATTCTCCTCTCCCTTTGCCTCACAAAGGTTAGGGAGCATGAGTACCACTTGGTGAACCTAGAGATGTCACCAGCATATAGTCTGCATATTTGCCACAGGCCTAAGAAAGTAGAGCTCAATCTATTTTAATGCATTTGTATACACAGCCAAATGTGCAAAAATGTATCTCCATCTAGAACTTATCCCCCTCTAAAAATGATCTATTGTAAATCTCTTTACAGCTTTGTGTCTTCAATATGCTAATAACTGCCCTTTAATACATTCAATAGGCAATAGTGAGGAATAATTAATCAAGGAACGTATCTGTTCAAAAAGTTTATTCTAAGGTATTGAAGCAAATATATCATATACATGGTGCTGTTTATTTGTAATAATAAAAATATCATCTCTAATAATCTATTAGCTTTTCTCAGCTTTTTATAAAGCAAGCTAACCCCTGCTATGGAAAGGGTACAATAAGCAGGCCTTTATGAAATAAAAACAATTCCTTTTCTTCCAAAGAATTTAAGACAGTCAAGTCAATTCTAGTGGGAAAACAACTCCAGTGGGAAGGAGCACAGAATATTGGTGATGTTGGATGGGGTAGAAAGTCAGGTTATAACAGAACCAAATTTAGGTTCAAGCCATACTTCAAATAACAACAAAAGTGCAGAAAGACAGGTAGATGCAGATTACATAGAATTTGGCGGAAGAATCCCTTCTGGTGAGAAGTGAAGGCATGGCTGTCAGGACCCTTCATAAGGAGCTTCTGAGAAGACAATACCTTTAGTACACCACAACAAACCCACAAGCCCATTACTTGAGTTAATATGCTACCTTAATCCAAAAAAAAAAAAATAATGACTGGTAGATTCATTTGTTTATTAAATTTATATTAGATGCTTACCAGATACTGGAGATACAGCAGCAACAAAACTGACAAAAATGTCTGCCCACTGTGGAGCTGGAATTTGAATGGAAATGCTTTTAGCCTAGAAAAGGTATCATGTAAGGCCCAATTATTGTGCTCCTGTGCTCAGGGCCTTTCCCTGACATTCAAATATTACTATAATCAGCTTTAATCTGCGTTTCCTTTCTTACCTCTACTATTCCCTTCAGGAATACTGGACTCCTTCCAAACTGTTCTTATTTTCTGTCCTCAAATACTCCAAACTATGGTCTTTAATCCCATGCTTAAACATGGAAATAATATAGTCCAGAGGCTTTCAACTACTTAAACAATAATGAACCAATATCTCAACTTTCTAATGAAGAAACTGAGGCTCATAAAGGAGAAATGATTGACAGAGAGTTAGCAACATACCGAGATCCCAATTTTGATGTCTTTTTATTTTGTATGTATCTTCCTTTTTTGTTATTTTTTTTATAATTACACAGTTGATACAGAATAACATTTGCTTTGTAAAAAGTTAAAATATAAAAGGAAAACTCAACTTATTAAAATAAGGATTAAAAGAAATGTTACTACCAATCTAACAGAACTAAAAGGGATAAAAAGGAACACTATGAACAAGTATATGCTGATAAATTTAATAACTTGGTGATATGGGAAAAATTCTGGAAAGACAGAAACTGACTCAGGAAGAAAAAAAGAATATCTGAATAGACCTATGGCAAATAAAAAGATTGGATTAGTATTCAAAAACTTTCCACCTGGGGGAAAGAAAGAGCCAGATGACATTGCTAATAAATTCTACCAAACTTTTAAAGAATAATTAACATGAATCATTCACAAACTCTTCCAGAAACAGAAATAGAGAGATTCTCAATGAAATACTTGCTTTCCAAAGTCAGTAACATATATAAAAAAAAAATTTACCAGATGAAATTAATCCCAGGGATGCAAGGTTGTTTCCATATATGAAAATCAGTCAATGTAATACAATATATTAATGGAATACAGGTTTAAAAAACATATTATTATCTTGATAGACACAGAGAATGCATTTAACAAAATCCAGTGCTGTTTCATGATTAAACAAATAAGAAATTAGGAATAGTACAGAACTTCCTCAAATTGATGATAAGAATTTATGAAAAAGCCATAGCTAATATCATACTTAATGGTGAAAGACAGAATGCTTTAATCTTATGATCATGAACAAATATCATTTCCATGTAACATGAAGGTCGGGCCAGAGCAATTGGAGGAAAAAAGGCATTCAGATTAGAAAGAAAAGGTAAAACTATTCATACATGACATGACTGTGCATATAAAATCATAAAGAATATACACACACACAAGAAAAACAGTTATTGCTATAACTAATAAACAAGTTGAACAATGTTGTAGGATATAAGATCATTATAAACAGTCCATTTTTTATAGGCACTACTAATGAACAATCTAAAAATGAAATTAAGAAAACGATCCCATTGCAGTTTGATTTGCATTTCCCTAATATCTAGTGAAGTTGAGTATCTTTTCATATATCTATTGGATATTTGTATGCCTTCTTGGGAGAAGTATCTCTTTAGGTCCTCTGCCCATTTTTTTCATTGGCTTCTTTGTTTATTTGATATTGAATTGTTTGAGTTCTTTATATATTTAGGAGATTAATATCATTTTGGAGCTATTGTTTGCAATTATCTTTTCCCATTTGGTTGGTTGCCTTTTTGTTTTGTTGGTGTTCTTTGTTTGTTTGTTTTGCTGTGCAAAAAAAATTTAGTTTGATATACCCCAATAAATTTAATTACTTAAAAAATAATACCATTTAAGTAGCACCAGGAAGAATAATATATTTAGAAATACATTTAACAGAAAACATGTAAGACTTATACAGTGAAAATTGCAAGACATTTTTAAAACAAACTCAAGAATACCTAACTAAAGAGAAAGATATCTCATGTTCATGGATTGGAAACTTTAATATTGTTAAGGTGCTAACAGTCTACATATTGATTCAACACAATGCCTACCAAAATGCCTAGCTTGTTTCTTTGCAGAAATTGACAAGCTGATTTTAAATTTAATATTAAAATTTGAGATATTCAGAATCAACACAACATTTTTTAAAAACAAAAACAAAGCTGGAGGACTCATATTTCTTGATTTCAAAACATACTATTACTACAAACCTTTAGTAACCAAGAAAGTATAATACTGGAACAAGAATAAACACAAAGATCAATGAAATAAATGTGAGTTCAGAAATATTCCCTACATGTATGCTGAGTTAATATTTTTCAAAGGTGTCAAGACAATTCAAGGAGGAGAGTATAATTTTTCAACAAACAGTGCTTGGTCAACTGTATATCGACATGTAAAAGAATGAACTTGAACCCATACCTCATACTATATATATTAATTAGAAGACCCCAAGATAGCTGCAGAGTAGGTGAAAGCTACATAAACCTCCTTCCAGTGCCAAACCATATTCACAGCTAAATTATAGAGCAATCAACCTGAATGACCAACTATAAAACAGTAGAACAGGAGTACTATATCCAAGGATTTATAGAAGCTCCACAGAGACTGGTAAGAAGGGTGGAGACAGAGAGAGGCCTGGCCCCTGCATCCAGGTATTATGGCTCAGAAGACAGAAGGATATCTCAGCTGCAAAAGTCCCTTGAGGAGCATGGGGTATCAACCCCACATCAAGACCCCCAAACCAGAGTCCAGGGTCAGGAAGAGGAGCCTGGAAAGCATCTGGCAGTAAAAATCAGTGGGAATTCTGTCCTTTGGAAAGAGAATGGAGTCTGCTAGAATCCCAGGTGCTCCCTAAAGGGTCCACACACAGGAGCTTATTTTTGGGCACTCACCTGAAGCTCTCAAAGACAGAAGGTGACTCTGGGCATGTGGGACTCCTAAAGAGAATATCTGGGTGTCATGGTTCCAGAGAGAGGTCTGGAGGGTCAGCTACTGAGGTCTCAGTCCTGAGTCAACATCCCACATTGCCCTCAGGCATCATCACCCAGGGTGAGACACTTCTATTCTTACAACACCAGTCTGATGAGTACACCAATGAAGTCTTCCAAATATTGACAACATCACACTGCCAAGCTCACATCTGGCAGAAAGAACTGTTGGTTGAAACCAACAGGCACCTAAGGTGAGCTCATTTTTTGGAGAGACTACAGACAGACACTCATACAGTCATTGAACTGTATGTTGTTAGAATGGGGGCCAAACTTTCACCCTTCCCACATTTTTGGCAGGCTCCAGACACAACACAAGACTCCCTTTCCAGGGTCTCTGGTAGCATTACTGCTGAGCTAAAGTGAGGCATGCAGCTTGCTTCCTTCCCATGGGCCAGTCCCACCCTCACCAGAGGGCTGCCTTGGTCTACATTCCCAAATACCACTGGCACCATTCTGCTGAGCTCAGTTACACAGGTACAAGATGGCTATGCTCAAATCTGGGCCTATCTTCAAAGCATCACCCACTCAGAGCCCCTCCATCAGGGTCTCTGGTGGTACAGCTGCAGAGTTAGTGGTAAGTGTGCATCTCGCTCCCCTCCCGAGGAAGGCCAGTGCTGCCCACAATCAAGCTGCCTTGATCTCTCCTCCAAGTCACACTGACCCTATCCTGCTGGGCTCAGTTCTACAGGGGGAAAGTGGTTCCACTCAGAGCTAGCATATTAGGAGTTCATCTCCCTCAGAGGCTCTACTCTGGGGCTCAAACAAGCATGGCTACAGAGCCAAAGGGAAGAGTGCAGCTAGCTCTACTTTGGCAGCTCAGCAGGTACAACCCCCATCAGAGGCTTTCCTAATTTGTTTTTCCCAAGCCCTGGTGGCCACCTCCTGCTGAGCCTGCTCTTGTAGTGGTGACACCTGGATGCACCACACTTGAATATGTTGTGTGCTCCTACTGGGGGAGCCAAAGTTGAAGGCTGTAGCAGAGATTGAGTGGTATGGATTTGGGTAGGGGCTACATTCTCCCCATTGAGTGCCTGATCATGCTTCCCCAGGTAGGGGACCCACAAGCCCCATCTTGCCATCCCAGTTGCCATGCCCTACTGAGCTTGAGCCATGTAGAAGGATCAGTGGGGTGTGGCAAGACTGGGTCCACTGTACAGCCTTTCTTCATAAGACTCTGAAAAAAGTCCAGGTAACCACAGGAAGCAATGTAGCCAAGAGATGAATTTAGATCTCAGGGAGCTCTGGGCTTTTATTAATCTGACCCAGGCTCAGAGTTCAGGAAGCTGATACTGGTACACAGTCTGGCTCCTCCCACACACAACTATATCCAGTAGACAAAGCTGGTTACACACAAAGTGTGACATTTATCTGCACCAGAGCCCTGGCCATGGGGCTTCAAAACCAATACAACTAGTGGTGGGCTTCAAATTACATTAGAGCCTGACCAAACGAGCAACAGAAATGGCACAGTCAAGGGGGGATGCTGGCAGACACCAGACCCTGCCAGAAACAGCCCTGCCTCAGCAGGCAGCTTCTGAACAGCAAATCATACACAATAAAATAGGTCTATCCATATAATAAGCCAGTCTAAAGGTTAAACGTATTCAAAAATGAGTCAAAATAATTTAAGATTCAACTATAAAAAGAGAGGGACATGACCCACAGAGGAACCATTTCTAAAGCACCCAACTCAGATAATCTAGAAGACTACACCACTGAGACCCACAAGGCACCTACATCAGAAAGCCCTCCTAACAAGTTTGGGTGTCATAGAAGATTTAAGTAATATATAGAGAAAAACACAAAATGGGGAGACAAAAACATGCCCAAATTAAAAGCAAACTAACAAACAAACACACACACACAAAAAAAAATTACCAGAGAAAAGAGTAAAGGAAATGGAAGCAACTAAAATACCAGATGCAGAGTTTAAAACAATGGCTGTAAGAATGCCCAAGAGCCTTAGGGTAAGAATGGATGATCTCAGTGAGAACTTAAATAAAGAGAGAGTAAGCATTAAAAGGGGCACTTACCTATAAAAATAACCATTCAGAAATGAAGAATAAAATATCTAAAATGAAGAATATACTACAGGTAATCAATAGCAAGTTAGATAAAGCTGAGGAATGAATCAGCAACTGAGAGGACAAGATAAAAGTAAGCACCCAAGCAGAGCATCAAGAAGAAAAAAAATAATGAGGAAAGTCTAAGGGACTTCTGGGACAACATCAAGTGTAACAACATCCACATGATAGAGGTACCAGAAAGAGAGGAGAATGAGAAAGATAGAAAAACTATTTGAAGAAACAACTGTTGAAATTTTCCTAACCTGGTCAAGGAAAAAGGCCCAGAAGTTTTGGAAGCACAGAACTTATCAAACAAGATGAACCAAAAGAGGCCCACAGGAACATACATCATAATTAAAATGGCAAACATTAATGATAAAGAGAGAATCTTAGCCTGACCAGGCAGTGGCACAGTGGATAGAGTGTCATCCTGGGACGCAGAGGATCCAGGTTCAAAACCCTGAGGTCACTGGCTTGAGCATGGGCTCATCCGACTTGAGTGTAGTCTCACCAGCTTGAACACAGGGTCATTGGCTTTAGCGTGGGATCATAGACATGAACCAGTTGTTGCTGGCTTGAGCCCAAGGTCACGGGGTTGAGCAAGGAGTCACTAACTTAGCTGGAGCCCCCTGGTCAAGGCACATATGAGAAAGCAATCAATGAACATCTAAGGTGCCGCAATGAAGAATTGATGCTTCAAGGTGATGGAAAATGATTTGATGGTGGGTGATGGGTATACAACATAATCAATACCACAAATGCTATAGAAATGTTCACTGAAACCTATGTACTCTTATTGATCAATGTCACCCTGTTAATGTTAATTTTCTAAATAAAATGAAATAAAATAATTGATAGTTCTCATCTCTCTCCTTTTCTATATGTCTGTCCCTCTCTCTGCTGCTCGTGTGAAAAAAATAAACAACAATAACAACAATAAAAAAAAACCAGAGAGAGAAAGAGAATCTTAAAAGCATCAAGAGAGTTAGTTATCTACAAGGAAGCTTGTTGATTTCTTAACAGAAACATTTCAGGCCAGAAGAGAGGGACAAGAAATAGTCAAAGTGATAAAAAACAAGAACTACAATCAAGTCTACTTTATCCAGCAAAGCTATTATTTAAAATTGAAGAAGAAATCAAGAGATTTCCAGACCAAAAATAAATAAATAAGAAAAAGGAGTTAATTACCATGAAACCAGTATTGCAAGAAATGTTTAATAACCTGCTTTAAGAAAAAGAAGAAATATATATAGAGAGAAACATAGCCTGACCAGGTGGTGGCACAGTGGATAGAGCATCAGACTGGGATGTGGAGGACTCAGGTTTGAGACCCCGAGGTTGCCAGCTTGAGCACTCACCAGCAAGGCTCACCAGCTTGAGCCCAAGGTTGCTGGCTCGAACAAGGGGTCACTCAGTCTAGTGTAGTCCCCTCGGTCAAGGCACATATGAGAAATCAATCAATAAACAACTAAGGAGCCACAATGAAGAGTTGATGTTTCTCACCTCTCCCTTCCTGTCTGTCTATCCCTATCTGTCCCTCTCTTTGACTCTTTCTATCTCTGCCACAAAAAAATAGAAACATAGATATAAAGAATATAATGGCAATAAGTAAGTACCTATTAATGGTAACCTTATATGTAAACAAATTAAAAGTCCACTAAAAATGCATAGGATAACTGAATGGATAAGAAAAAAAACCACTCATACATATGCTGTTTAAAAGAGACCTATCTCAGAACAAAAGATACAGCCTGACAAGGTGTTGGCGGCAGTGGATAGAGCATCGGACTGTGATATAGAGGACCCAGGTTCAAGACCTCGAGGTCGCCAGCTTGAGCAAAAAGCTCACCAGCTTGAAACCAAGGTTGTTGGCTCGAGCAAGGGGTTTCTCAGTCTGCTGAAGGCCCACGGTCAAGGCACATATGAGAAAGCAATCAATGAATAACTAAGGTGTTGCAATGAAAAACTGATGATTGATGCTTCTCGTCTCTCTCCATTCCTGTCTGACTGTCCCTGTCTATCCCTCTCTCTGACTCTCTCTCTGTCCCTGTAAAAAAAAAAAAAAAAGAACAAAAGATACACACAGATAGAAAGTGAAGGAATGAAAAAAGCATTCCTTGCAAATGGAAACAAACAAAAACTGTGGTAGCAACACTTTTATAAGATTAAATAGACTTCAAACCATAGGACAGAACAAGAGACAAAGAATGTTGACAGGTAATACTAAAGGGATCAGTCCAACAAGAGGATATAACTTTGTAAAAACACGTACACACAACATAAGAGGAACTAAATATATATATTTTAAAAATCTTGGTGAACATTAGGGAGAGAATGACATCAATAAAGTTATAGTAGGGGATTTCAACACCTCATTGTTATCAATGGCTGCATTAAAAAAAAAAAGCAACAGTGACCTTAAATGACACACTGAATTGGATAGACTTAATTGATATTTAGTGAACACTTTTCTCAAAGCAGCAGAATGTACATTCTTCTCAAGTGCACATGGAACACTCTTCAAAAAAGACCACGTTAGGACACAAAATCTTAACTAATTCAAAAAGATTGAAATCATATTAAGCATCTTTTTCTGATCAGAATTGTATGAAACTAGAATCAACAACAGTAAATAAACTGAAAAATATTCAAACACATGGAAGCTAAACAATGTTATTAAATGTTAAATGGGTTGAAAATGAGACCAAGGAAGAAATCAAAAGTTACCTGCAAACAAACAAACAAACAGACAAACAAAAAATGAACATACAACTGCAAAATTTATGGGATATAGACAAAGAAGTCCTGAGAATAAATATCATAGCATTAAAGGCCTACCTGAAGAAGAAGAAAAATCTCAAATAAATAATCTAATCATTCTATATCTAAAAAAAAACTAGAAAAAGAACAACAAACAAAGCCTACAGTAAGTAGAATAAAATAATAAAAATCAGAGTGAAAATAAATGACATAGAGACTAAAAAAAAAAAAAATACAAAAGATCAATATAGCCTGACCTGGTGGTGGCGCAGTGGATGGAGCGTAGGACTGGGATGCGGAAGGACCCGGGTTCAAGACCCCAAGGTCGCCAGCTTGAGTGCGCGCTCATCTGGTTTGAGCGAGGCTCACCAGCTTGGACCCAAGGTTGTTGGCTCCGGCAAGGGGTTGCTTGGTCTGCTGAAGGCCCGCGGTCAGGGCACATGTGAGAAGGCAATCAATGAACAACTAAGGTGTTGCAACACGCAATGAAAAACTAATGATTGATGCTTCTCATCTCTCTCCATTCCTGTCTGTCTGTCCCTGTCTATCCCTCTCTCTGACTCACTCTCTGTCTCTGTAAAAAAAGAAAAAGAGAAAGAAATAAAATTTAAAAAAAGATCAATATAACCAAGAGCTGTTTCTTTGAAAGAACAAGATTGACAAACCTGTAAATCAGACTCATCAAGAAAAAGAGTTGACCCAAATAAATAGAATCAGAAATAAAAGAGGATAAGTAAAAACTGATATTACAGCAATACAAAAGATTATTAAGAAAATACTTTGAACAACTAATAAATGCCAATAAATTGGACAATCTGGGCAAAATGGATAAAATCCAGGAAACATACAATCCTCCAAAACTGAATCAGGAAGAATCAGAAAACCTGAATAGACCAATTGCAACTAATGAAATTGAAGCAGTAATCAAAAACTACAGTAAACAAAAGTCCTGAACCAGATGTTTTCACAGGTGAATTTTACCAAACATTCAAGAAAGAACTAACAACTACCCTTCTTAAAATATTTTTTTTTTGTACTTTTCTGAAGCTGGAAACGGGGAGAGATAGTTAGACAGACTCCCACATGCGCCCGACCGGGATCCACCCGGAACGCCCACCAGGGGCGATGCTCTGCCCCTCCGGGGCGTCGCTCTGTTGCGACCAGAGCCACTCTAGCGCCTGGGGCAGTGGCCAAGGGGCCATCCCCAGCGCCCGGGCCATCTTTGCTCCAATGGAGCCTCGGCTGCGGGAGGGGAAGAGAGAGACAGAGAGGAAGGGGAGGGGGAGGGGTGGAGAAGCAGATGGGCGCCTCTCCTGTGTGCCCTGGCCGGGAATCGAACCCGGGACCTCTGCACGCCAGGCCGATGCTCTACCACTGAGCCAACCGGCCAGGGCCAAAATGTTGTCTTTTTTTAAATCAAGAGGAGGTTAGAGATTCCCAAGCTCATTGTACTAGGCCAGCATTCTCCTAATTCCAAAATCATATAAAGACATTTCAAAGAAAAAAAAAATCTATAGGCTAATATCCCTGATGAACTTAGATGTTAAAAATCCTTATCAAAATATTAGCAAACTGGATCCAGTAATATATTTAAAAGATCATACATTATGATCAAGTAGGATTTATTGTGGGGTTGAAAGGTTGGTACAACATTCAGAAATCAATAAACATGATATGCCATATAAACAAAATGAAGGTTAAAAATTACATGATCATATCATTAAATTCAGAAAAAGAATAATAAAATACAGTACCATTTATGAGAAAAACTATTAGCAAAGTGAGTACAGAGGGATCATTCCAAAAATAAGAAAGGCCATATGTGAGAAACCCGCAGCCAACCTCATACTCAATGGGCAAAAAATAAGTGTTTCCCTTAAATTGAGAAAAGCCAGTGATATCTGCTTTACTACTCTTATTCAACATAATACTGGAAGTACTAGCCACAGTAATCAGACAAGAAAAATAAAAGGCAATCAAATTGGATAAGAGAAAGTAAAACTGTCATTCCCTATGACATATTGTACATAAAAACCCTAAATGCTTCACTAAAAACATACAAGATAAAGTAAATGAATTTGACAAATTAGCAAGATACAAAATTAATATTTAGAAATGGGTAGCATTTTTCATACCCCCAAAATAATCCATTTCCTATTTCAAAAAAAAAAGTAATAATAATGTACCTCAGAGTAAATTTACCCAAGGAGTAAAAAGATCTGTACTGAAAAAAATTATAAAGTATTGAAGAAAGAAACTGTAAAAGATATAAATAAGTGGAAGTATATGCCATGTTCATAGATTAGAATAATTACGATAATTAAAACATCCATACTACCCAAAGCAATCTGCAGATAGAATGCAATTCTTATGAAAATTCCAATGGCATATTTCACAATTTAAGACCAAATATTCCAAAATATATATGGAACCACAAAAGATCCCTAACAGCATCAGCAATCTTGAGAAAGAAGAACAAAGTTGGAGGTACCACAGTACCTGATATCAAACAATATATCAAGGCCTTTGTAATAAAAAAAAAACAACAGCCTGGTACTGGCATAAGAACAGACATATAGATCAATGGAACAAAACAGGAAACCCAGAAATAAGCCCACACCTTTACAGTCAATTAATGTTTGACAAAGGAGGCAAGCACTTACAATGGAGTAAAGACAGTCTCTTCAATAAATAGTGTTTGGAAAACTGGACAAGTACATGCAGAAAAATAAAACTAGACCATCAACTTAAACTATATCCAAGAAAAACTTAAAATGGATAAAGGACTTATATGTAAGTTGTGAAACCATAAAAATCCTAGAAGAAAATATAGGTAGTAAAATCTCAAACATCTTTCATAGCAATATTTTTTGCCAACATATTTCCTCAGGCAAAAAAAAAACAAAGGAAAAAATAAACAAATGAGACTACATCAAACTAAAAAGCTTTTGGACAGCAAAGGAACCATCAGCAAAATGAAAAAGGAACCTCCTGAGTTGGAGAACATATTTGCCAATGATATCTGATAAAGGGTTAATTTCCAAAAAATATATATGAAGAACTTATACAAATCAACACCAGAAGAACAACTCAATTACAAAATGGGCAAAGGACCTGAACAAACTCTTCTCCAAAGAGGACATACAGATGGTCAATAGACATTTGAAAAAAATATACATTGTCACTAATCAACAAAGAAAAGTAAATCAAAACCAGTATGAGATATCACCTTATACCTCCCAGAATGGCTGTCATCAATAAATCAATAAACAATTGTTGGAGAAAAGGAACACCTGTGCACTGTTGGAGGGGGTGCAGATTGCTGCAGCCACTGTATAAAACAGTATGGTGTTTCCTCAAAAAATTAAAAATGGAACTGCCTTATGACCCAGTGATCCCACTTCTAAAAATATACCTGAAGAAACTCAAAGTATGATTTGAAAGAATATATTCATCCTTATGTGTTCATTGCTGTGCTATTTTCAATAACCATGATTTGGAAGCAGCCCAAGTGCCTATCAGCAGATGACTGGATAAAAAAACCAAAACTGTAGTACATTTACACAGTGAAATACTACTCAGCCATAATAAAGAAAATCTTACCTTTAACAACAGCATGGGTAGTCCAAGAGGGTATTATGCTAAGTGTGAAAGTCAGTTAGAGAAATACAAGTACCATATGATATCTCTTATATGTGGAATCTAATGAACAAAATAAACTAACAAACAAAATAGAAACAGACTCATAAATACAGAGAACAGACAGACAGCTGTCAGAAGGAAAGGAATTTGGGAGGCTGAGTGAAAAAAGTGAAGGGATTAAGCAAAAAAAAATAAAACAACAACTCACAAACAATGACAACAGTATGGTGTTTACCACAGGAAGAGCATGGTGGGGGCAGGTAGAAGAGAGTAAATGGGGGATAAACGGTGAAGGAAGGAGGTTAAACTTTGGATAGTGAACACTCATTAGAATATTCAGATAACGTATTATGGGATTGTACACTTAAAACCTAAATAACTGTATTGACTAATGTAACTCCAACAATTTCAATAGCAAATAAAAATAAATCACACAACAAAAAGTGTTGGCAAGTATGTGGAGAAAAGGGAACCATCATGCACTGTTGCTGGGAATGCAAATTGGTATAGCCATTATGGAAAACAGTATAGCAGTTCCTCCAAAAATTAGAAATTAAATTGCCTTATAACCCAACATTTCTAATTCTGGGAATATATCCAAAAAAAAACCAAAACAGTAATTCAAAAGAATATAGGCACTCTTATGTTCATTTCAGCATTATTTATAATAGCCAAAATATGGAATCTACCCAAGTGCCCATCAATAAGTGAGTGGATAAAAAAGCTGTGATACATATATACAATGGAATACTACTCGGCAATAAAAGCAAATCATCTTTTACCTTTTACCTTTTCCCACAGTGTGGATGGACCTAGAGGGTATTATCGTAATAAAATAAGTCAGATAGAGAGAGTCAAATACCATATTCTATGTTCCCATATTTCTCCATGTATAAGATGCTCCCATGTATAAGACACACCTTAATTTTGGGGCCCAAAATTTGAAAAAAAAAAAATCACATAAAGTTATTGCCCTCAAGTTTTATTCATCATAAAATTCATACTACTCCTCATCATTATCAAAAGTCCCATCCATTAGCTTGTCCTCTTCTGTGTCTGATGATGAATCACTGTCTCATCCTCAGTTCCATTTAAGGCATTTGAGATGCCACACTTCTTAAATGACTTGACAATAATCTCAATCTTGATATTACCCCAGGATCTTTTCACCCAGGTACAAACTTCTCCTATAGTTGATTCTTCACTCTTCCTGCTGGTGTCAAATTGTCCCCAGAAGACTTCATCCATTGGTTCCATTTGTCTCTCATGGCAGCTTTGAAGGGTTTGTTAATGCTGATATCAGGTGGTTGGAGCTGGCATGTGAAGCCTCCAAGTATGATGGCAACTTTTGTTTTTTGCTCTGGAGCAATCTTCTTTGTGTCTTTTGTTATGTGTGCCCTGAACTGATCAAGCACCAATAGGGCAGGTTTGCATAAGAGCCCACCTGGTCTCCTTCTCCAAACTTTCTCAAACCAGATCTTCATTCCATCCTGATCCATCCAACCCTTGTCATGAATGTGGACAATCACTCCTCAAAGAATGTCTTCTTTTGAAATTGTTTTGCGTTTGAAAATCAGCATAGGAGGCAGCTTGGTTCCGTAGGCACAAGCTAGAACAACTGTATAATGACTCTTTCCATGTCCACTTGTCTTCACAGTTACAGTGTTCACCCCCTTCTTACCAACAGTTCTGTTACTTGGGACATCAAATTGAAGGGGGACTTCGTACATATTTGCAATCTGTCCCAACTCAAACTGATGTGTCTTCTGACATTGAATGACAAAACAATGAAATTCAAGGACCTTCTGCTCATAACTTTCAGTTATCTTTCGGGCAAATCTGGTGCTTGTGCACATGCTCAGTCCATTCCACTTCATGAACCCGAAGCACCAGTTGTGTCCTCCTTTGAAATCAGTAACTTCCTTTTCATCAGCAATTCTCCTGCTTCATGCTGAACCATCTTTGTGGACACAGGAATTCCAACTGCCCTTTGCTCTTCAATCCATATCTTCAATTCTCTCTCCAAATCAGCCCATTGTGCTGACTTGCCTCTCATGGCCTTCTTCTGCTGTGGTGTTTTGAGTAGGGTTTCTTCTTCCTGTAGCCAGCCTCAGATTGATTTCTCAGTTGGGGGAGGACTAAACACATTCAGCAGCATGGTTTTCATTCACTTTTGCAAACTGGATCACTTTCAACTTGAATTCAGCACTGTATGAAAATCTTTTCTGAGCCATTTCTGGGCAGAATATGGCAAAATGTAACCTGCTATAATGTACCGGTAGCAAGTGCAAAAGAATGAGTACAAAGACAAGTGCAAAAAAGTGAGAAATGCAAGTAAAAATATTTACAACAATGAGCGCAAAAACAAGTGCAAAAAGGCAGGAAATGCAAGTACAAAAACCTGCAACCACTGTATAAGATGCACCCAGTTTTTAGACCCCAATTTTTTTGGAAAATGGTGCATCTTATACATGGGGGAATACAGCATTCCATTTATATGTGGAATCTAATGAACAAAATAAACAAAATAGAAACAGACTCATATATAAAGAGAACAGACTGACAGTTGTTGGGGGTTTGGGGGATGGGTGAAAGAGGTGAAGAGATTAAGAAGTACAAATTGGTAGTTACAGAATAGTCACAGAGATGTGGATTACAGCATAAAGAATATAGTCAACAATATTGTGATAGGTGCTTGAAGCAGCGGGAGACCACTCTGTAAAGTACATGATTTTATAACCACTTTGCTGTACATGTGGAACTAACACAGAATAATATTGAACATAAATTGTAACTGGAAAAAAATTTTTAAACTATATTTAATAGTATAATTGTTACAAAAAAAAAAAAAGAAAAACAACTAGATACCTCTGAGACCAACTTTGTTCTCTACTCTACCCCTAAGTCTTCTGCTATTATTGGTTATCATGCGCCTATCTCTTAGTTAGGCATTGATAGAATTTAGGTTTATATTAGTCAAGTATTCACAAAAACAATATTTGAATAAAATTAAATCAAATCACCCAGGAATTATTCCATAACTATTGTGTGTAGGGCCCTGTGCTCTTCCTAGAGTGGTAACAAACAAATAATGTGTAGATATGTAGGAATTAACTGACTCTACTGGGACCTTTAGAAGTTCATTTTTTTCTAAATTTCCTTTGATTTACTTTCTGTTTGGAGTAAAAAAAATAAAAGTATTCTAGTGAAGCTATCTAGATATGGAAGTACAAAACCTTGTCCTCTTTAATTTCATGATGAAAGTTATATACATAAGGGAGAATGCTCAAAGTAAGCTGATCTCTATCTCCCAGAAAGCTCACAATATTTGATAAACATTTAGAAAAACTAGTTTAGAATGAAGGCCTGGAAAAATACTGGCTTTGGAGTCAGATCTGTTACCTGGTGTAGACTACCATTTACTAATATACCAGCAGGGTGTCATTTAATATCTGATCCTTCATAATTCTACTAGTGATCCAAAGCTGGTCTGTTTCTTATTCAGGAATCTCTCATAATATGTCTTATATTTCTAGTCCCTTACAGTCCCTATCCAGTCTGAGGTATTTTTCTATGACTACTCAAGTCATAATACAATTCTTGATCTCTGGTTCTCCTGAACTACACACCTTCCCATGTGTTCTATCTACCATCTGCTGACCTTTATACAAAATGTTATAGAGCCCAGAGGCTAGGGTAAGGAATGAATGGGGAATGACCAGTAGAGGTTTCTCTTGGTGGTAATGAAAATGTTCTATAACTAGATAGAGGTAATGGTTGTACATCATAAATGCAGTGAGTTATAGACTTTAAAATGGCTGAAATGATAAAATTCATATTATGCATATTTTATGTCAATTAAAAAATATAGAGGCTTGAAAGGTTCTTGGAGTTTAACTGATCCAACACCTCTATCTTCTAGGGTAGATAACTGACACCTGCCAAAAGAAGTAATTTGACTAAGGTCACAGAGCTTAGGCAAATAATTTCCATTTTGTATAAGTTCTCATATCTACTATCAATCTTTTTAGGATGGACTTCAGTTGTACTTCTTCTGTACCTCTTCTGTAGCCACTTGATGATCATCTCTTGGATGAATTCATTTATAATTAAGCCCTTTATTCTACAGATGAGGAAACCATTTTTGGTTCACTTCACACTGCCTGCCTCTGAATTCCTGGTCAACTGCTTACAGTAACAACTTGATGCTGGGCCCACTAAAACCAACCACTTGCCATGACAACAAATGCCACCCTCTGTCTGCTGTCTACTGACACTGCACTCTACTTACTGGATTGCATTTCCCTCTAACATGTGCATTTGGAAGGGTCTTCAATCATCCCATGCTCTCAGACTACCCCAACCTACAAAGGAAGGTAATCTTAAAGGATCTTGCTTCAACTCGTTTGTCTGACTGTACTGCAATTTCAGGGCTACTGCTGGCCCCATCTCATATATGACATCATTGTTAAATGTACCCTTAAGAGGTTAAAAAAATAAGCTATTATTATTTTACATGTAACTGAATGTGGAGATAAGTCCATCCCACATATGACCTCTAGGCTCAAGCCCCACTGAGTAACAATGTCAATAACTTCACTACCTTACAAAGACAACTAAAACGCCAGACCAATGGGCAAGATTTACAGGTCTAATATTATGTCTCTTTCCCCCAACACATCTTAAAAAGAAAGCTTTCCTGTTTATTCTTGTGCTCCTTCCTATGTACAGCACCACATTCCACTATTTGTTCATACATGAGGGCTAACTGCTAACTGCTGATTAGCCCCAGCAATGTTATTATACCTGTTGGTATAAGCCAGACAGCCAAGAAAATGTATTGTTCAAATACATATTTTTTAGGCTCACTAGTAGCAAGATCATTCTTATTAGTTTTGAGCCTGGCAATCTCAAAGGAGAGGGTCAATAAACACTTGGCATGCCCAAGCCTTCATGTACCTCATATCCTCATAAAACTGCCTGAATCAGGTGGAACAGAAGCCTTCTGTCTGTCAAATAACTTTGTAAATATGATATATATGTTTGCTCGCTTATAGTTTGCATTGGGTGTGGGGGACAGGCTGTAAGCAGGCAGGGTCATTATACCCTAATGCTTAGTTTTAAGACTAAGCCTTTCCCACCCTTTTAATACTAAGATCTTTTCAAAACTAAGCTTTTCCCTACACCCTTGACTGTTGCATGATCTGGGGTGGTGCACTCTCATGAGGAATCCCATTATGTCTCAGATAAGTGACTTTGTATCAGAGACTTCCTTGTTTGTATATTGGATTAAAGGTTTTGATTTCTACACTATAAAATGGGGCAGAGGAGCCTATGCTGGAGGAGAGTAGAGAAAGGCCACGTGGGAGAGAGAAGGAGCCAAGATGGCGGAGTGATGAAGGAGAAGCCAGTTTGTGCAGAGTTTGTGCAGAAAGAAGGAGATGGGGAACAGAGATGAATAAGGCTGGTGAGGTAGAAACCTTTGATTCTAGGAAACTCGGATAAGTCAGTGGCTTTGGGAGCCCTGAATGGAAAGGGAAGTATTTTCCCACTGTGTATATTTCTTGCCTACCAGGTGCAAGCTAGGATTAGAGCTAATGGCCCACCAGTTCTTGGCTCTGTTTCATTACCGTCTGTCCAAATCAAATGTGAACCTGCACAGGCCAGGCAGCTTTCATGGTGGCTGTGGCTACTGGCCTTACACCTTCATTGCCAAAATGACTTCAGTCTAGCTCTATACATGTAGAAGCAGCAAGAAGCTGATGCTGAGGGATGGCATAAAGGCATGGAAGCCTAAAGAATAAGAGAGGCTTAGCAGACCTCGTTTCAGGCTTCAGACTTTGAAAGGATTGTGACAGAGTAGGTCAGTGTATTCCTGGGGGAGGGGAATAAAGATACTACGTATACTATTAACATTATAAGTTTGCTGCTAGTATCATTATTATTACTGAGTGCTTTCTGTGCTGTCAGAGCCTACTGTCAGTACTTTTCTTCCATACTTCTGTATAGTTCTCACAACTTAGTACGATAAATACTATTATCTCATCTAATTATATATGAGGTCACTGAAGTACAGAAATGTCGTGGTCCAGCCACAACATGTCTGTTATGGGGTCCTCGAACGGGAAAAGGTATGGAATTAAATAAATGATAGAGAATTAAAGATATATACATAAAGATGGGTTCGGGAGGACCACACGGCAAGCAGTCTCTACTGCTCCTAAGCGAATGCAATGGCAGCCCCCAGAAGCGCATCGTCTTTATTCAGGGAAAAAACGTGGTCCATTAACAATTCAATTGTTTCAAGACAATTCAAAGACAACCCTCACCATACCATTTAGATCTAACTTTATACCAATAAGAAACTAGCTTCTAGCCTCTTCCGGAGAACATGGGTGGGATAAGCAATAATCAGGTATAGCTCTTTGTTAACTAGGCAGGTGAGATGGGTAGTTAGGCCCAGCACCTGTCCCCTGGATATAAAAACACCCTGTTTATATTTCGGTCCCCAACAGATCCCCCTTTTGTATTTATTAAAACTTCAAATTCGTGTGTTGTGATTCATACTTATCTGAATCCCCATGTTCAAAGTTGGAGGCAGACTGGAAAAATATAAAATACACAACAATATTAAAACAACCAATGCTAACAGATACTATAACAAGTATCCTAATACAATGAAGTGATTAAGACCTATTAGATTATCAAGCAAAGTCTTAACTAATACAACAGGATCTAAAATAAAATTCTTAGTCTTAAATGTCCTTAACATGTTAATGTAATTTCACCAAGTCCATGTTGACACCATCACCACTTCATATTATTTGTAAATGTTACTCAACCCCACTTCAGTCTGAGAAGTGTCCCAAGGAGCAGGAGTCACACACATTCAGGAAAAGTCCACAAGGCACTGGAGTTGTGGTCACATTTCCATGCTTTGCAGCTAGAGTCCAAGTCCCAGTGACCACTGCTTCTAGTTGGTAACGATTCAGGTAGACCAGAAAAGCCTTCTGCAGCACGTATGGAGATGGAGCTTCTGTTTTCTTTCATCTGGAGAGGTGAACCCAGGGTGCCTTTCCCTGGTGCTCTGCAACCATGGCGTGGTGAAGAGAACCTGGGGATACACTGTGCTGGATAGCAGAGGTAAATTTGTCTAAATTAGAAGCAAGTCCCAGTCTAAAATAGGCATGGGGCATTGAGGCAAGAGGAATAAGGTAAACACTATATATTAAGCAAAGCAGCAGAAAATAAGACTATCAACACCCACAACAGAGATCTTCGAGGGATGAATAAAAACCTGAATATTCAAGCCAGGCATAGTAAGTGGCCCTTGTGTCCATAAGAAATGAGATCAGTTTACCTGCTATTTGGAAGAAATACCCTAGGCTCATCCACAGAGATGTGAGATGAGGCCGATGGCCTGGGCACCTTTATTCTTCAGTGGCAAGCCCCAGTAGGCTGGCAAGATCAGATCACAGGTAGCCGGAGCAGGGCTGGAAGAGACTGAACCCTCCCTTGGAGGAGTGAGGGGGCAGCGTACCTTCCAGTGTCCCTTTTTCCCATAGTAAAGGCATGTCCCTGGTGGGGGCCGAGAAGCCTGGCAGGCTTTAGCTCAATGACCTTCCTTTCCACTCTTGAAGCAGGGCCCTGATGGAGTCCTATGAAGCCCCTTTGGGGCGTTGGAGCCTTTATGGGCATATGCCAAGAGCTGGTATTTTGCCTGATCTCTTTTTGGGCTCTGTCTGCCTTTTCTGTTCCTCTCTTGGTCATTATAGACCTTAAAAGCCATGCTCAGAAGATCTCATTGAGAGGTTTGAGGGTTCCCATCTGCCTATATAAACTTTTCCATATATCTAGAGCTGATTGGAAGAAGACAAAAACAGCATTATCAGCTGGATCAAATAAAAGAGGGTAGAAGTTTGCAGGAGAAAGAAAAGAAGTTTGGCATCTCCTGTAGGATTCCAGAGTCTCTCAGCTGCTGAATAAACCTATACATTAGCCTTCAAAAGAAAATGTTTTTAAGTAAAAAGCATGATAAAATAGATTTGCAGGAATTCCAGGATATGACTCCTTCCCTACTTTTTAAGATTATTTATAGTGGACCTTTAAGCATTTGTTGAGCACACTTTATAATATCTTTACTTCAAAATTGTAAGAAATGCTTGTCTTTATGTTAACTTAAAAAAACATAGTAAATGCATTTTCAAGTAACATTCCCATACTTATTAAAACATTTCTACCCAATTAAGAGGCAAATTAAAGAGCACATTAAAGCTGAAAAATTCTAGTGTGGCTTTCATTATTTTCCTATATATTATTAACAATAATCTACACCTTTGTTAGGTAAATCTACACTCTGCTTCAAGCTCTGCAGCTGCAGTAGCAGCCTGAAGTTTGAAGCAGTTTAGCCAAAATTAGCAAGTCTTTAGGATCCACATTCTATTCTATTTAAATTTAAATGAGCGCACTATACTTGTTGCAATTAAAATAAAAAATTTGTAGGGATATCATTTTATTTTTTTCAATATTAAAATCGGCATTTCCAATTTTTTGCGTGCAAGAACTAAAACATCACATTTAGACAACATTAAACAAAGACCAAACACAAACAAGGATCAGACAAGGTAGACAAATCAGAGAGAAACCTGGGATTTTAGAGATTAGAATGTGGCCTGCTTGATCTTTATGCAGGGCTATTATGATAGAAACAGAACTCTCTCAAAAAGGTTCAAAAACGGCCATTTATGAGATTCTATTTAGCCACATCCAAACAGGCATTCACTTCGCTCTCATTTCAGGCATAGAACAGTAAAAAAATAAAATGAGTTTAAAGAAAGAGAATAACTGGAAAAAATCTGTAATTTTCCCAAACTCTTAACTATTTCTATTTACTAAAGAAAATCAGATAATAACAACTTTAAAAAGCATCTGTCTTCTAATCATTCATAAATTCTAATAGCTACTACAACCAGCAGCCGAAATCCCTCCATTTCAACCCCCGCTGAAGGGCAGGTTTAGCTTATCCCGGAGGGGAATATTTTCCAGCTCCTCTCCTGGGGCTGGGGCTCCAGGGCAGAGCCAAACCTCGCTCACACAAAGGTCAGCCTGCCCTAGAGCCGCCACCCCCGCAAACACAGGAATTTGGGGCCCCGGGGCTTGGAGGCACTTCCTCTGCTGCTGCACCTCGAGCTCGTAGGAGCTGCACATTCCAGCAAAGGAGGTTGCGCTGTGCACCTGGCCTGTGCCACCCGTGAGTCATGTCCCATCTGCTGCCTGTGTGCCCCCCGCAGGACACGCTTCCTTTGCCGCCCACGCGAGTGGCTGCCTGCGCATCCAAAAGGGGACCATGGCCAAACCGCACTGGCGGCTGCTGGGACTCAAGCCGCTGGGACTCAAGCCGTGGTGGCTACCACGGCTTCTCGTGCTTGCGCTACCGGAAACTTGGCGGCATCAAGAGCCTTGTATTTGAGGCGCACCTTCCCTGCTGCACACCTTTTGTATGTGGATTCTGAGCACCAGCCAGAGCTCTCACCCGCCCCATTTGTGTCTTTTTCGCCCCGCTGACCTGAGAAGCCACCGCTTCTGCCTCCGCTATTGCCTGCTCACTTCACCTCGGAGGCACGGGGCAGGGCAAGCTGCAAGGCCAGCGCGAACCCTAGTCCACGAGTGGCCTTGTACCTGCCGCTTTACTGGTTCTTGGCTCATCGCCCCTGCCTGGGGAAGCCAACCTTCCGCTCTTTGGAGCCAAGA
The DNA here is from genome assembly GCF_036850995.1 of Saccopteryx leptura. Taxonomy (NCBI): domain Eukaryota; kingdom Metazoa; phylum Chordata; class Mammalia; order Chiroptera; family Emballonuridae; genus Saccopteryx; species Saccopteryx leptura. Next base: position 71,291,956 of record NC_089516.1, on the reverse strand, counting down.
TTTCCAAGGGCCTGAGACAAAGGTTTTGGGAACAGAGAGCTGCGGAGCCGCAAAGTTTAAGATGGCCACAGACTTGATATTCCCATCTACCAAGTTACTCTCAGACTCCAAGCTCTTACATTTACATTCCTCTGTTTCTACCTCATTCTGATCAAACAACTTATTCTCAAATAAAAACATTTGTACAAAAAGAAAAAGGTTCCTCACTTTTGAACCTAGTACTCCCATAGTTATTTACTCCCAAATTATTACTATACTCTCCCTTCACACTGTACTTAAAAGCTTCACTCTCTAAAAGCTTTAAATTACTTCTTGTGCTCACTTCTGGGGGAGTTCCATTACCTCTCCGCTTTCCCTTTTTCTATGGCCACACGTATGGGCGCCAATTGTCATAGTCCAGCCACGACAAGTCTGTTACGGGGTCCTCAAAAGGGAAAAGGTATGGAATTAAATAAATGATAGAGAATTAAAGATATATACATAAAGATGGGTTCAGGAGGACCACATGGCGAGCAGTCTCTACTGCTCCTAAGCCAATGCAATGGCAGCCCCCAGAAGCTCATCGTCTTTATTCAGGGAAAAAACGTGGTCCATTAACAATTCAATTGTTTCCAAGACAACTCAAAGACAACCCTCACCATACCATTTAGATCTAACTTTATACCAATAAGAAACTAGCTTCCAGCCTCTTCCGGAGAACATGGGTGGGATAAGCAATAATCAAGTATAGCTCTTTGTTAACTGGGCAGGTGAGATGGGTAGTTAGGCCCAGCACGTGTCCCCTGGATATAAAAACACCCTGTTTATATTTCGGTCCCCAACACAGAAAGTTGAAGTGACATGCCCATAGCTACATTGGTAATAAATGGGAAGGCTGTGATTCTAACCCAGAAAGAATATCTGCAGCTAATGCTCTTAGCCATGTACACCATTACCCTTAGTAGAAGCTCCAAAAAGACAGATTTGAGTTCAACATAAAGACAGGCTCTCTCAGAGCTGTTCTGAACTACAACCTGAGCCATAACCTGTGAAAAGGTAGGAAGCCATCTGACAGTGGAAGTGTAAAAGCAGGGACTTGATGACCACTTGGGAGGCAGAAATATTCTGGAGTGGTTCAAACATCAGCAAGGAGGCTAACTAGATGTCTGCTACAATCTCCCCAAGCTCTATAATTCCCTAGCTTTGTGAGTCAGCAACCATTGCCTACAGAACATTTTAAGAAAGATAAAAAATCCCAGGCCTAACATCTGGAAACAGCTTAAGTGTCCATCAGTGGTCTAGTGGATTAAAAAGTTGTGTTACAGATACACAATAGAATACTACACAGCCATGAAAAAGAAGAAAATCTTAGCTTTTGCAATGATATGGATGGACCTGGAGACTATTATGCTAAGTGAAATAAGCCAGGCACAGATAGAAAAATATCATATTAACTTACTCATTTGAGGAATCTAATGAACAATGTGAACTGAGGAGCAGAATAGAGGCAAAGGTGGTTGTCCCAGTAGAGCCCAAGCTCTACGTCAATCAGGTGTCCCTGATTCGACTTCCCTGTGCAGTGGGACACTCCTGCTTATCAGCAGGGCTGGCAGCTTCTTTAAGACTACTCTTGAGGCTGCTATGAGGATGCTACTGTTAAATGCCACCGGAGGAAAGACATGACTGACACTCAAACTAATTGCAATAATCACACAGGAAATTTATTACTCACAAATCCTTTTGGTGTGCCTGGGTACAGCTTAAGGGTGCCCCGTCCGTGTGCTCCTTTCGGCTGTCTTTGGTCAGAGCTCAGAGCAGCGTGGAGACAATCCACATCAATGTTGGAATCTGGGCAACTACTACAGCAGGGGGGCCCTCAGCTTTAGTACCTTTTCTGGCCAATGCCTTCTAACAGGTATCAACCTATAGTATTATCACCTCAAACCACCTTTTTGGGAGTTCCTTGCAGGGAATTCCCTCTATGTCAATCTACTGAAATGTTTACATTAAACCATTTTTTAAGATGTTCTTATTTTCATTAATTTACAAAGTTAATGTAAATAACACCAAGCCACTTCTTATCTACGTATAACTTCACACACATACTAACTGGGCTCTGCTTGTAAGTCAGAGTCTGTTTATCACATTACGGAGTTATGGCACTAAGCCACTATATTAATTCCTATCCAATCGGCATAACTTTATTTAATTTAATAATTATTTTAATATCCTTTTAATTATTTGTATATATCTTCCATATTTTTAAATTTCTATATATTTAATTACTATAACCTTATATTACTACAACAGCAGGATCAAAGGTACCAGAGGGAAAGTGGACAGAGGGAAAGGGGAGGAGAGGATGGGATCATCCTCTCCCATCCTCTCCTCTGGACAGAAGGGAAAGAGATTGGTGAAATTATATATACATAACACAGTGTTATAGAGAGCAGGAAAGCAAATCCTGGAGGGAAGGGGGGGAAGGCATGGGGGGAATGGTGCAAGGGGGATGTTGAGGGGAGCACAGGAGTGGGGGGAGAAATATTTGGGGGGACACTTGAATCTATATAAACACAATAAATTAAAATCAATATTAAAAAAAATCCCAGGCCTTTTGGCTGGACCCAATTAAATCAAGTTCAGTCAAACACAAACTTAGGCCAGAATGCCCTTCTTTAAGCAAGGGCTCATGAGCAGTCACAGAGAAAGACTGAGAGCACTGATACAAACAATGTACTGATGATATACAAATATTGAAGGCTTATCTTTTATAATCCATGGGGCAAATAAAAGGTTCACAAGATACATTATTAGTACAAATGAGATTACAGAATCCAAACCACTTGTTTGGATATATTTCTGCCCATAAAGTCCTATTTCCAAGCATCTTCAAAAAGAGCAAAGTCTTTTATTAGGCAGCATAGTATCACAGAAAAACATTGATCTAACAACCAGAAGAGCTAAATTAAAGATTTGGTTCTGCTCTGCAATCCAAACTTGCTACAGAACCCTAGATAGGCTCCTGTGTGGCTTAGATGAGGGTTCTTTTGGCCTCAGACCAAAACTAAGAATCATGCCATACTGGAACTGTAAAACAAGGAGGAGCCAAAAGAGAACTGCCAGGTTCAAGCTCTCATGAGCTGGTGGCCATGACAGTACCAAGGACTCTTTGTTATATAGCTACCTTCTGCAATGATCATCCCTCTGCCTTAAATGTGGTCTCTACCCCTCAAGAAATCCAACCCAATCTTCAAGCTTCTCTCTCAGGGGAAGAAGAATCCTAATGACTAATGGAAACATACACTTCAGAGTTGCTAACTTCCTGTTGGGCAGATAAAATGTATTATGCTCACTTTGTTAAAGATGGCGCTGCCCATGTGGAGGCGGTTGTCCAGGTGATATTAATGTGTGTCTCTGTGGGCTGTGGGCAGGCAGGATCCTTGTAGCCTGGGGCTTGGTTTTAGGATTAAGCCTTTCCCACCCATTTTGATGTGAGATGGTACAATCCCATCATGCCCCAGATAAGTGACTTTGTATTAGAAACTTCCCTATTTCGTATATTGGATTAAAGGTTATGAATCTACACTATAAAATGGGGGCAGAACAGAAGCTTGCTCTCTTAGTTCCTGAGATTAGCATTAGAGAGCAGAGAGCAGAGAAAGGCCACATGGAGGAGGCCAGGAGAAGCAGCTAAGATGGCAGAGTGCTGAGTGAGAAGCCAGTTTGTGCAGAGTTTGTGCAGGGAGAAGGAAGGAGATGGGGAACAGAGGTGAATAAATCTGGTGAGCTAGAAACCTTTGATTCTAGGAAACTCGGATAAGTCAGTAGCTTTGTGAGCACTGAATGTGAGTGGGTTTTGGAGCCCAGTGTGGGTTTTTACTTGCCCGCCGGGTGCAAGCTAGGATTATAGATGATGGCCCATCAGTTTTTGGCTCCTTTGTTTCTTTACCTACCGACTGTCCGAATCCAATGCGAACCTGCATGGGCCAGGCTGCTGTGATGGTGGCCGTGGCTACTGGCTTTACACTTCCCTTCACACCAATTAACTATTTTGGGTTCCACAAAGGTCATAGGAAATGGGGACGGTACTAGATTTTGAGGGCCACGAAGCTCAGGCTTCAGGTACTACTCTAAGTGACGTGGGTCTCTGGAGAACTACTTTCTGTGCTCTGGTTTTCAGCTATAACCAGGGATTGAATTCTCCCTGCCCGGCTTTGCTAACAGAACTTTCTATATGATAGAGGGTACATTGTGACCATACCCAACTGCAGCATGCTATTCAAATACCATGGGTCTAATTTCAGAAAAAGTAGGGCTCAATGACCTAATTTTACATGTGAAAAAAATAAAAGGTTCAAAGTTATGAAGAAATATGTTAAAGATCATACAATTCACAAGCACTGGATATAAGCTGTGAGGTCAGTTCCATCTGACCCTCAGGCCAGTCCTCTAGAATTGAAAGTATTTCCTAAAGGGCTTGGATCCTTTGGAGACAATCCCTGTGGAGGACCAGCTGGCTTCAAGCAAATGAAGGTGCTAGGAAAGTGTGCTGCCTGCCCTCCCTTCCCATGTTCTTTCTAAACACCTTTGTTTTCTATCCACCTTTTTCTTTCTTTGTTTACTTCCTTTCTTTACTTCCTTCATGGTCACTTACCACCTTCAAAGCATTCTCAGGTAGTTTTGATAACAGTTATCTACACTTCAATATGAATAGGATAAAGTTAATTCTCCCTTCCTTTTTCTCAAGTGGTTTGGATTCTAAAGCAAAGTTGTAATTATAAACTGAAAGGCTCTGACTCCTAATAAAGAGCATCCTGGTTTCATAGGTACAGTGGGAGAGGAATATATAAGAAGGTAAGTATTGGCCTGAATATTTACACCTCTGGGAGCTTCCTACTCAATATACACTGCTCACAAAAAATAGGGGATATTTTATCACTTCATGTTCATTTTGAAATATTCCCTAATTTTTGTGAGCAGTATATATGGGTAGCTTCAGCAGAGATCAAGAGTAAACTGTCTCTTAACTTAGACTCTGGTGGCTCAAAGAACAGAAGGCCATGGCCTCTGAGGTGAACTTCGTCTTCAGACCAATTCATGTCATCTTCCCTGGTACCCACTGACTGATGCCTCACAGAAACAGCCTCACCACCTAGAGATGGAGTTTTACCTGTCAATGTGTCAATGGTCCCTCTACCCTCTATTCAACAGCTGTTGTGCCAAGCCAAATCTTTTCTGATACACTGGGAAGGTCCATCAAACCAGTTTGATATATTATTCTGAGAGATGAAGGCTGGTAAATACAAATAATCCTGTTTCTGGCAGACTCAGACTGCTTTACTCTCATAAATGACCTGTCTGGTCCCTATAAACATTTAATTCGGTCACTCCTGGTCAAAATAGGTCTTTCTAACTCGAAAGCTGTGAGTCTACAATTTCATACAGGTGAAAAGCATTCCCCAAGTGCAGCCAAGAAGAGATAGTATATAATTAAAAGTAACACTTTGGAACAGTGGGCTTCCCTATTAAGGAGAGAGGTTTATTTTCTTTGACATCTGATCTGTACAACTGCAAGGGATGACAGTAATGACCTCATTAGCTCATCCTTTCATGCCCCTCCCTCCAGGCAGGCCTGAAACTAAAGAAATCCGGAATTGGAATTTGACAAAACAAAGCATATATATGCTGATGGAACCTGAGTAGAATCTTTCCTTTCTGACTAAGCCATGCCTTGTCATGCAGGCCTTGCCAAGCACTAACAATAACAGGATGTCATGTGTTCTGTACACAGCTTGCTTTCAAAGTGGGCAGCAAGCTCTCCCCAGGCGATCACTCAAAGTCAGAACAAAGGTCTCTTTTTATATAGTGACAAAAGAAAATCCCTGAATAATTTGGAGTTAGAGCCAACATTCAAAAGGAGGCCCCACCACAGGGGTGTGCTTTGCTACTTCCAGAAACAATCATATCCCAGCAGTCTGCTTTCAGCTTCCACAAAGGGAAGCCAGCCCTCTAATTTCCTAATACAGTTGGCACTCACTGTTTCAGGAAGGCAGCTAAAGATGTCAACAACTAGAAAAGGGAACTGATGTTCAATAAGCTGTAATTCACCTAACCTGACCAACTGCTGGGAAGGTACATCAACTCCTGCATTGTTCTTGTGAAGCCACGTCCCTAGTACAGAAGGGACAACACACACTATATGGCCAGTAGTCATGGCCACCATCATAGCCGCCTAGCCCATGCAGGTTCGCATTAGATTCGGACAGATGGTAATAAAACAATGGAGCCAAGAACTGTGGGATCATTACCTTTAATCTTAGCTTGCACCCAGCGGGCAAGAAATACACACAGTGGGAAAACACTTCTCTTTCCATTCAGGGCTCCCAAAGCCACTGACTTATCCGAGTTTCCTAGGATCACAGTTTCTATACCTCACCAGCCTTATTCACCTCTGTTCCCCATCTCCTTCTCTCTGCACAAACTCTGCACAAACTGGCTTCTCCTTCAGCACTCTGCCATCTTGGCTGCTTCTCCTCTCCTCCACGTGGCCTTTCTCTGCTCTCCTCTCTAACGTTAATCTCAGGAACTGAGAGAGAGCAACCTCCTGGTCTGCCCCACTTTATAGTATAGAAATCAAAACCTTTAATCCAATATACAAACAAAGAAGTCTCTGATACAAAGTCACTTATCTGAGGCATAATGGGATTCCTCATAAGAGTGCACCACCCCCTATCATGCAACAGTCAAGGGTGTGGGGAAAGGCTTAGTCTTAAAACTAAGCCTTAGGCTATAACCACTCTGCCTGCTTACAGCCTGTCCCCCACACCCAATGCAAACTATAAGCAAGCAAACATATATATCATATTTACAAACTTACTTGACCAACACACACATATACATATATACACATACAGAATGAAATTCTGAATAACAGGGAAGGCACATATTTGACTGGGTAGAAGACACATGTACCCAGAAATTTCTTGAACAATAGCCATAATGCTATCATATTTCCTATTTAACAGTATCCAATATATCACAAATTACAAAGGCTTTTCACAAGACTCAGTTATCCCCATTTTACAAAGAGGAAAATTGAGCTTCAATAATACACAGGAAGCTACTTAAGCTGCATTTCTAATAGCAGACCTGAGACAAGAATCTGGATTTCTTGGATTCTACACTGTATTTAATCTGATTAACATCAGGTAGAATACCTCACTAAGTACCCTTGATTATCATCCTAAGGCTGGGATGTTCACACAGCAATGAGACTTCGAAGCAGGGAAAGAATGCCTTGCTACATCAGTGACTAATTTTGTTCAATGATCTACAAAAGTGTCCAGTTGGTATGGAGCTAGGGGAAAGTCTTGCCTTTGCTACTATACTTTCATATTATATGCCAAATAACCTAGTGATGATATTCTCCAAGAGCTACTGAATCTGAGCTCAGGGTCAGTATGGGGAAACCAAGCAACTATCCTATAACCTGGAGGAACAGTATCCCAGGAAATTGCCTTGGGATACCAGAATTGCATCTGCCCACAAACTACCTCAGCATTAATCAAGAATCAGTAATTCAGGGTGACTTTTATCTCTATGCCCTACCTAGATACATCAGAAGTTGCATAGATTCTACAGAATGTTTTAGAAATAAAGGAGAAAAATAAAAGACTATGGTTATATATCAAATGTTTGGAACAGCCAAGACTAGAACTCAGAGCTCTAATTTCCTAATACAGTTAGCTCTGTTTCCACAATACCACTCAACCCTCAAACAAAATCAATACAGAGCAACGATTTTAAACTAGTGTGCCACAGCAAGCACACTGCTGTACCACAAGAATTTTTAAAACATGTCATATCTGACTATTTAGTCAGGGGCACTGACTTCTTTTCCCTTAGCTTGCCAAAAAAAAAAAGACAAAAGCCAACACAACAATAGTCATCTGGTGTGAATGAATCAAAATTATACATGTTTGTTTGTTTTTTGTCAAGTCAGAAAAAAATCTATTTTTTTTTATTTTGGTGGGCTGCAGAATTTTAGTAATTAGTTTATGTGGGCCATGAGATGACAAAGGTTGAAAATTGCTGATATAAAAGAATGGAAACAGCAATTTTGTCTTAAAATATCTACTAGAAAGAGTTTTCATAACCTCCATTATTTGATCCCTTGAGTATCACACAATCTTATTAGAAATGTAAACCTACCTATTAATACTAATTCATGAGAATTGAAAAGTCTACCTTGGAGCCAATATTTACATCATTCACGCAATAGTAGCCTATCTCAATTTCCTTTTACTGGCAACACCATAACAGCTAGCCCCTAGTTGCCAAGGTAATTTCCTTTAGAAATCTGACGACCATTAGACTGTTATTAAAACAAACAAAAAGTTTTGTTTTTGTTTTTTTTTACTCTTCTTTTTTTTGTTTTTTTTTGTTTGTTTTTTATAAATAAATTTTTATTTTAATGGGGTGACATCAATAAATCAGGGTACATATATTCCAAGAAAACATTTCCAGGTTATCTTGTCATTTAGTTCTGTTGTATACCCATCACCCAAAGAGAGATCGTCCTCCGCCACCCTCCATCCAGTTCTCTCTGTACCCCTCCCCCTACCCCTCTCCCTCCTTCCCTCCCCCCACCCCCTGTAACCACCACACTCCTGTCCATGCCTCTTAGTCTCGCTTTTATGTCCCACCAATGTATGGAATCCTGCACTTGGACATGAGCTGCAAAGTATAGAATGGTGACAACAATTCCAGTGCCATGCGGACTTTTCCTGTGGGGAACTTTCCTGGACTCCTGCTCCCTGTGACAGCTCCTAATAGACTGAACTGTGGTTGGGTTGCATTTTTCAGGGATTTGGCATGGTGATGGGGCCAACTTGGACTTGGTGAACATGTTAAGGACACTACTCTTTTAGGGATTCTTGCTGTATTGGCCAAGAGTTTGCTTAAAGGCTTTTAATCACTGTAAAAAAAAAATAGAGGACTGGATGAAGAAGATGGGGCACATATACACCATGGTATACTATTCAGCTAGGGGAAATGATGACATTGGATCACTTACAGCAGAATGGTGGAGTCTTGGTAGCATTTTGCGGGGTGAAATAAGCGAATCACAAACAAAAAGTTTTATAATAGTAAAATTCTCATTCTGAATGCAATCTGAGATGACATAGAATGCTTACTTTTTCATACAATAAACATTGGTATAGTAGACAGAATAGTGGAGTTCTGAGTTATGATTTAGGCTCTGTGATTAACAATCCTGGCCTTTATTATAGTCCTTAGTCTAAATTTATGCTATCTGACGTAGTAACCACATATGGCTAACAAACATCTGAAATGTGACTAGTATAAATTGAGATCTGCTGTATAGACTACACACCATATTTCAACGACTTAGTAAAATATGTAATTAATAATTTTAGTGATTACATATATTATATAATATTTTGGATATACTGAGTTAAATACACTATATTAAAATTAATCTCACTTTTATCTTTTTTTCTACTTTTTAAAGTGTGATTAGTATAAAAATTTAATTATATATGTGGCTTGCACATGTGTCTCACATTGTATTTCTATTGGGCTATGCTTACCTAGACCAATAGTTGTCAATACTGAAGGTTCAGATTTAACCAGCGAGGAGTCTAGGTTTTAGTGTTTCTTTGTATTTTAAGCTACTCAGGTGATTAATTTCATTGTGTAGCTGAGAACGAATAGGCTAGACTCTATATCATGCATGTATGGCCCAGCCAGTGGTCTTCTTAAATGTCACTATTAGTGTTCCTAAGTGGCAGCTGTGGCTGTGTGCTTAGAGGAACATTCCTCCTAGACTTATAGGAGCATCAATGCCAGCTCATCAGCCTGCCTCTACCATTTGTCTCCCTGAGCCATTCTGCTTTGTTCACTCATTTTGTCCCATGCCCTGATTTACTGCTTATCAAATACTATAGAAATACACTGCTCACAAAAATTAGGGGATATTTTATCATTTCATATTTATTTTGAAATATCCCCTAATTTTTGTGAGCAGTATATTTACCTGAAATCTATGTACAGTCATCCCTCGCCATATCACAGTTTACTTTCTGCAGTCTCAATGTATCATGGATTTTTAAATTATATATGTCTAATTTTGTGTTATTGATTTTTTGCTATAGAGTGGGATTTTGCAGTATATAGGTATTTTATATATTTATAATTCTAATTATTTTTGCAGTAAAATAAGCTGTAATGCTCTCCTTGGCTGTGTAGTACATTCATCTCATCACCATCACCTTCATCGTCATCAGTACTGCACAGTTAATTCATCATCATCTTCATCATTCAAGTTGTAGTATATTCACTAGTGAGTACCCATATAGAATTTTATATGTTGTTAAAATTACATACGTTTACAAGTGTAGAAAGTGTTTAGGAGCATAGGAAGTGTTTATATGAGTGTGGGAGGGTTAATAAGTGTGTGGGAAAGGTTTATAAGAGTGTGGAGAGGGTTTATAAAGCCTTAATATATATATAAATAATAAAATAAATATAAGGTTGCTACTTCACGGATTTTCACCTATTGTGGGGAGTTCTGGAACTTAACCCCTGCAATAGATGAAGGACCACTGTACTCTTATTGATCAATGTCACCTCACTAAATTTAATTTCTAAATAAAATTATTTTTTTTAATGACATTTTAGTGAAAGTGAAATACATTTGGATTTGGGAGACATTGTTGCTGGGTGCAGTTTAATCCTTCTTTTAAAGAGGGTGAACTTCCAGTCCAAGACACACAAACTTTTTGCTTACAGGGCCTCATGCTTAGTTCCAAAGGCCCATGGTTTCTGATGTCCTCTTTCTGACTACCCCTGGGACTGATTCATCAACTAGATAGGCGGAGGTGGAAAACAGATGGCACTTATAGAGTCCGATGAAAGATATCACATACATAGAGGAAAAAAGGATTGCATATTTTACTAGGAGATTCTCAGGACAGAAGGGAAAAGAGATCATTTTCTCCACCTCACTGCTTTTCACCAGTGTGCTCACCTAAATTGTTCCAACCAGTTAACAGTTCCTGGGTTTGCATCCTCCAAGGAAGGACAGCCTGACATACAAACCTTTTCGGATCTAATAAGGTAGTGGTGGTGACGATGAGGAGGATAATGATGATAAAGCAATTTAGCATTTGCCAAGTGCCAACTATGTACCAAGCACTGTGCTAGACAATTTACTCACATACGCAATTTCATTAATCTTTATAAAAAGTCTGCTATTCCTATTGTTCAAATCAGGAAATTAAGGCTCAGAAAAGTGAAGTCTTACCAAAAGCACAGAGATAGAAGGTAATATAACTGAGATAGCATCTCAGTTGTCTTATTCCAGATGTCCTGCCCCTTCCCTCATGTCACACTACCATTAATTTAACATTGAGGCCCTTCATCCTCCAGGGGACAAAGCCATTCTGATCTTTGGTTTGGGTCAGGTCTTAGCCTTATTTTACAAAAGAAACTAACAAAAGTTGATAGGCTGTGATAAGGATAGTGATAAGACTGTGATGTGACATTAATATTTGGATTGCCACAAAGCTTCTTTTATGTGTATTATCTCACGCACTGTGACATTACCTGGCATAAAAGAATCATCAAGACCATTTTGTGGATGGGAAAAAATCAGAGATCCCAATGTGAAAGGGCTGATTCTAGCTCTTAACTCTGAGTATGGCCAAAAGCTGGTAAACCAGCCCAATGCCCTAACCATCTTTACTAATTGGTAATACAGAGAAAGCATAAACTGCTTAGTTTCCCCTTCCCAATTGCCCCTTTTGTTAAGGGCCAGGTTCTTCATGGTACAATGTAAATTGGGCAAAGGCTTTACATGCCCTATCAGGCTGCTTGCTTTGCACCTGCAGCACCTCATAGATCTCAGCCACTTGAGCCTCTTGCAAAAAATACAATTCCAATCAGTAAACTATAGCCCCTAAAAGAGTAGGGAGCCCACACTCTTACATTAATAGCTGAAGACAATCCTGAGACAGCACACATGGGTGTTCACACTTTCCTAAATGAGAGAAAGGAAGAACAGAGGAGTGAGGAGGGGAAGGGAAGGAGATCTATAAACAGAAAGAATAAAAAAGAGGAGAGAGAACAAGAAAGAAAGCAGAAAAAAAGAGATAAGAAAGGTAAAGTTCACAGCAATATAGGGTTAAAAGGTTCTTCAAAAACCATCAAGGCTAAAAGGGAAGTGATTCGCATAAAGTCATAACAGCTAAGACTCAGGGGTCAGGAGGTGGGGATTGTTAAAATAAACAAGAGAAAAATGAACAGTCTCAACAGTAAAAGGAGGAAAAACATGAAAGGAAGTCTATGTCTTAGGTAGGAGATCGAACAATGGAGTAAAATGTGAGAGAAGCAGGAGATAAATGAGCAGGAGAACAGGCACTGGGTAGGAGAAAGCCAGGAGCAGGCAGCCAGGGAGACAGGAGAGGAGAGTGAAGGCTGACACTCACCCTCACAAAGCTGGCAGGAAACCATCCCTCCTCATCGTCGATCTGGCCCCACCACCAATCCTTGTTGGAAGCATCCAAGACTTTGATGACGTCGCCAGCCTTAAATGCCAACTCCCGGTTGGCCATGGTGACGTGATCCCATACTGCCTCAGCACTAACGATGGAATCTCCAGTGATCAGCTTAGGAGACAAAATGAGAATATTTTCAGTCCATACAGCTGGCTACCTTATTTGTCCCTTCCCCCACCCACAGAGCTCTACTACTTTATGGAAAAAGTAACATACTAGTGGTGAAGGGGGAGAGTGAGAGAGATGGAACTGGAAGCACAAGTGCCACTGGACTACAAGGGAAATAATACTGTCAAATCTACATTAACCAGTGAGTGGTATAACCCAGAATGTGAATATGGATTGCACAGGTCTCATGCTTTTATTGGTACTCATTATCTCCTCCCCCAGTGAAGAAAAGTACCAGTCCATCTCTCCTTGGTGCTTCAAGGCAGCTGAAGTTCTGGAATGGGTAGAGAGGCTGAAATCAGTGACTGAAACAAGGCTCAAACATATTTTCTCCAAATTCTCTGTGCTTCTCTCCCTTTCCTCCTCTTCATTGTAACTGACTAATTGAGAATTGGTGGTACATTTTTAACACCACTGTATGCCACCTCCAGAGGTTACGGACCATGGCATTCCTCTCACAATGGACCCCAGTCCTGCAGCCCCCTGTTATCATCCACACATGATACCATCCAGAGAAATCATGGGTATGAAAGAATATGGCTTTCTGTGATGCTTTCTCACAAGAACTGCAACCTTGGCACAGATTCACTCAGTAATGTGTACAACCACCCTCTGAAATACATAGGGATGTATAGATTAATTTTTGCATTTGATAGATGGCAAAACTAAGCAACAGGAAAGTTAAGAGGTGAGCTAGGAAAGTTAAGAGGTGAGCTCAGGGTCACCCAGCAAGGCTGGGGCTGTGCATAGACTCTAACATGGCCATTCAAGTTTGTGCCCACAGGACTGGGATTCACACAGAAACAGGAAGACATCTATCTCTCTGTCACATGAACACACACACGTTCATGTTCATGACACTCATCTAAGCAGTGATGATAATGGGGTAGCGAAATAGTCTGCCTCTTTCTAGCTACCATTCTAACCACTGTATTACTTGTTCTCTTTTTTCCGCAAGTGGTTCCTGCCAGGATTGGTCATAAGCCTTCCTGGCATTTGCAGAAACTGATTCCAGAATAAGAATATATGGCCTGCAGGCAAAGGTCTCAAACACTCTCTCTCCAGCATTGAATTGCAGAACATGTCCTCATAGTGGTTTTCAACTGCCAATCCCCCAGAAATTTTGTGCCCGTCTGCAAGAGTTAGTTAACCACCTTGCTGTTGTACAAAAATTGTACACCCAATGATTAATTACTCTATACTCTTCATGAATTCTTACACAGACCAGATCAAAATTTTTGGCAGACCAGTACTGGTCCATGGACCAGTTGAAAAACACTACTCTAGAAGTCAGCTTTTCCATCAGTCTGCTTTGAGCAAGTACTGTTTCCCCAAGGCAACATGTCTCCACAAAACTAATAACAAAACAGGTCAAAGACATAGAGACAGGATATGGAACATGCATCCTCTCACACAGGTCTGACTTCAAACATACTAGCCAGAAAAGAACCTTATGGTCATGAAGTTGCCACATAACACATCACACATTGGTCAGCCTCTGCCTGGGGCATCCTTCATTGTTTAGGGTTCTAGTCAGTGTGCCTTTTAGAGAAAGTAAGTCATAGGGGGATCCCTTCAGCATGGATGTAAAAGAGATTTCCAATAGGACCTTTTATAACACCACCTTTCAAGTACCTTATGCTTTACTGCTCACAAAGTTTTCTCATATCTAAGAGTTCACTTGATCCCTATTGAATGAGCTGGACCTGTTACTACTCATTGTTAACGCTGAGGTCACTAGTTCAAAACCCTGGGCTTGCCTGGTGAAGACACATAGGAGAAGCAGTTATTACAGAGTTGATGCTTCATGCTTCTCCTCTTTCTTTCTTTCTTTCTTTCTTTCTTTCTTTCTTTCTTTCTTTCTTTCTCTCTCTCTCTCTCTCTCTCTCTCTCTCTCTTTCTCTCTCTCTCTGCAACCCCCATAAAATTAATAAATAAAATATTTAAAAAAAGAATATGTTAACACCAATTGCCAACCACCTACTCAGGACGCTATCTGTGATGCTGTTTGAGGACCCCAAGGCCCAGTTCTGGATCATTCCACTACCTGTGCTCTTTCTACAGTGGAGTTTTCTTTTTAGGAGCTCCATACTTATCTTCTCTCAGAAGCAGTTACCTCACACTTATACCCATTTAGTCCAGCTGGCCTGTCTGGGCTCTCAGGTCCAAGAGCCCAGCTATGCCATGGAGAAGGCCAATCCAGTACCCGGTAGCCACAAACCAACTGACAAGCCTGTTGTCAAGGCCTACTTAGAATCAATGACAGTCAGAACTATATGGCCCTTAAAAGATCATCACTCTTCAGCCCTCATCTTTTAAATCAGGTATATTATAGTAGATGTGACTTGCCTATGGTCTCCAGATGGCCAGCTTTTTAGGCCTCTTTTCACCCCAAGATAAATACCATAGATAGAAAAGGTTGAAAAGAACACCTGGATATAAGACCTCACTCTATTACTTGCTAAAGTTATAATGATAATGGTGATGAAATTAGGAGACATAAAATACTTATATATCAGGCACTATTCTAAGCACTTTACACACATTAACTCATTTAAGCCTCACAGCAGCCCTTTGAGGAGATTACTACTATTAGATGAAGAAACTAAAACTCAGAGAGGTTAAATAATTTGCCCAAATTTGCACAGCCAATAAGAACTAAAGCCATAATTAAAATGCAGGCATAGTCTGGTTCTAGAGTTTCTGCTCATATAAACACTGCTCCTCTGGGTCTGTTCTTTCACCTAATAAATGAGAATAATTCTATACCCCCACTTACTTCATGATCTATAGAACAGTCAACCAAGAGTTGACAGATATGTGTGCATATGAGAGGAGGATTAATCCAGAAGGATCTGCTAGGTATATAACACTCCTGTGCTCTAGGCACAAATCAAGCAGGAATAAGTTGATGCTCCTCCATACTGTATGAATTCTTTTCTTTTCTTTCTTTTTTTTGTGACAGAGACAGAGAGAGACAGAGAAAGGAACAAATAAGGACAGATAGATAGGAAAGGTGAGAGATGAGAAGCATCAATTCTTTGTTGTGGCATCTTAGTTGTTCACTGATTGCTTTATCATATGTGCCTTGACCAGGGGACACAGCAGATCAAGTGACCCCTTGCTCAAGCTAGTGAGCCTTGGTCAAATCAGATGAGCTTGAGCTCAAGCTGGCGACCTCAGGGTTTCGAACCTGGGTCTTCTGCATCCCAGTCCGACACTCTATCCACTGCACCACTGCTTGGTCAGGTTGGCCTAAGTTCTTTTAAAAGTAAACTAAATTGGGGCTGGGAATGGGTTTTAAATCTCCTTTTCATGTACAGGATTTTAAACTTGCTACATTTTTTTTTCACAAATAATGCATTTTTCTCTGCTGACCCATTTAACATCCAACACTCATTCAGTGAGTTCCCACTGGTTGTAGGGATCTGTTTACTGTGATTCAGCCATAGTACTTATCTAATAAGCAAAGACTCTTCTAATGAATGTCCTTCAAGCAGTATGTAAAGGTAGTTAAGGGAAGGCAAAATCTAGCTTCAATTCTGGGCTTTGCTACTTTAGAAAGTAGCAGTAACAAAGGGAAGTGAGGAACAGACAAGAAAACCAGAAAAACCAACCAAAATAAAACTGTTAGCATGTAATTAGGACCTAAAAAGTACAACACTTGTCTCACGGCAGAGTTGTAAACGGGATAAATTGAGTGCTGGATGTCCAATGCCTAGTACAGTGCCTGGTATATGCTAGCCTAGAACGAGACTTCTGAGAAAGGATCACATGTAGCTACTGGACTCGAACAATGTTGAGGGGCACAGAAGATGGGCTTTAAAGAATAAGTAGGATCATACAAATAAAAAAGGGAACAGGAAGGGCATTTGAGGCAGAGGAATGATGTTAAATAAAGTCTCATAGGTGAGAACTATGTGGGATTTGATGGCAAACGTAGTGAAATTTGAAAACGGCAGTTGGGGGGTGGAAGGATGGCTGAAAAGGGGGACTGGAGTCAGTTTGAAGGTTCTTAAATCTAGTTTGAAGAAAATGAGAAGGTCAAAATTAATTTGGTGTGTCTGTGTGGTGGGGGAGGGAGGGTTCAAACCTAAAACTGATCATTAAAGAAATGATTATACATTTCTTTATGAGTATACATTTCTTATAATGATTGTACATTATAAGAAAATGCTAGTTTGGAAGGGGGAAGAATATGACAAATATTCTCTTTAATATGTTTAATGTAGGGGCCTAGCAGCACATGCAGGTAGATTTAAAGATTAAGAGAGATTAGAGAAGTCAGTGGCCCAGAAGAAGTTGTGGAAACCAAGGAAGTTTGCTCTGAAAGAAAGTGCTTAGAAAGAAGGTCAGAAACCTAAGGAAACAGCAACAATAAGAGGTGAGGACAAGATACAGGGAAACAAAACGAAACAAACAAAACAAAAAAAGCTGTCAGCATGTAATTAGAATTCCAAGGAGTGCAATCTCACAAAAGCCAAAAACAAGAGTCTCAAGCAGCAGGAGCTGATCAAATTATCAAATGGTACAGAGCTATAAAAGAAGAAAGCCAAGAAAAGGCCATTTGGGAGTACTTATGTCAGGGGTTAAATTCTTTATTTTTAAATCTGGTTTATAACCTTCCACCTTTCCAAAGCTCTAATTTTCCACTGCTCCCAACTCTCTACCCTTCAATCCCAAAATAAAGCCAGTAGATAGTACTGGATTACTCCAGCAAGGTACCCAAATGGCTCTTGGCCTTGGGACAGCACTGATGTGACTTCTAACAAAATGATTCCCAGTCACCAGGACATTTCAGGTACAGAACCAAATATAAGTGGCTCTTGCTCAAACTTGCCAGTGAGTGGGACACACAGTGTTCTTCACTCCCACACCAAAGACACTTTTGGAAATGAATAAGAAGATGGGGGAGAGAAGAGTCATAATATAATTCATAGGAAGAAATGAGATCCTATTCCTTTTTATATACATTTTCCAAGACAATCCTCATTTCAAATATTCTATCTCACTGACCCTTCAAATAGATACATCTATTATCATACCCATGTGCCCTGACTTTTAACCTGAAAATATGATCACAATACCCTGGAGGCACTGGAAATTTGACCCCTACTTTCTGATCTACAAGGCATGCATCTGCAGCTAACTTTGAGTGGCTAGTGGGACCTTTCAGGGGGAAGGAAAGAAGACAGGGAAGAAGGGGAAAAGAAAGCAAAACAAGGAGAAAGAAAGAGAAAAGGGAAGAAGGAAACATACTTGTTGAAAACATGCTGGCCCTGGCTCATGGCTCAGTAGATAGAGCATTGGCCTGGCATATGGACATCCTGGGTTCAATTCCCAGTCAGGGCACACAGGAAAAGTGACCCTCTGCTTCTCCCTCCTCTCTCCCCCTCCTCTCACTGTTCCCCTTCCACAGCCAGTAGCTCAACTGGTTCTAGCATGGCCGCAGGCACTGAGGATAGCTTTGTTGGAGCTCATCATCCTCAGGTGCTAAAAATAGCATGGCACTGGAGCACTGAACACAGATGGGGTTGCTTGGTAGATCCTGGTCAGTGCATATGCACGAGTCTGCCTCACTATCTCTCCTCCTCTCACCTTAAAAAAAAAGCCAGGCATTGGGCTTTTTTTTCTCAATCTCTATAACTCTCAAAGGTAAACATTAACATCTGCATTTTTACTAAAGATAAACTGTGATGTTGACCAAGTAGTGCACAGTCATTCACATAGTAGGGTGGAGCAGATTTGAATCTCTCACTGGATTTACTCTATACCATTGTTTTTGCCAATCCCCCACACTATCTGTCAAGAAGGCAGAGGGCTCCTAGCTGGTTTCTCTTTCCAGGAAGACCTATGAGTAACCTAGAGCAGTTATTCTCAAAAACCGTGAGGGCTTGTTAAAACATTGCTAAGCCCCACAAATCCCTGATTCAGTAGGTTTGAAGTGGGACTTGAAAACTGAACTTCAAACCACTTCCCAGGTGATGCGTATGCTACTGTTTCAGGAACAACACTTGGTGAACCACTGCCCTAGAGCAGTGTTTTTCAACCACCAGACCACAGATCAGTCTGTCAGAAAACTCATGTGGTCCAAGAAAGAATTAATCAGCCTGATGTTGTATGAAGATTATAGACCCAACAATCTTAGTTCAATTCACTTATGCTCAGTGTGATATCTGCCTTAGCAGTCCCGGAAATAATTCTTCTATTTTCACTGGTCCCCAAGTATAAAAAGCTTGAAAATCAGTGACTTAGAAGACCTTCCTAGTCAAGGCTTTACTCTTGCCTCTCCTGATGCCTCTTTCTCCCCAGAGATCCCCATGCCACTCCATAGGTTTAGCTCCCTGCCTGTCTACAATGCTTTCTCATTGGTTGGTATGTCTGAAATAAAGGCTTTGGGGTTAGGTAAGAAGCATCCCCAAAGCCAGCCTTGCCAACCCAAAAGAAAAAAAAAATCTGAGATTACAGTCTCCACCCAGTTTTCCAGAATCATATCACTTGTTTTCCTCTTCTTTGTCTTGCCCTATAGATGAATAGCACCACTCCAAAATACTTATTTAATTAGCCTGCGTGGTTGTCAGAAATATGAGATTTTAATGACAAGGAACAGAAGGTGGGCAGGTTCAAAAAGGAAAAAAATGTGTTGTGAAGAATAGCAAATGTTCCAATTGGCTATGAGAAGTGTTGCAGGACAAAGACTGATGTGAGGGGATTTTTCCTCTAAGTTTATTATTTGACTTTTTTAGCTGGTGCCTGCCTTCATCCCCTCAAAAGGTACCCTTCCTCAAAAGGTAGGCATGGACAAGAGCAAAATCCATCTCTTCATTCCCTTTAAGCACATCTAAAATAGGCTGTGATTTTATGTTCTTCCCTGAATAAACCAGATATCTATTTAATGCAGCCTTGTAAACAGAATCTATCTTGCCCAAAGTGTTCAAGGACAACACTCCTCCCCATTTCTGAAAAGGTACGACCCAGGCTGTTAAAACAATTTCTAGAGTGTACCATGGTATACATCAAAGACTGGCTATTGGAAGAACCTCTGCCAGTATCTCACTGAATGATCTTAAACTGGTCTCTTTACCTGTCTCAGTTTATCAGTAAAGCTACAGACTTGAACCACACAGATGACCTCTTGAGTACCTTCCAGTTCTGGCTTTCTATTGAGACTAACATTTCAGCTTTGCAAAGACAGGGATTTCATTATTGCAGCTAATTTCTTCCCACCTTCCTATGTGCTCCATAGAATGTGGGTTTTTTTTGGTTTTTGAGGGTTTTTTTTGTTTGTTTTTTGTTTTTTGTTTTTTTGTTTTGTTTTTTTTTTTACCATTTTTTGCTTAGAAAAATGAGAACTTGGAGCTGACTAGTCTCTTCCTGAATCTAACTTTCTTAGGCATTGCTAGCAACACGTTAAGGTACAGGCCACTCAGACAGGCTGAGAAAACTGAGGAATGGGTTTTCAATTTTAGCCCTTGACTATCCAATTCAAAAGTCAATGGGAACAAAGGTTCCCATTGTAGCTGCTCAGAGAAATCATCTTTTTCATCATATCTGCTCTCACTCATTTCCAGTCCCATAGCTCTAATTGCCTTTTCCATGTTTCACTACATGGCTTGTTATCACCTCTAATAAAACATGTAAAATTGGCCCTGGCCAGATGGCTCAATGGATTAAAGCTTCGGCCCAGTATATGAATGTCCCAGGTTCAATTCCAAGTCAGGGCGCACAAGAGAAGCAGCTATCTGCTTCTCTCCCCCTCTACCTCCTCTTTTCTGGTCCTGCAGCCAGTAACTGGATTGGCCCAAACATCAGCCTGGGCACTGAGGATAGCTCTGTTGGTCCCAGTACATCAATCTCAGGTGCTAAAAATAGCTTGGTTGACTTGAGCATCGGCTCCAGATAGGGGTTGCTGGGTGGATCCCAGTCAGGGTACATGTGGGAGTCTGTCTCACTATCTCTCCTATATATATATATCACCAAATGCCCCATCACCCTTCTAATTTTTCCCACTTCTAGTAACTCTTCTGTGCCTGCTGTTCCCTTGTTTCACATGTCTCTCTTGCTCAGATATGGCCTTTTGTCTTCAAATATCCTTATCACTTCAAGTTACCTCCCTACTGACCTTTGAGCTGCCTACAGGTCTCTCTCCTCCTGAAGCTACTCCTTAGTTATGCATTTCCCAAAACTTCTTTGTTGGTGCCACTATCCATGTTCATAATAATTCAGTAACTCCCTACTGTCAGTCTCTCAAAGCTCTCCTTAATCTAGCCCCGCCTATGCATTCAACTCTTGTCTTGAACCTGGCAGGTACCTTTCTCTCTGGCCAAATTCAATCTCTTACAAGCAGGTTCACTCCTACTTCTGAGCCTCAGATAAAGCCACACTATTAGCCATGGTTAAGTGTAGGGACACTAGAGCTAAGCTACCTCTTCCTAACTGCATGATCTTGACCCACCCATATGGTCCTTAATCCCTTCCCTGGTGACTATAACATGTATCTTCTCTCCTTTTGCCTCTCACTAATTTCTATCTACATAGGTCAGGATAAGAAGAAATTGAGACAACATGAAGTTATTCAAGTGGTCAACCAGAGTGTTATTCTCCAAACAACCAGAATGTATACTTGTGAACAGCAGATCTAAAACAGACAAAGACACATGCACCCCCATGTTCATCACAGCATTGTTCACAGTGGCCAAGACATGGAAACAAACAAAATGCCCCTCAATAGATGATTGCATAAAGAAATGTGGTACATATGTACAATCAAATACTACTCAGCCATAAGAAATGATGACCTGTTGCCATTTAGGACAACATGGAGGGACCTTGAGAACATTATGCTAAATGAAATAAGTAAATCAGAAAAAGCTAAGAACTATATGATTTAACAGATAGGTGGGATATAAAAATAACTCATGGACATAGATAAAAGTGAAGCGTTTACCAGGGAGAGAGGGTTAGGGGAAGGGGTGGGGGAGGGAAGTAAAGAGGAATCAATATATGGTGATGGAAAATGATTTAACTTTGGGTGAAGAGCACACAACACAGTCAACAGTTCAAATGTTATAGAGATGTTTACATAAAACTTATGTATTCTTGTTGATCAATGTCATACCACTAAATTTAATTTCTAAATAAATGTTCTTAAATATCACTTTATCAATAATAGGTAGTATTCTTTTTTAGTGTCTATCTAAAGTTCTACAAACTGAGCCTTAGAATCAGGCAAGCTCTGAAACAAACCACAGAAATAAAGTTAACATCTCTATAAGACTGTAGCATATTCTATGGTTCCAAGGAAATTGTTTACATGACTTGTATCTACAGGCCTTGATCTACAGGCCAATCTATTTTGGTAGGATTTATGGCCAGATGGCTCCTAGGGTGGGCTGGTTTTTGTTGAAAAGTTGCACAGTTGCTCAATGGTCATCAGGGAAAAGAGAAGGATGCCAGGTGAGAGAAACCCCACTATGAATATAAAAACAAAAATCACAACTATTGTTTTTTATTTTCCCTATGACTTAATAATTTCACACCTGGCTTATTTCAGTTTTAATCTTGGTGTTGCTATGGCCCATAACTAAATAATTTCATTTCTGAGCAGAATAATTAATACATGCAGATGATGATGACTATAAACATACTGAAAGAAAGTATGCAAATATCATCTCTTTTCATGACATAATCATCTTTTTCCTAGTTTGTGTGTGTGATTTGTGTGTCATTAGGCATTGGCTTCCTTCAGTGTCCCATCATACCTGGCATTTTTCACTTTAATAATATGAAAAATCTGGCGGCAGTGGCGGATGGCAGATGGCGATTTGTAGATGGCCTACCCACTACTGTAAGGGGTTGTTTTTGCTGTTAGTTTGCTTGCTGCCATGAGAAGAGGTTTTCTCCTGCCTGTTTGGTTGTCTACCACTGTTAGACTTTATTAAACAGTAAAGGGCTCAACGCTTTCCAGCTTTGCAGTTCTGCTGCCATCTGCCTGAATTCAATGTGGACCTGCCTGGTGTCGGCCGTGGCATTATTCCAAGTATAAAGAATCTCTGTTCTCAGAACCAAGATGGCCACAGAGTAGGCAGACACACCAACTCTCACTTCCCAGAGCCAACGTGGATTGAAACTTAAATCTGAGAACATTCATCGTAAAAGACAAATTTTGGACTGAACTAGGAGGATCCTATAACTAAGGACCACCAAAGAACCCATGCTGACTCTGGTCCCAGCCAGGGAATTCCAGGGCAACACAGACAAAATGGGAAGACAAAGAGTTGCAATCCAAATGACTCAACAAGAGAAACCCTCAGAAAAAGAGCTGAGTGAGATGGATATAAGCAAACTACCAGAGGCAGAGTTTCGAATAATGATTATTAGAATGCTGAAAGGTCTTAGAACAACAATGGAAGGTCACAGTGAGCACATAAATAAAGAAATAACAAGTATTTAAAAGGACATTGAAATAATGAAGAACAAATCAGAAATGACAAGTACAATATCTGAAATGAAGACTACACTAGAAGCAATTAAAAGAAGGCTGGATGAAGCAGAGGATCAAAACAGCAATTTAGAAGACAAGATAATTCAAAACACGGAAACAGAGCAGCAAAAAGAAAAGAGAATGAAAAAATCTGAGGAAACTCTAAGAGAGCTGTGTGACAATTTAAAGAGAAACAACATCCACATCATAGGAGTTCCTGAAGAAGAAGAGAAAGAACAAGAGTTAGAAAATTTGTTCAATCAAATCATAGCAGAAGCCTGACCTGTGGTGGAGCAGTGGGTAAAAGCGTCGACCTGGAACACTGAGGTCGCCTGTTCGAAACCCCAGGCTTGCCTGATTAAGGCACATATGGGAGTTGATGCTTCCTGCTCTTCCCTCTGTTCTTTCTATCTCTTTCCTCTCTCTGTCTCTTTCTCTCTCTGTGTCTCCTCTCTCTAAAAAAAAAAAGTGAATAAATAAAATGTAAAAAAAAATCATAGCAGAAAACTTCCCTAAGTTGAGGCAGGAAAATATTACACAAATTCAAGAAGCACAGAGAACTCCATTAAAGAGAAACACAAAGAAATCTAAATCAAGATACATCATAATTAAAATACCAATGCTAAGAGATAAAGAGAGAATATAAAAATCTGCTAGAGAAAAAAAAGGCTATCACCTACAAAGACACCCCCATAAGGATGACATCAGAATTCTCAACAGAAACACTTGAATCCAGAAGATAATGGCAAGAAATATTCAAAGTAATGCAGAACAAGAGCCTACAGCCAAGACTACTTTATCCAGCAAGGATATTGTTTAAAATTGAAGGAGAAATAAAAAGCTTCCCAGACAAACAGACAAACAAAAAAAAACAAACCTCAAGGGATTCATTACAACCAAACCAAGGCTGAAAGAAATAAAAAGAGGCCTGGTGTAAACAGAACAAAGGGGGAAAAGAACACAGCAAAAGAAGAATATAGCTTTAAAGAACAAAATGACGCCTGACCAGGTGGTGGCGCAGTGGATGGAGCGTCGGACTGGGTTGTGGAAGGACCCAGGTTCGAGACCCCGAGGTCGCCGGCTTGAGCACGGGCTCATCTGGCTTGAGCAAAAAAAAAAGCTCACCAGCTTGGACCCAAGGTCTCTGGCTCCAGCAAGGGGTTACTCGGTCTGCTGAAGGCCCGCGGTCAAGGCACATATGAGAAAGCAATCAATGAACAACTAAGAAGTCACAACGCGCAATGAGAAACTGATGATTGATGCTTCTCATCTCTCTCTCCGTTCCTGTCTGTCTGTCCCTGTCTATCTCTGCCTATGTAAAATAAATAAATAAATAAATAAAAAATCCTTATTAAAAGAACAAAATGACAATAAACAACTATATATCAATAATAACCTTAAATGTAAATGGATTAAACAATCCAATCAAAAGACATAGGGGAGCTGCGTGGATAAGAAATCAGGACCCATACATATGCTGTCTACAAGAGACACACCTCGAAACAAAAGATGCACATAGACTGAAGATAAAATGATGGAAAAAAATATTTCATGCAAATAGAAATGAAAGCTGGGGTAGCAATACTTATATCAGACAAAATAGACTTTAAAACAAAAGCTATAGTAAGAAATAAAGAAGGTCACTACATAATGATAAAGGGAGCAATCCAACAGGAAGATATAACCATCATAAACATCTATGCACCTAATATAGGAGCTCCTAATTATATAAAACAGACTTTGATGGATAAAAGGGCGAGACCAACAGCAATACTATCATAGTAGAATATTTCAATACCCCACTAACATCACTAGACAGATCCTCAAGAAAGAAAATTAACAAAGAAACAGCAGATTTAAAGGACACACTAGATCAACTCAATTTAATAGATATCTTTAGAACCTTTCATCCTAAAGCAGCATAATATACATTCTTTCCAAGTGCTCATGGTACATTCTCTAGGATAGACCACAAGTTAGGACACAAAAGTGGGCTCAACAAATTTAAGAAGATTGAAATCATATCAAGCATTTTCTCTGACCACAATGGCATGAAACTAGAAATCAACCACAACAGAAAAACTCAAAAATACTCAAACAAATGGAAACTAAATAGCATGTTATTAAATAATGAATGGGTTAACAATGAAATCAAAGAAGAAATAAACAAATTCCTAGAAATAAATGATAATGAGCATACAACAACTCAAAATTTATGGGACTCAGCAAAAGCAGTACTGAGAGGGAAGTTCATAGTATTACAGGCATTCCTTAAGAAGCTAGAAAAAGCTCAAATAAACAACTTAACCCTACATCTAAGAGAACTAGAAAAAGAACAGCAAGTAAGTCCAGAAGTTGTAGAAGGAAGAAAATAAAGATCAGAGCGGCAATAAATGACATAGAGGGTAAAGAATCTATACAGAGGATCAATGAAACAAGGAGCTAGTTCTTTGAAAGGGTAAACAAGATTGATGAACCTTTAACCAGACTCACCAAGAAAAAAAGAGAGAGGACTCAAATAAATAAAATTAGAAATGAGAGTGGATCAATAACAACTGACACAACAGAAATACAAAATATTGTAAGAAAATACTATGAAGAACTGTATGCCAAAAAAATTAAACAACCTAGGTGAAATGAACAAATTCAAGGAAACACATAAGCTTCCAAAAATCAATCTGGAAGAATCAGAAAACCTAAACAGACTGATAACAACAAAATGAGATTGAAACAGTTATCAAAAAGCTCCCCCAAAAAAACACCCTGGGGTCCAATGGTTTCACTGGTGAATTCTACCAAATATTCAAAGAAGAACTAACTCCTATCCTTCTCAAGCTATTGCAAAAAATTCAAGAGGAAGGAAGACTTCCAAGCTCCTTTTATGAGGCAAGCATAATTCTGATTTCAAAACCAGGCAAAGACAAAACAAAAAAAGAAAATTATAGGCCAATATCCCTGGTGAATTTAGATGCTAAAATCCTCAACAAAATATTAGCAAACCAGATCCAGCAATACATGAAAAAAATCATACATCATGATCAAGTGGGATTTGTTCTGGAGGGGCAAGGATGGTACAACATTCATAAATCAATGAATGTGATTCACCACATAAATAAAAGGAAGAACAAAAACCACATGATAATTTCAATAGATGCAGAAAAAGTATTTGATAAAATCCAGCACCCATTTTAATCAAAACTCTTAGCAAAGTGGAAATACAGGGAACATACTTCCACATGATAAAGGCCATCTATGACAAACCCACAGACAATATCATAATTAATGGACAAAAATTGAAAGGAATTCCCCTAAAATCAGAAACAAGGCAGGGGTGCCCCCTTTCACCACTCTTATTCAACATAGTTCCGGAAGTCCTACCTACAGCAATTAGTCATGAAGAAGAAATAAAAGGCATCCAAATTGGAAAAGAAGAAGTGAAACTATCATTATTTGCAGATGATATGATACTGTATATAGAAAACCCTAAAGTCTCAGTCAAAAAACTACTGGACCTGATAAACAAATTCAGCAAGGTGGCAGGATATAAAATTAATACACAGAAATCAGAGGCATTTTTATACATCAACAATGAACTCTCAGAAAGAGAAATTAAGGAAACAATCCCCTTCACTATTGCAAACAAAAAAATAAAGTACCTAGGAGTAAATTTAACCAAGGAGGTTAAGGACTTGTACTCAGAAAATTATAAAACATTGATAAAAGAAATCAGGGAAGATACAAACAAGTGGAAGCATATACCGTGCTCATGGTTAGGAAGAATAAACGTCATTAAAATGTCTATATTACCCAAAGCAATTTATAAATTCAATTCAATACCGATTAAAATACCAATGACTTATTTCAAATATATAGAACACATATTCCAAAAATTTATATGGAACCTAAAAAGAACATGAATAGCCTCAACAATCTTGAAAAAGAAAAATAAAGTGGGAGGTATCACACTTCCTGACATCAAGTTATACTACAGGGCCATTGTACTCAAAACAGCTTGGTACTGCATAAGAACAGGCATATAGATCAATGGAACAGAACAGAGAACCTAGAAATAAACCCACACTTTTATGGACAATTGATATTTGACAAAGGAGGTAAGAGCTTACAATGGAGTAAAGACAGTCTCTTTAACAAATGGTGTAGGGAAAATTGGACAGCTACCTGCAAAAAAATGAAACTAAACCACCAACTTACACCATGCACAAAAATAAATGCAAAATGAATATAGGACTTAAATGTAAGTCATGAAACCATAAGCATCTTATGAGGCAGTAAGCTCACAGACATCTATCGCAGCAATATATTAGCTGATTTATCTCCACAGGCAAATGAAATAAAAGACAGGATAAACAAATGGGACTATATCAAAATAAAAAGCTTTTGCACAGCTAAAGACAATATGAACAGAATAAGAAGACAAACTACACAATGGGAGAATATATTCGACAATACATCTGATAAGGGGTTAATAACTAAAATTTATAAAGAACTTGTAAAACTCAACACCAGGAAGACAAACAATCCAATAAAAAAAATCAGCATAAGAAATGAATAGACACTTCTCCAAAGAGGATATAGAGATGGCCAATAGACAGATGAAAAAATGTTCAACATCACTAATCATTAGAGAAATGCAAATTAAAACCACAATGAAATACCACCTCACACCAGTCAGAATGGCGCTCATTAACAAAACAACACAGGATAGGTGCTGGTGAGGATGTGGAGAAAAGGGAACCCTCCTGCACTGCTGGTGGGAATGCAGACTGGTGCAGCCACTGTGGAAAACAGTATGGAGATTCCTCAAAAAATTAAAAATAGAACTGTCTTTTGACTCAGCCATCCCACTTATAGTAATATATCCCAAGGATACCATATCACCAACTGAAAAAAAAGAAATGCACCCCTATGTTTATGGCAGCATTGTTCACAATGGCGAAGAACTGGTAACAGCCCAAGTGTCTGTCAGTGGACGAGTGGATTAAAAAGTTGTGGTTCATATATACAATGGAATACTATGGGGTGATGAGGAAGAAGGAAATATTACCTTTTGCAGCAAGATTGATATACCTGGAAACTATTATGTTGAGTGAAATAAGCCAAGCAGAGAAAGAAAAATATCATATGACCTCACTCATTTGAGGAATCCAAGGAACAATGTGAACTGAGGAATGGAATTAAACCTGAAGGGAAGGGGGGAGGGAGCTGTTGGAAGGGAGCAGGGGAAATGTTAGGGGGAATACGGGGTAGGGGGGTGCTTTTGGGGAGACACTTGAATCTATGTAAACACAATAAATAAATTAAAAGAAAAAATAATATGAAAAATCTACTATTGGGTTCACCTACACCTGGAAGACATTAAATGCAGCTGGGGTGGCTTGATCTAGAAAGGCAAGTCTTGAGGCAGATAAAGTTTCTCAAAAGCAAGACAGACCACCTGATCCAGAAGACAATATGTACTTTGGTTACAAACCAACTAACACCTGCCAGGACCTAAAAGCTTGGGAAACCGTGACAAGTGTCTTAAGGCAATTTTTTTCAAGCTTTTTACACTTGAAGACCAGTGAAAACAGGAGAATTATTTTAGAGATTGCAAAGGTGAAATCACCCTAAGCATAAGCGAATTCAACTAAGATCACTGAGACTATAATCTTCATACAACATCAAGGTGGTTAACTCTTTCCCAGACCGATACAAAATTTCTGTTGGACCAGTCTACGGACCTGCAATTGAAAAACTGTCTTAAGGTATGAAGCATCCAATACACTTTCTCATTCATTACAAACTAATAACGAAGAATGGCACCTCTTTCGGTACCTCTTTCAAAAGAAGTACAAGGTTTTCTCAGTTATAACAGTGACCAAATATATCAAGGAAATCGTTTGTTTGGTCTGGACCTCAGAAATGGACTCTTCTGGTATGAAACTTCAGCCACTAGCTCAACCTAGTGGACTGAGAAGTTTCTAAGATGAGACCAGCTGCTGCCCCAAATTTCATGTAGTTAGGATTTTGTTATTAGCCTGGCAAGATAGCTCAGTTAGAGCATTGTCCCAATATGCCAAGATTGTGGGTTTGATACCCACTGAGGGCGCATACAAGAGTCAACGAATGAATGCATAAATAAGTGAAACAACAAAACAATCTTTCTCTCTCTCAAATCAATAATCAAATTTAAACAAAAGTTTGATCTTGAGAGAACGCCTCATTTAGAAAAAAAATGCAGCCAAAGGAGACAAGAATTGCATAGACCAGAGGGAAGACATCTTTCTGGATCATCAACAATGATCCTGTTGGTCAGAGAAGCCTCGCACACCAGAGCAGCTTCCAATCTGATAAACATCAGCTTGCATCTCCATAACATCTTGGAAATAGGAGTTACTGTCAAGTTATTCCACGACCTTTTGACACCACACAGGTGGCTTTGACCCATTATGCAAGTTCTAAATGTGTGGTCCACAGACGCCCTACTCAAAATCACTGCTGCATTTTTGACAAGCAGCCTGAGAGATGCTGAATCATATATCATACTAAAACGAAGTGTCTTAACCTTGCTACAGCCACAGTTTGAAGTAAAAGAATTTCTTCTTATTGCACTATATTGTCCAGAAGAAACCAGAATCTCTGAAACTCTGTTTCCTGGCTTCTTCATCTTGTGTCAGCTTCCAGGGAAGCTAAGGAATTATAGTAGCTTGTCAGGAGGATTTTCCCAGTCTGCCTTGAGAGGCTGTCTGAAACTGCTCTGCTGCCTCTCCACACCTGCCCCCACTCTGATATTCAGCACTGAGGCTCTCAATGGACCTAATGGAAAATTCTTGAAGCATCTCTCTATATATAACAATTTAGAAGCAACTTTCTAGAGCTATGTTCAATCTACCCTGACAAGTCAGCCTCCAATATTTGAAGAGACAAACTATTAGTAAAACAAACAAACAAAAGACTCAGCAATCCTCTCATGAATTGGGTCAAAAGCATGTCATCCCAAGTTAGAGGATACCCTCACGTCTACCGTCTCTTGAGCGAACTTGGGACCCATCTCCAAAATGTCCCTGTCCTGGGAATCATGCTTTTCTTCTTGGACTTTCTGTATGTACTAAGTTCCAGGCACCCATTTGGATTTCTGTTAGTCTTCGTACCTTCACATATGGCCAGGAGAAGCCCAAGGAAGAGACAGCAGGCTCAAAGAGCCCCAAATTCCTATAGTGACCCATCTTGGGCCTTACACCTGGGTTCTTGAATTCTTCATGTAGTTCCACAGGGACTAGGCCTGAAAGCCTTAACTTTTCCTGGACTGTTACTTAAAGGCAAGCTTGAGGTTTCCTGGAAAGGGGTGGGGTGGCATTCCTCTAGGTTTACAGAAGGGTAACATGAGGGGGCTAAAAAACTACGTGAAGAATCTGTATCCATGCCTCCCTCATACATAGCTCTGTAGTCATCAACACCACAGCCAGAGTGTGGGTGGACAAGGCATACAGAAGTAGGGAAAGCCATATTTTTGTATCTATTTTACATATGCCATGTTAAAATCTTGTAGGGTGAGGAGGAGAGAAGATAGGTTGGAACTAATACAGTGTGTCCGTAAAGTCATGGTGCACTTTTGACAGGTCACAGGAAAGCAACAAAAGATGATAGAAATGTGAAATCTCTACCAAATAAAAGGAAAACTCTCCCAGTTTCATACCTATTCAGTGCAGTTCGATGTGGGCTCACACACAAATTTTTTAGGGCTCCTTAAGTAGCTATCCCATATAGCCTCTACAGACTCGTCACTGACTGGTGGCCTACCAGAATGAGGTTTCTCCACCAAACTGCTGGTTTCCTTCAACTGCTTATCCCACCGAGTAATGTTATTCCTTTGTGGTGGCGCTTTGTTATAAACACGCCAATATTTACGTTGCACTTTGGTCACGGATTCGAATTTAGTGAGCCACAGAACACACTGAACTTCCCTCTGTACTGTCCACATCTCTATTGGCATGGCCGTGGGCTGCTCCGCTGTATACACGGTGTTACGTCATCACCTGCACATGCGCACACGCTGCCACATCATCCTACAGAAACTGGGAGGGTTTTCCTTTTATTTGGTGTAGATTTCACATTTCTATTGTCTTTTGTTGCTTTCCTGTGACCTGTCAAAAGTACACCATGACTTTATGGACACACTGTAGTTTTCCAAGTCATCTTTAAATGTGGCCATCTAGTGGTGAGAACAGGAATAGCATTTAGTCACGGGCACTGTGAACTGCTCCTAGAGCTAAAGATGACACAGAAGAAATAAACATGTTTCAATCAACTTAAACCACCTTAAAGTCTACTGAGGATGCCCACCTAGGACATAGGCTTGCAAAGGCTCTGAGCCTTGGTATGAGTTTCCAAAGAGAATGCAGTTATCACCTGGGGAGTCCCTTATAGACAAAAGCAGGAATTTGTATTTAATAAGAAAGTGGAAAATAGTTTCCAATAGTTTATTGATTTCCCTGTGCCTGTTGGCTCACTGTGAGAGAAAGGCATGGGTCAAGGCATTTGTCAGTGCCTCTGGTCTGTGGCAGCAGTGTTTCCTGTTCAGAAGTGGGCATGCTCATTCTGACAAAATAGAGCACAAGTCTGGGTTCTCAACAGATATGGTAAATGGTGGATGAAGGGTATTCAGTGAGCAGTCACTGGATCAGGCCCCAGGGAATTCAAACTGACTAAGCTGGCTTCTCTTCAGACTGTGTCACGAAAGATGAATCCTTCACTCACAGAAGGATGCTACATCTAAACCTAGGCTGCCAGAAAGGACACAGAGAAGCAAAATCAGACC
This sequence comes from Saccopteryx leptura, assembly GCF_036850995.1. NCBI lineage: Eukaryota > Metazoa > Chordata > Mammalia > Chiroptera > Emballonuridae > Saccopteryx > Saccopteryx leptura. Next base: position 71,259,927 of record NC_089516.1, on the reverse strand, counting down.
CACCCTCAGAGCCCTGGAGAGAGGGCATCAGGTCTGTCTGCAGGAAAATTGGTTGTACTTGTAGCAAAAGATGTTCAAGTAGGTCAGCTAGGCTTATATAAAACAGTGTCTGCCTTCTAGGCGATGTGGAGAAGGTGGAGGAAGGGAAGAGAAGGAACCCAGGACAGCTGACTAAAGGACAAAGCATCCAGTAAGGTGCTAGGGCTTGAACCTACACTTCTGGACTCTGATTTGGGCTCAAGAGCCTGATAGTCAATACATTCTTACAGTCAGAAGAACGTTAGCATTGGAGACTCCCAAAAGCTAGCACACTTAGTTCAGTCTAACATTTTACAAAAAAAAAACAAAAAACAAACATTAAAAAAAAAAACAAAAACAAAAAAACTGAGGTTCTAGTGAGAAGTTTCCTAATGTGTTCAGCCAGTCAGCAGCACAGCCAAGATTAGAAAACAAGCCTTTTAGAAAACAGGTCTTTTAGAAGGATAGTTGTAAAACATTTTTGGTTAAAAATTGTGAATTAGTTAAAAAAATAAACACCTACCCCAGTATCTAAATGCTACTAATGTAGTATGTTTCATAAAAATCTCCACAAAATATAAATTAAATAATGATGTGTTTAACAATTTAATATATTAAAAACTTCCAATATTTTCTCCCTGAGCTTCTTTTAAGATCACTGTTTGACACATTTTCTGGAGCTCCTCTTCCTCCTGCTTTACAGAATTCATCCATTCACTATTACAACCAGCACATGCCTCTTCCTACCTTAGGGCCCTAAACAAGTTTGACTCTAGAAAGTAACGAGTAAGAAAAGCTCAGGATGAAGGGTAAGCAGAGACACTTTCAGAATCTCTCTCACTACAAATATCTTTACTAAGGAATCTCAAATTCAAATTCACACTAAAATGCAAATACTAGTGGAAAAAAATAGGATGTGAAGAGAGGGCTGTAGGCTTGGCTTGTTACCAACCTGCAGTATAAATTTGGACAGATCTGGCTCTTCCTTGAACTAATTGGACTAGGTTATCTCAAGTGGAAAGTCGGGGTCATTTTTGACAGATGCTGTTGCCTCGCTTCTAAAAGCGGGGTTTTGACAAGAGATTATAAAAGACATGAAAACAGATGAAGTAGAGAGAAAGATGGAGTAAAATAAGAAAGATCAGAGGACAAAACTGGGTTACTTCAAATTATTGCCATGGGATACATCTACCCAGAACAGAACTACAGTGCAAAAATGGCATTTGAGTTCTACTGCCAGCAGAACCCATTTGAGTTCCACTGCCAGACTTCTCTGCCCAGTTCTGAGCACTGGGTTCAAACTGTCCAAAGTTGCTTCTGTGGTAAGATTAAGGAGCACCCTTTTCCTGTGCAGCACATCATAGTTCCTAAATTGCTTTCACATTCATTCCAAATTCATTAGCTCATGGCATTTTCCCAGCAACTCTGGGAGAAAAGCAGAGTAGGGATGATACCATACATATTAAAGATGAGGCAACTAGCTTGTACATAGGAAGCCATTCAGCTATCTCAGGCACAGAGGCCAGAAGAGAACCCAGAGATTGTGACACACAATCTAATGTTTTTATTTTCCAGAAAAAAACAGCTAACATTTAGTGAATACTTAATTGTCAGAGACAAATCTAAGTTTTTACATACACTAATTCATTTTCTTTTAAATTTTTTATGTTATTTATTCATTTTAGAAAGGAGAGAGAGAGAGAGAGAGAGAGAGAAGAGAGAGGGAAGGGGGGATGAGCTGGAAGCATCAACTCCCATATGTGCCTTGACCAGGCAAGCCCAGGGTTTCAAACCGGCGACCTCAGCATTTCCAGGTCGACGCTTTATACACTGCGCCACCACAGGTCAGGCACACTAATTCATTTAATAAGCATTTTTAAAATAAGAAAACCAAGATTCAGAGAGATAAAGTAATTGTTAAAGGTCACACAGGATCAGAACCAAAACCCAGGTAGTTTTACTCTAGAATCAATGCTCTTAACCTCTCTTCTGTACAGCACATCCTCACACCCCCACAAGATCAAAGAACCTCCAAGTTTTAGCTAGATATAGAAGAGTGCAAAGTATATTACCATATAAAAGAGAAAGAGGGCCACATTCATATACATATACAGGCATACCTCATTTTATTGTGCTTCACAGTTCCTGATTTGTTTTTTTTTCTTTTTTTGCAAATGAAAGGATTTTATTAAGATGGAATCTACTCCTGGTGAAGATATTGTGAATATTGTTGAAATGATAACAAAGGATTTAGAATATTACAGAATCCTAGTAAAGCAATAGCAGGGTTTGAGAGGTTTGAGAAAATTGACTCCAATTTTGAAAGAAGTTCTACTGTAGGTAAAATGCTATCAAACATTGTATACTCCAGAGAAATCCGGAAAGGAGGAGTTAATCACTGTGGTAAACTTCACTGTTGTCTTATTTTAAGAATTACCACAGCCACTCCAACCTTCAATAACTATGACCCTGATCAGTCAGCAGCCAACATCACCAAGGCAATACCCTCCACCAGGAATAAGATTACAATCGACTGAAGGCTCAGATGATGGCTAGCTCTTTTTATCAGTAATTTTAATTAAGATATGTACATTGTTTTTAAGGCATAATGCTATCGTGCATTTAATGGACTACAGTATAGGGCAGGGGTCCCCAAACTACGGCCCACGGGCCGCATGCGGCCCCCTGAGGCCATTTATCCGGCACCGCTGCACTTCTGGAAGGGGCACCTCTTTCATTGGTAGTCAATGAGAGGAGCACATTGACCATCTCATTAGCCAAAAGCAGGCCCATAGTTCCCATTGAAATACTGGTCAGTTTGTTGATTTAAATTTACTTGTTCTTTATTTTAAATATTGTATTTGTTCCGGTTTTGTTTTTTTTTTACTTTAAAATAAGATATGTGCAGTGTGCATAGGGATTTGTTCATAGTTTTTTTTATAGTCCGGCCCTCCAACAGTCTGAGGGACAGTGAACTGGCCCCCTGTGTAAAAAGTTTGGGGACCCCTGGTATAGGGTAAGCATGAGTTTTATATGAACTGGAAAACTAAAAATTTCCTGTGACAAGCTTTATTATGATATTTGCTTTATTGTGGTAGTGTTGAACTGAACCCACCAAATCTTTGAGGTATGCCTGTATACTAATATATCCACAGAACATTTCTGTATATGGACTCAATGGTGGTTTTTGCAGAGAAAGCTGGGAAGCTGGTCAGGAGGAATACTTTTCACTGGGAACCCTCTTGCACCTTTTAAATTTTGCACCATGTGAATGTGTTTCCTGTTCAAAAAGAAAGTATTTAAAAATGAAGTGTCTAGGGTCCAAAGAGCTGAAGAAAATGTGTGGCAACTTTTAGCAGGGTTTTGGTGGCTAACCCTTCCGTATGCAACTCTCTGAGCTCTCCAACTTGAATGGAAAATAACTTTTTATCCTCATTTCCCCAAACACATTATTACTTGTCTAATCCCCCAGAAAGGGAAGTACTGTAGTTGTTCTACAGATTTTGGCAGCATAAGTGAAAATAGCAACAAACTAGGTTAGACTCCCATAGCCAGCCAATCAGCAGACCATTGGAAAATAATGTATGAGCAGCAGGACAGATAAACAATGACACAAAAAGCCTTCTTCCCCAATGCCTAGCACTGAAGGCAAGAGCTCCACAGATTTTTCTGCCTCTTTCCTCTCACCACTATATCTCAGTGTAACTACCCACCCTCTCCTGGGCTGGTTAAAAATGAGCAAATATAAGCTAGAAAGGGTCCAGGAAATCAGGCCCAGCTTGAGTCTGTGGTACATGAGAAAATACACTAAAGGAAAAAAAGACAGCCCAGTTTTAATGTCCACATTGAGGCCAGATGAGAGATAGCCCGGATGGTCGCAAGGGACTCTCCCTCCCAGCTTTGGTTTTTGGATTTTCACCATCTTATCCCTCAAGAGTTGGAAAAATATTCCACAGATTAATGCCCTCAAACATTTCCTCAGAAACCTTTTTTTTGCCTAAGTCCTTAGGTAGGTCAGACAAACGGGGCTTCTGTACCCAGGAAGCTGTGAGGAGATGAGGGTGACCAAGGTGGGTCAAGTGCTTTCAGGGACCCTCCTGCAGTGGCTTACACAGGCCGCACAATTCCTCTCACAACAGCTTAGCATCTTCTCCAACGCTTCGCTGCCTCTAACACGCAGGAGACGAGTGGGACGTGAGCTGCTGTGGAAAGAATGAAGGGTCATTCAGTGTGCTTCTCATGGGCAAGCAGGACACCGCTGTGCGGGCTGGGCTCCAGAGAGCCCTCATGACTTAGCCTGAGGACTGAACAGTCTGAAGGCATAACTTCTCATCCTGAATCCACCACTACTTATATCCTGTACCCTCAGGCTGCCCTCTCCTTCTCTGTGTCTCAGTATCCCCATCTATAAAATAGAGACATTCCTGACTTAAAAAAAGACATAGGGTGGAGAAATAAAATGAAGACAAGCTCTTAGGTTACCTCCAAATTACCTGTTATCATGACCTGGATAAACCAAACAATCCAAACTGCAACAAAACAGTTCAACCTTTTACAAGGCACTTTTTACAACCTTAAGTCCTGAATTCTTATACCCACCAATCCTGAGACTTCATAGTTAAACCCATTTTATAGACCAAAATACTGAGGCTCAGAGGAACTCTGCCCAAAATTCATGCAGTGAGGAGAAATCTGAACAAAAGTTACATGGTCTGTGTCCCTAATCCACCCCCTTCAACAGAATAGGTGAAATGGCCCTGAAAACAAAATAGAATAAGGAACTCTTTTAGGGTTAGAATTGGCACTCCAAGCTGCTTCCTCTGGCATATGACAGAACTTTTAGGAAGAAGTCCCTGTTCCTGGTGTCCCTTACTTTCCTTCACTATCCAGGGTTCCTGAGGAGTCAAACCTATAGGACTACCTAAATCCCCCAAACCTGTTTTCTGGGAAAGAATTTACTCGGCACTGAAAAGCATCTGTATAGGTGGGGTGACACCAGCATACCTTTTACCAAACTGACCCTGTGAGGTTGCCTTCCTCCTGCCCCCTCTTTGGCCTTTTTTCTTTCTATGGCTACTTTGACAGGAGTCAAGTCTGGCTATTGATGGACACCAAGACAAACTTAGGGAGGGAGGGGAGGTATGGCTTTGTAGGTAAAGAACAAGCACATCTCCAAAGCATTTTGTTCATCTTGGCCTATGTGAGCTTTGCCAGAATCTGGAGGCAAAAATGGCTATTTTACCTATAGGTAAAATAAGACCCAGGTAGACGAGGAAGATCTGACTCAGGCATACCCTAAGCAGAGAGCAGTGACTAGAACATTTGATTTCTAGTCCAAAGCTGAGGAACTGGCATTAGGCTGTCACAGTAAACAGTAACCCACTGGAGTTCTGAGGCTGCTGCTCCAGGACAGACCTGCCACACTCTGGTCACCTATGTCGCTGCTTCCCACCCTTCACCCAGACCCAGCCTAGGTCCTCCTGTTTCCAGCTCCAGCCTTTCTTACCAAGGGCCAGAAAGGCCTCCCCAGGACACCCTGACTTGGTTTCCAGCTTGTGAAATTAAAAATAGCAGGTCCTCATTAGTGGGGCCAGATGGGCCAAGCTGCTATGCCTAGGGGCAAGGCTGTGGCCATTAAAGCTGTCGCTGTTCTCTCCACCCACCACTGACAGGGAGAGTCTGGACCTCTGCCGGCTTCATGCATCCTACTATTTTGACTTCCACCCATAATTTAGATCTAGTAGTTCAGGTCCAAGTTGTTCATTCATTCTCATGAAACCAAACTTTATTATTTAGTTACTTTAAGTTTTCTAGGACATTACTCTAAAATCATATAATTCCATAATGGTTTATAAGTGGATTGTTAAAGCAGACTAAAGCTTTCTGCATTGATCAGTGTCCAAACATCTCCATTTTTCTCCATCTGCCTGTTAACTCGACATCTGAACACTCAGTTCTAAGTTTTACTTGGTACCTTCTGGAGACTGTAATAACACATGCAACCTTTTTGTTCCTGTGTTCACTGCTCTTTAAGTCCTAATTTCAAAAATAAAGGAAGGGGGAACCAGAGCAAATTGATAAGAGGTCCATCAGATAGGGCCAGTGCCTTTTGTGTCCACTTGGAAAACTGGGACAGTTGGATGGCCCTAGGTGTAGGATATGTTCTGCATCAATGTGTCCCAGAGGAGTGTGTAGGCCATGTGAGTGTGTCCCATAGGTGTTCAAATGTCTCACTGGGGAAGGGTTGTTTGTCTATGTAAGTCCTTAGGAGTGTGTCAGGGATAGGAGTGTGTAGTGTGCAGACAGGAATAGATCTGAGTTTGTATCTCAGTGTGCCCCACTTGTGTGTATCCTATGTGTATGTGCCCTATGATTATGCAGTTGTTCTTTATATGCATCCATGTGTGTCTACACACACACAAATCTGCATAAGTATACCTCATGTGTGTCTGTACCCTGTCTACGCTGTGTAGGTATTAAGTGTGAATATGCCGCATGTTTAAATGAATGTGTCTACTCCAAGTGTATTAATGTAAAAGAGAACCCCATATGTCCCATGTGTTTCCCAAACATACTGCACATGTGTATGAGTATGTGGAAGTGTGTATCACATGTGACCTCTACTGTGTGTGTGTGTGCACGCACATGCACGCATAGGTATGGATAGAGGACATGGATAGACAACAAGGCTAAACCAGTTTTCCTTTCCCAGTTTTTTCTAACAGCTCTCCTTTAAGACTACTGGGTCAATCTGCTCCTAACCAGGTCAAAGGACTGGGCTCAAAGTTCATCTCTGTCACTTCCTGAATGTGATAGCCATACATGCTTTCCCAAGAGGCCTAGCCACTACTCCATTCATACAAGGAGTCTCACAACTATTAAGCCTAGCTGCTAGGAGGTATAAAGAGGAACAGGACAAGGGCTGTGGATTAAATCTGAGACTCTGGGCAAGTTTTCGCTTCTCCCTAGGCCTCACTTTCCTTAGCAGTACTCTGAGGTAGTGGGTTCAATGATCTTATATTAGGTACTTTCTCATTCTCATCCATAGACTTTATCACAGTTTAAGTATCATGGACTAAATCTGATTCCTACCACCACCACCACCACCACCACCACCACCACCACAAAAAGACAGTGGAGACATATGCATGTGTATTAGCACCTACAAGTGTCTCATCCTAGCAAAGCCCTCTCTAGCCCTGCACAAGCTACTGGCTGACTTCCTAAACCTGTCATTTAATTCCTTTTCCCAGTGGCCTGAGCCACTCAGAGTAAAATGAATAAAGTCTCAAAGGCATACAATCATCACCAAAGCTTAGGCAAAATGAGATAGGATTTATCCAAATCATTTTTCCCCGTTCTTTGGGATGACTGTGGGAACTAGTGATGGTAATGAGGCAGCTTTTGGCTCAAAGCCTAGTTAGTCTTTAAGAATATGACCAGATAAGTCTACAGAAAGAACGACATGAAGGGCCATAGAATCTAGGGTCACTCTTCTGTATTTGGCAAGGCCTCTTATGTATTCCTGAATGATATAATATCTGGGTAGACTTATAGTAGGTCAAATAGATGTACATAAATTTACAATTAGTGGTTCAGTGCCAACCAGAGTTATCTAGTAGCATCTGCTTAGTTTTCTCTGCTATCCTGACTAACTTTTATTACAAGACCTAAATAGAAGCAAAGTACAGAAGGCATCTTTAAAACAAACTCCTTGCCCAAGGTCACTTGGTATGGGTGAGTTGACAACAGGTATCACTATATACTATGTTCTTCCTAGTTCACAACTGCTTTTAAAAGTCAGTACTGATTTCAGTCAATCAAACCAATTATCTCAGTTTTAATCTCCTTAGCCACAAAATGGGAAGAACAATCCTGGCCTTGTGTACTTCATAGGGTTGTGAGAGAAAGACCAGTTTGGTAGTAAGACTATATAATAGTTCTTATCTTCTCATCCTGCCCTGGGAGCAATGAGAATTTTCCAAGCAAAATGATGCAGATAAAGGTGAAGAATGTATAAAGGTGAAAGTAGGTCATTTTTTAAGAAAGTGCTATTTCTAACACAGCTGTTAATCATATAATGAAAATCCAGTAACAATTCACCACAAATCCTAGCCAAGGACCTAGGGGCTGAAAATTGGTTTCAATTTCCAAGTGCCTGTGTGGTCCTGGCTTTATGGACTTGAGAAAGCATAAAATAAAAACACAATTAACTCTGGCTTTCTTCTAAATTTCTCATTTAGCTCTGCAGGGGCCAAGGAGAGAAAGGTAGTCATTATTCACAGCATCATGCATGTGGCCAGGTGGGTAGATGAAGCTGTGGAAAATAAAAGAAAGCTTCTTATTTTCTACCCTTTCAAGGAACAGAATTAAAACAGAGTCCTCCATGATGTGATACAGAAAAATATAGCCAAAAAAAAAAAAAAGATAATTGGATTTGTTTAAGGTCATCCAATTATCTTTTTCAGTCTTCATTGGCAGTACTTCTTTATTCACATGTATGTCTTTCAATAACAAAACCTTGAGATAGGGCTTACCAAATGTCTGACCCCTCAACTGTAGCAGTCATCCAGAGATTTCTGTCTCAGAGAGCTCTCACAGATTCTCAAAGAGGCTAAATCACTTGCCCAAGGTCACAGAGCTAAAAAACGACAAACTATTAGTTCACTGACCCTTTCCCTTTTATTACAGCATACAGGTTTCCCTCACCACCTCTGAAAGACAAGAGAAGCTTGTCGGCCTACAGGTCCAGGAACTCACAGCCTTGCAAGACAATGTTTTAGCTCCAATACTCCCACAAACATACTGCCTTTTCATAGGAGAGTCCTTATTCTGTCTGTGCCAAGTTCTCCAGCATTTAAAATGACGGAATTAGACTCAGGACAGCTATAACATTCCTTTTCTAGAAGTTACAGCTGTCCAGAATAACCTTAGATGTTACAATAACTTCCAAGGCCTGAGGCCATAACACTGTATAACAAGATTTTAGCCTCATTTTTCTCATCTGTAAAATAAAAATATGCCCTGCTCTGCTTATTTTATAGGGCCACAGAAAAGATAAAGTGAGGCAATGCAAAATCAAGTGTAAAATGTAAGACAATATTCAAGAGGGAGAGCCAAGAATCGAGGGAAAGTGAAGAATTAAATGAGCATCCACTATCTCCAGGTGCTTTTCTCTAAATTCAAGTATAGAAACTATCTATACCTGTTCTATCCAATAAATCAGCTGAGCCCTCCTGTTCAACTTGGATTCTCAAGGAAAGCACCTCAACCAGTAGCAAGGTCCAGAGCAAATTAATAAATCCTTCCACTCCATTTGAGCCCAAAGCACAAGGTAGTTTTATTATTTTGCCTTTGTTCTGAGCCCTTCCACTATGCCAGGCCTATCACAGCCTCTCTGAGGGATTCCTGGCTCCCCCTTGCCTGTCTTCCAATGCTAAAGCACACACTTCCCAGACCCCCTGCCAAACACCAGGGTTCATGGAGAGAGGAGGAGGAGAGTGGGTGGAGGCGCGGCTGTGGGAGGTACAGCTAAAAGTAGCTGCTGCCTTTAGGCACCGCACTCTGAAGGGGTTGGGGGTGGGCTCTTAGCACATCTTTCCTGCAGCCAGATGGGCATGGAGGTGCACGGTTTATCCTCCTTTAATGAAGGCAGGCAGGCAAAGAGATCAGAACTGCCAGAAACATTCCCAGAGCTGTCCATGCATGTTCAGTGCTGGTCTCCTCCAGGCCCTGAGGGTGGATGGCCTTGCAGCACAGGGCTACATCCAGGCCTCCCTGCCTCAAAAGAACAAATATAGTCTGCAGCAAATTCTGTTGTCCTCCATCCCTATCATGATGCCTGGCACCCTAAGGCCTACTGAGAGGTCTGCTCCCCTCTAGGAGGTTACATAATAATCTTATTCTCCCAGCCTTTCTGGTAGCTTGCTTTCTGCAAGCAAACCTGAGAGCATTTGGGTCTCTGATCCAGCCAAGGGAGCATAGCACCAACACCTTGCAGCAGAGGTAGCACATAACAAGCGGCAAGGGCCTCATTTGAAGTCAGGATTCCATGCCTATCACTGAACCTTGAACAAGTCCCCTTCCCTTAAGTATCTTAGTTTTTTCACTTGCAAAATAGGAAGGGAAAGCCATGCTGCAGATCTCCAAAGTACTCTAATCTCTGCCCCTGTGTGATTCTCTGTGAATCCTGGTCACTTAAATGAAAGCCCCTCTCTGCCACCCAAGGTTGTCCTATCTTCAAAGCAGTCTTGCTGAGCTGGGCATAGCCATGCCCACGCTCCTAATTCCAGCTCCCCTCACAACTAAGATTTTCATTGGCAAGATGGTTGCCTGGATCTCTAGACTTTGTCTTCCACCTCTGTCCCAGACCCATTTCAACTGGAAAAGTTCTGCTTTTTCCTGTTTTATATAAAAGCTTCTGGCTCAAATTTCATTTAAGAACATGGCACTTCTATTGAATCCACAGCTCATTTTAGTGACCTGGAAATTGAGGTCTAGTGGGGAAAAGCCTTGATCAAGTTATGGCAGCAAGGTAGGTATAGGGCCACAGTTTGTTCCCAGGGATCCCAAGGCCATTTCCAGTGTTTTTATTTTTTCTTTCCTACAGAAAGTCTGCCCTGCCTATTTAGCCTCTCTGCCATCTAGACACAACTTTCCCTTTTCTCTGCTACCAACTCTTGATATTGATGCTCAAAAACTGAATGCCCAACTCCTGTCAGAGGCCTGAAACGTGCACAGAACAGTGATAAAGGCAAGGAAGAACTGACCTTATATGCATCCCTCCCTTAACCTTTACTTTTCCTCCAGGCTATACCTTGGTTCTTTTCTTCAGTTTTTCCTCCTGGGTTCTGCTCTATGTCAATGGAATCCCTTCAATTCTCAAAAAGTCATGACTACATTCTTATTACTATGAGTCCACTATGAAGGCCACACTGGAAGAACTGCAGGATGTGGTATCCAGAGGCTTCAGTTTTAGGCCAGGAACTACCACTTCCTGATTCTGTCACCTCAAGTAAATTGTTTAATCCCTTTGTGCCTCAGTTTCTTCAACTAATTCCAGTTTGGGGGGAGGAGCCAATGAAATAACAAGGGAACTTTATCTGTTGAAATTTTAATTAACAGTAGTAGTTAGTATTAACTAAATGAATGGCTACTTAAAATATTGCAGGAAGGGGCTTTGAGCTGTCAAAGCAGCCAGCCCCTTGCTTTCCCAGACCTATGAGACTGGTATTTTATATATAAGAGGCAACTCTCAGTTATCCATGTGACAGGTCTCTTTAACAAATGCTAAATTGAAAACTGGAACCCCCCTGCCACTCAGCTCACTTTAAGACTCCCTTAACTGCTGGCAGCCAGTGTGTGCTCAATAAATACAACCTATAGTTTAGTTGTTCTAGAAGAAACCTAAGCCAAATATAATAAGGAAAGAAATTCTATTAACCCTGAAATCCCTGCTAAAAGTAACCTTTAGCTTACCTGTTGGCTATGAATAATAATAGTCTTTGTCATTTTGATCTGAGTATAAATCACAAAGTAAGCACAGATCATTAGAACTCTAAGAAATCTTTGAAGCTATCTAATTAACCTAACCTTATTTTACAGATGAGGAAACCAAATTTCATTGAGAAGAAGTAATTTACCAAAAGTCACCCAGCAATAAATGCATAGGAACTGACTTTTTTTCCTGAATGGTTCAAAGCATCTCACAGCTGGTAATATTAAGTCCAAATAGCTGCTCAGACTACTCACTCTCCAGGGCTGTGTTCTCCTTTTCATAGTGGGCACAATCCCCTAGAATTTGTCAAGGCTTCCAAAATCCTAGAATAACATTTTACCCTCTGTAAATCCTGCCTATTCATGTCTGTGATAAGCCTGATTCAGGCTGAGCTGGCATTTCCCTTGAACATAGCAGTCATTCTCATGCCTGGATAAACATTTTTGGCACCACAGAAACCTTTTAAAAACTATTGAATCCAGAGCCTCACTATGACCAACTCAATCAGATCTCCCTCAGAGATTCTAGAAATTGTTAGTTTGTTAAATCCCCAAGTGATTCCACTGTGAAAACAGGACTGAGGAGGACCAGTGGGTTAATGGAAACAATTCAGCCAACCAAGGGAAACATGCACAAAGAGTTTCCTGAACTCCTTGGAAACCAAATATATTCTGTTTTTAAAGTTATTATCTATACTGTACTGCTTTCCCAAAGAGGAGAAAGAAATACACAGAAATTACAGTAGTAGCACTGACTCTCAGGCAAATTCTGGACCTCATTAGGAAACACAGAGTTTGTGGTTGTTGAGAGAAATCAGGGAACCATGGAGCCTACAACAGGATTTACCAGGAGTAAGGTGCCAAGTAACTCATAATCTTTGGTCATTAGCTTGGTAGATGATTGCTATGAACCTAGGATCCATCTTGGTATCTATAAAATATAGAAGTCTAGCATGCCACATTATCCATATTGGTAGGATAGATGATGATAGAGCCACAATGAATTCTGCACTAATTGACCAGGTATATACAAAACTGAATAAGCTCCAACACCAAAAGGGGGATCTGGTGAGATGTCAGAGGAACAAGTACTAACCTCATCATATTGAACATTTGAATCAAGAACTTGAATGATACTGTTTTCAATTGATGCAATCCTAGAAGAGTGCTAGTTTGTGTCATGGCATAAAAAAATACCCCTAAAAAAATGCAAGAATAGATCAACCAAATAAAATAAAAGTTTCACTGATACAATGTTAGAAAAGACTGCTAATATGTAGCATGATATGATGAAAAATTTTAAAAATCACAGGAAAAAAAAACACCTAGAATAATGGATCAACTAAACAAAATAAAATTTAACAAGTTTGGTTCAAAAGGCCAAGCTCACACTAAAGTAGAAGGCTGGGCTAGACAGTGTTTGAGCCTATAGCCCAAAAGGCTAATACAGTGGCTTTTAACCCTGGCAACACATTTGAATCACCTCGTGGAGCCTTAAATTTAAAAATAAAAATAAAAGTTTCTGGGGATCTATCTCATGCCAAATAAGTCAGAACCTCTCAGCGTGGGGATCTGGCATGGGTATTCAAAACTCATTGAAGTTTTGAATGTTCAGTGAAGGTGAAGAACCAGTACAAGGCTGCATTATTAGATAATTCACAGACAGATCGAAGTCCCTTTGTACTGGATCCTGATGAGGATGCACCTGGAGTAGCATGATCAGCCCTGGGAAGCACATTTGTAAAGAAATATAGAAATATAAGAGTGTTGCAAAAGGAAGAACAATTGTATGAAAATGGCAGCTCCTTCAAAACATTCTGTATTTTAGGCTCCATCAACTCACACTGCCTTTCTCCTTGAAGATCTCAAATAGTGACTTTTCATTTGACTAAAGGGAACTATGACGTATATTCAAGATAAAAGGAAGCATTTTCTTAAATAAAGAATTTTGTGCAAAATTTCTATAGAAGTGAAAGGTATGAAAAACACTAAAAATTAAGCAAGTAGCTTAGGAAGCTAGTATGACTTTAGGGGAGACTCTCTCCACCTGGACCCATTCAGCTTCACACAACTCTACCTCTCCCCCCTCTCACTTTGAAAAGAAGACCCACTCCTATCCCACCAATCTCTCTGACCTTTGGTTTCCTCAACTGTAAAACTAGGAATAACAATCATCTCTACCTACTTCACAAGGCTAATGTGACAATAAAAATTAGGACGTGAAATTGCTTTGTAACAACATAGGCCCATGCTCTTGCAAGAGATTATTACTACTTCTATTGCTGGAATGTTTCCTGAGTCTTCTCTCTTCCCTCTAGGCCCTTCCCCCTTCCAGTTTATCCACTCTGTACTTGTGTGCCAGGGCAAAACACAATTAGCTAAATATTGTTGAGAGGTAGACCCACCTAGTAACAGGAAATACTCTCTGCAGATATCAGAAGAACTAAGCTCTGTTCAAGGATTCTTGGAAAGCAAGAGACTTAGTTGGCCTAGAATAAGTTTCAGAGACAGAAATAAGAGCTAGAGAGTCTAAGATTCTCCATCTCCATCCCACTTCTTGGGGCAAAGCCACTGGGGCTGGATCCAGATGCTTTGTGGGAGGTCTTCTGAGGAGACAGTTATTTTGGGAGACTAGGCTCACTTCCCAATCGTTTCCCTGTCCACAGCAAGCACTCCACAGGCCAAGGGGAGCAAAGGCCAAGATGGAAGACAAAGGCTAGGAGGACATGATTTGGCACCATCCCTACAACTGCCAGAGTGTGCCCTCCAGTCACAGTCAAGCACTCTCAACCTGAGCTTCACCACAGGGGGCAGAAAATTTTGGATTTCACCCACTGGCTCACTGGGACCCCTCAGCTCCTGAGCCCACTAATCACACACATACAAGCAGATGAGAGAATCTTAGCCAGGGCCCAAAGCCTGTCACTATCCCCACAATTAAAATGGCCTTCCCAATTTGCCCAGCCTTCTAAGTCAAAAACTACTCAGAACTGTTGCAAGTTCTGACAAAGAGAAACTGTGTCAATTGGGAAAAACACTCTCAGTTTGTTTCCACCATACTATTCCTTCTTCTCCCTGCCTCAGTCAAAAGTCAGGATAATAAAAAAAAATTTCAGGGTCTGAAGAACTCCTTGCATTAAAGCTGGGCTGTGAAATGGCTCATTTAATGTAAAGGAGAAGGCAGTAACTGAAGAGGGATTTGAACCCAGGAGCCTCTCAATAAACAGTCCCATGGCTCCAAGAAGGCTAGGTTCTATATGCCTTCTATGTATGTTTTCTGGACATTTGCAGGCAATGAGGATCTTGCTTTCTTTGCCCTCTCCCTCAAGACATCTCTCCAAGTCTTGCCGGGCTCAAGCCTCCTTTCTCCAGAGGCCTTGGTGCCAGGACATGTAAAGGGTGGGATCCAGAGCTCAGCAGGAGCTGAGTAATGCACAGGTTGCTAGGATACCAGCTAAGGTTATTTTCTTGAATGCCCTGGTAGGGAGCTGGAAGCCGAAATTCCAGAGCTGGAATTTCACCCTCCTAGTAGCAAAGGGTATTCTCTACCCAGAGCAGTTAGAGAGGAGAAAAAGAAATAAGGAATTTTGTTGTGAAAAGTTGAGATAAATCAGAGAGAAAAATCCCTCTTTTCTTTTTTACCTACCCACTGACAGAGTGGGGAGAAGGTTGTATCAGGGGACAGAGCAAAGATAGAAGAGGAAAGTAGAGGCAGGAGAGGGGAAAAAAAAAGAAAAATGTCAAAATGCAGAGGAGTCCACTCCTCTGGCTGCATTTTTCGTTTTCTCCCACTCTTTTCTTTTTGCATACCTTCACAAGTCTGAGGGAAAAATGCCAAACCTTTAGGATTCACAGAAGTAAAAAGTCACACTGCCAACTTTGGTTCTCTACTTCCCAAATTCCCTTTTAGCTGCTCTAGGGTGGCCTGCCATCTGGCTAGCAACATTGCCTTATTTGCCTAGAGATAAATTAATCGGAAAAATGCTTACAAGTTTCATCAACTAAATTGCTGATGGAAGGGTTCGTTGAAGCTACTCCTTTAGCCTAAGGAGTTGTGGGGGTTGGTGGGAGGACTGGTAGGGGAAACACCCACCCATCCTAGCACCAGTCAAATCCTATAGTCTTTTGCACAAGGAGACCATTCAGAACTGTGAAACTCAATGCATGCCCTTCTGTTTTCCCTCATTTCTAGCACAACCAATCTCCAACCACATTCAAGAGTGTACACCCCCCACCCACACCCTCCACACACAGAAGCGTGTGCACACACACCCACGAACATACTGTTACACAACCTACACACATACATGAGCAAACACTTTCTGCCAAGTGCCTGTCAGGCATCCAGTCATGAAGGCCGTGGCATTTCATGACACTACTTTGTCATATATCTGGCTCAAAGAACAGCTTTAGAGAATCCTTCTCCCTCAGGGGGAAAAAAAAAGAAGCAAAAAGCATTCTATTGTTGTAGTGGTTTTATCACATAGCTACATGAAAGAATCTGTTGAATTTCTCTACATACCAGCAACCAGATATTTCTGCCCCTCCAACTCCCATTACCCATTGATTAACATTTCATTTTCCTTTATACTTGTCTTGACAGTTCACCCCTTTCTGATTTCAAGTGCTTAAGAGCAACCAAAATCACAGAAGGCAAGAAATTGCAGGTCACTTAGTCTAACCACCCCCAAATGCCAATGTTATAGGGAACCCAAAACTACTGAGAAGGAATAAAAAATGCCCAAGGTCAAAGAGCCACTGAAGAAAGAGAACCCAGGACTTTAGTGCCCACCCTAAAGCCTTTCCTCACTCTTCAATACTGTCTCAAAAAATAGTGCCCAGTCAAAATATAAGCATTTTTATCACTAGAGCTAAGTTGGGGGGGGAATGTCTTAAAAGATTCTCTTTGCAAAGAAAGTGGGGGGGACCCACAAAAGGACCAAAGAATAAATAGTATCAATGCCATTAAACTTCTCAGATCATGTTTACACTATAGTATAAATCCAATTTTTAAAATCAACTTCTCACCCACGCCAAGCCAAAGACAGCACACCTCAAGACTCAAAATCTTTTCTGATGCCATTAAATAATACCTCCTGGGTCCTGAGGTCAGGACAATTTCAAGAGCCCCTTTCACAGCCCCTCTCCCTTCATAATTAGTTTCCAAAAGATTAAACAACAGGTTATGGAACTTGAGAGCACAATGCCAGCAGAATTGCACATCATACATGAGCAGCCGCCCACATGGGTGTGGGGGTACATGTGTGTGGATGTGTATACTCCCTGATTCATTGCTACATGAGCCAGAAATAGCACTATTTCAAGTCAGGTAAGCAACGGAATGAAAAAGACCTGCCTATATCAGCAGTTGGGGGAAGGGAGGAAAACCAGTATTATGCACAATGGCATCAGAGACATTCCCCCCATCTTTGCCAAAGCTTTCTCAGCAGAAAAAGAAATATAAAAAATAATAACAATAGTAATAATAACAGTAACCACTTCCACTACCATCTGATACACACATTCAACTAAATGTCAAATTGGAATGCTATTTCTAGCTCATGGATTCAGCAGCTCATACCCCATTCCATCCAGAATTAATAGGGGTGCTCAAAATTCTACTTATCAAGATATATACTTTCATTTTGTTATGGAAATCTTTCAATTAGAAACACCTCTGACTTTAAAGAACAAACAAGGAGGCAAAAAATAAAAAGTAAAAACACCACTTTTTCATCAGGACTAGCAAGTTCTATTAAAAATGTAGTTCAAACTACATCATTGCAAATGATTACTCAAAAGAGGAATATCCAAATCCAATTACTATTATTATTCCAAAGGTGAATAAAGAGCTGGCTTTTTCTCTTTTTTTCTTTCTTCCTTTTTTTGGAGGACACACAGAGAAAATCCTTAAATTCAAATCCAGGGGTAGTCTTTGGTAAAAGGAATACA
Organism: Saccopteryx leptura; assembly: GCF_036850995.1. Taxonomy (NCBI): domain Eukaryota; kingdom Metazoa; phylum Chordata; class Mammalia; order Chiroptera; family Emballonuridae; genus Saccopteryx; species Saccopteryx leptura. Next base: position 71,242,461 of record NC_089516.1, on the reverse strand, counting down.
AACACAGCTCGCCAATGTCTTTTCTTGCCAATTCATAAAGATCAGATAATGCTTTTCAATCCATTCCATAATTCCAAAGAAATTCATATTTAATGATTTAAGAAATGTTTTAAAGGTGGCTATTTTCCAAATTGGAAATTCTGAACCCTGGACATCAAATTGAGATAGAAAAGACAGAGTCACCAACTGCAGTATACCCCAACACATCATCTCTCAAATTTTCCCTTCTCATTAGAGACTAAAGAATCATTTTCTCTAAGTTCATTCTTTCTACCGTTATTTTCTTCTAAACATCAGCGCAAGACTGTCTTTCCTAAGATGCCAAAAACCCATCCTGCTCTTCCCACAAGTCCCCTTTCCCCCAAACAAACCCAAATACAGTCCTAACAGCAAGAAAGAAATTTTGACTAAAATTTCCTCATGGAATTTAAAGATAGTTTTCAAGAAAATGAGTTGACAAGGCACCACAAACAGCAAAGCCACCGTTTAAGGACGTAGAGCTTGCTCCGTGAAGTCACATAAATGGATAATGCATACACACAGGCACACTTGAATAGAAAGCATTTCTTTACCAACAATTTTACCCAAGCAATAAGTAACTACACTCCCAGGCATACTTAAAAGACATAACATGACAAAAGATGTAGGGAGAGATAATATACCAGCGTCATACATATCACAGCGAGGCCATGTTGAAGCTCAAAACGTTTTCCCCCCTGAGTGAGACAGCTTGCTCTTTCTCTCCCTCTCTTTCCCTGTCTCTCTTGTTTTTTTCTCGGTGGTTCTCTGGATGAAATCAAATTGAGAGTTAGAAACAGCTCGGGTGGCTGGACTCCATTCAGCGCGTTCCCAGGAAAAACATTAGTATGACATTGACAAGCAGGAGGACTACAATCACAGCAAAAACGACTACAGTTTGCACATCCAGGGTCATGGTGCAATGCAGAACACTGTAGTGTTCCAGGTGGGGGGCCGGCAGATTGGGAGATGTCAGTCTCTGTTCTGTCAGACTGTCCATACAGCCACCATTCTAGATAGGAGGAAGTCGATGGTTAGGGAAGGGCTGGGTTTGGAGCCCGAGTTTGGTATGGGGGGGGAGGGGGGTGGAGGCAGGGGAGATTGCTCCCCCCCTACTCAGGATGGAGATGATTTTTCTTCCCTAGCTGAAAAATCTTAGCTTGCGCTGAGGTCGGCGGAGTCCAGCATTCTGTCTCGGGCGCCACGGAAAAGGCAAAATCCTGGCTTTCAAAGGGAAAGGCGAGAGGGACCAGTGCGAGGTTCCCCAACGCCAACTCAGTCTGTCTGTGCCGGCGTGCGTCCGTCTGCCTGCGCCTGCCTGGCTACCGGTCAGTCTCGGTCTCCCCTACTCTCCCTAGCTCGCTCGCTGGCTCGCTCTTTCCACGGGGCTCCTGGCTGCCAGCCACTCCCTCCAGCCCTGCCTCGCTGGCTCTCCCTCTCCTCTCCCCAGCCCCCCGCTCTTAGGCTGCGTTTTTATGCACCAAGCTCCTGCGGGCGCCTGCGTGAGGGCCCCACGCTGACAGGCCTGCCGGCCAATGGGAGGGGCCACAGCTGCACTTTTGCTTGCTGCGGGGTGGGGGGCGGGACTTGTGCTGGCGTGCTCGCCGAGGCAGCCACTGTGGAGCCAAGGCACCCCCAGCGGGCTCGCTCCGTTCTGACCCTTCGCGGGGTCTGGTGTGGGGGTGGGGAGCTTGTTGAACTTTGACTGGGGGGGGGGATGTGGGAAAGGAGGAGGAGGGGCAGGGAAGGACTTGGAAAGAGGGAGGGACCCCACAGGATGTGGCGTAGGGAGAGGGAGGCGGGAACAAGGGGAAGACTGTGGCCAGCATGGGAGGAGAAGGGAAGATGGGAAGTGCAGAGAAAAGAGACGGGGCAAAACAGAGAGAAGGGCCGGGTAAAGGAAGGTAAAAGAATGGGAGGACAGACAAGGACTTTGAAAACGGAATAGGTACACGGAAGGCATGCGTTGGCAGCCACTTTGGAGCCTGGGCCAAGGAACAAGCAAAGATGCCCTTGGACCCTGCCTCAGTGTTTACAGGCAAGTCACAATTAGCTGTGCAAATTCAGCAAACAAGGATACTCTACAAGTTATCCAAAATTCAATTCTATTTGGCTTCAGATTTATTCCCAGTCCTACCTCAAGCTTGTTGGGCAACTCCTGTCCCCTCTCTGGCCCCCATCTCCCTTCTGCCACATGAGAATTTAGACCTGTCTTAGAAATCAGTGAAACCTCTGAATTCTCACCTCAGGAAAATACAATTTCACCAAGCTTCTGTGCCCTCAGAAACTCAGGACTCCCTTACACAGAGACATGTCCTAGGGCTCTTTTTATTCTTACATTGAAGGACTGTAAAAGTGACCAGATAGATATTGGTGGAGCAGGGCAAGAAACTGGATTAATTAGGGACAGAACAAATTAAGTTCTTGGACTCTTACCATACTACAGACTCTAAGAATGAGAATTGCTTTCTATTCCTTAGAAATCTTTGAGGCTAGGACAGTCACCCATCTGAACTAGATGACTGGAAATAATGAAAGTAGGTTGTAAACAAAGTGGCTGTTGGCCCCACAAGACAGAATAAAACCCAAAGAAGTCTCCACTTTAGAAGGTTGAGCTCATAATGCCACCTATGATTGATTGGCTGAATATTTGATTATGTTAGAGAATTACTATGAATTGTTGTGGCTAAGTTTAACAAAATACGGGGAATAGATGTAAATCTTTGTGACCTTCAATTTGGCCATGGTTTCTTAGATATGACATGAAAGTTACAATCAGCCAAAGGAAAAATAGATAGGCTGGACTTTGTTAACATTAACAACTTTTGAGCTTCGAATGGCTCTATCAAAAGTACGAAAAGGGAATTCACAGAATGGCAGAAAATATTTCCAAATTATATATCTGATAAGGAACTTGTGTCTAGAGTATACAAAGAGCTACTACAGTTCAATTATAAAAAGCAAAATTACCAAGTTAAAAAATTGGAAAAGGAGCTAAATAATATTTTTCCAAAGAAATGGTCAAGAAGGATGTGAAAAGATGCTCAACATATTGGCTATCAGGAAAATGCAAGTAATCAAATGCAGGAAATGTGAATGCTGGATATTTACATTATTTAAATGGGATACAACTCTATACACACTAGGATGGCTATAATCAAAAAGCTACATAATAGCAAGTGTTGGAGAAGAGGTGAAAAAATTGGAAACTTCACAACACTGCTGGTAGGGATGTAAAATGGCAAAGCCACATTGGGAAACAGTCTGGCAGTTCTTCAAAAAATGAAATACAGAGTTACTATTGGATCCATCAATTTCACTCCTAGGAGAAAAATGAAAGCATGTCCATACAAAAACTTGTACACAAATGTTCATAAGCATGTTATTTACAATGACCAAAAGATGAAAACAATTGGAATGTCAATCAACTAATGACTAGAAAAATGTGGTATAGCCAAAGGATGGAATATTATTCAGCCCGAAAACGGAATGAAGTACTGCTACATGCTACAACAGAAATGAAATTTGAAAATACTGTAAGTGAAAGAAGACAGACAAAAAAGGGTTTTTGTATGATTTCATTTAATGAAATGTCTATATACTTAAGGTAAATACTGTTTAGAGAGCTTTTGTTTCAGTTTTACATAAATATAAATGTGGTAGCTTGTGATGTAAAAATGTATTTCTTATAGCAGATAATGATCAAACTACTTTGAAAGCAATTCTTTGGATTATGTTGAGACAGATATGGTTGAGCAGGATAGTACTATATTATAAGTTAAAAACACAATCTTATCCTATCTCTATTGACCCCTCAACTCACTACAACCTGGCTTTTATCCCCATCATCCCATTGGAAACTGGAACTTCTTGTGAATATAAAGAAATGACTGACTTGTTGCTAACTCACACGGCCAACTTTTTATCTTGACTCCATTGATGCCTTCCTCCTTCCTAAAATGCTCTTTTTGCCTTGGGAATACCAACCACATGACCTGTCTGGTTATACTGTTTTAAATTCCTGGCTAGGTTCTTCTTAATCCAGTCACAAAGGCTGTAGTTTCTCAGGGTTCTTCTAATTTCAGTCCCCTTTTCTTCTCATTCCACATGTGCACTGAATGATGGGCCTATGCATGCCCAAGACTTGGACTACCACCTACATTACACACTGATGTTCGTCCTTTCAACTAAGTTACTGGACACCATTAGGGAACAAAACAGACCCTTGCCTGCATGGAGCTTACAACTCTGCAGATGACCCCCAGGTAGTTCTCTGCTCTTGAACTCCAGAGATGAATCTCCCACTGCCTTCTGAATGTCTACTGAACATTTCACACGAACTTCACACATAGGAAGTCCAAAATTAAGCTAATCTTTTCCCACCCTTGTCAGCTTTCTCCTTCCCCTGAGTTCACTGTCTCTAAGGACACAGAACTAGCCAAAAAACTAAGGAGATATTTTGCCTCTCCTTCACCTTGATGGTAGCTAACCAATCTCTAAGGCCTTGTGATTATTTCCTGTTTAATATCTCTCTCATCTGTCGTTTCTCTCTCTCCCTGCTGCCTATACTCAATTCCTTATCATCTCTGATCCATTACCCTTCATTACTTGGTCTCCTGTGCTGCTCTCTCTCCGCAATTCAGCCTCTACTTTCCTGCCTAAATCATCTCTCTCAAAAGTAGTTCTGCTCTTATTAATCCTATGGTGGCTACTATAGATTGGTTTCTCAGAATCCATGCCATACTCCTTCTAGCATGCCTTCTTCTACTGCTGAAAGCTATAAACCAAACCAAACAAGCAAACACCACCACAACAACCTGTAATTTCTCAACCTGTAATGTCTCATACAACTGGACATTTTTCATTTCTACCAAGTGTTCTAGACATGAGTCATTTTAAGCAACCACATGCAAATGGACAATATTTAGAAAGAGGTGATGCAGAAGCCATATTCCTACTGCTTCTGCTGACATGAACAATGGTGGAGGTTTTAAGATTTTCTGCATCCATGTCACCTTTCTATAGTCCCCAATGTCTGGTCACTGGCTTTATGCATTTGGGTCAGCAGAGAATGGAATATATATACCTTTGTCATTGAGGAACTGGAAGGCATGATGATAGTTAAGGCAGTGGCACATCCCATAGTTAAAACAGTGGCAAGGATTCCAAAACGGCTACAGAGTAGGTGGAGCAACAGTCACCTGCTCCCTTCACCATGCTGGATTTTCAGCTATATTATAGGGCAATCAACCTAAATAACTAACAGAAGGTGGCTTAACTGAAATATTATAACCAATAGCTTACAAAAGAAGCCACATAGAGACAGGTAAGAAGGGAGGAGACACAGAACGGGCTGGCCCCCACATCCGTGTGTGGTAGCTAAGAAGCTGGAGGGATATTTTGGCTGCAAAAATCCCTCCTACAAGGAGCATGACGTCTCAACTTCATGCACTGATACCCAACCCATCATAACAGAGTCAGGAAGAGGAGCCCACATAACATCTGGGGTAAAAATGAGTGGAGATTCAGTTTTTATGGGAAAGATGGGAGTCTTCTCAGGGTTGAATACTTCTGTTGTTATAGCAACAGTCTGGGGAGTGCAATGTCAGGTCCTACAGCTACTGCTGACACTGTTCTGGCATGTTTGGGTCCTGCAAAGGAGTCTGCTGGCTGCACCCAGTGGGAACTTTTGGGGTGACCTTTGTCTGAAGAATCTGTTTGCAGAGACTCAGACAATAATTGATGTAGCTTTGGAAAGAGGAACATTCTTCCTCACCTTGAGCACACACAGCTGGCAAAACCCCCTATCAACAGTTGAATAACTGTGACTACTACCCTTCCACTCCATGTGACCCCAACATCATGAGTTCAATCACACAGGGATATCAGAGTGTCCTGCAGAGAATGGACTTTCAGAGCACATCTCCTGGGGAGGCTTTTGTCCAGGAAATAGATGGACAGGTGCTGGGTAGTAGACACATCACAGGGAAGCCACTACAACCTCCCCTGCTAGCTTGTGCTATCCCAGGAAGGGAAAAAAGTGTCAGCCCCCCTCCTAAAGGCTTGTTAGCAATACAACCAGTGGGAAACTTTTTGGATCAGCCCTCCTAAGTTCTGGTGGCCTCACCTGGCTGAGCTCAGTTCTGCAGGGGAAAGAGAATTCTGCTCAGAGCTGGGATATTGGGAGTGTATCTCTCTCAGAGGCTGTTGACTAGGGACCAGGGCTAAGTGTTTGGCTCCTTCCTGTAGGCTGAGCTGGCACCACCCCAATGGGATATTCTTTTCATTTGTACTTATGAGCATAGGTGGCTCCACTCTTTTGAGCTTGCTCCTGCAAAGGGAATAAATGGCTGGCTATACTCAACCTGAACTTGCAGTGCACTCCTCCAGAGGGAGCTAGAGTTAGAGACACTAGAAGAGACTGAGTGATTTGGCTCTGGAGTAAGACCACTTTCCCCTAATTGAATGCTTAATTGCACAGCACCCATGTAGGAGACTCACTAGCCTTGTCCTCTATACATTAGTTGCCCTGCCATGCCAAGCTCAAAACTTGTGGAAGGGTCTGTGGGCTGAGGCCATCCTGGGATCACTCTACAACTTCTTTGGAATGTTCTGAAGGAAGACCAGGCAACATCTTGCAGGTGTGGGGGGAGTAGCCAATAGGTGGAGGCAGACTTCAGGGAGACTTTTACCATTGTATAAATCATCCCTCAGGTCAAATCAGAAAGAAGCCAACCCTAGTATGATGATTGGCCCTTCCTATGCACAATCAGACCCAGTAGATGCATGCACAAACAGTGAATAGCATGGCATCTACAGATAGGTACCCTGAGGGCAGTTACAGACAACACTTACAATTATTCTGCACCTGAACCTCACCTATATGAACCCAGAAACAACACAACTAGTGATGCACTTCAGACCACACCAGAGCTTGACTCAACTAACCACACAAGTGACACACCCTAAGAGTGATCCTGGCAGGCACCAGATCCTGCTGGGAACAACTCCTCCTAAGGGAAGCAATAGCACAGCAACTCATACACAGCAATCAGTTTATCCTTATACTTAGCCAGCCAGAAGTTAACCTCAAACATGAAGAGGTATATAACATTCAAGACAGAACTATAATAGTAGGGTGCACGTAACCCCAAAGAAACATTCCTGAAGTGAGGATCTCAGGTGATCTGGAAGATTGTGCCACTCAACAAGATACCTTCATTATAAAGCCAGCATACCAAGTGTGGGAGTCATGGCAGATCTACCTAATGCATAGATAAAAATGAGGAGACAAAGAAATATGCACCAAGTGAGAGAGACAGAGAGAAAGAGAGAGAGAGAGAGAGAGAGAGAGAGAAATACTCAGAAAAAGAATTAACTGAAATGGAAGCAACCAATATACCAGATGCAGAGTTTAAAACAATGGTTATGAAGATGCTCAAGGACTTTAGAGAAAGAATAGATGATTTTAGTGAGAACTTAAGCAAAGAGATAGTAAGCATTAAAAAAATCATTAAAAATAACCAGTCAGAAATGAAGAGTACACTATCTAAAATGAAGAATACACTAGAAGAATCAACAGCAGGTTAGATCAAGCAGAAGACTGAATCAGTGACTTAGAAGACAAGATAACAGTGAGCACTGAGGCAGAGAATCAAAAGGAAAAGAAATTTTTTTAAAAAAATGAGGAAAGCCCTGGCCTAGTAGCTCAGTGGGATAAAGTATCATCCTGATATGCCAAGGTTGTGAGTTTGATCTTGGTCAGGGCACATATAGGAATTAACCAATAAATGCATAAATAAATGGAAAAACAAATATATATATATATATATATATATATATATATATATATATATATATATATATATATATATATATATCTCCACTCTTCCCCTCTCTCTAAAATCAATTTTTTAAAAAATATATTAAATAAAAAACAAGGAAAGTCTAAGGGATCTCTGGGACAAGTTGAACAACATTCACACCATAGGGGTACTTAAAGGAGAAGAGTGAGCAAGAATTTGGGAACCTATTAGAAGAAATAATCACTGAAAACTTCCTAACCTGATGAAGGCAAAAGACACACAAGTCCAGGAAACACAGAAAGTTCCAAACAAGATGAACAAAAGAAGCCCACAACAATACACATCATAATTAAAATGACAAAGGTTAAAGACAAGTAGAGAACACTAAAAACATCAAGAGAGATACAGTTAGTTACCTACAAGGGAGCTTACATAAGTCTGTCAGCTGATTTCTCAACAGAAACACTTCAGGTCAGAAGGAATTGCCATGAAATATCAAATGATGAAAAGCAAGGACCTACAACCAAGATCACACTACCAAGAAAGGTTATAATTTAAAATTGAAGATGAAATAAAGAAATTCTCAGACCAAGAAAAGAAAAAAAAATTTTTTTAACCAAAAAACCAGTATTGCATGCAAGAAGTGTTAAACAGCCTGCTATAATAAGCAGAAGAAATATATATGGAGAGAGAAACATAACTGTAAAGAATAAAATTTCAATAAATAAATACTATCAATAATAACCTTCAAGTCAATATAAACAGATTAAATTATAATTATTTAATATAAACAGATTAAATGCTCTAATAAAATGATATAGGGTAGCTGAATAGATAAGAAATCATGACATATATATATATATATATATATATATATATATATATATATATATGCTGTCTACAAGAGGCCAACCTCAGAAAAAAAGATACACATAGACTGATAGTGAAGGGATGAAAAAAAATAGTTCATGCATATGTAAATGAAATAAAAGCTGGGGTAGCGATACTTATATCAGACAAAATATGCTTCAAAACAAAGGCCATAACCAGATACAAAGAAGGTCACTGCATAATACTAAAGGGATAACTCCAACAAGATGATATAGCCCTTATAAACATATATATATACCCAACATAAGACCTCTTAAATAGATAAAGAAAATCTTGGTGGACACTAAAGGAGAGATTGATAGCAATATAGATATAGTAGGGGACATGTAGGGACCCTTCTTCTTCAATGGATAGATCTTACAGACAAAAAGAAATCAACAAGGCAACAGCAACCTTAAATGACACACTGGATTGGATAGATTTCATTGATACTTAAATAGAACATTACATCCCAAAGCAGCAGAATATGCATTCTTCTAAAGTGCTTAAAAAATTCAAGAAGATTGAAATCATATCAAGTATCTTCTCTGACCACAATGGTATGAAACCAGAAATCAACTACAGTAATAAAAACAAAATTGAAAAACATTTAAACACATAGAAACTAAATAGCATGGTATTAAACAATGAATGGGTTAAAAATGAGATCAATAAAGAAATCAAAAGTTACCTCCACACAAATGAAGCTGAAAACAGAGAAACTCAAAACCTTTGGAACAAAACAAAAACAGTCCTGAGTGGGAATGTCATAGCATTACAGGACTACTTCAAGAAGCAAGAAAAATCTCAAATAAACAATCTAACTTCAGCCTGGCCTATGGTGGCACAGTGGATAAAGCATCAACCTAGAATGCTGAGGTTGCCAATTCAAAACCCTGGGCTTGCCTGGTCAAGGCACATATGGGAGTTGATGCTTCCTGCTCCTCCTCCGCCTCTCTCTTTCTCTCTCCCCTTCTTCTCTAAAGTGAATAAATAAAATCTTAAAACATAAAAGAGGGGAAAACTTAAAAAAAAAGTTGTTGAGAGTAAATTCTAGAAGTTCTCATCACAAGGAAGAGTCTAACCTTACACCTAAAAGAACTAGAAAAAGAACAACAAACCCTAGAGTAAGTAGAAAGAAGGAAATAATAAAGGTCAGAGCGAAAATAAAGACAGAAAGGCTAAAAAAATAATAATATAAAAGATAAATGAAATTAAGATTTGGTTCTTTGAAAAGATAAATAAGATTGATAAAGCTTTAACCAGACTTATCAAGAAAAAAAAAGTGAGAGACCCAAATAAATAAAATCATAAATAAAAAAGAAATACCAACTGGCACCACAAAAATACAAAAGATTGTAAAAAAAATATTTTGAAACTATCTGCTGACCATTTGGATAACATGGGCAAAATGGATAAATTTCTAAAGACACAATCTTCCAAAATTGAATCTGGAAAAATCAGAAAACCTGAAAAGACCAATTATAACTAATGAAATCAAAGCAGTAATCAAAAAATTCTCAGCAAACAAATCCCTGGACCGGATGGCTTCATAGGTGAGTTTTATCAAACAGTCAGAGAACTAGCACTTATCTTTCTCAAAATAATTCCAAAAATTTCAAGAGAAGGGAAGACTTCCAAGGTCTTTTTACAAGGTCAGCATCATCCTAATTCCAAAACCAGATAACGACACTACAAGAAAGAAAATTAAAATCCAATAGCCCTGATGAAGATAGATACTGAAATCCTAAACAAAATATTAGCAAACTGGGTCCAGCAATACATTAAAATGTTCATATGCCGCCTGGCCTGTGGTGGCGCAGTGGATAAAGTGTCGACCTGGAAATGCTGAGGTCGCCGGTTCGAAACCCTGGGCTTGCCTGGTCAGGGAACATATGGGAGTTGATGCTTCCAGCTCCTCCTCTCTTTCTCTCTCTCTCTCTCTCTCTCTCTCTCTCTCTCTCTCTCTCTCTCCTCTCTAAAATGAATAAATAAAATAAAAATTAAAAAAATTCCTTTAAAAAAAATGTTCATATGCCATGACCAAGTGGGATTTATTCTGAGGGTGTAAGATAGGTACAACACTTGCAAATTAATAAATACGATACATCACATTAACAAAATGAAAGATAAAAAATACATGATCATATCAATAGATGTGGAAAAAGCTTTTGATAAAATCCAGCACCAATTTATGGTAAAAACTCTCACCAAAGTGAAAACAGAAAAATCATTCCTCAACATAATAAAGGTCATATATAACAAACCCACAGCCAACATCATATTCAATGGGAAAAAACTAAAAGTATTTCCTTAAAGATCAGGAACAAAACAAGATATCCATCACTACTCTTATTCAACACAGTACTGGAATAGCCACAGCAATCAGACAAGAAGAAAAACCAAAAGGTACAAATTGGGAAGGTAGAAATAAAATTCATTATTCACATATGATATAATATTGTATATAGAAAACCCTAAGGACTCCACTAAAAAACTACCTGCTCTAATAAATGAATTTGGCAAAGTAACAGGATACAAAGTTAATATTTTAAAAAGTAACATTTTTCACAAAAATAATTAACTATTGAAATGAGAAATTAAGACAATTCCGTTTACTATGGCAACAACATAAATAAATAAATAAATAAATAAATAAATAAATAAATAAATAAGGTACCTAGGAATAAATTTAACCATGGAGGTGAAAGATCTGCACTCAGAAAATTATAGGAAACTGAAGAAAGAAATTGAGGAAGATATAAATAAATAGTAGCATATATCATGTTCATGGATAAGAAGAATTAACATCATTAAAATGTCCATACTTCCCAAAGCTATCTACAGAATCAAGAAAATTCATATTAAAATATCAATGGCATATCTCACAGACCTAGAAGAAATATTCCAAAAATTTATTTGATACCACAAAAGACTTCAAATAGCCTCAGCAGTATTGACAAAGAAAAACAAGTTTGAAGGTATTATGTTACTTGATATCAAACCACAAGCCCACAGTAATCAAAACAGCATGATATTTGCACAAGAACGGGTATATAGATTGACTGAACAAAATAGAGGGCATAGATATAAACTCAAATTTTCATGGTCAATTAATATTTTGACAAAGAAAGCAAGAACATATAATGGGGTAAATACAATTATCTGAGTAAATGTTGCTGTGAAAATTGGAGAGAAGCATGCAAAAAAAATGGATTAAAGACTTAAATATAAGAATCGAAACCATAAAAATCCTAGAAGAAAATACAGGCAGTAAAATTTGAGACATTTATTATAGCAATATTTTGCCAATATATCTCCTCAGGCAAGAGAAACCAAGGAAAAAACTAAACAAGTGGTGATAAGTCAAACTTAAAAGCTTTTGCACAGCAAAAGATACCATCAACAAAATCAAAAGTGAGCCCATTGAATGTGAGAATGCATTTGTCAATGATACACCTGATAAGGGGTTAATTTACCAAAATCTATAAAGAACATATACAACTGAACACCAGGAAGACAAACAACCAAATTAAAAACTGGGCACAGGACTTGAATAGATATTTCTTCAACAAAGATATATACATGGCAAAAAGACATATGAAAAAATGCTCAGTGTCACTAATCATCAGATAGATATCAATTTAAATCACAATAACATATCAACACATACCTTCTAAAATGGCTATATTCTATAAATCAATGAACAACAAGTACTGGTGAGACTGTGGAGAGAAGGGAACCCTTGTGCACTATTGGTAGGAATGCAGACTCGTGGAGCCACTGTGGAAAACAGTATGGAGTTTCTTAGGATTTATTTCCAAAAGTAGGATCACTAGATCAAAGGCAGTTTCATTTTTTATTTTTTGAGGAAACTCTATACTGTTGTCCACAGTGGCTGCATAAGTCTGCATTTCTTCCTTTGATGCATGAGTGCTTGTTCTGGCACATCTTCATCAGCACTTGTTGTTTGCGGATTTATTGATCGTAGCCACTCTGACAGGTGTGAGGTGATATCTCATTGTGGTTTTAATTTGCATTTCTCTGATGATTAATGACTTTGAGCATTTTTTTTCACGTCTATTTGCCATCTGCATGACTTTGCAGAAGTGTGTATTCAGGTCCTTTGCCCATTTTTTAATTGGGTTGTTTGTCTCCCTGGTGTTGAGTAGTATAAGTTCTTTATATATTTTGGAAATTAATCCTTTATCAAGTGTATCATTGGCAAATACGTTCTATCTTCTCTTCAGTAGGTTCCCTTTTCATTTTGTTGATGGTGCTGTGCAAAAGATTTTTAGTTTGATGTAATCCTATTTGTTTACTTTTTCCTTTGTTTCTCTTGCCTGAGGAGATATATTAGCAAAATTTTGCATCGTTTGTTTTTGTTTTTCTGGCTCTTTTAGGTGCTGGGTTAGATTGTTTATTTGAGATTTTTCTTGCTTATTTTTTTTTACAAGGACAGAGAGAGTCAGAGAGGAACAGATAGGGACAGACAGGAAAGGAGAGAGATGAGAAGCATCAATCATCAGTTTCTCGTTGTGACACCTTAGTTGCTCATTGATTGCTTTCTCATATGTGCCTTGACCATAAGGCTACAGCAGACCAAGTAACCCCTTGCTTGAGCCAGCGATCCTGGGTCCAAGCTGGTGAGCTTTGCTTAAACCAGATGAGCCCACGCTCAAGCTGGCGACCCCGGGGTCTTGAACCTGGGTCCTCTGCATCCCAGTCTGATGCTCTATCCCCTGCACCACTGCCTGGTCAGGCTTTTCTTGCTTCTTGAGGTAGGCTTCTAATGCTATGAACTTCCATCTCAGGCCAGCTTTTGCTGTATCCCATAGATTTTGGTTTGCTGATGTAATTTTAATTTGTTTTCAAGCAATTTTTGATTTGTTGCTTAATTCATCCATTGTTTAATAATATGGTATTTAGCCTCCATAAGTTTGAATGTTTTTCAGGGTTTTTTTTATTGCATTTGATTTCTGGTTTCATACTACTGTGGTCAGAGAAGATGCTTGATATGATTTCAATGTTCTTAAATTTATTGAGTCTTGTTTTGTGTCCTAAAATGTGGTCTATCCTAGAAAATGTCTCATGTGCACTTGAAAAGAATGTATATCCTGCTGTTTTAGAGTGAAATGCTCTGAAGATATCAATTAAATCCAGCTGATTTAGTGTGTAATTTAAGGCTTCTGTTTCCTTGTTGATTTTCTGTCTGGAAGATCTATCTATCCATTTATGTCAGTGGGGTGTTAAAATCCCCTACTATTGCTATATTGCTGTTGATCTCTCTCTTTATGTCCATAATTTGTTTTACATATTTAGGTGCTCCTACAATGGGTGCACAAATGTTTACAAAGATTCTATTCTATTGTTGGATTGCTCCCTTTATCATTATGTAGTGTCCTTCCTTGTCTCTTATTATATAGCCTTTACTTTAAACTCTATTTTGTTAGATACAAGTATTGCTACTACAATTTTCTTTTGCTACTGCAGTTTTCTTTTTGTTTTCATTTGGCTGGAATTTTTTTTTCCATCCCTTCTTTCAGTCTGTGTGAATCTTTCTTTCTGATATGGGTCTCTTGTAGACAGCATATATACAGGTTATGTTTTCTTATTCATTCAGCTATCTTGTGTCTTTTGATTGGAACATCTAATCTGTATACATTAAGGTTACTATTGATATGAGCTTATATTTTACCATTTTAATTTTTTTTTCATTTATTCATTTTTAGAGAGGTGGGGGGAGGAGGGCGGGACAGAGAGAGAGAGAAAGAGAGAGAGAGAGAGAGAGAGAGAGAGAGAGAGAGAGAGAAGGACAAAGGGAAGTGTGGGAAGCATCAATTCCCATATGTACCTTGACCAGGCAAGCCCAGAATTTTAAACCCACAACTTCAGTGTTTCTGGTTGATGTTTTATCCACTGCTCCATCACAGGTCAGGCCTGCCATTTTATTCTTTCTACCTATAATTCTCTATCCCTCTAAATTTCTTTTTTTTTCCCTTTTCTTAAAACAGGTCCTTTCTTACAACACAGCTTTGGTAGTAATGAGTTCTTTTAGCTATTTTTTGTTTGTTTGGGAAGGTTTTTATTTGCCTTCTATTTTAAATGATAGCTTTTTGCTGGATATAGTGTTGTTTTCTGCCCTTGCTTTTCATCACTTTGAATATTTCCTGCCAATCCCTGCTGGTCGGAAGTGTTTGAGTTGAGAAAGCAGCTGACAGCCTTATGGAGACTCCTTTGTAGGCAATTAATTGATTTTTCTTTTGTAGCTTTTAAGGTTCTTTTTTTGTCTTTAATCTTTGGCATTATATATGGGAAAGGGAGAGTGAGAGAGAGAGAGAGGGAGAGGGAGAGAAAGGAACATCGACCTGTTCTTTTATGTGACTTGAACAGGGATTGAACTGGCAACCTCTGTACTTTAGGACAATGTTCTAACCAACTGAGCTATCTGGCCAGGGCATTTGGCATTTTAATTATGATGTGTCTTGGTGTGTGTCTCTTTAGGTTCATTTTGATTGGGACACTCTTCTTCCTGAACTTGCATGACATTTTCCTTCCCCAGG
The DNA here is from genome assembly GCF_036850995.1 of Saccopteryx leptura. Classification (NCBI taxonomy): domain Eukaryota; kingdom Metazoa; phylum Chordata; class Mammalia; order Chiroptera; family Emballonuridae; genus Saccopteryx; species Saccopteryx leptura. Next base: position 71,227,205 of record NC_089516.1, on the reverse strand, counting down.
TCAGATAAGTTTTCAGCTTTTATTTATTCAAACAGGTTCTCTAACTCTTGTTTAATCTCTTCTCTTTTAGGTAACCCTATAATGCATATGTTGTTTCATTTGATGTTGTCCCAAAGGTCTCTTAAATTTTCTTTAGCTTTCTTAATTCTCTTTTATTTTCACTACTCTGATTGGGTGCTTACTCTTATCTTGTCCTCTAAGTCACTGATATGATATTCTTCATCTAGCCTCCTATTGATTTCTTCTAGTGTTTTCTTCATTTCAGGTATTGTATGTCTGACTGGTCTTTTTTATAGTTTCTATGTACTTTTCAATGCTTACTATCTCTTTATTTAAGTTCTCACTGAAATCATCCATTCTTCCCCTAATGTTCTTGAGCATCCTTATAACCATTGTTTTAAAGGCTACATCTGGTAGTTTGGTTGCTTTTATTTCATTTAATTCTTTTCTAGGGTTTTCTCTTTTTCTATCATGTAGGGCATATTTCTTTGTCTCCCCATTTTGTCCATATATTAGGTAGATCTGCTATAACTCCCAAAGTTGCTGTCATGTCTTGATGATAAAGTTGTCTTGTTAGTTTCGATGACATGAACATCCAGATCACCTGAGTTCCTTGTTCTAAGAATGTTTGTTGTAGATTATATGCATCATCCTATTGTATGTGACTCATGAATGCTGTAGGCCATTTTGTGGGTGGAGTTTACCCTTCAGGCTGATTGGTTCTAAAGGTCAACCTTGATCACCATGTCTGAGATGTTGTGCAGTGGCCTCTCTACTGGGGCAGAGTTGTTCCCAGCAGGGTCTGGTGCCTACTAGACTCCTCTATGTCTGTGCCACATATGTGGCTCATTAGGTCTAGCTCTGGTGTAGTCTGAAGCCCACCACTGATTGTTTTATTTCTGGGTCCAGTTGAGCAGTGTTCAGATATGTATTGATATCAGATGTTGTTTGTAAGAAGCTGTGACTTACCTGTTTAGAGCAACCATTCTGTTCACTATTTATGGTTGTGTCTATTATGCCTGGATGTCTGTGGGAAGGGTCAATCTGTGTACAAGGGTTGACTTTGTCCCATGTAGAGCTCAGGGTAGTTTTGTAAAAGAATCCAGGATTCTTTAGGTCCCCTCCACCTATCAGCTTCTCCACCTCCCCTTGTAATTGTCTGGTCTTCCTGCAGCACCCTATGAAAAAAGACTGTAGAGTAGGCTGAGACTGGCCTCCTTCCACAGAACCTTACACTGGTTGTGAGCCTGGTAGGGCAGGGCAACCAGGGTTAGGATGACAGGGCTAGTGGGTTCCCTACTTGGGTGTCACTCTCTCAGGTACTCAGTGAGGAAAAAGGCACACCTACTAAGAGCCAAATAATTCAGCCATGGCCAGTCACCAACTCTAATTCACCCAGGAGGGGTGAGCCACAGATTCAGGTTGGATAGGGTAGGGAGTGCCCTCTGCAGGAGTATTTTCAGCTGAGGAGCCACTGGTCTCAGGGAGACAGATCAAGAGAGTCTCTTACTGGGTCTGATGGTGTCCCATCCCACAGGAGAGGGCTAAGCACTTCAACCAGGTCCCTGATGATAGCTTCCAAATGACTCTCACTTTCAACGTCCAAGCTCTAAGAATCACTCCCATCTCCCCATGGAAATTAATCCTATGGACAGAGAACCTGGGACTTTACAGGGCTAGTCCAAACAGCCTCCTCTTGCAGGTGGTGCATGCAAGAATATAGGAGGGGAAAGTGAGCACTTCTATCCCTTCCTGGGGTAGCTCAAACTGAGGCACTCATAAGAAAAAGGACTCTTGCCTGACCAGACGGTGGTGCAGTGGACTGAGCATTGGACTGGAATGCAGAGGACCCATGTTTGAAACCCCATGGTTGCTGGCTTGAAGCCCAAGGTCACTGACTTAAGCAAGGGGTCACTCACTCTGCTGTAGCCCCCCAGTCAAGGCACATATGAGAAAGCAGTCAATGAACAACTAAGGTTCCGCAATGAAGAAGTGATGTTTCTCATCTCTCTCCCTTCCTGTCTGTCACTATCTGTCCCTCTCTCTGTCTTTCTCTGTCTCTTTCACAAACAATAAAGAAAATATATCTGCTTATGCATGTATAAATAAGGAAATTGCTTGTAAAGGCTTAGAATATCTTTATACAAACACCTGAGAAATTGACTTCAGTGACTGTCTCTGGATTGTCTGACTGAGGACCAGAAGAAGGATGGAGATTTATGGAGAGTTAATTTTTACCACATTCCCTTCCTTACTCCTTGAATTTTGTACTATGTGCATGTCATACTTATTCATGATAAATAAATAATTTTGTCAAGCATCTGTTACATGGGGGAGAGAACATATTGCAATGTTATTAAGTACTAACAAATTTCTTTTTCAAATTAGTTAGAAAAGACCTCAAGAAACATAGCATGGTGATTCAGTGATGGATCACAAACTAAGTAGTAGTTCTGAGCCAGCTGGCATGGGCTCTGGCTCTGAAGAAAATATAAAAATAATAACAAGAATTTACATAGATTTTACTCTATGTCAGGCATTGCTCAGGGTACTTTACAGGTATTCACTCATCTAACCTGTATAACACTATGAAATGGGTATGTACTACTATCTTCCCAACTTTAAAGATGAGGACCCTGAGGAGTTAGTGGACTTCCCAAGACCACACAGACAATAAGATGTTAGAGCAAGTATTTGAATGCAGGGAATATACAGTGTGTCCGTAAAGTCATGGTGCACTTCTGACAGGTCACGGGAAAGCAACAAAAGATGATAGAAATGTAAAATCTGCACCAAATAAAAGGAAAACTCTCCCCACTTTATACCTATTCAGTGAAGTTCGATGTGGGCTCATGCACAGATTTTTTAGGGCTCCTTAGATAGCTATCCCATATAGCCTCTACAGACTTGTCACTGACCGATGGCCTACCAGAACGGGGTTTCTCCACCAAACTGCTGGTTTCCTTCAACTGCTTATCCCACCAAGTAATGTTATTCCTATGTGGTGGTGCTTCATTATAAACACGCCAATATTTACGTTGCACTTTAGTCATGGATTCGAATTTAGCGAGCCACAGAACACACTGAACTTTCCTCTGTACCATCCACATCTCGACTGGCATGGCCATGGGCTGCTCCACTGTATACACGGTGTTATGTCATCACCTGCACATGCGCACATGCTGCCATATCATCCTACAGAAACTGGGAGGGTTTTCCTTTTATTTGGTGCAGATTTCACATTTCTATCGTCTTTTGTTGCTTTCCTGTGATCTGTCAAAAGTGCACCATGACTTTATGGACACACTGTAGTTCCATGGTCTGTGTTTATAACCATTACATTATGTTGCTGATAACAAGGCAGAATAATAAAAGCTATGCGACTCTGGCTGCTGTATAGTCAGCTAGCACCTAATAGTTTATGACTAATCAAATAATACATTAGATAAATGGATGGATGGATTTGTGAGTGGATGGATGGATGGATGGATGGATGGATGGATGGATGAATGGGTGGATGGATGGAAGGGTGTGTAGATGGGTTAATAGACTGATGAGTGAATAGTGGGTGGATAGAGAGAGAGATGGTTGTGTTGTGGAGTGTGGCATTTGTAATCACATAAATCTGGATTGAAAATACAATGCTGCCTGCCCTTTGTTTAACCCTGAGCAAGATATTTAAACTCTTTGTTTTTGTTTCCAAGCTGGACTAGACAATGAACTCTTGGAGGGCAAGAACATTTATCTTTCATTCTCTACTGCATCCCCAATTGCAAGAAGACTACCTGACCCAAAACAGGTTCTCAGTGAATATTTGTTGCATGAATTTATAAACCAACAAATGTTGACTTTAAAACCTATTTTGTAGAGAATAATGTGAAGATTGGTTGAGATAACATTTCCTATAACTGGAACAAAACAGGTATGCTTCCTTCCCTTTCCACACATTCATTCCTCATGAATGTTATAGAAAGCACACCTAACTAGGAATGAAATTTGTGGCTTCTTTTCCCAGTTACTGAGTAGCTGTGTGGTCTTGCGTTAAGCACCCTCCCTCTCTGAGACTCGGTTTTTATAATCTATAAAATGGGTGATATTCAAACATTTTTGTGTAGGAAGTAAGGAGAAAGCAACTCAAGCGAAAATCCTTTTCCAAAATCTTAAGCAACAACCCAACACATAGAGAAACAACTCAGGTGTTCTGGATAAATCAAAGGTGGGAGATCCAAATTCCTGTTCAACCTCTGTTCAGCACCTCCCCTTGAGACACTCCCATTGTAACCCTATAGCTCTGAATCAGGAGTCTGCAACCCTTTTCTGCAAAGGTCCAATTAGTAAATATTTTAGGCTTTGTATGCCATATGGTCTCTGTCACACAATTCACTTTTGTCTGTATCATGAAGGCAGAATAGGTGTGGCTGTGTTCCAGTAAAACTTTACTTATAGGCAATGAAATTTGAATTTCTTATAAATTTTCATATAATTTCATGCATGTCTGTCACAAAATATTATTCTATCAAAATTTCCCAACCATTTAAAAATGCAAAAAAATTTGTGTTTTGCTAGTTTGTAGGCTAGATTTGACCGGTAGGCCATAGTTTGCTGATCCTGATATAAGAAGTGAGGCTAAATTATCACCAGTCATCCAGTTGGACATTACAGTGGAGGTAGCCCAGAAGCAACATAAACAATGTATAGAATAAAGCCTGAAACTATATACTGTTGCCTTGGAAATTCCAGAAAGTACACAACAGAGTTGATCAGGTCTATGAGAAACAAGTACTAGGAGTTGATGTTTCCTGCCCCATCCTTTTATCTCTAGAATCTCTCTCCTTTCTGTAAAAAATCAGTAACTAAAACCTTAAAAATGGTCTTGGTAGTTGATCACCGAGAGAGCTTCAAGTCTCACTAATGCCTCTCAAATTTTCACTGAGCTCCAACTGTTTGTAATATAGATCACCAACTGGCTATTGGATAGCTCTCATATGAGGCTGTCCAAGCATCTCAAATTCAATATGGCTCAGATGGTACTTATCGTCTCCTCTCTTCATCCCCTCCCTAAACACTGTTCCTTCTTTTCCATTCCCCAACTCTGTAAAAGATATCACCATCCACTTGCTCTCACAAGAAGAATCTGTCACTGGAAGAAGCAAAGAAGTATTAGATTATATCAACTCTTCATTGATCCTTTACCAGATAGATGAAAGCATTTTAACTATTGGTCAAATTTCACTATTGGTCTCATTCATCAGGTTGTGGCTCATAGTCCAAAGTTGAATTAAAACATTTGAGATTCTGTTTTTTACATTGACAGATATACATGTATACTAACTGTGATAATGACTACAGTTTGTCTCCAAATAGCCCATTCTCCCTTTCCTCCTTTGTATCATAAACCTTGCCTATAATTGTCAGCTGTGCATACTGCCAACCAGTTTACATGAGTACATTTTCAAGTTTCCTTGCAGCTAGGAGCCTAAATGTAACTCAGTTCTGATCAATGAGATATAAGTGGAAGTATTATTAAATAGGACTTCCAGGAAGACTTCTTTAAAAGGTAGGGTCAAGGCCTTTTTCTCTTTTTTTGCCTTTCCTGTTGCCTAGAACGTATATGTTAGTAGATGTTCTAGAACTTCAACACCGATTTTAAACCATGAAGCAACTTCAAGAATGAAATCCAAATACTAGGGAGAGTGAAGCAGAAAAGTCCTGGAAGACTTCCTGAAGCTGCTATACTGGCCCAGGTAGTCTTATTTCCTGAGTTATTTTATGTGAAAAAATAAGACCTGTGTGTTTTAAGCCAGTGTAAATATAGATCTCTGTTAATAATCATAGCATAATCAAATTAACTGGTAAATCTAACAGTTAGCCATTCTATCTTGCCTAAATGGAGATTTCTACTTAAATATTGTGACTTTTATGAAGGTCACATGAAATTTGGCATGGAATTTAGTCCATGATTCTATGTTATTCTCCAAAGCGTTGGCATACAAAAGGTGGGACAGTAGGAGTGGACAACCTTTTGTGCAGATAAAGGAGGAGGGTACTGTCTCTAGAGAATATTTAAAATATAAAAACGAAGTATTTTTTTAAATTATCATCATGCAACAGCAATTTTAAACAATGTCAGCAATAAAATACTCTGCCTTGAAAAAATATTTTGTTGGTCAAAGTTCTAAGGAATTGTTGTTATTACTGAGTTTTAATAATCTATATAAAGTTCAAATTAGCACCTTTTATTACTCATCTTTTAATAATATTGTATTATTCATGGGAGTTGAATTCACAGAACTTCCAGTTATATAGTTGCCCCAATACCACCACCAAAATCACACAGACTTTATATGTATTCATTTCATTTAACTTTATAAAGGTGTATCATCATTCAAGTAGCTTTGGGTGCATTTCTTGTCTCAAATTCTTCTGGTGCTTTAATACAGCATTTAAATATTTGGTGGAAAGTCAACAGTGCTAGCTAAGTGATTGCAAAGTAGAAGAAACAGAACATAAGTTATTTCAATTATCTCATTTATGTGACAAATTGGAATTTTTATTTGTGCTTAGAATCTAAAACAGTGGAAAAAATACAAACTGCAAGGTTTACTATTTTTGTTCAGCAAGTGCACATGTTAGGTCATATTATGTTATTGAATTCAAGTTTTTTAATTAACATTTAGTCTCTTTTTCTGTATTAGTTATTTGAAAATTTTAAAAAAATCAAAACACTAATTATCAGGGCTAATTATTATTGACAATGATTTTGTCATATAGAAGAGATAGTACTAAAAGTCATTCATTCCAAATATCACATATGTTAAGTATGCCACATCTAGTACTAAAAATACACTTAATGTTCTTCTACAGAATTCTAGAAAGCAAGGAATTGGTTCATTTGTAATCCATATAAACCCAACTCTCAATTAGCCCCAACAGAGGCCAGGAGTCTGAAAAGCAGATAATTTCATCATTGACATACATGCGAAACAGCCTTGAAGGCATATAGCCACTATTTTCATTCAAGTCCCGCTCCTAGACTTCTGAGAATTACATGGATGGTCAAAAAGAGAAAGACAAAGATCTTACATAAATGATGTTATAAAATAAAAGACACAGCCTTTTCATATAAATTATCACTACCTTAGTCCAAGCTACCATCATCTCTAACCTAGCCAATTTAAGAGTTTCCTCATAGCTCTTTTCTTTTGTCCCACTATAATCTATTCTCCTGTTAAAACTTAAATCAGATTATGTCCCTATCTGGTCAAAGCTTTCCAGAAACTGCACTTCTCACTCAGATTAAATTTCCTCAGGAAATTGGTCTTTTTGCTGTTCCTTAAACAAACTAGTTGTTCCCTCCCTCTATCCTTCTTTCTGTCTCTTTCTCTCCCTTTCTCTCTCTGGCTGTTTCTTATGCCTAGAACCATCTTCTCCCAAACAGCCACATAAGAGCTCATTTTTTTCATTTTCTTCACATCTCTGCTTAATCCTTTGAGTAGTGAATTTTTTTCTTGCTCGCTGACCCCCGGGAGTGCGTTGTTTTTTTTCTTCAAAAAATGAAATTAGGCCCTGGCCGGTTGGCTCAGCGGTAGAGCATTGGCCTAGCGTGCGGAGGACCCGGGTTCGATTCCCGGCCAGGGCACATAGGAGAAGCGCCCATTTGCTTCTCCACCCCTCCGCCGCGCCTTCCTCTCTGTCTCTCTCTTCCCCTCCCGCAGCCGAGGCTCCATTGGAGCAAAGATGGCCCGGGCGCTGGGGATGGCTCTGTGGCCTCTGCCCCAGGCGCTAGAGTGGCTCTGGTCGCAACATGGCGACGCCCAGGAGGGTCGCAACATGGCGACGCCCAGGATGGGCAGAGCATCGCCCCCTGGTGGACAGAGCATCGCCCCTGGTGGGCATGCCGGGTGGATCCCGGTCGGGCGCATGCGGGAGTCTGTCTGACTGTCTCTCCCTGTTTCCAGCTTCAGAAAAATGCAAAAAAAAAAAAAAAAGAAAAAAAAAATGAAATTAGTTCCAGTTATAGTTTTATTAACTTAAAATCATGTTTGTTTGATAACCAATTTATGGAAACAAGAAGAACATACATTTGCTTTTTTTAATGTTGACTTACACATTTTTCAATGAGCAATAATCGCGCCTCAGATAAACCTCTTTGGCTACGATACTGCCACTGCACAAAGCTACATTTTAAAAATAAATCGATCATACTCTGGATGGTCAGGAGGCACGAGGATGTACATGAACGTTCATACTACTCAAAGGGTTAAATGTCTCTTAATCAGGAGGCTCTGGCGGATATATCATCCTACCTGCTATCTTTCTCTATTAACAGGTTTTCTTTTTCTTCTTAACACAGAGCAATCCTGGGCCTATTTATATTAATTTGCATAATTGTTTAGTAAAACCTACCACCCTCCAGAATGTAAGATCTATGAGAGTAGAGACTTTGTTTTTGTTCAGTGCTATCTCCCCAACACCTAGATTAGTGCCAACTCAGTGTAGATATTCTATATTTTTGGTAAATAATTTAATGATCTTAATAATGACTATAAGGAATTTCATCCCTGTCTTATGGATGAGAATACTGAGGATGAAAGATGTTTGGCAATTGGCAAATGTTTCAGAGCTGAGAAGTGTAAAAACTAGGCTTTCAACTTCAGACTTGTGACTCTAAGACCAGAGTTCTTCCCACCCTAGGTACATTGCCTAACTGAGCACAAAATTGGCATTGTAGGCAGAAGCTATGAATAAATATAGTGAAAATCTACCATCAGAAGTGAACTCCCAGTTTTTAACTCTTTATCTACAGAGACATATTTTATTCTATAAAATCCTATTTGATGTTTTATGTCCAAAGACCTTTATTTATGTGTGACACTTACAATCAAGTCATAATAGTCAAATGTCCTGAAAAAGAATCTCACTATTATAAAAAGTTCAATCTGAATTTCAAACAATTTGCAAATGAAAGACCAAGGAACAAAGACCTTTTGACTAGCCACATTATTAAATGGTAGCTAGATATACACTCCCTATTTTTTTCATAATGAGCCACTAGTTAAATTTTACCCAATATTTACTTCTAAGTCATTAAGAGTTCTATTTAACAAGTGAGAAACTGAGACCCAAAGCATTCTTATCAAACAGTAGCAGGGACAAGGCTAGAGGTTTCTTGCCCTCCAGGATAGAATAGTTTTTACTATTCCTGTCTCTTGAATTCTGGCAAATAGTTAAAGCAAGGCTTTCATCATATAATATTCTCTACTTCAGTATCCTAAAAATTTATAAGATTTCTCCATCAATCAATATTAAATTATATAGTCTCCATAAGGTATCTGTTACTCTGTCTTCTCTCTCACAGACAATTGGCAAAACTTTAAATTTCTACATTAATTTAATCTGGTTTCAATGAGTGGCTCTAGACCCCTATATTATAATATATGTAGAAGAAGACAGAAGTCTTACCTATACCCAACTGACAAGAAATACCAGGACTGGCTTTTTCATTTTTTTAAAGCAAATTTCATGACATTAGTTTAGACTGAATGAAGTCCTTTTCCAAGATCATGACTTTGTTCTTTTCTGATACTCTCGGCACCATTTGAACTGATGATTCTGTGGAGCAGTGGGGAGGGACAGTGACAGAGTCAAGACTCAGCTTTGCCTTCATGGAGCTGTGAGGTCCTGGGAAAGTTTCTCTCAATCACTGGTTCTAATCTTTCCTGTACAGATGACAAGAACTTGAAGGTCTTCTCTTGCTTTGATCTTTTCTGGGTCTAGTAACATTTGAAACAGCCCTAATGGGACCCCAGGGAAAGATGGATGTTTGGAAAGAAGAGTTTCTTGAAGCTCTGGCATATATGAACATAAACTGTAAGCCTTCAGGAATCACTAAAGCAGATGTCTAAGAAAACCCTGAGGAAAGGAAAAGGACAGCTCCTCTCAATACAGTTTTAGCCCACTCCAAATTCCCTCCTCCCTTCCAGAATGGGAGCAAAAAAGGGGTTAAACATCAATTTTTGCCCAATTGCTTCAGGCTACTTTCTTTCTGCTGCAGGTTGTGAGTAGCAGTGCAGAAGTGTGGGGTAGCATGGCCATCAGTGCTTGCTGGATAACCCAACTGACCTTCAAGACCCTTTTGACCATACTTCCCATCTGAGCACAAAGGTATGGGGGCCTCCCACTCCCAGAGTCCCTGACCAGACATGAGCTACCCCTAGCTGAGTCAGAGAGATATCAAGATGCAGCCACCACTTCCTCTCTGGGAGGGAAGTCATTCCAAGGTCTCTAGGTGGAAAAGGAAGCAACATGGCACAAAATGAAGATAAACACACACACAAACACACAGTCCTTGAGCAGGGGAGAAGGACTTTCTTAAATGAATTGGATCCAGACCCATTTCCAGGATAGGAATTTCTACAGCTGTTTTTCTCTGACAAAGCCCCAAGTATGGACAGGGTGACCCCAGCCCAGGCAAGAAAGGGTTCCAGAGCTCCCCTAAGCAGCTTCTCGGAGAGTGGCCCTCTAACCCTCATGTTCCTGAGACTGGCCAGAGCAAGGGGATACATAGTCTATTTGGGGAACTATGCAGCTCTCCCATACTACCTCCTCCACAATCCCAGGCTTTTTGACTGCTCCCTCCCACCCAACCCCATGCCAGCTGGCCAAGAGCCTGCAAGACGCACTGTCCACAGAGAGCCCCTCTGCCAGCCCCTTTGCTTCTTTGACCTTCCGGGTGACCCCCACTACCATCTCACGCCAGTCTCTGGGTTGAGGGGGTAGGCAGTAAGAATGCGGAGAAGGATGGGAGGGGGAGTCTCTTCGGCAAGCAGGCGAGCAAGGGCTCCTAAAATGGCCACAGCAAGCTCTCTGGTATCTTAAGGACGAAGGGGAGGGCAGTGGGCAGAGGCTAGGGGGCTCACTGCGTGGCAGCTAGTAAAGAAGCTGGGGGTGGGGCTAGGGGACTAAGGCTAAAGCATAGGAAGCCAGGGTTCTGTGAACTCACCATCGCTGATCCGCCCCTTATCCACTGCATGATGCCTGCGAAGTCCCCCTTCTCAGAGGAGGCCGGCGGCTGGCGCGGGTTGTCTCGGGCTGGCTGGGCTGGCAGGGTTGGAGCGATCGAAAGCCCCAGCGCCCCTCCGCCTCCCCTCCTCCACAGCCCTGCAGCCCAATCCCCTAAGCCCAGGACTTCGCCTTCAGTCAGGTTGTTCCATCCCAGCCGGCAGGCTCTGCCTCTCTAACTGGCAGTTCGGAGGTGCTTGACCAAGGAAGATGCGTGGGAGGGGGGGTCCCAAATTACTGCCTTTATCCCCCGCCAAGGCTTGAGAACTGGGAGGTGGGGTGCAGGGAGAGGATGAGGTTGAATAACCTCAGCTTGGGAGGAGAAAGCTGCCACCTCTGCCTGCCTCCCACCGTGCTGGAGTTAGATGCTGTTTATTGTGGGGCTCTCTAATTGTGTCAAGTCAGCGAAAAGTCCTCTCTAAAGTTGTCAGAGGTGTTGGGCCAACCTCCGGAATAATAAAATCCTGCCTCAGTGGAGCCATACCAATACTTTCTCACTTCCCTCCTCCACCCCAGCCCTTCCTCTGCATACTCCCCTGGGGTCTTCTCTCCTAGTTGGGACTTTCACCATCATGATCACTTTCATGTCTCAGAACAACCCTGTGGAGACAGGCATTAGTATCTCCATTTTACAGATTAATAAATAGAGAAATGAAAGAAGGAAGGGGCTTATCTATGGTTACCAAAAAAAAAAAAAAAAAAAAAAAAAAAAAAGAAAGAAAAGAAAGAAAGAAAGCATCTGCATTACCTTATGACACTTTCCAAGCTTCTTTTTGCTATTACTCACATATGCACACACACACACACACACACACACACACACACACACACACACACACACATACACTATCCCAGGATTCTCCCTTACACCTTCAGGAATCTAAAATGTAGGTTGTTGATGGATGAATTTCCCATTTGTTTATTTTGCTGAGAATGAGTCACATGCACATCAGCAAAACAAACAAACGGAGAAACCACCCACCCCTTTATTATGCCCCTATCTCTGGGCAATGCAGCCACTGGCACCTTTGTATAGCCTTGGAGGTGACATTGTTGATCACATTCACACCCATTGTTCTATACATCCTTACAATAACCTTGTGAGGTAGACACGACAAGGAGTCTTAATTAGCTCCCTGTTCCAGGCATAAACACTGAAGCTCAGAAACTGAAAGACATCTGCTCAAGGTAACAAAACCAAATAAGACAAGAATCTAAGGCTCCTAACCCACAGAAAAGGTGAAGCAAGAATGGGATTACAAAAAAAGGGGGGTTGCAGCTTCGGCAAGAGGGAATTCTTTCTGATGTCATCATCAGAAAGAAGTGTCTGGGCCTGACCTGTGGTGGCACAGTGGATAAAGCGTCGACCTGGAAATGCTGAGGTCCCCAGTTCAAAACCCTGGGCTTGCCTGGTTAAGGCACATATGGGAGTTGATGATTCCTGCTCCTCCCCCCCTTCTCTCTCTCTATCCCTCTCTCTTTCCTCTCTAAAATGAACAAATAAATTTTAAAAATAAATAAAAATAAAAGCTTTGAAGATTACATATAAAAAAAAGAAAGAAGTATCTGAAGATGATTGGTATGAAAATATCACTGGTATTGCACACACATGACCTTATTTTCCTCTACTTCCTAGCAAATTGTCTCCACTTCATCCAAGTCATTGTTTCAGCCAAACATAGCTGCCCAAAAATCAAAGCAGCTGTCTCAATGAGCATCCAGTCCTGGGTGGTGTACAAGCAAAAGCTGAATGGTCCTTTGACAAGGGGTTCCTGAATTAAATACAAGCTTGGCTTGAGTGACCTTTCAACCTCCTCCCATGTCTGATAGTTCAGTAATCAGAGATTCTACAGTGGTCTCCTCATTCTTTTCCAGCTCTAAGCTTTCACTCATACAAAGTCTCATGAAGAAACCTTCCCTTACAACTAGTCCATTCAAACTGTCATGACTCTTTAATATCTCTTTAAGATCTGGAACTAGGTACACCACCTCTCCCTAATACTCCAGGACACTGGTTTTGTCATCTCTCATCTAACTCTTGTAACAGTGCCATTTAGCCTTCTCAACTTATACTGATTTTTTACTTGCTGGTTGTTAATGGCTGAATTGTGTCCCCTAAATATTTCTTTGTTAAAGTCTAAACCACCAATGCTTCAGAATGTGACTGTATTAGCAATGAAATTTTACTTGGCCATAAAAAAAAATGAAATCTTACCATTTGTGACAGTATGGATGGGCATAGAGGGCATTGTGCTAAATGAAATAAATTAGACAAAGAAAGACAAATACCAAGCAATTTCACTTATATCTGGAATTTAAAGAGCAAACAAAGAAACAAAATAGAAACAGACTGATGGATACAGAGAACAGACCGATGATTACCAGAGTGGAAGTGGGTCGAGGAGGGCTGGGTGAAAGAGGTAAAGGGATTAAGAGGTACAAATTGGTAGTTATAAAGTAGTCACAGTGCTGTAATGTACATTATGGAATTATAATTATAGTCAATAATATTATAATAAGTACATATGGTACCATGTGGGAACTTGAAATATCAGGGGCCGACATTGTAAAGTATATGATTGTCTAAACATTATGCTGTACATTTGAAACTAATACAAAATAATATTGAATGTAAACTGTAATTAAAAAATAAATTTAAAAAATAATGAAAGAAATGTGTATTTAGAGACATGTCTTTAAAGTGGTGATTAAATTAAAATAAGGTCATTGGGGGAGCAATCCACTATGTTTGGAGTCCTTATAAGGAAAGGAAACTTGGACAATGATGGGTACAGATGGAAGACTATGTGATGATGAAGGGGAAGGCAACCATCTACCAGCCGATGACCCAAGCCTCAGAAGAAACCACCTTGATCTTCAACTTTTACCCTTCAGAATTGTAAGAAAATAAATTGCTGTTGTTTAAGCTATCCAGTCAGCAGTACTTTGTAATTACAGCTCTGGCAAACTAGTACACTGGTCATATGTATGTTTTTCCATTTCTTATTACTTAAATATAATTATAAGGTTTTATTTTTGTTTGTTTGTTTTAAAGCAAGGACAATAAATTACTCAACTTGGTATTTCCCACAACAGGATATTATGCACATAGGAGATATCCAATAAAAACTTGGATTTTTCTGTTGCTGTTGTTGGATACATTCATTCAACAATATTATTGACTGCCTGTGTGCCAGATATTGTGACCATCTCAGGATAAAAAGCAAAGTTTCAGGGATCTTACAATCTACTTGAGGTGGAGGAAAGATAAAGAATAAATAAGTTAACAAATAAGATAAAGGCTGTGTGTATGCTATAAAGAATATAAATCAATTTATATGATAGTGAGTAGACCTGGGAGTATGCAAATTCTCTACATCAATCATAATCCAGTCAGGAAAATAGAAACCTGTATCATTTAAGGCAAGAGTACTTAATACAGAGAACATATCATACCAGCAGAGTAAAGAATCCAAACAAAGGATGGTAAGGTAAGCCAGAATTTAGCACCCACAGAAAACTGCTACAACTTGTAGGGCTAGAAGGAAAATGGGGGAAAGGTAATGTTACCATAACAGAAAGTGGAGCTAAATTGAAGGTAAAATCAGGGGGCAGGTGACCTGCTGGTCCAGGTGCAATAAATGTAGAAGTTGTTCAACAAAAGTTGAAGTCATGGAGGAAATACAGTTACTTCCAGAATACACCTCTCTGAAGCAGTAGGTGGAGGAAATATCCTGGCTTCTTCTTCCTCTTGCCTACCAATCTCCTGCAGGCATTTTCCACTGAACAGAATAAGTGAGACAGCAAGGGAGCTTATGAGATTTAGTTTGCAGAAGAAAAATGATGAGAATGAAAGCAAGCAGCCCAGTGTTATTGTATGTGTGCCTAGAGACTCTTGCAGAAGAAGAGATGTTGAATCTAGAAGCAAAGAGGCTATTGCATACAGTATTCTTGACTGCTTATTTATCTAGAGTCATGTGAGCTGTTAGAGGCAATATAATGAGGTAGGTAAAAGAATAAGCTCTCGAGCCAAAGTGCTTGGGTTCAATTATTGGCTTTGTTAATTACTTGGACAGGTTACTTAATGTTATGCATTTAGATAATTTCCTCATCTGTGAAACAGGACTAATAATACTATGTCTTTAAAAGATTGTCATGAAAATTTGATTGATTAACTTAATTGAAAGGAAGCAGTTAACACAGCAGCTGGAAACCAGTAACATTCAGGGTAAAATAATAGAAATCTGGAAAAGGGGTTTCCACAATGTCTGTGTCCCAGACCTGTCCTTTGAAATCCTGTGATCTCTCAGAAGCTTATTTGGTACTTAGACTGGCACCAGGTCTCAGTGGGCAAGTACCAAATGCTGTCATTTTCCCAGTCATGAGCAGCATGAGGAGAGAAGCAGTTTTAGTTATATCACCAGGTTAGCACATTCTCTTTGAGTTCTTAGTGATTCAAAGAGCCCAGAGTCAAGCTTCTGAAGGCAAAGGTTCCATTACCCCAAGCTGGTCCCTTACTTTCTGTGGCCATGGCTTTATGTAGTTTTGAGTAAAGAGCTGAATTCACTACTGGTGGGTAACCTGGGCAAGTACCCAGCTTCTCTGAGTCTCAGGTTCCAGATCATACAATGAACATACTAATTGTTGTTAACCTAGCAATTTTAAGCAATCATGCATCCATAGATATCAAAGTTGTCAAAGGTCTTAAAGATTATCTCTTCCAACATTCTCATTTTACAGATGAGAAAATATGGCTCCCAAAAACAAAAAAGACTTGCAGAGTCACAAAATAAAATTAGTGGCTGAGCTGGAATGAAAACTCAGATCCTTAATTCTAGACATTGAGTAGAATGCAGTAGTGAAAAATGATAAAAGTTAGAAGTATACAACTATTATAATGTTGGTATTTAGAGCTTAAAACTAACATTTACTTGTAATTTGTATTGTTCTGACAAAATGATATTCAGCACGTATACCATTACCTATTCTTATGCATTTATTTATAAATTCAATAAACATGTGTGCCTGTATGCAAGATACAATATGTTAGACACTGATTACATAGCAATGAACAAGACAGAAACCATTCATTTCTTGATTTCTATTTAATAAGCAAGTGAATGGGTTAAATAAATATGTTAATACAGATGGTGATAAACATTATGAAAGAAAAAAAGTGAAAGGACAAGAGTAACTATAGGGGAAGAAAGAAAGAATTTAGATAAACAAGGCCTCTCTAAAGAGATGACATTAAGTTGAGGCCTACACACTTAAAGTAAGTCAGCCATGAAAAGAGGTGGGGGAAAGTATTCCAGACACAAAAACAGACAGTGTTCCAGTAATTGGAAGCAAGATGAGACTGAAACAGAGAAAAAGGAGAGTTGGGGACAAATTTGGCAGAAAGCAGGTTGCTGTATGGTAAACAGACTGAAAGAGGGATAAGAGGTTGAAGCAATGACAATCACGCAGGAAAGAGATGATGTAACTTGTACTAGAAGGGCATTCAAGATGAGAGACTGAGGCAAAAAAAAACACAACAACAACTATGCAGCACTTAAGGACTAAGATAGTTGCTGAAAAATGTATTGTTAGGCAATTTTGTCATTGTTTGAGCATAACAGAGTACATTTATGCAAACCTAGATGATATACCTTACTAAACACTTAGGCTATACAGTATAATTTTATGCTCCTAGGCTACACACCTAAATGGCATGTAACTGTACAAAATAACACTAGATTAAAGAAAGCCTAAGAGAATAACGGACTCAAGAGACATGGTAAACACTAGATGTATGAGGCCGCTGCTGGCATAACATGGCATGCTGTTTTACCACAAACTTTTTTTAATAAGTAGACAGAGTACAGTCTAAAATAATAATGACAAGTATAGTATAGTATAGTAAATACACAAACCAGTAACATACTCATTTATTATCAAGTATTATATACTATACATAATTTATGTACTACACTTTAAATGACTGCCAGCAAAATAGATTTTTTTACACTGTATCATCACAACCACATAAACTGTTGCTCTATGATGTTAGGATGACAGTGATGTCATTATGCAATGGGAATATTCAGCTTCATTATAATCTTATGAGACTACTCTCATATAGGTGGTCTGTTCTTGACTAAAGCATCATTATGTGGTGCATGCCTATATCTGAGACACATTTTACTTAGAGGTAGAAACAACTAAACTTGGTGATGAGTTGGCTGTGGAGTATGAGGGAACAAGAGAAGGAATTATGGATGACTATGATTCCGGCTTGAAGAATGTCCAGAAAGATAATGTGTCAGACAAGAATCATATATAAAGCACCTTCTACATTCCAAGTTCTGTTCTAGGTACTGAAGATACAGTAAGGAATAAGACAGACTAGGTCTCTATCCTGAAAGATCTTATATTGTAATGGAGAGGTATTGAAGAGTTATTAATAAAATAATAAATAGGGTGATATACTAGAAGGTAAATGAGGAAGGGGGATGCTGTCTTACCTAAGTGACCAGGAAGGCCTTTCTGAGAGGTGACATCTAGATTGATACCAGAGTAATGAATAGAAACTAGCCATGCAAAGATCAAGGAGAATGCTATTCCTCTTTTTTAAAGATTTTATTTATTCATTTTAGGGGGGGGAGACAAAGGGGGGAGGAGCAGGAAGCATCAACTCACATATGTGCCTGGATCAAGCAAGTCCAGGGTTTCAAACCTGTGACTTCAGAGTTCGAGGTCAACACTTTATGCATTGTGCCACCACAGGTCAGGCAGTACTATTCCAAATTAGGAAGAAACAACAAAAACAAAGGCCCAGAGATGAAAATCAACTGACATGTGCAAGGAGCAGAGGCCTTCCTGGCAGAATGCAGTGAAGTATAGGATTGTGGTGGGAGGTGATGTCAGAGAAGCAGGAAGGTCCAGAAGGTCAGGAGATGAAAGTAAAAACAAAAAGATAATGGGTGACATGTGCTTCTAAGGAGCCTAGAGTTATGAAGGCAGGAGAAAAAGAAATGAGAAACATGATAAATGGCATCCCAATTAAGGAAACACAAAATACTTTAAAGCAAGATGTTAATGTACTAGGAAAAGTGTGTCTAGGTATACGGTAATACCTGAATATAATCTCCGAGAGTAAATGTTCAGCTAGATATACTCTCAAGGTCATCTAGCCCCTACTCAAAAGGTGGGCCTCAGATCAGCAGCACCAGCAGCACCTGGAAACGTATTAGAAATGAAGACTCCTACGCCTACCAAAGACCTGCTGACTCAGCATCATCATTTTCAGAAAAACCTCAGAGATTCACATGCACATGAAAGTCTGAGAAGCTGAAATCCAAAGCATAGTCATCACTATGTTGGAGTCATTGAGATAATATTTTATTTGCCCCAGTGAGAATAGAAAACATCTCCATCTGTATTTGGAAGTATAATAATCAAAGATGTTAAGGTCAGTCAGGGTTTCTGATTTGGAGAAGAAAGTGTTCTGGGCATGTGGGTTTCTACTTCCTCTGTGGAAATATTAGCTGGAACTGTCATTAACCTAGGAATGCAATTATTCATCCCTAAGTTTCCCCAGAGACTGGAGCCAGAGAAGAAACCCAGCAGATCCCAGAAGTACCTAAAGGAAGCTCTTGCAGCAGCTTCAAGCAGCGCAGGGAAGAACAGAAAGGAAGTAACTATACTTGTCATTCTTCAGGTTTCAGTAGGCAGGGCCTAGAGACAATATAATATGCTGCTCAATGGGTTGCTACAGCAAGCACCACAGTGGGGGCCTTGGCCAAACAGCTTCCCTCCAAGACTACTTCAGCTTGATCATAGGGATCAGCCAGATAAAAAACCTGTTCCTTCCTTTGTGGCAGGGACCCACTATTTTCCTCCTCTAAATTTCCCATGGGTTCTTTATTACTCTTAAGATTGTAGAGACGAAATTACTTCCATTTTTATCTCAACCACCAGCTTTTCCAAGCACTCTAAATTTTTATTTTCCTCCTTCTTCTTTTTCTCCCCATGCCATGCCTTCAGCTTCAATCAACTTCCTCTTTGCTAAGGAATTTACTTTTCAGTCCACTATTCATTTTCAGTACAAAGGCAGGAGCTGAAATAACTGCACAAGGAATTTCAATTAGATAAGTGAATTTAACCCCTATTTGAACAGAGGTGTCACTTAAACCAGTGGTCCTCAACCCCGGGCCGCAGACCGGTACTGATCCGTGGGCCATTTGGTACCGGTCTGCAGAGAAAGAATAAATAACTTACATTATTTCCATTTTATTTATATTTAAGTCTGAACGATGTTTTATTTTTACAAAATGACCAGATTCCCTCTGTTACATCCATCTAAGACTCTCTCTTGACGCTTGTCTTGGTCATGTGATACATTTATCCATCCCACCCTAAAGGCTGGTCTGTGAAAATATTTTCTGACATTAAACTGGTCCATGGCCCAAAAAAGGTTGGGGACCACTGACTTAAACCACTTGAGTGGATCCAAGACCCACAAAGCTGATGAACAATATGTATCTGTTTAAAGATTCTCTGGCAAGCCAAACTCACATACTTATGTCCAACCTTATGAAGTACTGAGCTTCTCATCATTGAAGGCATCCAAGCAGAGTCTGGAAGACCACCTGCCAGTGATATTGTAGAATAAATCCTCCATCAATGAAAGGCTGCACTTGAAAACCATGCAAAAAAGTCAGTGAGCCAGATGAGGAGAGCCCTGGACAGGGAGTCCAGTGACTGCAAACCTACTCTAAGACCTTAGACAAGCGACTCAGTCCCTTCAGCTGTCAAATGGTATTGTTAGAGCCTCTCAATGCTTTCTGCTCTGTGTATTCATAGAGTATTGGGACAGTCCTTCAGAGGCCACTCCTAGTTCTGGGGGACATGGAAAAGGCTGAGTGGTAGGATCTCTGGGCCCCACTTAAACCAGAGTGATTCTCCTTTCATCTCCTTAATACATTAAACTTCCAGATAATATTCTGTTTGGTCAAAGAGTCCCTGCTGCTAAAAACAAACAAACCTACCTAGACTACATCAGAGGCTCTAAGCTGAAAGTCTGGCCAACAACGCACCACAGTGTTAAAATATATGTATATAATATACTTTACAATGTGATCACCGCACTAGGTCTAGTAACCATTGTCACCCTGCAAAGTTATTACCATATTATTTACTATATTCTCTGTGATGCACAGTATACCTCTGTGGCTTATTTATTTTACAACTGGAAGGTTTTTTTTGTTTCTGTTTGTTTTTTGTTTTTTTTTAACAGAGACAGAGAGAGAGTCAGAGAGAGGGACAGACAGACAGGAAGGGAGAGAGATGAGAAGCATCAATTCTTCTTCGTTGCAGCTTCTTAGTTGTTTATTGATTACGTTCTCATATGTGCCTTGACCGGGGGGCTACAGCAGAGCAAGTGACCCCTTGCCCAAGCCAGCGACCTTTGTGCTCAAGCCAGTGACCATAGGGTCATGTCTATGATCTCACACTCAAGCCAGCTACCCCGTGCTCAAGCTGGATGAGCCCGTGCTCAATCTGGTGACCTCAGATTTCGAACCTTGGTCTTCTGCATCCCAGTCCAATGTTCTATCCTCTGCACCAATGCCTAGTCAGGTAACAAATGGAAGTTTTTATCTATTATTCTCCTTCACCCTTTTACTTATCCCCTCAACCATGAGTTTGTTTTCTGTTTCTATGATTCTTTCATGTTCTTATTTGCACATTTAAGTTTTTCTTTAGATTCCACATGTAAGTGAAATCATATGGCATTTGTCTTTCTATGTCTGACTTATTTCACTTACCATAATACCTTCTAAGTCCATACATGTTGTTACAATATAACCCAGCTATTCTACTTCTGGTATTTACCCCAAGAAAATGAAAACACTAATTTGAAATGACATGTACATCTCCATGTTTATTGCAGCATTATTTATAACAACCAAGATATGGAAGCAACCTAGGTGTTCATCAATAGACGAATGGATAAAAATGTGATACAGATAATCTAGTATTCATACCTTGCAACCGTCAGCTGGAGCTGTGTGGCAGCTGTCTCTTTTAGAGCCAGGCCCACTGCTTAGCCTCTGCATACATCTGAGTGGTGACTCCTATCCTTCAAGGCTCTCTGATCTTCAACTTCTTTACCTTTCTAGTTTCAAGCATACCCAGAATGGGTTGCTCCAAGATTGACTGTGTCCATAGAGAGATGTAACCTTCAATGTTGATGGATGTTCTTATTAAAGTAAAGAATCTGAATCAATAGGTCTGGAGTAGAGCTTGATGTCCTGCATTTCTAACAGACCTAGCTGATGTGGACGATGCTGGTCCATGGACCACACTGATAGAAGTGAGAGGCCAGTAGAAAGAGCAAAGAAATAAAAAAGAAAGAGCTGTGGTATCCAGCCCTAGCTTTCGCTGACCTTCAGTACATTGGGTAAACTGCTAAATCCTCTGTTCTACATGCTTGTTAAGACAATTTTCCAGAGAGATGGTAAAAAGACAGGAAGAAACTCTTTCAACAAGAGGAGTGCTTGCCCAAGAAAATTATCAAAAAGAAAGCCAGAAAGGAATCTATTTAATGAAAAGTGAGACTCCTCCCAGGGGACTTGCCCATCCAAGTTGGGATGGCTTGAATGCTTGAGTCATATTTCAGGTTCCAAATGCTATATTCTGAACTTCAAGAAAAACTGTGGGTTTGTTTTGGGTTTTTGTTTCTTTGTTTGTTTGTCTGTTTTGATGAAGGTGCTGATGAGGGTCATGGAGAGGGGAGAAAATAAGAAGAGAGTAAGAGGGAGAAAAAGAAAAGAAGAAAAAATCAAGAGAAGGTTGAGTAGAAAAGGGAGAGAAGAAAGAAGAGAGGAAAGAGGAAAAAGAAAAAGAAGGATAAAAAGAAGGGGAAAGAAGGAAGAAGAAGGGGCAGTGGTAGGTGATAAGGAAGAAGAAAACTGTGAGGAGGTGGAGAGGGAGAAGGGAAAAGAGGAGGAAGGGGAAAGAGCTTAGTTTAAGCTCTAAGAGATCGATGTTAAGGCCTTTCCAAAAGGCTTCTTCCTTGCTAGACATCTCTATCCTTATCTGGTCCCACCTCACAGTAGGACATCCTCACAGCAGGATCCCAAGTTCCTTTTCCTGCTCTACAATACTATGATCTTCTCAGATGTTATGGCAACAGGAAGAGCCAAGCTTGGCTTCCTGGTTTGCCTATGATAAACTGTCTTTCTTCCTCACCTTTTACACAGTAGGAGCCACCGATCCAAATCCATGTTTACTCTTTTTGGTATGGGTAGATTCATGGAGTTGATCAGACTGCCTTAGAAGCCTGGGTTGAGGAGGAGAGAAGACTTCACCTCTACACACATGCATGTTATTAGTTGTCAAGTCCTGTTGTCTCTCCTTCATGTCATTTCTTCTGTGTCCCTTCATTTTCATATTCATGACCACTGTTCCAGGTCAGATCCTCATTTATGTCTCTCTTCAACCATCATATCTACCTCCTACATATCCACCTACCTTCATTTTTACTGCCATTCAATCCATCCTTGCTGCTGCCAGAGTTATAATCCTAAAGTTTGATCTTCCTCTGATGAAACTTTTAATGACTCCCCATTGCTTACGGGATAAAGTTCAAACTCTTTAGAAAGAGTTAGTCTCTCTACTTATACACATTTTCCAGTGTGAACACCTCTGGCACATGCTGAACCTGGCAAGCTCAGGGGAGGCCTGGATGGTGGCCTTGCAAATTCAGAGACCTAAAGTAACCACCTAGGATGGTCTGAAATGAACACTTTCTAACTAAAAGCATTTCAATGGTGGGTAGTCATGACCTAAGGCAATATTTTTCTCTAATAAAGGTTAATGATTACCTTAATCTAGCCTGTCTGTTGGCTTTTGCATCTACAATAATGTACCTGATAACATGTGGATAATCTTTTCCTGTCCCCCTCAGGGCAGGCATCCCACCAGAGCAGGAACCAACAAACCACCTCATTGTTGTTGTTACCATGTTAATTGTTAACTATCTTATTCCTGCCTACGAAAAAAAAAGTTTCAGTATATACATTTTTACTTTTTATCCAACCCCAAAGATTCCCCCTTTTTCTTTTTCCTGCCTCCCTTATTCATCACCTATCATGTAACCCTCTTACATCTTCCACTTTGATTGTAATGTATAAAATAAGTAGTGAAACTGCCATTTTCCAGAGCATTTTCTCCATCTGTTGAGACTGCTTTCCAACAGTTGTCAACAGTTTGGCTCAAGAAAACTCATTAAAAATTTTTACCGGTTTGAAAGTTTTTTATGTTGATACCAGTTCACAAGTTTTTGTTTTGTTTTGAGTATCCCCTGGAATTTCCCCCCTACTTCTGCTTGTATAAATACTAGCCATTCTTTCAGGTCAGGCTCAAGCCATCCCTTTCATGAAGCTTCAACATAAGTTGAAATCAATCTCCCTTTCTATGCATGTCCATGATACTTTTTCCGAAACGCTTTTTCTGACCCATGATACTGCTCGCGTTATGTAGTTATATGAGCTTGTCTCCTCCACATAATTTTGCTTTCCTAACACCACTGGCAGAGAACTTAGTGTTGAGGGACTCAGAAATATCTGTTGAATGAAGTGATATTCAGAGAAAGAAGAAAAATGGGTGAGCTCAGAGTCAGAGAAAGACAGAGCAGATTCTAAGAACTGTAAAGCAAGTCATGCAGGGTCCACCTTTCACCAGATACTCTGAAGCATGCTTTTGGTGCCTCAATACCCCACTCTCACCTCCCACTGCATCTCTTCATTCTTCACATTCCAGGAATGTAATGAGCCCTTTAGGGACTGAAGCTAGTATAGAGGTCTGTGAGATATACAAATAGACTTGTAAATGGTCACCCACCTTAAAGCAGTTATTTTCTTTCTTTTTTAAATTAATTTTATTAGGGTGACATCAATAAATCAGGGTACATATGTTCAAAGAAAACATGTCCAGGTTATCTTGTCATTCATTCAATTATGTTGCATACCCATCACCCAAAGTCAGATTGTCCTCTGTCACCTTCTATCTAGTTTTCTTTGTGCCCCTCTCCCTCCCCCTTTTCCTCTCCCTCTCCCCCCCACCAACCACCACACTCTTATCAATGTCTCCTAGTCTTGTTATTATGTCCCACCTACATATAGAATAATGCAGTTCTTGGTTTTTTCTGATTTACTTATTTCACTTCGTATAATGTTATCAAGATCCCACCATTTTGTTGTAAATGATCCGATGTCATCATTTCTTACGGCTGAGCAGTATTCCATAATGTATATGTGCCACATCTTCTTTATCCAGTCTTCTATTGAAGGGCTTTTTGGTTGTTTCCATGTCTTGGCCACTGTGAACAATGCTGCAATGAACATGGGGCTGCATGTGTCTTTACATATCAATGTTTCTGAGTTTTGGGGGTATATACCCAGTAAAGGGATTGCTGGGTCATAAGTTAGCTCTATTTTCAGTTTTTTTGAGGAACCACCATACTTTCTTCCATAATGGTTGTACTACTTTACATTCCCACCAACAGTAATGAGGGTTCCTTTTTCTCCACAGCCTCTCCAACATTTGCTATTATCTGTCTTGTTAATAATAGCTAATCTAACAGGTGTGAGGTGGTATCTCATTGCAGTTTTGATTTGATTTTCCTAATAACTAATGAAGATGAGCATCTTTTCATATATCTGTTGGCCATTTGTATTTCTTCCTGAGAGAAGTGTCTGTTCATGTCCTCTTCCCATTTTTTTATTGGATTGTTTGTTTGTTGTTGAGTTTTATGAATTCTTTGTATATTTTGGATATTAGGCCCTTATCTGAGCTGTTGTTTGAAAATATCATTTGCTATTTAGTTGGCTGTCAGTTTATTTTGTTGTCAGTTTCTCTTGCTGAGCAAAAACTTCTTAGTCTGATGCAGTCCCATTCATTTATTTTTGCCTTCACTTCCCTTGCCTTTGGAGTCAAATTCATAAAATGCTCTTTAAAACCAAGGTCCATGAGTTTAGAACCTATGTCTTCTTCTATGTACTTTATTGTTTCAGGTTTATATTTAGGTCTTTGATCCATTTTGAATTAATTTTAGTACAGGGGGACAGACTGTAGTCGAGTTTCATTCTTTTGCATTTGGCTTTCCAGTTTTCCCAGCACCATTTGTTGAAGAGGCTTTCTTTTCTCCATTGTGTGTTGTTGGCCCCTTTATCAAAAATTATTTGACCATATATATGTGGTTTTATTTCTGGACTTTCTATTCTGTTTCATTGGTCTGAATGTCTATTTTTCTGCCAATACCATGCTGTTTTGATTGTCGTGGCTCTATAATATAGTTTGAAGTCAGGTATTGTAATGCCCGCAGCTTCATTCTTTTTCTTTAGGATTGCTTTGGCTATTCGGGGTTTTTTATAGTTCCATATGAATCTGATAATTTTTTGTTCCATTTCTTTAAAAAATGTCATTGGAATTTTGATGGGAATTGCATTAAATTGTATATTGCTTTGGGTAATATGGCCATCTTGATTATATTTATTCTTCCTATCCAAGAGCAAGGAATATTCTTCCATCTCATTGTATCTTTTTTGATTTCCCTTAACAATGCTTTGTAGTTTTCATTATGTAAGTCTTTTACATTCTTTGTTATGTTTATTCCTAGGTATTTTGTTGTTGTTGTTGCAATCGTGAAGGGGATTATTTTTTTGAGTTTGTTCTCAAATGTTTCATTGTTGGCATATAGAAAGGCTATGGACTTCTGTATGTTAATTTTGTATCTGGTGACCTTACTGTATTGGCTTATTGTTTCTAGTAGTCCTTATGTAGATTCTTTGGGGTTTTCGATGTATAGGATCATATCATCTGCAAAAAGTGATACCTTTACTTCTTCTTTTCCAATATGGATGCCTTTTATTTCTTTGTCTTGTCTGATTGCTCTGGCTAGAAACTCTAGCACCACCTTAAATAAGAGTGGAGAGAGTGGACAACCCTGTCTTGTTCCTGATTTAAGGGGGAAAGCCTTCAGTTTTGTGCCTTTTAATATGATGTTAGCTGATGGTTTATCATATATGGCCTTTATCATGTTGAGATATTTTCCTTCTATACCCATTTTGTTGAGAGTCTTAAACATAAAGTAGTGTTGTATTTTATTGAATGCCTTTTCTACATCTATTGATAAGATCATGTGGTTTTTGTTTTTTGTTTTGTTGATATGGAGTATTACGTTAACCGTTTTACATATATTGAATCATACTTGAGATTCTGGGATGAATCCCACTTGATCGTGATGTATTTTTTTTTAATATGTTGTTGTATTCGATTTGCTGGTATTTTGTTTAGTATTTTAGCATCTGTATTCATTAGAGATATTGGTCTGCAGTTTTCTTTTTTGTGCCGTCCTTGCCTGGTTTCGGTATGAGGGTTATGTTGGCCTCATAAAAGGTGTTTGGAAGTATTGCTTCTTCTTCAATTTTTTGGAAGACTTTCAGTAGAATAGGAACCAAGTCTTCTTTGAATGTTTGATAGAATTCACTAGTGTAACCGTCTGGGCCTGGACTTTTATTTTTGGGGAGGTTTTTAATAGTTTTTTTCTATTTCTTCCCTATTAATTGGTCTGTTTAGGCTTTCTGCTTCTTCTTGACTCAGTCTAGGAAGGTTCTATTGTTCTAGGAATTTATCCATTTCTTCTAGATTGTTGAATTTAGTGGCATAAAGTTTTTCATAGTATTCTACAATAATTCTTTGTATATCTATGATGTTCTTGGTGATTGCTCCTCTTTCATTTTGGATTTTGTTTATATGAGTTCTTTCTCTTTTTTCCATGGTAAGTCTTGCCAAGGGTCTTCAATTTTGTTGATCTTTTCAAAGAACCAGCTCCTTGTTCTATTAATTTTTTCTATAGTTTTTCTGTTCTCTATTTCATTCATTTCTGCTCTGATTTTTATTATGTCCTTTCTTCGGCTGGTTTTAGGTTGTCTTTGTTCTTCTTTTTCCAGTTCCTTAAGGTGTGAAGTTAAGTGGTTTACTTGGGCTCTCTCCTGTTTGTTCATATATGCCTGAAGTGATATGAACTTCCCTCTTATCACTGCTTTTGCTGCATCCCATAGATTCTGATATGTCGTATTGTCATTTTCATTTGTATATATCTTTTGATCTTTGTGCTTATTTCTTCTTTAACCCATTCATTTTTTAAAAGTATGTTGTTTAGTTTCCACATTTTTGTGGGGTTTTTCCCCTCTTTTTTGCAGTTGAATTCTAGTTTCAAGATCAGAAAATATGATCAGAAAATATGCTTGGTACAACTTCGATTTTTCTGAATTTGCTGATGTTGTTTTTGTGACACAACATATGGTCAATTCTTGAGAATGATCCATGTACACTGGAGAAAAATGTATACTCTGTCACTTTGGGATAAAATGTCCTGTAGATGTCTGTCATATCCAGGTGCTCTAGTGTTTTGTTTAAGGCCAATATATCTTCATTGATTCTCTGTTTGGATGACCGATCCAGAGCATTCAGTGGTGTATTGAGGTCTCCAAGTATGATTGTATACTACAAGGCCATTGTACTCAAAACAGCTTGGTACTGACATAAGAACAGGCATATAGATCAGTGGAACAGAAGGAAGAACTCAGACATAATCCCACACTTTTATGAACAACTGATATTTGACAAAGGAGGTAAGAGCATACAATGGAGTAAAGACAGCCTCTTTGACAAATAGTGTCGGGAAAATTGGACATCTACCTGCAAAAAAATGAAACTAGACCACTAACTTACACCATTCATAAAAATAAACTCAAAATGGATAAAAGACTTAAATATAAGCTGTGAAGAATCTTAGAAGAAAACATAGGCAGTAAGCTCTCTGACATTTCTCACCGCAATATATTTTCTGATTTATCTCCACAGGCAAGTGAAATAAAAGACAGGATAAACAAATGGGACTATATCAAACTAAAAAGTTTTTGCACAGCTAAAGACAATAAGAATGGAATAAAAAGACAAACTACACAATGAGAGAAGATATTCAAAAATACATCTGATAAGGGGTTAGTAACCAAAATTTATAAAGAACTTGTAAAACTTAACACCAGGAAGATAAACAATCCAATCAAAAATGGGCAAAGGAAATGAATAGATACTTCTCCAAGGAGGACATACAGATGGCCAATAGGCATATGAAAAATGCTTAACATCACTAATTATTAGAGAAATGCAAATTAAAACCACAATGAGATATCACCTCACACCAGTCAGAATGGCGCTCATCAACAAAACAATACAGCATAAGTGCTGGCAAGGATGTGGAGAAAAGGGAACCCTCCTGCACTGCTGGTGGGAATGCAGACTGGTGCAGCCACTGTGGAAAACAGTATGGAGATTCCTCAAAACATTAAAAATTGAACTGCCTTTTGATCCAGCTATCCCACTTTTAGGAATATACCCCAAGAACACCATTGCACTGTTTCAAAAGAAGAAACGTACCCCCATGTTTATGTCAGCATTGTTCACAATAGAGAAGATCTGGAAACAGCCCAAGTGTCCATCAGTGGATGAGTGGATTAAAAAGCAGTGGTACATATATACAATGGAATACTATGGGGTCATTAAAAAGAAGGAAATCTTACCTTTTGCAACAACATGCATGGACCTGGAAACTATTACGTTAAGTGAAATAAGCCAGGCAGAAAAAGAAAAATATCATATGACCTCACTCATTTGAGGAATCCAAGGAACAATGAGAACTGAGGAAGGGAATTAAGACAGAGGAGAGATCAAAGGGACCAGAGGAAAAGAGGACAGAGGGAAAGGGGATGATAGTATGGGATAAACCTGAAGGGAAGGGGAGAGGGCACGATGAGGAGGGGGCAAGGGAAATATTTAGGGGAATACACGGGTGGGGGTGATGCATTTGGGGCAACACTAGAATCTATGTAAACACAATAAATTAAAATCAATTAAAAAAAAGACTTTCATTGGGCTTAAAAATTCTAAGTGTGCCTGACCTGATCATGGCACAGTGGATCTTGGCACAGAGCATCTCCTGGGATGCAGAGGACCAAGGTTTGAAACCTCTACGTCACCAGCTTGAGTGTGGGCCCACCAGCTTGAGTGAGGGATCACTTACTTGAGTGTGAAATCATAGATATGACCCCATGGTCACTAACCTAAGCCCAAAGGTCGCTGGTTTGAGCTCAAGGTTGCTGGCCTGAGCAAGGGGTCACTGGCTCAGCTGGAACCCCTGGGTCTAAGCACATATGAGAAAGCAATCAGTGAACAACTAAGATGCTGCAATGAGCAATTGATGCTTCTCATCTCTGTACCTTCCTGTCTATCGGTCCCTATTTGTCCCTCTTGTTCTCGCTCTCACTAAAAAAATAAATAAATAATGGACTAGATTTTTTTCTCAGATGACAATTCCAGAGGTACCAAACCAATATATGATGGGTTATGTTTCTTAAAAGATAAAATTTAAAATAAATGTCTAAAAAGGTTTTAAAGAAAGTAATGTTTTATTTGGCTATTACATATAAGAAGAAATATATAGAGCATCAGAAATCAAGGACTACATAGAAATTCTCTAGTCAAACAGCTTCAGATTAAAGATTGGGAATTTTAATTCCAGAGACAGAAAGATATTTAGACATGGTTAATTCTCTTTTCATTACACCAGTAGTTGAAAACTAGTCTGTTGGGGCTAGATTCTATGTTTAGGTTATCATAAAATTAAAAATAAATGTTGATCCAGAATTTAAAAAGTAGAATATTACACAAGAAAACCTATATCTTAAAATTCCATTAAACAAAATAAGAAGATCCAGTTTAAATAGATCCACTCTTGCAAATGACCAAAACCCAGTGGAGCTGAGTATTGGATGCCTCCTTTTGAAAGGGCATGTGCTCTTTAGTTTTCCATGCTCCCCACTATTCACAAATGCATTTAACCTGTAATATTTCTCATGTATTTCACCAACCAAGTCCCTATAAGCATTAGTGATTGACCTCCCCACCCTAAACCTTGTACATTCTAAAAAAAAGGATAGAAACTCTGTTTCTCAAGGATCTCAGGAGGAACATAGACTGAGAAAGCAGAGACCTGTAGTAGGAGGCTTGTTTCTCACTTTTAAGAGTTGTGGCAGAGACACTACTAGTCACCTACCAAAAACCCATTTTCCCTTCTTCTTGAGTATGAATGTGTCTTAGCCTCTTTTTCTAAGTGGCAAATAAGAGCCTCTAAGAAAGGTACTTAAAATGATAGCAGGTGCAATTTTGCCCATCCTACTGTTTGCAATATGGATGTGCCAGCTGGAGTTTTAGTAAACATTTTGTGACCTTGAGCATAAAAACCAAGGGCTAAGTGTGATGGAGTTACCATACTAGTCTTGAACAGCCTAGTCTAGATCTTTTTCACATTATTAAAAAAATTAATGTTTGCCTTATTTAAGCCACTGTAATATCTGAATTCTGTTACTAGCATCCAAATGTAATACCTAACATATAAAACAAGCATAGAAGCTTTTGCCCTTGAGTTGCTAAAAATAAGTGGTGGGGGAACCATACAGTTAGATGTAACCTTGATAACTATCCTGTATTTGTAAGATACTAAAAAAATCTTTCTCGCCTGACCAGGCGGTAGCTCAGTGGATAGAGCGTCGGACTGAGATGCGAAGTACCTAGGTTCGAAGACCCCAAGGTCACCAGCTTGAGCGCAGGCTCACCTGGTTTGAGCAAAGCTCACCAGCTTGTACCCAAGGTCGCTGGCCTGAGCAAGGGGTTATTCAGTCTGCTGAAGGCCCACGGTCAAGGCACATATGAGAAAGCAATCAATGAACAACTAAGGTGTTGCAATGAAAAACTGATGATTGATGCTTCTCATCTCTCTCCGTTCCTGTCTGTCTGTCCCTATCTATCCCTCTCTCTGACTCTCTCTGTCTCTGAAAAAAAATCTTTCTCTGGTGCCTGTCCCTGCCCCAGGAATTTTAATTCTAATTCATAAATGATTTTTTTTTTTTACTTTTCTGCTTCTAATTAAGTGTACATACCTGTTTCTTAAATAAGTGCATACTTACTGGATTCTGTGTGTTAGACATGTGAGCCTGGCACTGTGCTAGGCTCTGTGTATATACAGTGCAATGAGACTCCATCCCAGTCTGGTTGAGACATCTTCAGCATAGTTGGATGGGTAAGAATGTAAACTCTGGAGTTAGAGTGCCTGGACTAAAATTCTAACTTTACTACTTCTAAGCTTGGGACCTTGGGCAACTTACTTAACCTCTGCATGCTTTGTCTTGCCTGTAAAATGGAAATATTGATACTTTCTTCTTCTAAGTGTAAAAACACTTAGAATTGTGCCTGACATGTGATGTGGTAAGCAGAATATAGGTTCCCCCAAACTGTCTACATTGTAATCCTTGGAACCTGTGAACATGTTAAGTTACATAACAAAGTAAAATTGAGGCAGCAGATGGGATTAAGGTCGCTAATAAGTGACTTTAAAATAGAGAGATTATCCGGGATTACCCAGTTGACTCAATATCATCACAAAGGTACTTAAATGTGGATGGAAGGCAGTCGAGTTGATGTCAAAGTGATGTGCTCTGAGAAAGACTTGACCAGCCATTGCTGGCTTTGAAGATAGAAAGTAGCCATGGGTTGAAAAATGCTGATAGCCTCTGGCTAGAAAAAGGCAAGAAATAGATTCTTCCTGAAAGCCCCATAAAGAAATGCAGTCTTGCTGACACCTTAATTTTAGTTAGTGAGGTCCATTTCGAATTTGTGGTAATCTGTTTGAGAGCAATAGGAAACAAATACACATGGTAAGTGCCCTATAAGTGATAAATACAGAAAAAAAAAACCCTCTTAATCCAAGGTTGTGTTTACTTAAAAATGAAAACATTTTCCATTTGAGCCATTCAAGCTATGCCTATTTTACAGCCAGGGAAGCTGAAATCCAGAAACACGTGACTAGTGAGTTAGTGGCATAGTGCTTTCCCCCTGCTTTGTGTGTGCAACTGGCTGCATGGCTAGCTTTTGACTTATCTTCTGAGCTCCAGCAGTAGCAATTTTGCAGACAGACTCCCACATCTGCTGTAACTAAAGTGTGGAAATTGGTTGCTAAACTATGGAATTGGTTGCTAGGCTTCCTTTCCCCTTTCAGGTCCCAACACACTTCAGCAACTGAAAGTTAATAATCCTCAGCAAATTACATTTGGAGAAAAAAGCAGACAGAATGTTAATTAGAAACCAGGTGATCCAAACTCATCTTGGAGGTCTCCCTGACCTTCTAGAGCAGGGGTCCCCAAACTTTTTACACAGGGGGCCAGTTCACTGTCCCTCAGACCATTGGAGGGCCGGACTATAAATAAAACTATGAACAAATCCCTATGGACACTGCACATATCTTATTTTAAAGTAAAAAAACAAAACGGGAACAAATACAATATTTAAAATAAAGAACAAGTAAATTTAAATCAACAAACTGACCAGTATTTCAATGGGAACTATGGGCCTGCTTTTGGCTAATGAGATGGTCAATGTGCTCCTCTCACTGACCACCAGTAAAAGAGGTGCCCCTTCCGGAAGTGCAGCAGGGAGCAATGGCCTCAGGGGGCCTCATGTGGTCCATGGGCCGTAGTTTGGGGATGCCTGTTCTAGAGAGTATGCTCCCAGTGTGAGCTGCTGCTTCCCCACCAGATGCATGAATTCCTGGCATGAACATCTTAATACTTTTGCCTACGCACTTCTCTCTGCCTCAAATGCCCTAACCTCATGTAACCCTGAGCATTTAGTTAAAGGGTGATTATAAGTGATAGAGATCTTATTCTATAAGGCAGATGTTATCACGCCTGAAACTATGAGAATATATCAAAATTGCCCAGAAGCTTTGCAAAGAGATGTAGATGCTGGAGTCCCACCCTAGAAATTCTGATTGAATCAATGTGGGTGGGGCCTAGATATGAGTGTAAAACAACTTCCTAAGTGACCATCATATGCAACTAAGGGTGGTTCAAAATATGGACCTGGAGCTAAGTCTAGCTCTGTTATTCAGTATTTGTGAAAAACTGGACAACTTGCCTGACCCCTCTGGGCTATGGCCTCCCCATCTGTAAAACAGGAAGAAAATACCCCTGTAGCATAACTTTGTCACAAGGATTGAATGAGTTAGTACATGTAAAGCACTTTAAACAGGATTTATAAGCAATTAGTGTCAGAGCAAAAAGAAATTATTGATTTGCAGTACTTAGAATTTCTCCTAGCATAATGAGAGTATTCAACAAATGCTACCTATTATTAAATCAACAAAATTATTTTTATTAAAATTAATTTATAGATTGATTTTTAGAGAGAGAGAGAGAGAGAAAGGGAGAGAGAGAAAAACATTGATTTGTTTGTTGTTTTACTTATGTATGCATTAATTGTTGATTCTTGTATGTGTCCTTACCAGGGATTGAATGACTCTAATCAAATGAAATACCCAGCCAGGCACATCAATAAAATTTTTAATAGATGCTTATTTTAAATGTACATTTAGAAACAGGAAACTAAAAACAATTTATAGCATCAATACAAAGCTCTTTTGTAGTTATAGAAGAAAGAGTAAGAAAAACATTTTTAATGGAACATAGTAAGTAAAATGGTGCCTGTAAAAGAAAAAAAATTGCAATTTTGAAAGTACTGTCCTAATCTATAACCATATCCTTTCCTTCCACTAAATCCATATACCCAATCCTACCTCTTTGTTCAAACCCAGCATAGCATAGATGCCACCTTCCTAGGAAAATCTCCCTTGATCTCATCTGGAAATGTTTTCCTTATACTCTGCTTTCCCACATCTTTCTCTTATAGGCACCTAAATCATGGCCAGCAAAATAAACAAACAAAAGAAACTCAGTTTTCACTGTTTCCTCTCCCCAGCCCCATATTTTCCATTACTTGAACCAGCAGTGCCACCATGCACTGTGATAAGGCCAAAAACGTAGTGGTAATCCTTGATTTTTCACTTTCCCTCACACCCCTTTCCAGTCCTTCAATAAAGCAGCTTAATTTTAATTCCTAAATATATCCAGACTCTGACCACTTAGTATAAACCAACATCCAAATGACATCAGAGAAATGGCGCCATGAGGAGCGATACCAATAAATATCCCCAAAATTTCAACAAGTTCTTCAACCAGAGACAGAAAAATCTATCCTTAGAGCATCTAGAAGTCCCACACACTGTACACAAAGGTATGATCGATTGAAAAATTGACTAAATATATAATCAACCCGAAAGGAAATAAGATGGAGAAATGAACACTTCACCTTCCTCACTAACCTAAGCAAGGGCTGCTTTCACTTGTAACTGAGATAGAGGGCTAAGGGTGTGGAGGGATCGAGCCAGGCTATGGCACTGACATCCAAACTAAGGAAAGAGTGTGACTCAACCAACGCGAGCTAACACCCGCGCCAGACCCTGGCAAAGATGGGCGAGTGGTGGCCACCATTAGACCCAATATCCTGGTCAGCAAGCACAGATAGTGTGCAAGAGGTTTCTCCTAGCACTCCGGGAGTGGGTGCCCGTGTTCCCGGACAGAGAGGCAGAGTCAGAGGACTTTGCGTGGCCTGTGACCAGAGTCTCAGTGTGGTTCCTGCACCCTGAACAGCAGCGCGAGGAGAGTGCACGAAAGCGAACTTCCCCACGCCTGAACTTCTCCGAGCAGGTGGGACACCTCACCCCCGGCAAGTGGCAGCCGCCATTGGCTCCAATATCCTGGTTGGCGAGCACGGGGAATGTGAGAGAGGTTCCTCCTAGCTCCCCGGGAGTGGGTGCCCGTGTTCCCGGACAGAGGAGCAGAGTCAGAGGCCTTTGTGTGGGCTGTGACCAGAGTCTCAATGTGGTCTCTGCACCCTGAACAGTGGCACACGGGGAGTGCTCGGAAGCGAACTTCCCTTCGCCCAAACTTCTCCAGGTGGGTGGGGCACCTCACCCAGCCATTCAGGCTAACAGCCCCAGGGGGCACGCAAGCAGCTTGCAGTCTGACTCAAGAGCAAATTTGAGGATCCAATTGCTGAAGTTAGCTTAACCAACAGTCTGTTCACCTCCCAACTGACCTATGTGGCTCTAACTGACAAGATCTTTCTCAGTTCAGCAATCTAAGACAAGAGGCGTGATATTTTTTAGTGCCTCTTCCTAAGCACGTAGGGGTGGGGGCAACTTCTGATTGGCAGAGATTTCATACTTAGGGCTATACATTAAAAAGAGGGATTTGGCAGCTTTCAAGACCTCTTGTTTTGTAAACAGCAACTAAGCCATCTTCTACCCAGCCAAAACAGGTTACAAAATGCAAAAAGACTAGGGAGAGTGGTCTCACAGAGTGCTGAGGCATACTGGACATCCCTGGAGGAACATAGAAAGGCACCTTGAGAGCAATTGGCTCCCAGCCCTGCCTAATTATGCTAGCGGCTCTCACTGATTGAGCCTTACCCAGAGTCCTGCACTGACTGGGAATAGAGGGGGGGATTTGCAAGCTCTTTGAGCCTCTTAGTCTCCAGGCAGAGGCAGCAGCAACCCCATAGCTGGATCATCAGGCTGCTAATTCAGGAAGGAGAGACTAGGAGAGAGGCTCCGGGAAAACAGACTCATTGTCAGAGCCTTCAAATGCTAACGAGCCTTGATGGCCAACGAGACTGAAGTCTAATATATGACATCGCCATAAAGACTTATCAACTGCAAATCGCTACCTAAGCATGCCACAGGGGCAGAGTCTGGGGTACAGAGTCACCGACCAGAAAGAAGGAGAGGAAAGAGAAAGGAAGAAGATAGCCTCTCAAAATCAAGAAAAATCCACAGACTTTATAACCTTTTCCATTTTTTTTGTTTCTTTCATCTTCTTGTCTTGATAATTTTCTTTATCTTCCACCTTCTCTTTCTCTGCCCATCTTATTCTTTCCTCTTCTTGAACTACACTACCCATAAGTATTACATTTCCCATTTTCTTTCATTTCTTCTTCCATTCTCTCTATGAGGGTTGCACTTCAAAATCCTTAACTCTCTCTCTTTCTCTTTTTGTTCTTTTTTCTCTTTTCCTCTTTTTGTTTTTTCCTCTTTATTTTTTATCCCTCTATATTAGTTTCTTATTTTCTCCTTTACTTTTCCTCTCATTCAATCCTCAATCACTAACAAATTATTTTATTTAGGACTCAAATTTTTTCTTTGTGGCATTTTGGGTGTTTTTACTTTACTTTTTAACTCATTAGCATTCCTCCCAACCCAGGCTCTCCATTCTATCTAGTTTTTGCTCCACTTAATACAATAGTAATTTTTTTATTTTTTTTCCTTTTTCCTGTTTCCCTCTTATCCCGTTCATTATATCTCTTAGTCGACCATCATTTACAAAGAAATCATTTTATTCTTGACCTATTTTTTTCATTTTTTGCATTTTGTGGGTCCCTACCTCCTTTTTCACCATTTTATAACTTCTCCCCAACTCAGACCCTCCATTATAGGTAGTTTTTCTTCCATTTAGCACAATATAATTCACAGTTCATCACAATTTTTTTTCAAGGAGGAGAGGAGAGGAGAAAAAAAAGAGAAAATAATTAATTTTCATTTTTTCCCAATTTTTTCCCTTTTTTTTCTACTTTTTATGTTTTATTAATTCTCATTAGTACTATCAACAAAACCACCCTCAGATGCCATTAAGGAAAAGGAAATCAAATATCATGGATACAAAAGACAGAGACGTAGCACAGATAGATGAGAAAAAAAATCTATGGAGAAAAAATTTAATATATTGGAAACCATGGAGCTAAATGACAGAGAATTTAAAATAGAAATCTTAAAAATACTCTGAGATATACAATAAAACACAGAGAGGCAATTTAGGGAGCTCAGAAAACAACTCAATTAACACAAAGAATATATTACCAAGGAAATAGAAACTATAAAGACAAATCAAACAGAGATAAAAAAAAACTCAATTCATGAAATGAAAAACGAGGTAACAAGCTTAGCTAATAGAACAGGCCAGTTAGAAGATAGGATTAGTGACATAGAAGACAAGCAACTTGAGGCACAACAGAGAGAAGAAGAAAGAGACTCAAAAAATTTCAAAAAAGGAGAAAGCCCTACAGGAATTGTCTGACTCCATCAAAAAGACTAACATAAGAATAATAGGTATATCAGAGGGAGAAGAAAGATAAAATAGAATGGAGAATATATTAACAGTAGCAAAGGACAATGAAGTGCAGAAGCACTCATAAGATAATGTACTACAATGAACATGGTAGGTACCCTTTTCATTACTTAATGGTAACAACCCTTGAAAAAACCACCACAGAAGCACATGACTTAAAAAAGGTAGCAACAGAGGAAAGAAGTTTGGAATACAACCAAACAAAAACAAATGATAGAAAAACAAAAGAGAAGAATGAAACAAGATACAAAACTAAAAAAAAAACAACAATTTATAAAATGGCAATAGGGAACCCATAAGTGTCAATAATTACACTAAATGTAAAAGGATTAAACTCTCCAGGAAAAAGACACAAAGTAGCAGAAATGGATTAAAAAAGAAAATCCAACTGTATGCTGCCTACAAGAAACACATCTAAGCAACAAGGATAAAAACAAATTCAAAGTGAAAGGCTGGAAAACAATACTCCAAGCAAATAACATCCCAAAAAAAGCAGGCATAGCAATACTCATATCTGATAATGCTGACTACAAGACAGCAAAAGTACTCAGAGACAGAAATGGTCATTTCATAATGATTAAGGGGATACTGAATCAACAAGACATAACAATTCTTAATATATATGAATCAAACCAAGGAGCACCAAAATATATAAGACAGCTACTTATTGACCTTAAAACAAAAACTGACAAAAATACAATCATACTTGGAGACCTCAATACACTGCTGACGGCTCTAAATCGTTCATCCAAACAGAAAATCAATAAGGATATATTGGCCTTAAACAAAACACTAGAGCACCTGGATATGATAGACATCTACAGGACATTTCATCCCAAAGTGACAGAGTATACATTTTCCTCTAGTGTACATGAAACATTCTTAAGAATTGAGCATATGTTGGGCCACAAAAATAACATCAGCAAATTCAGAAAAATTGAAATTGTACCAAGCATATTTTCTGATCATAAAGCCTTGAAACTAGAATTCAACTGCAAAAGAGAGGAAAGAAAACCCTCAAAAATGTGGAAACTAAACAACATACTTTTAAAAAATGAATGGGTCAAAGAAGAAATAAGCACAAAGATCAAAAGATATATACAGACAAATGAAAATGACAGTACGACATATCAGAATCTATGGAATGCAGCAAAAGCAGTAATAAGAGGGAAGTACATATCACTACAGGCCTATATGAACAAACAAGAGTGAGCCCAAGTAAACCACTTAAATTCCCACCTTACGGAACTAGAAAAAGAAGAACAAAGACAACCCAAAACCAGCTGAAGAAAGGACATAATAAAAATCAGAGCAGAAATACATGAAATAGAGAACAGAAAAACTATAGAAAAAATTAATAAAACAAGGAGCTGGTTCTTTGAAAAGATCAATAAAATTGACAAACCCTTGGCAAGCCTCACCAAGGAAAAAAGAGAAAGGACTCATATAAACAAAACCAAAATGAAAGAGGAGAAATCACCACAGACATCATAGATATACAAAGAATTATTGTAGAACACTACAAAAAACTATATGCCACTAAATTCAACAATCTAGAAGAAATGGATAAATTCCTAGAACAATAGAACCTTCCTAGACTGAGTCAAGAAGAAGCAGAAAGCCTAAACAGACCAATTAGCAAGGAAGAAATAGAAAAAAACTATTAAAAACCTCCCCAAAAATAAAAGTCCAGGCCCAGACGGTTATACTAGTGAATTCTATCAAACATTCAAAGAAGACTTAGTTCCTATTCTACTCAAAGTCTTCCAAAAAATTAAAGAAGAAGCAATACTTCCAAACACATTTATTTATTTATTTATTTATTTTATTTTATTTTTTTTACAGAGACAGAGAGAGGAATAGATAGGGACAGACAGATAGGAATAGAGAGAGATGAGAAACATCAATCATCAGTTTTTTGTTGCGACACCTTAGTTGTTCATTGATTGCTTTCTCATATGTGCCTTGACCGTGGGGCTCCAGCAAACCGAGTAACCCCTTGCTCGAATAAGCGACCTTGGGTCCAAGCTGGTGAACTTTGCTCAAACCAGATGAGCCTGCATTCAAGCTGGTAACCTCGGTGTCTTGAACCTGGGTCCTCCGCATCCCATTCTGACACTCTATCCACTGCGACACCGCCTGGTCAGGCTTCCAAATACATTTTATCAGGCCAACATAACCCTCCTGGCAAGGACGGCACAAAAAAAGAAAACTACAGACCAATATCTCTAATGAATACAGATGCTAAAATACTAAATAAATACTAGCAAATCGAATACAACAACATATTAAAAAAATAATACATCATGATCAAATGGGATTCATCCCAGAATCTCAAGGATGGTTCAACATACGTAAAATGGTTAACGTAATACACCATATCAACAAATCAAAGAACAAAATCACACGATCTTATCAATAGATGCAGAAAAGGCATTCAATAAAATACAACACAACTTTATGTTTAAGACATTCAACAAAATGGGTATAAAAGGAAAATATCTCAACATGATAAAGGCCACCATATATGATAAACCATCAGCTAACATCATATTAAATGGCATAAAACTGAAAGCTTTCCCCCTTAAATGAGGAACAAGACAGGGTTGTCCCCTCTCTCCACGCTTATCTAATGTTGTGGTAGAAGTTCTAGCCAGAGCAATCAGACAATATAAGAAATAAAAGGCAGCCATATGGGAAAAGAAGACATAAAGGTATCACTTTATGCAGATTATATGATCCTATACATTGAAAACCCCAAAGACTCCACAAAAAGATTACTAGAAACAATAAGCCAATACAGTAAGGTCACAGGATATAAAATTAATATACAAAAATCCATAGCCTTTCTATATGCCAACAGTGAAACATTATAAAACGAACTCAAAAAAATAATCTCCTTCATGATTGCAACAAAAAAAATAAAATACCTAGGAATAAGCATAACAAAGAATGTAAAGGACCTATATAACGAAAACTACAAAGCATTGTTAAGGGAAATCGAAAAAGATACAGTGAGATGGAAAAATATTCCTTGTTCTTAGATGGGAAGAATAAATATAATCAAAATGGCCATATTACCCAAAACAATATACAAATTTAATGCAATTCCCATCAAAATTCCAATGACATTTTTTAAAGAAATGGAACAAAAAAATCATCAGATTTATATGAAACTATAAAAAACCATGAATAGCCAAAGCAATCCTAAAGAAAAAGAATGAAGCTGCGGGCATTACAATATCTGATTTCAAACTACATTATAGAGCCATGATAATCAAAACAGCATGGTATTGGCAAAAAAATAGACACTCAGACCAATGGAACAAAATAGAAATAAAACCACATATATATGGTCAAATAATTTTAGATAAAGGGGCCAACAACTCACAACACACAATGGAGAAAAGAAAGCCTCTTCAAATGGTGCTGGGAAAACTGGAAAGCCAAATGCAAAAGAATGAAACTCGACTACAGTCTGTCCCCCTGTACTAAAATTAATTCAAAATGGATCAAAGACCTAAATATAAGACCTGAAACAATAAAGTACATAGAAGGAGACATAGGTACTAAACTCATGGACCTTGGTTTTAAAGAGCATTTTATGAATTTGACTCCAAAGGCAAGGGAAGTGAAGGCAAAAATAAATGAATGGGACTACATCAGACTAAGAAGTTTTTGCTCAGCAAGAGAAACTGACAACAAAATAAACTGACAGCCAACTAAATAGCAAATGATATTTTCAAACAACAGCTCAGATAAGGGCCTAATATCCAAAATATACAAAGAACTCATAAAACTCAACAACAAACAAACTATCCAATAAAAAAATGGGAAGAGGACATAAACAGATACTTATCCCAGGAAGAAATACAAATGGCCAACAGATATATGAAAAGATGCTCATCTTCATTAGTTATTAGGAAAATCAAATCAAAACTGCAATGAGATACCACCTCACACCTGTTAGATTATCTATTATCAACAAGACAGGTAATAGCAAATGTTGGAGACACTGTGGAGAAAAAGAAAAAAAAACCCTCATTTACTGTTGGTGGGAATGTAAAGTAGTACAACCATTATGGAAGAAAGTACGGTGGTTCCTCAAAAAACTGAAAATAGAACTACCTTACGACCCAGCAATCCCTCTACTGGGTATATACCCCCAAAACTAAGAAACATTGATACGTAAAGATACATGCAGCCCCGTGTTCATTGCAGCATTGTTCACAGTGGCCAAGACATGGACTCAACCAAAAAGCCCTTCAATAGAAGACTGGATAATGAAGATGTGGCACATATACACTATGGAATACTACTCGGCCATAAGAAATGATGACATCGGATCTTTTACAACAAAATGGTTGGATCTTGATAACATTATATGGAGTGAAATAAGTAAATCAGAAAAATCTAAGAACTGCATGATTTCATACACAGGTGGGACATAAAAACGAGACTAAGAGACATGGACAAGAGTATGGTGGTTACTGGGGCGGGGGAGGGAGGGAGACGGGAAGGGGGAGGGGGAGGGGCACAAAGAAAACCAGATAGAAGGTGACGGAGGACAATTTGACTTTGGGTGATGGGTATGCAACATAATTGAATAAATGACAAAATAACCTGGACATGTTTTCTTTGAACATATGTACCCTGATTTATTGATGTTACCCCATTAAAATGAATAAAAATTAAAAAAAAATAAAAATGGGAGAAAGTGAAAAAAACAAACAAACATCTCTTCCACATGGATATTGCAGCATCTTCTGCACTGGACTCTCAGCTTCCTTGGACCTACAGATCATTCTCTTCCCAGAAATCAGACAGCCATTTAATAAATAGTGTCATTGCCCAGAGCAAAATCCTCCAGTGACCTTGCATCACAGAACAGAATCCAAACTCTTTACCATGACCTCCAAAGCCCTATAAGATCTACTAACTGCCTACTTCTATGAAGTCTTTTACCTACCACCCTTTCCTCCCCACCACCTATAGCCAGTGGGCATCCTTGAACTTTATCCAAAAACCAAATAGAAACCATTAAAATGCTTAAATATACATTTCAGAAAGATCATTTGGCTGAAGTTCTGAGATCAGATGTAGAGGGACTCTAATGATGAACACAATAAGAAGGTGTTGTTGCTGTAAACTTGGATTGAGGATATGGATACATTCAAATGCCAACTCCAACACTTACTAGTTTTACAAGGTTGTATCCCCATTACATTTATTTATTTATTTATTTATTTAGGAGATCCCCATTTGTGATATTTATTATGCAACAGGCACAGTTCTAGGTGTTTTGTTTGTAGTAGTAACTCACATAATCCTTTCTAATTCTGTTGGAGGAATGATGTAAAGAAGGACAAATATAAGGTGACAGAAAATGATTTAACTTTAGGTGGTTGGTATACAACATAATCTGTTCAAATGATGTGGAGATGTTTTCCTGAAATCTACATATTCTTGTTATCAACATCACCCTGTTAAATTTAATTTTCAAATAAAATAATTTTCTTTTGGTATATTATTCTATCTATCTATCTATCATCTATCTATCTATCTATATAATTTTGAACGTTCTTCCTTATGTGTGCCTTCCTTACCATTTCCAAGACTAGAACTTTATCATGTTTCTCTATCTTTTGATTTTATTTGGTTGTATTCCATACATCTTTCCTCTGTTGCTATCTTTTTTATCTCATGTGCTTCTGTGGTGGTTTTTTCAATGGTGGTTACCTTTGAGTAATGAAAAGGGTCCCTACCCTGTTCATTGTAGCGAACTATTTTGTGAGTACTTTTGCACTCCATCGTCCTTTGCTACTGTTAATCTCCATCTTCTCCCCCTCTTTCTTTTTGTTGTTGTCACAGTTTAAATTTGGTTTTATTGTGTTCTTCTTGGAGCTTTTACTTGTGGCTCTGTTTTTTTTTGTTCTTTGTATCTGATTGGAGAACCCCCTTTAGTAATTCCTGGAGTGGGGGTTTTCTGATGATAAATTCCCTCATCTTTTCTGTATCTGTGAATGTTTTTATTTCTCCTTCATATTTGAAGGATAGCTTTGATGGGTATAGTATTTGTGGCTGAAAGTTCCTCTCTTTCAGGACTTTAAATATTGGGGTCCACTCTCTTCTAGCTTGTAGAGTTTCTGCTGAGAAATCTGATGATAATCTAATGGGCCTTCCTTTATATGTTGTATTCTTCTTTTCCCTGGCTGCCTTGAGAATTTTTTCTTTGCTGTTGGTTTGTGTCAATTTCATTATGATATGCCTTGGAGTAGGTTTGTTGGGGTTAAGAAAACTTGGAGTTCTGTTTGCTTCTTGAACTTGAGGCTTTAGTTCTTTCCACAGGCTTGGGAAGTTCTCATCTATTATTTGTTTGAGTATGTTCTCCATTCCATTTTCTCTCTCTTCTCCCTCTGATATACCTATTATTCTTATGTTATTCTTTTTGATGGAGTCAGATAATTCTTGTAGGGCTTTCTCATTTTTTTTAATTTTTGAGTCTCTTTCTTCTTCTCTCTGTTGTGCCTCAAGTTGCTTGTCTTCTATTTCACTAATCCTCTCTTCTATCTGACCTGTTCTATTAGCTAAGCTTGTTACTTTGTTTTTTAGCTCGTGAATTGAGTTTTTCATCTCTGTTTGATTTGTTTTTATAGTTTCAATTTCCTTGGACATATATTCTTTGTGTTCATTGAGTTGTTTTCTGAGCTCCCTAAATT
This sequence comes from Saccopteryx leptura, assembly GCF_036850995.1. Classification (NCBI taxonomy): domain Eukaryota; kingdom Metazoa; phylum Chordata; class Mammalia; order Chiroptera; family Emballonuridae; genus Saccopteryx; species Saccopteryx leptura. The sequence goes on along the minus strand of NC_089516.1, from coordinate 71,183,242 downwards.
GCCTTTCTGTGTTTTCTTGTATATCTCTGAGTGTTTTTAGGATTTCTATCTTGAATTCTCTGTCATTTAGCTCCAAGGTTTCCAATATATTAAATTTTTTCTCCATAGATTTTTCCTCATCTAGCTATGTTACCTCTCTTTCTTTTGTATCCATGATATTCGATTTTCTCTTCCTTAATGGCATCTGAGGGTGGTTTTGTTGATAGTATTAATGAGATTTAATAAAGAATAAAAAGTTTAAAAAAATAATAAAAAAATAAAAAATCGAAAAGAGTTGTTTTTTTAAAAAAAATTAATAATGAAATAAAGAAAAATAAAATAAAATAAAAATTTTAAAAAAAAGGAAATTATTCCCCCCCTCCTTTTTTCCTCTCCTCTCCTCTCCCCTCTTTCTTGATAAAATCTTGTGGTGGACTGTGAATTATAACAAACAATGCCTGTGATGGAGGGCCTGAATTGGGGAAAAGTAATAAAGGGGAAAAAAAAAAAAAAAAAAAAAAAGAGCGTATGGACCCACAAAAAACAAATAAGGAAAAAATTTGGGTCAAGAATAAAATGATTTGCTTTTAGGTGTTGGTTGTCTAAGAGTTATGATGAGAGGATTAAGAGGAAAACGGAAAAATGGGGGGACAAATTAAAAAATTACTATTGTATTTAGTGGAACAAGAACTAGATAATATGGAGAGCCAGGGATGGGAGCACTGCTAGTGAGTTAAAAAGGTGAAGTAAAAACCCCCCAAAATGCCACAAACATAAGTTTGAGTCCCAGATAAGATAATTTGTTTGTTATTGAGGTTTGAATGAGAGGAGATGTAAAGGAGAAAGGAAGAAACTAATATAGAGGGAGAAAAGAAAGAGAGAGAGAGAAAAAAAGAGGGAACCACTAAAAGAAGAAAAAAGAAAGGAGAGAGAGAGAAAGAGAGTTAAGGGTTTTGGAGTGCAACCCTCATAGAGAGAAAGGAAGAGAAGAGAAAAGATAATGGGAGATGTAACACTTATGGGTAGTGTAGTTCAAGGAGAGGAGAGAGTAAGACCGGTAGAGAGTTAATCGGCCAAATTGGAGGAGGAAAAAAAAAGTATCAAGAATGAAGATAAGAGAAACAAACGAACAAATATAATAAAATGGGATAGGTTATAAAGTCTGCAGATTATTCTTGATTTTGAGAGGTTATCTTCTTGCTTTTTCTTTTCTCTCCCTCTTCCTGGTCGGTGACTCTGTACCCCGGGTTTTGCCCCTTTGGCACGCTCAGGTGGAGGTTTGCAGTTGATAAGTCTCTATGGCAATGTCATGTATTGTGCTTTAGTCTTGTTGGCAGTCGAAGCTCATTAGCATTTATAGGCTCCGACAGTGAGAGAGTCCGTGTTCCTGGAGCCTTTCTCCTAGTCTTTCCTTCCTCAATTAGTAGCCTGATAATGCAGCTATGGGGTTGCTGCTGCCTCTGCCTGGATAGTAAGAGGCTCAAAGAGCTGGCAACTCCCCACTCTATTTCCACTCAGCACAGGGCTCTGGGTAAGGCTCAGTCAGTCAGAGCTGCTAGCATAATCAGGCGGGCTTTCCGGCCACTCAAAGACCTCTGGCTCTGCCACTCTGTCCGGTAACACAAGCGGGCGCCCACTTCCGGGGCGCTTGGAGTAAACTCTCACTCACTGTCTGCGACCAGGATATCTGGCCAGCAGTCTCACGCTCTGAGTGAAACCCCCAACCGCAGGGAAAAGTTGCAGCGTTGGAATTGAGTCTCACTCCGTCCCCGTGTGCGGCTTTTGCAAGGCGCTGGGGTGGCCCGAGATTCTGCTTTGGCCCACACAAAGGCCCCTGACTCTGCCCCTCTGTGCGATAACACGGGCGCGCACTGCCGAGGCACTCGGAGGAATCGCTCACTCCTTATCTGCGCGCGCAAACCAGGATATGAGGCCGGCCGCGTTTCCCTCTGAGTGAAACACCCTCCAGCATGGAAAATCTCCACCGTTGGAATTAGTTCTCACTCCCTCCCGTGCATGGCTTTCCCAGGGCGCTGGGGCTGCCCAGAGACTCTGCCCTCGGCCCACAGAAAGGCCTCTGACCCTGCCTCTCCGTGGGGCAACACGGGCACCCACTCTCGGGGCCTAGGAAGAAATTCTCGCCCACTAACTGCGCACCGACCAGGAGACCAGGTAAAATGGCTGCACCGCTTGTCTTTCTTTGTTTGGGTTTGGCGCGAGTGTTAGCTTGTATTGCCCGGGTTGCCACAGGATCAGATTTTCCTCGGCTTGGATCTCCGTGCCACAGCCTGGTTCGGCCGTTTGTGTCGCGGCCTGGATGTATTCACCCCCTTTGCCCGCCTCAGTTTCTATATTCACAGTTACCAGAGAAAGCCGCCCTGTTTAGGTTAGTGAGGAAGGCGGAGCATTTCTTACTCCCTATTTCCTTCGGGGTTTGGTTATATATTTAGCCAATTTTTCACTCAATCATACCTTTGGGTGTATTGCGAAGCATCTGTAAGCTCCAAGTATAGGTTTTTCTGTTTCTGGTTGAAGATCTTGTTGAGTTTTGGGGGAGATTTATCGGTATCGCTTCCTACCCCACCATTACTCTCTTTATCATGTTTCTTAAATGTTTTATTTACCCTCATTGAGTGAATACTTGAAGAAAATAAATTTTTTTTCTTATTTTTAAATTTTTTTCATTGAATTTGTTGGGGTAACATTGATTAATAAAATTATGTAGATCTCAGGTGTACAATTCTATAATACAACATCTGTATACTGTGTTGTGTGTTCAACACTCCAAATCAACTTTCCTTCCATCAGAAAATAAGAATTCTTCAGAATGGTGCTCAACAAAACAACACAGGTTAACTGCTGGCGAGAGTGTGGAGAAAAGGGAACACTCCTGCACTGCTGGTGGGAATGCAGACTTGTGCAGTCACTGCAGAGAACTGTATGGGGTTTCCTCAAAAAATTTAAAAATGGAACTGCCTTTTGACCCAGCCATCCCACTTTTAGGAATATATCCTAAGAATACCAAACCACTGATTCAAAAGAAGATATGCACCCCCATGTTTATTGCAGCATTGCTTACAATAGCCAAGATCTGGAAACAGCCCAAGTGGATTAGTGAATTAAAAAGCAGTGGTACATATACACAATGGAATACTACACAGCCATGAAAAAGAAGGAACTCTTACCTTTTGTGATGGCATGGACAGACCTGGACATTCTTATGCTAAGTGAAAGAAGCCAGGCAGGGAACGACAGATATCATATGATCTAATTTATATGTGGAATCTATGAACAAAGTGAACTGAAGAATGGAATAGAGGCAGAGGCGGGGTCACAGGGACCAGAAGGACAGCCGACAGAGGGAAGGTAGATGAGAGAATGGAGTCAGAGAAGGTAAAGGGATTAGTAAAATTATATATACATAACACAGAAATAGAGATAACAAGACAGAAAATACTAGAGGGAAGGGGGAATTAGGAGGAGAGGGGCAAAGGGGATATAAAAAGGGACACAGGGGTGGGGTTGAGGGAGTTATAATCAGTGGGACACTTGAATTCATGTAAACAAAATAAATTAAAATTAATAAAAATTAAAAATAATAATAGTAATAATAATAAAAGAAAATGAGAATTCTTGGAATTCTAATTGTTCCTCGAGGAAAAAGCCAACAAATAATGTCCAAAAAATCCTTAAGTAAAACTAGATGGATATTGTTGGGTACTCATGATATTAAAATACATATTCCTGAGTGTTGCAAAGTCAAAATGTGACATCTAGCCTGACCACATGGTGGCACAGTGGATAAAGCATCCACCTGGAATGTTGAGGACCAAGGTTCAAAACTTGGTGTGTTTGGTGAGGTGCCCGTGGTGGTGGCAGTGCTTCATATTGCTCATGTTTTTGGTCACCTTGTGGCCCTTGTTAAGGTCCATGGTCATGGGGTAGCACAGACACATGGCTGATACTCCTCAGTGGCTGCCACAATGGAACGGCTGAGGTGGCACGGAATTCTGGGATATGTTGATCTTTTAATTTAAAGTGTTTAGAAATGTCATTCTGGCTTTAAAATTTTTAAGTGATATAAATTCAGGAGTAAAATATGGGAAGCTAGGCTGAGAATATGTTTACTAGAGAGGATGATATTTGTATACATTTAAAAATCCAGAGAAATTCGCTATCACCTTTTCATAAAAATGTATGAAATTTTTCCAGATTTCATTGTGACGTCTAAATGTTTTAAAGAATGTAACTTTTGACTTCTATATATCTGACACTTATTTTTTGAATGTTTACAATAGTGAGTTTTCTTTGTCTAATAAAAATATAATAAACTTCCAATGCATAAATAAATAAGCAAACAAAGAAACACCTAGCTCAAAGTAGATTCTCAATACACAATCATTTCAGTTAGAATTACTGTTATTATAACTCATATATGTATATTACTTCATAAACTTTTACTCACTTTGACATTTATTATTGCATTTGAGTTATATCATGGTCCTGCCAAGCAAACAAGGAAGGGATTATCAATTCCAGCTTACAGATAGAGAAATTATGACTGGATTGGACTCATTAATTACATTTCTGATGTTTTACATGGCCATTTTATGAATTTGCATGGAAATCGCAAAACTCCAATATAAGATTAAAAATTAATTACCACAATGCTGCCTTTATAAAAAAAGTTTTTACCTTATTAAATGATCTATGATGCCTTTAAAAAGACTGAGTGAAATTAGTTGTGACTTTATTAATAATCAGCTATAACATAACAGCATGTAACTGTTAAGTTGTAATAGTCAACAGTAACATGCCAACTGTGAAATAACTTCTCTGTCTGGGAAATTAAAAGTGTCTGTGAGAGAGCCCCCCAAACATCAGCCAAAATACAGGTTGGTGCTACCTTCCAGAGGTAGTCTCAACTATCCAAGTCAACACATAAAAGTCACTAATCATATACATACCTTAATTTCTACAATTTTCATTGCAGTTACAGCCAAAACTCTGTTGAAACATGTCCTACATACTGTAACCCCTGCCAGTGTACTACATCTTGCATGATATCTCTTACTAAAATGCTTTCTCATCCATTTGATCCCTCACTTTAGGACCCATACAGGGTAAGCATTATTATATTGCACACATGAGGGAACAGGAGCCCCCCAAGGGGGTAGTAACTAGAATAAGATCTTAATTTATACAACATTTTCTATGAGTCAGACACAATTCTAGTAACTTTACCTGGAGGAAGTTACTAAATCTCTAAAACAATCCAGTAAGGTGGGTATTTTTTTAAGATTTTTAAATTTATTCATCTTAGAGAGGAGAGAGAAAGAGAGAGAGAGAGAGAAGGGGGGGAGCAGGAAGCATCAATTCCCACATGTGCCTTGACCAGGCAAGCCTTGGGCTTCAAACCAGCGACCTCAGTGTTTCAGGTCGATGCTCTATCCACTGTGGCCACCACAGGTCAGGCCAAGGTAGGTATTTTTAAAATCTCAGATTTGCAAAGATACTGAGACCAAGAGAGATTAATTGTATTCCTCAAGATCACATTGCTTGAAAGTAACAGGTGCAGGCTTCAAACACAAGCAGATTTTTTTCAGAGCCCACATACCCTTTATTGCTGTTTCACAGAAAACAAATAATAAGGGGAAACCCACTAATCATGTCAAAGGAAGGAAAAATGGCAGTATAGCTAGAAATGATAAGTCCTGGCTGGGGAGTCCCAAATAAACTCTCCTTTTACTACCCTCCACAGATGGGTAAAAGGTTTGGAAACCATCCCTGATTCTCTATACCATTGGAAAAAAAGATGAGAGACCTTGTCAGAGCTTTTACTGGCTTTCCATGGGAAACAGGTGCTATGGAACCACAGAGAATGGAGTTGAAAGATAATGGACTTGAACTCAAGCTACTGAATCACCCTGATCAGCATCTGATGCCCTTCCAAGTGCCTGGATCTCTCATGCTTCTGTATGTGCTTGCTTCATTGTAGCTTCGGATTTTACAGCAGATCTCTGTGAATACTCCAGCTAAGAATGATCATTAGGACTTTCCTGTAATTTGCCAAGGGTTAACACTAGATTTCTACCCTCAGATAGATTTACTGAAGTTCTAGTTAATTTGTGTACACACACACACACACACACACAATCACATACAAATCACACCACATCATATCACAGAAGTGAACCTCTCTGTCACCTACCTCCAATCTCAAAGAACTGAAGATAAAAACCTTCTCTTACTCTTTACTTTAGTCAAAGTTTCCTCAGTCTGTGGTCCTCTTTACTCTTAAACTGTCAATGTTTTCACACTTTGTACCAAAATCCAAAGACCTACCTGGCCTGTGATGGCCTTTCCAACTTTCTTCTCCACTAATTTTTACAAACAAGTTCAAATGCCACTTTTCCCACCTTCCTGTTATCTTGGATGTCTATAAGGACAGCATTTATCCCATTCCATTTAGGGATGGAGCTAAATGGAAGTTCATGCAGACATAGTTTTCACTGCTCTGACATATCCACTGTCCCCATTTTGCCAATTTATAGTTTAACTTGAAATATTAATTAGCTACTAGCTTTGTACCAAGAACTTCTTGTGTATTCTCTCATTTATTCCTCCCTACAACCCTAAGAAGTGATGACTATTGCTTGTAACTGTTCTCCTTACTGGAATGTCAGCTTCACATGTTCAAGGATTTTTGTCTATTGTGTTCATTGTTATGTCCCAAGCATCTAGAACTGTGCCTATTTGTGAATAAATTAGTACCATTTTCTAGGTAAAGAAACTACTGCTTAAATTTTCAGGCTTGGTTTAATATGTTATGGATCAGTATTTGGACTCAGGAAGACTGGTCTGGAGCCCATGCTCTCTTATCTACTACCTGAAAAGTGAGAAATTATTACAGTCCTTATTTATTCATTCAACAAACTACTACCCTTTCTGTGGCCCTAAGACTACATAGCAACATGCATTTGGTCATTTGTTCATCTGTCCATCAGATTCTGGAACCCATGCTCTTTTTTATTTTTTAGATATTATTTATTGATTTTACGGAGAGAGGGGGGATGTGGAGCAAGAAGTACCAACTCATAATTGCTTCACTTTAGTCGTTTACTGGTTGCTTGTCATCAGTGAACAACTGATGTGCCTTGGCCAGGCAAGTCCAGGGTTTCGAACCCAGCAACCTCAGCCTTCCAGTTTCACCCTTTAACCACTGCACCACCACAGGTCAGGCCCAGAGCACATATTCTTAAGCTGCAAGTAATTCTTTTTCCTTGACATTTTCTGCAGTAGTGCTATTAGATTTTCTAGGCCTCAGATTCTTCCTGGGGGGCATCTCACTACCTGCCTTATCTAGTCCTTTGGAACACCCCTTTCCAGTACACAGCCCTACCCTGGAACAACTGTGTGGAGGAAAGCTTGCAAGGGCAGCTTCTGACTTCCAATCTGGGGCACTACTTGCCATGTGACCATCTTTTAACTTCACTGCTGGGAAGCAGACAGAAGAAATGGCCTTGTCTCCAGATTTAGCAACATAGGATATAAAAATAATTACTTCTGTATACAAAATGATAGCTTAGGAGCAAAAATTTAAGAAAAAATAGCTTTCATTTCAAAGGACAGTAAAAGCAAGATTCAAATGAAGTTTAGAATAAGCATGAGTTAGAGAGGTGTTTCTCCACTGAATTCCTCTGGGCTCTCTGCTACTATAGGTTTCAGATAATAAGCCTCCTTGCCACTTAAGGTCAACAGATATTCACCTCCCCCCTGTATAAATTGTGTTTTGACCTGTATATTTGGCTTGTTGCTCTCTGAGCCTCCCCTATCCTACTGCTGAGCAGCTGCTGCTAGGTTGGTGATAGCTTATCCAACTACCCTGCTTCCCCCACTTCCCTGCTTCCGTATTAGCTCACTGGAAGGTGCTTGCTAAAGGGGTTGGTGACTGCTAAGCAGATGATATGTCTAGTCTATAAACTGATGCAATTTAGAAGATTTTTTTAACTCAAGCGGGCTGCTTTTCATGCTGCAATATATAGCAGTACACAGAGAGACCAGGACAGCAAGGTTCAAGATATTTCAAATCACTCAACCAGTATTTACTGGGCACCTGCTGTTAGCCTGACATGTAGATAATGAGAAAAATTCAGATCTTGCCTTTATGTAATTACACTGTATGAGTGTGTGGGAAGGAGGGTGATAATGGAAATAACACATAGTTATACAGCTCTGAGGATAGAATATGGTAAGTGCTGTTGGAGAGATATAAACATAGCCTAAGGGAAGAAGGTCGCATGTGATGTAGAGTTTTGTGAAAGGAGAAGTCTAAATAGGTAAAGGGGAGGGCATTATGGAGAGCAGGATCAATACAGGAGAAGTTCAGAAATTGGGAGAGCAGCTGCTCCTAAGGAGTAGGGCCACTGGAAGAATTGTGCTTGAAGACAGTGACTTCTGTATGGCAGGGAGGATGGAACAGAGGGTAGTGAAGTGGAGGCACAGAGAGAAGCAGGGAAGCTACTGCACCAGTCAGGTGAGAAGTAATGAAGGCCTTTAATCAGGACAAAGCTGAAGAAGAGCAAGACATATTAAGATATAAAACTAGAAATTGCAAGAACTGGTAAGTAATTACACAGGAAGAAGAAAGAGGGAGGAGTCAGAAAAGACTTTGAGGTTTCACAGCTATAGGACTGGAAGAATGGTAAAGTTAGCAACAGATTACTCAGGAGGAGAGCCAAATTTAGATGAGATCTCAGTTTTGGTAGTAGGGGAAGCATCTTGATTGAGTTGAGGGTGCAAAAGGGACATGTAGATGGACTACTCTAACAAGTAGCTGACAAATAGGTCTGAATATCAGTAGATACAGTAGTACTCAGGTTCTTTGGGGGAAATCAGCAGACAATGGGTGCCATGGATTAGAAAGTATCCCCCTGAAATTCATACATTAAAATCCTAAATCCCAGTACCTAATAATGTACACTTATTTGGAAATAGGGTCATTGTAGATGTAATTATTTAAGCTTAGGTCATACTGGAGCTGGATGAGCCCCTTATCCAATATGACCAGTGTTCTTATAAAAAGGGAAAATTTGAACACACACACACACAAACAAAGAAAATAGCATATGAAGAAGATAGCAAAGACGGGAAATTCCGCAAAAGCCAAGTAATGCAAAAAATTTCCAGAAAACTACCAAAAGCTATGAAAAAATCATAGAACAGATTCTTCCTCATATTCATTAGAGGAACCAACCTCGTTGGCACCTTGATTTCTTATTTCTTGGCTGGAGAAGTTTGATACACATTTCTGTTGTTTAAGCCAACCAATTATGATGCCTTCTTTAAAAAAAAAAAAAAAATTTACTAGGAGTGACTAAGAATGACCAAAGAGAGATTTTGCATTGAGAAACCAATTCAGGATGGAAGGTTTAGGAACCATGATAGGTAATGGCTGGACAAAGTGACAGTATGCAGCAAAAGAACCTGGGATAGAGCACCCTGAGAGGTAAAAAGAAAGCAGGAGAATGTCTCTCAATATTTAGTTCCAATTAAATCTCTTGAAGAATTTGTTAGTTGTCCAAGAAACAAAATAGTTAGCTAGGAAATGGTGGAGAAGGAGCAGGACCTTGTCTGAAATAATCCACTCTTCTAACTTTCTTATCCTATCCTATTTCTGCCTATAAAGCTTTCCTTTATTTTTTAACAGTTCCTCAGAGCACCTTTCTATTTACTAGATGGAATACAGGCTGACTCCTGCATTGTTCAATAAAGCCAAACAGATCTTTAAGTTTACTTGGTTGAATATTTACTCTTTAACAGAAGACTGCATTAAGGGTCACTGGGAAAAATGGTCATAACTGATTACTGATGTCTGCTAAAGGCATAGACTTAGTTGAGTTAGCATATTCACCATCCCTGTACTGCACCATACAATGGTCCTCAGGTAAGAGAGATGGGAAAATAAAGTCTTTTTTCATTCATTATGTATAGATGGACGTTGTCATTCTTGAAACTGTCACTTTGCTTCTGGGAGAATTACATACAGGAGACCAGTGCATAATGTTCCTGCTTCCAAAGCAACCCATGAGTAAACACACTCACCAATAAACACTCATGACATGCAACTTGAAATTGCTTTTCAAGTAGAGAACTATCATGTCTTCTCTTTTCTTACCATGTAGAGGTCTTATGGATCTGACCCAAAGAATCACCATCCAGAAAATAACCCAATGGCTGAGAAATTCATAAATAAAAGGTGAAAGGATGGTTGTGTGGGTGTGCATGTGTTTATGTGTGTGTGTATGCATGTTTGTAATACAGATGTTCAAATCCTCTAGATCTGGGTAATTACATAGAATTATGATAGAACCAAAAATAGTCAAATTGATAATCACCTTCCTGTATTCAATCAGAGCTGACCATGTGCAGGGCTGGAACAGACAGGTCCCTACAAGGGGTGATACATGTGACCAATTTCCTTTAATTTTACCCACACCACCACCAGCAGTTATGATGCCCAAAATTCCATTAGAATCCCTCCAAAGAATGGTTGGTATTTGTAAATGATGCCAGGAGTGAAAGTACATGCTTGGGTGTAGAAATAGTCTGATGCCACAGATGACTTCTTAGAAAAATTGTGAAAAGTATTTGTCTTTGCCATTCTACCCATTCTGCTCATGCATTTAAGAGGTGATGCCTCTGAGGGACCATTTGCATTTTCTTAGGTAGTAAAGACCTAAAAAATGGCTTCAAAGTTTCCAAAAGGTAACTCTAATGATGGAAATGCAGAAGGTTGGAGAGCTATTGAGCTCAGTAGTTTATCAAAAGAGGAACAAAACAGAGCAGCAGGGAATGGGTGTTCCAGTCTAGGCTAAGTAATAAATGTGTCTTGTATCTTCAAAGACATCATTAAACTTCAGAATACATGTAAACTGGCTAAGAATATATAACCTTCCCATCACATTGAGGCTTCTGGGTAAACCTGGAAAAAAACTGGGAGAAAAGATAGGGAAAGAGAAGAGAAAGAGGAGAGGGGCAAAAGGCAAAAGTGTCCCTGGGTCTGGAGGTTGCAATTGATACAATCATCTTGGGATGCTTAATTCTTCTTAAAGCATGAATAGAAACTTATCAGTCCTCAAACATTTCTAGATGGCTATATCTTTCCTTTCCTTCCCTTCCCTTCCCTTCCCTTCCCTTCCCTTCCTTTCCCTTCCCTTCCCTTCCCTTCCCTTCCTTTCCTTTCCTTTCCTTTCCTTTCTTTTCCTTTCCTTTCCTTCCTTTCCCTTCCCTTTCCTTCCCTTCCCTTCCTGTCCCTTCCCTTCCTTTCTCTCCCCTTCTCTTTCCATCTGTTCTTATAAAGGTAGTGAGATATAGTGGAAAGAACACTGGATTAAGAGTCAGAAGACTGTGTTAAAATATGCCTCTCTGTCTTTCTTCAAAATGTCTACTCCAGCATCCCTCACCTGTGCCAACCTACCCCACACTGGCTCTTCTTTCTTGTCTCATGAGGGCATTTTATTCTTCATCTTGCCTCACTCTGCTCCATACCACATGTTTGAAGTACTGAGGAAAATAATACACAAATTCTAACCTTGAAGATATATTTTTATCCTTCAAGAAACACTCCTGATATTAATGACACAGTTACTGAAATTCAGAAGCAATCAATGTGGTAGGAGAGTCTTGAGATCTGTTTATTTTGTTTGTTTGTTTGTTTTGTTTTTGTTTTTTTTTGTATTTTTCTGAAGCTAGAAACAGGGAGAGATAGTCAGACAGACTCCCGCATGCGCCAGACTGGGATCCACCCGGCACGCCCACCAGGGGGCGACGCTCTGCCCACCAGGGGGCGATGCTCTGCCCCTCCGGGGCGTTGCTCTGCCGTGACCAGAGCCACTCTAGCACCTGGGGCAGAGGCCAAGGAGCCATCCCCAGCGCCCAGGCCATCTTCGCTCCAATGGAGCCTCGGCTGCGGGAGGGGAAGAGAGAGACAGAGAGGAAGGAGAGGGGGAGGGGTGGAGAAGCAGATGGGCACCTCTCCTGTGTGCCCTGGCCGGGAATCGAACCTGGGACTTCTGCACACCAGGCCGACGCTCTACCACTGAGCCAACCGGCCAGGGCCGAGATCTGTTTTGAAAAATATAGCACTGGACTTGGAGATAGAAACTCTGTCTGCACTTCTCCACTCTGTCATTTAAGGCCTGTGTGACCATGGCCTAGTCATTTGAACCTCTTTGAGCCTCAGTTTATTCAATTATAAGACAGTATTAGCAATAGTATACATTGTAACCTACCAATATTGTTGTGATGTTTACATAGGATCAATTCTGTTACTAAAACTTTTCAACCAATGATTCTCAGCCAAAGGTACAAATTAGCATCACTTGAAAAGGTTTTAAAACTACAAATACCCAAGCTTCACCCAGACCAATCATATCAGAATCCTTAAGTATGGGACCCAGACATCAAGTAGTATTTAAAGATCTGTCTGTCTGTCCCTATCTATACTTCTGTCTCTCTCTTTGTCTCTTTCGCACACACACAAAAATAAGAGTACATAGGTTTCAGGTAAACAGTGAAATATCATTTTTAGTTTACCTTGAAGAGCCCTCTCCCCTTGCCCAGCCTCCCTTTCTACCTTACCTGCAACCCAGATGACTCATCCCTCACCGGCTTATCTGCCCCCACCTCTTAACCTTAGTAGTTTTCCAGACTCAACCATCACAGTGGTATTGAAAATGCCTTTCACACCTGACCTGTGGGGGAGCAGTGGATAAAGCATCAACCTGTAACGTTGAGGTCACCAGTTCAAAACCCTGGGCTTGCCTGGTCAAAGCACATACAGGAGTTGTTGCTTTCTGCTCCTCCCCCTTCTCTCTCTCTCTCTCTCTCTCTCTCTGTAAAATGAATAAAGTCTCAAAAAATAAAATGCTTTTCACATACAGTGAAATAAAAAGTCATGATTTCCAGAAAGAGGAGAGTTGGAAAGACTTTGGGTAGGTCAGGTGTCACAGTTTTATGTAAAGAGTGTCTTGCCAGCGGAATAAAGGACCCAGAGACTTACACTGAGCTCTGATGTGAACCCTACCAAATGAACATGCCATAAGCAGGCATATTGCTAAATATGAGCCCATTGGGCTAGAGGATGCAGCTCTAGATGCTCAGCTGGGAGGACAAGGTCCCTCTAGGAGACTGTGTGGGGCAGAAAGTAGTCTTCAGTTGGAGAGAGAGAGACCTTTTTAGACTGGCCCTGTCATTCTCCAACTCCATATTCCTGTCCCACTGTATAACAGCCATAAAACAGAAATGGAGACTGCTATGAGAAATAATTTTTGAACCCCTAAAGGGGAAGCTCCAGTCATCTTCCAGTTCCAGAGAGTTAGAGGAAAGATAAGATACTGTGTATGGCATATCTATAAGCTTTCATCTCTGAATTACACAACAACTTTATGAGGAACAAATCTTTGCCTTTCCAGTGAGATATGTGGCTCTCATCCCTACTCCCATGCCTTGATTCTTGGCTTACAACCATTAGCCTTCTGCAAAATCTAGCAAACACAGTGTTGTCTTTAGAACAGAAAAGGCTAGATTTCACCTTCTCCTCAAATTTATTTTTGGTGAATTGACATTCAGCATGTATATTTCTCTATCGATCTCCATCTTAGCTTTTCTTTATTCCCAGAGATATGCTTTCCAAATAGTCTGGGTTGGGGGAAACTGCCAGGACAATCTCTCAGTGTGCCAGGATCTAATGAGATGAGAGGCTCTGTTTTTCAGGGTTTGGGACTCTTCGTCAAGCTTCATCTATCTCATCTGATGGAGAAAAAGGATTGCTGATTATGCAACCCCAGTCAAGATTCAAGTGCCAAATACTCAGGTTCCTTGAGAGAGGGAGCATCTTCTGTTGGGGCTGAAAGACAAACTTTCATTCTGCCTGGGTCCCATGTAGCTGCTAGGACTTTATGCATATAGGACCCAATTCATAGGTAAGTGAAATCCACAAATAATCTAAAAAGTTAACTTTAGCTACTACCATATTAGCAGAACCTCCTCCCCACCTGTACCTTTTAAAGAACTTTTGATTATGAAAATTTTATTTAAAAAATTTTTTTTAGAAAATTAAATTTAATGGGGTTGCATTGATCAATAAGAGTACAAAGGTTTCAGGCAAACATTTCCACAGCATTTGAACTGTTGATTATGTTGTGAACAGAGGAGGGAGTTTTAGGAAAGAGGAGGAGGGAAGGAAAAAGGTACAATTATAAGGTGATGGAAAATGATTTCAGTTTGGATTTCGGAAATTTTCAGACACAAAGAGAATCATATAGTAAATCCCTAAGTTCTCAGCACCCAACCTCAATAGTTAACAAAGCATGACCACTCACTCTTACTTCATCAAAGTTCCTTCCCGCACACAGACTTGCCTTCCATAATACTATAAAGCAAGTTATAAGTATACCATCATATCATTTCACCCATAAATATTTCTGACTATACCTTTTATACATATTTTTTAACCAGAGAAGAATGAAAAATGCAAAAGATCCCTGTAGAGTTTCAGCAGTACTGCTCTGAGTTCTGCCACTGATGCACAGTCTAATTTTGGAAATGTCCCTTTCCCTCTCTAAACCTCAATTTTCTCATTTGCATGATGCAGTAGAAGAGGTATGAGAGATGGAGTGGTGTTTGTGTTTTAGGGTTGGTGGTGCATTAATGTTTCCTAAGCTTTAAGATACACAAGAGTTTCCTCTTTTTTGTGACAGAGATAAAGAGAGAGAGACAGAGAGAGAGACAGATTGGGACAGACAGAGAGGAAGGGAGGGAGATGAGAAGTATCAATTCTTTGTTGTGGCACCTTAGTTGTTCATTGACTGCTTTCTCATATGTGCCTTTACTGGGGGCTACAGTAGAGCAAGTGACCTCTTGCACAAGCCAGCGACCTTGGGATCAAGCCAGCGACCTTGGGCTTCAAGCCAGCAACTTTGTACTCAAGACAGCGACCATGGGGTCATGTCTATGATCCCACGCTCAAGCCAGTGACCCTGCACTCAAGCTGGTGAGCCTGTGCTCAAGCCAGCAACCTCAGGGTTTCGAACCGGGGTCCTCTGCATCCCAGTTCAATGCTCTATCAACTGTGAAACTGCCTGGTCAGGCAGAAAGTGTGTTTTAAATCATTCCAAAAAAGTATCTGTTTTAAAATCCTTAAGAGAAGGTTTGTGTGTACCCCCAATTTTTGGTTCCAGGTAGTGTTTGAGTTATTTGAGTTCATTTCACTAGATCTTCAGAGGCCCTAAGAGACAAAGTGATAGGTATGCCTAATTGGATTTTGTAATGGATTTACTCTTTTACTGAAGGACAGAAATGATACAAAGTTACATGCCAGGAACTTGGGTGTTATATTTGGCTAAAGGCTCTCACCTCCTCTCTTCAGGGCACTTCTTCAATTGATCTTTTGCTTTTTCACCTCTTACCTGAAAGCTATTTCCAAGCACTACAATACTTAGAGAACCATTGTGATGATTAAAAGCTCTTTCTCATTAGTTCTTTTGTCAAAATGACAGGCCCACATGAAAAAAATAACAAAAATATTAAAATGCAAAAATTTAAAAATAGGATTGTTCACAGGCATCAGCACCATTTCACCCATAGTGAAACTCTGTCAGAGGCCAAAATGCACTACTCACAAAAATGAGGGGATCAGGGAACGTGCAGATACTCCAGTACTTTTAGCATTTTGTATAGTGCATTTTCACCAATGAAATAAAAGTTGGTTTTGCATCTCATTTGCATAATTGAACAACTTTCTTTGACTTGTCATTTGTTTTTCTGATGTTCTTGTTTAATAAGAAAAAAATCAAATGCTTTTTCTTAATGCTTCATATTCATTTTGAAATATCCCCTAATTTTTGTGAGCAGTATATTAACCACCAATAGTGACCCCAATATGTTACAGTCTAGAACAGGGGTCAGCTGAGAGAGCCATGAAC
This sequence comes from Saccopteryx leptura, assembly GCF_036850995.1. Lineage (NCBI taxonomy): Eukaryota > Metazoa > Chordata > Mammalia > Chiroptera > Emballonuridae > Saccopteryx > Saccopteryx leptura. The sequence continues at coordinate 71,167,277 of NC_089516.1, read as the reverse complement.
GCCACATACTTTAAAATGTAATTCCATGAGAGCCATACAACGACCCATGTACGTTACGCATTATCCAATAAAAATTTGGTGTTGTCCCGGAAGACAACTGTGATTGGCTCCAGCCACCTGCAATCATAAACATGAGCAGTAGGAAATTAATGGATTGTAATACATGAGAATGTTTTATATTTTTAATGTTATTATTTTTTTATTAAAGATTTATCTGTGGGCCAGATGCAGCCATCAAAAGAGCCACATTTGGCTCACGAGCCATAGGTTCCCGACCCCTAGTCTAGAAAACAGAAAACTAGCAGACTTTGAGGGTTATCTAGTTAAGTCCCCTGCTTCCAGGTTAGTGAATATACTAGCAGTCAGTTCACTTATGAGTTTTTAATGGCCAATCTTTTTTTACTAAAAATTGACTTATCTACCATCTTCCTAAAGTATGCCATTGGTTATGCTCATTCTCCTAGGGAAATCTCTTTCACGTTTTAGGTCTCCCTTGGTTCCCCAGTCTATTTACATTATCATTTTATCTCCCAAATCACCACTGTTGTTTGGAAAATGACTACTTTGTAGAGAACAACAAGCAGGGACTGGCCCATATAGTGTGATACAGCACTAACATTTATTATTCTCTTGTATTTTAATTTTTCATCAACATCATACACAAAGGTGAATATCTGATGCCTGTCCTTTGGAGCCTTTAATTCTTCTTTTTGTCATTTCTAACTCAAATCTAGTAAAGGACTCCCACAAGGCATGTAGAAACATGCCTGCACCAAAGTGGGAGATAGTGTGATAGAGTAGAATCAGCACAGGTTTTGGAATTTGGCTTTGGGGGGTCTCAGTTTCCTTAACAATAAAATAAAAGTAGTGCATATAAAGGGCCTGGCATGAAATATATTTTTGATAATGTACCAGTTATTTTCAGCAAATTATAGTCCAGTAGAGGAGTGATAATTTCCCTCTTGCCTTTAATATGGCTCTTCAATGCAATCCCACCCCAAAGGCTGGGATGATATTGGAGATATTCTAGCCTTATTTCCCCAACTTTCATCCCTTTCCTATCTGTTTTATCTTGTTATATTCCTCCTCAACCCTTCCTTCTTCCTTTTTCATTTCTTTTTTTTTTAAAGATTTTTTTAAATTTTATTTATTCATTTTAGAGAGGAGAGAGAAAGGGAGAAAGAGAGAGAGAGAGGAGAGAGAGACAGAGAGAGAAGGTGGAGAGGAGCTGGAAGCATCAACTCCCATATGTGCCTTGACCAGGCAAGCCCAGGGTTTCAAACCGGCGACCTCAGCATTTCCAGGCCAACGCTTTATCCACTGCGCCACCACAGGTCAGGCCCTCTTTCATTTCTTATCATCCTCTTCTAACTTCTCTTTCTCATGCAGCAGGTAAAAAATTCAATTCATCCAAATAGGAAATGACTTCCCAACTGAATTCAAAGGGCTTCAGGCTTTCTTCCTGCTGTGGTATGTGATTATTATTCTGATTAAGCCTCTGGAGAAAACAGTGACAACTAAGACAGAGCGGCCAACATATGCCCATCTCATAGGATTTTACTATAAGCCAAGCAGTTGGTCTGAACTTTTCTAGCATTTGGGCTACTACTTCCCAGGCCCAGCTCAGAGAGCCATAAAAATTAGTTTCTGATCTTACTGCACTCTGTATGTGGGGAGAAGAGGGAGGAGAGAAGAATAAAGACTGTAACTAAAAGGGTTATGAAAATTGCCTAGCTAGGGGATCATTTCTTGGCAGAAAATGATGATAAAAATAGCCACTTGTAACTGAAATTAAGCCATACCCTTGCGGCTTCAAGTCATCTGGTTACATCTTTCTTTTTCTGACACAAACAAGTTTCTGCTACAGTTAGCACCACACAGGCAATTGGACAAAGGCAGGGCAGTGCCAAGCCCAATATTAGTACATCTGCAAAGAAATTGTCAACAGAATGCCAGCAGCAGCAGCAGCATCTGCTGCTATTGTATTTCTAGGATCGATGGCAGAAACAGATAAAGCAGCTGAATTTCCAGGACACAGTGAGGACACCCGGGCTCAGGTGGAGTTTGTTGAACTGTATATCAGTTTGTTAAGGTTTCCATAACAAAGTACCACAAACTGAGTGGCTTAAACAATAGAAATTTGTTTCCTCACAGTTATAGAGAACATAAACCTTAAATCAAGGTATCAGCAAGGTTGATTCCTTCTGAGGGCTGTGACAGAGAATCTGTTCCATGCCTCTCAACTTCTGGTGGTTTAACATCTCTTGGCTTGTAGATCACTGCTTTTATCCTTACATGGCTTTTGCCACCTTTGTGTCCAAATTCCCCTTTTTATAAAGATACCAGTCATATTGGATTAAGCGTCCAACCAATACAGTATCAAGATCTGAATTAATTATATCTGCAGTGACCTTATTTCAAAAAAATAATGTCATATTCTCAGGTACTAGCAGTTTGAATTCAACATATGATTTTGAGAAGAACATAACTCATAACAGGCTGGAAAGTTCAAGGAGCAAGAGTGGTAATGCCTTGCATAGAAGGAGTAAAAAACACCTTTTGTTTTTATTGTTACTGATAAGAATAGGCACTATCATCTAATAAGCATTATCAGTTATTTTATAGGTACTGAGCTGAGTTCTTTAAATACATTATTTTAGAAATTCACACCACAAATCTATGAAGTAGGTACTTAACTGTTATTATCCTCATGATTCAGTGGACAAAACTGAGGCACCAGAAAGGGAAATGACTTGCCCCATAGAAGGGAATTGACTTGGCCCAGGTCTTATGACTTGGCCCAGGACATATATCCAGTAATCAACAAAATGAGGTTTAGACTCAGGTCCATGTGATATCAAAGAATCTCCCAAATGGTCTTCCTACCATATATTCTCATTAATTGGCAAATCTCTACTTTCTCCACTTCAGGACATGAAACACCAGAGACTGTAGAGAATTTCTGATTGTATGACTGGTGAGGTCAGTTTAAGTCTTCCTGGATGGTTGTTGCATCTTCTTTGTAGACCTTTAAGAGTAAGAGAGCTCTCTACCAGATCTATGTATGATGGGAAGCTGTCTTGAGGTGGGAGTATAGGTGAAATGATTTTCAGAGTGTCCTGTCAGGAATGGTAGGGGTAGGGGTGGGAGAAGAAGAACATAGAAATAAAGGAAGTGTAGCAAGAAAATATTTTTATGAAATCAGTAAAACGTAATAGCTCACATTCATAGAGCACTTACCACATGTCAGCCACTGCTATAAGTACTTTATACAAATTTACTCATTTAATATCAAAGCAAACCTATGAAGTATGGCCCATCTTTATCCTTGGTTGATAAGGAAGGAAACTGAGGCACAGAAATGTTAAATAACTTGTCTAAGGTTTCACAATTAATATATATTAAAATTGGGGTTTGAATCTAAGAAGTTTGGCTCCAGCCAGCCCCAAGAAATGTATTCTTCTCTTATTGAACAATTCAATCAAACTCACTGCCATATGGTGATCTGCATGTTACCCAGTGCAAATTATGTTAAGATGTATTATCTCCTTCAGTCTTCAAAAGAACCACATGTGCTGTCACATCAGTGTCATATGATAGCAGATGAAAACAAGGTTCAGAGAGGTGGGATGAAATATTTCAAGTTACATAGTCATGTGACAGAGCTCAGATTCAAAGCCAGGTCTATGATACCCCAACACTAAGAAGCTACTGTAAGATTGAACCAAAGATTCAACGGGAACAAGACCATGGTGAAATTTTCAATCCATTTGTATGCTAAGATTAGCGAGAAAGTCAAGGATAAAGTCAGAAAAGATAGATTCCATTCACAGCTACAACTTTTAGTTGCTGTATAACCTTGAAAGTTACTTCCCTCCTGGATCTCTGATTGCCCAGCCAGCCAAAAGGGAGAAGAAAGCCCTATTTCCCTTCTTCTCTGGACTAATAAGATTTATAAGATAGCAGATACATACATGTAAAACTAAGTGCTGTGGAAATGTGGACTTATTGATGGTCTTAGAAAGGAAGGAAACAACCAATGCCTTTTGTTATTCAAAGTATAAAGTCTGTGGTAATGTTCTAAGACCTAGTAAGTTCCATCTAGCTTGGGCCACTTAGTTTAAAGCTAATGCCCTACACAGTACCTAACCAAAATCCTCTATTTCGCAAATTCCAGTCTGAATCCACCAGTAAAACCTCCTCATACTTTCAAATTAGATGAAAGTACATCAATTTTTTATGAATGAATGTTCAGTTCTTTTTCCTGTGAGTAATTAGCAAGTAGCAAGAAGCTGGAGAGTAGAGGACAATGTTTTTCATTAACCAGAAAGTTATTTTGTGAATGTTAGAGCTGCAGAAATTATTCCCCATCCAACAATATTGCAGAAAAATGGTCTTTGCCCATGCCTACTTCCACTTTTATCTCTTTGTAGTTGATTAAATTGCACTGTTTCTATTCTTTCTTGAAGTTAAACTTTCAACTCAATGCATTGAACACAATAGGTTTTCAGCAAATATTTGCTTACCAATTAACTTAAGCTACTCATAACTGAAATCCTAGTAGCAAAGTGAAAGTGTGGCCAGGAAGCTACCAAGAGAATGGAGTCCAATTAGTTGGCTCCCTACACAAGATAACTTGACATGACATGAGATCTGATACACATTTTTGTGTGTGCGAGAGAGACAGAGAGACGGACAAATAAGGTCAGACAGACAGGAAGAGAGAGAGAGATGAGAAGCATCAATTCTTTTTTGTTGCTCCTTAGTTGTTTGTTCATTGACTGCTTTGTCATATGTGCCTTGACCGGGGGGGGGGGGCTGCAGCAGACCGAGTGAGCCCTTGCTCAAGCCAGTGACCTTGGGCTCAAGCCAGCAACCTTGGGCTTCAAGCCAGCAACCCTTGGGCTTAAGCCAGCAACCATGAGGTCATGTGTGTGATCCCATGCTCAAGTCAGTGATCCCACGCTCAAGCTGGTGAGACCTCGCTCAAGATGGATGAGCCCATACTCAAGCCATAGACCTTGGGGTTTCAAACCTGGGTCCTCTGTGTTCCAGTCTGATATACTTTTAATTTAAAAATATTGTATATTATGTCATGTTGTCTTATTGGAAGTGGGGAGTTCTCACTTCCTGCTGCAACAAACCACTATCAGAGACTCCATTTTTCAGATACCAATACTGATACATAAATTATTCTGCTGATTTTTACAGAAACCTAAGGAGCCTTTTAGATTGGCAAAAAGCTACTATCCCATGATGATTCTTGAGTCATGTGTGGAGAGAAGGATAACTTCTCTCCCACTGATTAACATCTCACTGTAATTCCTGAAGTGACTAAAAGCTATGAAAAATTAGAGCTGGCTGGCAGTTTGGGGAAAATTGATTGTTATGTGTTACTTTCTCTTTTAAAGTGCAAATGAAATACTATTTCTGAAAACAGGTCCCCCTTACTAGTATGCTGACAAGACAGTGTATACCAAATTGAGGCTCTGAGTTGGCACTAGGCAACTTAGGGCTTATGTCTTTGCTACTTATAGCCATTCTCTACTGGAAATACTGTGGAGCAGGCTCGTCTGCCTTTGAATTGGCTAATCTACCTGTTGGGATGGCTTCTTGGTGAGAACAGAGCTTGGCTAGCCTTCCCTCCCTAAATTTGCCTAATTGGTGCATATACCTCATTCTGTTCACTGTCAATAGCTAATGTGAAGCAAAAATGATCAACCAATGGAGAAACATAAAGTTGTAGTTAGTTGGCTGAAGAAGGCATAGGACAGTGGTTCTCAAACTTTTTGAAGTCAGGGCACATTTTAAATGCTACAAATAATTGTAGGTGCACTAAATACAAATTTCTGAGAAATATGTTATAATAATTAAGTCAAATATTAAAGAAAAGAGCGACGTCAGAGAAATAGTGCTGTAAGGAGCGATACCAATAAATCTCCCCCAAAATTCAACAAGATCTTTAACCAGAGACAGAAAAATCTATCCTTGGAGCCTCCAACAGTTCCACACTAAATGCAAAGGTATGATTGAGCAAAAAATTGACTAAATATATAATCAACCCCAAAGGAAATAAGATGAAGGAAGAAATACTCTGCCTTCCTCACTAACCTAAATAAGGGCTGCTTTCACTGGGAACTGAAAGTATAGGAACTGAGGTGGGCATAGGGTGTGAACAGTACCAGACTGCGGCACAAATGTCTGAACCAGGCTGTGGCATGGACATCCAAGCCGAGGAAAAACTGTGCTTGTGGCAACCCAGTCAACACAAGCTAACGCTTGTGCCAAATCCAGACAAAGAAAAACAAGTGGGGCAGCCATCTGCCTCGATCTCCTGGTTGGCACATGCAGATAGTGTGTGAAAGCTTCCTCCTAGAGTCCCGGGAGTGGGCGCCCGTGTTACCAGACAGAGGGGCAGAATCAGAGGCCTTTGTATGAGCTAAAACCGGAGTCTCAGGGTCACACCTGTGCCCTGAAAAGCGGCGCATGAGGAGTGAGTGGGAGAAAAATTCCCAATGTTTGAACTTTTCCATGCAGGCAGGGCACCTCACCCGGAATGAGAGGCGGCCAGCCTGATATCCTGGTCAGTGAGTGCGGATAGTGGACGAGAGATTCCCCCGGGAGTGGATGACCATGTTACCGGACAGAGGGGCAGAGTCAGAGGCCTTTGTGTGGGCCGAATCTGGAGTCTCGGGGTCGCCCCTGTGCCCTGTAAAAGCAGCGCGTGGGGAGTGAGAGGGAGAAAAATTCTCAATGCTGGAACTTCTCCCGGTGAGCAGGGCACATCACCCAAGGTAAGAGGCAGCCAGCCCAATATCCTGGTTGGCGAGCGCAGATAGTGGGCGAGAGAGTCCCCTGGGAGTGGGTGCCCGTGTGCCCAGACAGAGGGGCAGAGTCAGAGGCCTTTGCGTGGGCTGTGACCAGAGTCTCAGGTTCACTGACCCTGTGCCCTGAAGAGTGGTGCACAAAAGCGAGATTCCCTATGCTTGAACTTCTCCAGGCAGGTGGGGCACCTCACCCAGCCATACAAGCTAACAGACCTATGAAGGATTAGCTTTAACCCACAGTCTGCTTATCTCCCAACTGAACTATGCGACCCTAAATGACAAGATCTCTCTCAGGTCAGTGATCTAAGACAAGAGGGGAGATATTTTTTAGTACCTCTTGTTATGCTATGCACATAGGGGTGGGGGCAACCTCTGATTGGCAGAGCTTGCATACTCAGGGCTATATGTTAAAAAGAGGATTTGGCAGCTTTGCAAACAGTGACTACCCAGCCAAAACAGGTTACAAAGTGCCAAAAGCCTGGGGAAAGGGGTCCCACAGAGTGCTGAGGCATTCGGGATGTGCCTAGAGGCACATAGAAAGGCACCTTGAAAACAATTGGCTCCCAGCTCCACCTGATTATGGTAGCGGCTCTGACTGATTGAACCTTACCCAGAGCCCTGCGCTGAGTGGGAATAGAGTGGGGATTTGCCAGCTCTTTGAGCCTCTGATCTCCAGGCAGAGGAAGCAGCAACCCCATAGCTGGATCATCAGGCTGCTAATTCAGGAAGGAAAGACTAGGAGAGAGGCTCCAGGAAAAATGACTCTCTTATTGTCAGAGCCTGCAAATGCTAATGGACCTCTACTGCCAACGAGACTGAAGCCCAATATATGACATCACCATAGAGACTTATCAACTGCAAACCTCTACCTAAGCATGCCACAGGGGCAGAGCCTAGGGTACAGAGTCACTGACCAGGAAGAGAGAGAGAAAAGAAAGAGCAAGAAGATAACCTCTCAAAATCAAGAATAATCCACAGACTTTATAACCTATCTCATTTTATTATATTTGTTCATTTGATTCTCTTATCTTCTTGTCCTGATTATTTTCTTCCTTTTCCAATTTGGTCGTTTAATTCTCTGCCAGTCTTACTCTCTCCTCTCCTTGAACTACACTACCCATAAGTGTTACATCTCTCATTATCTTTCCTTTCCTCTTCCTTTCTCTCTATAAGGGTTGCACTCCAAAACCCTTAATTCTCTCTCTCTCTCTCTCTCCCCCCTTTTGATCTTTTTTCTTTTTTTTTTCCTCTTTCTTTTTTTCTCCCTCTATATTAGTTTCTTCTTTTCTCCTTTACTTTTCCTCTCATTCAATCCTCAATCACAAACAAATTATTTTATTTGGGACTCAAATATTTCTTTGTGGTGCTTTGGGGGTTTTTTACTTTCCTTTTTTAATTCACTAGAAGTGCTCCCAACCCTGGCTCTCCATTCTATCTAGTTTTTCCTCCACTTAATACAATAAATTTTTTTTTATTTTTTTGCCTTTTTCCTGTTTTCCTCTTATTCCTCTCATTATATCTCTTAGTCAACCATCACCTAAAAGCAAATCATTTTATTCTTGACCCAATTTTTTTCCTTTTCTGCGTTTTGTGGGTCCATACCCCCTTTGTTTGACACTTTATCACTTCTCCCAAATGCAGGCCCTCCATTATAGGTAGTTTTTGTTCTATTTAGCACAATATAATTCACAGTTCACCACAAGATTTTCTCAAGAAGGAGTGGAGAGGAGAGGAGTGGAAAAAAAAAAAAAGAAAATAATAATTTTTAAAATTTTTTAAACTTTTTATTCTTTATTAATTCTCATTAGTACTATCAACAAATCCATCCTCAGATGCCATTAAGGAAAAGGAAATCGAATATCATGGATACAAAAGAAAAAGACGTAGCACAGATAGATGAGGAAAAATCTATGGAGAAAAAATTTAATATATTGGAAACCTTGGAGCTAAATGACAGAGAATTTAAAATATAAATCCTAAAAATACTCAAAGATATACAAGAAAACACAGAAAGGCATTATAGGGAGCTCAGAAAACAACTCAACAACACAAAGAATATATTACCAAGGAAATTGAAACTAAAAAAAAAACAAATCAAACAGAGATGAAAAACTCAATTCACGACCTGAAAAATGAGGTAACAAGCTTAGCTAATAGAACAGGCCAGATAGAAGGTAGGATTAGTGAAATAGAAAACAAGCAACTTGAGGCACAATAGAGAGAAGAAAAAAGAGACTCAAAAAATAAAAAAAATGAGAAAGCCCTACAGGAATTGTCTGACTCCATCAAAAAGAATAACATGGCCCTGGCCGGTTGGCTCAGCGGTAGAGCGTCGGCCTAGCGTGCGGAGGACCCGGGTTCGATTCCCGGCCAGGGCACACAGGAGAAGCGCCCATTTGCTTCTCCACCCCTCCGCCGCGCTTTCCTCTCTGTCTCTCTCTTCCCCTCCCACAGCCAAGGCTCCATTGGAGCAAAGATGGCCCGGGCGCTGGGGATGGCTCTGTGGCCTCTGCCTCAGGCGCTAGAGTGGCTCTGGTCGCAACATGGCGACGCCCAGGATGGGCAGAGCATCGCCCCCTGGTGGGCAGAGCATCGCCCCTGGTGGGCTTGCCGGGTGGATCCCGGTCGGGCGCATGCCGGAGTCTGTCTGACTGTCTCTCCCTGTTTCCAGCTTCAAAAAAATGAAAAAAAAAAAAAAAAGAATAACATAAGAATAATAGGTATATCAGAGGAAGAAGACAGAGAAAATGGAATGGAGAACATATTCAAACAAAGAATAAATGAGAACTTCCCAAGCTTGTGGAAAAAACTAAAGCCTCAAATTGAAGAAGCAAACAGAACTCCGAGTTTTCTTAACCCCAACAAACCTACTCCAAGGCACATCATAATAAAACTGGCACAAACAAATGACAAAGAAAAAATTCTCAAGTCAGCCAGGGAAAAGAAGAATACAACATATAAAGGAAGGTCCATTAGATTATCATGGGATTTCTCAGCAGAAACTCTACAAGCTAGAAGAAAGTGGACCCCAATATTTAAAGTCCTGAAAGAGAGGAACTTTCGGACAAGAATAACATACCCATCAAAGCTATCCTTCAAATACAAAGGAGAAATAAAAACATTCACAGATACAGAAAAGATGAGAAAATTTATCATCAGAAAACCCCCACTCCAGGAATTACTAAAGGGAGTTTTCCAAACAGATACAAAGGACAAAACAAAACAAAACCACAAGTAAAAGCTCCACCAAGAAAACAATAAAACCAAATTTAAACTGTGACATCAGCAACAAACAAAAAAAAGGGGAGAGGACGGAAATTAACAGTAGCAAAGGACGATGGAGTAGAGAAGTACTCACAAGATAGTGCATTACAATGAACAGGGTAGGAACCCTTTTCATTACTTAATGGTAACCACCCTTGAAAAAAACACCACAGAAGCACATGATTTAAAAAAGAGAGCAACAGAGGAAAGAAGTATGGAATACAACCAAACAAAAACAAAGGATAGAGAAACAAAAGAGAAGAATCAAACAAGACACAAAACTGACAGAAAGCAATGTATATAATGGCAATAGGGAACCCACAAGTATCAATAATTACACCAAATGTAAATGGATTAAACTCACTAATAAAAAGACAGAGTAGCAGAATGGATTAAAAGAGAAAATCCAACTGTATGCTGCCTACAAGAAACTCATCTAAGCAACAAGGATAAAAACAAATTCAAAGTGAAAGGCTGGAAAACAATACTCCAAGCAAATAACATAAAAAAAAGCAGGAATAGCAATACTCATATCTAATGAAGCTGAGTACAAGACAGCAAAAGTATTCAGAGACAAAAATGGTCATTTCATAATGATTAAGGGGATGCTGAATCAAGAAGACATAACAATTCTTAATATATACGCACCAAACCAAGGAGCACCAAAATATATAAGACAGCTACTTATTGACTTAAAACAAAAACTGACAAAAATGAATGATACTTGGGGACCTCAATACACCGTTGATGGCTCTAGATCGGTCATCCAAACAGAGAATCAATAAAGATATATTGGTCTTAAACAAAACACTGGAGCACCTGGATATGATAGACATCTACAAGACATTTCATCCCAAAGTGACAGAGTATATATTTTTCTTCACTGTACATGAATCATTCTCAAGAATTGACCATATGTTGAGCAACAAAAATAACATCAGCAAATTCAGAAAAATCAAAGTTTTACCGAGCATATTTTCTGATCATAAAGCCTTGAAACTATTATTCAACTGCAAAAGAGAGAAAAAAAAACACCACAAAAATGTGAAAACTAAACAACATACTTTTAAAAAATGAATGGATCAAAGAAGAAATAAGCGCAGAGATCAAAAAATATATACAGACAAGTGAAAATGACAATAAAACATATCAGAATCTATGGCATGCAGCAAAAGCAGTGATAAGAGGGAAGTTCATATCACTTCAGGCCTATAGGAACAAACAAGAGAGAGCCCAAGTAAACCACTTAACTTCACACCTTAAAGAACTAGAAAAAGAAGAACAAAGACAACCTAAAACCAGACAAAGAAAGGACATAATAAAAATCAGAGCAGAACCTGACCTGTGGTGGCACAGTGGATAAAGCATCAACCTGGAAATGCTGGGGTCGCCAGTTCAAAACTCTGGGCTTGCCTGGTCAGGGCACATATGGGAGTTGATGCTTCCAGCTCCTCACCCCTTCTCTCTCTCTCTCTCTCTCTCTCTCTCTCTCTCTCTCTCTCTCTCTCTGTGTGTGTGTATGTGTCTCTCCCTCTACTCTCTAAAATGAATAAATAAAAAAATTTTTAAAAATCAGAGCAGAAATAAATGAAATAGAGAACAGAAAATCTATAGAAAAAATTAATAGAACAAGGAGCTGGTTCTTCGAAAAGATCAACAAAATTGACAAACCCTTGGCAAGACTTACCAAGAAAAAAAGAGAAAGGACTCATATAAACAAAATCCAAAATGAAAGAGGAAAAATCACCACGGATATCATAGATATACAAAGAATTATTGTAGAATACCATGAAAAACTTTATGCCACTAAATTCAACAATCTAGAGGAAATGAATAAATTCCTAGAACAATACAACCTTCCTAGACTGAGTCAAGAAGAAGCAGAAAGCCTAAACAGACCAATTAGTAGGGAAGAAATAGAAAAAACCCATCAAAAACCTCCCCAAAAATAAAAGTCCAGGCCCAGACGGTTATACTAGTGAATTCTATCAAACATTCACAGAAGACTTGGTTCCTATTCTACTCAAAGTCTTCCAAAAAAATGAAGAAGAAGCAATACTTCCAAACACATTTTATGAAGCCAACATAACCCTCATACCGAAACCGGGCAAGGACAGAACAAAAAAAGAAAATTACAGACCAATATCTCTAATGAATACAGATGTTAAAATATGAAACACAATACTAGCAAATCGAATACAACAACATATTAAAAAAATAATATGTCATGATCAAGTGGGATTCATCCCAGAATCTCAAGGATGGTTCAACATCCGTAAAAAAGTTAACATAATACACCATATCAACAAAACAAAGAAAGAAACCACATGATCTTATCAATAGATGCAGAAAAGGCATTCGATAAAATACCACACAATTTTATGTTTAAGGCTCTCAACAAAATGGGTATAGAAGGAAAATATCTCAATATGATAAAGGCCAGATATAATAAACCATCAGCTAACATCATATTAAATGGCACAAGACTGAAGGCTTTCCTCCCTTAAATCAGGAAAAAGACAGGGTTGTCCACTCTCTCCACTCTTATTTAATGCAGTGCTAGAGGTTCTAGCCAGATCAATCAGACAAGACAAAGAAATAAAAGGCATCCATATTAGAAAACAAGAAGTAAAGGTATTACTTTTTGCAGATGACATGATCCTATACATCGAAAACCCCAAAGAATCTACAAAAAGACTACTAGAAACAATAAGCCAATACAGTAAGGTTGCAGGATACAAAATTAACATACAGAAGTCCATAGCCTTTCTATATGCCAACAGTGAAACATTTGAGAACGAACTAAAAAAAAAAAAAAAATAGCCCCCTTCATGATTGCAACAACAAAAAATAAAATACATAGAAATAAACATAAAAAGAATGTAAAGAACTTATATAATAAAAACTACAAACCATTGTTAAGGAAAATTGAAAAAGATACAATGAGATGGAAGAATATTCCTTGTTCTTGGATAGTAAGAATAAATATAATCAAGATGGTCATATTACCCAAAGCAATATACAAATTTAATGCAATTCCCATCAAAATTCCAATGACATTTTTAAAGAAATGGAACAAAAAATCATCAGATTTATCGATATATGGAAATATAAAAAAAACCCGAATAGCCAAAGCAATCCTAAAGAAAAAGAATGAAGCTGGGGGCATTACAATACCTGATTTCAAACTATATTATAGAGCCAGAACAATCAAAACAGCATGGTATTGGCAGAAAAATAGACACTCAGACCAATGGAACAAAATAGAAAGTCCAGAAATAAAACCACACATATATGATCAAATAATTTTTGATAAAGGGGCCAACAACACACAATGGAGAATAGAAAGCCTCTTCAACAAATGGTGCTGGGAAAACTGGAAAGCTACATGCAAAAGAATAAAACTTGACTACACTTTGTCCCCTGTACTAAAATTAATTCAAAATGGATCAAAGACCTAAATATAAGACCTGAAACAATAAAGTACATAGAAGAAGACATAGGTTCTAAACTCATGGACCTTGGTTTTAAAGAGCATTTTATGAATTTGACTCCAAAGGCAAGGGAAGTGAAGGCAAAAATAAATGAATGGGACTACATCAGACTAAGAAGTTTTTGCTCAGCAAGAGAAACTGACAACAAAATAGATAGCAAACTAAATAGCAAATGATATTTTCAAACAACAGCTCAGATAAGGGCCTAATATCCAAAATATACAAAGAACTCATAAAACTCAACAACAAACAAACAAACAATCCAATAAAAAAAAAATCGGAAGTGGACATGAACAGACACTTCTCCCAGGAAGAAATACAAATGGCCAACAGATATATGAAAAGATGCTCATCTTCATTAGTTATTAGAGAAGTGCAAATCAAAACTGCAATGAAATACCACCTCACACCTGTTATATTAGCTATTATTAATAAGACAGGTAATAGCAAATGATGGAGAGACTGTGGAGAAAAAGGAACCCTCATTCACTGTTGGTGGGAATGTAAAGTAGTACAACCATTATGGAAGAAACTATGGTGGTTCCTCAAAAAACTGAAAATAGAACTACCTTATGACCCAGCAATCCCTCTACAGGGTATATACCTCCAAAACTCAGAAACATTGATACGTAAAGACACATGCAGCCCCATGTTCACTGCAGCATTGTTCACAGTGGCCAAGACATGGAAACAACCAAAAAGCCCTTCAATAGAAGACTGGATAAAGAAGATGTGGCACATATATGCTATGGAATACTACTCAGCCATAAGAAATGATGACATCGGATCATTTACAACAAAATGGTGGGATCTTGATAACATTATACCTAGTGAAATAAGTAAATCAGAAAAAACCAAGAACTGCATTATTCCATATGTAGGTGAGACATAAAAACGAGACTAAGAGACATTGACAAGAGTGTGGTGGTTACGGGGGTGGGAAAGGGGGAGGGGGAGGGGCACAAAGAAAACTAGATAGAAGGTGACGGAGGACAATCTGACTTTGGGTGATGGGTATGCAACATAATTGATCGACAAAGCCCTGGCCGGTTGGCTCAGTGGTAGAGCGTCGGCCTGGTGTGCAGAAGTCCTGGGTTCAATTCCCGGCCAGGGCACACAGGAGAAGTACCCATCTGCTTCTCCACCCCTCCTCCTCTTTCCTCTCTGTCTCTCTCTTCCCCTCCCGCAGCCGAGGCTCCATTGGAGAAAAGATGGCCCGGGCGCTGGGGATGGCTCCTTGGCCTCTGCCCCAGGTGCTAGAGTGGCTCTGGTCGCAACAGAGCGACGCCCCCTGGTGGACGTGCCGGGTGGATCCCGGTCGGGCTCATGCGGGAGTCTGTCTGACTGTCTCTCCCCGTTTACAGCTTCAGAGAAAAAAAAATTAATTGATCGACAAGATAACCTGGACATGTTTTCTTTGAACATATGTACCCTGGTTTATTGATGTCACCCTAGTAAAACTAATAAAAAAATTAAAAATAAATATTAAAGAAAAAATATAAAGTCCAGGTGTGCTTTTATGGTAATTAAATAAAATAAATATGACAAAATTAAATTTATTCTGACATTAAAAACCATTTTTATCTTACATTTTTTGTGTTATACTTTTAAGAATTTTTTAAAAAAGAGGGGTTAAAAGATAAAAAAATGGCAAAAAAGTTATCTTTTTATATATATAGATACATTCTTAGTAAGATTTCGTAAATTTGGCAGGTCACGGCACGAATGTGTTAAGTTTTTTCATTCTTGTGTTTATGAGAAACATGAGCCTGATGTGTCCTAGAGATTTCTTCGATGTTTGGGCATCTATTTGAAAGGCAAACTCTCATTTCCTAGTTTATACATTGAAGACTTCCTATTTTACTCTTAATTGTGTTGAGGGTAGAGAATCCTAATTCACTTAAATAGGATGTTGAAAATTGTAGTAAAATGTTCAAAGCTTTTTTAGCTATTGCCACATATTTTTCTTTTATACAAATCCAAAAGGCTTCAAGAGACAATTCCTTATGTTTAATCATCAATCCAAAACCCCCACCATACATATCATCTTAACTTGACACCACACAAAGGACAGAAGAAACTTGCCTCCAGTCTTTCCAAGGAACATGGGGTGTAGTGTAAACAATCCAGCACCACAGCTTAACAGCCTTTTGCAACCTAATCAGGCAAGTGAGGTGGGGGGTTGGGTAGACTGTCAGCTTACAGCCAATTCCCTAAAACTCTGTTCCCTAAAAATCTAAACTACAAAAACCCTGTTGGTTTTTTGGTCCCCAACAGGCACATATTTCTCTGGAATACCATAGGGTGCGCCCTGGTGCACACTTTGAGAACCACTGGCATAGGAGAAAGGAGAGAAGACACAATATTTTAGTGAATTAAAACCTAGTTTTATTTATTATAGAACACTGTTCTCTGTGAAAACAAAAAATGATAAACTAAAACTTCAATTTCAAATATTTAAGTTATATTTAAAGAATCATATTGGAAATTGAACCAGATAATAAGCAAGAAATATACATTTACCTATTTCTGGTGGACTTGATAGGGAGATAAGAGACTTTAAAGAAGGGCTTCAGCTACTGTCTAATTTCAGATGCATTCTTATACTCTCTTAGGCATAAATTTATCCCATGTAAAATACGCTTCAGAGAAGAAAGTTTCAAGGTCTCTATTTCATCTTAAAGCTTAACAACTCTCAATGTCAAGAAATGTTGCTTTATATTTATCTCAAATCCTCCATATTAAAGATAATCTATTTGTTCTTGTTCAAGCCTTTGGAGACAAAGGACAGTCAGTCATGCATTTGAAAATCGTATTTTCATTACCCCACACTCTTTTCTCTTCTCTTTTCTTCTCTTCTCTTCTAAGTTAAACAATCTCAGCTTTTTAAATCTTCCCTTGAAAATCTTATTTTCTGAGGAGCCACTGTGCCACTTCACCCGCAGGTGTTGTAAGGTACCAAAAACTACAGAATTAATATTAATATTTTAAGAGGCTTGAAGAACATTTTATTAATTTGGGTTAAGGTGTGCAGAGAAATTGTGAGAATAGTCTCTGTACTGTGTGATTGGCATAACCAGGATGGCCCTTGGCATTATATTGTAAATGCAAAGGGGAGGAAAACATGGATTCCCAGACATTTCACCACACCTATGGGAAAAGGGGTGAATGGCTAGCCAGGTGCAGGGAGAGAAAAGCCAAAATAAACCTTTTCTTATAGCAATGAGCCATTTGTGGGCATTTGTCCCCACGGAAACTACCTCTCCTATGTAAATGCGTGTGGTTAATATGTGTGACTCTGGACAGAGAAATGGCGGATAAACACTAGAAAATATAGGAATGCCTTTTAATATGTAAAGAGACATCTTTCTACCATTGTGTTGACTTATAAATTTTGTTTTCTCCAACATGATGTATGGCTTGCAAATTAAACATGGTCCCATCATGTTAAAGGACATAAGACTGTAACCAATAGTGGTAAAGGGCTCCTAATTGCAATTTTTGCTTCTGTACTTCCCACTTACAAAACTATAAAAAATAAGTAAAACAAAGGGCCAGCGTGCTCTCCCTCAGACTTCTGTCGGAGTTGCCGCTGCTTGGCCAAGCTAGACAATAAAGCTTTGGTGTGTAATCGATGGACTTTGTTCGTGTCTTCAATGTTTTGGGTCCCTCCACATTAGGTTTAACATTTTCCTACCCCCTTTGTGGTTCTCCTCAAGATTCCCTTCACACTCTCTTCATCCAACAAAAATGTCAACTTAAAAACTAGATAAAGTCCTGGCTAAGTACTGAGTAAAATTGGGAGCTTCCTTTCCAATGATCATATTATTTTGCATACTCAGGTTTTTTTTATACATTTTTATTAATTTTAATGGGGTGACATCAATAAATCAGGATACATATGTTCAAAGAAAACAAAAATGGTTGTGCTACAATGATGAAATTACAAGGGTTTTATTCTCAAATTTTCATGTAGTTTTTTTTTTTCATTGTTAGTGGGCTGTCTCGGCTTTTGAGCAGTAGTTTGGTCTTTCTTTACAAAGAATACTCTGAAATTCTTAGCTCACTCTCAAAGGCACTGTTTAATAACACCCCCTTCCCTCCAATTTGGCTTTCCCATCTGTCAAACCATATCTGGATGTAACCATATTAAGCACGTTCCAGGGACCTCCATTCATCTGAACTTCCAAATAATCCTGGAAGGTAGCCAAGGTAGAAACAAGTCTCTTCTTGAAAATATGAGAAAACAAAGGCTTGAAGAAGCCAGAAAATAAAGGCGGCATAAATAGCAGGAGGGAGGTTAGGTCTAGAACCCAGGTATTCTAATTTCAAATCCCATGAATATTTCATTACATCATCCACTGCTGGGCTATATGACTACAGATATAATGAGCCCAAGATTATCTATGTGACCATGCTCGTCCCCTCAATCCTTTTCATTGCTAGGTGAAAAGGCAGCTTGGGGTAGAAATGCAAAGTTAACATTTATGACATGCTTACTATGTATCAATTAACCAATCTATAATATAGTTTTTAGAGAGGAAGCAACAGGCTTAGGGTAGTAAGGTGATTTCCCAAGATCACCCAGTTGGTTAATGGTAGAGCTGATATTCAAACTCAGCTTTGTCTGACCTCAAAACCCAGGCCCTTGGCACTATATTAGAAAGAGTGGGAACTTTCACTCAAGTTAGTAACCTGGCTAAGGCTTCAGGATCAACTACTGATCAGCTTTTATTTGAGGCTCACTTATACCTATATCTTTAAACAAAGGAAGAAGTCTCAGAATAGAGAGCCAGGATGGGCAGGTGGCAGCTGTGGCTTGAGTTTCTGTTGTATGAGTGAATGAAGTCAACTACATAGTTCCCCAGCCTATAGTAATCATTCTGAAAGTGTTTGACCTCTATTCCAGGCCTGTAATTGTGCTATCTCAACTCTAACCTTATGTCACACTTCATAAACCTCTTTGCTAATCTATTTTAATCTGGGTAGAAGAGTGAAGGGAACATAAACCACTGCAGTCTCGAAGCACTGCCCTGTATATGAACAAATATCTATAACAAATAAATATATCCCTTATTCTGTGGCAGGAATGTTGTAAGTACCTAATACATTTAATCCTCATCATTACCTTAAGAAGTAGATTTCAGATGTTACTAACAGGAAAATCAAGATAAAGAAAGATTAAATACTTGTCACGGTCAAACAGCTAATAAGTGTTAGAGCTAAAATTTGAAGTAGAGCAAATCTGCAAGTGTTCATGTTCTTAACCACAACACTGTGCTGCCACTCCAGGTATGATGTGAGAACTCAGTAACAAATTAGAACAGAAATACCTGGATTAATGCAAAAGCTGACGATAACAAACTATCTTCTATGTAGACAACATTTTAAAGTTTACATAGCAATTTCCACATTTGTGGACTCAGTTGGTCCTCATAAGAATGGTTTGAGGGAGGCAGAACTGGTTGTGTCAAAGGCTAGAAGACGATCTGTCCAAGATGACTGTGTGATCTGGAGGGAAAAGGAAAACCTTCATGCTCCAATAATGACTTGGAAAGTCAAAATGGACATCAGCCCTGCCAATTAAACCTCTCAAATAAAAACTATAGATTAGGTTGTCTGAGTTCATTAAGCATTGAGCAGGTTGAACTACTGTTCACTGGGATTTTATAACAAGGAGTTTCACAACTATACTCCATGGTTACTTGGTGTCAGTGCAGAGCTGTTATTAACCTTTCAACCTGCTTCAAGAAGGAAACATAAGCATAATTATTTTGATGATTAGTTAGCAGCAGCATCTTATTCAGTTCCTCTATAAATATCACCACACGGTACCAAAATGCAAACAAGAGAACTGAATTTTGTGTCCCTTCTAGAGAAGCAAAGGGAGATTTTGGCATCTCTGTCTCTATCTTCAGATCTCTCTCTCTCTCTCTCTCTCTCTCTCTCTCTCTCTCTCTCTCTCACACACACACACACACACACACACACACACACTCACAGCTATTGTTTTCAGCTTAGGTTATTTATGCCAATTCAAGGAATATTAGCTCATTTACTAGCTGTGTGTCCTTAAGAAAGTTATTAAACCACTCAGAGCTGTGAGGTTTTTCAACTGTAAGATGCAAATACCAATAACTATCCCCTAAAAGGTGCCTGGCATATAGTAGGTAGACAATAACTGGAAGGTGAGTCAGAGGTTGTAGTGCCTGCTGGATGGTAGGAAGGGAGTATATTAGGATAAAGGAATGTGTGTTAGAAGGTTGCAGTTTTTTTTAGGGGTTTGAGGGCCCAAGATGGGCTGAATCCTTAGGCATTCTGCTTGTATCAGGCAGCACCAGCAATCTTATGTAAGCTATTATATAAGTTACAAGACAAAACAACTCTCTGGTACTAGAATTTCCTTGGACATCAAGACTGCTGCAAAAACATCATTTCCAATCCTCATCTCCTTTCTGCTCTCCTCAAGCTTCACTGATTCCAAAGCCTTATACTGACTGGCCTATGCACACTACCCCCTCTATAACTCTGAACCACCTCTTTCATTCACTCCCCATCCTGTCTCACACAATTAAAACAACACACGTTTTCCTCAATTACCCTCCCCCTGCTGAGAGATAAAAAGTGTGGGATGTTGTAACAATAGATTCCCCAAGCAGTGCTTCAAAACAAACCAGAGGATTGAAGATGATGTACACAGACTGTTGGAATATTTTAATTAAATAAAAATGTATAAAAATGCTTCAGACTGAGTGATGCTGCTGATGTGCCTTCTTATTGCAATATTTATCTTCTGACCATGTGATAAGAAGGCTTGCGCTCCTTCTAACTTGCAGGTCAATAAGTCTCTGATGCACTCTTTCTCCCCTGGGCCCAGCATAGGGGCAGAATTTTCACAAGGCTCAGCTCTTTGAGAAGACTGCAGCAAGAACAGCTTGGCAGAGGATGAGCAGCAGTGATGCAAAGTTCCCTCAGAAACCCAGTATTCCACAATCTTATCTGGCTACTACAGAAAGAACACAGATAGACACAGAATAAACTCCAGAGGAGGAAGCAGAGACTCGGAGAAAGACTCAGAAGAGGATGCAAGAGTTAGAGTAGGAGTACAAGAAAAAAAATAAAGCAAGGACAAAAACATCAAGTAGGACAGAAAGAGGGACAGACTAGCAAACACAGTAAGCAAGTGAACATGAGGAATGATAAAAGGAAGATTGGCCAGGGAATGAGAGAATAAGAGAAAGAATAAAACAGGATAAAGGGAAAGGAAAAAAAAAGACAAAAGTACCAAAAAAGGCTTTGAAGAGAGGGAGAATGAAAAACAAAAAAAAAAAAAAAGGAGAAAAAATGAAGCAATTAAATGATATTGGGTGGGGGTGGGTTACCAGGCCCCTAACTAATATATTTCTTGTTTCACATTAGACAGTCCTTCCTACCTTCATAATAAGATTGCACTTGACAAGGAAATATGAAATATACTTGTTTCAATATTGACAACACATCTGCCCACATTTAAAAGCTGTAGTAACCAGGGCAAATTACAAAGGGAGATAAAGAAAAAGCCAGGAAGAGGCTTAGCAAGGCAGAATTTTTCCCCAAAGGAGGGAGAGATAAAGATAGGGTAGGGTGTGGTGGAGAAGAAGAAAGAGAAGGGGAGAGGAAAGAAGGAGGTAGAAGAAGGGACAAAAAGAAATGTAGGAAAACATAGATATTGAGATAAAAATATACACGTGCACATTAGTTTCAAATTAATTTTTGTTTTGAGATTAATAGCTTTGCCATATACTATTCCAGAAAATGAAGACGGCTACTTTTTCTGCACCTCCATTTCCCAGGTCTGCATTCTGCTCCCCATCCCTACAACCTCAGCTCCTACCCAGGCTCTCCTAAATCAGCACTTGGGAGATTGAAAGGAACTCCATTTTTTCCTACCCTCTCTGCCTCCCATACTACCTAACCCCTCTAAACTCTTTCTCTCAATCTCTTCCTGAACTCCCTGCAGTCTGGTACGTTTATCCAGATATGCTAGAGGTGAGGCTTCCAAACTAGAGACTGGAGGCTGTTTGTCCAGCCACCATGGTAATACTGTGCGATTCTGTGTAGAGTTAAACAATAGTACCTGGGCTATGATCTGAAGAGGCTAATTTTCTCTAGGTGAAGATTCCTGAAAAATAGAGAAAGGGGGTGAGGGGGGAAAGGATAGATAGAAAAATTTGCCCATTTCCTACCCAATTAATTTTCTATCAAGCTAATTTATCATTATTATTAAATTAGTTCAGGACAAATAGTCTCCAACTACATATTTATTTTTAAACATTAAATAACAAATCCAGTAGTTATCTAAATATAGCTACAGTCCATTAAAAGAAAGCAAAACTTAAGGTCAGGCAGATCCTCCAATTTTTCCTCTCCCAATGTTCCTGAATGCTTTGTTCGTATCTCGCCTGTGGTATGTATCACGTGCCCATAATTAACTTTCCTGACACCTGACTTGAACTCTAAGTTTTTCTGTTTTTGTTTTTGTTTTGTGTGTGTATGTATGTTTTTTTAGCGAGCAAGAGAGAAAGAGAAAGAGAGAGAGAGAGAGAGAGAGAGAGAGAGAGAGAGAGTGACAGACAGGAAGGGAGAGAGATGAGAAGCATCGATTCTTCATTGTGGCACCTTAGTTATTCATTGATTGCTTTCTTATATGTGCCTTGACCAGGTAGCTCCAGCTGAGGCAGTTTTTGCCCTTGCTCAAGCCAGTGACCATGGGGTGATGTCTATGATCCCATGCTCAAGTCAGCGACCCCACGCTCAAACTAGTAAGCCCGTGCTCAAACGAAATGAGCCCATGCTCAAGCCAGCGACCTCAGAGTTTCAAACCTGGGTCTTCAGTGTCCCATGCCAACTCTCTATCCACTGAACCACAACCTGGTCAGGCAGACTATGAATTTCTATTCTTTCTTTTTTTTTTTTTTTTGTATTTTTCTGAAGCTGGAAACGGGGAGAGACAGTCAGACAGACTCCCGCATGCGCCCGACCGAGATCCACCCGGCACACCCACCAGGGGTGACGCTCTGCCCACCAGGGGGCAATGCTCTGCCCCTCTGGGGCGTCACTCTGCCATGACCAGAGCCACTCTAGAGCCTGGGGCAGAGGTCAAGGAGCCATCCCCAGCGCCCAGGCCATCTTTGCTCCAATGGAGCCTTGGCTGCGGGAGGGGAAGAGAGAGACAAAGAGGAAGGGGGGGGTGGAGAAGCAAATGGGTGCTTCTCCTGTGTGTCCTGGCCGGGAATTGAACCCGGGTCCCCCGCACACCAGGCTGACACTCTACCGCTGAGCCAACCGGCCAGGGCCGACTATGAATTTCTTAAAGGTAACTATGCCCTCTTAATCTCTGGGTTACCTAAAAAATGTATAAGAATTGACCTTAACAAATATTTGTTTTGGAATTAGAGCTCTTTCCTGCCTAGTTAAATCTTGTGGATCCAATCACCGTTTAGATAAGCAGTGTAACTCTTCTCTTTTTGGTGGGGGAGAGATGAAGGACAGAGAAAAATGAACATTTCTTGGACATCTATATAATTCGGCACTTTGCTAATCCTTCTCAAATGTAGTTTTCTCCAATTTTCAAAATAATCTTAGGCAGAAGATATTATCTTTATTTGGGTTTTGGAAAAGTGAGGTCCTAAGAGGTTGAGTGACTTGCCCTTTACCACACAGCTCATCAGTGCTAGGGTCTAGATTTGGACATAGCTCTATTTAATTGCAAAGCCCATGCTCTTATTTTTAGACTACCTTAGCTCCTAAGGTTAGTAATGCCCCTTAATGTCCAAGCCAACTTTCTTTTTTTGGGGGGTGGGATCCATCCTATTCACTCCTCTAGACCTGATGCCAGTAAACACCCTGTACTTCTTGAAACTTTCTCTTCCCTTGGCTTCTGTGGCCTGGTTTTGTTCTTATGTATCTAACCACTTCTTTTCAGTCTCCTCTGCCTGCAGGCCTGAAACACTTAGTTTTAGGTCTCACACTCTCTTTGGGCAATATAATTAAGTTTTCCCAAGCATCTGGATGTGGTAGACTTAAGATTTTATTTTACTTCTTAAAGATTTTATTGATTGATTTTAAAGTGAGAGAGAGAGAGAAAGAGAGGGAGCCAGGTCATAGTTGCCTCACTTTAGTTGTTTATTGATTTCTTCTGGTATGTGCCTTGACCAGGCAAGCCTAGGATTTTGATCCAACAACCTCAGTGTTCCAGGTAAATGCTCTATTCACTGCACCACCACAGGTCAAGCCCAAGATTTTATTTTTGACTCTACCCTCTTTCCCAAAGTTTAAAGCAAATCACTACTACCTTCTGAGCCTCTCTGGATAGATGTGGTATGGCCATGAATACCCAACCTGTCCAAAATTCAACTCATTGGCTTCACCTCCATACCCCCAACTTCTCCCATCTTGCTTCTATTCTCATCTCCAGCATGATAAGATAGTCAAATTTACTAGTTATCAGTGAAGTGCAAACTTAACTAGAAAATACCATTCAGTCCCATCAGAGTCGTGGAAATGTGAAAGTCTGATGATACCAAATTTTGGTGAGCATACAGGAATACTTTTACTTTTATACATTGCTAAGAAGCAGAAGCAGGGAGAACTAAATAGCCCTTCAGAAAACTGTTTGGTAGTATCTGTTCAAGTTTCATATGTGACTAACCAAAAGAGAAGCAATTCTGTTTTTCAGGACTCACTCTCAAAATATTGGCACAGTATACACAGAAGGGAATATATTACTAAAAACCATTAAATTATATGATTTAAATGGGTGAATTGTGTGGTATGTAAATTATACCTCAGTAATCCTTTATTTAAACAAAAAAATATAAGAATTTTCACTGAAGTATTTTTTTTACTGTGGTAAAATATACATAATATAAAATTTACCATACAGAAGCTGAGAAAATTTATCACCAGAAAACTCCCATGGCAGAAAATACTCAAGAGGATTATTTGACCAGACACAAAAGACAAAACAAATCAAAACTACAAGTAAAAGCTCCAACAAGGTCACAATAAAACAAGGATAATCTGTGACAACAATAACATAAAACAGGAGAAGATAAAGATCTTCAGTAGCAAAGGAGGATGGAGTTCAGAAGCACTCATATGACAAAGAATTCTTGTACATATAAACATACTTCTTTTAATAACCTAATGGTAATCACCCATGAAAAAGCCACTACTGAAATAGACAGCTTTAAAAAAAAAGAAGAAACAGGGGAAAGAAGTATAGAATTACCAGATTTGTATGGAACAATGAAAACCTCCAATTAGTCAAATCAATCCTGAAGAAAAAGAATGAAGTCAGAGGTATCACACTACCTGACTTCAAATTATACTATAGAGCCACGAAAATCAAAATAGCATGGTATTGGCAGAATAACAGACATAAGGACCAATGGAACAGGCTCAAGAGCCCAGAAATAACACCACATATATATGGACAAATCATCTTTGATTTGTCCAAAAACACACAATAAAGAAAAAAAGCCTCTTCAATAAATGGTGCTGGGAAAATTGAAAAGCCACATGCAAAAGAATGAAACTTGACTACAGTTTGTTCCTCTGCACAAAAATTAATTCAAAATGAATCAAAGACCTAAATATAATACCTGAAACAATAAATTACATACAAGAAAACATAGGTACTAAGCTTATGGACCTTGGTTGGCCTTAGATAACAATTTATGAATTTGACCCCAAAGGCAAGGGAAATAAAGGCAAAAATAAATGGATGGAACTATATCAAGCTAAAAAGCTTCTGCACAGCAAAAGAAACTGACAACAAAACAAATAGGCACCCAAACAAATGGGAGATGATATTTGTAAACAACAGCTCTGATAAAGGGTTAATATACAAAATATATAAAGAACTCACAAAGCTCAGCAACAAACAAGCAAACAGTCCAATTAAAAAATGGGGAGAAGACCTAAACAAACACTTCTTCCAAAAGGACATACAAATGGCCAACAGGTATATGAAAAGATGCTCATCTTTATTAGTTATTCTAGAAATGCAAATCAAACCTACAATGAGGTACCACCTCATACCTGTTAGACTGGTTATTATCAACATGATAGGTAAAAACAAGTGTTAGAGAGGCTGTGGAGAAAAAAGAACCCTCCTTCCTTGCTGGTGAGAATGCAAATTAGTACAACCATTACGGAGTAAAGTATGGTGGGTCTTCAATAAATTAAGAATAGAGTTACCATAAGACCCAGCAATCCCTTTACTAGGTATTTACCCCCAAAACTTGAAAACATTGGTACGTAAAGACGCGTGCACCCCTGTGTTCATCACAGCATTATTCAATGGCCAAGATATGGAAACAACTAAAGTGTCCCTTGATAGAGGATTGGATAAAGATGATGTGGTACATATATTTATATATACAATGGAATACTACTCAGCCATAAGAAATGATAACCTGTTGCCATTTAGGACAACATGGGTGGACCTTGAGAACACTATACTGATGAAAGAAATAAATCAGAAAAAGCTAAGAACGGTATGATTTCACACATGGGTGGTATACAAAACTGAGACTCATGGACATAGATAAAAGTGAAGTGGTTACCAGGTGGAGGGGAACATGGGGATGGACGAAGAGAGCAGGGGAAGGTTATAAAAAGGGACAATTATAAGGTGACAGAAAATGATTCGACTTTGGCTGATGGGCATACAATATAATCAACAATTCAAATGCTATATAGAGATGTTTAACCGAAACCTATGTACTCTTATTGATCAATGTCACCCTGTTAAAGTCATTTTTCTAAATAAGATTTAAAAATTTAAAAAAAAAATCCCTATCTGTCTGACTTCAGAATTCAATTTCTGAGCCTTATGCCAAGTAGTTGGTGAGAAAAGTTTCTTTAGGGAAGAGGCTTCTAGCAGAGTCAGGTTCACCAGTTGTAAAGTTCAAAATAAGCTACAGCAATGATGGGAGCTTAACAATTTCATGGCATTTACATCATTGCTAGCTAAATCAAGGGAAATAGGCTGGATTCCTAAAACTCAAGATTCACCATCCCCAACTCCTCTAAAGTGATTTCTTTTAAATGTTGATTAATATAATTCTTTTGGAAATTTATTCTCAGTCTAATTTTGGGGAGAAGAGACCAGTTAATTTTAACATCTGGGATCAAGTTTGGTTGGTTTTTGAAAGGTGACACATGAGTGTTGCAGAAGAGAAAAGGAACCATTGATGGTAAACCAACAACATTTTTTCCTTAGAGTGCTGGACACTGGGTACTGGTCTTGCCTCCAGTGTATCTCCACCAGAGCTTTCTAAATTGGTAAGTTGAAGCCACTGTCATAGCATGGTTTCCTGGCTGAGATCAGCAACTGATACTTAGTCTGCCAAGGTCAAGGTCAGCCAGGCTGGGGACCTAGAGAAGGCAGCAGGGGGTAAGGGTATTGGAGACAGATTATGGCTAGATCTATATGCTTTAAGACTTACTTTAGATATCCTGCTATATTCACCAAGTGAGAATACATTTCAGGAGCTCTGGCCAAGTAGCTAAGTAGGCTAAAGCATCATCTTAGTACGCCAATATTGCGTGTTCAATCCCCAGTCACAGCACATACAAGTATCAACCAATGAATGCACAAATAAGTGGAACAACAAATTGGTGTTTCTCTCGCTCTCTCTCTTTCTCTCTCTCTCTCTCTCTCAAATAAATAACAAATAAAAATTAAAAAGAACAGTTATTAGTATACTGGACTTGGAGCCATAAGAATGTACAACTTGACTGTTATCAGCTTTGCTCTTTGTACTTGGGAAAGTCCTTTTTCTCTGAGCTTCATTTTATCATCTAAAAAAATGGAGATAACATAGTCTTTCTACAGTATTTTCAGGATTTAAATGGCACTATATATTTAAAAGTGTTCTCTTAGCTATGAGGTATGTGCACGTGTAAAAAGTAGCTCCTTCTGACTACTGGCACTGTGCATAAGAGACCAGCTTCTACTGATTGTTCTCAAGGGACCAGTGATTCACTCCTGGTAATAATACCTACTAGTAAATGACTATACCAGTCATTTCCTTCTGCTTTGCCTGTTTAACCCCTTAACGTCCTTCAGAGCCTAACTCAAAATTCCAGTCTCTCTAAGAAATCTTGAGTATTGCAATATACCACTAAACTCTTCTTTTTAATTTACTTTGAATTGGTTCCTTGAAAAATCATTTTGCTCCCAACTTTGGATTCTCTAAATTTCTGAAAGACAGAACAGAGATCTAAATCCTGCATCCTGATTTGGAGTTATATAGAATGTTGGACCCTACCCATTATCAGCAGAGTAACTTTAGATAAACCAATGCCCCCTCTTGGAGTCTTAGAGATTTCATGTACAAAAGATAGATGATATTTATTGACATAGCTGTCATGAGGTGATACAAAACTTCAGATTTGATGGAATTTTGTAAAATTTCGAAGAGATCTAAGCCATTATTATTACTATTATTATACTATCATAAGAGAATGAGGGCTGAATTGTGCTGCAAAATCTGTTGCCTAAACATTTGAAGCCCTGTGGATGCCATAGAGCTCCACATGGTTTTCTAGGTGACACCCATCACTCCCTAAAACCACTGAGTGTGGATATTTTATTGTGCTGGGACGACCTCCCTGGATTTTACCTCTCAGGGCCTTTCAAAGCCTGGATTCCCCAAGAAAAGGGCCTTATTACAAATGACATTGCTGTTTTTGAGCATACACAAGTTACTAATTAGGACAATGCTAATCATTTGTTCCCTGAGTAAAAAGAGGAACAACTCAGAGACCTGGCTGAAATGAAATAAGTGCTCATATTTGCCTGTCATTGCCCTTTTGTTTGGAGGAATTAATCAACCTGAGTCTGGACTAAGGAACTCAAGTGAGGGAAGGCTGTCAAGAAGGCAATTGAGCAAGGGTAGGGATCAAAGGAAGGCAGGACAAGTGTCATAGACCTTTTCCTCTGGGCTTCACTTTGCAACTCCCAAACTAAAATAAAATTATACAAAACCCCTCAACTTCATGACATATGTCCCTGGCCAAGAGACTCTAGGTCAGGCATCCCCAAACTATGGCCCGCAGGCTGCATATGGTCCCCTGAGGCCATTTATCCGGCCCCCTGCCGCACTTCCGGAAGGAGTACCTCTTTCATTGGTGGCCAGTGAGAGGAGCACTGTATGTAGCGGCCCTCCAATGGTCTGAGGGACAGTGAACTGGCCCCCTGTGTAAAAAATTTGGGGACTCCTGCTCTAGGTGGTGACTGTCATGAGACAGGCCTGAACTGCTATGACTGGAAGCCTATTTCTGAGTGAGAATAGTATAGTGGGAGGATGGTAGTAGTGAAAGCTAAGGTACTAGGCTAGATATCCCTATGAGTTGCATTCTCAGCTGTCATTGCTTGCCAGTGTTCAGTCACAAAACTATAGACTTATATGTCTAAATACAGTTGCTCTCAGATAGACTGACTCATG
The DNA here is from genome assembly GCF_036850995.1 of Saccopteryx leptura. Classification (NCBI taxonomy): domain Eukaryota; kingdom Metazoa; phylum Chordata; class Mammalia; order Chiroptera; family Emballonuridae; genus Saccopteryx; species Saccopteryx leptura. The sequence continues at coordinate 71,138,192 of NC_089516.1, read as the reverse complement.
CAGACACAGATACATCCATATATACCCTCAAGCAAAAGGATGCAAATGGATAGGCCCACAGATCTAAAAACATACAAAAAAACATCAGATGTCAAAACGCTCAAGATACACTCAGACAAAAGGATGGAAAATACACACAAACACACACACACAAACAGAGAGTTAAGGGACACCCATACATGCACCTAAAAAGTCCTTTGTCAGGCATGTAGATGGGCAAAGCTGCATATATTGGTATGTATGGACTGGCGTACACATGCACAGAGATACTGCAAGAAAGTTACACTTACAAAAGTTCTAATATATACACAGACATGACTGTAAATACATAGAAGTAAAAAGCCTGCTAACTGAACTCCTAAGCACCAGCTATTATATCTGCATTTATGAAATATTTTCTCAAAGGGAATGTCCATAAATATGCCACCACTTAACACTCACTGTAGGATATAATAAAAGAAAATAAAAATATCCATGGTTTAAAATCTTACACCTCTCCCATCAGCCATGGAAACTCAGCCAAAGACAATGGCGGTGGCAGCCTGTATGGAAGCCATAAAAAGTCCTTGATTTACCTCATCAAAAAAAAAAATAATAATCTCAGGGGTAAAAAAGTAAATGCTTCCAACTTTGATGTAGCCATAAAATAGTTTAAAACTCCATTTTAAAAAAATGCTTTCATTCCACATGTCGGAAGCTCCAATACTTTCAATATGTCTAGAGAAATGAAAGCTTAGAAGAAATGAATGATCCTGGAGGTCTCTCACATTCAAAAGAAAATAAGAAAGTTGTCTTACTTCATTAGCGTGCTTTTTTCCTGGTCTCTGGGGCTTCCAGTATCCATCAATGTTCTTGCAGGTTTCTAGTGTCTTAGAGCCCTGGTCCAAGTTACCTGTAGTGAAGGAATACACTTTAGGTTGAGTCAAGACCTCAGTTCCTTTTAGAGGGTCCTAGCTAATGATTGCCCTGCCCTACTTTTTATGACCACCAAGATTGAGGTGGATGGGAAAATGGAATGGAAGGTTATGCTTATGTGAGGCCAGTCATGAAGAGAAAGTGAGCTGAAATTAGTCAAAAAGAAATGCAAAGCCAGTATATGAAGTACTCTGAAGCTTCTTATATTTCTCATAGAATATCTTGGAAAAGAAAGAATATCAGGTTCTTGTTTGAAATTACAAAGTAAGAATTCCAGGCCTGGACCATTTTCTAGTACTTGAAGTCTTAGATGGCTTAGAGAGCTTGGTAACTTAAAATATACAAATATTATCAAAACCCTGCTTCCACCAATCACTCTTATTTCTTGCCCCTTCTCAGTACTTTGTTAGAGTAATGTAAACAGCTATAAATATTCATTCTTTTCTGTAACTTACCTATTAAAAGAAATGTGAGCAGGGGAGGTGTCTAAAAAACATGGAATAAGAGGAGAAACCAAGGACAGATCTAATCAGACCCAATTAGTAAGTGAAACTTGTGTTGTCAAAACAGCCAAACAGTATGGCCTCCATTTCTGAGATGAAGATACTGAGGCTTACAGAAGAGGAATGATTGGAACTGACCACACACAAGCAAATACAGAAACCCAACAACACAATTCATGTCTTCTGAAACTTGTCTCAGTTATCAAAAGTGGCTATCAACAGAGAAATACTCAAATAACAGGTAAAGATATATCAGTTTATTCTAACCTGCTCAGAAGTCATTGTCTGGTTTAAGGTTCCTTCCAACTACCCCAGAGACATTCTATCAAGTGGTGATATGTTCTTCTAGTTGTATTCTACAATTCTCTGGATCAGCAATTTTTAACCTATTTGCTGTGGTACACTGGTGTGCCACCAGAATTTTTAAAACATACAATGCTTGACTATTTATACATGAGCACTGACCTCTTTTCCTTTAGATTGTCAAATAAAAATGAAAATAGTCAACACAACAATCGCTGTCCAGTGTGAATAAATGAAAATTATACCTACTTCGTTTGTCATATTGGCAAAACATGTTACTATTTGGTGTGTCATAGAATTTCAGTAATTAGTTTACACGTGTCATGAAAAGAAAAATGTTGAAAATTGCTGCTCTAGATTAACACCAATCCAGAACCTGAGAGGGACAGGGCATCAGTGGAAATGATCTAGATATTGTAGCCAAATCAGGCCTCTGACTCAGCCAAGTTTCACGGGGTTTGAGTAGAGCTCAGTCAATAGGTAGGATGATATGTGTGTGTCGATACCTGCAGACAGGCTGCTTTAAAGATTCTGGTCCTTTCAAATAGAAGAACACACTTTACTGTATTTGGAAAGTAAATATTGGATTTTAATATTGGCTTGAACAGGTATTTATTGACTATCAACTATAGGCATAAGTCAGAGATATTGTGGATTCGGTTTCAGATCACTACAATAAAGTGAACCATAGTCTTTTTGCTTAAGAAGGATTTTGCCTTTAATTGGTAAAAAACGCAACATCTGTGAAGTGCAATAAAATGTGACTTGCAATAAAGTGAGATATGCCTTTATGTAAGGGTCCTGGATAGGTTTAAGATACAACCTTATCTGTAACTGTTTTTTTTATTGCCATTTTTATAATCCCAATCTAGTTTTATAGCACCTCAGCACTTATAAAGCACTTTTATGTTTGTTAGTCCTTTTGAGACTTACAACATTGACTGTGAGGTTCAAATTATTACCCTAACATTACAAATAAGAAAACTAAGTCTCAACATGGTAAAGGGACTGATTCAAGGTCATACGTCTAGTAGATGACAGAACCAATATTCCAATTCAGGTATTCCTGACTTCAAAACTATTGTTCTTTCCAACATACCAGGCTATAAGAAGGTAAACTCCTTTGACCTAATTTTGCTCAATAAGTGTTTATTGAATGAGTAGGTAAATAAATAAATAGAGGAAGTAGCTCATGTACTAGAGCATATTTAGGTTGAACCCAACAGCAGTGTATGTGAGTGTGCATGTGGGGAAAGTCCTTGGGCATATGGAATTGGTGACTGTCAGAGGAGAGAAGGGACCTACCATCACTGAGCACCCTTGAATGTCAGGAACTGGGACAAGGACATTTGTTGATTCTATTTCACTCAATCCTCACAATGATCTTGTAAGTCAGATGTTATACAACTGTTCATTTTCATGGGGAAACTGAGGTCCAGAGAGGTTATACAACTTGCTTGAGATGGCAGAACAGAAATTTGAACCTGGTTTCTATACAAATCCAAAGTTTTACACTCAACTCCAACTCTTTACACTCTACTGGTCTGCCCTGGGAACCTCTAAATCAGAAGCTGAGAGAAAGGAACTAATAAAATGGAGGAAAATACAAAGGCAGAGATTTAGCACTAGAAAACGAATTAAATTCCTATAGGCTCTGAGTAAGGTGGAGATAAAGCAGGTACTACATATAATGGGAATGGGATCCTTATCCCATTGCTAGCAGGGTCAGGGATATTAGAGGAGTTGAATGACAACTGGCTTCCCAAATGAAATTCTGATGTCATCCTCATTTTTCGGGTTATTTTTAGCCCAAGTGTCTGTTTGAGACCTTGAGAAGCAGGGCTGCAATGTGGGGACCACTTATATTGCAGAGGTGAGAGTGGCTTCTGAGGTGATGGCAGGAACTGTACCAATCTCAGAGATATGTTTTCACACCCATGGCTATAAATAAGCTCAGAGAAGTCCCCAATATGGGTATTAACCCTGGCTTTGCTGGGCCCTCTTCCGAGAGGCTATCACTTATCTACTTCTGACAAACAGCAGGCTTTAGGGGCACTCTGATACACTTGGCAATGGAGTGGTAGTAGTTGTTAAAAAGCTTCTGAATTGCCGGGGGTTGGGCTCACTACCAAAGGAGGGAAGGAGAAGGGAAACAGATGTGACAAGATACCTGACCTCCCAGGGGATTGTGAGAGATTGCCTTATTTCCAGGCAAAGAACTTAGAAAACATGGTAGGTATCTTCAGTTGCTTTGATGTTTGCATTTACCACCAGCAGTTTCCATAGTAGGGGAAGGATGTAGCTGGCAATCCCAATACAGATAAGACTGAATGGAACTAAGGCTTGGCATTCTAACATTTTAAACTTTGCTCTAGAATTGGAGTTAAAATCACACTCCAGCATGGTAGAAAATCAGAAGGTTGAAGCCCTGAGTTATAATTCTGTTATGGACAGACTTATGACCTTGGGCAAGTCCCTTCCTCTGTCTGAGCCTGTTTTCCTATTCATAAAACAAGAAGGCTTTCTAAGGACTATCTTAGTTCTGACAGAGAAGAATTAACTCCATGTTTTCAGGATTCTTTATTCTCCTTTCACTACATCCCTGGCTTCTAGATATTTCTGAGGGAGGTGATGCTACAGAGGACCAAAACCTGTGATTGCTTTGGCTACTAATTTCCTAGAATGTTGGCAAGGAATGACAGTGTCTGAAATAAGCTCCAAGTCAAAGCATCCCACATATCCTCCACATGGGGAGTAAGGAGAATAAAAGGGAAAAGAAATAGAGAAATAATAAAACTAGAGCAGCCTTTGGGGTAGAGGAAACTTTGGGTCATGGGGAAGTGATACCACAGCTCACAGCACTTGTAGAGACTATAGAAAACTTTTAGAAAGAAATGCTGTGAGGCCATGTGTGTTCTCAATATTAATGTAAATTATGTTTCTGTATAAAGGACTGAGGTAGGGCCTTGGGGAGCTTTAAGGATATAGTATTAGGCCCACGGGCAGAAGAGCATGGATTTTCCCAGCTGTAGCAGAAGATGGAGCTTTACTTTTAAGTGACAAGTATCTAGCAATCAAGATCAATGGGCTGAGTCTGAAAAGGTGTACCCAGAAGCTCTGGGAAGCAACTTATATGTTGGTGCGAGGAAATCTTTGTGTTTCAGGTGTTTTAAATTAAACTGCCTTGAGCCTTGAGGTGCTTTCCATGGTCAGTGGTCAAGTAAAGAAGAGGAAGGACTTAAGACCCAAAATAGTTAAGTCTAGCCAAGATGCAAGAGAGGCAAGGCTAGGATAGCCCCATGAGAGTGAGGACTATGGGACTGATTCCTTTCAGACAAGGGGGGTGTATATAAGAGCACTGTGAAGAAGGTAAATAGAAGGAACTAAAATTTATGGAAAGTGTTAGATAAAGAGAGCCTGGAGTAAAAATGAGGCCTTGGGAAAGTAAGATGCTTAAGTGTTCAGAGTGAAAGGGCCCTCCAAGTGATGATATTTGCATTTTAAAAGAAGAACATGGAGAGGAAAAAAAATCTATACCCAAGGCATCATGAACAGTGGATTTTCAGGTACCAATGAGGAATAAATAGTACTGAGTAACTAGAGTGGAGTCAAGGGAGAAAAAGGGTAAATGTCAATACAGTCAATCTATTCTTGAGGGCTACTTGACATGTCCTGGCCACAGAAACCAGAGTATGAAAGGCATACCTGTGCACAATTTCCTGGGTCTCCTCCAGCACACTTGATCCAATTCTAGGGGAATGCTCTGTGAAATAGGAAGAGATTGGCATTTTGCCAGGAGGATTTTCAGGGGTGGAGTACTTGGTGATGGTTCAGCTGGGGGAAAGAAAGCCTGCAAAGAAAACGAATCAGGATTAGTAACTCAGTGGTGGTGGGGAGTAGGCTAACACTTGGCTTAAACAGCAGAGCTTTCCATTTTGGAATATCATATAGTCCAACACCCAAATACAGGCAGGGTTCCCATGCCTCATGAATAAGTGCAAGCAAAGATACAATTCTTAAGAGCCTAAAAGACATCAGGAAATAAAGAAAATAAAAATTAGGCAACTGATTTAAGGAAAGGAGCATCTATTTGTTTCTCCTTTCTTGGGCATTTCTTGTGTGTTTTGTTTGCATTGGAATTGGAAGAGTGCGGATTCTGCATTTGCTATGAACATTAACCTTTACTCAATGTGATACCTGGAGCAAATGAATTCATCTCTGTGAGTTTCAGTTTCCTCATCTGCATAAAAGGGATAGGGATAATACCTATCTTGCAGAGTTGCTAAGATGAGGACATGAGATAATACACATAAAGCACATAATAAAGTTATTAAAAAAGTGTGTGTGTGTGTGTGTGTGTGTGTGTGTGAAATAGACAATAGAGGGAGGGAGAGAAGAAGGGAGAACAGAAAAAAGTGAGAGGGAGGGACAGAGTAAGAGAGTGTGTGTGTGTGAGAGAGAGAGAGAGAGAGAGAGAGAGAGAAACCTCACTTGCCAAAGGAATATCTTAAGACTAAAGTACAGTCCTTTTTTTTTTATACTAACACAGCCAGTTGTTTTCATTCCAAATCTTTCTTTATTTTCCAAAATCCTGACCTCCAAGTGGAAAAAGAGAAAAAGAACTAACATCTGTGAAATATCTGTGGAGTACCCGGTATGTATCAGATATCGTGCTAAGCAGACTTATTCATTCTATCTCATTTAGTCTTTACAACTACTCCATAAGGTAGATAGTAGCCTATTTTATAGCGTGGAAACCAAGGCTCAGAAAGGATAAATGAGTTTCCAGAGGTCACACAACTTGTAAATATTAGATCTGTCTATAGACCTGCCACACTGTCTTTCTAGACAAAATAAAAGTAGTTCCTGGGCCCTTACATCCTTCAACTTCCTCCTTAACACTGTTAAGTCACATGAACACAGTACAAGTTTCTTTCACATGTATCATTCATCCCTAAGAAGATTGGATGTGGGAGCAGTTAACAGTTTGGGTGACCCAGAAGTGGGTCTTTGTCCACTTGCTGACCCAATTTCCAAAGACAAAGACCAGCTACCAAAGTTAGTCTACCCTTATTCACAGCAAAATTTACTGAGAAGTACTGAAAATAGAGCTTCAGAAGGCACTAGAGTATACACTGAATCTGTATGAATCCTAGGACATGGTCTCAAGGTTGCTTTTTACCACTCCTTTTAATCCTAACCTATTTAGTTTATCTCATAGACCTGTAAACAACTAGAGCTAAAAGCCCTCTTGTAGGTCATACAATCTTTGAGCAGATGAGGAAAAGAAACTGAGGCCCTGTGTCTTTGTCTACGTCTAAGTTTTTCTTTTCTGATAATGATATCAGTCATTGGATTAGAATCCATCCTAATCCAGCATGATCTCATCTCAATTTGATTATATGTGCAAAGACCCTATTTCCAAATAAGGTCAAGTTCACAGGAACTGAGGTTTAGGACTTGAAGATCTATTTGAGGGGACACAATTCTAACCAATACAGAAGGAAAGTGCAGCTTGAGAAATGACCAGAACTATGTAGCTTGAAGCTTAGAGAACAGGGTCAGGGACCCCCAGAAATAGAAGATGGTTAAAAAGAAAGGTAGAAGGCACAATTTGTACTTGAACTAAGCACCATCTGGAGCTAAGGTTGCAATTTATCTAGGCCATAATGTCTTTACATTGGAGCTCCTGCAACATTGATTTCATAATTTGGTGTGCCCAGAAACACCTTGATGTAGTACTCATTTTGGACTTTCTTCTCTTTTGTTCAATGTCCTTGAAGGTCTGTACAACAGAACCCACAGCAGGGTGGCAACCTTGTTTACTCAAGTAGTGTCCTTCCCTTGTACTATGCCAGGGAGCTACTAGAAAGGAGAAGCTGAACCCATAATGTATGTAGGGATTAATGGAGGCAGTGGTGGAACTGGACCGAGGAGAGGTCAAAATAGCTGGAAATTTGGAAAAACTTAACTGTAGTTTCCTTCATAGCCCATAGGTTGTGACAAAAGCTTTGAAATGTACATCACCTAAGATACTGGGAAGACTGGTCTCAATAATTCACAAGAGATTCTAGAACGGAATAAAAGATGGTGTAGATCCAGTACTGACATAAAGGCCAGGATCCCTGTGTTTTGATCCCACATCTACTATTGACTCACTTTGTATCCTCAGACAAGGCTCAGTCTCTTCAACTGTGACAGGTGGACAATAGTCACTGCCTTAGCTGCTTCTGAGGATGATTATGAGTATCATTTGTAGGCAGAAGCATAATACAGCAGGATAGTGATTATGAGATCAATACAGCAGGAACACTGAGGGTGTCAAATGAGAACAGAAGTAAAAGCACATAAGTATTCAATATATCTATGTTTTCTTTCTACTCTCGAAATGGAAAACTTATTTGCAGCTGTTGTAGTAATATAATGTTATAGTAATTAAATATATAGAAATATAAAAAACAAAACTATGGAAGATATATAAAAGTAATTAAGATATAATATTAAAATTAAAAAAGTTATGCCATCTGGATAGGAATTAACATAGTGTGTACAGATGTGATAAACAGACTGACTTTTGAGCAGGGCCCAGATAGTGTGTGTGTGAAGTTATACATAGATAAGAAGTGGCTTGGCATCATAACTTTGCAAGTTAACATAAATAAGAACATTGTAAAAAGTGATTTGATGTAACATTTCAGTATATTAACATAAAAGGGGTTCCCTGCAAGGAACTCCCAAAAAGATGGTTTGAAGTGATAATCCTGTAGATTGAAACCTGTTTGAAGACGCTGGCCAGAAAAGGTACTAAAGATGAGGGGGCCCCTGCTGTGGTAGTCGCCCAGACTCTTTCGTGAACATGAACTGTCACCAAGCCATTCTGAGCTCTGACCAAAGACAGCTGAAAGGAGCACACTGACGGGGCCCCCTTAAGCTGTACCCAGGCACACCAAAAGGATTTGTGAGTAATAAACTGCCTGTGTAATTCTTGCAACTAACTCTGTGTGTCAGTCTTGTGCTTTTCCTCCAGTGGCAGTTAGTGTCAGCACTGATTAGTAGTATCCTCATAGCCACCTCAAGAATAGTCTCGAAGAGGCTGCCAGCCTGCTGATAAGCAGGAGTGTCCCACTGCACGGGGAAGTTGAATCAGGGACGCCTGTTTGACATAGAGCTTGGGCTACACTGGGACACCAGCTGACAAATAAAGGAAACTGAGAATTAAAGTAGTTAAATGACTTATCAAAAATCAGATAAAAGAGCCAGGACTTTGAAACTAGGCATGTTCCTTATATATTATGCCTCAAGTCCCTCAGCTGTCATATGAAAATAATGATAATAATGACAATTAGAATAGTGAGTTTTTCAAATGTATTTATATATGGGAAATCACTCCATAAAATATAATATCCTTATACTTATACTTATCATTATTCCACTTCTTACCTCAACTTGTATTTTATTAATTCTCACTAAAATGTTAACTAATGACAGTCTTGAGGTACAACCCTTTCCTGTGACGTTCATGTTTAATAACTAATACAAATAACTAACATTTGTTTTGCAATGACTCTTTAGTCACCCACTGTTATATAAGCGCTTACATGTATTTACTTATTTCATCTTTCCAAGAACCCTGTAAAGTAAGTATTATTATCATAATCATTTTAAAGATAGTCCCTAACTTCATAGGGCAGTTGGGTGATAAAGGAAATTCATACAAGTAAAATGTTAAGAACAATGTCTGAGAACTATGTAAATGTTAGCTATAATTATTAATATCACTCTTCTCATTTTCTTAATGCAAGGAATGAGGCACAGAGAAGTTTCAGTCCTTGTTGACCCTTGAAAAATTCCCCAAATATAGGAGTGTGAGGAGACCACATCCCAGCCTTCTGCCATCATGCCCTAGAAGCTACATCCCCTCCAGGGCTACAAGAGCAGCCCCAGGCTGACCACAGCCAATTCTGTGCCAAAGCAGCTGCAGTTTAAGGAGCACTTAGCTCTAGAGGGTTGGGTGAATCCACAGCAAAAATAAAACACTCTGGAGGAAGCTGGTCAAAGCCCAGTTTTCCTGGGAAAGACAAAAGGACTAGGTTTTCCACCTCCATTTGCATATAATGATCCATTGCAATCTTGTGACCTTTGCTATTTACATAATGCATTGCTTTCTTCTTTAAATATATTTAAAATTTTTTATTTAGAAAATTAAATTTAATTGGGTGACATTGATTAATAAGAGCACATAGGTTTCAGGTAAACATTTCTATAGCATTTGTACTATTGATTATGTTGTATACCCATCACCCAAAGTCAAATCATTTTCCGTTACCATATATTTGTCTTCTTTATTCTCCTCACTCCCATGCCCCTTCCCCAAAACCCCTCCCTCCGGTAACCACTTCACTTTTATCTATGCATTGCTTTCATAGCCAATATCTTAATTTAGTCTTATAATAGACCTGCAAGGTGTCTGAGGGAAGGATATGGATTTCTAGTTGTCAGAGAAGTCTGCTAAAATTCAGGAGAGGGAGATTGTCAGTAGATTTTGTGACAGAGTCAAGACTGGAACTCTGAACACCTACTTGACTTTCAGTTTCTTATTTGTCAGAGGAAATCCTTTCCCTTCTGTGGGACTAAGTGTCCTAGTCATCTGTAAAATAAAATGATTGAATCAGATGGCCAACAGGACACTGACCTATATCAGAATCCCCTGATATTTAGCTTTCTTACTCCACTTCGTTTTGTTATTTTCCCCCTGGACTCCAGTGCTTGTATAGGCTAACATTTAATACCCTAAGGAAAGATAAACTGTGTCTCCTAGCAGCCAGCAGAGAACACAAGAAGACTGCTAGGGAGAGTCATTCTGAAACAAGTCACTGGGTGGCAAGGAGTCTCCCACTGGACTCAGGGAAACAATTACAGGCTTAGCTGGGAGGAAAGAACTAGATAAGGACAAAAAAATATCCTTGGGAATTAAGTATAAAGGCTTTGGTTTAAGTGAAGAAACTGAGGCCCAGAGAGGAGAAATATTTGTCTCAAGGTCACAAAACAAGTAAGGGTAGAAATGAGACTAGAATCCAGCAACCTGACCTCAGACATTGCTCCTTCAACCTTATAAACTAAATGCTGCTAAATAAAGCACAGTCTTTGGCTGTTTCTCTGGCTGCATGTTGTTCAGTTATTAATAATTTACTAAATTTCAATAATAATGATAATAGCTACCACTTTGTGGATGTCCAGAGTGTGTCATAAATGGTGTACACTTTAAATACTATTGCTCCTCTGATTCCCCACAACAACCCTCTCTTTACAAAGAGAGTGTATTGTCCTATTTCACAGATAAGAGAGCAAGTCACACACAAGCCTTTGTGACTCCCAAGCCTGTGTTTTCAAAGAACTTACAAGGTCTCTCCGTGCTTAGTCCACACAGTCCCCCTAGCAAAGTGATATATTCATCTGTGAACCTTTTCCTAGCAACTGGTAACCTCAGACGTACAATACTCCACTGTAATTATCAGCTTCTGGAATCATTAGGTATGTCTATTGCTTTCTTGATTGTTGTTCTTAAACCTCTAAAATGAAATTTATTCCCAGTATTATGCCAATTTTTTATGTCCTTAAAGCTTACCAAAGATGATATATATAGAAAGAGAATGCTTACAAACATATTAATGCCTTTCTCAGAAAAAGTGATCTTATTGCTTCTGTCCTGATAGAGCCAAGTTCTCTAAAAGTGGGATGTGAAGGAGACAAACAGGCAGAGAACTATCAGGCTAGACCACCCCACCACCACCAACAAGGAGAATTTTAATTAACTACCCTTAAAAATACTTTGCCTTAAAATGACTTGATAAACTATAGCATACCCCTTCTAAAGACATTCTTAAGTCTCAAAGCCAGATCATTAGTTCTAGTGTTTACTCAACATTCCTCTTATTACAATTCTAGCACATTTCTCTTTGTCCATGAATGAGGATGTGGTGAGCACCTGCTTCTCACCACTGTAATCAGACTCCCTGAAAACCATAGACATCTAGACAGAGCACTAGAAGACTTGGAGTCAAAAATGTGATTTGAATCCAAATTCTATCACAATTTGTATGACTTTGAATATAAGTCACTCAACCTGCCTGAGCTTATTTCTTCACTGGTAAAATTAGGATAATCTCTCTCATCTCACAAGGTTACTTTCAGAATTAAATGAAAACAACATATGTGATAGCACCTGCAAAAAATGGATATAAAGCTACCACTCAATGATTACTATGAGAAGAATGTTATTGGGCTGTCCTCTGGCTACATTCTTTAGGTCAAATAACAAAGTGTTGTTACCAGAAGGTGCTAGAGATCTCTGAAACACCAGACAGTCTCCTCCCTTCCACCGAAAAACTGAAGTACAGCAAGATGAAAGGACTTGTCTCAGAATCATGCAGATAAGCACAGAGCTGGGCACACAAAATACAGGTCATCTGACACTCAGCTTAGAGGCTTTCCTTGTTATCAATATTTGGATTCAGCTCCTGTTGGTGGTCGAGTGGAGAGTGACAAAGATGGGAAATGTCCCACAGGAGACCATGGTTGTCTTGGGCATTAGTAAAAGGCCCTGGTCACTCTGTTGCCACTCCCAGATCATCAGTTTTGGTTCAAGGCTGAATTGAGGTGCAAGTACGGGAATTGAGCCCAGGAAAGGGTCAAAATTGCCCAGGGATTTAGGATCAGTCAAGTCCCAAGTACATGACTGGTGGAAATATTCCTTACAGAGCCTTCCTAGTAGAAGGTGGGGTTGTGGGGTAGGCATGAGATTTTAGCTGATTTCTGGGGTCCTGAGTGTTTCAAATGGTGATCTGAAAAGACAGCTCCCCACTTACCTGAGTACTAGAAACTCTAGTGCAGGCTTTACTGGCTTCCCTCTCTGTATCTGCTGCACCCATATCCAGGTCAGACTTCTGATGGTACCCCACTTGAATGGATTCCATGGGCTCCCTCCTGGTCTCCTGTTCCTCCATCTGACTGGGTTTCACCCCCAGCTTCTCCATGACAGCTTCAGTGGTGACCGTCCTGGCACAGGTGCCCAGCTTGGGGGACTCTTCAGCACTATCATCTTCCTTGAGGAAGCTGACCACAGTCTCAGTGTCTTCCTCAAGCTCCTCAGAGGAAGAGTGTTCCCTGGTGAAGGCACCACTGCAGTGGCAGCTGTAGCCTTTCTGTGTGGTGTGGTCATCCTGGAGTTCAAAGGCAGCAGAAGTCGATGCCCAGGCCAAGGTAGCAGTAGTGCAAGGACCATCAAGGAGTTGGCCTGACATCTTCTCGCCATCAATGCTCATTTCAAAGGTGCATGAGGTCTGTGAGGCCTGTGAGGCCTTGAGGTGACAATCCTGGTGCCTCTCAATGACACTGCCACACAGCTCAGTGTCAGGGGGCCTGCAGGGCAAGTTGAGCTGGAATGAGGCTGGAGAAGTAGCACCCTGCAGGATGAAGCCTTCACTGTCAGGGACCAAGTAGGCCTCACGGCGGTGGCGGCGGCCCACCTGAGGCTCTTCCCATGAGAATGACCGCCACTTGCGGGCCACCTCAGCCATGTTACTGAAGAACTTGACAACACTACCAAAAGGCATGGTCTTGTGTTGGCGCAGGTGCCGAAGACTTTCCTCATAGCCACCTTCCACATTCCCTTCCAAGTTGGAGCCCTCGATGGTGAACTCAAGTTTCTGGATTCTCGAGTTTCTGGCTGATATGTGTGGGGCCTCACGGTCCCCTGGAAACATGTGTTTCAGATAGCTCCTAGTCCACTTGCCACCTCTGCTACTAGGCTGCTCAGGGGCATCTTCCTCACAGGGATGGTCCTCCATTGGGATGTTAGAGTCTTTGAAGGTCAGCACTTTCTGGTTTACCCTGTTGGGGGTGTGCACCAGCCTCTGCGCATCTTCAAGGAAGGGCTCCATGCCCTCAATGTGACCCGCATAGGAATGGCGGAAGGGCTTTGGGGTTTCCTCAGCCTTCCTCATGCGGTAGCTACTTGAGGGCCCTTCATTTTCCTGAGCTTTGCTGCTCTTAGGAGCAGTATTCTTGGAGGCCACCATGGTAGGCTTCAACCTCTTGAATGACTTCATTCGATCCATTAATGTGACTTTGGGTTTCAACTCTGATGATTTAGAGGTGTCTCCCAGTAAAATCATAGACTGGGGTCGCTTCCCCTGACTGGAAGCCCCTTTTCTGCGGCTCACAAAATTCCAAATCTTGTTGACTTTGGTTTTCTTCTTGTTTTGACCACTCTCTTCCCTGGGACTCAAGTCACCCTGGCCACACTGCTCAGAATCCTCCAGCTCCACCTCCGCAGCTAGGCCTTCTACTCCAGGGCTGCTTGGGAGGACCTGAGCCAGGTAACTATTAGGCACCAAGTCAGAGAGGGAGGCAGTCTGGCAGTTGCTGAGAGTCTCCATGGTCACAGTAAAAGATGGGGCCACCAAAGCATAGAGGGAGGCCTGGCCAGTGATTTCAAGCTGAAGGGGAGAAAGAGCAAGAGCAAGAGAGAGAAAGAGAAAGAAAGAGAAGCTAGATTAGGCAAAGCCACAAACAGGATTCTTTACAGATTTGTCACAATCAAATATATAGAATATACTTTGTCACCACTGAGCCACCACCAAATATTTAGGATCTGAATTGGAGGAGATCACAATTTATCTTGTGTACTAAGGAAAGCTTTGATTCCTATTTAAATGCAAATATACTTGAGAAGGACATAACTTAAAGTTACCATTATCAGATCTTGACAACTGAGCAAATGTATTTTTTAAAAAGCCCCCCCCCCAAAAAAATAGCTGATGTTGTACAGTGAAAGACGATTCACTGCTAATTCCTACTGAAGTGACATTGCATGATACAAGAATTGCTTAGGTCAGTAGTCTCTCATTTCCAAACTCACCTCAAATTTAAACACAGTTCTAAATATCAAGCAATCTTATAATCAGCTATCTGTGCCATATTGATAACTGTGAGTATTAAATGAGATGAAAATTAACATAATAAGGATGATAATGACTAAACAGCACTTACCCTGAACCAAGCAGAGAGCTAAGCACTTTATTTATATACATCATCTCACTAATCTTCATCACATAGCTAGGAAGTATTATGATACCCATTTTATTTTACTATTTTTTTAAATTTAGAAAATTAAATTTAACAGGGTGACATTGATCAACAAGTGTACACAGATTTCAGGTAAACATCACTACATCATTTAAATAGTCAATTACTTTGTATGTCCATCATCCAAAGCAAATCATCTTCTGTCACCTTATATTTGTCCCTCTTTATACCCTTCCTCCAATCCCTCTCCCCCTTCCCTACATCTCCCTCTCCCTGGTAACCACTGCATTCTTATCTATGTACATGAGTCTCAGTTCTGTATTCTACCTATGTGTGAAATTAATTAGCTCTTTCTGATTTACTTATTTCACTTAGTATAACATTCTCAAAGTCCATCCATGTTGTTGTAAACATCACTATGTAATCATTTCTTATGGCTGAGTAGTATTCCATGTATATATGTACCACATCTTCTTTCTCCAATCCTCTGTCGAGGGGCACTTTGTTTCTATGTCTTGGCCATTTTAAATGTAAAGAAAAGAAGGCTCAGAGTAGAGGTAACATACCCAAGGTCACATTTAGAGCTAGGTTTTAAACTGGGTCTGTTTTATGCCAGATCCTGTGTTCTTTAACCACCACCCACACTGCTCATCAAAATATAACACAGTGTCTGATATATCATACCACTCAATTAGCAGTTTATGAGATTATGTTTTACTTTATGTTTTATCAGCTCTTACCATTTACTGAATGTTTGCTATGTAAAAGGCATTGTGCTATGTAATTTCTTAAGTATTAAGTAGCTGAATCTTCACAACCACAAATGATGTCAGTATTATTAGCTCAAATTTGCAGTTGAGGAAACTGGGGTGCAAAAAGACTAAGAAACTTAACAAAAGTCATGCAGCTAACATATGGCTGGCACTAACAATGTACTTGGTACTCTAGGGGAAGAGGCCTCACAGGCCTAGAAGAAACATGGAAAATGACATAATAGTTCATGATATTCTCACTACCACCAAACACACACTCCAGGGTGGTATAAGAGAAAGACAAGGGGTTTCGGGTCAGTGAGACGCAGGAAAATAATGTCCACTTTCCTTCAAATGATTTTGGTAGAGGAGGGTCTGCCTTTTAAATTTCTCACTTTCTGTAGAAGAATAAATAGGACAATCCACTGTATGGGGAAAATCCATAAGCAAACTGTGCTTTAAAGGTTCCTTAAGAAAATAATGGTGGTGATAGACTTCTTCTTGGGACTCACCTCTAATCATCCTACCTGATCCAGACCACTCACCTTTGCTTTCACTCAGCAGAGAGGAACAACAGTTTACCTGACTATGCTTCCCCTACCTTTTATATTTAACTTTACAGCCTAGAGTTACAGACACAAGACTTCTAAAACCTAGCCTGTCACTTCCTCACTGTGATCTTGGTCAAGTTACTTTCTCTTTCCAAGCCTCAGTTTCTACATATGTAAAATGGAAAGAAAGATGCCCCACTCATTGGGTTGGTATGAGCATTCAAAAATTCCCAGCATACTGTTTTATATTCAACAGATATCAAGATAAAAACTTCACCTCTCAAAGTCACCTAAGTGGATGCTGAATCTGTAGTATTTTCAAAAATCCCAGAAGCACTTTGATACACATTCTCTGAGGTATTTCCCTGATAAGTGGCATCCTCAGCGGCTGCCTACCTGGTCTTAAGGAGAAGAGAAAACTGGAATCTGAAGCCCTGAGAGCATACAGAGACTGACATCAGCCTTCAGGATGGCTGAGAACATAGACCAAAGGGGGAAGCCAGTGGAGATGTGACTAAAGGTCCTATGCCTAGAAGGGAGACAAGGTGAAGGGCTTTACTAGCAAGGGGTTGGTTTGCTCTTCATATTTGTTTTGCCTGTATTGCAGTTCTGTTAAATTCATATTTCTCAGTTTCCCTTTCCTAGTGTCCTCCTTTCCCGCAGGACACAAGTAGCTGCATTGTTTTGTACCTAAAATCCAGTAGCTTTCTGGAAGTCAAAAACAGAATAGCTGAGTTAGAGCTCAGCTAGTCCTATCCCTCATTTAGTAGATGAGAGTCATTCTGACAGGGTGAGGAGATATCAAATTATGAATATAATAAGCAAATCTCTACACTGGGGAACATTTTTTTTTCATTTTCTGTTGCATGAGGTTTTAAAACTTTTTCTATAAATTTCTGCATCTCTGATTCCAAATCTGAAATCCATTTTTTGGTGCATGCTCAAATTATGCAATTTTAACTTCTTTTTGTTACAGTTAATGTCATACATTAGTTTTTAAATTGGAGTTTAAGGGCAACGACTTTGGATTGAACATAACCACAAGGCAATTAATGTTTTACAAACATCACTTTTACATAATTGTAGTTGTTTTCAAATGTAAAAAAATATTATATGATAAAAATACCCTCTTATTTTGTTTTAAGACTGAATCATGGCTTCTTCGAGTAGGCGTAAATGTAAGAATAGTCCTGACACCTTCTGTTATATATGTGGCTGTTACACACTTCAATGTCAAAGGCTCAATATTTCATCATTTGTGACACATGCATATATTGCCTATTTTTAAGTTCCCCTTGGTGATCAAAACAAGAATTGGGCTCCTCATATTGTGTGTCATAATTGTGAGGAAATGCTTCGTGACTGGACAAAAGGAAAACGCAAAGGAATGCCTTTTGGTATTTTCATGGTTTGGAGTGAACCTAAGGACCACAGCAGTGACTGTTATTTCTGTCTGATCCATACAAAGGGCATCGGCAAGAAAAAATGGCCCGAATCTCCTACTAGGTCATTCAATTCGGGTTGGCTAAACTGCTGAGGGGTTAATGACTGCTTGGCATCAGAAAAAGACATTTCAGATTCCACAATCATTTCCTCATGTATCTTATCAAAATACACCTGACCACCATGTTTACTTTCTTCGTCCTTAGAAGAAATAGAACCATTGAAAACTAGAACCAGGAGTGTCTCAGAGTGTGGGGTAGGTTGTATTGCTGAAGGGATATTAGGATATGCGATCATATGCCGTTTTTTCTTGGTAGACATATTCTGATGCAATCATATCTTTTAATGTATTAGTGTATTTACTGCATTATATAAATTACTATATTTTCACAAAGATGATGCCCAAGAAGACATTCTACTTCATTATGTTAAACTAAATGTTGAAAATTTTACAATAAGATGAAAACCTAAAATCTTGAATTGCAAAAAAACTATAGCTTACAGAGAAAAACTAATGTCATATTTGAGATCAGTATACTCAAATTCGGTAAGAACAAGTGTTTTTGTGGATGCAACAAAAATTTTGTTCCCCAGTGCAATTAGTGGCAATGAACATCTTATCTTTTCATGTCTATTGGCCATCTGTAGAAAATGTTTATTCAGGTCTTTTGTCCATTTCTTTCTTTATTTTTCTTTTTTAGTGGAGAGAGACAGAGAGAGGGTGACAGAGGGAGGGACAGATAGGGACAGACAGACAGGAAGGGAGAGAGATCAGAAGCATCAATTCTTCATTGCAGCACCTTAGTTGTTCATTGATTGCTTTCTCATATATGCCTTGACCAGGGGGCTCCAGCAGAGTGAGTGACCCCTTGCTCAAGCCAAGGACCTTGGGCTCAAGGCAGTGACTTTGGGCTTCAAGCCAGTGACCTTTGGGTTCAAGCCAATGACCATGGAGTCAAGTTTATGATCCCATGTTCAAGCCAGTGACCCCGCACTCAAGCTGGTGAGGCCTGGACTCAAGCCAGATGAGCCTGTGCTCAAGCCAGTGACCTTGAGGTTTTGAACCTGGGTCCTCAGCATCCCGGGAAAAGTGAGAGAGAAAGCAAAGTATGCTGCTGTTGGGGGAGAGAGAGGAAATTCTGAAAAATGACCAAAGCAGCAGGAGATGATCATTTTGGGATACAACAAGAAAGTTTTTATATAAAATTTTTTTACCAAGGATAAATGACCTTAAGTTGTACCACAGGGACCAAAGTTAGATGATAAGAAGAATTTCTTGACAGTGAAGGTTATTTAACATTGTATTGGGAGAATTTTCTACAAAGGGTATCAGGAAACTACTGAGTTTTGGTCAAATCCAGTCACAGGCCTATTTTTGAAAAATCCACAAGCTAAGAATAATTTTTATTATTTAAAGGGTTGTAAAAAAATAGGAATAATTATATGATAGAAACCACTGTGGCCCTCAAAGCCTAAAATATTTATGACCAGCCCTTTATAGGAAAAGTTTGTCAACCTTCATCTGGAGCAACTGGTTTATCTCACTTCTTGAAGCCTTGGGTTCCCCAAGTAAAATACAAAGTTCTTGATCTGATCATTCAGGTAGAACATGTGAGGATTCCAGGTAAGTGTGAAAGTCAAGAATGGAGGGGAATGAGAAAGATGGGCAGTACATGGAAGGAAATTACTGTTTGAGGAATCTTGAAGTCATGTTATAGAGCTCTATACCTCCTCGGATAAGGGATAGAAATAATTGGGACAGGGAGTGGGGAAAGAATGTTGTGGTAAAAGGTAGCAAAGAGAAAACAGAAAGAAGAGATGAAAACAATACTTTATACCAGCACTATTCTACAGGCAGTCTCAGTTGACATAAACAGTCTCAGTGGACATAAGTAGGAGAAAGGGTAACAAAAAGAAAGTGTCCAACAAGTGCCAAGGAGCCTATGGTGTTGTTCTTAGAAGAGAGGCTGAGAGGAAACGTGTTTCAGCTTAGAGAACAAGGCATTGATAATCTACCACTCATTTGTGGACAAATTATCTAGCTGTACCAAGGTCATGGAAACAAAGAGAAACTCAGCCTCTGTCTCTCGAAGGGTTGAAGCGCTGAGCAGGTATTTTAGGGCCAATCTTACTTCAAAAAAAAAGATCAGTTACAGGAACAGTGGGTGACTCAGAAAGTACATCGATGGCAACCTCAGTAGGTATCTATCCTCAGCTCCTTTCTGGATTTGTATTTTCTCTTCAACATTCTCAGTAAACAATCTCAAAGTTTATACTCCAGGGTGGTGGGGAGCTCACTCATTCTTGAAGCAACCTTCTATTGCCAACTTTCTTGGCTAGGACTTGCTTTTTGTTTGTAAATTGATATATCTTCCTATAATTTATGGCTCCTAGCCCTGATTATTTGGAACAGAAGCAGGTTGGCCAACTCCTTCGATTATTATGGGAGGTATGGGTGATATATAAAGTAAAAGAGCACTAGATTTGGAGTCAAGAACCCTGGTTTGGAATCCTGACTCTTGGGTAGTATTCAGTCCTGCTGAATCTAATTTACCTCATCTGGTAAATAGTCAGAATAATACCTTTCCTATGTACCTCCAAGGTTCATCTGTATAGATCAAGTAACTGTAATACAGTGACATAAGATTTTGATAGAACAATTTGTAAACTCATAAGCAGAAACAATTGTGAACTATTTTGTGGACTGCTATTCAGTGAACATGGACTTTGGAGACTGTCAGACTCACAATCTCTTCCTAGGCTGGCCTCAATCTCTTGAACATATATGGCTGCTTTCAATCCATGAATTCCATGACTTATTTAACCTCAAGGAATTGGAGTCACAGAACTTATGGGTTGGAAAAGGAGGTGAAGGACATGAGTTTACAGAAAATCAAGAGTGAAAGGACATTAAAGTCTTATACTAACCCTAACCATGCAAGTATTACCACCACTATAGCATTCTACTCATGTTCTACTTCAGCCCTCTTAGAAACAGGAAAATTATGTCTTTCAAAGGGTTCCTTTTGTGGTCATTTCTAATCCTTTCTCAAACTCCTTATTCCTTTGAATGATCATTAGCCTCTCTGTAACTTCTACCCTTTGGCCCTGATTCCGTTCTGAGAATGATTTCAAAAGATTTGATTCTCATCTGTGGAGTGTTCCATACTAGGATAATAAAGACACAGTTTCACTCTATAACAATGTACTGTCCACTGGATGACAAATGATGACTAGATTAAGAAAAAATTATATATATAATTTACTAGATTAAGAAAAAATGTATATATATATATATATATATATATATATATATATATATATATATATATATATATATCACACATAGACACAGACAACAATTTGGTAATAGCCAGAGGGAAAGGAAGGTGGGGGTAGGTGGAGGAGGGCAAATGGGGGGAAATTGGGACAGAAGACAGTTTGCTTGGGGTGATGGGCACATAATGTAATGTACAGATTGCATTTTATTGAGTTGCACACATGAAACGAGTACCCCAATGAATTCAATAAAAATGTACTGTCCATTGTGGCCACTAAGACAAAGACATGAAGTATAACACAAGGTAGGACAGCATTGTAGTACAAGGTAGGCAGACAAGAGGAAAAGCTTTCTAACAATAAGTTATTAAGCAGTGAAACAGGCAGTAAGAGGAGGCTGTTTAATATTTCTCTCTACAAAACTTCAAGAACAGGAGATTTTTATTTGTCTTGGAGGGATTAACTGTAGGCATGCCTGGAGGCAGGGAAATAGACTAAATAACCACAAAGAAGTCTTCCAAACCCAGGGATTCTAAAGTATGAGAAGTCTCCTAACTGATGTTGTATGCTCACACACATCTAAGCTAAAGAGAAAATCCTGTCCTGCTCTTGCTACTCCTGTTCCCAAGAAGAATGATACAAGGCAGGGCAACTTTGCCTCTCCTCACCACAACCCTCAGAGTACCACCTGCACACAAGGCTCTTGCCCACCTTGGCATCTTGCCTCAAGCTTGTTGTTGCCCTCTACTAGAACATATCCCTACCCCACCCACCTCTCTTCCACCATTAGTCAAATTTAGCCATTCCCAAAGACCATCCCAAGTTCTCTTCCCTCTAGTAGACCTTTCCTGAATTATGTGCTCCTTAGTGTTTTCCCACTCCTTGAAGCTGCTTTTGCACTTGCAATTGAAAACCCATTACTGAGTGTCCAGGCATCTTATGCTTCCAAATTCTACATGTCATAAAGGCAATCTACTACATCCCTTAGCCCAGTGATTTTCAAACTTTTTTATTAAAAATCATATTGAGCCTGCCTGACCAGGCAGTGGCGCAGTGGATAGAGCATTGGACTGGGATGCGGAGGACCCAGGTTCAAGACCCAGAGGTCGCCAGTTTGAGCGCAGGTTCATCTGGTTTGAGCAAAAGCTCACCAGCTTGGACCCAAGGTCACTGGCTCAAGCAAGGGGTTACGTGGTCTGCTGAAGGCCTGCGGTCAAGGCACATATAGAGAGCAATCAATGAACAACTAAGGTGTCGCAATGTGCAACAAAAAACTAATGATTGATGCTTCTTATCTCTTCGTTCCTGCCTGTCTGTCCCTGTCTGTCCCTCTCTCTGACTCTTTCTCTGTCTCTGAAAAAAAAATAATAATAAATCATATTGAGCCTGACCAGGCGGTGGCACAGTGGATAGTGTTGGGCTGGGACACGGAGGACCTGGGTTTGAGACCACGAGGTCACCAGCTTGAGCCCAAGGTCACTGGCTTGAGCAAAGGGTCACTCCGTTTACTGTAGCCCCCAGTCAAGGCACATATGAGAAATCAATCATTGGACAACTAAAGAACCACAACGAAGAGTTGATGTTTCTCATCTCTCTCCCTTCCTGTCTGTCTGTCCCTATCTGTCCCTCTCTCTGACTCTCTCTGTCTCTGCCACAAAAAAAAATCATATTGAAAGAAATATATTGTACATGCAAACCTATTAGTTTGAATCATATAAAATTGTTACTCTTTTGTAAGTCGAAAATGGTCAGATGCTTATGACCTCATTATCATTCAATCTAATGGAAGAAAACCTAAATAAAATTTTCAAGGACCAGTACTTGGCCTTATCACATACAAGGCTCTCTGGTATTTTCTATCCCATTCAGTCACTTTCACTTTTTTTGAAATGCTAATTATAACTTACTAAAAATCATTTCATGAACCACGAATGGGTTAAATCTACAATTGGAAAACCACTGCCTTGACCTGCACTTCTTCTGTGATGTTAGTGTAGTGTCCACCTGCCATTTTTGGTCAGCCAAAATCTGAACTTCTTTCTTACATTTGAAGAATTTTGCTCATTATGAGGCTTGGCAGGAAGCAGAGCCCATTTCCCACCAGAGAAAGAGAAAATACCAGATATTTGCTTTCCTACCCTCCTTTAGGGCTAGAATAATCTAGGCTCAGTCAATCAGATGCACCAACCAGGAATTTTTTTTTAATTTAACTTAATTTTCAATTATAGTTGACAGTCAATATTATTTTATGTTAATTTCAGTTGTACAGCATAGTAGGACTTCGGCTCTTGAGGTAAGGAAGCATTAACCATAACACTGGTGGTATAGTGTCAAGAATGGGTTCATGAGTCAAAATGGCAGCTACTGTGGTATCAGTGTCCAGTGCTAGTAGTGTTGGTGGTACAGATCATAGCATCTAGTGCCTAGTTGTGGCAGCTGTAATAACATCCTTAACCAACAAATGCTATGGCATTATTTTCATGACACTATTCTTGGTTATGTAAACCTAAGTCAGGTTCTCCAGCCTTCCTAGGAATTATGTGAACTCCCCAATATCCTTTGATGTATTCCTTAAATGGCTAAGTCAGAGCTGATTTCTCTTGTTTGCAGCTCAGAACTTTGCTTGCTAAGCTGAGCTGTCCCTCTTGAGAGAGAAACCACTGGAAAAAATCTCTGAAGCAAGACGTTTTTCTTATTAATCTACCACACTCAGCAAAGGACTGGATGCATAATAGGTGATTCATGACATTAAGTGTCTGAAACTATTCTTATGCTATGAACTTCCTCCTACCTTCAGACCTAAAATACATCAGCATTATGATCAAGTATCCTAAGGTTCAATTAATACTGCTGCCACTGCCTCTCTTGTTTCTGATGCCCTGGGCATACCAAATCATACCAGGGGTCATCCTGTTAGCACACAAAGGGAGGGATAGTAGTCCGTATTTGTTACATAGGCTCAGCAGGTGGTAAGAAGAGTTCTAGATTATCTCTCCTAAATATAGGCTCTTAAGGGTGAATCCTAAAGATGTGTGACCTTCAAACATGCTTCCTAATTCATTCCTTCCTCCTTTCTAACATCGTTTTGGCAGGTGTATTGGGAGAAACAAAATAACTGGATAGTTTTAAAAGCTGGCAACCTGAGCCTACACTATGATTGCACAGACATTTGGTGACTCAATGTGGCTGCATGTCTCTGGGCCATGACAGGAATCCATGGGTCAGTCAAGAAGTTTGAAGTCTTTGGAACTATGCCAAACCTGGTACATGAACCTAGTGTCAGTGCCCTATAGACCAGTTCCAACTGCCACACCTCCCTTACCACAGCTTAGGTGTCAGCAAAGGTTCATCTCTGCTGGAGTTGAAAGCTGGCATTACAGCCTCACCCTTTCTCACCCTGTCCCCAAACTGAGATTGGGAGTTTGCTCCCACTGAGATTGGGAGAATCTCCTTTATCCTCACTTCAAGGAGAATGCAAGCTCAACCTTATGTTCCTCATACAAGCTTTAGTCATTGGTTCACAGTAACCTCAACCACTGCACACATGCACTATAAGAAATGGAGTCTGTGCCTACCCAGGAGGTGACACAGTAGATAGAGCGTTAACCTGGGATGTTGAGAACGCAGTTTCAAAACCATGAGGTTGCTGGCTTGAGCACAGGCTCACCAGTTTGAGTGCAGGGTTGCCAGCTTGAGCATGGGATCATAGGCATGACCCCATGGTCGCTGGCTTGAGCAAGGGGCCACTGGCTAGGCTAAAGCCCCCAGGTCAAAGCACATATGAGAGAGCAATCAATGAACAATAAAGGTGCTGCAAAGAAGAATTGAAGTTTCTCATCTCTCTCCCTTCCTGTCTATCTGTCCCTGTCTGTCTGTCTCTCTCTCTCATAAAAAAAGAAATGGGGACAGAATGCTCTGTCACTTTTCAAATGTAGCCAATCTCATATATATTCTAAAATTATTTTTTTCTGACCTTACTGAACACCCTGCTTAAGTCTGAGGGTGCTTAACAGATTCACAATCATCTTTATTTTCTTGATATTTACAGAAAGCCTCGGATGTCCATATCATATATTATCATTTTAACAGTTGAGAAACTGAGGCTAAAGTAATCAAGTCATGTGTCACAGCTTACCTGGACAGGGAGTGAGCTCCTTGTTTTGAAGGCATGCAAGCAGAGCTTGACTACCCTTGTCTGGTGGGCAGTAAGGGAGGTTTTATATTATATAGCAGGAGAAGGACAGTGTTGGACCAGATGACACACTACTTTAAGTTTTAGGTAGTAGAGCAAGGTCTCTAACCTGGGTCTTTAACCTCACCATGCAAAGCTCTTTGGAGTGTACCACTATATAGGAGGTATTTTAGAGCAGGTGACACATATTACATATCATTTTTATGTCCTGTACAGAGCAAATATTAATTGTTGACTTAATCTTGATTTAACTGCTTGCTGATTTAATGACAATAATAAACACTTGTAGAATGGTTACTGTGTATGTCAGGCACTGCTATAATTGCTTATCATCTTTTAGCTCACTCAATGATCACAACAAACCTACAAGGTAAACACTATTATCTGCATTTTACAGATGAGAAAACTAAAGCAAAGAGAAGTAAAATAACACAAGTGGTAAGTTTTGGAGTAAGGGTTTACACCCAGGCAGGCTGGCTGCGGAGTCCTGCCCCTAAGCATTCTACTAAATTGTCTCCCAGTATGTAATGCATGTGTGTATGTTCTTCATAAGCACAGTTCACTAACCTGCCAGGAAACACCATTTTCTAACACATACAGGAGACCTGATGAGAGAAGTTAGCACAGAAACCACTTGGCTAACACTAGATTGTGGTCTTAATAGGGCAGGTGTGGTTCTGAGGCTTCGTGGAGCACTCTTCTATCTTTCTTGTCCTTCCCCACTAAGGCATCCCAGCTGGGGCCCTCTTCTCCTGTTGTTGCTGCTCACTAGCTAAATAGCCTGGCCCTATCCCAGCCTGGATTTCCTCTGTTCCCTGGCCAAGTTCTCAGCTGGAAGAAAATAACCCACTACCCACTGGCTCACACCCTCCAAACCAGTGTGAGCAGTGCACCTCTGAAGGCATGAGTAGAAGACACAGCCCTCCAGATATGCCTATCCCAATAGAAAACAGAAGCCCTAATTCAGAGCCAACAGGGACAGAAGGCACTGCCCTGGTTGTCTCAACCTCCAGGGAGGGAAAAGGGGGAGGCAACTGCCCTTTGCTGTAACAGTCATGATTTGAAAACTTGCCCCTGATTAAGCAATATAACTCTTGTCTACAGTGTGATGTGAATGAAAGCCCAGGGAAGTAGGAGCAGGAATAGGATAATGATGATGATGATGGTGATGATAACAGCTATAATACTATATATTCAGCCCATACTCTGGCACAAACTACTGAGTGGTACCAACTATTGTTTTTCTCGATCTTCCCAACAATCCTGTGAGGCAGATGCTATTAGGTTTTCATTTTAAAAATGAAAAAACTGAGAAGTTAAGTGATTTTCCCATGGCCACATAGCTCTTAGGTAAAAGGGTTGACTGGTATCCAGGGCCAGTTGAAGCTTAAACTGTGCTCTTAATCATTTCCCTCTGCTGACTTTGTAATAGTCTCTCAGGGTCCATTTAGCTTTGCCATGTAAGCATTTGCACATTGGAGGGATGACGAATGGGGGGCGGTCCATCTTACATGATCATGAGGCTTCAGGTGCTGGCCCAACTCCATTTACCACATCTCATTGAGCTAACCCCTTCATGTTATAGACAGCGGTACTAAGGAATAGAGAAAGAAACAGATTTGCTTGATATTCTTAGTAACAGGGCTACTCCCAATCCAGGATGCCTTCTAGTACTTCACAAAACTGCCTTCCCTGACAGCTCCCTCTTTCAGTGATCCACACAGAATCAGAGTCCCTGTTGAAGGTCGCAGTGCTTCAGCCCTTCTGATTACTATTCAAGCCAATTTTAGAGCTTTAACATCTGTACTATTGTCTTTTTATTCTCTCTCTCTCTCTCTCTCTCTCTCACTCTCTCTCTCTCTGTCTCTCTGTCTCTCAAAGGTAATAGCCCACCAGTTCTTGGCTCCATTGTTTCATTACCGTCTGTCCGAATCAAATGCGAACCTGCATGGGCCAGGCGGCTGTGATTGTGCCTGTGCCTACTGGCTTTACAATATCTGTAGCCTCATAAAATTGGACAAGACCAGAGGAAACATGTAGTCCAGCCAACCAAAGTTAAACCATCACTGAACCCAGAGAAAGGAAGAGTCATTATTCATTAAAAACCTTTCTCTCATTTGGCTAGCAACTTTCCCCTAAGACAATGCTTTGCAAAGTACAGTAGGGACCACCTGAGTTACAGTCAACTGAAACAGAATCTCTGGAAGTTGGGAACAATAAATCTGCATGTTTAACAAGCAACCTCAGTGAGTCTGAGGCACACTGGAGCTTGGGAACTATGGCCTAAGAATGAGATAGCATTTCACTGGTGTTGCCTTTTCTTCTATGAACATTAGTTGCTAATCAGGAGCTGAGGCTTCCTTTCCAAGCTCACTAAGCAACACCTTAAGCAGCCTGATGTAGCTCCCTGTCTTGAGTCCAGACAGCTATGATGCACAAGATGACCTTGCAAGCAGTTCAAGATTCCTTACTTAAAGAAAAACAGTTATAGGGGCACATTGTTCGTATATCCATATCTATTTTGAGAACCTATTCTTTCAAACATATAATCAAATCTAAGAACTGCTATTATCTCTCTGCATTATCAGTCTGAACACATTCCCATCTCAATCAGAGATCTTCCTTTTTCCAAATCAGATTTCGAACAGCAAAGCGTATATGTCAACCTAAATATTCCTGCCTTGCCTCTTCAGCTTCTCTGGTCCTGTTTTTCTCCCCACTTCTCCATTTTCTTTCTTTTCTTAATAGACTTAATTCAGTGCTTCAATTTTCCTCACATTATTTTCTGCTAACACCTTCCAGACTAAGCTGCCTTACAAGGATTTAACCCTTGAAGCACAGACACATGGATTTCCTTTTTATGTGAGTGAGACTCCTGTTAGCAAATGAGTGTACCTGCAATTCATTGTTCAAGTTACATGGACTTATGCTTAAGGTCTTATCTTACCAATCTATATAGGGGATACCATCAGACCACCTCACTATAAGGAAAATGGGAAGAAGTAAAGAGGGACCCCAGAAAGCTCCAAAGGTGGGGGATCCTAGGAACTTGAGCCTCTCACAGTGAGATGAGCAGGAAGTAACCAGGTCCTGCACCAGGCACTGTTCAAAGCTTCTGTTTAAACCTCCCAAATACCCAGGTTTCAAAAAATGCCCATTCTCTCCCTATAAGTTTATTCTGAACTGGAACTGAGGGTAAAAGACCTTGAGTCACTTGGGAAGTTTAAAAAGCAAAGTGGAGTTCCTTGGTGCTCATGATAGGCCACTGCCACGTAGCAGGTGATAACAGTGTCTGTCCCATGTTGTTTGGAGGGCACTTGGTGATAAGGGGAGAGGAAACCCAAGAATAGTAGCTGAAGGGCAAGTTAAGTCTATCTGGGGCAAGGGGTACTTAGCTTGAGAGAAGGACAACTGAGGCTTAGGGAACCTTCCTATGCTGTGCTTGCTACATTTATAGAATCAGAAACCTGTATTTCATATTCTCCCATAGAGCTATTGTGTTGGTGGTTCCTCAGATAGGAGAAAAAAAATATCACTGTCATATGAAGGTGTACTTTGAGAACCTATTTCTTCATTTTTCAGTTTTTTTGTATTGCCTTTACTTAACTCTCTATTGATGAATGTTAACAGTACCCCAGGGTCCATCCGTCTATGCTTGGGCTGCATTCTAAGGGAGACAGTGGAAGCAACACTAGGACACAAGCATGAGCATTCTGAGAAGGCAGTGAGGCTGGGTGGAGTCAAATTGTGGCCACCACATGAGCTAGCCACAGGGATCTTTATTTATTTTTTAAAAAGACTTTATTCATTTTAGAGAGGAGAGAGAGAGAGAGAGAAGGAAAGAGAAGGGAGGAGCAGGAAGCTTCAACTCCTATATGTGCCTTGACCAGGGAAGCCCAGGGTTTTGAACTTGACCAGGGAAGCCCAGGGTTTTGAACTAGCGACCTCAGCATTCCAGGTCAACACTTTATCCACTGCACCACCACAGGTCAGGCCACAGGCATCTTTATTAATCTAGAAGTTTCTAATCTGTAGATGCATAAATTATGGTATATTCAGACAATGGAATACTATGTAGCAAAGGATATAAAAGAAATATAACTACAAACAACTCTAGCTTCACACATACACACACACACACACACACACATAGAAGAATGTGTACATAAATATTGTGAAGATGTTGTTAAAATGTAGCTTATGATTCAGTAGGACTGAATCTGGGCCTGAGAATCTGTATTTCTAACAAGTTACCAGATGATGCCAATGCTGCTGATCTAGAGACCATATTTTATTTTTATTTTCATTTATTTTTACATTAAAAAATAGTTACTGATTTTAGAGAGAAAGGAAGGAAGAGACAGAGAGAGAAAAACATCAATTTGTTGTTCCACTTATTTATACATCCATTGGTTGGTTCTTGTATGTGCCTTGACTAGGGATCGAACCAACAACCATAGCATATTGGGATGACAATCTAATCAACTGAGCTACCCTGCTAGGGTGAAGACCATATTTTAAACAGAAAAGAGATAGGGGGTACAGCAGCTCTCATCAAAGGGCCAGGGCAGAGAGTTCTCTTCTTTTTCTTTAATCAACATGCTCTGTAGTCCTCTGAAGTCCCCTGTATCTCTGGGATGTTTTTTCAAGTTGCTCCTAGGGATCTCACACAGATTTACTACACAATTCAGAGAACTCCTTTTCAGGTCAGTAAGTCTTCTTTGCAAAATTCATTGGTAAGTCCCTGAAAGAAGTGAATCACTGAGAACAGAATTTCACATATGATGGGTAAGAAATTTAGGGGCAGAGAACTTTGCTGCACTCACTAAACCATGCTACAGCATCAGCAACCATAATTCTCTCCACTACACTTCTCTGCCTCTTCTCCCATGTCTTTTGTCCACTTCCTTCTATCCTTATCTGTGGAGAAGTAACATCTCTTCTTGCTACACATGCTCCCCAAGACATCAGTTTTGCTTCTTTTGTACTGGGACCTGCTACCTATTTTCTCTCTCATCCAAGGCCAATTGCCTTCTAAGTCTAGTCTAGCAGGAAATCTTACCTTTTGCCACAACATGAATGAACCTGGAGATCACTATGCTAAATTAAATAAGCCTAGTACCAAATCATTTCACTTGTACATGAAATCTAATGAACAAAATAAACTAACAAGCAAAATGAAACCTGTTCTTGAGGTTCTGAAGAAATTAGCAGGAGTTTCAGTGGAGTAGGAGAAAGAACACTGATGGGAGTTCCATAGACTTGTATTAGAACACTGATTTCACTAGTCATTAGCCAAGTGACCTTGAGCAAGTGACTTTCATTTTTTAATTTAACATATTTAATGAGCATATACTAGTTTCCATGACTGTTCAGAGGCTGAGATATCGGGAAAACAAGTCAAACAAAGACCCGACTCTCATGTAGCCATCACAGAGCTCACAAGAAAACAGACAACAAACAAATATGTAACATCTTGAGAAGTGGCAAATGCTCTGAAAATGAAGTGGAATAAGAAGACAGAATGATATGGGTTGTTATTTAAAATATCAGGAAAAACACCTATGTCATGTGATATTGGAGAAAAGAATAAAATAAAACAGTAACCCATTAAACTAAGGGAAGAATGCTCAAGGCTGACAGAAACCACAAGGCCTTGAAGTAGTAGAAGCAAGCTAGGTGTGTTTGCAAGATGAGCAAGGTTTTGATCAGGCAGATTCATAATAGAGATGGTGTGAAGACACATTCTAGATATATGTTGACTTTACCTCTATTTATCTATTTTCTGGGGTCATTGTGAGGCTTAAGATTTTGTAATCAACTATTGAGCCTAGTAGGACATTCAGGGTGTAAATATTGTCAGTGACTTTACCTCCCAACCCCACTTCCTTCAGCGATTCCAGGTAGAGGTAAAAGATTAAAGAGGATGTTTATTCTAACTTGCCCTTGACTCAGGATGAACATTCAGAAACCTATCTGCTATGTAGTCTTCCATAGGCCAAGCTGAGGGGCTTGTTTGAGGGAAGGGCAGTCCTACCTTGAAGAAATTTATGAAATTTATAATCTGGATAAGAAAATAATGTGTGTCCTCAAGGAAAATACAGCAAAGAGATATATTATTGTATAAAGAGCTCTTATAAATATGTTTTTAAATGATAAACAACTCAATAGAAAAAATGAGTGGAATACATAAATAAGCATTTCACAAAATAGAAAATATTAATGGGTCATAAAAATATAAAAAATATGCTCAGTCTAATTAGTACTCAGAAGAATGCAAATTAAACCCACAAAGGAACACCTTTTTTACACCTAACAGATTGATAGATGTTATAAAGGCTAATGATATCAAGTGTAGATAAAGATATGGAGTAAAGAAAATTCTCATTATAATACTGTAAATGGGAACAACCACATGAAGCTATTTGACCTTATCTGGTAAATTTGAACATGTGCTTATCTTAGAACCCAGCAGTTCCACTCTTGGGGATATATACTGAAGAAGCTCCTACATGTGTGCCCCAAAAGACAGTCAAAGGATGTTCATAGCAGAACTGTTTGCGATAGCTCCAAACTAGAAGCATTCTAATTATCTCTCATGAGGAGGATGGATAAAGTGTTGTATATTCAAATAGTTGAATAATACACAACAACGTAAAAGAACAAACTATACAAATGTGAGCATAACTCTCAGAAAAAAGTATGATTTCTATATAGTTCAAATTTATGCATAACTAAACAATATAGCATTTAATACAATATGTCTAGATGGTTAAGAAAGAAAGAAAATTATTAATACAAAATTAAGGTAATGGTTACTGCTGGAGGAAGGAGAGAAGGGTGTGATCAGAAAAAGGCACATAGGCCTGACCTGTGGTGGCACAATGAGTAAAGCGTCAATCTGGAATGCTGAGATCACCGGTTCAAAATCCCGAGCTTGCTTGGTCAAGGCACATATGGGAGTTGATGCTTTCTGCTCCTCCCTCCTTCTCTCTCTCTGTCTCTCTCTCTTTCTGTCCCCTCTCTCTAAAATAAATAAAAATCTAAAAAAAAGAAAGAAAAAGGCACATAAGGGACCTCTATGTTCTTCTTCAATAATGCTCTATTTCTTAAGCAAGATTGTGGATATATAAGTATTTATTTATCATTCTTTAAATAAGCTGCAAATAGATATTTTATACACTCTTTTATGTATAATATTTTATAATATTTTAAAAGTGTATAGTCAAGCAGTAAAGTCAATGCTTTAAGCCAAGTGTTCTGATAATTTGGGCATTAGAGAGATCAAAGAGGACCAAAATCTTCAGAAAAGGCATGGGTCACAGGATCTCAAGGTTGGAAGCTATATAAAGTCATCTAGTTCAAAACACCATCTAACAGTTGAATCTCCTCCACAATATATTAGGTAATGCATAAGAGTATCCTAGTTAAATCTCCTAACAATCATGTAAGAAATTGGCTACGACCCATTTCCCAGATGACAAAGCTGAGGTTCAAAGAGGTTCAGGGAATGTCCCAAGGTTACACAGCTACGTGGGAGAACTAGGATTTAACCTCACACCTCTGAGATTCCAAAGCCATCTGGCTGTTAAAACAGAAAAAAAAAGTAATAAAAACTACAAAGAGCTTCTTAAATAAGTTGGAAGGTTATAAGGGAAGGGAGGCCTATATACATATTTTGCCTCAGATATCAGAGTTGCTATTAAGTTGCTACACCTGTTGCTAAACTCAGCTAAACACCAAGCCATAAATATCCCAAAATCATAAATATCATAGAGTAATGAACACACTGTAATAACAACTGCTACATGGACACATATGGATTCTACTTTCTTCATTGTAGTTTCTGCCTCCCTGGTTTGCATATTGGAACTCACCAATCCATGTTAACCTAGATAGAAATCCTGCATTTGCATGAAAGAATTATATTTTGTTGTTGTCTTTTTGTCTTTTTAAACCCTGTTTTCATTGTTATTCTTTACAGAGCACAATTTCGGTTGCTACATAAATTTGTGTCTCTCAGCTTTGAATCCTTTAAGACCCTAAATAAACTTTTAATTCATTTTACAGCCTCAAATCTTTGTTGGTTAATATTACA
The DNA here is from genome assembly GCF_036850995.1 of Saccopteryx leptura. NCBI lineage: Eukaryota > Metazoa > Chordata > Mammalia > Chiroptera > Emballonuridae > Saccopteryx > Saccopteryx leptura. The sequence goes on along the minus strand of NC_089516.1, from coordinate 71,105,070 downwards.
TGGTAGCCCTGGCTGGTTGGCTCAGCGGTAGAGCGTCGGCCTAGCGTGCGGAGGACCCGGGTTCGATTCCCGGCCAGGGCACACAGGAGAAGCGCCCATTTGCTTCTCCACCCCTCCGCCGCGCTTTCCTCTCTGTCTCTCTCTTCCCCTCCCGCAGCCAAGGCTCCATTGGAGCAAAGATGGCCCGGGCGCTGGGGATGGCTCTGTGGCCTCTGCCCCAGGTGCTAGAGTGGCTCTGGTCGCAACATGGCGACACCCAGGATGGGCAGAGCATCGCCCCCTGGTGGGCAGAGCGTAGCCCCTGGTGGGCGTGCCAGGTGGATCCCGGTCGGGCGCATGCGGGAGTCTGTCTGACTGTCTCTCCCCGTTTCCAGCTTCAGAAAAATGAAAAAAAAAATATTACATGGTATGAGAAGTGGGGTCAATGGTGACTTGCTTCTTCCTCCAGTGTCACCTTGGGTTTGAGTAAGGTACTTACAAGCGCCCATTATTCTCTCTAGTCTCCTCAGTGGTCCCTGGTCAGCTGGGTAAGTCTTCCTGGACCCAAACCTCTCACCTTGATTGAGTTTCATGTTTATTTGGGTGTACTCTGTTGTTGGCTTTTGTATATGGGTCTTAACGTACATGTCTGGTTTTGTCTATGGGACTCAAGTAGCCATCTGGTGAGTAATTACTCTTCTGTCCCTCTGTCAGAGTACTCTTTCTAAAATTGGGAGTTCATGTTCCAAGGGAATGGTTGCTGAGCAGTCATCTTTTAGAACCCCTGATGTTTGAAAATTATGGACCCTCATCCTGAAAATTATTACCCTGGATCATTTATGACTAAATTGGCCATGATAGGGAACTATTGAAACCAAAAATTGTTTTTCTCAAACCTACATTAGCAAATCTTGCTTTAAAATAAAACAAACTGAATGATGTACCTATCTGGATTAGTACCTTGAGGCTTCCAAACATATGGGTGAACACTGGGGGAAAACGTTTAAACTGGCTTCTGAGGCCTTCCCCCCATCTTTTCTGTCACTGTGGGGAGGGGTGCAGCCATACTATATTTGCTGGATGAAGTTGGGAATAATTATCCTGGTCTGCTTCTGCACAGCAATGTGCATTGGTTGTCAAGAGGGAAGGTGCTCAGCTGTTTCGCAGCTTGTCTGAGCGAAATCCGGACTTTTCTTGAAATGAAAAATGTTGAGCCTGACCTGTGGTGGTGCAGTGGATAAAGCGTCGACCTGGAAATGCTGAGGTCGCCGGTTCAAAACTCTGGGCTTGCCTGGTCAAGGCACATATGGGAGTTGATGCTTCCAGCTCCTCCCCCCTTCTCTCTCTGTCTCTCCCTCTTCTCTCTAAAGATGAATAAATAAATTAAAAAAAACTGACAAAAAAAATGTTGAGCATACTGAGTTAGCTAACACTGAGTGGCTCCTGAAGTTCTACTATCTCGTGGACATGACTGAACATCTGAACCAGCTCAATGTGAAAATGCAAGGCATTGGAAATATAGTCTTATCCCTTCAACAAGCAGTGTTTGCATTTGAAAACAAGCTGGAACTCTTCATCACCGACATTGAAACAGGTCGTTTACTACACTTTGAAAAACTGGGAGAGTTTAAAGATGCATGCACAGCAAGTGACCCTGCTCAACATCTTGATCTCCAGCAGCTAGCAGGCTTCACATCTAATCTCCTGCAATCATTCAAAGTGTACTTTGGAGAATTTCATGAGTGCACTCATCTTTTTAAGTTCATCACTCATCCACACGAGTGTGCACTGGACAGCGCCAACCTCAGTTACATCCCCGGTGTCTCCGTCAGAGATTTTGAGCTACAAGCTGCTGACCTGAAGACCTCAGACATGTGGATGAATAAGTTCAAGTTACTGAATGAAGATTTGGAAAGACTTGCACAACAGCAAGCAGAGTTGGTGATCAAACACAAGTGAGGAGAAATGAAAACCTTTCAACCCATGGACCAGCTGATTGTCAAAACTTGGAACGTGCTTTCCATCATATACCACACACTGCAGTGTTGTGAGTATTGCTGTACTGACAATGTTTGGCTCTACGTATGCACATGAGCAGTCTTTCTCACATCTAAATAACTTTAAAACCAACCTACAATCACGTTTAACGAATGGAAGTCTCAATGTCTGCATGAAGCTTAACCTCACCACGTATCAACCAGACTACAAAGCCATCAGCAAAACCATGCAGCACCAGAAGTCGCATTAATGGTAAGAAGTACTTTATTCATCATTGGATAGCAACAGCATAACATTATTAAAAAGAATTCAGACACTTATTGTACTTTAAAAGTGTTGGTCTTACATAAAATGCACATATTTACTTGTATTTAGTGTTAAATATATTGTATGTCTCTCATGGAATTACATTTTAAAATATGTGGCATTCATGGCTCTCTTAGCCAAAAACGTTCCTGACCCCTGACTTATATGAATCAATAAAATATAACTGAAACAAACCCAAATGATTTTCAAGTGCACATGATCTAAGCATAATCTTTAGTAAATTAAAGGTAACTTAAGGCTGTTGGTTTAAAGGAAACAGAAATGTCTTTAGAGTTATTAGCACTGTAAAATAATGCAAAAATACCACTCAGTCTACTTGGGTTTATTAGTCAAACAACCTCATATTTTCTCTGTTACAAAATTTTTCAACAAGAAAAATAAGTTAATTGCTAATCACTGTAAAGTCTCATGAAATGTAATGTAAACATAATTATTAAAATCAAATGGTTTAACTAGATATAAATAGGATATAAGAGTTTCTGTGCAAATTTCCAGCAAATAGTTTACAGAAGGCTTTGGTTACTCGAAACCTTGAAGTATGCTAAGTTAAATAATGAATAAAATATAAATACTAAATGAAATCTAAATACTAAAAAGGGCTGAAATTAGAAAAACATATGTGGTTGTACATTGCTCTGCTAGCTTTGGGAGCTAGAAGACAAGGTGGGAAAACAGCATAATAAATTAGAGACTTTAGTGTGCCATTTTGCAAGGTTAGGATAGCACAAGATGCCTCAGAATAAGATCCAAATATTTACAGCAAAGCCTAATTAGGGTTTCAAGAGGTACAATCTTTTTGAAAGTGATGAGAACAAAGAGGAGTGTGTTATAGTGACTGAAAAATGATTGCATATGGATAGTAAGAATTTTGTGCCTGTGGGAAAAAATACATGAGGCACAGAGGTGCATTTCTGTTAAAGGAAAATAAAATAATATTGTCCTAAAACAAAATGATTGTTCCAGAATAAGTAAGGAAAAAGATAGGACAAAGCTGAAAGGTTTATAAAAGTTGCAAAATGGTGTGAAAGTGGTAGAACTTTATGGAAATTTGAAAAAGAAATTTTATATATGGTCAAGCTAAGTAAGATTGAAATGGTTCTACTTAACTTTCTTTTAAGATGTACTAATGCAAAGTTAGAATTTCATTTTCCATCTCTGCTAAAGGAGAGTGTTCCTATACCGTTGGTTTGAGATTTTATGTTGTATTAAAATTATCTCATGCTCTGTATCACCAGGGTTTTAGTTGCTTAGGGAAGCCACATTTTCTTAATATTAAAAGAGTTAAACTTTGTTTCCAACTTAACTTTTTGTATTTGCCTGTGAAGACTTTAGATGTTACCATGATTAAATTAATAGCTATGTATTGTTTCACAGTGACCTATAAATCTATTTGGGTATTTTAAAGCTTTTAATATATTTGACAAACTTTCCAAATTTCAAAACTTGAGTATTGATTTTAACCTGAAATAACTTTGAAATGCTTCATGATTCTATAGCATTTCAAAAGAAATCTCTCTCTCTCTCTCTCTTTATAAAAGGGGGAATATTAAATTGATTAGGCTCATTTCACATGTTAAAATTCTGAGGTATAGAACGTACATCTTATCTAGTTACCCTTTTCTCAGGGATGTAAATATGTACCAGTGATGATCTGTATTTATTCTCATTGGGTAGAAGCATTCCCCTGTCAGAGGGCTACAGTCACAGCAGTTGCTAAATACATCCAGAAATGATTTTTCTTGCTAGAAAAATCTCCACTGGGCTCCACAGGGGCTGGGAAATCACTTTACAGGACAAATCCTACCAGATATGTGAAAACTGGTAACTATTACATTTCTATTGTGTTTATCATCCCCAATGTTCTGTATTTGTAGAACAGATGAATAGGATATTAAGACCCAATTAAACATACCTTCTGGCAAAGATGGCAAAGTAGGTAAACATTGTATTTGTCTCCTTCCATGTTCACATCAAAATTAAAACAAAATTATAGAACCACCTGAAGACTAGCTGAACAGATTGCTTATACCTAAGGATATAAAAAAGAAGCAATGTCAAAACTGGTAGGAGGGGTGGAGGAGTGAAATAGGCTTTTCATATACCCACATGTGGTAAAGAATCAGGAGGGAGCCTGTCCTATGGGGGCACAGTGGATAGAGCGTTGAACTAGATAGAACATTGAGGTCACCCGTTCAAAACCCCAGTCTTTCCCAGTAAAGGCACATATGAGAAGCAACTGCAAACTGATGATTTCTAATTCTCTCTCCCCTTTCTCTTTCTCTCTTCTCTCTAAAAATCAATAAATAAAATCTTTTTTAAAAAGAATCAGGAGGTCTATTTCTGCTGAAGGAGTTCCCACTAAAAAGCAAGAGGTTCGAGCCCCACACCAGGCTCCAAAGCCCAGAATACCAGTGCTGAGGAAAGGAGTCTGCACATCTGGCTGTAAAAATCAACAGGGAGCTGCTAGAGCTCCAGGCATTGCTCTTAAGGGACCCACATGCAAACTTACTTGCCAACAGACACATTTGCTTTAAGTTTCAGCAGTGGGGCAGCAGTTCAAAAAACACCAGAGACATTTAGGAAGGGACTGAATAGTTTGGCTTCAGAGGGAAGATTGGAAGGGCAGTTCTCCCCGAACATTTTGTTCCTTTTTTAAGCCCCCCTTCCACAAAGCCAGTAGGTAGGTGCTCCTTTGAACACCCCACCACAACCCAGCCTTCAGGCACAGGAAGTACCAAATCCAAGTCTGCATCACACTTGCTGCATCCTGGTGATTCCATGAGAACCTGCCCATCCAACTTACCCACAGGCTGAGACCTCTTTCAGCTGCTGTTACTCACAAGTGGATAGCTTCCACACATGCTTTGGACTTCCATAAAATTCATAAAAGGTCCACAAACTGCAAACAAACAGAAGGTGGCCTCACCTTACCTTGTACCACTTGCTAAATGGCCTCTAGCTTGGAGCCAGTGGCAGCCAACCTCAGTCCACAGCATAACTTCTCCCAGGTACCTGCATGCCCAGCACAGGAAGCTACCAACTGCAGATCACTTTTTTTCTCTAACCAGATGGCCCCACCCTGAGCACAAGAAGCCAGCATTGGAGCCCCTCCCAAGAGGCCTGTGAGCAAACCCCAGTGACTGGCTTCAGACCACACCAGAGCACCAGCCAATTATCTACACAAATGATATTCCCAAGAGGTGGACTCAGGAAGCACCAGAGCCCTGCTAAAGTTAATCTCACTCTGTGGGGTCAGCCACAACAGCTTGTCCACTGTGGTCACAACCAGTCCTCACAACCAGTGAGCCTGAGGGTCAATTCCACCCACTGATGCGCCAAAAACAATCAAGGCTCAACTACAACAGAACGGCTTCTGCTCAGTTTTTTTTTTTACCTGGCCTCTATAACTGCCCTTAAAAAAATCTATCTGTCAGGGGTTCCAAGATGGCCACAGAGTAGGCAGACATACCAACTCCCACTTCCCAGAACCAAGGTGAATTACAACTTAAATCTGAGAACACTCATTGTGAAAGACAAACTTGGGACTAAACTGAGAGGATTCTACAGCCAAGGACCATCAAAGAACCCACAGAGTCTGGTAGGAAAAGCAGAGACGTAGAAAAGGCTGCCCTGCTCCCGGGAGCAGGGAGCAGCACTCGGGAGGAACTTTCCTGATGGGGAGGGCTGTCCAGCGAGTTGTAGATCCTTATTTCCAAAACTGGAATCCCAGCCTAGAGCCCTGGAGCCTAGAAGGGGCTTACGGACTATACTTGGCTGAGAAAAAAGCCTAGACATGGTTTGAGAGAATGAGGCAGGACTCTCAGACGCAGGCTCCATATTAAAGGAACTGCATGGAGAGCCTCGCTCACAGCCACTTTCCTGGAGCTCCAGGAGGACACCCTAACCCCTGGGCTGAGTCACTCCCCAAATTTAAAGTGAACCAGCATAACCAGCAAAGGAAAGAAAGTGCCCCGTCCACTGGGGGCTCCCCTACCCTAGCTAGAACAAAGGTGCTTAGAGCCAGGTGCCATGTTAGGGAAACAAATAGGGAGTGCAGTAGTCTAAGCGATACCACCCACTGCACTGCTGAAAGCTCTCCCAGGACAGGCAGGCCAGAGGAAGCAGGGTGCGACTGCAAAGGTTTGAGCAAGCATGCGCAAGCTAGCCTGCGGAGCCGGAACCACCGCTGCCACTGGGGAAGTCTGGGCTCACACACAGCTCTGCTTGCTGAGTGGCCCACCCTTGGCAGGCGTGGAGGCCCAAGAGTTAGCAGAGGGGGAATGTGCAGGCGTGTGTGAACCCGCCAGCAAGGGTGGAAGTCACACTAGCTGCTGCAGGGACCTGGGCCGCTGCATAAACCTGCCCAGAGTGGGGCACAACCTCAGTGGTGATCCAAGCAGGGGTAGAGGGCCGAGCGTCAGCTGTGGGGAAACACGCACGTGCGCCCGAACCCTCCAGCAAGTGGAGAAGTTGCACGGGCTGCTGCAGGGATCCAGGCCAGTGCGCAAACCAGCTCAGGTTGGGGTGTGCCCTCAGAGGCAGCAAAAGCACAGACGACGTTGGTGGTGATCTGAGCAGGCACACACAGCTTCCCCATTCCAGTGGCTGCTGAGATCTGAGCCCACGAGGCAGCCCCGGAAGAGGTCGAAACGGGTGCACAGGCACGCGCAAGCTGGACCAGGGCAGCGGCGGTCCTGGAGGTGGGCCGGCATCAGCAGCACCTGAGCCCAAAAGCCCCAGGCAGCAACAGCAGTGGTGGCCTGGAGAACAGACCACACAACGGGATCATAGGGGCCACACCCATTGGACACCGAGACTACACACTACTGAGTGCTGAAAAAGAACAAAAAAAAAAAAAAAACAAAATAAAAAATAAAATAAGTAAACAAAATGTATGGATAGAATGACACCTGAGGCAAAGGAGTAGGCCACATCTAATACCGTACCTAACCACTGAATTACAGTACTGAGCCCAACAACTAGTCAGCAATAAATGATAATAGAAAGCAGTTTAGAGGAACTTGAAATTTTTGGGGGAACTTGAACTTTTAGAGGAACTTCTCCTAGGCCAAGAGTAGATAAAAGTAAGCCTCGGAGTGCAGCTAAGATTTAAAACGGCACCTGGACCCAGCAGAGGCAGCCACAAGATATGGATAGTCTGTAGCTCCCAAAACATGGATAAGAAACAGTCATAGGCAGTGACCTCCACTGATCTGCACCAGGCCCTGACCAGGGAAGTCCAGGGCAACACAGACAACATGGGAAGACAAAAAAGGACAATCCAAATGAATCAACAAGAGAAACCACCAGAAAATGAACTGAGTTAGATGGAAATAAGCAAACTACCAGATGCAGAGTTTAAAATAATGATTATTAGAATGCTGAAAGATCTTAGAACAACAATGGATAGTCACAGTGAGCACATAAATAAAGAGATAACAAGTATCAAAAAGGACATTAAAATAATAAAGAAGAATCAGCCAGAAATGACAGATACAAAATCAGAAATGAAGACTACATTAGAAGCAATTAAAAGCAGGCTGGATGAAGCAGAGGATCAAATCAGTAATTTAGAAGACAAGATAAATGAAAACACAGAAGTGGAGCAGAAAAAGAGAAGAAACTAAAAAAATCTGAGAAAACTCTAAGAGAGCTCTGTGACAAACTAAATAGAAACAACAACATCCACATCATAGGAGTTCCTGAAGAAGAGAAAGAACAAGGGATAGGGATAGAGACCTTGTTCAATCAAATCATAGCTGAAAATTTCCCTAAATTCATGCAGGAAAAAGTCATACAAGTTCAAGAAACAGAGAGAACTCCATTAAAGAGAAACCCAAAGAAATCTACCCCAAGACTCATCATAATTAAAATACCAAAGCTAAGAGATAAAAAGAAAATATTAAAAGCTGCTAGAGAAAAAAAGGCTATCACCTACAAAGGAGCCCCCATAAGGATGACATCAGACTTCTCAACAGAAACACTTGAGGCCAGAAGGGAATGGCAAGAAATTTTCAAAGTAATGCAGAACAAGAGCCTACAAACAAGACTACTTTATCCAGCAAGGCTATTGTTTAAAATTGAAGGAGAAATAAAAAGCTTCCCAGACAAAACAAAACAAAACAAAAACCCTCAAGGAATTCATTACAACCAAACCAATGCTGAAAGCAATGATAAGGGTCCTGTTGTAAACAGAACAAAGGGGGAAAAGAATATAGAAAAAGAGGAATATAGCTTTAAAGAATAAAGTGGCAATGAACAACTACATATCAATAATAACCTTAAATGTAAATGAATTAATTGATCAATCAAAAGACAAAGGGTAGCTGTGTGGATAAGAAAACATGATCCATACATATGCTGTCTACAAGAGATCCACCTCAAAACAAAAGATACAATAGACTAAAGGTAAAAATATGGAAAAAATATTTCATGCAAATGGAAATGAAAAAAAAGCTGGAATAGCAATACTTATATCAGACAAAATGGACTTTAAAACAAAGGCTGACCAGGCGGTGGTGCAGTGGATAGAGTGTCGGACTAGGAAGCGGAAGGACCCAGGTTCGAGACCCTTAGGTCACCAGCTTGAGTGCGGGCTCATCTGGCTTGAGCAAAAAGCTCACCAGCTTGGACCCAAGGTTGCTGGCTTCAGCAAGCAGTTACTTGGTCTACTGAAGGCCCCCGGTCAAGGCACATATGAGAAAGCAATCAATGAACAACTAAGGTCTCACAATGAAAAACTGATGATTGATGCTTCTCATCTCTCTCCATTCCTATCTGTCTGTCCCTATCTATCCCTCTCTCTGACTCTCTCTCTGTCCCTATAAAAAACAAAAAAAACAAAAACAAACAAAAAAGCAAACAAAGGCTATAGTAAGAGATAAAGAAGGTCACTACAGAATAATAAAGGGAGCACCCCAACAGGAAAATAACCATTAAAAATATCTATGCACCTAATATAGCAGCACCTAAATATATAAAGCAGACTTTATGGATATAAAGGGCGAGATAAACAGCAATACCATAATATAAGGGACTTCAATACCCCACTAACTTCACTAGATATATCCTTAAGAAAGAAAATTAGGGGCCCTGGCGGGTTGGCTCAGCGGTAGAGCGTCAGCCTAGCGTGCAGAGGACTCGGGTTCAATTCCCGGCCAGGGCACACAGGAGAAGCGCCCATTTGCTTCTCCACCCCTCCGCCACGCTTTCCTCTCTGTCTCTCTCTTCCCCTCCCGCAGCCAAGGCTCCATTGGAGCAAAGATGGCCCGGGCGCTGGGGATGGCTCTGTGGCCTCTGCCTCAGGCGCTAGAGTGGCTCTGGTCGCAACATGGCGACGCCCAGGATGGGCAGAGCATCGCCCCCTGGTGGGCAGAGCTTCACCCCATGGTGGGCGTGCCGGGTGGATCCCGGTCGGGCGCATGCGGGAGTCTGTCTGACTGTCTCTCCCTGTTTCCAGCTTCAGAAAAATGAAAAATGAAAAAAAAAAAAAAGAAAATTAACAAAGAAACAGCAGACTTAAAGGTCAAACTAGATCAACTCAATTTAATAGATATCTTCAGAACCTTTCACCCTAAAGCAGCAGAATATACATTCTTTTCAAGTGCTCATGGTACATTCTCTAGAATAGACCACATGTTAGGGCACCAAAGTGGTCTCAACAAATTTAAGAAGATTGAAATCATATCTAGTATTTTCTCTGATCACAATGGTATGAAACTAGAAATCAACCACAACCGAAAAACTAAAAAAATACTCAAACACATGGAAACTAAACAGCATGTTATTAAACAACAAATGAGTTAACAATGAGATCAGTGAAGAAATAAAAAATTTTCCTAGAAACGAATGATAATGAGCATACAACAACTCAAAATTTATGGGACACAGCAAAAACAGTTTTGAGAGGGAAGTTCATAGCACTACAGGCATGCCTTAAGAAGCTAGAAAAAGCTCAAATAAAAAACTTGACCCTGCATCTAAAAGAACTAGAAAAAGAGCAGCAAGTAAATCCCAGAGGTAGTAGAAGGAGGAAAATAATAAAGATCAGAATGGAAATAAATGACAGAGAAGCTAAAGAAACAATACAGAGGATCAATGAAACCAAGAGCTGGTTCTTTCAAAGGGTAAACAAGATTGATGAACCTTTAACCAGACTCACCAAGAAAAGAAGAGAGAGGACTCAAATAAATAAAATTAGAAATAAGAGTGGAGAAGTAACAACTGACACAACAGAAATACAAAATATTGTAAGAAAATACTATGAAGAACTGTATGCCAAGAAATTAAACAACCTAGGTGAAATGGACAAAGTTCTTGAAACATATAATCTTTCAAAAATCAATCTGGAAGGATAAAAAAACCTAAGCAGACCGATTTCAACAAATGAGATTGAAGCACTTATCAAAGAACTTCCAACAAACAAAAGCCCTGGGCCAGATGGCTTCACTGGTGAATTCTACCAAATATTCAAAGAAGAACTATCTCCTATCCATCTCAAGATATTTCAAAAAATTCAAGAGGAAGGAATACTTCCAAGCTCCTTTTATGAGGCAACCATAATTCTGATTCCCAAACCAGGCAAAGACAACACAAAGAGAGAAAATTATAGGCCAAACCTGACCTGTGGTGGCACAGTGGGTAAAAGCGTTGACCTGGCACCTTGAGGTTGACGGTTTGAAACACCAGGCTTGCCTGGTCAAGGCACATATGGGAGTTGATGCTTTCTGCTCCTCCTTCTCTCTCTCTCTCTCTCTCTCTCTCTCTCTCTCTCTCTCTCTAGTCTTCTCTCTCTAAAAAATGAATAAATGAATAAAAATCGAAAAAAATAAAAATAAAAATTATAGGCCAATAGCCATGATGAATTTAGATGCTTAAATCCTCAACAAAATATTAGCAAACCAGATCAAGCAATACATGAAAAAAATAATACATCATGATCAAGTGGGATTCATTCTGGGGAGGCAATGATGGTACAATATTCATAAATCAATCAATGTGATTCATCACATAAACAAAAGGTGGGAGAAAAACCACATGATAATTTCAATAGATGCAGAAAAAGCATTTGATAAAATCCAGCATCTAGGCCCTGGCCGGTTGGCTCAGTGGTAGAGCATTGGCCTGGCTTGCAGGAGTCCCGGATTTGATTCCTGGCCAGGGCACACAGGAGAAGCGCCCATCTGCTTCTCCACCCCTCCCTCTCTCCTTCCTCTCTGTCTCTCTCTTCCCCTCCCGCAGCCAAGGCTCCATTGGAGCAAAGTTGGCCCGGGCACTGAGGATGGCTCCTTGGCCTCTGCCTCAGGCGCTAGAATGGCTCTGGTTGTGACAGAGCAACGCCCCAGAGGGGCAGAGCATCGCCCCCTGGTGGGCATGCGGGTGGATCCCAGTCGAGCGCATGTGGGAGTCTGTCTGACTGCCTCCCTGTTTCCAACTTCAGAAAAATACAAAAAAAAAAAAAAATCCAGCATCCATTTATGATCAAAACTCTCAGCAAAGTGGGAATACAGGGAACATACCTCAACATGATAAAGGTCATCTGTGACAAACCTACAGCCAACATCATAATTAATGGGCAAAAATTAAAAGCAATCCCCTTAAGATCAGGAACAAGGCAGGGGTGCCCCCTTTCACCACTCTTTTTCAACATAGTATTGGAAGTCCTAGCCACAGCTATCGGACAAGAAGAAGAAATAAAAAGCATCCAAATTGGAAAAGAAGAAGTAAAATTATCATTATTTGCAGAAGATATGATATTGTATATAGAAAACCCTAAAGTCTCAGTCAAAAAACTACTGGACCTGATAAATGAATTCAGCAAGGTGACAGGGTATAAAATTAATACACAGAAATCAGAGGCATTTTTATACACCAACAGTGAACTGTCAGAAAGAGAAATTAAGGAAACAATCCCCTTCACTATTGCAGCAACAACAACAAAAAAATAATGTACCTAGGAGTAAATTTAACCAAGGAGGTTAAAGACTTGTACTTAGAAAATTATAAAACACTGATAAAAGAAATCAAAGATGATACAAACAAGTGGAAGCATATACCATGCTCATGGTTAGGAAGAATAAACATCATTAAAACTAATAACAGTGGTTACCTGTGTGAATGTGAAGGAGACTATTTAACTGTGCACATTTTTTTTATTGATTTTAATTTATTGTGTTAACATAGATTCTAGTGTCGCCCTGTACACAATTTAATATATTTAATTTTTGAATATGTTAAGAAGTTTCTTTTCACAAATATATTAACTAGGTAAAAATAAGAAAGAAAAATACAAATATACTTGGAGTTGTTTTTCCTTTGGTTTATTTATTTTTCATGCATCACAATCAAGTAGGGATCATTCATGCTTTTTGATTTCAAGCTATATTATCAAGCTATAGTAATCAAAATAGTGTGGCACTGAAAGAAGAAACAGAAACACAGATCAATGGAACAGAATAGAAGGCCCAGAAATAAACCCATGCTTATATGATCAGTTACTATTTGACAAAGGAGCCTAACCAGGCAGTGGCACAGTGGATTGAGCTTCAGACTCAGACGCAGAGGACCCAGGTTCGAAACCCCTAGGTTGCCAGCTTGAGTGTGAGCTCATCTGGTTTGAGCAAGTCTCATGAGTTTGTGCCCAAGGTCACTGGCTTGACCTGGAGGCCCCTGGTCAAGGCACATATGAGAAAGCAATCAATGAACAAATAAGGAGCTGCAGCTATGAGTTGATGCTTCTCATCTCTCTCCCTTCCTGTCTGTCTCTGTCTGTCTGTCTGTCTCTCTCTCAATCTCTCTAAAACAGCGGTTCTCAACCCGTGGGTCGAGACCCCGGCGGGGGTCGAACGACCAAAACACAGGAGTCACCTAAAGCCATCAGAAAATACATGAACTCCTTAGCAATAGAAGGAAATAGGTTTCATTCCCTCTACTGTATGTGGAAGGGGGCAACAAGATCAAACTCAGTTTTATCAGTGTCATTAACCCTCTTTCTGAAGCTAGAAATACCATTGTTTTTTACTGCTTCTTCTTTCTCACCCTCCTCATCATCAAATATTGCATATTCTATATGATAAATATGCTGAAGTCATCCCTTTCTCATCATATTGCCATTTCCATAATTGAAGCCTTTATTGTCTCATTTACACTACCATTATTATTACAAAATGTTTCTAATTTTTCTCTTTCTCATGTCTGAGCCCAAACCCCCATCAATAAACATCATTCGTAGTACCATCAAGATTAATTTTATAAAAAATGGGATCATATTTCACTGTTGTTCAAACACTTTCACTAGCTCTATAGACATATCTAAGGCCCTTAATTTTGTAATCACATCCTTGTATAATTTAGCCAAAATTATAATAATAACAATTAACATATTTTAAGTTTTGCTATGAACCAAATACTGTTCTAAGTTCTTTATACCATTAATTCACTTAATCATTAAAAGGCCTAAAATGTAGGTAATACAGGTCTACAATCCTTTAATGTAAATCATAGAAATCAGATTTATTTTAGAATTCAAAGTTTTTCATATTTTTAGAAAATGAAAATGCCGAATATTATAAAACACCTCCAGAAAGATCAATGGCAGTACTACATAACTAAATACATTAATATTTCTGTAACAGTAAATATAAATATTCACATTAAATGTAACGTGACTCTAAATAATCTCATGACACTTCAGATATTAAAACCAAATTAATTTAGGGGGTCAAAATCAAATTAATGTATTATTTTCAGAGCTTTTTGGAACTGCACATAAGAAATTGTGGTTTTTTCCATTTTACAAATGAGGCCCATAAAGTCTCAGGAAATAGCCAAGATAACAATTAGCATGTGACAGACTGAACCTAGGAATCTGGTAAACAATTTTACCAGAGGCTAACCCACCCAATTCCTTCCAATGACCTCCCATACTTGTAATTCAAGACCTGATATACTTGTTCCCCTGGCTGCTTAGACTTTCAACCTATATTTGTTAAATTTGATTATTTCTTTGAGGTACATTTCCAATTCTGGTCCCCTTAGTCGATGTTAATTAACATTTGGAGTCTCTGTAAGTGTTTACTGATACCTCTCTCTTAGTTTTCATCCTGCTGCATGGAGCATGTGTATGTGTTTCCCCACACTCTACTACGTATACGTCAAGGTCCTTGTGAAAGCAGTAACCATTTCATACTTATGTCCTTGGCTCCAAACAGGCACTCATGGAAAAATTCTAGAATGAATAAATGTGGACATCTTCTGCATGGAGGTGAGAGTTGACTCCATGAATGAAAACTCATACTCTGAGTATTGTACAGAAGTAAAAGAAATGTAAGTAATGAGAAAGAAGGTGATAGATGGATATAGGTAGTGGAATTAGCATGAGAAAGGGACAGGGTCACAATAGCTGAAGACAAGATCCAAAACCCTCTGCTGCCAGTATTTCAAAATAACACAGCAGTGCCATCTGATGGATATGTCTGTAACTGCAGGCCACTGGCTTAGACAATCATGAGTCATAGGTTCCAGACAATTCAGAAGCTAAGATGTCAGATGATTAATCTTCCATGCCAGCCCTCAAACTAAACCTTTGGAAAGCCATTCACCATTCAAACCTGATGGACTTTCATGAGTAAAAAGGTTGGTACAGTCTAATTCTGTTCCTCAATACAGACCTTCAATCCAGTCAGCCCCTCCAAAATTCACACCCTCTTTGGTTCTCTGGCTATTCAACATTTTTTCAGGTCACGTTGGCTTCTCAGCCTAGCATATTCTCTTTCCCCTCTTATCTATGTCTAAAGCCTGACCACTCTTCAAGATTTTTGCTTTTAAGGGGCAAAGGTACTACTAGGCAAAGAAGCAGGAAACTTGTTAGCTTTAAGACCTGGAGCTAGTCACATTTGTTCTGGGCTGCCAGCCTCTGTTGCTTTTTCTAGCATCATATTGTACTCTTCTGACGGGTAACCTGGGCTGTGATGTGCTAAAAAGATTAATAACTTGGCAATGAGAGGTCCTGACTCCCACTGGGACATAAACACATCCTTCCCCTCTCTAGATTGCATTTTCCCATCTGCACAAGGAAGAGTAGAATTCTTAGGAAATAAGCACTCTTCCAGAGGTGATATGCTCAGATGCTGACAGAAACATTGCCCTTCCTTAGCTCCTTTTTTTTGGCCCCTAGTTCTGTTAATTCCCTTTCTGCAGCTCAGCTTTTCGTTCCTTGCTCCCTTGACCCAGCTTCCAGTTGAAGCACAATGACACCTTTACAGACAGGGAATTTCCTCCATTTTATGCAGTGCTTTATACTATTTATTCATAATTTAAAAATATTTTTATTGTAACATGCTATAGAGGGATACAGGAGAGAAAGTAGTATGCCTAAGATACAGATAAGAAAACAGTGACCCAGAAAAATACAAGCAAGCTGCTCAAGGACACCTAGATGAGAAGTCAGAGTTAAGGTAAAATTCTTAGTCTGGTATGTGTATGATTTTTATTAACAGTTCAGTGCCTATCTTGCTGAGAATCACCATGACCTGCCTGTTGGAAATATGTGTATGATGCCAAGGGCTTGGACAAAGATCCCAAAACTACCCAGTTATATGGAAAGGAAAAGCATAGCCATAAAAAGTGAGATCACTTGAGAATTGCTCCTATATCTTTCCCCCACTTAGACTCTCTGGTTTCATTTATTTCTGAGATTACAATAGTGCAAATGTAATCTTTAAATTCTGAAAAGTCAAAGTTCAAGGATTGTTGCAGAGTCCTTATTTCATAGCCCTTATTTTACCATATTGAAACAGAGGTTAACCTTCAGAGTAGACCTCCTCAATGTCTTGCTTTGGAATTCATAGAAAGCTCTGCTTGAGACAACAAGAGATGTTTTTGATTGACTTCTTATAAATGAATACAAAGACCAACTGTTGGTCAAATAAGTTTGTAAATATGATATATATGTTTGCTCGCTTGTGACTTATATTGGGTGTGGGGGACAGGCTGTGGGCAGGCTAGGTCGTTGTAGCCTGGGGTTTGGTTTTGGGACTAAGCTTTTCCCCACACCCTTGACTGATTGTATGATCTGGGTGGTGCACTCTCATGAGGAATCCAATTATGCCTTGGATGAGTGACTTTGTATCGGAGACTTCCTTGTTTGTATATTGGATTAAGGGATTTTGGTTTTCTACAACTATAAAGTGGGACAGTCCAGGAGCTTGCTCATTCAGTTCCTGCTATCACGATTGCAGGGGCTTCCCTGATCCCTTGCCCTTCATGGGAAAAGCTGGTTTTCTGCTTTTCCCTTGTCTTCTTTTGTGGTTTGCCTGTCTTGGTGAGACACCAATAAATAGGATGGCCCACCATCCTCCGACTCTGCCATTTCTTTACCATCTGCCCGAATCCAATGGGAACCTGCATGGGCCAGGCGGCTGCTTTGATAGTGACAGCCATGGCTCCTGGCCTTACACCAACATTTTCAGTAGGTTCACAGAAGCAATATATCCAAAATCCAGGAAAAAAAAGATTAATAAAAAAACAACAAAACAGGTTTGAGGTTTTCTCACACAGCAAAACTACAACCAACTCATTTCAGAGTAGAATGTCTTATTATTCCTACCTTCAGCTCCACCTTTCTAATCCTAAACTGGAAAGGCAGGGACATACCACTAAGGTGATCTTATCATACCTGGAGGCCCCTCATCCTAGGCTGAGGGTTGCAATGGGACCACAAGATTGGCCAGATAGGATCACAGGACTGGGAAATCACAAAAAAAACAGATCTTCACAGTTGAAAAAGAAACTATAAAACCACATCAACAAGATTTACCATTCACCATCATCTATTTTTATAGAAGAGGAGAATGAGACCCAGAGAATACATGGGCCCTAGGTCACAGAATTTTTTCAAACTTTGCCTGTCTCCTCAAGAGACTAACTGCACAGAAATTTATTAAAATTTTCAGATGGTAGGAAACACTGTCAACTGCACTTACAATAAAATTATGCCGAATGGAGAGGGTGAGGTCAGCAAATGGTAAATTTGGATACTCCAAGCTCTCACTCATACAAAAAAATATTGAGAAGACAAAGAATTGTGTAAACCAACTTTGTTCGTACTCAGGAAAGCATTCAAAATATATAGCAATCAAGCAAACACACAGTCAAAAAGAAGTTATCTTCAGAAGAGCCAGAAAATTTTGTGCAAATATTACTTGTCTATGCCCTAATCCTACCTCACCACAACATTGATTATGGTCTTGAGCAGGTAGAACCCAATTCCAAGTTCTATCCCTTGAACTGGAAGATGAAGAACCTTATGTTCTAATATGTCTAGGAAACACCTGAAGGACTGACACAGGCACAGGCCTCTGTTTTGCAAAACTCATAATGCACATAGCAAAGCAGTAGGCACTGATTGTTAAGGTAACTAGGCAACTATAACACATAAGTATCTGGGGCAAAAGATTATGGATGGAGACATACAAAAAACTTTCTAAGGTCCAGAGAAGAAACAGGGACGATACATACTCTCTTGGAAACTAGGACACTGAAAATCAGCTGGGTATATGCAGAAATTTAAAAAACCATGCACATGCCCAGGCAAGATGCATTCTCATAAAAGTCCTCTGGATACCTCAAACTTTCATTTTGGTCTGATCTCTGGGCTCTGAGAGAGCCTAGCTAAGAGTTGAAAGAGTGCTCCAGCCAAAAACCAATTTGCAAAGACCAGGAGAAGTGATAACACTCTCTCTTTCATTCTTTTCCTCTCTTTTTCCAGGGGGTTGTTTGTTTAATTTCAGCTGTTCATGTTAAAGGAAATCTCTATCAAAACTTTAGCTTAACATGATCTATAAAAACAGAGAACTCATTGATCACACATAACAAGAAATATAATTTGGAAAAATTAAATGGACTACTATAATTAGCAACAACAAAAATAAAGTAACACTGAGAAAGAAGAAAATCTGATTTCCAGAATTACATTATAATAGTCAAATGCCTAAATTTCAACAAAAATATCACAAGACATTAAAAAAAAAACCCAGGAAATAAGGTTCATTCAGAGGAATAAAATAATTTGACAGAAATCATCTTTGAAAAAGTCCAGATATCAGACTTAATAGAAAAACAACTTTAAAACAATTGTCGAGTGACGTCACGGAAATGGCGCCGTGAGCAGCGCGTCCAACAGATCTCCCCAAAATCTCAACAAATTTATCAACTAGAAACAGGAAAATTTATCTTCGGAGCATTACGGAGTTCCACACAAACTGAAAGCAAAAGGACTGTTATCACTTGAATCTGAGAGACGAGGGTGTGGAGGAAGCTACCGCAGGGACGTTCATTCAAGCCGCGAGGAAGTGCGCCTGTGGTAAGTCATCCCGCACTCGGGAGCCGCGAGCCGCCGCCGCCAGCAGCCGCCGCGAGCTGCTGCGAGCAGCGCCCGGGTCGGTTGCAGAGCGAGCACCGCCCACACTCCGGAGCGGCGAGCAGCCGCTGGCGCGCGCCCGGTCTGGTTGCAGACCGAGCATTGCAGACCGAGCACCGCTAACGTTCCCAGCGGCCCGCGCACGGGGAGCGGGAGAGGCCCCAGGGCGGTATTCCCTACTTGGGAGATTCTCTCCGCGGGCGGGGCACCTCACCCAGCCATTCAAGCTAACAATCAAGCTTTGGGGGAGGGGCGCACGCAGGCAGCCTGAAATACCTTCGGGAGCACAGCTGCGACCCAATTACTAAAATTAACTTAACCCGTGAAATCTGCGCACCCTCGGTTCTAATTGATAAGATCTCTCTCAGTTCACCGACCCAAGACAAGAGGCGTGATATTTTTTAGTGCCTCTCGCTAAAGGGGCGGGGGCAACTTCTGATTGATAGAGCCTCCATATTCAGGGATAAACGCTAACAAGAAGGACTTGGCAGATAATAAGATGTATACTACACTAATCGCAAGCAGAGACTAGTGCCTCTTCTTACCAGCCAAAACAGGCTACAAAGTGTGGAAAGCCTGGGTTGAGAGGTCCAACTGAATGCTAGGCGCTGAACAGTCACCTTGACAACAATTGACTCCCACCCCCGCCTGATTACACTGGAGGCCCTGACTGCCAGAGCCCTTCCCAAAGCCTTGCACTGAGTGGGGATAGAGTGGGGATTTCCCAGCTCTTTGAGCCTCTTACTCCCCAGGCAGAAGCAGTGGCAGCCTTATAGCTGGATCACCAGGCTGCTAATTCAGGAAGGGGGGACTAGGAGAGAGAATCCACGAAAGCAAACTCTCTCATCGTTGGACCCTGCAAACGCCAACAAGCCTTGACTACCAGCAAGACTAAAGCCAATTATATGACATTGTCATAGAATCCCATCAACTGCAAATCCCTACCTAAATGTGACACAGGGGCAGAGCCTGGGGTACAGAGTCACCGACCAGGAAGAGGGAGAGAAAAGAAAAAGGAAGAAGTTAACATCTCAAAATCAAGAAAAATCCACAGACTTTACAACTTGTTCCACTAATTTTTTTTGTTGTTGTTGTTGTTGTTGTTTGTTTCTTCTATCTTATTGCCTTTATTTCCTCCACCTCGGTCCTTCTATTCTCTGCCCATCTTATGCTTCCCTTTTCTTGAACTACACTACCCATAAGTGTTACATTTTATTTCTCTTCTTCATCCTCACCCTCCTTTGGGGTTATACTCCAGGACACTTAACTCTCACTCTCTCCTCTTTTGTTTTTTGTTTGTTTGTTTGTTTGTTTTTGCTTTATTTTGTTTTTTTCTCTTCCTTTTTTATTTCTTCCTTCGTTTTTCTCTTTTTCTTATTTTTTCCTTTCTATTTGTTTTTTCTTTTCTCGTTTTACTTTCTTCCCATTTAATCCTCAATCACGAACAAATTAGTTAATTTGGGACTCAAGGCTTTTTTTGGCTTTATTTTTCTTTTTCGCTTTTGTTTTTGTTTTTTTCTTGTTAGTTTATTTTTGTGGCATTTTGGGTCCTCCCAACCCAAGGTCTCCATTGTATTTGGTCTTTGCTCCATTTAATACAACAGATTTTTACTTATTATTTTTATTTTTTTCTTCTTTATTATTCCTTTTTTTGTCCTTTTTTCTGGTTCCCTCTTATCCCTCTCATTATATCTCTTAGTTGACCATCACCCGCAGGCAGATCAACTTAGGCTTGTCTAAGATTTTCTTCCCTTTTTTTTTTTTTTTTGCATTTAGTAGGTCCCTACTCCCCTTTTTTTTTGCCCCTTGAACTCTTCACCGCAAACCAGGCCCTCCATTATAGGCACGATATTTCTCTAAGGAGGGGAGAGGAGGGAAGGAGAAGAAAGAAAAAAAAGGGGGAAATAATAAATTATTACTGCTTTTTTTTGTGGGGTGTTTTACCCTTTGGTTTTTTTTTTTTTTTTGGTTTTTTTTTTACTTTTTACTCTTTATTAATTCTAATTAGTGCTATCAACAAGACCACCCTCAGATGCCAATAAGAAAGAGGAAATCGAATATTATGGATACAAAAGAAAGAGAGGTAACACAAATAGATGTGGAAAAATCTATGGAGAAAAGACTTAACATATTGGAAGCCTTGGAGCTAAATGACAGAGAATTTAAAATAGAAATCTTAAAAATACTCAGAGATATACAAGAAAACACAGAAAGGCAATATAGGGAGATCAGAAAACAACTCAATGAACACAAAGAATATATTACCAAGGAAATTGAAACTATAAAAACAAATCAAACAGAAACGAAAAACTCAATTCACGAGCTGAAAAACGAGGTAACAAGCTTAGCTAGCAGAACAACCCAGATTGAAGATAGGATTAGTAAAATAGAAGACAAACAACTTGAGGCACAACAGAGAGAAGAAGAAAGAGACTCAAAAATAATAAAAAACGAGAAAGCCCTACAGGAATTATCTGACTCCATCAGAAAGAATAACATAAGAATAATAGGTATATCAGAGGGAGAAGGGAAAGAAAATGGAATGGAGAATATACTCAAACAAATAATAGATGAGAACTTCCCAAGCCTGTGGAAAGAACTAAAGCCTCAAATTCAAGAAGCAAACAGAACACCGAGTTTTCTTAACCCCAACAAACCCACTCCAAGGCACATCATAATAAAGATGACACAAACCAATGACAAAGAAAAAATTCTCAAGGCAGCCAGGGAAAAGAAGAGTACAACATATAAAGGAAGGCCTATTAGATTATCATCAGATTTCTCAGCAGAAACTCTACAAGCTAGAAGTGAGTGGACCCCAATATTTAAAGCCCTGAAAGAGAGGAACTTTCAGCCAAGAATACTATACCCATCAAAGCTATCCTTCAAGTATGAAGGAGATATAAAAACATTCACAAATACAGAAAAGATGAGAGAATTTATCACGAGAAAGCCCCCACTCCAGGAAATACTAAAGGGGGTTTTCCAACCAGATTCAAAGAACAAAAGAAAACAACACCACAAGTAACAGCTCCACCAAGAACACAATAAAACCAAACTTAAAATGTGACAACAAAGGAAAAAAAAGGGGGGAGAGAATGGAGATTAACAGTAGCAAAGGACGATGAAGTGCAGAAATACTTATAAGATAGGGTACTACAATGAATATGGTAGGTACCCTTTTCATTACTTAATGGTAACCATCCTAGAAAAAAACACCACAAAAACACATGACTTAAAAAAGGTAGCAACAGAGGAAAGAAGTATGGAACACAAACAAACAGAAACAAATGATAGAAAAACAAAAGAGAAGAATCAAACTAGATACAAAACTAACAGAAAGCAATTTATAAAATGGCAGTAGGGAACCCACAAGTGTCAATAATTACACTAAATGTAAATGGATTAAACTTACCAATAAAAAGACACAGAGTAGCAGAATGGATTAAAAAAGAAAATCCAACTATATGCTGCCTACAAGAAACACATCTAAGCAACAAGGATAAAAACAAATTCAAAGTGAAAGGCTGGAAAACAATACTCCAAGCAAACAACACCCAAAAAAAAGCAGGTGTAGCAATACTCATATCTGATAATGCTGACTACAAGACAGAAAAAGTACTCAGGGACAAAAATGGTCACTTCATAATGATTAAGGGGACACTGAATCAAGAAGACATAACAATCCTTAATATATATGTACCAAACCAAGGAGCACCAAAATATATAAGACAGCTACTTATTGACCTTAAAACAAAAACTAACAAAAATACAATCATACTTGGAGACCTCAATACTCCGCTGACGGCTCTAGATCGGTCATCCAAACAGAGAATCAATAAAGATATAGTGGCCTTAAACGAAATACTAGAACACCTGGATATGATAGACATCTACAGGACACTTCATCCCAAAGCGACAGAGTATACATTTTTCTCTAGTGTACATGGAACATTCTCAAGAATTGACCATATGTTGGGCCACAAAGACAATATCAGCAAATATAGAAAAATTGAAATTGTACCAAGCATATTTTCTGATCATAAAGCCTTGAAACTAGAATTCAACTGCAAAAAAGAGGGGGAAAAACCCACAAAAATGTGGAAACTAAACAACATACTTCTAAAAAATGAATGGGTCAAAGAAGAAATAAGCGCAGAGATCAAAAGATACATACAGACAAATGAAAATGAAAATACGACATATCAGAATCTCTGGGATGCAGCAAAAGCAGTAATAAGAGGAAAGTTCATATCACTTCAGGCCTATATGAACAAACAAGAGAGAGCCGAAGTAAACCACTTAACTTCACACCTTAAGGAACTAGAAAAAGAAGAACAAAGACAACCCAAAACCAGCCAAAGAAAGGAGATAATAAAAATCAGAGCAGAAATAAATGAAATAGAGAACAGAAAAACTATAGAAGAAATCAATAAAAAAAGGAGCTGGTTCTTTGAAAAGATCAACAAAATTGACAAACCCTTGGCAAGACTCACCAACGAAAAAAGGCACAGGACTCAAATAAATAAAATCCAAAATGAAAGAGGAGAGATCACCACAGACATCATAGATATACAAAGAATTATTGTAGAATACTATGAAAAATTATATGCCACCAAATACAACAATCTAGAAGAAATGGATAAATTCCTAGAACAATACAACCTTCCTAGACTGAGTCATGAAGAAGCAGAAAGCCTAAACAGACCAATCAGCAGGGAGGAAATAGAAAAAACTATTAAAAACCTCCCCAAAAATAAAAGTCCAGGCCCAGACGGTTATACTAGTGAATTCTATCAAACATTCAAAGAAGACTTGGTTCCTATTCTACTCAAAGTCTTCCAAAAAATTGAAGAAGAAGCAATACTTCCAAACACATTTTATGAGGCCAACATAACCCTCATACCAAAACCTGGCAAGGATGGCACAAAGAAAGAAAACTACAGACCAATATCTCTAATGAATACAGATGCTAAAATTCTAAACAAAATACTGGCAAACTGAATACAACAACATATTAAAAAAATAATACATCATGATCAAGTGGGATTCATCCCAGAATCTCAAGGATGGTTCAACATACGCAAAACGGTTAACGTAATACACCATATCAACAAAACAAAGAACAAAAACCACATGATCTTATCAATAGATGCAGAAAAGGCTTTTGATAAAATACAACACAATTTTATGTTTAAGACTCTCAACAAAATGGGTATAGAAGGAAAATATCTCAACATGATAAAGGCCATATATGATAAACCATCAGCCAACATCATTTTAAATGGCATAAAACTGAGGACTTTCTACCTTAAATCAGGAACAAGACAGGGTTGTCCACTCTCTCCACTCTTATTTAACGTGGTGCTAGAAGTTCTGGCCAGAGCAATCAGACAAGACAAAGAAATAAAAGGCATCCATATCGGAAAAGAAGAAGTAAAGGTATCACTTTTTGCTGATGATATGATCCTATACATCGAAAACCCGAAGGACTCCACAAAAAGATTATTAGAAACAATAAACCAATACAGTAAGGTCGCAGGATACAAAATTAACATACAGAAGTCCATAGCCTTTCTCTATGCCAACAATGAAATACTGGAAAATGAACTCAAAAAAATAATCCCCTTCACGATTGCAACAAAAAAAAATAAAATACCTAGGAATAAACATAACAAAGAATGTAAAGGACCTATATAATGAAAATTACAAAGCATTGTTAAGGGAAATCGAAAAAGATACAATGAGATGGAAAAATATTCCTTGTTCTTGGATAGGAAGAATAAATATAATCAAAATGGCCATATTACCCAAAGCAATATACAAATTTAATGCAATTCCCATCAAAATCCCTATGAGATTTTTTAAAGAAATGGAACAAAAAATCATCAGATTTATATGGAACTATAAAAAACCCCGAATAGCCAAAACAATCCTAAGGAAAAAGAATGAAGCTGGGGGCATTACAATACCTGACTTTAAACTATATTATAGGGCCACAATAATCAAAACAGCATGGTATTGGCAGAAAAATAGACACTCAGACCAATGGAACAGAATAGAAAGCCCAGAAATAAAACCACATATATATGGTCAAATAATCTTTGATAAAGGGGCCAACAACACACAATGGAGAAAAGAAAGCCTCTTCAACAAATGGTGTTGGGAAAACTGGAAAGCCACATGCAAAAGAATGAAACTCGACTACAGCCTGTCCCCGTGTACTAAAATTAATTCAAAATGGATCAAAGACCTAAATATAAGACCTGAAACAATAAAGTACATAGAAGAAGACATAGGTACTAAAATCATGGACCTGGGTTTTAAAGAACCTTTTATGAACTTGACTCCAATGGCAAGAGAAGTGAAGGCAAAGATAAATGAATGGGACTACATCAGAATAAAAAGTTTTTGCTCAGCAAGAGAAACTGATATAAAAATAAACAGACAGCCAACTAAATGGGAAATGATATTTTCAAACAACAGCTCAGATAAGGGCCTAATTTCCAAAATTTACAAAGAACTCATAAAACTCAACAACAAACAAACAAACAATCCAATTAAAAAATGGGAAGAAGACATGAATAGACACTTCTCCCAGGAAGAGATACAAATGGCCAACAGATATATGAAAAGATGCTCAGCTTCATTAGTTATTAGGGAAATGCAAATCAAAACTACAATGAGATACCACCTCACCCCTGTTAGATTAGCTATTATCAACAAGACGGGTAATAGCAAATGTTGGAGAGGCTATGGAGAAAAAGGAACCCTCATCCACTGTTGGTGGGACTGTAAAGTAGTACAACCATTATGGAGGAAAGTATGGTGGTTCCTCAAAAAACTGCAAATAGAACTACCTTATGACCCAGCAATCCCTCTACTGGGTATATACCCCAAAACCTCAGAAACATTGATACGTGAAGACACATGTAGCCCCATGTTCATTGCAGCACTGTTCACAGTGGCCAAGACATGGAAACAACCAAAAATCCCTTCAATAGAAGACTGGATAAAGAAGATGTGGCACATATACACTATGGAATACTACTCAGCCATAAGAAATGATGACATCAGATCATTTACAGCAAAATGGTGGGATCTTGATAACATTATAAGGAGTGAAATAAGTAAATCAGAAAAAAACAAGAACTACATGATTCCATACATTGGTGGAACATAAAAATGAGACTAAGAGACATGGACAAGTGTGTGGTGGTTACCAGGGGTGGGGGGAGGGAGGACAGGGGGAGAGTTAGGGGGAGGGGGAGGGGCACAGAGAACTAGATAGAGGGTGGCGAAGGACAATCTGACTTTGGGCGAGGGGTATGCAACATAATTTAATGACAAAATAACCTAGACATAT
This sequence comes from Saccopteryx leptura, assembly GCF_036850995.1. NCBI lineage: Eukaryota > Metazoa > Chordata > Mammalia > Chiroptera > Emballonuridae > Saccopteryx > Saccopteryx leptura. The sequence goes on along the minus strand of NC_089516.1, from coordinate 71,078,983 downwards.
TTTCTTTGAATATATGTACCCGGATTTATTAATGTCATCCCATTACCATTAATAAAAATTTATTTTAAAAAAAATAAAAAAAAATAAAACAATTGTCATAAATATGCTCAAAGAGTCAAAAGAAAACATTGACAAAGAAGTAAAATAAATCAAGAAAATTATATATCAACTAAATGATAATACCAACAAAGAGATAAACATTATAAAAAGTAATCAAACAGAATTCCTGGAGCTGAAAAGTATAATAAAATAAAAAGTTCACTATAGGGGTTCAACACAAAGTTTATGCAAGAAGAAGAATCAACAAACATAGAGGTATAATAACAGAAACAATGAAATCTGAAGAGCAAAAATAACAAATGAAGAAACATGAACATAGGCTAATAGACTTGTGGGATAGCATCCACCAAGCCAACATATGCACTATGGAAATTGAGAAGGATAAGAGGAAAATGAGACAGAAAGAATATTTAAAAAGTATTGAATGAAAATGCCTCAAATTTTATGAAAGACATAAACCTTAAAACCCCCAAAATTGAACAAGGCATAAAACCATGATTATACCCACAAAGAGAAGCAAAAGAGACTGTTGAAAGCCAAGACAAAAATAGAATCTTGAAAATAGCAAGAGAGAAGCAACTTTTCATAAAGAAGGAATCCTCAATATAATTATTAACTGATTTATCAGAAAGAACCTTGGAGACCAGAGGCAATGAGTTAATATATTCAAAGTGTTGAAAGAAAAAAAAAACACAACTAACAACTGAGAACTCTATTTCTGACAAAGCTGTCCTTCAAAAATTAGGAAGAAATTAAGACATTCACAAATAAACAAAATCTGAAGCAATTCATTATCACTAGACCTGCCCTACAGGAGATGCTAAAGGAAATCCTTTAGGTTGATTAAAGGACATTAAACAGTAGTGACTCAAAGCCATATAAAGATCTCTGGTATAGGTAAATACATGAGTAAATATATAAGCCAATATTGTAATTTTGTATTGTAAGGATTGTAACTCCATTTTATTTTCTACAGAGTTTAAAACACAACAGTATAAAAATAATTTTAAATCTATATTATTGAGCACATACTTATAAAGATACAATTCATGACATTGATAATGGAGTCAGAGATATGTTAGTGTAGATTCATTAAAATTGTTATAACTTTAAAGTGTTATAGGTACTCCCCATACTAACCACAAAGAAAATATCTATGCAATATACACAAAATGAAATGAGAAGGGAATTAAAACATGCCAGTACAAAAATTATTTAAGTAAAAAAGAAGACAGTAATGCAGAAAATGAGGGGCAAAAAAATAGAATAAAAATTTAAAAATAGCAAATGGCATAAGTAAGTATTTTCTTTTCAGTAATTACATTAAATGTAAATGTATTAAACTCTTCAATCAAATGCAGAGATTGCAGAATGGATTTTAAAACATGGCGCCACAATGTGCTGTATATAAAAAAAAAATCACGGGACTAAACTAAGAGGACTCTTCAACCAAGGAACACTGAAGAAGCCACGCCGAGACTGGTAGGAAAAGCGGAAATGCGGAAATGCGGAGAGGGCTGCCCAGCTCCTCAGAGTGAACGGCAGCAGGGAGAGACTCGTGTGGCGGGAAGTGAGTTTAGCAGAGGGGAAAGGGTCCTGAGCCCCAGGAACAAAGTCCCAGGCTGCAGCCCCAGAGCCCAGAAGAGGCATAAGGACAGTATTTAGCTGGAAACAAGTCAGGAGACTGTTTGTGAGAGAGTCTGATTTCTCAGACCCAGGATCCTTCTTAAAGGGACCGTGCAGAACATCTCTCTCAAAAACAATCACCTGGGGCTCCTGGGGACGGGGGGAGAGAGGAGAGGACCACAGTAACAGGAAGAGAGTGTAATCTAGGAGGCATAGGGAGAAACATTTTGGGAGATAGCCACCCTAACCCCTGGGACGAGTCACTTCCCAAAGCTGAAGTGAATATTTCCCCTGGAAATAGCAATACCAGCAAAGGGAAGCAGGAGAGCAGCCAAACAAGCTCCCCCGCGGCATTCAGAGCAGAGTTGCATAGAAGAAGGGAGCTTTCGGGTCTACAGTAGTGAGTCTTAGGGTCCGAGCTGCAACGCCCCCACCCACACGGCTGAGGGCGCACCGGAGAGCGGGCGGCAGTGGGAGACAAAAGTGCGGTTCTGCTGGCAGGGGTGGAAGCTGGCTGGCCACCACTGGGCTCAGGTGTGAGCTCAATCTTGCTCGGCTGGGGAGAAGGGGGCGTGCAAAAGCGGTCAAGCTCAGCTGCAGTCAGCCTGTAATCCAGCCTCTGGGAGAAGGGCAGGAACCCTGGAAAGGGTGGAGACCAGCCCCAGAGCAAGGGCAGAGGAGCACAGCCCTGCCCCGCCCGTGCAACCCAGGCTTGCGGCCTGACTTGGTAGCCGGCTCCTCCCACTGGGGTGGAGCCAAAAGCCCAGAAAAGGCGGAGTTCCGCTACGGAGCTGAGCTTGGATACGCAGCCCTCCCCGGCGGTAGAGCCAAGGCTAGCAGCTGTTCCTTGAGTGGGATGCTCCTGCAAGGGCAGGGCGAAAGCCCAGAAACAGGCGGAGACCCGCAGCTGAGCAAAGGTGCTCGCCAGTGCCCTCAGGACTGAGTATAACGTCACACACGGGAGCGGGGCAAAGGCCAAGGCCACCAACCCTTGTGCACCTGAGCACGTGATCACAGCCACTCCCATGAAGAGAAAATGCAGAGGCAGAGAAATACAACACAAATAAACCAAGAGAAATCCCCAGAAAAGGACCTAAGTGAATCAGACATAACCAAATTACCAGATGCAGAGTTTAAAACAATGATTGTTAGGATGCTCAAAGATATTAGAACAACCATAGATGGCCATTACAAAAACCTAAATAAAGAGATAACAAATATAAAAAAGGACATTGAAATAATAAAAAAGAATCAGTCAGAAATGACAAATACAATATCTGAAATAAAGAATACAATGGAAGGAATTAAAAGCAGGATGGATGAAGCAGAGAATCGAATCAGTGAGTTAGAGGACACAATAAATAAAGGCACGGAAGCAGAGCAGAAAAAAGAAAAGAGACTCAAAAAGTCTGAGGAAACTCTAAGAGAGCTCTGTGACAACATGAAGAGAAATAACATCCGCATCATAGGGGTTCCTGAAGAAGAAGAGAAAGAACAAGGGATAGAGACTTTGTTCAAACATATTATAGCGGAAAACTTCCCCCAATTAAGGCAGGAAAACATTTCACATGTTCAGGAAGCACAGAGAACTCCATTAAGGAGAAACCCAAAGAAAACAACACCAAGACACATCATAATTAAATTTCCAAAGCTAAATGATAAAGAGAAAATATTAAAATCTGCTAGAGAAAAAAAGACTATCACCTACAAAGAAGCCCCCATAAGGATGACTTCTGACTTCTCAACAGAAACACTTGAGGCCAGAAGGGAATGGCAAGAAATATTCAAAGTAATGCAGAACAAGAACCTACAACCAAGACTACTTTATCCAGCAAGGCTATGATTTAAAATTGAAGGAGAAATAAAAAGCTTTACAGACAAAAAAAAAAACCTCAAGAATTTCACTGCAACCAAACCAAGGCTGCAAGAAATGCTAAGGGACCTGTTGTAAACAGATCAAAGGAAAAAAATATATAGCAAAAGAGAAAAACAGTTTTAAAGAAAAAAATGGCAATAAACAATTACATATCAGTAATAACCTTAAATGTTAATGGATTAATTGATCTGATCAAGAGACATAGGGTAGCTGCGTGGATAAGAAAACAGGACCCATACATATGCTGTCTACAAGAGACACACCTTAAATCAAAAGATACACACAGACTGAAGATAAAAGGGTGGAAAAAAATATTTCACGCAAATGGAAATGAAAAAAAAGCTGGGGTAGCAATACTTATATCAGACAAAATGGACTTTAAAACAAAGACCATAGTTAGAGATAAAGAAGGGCACTACATAATGATAAAGGGAGCAATCCAAAAGGAAGATATAACCATTATAAATATCTATGCACCTAATATAGGAGCACCTAAATATATAAAGCAGACTTTGATGGACTTAAAGGGTGAGATCAACAGCAATACTATAATAGTAGGGGATTTCAATACCCCATTAACATCATTAGATAGATCCTCAAGAAAGAAAATTAACAAAGAAACAGCAGACTTAAAGAACATATTAGATCAACTCGATTTAATAGATATCTTCAGAACCTTTCACCCTAAAACAGCAGAATATACATTCTTTTCAAGCACTCATGGTACATTCTCTAGAATAGACCACATGTTAGGGCACAAAAGCGGGCTCAACAAATTTAAGAAGATTGAAATCATATCGAGCACTTTCTCTGATCACAATGGCATTAAACTAGAAATCAACCACAATAGAAAAATTGAAAAACATTCAAACACTTGGAAACTAAATAGCACGTTATTAAACAATGAATGGGTTAACATTGAGATCAAAGAAGAAATTAAAAAATTCCTAGAAACAAAAGATAATGAGCATACATCAACTCAAAATTTATGGGACACAGCAAAAGCAGTCCTGAGAGGGAAGTTTATAGTATTACAGGCATACCTCAAGAAGCTAGAAAAAGCTCAAATAAACAACTTAACCCTGCACCTAAAAGAACTAGAAAAGAACAGCAAGTAAAGAACAGAGCTAGTAGAAGGAAGGAAATAATAAAGATCAGAGCAGAAATAAATGACATAGAGGCTAAAGAAAAAATACAGAGGATCAATGAAACCAGGAGCTGGTTCTTTGAAAAGGTAAACAAGATCGATGAACCTTTAACGAGACTCATCAAGAAAAAAAGAGAGAGGACTCAAATAAATAAAATTAGAAATGAGAGTGGAGAAATAACAACTGACACAACAGAAATACAAAATATTGTAAGAAAATACTATGAAGAACTGTACGCCAAAAAACTAGACAAACTAGATGAAATGGACAAATTCCTTGAATCATATAATCTTCCAAAAATTAATCTGGAAGAATCAGAAAACCTAAACAGACCAATTACAACAAATGAGATTGAAACAGCTATCAAAAAACTCCCAAAAAAGAAAAGTCCTGGGCCTGATGGCTTCACAAGTGAATTCTACCAAATATTCAAAGAAGAACTAACTCCTATCCTTCTCAAGCTATTTCAAAAAATTCAAGAGGAAGGAAGACTTCCAAACTCCTTTTATGAGGCGAGCATAATTCTGATTCCAAAACCAGGCAAAGACAACACAAAAAAAGAAAATTATAGGCCAATATCCCTGATGAACTTAGATGCAAAAATCCTCAACAAAATATTAGCAAACTGGATCCAGCAATATATGGAAAAAATCATACACCATGATCAAGTAGGATTTATTCTTGGGAGGCAAGGCTGGTACAATATTCGCAAATCAATCAATGTGATTCATCACATAAACAAAAGAAAGGAGAAAAACCACATGATAATTTCAATAGATGCAGAAAAAGCATTTGATAAAGTCCCGCACCCATTCACGATCAAAACTCTCAGCAAAGTGGGAATACAGGGAACATACCTCAACATGATAAAGGCCATCTATGACAAACCCACAGCCAACATCATACTCAATGGGCAAAAATTAAAAGCAATCCCCTTAAGATCAGGAACAAGGCAGGGGCGCCCCCTTTCACCAATCTTATTCAACATAGTTCTGGAAGTCCTAGCCACAGCAATCAGACAAGAAAAAGAAATAAAAGGCATCCAAATTGGAAAAGAAGAAGTAAAACTATCATTATTTGCAGATGACATGATATTGTATATAGAAAACCCTAAAGTCTCAGTCAAAAAACTACTAGACCTGATAAATGAATTTGGCAAGGTGGCAGGATATAAAATCAATACTCAGAAATCAGAGGCATTTTTATACACTAATAATGAACTGTCAGAAAGAGAAATCAAGGAATCAATCCCCTTTACCATTGCAACCAAAAAAATAAAGTACCTAGGAATAAATCTAACCAAGGAGATTAAAGACTTGTACTCGGAAAATTATAAAACATTGATAAAAGAAATCAGGGAAGATACGAATAAGTGGAGGCATATACCGTGCTCATGGTTAGGAAGAATAAACATCATTAAAATGTCTATATTACCAAAAGCAATTTATAAATTCAATGCAATACCGATTAAAATACCAATGACTTACTTCAAAGACATAGAACACATATCCCAAAAATTTATATGGAGCCAAAAAAGAACACGAATACCTCAGCAATCTTGAAAAGGAAGAAAAAAGTGGGAGGTATCACACTTCCAGATGTCAAGTTATATTATAAGGCCATTGTACTCAAAACAGCATGGTACTGGCATAAGAACAGGCACATAGATCAATGGAACAGAACAGAGAACTCAGAAATAAACCCACAGCTCTATGGACAACTGATATTTGACAAAGGAGGTAAGACAATACAATGGAGTAAAGACAGCCTCTTCAACAAATGGTGTTGGGAAAACTGGACAGCTACCTGCAAAAAAATGAAACTAGACCACCAACTAACACCACTCACAAAAATAAACTCAAAATGGATAAAAGACTTGAATGTAAGCCGTGAAACCATAAGCATCTTAGAAGAAAACACAGGCAGTAAGCTCTCTGACATCTCTCGCAGCAATATATTTTCTGATTTGTGTCCACAGGCAAGTGAAATAAAAGACAGGATAAACAAATGGGACTTTATCAAACTGAAAATCTTCTGCACAGCTAAAGACAATAAGAACAGAATAAAAAGACAAACTACACAATGGGAGAATATATTTGACATAGCGTCTGATAAGGGGTTAATAACCAAAATTCATAAAGAACTTGTAAAATTTAATACCATGAAGACAAACAATCCAATCCAAAAATGGGCAAAAGAAATGAATAGACACTTCTCCAAAGAGGACACACAGATGGCCAATAGACACATGAAAAAATGTTCACCATCACTAATGATTAGAGAAATGCAAATTAAAACCACAATGAGATATTACCTTACACCAGTCAGAATGGCGCTCATCAATAAAACAACACAGAATAAGTGCTGGCGAGGATGTGGAGAAAAGGGAACCCTTCTGCACTGCTGGTGGGAATGCAGACTGGTGCAGCCACTGTGGAAAACAGTATGGAGATTCCTCAAGAAATTAAAAATCGAACTGCCTTTTGACCCAGCTATCCCACTTTTAGGAATATACCCCAAGAACACCATAACACTGTTTGAAAAGAAGAAATGCACCTCCATGTTTATGGCAGCATTGTTCACAATAGCAAAGATTTGGAAACAGCCCAAGTGTCCATCAGAGGACAAGTGGATTAAAAAGCTTTGGTATATATATACTATGGAATACTACTCAGCCATAAGAAATGATGACATAGGATCTTTTACAACAACATGGATGGGCCTTGATAACATTATACTGAGTGAAAGAAGTAAATCAGAAAAAACTAAGAACTATATGATTCCATACATAGGTGGGACATAAAGATGAGACTCAGAGACATGAACAACAGTGTTGGGGTTACAGGGTGAGGGAGGGGGTTGGGGGAGGGGAGGGGCATAAAGATCATGGCTTTTCAGCATTTGCCATATTCCCCCCTTAATCTATAGACAGACAGCAAATATTTACGTATGGTGTTCCCACTATAAAGACTGCTGTCTTAGGGACAAATGCTGATAAACTATTTCAGCAGTTCCTCCTTCTTCAAAGAGTTATAGGTCAACATAGAGCTCCATGTTTCATAGGACATACTCAAGCTCACTCCATGCTCCCTGGAGCTTTAGCATAAGGGAATGCCCCCCCCCCCTTTTTTTTTGGTAGTATTTTTTATTTATTTATTTATTTATTTTTTGTATGTCTCTGAGGATGGAGATGGGGAGGCAGTCAGACGGACTCCTGCATGTGCCTGACTGGGATCCACCTGGCATGCCTACCAGGGGGGAATGCTCTGCCCATCTGGGGTGTTGCTCTGTTACAGCCGGAGCCATTCTAGTGACTGGGGCGGAGACCATGGGTTCATCCTTAGTGCCCGGGGTGGCTTTGCTCCGGTAGAGCCTTGGCTGCGGGCAGGAGGAGAGAGACGAAGAGGAAGGAGAGGGGGAGGGGTGGAGAGGTAGATGGGCGCTTCTCCTGTATGCTCTGGCCAGGAATCGAACCCGGGAATCCTGCACACCAGCCCAATGACTCCGACGGGTCTACCATATCATGCTTTTTACTTAAAAAAAAAAATTTACATTTCTTTTGAATGCTGATGAACAGGAGACACCAAATCTTTTTCGCCTGCAAACTACTACCTTCTTTATTAGATCTAGCTAATAACACTGTTTTGTCTTTTTCCAAATAGCTCCAGATATATGGAAAAGATTTATATAGGCGGATGGGGATCCTCAAACCCCTCAGCGAGATCTTCTGAGAATGGCTTTTAAGATACCTAGAGGCAGAAAAAGCCCAATAGAGATCAGGGGAACTACCAGCTTTTAGGAGACACCCTTAAAGGCTCCAACGCCCCAAAGGGGTCTCATAGGATGCCATCTGGATCCTGCTTCAATAGTGGAAAAGAAGGTCATTGAGCTAAAGCCTGCCAGGCTTACACGCCTCTGCTGTGAGGAAACAGGGACACTGGAAGGTGGGCTTCCCCCTCGCTCCTCTAAGGGAGGGTTCAGTCTCTTCCAGCCCTGCTCCAGCCACCTATGACCTAACCTTGCCCAGAAAGCTGGGGTTTGCCACTGAAGGCTGAAGGTGCCCAGGGCCGTCGGCCCCATCTACGACACTGTGGACGAGCCTAGGGTATTTCTTCCCAAGAAGCAGGTAAACTGATCTCATTTGCACAAGGGCCACTTAACTATGCCTTGCCTGAATAGTCAGGTTTTTTATTCTTCCCTCAAAGATCTCTGTTGTGGGTGTTGAAAGTCCTATTTTCTGCTGCTTTGCTTAATATATAGTGTTTCCTTTATCCCTCCTACCTCAATGCCCCACTCATATTTCAGGCTGGGACCTACTCCTAATTTAGAGCTCTCTTTCCTCCTTTTGCCAACTTGTATTATGAATTTACCTTTGCCACCCAGCTTAGTGTATCCCAAGGTTCTCTTTACCATGCCACAGTCACAGAGCTCCAGGGAAAAGCAACCTGGTCTCAACTCTCCAGGCAGAGAAGAACAGAAGCTCCATATCCACGCATGCTGCAAATGGCTTTTTCCAGTCTACCTGAATCATTACCAGCTAGAAGCAGCGGTCATTGGGACTTGAACATGAGCTGCCAAGTATAGAATGGTGACAACAATTCCAGTGCCATGCCGACTTTTCCTGTGGGGAACTTTCCTGGACTCCTGCTCCCTGTGACAGCTCCTAACAGACTGAACTGTGGTTGGGTTGCATTTTTCAGGGATTTGGCATGGTGATGGGGCCAACTTGGACTTGGTGAACATGTTAAGGATACTACTCTTTTATGGATCCTTGCTGTATTGGCCAAGAGTTTGCTTAAAGGCTTTTAATCACTGTAAAAAAAATAGAGGTCTGGATGAAGAAGATGGGGCACATATATACCATGGTATACTATTCAGCTAGGAGAAATGGTGACATCGGATCACTTACAGCGGAATGGTGGAGTCTTGGTAGCATTGTGCGGGGTGAAATAAGCGAATCAGAAAAAAACAAGAACTGCAGGATTCCATACATTGGTGGGACATAAAAGCGAGACTAAGAGGCTAGGTCAGGAGTGTGGTGGTTATGGGGGGTGGGGGGAGGGAAGGTAGGAGAGGGGGAGGGGGAGGGGTACAGAGAGAACTGGATGGAGGGTGGCGGAGGACGATCTCTCTTCGGGTGATGGGTATGCAACAGAACTAAATGACAAGATAACCTGGAAATGTTTTCTTTGAATGTATGTACCCTGATTTATTGATGTCACCCCATTAAAATAAAAATTTATTTATATAAAAAAAGAAACTTTAAGATAAAATAAAGAAAGAAACAAAGTAAAAAAAATCACTTAACATTTAAAAGCACAAATAGTTTGAAATTAAAATAGTAAAAGATACTCCATACAAATAATAACTAAAACACAGATGAGGTGGTTATTATATAATCAAAGTAAAATATACTTTGTTATGGACAGAATTATGCTCCCACTTAAATTATTAAATTGAAACCCTAATTACCAACATAAGTATATTTAAAGGTAGGGCTTTTATAATAATGGCTAAGGGAGGTCATAGGGTGGGGCCTTAATATAACAGGACAAGTGTCTTTAAAGGAAGAGGAAGAAACACCAGTGACCTCTCTTTCTTTCCACATGTACAGAGAAAAGGTCATAGCTGGATGTCACTTTATTTTGTAGACCTCCCTTCCAGGTTCCCATCCTCAACCTCAGCACTGCCACAAAAGACCAATGAGAAAGCCTTTCTCCTATAAGCTTCCTTAGCACTCTGCTCAGTCATAAACCTATTTACTTCTTATATCTCAAATGGCTATGAGCTCAGGAGGAGAGAGAACACATTTTCTTACCTTTGTATCTTTAGGGAAGAATTCAGTACCTCATAGAAGATGCTTAATAAACATAAAATAAACAAAAATGTGAACTAGCCTGACCAGGTGATGCAACAGTGGATAGAGTGTTGACCTGGAATGCTGAGGACCCAGATTTGAAACCTTGATGTTGTCAGCTTGAGTACAGACTCACCAGCTTGACTATGGGGTCACTGGCATGAACCCAAGGTCACTAGATTGACCAAGGGGTCACTGGCACAGCTGGAGCCCCCCAATCAAGGCACATATAAGACAGCAATCAATGAACAGCTAAAGTGCTGTACCTACGAGTTGATGTTGCTTATCTTTCTTCCTTCCTTTCTGTCTCTCTCTTTCCCATACACTAAAAATAAATATAATTAATTAATTAATTAAAAGTTGCAATAAATATGTTTTATTAATTTTAAGTATATTACTTTGATGCATAAAATTTTAGAAAATATTTCAAAAGACCAATTGTTATTTTTTCTATGATTCTAAGCTGACATATATATATCTCACAAGCCCAGGCTATAACTATTCATCCAGCCATTCTTGGCTCAGCCAAGCAGCAGTCAGCACCCCAAGTTCAAGGCACAGACAAGGGAATATTAAGACATAAAACTCTGGTCTGTTCATTCTCAAGGGGCAAGACCAAGGTTCAGCAAAACTCTACACTTTCTCTTGGACTCACTGCTAGTTTAGGGATGTCTCCAAACTTGTAAGCCTAAGAAAGCAGAGTCTCAGAGTCTTGAAGAGGGGTCTATAATGAGAGGCGAGGAGAAGATTCAAACCCAAGGAAAAATCACTCTGTGTTTTACATACATAACCTAATGTGTCTCCCAGGCTAGTTTTATGGAACTAGGAGACAGGTGATTACATTGCAGTTTGAGGGGAGAATGAAGATGGAAGAAAGAGGTTCAAGTTGTATTCTGGATGCTATCTCTTATACATCACTAGTATGGAAGAGGAGGAATCTTGTGAATTTGCCTATATGTGAGGATTTTTAAGCATTTATATAACTAAACACAGAGGTCTTCAGAGCCCAAGCAGCTCCTGAGCCTGCAGCCAGAGCTCTCTCGATTACACCCTAACTTATCATAACCTAAGGCCAGCTTTAGTACCAACACCCAGCACAAACACTTACCTTAGGAAATTCTTACCACCAGACACATCTTTTATACAACCTGCTCTACCCCTCCCTTTTGACTCAGTATCTGTTTTCTTTGGAGAATTAGAATTCTATAGGAATGAAAGAGCTATGAGGGCCCTGAGAAGCCATTTTTCCCCATCCTCATGGCACATATTGGGAAACTAAAGCCTAGAGAGCTTAGGAACTTTTCCATGGAGACAAAGCAAAACGAAATATCTAAGAGTAGAAACCAATACTCTGAACTTCTGGACTGGTGTTCCTTTCACACTAACACAACTCTTCTTCTACGACAGAATTAATACTAGTTAACATTTTTTTGTGGGCTTACTATATGTGAGGCCCTCTTCCAAGTGTTTTCTTGCATTAATTCATTTAATTCTCACAAGTTGATACAGTAGTTATTATTATCCTGGTTTACAGATGAATACTCTGAGAACAAAGAAAGACCTGCTTTACTTATTCCCAATCTGTGGAGTGACAATGGGGTCTAGATGTCACAAAGTCTACCACTAAAACCCAAAAACTGCTATTGGAGAGGCAGCTGTGCTGTCAGAGAACCTCGGTAGGGCATGTAAATTAATTAAGCACACCTTCAGTGTGAATCACTCATAGGATTCTTCCTAATATCTATCTGAAATCAGGTGAATGAAAGAAAGGAGCTTTAATTGAGAAGATGGAAATAAAGTAAGGGAAGAGAAGAAAGACTGGAAACTGAGGAGCTGGGGCACTTGGAAGTTGAAGGCAGAGCGAAGTATAAAAAATAAAGTGGACAGTTAGAAGAACCTGGAGCTGGATACTATGTCCTGTACTCACCCATTTTCATCCTCTACTTTCTGGAGTTGGGTTCTCAGGACTCTGATGAAAACTACTTCCTTCCAAACCAGAAAAGGAAAAAAAAGGAAGAAAAGAAGAATAGATCAACAAGGTTAAGGGGTGGGAGGAGCAGATACCCTAGGTATAGGGCCCAGTGCTTTTCCATAAACCCTTTGCCTTCTCTTACAGGATGAAGAGGCCATCAAACATCTGTCTTATAGGCATCAAGAACAATGTGAGTATAGCTTAGCTTCCTGCTTAGGATTCTGTCAGAAACCAGGGTAGATTGGCAGGGAGTTTCTGCCCACTGGCTCCTGAGTTGCTCCAGAAACCATTTCATTCTCTCTGTTTTGACTAACTAATTCTCCAAAATCTCAAATAACTTGTTCTTCATCCCACTCAACTATCAAGCCTTGGCTCCCTGGTTCTTCTTAATTCTTCTCCATAGGAGTAAAATGGCACCAGCAGGAAAAGCAAATGTGCCTTCATGACTAGTTAAGGGCTGGGTAAAAATTGACAGAGACTCTTGGCTAAAATCAGGCTTCAGGATTATCTGACTTTGAAAATGTTGATCTAGACTCTGTAGCTTACATTCTCTTAAACTCTAGCTTTATGCCAGCTTCCAATACCATCCTATCCCCAGGGCCATGATAAGAAAAGTACTGACTGTACAAACTTTCCCACCTCTGGTTTCAAGGTCCTCAAGACGTAGAGCCCAACCTTCCCCATCCATCTTTATCTTCCAACAGTCCAGTCCCTGACCTCCTGATTCCCAAGTCTAGCTTACAGAATGATGGTTATGAAAGTACCAAGATAGCATCAAGCAGGATAAGGATGTGGGGAAATCAGGAGGAAGAAACAAATGGCTTGTTGGAGGGGGCCTACTTCTAGGAGATAAGAGACAGACTTGGGTAATGGTGCTCTGATCACTGCCTCTAATGAGATGTTATGAATAATTTCTCTCTCACTCAGAAAGAGCTTTGAAAGCTCAAGGATAAAGAAGAATTTAAGACAACCAAGATGGTAGGTGGAAACTATACTCACCTCCTCCCAGGACCAAGCTGACATTACAGCTAAATTATAGAAAAATCATCCTGAATAACCAACTAAACACTAGCTAAAGAGAAGTCTTATAACCAACGATGTACAGAAGAAGCCACATCAAAACTGGTAGGAAAGGATGGATACTCAAAAAGGGCTTTGCTTTCCTTGACCCCACAGGCTGCAGCTGAGGTTCCAGAGAAATATTTCAGCTGTGGGATGGGTTCCCCTGAGAAGTATGGGGTCTAATCTATAAGCCAGGCTCCTAGTCCCAGAGCACCAGAGCCTAGAAGAAGTATCAACATAATGTTCCACTGTGAAAAGGTGTGAGGTTTCTGTTCACCAGGAAGAGATAGCTAGAGACACAGGCACACTCTCAAATGGCCAATGCATAAAATTTGATTCACAGCCACTCACCTTGGGCTCCAACAGAATGAAGGCAGAGCGAAAAAGAAGTCCATGAGGATAGTCTGGGGTCTGTGGCTCTGGGGAAAAACCTAGGGGAACAGCCACCAGGATCCCTGTGGTGAGTCATTTTCCAATACCACAGATACCATCTTTTTTTGGGTAGAAAGAAATTGCCCCACCCTCTTTATTCCCTCTCATCCCACCCTGTTGAGGAGTCAACTGCCTTGGTCAAGGTAGAGAGGTCTACACAGACTCAGGGACATCAGTAACTCAGTTGTCTGGTTCTGGGGCAGGAACCATACCCCCAACTTTCTTGTGAACTTGATAGTTACTTCTCCCTCATGGGAGATTTGATTGAACTACCCTCCCAGATTCAGGGAAACCCACCATCCTGGCTCCACATGCTCTAGCTGACTGAATCCCAGTATCTCCACTTTGCTCAGATCAGAGCCAAATCCAGGTCAGACTTAGTCCTGCCACTCAAGGTCAGAGGACACAGCCACCACCTTCCCTGAAACCAGATGGACATCTCCCCGTCATGGGAGATACACTAGCCCCATCCTACCAACTCTGCCAGAGGCTCTTTTAGTGACTGAACCTCAAAGGCAGCTGGCAGAAGGAGGCACTTGGAGACAGAACTTGTGGTGCCTTGGGATTTTTGCTGATGTGCCCCTAGCCTGGTGCTAGAGGTCAGACTTGGTGCACAGTTTTGTCCTTCCCACATGCACCCTAGCCCAGCAGAGGCAACCACAAATGATGAATCAATTATGGTTCCAAACACATTGCCAAGGGCCAGGCACAGAGTGTTTAACATTGGCCTGCATTAGAAACCCTTCCAAGAGGCCCAGAACAAATATACCCAGTGGCCAGGCTCAGACACCATCAGAGAAGAATACAATGAGCTTCACAAGCAGCATACTCAAAGAGTGATACTGCCAGGAACCAAACCCTGCAGAGGGGAATTATGATTCTTGATGTCAGCACCCAGCACCTGGCACCTGGCACCCACAATAGCTTGCATGCTGTGATAGGGCTTGAGGTTCACAATCAATCAGCCTGAGAGTCAAGCCCATGCATGAATGGGCCAAAAGCAATGCAGACTTAATTAAAAGGGAAGGCTTATATAATCCACTCAAGGGGCATTACTAAAGCAACCAGATAAAGTGATCAAAGAGACAATGCTAATGTAAAGTAGTACAACCATTATGGAAGAAAGTATGGTGGTTCCTCAAAAAACTGAAAATAGAACTACCTTATGACCCAGCAATCCCTCTACTGGGTATATACCCCAAACACTCAGAAACATTGATACGTAAAGACACATGCAGCCCCATGTTTATTGCAGCATTGTTCACAGTGGCCAGGACATGGAAACAACCAAAAAGCCCTTCAATAGAAGACTGGATAAAGAAGATGTGGCACATATACACTACGGAATACTACTCAGCCATAAGAAATGATGACATCAGATCATTTACAGCAAAATGGTGGGATCTTGATAACATTATACGAAGTGAAATAAGTAAATCAGAAAAAACAAGGAACTGCATTATTCTATACGTAGGTGGGACATCAAAGTGAGACTAAGAGACATTGATAAGAGTGTGGTGTTTACGAGGGGAGGGGGGAGAGGGAGAGGGAAAGGGAGAGGGAAAGGGGGAGGGGGAGGGGCACAAAGAAAACTAGATAGAAGGTGACAGAGGACAATCTGACTTTGGGTGATGGGTATGCAACATAATTGAACGACAAGATAACCTGGACTTGTTATGTTATCTTTGAATATATGTATCCTGATTTATTGATGTCACCCCATTAAAAAATAAAATTATTAAAATTAAAAAAAAAAAAAGAAAGAGACAATGCTGCTGGGTCCTATAGGACAGACAGTATATAAGGCCAACCCACAAAGACTGGGAGTCATAAGAGATCTATCTAACACAGTGGTAGTCAACCTGGTCCCTACTGCCCACTAGTGGGTGTTCCAGATTTCATGGTGCGCAGTAGTGGAGCAACCAAAGTATAAATAAAAAGATAGATTTAGAGCCCTGGCCGGTTGGTTCAGTGGTAGAGCGTCGGCCTGGCGTGCAGGAGTCCCGGGTTCGATTCCCGGCCAGGGCACACAGGAGAAGCGCCCATCTGCTTCTCCACCACCCCCTCTACATCCTCTCTGTCTCTCTCTTCCCCTCCTGCAGCCAAGGCTTCATTGGAGCAAAGTTGGCCCGGGCACTGAGGGTGGCTTTGTGACCTCTGCCTCAGGCGCTAGAATGGCTCTGGTTGCAACAGAGCAATGCCCCAGATGGGTGGAGCATCGCCCCCTGGTGGGCATGCCGGGTGAATCCCAGTCGGGCACATGCGGGAGTCTGTCTGACTGCCTCACTGTTTCCAACTTCAGAAAAATACAAAAAAAAAAAAAAAAAGATAGATTTAACTATAGTAAGTTGTTTTATAAAGATTTATTCTGCCAAACTTAGCAAAAATCTGACATAAAGTACTTGGTAAGTAATTATTATTATATGCTTTAACTTGCTGTAACTCTGCTTTATAAATTTTATAAAGTAAAGTTACTTCCCTACTTTATAAATCACCATTACTGTGGAACTGGTGGGAAGTTAGAAAATTTTACTACTAACAGAGATACAAAAGTGGACAGTAGTTATAAAAAGGTTGACTACCCCTGATCTAACACATAAAAACAAACATAAAGAGGCAGCCAAAACAAGGATAAAAAGAAAAAGTTCCCAAAGGAAAGAGCAGGAGAACTCTCCAGAAAAAGAGCTAAATAAAATGGAGGCAATCAAATAATCAGATATAGGGTTAAAAAAATGATTATAAGGATACTCAATGAACTCAATGAGAGCTACAAGGAACTTAGTGAGAATTACAACAGCATGAAAAATGACATAGTAACTATTAAAAAGAAGACCACTCAGAAATGAAGAATACAATATCTGACATCAAGAATACACTAAAAGGATTAAGAGTAGGTTGGATGAATCAGAGAATTGAATCAATGAGTAAGAAAAAAAAATTTTAATGAGGAGAGTTTAAAGGATATTTGATAAAATATGAAGTATAATAACATCCACATCATAAGGATTACAGAAGGAGAAGAGAGAAAATGATTGATAATCTATTTTAAGAAATAATGTCTGAAAAATACCCTAACCAGGAGAAGTAAAAAGACAAATAAGTTCAGGAATCTTAGACAATTTCAAACAAGATGAAACCAAAAAGGCCAATGTCAAGACATATCACAAGTAAAATGCAAAGAGACAATCTTAAAAGTTAAAAGAGAAAGATAGTTATCTACAAAGGAGCTCCCATAAGACTGTCAGCTGATTCTGAACATAAATATTTCAAACCAGAAGGGACTAGCATGAAATATTCAAAGATGAAAAGTAAGGACCTACAACCAAGACTACTTTACCCATAAAAGCTACCATTTAAAATTGAAAGAGTAATAAAGAGCTTCCCAGGCAAAAACAAACAAACAAAAACAAAATGAAACAAAACCAAAGGAGTTTGTTACCACCAAACCAGTATTACAAAAAATGTTAAAAAGTCTGTTGAAGAAGGAGGAGGAGGAAGAGGAGAAGGAGGAGGAGGAGGAGGAGAAAGAAGACAAGGAAGAAGGGGAGGAAAAAGAGGAGGAAAAACAGAAGAATATAGTTAAAAGATTAAAATGGCAATAAATATGTACATTTTCCTAATTGATTTAAATGTAAATGGCTTAAAGGCTTCAATTCAAACAACAAAGGATAGGTAAATGGATTAGGAAAGCAAAAACTGTGTGTGTGTGTGTGTGTGTGTGTGTGTGTGTGTGTGTATGCATGCATATATATATATGCATGTATGCTACCTATAATAGAACCATCTCAGAACAAAAGATACACACAGATTAAAAATAAAGGATGGAAAAAAATATTTCATACAAATGGAAATGAAAAATGCAGTAGCAATAATATCTGACAATAGACTTTGAAACAAAGGCTATAGTAAGAAATAAAGAAGGACACTATATAATGATAAAGGGAGCAATCCAACAAGTGGTTATAACCCTTGTAAACATTTATGTACCCAACATAGGAGCGTCTAAATATGTAAAACAAATCTTGATGAACTAAAATGGAGAGACCAACTGTAATAGAGTCATAGTAGGGGAATTTAACACCTACTTGACATCACTGAATAGACCTTCCAGACAGAAAATCAAAAAGGAAATGGTGGCCTTAAATGACATACTAAATCACATAAATTTAATTGATATCTTCTGAGCATTTCAACTGAAAGGAGCAGTAAATATATTCTTTTTGAGTGCACATGAAATATTTTCTAAGATATACAGCATGTTAGGACTCATAACAAGTCTTAATAAATTTAGGAAGATTGAAATTATAGCAAGCATTTTCTCTGACTATAATTGTATAAAACTAGAAGTCAATCACAAGGAAAAATAAAAAGATCCTTTATGTTTGGTTTTTTTTTGTTTTTTTGTTTAATAATTTTATTTTTAATGGGGCAACATCAATAAATCAGGATACATATATTCAAAGATAACAACTCCAGGTTATCTTGTCGTTCACTTATGTTGCATACCCATCACCCAAAGTCAGATTGTCCTCTGTCACCTTCTATCTAGTTTTCTTTGTGCCACTCCCCCTCCCCCTTTCCCTCTCCCTCTCTCCCCTCCCCCCCGTAACCACCACACTCTTATTAATGTCTCTTAGTTTCACTTTTATGTCCCCCCTACGTATGGAATAATGCAGTTCCTGTTTTTTTCTGATTTACTTATTTCACTTTGTATAATGTTATCAAGATCCCACCATTTTGCTGTAAATGATTCGATGTCATCATTGTTTGTTTTTGACAGAGACACAGTGAGAGAGAGAGTCAGAGAGAGGGATAGATATGCACAGACAGACAGGAAGGGAGAGAATGAGAAGCATCAATTCTGCCTTGCGTCACCTTAGTTGTTCATTGATTTCTTTCTCATATGTACCTTGACCAGGGGGCTACAGCAGAGTGAGTGACCCCTTGCTCAAGCCAGCGACCATGGGGTCATGTCTATTTTCCTACATTCAAGTCAGCAACTCTGAACTCAAGCTTGTGAGCCCGTGCTAAGCCGGATGAGCCAGTATTCAAACCGGTGACATCAGAGTTTCGAATCCAGGTCCTCGGCATCCCAGTCCAACACTTTAACCACTGTACCACCAGCTTGTCAGGCAAGATCCTTTTATGTTTAAAACACTCAATAAAATCGGAATACAAGGAAAGTACCTCAACATAATAAAGGCTATATATGACAAACCATCAGCTAATATCATACTAGATGGTGCAAAAATGAAGGCTTTTCTTCTAAAATCAGAAACAAGATAAAGATGCTCACTCTCTCCACTCTTAATCAACATAGTTCTGGAATTTTTAGCCAGAGCAATCAGGCAAGAGAAAGAAATAAATGGCATCCATATCGGGAAAGAAGTAAAGGTATCACTTTTTGCAGATGACATGATCTTCTATATAGAAAATCCCAAAGACTTAACCTAAAAAAACTACAAGAAACAATAAACCAATACGCTAACGTCTCAGGATAGAAAATCAACATACAAAAGTCTACTGCTTTCCTCCATGCCAACATCAAAACTTCAGAGAATGAACTCAAAAGCATAATTTATTTTATAATTGTAACAACAATAAAAAAATACCTAGGAATAAACTTAACAAAGGATATGAAGGATCTATATATTGAAAACAAGAAAGCATTGTTGAAAGAAATTTAAAAAGACACAAATAGAGAAATATTCTATGTTCATGGATTGGAAGAATCAACATATTTAATATGGCTATAGGCCATGGCTGGTTGGCTCAGTGGTAGATCATTGGCCCAGCATGAGGAAGTCCCAGGTTTGATTTCCAGTCAGGGCACACAGCAGAAGCAACCATCCTGACGAAAAAGAATGAAGCCAGAGGTATCATACTACCTGACTTCAAATTATACTATAGACTGAACCATGATAAACAAAACAGCACAGTACTGGGAGAAAAACAGACACAGAGACCAATGGAACAGAATAGAGAGTCCAGAAATAAAACCACATACATATGGGCAAATAATCTTCAACAAAGGAGCCAAAAACACACAATGGAGAAAAGAAAGCCTCTTTTATAAATGGTGATGGGAAAATTGGAAAGCCACATGCAAAATGGTGAAACTTGACTATAGTTTGTCCCCCTGCACAAACATTAATTCAAAATGGATCAAAGACCTAAATATAAGATCTTAAACAATAAATTATATAGAAGAAAACATAGGTTCTAACTAATGGACCTTGGCCATAGAGAACAATTTATGAATTTGACCACAAAGGTAAGGGAAGTAAAGGCAATGATAAGTGAATGGGAGTATATAAAAATAAAAAGCTTCTGCACAGCAAAAGAAACTAATAACAAAACAGTCAGTCAACTAAACGGGAGATGATATTTGCAAACAACAGCTTCGATAAGGGGTTAATATACAAAATATATAAAGAGCTCACAAAACTCAGCAACAAACAAGTAAATAATCCAATTTAAAATGGAGAGAAGAGCCTGACTAGGCGGTGGTGCAGTGGATAGAGCATTAGACTGGGATGCAGAGGACCCAGGTTCGAGACCTCGAGGTCGCCAGCTTGAGCACCGGCTCATCTGGTTTGAGCAAAAAGCCCACCAGCTTGAACCCAAGGTCGCTGGCTCCAGCAAGGGGTTACTCGGTCTGCTGAAGGCTCGCGGTCAAGGCACACATGAGAAAGCAATCAATGAACAACTAAGGTGTTGCAACGCGCAATGAAAAACTAATGATTGATGCTTCTCATCTCTCTCCGTTCCTGTCTGTCTGTCCCCGTCTATCCCTCTCTCTGACTCTCTCTCTCTCTGTAAAAAAAAAAAAAAAAATGGAGAGAAGACCTAAACAGACACTTCTCCTAGGAGGACATACAAATGGACAACAAATATATGAAAAGATGCTCATCTTCACTAGCTATTTGAGAAATGCAAATAAAAACTACAACGAGATACTACCTCACACCTGGTAGATTGGCTGTTAACAAAAAGACATGTAATCACAAGTGTTGTAAAGGTTGTGGAGAAAAAGGAACCCTCATTCACTGCTGGTGGGAATACAAATTAATACAACCATTATGGAGGAAAGTATGGTGGATCTTCAAAAATTATGAATAGAATTACCATAAAACCCAGCAATCCTTCTACTGGGTATTTACCCCAAAACTCAGAAACATTGGTACGTAAAGACACATGTACCCCCATGTTCACTGAGCATTATTCACAGTGGCCAAGACATGAAAACAACCAAAGTGCCCCTAGATAGAGGACTGGATAAAGAAAATGTGGTACATATACACAATGGATACTACTCAGCCATAAGAAATGATGAGATAAGGCCATTTAGGACAACGTGGGTGGACCTTGTGAAATAAGTAAATCAGAGAAAGCTAAGAACAGTATGATTCCCTGTACAGATAGGATATAAAACTGAGAGTCACTGACATAGATAAA
Organism: Saccopteryx leptura; assembly: GCF_036850995.1. Taxonomy (NCBI): domain Eukaryota; kingdom Metazoa; phylum Chordata; class Mammalia; order Chiroptera; family Emballonuridae; genus Saccopteryx; species Saccopteryx leptura. Next base: position 71,057,492 of record NC_089516.1, on the reverse strand, counting down.
AATGAAGTGATTACCAGGGTCAGGGAGATGTGGGGGAGGGGTGGGGTAAGGGTATAAAGAGGGACAAATATATGGTAATAAAAAATTATTTGACTTTGGGGTGATGGGTGTACAACGTAATCAACATTTCAAATGCTATATAAATGTTTACATGAAACCTATGTACTCTTATTGATCAATGTTGCCATGTTAAAGTTAATTTTCTAAATAAAATTTAAAAATTAAAAAAATAAAAGAACTGAAAAACACACAAAAACATGGAAACTAAAAAACATTTTACTAAACAATGAGTGGATTAACAATGAAATCAAAGAAAAAGTCAAAAGACATCTTCAAAGAAATGAAAATGTGGGACACTAGAAAAATAGTATTAAGAGGAAAATTCATAGCATTACAGACTACTTCAAGAAACAAGAAAAATCTCAAAAAAGAGACCCCATATAACTTTACAGTAAAAAATAAATTGAAGAAGAACAATGCCCAGACTGAGTAGAAGGAAGGAAATTATAAAGATCATTGCAGAAGTAGATAAAATAGGGTCTAAACAACAGTACAAAACATCAATGAAACCAAGAGTTGTTTCATTGAAAAGATAAACAAGATTGACAAACCTTTAATAAGACTCATCAACATAAAAAAGAGAGGATCCAATAAATAAAATGAGAAATGAAAGATAAGTAACAACGAATATGACAGTAAAGCATTTTAAGAAAATATTCTGAAGAACTGTATGCCAAAAAATTGGAAAATATGGATAAAATGGATATATTCAGGGAAATATATAATGTCCCAAAACTGAATAAGAAGAATAAGAGAATCTGACTAGATAGATTACAATTAGTGAAATTGTATCAGTAATTAAAAAAAAAAAAAAACTCCCAATAAACAAAAGTACTGGTGCGGAGGACCCGGGTTCGATTCCCGGCCAGGGCACATAGGAGAAGCGCCCATTTGCTTCTCCACCCCTCCGCCGCGCTTTCCTCTCTGTCTCTCTCTTCCCCTCCCGCAGCCAAGGCTCCATTGGAGCAAAGATGGCCCGGGCGCTGGGGATGGCTCCTTGGCCTCTGCCTCAGGCGCTAGAGTGGCTCTGGTCGCAACATGGCGACGCCCAGGATGGGCAGAGCATCGCCCCCTGGTGGGCAGAGCGTCGCCCCTGGTGGGCGTGCCGGGTGGATCCCGGTCGGGCGCATGCGGGAGTCTGTCTGACTGTCTCTCCCTGTTTCCAGCTTCAGAAAAATGAAAAAAAAAAAAAAAAGAAAAAAAAAAAAAAACAAAAGTACTGGACTGGATTGCTACACGGGTGAATTCTACCAAACATTTGAGGAAGAATTAACACCTATCCTCTTCAAATTATTCCATAAAAATTAAAACGGAAGAAAATACTTTCAAGCTTATTTTACAAGGATAGTATTACCCTACTTCCAAAACCAGACATAGACACTACAGAGAAAGAAAATTATAGGCCAGCATCTTTCAACAAAAGGTTAAATTCCTCAACAAAATATTAGGAAACCAGCCTGACCAGGCAGTGACACAGTGGATAGAGCCTCAGACTGGGATGCAGATGACCCAGGTTCAAAACCCCAAGGTCACTGGCTTGAGCACAGGCTTACCAGCTTTAGTGCAGGGTCACTGGGTTGAGCATAGGATCATAGAAATGAACCCATGGTCACTGGCCTGAGCCCAAAAGTTGCTGGCTTGAAGTACAAGGTCACTGGCTTGAGCAAGGGGTCACTCGTTCTGCTGTAGCTCCCTGCCCACCCCCAACCCCCATCAAGGCACATATGAGAAAGCAACCAATGAACAACTAAGGAGACTAAGGAGCTGCAAGGAAGAATTGACACATTTCATCTCTCTCCCTTCCTATCTGTCCCTATCCATTCCTCTCTCTGATTCTCTCTCTCTGTCTCTGTCAAAAAAAAAAAATCAGCACTCATTTATGAGAAAAACTCAGCAAAGTGGAAATAGTGGAAACATACCTCAATATAATAAAGACAATACATGACAAACTCAAAGACAACATCATACTCAATGGGAAAAAACTGCGACTGTTTACTTTGAGATTAGGAACTGGACAGGGAGGTCTGCTTTCACCACTCTTGTTCACCATAGTACTGGAAGTCCTGGTCACAGCAATCAGACAAGAAAAATAAATAAAAGGCATCCAAATTGGAAAAGAAATAAAACTTTCAGTATTGGCAAATGACATGATATTGTTTATAGAGAACCCGAAAGATTCCACAAAAAAAAAAAAAAAAAAAAAAAAAAAAAAAACCACTAGAACTGATCAGTTAATTCAGTAGCATAACAAAATATAAAATAAATATCCAGAAATCAGTTGAATTTTTATGCACCCATAGTGAACTATCAGAAAGGGAACCTAAGAAAACAATACCATTCACAGTTACTTCAAAAAGAGTAAAATGCCACAGAATAAATTTAACTAAGGATGTACTTGGAAACTTATAAGACACTGAAGAAAAAAATGGAAGAAGATACGAATAAGTGGAATCATATAACATGTTTGTAAATAGAAAGAATGAACATCATTAAAATGTCCATAGTACCCAAACAAATATATAGTTTCAATGTAATTCCTATCAAGATACCAATGACATATTTCACAAAACTAGAAAAATATTCCAAAAATTTACATGGAACGACAAAAAACCCCAAATAGCAACAGTGATCTGGAAAAAGAAGAACAAAGTTGAAGGAATCATAGTAGCTGATATCAAACTATACTACAAGACCACAGTAACCAAAGTAGCATGGTACTGGCATAAAAACAGACATATAGATCAATGCAACAGAATACGAAGCCCAGAAATAAATTCACAGTTTTAGAGTCAATTAATATATGACAAGGGAGGTAAGATCATAAAATGGGGTAAAGACAATCTATTCAATAAATGGTGTTGGGGAAATTGGACAGATATGTGTAAAAAAATGAAACAAGACCACCTTCTTACATCACAAAAAGGAATAAAATCAAAGTGGATTAATATTAATACAGGTATTAGACTTGAAATTATAAAAAGTCTTGGAAGAAAACATAGGCAATAAAATCTTGGACATTTCTCAAAGCAATATTTTTTTTTCTGATATATCACCTTGGGCAAGGAAAACAAAAGAAAAATAAATAAATGTGACTATATCAAACTAAAAAGTTTCCTCTCAGCAAAGGATATCATCAACAAAATGACAATACAATGCACTGAATGGGACAACGTATTTGCTGATAGAGCTGATAAGGGCTTAATATCCAAGATTTATAAGAAACTCATAAAACTCAACACCAAAAAACAAACAATCCAAGTAAGAGATGGGCAAAGTACCTGAATATACACTTCTCCAAGGAGGACATACTAATGGCCAATAGACATATGAAAAGATGTTCAATATCACTAGTCATCAGAAAATGATAATTAAAACAATGATGAGATATCACCTCTCATCTGTCTGAATTGCTATCATGAATAAATCAGCAAACAAGTGTTGGTGAGGATATTGAGAAAAGGATACCCTCATGCACTGTTGGTGAGAATGCATATTGATGCAGCTACTGTGAAAGCAGTATGGAGTTACCTCAAAAAAATAAAAATGGAACTGCCTTATGGCCCAGCAATTTCACTTCTAAGAATATATCCAAAATAACCTCAAACATTAATTGGAAAAATATATGAACCCCTATTTCATTGAGTGTTATTTACGTTGGCCAAGATTTGGAAGCATCCCAAGTGCTCATCTGTAGATGGGTGGATAAAATATTGTGATAATAAAAATAAAAAAAAGTTGTGATACATTTAAATGATAAAATACTACTCAGACTAAGAGACATGGACAAGAGTGTGGTGGTTACCAGGGGTGGGGGGAGGGAGGACATAGGAGGGAGGGAGGGAGAGAGTTAGGGGGAGGGGGAGGGGCACAGAGAACTAGATAGAGGGTGACGGAGGACAATCTGACTATGGGCGAGGGGTATGCAACATAATTTAATGACAAGATAACCTAGACATGTTTTCTTTGAATATATGTACCCTGATTTATTAATGTCATCCCATTAACATTAATAAAAATTTATTAAAGAAAAATACTACTCAGGTGTTAAAACAGAAGGAAATGTTACCTTTTGTGACATCATGGATGGATTTGCAGGGTATTATGCTAAGTGAATTAAGCCATTCAGAGAAAGACAAGTACCATATGATTTCACTTATCTGGGCAATCTAATGAATGAAATAAACTAACAAACAAAATAGAAACAGACCCATAGATATGGAGAACAGACTGACAGCTGTTAGAGAGGATGGGTATTGGGAGGATGAGTGAAAAAATTGAGATTAAGTAAAAACAAACAAAAAACCTCATCAACACAGACAGCAGATTACAAGAAGGAAAAAGGGGATAAATGATGATGGAAGGAAACTGGACTTGGCTTGGTTAATGCACAATATAGTATACAGATGATGTAAATAAACTGTATGCCTGAAACCTATGCAATTTCATTAATTAATGTCACCTCAATAAATTCAATAAAAAGAGCAATTTTGAATGTCATCATTTTTCCTTTTTCTGAGTGTCTGTCATTCACTTATTACCCCATTTCTCTTCATCCAATCTCTCTCTTTCTCTGTTTATCTCCTCAATTTTGAACTGGCAATTATGTTGATTGAGGTATAATTAGGAATAATGTTAACTTATTTTTTAATATTTATTTTATTAAATTTAGAGAGAACAAGGGAGAGAGAGGGAGAGAGGAACATCAGCCTGTTCCTGTATGTGCCCTGAACGAAAATTGAAATAGCAACCTCTGCACTTTGGGATGATGCTCTAACCAACTGAACTATCTGGCCAGGGTGAATTTTAACTTGTTTAATACAGGTTTTCCCTCCCTGTTATTTCCTCTTCAGACCAGAAAATTTTCTTTCTGAAGGAGACTTAATTTTGTTGTTTTATTTATATGTGGTATTTAAGATGATTTTCTGGAGTTTAGTTACATTTTGAGTGTGGTCTTCAATTATGTTTCTATGAGTCAGTTTCCCTAATAAAAGAATGCAGAACTAGGAAAGACAGGCTAGTTTATAAGAATGCCTTGAAGGCAAGAGACAGATTTTTGTTTCAGGTGCTAGCCAAGCAGTTATCTGTTCTTGGGCACAAAAACTCAAGAGTGACTTCAGACAGAAAGTGTAAACTACTTGTAGGCTCTGAGAATCAAGCTCAGGGAATGTGTAGCAAACCTCAAGGGGACACGTGCACTGGTGCTGCCCTTTCCTGCTCATAATTCAGAATGCAGAGGCTTGGGGTGACTTCCAAAAAGGACTATGGGAACTCAGGCTACGCCTTCATTTCTTCCTTCACCCATTGGCCCTTGCCTCCACAGTCTTCAACTGAAATAACTGAAGGACAGAGCTTGGACTATTGGCATTAATAATGGCCTTGGTGTCTGAAAACAGGTTCTAAAAATGGCCATACTCAGCAGGTAGGCCACAGATCCTGGCTGAAAAGATGATAGAATACCCACGAATGAGCGGGAGTGAAGGAAAAGCCATGTTTTTGTGCATTTATTCTGCCTTTCATTTAGAAAATAGTGGTCATGAAGGAGCTATGTGGAGGAACAGACTCATAGGAATGTCAGAACTAGAAGGACCTTTGGAGACATTTTAGCTTAGTCTAGACTTCTTTTTGGACACTAGACCAGAAGGTTATCTCAGAACCCAAGGAGGTCAACTGGAAGCATATTAGGCTTCTACGGAAGACATCCTTGTTGAAAATCACAAATATAGTCTAATTCAGTGTTACAGAGTGCAAATCAAGATACAAAGAAAGCAAAGTACTTGTCCAAAGTACTGGAACTCAGGTTTCTGTGTGTTCCCACAGATAATCTAATTTGCTCCTTCCTGTGGCAAGATCAGTATTATTTTCCCATTGTTTGATGAGAACCTGAAGCTCAGATTGTGAAAGCAGCTTGTCCAAAGTGACATGAAAAGGTAGCTTCATCCACATTACACTGAGAATGACTTTGGCAAATCAGCAGCACCCAAAGCACTAATCAGCAATAGCTCTGTGGGTTCCACCCATTGACCCCTTCTTTACCTACCTTACTAAGTTATGCTCCTTATATCACACATAATCAGGGAAACATGTACATTAGCACTAAACATATCCCAGGTTGTTCAACTTTTCCTTCTGCCTCTATTGCATTCTAACCTACGTCTTCAGATAAACTAGGGATCCCAAGGCAGATATGAAAATTTCATTATTTAGGTGTGTGGTTCTGTGCTTATTTTCAGGCTAAATTCTTTCATTTCTTTATTTTGTGAGCATCTAATGCTTAAGGCCTTCACAGAAAGACAAAATACACATATACACATAACTATATAGGCAATGATATCGTATTTTTCACTCCATAAGATGCACTTTTTTCCTCCCAAAAAATGGAAAAGAAAATGCCTGTGCACCTTATAGAGCAAAAAATATGATATTTTATTAAGTATTTCAACAAACCATTTAGTTCAGAATATTTTTTTTCGTATTTTCCTCCTTAAAACCCTAGGATGTTTTATGGTCAGGTGCATCTTATGGAGCAAAAAATACGGTAACTAGTTTACAGATGTGTATAAGAGTAACTCTTAGTAGGGGGAGAGAAAGAGAGAGTAGATGGGAGGGAAAGAAGGAAGGGAGAAGGAGGTAGAGAGAGAGTAAAGACAGAAAGAGAAGGGAGAAGAATTTTATTTGGGCCCTTGAAGGTTGGGCCCTCAGGTTATGGTCCTTGAAACCAGAGGTAAGAGAATTCCTATAGCCAGTCCTTTACTTCTCTGAATTATATTCCTTTTGAAAGAGCAGATTATGGGAAGGACATGTGGAGGAGGTGGCATTTGATCCAGGCCTAAAAAGATGAACAAAATTTGATCATATGGAGATTAGGGGAAGGAAGAACTTTATAGATGGAAGAAATGAGGAAAAGCAAAGAGTAGAAAAAATTAATGTGCATTTGAAGAAAAGTGAGTTTCCAAATTTAGCTGGTATTCAGGTGATTTAAACAAAGGTAAAAGAAATAGTAATAGAAAAGCAGTTTGGTCTCAGAGTTAAACTTGAGGCTAAAGTGTTTGGAATATACTCTTTAAGCAATGTGGGACTATTGACACCATCAGATCTATTCTAAGAAAGGGAGTGACACCATCAGCTTTGTTTTTAAAAGATCATTCTGGTTATTGCCCAGGTGGAAAACAGGCTCGGCAACAGACAGGGCCTTGATAGAACGAAAGTCTCTTGACTTCCAGGCCAAGGTTATTTCCAACTCTGTGGTGGGATTGTTTGGACTTCTCCAATATCACCAGCTCTACCTCAGAAACTTGGTTCCACTATTGATCCCACTGGTGATCTCTAAACTTTTTTCATAAGTAGGATTTATCATCAAGTCAGATCACCTGATCTGGAATTCTGCTTTCTTTTGCACTTTCCCAACCCCCAATATGTCCTCTGTCTGGCAGTCTTGGATAGTCAGTGAGGATTGCACTCAATCCACTGACCCCCTCCTCTACCTTCCCTCAGTAGCCAACAAATCCAGCCCCCCTGGCTCCCATAAACGGGCCAGACCATGTTCATTGGCAGCTGTCTTAAGAATGGGTGATTGTGCCCTGGCCGGTTGGCTCAGCGGTAGAGCGTCGGCCTGGCGTGCGGGGGACCCGGGTTTGATTCCTGGCCAGGGCACATAGGAGAAGCGCCCATTTGCTTCTCCATCCCCACCCCTTCCTTCCTCTCTGTCTCTCTCTTCCCCTCCCGCAGCCAAGGCTCCATTGGAGCAAAGATGGCCCGGGCGCTGGGGATGGCTCCTTGGCCTCTGCCCCAGGTGCTAGAGTGGCTCTAGTCGCAGCAGAGCAACGCCCCGGAGGGGCAGAGCATCGCCCCCTGGTGGGCAGAGCGTCACCCCTGGTGGGCGTGCTGGGTGGATCCCGGTCGGGAGTCTGTCTGACTGTCTCTCCCCGTTTCCAGCTTCAGAAAAATAAAAAAAAAAAAAAAAATGAAAGAATGGGTGATTGCAATCCTATAGTCTTTGCTCTCCATTGGCATTAGGAGCCACTGTGTATCATGAGCAAGTCATTTTCTCAAGTTCTCCAAGAGGTACTGTCATTCCTAGAATATGAGAATAATGGATATTGGGTAAAGCATTGAAAATTACAGGAGACTCTACTTAGTGATCTGACTATTTGCTTACCAGCACTGCCCAGATCACACATCAGGCATGGCTGCTGTTGCCTTTCCAAGAATAAGTCCAGAATGCCTGGGTCTGATATTCAAAGGATCCCTTTGCAACCTCAATTTCTATTTTCCTTTTTTGGCTCAACAGTCACACTATCCATTAGCTGTCTCCTGCACATCCATTACGTCCTTTCCACATGAGGCACACGTGTTATTCACTTGCCCAGGAGAGCTCTCTCTCAGCCTCTGCTGTCCTTTTCTGTTAGTTTAAATTCTACTCAGAGCCCTTCAAAGCTAACCACAGCCTGACCAGGCAGTGGTAAAGTGGATAGAGCATCAGACTGGGATGCGGAGGACTCAGGTTCGAGACCTCGAGGTCGCCAGCTTGAGCGTGGGCTCATCTGGTTTGAGCAAACGCTCACCAGCTTGGACCCAAGGTCACTGGCTTGAGCAAGGGGTTACTCAGTCTTCTGTCGCCCCACAGTCAAGGGACATATGAGAAAGCAATCAATGAACAGGTAAGGTGTTGCAATGAAAAACTAATGATTGATGCTTCTCATCTCCGTTCCTGTCTGTCTCTCTCTCTGACTCTCTCTCTGTCTCTTAAAAAAAAAAAAGCCAACCACTAATGAAAGAAGGAAGCAGCATTTTACTCCCCCTGCAAGGATCCATTTTCAAGATGTTATGGATCTCTAACTCTACAACTTCTATAAATAAGAGTGTGCAAGAAACCAAAGCCTAGTTTCTTTATTTTTGCTAGTTAAAGGAATATTTTGAGATAACCCAGTGAAGTCCAACTTCTTGGTACTTGAGATAGGTACTTGAGATCCAGAGAGATGCTGGGCTATCTTTAAAGGCACAACATTGAGTGGGTGACAGAATCCTCAGTTCCTTGTGCAATCCTTATTCAATTCCACCAAATCAACAGGTGGTTATCACCAACCTCATCTTAACCTAAGATCAGAAAGAGCTGAAGATTGTCTCCTTTCACAAGGGGGGAAGCTATTTTTCTCTGTTTCAAACACCTTGTCATTGACTACACATACACACACACCATCCTCAAAGGAAGTTGTCTCCAACTGCCCATATTGAACCAATCTAGATTTTTAAAAGCTCAGCCTTCCCTCTACGTATTCAGCTAGAACAATTATCCTAGAGTTGAATGTGCATTTCTGCTAACCTGGCAGTTACCCAGAGAGGTTGTTTTTTAAGCTAAGTATCACCATGTCTTGCTAAGCAGAACCTTCAACCTAGGGAATCATAGCATGGATGCAATAAGGAGTCTGGACCAGAGATCCTCCAGGTTCTTCAGTTCTATATGCTCTTCAAAAAAAAAAAAAAATCCATGATCCATTAATTTAGTATTCTGAATGCTCAGGGTGTGAGAAGCCCCATTAGTCACATAGTATGAATCCCCATATGAGGCCTGAGTATCTCACACAATATAACAGCCAGTTGGTTCTTAAACTTCTTTTCTGCTTAAGGCAGGGGTCCCCAAACTACGGCCCCGCGGGCCGCATGCGGCCCCCTGAGGCCATTTATCCGCCCCCGCGGCACTTCCAGAAGAGGCGCCTCTTTCACTGGTGGTCAGTGAGAGGAGCATAGTTCCCATTGAAATACTGGTCAGTTTGTTGATTTAAATTTACTTGTTCTTTATTTTAAATATTGTATTTGTTCCCGTTTTTGTTTTTTGTTTTGTTTTGTTTTGTTTTTTTTACTTTAAAATAAGATATGTGCAGTGTGCATAGGGATTTGTTCATAGTTTTTTTTATAGTCTGGCCCTCCAATGGTCTGAGGGACAGTGAACTGGCCCCCTGTGTAAAAAGTTTGGGGACTCCTGGCTTAAGGTCTTCAAGTCGTGGCCTTTCTGCCTCATCATTGAACAGTTCCAAACCTTGCTAAGTGTTAAGTAGGATAATTCATGTACAGTGCTTAGTAAAATACCTCTTATTAGAAAGTGCTTCCTTATAGTAAGCTTAATTCTGCCTCCTGGTGGTTTCCATATCGTTGATTTACCACCGAACTTGGGTTTTCTTTTCTGGGGCCACACAGGAAAAACTTAATTCATTATCACATGAAAACTTTGCAGACATTTGAAGAAAGCACTCCTTCTCTTACCATAAGTCACTGCAACTAACCTCCACCCAACCAGATTAATCTTCCTGCATATAGATGGCTTAAAGTTGGCCTCACTTCCCACAAAAACATGGCACTTATCACCAGAGGCTGTTACTTAGTTACAGAGAGTACACTTATCCTGTGGCCTCAAAGCCGGTTACAGTGAGCAGAGCTTTAACTCATTAGGGCAGCCTGAGGTAGATCTAGGGAGCCAACAGCTTGCTGTTGCCATTAGTAGCTTCCTTACCCATTGCCCTTGGCTCCTCCCCTCCCCCAACCCCTTTCCTCTCCCCCCCTTTTCCTCATTCCATCCCCATGGAAGAACTAACTGTTCAGGAGTGCTTAAGGTTTTATCTCACATCCTTAAACCCATAAGCTCGCCTAGTGACTCATGGAAACTGTTGCTCCATGAGCTGCGCCCAGCAGGCATCTCCATTCAACCCTTTCTTTGCAATGCCCCAATAGTCCCAGTCAGGCTCCCTGAGTTGCTCCTCTCTACTACATTCCCCAAGCTGGTGGCAAAATTGGACTGTTCCCCGGGCAGCGCAGACACTGGTTCCACAAGGAGTGCGCAGCGGGAGTTACCTTTACAGCCGCGAGGGGCAGAGCTCCGTCAGATGACTACACCAGCAAGTGGGGGAGTCCACACTTAGGCTGCGCCCTCCGCCACGCTGTGCCACGCAGCGGTCAGGGCCACGGGTGGCAGGCTGGTTGGAAGTCCTGCGTCCTGGGCAGCCCGGAGCGGGAAGAACCCACTGATGGGGAGTGGGAGGCTGGATAAGCGGAGCGCCGCTAGCCGCCGTCTTGCCAGACCACGCAAGAGAGCCACCGGATGTTCCTATTGCCCGTGGAGCCCAACCGCGCCTGGCGGTCTTCCTTAGCAGGTTATGGGCATGCCTGGGAGTGCTAACGGAGGTGCACGCGGGCGCCAGCAAGGGTCCCAGGAGGTCTTCATTCAACCGAGCTGCTCCCGGGTGCTGCACCTCGCCAGCGACTGGCCGTCGGGGCGGCGGGTTCTTTGGGTCACAATTGGCGGAAGATGGAGCCGAAGAGGCGAAGGAAGGGGGTGGTAGGTGGGGGGAGGGGGGAGGGGCCCCAACTATGAAGTTCAGATCGGAACTGCGGCCCGCCTGGAGGAGGCTGGCAGAAGGCCAATGGGCATTCCCTCCCTCGCTCCCCTGAGGCGAACTTGAGCGACCTCATTATGCTTAGTCCGGAGGGTGGATGCAGGAGAGCCCCAGCGAGGGCAGCTCGAGCCTGCTGCGCCCTAATGTCCCTACCTGCCCCCAACCCCGACCCCCGTTGCCTGCTTTGGTCTCGCAGCTAATTTAGTCAGCCAAGCTTTGACTTGTAAACCACACACCTCATCAGCCTAATTGCTGAGTGACCCGGAGCAAATGGCCAGGAAGGGGGCGGGAGGAGGAGTAAAATGTCCTTATCCTTAACAGACTATGCTAAAGAACCACTTGCATTCGCCACCTGAGCGCCTCGCGGAGCGCCACACTCTCGCTTTGGGAATCCGCTTTGCGCCCCGAGAAAGTCTGAAAGACTCGCAGGGTAAGGGGAGGGCACGGTGGGAGGCACAACCAATTGTAGACAACCTTTTTTCTCGATCCATTCAATGCTCTTCTCGCAGTTTCTCAGAGATTGTGACACTTCTAGGAGGGAAGATTTCCCGCATGTTAATCTCAGTGTGCATTTCTAACCTCCCCTCCCTTCCCCCGTTTTATTAGCTCTGTAATCACGTTTCCACAAACAAATCTGGGGCCGGTGAGAAAAAAGAACGCTAGAGACTGGTGGGTACGGGACTTTGAACGGTGCTTTGCCTAAGCGCTCAGCAGTTGTCAGAGGCGGATTTAACAGCGGGCGCACCGGGCATGCACCCTGGACCCCGACTTTCGAAGTGCCCTGCAAAACCCCAACTTTACACTTTTTTAAATAATGACACGGAGTTTGGATTCATATGTGCAATTTTAATAGTACATAATATTAGCCTGACCTGTGGTAACGCAATGGGTAAAGCGTCGACCTGGGCGGGTTCAAAACCCCAGGCTTGCCTAGTCAAGGCACGTATGGGAATTGATGCTTTCTGCTCCTCCCCCTTTCTCTCTCTCTCTCTCTCTCTCTCTCTCTCTCTCTGTGTCTTCTCTCTAAAATGAATAAATAAAATCTAAAAATAAATTTAAAATAAATAAATAAATAAAAAGCTAACTCTTTTTTTAAAAAATAGTACATAATATTATTTATTTTAAAATATGGTTAACATGTATTTTTATTTTCCCTCTCTCTCTCTTTTTTTAAAGGGGCCCAATATTCTGTGCCAGGGGCCTCTGCCAGTTGTGCACTAAGAGAGCGGTGCCTACTCGAGATCATACTGCCTGACTGAGATACCCTGCATTTAAATTTTAGTTTGGTAGCGGGAGGGACTGATTAGAATTTTCCAGAAGGACTTAATGAACACACTTATGTTTTTAAATAGAGATATCTTAACAATCAAACTTATTTCAATAACTTAAAAATTAAATTGCCTTATAACCCAGTGATCCCACTTCTGGGAATATATCCTAAGAATCCCAAAACACTCACTCAGAAGAATATATGCACCTCTGTGTTCATTGCAGCGTTATTTACCATAGCCAAGATGTGGAAATTGCCCAAGTGCTCATTAGTAGATGAGAGGATAAAAAAGCTATGATGCACTTACACAATGAAATACTACTCAGCCCTTAAAACAGGGGTCCCCAAACTACGGCCCACGGCCGCATGCGGCCCCCTGAGGCCATTTATCCAGCCCCCACCGCACTTCCAGAAGAGGCACCTCTTTCATTGATGGTCAGTGAGAGGAGCATAGTTCCCATTGAAATACTGGTCAATTTGTTAATTTAAATTTACTTGTTCTTTATTTTAAATATTGTATTTGTTCCTGTTTTGTTTTGTTTTTTACTTTAAAATAAGATATGTGCAGTGTGCATAGGGATTTGCTCATAGTTTTTTTATAGTCTGGCCCTCTAACGGTCTGAGGGACAGTGAACTGGCCCCCTGTGTAAAAAGTTTGGGGACCCCTGCCTTAAAAGAAGGAAATGTTACCTTGTTGTGACAGCAAGGATGGACCTGGAGATCAGCATCCAAAGTGAAATAAGGCAATCAGAGAAAGACAAGTACTATATGATATCACTCATATGTGGAATCTCATTAACAAAATGAACTGACAAGCCAAATTGAGGCAGACTCATCCATAGAGAGCAGGCTAACAGCTGTGGAAGTATGAAGGCTGTGTGAGGGAGGTGGAGGGATAGAGCAAAAAAGGTCAAAAATATAAAAAACCCTTATGGACACGGAAAACAATATGGTGATTGCCAGGAGGGCAGTAGTCTGATGAGGTCAGGGAATAAATGGTGATGGACAAAGACTTGACTTGTGAGGGTGAACACACAATACGGTGTACAGATATGTGTTGTAGAATTGGGCACCTGAAACCTGTATAATTATCTTGAGTATTGTCACCCTAATAAATTCAATAAAATTTTTTAAAAGAAAAGAGAACCCACTGAATGAGAGAATATGTTCGCTGATACCTCTGATAAGGAATTAATATCTAAAATTTATAAAAATAAATAAACATAAAACTCAACACTGAAAAAACGAACAATTCAATTAAAAATGGGCAAAATAAGATGATCCTGGATTATCCAAGTGAGCCCTAAATGCAACCATATTTATCCTTATAATAAGAGGGAGTCAGAGGGAAATTTTACACACACAAAGAAGAAAGTGATGTGAAGATGGAGCAGAGAAAGAATTGGAGATATTGGCCCTGAAGACAGGGCTGCTGAGACCACAAACCAGGGAATGCCGACTGCCACTAGAAGCTATAATATGCAAAGAACAAATTCTCCCCCAAAGCCTTCACAAAGAACAGGTCTGTCAATACCCTGATTTTTACCCCAGGAAACTAATTTTGGACTTCTAACCTCCAGGACGGTAAGATAATAAATTTGTGTTGTTTTAAATTACTAACTGTTGTAATTAGTTACAGCAGTCATAGAAAATGAATAAATATTTATCATAGTCATATTTTATTTAAAAATGTATAATAAATATGTATTTTCCAATGGCTTTAGGCAACCCCTGTGCTTTGGTCATTCGACCCCCGCCGAAGTCGCTACCCATAGGTTGAGAACCGCTGCTCTAAAGGGATATTTCTGCATGGTAAAAACCTTGGAGTGGGAATCTGGGGAATTGAATTGAAGTCTTGGCTGTGTTACTAAATGATAATATGACTTTGGTAACATCATTTTCTTTGTCTGGGCCTCAATTTCCCTACTCAGTGTAAAATCAAGTAGAGCAAGGCACTCTCAAAGGTTTCTTCTAAGTATAAAGTTCTTTGTGTCTGAGAAAATAATTGTAGTAAGAAGCATGAATCTGAGATACTGAGAATTACTTTTCTGCTGACCAATGTCACCCTGTTAAATTTAATTTTCTCAAAAAAAAATTACTTTCCCAAAGCCAGCTGTGAGTCTCCATTGAGGAAGGTGTTTTGGAAATGGAGAGACAACCATTTTTTCTGAGTCTATTTCCATGGGAATGAAATCTTTGACTACCCAGGGTAATTTACAAATTTATCATAAAACAAATGACTGCACTGCATAAATAACATCTTTGGATATCATAATTAGGGTTAGTAGGGTTTGTGTGAAGATTATTGGGCAGGTGAGAGGTAGAAGAGGAAAGGATAATTTTGTATTCTCATTTACTAGAGAGAGCCCATTGATGGCCTATCAACTCCTTTCCCAAAGACTTATTCCAATAAGGAGGATGCCAATGGAAGTTTGAGGGCCTACCAGACGGCAACAGGACCACATTAAAGGTGACAACAGCACAGAACTGGGGCCAATGACATACTTCATCAATTTAACATTTGTGCCCCAAACTAGCCTTGAGAGAGACATTTGTAGTTTCAAAGTCCTGGCAGTGAGTGTCTCTTTGTGTCATTCTCTGCAAGGCCCTTCCTCAGCACTTCTCAAACAAGATGCACATTAAATCAACTGGGGAATATAGAAAAAAAATCATATTCCTCTGTCTCTCCACAACTTAAGAAGAATCATTCTCTGTTCATGGGATCTGGACTTTGGAAATATTTTTAATGCTACCCAGGTAATTCTGATGTGCAGCCAAGATGGGAAACCACTGCCCTAGTGGATTTGATTTATAATACTTCTCTAATCTCCTCTCACTCTCCTACTTGTTCCCTCTGTTCTAGCCAAACTGGCCTTTTTCCTGTTTCTCAGTAAACCAAGTATATTCTCACCTCAGGGCTTTAAAGTGACTATTCACTGTGTTTAGAATTCTTGCCCCCTCTCCACTTGTCTCATGTTCCCCTTCAAGTATTTGCTCAAATGTCACCAAGTTAGAAAGGCTATATCTGACTGCCTTACAGTCTACAAGGTTGAACAAGCCTACTATCAAGTTTGAAAATTACAGAAGTGTGCTCTCTCCCCTAGTTCTATTATGCTAAGAATCTCTAAAAAAAATTTCTGTTCTCAAGTTTTTCTCTTTTGATATTCTTTTAATCACTATTGCTTGTGCTCTTGTACCAAATAACTCTTTTTTATTCCTCTGTGCCTGAAGTCACCACTTGGCAATTACAGTAGCACATCGAAGGTCCGTAATACAATTAAACAGCTTTCATTCAAACAGAAGTCATGGAGAGGACTTAATCTGAGTCTCACTGTGTGTCAGGCTTCAATGCTAATCACTTTACATACATTATTTTATCTTATTACCTAACATAGAATATAAACTGGAAAGGGAAGAGAGGTTATTTCGTCACACCCATTCCCTAGGTCTAGTTCCGAAGATCCTAGGAGGTAGTTAGAGCTTCTAATGGGGGAAAGACCCCCTAGAAGAAATGATGTTTTAGACTTTGGGCTTCCTTTATTGCCTTCTGAGGAAGAGATAGTCTGGAGGCTAGTCATTAACTACTACCTAACAAAACATAGCCAGATACCTCACCAACCTCACCCAAATAATGGCACTTTAGTCCTCGATTGTAAGAACATTCAAGCATATAAATTTACCTGTTGCCGTCAGCCTAGCGTGTGGAGGACCCAGGTTCGATTCCCGGCCAGGGCACACAGGAGAAGCGCCCATTTGCTTCTCCACCCCTCCGCCACGCTTTCCTCTCTGTCTCTCTCTTCCCCTCCCGCAGCCAAGGCTCCATTGGAGCAAAGATGGCCCGGGCACTGGGGATGGCTCTGTGGCCCCTGCCTCAGGCGCTAGAGTGGCTCCGGTCACAACATGGCAACGCCCAGGATGGGCAGAGCATCGCCCCCTGGTGGGCAGAGCGTCGCCCCTGGTGGGCTTGCCGGGTGAATCCCTGTCGGGCGCATGCGGGAGTCTGTCTGACTGTCTCTCCCTGTTTCCAGCTTCAGAAAAATGAAAAAAAAAATATTTACCTGTTGCTTGAACAGGTGGTGGCGCAGTGGATAGAGTGTTGGACTTGGACATAGAGGTCCCAGGTTTGAAACCCTAAGGTCGCCAGCTTGAGCACAGGCTCACCAACTTGAGCAAAGGGGTCGCTGGCTTGAGTGTGGGATCATAGACATGATCCCATGGTTGCTGGCTTGAGCCCAAGTCACTGGCTTGAGCAAGGGGCCCCTCGCTCTGCTGAAGCCCTCCCCCCCCCAGGCCAAGGCACATATAAGAAAACAATCAATGAACAACTAAGGTGCCGCAAGGAAGAATTGATGCTTATCTCTCTCCCTTCTTGTCTGTCTGTCCCTATTTGTTCCTCCCTCTGTCTCTGTCTCTCTCACTAATAAATAAGTGGAATAAATAAACAAACAAAAAATAAATAAATTTACCTGTTGCCAACTGCATAAATGATAATACTTTGTCTTAATATATTTCTGCACAAGGCCTGATGCCCAGCCACTGTTTAATAAAATAACTGCTATAGCTATAACAGTCTTGGTACTGATACTGTAATAACATCTTGGGGAACTGCCCAGGAACAATCTTGCAGGTGTCTTTTATATCCCAATGAGTAAATGCATGTAAGCCTTGGATTTCTTATTTGTTTACTTAACTGTGAGTCTCTGGAGTCTCTCAAGGAAGACTGAAGACCGGCATAAGGATATTTGTGCAGGAACAAATTGAAGTTTTGTTGCTATATGCTAATGTGCACTTTTGGAGTTAGTAGAAACTTCATTTTCATCACTTTCCTATCATAGTTCCCCAAAACATTGTGGAAAAGACTTCTTCAGATCCCCCAAGTTCAGGCAGGTAGATACTAATTGGAATTCATTTAGTATTAGGTGGATGGCTACAGCAGATGCTGCAACCTAGTAAATTTCCTTATTCGTCATACCTCTGCTATTAAAGTGTTTATAAGAGTAAAGACTGTAGAAGGCTCTTGAATATTTTAGACAAACTTATTGGGTAGAAAAAGAAGGAAAAAATAATGCCATACAAAAGACAAAAAATAAACATTTTACTGAAGGGAATATACAGATGGCTAATAAGCAGTTGAAAATATGATCAATATAATTAGTCATAAGAAAATGCAAAATAAAACCACCATAAGATATGAACACACACCTGATCTGTGGTGGTGCAGTGGATAGAGTGTTGACCTGGAACCCTGAGGTTGCCAGTTTGGAAGACTGAGGTCGCCAGTTCAAAACTCTGGGCTTGCCCAGTCAAGGCACATATGGGAGTTGATGCTTCCTGCTCCTCCCCCTTCTTGCTCTTTCTCTCTCACTCACTCTCTCTTCTCTCTAAAATGAATAAATAAAATCTAAAAAAAAACCCCGAAAACTACATATAAACACACACCTATCCGAATGTGTATCAAAATATCAAAATTCAAATATTCAATTTAAAAATTAGGCCCTGGCCGGTTGGCTCAGTAGTAGAGCGTCGGCCTGGTGTGCAGGAGTCCCGGGTTCGATTCCTGGCCAGGGCACACAGGAGAAGTGCCCATCTGCTTCTCCACCCCTCCCCCTCTCCTTCCTCTCTGTCTCTCTCTTCCCCTCCCGCAGCCAAGGCTCCATTGGAGCAAAGATGGCCCGAGCACTGGGGATGGCTCCTTGGCCTCTGCCTCAGGTGCTAGAATGGCTCTGGATGCAACAGAGCGATGCCCCAGAGGGGCAGAGCATCACCCCCTGGTGGGCATGCCGGGTGGATCCCGGTCGGGCGCATGCGGGAGTCTGTCTGACTGCCTCCCCGTTTCCAGCTTTGGAAAAATGAAAAAAAGAAAAAAGAAAAAAAATTAAATATTGTGATAACACCAAATGCTGGTGAGAATGCAAAGAAATTAAATCACTTGTATGTTTCTGGTGAGAATTAAAATTCTCACATAATTACCATAATGTAGCAATTGCACTCTTGGGCATTTGTCCTAGAGGGAAAAAAAAACCCACTTAATGTATACACAAACACTTGTACCTGAATGTTCATAATAGCATTATTTGTAATAGCTAAAACAACAAAGCAACCCAGATGCCCTTAACAGGTGAATAGTTAAACCAATGGTTAAACCAACATTCATACTGTAGAATACAACTCAGCTAAACAACTCAACAACTTGGATGAATCTAGAAGGAATTATTAATTACAGAAAAAAAAGGCAATACCAAAGGTATGTAGTGTCTGATTCCAATTTTACAATGTTCTTGAAATGACAAAATAACAGAGATTAGCCATTTTCAGAGGTTAGGGAAGTGAGTAATACGGTGGTAAGTGTGGCAGTAAGAATTGTATGAGGGATACTTTCTATGGAACAGTTCTATCGCTTACTTATTGTGATGTTTACACAAATTTACACATGTGATAAAACTGAGTAGAACTTAATTACTACACCCACACTTGAGTGAATGTAAAATTAATAAAATCTGAAGGTCAATGGATTTTATCAGTATCAATCTACTGGTTGTGATATTGTACTATATTATACAAGATATTATTCCTGTGAAAACTGAAAATTGGGTAAAAGGTACACATGACCCCTTTATATTATTTCTTAAAACTGCATATAAATCTACAACAATCACAAAATGAAGTCTTTTTTAATAAAATGTTTGTCATGCCAAATGTAACATATATCCTTTATTAAGAACTTAATTAGAAGGAATCAAATCAGTTATAAAATAAATATTCAAGAAATATTTTTTAAAGGTCACTCATTTTGTAATACCACTGTTTATCAAGTTTAAAAAAGGAAGATAAATTTGATAAATATGGTCAACCAAAATATAAATTTATACAAGATATTAGAGAAGTAAATAAATTAACAATTTCTTTTGAAAATACAAAGTTATTATTTTATTTCCTTTTAACCATGAGTCAACATTGGTTGCCCCAAGGTCTTTTATCCTTTATAGTAAGTACCCATTTAAAAGCAGCCTTTGTCCTGAGTTCTGTAAGCTCCACCCCCTAACTCAAACTGCTTAAAAGGAAACCACTTCAGCCTTACCTGTGGTGGCGCAGTGGTTAAAGTGTCGACCTGGAATGCTGAGGTCGCTGGTTCAAAACCCTGGGCTTGCCTCGTCAAGGCACATATGGGAGCTAATGCTTCCTGCTCCTCCCCCACTTCTCTCTCTCTCTCCTCTGTAAATGAATAAATTAAAAAATTTTAAAAATAAAAGTAAACCACTTCAAATCAACTCCCAGGCTAATACATAGAAAACACAACCATCTCTGGTTGTGGGTCTTCAATCAAGCCAGCAAGGTACTGACTAATAATGTGACACCTTGCCATCAACTAGCTAAGCAAGGTTTCCCGTTTCTCATATCCTGTGCTAAACCTCACCTGTGTGTATCTTTGTGTGTGTGTGTGTGTGTGTGTGTGTGTGTGTGTGTGTGTGTGTGTGTGTTAGGGAGGGGAGGGTGGACTACGAAGGTTTGCTATATTTTTCAGCTTCCTGGTTTTCCTGCCTTCAGATCTCTGGACTAGCATATTGACAAGTTTTTTTACCACAGTGAAACCCAGAACTAAACAGGAGCAAATTGTTTTACCTAGTACCCTAACTGGGGGAATCACTGAACTAAAATAGGGTGAAAGATAAAGAAAATATTGGTTTCTTAATCACCCAGTAGGTAGATAGAAGAGGGTAAGAGGAGAAAACAGAGTCGTTTACTGGCTCCTGGGCGGAGAAAAATGACCTCATTTCCCATTTGGATTGTTCTGATGCACCCAACAGTAGCTGAGCACCATGTCTTGGCATGAGGCCCAGGCTCCATGACTCTGGGTGGTGCCCACACCATGGCTGAGCTGGTTCCTTTTCTCACAACTCTGGAGTGAGTCACACACCAAAACAAACAAACATTTCCTTATATGAAGTAAGCCTACAGTCCGTTGTTGGAAACCAAGTAAACTGGCTCTCACCTGCAGGATTTTCTGAAGGATGGTCACTCCTTTCTGAAGCAATTACAGAGGTTTCACATTAGCCAATCAGTGCCTAGAGACTGGATTATCCATACTGATGCATTTATCCATGGCTGTCCTCCTCCCTCCATTCTATAATCAGGATTGGCTAAAAAGAACCCAGAGGGTTCCTCTGATAACAGGATCTTCTCTGACTGGTTAAAGTTCCTTGCTGTATTTCATATTCATATCTTTCAATTAGGGAAGAAGTATATTCCAAATCAGCAGAACAGTGTCATCTCAGTGGTCAAGCCTCTTAGAAGTGTGAAAAATAAAGGCTGCTATTAACCACAAAATGGTAAAAGACCTTGAAGAAATTAAAATGTTAATGAATAGAACTAGAATGTTCCGTTATTAAACACTTTTGTTTTATCCACAGCCAAAATGTCAGCCAGGAAAACATTATCTCTCCTGCTTCCAGAAGAGAAATGTCTTGTGCAGAGAAATTCTCAAGATGTTTGGCAGAGGCATTCCTTTGATTATGAAATGAAATATATGGGTTCAACACAGTTAACAAAAAGAAAATTCTTCCTTCTCTTAGGCTCCCTTTAGTCTTGTGTGGAGACACTAGTGAAGTTTGAGGCTGCAAGAGGAAAGGGAAGTTGAGGTATATCCATTACTACTGTTGCTCCTGGTTGAAGGGGATGTGGGGGTTGTCTCACTTCCTCCCCATCTGCTTCCAGCATAGTGGAAGTACATTAGAAGAATGCAGAGGCTTCACTTGCTATAGAAACCAGTAGGACTTCCTTGGGCCATTTCTGGCTCACAGGGCTCTCAGAGGTCCAATAAGTTGCTTGACTTCAAGGGGTACCATTCACATTGAAGTCTAGGTGACTTGGCACTCCCCGAAGCTGTACAAAGTACAGTCTGTGCAAGACTATACAATAGCTCTAATTCTGTTTAGGGATCCTTAACTGCAACCGAGAGGAAGAGGCAAAGATAAGCTGTTGATTACATGTTTCCCAACAGTGAGGCAAGACAAAAATGATGTCAAGAGCCTCAGTTGGGCTTCTACCTAGATATGATCATACACTTCCTGACTGAGGCGCAAGGAGATGCGGTCAAAAAATGCTGCCGCCTGACCAGGCGGTGGCGCAGTGGATAGAGTGTCGGACTGGAATGCGGAGAACCCAGGTTTGAGACCCTGAGGTCGCCAGCCTGAGCGCAGGCCCATCTGGTTTGAACAAAGCTCACCAGCTTGGACCCAAGGTCGCTGGCTCGAGCAAGGGGTTACTCAGTCTGCTGAAGGCCCGCGGTCAAGGCACATATGAGAAAGCAATCAATAAACAACTAAGGTGTAACAGCGAAAAACTGATGATTGATGCTTCTCATCTCTCTTCATTCCTGTCTGTCTGTCCCTATCTCTCTCTCTCTCTCTCTCTCTCTCTCTCTCTCTCTCTCTCTCTCTCTCTCTCTCTCACTGTAAAAAAAATGCTGCCAAATAATCTTATCGGAGAATTAAAGAAAGGATGGAAGGTTCTCTGAATGAGTTAAGTACAGTCCTGCTTGCAGGCAAGAGGCGAACATGAGGCCCTGGGAGGTCTAGCTATTTCTAGGGCTTGCTAATTTATTGTTTTTTCCCTCTGTTCCTGCCTTCCTTGCTCCCTCCTTCCCCTCCCCTCCCCGCCTTTCCCCACCCTCACCCTCCCCACCCTCCCCTTCCCTTCCCCTCTCATCCCCTCCCCTCCCCTTCCCCTTCCTTCCTTCCTTCCTTCCTTCCTTCCTTCCTTCCTTCCTTCCTTCCTTCCTTTCTTTCTTAACTTTCGTCCTATCTTTTTCTTTCTTTTCTACTTGATTTCAAATTATACTGAAAAGTTATAGTAACTAAAACAGTATGGTATTTGCACAAAAAAGACACAGATAAATTCAACAGAGGTTAAAGTTTATAAATAAACCCTTACATATATGGAAAACTAATTTATGATAAAGGAGAACATTTCTTGACAAGGAAAACACCTATATAATAAACCAAGCCCTAGAGCAGTGGTAGTCAACCTGGTCCCTATCGCCCACTAATGGGCATTCCAGCTTTCACGGTTGGCAATAGTGGAGCAACTAAAGTATAAATAAAAAGAGATTTAACTATAGAAAGTTGTTTTATAAAGATTTATTCTGCCAAAGTTAGCAAAAATTCGACATAAAGTACTTGGTAAGTAATTATTATTATATGCTTTAACTTGCTGTAACTCTGCTTTATAAACTTTATAAAGTAAAGTTACTTCCCTACTTTATAAATCACCATTACTGTGGAACCAACCAGTGGGCGGTTAGAAAATTTTACTACTAACAGAGATACAAAAAAATCTAAGTGCCATTAGTGAGGTGAAAACATATAAGCTTGGCAAAAAAAATCAAAATAATAACCCAGCCAGACTGGAGAGACATAGTGAAGAAAGTATCTATCTGATATTCCAGCCCTGTTACTTATGAGTCTGCTTTATATAAATTTATTGCTATTAGAGAAAGTTAAGCCCCCTAACAATAAACACACATACACAATCACACTAAATGCATGCACTTCAAAAAAATTATCCCTCCAGGAATCTTATTTAGTGAAACCCTGATTTCTATTTGTTCCCCGTACAGTAGAGAAAGACCTGTTTTATATTTACTGAACAGTTTTCTTACAATTAAAAAAACTGGGGATCTTACAATTTGATTTTTCTGAGTAATAATGTAAAAGAGACATTGAGCAGGAGTGGAAAATATAATAATAGTGATAACAAAATACTATTCTAATTGGTGAGAGCATATATGTCTATACGATAAATACACACATACAAAATATATATGCATAATGATCTAATCAAGTATAAATGTTAGAATATTTTAGAAAAAAAATACAAGAGAATTCTAATTTTGCTGTTTAACCTTGAAAAAGTTCCTGCGTCTTGCTTCTTGGCTTCTTCATTTCTAAATTGAAGATGTTGAACTGTATAGTTTCAGAGAGCACTGACAGTCCTGCTGCTCTTTGGTACTGTAATTAGGGGTGTTTTGCACTGCGCTAGTGTTACTACTGACCCCTGAGATCTTGATCAGAGCATGCACAGTCAGCTCAGTGTTCTCTATAAAAGTAAATAAAAGGAAAAAAGCACCATAAAATAGGAACAAGTCTGGAAGGTTGGGATGAGGGAACTGTTCAAGGTCACAGAAAGAATCTATGGCAGTGAAAGGTCAAGGACTCAGGCTTCCAATCTCCAGGTTAGTGCTCTCTCTTCTGCCCTGGGAGACCTGATATATAAACAGCTGCAATCTTGTGGGTAAGCTTTGGCAGGCTAGGCATTAACTTTGACCGTCCATACAATGGAGGCTACAGTGTCTACAGCTTTTTCAGGCCACACCCAGGTGAAGGAAGATACATGCAGCATAGGTCATGGCATTTTTCCTCACTCCACAGGTTGGTGAAAGAGAAAGAGAGAAAGAGAGAGAATGTTGCTGCTCCAGGTATATGAAAGAGAAGGAGGTTTTAGGTGTTGATGGGTAGACAAACCGGACTCGGCAGAGGATCAAGACCTTGAAGGCCTTATCATAGGAGAAGACCTAAATCTCAGTTTTGTGGGGGCACAAATGTAAGCTCATACACAAATCTTCATTAATAAAATTCTTTAGAGCTTTATGTAAGAAAGAGCAGCTGTCAACTCATTAATTTCTCCTGTGGGACAGAGCTGATTACGTCACACACAAACAGTATTCATTCACAGACCTTCTCTCCTAGAAGGTCAGTCTACTTTGGAGGCTGAATGCATACTCTGGAGGCTTCCTGGTCATCAAATAATTAAGACAAAGGAGGTTCAACATTGCTGAAATATCTTTCTCTTGATTCTTTTGATTGACTTGATCTCCACAGCTCAAGTTTTCCTTGGAGTCATACTCACACCTTCCTAGAAATGATCTGACTATACTGCTCTTCTTTCTTTAGTCTATACTCCCAGCTACCCACACTGTCATTGTGACATAATTACTTCAAATGAGTTATAACACATTTAAATGGACATCAAATTTTTTTTTAGCTAGGAGTTATTAAGCAATCTCTTGGTTCTGTTCCTTCATTTTGAAGAAATAAAATATCCACTGAATAAACAGGAGTTTCTCGAGGATGACAAATTGAGAGCAAACTGACACCCAAACTCTAGGTCTCTACAGCCCCATGCCAAAGCACTTCCCTCTTTAGCAGTGAGTGAGTGACACCTTTTGAATGATCAATTTATCTACCTGACAGTGGAAAAACATCAGAGCCTTGTCAACAGTTATTTGCATGAACTCTGTTCAGTTTTTAACAGGGTCACTTCTGTAGGCAGCTTGTTTCATCTAGTATGGATTTATTTTTTGCTAGCTTTTATCTCAAAGTGTTTTCCTAGCTTTCAAACCCCAAACTTGAGAAATTACTATCTTTGGGTGTTATAGGTCTCAACACCCTTCCCATGGTGGGTCATAATACCTGTCAGAAGAACCTCCTTTTTGTCTGGAAAAGGAAAGATTCTGAAGTGGAATAACAATCCTCCTGACAACTTCTCACAACTAAGTTTCTTCTCCTAGAAATCAAGGATAACATTCATCATCCACTTTCCAAGACATTCATTGGCAGGGTTAGGAATATTTCAGCATTCATGAACCCAAAACACTGAAGAAATTCTCTCTTTCTACTGAGACCTAAATTGCCTCTGAAAGATTCTTAAGTGCCCATACGTCTTCCCCCATTGGCATTTCCTGGGCTACCATTCCTGCCTAGAATTGCTAATAGAGCCTTCATATTAGATCTGGCTTTAGCAGCTCTTTTTCTTTGGGCATCATTTTCTCTACTTGTTTATATCCAAAAGGAAAATCCCAGGTAAAAACAATTGCAATCAATCTTTGACATCATTGGTAGGGGAGGGCATATGCACATGAACACACACATACATACACACATACTGTGTGGGGTCCAGTGTTAGCTGTGTTTCACATAAGAGAGGTTTGAGAGATTTAGACTAAGAATAAATTTTAGCTCTGCCAGAAATGAATTGAAGTCATGCTGAAATGATTGTGTCTTGGTGCTAACTGTATAAAATAGTCTCAGGTCTGGCAAGATAGTTTCAGTACCTGGTCTCTTTGCTGGAGTTTAGGAATAATTGTCTTAAAGTTTAGAAGAGGATCTAGAAATGCTTCAGACTCATTCTGAAAGACAATTGGAAATATTCTCTGCTCTCTCCTCTGTGCTCTCTTTAGCACCATCTAATAGATTTAATCTTCATTCTTCTCCAAGGGTTAAGTGCCTACTGCTATAATCAGGAAAGCTCTTTCCAACAAGGGTCACCATATTCTCTTAGGAAAACTGATACAAACCTGCTATTGTTATTTTCAAAGCATGCTTAAAATTTCCATAAAAGGAAGTAATTTAGCATTTTAAATAAGGGAAAGTTATAAAAAAAATGGCTTTAAAATTTCTCCTGGAACCAAGAAGAAATTGTAATATTCATAATTTTGTCAGTTAAACTCAGAAAAACCAGATGACCTGATCCATATAGTTTAATGTGGTAGGTAGGAGAGACTGAAGATTTTCAGAATTGTAAATATATTCTGTCCAAACTCCAGAAGCAAGCTTCTAGAAATAAACAAACAAACAAAAAACCCTGAACTGTCATGGAATTATATCTGCATAAGCTCAGTAACAGTAGCATGAAATCTTAAGAGAAGGAGATAAGCATTTTGATACATACTAGGAGAAGGAAAGTAAACTAACATTCATAGAACATGTACCATAAGTAAGACTCTGTTCTAGACATGTTACATATATAATCTCACTACGTTCTCATAACAATCCTGTGTAGTGAGCATGATCTTTTCAATCCTACAAATGAGAAAACAGGCACGGAGAGGTTGATGTTGTATTTTTGCTGCCAACGAACTTGAAGGTTCTTATAACTTTGACTAAATTAAGTTTTAGATCCTAGTTGTAAAAATCATCTCTCTATCTATACATCCTTCAGAGACCTAGTCTTTATCCCAAATAATTAGCAACCCCTGAGGCAGCAAAAGACAATAGCCCAGATCTGACTAATTTATGATCACGAAGTCTGGACCTCTGGCAGAGTAAAGATAGCATCTTGACCTAAGTTATATTTCAGTTCCTTAGTCCTAAGGTAGAATGACATCCTGGCTAGTTTCTCATAAGACTGGACAGAGGGATGCCAGAAAAGATCTCAGACCTGTCCTCAAGACCTGAAGAAATGATTATTACCCTTACCACAATTCTGGCCAGTCAGCTCCCAACACAACCCAAAC
The DNA here is from genome assembly GCF_036850995.1 of Saccopteryx leptura. Lineage (NCBI taxonomy): Eukaryota > Metazoa > Chordata > Mammalia > Chiroptera > Emballonuridae > Saccopteryx > Saccopteryx leptura. The sequence goes on along the minus strand of NC_089516.1, from coordinate 71,030,488 downwards.
CCCTAACCTACGGTGTCTTGATTTCATCCTACAAAATTTGTAATCTACATAACATTGGAGGGTTCAGCCTTCAAGTGTCTGCTTCCTGTTTTCCTGGATAGTACTATTTATAATAAAATAGCTAGTACTTCTCCCCAGCAATTTTTGGCATCTACTGTTTGGCTGCTAGTGCCAGTGTACGAACTCTTTTTGTTCTGTAACACCAACCATGAATTTCTTCTCCTTTTAATAAAGGACCTCTTATTTTATTTGAAGGAACCAAGCTCTCCCCAGTTCTTAGTACATGTACTTAAGGCAGTGTTCCAAGGACTGGGTGTATAACCCAGCCATAATCACTTAGCGCATTGATTCTTAGCTACATTGGTTCAGAGAATTTCACATAACACCTGATAGTTAAACCAGAGTGAATCTTGGACTTGCATGAGGATTTCTAAAAAGAATAGGAAGTATTCCTTTGCCAACACACATACTCAAGTCTGTAATGATGCACCAGAACTGCTGGCAGCCATCTTGATATTCTGAAGGGAGAACTTGTCTGAATGTGGAGCCAATGGAAGGAGACTTGGGCAGAGATCCTAGTGATAGCCTTGGGATCCCTGAATCAAGCTACATCTACCTGTGAACTTCTCAGTTATGTAAGCCCATATATTTCCCATTTTGCTTAAACCAATTTTAGTTGAATTTTCTGCCATTTTCACTGAAAATTATTTTGACTAGTACAGTGAGTGACTTGTTCAAATTTACTGATCTATTCAGTAGAAAACTGAAATTGAATCCTACGTAATTAAGTCTTTTCTAAACTATATTGTTAAAAGAGGATCTTTAAATCCATTAGGCCAATTTCTTTCTTGAATTCACCTTGAGCCCTTTTACATGCCAGACACTTTCCTCTAGCCATGCTTCAGATAATTAAGTACTTTCTAAAGCATGATGGTAGCATTAAACACAGTCCTCCAGGTATGGCCTGGTCAGCACAGGAAAGGTCAGGATGACTACTAGCTACCTTTTGTATAGATCGTATCTTGTTAGTGCAGCCTCAGATGACATAAGGTTTTTCTAAAAACATAACACATTGTTTATTTACCATGAACTTAACTATCAACTACAAACCTTAAACTTCTCTATATATACAATTGCTGAAACATGTCTTAAGACTAAACTTGTCTTTTTAGGTATTTTTAAATAATTACAGAGATCCTCAGGTTACAACACAGTTCTGTTCCTACAACAGTGATGTAACTCGAATTTTGGTGTAAGTCGAAACACAGCCTAGCCTAAGTCACTTACCTATCTTAACACAATTGTAAAATCACAATCTAGAACATAAAAATACAACTAAGCCACAGAAAAAGGAAAAGGACATAAATATACTATAGTGTACACTATAATGTAGTAACAGAAAAAAATGACCAAAAAATGAGTTTCAAAAAATACCTTATTTTTATTCCTGTTGTTGGCTTGCACACTGGACGGGGCATTTCAAGGTAGGAGAGAGTGACTTATTGGGAGGAGGAAGCTGGAGAGGCAGGAGAACCTGCAGAAGGTGCTGGAGATACCGGGTCAGGTGAATCAGGGTTGCCTAAGGAACATGCAGGAGATGCTGGAGATGATTCTACCTGTGCTACAGATGTTTCATCTTGAGATAATTAGAGGGTACTGATGTAGAGGGTACTGGATCTCTACCGTACCTCTTGCAGGCTTCTCTACCTTCTTAAAGAATTGTTCCACACTAGTCTGGAAGGTTTAAGATTTCTTCTCTTCCGAAATCTGCCTACAGCATTGTAAGGCATCCATAACAGCTCTGTAGACCTTACTGAATCTGTCATCGCTGGGGTCCTCAGCCTGAAATTTTGCCAACCCATCCTCTACCATAGAAAAACCTTCTGCCAAGCCCTTGGTAGTAAATCTCTTGAGTTCTGGGGTTTCTATCTCTTCCTCTTCAATCAGCTGCTTCTCCAGCTGAATGAGGCCCTCAGCAGACAGCTCCTCTCCATGTGATGTTAGTAGCTCTGTGACATTCTCAGCCTCCACCTCCATATTAAGCCATTTACTGATGGCAACAGCCTTCTCTGTTACAGCCTCCACTGACTCCTCAAAGCCATGGAAGTCATACAGAAACTGGGGACACAGTTTCTTCCACACACCATTTAAGTTAGTTTGCCTCACTTCATCCCAGGCAAAAGCAATATTTTGTACAGCATTGTAAATATTATAAGACTTCCAAAAGTCTTTGAGTATCAGGTTCTTGTCCTTCTCATTTGCATTAAAGGCCATTGCAAATGTCCTCTGGAGGTAATAGGCCTTGAAAGATGCAATGACACCTTGGTCCATGGGCTGTAAAAGGGCAGTGGTATTAGGTGGAGGGTAAATCACCTTGACATTTAGGGTTAAAGTCACTCAAGTGGGCAGGGTACCAGGGGCATTGTCCAGAACTAGCAATATCTTAAAAGGTAGCCCCTTGCTAACACAGTAGTCATTCACTGCTGGCACAGAATGGCTGAAAAACCACTCCTTAAAAATATGAAGAGTCACCCATGCCTTCTTATTAGACCTGCAGAACACAGGCAGTTGACCCTTCTAAATGTCCTTTAGTGCCCTTGGATTCTTTGCCTGGTACACCAACAGAAGCTTGAGTTTGAAGTCACCTGCAGCATTCCCCACAAGAAGCAAAGTCAGTCTCTCCTTGCCAGTTTTATGGCCGGTGCTGTCTTCTCCTCTTTGGTGATATAGGTCCTGGTAGGCATATGCTTCCAAAAAAGACCTGTCTTGTCAACATTAAACACTTCTTCAACACAGTAGCCCTGCTCTTTAATTACTTTAGCCAACTTATTAGAAAATTCTCTTGCTGCTTTCTTATCCCCACTAGCAGCTTTATGCAATTGTCACAGGCTTTGAAACGCATGAACCAACCACAAACTCTTCACTTTTTATTGCCTTTTCACTTTTTAATGACTCAAACTATCATTTACACTTCTTCTGAATCAACTGGTATATGCCACTTGTGAGGTTAGTTGGCAATGGGGGAAGGTCACGTGAGGATCCAGGCCCGAGAACTGTGCCTGGAATCACTCACATCCATGCGTGCCAAAAGAAACTTCCCAGAAGCCCTTTTGAAAAAGAATGACCGTCTATCAGCCAATGAAATTTTGCCACATCATATCAACTTGCCATCACCCTACCAACCCTATAAATTACCTCCCAGCGGAAGAATCCACGCGACTTCTCTGGCCCCCATCTCGCAGACCAGAGAACATTATCTGGAAAGCACTCTGAATAAAGCTTTTATTATTCCACACTTTGTGGCTATGCCCTTCCTTCTTCCTCTGCAGGGAAAATACCTTACACTGCTGATGCTGGTCTTCCAGCCACAAAACTAGCAACCTTTCCATCTCAATCACTATTTCACTTCGCCGCTTAGTAATTACAGTCGATTTCAAAGGGGCTGATCCCTTTACATGCTCTAGGACAGTGGTTCTCAAAGTGTGCCCCACGGTGCACTGGTGCGCCCTATAAGATTTCCAGGTATGCCCTATGGTATTCCAGAGAAATATGTGCCTGTTGGGACCAAAAAACCAACAGGGTTTTTAGAATTCAGATTTTTGGGGGACAGAGATGTGGGGAATTGGCTGTAAGCTGACAGTCTGCCCAACCCCCCCCCCCACTTCACTTGCCTGATTAGGTTGCAAAAGGCTGTTAAGCTGTGATGCTGGATTGTTTACACTACCCCCCATATTCCCTGGAAAGACTGGAGGCAAGTTTCTTGAATCCTTTGTTAGGTGTCAAGTTAAGATTATATGTATGGTGGGGGTTTTGAATTGATGATTAAACATAAGGAATTGTCTCTTGAAGCCTTTTGGATTTCTATAAAAGAAGAATATGTGGCAATAGCTTAAAAAGCTTTGAACATCTTACTACAATTTTCAACATCCTATTTATGTGAATTAGGATTTTCTACCCTCAAAACAATTAAGAGTAAAAAGAGAGAAATTCTTCAATGTATTGATGAGGAAATGAAAGTTTGCCTTTAAAATATATGCCCGGCCCTGGCCGGTTGGCTCAGCGGTAGAGCGACGGCCTGCCGTGCGAGGGACTTGGGTTCGATTTCAAGCCAGGGCACATAGGAGAAGCGCCCATTTGCTTCTCCACCCCCCACCCCCTCCTTCCTCTCTGTCTCTCTCTTCCCCTCCCGCAGCCGAGGCTCCATTGGAGCAAAGATGGCCCGGGTGCTGGGGATGGCTCCTTGGCCTCTGCCCCAGGTGCTAGAGTGGCTCTGGTCGCAACACAGCGATGCCCCGGAGGGAAAGAGCATCGCCCCCTGGTGGGCAGAGCGTCGCCCCTGGTGGGCGTGCCGGGTGGATCCCGGTCGGTCGCATGCGGGAGTCTGTCTGACTGTCTCTCCCCGTTTCCAGCTTCAGAAAAATACAAAATATATATATATATTTTTTTTTTTGGGGGGGGGCATATACATATATATATATATATATATATATATATATATATGCCCAAAACATTGAAGAAATTGCTAGGATGCATCAGGCTGATGTTTCTCATAAACACAAGAATGAAAACACTTTTTAACATATTTGTGCTGGGACCTGCCAAATTTATTAAATCTTACTAAGAATATATCTATATATATATATATATATATATAAAAAGAAAATTTTTTGTGATTTTTATATTTTTAACCCCTCTTTTTTAAGAATTCTAAGAAACACAACTCAAAAAATGTAACATAAAAATGTTTTTTAATGTCAGAATAAATTTAATTTTGTCATATTTATTTTGTTTAATTACCATAAAAGCACACTTGGACTTTATATTTTTTCTTTAATATTTGACTTAATTATTAAAACATATTTCTCAGAAATTTGTATATAGTGTGCCTACAATTATTTATAGGATTTTATATGCGCCCTGACCTCAAAAAGTTTGAGAGGCCCTGGCCGGTTGGCTCAGTGGTAAAGCGTCGGCCTGGCGTGCAGGAGTCCCGGGTTTGATTCCCGGCCAGGGCACACAGGAGAAGCGCCCATCTGCTTCTCCACCCCTCCCCCTCTCCTTCCTCTCTGTCTCTCTCTTCGCCTCCCGCAGCCAAGGCTCCACTGGAGCAAAGTTTGCCCTGGCACTGAGGATGGTTCTGTGGCCTCTGCCTCAGGCGCTAGAATGGTTCTGATTGCAGCAGAGTGACGCCCCAAGATGGGCAGAGCATCGCCCCCTGGTGGGCGTGCCAGGTGGATCTTGGTCAGGCGCATGCGGGAGTCTGTCTGACTGCCTCCCCGTTTCCAACTTCAGAAAAATACAAAAAAAAAAAGTTTGAGAACCACTGCTCTAGGATATGGTTTTTTTCCTTGATGATTGTGGCTGCAGTAGAGTGGCTAAGGCCCAGCACGTGGCTGATGTTCATCACTGATTCTTCTTTTTCTGATCTCTTTACAATGTCTAATGTCACTTCCATAGTGATGGCTTTCCTCTTCTTTGAAGCACCACCAGCTGAAGACTCTGACTTTTTTTTTGTCTTGTTTAGGAGTCATGATGAGGTCTTAAAAGTTGCCAAACAAAGCAACACAAAAGGAACACTTGGACTTTTAACAGTCCAAAATGGCATAAATAAGTGTACTGGAGAATGCCAACTTTCTCACTCATAAGTCACTTTACTGTGTATTTCTCTATCACGTGCAACCAAACTAGTTCACCCACATAGTCTGTAAGTATGACAGCATAAGCCGAAACACGTCTCAATGTTTTTAAGGTTTTACTGGTGTAAAGCCAGTAGCCATAACCACCATCACAGCCTCCTGGCCCATGCAGGTTTACATTTGATTTGGACAGACGGTAATGAAACAATGGAGCCAAAAACTGGTGGGCCATTACCTTTAATCCTAGCTTGCACCCAGATGGCAAGAAATACACACAGTGGGAAAACACTTCCCTTTCCATTCAGAGCTCTCAAAGCCACTGACTTATCTGAGTTTCCTAGAATCAAAGGCTTCTACCTCACCAGCCTTATTCACCTCTGTTCCCCATCTGCTTCTCTCTGCACAAACTCTTCACAAACTCGCTTCTACTTCAGTTCAGCACTCTGCCATCTTGGCTGCTTCTCCTCTCCTCCAGCATGGGCTCCTCTGCTCCACATTATAGTGTAGAAATCAAAACCTTTAATCCAATATACAAACAAGGAAGTCTCTGATACAAAGTCACTTATCTAGGCATAATGGGATTCCACATGAGAGTGCACCACCCCACATCATGCAACAGTCAAAGGTGTGGGAAAAAGCTTAGTTTTAAAACTAAGCCTTAGGCTATAAGGACCCCTCCTCCTTACAGCCTGTCCCCCACACCCAATGCAAACTATAAGAGAGCAAACATATATATCATATTTACAAACTTTTTTGACCAACAACAGGAATGAGTGTTGTAAACTCAAAATGTCGTATGTCGAGACTGTTGTAACCCGAGAACCCCCTGTATGACAGTTTTATCACTAGGCTCACACTCAGTTACAGGCATTCTTCATACTACAACTGGAGGAATCATGTTTAAAATTTTGCATCAGATTATGTCATGCTTGTACTTAAAACCCTTCAATGTTTTTCTATCATACTTAGAATTAATCTAAACTCCTGTTTATGGCTTACAAAGCACCATGTGGTCTATCCCTGTCTCCTTTTTGACTTCACTTTATACTTATTTCCCACACACTTAACTACATACCAGCCCACTGGCCTTCCTTCTGTCATTCCAACATGTAAGATTAGGGCCTTTGCATTTTCTGTTTTCACTACCTAGAATATATTTTCCCTACTCTGTGCTACTGGATTTTATCATCTATTAGGTCTTAGCTAAAATCTTACCTCATTATAGAAGCCCTTCCTGTCACTCTACTAGTAGCATATCCTTTGTCCAGTCACTCTGGATCACATCACCGTATCTTACTTTCTTTATGGTTCTTATCACCATCCCAAATCATCATTTCTTTGTTTCTTGGCTTTCTCCACTAGAATGTTAGCCCCATGACTGCATTGATTTAGCTGTCTTATTTGCCACTATACCTCCAGCACCCAAAACAGTATATATAGCACATAGTTGGTGCTTTGTAGACACTTTTTTTTTTTTTTTTTTTTTTTTTTTTTTTGTATTTTTCCGAAGTTGAAAACAGGGAGGCAGATTCCCCCATGCACCCGACGGGATCCACCTGGCATGCCCACCAGGGGGCGATGCTCTGCCCATCTTGGGGTGTCACTCTGCTGCAATCAGAGCCATTCTAGAGCCTGAGACAGAGGCCACAGAGCCATCCTCAGCACCCGGGCAAACTTTGTTCCAATGGAGCCTTGGCTGCAGGAGGCGAAGAGAGAGACAGAGAGGAAGGAGAGGGGGAGGGGTGGAGAAGCAGATGGGCGCTTCTCCTGTGTGCCTTGGCCGGGAATCAAACCGGGACTCCTGCACGCCAGGTCGACGCTCTGCCACTGAGCAACCGGCCAGGGCCTGTAGACACTTCTTAAAAGAATGAATACCTGCTCCTCTAGGTCGCAAGTGGGAAAGGTGAGGCCTGAAGAGTGGATGGTATATGCCGAAGTGAGTGGCAGGGGTTAGGATACAGAAAATTCATTCATGACAGTCAAGGACTTGGCACTCAAACTTGGGGCAAGCATGGAGGCTTGATCAGGACCTGGCAGGGAACCCATTATATCTAATCCCAGCAAAATCTTGACCCTTTCAGGCTCTTTCTCATATAATGCCCAGACATGAAAACCAAAGGAAAATGAACTGAAATTGTATGTTTGCCTGCGCTGTCCTCAGACTACTTTTAAAGGCAGTAGACAGACAAGAGGCCACAAAATTGATCACATTTTGGCTTATACAATTACCTAACTGCTCTGTGTTTCAGATCCTAATTTGCAAAATGCAACTAGTATTTCATTCTAGCCACTTCATAGTGTAATTATAGTAATTAAATGAGATAATACCAAATATACATAAAACACTTAGCACAAGTCCTGGCATATAGTAATCACTCAATAAATGTGTATTATTATCATATTATCTATTCATTCTCTTACTTAAAACTTTTCTTCAGCCCCAAGGGACCCAAAATACATTTAAAATATCTCTTGAAATTAAAAAGTCCTCATCCAAGGATCTTTAATCTGGCCATTTTCCACTTTTATAGCCACATCTTCTTCAGTCCCTTGCTCATGCTTTCATCAGATATTCTAACCACTCTGCATAACTCTAGTCTCCAAACACCTGCATGCCTTCACACCTCTATAGCTTGGTTCATGCTGTCCTTTCACCAATACCCTCCTTGTCTGCCTCATCTCTACTTCTTGTCTTATCAAATACTACTCATCTTTTAGGATTTTTCTCAAATGATCCTCCTATGAGAAGCCATCTCACTAATTGGAATTTCAGGATTAATCTCTATCTTTTCTGGGATACCAGAGCACTTTGCTCCACTTTTGTTGAACTACTGATCACAGTGTTTTATGATTTTACTGTTGAGGTAAAAACTGAGTTTCTGAAGGACATGGACTGTACTATCTACATTCCTGAAGCCCAAATTTTGTCACAGGGCAAGTGCTCAGAAAATATCTATTTTTTTTAAATGAAAAGAATTAGACATTGTTTTTTCTCCCCAAATTTCTATCTTGAAATCTAATCTCTAATGTGATGGTATATAGAGGTGGGGTCTTCAGGAAGTAATTAGGCCTTTAGGGTCCAGTTTTCATTAATGAGATTACTTTCCTTATAAAAGAGAGCCTAGGGAGCTCCCTTTTCCTTTTATAGTGTGAGAATACAGAAAGAAGATGGCCATATATTAACCAAGAAGTGGCCTCTCACCAGACACCAAATCTGCCAGTGCCTTGATCTTGAACTTCTAGATTCCAGGACTGTGAAAAATAAATATGTGCTATTGATAGGTCACTAAGTCTATGATTTTGTGATTTAGCACCTTTAATGTCCAAACAGTCCACACCCATAAGGATTAACACAGTTATACACTATGGTAGCCTCAATAGACCTAGCTCTCAGAAGTTTCCCAGCCTTAGATAGAGACAAGAGTGGAAGGATTGTCATCTTTAGACTTTTCTATTACTTGGGGCACTACTCTTCCCTAAGTACTTTCTTTCTCTTTAGTTTAATGCTACCCTGGAGAGTAAAAAGGAAAAAAAAAAACCCAAAACCCAAAAAACTGAGGCTCAGACAAGTACTTGGGGGAAGTAGTCATATATTATTCAAAGATATATAGTTACAGTAAAAGTCATTCTCTTTATCGAGTTAAAGGGCAAATTTCAGAACACCAATATAGCCATACCCCTCTTTCCCTATCCTTGGTTCTTAGACATCCATGATTCTAATCCCTAGCTCCTCTGTTCTAATGAAAGACCATCAGGTACTGTGATAGATGGCAGGAACTACCTTGTGTCACACAATCCCTTTCTCTCCACAATCCCCTTCTCTCCCCATCTCTGACTTACTTAATTTCTAAGGTTAGAGAAGAAAGTTAACTATTCTGCTCTTGGGATGTCAGGGTCTGAGGTAGACTAAAGCATAGTGATGAGAGAGAGAGAGAGTTTGAGACTAAACAAAGTAGGTGAAAAATGGAGGCAGAGCCTCTTCCTGGACCTTTTCTTTCTGGAAAATCATTACAATTATTATGCTATGATTTATCCTATCACAGCTATATCTCCTTGATTATTAACTTCTTTGTGCCATAGCTTTTTGTTTTGTTTTTTTTGTTGTTGTTGTTGTTTTTCATATTTTTCTTTTCTTTTTTTTTTTTGTACTTTTCTGAAGCTGGAAATGGGGAGGCAGTCGGACAGACTCCCGCATGTGCCCGACCGGGATCCACCCGGCATGCCCACCAGGGGGTGATGCTCTGCCCATCTGGGGCGTTACTCCATTGCAACCAGAGTCATTCTAGCACCTGAGGCGGAGGCCATAGAGCCGTCCTCAGCACCCGGGCCAACTTTGCTCCCATGGAGCCTTGGCTGCGGGAGGAGAAGAGAGAGATAGAGAGAAAGGAGAGGGGGAAGGATGAAGAAGCAGATGGGCACTTCTCACATGTGCCCTGGCCAGGAATCGAACCTGGGACTTCCACACGCCGGGCCGATGCTCTACCACTGAGCCAACCAGCCAGGGCTGTGCCATAGTTTCTATATCTGTAAAATGGTGATACTAATATTCACTTCCTAGAATAGAATCTTTACTACTAATCCTTTTAAGTAAGGATTCAATGAATGGATATATGTATACATACCTAAAACATTTGTAACACTGCTTAGCACATAGTAAATGCTCAATTAATGTTATTTTTTGTAGTTGTTGCTGTTATTTTTCTCAGTGATTTGCCTCTCTTAAGGAATGGAAAGAATAAACTAAGACACCATCTAGCTCTATCCTCTAAGATTTCAGATGGGAAAACTGCAGCCCAGAAAGAATAATGCATGTACCAAAACTCAGCTCGTAGTGGGCAAACCAGAAACAATTCTTAAACTTTCTGCTTTCCACTACTGTGGTCCTCCCACAGAGACCCCAATTATTTGTTGCTCAGTGGGAATAGAAGGAAATGACAGTCTTTGTGTTCTCTCACCGGGAGGGCTCACCAGTCTAAATCCTGTTTTTATATACGAAAAGAAGACCTCACCCCCTGCTGAAAAATTTGCAAACCAAACCTCTGTTAGCAAGTGAATGTATAAAAAGAGTTGGGAGGAGTGGCATGAATTCAGCCCACTAGGGAGGGAGATGTTTCTGAGGGGTCTTTAGAAGCTGAAGCAGGCTAGAAGTCAAGAGTTCTGCCAGGTCTGCGTAAAGGCGATGTGGAGAATGGAGGCTCTGGGTACTCAAGTCTGGGGAACACTGAGTAGAAGGAACCTTTAGGGTATCTCGGAGTATCCCAAGATTAAAGGTCAGCTGAGAGGCTCAGGGGGTGTCCCTGGGCTTTAGTCCCCACCACAGGATGTCAGTTCACCTTCCTGACCAGCCTAGGAAAACATTGCCTGGTAGGGCTCTGACTCACTTCCCCCAAACAACAATGTGTCTCCACAGAAGCCCAGACAGCACTTTACACCCCTCACAACCTCATACCCTCCCAGGAGCTCCAAGAGACAGAGAGACTGGGAAAAACTGGAAAGAATTCACAGTCTGCTACTGACCCTGATCCACTGCTTCTTTCCAGACAACTTACCCAACTGCTGCATGCAGGTTCTGGGCTCTGAATCCTTAAGATCTTCTTCTTCCCTTTGAAAGCACTGGCCTCTCTACACATTCTGACACATTCAACTGAGAACAAAAGCTGTTTCTCCTCCCATGAAGAGGATCACTCTGAATAAGGGACCTTGAGTGAATAAAAATCCTCACATTCATGCCACCCTGACAAGTAGGTAAGGGAAATATACTGGAACAACTTGATACATAACCTTTAGAGTCAACAACTATGAATTTGCTTCCTGTAGCAACTTTTCTGGCAGTTTGATCTTGGGTGAATTATTTAAACTTGCTGTGCCTTGTTTATAAAATAGGAGTAGTACTACTTAGTTCATATTGATTAAGCAAGAGACTATGAAGAAAGCCCTTTACACAGTACCAGACAAATGGTTGATGGTTAAAAAAGAGATTAAGATGCAGTTAGGAACAAGGACTCTAGCATCATACTACTTGGGTTAGAATCCTGGCTCTGATATTTACAAGCTTTGTGTCCTTGGACAAGCCACTGCTTATTTTCTCACACAAGGACTTCACCTTTATATGCTTCAGTTCCCTCCTGTATAAAATGAAAAGGATAAAAATATACATACCTCACAAGGATTTTTTTCAGGATTAAATGAGTTTGTCTTTGTAATATGTTTAGAAAAAGTTCTTGACATGTGGTAAACTGTTGTTATATATTAGCTTCTGTTATTATTATCATCATTACTGTTGTTATTCTTATTCTTTGACCAAAAGTTGGCAGAACCATAGAGAGTCAGAAGCAAGTTCTAGCCTCTTTCTACTAAAAATGTAATCCATGGACCAGTAGTTGTGAATTATTTAGAAGCTTGGTAGAAATGTAGCATCTCAGGGCCCTCCACAAACCTGCTGAAACTAAAATTTATTTTAACAAGATTTCCCAAGGATTCTTTCACAAACAACAGTTTGAGAAGCACTGGACTTTGGATAAGTGATTTCACTGGGGGAAAGGTGAACAATGGGAAATTTGGAAGAAAAGAAAAATGTCAAGTCTGTGCTGTCTGAGATAAGAGCCGTGGGTTGAAAATGAAATGTGGTCCACTAAGACAATCAAAGCAAGGGCTTTGATAGAATGAGGCAGGCAAATCTAAATGACATTTGGCCCTAATACTCAGATGATCTTAATGAAAATTATAAAAGGGGGCATCTTTTGGGAGGATGCAACTCTGCAAGTGCACAATTTGGTAAGTGAAGCTCAGGCTTTATTTCAGCACCTGCTTTCCCACATGCCCAGGAGCCCCAGGTCACTGTCCAACTTCCACAACTGTGCATTATTACCCTGGATCAAAACACCAGGGAGACACCCAATAAACTCAACAAGGTAGGTATGGTTGCCAGCATATAAGGCAGCCCCCAATAAGTCTTACCACCTGATATTTACATCGTTCTTTAGTCCCCTATTTAACATAATATGACGGAAAGTATGACCTCTAAGGCTACGTCATAAAAGTCATTACAGTTTCTATAGTTATCTCTTAGAACACTTGCTCTGTGAAAATCCAGGTGCCATGTTATGAGGATACTCAACTAGCACAATAGATAGGTCTACAAGATAAAAATCTGACATTAATTTGCTAGTCAAGTGAGAGAACCATGTTGGAATAAGATACTCTAGCTCTAGTCAAGATTCAAATAACTGCAACCCTGACCTACATCTTAACTGCAGCCTCCTGTCAGACCCCAAACAGAACTACCCAGTTAAGTCATCCACAGAAATTGTGTGAGATAATAAATGTTTATATCACTTTTGAGGTATTCTAAATGAGGGCTATATTTACTTCCTATCCTCCATCTCTCTCTCTCTCTCTCTCTCTCTCTCTCTCTCTCTCTCTCTCACACACACACACACACACACACACACACACACACACACACACACACACACACATCTTGCCTTTAATCCCTCAAGTTACCACATGAGATGTTGATTCTCCCAACAGGCACAGGGTTTCATCTGACTATCTAAGTCAGGGGTCCCCAAACTTTTTACACAGGGGGCCAGTTCACTGTCCCTCAGACCGTCGGAGGGCCATACTATAAAAAAAAACTATGAACAAATCCCTATGCACACTGCACATATCTTATTTTAAAGTAAAAAAACAAAACGGAAATAAATACAATATTTTAAAAAATAAAGAACAAGTAAATTTAAATCAACAAACTGACCAGTATTTCAATGGGAACTATGCTCCTCTCACTGACCACCAATGAAAGAGGTGCCCCTTCCAGAAGTGCAGAGGAGGCCAGATAAATGACCTCAGGGGGTCGCATGCGGCCCATGGGCCATAGTTTGGGGACCCCTGATCTAAGTAATTAAATTCCTTTTAAAGTTCCTTTCTTTGGCCTAGAAATAAATATCAGACCCAGAGACAAAGGCAAAATTCTAGGGTTATGTTCCATAAGCTCCAAGCTCAGGTATACATATAAAAGATTTCTATTATCTAAGAGGAAAACTAGAAAATTCACACACATGAAAATTGAACATTACCTGAACAACCATTAGATCAAGATAAAAAAAAATAAAGGAGAAGTAAAAATGTATTTTGAGACAAACTAAAATGGAAACAAAACAAATTAGAACTTATGTAATGCAGCAAAAGCAGTGCTAAGATGGAAAATAATAACAATAAATGCCTGCAATAAAAAGCAAGAAAAATTCCAAATAACACTACATCTTAAGAAATTAGAAAAAGAACAAAATGAGGCTAAATATAATATAAAATAAAATAAAAATTAGAGCAAAAATAAATGAAAAAGAAAACAAGAAAAATCAAAAGGATTAATGAAACTAAGAGTTGGTATTTTTAAAAGATAAGCAAAACTGATCATCATTTATATTGACACACCGGAAGGGGAGGGTCTACATCAGTAGGACATGCTAGAGAAAAATGGCACTGTTCTAGTGCCACACAACTCAGTATGTTCCAGATATTATCTGAGGCCTGAGCTCATCAAGACAAGGTAGCCAAGAGTTGGAAAAGTGAGACTAGTTCTCCTGTGAGGGCAAGGTGCCAGGAAGCTTGTGGTAAGATGAGCATAGTGGCCCTAAACCAGAGCCAAAAAACTGTTTGTCCCAGATTTCCCCAGACCTCCTGGGAAGCCTTTGCTTGACAGGGCAGGGCCACCAGGAGTTCAGAGGCTGGGACTGCTGGGGACCTGCAGGGTGGGGCTAGCTGATCTCCCATTAGATGTAAGTGCTGGTCAGGTTTGCAGGAAATGGGTACAATGGTGTCCACCTCAAAGCCACACAACTCAATCAATTATATCCGCTTACTCCACACAGAACTCTACACCTTTGTCCAGGCAGCTGACTTTTCAGCAGGACATAAACCCTGCAGGTGGGCTGACAGGGAGTCCAGAGAGCGGGGTTATTGCATTTTCACGGGATGATTTCATAAAAAGGGGAGTGTTCCATCCAAGAAAATTGGCATCTGTGGTGTGAAAGAGGGACTCAGCACAGGGATCCTGAATCTGTCCCTTCAGCTCTCTCTCCAGAGCCACAAACCCCTTTCTTTCATTATATGACTCGTGGGCTATTACCTCCCTCTGCTGAAGCCCAGGGTAAGTGGCCACAAATGAGATTTTGTGTGTTGATTCTTTAAAAGGGTGCTTCTGTCTCTAGAATATTCCAGTTTCTTCATGGTGGACAGAAATCCACTGGTTTTCACAACCAGATGTTATATGGACAACTTTTCCTAGCTCTGGTGCTCTGAGCAGGAAAGCCCACCTTGGGCTTGATACCCCCACGTACCTCAGGGAAAACTTTTGTAGCTGAGATATTGCTCTCGAATCTCAGCTGCCACCCACAAAATTAGGGTCAGCTTTTTCGAATCTCTGCCTTTTTTTTTTTACCTGTCTTGATGTAGCTTCTTCTGTAAATCCTTGGTAAAAAACTTCTGCTCAGATGGTCGTCAGTTGGACATTCAGGTTGGTTGTTCTCTATTTTAGTTATAATTCCAGATTGGTCCTGGAAAGAAGTGAGTGTAATTTCCACCTACTCTGCTATCATCTTGGATACAGCTCTTTGTCTTTAAATTTAAGAATTTTAATTATATTTTGTTTTATTGTGGGCCTCCTTGTGTTCATCTTGTTTGAGAGACTCTCCTATTTCTATACATTTGTGTCTTTTTCCTTCACTAGGTTAAAGAAGTTTTCAATTATTATTTCTTCAAATAGGTTCTCAATCTCTTGCTCTTTCTTTTCTCCTGGTTTATTTATTTATTTACCTATTTATTTATTTTTATATTTTTCTGAAGTGAGAAGCAAGGAGGCAGAGAGACAGACTCTTGCATTTGCCCAACTGGGATCCACCCAGCATGCCCACTAGAGGGTGATGCTCTGTGCATCTGGGGCGTTGCTCCATTGCAACTGAAGCCATTCTAGCACCTGAGGTGGAAGCCATGGAACCATCTTTAACGTCTGAGCCAACTTTGCTCCAATGGAGCCTTGTCTGAGGGAGGGGAAGAGAGAGATAGAGAAAGGAGAGGGGGAAGGGTGGAGAAGCAGATGGGCACTTCTCCTGTGTGCCCTGACTGGGAATCGAACCTGGGACATCCATATGCCAGGCCAACGCTCTACCACTAAGCCAACCAGCCAGAGCCTCTCCTGGTACAGTTATGATGGAGATGTTGTTATGCTTGATATGTCACAGAGGTCCCTTAAACTGTCCTTATTTTTTAACTCCATTTTTTAATGCTCTGATTGGGTATTTTCTCCTACTTTGTCTACCAAGTTACTGATTTGATTCAGCTTGATCTAATCTGCTGTTGATTCCTTCTACTGTCTTTTTCAGGTCAAATATTGTAATCTTAATTTGCTACTGGTTAATTTTAATGATTTTTTTTTGTATTTTTCTGAAGCTGGAAATGGGGAGAGACAGTCAGACAGACTCCCGCATGTGCCGGACCGGGATCCACCCGGCACACCCACCAGGGGCGACGCTCTACCCACCAGAGGGCGATGTTCTGCCACTCCGGGGCATCGCTCTGTTGCGACCAGAGCCACTCTAGCGCCTGGGGCAGAGGCCAAGGAGCCATACCCAGTGCCGGGGCCATCTTTGCTCCAGTGGAGCCTCGGCTGTGGGAGGGGAAGAGAGAGACAGAGAGGAAGGAGAGGGGGAGGGGTGGAGAAGTAGATGGGCGCTTCTCCTGTGTGCCCTGGCCGGGAATCGAACCCGGGACTTCTGCACGCCAGGCTGACGCTCTACCACTGATCCAAATGGCCAGGGCCTAATTTTAATGTTTTTCAAGTCCTTTTTTTATCACTACTATCTCTGTTGAAGTTGTCACTGAATTCATCCATTCTTCCCCTAAGTTTCTTGAGCATTATTTAATTATTGTTTTGTGCTCTGTATCTGGTAGATTGCTCACCTCCATTTAATTTATTTATTTTTCTGGGATTTCTCCTGTTCTTTCACTTGGGGCACTTTTCCTCCTCTACCCATTTTGGCTGCCTCTTTGTGTTCATTTTTGTGTATTAAGTAGATCTTCTATGCATCTTGCCTTTTTTACTGTGGCCTCTTATTACCTGAACTAGAAGCTCCAGGAATATGTATTGTGTAGATTGTGAAAGCCTTTCTGATATAGTTGAGTCAGGATTGTTTTTTGCCAAACTGTGATCTTGACTACAGTGTACAAGCTGCTGTATGGGGGCTGACAACCTGAAGCAAAATTCTCCACAGCAGGGTCTGCTGCATTCCTAGATCTCCCTTTGCATGTGCCATTTCTAGAGCTAATTGAATAATTTTTTAATGTGATCTGAAGCCTGCCACTGAGTATTTTGTTGTTGAGGCTTCTTCCAAAGGTTTCTGGTGCAGGTCAATATCAGGCACTTTCTATGACCTGTTCTGGGCTACCTTTTTAGAGCTATGAAGAGATCTACATTTTTGGATGCCTCTCCTGGGCTTGGGTGTGCATAGGAGAGGCCAAAATTTGTACCAAAGTCAGCTTCCACCAACACCAAGCCTAGGGGTATGTCATCAAATGGCCCAAGGGACTCTGAAATTTGCCTCTCCTTGCCTGTTGCATGTCAGACTCCGTAAATGAAAGAGCCTGTGATGATATGCAGATTGCATGAGGTAAGCTCTTATTGAGTCAATAGATAGGGCAGTGTGGTGTTTACCATTTTAATAGATTTCAAATGGGTGGCAGTGCTGGGTCTGAGCCTACTCAGCTGAAGTCTCAGGGTATATCAAGGCCAGCCTCTTCTTCCTCGGGCCTCCAAACATTTGTGGTGGGGTGGCTTTCATGGAGTCATCAAAGTGAGGTTACCAGAGTTCATCAGGATAAAACATGCAAATATTTGGCCATGTGGAATGAAGGCTCTGCACAGAAATGGATGCACCAATTAGGATTATAATGGAAAAATAGCCTTTGCTCTAGATCTACACAACTTAGTCTTTTCCTGTTCTTTTCCAACATCTTCTGAGTCTGTTTGAACCTCTTTGAGAGCTTTCCTAAGAAAGTTTTCACTAGGAACCTAAGCTTGCCACAGTCTGGAAACTCCAGAGGGCACAAGTTCAGCAGGGTGAGATAACAGGAGTTAGGAGGATGGAGGTTATTTTATTCTCCAGACTGATGCCTTATGGAAGGCATATTAAAAAATAATACATTATATACTTTTTAGATTCCATAGTTACTACTTTGAGGCTGGGGGAAAGATTAGTTAAAATACCTGGACAGCTTGGAAAAACAATATATTATTTTCTTAAAGCCCCAACCTGGCTGGGGTTGCATTAATAAAAAGTTGTCTCTAGAGGGCACTCAACATACACAAAGTACACAAAGGTTCTCAGAAAGAGTTGTGAGAGTAAGAATAAAAAGAGGGGGGCAGTTGTTAAAGAGAAAGTCTAACCCACG
The DNA here is from genome assembly GCF_036850995.1 of Saccopteryx leptura. NCBI lineage: Eukaryota > Metazoa > Chordata > Mammalia > Chiroptera > Emballonuridae > Saccopteryx > Saccopteryx leptura. Next base: position 71,012,405 of record NC_089516.1, on the reverse strand, counting down.
ACTGTGGGTCTAGGTAGGCTGGAGCTTCCCCAGAATACAATTGGGGGTGGAGAGACTCCTCATTTATCAGCCCGTGTTTCACAGCTAGCTGTGATCATACTCCCAAAGACATTACCTTTCCCCATAGCGTCCCTGTGGTGTGCCAGTGTCATGTGGCAGGATTTCAGGGACCCTGGTAAGGGGTGATCTTGGGGAAAGGTATAGAAGAAGGTGTCAACTTTCTAATGAGATTCAGAGAGAGAAGTGAATAGCCTAAGATCCCTAACTCCTGGACTGGGCTAAGTGAACATGGAACTCTCTGGAAGGAGACCCGAGCTAATAAGGTCAAAATGAGGCCATCTCACAAAGAGGGCTTGAGCACTAGACAGTGGCATGCACATTGAGAGTTTGCAAGGGTCTGGTTTTTTATAGAAAGCCTCGGCTTCCTATCTCACTCCGTGACCCAGCAGGTCCTTTTCCTGTGACAGACACCTCTGGATCTCAAATGAGCCAATTACTGATAAAAGCCCTCTGCCTTCTGCCTCATTCCAATTTCTGTAAAATGTAAGACTTTAACACCCCTGGGATTAATTAGGTGCTCACCTCATACATTGACTGATATTCGTCCACTCTCAGTACCCTCTTACTCCCACCAAATAAAAGCTCTAAAAATCACAGGGTAAAAGTGCTGTCTCCTTTACATCCCTTTCCAGGTCTGGTATGCTGTTTTGTTTTTCTTTTTTTTTCTCAGCCTGAGTCCAGTTGAACATAAATTTCAGGAAAGAAAAGTGTTCCCTTTCTGGGCCTATTACCTCATGTTGGAAAGAAAAGAGTCTCAGTGGGTCTATACTGGTGTTAAACTTCTTCTGGAATGCTAAGGGCTATTCTTGAGAGCCACTTGAGTAATGCAAAGGAAGTAAGAGAACTTGAGAAGGGCATAAAAAACTTTTAAAGAGATACTATTGCAGAAGGACTCAGTATTCTGGGAGCAACACTTAACTTTCTACAATACATTCTTCTACTGCCTAAAGGTTGTGATTAGAGATGTCCCAGGGCAGAAAAGGAAGACTTTTCTCCAGGTTCATCCCCCACACTCTTCCTGGTTCTGCCTAGGACACTCTGGAGGCATAGTAGTCCACCAAGTTAAAATATTCTGCATCCCAGTGTAAGAATCTAAGATTTCTTTGTGTAGTTGTTTGTTTGTTCTGCAAGGTGACTTGTAGGCCTGGGCTTCAAACAGTTCTCAGTTAGAATCTAAGCTCATTCACTTCTGCTGGTTACCTCAAGCAACTTATTTAATTACTCTAAGCCCCATTTTCCTCATCTGTAAACTAAGGTAATCATTCTCTGATTCTTAGTGAATATAAACTATAATGTACCCAATTCAAGTATTCAGTTTACATCTGTACACAGAAAACAGAAAGTTTATTTCCTCAGGTGTCCCTACACACAGAATGGCTCCTGAGAAACGTTCTGTAATCTTTCTGGGCCAATTTTTTTACATCTGCAGAATTGGAGTGGGATGAGGAAGAGCCTGTCTCTCAGCAGAGCGAGCCTAAGTGGGATAAAGTCATGGACTACTGAAATTATTTATTATATCTCAAGAGTAAATGTGGGAAAAGCCTGTAGTTGGAGAAACCAAACACCTGATGACTCTTCCAGCTGCTTTAAAGGTCAATTTGAATTGCATCCCAGTCAGCTCCTGAGTTTGATTTGTTCTGTACAGTTAGGTTTAGAGCAGTAGAACCCTGGACCTAGCCCTATATCCTAAGAAGGAGAAGGAAATAAACAGTTCACTCTGAGTGACTTAGCTTTTATAAACCTAAATCACAGGCTGGACACACTAGTAGCAAGGTTTTGCCACTTGCTATACCTGCCAATGTAGAAGGGGATTCCAGTGCTAACACTGAGTTCAAGACAACTTCAGAGTTTGTACCCACTACCACAGTAATAGAAAAGTAAGGAAAGGGGGCACACCCAATGTCTCACTGATAGAGTCCAATCTGCAGCCTCATTTTGACACTCCCTAACTCACATGCACACATGTACATACACATATGCATACACATTCAGACTGTGTAACCAGGGGCATGGAGCTAGGAGGGGAAAAGGCAAGGACTTTTCCACCAAGGAGAGATTTTCTGATGGTGCATTGATGGAGACAATGGGATAGAGGATTCAGAGATTTTCGTACTGAAAATGCTACGACTCCGCTTGTCTAAAATCACCAGGTCTTGTTCAACTGAAGCTGCCTCTTGCAACGATCAGGGCTATGGCTACCTGAAAGGCAGTTTCTCTTTGCTGGGATCAGAGCAAAGGAGGATGGGGGAATGTTCACTTATTCAACTGCCTGAAAAAACTTAAAGTGCTGTGTAAATGTTAGGAACAGCAATTCTTACTGCATTGATTGGATTCTGCTTGCTAGACATAAGGTCAGTCTTGAATTTTATTCTGTTCCAAGTCAAATAAATGCACTAGTTAACATTTGTTGGTTTTTCCTTCTGACTTTAGGAAGCCCTTTGTAGAAAACATTGTTTTCTACAAATTAGCTGGAGGTATTTTTTTTAATGGCTCCCAGATTGTACTGGAAATACTAGGATTTTGTCACTGAAAGCCTTAAGAAATCCTTTAGAAACATCTTCGTGGTATGGATAGAGAAACTGAGGCACATAAAGAGGACACATGAGGTTAGAAAATGAATCAAGTCTGCATTTAGTGACTGAGCTCCAGATCTGACAACAAAAGACTACTTCTGATAAAATTTGGAGCATTTCCAGGTCTAGCCCTCTCCCTAGGCAGGATCTGGAAAAAAAGAGAGGATGTTTGGAAGGACAGATCCTACCCATTTACCCTATGTAGGCAATTCAGAAACAAATCTCCTAGCCTTGGGAAGAATAGCCTAGTTTGATACTAGAGGCCCTCAGAGGCAGATGGTAGAGAAATATTAAAGCCTTAATGTGACTGGGGCTGCATTGGTGAAAAGTTTTTCTGCTTCAGTTTCATTTTTAATTATATTTATTTGTGTCCCCTCTCTTCTTTTCTTGATGAGTCTGGTTAAAGGTTCATCAGTCTTGGTGACCTTTTCAAAGAACCAGCTCTTGGTTTCATTTATCTTTTGCATTGTTGTTGGTTTTTGTTTTGTTTTTTTAGCTTCTATGTCGTTTATTTCCATTCTGATCTTTATTATTTCCTTCCTTCTACTTCCTTTGGGCTTCACTTGCTGTTCTTTTTCTAGTTCTTTTAGGTGCAGGGTTAAATTATTTATTTGATATTTTTCTTGCTATTTGAGGTATGCCTGTAATGCTATGACCTTCCCTCTCAGGACTGCTTTTGCTGTGTCCCATAGATTTTGATTTGTGTGTTCATTTTTATTTGTTTCAAGGAAATTTTTTATTTCTTTCTTGATCTCATTTATTGAGATTTGTTTTGTGTCTTAATATGTTGTCTATCCTAGAGAATGTACCATGAGCACTTGAAAAGAATGTATATTCTGCTGTTTGGGGATGAAATCTTCTGAAGATATCAATTAAATCTAGTTGATCTAGTCTAGTGTGTCATTTAAGGCTGCTGTTTTTTGTTGATTTTCTGTCTGGAGAATCTGTCCATTGATGTCAGTGGGTTGTTAAAATCCCTTACTATTACTGTATTGTTGTCAATTTCTCCCTTTATGTCTATCAAAATTTGCTTCATACATTTAGGTGATCCTATATTGGGTGTATACATATTTACAGTGCATTAAATATTTATATAGTGCCTTTCTTTGTCCCTTACTATAGCCTTTGTTTTAGAGACTATTTTGTCAGATAGAAGTATTGCTAGATGCAGGCAGAGCAGTGAGAGTAGGATAGAGAGAAGACTATAGGAAAATGGTCGGAAATTAGAATGCTGCCCTGAAACAAGTCTTAAGTGTGGACTTTGAAATGCCAAGTCCTGCCAGGGTAGAATGCTACTCCAGAAAGCGCTGATAAGACTGTTTAATGGAAGTTTCTGAATCTTATAGCCATTTCCTGCATACCTACAAGGTTTTAGTTAATCATCCTTCTCTGTTCTTGAGTCTATGCTCTGATAATGTTCTTGCTGATTAAAGAAACAAATAAATACAATGAGGCTGCAGAGATCTGGGCTCTCAGTCTTAGAGGCTGAGAGTCCCCTGTACCCATCTTTTCTGTGTGCTGTGTCTTGTATGTTTTTTCTTAAGTCCTGCAGTGCTTTCCTCTAGTACACACCCATTGCTGAGCTGGTCTCGGCATGAGGCAGAGAGAAGCTGTGTGCTGGACCAAAGAGGCTATAGTGTTAGAATATGGCCTGAATTCTAACCTTTATCTTAAAGGAGAAAATGACACAAAGGACCTGTGTTTATCTTACCCTGTTAGTACTGAGGTTGTGGGAACCTTGACCATTTTGACAACAAATCACAGGACAATAAAGAAGTGATGGAGCCATCAGGGTCAGGACAAGGAACCCCAGTAGGGAGACCTGGGGCTTAACCCTAGCTCTGGCTCAGGTCAGCTAAGGGCCTTGGGAAAACCTCTTTTATTCCAGGTACTCCTTTCTGCTATATATGACATTCTATCATGTTGAACTATATGAAATTTCCAATACTCAGATAATTTTGAGTGGCACAAACAGCAATACTGTGTGGTTCTACTTAATACTTTCACCTATTATAGTCATGTGACTGCTTACCTAATACTTTCCCATAGCATGTATGCATGTACACACACACACACACACACACACACACACACACACACACACACACACACACACCACTGTTAGATTGGCAGCTCCTTTATGGCTGAAACAGATCTGGATCTCTGAAAAACAAAAAGGTCTGAATTTTTGTGGTTGCTGACTTCCATGGTAGAAATTACTTTCACCATTGCCAACTTAATCTATCAGTATGATGTCACTGAATGTGGAGTTGTGAAGAGATTAATACAATCGGCTCTCGAGAGCTGGTGAAAGCTGACTATAGTACCCTACTGCTAATCTCTACATTCCCTATAGCACTTAGCACATAATCTCAGACTTAGCATAAGGGCAGTAGTTGTTAGTCCATTTAAAGACAGAGCCTCTTCATGAAGAATCTAAATTATATACATAGATAATGCCAGAAATAATGACAACTATTTTAGCACCTTGTTTTACAGTTTCCAAATAATTTTTATATCCATCTCACAGGAGGGAGACAGAATGGGAATTAATATCCTTACCCTATGGGTGAGGAATGTGAGGTCCAGATAAGCAAGGGGAGTGTCTAAGTACACACAGTCACGTGGAAGCCATGACCAGTCAGGTTTCTGACTTAACTCCCAGGAGAGCAGGCATACATTGCTACTACAGTTGAACTCTCCTCACTGGAGCTCACTTCCATCTTGGACTATGGAGAAGATAGTCCCTGATTCATGAGACAGGAGTTTGGATACTCGAGGTTATTTCCACAAGCTGTCCACAATTACCCTGACTAGTGGCTGCCATAAACACAATTGGCTACAGAAGCAGCCATATGAGGCCATCTGTACTCTGTATGTTCCAGCCAGGAAAATATTCAGTCTTGGTATTAAGAATGAGAAAGAGAGAGAGAGAGAGAGAGAGAGAGAGAGAGAGAGAGAGAGAGATCAATAGATTGAGAAACTGAGAGAGATAAATTCAGACTGAGGAGTTGGTGTTATTAAGAGAGTGAATTCCTTTAAGTATGGTAATTTTTTTCAAAATCCTAAAACACACACATACACCAAAAATAAAACTCTAAAGCCACTGTGCCTAATGACTTGACTGTCACAGTATAGGATCTGACTGCTGGTAGGCACACCTGGCTTTTCACAGGGCCCTGGCATTGCGAAAGAAATGAGCTCATAGAGGGCAGACCACCCATGCCAAAGCATTTGAGTAACACTATCACCTTGTATTTCTATAGTCTTTTAGAAAATTTTTAAAAAGTACTTTTACATCTATAATTCACTGCATTTTTTAATATTATTGTCTCGCTTGAGCATAGGAATGATAAGGGGGAAACCTAGTAGACATTACTGGGTCCATTTGGCAGGTGAGAAAACATGCTTAGGTTGAGGACAGACCTATTCAGGTTCTCAAGGACTTGCTTGTTTAACCTTCTGGCTGCTCCCAGCACAGTCCTGCCCCAAGCCATTTTTTAATCTTTAATTTAGAGCTCTTTAATGGTAATATGTTTGCCCTTGGTAGCACAATATACTATACATAAAAATACTCAAATGATGGATTTTAAAATATATATAGCCATAAAACACATAATTGCATGAACTATATGAATTATAGAAATCCCATTGTAGTCCTCAAACCAAGTCATTTTTTTTTTTTACACTTCCAGTTAGGCAGAGTATCTCTTCAGACTGGCCTACCGCTAAACAGAGCCCCAGAGGTGGCATTACAAATAAGTTACAAATGCTTGGCTTTAAGGCTTGGCTTCTTTGAAAGTAGCCTTCAAGGTAAGAACCTTGAAGAAAGCATATTGCTGAGTCCTTGTATCCTGTATGCAATCACATAAAAGCTAGAGGATTGGATAAAGAAAATGTGGTACATGTATACAGTAGAATACTACTCAGCCATAAGAAATGATGACATAGTGACATTTTTAACAACATGGATGACCCTTGTGAACATTATACTGAGTGAAATAAGTAAATCAGAAAAAGCTAAGAACTATATGATTTCACACATAGGTGGAATATAAAGCTGAGACTTATGAACATAAATAAAAGTGGTTACCAGGGGAACGGAATGTGGGGGAGGGGGAAGGGGACTTGAGAGAATGGGGAGGGGGGAGAACATGGGGGGAAGGGCATAAAGAGGGACAAATATAAGGTGACAGAAAATGATTTGACTTTGAGTGATGGGTAGACAACATAATCAACAGTTCAAATGTTTTAGAAATGTTCACCTGAAACCTATGTACTCTAATTGATCAATGTGACCCTGTTAAAGTTAATTTGCTAAATAAAATTAAAAAAAATTTAAAAATTCCAGTGTTATAAAGATATTAGAAAACATCAAGTGAAGAAATGTCCCACATCCTCCTGCCTAGTTTAGGCCATCCTTGATAGATCATGTTTTGTTCAGGGACCCACACTTTAAGAGGGCCACAAATACTAGACTGTGTCAAGGAGGGAATTAAAAGGCTAGGGAGTGGGATGAGACCCAGGACCGATGAGGAAAGTTAGAAGGATCTAGAGCTAATTAGCCCAGAAAAAAGATGTCTCCAGATGACATGAGTCAGATCATGTCATTCTGTGCTCTCAATTAACTCAGGAAAAGAGTCAAGGTCTTTACAATGGTCTACAAGGCCCTTTCCAATGTCCCCCACCCCAACATTACCTCTGTGACCTCATCTTATCACTGTCCCCTCACTGACTCCACTTCAGCCATACTAGACTCTTTCCTGGTTGTTCCTGGTTTTTATTATCTGGTCTTGTCTGAGGGCTTTAGCTCCTCTCTCAAATGTGATCTGCTTAGTCAGTCCTTTCTTGACCACTCTATTTTAAATTGCAACCTGCTGTCTCTCCTTCCCTACTTTATGTTTCCCATTGTATCAATCACCATTTGGCATACTATATCTTTTGTGTATTTATTTTGGTTATGATCTGTCCTCACAAAAAGTAAGCCTAGGCCCTGGCCGATTGGCTCAGCGGTAGAGTGTCGGCCTGGCGTGCGGGGGACCCGAGTTCGATTCCCGGCCAGGGCACATAGGAGAAGCGCCCATTTGCTTCTCCACACCACCCCCTCCTTCCTCTCTGTCTCTCTCTTCCCCTCCCGCAGAGAGGCTCCATTGGAGCAAAGATGGCCCGGGTGCTGGGGATGGCTCCTTGGCCTCTGCCCCAGGCGCTAGAGTGGCTCTGGTCGCGGCAGAGCGACGCCCCGGAGGGGGCAGAGCATCGCCCCCTGGTGGGCAGAGTGTCGCCCCTGGTGGGCGTGCCGGGTGGATCCCGGTCGGGCGCATGCGGGAGTCTGTCTGACTGTCTCTCCCCGTTTCCAGCTTCAGAAAAATACAAAAAAAAAAAAAAAAAAAAAAGTAAGCCTAATGAGGACAGGAGTTTTTAATCTCTCTTGTTCACTGCTAGCACCTAGAACAGAACATGGCATATAAATGTACTTAATATTTGTTGAACCAGAGAACATCTCTGCTTTCAGACCTGAAAGGGCTGTTATAAGGTGAAGAGTATAAATATCAGAAAAGATCTGTGTTGACTAAGGCCAATTCCACCTAAATATAAGAAGGGATGTATTAGAAATTAAAACTGCTTCAAGAATCTATATTTATGGAGGTGAGCAGGAACAGGACAGATGGTGTAAGAGTAATTTAGTATCAAAGGGGTAGGGTCTAGAAAGGACTTAAGCCTGATATTCTATGTTCTCCAACCCCCTCATTTATAGGTGAAAAAAAAAAACAACACTGAGACTCAAAGGAGTTACCTAAATTTCTATCAGTTGCAGGCAAAGCAGAGACTAAGTAAGATCTTGGTATCCTGAAATCTAGGACAGTGAAATAATTTTTTAATTGGCAGTATTTTTTATAGCAGGGTAATTTCTGGAAATATTTATGTTTATTTGTGTCTGTTCTTTTTCTATGCAACCCCCCCCCCATGTCTCTGCTCAACCAGACCCTTGAGAGACCTCTTGCATGAGGAACTTCACTGCGTAAAACGAAGAAGCAGGCTGGAGCCACTGAATCTACCATTGTTTTTATAAAAGTCTGAAATCCCTAATTAAAACCTATTGGCATAAGGAGAAGAATGAGCCTTTGAAAAAGTCTGAGAGAAAAAAAGAAAATAAGAAAGAGGAAGAAGAAGGAGGAGGAGGAGGAGGAGAAAAGATTGTCAACACTCCCAGCCCAGTCTGAGAAGGGAGAGCTCCTGAGACTGGGGCAGAAGGAACTCAAGCACAACTTAAAGCAGGACTCCAAGGATGGCAGGAGATGGCTCTAAGGTACCCAGAGGGAGGCAGAACCTAAGTCCCCATGGCTCTCAGCTTCCCCTTCCACACTGCTAGCACAGAAATGGAGATGTCAGTGGTGACAGTAATATATGAGAGCTTAGTTGTCCTTGCCCTAATTTCTGGGTAACACAAGCACCCAATGAATTCCAGTGCCAATCTTAGGAGGATCCCAGTCATCACTAACATGGAATTTTCTGCTTTCCTGTTAGGATGGAGAACTTGGAGACAGAACTCAGTCACTTTAAAGAAAACAAACAAGGACTATTTCTTGCCTGACCATAGCTGACACCTATTTCATTTTCAGCCTCTTGAAGGACATGATATTACTTATAATCACAGCACTTGTGGCCAGGCAGAGAATCCATTTCCTGTTGGTGATGGATGCTGCATGGGATCTCCTGGGAAGCCTCATGAGGTGCTCCATGGGCTCTGAGAACCACACAGAAAATGTACTCAGGCATCCAAAGAGAGGCAGTGGAAAAGCAGGACAGAAACTCTAGGACCAGAGGAGAGGAGCCTTCAAGAGCCTATCAGACAGCAATAATTCTCTGAGAAAATGAGACCATTTCCCACTGTAGCTATTAAGTGACTTACAATTAAGTAACTCTTCATGAGGCGGTACTCCAATTGATGATGGTGAAAGTCTGAGTGGCAGGAGACTGTTTCTCCAGGCATCTAAGTGCTCACATCTATTGACTCACTCTGCTATTCATCATCTTTCCCAAGCCACTTATTATCAGGTTTAAGAGGAATGAGAGTGACCCACGTGGCTAGCAACAGATTCCCAGAGATCCAACACTGGAGGTAGAAGTGGAAATAGGAGAAAAGGCAGGCCCTTCCCGTGCTTAAAATGGCCTTGGAGCTGAGAGGCTAGGCTAGGTCCAGTGAGATAAGGAGGTGGAGCTTTAAGATTTTCTGACATTGTGCCTGTTGCTGGGAGCATTGTTGGGATTCATATCCTAGCACCCTTAATGTACAGCTAACCAGCAGCCTCACTCAAATGCAATGAAAACAAAGAATGAGATTAGAAGTCCAGTGATCTGGCTTTGAATTGTGGCAAGGATCTCAATCTAACTGAGGCTCAGTTTTTTCATCTGAAAATGCAGGTAACAACGCCAACCTGCTAGAGTTAAGACTTGCAGAAGAAAATGTAAAGTGTCTAGTGCTTAGCACATATTAATGATATTCATTCTGCACTTGGAGAATTATTAGCAGTAATATTTCCCTTCTACCAAACCTTCTGTCCCAGCCTGCCTACCCTTCTCACTCTGACTTGCAGTCAATGTTCTATACTAATTTGAGCAAGTCATTTCACTTCTCTATCCTTTCATCTTCTCGTTTGTAAAGTAGGAGGGGGAAATAAAACTAGAGTATCTGTTTTGCTCACCTAGTTCAGGCCCTTTTAGATGATAATGGAGATTGCTGCCTAGAAAGTGATACTCTCACGGTTACTTGCTCTTATTGATTAGGTCTCGCTGGCATAAACCATGCAGTGCAGCCTAAGTCTAGAAATTATTCAATGAAAATATGGTCAGTAGGGCACTGAGCCCAGTCAGGCTGGGGGCAATGGGAGCTAGCAGCTACCCCATAGCACCCCCCAAAAGGCTTGCACAAATATCTCTTATCTGTTGGGTTTACATCTGCTCTACCAGAAACTGAGAACAAAGGCAGCCCATTTGCTAGGCACAACCCCAGACTTCAGGTGAATCAGCAATGTAGCTGACTACGATAGTTTTCTTGATGATCTAAGCAAGGGAGGTCTTAAGATTCCCTCCACTAGCACCCCTTTCCACTATTGCAAAGGACTCCCCAGGTGGCCACAGCGAAGGCAGGCATCAGTCACAACAGAATAGGAGCTCTGACCGCTCATCTTGTCCAGCAGGTCCAATGCATCAATCATATGGGGTACCATAATAAAGAAATCCACCCAAGGCCAAATGAGTCAGAATCAGGGTGGGGAGTACTGGACTTAAGTAGCTGAAAAATTTCCATTGGTCTGAGGTAGCCCAATCTTCTGAATTGCTTATGGAAACTAGTCTAGTTAAACCTATGTCCTTGCCACATATTACTGATGGAGAAACTGAGACTCAGAAGGAAAAAGGATATGTCCAACCCCAATTGAATGAAGGTCAAAATTTAAGGCACAAACCTGGGCCTCTCTGACTCCACAATCCCCATGAATTTCCAATAGATATAAGACCTCCCAGAAAGTGTTGCTCCAAAAGTTCCCAGAACAAACCCGACCCTCTTTTAGCAGCCCAGGACAGATGATTAAATTTCTATAAATAATTTACTCCCATCCCTGGAGGTTCTCTTTTTTCTCTCTTGCTAATTTGCTTTATTTAGCTTATTCTTGACTCATGAGGTCCTGGAGACCACCAAGCTTTTCTGCCAGTTTGGGAAGGGGTCCCAGAAAGCCCTCTGATTGTGTCTGTGATAGCACTGCCCTCAGCACTTTCAAGCAGCTGCTATTCCAGGCCTTCTGACTTGGACCTGGCAATTGGGTGGGACTCAAAAAAGCCCACCATAAGGAGTCAGATGCCCTTGCTTGTCAGAGGTCAAGGGTAAGAGTCTGGATTAGAGAAACAGAAGCCATTAGCAAAACACTTTTTCCTGGTTGATGGCACAGGTAGGTTTTTGTGTGGGACCTTTAAGGGCAAACCCAGAAACTATGGGTCACAGGCATACTGCTGTGGAACAAACTACAAGAATTCACTTTAATGACTGGGGGTCCCTCTTGAACCCAGTTTATTAGCATTCAGCAAAAGAAATGTATGTTGTTACAAACAGAAAGTGCATTAAGATATCCAGATGTCAGTGAGAATTAAGGATTGGAGAGGTCACAATCCAGGTGACTCCATGAAGTCTCAGGAATAGAGAAGAGAAAGCTAGGGGCACATCAAAGGGCCCCTTTCTTCACTGGAAAAGAAAGAACTTTTATACCTACAGTTGGGATGTACTGCAGTTCCTAATTTATTCCCTCTGTCCCCCAGCCATTTTATTTAACATGACTAAATATACATTCCTGGTTTCTTCCCTCCCGCCCACCCCTGTATACAGCTGGGAAAATAAGCACCAATAGTAAACAGGAATAATTAAAACCCCACCTCTCATTAAGCCCAACCCTTATACATATACATGCCATCATGTGGGTTTTCTTTTTTGGAGTGACTATAGGATGAAAAAGTGGGGATCAGGCAAGTAAGCCATCACCCCAACAGTCACTGTTTCCCAAAGTACTATCCATGTGTGAGCTGGAGGGGGGCAAGGAAGCAGGAATAGCAGTAAAGGGAGAGATTACCCCAAAGCAGCAGAAAGGGTCAAGGTCTCCAATATCTCTTCTGGTTGAACGTTCCAATCAACTGAGCTCCTAATAAGTTTCATGCAAGGGTTTCCTCAGTAAGATGGCTAATTCTTGATGGTTCAATCTTCACTGCCATCTGTCTCCCTCAACTTATTGGGGACACAGGGCATGGTCAAAACCCTCTACACTTCCCAGTGGGTGGAGAATGTCCCTGTCCTCCAAATGTTCCTTTGGAGAAATTCAACATTACAAATACCACAATATGGGCATTCTGGTTTCAAAACAAAGACACATAACGTAAAGAATAAAAATAAGAGGGAGAGACAAAGACATAAGTATGTCCAGGTCTACAAACAGGGGAGAGGCAGGGTCCAAAAGGAAAAAAAAAAGCCACAAAACAACATGCTGTCTACCAGGTTCCACATAGCTGAGTCACCTGGATTTGTCTTAGTACCTGGGCATCTTCCGTTGTCCTTATCATGGAGAGAGGGGATGGACAGTGTGATACATAAGGGGTGGGGAGAGGGGAAAGAGTGAGGGCCCTGGACAGTTGAAATGCCAGCCCTCTGCACAAGCAGCATCAATTTTTGCATCATCTTTGTTTTTAAAACTGTAAACAGCACCGCTTAAAAATAAAATATATCAGAAAAGAACTGATAGTTTTCCATGATTATAAAATGCAAACAATACAAAAATAGATAATTGACTTTTGAGATATTATATGTATATTAAAAACAACTTGGATGCAACATAGACATGGGTAAACTTGAAGTCTCCCTGCTAATCCCCCCCATGCCTCCCTCTAGCAATCAGGCCCAAGGGCCAAGGGCAGGTATAGTGGTGGCATTGGCCAGGGTAAAGAAGTCACTGGCAGCAGGATAAGGGAAATGCACCCTGGGTGTGAGAAACTACTTCCCTCCTTGCTACAGCATAAAGGAGGGAGACAAGTATCAACTGAAGCCTTTGACCCAGGAGGCTCATTAACTGGTGCCCAAGCTGAGTCCCAAAGGGCAGAGCAGGCCCTATCTGGGCCCCAAGGGAGGGCTTCCTCGAAGGTGCTAAAGCACCGAGAAACTGGCAGCCCTAGGAGAGGCCTCCTAGGTGGCCTTTTGTATCCAGTCACTGGTCCACTAAGGACCAGTCTCATTGGTGAATTCTCAGGATCAGAGCGGTCTGGCACTACATAAGCCTGCTGGATAGACAGATGAGGGCAGCCACATCCTCTCAAGTCATATCTTTTTTTGACATCACATCCAAAAGCAGGATCCCAAGACTTTTCAATCTGGCCACAGCCTAGGTGTATACTTGACATAGACACCTTTATTCAGGGCATATTTGGTGTCAGCCAAGCAAGCGCTGGACTATGTTTGGGAAGAGGCCTGGTTCTTGGCTGACTCTCCGTATCACCTTGCACTGTGACCACATTTCCATGTAGGTTTTTCTTCCTTTTCTAGGCTGTACCTGGGGTTCACCATGAACTGCTTAGATCCAGAGTAGACTCTAAGAGGAGTCTGCTTCTGCAGCCATGCACCCTGACTGCCCCACTGCTGGTGGTAAGTTTCCTGTCCCTGAGCTGGACAGAACAGTGAAAGGACTTGCAGGCAGCAATGTTGTCCAAACCATAAACTGCTACAATCCTAGGCCCTACTCTGTGGTATGCCACCTTCTACAGCCCAGCATGTCAGGGCTATGGCTGTTCCTCTGAGGCAGCACCTCTTCCTGCCTTGTTGTCAATGAGGACAACTCTCAGCCCTTAGCCAAAGGCTGACCACCTACTTTTTCTCTTTTCAGATAGGCTGGTGGTCCAGTGAGCTCTGGAGGCTGGTGATGGCTCTATTATCTGTTGTGGCTGCCATAGTCCACTTAGTCAGGAGCTTGAGCTGCTCCCAAGGACAAGCAGACAAAGGCAAGTGGTGGGTTTTCCCCTATTGTAAAGGCATTTGGTGAGTGTTTATTTCCTGTCAAAGAGCCAGGACAATTTCATACCCATCCTCCCAGGGCAACTTTGGTGAAAAGACAGACGGTTGGAATTGGGGCTCTTCTCTCCTGGAATGTTGTGCTTAGTGTGAGGAGGGATTTCCTCACCCTATTGCATTATCCAGCTTCATGGCTGATGTTTCTTCAGGATGTAGACAAAGTCAGCCTGGAGAGCTGGTCTGGGTCCCCTGAGTGGAGGTTTTGGTGCTATGCAAACTTCTGTAATGCTTCCTGGGGTACAGCTACTACCAGCCAAGCCTGATTCTGGGCAGACGGGCACTGGACCAACTCCAATCTGAGAAATGGTGACAAAGACCAGTACAAACACATCCACTTGCCAAGGGGCAGTTTGCCCACAAAGTCACCTTTGTGACTTGGGTGTGGTCAATGGCATCTATTCCCAAACCGAATACCACATCTCAGGAGCCCTGTTGACCTCTTCTTTTAACAGAAGGAGTGGGTGGGAGTTGGGTCGAGGCAAGAACAGGAACACCCAGGGGGTACGGGTGTGTGTGGCAAGAATCATAATTTAGGTCAACACATCCGGGCAAAAAAATGTTCCATATGCTAGTTCCAATAAAGAATTCTAAAAGGTACCCTCTCATATTGGTGACTAATGAGAGGCTAAGCCTGGTAAGATTAGCCTGTTGCAATGTCTTACTAACAACAACTTTTCTCCACCAGTAATTCTAAGCTTGTTTAACATCAAAACTGTGTGGATGCTGGAGAAAAGAGGGTGCCTAAAGGGATGCAACTGCCACGTAAATGAGCATCTTGAAGCTTGGCAGAGTGAGGGCAGGTCAGTCTTTCCTATCAAGAAGCCTGGTCCTTCGATGATATTAAGGACCTGACTAATTAGAAAATGAAAACTCTTTAGAGAGTCCAGAACAGCAGCCTAGAGGCCTTTGGTATATTGTCTTGGGAGTGCTAGTCTGGAGCCTCTTTTTCAGCTTCCAAATGAAGGGGTGGGTAAGGTATAAGGACCTTTTTTGTATTTTTTTTGGGGGGGAAGCAATTTTCCCTTCTAAGAAGCTGGGTTGCCTCAAGCACTGCAAAATCTGATATCCTCTCTCCTGCTGGCTGGGACAAACGAACCTCCATTTCTCATCCTTCCCCTGAAACCTGCAACCCTATAGCCAAGCCTAATTTAGAATGCTTCCCTTCTTGTATCTCAATTAAAAGTATGTATTCCTTGTTAGGAGATTATTAAAATTTCCTTTGGAGGAAAAAAAAAATGAACCAAAATTCAAAAGCACCTGCAACTCAGAAAGTCACAAGCTTAAGAAAAATAAAAATCTTATCGTTCCACAGCTCAAGACTTATGGCAGTGTCTATGATGGAACCCTGTTTTGTCTTCTGATTTCAACTGGATTAATTTGATCATTCCATTAAGGAAATTAGCATTTTTGTCTTCAACCTGAGCTATGGCAGGCCAAATGAAAAGGCCCCCATCTGGTTATGATGCCAAAGTCCACAGCAGTATGTGGTGAGATACATGCTACTTGATCCTCTGTAAGGACAGCTAGCTGGGACAAATAAATTATAGCCATCTGATGTAATGGTGGCAGCCATGCCAAGACAGAAGAGAGTGGGGGTGAGGAGGATCCATACCATAATTTCACATTGCTAAAAGCAAACAAGCCCCGTCTCCACATGGGAGGCAGTACAGACCTGTCTGTTCATCAGTGGATCATCATTCATTGAGTGGTAGAGTGGCAGGGGGCACTAAGGGCTTAGCCATTATCAAGGATGCTGATAGATATATGACTTGGAAACTGGGATAGGCACAAAAGTACAGCATCTCAAACCCTGCACGGGTCACAAGAAAAAGCCCCAAAAGCAAAAACTGGAGCACAGCAGCAGCAGCCTCCCAGGGCAGGTGTACTTGAGCTGAATGTGGCCGCAGATGGCAGAAGAGGGAAGTGGGAAAACAAAGGTGAAAACTCATAGGAGCTTTCCTTGGCCAAAAGGATTTTCAAGTTAAATAGCAACCCCCACCCTCAAACCCTCTGTCCAACCCCTGCTCCCCATTCACATGCTCAGGACCCATGTCCCCACTCCAGAATTGATGATGACTACTCAGCTAGGTTTCCATTTATGGCAGTGGAGGAGTAGCTGGTGGGGAGAGAGGCAACTTGCTCAGCCCTCTCCTTTGACAGGGCGAAGGTAGAAACCCCGTAGTGAATGGGCTGAGGCTGTGGGGGCTCAGGCCGGGCCCTGGGTAGCTGAGGGATGCCATGGGTGATGCCCACAGGCTTGGCCTGGGGCAGAGGGTTAGAGCTGAAGACTCCAGGACCAGAAGAGCAACTTGGCTCATCAGTAGGCAGCAGCATATCTCGAGACCTGGTCCTCACACTCTGGGAGGCCTGTGGCTGGAAATTATAACAAGGGCCCATGGGAAGGGGTAGATATGAAGGTCGAGCTAGTTGAGGCCTGGATTCCCCAGATGCCCTCGGCTCTGGCTCTGGTACTGCCAGCAATACTGACATAGCCACGGGAGGTATGCAACAGGCTGCC
Source organism: Saccopteryx leptura (assembly GCF_036850995.1). NCBI lineage: Eukaryota > Metazoa > Chordata > Mammalia > Chiroptera > Emballonuridae > Saccopteryx > Saccopteryx leptura. The sequence continues at coordinate 70,995,658 of NC_089516.1, read as the reverse complement.
TGCCCATATGGAGACTGGCTAGAAGGTCCATCCAACTGACTGCTACTTATCCAGGCAGGACCTGTCCCCACTGTAAGAGGGCAGGGAGCCCAGGCAGGGCAGTCATAGGCCCCTGGAGGTTCAGTATAGAGGGACAAGGGACTGTCTCGACCCCATTCTTCCTCTTCTTCATCTGAATCCTCCGGCTGAGCCTGAAGCTCATCAGAGCCCGCATAGCCCTGGGCCAGCTGGGAAGTGGACAGCTCCAGCTCCAGGGTCTCTGCAGTATCAAGGGAGCGGCTCCTCCTGTTGAGAGCCATGGCAGCAGGCGGAGGTCGTGGATGCATGCCAGGCAGTCCCAAGTATCGGGGGAGACTACTCACACCCCAGGGCAGGCCTTGGTAGAATCGGCTTCGGTAGTTGTTGAAGGCATGTTTCTGGTAGTAGCCCAGCTCAAAAGCTTCCAAGGAGGCTGCAATGTCCTCATCGTTGTGGAATTCAGGATTCTCTTCACATTTGCCTTCCCCATCCCGTTCTACATCAGCAATGTCAAAGGTCACCATGGGGGGCAGCTCAGGTAGGTTTTGAGTGAAGGATGAGTCAGAGTCCGAGCTACAGGACATGCTGGAGAAGAGGTTCCCATTGCTGGTGAACTCCACAAGGGCTTGTGAGAAACTCACGGTGGCATTCCCTTCCTTCTCAACCTCGTCTTCCTCTGGCTCTTCAGGAGGTGAATAAGTAGGGTAGGCTCTCCTGGGAGATCCTCCAAAATTTGCTTCTTGCATGTCTGGCTCAAACATAGCATCACTCTGGAAGAGCTGCATCAGGCAGGTACTTTGATCCTTCTTGGAGCACATTCCCTCAAAACGTTTCTCCAGAGGACGGAAGTCCCTCCAGTCTGGTTCACTGCTTGCAGTGGCTGGGAAAGCTGATGTGGTTCCTCGGTGTGAAGTCCGAGAAGCCCCTGAGGCCCCTGCCACTAGGCCCATCACTGATGGGCCTAGTGGTCTCATCTGATACTCCACGATGGTTTTTTCTTGACGTGCTTGAACCTCTCGGACTTGAGCCTCTCGAGCACGCGCCTCGCGGGCTTGGGCCTCCCTAGCACAGGTCTCTCGGGCACAAGCCTCCCTGGCATAAAACTCTCGGGCTTTGGCCTCTCTGATATGAGCTTCTTGGGTATGTGTTTCTCGGATATGAGCCTCCCTGGCATGAGTTTGTAGGGTATAGACTTCCCTGGTGTTAGCCTCTTGGGCACGTGCCTCGTGGGCCTCTCGGGCCTCAAGCTGCTCGCGCCGAAGCTCCCAATACAACAACTGCTTCTGGATGGTCACTAGCCTTTCTTCCTCGGTCTCCATTGCCCCTGGCGGCCGAGAGGAAGAAAAAGGCTCAAGGTTCAAGAAGGGGTTAAATATCTCAGAGCTGCGACCATGGAGGTCATAAAGGCAGTCATCCCCGGGTGGAGAATTATCAAGACTATCAACTGGCTCATAGAATTCATAAAGGGCATCTCCACTGTAGCTGTCCCGGGGCAGGCAATCCCTGCGGACAAGTCCCAGGGCCTCCCCTGAATCATCCTCAAATCCAGGTGTGGTTGAGTCATAATATCCCTCATCACTGTTGGGGGCAGACTCTTGCTGGTCACTCTGAGGAGTCAGGAGGTCTCCAGGGACTGGGCCAGGATAAGACCGAACTGGGTTAAAGAGCACGTAGCCCTGGTGGCCCGGGGAAGTTGTAGGTCGGCAGCCCAGATTCAGATTGGGTCTTGGGTACATCTGAGCACTTGCCCACAGATATTCTAAGTCATCATCTTCTTCCACCTTGATTTCCTCTTCTTCCTCCTCTAAATCCACCTCCTCTTCCTCTTCTTCTTCCTCTTCCTCATCGTCATCTGGCAAGGCCATCTCCTCACCTCCTCCTTGGTAGGTGACCAGGCATGAACTTCGCTTGGTCCCATCTCGGTTGGCCCTCTGGCCTCCAGAGGCCATGCTGTCTGTCATACTGTCCATGTCCTGCTCTGCTATGATATCCCCACAACCTGTCAGCGAGTCAAAACTTTTCAGGGATGTGACATCTCCAAAGAGGAGGCTCAGTTGGTCCCCCACATGGCCGTTGGGTGGATTTACCTCTCCTACCACCACCTTCTCCCCTGTTTCTGGGCTCTGGGGGTCTTCTGGGCCACTGGCTTCAGGAGCATGCTTAGGCTGCAGGAGTCCTGAGGCACAGACTCCCACAGTCCTTTCTGGACCTTTACAGTCTGTCTTCTCAGTGGCTGCTGGAGAAGGCTCTGACGCTGAAGAAACTTTTGACCCAGGGGCATCTTGGGGTTTGGCATTTTCCTTTCTTGGGTCTTGAAGGATGTCCTCAGCATGGGCCAGAAGGACTGAGCTGACATGCTCGCAGGGCCTGGTTCTGGTCTCCTCAGGGTCATTGGCCCCTGACTCACTTTGCTCAGCACCAGAGACCTTATTCTTCCGGTGACGGCGAATACTGCTGAAAAACCCTTTCAGGCCTTTCTTTGGCTTGGGTGCAGAGGAAACCTTTTCAGCCCCAGCCTTCTCTGTGGCTCCAGCCACAGACATCTTGCATTTGGAGCCAGTCTCTAAAGCCCCGTGGGTGCTCTGAGAACTGGGAAGTTGGCAGGGTGACTCAGGCAAAGGTAAGGAGAGGCTGGTTCCTTCACTGAGGATGTCTTCATGACTATGGACTGCTTCACTCAAGCCGTCATGGGTTTTGCTCTTGCTAAGACCCTTCTTGGAACTGCTTTTCCCAAAACCTTTGCTCCGCCCCCCTCCAAAGAAACTAGGTAGGGTACAGATTCCTTTTTTGCCACCAAAGAGTTTCATGGCAGTTTTCTTCAGCCTACCTGGGCCAGATGAAGGTGGCTCTGACACTGACCCTTCTGTTGGCTGAACTGCCTTGTACTTGGCTCCTTTCTCCGCTCCTTGGTCCTTGGTATCTACAGAGGCTGCTGCTCCCTTAGCCTGAGAAGCTTCATCTTTTTGCATCTCCATGGTGATAGGGACACTTCAGGTATGTTCGGCTGAAAACGCAGCCTCTGTCTTATGAGCACGGCTAGAGCATCATCAGTCAGGAAGTGTCACAGCTGGGTCTGCAGGAGATGAGAGAGATAGAGACACAGTGCTGGTGAGCAAGCATCCAATCAGGGTTTGTTTTCACAGGTGCCTGTGGTTTCAGGTATGAGTGGAACCAGAAAGAAAGAAAGAAAATGATAAAATTTAGGGAAAACCTTAATGCACTCCCTATGCTTGGCCTGCTGGACCAGCCTCCTCTGGGCCCCAAGGCAGCAAAACTCTACACTGAGCACTAGGCAGTTGTCATCCCTACCCTCCTTATACTGGTGAGGGGTAACTGCAGCGGTGAGAAAGGCCCAGTGGTGCTATTGGATATGGACGGGCTTAATCAAAGGGGGTATGTTAGGGAGAGGCAGCAAAGGCAGGAGGGAGGTCAGCTCTGGTAACAGAATTTTTGAAAAGCATATAGCAAAATAGTTCATTGAGTCCTTATTAAGCTCTGTGGGGTCCAGGTCCCAAGATCACATTAGCCTAGGCTCTCACTGAGACTTTGTCTGGGTTGGAAAAGAGAAGTATACCTGAGGTTTCACCTCTTCCCCACAGGCTCCCTAACCTGCCAGCAGAATCTTGCTCAGAAACCCAGAATAGGAGCCTCACAGACCCACATTCCAGAGCTGCAGTTCAGGATCCGCTAAGATTACATGGTGGTCTTGGAGCAAGGAACTCTCTGGGCTTTAGTATCCTCAGTTCAAGAAGCCTAGCAATACCTCCCCCATAGCAGTTATGTGTGGGATAAGTCTAGGTCAGACTCTATTGACTGTCCTGCTGGGAAGAGATTTTAATGTGGCCTTTGGCCACTGGAATGGCTAAATTCTACTTTAGAACTGTGAGGTAGACTGTTTCTTCTCTTCATTCCTCATTATCTTGGCTTCCATCTATAAAGGGAACTCCTTGAAGGCACAACTCCACATGATTCATATTACTGGTCTGGGAGTTAGCTTCTCAAAATGTATTTAAATAAATAAACCTGGTATAAGGCACACCCTTCTGCTATTGGCTCACAATCCTCTAAATATGCAAATACCACAGAGATGAAATAAAAAGAAGGGGAGAAAACTGCCACCCACCTCCCCTCCAGGGCTGATTAATTTACAACAGTCACTACAGCTAGACAGTGGCTGGATCAGTGGGCAGCCTGCTAAAACCCAGTGACCTTCCTGTACAACTCCTCACCATTATGTCCCTCTTCTGTAGAGTAGCCATTAGCAGACTGAGAGATAGGATAAGGGAAGGGAGGCAGACCAGCTTGTGGGAGCTGGAGAGAGCTAAGCACTGCTGCTGACCTGGGGACAGCTGCCCTGTGCATCAGCCCTGTGAGAGTTGCCACCATAATAAGAGTCATGCATTCACCTCCAGTTGGAGACAACAGGCCATCACTGTGGGTGGAGGAGACTGTCAGCTACACTCTAGCCTCTGACCTCATTAGAGGAACCCTCCTGGAGCCCTGGTTCTGTTTTGCAAACATTAATTTTGTGCCTTGAGCCACGCTTGGCTTGATATTTGAATCATTAGTGTGATTCAGGCTTCCATCAAGCGCACTCTGCAGAACTGAATATTAAACTTAGAGTAAGATAATGGCTGCTTATCCAGAAAATAAAACAGGGGGGAACATATCTGATTCCCTTTCTGCAGAGGTTTGTATTGCCATCTGCTCAGGTTAGGGTATTTTTTCCTTGTTGCATATTTTTACATGACATTGTTCTAGCTCATCCCTGAAACTGATAGTCCCAATAGACACTGCCACCTCCACCCTGCAAACACACAATTATACACACACACACACACACACACACACACACACACACAACCACTCAGAGTCCTGACCCCAGGGTCTGATGGGAATAAGAGCCGTCATGTATGTGAACCACCAACCCCCCACTTTCCAAAGCACAGATGTTTTCACATCAGCCCTGAAATTACTGACAACATTGACATCATGGTGTGGGCATGAACGAGACAGGAATGCAGTAGTGCAGTTGTCTGTGAAACTGTACTCCCCTCTGTGGAATTCATACAAGTCTCTCTGAACATTTGGTAAGTGACAGACATTGAGCATAGTGAGGCAAGGTGGTACAAAACAGGAGAACCCCTAACCCTTGCTTTTGGGAAGCTCTCTGGCTAGCTGAGAGAGTCCAATATGCAACAGTCTGAAAGTACAACACGATGCAAACCTTAAAGAAGAGCCCCCGTTATTGCTTAAGATTTGGTGGAGGGTTATCATTCCTTCTACCTTGTTATTATATCCCAAGAGAAATTTGAAAGACAAACATACAACCCCTTGGACTCAGAAAAGCTACCTTGAGGAGACATTCAAGCTGAGTCTTGTCCAACAGGAGTGAGTATAAATGGCAATGATTTAGGGGGAGGAACGCATGAACTGGCATCAAGGAATACCAAGGGCCAAGTGAAAAATCTTCTGGGCTGAGATTTCCTCGTGAGTCGAAGTCTGTATTGTCCTTCTGGGTTTAGGGTTCTGGGGAAGTCGGGCCTTCTGCTGCCATTATCCTTATGCTCAATTGGGGTAGAGGCCAGCCCACTCTCTCTACATTGTCCTATTAGTTGTCACAGGCATCTGCAATATGTTGTGGAAGGACCCATGGACTGCAGATTGGGGTCCAAGCCAAGGCATCCTGCTGTGAATTGGAGATCAAAACAGCCCCTCTATAGATACCCCCATCCACCCAGCCCACTGCCATGGTGTGGGGTTTGGATGGGATAATGGACACCAAAAGCACTTTGCAAAGTACCAAGTGCAGTGCGAATGAGAAAGACTGGCATTACTGTTCTTATTACTGCCTTCCGGGTCAGGGCCCAGTAACTTAGGAAGTAGCAGACTGTGTGTCAAAGGCTCATTTGGGAAAGCCACTTATGGGGGAGAGCCGGAGGGACCGGCTGTCTCATCCCACACTGAGGAGGATCCAGGTGTGAGAGGAGTTTAAAGATGCATGTGGATTTATACAAAGTCCCTTCCTAAGGGCAGTTTTAAAAGCCCTTTGGTTGTGTGGTGGGAATGGGTGAACTAGGCGGGATTGTGCCCTGGGACTGAGATTCTCTCCCTGCAGTTTCAGGCCCTCTTCCTAATGAGGCCCAGGGTCATCTTTGCTGACAAGAGTTGGCCGTGGAACCATGCTATCTTCCTGCATAGTCCCTCCCAGGGCCATGTACTCCCCATAGCACTCAGTGTCTCTGTCTGCTTTCCTCCAAAGAAGTGGGACAGCAGGTAGCACTGATGACTGACAGCTGGTAGCCCCCTGAGCCAACCGCACATAGCCACCTTAGGCCTAGGTCCCCTCTCTACTTTCCTGGCTACCCCTCCAGGCATAGTGCTATCATTCCCCAATAGGCTATACTGCCTTTCCTTGGGACTACAGAGGTCACTGGCCAGGAGGGTCAAGTGGGGCTGAAGGCAAAGGGAAAAGCAAGAGACAGACTTCGCAGCTTCCCCAGCCTGGGACTGCCTCCCATCATGGTTCCTGCCAACAAAGTAGTCCTGCCAAACGCATGCCCTGCAACCCTTAAGTTTCTCACCTTGTGCGGCTGTCTAGGTTTCAGGTGGACTGGTGGGACTGAGGCTATTTTGTAACCCCCAGCACGGTCTGTTTGCTGCAGCTGCTGTTATCATGACAGGGTGTGGGCTATGGCTAGCCCTGTTCCAAAGGCCAGCTTCAGTCCATCTGGCATCAGTGGGTGGCTGGCTACCAGGGCAGAGCTTCCTCCTTCCCCCTCCCCTCAAAACACAAGCAGGAGACCAGTCACTAATCTGCCTCAGGGACACATTTCGATAAGGAGGAAACAGCTGCAGCCCCAGCCTTGCACATTCTGGCCCAGCTTCCCAGGGCCCACTTACAAAAGGCTACCTTAGGGAAGAAGTGTAAGGACTGATGCAGAAGCTCCAGAGGTGTGGCCACAATCCCTCAGAACTCCTCTAAGCAATTTTCCTGGGGGAAAGCCCACTCTGGGCCCCCCTGCCATTGTATCTTATTCAAACTATAGATGGACAATTTCTAGCAGCAAAACTACCTCAGTTATGGTAGAATAGCATGCTTCTTGGGGCCCTATGGATAAGTCACCAAACCACCTTAGACCTCAGTTTCCCCAAATGGTAAATGAACGCAATTGTGTAGTTATTTCACAGGAGGCTAAAGTACCAATATCAGAGGAAATGCAAATTAACTGATACCCTTCACCCAACGTAGGGTACTTACCAGTTTATAGGGTACTCCCCACTCCCTCACCCATGTTCCCTGATGGGAGATGGTAACTCTTTGTCACAAGGAAGGAAACTGTCTAAAGTCATACAGTGAGATAGTGACAGAGCCAAACCAGCTCCCAGGCCTCTAGAGTCCCAACTCCAAGACATTCTGCTGCACTGTGCTGGCCCCCAACCAGACGAGGAACACTGAGGGCAAGGACTATGCAGGGACCTGTCACACGAGAGTCATCATCTCCCTCTCCCACCTCCCCCTACTCCAGCCCAGCTGAACCTTCTCTGAAGCATTTCTAGTCATCACTGGCTGCCACTGTTTTGGCCTCAACTGATACATTCCAAAAAGCCTGCTGACCAGAAGCCAAGAGGTGTCAACCCAGCCTGTGTCTGCTCTCCTCAATGACACCACCACCCTTACTCTCAAACCATGGAACATGTTCCCCTGCATCTACTTCCCTTGGGAGATAAGTTTGAGGGGCTAAAAAAAGGATCAAACAGAAACCTGCCAACTGGGATGAAGATGCAAAATCTGAACTATTGTCTAAAGAAACGGATCTAGCTTGACTGGGCAGTGGTGCAGTGGATAGAGTGTTGGACTGGGATGCAGAGGACCCAGGTTCGAGACCCCGAGGTTGCCAGCTTGAGTGCAGACTCATCCGGTTTGAGCAAAGTTCCCCAGCGTGGACCCAAGGTTGCTGGCTCGAGCAAGGGGTTACTCGGTCTGCTGAACACCCATGGTCAAGGCACATATGAGAAAGCAATCAATGAACAATTAAGGTGTTGCAACGAAAAACTAATGATTGATGCTTCTCATCTCTCTCCGTTCCTGTCTGTCTGTCTCTATCTATCGCCCCTCTGTCTCTGTAAAAAATAAAAATAAAAATAAATAAAGAAATGGATCTATGAGAAGATCTGAAACTTAATTACTCATTTCTTTTTTAAAAAAATATTGGTTTACCATTGGTCAATAAAATAACACAGGTTTCAGGTGTAACGTTGCATCATTTGTAAACTGCACCACACACTCACCACCCCAAGTCAAGTCTCCTCCCATCACCATATACCCCCCTTTACCTGCTTCTACCCACCACCCCTTTCCCCACACTGTTGTCTATGTCTATAAGCTTTTTCTTTGCTTAATCCCTTCACCTTTTCACCCACCCCCAAGTCCCTTTCCCTCTGACAGCTGTCAGTCTGCTCTCTTATCAATGAGTCTGTTTCTATTTTGTTAGTTTATTGTGTTAATTAGATTCCACATATAAGTGAAATCCTATGGTATTTGTCTTTCTCTGACTGGGTTATTTCACTTAGCATAATAATCCCAGGTCCATCCATGCTGTTGTAAAAGGTAAGGTTTCCCTTTTATACAGCTCAGTAGTATTCTGTTGTGTAAATGTACCACAGCATATTTATCCACTTATCAACTTATGGACATTAATAATACATTTCTAAACCCCACAAACAAGGTCCACTCTCAAAATCATTTGTTCAGAGCCTGAAGGAAGGTCTGCTCAGCTTGATACCTTTCAGTGGAGCTGGAGAGAATGCTGGCCCCACTCAAGCTGCCCCTGCAACTACCCCTCCATGAATTTTCAGCCTTTCTGTTGAGGGGCATCACCTCTTGAGAGGGCATCCCACAAACTCTAGAGGTTGCACAGGATCCCATTGGTCCCTTTCTCCTCTGCTCCTAGTGAGCTGTAAACACACTCAGCCTTGGGTAATTCAGTCTGTCCATTCATCTGTTTGGGATCAACCCTCCTTCATTGTATACTCACTTCATCCAGCACAGAACAGGAGCTCAGTCAACACGGGTTCAACTGAATTCCAATTCAGCTGAAGTTTCTTAGCCTAGAACTAAAATGCTAGCTTTACCCCTTACAGGCTATGGGGTTCGATAAAGTGGCCTAACTTCTCTGAAACTCAAATGCTTTATCTGTAAAATGAAGAATACGCTACTTACCATGCAGGATTGTGGTAAGGACTGAAGATGGTAAACGTAAAACGCAGCTTGTTCACTAGAGGCCAAGTAGATATTCAGTAAAGGATCCTTGTGATGAGGACTCTTGAAGCCACCTTCTCCACTCCAGCTCCCTAGCTGCTACGCCGTGTCCTCTCAAGGTGACACAAACCCCGTTCCCTGACCTTCAAAACTTGTTCTCCCTGCACGCTTCTTCCAGTTTTTCTACCCTCAGTCTTCTGCCTTTCAGCCTCCAGCCCCCAATACACAGGGGCTTCTCCAGTCTGGGAGATTTGGGCACCTACACACCACCCCTCCCAAGACACAGGCTTCCCTGGTGAGTCTTCTTGGTGCCCATTGTCTCCCCAGAGTGCTGAGGTTTCCTGCTCAGCTTGCCAGGAACAACAGGGACCCTTAGAGCTACCTGCTTGCCACTCCCCTCTCAGGTTCCTAAATCTCCTTAGAGACAAATGTGTCTGGGATGGATGCCTGCATATAACAGCTTCCACTGTGTCAGTACTAACATAGCAAGGGCAAGATTGGAGACAGAAGAAAGGCGTCACTGCCCACCCCAGTTCAGATGAAGAAAAAGAGAATGGTTAACCTCAGGGAAATAGATAAGGGAAGCTGAGGGGAAGCCTGCAGAGGAGAAAATGGGCCAAGTGAACAATGGAGACCCTTGACTTTCCTACGTATCCACTTCCATATACAAACCATAACATGTGAGAGGCCAGCTAAGGAAACTAAGGGTTGGGAGGGGATCAGGATCAGTGTACTTGGAGGAAGAAGCCTTGAATCAGGGGCCAAGAGCTTTGTGCTTCTGTGTAAACTGGACAAATCCCTTCTTTGTTCTGGGCCACAGTTTTCACACCTAGAAATGGGAGATTGGACTATGGGTCAACTTGTCCCAGGTTTAGTGAGAAGCTGGGGGAAGGGTAGTCCTGGGCCCACATTTCTATTGCCTGCTAATCCAGGAGGCATTGTGAGGGCATATGACTTTGGGGGATTCTAGGTTTCTCTTGGAGGCATGCATCCCTGGTTTGCTGAGCCCAGTCTACCACTGCAGGAACAAGATGCACTGCAGCCCATCTTCACTACTCATGCCTGCACCCCACAACTCTGCCCAACATTTTACTCTTTCAAAATGCACTAGGCCTGGCCAATGAATGTTTTCTATTTGTCCAGAGAGGAGGAGGAGTACCACAGCAGGCCCAGTCACACACTCTTTCTCTTGAGGAAAGTTGCGGCTCTTAACAGTGAAGGCTGAAGGGTGCTGGCTGGAGATGGAGAGTTAGTATCTGCTTGGAAGCCAAGTGGAAAAGGGAGGAGGGACCGTAGGAGATGATGGAAATGAAGGCTCTATAACAAGAAACACAGATTAAATGGTCACAAAGGCCCCTGCAGCACCAGCATGCCTGCCTCTGACTCTACTAAGACTCTTTGGGCCATTGTCTATATTATCCCATAATCCCAAAATGGGAGGTACAGGGGAACAATGTACCCTCATTCATTTGGCACCTGTACTTCTGCAGTGGTTGTGGTTTCCCTCCCTGCCTTGCGAGAGATACATCACACATTCACAAGTTTGAAAATTAAGACCAAGGAGAGGATATGAAAGGTTTTGTGATTATTTAATTAAGAGAAAAGTGGTTGGCCCTGGCTGGATAGCTCCACCAGTAAGAGCATTGGCCTGAAGCACTGAGATTGCCAGTTTGATCCCCAGTCAGAGTACATGCAGGAACAGATTGATATTCCTGTCTTTCTCTCCCTTCCTCTCTGGTTAAAATCAATAAATTAAAAGAAAAAAACTTTAAAAAGAGAGAACAATAGTTGTAGTTTGGAGAGATGGTTTGACGTCCATAGCATTTCCAAAGAATTGCTAAGCAGAAGAGCAAGGGTGGCCAGCTGTTCTCAATTTCAGCCACAATGGGCGTGCATGCGCACGCGCACACACACACACACACACACACACACACACACAGTTTAGGAATAGCACAAGAAGTTCAGATTAGCTCTAAGAAAGAATTCCCTGGCAGCAACATGGGTGAATTAATACAAGAACACATTGAAATGCCTCCTCTGGGGGCTTTTCCTTTATCACCTATTTTATCTGCCTGCACAGAATTCAAAGCAGGGGAACTTATAGAATAATACTGGGAACTCCCTCTTCTAGCTGCAAGTAGCCTATCTGTAAGTGAGGGGGCTGGAAGACCTTTCTTTAGTTTTGTACACAAGCCAGTGACCTGCCAGGCTTGCTGCTATTTGTCTCAAATCTTATCCCCCTGGACCAACAGAGCAAGGCTGTTCATTCTCTCTACCCCCTTCCCACACACACTTTCCAAGGGTGTAAATGTAATAGTTCTTGAGAAGTTTTTCACACCTCCCCTACACTAGGAGAGAATCACTGGACTGCCAACCTCTTCCAAATACTTCCCTTCCTTCTGAAAGTTTCAGCCCCAAACAGGCTGCAGACCAATATCAACAAGCACAAAAGAGTCATGTTAGGGAAGGAGGGACTCCCAGATAGGGCCCCCTTCACTCTTGAGGGGCATGTGAGATGAGCTGAGATGAGGGGTTGCTTAATGAGGTGTGTTGAATGAAGGCCGTTAGACACAGTGGGACACAGTGGAAAGAGTCACTGCACAGGAGGCAGCAGCCTGTTACTCTATTCCTAAATGCTTTGTGACCTTAAGCAAGTTCCTGTTGCTTTCTAGAGATCAGGATTCCAATATGTAAGCACAGAAGTCGAAACTGGTGTTCCCTAAAGGTCTGTGTAGCTGTAAAAAATTGAGATCAGTGAAGGCCGGGGTCCCACATAGTCTCCACCAAGTTGGTATGTAGGCTCCCGGCCCTCTCCTTCCCCTCAGCCCCCACAAGGCAGAAGGGAGGCTGAAACGGTGGAACTTCCCTCCAGAGATAGCCTATTCCCCAATTCTACCTCTAGATACTACCTGCCTGATTTATGGCATGCTTCTCATCTTCTTCTAAGATCCCACTCTAAAATCCTTGCTAAAACTCCAGTTTATTGTGGCATATTTACACACACAAACATACAAAATCAAAACCTCCCAATTCCCTACTCTTTGATGGCTCCTCCCCCCCAGGATCAGCTTCCCCATTCCATAGCCTGACATTTGGGAATCTCCACCACTGGGCACCAAGCACCTTAAAGTCATAAAGTCTCAACCAGAAAATACTCAGTCACCTCACTCAGTCTGCCTACACTGCCCCCCTCTCCCATTCCTAATTTTGATTATATCATTACCCTTTGCCTAGACCAGGGGTAGTCAACCTTTTTATACCTACCGCCCACTGTTGTATCTCTGTTAGTAGTAAAATTTTCTAACTGCCCACCGGTTCCACAGTAATGGTGATTTATAAAGTAGGGAAGTAACTACTTTATAAAATTTATAAAGCAGAGTTACAGCAAGTTAAAGCATATAATAATAAGTACTTACCAAGTACTTTATGTCAGATTTTCACTATGTTTGGCAGAATAAATTTTTATAAAACAACTTTCTATAGTTAAATCTATCTTTTTATTTATACTTTGGTTGCTCCACTACCGCCCACCATGAAAGCTGGAACGTCCACTAGTGGGTGGTAGGGGCCAGGTTGACTACTACTGGCCTAGACAATCCCCTCTACTTTCTGGAAATTTCTCAGGAGGATCCCCCTGTATATATAGATCTCCCATCTCCCCACAATTTGTCTCTAGGCTCAGAAATCAGCAATCAAAATTTGTGTAGTCTGGGGTCTGGACAGTTCAGATCCTAAGCTTGCTGTTGAAGGAAGACATCATGATTTATTTTTTTCTCCTAGTTTCAACCCCCTCCTTCTCCATCTTCATTAGGTATACTCAGTAAATACCCGAGTCTTGAGTATCATTTCTCTAATCACTTTGATATGAATCAGGACAATTCCAAGTTGGAGAGATAAAGGTCTTCTTGAAAGTTCTACAAAGAAAGCAAGTCCTTCTGGAGCATTTAACTGCTATGCATTGCTAGGCTTTGAGAGGGCTGTGGCTGAGGTCCAGGTTTCATTTACCTCTCTGAGGGGTTCTGAAAGAACTCAGATATCCATGATATTAGGGAGACAAAGTAGAGGCAAGGAAACTTAATTATAGCTTGCCCCCTATTATAATTTAAGCCCCCAAATGCTCAAAGGACTCAGGCAGCTTGGAAGAGTTCTAAGAAAGAAGAGATCATCATGGGTCAAGAGACAGGCAAGAAAGGCACTCAGAAGGGCCCAGAGCTGGGGCCAGAGAAGAAAGAATAGCTAGACATGTACACTGAGTGGGTTTTCGTTTGGGTTTGAGTTTGAGTGTGGGATGGGGAGTTACATAGGGTGGATGTGTTAGGTGGCTGTTAGTTTGAGGCAGGGCAGAGGGCTGGTCCAGCCCTGCGCTGGAGATGCACAGATGCAACTTAGGGAGTTCGTGTTGGCACTAGTCCAGGTGGGAGGTGAATGTAATATCCGCAGTACTTGCAGAAGTTCCCAGCTAGCCTTCCTCCTAAGTGAGGAATTTATTGGGTCTCATTGTCTCTTCTCAAATGGTTCTCCCCCCTCAGAAGTTGGTCAAAGGTCCAAAAAGGATCTGACAAGTTCCTGGGTGGCTCCTTGTTTCCTGCTCCTCAGAAGTGTAGAGAGTCCATTGCCAGAAGCACACCAAGGTGCAGCGAGCGAGCAGTAGGCGGGGCCGAAGGAGGGGAGTGGCAGTGGCGAAGGGGCCCCTGCTGGAATACCCAGTTGTGAGGAGATTCCAACAGCTCAGTGCTCTCCCCGTGCCAGTCCTCTTGCAGATGAAGCAGGAGGGCAGAGACATAGAGGGAGGCATTTGTGTGCGGAGCATAGGCATAGGGGAGCATAGGCTCGCCTTGACCCCGTGGCCCAAGCCAAGAACAGCCTGAGCAAAAGGAGGCCGGCTCTGTGGGGACAGTCCAGCTGCCAACCGGGAGCCTGGTCTGTCGTGAGCCTCGTGGGCACAGCCTTTCATGGCCAGGGAGACTAGGCAAAGTCGGGCGGTCGCCAGTACCAGAAATGTCTGCAGTAGACAATGACAGCGGCGGGCGGGCTGGGTATTTTAAGTAACTGCGAAGTTGGAGGGTTTGACTGCTTTTCTAGCTCTCTCACAACATTTAGAGGGTGTTTTCCCTACTACAATACTTGCTTCCTAGGCCTCTGATAGAGACACTCCGTCCCAGCATCGTGCTTATCGCTATTTTGAAAGGGAGGCTGGAGAGAAAAATGCGGCCAGTGCCCTCCAAGGGGAGACCTGGCACAGCGAGGGGGGAGACAAAGCGGCCTTGCAGTTCTAGCACATGGGCTAACTTGAGCTGCAGCTCTAACCCAAGGTCCAGAGAGCCCTCCTCCCCCGCCAGTCCGCAGGGGCGGGCTCCAGATACGCCTGGAGGCCCAGGAGCAGGGGGTGCGGCTGGTTAAGGCCACAAGGCCAAGGTTCTGAAGGGAAGTGGGCAGTCTACAGGCCCAACTCAGCTCCTCCAGTGGGGAGGTACAGTGTAGATACCTCAATCCGTCGGACCTAGGCCAGCACCTTGGCTTGGTCCGCAGAGGAGAGAGGCAGGAGATGCGCAGGGGAGGGGAGGGGAGAGGAGGGGCAGCTATAAGGCTGCTAGAGTGAGAGATACCCGCGTAGCACAGCTGTTCCAGCTAAGGTGCTACAACAAAGCTGCAGAGTTCCTGGACTACGAGTGCACCACTGGGGTGCCGGATGGCGGCTCCTCGCCAGAGACTGCGCGGCAGCACGTGCGGGCCTCCTCCCCGCCTCCCCGCGAGTCCGGAGGCTTGGCCCGGGCTAGCCCGCCCGCCTGCCCACCCCCTTCCCCCACCCCCGAACCTCGGTGGCCCGCGTCCAGGGGACTCTGCTCTGGCCTCACCAGACAGTCCTCCAAGCCGGTTCCGAAGGGGGGACGGACAGCGGCCTGGACCCGACTTCCCCAGCCGCACAGCTCCACTCCGGGAGG
Organism: Saccopteryx leptura; assembly: GCF_036850995.1. Classification (NCBI taxonomy): domain Eukaryota; kingdom Metazoa; phylum Chordata; class Mammalia; order Chiroptera; family Emballonuridae; genus Saccopteryx; species Saccopteryx leptura. Next base: position 70,980,436 of record NC_089516.1, on the reverse strand, counting down.
CCAGAGCCGAGCACGCGGGTCTGCACAGGATCGCGAGCAGGCGGAGCCTCCTGGCTGCCCACAACGCTTACCCGCTTACCCGCTTACCCGGCCCGATTCGTTTTCCAGCCCGGTTATTGTCTGCCGCGCAGCAGTGGCCCAGCTGGAGCCTCAGCTGCTGTGGCTGAGAGCGCCGCCACCGCTGTTTCAGCCGCGGCCGAGGCTCCAGTCACCTCCTGCACTGGCTCCCCTTCTCCAGGCTCTGGGCAGCTCCCCCATACCCTCTCCCCGCAACCCACAACCACAGGGTGGGGCGTCCGCGCCCTGACTGGCAGGCATGTGGCCCAATCGCCATGGTGGGAAGGCGTGCCCCGCCCCGCCCACTGTTTTCCTCCAAGCGTTTCTCTTTAAATGCAAATAAGCCAGTGTGCGGTGTTGGCAAGGGGCGGAGAGGGCGCAGAACCCCTCGCAGGGACTCCCTACTCCCGCCCCTCCGCCAGATCGTTTGCCGCATGGGGACTCCACGAGTTCGCAGGGCCGGCCCAACCCGGATAGGGCTCACCGGAGCCCTGGAACTGGGTTTCGATTTTGCGTGCGTCCTATTTCCGTGGTCGCCTTGCAATCACGCTGTGGCGGCCGGGCCGCCACCCGGCAGTTTATTCCAAAGCGAAAGACAGGCGGGGAGAGGCGGGGCGGAGTGGCTGGGAGCCGGGGGTTCTGTAGAGCCCTTTGAATCTGGCCGGACCCACCCGTAGGCGGAGAGAAGGCCCCGCAGCCAGCGGCCCCAGGAAGCTCAGAGGAGGAACTCACCTGTCAGGACAGAGCCAAGTGCAGCTCCCGCGCCCCGCTTCGCCCCTCTCGTCGGCACACCGGGGCCTATAGGAACCATCTACCAACTTCCACGGGTTACCAAAGGGCCTGCTGCCCAGAGAAGGGGGAGACGCTCATCCCCAAGGTCACCCAGCCCGCCAGCGACAGAGACAATTTTGGAATTCAAAACTCCGGGCTCCCTGTCCAGGGCTTCTTTCACTTTTCTTCTCTGGAGAAACCTATTTCCATAGTTTGACCCGAACCCAAATTTCCCATCTTTCACGGAACTCGGACTGATTCATAAGGTTTACAGAGGCCCCCGTAGCCTTTTAATGGTGAGCTAGGCTTTGTGCAGTTCCCTCTCCCTGGAAAGTCTAGATATTATGAAAAAAAAAAATGTTTTGTCTGAGCCCGAATTGGAGGTGTCTAAGTTGCCGGCGGACTGAGGAGACCTGTACTGGTCTTGCCAGCTGCAGTGTCTGGGATGGGGGCCAGGGGGGGGCAGCCTCAGCTTGGGTCTCTACGCTGAGGGCATTAAGTGGCATTAGTGCCTACCAGGGCCAGGTGAGCTGAAGAACAAAGAATCCAGTTCTACCTCTAGTACAAGAATATCGAGCAGGCCCAGCCCTGAAACTCTGGGAATGTCTAAAAACAGAGGTTGGAGGGACAGTTGAGGGGATTAGAGCACAATGCCTGCCATTTCTGCATTGCAGGAGAAGTGTTCTCTGCTGTTCTACTGGGTCTTTTCTGCCTTAAGAAGATCCAGCTGCTAAACTGGTAAAAGGAAGACTGCTGTCTCTGCATGCGTGGAGCACAGGAACTGACATGGCTGCTGGACTGGGATGGGGCTCCAGCTCTGCCTGAGACTTGAACTGTGACTTTCACCAGTCTTTTTTTGTCTCTGTGCCAGTCCATCACTGTTTCCACAAGGAGAGAATAAGATTGGTCAAGCTCTTTGATCTCTTACAGCTCTGACAGTTCAACTCAATTCTTTCTATAATATTCCTTGATGTTCTATGACCTTCCATGTTACTCTATATATCTCCAACAAAAATCAGCAATTTGAACGTCAGACCTCCTATCCTAGTTCCAAGTTCAAATAAATGGCAAGGAAGAGGGAGGTGCCACTAGCTGGCTCATTATGAGACTTTGTTGGGCAAGTACCTTCCCCTTCCTAGCCCCAGTTTCCCCCTTTGACAGACTGGGCTGTACTATTTCTCTGGAGCTGTAGTTTCTTGCTTTGCAAAGTCCTGATACTCAATTGTTGGGCCTGATTTGAAAGTGTCTTTTTATCAGGTGCTTCCTTTCTAGGCTTCCTTACTGCTTTGTGCCTCTGGTTGCTTTCCACCTATTCACTTTTCACCCAGAAACCTGATTCTCTGAAATAGACTAAATATTACAATTTGGGGAAGACAGTTTCCAAAGCTGGAGCCCAAGGAAACAGAGGTTCAGGACAGTGTCAGAGAGAGAGGGGGTATGCAATTAGTTAAGTAGTGGGCTTGAAATTACCCTGAGATGAGAGGGCACTGTCATGCTGTTCTTGTCACAGGAACTAGTCCTTTTTGTCCTCTGCTCAACTGCCAAACATTCTGCCACACCAGTCAACTTTGGGACAAATAGATATTGGACACTGGGTTGGACTCAAAGGAATAGGGCTTCAGGACATGAAAGTAGTCTGTGATATGCTAAAGAGGTCTCCTAGCTTGGTGCCTTTCTTCTTGGTCCTGGTACTCCTAAGACTCAGGAGAAGATTATGTATGTACACATTAAGGGAGACTGGACATGGAAGGGGAGTGACATAGTTCATTGTATGACCCACTCCTCTCCAGGGACAAATAGGGAAAGACCACTGTGGGCATAAACTTGTACCTCAAAGTACTTTCTCGAAGAGGAAACCCTCCAGGCTGTTGATCCTACATGCTGCTGATGCATGATCAACTTGCTAGGGCACTATAGGGGCTGTTGGTGAAGAGTTTCTTCACCTACAAAATAGAGAGAATCTCTCTGCTGCACAGTGTCTTATGGCTGTACTGAAAAACCTATGAGAACAGATGTGCAGGCTATCTGGAGGCAACCTCATAAACTCAAATAGACAGACTTGTTTGCATGACTACAATTCTCAATTCTTTCTTCAGCAAAGGTTCTATGGGCACCTCCTTTTTGCTAGGCCTGATGATAGACATTGGGAAGAGGAGGTAGAGTGGTAACATTCTGGGAGAAAGGGGATTATGAAGATGGAGATGTGAGATGAGCTGAAAACCAGACTAGAGGTCTGACAAAGGTATCTGGCACATTGTGGATGAAGAGATTCCTTCTTCCCAGATGAGGAGGGGCATCAGATAAATATTTACTAGAGGATGGCCCTGATGATTACAGCAAGTCAGAGAAGTAGAGGAAGAATTCCTGCTTACACCAAAGCCCATCAGTGTGAGAAGATATAGCAGATTGGGCAAGAGCTAGGACTCTGGACCCCTGAGACTGAATATTTGTATAGGGAGAGAGGAAGAGTTGGACATTAGGATAGAAAGATAGGTTTGGAGCCAAAGTGTAAAAGATCATGACGGTCCAGTTAAATTGAGGCTCAGCTACTTATGTTTGTCTTTCCCAAGAAAGCAAGCAGTGTCGTGTAGTGGCTCTGCTACCAGACTTTCTGGACTGGGATGCTGGCCACACCACTTAAGTGTGGTATGACCTGGATATGTTATTTCACCTCTCTGAGTCTGTTTCCTCTTCTGAAAAATAGGAATAATAATAATATTCACATCACAGATTTGTGGTGAGAATTAAATGAGTATTCCATGTGAGTGTTTAGCACAGAGCCTGATACATATGAAGCTCTCAATAAATGTTAGCTGCTGCTGCTGTTATTATTGTTGTTGGTCTGCTTGTGATCTAATATGCGGATATTTAAAGTTATGCAACTCACAATATGACTTTGAAACCACTTTTTGATATAAACACACATGAACCTGTGGTTCATTACACACAGATTCCTTTTGATTGTACAGAGCCAGACTGTTTCCCAGGAGAGAGGGTCTCTCTGTTCATCTTTATATCCTCAGCACTCAACAGAAAGTTTAGCACAAACTAAATACTAAGCAGATGTTTGTTGACCATCGTCAAATAAGACATCTTCAGGTCTAATGTCAAGCGTAGTTGCCAGCACCACCAATGAAATGTGATGTTGCCACTCTCTGAGCTCCTCCTCTGTGCCAAGCCCTGTGTTTGGTGTCACACACATAATGGTGAACCAGACACAGCTTCTGGCCTAAGAGCCACCAGTGTGGTGGAGGAGGCATAGAACCCATCAGACGAATTACCTACAGTTTGGGCAAAGCACTGGACAACTTGGGCAAAGCACTGGACAGTGTGGCCATCCACTGAACTGAGGAATATAAGAACAAGATTAGGATAATGTAATGATTCTATTTAAAACATTCTGAATTTTACTTGTCTGAAATCCCACCTCCAGGCCTTTGCACTCACTATTCTTTCTGCCTACAATGTTTATCCTCTGAATACTGACATGGTTTGTGCCTTAGTTCCTTCAAATGTCTACTCGAAAATCATTTTATTTTAGTGAGACCTTCCCTGGACACTTGCAATATAAAATAGTAATCCCCATTGCTACCTCCTTCACTTTCCAATCCCTTAATTGGCCCCTTTTCTTACCCATAGCATTTACTATCTCTTGTTATATTATTTTTATTGTTATTTATTTATTTTATTGTTATTTTTAATGGTCAACTTCTCAGAATGATAATTAAAGCTCCATGAGGACTGATAGACAATGAACAAAATAAATAAATAAAATATATTGTATGTTAGATTGCAATAAATGGTCTGGAGGAAAATAAAACAGGAAAACGGTATAGTATTGGTAGGAGTGTGCTATTTTAAACAGGGTAGTTGATAGAGGTCTCACAAAAATTGTAACATTGAAGTGAATGTCTGAGGGAAGTGAGGGAGTAAACCATGGGAGTATCTGGAGAAAAAAAACATTCCAAACAAAGACCTTGAGGTAAGAACATACTAGAGTGTTAGAGGGTCAACAAAGTAGCCAGTGCAGCTGGAGAAGAATGAGTATGAGAAAGGAAAGTAGTATGAGAGAAGGTCAGAAAGGACATGGGAGGAAGATGCCATATGGCTTTTTGAGTAATTTTAAAGACTTTAGACTTTGTAGGATTTTGAGCTGAGGACTGGCGTCCTCTTAGTGAAATGTGTAGGAGTTTGTAACAGCAAAGGAGGAAGAAGTGAGACCAAGAAGGAAGCTCCTATAGTTATACAGGTAAGAGATGATGGTGGCACAGACCAAGGTACAGGCAGTGGAGGTAGTGATAAATGGTTAAATTCTAAATGTATTTGCAAGATAGAGTTGATTAGTTGGCGATGGCACCAAGAGCCAACAAAAGCCCTAAGAGGGAAGGATTGGCAAAGTGAGACCAGAGCCATGAAAGCGACTCTTCAAGAAGCCATGGAAGATACAGGGTTTTATGAAAGATGGCATTAACAAGAGTATATGTGAAAGATGTTGCCCAGAAGTCCAACAAGATAAAAAAAGATGCCATTGAATATAAATCTTGGAAGTCACTGGTGATGTGGGCAAGGCCAGAAGGGGTAGAATTGAAGGTTTACACCACCAGACTGCAGTAGGGTGTTAAGAGAATAATCTGTGAGGAAAGAGAGAATACATGCAGCCTCCTTGTTCCAAAAGTTTGACTGTAAAGAGACGGTAGCTAAAAGGGGTCTTGGGGTTTGGGTGTGTTTTTGTAAAATGAAAGGATGTGAATTTGCTTATGTACTGGGGCAGGGAATCAATACAGGAGGCAAGATAACTGATGGCTGGGAGGCCCTGGATAGGTATGAGGGATGCAATCCAGAGCCCCAAGAGATGAGTTAGCCTTGGCTGGGAGGATGGACCAAGACTAGAGGAAAGGATGGTACATACAATAGTTTGTTGTTATGGGAAGTTAAAGATGTCATATCTGAAGATCTCTACCTGCTCTGGGAGTTTGGAAGCAAAGTCCCCAAAGTGAGAGGAAGTGTAGTAGTGAGGGAGGTTCAAGGAAGCTTGCTAATATTGGACACAATTTGAAATCGCTGATATTGCATAGAATGGGCAAGTCGATAAAGGCCTCGCTGGAATGTCCCCCAGGCATGTACAACAATCCCATTCTATTACAGGAGATGCTGATTCAATTCCTAACTGTGTGAATTTGAGCAAGTTATTTAACCTCTGTGCCTCAGTTTCTTCATCTAAAAAGTGTGCATAAGTAAAAGAAAGCCATTGAATTAAATGAGTTAGTTTGTGCTCAGTGATTACTGAGCACAATGCCTGGCACATAGTAAATGTTCAATGGGTATTAACTCTTATATTTCTATGGTGATTTGTTATTTCATTTTCTTCTATGGTGTTCACAAGCCTAGGTCTAAGAGAGGATGATAGCTTGATCCAAAGTTATTGTGTCAGTGGGTGAAAGACTGAAGTGATTGAAGAACACAAGGTCAAAGATGGACAGGGAAGGAAGTAAATACGGGTGAGTATGGGGGAGGGGTGGCAAATGGAAAGAAAGCACAGAATTATGTGATGCCTGAAACACAGAGTCTGATACAGAGTAGGCCACAATAAATATGTTGAGTAAAAAAAAAGTGGAAGATTTAGCTGGGTCAAACTACAGGGTTTTAGGGATGTCGTTTCTGGAAAAGTAAGCAGTTCTGGCTAGGAAGGGGGACCTGTATTTTCAGATGAGGTCAAGAGAAATGGTAGTAAAATTGAGGGCAGATGGTGTTGTGAGAGTCAGAGACTTGAGGAATTGCAGGTGAAGGTACTGCAGGGGTCACTGGACTGGCCCTTGCCATTAGCCCACCCTCTGTTTTTCTACTTGAGACAGTCTGTGTTAGGAAGAGACTGGAAAAGTAGTAGCCAGCAAGTAGACTAGTGTCTGGAAGCTAATGTCTTTTGTGACTGTAGGCGGACAGAGGTCAGAAAGTAACAGAATGAACTAGATGCATCTTGGTTAAGTAGATGGTTTGACAGGCTTCTCTGGGGCTAGAGAAACAATGAAGCCCTGTAGAGTTTGGAAATAACCAGAAATAGTAAGGACAGGGAGAGCTATCCACATGCCCAGCTCCTCACGCTAGACTTGCCCCAGCCCCTTAAGCCTATCACCACTGCTTGGGGCTGCCACCTTTCCCTAACTTGCCTTATCACTCATTAGTGCCAGCTCTATCATGGGAACCACGGTTAGAGCTTCTGACAGCTAATGAGATGCCACCCTTCTCAGTGAAACACAACCCTGCACACATACTGCCCAAGCCTGTGAAAAGAAGTCAGGACTTGCCCCTCACCCTTCCCCGGTGCTCCTACTTATACATGAGGCAGAACATGGCATCCTGGGAAAAGCTCAGGTCTGAGATACAAAGATCCCCATGTGTTCTAGTCCCGGCTCTACCATTGCTTTCTGGTGTGATTTTGGATGAGTTCCTTTCCTTCTCTGGACCTTAGTTTCCACAGCTGTACAAATGCTGTTTGGCTTATCTTACAAAGTTGTTCTAGAAGTAAATGAAATGATGGGTGCACGAATAACTTGTAAACAGTCAAATTCTCTGTGCTTGCAAGAAAGTAATTAAATTAACATTGTCGGAATAAACCTATGCATATATTTCCAATTAACTTATGACAGAGGGGCCAAAACACACTATGGGGAGAGGACACTCTCCTCAATAAATGGTGCTGGCAAAACTAGACAGCCATATTCAAAAGAATGAAACTGGACCACATACACAAAAATTAACTAAAAATGGATTAAAAGCTTGACTGTGACCTGAAACAGTAAAACTTCTAGAAGAAAGCATAGGTAATAAGCTTCTTTGCATTGGTCTTGGTAATGATTTATTTTTTTTGTATTTGATACCAAAAACAAAAGTGACCAAAGCAAAAATAAACAAATGAAACATCAAACTAAAAAGCCTGGACACACAGAAAAGGAAGCTATCAACAGAATTAAAGGCTACCTACAAAATGGGAGAAAATACTTGTCAACTATATCTCTGATAAAGGGGTTAAATTCAAAATATATAAAGAATGCATCCAACTCAATAACAAAAAAATTCTGATTTAAAAATGAGCAGAGGATATGAATAGACAAAGAAAACATACAGATGGCCAACAGGCATATGAAAAGGTACTCAACATCACTAATCAAAAGAGAAATGTAAGTCAAAACCACAAAGAGGTATCACCTCATATCTGTTAAAATCGCTATTATCGAAAAAACAAAAAATAACAGTGCTGGTGAGGATGTGGAGAAAAGGAAACTCTTGTTCATTGTTGGTGGGAATGTAAATTTCTGTGGTTACTATGGAAAACAGTATGAAGTTTTCTAAAAAAAATTGTGATACTACAATTCCATTCCTGGGTAATTAGGCTGAAAAAAAAAAAGAAAACACTAACTCAAAAAGATATATGCATCCTCATGTTTATTGGAACATTATTTATAATAACCAAGACATGGAAGCAACCAAAGTGTCCATCCATAGATGAAATGATAAAAAATGTGGTGTGTGTATATATATATATATATATATATATATATATATATATATATATACACATACATACATACAAGGGAACATTATTCAGCTATAAAAATGAAATCTTGCTATAAAAAATGAAAACAACATGGATTGACTTTGAGGGCATTATGCTAAGCAAAATAAGTCTGACAAAGACAAATAACATAATCTCATTTATATATGAAATCTAAAATTTTATAAAATGCCCTTATAGGTACATAAAACAAATTGGTGGTTGCCAGAGGCAGGGTGAGGGGTGGGTGAAATGGGTAAAAGTACAAACTTCCAGTTATAAAATAAGTCACAGGGATGTAATTTATAGCATGGTGACTACAGTTAATACTGTACTACATATTAGAAAGTTGCTGAGTATAAATGTTAAAAGTCCTCATCACACAGAAAAAAAAATGTAACTATGTATGGAATGTATCTAGACAGATGTTAACTAGACTTATTGTGATCACTTAACAACATATACAAATAATCAATCATGTTTTATAGCTGATACTAATATAAAATTATATGCCAATTATATCTTATTTAAAAATGTAATGCTGCCAGATTTGCCCTGAGAAATCAGAGAACATGTTCTCCATACATTCAGTAAGTGATTCCTATGACTGCGCATACCCCATTGCAAGAATTGAAACCTTCAAATCCAAAAGACCAGAGTATTTTGGGCCTTCTCCAGTCTAGTACCTAGAGTGTTTGTCTGTTTGTTTGTTTGTTTGTTTGTTTGTTTGCTTTTCTCCTTGAGAGAGGCAGAGAGAGACAGAGACAGGAACATCAAGCTGCTCCGCATGTGCTCTGACCTGGAAACCAAACTGGCAATCCCTGCATTCCAGGATGACACCAACCGTGCTATCTGGCCAGGGCTTAATTTTTTATAGATTTTTTTTAGAAAGACAGAGGGAGGGAGGGAAAGAGAGAGGAAGGGGAAGGAAAACATTTGTTGGTACACTCAGTCATGCATTCTTTGGTTGCTTCTTGTGTGTGTCTCGACTAGGGATCAAACCCGCAACCTTGTTGTTTTGGGACGACACTTTTAAATGAATGAGATAACTGGCCAAGGCCCTAGCCTGGTTTTTGTTCAAATACATGAAACTCAAACCAAATTTAATTGGTTATCCAAACTTTCCTGCTTTTTCCCCACTTTCATGTCTTTGCTCACTGAGTTCTCTCCACTAAATACGTTTTTCTTCCTCTGCCTTGATTAAAACCCTTTCCACCATTCAATACCAGATCAAATACCACCTCTTCCATCATGCATTTCCTTGAGAGAGCAACTGAAGGGAATTTCTCTGGTTCTGAAGTCCAATAGACCATTTTCCACTTTGTATCTATTCTTTGGAGGCCACCATTCTGAATAAAGGAAAATTATTTTCCCCTCATAGAAGACAATGTAAACTGATCAGTGGCATGTGAAGAGCAGATCAAGCTCCAGACCTGTGTCAGTGCCAAAAAGGAAAGGAGAAAAGAAGGGAAGAAAGGAGAGAGGAAAGGAGGAAAGAAGAGAGGGAGGAAAGGAGGAAGAAAGGAAGGGGAGGTCAGGAGGAGACAGGGAGAGATGGATAGGAGAGAGGGAGGTAGCCTAGCTCACCTGAAAGAGTTAATATTTGGCTTTCTTAGAAGCTGGTGGCTGTAGTGCGGTGTATGGAGAGCAACTAGGTTATCATTTGGGACCAATGCCAACAAGAGAGTAAGGGCCAAGGAAAAGATTTCACTCCAGAGACAGTAATGTCACCTCTGCCTCCTCCTCACAACTCCAAGAGAAGGCTGTCTTAGAAGACTCATCATCAGAATTTGAGATGATCCTTTCCAACCCCTGACCTGTTTTTGGATGGAAAAGATTGGACCTGGTAAATGTAAGGGGTTTAACGCACCAGGTCTTGAGGTTGACTCTGCCCACTAGCAGCACAGGCAACTGGAAATATAATAGCCAATAACATGGGCACTTAACTTAGGGTCTTGTTCTGCTTATCTGGGAAATGGAGCTAAGAGTTTCAGCCCTTCCTCTCTGTCTAGAATTTAGTATGCTCCTACCTCCCCCTCAAGCAGAAGTCCTTTGAAATTGCCAGAGTATCCACATGCCTTCATGGGTCAACCACAGGATCTGTGTCTCAGATGCCACAGGGCAGTTTACCCTGGCCAGGCTCCATTCAAAGGCTGCCTTTTCTGGGGAGCCTATAGTAGACGAGGTTGCTAAGGTTGACTCCTCATCCACAGGAGCCTTGACTAAAAGGATGGGGGGTGTAAAAGCAGGATAACTCACCTGTAAGAAGAGAGATGGGGCTGTGTGCCTCGAAACCCTCTGTCTATGCTTACAGCCCAGTTCTTCAGTTCTCTTGCTTCTTGGAGACAATTTGCAGTGCTCTTCAAAATGCGTAAGAATGACAATCTGGAAGCTGAGTGGGGCAGGATCACAGAAATAGATTTCTAGCTATCTTGCCTTCATTGCTAAAGTCTCTCAAACACTAGGAGCTAGGGAGAGTGGGGAAGGTAAGAGGTAGGAGAGGCAAGTCAATGCAAGACCCCATTCCCTTCCCCAGTGATAGATCATGATATAGGCAGACTGTCAAGGCAGATCCCAGAAAGAGCTCTGAATGTCTATAATGCTTCCCAAGTAGAGAATATCTGCATTATGCTCCTTCATTCCTTCATCTTATGTCTCTTTTACTGTGCATTCACATTCCCACACAGGTGTCATGCAGGAAAACATAAGAAGATATTGTGGAAGGATAAAGAATTAGCAAAACAAAGGTGCTTGGATTGGAATTTGTGCAGTTACATATGCTGGTCTTGTTTTCCTCTATCCCTTGCTTTTCTCCACATTGTAGGAGACTGACTGATCACTGCAGGCTTTGATTTCCAGGATCCCTCATTCATCATCTTCCAGGCAGGTTCAACCAATGAGTGGAAATGGTGGGAGGGTAGGAAAAATGGAAACGTCAGGTAATTTAGCCTGTACCCTTTGTCCTTCTGATGGTGTTTGCTGTGTGTATTCTATGGCTCCTGCTGTCATTATAATTCCAATTCTGCCATGTGATCCCAGCTCCTAATCCAGTTTCCACCATCTCCAACTGTTTCCCTGTTGTTCACCTTACCTTAATCTGCCTTATATGGCAAGCGGCTGATCCTTATAAACTGTTTCCTAGGCTTTCATATTAGTTGACTTTCAGCTTCTTCCAATGCCAGAGACATTGGAGGCAAACTGAAGAACAAGAATGAGTGAAAGTAGAGTGTATTTCTTCCTTTCCTGTGGTTTGGGCAGCATCTATTTTCTATGGTTCTAGCTCCTGTGGAAAGACCTGTGATTCCACTTGCCATCAGGTGACCCTTGTCCTTTGTGGACATACTTTCTCCGTCACGTCTGCAGCCTAGGCATGGTCTTGGACTTCTAGTGTCACTAATGTCTTGGTTACCTTCTTGTCCTGCCCAAATTCTCTGCCTATCACCTATAAAACTAATATTTTTGTGCATTAAATTCTATCATAAATATTTAGTAATTTGTTTTCCCAGTTAGATCTTGATTATGAACTGGACTTGTGGAAATGCAGCCTATGACTCAAGGTGAGTGAATGGGAAGCTCTTTGGTCACTTGACTCAAAATAATAGGAGATTGGGTGACAGTCCCTGAAAAGGTGCCTTGCAGCAGCAAGAGAAATGGAGGGAGGTACAGGGTTGAGCAAGCTCAAGCTATTCTTTCACCTACTTGAATTCTTTCTTCAGGACTTTGCTTTTAGAACAACACCGCTCCAAATTATCTTGAGGATTTTGGTAGAAAGGTGGCCAGAACACCTATACCTCTCAAATGCTAGACCATTAACCATTGCCATCCTTCCTCATGGGCAACCAGACCACTATCCTACCCATGAAGAACCCCACACACACACCAGACACAACAGCCACCAGGATTTATTTTGTCAATGATTTTATTGTGGAAGACAATACAAAAAAGCTGCTCAAAGCAGTGGTAAGAGGTATAGTGCCTTCCAGCTACCTGCGTCTCCAGGAGGTATTGGGGGTGTCCTGGGTTTCTGGGTAGACTGCAATATTACAATTGATGTTTAAGGTAGTTAATCAACACAGAGGGAATATCCAGCTGGTCAATAGCTTGTGACTTGTTGGCCTGGCGCAAAGTTCTGCGGATAACTAAACGGGTCAGCGATAGTAGTTTTCGTGGAGTGGCTACAGCAAAGAGAAACAAGTCATGGGAAGGCAGTTTTCAAGATAATTCTCCCACCCAAAACATCAATCACCCTGCCTTTGCTGCTGCAACCCTAAATGCCCTCTTCCTTCTAAGAAATGCCCCTCACCTTCCTTTCAATGTATGGTACCAATAGGAACACACTGAGGCTTAGAGAGGCCATGCTCAAGACTATAAAAATGTCATTGACAGAGCCAGAACAAGATATTGGGCTACTGCTATCCCCTCCTCCTTCATCTTAGTGATCTTGTCCCTAATAAGGAATATGTAACCTCTTCTCTACTGAAGCTCCAGTAGAGAGAGAAAGATGGTGTTTCTTGCCATTCATTCCAGAAGGATTGACTTAGGGAATGATTTTGGGCCCTGGGACCTCCACAACAAAAACCCTATAGGGTTGGTCTGCTTGACACTCACCTCGAGCCTGTAGCAGTAATACAGTGCCTTTATCATCTTTCTTGTCCAGGTTATGGGGGACCGATGGAAGGTAGATGTTAGCACCAAAGTCAATTAACAGTTGGATGTACTCTGGATCACAATTATGGTAGAGACAGATTTCCAGGATGGTGCGGGGCTGTGGGACTCGAGCTAATAGGTACTGGTTAGTGCAGTTGTAGTCCGGGTCTGCCCCATAAAGCAAAAGTAAGCGGAAACAGTCAAGGTGTCTATAGACTGCAGCCAAAAGGAGGGGGCCAGAAAATGAAGTTATGTTTGATGCCCAAACTGGTGGTTTAACCTTAGCATTTGGATCTGCTCCGTGACCTAAGAGTTCTTGCAGGATGGTAACAGCACCTTCACGTGCAGCTGTGAGTACAGGAGAGCAATTGTTGTAGATGCTTCCACTAGGGCAGGCTCCAGCTTCCAAAAGCTCATGCACGCAATCCAGATGGCCACGGCTGACGGCAGTAAAAAGTGGTGTCTGTGCCTTGACGTCCAAGCTATCAACATCAGCGCCATGCGCCAAGAGGACCTGCAAACAACTAAGGTGGCCACAAGAAGCAGCCAAGTGTAACGGGGTCCCAGAAACACCCCAGCCACTCCAACTGTTGATGAAACGTTTGTAACACTCCTGGCGCAAAAGCTGGTCCAAGGAGTGAGAGTCATTTCTCTGCACCGCGTCACGGAGAGCCTGCTTCTCCCCAGTGCCGGTGTCCTCCTCCCCCTTGTCAGGCTGCAGGAGGGAGAAAAGCTTGCTAATGTCCATGAAGTTCATGCTGGCTTGTTAAAACATAACTATTCTCATTACGAGGAGAATATGCCAGATCTGTGGGTGACAAAAACAGGATAAACTGAGGACCCTAATCAAAAACCTGGATGCCAGCCCTTGCCCCCTATCCTTCACCATCAGGCTTTTCACTCATGGGTCCCCTGCTTCACTCCTATTTTACCTTATTTCCATGCCCCAGAGATAGATGCCAAAACAAATCAGGCCTTTTCATAGCTTGGTGCCTTTGCTTATGCTGTTCTTCATGTCCTTCAATCTTTTACTTCTGGGAAACCCTTCTAAATCTTCTACTCTCCCTGCTCAGATTCCAAAGGCTCAGAAGTAAACTTTAGCCTGACCAGGGAGTGACACAGAGGGTAGACCATTGGACTGGGACATGGAGGACCCAGGTTTGAAATGCTGAGGTCACCGGCTTGAGCGCAGGCTCATCAGGTTTGAGCAAGGCTCACCAGCTTGAGCCCAAGGTCGCTGGCTTGAGCAAGGGGCCACTTACTCTGCTGTAGCCCCCTGGTCAAGGCACAGTGGAGAAAGCAATCAGTGAACAACTAAGGAGCCACAACAAAGACTCGACGCTTCTCATCTCTCTCCCTTCGTCTGTCTGTCTCTATTTGTCCCTCTCTCTGTCTCTGTCACTCAAAAAAAAGAAGTAGTCTTTAGTTATTTACCTTTATGCCACATTTCCATTTATATGTGCCTCATTGCTGTGTAAACCGCTGTGTTAATCTTGTATTCCTAGACTCCAAGTCGAATCTCTATCAAAACTGAGAATTTGGTAGATTCATCTTCAGATGAATCAGTTCAGAATGTGTGAACTAATGAAGTGGCCCTGGTCTGGCTGTTACTAGGCCAACAGAATAGTGCTTTGTGACATCAAGTTCTCATCCCTGAATATTCCGACATCAACTCCACCTCTTAGCTTTTTAGAAAAACTTCGACTTCTTCACAGCCCCTCATGTGTGACATCCCCCCAGATTTATGCCCCATGCTTCAGGTAGCAAAGTTGCTCAGGAAATGGATGGAGAGTGACATTTACTGAATAAATAAAGAGGTGTTGTTACAGAGAACACAGTTAAAGAAAATGAAGTAAAAAAGATGGCAGGAAATAGTTAAGTTTTCCAGGGAAAGCTCACTTCTCTGGTGACAATTGTATTCTGCCCCAGAACCACTTCAATCCAGGAGTACCTTTGATTGCCAGCACCTCCTTGAAACCCATGGTTTCTACAACCCTCTGGGTCAAGCCTTCTCCCATCTTCTCTGCTCCACCCAGCCTAGAGCTTTGCCTCAACCTTAAACTCACTTATCTCCAGTTTCCCCAGACCCTGTGAAATCACGTATGACATAATCACTGACTCAACCTGACTCTTTGACCTTAACAGTCCCATTTCTAGTGCTCAAAACTCAAAGTTACCTACCTCATTTTGTAATGTCATTAGGGTAAGCTGGTAGGTAGGTTTCTCAGAGTTCAAGTCTCCCTACTTTCCCATGAACCGCAGCTGTGGACTCAGGGCCACACGCCTCCTTTTATTTACTGTCTACCTCTGCCATTCTTCGTTAACTTGGAACCTCAAATACAAACCTCAAAAAAAAAAATTGTGAGGTGGGTCAGTGGCATCTCCCTCAAGTTTAGATTCCTCCTTACTCACAAGCATCAACTTTATGTGCAGTCTTATTATTTATTTATTTTAGGGTACAATTATAAGGAGATAATTTTAGAAATAAGGTAGACCTAAATTGGTGACTTAGCACCCCCAATCCTGTGGTGGGATTCAGCCAGTTCACACTGGTTCGGCAGAACTGATACAGGTATTGATCGACTTACAACCTATGCAACTTACGACCATTCGACTTTATGACCACAATCGCTAGCCATGACTGCTCCGCGTCTGGTAGCGCAAGCGTTGCCCAGCTGGACATGCGACAGTGCTGGCCAATAAAATGTTTCGTATATGTTTATATATTTTGATATGTTTTGTAATTGGGAAAATGTTCCTATGGTATTTTTTACACCTGTATTTTGGATTTCTGTATGCACCTGTATTTTGTAATTTTGTATGTTTTGCAAATATTAAACCAGTTGTACTGGTAATGCAGTGTTTTACTTAAACCTGACGAATGTAAAAATAAGAAACAAAATGGTGTAGAGATGATGCAAATGGCATAAAATGAACAAAGAAAATTATGATATATAACAATAATGAAAGAAAATTATGATAAAATATGACTTAAAGGTTTTTATAACATCATTTCACAGTACTGTACATATAGCCTACTCAACTTACGATCAAATCTTGTTATGACTGGTCTGTCGGAACCAATTGTGGTCGTAAGTCAAGCACTAGCTGTACTTAATTTTTTCTTGAGTTCGGTGAACCAGTTGTTAAAATGGCACTTGTAATCAGAGTTCTCTCTATGGTGGGCACTGGGCAGCTGCCTAATGTGGAAATCACAAATTGACATTTCTTTCTCTTTTTTAATGTTAATCTGCACAACAGCATATTCTAAGGGCCCTTAGTAATAGTCATTCCATCCATAGGTGAAAAAAATTGCAAGTGAGGATGCCAATCAAGAAGCAATATAGACATATCTTAAATAACAGTTTTACTGTATTATTGAATATTTTTTCAGTAATATTTTAAAACTCTTAGAACATAATCTAGTTTTTGTACCTCTTTGATTGATCTTATCTAAGTATTAAATGCATGAAATAATAAACTACATTTTGGTATATCTTTTTTCATACTTAAAACGGTCATTAGGACAGAGAACCAGTTGTTAAATTATTTGAATTCCACCACTGGCCCAGTCCCTAGCTGAGTAACATTGGGCAGGACTCTTTCCTTCTTTGGGACTCAGTTTCTTAACTACAGGACAAAAATGGTAGTCCCAGACTCATAAGCCCATTTAGAAGAAGAAAGCTACCATATATTAGATCTTTGAAGGTGAGCTTCCTCTCTTTGCATCTTCAACCTCCTCACTGGCTCCTCCCACTGAACCATCTTAAGAAACAAGGCAAAACACTAGATATATTTCCTTTCATCTCTTTCTTCATGAAACCTATCCATAGAGTTGTGTTCTATCTACTTTCCCACCTCCTATTATTCCCTTCTCTACTATCTTCAGTCTGACAACACCTACCCTCAATCACATACTAAGACAGTTCTTTAAAAAAGTCATCCTTGTGGTTAAATTTAGTGGCTACTTCTGAGATCTTTCTTCCTCAGTCTTTTCTGGGACATCTGTCCCCACTGACTATACAGTCTTCCCTTGGCTTCCTGGTGAGCACACTTTCTGATTTTTCTTCCCTGTTTTTCCCCCAAATAGTTATATTTTTTCTACTTCTTTCCTTGATTATCTTCTCTCCTTCCCCATAACTGTAACTCTCACATTTATTCTGATTATTTTAAACCTATCACTCCAAGCCTTCAACTCTCTTTAGCAAAATGTATATATTCACTGAGTTTCTTCAGGTACTTCTAAGTTAGAAGTGTCACACCACCACTAGCACCATCATTATCACAAAACTTAAATCATGTCTTAGTTCTTACCCATCCACTTAGTCAACCAAACCAAAAACCCAAGACTCAGTCCTTTTATCTCTTCATCCCAGTAACAACCAATTTGTCATCAAGCCTGGTGGATCTTACTTCATAGAAATCTGTATAAGCCACCACCATCAGGCCTATCCCCATTGCCAGTGCTTTAATAGCCCCCTATCATCTTTTGCCTCAATTTATTTTATTTTATTTTAATTTATTGGGTGTACATAGATTCTAGTAATGCCTCTATTTTTATAGTAGTCTCCCAGCTAGTTTCCCATTTCCCATTTTCTCCACATTGTGACTAAAATGATTATTTAAAAACAAATCTTATTTGTGCCAATCTCCTGTTTCAAATCCCTAATGGCTTCTCTTTCTTTCAGTATACAGCTCAGATGCCTTAGCCTGACTGAGAGGTCCCTCATGAGCAAATCTTAGCCAACATCTCCAGCTTTGCTTTGTAGTAAGCCTCTACTTATACCTCAAGATTCAGCGATAAGAGAACAGAAATAATAGCTCTCCATGCTTTCTTGTGTGACATGAATTTTCTTCTAATCAATTAGTTCCTTCAGAATCTATGCCTTTATAACACTATAGCAGTTATCACACTGTACTGTGACTCCTACATGGGTCTGCTTTGCTCCCACTGTAGATTGAAAGGCCGTATAAGGTAGTGATAAAACATGGTCTGGCATTCTGCTTAAATTCCAGATCCATCACTTAGATCACTTACTAGCTGTATGACTTAGGACAGATCACTTGATTTCTCTGTGCATATTTCTTCATCTGTATAGGGAAGATTATACCTGCTTCAGAAGATTATTGTTAAGATTAAATAACTTAATACATATTAAGTGTTTAGAATAACACCTGATTATAGTACTCAGTAACTATTTTTACTGTGATCATGATCACTTAGGTATTCTATGACTATTTGTGAAGTCTTATAACCTCAGAACTGAAATGCACCTACTAAATCATTTCATTTACTTTCCTCAATTTAGAGATTGAAAAAACTAAGGCTCAAAGGAAAGCAGGGACTTTTCCCCAAGGTAATATGGCTAATGTTGTTGATTGGTTCATTTGAAGGAACCCAGAACATACCTATAATCCTGTGATTTTCAAACCTATTTCACCATAAGAAGAGGTAATACCATATTATCCCTATTTTGTAGATGGAGAAAACTGAAGCCTGAGAGGGTAAGGGATTTTCTAGTTGCCTTACAACAAAGCAATAACAGAGCCAGAAATAAAATCCAAGTTTTCCTATTTCCCATTCTGTTTTTCTATTGCAGCCTGAAAATGAAAACATAACCTTGTCTCAAGCAGGTTTTTTGTTGTTATTGTTGTTGTGGGTTTTTTTTATGAGCTAGACAAGAAGGAAGAGAGATGAGAAGTAACAACTTATAGTTGTGGTACTTTAGTTGTTCATTGACTGCTTTCCCATACATACCTTGACCAGGGGGCTCCAGCCAAGCCAGTGACCCCTTGCTCAAGCAGGTGACTTTCGGCTTCAAGCTAGCAACCTTTAGGCTCAAGCCAGCGACCATGGGGTCATATCTATGATCCCACGCTCATGACGGAGACCCTGTATTCAAGCTGGTGACCCCACACTCAAGCTGGTGAGCTCACACTAAAGCGGATAACCTTGCACTCAAACCAGTGACCTTGGGGTTTCAAACCTGGGTCCTCAGTGTCCCAGGTTGACACTCTATTCACTGTGCTACCACTTGGTTAGGATCAAGCAAATTCTAAGTGCAGCTCCCAGATTCTTCAGCTTTGAGGGCCATGATGAATTCCAGGGATTTCATTCATGAAAGGCTTATTTACAAATCATTTCTTCTGACAGCCAGCAAGAATTCCCTTCTTAATATATTTTGGGAGTAGTTGTGTCCAGGAAGTTGAAGAAGTCAGGAGGTGTGAATGAAAATGCTAAGGCTTTTGCCAAGTTCATACCATGAGCCCATAGCAGGGTCCATCTAATGAGCCTCCAGAGGGAAATCAGGCAATGGCCTCCAGCTGGCTTGGGCACTTTAGTAGATTGTGCCTTATTAGATAGGATAAGAAAATCTAACTGCTCTACTTGTCTAACTTAGCCTTGTGATTTATTAATCAATAGTTATTATGTGACCATTCTGTACAAGGGTCATTTTCTTGATCCACAAAGTGCAGGTGTGTTAAACCTTAGTGTATGTATGTTTAATACATAAAATAAAAGACACAGGATTTAAAAAAAACCAAATTATATTGAAATAAAGCTTTCAAATATATTTCAAAACTGCATGATATAGTAAAAAATGTTACTTATTAACAAATTTCTATGTTGATGATAAGCATAAATGACAGTTCCAGAAATCTGCCATGACTGTAATATGATGTAAAACATCTGTCATTCCTTCTGCTGACCAAGTTACATTAACTAGTAATACTACTGCCATTTGCTGCTTACATTTACTCTTGAATGAAATGACAAATTTCTAGTTAGAGATTAGGGGGATAAAAGGTAACTGTCTGTCCATCTATATTTTTGGCTTCTTTGAATTCTATCTAAGGTCCTCTTGAGTGTCTATGAATCCAGGTTGTTTGTAAGGGAACTGCTTGTTATTGTGAGGCCTAGAAGAGTCTCCCAAACATTAGTAAACTGTTTTCAAGACTCATCTTCCTCCCTACATCCTGAAGAGCTTTATCTGCCCTTCTTCCCTGAGACTACCCTGCTTCATCTCTGCATACAGACTCACAAATAACACACAAAGGCTTAAGACAAATCTCAATACTCCCTGAATTATATAATGGCAGTTTATATCAAGAAGTAGGTCCATTTGGTCCCCAAAGCCTAGGAAGACACATTCCCTTGGGACAGACACAGCAAGAAGTCATCACTGTATCCTTCTTTCCCTCAGCAAGCAAGTTTTCCTATAGACCTCTCAGTGCTCCCAGAAACCAGGCCCAGTGGGAACAACCTATGGGCCTGCAGGTCCACTACTCCATGTACTCACCAGGTTTCTGTCTGAGGCTGTGCTGCTTAGGGTTGCCAACATCCAACCTCTCTGTGAAGCACTGTGCCCTGGTGGTCCCTCCTTGGGGAGTCTCTATTGCCCCAAGGCACAAGAGACTCTCAGTTTTGACTGTTAACACTGCCTGAAGGCTAGATGTCAGCCCCTGGGCTGACTAGGTCCAAGGGGCTAATTTTAGGTTACCCTTCACCCCTCCTCCCAGAGCCGTGTTATCTTACTAGTGCCGTTCTGGGAGTGATTCAAGCTTGGGGGTGGGGGGCGCTTGTGGGTAGTCCTGGAAGTACTGACTGACAAGTTGACAGGTGTCTGGTGAGTTCAGAGCTCAGACTCCTAGTGTGTCCCTGTATACCCCTCTCCACCATTAAAATGGGCTACAGGGCTAGATGCCTTAGCTTTCTTTCTCTAGGTCAAATCTTCCTCCAGGCAGGCCCCTCCCCCCTCCATCCAACTTAGCCTCTTGGATTTTCTTTTCCTTTGTTGAAGGTCCATCAACACATTGCTCTCCCCTCCCCCACCCACCCTCACTCCCAAAAGTGCAGAGGACAGTAGCAAGCAGAGACATCCATACTGGAATGTGTACCGGTAAGGTTTTCTGAAGTTTAATAATGCCCTGATCATTTATAAAGCCTTCCTCAGTCCATTAACCCACCAGACTCAACCTGAAGAAAATGCCCACAGCCTCTCCACTCTTCTCAAAACTAAGGCATGAAAACAGATTAGTGAGTCCAGCACAGGGAACTTTGTAAAAACCTGAGCTCCCAATAATATTATTTTATCTCCCTGGTTGCCTTTAAATGAAGTAAGTGGTAGGGAGAGAAAGCTTTAGAAATAGTAAAATTATCTATATTAGATGTCACCCCAAAAGAAACTGCAAGCTAGCTTCCACTTTCCTCTGGGACAAGATGCCAGCCTAGCATTTAGTACACGAACTACATCACAAAAACCTGATCATGCTGAGAAACTTAATGGAAAACGTGTCAAGCAGCCACTATGTATAAAGTTCTAGATGCAGGAAGAACATAACGAAAAGTGAGATACAGAGTCCATGAAAGAGCCTGCAGTTTATTAGGACAAAAAACATGGAAACCATTATATTTCACATAATGCAAATTTTCCAGAACTAAAAGCTTCTTATGGTTATCTGGTGTCTGTTTCAATCTCCCAATTAGTCCAAGGGATTATTGCAAGTTTCTATGTCCCTAAATGTCACCAAAACCAATAATGCCTTCACATTCCCTGCAAAGATATTTCATTCTAGTAGAAAACTTGTCACAAGACTGCAGGGTCCTTCTCTTTCACCTCCAATCATCAAGAAAGAGAAGGTTCCAATAAGGAAAAATAAAAAGCCAGTGAGGGACCCAGAAACATATTGGAATAAAGTACTAAGGACCCTGTTTCACATTAAAAGGGAATTTCCATATTTCAGAGAGATGATCAATGACTTCTGCTGAAACGTTTCCAATAGTAGGGTTCTCTCTACATCAAAAGCAGCACATATCATTATCACACAGCTCAATTAATCCTTTTTTTTTCCTGCTAAACCTATATCTACATCTATGCACCCCTGAGATTAATACTGATCCTATCTTTGTTCACCCTTAGGACCTCAGTAAACACAGTCACTTTCTTTGCTCCCAAACAAGCTCTTTAGGGGCCTGAACGCAGATATTCTATCTTTCCTGTCACATTATCTCAGGGAAAGCAGCCTATCTCCTTCAACTATTTATTTCAAACTGATATCAATTCAGTTCTTTACCCAGTGTTGTGGACCACATACAGGAAGTGGCTACATGTCCTGCTTACATGTTAACAGCACCAGAGAACGCCTAGGAAGGCAAATGACTCTTTTGGAAAATGTCAGTGTCTCAGTGTGGTCAGGGATTCTAATATCAGAAACATCAAAAAAAGAAAAACATGTCTGCTTCAGTTTATTTCGAGCCAAAGGCCTAAAGTTGTTCATTATCTAAAGCCTCATGCAAACCTGACTAGCAGCCAATAAATAAGGTATTATGATGTTAAAGATTACAAAGAAGGATGTGATTTTTGAAAAAAAATTAGTGGGTTTTTTTAATTTCCATTTTTATTGAGATAATAGTATATTTACATACAGTTGTAAAAATAATACAGAGATCCCTTGTACTCTTCACCATTTCCCCCAATGGTAACAACATTTTGCAAGACAATTTCGCAATAGTACAATTGCAAAATTAAATCAAGCACAAGGCATGTGGTAAACATGAGATGTATGAATCTGTTATCAGTGAAACACATACATAAAGAATTAAATTATTTTATAGCAAATTTTTTGATAAGTAGAAAGAGTACACTCTAAAATAAGAATAAAATGTATAGTAAATAGATAAGCCAGTAATATAGTATTTATTATCATTATCGAGTATATGTGCTATATTTTAAGTGGCTGGAAATACAGCAGGTTCATTTTAAGCCAGCATTACCACAAACACTTGAGTAGTGCCTTCAGTTACAATGTTAAAGAGCTTGTGACATAACTAGAAGATAGGGACATTTCAGCTTTATCACAGTCTTATGTGATCACTGTTTATTTGTGGTCCACCTTAGACTAAAATGTTTTGAGGTGCGTGACAGAATTGTGCATTCTATCCATTGACAAGAAATATTTCTGTATTTATTTAGTTCTTATATTTTATCTATCATAGTTTTCTAGCTTTAGTTTTCCTCATGTAGCTCTTCTATGTTTTTTTGTTAAATCTATCTTCATATATTTCATTTTAATGTAAATGGAACATGCTTTTAATTTCAAATTGTATTTATTCATTGCTTGTATGCAAGAAAGTGGTTGACTTTTGTATATTAACCTTGTCTCTTGAAACCTTCCTATAATTGTTTATTAGTTCCAAGAGTTCTCTTGTCCATTGTTTAAGATTTTCTTTATACAATCTTGTCTTTCGTACTAATCTGAATACCATTTATTTTCTTATCTTGCCTTACTATATTAGCTAGGACTTCCAGTGTATGTTGAAAAGGAGTGTTAAAGAGAGGCTGCCCTAGTTTGTACCCAATATTAGTGGGAAAATTTTGAGGTTCTTACCATTAGGTATGATATTTATATTAGCTATAATTTTTTTGTAGATATTCTTTATGAATTTGAGAAAGTTCTCTTCTATTTCTTGTTTATTGAAAGTTTTTGCCAAGAATGAGTACTGGATATTGTCAAACACTTTTTCTGCATCTATTGATATGATCATGCAATTTTTTTAGTGTGTTTCTGTGATAAATTACATTAATTAATTTTTAAATGTTAAACCAGGCTTAAATGCCTGAAATAAAATCACACTTCATCATGGTATATAATTATTTATATGCATTGTTTCATTTGGTTTGCTAATATTTTTTATTTTATTTTCTTGGATTTTATTTATTCATGTTAGAGAGAGGAAAGAGAGAGAGAGAGAGAGAGAGAGAGAGAGAGAGAGAGAGAGAAAGGGGGAGGAGTAGGAAGCATCAACTCCCATATGTGCCTTGACCAGGCAAACCTGGGGTTTCGAACCAGCGACCTCAGCGTTCCA
The DNA here is from genome assembly GCF_036850995.1 of Saccopteryx leptura. NCBI lineage: Eukaryota > Metazoa > Chordata > Mammalia > Chiroptera > Emballonuridae > Saccopteryx > Saccopteryx leptura. The sequence goes on along the minus strand of NC_089516.1, from coordinate 70,956,545 downwards.
GGTCAACACTTTATATCTACTGTGCCACCACAGGTCAGGCTGGTTTGCTAATATTTTTTTGAAAATTTTTGCATCTATATTCATGAGAGATACTGGTTTGTGGTTTTCTTCTCTTGTTAAGTCTGTAATAGGGATTTTATAGAATGAGGTAAGAAGTATTCCCTCTGCTTCAACTCCTGGAAGAGAATGAAGAAAATTGTTATACTTTCCCCCCCCCCCCAAGTGTTTGATACAACCCACCAGTAAACCCATTTGGGACTGGTGATTTTATTAATTCTTTTTTTTTTTTTTAGTTTTATTGATTTGAGAGAGAGAGGATAGGAGAGAGAGAGAGAGAGAGAGAGAGAGAGGAACATCAATCTAATCAATCTATTCCTGTATGTGCCCTGACCAGGGATCGAATCCACAACCTCTGCACTTCAGGACAACATTCACATTAAGTATTGTATATTGTTTTGTTTTTTTATAGTTGACCATTTTATCACTATGCTCTTCCCCTCTTTGTCTTTAGTAATTTTCCTTTCATTAAAATCTGCTTTTTCTTACATTAATATAGCTGCTCCAGTTTTCTTTTGATTAGTTAGCGAGAGGTGACATTCATGTGGTTCAGATTTGCTTCCCCTTAATGTTTAGCGATTTGAGCATCTTTTCATGTACTATAGCCATTTACATAGTTTTTAAAGAAATGTCTATTGAAGTTTTTGCTCATTTTTAATCAGGCTGTTTTTGTTGAGTTGTAGATGTTTTAATATATTTTAAGTATTAATCTCTTTTCATATATATATATATATATATATATATATATATATATATATATATGCTCTGCCAATTTTTCTCCTATTCTATATGTTACCTTTTCATTCTGTTGATAATGTTTTTTGATGAACAAAAGTTTTCAATTTTGGTGAAGTTCAGTTTATCTATGTTTCCTTTTCTTGCCTCTGCTTTTGGTATCATATATAAAAAATAATTGCCAAATCTAATATCATAAAAATTTCCTTTATGTTTTCCAAGTTTATTCTTTTCCACATAAATATCCAGTTTTCCCAGACCACCTGTTGAAAACAGTCCTCTCTTTGTTGAATGATCTTAACACTATTATTGAGAAACATATGACCATATATTTGAGAGGGGTTTCTTTTTTTGTTTGTTTGTTTGTTTTTGTTTGTTTTTCTGGCAGAGACAGAGAGAGTCAGAAAGAGGGACAGATAAGGACAGATAGGAAGGGAGAGAGATGATGAGAAACATCAATTCTTTGTTGAGCCTCCTTAGTTGTTCATTGATTGCTTTCTCATATGTGCCTTGACCGGGGGGCTACAGCAGACCGAGTGATCCCTTGCTCAAGCCAGCAACCTTGGGCTCAAGCTGGTGAGCCTTGCTCAAACCTGATGAGCCCACAGTCAAGCTGGCGACCTCGGGGTCTCGAACCTGGGTCTTCCACATCCTAGTCTGATGCTCTACCCACTGTGCTACTGCCTGGTCAGGCTATATGAGAGTTTAATTCTAAATAATCTAGTCTATTCCACTGGTGTATATATCTTATCTTTATGCAAGCCCCACATTGTTTAGACTACTGTAGCTTTCTATGAATTATGAAATTAAGAAATGTGAGATCTTCAGCATTTTTCTCAAGATAGTTTTATCTATTCAAGGATCCTTGTAATTTTATACAAATATTTGGATGGAGTTTTCTCTGCAAAAAAATGCCTCTGGAATTTTTATAGGGATAACATTGAATCTATGGGTTACTTTGTATAGTATTGACATTTAACAAATTAATTCTTCTAATTCATGAATATGAATATTATCCCATTTGTGTCTTATTTAATAAGTACCATTTGTATTTTTCAGTGAACATATCTTTGACCTCCTAGTCAAATATATTCTTAGGTATGTTATTATTACACATGTCCTCATAAATTAAATTGTTTTGTTAATTTCCTTTTTGAATTGTTTATTGTTAGTATATAGAAATGGAATTGATTTTGCATGCTGATATTGCATTCTGCAACTTTCTTGTGTTCACTTATTAGTTCTAACATTATATTTTTATCAATTTAATATCTTCATGTCCTCGAACAGAAATAACACATAATTTTACCTCTTCTGTTCCAATCTGGATCCCTTTTATTCCTTTATCTAGCCTAATTGCTCTAGCTAGGACGTCCTGTACTATATAGTGAGTAGAAATTACATAAGCAGTCATTATTGGCTTGTTTCAGACTTTAGAGGGAAAATTTTCACCATTGAGTATATTACCTGTGTATTTTTAATATATGATCTTAATTATGCTGAGACAGTTTTCCTCTATTCTTATACAAAATTTTATTTCTTCATGATTTATTTTTGGTAAATTGTTTGTTTCTTGGAATTTGTCTGTTTCTTCTAAGTTATCCAAGTTTTGGCATGCAATCATTCATAGTACTGTTTTATAATCCTTTGTAATTCTAAAAGATTAGTAGTAATGCGTTATCTTTTTTTTTCTTATTTCTGATATTTGAATAATTGCTAAGTCTAACTAAAGGCATGCAAATTTTGTTGATATTTTCAAAGAACCACCTATTTTTTATTTTTACTAAATTCATTGGGATGACATTGGTTAATGAAATTATATAGGTTTCAAGGCTATAATTTTATGATACATTATTTGTATATTATATTTTGTGCCCAACATCCAAAGTTAAATCATCTTTTGTCACCATGTATTTGACCCAATTTACCCTTTAGTACTTCCCACCCCGCTTCTATCTGGTATCCACCACAATGCTGTCTTTGTTTATGATTCTTTTCTTGTTTCTGTCTTGTTTGTTCATTTGTTGCTTTCAGTTTTATGTGCCATATATGAGTGAAATAATATGGTTCTTGTCACTTTCCATCTGACTTATTTTGCTTAACATGAAATTCTTAGTATCCATCCATGTTATTGCAAATGGCAGTATTTCATCTTTTTATGGCTGAGTAGTATTCCATTTTGTATATATACCAATCTTCTTTATCCAGTCACCTATTCAAGGACATATGTTAGTTCTATGTCTTGGACCCTGTGAATAATGCTGTAATGAAGGATGCATATATATGTGTAATTAAATATTTTTCATTTTGGGGGGGTAGATACCTAAAAGAGAGGTTATTGGGTTGTAACGTAACTATTCTTTTTTTTTTTTTTTTTTTTTTTTGTATTTTTCTGAAGCTGGAAATGGGGAGAGATAGTCAGACAGACTCCCGCATGCGCCCGACCGGGTTCCACCTGGCACGCCCACCAGGGGCGATGCTCTGGCCACCAGGGGGGGATGCTCTGCCCCTCCGGGGTGTCGCTCCGCCGCGACCAGAGCCACTCTAGCTCCTGGGGCAGAGGCCAAGGAGCCAACCCCAGCGCCCGGGCCATCTTTGCTCCAATGGAGCCCCGGCTGCGGGAGGGGAAGAGAGAGACAGAGAGGAAGGGGGGGGGTTGGAGAAGCAAATGGGCGCTTCTCCTATGTGCCCTGGCAGGGAATCGAACCCGGGTCCCCCGCACACCAGGCCGACGCTCTACCGCTGAGCCAACCGGCCAGGGCCACGTAACTCTATTCTTAATTTTTTAAGGAATATTCATACTGTTTTACACAGTGGTTGTAAGTTTGCATTCCCACCAGAAGTGAGAGAGGGTTCCTTTTCTTTGACAAATTCTCCAATATTTATTATTAGTTGTTGAAAATGTCCACTCTAAAATGCAAATCAAAACTGCAATGAGATACCACCTCACACCTGTTAGATTAGCTATTATTAACAAGACAGGTAATAGCAAATGTTGGAGAGGCTGTGGAGAAAAAGGAACCCTCCTACACTGTTGGTGGGAATGTAAAGTAGTACAACCATTATGGAAGAAAGTATGGTGGTTCCTCAAAAAACTGAAAATAGAACTACCTTATGACCCAGCAATCCCTCTACTGGGTATATACCCCCAAAACTCAGAAACATTGATACGTAAAGACACATGTAGCCCCATGTTCATTGCAGCATTGTTCACAGTGGCCAGGACATGGAAACAACCAAAAAGCCCATCAATAGATGACTGGATAAAGAAGATGTGGCACATATACACTATGGAATACTACACAGCCATAAGAAATGATGACATCAGATCATTTACAGCAAAATGGTGGGATCTTGATAACATTATACGAAGTGAAATAAGTAAATCAGAAAAAATCAGGAACTGCATTATTCCATACGTAGGTGGGACATAAAAGTGAGACTAAGAGACATTGATAAGAGTGTGGTGGTTACGGGGGGAGAGGGGAGAGGGAGAGGGAAAGGGGAGAGGGAGGGGCACAAAGAAAACTAGATAGAAGGTGAGAGAGGACAATTTGACTTTGGGTGATGAGTATGCAACATAAGTGAACGACAAGATAACCTGGACTTGTTATCTTTGAATATATGTATCCTGATTTATTGATGTCGCCCCATTAAAAATAAAATTATTAAAAAAATTAAAAATAAATAAAAATAAAAATATATCAGTAAAAAAAAAAAAAAGAAAATGTCCACTCTAACAGGTGTGAGGTAGTATCTCACTGTAGTTTTGATTTGCATTTCCCAAAGAACTAATAAGTTGAGCATGTTTTTATGTATCTGTTATCCATCTATATGTTTTCTTAGTAGAAGTATCTGTTCAGATTCTGGGTCAATTTTTTTTTTTTTTTCATTTTTCTGAAGCTGGAAACGGGAAGAGACAGTCAGACAGACTCCCGCATGCGCCTGACCGGGATCCACCCGGCACGCCCACCATGGGGCGACGCTCTGCCCACCAGGGGGCGATGCTCTGCCCATCCTGGGCATCGCCATATTGCGACCAGAGCCACTCTAGCGCCTGGGGCAGAGGCCACAGAGCCATCCCCAGCGCCCGGGCCATCTTTGCTCCAATGGAGCCTTGGCTGCGGGAGGGGAAGAGAGAGACAGAGAGGAAAGTGCGGCGGAGGGGTGGAGAAGCAAATGGGCGCTTCTCCTGTGTGCCCTGGCCGGGAATCGAACCCGGGTCCTCCGCACGCTAGGCCGACGCTCTACCGCTGAGCCAACCAGCCAGGGCCCTGGGTCAATTTTTTTTATTGCATTGATTTTTTGTTGTTGTAGTTGAGTTGTATGAGTTCCTTGTCAGGGATGTTGTTTGCAAATATTTTCTCCCATTTGGTTGGTTGCTTTTTTGTTTTGTTGGTGATTTCTCTTGTTGTGCAGAAGCTTTTTAGTTTTATATACTCCCATTAATTTATTTTTACTTTCCTTCCCTTGTATTTGATGCGAATCATCTCTAAAACTGAAGTTTTTTAGTTCAGTTTTCTTTTATGTAATTTATTTTTTCAGACCTTATATTTAGGTTTTTTGATCCATGCTGAGGTAATTTTTATATAGGGACAAACAGTAGCCTACTTTCATTTTTTTTGCTTGTTGTTTTCCAATTTTCCCAGTACCACTTATTAAAAAAGACTTTTTTTTTCCCATTGTAAGTTTTTGGCTCATTTGAAAAAAAATTGTCCATACACATGTGGGTTTATTTCTGGGCTTTCAATGCTCTTGCACTGATCTATGTGTTTGTCTGCCAATATTATGCTGTTTTGATTATTTTTGCTGTGTAGAGTAATTTGAAAGTAGGAAGTATGATACCCTTGGCTTTGTTCTTTTTTCTCAGGATTGTTTTGGCTATTCAAGGTCTTTTGTTATTCCATACCAATCTAATGATTACTTTTTTTAAAATTTTATTTTATTTATTCATTTTAGAAAGGAGGGAGGGAGGGAGGGAGAGAGAGAGAGAGAAGAGAGAGAGAGAGACAGAGAGAGAGAAGGGGGGAGGAGCAGGAAGCATCAACTCCCATATGTGCCTTGACCAGGCAAGCCCAGGGTTTTGAACCGGTGATTTCTTGTTCTATTTCTTTAAAAGGGGCCATTGGGATTTTGGTGGGGATTGAATTAAATATAGTGTATTTCTTTAAGTAATATGGCTTTTTTTTAAATTTTTTTTCTGAAGCTGGAAACGGGGAGGCAGTCAGACAGACTCCCGCATGTGCCCAACCAGGATCCACCCGGCATACCGACCAGGGGACGATGCTCTGCCCATCCGGGGCATCGCTCTGTTGCGACCAGAGCCACTCTAGTGCCTGAGGCAGAGGCCACGGAGCCATCCCCAGCGCCCAGGCCAACTTTGCTCCAGTGGAGCCTTGACTGCAGGAGGGAAAGAGAGAGACAGAGAGGAAGGAGACGGGGAGGGGTGGAGAAGCAGATGGGCGCTTCTCCTGTGTGCCCTGGCAGGGAATCGAACCTGGGACTTATGCATGCCAGGCCGACGCTCTACCACTGAGCAAACCGGCCAGGGCCAATATGGCCTTTTATTTATTTTTTGTTTTGTTTTGTTTTGTTTTGTTTTTCTTCTTCTTCTTCTTCTTTTTTTTCTGAAGCTGGAAACGGGGAGAGACAGTCAGACAGACTCCCGCATGCGCCCGACCGGATCCACCCAGCACGCCCACCAGGGGTGATGCTCTGCCCACCAGGGGGAGATGCTCTGCCCCTCTGGGGTGTCGCTCTGCCGCGACCAGAGCCACTCTAGCGCCTGGGGCAGAGGTCAAGGAGCCATCCCCAGCGCCCGGGCCATCTTTGCTCCAATGGAGCCTCGGCTGCGGGAGGGGAAGAGAGAGACAGAGAGGAAGGAGGGGGTGGGGTGGAGAAGCAAATGGGCGCTTCTCCTGTGTGCCCTGGCAGGGAATCGAACCTGGGACTTATGCATGCCAGGCCGACGCTCTACCACTGAGCAAACCGGCCAGGGCCAATATGGCCTTTTATTTATTTTTTGTTTTGTTTTGTTTTGTTTTGTTTTTCTTCTTCTTCTTCTTCTTTTTTTTCTGAAGCTGGAAACGGGGAGAGACAGTCAGACAGACTCCCGCATGCGCCCGACCGGATCCACCCAGCACGCCCACCAGGGGTGATGCTCTGCCCACCAGGGGGAGATGCTCTGCCCCTCTGGGGTGTCGCTCTGCCGCGACCAGAGCCACTCTAGCGCCTGGGGCAGAGGTCAAGGAGCCATCCCCAGCGCCCGGGCCATCTTTGCTCCAATGGAGCCTCGGCTGCGGGAGGGGAAGAGAGAGACAGAGAGGAAGGAGGGGGTGGGGTGGAGAAGCAAATGGGCGCTTCTCCTATGTGCCCTGGCCGGGAATCGAACCAGGGTCCCCTGCACTCCAGGCCGACGCTCTACCACTGGGCCAACCGGCCAGGGCAATATGGCCTTTTAAACTGGTGATTCTTCCAATCTGTGAACATGAAGTATCTTTCCATTTTTTTGTATCTTCTTCCATATCTGTTAACAATGTCTTGTAATTTTCAGTGTATAGGTCTTTCATATCCTTGTTAACTTTATTTCTAGGTATTGTAGTCTTTGTTGAAATTGACATTAAAGAACACTTTGGTTGTTTCCATATCTTGGGCACCGTGAACAATGCTGCAATGAACATAGGGGTACATGTATCTTTACAAATAAACGTTATTTTAATTATTCAGTGGCATACAATATTATACTAGTTTCAGGTGTACAACATAAAAATTAGATATTTACATAACTTACAAAGTAATAAACATAATACATGTAACTATGACATCATACATACTCACTTATTATTATTGACTATATTCCCTGTGCTATACTCTATACCTCCATGACTATTTTGTAACTAACGATCTGTACTCCTTAATCCCTTTCCCTTTTTCACCCTACCCCTCAACACCCCTCCCATTTGGCATCCATCAAAATGTTCTTTGCATCTGTGAGTTTGTTTCTGTTTTCCTTATTCATATTTTTACATTTCACATATAAGTGAAATCATATTGCATTTGTCTTTCTCTGTCTGACTTTTCTCACTCAGTACAATAGCCTCTAGGTCCATCCATGTTGTTGCTAATGGCAAGATTTCCTTCTTTTTTATGGCTGAGTCACATTCCATTGTATTTATGCACCACTTCATCCATTAATCTACTGATGGACAGAAGTCCATCAATACAATAGTTTGGCTATTGTAAATTATATAGCACCTGACCTGTGGTGGTGCAGTGGATAAAGTATTGACCTGGAATGCTGAGGTCACTGATTCAAAACCTTGGCCTTGCCCCGTCAAGGCACATATGGAAGTTGATGCTTCCTGCTCCCCAAACTTTCTCTCTCTCTCCTCTCTAAAATGAAAAAACAAAACAAAAACTAAACTAAACAATTTTATGTAAATAATATAGCAATGAACATTGGGATGTACTAGTATATGTCATTTTGAATTACTGTTTTGGGTTTCTTCAGATAAATACCCAGAAGTGGAATTGCTGAATCCTTTTTTTTCTTTTTTCTTTATCTCCTGTTATAGTCTTTGTTTTAAAGTCTGTTGTGTCTGGCATAAGGTCTGGTATAAGTATTGCTATCCCAGCTTATTTTTTGTTTTCATTTTCATGAAATATATTTTTCCATCTCATTCTTTTTCATCTGTATGTCTGAAGGAACTCTCTTGTAGTCAGCATATGTAAAGCTCTCATTTTCCTATCTTTTCAGCCACCCTGTGTCTTTTGATTGAAGCATTTATTCAGTTACATTTAAGGTAATTTTTGATAAACATGTAGTTATTGTCATTTTATTATTCATAATTTATTTATTTAGCCAGAGAGAGAGATAGGGATAGACAGGGACAGGGAGACAGGAAGGGAGAGAGATGAGAAGCATCAATTCTTTGTTGCAGCACCTTAGTTGTTCATTGATTGCTTTCTCATATGTGCCTTGACTGGAGGACTCCAGCTGAGCCAATGACCCCTTGCTCAAGCCAGCAACCTTGGGCTGAAACCAGAGACCTTGGGCTTCAAGCCAGCAACCATGGAGTCATGTCTATGATCTCATGCTATGCCAAGGTTTTGAACCTTGGTCCTCTGCGTCCCAAGCTGATGCTCTATCCACTGCGCAACCGCCTAGTCAGGCTATTATTCATAATTTTTAAAAATATTTTCTTCTTAAAGAAGCCTTTAACATTTCTTATATTACTGATTTGACGGTGATGAACTCCTGTATCTTTTTTCTTGTCTTGGAAATTCTTTTTTTTTTTTTTTTGGTATTTTTCAGAAGTGAGAAGTGGAGAGGCACAGACAGACTCCTGCATGTGCCCTACCAGGATCCACCTGGCATGCCCATCAGGGGGCGATGCTCTGCCCATCTGGGGCATTGCTCCACTGCAACCGGAGCCATTCTAGTGCCTGAGGTGGAGCCATGGAGCCTTCCTCAACGCCTGAGTCAACTTTGCTCCGATGGAGCCTTGGCTGTGGGAGGGGAAGAGAGAAATAGAGAGAAAGGAGAGGGGGAAGGGTGGAGAAGCATATGGGCGCTTCTCCTGTGTGCCCTGGCCAGGAATCAAACCTGGGACTTCCACACACTGGACCGACATTATACTGCTGAGCCAACTGGCCAGGACCTATTTTTAAACATGTATCAAAAAGCAGATCTAGATTTGGCACTTAGAAGAAAGCAACCAGGTGTGGGTGGAATCATATTTTCCTACATTATACATAGAATTATGGAAGGGAGAGGTCTGAGAGTGGGGAAAAGATTAGATATAACAGCTATTACTAAAATATATGCATTGGAAATTAAGAGAAAAATTGAGAAGAATAATCTTCCTTAAGTATACATCAATCTCAAGTATAGAATACTCCTTTTGAGAGAAATATGATATTTATTTTTTAATATTTTTTTAATTTTTTTACAGAAATAGAGAGTGAGTCAGAGAGAGGGATAGATAGGGACAGACAGACAGGAACGGAGAGAGATGAGAAGCATCAATCATCAGTTTTTCGTTGCGACACCTTAGTTGTTCACTGATTGCTTTCTCATATGTGCCATGACCACGGGCCTTCAGCAGATTGAGTAACCCCCCACTCGAGCCAGTGACCTTGGGTCCATGCTAGTGAGCTTTTTTGCTCAAACCAGATGAGCCCATGCTCAAGCTGGCTATCCTGGAGTCTCGAACCTGGGTCCTTCAGCATCCCAGTCTGACGCTCTATCCACTGCGCCACCACCTGGTCAGGCGAAGTATGATATTTCTTAAAGATAATTTATATTCCCCTATGCACTGTTTTTAAAAAGGCCATTTTATAAAATGCTATCATAGAAAGACATGGAAAAAACTGCTCAACATCACTAATCATCAGATAAATGCAAATTAAAACCACAATGAGATATCATCTCACACCTGTCAGAATGGTTATCATTAATAAATCAACAAACAACAAATTTGGTGAAGATGTTGAGAAAAGGGAACCTTAGTGTACTGGTGCTGAGAATGCAGATTGGTGCAGCCACTGAAGGAAACAGTAAGGAATTGTCTCAAAATTTAAAAATGGAACTGCCTTTTTTACCTAGCAATTCCACTTCTGAGATTATATATGAAGAATTCCAAAACACTGATTTGAAAGAATACATGCACCCCTATGTTCACTGCAGTGTTATTTACAATAGCCAAGATCTGGAAACAACCCAAGTGCCCATCAGTAAATGAGTGGATAAAAAAGCTGTGGAATATTAACACAGTGAATACTACTTGACCCTAAAAAAGAAGAAACTCTTACCTTTTGTGACAGCATAGATGGACCTGGAGAGCATTATGGTTTGAAATAAGCCAATCAGGGAAAGACAAGTACAATATGATTTTGCTTATATGTGAAATCTAATGAACAAAATGAACTAACAAACAAAACAGAAACAGCATCATAGGCACAGTGAACAGACTGACACCTGTGAGAGAGTGACAAAGGGGAAGGAAATAAGGAAAAATAAATAAATAAAAAGATTTCCCAGCGGTATATCAAAAGCTTAATAGCATCAAGAAAGGTGTCATATGTTTCATAAAAGCCAGTACTTACCAAAAATTTGACACAGTTATTAAACTTCTCTTTCTGCTAAATTCAGGCCAATCTTAAAATATTTACCAATTTGGTTTGTAAAGCATCTCTTAAAAAGATTCTATTTCTTCTGGTTGGAAGTATTCAAGGAAAGATCTTACGTTCAGTGAAGCAGTGTCCATGCATACTGACAGCCAATGACAATGGACTTGGTAGTAATTGAACTAAATTTCTAGGGTGGCTTTCCAAAGATACTCATGTCCAAAATAATGCACTGCCTTGTTAGTTCCAAATAAAGTTTGATTTTCTTTCATACAGAAAACCCTACTCCTGAATTTCTTCTTTGAAAAATTAGACTAATAGCTATTACTTAGCATTTTTATAATTACTTTATTTATTATTACCATGAGGAATCTGTCATTCTATAAAATTAATTAATTAGTAAAAAGGTGTCCATGCATAATTTCTCCCACGCTCACAGCCACAAGCACAAACACAGTGCCTGCCTCATGCTTGGAAAAGATAAGCAGTGATCTGAGGCCTGTGAAACTTGCATAAGGAACAGGGGAGGTCAGGTTAGTCGATGAGAAAGTGGCAGGTGGTTAAATACCTTCCTATGTAAGCGACACAATCAAATTAGAATGAAATTTCTGCTCAAGGAACTGTAAGGGTAGCTTACATATTATGAGTGGCAGAGGGAGTCACATTTCTTTCATATCATAGGTGCTATATGAGGGTATGAAATGAATGCCATTAATATATCATTTTTTTTCTAGCATACCCAGACACCTTCCTTCAGTAGTTTCCTCTGTTACCAGGCTCCTGACTATAGAGAGCTAATGGGTTTTTGCAAATGTGCAAATATTTGGATCCCATTAAACTTTTCTTCTCTCTTATATTTTAAAATCCAACTGTAAAACAGGGACGTGTTAATGGAACATGTTCAGAAATAAAATAAAAAATGTCTGAACAAAGTATACTTACAAATCTTTAGACCAAAATTGATTCCATGGCATTAGATTGTCAACAAAATAAGATCGTCTTTAATTATTTTTTTTCTTTTGGTAATACCAGTGTTGCTCTTTACCACTTCTTAGTTTAGAACTATATTGAATAGGCTATTTCACAACTGATGAATTTTGTTTTAGAAGTAAGAAATAAATAAGGTTTGATACTATGAACTGTCCTTTTTCAGGTCTGTAGAAATACATCTGAGACTCTTAAACTAATTTTTAATAGGGTTTGCAAAATAACTACATCTTGACATTTGCCTTTTTTTTCCCCTGAAAAAAGCTTTAACACATTGTATTTGAAATATCATGCTAGGTAATGAAGTGTAAAATTCAGATTAGGATAAAGGGCAAGGCCCTGGTATAAGCAAGACCCAGAACAAACTCATTTGTGGCAGATGCTTGGTACTGCCATCCTCTTTGACATCTTTCTTCACAAAGCCAGGTTAGGTGGAGCCTCCAGGTCATAATGATTTGCACAAATCACATTTTCCCCCAGAAGTAAGAAGTCAAATGATAACTGAAAACATATGATGGTTTAGATTATATAACTAATGACTAAATTGTGGAAAGAGAAGGACCAGAGAAGGTACAATAAAAAATAACTTTATTGCTTTAAAATGACAGGAACAAGGCAACTACCAAGAAGAGGTAAATTAAAAAAAAAAAAGGTACCTACTTATAAGTGGAAAAGACTCAAACTAGTTCTTTAAAAACACAGATTCAAGGCCCTGGCCGGTTGGCTCAGCGGTAGAGTGTCGGCCTGGAGTGCGGGGGACCTGGGTTCGATTCCCTCCCGGCCAGGGCACATAGGAGAAGCGCCCATTTGCTTCTCCACCCCCCCCCACTCCTTCCTCTCTGTCTCTCTCTTCACCTCCCGCAGCCAAGGCTCCATTGGAGCAAAGATGGCCCGGGCGCTGGGGATGGCTCCTTGGCCTCTGCCCCAGGCGCTAGAGTGGCTCTGGTCGCAGCAGAGCGACCCCCCAGAGGGGCAGAGCATCGCCCCCTGGTGGGCAGAGCTTCGCCCCTGGTGGGCGTGCCGGGTGGATCCCGGTCGGGGTCATGCGGGAGTCTGTCTGACTGTCTCTCCCCGTTTCCAGCTTCAGAAAAAAAAACAAAACACACACACACACACAGATTCAAAACAGCTACCAAGAGGAGGTAAGTAAAAGACATATTTACATAATTTTTTAAAAGATAGGCAAATATCTAATTTTCATGTTTTGGGACTATACTGGCATTTCTTTCCTGATTCTAATACTTAAATTAGAAAGCACCTCTTTTTATGTTTTACAGACAAAAGGAACTAATAAGGTGAGCATTTGGAAATGTCTGTGTTTATAATTGTATCTAGTATTAACAGAGATGGCTCTTTTACTAAGATACCTCATAATTGAGCTTAAACCAGACAAACAGTATTTGTGATAGACATCTTGGGTGAAGACCTGGATTCTGTTGGCAATGAGCGTTCTGAAAATGGTGATTATATTGCATGATCCAAACTGCTGGAGGCCTACCCTACCTCAATCACTTTAGAGTGTAGTGGATTCAAGTTTACCTACAGACTATATGTAAAGAGGCATTGGCGAAGTGAGTATTGTAAAACCTAGCTAGAGTATAGGTTGGGGAGAGCAAGTATAACTTAAGAAAACTATTCCCTCATATGGTCTAAACCACCAAGCACCCATGCACCCACGCTAAGAGTTTAAGATCATTTTGATTTATTTCTCAGGCAAATATGAGGGTTTCTATTGACAATAATGTTAGCTTACATCCTATGAGTAAACATACCTGAAAGTAAAAGTTTCTTTAAACTTTTCGGCAATTCAGGTACCTGTTGCACACTATCTCTCCATCCCTTCAAAAGGGTCTTAATTCTTCAGTGTGAGCATATTTCCACTTTGTTCTCATGCTACAGAAGTGAGGGTGAAAAAGTGGGGAAGGAAAATGGAATAATGAAGGCAGTCTAACATCTCACCCAAAAGGCAACATTTCTAAAATTAAATCCCATTCTAGAATAACATATTTTTTCTCTTACATTCCAGGCTGCTTGATATGCATATACTGGTTACTTAATTAGTAAAGACCCTAAGTCCCCTTCAAGACTCAAATGGGAGGAAGGGTGCCCTTGCCATACCCATTTAAACAAATTAGAAAAGCAGCATAACTTTCTTTGGGACAAGGATCATTGTGGGTGTTACAGGTGCACCTACATGGAAGCATAGGAGTAGCTCATTGTTACCTGGAGCAGTCTCTTTTTGGTGCCAGCCTTGGAGATGCCCATGTTCTCTGAGCTGTCCACTTCCCCAGTGATGGCCATGAACTCAGAGAAGCCCATGTCTCCATAGAAGCCTGAGGCCTCAGAGATGCTGTTGTCTCCAGAGAATCCCATAGCCTCAGAGTTTCTTGTATTGCCAAAGATGTCTGTGGTCCCAAAGATGCCCATGGCCCCAAAGACACCCCTGGCCTTAGAGATGCCTGGGTTTCCAGAGAAGCCCAAATCCCCAGTAATGTTTATGTTACAGGTGCACCTAATAACCTGTAATCCCACAACACTCATGGTAGCAGTCTGTACAGTGGCTTTTTACTTAATTCAGCTGAGCTTGGAAGCTTTCATCCCTGGACAAGGTGTCATTCTCCATCAAGGCATTCAGCTCTTCATCAATACTCATAAAGTTAGAATTTTTGTGGTAACAGGATTTCCTACATTCCCTAATTGCAAGCAGGTACAGACTTCTTCTGGTGGCTCATCATGGGCTTTCAATTTCTGTTATGAGAGCAAAAAAATGATTGAAAATAATTATAAGCAGGAGAAAAAAAACTAAGCAAATAGGACACAGACTTGTAGGGATCCTGCCTACTGTCACTTATATAGTAGCAAATGATGCTTTGTCCCCTCCCCCACCCACCTTACCCCCAAACATATTTTCTTCATCACTTGACATAGCATTTTAAAAGTCCTACCATTTAAGATCCTCAATGGTCTTGTGTCTATAGAAGTTTCTTTTCTGATAAATGCAATTTTATTTCTGGGAACAGAATGGCACGGAAGAAGCTCACTAACATTTATGAATACCTCTATGTGTTGGACACTTCACATACAGTATTTCCTTATATAGTCATAAGAATCCTATAGGAATTTTATTAGTTAAGTATTAGCTGTATTTTGCAAATGAGGAAACTGAGGCTTAGAAAATTTAAGTTAGTCACCCAAATTTACACATTTAGTAAGTGGTAAAGCTGATATCTGACCCTGCCTCTTTTTAATACCAAAGCTTATAACCTGTCTACTACTTCATGCTACCTCCAATGCATATTTTTACTTTCAGGGAACACAGTGATTCACTGTTACTTTACAACAGTGATTCCTAACTCTCTAGGATCATAGACCCTTTTGAAAATCTGAAGAAAATGAAGGACCTTCTTCTCAGAAAATGGCATGCATACATATATGTGTGCATGAGACAGCATATATGTTTTAGGTAAAATTTCAGGGGCTTCACAGCTATCCCAAAGGGCATTTATGGACACCTATGAGTTCATGGACTCTAGTTAATAGCTCCTGCCTTAGAGAATAGGCATATAATTTTTATTTTTTCAATAAACCACAAGATCACACACACATACAGAACGATAACCCCTGGAGAGAAGAAATAAATGGGTAGATATTGGGGAAGTCTTTTAAACTTTTCTTCACCTTGTTTGCTTTTGTATTCTGCATACTCTAACTTTAGACTTAAACTGCCTTTTTATAATGTCAACAGAGTTATTTAAGTGATAATAATACAGGCCGTTTTGTTTTTCTTCTCTGAATTAAAATAGAATGTTAATAATTACATACCGGTATGTGTTTTTTAAAGCCTCACTTTTTTTTTTTTACTTTATAATCAGAGAATGATCTGATCCTATCTAGAATTAATCTGATTTTCTCTCAAGAATCATCCAGGAATAAGTGAAACAGCTGAGTCTAAAATAAGCAACTTGCTCTGGGAGCCTTGTTGCTAACAGCTAAATGAAAAGGCAGAAGACCATAAGAAAGTTTTTACTTCTCAGTTTTGCCTAGGGCTTGGTCTTCCTAAGACTCCTTGCTTCCCTTGTTGGTAAATCGTGTAGCTAGGGGAAACTCAGGAGTTAAAATTTTAGCTTGAGCAATAGTAGCTTTACTTTTAATCAATAGGCTTAATGGTTAATGCAAGTAAAAGCTTTGTTCCAGGAGCTGCAATGCCTGAATAGGCCTACATGACTTCATGAGATTTGCTACCAACAGCTTTTTGCCCCAGGAAAAGTACAAGCAATTCACTCTTGTTTTCCAGGGATCTGCAAGCAAAGCCTTTGTGCTCCAGAGACTGAATTGGACACTTGCTGACTATGATCTAATTAATTTTCCTCTTGAGTTCCAAACCCCCTTCCTACCCCTTTCTTTCACTTACAAAAAGATTGGCTGAGATGAGATGTTAAGATGGCTTTGAGTAAATTACCCTTATCTTCTCAGATCACCCGTCATCTGAATACAGCACTCATTAAGATCCAATTCCTAGTCCCTGGCCGGTTAGCTCAGTGGATAGAGTGTCGGCCTGGTGAATGGACTTCTTGGGTTTGATTCCTGGTTAGGGCACACAAAAGAAGTAACTAACCATCTGCTTCTCTCTCCCTCCCTTTTCTCCTTTTCTTCCTCTTCCTTTCCCACAGCGAGTGGCTCAATTGGTTCATCAGTTGGTGCACTGAGAATAGCTCAGTTGGTCTGAACTCAGCCTCAGGCACTAAAAATAGCTCAGTTGATTCAAGCACTGGCCCTAGATGGTGTGTTGCCAGGTGGATCCTGGCCAGGGCACATGTGAGAGTCTTTCTATCTCCCTTCCTCTCACTTAAAATAGTTCTTTATGCAAGATTAAAAATTATGCTAGCTCTAAAATTAAAATAATCGCATTCTTGTTTTTAAGTACTCTGTATTGCCTTAAAATTGGAATATTTAGAGTGCTCGTTTAAATTTAAATAGAATGGAATTTTGGATCCTAAACTTCTTTCTTTGCTGTGTATTCTGAAATGTTTGGTGATGCTGACTGTTATGCTCTATGTTTGTTCTCTTCAGTGTTTGGGGCAGATTAGCTACTCTGATCTTTAGGCTTGATTAGGTTTTATTTGTGTCAAGTTTGTGTCCCTATATTGTATTTGTCTTGTTTGTATGTGAAATTGTACTCATTTCTGTGAAATAGGAGGAGTCAGTTTTGGTTTGAGAGCTCTCATCTGTCTTATAATTCTATCTGAAATTCTTGCTATTCTATGCACACTGGGACTCCTCTGCCCCTGCCATTTGGGCTTTGTGCCAACTGGACCTTATAAAGGTCATTTGTGGTATCTGTTGGTGTGTGAGAAAATTCTAGTGTCTTAGATTTGATTTGTAAATACTTGCTTGTTTGAAGTTTGTCTTTGTTTTGGATTTGTTTACATTTTAAAATAAGCAGCTTGATCTCAGTTCCACCAAAGAGTGCTTTAGGCCAGGGGTCCCCAAACTTTTTACACAGGGGGCCAGTTCACTGTCCCTCAGACCGTTGGAGGGCCGGACTATAAAAAAAAACTATGAACAAATTCCTATGCACACTGCACATATCTTATTTTAAAGTAAAAAAACAAAACGGGAACAAATACAATATTTAAAATAAAGAACAAGTAAATTTAAATCAACAAACTGACCAATATTTCAGTGGGAACTATGCTCCTCTCACTGACCACCAATGAAAGAGGTGCCCTTCCAGAAGTGCGGCAGGGGCCAGATAAATGGCCTCAGGGGGCCGCATGTGGCCCGCAGGCCGTAGTTTGGGGACCCCTGCTTTAGGCTGTACTTTAGCTGACTGGTCAACTTGCAGCTAGATATGTTTTGCCAGTCTCAGGAAATGGATGGAAGTTCCACATATTCAAGCTGTAAAGCCAGAAGGCACGGCCAGGGCCACCGTCACAGCAGCCTTCCGGCCCATGCAGGTTCGCATTGGATTCGGACAGTTGGTAAAGAAACCATGGAGCCAAAAACTGGTGGGCCATAACCTTTAATCCTACCTTGCACCCGGCGGGCAAGTAAACCCAGTCACACTCAGTGCTCACAAAGCCACTGACTTATCCGAGTTTCCTAGAATCAAAGGTTTCTAGCTCACCAACCTTATTCTCCTCAGTTCCCCATCTCCTTCCTTATCCCAGATATAAACTATACAAACTGGCATCTCACTCAGCACTCCGCCATCTTGGCTGCTTCTCCTGGCCTCCTCCACGTGGCCTCCTTTAGCTGCTGGCTCTACTCTCTCCGCTCTCTCATGCTAACCTCAGGAACCAAGCGCCAAGTCCCGTTCTGCCTCCATTTTATAGTGTAGAAATCCAAAACCTTAATCCAATATACATAATAGGGAAGTCTCTTAATACAAAGTCACTTCTCTGAGGCATGATAGGATTGTACCACCTTACACCAAAAAGGGTAGGAAAGGCTTAATTCCAAAACCAAGCCCCAGGCTACAAGGATTCTGCCTGCCTTTAGCCCACCCCAACACACATTAATATCACCTGGGCAACGGCCTCTTTAACAAAGTGAGCATAATACATTTTATCTGCCCAACACAAGCCTTTATGACTTTCAAGGACAACACTAAAAACTATGTATATCTTTCTGTAATTGCTAGAGAGCCTGAAAAGAAAATACATACCCAGATGAAAAAAATTCCCTAAATAGGTAAATGAATTTGTCAGTCTTTTGTCAACATTTTGGTGGCAACCCAATTCCTGAGATATTAGACAACTGTTTTTTTGTTTTACAAATAATGTCTTTACAGGGTCAGAGGTGTGGCTCCAGAAATAATTCAAAAGCCACCAAATTGTTTACCTTCCCCAAACCTCCCCTATTCCTCAAAAAAGGCTCATAGATCATTCATTGGCTTTGTGAAACCAAAGTCTTTCTAGGAGGAGCTTGTGTTTCTTTCCCTGAGATGGAAATACTTGGTTTCCTTCAAGAAATCTTATCTGGATCATCCTGTAAAATGTAGTAAGGTACCAAAAAGCTGAAAAATTAATATTAATATTCTAGGAGGAAAGGTCATCCTTTCTTGTCCCTTCCTTCCTTTGGGGAGGGGAGGGAGAAGAATGTAGAAGTTTCTGGATTGCAAGGACAATGAGTCATTTTGTTTTAAATCTAAATAAAATAAAGGTTAACTGAAAAACTTCTCTTTCAATAAGGACAGAATTTACATAACACCCTACATTGATTGTGATTCCTCCTCCCTCCTTGAATCCTGAGAGTAACATACCTCTAGGCAAAGGAGGAGAGATAGACATTAAAAGATTTGTAAATATCTTTGATTATTTTACCTTGAAAGTTTCAATGTCTCTATGGATCCCCTAAACAAATGTTATAAGCTTGCTAATAATTGTGTCATGATGTCATGCTTCCCCCCTAACCTGTGTGTGATCAAGGGTAATAACTGGCCTCTGAAATGTATTTGATGCACATGATTTGGGTCTGCAAATGCCCCCTGTCAGCCATATGCAGCCAGCATATTAAATAAATCTCCTCCTTTAATAAAATCCTTCAAAATTCATCTGGACTTGGTGTCTCTACATAAACCTGCAAAAGTGAGGTACAGTACTTTACAGCATCTGGGGTACAGTACTTTACAACATATAGGGGCTTGTCCAAGATCCGGTGTTTTGCGTCACTGGGTATAGACACCCTGTTGGGCAGATAAAATGTATTATGCTCACTTTGTTAAAGATTACGCTGCCCACGAGGAGGTCGTCGCCCAGGTGATATTAATGTGTGTTGGGGTGGGCTAAAGGCAGGCAGAATCCTTGTAGCCTGGTACTTGGTTTTGGGATTAAGCCTTTCCCACCTGTTTTGATATGGGGCTGTACAATCCAATCATGCCTCAGAGAAGTGAATTTGTATTAGAGACTTCCCTGTTTTGTATGTTGGATTAAGGGTTTGGATTTCTACACTGTAAAATGGGGACGGAGCGGGAGCTTGCGCTCTTGGTTCCTGGGATGATTAGAGGAGAGAGCAGAGCAGAAGGAGGCCACGTGGAGTAGGCCAGGAGAAGCAGCCAAGATGGCGGAGTGCTGAGTGAGATGCCAGTTTGTACAGAGTTTGTATCTGGGATAAGGAAGGAGATGGGGAACTGAGGAGAATAAGGCTGATGAGCTAGAAACCTTTGATTCTAGGAAACTCGGATAAGTCAGTGGCTTTGTGAGCACTGAATGTGAATGGGTTTTGGAGCCCAGTGTGTATTTTTACTTGCCCGCCGGGTGCAAGCTAGGATTAAAGACTATGGCCCATCAGTTTTTGGCTCCACTGTTTCTTTACCGACTGTCCGAATCCAATGCGAACCTGCAAGGGCTGGGCTGCTCTGATGGTGGCCCTGGCCATGACTCCTGGCTTTACACACCCCAAATTGGCTGGTCTCTCCAGGGAGCTGCCCGACCCTGCTGGAATTTCAAAGAGAGGTGCAACACCTGAGACGTTTTCAGGGCTCCTCATTTTCCTGTGAGTTCGGACAGTTCTTTGGCAGACGCTCCCAGTTCCCAAATTTGACTATTTGGACAATTCGGCAGAGAAATCAAGGAGGTAGGTAGGTAAAGCAACACTTTTGCTTTACTGAATTCTAGCTTTTCATCTGTTCTGAATTCTGGCTTTGCTGATTTGTGACTCTGGAGATATGTAGGTAATGCAGACCTTCTGCTTTACTGATTTGGGACTCCAGAGGTATATAGGTAAAGCAACTCTTTTTCCTCTGAATTCTTGCTTTTCTGTTCTGTTTAGGACTAGTACTGGTCAATCTGTTTGGGACTAGAATATAGGTAGAGCAGATCTTTGGTGTTGCTGATTTATGACTCCGAAGATATGTGGGTGAGGTAGATCTTTTTTTTTTTTTTTTTTTTGCTGATTTGTGACTCTGGAGATATGTAGGTAAAGCAAATCTTTTGCTTTACTGATTTGGGACTCCAGAGATGTGTAGGTAGAACGAATCTTCTGCTTCACTGATTTGGGACTCCAGAAGTGTGTGGGTGGGGCCAATTTTCTGCTTTACTGATTTGGGACTAGTCTGTCTGTCTGGATCTACTGTGTAGAGGACCGGATGCGGTCACACTCTCACAGTGGGCTCTCCAAGACTGAGACATTGGTGGAGAGTTTTGGGTCCTGCCTTAGGATTTCTGGGATGCATCTGGTTGTACTCTGGAAAGCAGGCTTCCAGAAATGTCTATTTTTGTTTGCACATTTGTTCATGCTCTAGGAAGACAATTAATGAAGACTGAGTTGAGAACCCGAACTTCCGGAGACATCTAGTTGTGCTCTCAGAGAAAGACTTGAGTGGGGACATTTGGTGGTGCTCTTGGGAAGAGATCTGAATAGGGACTGAGTTAATACTGAGCTGATCAGTTCCATCTCAGGACTTCCAGGGACACCTTTGTGTTTGTTGAGATCTCATTCTTTGTTTTCAATGTTTCTGTCTAAAACCCCTAAGTGAGTGTTGGTCAAATAAGTTTGTAAATAATGATATACAATATATGTTTGCTCGCTTATAGTTTGCATTGGATGTAGGGGTACAGGCTGTAAGCAGGCAGGATTCTTAAAGCCTAATGCTTAGTTTTAAGACTAAGCCTTTTCACCCTTTTTGATGTAGGGTGGTGCACTCTTATGAGGAATCCCATTATGCCTCAGTTAAGTAACTTTGTATCAGAGACTTCCTTGTTTGTATATTGGATTAAAAGGTTTTGATTTCTATACTATAAAGTGGGGCAGACTGGGAGCTTGTTCTCTCTCGGTTCCTGAGATTAGCATTAGAGAGAAGAGCAGAGAAGGCCATGTGGAGGAGGCCAGGAGAAGCATCCAAGATGGTGGAGTGCTGAGGGAGAAGCCAGTTTGTGCAGAGAGAAGGAGATGGGTAACAGAGGTGAATAAGGCTGGTGAGATAGACACCTTTGATCCTAGGAAAACTTGGATAACTCAGTACTTTGTAAGCACTGAATGAGTGGGTTTTGGAGCCCAGTGTGTGTTTTTACTTGCCCACCGGGTGCAAGCTAGGATTAAAGATAATGGCCCACCAGTTCTTGGCTCCATTGATTCATTACTAACTGTCTGAATCAAATGCAAATCTGCGTGGGCCAGGAAGCTGTGGTGGTGGCCGAGGATACTGGCTTTATAGTAAGTTAGTATGTAAGTAACATGGCCTGCGAGCATGTGAGAGGCCACTAGGCGAACCCTTCCCTTGTCTATTGTACTTTGTCTTTGTCAGGAAAAAATCTCTGGTATAATTTTAATTGGAATATATAAAGCACACTCATTTAAATTTCTTAATTGTGATCTGTGTATGTGAAGTCTTTGTTTAATGTTTAAATGTGTCTGATTTTAAAGCCTGGTTTAAGTTCTTGTGTCAAATATTGGAAGTTTCTGGCTTAAAACTAGAAGGCAATCTTAAATGGTGAATTGTTTGTACTATAAATTTTCTTTGTTCTTGGACCCCAGACCTTTGGCTTCAGGGTACTCTGATTTCTCCCCTGAAGAAATTATTCTCTTCTGCTAGCTTCTTCCCCTTGTCTTGTGTAATAATTAATACCTCTACAGTCAAACATTCTTTATTCTGAGTGTTAGTTAATTATCTGTCTTATCTTTTTGCTTTTATTAAAGTGTGCTAATCCCTGGATTTTCCCAGAGATTAAATATGGGGGGTAAAAGTTGGTAAGGTAAACACCTTTGATTCTAGGTGTTGGGCAGATAAAATATATTATGCTCACTTTGTTAAAGATGGCATTGTCCACGTGAAAGCCCATTGCTCAGGTGATATTAATGTGTGTTGGGGGCAGGCTGTAGGCAGGCAGGATCTTTGCAGCCTGAGGCTTGGTTTTAGGACTAAGTCTTTCCCACCCTTTTTGATGTGGGGTGGTGCAATCGCATTATGCCTCACATAAGTGACTTTGTATTAGAGACTTCCTATTTTGTATATTGGATTAAAGGTTTTGTTTTCTGCACTATAAAGTGGGGCAGACCAGGACCTTGCTCTCTCGGTTCCTGAGATTAGCATTAGAGGAGAGAGCAGAGAGGAGAGCAGAGAGAGGCCACATGGAGGAGAGGTGGAGCAGCTGAGATGACAGAGTGTTGAAGAAGAAGCTAGCTTGTGCAGAGTTTGTGCAGAGAGAAGGAGATGGGGAACAGAGGTGACTAAGGCTGGTGATCTAGAAACCTTTGATTCTAGAAAACTTGGATAAGTCAGTAGCTTTGTAAGCACTGAATAAGTGGGTTCTGGAGCCCAGTGTGTGTTTTTACTTGCCCGCAGAGTGCAAGCTAGGATTAAAGCTAATGGCCCACCAGTCCTTGACTCCATTGTTTCATTACTGTCTGTCCAAATCTAATGTGAACCTGCATGGGCCAGGCGGCTGTGATGGTGGCCATGGATACTGGCTTTACAGTAGGAAAATCAAATGAGTCAGTGGTTTTGGGAGCCCTGAATGAAAAGGGAAGTATTTCTCCAGCCTCTGGGTGCAAAGGGCTAGCAAGTAAGCAGTTTGAATGAGTGTAAAGCCAATGGACACGTCTACCATCACAGCTGCCTGGCCCATGCAGGTTCGTATTGGATTCGGACAGTCGTAAAGAAACAACGAAGCCAAAAACTGGTGGGCCATTATCTTTAATCCTAGCTTGCACTCAGCGGGCAAGTAAAACACACAATGGGCTGCAAAAACCACTCATTCAGTGCTCAAAAAGCTATTGACTTATCCGAGTTTCCTAGAATCAAAGGTTTCTAGCTCACCAAACTTATTCACCTCTGTTCCCCATCTCCTTCCTTCTCCCTGCACAAACTCTGCACAAACTGGCTTCTCACTCAACACTCCACCATCTTGGCTGCTTTTCCTCGCCTCTTCCACATGGCCTTTCTCTGCTCTCTGCTGTCTGCTCTAATGATAATCTCAGGAACTAAAAGAGCAAGCTCCTGTTCTGCCCCCATTTTATAGTGTAGATTCATAACCTTTAATCCAATATAGGGAAGTTTCTAATACAAAGTCACTTATCTGGGGGCATGATGGGATTGTACCACCCCACATCAAAATGGGTGGGAAAGGCTTAATCCTAAAACCAAGCCCCAGGCTACAAGGATCCTGCCTGCCCACAGCCCACAGAGACACACATTAATATCACCTGGGCAACAGCCTCCACGTGGGCAGTGACATCTTTAACAAATTGAGCATAATACATTTTATCTGCCCAACAGTGAGAGAAGTGCAGAAAGCAGGGCTGGGACATGCTGTGGACAGAGCAGCAGGAGAAGGGCGCTAGAATAAGGTGGCAGGGACAACTAAGGGTGAGGTGATGGGAAGAAGTATAGAATAGAAACTAATTTCAGGTATTCAGATATCCACCTACTGACCAGAAAAGGTTTTGCCCATTTGGAAAATACAGGGTAGGAATAGTATTAAAAATTAGAACTTTGCTTTAGAAAAATATTTTTTAAAAAAAACAGGGCCAGGTAAAAGGTTTAAAAATTAACAAACCATGGGTATTGACCTTGCTAGTTATCAGTTCCTTGAAATAAATTGCAACTCTAGATTGAATAACATGATTATAGGGGATGGGATTATCAGAGACAGGCCCTCTGGCTCCTTTTCCCCTTCCCCTCCCTAGGACATAGGGGTAGTATGGTCCCTCCATGGGTTGGAGTGATGGCTTAGTACCCTCCACTAGTGTAAAAACTTATAGAAGGGAAAATAAGTGTAAAATGTACAAAACTAGCACAGGGAGAAGGGTTTCAACTCTCTCCCTCAAGGCCGAGGTGGGTGTTGGGTCCCCTCCAGGTCTCCCAGTTCCTTCATACAGCATGATTGTTCTCTAACATGTGAGGCATGGGATTCACAGGGGAGACCCACTGCTGTAGCCATAATAATAAAAAATTGTAAAAAGGATTTTCAGGGAATTGTGGGGAAATTGGAAACCTCATGTAGGCTAAAGCACCCCACTGTTAGGAAGGTAAATTTGTAAAATTTATATTTTTTAATTTGCTGCTTTTTTTAAGAAGTAAAGCTAGACAGCTGCTGGGGGGGCAGGGGAGGTGAAAGTCGGCTTAGTTCTTGGAAATGCCATTTTGCAAGAAGGGACAGGGCTGCTGGATACCTCTGCCTCTTCCCCCTTTCCTAAGAACCCTGGTCAGCAAGCTGCTGCTCCCAAATAGCACACGGACCACATGGGACTTTTTGCTCCCTTGGGTGTAGCTCTCCAACAAAGCACCATATGTGGGCACTGCCTTGGTGAGGAGTATGCCTACCTATATAATTTAGGTTTAAAATTTGGCTCTGAAAAGAAATTTCAGTTATTGTACTGTTAATATTTGGCTATATTGACTAATAAGTTTTCTGACCACTAGGTTAAAAATATATGTGTTATTTCAAAAGTCTTCTGTTAATTCTTTTTATTTGTTATTTAATAACCCTGTGGTATTAAAATCTTGATTTAAGGCCCTGGCCAGTTGGCTCAGCAGTAGAGCATCGGCCTGGAGTGCGGAGGACCCGGGTTTGATTCCTGGCCAGGGCACATAGGAGAAGCGCCCATTTGCTTCCCCACCCCCCCTCCTTCCCCTCTGTCTCTCTCTTCCCCTCCCGCAGCCAAGGCTCCATTGGAGCAAAGATGGCCCGGGCGCTGGGGATGGCTCCTTGGCCTCTGCCCTAGGCGCTAGAGTGGCTCTGGTCGTGGCAGAGCAATGCCCCAGAGTGGCAGAGCATCGCCCCCTGGTGGGCAGAGCGTCGCCCCTGGTGGGCGTGCCGGGTGGGTCCCGGTCGGGCGCATGTGGGAGTCTGTCTGACTGTCTCTCCCCGTTTCCAGCTTCAGAAAAATACAAAAAAAAATATTGATTTAGATATTAGGGATTATGTAATAATTGTTAATAATAACTTTTAATGTAATATTTAGTTTATTATCATTTTGAAACAGTATCATTCAATGTTAGGTCACCAAAACCCAGAGTAACAGATATTACTATTAATTAGCCTAACAGTAAAATTATAGCATAAATAAAGTATGCTCAACAAATGCTTAAAGGTCAATTGTAAATAATATAAAGAGAGGGAAGGGCAAGATGGCGATGGAGTAGGCGGGCATACCAACTTCCACCTCCCAGAACCAAAGCAGATTACAACTTAATTTTAAGAACCATCATCTGGAAAAAGCAACTTTGGACTAAACTAAAGGGATTCTTCAACCAAAGATCACTTAAGAAGCCACACTGAAATCGGTAGGAAAAGTGGAAATGCAGAGAGGGCTGCCCAGCTCCCCAGAGCAAATGGCAGCCCAGAGAGACTTGCGTGGAAGGAAGCAAGTTTAGTGGATAGGGGAGAATCCTGAGCCCCAGGAACAAAGACCCAGCCTGCAGCCCCAGAGCCTAGAAGAGGCATATGGGCAGTATTTAGCTGATAACAAGTCAGGATACTGTTTATGAGAAAAGGACAGATTTCTCAGACCCAGGATTCTTCTTAAAGGGACCACACAGAAAACCTCTTTCAAAATCCCTGTCCCAGGGCTCCAGAGGAAGAGGAGAGAGAAGAGTAGCAGGAAGAGAGTGTAATCTATGAGGCACAGGGAGAAACACTTTGAGAGACAGCCACCCCAACCCCTGGGCTTAGTCACTCCCGAAATCTAAAGTGAATATTTCCCCTTGAACCAGCAATACCAGCAAAGGGAAGCAGGGGAAACCAGCCAAACAAGCTCTCCCATGGCACTCAGAGCAGAGTTGCTTAGAAAGAGGGAGCCTATAGGAAAACAGTATTGAGTACTAGGGTCTGAGGTGCAGTGCCCCCACCCACACTGCTGAAGGCTCCCTGGAGGTTGGGAAGCAGTGGGACACAGAAGCATGGCCTGTTAGCGGGGGCAAAAGCTGGGCCAACCATGCTTGAGGCCCATTGTGAGCTCAGACTTGCCCGGTGGGGGCGAGGGAACACACAAAATCTGTCCATCCTAGCTGTGGGCCTGCCTGCAATCCCACCCACAGGGGAAGGCTAAAGCCCGGAAACAGGGCAGAGAAACGTGACTGAGCACAGGCATGCAGGCACTCCCAGCCCATGAGCTGAGACATGCAGCCCAACACACAAGCTGGCTCCAACCATGGGTGTGAGATGTATGCCTGGGAACAGGTGAAGACCCATGACAGTGCACAGTTGCGCACCCCGCCCGGCCCGCGGAGCCAAGGCTTGCGGCCCAACGCACGAGACAGCTCCACCCAAGAAGGCGGGACGTAAGCTCGGGAACAGGCGGAGACCTGCAGCTGAGCAAAGGTGCTCACACCTGCCCTCTGTGATTGTGGCCCCAGTCATGGCACACAACCTCACGGTGGGACAAAGGCCGAGGTCTGCCGAGGCTTGTAGACCCAGGCACGTGCACACAGCCCCTCCTGTGGAGGAGCGGTAGAAACTGCAGCCACAACCGCAGCAATCCAGTGCCGGCAACTCCCAAAACCAACCACTGGAGGCAGCGGCAGAGTGGGTGGCAGGCTTGCAGACAGACCATACCTAGGGATCACAGAGGCAACACACAATTGACTCCAGTGGCAACACCCTTCTTATACACAGACAAAATGGGAAGACAGAGAAATGCAAGCCAAATGAATCAAGATAAATCCCCAGAAAAGAACCTGAATCAGTCAGATATAACCAAATTACTGAATGGAGAGTATAAACTGATTGTTACAATGCTTAAAAATCTTTGAACAACAATAGATGGTCATTATAAACACCTAAATAAAGACATAGCAAGTATAAAAAAGGACATTGAAATATTAAAAAATAATTAGTCAGAAATGACAAATATCAAAATGAAGACCACAATGGAAGGAATTAAAGGCAGGATGGATGAAGCTGAGGATCGAATCAGCGAATTAGAGGACAAGATAAATGAAAACATGGAAGCACAGCAGAAAAAAGAAAAGAGACTCAAAAAGTCTGAGGAAACTCTAAGAGAGTTCTGTGAAAACATGAAGAGAAATAACATCCACATCATAGGAGTTCCTGAAGAAGAAGAGAAAAAATAAGGGATAGAAACTTTATTCAATCAAATCATAGCTGAAAATTTCCCTAAATTGAGGAAGGAAAAAGTCACACACGTTCTAGAAGCACAGAGAACTCCATTAAAGAGATACCCAAAGAAACCTACACCAAGACACATCATAATTAAAATACCAAAGCTAAGTGGTAAAGAGAAAATATTAAAAGTTGCTAGAAAAAAAAAGGCTATAACCTACAAAGGAGCCCCCATAAGGATGACATCCGACTTCTCCACAGAAACAATAGAGGCCAGAAGAGAATGGCAAGAAATATTCAAAGTATTGCAGTACACAAGCCTACAACCAAGACTACTTAATCCAGCAAGGCTATCGTTTAAAATTGAAGGAGAAATAAAAAGCTTCTCAAACAAACAAACAAAAATCAAGGAATTAATTACAACCAAACCAATGTTGCAAGAAATGTTAAGGGGCCTGCTGTAAACAGATCAAAGTGGGAAAAGAATATAGCAAAAGAGGAATACAGCTTTGACGAATAAAATGGCAATAAACAACTACATATCAAATATAAATGGATTAAATGATCCAATCAAAAGACATAGGGTAGCTGCATGGATAAGGAAACAGGACCTGTACATATGTTGTCTACAAGAGACACACCTTAAAACAAAATATGCACATAGACTGAAGGTAAAAGGATGGAAAAAATATTTCATGCAAATGGTAAAAGCTGGGATAGCAACACTTAAATCAGACAAAATGGACTTTAAACAAAGGCTATAGTTTAAACAAAGAGATAAAGAAGGCCACTACATAATGATAAAGGTAGCAATCCAACAGGAAGATATAACCATTATAAATATCTACGCACCTAATATAGAAGCACCTAAATATATAAAGCAGACCTTGATGGATATAAAGGGCGAGATCAACAGTAATACTATAATAGTAGGGGATTTTAATACCCCACTAACATCACTAGATAGATCCTCAAGAAAGAAAATTAATAGCCTGACCAGGCAGTGGCATCGTGGATAGAGCAATGAACTAGGATGCAGAGGACCCAGGTTCGAGACCCCAAGGTCGCCAACTTGAGCATGGCCTCATCTGGTTTGAGCAAAGCTCATCAGCTTGGACCCAAGGTTGCTGGCTTGAGCAAGGGATTACTCATTCAGCTGTAGCTGCATGGTCAAGGCACATATGAGAAAGCAATCAATGAACAATGAAGGTGTCGCAATGAAAAACTAATGATTGATGCCTCTCATCTCTCTTTGTTCCTGTTTGTCTGTCCCTATATATCCCTCTCTCTGATTCTCTCTCTGTCTCTGTAAAAAAATTTAACAAAGAAATAGCAGACTTAAAGGACACACTAGATCAACTGGATTTAATAGATATCTTCAGAACCTTTCCCCCTAAAGCAGCAGAATATACATTCTTTTTAAGTGCTCACAGTACATTCTCAAAAATAGACCACATGTTAGGGCACAAAAGTGGTCTCAAAAAATTCAAGAAGATTAAAATCATATTGAGCATTTTCTCTGATCACAACGGCATGAAACTAGAAGTCAACCACAACAGAAAAACTGAAAAATACTCGAACACTTGGAAAATAAATAGCATGTTATTAAATAATGAATGGGTTAACAATGAGATCAAATAGAAAAAAAAATTCCTAGAAACAAGTTATAATGAGCATACAGCAACTCAAAATTTATGGTACACAGCAAAAGCTTTTTTTATTTTTCCTTCCATTTAAAATGATAGCCTTGCTGGATAAAGTAGTCTTGGTTGTAGGTTCTTGCTCTGCATTACTTTAAATATTTCTTGCCATTCCCTCTGGCCTCAAGTGTTTCTGTTGTGAAGTTGAATGTCATCCATTCACCACTCTTATTCAACATAGTCCTGGAAGTTCTAGCCAAGCGATCAGACAAAAAGAAGAAATAAAAGGCATTCAAATTGAAAAAGAGGTAAAACTATCATTATTTACAGATAATATAATATTGTACATAGAAAACCCTAAAGTCTCAGTCAAAAAACTACTGGACCTGATTAGTGAATTCAGCAAGGTGGCAGGATATAAAATTAATGTTCAGAAATCAGAGGCATTTTTATACACCAACAATGAACTGTCAGAAAGATAAATTAAGGAAAAAATCCCCTTCACTATATTGCAACCAAAAAAATAAAGTACCTAGGAGTAAATTTAACCAAGGAGATTAAAGACTTGTACTTGGAAAATTATAAAATATTGATAAAAGAAATCAAAGAAGGCCCTGGCCGGTTGGCTCAGCGGTAGAGCGTCGGCCTGGCGTGCAGGGGACCCGGGTTCGATTCCCGGCCAGGGCACATAGGAGAAGCGCCCATTTGCTTCTCCACCCCCACCCCCCTCCTTCCTCTCTGTCTCTCTCTTCCCCTCCCGCAGCCAAGGCTCCACTGGAGCAAAGATGGCCCCGGGCGCTAGGGATGGCTCCTTGGCCTCTGCCCCAGGCGCTAGAGTGGCTCTGGTCGCGGCAAAGCGACGCCCCAGAGGGGCAGAGCATCGCCCCCTGGTGGTCGCCCCCTGGTGGGCAGAGCGTTGCCCCTGGTGGGCGTGCCAGGTGGATCCCGGTCGGGCGCATGCGGGAGTCTGTCTGACTGTCTCTCCCCGTTTCCAGCTTCAGAAAAATGCAAAAAAAAAAAAAAAAAAGAAATCAAAGAAGATACAAACAAGTGGAAGTATATACCATGCTCATGGTTAGGAAAAATAAATATCATTAAATTATCTATATTACACAAAGTAATTCATAAATTCAATGCAATACCAATTAAAATACCAATGACGGCCCTGGCCGGTTGGCTCAGCGATAGAGCGTCGGCCTGGCATGTGGCGGACCCGGGTTCGATTCCTGGCCAGGGCACATAGGAGAAGCGCCCATTTGCTTCTCCACCCCCGTCCCCTACTTCCTTTCTGTCTCTCTCTTCCCCTCCCGCAGCTGAGGCTCCATTGGAGCAAAGATGGCCAGGGCGCTGGGGATGGCTCCTTGGCCTCTGCCCCAGGCGCTAGAGTGGCTCTGGTCGTGGCAGAGCGATGCCCCGGAGGGGCAGAGCATCGCCCCCTGGTGGGCAGAGCGTCGCCCCTGGTGGGCGTGCTGGGTGGATCCCGGTCGGGTGCATGCGGGAGTCTGTCTGACTGTCTCTCCCCGTTACCAGCTTCAGGAAAAAATAAAAATAAAATAAATAAATAAATAAATAAGTAAATAAAATACCAATGACATACTTTAAAGATATAGAACACATACTCCAAAAATGTATATGGAACCAAAAATGAATACGAATACCCTCAGCAATCTTGAAAAGGAAGAATAAAGCAGGAGGTATCACACTTCCCAATATCAAGTTATATATACTACAAGTCCATTGTACTCAAAACAGCCTGGTACTGGCATAAGAACAAGCATATCGATCAATGGAACAGAACAGAGAACCCAGAAATAAACCCACACCTTTACGGACAACTGATATTGGACAAAGGGAGTAAGAACATACAATGGAGTAAAGACAGCCTCTTTAACAAAAGGTGTTGGCAAAATTGGACAGCTACCTGCAAAAAAATGGAACTAGACCACTAACTTACACCATTTATCAAAAAAGCTCAAAATGGATAAAAGACTTAATTATAAGCTGTGAAACCATAAGCATCTTAGAAGAAAACATAGGCAGTAAGCTCTCTGACATCTCTCGCAGCAATGTATTTGCTGATTTATCTCCACAGGCAAGGGAAATAAAAGACAGGATAAACAAATGGGACTTTATCAAACTAAAAAGCTTTTGCACAGCTAAAGACAATAAGAACAGAATAAAAAGACAAACTACACAATGGGAGAACATATTTGACAGTACCTCTGATAAGGGGTGAATAACCAAAATTTACAATGAACTTGTATAACTCAGCAGGAAAACAATCCAATCAAAAATGGGCAAAAGAAATGAATAGACACTTCTCCAAAGAGGAAATACAGATGGCCAATAGGCATATAAAAAAATGCTCAACATCAATAATCATAAGAGAAATGCAAAGTAAAACCACAATGAGATATCACCTCACACCAGTCAGAATGGCACTCATCAACAAAATAACAAAGAATAAGTGCTGACGAGGATGTGGGAAAAGGGAACCCTCCTGCACTGCTGGTGGGAATGCAGACTGGTGTAACCACTGTGGAAAACAGTATGGAGATTCCTCAAAACATTAAAAATCGAACTTCCTTTTGACCCAGCTATATCACTTTTAGGAATTTACCCCAAGAACACCATAGCACTGTTTCAAAAGGAGAAATGCACCCCCATGTTTATGGCAACATTGTTCACAATAGCAAAGATCTGGAAACAGCCCAAGTGTCCATCAATGGATGAGTGGATTAAAAAGCAGTGGTAGATATTATATATACAATGGAATACTATGGGGCCATGAAAAAGAAGGAAATCTTACCTTTTGTGACAACATGGATGCGCCTGGAAACTATTATGTTAAGTGAAATAAGCCAGGCAGAAAAAGAAAAATATCATATGACCTCACTCATTTGAGGAATCCAATGAACAATGTGAACTGAGGAACGGAATTGAGACAGAGGAGAGATCAAAGGGACCAGAGGAAAAGAGGACAGAGGGAAAGGGGATGATAGGATGTGATAAACCTGAAGGGAAGGGGGGAGAGGGTTATGGGGTAGGGAGCAAGGGAGATGTTGAGGGGAATACAGGGGAGCGGGGTTGCATTTGGGGCAACACTAGAATCTATGTAAACATAAATTAAAATCAATATAAAAGAATATAATTAAAATAATAATAATATAAAAAAGAGAGTTATATCCTAGAACTCCTGCAAATCTATTTTTTATCATGCTCTTTACTTTAAAATTTCTTTTAAATGCTAATGTACAAAGTTATTCAGCAGGAGAGCGACTCTGGAATCCTAATTAGATGCCAGACCTGTTTCTCCTGCAAGCTTTTATCATCTTTTATTTGATCCAGCTAATAATGCTGTTTTTGTTTTTTCCCAATCATTTCCAGATATATGGAAAAAGTTTATATATGCGGATGGGGACCCTCAAGCCTCTCAGCAAGATCTTTTGGGCATGGCTTTTAAGGTCTATAATGACCAAGAGAAACAGAAAAGGCAAATAAAGCCCAAGAGATCAGGAAAAAATACCAGCTCTTGGCCTACGCCGTTAAAGTCTCCTGCACCCCGAAGGGACTTTATAGGATTCCATCAGGGCCCTGCTTCAAGAATGGAAAGAAAGGTCATTAAGCTAAAGCCTAGCAGGCTTCTTGGCCCCCACCAGGGCCATCCCTTTGCTGTGGGAAGAAGGGACACTGGAAGGTAAGCTGCCCCCTCACTCCTCTTCCAGCCCTGCTCCAGCCACCTGTGACCTAACCTTGCCTAGCCTGCTGGGACTTACCACTGAAGGCTAAAGCTGCCCATTGCCGTTGGCCCCATCTCACATCACTGTGAACGCGTCTGGGGCATTTCTTCCAAGTAGCAGGTAAACTGATCTCATTTCTTGTAAACACAAGGGCCACTTCTTATGCCTTGCCTAAATATTCGGGTTTTATTTATCCCTCAAAGATATCTATTGTGGGTATTAATAGTCTCATTTTCTGCTGCTTTGTTTAATGAATAGTGTCTCCCTTATTCTTTTTGTCTCAATGCCCCATGCCTATTTTATGCTGGGACCTGCTCCTAATTTAAACAAGTCTACCTCTGCCACCCAGCATAATGTATCCCAGGGTTCTCTTCATCATGCCACAGTTGTAGAGCCACAGGGAAAGCCCCCCGTGTTCATTTTTCCAGTTTAAAGAAAATGAAAGCTCTGTCTCCATGCATGCTGCAGACGGCTTTTCCAGTTTACCAGAATCATTGCCAGCTAGAAGCATTGGTCATTGGGACTTGGACTCTAACTGTAAAATATAGAAATATGATCACAACTCCAGTGCCTTGTGGACTTTTTCTGAATATGTGTGACTCCAGCTCCTTGGGACAGTTCTCAGACTGAAGTGGGGATTAGGTTACATTTGCAAAAAATATGAAGCAGTGATAGTGTCAACATGGACTTAGGAAAATTACATTAACATATTAAGGAAATTTAAGACTGTAAAATTTTTATTTTGAATCCTGTTATATTGGTTAGGACTTTGTTTAATAATCTAGTGGGTCACTTTATTAGGACACTTTTTATAGTATTTGTTAGCATTAGCTGTTTTAATTTTGTTATTTATTTATTTATTTATTTTGTATTTTTTCTGAAGCTGGAAACGGGGAGAGACAGTCAGACAGACTCCTGCATGTGCCCAACCGGGATCCACCCGGCACGCCCACCAGGGGCGACGCTCTGCCCACCAGGGGGCGATGCTCTGCCCCTCTGGGGCGTCGCTCTGCCGTGACCAGAGCCACTCTAGCACCTGGGGCAGAGGCCAAGGAGCCATCCCCAGCGCCCGGGCCATCTTTGCTCCAATGGAGCCTTGGCTGCGGGAGGGGAAGAGAGAGACAGAGAGGAAGGAGGGGGGGTGGATAAGCAAATGGGCGCTTCTCCTATGTGCCCTGGCCAGGAATTGAACCCGGGTCCCCCGCACGCCAGGCCGACGCTCTACCGCTGAGCCAACCGGCCAGGGCAATTTTGTTATTTATTTTATATTTTTTCAGTCTGCCTCAAAATTGAAACATGAGGATTCAAATGAGTATGAAAATGCTACCCAAAACCAGTGGGGTTTTTAGGAACTTCACTAAAACCTTTGTTACTAAAGGTTTATTCAAAACCAATTAGAAAAAGATTTTGCCAACAGGAAAGGAATAGTTAGAGAAGCCGGACTTAGAATCTATTACAGAAGGCATAATATCTGAGTATTTAGTTTGTGTCCAAGTGAACACTAAGCAAAATAAGGAAATTATTTAAAAAGCGGGGAGAAAAAAGCTTTCCCAGGTAAACATTTAGAAATAGACTTTAATAAAATAACTGACAAATAGGTAGAAGCTTTTCCTACTGGAAGTAGGGCCACAGTGACAGTTGTTAGGAAATTGCTGTGTTGAATTCTTCCCAGGTTTAGCTTGCCCATTCTATTGTTGGGCCTGCGTTTGTGTCCAAAGTCTCACAGATAGTAGGAAAGTAAACCAATATTAATTAGAAACTAATTTGCAGTTACACTGTGCCCACAGGCCCCAAAGGTTCAGGACATGTAGAGCATATGAATTGGACCTTAAAAGAAACTCTAACTAAATTGTTCTTGAAACTGGTGAAAACTGGCCAACCTTACTCCCACTAGCCCTCCTTAGGGCAAGGTGTACCCCCTATAAAGAAGGATTTATGGCTTTTGAAATAATGTTTGAAACACCCTCCTTACTACCAAATCTCAGAGAAGAAATAAAAGGTAAGTTAAGTAATCACTCCTTCCCTAAGTACTTGCAGGGTCTGCAGGTTACTCAACAGACTGTTCAAAAGACTGTCCAAAAGGCACTTCCAGCACTGCCAGGAGATCCAATACATCCTTTGCAGCCTGGGGACTCAGTTTGGGTAAAGAAGTACATCACTCAAGGACTGACTCCCACGTGGATGGGTATCCTGACCACTCCCACTGCTGCCAAGGTAGAAGGCATGCCCGCCTGGGTCCACCATAGCTGGTTGTCTGTAGTCCCAGCAGAGACACCCTTGTGGACAGCAGAGACTGACCCCACCAACCCTTGTAAGTTAACCCTGAGAAGGACAGCATGCCCTACTCCAACCACAAACCGGAAGCTGTTTGTTCTACATATGGCTAATGTATGAAGAAACTCACTAAGGACTCCCTTTTAATCAGACTTTGGGGAAAAAGGGAAACTAGGGTAAAAAGAAAGCCAGTTTAATTGTCATCGAAGGTTAAAGGTTTTAAAATTAAAAGTTCTGACTAAAAGTAAATTGTTATAAAAGCCAGTTAATTTTATATAAATTGCAAAAGGTTTGTACAGTTTATAGGAAATTAATCAGTAACATTTGTTTCTTTAATGAACTGTATTGCTATTAATGCTATCTGTTAAATATCTCCTACATGTTATAAGCTAATATTCCTACTCAACAGCCTCAGGATCTATCATTAAATTAAGTCAAAGATTTGACTTAAAATATAAAACCAGTGGGAAATGTAATAAAATACCAAAAAGCTGCAAAATTAATATTAATATTCTAAGAGGAAAGGTCAGGCTTTCCTGTCCCTTCCTTCCTTTGGGGAGGGGAGGGGAGGGAGAAGAATGTAGAAGTTTCTGGCTTGCAAGGACAATGGGTCATTTTGTTTTAAATCTAAAATAAAGGTTAACTGAGAAACTTCTTCTCTTTTAATAAGAGACAGAATTTACATACCACCCTATATTGATTGTGGTTCCTTCTCCCTTCCTAAAATCCTGACAGTAACATACCTCTAGGCAAAGAAGGAGGGATAGACACTGAAAGATGTGTAAATATCTTTGATTGTATTACCTTGAAAGTTTCAATGTCTCTATGGATCCCCTAAACAAATGTTATAAGCTTGCTAATAATTGTGTCATGATGTCATGCTCTCCCCCTCAACCTGTGTGTGATCAAGGGTATATAACCAGCCTCTGAAATGTATTTGATGCACACAATTTGTGTCTGCAAATGCCCCGTGTCAGCCATATGTGGCCGGCATATTCAATAAATCTCCTCCTTTAATAAAATCCTTCAAAATTCATCTGGACTTGGTGTCTCTATGTAAACCTGCAAAAGTGAGGTATGGTACTTTACAGCATCTGGGGTATGGTACTTTACAACAAAATGGGAGTTTCCGAGTGGTAAATCTCAGTAAAAGGGAAAACCTTAGCCATCTGAGCAGATTAAGTTAACTTGTATCTATTGTTCATTTAGAATCTGGATATTTTAAAATAACATGTAATACTTGTAAGGTATTTTTCC
Organism: Saccopteryx leptura; assembly: GCF_036850995.1. Lineage (NCBI taxonomy): Eukaryota > Metazoa > Chordata > Mammalia > Chiroptera > Emballonuridae > Saccopteryx > Saccopteryx leptura. Next base: position 70,919,723 of record NC_089516.1, on the reverse strand, counting down.
ACACCAAGAAAGAAGGAAGGGGCCGGAGCCAAGAAGTGTGGAATAACAAAAGGCTTTATTGAGTACAGAGTGTGCATCCCACCCAGAGAGGTTCCCTGGCCCAGAGGAAAGATGGAGGCCAGGGAAGTCGCAAGTGGTGACCCATGTGGGAGATATTTAAAGGGTCCCTAGGGTGGTCAAGCTAATATGATGTGGTGAAATCTCACTGGCTGGCAGACGGTCGCTGTTTTCCAAAGGGTCCTGGGAAGTTTCTTTTGGCCCGCTTGGTTGTGGGCGGTCCTAGCCAAAGTTCCTGTGCTTGACTTTTCCCCATTATCCACCGACCTTACATTCTGACCTTTTGTGTTAAATAGAAAAGGGGTGCCGTTTATTCATCTGGCTACTTCCTGCTGGTTAGGGGCCTCGTGGGGAGGGGGAGATCAGAAGTTGGTGGCTTGGAGCGGGGTCAGGAGAAACATCTGTTTGGCTGTGACTGGAGAAACTTCATGGATGCGGTCCTGTAAGGATTAAAAAAAAAAGAGGAGTAATAGGGGAATTTGCAGGGTTCAGCCTTTTGGCAAACTGGAGATGGATGGAGTCCAGTGGTTCCAACTGCCAGTGGTCCTGTAAGGAGGCAAGCTTGGGGCAAAACTGCATGTCAGGAGTGGCATAAAAAGGAGAAAGGAAGGGGTCCCATCCACTCCCATAACAGAGACCTGTGAGGGAATTAGAGGTCCAGAGTGTGATGGCAAAACAGAGAAGGTAGCCCCCATGTCCACAAGAAATAAGATGGCCTTACCCACTACCTGTAGCATCACCCTTGGCTCAGAGAGAGTAATGGGGGTCTCCGAGTCCGGGCCACATCAGTCGTCTGCGAGGCCTAGGAATTCAAATGATGGCCCCACCTGGCTGGCTTGGCCTCCCATCTGAGCAGCCTGTCCTCCACGTAGAGACGTCGAGGATGAGCCTACTGCCAAAAGGGGACAATCGCTCCGCCAGTGAGTGGGCTGCTTGCACTTAGGGCAGGGCTTGGTGGGCAGCCTTGGGCAGGGGTCTGCCGGGACCAGTGAACCTGCTTTCCACACTTAAGCTGCTGGTGGCTCTGCTGGCCTCAGGGTTGCTACAAGAATTTGGGTTTGGAGCATTACCTTCTGCTGCATGCAGGCCTGACGAAGAGCCTTGGCCTGTTTTTACTAGTTGGGACCATTAAAAACTTTAAATGCCATGTTCACAGGTTTGGGATAAGGGTTTGGGGGTTGAGAATAAGAGGATTGGGGCTTGTGGGGAGCCCGGCACCCAGATCCCACAGGAAACGCTGGAGCCAAAGGCAGGACGGTGTCAGAACTTCCTGCAAGAAAATTCGGGTTGGACGTCCTGAAAACCGGTGTAAGAGCCAATGCCAGGCTGAGAATGGCCTGATGGAGGAGGGGTTTAAGACCATAGTGGAGAAGAGAAGAGCCCCTGGCCAGAAGGGGAGGAGAAAGAGAGATGGTAATGGTAAATAAGAAACAGGTTTTTGCGAAGGGAAGGGGCTTTTGGAGCAAAAGAGGTCCGCAGAGGGACCAGAGAGAAGTCCCAAGAGAGGGAGAGGCACCCCTGGGGGTCAGGCAGGAGGGAGAGAGAGTTGGGAGTCCTCAGAGAAGGAAAAATTGGAATGGAGGTTTTAGGTGAGGTTTCTTTGGCCAGAAAAAGGCCTGCGCAGTGGAACAGGTGGCACAGAGATTAAGGATGGGTATGCAAATAATTAGAAGCCGTTTATGTAAGAGATCTCCAATCAGTTCCCAGCTTTTTTGCCAATAGTTAAATTGGTGAGGGAGTTAACACCGAAAGTCCCTTCAGGAGGCTAATTCAGTGGGTTCTGTGGCCTGGCCACAGCGGAGAAGAAGAACAATTTCTTCTTCTTTAAGGAGGGAGATTCCTGTGCCCCCACAGCTGCCCTCAGTCCTCAGAGTGGTCAGATTTGAGTATCAGCGTCCCATAACTCAAGCTCTGGCCATGGAAGAATAAGGTAAAGTGGATGTGCTCTGGACGTCTCCACAAGCACACTCACTCAGAACGGAAAGACTTCCCTGCACTAGCTACGGTTTTGGACAGGGAGTCTCGGTGGAAAGAACTGAGGGGAAGGCTGGAGGCAGGGGACTTACTGCACCATGTGCCAAAGTGGGTGGAAGGTCGGAGATCCTGGTTCTTTCTCGGAGGGGATGGGGAAGAGGAGCAGTCCTTGTGGACTTCAACCCCTCCTGGATTTTTGGCACCAAAATGTAAGGTATTTTTCTCCGCCAAGAAAGAAGGAAGGGGTCGGAGCCACAAAGTGTGGTTTTATTGAGTACAGAGCACACATCCCACCCAGCGAGGTTCCCTGGCCCCGAGGAAAGATGGAGGCCAGGGAAGTCACAAGGATTAAACCACGTGGGAGATATTTAAAGGGTCCCTAGGGTGATCAAGCTAATATGACATGGTGAAATCTCACTGGCTGGCAGACGGTCGCTGTTTTCCAAAGGGTTCCTGGGAAGTTTCTTTTGGTGCACTTGGTTGTGGGCGGTTCTAGCCAAAGTTCCCGGGCCTGAGCTTTCCCCATTATCCACCGACCTTACAATACTGAAACATTGTTAGACAAGTCTTACATTCACCTAATTTTGGATTTTTATTACAGAGTAGTTGTAAAATAAAGCTGTTAATGAATGTCTTATACTTTAGAGATACAGTATCTCTCTTAAACAATGTGTGCTTGACAATGGAAGACCTTATGTTTCTAAAAGCTATAAAGTGTATTTATCAACCTAAATAATATCATTCACTTACTTTTAGTGGTCAGTGAAAAATATCAAGGTTTCTAAGAGTTAAGAATTATAATTAATTTGAAGAATATTGTATGGTGTTGATGATAGAAAGTATAAAGAATGGAGATACTGTTTGAGGGAAAAGTACTCCAAAGTTGGAGAACTCGAAAGTCATGCTGGAGAAAAGAAACAGCTCTGAGGATGAATGATGGGGTTCAGAAGTTTGATCATTACAACTTATTAAGTTTGTGAATGAGAAAGGGGCCACATGCAGACCATGACAAGCTCAGAGAAAGCCTGCATGGGGGCCTTGCAGACTTGGAAACCTAAAGTAACCACACAGGATGGTCCAAAATTAAAACTTTCTAACTAAAAGCAGTTCATGGTGGGTTGTCATATCCTAGGGAGGTATTTTTCTCTAACAAAGTTCAATGCTTATCTTAATCTATCCTGTCTGTTGCCTTCTGCATCTATAATAATGTACCTGATAACATGTGAGCAGGCATCCCACCAGAGCAGGAACCAACAAATCTCCTCATTGTTGTTATTATCATGATAATTAACTATTAACTATCTTGTTCTTGCCTGTGTAAAAGAAATTTCAGTATACAGTATACCATATTTCTCCAAATATAAGATGAACCTTAATTTTGGGGCTGGAAATTTGAAAAAATAAAATGTATTACATAAAGTTACTGAACTCAAGTTTTATTCATTATAAAATTTATACAACTCCTCATCACTGTCAAAACTCCCATCCATTAGTTTGTCCTCATCCATGCCTGATGACGAATCACTGTCTTCATATATTGCCTCATCCTCAGTTCCATCTATGGCATTTGAAATTCCACAACCACTGTATAAAATGCACCCAGTTTTAGGGTTGTCCACTCTCTCCACTCTTATTTAATGTGGTACTAGAAGTTCTAGCCAGAGCAATCAGACAAGACAAAGAAATAAAAGGCATCCATATCGGAAAAGAAGAAGTAAAGGTATCACTTTTTGCAGATGATATGATCCTATACATCGAAAACCCCAAAGAATCCACAAAAAGACTACTAGAAACAATAAGCCAATACAGTAAGGTCGCAGGATACAAAATTAACATACAGAAGTCAATAGCCTTTCTATATGCCAACAATGAAACAACTGAGAAGGAACTCAAAAGAATAATCCCCTTCACGATTGCAACAAAAAAAATGAAATATTTAGGAATAAACATAACAAAGAATGTAAAGGACTTATATAATGAAAACTATAAACCATTGTTAAGGGAAATTGAAAAAGATATAATGAGATGGAAGAATATACCTTGTTCTTGGTTAGGAAGAATAAATATAATCAAGATGGCTATATTACCCAAAGCAATATACAAACTTAATGCAATTCCCATCAAACTTCCAATGACGTTTTTTAAAGAAATAGAGCAAAAAATCATCAGATTTATATGGAACTATAAAAAACCCCGAATAGCCAAAGCAATCCTAAAGAAAAAGAATGAAGCTGGGGGCATTTCAATACCTGACTTCAAACTCTATTATAGGGCCACGACAATCAAAACAGCATGGTATTGGCAGAAAAATAGACAACCAGACCAATGGAACAGAATAGAAAGTCCAGAAATAAAACCACATATATATAGTCAAATAATTTTTGATAAAGGGGCCAACAACACACAATGGAGAAAAGAAAGCCTCTTCAATAAATGGTGCTGGGAAAACTGGAAAGCCACATGCAAAAGAATGAAACTGGACTACAGTCTCTCCCCCTGTACAAAAATTAACTCAAAATGGATCAAAGATCTAAACATAAGACCTGAAACAATTAAGTACATAGAAGAAGACATAGGTACTCAACTCATGGACCTGGGTTTTAAAGAGCATTTTATGAATTTGACTCCACAGGCAAGAGAAGTGAAGGCAAAAATTAATGAATGGGACTACATCAGACTAAGAAGTTTTTGCTCAGCAAGAGAAACTGATAACAAAATAAACAGAAAGCCAACTAAATGGGAAATGATATTTTCAAACAACAGCTCAGATAAGGGCCTAATATCCAAAATATACAAAGAACTCATAAAACTCAACAACAAACAAACAAACAATCCAATAAAAAAATGGGAAGAGGACATGAACAGACACTTCTCCCAGGAAGAAATACAAATGGCCAACAGATATATGAAAAGATGCTCATCTTCTTTAGCTATTAGAGAAATGCAAATCAAAACGGCAATGAGATACCACCTCACACCTGTTCGATTAGCTGTTATTAGCAAGACAGGTAATAGCAAATGTTGGAGAGGCTGTGGAGAAAAAGGAACCCTCATTCACTGTTGGTGGGAATGTAAAGTAGTACAACCATTATGGAAGAAAGTATGGTGGTTCCTCAAAAAACTGAAAATAGAACTACCTTATGACCCAGCAATCCCTCTACTGGGTATATATCCCAAAAACTCAGAAACATTGATACGTAAAGACACATGCAGCCCCATGTTTATTGCAGCATTGTTCACAGTGGCCAGGACATGGAAACAACCAAAAAGCCCATCAATAGATGACTGGATAAAGAAGATGTGGCACATATACACTATGGAATACTACTCAGCCATAAGAAATGATGACATCGGAACATTTACAGCAAAATGGTGGGATCTTGATAACATGATACGAAGCGAAATAAGTAAATCAGAAAAAACCAGGAACTGTATTATTCCATACGTAGGTGGGACATAATAGTGAAACTAAGAGACATTGATAAGAGTGTGGTGGTTACGGGGGGGAGGGGGGAATGGGAGAGGGAAAGGGGGTGGGGAGGGGCACAAAGAAAACAAGATAGAAGGTGACAGAGGACAATCTGACTTTGGGTGGTGGGTATGCAACATAATTGAACGACAAGATAACCTGGACTTGTTATCTTTGAATATATGTATCCTGATTTATTGATGTCACCCCATTAAAAAAATAAAATTATTATAAAAAAAAATGCACCCAGTTTTGAGACCCCAATTTTTTCAAAAAATGGTGTTTTTTATGGGGAACTATGGTACATTTTTACTTTTTATCCAATTCCAGAGATTTCCCCCCAGCCCTTTGCCTTTTCCCGCTTCCCTAATCTATCACAAATCAATTTCATGTAACCCCCTTACTTCTTTCCCTCTGATACTGATGTATATAGTAAGTGGTAAAATCACCATTTTCCAGACTACTTTCTCAAACCATTGAGACTGCTTCCTGGCAATTGTTGACAGTTTAGCTCAAATAAATCCATTTAAAATTCTTACAGGTTTGGAAGTTCTGTTACATTGACAAGGTCAACTCCCAGGAACGTAACAGTGGAAAAATCAATTTGTAGACTTTTTGATTGATTCTGAACTGACATACTCTGTGGTCAATAGACCTCTGAGTCCTTGAGGAAGGTAGTAACTGGAATTTCTGGGAGCCCTCAAAGCTAATTTTTATTAAAACCAATGGAATGCACTGTGGGAGATACAGTTTTAATTCACAACTTCTTATGTATTTCTGAATGTCCAATTCCTCTTCTGGGAAAGGACTTGCTGTCAAAGCTCAGAGAACAACAGCTCCATCTACAAGATCCTTTAGAGCATGCCTGGCACTTCCTTATGAACCCAGGGAAAAAAGAAGAAGAGTGACCCAGGCCAAAAGAGATTGAAAAATAGGTAAACCCGATCATGTGCTAGAATACCCAGGAGAGCCAAGTGAACCTCCACCAATAAAGCTGACCTGAAACCAGGGGTGGGGGACTCCCAATAAGTGGTAATTTTCCTCACCAAAAAAAAAAAAATGCCTTAGAAGGAATATGCCCAATAATTCAGAACTTTCAGGAATATGGACTTATTTGGCCTTGCTGTTCCCCATACAATAAAAGTATACCCAGAGACAGACTCTGGTATTTAGTATTGGATTGGAAAGATGCTTTCTTCTGCATTCTAGTTGACTTAGACCAGTGGTCGACAAACTCATTAGTCAACAGAGACAAATATCAGAGCCAAACAGTACAATGATTGAAATTTCATTTGAAAGCCAAGATTTTTTAACTTAAACTATATAGGTAGGTACATTGTTATTTAACTTAATTAGGATATTCCTAAGCTGGTCCTTGTGCCTACATGTGGTATTTTGTGGAAGAGCCACACTCAAGGGGCCAAAGAGCCACATGTGGCTCACAACCATTGATAGATTCTCAAATGTTGTTGATAGGATGGAATAAAGCTGAAGGGAAGGGGGGAGGGTGCTATGGGGAGGGAGTCAAAGCAGATGTTGAGGGGAATATGGGGGAGTGGGGATGCATTCGGGGCAACACTAGAATCTATGTAAACACAATAAATTAAAATCAATTAAAAAATGTTGTTTGCTTTTGTGTGGAAGGACCTGTAACCTTGATTCAAGATTCAGTACTGCTAGACAGTCTTACCACAAGGGTTCAAGAACTCCCCCATGATACCTGGGGAGACTCTGAGCCAGGACTTAGAAGATCTAAAACTAGAAGGAAGAACTCTGTTACAGTATGTAAATGACCTCTTAATTCGACCACACTAATGCATGCCTGTGCTGAAATGATGAAATTTATTCTAGCAAAATCAATTTACAAGACCATCGTCTGGAAGAGGCAGACTAGGCTCTACAGGAAGGTGGAAGTAGTTATGTGGGTGTGACTCTTGAAGGAATAGTAGAAGCCAAGGCCTTACTGCCAGGAACCTGTGCTCAGAAAGTTGAACTGATCGCATTGACAAGGGCACTAGAAATGTCACACAAAAAGAAGGTGAATGTGTATACCAACTCAAGATATGCTTTCCTAGTTTTGCATGCACATGGTCCAATCTGGAAGAAAAGATAACTATTAACCTCAGATAAAAAGGACATTAAGCATGCAACAGAAATTTTAAAATGACTGGAAGCTGTTCAGGTACCCTTACAGGTGGCAGTTACGTACTGCCCCGGCCATCAGAAAGAGGACCGTGAAGTAGTTAAAGGAAACAATCTTGTTGATCAAGCAGTGAAAGAAGTTGCTAAAGGAACATTTATAATGTCTTTGGTACTTGTTCCAGACTTGTCATAATTCGACCTTTAATATTTCACTGCAAACTTAGAGAAAGCTAAGAATGGGGGTTTGATGAAGAATGCCCTGATAGTAGATAAAGAATAAGAAAGAAGTTATATGGCTTTCTGAATATTAAGTGGAGCCAGTCATAAAGCATTTGAATGAGACCATTCACTATGGAAGGGATTCATTAACCACCTATATTAAACCATGGCTCACAGGTCCTGAGGTTTCCAAAGCCATACAGAAAATAATAGCTAGATGTGTTGTGTGCCAGAGGAGCAACATATTCATTTTGAAATATCCCCTAATTTTTGTGAGCAGTACAATTCCTTGTTTTGACCTACCTAGCAGCAACTAGGATAATAACTTTCTTTTGTTTTAGAAATTACACAGAAAGATAGTAAAGTTATAAGAATAAAATGAAGATCCCATATGGCATGGAGACCTTAGGCTTTCAGGAAAGGAGAGAAAATGAATCACACTTTGAAGAAAAATATAGGCAAACTCTGCCAAGAAACTCATCTCCATTGGGATCAAAACTTCCCTACTGCCCTGTTCAGGATAAGAGTGGTTCCTTGAAGTAAGATTTAATTGAATACTTACGAAATTGTGTAAGAGCGGCCATTTCAGGCTACAATTAGGGCAGAAGACATGTATGTAGACCAAGAAATAAAGGTACAGAGCTATGTACAACACTCAAGTCAGACTTTAGATGTAATTAGTGACCTTGCTTGTGTTAGAGATCTGTCCCCTACAGGTTCACTACATTCCTTTGAGCCTGGAGATAAAGTGCCACTCAGCACTTGAAAGACAGGGTCCCCAGAGAGCCAGTTAGAAGAAAAGTAGACTAGACCTTTGGAAGTACTCCTCACCACCCCAACTATGATGAAATTGGCAGGAATAAAACCTTGGAATCATCACACTGAAAAAAGAAAGCACTGGAAGAACAACAGACCACCAAACTATGAGGAGACCTGAATGTCCTCTTTTGAAAACAATGACTTAATCATTTTTGTTTGTTTGTTTAACCCCATGTTGTGGAGAACTTATTCCTTTCAAATGGGATGAAAATATTTGATCTAAATATTTCTCACTTCTGTCTTGCTGGAGGAACCTATGTTGAGCAAACTTTCACTTAATGTCTTACAGGTGTTTGTATTCTCCTGGAAGGGCTTCAAAATTATACTTTGTTTCAGCATGTCAGTTTAGATCATCACCTATGCTGATATTTACCAGTGCTAGCTCTAAAGGACAAGGAAATGTTCTCTTTAAACACACTTAGCAGCAAAATGATTACTTTCATATGAAACTAATCTCATGGAAATGAGATAGTTAAAACCAACACTGGGAAATGAGAGGGAAAACTCAAGAGTTAAAATTTTAGCTTGAATAGTAGTTTTAGTTATGATCAATAGGCTTAATGGTCAATGTAAGTAAAAATGTTGTTCCAGGAAATGGGCTATTTGAATGAGCCTATGTGATTTTATGCAATTTGAAGGTAATTCACCTTTGTGTCACAGGGGTCTGCAAGCAAAGCCTCTGTGCTCCAGAGATGGAATGTCCACTGACTATAATCCAATTAACTTTCCCTTGAGTGCCAAACCTTCTTATAAAAAGGTTGGCTGAGATGAGATGTTAAGATAAGTTTGGGTACACGACTACTATCTTCTCAGATCACCAGCCACCTGAGTAAAGCATTCATAAAGATTCAATATCTGTGTCTACTTATTTGGCTTAGTGGTGACCGGCAGCATGAATGCTGACATGTCCAGGTTAAATGCTTCAGTTTTCCTTTTTATCTTTTTTAATGAAAGAGTAACTGACTATTGCCTCTCAAGAGGACATTCAAAAGTTTGAAATCTGATGTAATCACAATACATTTATTTTCACAATAAAAGGTATTTGTTCACTTATAGGGGAAAGATAAACTATGCCTTATGCAGCCTAAAATGGTCTATATTCAGTTCCTAAATAGCACACCCTTCCTGAGAATTATTTTTAAGAAGTACCCCACTGCTCTCCTACAAATACATCTTTAAGGACCTCCAAATTCCAGAAGCAGCTCCGCATTTTTAATATTTTAAGAGAAAATACTCATTGACTTGTTTAATCTGTAATTAAAAACAAGTGTCTGACTTTGGTTTTTCTGGTATTATATAGTAAAATCAATACACATAGCATGAACACTCAGTGAACAGTTTGCAATCTAGAATGGAAAAAAATGAGAATTTTATAATGTTTTCCTAATTGAACATATAACAATTTCATTGCTTTTATTAGTAAATCCAAGATGTTATACTTACTCCTGACAGATAACAAATGCTATTGTGCCTTCTCTGTTTTTCCCTCTTGATTCTCCTAATAATTACATCCAAATCAAAAAAGGGAACCAATTCACTTGCTTAACTAGTTCAGTGTAATATTTTCTACGTTCTGTGGGAATTAAAAAAGAGTTGGCCTCAGAGCTCTGTAGACACAGGACATCTGGAAGCCAGAAAGTATAACAAGCAAACCAGGCAGTTTCTCACAAGTACCAGTTCAATTCCAACAGGGCTGGGCCTATCTAGAAGGGGAAAGATAATCTAATTTTGCGGCTTTCCTCTGTACCTTTTTTGTATACACCTGTCTCCAGCATTGTTCTCTGCTTCATAATTTCCAGGAGACTCTCTAGCATTCTCTGTTTGAGATGCAACCATTTGTCAAAACAGTTATACATCCCATACCAGAACCTTGAATAAACAAAAACAAGTGAGTTAGTTTAGTTTGAAGAATAGATTACTTACTTTTTATTATGTTAAGAAAATATACCCTGGTAAGTGGGCAGATCTCAAGGTAATTTTAATCACATTAAAATGACTGGACATGCTCATAATTGAAGAGTAAAGTTCTAAGCTGAAATATCTCTGATGAAAGAGACACTATGAATGTGAGCAAATTTGGGCTTCTTTTTAAAAATTAAGTGAAACTTTTTATTTTGAAAAAAAAATAGATTCACATCCAGTTTTAACAACAGGGAGTGACCTCAGCAAAATCACAAACTTGGAAGATTCAGGTCATTGTTCACCCATAGAAACAATAAATAAACAAAAATTAAATAGATAGACCAAAGTAACTTTGTGAAAACTCCAGAAACTATGTAAAAAGCTAGAAAACTAAGTGACTAGCTAACCAAAGCAGACTATATCCAAAATTGTAGAAAATTCATAGCTCTTTTGCTCATCCTTATCTCACCCTCTCCCCTGTGTAGCACAGTGCAATTGCAAGGATGATGCTCAATTCCCAGTTCTTCCACCAGGACAGGAGGAAAATAAGTGGACTTGATTGCAATGTTCTGTCTTATCTAAGGGCAGCCCGAAGAATTAATTTCTGTCCCACCTGCCATGAAGCAGTAATTGGAATGGTCAAAGCAGTGGCAGGTGAGAGGTGCAGACACATGGTGCCTTGGGGAAAGAGATTCCTTTGTCTATACAGGAGAATACAAGACAACTTCCAAGCCTTCTGAGAAGCAAGATAAAGCTCTTTGGGAAACTAGTACATTTAAAAACAGCTCAGTGTATAGGAAATGGGAACAAAAGCATATGCACAGACCTTTGAAGACACATATCCAGAAAAGGTTTGAATTGATCTCGAGTCTTTAAATGGGGTTATTATAGGTCTTCCACGAAATGAAGAGTAGTCCTCAAAGACTGGGAGATGTATTTAATTTTTAATTCCCAAATTTCAACAAAAGACAATGAGTCATACAGAGAAACAAAGAAACATAGTCCATTCAAAGGAACAGAATAAATATCCAGAAACTTACCCTAAACGATCACAGGCCTCTGGCTTACCTGACAGAAATTTTTAAATTGCTTTAAATATGCTCAGTTAACTCAAAGAGAATGAAGACAAATAAACAAAATAAGAAAATTGATTTAGAAACAAAACAAAAATATTGTTAAAGAAGTGAAAATGATAAAGAATCAAACAAGAATTCTGATGTAAAAAAAACAACAACCCACAAACACTACATTGAAATATTCACTAGATGGGTCCAACACAAATGTAATCAGGCAGAAGAGAGAATTAGCAAACTTGAAGATAGATCATTTAAAATTATTCTGTATGAGGAACAAAAAAGTGAACAGAGCCTGAGGCAGTGGTGTGATTCAGCAGGTTTGTGTCGGTTCATACCAGTTCGGCAGAACCAATAGCTAATTTTTTGTTGAGTTTGGTGAACCAATTGTTAAAATGACACTTGTAATCAGGGTTTTCTCTTGTGGGCACCTGGCAGCCACCCAATGTGAAAATCACAAATTTACATTCCTTACTCTTTTTTAACGTTCATCTGTGGGACAGCATATTCCAAGGGCCTGTAGTAATGTTCATTCCATCCATAGGTGAAAAAATTGCAAGTGAGGATGCCAATCAAAAAGCAATAATGGAAATATCTTAAATAACAGTTTTATTTGGTCAGGTATTATTTAAAACATTTATTAATATTTTAAAACTCTTCCTTATAACATAATCTAGTTTTGTGTACTTCTTTCATCATTCTTATTTAAGTATTAAATGCATGATATAATAAATTATCTTTTGGTATATCTTTTTTTATATACTTAAAATGGTCATTAGGGCAGAGAACCAGTTGTTAAATTACTTGAATCCCACCACTGGCCTAAGGGACTCATGGAACAATATGAACCATACCTATATACAAGCATAATGGGAGTCTCAGAAGGGGAAGTGAATGAAGAAGGGGCGGATAGGTTATTCGAAGGAATAGTGGCTGAAAACTTCAAATTTGAAGATGGAAATGAATATACAATAAAAGAAGTTCAGCAATTTTCAAGTAAGATAAATCCAAAGAGAGCCACACTGAAACACATTAAAATGAAACAATCAAAGAAAGTTTCTCAAAAACAAAGAGAAAAATCTTGACAGTAGCAAAAGAAAAGAAACACTTTATATACAAGAGAACCATTATAAGATTAACAGTGAATTTATCAGCAGTAATCTTGCATGCCAGAGGCAGTGAGATTATACATTTAAAGGGCTGAAAGAAAAATACTGTCATCTTTGAATACTTTATCTACCAAAAACTGTCCTTCTAAAAAGAAAAATTAAGACATTCCAAAGTAAACAAAAGTTAATTGCCACTGATCTGCCCTGTGAGAAATGTTAAAGTACCTTAAATTGAAAAAAAACAAAACAAAACAGGACACAAGACAGTAGTTTGAAACTACACAAAAATATAAAGTTCTCTGGCAAAGTAAACATATGGACAATTACAAAAAATTTAATTACTGCAATCTTGGTTAGTAAGTCCACTTTCAATTCTTACATGATTTCAGAGATCAATGTATAAAGAATAAATATAAATCTATGTTAATGGGTACACAATACATAAAGATATTTTTTTAATTATAATCATTTATTTTATTTCTATTGTAATTCCAATATTTATTTGGCGGACAAGCATTTTACTGTGGTGGGTGGCTTTTAAAAAATGGGTACAATGTTTCCTCACATCCCTGTATACATGCCCCCTTAAAAATTGAGCTTAGAATTACTTCCTTAAAGGTATGGCCTCATTTTCTCACTCTGGGACCTAGGCTGTTCAAATGGCTTGCTTTGTACAATGAGACTTTAGCAAACATGTTCCTAGCACAGGATTCAAAACTTTTTGAGCATTTGAACTTGTCCTTTCCTGCTGCTGCAAACCCTGAGATATCACTCTGTGAACAAATCCAGTTAGCTGTTTTAAAGTACACAATTCAGTGGTATTTATTATATTCATAATATTGTACAATCACCACCTCTATCTAGTTCCAAAACATTTTCATTATCTCTAAAGTAAACCCATACCCATTAAACAGTCACACCCTATTCCCTCTCTGGCAACAAGTCCTCAGCTTTTTTTTATTTTAAAATAATTTTTCATTTTTTAAAGATTCATTGATTTTACAGAAAGAAGAGGGGAGAGGTGAACAAGAAATATCAACTCATAGTTGCTTCATTGATTGCTTGTCATATGTGCCTTGACCGGGCAAGCCTAAGGTTTCTAAGCGGTGACTTCAGCATTCCAGGTTGATGCTTTACCCACTGCGCTACCACAGGCCAGGCAACTTTTCATTTTTTAATTACAGTTAATATACAATATTATATTGGTTTCAAGTGTGTAACCCAGTGATTAGACATTCATATAACTCATGAAGAGATCACCCTAATAAATCTAGTATCCATCTGACTCCATACATTGTTTTTAAAGTATTGATTATATTCCCTATGCTGTACTTCACCTTCCCATACCAAGTCTGTAACTACTCATTTGTATTTCTTAAACTCTTTACTCTTTTCATTCAGTCCCCTAACTTCCCTCCCATCTGGCAAATGTCAAAATGTTCTCTGTATCTATGAGTCTACTTCTGTTCTGCTTGTTTATTTTGTTTGTTTAGATTCCACATATAAGAGAAGTCATTTGGTATTTTTCTTCATCTGACTGATTTTACTCAACACAATTCCTCTAGGTGCATCCATGTTGTTGCAGATGCAAAGATTTCATACTTTTTATGATATTCTTAAGATCAATAACAGAACATTAGGGGAAGGTTCTGTAAATGACTGGAGTTTTTGTATGTGATTGTAGTTAAGATTTAAGTTTTATAGGGATACCAAACCCAAATACCACAGACTGGGTGTCTTAAACAACGTTTTTTTTTCTTACTGTCCCAGATAAATGTCAAAAGGGTTCATTTCTTCAGAGACTGTTTTCCTTGGCTTCTCCCTTTCTTCACATAGTCTTTCTTCTGTGTGTGTCTGTATCCTAATAATCTCTTCTCATAAGGACACCAGCCATAATGGATTAATAATTCTCTTTATCACCTTAGTTTATTTTAACTACTTCTTTAAAGCTCTAGATTCAGGCCCTGGCTGTGGACTCAATAGATAGAGCATTGGCCCGGCATATGGATGTCCTGAGTTGGATTCCCAGTTGTTTCAAGCATGGCCCCAGGTGCTGAGGATAAGTGCTTGGTTGATCTGAATTTGTCAGCCTCAGGCACTAAAAATAGTTCAATACTTAACCATTGGCCCCATATGGGGTTGTCAGGTGGATCCCAGTTGGGGTGAATGCGGGAGTGTTCCTCACTATATCCCCTCCTCTCACCTAAAAAAAATGCTAGGGAGGTTAAGATATCAACATATCAATGTTTGGGAGTATACATAAAGACAATAAGACATGGTATCAATTTAAAATATACTGTTATACTTTTATAATGTATCATGTAATCCCCATGGTAATCACAAAGAAAATATCTATAAATTATAGACAAAAGAAAATGAGAAGGGAATCAAAGTATGTCACGAAAAAAAAGTATGATAGAAATGAAGGACAAAAACACTAAAAGACACACAAAAAATGGACAAAATGACCAGGAGGATATAACAATTATAAAAATATATGCACCAAACATAAGAGATCTAAAATGTATAAAGTGCCTGACCAGGTGGTGGTGCAGTGGATAGAGTGACAGACTGGGATGCGGAGGACCCAGGTTCGAGACCCCAAGGTCGCCAGCTTGAGCTCAGGCTCATCTGGTTTGAGCAAAGCTCACCAGCTTGGACCCAGGGTCACTGGCTTGAGCAAGAGGTTACTAAGTCTGCTGAAGGCCCACGGTCAAGGCACATATGAGAAAGCAATCAATGAACAACTAAGGTGTCTCAACGAAAAACTCATCTCTCTCCATTCTTGTCTGTCTATCCCTATCTATCCCTCTCTCTGACTCCCTGTCTCTGTAAAAAAAAGAAAAAAAAATGTATAAAACAAACTGACAAAATTGAAAGGAGAAATAGTTCTACAATAATAGTAAGAGACTTCAAAACCCTACATTTAATAATGGATACAACAGACAGGAAATAGAGGGTGTGAACTATAGTATAATTAATTGGACCTAGCAGACATATACAAAACACTCCAATGCAAAATAGTGAATACATATTTTTCATAAATTCACAAGGAACATTTTCCAGCAAAGATCATATGTTAGTCCACAAAAAATATGTCTTAATACATTTTTTAAAAAGAAATAATAATCATACAAAAATATTTTCCAATAACAGTGAAGTAAAAATAGAAATAAATGACAACGGTAGAGCATCGGCCTAGCGTGCGGAGGACCCGGGTTCGATTCCAGCCAGGGCACATAGGAGAACCGCCCATTTGCTTCTCCACCCCTCCGCTGCGCCTTCCTCTCTGTCTCTCTCTTCCCCTCCCGCAGCCAAAGCTCCATTGGAGCAAAGATGGCCCGGGTGCTGGGGATGGCTCTGTGGCCTCTGCCCCAGGCGCTAGAGTGGCTCTGGTTGCAACATGGTGACGCCCAGGATGGGCAGAGCATTGCCCCCTGGTGGGCAGAGCGTCGCCCCATGGTGGGCGTGCCAGGTGGATCCCGGTCGGGCGCATGCGGGAGTCTGTCTGACTGTCTCTCCCTGTTTCCAGCTTCAGAAAAATGCAAAAAAAAAAAAAAAAAAAATGCAAAAAAAAAAAAGAAATAAATGACAAGAAAAATCTATAAATATATAAACACATATTTTTAAACAATCAATGGGTCAAAGAAGAAATCAAAAGGGAAATTAGAAAACATCTAGACACAAGTTAAAAGAGAGACACAATATATCAAAAAATAAAATGCAGCAAAAGTGGTGCTTAGAGGAAAATTTTTAGCTGTAAAGACCAAAAATAAAATCTCTCCCATGTAGTTGGCTGACTTTTTGTTTTGTCATCAATTTCTTTTGCTGTGCAGAAGCTTTTTAGTTTTATATACTCCAATTCATTTATTTTTTGCTTTTACTTCCCCTGCTTTTGGGGTCAAATTCATAAATTGTTCTCTACAGCCAAGGTCCATGAGTTTTGTACCTATTTTTTCTATGTAATATATTGTTCCAAATCTTATATATATATTTAGGTCTTTGATTCATTTTGAAATAATTTTTGTGTAGGGGGACAAACTGTGGTCAAGTTTTGCTCTTTTTGCATCTGGCTTTCCAATTTTCCCAGCACGGTTTATTGAAGAGGTTTTCTTTTATCCATTGTTTTTGGCTCTTTGTCAAAGATTATTTATCCACATATGTGTGGTTTTGTTTCCAGTCTCTTGATTCTGTTCCATTGATGTATGTGTCTGTTTTTCTGCCAATAACATGCTGTTTTGATCATCGTGGCTCTGAGGTACAATTTGAAGTCAGGTAGTGTGATACCTCTGGCTTCATTCTTTTCCCTCAGGATTGCCTTTGGCTATTTGGGTTTTTTGGTGGGGGGTTGCTTCCATACAAACCTGGTAGTTTTTTTTGTTGTTGTTGTTCTATTTATTTAAAAAAGGACATTGGCATTTTGATGGGGATGGCATTAAATTTGCATATTGTTTTGGGTAACATGACCATTTTAACTATGTTGATTCTTCCAATCCATGAGATGCTAAAGAGAGAAGG
Organism: Saccopteryx leptura; assembly: GCF_036850995.1. Lineage (NCBI taxonomy): Eukaryota > Metazoa > Chordata > Mammalia > Chiroptera > Emballonuridae > Saccopteryx > Saccopteryx leptura. The sequence continues at coordinate 70,902,441 of NC_089516.1, read as the reverse complement.
AGAAAGAGACTCACAAATTTTTTTAAAAAATGAGAGTGCTTTACAAGAACTGTCTGTCTCCAAGATACTCTGCTACCTCAAGAGATCTTATAATGTCAGTGCAAGTACTAACAAGTCCTGATTATTCCCTTTGCAATGAAAGTTCCAGCGTCCATAATAGCTTTAATGGGTTTCAACCACCCTAAGCTCTCCAGACCACTAAGAAATTCACTCATTGTTGAAGTTTCAATTCACAAACTAAGGTAGAAAAGGAAACAGAAATTTCAACTTATAATAACCTCACTGTATTTACCAAGAAAGGGAAAAAAGTGGATCGTAATTTTGTAAATGAGGACACTGAGACAGAGAAAGGTTAAATGATGAGTTAGAAACCACACAGTGAGTCAGCGACAGGATTAGGGCTAGAGCCTACCGTATCTTCTAGATCCAGTCTCTGCTTCCTTGAGTTGTAGAACCCACCCCCAAGCCCACAGAAATCTCCGAAGAGACGAGCCAGAAGAATGAGTCAGTATCCACAGGAAAACACTCACATCCCCTCTGATTTGAAAACACATTTAATCCTTATTCCACCCACTCATCCTAACTCTGCAGCTCCTTAACATCTGTCTATCCTCCCATACCCTCACCTACTCCCTGCAGCCCTGTGCATTCCCAGCAAATTGTGAGGGGGTGGTTAATTGTTATGAACTTTGTGCTGGTTATCCAGCAGAGGGAAATCTTTTGCATCAACAATCTGTAAAAAGTCCTGTTCTCTACACTTATAGAATATTCTGATACAAAAAAGGAGGAAGAGATCCAAAGAAGAGGAACACTAACTAATATATTAAAAAAGATGCAGACTGCTGAAACAGGATCTGATAAGGGTCATGTAAAGGAAAGGTCTTGGCCTATAACATAAGTACAAAATTGAAGAAAAGAGAGGAAGAACAGGGAGTTTATTAGAGGCAGAATTTTCACTCTCTGAGTTGACGTGTTTCATCATGGAATCCTGGGCAGTAAAACTGAGAAATGTTTGAGGCTCAAGAGTCCTATAAAGTATTAATATCATTTTACCCCAACTTTGACCCCAATTGTTTTGCAGTGAGGACAGATGACCCATTTTATCTGACATCAGCTTCATTATTTTGAAGTTGAAATTCACCCCCTTCATCAGCACAGTAATGAAATCAGACTGAGTCCTTAAAGTAGATTAAATAAGGTCATTTCTTACCTTGAGGATGATGTAATGAATCCCAAATTCATTTATTCTTTTGTTGACCTACTCACCCTTAGACACTATCCTCTGTAATTCTATATAGAGAAATGATTTCCACAGCAACTGAACCCAGATAGAGTCTACCAAGTTATGATACAGAACATCTTAGGTTCCTTTGCCAGAACAAGCCTGCTATAAATCTGTACTACATACGCTGGATTCATCCTATAGAAACAAACAATATCACTTACTGACCCTGCTCACCTGGTTGCTTGTATGGTCTACCCCAAATCAGGTAAGCTTTTTGTATATGTATTAATGCAACACTATGGCCTCTGGTCTATCCAAGGTGAAATCCTATCTTCCACAAGTTTCTGCAGATTTCTCTGCCTCCCATGAATATTCTCAATGCCCATGAACCTGAAGTGAATGTTGGCATAGTTGTCTGAATTTTCATACCCCTTCCAGCTGCTTAATTGGCTATGGCATTTCAGCTGAAATTAGTGGAGGAATAGTTAAATCAGACAGGGTACATTCTGGAATTGAGATAATTTCACTCTTGTTTAGTTCAGATTATCTCAAGTAACAGAATAGTATAAAGGAAGCTTTAGTGTTTTTTGTTTGTTTGTTTATTTTTGACAGAGGCAGAGAGAGAGTCAGAGAAAGGGACAGATAAGAACAGACAGACAGGAAGGGAAAGAGATAAGAAGCATCAGTTCTTGGTTGTGGTACCTTAGTTGTTCATTGATTGCTTTCTCATATGTGCCTTGACCGGGGGTCTACGGCAGAGTCAGTGACCCCTTGCTTAAACCAGCAACCTTTGGGGGCCCAAGCTGGTGAGCCTGTGCTCAAGCCAGATGAGCCCACGCTCAAGCTGGTGACCTTGTAATTTTGAACCTGGGTCCTCTGTGTCCCAGGCTAACACTCTATCCCCTGTGCCACCACCTGGTCAGGCGTGACTTTTTTGTTGTTACTAAAGCCTTGCTTAAGAGACTGAAGGCTATGGCAGCTATGAGGCTCTCTGGTCTGACAAACAAATAATTTTGAGCTTCCTATCAAAAACAAATGCTTTCTCAGCTAAAAAGCCTTTATACTTAAAAACATGTGAAAGTGTTCAAAAATCTTTACATCTGAGAGGTTCTAGGAAGAAGTCTAATAATTTCAGGGACAATGGATTTTAAATAGCTATTCTAGAAAAATGTCTAAAACATGCATGGTAAGTGACTTTCATTCACTGTTAAAATTGAAATGGAGATACCATATTCTGTTCTAACATTATGCTCAGTTGTGGTAATCAGAATATTTCTAGGTCATAAGAAAAATGATTGGGTAGGGTAGGGAGTAAATGAGATGTAGTCTAGAGATATTAACACAATAACTAGAAAAAAACACCCCAAATACCTTCTATGATGATAAGAATTTTACTAATCAAAGTTTTCTGTTGCCTGGGCCTGTTTTCTCACATTCCAGTATTGTGCATTTCAAAAGACAGGGAGAGCATGTATGTAGATTATGTAGTTTTTGAATTAATAGAAAAGAATGTCATTAAAACCTCAAAAGCACAAGTTATTCATGTTAACACATTTAGGAAAAATAGTCTATGTGTCAACATAGTATGTTTAGAATGCAAGATCATTTTAAAGGGAAAAATGTGATGGTAATTTTTATTACTTATGACACAGGTAATGCCACTGAGATTTCATCATATAATGGTGAATGTCAAAGGAACACTTATGGATGTACAAGCAATAGCCACCTAGTAGCAAGAAGTTTGTTATGACTGATAAATATTTTATCAAACAGAACAATAATTATGGCAGTCCTTATCCAGGTCTGGGCAACACCAAAAGGTCAGATACCGCAGGCAGCTATCTATATGCTAGCCAGCACTATAAAATCTTGGGGAATATGTTTGGCAGATTTGAGGAGTGGCTACATATTAGCAGCCTGATTTTCAAGTAGGGACAAAATACAATAGTTATTGAGCTCCTAGTATGTACTAGAAACTATGCTAGATCCTTTACCTATATTATTTCATTTAATCTTAACCCCAACCCCTCAAGATAGGTACTATTGTTATTCCCATAAGAAAACAATCTCAGACAGATTAACCAATTTCAATCAGAAACACATGGACAAGAGCTGAAGGCTTTATCTGATCCTAAGTTTGTCTGATTCCTAAAAATGTAAAGATGTACAACTACAATAATTTGTATAAGGTCTACCGGAAAGTTCTGTCCTTTCTATCACAAGTTTTGACACGTAAGCACATGTTTATTTGGCGCATGTGTGCCTCTCTATTTTTATCACTTAATGTATACATACTGACATAGCAAATTAACTAAAACAAAGTTGATTCACGTTAGTCTTATGTGTGAAGTGATAGTGTACCCATGGCTACTGATAAAGTTCATTTACACCACTGTATTTTTACAAATTTCAACAAGGAAGAAATGCTACAGAAGCATGTAGAAATTTATTGAAAGTGTTTGGTGAAGATACAGTTTCTGATAGGACATGCAGAAGATGGTTCGAAAAATTCAAAACAAGTGATTTCGACCTTTCTGATAAGCCACGTTCTGGGCGACCATCTTTGATGGATGATGATATTGTTAAGACCACGTTGGAGCAAGATCCTTTTCTGACAACACTGGAGATCACAGAAAGGCTTAATTCAACTCAGCAAACCATTTCAGACCATATTCGGAAGATAGGATTGGTGTGGAAATATTCAAGATGGGTGCCACATGAATTAAGTCAGAAGAATTTGTATTTTGTTTTATTCCAAAAACAGAACTTTCCAGTAGACCTTATACTAAAAGTACAGATATAGCCATCTAGAAGAGGAGGACCTGCTATGTATTTCTAGGCCTCCTGGCAGAGGGAAAAGGGATTTGTTAAAAAGGCTTTTTGGTCTTGGGTTTAGACAAAAGCCACCAATCCTTAGTTTTTTAAAAAGGTTGGTATGTTTCCCTTTACCATTTTAAGATTCTTTAATCTTGATGAAAGATATAAATTTGATTAAACTCTTTCTAATCTGGAATGGCAGATGAAGTTACAGTTGAAGCAAGACAGCAAACTTTGGAGAAACTCAGATAGGACCTGAGCAGAAAGGGAAATGATTTTCTTTCCTGAACCCAGTCCAAGTCTTAGGTAGCTCTGGAGAATGGCCATTGAGAGATCCCCAAACTGGAGCAGGTGCCTTCTAAGTCCATTAGCTGATTTCATGCACAGCCAATTGCTCAAATGTGATGCCACAACTACCTGGCTTAGGGTTAGATCTAAATCACGAACTTAGCAATCATTAGTTAGCAATGAAACCTCCTAGTCAGTCACACTCCATGAATCAAATTACAAGGAAAATTATTTCTTTCTGGGACTGTGTGTATAAAGGACATCCTTTAAGAAAAATGGAATCTATCTTTTACTTGCGTCATGGGGCATACGTAATTCTGCAAGAATCCCTTACAGAGTTAGACAAAATGTGGAAGGTCAAAGAATTAATGCAGAGAGTTTAGGCTGTTACTTAGGTTGATCTAAGAACCTCCTCCTTTCTGTGATATTCAAATTTGTAAAGTACAAAAACTGGGGAAAAAACATTGTAACAAATCACATAGTATTGACTCTTGGAAAGATTAAAAGATTTCACTAGACCCATGCCCACTGCCAAAATCCATGGCAAACTTATATTCTTGATCTTTTTTTCCCCTCTGAAACCAAGATTAAACTTTGCTTCATTGAACTTGGAAAAACATAATCAGTAAATAGTGTTGGGTACTAAAAATTACTGCTATATAAGCTAAAGAATTTTTGTTAATCATATAATAGTCACATTTGTGAAACTGACTTCAGGAGACATCAAAGTATTATTATTAATCCACTGTAGTTTAATACATTACTTACAAAAATATATGTTGGTATTAATGTTTCCAGTGTTAAGTTAAAGTCCTTTATCTGGTAGTAAATTTGTAACACAGAAGAGGAATAATGAAAATTCTGATTGATGAACAGATTTAATAAAAAAAAAAGATGAGGGAACATTGAAGAGTCATAGGCATTCCATTCAGAATTCAGATGTTACAAATTCAGAAGGTGGCAAAGCCATGTTGATCGAAGTACCTTTGAAAGAATCAAGGACATCTCGCAGTCTTTTCTGACAGTGAGTGATAAGCTACAAATGATTGCTCAAAAGATTTTACACAATGTCTGACAAAATAAATCCATATACACAAACTTAACTTTCCCGATAGCACTGCAAAGCTCAACATATAGGGATGGGGATTACAAAATGAGTGAGGTAGGAATATCCAAGATGTCACCGATAGATACTTTTGGTCTTGTGTTCACAACATACATAAACTAGCTCCCTGGGTTTGTTTGGCTACTAGCCTCTAGCAAGAGCTTGTCATCTACACAGCGAGTGTAAAATCCAGAGAGAGGCTGGCTACAACAGCAAATGGCAGCCTGTAAGGAAAAAATGTGGCATTTGGGGGATCATATGCACAGGTGTTCAAAAATCCTTCTTGATCCCAGGTTTGGTTAACAGACAGAAGATGAGCCAACTCAGAATAGTGAAGCAAAGAAGATGGAGCTTTGAAGCCCAGCTGTTCCACTGACATTGGACTCAGCCTCCTGCCTCCCCCAAGCATGTGGGCTGTGTTACCACAAAGTGTTGCTCAAAATAGTTTTTCCCCCTCCTATGTGGCGAGAATCCTCGAATTAGCCTCAGCAAATCCAGACTATAAGAATATCACATTCTGAGTACTTCCTTAACAAAATTCTATTCTCAATACGTATTAGGGTAGCATTTTTCTGAAATTTCCCTACTTTTTAGATTTCCAGTAATATCACCTGTATAAACCAGAGACTTGCAGTAGCAAGACAGAGCAGAGTAAGAGAGCAGGGTTCATTCATTAATGTCAAAATAGAAGGGCAGTAAAAAAAACCAACACATTTCAATATAAAAACAATATAACTATTTAGCAGGTATATTTGGTAATGATTAGTTAATGAACAAATTGCACTTCAGTGTGGTTTTTAGAGTCTGCTCACTTTTACAGTTTGACACAAAAATACCCACTTGTATCACTAAACTCTTTAGTGCATGTATATAGTTTACCTACTTGAGAAACTAATTATTGTCTAACTGTAGATCTCAGAATGACCAAAGAGGCAAGAACTATTATCCCTTCCTAGGGAAGGGGACTCAAATGGAGGAGTTCGGAGTTTTTTCCTACTACTCTAAATTATATTAAAAGTAGTGAGATTGGCTTAGCGGTAGAGCATTGGCCTGGCGTGCGAGGGACCCAGGTTCAATTCCTGGCCAGGGCACATAGGAGAAGCGCCCATTTGCTTCTCCACCCCCCTCCTTCCTCTCTGTCTCTCTCTTCCCCTCCTGCAGCCGAGGCTCCATTGGAGCAAGGATGGCCCGGGCGCTGGGGATGGCTCCTTGGCCTCTGCCCCAGGCGCTAGAGTGGCTCTGGTCACGGCAGAGCGATGCCCCAGAGGGGCAGAGCATCGCCCCCTGGTGGGCAGAGCGTCGCCCCTGGTGGGTGTGCCAGGTGGATCCCGGTCGGGCACATGCGGGAGTCTGTCTGACTGTCTCTCCCCGTTTCCAGCTTCAGAAAAAATACAAAAAAAAAAAAAAAGTAGTGAGAAAGAATAAGGGACATCTCTGTTTTAGTGGGAGGCCACAGTCGCCAAATATCCTTTCATTCAACAACTTCCCATGAAGCTGGAGCTCACAGAGGAGGAAAGAAAGGACGAACACATTCAAATGCCACTTAATATTTGCACAACACTTCAGAATTTATAAAGTATTCATATATCTTTCCCTTGTGTGTCCCACTTAAAAACCCTAGAAGTACTACAGTTCAGAGAAGTAACTTGCTTGAGGTCACAAAGCCAGTAAGAGGTAGGTAGTGGTGGCACTTAAACTCAGGTCTTCTGGAGCCAAGTTTAATTCTCATGATATAAGTATGCTCAACTCATGCTGTTCTCTTTGTAGAGGTAGGAGAGCATAGGTACCGAATCTTTACTTCTGAACTTTGAACTTCCAAGTACTGTTCCCCAAGTAATAGATTTAGGAACTACTATTTCAAGAGAGTAAGTACTGCATATCTAAAAGAAAACTCAATTTTTTGAACTCAATATATTTGTATTTACATTTTTCACTTGCTACCAACAGGTTGGAATAGCAATCACTCAAGCAGTAGCAGTCTGCTATTTATCATCTAGAATCTTCCAGTCTTCAGAAGTAAGAACAAAAATATCCTTGGAGTAATAGTTTTGCCAAGTATGCCATTATTTTGTAGAAAGGAAGAGACTGAGCCATATAAGAAGAAAATGTACCAACACTATAACTAAAAAATGTATGTTAGAGGTAGAAACACATATATAACCTTACCCTGAAATTTCTACACTTGCCTATCAAGGCAAACAATGTATATTGTAAATAAGTAAATTAAAACAAATATATTCAAATATAAAGCAGATAGATGTAAAAGGAGAAAACACAATTTACTCTTTCTTAAAATGTATACTGAACCCTGGCCGGTTGGCTCAGTGGTAGAGCGTCAGCCTGGTGTGCGGAAGTCCCGGGTTCGATTCCCGGCCAGGGCACACAGGAGAGGTGCCCATCTGCCTCTCCACCCCGCCCCCTCTCCTTCCTCTCTGTCTCTCTCTTCCCCTCCCGCGGCGAGGCTCCATTGGAGCAAAAATGGCCTGGGCGCTGGGGATGGCTCCTTGGCCTCTGCCCCAGGCGCTAGAGTGGCTCTGGTCGCAGCAGAGCGACGCCCCGGAGGGGCAGAGCCTCGCCCCCTGGTGGGCAGAGCATCGCCCCCTGGTGGGCGTGCCAGGTGGATCCCAGTCGGGCACATGCAGGAGTCTGTCTGACTGTCTCTCCCCGTTTCCAGCTTCAGAAAAATACAAAAAAAAAAAAAAAAAAAAGGTTTATTTCATTAAGTCCCCAAGCTCTCCTGAAAATGCTCAGCCTGACAATCCCCCAAATATGTAAAAATACCTGAAAATTCTTGACTTGTGGTGGTGCAGCAGATAAAGCATTGACCTGGAACACTGAGGTTGCCGGTTCAAAACCCTGGGCTTGTCTATTCAAGGCACATATGGGAGTTAATGCTTCCTGCTCCTCCCCCTTCTCTCTCTCTTGCTTTGTCTCTCTTTAAAAAAATAGTAAAAAAAAAGAAAATGTATAGTGGGTTCCTCATATACACATCTTGAGGGCCTTTAAAACAGTACTCTAGGGGTGGAAGTGTTGATATTTTAGGTGTGACATTTACTCTATAAAAAGACTGATACGGCCCTGGCCAGTTGGCTCAGTGGTAGAGCGTCAGCCTGGCGTGCAGGAGTCCTGGGTTTGATTCCCGGCCAGGGCACACAGGAGAAGCACCCATCTGCTTCTCCACACCTCCCCCTCTCCTTTCTTTCTGTCTCTCTCTTCTCCTCCTGCAGCCAAGGCTCCATTGGAGCAAAGATGGCCCCGGCGCTGAGGATGGCTCTGTGGCCTCTGTCTCAGGTGCTAGAATGGCTCTGGATGCAACAGAGCGATGCCCCAGAGGGGCAGAGCATTGCCCCCTGGTGGGCATGCCGGGTGGATCCCGGTTGGGCGCATGCGGGAGTCTGTCTGACTGCCTCCCCGTTTCCAGCTTTGGAAAAATGCAAAAAAAAAAAGACTGATACATTTCCTCAAATTCATCAGTGGTTACCAAAATTATCTTTCTAAAGAGATAGTGACAAAATATTATAATAGTATAGACCTGACATTGCCAAGTTAATTCTAATCACTTCTGTAAGTAAATAACCCCCTTAAACATTTGACATGGTTCAAACATAAAAATATGCCCTGGCTGGTAGCTCTGTGGATAGAGCATCAGCCTGGTATATGGATGTCCCAGGTTTGATTTCCGGTCAGGGCACACAGGAGAAGTGACCATCTGCTTCTCCACCCCCCTCCCACTCCTCCTTCTCTCCCTTTTCCCCTCCTTCAGGCAGTGGCTTGATTGGTTTAAGCATGGCCCCCAGGTGGTGAGGATAGCTCCATCAGAGCACAACAGCCTTGGGTGCTAAAAATAGCTAGGTACTGGAGCATTGGCCCCAGATGGAATTGCCAGGTGGATCCCAGTCAGGGCACATGTGTGAGTCTGCCTCACTATCTCCCCTCCTCTCACCTGAAAACAAAACAAAACGAACAAAAACAAAAACAAAAGACAAAAATATAAATAGACAAAAAAGTTTGATGTAGATCAGATTGAATACTCTATGTAATTAATTAAAGACAATATCCTCAGAATGCCGAACTTAGAAAGAAAAGTTCTATACCCATTCTCTTACCTGGCTTTAAAGTTTGAAGAGAGTCATAAAAAGAGAAATAAATGGAGCTTCCCTTTCAACTCCTAAGGTCACATGCATCCAAGGTGCCAACACAAATATTTCAAAGCTCATTTGGGGGACTTAGACACATATTTGAACTGGAAAAAATTCACCTCATCTCTACTCATTCCTGTCAAGTATGACCCTAACATGCCATATCACAAATGGCCTGTTAAGTCATAGCTCATCAATCTTCTTATCTAGCAAATATTCAAAACTGTTATCAGAAAACCATTACAATTGCTATATTTTTATGATAGTGAAAAGCTATAAAGATCCAACAATTTAGAGAAATGACTTAAACACCAAAGACTCCCTATGCTGGAAAGTTATCATAAGAAACTTAAATGATATCCTGTTGCAGGTCTGGCCCTTGGATGATGCCTAGGAACTTGAATTTTGGAAGGGTTCCCACCATCCCTAAACTGAAACGAGTGGCTAATTCTGCCCAAACTGTTTGTACAAACAATGTGGTTTATGCCAACACTTTTTTTCTTTTGTACCTCTGAAGCTTTAATATTGTATATATGAGGTAGAGAATGCATATGTGACCAGCTGCCAATACAAATCCTGGGCACTGATTCTCCAATTAACTTCCCTAGAGACAACACTGTCCACATGTTATCACAATTTGTTGTTTAAGGAATTACTTAAATGTCCTATGTAATTCCACTTGGAGAGAACTCTCAAGCTTGTGCCTGGCTGCTGGGCAAAGTTTGTAACATGTTTGCTCCCTTATATGTTGCCTAATTGTTGCATTGGCACAGGGAGCTCCATGTGTGTGTAGTCTGTGAAAGGCTGCAGGTGCTTGCCCTCAGAGCAGCAGGTTGCAAATTGTGGGTTGCTGGCCTCCATGGGGAGGGGCAATTGTTTTTGCTATTGTTTGCTGGAGAAGGGGCTTTCCCCCAGCCGATTTTGGCTGGTGAGTCTAGAGAGGGAAATGAAATGCTGAGGGGCTTGAGAGCCCTGTCTGCCTGGCCTGTTGGCTGGGGAGCCTTGCTGAGGCTGGTGGGGAGCCTATGAGTCCGGGTGAGTCCAGAGGGAGAAAGAAAAGAGGTGTTGCTTGTCCACCATTATGAGACTTTAATAAACAGAATGGCCCACCACTTTCTGGCTCCACTGTTCCTTTACTGTCTGACTAAATCCAATATGAACCTGCATGGCCATGGCGGGGGCCACTGGCCCTACATTGGCTTTTCTGAACTTTGTCCCTTTTCCCTTTGTTAATTTGTTTGATATCTCTTCACTTTAATCAAAGCCACAAGTAAGATTATAGGCTGAGTCCCGTGAGTTGTCCTATTGAATCACTAAACCTAAGGGATGGTCTTGGGAACCACAAACACATTCCCAGACCTCTTTCTCAAGATCCAGACTTAAATAATTGATATCTTTTGAGTCACTGTGAACTGAGGCTAATACTGAAGACACTGCCCTCATCTCTGGTTCCTTATCTTGATGAACATATCCATTACCCACTTGGTCAACTAAGCCAGAAACCAGGAAACCTAGGATACATGCTAAAATTCTCCCTCCTCCCAGACACATTAATCAGTCACCAGGTTCTTTCAGCTGTGCCACTTAAATATTTCTTAAAACCAACTTATCTTCCCCATCCATAGTCATTACCTTAGTTCAGTTCCTCTCATAGCATTTTTCTGCATTCTTAGTAAATCAATTTTCCACACCACTACCAAACTTATCTTGCTGAAATACAAATATGCTCACATTACTTCCCAGCTTAAAATACTTTAGTGACTCCTGTCTTTCAGGATAATGTTCAAATTCTTTAATTTGGCCAGGAAGCCCTTCATGAACACTGTACTTCCTGACCTCTTTTCTTTTCTCCCTATATAAATTAAGACTGATTTCCTCCTCTAGGATATTCCCCAAAGCATCAGGCTGTTTTTGGCTTCCCAGTCTTAATTCCATATCCTTCGTCTATGTTCCCACAGCACTCTCTGCTTTAGACTATGAGAACTCTTAGTGTCTTGACTGCAATAGGTACTTAATAAATTCTTGTCGCATGGCTACATGTTGAATGAAAAGGAGAGATGATAATTGATTTTTTTTTCATTTTCAAAACCATGTTTGCAAACATTCTTCTGTTTTAATTAAATAAAACTAAAGGAAAACAACAATGACAAAATTACCTCATAATTTTTGTTGGCATCTGTTATTATCCAGTACCTGTTGTGTATTCCCATACGCACAAGTTTGATATTGGGTCAGTTTCCATCCATTTTCCCTCATTTCTTTTGAGGACTTGAGAATATAAGAACAATTATACAGATCATTAGGTAATGCTGGAGAAGGGAGATAAACATGAAAACAAGAAATAATAAGTGAAACGTAAAGAACAACAAATATGCCTGGCCTGTGGTGGTGCAGTGGATAAAGCACTGACCTGGAACACTAAGGTTGCCAGTTCAAAACCCTAGGCTTGTCTGATCAAGGCCCGCATGGCAAGCAACCAATGAACAACTAAAATGAAGCAACTGTGAGTTAATAATTATCACTTCCCTCACTCCTCTCTCTGTAAAATCAATAAATTAAATCTTTAAAAATATAAAAGAACATCAAATTATACTAAAAAAGGCTAAACTTCCTTCCTCCCAAATGAAATGTTTGTCAAACAGCCCCACAAAAGGACAATGATCTGTCACAGAGATGACTCCTGGGAGACCACATGAAGTACACCAAGGCAGTGGTCCCCAACCCCCAGGCCATGGACCAGTACTGGTCCATGGGCCATTTGGTACCGGTCCACAGAGAAAGAATAAACAACTTATATTATTTTCGTTTTATTTATATTTAAGTCTGAATGATGTTTTATTTTTTTAAAATGACCAGATTCCCTCTGTTACATCCTGTGAAGCCAGTAGCCAGGGCCACCATCGCAGCCACCTGGCCCATGCAGGTTTGCATTGGATTCGGACAGTCGGTAAAGAAACAACGGAGCCAAGAACTGGTGGGCCATTAGCTTTCATCCTAGCTTGCACCCGGCGGGCAAGTAAAAACACACACTGGGCTCCAAAACCCACTCATTCAGTGCTCACAAAGCTACTGACTTATCCGAGATTCCTAGAATCAAAGGTTTCTAGCTCACCGGCCTTATTCACCTCTGTTCCCCATCTCCTTTCTTCTCCCTGCACAAACTCTGCACAAACTGGCTTTTCCTTCAGCACTCCACCATCTTGGCTGCTTTTCCTGGCCTCCTCCACATGGCCTTTCTCTGCTCTCTTCTCTGCTCTGTCCTCTAATTAATCTCCTCTATTAATCTCAGGAACCAAGAGTGCAAGCTCCCATTCTGCCCCCATTTTATAGTGTAGAAGTCAAAACCTTTAATCCAATATACAAAATAGGGAAGTCTCTAATACAAAGTCACTTATCTGGGGCATGATGGGATTGCACCACCCCACATCAAAAAGGGTGGGAAAGGCTTAGTCCTAAAACCAAGCCCCAGGCTATAAGGATCCTGCCTGTCCCCAACACACATTAATATCACCTGGGTGACAGGGTTCCATGTGGGCAGCGCCATCTTTAACAAAGTGAGCATAATATATTTTATCTGCCCAACACATCCGTCTAAGACTTACTCTTGACACTTGTCTCGGTCACGTGATACATTTATCTGTCCCATCCTAAAGGTCGGTCCATGAAAATATTTTCTGACATTAAACCAGTCCATGGTCCAAAAAAGGTTGGGGACCACTGCACCAAGTGCAGACTAGGGGAGACTGTCTCACAATCCCCATACAGGTTTCATGAGACAACCCTGACCCTCAGTCCTTAGGGGTACTTACTTATTTTTTTTGAGAAAGTGTAGGCCCAATAGTCACAGCCATCACAGTTGCCACTGTCACAGCCAGGCAGATGCAGATACACATTAGATTCAGATACTATAGACCAGTGGTAGTCAACCTGGTCTATACCGCCCACTAGTGGGTGTTCCAGTTTTCATGGTGGGTAGTAGTGGAGCAACCAAAGTATAAATAAAAAGATAGATTTAACTATAGTAAGTTGTTTCATAAAGATTTATTCTGCCAAACTTAGCGAAAATCCGACATAAAGTACTTGGTAAGTAATTATTATTATATGCTTTAACTTGCTGTAACTCTGCTTTATAAATTTTATAAAGTAAAGTTACTTCCCTACTTTATAAATTACCATTACTGTGGAACCGGTGGGCGGTTAGAAAATTTTACTACTAACGGAGATACAAAAGTGGGCGGTAGGTATAAAAAGGTTGATTACCCCTACTGTAGACGGTAGAGAAACAATGAAGCCAAGCAATGGTGGGCCATTCTTTTATTCTAGCCTCACAACTGGCTGGCGAGTAAAAGCAAACACATAGGGCACTGTTGGTCAAATAAGTTTGTAAATATGATATATATATATGTTTGCTCGCTTATAGTTTGCATTGGGTGTGGGGGACAGGCAATAAGCAGGCCAGGTCATTATAGCCTAAGGCTTAGTTTTAAGACTAAGCTTTTCCCCACACCCTTGACTGATTGCATGATGTGGGGTGGTGCACTCTCATGAGGAATCCCATGATGCCTCAGATAAGTGACTTTGTATCACAGACTTCCTTATTTGTATATTGGATTAAAGGTTTTGATTTCTACACTATAAAAATGGGGCAGACCGGGAGCTTGCTCTCTCTCAGTTCCTGAGATTAGCATTAGAGAGGAGAGCAAAGTGAGGCCACGTGGAAGAGCGGAGAAACAGCCAAGATGGTGGAGTGCTGAGGGAGAAACCAGTTTTTGCAGAGTTTGTGCAGAGAGAAGGAGACAGGGAACAGAGATGAATAAGACTGGGGAGGTTAGAAACCTTTTATTCTAGGAAACTCGGATAAGTCAGTAGCTTTGTGAGCACTGAATGAGTGGGTTTTGGAGCCCAGTGTGTGTTTTTACTTGCCCGCCGAGTACAAGCTAGGATTAAAGCTAATGGCCCACCAGTTCTTGGCTCTGTTGTTTCATTACCATCTGTCCGAATCTAATGCGAACCTGCATGGGCCAGGCGGCTGTGATGGTGGCTGCAGCTACTGGCTTTACAGGCACCCAAACCCACTCACATGTTCTATGTTCTACAACCAGGAGAATCTTTCCGGATTTTCCTAAAATCAAAGGTCCCCACCAGTTCAGCAGAGCTCTCAAAGCCCCTCACCTATGATCCCCTTCAACTCTCCACCATCTTGGCTGCTTCTCCTCAACAGCGTGGCCTCTACAAAAATGGTGTTGTAGGTCCTCCTTCTTCACAAACTTTTCTTGATGTGAAAACCCCTCCTCCAGTACACATTGGCATAACCAAGCCCCTTCCCAAGCAGAAAGGTAATTAGCCATATCACCTGGACAGTGGCCATTTTTAATAATAAAAGTGAGAAAAATCAAATAACACAAATTTTACACTTATTTACCCAACAGACAGTGACAGAGAGAGGGACAGATAGGGACAGACAGACAGAAAGGGAGAGAGATGAGAAACATCAATTCTTTGTTGCAGCACCTTAGCTGTTCATTGATTGCTTTCTCATATGTGCCTTGTCGGGGGGCTACAGCAGAGTGAGTAACCCCTTGCTCAAGCCAGTGACCTTGGGCTCAAACTAGTGAGCATGGCTCAAACCAGGTGACCCTGTGTTCAAGCTGGCAACCTCACGGTTTTGAACCTGTGTCTTCTGCGTCCCAGTCTAATGCTCCATCCACTGCACCACTGCCTCATCAGTCCTTAGGAATATTTATTGATACACATAAATAGAAGCAAGGACAAGAATGAGGAAGTCAGTCAGGAAGGAGAACTTCTTTAGAACAGACAAAAGGGCAAGGGGAGTAGCTCAAATATCCCCACCTATTGACTAATCAGAATTGCTAATTCCATCCCTATTGTGCTGCCTGCAGCACAGTACTGCATTCAGTACTTTCTGTCAGTAAAGCCACTGTGGTTTTTACCTCAAAGTACTGAATTCTGTCTTGTTCTTTGTTCCTATTCAGTGAGAAAAAGAAAAGAAAAATACTGTCTTTATGTAAGGAATAAGAATTGGAACATTGCTTCAGAGTCTTCTTTTTAAAATGATTGAATTTTTTCTGATACCAGTACAAAGCAGGAATATACTGTCTGGGTTCCTGTGACTTGCTGGATAGTGGGTTGAAATGAAGCTTTGGAGTTTTACATGTTTGGGAAGTGGTCCATAAAAAAGTTACTTGATTTCCTTTTCTTTTATTTAGAAAATTAAATTTAATGGGATGACACTGATCAATAAGAGTACATAGGTGCCAGATAAATATTTCTATAGTATTTAAATTGTTGATTGTGTCGTATACCATCACCCAAAGTCAAATCATTTTCCATCACCTTATATTTGTACATCTATACATCCTCTCCTCCTTGATATAAGCCTGTAACAACTTCAGTTTTATCTATGTCCAGGAGTCTCAATTTTATATCCCAGCTATGTGTGAAATCATATAGTTCTTAGTTTTTTTCTGATTTACTTATTTCACTTAGTATGTTCTAAGTAAATGTTCTCAAGGTCCATCCATGTTGTCGTAAATGTCACTATGTCATCATTTTTCATGGCTGATGTTGGGCAGATAAAATATATTATGCTCACTTTGTTAAAAATGGCGCTGCCCACGTGGAAGCCTGTCGCCCAAGTGATGGTATTTGTTGCTCTTCTTGCTTGGGATGGGTGTGATTATATTAATGTGTGTTGGGGGAGGGCTGTGGGTAGGCAGGATCCTTGTAGCCTGGGGGTTGGTTTTGGGACTAAGCCTTTCCCACCCTTTTTGATGTGGGGTGGTGCACTCTCATGAGGAATCCCATTATGCCTCAGATAAGTGACTTTGTATCAGAGACTTCCTTGTTTGTATATTGGATTAAAGGTTTTGGTTTCTACACTATAAAATGGGGCAGACCAGGAGCTTGCCCTCTCTTGGTTCCTGAGATTAGCATTGGAGAGCAGAGTAAGGCCACGTGAAATAGAAGAGAGGCAGCCAAGATGGAGGAATGCTGAAGAAGCCAGTTTGTGCAGAGTGTGCAGAGAGAATGAGATGGGGGAACAAAGGAGAATGGGCTGGTGAGGTAGACAACTTTGATTCTAGGAAACTCAGATAAGTCAGTAGCTTTGTGAGCACTGAATGAGTGAATTTTGGAGCCCAGTGTGTGCTTTTACTTGCCTGCCGGGTGCAAGCTAGGATTAAAATAATGGCCCAGGCCCTGGCCGGTTGGCTCAGTGGTAGAGCGTCGGCCTGGTGTGTGGAAGTCCCGGGTTTGATTCCCGGCCAGGGCACACAGGAGAAGCACCCATCTGCTTCTCCACCCCTCCCCCTCTCCTTCCTCTCTCTCTCTCTCTTCCCCTCCCGCAGCCGAGGCTCCATTGGAGCAAAAAGATGGCCCGGGCGCTGGGGATGGCTCCTTGGCCTCTGCCCCAGGTGCTAGAGTGGCTCGGGTTGCGACAGAGCGACGCCCTGGATGGGCAGAGCATCGCCCCCTGGTGGGCGTGCTGGGTGGATCCCGGTCAGGCACATGCGGGAGTCTGTCTGACTGCCTCTCTGTTTCCAGCTTCAGGAAAAAAAAAAAAAACCCTAAAGCTAATGGCCCAACAGTTCGTTGCTCTGTTGTTTCATTACCATCTGTCCGAATCCAATGCGAACCTGCATGAGCCAGGCAGCTGTGATGGTGCCCATGGCCGAACAGCTGAATACTATTTTATTGTATATGTGTACCACATCTTCCTTATCAAATCCTCTATCAAGGAACACTTTAGTTGTTTCCATGTCTTGGCCACTGTGAATAATGCTGCAGTGAACAAGGAAATGCAAGTGTCTTTACATACCAAAATTTTCGAGTTTTTTTGGTACCCAGTAGAAGAATTACTGGATCATATGGTAGTTCTATTCTTAATTTTTTGAGAAACCACCATACTTTCTTCCATAATGGTTGTACTACTTTACATTCCCACCACCAGTGAATGAGGGTTCCTTTTTCTCCACAGCCTCTCCAACACTAGTTATTACCTGTCTTGTTGATGATAGCTAAGCTAACAGGTGTGAGTTGGTATCTCATTGTAGTTTTGATTTGCATTTCTCTAATAGGTACTGAGAATGAGCATTTTTATATACCTGTTGGCCATTTGTATGTCCTCTTGGGAGAAGTGTCTGTTCAGATCCTCTCCCACATTTTAATTGAATTGTTTTCTTGTTTGTGATGAGCTTTGTGATTTCTTTATATATTTTGGATATTAACCCCTTATTGGAGCTATTGTTTGTAAATATCATCTCTCATTTGGTTGGCTGCCTTTCGCTTTGTTGTCTTTTTTTTTTCTATGCACATGCTTTTTAGTTTGATATAGTCCCATTCATTTATTTTTGCTTTTATAATACTTTCCTTGCCTTTAGGGTCAAATTCATAAAATGTTCCTATGTCCAAGGTCCGTAAGTTCAGTTTTTTTTTTCTATGTAATTTATTGTTTCAGATCTTATATTTAGCTCTTTGATCCATTTTGAATTAATTTTTTGTGCATGGGCACAAACTGTCATCAACTTTCACTCCTTTGAATGTGGCTTTCTAATTTTCCCAGCATCATTTGGTGGAATAAATAAGTAAAACAACAAATCAGTCTCTCTCTCTTTCTCTCTCTCTAAAATCAATTTTAAAATAATCATTGTTGCCCTGGCCGGTTGGCTCAGCGGTAGAGCGTCGGCCTGGCGTGCGGGGGACCCAGGTTCGATTCCTGGCCAGGGCACATAGGAGAAGCGCCCATTTGCTTCTCCACCCCCCCTCCTTCCTCTCCGTCTCTCTCTTCCCCTCCCGCAGCCAAGGCTCCATTGGAGCAAAGATGGCCCGGGCGCTGGGGATGGCTCCTTGGCCTCTGCCCCAGGCACTAGAGTGGCTCTGGTCTCGGCAGAGCGACGCCCCAGGGGGCAGAGCATCGCCCCCTGGTGGGCAGAGCGCCATCCCTGGTGGGCGTGCCGGGTGGATCCCGGTCGGGCGCGCCGGGTGGATCCCGGTCGGGCGCATGTGGGAGTCTGTCTGACTGTCTCTCTCTGTTTCCAGCTTCAGAAAAATACAAAAAAAAAAAAAGTAAAAAAAATAATAATAATCATTGTTAAACTGTAAGGTTATAATTTAAACATTCTCTATAGGTTGTGAGAGTGAAAAATTGGTAGTATGTACTCTATCTAGTATCTCATTCCTATTCTAGATAGAGACCATTTTAATCTCTAGCTATTGCTGCCTGTTTAATCCTTCCCAGAAACTTATAATAATGATAAAATAACCAAATACATAGACTTGTGGCTGCATACTACCTGTGCAAACTAACAGCCCTGCTGGCACCAAAAGTAATGGCAATTTTTTTTTAAGAATTAAGTTTTCATTTGGAGTTTCAGTTTGTACTCCAAGACTAATGATACATGCTGTACAAATGGAGTCTAGCCATGATGCCAGTTAAAATTTTCTTGAGCACTAACCCATTCTCCACATCAGTTTGAAATTGAGAACACTTATCTTTTTTAGCCAATTCACTTCACTTCCATGGACCTCAGCTTCTTTTTCTGTAACATGGGAATAATATAATAATAATACCTACATTATAGGCTGTCATAAGGATTGAGAACTATTTAATGTAAAGCATAATGCCTACCACATAGTTAAATATTCAATGTGTTAACAGCTAATATTATTTGGATAGAAGCAAGACAATGGCATCTTATGCCTTATCACATAGCTAGCCCTGTTTGTTTTTGTTTTTTTGTGGTTTGTTTTCTTTGTTTTTTGTTTTTGTTTTGTGTTTTGTGTTTCTTTTTTTTTACAAAGACAGAGAGAGGGATACATAGGGACAGACATACAGGAAGGGAGAGAGATGAGAAGCATCAATTCTTTGCTGTGGCATCTTAGTTTCTCATTGACTGCTTTCTCATATGTGCCTTGACCAGGGGGCTACAGCAGACCAAGTGAGCCCTTGCTCGAGCCAGCAACTTGGGCTCAAGCTGGTGAGCCTTGCTCAAACCAAATGAGCCCACGCTCAAGCCAGTAACCTCAGGGTTTTGAACCTGGGTCCTCCGCATCCCAGTCCAATGCTCTATCCAGTGCGCCACCACCTGATCAGGCAGCTACCCCTGTTTATAGCTTTAATCTACCAACAGGGCGGTTTTGATATTTTAATATAATAACACTCAAGCAAAAGGGGAACTTTGCCTCTCCCTTTTCCCCAGGTTGAGAGAAAAACAAAGGCAGTGGCCTGACCTGTGGTGGCACAGTGGATAAAGCGTCGACCTGGAAATGCTGAGGTCGCTGGTTCGAAACCCTGGGCTTGCCTGGTCAAGGCACATATGGGAGTTGATGCTTCCTGCTCCTCCCCCTTCTCCCTCTCTGTTTCTCTCTCTCTTTCCTCTCTAAAAATGAATAAATAAAATTTAAAAAAAACAAAGGCAGTATTCAGATGAGCTCATTTTGAACTGAATAATGTGTCCCAGGGTTAGGTGGGTGGGAGAAGAGAGTGGCTGGACAGCAGAAGCACCTTTTCTTTGATGGTGCCACTTTCCTGTGCGATTCCAGGAAAACTGGTACAAATGACATGACCTGGAAAGGAAGGGACCAAGAAAAAGCTAAGGATGGAGGCTATAAGGGATATGGTTATCTTTGACAGAGAATGAGCTTGAAGAAGGAGGAATTAGGAAAGAAGAGGTTTGAAGGTTGGATTTCCTGCTTTCCCCATTAGGCACCATCATGAAATTGAGTCGATATTCCCTTTAAAACAAAAACAAGAAAACTTTACCTATTTTTTTAGTTAGTCATCACAACCACCCTCTGAAGTGAGCAAAGCAAATTCCAGTATTTACATTTGGTAGAGGAGGAAAGGTTCAAATAGGTTAAATAGGTTAAATAATTTGTTCAAAGTCATCAGCTACTAGTGGGGGGGGGCGGACAGCATTCTAATTCAAGTGTTCTGGTTTCAAGTTTCATGCTCTTCCAATTACAACATACTAGGCCTGGGCTTTTTTTTTTTTTTTTTTTTTTTTTTTTTTTTTTAAGTCAGACTTTACATAGCCTGGGCAATGTCTTTATGATGCAGGGGAAAAATCAACCAAAGACTAGTTGTGAACTCTTCCCTTATCCTCAGCCTCAGCAAAAAGGAAAGTGAGGACAGAAGCCAGGTAGATTTGGAAAGAGGCTGATGTTGGGGAGGTGGAAAATAGAGTCTGGAAAGAAAAGAAAAGTAGAAGTAGCTCTAACTGTGAGTCGCTGTGAACAGGCACCAACTGGCCTGGCAATGCTAACTTCTGGGTTTTTCCTCCTGGGTGGGCAGGTTCAGGTCCACTCGTAATGTCACACCTCCTTTTCTTCCCAGACTTAGGCTTGGGCTGGAGAGATCCAGTCCCTGCCCCCAAACCCACACATGGAAGCCAGGGAGCTGGCCTGAGGCAGGGACCATGGTGATGGTTTGGGCAGCCCTCCAAACACATTAGGGGCAGGGGGAGCCGAGAAGAGTGTAGGGAAACTCTGGATAAGGGAAGTAACTCTCCGGGAGATGATGCCATGTAGGGTATTTGAGAAAGGCAGTTACAAGTTTGCCGAGTGCATGTAAAAGGTTGTGTATGAAGCAATGTTTGGGACTGCCAAGAGAAGGTAGGGTCGGAGGCACTGAGCAGGGAGGTAGTTACCTGGTAGGTGTGCACCAGGCGCGGGGGGCAGCATCGCATGAGGGGACGATGGGCGTAGATCACCTCTGCTTGGTGTTCCCCTTGTCCGCAGGCGGTTCTGAAAATTTGAAAGGGGATGTGAAGCAATAAGGGAAGGCGAGTAGGGGACAGGGAAGGGGGTGTGAAAGAGCACCCTGAGAAGGCTTCAGGAGGTGTACCTGGATTCCTAGCTGAGTACCAAAGGGGCGCTCTTGGCTTCCACCCTTTCCTAACTCTTCTCCTTACCGTGGGCACCGTGATATGGCCCATGACCGCGGTTTCAGTTGCCTGAAGCCCTCAGTGCTCCCATTGCTGCCACTGCCACCGGCTTGGCCTTTGTCGCCTCCCCTCCTTGCCCAACCTGGGCCTGCCACCGCCTTCCCAGTCCTGGCTGGAGCTTTGTCACCTGTTCCTCACGGAGATCCTTATCGCCACACTGCGCCATGGTCGCTCCCGCCATTTTACTTTATGCAGATGCCCTTTTCTTTGAGGTAGTTGACTGTTTTTGGTTCAAAATCCAAGTTTTGTCCCGGAGTTCTTATGTCCCAAACTATAATACTGTTGCCCTTCTCACATCCCTTGATGCCGTAAGGATTCTGAGCACCAACATCATTCTACTACTCTCTAATGTTAACAGTGGACTGTCCTTTGGTGGCAACTGGGTTTCAAAAGAGTGTCTAAGATGTAAGACCATGGACAAGTGTAATGCCGGTGGCCACCGTCATGGCCAGGCAGGACCACACTGGATTCAGCCAGACGGTAGAGAAACTGCAGAGCTGGAAAGGGTTGGGCCATTTGGTTTAATAAAGTCTCACAAGCACACAAGCAGGAGAAACCACCTCTCAGGCAAACAAACAGCAAAATGACCGCTCACACTGGCAGGCAGGCAATCCACCACCCGCAATTCCCCTCAGCTCAAGTGCCCATAGCCTTATATAGGCCATACACACGTGACACAGCCACATGCTCAAGCACTAATCAGGCAAAGTGCTTGCACCGTGTAAGCCTGCGAGCAGCCTTAACACAGCTACCCCACAGCAAGTCATCATAGAATCTTTTTTTTTCATTGTTTATCGGCATATCCTCCTCTCATTTATTTACTTTACAAGCCTACTGCCATTAACCTAGTTAAGGCTCGGACAATTGCGGCAGTAGCCTCATAAGTTTTGTCATCACAGATATTGGAAAAGAACTGAGACCCCACTGGAACACATATTAGAGGAAGTGTAGGTAGGTGCAGTCACTCAGTGGTATTCTCTAAATCAGACATGATGGAAAAAAAATAACAGGGAGCTGAAAAACCTGAGTTGTACTCCCAGGACTGCCAATAACTTGCTGTGCAACTTTACGCAAATCATGTCACCTCTCTAGGTTGTAAATTAACCAAGGTTGCTATGAAGGTATTAACCACTGTCACTAAGGTAATTTGTAGCTCTACTATTGTGGTGTTAGGGTTTGCAACCTCACCTCTCCTACAAAGTTATTTCTTTCTTCCTTGAGTGCCCATAATACTTGCTAGTTAAACGACTCATTCATCATATTCTACTGTCTTCCTAGCCTAAAATCCCTTCCTTCAGTCTATGGGTCAATTATCCCTTGAACTGGTTTTTTTTTAAAAAATTGATTTTAATTTATTGTGTTTACATAGATTCTAGTGTTGCCCCGAATGTATCACCCCTTCCCTGTATTCCCCTCAACATCTCCCTTGTCCCCTTCCCCACTGTGCCGTCCCCCATTCCCTTCAGGTTTATCCCATCTTATCATCCCCTTTCCCTCTGTCCTCTTTTCCTCTGGTCCCTTTGATCTCTCCTCTGTCTCAATTCCGTCCCTCAGTTCACATTGTTCATTGGATTCCTCAAATGACTGAGGTCATATGATATTTTTCTTTTTCTGCCTGGCTTATTTCACTTAACATAATAGTTTCCAGATCCATCCATGTTGTCGCAAAAGGTAAGATTTCCTTTTTCATGGCCCCATAGTATTCCATTGTATATATGTACCACTGCTTTTTAATCCACTCGTCCACTGACGGACACTTGGGATGTTTCCAGATCTTCACTATTGTGAACAATGCTGCCATAAACATAGGGTGCATTTCTCCTTTTGGAACAGTGCTATAGTGTTCTTAGGGTATATTCCTAAAAGTGGGATGGCTGGGTCAAAAGGCAGTTCGATTTTTAATTTTTTGAAGAATCTCCATACTGTTTTCTACAGTGGCTGCACCAGTCTGCATTCCCACCAGCAGTGCAGGAGGGTTCCCTTTTCTCCACATCCTCGCCAGCACTTATTCTGTGTTGTTTTGTTGATGATCCCAATTCTGACTGGTATGAGGTGATATCTCATTGTGGTTTTAATTTGCATTTCACTAATGATTAGTGATGTTGACCATTTTTTCATATGCCTATTGGCCATCAGTAATTCCTCTTTGGGGAAGTGTCTATTCATATCTTTTGCCCATTTTTTGTTTGGATTGTTTATCTTCCTGATGTTGAGTTTTATAAGTTCTTTATAAATTTTAGTTATTAATCCCTTATCAGACGTATTGTCAAATATGTTCTCCCATTGTGTAGTTAGTCTTTTTATTCTGTTCTTGTTGTCTTTAGCTGCGCAAAAGCTTTTTAGTTTGATATAGTCCCATGTGTTTATCCTGTCCTTTATTTCACTTGCCCATGGAGATAAATCAGCAAATATATTGCTGCAAAAGATGTCGGAGAGCTTACTGCCTCTGTTTTCTTCTAAGATGTTTATGGTTTCACAGCTTACATTTAAGTCTTTTATCCGTTTTGAGTTTATTTTTGTGAATGGTGTAAGTTGGTGGTCTAGTTTCATTTTTTTGCAGGTAGCTGTCCAATTTTCCCAACACCATTTGTTAAAGAGGCTGTCTTTCCTCCATTGTATGCTCTTACCTCCTTTGTCCAATATCAGTTGTCCGTAAAGGTGTGGGTTTATTCCTAGGTTCTCTGTTCTGTTCTATTGATCTATATGCCTGTTCTTATGCCAGTACCAAGTTGTTTTGAGTACAATTGTCTTGTAGTATAACTTGATGTCAGGAAGTGTGATACCTCCCACTTTACTCTTCCTTTTCAAGATTGCTGAGGGTATTCTTAATCTTTTTTGGTTTCATATACATTGTTGGAATATGTGTTCTATATTTTAAAGTATGTCATTGGTATTTCAATTGGTATTGCATTGAATTTATAAATTGCTTTGGGTAATATAGACATTTCAATATTTATTCTTCCTAACCGTGAGCATGGTATATGCTTCTACTTGTTTGTATCTTCCTTGATTTCTTTTATCAATGTTTTATAATTTTTTTTGTATTTTTCTGAAGCTGGAAATGGGGAGAGACAGTCAGACAGACTCCCGCATGCGCCCGACCAGGATCCACCCGGCATGCCCACCAGGGGGCAACGCTCTGCCCACCAGGGGGCGATGCTCTGCCCCTCCGGGGCGTCGCTCTGTTGCGACCAGAGCCACTCTAGCGCCTGGGGCAGAGGCCAAGGAGCCATCCCCAGCGCCCGGGCCATCTTTGCTCCAATGGAGCCTTGGCTGTGGGAGGGGAAGAGAGAGACAGAGAGGAAGGAGAGGAGGAGGGGTGGAGAAGCAAATGGGCGCTTCTCCTGTGTGCCCTGGCCAGGAATCGAACCCAGGACTTCTGCATGCCAGGCCGACGCTCTACCACTGAGCCAACTGGCCAGGGCTGTTTTATAATTTTCTAAGTAAAAGTCTTTAATCTCCTTGGATAAATTTACTCATAGGTACTTTATTTTTTTGGTTGCAATAGTGAATGGGATTGTTTCCTTTATTTCTCGTTCTGACAGTTCATTGTTGGTGTATAAAAATGCCTCTGATTTCTGAGTATTAATTTTATATCCTGCCACCTTGCTGAATTTATTTTTCAGGTCTAGTAGTGTTTTGACTGAGACTTTAGGGTTTTCTATATACAATATCATATCATCTACAAATAATGATAGTATTACTTCTTTTTCAATTTGGATGCCTTTTATTTCTTCTTGTCTGATTGCTGTGGCTAGGACTTCCAGAACTATGTTGAATAAGAGTGGTGAAAGGGGACACCCCTGCCTTGTTCCTGATCTTAAGGGGATTGCTTTTAATTTTTTCCCATTGAGTATAATGTTGGCTGTGGGTTTGTCGTAGATGGCCTTTATCATGTTGAGGTATGTTCCCTGTATTCCCACTTTGCTGAGTGTTTTGATCATGAATGGGTGCAGATTTTATCAAATGCTTTTTCTGCATCTATTGAAATTATCATGTGGTTTTTCTTTTTCCTTTGGTTATATGATGAAGAACATTAATTGGTTTGTGAATATTGTACCAGCCTTGCCTTCCAGAATAAATCCCACTATATCGTGGTGTATGATTTCTTTATATATATTGCTGGATCTGGTTTGCTAATATTTTGTTGAGGATTTTAGCCTCCAAATTGATCAGAAATATTGGCCTATAATTTTCTTTCTTTGTGTTTTCTTTACCTGGTTTTGGAGTCAGAATTGTGCTCACCTCATAAAAGGAGCTTGGAAGTCTTCCTTCCTCTTGAATTTTTTGAAATAGCTTGAGAAAGATAGGAGTTAGCTCTTCTTTGAATATTTGGTAAAATTCACTTGTGAAGCCATCAGGCCCAGGACTTTTCTTTGTTGGGAGTTTTTTGATAACTGTTTTGCCTCATTTGTTGTAATCAGTCTGTTTAGGTTTTCTGATTCTTCCAGATTGATTTTTAAAGATTATATTTTTCAAGGAATTTGTCCATTTCATCTAGGTTGTCTAATTTTTTGGCATACAATTCTTCATAGTATTTTCTTACAATCCTTTGTATTTCTGTTGTGTCAGTTGTTATTTCTCCACTCTCATTTTTAATTTTATTTATTTGAGTCCTCTCTCTTTTTTTCTTGGTGACTCTGGTTAAAGGTTCATTGATCTTGTTTACCTTTTCAAAGAACCAGCTCCTGGTTTCATTGACCCTCTGTATTGTTTCTTTAGCCTCTATATCATTTATTTCCACTCTGATCATTATTGTTTCCTTCCTTCTACTACTTTTGGGCTTTACTTGCCATTCTTTTTCTAGTTCTTTTATATGCAGGGTTAAGTTGTTTATTTGAGCTTTTTCCAGCTTCTTAAGGTATGCCTGTAATGCTATGAACTTCCCTCTCAGGACTGCTTTTGCTGTGTCCCATAAATTTTGAGTTGTTGTATGCTCATTATCATTTGTTTCTAGGAATTTTTTTATTTCTTCTTTGATCTCATTGTTAATCCATTTGTTATTTAACAACCTGCTATTTAGTTTCCAGAAGATTGATATGATTTCAATCTTCTTAAATTTGTTGAGACTGCTTTTATACCCTAACATATGGTCTATCCTAGAGAATGCACCATGACCATTTGAAAAGAATGTATATTCTGCTGCTTTAGGGAGAAAGGTTCTGAAGATATCTATTAAATCGAGTTGATCTAGTGTGTCCTTTAAGTCTGCTGTTTCTTTGTTAATTTTCTTTCTTGAGGATCTATCTAGTCATGTTAGTGGGGTATTGAAATCCCCTACTATTATAGTATTGCTGTTGATCTCGCCCTTTATATTCATCAAGGTCTGCTCTATATACTTAGGTGCTCCTATATTAGGTGTATAGATATTTATAATGGTTATATCTTCCTGTTGGAGTGCTCCCTTTATCATTATGTAGTGACCTTCTTTATCTCTTACTATTGCCTTTGCTTTAAAGTCCATTTTGTCTAATATACACTTTGCTACCCCAGCTTTTTTTTTCATTTCTATTTGCATCAAATATTTTCCCATCCTTTTATCTTCAGTCTATGTGCATCTTTTGTTTTAAGGTGTGTCTCTTGTAGACAGCATATGTATGGGTCCTGCTTTCTTATCCATGCAGCTACCCTGTCTTTTGATTGGATTATTTAATCCATTTACATTTAAGGTTATTATTATTATTTTTTTTTTTACATTTTTTTTTTGCATATTTCTGAAGCTGGAAACAGGGAGAGACAGTCAGACAGACTCCCGCATGCGCCCGACCGGGATCCATCCGGCACGCCCACCATGGGGCGACGCTCTGCCCACCAGGGGGCGATGCTCTGCCCATCCTGGGCGTCGCCATGTTGCAACCAGAGCCACTCTAGCGCCTGGGCAGAGGCCACAGAGCCATCCCCAGTGCCCGGGCCATCTTTGCTCCAATGGAGCCTTGGCTGCGGGAGGGGAAGAGAGAGACAGAGAGGAAAGCGCGGTGGAGGGGTGGAGAAGCAAATGGGCGCTGCTCTTGTGTGCCCTGGCCGGGAATCGAACCCGGGTCCTCCGCACGCTAGGCCGACGCTCTACCGCTGAGCCAACCGGCCAGGGCCAAGGTTATTATTGATATGTAGTTGTTTATTGCCATTTTATTCTTTAAAGCTGTATTCCTCTTTTGCTATATTCTTTCCTCCCTTTGATTTGTTTACAACAGGCTCCTTAACATTTCTTGCAGCACTGGTTTGGTTGTAATGAATTCCTTGTTTTTTGTTTTCTTTTATTTTTTTGTTGTTTTTTGTTTTGTTTGGGAAGCTTTTTATTTCTCCTTCAATTTTAAATGATAGCCTTGCTGGATAAAGAAGTCTTGGTTGTAGGTTCTTGTTCTGCATTACTTTGATTATTTCTTGCCATTCCCTTCTGGCCTCAATTGTTTCTGTTGAGAAATCAGATGTCATTCTTATGGGGGCGCTTTTGTAGGTGATAGCCTTTTGTTCTCTAGCAGCTTTTAATATTTTCTCTTTATCTCTTAGCTTTGGAATTTTAATTATGATGTGTCTCGGTGTAGATTTCTTTGGGTTTCTCTTTAATGGAATTCTCTGTGCTTCTTGAACTTGTGTGACTTTTCCCTGCATTAATTTAGGGAAGTTTTTAGCTAGGATTTGATTGAACAAAGTCCCTTTCCCTTGTTCATTCTCTGCTTCTTCAGGAACCCCTATGATGTAGACGTTATTTCTCTTCATGTTGTCACAGAGCTTTCTTAGAGTTTCATCAGACTTTTTGAGTCTCTTCTTTTTGCTGCTCTGCTTCTGTGCCTTTGTTTATCTTGTCCTCTACCTCGCTGATTCAATCCTCAGCTCCATCCATCCTGCTTTTAATTCCTTCCAATGTGGTCTTCATTTTTGATATTGTATTTGTCATTTCTGACTGATTCTTTTTTTATTATTTCAATGTCCTTTATTTTTTACTTGCTACCTCTTTATTTAGGTGTTTCTTATTGCCATCTAGTTGTTCAAAGATCTTTGAGAATTCTAATAATCATTATTTTAAACTCTGCATCTGGTAATTTGGTTATATCTGACTCATTCAAGTCCTTTTTTAAGGATTTCTCTTGATTCATTTGGGTTGCATTTCTCTGCCTTCCTATTTTGTCTGTGTATAAGAAAGATGTAGCCTCTGGAGTCCAATGGGTGTGGCCTCTGTTTTCCCTAGGTGTGGTCTGTCTCTAGGCACACCACCCCTCTGCTGCTGCCTCTATCACTTGAGCTGTTATTCCACAAATTTCAGTCTTTTTACTGCCAAACCTCTCAAAAGTATAGTCTAAACTTATCATTACCTCCATTTCTTTATAACAGACTCTTTTTTTTCTAACTACTCCAATCAATTATCTCTTTAATATTATCCTGAACTTTAGTTCGTCTTTTCTATACTCACTCTCCACTTGCTTTGCAGCATTTTATGCTGTTAATTCATTTTTAATACTTGGACTTTGTTACAAAGCATATTCACTGCCTGCATCCATAACTGTTCCTTCTTTGCCTCCCTCTCAGGTTTTCTTTGTCCTTCTTTAGCTATTTCCCTGGCTTCTCTCCTCATTCCTCTTGTATTTTCATTCCATTGTTAATCTTGATCTCTTCCTCAATTTCAGTTCTTACCCTCTGGTAGGTGACTCCCAAATTTACATCTCAAGTCCTGTGAACTTTCTTGTGAGTTCAAATTTGAAACTTCTAACTAATTCCCAAAAGTTCAACTTTGGTGCCCTGAAGCATATTAACAACATAATGGCCCAAAACAAACTCATATTTCACACCATCCTCCTGACCCTTGAACTCTCTCACCTCTGCCATCTGCTATTTCTCAAATTTCCCCTATCCCTATTAATGCCACCACCATATACCCAGTTTCTCTGAAGAAAATAATAATAATTTCCATGATGTTTGGGATAGTGAAAAGGGGTGTACACTCTGAGTTCAAATTTTGGCTTTGATATTTGCTAATGGTAAGTGACCTTAGGCAAGTTACACAGCCTCTCTGGGTCCAAGTTTTCTCATCTGTAAACCCATTCTAATAAGGTGATTCTGAGGATTCATACAGGTAACATATATATGGTGTCAGAAACATTACAAGAATGCAATAAATATTGATGGTTATCATTTTTTTCTCAACTCAATTATAAAACATGTCCATTTATCTATCTTTTAGATGATTGCCTTGTACTTGTTTGTTGATAAAATAGAAGCCATCAAAAAAGAACTTTCACATTCACAACCAAATCTGCTTGCTGCCCTGCATGTGGACCCATATAATCTGCCTTCAATGAATCAACTGTTCTTGAAGCTTCTTAAGGCAACTCCACTACTTGTCCCCTCAATTTCATCTTCCTTCACCTACTCAGTTTTCCCTTCTTTCCTTTATTGTGAAACATTCCCAATTACCAGATCATTTCCATCAGCACAAAACCTGCTATATATTTATCATCCTCTCATTTCTCTGTTGCATTGTATAGCAAAACTCCTCCAAAGTTTTTTTCCCTAAATTCACTCCTCCCTTTCATTTTTCTTTCTTTCCTTTTATGCTCTTTTGAAATAGCTCTAATCAGGTTTTGCACCCACCACTCCACCAAACTGCCCTTGTCAAGGTTAGAAGTAATCTCCATATTGCAGAACCTGTTTGTCAATTCTCTCCTCTTCTTGTCCTCTCAGCAGTATCAAATCACTCCTTTCTCCTTGATATAATTTTTGCACTTTATTTCAGGGGCATTACTCTCTTACTTCTCAAACTTATCTTTCCCACCATATCGTGCTGTTTATCCCACATCTTACTTATCTCTACATGCTGCAGTGCTGCCAAGGTTCAGACCTTACTTCTCTTCTCATTTACTCTTACTCCCTGAATGCTGCCATTGAGTCTCATGCTTTTAAATATTCTTATTTCTAGAAAACTTTCAAAATTTTATCTCTAGTCCTGATTTGTCCTCTGAACTCTTAAACTTATATAATATCCAACAGCTTACTGTGCATGTCTATTTGAATGTCTTAGTGGCATCTCAAGTTTACCATATCCCAAACCAAAGTTTTGATTTCTACCTACATCTTTAAGTCTGCCTTCCCATAGTATTTATCTCAGGGAATGCCAACTTATCTTTTCAGTTGCTCGGGCAAAAATTTGAGAAAGCATTCTCTTTCTTTGATATCCAAAGTCTGAGACATAATCAAATCCTAGCAGCTCATCTTTCAAAATAATCTCCAAATCCAATGTCTTCTCACCCTTGTACCCTCACCCAAGCCCTTATTTCTTTATCCCAGGTTATTGTTCCAGTCTGGTCTCCTTGTTTTGTCCCTGTTCTCTCTATAATCTATTCTCTACATAGCATCTTCTAGACTCTAGAATCTACGGTGATGTCACTGCTTTGCTTAAAACATTCCAGTGGCTCCCCATTTCAGAGTAAAAGCCAAACACTTAATCACAGACTACAATATGATCTAATCCCAGTATCCCTGTGACTTCTATTACCCTGTTCTGCCTCTGCTTATGCCATATGGATCTCCTTGCTTTTTCTTCAATATTCCAGCCATGTTCCTGCCTCAGGGTAAAATGTAATTAAGGACCAAATGACCCAGAAAGTTACTCTCAGAGTTCAAACAGGGTTAGCCCCAAATATTGAGGTAAGTAGAGAAAGATTCTTTGAGGAGGTATTTATTTGAGTTAGACCATAAAGAATATGGTGAGGTAACAAAAGTCGAGATACCCAAAGCTTGATGGGCCCTTAGAGACCTAATGTACTCCTCATTGAACATATAAAGAAATTGAGGCTCAGAGAGAGAGAGAAAGGTCTCAGAGTAAGTCAGGAAAAATGTATTAGAACCAAGATTTTCTAATTCTTTGTCCACTACTTCCACTTCTCTCTTCTCAAGGTGCTGATAAGGATAGTGTTCTAGGTACAAAAAAGGCCCAGAACCCTAAATGCCTTACCCCACCCTAACACACACACACAAATATATATATAAACACATGCACACACAAATATATATATAAACACATGCACACACATGCATGCATGCACACACATGTATGCATGTACCCTCATGCACACCTCCAAACCTGATGAGATCTCCTTTTCTTTTTTCCTCAGTACAATGTTAATATAGCAGATGAAACATAACACTGAACTCAAATTCCAGGTCAAACTCCATCAACTTTTTATTTAGTTAGAAATGGACCATGCATTGATGAATGGCCTCTCTGATGTAACCTGCCGTCTCAAAAGCATTGAGGTTGAGAGGCCCTCCTTCTGTTCCTTTTTGTCCTGTCAACACAAAGTACACAAACTCGATCTGAACTACCATCACAGCCTGGCTGACCTCTTAGATGATATCCCTTAAGCACTGCGTGATTCAGATAAGGTGTTTCTAAACAATGAATGAAATGCTTTCTATCAAGTTTATTTTTAAAAGATGTTTGTTGGCAACTGGCTCAAGGTGACTGATAAGCAGAGACTGAAATAAGCTAAAAATGCAGTTTGTTTCTGCTGACTTTGGTGGAGAAAGGTCTTTGTGACTTGAATGAAGTAATGCCCTCTACTGTGATTTATCAAGCCACCTCTAGAGAGGAGTAAGGTCACAAAGGTTCTGTGACTTTTTAAATAGTCATTATCCACCACATCATGTGTGACTTTTGGCAGTAGCTTTCTGAGGCTGTATCTCTAGCTAGTGAATAAAGAGAAATACACCTACCTACTTTTCTATGATACCATAGGAAGAACACCAACTTCGAATAGTGAAAAGGCCCTCAAAGTAGAACATTAGTGGGAAATAAATGAGTTGGAAGCTTGAATATAAAGCAGGGCAGGTGACATTTACTACAGCAACTAGTATCTCAGATGTTGGCCGAGATCTGAGCTCTAGGTACAAAGTCAAAAAGCCCACAGGCTTACTGGTTCATGATTTATTTTTGGATGACCAAAATAGCTTCCAAATTTGTTTCCCTGTCCCCAGATTCTTTCCCTCTAGTTTATCTTTTGCCTCATATCAATTGTGAATCTAGAGTCATTCATCCTCATCTGGTCACTCATCAAGTATTTATCAAGCATTCACCTTGTGGCAAAGACTTTTTATAGGCACTGGGTTACAGTAGTGAAGAGAAAAACATCTTGGAGCTGATATCATAATGGAAGGAGACAAATAATATATGGAATATAATAGTATCTCTTTCACTGAAAGTTTGTATTTTCAAATATTATTGAGCTCACACTATGTGTCAGATACTGTTCTAGACACAGCATTGGACAAAATACACAAAAATCTGTTACTCAAGAAGCTTACATTCAAATGATAGAAACAGATAACATATGTCAGGAGATGGTGTCATGAAGACAAACAATGTAGTACAGAGGGTGATAAAGAGTGATGGAAGGGACTACTGTAAATAGGGAGGTCAGGGCAGCCACTCTGGAGTGAGAGTATCTGTGCAGATGCCAAATGAGGTAAGAGAGTGAGCCATGTCAAGAATTGGAGAATGTGTTGCAGGCAGAGAGAAGAGCCATTCAAAGGTGCCAAGGCAGAAGTGTGCCTGATCTGTTGAGGAAAAATCAGGAGGCCATTGTGGTTGTAGCCTCCTAGATCAATGTCCCCTTGTCCTCCTTACCTGCAGCATCCTCAAATATGGTGGTGATGCTGCCTCACGGGGGGAAGTTGCAACGCAGAGCAACAGTTCTCATCGCCCTCCTTCTGGATCCTTTTTAATAAAATTGTCTTAACTATTTTTTTGGCAGCCACATCATATTTCTGACTCACATTGAGTTTCTGATTAACTAAAACCCCTAAGGCTTTTCTACTCTGGCTACTGTTAAGAAAAGAGTTTGAAATATGTCAGGGCAATAAGCTTGGGTAAAAATTACATGTGGATGTGGCATCAGTAGAGCCTTTCACATTGCACATAGCCTCACTGTGACATAATACTTATCCCTAAAGGAAAAGAGAGGGATATATTCATCATCACCAGATGAATGATGATGAAGGTGAATCCTGAAGATAACTGAGCCTTCTGTGTTAATTCTTTACAGCCTAGATCTTCCATGCAGAGACATGTTCAGAAAATAGGGCTATTGAAGTAAAATGGTCTTGCCAGTTAGAGTGGCACAAGCAAATTCTTTATTTGAAGTTTGGCTAAAGTACCCAGATGCCCCACTGAGCAAGAAACTCCAGTAGCCCTATGGCTTACTGCGGCGCTGGGTGATGGTAAACTGGGAAGGAGAAGGAAGCCCAAATGGTGACCATCCAGCAGAGATCCTGCCCTTTCCAGTCAGAGAGAAGTATGGGACGTGGCCATAGCCCCAAGCTGTCCTTAAGCTGGAACCTGTCCCATAAGCTGGAACTGAATGTGGAGAAAAATTCATTCAGACTGTTCTATTCCCAGAAGGCATTAAAGGGAGCTAGGTGATCATAGGAGTACTCAGAGAAGCTTGTTTGAACCTTATTAGGAAGACCCATCTCCTCTTATCCACCCTGTGTGCTCCTGGTGTTTTGGGTGCCCACGGTGTCTTTGGTTTTTTTAATTAAATTTTATTAGGGTGACACTGGTCCACCCACACAGTTGAAACAATCTCTTGACTGGTCTCTCCACTTTCAATACATCTCCCACAATGCAGTCAAAATTGTCTTTCTAAAGTGCAGGTAAAATCATGTCACTCTGCTTTTAAACTTTCCATAGTCCTTCACTGTTTAAAGGATAAAGTTCAAATCTTTCATATTTTATTTATCAATGTTTTTATACTCTTACTTTTCCAACAGATGAATGGCAGCAACTTATAACACTATCTCAAATAATATTATAGTACATGAAGCCATAGCATAAATAATAACAGAAAATGAGGACAAAGAGAAATAAAAATATAAAATAAAAATTATAGGCCTCATTGAGTTTTACATTTGGCTCTGAGCTAATAGTGAAAACACAAACAGGTTATGATCAATTATTTATATTGATCTTATTATCAGAAAGGAGGAATTAAATCTTTGATTAGATCCAGGTGATGAAATATGTTTTGTCGCAACATTTTTATAGTAAAGATGCCAATTGATTTCTTTTTTAAAATTTTATTTGTGAGGCTTATTTTTTTAATTTTTATTAATTTTAGAGAAGAGAGAGAGAAGGGGGGAGAAGCAGGAAGCATCAACTCCTATATGTGCCTTGACTGGGCAGGCCCAGGGTTTTAAATCGGCAACCTCAGCATTCCAGGTCGACGCTTTATCCACTGTGCCACCACAGGTCAGGCCTAGAAGGCTTATTGATCAATAAGCATACACGGGTTGCAGGTAAACACCTCTATAGCATTTGAACTGCTCATTTTGTTGTGTACCCATCACTTCAAGTCAAATAATTTTCCATCACCATATATTTCTCCCTCTTTACTCCCTTCCCCCAACCCCTTCCCCCTGGTAACCACTTCACTTTTATCTATGCCCATGGGTCTCAGTTTTATATCCCACCTATGTGTGAAATCATACAGTTCTTAGCTTTTTATGATTTACCTATTTCCCTTAGTGTAATGTTTTCAAGGTCCATCCATGTTGTTATAAATGGCACTATGTCATCATTTCTTATAGTTGAGTAGTATTCCATTGTATATATGTACCACATCTTCTTTATCCAATCCTGTATCGAGAGAGAATATCTTAGCTTTGAAGATTTTCCCTGAGGACCAAAGGGTACCAGCCCAATACTGGGCTCCCCAGCTCAGGTCTCCAGTGCTGGGAAGAAAAGTCTTAATAACATTTGTCTGTGAAAATCAGTGGGATTAGTGTATGAGAAAGACAATGGGCTGCTAGAGACTTAGGTGCTGTGGGTCTTAAAGGGCAGGTGCACAGACTCACTCACTCACAAACTTTCTGGCTCTTAGCTCCACCACAGAGGCAGCAGCTCCAAAAGCTCCAGAGACATATAGAGAGGAACTGTTTAACTGGCATAAGGATGAAGACTGAAGGGGCAGAGGTCAGGGCAGCTATCTCCAGGACAGAATTACTGGCAAAGCTCCATTGTTCCTTTGTTGAGCCTCCCCCCAACTCAGCCTGCAGGTAAAGCTGTACACCAAATCCAAATGTTCCATTAACATGGCAAACATAGTTAGCTCTGTAATGGGGATTCCCTGAGACCCCTCTCCACCCAATTAACACGTCCACCCAGCCCCAACCTCTTCCGGAAACTTTTCCATACAATGACATCCCTTGGCTCAAACTACAAAATTTCCTAAACTCTCTGAAAGGTCACAAACCCAAACAATCAGCAGCTGGCCTCTGCATGCCCTGTACCTCTTGTTAAATGATGTAAGCCCGGAACTAGCGGCAGCTGGCTTTGATTAGCTGCCTAGACTCTCTGATGTCTCCAAGCCCATAACAGGACACAACCAACTACAGATCACTTCATCACTCCTAACAGGTGTTCCTGGGCCAGGCTGAGTTAGCAGCTAATATTGGCCTGCACCAGAGCCCCTCTTAAGAGGACCTACAATCAATACACCCAATGTCAGGCTTCAGACCACACCAGAGCACCATCCAACTAGCTCCACAAAATAAACATCTAAGGGGCAACATTGGCAGGCATCAGAGACCCACTGATCCCCCTTCATCAGGTCAGCCCCCAAACAATAGCTTGTTCACTGTACTCACAACCATTCTTTACAGCCTGCGGATCCTGCTCACTAAAGTATCATCAGCAATTAAAGCTCACTTACAACAGGAAGGCAAAACAACCCACTCAAGGAACTCCCCTTGAGCACATGGCGTCTGTTACTAGGGAGACTATAGAATGTTAGTACAAGTGTATTACAATATGCAGGAAAGAATTGACACAGCAGGCCTTATATTGATTTATTCTTACATAACTTTTAGAGGCCTTGTTTGGTGAACTGGCCATTGATTGACATCTTGGAGCTTATCTTTTTAAATGTTCTCTACATTGTTCATGGAAAGGCTGATTTGTATATATGGAACACTGAACACTGTTGTGCCAGCCTGCCAGACTGTGTAAAAAATAAAAATGTGATATTTGGTGAACACTTGATTTCTTTCTAAGAGTAAAAGTTTTTGGAATTTGTGGCTGGTTGTGCAGGCAGAATGCCGGCCTGATGAGCCCCCAGATAAACACACACACACAGACACACACACACACACACACACACACACACCTCTGGACACTAAATCTTAAGTGGGCTACTCTTGGCAGAAAACTATAAACATGTTGCTGTGATACATTACTGGAAAAACAAGTTTGTTCTGTTCAACTCCTTGCCTTGTCCCCTTCCGTTTTTTTCCCCTCACTGATCCCAATAGCTATAATCGTTATCCTACGCATAGCCCACTGTTGTATGTTGGGCATACAAAGGCAGATAACTTGTTTCCTTAATTTTATAGGACTGCAAATTTTAAATAACTATTATTTAAGAATAATAAGTTATTATTTAAATAACTATTATTTAAGAACTCATTCAGGAGCCTTAAATACAGTATCCAGGAGCCTCATTCACCCCTGGATCTGATTTAGATGAGATTCCAGATTTTGAGCCAATTATCCCCATTACAATGGGCTGTGTAACCTTAAGGGAGCTTAGGAATGAGTGAGTGAGAATGAGTGAGTGTATTTACATGTAAGAGGGACATCAGTCAAGGGGGCCAGTGGGCAGGTTGTTCAAGGCATCCTCTCAGATACCTTGCAACAACCCCTACTTTTTGGTATTCACACTTTTTGTGATATCTTCCCTTTGAATGTGGGTTGGATTTAGTGATTCATTTCCAATGAATAAAATTGATAGTGGTTATTGATGCCATTTCCAAATTTAGGTTATAAAGACTGTGGTTTCCATGTTTGTAATTCCACTCTTTCATTCATTTATTCATTAATTAATTCATGGCTAGTGAAGAATTGAGGTACTTAGTCAATGAGCCCTCAAGAAACTGAATCTTGCATTCACATGAATGAATTCGGAAGAACTTTTTGAAGTCTTCGTATCAGATGACATTGCAGCTCTGGCCTTCAGACTGACTGCAATTTAGTGTGAGACCTTGAGTTGGATACACCTAGCTAGGCTGCACCTGGATTCTTGACCCACAACAATAACAGTAGATAAAAAATACATATGGCTTCCATTTTCTATGTGAAGTAGGGGTATATATATACCTCTCACTTTACTTTCTGTAAATTTTCATCCTTCCTTCTATTTTCTAGCCATACCAGACATCCATCAATTCTTCCAACATGTTGAGCTTTTCTTGCCTTGGGACCTTCACATCTCCAGGGTCTTCTATCTGGAATGCCTTTCTTCCTGCTCCCAAACTCATATCATTTGATAATTTGCTTGACTAGATTCAGTCCCTCATGATTTATTATAATTCCCTTTAATAATATACATTGCATTTATAACTTCTTGTTCAATATATTCCTTCTCTGAAAGACTTTAACCTCCATTAAGGTAGGCACCATATTAGTCTTGTTCACGGCTCTATCTCTGGCTTCTAACACGATGCTCAGTAGATAATAAGCTTGTAATACATATTTATTAAATGGAACTAAATTAATTCCTCTTCACATAGCTGGAAATTATTACCAGTGGAAATATAGTTATTTTCTGAAGTCACAGAAAAGGAATTTTAGAGCAGCGGTTTTCAACCTCTAGTCCACAGACTGGTGTCAGTCTGCCAGAAATTGTGTGCCTGTCTGCAAATGAATTAACCACCCTAGTATTGTATGAAGATTATAGTCTATTATCATTGGGTCTATAATCTCCCTAAAACATAAGGACCCACATTTGAAGATTAGGCTTTTACAGTCAGATTTATTCCGTATTGTAATAGGAGGCTGCCAATAGATTTTCAGAGTCTCATCTTCATCCATCCCACCCAGGAAAAAGTAGTCTAATCTTCATAGGGCCCAGGAAAAATATTTGAGTTCAGACATTCTTTACAATGGTTCAGTCCAATTAGTCCTCATCCAACCAGCATAGTCTGTGTTTCTGGCTATGCCTTGGTTGGCACTTTGTCTAGGCTTGAAGTGCACCAGCAGCTGGCCAGCCTATGTGTGTGTGTGTTTTTTTAAAGACCACATAGCTGCTTGAAAAAACTCATGAACAAATAGGGTAAGTATATGTTTCCAAGCAGGAAGAGAGTTTTGCTAGTCCTGTGTTTTTATTTGTGGACTGGGAAGGACTAGCTTTTCCTTAAGCCACCAATCATTTTTTGTTTGTTTTGTTTTTGTTTTTTTAATCACACGGGCTTACATTGGTCCCTCCCACTAACAAATTGGATCTTTCTAGTCTAGACTGAGAGGTCTTTATGGCTGCCACCTTGGTTTCCACTGCACATGCTTTAAAGTGGATGCACAAAAGGACCCCCCCATAGTCTGGGTATGAATAGGATGTACCTTGGGGAGCTGGAAAAACTGGTTCTCCCTAACCAGCTAAGGGATTAAGTCCCAAGGGCACAATGGCTTAATGAGCCTGTAAATGCTAAAGCTTTCTAGTAAATGGAATGCTAAAGCTTATTACTGAAGCAGGCTTTCCAGTTTTATAAAATATAATATCTAACCTCTTTTGCTTCCTTTTCCCATTAATATCTAGCTACCTACCTATGTTAACAAATAACTCACTTTTCCCCATTTATCCAAATTATATCCTTCAAAGCCAAGCCCCAGTACTCACATCTCCATTCAGAAAAGTCTTTTGCTTCAGCTGACAGTTTCATATACATTGATTTTCTAAATCCAGCTAAAGACTGTAATCTTCCTAAAGATTAGGGTCACATTTTAAATTTTCTGTGTGGCCTGCCTGCCACTCATACCTAGGCAGTGTTTCTTAATTACTTATGTTTCTGTTAATTGCCATCTTTCACTGTCTATTTCAGTACTTATCCAAGTGTTGCTGATTCTTTTTATAGTGTCTCTTCCAGATTTCATCCTATTTCCTATCCCCATGGCCATTATTCATGTATAGCTAAACCCTGAAGTATCTACAACAGCTTTGCAGACAGTTTAACTGTTCCCAGTCTTATTCTTTCAGTCAGTAATTTGTAAACTGGTTTGTATTTTGATTTATAATAAAAAGTGTCTTGTCTTTTGTAACTCATCCAAAAACTGCTTAAAATTATGTGTGGGTATAAATATGTGGATAAATCCTATAATTATTTATTGAAACTCTTAAACATCATTTTACCATTATGCTTTTGCTCAAGAAGGTACAGTGATTTCCTGTTGAATCAAATTTTAAAACTGTACCTAGTTCTATCACTTTCTTTGTCATTATTTTCTCGAAAGGAAACTCTTCCTTGCCCCCACTAAAAAAACCAACCCATTACTGTTTTGTATTTTACTTCCAGCAATAGTGTGTTTTTTAGAAATAATTACAGCAAGCCCTGGCTGGTTAGCTTAGTTAGTTAGGGCATTGTCCTGATATGCCAAGGTTGTGGGTTTGATCCCTGATTCGGGCACATAAAAGAATCAATCAATGAATGCATAAATAAGTAAAGCAATAAATCTCTTTCTCTCTCTATCCCTTATTCTCTCTCTAAAATCAATAAAGTTTAAAAAACAAAAACAAAAAATATATATAAAGAACTATAGCCTTTGCCTCCAAGCCACTGTGTAATGGGACATTGTAGTAGGTCATTTTATGGTTGTCCTCTAAAGTGCCTTCTCCCCATGTAACATAGTGAGCTTGATGTTGCTGCCTAGCTATACTACCAGCTTCCCTGTGGTTAGGTTGTCTACGTGTGTAAGGTTTGGGTTCAGGGTGCCTTTAAGTTTAGGCCTCTTTTTTTTTTTTTTGTATTTTCTGAAGTTGGAAATGGGGAGGCAGTCAGACAGACTCTGCATGCACCCAACCGGGATCCACCCAGCATGCCCACCAGGGGGGTGATGCTCTGCCCATCTGAGGTGTTGCTCTGTTGCAACCAGAGCCATTCTAGCGCCTGAGGCAGAGGTCATGGAGCCATCCTCAGTGCCCAGGCCAACTTTGCTCCAATGGAGCCTTGGCTGCGGGAGGGTAAGAGAGAGACAGAGAGGAAGGAGAGAGGGAGGGGTGGAGAAGCAGATGGGCACTTCTCCTATGTGCCCTGCTGGGAATCAAACCCAGGACTCCTGCATACCAGGCCGACGCTCTACCACTGAGCCAACCAGCCAGGGCTAAGTTTAGGCCTCTTTAAAACTCAAATTCACTTGATTGGCTTGCTATTCTCTTTCTTAATGGCTTCCTGTCCTCCACTCTGAAATGTAGCAAAAAGCTTATCTTTACAGAAATGTCAGGGAAAGCTTACATTGGAAAGGGACTTGACAATTAGGGGAGTTTAAATAGCAATAGTTGTTTTTAAAAGCCTGGCCATGGGCCCAGAGATGCTGTCTTCTGATAGATCAGCCACCAGGGCAAACTCATGAGAGGAGAGGGGTCTGGCTTGCTTGAAGTTTCAGCCAGCCCAGCCAGCCCTGCTGGGCCAGGACCTTTTGAACTAGCCCAGGACTCCTTTAGACAGTTCAGCCGGGACATAAACAATTTGAAGAAACTGTGGTGCCACTCCAATCCATATACAAAAAAGTATTTCTTTGTACCTATAGAGGCAGTGACATCAGCCGCTTTTTCCAAGACCCCTGACTAAACTATAAATACTCTACTCCAACCCTCCCAGTGCCCACACGGCTTTGGTCTGTCTCAGCATGCTTGCAACTAGTTGTATTAAATAAATTTTCCTTTTGGAACACACCAGCCTTGTGTTTTTGGTTTGGCTCTCCTAGTTCCCACCCATAGACTCAGGAAGGGATTTAGTCTGTCAGCTATCTCATATGGGACAAAGCACTCCGCTGGAGTTCTCTCCAGGTCTGACCTAGTCAGGGGTTTATACTGCCCTACCAGTTGCCAGCAGAGACTATCAATAGGGTTTCCCCACTCTGGACACTCCAGCTTCAACATTTCAATTTGACAAAATTCCTACCAATGGAATTTTGGCGGAAATGATATGTGCTTGCTCACAAAACCTACTGTGTGCACTCTCCTTTACTGTTTTCTACTTTTGTGTACTGAAATTGTTACCAGTGGAAATGTAGTTCTATAAAGTCATAGAAAAGAATTTTACAGTACTCACATTTGGTAAAGACTAGACTTTCACAGTAAGATTTATTTGAGGTTGAAAAAAAAAATGTTGCCCATAAATTTCCAGTGTCTCATTTCCATTTGTCCTGCTCAAGAAAAAGTACAGTCTCATCTTCATTATAAAGTATAAAGGCCCAGTATAAAGACCAAAGTCCAGATATTTCGCACCATGGATTGGCCCATGTCAAAGCTTAGTCCACTCCAGGCACTACTCAGTCCATACTTGGGAAACCACACAGCTCCCAGCCCACAGGCAGCTGCCATGCAAGCCCATGCAGCATAGGACAAATGAGGCAAGTGCGTATTTTCAACCAAAGGCAAAGAGAAGGGCCAGATTTTTCTTAGGTCTATGTTTATATTTTAAGGCTGGGAAGGGATAGCTTTTCTTTAAGCCAACCAATCAGTTTCTTTAAAATTTCACAAGTTTGCATTAGTTCCTCCCACTAATCAATCAGATCCTTTTTCTAGGGTAGACTGACACAACTCGATTGCTGCCATCTTTGTTTCCAATATGCAAGCAGATAAGCATCTCCCCCCACAATCTGGGTATGAATTGCTTTTGCCTTAAGAAGTTGGAGAAACCAGTTTTTCCTCCCTATATGGGGGAGGGAGGGAATGCTAATCCCTTTAGCAGGGCAATCTCTTGGAGTCCTAGTACATGGAATGCTGAAACTTCCCACTGAAACAGGCTTTGCAGTTTTGTAAAATTTAATGTCTAATTATCTTTGTTCCCTTTATTAATATCTAGCTTAGTTATATTAACTGAATTGCCACTGTGAAAACCATGTGTTGAAGACAGCAGTTCAATCATTAGCTTTGATCTCTGAATGTATCACAGAGCAAGCCCTCATCCTACTACCACCAGCCTGCTTGGAACTCTTGCATTGGACAGTTATATGAAAAAGAAAAAAAAAACAACCTCTTATTCTTAGACAGGCTAAACCTCTTTTAAATGGGTGGATGTGCTCTTCAATTATTTTTAAGGCTCTCCTAGATAAGTTTAAAGTTTCTCTTCAGGCACTCCCAAAGAGTTCTGCTTTGTGCATGCACTGGCTGACACCTGCCCACAAAAGCAAAGAGTTCTGGAAAGCAAAGAGCTCTGCTCTGCACTTGTCTCAGTCGACCAGCTCACTGTGGAAACCTGGAAAGCAAAGAATTTTACTCTGCACCTGCATGAAAAACCACGCCCTCTATAAACCAGACCCCAGCAGGAGTTCAGGGAGCCATATCCTTCATTTGTGTGTACTCCCTTGATGCATCAAACTCCCTCTCTTTCTCGTTTCTTGTCGCGTCCCACACTACAAGTCTATTCTAGGGTCTTGAGCGGGAAATGGTACGAAATTGAATGGAAGATAGACAGAGACTTAAAGATATATACAGGATGGGTTCAGGAGGATGCCACAGCTCCTTGCCAACAGTCACTACTGTTCGAGCTGCAAAAACATGGCCACCCCTAGAAAACATCATTCTTTATTCTTTTGGGTAAGGTGGGCCATTAGCAATTCAATGATGTTTCAAAGGCAACCCAAGAAAACCACCAGGTGCAGAAAAACACCCACTAATACTTAACATACACAATCTTAGTAACTTCCTTCCAGTCCCTTCAGGGAAACATGGGCATGCAGGAAGAGTACTGGAGCACAGCCCTTTGTTAACTTAATTAGGCAGGTGAGGTGGGGGATTGGGCCTAATACCACTGTCCTCTAAATATACGAAGAGGACAAAATACCCTGTTGGCTTATTTTTTGGTCTCCAACACTTTCCTTCTATTTAGTTTTCAGTAAACCCCTTCTTTTGAATCTGACGTCTATCTTGAAGGGTGGGCAAGAACCCTTTTGCCAGTGACATTCTAGTAAGTAAACTTTAATTCTATTTGTTACATATATGGCAAGCATGCAAAAAAACTGCTGAAGGCCTGACCTGTGGTGGCGCAGTGGATAAAGCGTCAACCTGGAAACGCTGAGGTTGCCGGTTCAAAACCCTGGGCTTGACTGGTCAAGGCACATATGGGAGTTGATGCTTTCTGCTCCTCCCCCTTCTCTCTCTCTCTCTCTCTCTCTCTCTCTCTCTCCCTCTCTATAATGAATAAATAAAATCTTTAAAAAAAAAAAAAGAAAAAAAAACTGCTGAAGGTAACATCACATAGCCTGAAGATTAGCTTAGTACGGATTTCCTATATGTTGTACTCACTCATTTTCCTCAGATCTCTACTAATTCCCAGGCTGTTTTGTCTACTTAAGCCCCCCCCTACCCCCACCCTGCCTTGGGTGGCT
Organism: Saccopteryx leptura; assembly: GCF_036850995.1. Classification (NCBI taxonomy): domain Eukaryota; kingdom Metazoa; phylum Chordata; class Mammalia; order Chiroptera; family Emballonuridae; genus Saccopteryx; species Saccopteryx leptura. Next base: position 70,858,535 of record NC_089516.1, on the reverse strand, counting down.
TATTTTGATGCCTTCTCTGGCTTACAGACCTAGGCTCTCCCTTGATCCTCAACTATACTTGCCCATCTTCAGCTTCACCTGCCATTTTGGATAAGCCAAATCCATAACAAACCCCTTATGCCCCTTAGAAGCCTCAGGAAAAGGGAGGAAGTGGAGCAAATACTTAAAACTTTGCCAATGTTATTATCCCAATAAGTGTTCTAATCCTCTTTTTTCCCCACTTTTCTTGTAATCACCTTCTCCCTTTCCTTCAAAATTCTTCTATGGTAATTCAAACCCTATAAATCCATACCACCCCTTAGATTACTCTTACTACACATACTCTTCTGCATCTTGAGCTACAATAACAGCTTGTTTTGGGGGAGGCTGGTAGGGAAGGGGGATATAGATAGTATGGCTAGTACTCCACCTTTCTTCTATTGTCCATTTGGTATTTATTGATATCAGAAGAATAGAAGAATTTACTTTGTAACCCTAGGAGGGCGATAGTTCTGAGGAGAGAAGGAAAGCCAGATTCAAGGTGTTTTTTCTTAACCTGTATCTTGGATGGGTTTGAGCAGGGGTCCCCAAACTTTTTACATAGGGGGCCAGTTCACTGTACCTCAGACCATTGGAGGGCCAGACTATAAAAAAAACTATGAACAAATCCCTATGCACACTGCACATATTTTAAAGTAAAAAACAAAACAAAACAAAACGGGAACAAATACAATATTTAAAATAAAGAACAAGTAAATTTAAACTGACAAACTGACCAGTATTTCAATGGGAACTATGCTCCTCTCACTGACCACCAATGAAAGAGGTGCCCCTTTGGGGAAGTGCGGCAAGGGCTAGATAAATGGCCTCAGGGGGCCACATGTGACTGTAGGCTGTAGTTTGGGGACCCCTGGGTTTGAGCTCAGGTGTTTTGCAGGGGGTGAACACAATCATTTTAAGATGGGGAATACAAATGCTCTTTTAGAATCTGGGTGACAAAGACTGGTATGAAATTGCGTTAATATAATTCTATATGGAACCTCCCACTACTCTGGAACCCCAAGAAATGGTGGTGGATTGTAAGAATTAAGAGATAGCATTGCCTGACCTGTGGTGGCGCAGTGGATAAAGTGTTGACCTGGAAATGCTGAGGTCGCCGGTTCAAAACCCTGGGCTTGCCTGGTCAAGGCACATATGGGAGTTGATGCTTCCAGCTCCTCCCCCCTTCTCTCTGTCTCTCTCTCTTCTCTCTCCCTCTCTCTCTCTCCTCTCTAAAAATGAATAAATAAATTTAAAAAAAGACAACAGCCAATACAAAAATATAATAATAAAATAAAATATTTAAAAAAAAGAGATAGCATCAATGGCACAGACTTAGATTCCACATGATGGACATCATGTTCAAGGGTTAACAGTGAAAGCCCCTTGGAACAGCTTTGCAGATAGCAGATATGGCTAAATGAGAAACAGGGTATGAGAGAGAAAACATGGCAATCACTATGTAGTGACTGTTGTAAAAATATTAATTGCAAACACCATTGCCCCCTTCCCTGTATCTCCCCCTCACACTTTGGAGACTTGCAGTAAAGTTGGAAGAGATATTGGAGGTCCCTGTTAGTGAGTGGGGGTGGGAATGAGAACTACAGGTTTTTTATGTTAATAGATTGTGTATCCACAGACTGGTGAAGCCTAGAGGCAATTTGATTAACTATATGAATTTGAATTCCCTTATATGTGCTTTGTAAATGTTCCTAGTTTTTTCTTATGTGTCTATTTTGAGTCTAAACTCAAGTTCATTGAGAACAGAGACAATGTATTTTATCTCTATGTTTTTGTTCTCTGAGACTTTAAAACTATGCTCTGTAGAAATACTTTTGTTTCAATTTTACTCCTTTTCTTTTCTTTCTCAGACATCCTCTGATGGGCAGAAATTTTCTACTGACCTTAACACCCAGCCCTTCTCTACCTTAAGTATTTAATAAAGATAATTTTATCCAAAGACAATAGCTTTTTTAGCATCCAAATATTAACATTTTATTTTTAATGTATATATTTATTGAGTCACAAAGTATGACTGCTTGCTTACTTGCTTTCATATCCAATAACTGGTATGCTCCACAATACATTCTATACTGAATCTGTATCACTTAGTATATTTCATTTACAACATCCAAGAAATTTTCATTTTCATTGTGAGCACTACTTAAATAACACATACTCTTTAAAATAATCTCATTCATATTATAATGACTACTTTGTCTTATCAAAACAAGTATACACACAGCAAGTATCACCAGATAATAGTTCTGTTTCAAACATAGACAACATTAATTGATATTAACTTCAGGCAAGCCATAACTTAAGCAAAACTTCAGGAGGTAGGGGTAATCGTTGTTTTGAAGTTGGTTTTTTGCTCCCCCTCTTTAAAATAATAAAAAAGCAACAACACTGCTTATAATTCAGCCCGTTTACTTATGTTCTAATAGTCAGTACTTAAAAATCTCAGCTACATGTGCCATGTCTTTCTTTTTCTCATCTTCATGACAAATATTACAAGCCAAGAAATAAGCTACCATATTATAAGTCAGATACTAAACAAAGTTCCTGTCTGTATATTCAGCTGCTCACCACTGGTAAGTAAATGAGCATTACAGAACTTCTATTTTCTCACACCTACCACTAAATCAAAGGTTAAGAGTAAATAAAATATAGATGTAAAATATGTGATAGCTTTGCTTTCACTATACAATGAACAACAACAAACAAACAAAAAGAAACCTACCACCAAGTTGCTTATAACCTATAATAAAACTGTAGGCAACTTTCAAACAATAAGTAGGTTAATCAACAGATCAGCTACAACATTAACTCTTGCTTTTATAATTAATTGTACAATTGTCTTTTTTTCCCCTCTCCTTTCACTTCATGTTGTTTTGCAGTATATCATTTTGTTGCCCAAGGTTTTACTTCATATTATTTTACTTTTTATTTTTCATGTATAATTTCTTTATCTCGTCTAATTTCATGAAGTTTTTTTTATTTTCTTGTCATATTATGTTACATTGCAAATGGTGCACTTCACATGTCAGTTTACTGCATTTTTAGGAAATAAGATCAGGAAAGCTATGAAATATATTTTTCTCCTGATCTCTTTGATATTCTTCTTGGGCTGTCTGGAGCTTGCGACCCTTCAGCCTCCACTTGTGGAAACAGTATGTCACAAAAGAAGTCATTACCAATGAGAAAATAATTACCAACACTATTATCAAGGCCACTGTGGAGGAGAGTGGAGCCTCCATTTGGGTGGCTTCTGCCTGTATGGTTGCATTCAGCTTATCAACATTCACATAGTCCTCAGAAGTCCAGAAGGTAGGCATGAATCCTAAATTGAAGGGTGATCTCATTGGAAGAAAAAGCAACAAGGAAACTGCTCCCCTCACAGCTTCCTAGTTTGAAGATAGCTGAAGAAGAGAGGACTTGGGTTCTCTGTTCAGGAAAACAGCAGCGATTTCCACTAGGTGGCCTCAGGAGCTGGTTTTGAAGAGAGTGGAGTCAATTTTCCATTATATACAGCTACTGAAGTTAAATTTTAAGAAGTTTTAAAACCCCAAGAGTGTATGCAGCATATACAAGACACGGGCAGTTCACTGATTGAGTAGAGTATATTCATGATATTTGAATAGAGATTACCAGCAGAACCTTGTCTCCTTTTTCTTTGATGTTAGTGCTTACATCCTTTGGCAACAAGCACTTTCTTTAAAATCCAGTTAATGAAGAATTAAGCATTTGCTAGAATTATTGAAAATTGGGAACCTAGAAAAATAACCTAGGCCAGAATTGCATGTATTTGGTAAGTATTTTAACTCTAGTTAAAGAACCATATTATCTGAAACCAAGGTAAAATAGTCATTTTTGGAAACACACCAACCCATGTAACCTGTGGCATACAATAGCACTGTACTGTTTTCAACCTCCAAAATAATTATATATACTAAAATTGTTATTAATTTCTTAACAGGAGTCTGTCGCATGGCCCTTCTTGCAACAGGGAACGGACTGCCTGATCACAAATTAACTGTGCTATTAAGCACTTTACAGTTAAAACACACTCCTGTTTACTATAAATTGGCATACTGTTATTATTAAAAGAAGTAAATTAGCACTTTTCCCTAATCAGAAGCACATAGGCTCCCACAATATGTTAATTCCCAGAAGAGGCTGGATTTTAGAGAAGCTTTAGGGCAGGAAATATGGTGCACTGTGCTAAAAAGAGAAGATAGCATATTTAAGGGTACAAACCTGGGAAATAAAATAATGTTTCAAAATAAAAAAAAATAAAAATGCAGCTTCTGATAGTATCTTTATGAGTATATAAGGGTTATATTTTACTCACATCCAAAGATTTGAATGACCACACCATTATGTAAATCTCTTTGAATAAAATGGCAGAAAATTGAACACACAAATGAGAAGGTAAGTTCATCTTTTGAGAGGGAAGCTGGGGTTCTATTTCATTGCATTTCAACAGCCCCTACATTGTAGCTCCTGCTTTTAAAGTGACCCATGTATTATGTTAAAACAAGCCAGACAAAATGGAAAGTTTGCATTTCTCTTCCCTTGGCTTTGCAATACTAGAGGGCAGAGACGTATTAAGGCACTCTGCATGTTCTTCCCCCCAAAAGGCCGGATTATTGCTTAGAGAACATCACCCCCCTTCCAGATCTGTTTTCTGGCTTCAATAAAGAAACCTGTACAGTTGGAGATATATTTTCAATGCCAATCAAGTCATGGATTAAAGCTTCAGGGTGAAGTACTTGTCTGAATCAGAGAGCTGCTGTTGAGCAACCAAAGAAAGTAGTGTGCTTTGACAAACTCCTTTTCAAAACCTTTGAAATCTATCCCCATTCATTAATCAGAGCAGCCTTGGCATTGATGGAAGCAGATCTATTGACTGTGCAGTCTAGATTGTGTCCAAGAGCCAGTCTCATCTTTGCTGTTCAATAGACCATGGAAATCATCTCATGGCAACGGACTTTGGCTCCATCAGGACACTACAACTCACAAAAGAATTTCTGTCATTGATTGTTCTGTGCTGAGGCCAAACTTATGGGATAGAGGTTTCTAAAACAAGGCCAACTCTTCTTCATGTATAATATCTTCACATAAAATAATAAACTTATTAAGAAGAATACATATTTTTCTCAGGAAAAAAAAACTCCCCCCATTCACCTTTGTTCTCTAAAACTGGAATATTATTAATGTAATGGGAATAGTCCACAGAAGGAAAATAAACCCAGAATGCCCCTTCTCTTCCATGCCACTTTTAAATCACATGAATGAACAATTATTTACATCAGAAGGGGCTTTCACAATTAGGTATACAAATCATTCACTAAAAGTACAGATTTGGTTTGAATAACAGGACATACAATGAAGGTTTAAATGAGGTAATTAATCATTTCATTATATCTATGCAATGTCCTGTCCCATTTCCTCTGTTTAGCTAAATTTAAGCTCTAAGGAGAAATTCCAGGGGACAAGGAATGAGGGGGTGGGGTGGAGTAATTGAAGGTCTCAGATAAAATCATTCTTATGTCAATTCTAGGCACTTATTGAGTTCAAGTAATTTCAACAAAAATTCATCAAACTAAAGTGTGTGTGAGAGAGAGAGAGAGAGAGAGAGAGAAAGAGTGTGTGTGTGTGTGTGTGTGTGTGTGTGTGTGTGTGTGTGTGTGTGTGGTGCATACAGAGGATACAGAGGGGAAAGATAAGTTACAGATACATGGAAGGCCTCCAGCCTCCTTCCTTCAGAACCCTGCCTCAAGTACCATCATGAAAATGAATCCTATAGTGTCATATTCATATGTTCAAGTCTATTAGCTTGTTCTTTTCTCATTTGTGAAATCTATCATCTGAAGTTTCCAGGAACTTTGTAAAAAACAACTCAAATTGATCACTTATCACTGACTCTAAGGATATATTGTGGTCTTCACTTTCTTCTGTCATACCCTTATTCTATTTCTTATGACCAGTCCCCAAAGAAAAATCTCTCCCATACTGTTCATGGATTTTACTTCAGTAAACATGCAAGAAAAAAAAAAGAACAGAAATCGAGACTCTATGACAGGGGTTGGGAACCTTTTTGGCTGAGATAGCCATGAACACCACATATTCTAAAATGTAATTCCATGAGAACCATACAACGACCTGTGTACGTTACACATTATCCAATAAACATTTGGTGTTGTCCCGGAGGACAGCTGTGATTGGCCCCAGCCACCTGCAACCATGAACATGAGCGGTAGGAAATAAATGGATTGTAATACATTAGAATGTTTTATATTTTTAACGTTATTATTTTTTTATTAAAGATTGGTCTGCGAGCCAGATGCAGCCATCAAAAGAGCCACATCTGGCTCGCGAGCCATAGGTTCCCAACCCCTGCTCTATGACCTCAAACTTTCACTTTGATATAAGAGTAATTAGTGGTTATTGTATGTGTATGTTTTACTTTAGTATGTGTATGTTATACTTTAGTATAAGTATACTTTAGTATAAGTATACTTTAGTATAAGTATTCTTTAGTATAAGTATACTTTAGTATAAGTGGTAATAAAAAAAGTCTTGCATCGAACCTGAATCTAAAAAATTTTCAAATGGCAACAGTATGTAAACAAAACATAAAATACAGCTACTCTTAAAGCAGCTTAGCAATAAAGCAGTAAGTCCCAGTCAAATATTCTAGGACCACAGTTCCCAAAACAGTGTTGCTAAGGAGGGGTTGGCACCAGCACACTACTTACTTTGGTAGTCTGATGCTGAGCTATTCTCCACTTAAAACCACTAGAAAGGAAGATGAGGCAGCCATGGTTGCATTGCAGATGTAGACATGCATAGGGACCATCTTTGAAAGCCGCACATTGAAAATTACTGTCGGCCCTGGCCGGTTGGCTCAGTGGTAGAGCGTCGGCCTGGCGTGCGGGAGTCCTGAGTTCGATTCCCAGCCGGGGCACACAGGAGAAGCGCCCATCTGCTTCTCCACCCCTCCCCCTTTCCTTCCCTTCTGTCTCTCTCTTCCCCTCCCGCAGCCGGGGCTCCATTGGAGCAAAGATGGCCCGGGCTCTGGGGATGGCTCTGTGGCCTCTGCCTCAGGCGCTGGAATGGCTCTGGATGCAACAGAGCGAGGCCCCAGAGGGGCAGAGCATCGCCCCCTCGTGGGCATGCCGGGTGGATCCCGGTCGGGCGCATGCGGGAGTCTGTCTGACTGCCTCCCCGTTTCCAGCTTCGGAAAAATGAAAAAAAAAAAATTACTGTCATCTCTTTATTTTCCCACAACAATCTGTACATCTATTTCCTTGGCTGAGCCTAGATATATGGCTTTAACAGATTAATTCCCTCCCACCACCCACAATTAGGGTTGCTGGCTGGTATACATTGACTTTCATTTTAATCTGTCTGGTGGAAGGAATCAAATGAAAAATTAATCTATTAAGTGACATAGACAATATGAAGTCATGGCTGACACCTTAAGCTCTACCACACAATTTAGCTTCTGGTTGAATCGTGTGTATGTGTGTGGTGTGTGTGTGTGTGTGTGTGTGTCTTATGAACACAGAGCCTTGCATCTCTGACTAACATAAACCTTACTTTATACAGTAGAAACTGAGGTGGGATAGTGAGTCTATCATCATAATGGTTCTCTATCTGCCCCATCAGACCATGTTGCTGAATTGTCATTTCCTGTTTGAATCCCATCTTAGGTCCTGCTAATGGTTGGGGTCTTAATATTTACTTGTTGATGGAAATGGAGGTGGTGGTACTGTGAGAGGGAAATTATTACCACTCCCAAATCAGGGCAGTTGACAGTGCATTGCTAGCAGGGATAGAATAAGATATTTGCTTTCAAGATAGAAGCACTACCTAGCCCTAGCCCAGTGAAGGTAATGGGGAGGGGGAAACAGTCTAGGTAGGACTCAAAAGGAGCGAAGAGCTGGGGGCTTATACTCTTCCCAGGATCCACCCTTCCCCAGGATACCTGAGATCCAATGCAGAAGGCCCAGCCTCAGGGCGTTATTCTCCCCTTCAGGCTTCCATCTTCCAGGCCATTCAGCTGGTTGGTGCAGCTGTTACTGCTGTCAGAGGGAGATGTCAGATAAACAACTGGAATGAATAGGGGCTATCCTCTGCCTAGGCCAGTACTAGGGCCTGCTCTACCCCACCTACTCTTTCCTTCCCTCCCCAACTCCTCCCTCAATGTGGTATGAAACCTTTGTGTTTCAAAAGCATTTTCAGCTTTGGGCTGAGGGATCATTGCCCCTAGGCTCCTGGAGGGTAAGCTTCCAGCTTGCTTTCCTTTCCAGACAGGGGTTGGTCTTTCAGCTGTTGCCTTAAAGACTGTGTTGAGGTAGAGGGCCCTCGTGAATTGAGATTGGAGGCTTGGCACCAGCGTCCTTGGCACCGGTTTGATGACTGAGAATTCCAGGCGGTATCCCCGCCCACCACCACACACACAGCCACTCCTTCCCTCCCAATTCGTTCCCACTCTCTCGTCCCTTCTCCCTCCCTCTCCCTTTCTCCCAGTGATCCCAGAGCAGATACTTCTTGGGGAGGGGTGGCCAGGGAGGGCCCAGGAATCCGATTGGACGTCTTCCCAATTAGAAGGAGCCAGCAGCACCAGGGTAGGGCCCTTGGACCCCAGCTCTGTCCACAGCTGCTGCTGGAAACGCACACGGATGCCAAGGGGTGAGTGCCCAGGGGTGAGCGCCCCATCCCGCCCCTATAGGTCCGTCCCATCCCCGTTCTCCAGGAGGCCTCTGCCCCACAGAGTGGGCTCCGTCACGGTGCCTCAAGTCTGTAGCTCTCCGCACAGGTGCGCCACGCTTTCTGCCATTGTCTCTTCCACGACTCCAGCTGCATTACTAGATGCAATCGGCGGGAGCCTGAGCCTGGTTCTTACAAATGGGGAAACTGAAGTTAAGCGAGGTTAAGAAAGCCTCCCTGCTCAAGGTTATGCTTCAAGGTTAAAGCTGGGCTGGAGAGAAACCCTCGGTTTTTGGACCCCCGTACACCGCACTTTTCCCATCTGGAGTCCAACGCTGCCTTCCCAAAGCCTCGCGCTCAGCAGTACCCACACGTACAAACCTCGTCAGTCCTTACAAGTGTTTCTTCACGCATAGCGCTTGCTCTTTACCTCCGGAGCCCCTCCCCCCAGCCCAGCTCTGTTTGTCAGTGCCAGAGCTCCACCACCCACCCACCTTTTCAGCTAATGGAGGAGCGGACCTTCCTACCTGTGTGGTTGGAGTATTAGGCACGAAACTGGTCCCTTGATGATGACTCTAATCCAATGGTGTGGGGGAGGGGAGGGTGCTAGCGGGGGACTGCTGCAGCTAGAAGAGAAGCTCACTGTTGGTGCTGTCGCCCTCAGCAACTGAGCGCAGCCTAGAACTGTTCAACTTTATTTAGGAGAAGGTGGTCACGTGAGCGCACCCAAGAAAAGAGAAACGTGGCGAATGAAATGAGGTCACGGCGTCCCAGCCTCCGCCCTGCCCCTCCCTTCTCACCACTGTTAGCCTGGAAGCCGCGCAACGACTTAAAGTGGGACAGAGGCTACAGATTCATTACAGGTTTTAGCCCATTAGTTGGTGGAGAGACCAGTGGAGATTCGGACAACAACCGACTGACCACCTCTAAGCTCTGGAGAGATGTGCTCCATCGGGGTGGCCTTAACAACGGGAACCCTGATGTAATTCATTGCTTTATTCCTGTGTCTAAAACGGTGCCTGACAGGGAGGGGACGCTGGATAACCGCTGCTTGGATTGGAGAGCATTTACAGTATAGGTGCCCACTGGCTGGGAGCTCTAGACAATATCCTTTGTGGTTCTTTAAGTCAACTACCTACATCTTTATTATCCTGTACTTCTCAGAACTTAACCAAGCCTCACCTAGTAGCTACTTTTTCTCTTCCTATTCCTCTCAACAGTGTACAATTCCTAGGGATTCTGTGCTAGAATGCTGAGATAAACATGATTGGTTAAATAAGGCACCAGGTAATTTCTTAATGGTCCTAAACACTCTGTGTCCTCCTTTTTGTCCATCAGGCTAAGGGCTGAGACAGAGGCAGACCATCAAAATCAGAGCAGAGCTAGTATTCAAGGTCTTCAACATTTTCATCTTACAAGGGCACATCCACAACCCAAACCTCGTTTCTTACCCACCCAGCAGGTTTCACTAATGCTTATGTTGTAAGGAGGCTCCTAATTCATTTATCTAGATAGTCTCAAACTATTGTTCCTACAAAAGTGTAAGAAGAAGCCTCTAATTTAAGGAAAGAGATAGCTTTAGCAGATGAGCTTCCTCAATATAAAGGGTGAAAGATCTCCTTGTCAAAGAGTAGGAGATCCTCGGCTCTTTGATTGAGTGGTAATGAGGAGAATCTTAGCTCTTCTGTGTGAAATTGAGAAAATGCAGATTTGAGAGAGTAAAGAATTCCAAACTTAATTTTAATATCTATTACTGCCAAGGTCTAGCTCAGTGGTCCCCAACCTTTTTTTGGGCCACGGACCAGTTTCATGTCAGAATATATTTTCACAGACTGGCCTTTAGGGTGGGATGGATAAATGCACAAAATAAAATTATGCGACTGGCATAAAAACTGGTATTTTTAAATATAATTGTCAAACTTACAATATTCATTGGGCTAAGTTAAAGGAGGAACGAGCATGTCCTCATTATTCAGGCTGTATTTAAACTTGTTGTTCTGACAATGTTTCATGTCTGACATCAATATGTAATATGATAGGTTCAGGCTCACTACCAATCATGAACCTACGACAATAAAAATAAACATGAATCCACTGTGTACTCGTATGCAACTTTATTAGACGCGTCCTCTTAACATCGCACCAACAACATAACATGAGTAACATTCTCTCTGCCTCCAAACACTTTCCAGTCGCTATGGTAACGATTAAACATGCCTTAAAAATAAGATACAACACAAAAACAAATATAAAGTGCATGAAAAATACAACTCACCATTGTTAGGAATATTGTAAGTTAAGGGTTATTTATTATAATGTTTATATAGAATGAGAGATAGTAGCCTATCTCTCAACAACCATAACACTAAATCAGTGGGAGCCCTGAGCTTGTTTCTCTGCAATGAGACGGTCCCATCTAGGGGTATTGGGAGACAATGACACCCAAAGTGTGTTGCTTATGTCCAGTCTATTCCATAATTTTGTTTTGGTTGCTGTCACTGCAGAAAATCCTGCTTCACACAAATAGGACGTCGGAAATGGCAACAGGGTTTTTACTGCTTTTCTGGCGATCTCGGGGTATTCTGCTATGACTTTAATCCAGAACACCAGCAGAGTTGTAGTCTCAAACATTTTTAAGGCCGCTGTCATTTGCGATCTCCAGTAGTTGATCCTCTTCTTGCATAGTCACTCTGGATTCACCTGGTTTGTTGACAAATGGATCGCAGATCCATTCCTTGGCAATTCATGGGTCTTCTGTGGTTGTGAAGTAGCGTTCAAACCCTTTTAAAAGCAAATACAGGTGGTCATGCACCAGCTGGGACAATGAAGGCTTGGGCACAGTCTCTTCCAAAATTCCCGCGAATGTTTGAAACATGTCAAATATACCCCTGTTCACGCGTCGTCCCCACAAATCCAGTTTGGCTTTAAATGCAGCTACTTTATCTGCCAACTTGAAGACAGTTGTCATTTTCCCCTGAAGTGACCAATTGAGTTCATTGAGGAGGTTAAATATGTCACACAAGTAAGCGAGTTTTGCGACCCATTCCTCATCACTGAAATATGCTACTAGCGGTGACATTTTTTCTAAGAAAAATCTCTGCAGTGGCTCTCGTAATTTAAACACTCTGGCCAGGAACCTCCCTCGGGATAACCATCTTATTTCTGTGTATAAGAGAAGGTGTCTGTGCTCTGCGTTCATTTCCTCACAAAGCTGCTCGAACAGGTGCGAGTGAAGGGCGTGTGCTTTGATGTGGTTAATAACTTTAACAACATCATTCAATATGCTGGTAAATTCCAGTGGTATATTTCGGCTAGCCAGCATTTCCCTGTGAATGACACAATGCGTAGGCTCGCATTCAGGTGCAACCTCCTTAATCCGAGTAGTTAAACCAGACATCCTTCTGGTCATGGCAGCAGCTCCATCTGTGCATATGCCGACACAAAAAGACCATTTCAGTTTTCCTGATATACAGTCATCCAGCGATTTAAATAGTTCTGCGGCTGTGGTTTTGGTTGGCAATGATAGTGCACATAACATATTCTCATGCACATCCTCTTGATAAAGATAACGCACGTAAACAAGTAGCATTGCTTTGTTGTCAATATCTGTAGATTCATCAACCTGGAGAGCATACCATGGTGATTTATTAATCCTTTCCAATAATTGTGATTCAATGTCCTCTGCTATTTCCTCAATGTGCCGTGTGATGGTGGTAGCCGAAAGAGGCATCTGTGCTATCTTTTTAACCGCAGCCTCTCCTAGAAGTTCACGACAAATGTCTTTAGTGGCTGGAAGAATCAATTCTTCACCGATGGTGAATGGCTTCTTAGCCTTAGCAATACGATTAGCCACCAAGTATGATGCTCTCGGTGCACTCACATTCATTGATGTAGTGGCCACCAGTAATTGTTTCTGTCCTTGTTCATGCTTTTTTTCTTTCGAAATACTCAGAAGGCTTGTCTTTTAAAGTAGGGTGCTTGGTCTCCAAGTGGCGAAGCAGTTTTAAAGGCTTCATTGCCTCATTACTTAGCCGGTCGCCACATATTATGCAGAGCGGCCTTGGTGCATGAGAATCACCAGTTGCGGTAAATCCATACTTCAAGTAGGACTCCTGGTACTGCCTGTTAAATGAAGCCTTCTTTTTCTTCAAGGTCGTAGGTTCTTCTTCTGTCTCCTCACTGGCCCTCTTCCACTTCACAAAAAAACTTTCGATGGAATTTTGTTTTTCACTCATTTTGCTAGTTTATGGGTTTAATTTTAGCAGCAATGTATCAAGTGACCGAGACAAGCATCAGGAGTGAGTCTTAGACGGATGTAACAGAGGGAATCTGGTCATTTTTAAAAAATAAAACATCATTCAGAGTTAAATATAAATAAAATGGAAATGATGTAAGTTATTTATTCTTTCTCTGTGGACCAGTACCAAATGGCCCACGGACCAGTACTAGTCCATGGCCCGGGGGTTGGGGACCACTGGTCTAGCTGATGAGAATGCAGATATCCATAGCATTCCAAAGGTCATTTGATTTCACATATTTATAGCTTTTTGTCTGAAAGCCACCGTGGGTTCCTGACACTTATTCTTCAAACAAACATAAGTTTTCTGAGACTGCTGGAGGACCTCAGGTTTCACAAGACATCCTATAAGAGACCCTAAAGTCCCTGGAGACATTGATGCAGTACTTAATGAACTTCACTTATGGAAAATTATTCTTGTTTCTTTGTTTCTATGAATCTGACGAAAGTGGATTGCATAGCTTCTGCAATAGCCACTGGTAATGAACAGTAATGTTAAGAGAGGCAGAGGCCAGAGACCTTGTCTTAAATAAATTTCATGCTTCCAATAAAAGGTATGACTATGACCTTTAGAAATTGACTTTAGAAGTAATTATACATGAAAAAATAACATGAATTAAAATCATGAGCCACAAAATGATATTCTGCAAAACAACTTGAAGTGAAAAAAGAGAAGAATGACTATTGTGCAATTAATTCTAAAATCAAGAGTTAATGTTGAAGCTGATTTGTTAATCAACCTGTTCATTGTTTGAAAGTTGCCTATAGTTTTATTATAGGTTATAAGCAACTTGGTGGTAGGTTTCTTTCTATCTTTTTTTTTTTTTTTTGGTTGTTGTACAGCAGCAGTTCTTAACCTGTGGGTTGCGACCCCAGCGGGGTCGCCTAAAGCCATCGGAAAATACATAATGCATATCAGGTATTTACATTCCGAATCATAACTGCAGCAAAATTACAGTTATGAAGTAGCCACCAAAATTATTTTTTGGTTTGGAGTCACCACAACATGAGGAACTGTATTGTGGGGTCACGGCATTAGAAAGGTTGAGAACCACTGGTGTACAGTGAAAGCAAAGCTATAACATATTTTACATCTACATTTTGTTTACTATGTTTTTATTCTTATAGAATTTATTGAAGTGACATTGATTAATAAAATTTTATAGGTTTCTGGTGTATAATTCTATTATATAGTGAGTCCACCTGTGGGAATATATTTGAAGAAACTTGAAACACTGATTCAAAAAAATATATGCACCCATATGTTTATTGCAACATTATTTACATTAGTCAAAATTTCAAGCAGCCCAAGTGTCCATCAGTAGATGAGTGTATAAAAAAGATGTGGTGCATTTACAGAATAGAAAACTACACAGCTATAAAAAATATCTTGTTTTATAAAACAGCATGGATGGGTGGACCTGAAGAGTATTATGCTAAGTGAAATAAGCCAGTTAGAAAATGAAATATATATTTTATTTACTCTTAACCTTTGATTTGGTGGTGGGTGTGAGTAAATAGAAATTCTGCACTGCTTGTTTACTTACTAATGGTGGGCAGCTAACTACACAGACAGGAATTTTGTTTGGTATCAGACTTATAATGTGGTAGCTTATTTCTTGGCTTGTAATATTTGTCATGAAGATGAGAAAAAGAAAGACTGTAATCTTGGCACATGTAGCTGATATTTTAAGTACTGACTACAACAAAATAAGTAAATGTTTTGACTTGTAAGCAATGTGTTTTTTATTTGAAAGTGAGCGAAAAGAAGAAAACCAACTCTCAAACAACCAATTACCCCATCCCCCTAAATATTTGCTTAAGTTATGCTTGTCTGAAGTTAATATTAATTAATATTGTCTATATTTGAAACAGAATTACCATATGGTAGTAGTGCTGTATATATTCATATTTTGATAAGACAAAGTTATTGTTATAATATGAATGAGATTTATTTATTTATATATTTTTTTAAGCTTATTTTTTTTAACTTTTTTTTTATTTATTCGTTTTTTCAGAGAGGAGAGGGAGAGACAGAGAGAGAGAAAGGAGAGACAGAGAGAGAAGGGGAGGAGGAGCTAGAAGCATCAACTCCCATATGTGCCTTGACCAGGCAAGTCCAGGGTTTCAAACTGGCAACCTCAGCATTTCCAGGTCGACGCTTTATCCACTGCGCCACCACAGGTCAGGCAGATTTATTTATTTTTTAATTTAAAAATTAAATTTAAGGGAATGACATTCGTCAGTAATAATACATAAGTTTCAGTTAAACATTTTTTTTCTTTCTTTCTTTTTTTTTATAGAGACAGAGGGAGAGTCAGAGAGAGGGATAGATAGGGACACACAGACAGGAAGGGAGAGAGATGAGAAGCATCAAACATCAGTTTTTCATTATGACACCTTAGTTGTTCTTTGATTGCTTTCTCGTATGTGCCTTGACCGTGGGCCTTCAGCAGACTGAGTAACCCCTTGCTCGAGCCAGTGACCTTGGGTCCAAGCTGGTGAGCTTTTGCTCAACCAAATGAGCCCGTGCTCAAGCTGGCGACCTCGGGGTCTCGAACCTGGGTCCTCCACATCCCAGTCTGACACTCTACCCACTGCGTTACCGCCTAGTCAGGCTCAGGTAAACATTTCTATAGCATTTGAACTGTTGTTTGCATTATTTGCCCATCACCCAAAGTCAAATCATTTTCCATCTCCATATATTTGTCCCTCTTTACTCCCCTTCCCCCAATCCTCTCCTTCTGGTAACCACTGCACTATGATCTATTTCCATGAGTCTCAGTTTTATATTCCACCTATGTGTGTAGCTTTTCCTGATTTACTTATTTCACTTAGCATAATGTTTTCAAGGTCTATCCATGTTGTTATAAATGGCAATATATCCTCATTTCTATTTATTTTATTTTATTATATATATATATATATATATATTTTTATTATTATTATTTTTTTTAGTGAGAGGAAAGGAGGCAGAGAGCAACTCCTGCATGTGATCTGATGGGGATTCACCTGGCAAGCTCACTAGGGGACGATGCTCTGCCCATCTGGAGCCCTTGCTCTGTTGCAACAAGAGCCATTTTTTAGTGCCTAAGGCAAAGGCCACGAAGCCATCCTCAGCGCCCAGGGCCAACTTGATCTATTCTAGCCTTGGCTGCAGGAGAGGAGGAGAAAAGAGAGAGGGAGAGAGAGAAGTGAGAGAGGAAGGGGTGGAGAAACAGGTGGGCACTTCCCTTGTGTGCTCTGACTGAGAATCAAACCCAGGACATCCACATGCCAGGCCAACGCTCTACCACAGAGCCAATCAGCCAGGGTCTGTCATCATTTCTTATGGCTGAGTAGTATTCCATTATATATATATATATATATATATATATATATATATATATATATATATATATATATATACACACACACACACACACACACACACACACACACACCACATCTTCTTTATATAATCCTCTATAAAGGGACACTTTGGTTGTTTCCATGTCTTGGCCACCATGAATAATGCTGTGATGAACATGTGGGTACATGTGTCTTTGAGTACCAATGTTTTTAACTTTCTTGGATAGATACCTAGTAGAGGGATTTCTGGGTCATATGGTAGCTCTATTTTTAATATGTTGATGAACTGTCATACTATCTTCCATAAGGCTGTACCAGTTTACACATTTTAAAGAGTATGTGCTATTTAAGTAGGGTTTTAAACTTTAAGAGGGCTTACAGCTTCTGTCTTGGTCTATATAAGCCCTGAAGAATATAGCCAGGTAAAATGAGAATATCCAGTTAAAAATGAATTTCAGAAAAACAGCATATAAATATTAGCATAAAGAGTTACAAAACTTGTCTGGACCTTCTAATACTAAAAAATATTTGTTGGCTTTTGCTGATCAGCTCAGTAGTAGAGCATCAACCTAGTGTGTGGATATCCTGGGTTCAATTCCCAGTCAGAGCACACAGGAGAAGCAACCATCTGCTTCTCTGCTCCTCCCCCTCCCCTTCTCTCTCCCTCTCTCTTCCTCTCCTGCAGCTGTGGCTCAATTGGTTCAAGTGTATTGGCCCCAGTGCTAAGGATGGCTCCATGGAGCTTCCACGTCAGGTGGTAAAAATAGTTCAGTTCTGAGCATAGCCCAAAATGGGCAGAGCATTGGCCCCAGACAGGGTCACTCTGTGGATCCCTGGCAGGGCACAAGTGGGAATCTGTCTCTCTATCTCCCCTCTTCTCACTTAGAAAAGAAGAAAAAAAAATACAGTGTGTCCATAAAGTCATGGTGCACTTTTGACTGGTCACAGGAAAGCAACAAAAGACAGTAGAAATGTGAAATCTGCACCAAATAAAAGGAAAACCCTCCCAGTTTCTGTAGGATGATGTGGCAGCATGTGCACATATGCAGATGATGACGTAACACCGTGTATATAGTGGAGCAACCCACGGCCATGCCAGTTGAGATGTGGACGGTACAGAGGAAAGTTCAGTGTGTTCTGTGGCTCGCTAAATTTGAATCCATGACCAAAGTGCAACGTGAATATCGGCGCGTTTATAATGAAGCGCCACCACATAGGAATAACATTACTCAGTGGGATAAGCAGTTGAAGGAAACCGGCAATTTGGTGGAGAAACCCATTTCTGGTAGGCCATCAGTCAGTGACGAGTCTATAGAGGCTATACGGGATAGCTACCTAAGGAGCCCTAAAAAATCTGTGTGTGAGCCCACATTGAACTGCACTGAATAAGTATAAAACTGGGAGAGTTTTTCTTTTATTTGGTGCAGATTTCACATTTCTATCATCTTTTCTTGCTTTCCTGTGACCGGTCAAAAGTGCACCATAACTTTACGGACACACTGTATTTGTTGTTTATGTGAAAAGCAATTATTTTTCTGGAAATACCCCATTTTTATTTGCTATATCTGTCAACTCTTACCCTGAGCCACCAAGTAACAAATATGAATATCTTCTGGATAGACCCGTGAGTTGGTCCTGAGACTGCATGGATAGAGATAGGGACTCAGTTGATTTCAGCCTTCCACAGGTCTTTCTCAAGGTAACAGACATATGATTGAAGCTATCTTGGACCTTCCATTGCAGCCTTGCTCTTAAAAGAATATCACTGACTGACCCAGTGACAACTCAGTTGGCCACTTGAGCCCTCCCTAAATGACTCACACACTAGGTAATTAGATATAATAAAATCTGTGTTTTAAGCCACTACGTTTTGGGGTGCTTATTCTACAGCAAGAGATCATCCTCATAAAGAAGAAGATCAGCCTGACCAGGTGGTGGCGCAGTGGATAGAGCATTGGACTGGGATGCCGAGGACCCAGGTTCAAGACCCCGAGGTCGCCAGCTTGAGCGCAGGCTCATCTGGTTTGAGCAAAAGCTCACCAGCTTGGACCCAAGGTCACTGGCTCGAGCAAGGGGTTATTCAGTCTGCTGAAGGCCTGTGGTCAAGGCACATATGAGAAAGCAATCAATGAACAACTAAGGTGTTGCAATGCACAACGAAAAACTAATGATTGCTGCTTCTCATCTCTCTCTGTTCCTGTCTGTCTGTCCCTGTCTATCTCTCTCTCTGACTCTGTCTCTGAAAAAAAAAAGATCAAAGTTGGAGGACTTGTATCAGCATTCTAGTTTAAACATATAATAACTAAGGCAGTGGAATGTTGGTGTAGGAGTAGACAGAAAGAATTTTGGATCAGAATATAGATCCCAGAAACAAAACAGTGCATATGTGGGCTATTAATATATGACATAAGTGGCATTTCATATCAATGGAGAAGTAATAGTCCCCAATAAATGATGTTAAGATGCCTGACCTGTGATGGTGCAGTGGATAGAGCATCAACCTGGAAATGCTGAGGTCGCTGGTTTGAAACCCTGGGCTTGCCTGGTCAAGGCACATATGGGAGTTGATGCTTGCAGCTCCTCCCCCCTTCTCGCTGTCTCTCTCTCCTCCCTCTCTCCCTCCCTCTCTCTCTCTCTCTCTCTCTCTCTCTCTCTCTCTCTCTCTCCTCTCTAGAAATGAATAAATAAAAAAAATAAAAATAAAAAAAGATTAAAAAAAATGATGTTAAGACTATTTCCATTTGAAGTGTGTGTGTGTGGTGCACACACACCAAGTACAAATCTAAAAGAGAAAGATAAACTTTAGCTATTTTAGAAAAATATATAGGTAACTACTTTTCTGATCTTTAAGAAATGGAAGAATTACTTAAAACCCCAAAATTACAAGGCATATAAAAGAGTAGTGATAAATTCAACAACTTTAAAATTAAACCCTTCTGTGCTGACAGACAAGCAAAGTACAATGGAAATTGATGAACTGAAAGAAGATATTTTCAACACATATAGTCAACAAAAGATTAGTATACAGAATAGTAAATATTCATACTAATCAATAAAAATACAATGCAGTAGATAAATGAACAATGACATAGATAGATGCCATGGACCAGCACGACTAGTAATTGTCCAGATCCTGAGTGAGCACACTGCAGAATGAAAAAATAAACTCAGAGAGAAAAAGGGTGGGATTGGGAGGTTTCTGTACAGTCGATAGCTTGCAAGAGCATGTCTCCACCCCAAAACTGTTTTATTTATAGAGAAGAGCAAAGTCATTTGCAAATCAAAAAGATCTCTGATACAAAGTCACATTTCCAAAGCAACCCAAGAATTCTCCCAAGTGCAGAAAACCCTCCATACTGCATAGCATCTTAACTTCACAAAACAAAGGAGAAAAAGAAAACTGCCTCCAGTCTCTTGGAAGGACATGGGGGATGGGACGAGTGGAAACTCAGCTAACATGGAGGTGTGGAGAAGATACTTAGCCTTTAGCAACTTAATCAAGTAAGTGAGGTGAGGGGATGGGCAGCAAGGATCCTGTCAGCTTACTACCAGTCCCCCACACCTCTGTCCCCCAAAAACCTAAACCACAAGGACCCTGTCAGCTTGCAATCTCCAACAGATAAGGAGTTAAAAGAGAAAAAAAATGAATGTCCAATAAATATAAGAAATGATAACCAAATTCAGTAGTAATCAGGGAAAGGGAAGTTAAAACCACAGTGCATTAACCTTGCACCCCATTGAATTGACAAGCATTAAAAAGTTCTGGAGTATTGAATATGATGAGGCTGTTTGGAAGATGAGTATTTGCAGATACAGCTGGTTGGGGTACATTATTGTAAGCCAATTTGGAGAGAATCCTGGAATCATCTGTTAAAGCTGTTAATGCCCTAGAAAACCTCTTGCACACATATACAAGAAAATATGTGCAAGGATGTTCAGAAGAACATTGTTTGAAATAGTGAAATAATTGTAAACACTGTACATATTTATCAACAGAGAAACTAAATTAAAAATATAAATTGCTGTATATTGATTTGATGGGTTATAATACAACAATAAAAATGAACGAATTAGAGCTATTTTAAAAACAGACAGCCCTGGCTCAGATAGCTTATAGTAGACATTTGGTTAAAGCATCATAGAGTATCATCTGGATATGTAGAGGGGACCACTCAATTGATTTCAGGTCAGGGTACATACAGAAAGAGATTTTAGTTTCTGTCCCTCTCTATCTCCCTTCTCTAAAATCAATAATTTTTTATAATTTAAAAAAAAACAGAGAAAGATATCACAGCATAATATTGAGTAAAGAAAGCAAGTCCTAATATTATTTTAAATTGTACAATTTATATAAAAATTTAAACATGCAACAAGCCCTGGCTGTGTAGCTCAGTTGGTTAGAGCGACATCCTGATATGCTCAGGTTGCAGGTTTGATCCATGGTAGGGCACATGCAAGAATCAATCAATGAAGGCACAAATAAGTGGAACAACAAACTGATGTTTCTCTCTCTCTCTCTCTCTCTCTCTCTCTCTCTCCTTCTCTCCCTCCTTCTCTTCTTCTCTCTGTAAAATTAATTTTGAAAAGTAAAATAAACAATTTAAAAATTAATTAAATATGCAGGCACTGAATAATATTTTAAATTAAGTAATTTTTAAATTAAAAATAAATACATAAACATGCACTGAAAAAATGAACAAGATAGAGACACATACAATATAAATATCAATAAATGTTACAAAGTGTTGAATGAAAGAAAAAATACAGAAGAATATAGATCATATAACTTCATTTACAATATGTATAATAACAGGCATAACTATGTTACTTAGGGATTATTTAGGGTTTCAGAAGAGTGATTGAAACCTCAAATAAGATGTGGTGATGAGAAAAGGACACATAGAAGGCCTGTGGGAATGGAAGAAGGCAGCTGATAATGTTCTATTTCCTGACCTTGATAGTTGTTACATTTTGTACTCAGCCATAAAAAATGATGACATATTGCCATTTTCAAGAACATGGATGGACCTTGAGAACATTATACTGAGTGAAATAAGTAAATTAGAAGAAGCTAAGAACTGTATGATTTCACACATATGTGGGATATAAAACTGAGACTTATGGATACAGATAAAAGTGAAGTACTGTAGTTACCAGGGGAAGGGTGTGAGAAGGGGAGTAATAAAGGACAAATGCACAGTGATGTGACAGAAAATGATCTGACTTTGGGTGATGGGTACACAACATAATCAACAGTTCAAAAGCTATAGAAATGTTTACCTGAAACTTATATACTCTTATTAATCAATGTCACCCCATTAAATATAATTTTCTAAATAAAATTTAAAAAATAATTGTTCAGTAAACTGTAAACTTGTGTTGCATGGACCTTTTTGTGTGTATATTTATTTCACAATGTAAAATGCTATACAAACTAAATGTGCAAAACGAGTTGGTGAGGATATTTGAAAAAAAGTATTATTGCCCTGGTTGGGGAGCTCAGTTGATTAGAGTATTGTCCCTATATGCCAGGGTTGTGGGTTTGATCCCCGGACAGGGCACATATGAGATTTTATAAATAGCCTGACCAGGTGGTGGCGCAGTGGATAGAGCATCGGACTGGGATGTGGAGGACCCAGGTTCAAGACCCTGAGGTCGCCAGCTTGAGCACGGGCTCATCTGGTTTGAGCAAAGCTCACCAGCTTGAGCCCAAGGTCACTGGCTCGAGCAAGGGGTTACTCGGTCTGCTGAAAGCCCACAGTCAAGGCACATATGAGAAAGCAATCAATGAAAAACTAAGGTGTTGCAAAGAAAAACTGATGATTGATATTTCTCATCTGTCCCCATTCCTGTCTGTGTGTCCCTATCTATCTCTCTCTCTCTCTGACTCTCTCTCTGTCTCTGTAAAAAACAAAAAAAAAGATCTCATAAATAAGTGCAACAACAAATCGATGTTTCTTTCTCTTCAATCAATCAATAAATATTTTCTTCACAAAAACATATTGTTACATTTCTATCTATATGTATATAACTATATGTTACTTAAGGATATGTGCATACACACTGAAAGTATAAAAACATGCGTAGGAATGACAAAAATCAAATTCAGGATAGCAGTTATTTCTGGGAAAGATAGTAGGGTAATCTCTTAAAGAAAAGGCCTTTGACTCTATGTGTAATGCAGGAATAAGTACCTGGAAGTTTGTAATACTTTTCAGTATTTCTTTTGCCTTCCTGAAATTTTGCTTAAAGTATGAAAGGCTCTTCTTATAGTAGACATCCAAACTATTATAAAGCTATAGTAATTTTAAAAATGTGATCTCAGTGTATGAGTAGAGACTTGAAACAATAAAAAGAAGCAATCTATCAGAGGAACAGAACAGAAAGTCCAGCATCAGACCCATGTGTGTAAGGATTTAATATGTGATAAATTATATTTCAATTCAATAGAATAAAGAGAACATTTAGTATCAGGACTCTCAGTCAAGTTTCCCTGAACTCTCTTGGCTTAGGTACAGGCAAAAGATTCAAACTACAGCTATCAGTCTCTTCACCTAAGAATTTGAAAATTGAGCAGTGTGACAAAGGTGGGGGAAAGGTTGGCACTGATTAAACCCAATGGTCTTGTCCTGAATAGTTTGCACATTAGCTTCTGCAGCTTAGTTTACCTGTCCTCCCTGACGCTTGATGGATATTCAGCCTTTTCCGGGAAACTAGTAGCTCAAAGTACAGAAATGGTGAAATAGTTAATTATGCCATTGCTTCTGGTCATTTGTATCCTTGTGCCTACAGAAGGAGAGGTTCTGGGTAGTTGTTACATTGCAACAATGTTAAGGATATGAGAAATTTCGGAACTGAAGGGGAGCATGTTTGACAAATAGATCATTATAAATAAGTAAGTAAGTAAATAAATAAATAAATAAATAAATACCAAAAATTTTCCTACAAGGTATGAATTTTAACTTGGGCTTTCTCTGAGTATATAGAAAGATCTCATATCTATAGTATAGCTTTGAGATTGTTGGAAACAAACTCAGGGACTAATTCTGTGGGTTGCTGAGTTACAATGTTAATAACTGTCTTCACAGTTCCAACAAGACTGGCATTTTATGTAGGGAAGTTAAGTGAATTAATTGGGAAACACTGGGATTCCAATAAATAAAATGGGGGAGGGCATTCAGAGAACTGATAGTATCCTGAATTAACAAAGACTACCAACACACTGAGCAGGAAATCGAGTTTTATGATGAGATCTCTTGCCTAAGTAAATTACTGGACTTTCCCTGTGAATGGAATCAACAAAAAATTCAATACCTTATTTTGTTTATTTAACAACAAAAACAGTAACAACAAAGAAAACAACAGTCATTTTTGATGTGGTTAAATGGAATCTAGATTAAGTCACTATGTTTGAAATGCATGGGTTACTGCATTTTCAGAGCACTGTTACTGAAGGAGTTGATACTTTTGAATAAATACTGTGCTGAAACATCACAAGCACATCCTGATCATTTTGCTTCTGTTTTTTTTCTCTGAAGAAAGATGGAGTCATTGACACAGGTAACTGAACTCCGGCAAAAGAAAAATACCCAAACGTGTGGACATAAAATACCATGTGGCCAGAAAGGAGACTCAAGAGGAGCAGGTGATAAATGGAGTTTTAATTGCAGTCTTCCTTATGGCAGTCCCTTGAGACTGCAAACTCAACCCATGTTTTTGAGTATTTTTTTTCAGAAATAGGTATGCTTCCTTAGTTCTTTGACATATTGAATGATGTGGCAGGAAAAGAAAATGGAACTTGCAACACATACCTGAGGAATTGGTGACCATAGTTCTATCATCAAAGGCTTAAAAGTTGTAGGAGAGCTGTGTGTCCATCATGGAACAGATGCTCCGTGATCTACTTAGGCATAAAGTTGAGAAGCCTTGCACCACACTACCCCACAAAACAAATGAGCACTGCTTAGATGAAATAAAAATATATATTACTTGTGCCCCAGAATTCCCACTCCTGAGATACATCTCCCTAAATTTATTCAGAAAGGTGAAAGAGTAATCACTGAAGTGTTGTTTGTGGAAGGTGCAGATCGAAGCAAAGTGAGAGTATGTCCTTGGAAGAATGGATCTTAACATCAGAGTGCCATGTGAAAAGTACACATTAAATGAAATACATACCCAATACAAAAAATAAAATGCATGTTTTTATAAATGTATTGAACACAAAAGATAAATTACATTTCACAAGAACACATACAACAGAATGATAAACATTAAATGTTTAGGATGTTTCCCTATAATGAACATATAAATGAAGAAGAGAATGGGGATAAAAGGGAAGAAAGGAAGTAGGGATGGAAGGAAGGAAGGAAGGAAGGAAGGAAGGAAGGAAGGAAGGAAGGAAAGAAAGAAGCAACAGAAGGGCCTTGTCTGAAAAAATGGTGTGCCATAAATTGTCAAGAATGACTACTTCAACCCTTTGTAATTAAGATAAAAGACAAAAACAAAGCCAGAAACAAATAACTAAACATACTGAAGAATGTGTATAATGTTTTATCTTAGATATTTTCCTCCAAAACACCACCACTTTATTGACCAATAATATAAATAGGAAGGGTCTGACCTGTGGTGGCGCAGTGGATAAAGCATGGACCCAGAACGCTGGCCAGTTCAAAACCCTGGGCTTATCTGGTCAAGGCGCATCTGGAAGTTGATGCTTCCTGTTCTTCTTCTTCTTCTTCTTCTTCTTCTTCTTCTTCTTCTTCTTCTTCTTCTTCTTCTTATTTCTCTCTCTCTCTCTCTCTCTCTCTCTCTCTCTCTCTCTCTCCTCTCTAAAATGAATAAATAAAATCTTTAAAAAACAAACAAAAAAACTTTTAAAAATATTATATAAATAGAAAGAAGTCGTGTTAGGAGAAAGTGAGCACTTCATCACCGAAAGTTTGCAGACAGAGGTCAGAAGCCTTCCTGTCATGTATTTATAAAGCAAATTTGAGAATGTAGTGGTAGTGGAGATTGGACATGATCAGACTGTGAATCTGAGACACTGCAACTCTAGGATGCTCCTGTAACCATCTGCCTGTGGTCTGTGTCAGTTTTCCATTATGAGCATTTTCCAATATGCATAATTTGCTTTAAATGTCATTTTCCCCTCATCTTCCATTATTGAAATCTGCCTTTTCTTTTCAAATACCATTAGAGTCTATTCTTTTTATTTTTTTAATTAAACACATTGGGGTGATATTGGTCAATATCATAGGACATAGGTTTCAGGTGTACCATCACACAATACATCATCTATACCCTGTACCATTAATTCACCACCCCAAGTCAAGTCTCCTTCCATCACCGTTTACCCCCCCTTTAACCTCTTTTACTTCCTCCACTCCACCTTCCCTCCCATAATCACCATACTGTTGTCTGTGTTGATGAGCTTTTTTTTTTAACTTGCAAATCCCTTCACCTTTTCACCAGGCCCCCAAACCCTTTTCCCCTCTGACAGCTGTCAGTCTGTTCTCTGTATCTATGATTCTGTTTCTATCTTTGTTACTTTATTGTGTTCATCAGATTCTACATACAAGTAAGATCATATGGTATTTGTCTTTCTCTGATAGCCTTATTTCAAATAGCATATGAATCTCCATGTTTATCCATGGTATCGCAATAGGAAAGATTCCCTTCTTTTTAAAGCTAAGTAATATTACATTGTATAAATGTACCAAAGATTTTTGTTTGTTTTTTGTTTTTATTCACTCATCTACTAATGGGCACTTGGGCTGCTTCCAAAGCTCCCAACCAGCTTCAGAACCTGGTCTACTAAGAAGGGTTTAAGCTGGAAATGCAAGTCTGGAGACTTGCTTCCCACTGCAGAAATGTTACTGAGATATCAGCAAAAGCCACCAGAGAGTAAATGCTCTCTTCCTTCCAACCAGCTTTCATTCTTTCCTCCATTCTTCTTCACCACTCAATTCTTACACAGAACTTGTCTCCTGTTCTCAGCCTAGCCCTTCTATTAATTCCCTCTTTGCTTTAGTAATTTTATTTATATTGGTAAATATAAAGATTACCAATGTTATATTGGCTTTGAAGAGAACAAAGACTATTTATACATTCAAACTGTAAATTTCACATTTAAAAAAATCTCTTTAATGCTCAAGAAAGCTTTCTGAAACAAGACAATGGTCATTATTGCTTCTCTGTCCTTTCCTGAGACTCTGTGAGTGTGAAAGCATTTTTCTATGAGGTGATGGAAGAAGAAAGAGAGAGGGAGGGAGGGAGGGAGGGATGGAAGAAATATGAGAGGAAGAGAATGAGAGAGAAAGAGTGAAAGAAAGAAAATTTTTGTTTATGCTTTACTCGCTGAATTTTATGCAGGTCACAGTAACAATCAAGCTCTGTTGCTTTGCAAACACCTTACAGCTTTTCTAAGGATTTGGGGTTTACTTGCTTTTATGTTATCCACTCACATTTATCTTTATTGTTTTTATCATTCTTTGTTAATTATGCCATATAATATATATGAAACAGCTTTTCTTCTATACCCCATGTTACTCTCATTATTTTGTAATCTTCCAACTCCTGATCACCCACAGGTTTTTTGTGTCAAACTATGTAATTGTAACCATATCTGTGGTTCCCATTAAAAATCATCATTTTATTAAAATCAAAACAGAACTAACTATCCTAAACCAAGTGCTGTAAAGAAAAGTAGAGCTGGATGAGGTGATAGAGTGACTGAGAGAGTATTTTAGACAGGAAATTCTGAAAAGGCCTCTATGAAGAGGTGACATTTGAGTAGAGACTTGAATTAATTCAGTGAGGAAGAGAGTCATGCAGAGTTTATAGAAAAACATCCCTGGCAGAGTGCAAAAGCACTAGGAGGGGAATGTGCCCATTTTGCTCAGGAAACTACAAATAGGCCAGTTTAGTTGGAGTGCAGTAAGTGAGGAGCAAAGTAGTAAGAGATGTCAGAGAAGAAACAAGAGATCTTTTCAAGCCACTGAAATTTTTTTTTTGCTTTTGTTTATTTTCACCGTAAAATGAGAGTCATTGTAAGTTTTTGAGCAAGGGTGTAGCATGATATGACAACATTTAAATAGAATAAATCAAATTGTTATTCTGAGAACAGACTGTAAGGACCAACAACAGAAGCAAGAAGGAAGTTGCTGCAGAAATTAGAACTAGTGGAATTATTTTCTCCCACTACATTCATAGATAGAGTTGTTTCGGCAATCCACAAATATGGGCATATTGCATGTGTAATTACACTCAGACAGTCATAATATACACAAAGCCCCCAAAAAGGCATATTCAAGCAAGCACATGTACATGTAGGTATAAAATATGCCAACATAAGTACCAAGATCCATATATACATATATACAAATACCCAACACATAGCATTATACATCCAGACACAAACACATGTATACAGAAGTACACACAAATTCACATATATATTCACAGACACAAAAGAACACAAATTTACTTACATACATACATACATACATGCATATATATATATATATATATATATATATATATATATAGGCTGTTATCTGTCTGGTTTATGCTGGTACTACCAGACAAATTGCTGTCTAGTTCTTAAATATTGTAAGTATCACCCCATCACGGACATACACACATTCAGATCCTCCTCATGCCCTGACACTAGAAAAAAAGTATTAAAATTGTCACATCCCACTTGCAGAAGATTTTTTACCATTATGTCCCAGAAGTCAGTGGTCTTGTGAAGGAGGATTCCCATCACCTTTGTTGCCAAGAGAGCTGCATAATCAAATAACCTCTAGTGATTCTACAATATATCTGAAGACTCTGCAAGGAAACAGGGAAAATGGAATCCTCTGAAGTCATTAAAAGCCCTGGGGAAGCTTCATACCTCCTGATACTGGAGTGATCTGCAAGATGTATTGCTAATGGAAAAGAAAAAAGTGTATAATAGTATTATGGTATGCTCTCATTTGGGTAAAAATATTATACACACACATACATACATACATGTGTGTATGTTCCAGAAAATAAGCTTTTTTTATTATAATATAAGTGCCTAAAATTAAGCTTTTGATTGGCAAGGTATTCATTTCAAAGACATCTATTTCAAATATACATATTGCCAGTGGCATGACACAGTTACTAGCTGTACCAGTAGTTAAGGAGCCAAGCCCTCCAACTGCCATTCATGAAATTTCCCTTTTAGAAAACCCCGAGTAACCTATATGATTCAATGACCCCACTTTTTTCTTTCCATATCTTAATTCCCACTCTTATGTTTAAATTTTCCAGTAAAGAACAAACTCATGAAATGTTAGCCATTCTAGGCCCTGGCTCAGTGGTAGAGCATCGGCATGGAGTATGGATGTTCGGTTCAATTCTGGTAAAGGCACACAGGAGAAGGAACCATGTGCTTCTCCATCCATCCCCCTCTCTCCATCTCTCTCTCTCTCTCTCTCTCTCTCTCTCTCTCTCTCTCTTTCCCTTCTGCAGCTATGGCTTGAATGATTTGAGTAAAGTTGGCCCCGGGTGCTGAGGATACCTCCATGGCCTCACCTCAGGTGCTAAAATAGCTCAGTTGCTTAGCAACTGAGTAGCGGCTTAGATGGTCAGAGCATTGCCTGGTAAGGGGCTTGCAGCATGGATTCCTGTTGGGACACATGTGGGAGACTGTCTCTGCCTCCCTGCCTCTCACTTAATAAATGAAAGAAAGAAAGAAAGAAAGAAAGAAAGAAAGAAAGAAAGAAAGAAAGAAAGAAAGAAAGAAAGAAAGAAAGAAGGAAGGAAGGAAGGAAGGAAGGAAGGAAGGAAAGAAAGAAAGAAAGAAAGAAAGAAAGAAAGAAAGAAAGAAAGAAAGAAAGAAAGAAAGAAAGAAAGAAAGAAAGAAAGAAAGAGAAAGGAATTTTAGCCACTCTGTCCTTGGACTTCGATAAAGGTAGAGCCAACCACAATGCACAGAGTCTATACTTGCAACCTCTCTGTGTGACCCTGGGCATACAGTATATTCTCTGTGACCTGTGAGTAATAAACTTTATTTTTCAAAGTTCTCTGATGGTTGTTGCTAAGTTGTATCTTGTAATCATAGGAACCATGAGGGCTGGTCCAGCCACAACATTGGCTCCTGTGGAGGAAATATCTGTGGGTCCGGCCACAAGGTATATGGCTCAGTTGTGTCCCAGGCATTCCTAGCTGATAGGAACTATCAATGGCCTCAGACCTACATGAAACAACACACATTGGTAAACTTTATGTTTAAGAAACATGAAATTTTTTTTTATAAATTTTTATTAATGTTAATGGGATGACATTAATAATTCAGGGTACATATATTCAAAGAAAACATGTCTAGGTTATCTTGTCATTAAATTATGTTGCATACCCCTCACTCAGAGTCAGATTGTCATCCGTCACCCTCTATCTAGTTTTCTCTGTGCCCCTCCCCCTCCCCCTAACTCTCTCCCTCCTTCCCTCCTGCGTCCTCCCTCCCCCCACCCCTGGTAACCACCGCTCTCTTGTCCATGTCTCTTAGTCTCGTTTTTATGTTCCACCAATGTATGAAATCATGTAGTTCTTGTTTTTTTCTGATTTACTTATTTCACTCCATATAATGTTATCAAGATCCCACCATTTTGCTGTAAATGATCTGATGTCATCATTTCTTATGGCTGAGTAGTATTCCATAGTGTATATGTGCCACATCTTCTTTATCCAGTCTTCTATTGAAGGGCTTTTTGGTTGTTTCCATGTCTTGGCCACTGTGAACAGTGCTGCAATGAACATGGGGCTACATGTGTCTTTACGTATCAATGATTCTGAGGTTTTGGGGTATATACCCAGTAGAGGGATTGCTGGGTCATAAGGTAGTTCTATTTGGAGTTTTTTGAGGAACCACCATACTTTCCTCCATAATGGTTGTACTACTTTACATTCCCACCAACAGTGTATGAGGGTTCCTTTTTCTCCACAGCCTCTCCAACATTTGCTATTACCCGTCTTGTTGATAATAGCTAATCTAACAGGGGTGAGGTGGTATCTCATTGTAGTTTTGATTTGCATTTCTCTAATAACTAATGAAGCTGAGCATCTTTTCATATATCTGTTGGCCATTTGTATTTCTTCCTGGGAGAAGTATCTGTTGACCTGTGGTGGCGCAGTGGATAAAGCGTTGACCTGGAAATGCTGAGGTCGCCAGTTCAAAACCCTGGGCCTGCCTGGTCAAGGCACATATGGGAGTTGATGCTTCCAGCTCCTCCCCCCTTCTCTCTCTCTGTCTCTCTCTCCTCTGTCTCTCTCCTCTCTAAAAATGAATAAATAAAATTAAAAAAAATTAAAAAAAACCATGAAATTTAAAAAAAGATGAATAATTCTTGCAATATTTGCCCTTATAACTTCATTCCTCTTGATTGTTTCAATGACTGATTCATTCACCTCTGAAAACTACCATCACAATGTTGCAGTCTCCTCAGATGTAAATATAATCAACATGTTAATATACTCTTCCACTGCCATAATTTTCCTCACTCTTTTTATATATTCCTTGTAGCATTATAAAAATATTTAGATGCCATTATAAAGGCTTCAAATCATACATTTATAATGGGACAATTAACAAAGATTTATAAAAACAACAAGGATAAATATAAGTCTACAAAGCAACAGAGCTTGATTGTTAGTTACTATGGCCTGCATAAAATTCAGAAAGTTAAGCATAAACTGTAATTCTCTCTCTCTTTCACTCTTTTTCTCTCTCATTCTCTCCCTCTCATATTCCTTTTCTCCTTCCCTCTCTCTCTCTTTCTCTTTCTCTCTCCACCACCTCCTAGAACAATGCCCATGCATTCACACTCACGCAGTCTCAGGAAGGGATGGAGAAGCAATAATTGCCATTGTCTTCTTACAGAAAGCTTTCTTGAGCACTAAAGGGATTTTTAAATGTCAAATTGACAGTCTGAATGTGTAAATAGTCTTTGTTCTCTCTAAAGCAAAAATAGCATCAGTAATATTTATATTTCCCAATGTAAATAAAATTACCAAGCAAAGAGGGAAGTAATAGAAGGGCTAGGCTGAGAACAGGAGACAAATTCTGTGGAAGAACTTAGTGGTAAGGAAGAATGGATAAAAGAATGAAAGTTGGGGCCCTGGCTGGTTGGCTCAGTGGTAGAGCATCGGCCTGGTGTGCAGAAGTCCTGGGTTCGATTACCAGCCAAGGCATGCAGGAGAAGCGCCCATCTGCTTCTCCACCCCTCCCCCTCTCCTTCCTCTCTGACTCTCTCTTCCCCTCCTGCAGCCGAGGCTCCATTGGAGCAAAGATGGCCCGGGTGCTGGGGATGGCTTTATGGCCTCTGCCTCAGGCGCTAGAGTGGCTCTGGTCGCAACAGAGCGACGCCCCAGATGGGCAGAGCATCGCCCCCTGGTGGGCAGAGCGTCGCCCCCTGGTGGGCGTGCCAGGTGGATCCCGGTCGGGTGCATGCGGGAGTCTGTCTGACTGTCTCCCCGTTTCCAGCTTCGGAAAAATACAAAAAAAAAAAAAAAAAAATAGAATGAAAGTTGGGTTGGAAAGAAGAGAGTATTTACTCTCTGGTGGCTTTTTCTGACATCTCAGTAACATTTCTGCAGTAGGAAGCAGGTCTCCAGACTTGCATTTCCAGCCTAAACCCTTCCTAGTGGATCAGGTTCTGAATTTGGCTGGGAGGTGATATCACTGAATATCTACCAGCTGTTAAATTCATTCATTTTCCCTATCATGGGTCAGCTGAAGTGACACTTGCCACATGGTACCTCTGTGAATATTAGAAAGATTGTAAAGATTAAAAGATTGCTCTTTGGGAAAGATAAAGCTCTAAGTAAGAGCATATAGGTTGGCCCTGGCCAGTTGGCTCCATGGTAGAGTGTTGGCCTGGTGTGTGGAAGTTCCAAGTTCGATTACCAGCCAGGGGACACAGGAGAAGCACCCATTTGCTTCTCTACTCTTTCCCCCTCTCCCTTCTCTTTCTCTATCTCTCTCTCTTCCCCTCCCACAACCAAATCTTTATTTGAGCAAAGTTGGCCTGGGCGCTGAGGATGGCTCCATGGCCTCCGCCTCACGCACCAGAATGGCTCCGGTTGCAACCGAGCAATGTCCCAGATGGGCAGAACATTACTCCCTGGTGGGCATGCTGGGTGGATCCCAGTTGGACACATGCAGGAATCTGTCTCTCTGCCTCCCCACTTCTCACTTCAGAAAAATACCAAAAAAAAAAAAAAAAAAGCATATAGCTTGGCCAATAAAGTGTGAATATCTGTGTGTGTGTTTTGAATTTCCTCCTACCTCTTTCTTATAAGTACACTTGTTTGATGGCATATAAGGCCCATCAGGATACTCTTTTTATGTCCAAGACTTTTAACTTAATCACATTTGCAAAGACCCATTATCCAGATAAAGTAAGAGTTATAGGTTCCAATTACTAGAATATGGGCATATCTTTGGACTCCATTATTTGCCATATGCATCTATCTATAAGTTCACTGATTCTTTTTTCTTCCAGTTCAAGTCTGTTATTAAAAACCTTTATTGAATTTTTAATTTTAGTTATTGTACCTTTCAGCTCCAGAATATTTATTCAGTGCTTTTAAAGAACTGTCCTTTTTTTATTAAATGTATTGGGGTAAAATTGGTTAATAACATTATATAAGTTACAAGTGTAAATTCTGTAGTCTGTTATCTGTATATTGCATTCTATGCTCACCACTGAATGAGTCTAATCTCCTTCCATCACCATATATTTAACAACATTTACCCTTCTCATGCTTCCACTACATGCTTCCCCTCTGGTAATCATCTTATTCTTACCTGTGTCTATGAGATTTTTTGTTTGTTTTTATTATTAATTTGTTGCTTTCTGTTTTATATCCCACATATGAATTAAATCATATGGTACTTGTTCTTTTCCATCTGATTTATTTCACTTACATAATACTCCCAAGGTTCATCCATGTTGTTGCAAATAACAATATTCATTTCTTATATCTTTTCATTTCTTTTATTACATCCTTTCTTATATCTAGCAGTGGTTCATTGTATGTGTGCCACATCTTCTTTATTCGATTATCTTAGGTTGTCTCCACATCTTGGTTGCTGTGAATAATGCTGCATTGAAACTAAGGGTACATATATCTTTACAAATAAAATGGGTATAGAAGGAAAGTACCTCAACATAAAAAGGTTCTATATGACAAACCCTCGGGTGTCATCGTACTCAATGCTAAAAAAAACTGGGAGATTTTTCAAAATGAGAACAAGACAAAGTTACCCAGTCTCAATACTGTTGTTCAACATACTGTTGAAAGTCCCAGCCAAATCAGGAAAGAGAAAAAAATAAAAGATATCCAAATTAGGAAAGAAGAAGTATAATTGTCGCTTTTTGCAGATGACATGTTTCTTTATATGGAAACCCATAAAGACCCCATCAAAAACTATTAAAAATAATAAACAAATACAATAAAATTGAAGAATACAAAATCAATGTACAAAATTCCATGTGTTACTAAGTACAAACAATGAAATATTTTTTAAAAATGGATAAAAGTCAATTTGCAATGGCAGAAAAACAATAAAATACCTAGGGATAAACTTAACAAAGGAAATTAAGGACATATACACTAAAAACTACAAGATATTGTTGAAAAAAATTGAAATAGACACAAAGAAATGGGAAAACATTCCAGGTTCATGAATTGTAAGAATCAACATAATTTAAATGACTATATTACCTAAAGAATAAACACAAGTAATTCAATTCCCATCAAAATTCCAAAGATATTTTTCAAAGAAAAAAACAAAAAAAATCTTCAAATTGGTACGAAATCAAAAAATGCCCTGAAAACTAAAGTAATCTTAAGAAAAAAGAACAAAGCCATAGGTGTCATATTACCTAATTAAAAATTATACTTACAAAGCTAAAATAATTAGAACAGAATTGACAGAAAATAGACACAACGACACATGAAACAGAATTGAGACTCCAACAAAAAATGTATACATATATGGAAACTATTTTTTAATAAATGAGCCAAAAACAAACACAAGTCCCCTGCCTCAGTTTCCAGCCAAAGAATAAGAAAGAAACACAATGATAGCCCAGAGGACCATAGCTAAAACACCAAAGAAACAGTATTTTTTATTATTATTATTACAAAGACTAGAGAATTCTAAGGATTTCATGATTCTTCTATATGTCCTAATTCTAATTGAATTTGTACCAATTGATGTAAAGCTGCAAGTTTTTCTCCCTTGTCTCCAACTCCAGTGATTTGCATCTAGGCTTTAAGACAAGCAGATCTAATCTGAGCTATAACAGCATCAGTATAACCTTGTTTGTTGTCCCACAGCTGCATAAGCGCCCATGCCTATGAGCACTTCAAAAGTAGATCACGAGGGATTGTTTCTGGCATTTATGCGAGATATTGGAAGAGTCTCCTCTTGCCACCAAGATTTGAATTGTAAATATTGTCCTGGTTCCAAAACTGTACTAGCAAGTAAATGCCAATCCAAAGGAATCATTAAATGATCATTACAATAGGAAGAGATAAGATCTTGAACATATGGGGACTGAGGTCCATATGTAGCAACAGATTGTTTGACTAGCTTTAAGAAAGTAAATTTAATTCAGTCGAATTGGACATTATGCCCTCCCCCAGGATATTGAGCATTAGAAGGGAAAGGCTGTCAAATAATTGGAAAAATAGATGCAGAAAAATTACTAGAATTAGATTCTAAATCATCATGATGCATAAGCACCTGTTGCATTTCAGAGATTTCAGGGAATTGAAAAATCCTTCCCCTGCCAGTACCAATTAATAGACCTTGAATTGGAGGAGCTGTAGGCTGACATATACTTTGCTTTTGAATAGGATAAGCAGTATACTGATTTCCAATCTCCTGTTGTTCAGTGTAAGTTGTAATTTATTTAATAAATGTTTTAGACAGGCAACATCATCTATAGGGGCTCCCTCATTTTTTAGGAAAGAGGGATGAAAGCCTGTGGATGACTGAATTTCATTAAAATTATCAGTAACTTCAGAAGCAGAGACAGTATTGTACAAATCATCATTCTGTTTATTCTGTGCTGAATCAAGTCCTTCAGACTCACTATAACCTCACTCAAGTCTTTGATAGAATTTCCATCCAATTGCAAAGGGCCAAAGGCTGTAGCAATAAGATTATAAGCAGTCCACATTTCAGCTTCAAGCGGATCTCTGTGCTGATGAGCACAGTGTAAAGATTTTCCTACTTGTTGCCAAACATTCAAATTCAATTGATTACGATATTCAGAAGTATACCAATAACAATGCTTCTGAATAGTATTTAGAAGATGTAACAAAACCTTGTCTTTTATCTGAATTCCAGATCCCTTTAAAAGAGATTTTAAAACTTGTACATAGTCATCTAATAATAAGTGGGAATTCCCCATGACTTTGCTACTTATTCTCGAAAGTTTTGCGTACACAGCACGTCCAACTTACCCTTTCGGTTTCACCCATTACTAACCTTCCCTTAAGGCCCCATGGTAGGCCTCAAATGTTGCTGTGAGTTGGGGGTGCAGAGAGAGGGAGATCAGCAGACAAAATCTTCGTGAACTAGCAAAGGACCACCGCTCGCTCAGGCAAATGGCGTTGAGTTCGCTCTGTGTCCTATTTTTATTCACAAGATTTTAAAAAGCTTGTTTACTTAGAAATTGGCATAGCATCAAGCATAACCTTTACTTAAAGATACACGGAATATATCTGCATGATAGCTTAATAACAATACAATATCAAAAGGCATTAACTGCTATTGCTTCTATGGTTCTCACCAACACTTGACCTCAAAGGCAAATGAATTAAAAATATACATAAATGAATGGTGCTGCATCAAATTAAATTTTGCACACAAAATAAGCCATCAACAAAACAAAAAGGCAACACACTGAAAGGCAGAAGTTATTTGCAAATAATACCTCTGGTAAGGTGCTAATATCCAAAATATATAAAGAACTCATACAACTCAAAATAAAAAATTGACAAAGAATCTGAACATTTTTACAAGAAGAGATACAAATGACCAACAGATATATGAAAGGATGTTAAACTTGACTAGCTGTAATAGAAATACAAATCAAAGCCACAATGAGGTAACACCTCATACTTGTTATAATGGCCCTTATCAGTAAAACAACAAATAGCAAGTTTGGAGAGAATGTAAAAAAAAAAACCTCATATACAATGCTGTGGGAATGCAAACTGATATGGTCACTATGTTAAACAGTATGGAGGCGCCTCACAAAATTGGAAAACAGAGCCACCATATAATGCTACAAACCCTCTTATAGGAATCTACCTGAAAAATGTTAATTTGTCTCTTTATTGGTATTCTTTATTTGGTGAGACATTGATTTCATAATTTCCTTTAATTATTTAGAACTGGTCTCCTGTAGTATCTAAACATTTAAAACAGCCAAATTAAAGTCTTTTTCCATTACCTCCAATACCTGAACTTCTTCAAGAACAATATATATATATTTTGCTCTATAAGATGCACCTGATTATAAGACACACCTAGGGTTTTAAGGAGGAAAATAAGAAAAAAATATTCTGAACCAAGTGGTGTGTTAAAATATTTAATAAAATACCATATTTTTTGCTCCATAAGACACATGGGCATTTTCCCCTCCACTTTTTTTTTGGGGGGGTGCATCTTATGGGGCAAAAAATACAGTAAGTTGATTAAATTTTTTTCATTTTATTTTTAATTAGAATTTACATTCAATACTGTTTTGTATCAGTTTCAGGTATAGAGCATAATGCTTAGATAATCATAAACTTACAAAATATTTCCCTCAATATATTCAGTGCTTACCTGTCACCATACAGAGTTGTAAAAATGTTATTTATTCCTTATGATGTATTTTATTTACATCCTCATCACTATTTTGTAACTACCAAATCATTCTTCTTAACTGCTTAGCCTTTTTCACCTAGCCCCCCGAAAGTTCTGACATCTGTCAGTCTGTTCTCTGTATCTATGAATCTGTTTCTATTTTGTTTATTAGATTCCACATATAAGTGACATCACGTGATACTTTTCATTCTTTGACTAACCTATTTCATTGAGCAAACTAACCTCTAGATCAGGGGTAATCAACCATTTTATACCTACCACCCACTTTTGTATCTCTATTAGTAGTAAAATTTTCTAACCGCCCACCGGTTCCACAGTAATGATGATTTATAAAATAGGGAAGTAACTTTACTTTATAAAGCAGAGTTACAGAAAGTTAAAGCATATAATAATAATTACTTACCAAGTACTTCATGTCAGATTTTCGCTAAGTTTGGCAGAATAAATCTTTATAAAACAATTTACTATAGTTAAATCTATCTTTTTATTTATACTTTGATTGCTCTACTACCACCCACCATGAAAGCTGAAATGCCCACTAGTAGGCAGTAGGGACCAGGCGTCCCCAAACTACGGCCCGCGGGCCGCAATGCGGCCCCCTGAGGCCATTTATCCAGCCCCCACTGCACTTCTGGAAGGGGCACCTCTTTCATTGGTGGTCAGTGAGAGGACCACTGTATTTGGCAGCCCTCCAATGGTCTGAGGGACAGTGAACTGGCCCCCTGTGTAAAAAGTTTGGAGACCCCTGATACTTTTACAAATGGTAAGATTTCATTTTGTTTTATGGCTGAGTAATACTCTATTGTATATATGTACCAACATTTTTTTTTATCTACTGGTCTATTGATGGGCATTTGGTTTGTTTATATATCTTGAGTATTGCAAATAATGCTCTAATAAAATAAGGGTGTATTTACTTATTTGAATTAGAGTTTTAGGTTTCTTTGGATATATACCCAGAAGTTAAACCATTGGGTCATAAGACAATTCAATTTTTAATTTTCTGATAATTTGCCATACTGTTTTTCTTAGTAGCTCCAACAGTCAACATTTCGACCAACAGAGCAAGATCATTCTTCTTTCTTCACATATTTGCTACTGTTTAGTTTTTGCTGATTTATTGATAATAGCCATTCTGACAGGCGTGAGGTGATATCTCATTGTGATTTTAATTTAAATTTCCTTGATAATAATGTTGAGCGTCTTTTCATTTGTCTATAGGCTATTTGTAGGTCCTCTTTGGAGAAATGTCTATTCAGGTCTTCTGCATTTGTGTGTGTGTAAGAGAGAGATACAGAGAGAGACTGACAGAAAGACAGGAAGGAAGAGAGATGAGAAGCCTCAACTCTTAGTTGCAGCACTTTAGTTTTCATTGATTGCTTCTCATATGTGCCTTGATAGAGAGGCTCCAACTGAGCCAGTGACCCCTTGCTCAAGTCAGCGACCTTGGACTCAAGCCAGCAACTGTCGGACTCACACTGGTGAGCCCACACTCAAGCCAGCAACCTCAGGATTTCAAACCTGGGACCTCCCCTCCACATCCCAGGCTGATGCTCAATCCACTGCATCCCACCAGCCAGGTAAGTCCTTTGCATTTTTTTTTACAGAGACAGAGTCAGAGAGAGGAATAGATAAGGACAGACTGACAGGAACGGAGAGAGATGAGAAGCATCAATCATTAGTTTTTTGTTGTGACACCTTAATTGTTCATTGATTGCTTTCTTATTTGTGCCTTGACTGTGGGGCTACAGCAGACCAAGTAACCCCTTGCTCAAGCCAGCAACCTTGGGTCCAAGCTGGTGAGCTTTGCTCAAACCAGATGAGCCTGCACTTAAGCTAGCGACATCAGGGTCTTGAACCTGGGTCCTCGGCATCCCAGTCCAACACTCTATCCACTGCGCCACTGCCTGGTCAGGCAGTCCTTTGCATTTTTAAATTGGATTGTTTAATATTTTGCTGTTGAGTTGTCTTGAGTTCTTTATAAATTTTGAATGTTAACCCTTTATCAGATGTATCATCTGTGAATATGTTCTCTCATCCAGTAAGTAGACTTATCATTTGTTGGTGATTTCATCTGCTGTGCAAAAGCTTTTAGTTTAATGTATTCCCTTTGCTTATTTACATTTTGTTTTCATTGCCCAAGGAAATGTATTGGAAAAAAATATTCCTAAGAAAATTGACTGAGCCTTTACTGCCTATATTTCTTTTCCATATATTTATGATTTGGAGTTTTACATTGTCTTTAAAATTTTTTATTGAACTTATTTGGTTGACCTTGGTTTTGAAAGATTATAGATTTCAGGTGTACCATTCTACCATACAACAGCTTTATATTATGTTGTGTGTTCAACACCACAAGTAAAGTCTCCTTCCATTCATGAATATCCCCTCTTTTACTGTTTTCTACCTCTTGCCACAATGCGTTCTCTCTGGCAGACATTATATGGTTGCCTGTATCTATGAATTTTTTCCTAGCTAATCCCTTCATTTTTTTTCACCCAGGCCTCCAAACTCCTTTCCCTCTGAAAGCTATCAGTCTGGTCTCTGTATCTATGAGTCTGTTTCTATTTTGTTTGTTAGTTTATTAGTTTCCACATATAAGAGAAATCATATGGTACTTGTCTTTCTCTGACTTGCTTATTTCACTTAGCATGATACTCTCAAGATCCATCCATGCTGTCACAAAAGGTACAATTTTCTTCTATGGTGAAGTAGTATTTCATTGTGTGAATGTACTGCATTTTCCCCCATATACTCATCTACTGGTGGACACATAGGCTGTTTCCAAATCTAGGCTATTGTAAGTAACGCTGCAATGAATATAAGGGTCCATATATTCTTTCAATTTAGTGTTTAGAAAATCTTCAGAAATATTCCCCAAAGTGGAATCATTGGGTTGTAAGACAGTTCCATTTTTAATTTTTGGAAGTAACTCCATATTGCTTTTCACAGTGGCTGCATCAATGTGCATTCCCACCAACAGAGCACTAGGGACTCTTTTTCTCCACATCCTGACCAACATTTTTTTTCTTTGTTGATTTATTGATTATAGCCATTCTGACAGATTGAGGTTGTAATTTGTGATTTTAATTTACGTTTTTCTGATGAATAGTGACTTTGGGCATCTTTTCATGTGGCTATTGACCATATGTACATCTTCTTTGGAAAACGTGTCTATTCAGGTCCTTTCCTTATTTACTTTTAATTGGATTGGGGGTTTTTTAGTTTGTTTTGTTGAGTTCAATAAGTTCTTTATAAATTATGAATATTAATCCCTTGTAAGATGCATCATTAGCAAATATATATATTTCCCTATGAAGTAGATTACTTTTTATTTTGTTGATGGTTTCCTTTGCTTTGAAAAAAACCTTTTTAGTTTGATGTTGTCCTATTTGTTTATTTTTAGTTTGTTTCCCTGCTTGAGGAAATATATCTGACAAAATATTGCTAAGAGAAATGTCTGATATTTTAATATCTATGTTTTCATCTAGGATTTTTATGGTTTTAATTCTAACATTTTAGTATATGAACTATTTTGAGTTTATTCCAGTGTATGGTGTAAGAAGATGGTATAGTTTTATATTTTTTACATATATTTGTCCAATTTTCTTTTTTTTTCTTTTTTTCTTTATTCATTTTTAGAGAGGAGAGAGAGAGGGAGAGAGAGAGACAGAGAGAGAGAAGGGGGAGGAGCTGGAAGCATCAACTCCCATATGTGCCTTGACTAGGCAAGCCCAGGGTTTTGAACCGGCGACCTCAGCATTTCCAGGTCGACGCGTTATCCACTGCGCCACTACAGGTCAGGCGTATTTGTCCAATTTTCTCAGAACCATTTATTGAATAGACTATCTTTATCTCATTTTGTGTTTTTACATCTTTTGTCAAATAACAATTGACCATAAAGGCAAGAGTTTAGTTCTAGGTTTTCTATTGTGTGCCATAAATCTATATATCTGTCTCAATTTCAGTACCATGTTGCTTTGATAACAATGGCCTTGCAGTATAGTTTGGTATCAGGTAGTGTGATTCCTCTCAATTTGTTCTTCTTTCTCGAGATTGCAGTGGTTATTCAGGGTCTTTTTTGGTTCCATATAAAGTTTTGGAATATTTGTTTTATATCAGTGAAATACACCATTGCTATCTCGATAAGAATTACATGGAAACTAGATTGCTTTAGGCAGTATGAACATTTTATTACATTTTTTTTACCATTTTATTTCTTATATTTTAATTTGTATTGGGGTAAATTGGTTAAGATAAATTATGAGTTTCAGTTGTACATTTCTATAACATCATCTTTATATTTCAGTGTGTGTTTACCACCCTAAATCAAGTCTCCTTCTATCACCATTTATCCTCCCTTTAACCTCTTCTACATCCCCCAACCCCCTTTTCCTCTGTTAATCATCATATTGTTGTCTATGTCTATGAGGTTTTTTCTAAATCCCTTCATTATTTTTTTCCCAAGGCCCCCAACCCCTCCCCTCTGACAGCTGTCAGTCTGTTCTCTATTTTTATGAGTCTTTCTATTTTGTCTGTTAGATTATTTTGGTCATTAGATTCCACATACAGTATAAGTAAAATCATATTGTACTTTTCTTTCACTAACTGGCTAATTTCACTTAGCATAATACTCTCCAGTACCATCTATCTGTCGCAAAGGGTAAGATTTCCTTCTTTTTACAGCTGAGTAGTATTCCACTGTGTAAATGTACCATAGCTTTGTTAATCCACTTGTCTATTGATGGGCACTTGGGTTGCTTCAAAATATTGGCTATTGTAAATAACACCACAATGAATATAGGGGTATATATATTCTTTTGAATTAGTGCTTTGGGTTTTTTCAGATATATTCCCAGCAGTGGAATTGCTAGGTCATAAAGCAGTTCCGTTCTTAATTTTTGAGGAAACTCCATACTGCTTTCTACAGTGGCTGTACCAATCTGCATACTCAGCAACAATATAAAAGGTTTTTGTTTGTTTGTTTTTGTCTGCATCCTCACCAACATTTGTTGTTTGTTCTCTTTAGTGGTTTCATATAAATTTTTGGATATTCTGATAATAATTGTGTTGAATCTATAGATTGCTTTTGGTAGTATTAAAATTTTAATGATGTTAATTCTTCCTATTCATGAACATGGTATATGATTCCATTTATTTGTATTTTATTCAATTTATTATTTTTTTTTTGGTGTCTTATAATTTTGAGTATAAGTCTTTTACATCCTTGGTTAAATTTATTCCTAGGTATTTTATTCATTTTGAGATTGTTTTTCTAATTTCCCTTTTTGGCAGTTCATTATTGGTATATAAAAATTAAACTGATTTCTGGATATTTATATTGTTTCTTGCTGCTTTACTGAATTCATCAATTTTACTACTTTTTTGGTGGATTCTTTAGGGTTCTCTATGTATGGTATCATGTCATCTGCAAAAAATTACCATTTTACTTCTTCTAT
The DNA here is from genome assembly GCF_036850995.1 of Saccopteryx leptura. Lineage (NCBI taxonomy): Eukaryota > Metazoa > Chordata > Mammalia > Chiroptera > Emballonuridae > Saccopteryx > Saccopteryx leptura. The sequence goes on along the minus strand of NC_089516.1, from coordinate 70,815,766 downwards.
TCTAATTTGGATGTCTTTCATTCCTTTTTCTTGTCTGATTGTTGTGGCTAGGACTTCTACTATTACATTAAATAAAAGTAGTGAAAGCAGACATCCCTGCCATTGCCCAATATGAAAGTAATCACTTTTAGTTTTTGCCCATTGAGTATGATATTTGATGTGGATTTATTATATATCATTTTAATTACACTGAGATATGTTCCCTTTATTCGTGCTTTGCTGAGAGATTTTATTATAAATAGGTGCTGGATTTTATCAAATTATTTTTCTGCACCTATTGACATGGTAATGTTTTTATCCTTTATTTTATTTGTGTGGTGTATCACATTTATTGATTTGTGGATGTTGTACCAACTTTGTATCCCTGGAATAAATCCCACTTGATTGTGGTGTATAATTTTTTAATGTTTTGCTAAATCTGGTTTGTTAATATTTTGTTGAGGATTTTAGCACCTGTATTTACCAAGGATTTTGTCCTGTAATTTTCTTATTCTGTAGTGTCCTTACTTGGTTTTGAAATTAAGATAATTCTGGCCTCATAATATTAGCATGGGAGTCTTTCTTCATCTTGAACTTTTTGGACTAGTTTGAGAAGGATAGGTGTTAGCTCTTCTTGAATGTAAGGAAAAATTTATTGTTAAGCCATCCAGTTCAAGTGTTTTCTTTGTAGGGATTGTGTTAATTATTGCTTCAATTTCATTAGTTATAATCAGTCTATTCATGTTTTCTGATTTTTCCTGATTCATTTTTGGAAGATTGTACATTTCTAAGAATTTATCCATTTCATCCAGATTGTCCTTTTTGTTGGCATATAGTTGTTTATAATATTTTCTTACAGTCCTTTTCATTTTTTTTTTTTTTTTTTTTTTTTACAGAGGAGAGGGAGAGACAGAGAGAGAGAAGGGGGGAGGAGCTGGAAGCATCAACTCCCATATGTGCCCTGACCAGGCAAGCCCAGGGTTTTGAACCGGCGACCTCAGCATTTCCAGGTCGACGCTTTATCCACTGCGCCACCACAGGTTAGGCCCTTTTCATTTCTTTAGTGTCAATTATGTCTCCTCTTTCATTTCCCATTTTATTTATTTAGGTCTTCTTTTTTTCTTTATGAGTCTCATTAAAGGTTTGTCAATCTTGGTTACCTTTCAAAAACACCAATTCTTTGTTTAATTGATATTTGTATTGATTTTTTAGACTCTATTTTATTTATTTCTGCTCAGATATTTATTATTTCCTTTCTTCTATTCACCTTTGGCTTTGTTTGTTTTTTCTTTTCAAGTTCTTTTAAGTATGAAATTAGGTTGTTTATTTGATATTTTTATTATTTGTTAGATAGGCTTCTAGTGCTACAAGTTTATTTTTTAGGACTGCTTTCACTGTGTCCCATGGATTCAGGGTGGTTGTGTTCTCATTTTCATTTGTTTCAAGGTATCTTGATTTGTTCCTTGATCTCATTGTTAACCCATTCATTGTTTAGTAACATGTTATTTTGCCTCCGCATCTTTGTGTGTTTTTCAGTTTTGTTCTTGTGATTGATTTCTAGTTTCATACCATTATGATCAGAGAAGATGCTTGGAATAATCTCAATCTTCTTAAATTTATTGAGACTTGTTTTGTGTCCTAATATGTCATCTATTGTATACAATGTACCATGTACACTTAAAAAGAATGTATATTCTGGAGTTTTTTTGGACACATATCTATCTCATCTAATGTGTCATTTAAGGCCTCTGTTTTCTTACAGATTTTCTGTCTAAAACATTTAACCATTGATATGAATGGTGTATTAAAATCCCCTATTATTAATGTATTACTGTCAAATTCTTCCATTATGTCCATCAAGATTTGCTTAATATGTTTAGGAGCTCCTATGCTGGGTACATAAATGTATACATGGCTTATATCTTCTTATTGGATTGTTCCCTTGATTATTCTGTACTCTCCTTGTCTCATACTATAGCCTTTGTTTTAAAGTCTATTTTGTCAGCTATAAGTATTACTTCCACATCATTTTTTATTTCCATTTGCTTGACATACATTTTTCACCCCTTTATTTCATTCTTCTTGTACTTTTTTTTCTGTTGTGGGTCTCTAGTAGACAGCATATATACAGGTCATTTTTTCTTATTCATTCTGCTACCTTATGCCTCTTGATTGGAGCATAAATGTTATGTACATTTTAAATGATTATTGATAGGTCCATATTTATTGCCATTTCATTTTTTTATCTATGTTCCTCTGTTTTTTCTCTTTGTTTTCTCCTTCACATTTTTCTCTCTTCCTCATCTTAATTTTTCTTCACAAAGGCTTCTTAACATTTTTTTAATTTAGCAATTAAATTTTATGGGGTGACATTGGTTCACAAGAACACATAAATTTCAGGTAAATTACTTTGCAGGAGTCCCCAAACTTTTTACACAGGGGGCCAGTTCACTGCCCCTCAGACCGTTGGAGGGCCGCCACATACAGTGCTCCTCTCACTGACCACCAATGAAAGAGGTGCCCTTTCCGGAATTGTGGTGGGGGTTGGGTAAATGGCCTCAGGGTGCCACATGCAGCCTGCGGGGCGTAATTTGGGGACACCTGCAGTTTATAGCATTGTTGGTTGCATTGTATGCTCATCACCCAAAGTCAAAGCATTTTCCATCACCATATATTTGTCCCTTTTTACTCCCCTTTCCCCACCTCTTCTCTCTGGTAACCATTTCACTTTTGTCTATGTCCAGGAGTCTCAGTTTTATATCTCACTTATGTGTGAAATCATATAGTTCTTAGCTTTTTCTGATTTACTTATTTCACTTAGTATAATGTTCTCAAGGTCCATCCATGTTGTAATAAATGTCACTATGTCATCATTTCTTATGGTATATATATATACCACAGATTTTTTATTGAACCCTCTTGAGGACTACTTTGGTTGTTTCCATGTTTTGGCCACTGTGAGTAATGCTTACGATGAACATGGGGGTACATATGTCTTTGTGTACAAATGTTTTTGAATTTTTTTGGTAGCTACCCAATAAAGGCATTGCTGGGTCATATGGTAATTCTATCCTTAATTTTATGAGGAACTACCATACTGTCTTCCATAATGGCTGTACCAGTTTACATTCCCACCAGTAGTGAATGAGGGTTCCTTTTTCTCCACAACCTCTCCAAAACTTACCATTACCTATCTTGTTGATAATAGCCCATCTAACAGGTGTGAGGCGGCATCTCATTGTAGTTTTGATTTGCATTTCTCTAATAGCTAGCAAGAATGAGCATCTTTTCATATATCTATTTGTTGTTTGTATGTCTTCATGAAAGAAGTGTCTGTTCAGGTCTTCCCATTTTTTAATTGGATTGTTTGCTTGCTTGTTGTTGAGCTTTATGAGTTCTTTATATATTTTAGATATTAAACCACCATCAGACAGTTGTTGGTGACTGTCAACTCCCATTTGATTGGTGGTCATTTTGTTTCCTTCTCAGTTTCTTTTTCTGTGCAAAGCCTTTTTAGTTTAATAAAGTCCCATTCATTTATTTTTGCCTTTACTTCCCTTGTCTTTGGGTTCAAATTCATAAATTATTCTCTATGCCCAAGGTCCATGAGTTTAATACCTATGTTTTCTTCTATTTAATTTATTGTTTCAGATCCTATATTTAGCTCTTTGATCCACTTTGAATAATTTTTGTGCATGGAGGCAAATTATAGTCAAGTTTCATTCTTTTACATGTAGCTTTCCAATTTTCCCAGCATCATTTATTGAAGAGACTTTCTTTTCTCCATTGTGGGTTTTTTACTTCTTTTTCAAGGATTATTTGCCCATATATATATAGTGTGATTTCTGGGCTTTGATGTTAATTGTTACTTCTCCTCTTTCATGTTTGATTTTATTTATTTGAGTCTTTTTTTCTTTTTTCTTGATGAGTCTGGTTAAAGTTTTGTCAATCTTGTTTATCTTTTCAAAGAACCATCTCTTGGTTTCACTGATCATTTGTATAGTTTTTCTAGACTTTATTTTCTTTATTTCTTCTTTGATCTTTATTATTTTCTTTTTTCTACTCAGGGCTTTTTTTGCTGTTTTATTTTTGAGTTCTTTTTAATTGTAAAGTTAGATTATTTTGTTTGTTTGTTTCTTGAGATTTTTATTTGTCTTCTATGTATTAGAGAGATCTGCTGTGGCTCTGTCTTTGTGTGGTGACCTTATTTTGTAGGTGTCCTGTGGGGCACAGTTACACTTTCTTCTTGGTTTCCTGAACTGAGCACTCCAGGAATACCCCTTGTGTGTGTTATGTGGTTTCTTCTGTTGTAATTGGGTCTTGATTGCTATTTGCCTGGTTGTGCTTGGGATCAACCCTCAGGCTAGCTGACTGTAAAGTTCAACCCTCACCATAGTGTGTGAACTGCTGTGCAAGTGCTGACCTCACAAAGAAAATTCACCTCAGCAGATTTTGCTGCCTGTTGATATTACCCTTTGGATATACTGCTTGTGAAGCTTATTGGATCCTTCTCTGATGTTGGCTATGTTTATTCTGGATTTCTTGGAAGGGACTCTGGTGCAGGCCAATGTCAGATGCTGTTTCTGTTTTACTCTTGGGACCCTATTTGGAGCTACAAGTGATCCACAGTTTGTTTCTATCTTTGTTGGGCTTGGGTGCATGGGAGAAGGCCAAGATGTGCATCAGAGCTGGGTTTTATCAGCACTGAGTACCGGCGTAGGTCAACAAAATTCCCAAAGCACCACTGGATCCCCCTTCCACTGCCTCTCCCTGACAACTTCCCATTAGGCTCAGTCACTGAAAGAGCCTCTGACAGAGTTGGAAGGATGTGGCTAGTAGATTTCCCATGAAGGAGAGGTGTGGGTTAAGCTTCAGGGAAGGTGGTGGATGTGGCCCCCAGCCCAGAGCCACATGACTTACTTTGACCCAGATTTTGACCTGACCTCAGCAGAATGGAGCCATTAGGAGTCAGGCAGTTGGGGGCTCCAGAGCCAGGAATATGGGTCGGCCAAAAGCTGGGAGAGTGGTTCTGTCAGATATCCTGTGAAGGGAAAAGTGACAGTCACGTTTACAAGAAAGTAAAAGAATGGCTTCCACCCCAAAGTTAGACAACTGTGTCTCTGCCACCTCCTGAGTCTTTCTAGACCTCTACACACTGGCCTAGGTTGCTGACTTCTCAGTAGGGCCTAACTTTTCACAATAAGGTGATAGAAAGCTCCAAGGGTGGGCACTTGCTTTCCCCCAGACTGATGTCAAAGGCAGTTGAGTGCCCTACCTAAGAAAGATGGTGTCTGCATTACTGGAGAATGACTCAGCACTGCGATCCTAGCAGCTGTTCATTCATATCTCTCCTCACACAGCACTAGTCCACTCTGTTCTCCTTCTGACTAAGCCCAGGATAAGTGACTGCAAATTAATTTTGTGTTTTGGCCCTTTATGGGAGTAGTTGTATCTCTAGTCATCTCTCTCTGGCAGACAGAAACCCTGCTACTTTTCACAGCTGAATGTTATGTGGGTACCTCTTCCAGGCTCTGGTGCTCTGAGCTTGAGATTCCTGCTTGGAGTGTAGGCCCTACACTTCTCAGGGTGAACCACCTCACAGCTGAGATATCTCTTGGGAACCTCAGCAGCTGCCCATAGGAGCAGGTCCAGCCCTTCTTTTGTCTCAACACTTCTTACTAGTCCCAATGTGTCTTCTCCTGTGAATCCTGGTTATATGACTTCTTATCAGCTGATCTTCACTTGGATATTCAAGATGATTGATTTTTGATTTAGTTGTAATTCCAGTTTGGTTCTGGGAAGACGTGAGTGTAGCTTTCACCTATTCTGCTGCCATCTTGATTCCTTAGATGAAGTTGAAATAACTACCCTGTCTTTTGATTGGAACATTAACATTTAAAGTGATTATTGCTAACTATGTACCTATTGTATTTTTGTTATTCATTTTTATTTTCTTCTTTTCTTTTTCTTAAAGAAGTTCTTTTAATGCTTCTTATTATATTAGTTTGGTGGTAATTAAATTCTTTAGCTTTTTCTTCTCTAGGAAGCCTTTCATTTCTGTTTCAATTTTAAATGATAGTCTTGCTGGGTAGAGTCTTTTGGTTGTAGGTCCTTGTTTTTTTATCACTTCGAATATATTGTGCCAATTCGTTCTCACCTGAACAGTTTCTGTTTAAAAATCAATTGCAAGTCTTATGGAAGCTCCCTTGTAGGGAACTCTTTCTTTTTCAGCTTTTATTATTCTCTCTTTGTCTTTAACCTTTGGCATTTTAATTATGATATGTATTGGTGTAGGCCTCTTGGGTTTCATTTTGTTCGGGATTCTCTGTGCTTCCTGGACTTGTGTGTCTTTTTCCTTCACCAGGTTCAGGAAGTTTTCAGTCATTTTTTCTTCAAATAGGTTCTTAATTCTTTTTTTTCTCCCTTATTCTTCTGGTAGTTCAGTAATGACAACGTTGTTATACTTGATGTTGTCCCAGAGGTTGTTTAAACCATCCTCTTTCTAAAAACCTTTTCATTTTGCTTCTCTTCTTGGATGTTTTCTGCTACCTTGTCTTCCAAATTGCTGATTGGATTTTCTACTTTATCTAAGCTACACTTTATTCATTCTACTGTATTCTCTATTTCAAATATTGCATTTTCCATTTCTGATTGATTCTTTTCATGGTTTCTATGTCCTTTTTAAGCTTACTATGCCTTTGTTGACGTTTTCTCTGTGTTCATCCATTCTTTCCCTAAGTCCTCGAGCATCCTTGTGACTATTGGTTTTTGTTTTCTGGTTATCAGTTTATCGTTTTTAAAAATTAATTTTAATGGGATGATATTGATCAATCAGGGTACATAAGTTCAGAAAAAACATCTACAGGTTATTTTGACATTTGATTATTTGCATACCCATCACCCAAAGTCAAATTGTCTTCTGTCACCTTCTATCTGGTTTTCTTTGTGCCCCTCCCCTCCCCCCCACCCTTTCTCTTTTCCATCTCCCTCCATCCCCCCCGTAACCACTACACTCTTCTCCATGTCCCTGAGTCTTGTTTTTATGTCCCACCTATGTATGAAATCATATAATTCTTAGTTTTTTCTGATTTACTTATTTCACTCAGTATAATGTTATCAACGTCCATCCATGTTGTAAATGATCCAATGTCATCATTTCTTTTTTTCTTTTCTTTTTTTTTTTTTTTTTTTTTTTTGTATTTTTCTGAAGTTGGAAACCGGAGGCAGTCAGACAGACTCCTGCATGTGCCGGACTGGGATCCACCCAGCATGCCCACCAGGGGGTGATGCTCTGCCCATCTGGGGCGTCGCTCTGCTGCAACCAGAGCCATTCTAGTGCCTCAGCACCTGGGCCAACTTTGCTCCAATGGAGCCTTGGATGCGGGAGGGGAAGAGAGAGGCAGAGAGGAAGGAGAGGGGGAGGGGTGGAGAAGCAGATAGGCGCTTCTCCTGTGTGCCCTGGCTGGGAATCGAACCCGGGACTCCTGCACGCCAGGCTGACGCTCTACCACTGAGCCAACCGGCCAGGGCCCATACCAGTGTTTTTGAGTTATGGGGGTATATTCCCAGTAGAGGGATGGCTGGGTCATATGGTAGTTCTATTTTTAATTTTTTGAGAAACCACCATACTTTCTTCCATAAAGGTTGTACTAGCTTACATTCCCACCAACAGTGGATGAGGGTTCCTTTTACTCCACAGCCTCTCCAACACTTGTTATTACCTGTCTTGTTGATGATAGCTAATCTAACAGGTGTGAGGTGGTATCTCATTGTAGTTTTGATTTGCATTTCTATAATAGCTAATGAAGATGAACATCTTTTCATGTATCTGTTGGCCATTTGTTTTTCTTCCTGGGAGAAGTGTGTGTTCATGTCCTCTTCTCATTTTTTTTATTAGATTGTTTGCTTGTTTGTTGTTGAGTATTATGAGTTCTTGTATATTTTGGATATTATGCCCTTATCTGTGCTGTTGTTTGAAAATATCATCTCCCATTTAGTTGGCTGTCTGTTTGTTTTGTTGTCAGTTTCTCTTGATGTGCAAGTGCTTCTTAGTCTAATGTAGTCCCATTCATTTATCTTTGCCTTCACTTCCCTTGCCTTTGGAGTCAAATTCATAAAGTGCTCTTTATAACCAAGGTCCATAAGTTTAGTACCTATGTTTTCTTCTATGTACTTTATTACTTTAGGTCTTATATTTAGGTCTTTGATCTATTTTGAATTAATTTTAATACAAGGGGACAAACTGTAATCGAGTTTCATTCTTTAGCATGTGGTTTTCCAGTTTTCCCAGCAACATTTGTTGAAGAGGCTTTCTTTTCTCCATTGTGTATTGTTGGCCCCTTTATCAAAAATTATTTGATCATATACATGTGGTTTTATTTCTGGGCTTTCTATTCTGTTCCATTGGTCTAAGTGTCTATTTTTCTGACAATACCATGCTGTTTTGATTATCGTGGCTCTATAATATAATTTGAAGACAGGTATTGTAATGCCCCCAGCTTTGTTCTTTTTCCTTAGGATTGCTTTGGCTATTCAGGATATTTTTGGGGTTCCATATAAACCTGGTGATTTTTTGTTCTATTTCTTTAAAAAAAGACATTGGAATTTTGTTGGGAATTGCATTAAATTTGTATATCACTTTGGGTAATATAGTCATTTTGACTATATTTATTCTTTCTATCCAAGAACAAGGAATATTTTTCCATTTAACTATATCCTTTTTTTTTAAAAAGATGGTTCTAATTTCTTTTTTTATTTATTCATTTTAGAGAGGAGAGGGAGAGACAGAGAGAGAGAGAGGAGAGACAGAGAGAGAGACAGGGGGGAGGAGCTGGAAGCATCAACTCCCATATGTGCCTTGACCAGGTAAGCCCAGGGTTTTGAACCGGCGACCTCAGCATTTCCAGGTTGACGCTTTATCCACTGCGCCACCACAGGTCAGGCCTAACTATATCCTTTTTGATTTCCCTTAACAATGCTTTGTAGTTTTCATTATATAGGTCCTTTACATTTTTTGTTATGTTTATTCCTAGGTATTTTATTTTTCTTATCGCAACCATGAAGGGGATTATTCTTTTGAGCTCATTTTCTGATGTTTCATTGTTGGCCTATAGGAAGGTAATAGACTTTTGTATATTAATTTTGTACCCTGTGACCTTACTGTATTGGTTTATTGTTTCTTGAAGTCTTTTTATTGTTTCTAGAAGTGATTTCTGTGAAGTCTTTGGAATTTTTGATGTATATAGGATTGTATCATCTGCAAAATGTGAAACCTTTACTTCTTCTTTCCCAATGTGAATGCCTTTTATTTCTTTCTCTTGTCTGATTGCTCTGGCTAATACTTCCAGCACTATATTGAATAAGAGTGGAGCGAGTGTACAACCTTTTCTTTTTCCTCTTTTTAGGGGAAAAGTCCTCAGTTTTATGCCATTTAATATGATGTTAGCTGATGATTTATCATAGATGGCCTTTATTATGTTGAGATTTGTTTTCTATTCCCATTTTAAGAGTTTTAAACATAAAATGATGTTGTATTTTATTAAATGCCTTTTCTGCATTTATTGATTAGATTATATGGTTTTTGTTCTTTGTTTTGTTGATATGGTGTATTATGCTAATACACCATTTTATGTATGTTGACCCATCTTTTTGATTCTGGGATGAATCCCACTTGATCGTGATGAATTATTTTTTTAATGTGTTGTTGTATTTGATTTGCTAGTATTTTGTTTAGTATTTAGCATCTATATTCAGTAGAGATATTGTTCTGTACTTTTTTGTGTGTGTGTTGTCCTTGCCAGGTTTTGGTATGAGGGTTATGTTGGCCTCATAAAATGTGTTTGGCAGTATTGCTTCTTCTTCAATTTTTTGGAAGACTTTTAGTAGAATAGGAACCAAGTCTTCTTTGAATGTTTGATAGAATTTACTAGTATAGCCATCTGGCTCTGGACTTTTATTTTTGGGGAGGTTTTTGATAGTTGTTTTTATTTCCTACCTGCTTATGGGTGTGTTTAGGTTTTCTGCTTCTTCATGACACAGTCTAGGAAGATTGTATTGTTCTAGGAATTTGTCCATTTCTTCTAGATTGTTACATTTGGTGGCATATAGTTTTTCATAGTATTCTACAATAATTCTTTGTATATCTATGGTATCTGTGGTGATTTCTCCTCTTTCATTTTGGATTTTGTTTATATGAGTCCTTTCTCTTTTTTCCTTGCTGAGTCTTTCCAAGGGTTTGTCAATTTTGTTGATCTTTTCAAAGAACCAATGCCTTGTTTTATTAACTTTTTCTACAGTTTTTCTGTTCTCTATTTTGTTTATTTCTACTCTGATTTTTATTATTTCCTTTTTTCTGCTGGTTTTGGGTTGTCTTTGTTCTTCTTTTTCTAGTTCCTTAAGATGTGAAGTTAAGTGGTTTACTTGGGCTCTCTCTTGTTTGTTCATATAGGCCTGTAGTGATATGAACTTCTCTCTTATCACTGCTTTTGCTGCATCCCAGAGATTCTGATATGTTGTATTGTCATTTCTTTTGTCTGTATGTATCTTTTGATCTCTGCTTTTATTTCTTCTTTGACCCAGTCATTTTTTTAAAGTATGTTGTTTAGTTTCCACATTTTTGTGGGTTTTACCTATTTTTTGCAGTTGAATTCTGGTTTCAAGGCTTTATGATCAGAAAATATGTTTGGTATAATTTCAATCTTTCTGAATTTGTTGATGTTATTTTTGTGGCCCAACATATGGTCAGTTCTTAAGAATGTTTCATGTACACTATAGAAAAATGTATACACTGTCACTTTGGGTGAAATGTCCTATAGATGTCTAGCATATCCAATTGTTCTTGTGTTTCATTTAAGGCCAATATTTCTTAATTGATTTTCTGTTTGGATGAATGATCTAGAGCCATCAGTGGTATATTGAGGTCTCCAAGTAGGATTGTATTTTTGTTGGTTTTTGTTTTTAGGTTAGTCAGTAGCTGTCTTATATATTTTGGTGCTCCTTGGTTTGGTGCATATATATTAAGAAGTGTTATATCTTCTTGATTCAATGTCCCCTTTATCATTATAAAATGACAATTTTTGTCTTTGATTACCTTTGCTATCTTGTATTCAGCATTGTTGTAATCACTGTTTTGAACTCTGTATCTGGGTTGATTGCTTGACTTTATTTCATTTTATTCTTTTTCTGGGGATTTTTTTCTCCTCTTTTATTTGGTGCATGTTTGTTTTCCGTTTTGGCTGACTCTGAATTTTTTTTCTGTGTATTAGGTGGATCTGCTATGTCTCCTAGTCTTGGCAGGATGGCCTTGTGTAATAGGTGTCATGTGGGGCTCAATAACACAGTCTCCCTTATCACTCAAGGAAGGTCCTGCAGGAATGTCTCTTGTGAGGGTTATGTGAGCCTTCCTATTGTAATTGAGTCTTTTTTTTAATTTTTTAACAGAGACAGAGAGAGAGTCAGAGAGAGGATAGACAGAGACAGACAGACAGAAATGGAGAGATGAGAAGCATCAATCATTAGTTTTTCGTTGCGCATTGTGACACATAGTTGTTCATTGATTGCTTTCTCGTATGTGCCTTGACCATGGGCCTTCAGCAGACCGAGTAACCCCTTGCTTGAGCCAGCAACCTTGGGTCCAAGTTGGTGAGCTTTTACTTAAACCAGATGAGCCCATGTTCAAGCTGGCACCTCGGGGTCTTGAACCTGGGTCCTCGGCATCCCAGTTTGACGCTCTATCCACTGCGCCTCCGCCTGGTCAGGCTGTAATTGAGTCTAGATTGTTGCTGACACATCCGTGGATGGGTTTGACCTTGAGTCTGTACCAGCCTCAATTTTATTATCTCTAAGTTTATATCAACAGTGTGGCTAGGAGGATTTGATTTGTTTACTTTGTTTATCAAACACTCAAAAAATGCTTTCTATGTACACTTTGTAAATGTTATGTCATTTAGTCCTCATAGAAATACAATGTGGTAAATTATTTTATAACTGTCATTGAGCAGATGAGGTTCAAGAAGTTACTGAGTTCACCAAAGTTTACAATTAGCACATGGTATTGCTGAGAGATAAACTGAGACTCTCTGATTTTAGTATCTATGCTCTTAGCCACTACTCTATGTTGTCTCCTATATGTGATAAAGTATGTGAAAGCACTGAACACAGTGTCCTCTAAATTATGGGCATCCATTAAATGATGATATTTCATCATTTTAAAATTTTCTACTAAAACACCACACAGCAGGTATTCTTTCCAATTCTCAGATGAGTAACACTGAAGGCAAAGAAGTTTGATAACTTTCCCAAGAATGCACTGCTTATAAATAAAGGATTTGAAATTTGAACCCAGGAAGAGCTGGCTCATTGTCATTTTCCTGTGTTCTGCAGTACTAAAACCACTGAAGTTCACACCTTATGGGGAATTCTTGTTTGAGGATGCTCTTTATTTCCCAGCCACACACAAAAAAAGGAAAAAAATGTATAAAAGGGGGTTTCTGTCTGGTTTCCAGGAGCAGCTTATGTCATTTCCAAACATTAAAACAGACTCAATTTCAGGTGGAAGCAGAGCCTGAGAGTCTTGCCAAGCTCTTGAAAAGAAAATATATCAGCTATTAGTTTCCCCTCTTTGGGAGGCCCTATATGGGGGGGCAATTACTTTCCTATTGTACCCTTCTCCTCCCTGCTTTCCCTCTCCCCTCTCTCTCTGTCCTCTTTTCTCCTCCTCCTTCTCTTCCTCACCCCTCCTTTTCCTTATCATTATCATCATATTTGACATCCCAGGAAGCCAGACATAATCATTATTGGGTTTTTTCTCTTAATTTCCATTACTGAATGCTTTTAAGTTGCTGTTCTAAGAACTTCCATGTATTGGTTTAGTTAATCTTCACAACAGTGATACGAAGAGAGAGCTACAACAATTTCTGCCTCACATATGAGGAAATAGAAACCCAGAGAGGCACCTGGTTAATAGCCTTCTCAGAGGTGACCTTGGAAGATGTGAAGACGTTGATCATTGTAAAAATGCTGGAAGTTGCTATGGGAAAGCTGAGGGTATAATAGTAATTAGGAACTGGACTTTAAAAGCATAACTGCTAAAATTACCTGGCCTTCCCTTGTGGAGTGAGCCATCCTCAATATTAAAGCAACTTTTGGAACAAAATATGTATACAAAATTCATTGCCATTGTGTCAAATATGTAAATAGCACCCCAGATTGAGTTGTTCTGATTGGAAGGCCTGGGTTTTAGTTGTACCTTTGCTCTTAACTTGCCAGTTAGCTCTCTCTCTGGTTCTCATCTGTAAAATGTCGGTAATAATAATGCTTGCTCTACTAACAGTACGGGGTTATTAATGCGAACATCAAACAAAAATATTGAAGAAGGTGCTTTAAGTGTAAAGCACTTTACCAATCTAACAACTTCACTTACTATCCATCTTCTCTCTCTCTCTTTCATCCTATTTATCTTCTTTCACTCTATTTTTGTTATTTCTTTTCTCTTCTTTATTCTCCCTAAACCAGGTCTGAGACTTAATTAACTGCAGCACTGTACTTAGGTAGAAGAGACAGAGGTTACAGGGGCAAACTTGGGTCTAACTCCTGGCTTTGCCCCTTTCTAGTTATTGTTGGGCAATTACTATACCCTTTTTAAGCCCTAATTTTACCATCTGTAAAAATGGACACACATAACACTTTCCTTACAAAGATGTTGGAAGATGTGGTAGATTGTCTGCACATATGGCCAACAATTCTTTCCATCTTTAACATGCAGATAGCTCCTTCCATCAAGAGATGGAGTCTATCTGCCTCACACCTTTAATCGGGGCTGTCTCTGTGACTTGCTTTGACCAAAAGAGTAGAGCAACAGTGTTGCTGTATAATTTCTGATCTTACATCACAAAAAGCCTTGCAGCTTTGATTTTCACCCTCTTGCAGGCCTGCTACCAGGTTTTAAAAAATGTCTGATTACTGTACTTGGAAAGAGAGGACAAATGGAGAAAAAAAGCACAATGTACTATAAAGTGAGGCTGAGGTTTCAGCCACCACTGCTAAGTTGCCACATATTTGCATGCATAAATCCTGGATCTTTGGGCCCCAGCCAAGCTGTCTGAAGAAAAAACCTCATGGGGTAATAAGCCATTCCCAGCAAGCCCTGCTTAAATTGCAGTGTCATGAACAAATAGTGATGGTATGAAGTCACTAAGTTTTGGGGTGCTTTGTTTCACAATAGATAAATGAACTGAAAGAAACTGAATGAGATAGTATACCTTACCCAGTGCCTGTCAGTTATAGGTGCTTAAGACATGACTGTTCCCTTGCCAGTCACAAGTGCTGCTGGGAAATGACTGACCTGGCTAGTGCTGCTGCAACCAAATTGCCATATCTGACCTCCATTGTGCCACAGGTACACAGCAATGACTGCTTCATACTTTACAGGGACTTACACCTTTCCAGGGTAAGGTGCCCTCCCAAGTCGAATATCCTCCCTTTGCCCAGAGTGAGTCTGAGCCATCTCCAAAGCAGGCTTGGAACTAAACAAAACCTGAGATGATAGAGTAATATAAGATAACACAAATAGAATTTTTTTTTTACTTGTCATCCAATCTAAATTTTTCCAGAGGCAGAAAGGGAATAAGAAAACTCACACTTATGAGTGCTTACTATGTGCCTGGTATTGCTCATAGTAACCCCAGAAGCAGGTATTATTATTTTCTCCATTTTCCAGATGAGGACATGAAGGCAATGAAATTTTTATCAGCTGTTGGGTTTCTGGGGAGCACTAGGACAGTCTGATGCTTGGGATATTAATTAGAGTCAGCACTTATGGAAGAGAAGGGAAGAGGATAAGGCAAGATGGGACAGAGGGAGATACTGAATTGCAGCACAGTCTTATTGGAAACCTATCTTCCCTATGGGGATCTCTGAAGCTGGGCAGGCCCTTCAGAGTTTTCCCCTATTGTATTCCATGCCTTTATGTTCTTGCATCAGTCACTAGATTTCTAGTCCCTGGTTTCTAGTTCCGTTATTTCAACAACTTCTATCATCATGGCATTCCAAAGGGGAGAAGAAATGACCATGAAGAAAAAGTAGGAAAAAAATGGTCTCTGAAACCAGACAAATCTTGGTATAAATCCTAAAACTTCTCTTACTAGCTGTTTGTTCACTATGGACAAGTTATTCAATTTCTCTCAACTTCAGTTTACCTTTTTGAGAAATGGTCATAAGAATACTTAGCTTGAAAGGCTGTTCTGAATATCGAATGCAGTCATTTGTATAAAGCATATTGTATAGAGATATGGCATAGATTAAGTACTAAATAAATGAAAATTATTACAAATGCAAGATAAATTATTGTGCACTGGTGTATGCAGTTTCCTCATTTGTATGATGAAGTAAATAAGAATGGAGAAGAACTACCCAGAAGGGGAAAGGGCATTACATCTTTTTATTACCTGGTACTTACAAGCACTCAGTCAACATTTACTCCAATGAACAAATGTTTATTTAAAAGGATTTGTATAGACGTAACACTCTTCCTTTCAAAGAGCAGAAGAATCTCTTATATTTTGAACACACAGACAGTGTGAAAACTTAAAACTGCAGTTAAAGGAGTAAGGAAAAATATCTTTCCTTCTCCAGATAGGGACTGAGACCTGGAACTAAAGCTTTTTTCAGTCAGCCAGCCCCCATCCCTGTCCCTTAAGTCTGAGAGTGACTTTATTAGAGATCTGGCTTTGGTGGAATGAAGAACTGTAGGGCTTGGGGACCCTGCTGCCTTTTTTGAGAGGGGGAGGAAAGGCCACCTACACAATCCACAGGAAAGGGGGTGGCCAGCAGCTGACCTGAGCTGAGGCTTCCTTACAGAATAGGGAAGACTCAAGAGAAGGCAGGATGAATGGAGAAGTCACACCCACTCACATGGGTAAAGTAATTGCCACTCACTTGAATTTCAGCCCACTCCTGTGACCCCTAAGATATACAACTGATTAAGTGCCAGATTAATGGTTTTGAACAAAAGGCAACACAATTGTCAGCCCTAGACCAATAGCTTAAACAGGCGAGTTAGGAAGGGCTTAAGAAGTTGGTTTAGCTCCAGCTCTCTGATTTCATAGTGGGGAACTTCTACTTCTAATTTTCAAAAACTAGGACTATGGAGGAAAGTCCCATGAATCTCAAAATCCCCAGACACACAGCCTGGTAACTGAGAACTTTTGTTTATCTGGGAAACTGGGGTTGGATGGGATGGTGAATTCTGTAATAACAGCCAAACCTCCAAAATGAATAGAAAAAGGAGGGCTTGTCCAATTTACCTCTGGCCTTGAAGATGAGATGAGTGTAGGGAAGACATATGTACCAAGCCTATTGGAAAATCTGGAAAGAAGACTGTTGTCCCTTCCAAGTCTCAGGAGAAAGGGACAGGGAAAGGGCACACTGGAACCTTGACAAAAAGCAAGACATGGGCCTCCCTCAACCCTCAGACCTTAGGTCTCAGTCCTTAGTCATAAGGGACAGAGAATCACATGGGTGCCTTCTGCCTTGTCCTTAGGTCCAAACAAGGGTGGAAATTGAAATGTGAGTGAGAGAGAAGGTATTATTGGACATACTGTCATTAGCACCTGAACCACATCTCTTCCTAAACCAGAAACTCCAAGAACAGAAAGAAATACGAGCAAAATGAGAGAGGGGTTGTGCTTCCATCACATTAAATAGGAGACTTGGTAGAGGTGGGGAAGGGATGTTTCACATCAGGACATCAATCACTGGCCAAAGGGAGTGGTTATGAGCAGCAGAGCTCTATGTCTTCTCTCTGTCTTCATTCATCCTGCTTCCGTTTTGGCTTTTTGGGGTTCCGAGACCGACTCTTGGCTTTGCACAGAGGGCATATAGGTGCGTTCCGGTGAATTTGCTGATGACATGACAAGCAGGCCTGGTGGGGTATACAGGACAAAGAAAGTCAGTGGTCAGATTCTTCTAGCCTGTGGTTCAGCCTTCTGATCCCCAGAGGTCCAGAAAACAATTGTGATTTTATCCCAACAGGAAGGAGCAGTAATTAGTGAGTAAACCCAAGAAGACAGATCAGTGCTCGATGTAAGGGATGCAAAGTATATCAGGGAGTGAGGATCAAAAATGGGTATTGAGGAAAAACATCCAAAACTTGGAAATAAAGCAATGCGAGCATCCATTCAGCATTACACTGGAGCTGGGTTTCACAGGCCCCCTCAAAAATCAGTTCTCTAAGACAGGTATCAGTAAACATTTTCTGTACAGGCCAAAATAATAAATATTTTAGATTTTTCAGATCAAATGGTCTTCATTGTAATTTCTCAATACTATCTGTTTTGCATGAAAGAATCCATAGACAATAGATACATCAGCAGGCATGCATGTGGAACAACAAGACTTTACTTACAAAAAACAAGCAGTTCAGACTTGGCTTGTGGGCTCTAGTTTGCTACCACCTGCTCTAGGATGATGACCCTTGTTTTGACTATTTACTTTTTAAAAAAATATTTACTATTGATCAGGGTCTGGACTCCATGACATATGCTGATAAACTACAAATGATTTTTGCCGAGTAAAGATGCAGAGTATTTCTGTTCCGAAGACAAGATAATCACAAATGTTATAGTGTTATTGTCCTTTATGACATTAACCAGTTCTGTATTTCACTTTGCAAATTTATTTCAGTATTTCTTTCTTGACTATACAATTATCTGTTCCTCAAATGCTCTTGGGACTAGCTTTGTAATCCTGTAGACTCTGTCATTAAAGATACATACTTACTCTATATTTCTACCAGTCATTTTTCTAACTTTTTTTTTTTTTTTTTTTTAGTGAGAGAGACACACAGAGAGAGGGATGGATAGGGACAGACAGGAAGGGAGAGAGATGAGAAGCATCAGTTCTTTGTTGTGGCACCTTAGTTGTTCATTGATTGCTTTCTCATATGTGCCTTGAGGGCTAAAGCAGACCGAGTGACCCCTTGCTCAAGCCAGCGACCTTGGGTTCAAGCTGGCAACCTTGGGCTTCAAGCCAGAGACGTTTGGGCTCAATGTCTATGATCCCATGCTCAAGCCAGCAACCCTGTGCTCAAGCTGGTAAACTGTCACTCAAGCTGGTGAGCCCATGATCATACTGGATGAGCCTGCTCTCAACCTGAGACCTCGGGATTTTGAACCTGGATCCTCAGCATCCCAAGTCAAAGCTCTATGCCACCACCTGGTCAAGCTCTAACTTTTTGAAAATTATACTTTAGCAGAGCCTTCCAAACTTCCTGCATTCTAACACTTCTGGGTATGTGAGGTAACAAAACAAGTGGGTCTACTCCAGCACACACATCACACACCCTTTCCTCTGTGTTTCAAACAAAGAATGTTTAAGAAAGGACTCAAATAAGTAAAGCCAATATCCCCAAACCAGACTTCCACAGGGCTGCTTAAGGATAACTAGTTTCTTCCACGGCCTCTCCCCTGCACACTCACCTTCATAGGTGGGGGCTGCTGCCTGAAGGTGGCTGTCTGCCTGGTGTCCTGCTTCCTAGCCACTTGAAGTTGTTGGGCGGCAGCAGCTGCAGCAGCCAGGGACTCAGGGATGGGGGGCTCCTGAGGCTCCGTCTGCCACTCTGCTTTCTGCTTCTCAAAGTAACTTTGAAGATGAGAGACATTAGCTGGATCATTCTGAAAACAAGGAGAACCTTACCTCTCTTAAAGACTTCTGGCACAGAACTCAGGGGGTTGGGCTGTGGTTCACTATAGAAAGTTCCTCACCCTCCCCGGCAAAAGGTTGTTCTCCCTGGATACCAGACCCACTGTCTGCTGGTAAGAATAATACTTTTGCTCCTTGCTCTGACAGATTCAGCATAAAAAGAAATCCCAGGCTTAGCAAAGTCTTCAAAGGGCATTCACCTATCCTCCGTCTCATGTTATTTTGCAGTATTTCTGTTGTATCCTCAGGTCTCTAGTGGCATATCTCTAGGAATAAGAAACTGACCACTTCCACAGAAAACCTGCTCTATCTTATGAAAGTGTTTCCTTCTACTGAACTGAATTCTATCTCCCTGTAAGTTTAACCTCTGTGTCTTAAAATAAAGTTTCAGGCTAGCCTCTGGAGACCACAAAAGCTCAGCCTTCTATATTTTCAAAGGTTTCTGTGTACCCATTCTTGACCTTGACGTGGGCAGTAACTTCTTAAGAGTCATACACACACATACACACATGCATATGCACACACACACCCACGAGTCACAGACACACACGTCTAGTATTGTTAAAATTGCACAAAGAATTTTAAAAGTCATCTAGTAATTTTAGTGTAGTCATCCTTCATTTGGTGTAACAGCTGACACATGGGCATGCCCAACGTCATGCAATGAATGAGTCAGCTATTGACAGGCCTGGTGCCGGGACTGATTTTCAGACCAAGTTCTTCTATATGTATCTGTGTGTGTGTGTGTGTGTGTGTTTTGTGGAAAGGGGGAAGCTACTTACTCCAAGGAGAGTTTCTCCTCCTCTTCACATAGGTCAGGCAGCCTCTGCAGGCCCAGAGTCATGCGCAAGGCATCTACATGCTCCTTCAATGGCTTATACTCATCATGTAGCCGGCGGGTAGACTCTAGAAGCTTATTTAGGTCACTTTCAGACTGTTTTATGGTATTTTCCATCTAGAACACAAAGTGAAGTAGGCACAGAGAAAAGACCCCAACATTTCTGTATGAGGCTGTACAGGTGAATGGATAATAGCACAGGCTCCATTGCCACACCAATATACGGTCAAATCCTTAATCTACTGTTTTTTCTATGTGACTCTTGTCAAGCCTCAGTTTCTTCATCTGTATAATAGTGATAATAATAGACCACTTCATATCACCTTGGTAAGGACTCAATGACTGAATTTTTATAAAGCTTTCAGTACAGGGGCTAACATAAAGTAAAGACTCAAAAAATGGTATTATTACTCAAATACAGCATCTTAAAGCTGGAATGGCTTTTAGAACTCATTTTGTGTACGTTCCCACCATTTTACAGATCAGGGAATTGACTCAGAGAGAAGAAACTTCCTCAGAGAAATAGTTAGGGGGAAATCCTAGATAAAAATTCAGGGCTGCCTGACCAGGCGGTGGCGCAGTGGATGGAGCGTCAGACTAGGATGCAGAGGACCCAGGTTTGAGACTCTGAGGTCACCAGCTTGAGTGCAGGCTGATCTGGTTTGAGCAAAAGCTCACCAGCTTGGACCCAAGGTCACTGGCTCAAGCAAGGGGTTACTCCATCTGCTGAGGGCCCGCGGTCAGGGCACATACGAGAGAGCAATCAATGAACAACTAAAGTCTTGCAACGAAAAACTGATGATTGATGCTTCTCATCTCTCTCCATTCCTGTCTGTCTGTCCCTGTCTATCCCTCTCTCTGACTCTCTCTCTGTCCTTGTAAAAAAAAATTCAGGGCTTCTGCCTCCCAGGCCAAGGACTTTTCTCCTGAATGGTTCTCAAAATGTAGTTACTGGATTTGTAGCATTAGCATCAGCTGGGAACTCATTAGGAATGCAAATTTTCAGGCACCACCCCAGACATACAGAATCAGAAATTCTAGGGTAGAGCCCAACAATCTGTTTTAATAGGCCCACCAGGTGACTGATGAGCATTTGAGGTTGAGATCCATCATTTAGAGCAGGGGTAGTTAACCTTTTTATACCTACTGCCCACTTTTGTATCTCTGTTAGTAAAATTTTCTAACCACCCACCGGTTCCACAGTATGGTGATTTATAAAGTAGAGAAGTAACTTTACTTTATAAAATTTATAAAGCAGAGTTACAGCAAGTTAAAGCATATAATAATAATTAGTTAACAAGTACTTTATGTCAGATTTTTGCTAAGTTTAGCAGAATAAATCTTTATGAAACAACTTATTATAGTTAAATCTATCTTTTTATTTATAGTTTGGTTGCTCTGCTACCACCCACCATGAAAGCTGGAATGCCCACTAGTGGGCGGTAGGGACCAGGTTGACTACCACTGATCTAAAGTATCAGCCCTTTTGTGGCTAATATCTTATTCATTCATTGGCTCTTTATCCTGGAGTTAGCTGGCAGCAGAACTGCCAACTCCTCATGAGACCCTGGAACCCTGTGATCTTGTCACACAGAAAATCCCAAATACCTACTGTTCAAATTGCATTCATATTTACTTTAAAATCCTATGTTTATAAAAATCAGGAGTAAGCATTGCCACAGAAATTAGTTCTCAAGAATAGACAGTCTTTTTTTATTTATTTATTTTTTATTTATTCATTTTTTAGAGAGGAGAAGGAGAGACAGAGAGAGAGAAGTGGGGAGGAGCTGGAAGCATCAACTCCCATATGTGCCTTGACCAGGCAAGCCCAGGGCTTCGAACCGGTGACCTCAGCATCTCCAGGTCGACGCTTTATCCACTGCACCACCACAGGTCAGGCAAGAATAGACAGTCTTTTAAATGTAATTTTTAAAAAATTTTCTTTTTGCCATAGGCTTTAAGACTTGGAAAGAACCTTATAGATCAATATCTCCAATATCTCTCCTGGAGAAGGGATCATCAATACTGCAGCCCAGACAGGTGGTTACTCAGACTCTGCTTGAGTAACTTCAAAAAGTTGGGAACTTATTAGCACAGTTCATTTGCATGCTCCAAGAATCTCCAAAAGAGAGACTCTAATGAGGGGCCCCACTTTGGCAGGCCAGCAGAGATTTTTTTTAAATTAGTTACAGATGCTTTGGCGCCATTTAGGCTGGACCTCAGAGTCAACTGCTTGTTCTGCTTTTTATCAAGTCTAGCTCCTAACTTTCAGACTCCAATCATAAGCACATCAGAGCTGAAAGAGGCCTTAGATGTGACTGAATCCCTCTCCGTACAGAGAGGAAAAATAAGGCCCACAGAGAAAAAGGAACTTGTCCAGTGACATACAGTCGATCGGTGACAGCCAGGCTGAATCTCAGAACTCTTGCATTCTTTCACTCCACCACAGCCTGATGCCTACTCCAAGTTGGTCACACCCATATCTTAAGGAGAGGCTATAGTACTCACTATTACCTAGTCCTCAAAGGGCCCAGAAGTAGGCTTTAGGCAGCCAGTCACATACCACATTGATGTCTGCATGGATCAGTCGGAGTTCTTCCACATGGGCCATTTTCTCTTGCAGCAGGAGGTCCATCTCCTGCTTGTATTCCTTCAGATGTCTTTCCTCTGATTCAAGAGCCTCAAATTCAGCCTTCAAACGGGCCTTGATTTTCTCCATCTGTAGGGTTTTATTCCTGCAATTCCCTCAAACCAGAAAGCAGACCAGAAGAGGGAGGAAATGGGAATGGAGTACAGAGTTAGGCTCTGAGACAGGTCTCTTTTTCTAAGCTTCCCCTCTTCAAGCAGAGACAACTTGAAGCCACCCAAAATAGTTAGGAAATTCTTTCTTCTATGATAAAAGCTTAGTGGGTCTCAAGTGGATATAATTTTGTTACATTATGAAGCATTTGCAAACATGGGAGAGGTATTAGCTCCCACCCAAGATGCAACCACAACTTCTTGAAAAATTTGGAGTACCACTGTCCAATAAATTTTCTACAATGATGGAAATGTTCTGTATCTATATTTTTCAATACAGTAGCCATTAGATATGTAGTTAGTTTTTCAGCACTAGAAATGTAGCTAGTGCAACTGAGGAACTAAAGTTTGAATTTTATTTAATTTTAATTAATCAATCTTTAAATTTAAACAGCCACATGTCATTAATGGCTCTTATATTGGACAGCATAGCTCAATAAGTCCACTCATTGGTTCCAGAATAGGAAGAAAAAAAGAACTGTTGCTCATTTCTTTCCTTAGAAAAAGAAAACCTGTTTCTGATTATTATATTCCAATTGCATACCTTCTGACTATTCTAAGAAAATAACTAAAAGAAGAAAAAAAGGTAATACACAAGAACGTGCTTTCTAGCTTACGGGTAAAATTGGAATATTTAGCAGCCATTAAAAGAAATAATTATGAAAACTTGTGATTTGAAAAATATTGAAGATATGCTACTCAGTGAAAAAGTATTTACAGTAAGATTGCAATTTCAAAATATACATGCATGTGACTAAACAAAAATGGGACTGGCAGAGGCACAGTTTTGGCTGACAGCTGTAGGGGGGTAGGGGATGGGTGAGTGGAGGTGGTAGAATTCAGGATATTTAAAATAATTTGAAGCATGCCTAAGTAAAAGGGCCACAAAACTTTGAAAGGAGGCCATATCTAGGGCACATTGTTGTCCTCTTACTGGCTCTGTACTCTCTGCTTGTCAGGTCTTAATTAGCCATTATCCATGAATCAAATTTGGCATCTCCTCTTTTTTGTCCCCGTAGCTAGCTTTCTCCTCTTCTCCAACCCATCCCATGGGGGTTCTTGCTCCAAACCCTAGACTATGGTCTTTGACCTAAGCCTACTTCTGTCTTCAGTCTTTCTCTCCTTTCTCAATATTGACTATGGCTCCTGCCTCAAGAGGTAGCCCTCAATGGCACAAAATCACAGAAACAATTGTGTGGGTAGGATCACAGAAGAATTTTTCTATATTCAAAAATTTCTCTTCATGTTATTATATTGTTTTTACCTTAGGAAAGGGTAAATCCACAAATGTTATTGTCCCATTTGTAAAGAAGAAAATGAGGCTCAGGTACAGGCAGTTCTTGGGTTACAAACAACATAGGTTATAGGTTTATTCTTTTTTTCCTCCAAAGATTTTATTTATTGATTTTAGAGAGAAGGGGAGAAAGACAGGGAGAGAGAGAGAGAGAAGAGGGGATGAGCAGGAAGCATTAATTCATAGTACCTGCTTCTCAAATGGCCCAGGGCTTTGAACCAGCGACCTCAGCATACCAGGTCAAAGCTCTATCCACTGTGCCACCATAGGTCAGGCTGTAGGCTTGTTCCTAAGTTAAATTTGTATGTATGTTGGAACAGGTACATTTACCTATTAAATGCAGGTTAGACAGATGCTTGTCTTAACACAGTATTTATTTTTACCTTTTTGTGAGCATAAATAAATACCGGTACTTAAACATTTTCAAACCTACAGAAACTATCTCATTTGTAACTCAGGGACTGCTTGTATTAACTTGCCCCAGACCATGGAGGTAGTACTAAAGTGGAGCTCTCTAACACCACCTGTTACTCCACACTGCCTGAGTGGTGTTAACTAGGCTAAAGAGCATAAACATATTGAGAGTTCTTGGTATACCTGTTTAACTGTCTCGCAGAGGGATGATAATGATTTTGTAATGGTCAATTAATTGTTTATACTCTGTCCTATATAGACTTCTATTCTCTTCTAGATTACATGAAGAGCAATCCGAACTTTGCCTATCCCTACCCCAGCTTACAGATGAGAAAACTGAGATTCACAGTGATGTAATGTTTCATTCGAAATCATACAGCCAGGTTGTGTCAGTGCTTATAACTCATATCTGCAGGCATAGCTACATTGTGAAAGAAACATGGGCTTTAATTTCAGATTTAGGTATAAATCCTGGATCTGTCCCTGACTAGATATTTGTTCTTGGACAATATTAATAACAACTATATTTATAGTTTAACTAGATTTACTGAGTACTTATTATGTACCAATTATAGAGAATTTAAGTATACATTAATTCAGCAAATATTCTGGACATCAATCACATGTCAAGCACCGTAATAGGTGCTCAGGAAAGAGCAGGAAACAGGATAGTCTGTAAACAGAAAGTTTTATCCAATTAGTAAAATAGATACTGAATACACTGTTACATGTAAAAACTATGTGATGAATAGTAGAAAGGAAATGCAGAATGCAACAGGACACAACAAAGGGATCTAACGCAGCCATAGAGAAAAGGGGGCAGTCTGTGTAAGTTTTCCTGAGAACCTGAGAATCTGACATTATGCTAAGACCTGGAGAATGAGTCATAGGAAGCTGGTGAATGCAAGTAGACACAGAGAAGAGTGGTACAGGCAGAGAGAATAACATAAACAATGACCCTAGAATAGAAAAAATATGACAAATTAGAGGAACTAAACAGAGGTCAGTGTAGCTGGAGCATATACTGCAAGAGGGATGGGGCCTGAAATCAATCTAGGGAGATTTCCAGAACCACAACTGGATATTGGACTGAGTAATTAGATTTTTTTATCTTCTGGATAAAGGGTAACTTTGTAGAATTTTAAGCAGCAGAAGCATGACATAATCCAATTATCTCCACTTCTGCAAGCATTCTCGCTTCACTAACTCATCAGTAACAAAAGAATAATAATAGTACATGCTTTACAGGTTATGTGGTGAGGGTTAAAATTATCCAAGACATGTAATGTCACCAAGCAGAGTATGTGGCAGATGGTGGGCAGTCAAGAAATGATAGTAACCTTCCCTCCACACTGTGCCCAACTCTTCTGTTGTGGTTACCTCCTTTACCACAGTGGTTTGAACTTTATTATAAAGAGCCTACAGACAGTCCAGCATGTAGGTGTGCATGCACACGTATATATGTATATATACTAGCATGAGTGGCAAGGTACATTGGCAGTTACTAAGATTATAATAAAATTATTATCATTAACCTCATAATAAGGTCAATATAAATTATGACAATGTGTAAGGCTGGGCCAATCGTTCCTAATTTGTAACTAATAAATTAAGATGTCAGCAAGTAGTATTACTAAATGAAATCTGGGGTGAGAAATCTCTCTCATTGACACTTCATAGAGATCAGCATAGTCTTAGTATATCTTTCCCTGCTTAGATGAGGGCTCTTTATTAAATCTTCCCTCCATGTCCATGAAGTTAGGAGACAATGAAATCCCAGATTTAGTCAAAATAAACCAAAGGCGTTTCACCTGGTGGTGTCATGTCACTTGCTACCTGGAATGAAAAATCAAAGGCACAAAGCCTTTCTCAAAGCACTACTGGTATTTTCTTTTCCTGGATAGGATGGCTATGACCAAGTCAGGCTACAGCCTATGTGTTTTGCATCCTTTTCCAACTGTGTCCACTGTGGCAAGAAATAACAAGGAAGAAGGGCCAAGACTCCTATTTAGGGAAGGGAAAGACAGTTATGAAGATGGGTTTCAGAAATAGCATCTATTTGCTATTTCTAAAGTCAGCTTTGCTGGGTAAATCCTGGCCCATGCTTTACCAGGACAGCAGTATCAGTGAAGGCTTTGATAGGACTACTGTTATCTCTCAGCAGTATTGTGCCAAGTGCAGGGAAGTGAGAAAAGCCCTTCCTGAGTGAAGACAATAAGGAGGTTCATTGTGTGTGGAAATTTTTAAAAAATAAATAAAAATAATAATAGAACTGTAGGAAAATGGCTGAGAGATTAAACTGCAGTCCTGAGACAAGTCTTGGGTGTGGACTTTGGAACTTCAAGTCCTGCGGGGGCAGAGTGCTGCCCTGGCAAGCACTACTACAATTGTTTATAGGAAGCAGCTGATCCCTGTAGCCATTTCCCTACATGGGGGGGGGCATTGGTTGGTCATCTTTCTCTGCACCTGAATCCATTGTAAGCTAATTGACCCACGCTCTGCTAATTTTCTTGATGAGCAAAGATACCAATAAATACGATGAGGCTGCAGAAATCTGGGCTCTCAGTCCCAGAGGCTGGGAGTCCCCTGTACCCATCTTTTCTCCATGTTGTGTCTTGTATGTGTTTTTTCTTAAGTCCTGCTGTGCCTTCCTTTTGTGCACACCCATTGCTGAGGTAGTTGTGGCAAGAACCGACTAAAATAGGTCTTATTTTCATTATGATGATACAGTAATTCTAATCAATGTCCACTGAAGGACATCTGATTGCAGTTTTTGACATTTCTAAATAAAACCGTTGTGAATATCCATGTACATTTTAGTTTGACCATGAGTTTTCATTTCTCTAAGATAAATGATGAAGACTGCAGTTGCTGGGTCGTATGGGAATTGTATGTTTAGTTTTTCAGGGAACTGCCAAACTGTCTTCCCCGAGTGGCTGTATCATACCACATGCTCACCAAAGATGTATGAGAGGTCCAGTTCCTCTACCTGGACAGATATTTTACTTGAAATGTTTTAATAGGTGTGTTGTAATACCTCAAAATGATCTTGAATTGCACTTCCTTATTGGCTAGTGATATTGAATAATATCTTCATGTACTTATTAGCCACCTTGTATATCATTTTCCACAAAATACCTGTGCATGTCTTTGGCCCGCTTTCTAATTAGAATGTTTGCTCATAGTTGAGTTTTGAGAGTTCTTTATATATCCTAGATATGAGTCCTTTGTCAGATATGTAGTTTACAAATATTTTCTCCCAGTCATTAGCTTGCTTTTTCATCCTTTTAACCAAGCCTTTAGCAGAATATTTACATTTTATTAAGTCTAATTTATCAAATTTTTCGTTTAAGAATCATGCTTTGTTGTCATGTCTAAGACCCTTTACCAAACTCTAGGTTCAGCAGATTTTCTCCTGTTATCTTATAAAAATTTGATAGTTACATTTACAACCTATTTTGCATTAATTTTTGTGTCAAGTGTGAGGTTTAGGCTGAGATTCAGCTTTTTGCTTATGGATATCGAATTGTTCCCTCACTATTTGTTGTAAAGCTATCCTTCCCTCACTGTATTACTTTCGCTCCTCTGTCAAAAATCAGGTGGCCATACTTGTGTGGGTCAGTTTCTGGGTTCTCAGTGTTCCACTTATCTTTGTGTCTATTCCTTTGCCAATACAACACAATATTGATTACTGTAGCTATAGAAGTTTTGAAATCAGGAAGACTGATTCCTCCCACTTATTTTTTCCACTTATTTTTTATATTTCAAAATTTTTTTAGCTATTCTAGTTCTTTTGCTTTATTAAATTTTACAATAATTCTATCTATCAAAAATATTTTGATGGGAATTTCATTAAATATGCCTATCAATTTGGGAGGATTGGCATCTTTACCATTTTGAGTCCCCCAAACCATGAATATAGTACATCTATTTATTTAGATCTCCTTTGATTTCTTTTATTAGCATTTTGTAGTTTTCAGCACAAAAGTCCTGTACATGTTTTGTTACATCTTTGTTACACTTAGGTATTTCAGGGTTTTGTGGGATTGTAAATGCTTTTGTATTTTAATTGTAGTTTCCACATGCTTACTACTATTTTTAAAAAGATTCATATTTATTTCAAGCACAGCTGGCTGAATCTCTTTGATCTAGATATTGACACACTGACACTATGTTTGTTGCAGATTTACTGCTTTGGCCATAAGGCTAATGACAAGTGTATTTGTACTCATATCCAGATGGCCTTTCAAATAGAAAAAAAAAAGAACAATTTTTTTCTTTCTCATTTTAGGAAGAAAAATCATCTCTCCCAGCAACTTTATTGCTATTTTTTAAATGTGCATGAATGTGTATATGTATATGTGTATGTGTTGATCTTATATCCTGCAACCTTACTGTCTCACTTATTAGATCTAGGAGTTTTTTTAGTTTAGTTTTGTTTGGAATTTATTGAAATTTTCTACATGGAGTATCACGTTATCTGCACTGACAGTTTTATTTCTTCCCTTTCATCTGTATCTCTTCTATTTACTTTCTTACCTAACTGTCCTGTCTAGAATATTTAGTTCTATATGAGCTAGAAGTCCTGAGAGTAAGTACCCTTGCTTTGTTCCTGATCTTACATGAATAACATTCATTTTTTCACAATTAAGTGTAATATTAGCTACTGGAGGGTTTTTTGTAGGTGTACTTCATCAAGCTGAGAAAGATCCCCCCATTTTTAGTTTTAGATTTTCTTTTTATTGATCTTTAGAGATAAGAGAGAGGGAGAAAGGGGAGGAGGAGCAAGAAGCATCAACTCCCATATGTGCTTTGACCAGACAAAACCCAGGGCTTTGAACCGGTGACCTCAGCGTTCCAGCTCGTTTTATTCAGTGTGCCACCCCCCCCCATTTCTAGTTTTAAAAGAGATTTTATCATAAACAGATGTTGAACTTTGTCAAATACTCTATCTATATAAATTGACACGATAATATAACTTTTGTGTATAGCCTGACAATATGTTATGTAATATCAATGTATTTTTGAAATATAAACCAGGCCTGCATGTGTGGAATAAATCCTACTTGGTCATGATGTATAATTTTATATATATATTGCTGAATTCAATTTGCTAATATTATGATAAAGAATTTTATGCTTATATTCAGGAGGGATGTTAGTTGTAGTTTTCTTGTACTGTCCTTGCCAGCAATTGGTATCAAGGTATTAAGGCTTCATAAATGAACTTGGGAGTATTCTATCCCCTTCTACTTTCTGGAGAGATTGCTAAGAATTAAAGCTAATTCTTTTTTTAACCACTTGGTAGAATTTTCCAGTAAAGATTCTGGTTTTGGGAGTTGTTAAATTTTAAATTTAATTTTCTAAACAGTTACAGGATTATTCAATTACCAATTTTGTGCTGGGTGAGTTGTGGTAGTTTAAGTTTTTTGAGAATCAGTCTATTTCATAAAACTTGTCCAATTTACATGAATAAAGTTGTTCATAGAACTCCCTTGCTATCCTTTGGAACTATGTGAGGTCTATAGTGATTATCTGCTGTATCACTCCTGATGTCAGTAATCTCTATCTTTTTTAAATTTATTTTTTGTTAATGTTACCAGAGGTTTGCAAATTTAAATAATTTTCAAATAGTCAGCTTTTTATTTTATTATTTCCCTATTGTTTTCCTGTTTTTAATTTCATGGATTTCTGCTCTTATCTGTAGTATTTCCTGTTTTCTACTTGTTTTGGGTCTTTTTTGTTTATTGAGATATGAGCTTAGATTATGAATCTGAGGCACTTCCTGTGTTCTAACATAAGCATTTAGCACTAAAAAATACCCTTCTTACTACTGTTTTTATGGTATCCCACAAATTTTGAATATATTGTATTTTTACTCTCACTCATTTTCAGGTATTTTTATTCCCTTTGAGACTTTATCTCTGAAACATACATTGTTTTAGAAATATGTTGTCCAAATGTTTGTAGATTTGTCCTGGTATTTTTTTTTCTGATTTCCTAATTTCAAGTTTGATTTTATTAATGTCAGAGAAGACACCCTTGTATTTCCATTATTTTAAATATGTTGAGGATTATTTTGTATCTCAGAATATGGTCTATCTGTTTTGGTATATGTTACTTGAAAAGAATATGAATCCTGCTATTGGGTGGAGTGTTCTATAAATGTTAATGAGATCTGGTCATTGATGATAATATGAAAATCTTTACCCTTACTGATTTTCTGTCTAGTTCTATCAAATAATAGAAATATGTTTATGGCTCCAACTATAATTGTGAATTTGCATACTTCTTCCTTCAGTTCTAGCAGATTGTCTTCACACTTTGCATTTCTATTGTTTGGTGTATCTACCTTTAGGATTACTAGGTCTTTGTGGATTGATGCTCTTGTCATAATGAAATGTGCCTCTCCATACCTAGTAATTTTCTTTGTTCTAAAGTCTACTTTCTCTGGTATTAATTTATCTATTCCTGGTTTCCTTTGATTAATGTTTCCATGGTACCACCTTTTCTATTCTTGTACTTACTCTTTTTTTCCTTTTTATTGAATTTATTGGGGTGACACTGATTAACAAAATTATACAGGTTTCAGTTGCACAATTCCACAACACATTAGCTGTATAATGTATTGTGTTTACCATCCCAACTCAAGTCTCCTTCCATCACTATTTATCCCCTCTATTCCCTCCTTCATCTAACCCCTCTGCTCTCTCTCTCCCTGGCAGTCACCACACTGTTGTCTGTGTCTGTGAGTTTTTTCTCTTTTTTTTTCCTTTTTAAACCTTCCCTGACAACTCTAAGCCTGCTGAGTCTGCCTCCATTTTTCTTGTTAGTTCCTTTTGTTCCTAATGTCCACATGAGTGAAATTGTATTGTACTTGTCTTTCTCTGATGGGCTTATTTCACTTAAAATAATGCTCTCCAGGTCCACCTATTGCTGTCATAAAGGGTAAGATTTTCTTCATTTTTTACAGCCAAGTAGTATTCTACAGTATTGTGTAAAGGTAGCACAGCTGGCCTGACCAGGTGGTGGTGCAGTGGATAGGGCGTTGGACTGGGATGCAGAGGACCCAGGTTCGAAACCCCGAGGTCACCAGCCTGAGTGTGGACTCATCTGGTTTGGGCAAAGCTCACCAGTTTGGACCCAAGGTCGCTGACTTGAGCAAGGGGTTACTCGGTCTGCTGAAGGTCCACAGTCAAGGCACATATGAGAAGGCAATCAATGAACAACTAAGGTGTCGCAACGAAAAACTGATGATTGATGCTTCTCATCTCTCTCTGTTCCTGTCTGTCCCTATCTATCTCTGTCTCTGTAAAAATAAATAAAATAAATAATAATTAAAAAGGTAGCACAGCTGTTTATCCATTCATCTACTGATAGGCCCTTGGGCTGCTTTCAAATCTTAGTTATTGGAAATGATGCTGCAATGAACATAAGGTAGCAAATATTCTTTTGAATTAGTGCTTTGGTTTTCTTTGGCTAAATTCCCATAAGTTGAATCACTGGGTAATAAGACAGTTCCATTTTGAATTTTTTGAGGTAACTTCACACTGCTTTTCACAGTGACTGCATCAATCTGCATTCCCAACATATCTTTATATTTGAAGAGAGTTTCTTGTTGAAAGTACATAGATGGGTCATGTTTCTTTAATCCTCTTGGGTAGTCAATATTTGCATGTCAGTATTTAGACCATTTATATTTAGTGTATGTGTTAGTATGTTAGAGAGAGCTTAAGTGTTATTTTATTTGTTTACTATTTAATCTATTTAATTCCATTTTTCGGTTGTGCTGACTTCCTATGATTTACTCAATTTTTTTTCCAGAATTACATTCTATCTACAATGTTTTAATTGTATCTCTATACATTTTAGTGGTTGCTCTAGGTATTACCTTTCACAATTTATCCATCTACTATGTCATCATTAATATTTACTAGTTTGAGTAAAGAGTAGAAACATTACTGTGCACCCTTACCCTCCACCATTAATATCTATTTAAAATATTTCTTCTGCATTCTTTGAAAACTAAGCTGAACAGTGCTATATTGTTGCTACCATCAGAAATGTTTTAGAAAACTAAACAGAAAGAAATATATTTTAATATTTTTACTTTTTCTGTTGGTTTTCTTCCTGCCTTATATCCGAGGCTTTCTTCTTTTATTGCTTCCTTTCTTTTGAGAGAAATTCCCTTAGCTATTATTATAGAGCAAATCTGCTTGTGACAAATTATCTTAGTTTTCCTGCATCTAAAAATGTCTTTTTTTAATTTGTAAAAAATTTTCCATTGATCAGAGAGAGGTGGGGGGTTGGGAAAGGGAAATGGAGACAGAGAGAAGCATCAACTAATTGTTTCATTTAGTTGTTCCATTCAGTTGTGAACTCTTTGATTGCTTCCAATAAGAGCCCTGACTGGGGGTTGAACATGTGACCTCTGGGACACTGAGTTTATACTTTACCCACTGAACCACCGGCCCAGGGTGAGAATGTCTTAATTTCTGCCTCATTTTTCATGGATACTTTTGTTACACCTAGTTCTTTTCTTTCAGGACTTGAAAAATCATGTCACTTCTATTGGTTACGTTTTCTGATGAGAAAAGTACTTTTATTTAAGTTGTTTTCACCTATATATAGTGTTATTTTTCTTTGACTGGTTTAAGAAAGTTGTCAGAGGGGAGAGAGGAAAGAGGACTGGATAAAATAAAGGGATTAGTGGAAAAATCATATCTACGTAATACATAGACATAGAGAACAGTGTGGTGCTAGCCAGAGGGAAAGGGGGTTGGGCTAAGTGGAGGAAGGCAAAGGAGGGAGGAAATGGAGATGAAAGGAGACTTTGCTTTGGGCTAAAGGTGCACAATGCAGTGCACAAATGATGTTTTGCTGAGTTGTACACTTGAAACCTCTATGATTTTGTGAATCAATGTCACCCTGATCAATTCAATAAAAAATTTTTTAAAGGAATTATTTGTCTCTAGTTTTCAGACAGTAGGTTTAATGTGTTATGGTATGGATTTCTATAGGTTTACCCTATTTACATTTCATAAAAATACTTGAATCAGTGGGTGCATATCTTTTGGCAGATTTGGGGAGTTTTCATTATTGGTTTTTTTTTTCAATTAAATTTTACATTCAATATTATTTTGTAGTAGATTTAGATGTACAACATAGTGGTTAGACAATCATGTACTTCACAAAGTGATCCTTGATATTTCTTTTTTATATAAATTTTTAATAATTTTAATGGGGTGACATCAATAAATCAGGGTACATATGTTCAAAGAAAACATCTCCAGGTTGTCATTCAATTATGTTGCATACCCATCACCCAAAGTCAGATTGCCCTCCGTTACCTTCTATCTGGTTTTCTTTGTGCCACTCTCTCTCCCCCTTCCCCCTCTTTCCCTCTCCCCCCCATAACCACCACACTCTTGTCCATTACATTGATGCATAAAGGCACATGTAGCCCCATGTTCATTGCAGCATTGTTCACAGTAGCCAAGACATGGAAACAACCAAAAAACCCTTCAATAGATGACTGGATAAAGAAGATGTGGCATATATACACTATGGAATACTACTCAGCCATAAGAAATGATGACATCGGATCATTTACAACAAAATGGTTGGATCTTGATAACATTATACGGAGTGAAATAAGTAAATCAGAAAAAACTAAGAACTGCATGATTCCATACATAGGTGGGACATAAAAACGAGACTAAGAGATCATTGATATTTCAAGTGCCCAACTGGCACCATGCATAGTTATTATAATATACTTCTCACAAAAATTAGGGGATATTTCAAAATAAATATGAAGCAATAAAAAAAGAAGCATTTGATTTATTAAACAAGAAAAGCAAACAAGTCAAAGAAAGTTGTTCAATTATGCAAATGAGGTACAAAACCAACTTTTATTTCATTGGCAAAAATGCACTATACAAAAGGCTGAAAGTACTGGAGTATCAGCCCATTCCCTGATCCCTTAAGTTTTTATGAGCAGTGTTCTATTGACTTGATTCCCTATGTTGTACTTTACAACCCTGTGACTATTTTTTTTTTCCAAGGTGAGAAGCAGGGGAGGCAGACAGACAGACTCTTGCATGTGCCTGACCAGGATCCACCTGGAATGCCCACCAGGAGGTGATGCTCAGCCCATCTAGGGCGTTGCTCCCCTGTAACTGGAGCCATTCTAGTGCCTGAGGCAGAGGCCATGGAGCCGTACTCAGCGCCTGGGCCAACTTTGCTCCACTGGAGCCTTGGCTGCAGGAGGGGAACAGAGAGTTAGAAAGTAGAGGGAGAAGGGTGGAGAAACAGATGGGCACTCCTCCTGTGTGCCCTGGCCGGGAATTGAACCTGGGATTTCCACACAGCAGGCCGAAGCTCTAACACTGAGCCAACCAGCCAGGGACCCCGTGACTATTTTGTAACTACCAATTTGTACTTCTTAATCCCTTCACCCTTTTTAACCCAGCTCCCCAACCCATTTCCCATCTGTCAACTATCAATTTGTTTTCTGTATCTATAAGTTTGTTTCTTTTGTTTGTTCATTTATTTTGTTTTCAAATTACATATACTATATGTGAAATTATATCATATTTGTCTTTCTCTATCTGACTTATTTTATTTAGCATAATGCTCTCTAGGAACATCCATATTGTCCCAAATATAAGGTTTCATTCACTTTTATTAGTGAGTAATATTAATTATAATAATGTACCAAATATTCTTTATCCATTGGTCTATCAATGGGCTTTTAGGTTGTTTCCATATTTGGCTACTGTAAATAATGCTGCAATAAATATAGGGGTATATATGTCTTTGTGAACTAGTGTTTTCGATTTCTTCAAATAAATACCCAGCAGTAGAATTGCTGGGTCATATGATAGTTCTCTTTTTAACTGTTTTGAGGAATCTCCATGCTGTTTTCCATAGTGGCTGCACACCAATTTACAATCCCACCAACAACAGTGCATGAAGGTCCCCTTCTTTACACATCCTCACCAACACTTGTTTGTTAGTTTATTAATGATAGCCATTTTGACAGGTGTGAAGTAGTTTTACTTAATGATTACAATTTGCAGTTTCCTGATTATTAGTGATGGTGAACATCTTTTCATATGTCCATTGGCCATCAATATGTCCTCTCTGGAGAAATGTCTATTCAGTTCCTATGCATTTTTAACCTGACTTTTTGGGGGTCTTAAGTTGTAAGATTTCCTTATACATTTTGGATATTAACCCCTTATCAGATGGATCATTGGTGAGCATCTTCTCCCACTAAGTAGGCTATCTTTTTGTTCTGATGGTTTCCTTCAGTCTGCAAAAACTTTTTAGTTTGATGTAGTCACATTTTTTCACTTTTTCTTTTGTTTCCCTTGCCGAGGAGAAGTATACAAAGGAATACTGCTAGAAGCAATGTCAAAGAGCTTTTAATGCCTATGTTTTCTTGTAGAAATTTTATGGTTTTAGGTCTTACATTTAAGTTTTATTACATTTGAGGGGGGTTTTTTTATATGTTGTAAGAAAGTTTTCTAGTTTCATTTTTTTTTTTCCATGTACCTCTTAAGTTTTCCCTTGGCTATTCATTCAAGAGACTGTATACCATTACCTCCTTTGTCTCACATTAATTGACCATGTGGATGTGGGTTGATTTCTGGGCTATTTATTCTGTTCTATTAATCTGTGCATGTCTTTCTGATTATATGCTGTTTTGTTTACTGTACCCTTGTAGGATTGTTTGATATAAGTTATTGTGATACCTTCTACTTTGTTCTTCTTTCTCAAGATTGTTTTTTCTATTTGAGGACTTTTTTTATTCTATATATTTTTTAATTTTTTATTTTAATTTTATTTAAAAATTAAAATTTTATTTAAAAATGGGGTAACATTGATCAATAAGAGTACATAAGTTTCAGGTAAATATTTCTATAGCATTTGAACTGTTGATTGTGTTGTGTTTTACAATTTCCTTTCTTGTGCTACTTTGAGTTGCCTTTGTTCTTTCTTTCTTTTTTTTTGTATTTTTCTGAAGTGAGAAGCAGGGAGGCAGAGAGACAGTCTCCTGCCTGTGCCTGACCTGGATCCACTCAGCAAGCCCACTAGGGGGTTATGCTTCGCCCATCTGGGGCATTGCTCTGTTGCAACCAGAGCCATTCTAGCACCTGAGGTGGAGGCCATGGAGCCATCCTCAGCACCCAGGCCAATTTTGCTCCAATGTAGCCTTGGCTGCTGGAGGGGAAGAGAGAGATAGAGAGAAAGAAGAGGAGGAAGGGTGGAGAAGCAGATGGGCACTTCTCCTGTGTGCCCTGGCCAGGAATCAAGCCCAGGACTTCCACATGCTGGACTGACAATCTACCACTAAGCCAACCAGCCAGGATCTGTTCTTTTTTTTCTAGTTCTTTAATATGTAATGTTAGGTTGTTTCCTTGCGATCTTGTTTCTTGATATAAGCCTGTAATGATATAAACTTCTCTCTTATTACTGCTTTCTTTGCACCCCAGAAGTTTTGATATGTCGTGTTGTCATATATTTTAAGATTATTTGTCCTAGTTATGTGAAAAATGTCATTGGCATTTTGATAGGCATTGCATTGAATCTGTAGATTGTTTTTGTGTTGTATGGACATTTTAATAATGTTAATACTTCCTATTCATGAGCACAGTATATTCTTCCATTTATTTGTGTTTTCAGTTTATTCTGGGACCTGTCATCCTTGTCTTCTTTCTGATTTCATTTTAAAAATGGAATGTCTATCCTATGCCTGTTGTACCATTATACTTAGGAAGCATGTAATTTTTCTGGTTTCACAATTGGAAAGAAATTTTGCCTGTGAATGAGTCATTCCTCAAATCTCACCCCAATCTAATTAGATGATACTAAGATGAGACTTTGAACTGAACACATGATGAAATGGTTAAGATTTTGGGGGCTTTTGAGTGGTGAATGAATTTTGTATGTGAAGACATGCATGGGTGGGGAATAGGGTGGAATGTTATGGAATGCACTGTGTTCCCTTAAAATATATATGTCCAAACCCTAATCTTCAACATGACTATATTTAAAATGAGGACATTTAGAAAGGTATAAAGATAAAATGAGTTATCTTAGTTGGATCCTGTATGATAATATTGGTATACTTATAAGAAAGGGAGAGATGTGGTATACTTAGAATTCACATCTCTCCCTTTCTTATATCTCCACATTAGAAAAGAAGAAAAGCCATGCGAGGACAAAGGATAAAGGGAGCCTCTACAAGATAGGAATATCCTTTTCCAGAAAACAAAATTACTTGCACCAATAACATGGACTTCTAGTCTCCAAGATTATGAGAAAATAAATGTCTGTTGTTAAAGCCACATGAGGTATTTCATTTGGCACCCTAATTTTACACACATACACAAACACAGTATAAAGCAGCATTATGTTAACATTCAGGATTCCTTACCTCTAAGTATGGCTATCCACCATATTTTATTTGTTCACTCTTCCAAGTATAGACTCTCACTTCGTTTTAATTTCTCCCCTTCACAAACAACACTTCAAAGTATATCCTTGTCTCTTTCTGAGTAAATTTAGGGAGATGTATCCCAAGAATGGAAATTCTGGGACACAGATAATGTATATTTTTATTTCATTTAAGTAGTGCCAATTTGCTCTGCAGGATGGCTACACTCCTACCAATAGTGCATGTGGGCTCCTGTATCTGTGTTTGTACTGAGAAAAGCAGAAGCAATGGAGAAGCTTGGGGGATCCACCCAATTGGACACCTGTGACAGAATGCACCCTGAGCTCATCTCATTTGTATCTAAGAAAACCTCTGCCCAATTCACTTAGTAGCTCTACCCCACCACCATCAAGCTCTGATTAAGAGCTTTACCTCATGACTGCAACTCCAGCCCCAGTGCCCTATCTTTGATCTCTGGGGGTTAAATAAGAATTTTATCTAAAGATTTGTATTTTTGTGAGTATTTGCAGTAAAGTCAAACATGGAACAATGCTAGGCACTGACAGCAGTCAAGTGATTATATGCAGTAAGTTGTTCCAAGGACTCCCAGATGAATGTAGGTAGGACCTGAGCACATGCAAATCTCTAGGCTGGGAAGACCTTCAAAGGCATCTACTGTACCTTCCACAACTTATGTGTAAGTGCCTTCTACAACATCACTGCCAAGTGTTCAGTTAGGCCTTCTTGGAACAATTTAGTCATGGACCTCTCACTAGTTTCTTAGACAATTTATTCCATCTATAGGTAGCTCAGCAATTTGAAAATCCTAGGGTCACATAGAACACAAATGCCTCCTGTTTCCCAAATTAATTCATCCCTCTTCAACAGTAATAGGAACACAGCTTTTCATCTGGGCCTGGAATAAGAACTATATTTCTCTATCAACTTTGCAGCTATTTGTAGCCATGTGACAATGTTTTGGCCAATGGAATGAAAACACATGTGGTATGTGCAACTGGTAGGCTGTGACTCTAAAGGGAAGAAGAATGCCATTTATTCCCCTTTGCCTTCTTCCTACCGCTTAATATGTTGTTACATAACATTGTGCCATTTTGAACCATGTAGTTGCAGGCTGTACATGGTGAAGTGACAAGATAAAAAGAGCCTGAGTCTCTAGCACTGAGTAACCACACAAATCATGAGAAGCTTTTTCCAGACTGATAATGTGAGAAAAAATTATCTTCTTTGTGTTTTAAACATTGTGATTTTAGCATCTAGTTGAATTAGCTTTACTAGTAACCTGGCTAATTGGTTATTGTATCAAATTGAATTTAAGATGCCACTAAACATAAGATACACATTATTTTATGCACTACTAGGAAAATATGCTACCAATTATATTATGACAAAATGTTTTCTTATTTAACTGTCAACTTAATACTTGTTAAAAGAGCTCTTGTGGACTTGAGACACTATTTTTACTTTATTTGTAGTCTGATTAATTCCTCTTCCAAAATAACTTTTCATTTCAAGGGAGAAAATCATGATGACATCTTTTTGAATATATTTGAAATGACAATTAAACTAAACACATACAGTAACAATCATGCACCTAAGTCAGTTAAAAGGATGGTGATATAAATAGCCCTGGCCAAGTTTGCATGTGTTTATGCATTGACAAAAATACAATTACCCCTAGGCCAACAGTGGTAGAAATGTAGCATTGTATTTAAGATACATCATTACTTTATAATTATAAAATATAAGATATGTGTGTCTTAAATGTTGAAATCTGATAGTTTAAAACCAAATTATGGGTATAATCTTGACTCCCACTTCTGGTCAAGACAAAGTAACAGGGAGGAGAC
Organism: Saccopteryx leptura; assembly: GCF_036850995.1. Lineage (NCBI taxonomy): Eukaryota > Metazoa > Chordata > Mammalia > Chiroptera > Emballonuridae > Saccopteryx > Saccopteryx leptura. Next base: position 70,776,431 of record NC_089516.1, on the reverse strand, counting down.
ATACCCTCTCAAACCAATAACTGAAACAAAACAAATACAAAAAACACCAGATAAAATATATGAAACAGTAATACTTGAGTCATTGGACATTTGGCCAGTAAAGTCAGTGATTTCTGAAAGATGAAAAAACTTAAATCAACCCAACAATAACCCTATCTTTCTGCCTAGAGAAACTTTTATTTGCAGGGCAGGGACAGGAAACTCAGATCCTGGTAGCCTACCTCAACTGAGGAAATGGAGCTATGAGACTGGGGAAGCCAAGGCATCTGGAGTTTGCTGGAACAAGTCTCAGAGAGGGAGAGCTGTGGAGAAAGATGCTAAAAGCTTCAGAGGATCCTGCACAAATAGTTAAGTATTGATCAACATATGTGTATAAGGAAATGACCTAAGCCAAGGAAAGAACCATCTAAAAGGATTAGAGGGAACAGTGCTCAGAGCCTATGCAGGGCTAACAGTGACTGTTCTAAACAGCCAAGGTGGAAACACTTCACCATTCACAAATCAATAAAGTACAAAGAAAAAGTTTTGTATTACAACTAAAGAAAATGAGTCCTACACTAAATGCTGCTATGATCCCATTAGGTTGAAAAGCAAGACTCAGAAGGATAGAATGAATTCCAAGTGTTTTAATGACATGCCAGAAGAAAGCTCAAGATACTTAAAAGAATTAAAAAATATGAAGAATCAATAAAGTGAAATTCAGTGTTTGACATCCAATCAAACCAGGTCAGGTATGCAATTAAGCAGGAAAAATGCAACTCACAACCTGAAAAATAATGCAAGTGGTCAAGAGATGACATGATTAATAGAATTAAAAGCCAAGGACACTATTAGTAATTATGAATTCATTTCATATGTTCACAAAGCTTGAGGAAATACTGGCCACATCAAGTAGAGACATGGGAAAGATGAAAAAGACCCATACAGCCTCTGTCAAAAGAGCAGGTTTCTTAAGCAGTTCACCTTGAAGACTTTTTTTATATAGCTCATTACCAAATGCCAACACCTCTCCATTCCTCTTCTGTGGTCATCACTGTTTGCCTTGAACTGCCCATCCCTAGGTCCCAGAGGTCTCAGTTATCCTTTGATTTGCTGTTGAGTGAGCACTCAGGCCAGATGACAGAGGAGCCTGCTGAAGCTGCTACAGCAATGACAGGAGGAAGGGAGGGAGGAAGGAAGGAAGGAAGGAAGGAAGGAAGGAAGGGAGGAAGGAAGGAAGGAAGAGGGAAGGAGGAAAGGAAAGGAAAGGAAAGGAAAGGAAAGGAAAGGAAAGGAAAGGAAAGGAAAGGAAAGGAAAGGAAAGGAAAGGAAAGGAAAGGAAAGGAAAGGAAAGGAAAGGAAGGGGAGGGGAGGGGAGGGGAGAGGAGGGGAGGGGACAAGAGGGAAAGGGAGGGGAGGGAAGGGAAAGGAAGGGAAGGGAAGGGAAGGGAAGGGAAGGGAAGGGAAGGGAAGGGAAGGGAAGGGAAGGAGGAAAAAAGGAAGTAAACACATGTCAATATAAAACTTTATCATAAGGTAAAATAACTTGAGTGTTATAGTAAATCTCCCTGTAGGGCTCCAAAGAGGTAATGATTCATTTGGACTGTTGAATTTGAGGTCTTAAACAAGAAGTGGTGTTTGTTCTGGGTCTTTCTTGAAGAACGAGTAGGATTTCACAGCAGTGGAATGATGGAAGGGTGTTAAAGAATGAAGAATCAGCATTGGCAAAGGCCTGAAAGAATGGAAATTTGTGAAACAGAAAATTCCATGTGGACAAAGGATAGGGTATGTAGAGGTCCTGAATAGAAACGTAATGGTTCAGGAACATAGAATAAGACAGAATTCAGTGCCCTGAGGCAAAAGCCACAGTGGCATCACTGACAGAAAGTACTGAATGCAATATGGTGCTGAATGCAGCAAAGAAGGGATAGAATTAGCAATTCTGATTAATCAATAGGTGGGGATATTTGAGCTACTTTACCTGCTCTAAGGAAGTTCCCCTTCCTGACTTTCTCATTCTCTTCTCTGTTTCCTGGCCTCCTCATTCTTGTCCATGCTTCTATTTGTGTGGTATCAATATATACCCTTAAGGACTGGGGTCAGGGCTGTCTCATAAAACTTGTATAGAGAATTGTAAGGTGGTCTCCCCTAGGTCCCTCAGAGCACTCCATGTGGTCTCTGAATAGTCAGAGTGTCCACGACATGGGTAACTGAAAATTAGTAGCAGCAGATAAGATTGGAAAGGTTCATCTGGAATAGACTTATGGGGGAGATAGGTATGAATACCATGGCAACAATTATAGGCAAATGGCTGTTCAACAGACATATAGCAAGAAATGATCTACAGTGAGAAATGAATTTTACATTGTGACCCAATACACACATACACAGATAAAAAACAGAAACAAGTGTCCACTAAGAATACCTACCATTTCCTATGCAATGTTTGCTGATATTTTCTATCCTGTTCTTTTATTTTTATATTAAATTTATTTGGATGTTGTTGCTTAATAAAACCATATAGGTTTCAAGTGTACATTTCTATATCTGTATATTGTTTTGTGTGTCCATCAACCAAAGTCAAATCATCTTCTGTCACCATATATTTGGCCCTCTTTACCCTTTACTAACCCCACCTCCATTCCCTCTGGTAATCACCATACTGTTGTCTGTGTCTATGAATTTCAGTTTTATATCCCACATGTTAGTGATGGTTCTTAGCTTTTTCTGAGTGATTATTTCACTTAGCATAATAATCTCAAGGTCTATCCATGTTGTTGCAAATGGCAGTATTTCATCTTTTTTTATGGCTAAGTATAGTAATATTTCATTGTATCTACCACATATTCTTTATCCAGTCTTCTACTGAAGGACACTTGGGTTGTGTCCACATCTTGGTCACCATAAATAATGCTGCAATGAACATAAGGGTGCATATATCTTTGCAAATAAATGTTTTTTGAGTTTTTCAGGTAGATACCCAGAAGAAGAATTGCTGAATCATATCATAACTCTATTCTTTTTTGTTTGTTTGTTTTTTGAGGAATCACAAAATACCCTTTTCACAAATGCTACTAGCAATTAATTCATAGTAATGGTTCATGACCTGTGTTTTGAAAAGTACTGTTATATACAATGGGAAGTCAGTGAATGTGTTTGGGGAATAATATAACAGCAATGTTTTAGGAAAGTTGCTCTCACAACAGTGTGGATGGCATGGAATATGGTGAGAGGGAGAATGGAAAACAAAAAAATAATTCTATTGGTGGAAATGTATACATTACAAATATCCAGGACAGTTATGATGAAGTCCTAAAATGGGGCAGTGGGTATGAAGGTGGAGAGTGGAGAAGGAATTTGAGTCATATGTTGAAGGTAGAAACAGTAGGACTTGCTAAGCGACCAAGAGGTGAGTTATAAAAAATAAAGGGTAATCAACATTGATATCCAGGTTTCAATCTGAAGGAACTGTGCAGAGAATGATAGCATTAAATCAGAGGTTGAGGTAGAGGAGATGGATTGGGGCAAGGAGAGAGAAACTCTGAAGGGTTAGCCAATTTGAGCTGTGTCTGTGGAACAAGGTAGACAAACCCAAAAGGCTGTGAGATGCGTTTTCTGAAGCTTGGAAGGAAGGGAGTAGAGATTAGGGACCTGGGGCATAATATCTGAAGCCATGAGAGTAGAAGAGGTCACCCAAGAGAATGTGTAGAGAGAAAAAGAGAGCATTCAGGACAGAAATTTATAGTTAAGAGGATCTACTTAAGTCCTGGCTGGGTAGCTCAGTTGGTGAGAGCATTGTCCTGCTACATCAAGGTTGTGGGTTCAATCCCTGGTCACGGAACATATAAGAACCAATCAGCTTGACCAGGCGGTGGCGCAGTGGATAAAGCATTGGACTGGGATGCCGAGGACCCAGGTTCGAGACCCCGAGGCTGCCAGTTTGAGCACGGGCTCATCTGGCTTGAGCAAAATAAAAAAATGCTCACCAGCTTAGACCCAAGGTCGCTGGCTCAAGCAAAAAAAAAAAAGTTACTTGGTCTGCTGAAGGCCCACAGTCAAGGCACATATGAGAAAGCAAACAATGAACTAAGCTGTCGCAATGAAAAACTGATGATTGATGCTTCTCCTCTCTCTCCGTTCCTGTCTGTCTGTCCCTCTCTATCCCTCTCTCTGGCTCTCTCTCTCTATCCCTGTAAAGAAAAAAAAATTAAATAAATAAAAATTAAAATTAAAAAAAAAGAATCAATCAATGCATGCATAAAAAAGTGGAACAACAAATCAATGTTTCTCTCTCTCAAATCAATCAGTTAATAAAACTTTAAAAATGCTATAAAGAAGAGAATCTACTTAACACCACAGTATTAATTTCCAAAATGAGTTTTTCCTCTCTTAAGTGAGGGGAGCTTGGCCTGACCTGTGGTGGTGCAGTGGATAAAGCGTCGACCTGGAAATGCTGAGGTCACCGGTTCGAAACCCTGGGCTTGCCTGGTCAAGGCACATATGGGAGTTGATGCTTCCAGCTCCTCCCCCCTTCTCTCTCTCTCTATCTCTCTCTCCTCTCTATCACTCTCTGTCTCTCTCTCTCTCTCCTCTCTAAAAATGAATAAATAAAAAAAATAATTAAAAAAAAGTGAGGGGAGCTTGTTGTGTATGGATGTATGTGCATAGGGACATGGGTGTGTACAGTGTGTGTGTATGGACGGCACGTGCATGTTAAAGATATATTAGTATGAATTTGGGGAGCTAGTGAAGGGCTCTGGTCTATCTAGTGGTAGCTACACTTACATTCTCTGATTCATGGCTTCTTCTTTCTTTTCATTTCCCCCTTTTTTGTTCCATTCTTCTTTTCCCCTTTCCATATCCATATGCTCCTTTATTACCACTTGAAATCTTAAGGAATGGATAGGCAAAATATACCACTGTGGAATTTTAGGGATAAGGTCTGGAGCATAGTGTTGGAATGTGGTTGGGATTGGGAGAAAAGACAGGGCAAAGCATGTGGTCAGTCAGGAGTAGGGAATGGTCTGTGGTAGGAGAATCCATTCCTGAGACATTTCCCACTTCAAATTCTACCATTGGTGGATGTGAGAATTGTATATGAATGTGTATATTTCAGGGACTGTGCTTGGGGGTGTGTTTGGCTCGAGGTTTGACTTAGATACTTAGGTGATACTGTCATCATCCCAGCTACTAATGCCCCAAAACAATATTACTATTATTTTTTAGCAGAAATAGGTGGCTCTGTTTATACCTTTAAGGGATTTAGCAGTAGAGCAGTTGAAAAACTGTGAATAATGGTTAATCAGATTATCAGCACTTCTTGCCTGACCTGTGGTGGTGCAGTGGATAAAGCGTCGACCTGGAAATGCTGAGGTCGCTGGTTCGAAACCCTGGGCTTGCCTGGTCAAGGCACATATGGGAGTTGATGCTTCCTGCTCCTCCCCCCTTCTCTCTCTATCTCTCTCCTTTCTCTCTCTCTCTCCTTTCTAAAATGAATAAATAAAAATTTAAAAAAAAAGATTATCAGCACTTCTTGAAAAGCATATGCCATGTGAATAGGATATATTCTTTCTTTCTTTTATGTGTTTCTATAGATAAGTTACTTGACTTTTCTGAGCCTCAGTATATTTATCTATAAAATGAGAATTCCTACCACAGATTTCCATAAGAAAAATTAAGTAGAGCTTTGAAGTTAGTAAGTGGCCAACAAGTATTAGTTCCTTTCTCCAGTTCCTTCTACCTTTCCTTTGCTTTCTTTCCACCTCCTATGAATGTTTACCTGTCCATATGTGGACATCAAATTCCTATATGTAGTACTTTCCTCATTTCAAATTCTTAAATCAAGTGATATTTACCTTTGTATTACTGTAAAATTGTCAAAATCAGGATAATGTAAATCACTTTCAGTGCATACACATCTAGAATTTTTATGTCTTCTTGGTGGATTGACCCTTTCTCATTATGTAATGTCTGATTTTGTCTCTGAGTATTTTCTACGCCCTGAAATCAGCTTTGCTGCTCCTGCTTTCTTTTAATTAATGTTCACATGACATCTTTTTCTATCCTTATTTACTCTCAACTTACTTGATTATTATATTTGAAGTAAATTAATTATAGATAGCATATAGGTGAATCATGTATTTTTAAAACTCCACTGTCTTATAATTGGTGTATTTAGACCATTTATAGCCAATATAATTATCAATATGTTAAATATAATTCTTTTTTGTTGTTGTTACCTGCTTGTTCTGTTTTTAATTTTTCTTTCTTCTTTGTTCTGCTTTCCTGTGGATGACTTAAACATTTTTTTAATCAAATCCCACTTTGGTTTCTCTATGCTTTTTAGTGCATCTCTCTGTATAGCTTTTTTAGTATTTTCTGTCAGTATTACATTATATATACAAAATTTATTATAGTCTTCCGACATCATTATTTTAGCAGTTTAAGTGAAATATAAAAAGCTTATCTCCCTTTTACATCCCTTTACACTCCCATTTATAATATAAATGTCCTAAGTATCTCCTCCACACACATTGAGAACATGAAACTGATATATTTTGATATAATCATCAAACATAATTCAAACAACTTGGAGGAAAAGACATTCCATTGCATTTACTCATGTTTTCACCTACTGTGTTCTTTCATCCAAGGTTCCTTCTCTTATTGTTTCTTTTCTGTTTTAAGAATTTACTTTAGTCATTGTTATTGGGTAAACCTCTTACTGATAAAGCCTTTGTTTCCTTTCCTCTAAGAATGTTTTAATTATCTCCATTTTTGAAAGATATTATCACTGGACATAAGTTTCTAGGTTGATGATTGATTCTTTTTCTTCAGCACATGAAAAATGTCATGTCACTTCTGGCTGGGCTTCATCAGTTTCTGATGAAAAACCTGCCAATATATATATTATAATATATATCTACTGGAAAGTTCTGTCCATTTCTATCACAACAAGTTTTGACACGTAAGCACATGTTTATTTGGCGCATGTGTGACTCTCTATTTTTATAACTTAATGTATACATACTGATGTAGGAAATTAACTAAAACAAAGTTTAGAAAAGAGGCCGGCGATGTTCAATAGGAAGAACATCATACTGCATCATGATAATGCCAGGCCACATGCTGCTTTGGGGACTCGTCAAAAAATTGCAGAACTAGGCTGGGAAATTCTGTCACATCCACCATTTTCCCCAAACTTAGCACCCTCCGACTATCACTTGTTTTTGTCCTTACAAAATTTTTTGAAGGGCAAAATATTCAAAAATGAAGAAGATATCAAACAAGCACTGGTTCAATTTTTCCCATCAAAAGATAAAACATTTTTCAAAAATGGGATATACAAATTGCCTCACACTGGTAAGAAATCATTAATAATAATGGCAATTATATTATTTAATAAAGTTTATTGACGACAAGAAAAATTTGTATTTTGTTTTATTCCAAAAACAGACAGAACTTTCCGGTAGACCATATATATATAAATTTTTTTTTTCTTTCCACTGAAGGTATAGGTAAGGTGCTGATTCTCTTTGGCTACTTTCTAGATATTTTCTCTCCTTTTGTTTTGTTGACTATGATGTGTCTTGGTGTGAATTTCTTTGGCTTAATCCTGATAGTGTTTGCTTAGCTTCTTGAATCTGGAGGTTTATGTCGTTTGCTCAATTTGGGGAGTTTTTAATCCACTATTTGTTCAAGTACTTTTCCAGTCCTGTCCTCTTTCTTCTCTCTTTCTGAGATTCTTTTGACATAAATGTAACTATTAGCATGAATGTAAACAGATCCACAGGTCTGGAGGCTCCATTTTCTTCTTCCTTCTTTCTCTTCCTCGTCCTCCTTTTTATTCTTTTTAAATCTAATTTCCATCTTGTTTGGTTTGGATGTTTTTTTGTTGTTGTTGTTGTTTTCTATTTAGGTTGTCTGATTCTTTTCTCTGTCTCACCCATCTTTCTGTTGAGCAAGATTTTAGACAATGGAATACTACTCAGCCATAAGAAAAGATAAAATAATGCCATGTGTTGTCACATGAATGGACTTTTAGAATATCATGCTAAGTGAAATAGTTAGATGGGAAAAGAACCATAAGATTTAACTGATATGTAGGATATAAAACTGAAAGCAATAAATGAACAAACAAGAAAAACAAACAAAACAAACAGATAACAGTATGGTAGTTACCAGAGGGAAGAGAGGTAGGGGAGAGTAAAGGATAAAGGGGGTCAAATATATAGTGGTAGAAGAAGATTTGACTTTGGGTGATAGGTGCACAATGAAATATACAGATCATATATCATAGAAATGTACACTTGAAATGTAGATAATCTTATTCACAAATATCACCTCAATAAATGTAATAGAAAAAAAGATTTTTAGAGGTTTTTTTAATTCATTTTTAGAGAGGAGAAAGAGACAGAGAGGGAGAGAGAGGAGAGAGAGACAGAGAGAGAGAAGGGGGGAGGAGCTGGAAGCATCAACTCCCATATGTGCCTTGACCAGGCAAGCCCAGGGTTCGAACCGGCGACCTCAGCATTTCCAGGTTGACACTTTATCCACTGCGCCACCACAGGACAGGCAGATTTTTAGAGTTTTTAAAGGCTTTTTGGCTATTGTATATCTTCAGTTCTCAAAATGCCATATGATTCTTATGTTTTATAGTTCTTTATTGAGGCTTTGTACTTATATCATGAGATATTTCTCTTTTTTCATTTGTTTCAACTGTATTACAATTTCTCACGGGAGCTTTATTAATGATGGCTGCTTTAAAATCCTTGCCAAATAATTCTAACATCTGTGTCATCTCAATGCTGGCATGTTTATTTTCTCTTATCATTTAAGTTGATAACTTTGGTATGGCAAGTGATCTTTTTTTATTACATTTGAACACTCTATGTCTCTTTTAAATATTCTGTTTTTGTAGTCCTCCTCTTACTTTGCCCTTTTGCAGGGAAGGGAGTCAGTACAAGTCTAGGATCTCCACTGGGTCTCTGGTTGACATCCAGGTTGGAAAGGGGTTTCTTGTTCCTGCTTGTTGTGGATGGGAATCCAGCCCTTTCTCTAGGCCTCTAACAATCCCATCACACGTAGTAGTGGTAGGGATGCCTGGTTTCAAACTGCTGAGGGTAGAAGTCACATACCCTATTTGATCTTCACTGGGAGAGATCACATTTCCTTGCTCCCAACTGTTCTTCCTCTTGGCGTTGGCCGGGGGCTTCTTTCAAGTCCAGTAAAAGTTTAGGCTCTCCACTTTACTTGCATACCTAAACATCTTATTGGCTACATTGTTATGACTGCTGGCCTTCCCCTCTGCCACCACCAAGTTATTTTACTCCTTATCTCCTGATGCTTTTTCTGAAAAAATTGAAACATGTACCTTCTTTCCACCTTTTTAAGGGATAAAGTGGGAATGCCAGAGCCTTTGCATGCAGGTCGTCTGGGTTCCTGTAAAAATCTGGTATTTCCAAGCTGTTTGGCTCTGGCAAAGTTACTTAAATTTTCTGAGCCTCTATTTCCCCAGCTGTAAAGGAGGTGTAGTGAGCTCTCAGGTCTCTTGCTAAAATGAGCTATATATAGTAGGTCAAAGGGCTTGGCACACCAGGGGTTCAATAAATAATAGTTCCCTTCTTTTTACTCCCTTGAAGAAATGAAGATACAACCCTCCAAAAGACAAAAACAAAACAAAACACAAAACATCAGGGTGCATCCCCACTTACCACCATAAAGTGTGAGTCTTACACCTGACATTCTCTCCTCTTTTCTCTTTCTCTCTAGGTTCCTGGACAACACTACGTGGAGACAGCTGGACACACGCCAACCTCAAAATGAGGGCGGAAACTGGGGCAGGGGGTGGGAGGTGCTCTGGCAAAGGAGAGCAGGTGAAGGAAGCTTGGTGCCGGCCCAGGAGGTTCACAAGCCAGCCACTGTTGTGTTCTGAGCAAAGCCAACATCATCTCCTCGCCAAAGTCACTCTCAGAGGGAAGGAGGGGTCAGGGACCCAGGCAATTCCCACTTGGCCTGCCTGCACTTCACCTCTGGTGCCTCAGAACAGTTGTGATCTTACCAACTGATGCGGGACCTCCTACCCAGTCTCCATCGCTCCCATCCCCCTTCCAGAGCACGGGATAGGAGGGAAAGAAAGTGGTGAATGAGTGAAAGCAAATAACACACGCACGAGCTCCCGCCATCCTCCGGATCCCACCCTGCTGGGATTCCTCAGCAACCCCACTCAGCAGTCTCTGGCAGCCGCCAGCAGCCCCAGTGCACTACACTGTGCTCTCAAGACGGGTACTTGAGCTCCAGGTCCTAAAGTTGAAAGGGAGGCTGAAAAAATTCTGTATATCTAAAGAACAAGGAGCCAAATACACCTTGGAGCCAACAAACACTGAAATAAAAATGGATCCAATAATGTTATCCCCCAACTACCACTCCAAGAAAAATAAAACTGTTGGGATCAACACCCCCACCTCTCCCTGCCGTGGCTTTTCAGCCACATCTGGCGAGGTGTCTCCTGTTTCTCTCTCTCTCTCTCTCTCTCTCTCTCTCTCTCTCTCTCTCTCTCTCTATATATATATATATATATATATATATATATATATATATATATATATATATTCTCTCTAGCCTCCTTTCCATCCTTGAAATTCGTGGTGTATGAACTCCTTTCCCACTCCCCTCAGCAAGTAGCCCAACAATAGATACTTTACAAGGTAACTCAGCCTTCTCTCTCAGCAAGGGATTGGAGGGGGGTGGCTTCGAGGGGGCCTGGGGCGCTGCAACGTTTCACTTACCTGATCTCTTTAATGCTTTCCAATTTGCACATTATTTCTTGTTCATCTGCCATGCTTTTCACTTTCAATTTCACGTCCCGAGAAATGTACAAACACACAAATCCAGGGATACAATAGACACAATGTAACCACCTCCTCCCGGCATAGGGCTATGAGTCTGTGCGGTAGGGACTCGAAGAAGGCCTGGGAGCTGTAGTCGCAGCTCCAGGACCAGCCAGGCAGCCCGGGAGGCTGCAGGACTACAAATCCCAGAAGCCAAGCAAGACACGCCTGTTTCTCTTCCTGCAGCTGCACTTTAAGTCAATTTGTCACAGATAATTATGTCAAAGGTTATGAAGAGTGCAAAGGAATGGTGCTATTTGTCTGTCCGGTGCGCGGTGGGTTGGGGTGGGGGGAATACCCCAGAAGACAGCTGGAAAGATGAGAGAAAAAAACTCCTCCCGGGGCCCTCACGCCTACTCACCCAGGAAAGGTTACCAGGAGTTGCTAATTAGTGAACCCTCCAGGGGAATTCGCGTTGAGTTGTGTTCAGGCTGCTGCCTAGGAATAAGCAGCTTTGGCATTCAGATGGAGATAAGGTGGGGTGGAGTAAAGGCCAGAGAGAATAGGGAGTGGCAACTAAAGCTGGGTGTTGGAGGGGTGACTTTGTTTCTTCTGGCCCTACCTCCATTTGACAGTTACTAAGCTCAGACTTCCACACACCTGGTGGACACACTACCGCTGAGCTAACTGGCCAGGGCCCCATTCTTTCATTTTATTCTTAAAGAAGTTATTATTTCAACTCCCATTTTACAGATAAAGAATCTCAGGTGCAGATAGGTAAAATAAATGTACACAAAGCCACTTAATAAATGGCAAAGCCAGAATCCTACCCATATTTAATTTTATGTTTCTAAGGTTTTTTTTTTTTGGGGGGGGGGTATTTTTCTGAAGTTGGAAACGGGGAGGCAGTCAGACAGACTCCAGCATGCACGCAACCGGGATCCACCCGGCACGCCCACCAGGGGGCGATGCTCTGCCCATCTGGGGGTCGCTCTGTTGCAACCAGAGCCATTTTAGCACCTGAGGCAGAGGCCACAGAGCCATCCTCAGCGCCCAGGCCAACCTTGTTCCAATGGAGTCTTGGCTGCGGGAGGGGAAGAGAGAGACAGAGAGGAAGGAGAGGGGGAGGGGTGGAGAAGCAGATGGGCGCTTCTCCTGTGTGCCCTGGCTGGGAATCGAACCCAGGACTCCTGCACTCCAGGCCGACGCTCTACCACTGAGCCAACTGGCCAGGGCCGGTATTTTTTTTACTAAAAAGGGGATCTCTACCCTGTCCGGTTAGCTCAGTGGATGGAGTGTCGGCCCAGCGTGCAGACATCCGAGGTTCAATCCCTGGCCAGGACACATATGAGAAGCAACCATCTAATTCTCTTTCTCTCCCTCTCCCTCTTCTCTCTCTCATCCCCTCTAGCAGCCAGGGCTTGATTGGTTTGAGTGTTGGCCCAGGGCACTGAGGATAGCTCGCTTGATCTGAGCATGGCCCCAGATGGAGGTTGCCAGGTGGAATCCAGTTGGGGTGCATGTGGGAGTCTGTCTCTTGACCTCCCCTCCTCTCACTTAAAAAAGGGGGGGGGTTTGTATCAGGGTTTTAAAATATTAGTGTTTCCATTTTAAAAAATTAACTGAAATTTTTATGTTGTCAGTTATAGAAACACAATTTCAATTTTTTGCATAATTCACCATTAAATAACAAATATTTATTGAGTATTTACTATATCCTAGACACTATATTAACCCATTATGTGAATTAATTAGTTTGATTCTCATGAGAGCTTTATGAATTAGGCATTACTGCTATTCTCATTTTTAGCTGCAGAAACAGAGTCAGGGAGAGTTGATATAACTAGCCCAAGATCACCTACTTAATAAAGTAGCATTGCTAGGATAAAACCTGGACAACCTGGCTGGAGAGCTCTGCAATACTCTATAGCAGTGGTAGTCAACCTGGTCCCTACCGCCCACTAATGGGCATTCCAGCTTTCATGGTGGGCGGTAGCAGAGCAACCAAAGTATAAATAAAAAAATAGATTTAACTACAGTAAGTTGTTTCATAAAGATTTATTCTGCCAAACTTAGCGAAAATCTGACGTAAAGTACTTGGTAAGTAATTATTATTATATGCTTTAACTTGCTGTAACTCTGCTTTATAAATTTTATAAAGTAAAGTTACTTCCCTACTTTATAAATCACCATTACTGTGGAACTGGTGGGCGGTTAGAAAATTTTAATACTAACAGAGATACAAAAGTGGGTGGTAGGTATAAAAAGGTTGACTACCCCTGCTCTATATAAATAAGTTAAATGTAACTGTAGTTTTTTAGAACTGTGTTGTTCAAATCAGCATATTCTTCAGTAGCAAAACAAATTTCCCTTTATATTAGTCAACTTGAAGAAAATTTGCACTCTGTACTGCAGAGTTTTTACATCTACCTTGATCTTTTCTCAGCTAAGCCAAAGTGCTTTTTACAAACATTGCTAATTTTAATTCTCACTGTTATTCCATGGCAGATATTATTATCCTTCTATTTTGGTTGAGGAATAGGAAGCTCCAAGTTGCTGAGCCTGGATTTAAGTCTAACTCTAATGCCCATTGTGTTACAGTTTGCTCCTCTTTGCTCAATCTTTTCTTAGCTCAGTTTTTCTGATCTGATTCCTGGCACAGTGGTCTGTGAAACATTCAGCTGAATTTAGTGAGGCCCTGGGACAGGGAGAGATCTGAGACCTAGCCCTGTTATTTATATGGGGTGTGAAGCAATGAAGGTATTCTCCCAGAATTCAGCTTATGGTCTTTGTCTGATGTTCAGACTAGGGGTAGTACAAAAATGTGGCAATCCTACAGATCAGGGACACAAATTGAGATCTACATATGGACATCAAGGATCTGGGGGTTTTGTGGAGGCTGAAGAATTTCCTGTTACAGGGCATAAAATATGCCATTTTGAGAGGCTTGTAGTGATATTATGGGTCTTTGGTGGAGTCCAGTCACAGGTGGCCCTAGAGCTGTAAAAAGCCATTGATAAATTAAGTACATTAGATTAATTGCAATCTTTCAGTATCCTGCTTTTAAAAATTTACTCAAGTGTTCATGCAAGGTATACTTCATTGGCAGTTACAGAAATTAACTCAAGTAAAACAGAGGTTATTGTAAAGAGGTAGTAAAGAATCTTGTGGAACCCAATTAGAGGAACTCGGTCATGCTTCAGGGAATTGGAAACCTTTTCTATCTTTGGCCCTTACTCTTTCTTGGACTGTATAATCTTTTACCATTTCTCTCTAAATATGTTCAACAATCCTACTTTTTGAAGACCTGCTTCCTCTTTTTATTTATCATGGTCAATCATCAATTAATCATAGCCAATTATGGCTATAAAAAATGGAAGTTTCAGTCCTCCAATCTATATTACTGTATCAGGAGTAAATAGAAAATACAATTACAGCTCCTTAAAACAAATAAGGTTTGTTTTTTTTCTCCTTTAACAACTCTAGATGTAGGAGGTAATGGTGTTCATAGAATAATTCAATGGTGGCAGAGCCAATATTTCAGTGACCTTCCTCACATGGTTGCAAGATGATTGATTGAACTCCATCCATCATAGCCATGATCATAACAGAATAAAAAGAAGAATGAGATATAGGGAAGTATTAACTGTTTTGTCCCATTTTCCAAGAAAGCAAAACATTCCAGAAATTCTTACCAAAATCTCCCTTACATTTCATTAGCCAAAACTAAGTGTTATAGCTACCTCTAGCTACAAAGTGGGCAGGCAAAGTGAGCTAGGCACATTGTTGTCCTAAATGAATATCAGTTCTGTTAGCAAGAAAGAATATGAAAATGGATACTATATTGGTATCTAACGGTCTCTAAGAATTTGCTAGCTCAGCTCCCTGCAGCAAACAACCCAGCCTCTGTTTAGCCTAATAAATCATTACCCAATCCAGGGAAAAGAGGGAACATAATGTGAAATGCTACCTTATTGGGACTGTGGCTAGGATAGCTTCTCTAAGAAGGAATGTAGAAGGGTCTTTACAGAAGGTAGACTTCTGAGAGGATGCCACTGATCCCTGCTTCTCTTCTTCTCTTCTCTTCTCTCCTTCCCTCTCACACTGCTCCCATAGTTTCACTTACCTCCTCATAAAAGATATATGGACAAATAAAGAACCTCCTTTTTATTTTTTTTCCATTGACGAGAGGGAGGAAGGGAGAGAGAAAGAGAGGGGAAAGGGAGAAAAGGGAAGGGAGAGAGAGAGAAGCATCATCTTGTTTCACTTAATTGCTCCATCTAGTTGTGTACTCATTGATTGTTTCTCACATGTGCCCTGATGGGGGTTAGGGGTGTCAAACCCATGAACCCTGGCACAATGCTTTATCTACTGAGCCACCTGGTCAAGGTCATGAACCCCCTTTTATTTTATTTTTTTTTCTTTCCTGCATTTTTCTGAAGTTGGAAACGGGGAGGCAGTCAGACAGACTCCAGCATGAGCCCAACCTGGATCCACCCAGCATGCCCACCAGGGGGCTATGCCCTGCCCATCTGGGGTGTTGCTCTATTGCAACCAGAGCCATTCTAGCGCCTGAGGAAGAGGCCACAGAGCCATCCTCAGCGCCCGGACCAACCCTGCTCCAATGGAGCCTTGGCTGCGGGAGGGGAGAAGAGAGACAGAGAGGAAGGAGAGGGGGAGGGGTGGAGAAGCAGATGGGCGCCTCTCCTGTGTGCCCTGGCCGGGAATCGAATCTGGGACCTTCTGCACGGCAGGCCAATGCTCTACCACTGAGCCAACCGGCCAGGGCATGAACCCCTTTTAAACGGATCATTTTTCTTGCAAAGAACTTAAGTTAATACTTAGTAAATTTGTGTTTTTAATATATATATTTATAAATAAATGAATTAGTGTTCCTTGTTAACTGCTTTCCCAATACTTATTCCCCCTTGTTTTCTTGCTAACAGAACCCTAAATTTGTTTTGGGAAGCAATGTTACTAAACTCACGCAAGATACTCACTTTCCAGCTTCCTTAAAATCAAGGTGGCCATGCACAGTTTTGACCAATAACAGTAAAGGAGAAATGGTTTCAGGGAGCTCTCAGGAAAGCTTTTGCTTTCCTAACAAAGGGATCAGATGTAGCTGGTGCTGCTTTCTTGCCCCAGAGAAAAGGTCCATCTGAAATAATGAGCTCCCCCCTCGTCCAACCAGCTATACTTAAGGGTTATGACTAAGTTGTAATAATATGACACCTCTTGTTGCAACCTTATAGATGGTGGGGTGGAGGAACAGGATAAGGGGAACAGAGTTCTTAGAGATTTTCTGGGTATATAATCCCATGGGTACTTGATATAATAAAGTTAAAAGATAAATAGTACTGGAGGTACGAAGAAATTTTGTTGCTAGAATATCCAAGAATACCCAATTCTGCATTACTTTTCTTCTCAACTGTTCCCTGAGAGAAGAACAATAAAAATGGTAAACAGAGCACTATATTTTTATTAGTTATACCTGGGCTCAATATATCCAAGATGGAATTCTGGAAAACCTCATTTGAAGTACATGGCATATACTTGATGCCTAAGAGAAGCTGCTACCTCCCCAACTCAGCGTTAATAAATATATTACCAACATTTTATCACCTGCAGGGCACAGGAATCTTAGGTGAAGAGAAAGGACTTTGGTAATCTGAGCAGAATAAAAGGAGGAACAGCCAAGAACAAGGCCATACCCTGCTGCCTGGTCTTTAGTCTGGTAAACCCATTTGTCTGCTCACCAGTAAATGTGATCCAGACAATGTCTTTCCATCTGATCTATGAGTTTGGTGTTCCATCCTGTTTAGGAAGAGGGAAGAAAAGAACAGGAAAAGGTGCAGGAACCATCTGTTAGAGATTTTTCTCATGTGAGTAAAGGAACTGGGAACACTTCTCTCTTACCTCTTTGGTCTCAGCTGCACAGCAAACCAAAAATGTACCCACTATTTTATTTTTTATCTCTGATTATGTTTATCTACAATTGTTAAACTTTGTTTAATAAGTACAATGTGGTAGCATAGTCTAGGTAGTGCAATATTAGATCAGCAATAGATCTTCCAGTTGAACAATATGAAAACCCTTTTAGATTTTTATGCAAAGATAAAGATCCCATACAGAAACCAGCTTCTTTTGTAGAAGTTAAAGGCAAACAGGATCTTCTCTCCAATATCTTAAGTTTCTTTATCTTGATCAGAGGAGGTATTGCCCAGATGCCTAGGTGAAGTATGGTTTCCTTCAGAAGCTACAGATTTGGCTCTACTGCAGTGGGATTGTAACACTTTTAAAAGTTTTGTGGTTGGATTCACATAACTTCAAGTCTCCCCTGGGTCTTACATTTCTCAAGTTTCAGTCTCACACTCAAAGTGCAGGACTAAGTGCTTATGACAATCCCAAGCAAATATAATGTTCCCATATCACTGTTAGCAGCCCTATTGTTTGGGGAACAAGGTTAGAGGGTGAACAGAAAAAAAGAGCCAAAATCTGGTTTTCAACTTTATATGCATGCCTGTCAATTTGGATTAATAGTGCACTGTCTATAATTTATTAAATAAAAATCAACTGAAAAATTGTCAAGAGATCAAGTGAGCTTCCATATTTATTTTCTAAAAGCCTGTAGAATCTCAAATATTTATTAGATCTGTGCTGCTACTATCAGCACTTACCAAACATAGATTCATGGCAGTATTGATTTCCATTGGCTTTTGAATTTCCCAGGCTTTGGTTATAAATTGCAACACATATTTTTTTCTACTATCTAATTTTTTTCCTGTCACAGCAAGATGTAACCTGTCTTGGAGAACTATACCATTATTCAGGTCCAAGTGAGAAACAAAGTAGCTTGGTGGGTGTGAGAGAGCAGGATACTCTCCTGCCAATCAATGCTTAAAAGTATGTGCACTTGGGCCTGACCTGTGGTGGCGCAGTGGATAAAGCGTCAACCTGGAAACGCTGAGGTTACTGGTTCAAAACACTGGGCTTGCCTGGTCAAGGCACATATGGGAGTTGATGCTTCCTGCTCCTCCACCCTTCTCTCTCTCTCTCTCTCTCCCCTCTCTATAATGAATAAATAAAATCTTAAAAAAGTATGTGCACTACATTTTTTTTTTCTATCTACAGGGTCCTTTCCTTGCTGGCCATAAAGGAGAAATTTCCTTTCTCCATGTGGGACTCTGCCTTCTAATCTAGCTTCACTAGAAGTGCAGCTATCTTTTCAGTTTACCTTTACCACAGTATCTCCTATTTCAGGACAGACTCTTTTCCTCTTATAAGTAGCTGTAACTGTGATTACTAAATATATGAGGATATATAAACTATTTCTTCATGTAGAGTCATGGGAAAACGTGGTCGTGCTGTGGGTTACTTAAAACCTAAGTGAAGTTCCCTAATGGCACTTTTTTTTCCAAGTTCAAATCCAAATACCGTTCTCTGGCTAGCCACAAGGCACAGGAATCTGAATTAATGCCAGTATTTATAGGGAAATAGGGAGAGGAAAGGAGGGAGGGTGAGAAGGGAGAAAAGGAAGGAAGAGTGGGGAAGGGAGAGAAGAGTTGAGAAATATTGTAGATAGAGAGAGAGATAAATACATGGAAAGAGAGAGTGAAAGAGAGAAGCATAGCACTCCCAGAATTGTTGTAAGATAGGCTCTGGCTCTCTTACAATATCCACAACAGAGATGGGAGGAATAGGATAGGAAAGGTCATGCATGGGCATGGGACTCTTTTGTAGACAATGATTTCACCTGCTATTAAATTTGACCCAAACACAGTCATATCTTCTGACCTATGTCAACTGATGATCATTGGAACCAATTCAATGCCAACAGGAATCCCTAATTTGGGGAGTGGTGAAGAAGAAAACGTTTTTCACTGAATATATACCATGAACTTTCATATTTTCTAAACTTTTGAATATACATTTACTTTGCATGAAATATTATTATCCCTTTCTGGAAAACTCTTACTCATCTGTCAATTCCCAGAGTAATGCCAAAGTCTTCTACGTCTTTTTTTTAAAAAATTTATTTAAGAAAGACATCTTCATGACCCACAAGGTGCCATCCTCTGTGCCTCCACAGAGCACTGTTTTTTTTTTTTTTTTTTTTTTTTGTTGTTGTTGTTTTGAATTTTTCTGAAGCTAGAAACGGGGAGAGACAGTCAGACAGACTCCCGTATGAGCCCGACCGGGATTCACCCGGCACGCCCACCAGGGGGCGACGCTCTGCCCACCAGGGGGTTGCTCTGCCGCAACCAGAGCCACTCTAGCGCCTGGGGGGCAGAGGCCAAGGAGCCATCCCCAGCGCCCGGGCCATCTTTGCTCCAATGGAACCTCGGCTGTGGGAGGGGAAGAGAGAGACAAAGAGGAAGGAGAAGGGGAGGGGTGGAGAAGCAAATGGGCGCTTCTCCTGTGTGCCCTGGCCGGGAATCGAACCCGGGACTTCTACACACCAGGCCAACGCTCTGCCACTGAGCCAACCAGCCAGGGCCACAGAGCACTGTTTTTTTTTGTTTGTTTGTTTTGTTTTTTGTATTTTTCTGAAGCTGGAAATGGGGAGAGACAGTCAGACAGACTCCCGCATGCGCCCGATCAGGATCCACCCCGCACGCCCACCAGGGGCAACGCTCTGCCCACCAGGGGGCGATGCTCTGCCCCTCCAGGGCATTGCTCTGCCGTGACCAGAGCCACTCTAGCGCCTGGGGCAGAGGCCAAGGAGCCATCCCCAGCGCCCGGGCCATCTTTGCTCCAATGGAGCCTTGGCTGCGGGAGGGGAAGAGAGAGACAGAGAGGAAGGAGGGGGGGTGCAGAAGCAAATGGGCGCTTCTCCTATGTGCCCTGGCCGGGAATCGAACCCGGCTCCCCTGCACGCCAGGCCGATGCTCTACCGCTGAGCCAACCGGCCAGGGCCCAGAGCACTGTTTTTGAAGAACTTAACTGAGCTATGAAAGTAAAGGTGAATAAGAAGAAACTATTTTCCTCTCTTACACTTCTTAGAGTGTCTTTTTGGGGGACATAGTAGGCCCTCATCTTTCATTAAATTTTTAAATGTAGATAAATCTCTCCAGAGACTAGAAGAGTTCAGTATCCAGTTTTATAATGTTGTCATGTTTCCAATGTTACGAGCCATATTTCCCTTTGAAATGTAAAGATACATCTCCAGAGTTAATGTGGGAGCCCATCTCCAGGTGTAACTATTTGTCTTTCAGGAAGATTCAAGGTGTTTTTTTGCAGAGAAACAGAAGAATTTCATTATTTATTTATTAATTAATTTATTTATTTTCAGTAGGCAAATAACTTTACTAATCTTTGTTTCAACATTCATTCCCAGGCTTCTTCAGCTTAATTAGCTGCAAAGAATGATTTGTGTATAAGCAAAAACTAAAAAGAGCTGCAGTGTCCAAGGGGCTCAAGTTTAAAAATATTAGAGATCTAGATTTTATCAGATCCATAAACAAAATTTGAAAAAGCAGTCATAATATAAAATAGCAGCTCCCAGTAACTTTTTCAAGTTTATCTTCTTTAGAAGTTGACTCCATTCAGTTTGCTTCTTTCTTGGAAGACTCATCAAAATTCTCCATAAGATCTGGAACTTCATCATCATCCTCTTCCTCTCCATTAGCAAGTGGTGCTCTTCCATCCACAGATGGTTTGGGCAGAGCTTCAGCTTGTTTCCTTAAACTGGTTAGACTGTCTGCACCAAGCTGGTTTGAGATGCTGGGTAGCGTTTCTGTCAGCTGCTCTGTCTCAGCGTGGCGGTGATGGGGAAAGTGCTGCCAGAGATGCCTGAACGTCAGGGTGTTAAAGTGGATCACTGTTCCTTGGGCTGTGAACATATTTACTTCTTCAATACCAGAGAAATTGTTTACCCCCAACTTCTTTTAGGACTGCAGGTTTGTTTTGTTTTTTTTTTTTTAATCACCTGCTGTGTTTGAAGTGTGGCAAGTTTCTCTTGATTCATGATAGTTTCTTTACTCTTGTTGGAGAGGAAATAGGGCCTTATAGGGGACCACGGTTGGCAATCAGGGGGTCTTGGGCAGACCAGCGGAGAATAAGTACACACACACACACACATGCATGCATGCGCGTGCGCGCACACAGGGATGCAAGATAGCAACTAGACAGGGTTTTAGCCTTTTGGAAGAAGTTAATTAACTAAAAAAAATAGCCACCTCAATTCCCAAGTGAACGTTGAATTTGCTTTACTGTGTAAGTTGTGTGGAATTTGATCCTGACTTTGCAGTCTCTTGAGGATTCCTTATATGCATGTACTGCATTGTGCTTACTCCATAATAAATGTTTTATTTCGTTCCATATTGATGTGAATAAGACTCTCTTTGCTGACTGGAGTATTTATTTCACCAACATAGAAGCAGATAGGCTGATGTGTGCAAAGGAGCTCATAGTTTATACTGAAACCCCAGGAAAAATGTTGAAAGAGTTTAAATGCAGCAGTGACACAATTCTGCATCTAGATAGATATATAGAAGAATTAAAGGTGACTAGCAATATTTAAATACTTATTTCTTTGTTTCACTGTAGACATAATACAAATCTGCTATAGAATATAATGAATTCAATCAATGTAGAGTATAGATTTTATATAACTACATGCAGACTTATAAGACCTAAGCAAATTCTGTTAGAAGTTTGTCCTTGTGAGACCTTGATGGTCCTTGAAAAGGATCAACACCAAGGAATTGTCTTCCTTTGAACCTGAAAGGTATGTCTGTATCATATGGAAGAAAAAGTATAACCTGTGTGAGAACTCTATTGAAGCTCACTGCCTTATTCATAGTTGTAATACATATTCCCTAGGTTCTGATCCTCCCTGTTGATTACAGTTTGTTGATTATTTCCATCTGGTATTTCTTTCTTTTTAAATTTATTCATTTTAGAGAGGTGGGAGGGAGAGAGAGTGTGAGAGAAAGTGAGAGAAGGGGTGGGAGGGGAGAAGTAACAGGAAGCATCAACTCCCATATGTGCCTTGACCTGGCAAATCGAGGCTTTAGAACTGGTGACCTCAGCATTCCAGGTTGAGGCTTTATCCACTGCACCACCACAGGTCAGACTCCATATGGCATTTCTATTTAATTAGTCTTAGATTATTTTTTATCCTTTCAATTGTTCTTCTCTTTCTTCAATATTTTCTGACTGTCTAGTCTTTATAGAATTTTATTTTTGTCTTATATTCCATTTGAGCTCTCCTTTAATGTTTCATTAGCAATTCTTGGGCCTCTCAGACATCTAACACAGAGTATAGGTATTTTTACACTCCCTAAACTGTTTAAACCTTTTTTTATTTAATGAACATCTAGCAGGGCATGTGATGTTTGTAAATATGTTTATGCACTGTATTAAGTTCAAAATTTGTTGCCATATTTTTATCATTATACATTAAAGTAACTCTAAGCCTAATTTCAAAAAAAAAAAAGATCAAGTAAAGAAGTCCTCAAAAAGCCACAAAATTTGTGTAAATAGTCACTACCCACATGTCATTTCTCAGTGTCAATATTTTGAAAATGAACCTGTGTAGTTTGGAAAGGATCATTGGATACTTACATGTTCATTAACTGGAGAGTTTACATAGATTTCTTCCTCGGATGAAGTTTGAGGAAATATATCTAAGTACTTTATAGATATAGCTATATTTGAAAAACTGCAAGGACTGGTCTGTGGCTGCGTGCCCAAGGGGGAGTGGAAAGGAGCTGGGGCTAGATATATAGAGGAAAGATCTTGAGGACCTCTAACGCTAAGCTAAGGACTTCATACTTTATCCTTTATTATAAGCAATAAGATCTACTGAAAAATAGCTCTAATTTTTACTAAATTATGTACGTTAAGTGCATTCTCTCATTTGATCCTCATAACTATTCTATAGGTACTATAATTATTCCCATTTTACAGATGAAACAGAATTATAGAGGTTAGCATCTTAGCTTAAGGAAACATAGCTACCAGGTGGGGGAGGCAGAAATTCATATTGGCTCTAACTCAGAAGTCCATACTCTAAACTAGAGGGGAAGTGAGAGTAAGAGATTTATGTTTCACAAAGATCATTCCGGTAAGTGCAAGAACAGATTGCACAGACAAGTCTAAAGGTAGGGAGACCATTGAGGATGCAACTGTAGTAGTCAAGAACTGTTAGTTCCTTTACCATAGGAGTTATGCAGTTGAGTAACATGATCAGATAAGTTATTTAGAACATTCCTCTGGAAGTCCTTGTGAAGGATGGATTGAAGTGTAGGAGGAGAGACTAAACAATATTTTGAGATTGTTGGGACTGTCACTCCCTACCACTGAGAAGCCTGTCGAGGGACCAGGAGAGGGTCCTATCTAAGTCCCACAGTTTCTTTTGATCTACAATACATCCTGTACCTCTCCCCATTTCACCCACACCTTGACTACATTCCATCCAGACTCTAAGAAGGAAGGCGGCTTTTGCTCATGTTCATAAGGTGAAGGATTGAGCTCCAACAGCAGCACGGGTGGCCGCGACGGTCGCCGGCGGGGGTGGGGCGCATGCGCGCGGTTGCTAGGCGACCGCAGTCAGGGCGCCGCGGCTGTAAAGGCGCCGGGGCTGTGTGTGTAGGCAGCGGCGCCAGAGGAGGAGGAGCACGAGGTTGCAGCTGCGACCACGGCCCGAGAGGGATCCGCCGGTGCTCTGTGGCGGCGGGGGCTGAGGGACTGGAATCAGCCCTGGGGGTCGCTTCGCTGTGGGGATCGGGGGCGGCGCTCCCGCCCGCGGTCAGGCCTAGTACTCCGGGAGGGTCCGAGCCGCTGGGCGAGGGCCTCCTCTCCTTTGCCGCCTCTCGCCCTTCCACGTCGATGGTGGTGAAGTTGGAGGCGCCAGGGAGAGCTAGGCACCAGACTGCATCCCTTGCACCCAGCTTCTGTAGGGGCGCTTCTCTGGCCCGCGCTCACGGACACCTGCGCCGCCACCTCCGCTCGCCCGCTGAGACCACCCCTGGCGGCGGGCGGGGGGGTGGTCTCCCCCTGCAGGAGCTGAGCCGCAGAGGGCCACGACGGGGACCGTAGGAGAGTAGGGGTGAGTAGTGGCACCGCACTCACCCGGTGCTGGAGCGCGTTTCTGACCTCCGGGGCCCTGGGAGGCAACCCAAGCGCAGCTCTGTCTTGCAGATGCCTCTACTACATCTGTTCACGGCTCCCTATTTCCTTTGAGGTACCTTTCCTTCTCAGAACCATCGCGATCTGGTCTCAACCCCTGCGCCCAGGAATGCGGGGTCGGTGCTGAAGGCCTGTTTCTTAAATGCCATAGATGCTGATAATTCTACGTACAGTCCTATAGCCTGGTCCCTGATTCGGGGAGACTTTCCCAGTGCCGAGCTCGCCCCTTTTCCCTCGCTCTTGCTCTGAGGAGGCTTAGTTTGACCACAGGCTTCTCAAATGTGGATTTTCAGGCTGCTGTTGCTCCAAGCCTCAAGGCTTGAACCGGCAACTAGCATGGCCCCTTACTTTCAGTTTTCTTGCTCTTATTTTCCGAGAGGTTCTGCAAGTCGTGTGCCTGGCTTCTGACTCCTGACATATAACAGTTAGGAAGACAGTACTTATATTAATAACAATAAAACAAACTAGGAAACACTCCACTTTACTTCCAAAGTGGCATCAAACTTGAAGTAGACAAAGAATGTCTGATTGGTAACAGGGCAAACAGATTTTACAAATTAACCACTCTTCCTCCAGAATGACACCTCTTTTTAAATAAATATGGTGAAACCTAAAATGTTCTTAATAAAAGCGAGAATGTGTTATGATCTATCTGTTCTTCCTGGGGTAGTCGGAAGGTGAGAATAGTTGCTTCCAAAAGTCATTGGTTTAGGGGACCTGAAGTGATGTTTTGGACAGGGTGATTAGATGAGGATCTAAAGTTGTAAGGTGCTTTTTGAAAATTAGCAACATTATCTTGGAGGAGTGAAGTGTTACTGAAAGCAAATGGTTGAAAAACTTAATATTCACAGTTGACTCCTTTCAAAAGTAGATAATTTTAGATTAGTGATTTTGAAAGATGGGTTCCTTTTATTGGACTTTAATACCTTCATACTGGTTTTAAAACCATTTCAGTTTCATTTTATTCAGAAGAAAAAAAGTAAAAGGAAAGAAGTGGAAAAGAAGTGAAATAATGGAAAAGCTAAATTTAGTTTTGGATAAATGCTTTTAAGCTAAAGATTTTTAAAAAGGATATAGCTGACACTTGTGATTAGATAACTTGACAGAATAAGTCAAGACTGACAAGTCCCTGATTGTTTTGGGTAAAATGCTTTGCTTTGGCAGTTTTCATGATGTTTGAGCTTCTCTTGGGTATGATTTAAATCACAATGTAATTCTGGTATTACTGCAAAATAATCTTGTTTTAAGTGGCCAACTGACATGCTTCTAGTTGCTAGAGTTTCAAATTTAAAGATTTTTGTTTTGTTTCATTTTGGAAAAGTTCTTGGTGAGTTAAGTCTGAATTATTTGAAATAATAATGTACCAATTAGGTACTTGCTGTTCATCTTTACATACTTGTAGAATGAGGAAGTAACTGGGGTCCAATTTAGAATTCTGTTGTAATGAATATGGCTATGAAGGTGTTACATCAGGGGTCCCCAAACTTTTTACACAGGGGGCCAGTTCACTGTCCCTCAGACCGTTGGAGGGCCGGACTATAAAAAAAAACTATGAACAAATCCCTATGCACACTGCACATATCTTTTTTTTTTTTTTTCACATATCTTATTTTAAAGTAAAAAAACAAAACGGGAACAAATACAATATTTAAAATAAAAAACAAGTAAATTTAAATCAAGAAACTGACCAATATTTCAATGGGAACTATGGGCCTGCTTTTGGCTAATGAGATGGTCAGTGTGCTCCTTTCATTGACCACCAATGAAAGAGGTGCCCCTTCTGGAAGTGCAGCGGGGGCTGGATAAATGGCCTCAGGTGGCTGCATGTGGCCCGCGGGCCGTAGTTTGGGGACCCCTGTGTTACATACTTGAGAGCAGCATTTGCCTGACCTGTGGTGGTGCAGTGGATAAAGCGTTGACCTGGAATGCTGAGGTCGCTGGTTCGAAACCCTGGGCTTACCTGGTCAAGGCACATATGGGAGTTGATGCTTCCTGCTCCTCCCCTCTTCTCTCTCTCTCTCTCTCTCTCTCTCTCTCTCTCTCCTCCTCCTCCTCTTCCTCTCCTCTCTAAAATGAATAAATAAAGTCTTTAAAAAAAAATAAAACAGCGGTTCTCAACCTGTGAGTCGCGACCCCGGCGGCGGGGGGGTGGGGGTGTCAAACAACCAAAACACAGGGGTCGCCTAAAGCCATCGGAAATGAGAACCGCTGTTAAAAAAAAAAAAAAAAAAGAGCAGCATTTACATAGTGTCATAACCACATTATAAGATAATATTAATAGTTAATTTTGCAAGCAAGTGCAATCAAGGCACTTCATCAGTAAACTCTGGGATGAGTTATTTTTTTACTTGAATTCAGTATACTTTTTTTTTATATATACAGAGTCAGAGAGAGGGACAGATAGGGACAGACCAAACCGGAAGGAAGAGAGATGAGAAGCATCAATTCTTTGTTGCATCACCTTAGGTTGTCCACTGATTACTCTCTCATATGTGCCTTGATGGGGGGAGCTGCAGCAGAGTGAATGACCCCTTGCTTGAGCCAGTGACCTTAGGCTCAAGGCATTGACCATGGCATCATGTATTTGATCCCACACTCAATCCAGCGACCCTGTGCTCAAGCTGGTGAGCCTGTGCTCAACCAGGATGAGCCCATGCTCAAGCTATTGACCATGGGGTTTCTTTTTCTTTCTTTCTTTCTTTTTTTTTTTTTTTTTTTTGTATTTTTCTGAAGCTGGAAACGGGGAGGCAGTCAGACAGACTCCAGCATGCACCCGACTGGGATCCACCCGGCATGCCCACCAGGGGGTGATGCTCTGCCCATATGGGGCGTCACTCTGTTGCTACCAGAGCCACTCTAGCGTGTGAGGCAGAGGCCATCTTTGCTCCAATGGAGCCTTGGCTGCGGGAGGGGAAGAGAGAGACAGAGAGGAAGTAGAGGGGGATGGAGAAGCAGATGGGCGCTTCTCCTGTGTGCCATGGCCGGGAATCAAACCCGCGACTTCCGCACACCAGGCTGATGCTCTACCACTGAGCCAATCAGCCAGGGCTAGACCATGGGGTTTCAAACCTCAGTCCTCCGCATCCTAGTTTGATGCTCTATCCACTGTGCCACCGCCTGATCAGGTGAATTCAACATACTTTTATATTCTCTATTCTCCAAGTGCCCATTAGTATACTAGGTACTGTGGAGAAAAGAACAGAGACAGGCCCCAGGAGTTAAATTGATTATCCATTAGAGAAAAAAAAATGCATACATGAGACATCATGGCCAACGATAGAAACATACAGTAGTACAGAATTAGAGATAAAATAATTAAGAGTAAAAAAGCTTTGAAGGTTGGTGTTCATCTGATATGTCTTTATAAAGTCAGACTTGAGGCCTTGGCTAGTTGGCTCAGTGGTAGAGTGTCGGCCTGGCGTGAGGAAGTCCCGGGTTTGATTCCTGGCCAGGGCACACAGGAGAGGTGCCCATCTGCTTCTCCACCCCTTCCCCTCTCCTTCCTCTCTGTCTCTTCCTCTCCTGCAGCCGAGGCTCCATTGGAGCAAAAGATGGCCCGGGCGCTGGGGATGGCTCCTTGGCCTCTGCCTCAGGTGCTAGAGTGGCTCTGGTTGCGACAGAGCAACGCCCCAGATGGGCAGAGCATCGCCCCCTGGTGGGCGTGCCGGGTGGATCCTGGTTGGGCGCATGCTGGAGTCTGTCTGACTGCCTCCCCGTTTCCAGCTTCAGAAAAATACAAAAATAAAATAAAATAAAATAAAGTCAGACTTGATTCAGTTTTTGATAGAACTATAAAATTTGCTAGAAGAGGGGAGGTCAGTATGACATAAACAAAGGCACTTTCTAATCTCTGTAAATATTACACTCTTGGATAAACCTAAGAGGAGATGCTTCTGTCAGTGGCAATGAACTTCTTTGTAATGAATATACTTTCTTATGACAAATTACATATTAAATTAAATATTAGATAAATGGAAATCAAAACTTCGATGAGATGCCACCTCACACCTGTTAGATTGGCTGTTATCAACAAGACAGGTAAAAAGAAGTGTTGGAGAGGCTGTGGAGGAAAAGGAACCCTCATTCACTCCTGGTGGGAATGTAAACTGGTACAATCATTTTGGAAGACGGTATGGTGGTTCCTCAAAAAATTAAGAATAGAACTACCATATGACCCAGCAATCCCTCTACTGGGTATCTATCCTCCAAAACTCACAAACATTGGTACACAAAGACACTTGCACCTCCATGTTCATCACAGCATTATTCACATGGCCAAGGGATGGAAACAACCAAAGTGTCCCTTGATAGAAGATTGGATAAGAAAGTGGTAGTACATATATACAATGGAATACTACTCAGCCATGAGAAATGACATAATGACATGTACGACAATATGAATGGACTTGAGAACATTTACTTAGAATATACTAAGTGAAATAAGTAAATCAGAAAAAGCTAAGAATTAGGGGATTCCATACATATATGGGATATGAAACTGAGACTCATGGACAGAGATAAAAGTGAAGTGGTTACCAGGGGGAGGGGAATAAGGACAGATAAACATATAGTGATGGAACATTTGACTTTGAGTGATGGGTACACAACACAATCAACAGTTCAAATGCTATAAAGATATTACCTGAAACATAAGTATTCTTATTGATCAATGTCACCCCATTAAATTTAATTTATAAAAATAATTAAATATGTTTTAAAATGTACATATTTAAAAGTCATATTTAAAATAATCACCCTATTTTTTGAAGCAAGTGAGAATATTTTCTAGGCAGATATAAAATATTAAATACACATATTTTTATAACCTGTTCATTTTCCACTGTCTCCTGAGATAATTATGTGTTTTGTATGAGACCAATCTCATTGGTACAACTTTAGATTATTAATATGCTTCAAAGACTATTTCTTGATAAAGAAAAGTAAGGAAATTCTTTAAACAACATGAATTTTGGTCCATAAAAGTTTATTACGTAGTTTTAGTACTGCTATATTTTTAGTTTTTTGACAGGGACAGAGAGACAGAGAGAGGGACAGATAGGGACAGACAGGAAGGGAGAGAGATGAGAAGCATCAGTTCTTCTTTGTGGCACCTTAGTTGTTCATTGATTGCTTTCTGATATGTGCCTTGTCCAGGGTGGGGGCTATAGCAGAGCAAGTGACTCCTGGCTCAAACCAGCAACCTTGGGCTTCAAGCCAGTGACCTTTGGGCTCAATCCAGCAACGATGGGGTCATGTCTGGGATCCCATGCTCAAGCCAGTGACCCCGTGCTCAAGCCCAATTAGCCCTTGCTGAAGCTGGTGACCTCGGATTTTCAAACCTGGGTCCTCTGCGTCCCAGTCCAGCGCTCTATCCACTGTGCCACTGCTTGGTCAGGCAGTACTACTATTTCTATTATTTTCTAAAAACAAAGGGGGGTATGTCAAATTCCTGCAAATTGATGTCTGTCAAAGTTTTAGTAATGTTATGAGTAATGCATGTGTTAATAGTTGGCATCTGCCCTGGCCGGTTGGCTCAGCGGTAGAGCGTCGGCCTGGCGTGCGGGGGACCCGGGTTCGATTCCCGGCCAGGGCACATAGGAGAAGCACCCATTTGCTTCTCCAACCCCACCCCCTCCTTCCTCTCTGTCTCTATCTTCCCCTCCCGCAGCCAAGGCTCCATTGGAGCAAAGATGGCCCGGGCGCTGGGGATGGCTCCTTGGCCTCTGCCCCAGGCACTAGAGTGGCTCTGGTCGTGGCAGAGCGATGCCCCGGAGGGGCAGAGCATCGCCCCCTGGTGGGCAGAGCTTCGCCCCTGGTGGGCGTGCCGGGTGGATCCCGGTAGGGCACATGCGGGAGTCTGTCTGACTGTCTCTCCCCGTTTCCAGCTTCAGAAAAATACAAAAAAAAAAAAAAATAATTGGCATCTAACATTAGAGTTGAATCTATAATTACAAACCTCTACAAAAGTAATTTTACTGCTTTTCTAATAACTTTGCTGTGTTGAGAATTAGTTATATGACCAATAGTCTCCTGGGGTTTAGTCAACCATTATAAATTGATGTTTATATGTAGGAAAAGAACAATAAGAAAATATACTATAATTATTACATCAATAGAGGGGTGTGTCTTCCAACATAAATTTACATATCAGATTTTTTTTTTATTTAGTGAGAGGAGGGGAGGCAGAGAGACAGACTCCTGCATGTGCCCGACTGGGATCCACCCAGCAAGCCCACTAGGGGCGATACTCTGCCTATCTGGAGCTTTGCTAAGTTGCTCAGCAACTGAGCTCTTCTTATCACTTGAGGTGGAGGCCCTGGAGCCATCCTCAGTGCACAGGGCCAACTTGTTCCAACTGAGCCATGGCTGCTGCGGGGAGGGGAGAACGAGAGAGAGAAGCAAGCTGAGGAGGGGTGGAGAAGCAGATGGGCACTTCTCTTGTGTATCCAGACTGGGAATCAAACCCAGGACATCCATATTCCAGGCCAACATTCTACCACTGAGTCAGCCAGGCAGGGCCCACATATTAAAATGTAAAAGGGAAAAAAAAATCTTGATTTAATACACAGATTTACTCTAAGGAGCAATATGCCAAAATTTGACATTTTTTGAGGGTTCTATATGCCATCTTATACCTTTCATTTAGTATCATTTGATGCCAGTCATATTCTTCTCTGAGTATAGTTATTATTAATAAACATGAATTCACAGTAGCTAATAGTTTCAACAAATATAATTGTTTTGAGCATTCTCTACCTAAAGCATAAGTTATGAGTTAAATAAAGAAGTTACTAGTTAGAGAACCAAATGGTCCACACAGATACTGTCAATGAATATTTGATCATTGTTAGGCATTAACCAGCTAACGGAAAGCAAAATATATTCAAAAGGCATTGGGATCAGTCTCCTTAACTAAGCAAGTATTACACATTTCTGTTCTTACTTAGCTGCTTATGCTAGTATCAAAAGGGAAGATTGTTGGGAAGAGCATTGGTGAATTAAAATAATGGTCAAGGCCTGACCAGGCGGTGGCGCAGTGGATAGAGCGTCGGACTGGGATGCGGAAGACCTAGGTTTGAGACCCCGAGGTCGTCAGCTTGAGTGCAGGCTCATCTGGTTTGAGCAAAAAAGCTCACCAGCTTGGACCCAAGGTCGCTGGCTTGAGCAAGGGGTTACTCAGTCTGCTGAGGCCACCGGTCAAGGCACATATGAGAAAGCAATCAATGAACAACAAAGGTGTCACAAGGAAAAACTAATGATTGATGCTTCTCATCTCTCTCCATTCCTGTCTGTCTGTCCCTATCTATCCCTCTCTCTGACTCTCTCTCTGTCTCTGTAAAGAAAAATAAAAAAAAATAAAAAAAAGAAAGAAAAATAAAATAATGGGCAAACTGCTGAGAAAATTAAAATTACCTTATATCAACTTCTAAGTACTGTGGTGGTTTAAGGCAGGTACACATCTTAGGTAAATTGATAAATTTTAGTGGTGACAGCATGTGAAATAAGGTAAGGGATTGTCAGTTTCTATTACTGTATAATAGCTATTTTTACAGTATTACTGAATGTGTTGGTAGAGCAGCATACACTGAGTATCACTGATGTATCCATAAGTTATAAGTTTTTTTTTTTTAATGTGAGAGGAGGGGAGGTAGTGAGACAGACTCCCACATACGCCCTGACTGGGATCCACGTGGCAACCCTGTCTGGGGCCAATGCTCATGCACTGAGCTATTGTTAGTGCCTGACGTTGTCACAGTCAGACCAACCGAACTATCCCCAGGCCATGCTCAAACTATCAATAATTGAGTCACTGCCTGAAGGAGGGGAAGAGAGAGTGAAGGGGAAGAGGGTGGGGAGAGAAGCAGATGGTTACTTCTCCTGTGTGCCCTGACTGGGATTCCAACCCTAGACTTCCGTACCCAGGGCTAACAGTCTATCCATTGAGCCACCAGCCAGGGCCATAATTTTCTTTAAATATGTAGTTTTAAATATGTTGTCATATTCTTAATTATTATCTTTATTATGTCAATGTATTGAAAACTTTCCCAGCTGAGTACAACTCTAAATTTTATTATGGAAGTTTATGGGGATAATGGCTTTGATCACACAGTTCTTTTTGGGCTGTAGTTTTGGGAACATAACCTTTTTTTTTTTTTTTTTTTTTTTTTTATTTTTCTTAAGTTGGAAATGGGGAGGCAGTCCGACCGGGATCCACCCGGCATGCCCACCAGGGTGCAATGCTCTGCCCATCTGGGGCATTGCTCTGCCGCAATCAGAGCCATTTTAGCACCTGAGGGTGTGGAGAAGCAGATGGGCACTTCTCCTGTGTGCCCTGGCCGGGAATCGAACCCGGGACTCCCACACGCCAGGCTGACACTCTACCACTGAGCCAACCAGCCAGGGCCATAGTCTTTTTTATTAAGTGAAAAATACCCACAACCAATTCAATGCAGGAATAAAAGTGGAGAGGATAATTCCTTAATGTTTAGTACCTACAAACAAAACAAAACATTCATATATAAGTTATAAACTAATATTCATAAGAACAGTCTCATACACAATTATCATTCTTTTAATATCATATTATGAATTGTTAACTCTCATTGGACTGTTGGCACCCAAAAGTTTCCCTGCAATCTCATTCATTCCTCTTTTCTTAATAAGAAATGCACTTCAGAGATTTGATGGTGAGATTTTATTCCTGAAATAGAAGCTTTTGGTAGCAATTTTTAAAATGCAGTAAATATTGAATGAAAACTTGAAATTGAATTTTGACAGCATTAATAATGAGGAAAAATTTCTGACAACTATCATAAAATCACTTATATGTGGAATCTAATGAACAAAATAACCTTATGAACAATATAGAAAGGCATGGATACATGGAACAGACTGCTGTCAGAGGGGAGGGGTTGGGGGACTGAATGGAAGCATGTGACAGGATTAGCTAAAAAATATAACTACATAGCAAGTAGTCACAGACAACATTGTGGCGATAGCCAGAGGGTGGGAGATTGGTTGGAGGATGTAAAGGGGGGGGAGTGGGGACAGAAAATGACTTTGCTTGGGGTAATGGATGCAGAATGCAGTGTGCAGATGACATTATGTTGAGTTATACACTTGAAACCTGTGTGGTTTTGTAAACCAATGTCACCCCAATAAATTCTATTACAAAACATTGTACATTACGTCTCCATGATCATTCACAGCCCTAAATCACATAGCTCCCTGTTATGGTCACTTTCTGCACCTCATTTCTACTTTCGTTAAACACTGTGGCTATTGGTTTGTTCTTACTGTCACTTCTGAGCTACGTTTTGGGGCCCTGAATGAGTTTTACAAATAGACTTATATTTTTAAAAAGTTACTCAGGAAAGGTTTTCTGTCATAGTCTGAAAAGCTGGATTCATATAAGATGAACTGCATTTGAAACTGGGTGTTTTAACAGGAAGGAGCAATAAGAAGACTAATCCAAGTTCTGTGTCTAACTCAGTCAGTTTTTTTGTGTGTGACAGACAGAAAGACAGATAGAGGGACAGATAGGGACAGACAGGCAGGGGGAGAGATGAGAAGCATCAATTCTTCATTGCAGCTCCTTAGTTGTTCATTGATTGCTTTCTCATATGTGCCTTGACCGGGGGGCTACAACAGAGCAAGTAACCCCTTGCTCAAGCCAGAGACCATGGGCTCAAGCCAGCGACTTTTGGACTCAAGCCAGCCACCATGGGGTCATGTCTATGATCCCACACTCAAGCCAGTGACTCCACACTCAAGCTGGTGAGCCCACACTCAAGCTGGTGACCTTGGGGTTTCAAACCTTTGGGGTCCTTTGTTTCCCGGTCTGATGCTCTATCCACTGCAACTCAGGCAATTTCTGAATTGCTAGATTTTTAATTTAAAAACAATTATTTATTGTAGGTAATATAACATCAGGAGTTATAGGTACTTTTAAAATAAAAGTAGTGATTTTTTCAGAGTGATTTAGAGCAGTGGTCCGCAACCATTTTTGGGCCATGGACCGGTTTAATGTCAGAAAATATTTTAACTGACCGGCCTTTAGGGTGGGACGGATAAATGTATCACGTGACCGAGACAAGTGTCAAGAGTGAGTCTTAGATGGATGTAACAGAGGGAATCTGGTCATTTTTTAAAAATAAAACATCGTTCAGACTTAAATATAAATAAAACGGAAATAATGTAAGTTATTTATTCTTTCTCTGCGGACCGGTACCAAATGGCCCATGGACCGGTACTGGTCTGTGGCCTGGGGGTTGGGGACCACTGAGTTAGAGTCCTTCATTACTTTTTACCATATAATTTTATATAGTTGCACTTAATTTTTTTTCATTTTCGAATAAAAGTTTATATCTTTTCCATTTTGCTATATTGCTGTACTACTTTATGTTTATGCAACATCTTTCAACTGAGGAATTTAAAGCATTCTTTTTTACCTTTTGTGACTTTACTTATCATCCACCTAGGACTACATTTATTTATCTTTCAAATTGAAAACTAGTTGACATATGAGGTGTGATGTATGTAATAAATTTGATTCTACAGGTCATACATAAGCCCGTCTTATTCATTACTGTTTCTTGCCCTTTGCAGGTCCAGGCATATATCATATACTAATTCATTTTATTGTTCTTACTGAGTTTTTTTTTTTGTTTTTTTTTTACAGAGACAGAGAGTGAGTCAGAGAGAGGGATAGACAGGGACAGACAGACAGGAACGGAGAGAGATGAGAAGCATCAATCATTAGTTTTTCATTGCGCGTTGTGACACATTAATTGTTCATTGATTGCTTTCTCATATGTGCCTTGACCGCGGGCCTTCAGCAGACTGAGTAGCCCCTTGTTGGAGCCAGCGACCTTGGGTTGAAGCTGGTGAGCTTTTGCTCAAACCAGATGAGCCTGTGCTCAAGCTGGCGACCTCGGGGTCTCGAACCTGGGTCCTCCACATCCCAGTCCGATGCTCTATCCACTGCGCCACCGCCTGGTCAGGTTTTTGCTGAGTTTTAATTTAATCTCTAGATGTTCACACGGATGCTTATCTTGTTTCTCTTCCTGTGTATTTTTGAGGCTATCATTAACTGGGTTGTTCTTACTCATCATCAATAGATTTACTGGATTGTATTATTACCAGATTGATTAAAAATACCTGTGATTCCATAGAAGAGAAAAGAGTATGTGTTAGATCAGGGGTCCCCAAACTACGGCCCGCGGGCCAATGCGGCTCCCTGAGGCCATTTATCCGGCCCCCGCTGCACTTCCGGAAGGGGTACCTCTTTCATTGGTGGTCAGTGACAGGAGCATAGTTCCCATTGAAATACTGGTCAGCTTGTTGATTTAAATTTACTTGTTCTTTATTTTAAATATTGTATTTGTTCCCATTTTGTTTTCTTACTTTAAAATAAGGTATGTGCAGTGTGCATAAGGATTTGTTCATGAGCCCTGGCCGGGTGGCTCAGCGGTAGAGCGTCGGCCTAGCGTGCGGAGGACCCGAGTTCGATTCCCGGCCAGGGCACACAGGAGAAGCGCCCATTTGCTTCTCCACCCCTCCGCCGCGCTTTCCTCTCTGTCTCTCTCTTCCCCTCCCGCAGCCAAGGCTCCATTGGAGCAAAGATGGCCCGGGCGCTGGGGATGGCTCTGTGGCCTCTGCCTCAGGCGCTAGAGTGGCTCTGGTCGCAATATGGCGACGCCCAGGATGGGCAGAGCATCGCCCCCTGGTGGGCAGAGCGTCGCCCCTGGTGGGCGTGCCGGGTGGATCCCGGTCGGGCGCATGCGGGAGTCTGTCTGACTGTCTCTCCCCGTTTCCAGCTTGAGAAAAATGAAGAAAAAAAAAAAAAAAAAAAAAAGGATTTGTTCATAGTTTTTTTATAGTCTGGCCCTCCAATGGTCTGAGGGACAGTGAACTGGCCCCCTGTGTAAAAGGTTTGGGGACCCCTGTGTTAGATTTTGTTTCAGTTTTTCTTAATTTACAATGACTTTGGTAGAATAATTCTAAAATGGTTGAAGTTTTCAATTTTAGAATATTTTTTATGAACTGTAGTTTTTATGGCTTCCTTGTACACACAGTAACCAGAACTAGGATAACAAAGTGTTACCCCTAGGGCTCTTGGTTTAATAAATACATCAGAATGATTTGTAATTAGTATGTAAATGAGTTATATGTAAAAAGTTATTTCTAAAGTATTTAAAGGTGCTTGAAAGCATTTTTTCTTTTAAGTATTTTTAATATCTTCTCTAGTATCTTGCTTACACTATTAATTTGCTTAGCAAACTGTTTGTTCTTAAATAATACTAAAGTCAATTTAATTTCAACCCTTATCTGAATTATCATCAATTCTGAATCAGTGGTGTCCAAATTACAACACAATAAAATTTCTTTAATTCAAACCGTGCTAATAAAAAATTTGTTGTAGTCTGGATATAGTATTTATGCTAAAAATCCCTTCAGGAGGTTGTCTACCCCATGCTGCTGATGGATTACACTCCATGAAAGGAGTGCTAGGGTATATGAAGATAGGAACTATCTAGGTTTTAAAAGTGTCTTCTAAGTGCTCTTTCGAATATATGAGAATTAGAATATTAATTGCATTGGGCTGTTTACAAGAAAAGATATTTGAACATCAATTAATAGTTTAAGCAAAATTGAGGTAAATAGTTATGGTCTGCAGCTTACAGATGTTTTAAAAACTGCAGTAGCAATATTATTTGTAAGTTAATTCTGTGCAATTACAAATTCATATTATCAATTAAGTAGAGAGAGAAGGTAAAATGTGCATTAAAAGTTGTATATAATGTTCTTTTTTAAGTCATTTTTAAAATTTTTCAATTATAGTTTACATACAATATTACATTAGTCTTAGGTGTACACCGTGTGAACAGGCATTATATGACTTACTAAGTGATAATCCTTGTAAGTCTCATACCCATCTGTAACCATACATAGGTATTAGAATCTGTATTGTTGACTATATTCTCTATGGTGTAATTTTCATCCCATGACTATTCTGTAACTGCCAATCTGTACTTTTGAATCCTTTCACCCTTTCACACATTCCCCCTACCCCCCTTCCCATCTGGCAACCGTTAAAATATTCTCTGTATCTATGAGTCTGTTTCTGTTGTGCTTGTTCATTTATTTTGTCTTTTTAGATGTAATTGTCGATAAATATGTGTTTATTACCATTCTATTGTTCTTATTTTTATCTTTTTTTTCTCTTTCTTTTTAAAAATACCCTTTAGTATTTCATGTAGTACTGGTTTGATGGTGATGAACTCCTTTAGCTTTTTCTTGTCTGGGAAGCTCTTTATATGTCCTTCAATTCTAAATGACAGCTTTGCTGGGTAGAGTAATCTTCTTTGAAGGTCCTTGCTTTTCATCACTTTGAATATTTCTTGCCACTCCATTCTGGCCTGCAAGGTTTCTGTTAAGAAATCAGCTGACAGTCTATGAGAGTTCTCCTCTAGATAACAGATTTTCTCTTGCTGCTTTTAAGATTCTCTCCTTGTCTTTAACCTTTTTTTGTTTTAATTATGATGTGTTTTGGTGTGGGCCTCTTTGGGTTCATCTTGCTGGGACTCTCTGCACTTCCTAGACATGTCTGTCTATTCCTTCAACAGGTTGGAGAAGTTTTCTGTCATTAGTTTTTTCAAATAAGTTTTCAATTTCATGATCTCTTTCTTCTCCTTCGGGGACCACCTTAATGCGAATGTTGGTATGCTTGTAGTTGTCGCAGAGGCTCTTTACACTATCGTCATTTTTTAAGATTCTTTTTACTTTCTGATATTCTGATTGGATGTTTTTTGCTTCTTTATATTCCAAGTCACTATCTGATTCTCAGCATCATCTACTATACTGTTGATGCTCTGTAAAGTATTCTTTATTTCAGTTACGGTAGCCTTCATTTCTCACTCATTCTTTTTTATGGTTTCTATGTACTCACTAAGTTTTTTGAGCATCCTTATAACCATTGTTTTGAACCCTGTATCTGTTAGTTTGCTTACCTCCATTTTATTTAATTATTTTTCCTGGAAATTTCTTCTGTTCTTCATTTGGGACATGTTTCTTTGTATTCATACTTTGCCTGCTTCTCTACGTTTGTTTCTATGTATTAGGTAGAGATGCTATGATTCCCAGGCTTGGTAGAGTGACCTTGTATGTTAATGATGTTGCAACAGTTCTGAAACCAGTAAAAGTTCAGGATGTCCCTCTTCTCCAGTTCTGAATTAATAATTGTATAATGAATTCATACATATTGATACAGATTTATTCTATATATGATTCAATAAGCTCTTAAAACCAACAATTCTGGCACTGTGGAATGAAATTCTTCAGACAAGAAACTGGAATGAATGTCAAAGTAGACCAGTGTAGCAGACTACACCTAATTATAGGGTTGCTAGAAGCTTGTTATTTTCTATTGATGCTCCTTTGAGAGGGGAGAAAAGGTAGTTATTTGCTTCCTGTCTTTTACAGTAATGATAAAATGTTTCTACTGTGTAACTCATTGCTCTTTACTTATAGAACTTAAATCTTAGGAGTAAGAGCATAGGTCATTGAATTAACTAGTATAAAATTTTAGCCTGCTGAATTTTTTTAACTAATTAGAATTCTCCACCTCCCACCTTTACCTTTATGGATGAGAGGAATAGAGACTGAATATTGTGTAACAATTTTCTCACAGCTAAACATCCAATGCAGAATAAGAATTAGTGAAATCTACCATATTTCCCCAAGTATAAGACATACCTTAATTTTGGGTTTCGAAATTTGAAAAAAAATGTATTACATAAAGTTATTGACCTCAAATTTTATTCATCATAAAATTCATACAACTCCTAATCACTATCAAAACTCCCATCCATTAGCTTGTCCTCATCTGTGTCTGATGACAAATCACTATTTTCATATATTGCCTCATCCTCAGTTCCATCTATGGCATTTGAATGTGGGAGACAGGCTGTAAATTGAAAAAACCTTTATAGCCTAGGGCTTAGTTTAAGACTAAGATCTTCCCCACATCCTTTTTAAGGCTAAGCTCTTCCTCACATCTTTAGCTGTTGCATGGTGGGGGTTTTCTGCACTTGTGAGAATTCTTTGTTTTCCTCAGAAATGTGACTTTGTATCTAAGCTTTCTTTGTTTTGCTAATGACTTTGTTCTGCCCTATAAATAAAGAGGTTTGAGGGTGGAGACTTGCTCTTGCAAGCCATCAGCTGTGCAATGGGTCCTCCCAATTCCATTCTTTTTTTTTTTTCTGTGTTTATTTTCTAATCCTCCACCATTTCCACCTGAGACCTGCTAAATTATTTGTTGTGCTGGCTCGCGACATTTGAAATACCACACTTCTTAAATAACTTGACAATGATCTCAATCTTGATATTATCCCAGGATCTTTTCACCCAGGTACATACTTCTCCTATGGTTGGTTTCTTCACTCTTCCTGCTGGTGTCAAATTGTCTCCAGAAGACTTCATCCATTGGTTCCATTCATCTCTCATGGCAGTGTTGAAGGGTTTGTTAATGCTGACATCAAGTGGTTGGAGCTGGGATGTCAAGCCTCCAAGTATGATGGCAACTTTTGTTTTTTGCTTTGCAACCATCTTCTTTGTGTTTTTTGTTATGTGTGCCCTGAACTGATCAAGCACCAATTGGGCAGGTTTGCATAAGAGCCCACCTGGTCTCCTTCTCCAGATTTTCTCAAACCAGATCTTCATCCTATCCTGACCCATCCAACCCTTGTCATGAACATGGACAATCACTCCTCGAAGAATATCTTCTTTTGGCATTGTTTTGTGTTTGAAAATCAGCATAGGAGGCAGTTTGGTTCTGTCAGCATAGCAAGCTGGAACAACTGTATATGGCTCTTTTCATGTCCACTTGTCTTCATAGTTACAGTTTTCACCCCATTCTTATCAACAGTTTTGTTACTTGGGCCATCAAATTGAAGGGGGACTTCGTTCGTATTTGTGATCTGTCCCAACTCAAACTGCTGTGTCTTCTGACATTGAATGACAAAACAATGAAATTCAAGGACCTTCTGCTCATAGCTTTCAGGCATCTTTTGGGCAAGTCTGGTGCATGTGTGCATGCTTAGTCCATTCCACTTCATGAACCTGAAGCAATAATTGTGTCCTCCTTTGAAACCAGTAACTTCTTTTTAGTTAGCAATTCTTCTTGCCTCATGCTGAACCATCTTTGTGGACACAGGAATTCCAACTGCCCTTTGCTCTTCAATCCATATCTTCAATTCTCTCTCTAAATCAGGCCATTTTGCTGACTTGCCTCTCATGGCCTTCTTCTGCCAAGGCATTTTCAGTAGGGTTTCTTCTTCCCGTAGCCAGTCTTGGATTGATTTCTCAGTTGGAGGAGGACCAAACTTACGTTCAACAGCACGATTTCCATTCACTTTTGCCAACTGGATCATTTCTAATTTGGATTCAGCACTGTATGAAAATCTTTTCTGAGCCATTTCTGGGCAAAATGTGGCAAAACATAACCTACTGTAATATACTGGTAACAAATTCGAAATAATGAGCGCAAAGATAACAAGCGTAAAAAAGCAAGAAATCCAAGTAAAAAAATCTACAACCACTGTATATGGTGTACCAAGTTATTAGACCCCAAAGTTTTTGAAAAAGGGTGCATCTTATACATGGGGGAATACGGTATTTCATTCTTAGCATTCTACTCTTAACAGAAAGGGGCAGAAGCATAGGAAAGAAGTTTTAACCATTTGATTTTGGAAGGAAATTGTTATATTTACATTTGAAAATGAATGTTTCTAATTTAGGTAGTCTCAGAGACTCTGTTAACTAAAGGCTATTGAATAAAATATCTTAGTTAATGTATTTTCTAATTAACTATATATTTGTGTGAGTAGCTTTATGTAGTCACCACATCAATATACCCTAACTCCATCAATCACAAGCCTCTTTCATTCTGTTTATTATGCCATACTCATCTTCTTTGTCTCCTTCCCCAACCCCTGACCTCTAATCTGTTCTCTATCTTTATAATTATATGATTTCATAAATGTTGTATAATGTTTCTCTTTATCCTTAGTCATTTTCTTTTCTCTGAAGTCTACTTTACGTGAAAGTGCTTTTTTTTAAACATTTATGTTTCAATGTTGTATATTTTTTCCATACATTTACTTTCAATCTACAATGTTTTTATCTTTGAAGTGAATTTCTTGTAGACCACATATACCAGACTACGTTTCTTAAGTGATAATGGCAAGGTTTATTAGAGTGAAAAAGAGATAGTATGCCCTCAGAAAAGCAGAGAAAAGTCAGGCTATAGTAGCAACTGCATGGATTCAAGAAAGGAAGTTACAGACTCAAAAAAAGAGACTCCTTTGCTGCTAGTCCCAGCTCCTCTGGTTGCAAGTTTGGTGAGGACCCTTAGACTTTAGGAGAAAAGAAGGTGGAAATTACTTGCCCTGGGGAAGGGCACAGGTGTGCTCCAATTAGGAAGACCTAGACCATGTTTTTTAAATCACTTTGCCAACCTGTCTTTTATTTGGTGCATTTAGATTATTTATTTATTTATTTTTAAAGATTTTGTTTATTGATTTTAGAGAGAGAAGAGAAAGAGAGAGAGAGAGAGAGAGAAAGAATGAGGGAGAGGAGGAGTAGGAAGCATCAACTTATAGTTGCTTCCCATATATGCCTTGACAAGGGAAGCCTGGGCTTTTGAATTGGTGACCTCAGCATTCAGGTTGATGCTTTGTCCACTGTGCCACCACAGGTCAGGCATATTTATATATTAAAACAATTATTGATATGTTAAGGCTATGTCTACCATTTTTATTGTGATAACAAAAACATACTACATGAGATCTATTCCTTTAACAAAATTTTAAGTGCTCAGTAAAATATTGTACAGCGGATCTCTAGAACATTTTCATCTTGCATGACTGAAACTGACCATTGAACGGTAACTCCTCGTCCCTCCTCCCCCCAGGCCTTGGCAACCACCATTCTATTATACTTTCTGCTTCTATGATTCTGACTACATTTAGATGCCACATATAAGTGAATCACACAGTAGCTGTCATTCTGTGACTGGCTTATTTTACTTGGAATAATGTCTTCAAGATTTATCTATGTTGTAGCATGTAACAGAATTTCCTTCTTTTTTAAGGCTCAATAATAGTCTATTGTATGTATTTACCACATTTTCTTTATCTAGTCATCTGTTGATGGGCATTTAGGTTGTTTCTACCTCTTGGCTATTGTAAATAATACTGCAATATACAGTTAAGTGTAAATATCTCTTAGAGATTCTATTTTCAATACTTTTGGATAAATACCCAGAAGTGTAATTGTTGGTATGTTTTTTCTTAATGATAGTTAAAATTGTTTTTAGAGGAACCTCCATTCTGTTTTCCATGGCAGTTTTACATTCACCAAACATGGCACAAGATTTCTAGTTTCTGAGTATTCTCACTGATACTTATTTTGTTCCTTCTCCTCCTCCTCCTTTTTTCTTTTTTTGTAAAGGCCATCCTAACAGGTGTGAAGTAATATCTCCTTGTGGTTTTGGTTTATATTTCCTTGATAAATTAGCTATGTTGAACATCCTTTTGTGTTTATATTTATTTTATTATTTTTTTAAAATTAATTTTAATGGGGTGACTAATCAATCAGGTTACAAGGGTTCAGAGAAAACATCTCGAAGTTATTTTGACATTTGATTATGTTGCATACCTATCACCCAAAGTCACATAGTCTTCTGTCACCTTCTATCTGGTTTTCTTTGTGCCCCTCCTCTCCTTCCACCCCCTCCTTTCCCTTCCCCACCCCCGGTAACCACCACACTCTTGTCCATGTCCCTGAGTCTCATTTTTATGTCCCACCTATGTATGGAATCATATAGTTCTTGGTTTTTTCTGATTTACTTATTTCACTCAATATAATATCATCAAGGCCCATCCATGTTGTTGTAAATGATCCAATGTCATCATTTCTTATGGCTGAGTAGTATTCCATAGTATGTATGTGCCACATCTTCTTTATCTAGTCATCTATTGAAGGACTTTTTGGTTGTTTCCATGTCTTGGCCACTGTGAACAATGCTGCAATGAACATAGGGCTGTATGTGTCTTCATGTACCAGTGTTTTTGAGTTATGGGGGTATATTCCCAGTAGAGGGATTGCTGGGTCATATGGTAGTTCTATTTTTAATTTTTTGAGAAACCACCATACTTTCTTCCATAATGGTTGTACTACTTTACATTCCCACCAACAGTGAATGAGGGTTCCTTTTTCTCCACAGCCTCTCCAGCATTTGCTATTACCTGTCTTGTTGATAATAGCTAATCTAACAGGTGTGTGGTGTTATTTCATTGTAGTTTTGATTTGCATTTCTCTAATAGCTAATGAAGATGAGCATCTTTTCATAATATATCTGTTGGCCATTTGTATTTCTTCCTGGGAGAAGTGTCTGTTCATGTCCTCTTCCCATTTTTTTATTGGATTGTTTGCTTGTTTGTTGTTGAGTTTTATGAGTTCTTTGTATATTTTGGATATTAGGCCCTTATCTGAGCTGTTGTTTGAAAATATCATCTCCCATTTAGTTGGCTGTCTGTTTGTTTTGTTGTCAGTTTCTCTTGCTGAGCAAAAGCTTCTTAGTCTGATGTAGTCCCATTCATTTATCTTTGCCTTCACTTCCCTTGCCTTTGGAGTCAAATTCATAAAGTGCTCTGTGTAACCAAGGTCCATGAGTTTAGTACCTATGTTTTCTTCTATGTAATTTATTGTTTCAGGTCTTATATTAAGGTCTTTGATCCATTTTGAATTAATTTTAGTACAAGGGGCCAAACTGTAGTTGAGTTTCATTCTTTTGCATGTGGTTTTCCAATTTTCCCAGCACCATTTGTTGAAGAGGCTTTCTTTTCTCCATTGTGTGTTGTTGGCCCCTTTATTGAAAATATACATGTGGTTTTATGTCTGGGCTTTCTATTCTGTTCCATTGGTCTGACGGTCTACTTTTCTGCCAATACCATGCTGTTTTGATTATCGTGCCTCTATAATATAATTTGAAGTCAGGTATTATAATGCCCCCAGCTTTATTCTTTTTCCTTAGAATTGCTTTGGCTATTCGGGGTTTTTTATAGTTCCATATAAACCTGATAATTTTTTGTTCCATTTCTTTAAAAAATGACATTGGAATTTTGGTGGGAATTGCATTAAATTTATATATCGCTTTGGGTAATACAGTCATTTTAACTATATTTATTCTTCCTATCCAAGAACAAGGAATATTTTTCCATTTCATTGTATCTTTTTTGATTTCCTTTAACAATGCTTTGTAGTTTTCATTATACAGGTCCTTTACATTTTTGTTATGTTTATTTCCAGGTATTTTTTATTGCAACCATGAAGGGGATTGTTTTCTTGAGCTTGTTTTCTAGTGTTTCATTGTTGGCATATAGGAAGGCAATGGACTTTTGTATATTAATTTTGTATCCTGTGACCTTACTGTATTGGTTTATTGTTTCTAGTAGTCTTTTTG
This sequence comes from Saccopteryx leptura, assembly GCF_036850995.1. NCBI lineage: Eukaryota > Metazoa > Chordata > Mammalia > Chiroptera > Emballonuridae > Saccopteryx > Saccopteryx leptura. Next base: position 70,731,962 of record NC_089516.1, on the reverse strand, counting down.
TGGAGTCTTTGGAGTTTTCGATGTACAGGATCATATCACCGGCAAAAAGTGAAACCTTTACTTCTTCTTTCCCAATATGAATGCCTTTTATTTCTTTCTCTTGTCTGATTGCGCTGGCTAGAACTTCTAGGACTACGTTGAATAAGATTGGAGAAAGTATACAACCTTGTCTTGTTCCTGATTTTAGGGGATAAGGCCTCAGTTTTATGCCATTTAATATGATGTTAGCTGATGGTTAATCATAGATGTCCTTTATTATGTTGAGATTTTTTTTTTCTATACCCATTTTGTTAAGTATTTTAAACATAAAATGATGTTGTATTTTATCGAATGCCTTTTCTGCATCTACTGATAAGATCATGTGGTTTTTGTTCTTTGTTGATATGGTGTATTATGTTAACCATTTTACATATGTTGAACCATCCTTGTGATTCTAGGATGAATCCCACTGGGTCATGATGAATTATTTTTTTAATGTGTTGTTGTATTCGATTTGCTAATATTTTGTTTAGTATTTTAGCATCTGTATTCATTAGAGATATTGGTCTGTAGTTTTCTTTTTTTGTGTTGTCTAAACATCTTTTCATATACTTGTTAGCCATTTGTATATCTTCTTTGGAAAACTTTAAATTATTTTCTTGTTTTTTAAAATCAGGCTATTATTTATTTATGTATCTATTTATGCATCAATTTATTTCTGTGACAGAGAGAGGGACAGATAGGGACAGACAGATAGAAAGGGAGAGAGATGAGAAGCATCAATTCTTTGTTGTGGCTCTTTTGTTTCCTTAGTTGTTCATTGATTGCTTTCTCATTTGTGCCTTGACCGGGGCAGGCAGGGGCTACAGCAGAACAAGTGACCCCTTGCTCATGCCAGCAACCTTGAGCTCAAGCCAGCAACCTTGGACTTCAAGACAGTGACTTTTGGGCTCAAGGCAGCAACCACGCACTCAAGCTGGTGAGCCTGTGCTCAAACCAGCAACCTCAGGGCTTTGAACATAGGTCTTCTGCATCCCAGTCCAATGCTCTATCTACTGCACCACCACCTAGTCAGGCAAATTGGCTATTATTATTATTTATCAGTGTTGAGTTGTAAGAATTCCTTAGATCTTTTGGAAATCAATTAGTTTCTAATAACCCAAAGACAGTTTTTAGTGTTTCTATGTAAAGTCAAGTGTTTGAGGGCAACTATTTTTAGTACCATTTAGAAACCTTTAAATATGACATTTAATTCCTTGGTATGAATTGTTAATGTCATAAGTATGAAAGGTGTGGAATTACAAATTTTTCACAATTTTAATCTTAAATGTAACTGAAAAAGGGTTATTGAGGTGTTGGTTAAGTTTTAAATGCATTTTATTATCTTTTCAGATTGTTCTGATGTTTTTAAGTTTTTAAAAATATATTTTATCTGTGATCTCCCACTCTAAAACTGTTCAAACAAATATACCTAGTATTTATTATTAATTCATTTTTTCTTAAAATGGTTCCCCCAAATTATAAAAATGTCAGTTCCCCCAAATTTTGAATCCATTCCTGCCAAAAACCTGATAATAAAATGTTAAAGCTGATGATATTTTGAAAAAAAAATACTATTTATTTATTTATTTATTTATTTATTTATTTATTTATCTTGACCCTTTGTACATGTCACTTAGTGTTTTTTCTTTGTGACCAAATTAAGAAGTACATGTAAAACATTTCTGCTGCTTAGAAGACTATGGTGATTGCCTTGAAGAAAAGCACTTGTATGGTTGAATTGTAAGCCAAACTATCAGTTTTTCTTACGAAATACCATTTTCACCTTAAAGAACAACAGACAAAAACAACCTATAATTATTCAGACTTAGATATTTTGCAAAAATTTTCTCAAAAATGAAAGAAGTCAGCCTGTTATTTTAAGGCAAAAAACAGAATATTTGTTACAAATGATAAAATATGAACTTTCAGGTAGAAATTAGAACTTTGAAAAAAAATGTGTTCATGGCCCTGGCCAGTTGGCTCAGTGGATAGAACATCAGCTCAGTGTATGGACGTCCTGGGTTTGATTTCCAATCAGGGCACATAGTACAGGTGACCATCTTCTTTTCTCTCCCCCTCTATCCCCCTTTTCTCCCTCTTCACTTCCCTCAGCCAGAGGCTAGATTGGTTTGAGTGTTGGCCCAGGCACTGAGGATAGTTCACTTGGTCTGAGCATCTCAGCCTCAGGCACAAAGGAACAAAGGATAGCTCTGTTAATTCAAGCATTGGCCCTAGACAGGGATAGCCAGGTGGATCCTGGTCAGGGTGTGTGTGTGATTCTGTCTCACTATCTCCCTTCCTCATAAAGAGAAAAATAAAGTGTTCATAACCATTGATGTGATGACAGATTTGCAATATTTAAAGATTTTTCTGATGAAATCATTGGTGATATTAAATGAAGTTTTTTTAATGTTTTGTAATGAAATGAATCAGCATTTGGAAGATTTTCATAACTCATAGAATCAACACAAGTGACTAAAACTTGATGTTACAAAATCATGGATAGGTAGAAAAAAATGCATTCTCAGTTTAAGACAGGGACTTCTAGTTTCTAGTCTGGTATCCAAAGAGTATGGGAGTTGTCATTCCATCCTAACAACAAGTAAAAACTTGAACTGAAAATCCACAAACTTTCTTAGCTTCATCATAGAATTGAGATTACAGGGCATATTGCTACCCCACCCCCTAATTGGAGAGACTAACAAGGCTGATACTGATATTACATGACACCAGAGTGGAAATTCTCAAGTTTAAATCTCTATAATTAGGAAAATGTGAACTGCAATTGACAGATAGCTGAGAGCATAGTTTGGACAAGTATAGAAGTTAAAAATTCCAAGGGGACCCAGTTTTAGGAGGCTCACCAACATTTTTATGAGCTTTACTTCCAGGAGTTCTTATAGGTTCTCACAGTGAAAGTTGGAGAAAAATTCTGTTTCCAGTAGTGGGAGGTGAAAAGAAGCCATTTTGAAATATGCTGAAGCATTTTGTTTTTCTGTTGTTGTTCTTTTTTTATGCACATGCCATTTTATTTATTTTTTAATTGAATATATTAAGAGAAATTATTTTAATAGAGCCTATTCTGCTGCAATTTTATTAGATCCTAACTGACCTGAAGGAAAGGAAATACCCAACTCGACTGTTCTTGCTATCATGTCCCAGTTAAGGAGAGGATAAAACTGAAAAGCATTTGTGAAGTTTATAGTCCAGGTACACAAGCTCACTAAAAGCCTGAGACTGAATCATAGTACTATAAAACATTTCCATTTTCATCCCCCACATTTTCATTATATTACTAAAGACATACTTACCACTGTTCCTTTTACCAAGTACATTATGCCCAGCTCTCAACAAAAAATGATGAGACATACTAAAAGGCAAAAAACACAAGTTGAAAGTCAGAGCAAGCATCAAAATTAGAGTTGGACATGACAGATTGCTAGAATTATTAGACCAGCAATTTAAAATCACTATGATTAATATGCTGAGGTTTCCAATGGAAAAAGTAGACAGCAACAAGAATAGATGGGTAATATAAGCAGAGAGAATAAAAATCTAAAAAGAATAAAGAAATGCTAAAGATTAAAAAAAAAACCCACTGTAACAGAAACTGAAATGCCTTTAACAGGTTCATGAGAAGAATGGACACAACTGAAGAAAGAATCTTGGAATTTGAAGATATATCAATAGAAACTTCCAAACCTGAACAGCAAATAATAAAACAAACAAAAACACCAGAACAGAATATCTAAGAAATATAAGACAGTTACAAGAAGCATAACAGAAGGAGATCCAAGAAGGTGGCAGACTAGGTTGATGTTACACTCACCTCCTCCCAAGACCAAAATGCAATTACAACTGAAACACAGAGCCAGCAACATGAATAACCAACTGAAGACTAACTGAAGAGAAGTCTTATAACCAAGGATTTACAGAAGTAGCCACATTGATCCTGGTAAGAAGGGCGGAGACCTTAAGATGGGCTACCCAACTCAGAGCACCAAAGACAGGAAGAAATGCCCACATAATATCTGGCTGTGAAAATCAGTGGAGATTCTGTTCACCAAGGAGAAATGGGAGTCTGATGCAGACAAAGGGCTAGTGCACAAAATCTTGTTTGCAGTCACTTAACCTGAGCTCTATTGGAGCAAGGGTGGAGCAGACTAGAATCTCATCAGGAGAGAATGGGGTTTATGGCCCTAGTGAAAGAGCTGAAAGGACAGCCATGAAGATTCCTGAGCTGCGTTCTTTATCTACAAGGCAGATTTCACCTTCTTTGGGGGGAGCATTCCCTCCATATGATATCAGCCTAGGGGAATTCATTAGCCCTAACCTCTTGACTCCCTGTTGTACCACCTTGCAGAGCTTGTGCCCTGATGAAGAGTCAGTTATTGAGCCAAGATCTAGAAGTCTGGGAAGATTCAGGAGTTATGAGTAAGGCATTGGGATGGGGATTATTTCCCCCTTTTTCACATGAAACTGACTAGTGCCTCCCTCTTATGGGCATTCCACTAGCCACAATCTCCAGGTTCCCAGCAACTCTACCCTCTTGACTTCTGGTGGCTTCACCCTGCCAAGGTCTGGCAAAATCAGATACAGACTGAGTTGTTTGGCTCTGGTGCAAGGGCTATTCATACCTTCCCCAAAGCCTGATGGGCAACTCTCCATCATAGTAGATTCACTATCTGCAACTTCCTGAGTCCCAGTGGCTCTGCTCTGCTGAGAGCAAGCTCCTAGCAAAATCTGGGACAGACTAAATTGTGTGGCTCCATAGGAAGGGATTATTTCCCAGTGCAGAAAACTCCCTTCATGTAGCCAAACGTTGGTATGTTTGGGCCTGAGATACTCTGCTGACCATACCCAGATGACTTCTAGACTCTGCCCCACCACAAAAGTGTGACACAAAAACTTGTACCCTGGGACATTTTTATATCAATCTGGGGAACATCACTTTCCCCTACTTGTTGACTCACTGAGAACCTACCTTATGTAACTCGAATACCACCAGAGGTGCTTTCAGTGACTGGATCAAACAGGCAGCTGGCAAGAAGAGGAGGTGAAGGTAAAGAAAGTGGGGAAATTAAGAACAGAAAGACACTCTTCTTGAGGTGATGTAAGCATGATGCAGTGTGCAGAGGATGTTTTATAGAGTTGTACAGTTGAAGCCTGTACTGTAATCAATTCAACTTAATTTTTTAAAGATTGTTTTAACTATTTTAGTTACTTTGCTTTTCCATACAAATTTTAGAATAGTCTTGTGTATATTTACTAAACATCTTGCTAGGCTTTTTATTAGGAATTATGCCATATATATATAAATTTTGGGGAAATTGAAATATTTACTATGTTAAATATCCCAGTCTTTGAACTTACGTCTTATAAATTCAGACAGACAACTGTCAGAAGGGAGGGGGTTTAGTGGGCTGGGTCAAAAAATTTAAGGTTTTAAATAAATTTTTAAAAATCTCGTATCTCATAGACAAAGGCAACAGTATGGTGATTACCAGGGAAAAGAATGTAGGAGGAGGTAAATGAAGGTAAAAGGGGGATAATGAGTGTTGGAAAGAGACTTGACTTGGGGTGATGAACACACAATACAATATACAGATGATATATAGAATTGTACATGTTAAACCTATACAATTTTATTGACTAATGTCACCCCACTAAATGCAATTAAAAAATAAGGAAAACATGAAAAATGGAGACAAATTAGCCTTAAAGAAAAGAAAACCAGAGGAAATTACTATATACTTTTAGTATTAGTGATAATAATGATCATCTGTTATTGAGCAGCTACTATATACCAGGAGCTGCACTAAGTATATTATACACATTTTCTAGAATCTTTATAACTGCCTTGTAAGTCAGGTTTTATAATCACCATTTCACAGAATAGGAGACCTCAAGTCAGAAATAGGACCTATCTGCCCACAAATCTTACTCTACCCACAGCCTGCCTTCTGAGAGATAAATGGGTGTCATAGAACGAAAATGAGGCCTGATTCTTTCTGGGTCTGAGACCTATAATGAGAAACAATAGAAATTACAGGAGGACAGATTTAAGTTTGATAGCAGGGAGAATTCTGTAACACTGGGGCTGTCTGTAGATGGAAGGCTCCGCCTTTAGAGACTAAATTTCTCATCTCTGGGGATATTTGAGCACTGTTTGAAAGGGGGATTAAAATATAAAAAGTATGATTTGATAAGTTTTAACACACACACACACAAACACACACATATATATACTGGTGAAACCATCATCACTATTAAGTGTCATTTACTGCAGTGGAGCAGTAAGCCTCCCATCCTCTTATGTTCCAGGAAAATCATAAGATGCTTTTTAAAAACAAAGGATAGCTAGTTCAAGCCTTTATTTGCATGACTTGTGTAGGTATAGGGTGGGGCAAAAGTACGTTTACAATTGTTCATATGTAAAGTAATACAATAATAAATAGTAATAGAAGAATAAACTCTGTGTTTTACATACTCACAACTATAAACCTACTTATGCCCCAGTCAGTATATGGGACCTTTGAGAGCTGAGGTGATTAGATCATGAGACTGGATGCTATTAGTGCTTCTATAAGAAAAGATACCAGAAAGTTCTCTCTCTCTCTCTCTCTCTCTCTCCCCCTCCCTCCCCCTCCCTCCCCCCTTCTCCCCCTCCCTCCCCCCTTCTCCCCCTCCCTCCCCCCTTCTCCCCCTCCCTCCCCCCTTCTCCCCCTCCCTCCCCCCTTCTCCCCCCACCCCCCATCTTTCCCCACTTCCCCTCTCTCCTTCATGAGAGGATACAGTGAGAAAGCAGCCGCTTACAAGCTAGGAAGCAGACCTTCACTGCACACAAGGTCTTCTGACACAAGCTTCCAGAACTGTGCGAAATAAATTTGTCTCTTAAGTCACTCAGTCTGTGGTATTTTTGTATTAGTAGCCCAACCTGACTAAGACGGAAATTGGTACTGAAAAGTGGGGTGCTGATGTAAAAAAAAAATATCTAAAACTCTGAAAGCAGCTTTGAAACTAAATAATTGACTGGGGCTGGAAAAATTTTGAAGTACATGCTAGAAAAAGCCAATATTGCCATGAAGGGAATGCTAAAAGCAATTCTGGTGAGCGCTCAGAAAGAAAAAAGAGAGAAAGCTTCCATCTCCTTAAGAATATATAAATAATCATTTACAGAATGTTGGTACAAATATGGAGAGTGAAGGACATTTTGTTGAGGCCTCAGATAGAAATGAGGAATATGTTCCTGGACAAAGGAGAAAAGGTCATTTTTTTATAAAGTGTCAAATAACGTGGATGAACTTTGTTCATGTTTATAGGGTTTTGTGGAAAGCAAACTTTGTGAGCAGTGAATTAGATATTTAACTGAAATTTCTAAGCAGAATTTTGAAGGAACAGTTCAGTTTTCCCTGACTTCTTATAGTTGAATATAAGAAGAGAAACTAATTGAAGAAGATATTACTAAACAATCATGAACCAGAATTTAAAGATTAGGAAAATTCTCAGCCTGTCCACATTACAAAAAATAAAAATAAAAATAAATAAATAAAATAACAAGGGTGTGGCTGACATAACATTTGAGAAAGAGATTAATATGGCTATGAATCAGGAACCTTATCAGCCACACCAGCAGAAACACTGGCATTTTGAACTGAAAGAGACAGACAGGATAAAATGAAGGAAAACTGTTGAATTTTTTAGACTTCACAGTACTGGACCATAAAGCTATTCAGCTGGGAACAGGCACTGTTCTTCAAGATAAGAGCAGAATGACTCTGAAGGTGATTCAGAGATCATCACTTCCATCCATAACCTTAATTTCAGTAGGCCGGCCAGCCCCCAAATAAAACCATGAAAGTGAGACTCCCTTTTAGCAGAGTCCTGTGGGCATTACTTCTGCCTGGAAGAGTTATGGCAATGGCAGGACCACTGCAGAGAGTCATGGTGTGGGTGGTGCCTATGAGGGTCATAGTGGAACCCAAGTTTATATGCCCAATGCACAGTAAGACCAATCACTAAAGCAACAAGTATGCAACAAGTTTATTCTTGAGAGGCAGCCACATTAGAACATGGGAAAAAAAGCCCAAATTTTTCTCCCCAAGAGGGGAAAGATGAGGGCTTTTAAAGGGTTTGGAAAGGGACTTTATGTGCAAGGGAGAGGAACTAAGTGATTCTAAATCTGTTAAAAGAAGTTAATGGTTTGGGGAAGAGAGCAGTTTTGCAGGACTCTTATTTCAATTCTTTTGTGTTGTTGTGGTATCTAAGGAGTCTTCTCTTGTTATTGTAGACTTGGTGTAGCCCTAGGTGTTTACCTCACACTAAATCTAGACTTAGTGAGTCTCCCTATTTCCTGAAAAACAACGAGGTCACCATGTTTAGCCTCTAGTGTTATTAAAGTCACTATCTTTAAATCACTCTAGTATAGCATTATTATCTATCTTTACATTTTTGGGAACTGGCTGTTGTTCAAAAAAAAAAAAAAGCAGATTGTTGACTGAAGCTTCATTTCAAAAAACCATAAAACTTTCTTTAATTTAGTTTTTTTCTTTTTAAAAAAATTATTTAGGAAATTAAATTTAACGGTGACATTGATCAATGAGAGTACATAAGTTTCAGGTAAAGGTTTTTTTTGTTTGTTTTTTGTTTTTGTTTTTTTTATAAAGGTTTATTCTGCCAAAATTAGCAAAAATCTGACATAAAGTACTTGGTAAGTAATTATTATTATTTTTTAAAATTAATTTTAATGGGGTGACATTGATAAATCAGGGTACACATGTTCAGAGAAAACATCTCCAGGTTATTTTGACATTTGATTATGCTGCATTCCCATCACCCAAAGTCCAATTGTCTTTCGTCACCGTCTAACTGGTTTTCTTTGTGCCCTTCCCCTCCCCAACACGCTCCCTCTCCTCCCCCCCACCCTGTAGCCCCCACACTCTTGTCCATGTCTCTGAGTCTTATTTTTATGTCCCACCTATGTATGGAATCATATAGTTCTTAGTTTTTTATGATTTACTTATTTCACGCAGTATAATGTTATCAAGGTCCATCCATGTTGTTGTAAATGATCCGATGTCATCATTTCTTATGGCTGAGTAGTATTCCATAGTATATATGTACCAAAGCTTTTTAATCCACTCATGCACTGACGGACACTTGGGCTGTTTCCAAATCTTTGCTATTGTGAACAATGCTGCCATAATCATGAGGGTGCATTTCTTTAGTAAAGGTTTTTTATAGCATTTAAATTGTTGATTATGTTGTGTATCCATCACCCAAAGTCAAATCATTTTCTATCACCATGTATTTGTCCAAAATATATAAAGACTTTACAAAGCTCAGTAACAAACAAGCAAGCAATCCAATTAAAAAAATGGGGAGAACTGAACAGACACTTCTCCCAAGAAGACATGCAAATGGCCAACAGATATATGAAAAGATGCTCTTTACTCCCTTCCCCTACCCCCTACTTTATATCCCCCTCCCCCTGGTAACCACTGCACTATGATCTATGTCCATGAGTCTCAGTTTTATATCCCATCTATGTGTGAAATCATACCGTTCTTAGCTCTTTTTGATTTGCTTATTTCACTCAGTATAATATTCTCAAGGTCCATTCATATTGTTGTAAATGACACTATGTCATCATTTCTTATGGCTGAGTAGTATCCATTGTATATATGTACCACATCTTCTTTATCCACTCCTCTATAGAGGGACACTTTGGTTGTTTTAATGTCTTGGCCACTGAATAATGCTGCAATGAACATAGGGATGCATGTGCACCAATGTTTTTAAGTTTTGGGGGGAGATACCCAGTAGAGGGATTGCTGGGTCATGTGGTAGTTTTATTCTTAACTTTTTGTGAAACCACCATACATTCTTTCATAGTTGTTGTACTACTTTACATTCCCACCAATAGTGAATGAAGATTCCTTTTTCTCCGCAGCCTCTCCAACACTTGTTATTATCTGTCTTGTTGATAACAGCCTACCTAACAGGCTGAGGTGTTATCTCATTGTAGTTTTGATTTGCATTTCTCAAATAACTAGTGAAGATGAGCATCTTTTCATATATCTGTTGGCCATTTGTATGTGTTCTTGGGGAAGTGTCTGTCCAGGTCCTCTCCCCATTTTTCAATTGGATTGCTTGCTTGTTTGTTACTGAGCTATGTGAAGTCTTTATATATTTTGGATATTAAACTACAATTAATACTCATGTTCCTACATTTATATCTATAACTTTAAATATTATTCTTTACTTAAGCTGTGGTTTTAATCTCTACTGTCTTGTTTATCCATTTTTCTTGAAGGATAATGGTTGATGATCATTCTAGCTAAAATTCTGCTTTAAAGGGTGAAGATCATGATTAGAGGAATGAAACTGCTTAGCTTTTATTTGAAAATATTTCTTGGTTCTTGGTTTAATGTGGCGATTCTACATTACCACATGGTTATTCATTCCTTGACAGTCCTGTTTTTATTCCCAGAGATGAAATATACAGCCTTTAAATATTAGGAGACAGAATATAATAAAGACTATTATTAAGTTGCCTTCTTGTATTAAACAAAAAAAATTCACCTATTCCAGATGGTAACCAGGAAGAGATCATGTAATGAGTCGTCTTTGTCTTACATCTTATAACCACTTAGCCTTCTGGATAAGTCTGTCTAATTTGAGTTTCAACTTCTCTAGAAGTATTAATGTAAGTGCAGTGTGTTCTATTAGCCTCTGCACATACTCCTTTTTGTTTTGCCAGTTAGTAAGTAATCAAGGTTTATTCTATTTTCAAGAACCACTTGCCTTGGCCGGATGGGTTGGTTGTTTAGAGTGTTGCCCTGAAGCACAGAAGTTGCCAGTTCAATCCCTGGTCAGGTCACATACAGGAACAGATCAATGTTCCTATCACTCTCTCTCTCTTTCCCTTACTCTTTCTCTAAAACCAATAAATAAAAATCTCAAAAACAAAAACAAAAACAAAAACCACCCAGGCTAGCGAGTTCAAGGAAGTTTGTTGGCCAGCAAGACTCTCAGCAGTATCCACAGCAATTAACTTAACAGTGGCAGAAAGGTTACAAATCATGTCTATATTGACATAGACTCCTGTATTTGGTATGAGTATGCCAGAGATACATTTCTCTATGCTGTACTCACATCCAGCTAACATTTCTTTTTTAAATGGAATGGGAGGGAGATGATGCCTTCTGTCCTGTGCAGGGAAAGAAGTATTATAAAGTGTCCTAGTAAATATGACCTTTAATTTGCCAGCTATCCAAACAATGATGTACCCAACCCATATCTGGGGTCATTCCCTATACCATAAATGAAGATATAACCTGGGGGAGCATCAGTCATTTCCCTAAAGTAGTTTCATTGATTTTTTTAGGGAGCTTAGAAATAACAGTGTCAAACCGAAGATGAAAATCATTGCAAGACTAAGGAAAGAAGGAAGGAAGGAAGGAAGGGAGGGAGGGAGGGAGGGAGGGAAGGAAGGAAGGAAGGAAGGAAGGAAGGAAGGAAGGAAGGAAGGAAAGAAGGAAGGAAGGAGCGAGGGAGGATATTAGAAAATTGAAAGCAAAAGAAGGTATAAAAACCCATAACAATCATACATTGGGCTCTGTTGAACTCTGAATTCCTTTAGTTTAGTCTTCTGAAAGAGTAGTTTTAAGTTTGTTAGAGGCTCACTGGTTCAGTTGGAGTCTTTCTGGTGTTTATTTTCTATTGGAGAGTCTGATGATATTCACTTAGGTGTGGTGGACCCACAACTTGACTTTCACTGGACTCAAGTTGTATAAAATCAGGTCTGTTGGGTACAGTAACCTGCTGGAAACAAGTTTATGAATAGTAGTTAAAGTGTTTCCTAATGATTGAACTTATCTAATAATATCCAACTCTTTAATGTGTACAGCTTTAGTGTCTCTGAGGAATATGGGAAGGGCCTCCCACACAACATTTCATATAGGAGTAAACTAAGCCTACTTCCAGGGGCACACTTATTCTCAGAAGGTAACAGATGATGCTGTATCCCAAGCTAAATTTTCCTCTTGGCAAATTTTAGCTAAGTATATTTTTAATTTATTTTTATTAAAATTTTTTTTATTTATTCATTTTTAGAGGAGAGAGAGAGAGGGGAGAGAGAGAGAGAGAGAGAGAGAGAGAGAGAGGAGAGAGAGACAAAGAGAGAGAAGGGGGGAGGAGCTGGAAGCATCAACTCCCATATGTGCCTTGACCAGGCAAGCCCAGGGTTTCGAACCGGCGACCTCAGCATTTCCAGGTCGACATTTTATCCACTGCGCCACCACAGGTCAGGCTTTAGCTAAGTATTTTTTAAAATATGATTCATGGCCCTGGCCGGTTGGCTCAGCGGTAGAGCGTCGGCATGGCGTGCGGGGGACCCAGGTTCGATTCCTGGCCAGGGCACATAGGAGAAGCGCCCATTTGCTTCTCCACCCCCCCCTCCTTCCTCTCTTCCTTCCTCTCTGTCTCTCTCTTCCCCTCCCGCAGCCAAGGCTCTATTGGAGCAAAGATGGCCCGGGCACTGGGGATGGCTCCTTGGCCTCTGCCCCAGGCGCTGGAGTGGCTCTGGTCACGGCAGAGCATCGCCCCCTGGTGGGCAGAGCGTCGCCCCTGGTGGGCGTGCCGGGTGGATCCCGGTCGGGCGCATGCGGGAGTCTGTCTGATGACTGTCTCTCCCCGTTTCCAGCTTCGGAAAAAAGAGAAAAAATATATATATATATGATTCATGTTTTTCAGTTTTTCCATTTGATGCCATTTCCATGAAACATGTACTTTCTAGTAGATATTTAAACTTTTAGATATATTCTGAGCTACTTCTGCTATGAAAGCTGCTCCATTATCACTTAGAATGAACATTAAAGGCAATCCAAATTGAAGTGTAATTTTCTTGAAAAGGGCTTTAGTTACATTGGAGACTTTCTTTTTTTTTTTTTGTATTTTTCTGCAGCTAGAAACGGGGAGAGACAGTCAGACAGACTCCCGCATGCACCCGACCGGGATCCACCCGGCATTCCCACCAGGGGCGACGCTCTGCCCACCAGGGGGCGATGGTCTGCCCCTCCGGGGCGTCGCTCTGCCGCGACCAGAGCCACTCCAGTGCCTGGGGCAGAGGCCAAGGAGCCATCCCCAGCGCCGGGGCCATCTTTGCTCCAATGGAGCCTCGGCTGTGGGAGAGGAAGAGAGAGACAGAGAGGAAGGAGGGGGGGGTGGAGAAACAAATGGGCGCCTCTCCTATGTGCCCTGGCCGGGAATCGAACCCGGGTCCCCCGCAGGCCAGGCTGATGCTCTACCGCTGAGCCAACTGGCCAGGGCCCATTGGAGACTTTCTTGATCAATAAGGGAAAGCTTCAACCCAGCCTGTGAAGGTATTTAAAAATACAAGCAAGTATCCAAAATTACCTGTTGCTTTAGGCATTATGGTAAAATCAATCTGCCAATCTTCTCCTGGTTCTATTCCTCTTAGTTGAAATCTTGTTGGAGGTGATTTCAAACACAAATAGTACAACACAATTATTTTCTGTATGGTTCTTTGCATATTTGTCATTATTATGAACTCTTGGATTCATTCAAGTGTGGTACCTCTTCCATAATATGTACTTTGATGGGTGTGACTAATAATATCTTCCATGAAGTGTTCAAGGATGAAAACTATTTTCAGCTCATTCGATATACACCCAGTTTCAGTATCAGGCTTTTGGTTAAATCTTTGTTCTTTGGCTCTCTTTAAATCCTAAAGGAAATACTGTGGTTGATATTTTGTTGAGTGTACTTTTGGGATTAGAGTCCTTCTTTGAGACTTCGAGGTTTTAGTCCTAGCTGCTAATTTGGCAGCCTGATGAACCAGATTGATATTCTAGGAGTTTGTACATTCTGACATCTGATACTCTGGGCAGTGAATTATTGCCAGTTTAATTTTTTTTTGGTTTAATTACAACTTCTAATACATTTAATATTCCTTGGGCATGTTTAACCTATTTATTACCTGCAATTATAAGTCCTCTTTCTTTCCAAATGGCTCCATGGGCATGGACCAGAGAAAAAGCATATTTAGAATCAGTATATATGCTTATTTTTTATCCTTCTCTAAGTGAAGGACTCTACTAAGAACAATAAATTCAACCTGACTAGGCAGTGGCACAGTGGATAGAGCATCAGACTGGGATGCAGAGGACCCAGGTTTGAACCCCAAGGTCGCCGGCTTGAGCACAAGCTCATCTGGCTTGAACATGGGCTCACCAGCTTGAGCATGGAGTCGCTGGTTTGAGCGTGGGATCATAGATATGACTTCGTGGTTGCTGGCTTGAGCCCAAAGGTCACTGGCTTGAAGCCGAAGGTTGCTGGCTTGAGCCTAAGGTTGCTGGCTTGAGCAAGAGGTCACTGGCTCTGCTGTAACCCCTGGTCAAGGCACATATGAGAAAGCAATCAATGAACAATGAAGGTGCCACAACGAAAAATAGATGCTTCTCATCTCTATCCCCTCCTGTTTGTCCCTCTCTCTGTCTCTGTCACAAAAAACGAACAAACGAAAAAAACAATAACCCTCACCCCTTTGATCTGTATCAGATAACAGGTTTTTCAGAATTCCCTGTCTCTTGAAGTAAAATTTTACATCTTTTCTGAGCTGACTCATTTTAGTATAGCAACATAAAAGATTGTACATAAAGTATTTCATCCTACTTTCATTTTTATAAAATAAATCCAAGTGTAAAATGGTGTCATAATTTATAGATCCATTAGTAGACCATTGTTTCCCAAAACCCAAATAATATTGTGGCCCTATAGAATTATATCATCCTTTTCATGGGCTTATTACTAAATAATGCCTAATTTTGAAGTATACAGCTCAAAGGCCTGCACACTGGAATTGAATCAGAATTTTCCATTATTGCCAATCCATAAGTCAGCCAACTTCAAGTAACCAGAAGCAACGGCAAAATCCTAAACAAATGAAGCTTAAGAGTGCCTTTGTGAACAAAAAATCCCAATTTCTCCCTTCCAAATTGTGGCTTCATCTATTGGAACAAATGGCCTTTAGAGGCTGTTACCCTCAAAAGCAGAGAAGACAGAGCATATAAGGGCTAACCAAATGCTGTTTTTTGAGAGACAACCAAGTGAGAGAAAGTAATTTGAATTTGATCACTTGTACTGAGGCAGTCACCTAGAAGGATGTTTATTCAAACTAAATGTCAAAAGCATAAGAAAGCATTTCTTTGTTAAAAATAAAAACAATTACTGAAGATAGGCTATCCCTCACCAGGGGACAGTCCTGGAAAAGGTCTCTAGGATGAGAAATCTAGGCAGCTGATTGGACACAATCTCAAACTTCCAAGGACAGCCAGGGGCTGACAAGCAACAGATGAAGACCTAGGCTGACTTGCCAAATTTTGTAGTCAAACCCAAATTTGCATGTCTGATGTGCATTAAGACCAATCATTAAAGCATCGAATATGCCGCAAAAGTTTATTTTGTAGAGGTAGCATGATGGAAAGATGAAGCCAAAGCCCAATCCATCTCCTTAAGAGGGAAAATAGGAGATATTTTAAGGGGATTTAAAAGGGCTTTATATATAAAGAGAGAGGAACTTTTGGTGGCAAAATAGTACCAGGTGTTAGACTGTTGGACTCAGACCATACCTTGGTTTAGCAACCTTGGTACTTGAGTTGTAGGTAAGAAATAATTCAGAGGCAAGGGTCAAACTAATAAGATAAAGTTTATTTAGAAAGTTACAGAGGTACCTTCCCTGGCCAGATAGCTCAGTTGATAGAATGTCAGCCTGAGTACAAAGATTACCAGTTTGATCCCTGGTCAGGGCACATACAGGAACAGACCAATGTTCCTGCTTCTCTCTCTCTCTCTCTCTCTCTCTCTCTCTCTCTTCCCTTCCTCTCTTTAAAATCAATAAATTTAAACAAATTTTAAAAATAGTCACAGAGGTAGAAGAAGTGAGCCATGGAAGAAATGGACTCAGAAAACAAGTTATAAAGGCAAAAAAAGAGCCCTTGTAGCTTAAGAGAAAGAGAGAGACAAGAAAAATACACCTAGTGGGAGAGAATGGGAAAAGGTACCAGAGTCCTCCATAGAGAGAACCCCACTGGGCCAACCATCTTCAGGATATTTATCTGGAAGTCTCACAGGAGGATTCCAATAGAATATTCATCAGATTTTCAGAGTTGTAGTCTCTACTGATTGATTGGTGCCAAGGCAGAGAGCCTTTAGTCAATGCAGTAGGTTCTGATGTCAACTGTGGCATTGCTTGTCTGATTTTGCTTCTTTTCCCGGCCTGGAACTGAAACACAACTGAGGCCTAGGGGCTTAATGCTTAAGAGGTCTTCTCCAGTCCCCTTGTTTGTTCCCTCTCTAAGTAAGTCTAACCCACATGACTAGCAACATGCCAGGGGAGGAAAGATCAGAGGACAGTTTGAACTCATGACCAGTAGTATGAAATGTCAAGGTATCTAAACTGCATGACCAGCAGTATGCTAGGATAGGAAGGATTACCCTGGGGGTGAGGTCTTCATCTCCCAGTTCTGCCCATTGCTAAGCATCTGGAGCTTTTCACTCTGGTGACATTCTATAGTTGGCCCATCATTCTTGCTCTACTCATGTTTGTCTAACTTCCTCTACATAAGTGATTCTAAATCTGATAAATGAAATTAATGATTTGGGTTGGAGGGCAGTCTTGCAATGCTCTTGCCTCAGTTCTTCTGTATTGCCATTTTATCTAAGGAGCCTTCTCCTGTTATTGTAGACTTCCAGTAGCCTGAGGTCTTTTTCTCATGCTATTTCTATGTCAATGTAAGAAATGCTTAAAACTGTAGGGAATTTTTATTCGTTTATTTCAGCCAAACTGGTCATAATTGCCAAGAGGGAAAAATCTCAACAGATTGAAAAAATACTCCAGAGAATGGTAGTTTTGCACCTTATTTTATACATTACAGTCAAAGAAGAGGTGTAAGGGTTTACATGAAATGCATTGGTGATAGATTAGGGAGGCAGGAGAGAGCAAAGTGGAGAAATCTCTGGGATTAGATGAAAAGTAAAAAGAAAACATACTTCTTTTACATTTATGGGTATAGAATAATTAGCAGTTGACAACACAATAATAATAACAATGAAATGTTTTGTGGTTTCTGCTCTGGTCCAGTGAGGGGTCTTGAAAAAAAAAAAGAAATTACCCTAATATTCCAAAAGTATGTTATCATAGATGCGAAAAGAAAATAGACAGGTTCAGTTTAGATAAAAATTGACCTTTGTCAGGGAAGATATTGGCTCAGGATATGACTACTGTCATGACTCACTTTTAATTAGAAAGTTTTAGTTTCTGGCTATCCTACATGGTTATTTTAGGTCTCTGAGTTTGTAAGGCCTGCCATGCTCACCTCCCCTGAGTTTGTCAGGTTAAGTATGCGGCCTCTTTTTTAGCCACATGTAACCAAACAAGTTGGTTCAACTGCCTGCCACAACAACAACAGAAAAACTAACTAGTGAAAGAGGTACTGGTGCAAAAGGAAAGAGGTTTATTTAGGTGTTGCAACATGGGAGAATGATGGACTCCCATTTCAAAGACCATCTCCCTTTCCTGCTCAAGCCTGCAGTTCTTATAGGGATAGGAAGAGGAGGGGTTCTCCTTCTATCCAATTATCTTGCTAGCTTTTTCTGTGCCCAGGCCCTATCTATTGATCCCACTAGCCTTTGTTGAGCTCAATGTAAGAATATACCCCTGTGTCATCTTGGCCAACGAGGGAGACTCCCCAGCACTCCCTGAGTAACACCCATCTAGATTCAGTCAGTCTCAATGTAACTAGTGGAAGTTGAGTCACTTCATGGGGTTTCAAGAAAAGTATATTGGAATACCCATGCATGGGAGTTGTGGTGTAGCAATAAGGTATATTAGGATAAAAAGATAAGGCTGCCCCCAGGTTCTCAGTATCTCATCTCCATCTCACTATAGAAAAAGTCCAGCCTTGTTTTTATTAAGCCCAAATGAAAGACCAAGGTGATATTCCTAGGCCCCTGGCTGGAGGAACCTCTGTGGTCTTCCGTGGGACCCAGGCTATTGTTAGGGCCATGTGGCTGCTTTGGAGACAGGACATGCAAGCACATGGGGCATGTATGTGTTGCCAGGTGAAATAAAGAATAGGGGTCCTTGCCTTTTTAAGATCTGATTACATTATCTTGGGCTTGGGAAGGAACAAATGCTTCTTCATGCTAACCAATCAATTTTTCACAGGCTTGCACTGGATTCTCCCCCTAACTGATCCGTTTTTTAGATTTTCTAAGATTCTGTAACCCTTAACCAATCTGATTCTTTTTTCAGGCTAGATTGGTCTTTCTGGTCACCATATTGGCTTCTACTATGTATACCTCAAGAAGAAGCACCTCCTTCTGTACCATCTTGACTTCTACTGCACATAGGCTTACCTCTCCCTGCACTGTGTCGAGTTGTACTCAGCATGCTCCCAGAAGAGGAATTTTTCCTACTGTTTTTATTCCTCCCACAATAATGAGCTGTAAGGATTTTTCCTGCCCCCTTTCTGCCTGCTTGGAGGATCAGGTCACAATGCAGCAGTCACCTGGGGATTTTATGTATGCTGTAGTTTCCTAGTGAAACAATTCTGCTCCTTAGTTGGTTATACTTAATGTTTGATTCTCTTTACTCCCTTCCTTTATTAACATCTAGCTACCTATGCTAACATTCTGATTCCTGCAAAACAACTAAATTAAAAGCTCCAGGCTCTAATGTTAGAACAATTACTATCTTTAAATCACTCTATCACAGCGTTGTTATCTATTCTTACCGTTTGGGGGAACTGGCTCTTGTTCTGGAAAGTAGATTGTTAACTGAGATTTTATTTCTAAAAACCATAAAACTTAACTGCAGTTAATACTCAATCTTCTATATTTCTATTCTTAACTTTAAATTTTATCCCTTTAGGTAAGCTGTGACTACAGGGTGACATTATCACCTCAATTGGCCTGGAAGACAGAACATTGAACAAAAGAAATATTCTTATGCCTTAAGATTTAAAAATCGTTTCCATGTTTTGTCCACTGTGAACAATGATGCAATGAACATGGGGCTGCATGTGTCTTTATGTACCAGTTTTTTGAGTTTTGGGGGTATATACACAGTAGAAGGATTGCTGGGTTAGATGGTAGTTCTATTTTTAGTTCTTTGAGGTACCACCATACTTTCTTCCATAATGGTTGTACTACTTTACATTCCTACCAACAGTGGATGAGGGTTCCTTTTTCTCCACAGCCTCTCCAACACTTGCTATTACCTGCCTTGTTGATAATAGCTAATCTAACAGGTGTGAGGTGATATCTCATTGTAGTTTTGATTTGCATTTCTCTAATAGCTAATGAAGATGAGTATCTTTTCATAATATATCTGTTGGCCATTTGTATTTCTTCCTGGGAGAAGTGTCTGTTTATGTCCTCTTCCCATATTTTTATTGGATTGTTTGTTTGTTGTTGAGTTTTATGAGTTCTTTGTATATTTTGGATATTAGGCCCTTATCTGAGCTGTTGTTTGAAAATATCATCTCCCATTTAGTTGGCTGTCTGTTTTGGTGTCAGTTTCTCTTGCTGTGCAAAAGCTTCTTAGTCTGATGTAGTCCCATTCATTTATCTTTGCCTCACTTCCCTTTGGATAAAGATGTGGTACATATATACTATGGAATACTACTCAGCCATAAGAAATGATGACATCGGATCATTTACAACAACATGAATGGACCTTGATAAAATTATACTGAGTGAAATAAGTAAATCAGAAAAAACTAAGAACTATATGATTCCATACATAGGTGGGACATAAAAAGGAGACTCATAAACATGGACAAGAGTGTGGTGGTTATGGGGTGGGGGCGAGGAGAGGGAGAGGGTGGGGGAGGGGAGGGGCACAGATTAAAGCAGATAGAAGATGACGGAGGACAATTTCACTTTGGGTGATGGGTATGCAACATAACCGAATGTCAAAATAACCTGGAGATGTTTTCTCTGAACATATGTACCCTGATTTATCAATGTCACCCCATTGAAATTAATTAAAAAAGATTTAAAGATCTAAAATGATTTGACTTGCTAAGTTTTAGACTTGCTTTGAATTTATCACCTCTTTTTTCTCTTTACTGTGTCTTAGAGTAGAAATGTCTATCCTATGCCTGTTCTACAACTGTATTTTAGGAGCACATAATTTGTTGGGTTTCACATTATCATGGCTTGGGAGGAGTTTTGCCTCAGGGTGCATTCATGTCTAGTTTATATGAGAATTTGGAATTTAAACTTTTGAGTAGATGCTGGAGTGAGTTACAACATTGAGGAATGCTGAGATGGAATGAATGCTTTTTTTCACATGAGAAGGTGTGAGAAGGAGCCAGGAATGAAATATTCTGGACTCTATGATTGTGTTCTCTAAAAATTCATATGTTGAAGCTACATTTCTTAATGTGATGGGTGTTGGGCCTCCAAAAGGTTCACAAAAGTGAAACCTTCATGAATATGACTGGTGTCCTTACTAAAAGAGACATGAAGACCTGAAGATGGGAGCGGAGTAGGCAGACGCACAGACTCCTAGCTCACACCACCGAACTGGATTACAAATTAATTTACAAACAATCAGCATGAAAAACCAACTCTGGACTACAAGAACAGCTCTCAAAAACCAAGGAGCAAAGAAGAAGCCACAAAAAACCTGGCAGGGAGTGCCTGAATCTCCCCTGCTTACAGGAACGGGGAGGGGGTGAGGCTGAGAGTCTAGAAGGGCTCTCACTCCAAGGAAAAGAGGAGAAAATACTGCTCACAGCCTCTTACCTGGCAACCAGGGAATGAGGTATGTTTAAAGGGCCAGCTTGTCTTTCAAAAAGAAAGGGGAGTGAGAGAGACAGATGGTGAGGGGCAGAGGAATGCAGGGGACGACCTGAGAAGCTGACTCATCCAGTGCTGGAGGCCCAAAAGTGGAATACAAATAATAGCTGATGCCAACCCAAGAAGACCTAGAAATAACACAATTGAAAACTGGAGGTAGACAATACCAAGCATAGATTCAACCAGCTTTACTAACAAAACACCCAAACACACAGATATAATGAGAAGACAGAGAAGTGCAATCTAAATGAAACCATAAGAGAAACCTCCACGAAATGAACTGAGTGATATGGAAATAAACAAACTTTCAAATGTGGAGATCAAAATAATGATTATACAGATGCTTAGGGATCTTAGAAAAACAATGGATGGTCATTATGAACACCTAAATAAAGAAATAGCAAGTATAAAAAAGGATATTGAAATATTAAAAAAGAATCAGTCGGAGATGACAAATACAATGTCAGAAATGAAGACCACAATGGAAGAAATTAAAAACAGGATGGATGGAGCTGAGGATTGAATCAGTGAGTTGGAGGACAAGTTGATTGAAGGCATCAAAGCAGATAAAAAAAAAGAGACTCAAAAAGTCCGAGGAAACTCTAAGAGAGCTCTCTGACAACATGAAGAAACTAACATCCTCATCATAGGGGTTCCTGAAGAAGAAGAGAAAGAACAAGGGATAGAGACTTTGTTCAATCATATCATAGCTGAAAACTTCCCTAAATTAATGTAGGAGAAACTCTCACAATTCAAGAAGCACAGATAACTCCATTTAAGAGAGACCCAAAGAAACCTACACCAAGACACATCATAATTAAAATACCAAAGCTAAGTGATAAAGAGAAAATATTAAAAGCTGCTAGAGAAAAAATGGCTATCACCTACAAAGGAGCCCCCATAAGGATGACATCAGACCTCCCAACAGAAAAACTTGAGGCCAGAAGGGAATGGCAAGAAATATTCAAAGCAATGAAGAACAAGAACCTACAACCAAGACTACTTTATCCAGCATGGCTATCATTTAAAATTGAAGGAGAAATAAAAAGCTTCCCAGACAAAAACAAACAAACAAAAAAAAACTGGAGGAATTCATTACAACCAATCCAATGGCGCAGGAAATGTTAAGGGGCATATTGTAAACAGATAAAAGTGGGAAAAGAATATAGCAAAAGAGGAATATAGTTTTAAAGAACAAAATGGCAATAAACAACTACATATCAATAATAACCTTAAATGTAAGTGGATTAAATGATCCAATCAAAATACATAGGGTAGCTGCTTGGATAAGAGAACAGGACCTGTACATATGTTGTCTAAAAGAGACACACCTTAAAACAAAAGATGCACATAGACTGAAGATAAAAGGATGGGAAAAAAAATTTCATGCAAATGGAGATGAAAAAAAAGCTGGGGTAGCAATACTTATATCAGACAAAATGGACTTTAAAACAAAGGCTATAGTAAGAAATAAAGAAGGCCATTACATAATGATATAGAGAGCAATCCAACAGGAAGATATAAATATTATAAATATCTATGCACCTAATATAGGAGCACCTAAGTATATAAAGCAGACTTTGATGGATATAAAGGGCGAGATCAACAGCAATACTATAATAGTAGGGGATTTCAATACCCCACTAACATCATTAGGTAGATCCTCAAGAAAGAAAATTAAAAAAAGAAACAGCACATTTAGAGGACACACTAGATCAGGGGTCTCAAACTTGCGGCCCGCCCACCAATTTTGTGTGGCCTGCAGACTAATCAAACTTCATGGATTAGTCTGCGGCCCAGTCTGCGGGCTGCAAAAAATTGGTGGGCGGGTCGCATGCGGCCCGCGGGCCCGAGTTTGAGACCCCTGCACTAGATCAACTCGATTTAATAGACATCTTCAGAACCTTTAACCCTAAAGCAGGAGAATATACATTCTTATCAAGTATTCATGGTACATTCTCTAGGATAGACCACATGTTAGGGCACAAAAGTGGTCTCAACAAATTTAAGAAGATTGAAATCATATCAAGCACTTTCTCTGATCACAATGGCATGAAACGAGAAATCAACCAAAACAGAAAAACTCAAAAATTCCCAAACACATGGAAACTAAGTAGCAGGTTGTTAAATAATGAATGGATTAAAAATGAGATAAAAAAAGAAATAAAGAAATTCCTAGAAATGAATAATAATGAGCATACAACAACTCAAAATTGATGGGACACAACAAAAGCAGTACTGAGAAGGAAGTTCATAGCACTACCGGCACACTTTAACAAGCTAGAAAAAGCTCAAATAAATCACTTAACCCTGCATGTAAAACAACTAGAAAAAGAACAGCAAGTAAAGCCCAAATGTAATAGAAGGAAAGAAATAATAAAGATCAGAGCAGAAATAAATGACATGGAGGCTAAAGAAACAATACAGAGGATCAATAAAACTAGGAGCTGGTTCTTTGAAAAGGTAAACAAGATCGATGAACCTTTAACTAGACTCACCAAGAAAAAAACAGAGAGGACTCAAATAAATAAAATTAGAAATGAGAGTGGAGAAATAACAACTGACAGAACAGAAATACAAAATATTGTAAGAAAATACTATGAAGAACTGTATGCCAAAAAAAACTAGACAACCTAGATGAAACGGACAAATTCCTTGAAACATACAATCTTCCAAAAATCAATCTGGAAGAATCAGAAAACCTAAACAGACCAGTTACACCAAATGAGATCAAAAGAGTTATCAAAAAACTCTCAACATTGAAAAGTCCTGGTGAATTCTACCAAATATTCAAAGAAGAACTAACTCCTATCCTTCTCAAGCTATTTCAAAAAATTGAAGAGAATGGAAGACTTCCAAGCTCCTTTTTTGAGGCGAGCATAATTCTGATTCCAAAACCAGGCAAAGACAACACAAAGAAAGAAAATTATAGGCCAATATCCCTGATGAATATAGATGCTAAAATCCTCAACAAAATATTAGCAAACAGGATGCAACATTATATGGAAAAAATCATACACCAAGATCAAGTGGGATTTATTCTGGGGAGGCAAGGCTGGTACAATATTCACAAATCAATCAATGTGATTCGTCACATAAACAAAAGGAAGGAGAAAAACCACATGATAATTTCAATAGATGCAGAAAAAGCATTGGATAAAATCCAGCACTCATTCATGATCAAAACTCTTAGCAAAGTGGGTATACAGGGAACATACCTCAACATGATAAAAACCATCTATGACATACCCACAGCCAACATCATACTCAATGGGCAAAAATTAAAAGCAATCCCCTTAAGATCAGGAACAAGGCAGGGGAACCCCCTTATACCACTCTTATTCAACATAGTCCTGGAAGTCCTAGTCACAGTAATCAGACAAGAAGAAGAAATAAAAGGCATTCAAGTTGGAAAAGAAGAAGTAAACCTATCATTATTTGCAAATGATATGATATTATATATTAAAAACCCTAAAGTCTCCGTCAAAAAGTACTGGACCTGATAAATGAATTCAGCAAAGTGGCAGGATATAAAAATAATTCTCAGAAATCAGAGGCATTTTTATACACAAGCAATGAACAGTCAGAAAGAGAAATTAAGGAAACAATCCCTTTCACTATTACAACCAAAAAAAATAAAGTGCCTAGGAGTACATTTAACCAAGGAGACTAAACACTTGTACTCGGAAAATTATAAAACATTGATAAAAGAAATCAAGGAAGATACAAACAAGTAGAAACATATACCGTGCTCAAGATTAGGAAGAAAAACATCATTAAAATGTCTGTATTACCCAAAGCGATTTATAAATTCAATGCAATACCAATTAAAGTACCAATGGCATACTTTAAAGATATAGATCACATATTCCAAAAATTTATATGGAACCAAAAGAGAACATGAATAGCCTCAGCAATCTTTTTTTTTTTTTTTTTTTTCGGAAGTTGGAAACGGGGAGGCAGTCAGACAGATCCGCATGGATCCACCTGGCATGCCCACCAGGGGGCAATGCTCTGCCCATTTGGGGCATCGCTCTGTTGCAACCAGAGCCATTCTAGTGCCTGAGGCAGAGGCCATAGAGCCATCCCCAGTGCCCAGGCCAACTTTGCTCCAATGGAGCCCTGGCTGCAGGAGGGGAAGAGAGAGACAGAGAGGAAGGAGAGGGGGTGGGGTGGAGAAGCAGATGGGCACTTGTCCTGTGTGCCCTGGTTGGGAATCGAACCCAGGACTCCTGAACGCCAGGCCGATGCTCTACACCTCAGCAGTCTTAATTCTTTTTTTTTTCTTTTTTGTATTTTTCTGAAGCTGGAAACGGGGAGAGACAGTCAGACAGACTCCTGCATGCACCCGACCGGGATCCACCTGGCACGCCCACCAGGGGCGGATGCTCTGCCCACCAGGGGGCAATGCTCTGCCCCTCCGGGGCGTCGCTCTGCTGCGACCAGAGCCACTCTAGCGCCTGGGGCAGAGGCCAAGGAGCCATCCCCAGCGCCCGGGCCATCTTTGCTCCAATGGAGCCTTGGCTGTGGGAGGGGAAGAGAGAGACAGAGAGGAAGGAGGGGGGGTGGAGAAGCAAATGGGTGCTTCTCCTATGTGCCCTGGCCGGGAATCGAACCTGGGTCCCCCGCACGCCAGGCCGACGCTCTACCGCTGAGCCAACCGGCCAGGGCCTACACCTCAGCAGTCTTAAAAAGGAAGAATAAAGAGGGAGGTATCACACTTCCTGATATCAAGTTAAACTATAAGGCCATTGTACTCAAAAGAACCTGGTACTGGCATAAGAACAGGCATACAGAAAACCCAGAAATAAACCCACAGCTCTATGGACAACTGATATTTGACCAATTCTTTCTTTGTTTTGTTGTGTGGGGGTTTTTTGTTTTGTTTTTTGTTTTTTGTTGTTTTTTTTTTTTTACAGAGACAGAGGCAGAGAGAGGTATAGATAGGGATAGACAGACAGGAATGGAGAGTGATGAGAAGTAAAAATCATTAGTTTTTTGTTACGACACCTTAGTTGTTCATTGATTGCTTTCTCATATGTGCCTTGACCATGGGCCTTCAGCAGATTGAGCGACCCCTTACTCAAGACAGCAACCTTGGATCCAAGCTGGTGAGCTTTGCTCAAACCAGATGAGCCCGTGCTTAAGCTGGTGACCTTGGGGTCTCGAACCTGGGTCCTCCACATCCCAGTCTGGCGCTCTATCCACTGCGCCACCGCCTGGTCAGGCATGGACAACTGATAATTTGACAAAGGAATAAGGGCATACAATGGAGTAAAGACAGCCTCTTTAATAAATGGTGTTGGGAAAATTGGACAACTATTTGCAAAAAAATAAAACTAGACCACCAACTTACACCATTCACAAAAATAAACTCAAGACGGATAAAAGAATTAAATGTAAAGCGTGAAATCTTAAGCATCTTAGAAGAAAACATAGGCAGTAAGCTCTCCGATATCTCTCGCAGCGATATATTTGCTAATTTATCTCCACGAGCAAGTGAAATAAACGACAGGATAAACAAATGGGACTATATCAAACTAAAAAGCTTTTGCACAGCCAAAGACAATAAGAACACAATAAAAAGACAAACTACACAATGGGAGAACATATTTGACGTACATCTGATAAGGGGATAATAACCAAAATTTATAAAGAACTTGTAAGTCTCAACACCAGAAAGACAAGCAATCCAATCAAAAAATGAGCAAAAGAAATGAATAGACACTTCTCCAAAGACGACATACAGATGGCCAATAGGCATATAAAAAGATGCTCAACATCACTAATCATTAGACAAATGCAAATTAAAACCACAATGAGATATCACCTCACACCAGTCAGAATGGCGCTTATCAACAAAACAACACAGAATAAGAGCTGGTGAGGATGTGGAGAAAAGGGAACCCTCCTGCACTCCTGGTAGGAATGCAGACTGGTGCAACCTCTGTGGAAAACAGTATGGAGATTCCTCAAAAAATTGAAAATAGAATGGCCTTTTGACCCAGCTATTCCACTTTTAGGAATATATCCAAGAACACCATAGAACTGTTCCAGAAGGAGAAATGCACTCCCATGTTTATGGGAGCATTGTTCACAACAGCAAAGATCTGGAAACAGCCCACATGTCTGTCAGAGGACGAGTGGATTAAAAAACTTTGGTACATATATACTACAGAATACTACTCAACCATAAGAAATGATGACATCGGATCATTTACAATAACATGGATGGACCTTGATAACATTATACAGAGTGAAATAAGTAAATCAGAAAAAACTTAAGAACTATATGAACCCGTACATAAATGGGACATAAAAATGAGACTCAGACATGTATAAGAATGTGATGGTAACAGGAGGTGGGGTGAGTGGTGGGGCGAGGGAGGAGAGAGAGGGGGTGGGGGGAAAGGGAGGGGCACAAAGAAAACCAGATAGAAGGTGACAGAAGACAATTTGACTTTGGGTGAGGGGTATGCAACATAATCAAATGTCAAAATAATCTGGAGATGTTTTCTCGGAACATATGTACCCTGATTTATCAATGTCTCTGCGTTAAAATTAGTAAAAATAAGAAAAAAAAAACCTCCCGTTATCTTCTCTTGGCCTGAGTTCCCATGAAGGAGCTCCCACTCCAAGGAAAGGCTTTGTCCCCACCGCCCGTCTGCCACTCTGCCTAGTTAGAGATGGGAAGAGTCAGGGGTCAGGAGTTAAGGAGCTGCTGGGGCTGTGACCTTCAGTCAAGTGACAAGAAGCAGCCTGCTCTGGCTTCCCTGCCCGAAGATGATTCATTTCTGGTCTCTGAGAAAGAAAGGAAAGTGGGACAGAACAGACCCCAGGATCAGAAGAGGGAGAAGGATGACTCCTATAACTTAACAGTTACTGTCCTAATTCCTTCTGGCTTCCTGGAAAAGGCTTTTACAATTGGATGATCCAACCTCTTGTATGACAGAGAGAAGAGTGAGGCCCAAGAAGGGGAAGGATTGGTGAGGAAGTAGCTAAGCCCAGACTGAAATCTTACCCTTTGGTTTCTGTACCCTGTTGTTCAGAGGTGGATTTAACAGTGGGCACACTGGGCATGCACTCTGGGCCCCGATTTCTGAAGGGCCCCACAAAACCCCAACTTGACACTTTTTCTAATGTAAGGGGCCCAGTATCTTTTTCTGTGCCTGGGGCCTCAACCAACCTTATTCTACCTCTGCTGTTGGTATAGAAATAAAATACTCCTTCCAGGGCATATAGATGGGTGTCTTCCTCAGGGTCCCCAGAGAACATGCAACAAATAGCCATCAGGTACCTTGTCTTGGTGAATTCCATGTTATAATTAAGAGAAAAACTTTTCAGCCTTAGAGTGGCAGGGTTTTTAAGACGATACAAAGTTCAGAGAGGTGTAATAACCTGGCCAAGGTCACACACTAGTGTTATGGGCTGAATTGTGTACCCCAAAAAACTCATGTTGAAATTTATTTTTTATGCAAGTTTTTAAAAAAATTTTTAAAGACTATTCATTTTAGAGAGAAGTGAGAAAGAGAAGAGGTAAGGAGAAGAAGCATCCACTCTCATATATTTCTTGACCAGGGAAAACCAGGGTTTTGAACTGTTGACCTCATCATTCCCAGTCAATGCTTTATCCACTGTGCCACCACAGGCCAGGCTCATGTTGAAATTTAAATCCCCAGGATCCCAGAATATGAGAGCATTTTGAGAGATGATTAAGTTAAAATGAGACAATTAGGGTTGGCCATAATCCAATCTAATTGATGTCTGTATAAGAGGAAATTTGAACACACAGATACCAGGGATATACTGTTGGAATCCATGGGAGTCCAAAAAGACCAGAGTAACAGGCTTTATTGAAAGGAAGAAAGGAACCTTGCTGTGCACTTCTCCTGGGAGATGGGCACTGGTTACAGACTATAAGGTAAATTTTATAGAGTTTAGGAGAGCCTGAGGAGATACTGAGTCAGAAGTTCTGGTATGTTTCCTTTTACGGTTTTATGGTTTTGGCTTCCTGGAATGCTCCTCCTTGGGGCAGATTGACCAGCTTCCTGGTACTCTTCTGCCTCAGGGGCGATTGTCCAGTAAGTAACAGTAAAGTCAGGCAGGCAGGCGGAACAACCAAAGGGCGGTTGGAAGTTATGGTAAATTTATATATTTATTTATCAACTCTTGGTATGATAAAAAAGGAAAAGAGGTGGGGGAAGAAAAGGGTATGGGTTCAGGAGGGAGGCTTTTCTCAGACCGGCTTTCTTCTGGAGCTACTTCCTGCTGTTATCCCTATTAGGGGCCTCCTTCGTGAACCCCTCCCTGGGGCAGTTGGAGTAGGGGTTGTAAAAGCATTTGATTGTAGGTAATCCTGGAGATTTCTCTCATTTGAGCCTGCAGGAACTTGATAAAGAAAGGAGAAAGCATTAAAATTAGGCAAAAAATTAGGATTGGTCCTATAATTGGTGCTAGGATCGAGAACAAGGGATTTTCCCACCATTGTTCAGAGTAGGGGTGTATTTATAGGGTTCCAGACTTTTCTGTTTTGTGAGGGCAGGTTTCAGGATTGGTGTGTAGGGTTAGGTAGATTTTTCCAATTTTCTGATTGGTGAAGGTCTGCATGTGGTTCTGTAAGGAACTAGTGAACAAATGTAAGAGGTGGGGTCCAAAAGTTAGAAAAATAAATAGGAGAGTGAGTTGACCAATGAAAGGCAATAGTCAAGACACCCAGTTTGTGTGAAACCACTGATTCCATGTTTATGAATTTGCTGGGCTGAGAGAGAGAGAGAGAGAGAGAGAGAGAGAGAGAGAGAGAGAGAGAGAGAAAGAGAAAGAGAAAGAGAAAGACAGGGCAGTGGCCAGTCCCCCTGCCCCTAGATCTATTTTTATAGAAATTCTTAAAACAACAAGGAGAGGAATTACCTGTATAGCTCGTTTGGTCCTTAGATAGATGGGTAGTGTACTAGGAACTGAAAGAGGCTAATGGGATGGGATTAGGTTAATATCTGGGTTGAGATAGATTAGGATACAGATTTCTGTTCAATTAGTAGGGAGACACATATAGGTGTTGGTACCACACAAGTAGAAAGCCTTTGATTGTGTGAGGTAGGTTGAGAGGTGGATAGAGAATAGAAGGACAAGGGGTTGGTTTTGTTTCTCTGTTTTTGAGCTCCAGATGGTCAGGGTGGAGGAAAGAGTTGCCCTAAGTAGTGGGGAGAGTAGAGAATTGTTAGCTAGGGTGACTAATTTAACATTCTTTGAAAACCAGTTTTCTGACTGTTCAAATAATTTTTTCTCTGTACAAATCTCCTACAACCTGCACAAACCCTCTACAACTTACATAAACCTTCAACTTTCATGCACTATCTTATCCAGAAATAACTGGCCTTCATAACAACTTGCTTTTTCCTTTTTCTTTCAAAAGTATTTTCATACCTTATACCTTCTATTATCAAAACCATACAATTCCTTTCTAGTCAGAACTCTTGATTTAAAAATCTTTAACCTTTAGTGACAATTAAGTTGACTTTCTTTTTACCCCAGTTTCCCTTTTCCCAAAGTTTGATTAAAAGAGTCCTTAGTTTCTTCATATATTTGCCATATGTAGACCAGCCAGCTTCTGGTTTGTGGTTGGAGTAAGGCATGCTGTTTTTCTACTTTAGCAGCAGTGGGAGTTGTCAGGATCACGGTGTGTGGACCTGTCCACGTGAAAGTCAGTCCTTGGGTGATATAATGCTGGAAGCGCCTCTTGGACAGTCTTTGAACAGTTTGCAGAGTAACCTTTAAATCCTGCAAGTACTTAGGGAAAGGGTGGTTACATTTCTACACTTTGCAGTTAGAGTTTAAGTCCTAGTGACCACTTATTCTAGTTGGAATTAGCAGCAGGTCCCAGCTTACAATAGGCATGATGCATTGAGACAAGAGGAATAATGGAGACACTATACATTAAATAAAGCAACAAAATCAGACTGTCAATACCCACAGTAGAGATCTTTGAGGGATCCCAAACAGGTGTGGGCTGTTTTTGATCCCCTTGGGTAA
The DNA here is from genome assembly GCF_036850995.1 of Saccopteryx leptura. Classification (NCBI taxonomy): domain Eukaryota; kingdom Metazoa; phylum Chordata; class Mammalia; order Chiroptera; family Emballonuridae; genus Saccopteryx; species Saccopteryx leptura. The sequence continues at coordinate 70,701,023 of NC_089516.1, read as the reverse complement.
GACAGTCCATGTAAGTTGCTGGACTGCATTAGTGTCCAGGTAGAGGCAAACAGAAAGAGTCAGGGTGTAGAGGAATGATAAAGAAGGCATTCTTGAGGTCTAGGACCGTGAAGTGAGTGGTGTTTGAGGAAATGTGTAGTAATCTGTAGAGATTAGGGATTACTGGATGGAGGGGAATTACCTTCTCATTGATTAGGCATAAATCTTGTACGAGGTGATAAGCCCCAGAAGGTTTTTGAATAGGAAGGATGGGAGTATTGCATGAGATTCCGTGGGGATGAGTAAGCCTGATTTAAGAGGCGGGCAATTATTGGTTTAATGCCTTAGAAACAGACACAGTTAAACATTAAACAAAGACTTCACATACAAATTATAAATTAAAAAATTTAAATGAGCATGCTTTACTTGTTTCAATTAAAATTATACTAGAGATATTTTCTGACAAACAGAGACAAAACAGATTACTTACTCACACAGCTCAATAGACAACTCTGTTTTTTTAAGCTTTTTGAGATGGCAGGGAGTTGTTAGCATAGAGGGGAGGAAGCAGATGGATGGATAGTGTGATGGAAAAGAAGGAGGGTCAGAATCCACAGGAGAAGGAGGAGGAGGAGATTAAAGTGCTGGTGGTGGTGCCACGTGGTCAGAGGAGTCAAAATATTTAGAGCTTTGAGGAGAGGGGAGAAGACGAGGGGTAGTGGAAGGCACAGTCAGTCTCTGAGGAGGGGGAAGGATGTGTCAAAGAAGAAAAAGAGACAGCTGAAGCTGGTGGGGTGGGGGGATGGGTCAAAGAAGAAAAAGAGACAGAGCCGCCCATCTGTAAGGAGGGAGGAGGGGTTTAAGAACACAGTGGAGAAGGAAGGGGCCCCTGGCCAGCAGGGGAGGAGAAAGAGAGACTGGTATTTGCAGGTGAATGAGAAACAGGATTCTGCGAAGGGAGGGAAGGAGGCTCTTGGAAGGAAGAGACTCAAGTGGAAGAGGTCCTCAAAGGGACCAGAGAGGGGTCCCGAGAGATGGGTGCCCTCGAAGTTCAGGCAGGAAGGGGAAGAGAGTAGGCAGTTCGAGCAGAGAAGGAAAGATTAGGAGTGAAGGTTTTAGGTGAGGTTTCCTTGGCCAAAAATGGCCTGCGTGTAGAACAAGCAGTACAGAAATTAAGTACAGGAGCAAAAGTAAAAGGAAGCCTGCATGTAAGGAATTTCTGAAGCCTTTCCCGTCCAGTGGCAAAGATTATCTAGATCTCTCAGTATGTTGAAATCAAAGGTCCTGTTTTCAGGCCAATGGGAGTCATTGTCGGGACTATATTGAGGCCAGGCTGTGTTGCAAAGGAAAATGAGTTTCTTTGGCTTGAGGTCAGAGAGACCTAATTTAGTAAGATTTTTTAGAAGACAGCCCAACGGGGTTTGGTCAGACAGCTTTGACTCTGAAGAGCCCATTTTGGAAATTAGTGATATAGAGAGGGCTTCCGCACCTCCAATCACAATCTTAAAGGAGAAAGCTCTCCTGGGAATGTGGAGTCGTCCTACTTAGGGGTTATCACTGCCCAAGAAGAAGCTCAAAGAGAATGTGGAGGGATTTGGCTAAGCGCTTAGACTTTTGGAATGTGCTGTCTCCTGAGACAGAAAAATGGCAAACCCCTCAAAATGTGAGGCTGACCGGAGAAACCCGTCCGACGATGGATTAGGGACTTATGGGTCGAATTAAAGCCAACTGGGAGAGGGAAGGGAGAAACTCCTTACCTTTCTGGTCCAGCAGGGGTTCAGGATGGACAGATTGCCGGCCAATCAACCTACAATTACACGTCCAAACAGAATCAGGGAGTAAGCCTGGATGAGCTGCTGCTGCCCATTGCTTCCCTGGTTGTAAGTTTGGATGGCAAAGAGGGATCGTCCAGGCAGTTAGCACTCTGTCCTGGGTTTTGGCACCAAATGTTGGATTCCATGGGAGTCTGAAAAGACCAGAGTAACAGGCTTTATTGAAAGGAAGAAAGGAACCCTGCCGCCACTTCTCCGGGGAGAAGGGCACCAATTACAGACTGAGGTGAATTTTATAGGGTTTGGGAGAGCCTAAGAAGATACTGAGTCAGAAGTTCTGGTATGTTTTCTTTTTTGGTTTTATGGTTTTGGCTGCCTGGAATGCTCCTCCTTGGGGCAGGTTGACCATCTTCCTAGAACTCTTCTGCATCAGGGGCGATTGTCCAGTAAGTAAGGGTGAGGTCAGGAAGCCAGGCAGAACAACCAAAGGGCAGTTGGAAGTTCTGGTAAATTCATATATCTATCATATACATGCACAGAGAAAAGGCCATGTGAGCACCCATAGAGAAGGTGGTTATCTGCAAGTCAAGGAGAGGGGCTTCAGAAGAAACCAAACCTGAGGACACCTCGATCTTAGACTTCTTGCCCTCAGAACTGTGAAAAAATAAATGTCTTGTGCGAACCAGTAAGCCTGAATATTTTGTTATGGAAGCACTACCAAGCTAATATAACCAGGAAATAGCAGAGACAGGAATTTACCTCCAGGCTATTTGCCTCCATGGCCCATGCTCATTTAACATATCAGTTGCTTAAAGGTGAAGGACAAAAAGAATCTGGCAGAGATTAAAGCCCTGAGCCTTCCAGTGTTTTAGACCCTGGTCAGGCCTAGGTAAACACATCAGGCCTGCTTGCTATCCCTACAGTACCTGGAGCCAAGAGGTAGCTAGCAAAGGGGTAAAGGGACATTTAACCCAATGTTGGTCAAATAAGTTTTTAAATATGATATCTGTTTGCTTGCTTATAGTTTGCATTGGGTGTAGGGGACAGGCTGTAAACGGGCAGGGTGGTTATAGCCTAAGGCTTAGTTTTAAGACTAAGCTTTTCCCCACACCCTTCACTGATTGCATGATGTGGGGTGGTGCTCTCTCATGAGGAATCCCATTATGCCTCAGATAAGAGACTTTGTATCAGAGACTTCCTTGTTTGTATATTAGATTAAAGGTTTGGATTTCTACACTATAAAGTGGGGCAGACCGGGAGCTTGCTCTCTCTTGTTTCCTGAGATTAGCATTAGAGGAGAGAGCAGAGAAAGGAGAGCAGACAAAGGCCATGTGGACAAGAGGAGAAGCAGCCAAGATTGCAGAATGCTAAAGGAAAAGCCAGTTAGTGCAGAGTTTGTGCAGGGAGAAGGAAGGAGATGGGGAACAGAGGTGAATAAGTCTGGTGACATAGAAACCTTTGATTCTAGGAAACTCGGATAAGGCAGTAGCTTTGTGAGCACTGAATTAGTGGGTTTTGGAGTCCAGTGTGTGTTTTTACTTCCGCGCCAGGTGCAAGCTAGAATTAAAGGTGATGGCTTACCAGGTTTTGGCTCTGTTGTTTCATTACCGACTGTCCAAATCTAATGCGAAGCTGCACTGGCCAGGTGGCTGTGATGGAGGACATGGCTACTGGCTTTACACGCAAATAATGAAAGTCTTGAAACAGTGTTGTGCACATAAAATATATTATGGTCACTTTGTTAAAGATGGCGCTGCCCACGTGGAAGTCCTTCACCCAAGTGATGGTATTGGTTGCTCTACTTGCTTGGGATGGGCGTGATTATATTAATGTGTTTTGAGGGCGGGCTGTGGGCAGGCAGGATCCTTGTAGCGTGGGGATTGGTTTTGGGACTAAGCCTTTCCCACCTTTTTTTGATGTGGGGTAGTGCACTCTCATGAGGAATCCCATTATGCCTCAAGTAAGTGACTTTGTTTCAGCGACTTCCTTGTTTGTATATTGGATTAAAGGCTTTAGTGTCTACACTATAAAGTGGGGCAGACCAGGAGCTTGCTCTCTCTCAGTTCCTGAGATTAGCATTAGAGAGGAGAGCAGAGAAAGGCCATGTGGAGGAGGCCAGGAGCAGAAGCCAAGATTGTGGAGTGCTGAAAAAGAAGCCAGTCTGTGCAGAGTTTGTGCAGGGAGAAGGAAGGAGATGGGGAACAGAGGTGAATAAGTCTGATGAGCTAGAAACCTGTGATTCTAGCAAACTCGGATAAGTCATTAGCTTTGTGAGCACTGAATGAGTGGGTTTTGGAGCTCAGTGTGTGTTTTTACTTGCCTGCCGGGTGCAAGCTAGTATTAAAGGTGATGGCCCACCAGTTCTTGGCTCTGTTGTTTCATTACCGACTGTCCAAATCCAATGTAAAACTAAATGGGCCAGACGGCTGTGATAATGGCTGTAGCTGCTGGCCATACAAAAAGGCTAAGAGGACATGGTCAACTCTCAATTATTCATGTATTAATAACTAGATGATAAGTCATAATGTATTTTATTTGTTTTTAATGAAAACTTATTTGAACCTCTTGTACACACCAGCTCCTTCCTCCTTCTACCACCTCTTGTAGGCAGCATATATCCTATTGTCGTGAAACAAACAACAAAAAAAATACTCACATTGTAGCTGCCGGTCACAAGTCAGCCAAATAAGTAGAGGCAAGGATTGAATCTTTATGGGTGCTTGTTAGTCAGATAAGTTTGTAAATATGATATATATATATATATATATATATATATATATATATATATATATATGTTTGCTCACTTATACTTTGTATTGGGTGTGGGAGACAGGCTGTAAGCAGGCAAGTCTTTATAGCCTAAGGCTTAGTTTTAAGACTGTGTTTTTTTCTCTACACCCTTGACTGTTGCATGATAGGGGGTTGTATGGCCAGGAGACGCCATTATGGCCATTCACATGCAGGTCCCCATTGGATTCAGGCAGACTGTAAAGAAATGGCAGAGTCGGAGGATGGTGGGCCATTCTTTTTATTGGTGTCTCATCAAGACAGGTATAAATCCAGTATCCACACCCACTATCCCAGCTACCTGGCCCATGCAGGTTCGCATTAGATTCAGACAGACAGTAATGAAACAGTGGAGCCAAGAATTGGTGGGCCATTACCTTTAATCCTAGCTTGCACTCTGTGGGCAAGTAAAAACACACACTGGGCTCCAAAACCCACTCATAAAGTACTCACAAAGCTAATGACTTATCGAAATTTCCTAAAATCAAAGGTTTCTAGCTCACCAGACTTACTCATCTCTGTTCCCCATCTCCTTCCTTCTCCCTGCACAAACTGCACAAACTGGCTTCTCACTCAGCACTCCACCATCTTGTCTGCTTCTCCTGGCCTCCTCCATGTGGCCTTTCCCTGCTCTCCTTTCTAATGCTAATCTCAGAAACTGAGAGAACAACCTCCCAGTCTGCCCCATTTTATAGTATAGAAATCAAAACTTTTTATCCAATATAAAAAATAGGGAAGTATCTATACAAAGTCACTTATCTGGGGCATGATGGGATTACACCACCCCACATCAAAAAGGATGAGAAAGGCTTAGTCCTAAAACCAAGCTTCAGGCTACAAGGATTCTGCCTGCCCACAGCCTGCCCCCAACACATTAATATTACCTGAGCAATGGGCATCCATGTGGGCAGCACCATCTTTAACAAAGTGAGCATGATATATTTTATCTGTCCAACAACAGGCAAGCCACAGGAGAAGCCAAAGGAAAATCAGAAAGCCTGCTTTTTCCATGAAGGGCAAGGGATCAGGGAGGCCCCTGCAATGGTGATAGCAGGAACCAAGAGAGCGAGCCCCCGGTCTGTCCCCATTTTATAGTGTAGAAATCAAAACCTTTAATCCAATATACAAATAAGGAAGTCTCTGATACAAAGTCACTTATCTGAGGCATAAACGGGATTCCTCATAAGAATGCACCACCCCCTATCATGCAACAGGCAGAGGTTTGGGCAAAAACTTAGTCTTAAAACTAAGCCTTAGGCTAAAATAACCCTGCCAGCCCACAGCCTGTCTCCCACACCCAAAGCAAGGAAACATATATGTCATATTTAAAAACCCACTTGACCAACATTCCACTCCTTCTGCTAGCTTTACAATCTAAACCAGAGGTATCTTCCAGGATGGTCACTGTGCAAGGAGTAGGGTACATTGCATAAACAGAAATAGTACCAACTACAGCAATAGGATTAACAAATCAAAAGGTATGGGTGAAATGAGAGAGCTGTCAATGGCACCAAGAGAGGCAAATCTTTTCTCTCTGACAGAATACAGACCAGAGTTTTGTCTGCAGACAGCACCGTAGCAGGTACCAGAGGCCACCCCGAGCAGGCATACCAAACATTATTGGCCAATGCAACAGCATCTGCTGGTTCTATGTGTAGTAAAATAAGAGAACTCATTATTGACCATAAAGAAATTACAAAGGTGCCCTTCATAATTCTGTCCCCCTGAGCACTCAAGGGATAATACACTTCTACCTTAGGTAGCCAGGTGCTGGTTGCCCAAGGAGTTATCTGGAGGTCCACCTCTAACTCTCTTCCCCATGGTGCCAACAAGGCCACCCATCTCAGATGGGGGACCTTTATGGTCCAGGTCCAAATCCATTGAAGCTGTTGGCTTTAAGAAGAGTAGTTGGGGCAGGCAAGATCAGGTTGCCCTGCTGTCCAAAACCTGGCTTGAGTAAAATGTCCTTGGTGTATATCTGCAACTGAAGGGGAACAGCTGCCCAGTGCAGGAGGACCTCTACTGGAGCTGGGCTCCCCCGTCAAGGTCTCTCATTCAAAATCCGGAGTACTGTCCATAAGCTGCGTGTCCATCCAGTAAAGGAGCTGGTGCCCTCCTCCTGTCGCAGTCCCTGCTTTAAGAGTCCATTATACCACTCAATGATACCAGCAGCCTGGGGTGGTAGGGAACATAGTACTTCCAGTCCACCCCCAGCTCTTGAGCCCACTGTCTCACCATTGAACCAGTGAAGTGGGTACCATTTACACTTTCAAGGACTAGCAGTCGCCCATATGCAGCACTCAGGTGGTCCAGAGCCTGTATGACTGCCCTCTGGTCAGGGATATGGGTGGAGTAAGCAGCAAGCAGACCAGTGGCAGTATCTACACAAGTGACTGCATACTGATACCCTTCTGACTTTAGTAAGGGTCCAATGATGTCTATCTGCCATCGTGTCAGTGGAACATGACCCCTCTGGATCTGTCTAGGTGACACCAGTGGTCTCCGAGGGTGCTCCTTGGAACACACTGCACATTGCTCACAGGCTATAAGTACCTCTGCATAGGACACAAGCAAGTACCAAGCCTTAACCATAGCCCACATAGTTTTCTGTCCCGCATGGAGCAGGCGCCGGTGGAGCCACTGCACCATATTACCTGCAGGTGCAGTCTCCAACCATCGCACCCTTGCCAACATATCTGCCTCATCATTCCCAGGATGGGCATGCCCCGTGACATGATATACTGTCACCTGCTGCTGGTGTCCTATTTCCTATAAGTCCTGCCACATGGCCTGACCCCATAGTGGGTAGTGCATTACCATCCACGGGTTAATGTGCCAAGTAGCAATCCAAAGGGTCAATCCACGATAGACAGCCCAGCTATCACTACAAATCACCAGAGGTAAAGGTTCATTATGGGCAACTAGCCAAACAGCTCTTAATTCTGCCCATTGGCTGCTTTGGCCTGTACCCATCCAAATAGTCTCAGTGGTGAGATGGAAGGCTATAGCTGTCCATTTGGCAGGTTGGCCCCTACTGGAACCATCAGTATACCAGACATCCTTGGGGGATGGGCACCTGCCCCTCCTGGTAGTGACTGACTTCAGATTTTGCCTCCTGAGCCCCAGCTGCACCCGACTCTAAGGTCACATAGGTGACTGGACCCAAGTCTTCCTGCAGTTCTGCCCTCAATGAGCTGGTGCTAAGAGCACAGCATTGTTGCAGGTAGGCACCTCACTTGGCCAGGGTGGACATTTGGGCCATACCACTATGTGGTTTGGTTGCCCAATCTCTCACCCACCCTGCAATAGGGTATGTTGTCTTGACTGTACTGGTGTTGTGGTTGTAATACTCTCAGTGTCCAGAAGGGCAGCATACACAGCTGTCAGCTGCTTCTCCACTAATGAGTAATGGACTTCAGCACCTTTCCACAATTGAGACCAAAACCCAATAGGTTGCCATAAGCACTCTGTCCATTGCCACAAGCCTCATCCAAACCCCTCCGAGGTTACACGAACATCCAGCTCACAGTGCCTGGCAGGATCAAACACATTCAAGGCCTGGGCCACCTTGACAGCCCTCTTAGCTGCTGCAAATGAACCTTGTGCCTGCTCAGTCTAATCCCAAAGAACCACCTTCCATATAAGGTTGTACAAGGGTCGTAGTAACTGAGCCAAATGGGGTATAAATGCTTGCCAATACCCCAACAAACCTAAGAATTTCTGTTACTGTTTTTCTGTAGTGGGCACGGGGTATGCTTGAATCTTATCTATAACTGCACCAGGGATAACTTTGGTCTTACCCGACCAGACAACTCCCAAGAATTTAACAGATAACCCAGGTCCTTGTAATTTGTTCTCGTTGACTGCCTAGCCACATGCTTTCCAATGGGATAGAAGGGTAGGGACTGCTTGCTCCAATTCTGGAAGAGAATCACTAGTTAGCATAATATCATCAATGTAATGGTACATGCGAACTGCCTCTGGCTGTTTCCATTTAGCCAGGTCAGCAGCAACCAGACCATGGCACAAGGTGGGGCTATGCAAATAGCCCTGGGGTAATACTGTAAAGGTCCGTTGTCTCCCTTCCCAACTGAAGGCAAATTGGTCTTGACTCTCTGAAGCTATATCAGTAGAGAAAAAAGCATTGGCCAAGTCTGCCACAAAGTGGTATGTCCCCAACTCATGGCTTAGCCGATCCATCATGTTAGCTATCGAGGGAACAGCAGCGTGCAAAGGAGGAACAACTTTATCAAGTTCTCTGTAATCTACTGTCATTCTCCAGGTCTGTCTGGTTTGCTCACAGGCCATACTGGGGAGTTGTAAGGTCTGTGTGCTGGCCGGATGATCCCTACCTTTTCTAGTTTGAGGATTGTCCTGTGACTTCTTCATAACCACCTGGCAAGTGATACTGCTTGGTGTTAGTCACATGCCGAGGGATGGGTAATTACAAAGGGAAATGTGATGCGTGTCCCCACAACACTGCCTTCACAACAACCCTGATCCGCAGCTGGAACTCCCCGGCTGTAGTTTCCAACCACAGTCTTTGCAAGAATTCTACCCCCAAAATATATTCAGGAATAGGAGATACATACAGTTTATATGGCTTAAGAGGCAGTCTTCCTTTCCCCAGTGGAATAGTTATTGGCTTCTGTAAAGCCAGCAGGCAAGGCCAGGGCCACCATCACAGCCGCCCGGCCCATGCAGGTTCGCATTGGATTCGGACAGTCGGTAAAGAAACAGCGGAGCCAAAAACTGATGGGCCATAGCCTTTAATCCTACCTTGCACCCGGCGGGCAAGTAAAAACACACACTGGGCTCCAAAACCCAGTCACATTCAGTGCTCATAAAGCCACTGACTTATCCGAGTTTCCTAGAATCAAAGGTTTCTAGCTCACCAGCCTTCTTCTCCTCAGTTCCCCATCTGCTTCCTTATCCCAGATACAAACTCTACACAAACTGGCATCTCACTCAGCACTCCACCATCTTGGCTGCTTTTCCTGGCCTCCTCCACGTGGCCGCCTTCCGCTGCTGGCTCTACTTTCTCAGGAACCAAGAGCCGAGTCCTGTTCTGCCTCCCTTTTATAGTGTAGAAATCCAAACCCTTAATCCAATATGCATAATAGGGAAGTCTCTAATACAAAGTCACTTCTCTGAGGCATGATAGGATTGTACCACCTCACACCAAAAAGGGTGGGACAGGCTTAATCCCAAAACCAAGCCTCAGGCTACAACAATTCTCAACACACATTAATATCACCTGGGCAACGGCCTCACGTGGGCAGCGCCTATTTTTAACAAAGTGAGCATAATACATTTTATCTGCCCAACAGCTTCCCTTGAACAGTTTGACCCCTATAACCGTCAATGGCCACTGGTGTCCCAGTAAACCACTCTGGGTTCCCATAGAGGAGGGAACATTCTGCACCTGTATCCACCAAGGCCAACACCTGTTGTACATTGGAAGGGGAACAGTGGATACCCAGTTCCACATGTGGCCTCCAGTCCCTACCCATTCTCATTGGAGAGGTCCCTCAGCCCTTTTCCTATTCAAACTGGTACAATGGGTCTTGGGAGTTCTCCTCTATCTCGGTTTTTCTCCATCATATAATCTTGTAACTGAGCTGTCTGTGCACCAAACGTTTTATTGGTAGCTCCTGGGGCCTTTTGTCTTAGTGTCTGGAACTTCTGTTCTGGTTTAAGCTGCCGCCAAAGCTCCAAAATAATTTTATTAGACTGGCCATCCAATTTTTTCTTATCTGCTCCAGCTGCAATCAAATCTACCCACATCTGTGTTCCGGTAACCTTTATAGGCTCGTTTCCCTTGTTAGTTGGGGGGGGGGCAACATAGGCAGCAGCCCTCACTGCTTTATGATTCTGAGCAGCCTCCAGCTCTCCCAAATCTGCTACCATCTGTGTAACTGCATTGATGGGCTGCCCCACATAGGGGCCCAAAATAGACACAAGTGATCCAAAAAGGGCTGATGGGGTGCTAGCAAGGACAAATTCCCTCATTTTTGCCATAAACACTTCCTAGTCTGGCCCACGGGACCCAGGGTTGAAAACAGCATTCTTCATACCTAGTTCCTGAAGGACCTTTACTAATTCACTGTAGCACTGCCACCGATTCACTGCCCCTGGCAGTTCTCCAGCATTCTGCCAGACCGTACGAATGGCGGCCATCACCCCTTCTAATAGGGTATGGTCTCCTGGGTTGCCATGACAGTTCTGAAGATGGTGCCTCAAAGAGGAGTGTTTGGTAATGTTGACCAATTTCTCCATCTCTGTTCTGGAGAGCATGATGCCATCCACCCCTATGTCCCATAATTTTGGTAACCAGGTTACCAGGGATTCAGTAGGCTTCTGCTTAAATTGTGCCCCCAACTCCATCAGCTCTGCCTGGGGATAGGGCTGGACCACAGAGTGTTCCATAACCTGGGCAGGAGGCTTTGGCTGCCCCTGAGGGACTCTTCGCTGCTGGGTTTTTACCTTCCTGGTGGCCACTGGTCGGGCTCTCAGTGTGCATATGGCAGCTTCAGCCTGAGCCTTCTCATCCTCGGAAGAGGAGTTGTAAGCGCCTGCTCCCGCTGACTCAGAGCCAATACACTGGCACAGATGCTGATGCTCCTTTGGTGACTGTTGAGGCTCCTCTGGCTGCTGGCTTTTGGCCAGAGGCTGAGACTCGAGCTCTTGAATCTGCAGTTGTTTCTCCAACAACTACTGGTGCAAACGTTCAGCTTCCAGGGCAAACTGCAATTCACAAACCTGTAATTCTTTCTTCAGTGCTCGCTTCAATTCCAGCCTTTTCTGCTGTTTGATTTGCAATTCATACTGAAGTTTCCGACCTTGGGCAGCTTCTCAAACAGAACTCCTGGTTTCCTCTTGAGTAAAAATCATGCAGCCCATGGCCCCTAGAAGGACAGTGATGGGATGGCCAGAACAGCAACCAGTCCTCTACCCCACCCCTCAAGGTTGTCGGCCCTATACCAATCTCCAAATCAGCCAACTATGCCAGTTGTATGGCCAGAGGCCGCCATCATGGCCATTCACATGCAGGTTCCCATTGGATTCGGACAGACGGTAAAGAAATGCTGAAGTCAAAGGATGGTGGACCATTCTGTTTATTGGTGTCTCACCAAGATAGGCAAGCCACAAGGGAAGCCAAGGGAAAAGCAGAAAACCTGTTGCTTTTCCCATGAAGGGCAAGGGGTCAGGGAGGCCCCTGCAATGTTGATAGCAGGAACTGAGAGAGCGAGCCCCCGGTCCTTCCCCATTTTATAGTGTTGAAATCAAAACCTTTAATCCATTATACAAATAAGAAAGTCTCCGATACAAAGTCACTTATCTGAGGCATAAATGGGATTCCTCATAAGAGTGCACCACCCCCTATCATGCAACAGTCAAGAGTGTGGGCAATAGCTTAGTTTTAAAACTAAGCCTTAGGTTATAATAACCGTGCAGGCCCACAACCTGTCTCCCACACCAAAAGTGAGCAAACATATATGTCATATTTAAAAACCCACTTGACTAACAAGGGTGGTGCACTCTTATGAGGAACCCCATTATGCCTCAGATAAGTGTCTTTGTATCAGAGACTTCCTTGTTTGTATCATATATTGGATTAAAGGTTTTGATTTCTACACTATAAAATGGGGCAGAGGAGCCCATGCTGGAAAGCAAGCCAGAAAAAAGCCACGTGGAGGAGAGGAGAGGCGAGGCAGCCAAAATGGCAGAGTGCTGAGAAAGAAGCCACTTTGTGCAGAGTTTATGGAGAGAGAAGGAGATGGGGAACAGAGGTGAATAAGGCTGGTGAGGTAGAAATCTTTGATTCTAGGAAACTCGAATAAGTCAGTGGCTTTGGCAGCCCTGAATGGAAAGGGAAGTGTTTTCCCACTGTGTGTATTTCTTGCCCGCCAGGTGCGAGCTAGAATTAGAGCTAATGGCCCACCAGTTCTTGGCTCTGTTGTTTCATTACCGTCTGTCCAAATCTAATGCAAACCTGCATGGCCAGGTGGCTGTGGCAACTGTCTTTACACTGATGAAGCCTATATTTAAGTATAAGACTGAGTGTGAAACGATTTCACTATAAAATGGAACTGAAAATGGAGAATCTCTCACATGTGCCCTCAGAAGACTAGAATTTAGCTGAGAGACTGATTTCCTGTATTTGTTGGAATTACAGACAAGTGAAAGTGAAACTTATCCCCTGACCAGTAAACATCCACCAAGAATCTATTCTCATCAAACCAATGAACTTACTACCTGGTCTCAGGTTGGACTTCTCCCTGTCTGTACTCCTTGCCCATAAATACAAACCACCCCAAATCGTGAAAGGACTTACTACAACATGCATTTTTCAAATTACAATTCCTCTTCTATTCCCAAATAAACTCAATTTGAAGAAACTGGAGCTTGCTTTGGTTCACTTATTTATTTTGGTTGATGGAAGCATCCCCTAAGATCTTATCCATTTCTTTGACAAGGAGAAAATTCTGATATGTCCTATATTAAATTACAGCAGGCAGAGTGTACAAGAAGAGACAAAAAGGGGTTCAACAGTTAACAACTGCAATGCAAAACCAACAGAAGACTCCTCACAGTCTTTAGTGTATGTTGGAATTAAATTAACTTCTAGGTGACTATTTCCAATATATTTTTTTTTATTTTTATTTTTTTCTGTATTTTTCTGAAGCCGGAAACGGGGAGAGACAGTCAGACAGACTCCGGCATGCGCCTGACCGGGATCCACCCGGCACGCCCACCAGGGGGCGACGCTCTGCCCACCAGGGGGTGATGCTCCTCCCCTCCGGGGCATCGCTCTGTTGAGACCAGAGCCACTCTAGCGCCTGGGGCAGAGGCTGAGGAGCCATCCCCAGCGCCCGGGCCATCTTTGCTTCAGTGGAGCCTCGGCTGCGGGAGGGGAAGAGAGAGACAGAGAGGAAGGAGAGGGGGAGGGGTGGAGAAGCAGATGGGCGCTTCTCCTGTGTGCCCTGGCCGGGAATCGAACCCCGGACTTCTGCACGCCAGGCCGACGCTCTACCACTGAGCCAACCGGCCAGGGCCATTTCCAATATTATTTAAAAAGACGGAATAACCAAATGCCATGGAAGTCCATGAGGCTCCACTTCTTGTTTACACAGCAGCTTTAAGAAAGCTGCTGTGGAATTCTGCTGATTCTATCCCACAACTAGTCTTACTTCAGCTTCTCCCACTCCCATTGTCTGTAGCTAATGTAAATCCTTCCAGAATGGCTTGCATCTTTCTCCTCCCTACTTGATGTATAGAAATGCTTGCCAAGACTCTGAGATGATGGACATGTTGTCTTTCCAACCTAGCCATGCTGCTGGTGGTTAAGACTCCGTGCCTCCAAGACTGGTCTTTTTCTTTCTGATTTATTTATTTATTTTTTTGTTTGTTTTTTTATTTATTTTTGTGCTAGCAATGACTAATAAACACTTTCTTTGGAAAATATTTTTGGCCATAAACTTTTTTTTTTCTTTTTCTTTTTTTTTTTTTTTTAAATTATAATTTTATTTTTTTAATGGAGCGACATCAATAAATCAGGTTACATATATTCAAAGATCAACAAGTCCAGGTTATCTTTTCTTTCAATTATGTTGCATACCCATCACCCAAAGTCAGATTGTCCTCTGTCACCTTCTATCTAGTTTTCTTTGTGCCCCTCCCCCTCCCCCTTTCCCTCTCCCCCCCCCCCCCGTAACCACCACATTCTTATCAATGTCTCTTAGTTTCACTTTTATGTCCCACCTACGTATGGAATAATGCAGTTCCTGGTTTTTTAGAAGATGTGGCACATATACACTATGGAATAAACTTTTTTTGTTGTTGTCAAACATTCTCTTCTACCTCACTCTCACCCCACAGGAAAGACCTTAGAATATCCTAAAGTCACATTCTATGAAATTTGGCCTTGCAGAGCCTCAGACATGTAGGATGGGAGAAAAATATGTCTAGTGTTTTTTTTTTTTGTTTTGTTTATTTTAGTTTATTCCACAGACAGCCAGGGCAAGGCTCTAAACTCCAGACAGTCTGAGTCTGAAAAAGAGCTGGCTAGCCATTTACCCAGTCAACCTTCCACCACTTTGTCTCCTTTAGTTATGCAGTAGTTTTAATAAGTCTTTTCTACCCTTGGTCAGGTCAGTCCACTAATTAAAGAGTTGTTTTATTTGAAGAAGTCGTTAGATCATTAGTCAAGCTAGCTCATATCAGTTGCTCAGTTTATCAGTGAATTAGGCCCAATGAATCAGGCTTTAGTAAGTGGGCATAGCCAGTTAACTGAACAATACATTCCAACTCATAGCAAATGAGAAAGGTAGCAGAATGTCCCCCTAAAATGCCTCTTTAGCATAAAAATTCTTTTGAAAAACTGAAGACATAGGAGAAGCTTTAAAAACAGAGTAGAAATTTCCATTTTGAAAGAAATGTATTTATTGATTTTACAGAGAGAGGAAGGGAAAGAGAGAAAGACAGAAACATTGATCTGTTTCTGTATGTGCCCTGACCAGGGATTAAACTGACAACCTTTGCACATTGGGACAATATTCTAACTAACTAAACTATCTGGCCAAGGCTGAAGTTTTCCTGTTATAAGGAAAATTTACATTAGAAAGGGAGACTGGCCCTGGTCAAATGGCTCCCTTGGTTACAGCATTATTCTTCAGTAAAGAGTTTGCTGGTTCAGACCCCAGTCAGGACACATACAGGAATAGATGGATGTTCCTCTCTCTCTTCCTTTCTCTCTCTCTCAAAAATTAATAATAAAAAGTGTTAAAAAAAAGAAAGGAGGACTCTACCAAGATGAGAGCTATTATTATTACTGTTACCATGGAAAGACTGTGACAAAGGCCAGTCTGCCCCAGCAGTCTGGAAATAAGATTCTTCTACACTGTTGCAAGAAAGTAATTTCAGAGACTTTTTCATAGGAGGATTTTAAATGATAGTGGTGAGAATTATTAGAGTGGAAAGAGATAGTACATTCTTTTTTATTTTTTTATTTTTTTTATAGAGACAGAGAGTCAGAGAGAGGGATAGATAGGGACAGACAGACAGGAACAGAGAGAGATGAGAAGCATCAATCATCAGTTTTTAGTTGCACGTTGCAACACCTTAGTTGTTCATTGATTGCTTTCTCATATGTGCCTTGACCGTGGGCCTTCAGCAGACCGAATAACTCCTTG
Organism: Saccopteryx leptura; assembly: GCF_036850995.1. Lineage (NCBI taxonomy): Eukaryota > Metazoa > Chordata > Mammalia > Chiroptera > Emballonuridae > Saccopteryx > Saccopteryx leptura. Next base: position 70,685,290 of record NC_089516.1, on the reverse strand, counting down.
CTCGAGCCAGTTACCTTGGGTCCAAGCTGGTGAGCTTTGCTCAAACCAGATGAGCCCGCACTCAAGCTGGCGACCTCGGGGTCTCAAACCTGGGTCTTCTGCATCCCAGTCCGACGCTCTATCCACAGCGCCACCGCCTGGTCAGGCAAGATAGTACGTTCTTGAAGAGACAGAGAACCAGTAGGCTATAGTAGCAGCTGCTTCTTGGTGCTTGCTAATCCTCCATACATTTTCTTGGGTTTGGAGAAGAGTAGGCTTTCTTTCAAACTATCCAATCTCTTTTCTTGCTCTTCCTGGGGCTATGCTTGTGCTCTCCCCCTAACCAGTCCCTTTACCTATCTGATATTTCCCCCAGATTTTCCCAGGATAGTCTCTTCTCCCTTCATGGTCACCATTTTGGCTTCTACTACACATGCACTTAATAAAAGGAATCCCTCTTTGCCATTTTCCCCCCTATTAATCTTGCTGGACAGTGCTGATTAACAAACCCTGGGGTGGCTTTAAAACTATCTTTCCTGCCCAATGAACAGGATGTTGAGAACAATGCCAGTTACTCTCTGAAGTGACTGAAACTGCTGTTTTCTGATTTAATCAGGCTTAACCAGATGTTTGGATCCCTTCTCTTTTGTTAATAACTAACTAACTAACTAACTAACTAACTGACTACTGTAACAATACCAAGATAACATTTTCATCTGAGACACTTAGCTGCGTGGCATGGCACCCTAGGTGTATCACATATTTACTCCTTTCATCTTCCTGTGAATTACCTATTCTCTTTGAAGTCCAGGTCCCATATCCTTTTTCTTAGCACAGGATGGTAAATAAACCTAAATTGCCTTGCTGCTTTTTTTTATAAAATCAAGTCATAGAGTAAATGGCTCAAGAAAAAAGTTACAGAGGCAAAAGAAGGACCCTTGCAGCTTAATAGAAAGAGAGAGGCAAGAAAAACCCACCTCAGGGAATGGGGTTGTGGACTGTCAAGCCAGTAGCCATGGCAACATCACAGCTGCCTGGCCCATGCATGTTCCCATTAGATTTGGACAGATGGTAATGAAACAACAGAGCCAAGAACTTGTGGGCCATCCCCTTTACTCCTAGCTTGCACCTGGCGGGCAAGTAAAAACAGACACTGTGCTCCAAAACCCACTCATTCAGTGCTCACAAAGCTACTGACTTATCCGAGTTTCCTAGAATCAAAGGTTTCTACCTCACCAGCCTTATTCACCTCTGTTCCCCATCTCCTTCCTTCTCCCTGCACAAACTCTGCACAAACTGGCTTCTCACTCAGCACTCTACCATCTTGTCTGCTTCTCCTCTCCTCCACATGGCCTAAAGTCTCAGTCAAGAACTACTGGGCCTGATAAATGAATTCAGCAAGGTGGCAGGATATAAAATTAATACTCAGAAATCAGAAGCATTTTTATACACTAACAATGAACTTTCAGAAGGAGAAATTAAGGAAGCAGTCCCCTTCACCATTGCAACCAAAAAAATTAAGTACCTAGGAATAAATTTAACCAGGGAGATTAAACACTTGTACTCGGAAAATTATAAAACATTAATATAAGAAATCAGGGAAGATACTAACAAGTGCAAGCATATACCATGCTCATGGTTAGGAAGAATAAACATCATTAAAATGTCTGTATTACCCAAAGCAATTTATAAATTCAATGCAATACTGATTAAAATACGAATGACTTACTTCAAAGATATAGAACACATATTCCAAAAATTTATATGGAGCCAAAAAAGAACACGAATAGCCTCAGCAATCTTGAAAAGGAAGAATAAAGTGGGTGGTATCACACTTCTTGATATCAAGTTATACTACAAGGCCATTGTACTCAAAACAGCCTGGTAATGGCATAAGAACAGGCATATAGATCAATGGAACAGAACCGAGAACCCAGAAATAAACCTACACCTTTATGAACAACTGATATTTGACAAAGGAGGTAAGAGCATACAATGAAGTAAAGACAGCCACTTCGATAAATGGTGTTGGGAAAATTTGACAGCTACCTGCAAAAAAATGAAACTAGACCACCAACTTACACCATTCACAAAAATAAACTCAAAATGGATAAAAGACTTTAATGTAAGCCATGAAACCATAAACATCTTAGAAGAAAACATAAGCAGTAAGCTCTCTGACATCTCTCGCAGCAATATAGTTGCCAATTTATCTCCACAGGCAAGTGAAATAAAAGACAGGATAAACAAATGGGACTATATCAAACTAAAAAGCTTTTGCTCAGCTAAAGACAATAAGAACAGAATAAAAAGACAAAGTACGTAATGGGAGAATATATTTGACAATATGTCTGAAAAGGGGTTAATAAGCAAAATATATAAAGAACTTGTAAAACTCAACACCAGAAAGACAAACAATCCAATCAACAAATGGGCGAAAGAGATGAATAGACACTTGTCCAAAGAGGACATACTGATGACCAATAGGCATATGAAAAAATGCCCAACATCACTAATCATTAGAGAAATGCAAATTAAAACCACAATGAGATATCACCTCACACCAGTCAGAATGGCACTCATCAACAAAACAACACAGAATAAGCGCTGGTGAGGATGTGGAGAAAAAGGAACCCTCCTGCATTGCTGGTGGGAATGCAGACTGGTGCAGCCACTGTGTTAAACAGTATGGAGATTCCTCAAAATATTAAAAATTGAACTGCCTGTTGACCCAGCTATCCCACTTTTAGGAATATACCCCAAGAGCACCATAGCACTGTTTCAAAAGGAGAAATGCACTTTCATGTTTACATCAGCATTGTTCACAATAGCGAAGATGTGGAAACAGCCCAAGTGTCCGTCAGTGGACAAATGGATTAAGAAGCTTTGGTACATATATACTATGGAATACTACTCAGCCATAGGAAATGATGACATCAGATCATTTATAACAACATGGATGTACCTTGATAACATTATACAGAGCGAAATAAGTAAATCAGAAAAAACTAAGAACTATATTATTCCATACATAGGTGGGACACCAAAATGAGACTTGGAGACATGGACAAGAGTGTGGTGGTTACGGGGAGAGGGTGGAGTAGAGGGAGGGGGTTTGGGGGACACAACGAAAACCAGTTAGAAGGTGACGGAAGACAATTGGACTTTGGGTGATGGGAATGCAGCATAATCAAATGTCAGAATAACCTAGAGATGTTTTCTCTGAACATATGTACCCTGATTTATCAATGTCACCCCATTAAAATTAATAAGGAAAATAAAATAAAAACATTAAAAAAGAAATTGAAATGTAAGAAGTAGGAATTAGCAAAGCAGTCAGAGCCATTTATTTCCAGCAGACCATGAAACTCATTTCACTACATTACCTACAAAGTCCAAGTGAAGAAACGGAGGCCCAAAGGCATTCTAAGACAGGGAGCCCTTGGCAAAGCAGGTTGAGTTGGACACCCTATTTTTTCAATATGGCACTGTACTCTATGAATGCAAAAAAGAAGATATTTTCCAAAGAATATTAAACCCCCCAAAATGCACTTGAACTGTGATGCTATATGACAAATACAGAACCACATTTTCATAGAACATTCCTCTGCAGAGATTGGCAAATTCCAAATGTCCAACCGGTTTCCCCTACACATGAGGCTTATTAGAGGCCCCGTGGTTTCCTTGGCAAGGGAGAAAAGTTGCTTTAAATACTGACTGGAGCTGCTTTCCATAATGTACGCAGAGTGGGCTTCGACCATGTGTTGGAATGACATCAGCAACCCTCAGACCAGCTACAGACGTTCAGAATCATTGCATGCCAGAAAAATGGAAAGAGTGGGAGTGTTGTGTGTCAGGGAAACTGACAAACCCATTCACTCCAGTGAACAGGACTCCCAAATGTGTTGCAAAGGGAGTGGGATCTTGAAGAACTTCTGATCTTAGCTGGAGTATTTATCTATATACATTATTCAATAGACAAGAAGATGAAGTGCTGGGAAACATGTCCTTCATTTCCATTATTAAACAAGGTCCACAGCAAAGCCATCTGAAAGCCCCGATACCTGGCGGATCTACTCTGGGACCCCAAAATATGCACCACATGGGAAACAGACTAGAATGAGACATCATCCTCCAGGCTGTTCCCAGACATAATACCTTCTTCCCACAACTCAAATCTTCTAGCTAATAAGTAGAGACCTGTTTTTATTTAAAAGAACGGACTAACACTGTATCATCTTAACACTTAAAAAAACCACAACTGATTGTTCAAGTTTTCACAAAATAAAACGCTTCACAGTTAAAAAATTAAATAAAATGACAAACTAATAGAAAAAAAGTAATAAAAATCAAAAGCTTCTGTGTAGCCAAAAAACCGTCAAGAAAACAAACACAACCAACAAAATGGGAGAAGATATTTGCAAACAACTACTCCAACAAGGGGTTAATATCCAAAATGTATAAAGGACTTATAACTCTCAAACCAGTCAACCAACAATCCCATTGAAAAATAGGCAGAGAACCTGAACATCTATTTCTCTCATGAAAACATACAAACGAAAAACAGGTATAAAAAATACTTTACTTTATTAACTATTAGGGAAAGGCAAATCAAAACTACAATGAGATACCACCTCCCATGTTAGAATGGCTATTATCAACAAGACATTACAAAGTGTTGAAGAGATTGTGGAGAAAAAGAAACCTTCATTCACTGTTAATGGAAATATAAACTGGTACAACCATTGTGAAAAAGTAGTATGGATGCTTTTCAAAAAATTAAGAATAGGCCCTGGCAGGTTGGCTCAGCGGTAGAGCATCGGCCTGGCGTGCGGGGGACCCGGGTTCGATTCCCGGCCAGGGCACATAGGAGAAGCGCCCATTTGCTTCTCCACCCCTGCCCCCTCCTTCCTCTCTGTCTCTCTCTTCCCCTCCCGCAGCCAAGGCTCCATTGGAGCAAAGATGGCCCGGGTGCTGGGGATGGCTCCTTGGCCTCTGCCCCAGGCGCTAGAGTGGCTCTGGTCTCGGCAGAGCGACGCCCCGAGGGGCAGAGCATCGCCCCCTGGTGGGCAGAGTGTCACCCCTGGTGGGCGTGCCGGGTGGATCCCAGTCGGGCACATGCGGGAGTCTGTCTGACTGTCTCTCCCCGTTTCCAGCTTCAGAAAAAAAAAATTAAGAATAGAGTTATCATAGGACCCTAAAACCCCTCTTCTAGGTATTTACCTTAAGATTTTGAAAGCATATATTTGCGAAGGTATATGCCCTTCTGTGTTCATTGCAACATTATTCATGTTGGCCATGACATAGAAACAATTGAAGTGTCCTTTGATAGGTGATTAGATAAAGAAGTTGCTCATATATACAATGGAAACTAGTCAGCCATAAAAGATCAAATAGTGTCATTTGTGACAACATAGATGGATCTTGAGAATATTTTGGTAAGTAAAATATGTCAGACTGAAAATGTTAAGAACCATATGATTTTACTCATCTGTAGGTTATAAAAATGAAAGCAATAAGTGAATAAACAAGAAAAACAAAATAACAAATACAAATAGACCAACAACAACAGTATGGTGGTTACCAGAGGGAGGCAGATGGTGGGTAGTAAAGGGTGAAGGGGGTCAAATATACGGTTGACAGAAGAAGATACGACTTTAGGTGGTGTGCACACAATGAAAAATGCAGATGATAAAATCTTTGCAATTTCATTAACCAATGTCACCCCAATAAATGTAATTTAAAAACTTTTTAAATAAAGCAGGAAAATAGTGCAACAAATCGGTTTGAGTTTAATGGAGTTATTTAGTGATTTCTAGTGAAATAATTGGTAGTTTAATATATGTTGCAGATCCTATGGATTGCTTCCTTAGCTGCCTTCTTATTCCTATAAAATATGTGAGATAGTTTAATGCCCATGCATTAAAATGGCAAAAATGCAATAATCCTCAAAACATCTGTATTATAATGCAGGAGACTGGTCTATATCTATATTATCTTGGGCAAATTTTGTTTTCTCTTAACCTCACTTTTTTCCATTGCAACATGAAGTGGTTATACTACACCAATAGTTTCAACCTTGGCTGCTTATTACACATTAGAATCACTTCGGGTAACATTAAAAAATTCCAAGCACACCCCACTACAGTTAAGTCATAATCTTTGAGGATAAGGTCCAGATACCTGATATTTTCTTAAATGTTCCTCTGGCGCTTCTAATGTGCAGCCAAGATAGATAAAACCGCTGTGGTTCAAGATCTCTAAGTTCCTCTGATTTGTGTGTGCATATGTGTAGGTGTGGGGTGTGTGTGTGTGTGTGTGTGTGATGAAGCCAAAGTCTTTTGTGTGAAGTCCTTCTAGAAGTCAATTGACAATAAGACTCTATTCAAATACTGTTTTATATGCCATGCTCCAAGAACATGACTAAGAAACAAAGTATGATAAAGTGATACAGAGTTTGTATTATGTTATTATGTACTTGGTTCCACATGTTTTTATAATTATTTTTGTTATAATAAATATATATGTTTCTCCTTCAGCTAAATTATAAACTATATGAAAGCAAGCTTGTTTTTTGGGGGGAAGGGGAATTCTTCATAGCAATTACATTAGTTCTCTAAATAAAATAAGTTTTCCATAGCCAGTTGTTGAATGAATAAATTGAATAATGCAGTATTTAATGATTGACCCTATAATCTTGACTTCCTTACTGAGTATTATGCTCTAAATAGTTAAGTTAAATTAACCATATTTATCATAACTACATTTAATTCTTTAATTTTTATAGGAACCTGTGGTTTTGGTAGCCTAAAGAAACATCATCTACTGTGTAAAACTGAGATTTTGTACATGTCTTTGGTAGAGCTTATCCTACTTTCCTCTCTGCCAGAACAGTGTATATTGGATGCACATATTTAATTAGAGTACTCCATTCCTCTGGTCAAAGTGATTGGTTTAATATTGATCTTATAATGTTATGTGGGCCAAGCATGGGGTGGGGATAGAAAATATGAAGTAAGAGCAAACAACCTGGGGGTTAATTAAACACCATTTAAACTTACTGATTAACCTAAAATGTCATTTAATGTTGAGAAATATCTTGTGGCAAACAGAGTAAAATGGAAAATCATGTTATATTGAGGGCCAAGTAGAGTATGCTGTAAAATAAAGATTTGCCTTGGATTAACTTTTCTCATTGTACAGCTTGTGAAGAAGTTAAATAAGATTGTTACAAACAGCAGCAAAATACTTGATGCTAATTGTTACTTTTAAAAATAGAATTTTTTCACAGCCATTTCACTGGGAAATTTTGAGCTCACAGATGATCCAAGTAGAGCTTTATTTTTAGGTTTGGGATAAACATTAGATACTTTCCTAGTTTTACATATTTATTTTAAATGTAAAGCTGTGTGTAGGTCTTTTTTTTTTTTTTTTTTTTTTTTTTTTTTTTTTTTTTTTAATTTTTCTGAAGCTGGAAACAGGGAGAGACAGTCTGACAGACTCCCGCATGCGCCCGACCGGGATCCACCCGGCACGCCCACCATGGGCGACGCTCTGCCCACCAGGGGGCGATGCTCTGCCCATCCTGGGCGTCACCATGTTGCGACCAGAGCCACTCTAGCGCCTGAGGCAGAGGCCACAGAGCCATCCCCAGCGCCCGGGCCATCTTTGCTCCAATGGAGCTTTGGCTGCGGGAGGGAAGAGAGAGACAGAGAGGAAAGCGCGGCGGAGGGGTGGAGAAGCAAATGGGCGCTTCTCCTGTGTGCCCTGGCCGGGAATCGAACCCGGGTCCTCCGCACGCTAGGCCGACGCTCTACCGCTGAGCCAACCGGCCAGGGCCTGTGTGTAGGTCTTTTATCAATCCATTTGATATTGTTTGAAGAAAATTGTCTGAGTTAAAGAATTTAGGATTTCAAAAAGAAAATAACCTCAGAGAAGAAAAAAAATTTAATTGAATTCACTGGTGTAACAAAGGAAGTTTTAGTCACAAATTATTCTTTATAAAACTCTAATATCTACAAAATAATGCTTAAGTTCCCTTTTTTAAGTATTAGATTTCTTATACAATCTGCCCCAAACATCCTTTCTAATCTGTCTCATTATTGCTTTGATCTATAAGAACCCTTCAGTCCCCAGAATGCACATTGTACACTTTTGTTTACTATTCTCCTTGTCTTGAATGCCAACTTCACTTTACTTGGCTTATTTTCTTTTGTTCCAGAAAGTGCTTCTATTTCCTATCCTACTTGCCCACAGCATTCTTATTCTTATATATTGCATTAGTGTAGTGCATTAGTTACATTTGATGAATCAACAATATGTTATTTTTAACTCAACTTCATAGAATACATTACGGTTCACTTTTGTGTTGTACATTCTATGGGTTTTGAGACATGTATAACTATAAATATCCACCATTAAAGTACCATTTAGATGAAATAGGTTCACTGCCCTAAAAATTCTGTGCTTCACCTATTCATCCTTCTTTCCCTCTTCCCATTGAATTTCTGGCAACCACTGATATTTTTACTGTCTCCATAATTATTTTTCTTTTTTCAGAATATAATACATATAATTGGAATCATATGGTATATAGCCTTCTCAAGTCAGCTTCTTTTATTTAGCAATATGCATTTAAGTTGCCTCCATGTATTTTTATGGTTTGATAGCTCATTTATTTTAATTTTTAGCTTATTTATTTTTAGTGAGAAAAAATAATTCACTGTACATATGTACCACAATTTCTTCTCTATTCAACCCATTAAAAAACATCTCAGTTGCTTACAAATTTGGCAATTATGAATAAAGCTACTAGAAATATGTGCAGGTTTTTGTGTTGAAGTAAGTTTTCAGCTATTTTGGTTAAATGCAAGGAAGTGTGGTTGCTAGATCATTTGTAAGACTATTTTTAATTTTTAAAAGAAACTGTCTTCTAAAGTGGTTGTACCATTTTGCATCCCTACCAGCAATAAATGTGAGAGCCTTTGCTTCACATTCTCACCAGGATTTGGTGTTTGAAATTATACTAGTCTTTTAGATGTGTAGAAGGATCTCATTGTTTAAATTTACAATTCCTTAATGATATATAGTGTTGAACTTTGTTTTTCATATATATATTTGTCATCTGTATAGCTTCATTGATGAGGGGTCTATGCAAATATTACAGCCATTTTGTAATTGTTTTTCTTTATTGTTGAGTTTTAGAGTTATTAGTATGATTAGTTACCAGTCCTTTTATTGGACATGTGTTTTGCAAAGATTTCTATCAGTCTGGTACCTGTGCTTTTATTCTGTTAACAGAGGCTTTCACACAGCAAAAATTTTAATTTTAATGAAGTTCAATTTATCAATTTTGTTTCACAGATTATGCTTTGGGTATTTTGCATCTAAAAGATTACCACTAGACCAAAGGTCACCTATGTTATTGCCTGTTAGGAATTTTCTAGTTTGCATTTCAAATCCAGGATTTACAATATATTTTGAGTTTAATTTGTAAAATGTATAAGGTCTGTGTCTAGATTGTCTTTCCTTTTTCCTGCATGTGGATGTCCAGTTTTTCTAGCACCGTTTAATGAAGACTATAGTCCCTCCATTGAAATACCTTTATTTTTAAAATTTATTTTGTTGACATGGTTTCAAGCGTTCCATTCACTATAACACCTCCTACATACTGCATTGTGCCCCTTATTCCCCATGCAAAGTCTCTTTCCAATGCTATTTCACCCCCCTATCCCCACTTCTCCTAACTCTGTATTCCCCCTTTCCCTTTTGCTATTGCTACCCTTTTATTTGTATATACATGTATGTATATGTGGTTTTGGCTAATCCCTTCACCTTCTTTGATCCCATCCCTTCTTCCCCTTTCCCTCTAACAACTGTGCATCTGTTCCCTATGACCCTGCCACTGTTTCTGTTTTGTTCCTCAGATTATTGTGTTCACTAGATTCCACATATAAGTGATAACATATGGCATTTGTCTTTCTCTGCCTGGCTTATTTCTTTTAGCATAATAAACTCCAAGTCCATCCAAGCTGTTACAAAAGGTAAGATTTCCATCTTTTTCTATAGCCTCATAGTATTCCATTGTGTAAATGTACCATAGCTTTTTTATCCACTCGTCCACTAATGTACACTTGAGCTGTTTCCAGATTTTGACTATTGTAAACAATGCTGCAATGAACATGGAGGTGCATATCTTCTTTTAAATGAGTGTTTTGGGATTTTAGCATAGATTCTTAGAAGTGGGATAGCTGGATAATAAAGCAGTTCCATTTTTAATTTTTTGAGTAATCTCCATACTGTTCTCCACTGTGGTTGCACAAGTCTGCATTCCCACCAGCAGTGCAGGAGGGTTCCCTCTTCTCCACACCCTTGCCAGTACTTGTTTGTTGATTTGTTAATTAGCGCCATTCTGGAAGCCATGAGCTGATATCTCATTGTAGTTTTAATTTGCATTTCTCTGATGATTAGTGACATTGAGCATTTTTTACATGCTTTTTGGCCATCTGTATGTCCTCTTTGAAGAAGAGTCTATTCAGGTCCTTTGTCTATTTTTTTTTAATTAGATTGTTGTCTTGGTGTTGAGTTTTACAAATTCTTTATAAATTTTGGTTATCAACCCCTTATCAGATATACCATGTGTCCGTAATGTCATGGTGCACTTTTGACTGGTCACAGGAAAGGAACAAAAGATGATAGAAATGTGAAATCACCAAATAAAAGGAAAACTCTTTGTTTCATACCTATTCAGTGCAGTTCAATGTGGGCTCCATTTGTTGCCCTACACACATCCAAATGATAGTGAAGTTCTTGCCACACACGGGTAAGGACTCCTGGTGTAACAGAATGAATAATGTCTGTGATTCTCTGTTTTAAGTGATTAATGTCATTGATACATTCAATGTACACATGTTGCTTCACATAACCCCAAAAGTAAAAGTCTAAGGGCGTCAGATCCGGGGATCGTGGTGGCCATGGCTTGACAGAACCTCTGACTATCCACTGCTGGGGGAATGTTCTATCCAGAAACTCATGAACAATGGTGGCGTAGTGTGGAGGGGCACCGTCCTGTTGAAAGATGACACCTCTGGAAATTGTGGCACTGCACACAATTCCAACATGTCAAGATAGGACTTTGCTGTCACAGACTGCTCTGTGAAAAAAAATGGGCCTATCACTTTACCATGCATCAGGTCACACCACACATTCACTTTAGGGGTGTTATGTTCATAATCAACGTAGGCATGAGGATGTTCAGCAGCCCATATTCAGATGTTATGGCAATGAACATGTCCACAGATATGGAAGGTCGCCTCATCGCTAAACACAATCTTCTGCAAAAACCTTGCATCATTGTTGATCTCATGAAGCATATCTGTAGCAAACGCGCATCGTGTGGGTCTATCTGCTGGTTTGATAGCGTGCAACAGCCGCAATTTATACCTCATAAAACAGAGACATTTCTTTAACACCTTATGAACTGTAGTGTTGCTTAGGTGTAATTGTCCAGCACACGCACACATAGACTTTTTAGGGCTCCTTAGGTAGCTATCCCATATAGCCTCTACAGACTCGTCACTGACTGATGGCCTACCAGAACAGGGTTTCTCCACCAAACTGCTGGTTTCCTTCAATTGCTTATCCCACCGAGTAATGTTATTCCTATTTGGTGGCGCTTCGTTATAAACGCGCCGATATTCACGTTGCACTTTGGTCACGGATTCGAATTTAGCGAGCCACAGAACACACTGAACTTTCCTCTGTACCATCCACATCTCCACTGGCATGGCCATGGGCTGCTCCACTGTATACACGGTGTTACATCATCATCTGTGTACGCACACATGCTGCCATGTCATCCTACAAAAACTGGGAGGGTTTTCCTTTTATTTGGTGCAGATTTCACATTTCTATCATCTTTTGTTGCTTTCCTGTGACCAGTCAAAAGTGCACCATGACTTTACGGATGCACTTTATTGGCAAATATGTTCTCCCATGGAGTGGATTGTTTTTTATTTTGTTAATGGTGTTGTTTGCTGTGCAAAAACTTTATAGTTTTATAAAGTCCTATTTGTTTACTTTATCCTTTATTTCACTTGCATGAGAAGATATATTGGCAAAAATATTGCTACAGGAGATGTCTGAGAGTCTACTGCTTATGTTTTCTTCTAGGATTTTTATGATTTTGTGACTTACACTTAAGTCTTTTAAACATTTTGAGTTTATTTCTGTGGATGGTGTAAGTTGGTAGTCTAGTTTCATTTTTTTTTTTTTTTTGCATATACCTGTTCAGTTTTCCCAACTTTATTGTGTACTCTTACCTACTTTGTCAAATACTAACTGACCATAAAGGTGTGGATTTATTTCTAGGTTCTCTGTTCTGTTCTATTGATCTATATGTCTGTTCTTATGCCAGTACCAGACTGTTTTGATTACAGCAGCCTTGTAGTATAGCTTGATATCAGGAATTGTGATACCTCCCACTTTGTTTTTCTTTTTCAAGATTGCTGAGGCTATTCGGGTTCTTTTTGGGTTCCATATAAATTTTTGGAATATTTGTTCTAGATCTGTGAAATATGCCATTGGTATTTTAATAGGAATTTCATTGAATCTATAGATTGCTTTGGGGAGTATGGACATTTTAATGATGTTAATTCTTCCTATCCATAAACATGGTATATGCTTCCACTTATTTGTATCTTCCATGATTTTTTTTCCAAAATTTTATAAGTTTTGAGTACAAGTCTTTTACCTTCTTAAATATATTCCTACATACTTAAATTTTGTTGCAATAGTAAATGGTATTGTTTCCTTAATTTCCCTTTTTTATAGTTCTTTATTGGCATATAAAAATGCCACTGATTTCTGAATATTAATTTTATATCCTGCCACTTTGCCAAATTTATTTATCATGTCTAGTACCTTTTTTTGTGAAGATGTTAGGGTTTCCAACGTACAGTATTATGTCATCAGAAAATAATGACAGTTTTATTTCTTCCTTTCCAATTTGGATGCCTTTTATTTCTTCTTGTCTGATTGCTGTGACTAGGACTTCCATAACTATGTTGAATAAGTGTAATGAAAGGGGATATGCCTTTCTTTTTCCTGATCTTAAGAGGATTGCTTTTAGTTTTTTCCCATTGAGTATGATGTTGGCTGTCATTTTACCATATATGGCCTTTTTATGTTGATGTATGTTTCCTCTATTCCCAGTTTGCTGAGAGTTTTTATTATAAATCCATGCTGGATTTTATCAAATGCTTTTTCTCCATCTATTAATTTGATCATGTAATTTTTATTTTTCATTTTGTTTATGTGATGAATCATGTTTATTGATTTGCAAATATTATATCATCCTCGCCTCCCTGGAATAAATCCCACTTGATCATGCTATATGATCATTTTAATGTATAACTGGATCTAGTTTGCTAATATTTTGTTAAGAATTTTAACATCTGTGCTCATCAAGAATATAGGCTTAGGCCCTGGCGGTTGGCTCAGCGGTAGAGTGTCGGCCTGGCGTGCAGGGGACCCGGGTTCGGTTCCTGGCCAGGGCACATAGGAGAAGCGCCCATTTGCTTCTCCACCCCCCTCCCCTCCTTCCTCTCTGTCTCTCTCTTCTCCTCCATTGGAGCAGGGATGGCCCGGGTGCTGGGGATGGCTCCTTGGCCTCTGCCCCAGGCGCTAGAGTGGCTCTGGTTGAGGCAGAGCGATGCCCCGGAGAGGCAGAGCATCGCCCCCTGGTGGGCAGAGCATCGCCCCTGGTGGGCGTGCCGGGTGGATCCTGGTCGGGCGCATGCGGAGTCTGTCTGACTGTCTCTCCCCATTTCCAGCTTCAGAAAAATACAAAAAAAAAAAAAAAAAAAAAAAAAAGAATATAGGCTTATAGTTTTTGTTTTTATTGTAGTGTCTTTACCTAATTTTAGAATTAGGATAATGCATGGCTTGTAAAATGATCTTGGAAGTCTTCCCTCCTCTAGAATTTTTTAGGCTAGATTGGAAAGGATAGGTGTTAGTTCTTTGAATGTTTGGTAAAATTTGCCTGTGAAGCCATCCAGTCCAGGTCTTTGTTTCCTGGAATTTTTTGATAACTGTTTCAATTTCATTTGTTGTAATCAGTCTGCTTAAGTTTTATGATTTTTCCAGATTAAGTTTTTGGAAGAATGTATGTTTCCAGCAATTTATCCATTTTGCCACAGTTGTCCAAATTTTTTGGCATATAGTTCTTCATAGTATTTCCTTACTATCTTTTGTATGTCTGTGATGTCAGTTGTTACTTCTCTTTTATTTCTAACTTTATTTGAGTCATCTCTCTTTTTTTCTTGATGAATCTGGTTAAAGCTTTGTCTATCTTGTTTAACTTTTCAAAGACAGCTCTTGGCTCTATTGATCTTTTGCATTGTTTTTTGTTTTTGTTTTTGTTTTTTGCCTCTACGTCATTTATTTCTGCACTGATTTTCATTATTTCCCTCCTTGTACTTCCTCTGTGCTTTGTTTATTTTTCTCGTTCTCTTTTGGGGGGAGATAATGAGACCGACTCCTGCATGCACCCTGACCAGGATCAACCTGGAAACGCCATCTGGAGCCAATGTTCAAATCAACCAAGCTATTTTTAGCACTGAGGCTGATGTGTTGGGACCAACCAAATTATTCTCAACATCTGGGATCTATCCTTGAACTAATTGAGCCACTGCTGTAGAAAGGGAAGAGGGAGAGGAGGGGAAGAGGGAGGGAGAGAGAATCAGATGCTCCCTTTTCCTGTATGCCTTGACTGGGAATTAAAAAGTTGGGATGTCCATATGCCAGGCCAACACTCCATCTACTGAGCCACCAACCAGGGCCTCTAGTTCTTTTAAATGCAGGGTTAGATTGTTTATTTCAGATTTTTCTTGTTTCTTGATGTATGCCTATAATGCTAAGAACTTTCCTCTCAAGATTGCTTTTGCTCAGTCCCATAGATTATTGACTGTTGTATGTTCATTTGTTTCAAAAAAAATATTTACTTCTTGCTTGATCTCATCATTAAGCCATTCATTATTTAATACATGCTATTTACTCTCCAAGTATTTGAATGTTTTTCAGTTTTTCTATTGTAGTTGATTTCTAGTTTCATGCCATTGTGGTCACAGAAAATGCTGATATGATTTCAGTCTTTTTAAATTTATTGAAACATTTTTTGTTTCCTAATGTGGTCTTAGAAAATGTACCATATGAACTTGAAAAGAATGTATATTTTCTTGCTTTCGAATGAAATGTTTTGAGGAGATAAATTAAATCCAGTTGATCTAGTGTGTCATTCAAGGCTGCTATTTTTTTGTTAATTTTCTGTCTGGAGGATCTATTCATTGTTGTCAGTGGGGTGTTACAATCCTTTGTTATTGCTGTTGATATCTCCTATATCCATCAAAATCTTCTTTATGCTCCTATATTAGGTGCATAAGTATTTACAATGGTTATATCCTCTTGTTGGATTGCTTCCTTTATCATCCTATAGTGAACTTCTTTGTCCCTTACTATAGCCTTTTTTTTATAGACTATTTTGTCAGATATAAGTATTGCTACCCCAGCTTTTTTTAAAATTTTCATTTGCATAGAATATTTTTTTCTATCCCTTCACTTTCATTCCATGAGTATCTTTTGTTTTGAGGTGGGTCTCTTGTTGACAGCATATACATGGGTCTTGTTTTCTTATCCATTTAGCTACCCTATGTGTTGTTATTGGAGCATTTAATCCATTTACATTTAATGTTATTATTGATATATACTTGTTTATTACCATTTTATACTTTAAACTTATAATCCTCTTTCTCTCGATTTCTTTTTTCCTTTCCTCTTCTGGTAGCAGGCCCTTTAAACATTTCTTGTAATACTGGTTTGGTGGTAATAAACTATTTGAACCTTTTTTTTTTTTTGGTCTGGGAAGCTCTTTATTTTTCTTTAAATTTTAAATGATAGCTTTGCGGATAGAGTTGTCTTGGTTGTAGGTTCATATTTTGCGTTATTTTTTATATTTCTTGCCAATCCCTTCTGGCCTGAAGAGTTTCTGTTTAGAAGTCAGATGTCAGCCTTATGGGGGCTCCGCTGTAGGTAATTAACTGCTTTTCTCTTGCAGCTTTCAGTATTCTTTCTTTATCTCTTATTTTTGGCATTTTAACTTAATTATGATTTGTCTTGGTGTGGGCCTTTTTGGGTTCATCTTTAATGAGATTCTCTGTGCTTCTTGAATCTGTGTGATTTTTTTCCCTTTATCAAATTAAGGAAGTTTTCAGCTATTATTTCCTCAAACAGGTTCTCTATCCCTTGTTCCTTCTCTTCTCCTTCAGGAATCTCTATGATGTGGATGTTATTTCACTTTATGCTGTCACAGAGGTCTCACAGAGTTTCCCCCACCTTCTTGAGCCCCTTTTATATTTGTTCTTCTGCTTCCGTGGTTACATTTATCTTATTCTTAAGTCACTGTTCGGACCCTTCACTTCATTTAACCTGCTGTTGATTTCCTTCTAATGAAGTCTTCCTTTCAGATACCTGTATTGTATTCTCCATTTTTGATTGGTTCTTTTGTATGATTTCAATGTCATTTTTAATGCTTACTTTCTCTTTGTTTAAGTTCTCACTGAGATCTTTCATTCTTACTCTAAGATCTTTGAGCATCTTAATAACCATTATTTTAAACTCTGTGTCTGGTAGTTTGGTTGCTTCCATTTTATTTAATTATTTTTCTGGGGATTTCTCTTGTTGATTCACCTGGCATACATTTCATTGTTGGCCTATTTTGTCTGTGTATTAGGTAGCTCTGCTCTGACTTCTAACTTTGTTGTGATGTCTTCATGAGATAGGTGGGTTCAGTGGTACTAACCTCCAGGCCACCTGAACTCTTTTGCTTTAGGAATGTGTTTTTAAACGTTGTATTTATCATCCTGTTGTATGTGAATCTTGAGTGCTGTTGGCCCTTTCATAGGTGGAGTTAACCCTTCAGGCTGGCTGGCTGTAATGGTCAGCTTTGATCATGTGTATTACACACTGTGCAGTTCCTTTCCTCTGGGGAGTAGTTATTCTCAGCAGGGTCTGGTGTTTGCTGGACTGCCCCTCTGGGCATGCTGTTTGTGTGGCTACTGGAGTCTAGCATGGTGTAGTCTGCAACTCACTACTGGTTGTGTTGGTTCTGGGTCCTCTTGGGAAGTGTTCAGGTATGAGTTGATGTCAGATGTTGTTTGTAACCAACCGTGGGTTCCCTGTCTGGTGTTACTGTTCTGTTTGCTGTTTGTGTCTGCATTTTTTGTACCTGGTTGTGGGAGGGGCTGACCTGTGTATAAGGACTGAGTGTCTCCTGCTTAGAGCTGACAGCAACTATGTAAAAGGGTCCAGGCCCTTTAATATTTGCCTCTACTCTTCACCTCCTCTTGCAACTCTCTGGTCTTCCCACAGAGTCTTTTGTCGAAACACTATAGAGTGGGCTCAGACTGGCTTCACCACACCAACCCCTCCACAGATGCAAGCGTGGTGGGTTAGGTTAACTGATATCAGGAGGACCCCCCCCCCTACTTGAGGGATCTCTTGGTAAGAAGCTTGGTATGAGGAAAGTGGCCCCTACTCCAGAGCCTAATTGCTCAGCCACTGCTGGATACTCCAATTCTATTTCTCACCAGAGAGGTGAGCAGCAAGTTCAGGTTCAGGGGGGGCAACAGTCACCTCTTCAGAAGTTCTTTCAGCTGAGGAGCTCCTGACCTCAGGGAAGAAGACTGAGAGAGTCTTCCACTGGCGTTCATTGGGACCATTCCCAAACAATTCCAGCAATAGGCTCTAAGGGACTCACACTTTAATTGTTTGATCTCTAAGCCTCTCTGATTTCCCTGTGAAACTTAGCCCAATAGGCAGGGTATCCAGGAGTTGGGCTGGCTGACTATGAGGCTCTACCTCATCCAATGTATGTGAGCTGTTGTGCAGGTGTTGACCACAGAAATCAGAATTTGTCTCAGCTGGGTTTGGTGCCTGATGAGCTGTCACTTTGGATATGCTGCTAGTAATGCTAGTTTGTTCCTTCTCTGATGTCATCTGTAGTTGGCCACTGGATGTGTTGGTTCTAGGCCTATTAGGAGGGAACCTGATGCAGACCAGTGTAAGACACTGCCCATTACTGGCCCTCAGCAACCTTTTTGGAGCTATAAGCGATCCAGAATTTGCGGCTGCCTCTGCTGGGGTTAGGTGCACTTGGAAGGACCATGCTGCACATCTAGGCTGGCTTTTACTAGCACCAGGCCTGGGGCAAGTCAGCAAAAAACTCAAGGTTCCCCGTGGGCTTACTTCTGCTGCCTCTGTCTGCTGGCTGCTTTTTTTGGCCCCTGAAACAACCTCTGGTAGAGTACAGAAGCTGGGGCTGATCAGGCATCAGAAAAGGTGGTGGATGCGGCTCCAAGCCCAGGCCTCCAAGTGTTGCTTTGTCTTGAAATTTTTACAGATCTCAGTAGGATGTGACCACTTGGAATCTAGTGGTTGTGGCTTCTGAAACCTAGAAAGTGGTCTGCTCACAGTACAGACAGTTTCTACTGAATCTCCTGTGAAGGGAAGCACCAGTAATGTCATATTCTCAGGAAAGCGGAGTAGGGGGACTCATCCTCAACACCGAACAACTGAGTCAGTGTTACCACTTCAGCCTTTTAAGCCCTCTGCTTTCTGGCAAAGTCTGCCTACTTCTCAGCAGGGCCCAATCTCCATAGAGTGGGGCAAGAGACATTCCTGAGGGTGGCACAATTGCTTTCCCCCAGGCTAATACCACATGGCGGGGATTTCTCCACCCAAGAAAGGTGGCAACTGCAGTATGGAAAATGATTCAGCCCAAAGATTCCAGTCACTGTCCCCCACTGGGCATCTCTCGAGGGCCACCAATCTCTCACTCTACTCATGTGATTCTAGTCTTCTCAGCCCTCCCTCTGCTGTAGCCCAGAGTAAGTAGCTGTGAATGAAATTTTCTACATTGGCCCTTTGAGAGGTTCCTGCATCATTCAGATCTCCTATCTCTTTCTCACAGACAGAAGCCTCAGCTCTTTTCACCACCAGATGCTATGTGAACACCTCTTCTAGGGTCTGGTACTCTAGGCTGGGGTGCCCAGCCTGGGGCTTTGAACCAACACCTCTCAGGACTAACCTCCCCTGCAACTGAGATGTCCCTTAGGGCTCTCAGCTGGCCTCTTGCTTCTGAGAGTGGGGTAGCACTTTTAGGGTCTCTGCCCTTCCTACTAGTCTCAATGTAGTTTTTTCTGTGAACCTTTGGTTATAGACTCCTCTTCATTTACTCCTGAGTTGGTTTTGCGGAATGATTGTTCTTAAATTTAGTTATAACTCCAGTTTAGTCCTGGAGTGAGTGTAACATCCATCTTCCTATTTTATCATCATGCCCCTCCACAAATTTTTTATAAAGACAAAATATTTGTATATTTGCTTCCACCATAGAACAGATAGTAATTGCAAATAAGCACAGGAAAAGATGTTCAAAATCATTAATTATTGGAGAGATGCAAATTAAAAGCACAATGGCTTACTATTGTATACCTATTAGAATGACTAAAATTTAAAAAGAACCAAGTCCTACTGATAAATTAATTCTTTAATTTCTAAAATAATTTTATTTTTCTGCCTGAATTGTGGTGGCTCTGGATAGAGCATCGACCTGGAACACTAAGGTCATGGGCTTAAAACCCCAGGCTTGCCTGGTCAAGGTACATATGGGAATTGATGCTTCCTGCTCCTCCCCCCCTTCCTCTCTCACGCCCTCTCTAAAATGAATAAAAAAACATAAAAAATTCTTATTTTTCCAATTGAATCTATAAAAATATATTTTCTGAAATTTGAGTATTTTTTGTTTTAATGTTTTCTCATATTAAAGAAGGCTATAGCCTCAGAGTTCCTTTAAGTCCTAATAATTTTTTATTTAGAAATTAAATTTAATGGGGTGACATTTATCAATAAGAGTACATAAGTTTCAGGTAAACCTTTCTATATCGTTTGAACTGTTTATTTTGTTGTGTGCCTATCAGTCAAAGTTAAGTCATTATTCATCACTGTATATTTGTCCCTTTTTATTCCCCTCCATCCCACCTCTTGCCCCTGATAACCACTTCACTTTTATCAATGTCCATGAATTCCATTTTTATATCCCACTTATGTATGAAATCATATAGTTCTTAGTTTTTTCTGATTTACTTATTGCACTTAGTATAATTTTGTCAAGGTCCACCCATGTTGTCATAAATGGCAATATATCATCATTTGTTATGGCTGAGTAATATTCCATTGTATATATGTACCACACCTTCTTTATCCAGTTCTCTATCGAGGGATACTTTGATTGTTTCCAAATCTTAGCCACTGTGAATAATGCTGTAATGAATATGGGGGATGCACATGTCTTTGCATACCAATGTTTTTTTGGGGGTAGATACCCAGTAAAAGGTTTACTGGGTCATATGGTAATGCTATTCTTAATTTTTTGAGGAAAAAGTAACCCTCATTTACTCCTGGTGGGAATGTAAACTGGGTTTGTTTTCTTGTAATAGACTTGTTTCTTTCTTGTGATGGTCATCTGTCCTGGTAGGTCACCCTTTAACATGCTCATGAAATTTAGAAAATTCTTGGGATCCTGTTGTGTATATATTTGTTCTTTGCTATTGCTAGGTCATGTTTATTTTAATTTACATTTTCTCTCTCTTTTCTTTCCCATAAGACCATTGTGAAGATTAGATGTCTGAAAAGTTAAAGAAGACTAATACACTTTCATAACCCTCTTCACAATCTTCTGTATTCCAGTGAGATTTCACTCTGGGGGGTACATACAGTAAACAGTCACCAATTGTGCTTCTCTTATCCATTAAGAATGAAGTAGACTAAATAGCCAACTTGCAAGATACTACTGCTTCTTTGAGGATCATGAATTTCATAATTGACACTTGGAAAGAGAGATAATAACCACGTATCTTCTTAATCTTGGGCATACAAGGAAGTACATAGGTGAGTAACACCTCTTTCAAGCCATATGTTCATATTTACACCATTGTTTAAATAATTTTATCTGCTTCTTCAAAACATTGTTTCCTACCTTGCTTGCCTATAAGATGACACTCAAACCAAAGACATAGCTGTTACTCACTGATAAAGACAAGAAGAACAATTTGGAAAGCCAGGAAAATTCTCCCTTCCCTGAGGATCTTATAAGCTATTTAACATATATTAGTGGAGAATCTACTATATGTGGCACTTAGCATAGGGAACTTAGGAATGAATAAGACTCACTTTGTCTTCAAAAAGCTTAGTTTATTGGAATAAAAGTTATTGAGAACATTCTCCTTAGTCTCCTTCTAGACTTCAGAGACACGTTGTGAGCCTTTTCTTGGCTGCCCACAAATGTTGTATTATTACATCTATAAATCAGTAAAATGGTAGAATCAGAATGTGATATGGGTAAACAAGTTTGACCTTTCATCATGATACCTATGGCAACAAGGAGTTACAGTTAACAATATATTTGTTGTTATGACCACCTCAGATCACTGCCTCATGGGAATATATTTTCTCACAGATGACAGCTTGAGGAATAACCTTAATATTCTGATAATATATACATGAGATATCAACTCCAGAATAGCAATCTCACTCTTGAACTTGTTTCACATCTAATAGAAGGTCTTAGGTGTATTTGTATAAAGCTATATGCCATTTTCTTAAAATTTATATATACTTAAATGAACTATAAATTATAGTGTCTAATGATTTCAAGTTAAATACTATTTCCAGTTTTTCCTGCTTTGACTTTTTAAAAATTTAATTAGAAAATTAAGTGTATTGGGGTGACATTGATCAATAAGAGTCATAGCTTTCATCCTTGACTTCTAATGGATTTTGTTCACCTGTACAGTATCATTGACTCACTGCCCTACTCATACAGCAACCAAATCTTAAAGACATTCTTCATTTCAAACATTCTTTTCTATTGTCCTTCCAAAGCATCAGTGTTCCAGAAGTTTCATTTTGTTTTTGTTTGTTTGTTTCAATAGCCAGGGTACATGTCCTGAATTGTGTCTGGCTTCAAAAAGCATCACAAGAGTCTAATTTATCAGAACTTATTTCCTAATTTTGATTTTGAAAAGTATAGTCAACACACTACTAAAAGTAATATTCAGGGAATGGGAAAATACCCAAAGCTAGGTAGTGAGGATAATGATAAAGACCTCCACAAAATTTTGTTAGGCCATACTTTGTTCCTAGACCATGATTTAAAGCTCTGACTTCTAAGTGGGAAACATGTTTTGAAACACTTCAAAATTCAAAATGGTAATTGTTTATTAGTTAATGGTTTAGCATTTTAAATTTTCCTGAAAGATCATTCCTTCATTTATTTTGGAGTGATGTAGAAGGGAATGGGTAAAATGTCAAATGTAATCTAAGTTTTTTTTTTTCTTGTTTCTGTCAACTTTGTAAACCGCATGTGTGACTTTTTAGTTAATTAGACCATGAAGGAACTGAAGCATAGAAAAGACTCCTCAAGGTGAATTTAATACATTTGAAGTCATTAGGAAATTAATATTTATTCTGAATTGTGGTCCTTTAAGTAAGATTATGATCTTATTTTGTTTTGCATAGAAGATCAACAAGAAGAAATAGCCATAAATATTCTGAAAATTTTACATAAGATCTATCTGTACATCTTTTGTTACTTAATGAAAAGACTAATATAGAGTAGTTCTTAAATTCACTGTTATCTGTTTTTCTTTTCTTTTCTTTTTTTTTTTTTGTATTTTTCTGAAGCTGGAAACGGGGAGAGACAGTCAGAAAGACTCCCGCATGCGGCCGACTGGGATCCACCTGGCACGCCCACCAGGGGGCAACGCTCTGTCCACTAGGGGGTGATGCTCTGCCCCTCCGGGGAGTCGCTCTGCCACGACCAGAGCCACTCTAGTGCCTGGGGCAGAGGCCAAGGAGCCATCCCCAGCGCCCGGGCCATCTTTGCTCCAATGGAGCCGCGCTGCGGGAGGGGAAGAGAGAGATAGAGAGGAAGGAGAGGGGGAGGGGTGGAGAGGCAGATGGGCGCCTCTCCTGTGTGCCCTGGCCGGGAATCGAACCCGGGATCTCTGCACGCCAGGCCGATGCTCTACCACTGAGCCAACCGGCCAGGGCCTTTTCTTTTTTTTTTAATGTATTATGAGTGCACACACATAGACACATACATAATTCAATTACTCTTCTTTTAGACTGTTTTTTCATAGTTACAACATAAGTTCCTTGGGTCTGTGGAAGATTCTGATTGTCAGTATACATAGAAAATTAGAAAGGTGCTACACCTCAGATTAGCAGAATTATTGAAAGGAAGTATCAAACTTGGAAATCTAAATCTCTTGCTATCCTGACTTTAGTACAGAACATTAAAAGGGTAAAATGTGTTTGAGAGGAAGGTTGGCCTTCTGCTCACATAACTGTATTGGAATTTCCCTTTCCAAAGGCTTAAGATTCTTGGATATTCTTCAACAACAGAAGATAAAAGTCATGATATGATGGATAAGCTACACATATAAGAAGTACAGATGTTGACTATAGGTCTCCAAAAAATAATTGAGCTTGTTGAGAATCTGTTCCAGAAGTTGCAAATCTCTGAGATGTTAAGATGTGAGTACTTTGGTGTTTTGTTTTTATTAATGGGTATGTGTGTTCCTGAAAGAGAGAGAGAGAGAGAAACAGAGACAGAGAGAATATTTCAGTGAGAAATTATTATAATACATATAATATAAAAAGTTGAGGTTACATTTATAAGAAAAGCTTTCAGAAAAGTTGAGTTATCAAAGCAATTGTAAAAATCTTAAGTATGCAGCTAGTAAGAATTTCTTTTTAGTTGAAAAATATGTAGACTTTTGTAGTTGTAGTACATTTACACAATGGAATACTACGTGGCTGTAAAAAGGAAGGAATCTTACCTGTTGCAACAGAATGGATGGACTTGTAGATTATTATGCAAACTGAAATAAGCCAGGCAGAGAAAGATAAGTACCATATGATCCCACTTATATGTGTAATCTAATGAACAAAATTAACAAGCAAAATAGAAACAGACTCATAGATACAGAAAACAGACTGACAGCTGTCAGAGAGAAGGGGATTGGGTGGCTGAGTGAAAAACATGAAGGGATTAATAAAAATAAACTCATAGATACAGACAACAATATGATGACCACCTGAGGAAAAAGGGGAGTGGGGGTAGTAGAAACTATTAAGGGAGGATAAATGGTGATGGAAGAATACTTGACTTCATGTGGTGACCACGCAGTACAGTGTACTGATTGTGTATTATAGAATAGTACACTTGAAACCTATATAATTTTATTAAGCAATGTCACCCTAACAAACTCAATTACAATTTTTAAAAGTACATGTAGGCTTTTGTAACAGGAAATTATTTTAGGAAGGAGTGAGAGAAAAGGAAATATTATTTACTAAGCTTTATTAATCAAGTTCCAAGTGCTTAACATGCTATTGTGTTTAATCCTCATAAGAATCCTATGAAGTATGTTCTATTATCATCTCCATTTTGCACAGTGAAAATAGTTTTGAAAAACTTTCTTTACTTGCCTAAGGTTATGTAATTATTAAGGTCAGGGTTGCGTTTTAAACCCAGGTCTCTCATACATGTAACACTGTACTTAGCACTAAATATCTAAGAGAAAACTATGAAAAAAATATATATATGGTCATAGAGAAAGAGAGACAGAAACTTTGAAAGGCAGACAGGAAGAGAGAGAGATGAGAACATAGTTGCAGCACCTTAGTTGTTCATTGATTGCTTTCTCATATGTGCCTTGACCTGGGGGCTCCAACTGAGCCAGTGACCACTTGCTCAAACCAGCAACCTTGGGCTTCAAGCCAGTGACCTTTGGGCTCAAGTCAGTGACCATGGGGTCATGTCTATGATCCTACACTCAAGCCAGCGACCCTGCACTCAAGCTGGTGAGCCTGCCCTCAAGCCGGAGGAGCCTGCGCTCAAACCAGCAACCTCAGGGTTTTGAACCTGGGTCTTCAGTATCCTAGGCCTGTGCTATATCCACTGCGCCACTGCCTAGTCAGACATATTTTTACATATTCTATCCAGAAAATGCTCTGAGAACCCAATATGTACAACTTAAGAAAAGTCATCACTAGAGAAAGAAGCAACCATTCTCAAGCAGTTAAATAGCTGTGGTTATGGCTTTTTTCTTTTTTATTCTTTATTTTTCCATATACTACGTAAATGAAAATCAAATTTTCCTGAATAAGTTATACTTTTGAAAGTGTAGAAACAAAGTCTTACATTTTGATTATATTTAATTAATTTAGCTAAAGCAGAATGCAAAGTTCATTCTGACTGATTCTAGACTCATGTCACATACTTTGGGATGCTTGATCAGCCTAAGGAATTTTGGCCCCTTTTATTTTTAGAAGTTAGAAATGTTTAGGTAGTTTTAAAGGTGGAAATATGTCTATTTTTATTAAGTTACAGCCTTAAAACTTATTCTGTATAATAGTTAATATGCAGAATATTAGTTATTCTGCAAGTTATTATGCATAATAGTTAATAACTTTTAATTACGTATTCACTAATATTTTTCAGAATTCATTAAGTATATCAAAATTATAGGCAACTGTGGGGGCTGGGTGAAAAAGGTGAATGGATTTAGTAAATTAAAAAACTTACAAACAACTGTGTCATGTTTTGCAGGAAGGAAGAGATTGGGGGAAGTGGAGGGATGTAAAAGTGTAAAAGGGGGATAGATGGTGATGGAAGGAGACGTGACTTAGGGTGGAGAACACACAATACAATATACAGATGATGTATTGTGTACCTGAAACCTGTATAATTTTATTAACCAATGTTATCTCAATAAATTCAATTATTATTTTTTTCTTTTTTGTATTTTTCTGAAGCTAGAAACTGGGAGAGACAGTCAGACAGACTCCCGCATGCACCCGACGGGGATCCACCCGGCATGCCCACCAGGGGACGACGCTCTGCCCACCAGGGGGCGATGCTCTGCCCCTCCGGGGCGTCGCTCTGCCGCAACCAGAGCCACTCTAGCGCTTGGGGCAGAGGCCAAGGAGCCATCCCCAGCGCCCAGGGCCATCTTTGCTCCAATGGAGCCTCGACTGCGGGAGGGGAAGAGAGAGATAGAGAGGAAGGAGAGGGGGAGGGGTGGAGAAGCAAATGGGCGCTTCTCTTGTGTGCCCTGTCCGGGAATAGAACCTGGGACTTCTACACGCCAGGCCGACACTCCACCACTGAGCCAACCGGCCAGGGCCTCAATTAATTTTTTTAATTATAGGGAACTCTGGTATAGTAGCAAGATCTTTTGATTTGAACTTAGAGGATTTGAATTGAAATTCAACTCTGCCTCTTATTTACTATGTAAATTTGGATAATTAATCTCTGATCCTCAGTTTTCTCATCTGTAATATAAGAATAATTATCCCTGCTTCATATAGTTTCTATAAGAATAAGTTTATATAATAAATATGAATTTACTTTGTAGACAGTAAAATTTTATCACAATATATGAGAACAGAACAACCCAAAATCTATGAGACACAGCGGGAGCAATTCTAAGGGGGAAATTCATGGCATTACAGACCTACTTCAAGAAACAAGAAAACCCTCAAATAAACAATCTATCCTTACACTTAAAGGAACTTGAAAAGGAATAACAAAGCCCAAAGTGAATAGAAGAAAGAAAATTATAAAGAGCAGAACAGAAATAAATAAAATAGAGTCTGATAAAAAAATATAGAAGATCAATAAAAGCAAGAGTTGGTTCTCTGAAAAAATAAACAAGATAAAAAAAATACTTTTTACTAGACTCATCAAGGAAAAAAGAGAGTGGACCCAAATAAATAAAATCAGAAATGAAAGATGAGAAGTAAAAATTGACACCAAAGAAATACAAAGGATTACAAGCAAATATCATGAACAACTATATGCCAACAAATTGGACAAGCTAGATGAAATAGATAAATTACTAGATATATACAACTCCCAAAACTGGATCTAGAAGAATCAGAGAATCTAAATAGACAGATCACAACTATAAAATTGTGGTAGTAATCAAAAAACTTCCAAGAAACAAAAGTTCTGGACCAGATGGTCCACAGTTGAATTCTACCAAACATTCAAAAAAACACATAACATTCCAAAACCACATAAATAAACCATGAAAACAGAAAATTACAAGCTAATATTCCTCATGAACATAGAAACTAAAATCCTCAACAAAGTATTAGCAAACATTAAAAAGATTATGCACCAGGATCAAATGGAATTTATTCCAGGGATGCAAGATTGATACAATATCTGCAAATCAATTAACATGATACAACACATACAGATAAAATACAGCACCCATTTATGATTAAAAAGAACACCTCTCACCAAAGTGGGAATAGAGAGAACATCCATCAATATAATAAAGGCCATATGTGACAAACCCACAGCTAACATTATACTCAGTGGGCCAAAACTATAAGTGTTTCCTTTAAGATTGGGAACAAGACAGGATGTCCACTCTCATAAGTCTTATTTAATATACCTCTGGAAGTCCCGGCCACAGCAATAAGACAAGAAGAAATAAAAGGCATCCACATTGGAAAGGAAGATGTAAAGCTGTCATTATTTGTAGACTATATGATACTATATGTAGAGAACCCTATAGATTCCACCAAAAAATTACTAGAACTAATAAATGCATTGTTAAGTAAAAGGATATAAAATAAACTATCACAAAGTAAGAGGAAAGGGAATCAAAAGAACACTGTGAAAATTGGTAACTTATTTTCTCTTTGTTATTCCCAGCAAGACAGAAGCTAAATATTTATAAAAATGAGTAACATGACCCCCCACTGAGTTACTTTTTCTGAGTCTCCTACCTGTTGCCCCAGGAGTCATGCAGTTGACAAGATACTGGCAGAAAGGTAAAAATGTATGGAAGAACTACCTGCTAGGTTATTCTCTGTGTGTATAGTGTTCTTTCCTCAAGGAGAAAGCTGCTTACCAAGGCATATCAACATCTTAGTACAGGGAAATTCGAGGAAAGTTGGGGATAGATAGTAGTTTCATAACAAAACCAAAAAGGACCATTGAGATGAGATATTGTGGTAAAGTAAGAAACACACTGGACTGGAAGAAAAGGGACCAAAGCACCAGTCCTGATGTCATGATTGATTGCATAATCTAGCACAAGTACTTTTTTCCTCTTGGCCTCATGGTTCTCCTCCATACAGTTGTGTGGTATAGACTATAATTTTCAAGGTCCATTTCAGTATTGATAATCTCTGATTCTAGTTTAATTATAATAAAAATATTCAAATTGGATAGATTTTAGGATGCCATTTACACACACCTAAAAGGATATATATACAAATAATTTTTTCATTGTGTCATAATAAGCATTCACTTGCATTAATAGTTTTATTGGGTTCTAATTAACATAATTATTTACCTTTTCAAAGTATTTTAAGACATAGCATCTCATTTCATTTGCAACATAGTGGCATTTCATCATTTATTCTTACATAATAAATTAAGAAACTGAAGTTGAAAGTTTTACACAGTCCTATAGTATGTGGTAGAGCCAGAAATCCAACTCTGGTCTGTTTCTAAGCCCAGTGTTTTTTCCCTATACCAGGCTTCTTTGGTGATATTATCCAGGCTTAGAATAAGTAGAATTCATCTTGAAAATGAATTTAAAATAAAAGTTACTATTTTTTCTTATGTTAAAAGTAAAGAATAAGGACAATTTTTATATTCCTTAAAAATATTCACATTTCAAACTCAAGTTGCCAAACACATTCAAGCAAATGCACTGATAAAATATAAATTCATCTTTCAGAGTGCTATGGATTATGAAAGATTTAAAAAATAGTATTTGTAACAGCTTTAGTATCAGTGAAACAAGTGGCTATTTAAATGTAATATTTAGAAGAAGCATACTGCCTGACCAGGCGGTGGCGCAGTGGATAGAGCATCAGACTGGGATGCGGAAGACCCAGGTTCGAGACCCCGAGGTCGCCAGCTTGAGCGAGGGCTCATTTGGTTTGAACAAAGCTCACCAGTTTGGACCCAAGGTCACTGGCTTGAGCAAGGGGTTACTCGGTCTGCTGAAGGCCCACGATCAAGGCACATATGAGAAAGCAATCAATGAACAACTAAGGTGTTGCAACGTGCAACTAAAAACTGATGATTGATGCTTCTCATCTCTCCGTTCCTGTCTGTCTCTGTCTATCCCTCACTCTGACTCTCTCTCTCTGTCTCTGTAAAAAAATAAAATTAAATTAAAATTAAAAAAAGAATTTAAAAAAAAAGAATCATACTCAGGCATGAAACAGAAAGGGAAAGATTATAAGGTGCTATATAAAAAGATATCCAGGCCCTGGCCGGTTGGCTCAGTGGTAGAGCGTCGGCCTGACGTGTGGGGAACCCGGGTTCGATTCCCGGCCAGGGCACATAAGAGAAGCGCCCATTTGCTTCTCCACCCCCGTCCCCTCCTCCCTCTCTGTCTCTCTCTTCCCCTCCCGCAGCCAAGGCTCCATTGGAGCAAAGATGGCCCGGGCGCTGGGGATGGCTCCTTGGCCTCTGCCTCAGGCGCTAGAGTGGCTCTGGTCGTGGCAGAGCTACGCCCCCTGGTGGGCAGAGCGTCGCCCCTGGTGGGCGTGCCGGGTGGATCCCGGTCGGGCGCATGCGGGAGTCTGTCTGACTGTCTCTCCCCATTTCCAGCTTCAGAAAAATGAAAAAAAAAAAAAAAGAATAAAGATATCCAATTATTTAGGAATAATTTATAACACTCACTGTGTTAATATAAACTTTTATAATTTCTGTTCTTCCTACTTTTCCTTTCCCATGTTTCTTTATTATTATTACTATTTTATTTTTTTAGCAAGAGAGAGAAAGAGGAAGGGAGAGATGAAAAGCATCAACTCATAGTTGTATCGCTTTAGTTCATTGATTGCTTTTCATACATACCTTGACAGAGGGGGTACTCCAGCTGAGCCAGTGACCCCTTGTTCAAGCCAATGACCTTTGGGTTCAAGCCACCGACTATGGGATCATGTTCATAATTCTACACTCAAGCCAGTGACCCCGTGCTCAACCTGTTGAGTCTATGATCAAGCCTGATGAGCCCACACTCAACCTGGTGACCTTGGGGTTTCAAACCTGAGACTTCAGCATACCAAGTTGATGCTCTATGCACTGTGCCTCCACCATCAGGCACTTTTCCCATGCTTCATGCACCACCCACCCCACGATAAATGTAATTCCAGTCTTTAATAAGTTTAAAGTGAGCTATCTGTGGGGAGTTTACACAATTAAAATGAAAGAAACTCAATTTCTCTGATGAGTGAATGATTTGTGAATGTGGAAGCCATTAACTTTTTTTAGCATGTTAAAGTAGTAATCAGATCTAGCAAAAGGTATTTAGGTATATTAGAGTCAAAGGCTCTTGTATAAGCATTATTAAGAACTCTATTTTTTTCCAAAAACATGCATTCTAAGCCTTTCTAGTCCATGGAAAAGTAGGTATCAAATATATACTATAACCCAAGTTTGTTGGAAAGGCAACAGAAGTTTAAGGTATGGTCATTGCCCTCCTAGGGCTTACATCCTGATGGGGAACATGTAAAGATGTCTTACATCCATTATCTTATTTGATAAGCAAAACTAGCTTGTGAGGTAAGAAACACAGGTTCAGAGAACTTAGGTAACTAGTCCAAAGTCACTCGCTAGAATGTGGCAAGGTCAGGATTCAAACCCATTGATTGCAAAATCTGTAAATTTCTTTGTACAACACATGGGACAAAATAGATAAAGAAAAATAACAGTTAATAATAAAAATATAAAACATACTGTAAGTGCAAGAAGAATTCAGAGACAGATGATCTGAATCCAAGTTGGTTCTTAATCAGAGGGCTGTAATACCTTAGCTGTGTCTTATAGGTTGTCTAATTAAGGAAAAGGGGGGAGATAATAAACTTCTTTCTGTGTCTTTCTTAATTTGTAAAACTGGAATGATGCCATCCATGCCACAGTACCATTGTTAGGGCTGAATAAGATAGCATATATAAAAGCATTTAGAAAATTTAAAAGCATTTAACAATTTAAACTATTATTACTTGATAAAGTATAAAAATGTGAATGCATGTCATATGTGTACATAGGCCTGACAGTAAGAATACTGTCAGCTAGGATGGACAGCTCTCCCATTACCAACTCAAAGGATTATAAAAATCTCTGAATCGGGAGGAAGTCTCAAAGGTCATCTGATCTAACTTCCATCTGTTGTTTGTTGGAAAGGAACCTGGAGTAGGAAAAGGCCTGATGTCTCTTAAGGAAATTTGTCTGGTCCTTAGTGTAGTAATTTTCCTCCCAAATTCTATTAATTTTAGATGATAGTGCTTCAGATTTTGTCATCAATTTTATAAATTAAATTAACTTGAATTTACCTTTTATTTAAAAGATTTAATAATTTTGATTGAATTAAAAGTGTTGCAGTTATTTCGATGCAGACTCTTTGCTGTTCTTCTAATTACCATCTTCCAAAAATACAGAAACTAGAAGGTAGGAAGACAGTCTGATTAGTTATACTTGATGTTTCTGAATTGTGCTCCTAAAAGCTAATCTTAAAAAAAAACAACAACCAAAAAACCTGATTTATTGGGGATGATTTGCTAACCCAAAGCATAGAAAAGGGTTGGAAGAACCTACGATTTTATCTTTCAGTTCACTTAATATGAATGTGAATTTCTATCTAAATTCTAATTCATTTCAGGGAAGACCTTGCCACTAATTTTAATCAGGTTGGACCGTTAGAGTAGGTAATCATTTCAAAGCAGTCTTCAGTACATTTGAGTTAATTCCAAAGGTAATATTCGTCATTTTCTGTAACTCTAAACATACTTTCTAATGAAACAACAATACTGTAATGGTAATTAACCAAAACATTAAAAGTTATTACCTTTAGATAGGGAAAACAGGTGACATTTATTATCTTTTTTCCAACGTTTCTACAGTAAACATAATTCATTTTGAAATTCATCCACGTTGTAGCATGTATTAGTACTTCATTCCTTTTTGTGGCTGAACAATGTCCATTTGTTTATCCATTCATCCTTTGAGGACCACTTTGTCTGTTTCCACCTTTTGGGTTATTGTGAATAATGTTGCAACAAAGATTTTTTACATGCACTTGTTTGATTATGTGTTTTAAGTTCTTTTTGGATTATATACCTAGGACTGGAACTGAAAAGTCATAAATTGTTTTCCACATTGAGCTATTTCATTTTATGTTCCCACCAGCAAAGCATGAGGATTCCAGTTTTTTCACATCCTCTTCAACAGATGTTATTTTCATTTTTTAAAATGGGTTATTTGCCTTCTTGTTGTCAAGTTGTAAAAGGTCTTCATAAATTCTAGATGCTATACCCTTATCAGATATATGCTTTATAAACATTTTCTTTCATTTTGTAGGTCATCTTTCACTTTTTGATTCTGTCCATTCATGCACAAAATGATTTTTGTTGTTGTTTGTGCTCTTGGGGTCACACCTAAGCATCTGTTGCCAAATCCAAGATCGTGAAGATTAACCTTATGTTTTATTTGAAGAATTTTCTGGGGCTTACTCTTATATTTAGGATATTGAACCAGTTTGGTTAATTTTTATATATGGTATGAATTATAGGTCAATCTTCATTCTCTTCTATGTTGATATCCAGTTGTCCCAGCAGCATTTATTGAAGATACTATTTTTCCCCATTGAATAGTCTTGGCTCCTTTGTCAAAAATCAATTGACCACAGATGTGTGGGCTTACTTCTGGATTCTCATTTCCATTCTGCGATCAAGATGTTTAAACTGAAGCCATTACCACATTGTTTTTATAACTTTATATTAAAGTTTGAAATCAGGAAGTGTTTTTCTGTGTTTGTCTTCTTTTTCTAGCTTAACTATGGTATATTTGATATACAAAAAATTGAACACATTTAATATTTGCATCTTGATGAATTTAGATAGAAACATATTACTACATACTAAGGTACTAAACATATCCATTACCTCCCAAAATTTCCTTGTGTTGTTCTTTTTTATAAGAACACTTAAAATGAGATTTATGTTCTTAACATATTTTAAAGGGGATAGTATTGTTAATTATAGGTCTATGTTATACAGTAGATTTCTAGAACTTATTTTTCTTGCATATCAGAAAGTTTATCCCATTGAAAAACAATGCCCTACTTCCCCTCTTCCTTTAGCCATTAGCAACTAGTATTATATTTTCTGTTTGTGAGTTTAAATATTTTAGATACCTCATATAAATATCATGCAGTATTTTGCTTAGCATAATGTCTTCTATGTTCATTCTTGTTGTTGTAAATGGCAGACTTTTCTTCTTTTTCTAATTTTTTATTTTATTTATTCATTTTTTAGAGAGGAGAGAGAGAGGGAGAGAAAGAGAGAGAGAGGGAGAGAGAGAGAGAGAGAGAGAGAGAGGAGAGAGACAGGGGGGAGGAGCTGGAAGCATCAACTCCCATATGTGCCTTGACCAGGCAAGCCCAGGGTTTCAAACCAGCGACCTCAGCATTTCCAGGTCAACGCTTTATCCACTGCGCCACCACAGGTCGGGCCTTTTCTTCTTTTTGAAGGCTGAATAATATTGCATTGTATTTATATACACCTCATTTTCTTTACCCATTCATCTATTGGTGGAAAGTTGTTTTTTCAGAATGTTGGGGCTCTTTGGATCCTTTTGAATTTCCATATAAATTTGATAATCAGCTTTTTCACATCTTTAAAAATAACCTTTGGAATTTTGATACACATTTTATTAAATCTGTAGATCACTTTGAGTAGTTTTGCTATCTTTTTTTTTTTTTTTCCGAAGCTGGAAACGGGGAGAGACAGTCAGACAGACTCCCGCATGCGCCCGACCGGGATCCACCCGGCACGCCCACCAGGGGGGCGACACTCTGCCCACCAGGGGGCGATGCTCTGCCCCTCCGGGGCGTCGCTCTGCCATGACCAGAGCCACTCCAGCGCCTGGGGCAGAGGCCAAGGAGCCATCCCCAGCGCCCAGGCCATCTTTGCTCCAATGGAGCCTTGCTGCGGGAGGGGAAGAGAGAGATAAAGAGGAAGGAAAGGGGGAGGGGTGGAGAAGCAGATGGGCGCCTCTCCTGTGTGCCCTGTCCGGGAATCGAACCCGGGACTTCCGCACTCCAGGCCGACGCTCTACCACTGAGCCAACCAGCCAGGGCAGTTTTGCTATCTTAACAATATTGTTTTCGATTCCATGAATACCATATGTTGTTCTCTTTATTTAGATCTTTTTAAATTACTTTCAGCTATGTTGTGTAGTTTTCAGCGTACAAGTATTCCACCTTCTTCGTTAAATTTATTCCTAGGTATATTTGGCTACTATTGTAAATGCAAGTGTGTTATTAATTTCTTTTTTTTCAGACTGTTCATTGTTGCTATATAATTCCTTTATTATGCTATTGGATTTGATGTATTAGAATTTTATTAAGGGTCTTTGCATGTATATCAGTAAAGGATATTGGTGTGTAATTTTCTCTGTTTTGATACATTTTATCATACTTGGGTAGCAGGGTAATATGGTCTCATAAGATACATTAGGAGGTGTTCCCTCCTGTCCTATTTTTGGAAGATTGACAAAAATTAGTGTTATTTCTTTGAGTATTTGGTACATTTTACCAGTAAATCCATCTGGTTGTAAATTTTTCTTCACTGTGAGTGATATACATTAGCTCTAGTTGGCTAATAGTGTTGTTCAAGTCACCTATTTCCTTATTGATTTTCTGTCAAGTTGTTCTATCCATTATTAAAGGGTTAAGTATTGAAATCTTAACTATTATTATATAACTATTTCTCCCTTCAATTCTGTCAATTTGTGATTTATATATTATATGTTTCTGTTACTTTGTGCATGTTTAAAATTATTATATCTTCTTGAATAATTTACTTTTTTATTATTATTTAATATCTTTCTTTATCTCTTATAATAGGTTTTGACTTAAACTCTATTTTGTTTGATATTAGAATAGCCAACCCAGCTATATTTTAGTTACTATTTGCATTACATATCTTCTTCCATCCCTTCACTTTCAATGTATAACATATAGCTAGCTGGATTATGTTTTTTATTCAACATGCAGTCTCTGACTTTTAATTAGATAGTTTATCCATTTATTTTTAAAAGTAATTATTGATAAGGTATGACTTACTTTTGCCATTTTACTTTTATTTCTTTCTGTGAATCTTATAACTTTTTGTCCTACAATTACTCCACTACTGCTTTCTTTAGTTAAGTTTTTGTATTGCATTATTAATGATTCCTTTCTCATTTCTTTTCTCTCTCTCTCTCTCTTTTAGATATTTTCTTAATAGTGGCCATGGAGATTGCAATTAATTTTCTAAATTTATAATAATTAATGTTAATTTAGCTTTAATAGCATACAAAATTTCTGTTCCTATACAGCTCTGTCCCCTTTTTATATGGTTGTTGACAAAATTAGATCTTTATACACTGTGTGCCAAATAATTTAGTCTTATAAATATTTTTATGCATTTGTCTTTTTTATTAATAATTTATTGGGATGATATTGGTTCGCAAAATCACACAGATTTTAAGTGTACAGCAAAACGCCAAATGCACACCGCATTATGCCCCCTCTGCTCCAAGCAAAGTTATTTTTCATTCCCATTTTCCCCCCTTGCTAACCCCCATCTACCCCCCAACTCTCTATTTCCTCTGGCTATCACCATACTGTTTTCTTTGTCTGTGAGTTATATATATATGATTTTGAGCTAATACCTTCACCTTTTTTCATCCAGTCCCCTCAACCCCTCTATGCATGTGTCTTTCAAATTTGTAAGAAATAGTAGCATTACAGTCTAAAATTAATATAATTCTAGATTTTATGTTTAACTATGTGGTTACCTTTACTGGGTTTCATTGTTTCTTCATATGTATTCAACTTTCTATCTACTGTACTTTTATTTCAGGATGCAGAACTATCTGTATTATTTCTTGTACATCACTCCACTAATAATAAACTTTTTCAGAGTTTCTTTATAAATAATGTCTTAATTTTGCCTTCATTTTTGAAAGATAGTGTTGCCAGATATAGAATTTTTTCTTGAAAGGTTTTTTTCTCTCAGCACTTTATTTTTATTTTATTTATTTATTTGTTTGGATTTTTTTGAAGCTGGAATCGGGGAGGCAGTCAGACAGATTCCCGCATGCACCCGTCTGGGATCCACCCGGCACTCCCACCAGGGGGCGATGCTCTGCCCATCCGGAGCGTCACTCTGTCATGACCAGAGAAACTCTAGCACCTGGGGCAGAGGCCAAGAGCCATCCCCAGCGCCCGGGCCATCTTTTGCTCCAATGGAGCCTCGGCTGCAGGAGGGGAAGAGAGAGACAGAGAGGAAGGAGAGGGAGAGGGGTGGAGAAGCAGATGGGCGCCTCTCCTGTGTTTCCTGTCCGGGAATCGAACCTGGGACTTCCGCACGCCAGGCCGACGCTCTACCACTGAGCCAACCGACCAGGGCCTTCTCTCAGCGCTTTAAATAAGTATGTCATCTCACTATCTTCTACTTATATGATTTATGATGAGAATTTGGCTGTAAATCTTACTATGAAACTTGTATATGACAAGTTACATCTCACTGTTTCCAAGATTCTCATTAACTGTGTTTTTCACAGTGTGATTATAATGTGTTTCAGTGTGGGTCTCTTTGAGTTCATCCTCTTAGAGTTTGTTGAGCTTTTGGGACATGTAGATTCATGTATTTTAAACAATTTGAAAAAAAAAAAAACTTTGGCCAGTATTTGTGCACACATTCTTTCTTTCTTTGTCCACTTCTTTTCTCATTTTGGGATTCCCATATTTTGTATGTTAGCATGGTTTAAGGTGTCACACAGGTACCTTAGGTTCTGTTCAGATTTTTTTTTTTTAATTTTTATTCCAGGTCTTCATAATCTATAACTTTAATTTCCTACTGCAAGTTCACTATTGTTTTTTATGCTTGTTCAAATGTGCTGATGAACAACTCCTCCAGTGAATTTCTTTTTCTTTCAGCTGTAATTTTTAGCTCCAGAACTTGTACTTTGTTGCTTTTTATAATTTCTTTCTCTTTATGGTTATTCTTTTTTTTTTTTTTTTTTTTTTTTTTAGAAATTAAATTTAATGGGGTGATGTTGATCAATAGGAGTACATAGGTTTCTGGTGAACACCTCTTATAGCATTTGAACTGCTCATTGCATTGTGTGTCCATCATCCAAAATCCAGTGATTTTTTATCACCATATATTTGTCCTTCTCTACTGATTATTTTCATATCTAATTTTTTTTGTATTTTTCTGAAGCTGGAAACGGGGAGAGACAGTCAGACAGACTCTCGCATGTGCCCATCCGGGATCCACCCGGCACGCCCACCAGGGGCAATACAATGCCCACCAGGGGGCGATGCTCTGCCCCTCCGTGGTGTCGCTCTGCCGCGACCAGAGCCACTCTAGCGCCTGGGGCAGAGGCCAAGGAGCCATCCCCAGCGCCCGGGCCATCTTTGCTCCAATGGAACCTTGGCTGTGGGAGGGGAAGAGAGAGACAGAGAGGAAGGAGGGGGGGTGGAAAAGCAAATGGGCGCTTCTCCTATGTGCCCTGGCCGGGAATCAAACCCGGGTCCCCCGCACGCCAGGCCGATGCTCTACCGCTGAGCCGACCGGCCAGGGCCTTTCATATCTAATTTTATGGCACCCTTTAGTTATTTGTTCATAGTTTCCCTTTATCATTTTCAGTATACTTAAAAGAGTTAAGTCCTATCTCTAGGAATCCTTAAAGATAATTTTTACTTTTTTTTCTCAGTGAATACATTATAATTTTCTGTTATAATATGCTTACTTCGGAAATCAGATTTCCCCGCTTACCCATGGTTTACTGATTTTAATTATTGAATGCAATTGTCTATTTATTGAATTTTTGAAACTGTTTTTTTTTTGTAAAGACTGTATTCCTTGTCATTTGTGGTTACCGAAGTCTCTGCTACATTAGTTTATGTTCAGCTTGAATTTTGTCAGAGAATTCACTAAATTTGAGAAGCTAAAAACAAAAAAAATAAAATATCTCTTTCATTGTTTGTAAGTTGAACTCCTTCAGCAATTAGCCAGAATATATATTGTAGAACTCTGCTTTATACTTTTTTTTCTCCTGACACTGAGTACAGAGACCAACAAAGGTAAAGATTTTGGACCTTCTAGAGTCTTATGATAATTTATCATGCCCTAGGAAGCCATGAGGATTTCAAACTTTCACAGAGTATGCAGACACTTTTAGTAGCTTGAATTTTCCAAAGAAACTTTTTCCTATCTTTTTTCCCTAGCTTTATACAGTCAATTTTATGTCTCAATGGAAATCCTATTTTCATCACGATATAATTAACTTACATTATTGTATTAGTTTCAGATATATAATATAATGATTCAATATTCGTATAGAGTGCAAAATGGAAACCACAGTAAATCTAGTTAACATCCATCACCATACATAGTTGCAGAATTTTTATTCTTGTGGGGAGAATATTTATAATTTACTCTTAGCAAGTTTCAAATATGCAAAACAGTATTGTTAACTATAATCACCATGTTGAACATTACATTTCATAACTTACTTATTTTATAACTAGAAGTTTATACATTTTGACCTCTTTCACTCATTTCTCTAATGGCCCACACTCAATCTTTGGCAAGTACTATTCTGTTCGCTATGACTATGAGCTTTGGTTTTGTTTTGTGATTTCACATATGGTGTATGTTTTTCTCTTTCTTAATTATTTCACTTAGGATAATGCCTTCAAGATCCAATCATATTGTTGCAAATGGCAAGATTTTCCTTTTTATATAACAAAATTGTGCATATATATAATATTTTTATATTTATTCATCCATGGACATTTAGTTTTTCTTTTCTATATCTTGGCTACTATAAATAATTCTGAAATGAACATGGAGTGCACATATGTTTTTGAGATACAGTTTTCATTTTTATTGAATAAATACAAATCCCACATAGGTGGGATACAAAACTGAGACTCATGGACATCAGTAAAAGTAAAATGGTTACCAGGGTGTTGGGGAAAAAAGAGGGACAAATATATGGTGATAGAAAATGATTTGACTTTGGGTGATGGGCACACAATGCAATCAACAGTTCAAATGCTATGAAGATGTTTACCTGAAACCTATGTACTCTTATTGATCAAGGTCACCCCATTATATTTAATTTCAAAATAAAAAGAAGGAACTCAGAAGTGAAAAACTAGGTGATATGGTAGCTCTGTTTTTAATTTTTTGAGGAAACTCCATAATGTTTTCAATAGTGGCCATGCCAATTCACATTTCCACCAACTGTGCAAAGGGTTCCCTTTTTTCCACATCGTTGCCAACATTTGTTATTTATTGTCTCTTTGATAATAGCCCTCATTACAGGTGTAAACTGATATCTCATTGTGGTTTTGATTTGTATTTCTCTAATGAGTTGTGTTGAATATCTTTTATATAATTTTATTTAGAAAATTAAATGTAATGGGGTGACATTGACCAATAAGAGTACATAGGTTTCAAATAAACATTACTCTAGTATTTGAACTATTGATTATGTTGTGTGTTCTTCACCCAAAGTCAAATCATTTTTCATTACAACATATTTGTCTCTCTTTACTCCCTCCACGTACCTCCTGCACCCCCTCATAATGACTTCACTTGTATCTATGTCCATCAGTCTCAGTTTTATATCCCATGTGTGGAATCATCTAGTTTTCAGCATTTTCTGATTTACTTATTTCACTTAGTATGTTCTAATTGAATGTTCTCAATGTCCATTCATGTTGTCATAAATGGCAATATGTTATCACCTCTTATGGCTGAGTAGTATTCCATTGTATATATATACCACTTCTTTTTTAAATATAATTTTATTAGCCTGGCCTGTGGTGGCGCAGTGGATAAAGCATCGACCTGGAACGCTGAGGTCGCCGGTTCAAAACCCTGGGCTTGCCTGGTCAAGGCACATATGGGAGTTGATGCTTCCTACTCCTCCCTCCCCCTTCTCTCTCTCCCACTCTCTCCTCTCTAAAATATATATATTTTATATTTTAATATAAATATATATTAAATTATATATATATATAATTTTATTAATTTCATTGGGGTGACATTAATAAATCAGGGTACATATGTTC
Organism: Saccopteryx leptura; assembly: GCF_036850995.1. Taxonomy (NCBI): domain Eukaryota; kingdom Metazoa; phylum Chordata; class Mammalia; order Chiroptera; family Emballonuridae; genus Saccopteryx; species Saccopteryx leptura. Next base: position 70,645,013 of record NC_089516.1, on the reverse strand, counting down.
AAAGAAAACATCTCCAGGTTATCTTGTCATTCAATTATGTTGCATACCCATCACCCAAAGTCAAATTGTCCTCCATCACCTTTTATCTGGTTTTCTTTGTGCTCCCCCCTCTCCCTCCCTCTCATCGCCCCCCCCCCCCGTAACCACCACACTCTTGTCCATGTCTCTTAGTCTCATTTTTATGTCCCACCTGTGTATGGAATAATGCAGTTCTTAGTTTGTTCTGATTTACTTATTTCACTCCGTATTATGTTATCAAGATCCATCCATGTTGTTAAAAATGATCCTATGTCATCATTTCTTATGGCTGAGTAGTATTGTATTCCATACTATATATGTACCACATCTTCTTTATCCAGTCATCTATTGAAGGGCTTTTTGGTTGTTTCCATGTTTTGGCCACTGTGAACAATTCTGCAGTGAACATGGGGCTGCATGTGTCTTTACGTACCAATGTTTTTGAGTTTTGGGGGTATATTCCCAGTAGAGGGATTGCTGGGTCATATGGTAGTTCTAGTTTTAGTTTTTTGAGAAACCACCATACTTTCTTCCATAATGGTTGTACTTACTATTTTACATTCCCACCAACAGTGTATGAGGGTTCCTTTTTCTCCACAGCTTCTCCAACACTTGCTATTACCTGTCTTATTGATAATAGCTAATCTAACAGGTAAGAGGTGGTATCTTATTATAGTTTTGATTTGTATTTCTCTAATAACTAATGAAGATGAGCATCTTTTCATATATCTGTTGGCCATTTGTATTTCTTCCTGGGAGAAGTGTCTGTTCATGTCCTCTTCCCATTTTTTTATTGGATTGTTTGTTTGTTGTTGAGTCTTATGAGTTCTTTGTATATTTTGGATATTAGGCCATTATCTGTGCTGTTATTTGAAAATATCATCTCCCATTTAGTTGACTGTCTGTTTATTTTGTTGTCAGTTTCTCTTGCTGTGCAAAAACTTCTTAGTCTGATGTGGTCCCATTCATTTATCTTTGCCTTTGGAGTCAAATTTATAAAATGCTCTTTAAAACCAAGGTCCATGAGTTTAGTACCTATGTTATTTTCTATGTACTTTATTGTTTCACGTCTTATATTAAGGTCTTTGATACATTTTGAATTAATTTTAGTACAAGGAGACAAACTGTAGTGGAGTTTCATTCTTTTGCATGTGGCCTTCCAGTTTTCCCAGCACCATTTGTTGAAGAAGCTTTCTTTTCTCCATTGTGTGTTGTTGGCCCCTTTATCGAAAATTCTTTGACCATATATATGTGGTTTTATGTCTGGGCTTTCTATTCTGTTCCATTGGTCTGAGTGTCTATTTTTCTGCCAATGCCATGCTGTTTTGATTGATGTGGCTCTATAATAAAATTTGAAGTCAGGTATTGTAATGCCCCCAGCTTCATTCTTTTTCTTTAGGATTGCTTTGGCTATTCAGGTTTTTTTATAGTTCCATATAAATCTGATGATTTTTTATTTCATTTCTTTAAAAAATGTCATTGGAATTTTGATGGGAATTGCATTAAATTTGTATATTGCTTTGGGTAATATGGTCGTTTTGATTATATTTATTCTTCCTATCCAAGAACAAGGAATATTTTTCCATTTCATTGTATCTTTTTTTATTTCCTTTAACAATGCTTTGTAGTTTTCATTATATAGGTCCTTTACATTCTTTGTTATGTTTATTTCTAGGTATTTTGTTGTTGCTGTTGCAACCGTGAAGGGGATTATTTTTTTGAGTTTGTTTTCTAATATTTCGTTGTTGTCATATAGAAAGGCTATGGACTTTTGTATATTAATTTTGTATCCTGTGACCTTACTGTATTGGTTTATTGTTTCTAGTAATCTTTTTGTGGAGTCTTTGGGGTTTTCGATGTATAGGATCATATCATCTACAAAAACTGAAACCTTTACTTCTTCTTTTCTCATATGAATGCCTTTTATTTCTTTCTCTTGTCTGATTGCTCTGGCTAGAACTCCTAGCACCACATTAAATAAGAGTGGAGAGAGTGGATAACCCTGTCTTGTTCCTGATTTAAGGGTAAAGTCCTCAGTTTATGCCATTTCATATGATGTTAGCTGATGGTTTATCATAAATGGCTTTTATCATGTTGAGATATTTTCCTTCTATACCCATTTTGTTGAGTGTTTTAAACATAAAATTGTGTTGTATTTTATCAAATGCCTTTTCTGCATCTATTGATAAGACCATGTGGTTTTGTTCTTTGTTTTGTTGATATGGTGTATTATGTTAACTGTTTTTCGTATGTTGAACCATCCTTAAAATTCTGGAATTAATCCCGCTTGATCATGATGTATTATTTTTTTAATATGTTGTTGTATTCGAGTTGCTAGTATTTTCTTTAGTATTTTAGCTTCTGTATTCATTAGAGATATTGGTCTGTAGTTTTTATGTGTGTGTGTGTGTGCCATCCTTACTAGGTTTTGGTTTGAGGGTTATGTTAGCCTCATAAAATGTGTTTGGAAGTATTGCTCCTTCTTCAGTTTTTTGGAAGACTTTGAGTAGAATAGGAATCAAATCTTCTTTGAATGTTTGATAGAATTCACTACTATAGCCATCTGGGCCTGGACTCTTATTTTTGGGAAGGTTTTTAATGGTTTTTTCTATTTTCTCCCTGCTTATGGGTCTGTTTAGGCTTTCTGCTTCTTCATGACTCAGTCTAGGAAGATTGTATTGTTTTAGGAATTTATCCATTTCTTCTAGATTGTTAAATTTGGTGGCATATAGTTTTTCATAGTATTCTACAATAATTCTTTGTATATCTATGATATCTGTGGTGATTTCTCCTCTTTCATTTTGGATTTTGTTTATATGAGTACTTTCTCTTTTTCCCTTGCTGAGTCTTGCCAAGGGTTTGTCAATTTTGTTGATCTTTTCAAAGAACCAGCTCCTTGTCTTATTAATTTTTTCTATAGTTTTTCTGTTCTCTCTTTCATTTATTTCTGCTCTGATTTTTATTATTTCCTTTCTTCGGCTGGTTTTGGGTTGTCTTTGTTCTTCTTTTTCTAGTTCCTTAAGATGTGAAGTTAAGTGGTTAACTTGGGCTCTCTCTTGTTTGTTCATATATGCCTGAAGTGATATGAACTTCCCTCTTATTACTGCTTTTGCTCCATCCCAGAGGTTCTGTTATGTCATATTGTTATTTTTATTTGTCTGTATGTATCTTTTGATCTCTGCGCTTATTTCTTCTTTGACCCACTCATTTTTAAAAAGTATGTTGTTTAGTTTCCACATTTTTATGGGCTTTCTTTTACCGCTTTTTTGCAGTTGAATTCTAGTTTCAAGGCTTTATGATCAGAAAATATGCTTGGTACAATTTTAGTTTTTCTGAATTTGCTGATGTTATTTTTGTGCCCCAACATATGGTCAGTTCTTGAGAATGTTCCGTGTACACTGGAGAAAAATGTGTACTCTGTCACTTTGGGATGAAATGTCCTGTAGATATCTATCATGTCCAATTGCTCTAGTGTTTCGTTTAAGGCCAATATTTCTTTATTGATTTTCTGTCTGGATGAACGATCTAGAGCTGTCAGCGGTATATTGAGGTCTCCAAGTATGATTATATTTTAGTCGGTTTTTTTTTTTAGGTCAGTCAGTAGCTGTCTTATATATATTGGTGCTCCTTGGTTTGGTGCATATATATTAAGAACTGTTATATCTTCTTGGTTTAATGTCCCCTTTGTTATTATAAAATGACCATTTTTGTCTCTAATTATCTATACTATCTTGTAGTCAGCATTGTTAGATATGAGTATTGCTACACCTGCTTTTTCTTGGATGTTATTTGCTTGGAGTATTGTTTTCCAGCCTTTCACTTTGAATTGTTTTTTTGTTTTTGTTTTTGTTTTTTTTTTCTTTTTGCATTTTTCTGAAGCTGGAAACAGGGAGAGACAGTCAGACAGACTCCCGCATGCGCCCGACCGGGATCCACCCGGCACACCCACCATGGGGCGACGCTCTGCCCACCAGGGGCGATGCTCTGCCCATCCTGGGCGTCGCCATGTTGTGACCAGAGCCACTCTAGTGCCTGGGGCAGAGGCCACAGAGCCATCCCCAGCGCCCGGGCCATCTTTGCTCCAATGGAGCCTTGGCTGCGGGAGGGGAAGAGAGAGACAGAGAGGAAGGCGCAGCGGAGGGGTGGAGAAGCAAATGGGCGCTTCTCCTGTGTGCCCTGGTCGGGAATGAAACCCGGGTCCTCCGCACACTAGGCCGACGCTCTACCGCTGAGCCAACCGGCTAGGGCCTGAATTTTTTTTTATCCTTGTTGCTTAGATGTGTTTCTTTTAGGCAGCATACAGTTCGATTTTCTTTCTTTTTTTTATTTTTATTTAATTTTATTTTTTTAATGGGGTGACATCAATAAATCAGGATACATATATTCAAAGATAACAAGTCCAGGTTATCTTGTCGTTCAATTATGTTGCATACCCATCACCCAAAGTCAGATTGTCCTCTGTCACCTTCTATCTTGTTTTCTTTGTGCCCCTCCCCCTCCCCCTTTCCCTCTCCCATTCCCCCCTTCCCCCCGTAACCACCACAATCTTATCAGTGTCTCTTAGTTTCACTTTTATGTCCCACCTACGTATGGAATAATGCAGTTCCTGGTTTTTTCTGATTTACTTATTTCGCTTCGTATCATGTTATCAAGATCCCACCATTTTGCTGTAAATGTTCCGATGTCATCATTTCTTATGGCTGAGTAGTATTCCATAGTGTATATGTGCCACATCTTCTTTATCCAGTCATCTATTGACGGGCTTTTTGGTTGTTTCCATGTCCTGGCCACTGTGAACAATTCTGCAATAAACATGGGGCTGCATGTGTCTTTACGTATCAATGTTTCTGAGTTTTTGGGTTATATACCCAGTAGAGGGATTGCTGGGTCATAAGGTAGTTCTATTTTCAGTTTTTTGAGGAACCACCATACTTTCTTCCATAATGGTTGTACTACTTTATATTCCCACCAACAGTGTAGGAGGGTTCCTTTTTCTCCACAGCCTCTCCAACATTTGCTATTACCTGTCTTGCTAATAATAGCTAATCTAACAGGTGTGAGGTGGTATCTCATTGCAGTTTTGATTTGCATTTCTCTAATAGCTAAAGAAGATGAGCATCTTTTCATATATCTGTTGGCCATTTGTATTTCTTCCTGGGAGAAGTGTCTGTTCATATCCTCTTCCCATTTTTTTATTGGATTGTTTGTTTGTTTGTTGTTGAGTTTTATGAGTTCTTTGAACATTTTGGATAGTAGGCCCTTATCTGAGCTGTTGTTTGAAAATATCATTTCCCATTTAGTTGGCTTTCTGTTTATTTTTTTATCTGTTTCTCTTGCTGAGCAAAAACTTCTTAGTCTGATGTAGTCCCATTCATTAATTTTTGCCTTCACTTCTCTTGCCTGTGGAGTCAAATTTATAAAATGCTCTTTAAAACCCAGGTCCATGAGTTGAGTACCTATGTCTTCTTCTATGTACTTAATTGTTTCAGGTCTTATGTTTAGATCTTTGATCCATTTTGAGTTAATTTTTGTACAGGGGGAGAGACTGTAGTCCAGTTTCATTCTTTTGCATGTGGCTTTCCAGTTTTCCCAGCACCATTTATTGAAGAGGCTTTCTTTTCTCCATTGTGTATTGTTGGCCCCTTTATCAAAAATTATTTGACTATATATATGTGGTTTTATTTCTGGGTTTTCTATTCAGTTACATTGGTCTGAGTGTCTATTTTTCTGCCAATACCATGCTGTTTTGATTGTCGTGGCCCTATTATATAGTTTGAAGTCAGGTATTGAAATGCCCCCAGCTTCATTCTTTTTCTTTAGGATTGCTTTGGCTATTCGGGGTTTTTTATAGTTCCATATAAATCTGATGATTTTTGCACTATTTCTTTAAAAAACGTCATTGGAAGTTTGATGGGAATTGCATTAAATTTGTATATTGCTTTGGGTAATATAGCCATCTTGATTATATTTATTCTTCCTAGCCAAGAACAAGGTATATTCTTCCATCTCATTATATCTTTTTCGATTTCCCTTAACAATGGTTTATAGTTTTCATTATATAAGTCCTTTACATTCTTTGTTATGTTTATTCCTAAGTATTTTATTTTTTTTGTTGCAATCGTGAAAGGGATTATTCTTTTGAGTTCGTTCTCAATTGTTTCATTGTTGGCATATAGAAAGGCTATTGACTTCTGTATGTTAATTTTGTATCCTGTGACCTTACTGTATTGGCTTATTGTTTCTAGTAGTCTTTTAGTGGATTCTTTGGGGTTTTCGATGTATAGGATCATATCATCTACAAAAAGTGATACCTTTACTTCTTTTTTTCCGATATGGATGCCTTTTATTTCTTTGTCTTGTCTGATTGCTCTGGCTAGAACCTCTAGTACCACATTAAATAAGAGTGGAGAGAGTTGACAACCCTGTCTTGTTCCTGATTTAAGGGGGAAAGCCTTCAGTTTAGTGCCATTTAATATGATGTTAGCTGATGGTTTATCATATATGGCCTTTATCATGTTGAGATATTTTCCTTCTATACCCATTTTGTTGAGAGTCTTAAACATAAAATTGTGTTGTATTTTATCGAAAGCCTTTTCTGCGTCTATTGATAAGATCATGTGGTTTTTGTTCTTTGTTTTGTTGATATGGTGTATTACGTTAACCATTTTACGTATGTTGAACCATCCTTGAGATTCTGGGATGAATCCCACTTGATCATGATGTATTATTTTTTTAATATGTTGTTGTATTCGATTTGCTAGTATTTTTTTTAGTATTTTAGCATCTGTATTCATTAGAGATATTGGTCTGTAGTTTTCTTTTTTTGTGCCATCCTTGCCTGGTTTTGGTATGAGGGTTATGTTGGTCTCATAAAATGTGTTCGGAAGTATTGCTTCTTCTTCAATTTTTTGGAAGACTTTGAGTAGAATAGGAACCAAGTCTTCTTTGAGTGTTTGATAAAAGTCGCTGGTATAGCTGTCAGGGCCTGGACTTTTATTTTTGGGAAGGTTTTTAATGTTTTTTTCTATTTCTTCTCTACTGATAGGTCTGTTTAGGCTTTCTGCTTCTTCTTGACTCAGTCTAGGAAGGTTGTATTGTTCTAGGAATTTATCCATTTCTTCTAGGTTGTTGAATTTAGTGGCATAAAGTTTTTCATAGTATTCTACAATAATTCTTTGTATATCTACGGTGTCCGTGGTGATTTCTCCTCTTTCATTTTGGATTTTGTTTATATGAGTCCTTTCTCTTTTTTCCTTGGTAAGTCTTGCCAAGGGTTTGTCAATTTTGTTGATCTTTTCAAAGAACCAGCTCCTTGTTCTATTAATTTTTTCTATATTTTTTCTGTTCTCTAATTCATTTATTTCTGCTCTGATTTTTATTATCTCCTTTCTTCTGCTGGTTTTGGGTTGTCTTTGTTCTTCTTTTTCTAGTTCCTTAAGGAGTGAAGTTAAGTGGTTCACTTGGGCTCTCTCTTGTTTGTTCATATATGCCTGAAGTGATATGAACTTCCCTCTTATCACTGCTTTTGCTGCATCCCATAGATTCTGATATGTTGTATTGTCATTTTCATTAGTCTGTATATATCTTTTGATTTCTGCACTTATTTCTTCTTTGACCCATTCATTTTTTAAAAGTATATTGTTTAGTTTCCACATTTTTGTGGGATATTTTCCTCTTTTTTGCAGTTGAATTCTAGTTTCAAGGCTTTATGATCAGAAAATATGCTTGGTACAACTTCAATTTTTCTGAATTTGCTGATGTTGTTTTAGTGACCCAACATATGGTCAATTCTTGAGAATGATCCATGTACACTGGAGAAAAATGTATACTCAGTCACTTTGGGATGAAATGTCCTGTAGATGTCTATCATTTCCAGGTGCTCTAGTGTTTTTTTTAAGGCCACTATGTCTTTGTTGATTCTCTGTTTGGATGACCGATCTAGAGCCGACAGCGGTGTATTGAGGTCTCCAAGTATGATTGTATTTTTGTCAGTTTTTGTTTTAAGATCAATAAGTAGCTGTCATATATTTTGGTGCTCCTTGGTTTGGTGCATATATATTAAGAATTGTTATGTCTTCTTGATTCATTGTCTCCTTAGCCATTATGAAATGGCCATTTTTGTCTCTGAGTACTTTTGCTGTCTTGTAGTCAGCATTATCAGATATGAGTATTGCTACGCCTGTTTTTTTTTTTTTTGGATGTTATTTGCTTGGAGTATTGTTTTCCAGCCTTTCACTTTGAATTTGTTTTTATCCTTGTTATTTAGATGAGTTTCCTGTAGGCAGCATACAGTTGGATTTTCTTTTTTAATCCATTCCGCTACTCTGTGTCTTTTTATTGATGAGTTCAGTCCATTTACATTTAGTGTAATTATTGACACTTGAGGGTTTCCTATTGCCATTTTATATATTGCTTTCTGTTAGTTTTGTATCTTGTTTGATTCTTCTCTTTTGTTTTTCTGTAATTTGTTTTTGTTTGGTTGTAATCCATACTTCTTTCCTCTGTTAGTTCCTTTTTCAAGTCATGTGCTTCTGTGGTGGTTTTTTTGGGTGGTTACCATTAAATAATAAAAAGGAGTACCACATCTTCTTTATCCAATCCTCTACCAAAGGACACTTTGGTTGTTTCTATGTCTTGGCCACTGTGAATAATGCTGTGATGAACACAGTGGTATATATGTCTTTGTGTACCCATGGTTTTGAGTTTTTTTGGTAGATACTCAGTAAAGGGATAACTAGGTCATATGATAGTTCTATTCTTAATTTTTTGAACAGTGAATGACAGTTTCTTTTTCTCCTTAGTCTCTCCAACACTTGTTATTACTTATCTTGTTGACAGCAGCCAATCTTAACAGGTGTGAAGTGATATCTCATTTTGCTTTGATTTGCATTTCTCTAAGAGCTATGAAAGATGAGCATATTTTCATATATCTGTTAGCTATTTTCTATGTCTTCTTAGGAGAAATATCTGTTAGGTCCTGTCCTCATTTTTTAATTGTACTGTTTGCTATTTTGTTGCTGAGCTTTGAGACTTTTTATATATTTTGCATAATAACCCCTTGTTAGGACTACTGTTTGTGAATATCATCTCACATTTGGTTGGCTGTCTTTTTGTTTTCTTATTGGATTCTTTTGCTGTGTAAAAGCTTTTAAGTTTGATTTGGTCTCATTCCTTTATTTTTGCCTTTACTTTCCTTGACTTTGTGGTCAAATTTATAAAATATTCTCTATGGTCAAGGTCCATAAATTTATTACCTATCTTTTCTTCTATGTAATTTATTGTTTCAGATCTTATATTTAGGTCTTTGATTAATTTTGAATCATTTATTGTGCTGTGGTACAAGGTGTTGTTTCAGTCTTCTACAAGTGGCTATCCAATTTTCCCAGAACCATTTCTTAAAGAGGCTTTCTTTTCTCCATTTTGTGTTGTTGGCAACTTTGTCAAAGTTATTTGTTTATATGGATGTATTTTTAATTCTGGGCTCTGAATTTTGTTTCGTTGGTCTGTATGTCTGTTTTTCTGCCAATATCATGCTGTTTTGATTAATGTAGCTCTGTAATATAATTTGAAATCAGTACTGTGATTACTCTGGCTTAATTTTTTTCCCTCAGAATTGCATGGCTATTCGGGGATTTTAATGGTTCCTTACAAGCCAGGTAATTTTTTGTTATATTTCTTTTTAAAATAACGTTGAGATTCTTGTGGCAATTGCATTAAATTTGTATATTGCTTTGGGTAATGTGGCCATTTCAACTATATTAATTCTTCCATTTCATGAACATGGAATATTGTTCTATTTTATTGTGTGTTTCTCAATTTCTTTCAATAATGCTTTGTAGTGTTCAGTGTATAGGTCCTTCGCATGCTTTGTTAAGTTTATTAGTAGGCATTTTTTGTTGTTGTTGCAATTCTAAATAGAATTGTTATTTGAGTTCATTTTCTGAAATTTCATTGTTGGCATATAAGGAAGCTGTCAACTTTTGTATATTGATTTTATATCCTGCGACTTTACTCTATTGGTTTATTTTTTCTGGTAATTTTTCAGTGGGATTTTTGTGTATTTTATGTACAGGATCATGTCATCTGCAAAAAGTGATACCTTTGCTTCTTTTTTTCCCGTATTGCTTTTACTTCTTCCTCTTGCCTGATTGCTCTGGCTAAGATTTTCATTACTATGTTGATTAAGAGTAGAGAGAGTCGGCAACCTTGTCTTCTTCCTGATGTTAGAGGAAAAGCCTTCAGTTTTTCAACATTTAGTATATATATATTGACTGATGGTTAGTTGCATATGGCCTTTATTACGTTAAGGTACTTTTCATCTATAACTATTTTATAGAATGTTTTAAAAATAAATGGATGTACCTTATTGAAAGCTTTTTCTGCATCTATTGAATCATGTGATTTTTGTCCTTTGTTTTGTTGATGTGGTGTATTGTTGATCAATTTATGCATATTGAATCATCCTTGTACTCCTGGAATGAATCTCAATTGATTGTGTTGTATTATTTTTTTAATGTGGTGTTGTATTCAATTTGCTGGTATTTTGTTTTGGAATTTTGCATCTGTATTCATTAGAGATAATGGTCTAAAGTTTTCTTTTTTTGTATTGTCTTCGCCTGGTTTTGGTATCAGGTTATGTTGGCATCATAAAATGTGTTAGGGAGTATTGCTTCTTCTATTTTTTGGAAGACTTTGAGAAGGATTGGTACCAAATCTTTGAATGTTTGGTAGAACTCCCTATTGTAGCCATCTATTCCTGGACTTTTATTTTGGTGGATTTTTTTGTTTGGTTTTTTTTTTTTTTTTCATTTTTCTGAAGCTGGAAACGGGGAGGCAGTCAGACAGACTCCCGCATGCGCCCAACTGGGATCCACCCGGCATGCTCACCAGGGGGCGATGCTCTGCCCCTCTGGGGCGTTGCTCTGCTGCGTCCAGAGCTGTTGTAGCACCTGAGGCAGAGGCCACAGAGCCATCCCCAGCGCCTGGGCCATCTTTGCTCCAATGGAGCCTCGCTGCGGGAGGGGAAGAGAGAGATAGAGAGGAAGGAGAGGGGGAGGGGTGGAGAAGCAAATTGGTGCCTCTCCTGTGTGCCCTGGCCGGGAATCAAACCTGGAACTCCTGCACGCCAGGCCGACGCTGTACAGCTGAGCCAACCGGCCAGGGCCTTTGGTGGATGTTTTTGATAGTTATTTTTATTTCCTCCCTGCTTGTGTGTCTATTTAGGTTTTCCTCTTTTTCATGACTCAGTCTAGGAAGATTGTATAGCTCTAGGAACTTATCTATTTCTTCGAGGTTGTTGAATTTGGTGGCATATAATCTTTCATAGTATTCTAGCCTGATCTTTTATATATCTATGATATCTGTGGTAATTTCTCCTATTTTATTTTGCATTTTGTTTATATGAGTCATTTTTCTTTTTGTCTTTGTCTAGACAGAGGCTTTTCAATTTTATTTATCTTTTCAAAGAACTGGCTCTTTGTTGTATTAATTTTTTCTATAGTTTCTTTTTCTGTATTTCATTTAGTTCTGTTCTAGTTTTTACTATTTCCACTTGACCTGTGGCAGCGCAGTGGATGGGGTGTCGACCTGGAATGCTGAGGTCACCAGTTTGGGGCCTTAGGCTTGCCTGGTCAAGGCACATATGGGAGTTGATGCTTTCTGTTCCTCCCTCCTTCTCTCTTTCTCTGTTTCTCTAAAATGAATACATAAAAAAATCTTATTTTTACTATTTCTTTTTTTCTACTGATTTTGGGTTGCCTTTTTTCTTCTTTTTTTAGTTAATATGTGATGTTAGGTTGTTTACTTGGGATCTCTCTTGTTTCTCGATATAAACCTGTAATGATATAAACTTATCTCTTATTACTGCTTTTGCTGCATCACAGTTTTGGAATGTTATGTTGTCATGCTCATTTGTTTATATATATCTTTTGATCTCTGCTTTTATTTCTTCTTTGACCTAGTCATTTTTTACAATTCTTAGTTTAATTTCCACATTTTTGAGGGTTTCTTTACTTTTTTTGCAGTTGAATTCTGATTTCAAAGTCTCATGTCTAGAGAATATGATTATTATAATTTCAATCTTTATAAAATTGTTAAGGTTAGTTTTGTGGGTGAGCATATGGTCTCTCTTTGAGAATGTTTCATGCACACTGGAAAAAAATGTTTAATCTTATATTTTGGAATGAAAAGTTTGTATGTGTCTACTATGTGTATTTGATCTAGGATGTCATTTAAGGCCAATATTTTTTAAATTGATTTTCTGTTTGGATAGTCTATCTAAAGTCATCAATGGTGTGTTAAAACTCCAAGTATGATTGTGTCTTTAGCTGTTTTTATTTTTAGATCAGTTAATAGATGTCTTATATATTTTGTTGCTTCTTGATTCAGTGCATATAGATTAAGAAGTGTCATGTCTTTCTGATATAATGTCCCCTTTATCATTATGAAATGTCTATTTTTGTCTCTTGTTATCTTTGATGTCTTGAATTTAGCATTTTCAGATATCAGTATGGCTACATATGCTTTTCTTTGGGTATTATTTGCTTGGACAATCATTTTTCAACCTTTCACTTTTAGTCTACTCTTGTCCTTGCAGCTTAGGTGTAACACTTGGAAGCAGCATATGTTTGAGTCTTGCTTTTTGATCCAATCTGCTACTCTGTGCCTCTTTATTAGTAAATTCAGTCCATTTACATTTAGCATAATTATTGACACTTGAGGAATTTCTATAGCCATTTTATGTTTTGTTTTCTGATAGCTCTGTGTCTCCCTTGGTTCTCCTCTTTTATGTTTCTATCAATTGTTTTTGTTTGGTTGTATTACATACTTCTTTACCCCATTTCTTCTTTTTTTAGCTATGTGTTTCAGTATTGGCTTTTTTGTGGGTGGTTACTATTAGATTGTTAAGAGAAAAATTTTCATACATACAAAAGTACTTTGTCTTATGAGTGCTTCTGCATTCCATCTTCCTTTGCTACTGCAAATCCTTATCCTCTCCCCTTTTCTGTTATTGTTGTCATAGATTATTCTAATTTTTATTGTCTCTTTGTTAGAGCTTTTACTTGTAGTTTTGATTTGTTGTTTTTTTTTTTTAATCTGATCAAATAACACCCTTGATTTTTTCCTGCAGTGGAGATATTCTGATGATCAATTCCCTCAGCTTCTATATGTCTTCAAAAGATTTATTTCTCCTTCATATCTGAAAGATAACTTTGATGGATATAGTATTCTTAGCTGGTAAGTCCTCTCTTTCAGTACTTTGAATCTTTGAGTCCACTCTCTTCTGGCTTTGTAGAGTTTCTACTGAGAAGTCTGATGATAACCCAATGGGCCTTCCTTTATATGTTATGTTCTTCTTTTCTCTAGCTGCCTTAAGGATTCTTTCCTTATCATTGACTTATGACAGCGTTATTACAGTGTGCTTTGGAGAAGGCCTATTTGGGTTGAGGTATCTTGGTGTTCTGTTTACTTCTTAGATTAGAGGCTCTGACTCTTTCCATAGTTTTGGGAATTTCTCATCAATTATTTGTTTGAATAGGCTCTCCATTCTCTTCTTCCTCTTCTTTTTATGAAATACTCATTATTCTTATATTGCTCTTTCTGATGGAGTCAGACAATTCTCTATCTTTTTTTTTTTTTACTTTATGAGTCTCTCTCTTGTTTTCTCTGTATCATGTCTATTTGTCTGTCTTCAATGTCACTGATCCTTTCCTCTAACTGGCCTTTTCTGTTACCTAACTTTCTACATCATTTTTCAATTCATGTATTAAGTTCATCTCTGGTTCTTTTTTAAAGTTTCAGTCTCCATGGTATAATATTCATCTTGTTCATGAATCTGTTTTTTGAGCTCATTAAATTGCCTGTCAATGTTTTCTCACATCTAGCTGAGTATTTTTAGAATTTCAATTTTGAATTTTTTATCATTTAACTCCAAGGTTTCCATGGGATTGGGATTGTTTTCTGGAGATTTTTCATATTTTATTTCTGAGCTATGCTCTTGGGTAGCCATGGTATTTGTTTTCTTCTTCCTTGATGGCATTTGAGAGTGGCATTGTTAAGAAATCTAATTAAAAAAACTAAAAAATGAAAAAAATTAATATTATTTTTAAAATACAATAAAAATAGATTTTTTAAATAATGAAAAGTAAAAGAGAGCCACCAAAAAACAAAGATCCAAAACCAAAAGAAATCAAAACAAACTAAACACCCACAAAAAAATTTAAAAATATATGAAAATTTAAAAAATTCAAAAGAAAAAGAAGAAATTTCAGTTTTAAGAGGTTTTTCTGTTTTCTTCCAGTTGGTTGCACTGGATAACAAGTCTTAGCTCTGTGAAATTTCTGGGCTGATCTCTGCTGATGTGTTGCTGACGCAATGATGGAGGTAGGGCTGCAGTTTTGATTGTTCGGGGGGCCATGTTGTGAGGGCTTTATGGCTTTAGCAGTGGTGATCTCAAGTCTTTGGGTGCTCCTTCTCATGTCCCAATAGACAAAGGGGCCAGACAAAGAGCACTTCTATTCTTCAGGGGTGAGAATGTCTCTGGAGAATTAAGTGTGGTGTATATCTCTGCCACTCTCCATACCCACAAGTAGAGAGAGGTGGGATCTGAGAGGTTGGGGTCTGTATCTTGTTATTCTCTGTCCCTGTGTGGAGTGTGGGCTGCCAGCAGATCATAGGAACACTGTCCATGACCCCTTGTTCTGTTGCTGCTTTGGTTTAGTATCTCCTCCACTGCTACTTAATTTCACCACTCCACTCGATTGAAAAAGACCTAGTCACTCCAGGTTTCTCCCCTCCCCAGAGCCCTGGAAGACAAAAACCCAGATGGTCCAGGACCCTCTCCTTTACAGAGCTGACCATATCGAGTGCATCTTATCTTCTGCCCCCCTTCTCAACTCTCCCCACCTTTAGCCAATTCCATGCATGAATCTTTTCAGGAAAGCCTGCAAGTCCAGCTGGATTTCTTTCACTGTTATAACTATTTAATTTGTTGAAATTTTGAGGGGAGAGAACAAGGGTATCTCTCACTCCACTATTACTCTGACCTCATCATTGCATATCTTTTAATGTCCCTGTTAAACATTTGTATGTCTTCTTTGGAGAAATATCTAGTCATATTCTTTGCTAATTTTTATGAGGTGTTGATTTTTGTTCTTCAATTTTATGATTTCTTTTCTATGTATTTTTATATTAACTCCTAATTTTATGTATTACTTGAAAATATTTTCTCCTATTCAGTAGGATGACTTTTTATTTTGATGTTTTACTTCAAATTACAGAAGTCTTTTAATATGATATGGTCTCACATATTTATTTTTTCTTTTATTTCTCTTGCCTTTGCAGTGATGTCCACAAAAATATTGATATCAGAGAACTTGCTGCTTAAGTTTTCTTCTATAATTTTTTGAAAAAAAATTAGTTCTTACATTCAAGTCTTTAGTCCATTTTAAGGTAAATTTTATGCATAGCTTAAGATAGTAGTCTATTTTCAATATTTTGGATGTGATTTTTCAGTTTTCCACACACAATTTATTGTAGAGACTGTCGTTTCTCCATTATACGTTTGACTCCTTTGTCATACATTAATTGTGCCCATACAGGGTTAGGCAAAAGTAGGTTTATAGTTATTTATATAAAAAATAATACAAATCCATAATCAAGACTACAAGAATAGCCTGACCTGTGGTGGCGCAGTAGATAAAGCGTCAACCTGGAAATGCTGAGGTCGCCAGTTCGAAACCCTGGGCTTGCCTGGTCAAGGCACATATGGGAGTTGATGCTTCCAGCTCCTCCCCACCTTCTCTCTCTGTCTCTCTCTCCTCTCTCTCTCCCTCTCTGTCTCTCTCTCTCCCTTTCTCCTCTCTAAATGAATAAAATTAAAAAAAATAAGAATACAAGAATAAACTTTGTGTTTCACATACCCACAATTGTAAATCTACTTTTACCATCACTTTATACGTGTGGGTTTATTTGTACGTCCTCAGTTTTGTTCCACTGATCTGTGTGTCTCTTTGTGTGCCAAGACCATACTGTTCTTATTACTATAACTTTGATTAAAATCAAAGAACACTATACTTCCAGCTTTGTTACTCTTTCTCAAGTTTGCTTGGAACTTGGGATCATTTGTCATTTCGTACATACTTTAGAATTATTTATTTTAGTTTTGTGAAATATGCCATTAGATTTTTCATGTTGATTGCATTGAATTTGTAGATTGTTTTGGTTAGTAGGGACATCTTAACAAAATTAATTATCCCAGTGCATGAGCATGGAACATCATTCCATTAATATGTGTCTTCTTCAATTTATCTCATCAATTTTTTATTGCTTTTGTTGTAGAGGTCTCTGGTTACAGTGTTACTATTTATTTTATTCTTTTGAGTGCAATTATAAATAAGATTGGTTTCTTAATTTTTCTTTTTAATAGTTTATTATTAGTATATAAAAACACCACAGATTTCTGTGTATTTTTGTGACTTTTGTGTTTTATAACATTATTGGATTCATTTATTAGTTCTAACAGGTTTTTAGTGGAGTCCTCTGGGATTTTCTATATATAGTATTATGTCATCTTTATATAATGACAGTTTTACCTCTTTTCATTTTTTATGTCTTTTGTTTTGTTTTCTTGCCAAAATGTTCTTGTTAGGGCTCCCAATACTATGTTGAATAAAGGTGACAAGAGTGGG
Organism: Saccopteryx leptura; assembly: GCF_036850995.1. Classification (NCBI taxonomy): domain Eukaryota; kingdom Metazoa; phylum Chordata; class Mammalia; order Chiroptera; family Emballonuridae; genus Saccopteryx; species Saccopteryx leptura. The sequence continues at coordinate 70,628,307 of NC_089516.1, read as the reverse complement.
TATCATTGCCTTGTTTTTGATCTTAGAGGAAAGGCTTTCATTTTTCCACTATTGAGTATGATGTTAGCTGGATTTGTCAAACATGGCCTTTAATATGTTGTGGTATGTTCCCTCTAGAACCACTTTGTTAAAAGTTTTTATCATAAATGGATGTTTAATTTTATCAAATGCTTTTTCTGCATATACTGCAATGAACATATGATTTTTATACTTTATCAATATGGTTTATCATGTTGGTTGATTTGCAAATGTTGAATCATCTGTCCATCACTGGAATAAATCTCAATTGATCATGGTATATAATCCTTTTCACATATTACTGAAATTTTTCTAAAATTTCATTGAGTATATATGCATCCATGTTCATCAAAGATATTGACCTGTTATTCTTTCTTTCTTTCTTTCTTTCTTTCTTTCTTTCTTTCTTTCTTTCTTTCTTTCTTTCTTTCTTTCTTTCTTTCTTTCTTTCTTTTCTTTCTTCCTTTCTTTTCTTCTCTTTTTTTATTTTTGTGCTGTACTTGTCTGGTTTGGGTATCAGGGTAAGTCTGGACTTCTAAAATGTGTTTGGTAGCATTCCTTACTCTACAATTTTTGGAAGTTTTTGAGAAGTATAGGTATTAAATTTATTTTGAATAAAATAAATCACCAGTGAAGCTGTCTGGTCCCAGATTTTTGTTTGTTAGGAGGTTTTTTAGTACTAATTTAGTAGCCTTATTAGTGATCAGTCAATTCAGGTATTCTTTTTCTTCATGATTCAGTTTTAGATTATATGTGTCTGAGAGTTTACCTATTTCTTTTAGATTATCCAGTTCCTTGATGTATAGTTATTTGTAGTATTCACTAATGATTCTTTGTATTTTTAAAAATACTTACTGTATTAATTTTAGAGAGAGAAAGAGAGACAGGAACATTGATCTGCTTCTGTATGTGCTCTGACTGGGGATCAAACCAGCAACCTCTGAGCTTCAGGACAACTCTAACCAACCAAGCTATCCAGCCAGGGCAATCTTTGTATTTCTGTGGTATGAGTTGTAACATTGTTTTTCATTTCTAATTTTGTTGTTTGATCCCTCTCTCTTTTAACTTTGATAGTCAAACTAAAGGTTTGCCTATTTTTTTAAATCTTTTTAAAGAACCATTTCTTAGTTTCATTGTTCTTTCATTTATATCATCTTATTAAACTTTATTTATTTCCTATGTGATTATTATTATATCATTCTTTTTATTGCCTTTGGGGTTTGTTTATTCTTCTTTTTCCAGTTATTTTAGGTATGAAGGTAAATTGTTCAATTGAAAATTGTTTCTTGATGTAGGCCTATATTGACATGAATGTCTCTGTTAGAACTGTTTTTGCTACATACCATAGATTTTATATGTCTTATTTCTGGTTTCATTTGTCTCTGAGTATTTTTTGATACCTCATTTGATTTCTTTGAGGTTCCTTTGCTTGTTGAGTAGAATTTTGTTTAATCTTCACTTTTTTGAGATTTTTTAAAAAAGTTTTCCCCTTGTAATTTATTTCTAGTTTCATACCACTGTTTTGGAAAAAATGCATCATTTGTATATTGCATTGTGTGCTCACCACCCAAAGTGTAGTCTTTTTTTGTCACCGTATTTTTTTATTCCATTTACCCTCGTCAACCTCCCCTCGACTTTTTCTTTTCTGTAACCCCTACACTGTTATCTGTGTTTTTTTGTTGTTGGTTCTTTTGCTCGTTTCTTTGTTTGTTCTTTATTTTACATCTCACATATGAGTGAATCCATATGGTATTTTTATTTTTCGATCAGAATTATTTCACCTAGTATAATGTTCTCAAAGTCGATCCATGTTGTCAAAAAAGGCAATACTTCATTCTTATGGTTGAGTATTCCATTGCATATATAGACCCCATCTTCTTTATCCAATCATTCATCAAATGCCACTCAAGTTGTTTCCATGTCTTAGCCACCATGAATAATGCTGCAATGATCATCAGAGTACATATACCTTAATAAACAATTTTTTTTTCAATTTTTTCAGATAGTTAGCCAGAAATGTGATTTCTGAGTTATATGGTAGCTCTACTCATACATTTTTGTGGAAATTCTATACTTTATCCTTAGTGGTTATACCAATTTACATTCTCACTAGCCGTATATGAAGTTTCCCTTTTCTCCACATGCTCTTTAAAACTTATTTCTTGTCTTACTGATAATAGCCATTGTAATAGATGTGAGTTGGTATCTCATTATGGTGTTGGTTTGTATTTTCCTAATAGCCAGTAAAACTTAACATCTGTTCATATATCTGTTGGCCATTGTATTTCTCCTTGTAAAACATTTCTTTCAAAACTAGATAGAAGGTGACAGAGGACAATCTGACTTTGGGTGATGGGTAAGCAACATAATTGATTGACAAGACAACCTGGACATGTTTTCTTTGAACATATGTACCCTGATTTATTGATGTCACCCTAGTAAAATTAATAAAAAAAAATTAAAATTTCTTTCTCAGTTCTCTGACCATTTTTAATGAAATATTTTTTCTTGTTGAGTTGTATGACTTCTTTATATATTTTGGGCATTAGCCTCTTATCATAAGTATTATTTGTAAATATCTTCTCCCATTTGGTTGGGTGCCCTTTCATTTTGTTAATAGTTTATTTTGTTGTAAAGAAGCTTTTTAGTTTGCTATAGTCTCATTCATTTATTTTTGTTTTTACTACCCTCACATTTGGAGTCAAATTCATAAAATTCTCTCTGAGACTAAGATCTTAAAATTTAGTACCTATGTTTTCTTCTATGTACTTAATTGTTTTATGCTTATATTTAAGTTTTTATCAATTTTGAGTTATTTTGTGTATGGTGTCAAATAACAGTCTAGTGTTATTGTTTTGCATGTAGCTTTTCAATTTTTTTCAACACTATTTATTGAAAAATTTTTCTTTTTCTCCATTGTGTGTTTATGGCTCCTTTGTCAAAAATTTGTTGCCCATGTACATGTGAGTTTCTTTCCAGTCTTTCAGTTCTGTTCCATTACCCTGTATGTCTATTTTTAATCTAATACCATACTGTCTTGATCATTGTAGCTTTTTTATATAATTTCAAGTTAGTGAGTGTGATACTTCCAGCTTAATTTTTGTTGTCCTTTTTTTTTTCAGTATTGCTTTGGTTATTTGGGGTTTTTTTGTGGTTCCATATGGATTTGATGATTGCTTGTGTTGTATTTTTGAAAAATGCCATTGGGATATTCATAGGATTGCATTAGATATACATATTGCCTTGGGTAATATGGCCATTTTAACTATGTTGATTGCTCTAATCCATGAACAGAGAATATCTTTTTATTGCTTTGTGTTTTCTTCTGTTTTTTTTTTTTTTTTTTCAACAATGTCTTGCAGTTTTCATTGTATAGGTCCTTCACTTCTTTTGTTAAGTTTATTTTTAGGTATTTTATCCTTTTTGTTGCAATTATAAATGGGATTGCTTTTTTCATTTTTCTGATATTTCATTGTTAGTAGGTAAGAGTGTAATGGATTTTTGTACATTAATTTTGTATTCTACAACTTCACTATACTTGTTTATAGTTTCTCGTAGATTCTTTAAAATTTTCTATATAAAGAATCATCTCATCTGTGAAAAGTGACACTATTACTTCTTCATTCTTACTTTACATGCCTTTTATTTCTTTCTATCACCTGATTTCTCTGGTTAAGACTTACAATACTATGCTGAATAACAGTGGAAAAAGTGACTATTCCTATTTTCTTTCTGACCTTAGAGGAAAAGCTTTCAGTATTTTTGGCATAGAGTATATCAGCCAGAGGTTTGTCATATTTGGCCTTTATTATGTGAAAGTACTATTATACCAATTTTGTTTTAGTTAGTGTTTTAATCATAAATGGATGCTGTATCTTGTCAAATGTTTTTTACTGCATCTATTGATATGATCATATAATTTTTTCTTTTGTTTATATGATGTACTACATTGATTAATTTGTATATATTGAATAATCCTTGTACCGCTAGAATGAACCCCATTGATCACAATTAATTATATTTTTAAATATTGTTGTATTCAATTTGCTAGTACATATTTTTAGGATTTTTACATCTGTAATCAACAGAGATATTTGGTCTGTAATTTCATTCTGTGTGTGTGCTGTTCTTGCCAGGTTTTGGTATCAGGTTAATGTGACCTCATAAAATAAGAAATATTGCCTCTTCTTCTATTTTAAGTAAGAATTTAAGAAAGATAGGGAATAAGTCTTTTTTTTGAATGTTTGGTAGAATTTACTAGTGAACTCATCTGGTCCTGAACTTTTACTTTTTTGATAACTGCTTCAATTTCCTTATTGTTGATCAGTTTCTTTAAAATTTCAAATTCTTCATGATTCAGTTTAGAAAGGTTATGTATTTTTAAGAACTTATCTATGTCTTCTACGTCATCAAATTTGGTGGAGTGTAGCCTTTCTCACTATTTTTTATATGTTCCTTTGTATTTTTGTGATGTTTCCTGTAACTTCTCTTCTTTCATTTCTGATTTTGTTTATTTATATTTTTTCTACTTTTTTCTTAGTCCAGCCAGAGGTTTGTTGATTTAATTAACATTTCTAAAGAACAGCTCTTTCTTTAAGTTCATATACATTTATATCAGTTCTCAAATTGAAAATAGAAAAGTTACATTCCAGCTTTGGTTTGATTACTTTTAAATCTATTCATAGAATTTAAGTGAAATTTAAAAGTTCATTATATTCAAAGTGAGACATCTGACATTATTTTGAACATGTGTTAATTCATTTGTAAAAGCAAACACTAAAGATGCATGTGTTTTTATGGTGACAATATGACTACAAATTTTGCTTTAGTATATAATGTATGGTAAAACATGGTTTCCTCATAATTAAGAAACTCATGAAGCTGACATGTATAAGATATTTGATATGGTACATGCATAATTTATAATCTAAACTAGCTATTTTTTAAAGATATATTTTATTTTTTTAAATGTTATTCAGTTTTTTTAGAGAAAAAAAAAAGAGAGAGAGAGACAGAGACAGAGACAGAGAGAGGCAGAGAAGGGGAGGAGCAGAAAGCATCAACTCCCATATATGGCTTGACCAGGCAAGCCCAGGATTTTGAACCAGTGACCTCAGCGTTCTGAGGTCAATGCTTTATCTACTGTGCTACCACAGGTCAGGCCATCTATTTTTTTTAATATAAGCTATAATTATCCAAATTTACAGATATCCTCAACATACATGGGAACTAAACTAAGAACCAGCTCTTTTTGCATTCATTTTTGTTGTCTTTTCTCTTTTTTGTTTAATTCTCCTCTAATTTTTATTATTTTATTCTGTCTACTGACGTTAGCCTTAGTTTGTTCTAGTTCTTTAAGACAAAATATTAGGATGCTTATTTAACATTTTTCTTGTTTCTTGAGGTAAGACTTTAATGCTATTAACTTTTTTCTTATTACCGCTTTTGCTGCATCCCCCCAATTTTTTTTTTTTTTTGTATTTTTCTGAAGCTGGAAACGGGGAGAGACAGTCAGACAAACTCCCGCATGCACCCGACCGGGATCCACCCGGCACGCCCACCAGAGGTGACGCTCTGCCCACCAGGGGGCGATGCTCTGCCCCTCCGGGGCGTCGCTCTGTTGCGACCAGAGCCACTCTAGTGCCTGGGGCAGAGGCCAAGGAGCCATCCCCAGCGCCCGGGCCATCTTTGCTCCAATAGAGCCTTGGCTGCGGGAGGGGAAAAGAGAGACAGAGGAAGGAGAGGGGGAGGGATGGAGAAGCAGATGGGTGCTGCTCCTGTGTGCCCTGGCCGGGAATCGAACCTGGGACTTCTGCACGCCAGGCCGACGCTCTACCACTGAGCCAACCGGCCAGGGCCTTCATCCCCCAAATTTTAATGTTTTTTATTGTCATTCTTGTTTGTACGTGTCTGCTGTGACTCTTTATACCGATGCTCTGCTTCTGACCCTAGTCTCAGACTCAGTGTATGCCAGTCAACCAGGCCTAATTGCTATCTCTGCCTCTTTGGTTTGCCCTGTAGAATTGCACCCTTATCCTTCACTGCTGTCACATCTTGGGCCATGCTGAATGCTGGACTGTGCATGGTTTCTGTCCTTGTACTTTACCCTCCTGACCCATCTCCAGTATTTGATCAAATACACCCACCTTCAGATATATTGATATGTGGATATCTCAGACATATTTGTGTGTTGACTAGGGAATCCTTTGTTGAATTATAGCTGTCCAACTTGTAACTTCAAAAGGAGAGACCTGGAGGACCTTTCACACTACCATGCTGCTAACATCACCAACTCACATCTTTTAACCTTCATATTTGCTTTATAAATGATTGTTTCACTGCCTTTATTATATATTACCTTAACCAGTGTGATTTATTATCTTTATATATTTTCTTATTATTAATAGTGCTGTTTCTTTTCAGCTTAAAAGGGCTCTTAAAACATTATTTTAAGGCTCTATGAGTGGTGATGCACTCTTTTAATTTTTGCTTATCTGGAAAACTCTTAATATCTCTTATTTTGAATGATACCTTGCCGCGTAGAAAATTCTTTGTTATAATTTTTTTTCATCACTTTGAATATGTCATGCCATCGCCTTCTGGCCAACAAACTTTCTCTTAAAAATCTGCTTATAAATTTATGGGGTTTCCCTTGAACATGACAAATTATTTATCTCTTGCTGCTTTAAGATTCCCTCTTTATCTTCAACTTTTACCATTTTAATCATGATGTATCTCAACAAAGATCTTTTTTAGTTTATCTATTTGGAACACTCTGGGCTTCCTGGATGTGGATTACCATAACTTTCTCCATGTTAAAAAAGTTTTCAGCCATTATTTCTTCAAATAAATTTCTGTTTTTTTCTTTCACCTGGGACCTTTAAAATGTGATTATTATTCCACTTGATGTTGTCCCAGGAGTTATTTAATGTATTTTCACTTAAATTTTCTTTCGTTTTGCTTTGCTGCTCTGTGTGGGTGAGCTTCATTGCTTTGTCTTACAGTGTGGTAATTTGTTCTTTTATTTCCTCTATTGTGCTTTTGGACGCCATTAGTGTATTTTTCAGCTCAATTCTAACTTCTGTTTGGTACTTTCTTATGTTTCCTGGTTTGTTTGTTTTTTTTTTGAAGTTCTCACTGTATTCATTCATTTTCCCCCCAAGTTTGTGGAACATCTTTATGACCATTACTTTGGATTCTTTATCAATTAGATTATTTATTTCTGTATCCTTATTCTTTTCCTGGAGTTTTGTTTTGATCTGTTCTCTTGTTTGAAACATATTCTTCTTTCTCCTCATTGTGCTTTGAACCTCTGTTTTTGTTTCTACATATTAGGCAAAATAGTTACCTTTTTTAGTCTTGAGGAATAGCCTTATGCAAGTGATGGTTTTTCTCATTTGCTCTTGCTCTAGTTCATAAGTTTTCTCTTGAACCTTTGTGATTGTCTAGTGAGTTGACCTGAGTTATTCTTTTTATTTATTTATTTATTTTTAAATGTTTATTTTATTATTACTTTTTAAAATAATTTTATTTTCTTAATGGGGTGACATCAATAAATCAGGATACATATATTCAAAGATAACAAGTCCAGGTTATCTTGTCGTTCAATTATGTTGCATACCCATCACCCAAAGTCAGATTGTCCTCTGTCACCTTCTATCTAGTTTTCTTTGTGCCCCTCCCCCTCCCCCTTTCCCTCTCCCTTTCGACCCTCCCCCTGTAACAACCACACCCTTATCAATGTCTCTTAGTTTCACTTTTATGTCCCACCTACGTATGGAATAATGCAGTTCCTGTTTTTTTCTGATTTACTTATTTCATTTCGTATAATGTTATCAAGATCCCACCATTTTGCTGTAAATGTTCCGATGTCATCATTTCTTATGGCTGAGTAGTATTCCATAGTGTATATGTGCCACATCTTCTTTATCCAGTCATCTATTGACGGGCTTTTTGGTTGTTTCCATGTCCTGGCCACTGTGAACAATGCTGCAATGAACATGGGGCTGCATGTGTGTTTACGTATCAATGTTTCTGAGTTTGGGGGTTATATACCCAGTAGAGGGATTGCTGGGTCATAAGATAGTTCTATTTTCAGTTTTTTGAGGAACCACCATACTTTCTTCCATAATGATTGTACTACTTTACATTCCCACCAACAGTGTAGGAGGGTTCCTTTTTCTCCACAGCCTCTCCAACATTTGCTATTACCTGTCTTGTTAATAATAGCTAATCTAACAGGTATGAGATGGTATCTCATTGCAGTTTTGATTTGCATTTCTCTAATAACTAAAGAAGATGAGCATCTTTTCATATATCTGTTGGCCATTTGTATTTCTTCCTGGGAGAAGTGTCTGTTCATGTCCTCTTCCCATTTTTTTTATTGGATTGTTTGTTTGTTTGTTTTTGAGTTTTATGAGTTCTTTGTACATTTTGGATAGTAGGCCCTTATCTGAGCTGTTGTTTGAAAATATCATTTCCCATTTAGTTGGCTTTCTGTTTATTTTGTTATCAGTTTCTCTTGCTGAGCAAAAACTTCTTAGTCTGATGTAGTCCCATTCATTAATTTTTGCCTTCACTTCTCTTTCCTTTGGAGTCAAATTCATAAAATGCTCTTTAAAACCAAGGTCCATGAGTTGAGTACCTATGTCTTCTTCTATGTACTTGTTTCAGGTCTTATGTTTAGATCTTGGATCCATTTTGAGTTAATTTTAGTACAGGGGGACAAACTGTAATCCCGTTTCATTCTTTTGCATGTGGCTTTCCAGTTTTCCCAGCACCATTTATTGAAGAGGCTTTCTTTTCTCCATTGTGTGTTGTTGGCCCCTTTATCAAAAATTATTTGACTATATATATGTGGTTTTATTTCTGGACTTTCTATTCTGTTCCATTGGTCTGAGTGTCTGTTTTTCTGCCAATACCATCCTGTTTTGATTGTCGTGGCCCTATAATAGAGTTTGAAGTCAGGTATTGAAATGCCCCCAGCTTCATTCTTTTTCTTTAGGATTGCTTTGGCTATTTGGGGTTTTTTATAGTTCCATATAAATCCGATGATTTTTTTCTCTATTTCTTTAAAAAACGTCATTGGAAGTTTGATGGGAATTGCATTAAATTTGTATATTGCTTTGGGTAATATGACCATCTTGATTATATTTATTCTTCCTAACCAAGAACAAGGAATATTCTTCCATCTCATTATATCTTTTTCGATTTCCCTTAACAATGGTTTATAGTTTTCATTATATAAGTCCTTCACATTCTTTGTTATGTTTATTCCTAAGTATTTTATTTTTTTTTGTTGCAATCGTGAAGGGGATTATTCTTTTGAGTTCGTTCTCAATTATTTCATTGATGGCATATAGAAAGGCTATTGACTTCTGTATGTTAATTTTGTATCCTGCGACCTTACTGTATTGGTTTATTGTTTCTAGTAGTCTTTTAGTGGATTCTTTGGGGTTTTCGATGTATAGGATCATATCATCTGCAAAAAGTGATACCTTTACTTCTTCTTTTCCGATATGAATGCCTTTTATTTCTTTGTCTTGTCTGATTGCTCTGGCTAGAACCTCTAGTACCACATTAAATAAGAGTGGAGAGAGTGGACAACCCTGTCTTGTTCCTGATTTAAGGGGGAAAGCCTTCAGTTTAGTGCCATTTAATATGACGTTAGCTGATGGTTTATCATATATGGACTTTATCATGTTGAGATATTTTCCTTCTATACCCATTTTGTTGAGAGTCTTAAACATAAAATTGTGTTGTATTTTATCGAAAGCCTTTTCTGCATCTATTGATTAGATCATGTGGTTTTTGTTCTTTGTTTTGTTGATATGGTGTATTTCATTAACTGTTTTATGTATGTTGAACCATCCTTGAGATTCTGGGATGAATCCCACTTGATCATGATGTATTATTTTTTTAATATGTTGTTGTATTCGATTTGCTTGTATTTTGTTTAGTATTTTAGCATCTGTATTCATTAGAGATATTGGTCTGTAGTTTTCTTTTTTTGTGCCATCCTTGCCTGGTTTTGGTATGAGGGTTATGTTGGCCTCATAAAATGTGTTTGGAAGTATTGCTTCTTCTTCAATTTTTTGGAAGACTTTGAGTAGAATAGGAACCAAGTCTTCTTTGAATGTTTGATAAAAGTCGCTGGTATAGCTGTCAGGGCCTGGACTTTTATTTTTGGGGAGGTTTTTAATGGTTTTTTCTATTTCTTCTCTACTGATAGGTCTGTTTAGGCTTTCTGCTTCTTCTTGACTCAGTCTAGGGAGGTTGTATTGTTCTAGGAATTTATCCATTTCTTCTAGGTTATTGAATTTAGTGGCATAAAGGTTTTCATAGTATTCTACAATAATTCTTTGTATATCTACGGTGTCCGTGGTGATTTCTCCTCTTTCATTTTGGATTTTGTTTATATGAGTCCTTTCTCTTTTTTCCTTGGTAAGTCTTGCCAAGGGTTTGTCAATTTTGTTGATCTTTTCAAAGAACCAGCTCCTTGTTCTATTAATTTTTTCTATAGTTTTTCTGTTCTCTATTTCATTTATTTCTGCTCTGATTTTTATTATCTCCTTTCTTTGGCTGGTTTTGGGTTGTCTTTGTTCTTTTCTAGTTCCTTAAGGTGTGAAGTTAAGTGGTTCACTTGGGCTCTCTCTTGTTTGTTCATATATGCCTGAAGTGATATGAACTTCCCTCTTATCACTGCTTTTGCTGCATCCCATAGATTCTGATATGCCGTATTGTCATTTTCATTAGTCTGTATATATCTTTTGATCTCTGCACTTATTTCTTCTTTGACCCATTCATTTTTTAAAAGTATGTTGTTTAGTTTCCACAGTTTTGTGGGATTTTATTCCTCTTTTTTGCAGTTGAATTCTAGTTTCAAGGCTTTATGATCAGAAAATATGCTTGGTACAACTTCGATTTTTCTGAATTTGCTGATTTTGTTTTTGTGGCCCAACATATGGTCAATTCTTGAGAATGATCCATGTACACTGGAGAAAAAAGTATACTCAGTCACTTTGGGATGAAATGTCCTGTAGATGTCTATCATATCCAGGTGTCTAGTGTTTTGTTTAAGGTCACTATATCTTTGTTGATTCTCTGTTTGGATGACCGATCTTGAGCTATCAGCGGTGTATTGAGATCTCCAAGTATGATTGTATTTTTGTCAGTTTTTGTTTTAAGGTCAATAAGTAGCTGTCTTATATATTTTGGTGCTCCTTGGTTTGGTGCATATATATTAAGAATTGTTATTTCTTCTTGATTCAGTGTCCCCTTAGCCATTATTAAATAGCCATTTTTGTCTCTGAGTACTTTTGCTGTCTTCTAGTCAGCATAATCAGTTATGAGTATTGCTACGCCTGTTTTTTTTTTTTTTTTGGATGTTATTTGCTTGGAGTATGGTTTTCCAGCCTTTCACTTTGAATTTGTTTTTATCCTTGTTACTTAGATGAGTTTCCTGTAGGCAGCATGCAGTTGAATTTTCTTTTTTAATCCATTCTGCTACTCTGTGACTTTTTATTGGTGAGTTTAATCCATTTACATTTAGTGTAATTATTGAAACTTGAGGGTTTCCTATTGCCATTTTATATATTGCTTTCTGTTAGTTTTGTGTCTTGTTTGATTCTTCTCTTTCGTTTTTCTATCTTTTGTTTTTATTTGGTTGTATTCCATACATCTTTCCTCTGTTGCTATCTTTTTTATCTCATGTGCTTCTGTGGTGGTTTGTTCAATGGTGGTTACCTTTAAGTAATGAAAAGCGTTTTTACCCTGTTCATTGTAGGGCACTATTTTGTGAGTACTTTTGCACTCCATCGTCCTTTGCTACTGTTAATTTCCATCCTCTCCCCCCCTTTCTTTTTGTTGTTGTCACAGTTTAAATTTGGTTTTATTGTGTTCTTCTTGGAGCTTTTACTTGTGGCTTTTTTTTTGTTGTTGTTCTTTGTATCTGACTGGAGAACCCCTTTAGTAATTCCTGGAGTGGGGGTTTTCTGATGATAAATTCCCTCATCTTTTCTGTATCTGTGAATGTTTTTATTTCTCCTTTATACTTGAAGGATAGCTTTGATGGGTGGCTGAAAGTTCCTCTCTTTCAGGACTTTAAATATTGGGGTCCACTCTCTTCTAGCTTGTAGAGTTTCTGCTGAAAAATCTGATGATAATCTAATAGGCCTTCCTTTATATGTTGTATTCTTCTTTTCCCTGGCTGCCTTGAGAATTTTTTCTTTGCTGTTGGTTTGTGCCAATTTCATTATGATGTGCCTTGGATTAGGTTTGTTGCGGTTAAGAAAACTCGGAGTTCTGTTTGCTTCATGAATTTGAGGCTTTAGTTCTTTCCACTGGCTTGGGAAGTTCTCATCTGTTTTTGTTTGAGTATGTTCTCCATTCCATTTTCTCTCCTCCCTCTGATTTACCTATTATTCTTATGTTATTCTTTTTGATGGAGTCAGATAATTCTTGTAAAGCTATCTCATTTTTTTAAATTTTTGAGTCTCTTTCTTCTTCTCTCTGTTGTGCCTCAAGTTGCTTATCTTATATTTCACTAATCCTCTCTTCTATCTGGCCTGTTGTATTAGCTAAGCTTGTTACCTCGTTTTTCAGCCGTGAATTAAGTTTTTCATCTCTGTTTGATTTGTTTTTATAGTTTCAATTTTCTTGGAAATATATACTTTGTGTTCATTGAGTTGTTTTCTGAGCTCCCTAAATTGCTTTTCTGTGTTTTCTTGTATATCTCGGAGGGTTTTTAGGATTTCTATCTTGAATTCTCTGTCATTTAGCTCCAAGGTTTCCAATATATTAAATTTTTTCTCCATAGATTTTTCCTCATCTAGCTGTGTTACCTCTCTTTCTTTTGTATCCATGATATTCAATTTTCTCTTCCTTAATGGCATCTGAGGGTGGTTTTTGATAGTATTAATGAGATTTAATAAAGAATAAAAAGTTTAAAAAATAAAAAATTGAAGAGTTGTTTTTTTTAAAAAAAATTAATAATGAAATAAAGAAAAATAAAATAAAATAAAAATTAAAAAAAGGAAATTATTCCCCTCCCTCCTTTTTTCCTCTCCTCTCCTCTCCCCTCTTTCTTGAGAAAATCTTGTGGTGAACTGTGAATTATATTGTATTAAATAGAACAAAGAATGCCTGTAATGGAGGGCCTGAATTGGGAAAAGTAATAAAGGGGCAAAAAAAAAAAAAAAAAAGAAGGGGGTACGGACCCACAAAGAGCAAATAAGGAAAATATTTGGGTCAAGAATAAAATGATTTGCTTTTAGGTATTGGTTAACTAAGAGTTATGATGAGAGGAATAAGAGGGAAACAGGAAAATGGGGGGACAAATTAAAAAATTACTATTGTGTTTAGTTGAACAAGAACTAGATAAAATGGAGAGCCAGAGATGGGAGCACTGGTAGTGAGTTAAAAAGGTGAAGTAAACCCCCCTCCAAATGCCACAAATATAAGTTTGAGTCCCAGATAAGATAATTTGTTCGTTATTGAGGTTTGAATGAGAGACAACGTAAAGGAGAAAGGAAGAAACTAATATAGAGGGAGAGAAGAAAGAGAGAGAGAGAGAAAAAAAGAGGGAACCACTAAAAGAAGAAAAAAGAAAAAAGAGGAGAGAGAGAGAGAGAGTTAAGGGTTTTGGAGTGCAACCCTCATAGAGAGAAAGGAAGAAGAAAGAAAAGATAATGGGAGATGTAACACTTATGGGTAGTGTAGTTCAAGGAGAGGAGAGAGTAAGACCACAGAGAGTTAATCAACCAAATTGGAGGAGGAAAAAAAATATCAAGAATGAAGATAAGAGAAACAAACAAACAAATATAATAAAATGGGATAGGTTATAAAGTCTGCGGATTATTCTTGATTTTGAGAGGTTATCTTCTTGCTTTTTCTTTTCTCTCCCTCTTCCTGGCCGGTGACTCTGTACCCCGGGTTCTGCCCCTTTGGCACGCTCAGGTAGGGGTTTGCAGTTGATAAGTCTCTATGGTGATGTCATGTATTGTGCTTTAGTCTCGTTGGCAGTCGAGGCTCATTAGCATTTATAGGCTCCACCAGTGAGAGAGTCCGTGTTCCTGGAGCCTTTCTCCTAGTCTTTCCTTCCTCAATTAATAGCCTGATAATCCAGCTATGGGGTTGCTGCTGCCTTTGCCTGGATAGTAAGAGGCTTAAAGAGCTGGCAACTCCCCACTCTATTTCCACTCAGCACAGGGCTCTGGGTAAGGCTCAGTCATTCAGAGCTGCTAGCATAATCAGGCAGGGCTTCTGCCCACTCAAAGACCTCTTGCTCTGCCACTCTGTCCGGTATCACGGGTGGGCGCCCACTCCCGGGGCGCTTGGAGGAAACTCTCGCTCACTATCTGCGCGCGCAGACCAGGATATCAGGCCGGCAGTCTCACACTCTGAGTGAAACCCCCACCCACATGGAAAAGTTCCAGCGTTGGAATTGGCTCTTGCTCCATCCTCGTGCGTGGCTTTTGCAAGGCGCTGGGGCGGCTCGAGATTCTGCTTTTGGCCCACAGAAAGGCCCCTTACTCTGCTCCTCTGTGGGATAACACGGGCACACACTGCCAAGGCACTTGGAGGAATCTCTTGCTCACTATCTGCGCACGTAGACCAGGATATCAGGCCGGAAGTCTCACCCTATGAGTGAAACCCCCACCCGCACGAAAAAGTTCCAGCGTTGGAATTAGTTCTCGCTCCATCCCCGTGCGCTGCTTTTTCAGGGTGCTGAGGCAGTCCAGAGATTCCACTTTCGGCCACACAAAGGCCTCTGACTCTGCCTCTCTGTGGGATAGCACGAGCGCCCACTCCCGGGGCTTTGGAAGGAATCTCTCGCCCACTATCTGCGCGCGCCAACCAGGGGATCTGGGAAAATGGCTGCCCCACTTGTCTTTCTTTGTCTGGGTTTGGCGCAAGTGTTAGCTTGTATTGCCCAGGTTGCCACAGGAACAGTTTTTCCTCGGCTTGGATCTCCGTGCCAAAGCCTGGTTCGGCCGTTTGTGCCGTGGCCTGGATCTATTCACCCCCTTTGCTCGCCTTAGTTTCTATATTCTCAGTTCCCAGTGAAAGCCACCCTGTTTAGGATAGTGAGGAAGGTGGAGCATTTCTTACTCCCTATTTCCTTCGGGGTTTGGTTATATATTTAGCCAATTTTTCGCTCGACCATACCTTCGGGTGTATTGCGAAACATCTGGAGGCTCCAAGGATAGGTTTTTCTGTTTCTGGTTGAAGATCTTGTTGAGTTTTGGGGGAGATTTATTGGTATCACTTCCTACCCCGCCATTACTCTGACATCGAGTTATTTTTGATATGCCCCATTTCTGAGAATGCACCAAGACTGGTCAGTATTCCAAGGAGGAAAATATAATATAACATCTACTGTTAGGCTCCTTGGAAACCCAACCCTCAAGCATCAGTTTCTTTAGTATGTAAATTTATACAGTGTTATGGGGTCCAGGGTTGTTATTCCTGCTGGCTTCCATACCAGGAGCTCTGGAAGCCTTTCCTGGACAAGAGTTGCCAAAATTGGGACTCTAAATGAGTGTTTAGGTTCCTTTCTAGGAAATATTGTTGAGCTGTAGTGAGACTGAGGGTGTGCATAAAGATAGTGTTTCCTTGTTTTTGTTCCCTGGGAGTGTCTAATTAGCCTCTAGGTATGTGGGAAACCCAAAGCCTGTCCCTCAGGCTGTAGCTCCAGGATAAGCAAATAAGCCCTTTTCACAGGAAAATCTGAATTGTATTTCAGTCTATTGTTTGTGCCTTGGGTTTGGCAGCCTTCCCAGAACTGTTTTTGAATTGTCACATTCCCATGGAGTACAGTTATAAATGAAGATAAATATAAATAAACCCTTGGGTGGGTTGTGTGCACCCACTACCTTTAGCAAAGAAGCTGTAAACTACAGAGGATAGGGATTACTTTCTTAAAAAATGCTACAGAATGTCTTGATTGCAAGTGCCCATGGGCATCAGCAGTACAAGAGAGTGTCTTTGTGTTCATGCTCTAGCTTGAGGCTGACAGAAAAATGGCACGAATCCTCTTGCTCTCTAGCCAAGGAGTTTCACAAAAACTTTCACTTACAGACTTTATCTAGGGAGCAGGAGAATGCCACAACCCATTCACACTCATCTGCTCATCTAGGAAATAGGAGAGTGTTGGGCAGATAAAATATATATATTATGCTCACTTTGTTAAAGATGGCGCTGCCCACGTGGAAGCCTTCACCCAGGTGATATTAATGTGTGTTGGAGGCGGGCTGTGGGCAAGCAGGATCCTTGTAGCCTGGGGCTTGGTTTTAGGACTAAGTCTTTTCCATCCTTTTTGATGTAGAGTGGTGCAATCCAATTATGCCTCAGATAAGTGACTTTGTATTAGAGACTTCCCTATTTTGTATATTGGATTAAAGGTTTGGATTTCTACACTATAAAATGGGAGCAAAACGGGAGCTTGCTCTCCCTGTTCCTGAGATTAGCATTAGAGAGCAGAGAGCAGAGAAAGGCCACGTGGAGGAGGCCAAGAGAAGCAGCCAAGATGATGGAGTGTTGAGTGAGAAGCCAGTTTGTGCAGAGTTTGTGCAGGGAGAAGGAAGGAAATGGAGAACAGAGGTGAATAAGTCTGGTGAGCTAGAAACCTTTGATTCTAGGAAACTCGGATTAAGTCAGTAGCTTTGTGAGCACTGAATGAGTGTGTTTTGGAGCCCAGTGTGTGTTTTTACTTTCCCGCCTGGTGCAAGCTAGAATTATAGATGATGGCCCACCAGCTTTTGGCTCTGTTGTTTCTTTGCCGACTGTCTGAATCCAATGCGAACCTGCATGGGCCAGGCTGCTGTGGTGGTGGCCTTGGCTGTTGGCTTTACAGAGAGTGTTACAGCTGCCCACATCTTTGGTTTCAGCAAAGCAGTGGGATACTGCCATTACTGTTATCACCTCCTTGCATTAGCTGGTTAGATAGAAACTGCAATAATGGTGTCTCCACGGAGAATTTCAACTGTCTCCTACTCCTCCAGCTGGTGGTTTTAGGTTTTAGTTTAGCAAATTAATCTCTTTCCCATTTATTTTGGGCATTTTTAGAACTGGGCCTCCAGGCAAATGAGACCACATGCAAGCCTTTTAAGAGAGGAGTTTCAGTTTCCTATAGCACATTGTGTCCCTTAAATGTCAGTTCCATTGGGGTTTCTTTCTTCTTTTTTCTTTTAGAGAGAGGAGGGGAGGCAGGGAAAGACTCCCACATGCGCCCTGACCAGGATCCACCTGGTAAGCTCACTAGGGGGCAATGCTCTGCCCATCTGGGGCTGTTCCTCCATTGTTCAGAAGCAGAGACATTTCTTTTTAGCATCTGAAGCAGAGGCCATGGAGCCATCCTCATTGCCCAAGGCCAAATGAGAGATGGCTGCGGGATAAGAAGGAGAGGAGGAGGAAGGGTAGAGAAGCAGATGGTCACTTCTCCTGTGTGCCCTGACTGGGAATCAAATCCAGGACATCCACATGCCAGGCTGATGCTCTACCACTGAGCCAACCAGCCAGGGCCTAGGGAAGGGATTTTTTACAAGGCTGTGTCTCTACCTTTTTTACTCATCTCAAATTAGTCACTATATCTTTCATTGTGGAGAATAGTTTATCTAGTTTTCAGATCATTTTCAAAGAGGAATAATCCATATGTAGCTGTTAATTTGGTGTGCTTATGGGAAGAGGTGAATTCAGAATCATTTACCACTGCCATCTTGGACTCTACCCTCTCCCAAACAGCCTATTTTATTTATAACAGTCTCAGTAGTTGAGGGTGCACCAAGACCTGTCATTTTCCCAAAGGGGATGATAACAACCAGCATCTATATATAGGCTGATTGGAACCAAGACCCTCAGGCATTTTCTTTTTACAAATGCAAATATATATAGTCCCATAAGACTGAAAATGTAAGCCTTACTGGCCGCCAGAGCCAGGTAATATGGAGATGTTCCCTAGGCAGCAGTCACAAAAATCAGGGCTCCAGATGAGTGTATAAGCTCCTTTGTGGGATAAATCAATGAACCGTAGTGATGGAAAGCGTGAGTGCAAAGATGGCATTCCCGGCCTACATTTTTTGAAAGTACCACTGTGACCTATAGATGTATACCAATCTCAAAGCTTTCCCCTAAGACTGGTGCTATGAAGTGCAGCAGAAATAGTGCCTCAAGATAATGCCTTTCCTCCAAGGTCTCAAGAAAGGTTTACAATCAGCCCTTTACATGTGTGTTTAATTAAAAACTTGCCCCTTAGCCTATAGCTATGATACAAGCTAATAAGCCTTTTTCACAGGGAGATTGAGCTCCTGCATCTGTTGCCTCTTGATATGCCCTGGGAATGGTGGCTGTTTAAGAACTTTTTCTCTGGCCCTGGCCAGTTGGCTCAGTGGTAGAGTGTCGGCCTGGTGTGCAGGAGTCCTGGGTTCGATTCCTGGCCAGGGCACACAGGAGAAGCGCCCATCTGCTTCTCCACCCCTCTCCCTCTCCTTCCTCTCTGTCTCTCTCTTCCCCTCCCGCAGCCAGGGCTCCATTGGAGCAAACGTGGCCCAGGCACTGGGGATGGCTCTGTGGCCTCTGCCTCAGGCACTAGAATGGCTCTGGTTGCAACAGAGCAACGCCCCAGATGGGCAGAGCATCGCCCCCTGGTGGGCATGCCAAGTGGATCCCGGTTGGGCTCATGTAGGACTGCCTCTCCGTTTCCAACTTCAGAAAAATACAAAAAAAAAAAAAAAAAAGAACTTTTTCTCCATTGGTTATAGTCCTGTGGGACCCACAATTATAAGTGCTGCCAACAACCAGACCCAGGTGATATAGAGGTTTCCCCATAAGGCAAGCATAAGTGTCAGGACACCAGACAGAAGTGTATGCCCTCTTTTCTGAAATATACCAGCAAGTTGGAATGAGACAGAGGTAAAGCAAAAGGGTTGTATCTACTGGCTTCTGTTCCCTGAAAGCACCTTCACAAGACCCTGTAAGTATGTCACACCAGAAACCTGCCCCTAAGGCCCTAAAGCCAAAGCTTCTGGATAAGCAAGTAAGTTTATTTCAAAGAAAGGTCAGGTGGGGGTGTTTAAGTCTGTTGTGTGTATGTAGTGCACTGGGAGTGTTAACCAGCCAAGAACTGTCTCTCTGTTTGTTACTTCCCATGGAACCCACGAATGGAAGCCTCCTTAGTCTCCAGAGCCAGGTGATCAAGGGATGTTCCT
This sequence comes from Saccopteryx leptura, assembly GCF_036850995.1. NCBI lineage: Eukaryota > Metazoa > Chordata > Mammalia > Chiroptera > Emballonuridae > Saccopteryx > Saccopteryx leptura. The sequence continues at coordinate 70,609,084 of NC_089516.1, read as the reverse complement.
TGGATGGCAACCATAAAACCTTGGTTACCAGACATGTGTAGAAGCTTTTCTTTGATTCTGGTACTTTGGAGCACAGCAGAGGGAGTATGAAGATGGTATCCATTGGTTGGAGTAAGGCAAAGGGGAGTGCAAAGTTAGCAACTTCTAAAAGAGAATAAAGAAAGAAGAAAAAACAATAAAACAAAATGAAAAGACCCTGGCTGGTTGGCTCAGCAGTAGAGCATTGGCCCAGCGTGTGGAAGTCTCGGGTTCGATTCACGGCCAGGCCACACAGGAGAAGCGACCACCTGCTTCTCCACCCTACCCTTTTTCCTTTCTCTCTATCTCTTTCTCTTCCCCTCTGCAACCAAGGCTCCACTGAAGCAAAGTTGGACCAGGGAATGAGGATGGCTCCATGGCCTTTGCCTCAGGCACTAGAATGGCTCCAGTTGCCACAAAGCAATGACCCAGATAGGCAGAGAATCACCCCCTGGTGGACGTACTGGCTGCATCCCAGTCGGGCGCATGCAGGAGTCTGTCTCTCTGCCTCCCCGCTTCTCATTTTAGAAAAATACAAAAAAATAAAATGAAAAGAAAAAAGATACTACCTGGTGGTTTTTAGCAAGGCAGAGGGAGAACAGTAAGATGGTATCCACTAACCACTATCCCCAGAGAGTATCTCAGCATGCTTGTGCTCCTTAGAATAATGCTTTTAAAATTAGCAAATAAGTCTCTTTCATATAAAGTCTGCACACTTTTCAAAAGGCAGTTTGTGTACTAGACCTTGGAGCATGTGAGACTGAATGGGAGCCATTTAAGTGCTGTTTCTCAGTATGCCACAGCCCTGCAGGTCTTGTGAGCATGAATGCAATTAAGTTTCAAAGTTAAATGTTCTGGGGACTGTTCTTTCAGGTGCCAGTGTTAAAAGTTTGGGTGTTCTAGGTAGATATGAACCCTTTACTCAAGAGATGCTCCAAGTTTCAAATTTCCTCCTGATTATAGATTGCTCTGCTAGGGGTTGATTTTTATGGAGAGATTGTGCTGCCTTTCCTCTCCATTTTGATGTGTATTATTTCTCATTATCTCAATATGAGCGAGTTGCTGCACTAATTTTTATGTGTTTCTTCAGAGGAAATTTTTCCACAAAAAGCTATAGATTCAGCATATCCATGCGAAGTGGTGAGTTCAGGATCTTTTTATGTCTTCATCCTGAACTGGATATTTCAGCTATAATCTTTTGACCCTGGAGATTTTTCATTCACCCTTACAATTTTTTCAAACTATGTCTTCCACTTTTCCTCTCTGAGTTCCAAGTTAGGTGAAACATAGGAGTAACATGCATCAGCCTTTCATGTAGCCCTCAGACAAGTTAGAACAGACTGAGAGATCCAATATGTAGGTGGAAGCTGCATTCACCTTCTCCCAGAACCAACTTGAAATTATAATTAAAATATAGAATAATTATCTTGAAAAATCAACTAAAGACTAGCTGATGAGAAGTCTTATAACCAAGGATTTATTGAAGAAGCCACATTGACAGTGTTAGGAAGGGTGGAGATTCAAAAAAGGTTGGCCTCATTCCAAAGAGCAGTGACTGAAGTTCCAGAGGAATAACTCATCTGCAAAGGTCCCCCTAACAAGTGTGGGATCTCAACCCCAAGCTGGGCTCCAGATGCCAGAGCACCACAAGCAAGAAGAAGCATTCACATAACAAATGCCTGTGAAAATCAATGGAAATTCTTTCCTCCAGAGAGAGATGGGAATCTGCTACAGAAACAGGTGCCCTCTTAAAGGGCCAATGCCCTGGCCTCCAGTGAAGAGAATGGTGAGCAGACTACATTCATGTGAGGAGAATCTGAGGTTTTAGGATTTGGGGAAAGAGCAAAAAGTATAGTTACCAGGCTCCCTGTGCTAAGTCATTCTTCCACATCACAGATGCCATCTTTCTTGGGTGGATCTCTCCCCTCCTTGCACCATCAGCCTGGGAAAAATACAACAGCCCTACCCTTTGCAATCCCTGATACCCCACCTTACAGAGCTCATGCCCTGCTGAGGAGTTACTGCTTAGACAGGTCAAAGCAACCTCAGGGAGTATCAGTGACTGAGTTGTGTATCTTTAGGATGAGTGCCATTTTACTCACTTTCTTGTGAACCTGACTGGTACTTCTACCTCACAGAAGATTCACTGGTACTTCTCCCTCACAAGAGATTCACTAACCCCACCCTCTGGGCTTCTAACCATCCCACTCTCTTAACTCTGGGTAACTCTGCCCTGCCAAGGTCTGGGCAGAATCCAGGACAGACTTGAGTGGTTCTGAAGCAGTGTCCACACTACCTGCCTTTTCCAGCCCTATCAGCACCTCCCCCTCTCCTGATTCCCAGAAGACCTACCTTGCTGAGATCAGCCGCCTGAAAGACTTCAGGACAAACTGAATTGTGTGACACTAAGAATGAACAAAATTTTCCCTTGCATGCTCAGACTAGTGGCATATTTTGATCTATTAAGCCAAATTCATATAGCCAAATTTTGATCTATTAAGGCCTGATGAACTCTGTTGGCTTCACCCCAATGACCCCCTGAGACCCACTTCACCACAAAGGTATGCAGGCACCCAGCAGGTAGCAGCTAGACTTGACATACCCAGGGATATTTGCTAATTCATCATAGACTCATCACTGCACTGAGATTGAACTTGTATCAATATGGTGAATAACACTCCCCCTTTCCTTGTGACTCACTGGAAACTTATCTCATGCAACTTGAATACTGTCAGTGGCTCTTTCAATGATGGAACCTAATAGGTAGCTGGCAGGGGAAGGCAGGCAGAGACAGACCTTGGGATTTTGGGGGATGTTTGCTGACTTGCCCCCAGGCCGAGTGCTGATAAAAGCTAACCTTCCTGAACAGCTTGATCATTCTGGAACACACTCAGGCCCAGCAGAGACAGCCACAAATTGTGGGTCAATTTCTAGCTACATAAAGGTTATCCAGGGCCATTCCCAGGTAGCATCTGACATTGGCCTGCAACATAGTTCCTCCCCAAAGGCCCAGAACGAACACACACAGTTGCCAACTTCAGACAACATCAGAGCAGGATCCAATTAACTTCATAAACAGTATATACAAAGGGAGGTCTCAGCAGGCATCAAGCCTCACTAAGGCAAATTCCCCTCTGTGATCAGCACCTACACAGCAGCTCAGACACTAATCAGGGTTGATTCTCGTAGACAGCCATCCTGAGGGTCGACCTCGCACACAAATGGGCCAAAAGAAACCAAGACTCAATTAGAAAAATAGGGCCTAAATAATTCACACAAGGGTCATTCCAAGAGTATCCAGCACAAGTGATCAAGAAAAATATGCCCTGGGTTCCCACAGGACACCTACTCTATAATGTCACCTTGCTAAGACTAGCAGTAATAGAAAATCTATCTATTACATAGAAACAAAAAAAAAAAGAGGTGGCCAAAATGGGGAGACAATGAAACATGTCCCAAATGAATGAACAGGAGAAATCTCCAGAAAAAGAGGTAAATAAAATGGAGGCAAGCAATTTACCAGACATAGAGTTCAAAAATAATCATTATAAAGATGCTCAAGGAATTTAGAACTATAAGAAACATAGTGACAACTATAAGGAACTTAGTGAGACCTACAACAACATGAAGGAGGACATAGAAACCATAAAAAAGGAACCAATCAAAAATGAAGAATACATAATCTCAAACCCTGGCCAGTTGGCTCAGCAGTAGATCATTGGCCCGGCATGTGGAAGTCCCAGGTTCGATCCCCAGTCAGGGCACACAGGAGAAACACCCATCTGCTTCTCCACCCTTACCCTCTCCTTCCTCTCTACCTCTCTTTTCCCCTCCTGCAGCCATGGCTCTATTGGAGCAAAGTTGGCCTGGGTGCTGAGGATGGCTCCATGGCCTCTGCCTCAGGCGCTAGAATGGCTCCAGTTGCAGGGGAGCAATGCCCCAGATGGGCAGAGCATCGCCCCCTAGTGGGCATGCAGGGTGGATTCCAGTTGGGTGCATGCATGAGTCTGTCTGACTGCCTCCCTACTTCTAACTTCGGAAAAATACAAAAAAAAAATAAAGGAATACATAATCTGAAATAGAAAATATACCTGAAAGTATAAACAGAAGGATGGATGAAGCAGAGGACTGAATCAATGATTTGGAAGACAAAGTAGCAGAACATACCCAATCAGACCAACAAAAAGAAATAAAAAAGAATTAAAAAACTCTTAAATTGTGAGGATAGTTTAAAGGATCTTTTGGCACAATATCAAGTGGAACAACACCCACTTCATAGTGGTACCAGAGGAGAAAACTTGAGCAAGGGATTGAGGATTGATTTTGAAGAAATGATAACTGAAAACTTCTCCAACCTGGTTAATGAAAAAGACACACAGATCCAGAAAGCACAGAGTCCCAAACCAGATGGAACCAAAGAAGCTCACACCAAGACACATTATAATTAAATGACCAACCTTAAAGACAAAGAGAGAATCTTAAATGCAGAAAAAGAAACACAGTTATTTACAAAGGAGCTCCCATAAAATTGTCAGGTGATTTCTCAACAGAAACATTTCAGGCCATAAGGGATTGGCATGAAATAATCAAAGTGATAAAAGTTAAGTACAGTGGTACCTTGACACAGCGTTTAATTCGTTTCATGGCCATGCTCTTGACTCAATTTGCTCATGTGTCAAATTGAATTTCCTTATTTAAATCAATGGGAATGCAATTAATTCGTTCCGACCCAAAAAAACCACAGGGATTTTTTTTTAATTTTATATGCTTTTAAATAAGATAATGTACTTTATAAATAACAAATACATACATATATATGTATAATAAGAGAGAATGTAAAGAAATAAACTGGTTTATGAAGTGTATTTACCTTCAAGGTCAGGCGAAGATGCTGGTGGAGGGAGAGGAGACTGGCAGAGGATAAGTTTTCATTTTGTGCGCTATTGCTTAATATAACTTACTCTCTACACTCATAACATACATTTAATTGCAAATTTTGACTTATACACTAGGTATGATATGTAACTTTACGCTAAACTTAATTGCTATTTTTTTACTTTGCTTAATCATCATCATTTTCTTCACTGACTTTTGGCTTTTTTCCACACTTCCCTTGCTTTCACTTGGAGGCCATTTCAACAAAAACCTTTCCATGGAAATTTGTTTCTTCCTCCCTTTCAGAATGTTCGGCAGGCCATCTAGTGGAGGGTGGCAGAAGCTCGTTGATTCAAATATCCACTCATGACTTAAAGCAAAAAATCTCACGAGTGACTGCTCGTCTCTCAAATTGCTCATGATTTAAAGTGCTTGTGTGTCAAGGTATCTCTGTACCTACAATCAAGACTAATTTACCCAGTAAGGCTATCATTTAAAATTGAAGTTGAGCCTGACCTGTGGTGGTGCAGTGGATAAAGCATTGACCTAGAACACTGAAGTTGCCAATTCAAAACCCCAGGCTTGCCTGGTCAAGGCACATATGGGAGTTGATGCTTCCTGCTCCTCCTCCCTTCTCTCTCTCCTTCTATCTCTCCTCTCTCTATAAAAATGAATAAATAAAATCTAAAAAAATAAAATCAAGTTGAAGTTGAAATAAAGATCTTCTAAGACAAGTAAAAGATAAACTAGTTTGTTATTATGAAATCAGTATTTAAAAAAATGTTAAAAGGCCCTCTGAAAGAAAAACAAGAAGAGGAGAATAGTTAAAAGAAGAAAATAGCAATAAATATGTACCTGTCAATAGCTACTTTAAAAGTAAGGTGAAGAGATTAGCCAAATTATATATATACACAATACACAGATACAGACAACAGGGTAGCAAGTCATAGAGGTAAAGTGGGTGAAATGAAAATGGAAAGAGACTTTACATGGGACATGGGAGGTATGATGCAGGTTCTAGAGGATGTTATATTGAGTGGGACACTTAAAAGTATGTCCACACAATAATTTTTTATAAAAAAAGTAAATGGCTTAAATGATATTGTAAACAGAAAACCCTAAAAACTCCACAAAAAAACTATTAGATCTAATAAATGAATTCAGCAAAGTTGCAATATACAAAATTAATATTCAGAAATTGGTGGCATTTTTATATATCAATAATGAATTCTATCAGAAATAGAATTTTAAAAAAAAATCTCATTTACTATGGCAACAACAATGACCAAAAAAATAAGGTCCCTAGGAATAAATAAAACCAGAGGTAAAGGACCTGTACTCAGGAAATAAAGAAAGAAATTGAAGATACAAATAAGTGGAAGCATATATTGTTTTTATGAATAGAAAGAATTAACATCATTAAAATGGCCATACTACCTAAACCAATTTATAGATTTAATGCATTTCCTATTAAAATAGCAATAGCATATTTCGCAGATTTAGAACAAGTATTCCAAAAATTTATATGGAACTGAAAAAGACCCCAAATACTTTCAGCAATCTGGAGAAAGAATAACAAAGTTGGAAGTTGAACATTACCTGATATCAAACTACACTACAAGGCCATGGTAATCAAAACAACCTGGTACTGGTATAAAAACAGACATACAGATCAATGGAACAGAATAAAGAGCCCAGAAATAAACCCACACCTTTATTGTCAATTAAGATTTGACAAAGGAGGAAAAACACAGTGAAATAAAGAGTGTGTATTCAATAAAGGGACTTGGGAAAATTGGGTAGGTACATGCAAAAAGAAAAGAAAGAAAAGAAAAAGAAACTAGATCACCAACTTACACCATACACAAGAATAAACTCAAAATGGATAAAAAATTTAAATGTAAGTGATTTCATAAAAGTCCTAGAAGAAAACATAGGCAGTAAAGTCTAAGACATCTCTCATAGTTATATTTTTGCCAATATATCTCCTTGGTCACAGTAAAAAAAGGAAAATATAAAGAAATAGGATTAAAACAAAAGCTTTTGAACAGCAAAAGAAACCATCCATAAAAAGAAAAGAGAACCCACTGAATGGGAAAACATATTTGTCATTGATATACATCTGATAAGGGATTAATTTCCAAAATATATAAAGAACTTATGCCCTGGCTGGTTGGCTCAGTGGTAGAGTGCCAGCCCAGTGTGTGGATGTTCCAGGTTAGAGTCCCTGTCAGGGCACACAGGAGAAGCCACCATCTGCTTTTCCATCCCTCCCTCTCCCCTTTCTCTCTTTCAAACCCCCAGCAACCGTGGCTAATTAATTCGAGTGTATCGGCCCCAGGTGCTGACGATGACTTCATGGAGCTTCTGCCTTAGGTGCTAAAAATAGCTCCGTTGTGAGCATGGCTCCAGATGGGCAGAGCATTGGCCTCAGACAGGGGTTGCCAGGTGCATACTGGTTGGGGCACATGTGCGATTCTGTGTTTCTATCTCCCCTCCTCACTTGGAAAAGAAGAAAAAAAGAACTTATACAAGTCAACAGCAGGAAGACAAAACAGTCCAATTAACACATGGGCAAAGGTCCTGAATAGACACTTCTTCAAAGAGGACATAAAGGTGGCCAATAGATGTATGTAAGATGCTCAACGTCACTAATCATCAGAGAGATGCATATTAAAACCACAATGAGATGTCACCTCAAACCTGCCAGAATGACTGTCATCAACAAATAAACAAACAGCAAGTGCTGGTGAGGATGAGGGGAAGAGGGAACCCTCCTGCACTGCTGGTGGGAATGCAGACTCATGCAGTCACTGTGGAAAACACTATGGTGTTACCTCAAAAAATTAAAAATTGAATTGCCATTTGACCCAGTGATCCCACTTCTAGGAATATATTCTAGAATCTTAGAACACTAATTCAAAAGAATATTTGCACCCCTATGTTCATTGCGATGTTATTTACCATAGCCAAATTCTGGAAACAGCTCAAGTGCCCATCAGTGGACTAGTGGATTAAAAAAAAAACTGTGGTACATATACACAATGGAATCCTATGTGCCTTTAAAAAAGAAGGAAAATTTTGCTTCTGCAACAGCATGGGTGAACCTGAAGATTATTATCCTAGGTAAAATAAGCCAGAGAAAGACAAATATCATATGGTCTCACATGTGGAATCTAATGAATAAAATAAACGGATGAACATCATAGAAACAGAAACGTGGATCCACAGAACAGATTGACAGTTTTTAGAGCATAGGAGGTGGAAGGACTTGATGACAAAAGGTGAAAAAATTATTTTAAAAACATATAATATATACATAACATATGGACACAGACAACAGTGACACCAGTGTGGAAATAGCCAGAAGTAAAGGGGAGTTGGAGGCTAGTTGGAGGTCTTCAAAGCAGTAGGGTGGGAGGAAAAGGGAACAGAAAGAGAGTTTATTGGGGTAATAAGCACCTGATACAGTGTGAAGATGATGTGTTACTGAGTTTACACTTTAAACCTGTATGGTTTTGTGAACCAATGTCACCTCTAAAAGTTTAATTTTAAAAAAGAACAGTTTAACACAATAATATGCAAATGAGGTTTTGTCTGCTCCCTCTGCACCCAGAAACCAGAGTCACACACTGGGAGTAGGGGCTGCCATCTTCAAGGTTGCACCTCAATTGGGAGGGGTGGGCCAAGGGTCAATAAAATTATCATAAAGCTTTCTTGAAACTTTTAAATTGACTTTCTCTTTGTTCCATGGTTGCTTGGTTTCTATAGATACTACACCATTTTTCCAGAGTTCTGACAAAGTAGGCTTTGACAGTTTCTGCTTGTCTTTCAATTTGTCTGTAAGGGGATAAGAATTTGGAGCTGCACACTCCAACATTTTACTGATATGACTCCATACATATACAGCACAACAAAGTTAATTTTAATTAAATATAGTTGTGTGACACTGGTCAACAAATTATACAGGTTTCAATTGCATAACTCAACAACACATCCTCTGTATACCACATTGTGTATTTACACCTCCAAGTTAAGTCCCTATCCATCACCATTTAGGAGAGAAGGTGTACAAGGGTATAGAGGGAAAAAAGTTAATTTCTAAATTACTGATATAAAAGTACTAGTTCAATTCCCAAGCCAGCCACCAGTTGGATTTCTCTCCCTGAACCACTATAACCTAGTTAATTTATAAATCTACCTGAATTGACTCATTCACCAAGAAATATAATTGTGTCTGGTATATTTCTGTACTCCCAAATCCTAGTATAGTGCCTATAATAAAGCAAGTGCTCAATAAATGTATCTTCAATAAATAAATAGTACTATAAAATCTAACCATGATTACATAGAAAGATGTATATTAGCAATCAAAATTTATATCCATACATTTATACTTTTCAGAGCACGTTCATATTTATTGTCCCATCAGAGCTTCATAACCATTCTGTGAGGTACGAATGATAGGGATTATGAGCCTATAATAATTCATATAAATCAGGTAGATTAAATGATGTTCCAAGTCACCTAACTATAGGTGACAATGGTAGGAATTTTACGAGATCTGCTGTACACAAAACCTCTGCTCTTTTCATTTTTTCCAGTTTCTTTCTTTTGAGATCCACTATAGAATAAAAAAAACAACACTCCTACTTAATTGCCCATCCTGAATGAAGCAAGCATTTTGCTCTTTTGGAGGTTTTGAGGAATACCAACTAGCTGCCAACAACTACAAAAAAAGCGATAGGGAGAATGAGTTTCTCCCCCAAAGCATCCTATTTACTTAACCCTCCCAAAACAACCTAATGTGTGCATATGTGTGAATGGTGGGGCTGGATTCTTGGAAGGATAAGTGAGCTTTATCTTTATTCCAGAGAATCAACCAACTTTAGTGTTTGAAGAACTTATCATAGGAACAGAATGAGACTGTGAGAGGGATGTGGAGATCAGCCCAGGCACTGGGGAAGTATCTTTATCTGCTTATCTCTCTATTTCTGATTGCTTCTTATATCCCCACTAGACTTCTGTACTGTCACCAGACTATTGGAATGTAGGGTGAGAGGGACTGGTGGAGTAAGAGATAGGAGTAGTTCCATACAACAGTGAAATCTACAAGTGAAGAAGGAAAGAAGAAGCATATTGTAAGCTAGGGCACACAGAAGAATTAAGGCAGTTCTTGTGGTTGCTGTAAGACAGGGGTTGGTAAACCTATGGCTCACGAGCCAGATGTGGCTCTTTTGATGGCTGCATCTGGCTCACAGACAAATCTTTAATAAAAAAATAATAACGTTAAAAATATAAAACATTCTCATGTATTACAATCCATTCATTTCCTACTGCTCATGTTCATGGTTGTGGATGGCTGGAGCCAATCACAGCTGTCCTCTGGGACAACACCAAACTTTTATTGGACAATGCATCATGTACACGGGTCGTTGTATGGCTCTCATGGAATTACATTTTAGAATATGTGGCGTTCATGGCTCTCTCAGCCAAAAAGGTTCCCAACCCCTGCTGTAAGAGAAAGAAACTGCTAGTGCTAACGAAGTTTGGATGCCCATCTTACAGAAAGCTCTACAAGAAGTATGGCCTGCAGAACCCCAGGAGAACTGTCTACCTATCCAGCTTCTTAGCCTGAGCTTTTTTACTTCCTGAAAAGAAAGCAGAAAGATATAGAAAAATGGAGTCAGACAGACCTAAGCTAAAATCTAGCTCCACTACCAGTTAACTAATTTAATTCAACTCTCTAAACCTTAGTTTTAGATAGTCATCCTTTAAGAAATTATGTTACAGCTAGTGCTCGATTTGTGACCACGATTGGTTCCGACAGACCGGTCATAACATGATTTGGTCATAAGTTGAGTAGGCTATATGTACAAGTACTGTGAAATGATGTTATAAAAATCTTTAAGTCATATTTTATCATAATTTTCTTTCATTATTTTTATATATCATAATATTTTGTTCATTTTGTGCCATTTCTATCATCTCTACACCATTTTGTTTCTTATTTTTACATTCGTCAGGTTTAAGTAAAACACTGCATTACCAGTACAACTGGTTTAATATTTGCAAAGACAATTTCGTCTTGGTAGACATCTTTGGAGGGATTTGATGAAAAATATCCAAGACACAAAACACAAATTGCTGTACCGTGTCTGGGATAACAGTTGAAATGGTGCACATGGAGATGGCAGTGCTGCTGGAAGCTGGTCCGCACTGTTGTATGCCCAGCTGGGCAATGCTTGCGCTGCCAGATGTGGAGCCGCCGTCGTGGTTAGCAATTGTGGTCATAAAGTCAAATGGTGGTTGTAAGTTGCATAGGTCGTAAGCTGATCAATATTTGTATATATGTCTCAAAGAATTATTGTGAGCATTCCATGAAAAAATAAACTTGCTTTTTAAATGTTAGATATCATAACCATCTTTAGATAATTTTCATTTATTCTGAATTATTTGGAATAAATAGAGTGGTTTTCAAAGGTGAATTTGTCAGAAAATTTAAGCACCAGTGTTATTTATTTAGTTAGTTTTTGAGAGAGACAGTAAGGGAGAGCAATAGGGAAGAGAGAGATGAGAATCATCAACTCATAGTTGCATCACTTTAGTTGTTCATTGATTGCTTCTCATGCATGCCTTGACCAGGAGGCTTAAGCCGAGCCAGTGACCCCTTGCTCAAGCAAGCGACATTGAGTTCAAGCCAGCAATTTTGGCTTAAGCCAGCAGCTTTGGGATCATGTCTATGATCCTATGCTCAAACCAGCAACTGCACAGTCAAGCTAACAACCCTGCACTTAAGCTGGAGATCCCGCATTCAAGCTAATGAGCCTGTGTTTAAGCTGGCAACCTTGGGGTTCTGAACCAGGAACCTCAGCCTTCTGGGTCGATGCTCTATCACTGCTCCACCACTGGTCAGGTTTAAACATTACTGCTTAAAAGTTGACCCTCAATGGAAATATTTCTAAAATATATTTTATAATTCTATGCTGCTTAAACAGTAAACTAAAGAGAATTAAACCTCTTCTTGATTACTGGGTGTTATTATTAATGAGCATCCGTTATCTTACATACCTAACATATAAGTCACAATGATTATTACCCTTAAAGACTAGGAGACTGGTAGTCATGGGAGAGGGGCAGGAGTGAGACACGTAAGGTTCTAGTCATATATACACAATAGTTTCAAAAAATGTATATATATATATTAATTCAGTTTATTGCAGTGACATTGGTAAATAAGATTATACAGGTTTCAAATATATATTTCTATGACACAGGATCTGTGTATTGCATTGTGTGCCCACAAACCAAAGTAAAGACATCACCATATACTTGATCCCCTTTACCCTTTGCTACTCACCACCACCTTCTTTCTGATAACCATCATTCTGATGTTCATGTCTATGAGTTTTTATTTATTTGTCTTGTTTGTTCATTTGTTGCTTTCAGTTTTATATCCCACATACGAGTGAAATCATATGGTTCTTATATTTTTTTCTGATTTATTTCACTTAGCATAATATTCTCAGTGTCCATCCCTGCTGTCATGGATGGCAGTATTTCATCTTATGGCTGAGTAGAATTCCATTGTATATATATACCACATCTTTATCTGATCATCTAGTGAAAGACACTTTGTTTACATTTCTTGGTCACCATAAATAATGCTGCAAGGAATAAGGGTTCATATATCTTTGCAAATAATTCATTTCAAATTTTGGGGGGTAGATACCCAGAATAGGAACTGCTAGGTTATATGGTAACTCTATTCTTATTTTTTTCCAGTCAACTTTCATTTATATTTAATACACAAAATGACAGATGGATAAATAGATGAAATAAAATTTTTAAGTGCTCTCAAAATCAGCATAAAAAAGATATTATGTAAATACAAATAGCAAACTTAATCTTATTTGTATTTAACAGAAGAAAAATAAGTGAAGTGAAATTGAAGGAATATTAGTATTTCCTTTAGGAGCTTGCATACTGTTTTCCATAGTGCCTGTACCACCTCACATTCCCACTGGCAGTGAATAAGGGTTCTTTTTTCTCCACAGCCTCTCCAACACTTGCTATTACCTATCTTGTTGATAATAGCTAATCTAACAGGTGTGAGGTGGTATCTCATTGTGGTTTTGATTTGCATTTCCCTAGAGTGAAATTGAACATCTTTTCATATACCTTTTGGCAATTTGTATGCACTTAGTTCTTATGTCTCTTTTTTAATAGAATTAATTAGGGTGACTTTCATTAATAAAACCATACAAGTTTTGAGTGTACAATTCAATAAAACATCATCTGCACACTGCTTCCTGCACTCATCTCCCAAAATAAAATCTTTTTCCTTTCCCATCTGTCCTCCCTTTGCCTACTTTCACCTTCTCCCACCTTTCCTTTTCCTTCTGTCTATTACCATATTGTTGTTCTTGTCTGTGTTATATATATATGATATTTTTTCTTTAATTCCTTCACCTTTTTTCACCTAATCCCTCAGTCCCTTTCCCCTGTGATAGTGGTCAGTCTGTTATATGTATCTATGGTTCTGTTTTATATTTTGTTCATATATTATTCTGTTTGTTAGATTCCACATATAAGTGATTTTCTTTTTTTAATGCTGGCTAATATTTCATTGTGTACCTGTACCACAGATTTTTTATCCATTCATCTACTGTTGGGCACTTGGGCTACTTCCAAATCTTGACTATTGTAAATAATGCTGCAATGAACTTTGGAGTGCATATATTCTCCTGAGTTAGTGTTTTGGAATTCTTCAAATATATTCCAAAAAGTGGTATCACTGGGTTAAAAGATAGTTCCATTTTTAACTTTTTGAGGAAACCCCATGCTGCTTTCCACAGTGGCTGCACAAATCTGCATTCTCACCAACAGGAAAGGATGCTTTCTTTTTCTATACATCCTTACCAGCACTTGTTATTTGTTGATTCATTCTGACAAGCATGATACCATCTGTTTTCCCTCCATTCCCAGCCTATCAGATGTTGCTTCTTGCTGCTTTTGGTGTGCCTGTTTCTGATTATACCCTTTCTAATCATTACCTGATAATCTAGACTTGAAAACCATGTAACTTTAAAATTATGTCTGTGCATTTTTCCTATTGTGGTCCTTGGACCAATAGCATCAGCACCACCAAGAAATGTGTTAGAAATGCAAATCAAGCTGCTGGAGCACTGGTGAATCCCAGGGTGAATGGTAGGCATTTAAAAAGCAGGAATTCTTCCTTTTTGCAACAGCATGATAAACCTGGAGATTATTGTGCTAAGTGAAATAAGTCACGCAGAGAAAGACAAGTGCCATATGATCTCACTTATATCTGGAATCTAATGAATGCAGTAAAATGAGGAACAAAACAGAAACAGAGGCATGGATATGTGGAACAGACTGACAGCTATCAGAGGAGGGGGGAGGAGGGGGCTGGATCTAAGAAAGTGAAAGGCTTTACAGGAAAACATGTACATAACACTATTCACAGACAACAGGATGGCAATAGCCAGAAGGGAAGGTGGGGTGGAGGTAGGAAAAAGAGAGCAAAGGTGGGAGGATTTGGGGATAGAAAGAGACTGTACATGGGCAGGGGGCATGATGTGGTATGTAGATGGTGTTATATTGAGTTGCACACTTGAAACCTGTATAGTTTAGTGAACCATGTCAACCCAATAAATTTTTTAAAATTAATTTATTAAAAATAATACTTAGAAGTAAACTTTTTAAAATAGGTCTTGGCAATGGTTTTGGGGTTATTTTTTGGATTTGATAACAAAAACAATGCAATATAAATAAAAATAAACAATTAGGATTATAACAAACTAAGAAGATTTTGCACAGCAAAAGATATAATTAACAAAATGAAAAGGTAACCTACAGAATGGGAGAAAATATTTTCAAATCTCATATCTGATAAAGAGTTAATATCAAAATATATAAAGAATACATACAATTCAATTGAAAACAAAATCTGATCAAGAAGTGTGTAGAAGATCTGAAAACATTTTTCTGTGAAAACAAAAAATAGACAAGAGGCATATAAAAAGATTCTCAACATCATTAATCATCAGGAAAATACAGATCAAAACCATGAGATATCACCTCATAATTGTTAGAATGGCTATTATTATTATTATTTTAAATAATATGAGTTGGTGAGGATATGGAAAAAAGGAATACTTGTTCACTGAGTGAATGTAAATTGCTGTAGCCACTGTAAAAAATGTTATGGAAGTTCCTCAAAATATTAAAAAATAAAACTCTGCCATATGATCCAGGAATTGTACTTCTGGGTATTCTTCTAAAGGAAACAGAGACAATTGCTTAAATATATATCTGAACTTTCATGTACATTGCAGCATTATTACAATAACCAAGACATGAAAACAAACTAACTGTTCATCAATGAACAAATGAATAAAGAAAATGTGTTGTGAGTATACAAACAAATAACTAAAGGATCACAAGAGTAAATTGTAATAGTAGAAGAAAGGATTAGCAAACTTGTAATTGGATCAATAGAAGTTAAGCAAGCAATAAACAAAGACACAAAAAAATTAATAAAAATGAACATATCATCCAAAAATATGTATGATACCATTAAAGACACCATTATAAGTATAATGGTGATATCATAAAGAGAAATAACAGAAAGGAGAAGAAAAGTATCCAAAGAAATGGCTGAAAACTCACCTAAATTATTGAAAGACAGTAAGCTTCAAACCCAAGAAACTCAATAAGGACCAAGAAGAATAAACACAAAGATACCCACAAACTAAAAATCTTACTAAAATTGTTGAATGTCAAAGACAGGGAGAAAATGTTGAAAACAACAAAAGAAAAATGACATGCCGTCCTGGCCAGTTGGCTCAGTGAATAGAAAATCAGCCCAGCATGTGGCCGTCTGGGATTTAATCCCCAGTCAGGGCAAACATGAAAAGTGACCATCTGCTGCTTCTCTTACCCTTCCCTCTCCCCCTTCTCCTGCAGCCAGTGGCGTGGTTGGTCTGAGTGTCGGCCCCAGATGGGGGTTGCTGGGTGGATCCTGTTTGGGGTGCATGTGAGATTCTGTCTATCTCTCCTCCTCTCGCTTAAAAAAATGACATGTCATGAAAAAGAATCCCAACAAGATTTATGATAGACTTCTTAGCATAAACACTGAAGACTAGAAGGCAATATTATTACATTTTTGAAATTGGATAAAGAAAATACTATCTGACCTGTGGTGGCGCAGTAGATAAAGCGTCGACCTGGAAATGCTGAGGTCGCCTGTTCAAAACCCTGGGCTTGCCTGGTCAAGGCACATATGGGAGTTGATGCTTCCAGCTCCTCCCCCCTTCTCTCTATCTCTCCTCTCTCTCTCTCTGTCTCTCCCTCTCCTCTCTAAAATGAATAAATAAATTAAAAAATACAATAAAAATACTAAGTTAAAACATCTAGTTTTAGAAAAAAAAAAAAAAAAAAAAAAAAAAAAAAAATACTATCAACCAAGAATCTTATATCTAACAAAGCTATCATTTAAAAATGGAGGCAAAATAAAAACTTTCTCAGATAAAGATTTAGAGAAATTTTTTTTAGAAAACAAACCTTACAAAAAATACTAAAGAAAATTCTTCAGGATGAAAACAAGTGATTCCAAAAGGTAATTGGAATTCATATAAACAAAGAGCACAAGTAAAACTAATACTATACTACAAACTGTTCTCCTTTATTTAGCAAATTTAAAATATAAAATATAAATAATATGCATAGACTGTATTGTTTGGCCTGTAACAAGTACAAATGTAGTATATTTGCCAATAATAGTACAAAGGAGATGAAGAGTAAAAGGAAATAAATATAGCTGGTAAAATAATAATTATAGTAATGTATTGTTGAGTTTGTAACATTTGTAAATATAATATATATAAGACAATACCAAAAATGGAGGAAAAGAGAATAGAATTATACAGAAGTAAAGTTTTTATATATCACAGGAATTAAGGTAGTTTAAATCTGAAGCTTATCCTGATAAAATATATATTTTAAGTCCTAATACAAAGATTAAATATTTAAAATTAACAATGGTGAAAGTTATTAATTGTATTTATTTTTATTAATTATATTAAAATCCTACATTTTAAAATATTCTAGAAAGCAGTAAAGGAGAAACAAAAAAAATTAAAAAGCCATGAGATGTACAGGAAACAAAAAGTAAAATGGCAGATGTAAATACAACTATATTAATAATAACATTAAATATGTATGAATTAAACAATTCCATAAAAAACCAGAGATGGTCAGACTAGATTTAAAAAAATAATAGTCCACCTATATGTTGACAATAGGAAACACATTAAGTTCAATTCACAAATACTTTGGAGGTAAAAGGTTAGAAAATAGTATTTTATGTAAACATTACCACAGAAAAATTAGAGTGGCCATAATAATATCAGACAAAATAAACTTTTGAAAAGAAGTTATCAGACATAAAGAGAGACATTTTATAATGACTAAAGGGTAAATATATTAGGAATGTATAACAACTATAAGCATGTATGCATCTAACAACATAGCACGTGAAGCAGTAACAGAGAAAAAGGAAAAATAGAAAAGTCTATATTGCTTTCAGTAAGGATAAGACAACTAGATAAAGATCAATAAGGCAATAGAAGAAAAACAATCCAATAAATGAACTAGATCTAACAGACATTTATAAAAACTTTGACCCACCAACAACATAATGTACATTCTTTTCATGTGCACATGGTACACTCTTTAGGACAGGATATATGTAAGTACATAAGCCAATAATACAAAGTATGTTCTCTGACCACAATGGAATAAAATTAGAAACTAATATCAAGTAATGTACAAGTATGAAGAAATTAAGCAACACTTTCTTAAACAACCAACTGATAAAAGAAGAAATCAAAAGGGAAATCATAAAATACTTTGAAATGAATGAAAATAAAGGAATACTATGACAATTTTATTTCAAAAAATTAGATAACTTAGATGAAATGGACAAATGCTTACAAAAACACCAACTACCAAAACTGGCTCAAGAAGAAATATATCATTTAAATAGACCTGTAAGTGAAGAGAATTAGTCAGTAATACTAATAATGCTATTAATACTACTTTAGAAGTATAACCCAAACCCAGATGGCTTCATGACTAAATTTCATCAAACATTTAAAGAAAAATTAATGTCAATTCTCACATACTCTTCCAAAAAGTAGAAGATGATGGAAAACTTTCCAACTCATTTTATAAGGCCAATATTATCCTGATAACAAAATTGAACAACTACATCACAGGAAATAAAAACTACAGACCAATATATCTCACAAATATGGGCACAAAAAGTACTCAACAAAATACTAGCAAACAAAATCCAGAACATTTGAAAATAATTATATATAATGATGAATTAGGGTTGATCCCCCCAAAACAAGGTTGGTTTGACATCCCAAATCGATTAATGTTATACATTATACAATAAAATAAAAAGTAAAAGCCCATGATTATCTTAACAGACAAATAAAAAGCATTTGATAAAGTAAAATATTCTTTCTTTCTTTAAAATTTTATTCATTTTGAGAGAGAGAGAGAAAGAGAAGGGGAGAGTAGCAAGAAGCATCAACTCCTATATATTTCTTGACCAGACAATCCCGGGTGACCTCAGTGTTCCAGGTTGATGCTTTATCCACTGCACCATCACAGGTCAGGCCAAAATATTCTTTTTTGATAAAAAAAATCAACAAATTTTGAACATAAAACTTTCTCAATCTGGTACAGATCATCAAAAAAACAAGACAAAACTAGCTAACATTGTACTTAATGGTGAAATATTGGATGTTTTTCCTCTAAAGTTTGGAACAGATTCAATGCAATCTCTATCAGTATTCCAACTAGCTCCTTTTTAGAAACAGAATAATTAATTCCATAGTTCATAATGGACTGCAAGAGACTTAGAATAGCTAAAACAATCTTTAAAATGACTAAACTAGGAGAGTTCACTCTTCCTGTTTTCAGAACTTAAAATACTCCAATTGTAACAATAATCAAGACAATATGTTAGTGCCAAAAGGTTAGACATATAGATAACTATAATAGAATTGAGTGTCCAAAAATAAGCCCATATGTTTTATGGCCAACTGATTTGTGATAAGGGTGCCAAGACAATTTAGTGAAGAAAATTATAGTCTTTAAAAAAACTAGTAGTGATACAGCTTGATAATCATGTACAAGAGAATTAAATTGGACCCTTGCCTCACAGTATATACAAATATTTACTCAAAATGGATTAAAAATAAAGTAAGTATAAAATATTAGAAAACCTTGGAAGAAAACATAAATTTTCTGACAAATTATTTTGACAATGGTAACTAAGATATAACACAAAAGCACAAGGAACAAAAGACAATAGCTTAATTAGACTGCATCAACATTAAAAAATTTTTACTTCAAAATATTCCATCAATAAAATGAAAAGGTAACCAATCCATGTAATGGGAGAAAATAATTTGAAAATTGTGTATCTGACAAAGAACTTTTATGTAAAATATATAAGAACTCTTATAGCTCAATAATAAAAAATATGTAAAAATGGACAATGGATCTGAATAGACATTTCTCAAAAAAAAAAAGACATACAAATGGCCCCAAACACATGAAAAAATGCTCAGCAACATTAGTCATCAGGGAAATGAAACTCAGAAGCACAATAGATATCACTTTACTCCCACAAAGATTGTCTAATTTTTTAAGAAATCAGATCATAAGCAAATGTTAGTGAAGATGTGGAGTAATAAGAATAACCCTCATACACTGATGGTGTGCAGCCACTTTGTAAGACAGTAAGGCTGTTTCTAATGTGATTAAACATAGATTTACCACAAAACTATGCAATTCCGCATTTATACCCAAAAGAAATGAAAACATGTTCACACTGGAACTTAGAGATGAATATTTATAGAAATATTATTTTTAATAACCAATAGGTAGTAACAACCCATGTACATCAGCAGATAAATGCATAAGCAAAAAGGGTTATGCCTGACCAGACGTTGGTGCAGCGGATAGAGCATCGGACTGGGATGCAGAAGACCCAGGTTGGAGACTCTGAGGTCGCCAGCTTGAGCACGAGCTCATCTGGCTTGAGCAAAAAAAAAAAAAAAAAAAATCTCACCAACTTGGACCCAAGGCCCCTGGCTCGAGCAAGGAGTCACTCGGTCTGCTGAAGGCACATATGAGAAAGCAATCAATGAACAACAAAGGTGTCGCAACAAGAAACTGATGCTTGATGCTTCTCATCTCTCTCCGTTCCTGTCTGTCTGTCCCTGTCTATCCCTCTCTCTGACTCTCTCTCTGTCCCTGTAAAAAAAAAAAAAAGAATTGATGCTTCTCATCTCTCTTCCTTCCTGCCTGTCTGTCCCTATCTGTCCATCTCTCTGTCTCTGTCACAAAAAAAGGGTTACATTCATAAAATGAAATATGATTTCACCATAAAAGGAATGAAGCATTGATACATGCTACAGCATGGATGAATCTTGAAAACATTATATGAAGTAAAAGAAGTCAGTCATTACCTGACCAGGCAGTGGTGCAGTAGATAAGATTGTCGACCTGGGATGCAGAGGACCCAGGTTTGAAACCCCGAGAAGTCGCTGGCTTGAGTGCAACTCATCTGGCTTAAGCATGGACTCATGCTACTTGAGCATGGGCTCACCTGCTTGAGCCTGGGAATCATAGATATGACCCTATGGTCACTGCTTTGAGCCCAAGGGTCGCTGGCTTGAAGCCCAAGGTCACTGGCTTGAGCAAGGGGTCACTGGCTTGGCTGTAACCCATACAGTCATGGCACATATGAGAAAGTAATCAATGAACAACTAAGGTGCCACAACAAAGAATTGATCCTTCATATCTCTCTCTGTTCCTGTCTGTTTGTCCATACCTGTCTCTCTTCCTAACTGTCTCTCTCACAAAAAAAAAAAAAAGAGGAAGAAGAAGTCAGTCACAAATTACCACATACTGCAATTCCATTTATTTGAAAATCCAGACTAGGAGACAGAAAGTAAATTAGTGATTGCTTAGGGTCTAGGTTAGGAATGTGATGATAGGTATGTGAATCATTTAAAAAATGTTTAAGGGTAGGGACCCTTTTCATTACTCAAAGGTAACCACCATTGAAAAAACCACCACAGAAGCACATGAGATAAAAAAGATAGCAACAGTGGAAAGATGTATGGAATACAACCAAAAAAAACAAAAGATAGAAAAACAAAAGAGAAGGATCAAACAAGACACAAAACTAACAGAAAGCAAGATATAAAATGGCAATAGGGAACCCACAAGTATCAATAATTACACTAAATGTAAACGGATTAAACTCACCAATAAAAAGGCACAGAGTAGCAGAATGGATTAAAAAAGAAAATCCAACTGTATGCTGCCTACAGGAAACTCATCTAAGTAACAAGGATAAAAACAAATTCAAAGTGAAAGGCTGGAAAACAATACTCCAAGCAAATAACATCCAAAAAAAAGCAGGTGTAGCAATACTCATATCGGATAATGCTGACTACAAGACAGGAAAAGTACTCAGAGACAAAAATGGCCATTTCATAATGGCTAAGGGGACACTGAATCAAGAAGACATAACAATTCTTAATATACATGCACCAAACCAAGGAGCACCAAAATATATAAGACAGCTACTTATTGATCTTAAAACAAAAACTGACAAAAACACAATCATACTTGGAGACCTCAATACACCGCTGATGGCTCTAGATCGGTCATCCAAACAGAGAATCAACAAAGACATAGTGGCCTTAAACAAAACACTAGAGCACCTGGATATGATAGACATCCACAGGACATTTCATCCCAAAGTGACTGAGTATACATTTTTCTCCAGTGTACATGGATCATTCTCAAAAATTGACCATATGTTGGGCCACAAAAACAACATCAGCAAATTCAGAAAAATTGAAGTTGTACCAAGCATATTTTCTGATCATAAAGCCTTGAAACTAGAATTCAACTGCAAAAAAGAGGAAAAAAATCCCACAAAAATGTGGAAACTAAACAACATACTTTTAAAAAATGAATGGGTCAAAGAAGAAATAAGTGCAGAGATCAAAAGATATATACAGACTAATGAAAATGACAATACGACATATCAGAATCTATGGGATGCAGCAAAAGCAGTGATAAGAGGGAAGTTCATATCACTTCAGGCATATATGAACAAACAAGAGAGAGCCCAAGTGAACCACTTAACTTCCCACCTTAAAGAACTAGAAAAAGAAGAACAAAGACAACCCAAAACAAGCCAAAGAAAGGAGATAATAAAAATCAGAGCAGAAATAAATGAATTAGAGAACAGAAAAAATATAGAAAAAATTAATAGAACAAGGAGCTGGTTCTTTGAAAAGATCAACAAAATTGACAAACCCTTGGCAAGACTTACCAAGGAAAAAAGAGAAAGAACTCATATAAACAAAATCCAAAATGAAAGAGGAGAAATCACCACGGACACCGTAGATATACAAAGAATTATTGTAGAATACTATGAAAAACTTTATGCCACTAAATTCAACAACCTAGAAGAAATGGATAAATTCCTAGAAAAATACAACCTTCCTAGACTGAGTCAAGAAGAAGCAGAAAGCCTAAACAGACCTATCAGTAGAGAAGAAATAGAAAAAACCATTAAAAACCTCCCCAAAAATAAAAGTCCAGGCCCTGACGGCTATACCAGCGAATTTTATCAAACATTCAAAGAAGACTTGGTTCCTATTCTACTCAAAGTCTTCCAAAAAATTGAAGAAGAAGCAATACTTCCAAACACATTTTACGAAGCCAACATAATCCTCATACCAAAACCAGGCAAGGATGGCACAAAAAAAGAAAACTACAGACCAATATCTCTAATGAATACAGATGCTAAAATACTAAACAAAATACTAGCAAATCGAATACAACAACATATTAAAAAAATAATACATCATGATCAAGTGGGATTCATCCCAGAATCTCAAGGATGGTTCAACATACGTAAAACGGTTAACGTAATACACCATATCAACAAAACAAAGAACAAAAACCACATGATCTTATCAATAGACGCAGAAAAGGCTTTCGATAAAATACAACACAATTTTATGTTTAAGACTCTCAACAAAATGGGTATAGAAGGAAAATATCTCAACATGATAAAGGCCATATATGATAAACCATCAGCTAACATCATATTAAATGGCACTAAACTGAAGGCTTTCCCCCTTAAATCAGGAACAAGACAGGGTTGTCCACTCTCTCCACTCTTATTTAATGTGGTACTAGAGGTTCTAGCCAGAGCAATCAGACAAGACAAAGAAATAAAAGGCATCCATATCGGAAAAGAAGAAGTAAAGGTATCACTTTTTGCAGATGATATGATACTATACATCGAAAACCCCAAAGAATCCACAAAAAGACTACTAGAAACAATAAGCCAATACAGTAAGGTCGCAGGATACAAAATTAACATACAGAAGTCAATAGCCTTTCTATATGCCAACAATGAAACAACTGAGAAGGAACTCAAAAGAACAATCCCCTTCACGATTGCAACAAAAAAAATAAAATACTTAGGAATAAACATAACAAAGAATGTAAAGGACTTATATAATGAAAACTATAAACCATTGTTAAGGGAAATCGAAAAAGATATAATGAGATGGAAGAATATACCTTGTTCTTGGCTAGGAAGAATAAATATAATCAAGATGGCTATATTACCCAAAGCAATATACAAATTTAATGCAATTCCCATCAAACTTCCAATGACATTTTTTAAAGAAATAGAACAAAAAATCATCAGATTTATATGGAACTATAAAAAACCCCGAATAGCCAAAGCAATCCTAAGAAAAAGAATGAAGCTGGGGGCATTTCAATACCTGACTTCAAACTCTATTATAGGGCCACAACAATCAAAACAGCATGGTATTGGCAGAAAAATAGACACTCAGACCAATGGAACAGAATAGAAAGTCCAGAAATAAAACCACATATATATAGTCAAATAATTTTTGATAAAGGGGCCAACAACACACAATGGAGAAAAGAAAGCCTCTTCAATAAATGGTGCTGGGAAAACTGGAAAGCCACATGCAAAAGAATGAAACTGGACTACAGTCTCTCCCCCTGTACAAAAATTAACTCAAAATGGATCAAAGATCTAAACATAAGACCTGAAACAATTAAGTACATAGAAGAAGACATAGGTACTCAACTCAGGGACCTGGGTTTTAAAGAGCATTTTATGAATTTGACTCCAATGGCAAGAGAAGTGAAGGCAAAAATTAATGAATGGGACTACATCAGACTAAGAAGTTTTTGCTCAGCAAGAGAAACTGATAACAAAATAAACAGAAAGCCAACTAAATGGGAAATGATTTTTTCAAACGACAGCTCAGATAAGGGCCTAATATCCAAAATATACAAAGAACTCATAAAACTCAACAACAAACAAACAAACAATCCAATAAAAAATGGGAAGAGGATATGAATAGACACTTCTCCCAGGAAGAAATACAAATGGCCAACAGATATATGAAAAGATGCTCATCTTCTTTAGCTATTAGAGAAATGCAAATCAAAACGGCAATGAGATACCACCTCACACCTGTTCGATTAGCTGTTATTAGCAAGTCAGGTAACAGCAAATGTTGGAGAGGCTGTGGAGAAAAAGGAACCCTCATACACTGTTGGTGGGAATGTAAAGTAGTACAACCATTATGGAAGAAAGTATGGTGGTTCCTCAAAAAACTGAAAATAGAACTACCTTATGACCCAGCAATCCCTCTACTGGGTATATATCCCAAAAACTCAGAAACATTGATACGTAAAGACACATGCAGCCCCATGTTTATTGCAGCATTGTTCACAGTGGCCAGGACATGGAAACAACCAAAAAGCCCATCAATAGATGACTGGATAAAGAAGATGTGGCACATATACACTATGGAATACTACTCAGCCATAAGAAATGATGACATCGGAACATTTACAGCAAAATGGTGGGATCTTGATAACATGATACGAAGCGAAATAAGTAAATCAGAAAAAAACAGGAACTGTATTATTCCATACGTAGGTGGGACATAATAGTGAAACTAAGAGACATTTATAAGTGTGGTGGTTACGGGGGGGGAGGGGGGAATGGGAGAGGGATAGGGGGTGGGGAGGGGCACAAAGAAAACAAGATAGAAGGTGACAGAGGACAATCTGACTTTGGGTGGTGGATATGCAACATAATTGAACGACAAGATAACCTGGACTTGTTATCTTTGAATATATGTATCCTGATTTATTGATGTCACCCCATTAAAAAAATAAAATTATATAAAAAAAAAAAAAAAAAGTTTAATTGTGGTTAAATTCAGATAACATAAAATTTACCATCTTAATAATTCCTTAATTTGAACAGACTATTTCCTCATTCTGTCCTAATAAGCCATATGCATTGGAAATTTTTATTTATTTGGTTATTTATAAAACATATAACATAAAGTTTGTCATCCTACCTAATTTAGATATACAGTACAGCATGGTTACCTATATGCACATTGTTGTTCAATAGCTCTCCAGAAGGTTTGTATCTTGTAAACCTGAAACTCTATACCAGGTGTGGCCAACAGTTTTTGCCCCCAGGCCATATTAGAAAGAAAACTTTTTTCATGGGCCAGACAAAATATTAAAATTAAAAAATGTTAAATACAAAAATAATTCGTTTAAGTAAACAAAATTTTATTATGTAATTTGTTTATGAATAAATGTAAGTAAGTAAAAACATTTTTAATATACAATATTATTTTAAAAATATATTTTAATAAAAATATAATTATATGCTGTATAAATATTCAAACTGTATCACAATCAATTGAAACAATATTTAATTAATAGAATGAGTTTGAAGGGGTTATAGCGCAAATAAAACAATTGTTTTGTTTTACAAACAGCCTGGACATGTTTTCAGCTATCAACTGCAGCTATTGTCTGTGCTACAATGCCACTTGATTCAGCACACTTGACCACAAAAACAACGAATTCTTTGACCTTGGGTGCACACTGGCAAACTCCGCATAAAAGATTGTGGGTTTCACATTGCCACTAAACGACAAACAGTTCATGTCGAGTAGAGACAAGTACAAAAGTTGTAAATCTTTATAATAGAATTTTTTTAAAAAAATAAAGAAGCATCGTGGATCCATTTGACCAATTATTGGAAGTTAACCCTAGATTAGTCACATGTGGAATTCTTTTCTGCGTATCACTATCTTCTTAAATATCTCGATTTCCAATAATCAAAGACACTTCCACTTCTGAGTAGCTGAGATTTTAAAGTAGTGGAGAATATTAAAAATTTAATCACAGGCCGCATAAACTCATTACGTGGGCCGGATTTGGCCTGCGGGCCGTATGTTGGTCATGCCTGCTCTATACCCATGGGACAATACTTACCCCTTTCACCCTTCCCCCAGTTTCTGGTAACCACCATTCTACTTTTTGATTCTTGAGTTTGTTTCTGTTAGAAAGTTTATGTAAGTGGAATTAGTATATTTTGTGTGTGACTGGCTTATTTAACTTAGCATGATGTCCTTAATATCATCCATGTTGTAGAAAATGTCAGAATTTTCTTCCTTGTTAAGGCTGAATATTCCATCATATATATATTAGTGATTGCTTAGGCTCTAGTTTTGGGATGTGAAGATAGGTGTGTGAATGCCATAGATACAATTGTTTTATTTATTTATCCACTGATGGACACTTGGGTTGCTTCCACCTCTTGGCTATTGTGGGTATGCTGTAATAAACATAGATGTACAAATAAGTGTTTGAGACCCTGCTTTTAATTCTTTTGAGTAAATACCCAGAAGTGAAATTGATGGAACATATAGTAATTCTATTTTTTTTATTTTTAGGAGACTTTTGTACTGTTTTCCATGGTGGCTACACCATTTTATAGTCCAAGAAACAGTGCACAAGGGTTCTAATTTTTCCACATCCCTGCCAATGCTTATATTCTTGTTTTAAATAAGATCAATAAACATTTTAATCTATAAGAAATACATTTTATTGCAAACTCAACAGAGCTATCTCAATGATGGTAAATGAATATCAAAGTACAAAGCAAATAATTATCCATGTCATTTCCCTAAATTTTTGTAGTTTCCTGTGCTTTAATAATAAGCATATATATTTAACATAACATAATATGCATATTAGAAATTAATGGAATCACTGAAAACAAATTTGAAATCAGATAAAAATCCTAAGGTAGTCAAAGAAAATAAAGAATGATATAAACTAACAGAAGTTATTTTCTTTGAATGTATAATTTAAAAATGTTATCTGCATACTTTTTATTTTAATAAAATAGATTACATGTATTTTTGAAGTAGTATTTCATTTAAATGTGGTTTGTTGTTGTTGTTTTAGATTTTTAGTAGCTGTCTTAATGAGTTTGAGGTGATATGTCATTAAGGATTTAACTTGTGTTTCCTTAATGATTAGTGATGTTGAGCAGTGGTCCCCAACCTTTTTGGGGCCATGGTTTGATGTCAGAAAATATTTTCACAGACCAGCCTTTAGGGTGGGACGGATAAATGTATCACGTGACCAAGACAAGCGTCAAGAATGAGTCTTAGACAGATGTAACAGAGGGAATCTGGTCATTTTTTAAAAATAAAACATCGTTCAGACTTAAATATAAATAAAACAGAAATAATGTAAGTTATTTATTCTTTCTCTGTGGACCGGTACCAAATGGCCCACGGACCGGTACCGGTCCGCAGTCCAGGGGTTGGAGACCACTGATGTTGAGCATCTTTTCATGTGCTTATGATCACCTATGTAACTTTTACAGAAAATGTTTATTCACATCCTTTGTCCATTTTTAACTCCTGTGTGTGTGTGTGTATGTGTGAAGTTTCAAGAATTCTTTACATATTCTGGCTATTAAAACATTTTCAGATAAATGTTTTGCAAATATTTTCTGATTCCATAGGTTGCCTTTTCACTCTGTTGATTTTGTCCTCTAATGCTCAGAAGTTTTAAAGTTTGATGTAATTTATTTTTCACTTTTGTTGTCTGTTATTTTGGTGTCTTGTCCAAGAAATTACCACAATTCTAATGTCATGAAGCTTTCCCCCAATGTTTTCTTCTAAGAATTTATATTATAGTGTTAGCTCTTACATCTAAGTCCATTTTGACTCATATTTGTATATGGTATAAAGTGTACAAATTCATTGGTTTCTGGGTCGATATCCAGTTTTATCAATACCACTTAATGAAAAGACTGTCTTTCCCCATTGAATGGTCTTGGCAACCTTGTAGAAAATAATTTGATTATATATGTGAGAGTTCATTTATGGGTTTTCTATTGCTTTCTATTGGTCTATATGTCTGTCTTTATGCCAGTACTACATTGTTTTCATTGCTGTAACTTTGAAATAAGTTTTGAAATCTACAAGTGTGAGACCTCTGACTTTGCTTTTTGTCAAGATTGTTTTGGCTATTCTGAGTACCTTGAGATTCCACATGAATTTTAATGTGTATTTTTGTTTTGCAAAATTGCCATTAGGGTTTTAATTGGGATTTAATTAAATCTGTAGATCATTCCAAACAGTAGTGACATCTTCACAATATTAAGTCTTTCCAACTGCGCATATATGGGGTTTCCTTTTGAAGTGATAAAATGTTCTAAAATTGACTGATGATGGTTGCACATATCTGTAAATATAGCAAAAACCATTGGATTGAACACTTTAAATGGAGTAATTGTATGATGTGTTAATTATGTCTCAATACATCTTTTTGTAAAAAATAAATAAAATATACAGTATCCATACCAATCTGTACTCACTGCTTTTATGTATGTAAATACATAGTGACACCTATTAGATTGGCTATTATTAACAAGATAGGTAATAAGTGTTGGAGAGGCTGTGGAGGAAAAGGAACCCTCATTCGCTGCTGGTAGGAATGTAAACTGGTAGAG
The DNA here is from genome assembly GCF_036850995.1 of Saccopteryx leptura. Lineage (NCBI taxonomy): Eukaryota > Metazoa > Chordata > Mammalia > Chiroptera > Emballonuridae > Saccopteryx > Saccopteryx leptura. The sequence continues at coordinate 70,580,148 of NC_089516.1, read as the reverse complement.
CCACTATGGAATAAAGTATAATGGTTCCTCAAAAATTTAAGAATAAAACCACCATATGACCCAGCAATTCCTTTACTGGGTATCTATCCCAAAAAACTTGAAAACGTTGGTGCACAAAGACACATGCACCCTCGTGTTCATCACAGCATTATTCACAGTGGCCAAGACATGGAAACAACCAAAGTGTCCTTCAATAGAGAATTGAATAAAGAAGATGTGGTACATATATACAATGGAATACTACTTAGCCATAAGAAATGATGACATAGTGACATTTACAACAACATGGATAGACCTTGAGAACATTATACTGCGTGAAATAAGTAAATCAGAAAAAGCTAAGAACTGTATGATTTCACACATAGGTGGGCTATAAAACAGACTCATGGACATAGATAAAAGTGAAGGGGAATGAAGAGAGACAATTATACAGTGACAGAAAATTATTTGACTTTGGGTGAAGGGCACACAATACAATCAACAGTTCAAATGCTGTGGAGATGTTCACCTGAAACCTATGCACTCTCTTATTGATCAATGGCACCCTAATAAATTTAATTTTATAAATAATAAAAAATATGACATAGTGACAGATTGTTGTGCTATAGATGACCTCAGAATATCCCATATGCTGCCTAACTTTCATAGTAAAGATGGTTTTATTATTATAGTTTATATAGCCTATCCTCACAGAAAGCATTTTGTAATATAAAGCAATTATCATTATTCCCACCTGACATCAGGAAAATAAAATGCAAAAAAATGTGAGATTTTTAAAAATAAATGTCTTTGAGAAATAACAGAGCTAAGACTTGAACAGAAGTATTTGACTACAGTGTCTGTGCTCTTTCTACTCTGTTATACCCCATAGAATGACTTGTTAATTTTATAAACTCTTTGAGGTCAGGTACTATTTATATATCACTGTATCACAATTAATGCCTGGCCTAAAGCAAATATTTCATAAATATTTATTGGACTTTTGAACTGATCTGTAACTTATAAAAGACATTACATTTACTGTCTTATTTAATCTTTATCATGAACAGAAAGTGTTATCCCCACTTTACAGATGTTAAAATTGAAGCTCAGAATGATGTCACCAAGGTGGCAACCTAGGTCATTCCTGACTTCTCTCCCCCTCACAAGAACAACTAACATCTATTCAAGAATAAAACTCCACTGAGAAAACCCTAGCATGGGGTTGATGCTGAAGCACTCAGTTGCACCTCAGAGACCAAGACAGACTGCATCAAAAGGTTAAGAAGCATCTACAATTTCACTTCATTGCTCCTCTCCCAGAACAGAGTAGCACCAAACAGAGAAGTCTGAGTTATGAGCCTCTGGTTGCTCCAGTGGGATGGGGGGGAGATGGGTATGGGGGAGCAAGCAGCTTCCCCCAGCATTGTGGTTTGCTGTGTGGGAACTTCCACTTTAACCTTGTCTCAGCCGAGATTAGGGATTGCAGGGGCTCAGCCACTGAGAACCTTAATGAGAAAGAGTTTGCAACAACTTAGTACACGGATCTTGGCAAACCTTAAATAACAATTCCACCAGCAGCTCTGCTCATCTACACAACCAAGACGGGAGCATACTCTAACCACAGAATTTGGTAGGGTGCAGATATGTCTGAATTTCCATCTTTAGAGACTGATCTGGTCATGCACAGGCTATGAAAAGTACCTTTTAGGCTCATTTGACAAGAAGGCTCCTAGAAGCTGTTGGGCCTACTTGCATTGAAGCCAAAAGGTATGTGGACAGAACTGATTACATAGAACAAAGCCATTATCAGGCATGGGAGTTTCCTAGCAATGTAAAAAAGGGGGATTAATTCATAGCCAAGGCTGAGGGTAGCTCTTAGCCCCTTGCAACTGGAAAGTATATTTGGGAAAATGAAAGTTATGTGGAGTGCCCCTTCTCCCCTTCCAGACAAAGGGACTGAGCTGTAGCCTTACCTGCTATGGAAAGAGTCTTCTAGCCCCATATGATAAGTGCTGGAGAGAACTCTTATGCAGCTCAGTGGCACTTAAGCCAAGAGAAAGGCAGATAGAGCTGATAGTTTGCAGAGCAAAACCAAAAGTCCTGTTCTGTTTTGCCAAGGGCCAAGGAACTTGGTGTGCGAGTCAACTTGATTTAAAATAACGGAAAAAGAGCTTTACTGGTTTTAGAGCTTCTCCTGCTATGCCCACACAGGAATCTAAATTGCTCATGGCTAAATACAGTCTTTAGCCTGTCCTATCCGAAAACCTATTTAGAGCACATGGTAAGCTGTGAAGCCCACTCAACAGTCAGATGAACAGTGGCACTTGAACTGAAAGCAGAGCCAAATGTTGCCCCCAACTGGAGAGTTAAATCAGTGGTCTCATCTTACCAGGGAATTCAATGCACACTTAGGCCTGACGCAGGCCCACAAACAACAAGCTATCCCAGTCTCTGGGCCCTGGCCTGCTGCCCTGCTAGGGCAGGAAAATTAATAAATAGCTCCATCCATGACTAAATATAATGCCCAGTTTTGACCATCTAGCATGCCTGACCAGAGAATTCAGGCAACCTCAGAACCCATCTTCTAGCCTCTGTTGGTCAGGTAACCAAGCTGGCAGCTCTATCCAACTATTTTCATGCAGTGGTACACCCCCATTGTTGTTCTCAGAGCTCAGAAAGTTGCCTCACTCAAATATAGATCATAATAACAGGTTCCACCTGCCCAAAGACATTATTAGTAGGCACATCCAGAAACCCAGGCTGAGCTGACTGGTGAAGATCCAGCTGTAACAAAAGCAACCTGTAGGGTATGGAAAAGGAAACCCCTTACTGAAATGTGCAGATGCCAACCTAAGGAATCAAGGATCAAAAAATCAGGTATATATTATACCACCAAAGGAAACTAATACAGCTTCAATAACTTACCCTAAAGAAATGGAGATCTCTGAACTTTCAAGACAAATAATTTAGAATAATCCTCTTCAGAAAGTTTATTGAACTATAAGAAAACACATATTAACAACTAAACAAAATTAGGAAAACAGTGCATGAACAAAATGAGAAGTCTGATTACAAAATAGCAACCATAAAAAAACAACAACCAAAAATCCTAGAGTGGAAAAATACAATACTAAACTAAAGAATTAAATAGAGAGTTTCAAAAGAATATTCAATCCTGCAGAAGAAATAATCAGCACCCTGGAGAAGAGGACATTGGAAATTACCCAAAGGAGCAATAAATAAATAAATAAATAAATAATAAAAAAAATTTAAAAAGGAGTGAAGAAAACCTGTGGGAATTATGAATCACAATGATAAGAACCAATATTTGCATTTTAAGAATTTCAGAAAGGCAAGAAAAAGACAAAGGAACAGAAAGCATATTTAAGGCGATAATGGCTGAAAAAAAAATCCTGAACCTGGAGAAAAAAATGGACATTCAGATCCATCATACCCAAAGGACTCCAAATTGATTGAGTCCAAATAAGGTTACACCAAGACACACTGTAATTAAATTTTCAAAAGTCAAAGCAGAGAAAGAATTTTAAAAGCAGCAAGACAAATGAGAAAAGTCACTTAAAAGAGAACCGACACAAGACTAAGACATAAAACAAACCTGTAAGACATAAAGCAGATCTCTCAATTCGGAACTTTCAGGCCAGGAAAGAATGAGGTGAGACATTCAAACTATCAAAGAAAAGAACTGTCAACCAGAAATACTATATACCACAAAGCTGTCCTTCAGAGACAAAGGAAGATTAAAGACTTGCTGGAATGAACAAAAGCTGAGGCTGTTCATTACAACCAGATCTGCCTTACAAGAAATGCTAAGGGGAGTTCATTGAGGGGAGGAAAGGAATGCTAATTAGCATTATAAACACACATAAAGGTAGCAGAAATATCACTGATGATATCACTGGAGAAGACCCAAGCCCAAAGGGGGCGGGGGTGTGTGTGTGTTCTCCCTCCTAGTTTCTTGTCACAGAAAAATGAATTCAAGTGAGAGACAGGTTGTGAGATTCAAGCAAAGCAAGCAATTTATTAAGCAAAGCTATACGGTACTGCACAAAAGGCACAAGTTGGCAAACTCAGCTAGTCTGAGTGCCCCGCCTGTTGGGCTATATACTTTTTAGCTGTAAATTTCAAGGCTCACCCTGGCAAGGTGGCTCAGTGGATAAAACATTGTCCCAGCACACCAAGGTCGCTGATTCAATCCCCAGTCAGAGAATGTACAAGAGGAAATCAATGGATGCACAACTAAAAATGGAACTATTAAGTGGAGCTAAAAGTTGATGTTCTCTCTTTCTCTCTCATCATCATCATCAATGGAAAAATTAATTTAAAAAAAATTTAGCCTGGCCTGTGGTGGCGCAGTGGTTAAAGCTCAACCTAGAATGCTGAGGTCACCGGTTAAAAACCATGCACTTGCCTGGTCAAGGCACATGTGGGAGTTGATGCTTCCTACTGCTTCTCTCTCTCTCTCTCTCTCTCTCTCTCTCTCTCTCTCTCTCTCTCTCTCTCTCCCTCCCTCCCTCCCTCCCTCCCTCTTTCTCTCCTCACTAAAATATATATGTTTTTAGTTTCAAAGCTCCCCTTTCCTGATATCTGGACTAACATATAGGGTTTCAAGACTCCCCTTCCCTGACATTGAGATTAACATTCAGGATTTTAAGGCCATTTGAAGATCTGGTGGTTTTGTTTCAGCAGATCTTAAGACTGCTGACTATCTCCTTCAATAGGTGAGATAAACCCCCTTTGTTTCCCCCTCCCCTTTTCTATCTGATAACTGTCTATCTTGCCTAACAATAATTGTAAATATATAGTCATTTTTTTGCAATATGGTAATAGAAGTGCAAAACTCACAACTCTAGTTTAAATGTTTAAAAAAATGAGCATAGAAAAAACCCCCATAAAATTAAATCTCAGAGAAGTAAATTTTTCAGTTTCATAGCTAGTTCATATAAGAGTATAGCTTTGGACTGACCAGGCAGTGGTGCAGTGGATAGAGCATTGGACTGGGATGTGGAGGACCCAGGTTTGAAACCCCGAGGTCGCCAACATGTGCACGGGCTCATCTGGTATGAGCAAGGCTCACCAGCTTGGACCCAAGGTCGCTGGCTTGAGCAAGGGGTTACTCGGTCTGCTGTAGCTTCCTGGTCAAGGCACATATGAGAAAGCAATCAATGAACAACTAAGGAGCCACAACAAAGAATTGATGTTTCTCATCTCCCTTCCTGTCTGTCTGTCCCTATCTGTCCCTCTCTCTGACTCTGTCTCTGCCACAAAAAAAAAAAAAAAAAAGACTATAGCTTTGTAGTAATCATTCTCCAATTTTGTTCTTTTTAAGATTATTTTGGCTGTTCAGGCTTGCATTTCTATGTAAATTTTAAGATCAGCTGGTCAGTTTCTGCAAAATAATACTCTCTGAGATTTTGATAGGAATTGCATTGAATTTATAGATCATTTGAGGGTAGTATTGTCTAACAATATCAAGTCTTCCAATCCATGAACTTTAGGGTATCTTTTTATTTATTTAGGTCTTTAATTTTTTTTCTATGAGGTTCCATTGCTTTTAGTGCTCAAGACACACTTGTTAAATTTATTTCTGAAAAATTTTAAATTTTTATTTAGAAAATTAAATTTAAAGGGTGACATTGATCAATAAGAGTACACAGGTTTCAGGTAAGTATTTCTATAGCATTTGAACTGTTGATTATGTTGTGTACCCATCGCCCGAAGTTAAATAATTTTTTATCACTGTATATTTGTCTCTATACCTTTTCCCTTACCCTCTCCCCCCACAACCCCCTCCCCCTGGTAACCACTTCACTTTTGTCTATGTCCATGAGTCTCAGTTTTATATTCCACCTATGTGTGAAATCATATAGTTCTTAGCTTTTTCTGATTTACTAATTTCACTCAGTGTAATGTTCTCAAGTTTCATCCATATTGTCATAAATGTCACTATGTCATCATTTCTTACGGCTGAGTAGTATTCCATTGTATATATGTACCACATCTTCTTTATCCAGTTCTCTATCGAGGGACACTTTGGTTGTTTCCATGTCTTGACCACTGTGAATAATGCTGCAATGAACATGGGGGTGCATATGTCTTTATTTATCAATGTTTGTGAGTTTTGGGGGTAAATACCCAGTAGAGGGATTGCTGGGTCATATGGTAGTTCTAGTCTTAATTTTTTGAGGAACAACCATACTCTTTTCCATAATGGCTGTACCAGTATACATTCCCATCAACAGTGAATGAGGGTTACTTTTTCTCCACAGCCTCTCCAGCACTTGTTACAACCTGTCTTGTTGATAATAGCTGATCTAACAGGCGTGAGCTGGTATATCATTGTAGTTTTGATTTGCATTTCTCTAATAGCTAGTGAAGATGAACATCTTTTTATATATCTGTTGGCCATTTGTATGTCTTCTTGGGAGAGGTGTCTGTTCAAGTTCTCTCCCTATTTTTTAATTGGATTGTTTGCTTGTTTGTTGCTGAGATTTGTGAGTTCTTTATATATTTTGAATATTAACATCCAGGCTGTTGTTTGTAAATACCATCTTCCATTTTGTTGGCTGCCTTTTTGTTTTGTTGTTGGTTTCTTTTGCTGTGAAGAAGCTTTTTAGTTTAATATAGTCTCATTCATTTATTGTTGCCTTTGCTTCCCTTACCTTTGGAGTCCAATTCATAAATTGTTCTCTAAAGCCATGGTCCATGGGTTTAGGACCTATGTTTTCTTTTATGTAATTTATTGTTTCAGACATTATGTGTAGGACTTTGATCCATTTTGAATTAATTTTTGTGCAGGGGGACAAACTGTAGTCATGTTTCATTCTTTTACATGAGGTTTTGCAATTTTTTCAGCACCATTTATTTAAGAGGCTTTCTTAGCCTCCATATTTTTGTGTGTTTTTGTTTTGTTGTGTTTGTTTGCTTGTTTTTGTGTTTGTTTTGTGATTGATTTTTATCTTCACACCATTATGGTCAGAGAAGATGCTTGATATGATTTCAATATTCTTAGATTTATTGAGATTTCTTTTGTGTCTTAACATGTGGTCTTAGAAAATGTTCCATGTGCACTTGAAAAGAGTGTATATTCTGTTGCTTCCTGGTAAAACATTCTGAAGTTATGAATTAAATCCAGCTAATCTAGTGTTTCTTTCAAGACTGCCATTCTTTGTTGATTTTCTGTGTGAAAGGTATATCCATTCATGTCAAAGGGGTGTTAAAATCCCCTACTATGACTATTTTGCTGTTGCTCTTTCACTTTATATCCATCAAGATTTGCTTTACATATTTAGGTTTCCTGTGTTGGGTGCATAAATGTTGACAAGTGTTATATCCTCTTATTGGATTGTTCCCTTTAACATTATGTACAAACCTCTCTTGATGCCTGTGTTGTGGGATTATCTCTGAGTTGTTGTATGTCTCTGTGAAAATGGTAAAAGTACTAATACCAATGTCAATTTGGACAGGGAGTAGAGAAGAACTGAAACATCTTATGCTCCACTAGTTAAGAGCAGTCAAACATGTCTTTTACAGGTACCCCTCATTTGCCAAGAATATATACTTTAGTTTTATAAACAGCTGGTTTTAAGTCACTTTGGAGCTTTGAATAATGCAGGGGCAGAAATCTCAGTGTCCTAGAAATTATTATGAAGAGAATAAAATGTAAATCAGATAGTAAGTATGGAACTTATAAAAGGAATAGTCTTTAAAATTTGAATAACAAAGGTTAGTGAAGAAGTAAAAGTGAAATCCATGTCTATGTGTTGGCTAATTTATTAAGGAAAAATATTGAAGTCACAAATGGTAGTATAATCATTAGAGGATTATTATATGCTGTCTGAATTCCAGCACACAGATGTCAGGTCTGTGTGTGTATGATGTTTACAAGTGTGACTCTTCTATGTAAACATTAAGTTTTCCATATTATTCTTAGAGCTATTGGGAGTTTTTCATCTTATTCATATAAATAGGATTGAACTATAATTGCAAAACCCTAGTACAATGATTACATAGATAGTCTGGTTTTAGATTATTTAGCAGAGCTGCTAAAGAGCTTGTCAGTGCTCACAGGTGTACACAACCTGCCCTCATGGTCTTTTTCTTTTCTTTTCTCTTTTCTTTTTTCTTTTCTTTTCTTTTCTTTTCTTTTCTTTTCTTTTCTTTTCTTTTCTTTTCTTTTCTTTTCTTTTCTTTTCTTTTCTTTTCTTTTCTTTTCTTTCTTTCTTTCTTTCTTTCTTTCTTTCTTTCTTTCTTTCTTTCTTTTTCTTTCTTTCTACCTCTCTGTCTCTCGCTCTCTTCCTTTCCTTTTTTCTATTTTCCTTCTCCCTCCCTCTCTCCCTCCCTTCCTCCCTTCCTCTCTTCCTCCCTCCCTCCTTCCCCTCCCTCCTTCCCTCCCTCCCACTCTTCCTTCTTTCTTTCTTTCTTTTCTTTCTTTCTTTCAACTGAACCTCTACTGGTGTCTTATCTACCCTTTGCACATATTGAAAACTTACATGTTCTGTTCACTTTCCTAAGTACTTTTCTTTTTTCATTGAATGTGGTACTTACCGTGCAAGGTAACTATAAATATCCTCATTTTACATATGAGGAAACTGAGGCTCGAATTAAAGGAAACACTTTGGCCAGGTTAGAACTCAAATATGCCAGGACAGATGAGGTAGATGAGAGAGTTTAGAAATAAAATTGTCTCTGATTCTCTTCTGTAATTTATATATTTTTAAATGTTCTGGTTTTACCTGCAATTCAAGTCGGTTTTCGATCTTTCACAATACAATAAGTATTATTATAATAAATAAAAGAGGCTAAAGATACAGTTCATGAGTGTGCACAAACCTTCCTTATCTGGAGCACACCTCTCTATTTGTTACCCTTCTAGCCTGCTGCAGTTGCTTGAAAGCAATTTTGATGGTTTCCCAATTTCCCCAGTAGATGGATTGAGCTCTTCAGCAGTGATGGTCAGCTCTAGCAAGGAAGATCTTGTGTGGGATCTGGGCAACTTACCTGGCATAGAGAGACAGTTCTCTCAAGAATGTCTATATTTTTATACCTTCTTCAAATGCCATGTTTCTCTTTCTCAAAGTTGTGATAAGCATTTAACTTTAGCTCTGATTTTTATGAATGGGAATTACAACATTATTGTAATTCAACCTATGTATAGAATTATTAGAGAATTAAAAACTCTCTATTTTTTATTTTATTTACAGAGACAGAGGGAGAGTCAGAGAGAGGGATAGATAGGGACAGACAGACAGGAACAGAGAGAGATGAGAAGCATCAATCATCAGTTTTTCATTGCGACACCTTAGTTGTTCATTGATTGCTTTCTCATATGTGCCTTGACCATGGGCCTTCAGCAGACTGAGTAACTCCTTGCTTGAGCCAGCAACCTTGGGTCCAAGCTGGTGAGCTCTGCTTGAACCAGGTGAGCCCTCGCTCAAGATGGCGACCTTGGAGTCTCGAACCTGGATCCTCCTCATACCAGTGTGATGCTTTATCCACTGTGCCACCGCCTGGTCAGGCAAAAAAAATCTCTATATTTTGAATGTCAGGTGAATCCAATTATTTTAAACAGAAAAATAAAATGTCAGAGAAACTGTAGCTTCTATTTTTTTGAAGATTTTATTTATTGATTTTAGAAAGAGGAGAGTGAGAGAAGAGGGGAAGGAGAAAGGAGAAGCAGGAAGCATCAACTCATTGTAGTTGCTTCATACATGTGCCTTGACTGGGCAAACCTGGCATTTCAAACCGGTGACCTCAGCATTCCAAGTCGATGCTTTCTCCTCTGTGCCACCACGGGTCAAAGCAGACAACCTGTTGTTTCTTAGGAAGAAACCACTATATTCTAAAATGCTTTTCCAGAAATATTGCTAAATATGATTGTGGTATGTGTGTTCATTTGTAGGGACTGGTAACATCTGAACATACCAAAGCAAACAAACTCTTGCACCATCACTATCACAGCATTGTACCACAAAGAAATGCCACTGTACATGGATTCCAAGCAGGCTAAAAAGAAAAAGAGTTGATTAGATTTCAGATCCACTGAACGGGATGACGGCCACAGCTGCAGTGGAGACACCAAAGATGAAGAAGAGTGCCTCCAAGGAAAAGAAGCAGCAGCCTAAGCAAGACCACACGGAGCAAGGTAATGCAGATTCTGAAGAGTGGATGAGCTCCGAGAATGACCTTGAACAGATGAGCCTTAAGAATGGCAACAATGACAATAGCTGCCAACCTGGCATTGTTCAGTTGAAGAAAAAAGAGATTCCCTCCAAACCATACCGTCAGCTTTGTAGATCACCCTGCTTAGATCATCCAAGCTTTTCCCAGAGCAGCATTCTACAGGAGGGGAAGCTTGATTTGGAAAAGGAATACCAAGCCAAGATGGATTTTGCACTAAAGCTGGGCTATGCAGAGGAACAGATTCAATCAGTGCTGAACAAGCTGGGCCCAGAATCACTTATTAATGATGTATTGGCAGAGCTTGTCAGACTTGGGAACAAAGGTGATTCAGAAGGGCAGGTCAACTTAAGTCTGTTAGTGCCTCAGGGGCCCAGCTCCAAAGAGATTGCAAACCCTGAACTATCTCTTGAAGATGAGCTAGACTGCAGTGACAATTTGAGGCCAGTTGTCATTGACGGAAGTAATGTGGCAATGAGGTAAGATTGGTAGATTTTCTCTTTCTTTTTTTTCTTTTTCTTACAGAGACAGGGAGGGGCAGATAGGGATAGGCAGATAGGAAGGGAGACAGATGAGAAGCATCAATTCTTTGTTGTGGCGCCTTAGTTGTTCATTGGTTGCTTGTTCATATGTGCCTTGACTGAAGGGCTACAATAAAGTGAGTAACCCATTGCTCAAGCCAGTGACCTTGGGCTTCAAGCCAGCAACCTTTGGGCTCAAGCCTGCAACTCTTCACTCAGGCCGGATGATCCCATACTCAAGCCAGCAACCCTGCACTCAAGCCAGATGAGCTCATGCTTATGCTTAAGCCAGCTGGGGGTTTCAAACCTGGGTCCTCTGCATCCCAGTCTGACACTCTATTCACTGCACCAACATCTGGTCATGCTCTTTCTCTTTCTTTAAAAGTGCCCTGAAGTCATAGAAATTGTTTTCTTTGTCAAGCACTATGAGAGGCCCTTGGCTGTTGTCTGTATCTTGTGTTCCTCTAGGTGCACAGAGTCTAAATTGATTCTGTCTTGGCTTTTTCTGTCCTTTGAAAATGTTGTTTTCAGGTGTTCTTTCTTTAAAATTTTATTTAGAAAATTTAATTTAACAGGTTGACATTGATCAGTAAGAGTACATAGGTTTCAGGTAAACATTTCTATAGCATTTGAACTGTTGATTATGTTGTATACCCATCACCCAAAGTCAAATAATTTTCTGTCGCTGTATATTTGTCCTGCTTTACACCTTTCTTCCACCCCTCCCCCATACCCTCTCCCCCTGGTAACCACTTCATTTTTATCTATGTCCATGAGTCTCAGTTTTATATCCCAGCTATGTGTGAAATCATACAGTACTTAGCTTTTTCTGATTTACTTATTTCACTCAGTATAATGTTCTCAAGGTCCATCCATTTTGTCATAAATGGCAATAGGTCATCATTTCTTATGGCTGAGAAGTGTCCCATTGTATTTTCAAAAGAATGCTATAAGTATTTTACATTTTTTAGCATCTTAATCTCAGGATCATAAAAAGTTGATATTAGAATACAGATACATCAAAATATTGAGAAGTGCTTGCCCAACTTACCCATAGTTCAACTTTTTTTTTTTGTATTTTTCCAAAGCTGGAAACGGGGAGAGACAGTCAGACAGACTCCCGCATGCGCCCGACCGGGATCCACCCGGCACGCCCACCAGGGGCGATGCTCTGCCCACCAGGGCAATGCTCTGCCCACCAGGGGGCAATGCTCTGCCCCTCCGGGGCGTCGCTCTGCCACGACCAGAGCCACTCCAGCGCCTGGGGCAGAGGCCGAGGAGCCATCCCCAGCGCCTGGGCCATCTTTGCTCCAATGGAGCCTTGGCTGCGGGAGGGGAAGAGAGAGACAGAGAGGAAGGAGGGGAAGGAGGGGGGGTGGAGAAGCAAATGGGCGCTTCTCCTATGTGCCCTGGCCGGGAATCGAACCCGGGTCCCCTGCACGCCAGGCCCATAGTTCAACTTTTTAGAAGCAATCAGTGGTAGGTGTCTCTAAAACTACCTTGGACTATATTGGCAGTTAAATACATTCTCCTTTCTTTTTTCTTAAGTGTTTCAACTTTTAGTAGAGCAGTATAATTGTTTCCTAGTACTCACTGGAGACTTTTAAACATGACTAACATGTTTGGATATTTTAGCAAGGGTATTTAATAAAATTTTGTCATGTGCCTCAGGTATGATAGGACTGTGAGAAGTCTTGCAGTGCATGTCTTAATGGGGTCCCTAGGATTATGTATAAATTCACCCAAAGGGAACAACATAATTGAATCTAATATCTCTTAGAGTTGAGTGATTGTCAGTGAGAAAGTGAGGAATCTAAAGAGAGAGCCCCCCATCACGTCATCTTAATTAGCCTTGTTCTTTTCTTCTGATCAGTCTTGTTTGACAATATCCAGTTATTGCAATAGAGTGCTACATGTAAGCGAATTTGTTTCACCATCCAAGCTGTTTAAATTTATTGTAATTCAGTGTGGTTTATGTATATATCAGAGCACCAAATTCAATTATAAGAGATCAGAATTTTCAGTCAAACTAGTATACCATTAGTGAGTTTTTTAAGATAACAATAAATCTTTTAAATTCCAATCAAATAAATTAATTTTAACACTGTTTTTTCTTACAAGTAATTGTGATGGAATGTGTTCTCTTTTTATATAATGTCTTAATTATAAAAGAAATATTGATTTTTGAAGGAATTTTGGAATTAGAGAAAGAAAATAAATCACTTATAACCCTTTCACACAGAATAACAATATTATTATTATTATTATTATTATTATTATTATTGTATTTTTCTGAAGTTAGAAGCAGGTAGGCAGTCAGATTCCTGCATGCGTCCAACCGGGATTCACCTTGCATGCCCACCAGAGGGCGATGTTCTGCCCATCTGGGGTGTTGCTCCCCTGCAATGGGAGCCATTCTAGTGCCTGAGGCAGAGGCCATGGAGCCATCCTCAACCCCCGGAGCCAACTTTGCTCCAATGGAACCTTGGCTGTGGGAGGGAAAGAGATACAGAGAGAAAGGAGAGGGGGAAGGGTAGAAAAGCAGATGAGCGCTTCTCCTGTGTGCCCTGTCCGGGAATCAAACCTGGGACTTCCACATGCCAGGCTGACATTCTACCACTGAGCCAACCAGCCAGGGCCATTATTAATATTTTGATGTATCTATTTTCTTGTATTTTATAGGCTTATATATAGATTGCTTTCTACAAAATTGAGATTTTATTATATATACTAGTCTGTATCCTTTCTTTTTTCTTTTAATATTACATTGTAAGCATTTCTCATATATCAAAATTGTCAATAATGTGATTTTTGTTGGTGTATTATATTTAATTAAATGAATTTATGGCTCTGGCCAGTTGGCTTAGTGGATAGAGCATTGACCCAGCATATGGATGTCTTGGGCTCGATTCCTGGTCAGGGCACACAGGAGAAGAGACTATCTGCTGCTCTCCTCCTCCCTCTCCCCTTTCTCTTTCTCTTCCCTTCTCACAGCCAGTGGCTTGACTGGTTCAACCATCAGCCCCAGGCGCTGAGGATAACTCTGGATAGCTCCACTGGTCTAAGAGATGGCCTCAGGCACTGCAGATAGCTCTGTTGATTCAAACATCAGCCCTAGACAGGGGTTGCCAGGTGGATCCCAGTTGGGGCACAAGCGGGAGTCTGTCTCACTATGTCCCTGCCTCTCACTTAAAAAATAAATGCATTTATTTGTTTGTGTGTGTGTGTTTCTGTCAATGTTCTTTTTTAAGCTTATGTACTTAAGACTCATCTCCAACTAATCCTCCATATAAACTCTGTCTAAACCTCTGGTGACACCTCTTTTTTTCATCTGTTGAGAATATTTGAGTCTCTGAAAAGAAAAGGGTAGTAGAGACAAAAAGGGAAGAGAGAAAATAGAAGTAGTTATAGGATATAACCTAGGATTTTTTTTAACCATTTATGACCTTGAATAGAGGTACAATAATGGCAATATTTGTAATGATTGGATTTAGACATTTGATTTGCTTTTTTCAAAAATACATCTTTGGCATTATCAAGAAAGAAAATGCGTTTTAATGTCTTGCTACTAATACCTGTTTAGAGTATTTCTTTGCCACCTGCTATCAGCCCTCTCCTTTCACTCTCTGTCTTTCTAAAGCCATGGGAATAAAGAAGAGTTTTCCTGCAGAGGAATACAACTTGCTGTGGATTGGTTTCTTGATAAAGGCCATAAAGATATTACTGTATTTGTGCCTGCATGGAGAAAGGAACAATCCAGACCTGACGCACTAATCACAGGTATGATTTTAAATATGATTTTTTTCTCATCTAGAGGCAAAGCTAGAAAGATAGTTTGGGGAGAGGTTGATAGCCCCAATTTAGATAATTATATTTCTAAGTTTATGAAGTATACTTAAAATGTATTTTAAAAAGTACATTCAAAGCATTTTTTCCAAATAAAATCATCATGCTTTTGTGGCATATGACACTTAAATAGAGACAACTTCAATTCAGCAAAGAATCAAGCACACAGTTTAAAAAGAGGTGTGCTTTTCTATTTTGTCATCTAGACTTAAGACTAAAGGGGGATGAACCTGGTTATAAACATGACTCTTTTCCAAAAGACTAAAGAAGCTATGGTAGATAATAAATGTCATTCTGTACCAGAAAAGTTATTGTAGGATTTGAAATTAGGGGACAGAATATATATATATAGAGAGAAGCCCCATGGCAGTCAGAGCCAACTTATCCATGAGACATAGTAGTCCCAGGGCCCAGGGCCCAGAATACTTTTAAGGTCCTACAGAAGTGTTTTAATTTAATTTTTTGTGTGTGACAGAGACAGAGAGAGACACACACAGGGACAGATAAGGACAGACAGACAGGAAGGGAGAAAGAAGAGAAGCATCAATTCTTCATTGTAGCTCCTCAGCTGTTCATTGATTGCTTTCTCATATGTGCCTTGACTGAGGGGCTATAGCAGACTGAGTGACCCCTTGCTCAAGCCAGCGACTTTGGGCTCAAGGTGGTGAGCCTTGCTCAAACTGGATGAGCCCGCTCTCAAGTGGGTGACCTCGGGGTTTCAAACCTGGGTCCTCCACGTCCCAGTCCGATGATTTGCACCACTGCCTGGTCAGGCAATTTAATTTAATTTCTTAACAGGAGGAGGAAAAATGAAATATAATGAATATATAATAATGTGCCTAACTATATTATTTGTCTCTATACCAATGCAGTTGCATAATTTTTAATATTTCTTTATGGAAGAAGGTGTCCATGAAGGCAAAAATGTGTAAGGTCCACAAAAATCATATATGACCCTAATAGTAGCAGGATCATTACATTCAATAACAATAAATGTGAAGCCAGTATTTTACGTTTGAGAACAATAGACCCAGTCCTCTGAGTATCAGCTGTTGCTTGATGTGGCAAATGAGAAAGTCCAGTGAATGGCTGTTGGATCTGTGCCATGGAGCCGTCTGTCAGGGGCTGAACAGGCTCCCAGCCTCAGTCTGAGAGTTGATTTCGGCCCTGCTTGATCCCAGCCTTTCTTTCCTAGGCAATTAAGAGGCCAAAAGGAAAGTGGGTCAGGTCAGTATTGACATGCTATAGTTTGATGTTTTTCCTTAGCTGTGGCCTTCCTTCAGGCGGAAGGCAAAACTATAAGTCCTGCCCTGGCTGGTTGTGCAGTGGATAGAGCATCATCCTGGAGCACCAAGGTCACCAGTTCGATTCTGGGGTTACCAGATTGATCCCAAATGAGCCCGTTCGAGCCCTGGTCAGGGCACGTATGAGGAGCAATCAGTGGAAGCACAACTAAGTGGAACAACAAGTTGATGCTTCTTTCTCTCTCAAAAATCAATGGAAATAGCCTGACCTATGGTGGCGCAGTGGATCAGGCTTCGACCTGGAACTCTGAGGTCGCTGGTTTGAAACCCTGGGCTTGCCTGGTTAAGGCACATATGGGAGTTGATGCTTCCTGCTCCTCCCCCCTTTTCTCTCTCTGTCTCTCTCTCTCTTCTCTAAAATGAATAAATAAATAAAAATAATTTAAAAAAATCAATGGAAATATATATATGTATATATATTGTGTATATATGTGTGTGTGTGTGTGTGTGTGTGTGTGTGTGTGTATATATATATATATATATGTCCCTAGGAGTGACATTAGACTCTCCTAGTGTCAGACACATCCTCGGCATACTGCCCTAGTTTCTTCAGCAGTCAAAGCTGGTGCTTCCACTGAAGAGGAAAATAAGCATGAAGAATTCTAGAATATCAGTGTTATTTCTAAGTCTTCATGGTAGATTTACAACTTAGTTGTCATTGAATCCAGTTCCCTCATTTTATCAAAAAGAAAACTGAAGTCCAAAAGGGAAGATGACTTGTCTAAGGTCACAATTCAAATTGGTGCCATTGCCAGGAATAAAGGCCACTTTCTAAGTGCAAATAAAATATTTATCTAGTACCAACTTATTTATCGTAGTGTGGGGATAATGTTGTTAATCCAAACATAATTTCTACTTTGTGTCATATAATCCATACTTTCGCAGATCAAGATATCCTACGAAAACTGGAGAAGGAAAAGATTCTTGTGTTCACACCATCCCGAAGGGTCCAAGGCAGGCGAGTTGTGTGCTATGATGACCGATTCATAGTCAAACTGGCTTTTGACTCCGATGGCATCATTGTATCCAACGATAACTATCGAGACCTTCAAGTCGAAAAACCAGAATGGAAGAAGTTTATAGAAGAGAGATTGCTGATGTATTCTTTTGTGAATAACAAGTATGTTTCTTTCCAATAGACTCTGAAGAGTTTATTTCTAAGTTACCACTAAGAACAGATTTCATTTTGTGTCAATAAACATTTACTGAACACTTTCTGTGTGCTGTGCATTAGGCTGGCTGCCATATGGATAACACGCTGCATGAGAAGCAAGACTTAACTTTAAGAAGAGACAACCACAATGTGTTGTGATATGTGCTATGGTTACAATTTTTAAAATTGCTTTATCTATGTGAAACAATAAAAAATGTCCTCACAGAGGAGGTGATATTTGAAATGAAGTTTACAGGTAGAGGAAAGGGAACTGCTGGGCACTACAGGTAAAGGGGACGTCATGAATAAAGTTATAAAGGTGGGAAAGTGTGTTGTGGCTCTGGCCAGTTGGCTCAGTAGTAGACCATGGACCTGGAGTGTGTATGTCCTGGGTTCAATTCCCAATCAGGGCACATAGGAGGGGTGCCCATCTGCTTCTCCACCTCTCCCTCTCTTGCTTCTCTCTCTCTCTCCCACTCCCACTCCTGCAGCCATGGCTCAATTGGAGCCAGTTGGGCTTGGGCACTGAAGATGGCTCCATGGCATCTGCCTCAGGCACTAGGAAGAGCTTGGTTGCTGAGCAATGGTCCAAATGAGCAGAGCATCACCTCTAGTGGGCTTGCATGGGAGTCTGTCTCTCTGCCTCCCCTCCTCTCACTGAATAATAATAAAAAAAAGTAATGTGTTCCATGTTGGGGAAACCAGTAGGCATGCCAGTATGGCTGGAACATATACTCCATGGAAGAATTATGCACAGGAAAAAAATCATCCTTTTTTGTGATCAAGTGGAAATAGAAAAATTGTTGGCTTAGTAAAAGATAAACTTGAGACAGGAGGGCTATTACAAGGCTTTGACAACAGTATAGGTGAGAGTCAATGATGGTCTGAACCCCTGGTAAGAGGTAGTGGGAACAGAAGGGAAGACATTTACCTTTTGTTTGCTTGCTTTCAGATTTATGCCTCCAGATGATCCTTTAGGACGTCATGGCCCAAGCCTTGAAAATTTCTTAAGAAAGAGACCTGTTGTTCCTGAGCACAAAAAGCAACCATGCCCTTACGGTGAGTACCTATGTGCAAAATTGAGTTATGTACTATGGGAAACATAAAGACTGTGTAAATAGTTTTCTCTTCAAGATTTTTTTTACAAATGGAAAATTGTGGCTTGTCCACTTTCTGTGAGTTTAAGTCGGTGTCTTCCTGTATTCTCATTTAAGCATTTAAAGAAACATCCTAGAAACTGCATGAGAAAAAAGGTAACTAGAATTGATTAGTAGTCACTTGTTAAGCACGTATTTTAGCTGCCTCTGTCCTGAGCAATGTCTCTGGGGGTGGGAAGTGCAGAACCCCACAGGGCCTACAGAAGCAATAAAGAACAATGACAGATTGCGTTTGGCCCCAAGAAAGACATGTCTTTTAGGCAGGTGATTATACCCTCTGTCAACTAACAAACACCTTTTTCTTCAGAACTGTACTTTCTAGTTTGCTTCTAAAGTTCTATTTCATTTACTTTTTTAAAAAAAAGAAAATACAGTTTTATAGAGTACTGCTGTGATCCTACTCAAGTCCCTCTTTTACGAAGTTTGTGAACATGACAGTGCAAGATGGATTATCAGATCTGAGGTTACTTTGGAAAGAGTGTTCATATTTTGGGGGTAACCATTTGTTTCTGGGACGTGTTGGTTTTCTCAATTAACATTTATTTAAATCATAGAGTATTTCATGTTTATTACCTTCAATTAGTCTTCACAGTGACCCTATAATATAGGTATAATTGCACACCTTGTTTACAGAAGAGGAAAATGAGGCTCAAGAAGTAAAGTCACTTCCCAAGGTCACACGGCTAGTAAATGGCCTAGATGGAATTGAAACTTAGGTCTGACTGGCCTCCCAAGCCTGTGCTCTTTGCATGGCACCATGTTGCCTGCTGCTGCTCTACACCACCTCAGCATGCAGGTTATGCCCAGACACAGTGAATTATAGGAAAATGAAGGCTATTCAACTGCTTAGCTTGTAGCTTTCACACAGCAGTTTCCTCCCCAGCTTCTTTTTTCTTCTCTTTTCACTCACAATGTATGATGCCTCTTTGGTGTTGTCTGTACCCCATCTTTATGGAAAGTTACTTTTTTTTTTTTGCCTTAACCCCAAACAGTAAAATTGTAATCAGAGTGACCAGATTGTTACGACAGTTTCTGGCATAGAGAGTTGTGCCACTATGAGAGAGGTCTTACCCGAAGGCATTATTTTTCAGGCAAAAAATGCACCTACGGCCACAAGTGCAAATACTACCATCCGGAGCGGGCCAACCAACCCCAGCGTTCGGTGGCTGATGAGCTCCGCATCAGTGCCAAACTGTCCACAGTGAAAACCATGAGCGAAGGTACCCTGGCTAAGTGTGGCACAGGGTTGTCTAATGCCAAAGGTGAAATAACCTCAGAAGTCAAGCGTGTGGCCCCCAAGCGCCAATCAGATCCCAGTATCCGGTCCGTGGCTGTGGAGCCTGAGGAATGGCTATCTATTTCTCGTAAGCCTGAGGCCAGCTCTGTCCCCTCACTTGTGACTGCGCTAAGTGTCCCCACAATACCACCTCCCAAAAGCCATGCAGTGGGTGCACTCAACACCCGTTCGGCTAGCAGCCCAGTGCCAGGATCCTCTCATTTCCCTCACCAGAAGTCCTCTTTGGAGCATATGGCCAGCATGCAGTACCCCCCCATCCTGGTTACCAACAGCCATGGGACCCCTATTAGTTATGCTGAGCAATATCCAAAGTTTGAGTCCTTGGGGGACCATGGCTACTATTCAGTGTTAAGCGACTTCTCCAAAATGAACATCAACAACTTGCATAATCGAGAGTACTATATGGCTGAAGCAGACCTGGGAGTGTATACCAGGAATCCCAACCTCTGTCCTGATAGCCGTATGAGCCATACCAGGAACGACAACTATTCCTCTTACAACAACCTGTACTTGGCTGTAGCTGATGCCCACCCTGAAGGCAGTTTGAAGCTACATCGCTCAGCATCTCAAAACCGTCTTCAGCCTTTTCCTCATGGTTACCATGAAGCCTTAACGCGAGTGCAGAGCTATGGCCCAGATGATTCTAAGCAAGCCTCCCACAAGCAGTCAGTCCCCCACTTTGTTCTGCATGCCCAGCACCCAGCAACTGGGACACACTCCAGCTGTTCTGGAGATTACCCCATACCTGCTAATATCCATTCTGGGGCAACCACCCAGCCAGGACGTGCCCTGGTGATGACTCGGATGGACAGCATTTCTGACTCCCGCCTCTATGAAAGCAACCCTATGAGGCAAAGACGACCTCCTCTGTGCCGGGAACAACATGCCAGCTGGGACCCACTGCCTTGTGCAACCGACTCCTATGGCTACCACTCCTATCCCTTGAATAACAACCTCATGCAACCATGCTATGAGACAGTCATGGTGAGGAGCGTGCCTGAAAAGATGGAGCAGCTTTGGAGGAATCCTTGGGTTGGAATGTGCAAGGATTCCAGGGAGTATATCATCCCAGAGCACCAGTATCAGATCTACAAGAACCTCTGCAATATTTTCCCTTCCAATATTGTCCTTGCAGTGATGGAGAAAAATCCCCACACAGCAGATGCCCAGCAGCTGGCAGCCTTGATTGTTTCTAAGCTTAGGGCTGCACGTTGACATGACATAGGACCTATTCCTTTATACAAATATGAATATTAATATGAATAATGCACTGATACTATGACAACAGTAACTATTAATTGTGCGCTGTGCTTACAAGTACAGAGTGTTTATGCTATTGAAGCACATAACAATCCTGTGAGGTAAGTTTTTCTAATGTCTTGTTTTCTAGACAAGGAAACTGAAGCTCAGTGAGATTAAGTGATTTGCCAAGGTCACATTGCTAGCAAATGACCAAGTCAAGACTCACACCCAAGTCCTCTGACTCCAAGTCTCATGCCCTTTTGCACTGCACCATGCAGGTAATGAAGGACAAAACCCAGGAGAAGCCTAAATGCAAGAAACTCAAGGGATTCCATTATGAACACTGTCATAGTCACACATTTTATATTACAAGGTATTGATGATATATTTAATTCGGAGAATATCAGGATCAGATCATATGTTGAATCAACCTTTTAGATTTTTAATGGGAATATTTAAAGCTATTTAAAAATAAATGCATACCTTATTGCATGTATATCTGACCATTTAATATCTTTATTAACCAAGCTATAGGGTCACATTGAAGTATCTAGAGTTATATTTCAAACCTATTGCCAAGAATTATTATCCTGCATGTATGGCTGTATGTATTTAATTTGAGATGTGTGCGTTATTTCTTTGTAACTTTTTATAGCAATGATGACGAGAGGCTCTCCACAGTCCTCAGTCTACAGCTAAATAGACCACAAATCTGACTTGATTTTATGTCAGATTCCATAGTTTCATCTAGTTTTGAAAGTGACATTATCAGCTAATATTTGAACTTCGCTTTATTAGGCATGAGAGCAAACTAGCTCTATTTCTTTTGCACTTTGTCAACATTTATTGATAGTTCTTAGCTTTTAAGTCTCTTCACCTCAGCAAATTAGGGATCAGATTGCTGCTTTCTTCTGCAGAGTAGCTGATGGATAAACTCAAGTTCCAAGCATAGTAGGTGCATGTTAGACAAAGGAGTTTACTACCAGAGAGATGGCCAAACTCATGTGGCATTAAACGATGAACACGAAAGCTGCACTCAAAGAGGGTCTAATGCATGAGCTTTAGACTTCTGATATATGCAGTATTCAACATCACAGGATAAAATGTAATGGAGGACAGTGCATAGCCATGTAATTCACCTTCCCCTGTTGTCTACTCTTTGGGCAATGAAGTGGATCATTGGTGGAGCAGAATTTCTTCAGGAAAAAAAACCAGGGGATTTTCTAATAGCTGGCTCAGTTATGCACTCCAAATACATGCCAAGAGAGCGAACTTACCCTTAGATAATTCTTAAATGCATTACTAAAGAAGACAGGACTTTAGGTTGAGTGACATCATTTGCACAACTTGTATCTTGCTCAGGGTGGGAACCTTTGTAGCTAAATGCCTCTAGAAGAGGCACTTTTTAAAGCTAAACTAAATGAACCCCCTTTTTGAATCCACTGTATAGTTTAGCATTTTAAACCATGACCAGCTCACTATTTCTTGAGCTGGAACTTGCTAATTTTCTATGGTCGTTTTTTTGTTTGTTTGTTTGTTTTTCCATGACAGTTGAGAAGGCCTGGCTTTGGCCTTTTGTTTCTTCACGAGAAGGTGTGACACTGACTATAAATGTTTCTTACCCTGAAACACTCTGAATGTGAAGCTGTAGTCAGGGTTGTACCTGGTGGTTTGATAATGGCTTACATGCTACTTTCTGTCTCTGTCCTAGTTGGTCAAAACTACATCTCAATCAGTGTTTCTCTTCCATTAACCACAGCTTCACGTTCACGTCTTGCCCTTTGATCTTCCCATTCCCCAGCATATTGAGGTGTCAAAGTATTTTCTGTCATGTAGGTCCAGAGAGAGTAACAGTTGCCACTGAAGTGCTTGCTATTTCACACAAACACCATTTCATACTTTCAATTTCTTGGCTCTTCTAAATCTATCCTGTGTCTCAATCAGAGTATTTGACAATCTTTGAGGACTCTGCTGCCTCTGTGCCAGTCAGTTCATCTTTCTACCAAAGTCATCAGTGGCACCACAGTATCCACTGCCTGCACAATTTAACAGGAAGCACAGATTAATCTTGTCATTTGCAATTCATCTTGAACATATTCATGTTTAGTACTCAAAAAATTGTTAGCTCCTCCCAATGCAGGGAATATTTTTAAAGGCAGAATATGTATTTATTTCCTAAAAACAACTGCCATTTTTCTCTTCTCATAAAATGTGTATGAACCAAAACTGCTAGGAGCAATGCCTCAAATAACTAGAAATGACCTTTTGTTGATAGAAATTATATCTTTTTTTTTCCTGATTGTATAGTAACAAGTGTACAAAACACATCTTAAACTAGGTTTGGTACTGACTCTCACCATGATGTCTGTGGCATTGTGTGTTACAGGGAAATAGCCCAGGGGTCATGAGAGAGTTTTTACTTCCAAAAGGCACTAGTAGTTGACTCTATTATTATGTGCACAGCTATTGTATGTACAGTTTCAAGCATTACATTGCAATAAGTTCTTCTTAGCCTAGTAAATTTCATATGTCCCTGCAAAAGGGATTTTTTATCAAAAGTGTGTTAGTGAACCATCTGCAAGAATCTATAAACGGAGCTGTACAATTATAAATGCATAAATCTAGCTTGGTTCTTAGTGATTAGTGAAACATCTTCTTTATATTGAGGTCTGCACACCTCTTGACTTTTCTATTTTGTCTGAAGTTATAAAACAGAAGTATTGGGACCCCCTCGACTTCTTTAATAATGAAATCAAGTTTCCTTCCTGGGGTTAAGCTGTCCAGGACATTTACCTTCAAGCATTAAGCAGGGGTCACTGCACAGTGTTTTGTGTGCTTTTCAAGCACAGTACATTTTGTAAGAGGTGCTTTGCAGTTATAATTCTTTCGCTGAGTTCCTGAACTCATGAAAAGTCTATTCTTGTTCAGACCTTAGATTTTGTTGACTTTGTTGTTGTTGTTGTATTGTTTTATTTCGACCTGAGGAAGTGTGAGTCTGGAGCGAGCAGCAAGTTCAATCCAGGGAACCTTTTCAAAAGTAACATATCGGCATTGCACTTTCTCTTAAGGTGCTAGGCATGTAAGGGAGAATCACAGATGTCTTAGGAAATGGTCTCCAAAAATTTTCTTATAATTATGTCTCTCTCCTAGTTTCCAGGAGCATACTTCTAAATCCCATTTTTTTCTATTTTAGAATAAATTATCTTTATACAATATTCAAACATTGATATCCATTCACCTTTGGCACTGAGTTTTCTCCTAATATAAAATAATTCATTTGTAGAGGCACTGAGTTACCATTCTATCTATGCTATACAAATGCCCTTTTTGAGGGCCAATAATTTCAGTACACTTTGTTTTACTCTGTGAGTCAGGTCTGAAACTGCACAAGGAGAGTGATGCCAAGCTGTCCAAAGAGTCCTGCTCAGGTCTCTTCCTAATCCTTCTCTGCCTTTCCCGAGTGTGCTTCTCCTCAGGTCTGATCCTGATGAGTGCTTAGTCTTCAAATGAAATGGCAATACAGTTAGTTCTCATTAGAAACCAAACCAGTATATTTTGAGAACCTGCTTGTCTAAAGTAGTCAATGCCTTTGTAAAGACTTAGCATATTTAATATTTATCATATTGTAGCTAGCTATATACACAGGCAGATGGACTATTTTTAATCCTCATTTGTGAATCATTGAGCTGTAGTAGTTTGCTTTATCTATTTGTGGGATTAAACAATACTGTTTAATGGTTGTAAACTTTTATAAAACCTCTGGGTTTTTTCTTTGACCCAAACATAATGTAAGTCTCAATGACAAAATATAAAAAGCAGAGATGAATGAAAACATATTTCATCCCTAGTTTTGTCTGCCTCTATAATGCACGTGCAATGCTTTGCAATATGTTCTTACTAGCATGAATGTACTATGACTACTTCATGAGGTTTTAATTTGTTTTACCTATAATAGCGTTTGAAAATGATGTGTCATTGACAACAATGAACTGTAACCACATTTACTTACTGCATAAACTATTTGTCTACTAACCGCTATGGCTCTGTTTCTTTAAAAACAACACCAAAAGCCACACCACACCTACATATACATACACTCCAGGTTGCACCTAAAAAACTAAATTTCTGTCCCTGGGATTTACATCTTGAGATAAGCTTTAAGGAGCTCCACAAGTGAGTTCACCTAAATTTTATCACAGTAAGCATATGGAATCCACTTTTTATATGCTAACACAGCTCTAAGTGCTCATCAACTGGTGTTTTCCACAAGGTGGGATGAGGTCAGGCCTAACCAGGTGGAGAGCTCATATCTGAGGCTCATTTCTCTAAACAACCTATAGCTTATCTCCTGAGTAACCTCAGTGTCACGGAGGCATCATCTGCTGGGCCTTAGCCAGACTATCAGAGCTAGAAGTGGCCTAGTACCATACACTTCACAGAAAAGCCTCTTGAGGAGTACTCACCTGAACCAACTCCATCAGGTTATAGGTGAGACTCCAAAAACTGAAGAGATTGACTCATTGAAGCTGAAAACCAGTCAGTGGCAAACCCAGGGATGAACCCCTGGCCTCAGTGCTCCAGGCTAGTGAACCCTTCATCACAGTGCTGTCTGTTCTTCCCTCAGGCCTCCCTGAAGCCTCCTGCTCACCCAACACCTGCCACTCTAGGCCGGTCTCATTGTAAAGGCAGAGGTGGCCACAGTGGCTTCAGGGCAGCCCAGCTTAAGAGTCTTTTGGAGGGGCTACTTGTGAATCAGAGAATCTTTTTTATCATCTTTCTTGAGACTAAGAGTGCTCATCTCTCTCCATCCTCTTCATCTCTGTCTTTTCCCTTGCTGCCTTCCCCATTTTTCAAGCATACTTGTGTCAAGTTCTCACTGAGTATTACATAGGGGCCTGGCCTATATTAGACTAGAAAGAGACCAAAGAGGGAGAAACGGTTCCTGTCTTCTGGAACTTGCTCTCTAGTGAGGAAATGAACTACACTTAGAGAATGAATGAATAAATGAAGACTTTCCAGCCTGACTGGTGGTGGCACAATGGATAGAGTGTTGACTCAGAATGCTGAGGTACCCCAGTTCAAAACCCGGAGTTTGCTGGCTTGAATTTGGGCTTGCCAGCTTGAGCATGGAGTCACTGGTTTGACTAGGATCATATGACATGGTCCCACAGTCACTGGCTAGAAGCCCTAAGTCATTGGCTTGAGCAAGGGGTCACTGGTTTGGCTGGAGCCCCTCCACCGCCCCCCCATAAACACACATATGAGAAACAATCAGTGAACAACTAAAGTGCCATAACTGGAGTTGATGCTTCTTTCTCTCCCTTCCTCTCTCACCAAAAAACAAAAACAAAAACAAAACAAAAAACAAACAAAGAAAAAAAAAAAAAAAAAAAAAAACCACTTAAAAAAACTTTACCAAAAAGAACACCTGAAACATATAATGTGATCAACAAATTTACCCTAATAGATTTAATTTAAAAAAAGTCCTTAGAAGGCATTCGTAGCATGAGGTGAAGTGAGAAAGAGTTAGAATTCTAAGAAGGGACAATTCAATGTTCAATGCCTCTCCCTAATCATAGGAGGGAAACCCACTAGTCTGACCATATCCTTCTCTAGCTTTCCTCTGTGGCTTCAGGACCAACATTTTCTTCACAGAACCCATGTTTCAATCATCCTGGACCCTTCTCAGGTGCCCCAACATGCCATGATCCTTCTTATCCCCGCCAGACTTTTACCTGCCTTCCAATCCTTGTTCTGACTAGTAAACTACTGACTCTAAAGACAAACTGGTAATGTCACCTCCTCGATTAAGCTATCCCACTTCCCTGTCCAGACATTATTAGTCCTTTATACCCCCCCACTTCCCTGTCCAGACATTATTAGTCCTCTGCACCTCCCCACCTGCAGCGGGTCTGGCAGGGATCTTGAACAATACTTCTATTTTAGCAATTGTCACTCTACTCATGTTGGCATAGCGCCCCCCACCCCACCACAAGACAGCGAGTTTCTTTGGGGAAGTAATCATGAAAGAATGACTCTTTCATGATTAATTACTATTGTTGAATAATGATATTATCTCTAGTCAGAAGGATAAGGTCCAAAGGCATTGGGCTAAGGCCGATCCTGGTCAGTCCTTCCCTACACCCCTCCCTCATCTCAACTCCCACCCCCATCTCTGCCATGTAAAGCAGCCCTCCCAGGAAAGAGGGGCCACAAACCACAGGCTTCAGGAGGATTCCAGCCAACAATGACCTTGACTCTTACCGTCCCTTGACCTGGACTAGAAATGAGCTCAGAGAGCCTGCTCATCTTTTGGTCAGTCTTTGAGGGCCGGGAGAAAGCACTTTGTCTAAGGTTATATGGAGACCTGACTGCAGAGACCAAGGTCCACCGATTCTGGCAGGAATCCACGTGACTCGTACATACAAGGCATGCTAAGCACTTTCACATTGGCTATCTTTTTTGATCCTTGCAAGCCTTTGAGGCAAATATTCTCCTACTACAAATGAAGTAACTGGCACTATTTGCCAAAGGTTGCTCTTGTTAAGCAATGGAGCTGGACTGGAATGTAGGTCTTTGGGTAGCTTTGTCTTCTATACCAGTGCACCTCAGACTTTACCATGCGTCAGTCACCTGAAGGGCTTGTTAAACCCGAGTGCCGCCCACCCTCACCAATTCTGATTCAGATCAGGAGTGGGATTAAATATTTGCATTTCCAACAAGTACTCACGTGGTGCTAATTTTTCAAGAAATGTGGGTCTACACTAAACTATTAATTTGTTCTGTGCCCTTGGGCTAACCTCTTCTCTTTCTGTCTTCCTTAATTTCTCCATGCCTAAAACAAGGAGGCTAGATTAAAACGATGATTTCCAAACATTTTAACAGCAAAACCCATCTTGCAAAAAAATTTTAACTCCTATGTAGGATGCCATTATAGACAATAGATTGAGACTTCTCTAGGGAAGTAGTGGAGGGAAAGCAAGAGACTGCAGCACCCACCTCTTCAGGGAGCAGGTGCTGAGCTGTCTCCCAGAGTACCAGATTTTTCGCTCCTTAAGATGCACTTTCCCGCCTGACCAGATGGTGGTGCAGTGGATAGAGCGCCGGACTGGGATCCGGAAGACCCAGGTTTGAGATCCCGAGGTCGCCAGCTTGAGCGCGGGCTCATCTGGTTTGAGCAAAAGCTCACCAGCTTGAGCCCAAGGTCATTGGCTCAAGCAAGGGGTTACTCGGTCTGCTGAAGGCCCACGGTCAAGGCACATATGAGAAAACAATCAATGAACAACTAAGGTGTCACAATGCACAACGAAAAACTAATGATTGATGCCTCTCATCTCTCCGTTCCTGTCTGTCTGTCCCTGTCTATCCCTCTCTCTGTCTCTGTAAAATAATAATAAAAAATAAATAAAATTAAAAAAAAAAAAAGATGCACTTTCCCACCCCCCAAAAAAGTGGAGGGGAAAATGCCTGTGTGTTGTATGGAGCAAAAAATATGGTATTTTATTAAATATTTTAATACACCATTTTGTTCAGAATATTTTTTTTTCTTATTTTCTTCCTTAAAACCATAGGTGTGTCTTATGGTCAGGTGCGTCTTATGGAGCAAAAAATATAGCACTTTTGTAAATCTCTTGACTATTTGTAGTCTAGATGCTCAATCTTTGAAGGCTCATTCAGCTCTTGACATTTCAGGATGTAAAAAGACAGCAATTGTCACTGTGGCAGGAGAAGGAACAGTTAGAAAAAACCTGATTTTAATTGGGGCAGGAGACTGCTCGGCCTATACCTAATGCTTGGATCCACACAGGACAGGGATTCTTAACCCTGTCAGGCTGCTGGGTTCATGGACCCTTTAGTAGTTGGGTTTCATCTATAATCAACTCTAGAAAAATTATTATATACACACAGCCACAGAGATATTCAGGATACCCTTTAAAAGGTTGCAGACCACCCTAGAGGTCCTAACTCAAGGTAAAACCCTCGACTGAGAGCTCTGGCATAACATGTCCACTAAATTCCTCCTTGGCATTTTCATAGCATGAGCCTTCTCCATCATTCCTTGGCTCAGCCACTTCGTGGGCCAGCTCTTTGCCTGAAGTATTGCCTGGTTCTGTCCCTTGCCACCCTCCTCAGGGCCCAGACTTGGCCCCGTGAAGATGCCCACCGTGTTGCCCAGGTGAGCACTCTCCCTGGATCAGGGGCTGGGGATCTGTAGCTGGAGTTGACATCAGTCAACCACGAGGCTGGAAATATGGCCTTGAGAAAAACAGAGACCTTGTGGAGGCACACTAGACATCCCTTAAGATACTTGTGACTTCCTCCTTTTTCACTGGGCAGAGGGCTCTGAGGGGTGAGAACATGATTTATTCATCTCTATCTCCTGGCAGCTCAGGGCTGACACAGGGAAGGGAGTCAGTGTCTGAGGGAATTGGGTAACCACAAAGGAGCTCTGGGTCAGTCCCTAAGGCAGCTCTAGCTACAGTGCCCACCACAAAGAAGTCCCCTCTATCTTTTCTAGGCCAGAAGGAGTGGGAAAGTAATGAGGAATGGTTTCTTTCGCTTTCAACTGCTATTTGGTGCCCGGTGAGGGTGGGCGGGGAAATGAATCAGAAAGCTGCTGGGTAATATCAAGAAGGTCGGTATTCCTGCTGCCAGGGAGGTTCTGAACAGATCCCCCAGATCAGGGGTCCCCAAACTATGGCCCGTGGCCGCATGTGGCTCCCTGAGGCCATTTATCCAGCCCCCGCCGCACTTCCAGAAGGGGCACCTCTTTCATTGGTGGTCAGAGAGAGGAGCATAGTTCCCATTGAAATACTGGTCAGTTTGTTGATTTAAATTTACTTGTTCTTTATTTTAAATATTGTATTGGTTCCCATTTTTTTACTTTAAAATAAGATATGTGCAGTGTGCATAGGGATTTGTTCATAGTTGTTTTTTGTTTTTTTTTTTATAATCCGCCCCTCCAATGGTCTGAGGGACAGTGAACTGGCCCCCTGTGTAAAAAGCTTGGGGACCTCTGCCCCATATGGTGGCAGGGCTCTGTTTCCAGCAATGCTTCTCTTCTGGGGCCTGATGCTTCCCGGCAAGCTGGGCCAAAGCTACAGCTGAGGGGCACAAAGATGGTTTTGAGTCAGGAAGAAGGTATGAACGGGCCCTGCTGGTGGAAACAATCAGGGGCAGTGGGCCCAGGACCCAGCTCCCACTCCAAGCCCCATTCTGAGCCTGCCTTCTCTGGAGCCCCCAGAGTGAAGGGAGGCCTACATTGGTCTGCCCCAGCATACAACCCCTCATCTCATAAACACCAAAACAACAGTTGGCTGTTTATTATTTTTCAAATAGAAACAAACAAACAAACAAAATCATCCAAATGACATTGTGGTGAACGCTGAGTGACGTGGCTGATAAGGGCTGTCTCCCTGGTTCATTCATGGACCATCAGGTGCAGTGGGGGGTGGACTCCTGGTCCAGCAGAGGCGGTACTAGGGTGGACATCAGAAGAGCTGCAGACCAGTTTTGAGTCCATGCAGCTGGCCCTGGCTCCAGAGGAGGCCCTCCAAGCTGGTGCTGCTGTTGCTACAGTTGCCACTGCCGATGGCACAGTTCAGGCCCACGGTGCTATGGAGATGGGGGGATGGTGGTCATGGGGGAGGGCAGCTCGAGGCTCTGGAAGGGCCATGGGAGCTTGCTTGTGTGTCTATGGGAAGGGCCCACTGTCCTGCCTTACTTTACAAAGAAGAGAGGAGAGCAAATCTAAGAAACCACTTCAAAGAGGGCCCCCCGCCCCGGGCTGGCTCTGCCATCCCCTCAGTTGAGGGAGGAAAGGGAGGCGTAGAAATTTTTGTATGAAATTTTCCGCAGAGCTCCAGTACATAAAGACAGCTTTTGTCATTGTGGCAGAGAGAGGGAAGAGTTAGAGAAAAATTAAAGCACAGAAATCCAGGTTGAGGTAGGAGGGGGACCCGCAGGAAGATACTGAAAGTGGCTGCCTTAACAGGCTTTCTTCCAAGGCCCCAGAGAACCTAGGCTGGACCCTTCCCAACCCCCGCAGCTAGCTAAGGGACCCAAGGCCATGCTTGGGCTGCAAGACTAGGCCCAGCTCCCAACCCAGGACTTCAACATTGCTCTAGGGAGACACTGCACAGTCCCCTTCCCGGCCCTGCTCAGAATACTCTGGCTTCCCCTGCTTCCTTCAGGTCGAAGGACCCTCCAGGTACATGAGGGTGACAGCTGAGAGCAAAGGCATCATCCCTCCCCTCGGGCACATCCATGGTTACACTACAGCATCTGAAAAAAATGTTACAGATGATCTAGTCCCATCCCATCCCATTACCACTGATTTACAGACAAGGGAACTGAGGTCCAGACATGAAGGGGCCTGCCCAAGGCACAAAGTCAAGCCAAGGGTGGGGATGCCTGCTGCAGCAGAGGAAAGCTCCCGACTACAGAGGGTATGGGAGCTGGGCCAAGTTAGCCTCCTTCTGGAACTAGCTCCACCTGCCTACACGTCACCCTTGACACCCTGGTGTTGATCAAGCCAGTCTTACCCCAGAGGAGAGGAGGTCTCTCTCTCTCTCTCTCTGATGTGTGGGCTCTACTCAACAAAGCAGCACCTGGCTTCCCCAGCCTCCTCCCTTCTCTTCTCCAACAGGCCTGCTGTCCCCAAGTCTCAGACAGTGAGTTCAAGGCACTGCCTTGGGCCTGGCCACGGCTTGCCTCTCAGTTCTACAGGGCTCTCCCCGGATGTCCAGAGGAAGAAAGACTCACCACCCAGGGCCTGGGCAGGCAGCATCAGGACAGATTCTCAGTGTCAGGGGCCCACAGAGCTCTGTCTCTCTGGTACCCATAAGACTCTCCTGGTCACCATGGCCTTGCAATCTGGAATATACAGGCTCCCGGGACAAGCTCCTATGTGTTACTGCCAGCAGAACCCCTCAGCAAGGGCTGCTTGGTCCCTGCCTCCCTGATGACTCAAGAGCTCCAATGCCTGCAATACAGAGGCAAGCTTCCAGGGAGAGCATCTAGTTCTATGCAGGTCTTGCTACCAAGGTACCTGGACAGTGTGGGGAGGCCTACTGACTACTCTGCGCACCTTTGGACAAACCCCTTCCCCTTTCTGGACCTCACGTTTCTCCTCCAGAACATGAAGAGGCTGAATTAGAGCATCTGTTCTTGACCTTTTGGGGGTGGTAGACCCTTTAGAGCAGTGGTTTGCAACTGGTCTGCCAGAAATTTCACATTGGTCCATCAAAGTGTTAACCACCCTGATGTTGTATGAAGATTACAGAGTCTAGAATCACTGGATCTATAATCTTCATACAACAACAGACTGGTTAACTCTTTCACAGACCAGCACAAAATTTCTGGTGGACTGGTCCATTAATACTGGTGGTTGAAAAACACTGCTTTAGAGAATCTGTTGAAAATTAAGAAACTCTCTCCTCCCAAAATGCACACACACCCAAACACACAGCCGAACACTTGATGCAGTCTGAAAGAGGTGCCAAACCCGCTCTATGTGGTTGCCTCGCTGCCTCCCCCATCTAGAGGCTGGGAGCCCCTGCAAGGACCCAGCCAGGAATTGGAGCTTGTTCCCTCAGTCAGACCCTGACCAAGGTCAGCTACCTCCCCTGCCCACCCCACTTTGTGTTCTCTCCCTTCGTCTTCCTTTTCCTCCCTCCCTACCTCCTGGAGGAGGCAGAGAAAGGGGTGAGAAATCCTGCTGCTTGGACACTCACCCCATTTTGCCTGTTGGGGGTTCCAGCCGCTGCTCTAGCACAGGCTGGTCCAAAAGATACATGGTGTCATAATTCTCCAGCATAAGCTCTGCGGGGTCCTCGGTCTGGCCTGGCATTAGGCCTAGGGGAAAGGTATCCCACCGCACATCTTCTGTGGAGCAAAGGGGGAAGGCAAGAGTGGGTTGACTGCTAGTGCTCCAGCACACCACCTCCTTAGTCTGAGCACTGCGCTCGGCCTTTGTGTATCCACAGCCGTTTCTCTCCATGTCACTTCTCCGGAACTACTCTCAACCTTAGCGCCCCTCCCCCTTCCCCAGTCCCCCATACACACTTTATGACCCTCCTTCCTCTGTGTTCATACACACTGCTACCACCGCCACCCACACTATGTGTACAGAACTATGAACGCTTTTGTTCCTCTCTCATCTTTTCTCACATCCTCAGAAATGTCCCCACACACTGACAACATCTTCAAACCTGGCTGTACCACTAATGTAAACCTCTGACCCTCACCACTATTTCCAAAGACACACGTCCTGGAAAATCTACATGCCTCAGACTTCCCATCGTACTGCTTTCCCAAACCCCCCAACACCTCAGAGCATCTGAATGATCTAGTTTTCCTACTTACACACACATAAACTCCCTGACATTCTTGAAGGCCACACCACTTCTTAGTGGCCTTGCCCTGAGAGATCTACACACCAGCTCAGGATGGACATGCCCCCGGAGATATGTCCCCCAGTGCAAAGTCTTACTGTCCAGCTGCACAGAGCACATCCCTTCTCTGGGGCAGGGCTGTCTCACTGCACATCGCAGCCCTCACCACCTAAGTGCACAGGCCAACTCCTCTGTTCTGTGAGGTTCCACTTCACTCTGTCTCCTACTCTGCTCAGTCTCAGGCACACAACCCACAAATCTCAATGGCACTGCATCCCCACATGCGCATGCAGAGGAAGCAATGGCAAAGGAGACACCTTTAATATCCTAGCCTTTCAGTATTCCCAAACGACTCTTTATCTCCTCCACTCCACACATACTCCACCTGAGAATGGACTGTGTCAGGCCTTCTCCACCCCTTCCACTCTGACTTAAACATTTTCCACAGTTTTATGCTAAATCCCCATCACGAACTTTACACCAGTACACCCAGTATTTTAAAGCAAAGATTTCAATGGTGAGGTCCTCCAAGTAAATCCAGTTTCTGGCCTTCTGTATTTCCCCAGTAGTGAAAGAATTCTCCCTCTCATAATGCCCCTAGCAATCTGGAAAGTACCAACCCTGGACTAGCCTTTTAAGTTACCACGAGAAGCCTCTCTGGAAGGGTTGTTCCCGTTTCCCCACTCGTGGCTCTTTCACAGGAAGGAAGTTGTGCCAGTCTTGATACCCTGCACTGCCCTGTGCACACAGAGATACTTTTGTACACAGGGCCCCTCCCCCCATGTCACCAACCTGATCCACCTGTCTCCCCGTCACCGACATCCTAACCCTGCAGACATCGCTGCTCCTGCCTCTACAGCCTGATGCCCTTATACATGTTCCTTCAGTGACAGCACAGACCCATACAGGTGACTTGATAACTGTCTCCCTGCCTGTTCTCAGGCCTTCCCATATACCCCCATCATATTGCTATCTCTCTGCCTCATACAGATACCTCCTGGCAACCTTGCCTCCCCTTCCAAAAACATGTGACTATGTGTGCAAGTATATACAGATGGGTGTAGTGACTTCACAATAATCTCTTTTCCATAGCCCCTTCTCTTACACACACACACATACACACACACACACTCTGCCCATGTCAATGCCCCTCACTTCTGATATTTACAAAGACCTGCAGCCACAGACCTCCTCCCCCTATATTTCTGTTACTGTGTTTAGGTTTGTCCAGCACACGCACACACAGACATGTTCCTTCACCCCTAACACTCAGAGCCTTTATGTCCCTGCCCTTCCACACATTTACACACAAGGACAAAGGCTCCACATTTCCCTCTACGTTCCTTCACTGTTCCCCCTTTCTCCCTTGTTCCCTGCCATGTCCGCCCGACGCCAGACCAAGTCCCAGCCGCTTTCCTTCCCTCCCTCTGGCCGCATCACACAGGCTGCACCTATGTCTGTGAATACATACACACGCATCCACCAGACTTTCCATTCATTTGAGGTCTCCCTGCTTTAAGGTACCTGCTCCCTACCCTAAATGAGGATACTTATGAAAGACCACACTCAGGACAGATTCCCATTCCCGCACATTATCAAGCAGGCCTCCCTGGCCGCTCCCAGCTTCATCTAACTTGTATGCTCACCTGAAAATCATGTCACTCCTTATTCTCACTATTCTGATCTCACTTCCACTTGATCTACTTTAATGCCCCCAGAATCCTGACTCATCAATGCTCAGCTTCCACATGTGTGTGCAGTCACATATACATAGGAAGATCTCTGTCTGTCTGTGCATTCCTGCATGTGAAAAACACATGCAGAATCAGACACACATACCCTGCACCTCTCACTTTCTCCTTTACATCTTGCTGCACAGGGCCAACACCTGCACCATGCCCTCTGAGTGTGCTCTCCATACAAGGAGGCCAGCAGGATGACAATGTTTTGGTCCCTGGCATTTACATGCTGTCCTAAGGGGGAGGGAACGCAGCTATTATATATATACCAGGCTGTCTCCAAGGCTTGTCTCACACTTGTGACCCTCTGCTCCTTTTTGTTTCTTCTCTAGGATGGAGAAAAGCCTCAAGAGGCATCCTAAGAGAGCAAACAGGTGGGGGAGAAAGTAGATTCCAGGCTTCTTACCTGAGCTGACTTGCCACACAGACCCCTGCAGCGCTACTCTTTTGTGAGCCAGGAGCCTGACATTCTTGGCAGTGGGGGACTCTTCCTCCAAAGAGAAAGGCCCCACCTCCATTCTGTCTTCCTCCTCCTCATCTTCATCTTCATCTTCATCATCATCATCATCTTCATCATCACCGTCATCGTCTTCATCCTCCTCCTCCTCCCACTTCTCTTGGTCATCATTTTCCTCTTCCTCCTCTTCCACCTTGTCTTCCAAGACCTCCTTCTTGACATCATTGAGGATGTTCTTCTTCTGCTGCGGGGCTTCCGCTTCAGGCCCCGAGCTCAAGCCAGCCGGATGGAGGCTCCAATACAGGCTGTCCACTGTGTATGCAGACCTCCCGGCAGGGGCGCTCACAGAGTCCGCCTGCACCAGGCTGGGTTTTCCATTCTGGGTATAAATGGAACAGATGCGCAGCAGCTTCTCCTGCTCCTCGTCTGGCAGGACCTGCCCCATGGCTTTGAAGATGCTGAATAAAATGAGGGGTGGGGTGAAAAGGACTCAACATCTCAAGTCACTACAGACCCATCACTACACAACTGGAACTTGGTCTCTGAGGTTCCAGACCTGCCCCTGAAAGGCAGTGTAGCAGAGCAGACAGAACACAACAACAAGACTATGGACCTTGAACAAGCTCTGTGATTCCTTTCTGTGGCTCACTCACCTCCATTCTCAGGAAAGTATGGAAAATTGACAGGATGCCTGGCACAGTGCCTGGCACATAGTGGCCATTATCATGACCAGCTAGCTGGACTACAATGCTATGTAAATGCACAAACTAGCCAATAGGCCCAGAGGGCCGGACATGAGAATGGCAGATCCTCTGTGCTAGCTGAGCAACGTGTCCTGAGGTCCAAAGATATGCCTGGAAGTGTGCTGGGCTCCTTATGAATGGAACATAAGTATGATCCCTTTCTGGAAACAACTACAAACTAGCCTGGAATGGATAAAAAGGAAAAAAATGCAGCAGTTGACAAGACAAAGCAGGATGTGGCAGGGATGTCAAATGAGCACTGAGGACCTCGGGCACTACTGGAGCTCAGGGGCAGAAGAGAGCACAAGGAGGGCAGGAGAGATCAAGGGAAGACTCCGTGCAGAGACGAGCGTGAGCAACAGTGCTTGTGCGTCTGGTGGGACAAGCCTGGCTTGTGGGGAGGGGCTGTGCTGAGGAGCTGTGGGGGAAGAACAGGCTGCAAAGGTGAAGTGTGTGTTGGGCGGAGGGGTCACCTGATGACTGAGTCCAGGGGAAGGCTGCCTTTCTGAAGATCACCACGGTGCCGTGTCCGTGAGGCAGACGGCCCAGACGTGGCCGCCCAGAGGGAGGGAGAGCAGGGAGAGGCGGTGAGGGCTGACCTGGGGCTCGGGCAGTGGAGATGGGAGGGAGAGAAGCTGGGAAGGACGACGGACAGGAGCAGGGCTTGATGACCAGATGGCAGGACTCAGGCAAAGAAGAGTTAAAGATGACGACACAGTACACACAGAGGACGGCACCCACAGCACAACCACCAACAGATACAGAGCCGCTGGGGAGGAAGAGGGCGGGCAGCCCTGGCAGCAGCTCACATAGGACCAGGCACCTGCTTGCTGATGGAGGCATGGCTGCTTGGACAGGACAGCAGCCTCTTCTCAGTCTACCGAGTCTGAACTGTGGGCTGTTCTTGGACACGCCACGCATGCTGTGGTGGCTGTTTTCTCTCTGAGCCCCGACGGCAGACTCGTCACACGAGTGGTCTCCGGTCACTGCTCGCCGGGTGCAGGGCTGGGGGTAGTGACTCATGGGAGACTGGGGACTTTCTCCGCAGGGCTCATTTCCTATTCTGAGAGCACGCTGGGTCAACCTGAATGGCTGCGGCTGGCTGGCCGGGGGGAAGCTTGTGAAAAGCTTCCAGCCTGATTAGAGGAAAAGCCAGAGAGACATTCTCTTCCCTCTCACTGCGGTCAATTGCTATGATTAATAATCAATATTCCCGGGCACTTGAAGCCGGAAAGGTGCCATGTCACGCTGTTTGTTATTACCCACCCGCTCTCTCCACCTATCTAGTCTGACCACGGAGGCACAGGGCTGACATGGATCTTAGAATGTATCTCTGTCCTTGGGTTTTCTGATCACAGGTCAGGTGGTTGGAAACAAGGTGGCCTCTGGCCTCACAAGGCCTATGCTCACATCCTTGCCCCGCCATCAACAAACCGTGTGATTCTGGGTTAAGTCCCTTCGCTCCTTGGAGCCACAATGTCTTTCTTACCTGTCTAATAAGGACATTATTCCTCTACCTTCAATGACTACTATGTCAAGTGAAATATCTTCTACAGAAAACACAGCACCATGCCTGACATTAATCACCAGTGCTGTCTTTTATTTTTTGTCTAGAGAAAACAAAAGCCAAGTTTTTTATATGCCTAACAATGCAAGCTTGCTGCATTAGTGTCATCTAATGGAACACTGTAGAAAGAACACAGGAGTACGGGTAGGATATTTGTATTTCGGCCTCAGCTCTGACTTGCAGACTTGCTACTGACATAGAGCAGAATACTTAGGCAAATCCTATTTCTCAATCTGTGGAATGGGGAGATCTGAACTACATTCACTGATTATCCGGGAGAAGCGGGATTTGTGCACAAGAAATCGTACCCACTGAGCTGCTGTCACTGCTGGCATATGTCGCATCCCTCTAGAATTCTTGAGTTGGGAGATCTCTGTGGTCCAGACTTCTCCAAGACCAGCAGCTTCCACTCTGCAGGCACTTAGGATTGGAAAGTACCTTGAAGGTCACCTATCCAAATCTCTCCACGCTCTCTGTTCACTCCCTCCCCCCCACGACACACATGCTGTGTTCTTTCTGGTTTTGAAACTTCCTTTATTCTTTTCTTGTGCTTAATCTGCTCCAATGCCTCATCTGTGATCCTTTCCTGATCCCTCCGATTTTCGGTTTTCCTCAGTTTCCCACCCATTCACATCTCTTCCATTCTAGAGCACAAGGACCTGGAGATCTGGGTGCTTGGTTCAGTCCCATCTCCCGCGGGTCTTGCCCTGGCTAGCTTTGTCTACAAGGCTACCTTTCTTCTCTTATAAGCTACTACTTATAGCGATAATAACATAAGCTACTTCTTATAAGCTATGATTGTGCCCCAAAAGGCATAAGGGCTTGAGAAAGATTTTCTGACTCTATGGGGGGCATCAGCAGAATAAGAGGGTCTCAGAACCCAGACTCCCACTCCATTCATTCCCAAGGCATGGAGTGAGCTCCCATCTAAGACGGCACTGCTGGCAATGAGACAGCAGAGTATAGTCTAGCTTAACAGTGTTTACTAAGACCTGTTGGGGCCTGGACTTACGTAGTGTGCTGGGGCACAGACGGCTAATGCAGAGCCCTTGCACTTGAAAAGTGTTGTCTGAGAGAGGGAAAGATACAGTAGGGGAAGTAGACACAGCAACACAAAATTGCAGATTGCGGAAGTACCTGAGAGAGTCAACATGGCGGGATAGATGGTACCAGCACCAAGTGAGACAGGGAGCAGAACAGGAAGAACACCTTGGGGTTGCAGAGGTCGGGGTAAGAAGATC
Organism: Saccopteryx leptura; assembly: GCF_036850995.1. Classification (NCBI taxonomy): domain Eukaryota; kingdom Metazoa; phylum Chordata; class Mammalia; order Chiroptera; family Emballonuridae; genus Saccopteryx; species Saccopteryx leptura. Next base: position 70,541,307 of record NC_089516.1, on the reverse strand, counting down.
AGTTCTCTTTTGGTCACAGTAAGGTGTCTGTGGGGACCTTACACCATTCAACGGGAGATATCTAACATGCTGTCGAATACAGGAGGTTGGATCTTCGGGGAAAGGCCTGGACTACCCAAAGATTTGGGTCTTGGTATTTTGTCAGAACTGGTAAAAAAAAAACACGGACATTTCAAGGTGGGAGTGTAAACAGCATTGATGCAGCAGACACAGCGACAGACAAGGGCCCACTGGATTTGGTAATTAGAGGGTCAAAGCAGCTCTGAAGGTGAATGCCAAATTGTGGCTGGTTGGAGAATAAGAGAGTAGTGAGGAAACTGAGATTGCTGAGGGTAGATTCTTCTTCTGAGATGTTCTGATGGGAGGAGTGACAAGCTGGGGATAACCTGACAGAGGAATGAATGCTGGGTCCGAGGTTTTGCTTGTGTTGTTCTTGTTAATTTTCTTTGGAGATAAGAAACACTCAAGAGAAACATTCATAGGTTAAAGAAGAAGTGGCAGAAGAGCAAGGCAGGGGCTGGGAATGGGCCCCAGCAGTGGCGACAGAAGTAGCCCCAGAGCACAAATGGAGGAGCAGGCTGGGAGGTGGGGGAAGGCAGCCTCATCCCGAAAACGGTTAGCACCTTGAGAACAGCCACAGACCGGGTCACGAGCACTGGATGTTGGGTTGAGGGGGCCCTGCTCCATGCCTCCATGTGCTCAAGGAAGCTAGGGTTAAAGGTCAGAGGGAGAGGGACTTGAGCTGAGTGGTAAGCATGCAGAACAGTCAAGAAAGAGTAAAATGGGCAGAAAAAACATAACTGAGGTCTGGCCCAACGTTAAAAATCACAGCTATGCAGCGGCAGTAATCCACAGGCCTGTGTGGTTTTCTCCAGCAGGGCTCAGCTCCCCGGGCTGAGCAGTGGGAGAATCGGAGTGGGGATCCAGCCTCTCTCGGGAGTTTGCCACTCAGATACGCCACTGGATGGGCAGAGCCAGGGGTGCTGATGAGCAGCTGAAGTAATCAAGCACAGAATTGAGGGCAAGCAAGACTGAGGGGGGCTGGAAATGGAGGGATGGAGGTCTGGATGCCGGCAAAGAGCAGACGCCCCGGGATACAAGGTGAGGACTGGAAGGACAAAAGGTTGTGGTCACGGAGTGGGACATGGGGACATCAGCTTTCGGGGACGGAACAGCTCTGAGTGATGGAAATGGGTTGCTGTGTGTCAGGGAGAAAGAAGATTGCTGGAGTGGAGAAGCTGCAGGGTGTCAGACGGCTCATTCCAATGAAATAGATTTTGCTCCAGGAAGCAGGAAGAGAATTGGGTGGCAAAGCCTTCTACGGCTATGGCAGAAGTAACTCAGGGAGAGGAAAGGAGACAACCGCAGATATTTACAGGGACCAGAGCAATATTCAGTGTGGCCATGGTGCCCTGGGTAGATCAGGTCAAGGAGGACCACATGAGGTGGGCTTAGCATGACAGATTGGGGTGGAATCAGAAAGATCTTTGAGTGTCAGGCTAAAATGCCTAGATGTCATCAGGAAGGCAATGCAGAGCCACAAAGGACTCAGAGCACCTGTCAGAGATAGATTTTGGGAAGACAATAGAGACAGCACTGGGCTTAAGAGGCAGAAGACCGGGCTCAATGGATAAACAGCAGCTACTATTTATTGTGCACTTACTCTATATAGGCCACTGCGCTAAGCGTTCTAAGGGAGCTGAATCATCCATTCTCTTACTGGACTCGGTTCAGCTAGGTCTTAAACTGTGTCACCTTAGGCAAGAATACCCTACTCCTCCCCAACCTGAGACTCAGTTCTCCAATCACTCAGTAGAAAGGAGACGGGACTAGGTATCCTTGCAAGGGCCCGTCTAACTCTGCCATTCTAGAGTTGTGTGGCCTTGAGGCCTGCAGGGCCTCCTCCTCTTAACGGATGGAATTCAAGAGACTTACAGCTGAAGGAGACGGGGGCTGGCCCAGCAAGGTGAGCCCAAGCAGGACTCAACCAGCTGAGGCCAATCAAGGGAGGCAGAGCAGTTGAAGAGCCTCCAGCTCTTTCTTGCTTCCCACTGGACTGCAGAAAACCGGCGGGCATTCCGTCCTGAGAGAGAAGAGAGGGCCTGAGGGGAAGGCACTGGCAAGCCCCCCCGGCCAACCGCACCTTGAAAATCTTGACTCCGTACTTCCCCACATCACCCACAGACTCCCCGCTCTATACCTCCCAACTGCTCAAAGCATTCTGGAGGCTCTTTGCCTTCAGCTCAGTTTAGTTGACTCTGAGAAGAAAGAGGAGGGAGATTTGTCCACTGCTGCTGCAGGGCCCTCTTAGGCAAATCTAAACCTTTAACAAGTGATATATCCACCTCTTGCTATTCAGCTGAGCTGAGAACTGTGGCAGATGCTCTTTTCTGGGCTGCATTAGGCCCTGGGACTAGGGCTAGTCTCCTTCCCTCACCAGTCTTCGTGTTAGCCACGATCAGTTCAACGGTCCATCTGAGGATGTAGGTGGGCCGGATCCCACTGCTCCCCAAGGCCGACAGCTCAGAGAACATCCTCTCTAGCAGAGCCTGAGTGAAGGTCTGGCAGTGCAGGCCCCTGAGCAGGGGCTGCCAGAATTGAGAGAACGGCTTTGGTACCAGGATATCGTTGAAGTCCGAGTTTTCTGCTTGTAAGGGCCAGATGTTGAAAGAGAATGGGAAGGTGTGTGGGGGCATGCCAAGGGAGACAGGGATGGGGAGGGAGAGAGCGGAAGGAGGGATTCAGGGAAAGTAGGGGGAAGCAAGGGGAGAAAAGAGAGGGAAAAAGAAGGGACCCCACCACCAACAAACAAGAGTTGCCATCGCAGAACAGAAGGAAAGTGGAGAACAGAATAGCAGGGGAAAAACTAATTAGTATCTAGCAACAAATAAGTTGACTCAAAACAGTATAAAAGAATAAAAGCTCCGTTTCTAGCTTCAACTTTGTCAATAACTCACTGTGTGACTTTGGGTCAGTACCTTCCCCTCTCTGGACCTCAGTCTGCCCATCTGTAACATGAGGATGGTGGGCTAGATGACCTCACAAGGCCCCTTCAGTTCTGCTGTTCTAGCTCTCTAGCAAGTGGCTAAATCACAATTAACGCAGCACAGTAATGGCATTAAGACTCCCCCCAGCCCACCCTACCCCATCCCATCCCATCCCACCCCACCCCACCCCACCCTACTCCACCCCACCCCACCCCACCCCAACCCACCTACCCCACACAATTCCAGGCCACAGCAGAAAAGCCCAGTAAGGGCTTATCAGTATGGCTACCTGTTCTTCTCAGCCCCGTGGGGCCTCCAGACGCAACAGAATGGCAGGAAACAGCCTTTTCACCCAGCTCAACCCTGTTGTTCTTGCCCAAAAAACACAGTAACCTAGGCGCAGTGGGCCCCCAAAACCCTACCTTCATATTCTATCTTCAAAGCTGCCAACTGCTCAAATGTGGGGATGAGAAAGCCATCGTCCAGAAAAGCGTCCAGCACAGCTTCCCTGGAGAAAGATGACACTCAAACAAACGGAAGCAGGCACAAGACCCTCTCACGCTCCCCTAACCTTAACTCCTAGGGCAGCTAATGCCTCTGCTTCCAGTGGCCAAAGCAGCACGGTGTGGGCAAAAAGACAACTGACAGTTGGATCTCAGGCCACAGCCTCCTGGGGCAGGGCCTGGACCAGAGACTGGCATCAGTGGGTTCTGAATAAGCGCTACCAAGCACATACGGACCTAAGGCCCAGAATGAGGGCCGGACAAGCCTGGAAGCACAGATGGAGAAGTCTCAGGTCCACAGAGGAGTTCAGCATCTGCAGTCAAAGTGTCAAGGGGTTTTAGACTTAAGTTCCTGCTCAGACTATTTCTCCAGAGTCTCTGGTCTCCTACCCCTTCCCTTCTTCCCAGTTGTTCTCTTTTAGACTCTAGAAAAAGAAACTTTGGGGATCCAATTGCCGGACTGAATATGATCCTTATTCCTAGGGACCCCAAGAACCCAGAACTAAGTTACAGAGTTTGAAATTGTAGGCCACAGGAGTTCATTCCTCACCCCCACCTAGCTCAGATGAAAACGGCAACAGCCAACTGTCTCTTCCAGAGCTGGCAATTCCCCCAGAGGGGCTCCCCTAGCTGAGCAGGACTAGAGGGGGAACAAGAGTTCCACAGGTATCTCAATGCGTGAAGAGGTGCCGTGCTCAGATCCCACTCTCCATCAGGCTAGAGGAAGAAAGAGCTGCCTATCCTTCTATCAGTCTCCCTTCCCCTCAGATCCCCCTCCAAGAAGAGCACTTAGGGCAGCCAGCCAGCTGCTTTCTCAGCACAAGCAGGCAGACACTACCGTCTAGAGGCAAAGGACACTTTTCCCAGGTATTCGGGGGGGGGGGCACAACCCGCCCTTTGGCAACCAAGATGCCTAAGCTAGGCAGACGTTGATCAAAACAGCTTTGGACCTAGTAGTATCCTGGAAATGACGGCTCACGGCCATACTAAGTTGAGAAGGACTTAGTCTTTTGAGAAGCCAGGCCCTGGGAAGGCTGCTGTTCCCCGAACTGCAACTATCCAGCGGGTGCTGCTGCTCCCCAGTAGAATTTCAAAAGAAAAGACCTGCAGCGCCCACCATGTGTCTTCTACCTGAAACTTGGACAAGAGCTAGGCAGCAAAGCGGTATGGACTAAGGGTTTTCCTAGTTGCCAAGCACTCCACGTACCACTCAGCAGAGAGGAGCAAACCCAGCTAAGGAGACTAGGGGACGGATGACGGTAGACACCCTGCCTCTGGCCATTTTGCTGTTTTTCCAAGTAGGCAACCCCGCCCTGGTAGCAGCAGGGGCAAAGGAAAAGGGTCACACAGAAAGCAGGGTCACCCCATGGGGTGTCAGAACTATCCCCGAAATTTCCTACAGCAGAGGTTAGAAAGCTGGGACAGGGAAACTGATTTCAGTGACATTCTACATTCTACCCTAGAGATGAGGCAGCCCCCCTGGTTACTTAGTTACATACCTATTCTCCCACGTGATGCCCTTGAGCTCTGCCAGGATGCAGTCTGCATGTGGGGACAGGTGATTCCAGGCCTTAATGGCCTGAGGTAAATGCCTAAGTTTCTCCAGCACCTGCCAGCAAAGAGGCTCTCATCACAAGGCTGATTTAGTCAGGAAACCCGCCCCTACCCCACCAGGTTCCCCTCCGGTAGGATCTCTCAGTACCTTCCCTAAGGGGAAAGGGCAGGGCATGCAGACGTGGGCCCACCACTCCCCTATGGGACCTGAACCTGAAAATATCCTGACTGTCAAATGCCAGATTTTCTCCTTTTGCTCTTCCTCCCCACACCCAAGTTCCCCGAGCCTCCCAATCACCAGATACCCTCACAACGAGTTATCCATGAAGGGCATTTGGTTGGAGTTGTTGGGCATACTCTTGGGCCAAGGGGTGAGGGAAAGCAATGGGTTATGGAAGAAAGAAAATTCTGAGACACAAGCACTAATCCCAGTTCCATCATTAACTGCATATGTGACCTAGGGCTAGTCTACTTATCCATGGCTCCAATTTCTTCATCTGTGAAAAGGAAGGTCTGAGCTGGTTTCTAAGCTACCTCCCTTCCTGCTAAAAACAGCACCACTGAAGCGCGCCCAATCTAGGAAAGCTCTCGGGCGCCATCTGCTGATCAACTGCAGTACTGATCAGCACCTCTGCCCAGCTGTTCCCTACTAGCCCGTGGGACAGATTGTCCACAAATTTCCAGCATCTGCTCCCCTCCATCGGTGTGGAGGATAAGCCACCTGGACTCTGCGCCCTTTGCCTCATTCCTAGTGCCCCTTCTCTCTTACCAAGAAGATCCCTCAAGCTTTGCCACTTTTCTTTCAAATTCCTTCTCAGGACTTCTCTCAGGTAGCTGGCAAAAGGGAGGAAATGGCTGTGGAAGGTGAGAATATGCAAAGTCAAGGGCACTTTCTTACCTTAAATTGCTCCTCTTCATATGATACCAGTAGTTCTCGGGCTCTTTCTGAAAACAAAATAGGGAAACAGATAGGCCACCAGCCCAACCCCTTCCGCTGATGGGATTCTGAGCCCCACTGACCTCATTTCTTGAGTAACTAGAATTCTTTCCTTTCCTAATGCAGAGAGCTGAAGGAAGACACTTTGTGACAGGAATTCTCTTAAGCTAAGACTCACCACAGCCCCAGAAAAAGTGCTGAGTAAGGAAAATAACCAGTGTCAACCCTAAACCTGAGTCATCCAGGCTCACAGGCCCTTCTGTCTCCCCACCCCACCCCCAAGGACACCTACCATATAGCTCTTTATGTCTCCGAGCCTTTTCCAACTGCGCATCAACCTCTTTGTCACCTTTGGTGTCTCCGTCGTCCCTGACATCCAGCTCTTCACCTTTCCCCTCATCCTCAAGCTTTGGTTGCTGCTCTGTGATGTCATCAACAATGTTCTTTGATTCCTCTTGGTTGTCCTCTTCTGCCTCGTCCTTGTCCTCCTCCAACTCCCAGGTCTCTCTCAGGCTGTTCTCCAGCTGGCGGCACCAGTAGGTCTTCTGGAGCCAACTCAAAACAAAATAGCAACCTAGAGGAGGGGAGGAAGGAAGGCCATGCAGTAGGGGCCGTCACGGGCAAGTGCTGCCTAGCAGGCCCCTAGCCTCATCTCGCAAGCACTGTGTGAAGGCCAAAAGAAGAGGCTGGATGCCTGACCAGGCGGTGGCACAGTGGATAGAGCGTCAGACTGAGACGTGGAGGACCCAGGTTCAAAACTCTGAGGTCGCCGACTTGAGCACGGGCTCATCTGGTTTGAGCAAGGCTCACCAGCTTGGACCCAAGGTCGCTGGCTTGAGCAAGGGGTCTCTCTCTCTCTTGTAACTCCCTGGTCAAGGCACACATGAGAAAGCAACCAATGGACAACTAAGGTGCCACAAGAGAGAACTGATGCTTCTCATCTCTCTCCCTTCCTGTCTGTCTGTCTCTAACTGTCCCTCTCTCTGTGTCTGTCACTAAATAAATAAATAAATACCACAGAAACCAAAATAGCAAACAGATTAAAAAAAAAAAAAAAGAGGCCTGACTTGACGCACAAGTCTCAAATATCCAGAAGGGAGCCCTCTTGCCCTCTTGCTCTGGGTTATCCCTCTGTTCTTTGCTTTCTCCTGCTTAGCACCTTTCTGAGAAAATAAACTGATACCAGGCTTGCAGATGGGATGCCAAAAATGGCATGGGACTGCTAAGTGGGAGAACAGGGACAACCCCACAAGCCAGTTACATGGCCTCAGCCAAGTCTCTTCCCTTTTCCAGATCTGTTTCCCCAACCTGAAGGGGCAGGGCTGAGTCAGGGTTTCTTAGTTGGAATGGAATGTCCACAGAACCCCTGGGTTCATAACACTTGTTGTTTCAAACCTGTCAGCCCACTCCCACTCACTTCCTCCTCGGGCACAAAACTTAAGGGGACACCAAAAAAATCTCCATAACTGAGATCAGATCAGTGCCCTGCCTGGAGTCTAAAGCAAAGGGAGAATTCAATAATGCTAATCCTGTCTTCATTTAAAATTGCTGACGTTTTGTCCATAGTGTATTTTTCTACATTAAGACGTTATCACCCTGGCCGGTTGGCTCAGTGGTAGAGCGTCGGCCTGGCGTGCAGGAGTCCCGGGTTCGATTCCGGGCCAGGGCACACAGGAGAAGCACCCATCTGCTTCTCCACCCCTCCCCCTCTCCTTCCTCTCTGTCTCTCTCTTTCCTTCCTGCAGCCAAGGCTCCATTGGAGCCAAGTTGGCCCGAGCACTGAGGACGGCTCCATGGCCTCCGCCTCAGGTGCTAGAATGGCTCTAGTTGCAATGGAGCAACTCCCCAGAGGGGCCTAGCATTGCCCTCTGGTGGGTGTGCCGGGTGGATCCAGGTCGGGTGCATGTGGGAGTCTGTCTGCCTGCCTCCCCTCTTCTCGCCTCAGAAAAAAAAAATAGAGAGGTTATCTATCATGATTACTGAGCTTTTGACACACCCTTCAAGTTTGTGCCCAAGACAAGTGTCTCACTTTCCTCCCAGTAGTCCTGGCTCTGATGCTAGAGAGAGACACTCCTGCCTGTCCCTACAGTACCACCCAGACAAGGCCCTTGGGCTACACTGTGATAGACATATTCCCTGGAGACTCACCTCTGCGGCAGTCATTGATATGAGGCATTTTCTTGTGGGTCAACTGATGGCGAAGTTCAACAATCCAATCTGGAATATTCACCTGATTGTGGGGGAGAATATGAGGGAAGAAATTAGAAAATATTAAAGCTGGGACTACAGAGATGACCTAGTCTGGCCTCCCCCCATTTTACAGATAGAGAAATTGAGGTCCTAAGAAGAGCTTCCAGTCTTTTGGGCAGAGCCATGATGAGAAACCAGGTCTCCTGATTCTTTTTACTGCTCTGAGGAGGTACCCCTGAAAATCAGAAAAGACGCTTGCCTACCCCAACCACCAACTGTGTTCCTCCAACAAAGACATTCCTATAAACGAGCCTTAACAGTCACTTTCTCTCAGCTTCCACTATCTTGTATGTACCTGTCCCTCTCCCTGAGCACCTTTGACGTCTCCTTCTTCCCTCCCTTCCACACTTCCTCCAGGAAGCTTCACTTGGTGATGGAGAACCCTCCTGCCCTCGACACTGCTCACACACTGACAGCAGGAATGCTGGGCATTCTCATGTCACTTGGCTGGGCTTGTCCCCTCCCTCAAACTGTCAGCTCACAGAAGGCAGGCACTGGGACTGCCACCTCTTTCCTGTCCCCACCCAGTAATGCATTCCATTTGGGCACGTTAGCTTCACTGGGCCACTCTCAGCAAGCTGGCAGGCCAAGTGCAGTAAAGAAGGAAGCCGAAAACAAGAGAGGAAGTCTCTTCTTTCAAACTGGAGACTGCGGCTCCAGGACTCTTGCTGAGCTTGGCTGGCAGTGATGAGATGAGGTAACCTCCCTGTGTGCCCACAGCACCCCATACCCCATTTAGTGAGCCCTGCTGATGAGAGAGAACTGAGTAAGACCACTTTCCCATACGCACCTCCTGAGCGAGGAACTTGAGAGGGACCCTGACAGACTTGGTCTTCCTCTCCGAGATGAGATTCACGAACCTGGGGTTGTGAGAGAAACGAATGGCACAGCCCAAGTAATGTTTTGTCTGTTTGTTTTTTCAATTAGCTATAACAGTGTCTCAGGTAAACCTCCCTGGCTATGATGCTGCCACTGCACAAAGCTCCAAATAAATGTTTTACTCAAACCAGTGGGGCTTCAGAACACCTGGAGAATTGACACCCTGCATTTCCACAGCCTTTCCACTGACTCTTCTGTCCTGTTCTTACAGTTAATGCCAGCCAAAGCAGAGACAGTTCCGTACAGTCCAACATATACTGAGTGCCTGCCCTGTGCTGAAGTCACACAGGTGAAAAAGATTGCTTTGGCCTTGAAGAGTTCAGCCTATGATAAACAGTCATGACATAATACAGCATGTTATATCAGAACACACTACAGTATAAATGCTAAAACAAAGGACTATGTCAAATGACATCGGGAGCACAGCTAAATAATGGAGAAGATAAAAAGAGCTATAGGAAAGACCTCAAGGCAGACAAGGGGAATAGGGTGAGATGAACAAAGTCTGTGACATGAAAAAACTTGGTAGCAGCCTTTTTCCTGATGTGCAGGAGACAACTGCTAGCACAACTCTGAGTCCCCTTGTAAGTCAGAAACTCCCAGTCCCTATCTCCACTTCTGCAATTCAGCAGCCTTTCAGAGGTGAAAAGGACAGTAACAGGTAGAGATGGTGTAGGGCTGGGAAATAATCCACATTAAATCACGGCCAGGGCCATTGAAACATTCACAAAAATTCCTATGGGTGAAAGAGTTAGAGGGAAAAGAGAGAAATCAACCCATCAAAGCTGGAAAAGACCCACAGAAATCACTTGGTATGAACTACCCTCACCCCATATTCTAAGAGAGAGAAGGAATGAAAAATGGAAGAGAGAAAGCTCTCTGGAGAAGAAAAAGAGAAATGTCTGTTAACAAGGGATAATAAAAGCTGTCAAGTCAAGCAATCACAGGGTGACCCATACATAGGACACACTGGGCTTTTTCCTTCAGGTAGCTCCTAAAGCCAAGATTTGCGTATCACATGCTACCCCCACCACACCCGTGCCCCCAAACCACCCTCCACCCTGACCCATGTATGTAGGTCTTACCTGACCAACGCCATGCCATAGAGAAGTCTAAGTTCATCAGTGCCCAAGCCACCAGTTACATCCAAGAGCTTACAGCGCACCAGGTCAGCAGTAGAAGCCACTGCCAGGGGGAGTTCGTTGCCTAACCTAAAGGGCCACAGTCCAGCACCATCATAAAGGTCCCTGACACTGGTCCACCCTCCACCTCAGAACCTAGATTGCGGTAGCCTATGTCAAAGATGAGAGTTGGGCAAAAGTAGGTTTACAGTTGTATGTGAAACATAGTTTATCCTTGCATCACTTATTAATTATGGTATTGTTAGTGTATCACAACTGTAAACCTACTTTTGCCCACTCCTGCATACGCTGGCTCAAGTGTACATGAACAGACACAAATTAAGAGGGTGGGAAGAGGAAGGTTATCCAAAAGTACACATGATATGAGGTTGGCTGGGTTACACAGAAGACATCTAACTGCTATGCAATCAACCAACAATTCAGCGTGGATACACCCCTTTCTTTCCTGTTAAATCCTCAACTCATTTGGCTAAAGAACCTTATTCCTTGAAACTTTTATCCCTTGTCTACTCCCAAGTCAATCTTACCAACGGAACTGAGGCGCCTCATTCAAATATAATTTTGAAGGCAAGTTCCTTCACCCCCGGAACCTCCGTAATTCAAATCAGAAACCAATCCTAGGATGCTATCCCACTCATTAAAGCCTGGCTCAGGCACACCGCTCCTTCCGGCATCCCCCTCCCCCCCCCAAGACGGGGAAAAGGTCGCAGATCTAACAGGAGCCTTGCTAAGGCACACCCCCTATCTTTCCGCAAACAGGGTTAGTGCAAGGGCTTGGCTGCGACTTGCCCCCAGGTACTTGAGAGAAGAAACATCCCAACCACTCATAGGGACACCGGGGGCCACTGGTGTTAAGTGTGAAGAATAAACCCTTATGGGAATTCCACAAAGGCAGGCGCCACCAGCACGCAGGCAGGAGGGCTGACTTGTCGTCTTACCTGCTCCTCCACGCTGTGATGCGGTTCAGGGCATACCGCTGCAATTTAGGGTCGTCACAAAACAGATACACCGTCACCTGATCCCACTCAGCCTTACTGAGCCAGGCGACTACGATGCGCTGCGCCCAGAGGGGCGACAACCTCTTCTCTTTGATGCACTTGCCGCACCACGCACTCCACACGCGATCCATCCCCTGAGGACCAGACCCGCCCCGGATCCCCACCGCACACCTGGCCAGACGCCTAGCCTGGGGCCGCAGCACACCGCACAGCCTTCAACTCAATGTGCTAGCCTAAGTTCAAACCGCCACCGCCCCAGCAGCCAATGGGAGAGTGTGACCCCGACGCAAGCCCTCCTCCCAGCGCTAGCGTGTCAAATCGGAACGGGAGAGCTAGAGGCTAACCGTATCACAAGTTGAGTATAAGCGTGCTTAAACCGGAAGTGTTCTTTTTTCAAAGCAACTGTACCAGCTACAAGCGGTGAGCCTCAAGGTTCCGCTAATTTCCTGGTTGCTAATAGATCTCAGCCCCAGATCTGGAGAGATGTATCTGAGTACTGGAGGAATTTTAGTTTGCGCCCCCTGGCGGGCATGGGAAGAATTGTGGTTGTCCTACTACTGGAACTGCGCTGTTTCCCTGAATCAGCGCCTGACCCAATAAAACACTGTGGACACTGAACTAAGACTACCAGCAGTGTTTATTCAGGTCCTTTGCCAATTTCTTTTCTTTCTTTTTTCTTTCTCTCTCTCTCTCTCTCTCTCTCTCTCTCTCTCTTTCTTCCTTTTTGACAGAGACAGAAAGTCTGAGAAAGTGACAGACAAGGACAGACAGGAAGGGAGAGAGATGAGAAGCATCAATTCTTTGTTGTGGGTCCTTAGTTGTTCATTGATTGCTTTCTGATTAGAGCCTTGACCAGGGGGCTCCAGCAGAGTGACTGACTCCTTGCTCAAGCCAGTGACCTTAGGCTCAAACCAGCAGCCTTGGGCTTCAAGCTAGTGACCTTTGGGCTCAAGCCAGAGACCATGCGGTCATCTCTATGACCCCACGTTCAAGCCAGCAACCCCGCAGTCAAGGTGGTGAACCCACGCTCAAGCCAGTAACCTCGGTGTTTCAAACCTGGTTCCTCCACATCCCAGTCTGATGCTCTATCCACTGTGCCACTGCCTAGTCAGGTCTTTTCCAATTTCTTAATTGAATTGTTTGCGATTTTTTGGTGTTGAGATTTATAAGTTTTTAAAATAAATTTTGGATATTAAGCCCTTATCAGATGTTTCTGCAAATATGTTCTTCCATTCAGTGTATTGTCTTTTCATTTTGATGATAGTTTCCTTTGCTGTGCAAAAGCTCTTTTTTTCCTTTGTTTCCCTTGCCCAAGATGATGGCCAAGAGATATACGAAACTATATAATCAACATCACGAATCACCAGAGAAATGCAAGTTAAAACCACAATGAGATATCACCTCACACCTGTCAAAATGACGTTCATCAACAACAACGAAAAAATCAGCAAATAAGTATTGATGAGAATGTGGAGAAAATGAAACCCTCGTGTACTGTTGATGGGAATGCAGATTGGTACATCCACTGTGAAAAGCTGTACGAAGTTACCTCAAAAATTTAAAAATGAGACTGCCTTATGACCTAGCAATTCCTCTTTTAGGTATATATCCAAAAACCCAAAACATCAATTTGAATATATATATATATATATATATATATATATATATATATGCATTCTTATGTTCATTACAGCATTATTTACAATAACCAGGATCTGAAAACACCCCAAGTGTCCATCAGTAGATGAGTGGATAAAAAAAAGCTGTGGTACATTTACATAGTGGAATAATACTCGGCAGTTAAAATAAAAGAGAAAATATTACTTTCTGTGATAGCACAGATGTACCTGGAGATTATTATGCTAAGTGAAATAAGCTAGTCAGAGAAAGACAGGTACCATATGATTTCACTTATATGTGCAAGCTAATGAACAAAATAAGCTAACAAAACAGAAACAGGCTCATAGATGCAGAGAAAAGATTGACAGCTGTCAGAAGGGAAGGGGGTTAGGGTTTGGGTGAAAAAGATGAAAGGATTAAGCAAAGAAAAAGGGGTTATCAACACAGACAACAGTGTAGTGATTATAGGATGGATAGAATGTGAGGAGGTAGTGGAAGAGGGGAAAGGGGGATAAGTGGTGATGGAAAGAGACTTGTCTTGGGGTGGTGAATGAATAGTACAATGTTCAGATGATGTCTTATAGAATGGTATACCTGAAACCTATGAAATTTTATTAACTAACTTCACTCCAATAAATTCAATTAAAAAAAAAAAGACTACAGCCTGACCAGGCGGTGGTGCAGTGGATAGAGCACCGGACTGGGATGCAGAGGACCCAGGTTCGCGACCCCGAGGTCGCCAGCTTGAGCGCGGGCTCATCTGGTTTGAGCAAAGGCCCACCAGCTTGAACCCAAGGTCGCTGGCTCCAGCAAGGGGTTACTCGGTCTGCTGAAGGCCCGCGGTCAAGGCACATATGAGAAAACAATCAATGAACAACTAAGGTGTTGCAACGTGCAATGAAAAACTAATGATTGACGCTTCTCATCTCTCTCCGTTCCTGTCTGTCTGTCCCTGTCTAGCCCTCTCTCTGACTCACTCTCTCTGTAAAAAAAAAAAAAGACTACAGAACAAATATCTAATATCTAAATACATAAAGTTGGGTTGAGGCCCTGGCCGGTTGGCTCAGCAGTAGAGCCCGGTGTGTGGAAGTCCCGGGTTCAATTCCCAGTCAGGGCACACAGGAGAAGCATCCATCTGCCTCTCCACCCTTCCCTCTTCTTTCTTTCTGTCTCTCTCTTCCCCTCCTGCAGTTAAGGCTCCATTGGAGCAAAGTTGGTTCAGGTGCTGAGGACAGCTCCATGGCCTTCGCCTCAGGTGCTAGAATGGCCCCGGTGGAAACGAAGCAATGCTCCAGATGGGCAGAATATCGCCAGCTGGTGGGCATGCTGGGTGGATTCTGGTTGGGTGCATTCAGGAGTCTGTCTAACTGCTTCCCTGCTTCTAACTTTGGAAAAATAAAATAAAATAAATAAATAAATAAATAAATAAATAAAAAGTTGGCTTGAAAAATCTGCTTGGTTTTCACATCTGTACAATGAAGGACTTAGAATAGGTGATCTCTAGGCTCTCTTCCATAGCTGAAAATTGTAGGATGTTTATTCTGCCAGCATCCACTGCTATGATGGTTTCACCATCCACAAAGATCAGGGGTCCCCAAACTTTTTACACAGAGGGCCAGTTCACTGTCCCTCAGACCGTTGGAGGGCCACCACATACAGTGCTCCTCTCACTGACCACCAATGAAAAAGGTGGCCCTTCCAGAAGTGTGGTGGGGGGCCGGATAAATGGCCTCAGGGGGCTGCATGCTGCCCGCGGGCCATAGTTTGGGGACGCCTGCAAAGTTGTACTTAGTTTTTCTGAATAATTCCTTGGAATTCTGCAGTTCTGAGAGGAAGCAATTTTATGAACCTTTTATGATTTAACAAGTTGACTAAAATATGTTCAGGACTCTGTTCTAGTGCTCACAGAAGTTATTTTCCAATCTAATACTGGAGAGAGAAATGTTGGTAGTAATCTGAACATCAATACTGTGAGTGGGCTCTTTCTTTTATCCCTTTGCAGCTATTAACTGCAATTCATTCTCTATATGTAGCCTGCCCATTCTTCTTAGTACCACCACATGTCACATTGTAAGCACTTGAAATATCAGCTTATATTGCTATTAACATTATCATCCTTCTGTATTTCACCTCCTGCTGAGTACCTCTTGCTTCCCTTCTCCACAATTACATAATCTTTATAGTAAATTATTATTATTATTATTATTTTCATTTTTTCTGAAGCTGGAAACAGGGAGAGACAGTCAGACAGACTCCCGCATGCGCCCGACCGGGATCCACCCGGCATGCCCACCATGGGGCGACGCTCTGCCCACCAGGGGGCGATGCTCTGCCCATCCTGGGCGTCGCCATATTGCGACCAGAGCCACTCTAGCGCTTGAGGCAGAGGCCACAGAGCCATCCCCAGCGCCTGGGCCATCTTTGCTCCAATGGAGCCTTGGCTGCGGGAGGGGAAGAGAGAGACAGAGAGGAAGGTGCGGCGGAGGGGTGGAGAAGCAAATGGGCGTTTCTCCTGTGTGCCCTGGCCGGGAATCGAACCCAGGTCCTCCGCACGCTAGGCCAACACTCTACCGCTGAGCCAACCGGCCAGGGCAATTATTTTTTTAATTAAAAAAATATTGCTTGATTTCAGCAAGAGAGAAAGGAAAGAGAGCAAGCGAGAGAGAGAGAGACAGGAACATAGAGCTGTGCCTGTATGTGCCCTGACTGGGAATCAAACTGGCAACCTCTGTGCTTCAGGATGGCACTCCAACCAACTGACCTATCTGGCCAGGGCAGTAGATTCTGCACTAGTTCAGGCCTTGGTCCTCTCTAGATCATGTACTACTTTCCTTACTGGTCTTCCTGCCTTGATCCTTTACACAGCAGAGAAATGGTTTCAAAAACTCTAACATAAACTGATCAGAATCATAAATTCTTGGACTATTTTTCTGAAAAGTATTATGGCTTTTCAAGGGATTTTGCAATTTGGCTCATGTCTAGTTACTACTGGTATTACATTGAAGTTACAGCCCATCTCTGAATATGCAATCCTCTTATAAGCCTCTATGCCTTCATCTACTATGTTAGCACTATTTACAATGCTCTCCTTTCCTCACCCTTTCTGGCAAACCACTATTTACTTTTAAGATTCAGGATCCTTTATAAAATATAGTTCTCCCAGATCGAGAAATCTGTGAGGTTTTTCTCTGAACCCCAATATCACTTTTTACATTCTTCTATTGGAAGAAAGAAAATTAAAAAAAAAAAACAACACTTGCTGAATGACTACCAAAAAAGGCAGCCACAGTTGAGAAACTTCCCTCATCCTTTTGTGCTCCCCCCAAAAAAAAACCCCCCCAGCTCATTGTAAAGGACCACATACGGGAGTCCCCAAACTTTTTACACAGGGGGCCAGTTCACTGTCCCTCAGACCATTGGAGGGCTCCCACATACAGTGCTCCTCTCACTGACCACCAATGAGAGAGTTGCCCCTTCTGGAAGTGCGGCGGGAGCTGGATAAATGGCCTTAGGGGGCCAAATTGCGGCCCGCGGGCCGTAGTTTGGGGACGCCTGGTTCTTGTTTGTGTTTTGTTTTTGTATTTTTCTGAGGTGAGAAGCAGGGAGGCAGAGAGACAGACTCCCACATGTGCCTGACTGGGATCCACCCAGCATTTCCACTAAGGGACGATGCTCTGCCCATCTGGGGCATTGCTCCTCTGCAACCAGAGCCATTCTAGTGCCTGAGGCAGAGGCCATGGAGCCATCCTCAGCGCCTGGGCTAACTTTACTCCAATGAAGCCTTGGCTGAAGGAGGGGAAGAGAGAGATAGAGAGAAAGGAGAGGGAGAAGGGTGGAGAAGCAGATTGGTGCCTCTCCTGTGTGCCCTGGCTGGGAATCAAATCCAGGACTTCCAGACACCAGGCTGATGCTCTACTGCTGAGCCAACACGGCCAGGGTCTACCCTGGAATATTCTGAGATAAGGCATTATTCATACTTCCTCATGGCTCCCATAGAAGTTCTTGATGCCTCCTTTGTTTACTCGCCTCTATAAAACTCCAAGTTTCTTTCTTTTTTTTCACTTTGAGCATTTTCCCTATGGCTATAACCTTAATAAAATCATCTCCTTAATTGTGCAAAGCATTTTGTCTTTCACATGGTTTTCGCAATTCTATGAAGTTGGTTTTGTTCGGATCAGTTTACAGATGAAAAAATGGAACTCAGCTGCATGGCCTAAGATGGCACCATTAAGAAAGGAGGAAAATGTAGGGGGGTGGCTGGGTGAACACACAATACGGTGCACAGAGATGTGTTGTAGAATTGGGCAACTGAAAATGTATAATTATGTTAACCAGTGTTATCCCAATAAATTCAATTAAAGAATAAAATAAAATAATTAAAAAAGAGAAACAAGCTTGATCTGTGATGGGGCAGTGGATAAAGCATTGACCTGGAACACTGAGGTTGTTGGTTTGAAACCCCAATCAAGGCACATATGAGAAACAAATACGAGTTGATACTTCCCTCTCCTTTCCTCTTTCTCTTTCTCTCTTTCTCCTATCTCTCTAAAAATGAGTAAATAAAATCTTTTAAAAAATGGAAGAGGGGGCCCTGGCCAGTTGGCTCAGTGGTAGAGCGTCGGCCTGGTGTGCAGGAGTCCCGGGTTTGATTCCTGGCCAGGGCACACAGGAGAGGCACCCATCTGCTTCTGCACCCCTCCCCCTCTCCTTCCTCTCCGTCTCTCCCTTCCCCTCCCGCAGCCAAGGCTCCACTGGAGCAAAGTTAGCCCGGGCACTGAGGATGGCTCTGTGGCCTCTGCCTCAGGCACTGGAATGGCTCTGGTTGCAACAGAGCAACGCCCCAGATGGGCAGAGCATCGCCCCCTGGTGGGCATGCCGGGTGGATCCCAGTCGGGCGCATGCGGGAGTCTGTCTGACTGCCTGCCTCCCCGTTTCCAACTTCTAATAAAAAAAAAAAAAAAAAAAAAAAAAAAAGGAAGAGCGGAATGCAAATCCCTTTTAGGTCTGTGGCTCTGAGACTTAGGCTCTTTCTACACCATTCAGACAGATCTGCTTCAGACCATGAGAACTTCAAAAGCAGGATCATCCAGGGCTCCAATTCACCTTAATCCTTGTTTGCTGAATTAATTCCTGAATAAATCACATCAATTCCTGCTATGATAGTATTGCAGTTTTTCTTCTAACTTTCTTTTTAATTCAAGCCTGTTTTTGAGAAGTAGGAAAAACAAATGTGAACTGCTGAAATTGAGTCAAAGAAGAATTTACATTTTAAGCCTGACCTGTGGTGGCACAGTGGGTAAATTGTAAACCTGAAATGCTGAGGTCACTGGTTTGAAACCCCAGGCTTGCCTGGTCAAGGCACATATGGGAATGGATGCTTCCTGCTCCTCCCCCTTTCTCCCTCTCTTTCTATCTCTTTCTCGCTCTCTCCTTTCTAAAATGAATAAATAAAATTTTTAAAAAAGAAAGAAATTTACATTTTAAAATGGAGAATATAGTGCCTTATATAATAATAGGACCCTCTGAAGAAAATTCAGGCCTGATGGTTGGGGGAAGGGGCTAATGTCCCTTCCAATCTCTCCAGCCTTCTAAAGGCCTAAAGTGGCAGAATTTCTCAGAGAAGTAAATGACTTACTTGGGACAGGGAGCTCTTCATGGGCCACTATATCACATTTATCATTTTATCCAACAATACCATGGAATCATGTACTGTGAGGTAATAACCAGATAAACAAAACTCAGGTTAACTGCCTGCTTCTATTGTAGGATTCTCTCTGGAATTATAGCATTATTGCAATGGAGGGAGCCCCAAAAGTCATCTTATCAAGTTCTCTTACTGAATAGTTGTATTTCTGTCAAATGGGAACCTATATCTTCTTAAGGATTTGTTTTAGATGTTCACAGTAAGAGTCATTATTTGTGTCTAGCCTCCATCTTTTGTGCTGCAGTAGCAATGTGGCTTGCTTTCTGCTTTCTGCCAAAATGGCGGACAGCCTTCTAAATTCAAAATTTCCACTCAACTATTAATCTACCTGAATAAGGCCTCTGTTCCAATTCTCAGATTATGTATTCTTTCCTAACACAGTCAGATATTCCTTTACTACTAGTATGGGAAGTTCAATTGGAGCAGTACAAACTGGCTGTGAGGGGAGGTCATCCCTCTTAGGGGCCTACTAGCATTTCTCTAATGCAATAGATTTCAAACATTTCTTGATCCGGACCCACAGTAAAGAATACATTTTATTTCAGGACTCATTTCACACGTGCATATATCTAACAAAAATTTTTCTACAAAACAGTATGTACTATTACTACATGTAATTCATCTCTATTTAGTTTTATTTATTAATTTACTTTTTAATGCTTATAATTACTATCATGTAAAGAAGTCAGAGATACACACCGCTAGCACTTGAGAACCAAAGCCTTCTATCGTCATACTTAGCCTGGACATTGAGAACTGAAATCATGCTCTACTGACTACCGGGTAGACAGTATTTGGCTCTGTTGACTAATGAGTTTGCTAACTACCTGAATACAATTTTGCTCTTTTACTGTCTTCATCAGTATGAATTTACTTTTCCAGGAACTCCTGCCCAGGTAAATGGTTCATTACCAGAATATCCTGAAAAAAAAACAACAACAAAAAACAAAAAACCCAAAACCCCACAACTAACTCTTCAATGGGAAGCATCAACAGAGATTTTGAAATTCTCTAAGATTCTTTAAATTCTTTACCTCAAAATCCTTCTCTTACTGTTTTCACCAATGCTGGACTGTTGTATTATGACCCTTACCTAATTCTAATTAAGTTGCTGCATTGAAAGACCTACCTCTGCCTGGCCAGTGGTGGTGCAGTGGATTAAGCATAGACCTGAATGCTGAGGCTTACCTGGTCAAGGTACATACTATAAGCAATCAATGAATAACTAAAATGAAACAACTATGTGTTGATACGTCTAGCTTCCCCACCCATAAAATCAATAAATAAAATCTTATATAAAAAAGGAAGACCTACATCAAACCAAACTTTCAATTCTCAAGTTCTACCTTGCCTTCCCTCCCTCTAAGATACCTCTGCCTTTGCAGAGGAGGTGTTCTTCTTTACCGAGTAAGCAAGAAACTCAGCGTGTTCTAATCAACAGGCTATGTCGGTAATACCTGGGGAGCCAGATTTTTACATGCAGCAGGGTGCCGTTACAACGTGGGGTTCATTGAGAAAAAAAACTTACAAGCAAGCGGAGAAGTGGCAGAGCATTCACAGCCTCCCGAACTGTCCTTATTCCAAGGTGTAAGCCAGTCACAGATGTTAGGTATGCACTAAGGCCAAATTCCCAGCAAAGAGGAGCTGCTTGGGCAGCAGGTAGATGTTTCACTGCTAATAGTCAAAGAGAACAGGAGCCCCTCCTACAAACTGGGAAAATATGCTGAGGCGATACCTAGTTTCTCTAAGTAACAAGAAATGTATCAACAATTTCTCAGATCAGGAACAATGCTAGGGAGTGTGCATGATCAAGGCCAAGTTCTGCATACCCAAGACCTACGAACAATAGTGCTTGTCAGAAATGCTGATATCAGCCAAAAGCCTTGTCTTTCCACAGATGGCTCAGTTGAGCACAGCCAGCTCTGAGCAATGCTACAGAAAAATGGAATGAAATGAGGCTCCAGGGATATTCAAATGTGTTTCTCATCAATCACCCCAAAAGTGATTCCACAAATGACTATTGGATTGTAACCTGAACTTCAACTGTTCTAACTTTTGGAATGATTAATATGTTCATTATATTGATTGTAGCCATGGTTTCAAGAGTGCATACAGATATCAAACTCATCAAATTTTACACTTTAAATACATGCAGTGTATTGTATAAAATTACCGGTATATCCCATTAAAGCTGTAAAAATTAATAAAAAACATAAGTAAGAATAGAGGCTATAGATGCAACAAGGTTGGTTAAATGTTGATAATTTTTAAAGCTACTTTTGCCTATGTTTGGAAATCCAAAGTTCATGCAGAAACAAATTCCTTGAGAGTCTTCTGTTACCCTAGTGAAAGAATTTCTAATATTTTAAGGATGAATAAGAAATACAGGGACTAAATTATATTTATGCATTCACTAATTCATTGAAGAAATATTAATTGAAGGCTCATATGCTCCACTTACTGTTTTAGGTACTGAGGATGCAACAGTGAACAGAACAAATCCTGGCTCTCATGGAGCCTACTACATTCCATTGGAAGGAGAGAGAGAACCTACAATAAAACAAATACTAAGTGATATAATTTCAGGTAATTATAAGAGCTGTGTTTTTTTTTTTAAAAAATAGTAATAAGCATAGGGATAAGAGAGTAACAAGGAGTTTAGGAAGACCTCTAAAAAATGGCCTCAATCTGGAGTTTGGAGTAAGACATTGGAAATGGAGACAGGGGAAGGAATAGAAAAAGGGGATTAAATATTAGAAATGAATGTACTCACTGGACATTGGTAGAATAACGCTAAAGATAATGGACATATTGCTCAGGTGAAATGTGTCGAAGTCCTTGCCCTTACCCCTACTAATAGAAGGGAATAAACACAGGGTTTGGGGAAACAGTCTTACAGAATTGGGGCTCAGGAATCTAGTCCTGGCACAAGCCTAGGACCCTTAGAAAGCACCCAGCTTTCTTCTGTCAAGACTGGGTCTGTTAGAGTTGAAACAGTACAGGTGGTTTCTGGTTGGCTACCTTTCTGTATTTCATTTATCCAGAAGCTAGAAGGCTTCACATCTAATGTTCTGTAGTCATTCAAAGCATGCTTTAGAGAATTTCGTGAGTGTACTTGTCTTTTTTTTTTTTTTTTTTGTATTTTTCCGAAGCTGGAAACGGGGAGAGATAGGCAGACAAACTCCCGCATGTGCCCGACCGGATCCACCCAGCACGCCCACCAGGGGGCGACGCTCTGCTCCTCCGGGGCGTTGCTCTGTTGCGACCAGAGCCACACTAGCGCCTGGGGCAGAGGCCAAGGAGCCATCCCCAGCGCCCGGGCCATCTTTGCTCCAGTGGAGCCTCGCTGCAGGAGGGGAAGAGAGAGACAGAGAGGAAGGAAAGGGGGAGGGGTGGAGAAGCAGATGGGCGCTTCTCCTGTGTGCCCTGGCCGGGAATCAAACCCGGGACCCCTTGCATGCCAGGCCGACGCTCTACCACTGAGCCAACCGGCCAGGGCGCATACTTGTCTTTTTAAGTTCATCACCCATCCACATGAGTATACAGTGGACAGCACCGACCTGAGTTACATCCCTGGTGTATCTGTCAGAGATTTTGAGCTACAAGCTGCTGACCTGAAGGCCTCAGACATGTAGGTGAATAAGTTCACGTCACTGAATGAAGTTTTGGAAAGACTTGCATGACAGCAAGCAGAGTTGGCGAGCAAACACAAGTGGGGATAAATGAAAAAACTTCAACCCGCAGACCAGCTGATAGTCAAAACTTGGAAAGCACTTCCCGTCACATACCGCACACTGCAGCATGTGAGTATTGCTGTACTGACAATGTTTGGCTCTACGTATGCATGTGAGCAGTCTTTCTCACATCTAAAAAACATTAAGACCAACCTACGATCATGTTTAATGGATGGAAGTCTCAACACCTGCTTGAAGCTTAACCTCACCACATATCAACCAGACTACAAAGCCATCAGCAAAACCATGCAACACCAGAAGTCGCATTAATGGTAAGAAATACTTTATTCATCATTGGTTAGCAACAGCATAACAATGTTATTAAAAAGAATTCAGAGACTTATTGTACTTTAAAAGTGTTGGTCTTACATAAAATGCACACATTTACTTGTATTTAGCATTAAACATATTGTATGGCTCTCATGGAACTACATTTTGAAATATGTGGCGTTCATGGCTCTCTCAGCCAAAAAGGTTCCCGACCCCTGCCATAGACTATGTTGATATGTCCTTCATTGCATATAAATAAGTATTCCTATGCATAGATATACATATTGTTTTCTGAAGTGGGATCACATCATAAAGCCCCTTCAAATCATCTGGTACAGCTGCAATTATTTCTTTTTTGATGGCTGCATAATATTCCCTGGTGGGAGCATAGTATAATTTTTTCAACCACTCCTTATTGTTGGGTATTCACTTTGTTATCAACGTTTTGACACTAAAAACTATGTTGCAAGACTATTCTTTTTTTTTTTCTGAAGTGAGAAGCAGGGAGAGACAGATTCCTGCATGAACCCAAACAGGATCCACCTGGCAAGGCCACCAGGGCCAATGCTCTGCCCATCTGGGTCACTGCTCCCTTGCGACCTGAGCCATTCTAGTGCCTGAGGTGGAGGCCATGGAGCCATCCTCAGTGCCCAGGCCAACTTTGCTCCAGTGGAGCCTTGGCTGCAGGAGGGGAAGAGAGAGACAGATAGAAAGGAGAGAGGGAAGGGTGGAGAAGCAGATGAGTGCTTAACCTGTGTTCCCTGGCCAGGAATCGAACCAGGACTTTAACACACTGGGCTGATGCTCTACTACTAAGCCAGCCAGCCAGGGCTAGCAAGAACATTCTTGTACAGATGTGCTGAGGAGGTAGTATTGCAGTAAATAATGCACACAGCTATAGCTGAGAGCCCTGCTACAAAAGGTAAACAGACTCTTTCTTTAACTGATTTTAGGGAGAGAAGAAGGGAAAGAGAAAGAGACACAGAGAGAGAAAAACATCGATTTGTTGTTTCACTTATTTAGGCATTTATTGGTTGATTTTTTTACATATTTTTTAAGGTTTTATTTATTAATTTTAGAGAAAGGAGGGAAAGAGACAGGGAGAGAGAGAAGGGAGGAGGAACAGGAAGCATGAACTCCATATATGCCTTGACCAGGCAAGCCCAGGGTTTTGAACCAGCAACCTCAGTGTTCCAGGTTGACGCTTTTATCCACTGCACCACCACAGGTTAGGCTATTGGTTGATTCTTGTATGTGCCCTGATGGGGGATTGCACCCACTGCCTTGGCATATCAAGATGATGCTCTACCAACTGAACAACCCAGCCAGGGTAACAGTCTCTTAATTTTTAAAAAAACAGTTTTGTACTGTTTGCTTATTTCCAAGTTTTAAACACCTTCGTCATAGCTGATCTCAGGTTACCAATATGAAATTACTGAATGCAGAGTTGGGAAGAGATGCACTCAATTGGTTCCAACCTGTATGAAACAGTTCCAAAACATAACTATGGACTAACGATAAATGTGGAGTTCTTTACCTAGTTTTTATTTCTTAACTTCTTTTCATGGCAGGAAAAAGAACAGCACCCTTACTAGAAGGTCTGCACTACACAAATCCATTTGGCACCATTCACATCTACATAAAGTTGTACAAAGTGCAACTGCTCCCAGGTGGCCCTGAGGCAAATTAATAAGAAACTATGAAAATTCCCTGGCAAATGGAATGAGGAATCTGAAACAAATGGTTGAACAAACAGCCAGAACAGCTGAGCAATTAAAAGCCAGCTAATAAATCACAAGACCCTGTCCTCCCTAACTGAAGAGGCCTAAGAGCAGATGGTTTAAGTCACCACAGTCAAGATGGTAGACAACAAACATCAATTAAAGCCTGACTAATCCAAGATAGAGGTGAAACTAACCAGAGAAGGGCCCTAAACCCCATTATACCATCATTATAAAAACTGGCACCACAAGTAGAAGGGAGGCTTAAGGGGATCCCATGGCAGTGACACTTCTGGAACAGAACATATTAAAAGCAAGACTCCCTCCTCACCAGAACGTGGAGTCAAAATTTGGCAGCAAAAAGCATGGAGACAACCCCTCTTTGAACCACATAAAATCCCAACAATGAACTGACCATGTGTGCAACTCACTTGTAAATTGGCAGGTATCCACTTGAACGTATACTTTTTGTTTATTTTACTGTGGTGCTTGTGCCCTAAGCTTTTTATTTTTATCTACCTGTATAAAACTTGCTTTGTTCTCGCTAGACTCATTCATATCTTAAAATCTTTCCTGGGTGAGTCAAGAACCTGGAGGTTGACTGACACGAAAAGTTCCCAGATCCTGCTGGGTCAGGGCCAGCCCCTAGAGTGGAAGTGGTCTGATAACAGCCCTACTTCTTAGTACCCCTAAAAATGATAAAATTTTGTTTCTTTCTAAGCTAATTTAAGATTACAGGGCAGAGTGTCTCCAAGTTTAGGTTGTAGTGGAATCACCTGGGGTGCCACTTAAAACCTAGATTATTGGATTTCACCTCCAGGGTTTGTGACACTGTAGGTCTTGGGTGGAAATGATAGTTTGCATTTCTAACAAGTTCCCAGATTATGGTGACATTGTTGATTTAGGGACCACCTTTCAAGAACCACTATATATAGTCAACTAAGTATCTTGAGCAGGATACATGTAGCTGGAATACTCATTTAGAATGCCTGCTTCAAGGAAGAGGGCTCAGGGTTGAGTAGGGTCCCAAACTCAGCTGTATATTAGGCTTGGCAGGTAACAGAAGTATATGTAGGGGTGTAGAAAATGTTGCACTTGGGATTAATGCATTTGCTTTGAAGTTCTATTGTGTTAAAGACAGAATTCCATTGAGTAAATTTGAAGATCTAATTGGCTTTATTAAATGATTCACGAATCAAATAACATCCCATCTAGCAATTAGAAGGGCACTCTAAGGTGTTGTGCTAAATGGAAGGTTTTTATAGGAAGGATCATGTAACAGAGGAGTTATTGGCAAAATAAAAGAAAGGATTTTGTAGTTTTTAGACCAGAACATCATCTTTGGAGGGAAGGAGCAGCCATAGTTTTATAATGTAAATTGACTCTTCTTTCTACGGAGTAGGGCATGGAGAGGGCCCATATGACAAATTATTTGTTTGAGGTTAATCAGCAAATTATTGGTTGAGTAAGATTTTATATTTCTGGCCCTGGCCAGATGGTTTAATTGGTTAAAGCATCATCCTGAAGCACAAAGGTTGCTGGTTTGATTCCCGGTCAGGGCACATACAAGAGCAGATTGATGTTCTTCTCTCTCTTTCCCTTATTCCTTTTCTAAAATCAATAATATTTTATTTTAAAAAATAAGATTTTAATTTCTGGTTTATGTTAAAACTACAATTAGGACAGATACTAAGTCTAAGTTTGGTATCATGGGCTTTAGCACAAGTGATGCCATTCTGGATCTGTGATTTTCTGTTTAAAGAGCCTTAGAAAGGACAAACTGACCAAGGTCAAGGGCATTGGGGGAATGAGAGCCAGACAGTGAGGCTGGAAGATGAGATTGAGATGAGAGAGTCAATAGCCCAGGATTACATTGTAAAAGAGATGTCAGAGGGAGAGAGGGAAAGTCTATAGCTTCCTTCTTTTCTAATACTTCTCCACCTCCATACCCCAACATTTGCCTCAGTACCCTCAAATTCTAGAGTATTAAAGGAGCCTATTGGACCTGGCCGGTTGTCTCAGTGGTAGAGCGTTGGCCTGGCGTGCAGGAGTCCCAGGTTTGATTCCTGGCCAGGGCACACAGGAGAAGCACCCATCTGCTTCTCCACACCTCCCCCTCTCCTTCCTCTCTGTCTCTCTCTTCCCCTCCCGCAGCCAAGTCTCCATTGGAGCAAAAAGTTGTCCCGGGCGCTGAGGATGGCTCTCTGGCCTCTGCCTCAGGCGCTAGAATGGCTCTGGTTGCAACAGAGCAAAGCCCCAGATGGGCAGAGCATTGCCCCCTGGTGGGCATGCCGGGTGGATCCCAGTCGGGCGCATGCGAGAGTCTGTCTGACTGTCTCCCCGATTCCAACTTCAGAAAAATACAAAAAAAAAAAAAAAAAAAAAAAAAAAAAAGAAAGAAAGAAAGAAAGAAAGAAAAAAGAGCCTACTGATGCCTGACTTGTGGTGGTGCAGTGGATAAAGCATGAACCTGGAATGCTAAGGTCACTGGTTCAAAACCCAGGGCTTACCTGCTCAAGGCACATATAAGAAGCAACTACTATGAGTTGATGCTTCTGTTCTTATTCCTCTCTCTCTCTCTCTCTCTCTCTCTCTCTTCTCTCTAAAATAAAGTTTAAAGACAGGAAGAGAGAGAGAGGGAAACTGCTAGGGGAGGAGGTATACTGGCATGCACCCAGCACTAAAGTGTAAGGTTCTGCTTTGATAGGGGGAACTCAAGAGTTAAAATTTTAGTTTGAGTAATGGTGGCTTTGGTTATGATCAGTGGGCTTAATGCTTAATGTAGGCAGAGGCTTTGTTCCAGGAGCTGGGATGCCTAAGCAGGTCTTCTGACTTAAGATCTGTAAGTAGTCTACTTTTGTGTCAGAGGGGTTTGCAAGCAAAGCCGTTGTAGTCTAAGGACAGTCCCACCTGCTGACTATGATCCAGCTAACTTGGACTGTAATCTTAACTCTCCCATGAAATTCCAAAACCCTTATTTACCTTTTTCTTCCCCTTATAAATTGGTTGGCCGGAGCCTTGGCCAGATAGCTTGGTTGGTAGAGCATCACCTCAATATGCAAAAGTTGAGGATTTGATCCCTTGTCAGGGCATGTACAGGAACATCTCTCTCTCTCTCTCTCTCTCTCTCTCTCTCTCTCTCTCTCTCTCTCTCTCTCCCTCTTTAAAACCATTCAATAAATTTTGAAAAAGAAGAAAAAGGATAAATAGGTTGGCTGGGGGTAGGGGTTTGAGATGGATTTGGGTATATGACCCCCATCTCCTCAGATCGCTGGCCACCTGAATAAAGCACCCATAAAAGATTCAAGCCCTGTCGCTACTTATTTGTCTGAAATGATGACAAGCAGCACAAATTCTAGTACAGTTATTTCCGGTTTCAGCTTGACCTGCAAGCCTGATTCCAGAACATGCAGTAGCATGAGATCGGCACTAGGTGGCAGCACACCCTAGTGTTTCTGTCTTCCTCTTCAAGACAGTGAGCCAGACCCTTATTCTGTATTTCTATATTTGTAAAATGAGACCTTTGGGGTAGATTGAAATAACAATTCATTTATATGAACTCCACAGTGCAAGCTGTGATACTTCGCAAGAGCTGCTTTTGCAATCAGGGGCTGGAGACATTCTTGTGGATTCCAAGAAGCTAGAGGGATGGGCTTGCTGCTTCCCCATAACTGACTACTATCTTTCTTCATCTTACCTCTCCACCACCACCCTGGTTTCCAGCTGCTACTCACCTCCAGGCTTCTCAGGGTTTTCCCAAATAGTGACCAAACCCTCATTTCCATCATACTGTGTGCCCTTTGTGTGTGTTTGTGTGTGTGTGGAGGGGGAAGTGTAGACTGCAGGGTATAATAAGGATAAAATGAATAGAGAAACTAACAACTTCAGTTTTGGAGAAAAAATATATAATATATACATATATATTTTTTTTAAGTGAGAGGAGGGGAAATAGAGAGATAGACTCCCGAATGTGCCTCAACTGGGCTCCACCCAGGAGCCTCTGTCTGGGGCCTACATTCAAACCAATGGAGCCATTGGCTGTGGGCAGGGAAGAGAGAGAGAAGAATGTCAGGGAGGGGTAGATAAGCAGGCGGTCATTTCTCATGTGTGCCCTTACTGGGGAATCAAACCCTAGAGTTCTGCACACTGGGCCAATGCTATATCCACTGAGAAAACTGGCCAGGGCAAGAGACTCCATATTTTCATCTCTAACATAGGTTGTCTCTTATCATGCCAAGGATGTGATACATCCTGATGAGGTGACAAACAAAACAAATGTCAAAGGAAAAGAGGTTAAGGAGTTACATGAAATTGATTGGTGATAGATTAAGGAGGTGGGAGAAAGCAAAGCAGGGAAATCTCTGGGATTCGATAAAAAGTAAAAATGTATATACTGAAACTTCTTTTACATAGGCAGGGATAAGATAGTTCATGGTTAATTAACATGATAATAACAATAACGGGGAGGTTTGTTTCCTGCTCTGGTGAGATGCCTACTTTTAGGGGACAGGAAAAGCATATTACAAAGCATATTATCAGGTACATTATCGTAGATACAAAAGATGACAAGCTAGATTAAAGTAAGCATTGACCTTTATTAGAGAAAAATACTTCCCTAAAACATGACTACCCACCATGAACTGCTTTTAGTTAAAAAGTCTCAATTTCAGACCATCCTGTGTGATCACTTTAGGTCCCTGAGTTTGCAAGGCAACCATACAGGCGTCCCCTGAGCTTGTCAGGTTCAGGATGTGGCCTCTTTTCTGTCAACACCAGAAATCCTCAACACGCCACCCCAGCCCCTACCAAAAAAAAAAAAAGAAAAAAAAAAAAAAAAGAAAAACCCCCAAAAAACAACAACAAAAGTTTTAGCTCTGGAAAGCTTTGCCCAATGGTCTGGCATCACAAGTCTTTGCCTAGCCTTTTGGGAGGAAGCTGTCTTTTCCAAGATAAGAAATTTTCCTTAGGAAAGTGTGGGGCTTTCTCTGCTAATTGCTTGAAAATATACTGTCTGTCTCATATGCTTTCCTTCCTGCCTGTATTTTGATACTCTATAAACAGCTACCCAGACTCTACCCTTAGTAATGTGAACACAAACTTGCATTTGTTTCTAGTACCCACAGTATAATCTGTGAGCTGCTCACTTCTTTCCCATGAATATCTTTTGAATAATTAAATCCAGGATTTATTAGTGCTGCTGTTTGCCTAACAGGAACTGTTCACTCTTATCACAATTTTATATGTTCTTCTCTGAAGTGGAATGTTGCCAGAGAAGAATGTTCTTTGGTGTATCCCCCTCCCACTTCCTGGATGTAATCTCCTGGTCTCCAGGCCAGCCAGTGATACTTCAGAAGGGATGGTAAAAAGTCAGGCTCACACGTATTCACTCTTACATTTAAAATGTCTGAGGCAAGCTCTCCCAGAAGCATGGACTACTGGAGCTGAAAACACCTTTAGAAGATCAGCTAGTTTAAGTTCCTAAGCTTAGAGAAAAGGAAGCAGTGATCACTGGAAAGGCCAATGGCCTAGCCCAAGATCACTTAGTGGGTTGGGGACTGAACCTGGCACTAGAATACACAACTGTTGGAGTTTAAATTATAATTCAAAAGATGTCTTACTGTCTGAACATCGTCCAAGCCTTGGTACAGATAAAGAAATTGGAAGTTCTAGCCAAGAGTCTGGCTACATGATACCTTGAGCTGAAGAGCAACTTGCTGACTCCTTGTTCCTTGGAAAAGTCAGTGTCCACACACACAAGTTCCCAGCCCTTGCAGGACAGCCTTGAAGTGAAAAGGGAGGAAACCAGATTATCAGAAGTATTGGTGCCCTGGCCAGTTAGTTCAGTGGTAGAAAGTCGGCCTGGTATGTGAATATCCCAGGTTTGATTCTTGGTCAGGGAACACAGGAGAAGCACCCATCTGCTTCTCCACCCCTCCTTCTCTCCCTTCTCTTTCTCTCTGTCTTCCTCTCCAGCAGCAATGGCTTGATTGATTAGCATGTTGGCCCCAGGAGCTGTGGATGGCTCCATAGCCTTGCCTCAGGTGCTAAAAATAGCTTTGTCACCTAACAACAGAACAACTACCCCAGATGGGCAAAGCATCACCTGATAGGGAGTTTTTCCATGGATCCCAGTTGGGGCACATGTGGGAGTCTGTTTCTCTACCTTCTCACCAATCACCTAATTAAAAAAAAATAGAAGTATTGGTGAGATGACCAATGTGATCTTGAGTGTAACATAACACATTTGCCTAGCCCATAATTAAGTTAAATAATTGACTTTTCTCTATTTATTTATTTACTTTTTTTTACTTCTATAAATCTTTGTTAAACTACCACCACAAGCCAGCAGTACATGTTAAGATAAAGGGTCTGAGCATCTTCACTATCATTTTTTCTTTTTTGTGGATTTGTATGCTATGGGTCATGATTTTAGACATGTGTATGATTTGTTGTCCATTGAGAATTTTTTTTCATGGTTTTCATGAAAGAATTAAATAAAGAGCAGAAACATTAGGCTTGACCTTTGGTGTCACAGTGGATTAAATGTTAATCTGGAATGCTGAGGTCACCAGTTCAAAACCCTGGGCTTGCCCAGTCAGGGCACATACAAGAAACAAGTATGAGTGAATGCTTCCTGTCCTCCCCCTATCCCACCTTTTTCTTTCTCCTCTCTATAAAATCAATTAATAAAATATTTTTTAAAAAAGAACAGGAACATTGGAGACTAGCAGATGAGTTAGTTCCAGCCCCAATTTGAACTAACTGCATAAATTTAGGTGACTTCTTTAATTTTTCTGAGCCTACACTTCTCTAGCTTCAAAATAGGGGATATCATACTCACTTCAGTGGGTGTGATGCCAGTGGAAGTGTAGTTGTGCATTGTTGCATAAAAAGTATTTTATAGGACCCGCATTTTGAGAAGCTTGGGCTTTTGCAGAGAGATTTATTCAGAGTTGAAATAGAAGGTTGCTTACAGGCTTTCAGGGTCTTATTTCCCTTTGTCCCATCAAGGAAAAAGTCCAGTCTTGTCTTCAGTAAGCCCAGTATAAAGATAAAAATTCAGATATTCTGTGCATGGTTTAACGCATATCAAAGCTTAGTCCAGTTCAGGCACTGCTCAAAGCTTATGTTTGTGAGACTGTCTGGCTGGCTGCCAACCCACAGAGCTTGAGAGCAAGTGGGACTAGCATGTATCTCCCAGCAGGAAGTCAGAGAGGAGGGAGAAAAAAGGGCTGAATCTCTATCATGTTTATATTTTGGGGCTGTGAAAGGCTAGCTTTCTTTTAAGCTAACCAATCAGCTTTTTAAAAATTTCATGGGCTTGTGTTGGTTCCTCCCACTAAACAATCAGATTATTCTTCTAGGTTAGACTGACAAACAACTAAGGCAAATAGTCTGGTTTCCACTGCACAGACCTTAAAGTGGAAGCTCAGAAGCACCTCTTCCCATAGCTTGGGTTTGAATTGGCTGTGCCTTGGGGAGTTGGAAAAACCGATTCTTTCTCCCTACACCAGGGAGGAAGGGAGTGTTAATCTCTTTAGCTGGGCAATCCCCTGTGGTGTTGAAATTGTAAACAGAATGCTGAAGCTTCTTACTGAAACAGGGTTTCCAGTTTTATAAAATTCAGTCCAGCCCTGTCCAGATAGCTTAGTTAATTGGTAAACATTGCCCTGATATGACAAGGTTGTGGGTTCAATCCTTGGTTAGGGCACATATAGAAACTGTTTTAAGGGACCAAAAGCTACAAAATTAATATTAATATTTTAGGAAGCTTGAAGAACATTTTATTAATTTGGGTTAGGCCTGCAGAGATTTTGTAAATGATCTTTGTACTTGTGAGATTAGCATGAAATCAAGATGGCCGATGGCATTGTGTTGTAAATGCAAAGGGGAAGGAGACTTGGATTCTCTGACCTTCCACCACTCCTGTGGGGAAATAAGGTGAATAGCTAGCCAGGTGCAGGCAGAGAAAGATTAAATTAAACCTTTTCTTATATTAATGAACCATTTACAGGCATGGAAACTACCCATGGAAACTACCTCTCCCTTCCTGAAAGCATGTAGTTAATGTATGTATTTCTGGACAAAGGAATAGCAAATGAACAGTAGAAAATATAGGAATGTCTTTTAATATGTAAAGTGACATTTTTACCATTGTGTTACCTTGTAAGTTTTAATGTGAAGAACTGTCTTTTAATGAATCCTATAGACAGATGTTATAAACTTGCTAATGAATTGTGTCCCATCCCCTCTTCATTCTTTTCCCAAACCTGTATAGGTGAAGACAAAAGTTATAAGCTTATGCCATGATTTCAGGCTTTTCCCTTGCCCATGTATAATTAAGAGTATATAACCAGCCCCTAGAATATTATAGATCAGCGGTTCTCAACCTGTGGGTCGCGACCTTGGCGGAGGTCGAACAACCAAAACACAGGGGTCGCCTAAAGCCATCGGAAAATACATATTTATATATTTACATTTCCAATGGCTTTAGGCGACCCTTGTGTTTTGGTTGTTCGACCCCTGCCGGGGTCGCGGCCCACAGGTTGAGAACCGCTGTTATAGATACACAAATTTGGGATTGCCCGTGTAAACTATATGCAGCCGGCATATTTAATACATTTCCTCCTTTAATAAAACTCTTCAAAAACTCATTTGGACTTGGTGTCTCTACAAAAACCCGCGGAATTGTGGATTGGGTACTTTACAACGTTTGGTGCCCAACATGGGGCCTAGGGTGTGTCACATCACCAGGTAGAGGCACCCCAAATCGGCTGGTCTCTCTGGGAGGCTGCCCGGTCCCACTTGAGTCCTGAGAAGAGGTGTGCCACCTGAAATGTTTTCAGGACTCCCAGTCTTCCTGTGGGTCTAGAATAATTCCCTGATAGACACCTCCAGTTCCCAAATTTGACAATTTGGACTAGTTGGCAGAGAACTCAAGGAGATAGGTAAAGCAACTCTTTTTGCTTTACTGAATTTTCTGGCTTTTCTCTAAACTCTTGCTTTTGTTTTTCTGTCTGAGACTGGTACTGGTCAAATTTGTTTGGGACTAGAATGTAGGTAATTTGGGGGGCTTTGCTGAGTTGTGACTCTGGAAATGTGGAACTCCAGTGATGTAGGTAGAGCCTTCAAAACTGATTTGCTGAGCTGAAACTCCAAAAAATTGTAGGTGAGGTAAATCTTTTGTTTTGCTGAGTTGCAGCTCTGGAATTTTTTAGGTAAAACAAAGCTGTTGCTTTTACTGAGTTGTAACTCCAGAAGTGTGTAGTTAAAACAGATCGTCTGCATCACTGAGTTGAAACTTCGGAGGTATGTAGGTAAAGCCAGCTTTCCAGCATTACTGAGTTGAAACTAGTCCAGCTGTGGACTCTTCAAAGACCGAGACATTGGTAGGAGGTCCTTTGGTCCTGATTAGGATTCTCGGGGATTCATTTAGTTGTACTCTGGAAAGACAGTTAGTAGGAGCTGAAGTGACCAGGTCCATCAGCTTCTATCGTGGTTTTGTGTTTGCACATTTAGTCATACTCTAAAAAGACAATTGGGAGGAGCTGAAATGACCAGGTCCATCAGTTTTGTCTCAGGCTTTAAGAGACGTCTGTTTGTGTTTGCACATCTGTGCATTTCTCTAGAAAGATAACTACGGGGGACTGAGTAAAGACCCTGAACTTCCAGAGGCAGCTAGTTGTGTTATGCTCTCAAAAAAAAACCTGAGTAAAGACACTTTTGTGTTTATCGAGATCTCATTCTTCTTTGTTCTCCTTCCCTTTGTCTAAAAAAAAATTCCTGGGTTTAAGTCTAAAGTCCCTGCAGGGACGCAGCCTGCATTATACCTGAGAGGCCACGAGGGAGAGCCCTTCCCTCATCTGTGAAAGTGCACTCATGTGTATTTGTGTATAAGTCTTTGTTCAATGTCTAAATATGTCTGTTTGAGTCTTTTGTATCAAAATTGAAAGCTTCTGACTAACAAGCAATCTTAAGTGGAGAATCGTTGTTCTCTTTTTGTTCTCAAATTAGCTTCAGGTGTCCTGTTAGGTTTCTTCTCTGAAAGAAATTATTCTCTTCTGTTGGCTTCTTCCCTTGGTCTTGTGTAACAATTAATATCTCTGTAGTCAAATACCCTCTCATTCCAGATGCTAGTTAATTATCTGTCTTATCTTTCTTGTTAGTGCACTAATTCGTAGATTCTCTTGAAATAAATTTTAGTTTTGTAATATGTAGTAGCAACCAGGATTTCTAATCCCTGGGTAATAAGGACAGTCTGGAATATAATAATTGGGAACCCAGGCTGTCCCAATCAGTTTCCCACGTATTGATCGGTTGCTAAATTTAACAATGAATCCACCACTTTGGGGCAAATAAAATATATTATGCTCACTTTGTTAAAGATGGCACTGCCCACGTGGAAGCCCATCGCATAGGTGATATTAATGTGTGTTGGGGGCGGGCTGTGGGCAGGCAGAATCCTTGTAGCCTGGGGCTTGGTTTTAGGATTAAGCCTTTCCCACCCTTTTTGATGTGGGTTGGTGCAATCTCATCATGCCTCAGAGAAGTGACTTTGTATCGCAGACATCCCTATTTTGTATATTGGATTAAAGGTTATGAATCTACACTATAAAATGGGGGCAGAACAGGAGCTTGCTCTCCTGGTTCTTGAGATTAGCATTAGAGAAGAGAGAAGAGAGAAGAGAGAGCAGAGAGCAGAGAAAGGCCATGTGGAGGAGGCCAGGAGAAGCAGCCAAGATGGCGGAGTGTTGAGTGAGAAGCCAGTTTGTGCAGAGTTTGTGCAGGAGAAGGAAGGAGATGGGGAACAGAGGTGAATAAGTCTGGTGAGCTAGGAACCTTTGATTCTAGGAAACTCGGATAAATCAGTAGCTTTGTGAGCACTGAATGAGTGTGTTTTGGAGCCCAGTGTGTGTTTTTACTTGCCCCCTGGGTGCAAGCTAGGATTAAAGATGATGGCCCACCAGTTTTTGGCTACATTGTTTCTTTACCGACTGTCCGAATACAATGTGAACCTGCATGGGTCAGGCTGCTGTGATGGTGGCCCTGTCTACTGGCTTTACAACCACAGTGGCTTAAAACATGCTTCATACAAATAGGGTGCCATGTCTTCTTGGTCATGCAAAATTTGACTCAAAAACAGAAAAAAAAGAATAACTAATGCAATGGTAGCAGCACTCCAAGAGACGAACTCTTCTAAGGATAAGGGACCTTTGAAGGAGGAAGGAGACTTCTCTGAGGCATTTGAGGACATATCAATCCCTTGAGAAGGATTATGAGGAAGTTAGTGTAGATTCTGTTAAAGGAGAGGGGGAGGAAGAAAAAGAGAAAGAAAACAATTTGAAAAATAATAGAACTAAGTAGGAAAGAATCAATGTGCTTATTGTAAGGAAAAGGAACATTGGGAAATTAAATGTCCCATATTACAAGCAGCCACGGAGAAGAAAGAAAAGTGGAGCCTACAAATTCAAAGTGTTAGTCCAGACTCTAGAGTCAAAAGACTAGCAAATAGGCAGTTTGAGTAAAAGAAAAGCCAAGCGGGGATGCACAGTGTGCGGAACGATGGAGTGGGGCCACGGCCGAGGAGAGGCAAATGTACGCATGCCCCCTTCCTTCCCACCATTTCTCCAGTCTCAGCCGTCGTGCTGCACCTGAATGGAAGGCAAACAGTAAACAGCAAACCAAGCACTAAGAGACAAGCCCCGCCAACTCCAGGCGCATGGTTAGGTTAGGATTCAGCCTGCTGTGTGTGGGGTGACCGGGAAAGGCAATAAAGTAAGGGTGAGGTAACTAAAAATATAGAATAGAAACTAGTTTCAAATGACCAGCTACTGACCAAAAGAGGTTTTGCCCATTTGGAAAATAGAGGGTAGAAATAGTATTAAAAATTAGAACTTTGCTTAAGAAAAATCTTAGAGAAAAAAAAGGATTTAGAAATTAACAAACTGTAGGTGTGGACCTTGCTAGTTAATTGGCAGTTTCTTAAATTAAATTGCAGCTCCTGAAGGAGTAATAGAATCATGAGTAATAGAATTATAGGGAATAGAATTAAAATTATTAGAAATAAAGCTAAACAGATGCTGGGGGAGGGAATGAAAGTCGGCTTGATTTTTGGAAGTGCTGGATCCAAACGCCTGCCCATCCATGCCACCTCTCCCATGGAAACTGTGTTCCTAATCCAGTGGCAAAGGAGAAGGGAACGGGAGCCCTGAGAAAGTGTCACTTTGCGACTGAGCCTGAACCCTCGCCGCTGCTGCCATCCTGCGCTTGGCCAGGCTAGGGTTCAGTCAACCCTCAAGTTGTGCAAAGAGGGACAGACACGTTGAATGCCTCTTCCTTTTCCCCTTCTTCTAAGAACTCTGGTCGGCAAACTGCCATTTGCAAGCAGCTCACGGGCCTTTTGCCTTCTTATGTATAGCTCTCTAACAGAGTACCAAGTGTGGGTGGTGCCTCAATAGGAAAGGTCTTTGGCTCCTAAAAGAAAATTTAGTTATTGTACTGTTAGTAATTGGTTCTATTAACTAATAGGTTTTCTGACCACTGGGTTCAGAGTGGTGACTTATTATTCCCCCACTATTGTATAAAAAAGTATTTTCAATGTTAAAATGTATATATTATTTCAAAGGCCTTTTGTTAATTCTTTATTTGCTGTTTTATAGCCTTGTGATATTGGAATCCTAGTTTAAATATTAGAATCCTATAGACAGATGTTATAAACTTGCTTATGAATTGTGTCCCATCCTCCCTTCATCCTTTTTCCAAACCCGTGTAGGTGAAAACAAAGGTTATAATCTTATGCCATGATGTCAGGCATTTCCCCTGCCCATGTATAATTAAGATTATATAACCAGCCCCTAGAATATTATAGATACACATGATTTGGGGCTGCTCTGTGTAAACTATATGCAGCTGACATATTTAAAAAATTTCCTCCTTTAATAAAACTCTTCAAAAACTCATTTGGACTTGGTGTCTCTACAAAACCCCGCGGAATTGTGGATTGAGTACTTTACAACAAAACAGATCATCGTTTCTGTCTCTCTCTCTCTCCCTTCCTCTTTCTCTCTCTCTCTCTCTCAAGTCAATAAATAAATTTTTAAAAATTCAATGTTCACCTGACCTGTGGTGGGTGCTGTGGATATGGCATTGACCTGTAATGCTGAGGTTGCCAAAACCCTGGGCTTGCCTGGTCAAAGCACATATGGGAGTTGATGCTTCCTGCTCCTCCCCCTCTCTAGAGTCCTGCTCCTCTCTCTCCTTTCTAGAATGAACAAATAAAATATTTAAAAACAATTCAATGTCCAACTCCCTTTGCTTTCTTTCCCCATCAATTTAGCTACCTGCCTTGTTGCAGTAATATAATGTTATAGTAATTAAATATATAGAAATAGAGAAAAATATGGAAGATATATAGAAATAAGATATAATATTAAAAGCAATTAAGAAAATTAAATAAACTTATGCCATCTGGATGGGAATTAATATAGTGTGTACAGATATGATAAAGAGACTCTGCCTTTCACGCAGAGCCCACTTAGTGTGTGTGTGAAGTTATATATAGATAAGAAGTGATGTCATACCTTTATAGGTTAACATAAACAAGAAGCTTCCCTAGGAACACCTTAAAAGTGACTTGATGTAACATTTCAGTTGATTAACATAAAAAGGTTGTCTTGTGGAACACCCAAAAAGGTGGGTTGAGATGATAATCCTGTAGATTGAGACCTGTTAGAAGGTGTAGGCCAGAAAAGGTACTAAAGCTAAGGGGCCCCCCTGCTGCGGTAGTCGCCCAGACTCCAACGATAAACATGGACTCTCTCCACACTGCTCTGACCAAAGACAGCTAAGAGGAGCATGCCAACGGGGCCCCCTTAAGCTGTACTCAGGCACACCATAAGGATTTAAGTAATAAACTGATTGTGTGATTCTTGCAACAAACTTCTGTGTCGGTCCTGTCTTTTCTCTGGTGGCAGTTGGTCTCAGCACCAATAAATAGAATCCTCATAGCCATCTCAAGAGTAGTCTCGAAGAAGCTGCCAGCCCTGCTGTTAAGCAGGAGAGTTCCACTGTGTGGGGAAGATGAATCGGGACACTTGATCAATGTAGAGCTTGGGCTCTACTGAGACATGCTTACATTAACAGGCAGTTGTGAAGATTACGTGAGGTGATGTCAGTAGAGTGCTTACTTTGGTACCTGGCACATGCACTGAATGTGTGTTCAGACAATTGGATCTATTAACATTATTGCTATGGTCCTTGGCGTTTTGCAAAAAGCATTGGGATCCCTAGGTATGTTGCAGACATTTACCTGAGAAGCAGCACACTAGCTGCATAATACCTGTCTGTTGTTGTGTGTCGGGGGTGCAGAGAGAGAGAGAGAGAGATCAGCAGACAAAATCATCAAAGACTAGCAAAGGACCACCGCTCGCTCAGGCAAATGGCCACGAAAACTCCTTGACTCTCTCTCTGTCAAAAAAAAGTAAATCTTGTTTAATCATTGTGACAATACAATTGGAAGTATAGAATTGTCACAAGGATTAATTAAAATAATGTGTGCAAATTGCCCCACATAGTGCTTGGCACATAGTAGATATTTAACCAATAATAGCTTATCTTTTGTTTATGAAAAATAACAATGACATTACAGGAAAAAAAGCATAGAAAATTGAAAAAAATTACTCTTAGTTCCACTACCTTAACATAACAACGTTTGGGTTTTTCTTCAAGGATCTTGTCTTACTCACATTTGTAGTCCTCACAGTGCCTGGCATATAGTGAACACTTAATCAATGTGTTCTATTCAATTGACTTAGGAAGAAGAATAAATAAATGCCAAACATATACAGGTATAGACACCTTGACAATTTGCAAAATCCATATCTACTACACACATGTTGCCCACACCAACACTTGGAAGCTAAAAGATTGTCATTTCTTTCATTTCACTGAGGAAAAAATTGAGGGTCAAGGAGTGTTGGTCAAATAAGTTTGTAAATAATATATATATATGTTTGCTAGCTTATAGTTTGCATTGGGTGTGGGAGACAGGCTGTAAGCCAGCAAAGTCATTATAGCCTAAGGCTTAGTTTTAAGACTAAGCCTTTCCTGCCCTTTTAATACTAAGATCTTTTCAAAACTAAGCTTTTCCCCACACTCTTTACTGTTGCATGATGTGGGGTGGTGCACTCTTATGAGGAATCCCATTTATGCCTCAGATAAGTGACTTTGTATCAGAGACTTCCTTATTTGTATATTGGCTTAAAGGTTTTGTTTTCCACACTATAAAATGGGGTAGACTGGGGGCTTGCTCTCTCTCAGTTCCTGAAATTAGCATTGCATAGGAGAGGCAGTCAAGATGGCAGAGTGCTGAAGGAGAAGCCAGTTTGTGCAGAGTTTGTGCAGAGAGAAGGAGATGGGGAACAGAGGTGAATAAGGCTGGTGAGGTAGAAACCTTTGTTCTAAGAATACTCGGATGAGTCAGTGGCTTTGGGAAGCCATGAATGGAAAGGGAAAGTGTTTTCCCACCATGTGTATTTCTTGCCCACCAAGTGTGAACTAGGATTAAATGTAATGGCCCATTGTTTCATTACCGTCTGTCCAAATCAAATTTGAACCTGCACAGGCCAGGCAGCTGTGATGGTGGCCGTAGATACTGGCTTTACAAGGAGGTACAAGTGATTTTTCAGAGTCCATACAGCTAACAAATAAATGGCAGTGTTAACAGTGAAATGGCACCATGGTAGACCTTGGGCCTTGAGTTTGGCTAAGAAATTAATTCAGAGCCTAGGAACTCAAATACAAGTAAAAGTTCATTTAAAAGTCATGAAGTAGAGGAAGTGAGCATGGAGTAAGTGAGCTAGCTGGACAGCATGGACACGGGAACAGAGGCTAAAAAAGCTGGGAGCTTAGAAGAAAAAAAAAGGCAAAGATAATATGCCTGGGAGAAGGATAGGGAGAAAGATGTGAGCTTGCTCCAGAGAAAGAGCCACATTGAGGTCTTCACCTCAGGGGTTTAGATTAGAAAACAGAAAATGTTTTCTAATCTAAAAGCAGGAATTTTAGAGGAAGTCTCAGGGGAAGATATCAACAGAATATTCATTGGCTTTTCAGGTGTGTGCCCCCAGGGTTGTGGTTTCCACTGATTGGTTGGCAGCAGAGCAGGGGGCCATTAGTCATTCCAGCTGGTCCTAATGTCAGACATGGCATCATCCTGCATGGCCTTGCTGCATTTCAGGTTCTGAAGCTGAAATGCTACTGAGGCCTAGATGTTATTTCTAGGACTTAAAGTTTAAAGGAGAAGTCATGCAAGGGCTTGTATCAGGGTCATATGAGGATGTTCTTTGTGTCCACCTTGTTTGTTCCACCTCTAATGGGGTTTAACATGCATGACTAATGACATGCTAGGGAAGGAAGGGTCAGGGATGGTCTGAATGACATGACCAGTAATATGCTACAGAAAGGTAAGGTTTCACCCCAGTTTTGCTCTTTCCAAGTACCCAATATTTTCTGTCCTGGTGACCTCTAGGACCTGACATATTGTCTCTACACTGTTCATGCCTGACTCCCGCATATGCCCCAACCAGATCCACCCAGCAAGCCCACTGGGGGGTAATGTTCTGCCCATCTGGGGCTGCTGCTCAGTTGCTGTAAAAGAAGCCATTTCAGCACCTGAGATGAGGCCATGGAACCATCCTGAGTGCCCAGGGTCAAATTGATCAAACTATTCGAACCTTGGCTGTGGGAGGGGAGGGGAGAGAGAGAGAGAAAGGAAAGGTGGAAGGGTAGAGAAGGGGTAGAGAAGCAGTGTTGGGCGGATAAAATGTATTATGCTCACTTTGTTAAAGTTAACGCTGCCCACGTGGAGGCCGTTGCCCAGGTGATATTAATGTGTGTTGGGGGCAGGCAGGATCGTTGTAGCCTGGGGCTTGGTTTTGGGATTAAGCCTTTCCCACCCTTTTTTGATGTGGGGCGGTACAATCCAATCATGCCTCAAAGAAGTGACTTTGTAGTAGAGACTTCCCTATTTTGTATATTGGATTAAGGGTTTGGATTTCTACACTATAAAATGGGGACGGAGCGGGAGCTTGCGCTCTTGGTTCCTGAGATTATCATTAGAGGAGAGAGCAGAGCAGAGAGCAGAAGGATGCCACGTAGAGTAGGCCAGGAGAAGCAGCCAAGATGGCGGAGTTTTGAGTGAGAGGCCAGTTTGTGCAGAGTTTGTATCTGGGATAAGGAAGGAGATGGGGAACTGAGGAGAATAAGGCTGGTGAGCTAGAAACCTTTGATTCTAGGAAACTCGGATAAATCAGTAGCTTTGTGAGCACTGAATGTGATTGGGTTTTGGAGCCCAGTGTGTATTTTTACTTGCCCGCCGGGTGCAAGCTAGAATTAAAGACTAGGGCCCACCAGTTTGTGGCTCCGTTGTTTCTTTGCGGACTGTCCGAATCCAATGCGAACCTGCATTTGCTGGGCTGCTCTGATGGTGGCCCTGGCTGTGGCTTCTGGCTTTACAAGCAGATGGGTGCTTCTCCTGTGTGACCTAACCGGAAATTGAACCTGTGACTTCCACACGCCCAGCTGACGCTCTACCACTGAACCAACCGGCCAAGGCAAGACAGTCTATTGTTATGTTCAAGCAAACAGTTGTGGGGGTCCATGCTTTCTCAGATGAGTGGTGGTGTTTATGCCTCAGAAGCTGCGCACAACCTGGGCTCCGGGGGAACTCTCCCTTGCACCTGATTATCCTCCTGGTTGACTAGTGTTCCTGGCCTCAGAGAGGCATTTGTTGTTTTCATTCTTTTTATCTTTTTCATTATCATAGCTTGTTTTTACATACAATGTGCCCCTATGTATAACTATTGTGAAATGTATTTGTAGCCTGGACTGTGGTGGTGCAGTGAATATAGCGTCTTACCTGGAAAGCTGAGGTCACTGGTCTGAAACCCTGGACCTGCCTGATCAAGGCACATTCAACAAGCAAAAATGAACAACTAAAGTGAAGCAACTATGAGTTGATACTGCTCAGTCCCCCCTCCTCTCTCTGTAAAATCAATAAATAAAACCTAAAAAATAAAAAAGAAGAAATGTATTCCTAAACTCCCTTCAAGACTTTCTGAAGCTAAGACAAATGTTTAACAGCAAAGTGATTACTTTCATATGAAACTAATCTCATAGATATAAGATAGTTAAAACTAACAGTGTAGAATGATAGGCAAACTTTTAAGTTCAAGTTGTAGCTTTAATCCGAATTAACAGGATAGTGATTAATGCATGCAAGAAGCTGTCATTTCAGTAGCCTCAAGCAGTTATTTAGTCTATTCCTGACTCAGCAATCTATCAAAAGTGGTATCTGTGAAATAAGTGACTAGACTCAGACCAATAAGCAAAGCAAATAACCTTTTCCTTGATCCTGGCTCCAAAAGAAATGGAGAACAGTTGACTTTTTCCCTTGAATTCTAATCACCTCACCCCTCCCTTTACTCTTTCACATAAAAACGCCAGATTGAAAGGATGAGTTAAAGCCTTTATTGTAAGGAAAGAAACCCAGCTGCCTTCTCAGATTTCAGGTCATCTGAATAAAGCACTTTTAAAAATTCAATTCCTGTCTCTGCATATTGGATTTGTAGTGACAGGCAGCATGAGCCAAATATTCCGGTTTCACTTATTCCCCATTTTATAGCTGGGGAAACAGATGCTCATAGTCTGTGACTTGCCAAGGTGAAACCATTGGGCAGATACGGTTCCCAAATACAGGCAGGTTGCCTCTTGTCCCACCATGAGAAGCCAGGAGGAAGAGGAGATGCAGGAAGCAATACCCTACAGAGGATAAGACACTCAAACAACTTGATTAATAGAAGAAGGAGAATTTATTAGTAGCTGGTGGCACACATTAGGCTAGTAGCACCAAAGCACGAGCTCCCCAAATTAGGTTTTCTTACAGGTTATATACCTTTATAGTATCCCAGCAATGGGCATGTGATTCCTTTGTTTAAGGTTTTCCAGGACTCAAGGAGAGGGGAGAGGGGGGTTGGTGGTGTCAGCAAGGGGGAAGGGGTCTCCAGATCACTGGTTGTAGCTATATACAAATCCTGCTTTTCCTGCTTTATGTTGCAAGCAGCTCTAGAAGACCATTTAGAGAACTATGGGATGTAGTTAATTTATAACTGGCTGATTCAGTTATTCCTGCTGGCTCCTTTCCTGTGTGTTCTTCTGGTTTCTCCCTTCTCAAGGGAGAAGGGAGGCTTGCTCCCTCCTCAGAGGAACCAAAATTTAACTAGTTTTGCTTTTCTAATACTTAAAGATAAATGTAATGTAAATATTTTATAGGTCTCTTGTGAAGATTTAAAATTCCTGTAAACTTTTCAGGTATAGACAAATAAGTAGGACAGATCAATTTATTCAGTTATTCATTATTTATTCACAGCTATTTCTCAGGTGCCCTCCAAGTGACAAACACTATGTTTGGATCTGGGGGCATACAGTACAAAATAAGGGAGAGTTTGAGGAACTCCTCAGTGGCAAGTCCCAGGTTTCTTTAAAACATCTTGTTCTGGCTTAAGAATTCATGAAGAATTTCTACTTCAAAATATTCTATTTAATATTAAAATAAAAAAATAAGATACTGTTTTCTAATTATTTACCATAATAATTAGGCCCTATTTGGACAAAAATAGGGCCACACACTAAACATGACAAGCTCAGGGAAGGCCTGCATACAAGGCTTTACAAACTCAGACACCTAAAATAACCACATAAGATGGCCTGAAATTAAAACTTCTTGCCTGACCAGTGGTGGCATAATGGATAGAACATTGACCTGAGAGGCTGAAGTCTCAGGTTCGAAATCCTGAGGCTGCCTTGAGCGTGGGATAATTCACATGATCCCAAAGGTCACTGGCTTGAGCAAGGGGTCAATGGCCAGGTTGGAGAACTCCC
Source organism: Saccopteryx leptura (assembly GCF_036850995.1). Classification (NCBI taxonomy): domain Eukaryota; kingdom Metazoa; phylum Chordata; class Mammalia; order Chiroptera; family Emballonuridae; genus Saccopteryx; species Saccopteryx leptura. Next base: position 70,497,073 of record NC_089516.1, on the reverse strand, counting down.
CCTCCCCCATCAAGGCACATATGAGAAAGCAATCAATGAACAACTAAAGTGCTAAAGAAAGTCATCTAGTTTCATTAAAGAAAAAATACTTCTTAACTAAAAGTGAGTTATGCCGGGTAGTCATGTCCTTTGCTGGTATTTTCCTTGACAATGGTCAATCTTTACCTTAAGTGAGCTTGTCTATTTTGTTTTGCATCTACTATAACATAGGTATGTCAGGTAATTTATGTTTTCAGACCCCTCAGTGCACAATCTCCTACCAGAGCAGAGACCACAAAATCCCTCATTGCTATCGTTATTGTGTTAATGTTAACTGTTAACTCTTATTCCCACAAGTGTAAAAGAAATATGTGTCTGTTTGTTCTACTTTTTATCCAGTCTGAGAGGTTTTCCTACTTTGCTTTCTTCCAGCTACCTAATCTGTCACCAATGGATTTTAAGTAATCTCTTTATGCCTCCTCCTATGATTATAATGTATAAAATAAAAACTGCCATTTTCTGGAGAATGTTTTCAATCCTTTAAGAGTTTTCTTCCTGGCAATTGGCTATTTGGCTCAATAAAATCATAACATTTTTACCAGTTTGGATGTTTCTCCTCCTCCTCCTCCTCCTCCTCCTCCAGTTCCTCCATTTTTAAAATTTATTCATTGATTTTAGAGAGAGAGAAAGGGAGAGGGACAGGAATATTAATCTGTTCCTGTATGTGCCCTGACCAGGGATCAAACCAGTAACCTTTGTTGTATCAGGACGATGCTTTAACCAACTGAGCTATGTGGCCAGGGCCCTTCTCTTTTTTTTTAGGTGAGAAAAGGGGAGATAGTGAGGCAGACGCTTGCATGTGACCAGGATCCATCTGGCAACACCATTTAGGGCCAATGCTCGAGTAGCAAGCTATCTGTAGTGCCTGACGCAGAGTACTCTGGGACCAATGGTGCTATCCTCAGCACCTGAGGTGATGTGTGAAGCAATTGAGCTACTGGCTGCGGGAAGGGAGAGGGAGAGAAGGGGGTGTGGGAGGGGTGGAGAAACAGACGGTTGCTTCTTCTGTGTGCTCTGACCAGAAATGAAACCTGGGATGTCCACATGCTGGGCTGATGCTCTACTGCTCAGCCAACCAGCCAGGACACAGAACAAAAATTAATTTAAGAGTATGACAGAAAAAAAATGTGACAGAAGAATTTAGTAAAGAACAATACATTTCTTAAAGCAACAGTATGCATTAAAGAAATAAGAATGGGCAGGCAACCTTGGAAAATGAGATGTGCCAATGAGGTCTAGGTAGAAGGTTTTTATTAAACATGGGCATGGGGGAATAGGGTGGTCCTCAGCTTCTGACATAGGTGGGGTGACTGCTGAATGCCTGCGTGGTTCATCCTTGTTTTTCTTCTCCAGATAGCAATTTCTTTTTGGTCCTCTCAATTGCAGGAAATTGCAGAGTAGGAAGTGAGGGAACAGGTGGTCAGTGAAGGGTGTATTTAGCCAAGACTAAAAAGGGGAGGGATGGAGCTTGAGGCCTTTGTTCCCTACTCTAACTTTTCTGCCTCAATAGTATGAGCTCATTAAATATGTATTTCCTCTTCCTCCTTCCTCTTGAGTCTAATCTTGTCTCTTATGCTACATCAACAGCTGCTAATGGCTATAAGTAAGGTGCCCAACATTTTTACAATGAAAAGGAGGACAAAAATAAATCGAAGAAAACAATATTGTAAATAAAAGAAACATTTTATTCATTTCAACAATAATACACTATAATATATAAATGCATAATAAAAACATTTGTAATATTTTATATTGTAATTATGCTTACATGCCTATTAATTTTTAATAATAATTATAAGAAAAAAGTACTCATTTAGATACAAATATGTCATATCACATGCAATGGATCGACTCTGTATCAATTGAATACAGACATTTACAGATTAGCCTTCTGATATCAAAAAGGATAACATGTAGGAGAACACTTTTTAAGGAAGGACAGAACTTAACAAAAGAAGAATTGTCCTCCCTAAAGGAGGACAATTGGTCACCTTACTATAAGGCAATTTGCTATTAGGGAAGATATCAGTGAAGACATAAGAATTGGGGAGCCTATAAAATCTTTTGCCTGGAGGGTCTTTGACACAGAGATTACTCTTTCCTTAGTCTGGATTTTTCTTCCCTATCTGTTCTCATAGATGGTAGAACAGAAGATTCAGATATCTTAAGCCCCTCAAATCTTTAGGAGGCTTTCGTTGTTGTTGTTGCTTTCAGATAGTCCCCTACCATATAGTTCTTAGAGCAAGAGGTCTCTACCCTGTTTCTTTCCTGCTCTGAGGGCTTTTGTCTACTGTTTTGAGCTTTAGCACCTGAAAGGGTACTTGGGGGCAGAGGCAAAAAAGGAGATGTTCCCCCTTTGAGTGGTCAGCTTCCATCTCTAAGCCAACAATCCTCAAATTGCTATGAGAAGTACTTCTCGGACACCTGCTTAGTGTGGAACAGACACCTTTCCCCTAGCTGGCTGTGTCCATTTTTCATAGATCAGGGCAAAGAGTTTAGGCTTAAGTCTCAGTCTCTGCCTGTTTTTCCTTACCTTGGTCCTCTTAGCAGGCCTTCTTTCCTCTGTACACCCCTTCACTTCCCCTATATCCTGCCTTGTGCTACCTTCAACCCATTCTTTTCAATTCTTTCTTTTTACTAGATATGGGGGTCCTTGTCCAGCAAACTCAAACCCTCTCTGAAAGATCAAGGGATAACCTGATGTGTGGTGGCACAGTGGATAAAGTGTTGACCTGGTACACTGAGGTTATCGGTTTGAAACTCTGGGCTTGCCTGGTCAAGGCACATATAGGAGTTGATGCTTCTTGTTCCCCCCCTGTTGGGCAGATAAAATATATTATGCTCACTTTGTTAAAGATGGCACTGCCCACATGGAAGCCCGTTGCCCAGGTGATTGCTTGGGATGGGCATGATTATGTTAATATGTGTTGGGGGAGGGCTTTCACACCAAAAAGTTTTAAAAGGAAGAGAGATCACGCTGTTCCGAGGGAAGAGTGATTACATTCTAGGAGGAGCCCATGCTAGAGTAGAGCAGATAAAGGACACATGGAGGAGAGGAGAAGCAGCCAAGATTGTGGAGAAATGAAGGAGAAGCCAGTGTGCAGAGTTTGTACGGAGAGAAGGAGATGGGGAACAGAGGTGAATAAGGCTAGTGAGCTAGAAACCTTTGATTCTAGGAAACTTGGATAAGTCAGTAGCTTTGTGAGCACTGAATGAGTGGGTTTTGGAGCCCAGTGTGTGTTTTTACTTGCCTGCCAAGTGCAAGCTAGGATTAAAGCTAATGGCCCACCAGTTCTTGGCTCCGTTGTTTCATTACTGTCTGTTTGAAGCAAATACAAACCTGCATGGGCCAGGCTGCTGTGATGGTGGCTGTGGCTACTGGCTTTCCAACAAGAAACCTCTAGAAGCAGGAGGCCAGCAATTTTCTTCTCTTGATCTTTCTTTTTTTAAAAGGATTTTATTTTTATTCATTTTTAGAGTGGGGGGTGTAAAGCCAGTAGCCACGGCCACCATCACAGCCGCCTGGCTCATAACAGGTTTGAATTTGATTCAGACCGACGGTAATGAAAGAACGAAGCCAAAAACTGCTGAGCCTTTATATTTAATCCTAGCTTGCACCCGGTGGGCGAGTGTTGTACAGTATCGTTTCACTGGGTTTATATAGAGACACCAAGTCCAAATGTATTTTTGAGGGATTTTATTAGGAGGAGATTTATTAATAAGCCAGCTGCATATGACAAACACGAGGTATAGCTGACCCAAATCGTGCAGTGACAAATATAGTTCTGAGGCTGGTTATATACACTTGATCACATACAGGTTGGTGGGAAAAGGAGGGGGGGCATGACACAATCATTAGCAAGCTTATAACATTTGTCTATAGGATTTATAAAAAACATTCCTACATATTAAAACTTATAAGGTAACACAATAGCAAAGGATATTGTTTTACATATCAAAAGACATCCCTAAGTCTTTTAGTGTCCATCTGCCATCCCTTTGTCTAGAGGTACATACATCAATGGTATGTTTTCAGGATGGGAGGGGGCTTACATGGTGTCAGAGGATAAGTATTGTAAATCACCCATTAAGGAGAAAGAAAGGGGAAAGGAAAGGCCATTCAAAAACTTTCTTCCCTCTCTCGCACCTGACTAGCTGTTTACCTTCTTCCTCACAGGTGTGGGGAAGAGAGGGGTGTCCAAGTCTCCTTCCTCTTTTCATTCAAAACCCAGTACAAAAACCTCTCTATTTACAATATAATAGCCCTTCCTAAGCATAAATAAGATGGCCATCTTGAGCTGGTGTAAATTATACACAAGTATAAAAATCGTATTTACAAAATCTCTCTGAATGCTTGGCCTAAATTATAAAATGCCTTTTAAGCTTCTTAGCAAAAGGGGGGAGGTTCTTATCTCAGTATGTCCCTGTAAGCCAGGAAACTCCCATATTCCTCTCCCTTTTCTCCACAGAAAGGACGGGATAAGAAACCTGACTCTTCCTTCTAAAATATTAATATTAATTTTTTAATTCTTTGATACCTTACCACACAAGAAATACACACAGTGGGAAAACACTTCCCTTTCCATTCAGGGCTCCCAAAGCCACTGGCTCATCGAGTTTCCTAGAATCAAAGGTTTCTACCTCACCAGCCTTATTCACCTCTGTTCCCCATCTCTTTCTCTCTACACAAACTCTGTACAAACTGGCTTCTCCTTCAGCACTGAGCCATCTTGGCTGCTTCTCTCTAATGCTAATTTCAGGAACTGAGCGAGAAAGCTCCTGATCTGCTCCATTTTATAGTATAGAAATCAAAACCTTTAAGCCAATATACACATAAGGAAGTCTCTGATACAAAGTCATTTATCTGAGGCATAAATGGAATTCCTCATAACAGTGCACCACTCCACATCATGCAACAGTCAAGGGTGTGTGGAGAAGCTTAGTTTTGAAAAGATCTTAGTATTAAAAGGATGAGAAAAACTTAGTCTTAAAACTAAGCCTTAGGCTATAAGGACCTTGCCTGTTTACAGCCTGTCCCCCACACCCAATGCAAACTATAAGCGAGCAAACATATACATAATATTTGCAAACTTATTTGGCCCATGTTGGGCAGATAAAATATATTGTCCTTACTTTGTTAAAGATGGCGCTGCCCACATGGAAGCCTGTCACCCAGGTGATTGTATTGGTTGCCCTTCTTGCTTGGGATGGGTGTGATTATATTAATGCGTGTTGGGGGTAGGCTGTGGGCAAGCAGGATCCTAGTTGCCTGGGGCTTAGTTTTAGGACTAAACCTTTCCCACCCTTTTTGATGTAGGGTGCTGCACTTTCATGAGGAATCTCATTATGCCTCCAATAAGTGACTTTGTATCAGAGACTTCCTTGTTTGTATATTAGATTAAAGGTTTTGAATCTACACTATAAAATGGGGACAGACTGGGAGCTTGCTCTCTCTCAGTTCCTGAGATTAGCATTAGAGAGGAGAGCAGAGAAAGGCCACATGGAGGAGAGGAGAAGCAGACAAGATGGTGGAGTGCTGAGTGATAAACCAGTTTGTGCAGGGGGAAGGAAGGAGATGGGGAACAGAGGTGAATAAGTCTGGTGAGCTAGAAACCTTTGATTCTAGGAAACTCGGAAAAGTCAGTAGCTTTGTGAGCACTGAATGAGTGGGTTTTGGAGCCCAGTGTCTGTTTTTACTTGACTGCTGGTTGCAAGCTAGAAGTAAATGTGATGGCCCACAAGTTCTTGGCTCCATTGTTTCATTACCATTTGTCCAAATCTAATGGGAACCTGCATGGGCCAGGCGGCTATGATGTTACCGCGGCTACTGGCTTGACAGTCCACAAGCCCATTCCCTAAGGAATTCCTTGCCTCTCTCTTTCTACTAAGCTACAAGGGTCCTTCTTTTGCCTCTGTAACTTTTTCTTGAGCCATTTATTCTATGACTTGATTTTATAAAAAAAAAGGCAGCAAGGCAATTTAGGTTTCTGTGTTAAGAAAAAGGATATGGGACCTGGACTTCAAAGGGAACAAGCAATTCATAGGAAGATGAAAAAATGAAATATATGATAAACCTAGGGTGCCCTGCCATGTAGCTAAGTTCTCAGATGAAAAAGTTATCTCGGTATTGTTACAGTAGTCAGTTAGTTAGTTATTAACAAAAGAGAGGGGATCCAGACATCTGGTTAAGCCTGATTAAGTCAGAAAACAGCAGTTTCACAGTCACTTCAGAGAGTAACTGGCATTGCTCTCAACAACATCCTGTTTATTAGGCAGGAAAGATCGTTTTACAGCCACCCCAGGGTTAGTTAACCAGCACTGACAAGCAAGATTAATAGGGGGGAAAATGGCATAGAGGGATTCCTTTTAATTAAGTGCATGTGGGCCCTGGGTAGTTGGCTCAGTGGTAGAGCGTCGGCCTGGCATGTGGAAGTCCCGGGTTCAATTCCTGGCCAGGACACACAGGAGAAGCGCCCATCTGCTTCTTCACCCCTCCCCCTCTCCTTCCTCTCTGCCTCTCTCTTCCCCTCCTACAGCCAAGGCTCCATTGGAGCAAAGAGGGCCCGGGCACTGGGGATGGCTCCATGGCCTCTGCCTCAGGCACTAGAGATGCAACAGAGTGATGCTGGGGCAGACTGGCCTTTGTCACAGTCTTTCCATGGTAACAGTAATAATAATAGCTCTCATCTTGGTAGAGTCCTCCTTTCTTTTTTTTTTTTTAACACTTTTTATTATTAATTTTTGAGAGACAGAGAGAGAGGGAGGGAGGGAGAGAGAGAGAGAGAAAAGGAGAGAGAGAGGAACATCCATCTATTCCTGTATGTGTCCTGACTGGGGTCTGAACCAGCAAACTCTTTACTGAAGAATGATGCTGTAACCAAGGGAGCCATTCAGCCAGGGCCAGTCTCCCTTTCTAATGTAAATTTTCCTTACAACAGGAAAACTTCAGCCTTGGCCAGATAGTTTAGTTAGTTAGAATATTGTCCCAATATGCAAAGGTTGCCAGTTTAATCCCTGGTCAGGGCACACACAGAAACAGATCAATGTTTCTATCTTTCTCTCTTTTTCCCTTCCTCTCTCTCTAAAATCAATAAATACCTTTCTTTCAAAATGGAAATTTCTACTCTGTTTTTAGAGCTTCTCCTGTGTCTTCATTTTTCAAAAGAATTTTTATGCTAAAGAGGCATTTTTAGGGGGACATTCTGCTACCTTTCTCATTGCTATATGAGTTGGATGTATTGTTCAGTTAACTGGCTATGACCACTTACTAAAGCCTGACTCATTGGGCCTAATTCACTGATAAACTGAGCAACTGACATGAGCTAGCTTGACTAATCATCTAACAACTTCTTCAAATAAAACAACTCTTTAATTAGTGGACTAATCTGACCAAGGGTAGAAAAGACTTATTAAAACTGCTGCATAACTAAAGGAGACAGAGTGGTGGGAGGTTGACTGGATAAATGGCTAGCCAGCTGTTTTTAAGACTCAGACTGTCTGGAGTTTGGAGCCTTGCCTGGCTGTCTGTGGAATAAACTAAACAAACAAACAAAAAAAAAACTAGACATATTTTCTTCCAACCTCCATGTCTGAGGCACTGCAAGGCCAAATTTCATAGAATGTGACTTTAGGATATTCTAAGGTCTTTCCTGTGGGGTGAGGGTGAGGTAGAAGAGAATGTTTGACAACAACAACAACAAAAATTATGGCCAAAAATCTTTTCCAGAGAAAGTGTTTATTAGTCATTGCTAGCACAAAAATAAATAAACAAACAAGAAAGAAAGAAAGAAAGAAAGAAAGAAAGAAAGAAAGAAAGAAAGAAAGAAAGAAAGAAAGAAAAAGAAAGAAAGAAAGAAAGAAAGAAAGAAAGAAAGAAAGAAAGAAAGAAAGAAAGAAAGAAAGAAAGAAAGAAAGAAAGAGACCGGTCTTGGGGGCATGGAGTCTTAACCACCAGCAGCATGGCTAGGTTGGAAAGACAACATGTCCATCATCTCAGAGTCTTGGCAAGCATTTCTATACATCAAGTAGGGAGGAGAAAGATGTAAGCCATTCTGAAAGGATTTACATTAGCTACAGACAATGGGGGTGGGAGAAGCTGAAGTAAGACTAGTTGTGGGATAGAATCAGCAGAATTCCACAGCAGCTTTCTTAAAGCTCATGTGTAAACAAGAAGTGGAGCCTCATGGACTTCCATGGCATTTGGTTATTCCGTCTTTTTAAATAATATTGGAAATAGTCACCCAGAAGTTAATTTAATTCCAACATACACTAAAGACTGCGAGGAGTCTTCTGTTGGTTTTGCATTGCAGTTGTTAACTGTTGAACCCCTTTTTGTCTCTTCTTGCACACTCTACCTGCTGTAATTTAATATAGGACATATCAGAATTTTCTCCTTGTCAAAGAAATGGATAAGATCGTAGGGAATGCTTCTGTCAACCAAAATAAATAAGTGAACCAAAGCAAGCTCCAATTTCTTGAAATTGAGTTTATTTGGGAATAGAAGAGGAATTGTAATTTGAAAAATGCATGTTGTAGTAAGTCCTTTCAGGATTTGGGGTGGTTTGTATTTATGGGCAAGGAGTACAAAAAGGGAGCAGTCCAACCTGAGACCAGGTAGTAAGTTCATTGGTTTGATGAGAATAGATTCTTGGTGGATGTTTACAGGTCAAGGGATAAGTTTCACTTTTCTGTAATTCCAACATATACAGAAAATCAGTCTCTCAGCTAAATTCTAGTCTTCTGAGGGCACATGTGAGAGATTCTCCATTTTCAGTTCCATTTTATAGTGAAATCGTTTCACACTTCAGTATTATACTTAAATATAGGCTTCATTAGTCTAAAGCCAGTTTCAAAACCCACCATCACAGCCACCTGGCCCATGCAGGTTCGCATTAGATTCGGACAGATGGTAATGAAACAACAGAGCCAAGAACTGGTGGGCCATTAGCTTTAATTCTAGCTCAGAACTGGTGGGCAAGAAATACACACAATGGGAAAATACTTCCCTTTCCATTCAGGGCTCCCAAAGCCACTGACTTATCTGAGTTTCCTAGAATCAAAGATTTCTACCTCACCAGCCTTATTCACCTCTGTTCCCCATCTCCTTCTCTCTCCATAAACTCTGCACAAAGTGGCTTCTCCCTCAGCACTCTGCCATCTTGGCTGCCTCTCCTCTCCTCCACGTGGCTTTTTTCTGGCTTGCTTTCCAGCATGGGCTCCTCTGCCCCATTTTATAGTGTAGAAATCAAAACCTTTAATCCAATATATGATACAAACAAGGAAGTCTCTGATACAAAGTCACTTATCTGAGGCATAATGGGGTTCCTCATAAGAGTGCACCACCCCTGTTGGTCAAGTGGGTTTTTAAATATGACATATATGTTTGCTCCTTTTTGGTGTGGGAGACAGGTTGTGGGCTTGCAGGGTTATTATAGCCTAAGGCTTAGTTTTAAATGTAAGATTTTGCCCACACCCTTGACTGTTGCATGATAGGGGGTTGTGCACTGTTATGAGGAATCCCATTTATGCCTCAGATAAGTGACTTTGTATCAGAGACTTTCTTATTTGTATAATGGATTAAACGTTTTGATTTCTACATTAAAAAATGGGGACAGACTCAGGGCTCACTCTCTCAGTTCCTGCTATCACATTGCAGGGGCCTCCCTGATCCCTTGCCCTTCATGGGAAAAGCAACAGGTTTTCTGCTTTTCCCTTGGCTTCCCTTGTGGCTTGCCTGTCTTGGTGAGACACCAATAAACAGAATGGTCCACCATCCTTTGACTTCGGCATTTCTTTACCGTCTGTCCGAATCCAATGGGAACCTGCATGTGAATGGCCATGATGGCGGCCTCTGGCCATACAACTGGCGTAGTTGGCTGATTTGGAGATTGGTATGGGGTTGCCAACCTTGAGGGGTGGAGTAGAGGACTGGTTGCTGTTCTGGCATCCCATCACTGTCCTTCTAGGGGCCATGGGCTGCGTGTTTTTTACTCAAGAGGAAACCAGGAGCTATGTGTGAGAAGCTGCCCAAGGTCAGAAGTTTCAGTATGAATTGCCAATCAAATGGCAGAAAAAGCTGGAATTGGAGCAAACACTGGAGAAGGAATTTCGGGTTTGCGAGTTACAGTTTGCCCTGGAAGCTGAACATTTGCACCAGTAGTTGTTGGAGAAACAACTGCAGATTCAAGAGCTCGAGTCTCAGCTTCTGGCCTAAAGCCAGAAGCCACAGGAGCCTAAATGGTCACCAAAAAAGCACCAGCATCCATGCCGGTGAATTGGCTTTGAGTCAGCGGAAGCAGGCGCTTGCAACTCCTCTTTTGAGAATGAGAAGGCTCAGGCTTCCCTGCCATATGCACACAGAATGCCTGACCAGTGGCCGCTAGGAAGGTAAAAACCCAGCACAAAGAGTCCCTCAGGGGCAGCCACAGCCTCCTGCCCAGGTTATGGAACACTCTGTGGTCCGGCCCTATACCCAGGCAGAGCTGATGGAGTTGGGGGCACAATTTAGGCAGAAGCCTACTGAATCCCTGGTAACCTGGTTACTACAATTATGGGACATAGGAGAGAATGGCATCATGCTCTTCAGAACAGAGATGGAGAAATTGGCCGCCATTGCCACACACTCCTCTTTGAGGCAGCATCTTCAGAACTGCCATGGCAACCCAGGAGACCATACCCTATTAGAAGGGGTGATGGCCGCCATTCGTACGGTCTGGCAGAATGCTGGAGAATTGCCAGGGGCAGTGAATCGGTGGCAGTGCTACAGTGAGTTAGTAAAGGTCCTTCAGGAACTAGGTATGAAGAATGCTGTTTTTAACCCTGGGTCCCGTAGGCCAGACTGGGAAGTGTTTATGGCAAAAATGAGGGAATTTGTCCTTGCTAGCACCCCGTAAGCCCTTTTTGGGTCACTTGTGTCTATCTTGGGCCCCTATGTGGGACAGCCCATCAGTGCAGTTACACAGATGGTAGCAGATTTGGGAGAGCTGGAGGCCGCTTGGGATCATAAAGCAGTGAGGGCTGCTGCCTATATTGCCCCCCCAACTAACAGGGTACTGAAACCAAAGGGTAAGATTTCAGTCTGGGCTTAGCTACTTCCTCACCAATCCTCCCCCTTGTTGGGCCTCACTCTTCTCTCTGTCATACAAGAGGTTGGACCGTCCAATTGTAAAAGCCTTTTCTGGGAAGCCAGAAGGAATTAGGACAGTAACTGTTAAGTTATAGGAGTCATCCTTCTCCCTCTTCTGATCCTGGGGTCTGTTCTGTCCCACTTTCCTTTCTTTCTCAGAGACCAGAAATGAATCATCTTCGGGCAGGGAAGCCAGAGCAGGCTGCTTCTTGTCACTTGACTGAAGGTCACAGCCCCAGCAGCTCCTTAACTCCTGACCCCTGCCTCTTCCCATCTCTGACTAGGCAGCCTGGCAGACGGGCGGTGGGGACAAAGCCTTTCCTTGGAGTGGGAGCTCCTTCATGGGAACTCAGGCCAAGAGAAGATAACGGGAGGTTTTTTTTTTTCTTATTTTTACTAATTTTAATGCAGAGACATTGATAAAACAGGGTACATATGTTCCGAGAAAACATCTCCAGATTATTTTGACATTTGATTATGTTGCATACCCCTCACCCAAAGTCAAATTGTCTTCTGTCACCTTCTATCTGGTTTTCTTTGTGCCTCCCTTTCCCCCCACCCCCTCTCTCCTTCCTCACCCCACCTACCACCCCACCCCCCGTTACCATCACATTCTTGTCCATGTCTCTGAGTCTCATTTTTATGTCCCATCTATGTATGGAATTATATAGTTCTTAGTTTTTTCTGATTTACTTATTTCACTGTGTATAATGTTATCAAGGTCCATCCATGTTTTTTTTTCTTTCTTTCTTTTTTTTCTTACAGAGAGTCAGAGAAAGGGATAGATAGGGACAGACAGACAGGAACAGAGAGAGATGAGAAGCATCAATCATCAATTTTTCATTGTGACACCTTAGTTGTTCATTGATTGATTTCTCATATGTGCCTTGACCATGGGCCTTCAGCAGACTGAGTAACCCCTTGCTTGAGCCAGCGACCTTGGGTCCAAGCTGGTGAGCTTTGCTTAAACCAGATGATCCCATGCTCAAGCTGGCAACCTCAGGGTCTCGAACCTGGGTCCTCTGCATCCCAGTTCAATGCTCCATCCACTGCGCCACCGCCAGGTCAGGCCATCCATGTTATTGTAAATGATCCAATGTCATCATTTCTTATGGCTGAGTAGTATTCCATAGTATATATGTATCAAAGCTTTTTAATCCACTCATCCTCTGATGGACACTTGGGCTGTTTCCAGATCTTCACTATTGTGAACAATGCTGTCATGAACATGGGGGTGCATTCCTCCTTCTGGAACAGTTCTATGGTGTTCTTTGGGTATATTCCTAAAATTGGGATAGCTAGGTCAAAAGACAGTTCGATTTTTAGTTTTTTGAGGAATCTCCATACTGTTTTCCACAGAGGCTTCACCAGTCTTCATTCCCACCAGCAGTGCAGGAGGGTTCCCTTTTCTCCACATCCTCACCAGCACTTATTCTGTGTTGTTTTGTTGATGAGTACCATTCTGACTGGTGTGAGGTGATATCTCATTGTGGTTTTAATTTGCATTTCTCTAATGATGAGTGATGTTGAGCATTTTTTCATATGCCTATTGGCCATCTGTATGTCCTTTTTTTTTCTCTCTGTGTTGTCATATGACCTTCCTATAAGGACACTACTCATAGGACTTATGGCCACCTTAATCCAGTATGAGCTCATCTGAATGACATTTTCAAAGCCCCTGTTTCTAAATAAGGTCATTCTATTGCTTTGCTAGGGATGCCCTAACAAAGTAACACAAACCACATGGCTTAAACAGCAGAAAATGTCTGTCTTATAGTTGTGGATGCAGGAAGTCTGAGATGAAGGTGTCATCTGGGTTGGTTCCCACTGAGGGCTATTTGGAAGAATCAGTTCTAGGTCTTTCCTCGGCTTCTCTCTGTGGTTTTTCACACGGCACTGTCCTTGTGGGCCTGTCTCTATTCAAATTACCCCTCTTTACGTGGACACTGATCATATTGGGTTAGGGCCCAGTGTAATGACCTCATTTCAAATAATTATATCTGTAAAAACCCCATTTCTAAATAAGGTTATGTTCTGAGGTACTCAGGGTTAGGACATAAACATGAATTTGGAGTTAACACAGTTTAGTCACGTTCTGAGGTTCCAGTTGGACATGAATTCTCAGGGACACCAAGCACACTTTCACTTTTTCAAACCGAATCCCAGAAAAGATTTCAAAATGGTGCTATCATAATACCCATTTTCTAACTTGAAAATTAATTGCTTATTGAGTTTAAATACTTGGTTGCCTGCTGCTAGTTAGGAGTGTCAAATCAAAAGTCAAATTTTATGTCATATTCAGTCTTTCAAACAGATGTAGATTCTCTCTGTTCTCCTGAGAAGTTTCTTTACTTTGTTTTTAAGTATTTTTCTGTCAAGATAGAATACTATGCATTCTTTTAAATATTCAAGTATTTAACTCTTATTCAAGTATTTAACTCTGTGTAGACAAAACAATTTAGATTTCTTTTTTATCTTTCCCTCAATTTTAAGTGTTTTATCCAGCTGGTTACTTACATGCAAGCATAGTTTTAGTTAAAATTAAGATTCTACTGATTTAAAACTGTAGTAGCACTAATTTTCATTGCAGTTTCATTTGTCATATTTAAGCAATTAGACAAAGTTCTTTTTAAAATAATTTTTAATTGAAGATCAATTTCTTTGTTTACTGTAACCCCATTAATGTGGTATCTATGTAATAATAGCACTAGAGCAATTTAATTATAGCCCATTATTTTCATGAAAGCATGCAAAATACAGCTTCAAACAATGACAAAAAATCATAATAACAGAAGCTGGGATCATTGAAACTATAATTATAGTTTTCAAAAGCAGAAAATCTTATTAGTCAACAACAGCCTTGATTTTTTTCTTCTCTTTCAGGTGTGAAGGGAGAAAACTTCATTTTCCCCTTTATCCCTTTTCATAGAGGCAGGAACTTTGAAGCAGTTATGCCAAAAAGAAATGATACATTGTCTCCTACTCTTAGGAGGATAATACAAAAACTCCTTAGTTCTCTTTTTTTTCCTCTTACAAAAGAGTTCCTGTTCTGTTTTCCCAGAAAGCTCCGTGTAAAGCCAGTAGCCACGGCCACGATCACAGCCACCTGGCCCATGCAGGTTCGCATTTGATTCAGACAGACAGTAATGAAACAATGGAGCCAAGAACTGGTGAGCCATTAGCTTTAATCCTAGCTTGCACCGGGTGGGCAAGAAATACACAGTGGGAAAACACTTCCCTTTCCATTCAAGACTCTCAAAGCCATTGACTTATCTGAGGTTCCTAGAATCAAAGGTTTCTAACATGACGAGCCTTATTCATCTCTGTTTCCCATCTCCTTCTCTCTGCGCAAACTGCACAAACTGGCTTCTCCCTCAGCACTCCACCATCTTGGCTGCTTCTCCTGGCCTCCTCCATGTGGCCTTTCTCTGCTCTCCTTTCTCTGCTCTCTCCTCTAATGCTAATCTCAGGAACCAAGAGAGCTATATGTCCTCTTTGTGTTTTTTTTTTTGTTTGTTTGGTTTTTTTTGTATTTTTCTGAAGCTGGAAACGGAGAGAGACAGTCAGACAGACTCCCGCATGCGCCCGACCGGGATCCACCCAGCACACCGACCAGGGGCGACGCTGTGCCCACCAGGGGGCGATGCTCTGCCCCTCCAGGGCGTCGCTCTGCTGTGACCAGAGCCACTCTAGCGCCTGGGGCAGAGGCCAAGTAGCCATCTTCAGCGCCCGGGCCATCTTTGCTCCAATGGAGCCTTGGCTGTGGGAGGGGAAGAGAGAGACAGAGAGGAAGGACGGGGTGGGGATGTAGAAGCAAATGGGCACTTCTCCTATGTGCCCTGGCCGGGAATCGAACCCGGGTCCCCCGCATGCCAGGCCGACGCTCTACTGCTGAGCCAACCGGCCAGGGCCTATGTCCTCTTTGGAGAAGTGTCTATTCATTTCTTTTGCCCATTTTTTGATTGGATTGTTTGTCTTTCTGGTGTTGAGATTTACAAGTTCTTTATAAATTTTGGTTATTAACCCCATATCAGACGTATTGTCAAATATGTTCTCCCATTGTGTAGTTTGTCTTTTTGTTCTGTTCTTATTGTCTTTGGCTGTGCAAAACTTTTTATTTATTTATTTATTTATTTATTTATTTATTTATTTATTTATTTTTGTGGCAGAGACAATCAGAGAGAGGGACAGACAGACAGGAAGGGAGAGAGATGAGAGAGAAACATCAATTCTTCGCTGCAGTTCCTTAGTTGTCCATTGACTGATTTCTCATATGTGCCTTGACCGGGGGGCTACAGCAGACCGAGTGATCCCTTGCTCGAGCCAGCAACCTTGGGCTCAAGCTGGTGAGCCTTGCTCAAACCCAATGAGCCCATGCTCAAGCTGGCGACCTTGGGGTCTCGAACCCTGGTCCTCCACATTCCAGTCTGACGCTCTATCCACTACGCCACCGCCTGGTCAGACTGTGCAAACCTTTTTAGTTTGATATAGTCCCATTTGTTTATCCTGTCTTTTATTTCACTTGCCCGTGGAGATAAATCAGCAAATATATCGCTGCAAGAGATATCGGAGAGCTTGCTGCCTATGTTTTCTTCTAAGATGCTTATGGTTTCAAGGCTTACATTTAAGTCTTTGATCCATTTTGAGTTTACTTTTGTGAATGGTGTAAGTTGGTGGTCTAGTTTCACTTTTCAGGTAGCTGTCTAACTTTCCCAACACCATTTATTAAAGAGGCTGTCTTTACTCCATTGTATGCCCTTAACTCCTTTGTTAGATATCAGTTGTCCATAGAGCTGTGGGTTTATTTCTGGGTTCTCCCTTTTGTTCCATTGATCTATACACCTGTTCTTATGCCAGTACCAGGCTGTTTTGAGTACAATGACCTTGTAGTATAACTTGATATCAGGAAGTGTGATACCTCCCCCTTTATTCTTCTTTTTTAAGATTGCTGAGGCTATTCGTGTTCTCTTTTAATTCCACATAAATTTTTGGAATATGTGATCTATATCTTTAAAGTATGTCATTGGTAATTTAATTGGTATTGTATTGAATTTATAAATTGCTTTGGGTAATATAGACATTTTAATGATGTTTTTCTTCCTAACCATGAGCACAGTATATGCTTCCATTTGTTTGTATCTTTCTTGATTTCTTTTTTCAATGTTTTATAAATTTTTGAGTTCAAGTTTTTAGTCTCCTTGGTTAAATGTACTCCTAGGTACTTTATTTTTTTGGTTGTAATAGTGAAGGGGATTGTTTCCTTAATTTCTCTTTCTGATTGTTCATTGCTTGTGTATAAAAATGCCTCTGATTTCTGAGTATTAATTTTATATCCTACCACTTTGTTGAACTCATTTATTAGGTCCAATAGTTTTTTGACTGAGACTTTAGGGTTTTCTATATACAATATCATATCATCTGCAAATAATGATAATTTTACTTCTTCTTTTCCAACTTGAATGCCTTTTATTTCCTCTTCTTGTCTGATTGCTGTGGCTAGGACTTCCAGGACTATGTTCAATAAAAGTAGTGAAAGGGGGGTACCCCTGCCTCGTTCCTGATCTTAAGGGGATTGCTTTTAATTTTTGCCCATTGAGTATGATGTTGGCTGTGGGTTTGTCATAGATGGCTTTTATCATGTTGAGGTATGTTCCCTGTATTCCCACTTTGTTGACAGTTTTGATCATGAATGGGTGCTGGATTTTATCAAATGCTTTTTCTGCATCTATTGAAATTATCATGTAGTTTTTCTCCTTCCTTTTGTTTATGTGATGAATCACATTGAGTGATTTGCAAATATTGTATCAGCCTTGCCTCCCCAGAATAAATCCCACTTGGTCATGATGTATGATTTTTTCCATATATTGTTAGATCCAGTTTACTAATATTTTGTTGAGGATTTTAGCATCTATATTCATCAGGGATATTGGCCTATAATTTCTTTGTGTGTGTGTGTTGTCTTTGCCTGGTTTTGGAATCAGAATTATGCTTGCCTCATAAAAGGAGCTTGAAATTCTTCCTTCCTCTTGAATTTTTTGAAATAGCTTGAGAAAGATAGGAGTTAGTTCTTCTTTGAATATTTGGTAGAATTCACTTGTGAAGCCATCAGGCCCAGGACTTTTTTTGGGGGGGAGTTTTTTAATAACTGTTTCGATCTCATTTGGTGTAATCGGTCTGTTTAGGTTTTCTGACTGTTCCAGATTGATTTTTGGAAGATTGTATGTTTCAAGGCATTTGTCCATTTCATCTAGGTTGTCTAGTTTTTTGGCATACAGTTCTTCATAGTATTTTCTTACAATATTTTGTATTTCTGTTGTGTCAGTTGTTATTTCTCCACTCTCATTTCTAATTTTATTTATTTGAGTTCTTTCTCTTTTTTTCTTGGTGAGTCTAGTTAAAGGTTCATCGATCTTGTTTACCTTTTCAAAGAACCAGCTCCTAGTTTCTTTGATCCTCTGTATTGTTTCTTTATCATCTATGTCATTTATTTCTGCTCTGATCTTTATTATTTTCTTCCTTCTACTATATTTGGGCTTTACTTGCTGTTTTTTTTCTAGTTCTTTTAGATGCAGGGTTAAGTTGTTTATTTGAGCTTTTTCTAGCTTCTAAAAGTGTGTCTGTAGTGCTATAAGCTTCCCTCAGTACTGCTTTTGCTGTGTCCTATAAATTTTGAGTTGTTGTATGCTCATTATCATTCGTTTCTAGGAATTTTTAAATTTCTTCTTTGATCTAATTCTTAATCTATTCATTATTTAACAACCTGCTATTTAGTTTCCATGTGTTTGAGAATTTTTGAGCTTTTCTGTTGTGGTTGATTTTTAGTTTCATGCCATTGTGATCAGAGAAAGTGCTTGATATGATTTCAATCTTCTTAAATTTGTTGAGACCACTTTTGTGTCCTCACATGTGGTCTATCCTAGAGAATGTACCATGAGCACTTGAAAAGAATGTATATTCTGCTGCTTTAGGTCAAAAGGTTCTGAAGATATCTATTAAATTGAGTTGATCTAGTGCAGGGGTCCCCAAACTTTTTACACAGGGGGCCAGTTCACTGTCCCTCAGACCATTGGAGGGCCAGACTATAAAAAAAACTATGAACAAATCCCCATGCACACTGCACATATCTTATTTTAAAGTAAAAAAACAAAACGGGAACAAATACAATATTTAAAATAAAGAACAAGTAAATTTAAATCAACAAACTGACCAGTATTTCAATGGGAACTATGCTCCTCTCACTGACCACCAATGAAAGAGGTGCCTCTTCTGGAAGTGCGGTGGGGGCCGGATAAATGGCCTCAGGGGGCCGCATGCGGCCTGCGGGCCGTAGTTTGGGGACCCCTGATCTAGTGTGTCCTTTAAGTCTGCTGTTTCTTTGTTAATTTTATTTCTTGAGGATCTATCTAGTGATGTTAGTGGGGTATTGAAATCCCCTACTATTATAGTATTGCAGTTGATCTTGCCCTTTATATCCATTAAAGTCTGCTTTATATATTTATGTGCTCCTATATTAGGTGTGTAGATATTTATAATAGTTATATCTTCCTGTTGGATTGCTCCTTTTTTCATTATGTGGTGGCCTTCTTTATTTCTTACTATATTCTTTGTTTTAAAGTCCATTTTGTCTGATATAAGTATTGCTACCCCAGCTTTTTTTTCATTTCCATTTGCATGAAATGTTTTTTTCCATACTTTTACCTTCAGTCTATGTGCATCTTTTGTTTTAAGGTGTGTCTCTTATAGACAGCATATGTACGGGTCTTGTTTCCTTATCCATGCAGCTACCCTATGTCTTTTGATTGGATCATTTAATCCATTTACATTTAAGGTTATTATTGATATGTAGCTGTTTATTGCCATTTTATTATTTAAACCTGTATTCCTCTTTTGCTATATTCTTTTCCCACTTTGATCTGTTTACAGCACGCCCCATAACATTTCCTGCACCATTGGTTTGGTTGTAATGAATTCCTTGAGTTTTGTCTGGGAAGCTTTTCATTTCTCCTTCAATTTTAAATGATAGCCTTGCTGGATAAAGTAGTCTTGGTTGTAGGTTCTTGTTCTGCATTACTTTCAATATTTCTTGCCATTCCCTTCTGGCCTCAAGTGTTTCTGTTGAGAAGTCTGATGTCATCCTTATGGGGGCTGCTTAGTAGGTGATAGTCTTTTTTCCTCTTTCAGCTTTTAATATTTTCTCTTTATCACTTAGCTTTGGTATTTTAATTATGATGTGTCTTGGTTTAGGTTTCTTTGGGTTTCTCTTTAATGGAGTTCTCTGTGCTTTTTGAACTTGTGAGAGTTTCTCCTGCATTAATTTAGGGAAGTTTTCAGCTATGATATGATTGAACGAAGTCTCTATTCTTCTTCAGGAACCCCTATGATGTGGATGTTACTTTTCTTTATGTTGTCACAGAGCTCTTTAAGAGTTTCCTCAGACTTTTTGAGTCTCTTTTCTTTTTTCTTCTCTGCTTTCATGCCTTCATTCCAGTTGTCCTCCAAACTCACTGATTCGATCCTCAGCTCTATCCATCCTGTTTTTAATTCCTTCCATTGTGTTCTTGATTTCTGATATTGTATTTTTCATCTCTGACTGATTCTTTTTTAATATTTTAATATCCTTTTTTATACTTGCTATTTCTTTATTTAAGTGTTCATAATGACCATGCATTGTTGTTCTAAGATCCCTAAGCATCCTTACAATCATTATTTCGAACTCCGCATCCGGAAGTTTATTTCCATATCACTCAGTTCATTTCCTGGATGTTTCTCTTGTGGTTTCATTTGGATTGCACTTCTCTGTCTTCTTATTATATCTGTGTGTTTGGGTGTTTTGTTTTTAGAGCTGGTTGAGTCTAGGCTTGGTGTTGTCTGCCTCCAGTTTTCAATTGTGTTATTTCTTGGTCTTCTTGGGTTGACATCAGCTATTATTTGTAATCCACTTTCAGATTTGGGCCACTTTGAAGTCTTAATTTGTTTGTTTTCTTAACAGGTGATTGTCTTGTTTGATTATCTCAACAGGGGGCTCATTTGAAACTGTATCCAGAAATGCGGTGGGTGTAACCTGAGACTCTGAAGTCCTCTTCTGCCAGTTAATCTCTCTGGGGGCGGGTTGCTTTCTCAGCTTCAGTATGAGGAAGTGTAGGAAGTGTATCTCAGATCTCCATGGAGTCCTTAGTTACTGCTCCTCCTCCCCACTTCTTGTTTTCAGCTGTGTCTTGTTGTGCTGATTGGAGCTGGAGAGATGTCTGGAGATCTGTGACCTGGAAGCACTTTGACTTTTGTTTTGTGGAAGGATCAGCCCCTCCCCCAGCTATGGCCACCTCCAGCACTGGATGAGTCAGCTTTTCAGGTCATCCCCTGCATTCCTCTGCCCCTCACCATCTGTCTCTCTCTCTCCCCTTTCTTTCTGGAAGACAAGCTGGCCCTTTCAACACACCTTGTTTCCTAGTCACCAGGCAAGTGGCTGCGAGCACTATTTACTGCTCTTTTCTTTGGAGTGAGATCCCTTCTGGGCTCTCAGCCTCACCCCCCTCTGTTCCTGTAAGCAGGGGAGATTCAGGCGCTCTCTACCAGGTTTGTTTTGGCTTCTTCTTTGCTCCTTGGTTTTGAGAGCTGTTCTTGTAGTCCAGATTTGGTTTTTCATGCTGATTGTTCATAAATTAATTTCTAATCCGGTTAGTGTTGTGAGCTGGGAGTCTTTGTGTCTGGCTACTCCACTGCCATCTTCAGGTCCCTATTGGGAGGTTTTCTTAATGGCAAACAACACCAGATGTTAGACCTAAGTCCTTGAATTCAGCTAAGAAAAGAATTCAGAGCCAAGGAACTCAAATACTAGCAAAAGTTTATTTAGAAAGTCATAGGAGGAGAAGTGAGCTGTGAAAAAATTGAGCCAGCTGGGTTGTGTGGACTCAGAAAGCAAGTTATAGAGACAAAAGAAAGGCCCTTGGAACTTAGAAGAAAGAAAGCAAAGGTCTGTGCCTTGAGGGGAAGAAAAGGGAAGGAAAGGCAAGGGAGAGAGAATGAGAGAGATGGTAAAGCAGCAGGTGGTAAAAAGGTGTGACCATGCTGGAGAGAGTACAATGGGTCCTGTCTTGAGTTTTATCTGTTTTTCAAAGGTGGGGATTTTAGAGGAAATGACAGGGGAGGATCTCAATAGAATATTCATCAGATTTCCAGGTGTGTCCCTTCAGGGTTGTGGTCTCTACTGACTGACTGACTGGTTGGTGCTAGGGGAGGGAGTCATTAGTTATTCCAGCTGATTGTGATGTCGGAGGTGACATCACTTCATCTGGTGGGGTTTTTTTTGTTTGTTTGTTTTTGTTTGTTTGTTTTTTTTGTTTTTGTTTTTGTTTTTTTTTTTTTGCTTTTCTGGGCCTGGAGCTGAAACACAACTGAAACTTAGATATTATCTATAGTTTGACCAAAATTCTGTCTCTTTGCTCAACAGACCCAAGGCTTTGTTCCTGAGATTATTATTTGATGTGAGTCAGAGTCTCATTGTTCTGAGTGCTTAATACTTAATGGAGTGGTTATGCAAGGACTTGTATGGCAGTTTATGAGGCTTTTTTCTGGCTCCCTTGTTTCTCCTCAAGGGGGGCCTACCACACTAGTGACATTCTAGGGGAGGAAAGGTCAGGAGAGGGTCTGAACTGCATGACCAGCAATATGCTAGGAGAAGAAAGGTCACCTTGGGGTTGAAGTGTCACCCTACAATATTTGTTTTCCAACTTCTGCCCATTGCTAGGCACCCAGGGCTTTCCATTCTGATGACTTTTTGAACCTGGCTGATTGTTCTACTCGGCTCAAGTCTGTCTTACTGCTTAGTATATTAGTTTCATGGCAGGTTGTTAATCCAAAGCCTCAGGGTTTAGCATAGACTGGAGAGAGAGTGAAGTCAGCTTTAGTGACTCAGTACTCCTCAAGTTGTTTAGCAGCACTGTTCTGGAAAACTGAGAGTGAGAAAGACAGAGAGAGAGGAGAGAGAGAGAGAGAGAGAGAGAAAAGCTGCATTACAGTGGTAGCCAGTCAGAGACAGAGCAGGAGATCCCAGAACATTTTAGAAAATTATTTACATATAGCTCCCAGATTGAGAAGATTGCGATTATGAGCAAGATTTACTGGGATGAAGGTTTGGGAGACAGGAGTTGTGGTGAAAACAGCTGTGTTAGGCTTGCTCATGGGTTTACCAGCTGCAAGCACTTTGCATGATGGGTGTGTGGGTGCGTGGCAGCGCCACATGTGTGTTCTATGTAAGGCCACAGGCACTTCTCCTGGGTGGTGCTTCTCCCAGATTATTCTTCTGCCACCATGGGGCACAGTTTTCCCTGCGCCTTCGCCCTTAGTGCAAAAAGCAGGTTTTCCTTTCTTTATTAGCTTTTTCCCTTTCTTTATGAGCTCTTTTCCTGTTATTGTTTATTCTCTCACCTGACTTAGTGATCCTCCAATAAACAGATACGGCCCTATGCTTTTTGGCTTTGCAGTTCCTCCGCCATCTGCCTGAATTTGGTGAGAACCTGCCTGTCCTCAACCACCATCATCACAGCAGTGACCCAGTCTCATCTTTTTGGTGGAACCATGACATCAAAGCCAGACTCCCTTGAGTTGCTAGGACAGTCTGATATAATGAAAAGAGGACTGGACTTGGAGCAGAAAGTTTTGCCACTGACTTGCTGTAGGACATGGGCACGTTTCTTCCCTTCTATGACCTCTATAATTTGAGAGGGTAAAGCTCCATGATCCCTGAGGTGCCCTCTGCCACACTAACATTCTGAGTCTTTGAATCAGGGCTAAGGTAGGGAAGGGAAACAGAAAAACTCTGCCTCTGGCCTTTATCCTGCAACCTTCCATCTTAGGGTGGGAGCTAGTAAGCCTGAGAGAGGTTATCATTCCCTTCATCTGTTCCTCTCAACAAATGATTCACTAAACCCCATTGTCCCCAGACTTCAGCGACTTTTGCTTCCTCACACACAACCAATGTTCCTAGCTTTTTTAGGTTTTTGAGGAGCACTTCAACTGGCTCTAACCAAGGGGCTTCATGATAGCCTTGCTTGAAAATCAGAACAGCTTGCTCTGCTGTGTCTACATGACTGAGGAAATGCCAGACAACATCTTTAAGATTTTTGGGGAACACCTGGATAAGGTGACATATTCCCTTCAGAGACCACCCTTCGCTATAAAGGGTGGAGTTACATAGGAAAAGGAGTTCAGCAGCACCTATGTGCATTTCTGCCACCATAGGTAGAGGCCAGAAAAACAACCTTTTAAAAATACATCTGTAGCTTGACCAGGCAGTGGCGCAGTAAACAGAGCATTGGACTGGGATGCAGAGGACCCAGCTTCAAGACCCCGAAGTCGCCAGCTTGAGCGCCAGCTCATTTGGTTTGAGCAAGGCTCACCAGCTTGAGCCCAAGGTTGCTGGCTTGAACAAGGGATAACTCGGTCTGCTGTAGCCCCCCAGTCAAGGTACATATGAGAAAGCAATCAATGAACAACTAAGGAGCCACAATGAAGAATTGATGCTTCTTATCTCTCTCTGATCTCTCAGTCTCTGATCTCTCTGATCCCTCTCTTTGATCTCTCAGTCTCTGTCATACTAAAAAAATACATTCGTAAAATATTTGAGATACAGTGATCTGCCTCCAGTTCCTGCTAAATTGTACTCATAGCAAGAAAATGTCCTATTTTGGGATTTGACCAACATACATTTACCCTTAGACTTAAGCCCTGTCTAATGGAACTGGCAAGAACAATCACTGAATCACTTTGGCATGACTAGACTCATTTTCTCAAATTTTTACAGTGGATAAAAGTAATTTTAAAATTAAATTAAAAAAAATTTAAAGCAGCATGTGCACATAGTAAATAATTAAAAAACCAACAACACACAAACAGCCAGATTGCCAGATTAACTCCATAGGAGGTACCCACTTGTAACAGTTTCTTGTGTGTTTCTTCCAGAAAATGTTAACAGTCTATACAGAACAACATATTTATTTTTGCACAAAATAATTCATGCTAAACACACTGTTCTGTGCCTTGTTTTGTTTACTTAACTACATTTGGTTGACTTCCTATATCTGTACAAACATATTTACCTCATTCTTTTTAATGAATGTAATTCATTAAAAGTAAATTAGAAGTAAAATTTACACTTTAATTTAAATGACCAGTTCCTAAGTGAGGAATATTTAGGGATTTCCCCCTTAATCTTTTGCTAGTAGAAAAAACACTGCACATAGTGACTATCCTTGGACACATGTTCATGAACAGGTGTGATACATTTGCAGGATAAATTCTTAGGAGTAAAATTGTTGAGTCATAGAGTATACACACTAAGCATTTTTTTAAAACTGAGACAGAGAGGGACAGATAGGGACAAACAGACAGGAAGGGAGAGAGATGAGAAGCATCAATTCTTTGTTGTGGCACCTTAGTTTTCCATTAATTGCTTTCTCATATATGCCTTGACTGGGGGGTGTCCAGTCAAGCCAGTGACCCCTTGCTCAAACCAGTGACCTTGGGCTCACATCAGTGACTTTGGGTTTCAAGCCTGTGACCCTTGGGCTCAAGCCAGCGACTATGGGGTCATGTCTATGATCCCATGCTCAAGCCAGCAACCTCACACTCAAGCTGGTGAGCCCGTGCTCAAGCTGGATGAGCCTGTGCTCAAGTCAGTGACCTTTGGGTTTTAAACCTGGGTCCTCTGCATCCCAGTCCAATGTTCTGTCTACTGAGCCACTGCCTGGTCAGGCATTAAGCATTTTTGTTAGATATTGATGAATTGTTCCCAAAGAAGTTACCCAATTTATGATCCTACTAACTATGTATAAGAGAGACTATTTCTCTACATTTTCTCCACTGGATATTATTAAGCTTCTTAATATTTGCCAGTCTGATAGGTAAAAAATGGTATTTCACTTTGATGTTTTTCATTATGATTAAAGGTAAGGAATTTTATTAGCCATTGGTATTTCTTTGTACACTCCCTATTTGTGCCCATTCCCCATTTTGTATTGTTCATTATTTACCTTATTTTTTTTTTAAGTGAGAAGAGGGGAGATAGAGAGACAGATTCATGCATGCACCTTGACTGGGATTCACCTGGTAACCCTTGTCTATGGCTGATGCTTGAATCACCCAAGCTATACTCAGTGCCTGAGGATGACACTGGGACTAGCCAAGCTATACTCAGTACCCAGGGCCAATAGTCAAACCAATCAAGTCACTGGCTGAGGGAGGAGAAGAGAGAGAAAAGGGGGAGAGGGTGGGGAAAAGAAGCACATGGTCACTTCTCCTGTGTGCTGTGACCAGGAATTGAACCCAAGATGTCCATACTCTGGGCCGATGCTCTATCCACTGAGTCAACCGGCCAGAGTCATCTTGTTCTTAATGATTTATATGATCTCTTTTTTAATGTAATATGCTTCTAGTTTATTTTTGTATCTTTATTTTATGTTGTGTGTATTTTTATGATGCAGAAGATTTTTTAAAGTGTTATGTAGTGAAGTGTAGTAATCAATCTTCTTTTATGGTTTTGAATTGTGTATGCTGTTTAGAAAGGTTTTCTTCACTTAGAAGTTATATAAGTTTTGCCTGTTTTTATTTTTGCATTTTAAAGTTTCCTTTTCTTAATATTTAAATCTTAGATCCATCTGGAAATGTCCTCACTTTATACTTAAATTTCCAAATTTTGCACTTCTAACTGTTTATTTTTCTCAAGCTAGCACTTTTCAAATGTTTCCACAAAAGGACATCTCCACATGTCCTGGAGATCTGAAGTGGAAATTTGGCATAAGTTGTGAGGTCAACATATTTTTTTAAGATTTTATTTATTGATTTGAGAGAGAGAGAGAAAGGGGTGAGGGGAAGAAGTGGAAAACATCAACTCATAGTAGTTGCTTCTTTTATGTACATTGACCAAGCAAGCCCAGGGTTTCAAACCAGCAACCTCAGCATTCCAGGTCACACTTTACCCACTGTGCCACCACAGATCAGGAAACATTTTTTTTTAAGCCTCATGTTTTATTTTAAACAGTCATGGCAGTTTTTTACTATATTCCATGTTACATCCTTGATTCATTTAGTATAAAATTTAAGATTTGAATTACCGATTGACTGCAATTAATTCCCCCAAAAGATGGGATACAACATGTTTGGCCTGTGATTTTTATTGTCCTGCTCTAGCCTCCTATGCACATACTATGTTTAGTGGAAGGTTTGCTGCCCATTCTTTGGAGAAGCAAAGCCTCAGGTACTTGGTCTGAAGTCAGGATATGCAGCTAATAGGGTAGCATATACAATTAATGGTGCCTGTATTAGGTTCCTATGGATGCTATAATAAAGTACCACAAACCAGGTGGCTTAAAAGAAATTTGTTCTGTCACTATTCTGGATGCTGGAAATCTAAAATCAAGGTGTTGGTTCCTTCTTGGGGCTCAGAGGGAAGATCTGTCCCATGCTTTTCTTCTAGTTTCTGGTCATTGCTGAGAATCCTTGTCATTCCTTAGTTTGTTGTGGCATAAAGCCCATCTCTGTCTCCCAAGTTCATATGACATTCTCCCTCTGTATCTGTTTGTTTTCTTCTCTGCTTAAGGACACTAGTCATATCACATTAAGGGTTTAACTTACTTCATTGTTACATTTCTTTACTTCTATCTGAAATTACCTATTTCCAAATAGAGTCACATTCTGAGGTTCTGGGAAATGTAGGATTTTAGGAGGACACTATAGAACTTAATATAGGAAGTTTGTTAGAAGGGACTGATTCAAAGAACAAGGTGGCCCTATTATGCCTCCCAGGCATGTATTTCTGCCCATTCACTATATTTTCCTATTAAAAATCTCCTTTTCGCCTGACCAGGTAGTGGTGCAATGGATAGAGCATCAGTCTGGGATGTAGAGGATCCAGGTTCAAAACCCGGAGGTCCCCGGCTTGAGTGTGGGCTCGCCAGCTTGAGAGTGGGGTTGTCGACTTGAGCACAGGATCATAGACATGAACCCCTGGTCTCTGGCTTGAGCCCAATGTCACTGGCTTTAGGAAGGGGTCACTGGCTTGGCTGTAGCCCCCCAGTCAAGGTACATATGAAAAGAAATCAATGAACAACTAAGGTGCCGCAATGAAGAATTGATGCTTCTCATCTCTCTCCCTCCCTGTCTGTTTGTCCCTGCTTGTCCCTCCATCTCACTCTCTCTCTAAAAAAATAAAAAATAAACATCTCCTTTTAAAATTTTATTTAAAACTTTTTTAAAAAATATTTTTCTGCCTGACCAGGTGGTGGTGCAGTGGATAGAGCGTCGGACTGGGATGCGGAGGACCCAGGTTTGAGACCCCGAGGCCACCAGTTTGAGTGTGGGCTCATCTGGTTTGAGCAAAAGCACACCAGGTTGGCCCCAAGGTCGCTGGCTTGAGCAAGGGGTTACTTGGTCTGCTGAAAGCCCATGGTCAAAGCACATATGAGAAAGCAATCAATGAACAACTAAGGTGTTGCAACAAAAAACTGATGATTGATGCTTCTCATCTCTCTCCGTTCCTGTCTGTCTGTCCCTATCTATCCCTCTCTCTGACTCTGTAATAAATAAATAAATAAATAAATAAATAAATAAATAAATAAATAAAATCTTAAAAAAATATATTTTTCTGAAATGAGAAGCAAGGAGGTAGAGAGAGAGAGGGAGAGAGAGACTCCCGCATGCACCCAATTGAGATCCACTGGGCATGCTGACCAGATGCTCTGCCCATCTGGGGCCTTGTTCTGTTGCAACTGGAGCCATTCTAGTGCTAGAGGTGGAGGCCATGGAACCATCCTCAGTGCCCAGGCTACTTTGCTCCAATGGAGCCTTGGCTGCGAGAGGGGAAGAGAAAGATAGAGAAGTAGAGGATGAGGGGTGGAGAAGCAGATGGGTGCTTCTCCTCTGTGCCCTGGCCGGGAATTGAACCCAGGACTTCCACATACTGGGCTGACGCTCTACCACTGAACCACCCAGCCAGGGCCTAAAACTCTTTTATTGTGGAAAAATTTTAATGTATAAAAAGTAAAGATAATAATTTAATGAACTTTGTGTACCCACCACCCAGACTCAATAATTATCAACTATAGATTTCATTTATAAAATACCCTGTCCAGGCCCTGGCTGGTTGGCTCAGCGGTAGAGCGTCGGCATGGCATGCGGGGGACCCGGGTTCGATTCCCGGCCAGGACACATAGGAGAAGTGCCCATTTGCTTCTCCACCCCCCCTCCTTCCTCTCTGTCTCTCTCTTCCCCTCCCTCAGCCAAGGCTCCATTGGAGCAAAGATGGCCTTGGCGCTGGGGATGGCTCCTTGGCCTCTGCCCCAGGTGCTAGAGTGGCTCTGGTCGCGGCAGAGCGATGCCTCAGAGGGGCAGAGCATCGCCCCCTGGTGGGCAGAGCGTCGCCCCTGGTGGGCGTGCCGGGTGGATCCCGGTCGGGCGCATGAGGGAGTCTGTCTGACTGTCTCTCCCCGTTTCCAGCTTCAGAGGAAAAAAAAATACCTTCTCCACTGAATTATCTGAGCCATCATTTATCTCATCTATAAACACTTTAGTATGTATTTCTAAAAGATAAGGACTGTTCTATACATACAATGCCATTGTCACATATTAAATAAGTTTTTTTTCTTTTTTCAGTGACAGAAAGAGGGACAGACAGACTGGAAGGGAGAGAGAGATGAGAAGCATCAATTCTTTATTGTGGCACCTTAGTTGTTTATTGATTGCTTTCTCATATGTGCCTTGACTGGGGGGCTACAGCAGACCGAGTAGCCCCTTGCTCAAGCCAGCGACCTTGGGCTCGAGCTGATGAGCCTTGCTCAAACCAGATGAACCTGCGCTCAAGCTGGCAAGCTCCAAGTCTCAAACCTGGGTCCTCTGTGTCCCAGTCTGATGCTCTATCCACTGCATCACCACCTGGTCAGGCTAAATAAGTTCTTAATAGCATAAAATACCGTATCAGTGTTTACAGTTCCCAAATGTAAAACATTGATTTATTAAGACAAGTTTAATGGGCATGCACTCCCTCCCTCTCTTGAGCATGCCCACACCTTTCCACACTCCCTTCTTTCCTTAAGCAGCTCTCTCTACCTACGGCACACCCATGCCTTTCTTCCCACTTTCTTTCCTTAAGGCAGTGGTCCCCAACCTTTTTTTGGTCACGGACCGGTTTAATGTCAGAAAATATTTTCATGGACCGGCCTTTAGGTTGGGACAGATAAATGTATCACGTGACCAAGACAAGCGTCAAGAGTGAGTCTTAGACAATGTAACAGAGGAAATCTGGTCTTTTTTAAAAAATAAAACATCGTTCAGACTTAAATATAAATAAAATGGAAATAATGTAAGTTATTTTTTCTTTCTCTGTGGACCGGTACCAAGTGGCCCATGGACTGTTACCGGTCCGCGGCCCCGGGGTTGGGGACCACTGCCTTAAGATGCTTACCATTGCTTTCTTTCTCCTAAGGCTCCCAGGGCCCTTCTTTTGCTTCTGTGACTTGTTTCCTGAGCCCATGCAGCCTAGCTGGCTCATTTCTTCTACATCTCACTTCTTCTACCTCTGTGACTTTATAAATAAACTTGTTAGTATTTGAAAGAAAAAAAAAGTCAGTTTAATGAACTGATGTTTGATTAACATCAGTAACTTTCGAAGAATATACAAGGTCTTTGTATGCAAGGTACCAAGCCCTAGTATATACCTTCCTCACACATCCTTACCTATTAATACTTAAGACTAAGATTCTTTCAACCTCTCCTGGCAACATTATCTTTGAGTTGGACTGCTCTCTTAGTTAACCCTTTTACTTCCTTTGTAAATAAATTAATTCTCTTTAGAACTAGCCACTTTCAAAATGTTGCTTCTGAAAATAAGCATAGAATCCTACCAATTTCAGTTATACTAAAACCTCTCCTAAAAGAATTTATCTTCTAGGAGGAAAAAAAACACCACCTTTTCATATAAAGCACTTTTAAAAGACTTTATTATTTAGAGCAGTTTCAGGTTCACAGCAAAATTGAAAGAAAGGTACAGAGAGTTGCCCTATACCCCTGCTTTCATACATGAATAACCTACCTCATAGTAACATCTGTTACAAGAATGGGACATTTATTTTTTATTTTATTTTTTTTAACTAAGGATGATCTGACATTGGCACATCATAATCATTCAAAGTCCATAGGTTACCTTTGGGTTCACTCTTGGTATTTTACAGTCTATGAGTTTCAACACATATCCACCATTATAGTGTCATATACAGTATTTAGTGTCCTATAAGTCCTCTGTGCTCTGCTTATTCAACCCCTTTTTTTCACAAAGTACTTTAAAAATAACTAATTCATGTTTTCCTCAGAGGACACTCAGGATAGGTGGTGATGAGCATCTCCCTCAAGCCCAGCCAATGCCTCCATTTCAGGTGACTGGCACTGGCAAGCAGGTTTACCAATAGTTCTCCCTCATACATATCACCAAAGTGAAGGAGACTGTGTTACAGGCCTTCTCTCATTTGGCTTGGTACCATGTGCAGGAATTTATCTCTATCTTCTTGGATTTTTCTGCTACCATAACGAGTACTGAGCTTGAGGCTTGCCTAGTCGCCACTACAGGGGCAGGCTTCCTAGAAAGAGTTAGGTCAAAGATGTCTGGGAATGACAGACAAGGGGCTAAAGTCCTTCGTTATCTCAGCACCTAGGCTTCTAGAATTATGGTTTTCAAACTTTTTGACAGAGACTCACAAATAGAAATACATTTTACCTACCCTTTCTCATGAGTATGAGCATATACACATCTCTTAAACACCTACCCTCACCATGTGATATACTCTGAAAATATCTATTATTTCCTATTTTATTAAAAAAGCTGGCCTTTTAAAAGTCTACTTATTTATTAATAAGGTACTTATTAAGGTGACACTAGTTAATATAATCATACAAGTTTCAGGTTTCCAACACCACAACACATCTCTATAAACTGCACAACTCACTATAGTTTGAAAAGCATAGATCTAATGAGGGTTTAAGAATTCAGTCTTGATTATAGATGCTGGAATCTGCTTAAGAATTCTTTACAAAGGAAAAAGAAAAAGCTCATAGACATAAACAACAGTATAGTGATTACAAGAGAGAAAGGAGGTAAGGGCAAAGGCGGATTTAACGGGGGGGCGGGGGTGCATCAGACGTGCGCCCTGGGCCCTGACTTCTGAAGGGACCCACAAAACCCCAACTTTACACTCCTTTTTAATGACACCAAGTTTGTTTTCATATGTGAAATTTTAACATGAATAGTACATAATATATATATATATATATATATATATATATATATATATATATATATACATATTTTATGGAGATAGAGAGTCAGAGAGAGTGATAGATAGGGACAGACAGACAGAAACGGAGAGAGATGAGAAGCATCAATCATTAGTTTTCCATTGCGTGTTGCAACACCTTAGTTGTTCATTGATTGCTTTCTCATATGTGCCTTGACCGTGGGCCTTCAGCAGACCGAGTAACCCCTTGCTCGAGCCGGCAACCTTGGGTCCAAGCTGGAGAGCTTTTGCTCAAAGCAGACGAGCCCATGCTCAAGCTGGTAACCTCGGGGTCTCAAACCTGGGTCCTCCACATCCCAGTACGACGCTGTATCCACTGCGCCACCACCTGGTCAGGCCATAATTTTTTTATTTATTAAAAAATATGGTTAACATGGATTTTTATTTTCCCTCTCTCTCTTTTTAAGGCACCCAATATTTTCTTCTGCATCTGGGGCCTCAAGTGACCTTAATCCGCCTCTGGGTGGGGGAGGTAGCAGAAGGTAAAGGAGAGATAAATGGTGATAGGAGACTTGACTTGGGGTGGTGAACCCACAATACAATATACAGATGATGTATTATAGAATTTTAGACCTGATGCCTTACCGATGGTGGCACAGTGGATAAAGTGTTGGTGTTGACCTGGAACAGTGAGGTTGCCAGTTTGAATCCCTGAGCTTGCCCAGTGAAGGCACACACAGAAAGCAACTACTATGATTGGTGCTTCCTGCTTCTACCCTCTCCCTTCTCTCTTTCCCTCCTCTCTCTAAAAATCAATAAACAAAATCTAAAAAAATTGTATACCTGAAACCTATATAATTTTATTAATCAATGTCACCCAATAAATTCAATAAAAAAGAATTATTTGCTTTAAAAACATAACTAAATAATTTTATTTCTGTTGGTTTCTCACCATCATCACACACAAAAAATCCGAATTTAGCACAGCATTCAAGCTAGCATATGCTAGCTTTTTCAAACTTAGCTCCTACTTCCTACCTCTCCACTCCTTCTCATTTTTTAGCTCCATAAAACTTTTCACTATTCTGGAATTCACCATGCCCTTTCACATTTCTGTGCCTGCTTTTGCACATGGCATTTCCTCCACTTGTATTCCTTTCAATGCCTTTGCCTAAGAAACTACTCATCATTCAAGATGCAGTTCAAATGACCCCTTGTCTCTGAGAACTGGTCTACTTCCCGTTTTAAACTCCACTGTGCATTCCTCTAACACAGGGGTCCCCAAACTATGGTCCACGGGCTGCATGTGTCCCCCTGAGGCCATTTATCTGCCCCTGCCACACTTCCGGAGGGGCACCTCTTTCATTGGTGGTCAGTGAGAGGAGCATAGTTCCCATTGAAATACTGGTCAGTTTGTTGATTTAAATTTACTTGTTCTTTATTTTAAATATTGTATTTGTTCCCGTTTTGTTTTTCTACTTTAAAATAAGATATGTGCAGTGTGCATAGGGATTTGTTCATAGTTTTTTTTTTTAATAGTCTGGCCCTCCAACGGTCTAAGGGACAGTGAACTGGCCCCCTGTGTAAAAAGTTTGGAGACCCCTGCTCTAAAACAGCATGTTTACATATAGATATTCCATATAGTATATATTACAAACTGCCACAGTCTTCAAAGGACAAGTGACAATGATATAGAGGGTGCTATGATTCTATGATTTTTTGCTTACGTGTTATAACATTTTTATGGTGGGAACTGGGTCTTAGTCCCCACTGTGTTCTGATGCTGGGCACAGTGTCTGGCTCAGAGTAGGAGCTCCGAAGATGTTTTTGAAATGGGTGACTAAAAAAGTGAATTAATGTCTTATAATGTGTGTGGGTTCCTGGGTGCTCTCTGGACTTGACCTAAGCTCAATGGAGGGTGCTTCTAGGTGACTTTAGGTAGAACTGGGAAAGACAGTGGGTGCCAAATCCAGAGCCTGCTCCAAGGTTCTCTAGCTACTGCTGGAGAAATTGGAGAAAAGACTCTTTGCCGCGGATCTAGGTGGTGAACACTCCCTACCTGGAGTTTCTGGTTGTCAGTTGCTGCCACTGTTCCCTTCCCCAAGCTAACAAGGGGCTTGGACAAAAAGAATTAACTGCTGGGGGGGGTAAAAGTTTATGGAGAAGAAAGATATAAGAGCTTTGACAGAAGCCAGGGAGTCCGTCCCTGGGTGAAAAAAAGACCCTGCATCTGGGCCAACACCTCTTTTGTTCTAAGATTTTATTTATTGATTTTAGAGTGAAGTGAGAAAGAGAACCGGACCGGGGAATAAGAAGCATCAACTCATAGTAGTTGCTTCCTGTATGTGCCTTGATCGGGCAAGCCCAGGAATTCAAACTAGCACCCTCAGTGTTCCAGGTCGACACTTTATCCATTGCGCCACCACAGGCCAGGCTGGGCCAACACCTCTCATACCAGACTTCCCCTTATCTGGATCCCAAGTTCTTCACAATTGTCATTTCCCCACTCTGCGTAAGAATCTGGAGAGCTAGGACAGGTTAGGACCTAACCGTTATGCAGTGTTAGGTTGAAGCTGCGGGTGGCCGGTTCACTGGGGAAGAAGAAAGCGTCCTTTCAGCTTCTCTTGGCAACTAGCTGGTTGATATAAATCCCCAACTAGGTCTGACCTGGAGAGAACTCCGGAGGACTGTCTTGTCACATATGAGATAGCTGACAGGCTAAATCCCTTCCTGGGTCTATGGGTGGGCACCAGGGAGACCCGAACCGAAAACACAAGGCTGGTGTGTTCCAAAAGGAAAATTTATTTAATACAACTAGTTGCAAGCATGCAGAGACAGACCAAAGCCATGTCGGCATTGGGGAGGTGTGAAGCCAATATCCACGGTCACCACTACAGCAACCTGGCCCATGCAGGTTCGCATTAGATTCGGACAGATGGTAATGAAACAACGGAGCCAAGAACTGGTGGGCCATTAGCTTTAATCCTAGCTTGCACTCGGCAGGCAAGTAAAAACACACACTGGACTCCAAAACCCACTCATTCAGTGCTCACAAAGCTACTGACTTATCCAAATTTTCTAGAATCAAAGGTTTCTAGCTCACCAGACTTATTCACCTCTGTTCTCCATCTCCTGCTCTCTGCACAAACTGGCTTCTTCTTCAACACTCCACCATCTTGGCTGCTTCCTCTGGCCTCCTCCATGTGGCCTCTCTCTGCTCTCCTCTCTGCTTTCTCCTCTAATGCTAATCTCAGGAACCAAGAGAGCAAGCTCCTGCTCTGCTCCACTTTATAGTGCAGAAATCAAAACCTTTTAATCCAATATACAAAATAGGAAAGGCTCTAATACAAAGTCACTTATCTGAGGCATGATGGGATTGCACCACCCCACATCAAAAAGGGTGGGAAAGGCTTAGTTCCAAAACCAAGCCCCAGGCTACAACGATCCTGCCTGCCCACAGCCCATCCCCAACACACATATCGGCTTCCATGTGGGCAGCGCCATCTTTAACAAAGTGAACATAATATATTTTATCTGCCCAACAATCCACCCCTATGCTCAGTTTACTACCCACAATCTATACCACTGGCATCCCTGTGCAAGGAAATTATACACATTACACAAATTACAACAATATGACAAATTATACAATTTCAACAATTACAGAGGAACACTTCACCAGTCTCTGAGCAGTTTGCCAAAAACGCAAAATGTCCTCGGCCTTCTTTCTAGCCATGGGAAAAGCTTACCGGGGCAGGGGAGTGCTTCCAGCAAAGTCGCCCTCCACCCCCATTAGGGTATTTCACATCGCCCAAAATCCGTAAGTCCATCCAACAAAGGAGCCAGTGCCCACTCAGGTCATAGTCCAGGAAATCAGTCCACTCATATGGGGCGTCAGCCACCCCCCTCATTCCTGCCATCCTGGCAGGTCTTACACTGTCCCAAGGAGGAGCATATGGCAATGACAGTCAGCATTTCTATCTCTGCTCCAGAGAGCATGATGGCATTCACCACTATGTCCCGAAATCACAGGCCTACCAGGGCTGTCAGAGGTGCTCCTTCCAGCTGGGCTCTCATCTTCTGGAGACTGCGGATTGCAATTCCAGCCGATTCTCCTTATCCTCCAAAGAAGAGCTGAAAACATCAGCTCCTGCTGCCAGTCTTGAGCTCTGGCCTCCCACCGCTGCTGGCTCTCCACAACGTCCAGGACAATCTGCAACTCACGAACCTGTGATTCGTCCTCCAGAAGTTGCTGTATTTCCAAGTGGATCTCACGAACCTGGTTGATTTCCTCCGGTGCTTGCTCCAGCTCCAAGGTTGGCATCTCTTTCTCCCATGTTTGCTCCAGCTCCTTCCATTGCTTGGTTTGCAGGTCCAGGCAGCCTCTTCCACAGAGCTCTCAGTTTCCTCACACATGGCTGTAAAAGTCAGCCAGCCTATGGTCCCCAAAAAGACAGCCATGGGGAACCATAACAGCAGCCAATCCTCTGCTCCACCGCTCAAGGGTGGTGGTGGCTCCTTGCCAATCTGTATCGAATCCTGCCACAGACTACGCCAAATGTAAAGCCAGTAGCCACAGCCACCATCACAGCTGCCAGGCCCATGCAGGTTTGCATTAAATTCAGACAGACGGTAATGAAACAACGGAGACACGAACTGGTGGGCCATTAGCTTTAATCCTAGCTTGCATCTGCTGGGCAAGTAAAAACACACACTGGGCTCCAAAACCCACTCATTCAGTGCTCACAAAGCTACTGACTTATCTGAGTTTCCTAGAATCAAAGGTTTCTAGCTCGCTAGCCTCATTCTCCTTTGTTCCTCATCTTCTTCTCTCTAAACAAACTCTGCACTAACTGGCTTCTCCTTTAGCACTCCACCATCTTGGCTGCTTCTCCTGGCCTCCTCCACGTGGCCTTTCTCTGCTCTCTGCTCTAATGCTAATCTCAGGAACCGAGAGCAAGCAAGCTCCCGGTCTGCCCCACTTTATAGTGCAGAAATCAAAACCTTTAGTCCAATATACAAAATAGGGAAGTCTCTAATACAAAGTCACTTATCTGAGGCATGATGGGATTGCACCACCCCACATCAAAAGGGGTGGGAAAGGCTTAGTTCCAAAACCAAGCCCCAGGCTACAAGGATCCTGCCTGCCCACAACCCACCCCCAATACACATATGGGCTTCTATGTTGGCAGCGCCATCTTTAACAAAATGAGCATAATATATTTTATCTGCCCAACAGGAGGGTTGGAGTAGGGTATTTATAGTTTAGTCAGGGGTCTTGGAAAAAGCGGCTGACATCACTGCCTCTATAGGTACAAAGTAGTACTTTTTTGTGTGTGGCT
Source organism: Saccopteryx leptura (assembly GCF_036850995.1). Lineage (NCBI taxonomy): Eukaryota > Metazoa > Chordata > Mammalia > Chiroptera > Emballonuridae > Saccopteryx > Saccopteryx leptura. The sequence goes on along the minus strand of NC_089516.1, from coordinate 70,460,294 downwards.
TGGAGTGGCATCACATTTTCTCCAAATTGTTTATGTCCTGGCTCAACTGTCTAAAGGAGGCCTGCGCTAGTTCAAAAGGTCCTGGGGTCTCAGGGCCAGCTGAGTCTTCAAGGAATCCAGGCCCTCTCTCCTCCCATTGGTTTGTACTGCCCTTGGAATAAGGAAGCTGATCTATTAGAAGACTGCTATCGGAAGATAGTGCCTCTGAGCCTGTAGCTAGGCTTTTATTTTGATTTAAACTCCTCTAATTGTCAAGTCCCTTCCCAGGGTAAGTTTTCCCTGGCTTTTGTAATGATAAACCTTTTGCTAGAAAGTGAAGGCCAGGAAGCAATTAAGTGAAAATGGCAAGCCAATTAACTACAACCTCACAATGGAGGAGGAAAATGTTCTGTGTTGAGCTTGGCTAAGAAATTGGATGAGGGAAATTTTAGTTTTAAAGGGGCTCTGCAGAGGCAAATTGAGGTTGGTTGAGGAAGTTGCAGGCATAGGAGAAAATATTGGGCCCCTTACATTAGAAAAAAGTGTAGCCTGACCTGAGTTGGTGCAGTGGATAAAGCGTCAACCTGGAAATGCTGAGGTCACTGGTTCGAAACCCTGGGCTTACCTGGTCAAGGCACATATGGAGTTGATGCTTCCTGCTCCTCCCCCCTTTCTCTGTCTCTGTGTGTCTCTCTCTCCTTTCTAAAATTAATAAATAAAATTAGAAAAACAAAAATTAAAAAAAAGAAACAAGTGTAAAGTTAGAGTTTTGTAGGTGTTGGTCAAATAAGTTTTTAAATATGATATATGCTTGCTCACTTATAGTTTGCATTGGGTGTGGGGGACAGGCTGTAAGCAGGCAGGGTGGTTATAGCCTAAGGTTTAGTTTTAAGACTAAGCTTTTCCCCACATCCTTGACTGTTATATGATGTGGGGTGGTGCACTCTCATGAGGAATCCCATTATGTCTCAGATAAGTGACTTTGTGTCAGAGACTTCCTTGTTTGTATATTGGATTAAAGGTTTTGATTTCTACACTATAATGTGTGGCAGACCGGGAACTTGCTTTCTTGGTTCCTGAGATTAGCATTAGAGAGAAGAGTGATTATGTTCTAGGTGAAGCCCATGCTGTAGAAGAGCAGAGTGAGGCCACGTGAAGGAGAGGAGAGGCAGCCAAGATGGCGGAGTGCTGAAGGAGAAGCCAGTTTGTGCAGAGTTTGTGCAGAGAGAAGGAGATGGGGAACAGAGCTGAATGGGGCTGGTGAGCTAGAAACTTTGATTCTAGGAAACTAGGATAAGTCAATGGCTTTGAGAGCCCGGAATGGAAAGGGAAGTGTTTTCTCACTGTGTATATTTCTTGCCCGCCCAGTGCAAGCTGGAATTAAAGCTAATGGCCCACCAGGTCTTGGCTCTATTGTTTCATTACCGACTGTCCGAATCTAATGCAAACCTGCATGGGCCAGGAGGCTGTGATGGTGGCTATGACTACTGGATTTACAGCAGGGTTTTAGAAGTTGGGGCCCAGGATGCATGCCCAGTGTGCCTGCTGTTAAATCTACCTCTGGGGCTCTGGTTTTAAAGCCACCCTGAACCCAAACCTTACAAGCAACAACTATTCTTCCTAGGTACAGAGGTGACCAGATAGAACAGGTGTCTTGCCCAAACTTACGTAGCCCACAGAAATACCACCTACCCTTCTGCTTTCCAGTCCAGAAAGCCCTCCCTCCCTCCAGTCAGGGCAACGGCCTTATCTTTTTTGATCATCTATCTTTTGCAGGTCCTGGACATTGTGTTTAAGATGCTCATTTTATTTTTATTTATTTATTTATTTAATTTTATTTTTTTGTGACAGAGACAGAGAGAGGGCCAGGTAGAGAAAAACAGGAAGGGAGAGATGAGAAGCATCAATTCTTCATTGCGGCACCTTAGTTGTTCATTGGTTGCTTTCTCATATGTGCCTTGACTAGAATTGGAAGGCTACAGCACAGCGAATAACCCCTTGCTCAAGCCAGTGACCTTGGGCTCAAGCTGGTGAGCCTTGCTCCAACTAGATAAGTCCATGCTTAAGCCGGTGTTCAAGCCAGCGCTCAAGCTGGTGACCTTGAGGTTTCGAACCTGGGTACTCTGCATCTCAGTCCGATGCTCTATATGCACTGTGCCATCTCCTGGGAATGTACCACACACTTGTACATTCCCATACTGTGCTATTTGATTTTTCTAATCTAAGTTGTGGTCTATGTCTCTTGGACAAAAATTAAAAAACAAAAACAAAAAAACAGAAAAAAGTATTACTAAGAAAAATGTTGGATATTTTACTGCTTGTTTTCTTCTAGGAGTTTTATGATTCCAAGTCTTACATTTAAATCTTTAATCCAGTTTGAGTTTATTCTTGGATGTGGTGTAAGAAGGTGATGCCATTTTATTTTTTGCATATACAATCGTCCCTCACCATATCACAGTTCACTTTTTGTGGTCTCACTGTATCACAGATTTTTAAATTGTATTTATTTAATTTTGTGGTATTTTTGTGGAATGCAGGTATTTTTATATATTTATTATTTTAATTATTTTTGCAGTAAAATAAGCATTTTCTAACCTAAAAAATTGAAAACAATATAAAAATATAAAATATATTAATTAAAACATCATCATTCAAGTTGTAGTACATTCACTGGTGAGTATCCATATAGAATTTTATATGTTGTTAAAATTACATAGGTTACGCCCTGGCCGGTTGGCTCAGTGGTAGACCGTCAGCCTAGCGTGCGGAGGACCCGGGTTCGATTCCCAGCCAGGGCACATAGGAGAAGTGCCCATTTGCTTCTCCACCCCTCTTCCTCTCCCGCAGCCAAGGCTCCATTGGAGCAAAGATGGCCCGGGCACTGGGGATGGCTCTGTGGCCTCTGCCTCAGGCACTGGAGTGGCTCTGGTTGCAACATGGCGACGCCCAGGATGGGCAGAGCATCGGCCCCTGGTGGGCAGAGCGTCACCCCTGGTGGGCGTGCCGGGTGGATCCCAGTCAGGCGCATGCGGGAGTCTGTCTGACTGTCTCTCCCTGTTTTCCAGCTTCAGAAAAATGAAAAAAAAATTACATAGGTTTAAGAGCATAGAAAGTGTTTATAAGAGTGTGGGAAATGTTAATAACAGTGTGAGAAAGATTTATAAGAGTATGAGGAGGGTTTATAAAGCCTTAAAAATATATAAATAATAAAACAAATATAAGGTTGCTACTTCACGGATTTTTGCCTATCACGGGGAGTTCTGGAACCTAACCCTCACAATAGATGAGGGACCACTCTGTTATATTTTCACAATTCCATTAATTGATTAGACTATCTTTACCCCATTGAGTGTTCTTGCCTCCTTTGTCAAATATTAACTGATTATATAGGTGTGGCTTTATTTCTGGGCTCTCTATTCTGTTTCATTGATCTATATGCCTGTTCTTGTGCTAATACCATTCAGTTTTGATTACTATGCTCTTATAGTATATAGTCTAATATTAAGTAGCATGATTCCCCCAACTTTGTTCTTCTTTATCAAGATTGCTGTGGCTATTCAAAATATTTCATTGTTTCATGTAAATTTTGGTATTATGTGTACTAGTTCTGTGAAAGATACCATTGGTATTTTTATAGAAATTGCAATAAATCTATAGATTGCTTTGAGTAGTATAAACATTTTAACAATGTTAATTCTTCCTAACCATGAGCATGGTATACGCTTCCATATATTTTTATCCTCTTCAATTTCTTTCTTCAGAGTCTTCTAATTTTTTGAGTACATGTCTTTTACCTCCCTGGTTAACTTTATTCCCATTTTTGTCTTTTTTTTTTTGATGCAATTGCTTTTTTGTTTGCTTGTGTATTTGTTGTTGTTGTTTTTTTACAGAGGCAGAGATAGACAGGGACAGACAGACAGGAACGGCGTTGCGACTTCTTAGTTGTTCATTGATTGCTTTCTCACATGTGCCTTGACCGCGGGCCTTCAGCAGACCGAGTAACCCCCTGCTGGAGCCAGCGACCTTGGGTCTAAGCTGATGAGCTCTTTGCTCAAGCCAGATGAGCCCGCGCTCAAGCTGGCAACCTCGGGGTCTCGAACCTGGGTCATTCCGCATCCCAGTCCGACGCTCTATCCACTGCGCCACCACCTGGTCAGGCTGTGTACTTGTTTTTGATGAGAAGACGGGAGATAATGAGGCAGACTCCTGCATGCACTCCAACTTGGATCCACCTGGCAACCCCACCTGGGGTCAAAGATCGAGTACCGACCTATTTTTAGTGCCTGCGGCTGTCATGCTCCAATGGCCCAGTGCTCTGGCCCTCAGTGCCCAGAGAAACAATTGAACCAATCAAAGCACTGGCTGCAAGAAGGGAAGAGAAAGAGAAGGGTGGGGGGGAAGCAGATGGTGACTTATCCTATGTGTCCTGACTAAGAATTGGACCCAGGATGTCCATACACCAGGCTGATGCTCTATCCACTAAGCCACTGGCCAGAGCCTTTTTGATGCAAGTGTAAATGAGATTGTTTAATTAGCTTTTCTTTCTGATAGTTCATTTTGTATATAAAAATGCAGCAGATTTCTAGATATTCACTTTGTATTCTGCTACATTACTGAAGTTATTTATTAGTTTTAGTAGTTTTTTTAAAATTGGATTTATTAAGGTGACTTAATTATAACATACAGGTTTTAGGTGCCCAATTCCACAACACATCTGTGTATACCATATTATATATTCACTCCACCCCAAGCCAAGTCTTCATCCTCTAGTAGTTTTTTTTTTTTTTTTTTTTTTTTTTGGTAGAATTCAAGTGTCCATCAATAGATGAGTGTATTAAAAAGTTGTGGCATATGTGTGTGTGTGTGTGTGTGTTATGGAAAAAGTGTGTATGTATATACACAATGGAATATTATTCAGCCATAAAAAGGATAAAATCTCACCATTTAGAACAGCATAAATGGACTTAAAGGGTATTATGCTAAGTGAAATGAATCAGTCAAAGAATACAAATACCATATGATTTCACTTCTTTTGTGGATTTAAAAAACAATGTAAGTGAACAAACAAAACAGAAACAGATTCATAGATGCAGAGAACAAACCAATGGTGCCAGAGGGGAGGAGAGTTAGACTACTAAATGAAAAAGGTGAAGGGATTGAGAAGTACATATTGGCAGTTACAAAATAGTCATGGGGATGTAAAGTATAGCACAAGAAACATAGTTAATAATATTGTGATAACTATGTATGGTATGGTGCCAGCTGGATACTGGAAATATCAGGGGGAACAGTTTGTATACGATTGTCTAACTGCTATACCATACCCCTGAAACTAATACAAAATAATATTGAATATAAACTGTAATTAAAAGGTTTAAAAGTTTTAAAAAGTATTACAATATTACACACACAGAACCTAAAAAAACAAACAAAAACAAGGTCAGAACACTGGAAAGGAAACTGCTAGGGGTGACAGTGGGGCCAAAGACCTCAGGGACTGACTTTTCTAGCTTTTTTTTTAATTTTTAATTTTTATTTTATTTATTCATTTTCAGAGAGGAGAGAGACAGAGAGGGAGAGAGAGGAGAGAGAGACAGAGAGAGAGAGAAGGGGGGAGGAGCTGGAAGCATCAACTCCCATATGTGCCTTGACCAGGCAAGCCCAGGGTTTTGAACCAGCGACCTCAGCATTCCAGGTCGACGCTTTATCCACTGTTCCACCACAGGTCAGGCCTTTTATAGCTTTTTTGAAGTTCTCTGGTGTCCAAGCTGTTGCCTTGAGGCTTGGAGTTGAGCTACTTGTGTAAAGGCATCACTGAAAGAAGAATGTTGATGAGGGTGATGAGCCTACTTGGTTTAAGAGGGCAACATCTTCTTCACCCTGGATAAGGTGTGCACAGAAGGCCCAGATGTAGAGTGGAGAGCAAAGTGGAAGAAGGAAAGGAGAAATGCTATGATACCACTACTCTAGACCCCTCTTGTTATAGGCTGTCATTGGGTATAAGAAGAGAGGGGGAAAGGCATGTTTCTTATCAGTCCTCTCCACTTGCTGGGGAGGTACTCAAATGGTTCCTAACAGGCAGTCTGGCTTAATGGAAAGACCCCTGGCCTTCCCATTAGGACCTGAAGCATCTTAGATAGGCCTCTCTCTGGGAAGTAAGATTAGATGCTTAACACTGTTTTGAAAGAACCCTGGTCTGGGATCCAGCCATACTGCATTCATGTCCCAGATCTGTCCTCAACATATAGTGGTACTCTGTGCAGTATCTTTACCTTCTTGAAACTTAAATTTTCTATTTGTATAGTGTTTGCACTACGTGCCTAATACTTTTCTTCAAGACTCAGGACACCTAGAACCTGGTCCCAATTCAGCCACTGATTCATCATGCAACCTTGGGAAATTCTCAACCTCTTTTTCAGCTTTAGTTTTCTCATATGTAAATGGAGAAGGATACATTTTTGATTAAGGGATCCCTGAGGAGCCTTTCTCGTCTAATGTGTCTGTGCTTGGTGATCCAGAGTTATCTGTTTTGGTCTAGATGCCAGCCCTCCTAAATGTGTTCTTTGAGACCAATGAGAAGGTTATTTGGGATAAATGCCTTGTCAGATATGCTCTACCATTTGAGAGAATATGGCATGAACATCTGGTACTTAACATTTCTATCTGCATAAAGTCTTTCTTTGATGTGGGAAAGGAATGACTGAATGTATATTTAAGGGTACAAGGGGGGGGTCTGTGAATGTGTTCAGTAGGAGAACCAGCACCTGTCCAAAAGCCCAAGTATGTAGATCATGATCACAGGGAAGAGATGGAGACTCACATTCTGCCTCTGAGACTCAGGTCATCATGCTACTATGTGTAGTTTTATCTGACACTTTCTATTACCACCTCCCCTCCAAAGTATAATCAAGTTAGCTCCTAGAGTCTCAGCTCTCTGGTGAAAGGGTTGTCAAACATTTTATGAAAAATACCAGATAGTAAATATTTTAGTTTTTGTGGGCTATATGGTCTCTACTGCAACTGCTCAACTCTGCAGTTGCAGTGCAAAATCAGCCACAGACAATATGTAAATGAATGTGCATAGCTGTGTGCCAATAAAGCTTTATTTCTAAAAACAGGTGACCAACTGGACTTGTCCTCCACCCCTGGTTTGTGGCATGTTAACTTCTATTCCAGTATAACATTGAGTTATGCTTGTCTTTTCTACCAGCTCAAGGTAGGGACAGTGATTTACTCATTATTTCTTTAACCCCAAATGCCAGCTTAAGGCCTGGAAAATTTCAATTCAACAAGTATTTTTTAAACACATATTATATCCGAACTCCTACTATATCCCAACAGCATATACATGCAGAGTACTGGCACATAGTAAATATCTGTTGAATTGTTGAACTTAAAACATGTGTAAATAATTGTTGAAACTGGGTGATAAGTTCATAAAGTTCATTTTACTAATTTCACTACTTTAATATACTTTTTTGAAAATTTCCATATAGACAAGTTTAATATAAAGAGAAGAAGAAATGTAGAAGCAGGAATAAGGATGTCACACAAAAGACCTAGGAGTATTTACAAAGCAATATAAAGCTTTAGTACCTGTAAAGCAATATGCTGGCTATATGTGAAGGTGGTACTGGGGGTGTGTACATAAGTATAGAGGGTGAGAGTGTGTGTGAATAAATGTGGTTGTGGGTCTTTGCATCTGTATATTTTCCGGTGGGTGTGTAGAGCAATATGGTTGTATGAAGATGCAAAAAAAAAAAAAAAAACAACACAAAAAAACAAAAACAACAACAACAAAAAAACTATGGGTATGACAGATTGTGGTCATGCTTATACTTTAAGGGGATTACTGTAAATATTGTGAGTATGGCTGATGTGTGTATGCAGGTTTAGTTGAGTGTATACAGAGGTAGTTGTATGAGAGTTTGTATGTCCAAGGATGTATAATTATGACTATTTTATAATTGTGTGTATGCATAAATTGTGCACGCATACACATGCATACTCATACACACCACATCTGGGGGGTACATGTGTCTGATCAAGGTTGAATATGAGTACGTAATGGTTTGAGTATGCAATGGTAAATTTGGATGACTCAATGTATGTGTGTGCCAAGAGAGTGGTGAGTCACTCAGGGCCATGAGTTTAAGGGAACTGTGTCCTGTTCCTCTGGACTATTGGGCAGAGGTTAAGTACTATGAAATGGGCTAGGATGACTGTGCTGGGGTTGATGTGCACAAGGTTCTGTTTACATAGCACTCACCTTCCACAGGTGGGAGATTGTGTCTGTTTGGAAACTTGGGTAGTCGGGAAGACAAGAGAAACATTATCTTTCCTCACAATCAGTTTTGCTGTAGCCTCATTCTCTTGCTCTTCCTCCTCATAGACAAGCAAAAGGAGGTGGTGAAAGTGAGCTAACAGGCCTCAGCTGAATTCTCCTACGCTCCTCTCTTGTTGTTTCCTTCTCCTAGCAGCACCCCCAGTGTCTATTAGCAAGAAGATTCAAACCGGCCTTTAGAATCACAGAATGCTTGATTCCACAGAATGCTTGAGGTCTGTTTCTTTAAGCAGACGAGGCTGGTGGAAGCTGGGGAGAAGGCTGAGAAAGAACGCACCCATCCTCCTGGGGCTCCACCTATTTGATAAATTCCTCAGTGAAAATCTAAATCATCTAAAGCCCTCTTAAGTGCCTCATCATTCCTCACCTTCTGGACACAAAGGCCTCCTGTCTCATCCTGTCTCTCTCTGTTCTTCCCTTCTCACTCCTTCTGCTTAAGTTTGAGCTCCCCCAACTCTTTCCTTCTAGAGAATAAAGGAGGAAGTCATTGAGTGTCTAGGGAGGAGAGGTTCTTGGAGGAGTTCTCATAATCTAAAGCCAGAGCAGCTGTCCAGTTCCCTCATTTTGGCCTCCTTTTCTTGCTACAGAATGCCAAGGACAAGGTTTTATCTAAGAATCTGTGCTTTGGGTTTTTTTTTTTACATTTTTGGCTCACTGGGGCCCATGCCTGGGATCCATGACATGACAACTGGCATCCTGGCTTGGTCCAAAGGTAGTGAGCTTTAGCACTGAGTCCAAGATTATCTTGTCTGTTTTCTATAGATGGAGAAGATGTTCTGTAAATTGAATGTCTTGTTTTTCCAGGCCATCAAATATATCCATTGTTAGAAACTACATTTACACAGAGCTGCAGCCCTGTGTATCAGTACACAGGCCCAAGGGCTCCTTCCTTGATATCACCTCCACCTTTCAGGCCCTGACACCCGCACCTCTTTTTCTCATAGTCTTTGCTTTGAGTCCAAGTTCTGGACAGTCTCATATTACTTAGCCTCTACAATAGAAGATAAAATGTAGGGGATAAAACACTGGCATGGGAGTTTGGAAAATTTAGGTATGGTTCTTTTCAATTCTTAGATAAATCTCTTTGCTGCTCTTACCTCAGTTTCTTCAAGCTATAAAATTGATTTATTACATTATTTATAATAATATATTATGTTGTATGTTATTATACTATCCATTATTATATTGTAACTTGCTCTGCCCTCTTCCCAGGAAGTTGAAAGAAAAGGTTCTTTGAAACTAAGGTGCTGCAATAAAGAATTGATGCTTCTCATCTCTCCCTTCCTGCCTCTGTCCCTAGCTGTCCCTCTCTCTGACTCTCTCTCTGTCTCTGTCAAAAAAAAAAAAAAAAAAAAGGAAAGCAAAGAAAGGTTCTCTGAAGGTTGCATAAAGGCATGTCTGTATGCAGAGGCAGATTAAGGTCGGTTGAGGCCCCAGGCACAGAAGAAAATATTGGGCCCCTTACATTAGAAAAGTGTCAAGTTGGGGTTTTGCGGGGCCCTTCAGAAGTTGGGGCCCAGGGCGCGCTGCCCGTTGCACCCGCCATTAAATCTGCCTCCATCACCTGACCAGGTGGTGGTGCAGTGGATAGAGCAACAGACTGGGATGCGGAGGACCCAGGTTTGAGACCCCGAGGTCGCCAGCTTGAGCGCGAGCTCATCTGGTTTGAGCAAGGCTCACCAGCTTGAGCCCAAGGTCTCTGGCTCAAGCAAGGGGTTTCTCAGTCTGCTGTAGCCACTCGGTTAAGACACATATGAGAAATCAATCAATAAACAACTAAGGAACCGCAACGAAGAATTGATGTTTCTCATCTCTCTCCCTTCCTGTCTGTCTGTCCCTATCTGTCCCTCTCTCTGACTTTCTCTGTCTCTCTCACAAAAAAAAAATAAAATAAAAATCTGCCTCTTTCTATATGACATGTCTAGATGACATACAGGCCTGATTTCCTGGAAAAATTAGATTGTGGAAATCGAGCCCTAAACAATGTATTTGGATGGTGGATATAGTTGCAGAACAATATGCAAATAACTACTTTGGTTTTGAGCTGACAGTACAATTAATTTTTGAAATATTCCATATAGCTCTGCTCACAGCACATTACCTCTTTAGGGAAATCCCTAGTTCTATCCCTAAGCCTCTTCTGTAATTATTACAACATTCTTTTGGGCTTCTGAGGCCAGTTCTGGTTGCTCAAACAACATCTGGGAACCTCTGGGCTGGAGGAAAATAACTAGCCAAGATCCTCCCTAAACTCTTTCCTTAACTTCTTTTTTCTTTTCAAAACATACTGTCAACTTGCTGTCCAATGCTGTTTCCAAGGTTCTGGTTAAAAAGGATGTGGCCCTCCTGTTTGGAATTAAGGCCTGAGAAGTGTGTGATCTGGATTGCTGGAATGGGGACAATAGGGTTTACTTTTTAGGGTCCCCTAAAAATTGATACCCTAAAAACTTTCTACTTCAACATCATATGATGTGGCTATAAGGATATTGGAGGAGACTTTTATCTCTAATGCATTCCTCCGTAGCTTACCAGTGTGCCTGAAAATCCAACCTCAGGAACTGTTTTTTTGTGTTAAAGATTCATGGTTGCTGACAGAACTTGGTAACCTTTTTCTCTCTTCCCTCAGGTAAGGAGAATATAGCTGTGGCTAACTTGCTGGTATATACCTTCCCTTCAAATACCTTCAGCTCCAAAGTGTTGGCAGTAGAGAGGAGAGAGGGACAGTGGCTTAGATGGGCCCTGAGATCCTTCTTCCAGCTACAGAAGTCTACCTAATTCATACTTTAGCAGGGCCATATTCATTAGGTACCCCTTTAGTGTACTATTTTTATGGAAATTAGAAAGGAGTCTTTAACATTGTGGCCTCTTATTCACAGAGGCAGGCCTTATATTTCTACTTTTCTAAGTGCCATCCTCTGGTTAGAATAGATGACAGACCCACAAAGGCTGAGGGTGCCCTGTTGTGAGTTTAGCCCATTCTTGCCTTTGTTTTAGTTTCCTCTGCACAACCTACTCTCCTTTTTTCCCCCCTTAACTTCCTTTTCCCCTCTACCCTTACTCACTCCTGTTCTTACCAAACAGCCCTCCCTACTATTTGTTCATTGTTTAGCTTCCTGCCTATTACTCCCTGGCCACAAGCATCCAAAATGAGTGCTCACAAATGCATTCAGTTATATCAACTGTACAAAAGATGGCTCTCTAACTCCTAGGGGAAAACCAAGCAAGGATGAGAGGATGCAGATGTTGTAGAGCAATTGACTGTTCCCAGGGCCTCCAGAACTCGGCTAACGTCTCAGTGAGAATCTAGAGAGCAAGCCAGCCAACTTCAGGTGAGAAAGATCCTCCCCTTCTCCCTTTCTCTCCCTTCCTTTTTCTTTATGTTTTTAAAAAAACTTTATTTATTCATTTTAGAGAAGGGAGAAAGAGAAAGAGAGAGAAGGGGGGAGCAGCTGGAAACATCAACTCCCATATGTGCCTTGACCAGGCAAGTCCAGGGTTTCAAACCAGTGACCTCAGTGTTCCAGGTCGACGGTTTATCCCTTGTGCCACCACAGGTCAGGCCATTTTCTTTCTTTTTTAAAAATATTTATGATTGATTTTAGTAAGATAAGAATGGAGAAAGAGAAATAAACAGGAACATCAATCTGTTCCTGTATGTGCACTGACAGGGGATTAAACCAGCAACCTTATGCTTCAGGACAATGCTCTAACCAACTGAGCTATCCGGCAAGGGCTTCTTTCCCTTTTCTTTCTTTCTTTCATTTTTCCATCCTGCTCCTTAGAAAATCCCTTGCTTCCTTTCAATTCAACAAATGTCACCCCACAGAAGATGCTTTTCAAGAGGGGTCAGAGTAAGAAACTAGAGAACTGCTTTCTTCAGCATGGAAATGGCCCTTCCCTTATCCAATGTTTCCCTAAATAAAGAGAGAGAAAGAAAAATCATGTCCCTTCCCATTGCTTCCTTGGATCTCCTGCCAAAACCAGTGAATGGGTGGGCTAGATAAGATAATGATCTTGGTAGTAGAAGGGTAGCAGTGTATCAAGGGCTGGGCCTTGGGTTAAGAGTCCAGAGTCCTTAATAAACCAGTGGAAGAGACATAAAGAGGTAAGAAGGGAGGAAGAGAGAGGTAAGTAAAGAGATAGGTATGAGGAGAGAGAGAGAGAGAGAGCTTTTTCCCACAAGCTCCTGTTCTTGCATGGAAGTGGAGCTCAGACCCGGCAAAAGTAGGGTGGGCAGATAAAACAGTTGTGGGCATGGGATAAGCACAAGAGTGCCCACGTCCTTTGTGCTCTGACTATCCTGGTGATAGTCAGCACAGTTTTTTGGTGAAGAGAGAACACCAAAAAAACAAGTCAGAACCAAACACAGTGTTTCCGAATCAAAAATAAAGGGTGGGAAAACAAAAACTTCAGTGGGAGAAACTGTATTTGGTCATCTTTATGCCAAGAAGCTCTACTCACTAATTATTTTCTATTGAATCAATCAGGTGCATTAATTTGACCAAAACTGAACAAATGATTTGCTTAATTTTAATGTCATGTAGATAAAATTTTTCCCTAGGCCCCAGTTTTCCTATTACTAGTATTTCTATGTATTCTGATTGTTACTTATATAATCACAACACTAAAAATTTATTTTAGGGCTAACTTCTCTGGTTCTGTATGCCTTCCATCCCCATCCCCATGTCTAAAACCAGTTCAGAGCTAGAGGGAGCTGAATCTTGTTTTTTTATTTCAGTCTTTGACATTCTGGCAGAGGGTGAGGATATGTTCATATGCAATGTGGCAGATGCTACCCAACATGGTCTTTACAAAGTAGCCTAACTAGTGCAGCACTCCAATTTGATATCATATCCCATGCTGCCACCTCTAACCAGGACCCAAACTCCTATCCCAGGCTGGCTGGGTATCTTTCAAGTCTCCTGGGTTCCATGGAGTTGGCTAGACTTCCTCTTTATTTTCCATTCTAGCCTCACCCCAGACTTCCCATTCTCATTCTGGCCCAGATGCTTTTCTAAAATAAAGGCTTATTTTCAGCACTCCATGGTTTGTTATTTCCTTCCTTTGCTCATGTGGTTTTGCCTCCTCCTTCCTTGAGTCTTGATTTTGCTACAACATAAGAGAATGTCTGATGCAAACTAGCTAAAACAACAAAAGAGCTCCCAACTTTGGAAACAGCAGGCATCTCAACATTAGATGCCAGCACCTCTTTAAACTCAGCCTAAACCTCAGGTTATTAGTTCAGCCTCCACACCTAACAGGCTGTGGGCTTTAGACAAAATAGTGATTTTTAAGTAGCTGGAATTGTTCAAGTACTACTTGTACTCAGTTATTGGACATGAGCATTAGGGAGTGAAAGGGGATTGGGAAATGATCATCTAAAGGTGATTTTGTTTCTTTTTAAAATTTCTGTAACTTAGTTGGGTGTGCTTAAGAAAAGGTAAAGGGCCCTGGTAGGTTGGCTCAGTGGTAGAGCGTCGGCCTGGTGTGCGGGAGTCCTGGGTTTGATTCCCGGCCAGGGCACACAGGAGAAGCGCCCATCTGCTTCTCCACCCCTCCCCTTCTCCTTCCTCTCTGTCTCTCTCTTCCCCTCCCGCAGCCAAGGCTCCATTGGAGCAAAGATGGCCCGGGTGCTGAGGATGGCTCTGTGGCCTCTGTCTCAGGTGCTAGAATGGCTCTGGATGCAACAGAGCTATGCTCCAGATGGGCAGAGCATCGCATCCTGGTGGGTATGGTGGGTGGATCCCAGTCGGGCGCATGCAGGAGTCTGACTGCCTCCCCGTTTCCAGCTTCAGAAAAATGAAAAAAAAAAAAAAAAAAAAAGAAAAGAAAGAAAAAAAAAAGAAAAGAACAGGTAAAGTAGCCCCAGTATCTACAGGGGCCTTAGTGATATTTCCTGTTTTCAATTTCTCCTAAACTATTAGAAAGGAGAAGAGGAAATGCCCTCTCATAGTCCTCTGAGCAACCCTATGCTTAAATTCTGTTTTTTTTTTGTTTTGTTGTTGTTGTTGTTGTTCTGGAAAATAGTAAGAATATTAATTCGAATAGGTCTGAATAGCTAAGATAACATGTTCTAACAGTTCTATTAAGTTTCTTTGTAAGGTCATTGGGGTTCTGGAGAAAGTTGGGGTAATCTTTAAGTAGATTCCTTAATTCTGTTTTAGTTCAAGGAACATATATAATTGTTGGTTCCTCTCTGCTTGAGACCAGCTTTTCTCCAAAGGAAGCTACCAGAATAGTTTTTTTTATTGATTTTAATTTATTGTGTTTACATAGATTCTAGTGTCGCTCCGAATGCATCATTCCTCCCTCATATTCCTCTCAACATCTCCCTTGCCCCCCTCCCCATAGCGCCCTCCCTCCTTCCTTTGAGATTTATCCTATCCTATCATCATTCCCTTTCCCTCTGGTCCCTTTGATCCCTCTTCTGTCTCATTTCCATTCCTCAGTTCATATTGTTCATTGGATTCCTCAAATGGGTGAGGTCATACGATATTTTTCTTTTTCTGCCTGGCTTATTTCACTCAACATAATAGTTTCCAGGTCCAAAAGGTAAGATTTCCTTTTTTTCCATGGCCCCATAGTATTCCACTGTATATATGTACCACTGCTTTTTAATCCACTCACCTGCTGACGGATACTTGGGCTGTTTCCAGATCTTGGCTATTGTGAACAATGCTGCCATAAACATGGGGGTGCATTTCTTCTTTTGAATCAGTAATATGGTGTTCATCCCCTAAAAGTGGGATGGCTGGGTCAAAAGGCAGTTTGATTCTTAATTTTTTGAGGAATCTCCATACTGTTTTCCACAGAGGCTGCACCAGTCTGCATTCCCACCAGCAGTACAGGAGGGTTCCCTTTTCTCCACATCTTCCATTATGAATGTCCTTTAGGTCAGTAGTAAGCTGTGGTAAAAGAGGTGAGAAAACAAAGAGAGGAGAGAGGAGAATAAGTCCCTAAAATGAAGTAAAGGGTACATAAGGAGAGTTTAGGAAGAAGGAAAAGTGGGGTGTTGGCATTGAGCACATTCAGAAGCCTTCCTTAGGTTAGAGACAGGTTCTGAAAGACCTTACTGACTTCTTGTAGGAAAGAGAATTTATCTGTGCTCCTCCATGAAGCTTCTAATTTCCAATCAAGACAAGCTCCCCATTCATTCAGTTTAATTTTAAAGCCGGTTCCCATTTTGGCCATCTTAAATTGATACCACTTCTAGTTAAATCTTCCCATTTCTGTAGGTGCTTGCAAATAAAAGCTTTCTATTAATTGTATATCTGCAGAAATGTTCATCTGGGTTGGGGGTTGGAAGTTTCGGCAAAAGATGAGTTTGACTACAGTGATTTTGATATCTCCAGCACTGGGATTCTGAGTGCTTCATCTCTCTGAGTTTCAGTATCCTGAGCTGTAAAATGGAGATAACTCTCCCTGTCCTGCCAACTTCACAGAGCTATGGGGTGCTAATTAGATGGCAATCTAGTGACAACCTGTCATCACCAGATAGTCCCTGTGTTCTAATTGAGTATTAGGTGTTGAAAGGTAGTTAAAGTATATAGAATACTCCATGGACTCAAAGAGCTTATAAAATAAGCATTAGAATCGCCGTAACTCCAAAATCAGCACCCCTCTGGTGTAAAGGGACAATTCCAGGGGCATGTGCTCTGGGCCTGAGGAGAGGGGTAGATAGAAATGGAAACTGTGTTCTAAGACCTTGGCTTGTGGTAGGGTAGGGTGTCTGGCAATGTTCATAAGAGTTCCAAACCAACGAGGAAATAAATTCTTAAGATCATTTCATTTAAGCATCATTTGGCTGCCTAAGTTCCACCCCAGTCCACAAAATACTGTAGATTTAGCTCTGTGTTTAAGCTCCTCCCACACCTCAGTGCTCAGAGCTCTCCATTTTTCACCCCATTATCATCCTTCCACTCCTCAGCAAGCTGCTTTTTTTTTTTAAGTGGGAGGAGGGGAGATAGTACGGCAGACTCTCGCATGTACCCTGACCAGGATCCACTGGGCAAACCCCCATCTGGAGCAGATGCTTGAATCAATTAAGCTATCCTCAGCACCTGAGGCTGACTCTCAAACTAACTGAGCCACTGGCTGTGGGAGGGGGGAGAGAGAGAATGGGGAGATTGAGAGGAAGAGAAACAGATGGTTGCTTCTCCTGTGTGCCCTGACCAGGGATCAAACCTGGGATATCTGCATGCTGGGCCAATGCTCTATCTACTTAGTCAACTGGTCAGCACCCTCACCAGAGTTTCTAAGCACTCCTTTCTTCCTCAGCCTGCCAGTAACCAGTTTATTCAGGCCTTCAACCTTTGGACAGATTCCTAAAACTCTAAACCCAGATGGGAGAGGAAATGAAGAAAGATGACTCCTGCCTTATTTGTCATTGGGCTTCTGCCTGATGTATAGTCATCTGCCCCCCCAATTTCATTCTGGAACCGGGCTATGGCCAAGCTCTATTTTCCTGGCAGCCCAACTCCTCTCCATCTTTTCTTTCTACCCAGGCATCCAACCATAGGTCAGCTGGGGGTCAAAAATGATGGCTAATTGGAGGAGCCAAGCAGATGGCCTTGGCCTAAATGAAGTCCTAGGGAGCTTCTTGTTTCCTAAATTTCCAAGAATCTCCATTCCCAGATGAGGCATGCTGTTATTTCTTGGCAGATGACATAAATCTGCCTCCTTTTCCCTCTTCTGCCTGAAATTAAACTTTCCTTTCCTCTAACCTACAATGGAGAAGATTCCCAATAGAAACTTAAACAAGAAGGCTTTGGGGAGATCAACTAGGGTGCAGTCTGTATACAGAGGGGAAAGGCACAGCTTTTCCATCTCCAAACTAGATTGTTAACACCCCTATTGAAAGAGTCTGGGAATGTTATCTCCAGTCCTGTACTCTGGGTCCTCAAATCTGCATATTCTGGATAGCAAAATCTGTGTCAGGATGTGAAGCCAATTCTTAGCAGGCCAGTTGTGGTAAAAACAAACAAACAAACAAAAAAACCCCATTTTGTAAACAGCCATCTTAGTAGCACAGGTCCAGTTTCAGAGCTGGATCAGAATCTTCTCTTTCACATCTCTTCGGGGAGCTGGACTCTCTGGCTCCTAAGCTATCTGCTGTCTCCATCTGCCCATCTTTCCTGGTGAAGATGTGGGATAACACAGTTGGGTCCTGATTTCTGCCTGCAGAAGGCATGACTATATGGATATCCTGTGGATTATTCCTGGAAGGTGGCCTCCCTGTCCCCTCATCCTTCCAGAGAGAAAAGGAGAGCAGGGTGTGCCTAGGAGTTCCACTTTCGAGGAACAGGCCACTAGGTGAAGCTAAGTCTCTTAGCCACTGTGTGGCACCATTTACCCACTTCTCTGTACAAGGCTCATGGGTGGTAGCTGTGTGCAATGCAAACTCAAAACTCTAGAAACTTATCAAGGATTTAACTCTGATTTGGTTACTAATATGATGAAGGTCTGGGCAAATATCATGCCTACTGTGAGTTTCAATTGCTCATTTTGTGACCTCAGAAGAAAATGGGAATTCTTAGTCTCTTTCAGCTTCATTATTCTGCACGTATGTGAGTGTACCCCTATAGTCATCTAAGTAGTACAATTTTGGGCTTTTGGGGAACATAGAGGATGAGTATAGAAAAAAACTACATGGCCCAAAGTTTGTGTGTAGAGTTAAGGGTGAGGAGAATGTGAGTCATGGAAGTAGAGGGAGTTTGCAAAACAATAGACCAAGATTTCTCCTGAGCCATCCATTATACCAGATAAAAGATGAGCAAACAATTAATTTTCTGGGTAATCAGTGACTGACCACAAATTTGGTACCAGCACTATGTGATGGAGGTAAGACTGTGTTGGGGGGTGGGAGCGGAATGGATGCTGGGTAGGACACCAAGGTGAGTGAATACACCCCACAGGTAAAAAAGTTGATGAGTAAACAAAAACCCAGCACATATGGGAGAATGGAGTCTTGCTAAATAGAGTTATAAACTGCTGGGGAGATGGAGAGGGAGGAGAAATAAATTCTGACACAATGGTAAGAAAGGTCTCACAGAAGGGAAACAATTTTAGCTGGGCTTTGAAAGATGAACAGGTAAGTGTGTGTGTGTGTGTGTGTGTGTGTGTGTGTGTGTGTGTGTGTGTGTTTTGGAGAAAGCAAGGGTGGGGAGGGAGAAAAGGCTAGCATTTTGTGTGTGTGTGTGTGTGGCAGAGACAGAGAGAGTCAGATACAGACAGACAGACAGGAAGGGAGAGAGATGAGAAACATGAATTCTTTTTTGCGGCTCCTTAGTTGTTCATTGATTGATTTCTCATATGTGATTAGACTGGGGGGCTACAAGAGACCAAGTGACCCCTTGCTCGAGCCAGCAAGCTTGGGCTCAAGCTGGTGAGCCTTGCTCAAACCAGATGAGCCCGCGCTCAAGCTGGCGACCTTGGGATCCTCCACATCCCAATCCGATGCTCTATCCACTGTGCCACCGCCTGGTCAAGCCAAAGACTAGCATTCTTGACAGAAGGAATGACCTAAGAAAAGATAAAGGAATGGGTTCATTTATGCTATTTGGGGAGAATAGTGAGTAGTCTCAAGTGACAGGATGAATGGAGTTGGAGAGGAGTTTACAAAAATGGTTTTGGGGCGCATTATGGGTTTACAGGGATCTTTTAACATGCCCAGCTTTGTACAGGGTGTAGGAAACAAACTCCCAAGATGTGGATAGAGTTCAAGTTTTCTAGGTTGGGAAAGGCAGCAGCCACTCCCCTACACATGCAGAAGGCTACTAAAAAACAGTTAAGGTGAGCGAATGAGGCAGGCAGGCCTGACTAGCTCAGAAGAACGGCCTAGCAGGGGGGTGTTACTACAAAAGATTCCCTCTCCTACTTTCCCCTGCAGCCCAGGTGGTAGAGGCTTTAAAGATCTGACCTACAAGGAACAGGAAGAAGCCCTGCATCAAGAATGAGACAAGCATTGTATCAGACCTGGCTAACTGTTCCTACAATGGCTGCATTGTCAGGGGTAGTTATCAGTTGTTTCTAGTTAGACCTCACTAGCCAAGAGCAAATCACAAAAGGATTGAGGCATGACAAGACCTGGCATTAGTCCAATTAGGATAAAAAAGCAGATTATATTTAGGTTAAACTTATAGGAGGAAGAACTGTTTTGTGAGAAGTGAGAGATTTGGTAACTATAAGAGGTTATAATGTGTTTGTTCAATTACGGATGAATGCCCACTCTGTGTGAGACAATTGGCTGGAGAGAAGAATGCAAGCTAAGAAGTTGTAAAGATAAGTCAGATATGACTCAACCCTTGAGGAATTCACCGTTGAGATGAGTGCAGAATAATGCCCCTTGAAAAAATTTTCATGTCTTAATCATTGGAATCTATGAATATGTGTTATTACATGGCAAAGAGAAACTAAGGTTGCATTTGGAATTAAAGTTGCTAATCAAGCCCTGGCCGGTTGGCTCAGCAGTAGAGCATCGGCCTGGCGTGCGGGGGACCCGGGTTCGATTCCCGGCCAGGGCACATAGGAGAAGCACCCATTTGCTTCTCCACCCCCCCCTCCTTCCTCTCTGTCTCTCTCTTCCCCTCCCGCAGCCAAGGCTCCATTGGAGCAAAGATGGCCTGGGCGCTGGGGATGGCTCCTTGGCCTCTGCCCCAGACGCTAGAGTGGCTCTGGTCGCGGCAGAGCGACGCCCCAGAGGGGCAGAGCATCGCCCCCTGGTGGGCAGAGCGTCGCCCCTGGTGGGCGTGCCAGGTGGATCCTGGTCAGGCGCATGCGGGAGTCTGTCTGACTGTCTCTCCCCGTTTCCAGCTTCAGAAAAATACAAAAAAAAAAAAAAAAAAAAAAAAAAAGATAAAGTTGCTAATCAGATAATGTTTGAATCAGAAACTTTTCATGGATTATTGAGGTGAGTTAATGTCATCACAAGAGTCTTAATAAGCGGAAGAGGAAGGAGGCAAAAGAAGAGGTCAGAGTGAGGAGGTGTGAGGACTCAACCCATTGTTCCAAGCTTTAAAGATGGAGGAAGGAGGCTAAGAGCAAAAGAATGTAAGTGGTCTCTAGAAGCTGGAAAAATCAAGGAACCAGATTCCCCCTTAGAACCTCCAGAAAGGAATGGAATCTTTCCAGTACTTTGATTTTGGTCCAGTGATACCTTTGTTAGACTTCTGACTTTCAGAACTGAAAGGTAATAAATAATATATTTCTGTTGTTTTAAGCCACTGAATGTGTAGAAATTTGTCACAGCAACAATTAGAAAACTAATACACTGGAGAAGTGAACACATGCATAATGTTTTAGTAAGAAAAGTGCTATAGAATAAAAACCCCAAAGCAAGTTGTGAGAATTTGGAGGACAGGACCTTGTCTTAGGGAGAAGGATTCAGAGAAGATTCCCCTAAAGAGGTGACAATGGAGATAGATGTGGAAGAATATGTAGTCAATAGAGAGCTGAAAGGGATACGATAGTTATGAAAGAGACTGGTTAGTTTAGGGACACAAGAAGCACTCATGTGACCCTGGCATGATAGCTCAGCTGGTTAGAGCATTGTCCTGAAGCACAGAGGTTGCCCGTTTGATCGCAGGTCAGGGCACATACAGGAGCAGATCAATGTTCTAGTGAAGATGAGGGGCAAGATTTTGGATGGAAAGGGGTGGTGGGAGTGAGAGAGAAAATTGCTGCCTCTACCTTTCTCACTTGGGAAAGTGCTGAAGTACACAAGTTATTGCCCACCTTCCTTGGCTGATGTAATATTAAGTTTTGTGGAGCTAAGGTTTGCCACAGTTGTATTTGTCACCACCATCCACTCTTCCCCCTATTCTCACCATGAAGTCCAATGAGGGGACCTTCTCTTTCATGACCAGCCCCAGAGAAAAGCAATGATTAAGAGGGAAGAGAGCCTGACCAGGCGGTTGTGCAGTGGACCCAAGTTCAAAACCCCCAAAGTATCTGGCTTGAGCACAGGCTTATCCATGTTGAGCACGGGCGTGGGCTCATCAGCTTGAGCGTGGGTTCACTGACTTGAGCGTGAAATCATAGACATGACCCCATGGTTTCTGGCTTGAGCCCAAGGTCACTGGTAGGTTGAAGGCCCTTGGTCAAGACAAATACGAGAAAGCAATCAATAAACAACTAAAGTACTGCAACTATAAGTTGATGCTTCTTATCTCTCTCCCTTCCTGTCTGTGTGTCCCTATCTGTCCTTCTCTCTGTCTCTCTTGCTAGGAAAAAAAAAAGGAAGAGAAAAGCCAGGAGTCTGCCTGCTGCTTTCAGGTCTTGAAACTCTCAGTCAAACTCAGCCTTGGTAATGAGAGAGGGGCTGAAAAAGAAGATATGGTCAGAGTGTTACATTGTGGTAGGAATTTTGATTTCTCCTAGAAATTTCTGTTCTGGTGATGAGAGAGGCAGGGGCGCTGGGCCAAGAGGTGGAGGTGGGGGCTATCTTGGAATTTAGAATCTTTTGGGTCCTTGATTGGCAAACTCTCATCAGCAGTAAAATAGGAGACTGGCCCAATTCCCAGAAACGGGTCATGGAGGTGAAGGTTAAGAAAGAGAGGGAGGAGGTGATGTGGCTTATCTCAAGAGGCTGTGGACTGCCAGTCCCGATATAGAGCACAGGCAAGCAGGCTTTTCTCTGAGGCTGCTTGTTCCCCTGCCTTCCCCTTCTCTGATTCTTACTCCCATCCTTGGCACCAGGGCCTTTGGAGAAAAGGAAGAAAAATGAGTGGGGGAAAAAAAAGAAAGAAAGAAAGAAAAGAAAAGAAAAAGAAAAATTTGTGGGCAGAAAAAGCTGGATACAGCCAAAAGCACATCTGGCCTTCCAGGCTGTCTTCCTTACTTCCTCCTCCCCCCTCCCCCTACAGCCCTTCTTCCTTTTCAGGCTTCTGATAGGAGGGCTGTAGTGGAGCTGAGGGGAAGGTGGGGAATTAGAGTGGGGCTTGGCGGGGCTGGGGTGGGGGGGAGAAAGTTGTTCGAAATATTAACTGGTCGTGTGAGGTGGCCTCTTGGCTGGAGCCTGACCACCTAACTTCCTGTTTTTCTTCCAGCTGCCTCCTCCCCTCCCTCTGCTCTGGGCTGGAACTAAGCTGGGGGAGGAAGGAGGAGCAGCAAAGTTGGCCAGGGTCTCTTGTCTGATTCCCTGCAGGCTGAGAGCCAGGAAGGCCTCCCTAAACAAGCAGGCGGGAACACATATAGCCTTGAGTCGGATTGTTGCCTCTCAGCACTTGCTCCTCTGGCCACAGCAGGAACGGGAGGCTCCCGGAAAACCCCAGCTTCTCACCACCTCTTGCACGAGCACAGCCTTGTCCTGGGACCTGAGATCTATCCATGCAGGAGCAGTCAAGAACTCCGGAGGTGGCAGCAATGCCAGCTACACCGCCTACCCCCCTGCCTCTGGCCCCACCACCCAGCCAGCTGCTGGGCCCTTCACTGCCAGTGTTCGTGGATCACGCAAAACAACCAAGTGAGTGAGGAAGGACTGGTTGAGAGGTAGGGGAAATGGGAGGTGAGGGTGTGAGGTGTGATTTCCCCAGACTGGGGAACAAACATGGGATGCCCCAGCAGGTTGCCTATCAGGGGTGTGGGACACTGAAATGTTGATCTGGGTAGGTGTTTTGACACCCCTGATTTGCCTTTCTGTGCTCCTACCATCTTCTCTCTCTTCTCTGCCCCCTACTCTCTTCTTACCCTTCTCTGTTTCCAGGCAAGGAACTCATTAAGCCCAAAGCAATTTTAGGGCGCCCAGTAGAGACACCCATGGACGCTGCTGCTGCTGCTGCTGCTACTGCTGTTGCTGGTGGTGGTGCTGTTGGTGCTTTTGGTGCTGTTGGTGCTGTTGGTGCAGCTGATGCTGCTGACGATTGCCCAGGACCAGGTGCCAGGGGAGTTGGAGTCAAAAACCATCGTTGTCAGGTCTGCCGACCCCCCAGCCAGTTTCTCAAGTCAGGCACTTCCTATTCCTTGTGGAGGCCCAGGGATCTGTAAGGCCCTCCAGCTTCCTCTGTCGCTCCCGAATTCATTCTACACTTCCTGCACTGAGCCTCCCTTGGCAGTTTCTCTTTGTATCCCTTCCTTCGCCCCACCCCAAGTTTTCAAAGTTTTGGACAGAGGATTAAGAAATGTCCCTGCCCCCATCTTGTACATTTAGTCTGAAGTTTCCTGTCTCTGACTCCTCTGCTGTATACCATGGTACAATTTTTCTCTCAGAGTCACCAGGCATCTCTTAACAGCCCCTAAGAGACATGTTTCCAGGCTAGGCTGTTTTTTTCTCCTGGAATTCCTGGGCCCAGGAGATACTTTGGCTAGTCACTGTGACTCTACCTGAGATGTGGCTGTCCTCCTGATTCTCGAAGACCCAGGAGAAAGAGACACCTCCAACTCCCAGCCTGGGGTAGCCTCCCTTGGGTGCTTAGACTGCCACATCATTTCTGTGGCCCTCAGCCCTCTCCCTGCCCTGGCCAAGCCTGGGAGGGGAGAGGAGAGCAGGAGGACCTCGTCCTAACCCCTGTCATCCCTCCTCTTGCCAGCGGATCCGAGCCAGCCGAGAAGCAGGCTCACAGTTTGCCATGGAGGGCTTGGATGATAAACTGATCCTGAACGTGGGGGGCATGCGCCATGAGACCTACATCAGCACTGTGCGGGCCTTTCCAGGAACCCGTCTCTACAAGCTGACTGAGCCACCTATGCCAGGCACCCCCGCTGCTCAGGGTCCACCGGTTCGAGAGTTTTTCTTTGACCGAAATCCTGAACTCTTTGGCTATGTGCTGGGCTACTACCGTACTCGGCAGCTACACTGCCCTGCCAACGTTTGTCGGGATGTCCTAGAGGAGGAGTTGGCTTATTGGGGCCTGGCAGAAGCACCACTGGCACCTTGCTGCTGGCTCAAGCTGAGTGGCAAGGAGACCAGAACCCAGGACTTTCTGTCTTGGGAGGCCTGTGAGAATGCCAACATGGATGAACGCCTTCTGCTGAACCCCATCGACGGCCAGGGACTATGGAATGCTTGGAAGCCGTGGCTCTGGGTGCTTCTTGACCAACCCCAGTCTTCCCTAGGGGCCAAGGTAACTTATTAACAGTGTTGTAGCACCATAATATACACTTTTACTTCCAAAGGGCCCTGCCAAGTTGCCACAATAGCTACACAACTTGGTGTGGTGCTTGGGCCCTGAATCTACAAACACCTAGGACAATTTGAGGGGATCCTCTAAAAAGGGAGGCAAAGAAGGGTGGGGTCCAGTTAGAGAAGTGGGGATGGCTGGTAAATGGGGGTACTTCTGACATGCCTCTTTTCCTTCAGTGCCTTTCCCTGATCTCCACACTCTTTGCCGTGTGTGCTCTGGTCATCTTCTTCCAGGAAACGGAGGTCCAGCTGGATTACTTCTCTGCCAACTTCACTCCCATGGGACATGGGGTAGGGGTGGGGGGAAACCATCATCAGCAACAGAACAATGGTCTTGTTTACCAACGTGCCCCCCACCTGCTCTACCTGGAACTGCTCTGTGCCCTTTGGTTTGGAACTGAGCTCTTTGCCCGGGCCATTTCCTGCCCTGATAAGGTGCGCTTCCTCTGTAGCCCTCTCAATCTAGCTGACATTTTCTGCCTGTTTCCTGTGCTGGTAGAATTGGTGGTGGGTGACAAGGCTGAACAGCAACCTCGTCTCAGCTTAACACTTGGGGCCATTCGTTCTCTCTATGTCCTCAAACTGGTTCGTCTCCTGGGCTTCCTTGAAAAGTCCCTGGCCATGAGAGTCCTGGTTCATACCCTTCATTCTTCTTGGAAGGAGGTGTGTGCCTTTCTCCTGATTTGGGTGGCTGAGATCTTATTCTTTGGCTTACTCTTCCTCTATGGGGAGCTTTTGGGCATGTCTACCCCAGGTCAGGGTGAGCCCCACTTTGAAGACATCTTTTCATGTCTCTGGTGGACTGTCATAACTCTTACCACTGTTGGCTATGGAGACATCTACCCACTGTCTGCTCTGGGCCAGCTTACTGCTGCTGTCACAGCCACCGTGGGTATGTGCACTGGTGTCTTACTGGTGCCTGTGCTCCTGGTCCGTTTCCAACGCTATTATGCTGTAGCCCTGGCCCGCCAGAAACTGAGGCCCAGTGGTATCCTGTAATGGGCCCATTGATTGGTCAAGGGGGTGGACTCCAACTTCTTCTTGCCAGTTTTTGGTTACAAATAAGGATTTCTGGCTTTGGATTTGGCAAAGAGTTATTCAAGAGTAATCCCAGGTCATGGCAATCTCAGCTAGTCAGTATTAACTAGCCATGGTTTGAAGAGAAGATTCTTCCCCGTTATCAGGGTGCATCGTGAAGGAAGGAGTTTAGAGGTAAAGTCAGCTAGGCCTCTGTTACCCCTGCTCCACCCTAGGCCTTTCTATAAATCTTGAAATGACCAGGAATGATGAGTATAGTTCTTGGATTGGTGCTATATCCCCCTCTCAACCAGTTCTCCCCTCCCATCCTCTCATCCTTGTCCCACATCCCCTTAACCAGACCAAAGTTTAGATGGTGGACTTTTGAGTGATGGTAGCAATAAAATATTAACATCAGTCACCTATGAATATCAATGGTGATTGGTTGTGGGTATTGATAACAACTGTCTATGGATATCTGACAGCAACTGGCTATGAATATTGTTGGCAATCAGTACCAGCAGTGCCCCAGCATAGCCAGGTTGTAGCATCAATCCCCATACTTGTCCTGGGACAAATGCTCCATCGAGCCATAAGGAAGCCTTTGGATATTCTCAGAAACTTCAAACAAATGCGGGTCAGCCAGGTCTGAACGCAGAAAAGCACTCTAACTCTATGACCTCTTCTTCATCTCAATGTATTTTTCCCCACTCTTTCCCTCTTTTCCCATCTTTGTGATTTCTTCATAATATTTTAGATATAGTATTAACCATCATTAACCACAATATATTAGTCAATATTAACCTCACAATCTCAGCTAAAATAACAATATGTAGTCACTAATAGACATGAAATGTTATTGCCACACATTGCATGAACGGGATCGAGGAAATTGGATTTGTTTGCAAAAATAGGCATGTAATTTCCTCTTCCAGATTTTTTTTTACATATTTTTGAATATACTTATTTACAATTCTTTTTAATTTTTTCCAAACACTTTTCAGTACCCACAACGGGTCTACCTCTGATCCTTGCTGCTATTGAATAGTCCCACCTTTTCACCTGTTCTTCTGATCCCTCCACATCTTCTTCTACTGCCTGCATGCTCTTCCCTCCTGGATTTTTTTGTGGTGCCAACAGCCATGCATGTCTCCTGGAACTGGCTTCCAGGAAGGAGAGAACGGACCTACTCAGATCTGACTTCAGGTGAAGCCACTGGGGTGTCTGAGGAAGTGATCCAGGCAACTGGGTTGAGCAGGGAGGTTGAAATAAACTCTCACTGTTGCTGAAGCTGTGAACATAACTCTGTTTACAAAACACTTAAATAAAATATCCTTTGAACTCTCCATTCCAGGGTGTATCTGTTTGGGTGGAAGAGGCTTATGGGCATCAACAGGTATAGGGGTGGTGTGAAAACTAATGACAAGATGTGTGGGCAAATTATTTGATAGGGTAAAAACAATTTTCTATCTTTATTGCATTTGTTCCACAGAATAAACTATTATGACACACTGTGACGAGGAAAGAACTTTTTATTTTTGGTGGGAACAGGGTAGGGGTGGGGAAGGAGGTAGGCCCGGTAGTTGAGGAATTGAAATAGAAGGCTGGATGTCCTGTTCAGGGCATGGTGGTTGAAACCTTGCACACTTATCAGAGGTGGTAGCTTGTGTGAGGAGAGGTTTCCATTTAAGAGATATTGAAAGAAGATCAAGATTATGGCAAAACATCAAAGGCAGTTTCTACCTTTTCATTGCCTAGAAGTGGAAGATGGAACGACTTGCTGTTTTCAGAAACCATTCTAGTCCACCACCCTTGAGTTAAAAATGGTAACAATGAGGTACGGTGAAGGGAGAGGATTTTCCCAAGGGAAAACAGAAGTAGTGGCAGAGTTGGGAGTTTTGTCATTTCAGAAGACTGCTGTATCAATCTTTGTTAACTCACCAACATCAGAACTGCCTAATTAGAATTTCCAACCCAAATCAGCAGCTGTGGCAGTGCGATGAAGGCATGCAGATGGAGCTAGCTTGTTATGGAGAATTTTGGAAGCTTGAAAGAGTAGGGTGGGACCTTAGGGTTGAAAGGACCTTAAGGAATGGCTGGGTCTTATTTGAGTAGAGGGTGAATGTCACAGAACATTATAAAAAGAGCCAAGTCAAATGAAGTGTCAGAGCTAAAAGAAGCCAGAAAGCTCATCAAGTCCAACTCCCTCCTGTTTTGGAGTGGGGGGGGGGAACTGAGGCCCAGATAGAGGCAGCAACTTCACCTGGGTTATATTGTAAGTCAAGAGCAAAACTAGAGCTGCAATCACCTCCACCACACACTAAGGAACACTATTTTCTTTTGTTTACCCATTTGCATCTGGGTTGGATGGTCAGACATTTTTACCAAGAAGGAGAGAATGGGCCGGGGGTAGTATAGAGTTTTATGACCTGCCCAGTACTTCTATAATGAGTCACTATGGAATGACAGTGATGAGCCTCACCTGTGGTGGCACAGTGGATAAAATGTCCACCTGGAATGCTGAAGTTGCTGGTTCAAAACCGCAGGCTTGCCTGGTCAAGGCACTTATGAGAAGCAACTACTACAAGTTGATGCTTCCCACTCCTCACCCTCTTCTCTCTCTCTCTCTCTCTCTCTCTCTCTCTCTCTCTCTCTCTCCTCCCTAAAATCAATAAATAAACTCTTTTCAAAAAAAGAATGACAGTAATGAAAGCTTCAGTATATGCTTATTTCTGTAATAGAACCATATATCTGCATCTCTCCTAAAACTCTAGCACATAATGCCCTGTAAATATGAATCCACAGAATGCCCCAAATTTAGTTATACTCAAAGATTGAGCCAACAAATCCCCTAGACTTTAGATTTTTATTTATTTATTCATTTTTATTAGAAAGAGAGAGGAGAGAGGTAGAGAGAAGAAAGAGATAGAGAGAACAGGGGGAGGAGCAGGAAGCATCTACTCCCATATGTGCCTTGACCAGGCAAGCCCAGGGTTTCAAACCGGTGACCTCAGCATTCCAGGTCGACGCTTTATTCACTGTGCCACCACAGGCCAGGCTCCTCTAGACTTTAGAACTTTTTTCTTTTTACCTACTTTACATATGGCAGAGACTCCACTGACCATGTGCTCTGTATAGCCCTGAAAAGTCTCTTTTTACTGATGACTGGTAAGGAAACTGAAATATCTCAGCACATACTTCTATCTGGATCCTTCTCATTAGGACAGGGCTGCGAAGTCTGTGGGCCAATCCTAGTCTGTATGTCTGACCCTATCTGGTGAAGCGTCCAGTTGTCCCCATGTTCCACCCTTGCCTCGGCTTTTCAGCAGTTGCAGCTGCCATCTAGCTGAGCCTGCACTTCTATGTCAGACCTACAGAGGGCAACCACTACTAATTTATGAGAAGTTATACTGGGTGTGGCCTCCCTTTTCCCTCACTTCCTTTTTAAGTTCCTGTAAAATTCTAGAACCACAAGCTGTTAGAATCAGAGGGTGTGTTTAGGAAACTTATATTTGGATTCCCTCATTATATAGATAGGAAAAATGAGGCCCAGAAAAGGGATGAGACCAATCTAAAATCAGACAATGATTCAATTTGTGGCAGTTAGAGCTAGAACTCAGATTTCTTGAATCTCAGTCCAAAACTCTTTAAACACAGTGCTAAACGTCTGATAAAATACCTCATTTTATAATAGCAGAAACTGAGGCCGAGGAAAAACTTGTCTAAGGTCATACCATTGCTGCAACAGAGCTGGGACTCAAACCCAGGTACTGTATTCTAAATCTAGCACTCTTGCCCTGGTCAGGTAGCTCAGTAAGCTAGAGCATTGTCCTGATACACTAAGGTTGTGGGTTTGATCTCTGGTCAGGGCACATACAAGAATCAACTAATGAGTGCATAAATATGTGGAGCAACAAGTCGATATTTCTCTCTCTCTCTAAAATCAATACAAATTTTAAAAAAATTTAAGACTCTTAGATGCCTTAATGTTAGGCATATAAATCATTCTGTGTATTACAGATTTAAAGAGCTTCAGAGAGGAAACGCAATTTGCCTGAAGTCACCGAGTGAATTAGTTACAATCAGAAATATAGCCCAAGGCTAGATGTAGATCTGGGACTGAATAAAATTTGGGGATTGTAACTTCTCATCTCTCAGAAACCCCAATGGCTTGTGGATTTGGTATCTCAGAATTAAATAGCAAAAGAGGGAGTTCAGTTATTGCTTAAGCTAGCTGTTTAACCCCTAGGAGGCTGGAATTTGGAGCATAGTGTTTATGTGTTTTTAAAGGGTAGCTTTGTGCACTAACATTTTGGCCCTCCTTTACAGGGGGTAATAAAAAATTTCTTAATGAAAGGCTCACCTAATTTCTCTCTGTTCAAATTCTCTGGCTTTGGGAGTGAGAGGATGACTCACTTGGCACCCACAGTAACTGAGAACATAATTGCTAGCTGGGACATCACCATAGCACCCAGCCATTACATTTGCATAGAGTGCTGTTTTGTTTTTGTCAAAGCTTTTTTCTATCTTTTTTTTTTTTTCATTGCAATTACTCAAAGCTTTAGAGAGCCAGATGAGGCAGATATCATTAATCCTTTTATAAAGAAAAAATGGATTTATGGGGGTTGGTAATGAGGGAACTCTTGACTGAGCAAGTTAAGAACACATTAAGACTAAATCCTTTTATTATTTGATTTCCAAGCTTCTGGAGTGCTTCATATAAATACCCAGAGCCCGAGAAGAAGAATCAGTGTCCCCCAAGTGCCCTGATAGTAGCTCACGCCCTCATTTTCTTTCTTTTCCTCCCTCCCTCCCTCCCTCCTTCCCTTCCCCCTCCCTCCCTGTCTTCCTTCCTTCCTTCCTTCCTTCCTTCCTTCCTTCCTTCCTTCCTTCCTTCCTTCCTCCCTCCCTTCCTTCCTTCCTTCCTTCCTTCCTTCCTTCCTTCCTTCCTTCCTTTTATCCATCTTTCCTTCTTTCCTTCTTTCCTTTGTTTCTTTTTTTGCAAGAGACAGACATACATGAACAAACAGACTGGAAGAGAGAGATGAGAAGCATCAACTCATAGTTGTGGCACCTTAGTTGTTCATTGATGGCTTTCTCATCTGTGCCTTGACCAGGGGACTCCAGCTGAGCCAGTAACCCCTTGATTAAGCCAGTGACCTTGGGCACAAGCCAGTGAGCTTGGGCTCAAGCCAGTGACTATGGGATCATGTTTATGATCCCACGCTCAAGCCAATGACCCTGTGCTCAAGCTGGTTGAGCCCAGGCTCAAGCCAGATGAGCCTGCACTCAACACAGTGACCTCAGGGTTTCAAACCTGGGTCCTCAGCATCGCAGCTTGACCCTCTATCCACTGTGTCACGCTTAGTCAAGCACTCTTTCATTTTTTAATCACTGAGTTGGAGACAGACATTATATTGCGATTTCATTGGAGACAAATGAGATCTGGATCCTGTCCTTGAGTGTTCACATTCTGGACATTTATGGAGTCTTCACCTCACCAAAAATAGTACTCAGTCTTCTCTTCTCCTAGAAAAATGCTCTTGAGAAGTGCCTTTCAACTGATGGTGTTGAATCAATCTTATGATCATTTCACAGCACTTTATTATGAATCAGGAGACCAATATTTTAGTTCTAGTTTTTCTATCATTTGGCTTTGGAATGGTAGGTTATTCCTTTCCTGTCTGTGAGCCTCAGTTTTCACATATATAAAAGGATGGAGTAAAAATCCTGGCCAGGTAGCTTAGTCAGTTAGAACGTCATCCCACACACCAAGGTTTAAGGTTCCATCGTTGGCCAGGGCACAAAAAAGAACCAATCAATCAAAGAATGTATAAATAAGTGGATCAACAAATCTATGTCCCTCTATCTCCCCCCTTCCACTCTTTCTTTAAAAAATCCATAAAAAACAGATTCTCCTGGAAGAATTTGAAAATAAATAAGTGAAAGGATGGGGTGGAGGAGTGGGAAAAATGAGTGTATGATTGTTAAAAACTCTGGTTCTTACCATCTAGATTCTAGAAGATAGAAAACCTTTGTGACCTGTGAGCAATGTCTTCTCTTTGGCTGAAAGGCTAGAATGTAGGAGCCAGTTAACTCTGCTGAGACCCTTTATCCTGTTGCCTTCCATTTTATCTCTGTGAGCCCTTCCTGAGGGGGGAGAGGTGTTGATTTCCTGAGACCCTCAGAAAAACATCATTTCTACCTCTATTCACTGGTAGCACTCAGGAAGTACTAGAGCTATTTTGGGTTCAAAGCTATTCAGCCAGATTCACACTCTAGGATTGAGGGTGGACCAGAAAGAATGAGATAGAATCAGAGACACAAAGTTGTAGAAGAGAGAGAAGTTGAAAGGAAGAGAGAGATAGACTAAGAACAAGGAAAGAAAAGATAGAGGGAGAATGGGAGAGGAAGAGGAAGGAAGAAAGTGAGATGGGGAGGAAAGAAGAGGAAGAGAGAGAAAGAAATAGAAAGACAGGAAGAGAGACAAAGACAGATAGAGAAAGGGAGAGACAGAAGAGAAAGGGAAACAGACAAAGAGAGATTAGAGAGAAAGACAACAGAGAGGAGAATGAAAGAATGATAACAGTACTGGATGTACTCATGTGAGGAGTTACATAAAATCCTGCATCTTATAATAATAGAATCCAGAACTGAAAGGATCCTTGAGAAAAAATCAAGGCCAGAGAAGGGTTGAGACTTGCTCGTAGTCACACAGAAAGATAGCATTGCCAGGACTCAAATCCATGACTAGCATAAGATAGATCAAAGATGCTGATTTGAAACTCCAGAGGCATAGGCTTTATAAGGCTGTCTTTGCAGGACTGTGGGCAATGAAGTACACAATAAAAGTGCTTGCACATTGTCTACCCTGGAGGAGACACTAGCACCAGGGAGTCCCCCCCCCCAATCAGCCCTCCTCTGTGGGCCAAGACACACATACCTATGAAGGTTGAATGGGGTAAGTTCAGTTCCCTAACATGATACTTTTAATGGATTAGAAGCAGACTTCATGGAGAAGATAACTTCAGGGTTGGGCCTTAGAAGGATGAGAACATCAAAATATTTTAATGTCAAAGATGTAGTCATCTTTCTAAAACATTCAAACAACCCAGAAAAAAAAATCTACAGAGGGTAGGATTTTGATAGGTGTAGAAAAGAGTGGTTCTAACTCAAGGGAATATAGCACAGTGGGAGGTGCAGGAATGTGTGGGTGGGCATGGGTAGGGAGATGAATGATGTACCATCTGCCTTCTAGATGGCGGAGGGCATAAACAGGGACAAGGAGTCTCAGATATTGTTTACCCCATGAATACTGGATGTCCGGGTGGGCTTCTGCTGACAGTGGAAAGGAAAGAAAAGATTTTGAGTAGCAATGAAACAAGAACAGGGCTGAGCTCTACATGATACCCAGGCAGCCTAATGAAAGATGGATTACTGAAAAGATACTGACATCAGGGAATCCTGATCAATGATCTTTGCTGTAGTTCACACAACAAATAGATAACATGAGCCTGATGTGATGAAGTGAAGGGCAGGTGTGGATGTAGTGGGGTGCAGGGTGGCTACCTAAAGCTTCTATAGAAAAAAATACTCTATAGTATTTGAATTAGGACAATTGTGGGGGAGAAAGATGATCAGGGGGGTCAGAAAGTAACTCCAGAACTCACAGATAGCTATTTAGTTCTAGCTTCTGGTTGGAGTTTGTGCATGTGTGCGAACATGTCTTTCACTGTGTGTCAGTGACTTTGAGTGTGTGTATGTGTGTTACTTTGTATTTCTCAAAGTGCATGTGCAGCCTCCTGCATCTGCATATGGATGTGTGTCTCCAAGAGTTTAGATGTATCGATACTGCTCACAAAAATTAGGGGGTATTTTATAGCTTTATATTCATTTTGAAATATCCCCTAATTTTTGTGAGCAGTGTATGTTCTCTATGTGTGTTTCATCTAACCCATGCTGTGGTTAAATTAGTTGGCTAACAGAATGATTTTACATTGCCTGTGTGTCTTTGGGTGCAGGAATAGGCATCCTTTTCTCTAAAGGTGTTTCTGACTTCTACTTGGTGATCTAGGTTGTGATGACCTTGTTTGGTTAAAAGAGCTATTTCAAATTGCTTGTTCTCCATGGCACAGCTATGGTTTGAAATTCAATTACTGCTGGCTGCGGAATTACCATAATGTGTTTGACTTGATTTTCCAGACAGTAATTTAGGAACTTGCCACCTCTCCATGCAAATCTACCCAGCTAAATGAAACCAGAATTTAGAAACTTTTGCAAACAAAACTGTGGCCCAATGAGAGCTCTCT
Source organism: Saccopteryx leptura (assembly GCF_036850995.1). NCBI lineage: Eukaryota > Metazoa > Chordata > Mammalia > Chiroptera > Emballonuridae > Saccopteryx > Saccopteryx leptura. The sequence continues at coordinate 70,426,528 of NC_089516.1, read as the reverse complement.
GCCACCTTGTAAAGGAAGTGGGGAGAAAGCTGCAAGCCCAAAGCACCCAGATCCTTGATTATGGTTTAATTCTCCCTAGAGACAGAGGCACAGACTCCACACTGTTTTTGCTTCTGCTACAGAATTCAGACCATCTCTTTTATTTTCTTTCCATTCCAACCTGTGAAATGGGGAATGTTTTCTTATTCCCAGGAGTCACTAGCTCTACCAAGCACAGTAGGCTCCCAATAAACATTTATTGCCTTTAATTGAATTATGATGTAAGCCAAGGCCCAAAGAATAGGAGAAATTTATCCAAGCTCTCAAAAAGAATTATTGCTTGAAGCGTCATTTCTGAATTTCTTGTGAAGAGCTCCTGAAAGTATATCATTCTGCTTCAATATACCTCAGGTTCAGATCTCTAGCAGTGGATGGCTTAGCACTGACTAGCTGTGTAACTGAGACCAGTCCCTTTATCCTCTCTGAGCCTCACTGCTCTTATCTATACCATGGAAAGATTAGACCACAAGATCTTGAAAGTGCCCTTACAGTTCCTTTTTTAGGAATTTGTGATCACACCAAGAACACAAACCTTTATGCTCTTGAGTAGGGAGGAAGCAGTTAGGGTCTTTCTCAGAGGCTATGTCATATACTCCTCCTCCTTTTCTGACTTAAAATCTCTATTAAAAGAAGTAAAATAACTTTTCCGGTTTGGGAAGTCATGCTCAGACCCATAAGGCACTGGGCCTCTGGGAAGTGGGACAGCATGTCTGGCCTGCAGCCTCCAATGCCTTATAGGGCAAGAAAGGCTGAAGTGACTGCCTGGGCAGGTAGGGAATGATTGGCTGAGAGAAATTCTCTAGTTCCGGAGGATCTAACCCTGAAGGCAACTGCCACTCAGTCCTGGGCAGGTTGGCAGGCTGGACCAAGCCAGTGTGTTCTGGAAAGGCCAGGAATGATGTCATGGGACGCTTTGGGCTGCAACAACAGGAAACCACTGAGTGTTTACATTGGCCAACAGAGCCCAGGCGGCCTGTTTTTTTTTTTTTTTTCACTTCCTCAGTCTATCTGTTTCCTCTGATTCAAATACTATGAAGAGCGACTCACTGCTCAGGCCAAGGAAAGAGGAAGGGAGGCCCCAAGGAGTAACAGCCTCCTTTCAAGCCCAGAGAGCTAGATGATTGTGGAGGGGAAAGGCCAGCTTTACTCTAGCTGGAGCCTTGCCAAAGATAGACCTTAGGGTAAGAGAAGCAAGGTAGTTAGGACATGCTTTGAGCATTGCAGCTCCATGGAAAGCAACTTCAGAATTCTCATTAAGACTGGAATTCTCAACCTGAAAACCACCTTGGTATTCTCCTTAAATCAAATCAGTCACCAAGTCTTGTGAATTCAATTTAACTGAATCTATTTAATCAACAATATATTTATGTGCGAAGTGTTGTGCTGTGCTGTGTTTGTGTCTCTATGGGTAGATAATACAGACAATGGTGGGATACAAAGATTAAAAAGGCAGTTTTTACCCTCAAAGAATTGACAATAGAGGGTAGAGTGGCAGTGGGATGTCCTCCATCTGTTCTGTTGTCTTTATCTTCAAGGTTTTTAACCTCAGTTCATGTGTTCCTTTACTTGCCACCTGTATGCAGCAGTCTCTTAATGGGTCTCTATGTTTCCAGTCTTTCGCTCTCCTATACCTCCTCCATAATTATACTTGAGTGACTGGTCTACATCTCCAGCCCCACTATCTCTCATCAAGATTCCCAGGCAGTATGAAAGGGTGGCTCAGAGTGTAGTCTTGATGCCAAGCAGAACTGGGTTTGAATGTCTACCTTACCATTTATTATTGGCTGTCTGAAAGTGAACAGTGGCTTTTCTTTTCCCAATTCCTCCTTCTCTAAGCTCATTTTTTCATCCCATTGGCAAAATGAGTATAATTACTACCTCATAGAAATGTTGTGAGAATTAAATGAAATAACATATGTATGGTGCCCAGTGCAGAGTTAGCATCTGATAAATGGCAGCTCTAATAACTATCCCTCAGACATGCCCTGTTCTTTTCTATTTTCGCCCCATTTTCCTATCTGAAATAGGAGCTTTTCCCTTAAAGAGTGCTGCAAATTTTTCTTAAAGAGTAGGGAAGAGATAAAATCTAGAGCAGTGCAATCACCCCACTGAGGCCAGTGATGGGAAACAATGTGCCCAAGGTTACACAAAAATGAATTCTAGAGTCATGGCTAGAACCACTACTATAACTAGAGGAGGGTTCTCCAGAATCCTGGCCAAGTGATAGGTCCAGTGCACTATGCTGAAATCACATAGCACCAATTGTTAGACCAAAACCTGAACCCTTAAGATTCATAAACTGATCATTTTATTTTTCTCTGACTCTATGTGTGTATGTGTGTGTGTGTGGGGGGGGTGCACACATGTACCTTCAAATATTAATTTATTTTATACTTAACACAACTTTTTAAGGTAAGTACTACTATTAGGCTCAGTTAATACCTAAAATATAATTTGCCTAAGGTCACACAGCTGAAAATGATAGGTTCAGGATATAAATCTAAGTAGTCTGACTGCAAGGTGATGAACATTTGAAATGAGGTTTCCTGCAACTAAGGAACTTAATTTTATTATAATTTTATTTATAAAAAATTATTTATTTATTTACTTATTTTAGTGAAGGGGGAGAGAGAGAGAGAGAGAGAAAAGAAGGGGGGAGGAGCAGGAAGCATCAACTCCCATATGTGCCTTGACCAGGCAAGCCCAGGGTTTTGAACTGGCGACCTCAGCATTCCAGGTCAACGCTTTATCCAATACATCACCACAGGTCAGGCTAATATAATTTTATTTAATAAATCTGAAGTTAAAGTTTAATAGCCATTAGAAGCTAGTGGCTACCATGTTAGAAAGAGAAACTAGATTATTTTGCTTCTCTAGTCTTTTTTTAAATTTTTATTTATTTATTTATTTATTTATTTATTTATTTATTTATTTATTTATTTATTTATTTTATGACAGACAGACAGGAAGGGGGAGAGAAAGCATCAATTCTTCGTTGCAGCACCTTAGTTGTTCGTTGATTGCTTTATTATATGTGCCTTGACCAGGGGGCTACAGCAGACTGAGTGACACTTTGCTCGAGCCAGCGACCTTGGGCTCAAGCTGGTGAGCCTTGCTCAAACCAGATGAGCCTGCGCTCAAGCTGGCTACCTTGGGGTCTTGAACCTGGGTCCTCCGCATCCAGTCTGATGCTCTATCCACTGCGCTACCACCTGGTCAGGCTGCTTCTCTAGTCTTTAAGAAGATAGAAATCATATCTAATAAACTTTTGTGTCATGACAGTGTCCCACACAATTCATGACACATCTGTTATGTTCAAATTTAGCTAAGTTATAAAGCCCTTGAGATTCATGCAAGATAGGAGAGGTAAAAGAAGGGTAAAGGGGGATAAATGGTGATACAAGGAGACTTAACTTGGGGTGGTCAACACACAGTACAATTTACAGATGATATGTTATATAATTGTACAGCTAAAACCTATGTATATTTTCAAAGATTTTCTTTTTTAATTTTTAGAAAAGAGAGATAGAAAGTGAGGGAGGAGCAGGAAGCATCAACTCATAGTTGCTTCTCATATGTGCCTTGACCGGGCAAGCCTAGGGTTTTGAACCTGTGATCTCATTGCTCCAGGTCGACACTTGGTCCACTGTGCCACCACAGGTCATGCTTATATAATTTTATTAACCAATATCACTCCAATAAATTAATTAAATTATTTTTTTAAAACATGTAAAGCCCATCCACCTTCCCCAAAAAGGGTGAGTCTACACTATAGCAGTCACAATCAGTAAGGAAAGAAAGAAACATTTGAGAGATCATCATCATTATCATCACCACTTTCAGATAGCTAACAGTTAATAAGTACTTACTATGTGCTCAGCATAGGTACTATTATCATCATTCCCATTTTGCAACTGAGGTTCCCTGAGGCACAGAAAGTGAGTAGTAAGTTACAGAGCCAGAATGTAAGCTAGGGAAAGCTGGTTTTAGAATCCAATCTCTTAGCCATTGTTCTATACTGTGCATTATTCTATTTTGTGTTGGTTAGATGTGGGGACTAAGAACAATCAAGGATGAGTATGTGTTTCCTGGTTAGGGAACTCTGGATGTACAGTAGGACATTTATGCAACAAGGGAACTCTGGAGCAGCAGAACAGATACACAGGAAGTGATATGAAAACTTTGGTTTGATTCATGGTAGCATTGTGGCGGAGATATCCAGCAGATGGTTGGTCATGTGGGTTTAGAGCTCAGAGAAGAGTGCAGGGCTAGACATAGAACATTGGAAGTCATCAGAATAATAATGGTAATTGAAGTCATAGAAATAAATGGGCTCTCCTAGGGGGTTTGTGTGTTGTCAACAGAGGTCAGAAAACACTATGTACCTGGGCGAGAGGGTAGGGGGGAGGGGAGAAAAGAGGGATGAATATATAGGCCAGAAAATGATTTGACTTTGTGTGGTGGGAACACAATGCAATCAACAGTTCAAATGCTATAGAGATGTTCACTGAAACCATATGCACTATTGTTGATCAATGTCATCACATTAAACTTAATTTCAAAATAAAAAAGGTAACACTATGCATTAACATGAAGGAGAGATTCTTTGATATTGGAATTTAATGCAGATGTTTGGGTTCCTTTGGAATATTGATGTAGATCAACAATAAGTAAAAGGATCAAGGACTGAACCTTTCCTGGTTTCCCCCAGGGGGAATGTCTTTCTCCCAAACCTGGTCTTCCCCAGTGGTCTCTAGCTCAGACTATGCCTCCACCATCAACACAATTGGAAAAACATCAAACTTGGGGGTCACCTCTGACCTTTTCATCTTCTTCACCTCTTATATACAATCTATTATCAAGGTCTGACTTTTTTTCTCCATCTCTGCCACCACTGTCCTGATCCAAGTTACCACACTTTTTTTGCCTGTATGACTGAAGTAGCCTTCTTCCTTGTCTTTTTGCTTTCATCCTTTCCTTCCTAGAGTCAATTCTCAACTCAGCATCCAGAATAATCATGTTAAAACAAAAGTACAGGGCCTGACCTGTGGTGGTACAGTGGATAAAGCATAGACCTAGAATGCTGAGGTTGCCGGTTCGAAATCCTGGGCTTGCCTGGTCAAGGCACATATGGGGCGTTGATGCTTCCTGCTCATCCTCCTTCTCTCTCTCTCTCTCTCTCTCTCTCTCTCTCTCTCTCTCTCTCCCTGTCTCTGTATCTTTCTCTCTCTCCTCTCTAAAATGAATAAATAAAACAAAACAAAACAAACAAAAACAACAACAATAACAAAAGTTCATGTCGCTCTTCTGCTCACAATTGGCCCATAGCTCCTCCACTCAGGACTTACGATTCTATTAAAGATGCCCTAACTTCCTTTCTGAGCTACAGACTCATGTTTGACACTGCCATTTGAAGGACTCACTGGTAAACCAAAGATAATTAAAACAGAACTTTTGTTTCCCTCTCCCCCAAAACTTGTTCCTTCACAATCTTCCTTATTAAAGAAAGATGACATCACTATATATCCAGGTGGCAAGTCATAAACCTAAGAGTTATCTTTGTCTCTTCTTTTCCTATCATCTCTTAACCATCCAGTCTATTAGCAAGTATTTTTTTTTCTTTAGCTAGAGAGAGAGAGACAGACAGACATACAGGGATGGACAGGCTGGAAGGGAGAGAGATGAGAAGCATCAATTTTTTTATTTTTATTTATTTTATTTTTTTATTTTTTTTGAAATTGTAACGGTTTATTTATTTATTTTTAATATTTTTATTTATTTATTCATTTTAGAGAGAAGAGAGAGAGAGAGAAAGAAGGGGGGAGGAGCAGGAAGCATCAACTCCCATATGTGCCTTGACCAGGCAGCCCAGGGTTTCGAACTGGCGACCTCAGCATTTCCAGGTCGACGCTTGATCCACTGCGCCACCAGAGGCCAGGCATCAATTTTTCATTGTAGCTCCTTACTTGTTCATTGATTGCTTTCTTATATGTGCCTTCACTGGTCAAGGCCACAGCAGAGTCAGTGACCCCTTGATCAAGCCAGTGACCTTGGGTTCAAGCCAGTGACCTTGAGCTTCTAGCTAGTGACCTTTGAGCTCAAGTTAGCGATCATGGGGTCATATCTATGATCCCATGCTCAAGCCAGTGATCTTGGGGTTTTGAACCTGCATCCTCAGCATTCTAGTCTGATGCTCTATCCACTGTGCCACCACCTGATCAGGCTATTAGCAAGTCTTGCTACACTAAGGATATATCTCTAATACATCCATGTCACTCTTTACTCATGTCTCATCAATCAGGTCTAGTCCCCATCATCTTCCATCTGTACAACTGCCTTAGCATCCTAACAGGTCTCCCTGCTTCCACCCTTTACCTTACAACCCATTCTCCACAAAGAAGCCAGAAGAATCTTTGTAAAATATAGATCATGCCATTAGCCTTCTCAAAATCTTCTAGTGGCTTCTTATTACATGAGCATCACAAACCAAATTCTTTACCATAGCCCAAAAGACTGAATATGAACTGGTCCCTGTCAGTTTCTCCAATCCCAAGTGCTACTACTTATTCCTTTTCTCCCCACAATGCAGCAATGCTGATTGTTTTCTCATTTCTGAACTGTCTAAAGTTCATTGCTACCTTTTCTCTGTGCTTGTCACATAATTTACTCCTTTTTCAGGCTCAGATCATCTCTGGATCTCAGAGACTCCCTCTCAAATCCCAGACTAAGAAATTTCTCTTGTGTGTCACTCTGATAGCACCCTCCCCTCTTTTGTCACAGCATGAAATGAAAATAATTTTATTGCAATGATTTTCAATTCAATGTCTATATAGTAAGCTCCATGAGAGCAGATATTGTTTGTTTTACAACTTTTCCTACCATGCCTAACACAGTGCCTGAAATATAGTATTCACTTATTTGCTTATTCATTCATAACAGTGACATGGATGTATTAGAGATATATCCTTAGTGTAGCAAGACTTACTAATAGCCTGACCAGGTGGTGGCACAGTGGATAGAGCATCAGACTGGGATGCAGAGGAACCAGGTCGCTGGCTTGAGCACGGGGTCACTGGCTTGAGCATGGGATCATAGATATGACCCCATGATCACTGACTTGAGCTCAAAGGTCACTAGCTAGAAGCTCAAGGTCACTGGCTTGAACCCAAGGTCACTGGCTTGATATAAAACCCTTGATCTCATGGAGATTAGATTTCAGTGGGACACATAGTGCATGGTAAGTATTATATCTGATATTTATTGGATCTGTGTTCTTGAGCTTGAGTAGAACTGTATTCCTTAGTTTATTCATTTATTCAACAAACATCTATTGAGTATTATCAATGAAGCAGGCAGTTTTGCATCTCTCATTTAATCCTTGAAATGGCCTTGTTAAAGAGATACCATCATTAACCCCATTTCTAGGGCAGTGTAACTGAGTTCAGAGAGATTTAGCAGTTTGCCTTAGGTCACACTAGTAAGGAGTCAAGTGCAGACAGTTTAACCACAAAGACTGCCAGCTTACTCATCATACTGCAATACAATGCTTTTGACACATAAGTTCTGGGCCTAAGTTCTGGGCCTAAAATTATGCACAGAAATTTCTGCAGGTCCTTGACCTTGAGAGAGACCTTGAGAAAATGCAAACATGCAAAATTTTCTCAGCCTAGACTAGGTCTGGTTTCACTCACCTTTTATTTTTCATCTCTCATAGTGATAGCATAGACATCATAATTTGTTTCCATTTGACAGGTGAGGAAAAGAGAGATATAGTGTCAGAGAGGGAGTCACCTAAAGACACATTGGCGATGAAGAAGGACCTTGGGGGGGTGACGTCACGGAAATGGCGCCGTGAGCAGCGCGTCCGACAGATCTCCCCAAAATCACAACAAATTTATCAACTAGAAACAGGAAAATTTATCTTCGGAGCAAACTGAAAGCAAAAGGACTGTTATCACTCGAATCTGAGAGACGAGGGTGTGGAGGAAGCTACCGCAGGGACGTTCATTCAAGCCGCGAGAAAGTGCGCCGGTGTGCTATCAACAAGACCACCCGCAGATGCCAATAAGAAAGAGGAAATCGAATATTATGGATACAAAAGAAAGAGAGGTAACACAAATAGATGTGGAAAAATCTATGGAGAAAAGACTTAACATATTGGAAGCCTTGGAGCTAAATGACAGAGAATTTAAAATAGAAATCTTAAAAATACTCAGAGATATACAAGAAAACACGGAAAGGCAATATAGGGAGATCAGAAAACAACTCAATGAACACAAAGAATATATTACCAAGGAAATTGAAACTATAAAAACAAATCAAACAGAAATGAAAAACTCAATTCACGAGCTGAAAAACGAGGTAACAAGCTTAGCTAGCAGAACAACCCAGATTGAAGATAGGATTAGTGAAATAGAAGACAAACAACTTGAGGCACAACAGAGAGAAGAAGAAAGAGACTCAAAAATAATAAAAAACGAGAAAGCCCTACAGGAATTATCTGACTCCATCAGAAAGAATAACATAAGAATAATAGGAATATCAGAGGGAGAAGAGAAAGAAAATGGAATGGAGAATATACTCAAACAAATAATAGACGAGAACTTCCCAAGGCTGTGGAAAGAACTAAAGCCTCAAATTCAAGAAGCAAACAGAACACCGAGTTTTCTTAACCCCAACAAACCCACTCCAAGGCACATCATAATAAAGATGACACAAACCAATGACAAAGAAAAAATTCTCAAGGCAGCCAGGGAAAAGAAGAGTACAACATATAAAGGAAGGCCTATTAGATTATCATCAGATTTCTCAGCAGAAACTCTACAAGCTAGAAGAGAGTGGACCCCAATATTTAAGGCCCTGAAAGAGAGGAACTTTCAGCCAAGAATACTATACCCATCAAAGCTATCCTTCAAGTATGAAGGAGATATAAAAACATTCACAAATACAGAAAAGATGAGAGAATTTATCACCAGAAAGCCCCCACTCCAGGAAATACTAAAGGGGGTTTTCCAACCAGATTCAAAGAACAAAAGAAAACAACACCACAAGTAACAGCTCCACCAAGAACACAATAAAACCAAACTTAAACTGTGACAACAAAGGAAAAAAAAAAGGGGGGGAGAGAATGGAGATTAACAGTAGCAAAGGACGATGAAGTGCAGAAATACTTATAAGATAGGGTACTACAATGAATATGGTAGGTACCCTTTTCATTACTTAATGGTAACCACCCTTGAAAAAACCACCACAAAAACACATGACTTAAAAAAGGTAGCAACAGAGGAAAGAAGTATGGAACACAAACAAACAGAAACAAATGATAGAAAAACAAAAGAGAAGAATCAAACTAGATACAAAACTAACAGAAAGCAATTTATAAAATGGTAGTAGGGAACCCACAAGTGTCAATAATTACACTAAATGTAAATGGATTAAACTTACCAATAAAAAGACACAGAGTAGCAGAATGGATTAAAAAAGAAAATCCAACTATATGCTGCCTACAAGAAACACATCTAAGCAACAAGGATAAAAACAAATTCAAAGTGAAAGGCTGGAAAACAATACTCCAAGCAAACAACACCCAAAAAAAAGCAGGTGTAGCAATACTCATATCTGATAATGCTGACTACAAGACAGAAAAAGTACTCAGAGACAAAAATGGTCACTTCATAATGATTAAGGGGACACTGAATCAAGAAGACATAACAATCCTTAATATATATGCACCAAACCAAGGAGCACCAAAATATATAAGACAGCTACTTATTGACCTTAAAACAAAAACTAACAAAAATACAATCATACTTGGAGACCTCAATACTCCGCTGACGGCTCTAGATCGGTCATCCAAACAGAGAATCAATAAAGATATAGTGGCCTTGAACGAAATACTAGAACACCTGGATATGATAGACATCTACAGGACACTTCATCCCAAAGCGACAGAGTATACATTTTTCTCTAGTGTACATGGAACATTCTCAAGAATTGACCATATGTTGGGCCACAAAGACAATATCAGCAAATTTAGAAAAATTGAAATTGTACCAAGCATATTTTCTGATCATAAAGCCTTGAAACTAGAATTCAACTGCAAAAAAGAGGGGGAAAAAACCACAAAAATGTGGAAACTAAACAACATACTTCTAAAAAATGAATGGGTCAAAGAAGAAATAAGCGCAGAGATCAAAAGATACATACAGACAAATGAAAATGAAAATACGACATATCAGAATCTCTGGGATGCAGCAAAAGCAGTAATAAGAGGAAAGTTCATATCACTTCAGGCCTATATGAACAAACAAGAGAGAGCCGAAGTAAACCACTTAACTTCACACCTTAAGGAACTAGAAAAAGAAGAACAAAGACAACCCAAAACCAGCCGAAGAAAGGAGATAATAAAAATCAGAGCAGAAATAAATGAAATAGAGAACAGAAAAACTATAGAAAAAATCAATAAAACAAGGAGCTGGTTCTTTGAAAAGGTCAACAAAATTGACAAACCCTTGGCAAGACTCACCAAGGAAAAAAGGCACAGGACTCAAATAAATAAAATCCAAAATGAAAGAGGAGAGATCACCACAGACATCATAGATATACAAAGAATTATTGTAGAATACTATGAAAAATTATATGCCACCAAATACAACAATCTAGAAGAAATGGATAAATTCCTAGAACAATACAACCTTCCTAGACTGAGTCATGAAGAAGCAGAAAGCCTAAACAGACCAATCAGCAGGGAGGAAATAGAAAAAACTATTAAAAACCTCCCCAAAAATAAAAGTCCAGGCCCAGACGGTTATACTAGTGAATTCTATCAAACATTCAAAGAAGACTTGGTTCCTATTCTACTCAAAGTCTTCCAAAAAATTGAAGAAGAAGCAATACTTCCGAACACATTTTATGAGGCCAACATAACCCTCATACCAAAACCTGGCAAGGATGGCACAAAGAAAGAAAACTACAGACCAATATCTCTAATGAATACAGATGCTAAAATTCTAAACAAAATACTGGCAAACCGAATACAACAACATATTAAAAAAATAATACATCATGATCAAGTGGGATTCATCCCAGAATCTCAAGGATGGTTCAACATACGCAAAACGGTTAACGTAATACACCATATCAACAAAACAAAGAACAAAAACCACATGATCTTATCAATAGATGCAGAAAAGGCTTTTGATAAAATACAACACAATTTTATGTTTAAGACTCTCAACAAAATGGGTATAGAAGGAAAATATCTCAACATGATAAAGGCCATATATGATAAACCATCAGCTAACATCATATTAAATGGCACTAAACTGAAGGCTTTCCCCCTTAAATCAGGAACAAGACAGGGTTGTCCACTCTCTCCACTCTTATTTAACGTGGTGCTAGAAGTTCTGGCCAGAGCAATCAGACAAGACAAAGAAATAAAAGGCATCCATATTGGAAAAGAAGAAGTAAAGGTATCACTTTTTGCTGATGATATGATCCTATACATCGAAAACCCGAAGGACTCCACAAAAAGATTATTAGAAACAATAAACCAATACAGTAAGGTCGCAGGATACAAAATTAACATACAGAAGTCCATAGCCTTTCTCTATGCCAACAATGAAATATTAGAAAACGAACTCAAAAAAATAATCCCCTTCACGATTGCAACAAAAAAAATAAAATACCTAGGAATAAACATAACAAAGAATGTAAAGGACCTATATAATGAAAATTACAAAGCATTGTTAAGGGAAATCGAAAAAGATACAATGAGATGGAAAAATATTCCTTGCTCTTGGATAGGAAGAATAAATATAATCAAAATGGCCATATTACCCAAAGCAATATACAAATTTAATGCAATTCCCATCAAAATTCCTATGAGATTTTTTAAAGAAATGGAACAAAAAATCATCAGATTTATATGGAACTATAAAAAACCCCGAATAGCCAAAACAATCCTAAGGAAAAAGAATGAAGCTGGGGGCATTACAATACCTGACTTTAAACTATATTATAGGGCCACAATAATCAAAACAGCATGGTATTGGCAGAAAAATAGACACTCAGACCAATGGAACAGAATAGAAAGCCCAGAAATAAAACCACATATATATGGTCAAATAATCTTTGATAAAGGGGCCAACAACACACAATGGAGAAAAGAAAGCCTCTTCAACAAATGGTGTTGGGAAAACTGGAAAGCCACATGCAAAAGAATGAAACTCGACTACAGCCTGTCCCCGTGTACTAAAATTAATTCAAAATGGATCAAAGACCTAAATATAAGACCTGAAACAATAAAGTACATAGAAGAAGACATAGGTACTAAACTCATGGACCTAGGTTTTAAAGAACATTTTATGAACTTGACTCCAATGGCAAGAGAAGTGAAGGCAAAGATAAATGAATGGGACTACATCAGAATAAAAAGTTTTTGCTCAGCAAGAGAAACTGATATCAAAATAAACAGACAGCCAACTAAATGGGAAATGATATTTTCAAACAACAGCTCAGATAAGGGCCTAATTTCCAAAATTTACAAAGAACTCATAAAACTCAACAACAAACAAACAAACAATCCAATAAAAAAATGGGAAGAAGACATGAATAGACACTTCTCCCAGGAAGAGATACAAATGGCCAACAGATATATGAAAAAATGCTCAGCTTCATTAGTTATTAGGGAAATGCAAATCAAAACTACAATGAGATACCACCTCACACCTGTTAGATTAGCTATGATCAACAAGATGGGTAATAGCAAATGTTGGAGAGGCTGTGGAGAAAAAGGAACCCTCATTCACTGTTGGTGGGACTGTAAGGTAGTACAACCATTATGGAGGAAAGTATGGTGGTTCCTCAAAAAACTGCAAATAGAACTACCTTATGACCCAGCAATCCCTCTACTGGGTATATACCCCCAAAACTCAGAAACATTGATACGTGAAGACACATGTAGCCCCATGTTCATTGCAGCACTGTTCACAGTGGCCAAGACATGGAAACAACCAAAAAGCCCTTCAATAGAAGACTGGATAAAGAAGATGTGGCACATATACACTATGGAATACTACTCAGCCATAAGAAACGATGACATCAGATCATTTACAGCAAAATGGTGGGATCTTGATAACATTATAAGGAGTGAAATAAGTAAATCAGAAAAAAACAAGAACTACATGATTCCATACATTGGTGGAACATAAAAATGAGACTAAGAGACATGGACAAGAGTGTGGTGGTTACCAGGGGTGGGGGGAGGGAGGACAGGGGGAGAGTTAGGGGGAGGGGGAGGGGCACAGAGAACTAGATAGAGGGTGGCGAAGGACAATCTGACTTTGGGCGAGGGGTATGCAACATAATTTAATGACAAAATAACCTAGACATGTTTTCTTTGAATATATATACCCTGATTTATTAATGTCATCCCATTACCACTAATAAAAATTTATTTAAAAAAAAAAAAAAAAAAAAAAAGAAGGACCTTGGCACCATGGTATTTAAGGGACCATAAAATCAGGCATTGTGAGTTAATTCCAAGAAGGGGAAGGGCAGTGGTAACTATAGAACAAGTACTCGATTGTCACTCGAAAGCTTCAACTCCAGAGGAAGATCCTGCCTCCATTCTTTTATATGAACCCTCTTCTCCCATTCCTCCCTACCTTGAGAAGAGTATCTGGAAAATAGGGGGCAGAGGAGATTGTTCTGTGGTTCACCCTCTCCACCCATAAAGGCAGATATAGGGAAAACACTGCAACACTGAAATGGGAACAAAGTGCAAAGACAGGTGGAAACGGGCATAGCTCTACTGAACTGGTTATCCTCGAGGTCCAGGACAAAGCTCCTTTTATATAGCCACCTTCTGCTAGGGGACTCCAAATGCTACAGGGTGGAAAGGACAGACAAGGGAAAATGGGACTAATTGATAATTCTTGGGTATGGCCTGGGCTGAGCCTGTCAGTAATAATAAAACTGTGTGTGGTGTTTGTATGTGGGTGAAATGACAGCAGTATGGCATAAAGACAGGGCATGTCTGGGAGGGGAGGAGATACAAAGCGGGGTGCATTAGAATGAGTGAAGAATCTCTGCTTAGTTTTGTTGCCAGAACACAGCATGACTGTGTTTCTGAGACGCATGTCCATACAAGGATGGGTGGGTGTGTTGATGTGTAGGAGATATAAATTATCATATGCCTGGTCTGTGCAGGCAGATGTGTATGTATGTGAAGTGTCAGGGGAAGAAAAATTGTGTCAGTGCCTTTGTAAAGTCTGTCTCTCTAGATACACACGTCAGTTTCTGTGTGGTATTCAAGGAACACTATGTATAGACAGTATGTCTGAGGCAGATGTTATATGTAAGGTGTGCAAGAGAAATATGGGATAAAGTGCAAGTGTGTGGATTATCTTTTTTATTAAATTTATTGGGGTGACAGTGGTTAATAAGATTATATAGGTTTAAAGTGTACATTTTTATGATACACGATTTGTATGTTGCCTTGTGCACCCACTACCCAAAGTCAAACTTTTTCCATCACCATATATGATATTTGACCCCCTTTACCCTTGATGATCTTCCATCCTCCTTACTTCTGGTAACCACCATACTGTTGTCTGTATATGAGTTTTTCATTTGCTGGCTTTCCTTTTTGATCATTTGTTGATTTCAGTTTTATATCTCACAGATGAGTGAAATCATTTGGTTCTCAGGTTTCTCTGATTCACTTATTTCACTTTGCATGATATTCTCAAAGACAATCCATGTTGTCACAAATGGCAGTATTTTATCTTTTCTTATGGCTGGATAGTATTCCATTGTATATATGAGCATCTTGTTTATCCAATCTTTTATTGAAGAACACTGGTTGTTTTCATGTCTTGACCACCATGAATCATTATACATGCTATGAACATAAGAGTGCATATGTCTTTGCAAATAAATGCTTTCAAATTTTTTGGGTATCTTTTGAAAACAACTTAAAACTCAGCATAATTCTTTTGAGGTCTATTTAAATTGTTGTATTAATAGTTTATTTCCTTTTTATTGCTGAATACTATTTTATCTTATGATGCACCACAGTTTAGCCATTCACTTATCAAAGAACGTTTGAGTTGTTTCTGGTTTTCGGTTACTACAAATAAAACTATTATTAACATTCATGTACAGAATTTTGTGTAGGAATAAATTTTTATTTGTCTGGGATAAATACCCAAGAGTTTAATTGCTGGGTTATTATGGCAGTTGCATTTGCAGTTTAACAAAAAACTGCCTAACTTTCTGAAAGCTATGCCATTTCACATTGCCACGAGCAATGTATATGTGAGTGATTCAGTTTCTTCATATCACTTTCAGCATTTGGTGTTGTTATTGTTTTTTTTTATTGTAGACATTCTGGGGTTAATAGTTATATCTCATTGTATGACCTGAACTGCTTTATATTGTCTACCTCAATGGAGTTCATGTGAGAGTTCATGTTTGTAAAATGTTTGGCACAACTAGATAAATGTTAGCTATAATCATTAGCACAAAGACAGAAATAATATGGTCTTCATTCTCATAATATTCGATACCTAATGGAGGACAAAAAGATAGAAACAAATAATGTCAATCTAGATTGCTAAATGGAGGAAGCATGAACCAGAAATTATGGAATCCTAGACTGGGGGTGGAAGATGGTCAAGGAAAATTTCTCAGGAAAGGTGATTTTTAGCTAAACATACAGGAATAAGTTGCTTTAGCTAAACAAAATAAAGGGTGCCATGGATATATTTCAAGACAGAGTGCACATGTAGCGTATGGTGGTCAAAGTCTAATATGACTGCAGTTCAGAGAAATAGGGATGGAAAAAAGCCAGAGCTGAGGCTGGGAAGATGGTGAAGGATACAGCCAGGATTTACACACTACAAAAAGTAGTTCACAATCAACCTCATAGGCACTGGGGAGCCATGGAATCCCCAAGAGTGATACTTGGCCAAGTTGGATACTTTCATGGTGCCTCTCATCTCCTAAGGCTTCCTGCCTAGACTGTTGCCGACACAAGCGTAGCTACTTCTTGGGTTTCTGGTGGGCTGACCATGCTCCCCTTTCAAGAGTTTCTGTTTTAAAAATCATATATATATATATTGGACATATTTACAATTCCTTTCTAATCCTTCAACAATCAAAGACCAAATATGGCCATCAACAATTAATTACATTTCATTTTTTTTTCTTTTTTAAAATTTTATTTAGAAAATTAACCAGAGTAACATTGTTAACAAGAGTACATAGGTTTCAGGTAAATGTTTCTATAGCATTTGAATTGTTGTTGATTATGTTGTGTATGCATCATCCAAAGTCAAATCATTTTCTGTCACCATATTTTTGTCCCTCTTTACTCCCTTCTTCCCTCCCCCTTCCCCATGTTCTCTTTCGCCTGGTAACCACTTCATTTTTATCTATGTCCACAAGTCTGAGTTTTATAACCCACCTATATCTGAAATCATACAGTTCTTAGCTTTTTCTGATTTACTTACTTCACTCAGTATAATGTTCTCAAGGTCCATCCATGTTATAAATGGCACTATGTCATCATTTCTTATGGCTGAGTAGTGTTTCATTATATATATGTACCACATCTTCTTTATCCAATCATCTATTGAAGGACACTTTGCTTGTTATCATGTCCTGGCCACTGTGAATATGCTGCGATGAACATGGGGGGTGCATGTGTCTTTACATACAAGTGTTCTTGAGTCTTGGGGGTATAGATACCCAGTAGAGGGATTGCTGGGTCACAAGGTTTTTATTAAGACAAAAAAACTCAGATTTCCATTCTTTAACTCCTGGCTCTCTTATCTTGTTTTTCCCCAGGCCTCTCTCTGGCTTTCTTGCTCTGTCCTCCTCTTACTTCCCTAGTGAAGTTCAGAGGGCCTTGGTTGCCTCATCATACTTGCAAGTGTGTTATCCTTAGTGGTCTGACATTCCTTGAAGCTATTTCTAATAATAAGAACTCTCTTTACCCTTGCCATTTCTAATAGCTTATTCTTATGATAATGTCAGGAGAACTCCAGCACAGTGAGTATGAGTTTCATTTTATAAAGAAAGAGGCTGCATTTCATAAGGGTGAAGTCACTACCCAAGGTCACACATTTCAGGGGCAGTGTTAGGCCTTATATCTATGTGGTCCTAGCCTTACCACTTATTTACCTTCTTAGCTAAACCTCTTTACTTTCTCCCACACTGTCCTTACAACCCCTAAACAACAGGATTTACTAAAATGTTTCTAGTTGTTATACAGAAACCCTGGTAAAGATGACTGAGATGGTGCAGTCAGAGAGGTATCCAAACATGTCTGGAAGGGGAGCATGTCCTTCCTGTGACCCTATACTGATTAATACCCAGGACCATGGTGGCAGGTGAGGGAACTTTAAAGCCCTTAAATCAGGGGTAGTCAACCTTTTTATATCTACCGCCCAGTTTTGTATCTCTGTTAGTAGTAAAATTTTCTAACTGCCCACCAGTTCCACAGTAATGGTGATATATAAAGTAGGGAAGTAACTTTACTTTATAAAATTTATAAAGCAGTTACAGCAAGTTAAAGCATATAATAATAATTACTTACCAAGTACTTTATGTCAGATTTTCGCTATGTTTGGCAGAATAAATCTTTATAAAACAACTTACTATAGTTAAAGCTATCTTTTTATTTATACTTTGGTTGCTCTACTACCGCCCACCATGAAAGCTGGAATGCCCACTAGGGGGCGGTAGGGACCAGGTTGACTACCACTGCCTTAAATGATAAATAGATGTGATTTCCTTACCTATATGCAACTGAAAATAAAAACAATAATAACCTATTGGAATCAGTATTGAAAAGTTCATTAATATTCTGATATCTCTTATAATGACTGATTTGAAATATTTTTAAATATCAAATAGAAAACAGGACACAATTAAGGGCTATTTCTGTGCCCTTGTTTTGAGGGTGACTATTTATTGGCCTATCTGCAGTACATGGTGGGTGTGAGTGTCTGATGACAGCACTGTGCAAATATGGGGGCTGCTTGATCTCACTGCCACGTTTACCTTGATCTGTCTGTTACGGCCTCTGGGGACCCTGTCAACTCTCACCCCTGAGGGATTGGGTTCCATAAGGATTACCTCTAGGGTTCAGTTCAAAAGACCTCTAGCCACAGGCTGTTGGTGGATGCAGGGTTTTAGGACAGGGCAAGGAAGTTAGGTTCATCCTTTTTTCTCTGACACTCTCTCTTCCTGTCTCTGATTGTACAAATATATTTCACTCTTTCACTTTGCTTTTTTCTCGCCTTCTCTATTTGTTTCTATCTCAGTTTTTCTCCATTGCCCCAGTCTCTCAGGTTGTTTCTCATTTAATCTAATTCTTTCTGTTTTCTCTTTTCGTCATTCTGTCTTTTCTTCTCCATTTTCCTCTAACTTCCTGACTCTGAAGTTGTGTGTCTTGGTCTCAACCTCTCCTTGTCTTTGTCTTATTTTCTTTCCCATAACAGAGTCCACAAAGACTGTTAGAGAGGATAAGCTGGTATATCCTGGGCTCTTTCTTCAGAGGAGTTAAGGATAAAGATTTAGGGCTAAAGTTAAACTTTCCAGACTTGGGTGGGGCCCTCCAAGGAGACAGCTAAGGAGAAGGAAAACTGGCTTATTAAGTAAGAGGATGGAGCCCAGGGTGGGAACTTGGCAAAGACTGTGAGTTCTAACGTTCAGTCAGTGTCCTGGCCCTAAGCTCTCTGACTGAGGCCTTGAGGCTATTTTTAAAAGCTTTCAAAATATCCCAGAAGGTTTCTACCCACTTCATTCAGTCTGGGATACCAGAGGATACATTAAAGTTAGAAGAACTAGGCTTGCCTCAGCTTTCACCAGCCCTGAGAAAACAGCATTAACACTGCCCCAGACTGGGACATTATAGAAAGAGAAGACAGTAGTGGGGGCAGATTATGAGCCAACCAGAGAGAAAGAAAGAGGTGAATAAAGCACCTCAAATTTCAACAACCGAAGTGTCTTAGCTGGAAGTGATCCTAGAGGTCAGCTGTTTGTGATCCCTCAATATTTATATGCAGGGAAGACTGGAGGGGTTGCTATTGATATCTCTCAAAAAGAGGAAGGGAGAAAAAAACCTCTTAGATCCATTCCCTTCACCTCTGCCCTAGTTTACAATCTCTGGCATGGATTATTGCAATATTATTGTTAATCTGCTTCCAAACTCTCTCTGGCCAAAGAAACCTAGCATGTTTTGGGGTGGAGATGGGAGAAAAGAGCCAACTCTGACTGTGTCACTCTTGCTTAAAACCTTCAAGAACTTCCTGTAACTATTAGATAAAATTCAAAACCCGTTAACCTGACACACAAGCTTAAGCCTGTTTGTTATTTAGTCCTTGCTTAACTTTCTATATTCTCTTGTAGTATTTCCCTTCCAAAACTTCTTTTCTTCCTCTTCTTTTTTTCTTCCCCTTCTCCTTCTTTTTTAAGTGAGAGGAGGGGAGATAGAGAAGCAGACTCTCTCATGTTCCCCTACTGGGATCCACCTGGCAACCCCATATGGGGCCAATGCTAGAATAAACAGAGCTATGCTCAGTGCCTGAGGCCAATACTCGGACCAACCCAGCTGTCTTCAGCGCCTGACACCGACGCTTTAACCAATTGAGCCACTGGCTGTAAGTGGAGAAGAGAAAGAGAAGGGAGAGAGGGAGGGGAAGAGAAGTAGATGGTCGCTTTTCATGTATGCCCTGACTGGGATAGAACCCGGAATGTCTGCACGCCAGGCCAATGCTCTATCCAGAGCCAACCAGCCAGGACCTCTCTGCCATCTCTTCCCACATTCTCTAACTCTCTCTCTCAAAAGTTAATGTAAGTTTACAGGTAAAAATTCAAAAAGCATAGTTACGCCTGGCCTGTGGTGGCACAGTGGATCAAGAGTCAACCTGGAATGCTGAGGTCGCCGGTTCAAAACCCTGGGCTTGCCTGGTCAAAGCACACATGGGAGTTGATGCTTCCTTCTCCTCCCTCCTTTTCTCTTTCTCTCTCTCTCTCTTTCTGTCTCTCTTCTCTAAAATGAATAAATAAAAATAATTTTTAAAAAAGCATAGTTACCTACTCCTTAGATCCAAAGATAATCACCTCTTACCTCTGTGACCTAATCCCCTGTTATTCTCAATATTTCACTCTGATTGAGCCATAGGGGACTACTTGTTCCCAGGATCTATGAGCTCCCTCAGGATCTTTGTCTTTGCTAATGTGGAATGTTCTTTTCCCAGATATCTTGCTTGTTCCCTCAGTTTCTTCATGTTGCTACTTAATTGTTGTTTTCTTAGTGAGATTTTCTCAACCTCCCTTATCTAAACCTAAATTTTCAGCTGCTCCCACATCAACTATGTACTTGCCTGCTTTACCATTTAGCACTTATCACAATCCAATTACTACATATTAGACTGATTCACTTGTTTATTGTCTGTCTCTCTTACTATAATGTTAGCTCCATCAGGGCAGTGATTATTTTTTCAGTGCAGCTGTACCCCAGTACCCAATAAAGCACCTGTCACATCATAAATCTTCAATCAAAGAAAAAAATTCATTGAATGAAATTTAATAGGTGATAGCCATAAATTCATTTATATATTGAAGATTATGGCTATATTCCATTCTGAGCAATTGATTTGTTTGTTCTTTCTTTGGTATCAAATGGCTTTAATTGCGGCCCTGGCCGGTTGGCTCAGCAGTAGAGCGTTGGCCTGGCGTGCGGGGGACCCAGTTTTGATTCCCGGCCAGGGCACATAGGAGAAGCGCCCATTTGCTTCTCCACCCCCCCCCTTCCTCTCTGTCTCTCTCTTCCCCTCCCGCAGCCAAGGCTCCATTGGAGCAAGGATGGCCCGGGCCGGGCGCTGGGGATGGCTCCTTGGCCTCTGCCCCAGGCGCTAGAGTGGCTCTGGTCGCGGCAGAGCGACGCCCTGGAGGGGCAGAGCATCGCCCCCTGGTGGGCAGAGCGTCGCCCCTGGTGGGCGTGCCAGGTGGATCCCGGTCGGGCGCATGCGGGAGTCTGTCTGACTGTCTCTCCCCGTTTCCAGCTTCAGAAAGAAAAAAGAAAAAAAAATGGCTTTAATTGCTGCAGTTTTTTGTTTGTTTAAAGTTGAGTTAAATTCTCACACTTCTGGCTTCTGTTACATGCTGTTTCCTCTGCCTGTCATGAGTTTCTCCTCCCTGGACTATGTGGAGAATTGCTGCTTACTCTTCGGGTCTCAGTTCCAGCTTCATCTTTCTGTGAAATCTTTTCTGCTTCTGCAAGGTTGGATTAGATACACCTCTTCCATTCTTCCGTAGACTCTCTGCCATTATATTTTATCACATTATGCATTATTTTTGGTGACAGAGACAGAGAGACAGATAGAAGGACAGACAGACAAGAAGGGAGAGAGATGAGAAGCATCAATTCTTCATTGCAGCACCTCAGTTGTTCATTCATTGCTTTCTCATATGTGCCTTGACCAGGTGAGGGGGCTGCAACAGAGCAGAGCGAGTGATCCCTTGCTCAAGCCAGCGCCCTTGGGTTCAAGCTGGTGAACTTGTGCTCAAAGCAGATGAACTCACACTCAAGCCAGAGACCTTGGAGTTTCAAACCTGGGTCCTCCACGTCCCAGTCCAACACTCTATCCACTGTGCCACTGTGTGGTCAGGCACATTATGCCTTGATCATCTGTTTACACGTCTGCCTCCTCTACTCAACTGTTAATACCCTGACAAAACAAGACTTATTGATGATGATATCTCTAGTGCCTAGCAGAGTGCTTGGCATTCAGTACTAGCAGCTGTAATTGGACAGGCTTGAATTTGAATTTAATTCTACCACTTCTTCGCTGTGTGATCTTGGGCAAGTTACCTAACCGTTCTGCATTTTAGTTTCATATCATGTAACACAGGCATAATGAAACTCACCACATGGAGTTGTGGTAAAGATGCAATGAAATAACTGTCCGCATAATGTGCTGTAAAAAAATATGTGAGACTCAAGTTATCTCACTTGCTCCTCATGAGGGAAATAGAGCAAATATTATGAGCTCCATTTTTCATAGAGCCAGAGAAGTGAAAATGAATTGTCCAAGGTTATAGGATAATTAAGTGTCAGAACCAGGTTCTGAACCTTAATCTCCTAGATGAAAAGGTCGCTCTTTGTCTGGAAAGTAGGAAGGTTTGGACTCTAGGGCTCCTGGTTCCTAAACCAGCATATGGGTGTGATGCACTACCCTCGGAGAAGACTGGTACCTCCTTGCCCCACTGAAAGAAATGGAGAGCAGTCTCCTTTTGTTCCCAGCTCTTCCTTAGCCCAGAGGGTTTTAGCTACCTCAGCTTCTTAATCAGGGACAGGGCGGCAGTCCCCTACTATCTGAGTTTTGAGAGAGGAGAAATATAAGAGGTTTCTTCCATAAGGCACAGCTAAAGGTGGGCCTTCTATGGGGGTAGTCTGAGAAGGAAGGACAGCACAGGAACCATTGTACATAGTGCTTACTGTTTGCCAGCCACTTCCTTATGTGTATATTCATTCAGGTGATAAACATTTACTGAGTGTTTAACTATTCACCAGGTGCTGTGCTAGATGCTGGCAGTGCAGTGGTGAATAAAACCAGAGGGGCAAGACACAGGTGGCAAAAAGGTGATAATCATACAGAACACATGGTATGTTATGCAGTGTCACCCCAGTGAATTCAGTTAAAAAGAAGAAGGTAGTCTTTTTGTTTTATGGATGACAAAACTAGGTCTCAGAGAGGGGATGTAAAATGATCACAACACACAGCTAGTGCTGGGATCCAAAATGCAGGTTTTATAACTTTAAACTTGCTACCGTTTCCACTATACCATTTACCTCCCTGAACTGCTGTCTCCAAATAATTTCCTCCACCTATGTATCTTAGAACTCAAAATGATACCCTTACAGAGGTATTTCTGTGAAGTAACACTTGAAAAATTCCCTATCAACATGTCATGACAGCATACCTGCGAGCCTGAGAACACATAAGCAACTATTGGCATATTTCAGTTTATGAGTTTTAATCTAGCAGTCACCTAGCAGGAAGCAGAAGAGAGTGTGTACCAGATTGTGAGTTCTGGTGAACGGCTGAGATGGAGGAGGAAAAGTATGATAGTTGAAAGGAGAGACTAAATGTATAGAAGTAAAATTGCATTAATATTTTTAAAACTCTGGCAGGATAAGGCAGAAATAACAAAATGAATGTTGGTTAAATTGACCAAAATAAAAAAAAAATCTTTTCTGTTGTAAAAATTAAAGTCAAAAGACAAAGGACAAACTGGTAACACATTTGTAAACTATTTGACATTTGAGGGACTGATATCTTTAAAATATAAGTAAGTTTTATATGTCAATAATAAAAATGAGAAAACACCTCAGGAAAAATTAAACAAAGGATATGAACCAAAAATTTAAAAAGAAGAAATATAAATGACTAGCTTAGCATGAAAAGATGCTCAACTTCACGAATATTTAAATAAATGAAAATAAAGACAAAGAGGATTTGTGTGTGTGTGTGTGTGTGTATGTGTGTGTGGGGGGGGGTCTAGCACATTGGCAAAGATGAAAATGAATGATACCTAGTATTTGTAAGATAAAAGTATTTGCAGGCACTGCTTATGAAATAGAATTTAGGACAGTATCTCTGAAGATTATTTGGCAATAGGTATCCAAATTTAAAATTTGCTTACCCTCTGACCCACTGAATAATAAATGTGGACCACTGTAGGTAGAGCGCAGAGTGCATTCTTAGCAGCTGTGGCTGATGCAATGCTGTAAGAATACTCCAGCACCTGAAACCCTCCTAGGCACACCCAGGAGGAAGCTTGCCCGCTGTGGGGAGGTGACTCAGCGCCAACCAGGCAGCTCCCTGACCTTTTCAGCCATTGGCTTTGAAGAACACGCTGTAACACCCTATAGGCTGAACCTGTGTATATAAGCTAGCTTACTTCCTGAATAAATCACTGAACCTGCATCACTGAACCTGATCCCCAGAGTCGGGTCTCTGCATCTCCGTTGTCCTCACCCCTGGTGGGCCTTGTCCACAGACCACTGTGTAAAGATATATACATAAGATTGTTCATTACAATGTTGTTTGTTAGTACAAAATTGAAAACAACCCAAGTGTCCCTAGATAGCAGAATGGTTAATTAAACTGTAGTACATCCATGCAATGAAACATTATGCAGCCACTTAAGTGGTAACATGGACTTATATTAGTTGACATACAAAGATGTCTCTAAGAAATACTGTTGAGTAAAAAAAGCAGTTTATAAATCAGCATGTAGAGAGTGTAAATTATGGTTGGTGTGGTATATATGTGTGATATTCTGGACTATATTAATATAAATATCATTTCTAGAACAACTCCATCTCTATATTGGGCAGAGTTATGCAGGGTCTGTGTTTAGCATGGCTTGCAAACAGGCACAAAGACAAATGACAAATTGAATTCTGTTCAAAAGGAAGTAAGCAGGCCAGGAGGGAATGGGCCCAAACTCAGGGAAAAATTGAAGGATCCAAAACTAGAAATGATAAAAATTACAGGGAAGCCTGACCAGGCAGTGGTGCAGTGGATCGAGCATCGGACTGGGACGTGGAGGACCCAGGTTCGAGACCTCGAGGTCGCCAGTTTGAGTGCAGGCTCATCTGGCTTGAGCAAAAAGCTCACCAGCTTGGACCCAAGGTCACTGGCTTGAGCAAGGGGTTACTCGGTCTGCTGAAGACCCACAGTCAAGACACATATGAGAAAGCAATCAATGAACAACTAAGGTCTCGCAACGAAAAACTGATGATGCTTCACATCTCTCTCCATTGCTGTCTGTCTATCCTTCTCTCTGACTCTCCCTCTGTCCCTGTAAAAAAAAAATTACAGGGAAGTTGATTTGGCCTTAAAATAAAAGAAGCCCTTTAAATGCCCAAGCTCTCTTGTGATTGAGTAGACTGTCTAACCAGGTATGGAAAGTGAGGTTCTCACCATAAGAGGTATGTAAGGAGGGGGTCAGGCCATCAGTCATATTGCCTCCAAGTCAGTTTCCTTCTAGTTTTTGAGAATCTCACACGACAAAAGTTGTGGATCAGCACTGTCTGTATGGGGCTTATGGGAAAGGCTAGAGCAGGGGCCCCTGGGACTAAAGCCCAGTGGAACCTGCAGTGAGTTCAAGTAAAGACCACACTTAGCCAGTTGTCCCAACCCCAGGCCCTCAGAGATATTTCCCCTTCCCTGACTGGCCTCCCTACTCCAGCAGCAACTCCATTCTCCCACAATATCTGACCTGTGGAAACTGTAGGACTTCCAGCAAGGAGATTGAAATTTATATAACTCTTTCTTCCTTTTGGGTTAGAGTTTAAACTGGCTCCATTATTAGGTTGAATAGGTAGGCGATTACCTAGGTTGTGTTTTGTACCATAAGGATGGTAGACCATCGCATCTCCCTTTTTTAAGATACCTCCCCGATGTTTCTCTCTTACAGAGACAGAGAAAGTCAGAGAGAAGGATAGATAGGGACAGACAGACAGGAATAGAGAGAGATGAGAAGCATCAATCATTAGTTTTTCATTGCGACACCTTAGTTGTTCATTGATTGCTTTCTTTCTTTCTTTTTTTTTTTTTTTTGATTGCTTTCTCATATGTGCCTTGACCGTGGAGCTACAGCAGACCAAGTAACCCCTTACTCAAGCCAGTGACCTTGGGTCCAAGCTGGTGAACTTTGCTCAAACCAGATGAGCTCATGCTCAAACTGGCGACCTCAGGGTCTTGAACCTGGATCTTCCACATCCCAGTCTGATGCTTCATCCACTGCGCCACCACCTGGCCAGGCTCGCTCCTTCTTTCTTTCTTTCTTTCTTTCTTTCTTTCTTTCTTTCTTTCTTTCTTTCTTTCTTTCTTTCTTTCTCTCTCTCTCTCTTTCTTTCTTTCTTTCTTTCTTATTTCTCTCTCTCTCTCTCTCTCTCTCTCCTTCCTTCCTTCCTTCCTTCCTTCCTTCCTTCCTTCCTTCCTTCCTTCCTTCCTTCCTTCCTTCCTTCCTTCCCCCTTCCTTCCTTCCTTTCTTTCTTTCTTTCTTTCTTTCTTTCTTTCTTTCTTTCTTTCTTTCTTTCTTTCTCTCTTTCTCTTTCACTATTAGTGCGTTGTCCTTTGAATCTTGAATGCTTTCCAAAATTCCTTTGCAAAAATGCCAATAATTCCGGGAAAGGGGTCACCTTAACGTGCCAGGAAAAAGGGAGGGGTGGGGAAGGGTTTCTACATTCTGCAGAGGGCCTTTTCTGAGTGTCTAGAGGAAGTTTTGTATGCTGGGAGGCTGAGAAAACCAGAAGAAGGGAGGAGGCTTTTGGGGAGGAATTTTTTTATCCACAGGCCCAACCTACTCTGTGGTTAAAATTTAGAACAGCTAGACTCAGTGGTTCCTAGGCTTGGCTGCACATTAGAATCACCCAGAGAGCTTTTAAAAATACTGATGCCCAGACTTAAGCCAGAACATTCTGATTTAATTGGCTTAGGGTGGGGTCCAGACATAGTTATTTTTGCAAATCCTCCCCAGTCATTCTAATGTGCAGCTAAGGCTGTGAAACATTAAGCCAACAGAGACCCAGTTAGATGTAATCCTGCTTGGGAGAAAATTAGCTAGATTAGCCTCCTGGTTCCCAGTAGGGCAGGACCATAAGGAAAAAATGGTGTTACCACACTGCTTCCCAGTTACAGCCTCTAGTCTCAAGGGTATTTAGAAGCAGGAGGGCTAGTTCTTTGTGTGGATAATCAAAATTACACGTGTGCCTGTAACTTTTCTGGTTTTAAAACTGAAAGTCCTACAACCCTGGCAAACCAAAAAGATTGATCCACCTTACAGGATGACTGAAGATATTTAAACCTGAAGTCGTTCAAGCACTGATTGGGACAACTACTTCTTTTTTTCTCAGTTTTCTCTTCTGTAAAAAACAGGGATAACCTTTAAATGCTCGTCCTGCTTCTATTTCTAGCTGTTGTAAAATGGGATAACATTAGTGAAAGGGCACATTGATCTGCAGATCACTGCATACCCTACGGGAGGAAATGTTATAAAGAATAAGCAGTACCTGCCAGGACGAAAAGATCCCAGAACTCTTGCCAGTTAAATCTGTAGTTTATTGTGTTGGTGGACTGGCTCTCATTTATCGTTTTCTTCTCTTCCATGGGTTCCTTTACCTCTTTCTCTAACATTTAAAAAAATCCTAGGATATTAGAGCTGGAAGAGACCACTGACACCTTTCAGTCTTATCCTACCATCAAACAGATGGAGGTCTACAAAGTTAAAATAATCAACCCAAGATTATTAGGATCATAAGTGGCAGAGCTGTGACTAAAATTCAGCACACT
Source organism: Saccopteryx leptura (assembly GCF_036850995.1). Classification (NCBI taxonomy): domain Eukaryota; kingdom Metazoa; phylum Chordata; class Mammalia; order Chiroptera; family Emballonuridae; genus Saccopteryx; species Saccopteryx leptura. The sequence continues at coordinate 70,399,106 of NC_089516.1, read as the reverse complement.
TTGATGCTCAATCCCTTCATTTCCGAGTTAACTAACGTTGCCCAATCATCTCCCTGACTCCCATAAACCCATATATCTTTTTGGACAAGCATTATATTATTTGTTTATCTTAAAAATTTATTTATTTTTTTTGTTTGTTTCTTGGGGTTATTTTTAGAGAAAAAGTAAAAAAGGTATGTGTGTGTGTGTGTGTATATATATATATATATATATATATATATATATATATATATATAGAGAGAGAGAGAGAGAGAGAGAGAGAAAGAGAGAGAGAGAGAGAAACATTGATATATATCTGTAAGCCCTGACCAGTGATCAAGTCCACAACCTCTGCATACCAGGACAACACTCTAACCAACTGAGCTGTCTGGCCAAGGCAACACTGTATTTTTTAAAAATTATTTCCAATTACAGTTGACATAGAATATTATATTAGTTTCAGGTGTACAACATGACTAGACTTTATATAACTTATAATGTGATCACCCCCAAGAAGTCTAGTTATTACAATATTATTGACTATATTGCTTATGTTGTACCTTACATCCCGACAGCTGTTTTTATAACTGGCTATTTGCACATCCTAATCCCTTTCTCTATTTCACTCAGTGGGGGACATTGCTTTTAATTTCTCCCACAAACCCTGGGTACTAAGAAAAATAAAGCTCAAGGGACTGTGGGAGCTCAGGGAAGGGAAACCAAATTCAACTGGGAAAGAGATGATGGTTAAGAAGGACCTCTTAGGTGAGGTAATTTGATACTAACAGAAAAGTAGTAGTTTTTCAGGTTAACAGAGGAAGAAGTCAGCAGGGGAATGAAATTTTAGGCAGTGAAACTAGCATGTCCAATGTTCCAGAAGAGTCAGAAAACATGGCTTTTCAGTTCAGTCTAGCGTTTAGTATGACTAGAGAGCAGGGTGATGAATGGCTGGACAGATGGGGGTGGTCATGTATGCCCTGCTAAGGAGCCTGGCCTTCAGCCTGTTAGTATCAGAACACCACTGAAGGGTTTTAAGCTTGGGTCAGAAAATTAACTCTCTTTAATAAGTTATAACTCTAGGGAAAATAGAGAGGGATTGACAAAAAATACAAGAGTTAGAGTTATCTTCAATCTCAAAACAAAACTAATATACACTTTTTTTGGCTCAAGCTGCCAAATAATAGAACAGACACCTAGCTCTGACTCCTCACTAAGAAGTCCAGATCCATGTGGAAGTTCAGATCCATCCTTCCCTGTCTTGGAGGAGTCTAGGTTGAGACAAGTAGTCTCTGGACTCAGGTTGGCAGGCCTTTAGGTCATGCCTCCCATAGTGTGTGCTTCCCAAGTTGCTCTGGGCCCAGGTACCTAGAGATCCTTCTAACCCTAGAGGAAACCCCCTGGCACTGCGTCCCCCCAAATTTCTTCTTTGTCTCATGTTCCCATCTGCATGAGAGAAGTTTTCCCCATTTATCTTCTGGGTTTCATGTAATTACCCCTCCTATCCTCAGGTCTCCACAGCACAAGTTTCCCTTCCTTTCTCCTTCATGGAGTTCACTTGTTGCGTGGTCATTAGCTGGAAGTCTAATAGGGAAGGCAGACAAAATTAATTATATAACAGTGGGAGAGTTGGGTGTCAAATGCATAGTGGGAGAACAGAGAGGAAAGAAATTTCTGTGGGAGTGGGGCAGCTTCCCAGAGGAAATGATATTTGGCTTGGATTGCGAAGAATAAATAAGAGTTGGTCAGGTAGAGAAGGCTTACAAAACTGATGAAGCAATAAGCTCAAAAAAAACAGAACTTAGGACCTACCTAGGTATGTTAGGTGTAATTTCGACATAGAAGAAATATATGGTAGGATGAGGGATGGCTGAGAATGTGAGTGGGAATGTTGCAATGAGACTGACTGCTCAACTGCCTCCTGGGCCTCTCTACTTGAATAGTTGATGAGTACCTCAGATTCACCATTTCCCAAAACATCATAATCTTCTTGCCTTATAAATTGGTCCTATTCCAGGGCTTCTATCTAATTGCTAAGTCCTAAAAATTCTACCTTTAATTTATCTCTAATTTATCCTCTTTTTTCTATTCTTAATATTACTACTGCACTTCAGAAATGAAGAATGAATATGCTGTTTCCTTTGCTACAATAAAAACTACGTGACTGATCACTTCTCCCTTTTCACACGGACTCCAGGATGATCAGAGCCAAATTCACAGCTCAACTATGTGAGGCCTAATAGCTTTCATATCTGCCCTCAATTCCTACTGCTGTCTCCCTCTCTCACTGTTTTCAAAAGGGTTCATCAGTTTTCACTTCCTGATGCTGAAGTCTGTCATCCTGATTTCAAAATTGTATTTATTTATTTTGATAGTTTTATTGCATTTCTGTGGCGAGTTACCTGAGATCATTTGTGGAATGAGTTGAAAATGGATGGAATTGAGAGATGTTTGGCCACAGGAGATTAAGTAATTCAGATCCTCATTATTTTTGCCTAAGTGATTGCAACAGTTCCAAACTGAGTTCTATACCCCACACTTTATCTAATTCCTTTCAATCTGTATTCTTCTAGCCTACAACACCATTCTTTCTAAAAGCAAAACCCAATCAAGTCACTTTCTGAAGAACTGGCAGCAGTTCTTAATTGCCCTGAGGGTAACATTAAAGATTCCTAGTGTGACATGAAGAGCCTTTTGTGAATTTACCACCTCTCACTTATTCATACTTATTGAGTACCAACTATACTATGACACAAAACTGTTTTCAATACTGGCATTCAATAGTAACAGTAAATAGATACTGTTCCTGCCATTATGAAACTTTTGGTCTACTTGAGAAGACATATATTAATTAACTCAAGACTCAAATAAATAGGATGCTTACAAACTATAGTTAGTTCTCTAAAAGGTTGACTAGTTCCCTGAGGACATATGTTAGGGAGCTTAAGTTTTAGAAAATTCTGTAAGAATTGACATTTGATCTAAGGGAAATATTAGGTTTGTGTTAACTAGGAAAGTTGTATGGGTGGGGAGGTGTGTGTCCCCTGCAAAATAAGTAGTATGCAACAATCTTTGTGAGGGCTGGATTGGAGAAGCATGATGCATTTTAGAAACATAAAGCAGGTCAATGTGGCTGGGAGAAAAAGCAACAGCAAGAGTTGGTTTAAGAGGTTGAGGAGGGAAGCAGGAGCCAGACCATATAGGGGGCTTTTAAAGGTCCTGACAAAGATTCTGTTCTGTATCACAAGAAGAAAGGGAAGAAGCCAACGAAGACTTTTAAGCTGAGGAGTGACACAATTTCCATATTGAAAAGATTTTTTTGGCTGCTCTGTGGAGAATAGGTTGAAGAACAACCAGAAAGAATGTGAGGAGCTCAGTTAGAAACGTATTGCAGTTGTCCATTCTACTTGGCTGGGACCAGGATAGCAACAGTAGAGATGAAGAGAAATGAGCAGATTTGAGAGCTGTTTAGGAAAACCATTGTTAGGATTTGGCAATGAACTGAAATGAGGAGAGTGATGAAGTAGATGAGAGGATGGGTTTGAGAGAGAAAATCATAAGTGTTTAAAAGATGTTGAGGTGGAGACATTTGTGAGGTGGAGCCTCCTTGCCCCATGACCTTGTGCTCTAGTCTTATCACAAGTCTTTAAATTTCTGTTATATTTCTTGTTTCCTCGACTTTGTAGATCCCACTCTTTCTGTCTGATGCACCATTATTCCTCCTGCCCACCCTTACTTTCCAGGAGGAAATATTAGCAAGAGAAAGTCTCTAAGGTGTAAATATGAAGGGTGCATGTGTGTGTAAATGCAGAATACCTGAGTGAATGCAGTAGTTAAAGTGTGGGTCCTGCATCAGAACATCTGCACTCACACCCAGTCTTCTTCAGGTGCCAATGACTTTGAGCAAGTTACTTAATCTCTCTCAACTTCAGCTTATTCATCAACAATGTGGAGATAATAATACCTGTGACTTGAAGCTGTGAGCATTGAGACATTAATGCACATCAAGTACTTAGAATGGTGCTTGACACATAATAAGCACTCAATAAATATTGACTGTTGACTATAGTTAATGTTGTTGAATATGTTTGGGGGGCTAGACATGGGCAATAAAGATACCAACCTGACTTAAAAAATTTAACTGCATGTAAAAGGAGAGTTGGGGCTGGCTCTGTGGACTGGGAGAGACTATCAAAGATAAGACTGCCCATAGTTTCCAAGTGAGCACTCAACCCTAGACTAGGATGCCCCACATCCTGTGATCTTTCTACTCAACTTACGATATTTCCCCATGTATAAGACACTCCCATGTATAAGCTGCATCTTAATTTTGGGGCTCAAAATTTGAAAAAATGTGTTACATAAAGTATTGACTTAAGTTTTTTATAGACTCAAGTCATCATAAAATTCATACAACACCTCATTACTGTCAAAACTCCCATCCATTAGCTTGTCTTCATCTGTGTCTGATGACAAATCACTGTTTTCAACAATGGGCACAAAAAGAAGTGCAAAAAAGTGAGAAATGAAAGTTAGAATATCTATAACCACTGTATAAGACGCACCCAGTTTTTAGACCCCCAATTTTTTGGAACAGGGTGTGTCTTATACATGGGGAATACAGTACTGCTTCTTTTCACTAAGAGGAAAAATGGAGAAAAATGGCTGCTAACAGGTAGGATATATCACTTCAGCAAGAAAAAGGTGGGATGCTTAAGAAGTTGTCTAAAGAAAGAGTTAAGATAGATCCACTGTCACTATTTTGTACATCTGAAACTAATACAATGTATGTCAATTGCAATTGAAAAAAAAAAGTTAGTGATGGCAGAGTAATGGCGCCCTGAGGAGCGTGACTGACAAATCTCCCCAAAATTTCAACAAGTTCATCAACCAGAAACAGAAAAATCTATCATTGGAGCATCTAGGAGTTCCACACACTAAAAATGAAGTGCTATCAAAAAGACTACCCTCAGATGCCATTAAGAAAAAGGAAATCGAATATCATGGATACAAAAGAAAGAGAAGTAGCACAGATAGATGTGGAAAAATCTATGGAGAAAAAGTTTAATATATTGGAAACCTTGGAGCTAAATGACAGAAAATTTAAAATAGAAATCCTAAAAATACTCAGAGATATACAAGAAAACACAGAAAGGCAATTTAGGGAGCTCAGAAAACAACTCAGCGAACACAAAGAATATATTACCAAGGAAATTGAAACTATAAAAACAAATCAAACAGAGATGAAAAATTCAATTCATGAACTGAAAAACTAGGTAACAAGCTTACCTAATAGAATAGGCCAGATAGAAGGTAGGATTAGTGACATAGAAGACAAGCAACTTCAGGCACAACAGAGAGAAGAAGAAAGAGACTCAAAAATTTATTAAAAAACGAGAAAGCCCTACAGGAATTGTCTGACTCCATCAAAAAGAATAACATAAGAATAATAGGTATCAGAGGGAGAAGAAAGAGAAAATGGAATGGAGAATATATTTAAACAAATAATAGACGAGAACTTCCCAAGCCTGTGGAAAGAACTAAAGCCTCAAATTCAGGAAGCAAACAGAACACCGAGTTTTCTTAACCACAACAAACCTACTCCAAGGCACATCATAATGAAATTGGCACAAACCAACGACAAAGAAAAAATTCTCAAGGCAGCCAGAGAAAAGAAGAATACAATATATAAAGGAAGGCCTATTAGGTTATCATCAGATTTCTCAGCAGAAACTCTATAAGCTAGAAGAGAGTGGACCCCAATATTTAAAGACCTGAAAGAGAGGAATTTTCAGCCAAGAATACTATACCCACCAAAGCTATCCTTCAAATACAGAGGAGAAATAAAAACATTCAAGAATACAGAAAAGATGAGGAAATTTATCATCAGAAAACCCCCACTTCAGGAAATATTAAAGGGGGTTTTCCAACCAGATTCAAAGAACAAAACAAAACCAAACCACAAGGCCCTGGCCGGTTGGCTCAGCAGTAGAGCGTCGGCCTGGCGTGCAGGAGTCCCAGGTTCGATTCCTGGCCAGAGCACACAGGAGAGGTGCCCATCTGCTTCTCCACCCCTCCCCCTCTCCTTCCTCTCTGTCTCTCACTTCCCCTCCCGCAGCAAGGCTCCATTGGAGCAAAGATAGCCCGGGCATTGGGGATGGCTCTGTGGCCTCTGCCTCAGGCACTAGAATGGCTCTGGACACAACAGAGTGACGCCCAGAGGGGCAAAGCATCGCCCCCTGGTGGGCATGCCGGGTGGAACCCGGTCGGGTGCGTGCAGGAGTCTGTCTGACTGCCTCCCCGTTTCCAGCTTCGGAAAAATGAAAAAAAAAAAAAAAACACAAGTAAAAGCTCCACTAAGAACACAATAAAACCAAATTTAAACTGTGACAACAAAAGCAAAAAAGGGGAGAGGACGGAGATTAACAGTAGCAAAGGACGATGCAGTGCAGAAACACTCATAAGATAGGGTACTAAAATAACTATGGTAGGTACCCTTTTCATTACTTAATGGTAACCACCCTTGAAAAAACCACCACAGAAGCACATGACTTAAAAAAGGTAGCAACAGAAGAAAGAAGTATGGAATACAAACAAACAAAAACAAATGATAGAAAAACAAAAGAGAAGAATCAAACAATACAAAACTACAGAAAGCAATTTATAAAATGGCAATAGGGAACCAACAAGTGTCAATAATTACACTAAATGTAAATGGTTTAAACTCACCAATAAAAAGACACAGAGTAGCAGAATGGATTAAAAAAAGAAAATCCAACTGTATGTTGCCTACAAGAAACACATCTAAGCAACAAGTATAAAAACAAATTCAAAGTGAAAGGCTGAAAAACAATACTCCAAGCAAATAATATACAAAAAAAAAGCAGGTGTAGCAATACACATATCTAATAATGCTGACTACAAGACAGAAAAAGTACTCAGAGACAAAAATGGTCATTTCATAATGATTAAGGGGACACTGAATCAAGAAGACATAACAATCCTTAATATATATGCACCAAACCAAGGAGCACCAAAATATATAAGACAGCTACTTATTGACCTTAAAACAAAAACTGACAAAAATACAATCATACTTGGAGACCTCAATACACCACTGATGGCTCTAGATCGGTCATCCAAACAGAAAATCAATAAAGATATATTGGCCTTAAATGAAACACTAGAGCACCTGGATATGATAGACATCTACAGGACACTTCATCCCAAAGCAACAGAGTATACATTTTTCTCTAATATATATGGAACATTCTCAAGAATTGACCATATGTTGGGCCACAAAAATAACATCAGCAAATTCAGAAAAATTGAAATTGTACCAAGCATATTTTCTTATCATAAAGCCTTGAAACTAGAATTCAACTGCAAAAAAGAGGGGAAAAGCCCACAAAAATGTGGAAGCTAAACAACATACTTTTAAAAAATGAATGGGTCAAAGAAGAAATAAACGCAGAGATCAAAATATATATACAGACAAATGAAAATGACAATATGACATAGCAGAATCTCTGGGATGCAGCAAAAGCAGCCATAAGAGGAAAGTTCATATCATTTCAGGCCTATATGAACAAACAAGAAAGAGCCAAAGTGAACCACTTAACTTCAAACCTTAAGGAACTAGAAAAAGAAGAATAGAGACAGCCCATAACCAGCCAAAGAAAGGAAATAATAAAAATCAGAGCAGAAATAAATGAAATATAGAACAGAAAAACTATAGAAAAAATTAATAAAACAAGGAGCTGGTTCTTTGAAAAGATCAACAAAATTAACAAACCCTTGGCAAGACTCACCAAGGAAAAAAGAGAAAGGACTCATATAAACAAAATCTAAAATGAAAGAGGAGAAATCACCACAGACATCATAGATATACAAAGAATTATTGTAGAATACTATGAAAAACTATATGCCATGAAATTCAACAATCTAGAAGAAATGGATAAATTCCTAGAACAATTCAACCTTCCTAGACTGAGTCATGAAGAAGCAAAAAGCCAAAACAGACCAATTAGCAGGGAGGAAATCAAAAAAACTATTAAAAACCTCCCCCAAAATAAAAGTCCTGGCCCAGACGGTTATACTAGTGAATTCTATCAAACATTCAAAGAAGACTTTGTTCCTATTCTACTCAAAGTCTTCCAAAAAATTGAAGAAGAAGCAATACTTCTAAACACATTTTATGAGGCCAACATAACCTTCATACCGAAACCTGGCAAGGACGGCACAAAAAAAGAAAACTACAGACCAATATCTCTAATGAATACAGATGCTAAAATACTAAACAAAATACTGGCAAATTGAATACAACAACATATTAAAAAAATAATACATCATGATCAAGTGGGATTTATCCCAGAATCTCAAGGATGGTTCAACATACATAAAACGGTTAACGTAATACACCATATCAACAAAACAAAGAATAAAAACCACAAGATCTTATCAATAGATGCAGAAAAGGCATTCGATAAAATACAACACAACTTTATGTTTAAGACACTCAACAAAATGGGTATAGAAGGAAAATATCTCAACATGATAAAGGCCATATATGATAAACTATCAGCCAACATCATATTAAATGGCATAAAACTGAGTTCTTTCCCCCTTAAATCAGGAACAAGACAAGGTTGTCCACTCTCTTCACTCTTATTTAACGTGGTGCTAGAAGTTCTGGCCAGAGCAATCATACAAGAGAAAGAAATAAAAGGCATCCACATTGGAAAAGAAGAAATAAAGGTATCACTTTTTGCAGATTATATGATCCTATACATCAAAAACCCCAAAGCCTCCACAAAAAGATTACTAGAAACAATAAACCAATATAGTAAGGTCGCAGGACACAAGATTAATATACAAAAATCCATAGCCTTTCTATATGCCAACAATGAAATATTATAAAATGAATTCAAAAAAATAATCCCCTTCATGATTGCATAAAAAAAAATAAAATACAATACCTAGGAATAAACATAACAAAGAACATAAAGGACCTATATAATGAAAACTACAAAGCATTGTTAAGGGAAATCGAAAAAGATACAATGAGATGGGAAAATGTTCCTTGTTCTTGGATAGGAAGAATAAATATAATCAAAATAGCCATATTTCCCAAAGCAATTTATAAATTTAATGCAATTCCCATCAAAATTCCTATGACATTTTTTAAAGAAATGGAACAAAAAATCTTCAGATTTATATGGAACTATAAAAAACCCTGAATAGCCAAAGCAATCCTAAGGAAAAAGAATGAAGCTGGGGGCATTACAATACCTGACTTCACACTATATTATAGTACCTCGACAATCAAAACAGCATGGTATTTGCAGAAAAATAGACAGAGCAATGGAACAGAAGTGAAAGTGCAGAATTAAAACCACATATATATGATCAAATAATTTTTGATAAACGGGCCAACAACACACAATGGAGAAAAGAAAGCCTCTTCAACAAATGGTGCTGGGAAAACTGGAAAGCCACATGCAAAAGAATGGCACTCGACTACAGCTTGTCCCCTTGTACTAAAATTAATTCAAAATGGATCAAAGAGCCCTGGGAGGTTAGCTCAGTGGTAGAGCATCATCCTGGCATGCGGGAGTCCCGGGTTTGATTCCCAGCAAGGGCACACAGGAGAAGCGTCCATCTGCTTCTCCACCCCTCCCCCTCTCCTTCCTCTCTGTCTCTTTCTTCCCCTCCTGCAGCCAAGGTTCCATTGGAGCAAAGTTTGCCCGGGTGCTGAGGATGGCTCTGTGGCCTCTACCTCAGGTGCTAGAATGGCTCTGGTTGCAGCAGAGTGATGCCCCAGATGGGCAGAGCATCGCCCCCTGGTGGGCATGCCGGGTGGATCCCGGTCGGGCGCATGCGGGAGTCTGACTGCCTCCCCGTTTCCAACTTCAGAAAAATACAAAAAAAAAAAATGGATCAAAGACCTAAATATAAGACCTGAAACAATAAAGTACATAGAAGAAGACATAGGTACTAAACTCATGGACCTTGGTTTTAAAGAGCATTTTATGAATTTGACTCCAAAGGCAAGAGAAGTGAAGGCAAAGATAAATAAATGGGACTAAATCAGATTAAAAAGTTTTTGCTCAGCAAGAGAAACTGACAACAAAATAAACAGACAGCCAACTAAATGGGAAATGATATTTTCAAACAACAGCTCAGATAAGGGCCGAATATCCAAAATATACAAAGAACTCATAAAACTCAACAACAAACAAACCGTTCAGTAAAAAACATGGGAAGAGGACATGAACAGACACTTCTCCCAGGAAGAAATACAAATGGCCAACAGATATATGAAAAGATACTCATCTTCATTAGTTATTAGAGAAATGCAAATCAAAACTATAATGAGATACCACCTCACACCTGTTAGATTAGCTATTATCAACAAGGCAGGTAATAGCAAATGTTGAAGAGGCTGTGGAGAAAAAGGAACCCTCATTCACTGTTGGTGGGAATGTAAAGTAGTATAACCATTATGGAAGAAATTATGGTGGTTCCTCAAAATACTGAAAATAAAACTACCTTATGACCCAGCAATCTGTCTACTGGGTATATACCCCCAAAACTCAGAAACATTGTTATGTAAAGACAGATGTAGCCCCATGTTCATAGCAGCATTGTTCATAGTGGCCAAGACATGGAAACAACCAAAAAACCCTTCAGTAGAAGACTGGATAAAGAAGATGTGGCACATGTACACTATGGAATACTAATCAGCCATAAGAAATGATGACATCGGATCATTTATAACAAAGTGGATGGATCTTGATAACTTTATAGGGAGTGAAATAAGTAAATCAGAAATAACAAAGAACTATATGATTCCATACATTGGTGGGACATAAAAAGGATACTAAGAGACATGGACAAGAGTGTGGTGGTTACTGGGTGTCGGGGGGAGGGGGGGTGCGGGAAGGAAGGAGGGAGAGGCACAAAGAAAATTAGATAGAGGGTGACGGAGGACAATCTGACTTTGGGTGATGGGTATGCAACATAATTGAATGACAAGATAACCTGGACATGTTTTCTTTGAATATATGTACCCTGATTTATTGATGTCACCCCAGTAACATTAATAAAAATTTATTTTATAAAAAAAAGAAAAGAAAAGTTAGATCTACTGTATGAAAGATTGTGGATAAGAGGTGGCAGTAGGTGGTAGTTATCAATAAAAAAGATAAGGTTACCCTCGTTGGATACCTTAAGTTCGTTAGAGTGTCATCCTAATACACAGAGGTTGCTGGTTCAATCCTGGTCGGGGCACATACAGAAACAGATCAATGTTTCTATCTCTCTCTTTCTCCCTCCCTCTCTCTCTAAAATAGATAAAATAAAAATTTAAAAATAAGATTATTGGTGGGTGTGGTTTCTGGAGAGCTGGATTGTCGTTACAACTCTTAGAATCACTGGCTGTGTGGCCTTGAGCAGGACTCACACCTTCTCTGAACCTTTTAATATCTGGGCTAGGAATATTCACCTTGCCAAAGCAAGAAGTAAATGAAATAAGAAGACATAACATGTTGGAAAACTGGCCATCACACCACCATCCACAAATAGCATATGAGCAAGCTTATAACATTGCACATGGCACGTGACAGCTGCTTCCGGAAAAGTTCTAAGATTAAAATCAACATCTGTATTCTTAAAACATGAAGTAAAATTTGTATATTCCTGTGTGGACTGGCAGGTGGCTGATATAGAGTCATAGACTTCCTTTCCTGAGGAAAAAAAATGTAGGTGTTCCCAGGCTTCCAAGCTGTTCTCTACTAACAATTACTAACTGGGAAAGTATTGGTTACCTTTGGGCTCAGTCACTTGGATAGAAGATCACTTCATAATGAGAGGCACTATGGAGGGATGATGTTTAAGACATCTCCATTTCATTTATTTCTCTAAACCAATATTAATTGAGATCCTATCTTGTGTCAGGCACTGTACAGCACCCTGAGGTTGTAATGATGAGCCAAACATAGTTTCTGTGTTTATCAAAATCATAATCTAATGGAGAGTGTAACAGTTTTCAATGACTATTGTAGGAAATTACTACAAGTTTAGTGGCTTAAATCAACACTAATTTATTCTACAGTTTTGGATATTGCAGTCTGAAATGGGCTGCAAATAAATTCTCTATTTTATGGATAATTTATTTCCTGCCCTCTTTTAGTTTCTTAAGACTATTTTCATTCCTTAGTTTGTGGTCCCTTCCTTTATATTCAAATTATGTGAATCCTCATCACATAATTCTGGCCTCCTCTCATGCCCTCCTATTTCACTTATGAGGACTCTTGTGATGACATTGAGGCCATATGGATAATCCAAGATAATTTCTTCATTTTAAGGTCAGCTGACTAGCAACTTTAATTCCATCTACAACCTTAGTTCTTTTTGAATATATAACATAGTCATAGGTTCTGGGGATTCTGATGTAGATATCTTTGGGGGGCATTATTCTGTTATTCTGCCTAACATAGGGAGGTAGACATTGAATAGGTACACAGATAAAATATCACTGGGGAATACTTTTTTTTTTTTCATTTTCTGTTGCAAGAGTTTTAGAACTTTTGATATATTTCTGCATCGCTGATTCCAAATCTGAAATCCATTTTTTTTTGGTGCATATTCCAGTTTTTATGCGATTTTAATTTCTTTTTGTTACAGTTAATGTCATGCATTGGTTTTTAAATTGGAGTTAAAGGGCAACGACTCTTGGATTGAACATAACCACAAGGCAATTAATGTTTTACAAACATCACATCACTTTTACATAATTGTAATTGTTTTTAAATGTAAAAAAATATTATCTGATAAAAACACCCTCTTTTTTTGTTTTAAGATTGAATCATGGCTTCTTCGAGTGGGCATAAATGTAAGAATAGTCCTGACACCTACTGTTATATATGTGGCTGTTACACACTTGAACGTCAAAGGAGCAATATTTCATCATTTGTGACACGTGCATATATTGCCTATTTTCAAGTTCCCCTTGGCAATCAAGACAAGAATTGGGCTCCTCATATTGTGTGTCATAATTGTGAGTAAATGCTTCATGACTGGACAAAAGGAAAATGCAAAGGAATACCTTTTGGTATTCCCATGGTTCTGTGAACCTAAGGACCACAGCAGTGACTGTTTTTTCTGTCTGATCCATACAAAGGGCATCGGCAAGAAAAAATGGCATATGATCGCATATCCTAATATTCCTTCAGCAATGACCTATCCCGCACTCTGAGTTTTCAATGGTTTTACTTCTTCTAAGGACGAAGAAAGTGAACATGGTGATCAAGTGTATTTTGATAAGATGCATGAGGAAATAAATGGCTGTAGAATCTGAAGGGTCTTCTTCTGATGCCAAGCAGTCATTAACCCCTCAGCAGTTTTCTCAACCTGAATTGAATGATTTAGTAAGAGATTTGGGCCTATCAAAGAAAACAGCCAAATTACTAGCCTCCAGGCTTCAAGAAAAGAATGTACTTCACCAGTCAGCTAAAGTATCCCATTTCAGGAAGCGTGAACAAATTTTTGTGGACTTTTTTTCCAAAGAAAAACACTTTGTTTACTGTCATGATATCAGTAGTCTTCTCACCAGCTAGGTTTTAACACTTACAGTCCAACAGAATGGCGGCTATTTCTCGACCACTCTATATGGAGTCTGAAATGTGTTCCCCTACACAACAAAAATGTTTATGCAGCGGTTCCAATTAGAGTTTCAAGTCATCTGTGAGAAAATTATAATGACATAAAAATTGTCCTCGACTTTCTGAACTATGAGGAGCATAATTGGATCATTTGTGTGGATCTTAAAATGGTAAGTTTCCTGATAGGACAACAGAGAGGTTTCACGAAGTAACCTTGCTTTTTGTGTTTGTAGGACAACCGAGCTTGGGAGAAACACTGGACACAGAAGGAGTGGCTGAAACATGAAGCTCTGGAAGTAGGGATGCAAAATATTGTGAATGAACCAGTAGTTAATCAAGACAGGATCATTTTTCCCCCACTTCACATCAAACTTGGCTTAATGAAGCAGTTTGTTCAGGCTTTGAATAGAGAAAGTGAATGCTTTCAACATATTATTTCTGCTTTTCCTGCCTTGTCTTTCAAAAAGATAAAAGCAGGTGTATTCGATGGACCTCCAATTCTAACCCTCATATGTGATGAAGAATTTGCCAGGAAGATGAGTAAGGAGGAGAAAGCAGCATGGCAGTCTTTTGTGGTAGTTACAAAGAGCTTCCTTGGCAATAAAAAAGCAGAAAACTACGAACTTCTGGTTCAAAGGATGCTGTTGGCTTTCCGCGACATTGGATGTAACATGAGCATTTTCTGAACAGTCACCTTGATAAGTTTCCCAAAAATCTTGGAGCTGTTAGTGATGAGCAGACTACTGCTGGGGCATCAAACGAGATTGTCCTCAATAAGTACACAAATGCAAGAGCTACAAGTGCAAATTTTTGCCTGAATAGAATTTAAATAAGTTTTGTGCAAATTTTATGATTAAAATAAGTGTTTTAATATGTTCTATTTCAAAATTGTAGACAAATTCTGATGCAATAATATCTTTTAGTGTACTAGTGTATTTACTGCATTATACAAATTATTATATTTTCACAAAGATGATGCCCAAGAAGACATTTTATTTCATTATGTTAAACTAAATGTTGAAAATTTTACTATAAGATTAAAACCTAAAATCTTGAATTGAAGAAAAACTTTAGCTTACAGTGAAAAAACTAATGTCAGATTTGAGATCAGCACACTTGAATTAGGTAAGAACAAGTGTTTTTGAGGATGAAACAAAAATTTTGTTCCCCAGTGTTATTGAATGCATTATTGCAAACTATAGTTAAGTGCTGCAGAGGGAAAAATCTCTGAGACTGAGAATAAATGATATTTTAAGAAGGAAGGAGAAAGAGAATCCTCTTTTAGAAAGAATGGACAAGGAAGAGTTATTTAAGCTGAAACTCAAGGAAGGGAAGGAGCCAGCTATGCAAATAATCAAAGAAAGAGTGTGCCAGGAAGAGTGTACCAGGTGAAGGAACAGCATCTGCAAAGAGCTTAAAGTGAGAAAAAGTATGCTGTGGCCAGATAACTCAGTTCATTATAATGTCATCTCAGATGCCAAAGTTGTGGGCTCAATCCCTGGTCAGAGCACATACAACAGTCAACCAATGAATACATAAATAAACAGAATAACAAATTGATGTTTCTAATTCTCCCTTTCACTTCTCTTTCTCTCTCCCTCCCTCTCTAAAATCAATAATAAAAAATGTTTAGAAAAAGTATGGCACAGAATAGGAAGTAGAAATAGCCCAAGTCAAGCCTTGCCTAGGGAATAGAAGAGCTCAGGTAGAAGCAGAACACTTTGAAAAGGTAAATGAGACAATAAATGAGCAAATGCGATAAGGGGAAGAGGTTTCATTTTCTCCACCTCCATTCCCCATATGATCTATGAAGTCAGAGCTTTAGGGAATGAGAAGTAGTACCTTACCCAAACAGCAGGAACCCCCCTCCCATGACCCCTGGGGTATACAACTCTGATCCAGCTCCCTAGAGATGGAAACAACCAGAATGTGGAGCACCAGAAGGTTGTTGTACTTGTAACTCAGGGACACAGCCAGCCAGTGGGTGGATACAGACAAAAGCCTTTGCCCAGGAAACCAGGATGATGTCATCCTTATGGCAAGGATCATCAATCAGGAGGTCTGAAGCTGGGAAAGTTTCTGGGAAATGAAGGGAGAATGTAAGTTACAGCCCTTACAAAAGCTCCTTAACTCTAGGAGCTTTTGTTGAAGATCTGGAACTCATGTGATAAGAGAAACAAGACATCCCTGGTGTCCAGATAAGCCACTGGACAAGCGAAGTCAGTATTTTACCTTGGTCTCAGATCCTGCCCTGAGCAATCATAGGTACTCTGTCCAGGTCTACTCTTGACAGAGAGACTCACAAGCCAGGCTCTCGACCTTTATTCTCCTCCTTCAGAACCATTGGCTTCTATTTTTGGGATATGTCTTCAAAGCAACATTTCTATAGGATCATTCTTAGGCAGTGATGAAGAAATAGCTCTAAGACTGGGTGTTTCTATGAGTTAAACATGGGGCTCTCTTTCTTCTCCAAAACATTCTGATACTCAGAATAATTGGCTGGATGACTTTGGACCCAGTCATTTGGCAGTACATTCGATGCTTTGTTTATCTGAAGAAAGGAGAACCATCCCTCTTGGTCCTTCATTCCAAAGCCTTGGAGAAATGGAGGCTGAGGTGTTTGGGAGTAAAGTGTGTGAGGGAAAGTGAAGAATGGTTCCTCTTCCCTCAAGGCATTACACCACCCATCAGCATATCCTCTGGAGCCACTGGAGAGGTCCAGGAACACATGATGTGGTTAGTACTGCGGGGCATATAAAATCCAGTGAATGGCCCTGAATTTTCCCCACTGAGACAAATCTGCACATGGCTTCTCATCTGTAAATTCACGTATGGCTGGGCTGAATGTAAGAAAAGTGTCTTTGAGGAGTGGGAAGAAGGGAAAAAACTCATAATATATTTTGGAATATTCCAGTGCTGAATGTGTTAGATAAAATAATTTTCTAATATTTTCTGGTCAGAGATTAGGTGTTAAGAAGTGTGAAAAAGTATTTCAGGTAGAGGAATCTACATATCAGTGTCTTAATAAATATTAGGCCCATGCACACACATATATGGAAATGGACTCATAAACAGGCAAGCATGGAAGCCTACAGAAAATATACCTATTGTCAAGGGTAGGCACATCTGGCCCTAGAGGACCCTGGGGGGAGAAGAAATAATGAGATATGAATAAGAGACTCTGTTCCATTTGTTGCTTTTGTCCTCTAACAGGAAAATTGAGGCAGTATAAATGGGAACATGGGCCCTTAAGAATCTGGATAAAATGCAAGTTGATAGACCTGCAGGTTGGGCATGAGAATGGCAGATCCTCTGGGCTAACTGAGCAACGTGTCCTGAGGTCCAAAGATATGCCTGGAAGTGTGCTGGGCTCCTTATGAATGGAACATAAGTATGATCCCTTTCTGGGAACAACTACAAACTAGCCTGGAATGGATAAAAAGGAAAAAAATGTAGCAGTTGACAAGACAAAGCAGGATGTGGCAGGGATGTCAAATGAGCACTGAGGACCTCGGGCACTACTGGAGCTCAGGGGCAGAAGAGAGCACAAGGAGGGCAGGAGAGATCAAGGGAAGACTCCGTGCAGAGACGAGCGTGAGCAACAGTGCTTGTGCGTCTGGTGGGACAAGCCTGGCTTGTGGGGAGGGGCTGTGCTGAGGAGCTGTGGGGGAAGAACAGGCTGCAAAGGTGAAGTGTGTGTTGGGCGGAGGGGTCACCTGATGACTGAGTCCAGGGGAAGGCTGCCTTTCTGAAGATCACCACGGTGCCGTGTCCGTGAGGCAGACGGCCCAGACGTGGCCGCCCAGAGGGAGGGAGAGCAGGGAGAGGCGGTGAGGGCTGACCTGGGGCTCAGGCAGTGGAGATGGGAGGGAGAGAAGCTGGGAAGGACGACGGACAGGAGCAGGGCTTGATGACCAGATGGCAGGACTCAGGCAAAGAAGAGTTAAAGATGACGACACAGTACACACAGAGGATGGCACGCACAGCACAACCACCAACAGATACAGAGCCGCTGGGGAGGAAGAGGGCGGGCAGCCCTGGCAGCAGCTCACATAGGACCAGGCACCTGCTTGCTGATGGAGGCACGGCTGCTTGGACAGGACAGCAGCCTCTTCTCAGTCTACCGAGTCTGAACTGTGGGCTGTTCTTGGACACGCCACGCGTGCTGTGGTGGCTGTTTTCTCTCTGAGCCCCGACGGCAGACTCGTCACACGAGTGGTCTCCGGTCACTGCTCGCCGGGTGCAGGGCTGGGGGTAGTGACTCATGGGAGACTGGGGACTTTCTCCGCAGGGCTCATTTCCTATTCTGAGAGCCTGCTGGGTCAACCTGAATGGCTGCGGCTGGCTGGCCGGGGGGAAGCTTGTGAAAAGCTTCTAGCCTGATTAGAGGAAAAGCCAGAGAGACATTCTCTTCCCTCTCACTGCGGTCAATTGCTATGATTAATAATCAATATTCCCAGGCACTTGAAGCCGGCAAGGTGACGTGTCACGCTGTTTATTATTACCCACCCGCTCTCTCCACCTGTCTAGTCTGACCACGGAGGCACAGGGCTGACATGGATCTTAGAATGTATCTCTGTCCTTGGGTTTTCCAGTCACAGGTCAGGTGGTTGGAAACAAGGTGGCCTCTGGCCTCACAAGGCCTGTGCTCACATCCTTGCCCCGCCATCAACAAACCGTGTGATTCTGGGTTAAGTCCCTTCGCTCCTCAGAGCAATTTCATTTCTACCTCTAAAAGTTCTTGTTAAATTTTGAAAGGACATCACCACTGCTCAGCACATGATAGGTGCTGATGTTATCTTCTGCCCTTTCCTTAAAACTAGCTTTTGTTTCCAAGAAGTGGGTGTATTGATGATGGTTAAAGGCAAGATTTCCCCACTGCTGCCTTTTGCATTCTCAGCCATATTGTACCAAGACCAACTCTTCTCCTGTGAAAGACAGTAGTTTATTCTTCTGCCTATTCTCTTGTTTGTGTAAAGGGCACAGCTAGCCTACTACTTGGGCTACTGGCCCAGGGAAAAAAGAAAGAGAAAAGGTCTCAACGTCTGTAGCCTAATGTCTCTGCCATATTTCTTTTATAAGAATGGCGGAGAAGAGTAACATCAGAGGCCTAGTTAATTCCTTCCTCAATCATCAGTGAAGAGCAGTTGTATTGAGTGAAGCAGAAGAGGTCTAATTTAGAAGTAAAGAAGGATTTTCCAACACTGATGAAAATGAAAAACAGCCTTCAGGAAGTTCTGAGTGATGAAAACTTTCAACTGTTACCATTCATGAGGTCTTTCCTAAGAAGCAAAGGGACCCAGGTCCACACCAGGCCCCCCAGCCCATGATTCCAGTGCTAGGAAGAGAAGTCTCCATAAGTTCTGGCTGTGAAAACCAGTGGGAGACTGGCTGAGTGAGATGGGCAGCTGCTGGAGTCCCAGGCAGTTCCTCTTAAAGGGCCTGCACACAGACTTATTCAGACTCACTCCCTCTCAGCTCCAGTTCTGGGGAAGCAGGTTGAAAGGCACCGGGGCCATAAGGGGAGGAACTGAAGTGTCTGGCATCAGAGCTAGGGCTGGAAGGGGCAGTTTTAACCCAGAGAGAAGTGCTAGAAGAGGCCGTTGTTCCTTTTCTGATCATTTCTCCCACAGAACCAGCAGGAAAGTACTGTGTCTGAATCACCATCAACCTGGCTATCACTGTTCAACCCACCTTGGTGATTCCCTGAGACCCCAGCTCACCAACTTGTGGGCTCACTCAAGCTGTTTTCAGTGGCCTTTCTATACTAATGGCCTGTGTTGGCTCATGCTTCAGACTTTCCTAAAATTTCTCAAACAGGCAGCAGCTGGCCTTGGTGTGCCCGTACCTCTCATTATGTGGACCCATGGAAACTATAAAAAAGAATGAGTCAGAAATGAAGGCCACCCTTAATGAAATGAAGAATAATTTACAGGGAATTAACAGCAGAGTAGATGAATCCAAAAAATAAAACAGCAATTTGGAATATCAGAATTCAAAATCCCCCCAATCAGTCCAACAACAACAACAGATTACAAAAAATGTGAGCATAATGTAAAAAGTGTCTGAGACAACTTCAAAGGTACCAACATTCACATCATCAGGGGCCTGGAAGGAGAAGAGAGAAAGAGAGCAATAAATTGAAAACCTATTTTAAAATATGATGATGAAAAATTTCCCTAACCTGGTGAGGGAAATAAACATACAAGTCCAGGATTTTGATGGTTGCCAGAGAGGAGAGGTATCGGGGAGTTCCGTGAAAGGGGTGAAGGAATTAAAAAGTAAAAATTGGTGGTTGTTACAGAATAGTCATGGGGATGTAAAGTATAGCATAGGGAGTGTAATCAATAATACTATAATAACTATATATTTTGTCAGATGGATATGAAATTTATAGGGATGATCACTTAGTAAGTTACATAATGTCTGATCACTGGGGTGCACACCTGAAATTAATATAATATTGTATGTCAACTATAATTGAAAAATAAAAAAATATGTTTTTATAAGAAAAATTTTGGTTATTGGTGGTGAGAAAACACAATAACAATCTGACTTGAAGCAAGTGTGCTATTCTTAAGATAATAAAAAAATATTCTGTCCTATTAGATCTTTAAAGAAAAGAGTGGTTTAACTTCTAATTTACATTTGTTATAGAAAGTTTAAAATCAAATGATTATATATTAAGCTTATTTGTGCAGCAATTAATTAATCTTTGAAACCACAATTTGCTGTTAACTTTAATCCAAATTGTCTGTTAGCATTTTACTATAATCTTAAGAATGCTCTGTGTGGCCTGACTTGGCAGTAGCACAGTAGATAGAGCATCGGACTGGGACATAGTGGACCCAAATTTGAAGCCCTGAGATTGCTGACTTGAGAATGGGCTCATCTGGTTTGAGCACAGCTCACCAGCTTGAACCCAAGGTCACTGGCTTGAGAAAGGGGTCAGTTGGTCTACTGTAGCCCCCCCACCCCGTCAAGGCACATATGAGAAAGCAATCAATGAACAAATAAGGTGCTGCAATGAAGACTTGGTGCTTCTCATCTCTCTCCCTTCTTGTCTGCCTATCTGTCTGTTCCTGTCTCTTCTTCTCTCTGTCTCTCTCTCTCTCTGTAACCAAAAAAAAAAAAGAAAGAAAAAAAGAAAAATAAAGAACATGTTTTAACAAAACTGTTACTACCCAAGGGATTGGGGGCTGGTGCTTCCTTATCCATAGTATCTCTGGGATTCAGGACTGTTTCCTACCCATTATATCTCAGGCACTGCCAACTATTGTGTCCTCTGAAGGAGAAATGCCATTTAGAATGCAGAAGTTTCTTTGTGTGTGTGTGTGTGTGTGTGTGTGTGTGACAGAGACAGAGAGAGAGACAGATAGGGACAGACAGACAGTAAGGGAGAGAGATGTTCTCATCAAATCTTTGTTGCATCACCATAGTTGTTCACTGATTGCTTTCTCATAAGTGCCTTGATGGGGAGGGGCTACAGCAGAGTGAGTGACCCCTTGCTCAAGCCAGCAACTTTGGGCTCAAGCTAGTGACCTTTGGGCTCAAGCCAGTGACTATGGGGTCATGTCTATGATCCCACGCTCAAGCCAGCGACCCTGTGCTCAAGCTGGATAAGCCTGTGCTCAAGCCGAAGACCTTGGGGTTTTGAACCTGGGTCCTCCATGTCCCAGTCTGATACTCTATCCACTGCGCCACCACATGGTCAGGCAGAAGCTTCCTCTTTTTAAAAATTTTTATTTATGCCTGACCTGTGGTGGTGCAGTGGATAAAGTGTTGACCTGGAACTCTGAGGTCGCTGGTTCAAAACCCTAGGCTTGCTTGGTCAAGGCACACATGTGAGTTGATGCTTCCTGCTCCTCTCTGCTTCTTTCTTGCTCTCTTCTAAAAAGTAAAAAAAATAAGAATTTTATTTATTCATCTTTTTGAGAGAGAAAGGGAAGGAGAGAGGGAGGGGGAGAGAGAGAGAGAGAGAGAGAGAGAGACATCAATCTGGTTCTGTATGTGCCCCAACTGGGCACTGAACTGGTAACCTTTGCAGTTTGGGATGATGCTCTAACCCATCAAGCTATCTGGCCAGGACTACAGAAGCTTCTTTATTGCAGTGAGGTTAGATCTTGGGTAGGAGGTGATTACAAATTCAATCTCATCTCTCTCTTGAGCTTGGCGTAGGTTTTCACATAAATCTGCCTTATGCTATTCCTGTTTGCTATTCCATTGACTTTGACACTCAGACTGGCTGTAGCTCCAGAGCAGTTCCAGCTTCCTAGGAATTTTGAGCTTTCTTCTTCGACCCTAAAGCTCATGTCAAATCTTCTTTTGCATCTTCTAGGCCCTTATTCAGATGTCTCCAGCTTCCTTGTAATCCAGCTCCAGCATGTCTCTGTGCCACTCTCTGCTCATACTGGCCCTTATCCAGCTTTACTGCTTGAAAACTATTTTCCTGTTGCTCCTTGAACTTTCTGAATTTAGCTCTTCTAAAAACCCAGGTGTCCTCGTACCTCTTATATCCCTCACTAACATATTTGGAGATGTTTAGCTCTTATTCCCATGTCTTGTCTTTACAAACTCTGTCATAAATCTCATCATATCTAAATCTTAATTGTAGGACTTACTCTGGTCCTAGGAAGATTTAACAAACTCTCAGTTCACATCGAATCATGGTAAGGAGTGAGGTGGGGAGAGATCAGAAGTTCTGGCCATATAAGCATGAGGTGTTTTACAAAGAGGCAGGAAACAAAGATGTGTTTCCCTGGCCATCTTCTTTTTATTTATTTATTTATTTCTTGCAGGTACATTTATTTATACTAGCAAGAAAATGGTATACAGCATGTCGCATCCTCCTATCTAAGAGAGCTCAGATCTACAGCCAGACGAACGCTCCCCCCACTGTGTACTCCAGGTTCAACTGGTTAGTGATGACCGTGAGCAGGTGTGCGACTCAAAGCTTTCAAAACCTTACTTCTTTTATCAGCACTCCTGATTTTGTAAATAATGAAGCCCTTCAGTCCCATTCCTACCCAATTATTTTGGTAAACCTGGGTGTAGTAGGGCTTCATTGGGATCCAAACTTTTTTAATGAAGCGCGAGAGAGCAAGTACCTCAGCTGCCTCTGCTCTGAGATGATCTCCTAGCCAGAGATTTTCAAGTGTAAACTTCAAGCCATATCCAGCTACTTGACTATAATTACCATAACCAGCTTCTGTCTGGTGACATGAGAAGAGAAACACTATTCTCTGGTTCTAGCCTTCAGATTTTCTTGCTTGTATTATTGCACCAGGTTAACTGAACTTTTTATCTTCTCTGTTACCCCCTGAATCCATTCTGTACATTGGTAGGTCAATCTTGGGTAAGTCCTTTCCTCTTTCTGATCCTCAGTTCCCTTAATCTCAGTGGAGGCTGGACTAAACAGTCTCTTGATAGTGTATGATTTCCTTCCATTTCCCATCCTTCTCTTCCTCAGAGGGCTAATCCCATCCTTCTCTCTCAGGCCCTCTTTACATCACTTTTCTTCACTTCCCCACCTTCTGACCTCTCTTTCCCCACTTGGACTCCACTGTCCCCTCTCCCTTTTAGTAGTGTGTTCAGCTGTTTGACTCTCTCTCTCTCTCTTTCGCGTGTGCGCGCGTGTGTGTATGAAGGTGTTGTTG
Source organism: Saccopteryx leptura (assembly GCF_036850995.1). NCBI lineage: Eukaryota > Metazoa > Chordata > Mammalia > Chiroptera > Emballonuridae > Saccopteryx > Saccopteryx leptura. The sequence continues at coordinate 70,375,810 of NC_089516.1, read as the reverse complement.
GCAATGGTCATGGGGAATGACATGCAGGGGATTTCCACTTTTGGAATGGATAATGAAAGTTGGAGTCTCCAATCAACTTTCCCAGCCCCTTTAAGTGCTTAGCCGTGTTCCAGGCCCTTGTGTGCTCTAGGAGAATATAAATGAGGGAATGAGTGAGTTCTCTGAACTTCTGGGAGAAAAGGGTCATGACAATGCCAAGGAATGTGATTGGCTGCCATTGCTACCCTTGCTGCTGAGTCTTTCTGGAGAATGCTACTCTTCCTCAGGTCAGCCGATCAGCTCAAAAAAATGGTTTGGGCAGGGAACTTCGTTTACTCTAGCACACATCAATGCATCTTGGCAGTCATGAGAGAAACTGAGGCATGTTGACTCATGGACATTGTTAAACTGGGAATCAGAGAAGCTGGGACAAGACTACTGATTTGAGAATTCAAATGAAAGGCCAATCTTTATGCAACCCCACTAGACCCAACTATTTTCCTAGGGAGTCTACTCCTTTTCTCATCATTTTATGATGTCAGAGTGGGGGAAAGGACCTTGGAAGCCCAGCAGTCTAGCTGTTTCCTGTTATAGAAGAGAAAACTCAAGACTAGAGAAGGGAAGGAACTTACCCAAGGCCACACAGTGGTCACAAAGTGAGTGGCAAAGCTACCACTAGAAGCCAGGTGTCCTGTTTATCCCCCTCAAATATCCTTTCCATTGTCCCAAGTTGGCTTATCATCTCTGAGGTATGAGATGCTCTACTTCATGTAAGATATTCAGAATAGCTGCCAATGGATGGGGGGGGGAGGACTATGGCCAGCCACTTTCTTTCTTTTTTTTTTATTTATAAATTTTTATTAATTTTAATGGGGTGACATCAATAAATCAGGGTACATATGTTCAAAGAAATTCAGACAACTAGTTAACTGCTGCAGTCTAGAACACTGCTGTGTTGGGATTCTGCGACCTTGAAAAGAAGTGGATAGAGTACTGGCAGACACATCTCAGGCAGTGGACTGGGGGAACCTCTAACCTTAGGGAATTATAGCCTTATCAGAAAGTGAATTTAGTAAATCAGCCAATGTGTTGGGGGAAGGGCTATAGGATCAGGATGTTGATTTGAAGAAGGTGGAAACTGGGATTTGAAGGAAAGCAAGTACTAGAGGACAGATATTAGGAGCAGCCCCATTCTGATGAAAATGAGGATTGAATAAAGATGGGGAGGAAATATGAGGGAAAATGGATATGGAGTCCTACATAAGAGAATGGATGAAGTGTTGGAGGAGATGAGGGAGTTTAGCCAAGAAAAGAAACATTTCAGAGACATGGGATCTTCAGATCTCCGAGGAGTTGTTAGGGACAGCAGGGAATTTGTGTGGCCCCAAAGAGCAGATGTGAGATCAACAGGCAGAGCCACAGTGAAAAGGAGTTTAGAAAGGAAGAACTTTCTAAGAGTCGGAGCTGTCTTGAGAGGGATCAGACAGTTTTAATAGGTAGCAAGAACCCCATCATTGGAAAGTTGGAGCCAAGTGCTGCTTAAGTCTCTGCCAGGGTGCGGCCCAGTGTCCAGCCCTCCTTTGGGGTGGGGCCGCATGGCCCGGATACGGAGGGCTAGGGGCTATGAAAGGGGTGGGAGAGGAGTAGGGTGGATCTCGGTGGTCGGGTGGATACCCTACTTGGGGCGCTTAGGCCCAGTCCAGCACCCCACGTGGTTGGTGTGGCCGGCCTGGGCAGGGCAGGGCTGGGCGGGGCGAGGCAGGCGGCCGGCAAGAAGGCGGGCGTGAGGGCAGGGAGCGGCGCGGAAGCCCGGCCACATAAAGACGCGGGCAGTGCGACGGGGGCGGTTCTTTCCTGGGTGGGGTTTGTGAAGTCGTGGCCCGTTAGCAGGAAGCCGAGCAGTCCCCGGGACGCTAGTGAAAGACCCAATCCGAGTCCCTAGCTCCCGGAGTCAGAGCCGTGTGTACTGCGCGTTCAACGCTGCCCGACAGTTCCCAGCCAAACTTTGCCAACTCCGCCGCCTTTGCCGTCACCATGCCCAAGACGGTGAGTGCAGGGGGTGGGCGCTGCTGGTCCTGGAGGCTCTAGCTGGCCCTTGTAGCCCCTTGGTGATGGCTAGGGGCTTGGCCAGCCACCCGCCCTCGCGGGATGCCGCGCCCTGCGCCAAGGCCTGGGGTGGGGAGGGCGGGAGTGGAGTCCTAGTATGGTGCGCCCCTCCGAGGGGAGGGTGAAGTGGTCCCGGACTTGAAGTGTGGACTGGGAGGGGCTGGTCTGTTTCTCAGATTCCAGTTCCTGTGTCTGGGATGCGACAGTAGGGAAAGCTTCCTTGGGGGCCCAAGTTCTCCTTTTGTCCCTGACAGGCCATGGGCGCGGGGAAGAAGACTCTGGTCCAGAGGAGAACACATGCCCCAGTCCAGGAATTGGCGCCTTCTGGGGCACGGCTGCCACTGCTCGGGAGGGGCCTTGAGAAGCTAGGAGGAGGAGATGTTAAGGGCGGATCCCGCACCCCCACTCATCTTTCCCACAGACTCCTCAGGCGGCCTCAGCTGTTTTCCACTAGGAGAGGAGGAGAGAGTTGTGGAGAGACTCATCCAGGCTGCTTGCTTTTACCCAGGAGCGATAACACTTCACTAGGCATCAATTTGAGGAGGAGGTCTGCCCAATTTTAGGGGAGAAAACTGGTTTCTTCCTCCTCTCCGCTTGCCAAATCTCTGCCCTTCCTATTATTTAATAGCTCCCTATCTCATCTTTTCCCCCCTGGACTGTTCTATGAAGTGTATATTCTCCTGTGGGCTACACCTTTCTAGAGTGGTGGTAGCTTCTAGGATCTGGTCTCCACCCCACTGGCTGTTATGAGAAGAGCTGCAGCCTCTTGGGAGTGGGGCCTAGGGGGGCCGGATGCCCAGGAGGGAGGGGACGGGGAGGAGTGTGCCTGAATAATGAGCCCTGCTTGCTTTTGTGCAAGTCATGCCAAATGGCTGCTGGGGCCCTTCCCTTGCCCAGGAAGGCCTGATGACCACCCTGCTTTGAGTCGCTTAGGCCAAGCAGCTTGTTGGGCTGGCCTCAGCTTAATGGTTCACTTGGATGCCGCTCCCTAGGACTGCCTGATCCTTGTAGAGCTGAGACAGTGACTAGTATCCTTAAGAAGGGCTGAGGGTATCGGCATGAGAGGAGCGAGGACACAGTTCTTTGGGTGTGTTGAGCTTTGATTGCCACGTTGCTGTGTTCCAGCCTTACTGCCAAGTCATTCTTGCCCTTGCCGAACGCTGTCCTTCAGAAACACTAAGTTTTCAACAAGCATGTGGTTCTATCATCTCTCATAAATTGCTTGTGGCTTTATGGCATGAGGTTTTTCCACTCTTGCCTCCTCTCCCCCAACATACATACTACACACAAAGTGAGAATGGTTCTGAAAAGTGAGGAAAAGACCACACTGTCTCTGCCAACACAGAGGATTATAAAGGACCTTCCAGGATGTTCTCCTTGGGTTTATCTTTCTATAGTTGATTCCTTGACTCCTCTTAAGGTGTGGCTTTGCCTAGATAGGTGGGTGAATCTCTAGGACTAGACTTTCCAGTGACCTCTTTTTTATAGTGGCATTTCTTATTCTCAATTCTGTGATATCTCATATTTAAACACAAAATGATGGGTCTGGAAATTGTCTCAAAGTGACCTTAACCATTTCATCCTCAGTCAAAAGTGGTAAAGAAGATGGCATGGTGACCCTTTTCCTGGGTGTAGAGAGAGATGATTATGACCTGTTTGAGGTCAACCCTAGGGTACTGAATGTACCTAGACACTGATGGTATTTTTATGCAGATTGACTGAAACTTGAATCAGGTTGGAAGAGAGGGCTGAATTTTGATGGGTTGGAGGATTTGGATAGTTTTCCATGCTGTTTGGCTCAAGGGATGGTCAACTTCTGGGAGAAACAAGTATATCATGCCTTAACTTGAGAAGGATCTCAGAGACTGTAACTGGAAAGGGGATCTGGCCTTTTAGGTCTGCCTAGGGCAGGCTGGTATTGTGTGGGTTTTTGAATTTGTGAAGAAAAAAATTCACAGCATGAGTCCAAGTGATTTTGAGAGTCTGTTTGTTAAAGCTAGGGACAGTGAGAAAAGAAAGGGCTTAGGACAGATGAAGCAACAGGACAGTGGTTAGGTGGGGCTGCTTTGGTTTTCTAGAAACCTTATGGGAAAGAAATGAACCTACACTGGAAAGTCAGAGAAAAGGGGGGTTTGGAGACAAATTCAGGTGGTTAGACTGAATGAGCTGCCACTACCTATTGAACCCCTGGTTGCAAGTCTTGTGGGGATGCTTAGAGTTTAGGAAATGCATGCCTGTGGGGGAAGAAGAGGGGGAAGGGAAAGGCACTGGCATGCTAGGTGGCATGCTGGGCGTGCTCCCAGGAGGGAGCACTAGGTCCTTTGTTTTGAGGGCTTTTAGAGACTGGGAGTCTGAGGGAGGATTTCAATAGAGTATTTATCAGGTCGTGGTCTCTACTGATTGGTCACTGCCAGGGCAGGGGGGTCATTAATCATTGCAGCCGGTCCTGGGGTCACACACCTGGGGTTTTGCTGCCTTTCTGGGCCTGAAGCCGAAATACAACTGAAGCCTAGATGTCATCTTTAAGGAAGTGACCTTCAGTATCTGTAAATTGCTCAGCTAGTTTGTTCAGCTATTTGCCTCAGTTTCCGCATTCTACTTGCCAAGGAGTTTTTTCTAGCTTCTTACTATTCTGCATCAAGACTAGCAATCTAACAACTCTCTTCTCTCTCCTTATCTCTTTCTCTTTCAGCTAATGAGGTTATTTAGGACTATAGGAAAGACCTACCAAAGGCCATATGGTGACAGAATCAAGATTGGGGTCCAAGCTTTTTAATGCTAATCACATTGACCCTGTATTCTGACTTGGTTATTTGGTTCTTAAATTTGAGTCCCCTCTCTTGCTCAAAACAAGTTGCCACATTTCTTTTCAGGTCTTCCTGGTCCTCAGGTAAAAAGAAGTGGGCAAAGTAACCAATGTTGTCATTTATGTGGTATACTGGTGAGAGTTGGGGGTGTCACGAGGTGCCTCCTGTTTTTTTTATTTTTCACCTCAGTGTTGAGGTATCCAGGGGCACACCCTAGTTCACTGCATACCAGCTATTAGCTTTAATGTTAAACCGTAAAGAACAGACACCTACACTTGATCTTGGCCAAAATGCTGGGAAGTGATACTAGTAGCTTTAATGAAGGGGACAAAATTCTCTTGTTCTCTGCTCCATCTGCACTAGTCTGTTTTAGGCTATTTCTGGAATGTTGTAGGTATGGAAGGGTAGTGGAAAAATCAAATCCATTCATTCATATGAACCATGTCTATAGTCTATCCAGGGACAGTTTCACTTTTGCAGCCAACTATCTCCCACAGTCAGCCCAGCTTCCCCTAAATCTGTTAAAACATGCCCCTCTTAACACCCTCCCTGCCAATTCTTAGAGTCTGCTTCTAGTTGCCAGTTTCCTGGGTCTGTTTCAGTAGCCAGATTGGATAAGTTATTAATTGATGTCTACATTTTTTGGTGATGATAAGGAAGTTGCAAAAAACAAACAAACAAACAAAAAAACCCCAAACACACACACAAAGACCTTTTTCTCTCTTCCTACCTTCTTTAACTGTTTTTAGATCACACAGTCTCTGAGACACTCTTGGATTCCCTAAAAAGAGACTGTTTTGAATTTTTAAGGTGTTCTTGAGTTTTGGGTTTGTTGGAGTTCAAAAGGTTCTTCACAACTATCAAGTCCAACACTTTTTATTGTATACATAGGGAAACTGAGACCTTCAGATAGGGAGAGACTAACCTAGAATGATGCACCATGTCAGTAGCAAAGCTAGGACATGAATATAGGTCTTACAGGGTCAGTTTTGTTAAACCTCTTGTTTGCTGGATTTTTAGCCCTAGCTTAAAAGGTCAGGGAAAAGGTATCCAGTAGTCATTGATGGGGCCATCCACGTCAGCAGCCATAGAGCCCACCCAGTTTCTTGAAGTATTTGAAGGATTCTGCTTTCAGCTAAACTTTAACAGGGTCTATGTGGACTATTTATTCTCTTGCCATTCCTAGCATTGCTTGAGCCACTCGAGTGGCACTAAAGTGGTACTTGGTGAATAGGAGGAAAAATCTGTTGTTGTTGTGCTTTTTTTTACAGAGAGAGAGAGTCAGAGAGAGGGGTAGATAGGGACAGACAGACAGGAGCGGAGAGAGATGAGAAGCATCAATCATTAATTTTTTGTTGCGACACCTTAGTTGTTCATTGATTGCTTTCTCATATGTGCCTTGACCGCGGGCCTTCAGCAGACCGAGTAACCCCTTGCTCAAGCCAGCAACCTTGGGTCCAAGCTGGTGAGCTTTGCTGAAACCAGATGAGCCTGCGCTCAAGCTGGTGACCTCGGGGTCTCAAACCTGAGTCCTCCGGATCCAACGCTCTATCCACTGTGCCACTGCCTGGTCAGGCAAAATCTCAGTTTTTTTAACCCTTGAAATAGCCCTGCCTGCAGGCTTCAGTGTGGGGCAGTGGATAAGGAATGGTGATTATGTGAGAGAAGAGTGGCTCTTTGGATCCTGCATCTCTTCACTTCCTTGGTTCTCTGGTTTACTTGGCCTTTGTGAAAGCATAGATGATAGAGACAACAGGAATCATCCTGGAGATTTCCTTTAGGCTTCTTGTATAGTCCTCTGGGAAGAGAGGGGAGGGTGGGGCAGAGGGTCTTCATGGAACCCTTCATTGAAGGCACCAACTAATCTATAGGCTTTCATGTTAGCCTTGGAGAGGGGAAAGTTGATCTTTGAGTGGGTGACGGTGGTGGTGTTGACCACTAGTCTGCTAACTCTACATTATTCTCTAGTTGCTTGTAATAATAGGTTGTTTAAGGGTGTTCTTGCTTTTCTCTCTCTTCCTTTTTCATGAAACTTCTTTAATGAATAGTGGAGTTGAAAGGGACATTTAGAGGTCATCTGGTCTATTTTCTTGACTCCAAATCCAATTCTCTCTGGATGTGATAAGATGACAGCTACATATATTCTGAACTATGTTCTAATAGTTTTGCTTGACAACAGTGTGTCTAGGTCCCTTTGTATTTTCTAGAAGTCCCCTTCACTAGAATTTCTAACTTCAAGGTCTCCATAGAGGAGATGATCTGGTATACCAACATTACTAGGGTTGGATTTTTTATGGCTAGTCACTGAAAAGTGGCATCATTACTGGTTTGAAACAGTATGTTTCTGATCTTTCAGAGATACAGCTGAGTTTATCGTGTATATCTTTCTTAACTCACCATCTTTTTTCCCTGCTACTCCATATCACTGTTCTGCCCTGTCGGGCAGATAAAATATATTATGCTCACTTTGTTAAAGATGGTGCTGCCCACGTGGAAGCCCGTCACCCAGGTGATTGCTTGGCATGGGTGTGATTATATTCATGTGTGTTGGGGCCAGCTGTGGGCAGGCAGGATCCTTGTAGCCTGGGGCTTGGTTTTAGGACTAAGCCTTTCCCACCCTTTTTGATGTTGGGTGGTGCAATCCCATCATGCCTCAGATAAGTGACTTTGTATTAGAGACTTCCCTATTTGTAAATTGGATTAAAGGTTTGGATTTCTACACTATAAAGTGGGGCAGATCAGAAGTTTGCTCTCTCTTGATTTCTGAGATTAGCATTAGAGAGGAGAGCAGAGAAAGGCCACACGAAGGAGGCCAGGAGAAGCAGCCAAGATGGTGGAGTGCTGAGTGAGAAGCCAGTTTGTGCAGAGTTTGTGCAGGGAGAAGGAAGGAGATGGGGAACAGAGGTAGAAACCTTTGATTCTAGGAAACTTGGATAAGTCAGTGGCTTTGTGAGCACTGAATGAGTGGGTTTTGGAGCCCAGTGTGTGTTTTTACTTGCCCGCTGGGTGCAAGCTAGGATTAAAGATGATGGCCCACCAGCTTTTGGCTTCGTTGTTTCTTTACCGACTGTCCTAATCCAATGAGAACCTGCATGGGCTAGGCTGCTGTGATGGTGTCTGTGCCTACTGGCCTTACATGCCCCCATAAAAAAAAACACAAAAAACCCAAACAAACCCAGAATACAAGGGCAGTCTCTTTTAGGGCAATCTATTGGCTAAATGAAGGAGTTGCTGTTGTCATGATTGACTGCCTTTGCTGTTCATCCCTCCTCCCATTTCATGCTTGATAGAGCTGAAAACTTTAATTCTAGGTTCTGATTTGTGGTACTTGGAGGATTAGCTCAGGACCCCATTGATTTCAAAGGTGGGTGTTGGGAAATGGCAAGTAACAGTGACATGATAAATTTTCTTTTTTTCATGTAAGAACATCTTCCCTGTCCTCAGTCAACTGATCCAAAATCAATGGGTCTTTAGGCAAGACCCTGCTCCAAGCACTCAAAGTCTTTTCAGTTTATCATAAGGGAACTGTACTAGTAATAGGTATGCTCTGGGCACCCTTCTGATACTGATGTTCTTGAGACATTCTTTCCACAAAATTTCTCAAAATTTGAGTGCCTACCATGTACTAGGCAGTGTATGCTCGCAATATATAGTTGAACAACACCTGCTAAAATATATATTCTTATTTCCTTATACCTCTGGAATGCTGTTTCTTCCTGGGTATTGAGTTCAGGATAGAGAGTTTCTAGCTTGGGAATTGGTTTATTTCATTAGTAACTCTGACAGGAACACTGAAGAACAAGAAAGAAACCAATGAGACTATATTATGAAAGCTGTGGGTTGACTGAAGAGTCGTAGACAAACACTTCATGAGTTTCTCTCCCTTTTTTCTCATGGCCTGTAGGTAGGTAGCATAGACTTCTTGTAGTTCTTCTGACAGGTCAGAAAACTATTAGGTTATATTTTAAGTTCACTTAAAACTCATTAATGTGGCCTGACCAGGCAGTGGCGCATTGGATAGAGCGTCGGACTGGGATACAGAGGACCTGGGTTTGAGACCCCGAGGTCGCCAGCTTGAGTGTGGGCTGATCTGGTTTGAGGAAAAGCTCACTAGCTTGAACCCAAGGTCGCTGGCTCCAGCAAAGGGTTACTTGGTCTGCTGAAGGCCCGCGGTCAAGGCACATATGAGAAAGCAATCAATGAACAACTAAGGTGTTGCAACGCACAATGAAAAACTAATGATTGATGCTTCTCATCTCTCTCCATTCCTGTCTGTCTGTCCCTGTCTATCCCTCTCTCTGACTCACTCTCTGTCTCTGTAAAAAAAAAATTAAATTAAATTAAAAAAATAAAACTCATTAATGTGGTAGTTATATATATTGGTAGATATTAAGAAGCGGGTGGGTATAAATTGATCTAAGGTATCGCCGCTAGTGAGCTGAGTGCCAGCTGTTCTGGGGTACAGCATTTCCAATGCATCTGTGTTTAGGATGACCCCAAACTTCCTCAGCCTATTTATTATCAATTAAATTTATTGGAGAGACTGGTTAATAGAATCATTAGGTTTCAAGTATACAATTCTGATACATGATTTGTATATTGCATTGAATGCACACCACCCAAAGTCAAACCATCTTATATCATCTTATATTTGACCCTCTTTGCCCTTTGCTATCCTCCCAACCCCTTTTACTCTGGTAGCCACCATACTGTTGTCTGTTTTGTTTTTCTTGTTTGTTCATTTGTTGCTTTCAGTTTTATATCCCACATCTGAGTGAAATCATATGGTTCTTAGCCTTAAGCTTCTTTTTAACTGATTGTCCTGGATAGTCTAGGTGTCTCATAGTAGTGTTTTGAGCCACATAGCAACCGAGCTGGTGTTAAACATTTGAGTTCAACCTTTATGTTTTAGATGAGGTTACCAAAGCCCAGAAAAGGGAAGTGATTTCAGTGAAGTGGTTGGTAATAGGGCTTGGACTAAAATCAAACTTGCCTGGCCTATGGTATAAGGGAGGAACTTCACATGTGTGACTTCTAAATGGCACTCATTGTAGGATGCTCAGTGCTTTCTTCCTCTGTTTTGAGGGTGACCTGACCATAGTGTTCCTATGGTCATTACTATGGTCATGGGAAGAGTAAGTCCTTCTGAGTGTATAGAGCTGACATCAAAGGTTACTTTATATGGAGATGGTTCAGGTTCCACTGTGCTTTTGGGACTCTTTGTAGCACTTCCCAGAAAGGTAAGTGTTCTGCTTTGACTGTGAAGGGTGTTGGAAGGCGGATGTGTACACTGAAAAGGATGTAAGGAGGGGAGACTAGCCACATTTTTCTGCTTGAGACTAGGCCTCACTGTCTTAAGAGTTCTTATAGAGTACAGTTATTTATTTTCCATATTCATATCTAGAGGGGCCACCCAGCTTGTTTGGGATCACGTCAAGTTGGTAACAATTTGAGTAGGAGAACTTGGCTTTTTTGATTCCCAAGCCAGTCTTAGAGGGATGACTCTTTTCACTCAGGGAACACAGACTTCCAGATAATTTGCTTTGTGGTGATTATATTAACAAGATGGCTGCAATGGAGTTTCCCTAAATAGCTTCTGCAGTAGCAGGTTTCAGTCAGTGGGTGACTCAGTTCTTCTGGGGACTCAGAATGACTTTTTTTTCTTCTTCCTTCCTGCCCCTCACCCAAATTCCCCACTTTATTTTCACCATTTAAAAATTTGAACTCTGACTTTTTTGTATTCTCACTTAGTACTCCAGCTTGAGCTGTTCCCTTGAGTTAGGAGGATGTTATGGTACTGTCCTTTCCACTTTTGTGCCAATATCTGCTGCTGTAGCAGCCATTTGAACTTAGATGGCAGTCTCCTGACCTGAACATTCACTAGTCACCTTTAAGTGTTGTAGGCTACCTAGTGTAGGTAGCTAGCCAAAAAGAATTGTTTTCAAGCCTTTATAGAAAGGGAGCATAAAATAGTGGTGGAACGCACAGACTCTGGAACCAGACTGCTTGGGCTCAAATCCCAGCTCTATGACCAATAAGGTGTGTAGCTTTGGGCAAGTTTCTTAACTTCTGTGCCTCATTTTCCTCAACTGTAGAGTGAAGATAATAGTACTTATCTCATAGGCTTGTTGTGAATATTAAATGAGGCAATTCAAATAAGGTGCTTAGAACTGTACCTACCGTCTAATAAGTGCTATGCAGATGTTAGCTATTTATTTATACATTTTATTTAGAAAATTAGATTTAAAGGGGTGACTTTGGTCAAAAAGAGTACATAGGTTTCAGGTAAACATTTCTATAGTATTTGAACTGTTGATTATATTGTCTATCCATCATGCAAAGTCAAATCATTTTCCGTCACCTTATATTTGTCCCTTTACTCCCTTCCCCCAATTACAATTATTTATGAAACTCCTATATGCCCGACCCTTTTTCTAGGTAAGATGAGTAAGAAAGAAGGTAGGCAGTGGTTAGTAGGTATTATTTACCTAGTAATACAAATAATAAATGGAGGTTCTAATTACTCCTTTTGTAGCTCTTCTATTTAATTGGAGATTTAGGGTTCACTCACTTAAAAACAATTGTAAAAATATAGTTTAAATATCATTTTCTAGAGATCTTGAGAAGAAAGGGTTTGACCGGGACATTTACAGGGCCTTAAAGGATGTGTACACTTGGGGGAAGTGGCCATTCTGGATGGGAGAGGTATGTGATTTTGGTATGTGGGCACAAACTGGTTGGCCCTGGGCCAGCGCTCTCTTGAAAGTGATTTTGTCTGAAATGAAGGAGGGCATGTGGTACTGACTGTTTCAAGGGGAACAACAGAGTACATGTGAGCATAGACCAAGTTGCTGGTGCTGTGGTTGGGTGGAGCCAACAATCTTGTCTCAATTGGTGAACCTTCTGAAAGGGTTCGTTGAGGAAGACTGCACTTGGGTTTTCCAGAATTGGGTGAATTAAGTAAAACAGATTTTGTTATCTTTGTTGCCCCCATAGGTTATTTGAGAGGCTCCTTTCTTCATGTTTCCATATGAGCTAAACCAAGCAATAAAACATACTGATTACTCTCTTGGTCCATACCCTAAAAACAGCTTTCAGTTCTTTTAATGCCTTTGCTATATGTAAAGCCAGGAGGCACAGCCAGGGCTACCATCACAGCAGCCAGGCCCATGCAGGTTCGCATTGGATTCGGACAGTCGGTAAAGAAACAACGGAGCCACAAACTGGTGGGCCATAGTCTTTAATCCTAGCTTGCACCCGGCGGGCAAGTAAAAACACACACTGGGCTCCAAAACCCACTCACATTCAGTGCTCACAAAGCCACTGACTTATCCGAGTTTCCTAGAATCAAAGGTTTCTAGCTCACCAGCCTTATTCTCCTCAGTTCCCCATCTCCTTCCTTATCCCAGATACAAACTCTGCACAGACTGGCATCTCACTCAGCACTCCGCCATCTTGGCTGCTTTTCCTGGCCTCCTCCACGTGGCCTTCTTCCGCTGCTGGCTCTACTCTCTCTGCTCTCTCATGCTAACCTCAGGAACCAAGCGCGCAAGCTCCCGCTCCTCCCCATTTTATAGTGTAGAAATCCAAACCCTTAACCAATATACAAAATAGGGAAGTCTCTAATACAAAGTCACTTTCTGAGGCATGATTGGATTGTACTACCCCACATCAAAAAGGGTAGGAAAGGCTTAATCCCAAAACCAAGCCCCAGGCTACAAGGATTCTGCCTGCCTTTAGCCCACCCCAACACACATTAATATCACCTGGGTGACAGCCTTCTCGTGTTATCTTTAACAAAGTGAGCATAATACATTTTATCTGCCCAACACTATATGATAGGTATTTGGGTTAGGATGGAAATGAAGGGAGGATTTCTTTGTCTGTGACTGTGATAGGTTAAGGAGTGTGGCATTTTCTGGCCAGGGTCTTTCTGAAACATCTGGACCTTAAACTTAGAGAAAGGGTCCTTTGGATTACTTTCAAGGCACAGTTATTTGGCTGTGTGTGATGACAGAACTAGATTTGATTCTCTTTTCAATGGGCTTTTTGTGGCATAAAGTAAGTTTTTACATAGCTTCTAGGCCCCTAGTATGGTGACCTACTACTGTGCTTGCTTCGTAGTAATGTTTTGCCAGGTAGCTCCTGTGATTGATGACTTTGAAAATTGAAGTTTCTTTTTTTTTTTTTTTTTGAAGTTTCTTTTTATCCCTGGTGATCCTTCTACTTTGTGAGAATTTGATAGATGCTTGTGTGGCCAGGGTATCAATCAGGGCCTAATAAAATAAAAGTTGAGATGTAGGCATTTGTTGTGATAGGAAACAAAGTAAAATCCTGAGGAATCCTTTCCTGAAGATATATTTGAGAGGTCACAGGGGCCAGGCCCTGGGAGGAGGGAGCAAAGCATGCCTATTAGGCTTGTTCAGCATTTCCTTCCCTCTCTTTAGTCCTGACCTCCCTTAAATACCTGGGAAGGATTAAGGCTTGTTTTTCTACAGTGAAGTATGTTTAGATAAGCTCCCTGACCTTACTCTCTTGGTCTAATCTTCCTCCTACCCCCCATCCTTTTTTAGAAATTAGCCTGAATGTTAGATGAAGTACAACCAGAGGCTTTTACCTGTTGTAATCTTTAACTGGGATTTTCTAATCTGTGGTATGGAGTTGGAGGGGGTCAAGGCGTCAGCCAATTTGGGTGTCAGTTGTTAAGTTGTACATATCTTTGCTATCTTCAAGGGTTTTAAGTGAGCTAAATTCCTCTCCAAACCTCCTTGCGTATACTCCTGGGAGATTAACGAACCTATAGCAGTTTTCTTGAGAACCAATTTACTTAACCTCTTTGTCTTTGGATTTTTTCTCTAACATGAAAATATTAACAGTATTAGAAACATGTATTCACAATAGAGAAAAATCCCCATCTTGAGGTTCCTTTCTCCTCTTGGCAGCTGGGTCCTAGTTATTCTAACATGTTTGGTGAGAATATTGGCCATTTTACTTCCGGGTTACACCATACCTCTCTGCTGGTCCTTGCAGAGCTGTTCCAGCAGGGCCTATGGTGGGCCTGTAAGAAATCTAGCCTGGCTATTACCTTTCTCTCTGTCATGGCCTGGGCATTTTCCTAAGGTTGGGAGTTTGCCTCCTGGCCTTAGGCCAGTTGCCAGAGGAAACCAATGACTAAAGGCTTCCTCCCCGTGAAGTCAACTTCTGGAACCTTTCCTGATGATTTTCTACGAGTCAAGTATGCCTTATTTGGCTATTTTCTCCCCCCTCAAATACCCTTTGCCACCTCAACTAGTCCTCCCTTCTCTTTTGGTACAGGGAACACATTCCTCAAGTTTATATAGTGTCTGTCACCTGCAAATTTTCCTACTTGTTTAGGGCCTTGTTAGAGCCAGACGTGAGACATTTTGATGGGATTGGGGATGAGTGGGAGAGGAGAAGAAGATGGGAGAGCTTTGGGATGAGTGATTTTTTTTTACCCTGATTTCTTATTTCTCCTTGTCCTCTTGACCCTGCCCAGTTACCCTACTCTAGCTCCTTACCTAGATCTCTGATAGGGTAGGAGTAGTATTGCCTGGCCTGAAAAGGCTCAGACTGTGGGGTTGGGGCAGGGTGGGGGAAGGCAGGGGTTCTCAGCAGCTGAAATAGTTCCTTTAGAGTAGGTAAAGCCTTCTAGTTGGTAAGTTCTTTGTATGTGCTTTCAGTATGCCTATTCAAAGTCCCTCTGCCTCCCATCCCCAATATTGAACTGTCTAGCCCTAGGTTGGAAAAGCTGAGCTTTTGACACAGTTTGGGACACTTGTCTGGATTTTAACCAATGATGTTTAGTAGAAATGTTACAATGAAAAGAAGAGTAGACCATCAAATCAGGATACCTGGTTTTTAGTTTCTGCCTTTGTGACCTTGGCTAAGTCACTTTTATTGGCCTTTGTTTTCTTATCTTTAAAATGAGAACATTGGCTTTTTCTGACTTCCTGATTATTTGTGCCCAGTCTTTAAGAAATAAGGGATTCTTGGAAAGAGTGTAACTGAACAGAGAGCAGTGACAATTTTGAGAAATTTCCCTCTCCACTTTAGAATGGCACTGAGAGTGTCATTCTCCCCCTCCCCCAGTTATCAATGTGTAAGTATCCCTCTCTATTAAAGTGAGCTTGCAGAAAGATATTGGATCCACCTACTACAGAGCTTGATGTGAGCAATCCTGGCTTGGAGAGACAACTGTTGACTCTTTTGGGTGGGGCCTTCTAGTCCAGCCTGCAAACTGCAGTTGCTGTCTATTTTAGGTCATTGGTGACTCGAGGAAGAATAGAAGACCCTTGGATTGGTCACTACTGTTCTAGCAGGGAAGGGGAAGACCAAGAAACAAACCCAAGCTGAATGCAAATGATATTATACTTCCTCTACCTCCTTCCCCCACAGCATCCCTCTCTTTAGGGTTATGAAATTGCTTTTGGCCAAGTCTTAAATTTCTCAGCTTCATTTCCCTTCCTCTGAGTCACTAATGTATGTGTTGCCCTTGGATATGGAGAGCTAGGTCATGTGGGCTTGGGTGGAGGCAAGGGGAGGGATGTGTAGTGAAAGAAACTGCCACATGCCTAGTTCAGCCTTCATAATAATCCTGTAGTTTGTGAATATGACTTATTTTGATGTTAGACTTGTAGATCAAAGGAAAGAGATTTCTGAATTTCTTGTGAAGGCCTGATGAACTGATGGGGCATAAATATGTTTCTGGACATGGTGTACCCTTGGCTGGATCTATTTTTACCCTTCTTCTTCCTTCGTAGTGACATGTTGTAGAGTGCTTGCTTGTGAATCAAGGATCGCTCACTGTTTTCAGCCACTTAGGACTTGGCCATGAACATGTTCTTTATTCCCCCTGAGTCCCTGGAGAGAGAGAGCCAGATAGAAGTTTTCTTGGAACCTGTCTTCCTTCCTTAGGGAAAAGTTCCTAGGGCAGTTTACAGAGAAGGCTTAGTTGGGTAAAGCTGGGTAATGCTTTTGCATGGAAGATTTTTCCCTGGCATTGAGCTGGAATGGTTTCTGGGCCATGCGGGAACTATGCTGCTGGGAACAGCTACTTTTCTGGCAGCTTTTCATTCCAAGAGGCCTCACTTGGGTTAAGGATTTCAGTTACAGGTGCTAGATTAGAATGCCTGCTAGCAAGGGAGGGTAGGCAAGCAGGTGGAGGGGGGAGGAAGAGAGAAAGAAAGAGGAGTCAAATGGGAGGAGAGTTGTTCTTTCTTTTTATATTTTCCCTTTATATAAAACCCAACATGGCATATGACAAAGTTTACCTATAGAGAAGGAACTCTTCTATAAGCCTACCATTTTAACACAGCAAGTATTTTTGTCTCATTTCATATATGTACCTTAATTTTCTGTAGTGCAATCACAGCGTACATAAATAAATCCGACTTGTTTATCCCTACTTAATATATCAATAGAAATGTAGGTGAATGTCATTTGGCCTCACAAAATTTGTCCAACAGCTGTCATAATTCTGTCCAATGGCTGCCCCCTTTAGGGGGGCATTTATATTATGCCTAGCTTTTGCCAGTATTTGTAACTCTGAAGTGAATATGAACAAAAGAAAATCTAATGCCCTTAGTATGGTATATAGGAAGAACCCATTTATACCTGGCTCTAGCCTAGCTCCTTCTCCAGACTCAGCTCCCACTTCTCCATACATATATGCTATGCTGCTGTAGCATTATGGATAACATTTCCCCAAGTAAGCCATACCTCTTATATCTTTTAGCTCTAGCATATGCTTTTTCTTTCAGCTTGAAATGTCAAATGTCTCTTCTTTACCTCCTTCCACTCTATATCACCTGCACTTTAATACCTTACTTACACCATTTTCTGTGTGCCTGCTGTACTTTGTAAGAATTTATGTTATCTATCATACCAAGTAATATCGCAGCCATCTGGTCTCTCAGGATTTCACCTTCAGTAAACTTATGTATTTGAAAGTTTCTAACCTCCCATCTCAAGTAGGGGATTTTGTCCAGGTGGAAGTGTTTAGGGATGTCAGGCCTTTGAAGAACACATAATCAGTGACAGATACGGAGAGAGAGAAGCAGCAGTAATGTATACAAGGGATTCAACAGTGTCGGATGAACACTTGGTAGGACTTACTAGCCACTAGTAATAGAGAAAACACATCTTGGAGAAGGGAAAGATATATTAGCATCTAGAGCAAAGAGTGGTCTGAGAGTGAGTCTCTCTGGACTTTACCCACCAGAGAAAATTTCTTAAAACATTACAGATATTAGTTTTCAATCTGTGAAATGGAAAGAGTAATAGCAATCTATTTCTTAGGATTATGGTGAACGTTTATACACTAATACATCTGAATGTGCTCTGTCAGGTGTGGGGCACAAGGAAAGGTAGGCCTAGTATACCCCAGAATTTTTGCTTCAGTTGGCCTTTTAAAGTTCTGTTCTATGTTTGTTTCCCATCAAGCCTTGAGCCCAGAATGCCAGATGCTACAGTTTCCTGTAGCAAGTATTTTTATAGGTACCTGACAGCCTGGTGCATTTGGAAGATATGCAGGGAAATCCCATCTCCCTACTCACCTGAGCAGCATAGCTCCAACTGGCTCCAGCACAGCCCTACTCAAGAATGGCCACAAGCATCTGGCGACAGAGGTGCCACCCTTTCTTCCATTCTTTTGCATCAGATGAGTGGTACTAGAGTAGAGGATTTTCTAACATCCCTTCTATTGGAAGTGGAAGTATTTATAGAAGCTGAAGTAAAACTAAGCACATTTTAGGCCTCTGGCCCCAACCCTACCATGCACTGTTATGAGTCCCTGTGTCTGTCACAGACTATGTGCTCTTCAAAGGCTTGCCTATCCCACCTGTGTTGTGCAAAAAGCTCTATGGGAACATCCTAGCCAGATTTAAGGTCTTATGATGTAGCTTCTCCTCCACCAAGGGTGCTTTGTTCTCCACATGGGACCTGTGGCTTCTTGCTGCTCTCCTGGCCATTTGAAAACCCGCATTCCACGTCAGAGTTTTATCTTTTATAAAGAAAACAAGTAACTGACTCTATGGAAGATCTGCTAGTTAACTATAAGATACAACCAGGGGAAGGGACTTGCTCAAAGTCACTTAATAAGTCAGGGGTAGAAGCAGGTCTTGGTTTCAAGGTACTCAGGTGTTTTTTTTTTGTTTTGTTTTGTTTGTTTTTTTCATTTTATCAGGGCTAGCATACTAAGAATGTAAGCTTCATGAGAAGAGTGCTGGATTCCCACTACCCACTGTATCCCAAGTATTGAGCACAGTACCTAGCATAGAAGAGGTATACAACAAATACTTGTTGAATACATAGATTAATAGCTACTGTTGTCAAGATGGAAATGTCTTTAAGATTCCTTTGCCAAACAACAATTCTAGTGGCCTGCTGGAAATTATGTAATGTGGATCCAGCTGAGTAGTGCCAAGGAATGGGGAGGAGTCATCCCTTTTGTACACCTTGGAGAACCTATTTACCTGTAAGTGGCCAGCTTGTTCACAGCCAATTTCCAGTCCCTTTTTCCATGTCTTTACACAATACAATATATTCATGTCAAGGGGCAATATTCAAATCAAACATTTCAGTGGAGTCTAATAGGCAGCCGTGCAAACCATTTCTATCTGCCTTTGTGAAGCAACCTAGAGTTTGGCCCTACAGTACATATTTGAAGCATTACGCAGTTTAAAACTTTTTTGTGTGTGCACATGGCTCATTGTGGTATGGCCAGCAGGCTGGGCTGCATTGTATAACCTAATCCTGAGAGATTTTGTGCTTCTGAGGTTTAGGGACTGAGTTGGCTACTGTGCCCAAGGATGGGCAGGACCGAGCACAGATTAGGGGAGGACTGCAGGGAAGTCCTATAGAGCAGTGGTCCCCAACCCTTTTTGGGCCACGGACTGGTTTAATATCAGAAAATATTTTCATGGACCGGCCTTTAGGGTGGGACGGATAAATGTATCACGTGACTGAGATAAGCATCAAGAATGAGTCTTAGACGGATGTAACAGAGGGAATCTGGTCATTTTTAAAAATAAAACATCTTTCAGACTTAAATATAAATAAAATGGAAATAATGTAAGTTATTTATTCTTTCTCTGTGGATCGGTACCAAATGGCCCATGGACCTGTACCCCGCGGCCCAGGGGTTGGGGACCACTGCTATAGAGCTCAAGTTGGGGTACTTAGAAGCTGTGTTCTCCTGTGGTTGCTGCTGTTGCCACTATCACCCAAGCTGCCTTAGGGCCCAGAGTTGTACATCTTTGCAGATTTGGACATGTTTTAGTCAAAGTAGGCTAATTTGGGGAGCAATAAGAGGTATTCTTTCTCCCATCCGTTTCTGAGAAAGGGTGTCACCAGCATTGAGAGGTTTTAGGCCTATTAGATGGGTCCTGTGCTCTAAAATAGTGAAAGCCTCTGAATGTTATCTTGTTTTTATTTATTTATTTTAGTTTATTTTTAAAATGTTGTTTTACTTTTTAATTGCAGTTGACATTCAGTATTATATTAGTTTCAGGTGTACAGCATAGTGGCCAGACATTTATATATCTTAAGAAGTGATCCCCTTGGTAAGTCTAGCACCCTCCCAGCACAAAATGTAGTTATTACAGTATTATTGACAATATTCCCTATGTTGTATGTTGTATTCCCATGATAGTCATCTAATCTTTAAAGAATTTATTTTCTGTTCTTACAGTGCCAAGCTAGACACCATGTAAAGAATGTTAATAGATATTCTGTGCTGTTTGGTAGGGCAGACTTAAATATAAATAGACTTGATTTATTTTATAATTTTTGATTTGTAATTTTTTTTTTTTTGAGAAAGAGGCAGGGAGAGAGAGAGAGACAGAAACATCATGCTGTTCCTATATGTGCCTTGAATGGGGAATCAAACCGGCAACCTTTGTGCTCCAGATTGATGCTCCAACCAACCAAGCTATCCAGCCTGGGCTTATTTTTTTTTTTAAATTGATTTTTAGAGAGACAGAGAGAGGAGGGGAGAGAGAAGGGAAGCATTCATTTATTGTTCCACTCAGTCGTGCATTCTTTTGTTGCTTCCCGTGTGTGCTCCGACCAGGGCTCAAATTCACAACTTTGTCATTTTGGGATGATACTCTTAACCAACTGAGCTAACCTGCCAGGGCCTGATTTGTAAATTATGGAATGAACACATACTTGCTACAAGAAATGAAACAGCACTAAAAAATATAAAATCCCCTGTCTTCTGTTTGTGACTCTATTCTCCAGAGAAAACCATCATTAACCAGTTATGTGAACCTCTTTTTAAATGCATTTATGCACATATAACTTTAAAAACACATATACGACAAATCCATACTGTTCTGCAACTTCCTTTTTTCTACTATGTGATGGCTATCTTATCATGTCAAATCAGATTTTAATGTCTGTATGGGCTAATTAATAAGCAAATTATCAAATGGGTATAACACTTAAAATCTATCAAATGAAAAGGGCCCATATTCTTTGTGGAGTGGGAAATAGAACATTGTAGGGGCTTGCCTGCCTGAAACAGAAGGCTTTCTGGAGAAGGTGGGAGTTATAGCCCTTCTTTTGGTCTAAAGTGTGGGAGGATGAAAGCTGCTCCCCTTTCTAAACTCAGTAGGCCCCACACCTAGAAATTGCTTTGATTTTAATTGTGCCTAAATGATCTTAGTGGAGTGATTGGCAGTAGGGTATACCACTTTTCTCTGCTTGATGTGGTTCCTCCCTTTTCTGTGGTTTTGCCAGTTTGGGGTCATTTGATTCCAAATAGTACCAGACTGAGAGCCTTCTTCCTCAGAAGATCTCTGGATGGCATAGCTGTCTGAGGTTAAAGAAGCTGGGTGTGTGCTGGTGATGGGCACATGCTTTTCCAATCTTTTCCAAACAAGAGCAGGGAAGCTGAATTAGATTATACCCCCTACCTTACTTACCAAGAATCTAGTCCAGGTGTCAGGAGAGTAGAATATCGCAAAACACTGAGCCGTAGCTGAGCCATACATTTGAAGAGTTGAGGAAGATAGAAACTTGAGACATGCAAATAACCATACAATATATTAGGAAAAATATCTACCCCAGTGGCTGCTTCTGATTTTAGGAGCTTGCTAGCTTGAGGATATTGGTTGTGTTGAAAGAGCCAGGCCTTCCCAAGAGAAATAGAATTACCAGAAATGTGGGCTCTCTTTGCTCACTAATGGAATGTTCCACCCTTCTCTTGTCTTATTAGTTCTCAAACTTTCACAGTGGGTGGATCAGAGCTCCTGTTTGCCCAGCCATTAATCCTGGACATTCAGCCACCAGAGGTTGACCTTGAGTGTGCCAGACTATGGGCCACTGCAGGTATTATTACCTTCTCCTTTAGACAAACAGATTTTGAGGATTGGATCTTTCTAAATCCTTGTGGGGCAGGCAGAGCAAGGCTCTGAGATCAGACTTCAAAAATGGAGGGGGAATGACATTCTTTTTTCTTTTTAATAATTTTTTAATGTTTTAATTACAGTTGGCATACAATATTAAATTAGTTTCAGGTGTATACCCCAGGGATTACACATTATATAACTTACTAAGTGACCATCCCTCTTGTATCCGACACCATACATAATTAAAACATTATCGACTATATTCCCTGTGCTATACTTTTCATCCCCATGACTACTCTGTAACTGCCAATTTGTACTTTTTAATCCCATCACCTTTTTCACCCAAACCCCCATCCCCCGCCCATCTAGCAAATGTTCTCTATATCTATGAGTCTGTTTCTATTTTGCTTATTCGTTTATTTTGGTTTTTTTTTTAGGTTCAATTGTTGATAGATATATATTTATTGCCATTTTATTTTTCACAGTTTTTATCTTTTTTTTTCATCTTCTTTATAAAGAAGACCCTTGAACATTTCATATAATAACTGGTTTGGTGGTAATGAACTCCTTTAGCTTTTTCTTCCTGGGAAGCTCTTTATATGTTCTTTGATTCTAAATGATAGGTTTACTGGGTAAAGTAATATTTGTAAAGTAAAATAATGCTTGCTTTTCTTTTTTAACAGAGAGAGTCAGAGAGAGGGACAGATAGGGACAAACAGACAGGAAGGGAGAGAGATGAGAAGAATCAAGTCTTTGTTGCGGCACCTTAGTTGTTTATTGATTGCTTTCTCATATGTGCCTTGATCGTGGGGCTACAGCAGACCGAGTAACCACTTGCTCAAGCCAGCGACCTTGGGTCCAAGTTGGTGAGCCTTGCTCAAACCAGATGGGCCCACGCTCAAGCTGGAGTCCTCGGGGTCTCGAACCTGGGTCCTCCGCATCCCAGCCCAATGCTCTATCCACTGCACCACCACCTGGTCAGGCATGTTCTTGCTTTTCATTAAGCTAATTCAGAAGGCTTGGATCCAAAGTATCTCCAGGTGTTTATTTTAGACCAGGCACTTAGGAAGTTCTGTGTTTCAATGTTGACCTTTCTGAGCCTCTGATTCTTCATTAGTTAAATGGGGATGATAATGCTGGCCTCAGAGTTGGTGGGAAACGTGAATAAGAGAACACTGGAAAATCCTCAGATGTTAGTTCTATAGAAAATCATTCAGATTTAGGTACTCAGAGAAGCTTAAATAATGTTTTAACAGCCTCTGTTGACAAAGCCAGTAGACTGTGTCAGTGGATGAAAGACTTCTACCTCTCCATTAAAGATAGTTATGATTCTTAAAAGGGTAAGACGTAGTTATCAAGAAAGTTCACTTTGGTTGAACAGGTCACTTATAGACCATTTGGGATCAATTTTACATTGCCATATAAGGAGCTCTCATCCACCTATAACAAAATTTTCTTTTCCGGGGTACCTGTGGATAACGTATTCCAAGCCATGTCAGTCCAGGGAATGCAAACTTCCTTGGTTCTTCTGATAGTCCAAACAAGACATAATTAGTTAAGATAAATATTTTCAAAAATAATCCCCAAATAAAGTGGTTAGTTTGCTACAGCTGAGTTATCCACAGGTGATGTAGATAATTTACCTTAACCACAAGGAAAATGGTGAACTTTGGTCTCTAGGCATGAACTCAGGTATGAGTAACAAATTTATGAGGCTGGGATTGGGAGGGAGGCAGCCCTTTAAAGAGCAGAGGCAGAAAAGACCATGTATGAGATTGCCCTATATAGACTATTATTCTAGGGAGGGTTTGAATAGTTTTCTCTTCCCCTGACTCTACTGGGATTTAGCCTTTGTCAGTATGAGCCAAGACTAAAGAAATTCTGAAATACCTAATAGAGACCTCTCTAGGCAAGTTCCTTTGGAACATTAAGCTGCTGAAAATCCCAGAAAAGGATATACTAGAGTTAGGAAGCTAGGAGGGAGGTATAAGTTTACAAAATGGTTTCTTGCTATCCAAGTTGTAGTTCCCTGTTTAAAACAGCCCTGTCAAATGTGAATTGAAGGGATCCCTTTACAGGTTGCCTGGCATTGCCCTGCAATGCTTTTTCAGTGTTTCTAGCTTTTCTCACCCCATGTCTTTACCAAGAGAAAAAAAAGTCTCCTACAAAACACTGATAATGTCTACATTTGTGATATTCATTATAGTTGTCAAAGTCCTTTTACCCCTACTATTATGTCATTTGATATTAAATAACTACAGTTGGCAGGCTAAGAATTATTATTCCCACTTTTTAACATAGGGAAACTGAGGCTCAAAGAAGTTAAGTGACTGCAAAAATCAGCTAGTGAATAAGGGAGACAGGACTTGAGTGCGAAATAGAAGACTTTCGTTTTAGACTCTGCATAGGGTGGGGTGTGTTTAGAGGAGACGTGTTGTTTCATAAAGCCTGGACTTATGCTCTAGTCATGGTTAGGCCATGGTTCTGAGGATAGAAAGGAAGTTTCAGCTTTAAGCATTTAACTCTTTCCTTGTTCCAATAGTTGCCCAACTCCCTTCAGTTTTCTTCTTCAAAAATATCATGAGTGGAGAATAAAGTTTAGAGAGAATTCTAGTAGTTAACTCTGTGTGCGGATGTCATGTTGTTCATGTTCTGCCTATCTGAGACCTGGGCTGACTCTTGTTTTGAAGCTGACTTCTTGTGCCACCCTTCTTGCTAGAGTCAGACCACTGCCTTCAAGGCTAGATGAGCTTTCCAGCTGGTTGAGCCAATAACTTACTTAGCTTTGCCTTGCTCCTGGACACATAAAGAAATGTTGCTTGTTAGGAAGTGAAAGTTGTTTGGGGATTGCTTAGACCTAGTTAATGTAGGGTCTTGTTTGTGCTTTGTGGGAAGCATGAGCATTGGTCCAACTTGTTGAGTAGAGGAGGTACTTGTGAGCCATGGAGTGATCAGTCTTCTGATGTGGAGGAGCTGGTGTTTAGTCTGGGCTCTGTTGCTGGCTTCCCAGAGCAGTTTTGGCCAATCCCTTGCCCCTTCTGAGGCCATGGTCTCTTCTATAAGGAGTTGGCTTGGCTAATCTTTGAGAGTCATTTCTGCTCTGAATGTCTATGATTTATTCAGAAATTATACATTCCCCCAACAATGTGGACTGGTCTGTCCCACTTTGGGTACACGGTGGCAGTATCTATCTCATAAATATTCTCATTCTGTGAGGAACTGGGCCAAATGATAACTCCACCAGCTCTAAGTGGTTGGGAGTTGTTAGCTATGTCTGGCTTTTGAAGAGGAAACAGGGCCTTGGAATGTTCAGAAGCATAACTGGGTGGAAGGGTAGGTAGGTGATGGTGGGAGGAGGAAAGAGGCGCTCTGTAAAGGTAATTCTTAGGGAACCCACCAGAAATAGGCAATAGGATGACGTCATGAGATAGACAGTTTAGTGTAGTTCCTGGCCAGATAGTCCCTGGTCATAAGTAGTTGGTAAGCCCTCAGGAATGTGACACAGTCACATGAGAATGTGTCACTAGAGCAGCCAAAGGTGATGGAAACAGGAAGAACAGTTATTCCTTGTCACTATCCTCTCTGTGTAAGGTATGATGTCCTTAAAGTTGGGCCGTAGAGACCAGATGTAGCAAATGGATTAACACAGTTTCTAATGGCTGATAAGCCTGGTCCTTTAGAAGAAGGAAAAGTCATAATGCTTGCTTGATATCAAAGCACGTGAAGTTGAATTTACTAGTGCTGATATATATTTTTTCTTGTGGATTTGAAGCCATATTGGGAAATAGAGGAATTTTGAACTTATGACTAGTGACTCTAGGGGCCAGAATGAAGGTCAAGTTTAACTGTTAGAATTGCCTTTCTTATAGTAAGTAGGGGACTGAGTTTTGCATCGGACCAACTAACCTCCTTGCCTTCTCATCAACTAGGGGAGTCCAGCTTGCCTATGCAGTTGGTCTTGGCCAGCTAGTGGAAGCACGAATAGACTCTGATTAATAGTTCTGGCTTTGGGCATCAGTATTTTTTAAGAGCATTCGTAGGCTATTCTAATGTTGGGCCAAGGCTGTTAACTACATTCCTAATGGAAGCCTATCCATATTATATCTGAAAAAACTGAGTGCGAGAAAGAGGCAGCCTATGCCCATGACAACACAGAATGGTTCCATCTGAGATCATTTGGTTTTCTATCCAAGGCTCTTTCTACCCCACTCTCATAGCTGGAAGTAAAGGTGACCCTCACAATTCAATTGGGCAGCCTTTAAACTTGAGAATTGGGCTTAGATTAGCTATGTACCCCACCAATTTGAACTTATGACTAGTGACTCTAGGGGCTGAAGAAAGCATTGCGGTTCAAAGTAACTAACTGGACCCAAGGGAGGTAAGCATCTCTTTTTAGAATACAAATTTTCTGTCTGGGCATGTAAAGACCCGTGGGGGGGGTGAATTGGACAGGTGGGAAGTGAGTAATGCTGTGGATACCAAGGGAACATTACAGGGAGTTGGTGAGTAAGAGCTCAAGGACCTGGTGACTGCATTCCTCAGTTCTATATGAAGTGCTAGGATGGGACCGCGCCCTGTATCCAAGACAAGGTGCTTCGGAAGTGTAGACTGCTTATTCTCTGATTTCTGTTTCAGCTGGATGGTGTTGACACCTGGCTTGGGCCCAGGCCCTGCTGCTCCTATACTTTTCACAGTGCACCAAGCTCTCCCAGAAGCTTTAGCACTATATCACAGTGTGGTCTTTGGTTATGTTCCCACTGTTTTATATGTGGCATTCCAATTAGAGAATAAGCTCCTTGTTTGGTAGGAAAGAGGACTTTGTTCTAATCCCTCCCAAAGACACAGGAACTTGCTTAATGTGGAGACTAGGCAGCACCAGGAGGACATGTTGGTTTCTTTCTCCCACCAGCCTCCAGAGGAAATTTTCATTTGTGGAGGAAAGTGGCTAGGAGTTTTAGGGTAGATATAGCACATGCTGCATTCTGTGGGATCCAATAATTACATATTTTTACTACTAGATAGGGAACCTCTTGAAGTAAGGACTTGTCATAATCTCTGTATTCTCAGTGCCCAATATCTTGCCCTATTGTTTGCAGGTGTTCAGTAGCTGCTGAATGTGTTTGAAGGCATTTCTTTTCTTTACACTCCCTTGAGTCAGACTAGATTCACTAGAAGTCCTCTATCTCTTGGGGGAAGAATCTGGAAGCTAATGAGGAGGAAAGGGCTGCATCTGAGCATTGGTTATCTATGGCACATCTAGTATCCAGAAGTCCATGTTCTTAGGTAGTTGGCTTTTAGGGTATACTTGCTTTCACATGTACATGTTTTACATTTTTCTTTTTTTTTCTCTACAAAAGGGGCAATTATAGAAGCAGGAGCATGGTGTGGGTGGGAGGGTAGAATGTGGTATTCCTGAATTATTTTTTTACCAATTCCTTGTGAGAAAAGTGCTAACTGGACCCTTGAGGATCCTAGACCTAGTTCAGAGGAGAGAAAGGCTTGTGTTCAGTGTTGGCTTTGTGTGTGTGTGTGTGTGTGTGTGTGTGTGTGTGTGTGATAGAGACAGAAAGAGGGACAGACACACAGGAAGGGAGCGAGATGAGAAGCATCAATTCTTTGTTCTTGCACCTTAGATGTTCATTGATTGCTTTCTCATATGTGCCTTGATGGGTATGGGGTGGGGGAGGTACAGCAAATCGATTGACCCCCTGCTCAAGCCAGTGACCTCAAGCTCAAGCTGGTGAGCCTTGCTCAAACCAGCTGAGCCCAGTGCACAAGCTGTTCATCTTGGGGTTTCGAACCTGGGTCCTCCGCATCCCAGTCTGATGCTCCATCCACTGCTCCACGGCCTTGTCAGACTGCAGTGTTGGCTATTAATAGAGTTCTTTAGCCTGTGGATACCAAGGTTGTGATTGGCATTAGTTTTAATTTTAACTCTCCCTACCACTAAGTTTGGCATCTTCAACTTAATTTCCTTTTATCCTCCAAACCTTTTCTAAGGAGTTAGGAGGCAAGCAAGCCACATATGTCCATCCCTTTATTTCCTGAACTCTTTTTTTTTCTTTTTTTTTTAAATTAATTTTAATGGGGTGACATTGATAAATCAGGGTACATATGTTCAGAGAAAACCTCTCCAGATTATTTTGACATTTGATTATGTCATACCCCTCACCCAAAGTCAAATTGTATTTCCTGAACTCCTAATAGGCCAGCTAGGATGGTTCCCTTTTTACTTCTTCTTAATGTATGCCTCCTGCACTTCAAGGCTAGAGTTTGGAGCCAGAGGCCTAGAGGCCAAGCTCTCTATGGCTCAGCCCCTGGCCTGGGGGCTGCTGTTGAGGGCTATCAGCTTGGCACAGGATCTTTCTGGTATGTGAAAGAGCCTTTGGGGAAGATGGCTAGTGGTCTAAGCTTATTACCTACTCCCTCCCCCAGTGCCTTTACTTAGGGAGAAGGCTACTGTGTATGATTTTCTAGGCCAGTTATCTGGCTAACTTTCAGATAAGATCCTTGCTGCCCATCTTCTATGGAAAACAGAATATGAAGAGATCTGTTAGTCTGGGTTTGAGGCCTTGCTGATAGTGAGTGGAGTAACTAGCCTGCCAATATTTAGTCTAGTCTAGCAATTGGCAAACTTACTTGCTAGACCTGTTTTTGTATGCATTACAAGAATGTTTTACATTTTTTTAAAATGGGCTTAATTCACTTTATTATTTATTATTATTATTGTTGTTGTTTGTATAAAATTATATTGTGGCCACAGCTGGAGCCTGGGTTTTCTGCAAAGAAACTGGTGTGAGTCTTCGTAAGGTGGCCAGTGATTTCCTGATAGGGAGACTTGGTGAACACAGTCTTTTTCCAGAGTTCAGGGATAGGAGCTTTAAATCTGGAGACTGCATCAAAGGTCACCTTGGGGAAGTTCCCTGGGGTGGCATTGCAGCCCCTGGCTGAGGTGTAGCAGCAATCAATACCAGCCATTATCAGTAGCTTTTTGGGCACAAGAGGCTGAAACAATGCCACTGTTCCTGGGTGCTGGGATGAGGCACACCAGCATAGCAGCAAGTCACTTTGCAAGGAACAGTGTGGAGCTTGCCAATCTTGTTCCTACAATAGTCTTTCTGAACAGTAATGATGGCTCCCAGATGGCAGTGGCTACCTCACTGGAGCACTTACCACCGAGACTGACATGTCCATTGTAGTCTCCTGATGATGACAGATGCCTTGAATTGGGACCTCTGGCCAAGACAGGTTTACACTGGCATGATTTTTTTCTTCTTTTCTAAGTGAAAGGAGGGGAGATAGAGAGAGAGACTCTTGCATGCACCCTGACTGGGATCTACCTGGCAAGGCCTATCTGGGGCTGATTCTCTGCCTATCTGGGGCCATGCTCATAACTGAGCTGTTTTTTTTTTTTTGTTTGTTTGTTTGTTTTTTTAGCATCTGAGGCAGAGGCTCCACAGAGCTATCCTCAGTGCTGAGGCTGATGCGCTATAACCGAACCAGTCATGGCTATGGGAGGGGAAGGGAGAGAGAAAAAGAGAGAGAGAGAGACAGAGACAGAGAGAGACAGAGAGAGAAGGTGTAGGGGAGGAGAATCAGATGGTTGCTTCTTCTGTGTGCCTTGACCGGGAATCAAATCCAGGACAGTCACATGCTGGGCCAATGCTCTACCACTGAGCCAACTGGCCAGGGCCTACACATGCATAATTTTCAATACCCCCAGAGAAAGTTAATGATCTCAGATTCCCTGATGGGCAGGGAGGGAGAAGAGATAGATTTCCTCTAGAGACTTAATACTCATGTCCTTGACCATGCAGCCCAGCTTGGTGAGGGAGATCCACTCCTTGTCCTCTGCCTTGCCTCCATGAGCTATGCATTCTTGGCCTGGCCTAAACTTCAGTCCCAGATGCTCTTGCTGAATTCTCCCAGATGGCCCCAAGTCTGATTAGTATGCAGCTGCTGTTGATAGTAATTAAGGAGATTTGAGTACAAGAACACAACAGCAGAAACCTGTACCCACTAGGCGATTCTGGAGCTCAGGTTAGCTCTTCTTGTTCTTTCCCACACAGTAATTAAGGAGATTTGAGTACAAGAACACAACAGCAGAAAGCTGTACTCACTAGGGGATTCTGGAGCTCAGGTTAGCTCTTCCTGTTCTTTCCCCCACACTTCATCTCTGGCTGTTTGGGAGGGTGCCTCCTTTGTGTTATTGTGAGACCATGCTTGAACAGAAGGAATTCTGGGTACTTTAGGAGCAAGATACTGAGACTGTTTGGAATTGTGGGGGAATGATACTACAAGCATAGCTTTAGTGATAAGCTTACCCAGACAGGAAGGCATTCCCAGCTCATTCTGTAGTCCTTACACAGTGTTTGGAAGGGGGGCACTGTGTTAGCTGTTGTGTGTTTATGTGGGTACATGCCTTTTTGGCCATCCACGCCCATTTGTGCCAAGTCTTTGAGAATACTGGACTGGAGAGAGCACTGTGCCAAGAGGAGTTGCATGAGATCTGCTCTGTAATGCCTTTTCTTTCCTTTTTGCATTGCCCATCTTTCCCCAAATATGCCTAGGATTGTAGATGGCCACCCAATTGCAGTCTATTAGACCTGGGAGACTCAACCATTAGGCTTTCTGACTAAAAGTAACCAGGGCACAAGGGGGCAAACAGCACTCACCAGGGCTGTGTCTCCTTTCTCCTCCACTAATGTCCACAATGCTCTGAACCTTTACCCCCAACAGTGTAGAAGACTTGTTGAATATGCACAAATATTTCTGACTCTCAAAGAATAAACCATATTTGTGGATGATCAGTGAGTAAGGTTAACTTAAATGGTTTTAAGGTGGCAGTGAATGGTTGAACATTCCAAATAAAGTTCCTTAGGTTTTCCTGTTACTTTTTTGGATGGGAGTCTGTTCAGCATTGATAAAGATGACTTGAGAGAAAGGAGAGTAGTAGCCATAAGATAAATGAAGTAGGCTAGTTATATGGAATCATTTTAACCATTACTTACAGCTTCATGATCTTGAATAGGTATTTAACTTTTCTGAACCTTAGTTTTTCATCTTTAAAATGGAGATAAGCCTGGCCTGTGGTGGCGCAGTGGATAAAGCGTCGACCTGGAATGCTGAGGTTGCCGGTTCAAAACCCTGGCCTTGCCCAGTCAAGGCACATATGGGAGTTGAAGCTCCCTGCTCCTCCCCCCTTCTTTCTCTCTCTCCCTTCTAAAATGAATGAATAAATAAAATGGAGATAAAAATGAAACTCATTTCCTTGGGATTTGTGTGAGAGAAAAGAGCTCATGGTTGTAAAAGTCCACTTAGAAGGGTACCTGACATATTTTGGGTGCTTGATAAATGCTCCATTCCTCTTAATATCTTTCATCATATTTTTTTCTCTCTGTGAGTACTTGAGATCAAAGAATTTTAGGACCCCAGTTAAGCTTTACCTCTAGTTTGTAAGTGTGCTCCTTATAATACTCTATTTCTGTGTGATTGTTTTTAATAGATGAGGAAACAGATAGTATAAGCAGTGATGCCAACGACTGGCTTAGTTTGTGGTGAAGCCCAGTGTGCCTTCTGCTGCAGTTGAGGAGAAACAATCTGAGAATTCATGTGGGTGTGTCTATTGCTTTCTGAAGACGAACCCCAGTTTTGGGGAGCCTTGAGAGTCCCAGAATGAGGGAATGGGGAAAGGGAGAAGAGGTATATGAAACCAAGGTTATACACAAAGCATGGTTATGGGCATAAAGAATAGAGGATGTGCGGAGGAGAAAATGATTACAGGAACTTTTACTCAAGAGGGCAAAACAGTTTGTGAAATCAGTGGGCCCATGCCTCTTCGCAGAAGCCATGCAGCACTGGCTGAGACCCACCCCAAGCCCTCAGTGCGCTGCTAACTTTCACTTCCTCTTTGTGTGTGTTGTGGGATGTGGGTGCAGGGGGCCTCTTAGTCTTGTCTCCCTTCCAGGTCTATCTGTAAATAGATAGGTTTTCCATATGGACTCAAAGTAGGTTGTGGTAGACTCCTTTGAGGTCTGGAGAGTGGTTCCCCCAAGGTTTGTGGGAGTGAAGGTGGGAAGTATTCATTAAGTTAAGCTGGTGCCTCAGTAGGGCTGTGCAAAACAGCCAGCTTCCTATCTATATCTTGTGCATTAGACCACCTTGTCTGGCTTTTTGTTCAGGTGCTTCTGTCTCTGTCTATGATACACCTCTTCCCCATATCTGAGGAGCTAGTGCCTCATACTGTGGTAGCAGAAGGTCTCAAATTCTCTTTTGATAGATTCTGGGAAAAGGGTCAGGGAGGTGGGAAAGGAGGCAGTCCTTAACATTGTGCTTTTGGGTATTTTCTTGCGTATTGTATATTTCCCTGTGTCATTTGGAGGTCTCTCTCTCTCTCTCTCTCTCTCTCTCTCTCTCTCACACACACACACACACACACACACACACACACACACACACACACACATTGCCTTTGTGTTTGTACATGCTATTTCTCTCCCCTGAACACCATGAGCTTCCCTTTCTCTTTAATACCTTTTCCCTGTGGCAGTCTTATTTATTCTTCAGGACAGGTCAGTTATTCCTTTAGAAACTTTCTGTGTTCTCAGCTCTTCTATTATGGCCTGGGTCTCTCTTTATGTTTCCACAGTTTTCTTTGATTACCCTTATCACAGCCCTTGCTGTACAGAATGGTTAAGTCCATATTCATTTGTCTGCTTGTTGCCCCCTCTAAACCCTCCCCCAAAATTCTTACATGCTCACTCGACAGGCTTTTATACATACATGCACATGTTTAAGTATTAAAATCATCTCAAGGCCTGCTCTCTATTGGGTTTCTGATAACTTGGTGGCTTATGAACAGCATGTGTGTACATTTATATGTGACTGTCTCAGGGATATGAGTCCTTTCTAAAATATCTGAAGTAGGTAGGAAATGACTCTGTTTGCTCTTCTAGGTCTTACTAGAATTGTAGGTAAAATTGTAAGACTTGCTTTGGATTATGGAGCAATGTCTATTGCATGGGCCATTAGGGAGGCTGCTGAGTAATTTCTGTAGAGGTTTGGTTTGCCTCTTTCCTGCTTCTATCTAATATGTGTATGTGTGTGGGGGTAAGTGGTTTCATGCATATTCACCTTAGCATTAGGGGGTGCAAAGATTGTGTATATGGTGGTAGGGGTGCTAAAACCCCCAGTATTGTTAGCTGGATAGGTTAAACAGTTTTTGCCAGCCTTAGTAAATTGGTAGCTGAATTTGTGGCTGGAAGGGCAAGATGTGGCTTCATCAACTCATAAAATACAAATACATTTTTTAGAGAAGTTATACCAATCTACATAGAGACCAAAACTAATGAGCTGGGTGTCATGTCTCTGTTGTCTTACTGCCCCACCCTGGGACATATCCAAAACACACATAGACCCATAGAATTCAAGGGCATTATTTGGACTCTTTATACCTCTGTTTCCACGAAGGTGACCATGACAAAAATGGAGACTGAGTGTGTAGCTTTAAACAGAGATACTTAGGGCAGTTATAAGGCTACTCTTCAACTTCTGCACATCCACTGGAGGCAGGTACTAAGAGTTGGTTTTTCCTTAAGCCCTATGTAATGAACCTTGTTCCTTGATGGGGCAAGAGTTAGATTAGGCTGCAAGATTAGGTGTGGGGGACTAGCAGGCTGAATGGAACTGGCATCAGCCAAGGTCCTCTACCTAGCCAGGTATCATGACATATTGAAGGTCTGTACTTAGTGAGGCAGTGCTCTGGAGTGGCTTCTGTCTTCTGATTTCTCACCCTGCATGACTGAAGAGGCCTTCCCTGAATACTCGTATGAATGTTTAGCCACATTCTTTGCTGCTTATAGTTTGGGGAAGGAAGACAAAGGGGAGCCAGGGAGTCAGCTGGTTAGAGAGGAGTGAGGAGAAATTGAACAATGAGTGGGCTCAGACTGTGGTTCCACCTCACCATCCCTTCCTCTGAGTTTGTTGGGGGAGCTGATCATATGGATCTGAAGTCATTTTCTTTTTCCAAGTTGTCAAAGCCACTCTAGGCCTGTTAAAACTGCAAATCATGCTGCTTTAACAGAAATGTTGATACTGGAATCTAAAAACCATGTGTAGTGAGATTTTTGGTGTTTGGGAACCTTTTTTTTTTTTTTTTTAAAAAAAAAAAAATAAGTTTATTGTATTTTTGCATCTTCTGTTTCATTAATCAAGGGAGAGCATTGGCATATTGTCTTTCAGTTTCCAAATGTAGGAGAAGTTGCCAATTTGTGTTTTTCCAGAAAATTCATTTTTTCCAGAACTACTTTGGACCATCACCCTCTGTCTCTATGCATGTATCCTCTGATTGTGGAAGGTGTTCCTACTGCTAATTGGTCACCCTTCCTGTGCCTTGTCTGTGAAACTGGGAGATTTATTCCATATTATTCAGCTTAATAAGGCAGAGAACTCCAGCCCACTCCCCAGTCAACCAAAGCTTCCTTCAAGGAGGGGAAGTGTGGTAAATGTCAGTGTATTTCCCCAGGCAGTCACGTGTTCTCTGAGAACAGGATGTGGGGAGGGCTGGGTCCCAGTCACAGGGTATGAGGGTGGTAAGGGAAAGTGGGCTGCTGGTGTGGCCATGTGAGTTGGTGCCTGCCTCCTCGACTTTAAGAGGAATGAAGAGCCCCTGTATTTTGTAGTCTTCACTCGTGTCTAGTCGTCTACCCATGGCATATCTGAGTTCTTACCCAAGAAAGAACTGTAACTACCTGTGAATGAGTCCCAAGTCTTCAGGCTGGAGAAATTTAGTGCAAGGGGCGGGTAGGTCAAGGTTGCCCACTATACTAGCCTATGCCTTGTGATGTTTGAAGCTATAGGCTATTTTGGCTAGGCTTTTGTCAGGAGAGCTGGGCCCCCATAGAGAATGGGCTTGCCTTGTTGCTTTTTGCCAGGGCTTTCATACCCCCCATGGCTTCCTACCTAGCACACTGAGGTGATTTGCATGTTCAGTTTCCTTTTAGGGCCATCCTCTTCTTCTCCCCTCCCCCACTACTTCTGCTGGGGACCTTTGGAGATCTTCTGCCTGGGGTGGGGAAAAGAGGATGTAGCTAGCTTCCTGTGCAAGGGAGGGTGTGGCGCCCGCCTTCCTGCCTGTCTGCCTACCCGCCCAGACGCCATTTACCCAATACTTGAGGAACTGCCTGCAGAGTTGAGTTCAGTCACCAGAGGCTGAGGGGCTCTCTGGAGTTTAGTAATGGGGTGTTGCTTTTGTTGGTCTCTTCATTGTTCTCCACTGTGGGGATTTCCAGGCTCCATTTTCCTGGAATCACAGTGCTGAAGAGGGCCTTTCGAAGCTGACTGGTCTGACCACCTTAGATTACAGATGTGGAAACAG
The DNA here is from genome assembly GCF_036850995.1 of Saccopteryx leptura. Lineage (NCBI taxonomy): Eukaryota > Metazoa > Chordata > Mammalia > Chiroptera > Emballonuridae > Saccopteryx > Saccopteryx leptura. The sequence goes on along the minus strand of NC_089516.1, from coordinate 70,341,170 downwards.
AGGCCCACATAGTCCTTTAAGTCACATAAGGAATCAGCAGCAGAATTAAGATGAATAGAATTCTGGAAAGTTAGACCCTTTCCCCCAAGCTGCTAGTCCAGTGATTTCCAAACTATATTTGGTGAAGTTACCACAGGGGCTGCAGCCCCCCTTCAACCATAACAGTTTTACTTTTTCATGTACTCCGTGTTTTGACATGTCATGCATTTATATGTTTGGGAGAGTGAAGAGGCAGGGAGCTGTGGAAAAATGACAAAATTTAAAACCACTGAACAAAACAGCACAGTTGGGGCCACTGACCTACGTGACTGGGGCAAGACTCAGAACAAATTTCTGGCCCACTGTTTCTTGGTTGGTTGCTCCCAGCTAATGGTTTGGCCTCCTCCACCACAAGAAGGACTATCCCTACCCTTGTGCTTCCTTGATCTCCTATCCCAAGAAAAGACCCTCTTGTATCACCCTGATGCAGAGCTAGAAGGCAGAGGCCACTAGATTTCTTGAATAAAATAAATAATAGGTAAGCTTTTGGAAGGAACTTCTTGTACCCTTAATAAGGGAAACTTTGAAGGGAAAATGACAGTGTAGGGCAGGGGTCTCAAACTCGCGGCCCGCCGAACAATTTTGTGCGGCCCACAGACTAATCCACGAAGTTCAAGAAAAGTGTTGCGTAACAATTGCCTTTTGTAGACCTAGTGCGGCCCTCTGAACGGCTGTGATCTTGCTCTGCGGCCCACATGCTGAGTTGAGTTTGAGACCCCTGGTGTAGGGGTTGCTGGGGAGACCCAGGCTCTAGTTTGACTCCTCCACACTTGAACAATTTGCTTTTTGCCTCATTGAACCTGTATTTGTTTCTTCTATAAAATGGTGCTTCACTCTGTCTTGCATTTCATACAGAGTTGAATTTAGTGAGAGAATGCACGTGAACAAATGCCTTTTTAAACTGTAAATAACAGTGCACATGAGGCTAGGATTATTATTGTAGAAGGATAAGTCAGAGTCCCTGGAAGCATCTGGATTGGATAATGAAGTTGCACAAGAAAGAAATGAAAATTTATCAACCATCTAATACATCCTAGGTGCCAAGTTAGGTCCTTTTCTATAAGTAAAGCTAGGGTCGTCCTCGCAACAATCCAGTGAGGTAGGCATTGTTTCTCACATTTTACTTCGAGGGAAATTGAGGCTTCAAGAGATCTAGGATATGGAGTGTTCCAGGGTTTCCCTATGGAGCCCACAATGTCTGACAGATATTTGTGAAGAGACTTTGAGAATGTGCTGTTGTTCAATTGGGGCTTTCCAAACCATTCCCTGCCCCACTCCAGCCTTTCTGTTCTGGTGGGGATATTGCTTTAATGTCCTGTGCCTTCATGGCTCAGTTCAGCATTATTTACCCCCACTTTTCCTTGGTGATACACCAGGCACACACACCTGGTCCCCTTGTTTTACTTTTAGTTGATGGAGGAGCCCTTTGAGTCAGCCACTTTTCCTTAACAGGAGGGGCTTCCTACTTCCCTGGAGAGCTGACACGGAGAGCCAGGGATTTGTTGCTAGTCAGACAGACCTGGCTCTTGGCCAAGGTCATGCAGCCAAGAGATGGCAGTTGCTTCCCTTTATTGAGACTCAGTTTTGTCATTTGTAAAATAGACGTAAGGATGCTTACCCCACATTTGTCTCATGTGCTGGTAAATATTTAACAACAAACTCTCTGGTGAAGCCATGGTTTGTACTGTCTACTGATCTCTGTGGTGTAACTGCTGCCAGCATGGCGAATTTTAAGCTACCAATACATCTTTGAAGGATGAGTTGTGAAGAGTTGTGCATGATCAATTTCAGTGTGATCTGGTTCCAATGCACCAGTATTAATCACATCTATCTTAGATTCCTACCCTCACCCCTCCACCCCAACCTTCTGACATCCATACGCAAATGTAGGACCCTCACACCATGTCTCCTCTCTTCCTCAAGACACCAGAGCATCCAGGAGAGGAAGAGTGTCACTTAAAGTCTCATTGTTGCCCTGGCTGGTGGTGCAGTGGGGAGTGTCATCCTGGAACACCGAGATCACCAGCTCTACCCTGAGGTTGGCAGCTTGATTCTTGGTCCGGGCACCTAAGACAAACAATCAATGGGTGCACAACTAAGTGGAACAATGAGTTGATGCTTCTCTCTCTCCTTCTTTCCACTCTCCCTTCCCCCACTGCTCCTTTCCTCTCTCTCAAAAATTAAATTCTGTTCATTGTTTGAAAGTTCTCTTGGAAAAGAATGAATGTGAAGTGTTGAATGGGCAGAAAACTTAAGAAGGCTTTGATGAAGGCCTTAATTACAGCATATTGATCAGTATATTTTGTCTGCTGAGGTATCTATACTGTCTGATTCCTCCAGCTGTCAGATTGCTAACTAGGTGGGAGGATGGTGGAAGGCTCTGACCAATGGCCAGAGTGAGAGTTTGGCCATTCCTAAAAGTACTTAACTTTATAATTGGATTTCCAAAGTCTTATCTCTTTCTCCTGCTTGAAGAGCCCACTCTGCTGGATCCTAATCTTTAGATTATTTATTTATTTATTTATTTATTTATTTATTTATTTATTTATTTATTTATTTTAGAGAGAAGAGAGAGGGATGGAGAGAGACAGAAGGGGAAGGAGCAGGAAGCATCAACTCCCATATGTGCCTTGACCAGGCAAGCCCAGAGTTTCAAACTGGCAACCTCAGCATTCTAGGTTAAGGCTTTATTCGATGTGCTACCACAGGTCAGGCTGGGTCCTAATCTCAAGGTCCCTGTAATGAAGATCTCTGGGCCAGAAAGAGTTTTGAAGGACCATATCTCTGGTCCTACCACTTACTTCAATAGCATCTGTGCTAGATGATTTTTTAAAATTATTTTATAGATTGATTGTTTTTAGAGAGAGAAGAAGGGGAAGAGAGAGAGAGAAGGAGTGAGGGAGAGAGAGAGATAGAGAGAGAGACATTGATTTGTTGTTCCACTTATTTATGCATTCATTGGTTAGTTCTTGTATGTGTCTGGACCAGGAATCAAGCCTGCAACCTTGCTGAATTGGGATGACATTCCAACCAATTGAGTTATCTGGTTATCTTTCTTTATTTTTTAAATGTTTAAATTTTTTAAATTTAGAAATTAATTTTAATGGGATGGCATTGGTCAATAAGAATACATAGGTTTTGGCCTGGCCAGTTGGCTCAGTGGTAGAGCATTGGCCTGGCGTTCAGATGTCCTGGGTTTAATTTCCCAGCCAGGGCACACAGGAGAAGTGCCCATCTGCTTCTCCACCCTTCCTCTTCTCCTTCCTCTCTGTCTCTCTCTTCCCCTCCCATAGCCAAGGCTCCATTACAGCAAAGTTGGCCCCAGCACTGAGGATGGCTCCGTGGCCTCCACCTCAGGCGCTAGAATGGCTCAGGTTGCAAAGGAGCAACGACTCAGATGGGCAGAGCAACACCCCCTGGTGGGCATGCTGAGTGGATCCTGGCTGGGTGTATACGGGAGTCTGTCCCTGCCTCCTTGCTTCTCACTTCAGAAAAATACAAAAAAAATGTACATAGGTTTTGCCCTGGCTGGGTGGCTCAGTGGATAAAGCATCGTCCCAGTACAATGAGGTTACAGGTTCGATCCTGGGTCAGGGCACACATAAGAAACAATTAATGAGTACACAACAAAATAGAACTAAGTGAAACAACGAGTTGATGCTACTCTTTCTCTCTAAAATAATTTTTTAAAAAGGAATACATAAGTTTTAGGTAAACATCTCTACATCATTTGAACTGTTGATTGGCCATCACCAAAAGTCAAATCATTTTCTGTCAACATATATTTGTTTCTCTTTACTCCCCTTCTCCCATTTCCTCCCTCTGGTAACCACTTCAGTTTTGTCTATATCCATGAGTCTCATTTTTATATCCCACATATGTGAGCAATCATAAAGTTCTTAGCTTTTCCTGATTTACTTATTTCACTTAGCATAGTGTTCTCAATGTCCATCCATGTTGTCGTGAATGGTAATATATTTCAAAACTCCCCAGAGAATAAGAACCACCTGGGGCAAATTACTATGGAAAGCTTCTTTTAGTAAGTTTGGAGTAGGGATCAGATATCTGGATTTTTAAACTAGTGTCCCAAATGATTTTTAAGTTTTGGAACACTGCATTAGCACTGTATAACATTCTGCCAGGTTGGTATCATTATTCCCATTTTACAGGTGGAAAGGTCAAGAGCTCATGGCTTGTTATTGGTGAGGTTGGACCTTGCGTTCAGGTTTTCAGAACACATAGTTACGTTTCTTCTACAACAGAGACACTACTTTAGTGCACAGTAATATCTGTGCTGGTGGGAGCAACGATACTAGGTAGGGAAGAACAAGGTTCATCTTTGGACTACTTTACAAATAGGGAGACTGGGTTACAGAGGGGTTTGGAGGAAGTAGCAGAACTGATTGCATTCCTGATCTTTTGTGGAGGTTGACTGCTTTTAACTTTGGAGAACTGTTTTACCAGGCCCAGATTTCTCCGCACTTGTTCTCTACTTTCTGTATTTCCCTTCTAATAAGCATCCCTTAGCCCTATGAATACCAGCCCATTAGAGGCTTGTTGGTTCCTGGAGTTGTATTCTGTGCCAGAAGTTCCCAAATCTTGCTGGGTCTTAGAATTGTCTGAAGCTCTTCTGATGTCTGGGCTCTGCTTCTTTTATTTATTTATTTATTGATTGATTGATTGATTGATTGATTTTTTTAGAGAGAAAGGAGTGAGAGAGACACACACAGAGAGAGAGAAGGGGGAGGAGCAGGAAGCATCAACTCCTATATGTGCCTTGACCAGGCAAGCCCAAGGTTTTGAACTGGCAACCTCAGTGTTCCAGGTCGACGCTTTATCCCACTGCGCCACCACAGGTCAGGCCTGGGCTCTGCTTCTTATATAGTAAATCAGAATCTCTGTGGGTAAGGTTAGGGCAGTGGTAGTGGGCATTCCAACTTTCATCGTGGGCGGTAGCAGAGCAACCAAAGTATAAATAAAAAGATAGATTTAACTATAGTAAGTTTTATAAAGATTTATTCTGCCAAGTTAGTGAAAATCTGACATAACGTACTTGGTAAGTAATTATTATTATATGCTTTAATTTGCTGTAACTCTGCTTTATAAATTTTATAAAGTAAAGTTACTTCCCTGCTTTATAAATCACCATTACTATGGAACCGGTGGGCGGTTAGCAAATTTTACTACTAACAGCGATACAAAAGTGGGTGGTAGGTATAAAAAGGTTGACTACCCCTGGGCTAGGGGATTTGTATGTTAAAATTTTCCCCAGGGGAATCTGATGAGCCAGTTTGCAGACCCAGTTTGTGATTTTCTGAATACCAGCTGAAGGAGTTTGAAAGTCATGGTGGGTTGTGTTGAGAGGGTGGAGACTTGTGTATATTGATAAGACATGATTGGAGAAAATGGCAAGGCAGAATCGCGGATATGGAAAGATTATCAGGCAGTTTAACAAAGGACAAGGTAGTATAGGTGCTCTGTTGTGTTCTGCCTCCCCTCAAGGCTCAGCTTCTTGGGGGGAAATCCCCATTCCTCTTAAGAGAATGCATTTAAAATACTATAAAGGTATGTGTGTGTCATGTATGGCTTCACATGGTCTAACCAACTAGAATTCCAATCACAGTTTAGAGTTTTCCCTCAATGTGGATGCTAGAAGGGCTTTCAGGAGGTTTTTCTGGGCAGCCCTTAGTGCCCTCTGCAACTGAACAGGTTTTTGTTTTAAATTATTCCTGAGAAATTTGTAATAATGTGGTGAAAAAGGAGGGGTTAGATACCATCACATTCTTTTTATGATATGCCAAGTACCTTCATGCCTATTATTTTACTTAAATTTCCCAATAACCCTGTTGTAAGGTTTATATTATTAGACTCATTTTATAGATTAGTAAACTAAGTTTCAGAAAGAGGGAGGTCAAAGAGATTTCAAAGCTTCTTTCTACTATACCATGCGTTGCTCCTCAAAGAGCAGAGATTGTTATTTTTGGGATGATAGCTCTAATTTTGTGTGTTCCTCAGATATCCAGTTTGACTTTTTGCTGACCAGCAAGATTGGCAGGAAGCTGGCCTTAGCCTACCTCTAGGGTTGAATACAGAGCTTCTTGACTTGGTCTGAAAGCTTCTCCTTGCCCCTGCATACTTGTTTGATCATAGCTTTAGCGATTTTAATACCCCAGGAGCACAGGACAGGGCAGAAATACTATGAAGAGTGGATGGTACATAAGCTGAGGCTTGGGTCAACTCCAGTGTGCTTCACAACTGTGATGCTGGAGATTGCTCTGGTGTGTTACTGAACAAAGAGAATAGAGCCCTCTTCTGGTGCTCTAGGCCGAATTGGCATCTTCAGGCAGCTATAAATGGTTTCCAGCCTACAAATACTTCCTGTCAAAGTTGCTGGTAGGAAGCTGGGTCAAGCAGGAAACTAATGTAAGAGACTGAAGCCCAGCTGGGTGTGGCCCCTGAAAGGTTTCACCCATTTAAGAGACTTACTTTAATGATGAATCCTCTTCCCTTTTATTTCAACAGCTTCAAATTTTTATGGGACTTGAAGAAACTGTTGTTCTTGGCTATCTGGATATAAATCTGTCTCTAAAATTTGTTTCCTCTTTCCCTACTGTGGCCTCTCTGTTTCCTCTTCCCCTGACCTTCCCCATCGTCCAGCTTGGGCCTTAGCTATGCTTGCTACCAGGAACCTTCCCAATCAGTTACTACCCAAGTTTTGGGAAAAGAAGCTGTCCTAGAAATAAAAGAACTTTGAGTTTCCTTCTATGTTGTTATAAAAGGTTTAGTCTCCCTAGAATGGGTGGTGGTGAATGTGTCAGAACCTGAAAGTTAAGCCTGCTTTTTGTTGAAAGCTAGATTTCCAAGCAGTGCTAGCTTAGAGTTTTTTTATGGAAGCAAGCTGATCCAGCCTCTTCCTTGTTGTCTTTCTAGACCAAGAGTAGTTAGCTTGAAATGTCTACTGTTTTCTAAGTGCCAGGATGATTCTATAATTTATAAATAGGCCAATCGAGAGCCAATTTTTCCTTCCTACTCTCACACTGCCTGACAACTATGTGACTTTAGGCTAATGTCTATCCTGCTTTGGACCTCAGTTTCTCCTGATGTATATTGCAGTTTGAATCAAATTATGAGTTCCCTTTCAGATCTGACAGTTTGGGATTCTGGAATGTTTGTTTATTCTCTTGAAAAATAAGGATGATAAGTTTAGAATAGAAGGGTGTTATTCTGGAGGAGCCAGATGAGAGTCTAGGATTGATAGGAGGAAGTCAAGAGTTAAAATTGTAGCTTGAGTAATAGTGGCTTTAGTTTCAATCAATAGGCTTAATGGTCAATGGAAGTAATAGCTTTGTTCCAGGAACTGGGATACCTAAAGGGAACTACATGACTTCACAAGACCTGCAGGCAATCTACTGTTGTGCCCCAGGGGACTGCAAGCAAATGCCACCGACTATGATCCAATTAACTTTGACTATGATCTGATTAACTCTCCTTTGAAATTCTTTTTTTTTTTTTTGTATTTTTCTGAAGCTGGAAACGGGGAGAGACAGTCAGACAGACTCCCGCATGCGCCCGACCGGGATCCACCCGGCACGCCCACTAGGGGGCAACGCTCTGCCCACCAGGGGGCAATGCTCTGCCCCTCTGGGGCGTTGCTCTGTTGCAACCAGAGCCACTCTAGCGCCTGGGGCAGAGGCCAAGGAGCCACCCCCAGAGCCCGGGCCATCTTTGCTCCAATGGAGCCTCGCTGCGGGAGGGGAAGAGAAAGACAGAGAGGAAGGAGAGGGGGAAGGGTGGAGAAGCAGATGGGCACTTCTCCTGTGTGCCCTGTCCGGGAATCGAACCCGGGACTTCTGCACGCCAGGCCGACGCTCCACCACTGAACCAACCAGCCAGGGCTCTCCTTTGAAATTCTAAAACCCTTACCTACCTTTTTCTTTCTCTTAGAAAAAGGTTGGCTTGTGCTAGAGCAGTGGTCCCCAACCTTTTTTGGGCCACGGACCGCATAATGTCAGAAAATATTTTCACGGACCAGCCTCTAGGGTGGGATGGATAAATGCACAAAATAAAATTATGCGACCGGCATAAAAACTGTGGTATTTTTAAATATAATTGTCGAACTTACGAGACAAGCATCAAAAGTGAGTCTTAGACGGATGTAACAGAGGGAATCTGGTCATTTTTTAAAAATGAAACATCATTCAGACTTAAATATAAATAAAATGGAAATAATGTAAGTTATTTATTCTTTCTCTGCGGACCGGTACCAAATGGCCCATGGACCGGTAGTGGTCCGCGGCCTGTGGCCCAGAGGTTGGGGACCACTGTGTTAGAGGGTTGAAGTGGCCTTAGATACATGACTCCCTTCTCCTCAGATTCCCCCGACCACCTGAATAAAGCACCCATAAAAGATTCAATCCCTGCCTCTACTTATTTGACTGAAATGGTGACAGGCAGCAGGAACACTGATATTTCCAGTTTCAGGACCAGTGGATTGAAATCTTGATGAAATGCAAAGAGCAGTGTAAGGCCAGGAGGCAAGGCCAGAGCCACAGCAGCCCGGCCCATGCAGGTTCGCATTGGATTCGGACAGTCAGTAAAGAAACAGCGGAGCCAAAAACTGGTGGGCCATAGCCTTTAATCCTACCTTGCACCCGGCGGGCAAGTAAAAACATACACTGGGCTCCAAAACCCAGTCACACTCAGTGCTCACAAAGCCACTGACTTATCCGAGTTTCCTAGAATCAAAGGTTTCTAGCTCACCAGCCTTCTTCTCCTCAGTTCCCCATCTTCTTCCTTATCCCAGATACAAACTCTACACAAACTGGCATCTCACTTAGGACTCCGCCATCTTGGCTGCTTCTCCTGGCCTCCTCCACGTGGCCTCCTTCCGCTGCTGGCTCTACTCTCTCCTCACTCTCATGCTAACCTCAGGAACCAAAGAGCCAAACTCCTGCTCCGTTCCCATTTTATAGTATAGAAATCAAAACCCTTAATCCAATATACATAATAGGGAAGTCTCTTAATACAAAGTCACTTCTCCGAGGCATGATAGGATTGTACCACCTTACACCAAAAAGGGTAGGAAAGGCTTAATCCCAAAACCAAGCCCCAGGCTACAAGGATTCTGCCTGCCTTTAGCCCACCCCAACACACATTAATATCACCTGGGCAACGGCCTCTTTAACAAAGTGAGCATAATACATTTTATCTGCCCAACAATCCACCCCTATGCTCACTTTACTACCCACAATTTACATCACCAGCATTCCTGTGCAAGGAATTTAGAACATTACACAGATTACAACAGCAAAAATCATAGTTTCAACAATTACAAAGGTACATTTCACCAGTCTCTGAGCACTTAGCCCTAAGCGCAAAATGTCCTCGGTCTTCTTTCTAGCCACGGGAAAAGCTTCCCGGGGTAGGGGAGTGCTTCCAGCAAAGCCATCCCCCACCCCCATCAGGGTATTTTACATTGTCCAAAATCCGTAATCCGAAAGTCCATCCAACAAAGGAGCCAATGCCCACTCTGGTCGTAGTCCAGGAAATCAGTCCACGCACGTGGGTCATCAGCCACCCCCCTCATTCCTGCCGTCCTGGCAGGTCTTACACTGTCCCAAAGAGGGGCACGTGGCAATGGCAGTCAGCATTTCCATCTCTGCTCCGGAAAGCATGTCCAGCCCTATGTCCCAAAATCGCAGACCTACCAGGGCCAAAGTAGGTGCTCCTTCCAGCTGTGCTTTCACCTTCTGGAGACTGCGGATTGCAACTCCAGTCCGATTCTCCTCATCCTCCAAAGAGGGACTGAAAACACCAGCTCCGGCTGCCAGGCTCGAGCCTCCGTCTGCCGCAGCCTTCTGCTCCACAGACCTTGCAGCTCCGGACCCAGCCTCAGCTTCAGCTTCAGCTTCAGCCTCAGCCTCAGCCTCAGCCTCAGCCTCAGCCCCGGCCTCCTGCCGCTGCTGGCTCTCCGCAACATCCAGGGCAAGCTGCAACTCATGAACCTCTGAATCCTCCTCCAGTGTTTGCTCCATTTCCAGGCGAATCTCGAACACCTGGTCGGCCTCCTCCTCCAGCATTTCCTCCAGCTCCAGGGTCAGCATCGGTTTCTCCTGCGTTTGCTCCAACTCCTTCTGCTGCTTGGTTTGCAGGTCCCAGGCAGCCTCTTTCACAGAGCTCTCGGTTTCCTCACGCATGGCTGTAAAAGTCAGCCAGCCTACAATCCCCAAAAGGACAGCCATGGGGAACCCTAACACTAGCCAGTCCTCTACTCCACCACTCAAAGGCTCCTTGCCGATCTGTATCGAATCCTGCCGACTATGCCAAATGTAAGGCCAGGAGCCGCCATCGTGGCCATTCACATGCAGGTTCCCATTGGATTCGGGCAGACGATAAAGAAATGGCGGAGTCAGAGGACGGGGGGCCATCCTATTTATTGGTGTCTCACCAAGACAGGCAAACCACAAAAGAAGACAAGGGAAAAGCAGAAAACCAGCTCTTCCCATGAAGGGCAAGGGATCAGGGAAGCCCCTGCAATTGTGATAGCAGGAACTGTGTGTCCAAGCTCCTGGTCTGTCCCACTTTATAGTATAGAAATCCAAACCCTTAATCCAATATACATAATAGGGAAGTCTCTTAATACAAAGTCACTTCTCCGAGGCATGATAGGATTGTACCACTTTACACCAAAAAGGGTAGGAAAGGCTTAATCCCAAAACCAAGCCCCAGGCTACAAGGATTCTGCCTGCCTTTAGCCCACCCCAACACACATTAATATCACCTGGGCAACGGCCTCTTTAACAAAGTGAGCATAATACATTTTATCTGCCCAACAAGCAGGAATGGCTGTGCTGAGGAGGTGAATGGGTGCCCCTGTGCCTAGGAAGAAGACATGAGCTGGTCTGGGGGGTGGGGGAGTGGATGTTGTTTACTTTTGGGGTATAGTTTGGCTGAGCTGATTTTGAAAGTAAGTCCTGGAGTTAGCTCCAAAGAGAGAAAGGGGGAACCTACCTAGGCCTGAGACTGAGCAAAAAGCAGTGCGATTAAGGGTGAGTTAATGGGGAAGCTACAGCTTGCTAAGGTAACCTTGCTGTTTCTGACCTTTGTAGCTTTGGCCTCTTCTCTGAGCTCTTCTCCCACAGTGACAAGGTAGTTGTAATCTCATTACTAAGAGAGGTTAGTTATGTTCGGGGTTAGTCCCTTAAATACATGGTAACTGGCGGAGTGACACTCAGTTCCCAATATGCCTTTGTATCCCAGTTGAAATGGTTCTTGCAGAGCTTTTGGTGGACAAAACTAGGCTAAAGCAATTGAAAGGGGACCCTTGTCTCCCATGCCCTTTGCAGCAGTTGGAATGGTTTGAAGATATTGCTGACTCATTAAGATATGGGTGTACGCTGGGTTAGGCATGGTTCTCTTTTCTATAAACTACTGGGAAAAGGCACAAATCTAGGAAGGATCAATCCCAGACAGGTTTTGCTGTTTTTGTTTTGTATGTTTGTTTTAATTAGGGAAAGTTTATTAAGAAAGTCACAGGTAGAGGAAATGGGCTTTAGATGGGCTTCAAGATACAAGTTACAGAGGCAAAAGAACGGAAGCTTAGGAAAAAGATAGCCATGCCTGGGGGAGGTGAGGGGTGAAGCACGCAAGGGCGTGCTCTCAGGAGGGAGAAAGCCAGGTCTTGCTAATTGTAAGGGTGTGGAAATTTGTAGGAAGCGGTCAGAACAGATCACTGTTGTACCAGATACCACTTCCAAGTCAAAAGGAAGAGACTGAGTTGCTGGGAAGTGAGTGAGTCAGTGGCGGAAGTGGAGGGGGAGTGGGAGAATGTCTCCTAGACTAGAGATTCAAAGCAGCCGTTGTTTTTCCCCTTATGGAAAACAGCTGCTTGAGGCAGTGCTGTCATACCAAGAGGCAAGACAGACCAGGCCCTGTCCTGCTTTTGCTCCATTTCTGGTAGCAGGAAATGGTGGGTACTAGAGCCTAAATAATTGGGATAGGCAGTTTGGATGACAATATGGTTACTACTTTCTTTCCAGTGAAGAGACTGAAATTTTGGGATGGCTCTGGTAGGGTTCATCCTGCCTCTGAAACCCCCTCCCTCACTTACTTTGCCTTCTCCATACTAGTAGCTGCATGGAAAGCCCGGAGTGGGTGAACCCTCAGGGAGAATGGGGAGGTGGCAGATGGTAGGTGAGGTCATTAAGCTCAGACCCAAATGGGATGACTCATAAGCTCTGCTCTGGTGAGGGTCCTTCCCAAGGAGTGCTTCCTAGCTGTGCCTCAGCTTCCTATATCAGAGTGTTTGGGACTTGGCCAAAATAGTTGCCAAGGTGGTATCTGAAGACAGCAGTGAAATTAGCATGACTAGAGAGTTGGGTGGAGTCATGGAAAGAGCTCCAGGAATGTCCAGAAGACCCATCTTCACTACTTGTTGGCTAAGTAAATATGTCTTCAGTGATGTTAAGTGAGACAGTGGGTGATTTTGCTTGGCACGTATTTGGTATTCAGTAAATGTTCATTTTCATCCTCATGTCAATGGCCTCTATGTACTTCAGTATCCTCACCCACGAAGTGGCACCAGTCCTGCCATTTCTCTCTGGCTTACAGGTCCATGCTTCAGGCAAGTTACTTGTGATTTTTTAGCTCTCTCTGCTTTCTCCTCTTTCTTGCCCACACTGCTCTCCAGTAAAGAGCCATCCTGTTGTTCAGTAACATGGGACACGTGAGTCAAAATTCTCACTGTCACCCGACTACTGCTCACCTGGGTGTTGCTAGCTCTAGGGAAAGAGAGCCCATTATTTGAAGCTGTCCAGGCCCATGGACCAAAGTACCCCAGCTGCTGCAGCCAAGGCAGAGGTAGCATCTGGCCTGGTTATTTTTGTTTCTCAGGCCAGCCAGCTGGGGACACAGGAGAGATCCTAGTTTGTTGAGAACTCTGGATGGCAGATCACTGAGATGGACTTGTCAGTGCAGTGAAGGGCTTGGTGTGGGAACTCTTTGTTCAATTGTTCAATAAATTACAGTGGATTTATTGTTCTTGGGCTGGTGGGTGCAGTGACTAAGTGTGTTTGAGAGGTGACACTCCCCCACTACCAAACCCAGAAATTTTTCCCCCTTAAACTCTTTAAACCCTTAATATTGTCCAGAGGTAGTCATTAACCTCAGTCTGTGCCTAGGTCTTCAGGGACAGGCTTAGGAAGGGCTTAAATTCTCTGCTGCAGTCTACTGTATCTTGAAATGCTACTCCACCTAGTCCTGCTCTTCCACTCTTAACAAGCGAAGGGGCTGATGACTCCAGAAGCTGTATGTCCAGGTTTTTGCCTCCCAAACTGGACTACCTTTTTTCTCCTTCAGATTGCAGAGGCCAAGCCCAAAAGCTTAAGTGGGTACTCACTAGGGTGAGCATCCAGTGGGCCCTGAGTGACCTGCAGCTCATTTTACACACTTTGGTCCCAGATTAGGCTAAAGGAGAACAAGAATCTCCTTTGATCAAGATTTCTGTCCTACCTGTCACCTTTTGGCTCCAGTTGTGTTATTACCCTTAGTCTCCCTACTTCCGACACAAAGAAAACTGGGGAGCAAAGATGCATGGCCCTGTCATCATGACTCACATTTTCTTACTTAAGTAGTGGCAGGAGTAGAAGTACCTTTGTGTTTGGTTTTCTATTTTTTTAAATGTAAGATTATTTGTGCTTCTAATCAAATTCAGGCTGCTCTCCCTGGAGAAGTAGTCACAGTGGAATGAAAGAAACCCTGATCAGGAATTCTTGGGGAAGTAGGTTCCAGTTTGGTTTCAGCTCAACATCTTCAGATTTAGTTCTCTGCGGAGAACTTTAGAAAAGCCCTTGTTCTGAGGGAGGATTTGTGAATGGCACTAGCTTCTCTGACATGTTTATTCCTAACCTAAGCTGGATCCTTTCTATCAATTGATTTATTTAAGAAATATTTATTATTCTTTTTTATTTACTTTTCAATTACAATAGACTTTAAATATTATATTAGTTTAGATGTACAGCATAGTGGTTTGACAGTAATATAACCTACAGGTGAACCCCCAATAAGTCTAGTACCTACCTGGTACCATACATACAATTATTTTAATACAGTTAATACAGTATTGTTGGCTTTATTCCCTATGTTATCCCTATATTGACTATATCCCTGTGACTTTTTTGTAATTGCCAATTTGTATTTTTTTTAAGTGAGAGGAGGGGAGATAGAGAGACAGACTCCTGCAGGCACTCCAATCAGGATCTATGCAGCAACCCCCATCTAGGGCTGATGCTCAGACTAACTGAGCTATGCTCAACACCTGGGGACTATGGTCAAATCAATCGAGCCACTGGCTGTGAGAGGGAGAGAGGGAGAGAAGAAGGAAAGGGAGGGGAAGAGAAGCAGATGGTCGCTTTTCATGTGTGCTCTGACCAGGGATTGAACCTGGGGTATCCACATGCCAGGCCAATGCTCTGTCCACTGAGCCAACCAGTTAGGGACAATTTGTACTTCTTATTCTCTTTTCTTCTTTTCTTTTCTTTTCCCTTCCCTTCCCTTCCCTTCCCTTCCCTTCCTTTCCTTTCCCTTCCCTTTCTTCTCTCTTTTTTGTGATAGAGACAGAGAGAGGGACAAATAGGGACAGACAGACAGGAAGAGAGAGAGTGAGAAGCATCAATTCTTTGTTGTGGCTCCTTAGTTGTTCATCGATTGCTTTCTCATATGTGCTTTGAATGGGGGTGGCTACAGCAAACTGAGTGACTCCTTTCTCAAGCCAGTGATCTTGGGCTCAAGTTGGTTCGCCTTGCTCAAACCAGATGAACCCTTATTGAAGCCAGAAACCTCAGGGTTTTTAACCTGGGTCCTCTACATCCCAGTCCAACACTCTATTCACTGCACCACCACCTGGTCAGGCTTCTTTTCTTTCTTTTACTTTCTTTTAATTCAGTGAGAGAAGGGGAGGCAGAGAGACAGACTCCTGCATGTTCTCTGACCGGGATCCACCTGGCAAGCCCACTAGGGGGCGATGCTCTGCCCATCTGGGATGTTACTCCATTACTCAGCAACCAAACTCTTCTTTAGCACCTGAGGCAGAGGTCATGGAGCCATCCTTGGTGCCTGGGGGCCAATTTGCTCCAGTTGAGATATGGCTACAGGAAGGGAAGAGAGAGAGAGAGAGAGAGAAGCAAGAGAAAAGCAAGAGGGGGAGGAGTGGAGTGGAGAAGCAGCTGGGCCCCTCTCTTGTGTGCCCTGAACAGGAATCAAACCCAATACGTCTACACACCAGGCTCTACCACTGAGCCAACAGCCAGGGCCTTAATTTCTTAACAAATATTTGAGTTCAGTATTTAGGCCTATGGGTTAAGTCCTGAAGATGCTAAATTTTTATAACCTGTGATTGTCATGGCTTATTTTTTTTTGAAAAATCTCAATAGTGTGAATTAAAGGGAACTCCTAGACTGTTGTTGGGCAGATGAAATATATTATGCTCACTTTGTTAAAGATGGTGCTGCCCATGTGGAGGCCGTCGCCCAGGTGATATTAATGTGTGTTGGGGGCAAGCAGAATTCTTGTAGCCTGGGGCTTGGTTTTGGGATCAAGCCTTTCCCACCCTTTTTGATGTGGGGTGGTACAATCCCATCATGCCCCAGATAAGTGACTTTGTATTAGAGACTTCCCTGTTTTGTATATTGGATTAAAGGTTTGGATTTCTACACTATAAAATAGGGGCAGAACGGGAGCTTGGTCTCTTGGTTCCTGGGATGATTAGCATGAGAGAGCAGAGAGATCACAGCAGAGAGCAGAGAAAGGCCACGTGGAGGAGGCCAGAAGAAGCAGCCAAGATGGCGGAGTGTTGAGTGAGAAGCCAGTTAGTGCAGAGTTTGTGCAGGGAGAAGGAAGGAGATGGGGAACAGAGGTGAATAAAGTCTGGTGAGCTAGAAACCTTTGATTCTAGGAAACTCGGATAAGTCAGTAGCTTTGTGAGCACTGAATGTGAGTGGGTTTTGAAGCCCAGTGTGTGTTTTTGCTTGCCCGCTGGGTGCAAGCTAGGATTAAAGACTATGGCCCACCAGTTTTTGGCTCCGTTGTTTCTTTACCGACTGTCCGAATCCAATGCGAACCTGCATGGGCCAGGCTTCTGTGGTAGTGGCCCTGGCTACTGGCTTTACAACTGTGATATGTGGCCCTGAAGTCCCACCCCTTTCCTTAGTTTCCTTTCTGGGTGTCTTTTTTTTTTCCAAAAGCATCTCTTTAGATTTGGCCCCACCCTGCTCAGGACCTCCAGGCTGGCTAGCCACTGCTAACAGGATTAAGGCCAAGCTTTCTAGCATAACCTCAAGACCCTCCACCTACTCTCCCACATTCTTGCTCACTCTTCACTCTTATGGCCTCCTTTACCCTGGATTAGGCTTGTATGCTTGCTTCTAACCAGGCCATCTGCATCTCTGTCTTCTCTGGGCCATCACATCTCTTTACCCAGGACATTTAGGTGCTCTTACCTGCATTCCCAGTATCCCTTTATCAAAATTCAGCTTATCCTTAGAGACCAGTGCACATACCACCAAACTGTGTTTTTTAATTTCCATAAAAGGTTTATTTCTGTTTCACTATGGCACTCTCAGGGTGTCCCTCATATATTACAGTTTTCTGTTATTCAATAAGTGCCTTGGGTTCAGGGACTGGTCCTACAACTCACTCTAACCAATAGTTCCTTAAATATAGTGTTTCATTATTATTGGGTGAATTGAAATTTATGGGAAGCTCCTTAACCTGAAGTTTTTGGACCTACATAGAATCCATGAATATAATTTGAACTCTGAAGGATACATTTGGTTGGAGAAAAATTACATATTGGTTTTTACTAATCTCTTGTTGAAATTTAGCCCCTCTTTCAATTATGAATGTAGGCAAAAGAAAAAGGAAGTAGTAATGGCAATATCTATGACTTTGTTACTAATGAAAATCAAAGGTACTTTTACATCACAATTTAGTTATTATAGATTTTGCAAAATGTTTTATATGCCCAACACAAAGTTGAAATTACAGCAGTAATAACTATTAAGATCCAGTGCTAGGTAATTAAAATGATAATAAGATTAAAATTAAAATGATAATAAAGAAGCATATATTAAAATTTGATAACTATTTCAATATAATTGGCTTCCCTATATTTAATTTATTTTATGCATATATAGTAGTCTGAGAAGGGATCTACAGACTTCACCAGATTGCCCAGAAGGATCTATAGCACAAAAAAGGTCAAGATGTAAAATGTTACCACGTATGAATCTGTGTGCTATGCTATATCTGTCTCTTATATCCCCTTGCTTAACACTATTCATTTAGCCAGTATCTTTTTTTTTTTTTTTTTTTGTGGCAGAGATAGAGAGACTCAGAGAGAGGGACAGATATGGACAGGCAGGAAGGGAGAGAGATGAGAAGCATCAATTCTTCTTTGTGGTTCCTTAGTTGTTAATTGATTGCTTTCTCATATGTGCCTTGACCAGGGGCTAGAGCAGATCGAGTGACCCCTTGCTTGAGCTAGCAACCTTGGGCTCAAGCTGGTGAGCCTTGCTCAAACCAGATGAGCCCGCGCTTATGCTGGCGACCTCAGGGTCTCGAACCTGGGTTCTCCACATCCCAGTTCGACGCTCTATCCACTCTGCCACCGCCTGGTCAGGCTAGCCAGTATCTTATATGTACCTATTGAGTTTTGGTATTGGAGTGGCAACTATAAGTAAGACAGAAAGCTTGAGGTAAGAATGAATTCCAATGTACTGAAAGACCGACTGTCCCTTTCCCTCTCTTCCCTATCACTTCAGTCATTGGTACTTTGAGTTATCTCCTGACCCAGATCAAGGTTGATTTGAGGCTAGATGTTGTGGCCAAATTTCAGCCCATTGCACCTCATTCTTCCCACTTTATGAGGCCCTATTCTATGGAGGTCACTGGATTGGCAGGAAGCCTAGGGTAACACCTAGTCTAGGTGGCTAACCTTGCCCATAGCCTCCCACTGGGGCACTTGCCTTACTTGTTCCTGCCTTCAGGGCCTTTCCTGTCCCATTGTCAATCCTGAAATAGATTTCCTCCCTGGCTCCCTGGTGAGATTTATTTACAAAGTTGTTCCCCAGGCCTGGTCCTCATCTGAATTGTTTAGCTAGCAAAATGGCTGTCCAGGCTATCTTCACTGCTAACTGACTCCTGTGCTCAGGAAAGGCCCAGAGGTGTCAAAGACTGATAAGGCTTAACGTTTTACCCATTCCGTGGGGATTGGCATATTTGACAACTCTATATTTAGTCTTTCCCCCCAATAGTATAAATAGTGCGTGGACATAATTCCAATTATCTCTGTAGGCATAGTTTTTACAAAATTGAGCTCATGCAATCTTGTTGATTACTATTCCTTACTTAATATTACTGAATATTTTCCCTGGGCATAAAATATTCTTCACAAACATTTTATATAGTCTTATAACAAGCCATCTTGTGGCTGTACCATATAGATTACTTAAGTAAAATGTATAAAAGTTCTGATTTTTTTTAATGGGAGACATTTTACACTTTGATGTAAGAGGTACTTAGCATATTGGTTCAAATTTGAGATTTGTACTTAAATCTAAATTCAGACCACGTTTTCCTCACTTACTAGTTATGTGCCTTTAGACAGATATCTACTTCTTCACCCTCAATGTGGAGATGATACTACTCTCTATTTCACAGGGTCATTGTTGATTGTTGATATTAATTAGTTGGTGCATATGAAGTGTATACTGACTAATGAGTCTCCGTACATAAAAGCTACTGCTGATTGTTGCTATTGCCACTATTACCACCTGAAAACTACCAAGTTTTCAGCCAAAGGGACACACTTCTACAAATGAAATTTCAATTATTTTTGACTTGAGTTAGCGGATCTGTTCATAAAGATGGAGGGTCCTTTTTCTAGTGCCTATGAAATCCTGTATGGCTAGCTGTTTTTTTAAATCTGGGACTCTCTCTGTTCCTTTTCCCTTTGCTGACATGGCTTTGGTAGCACCTCTTTGATACCCACACCTACCTCTGCTGAGGCTTCTTTCTTCTCTTGTGTGTAAGAAGACCAATGAGTCATAAATACAAGGAGCATTAACAATACAAGTTATTATCTAGAGTCATATAAATTAGTACCAAAATGGTCCTTGAATATCACCTAATTGACTCACCCCCACCCTCATTCCTGCCATTAAAACATATGAGGAGAACTAAGGTCCAGGAAGTGAATAAGACTTATCCAAGGTTGTATATTGAGCTAGTTATAGTGCTAGGCATGGAACCCAGTGTTATTTATCCTGTTTGTGGCTCTGCAAAGACCAGTGCTACAAATAATCCAGGCTGTAAATCACAGGTGGATAAGGAATACCATGGGCTTGGGGCTAACTGGAGTAAGTAGGGAAGGCTTCCTAGAAGAACTACAGTCAGCACTTGCTTCCTCTTGATAGTAAGCTGATTTGCATTAATTTATTTGCCCCTTGGTAAGCACTGCTCTGTTATTGGTTTGTTGGTAGGTTGGTTTGTTTTTAATCTTCAGTAGTAAGCTGGTTGGAAACAGGGGCCGGGTTGTTTGCTCCAAATTCTCCCTGCCTTGCCACCAATATCTAAGTTGCTCAGGTTCTTAGCATCCTAGTTCCTTCTTCTGTGGTTGAGCAGAGACACTTGTCCCAGGCTCTGCTGAACACAGGGCCAAACAACTAACTTGTCTCCTTCGACCTCATCCTAGATCAATGTGCGTGTGACCACCATGGATGCAGAACTGGAGTTTGCCATCCAGCCCAACACCACTGGCAAGCAGCTGTTTGACCAGGTAAGGGATTGACTCCTTACCCCTTAGTCTCTTTCACTCCTCCCATTTGTTCACATTATAATGCCAACCTCTTGGGAATATATTTTTCTACCTGCTACTCTAAGAGAAGTCAAAACAAAGGCTTACCCCAGCCTTAATAACAAAGGAGGCAGTTTAACTTTGGCAACCTGTACTTTAGATGGCTCCAATTAATTCTATCCTTGGTCATGAAAATGGCAGAAAAGAGAAGCAAGCAGAATGGTAAATGCTCTAAAAATGAGGGAAGGTGATGTTGAGGGGCTGGATGAAAAAGGTGAAGGGAAGAAGTAGAAATTGGTAGTTATAAAATAGTCATGGGAATATGAAGTACAGCATAGGGCAGGGGTTGGGAACCTATGGCTCGCGAGCCAGATGTGGCTCTTTTGATGGCTGCATCTGGCTTGTAGACAAATCTTTAATAAAAAAAAATAATGTTAAAAATATAAAACATTCTCATGTATTACAATCCATTCATTTCCTACCACTCATGTTCATGGTTGCGGGTGGCTGGAGCCAATCATAGCTGTCCTCCGGGACAACACCAGATTTTTATTTGATAATGTGTAACATACACGGGTCCATATATGGCTCTCATGGAATTACATTTTAAAATATGTGGCGTTCATGGCTCTCTCAGCCAAAAAGGTTCCCGACCCCTAGCATAGGGAATAGAGTTAATACTATTGTTGCAACTATGCATAGTGCCTGGTAGGGAAGCATTTTGTGAAGTATATGATTGTCCACACCCTATAATGTATACCTGAATCCAATACAAAATAATATTGAATGTAAGTTATAATTGAAAAAAAAATTAAGCACACAGAGCCTTCCTCTCACCTCTAAAAGATATATGTGATCTCTTTTCCAGAAATTAAATAACTTATTTGCAACCAGCTGGTACCTGGCTGGGATTTAAACCCTGCATTCTTGTCACTGTACCACGTGGCTTCTGTCACGTTATTTTGTTGTTGTTTTGTAGTACATGGAAACTGTCCCAGAGATCATGTGCTTTGTGTACATTTCCCTCAAAGGAATATTGGGACTTAGGACACCCCTGAGGATGATGAATGCAATAGGATGGTGTTTCATCTCCTGCAGTCATGCCACGGAGATGATATTGATGTGGTTATTCCTGTCTCCAACCCAAGGGGTGTCCCTTTGCTGCAAATCATTATTACCAGAAGGGATTGTGATATAGTAGCCAGGCAGAGGGCATGGAATCTTTCAGCATTCAAAGACTCTCCAGAGGCCAAGGGAATGTGCCAGACTTTCAGGAATGAAAATGTTGTTTCCATTTCCAATGGCTGGGATTACTCAAGGTAGGCTAGATTCCTTTTCCTCACCAGCCTCTGGTGAGATTTTTTGGGGGAGTCTGACATTATTGTCCAGGATGTTAGGACCACATATTACCTTGATGGATTTTCCAGGCACTCTTGCTTCCCTTTCTAGTTTGCTCTCAGAGCCCCTATACAATCTGAGAACTTCCCTAGAGTTGGGAAGGGGAATGAAGAAAGACAAAACAGGTTATATGGAAATGAGATAATTATATTCCTATGAATACCCCTGACTGTCGAGGGGAAAGACAAGGAGAAGATGGAGATGGTAAGGGGCTGTTTTCTATCCAGATCTCCCTGTAAAAGGAAGGGTGGGATGGTTAGAGATCTGGGGAGAGCTTGGTTGGGCATGCCCCCCTGAGTCCCTGATGTCAACTGGTAGACTGAGAAAATTGTTGTTTATGGCTAATACAGATGAGAGATAATGTTTGTCCAAGGCTTACTTTATGCTAGGTACTGAGACAGATATTTTATATATATATCATTTGACTATCACAGAACCCTTTGACCGTAGAAATTAGTACTGGCTCCATTTTACAGATAAGAAAACAGAATCTTCATTTTCCTAACTAGGCCTTGTGAAAATTATTGAATCTGTCCTGATACCTTACACAAACCTTTTCCTTTCTTGGACCTCAGTTTAGCCCTCTGTATAATGTATAACTGATCTCTCAAGTCTGGGTAACTGTCAAAAATGTATCTCCAGCATTCAGTTCTGCATTCCATGCCTCTTTCCATTTCTAACCCCACTGTTTGGATTTCTTATGAACCCTTTCTATAAAAAGGAGGGAAATGACTCACGAGTATAATTACCAGTTGGCATATATGTGGGGGAGGGGAAGCTACCTGGCATGCACATCATCTCCTCCTGGACAGGCTTCTTAATGTCTCTGGGACAAAAGGGAGAATGTATCTATATTCTACAAAGGCTGTTTGGCCCTTTGCTTCAGAAAGCAATATCATTCTGGGCAGCAGATATAGAGAGGAGAGGTTTTATACCCTACCCCTCTCAAGCAAAATAATGCCATCTCCTGCCTTCAACACTGGGATTTTGTTCATTTGCATTGGAGGAGGATAGCTGTGGGTTGTGAAGAAGGCATAATTTTCAGCCTAGGACATAAAATCTTTGAAATCCTTGAACAAAGAAGTTTATTAATTTCAAAAAGCCACAAGGCCTAGTAATTCTTTGTTAGTGTTGATTTGGTTTGCATACTGTGGGTGTGGTTCTGAAGGCAGCCCAGATGGTAGGGAGCCCTGGTCAGATTGGTGTGCTAGTTCGGAAGGCCACTGCTTTCCAAAAAATGCCCTTAACAGGCTTGAATTTTTCATACTGGTTGAGGAAAGGAAAGGAAGAAACCCAGGAAGTTCATGACTTCCCTTTCAGAAGATCGGTGTTATTTTTATTTTAAATTTATTTATTTATTACAGAGACAGAGAGTGAGTCAGAGAGAGGGATAGACAGGGACGGAGAGAGATGAGAAGCATCAATCATTAGTTTTTCATTGCGCGTTGCAACACCTTAGTTGTTCATTGATTGCTTTCTCATATGTGCCTTGACTGTGGGCCTTCAGCAGACCGAGTAACCCCTTGCTGGAGCCAGCAACCTTGGGTTCAAGCTGGTGGGCTTTTGCTCAAACCAGATGAGCCCTCACTCAAGCTGGCGACCTCGGGGTCTCGAACCTGGGTCCTCTTCATCCCAGTCTGACGCTCTATCCACTGCACCACTGCTTGGTCAGGCAGATTGGTGTTATTTTGAGAAATATTTATTGAGCACCATGTAGGAGCCCTGCACTAAGTGCTTTAATTCTTGCAACGATCCTTCCTATGAGAGTGAAAGAACACATTTTAGGTTCTGTAGTTAGTAAGATGTGATATAGAATTCCAAAAGTAAAGCGTTGATGCAATACTATGCTTTTCCCCACTGCATTATTCTGCTTAAGATGAATGAAGCTGTTTGACTTGAAGAACGCTGAGGAGGAGATGTGTTCTCTGTGTTGGGATCTCTGAGTGGCTGTCATAGGAAGGAAGGGGCTATTGTTCTGTGAGGTCAGAAGGGGTAAAGCCTGGACCCCATAGGTTGAAACTATGGGGAAAAAGATTTGAACTCAGAGAAGGAATTGAGTGCCTGACACTTTTGGGGCCAAGGCAGGCATGGACAGGAATCTACAGAAGTATGTGTTCACAGGTTGTTGGAAGTATAATCTCTTCCCACTAAATTGATGAGGCATAAGGGAGGAAGTTTATTCTGTCTGGCCTTTGAGACCTATCATTCAAGAAAGCCCTCCTCATGGAACTGGGCCTAGGAGGAAGGAGCTGGACTACTTGGCAGGAGTTTACAAAAGCTCTGGAGCCATCTTGGAACCAAGCAGCTATCTGGCTGATGACCAGAGAGGAAGCACCCTCATTTGGTACCAGCAATAAATAACAGGCAATGTTAGGAAACCATAGCTTGAGGAGACCAAGGACTGGTGGGAAATGGAATTGAGGCCCATAGTTCCTCCAATTTATCTTTGTTTCTTCTTATGAATGTGCTCACAGATAGGGAGAGAAGAGAACACACATTAAACAACATTCTGTTACATACGTCTACTTTTAAAGCCTGAGGTTCTTCAGAGGGCTCTTGATTACCTAGATGACACTAGGGGGCTGTGTCACCACCATGAATTTCACTTTGAGAAACCTCTGCTTGGCTCCTCCCCAGCCAGGGACTCTAGCTCTAATTCTAATCTAACTTGACCTGCCCCTTCTCTTAAGGTTTTGAGCCCTAGAAATGAGGTGAAATCTCCAAGTGTCCATTCATTTATCTTTTTATTGATTCAATATTGACTGAAGGTCTACTGTCCCTCAAGGAGGATGCCTAGACCCATCAAACACCATCTGTGCCCTTAAGGAAAGTACATGCCATTCTACTCCCACATAGAATAAAAGAAACACTTTTGGGGTTCCGGTTGTGTATAGAGGTTGTGTATGGAGCATGGAATTTGGTGTTGGCCTTGGGTTCAAATTTTGTCTTTCTATTGCAGTGATTTTCAACCTTTTTCATCTCTTGGCACACAAACTAATTACAAAATTTCTGTGGCACACCAAAAAATGTATTTGTCAATCAGGCAAAAAAGAAAAAAAAATAGGTATAATTTTGAATCATTCATACCAGATAGCTATTGTGTTGACTGTTGTCATTTTTTTTTATTTGACAAGGAAAAAGGTCAGTGCTCCTGATTAAATAGTCAGGAATTATATGATTTTTAAAAAATATTTTATTCATTTTAGAGAGAGAGAGAGAGAGAGAGATAGAGAGAGAGAGAGAAGGGGGGAAGGAGGAGCAAGAAGCATCAACTCTCATGTGTCTTGACCAGGCAAGCCTAGGGTTTTGAACCAGTGACTTCAGCATTCCAGATTGACACTTTATCCACTGTGCCACCACAGGCCAGGTATGGCATGTTTTAAAAAAGTCTTTCAGTTTCCTGATTGAAAATCACTGTTCTATTTAGCTGTGTGAATTTGGATGGCTTATTTAACCTCCTAGGGCTTTTCTTTCCCCAGAAAAATGATAATCACACTAATCTCAGGGATTTTTGTGGTCTTATTTAATGCCCAAATAAGTAAAGCACCTGGTACATAACGGGCATTCTAATGTTAGTTGTTCTTACTTAAGGGCTAAATAAGTAGGTGGAAATTGCCCTAAAAGTTCAGATAAGGGAGCCATGAAATCAGGAAGCTTTTCTAGCTCAGTAAAGTCCTTAAGATTTGTGGACTCTACATTGAAGTCAGCAGCCCTTTCTTTTTCTTGCATTTTATTTTAATATTTATTTTAATGATTTTTTAGAGAGAGAAGAAGGGAAAGAGAGACAGAAACATTGATTTGTTCCTGTATGTGTTCTAACTGGGGATCGAACCTGCAACCTTTGCATTAATGGGATAGCTCTCTAACCAACTGAGCTATCTGGCTAGGGCTTGCATTTTATTTTATAAAATAATTGGACTTATTATTACTACTACTACTACTACTACTACTACTACTACTACTACTACTACTACTACTACAGTGTCTCCATCTTATAGATTAGGAATTGATGCTTTAGAGAGGGAAAATACCTGTTATGGTCAGATAGCTGGGACGTAGTATAATGCCTTGAACCAAGCCATATACCATTTCCAGTTTTCCCAGTGCCTTTTGTCAGCTGTTCCATTGTGACCTCCCTTCTCTTTGCCTGTTTTCATTGTAAGTGAAGGGAAGTTTGGTTCCTAAATTTAGAACTCGACCTGAGTGTGTTCTGTGATATAGAGCTGGTGGCCTCTTGAGCACAGGCACTGTGGAGTAGCAGAAGTAGCAATGGTGTAAGCCTTGCCTGGAACTTCACAGTTGTGCATTGATTTGCTTTTGGGTGGGTGGCTGATGTAGCTGCTGCCACGGTTGTAGTGGGATCTCAACAGACCTTAGGTGTTTGGTCATAGATGCAGTTTTGCACATAATTCCTTCTGCACTCTTCCTCTGGAGGCTCCACCCTTGCTTCCCAATTCTGTTCTGGGCATCTGAAGTGGGTGATAACATCACTAGTTTGTTTACTCAGATAGATACATGAGGTATATAGGGAGGGGGTACTCTGGGCTTCAGAATTGACCCAATCCCCCCTTCCCTCTATAGACCTCAGATATAGGCAGCCTTCACATGCAGGGGAGAGGAAATAGGGGGTTCTTTCTTACATCCAGATGCTTCTGGTAATTAGAGATGATTTTCTTACTGAGAAATCTCTTCTTTTTACTGGGTCCCAGTTTTCCAAATTATGCTGCTTGGACCCTATAGTCCTCTGCAGCCTATTGTGGGAGTTTGTTTTGTGGAGCTGAATAGAATCCACTGCCAGTGTCTTACAAACTGAAGCCTTAGTCCCTCTAGGCATTTGTGGCAGGTTCTAGGGGGCACACATTGCTGTAGGATGAATTGGATTTAGTATTTCAAGGCATCAATTTTAGTTGTAGTTGGAATCTATTTTATAATTAAAATGTAGTGATTTAAGGAATAGCATATAAAATTTTCACAAATGAAACCTGAGGCTTCAAAGAAATTCTGGCTTGCAGCTACTTACTTATCTCACCACCACCCCATTTACACTGTGACAGCTTTGAGAAATACTAGCGTAGGCCAGATGAACTGGCTGTTTGGGGTCAAAGGGAGCCAAGAAAGAATTTCTTCCTCGGGTGTGTAATCATTTCTCAGAGTACAAGTGTAGGATCCTAGTCACTGGAGCCACAGATGTTGTTTCTGGAACCAGGATCTAGATAGGCTCTACCACTAGAAAATGAGGTTTCTCTTTCCTCTGGAATGAACATCTCACCTGAAAGCAAAGCTGGAAGCAAGCAAAGCTTGGCTTCATTTTTAAGTCTTGAGATTCCTTATAGCCTGGGGTTCAGGGGTCATCTGTTTTATCCTTTGTTATTTTTTGGTTGCAATTCTGATTTCAGGTCATATTTCCTGCCCCCTACACACCTTGATTTCCACACTTTGGGACTTCAGTAGGCTGAGAGACATTATTCCTCTTTCCAAGTGCTAGAACCTCAGAAAGTAGAAAATTTATATTCATCTGGTTTTACTATGTTCATAAAGGAAGATACAGTGCTTAGAGAGATTAAAATTCCCTGCTGATTCTGCATTTTTTTATTTGATAGTACTTTATTTTTTGTCCAACTTTTCCTCAGAGATACTCTAGATTCTGGAAGTATTTTGACATCCATATTCTTCCTCTAATCCCACTTTTGCCTACCTCACTAGTGAACCAGACAACCTGGTGCAAAAAGAGGCTACAGAGCCCACTCCTGGTATCTCTTGGATTAGTTATGTAGTCGATGCCTGCCACACTACCTTTTGGTTCTGGGGTCTCTGAGCCTCTACAGTGGGGCTGTTCACAGAGGCAAAGGCCAGTTGCTGCTCTATTAACTTTGTTCCCAGTCTGCTCTACCCCTGCCCCAAACCTAGTATCCAGGCCCTATTTGTTGATCTTCAGCATCTTTGGTGGGTCTCTTTCTCTCATAGGGCTGAATAATTTCTTGAAACTTATTCTCACTGATTGAATCTGGACACACTATTCTTCTGCAACCCTGTGGAAAACCATTAGAATTGTTAAATGGTCTCTATTTTATACTTAGGATGAGATAAGAGATGTTTTAAACAATCTTTCCTGTACACACACTCCTGCTCTATCTAAAAAAAATAGCCAATATTACATTTCAACATGAACATTTTGTATTGTCCATCTAAAATCTGCTGGCAGTTCTTATTGCGTATTGACATAGACACAAGGACTCACCTTGCCATTGAATCATGGAAGTCTTTTGATCTTTTCTCATACCCTCACCCCCAATTTATCTTTTCTAAACATGTTTCTAGTTATCCAAGTTAGCAAGAGGTAGATGGGAAATAGAATTTTATTTCTTAGTCTTTTACAAAAACCTAATTAATAGATTGATAAAGCTCGAGATAAGAAAGAGGTCATTGAAGCCACACCACTTGTAGCAGATGGGGGAGCTGAGGCCCAGAGAGAAAAATGTGTTGTCTTAAGATCACACAGCAAAGTTGAGACAGAAGTGAGACTTTCAGGCTTCCTGATACCTGCTATAAAATACAAAAAGTAAAGTCATCAACCTTCACTGCTCACTGGGGCAGTGAAGGTTGATGACCTGGTAATATGGCTTCTCTCCAAAGCTGTTGTTGACTGAGCCTAGTGGGAAAACCAGAATCCATATCTAGATGCAGAGGTGGTCAGATTTTCTTACCTGGCTGGGATGTCTGGACTAAAAGAGAGAAAAAGCAGTTAGTCACTTAAGAACCCTAAATCCCTGTGAGCCTTTGGTGTTAGGAGGGAATATGATAGAGAAGAAAGGGTATAGGTTTTGGAGTCATATGCATTAGGATTCTAGTCTAGTCTCTATGGTCTTAGAAAGTTGCCTCTCTAAATCTCAGCTTCCTCATTTATAAAATGGAGATAATAGCTATCTCAGGGGTTTTCAATGTTTAGTACCTGGCACATAATAGGTACTTAATACATATAAACTACGTTTTCCTTGGGGTCTCTGAAGAGCCTAGATTGTAAGCTTTCAGAGTGACTATGGGACTTGGCTTTGGATGCGTTTGGAGGGAGGGGTGTGTGTGTGTGTGTGTGTGTGTGTGTGTGTGTGTGTGTGTGTGTGTGTGTGTGTGCGTGCACGTGCGCACGCTTTCGGGAGAGGTAGTGTTTTATTCACAGGGAAGGACATCATCAACACTGTTTCCTTGTTCCCTGTTGCTGTCTCCAAGTAAACTTCTTCATCTCAACCTCCCTCCCTCTACTGCCTTCCACCCTTCCCTGGGCCTCACTGCCACCAAAAAATAAAAGATAAAGAAGACTGACTGATGCCAGCATGACCTCATTAGGATGTGGCTCAAGTTCACTGCCTTCATCCCCAGTAGTAGATATGCTGGGGTTCAGCTGCCAACCAGAACCATTAACATACTAATGTCAGGGACTGGAAAACATCCCACCTCTCTTTTCCTGGCTGTCCTCTCTTTCCACTGCTCAGCCAAGAAGCCCAGAACATCAGAGGGCCACTCAGATACTACACTGAGGTACTCACCCTGTTTCCACCTCATAGCCACTCTTAAACTGTGTGATTGGTAATGAAAATCATGATTGGAAAGAAGCATCAGCCCCCAGACACAGTATAGCTTTTTGGTGTATAGATACCACAGTCCCTGCTCTATCTCTTCAGACATTCTTTCTTGGAGCACTGTAAATGGGACTCAGTCTGAAGGATGTGGGCATTATTCCTAGTTGCTAAAGATAGAAGAGCAACCTAGGGGAACAAGATACAGGAGTTAAGCCAACAATCTCTACCTTCAGCCTTTAATCCATCCTGGGAGTGGGAAACTGCATGGCATAAGAGAGGCAGGGAAGTGGCAGAAAGCACTGGATCTGAATAGGTTTCAAGTTAAACAGATCTGACTCTGCTACTTAACTAACTGGACCTTTACTTTTCTGAACCTTACTTTTACTATCTGTAAAATGGGCCTAATTGTCCCTTCACCTCAATGTCACTGCAATAAACTCAATAAACTTTTTAAAATGTGCCTAATTATAATTATATCATAGGGCTCTTGTGAAAATTAAAGGAGATAATAGATATAAAATTACTGGTATATGGTAGTTCTCATAAGTAATAGGTCCATTCCCTAGGTCCATTCCCTACCTCAGAAGTACTTTGTGCAAAGAGATGCTGACATCACTTCTTGACTACTGCTCAAGTGTATTTTCTTTCCAGACCCGGAGTACCTTATGTCATTTAAGGTTAGGGATCAAGTGGGCTCCACTTTTATGTCCTGCATGTCTGGTACAGGCTAAGCATTCAATCAGTGGTTGTTTTGTGTTTTCTTTTCCAGGTGGTGAAAACTATTGGTCTGAGGGAAGTTTGGTTCTTCGGTCTGCAATACCAGGACACTAAGGGTTTCTCTACTTGGCTGAAACTCAATAAGAAGGTAATTGTTTACCCCACACTCAAGTTTGGAATTCATTTCTCTCCTAGGTCTTGCTCAGAAAGTAATGCGTTAAGCTGGTAAATCCAGGGCACCTGGGGCTGTGTTTTTCACTGAGCAGTCTGTTAACCACTGGATCAGAATAAGGGCAGAGGACTCAGCTAAGGCAAAGCTCTTATTCTGTTTCCACTTTGAGTTCTCATAGCGAGAATGGCCAGGGTCCAAGGAGGAAGGTATCTTTCCCTTCCTACTGGTAATTGTGTCTTGAACTTTGACTTGTTTTAGACCATAGCCATTTGTGGTTCTTTGAGAGGAGATTGGTATCCTGTTTTTATTTTCAATCTCAAGGGCTTTAGGAAATTTGTTAAAAGAGTCCTGTACTCTTGAACCGGAATTTCAAAGGTCTTATCTTGTCTTTCCCTAACCTATCAACTGATGACTGATTCCCATACAGACGTTCTTTCTTCATTTTCTATCTCAGTTGATCTCCAAATGGGATGATCTGAGTATATAGATCCAATCAGGCTCTCCAACTCCAAGTAGCATCTCTGTGGGAACATGGCAGTCTTTTGTCTCAATATTCTCTTACTGGCTGCCTTTGTCCTCAGAGATCTCCGTTCTCTCCTGTGGCTGTTTCCATAAATGTATTTAGGGGATAGGTACCTCACATTCTGCTGGCAGAGTCTTGTTTTCTCAATGAGTGGATACTTCTGCTGGATAAACATGGAACTGTTAGAAATCAATTTCAGGCTTTAAAAGGCAATCCGGTTTGTTCTCTTACCTAGCCAATTCCCAGGCCTTAATCATGCATCCTGGTCTTTACTTTGCTAATTTATGAAGTAGGGGGAGCCTTAAAAGAAAAGCTCTTGTAAGCCTCCCCCTAGAATTTGCGGGCAGATGGGTATATTGTCAGATGATGGCAACTTTGGGGCTAATGACCATCTTCATTTCAGGAACAAACCCCCTGCAAAAAGCAATGATGGACATGGCACTGAGTCCCCAAAGAACATTATGTGTCTCTTTTCTGAATTACCAAGAGAGTTACCCCATGGTTCTTTAGGATTACCCAAATTGAAGACCTTTTAGTGTTTTCTTCCCACTCTATAGCTACTCCCCAACCCCAAAGACTATTTTTTGAGAGCCCATAATTCCTTGATGCTCCCAGGTGACTGCCCAGGATGTGCGGAAGGAAAGCCCCTTGCTCTTCAAGTTCCGGGCCAAGTTCTACCCTGAGGATGTATCTGAGGAACTGATCCAGGATATCACACAGCGCTTGTTCTTCCTGCAAGTGAAGGAGGGCATTCTCAATGATGATATTTACTGCCCGCCTGAGACTGCCGTACTGCTGGCCTCCTATGCTGTCCAGTCTAAGTATGGTGATTTCAATAAGGAAGTCCACAAGTCTGGCTACTTGGCAGGGGACAAGTTGCTTCCACAGAGGTAAGGTTGTGTCTAGCTGTCTGCCCTGGTCAGAGAGTATGTGGCCCAAGGCTGAGCAATTTCTGTCAGATTTTTTCCTTGCCATTAAGGTCTGTCTGAAGACCATGATGCTATGGTAGTCAGAGAGGCACATTTGCATTTGGCACCATACCCTGTTGTTGTTTCCTGGGCTCTCAAAATAAAAAGCTTCCTTTCCTCCCTCTGTTTGCTTGATTATAGAATTTATTATTCTGGAAACAGGTTCTTATATTGAGAACCAGAGATGGATTGATTTTCTATTCTCCCTAGTTTAATTTTCTCAATCCTTTTCACTGATTTAGACCTCTTCTACCAGAGTTTCACAGGAGAGAGAGATATGCAAGCCAGGGGCGTGGTAGCTCAAATCTTCATTTAATATTGATAACCAGTATTCATAGCTTTCTACTTTTTTTTTTAATGAGAGAGACAGAGAGAGGGACAGACAGGAAGGAAAAGAGATGAAAAACATCAACTCTTTGTTGTGGCACCTTAGTTGTTCATTGATTGCTTTCTTGTATGTGCCTTGACTGGGGGGCTACAGAAGACTAAGTGACCCCTTGCTCAAGCCAGCAACCTTGGGCTTCAAGCCAGTGACTTTTCGGCTCTTGCCAGTGGCCATGGGGTCATGTCTATGATCCCACACTCAAGCCAGTGACCCTGCACTCAAGCTGGTAAGCCCATGTTCAAGCTAGATGATCCTGTGCTCAAGGCGGTGACCTCGGGGTTTGAACCTAGGTCCTCTGCATCCCAGACCTACACTCTCTCTGCTGCACCACCACCTGGTCAGGCAGAACCTTCTGCCTTTGTAAACTTCAAAGTTGAATGCTCTAAAAACACTCATTATTTCTGTTTTAGTGTCACAACAACACAGAATGAACAAGGAGGGTGTTGTTCTTATTCCTGACTAAGAAAATAAAGGTGCCGAGGTGCTCCCTCTGATTTGCTTGATATCTCACAGCTCATCTGAGGCAGAGTCAGACCTGGAATCCCAGTTTCTTGATATTTTTAACCCTGGTTTTCCCCCACTGCATTCAATGGCCATTTTCATAGGCTTTTTTTTTTGGGGGGGGGGATTGGAAGGAAAAGTTTTGCATCATTCTGAGAGTCTCCATCCCATTGATACTTTGATATATGCACAACTCACCTGAAAGTGTTAGAGATAGTAGTTGTGCCCTGGGATTCCACCTGAGTTACTACCATGATGTCTGAGATGGTATATTTGAAACAAGCCTTGTTTATGATCTACATGTAGTTGCTCTGAGTGGTTGAGCCTGTTAGTTTCCTCCTAAGACATTTAGGCTCAGTTCTCTGTTCTATAGCCATAGGCTGTAATCTCATCCCTGAGCAATATTCTCACAAACTGTTTTTTCACGAGGATCTAGAAGAGAGTGTGCATGCCTCTGTGAGGCATGTCTACTCTTAGCCCCAAAAGGTAGCACAGGCTCTTGATACATTCCTGTTCTGCTTGAGTCCCATAGAACGTTATTGGATTTTCTGGTTAAAGGGATGAAGGAAGGTGTGCCCATTGTTTTGCTAGGTCACTCTTTCTTTTCTACCCCCCTGGCAGTTCCATATGCCAAATTAATACCCTCCTGGTAAAATTTCAGTCTGCTTCCAGTTGAGACCTTAGTGCGTTGACTCTACAACCTCTTTGCATCAACCCCTTGGAGAAATAAGTAGCTTTCCTTAACTCATAGAATTTGGGCTTTGTGCTTTAAAATACTAACTACCCATTGTCTTTCCAGGGTCCTGGAACAACACAAGCTCAACAAGGACCAGTGGGAGGAAAGGATCCAGGTATGGCATGAGGAACATCGAGGCATGCTCAGGTAAGCCTGCCTTAGCACCTGTGGGCTTCCACTGCCCTTGCATGGAGAAGAAGAGTTGGTCTGGGGGAATAAGAGGCAGAGGACTAAGAGCACTGGAGGATGTGGTAGAGAGACAGGAATGCAATGAGGGCAATTTAGAGATAGAAGGCTAATCAGAACCATTCTAAAGCTATATATATATTTTTGTGAATGATAGCAAGTGAGAGCCCAAACAGCTTTGACCATAACAAAATGAAGGGGCCCTTGGGATCCCAAGGGAGCATGTGGACCACCAGGGGCTCCTCACCAAGAAATAAACAGGTAATGAGCTCTCTCATGGCAAACCATTTTGGGGCAGCCTAGTTGAGGAACAAATCTTGCTGTTTGCCATCACTATCAAATTGGTTTCCAATAAGAATGTGCCTATAAAAGAGTCTTCTATGGCAGCTAACCTGCTAAGGATAGCAAGGGTCAGGCCACCCTTATTTCCCTAGGGAGCTTTAGACCTCAGGCTTTATGTTGTGTTCTGTTTACCATCACCTGCTTACCATCTATCCCCTTTCGCACCCCCAATGGCAAGATACTTGTCAGAAGCAGAGCAGAGAAGCAGATAGGCTTTCTCTCTGCCTAGGTCTGATTTACAGGTTCTCCTCTTTAATGCCCCACTCTGTTGTTTAGGGAGGATGCTGTCCTGGAGTATCTGAAGATTGCCCAAGACCTGGAGATGTATGGTGTGAATTACTTCAGTATCAAAAATAAGAAAGGCTCAGAGCTGTGGCTAGGAGTGGATGCTTTGGGTCTCAACATCTATGAGCAGAATGACAGGTATATCTCAGAGATCTTTTAGATTATTTGGGTCACTTTGACACTGAGGGCTTACTGCAGAGTAAGAATGTACTTCCTGAATCCCACCTGGGTAGTTCTTTTCCTGCCTAATTTAGACTAGCCCAAATAATTGCACAACCTCCCTCACACTTCTAAATTTTGCATTGACCAGACTTGCACTATTCACTATGGTAACACTGCCTCTGTGTAGCTACTGAGCACTTGAACTATGGCTACTTGGAACTGAGATATGCTGTATGTATAAAGTACACATAAGACATTGAAGACTTAGTATGAAAAACAAAATGTAAACTGTCTTGTTAATATTTTTTGAAATATTGTTCTGCATATGTAAATGATAGTATTTTGGATATACTGGGTTAAATGAACTGTTATAACACTTAATTTCACCTATTTTTTTTACTTATTTTTATATAGCTACTAAAAAATTTAAAATTATATGTGTGTCTCTTATTTCCAACATTGCCTAGAACCTACTTTGTCAGGATTTGTAGTTAATCCCATTCCTGTGTGATAATTAAGTCCATACTCTCTTGCTACAACCTTATCTCATTTGCATATTTCCTTCCCTTGGTCTGCTCTTGGTGAGGATGCAGATCACCTTGGTAGGATATTGTTCCACATAACTTCTGAATTTTGGAGCTCATTATTTACTTTTTCCTCAACTTTTCCGACTTTGGATGGAAGAGTCCCAATTAAATAGGACTGGATATTCTATGAGAAATTGTTATGAGGTCTATACACAAAGAAGATAATGAAACAAATCTCAGACAAAGAGTAATCTGTTAGTTATAGTATCAGGAGGTACTTTGGGCAGTCTCAATGCTGTCAAACTGTCCTAGTGGCATGTGATGACACTGGCTGAGCTCTCAATGAATCTACCTCCTGAAAGGAGAAGTGGATGGAGAGCCAAAGCAAGGCATCGACACTCTGTATCCTTCTTGTTTTGCCCATATTCTGATGTTTTTGGTCTCCATTTCTATAGACTGACTCCCAAGATAGGCTTCCCTTGGAGTGAAATCAGGAACATCTCTTTCAATGACAAGAAATTTGTTATCAAGCCCATTGACAAAAAAGCCCCGGTAAGTGATTCCTTCCACTGGCCAAGACAAGTACTTGCCAAAATCTGGATAACACTAGAAGCAATTTTGTAATTGTAGTTTTATTTCCGTTTTCGTGTGTGTGTGTGTGTGTGTGTTCATATGTGTACAGGAGTCACAAAAGGAGATTTGTGATAGAGAGGGATGTTAATGCCAATAAATGGCTAGGAAGCACTGTTTGCCTTGTGTCACCCTGCTACCTATGTCTCAAGGGAAGCATGAGTGAGGGAGAGCCATAGGCAGTTTTAAGTGTGTCTTTGCTGCACTGGGGCTCTGGGGTGAAGACAGAGAGTGCATCTTTTAAAGCCTCTAGGTCCCTCAAAAAACTCTTCATATACAGGTGGGGCAGAATTAGATTTAACAGTTGTTCACATGAAAATAATACATGATACATGATCTACATATTACATTGTATGTCTACCATCCAATAATACAATAATTAATAATTATTTAAGAATAAATTCTGTGTTTTGCATACTCATAACTATAAACCTACTTTTATTCTTGCTCTGTACTTGCTTTATTTTTAATTGTGGAAAATGGACAGAGCCAGGAGAAGGCCATATACAAAGATGATCCTTCAAACTTGCTTTTTGGAATAACTTTGCTGCTGTTCACTCAAGAGTTCTCTCCAGAGCAACTTAAGAATAAGAAAGTGCTTTGGTCCAGTTATTTCTTTAATATGCTTGTCTCACTTCTCACCTATTCAGTTGCCTGTGGCTGACAGACTGGAAAGCTGGTGATTGGGTTTAGGATGGAAAACTGAGATGAGGGTATCCCTTTCATTGGTACCTTGTGTTCAACAAGTGCCAATGGCCATGCTGAGCCAGACCCTACTCTTGAGGCCTCAACTATTCTTCTCGTCTTGAGATCTCTAACCTTCCCAATAGGCACTTTATTTACAGTATGTTGTCTTCTTAAAAACTCAACCACATTGTCAGGTAGATAGTAACATACCCATTTTATAAATGATGAAATTGAGATTCAGAGAGATGGAGTGATTTGCCCAAGATCACACAGCTAAAAATGGTAGTGCTCTGATTTATACCTAGGTCATATGACCTCTACAGTTTATGTTTCTTTCACTGCTTACCAAGTTATATGAAATGGTAGCAGTTTATGTTCAGTACAGAGGACCTGGTGGTTAACCCACCAACTGGTCCAGTGGTATTTGTGGTAATAAACTCAAACTCACTGGATTTTTGTTTATG
Organism: Saccopteryx leptura; assembly: GCF_036850995.1. Classification (NCBI taxonomy): domain Eukaryota; kingdom Metazoa; phylum Chordata; class Mammalia; order Chiroptera; family Emballonuridae; genus Saccopteryx; species Saccopteryx leptura. Next base: position 70,305,025 of record NC_089516.1, on the reverse strand, counting down.
TGTATGTATGTGTTTACTGCTGCTATGTAAAATTTTCATATAGAAATGGTAAGTAAAAAAGCTAGCTGAGATCAAGAGCGTACTTAAAAAGCAGTAACAACCAGGACAACCAGTTTACGAGGTTTATGTATTCATGTATGTATTTAAAACCTATGTTATTCCAAAAAGGATTTAAGGGGCTGGGTATAGGAAATGCTTTTAGAAGAAAAGAAACAGTCCAGCCACACACACTGTACTCATCAGGGTATTATGTAGGGATTATTGAGCCTCAATGAGAAGACCCTGAGATCCAAAATGATCTCTAATTAGCAGATAAAGTCAGTTCTTGCTAGGCATTTTATATACAGTATGGATTGAGGGTATTTTAGGGTGCAAGGTTGAAAGAAACTGTGGTTTGAGCCAAAGAGCACTAATTTTAGAGTCACACCTGGGTACTAGTTTTGGTTTTGCCACCCACCTGCCACCTGATCCTGGGCAGGTAGCTTCATCACGTTGATAGTTAGTCTCCCCAGCTGTAACAGAATATTCAGCTAAATGATCTTTCCAGTGCTTTTGAACTTAGAGCAGTTCACCTTCATCTTTCCCTCTAAATGTTTTCTCATTGCTGGCTCCCCACCAGGACTTTGTCTTCTATGCTCCTCGGCTGCGGATTAACAAGCGGATCTTGGCCCTGTGCATGGGGAACCATGAGCTATACATGCGTCGTCGCAAGCCAGACACCATTGAGGTGCAGCAGATGAAGGCGCAGGCCAGGGAGGAGAAACACCAGAAGCAGATGGAGCGGTAGGTGATGTGGATCTGTTGTGGCGGCCAGGGCCAGAGCAAGGAAACTTCTTTAAGTTGCCAAGTCTGCTAAAAGCTGGACATGAAACCATCCTGGGATGGGGGGTGGTGGGAGGCAGGAAAGAGAGAGAGAGACAGACAGACAGACAGACAGACAGACAGATGGACAATGAGAGTGAGCTGTACAGTGATGACTCTTCCTCCAGTAAGCAGGCATTAGAAGCTTAGGTTTTCAGAGGCTCATTGGAAGTAGGGTCATTTCATGGTTCTCCATTGTCTATGGTCTTCATGCCATTGCTCTTCTAGACAGACTCTGGGTTGTTCCAGGCTATCTGAGCAGTATAGTGGCCATAGTAAAAGGCTTCATGTACATTTAAACCTGGACTCTGTAGGGGTATTTTAAGTGGAATTGGGCAGAGCCACCAGATTTTTCCCTACAAAGCTGCTATGCATTGGAGGCTCTTGGCTACTCAAAATGCAGCAAAGTTCAGCTTCAGTATCAACTTGGGAACTTGTTAGAAAACCAGGATCTATACGTTATCCCAGACCTATTGATTCAGAATATGCATGTTAGGATCCTAGGTAATAATTTTTCCGGCAAAGATATGTAAATGGCCAGTAGGCACATGAAAACATCTTCAGTCATTAGGGAATTATAAATCAAAAGCACAGGAGGTACCACTCCATACTCACTAATATGGATATAATAAATAAGGACAGAAAATAACAGCTGTTGGCAAGGATGTAGAAAAATTGGAACTCAAGTACATTGCTGGTAGAAATGTGAAATGGTTCAGCTGCTGTGAAAAAGCGTTTAGTGGTTACTCAATAATTTAAAACACAATATCATGTGATCCCACATTTCCACTCCTAGGTATATACTCAAAAGAATTGAAAACAGGTGTTCAAACAACTACATGTACACATGTGTTCAAAGTAGTGTTATTTACAATAACCAATAGATGTAAACAGTCCAAATGTCCATCAATGGGTGAATAGATAAATAAATTATGTATACATACAATGGGGTATTATTCAGCCATAAAAAGGCAAGAAGCACTGATATATACTACAATGTAGATGAACTGTAAACATTATGCCAAGTGGAAGAAATCAGAGACAAGAAGTCACATGTGGTATGATCCCATTTATATGAAATATCCAGAATAGTTAAATCTATACAGACAGAATGCAGACTGGTGGTTGTCAAGGGCTGGTTGGGGGGAGATGGGAGGAACTGCTTGATGAGTTGGGTTTTTACTTTGAAGTGATGAAAATATTTTGGAGCTAGATAGAAGTGGTAGTTACAAAGCACTGTGAATGTACTAAATGCCACTGAATTGTTTGCTTTAAAATGGTTAATTTTATGTTATGATAATTTTACCTTAAGTTATTTAAAAAAATAAGATCCCAGGTGTTTCCCATGCATTTCATAAAGAGCTTGGAACTTCAAGAGGCTTCTAATACAGTAGACTAGAAAATGACACCATTGTTGAAACGTTAAACACAAAGGTTCACAGTTATTCAGAAAAAATATTCTGGGATTGGGGACAATTTTCAGAGGTGGGACTGGCACAAATCTGCCCTTAAGGACCTTACAGTCTAGTAGGAGAAAATGAAAAACAGAATATTCCTAACTATTCAAGGTACAAATGCTATGTCATTCGTTCACTTGATAAATATTGATTAGTGAAGGGAAAAAAAACAAACAAGCAAAAGTCCCTGCTGTCATGATCCTGTCATTCCAGTGGACAGAAACAGAACAAATAAGAAAATTATACAGTATGTGAAATGGCGATATTGACTCTAAATAGATAGCCAGATATTTCTCCAGCAAAATGGGTTTATTTTGGAACAACAAAGAATTGCAATTCAGAACATGCAGTCTAATGACAAAGTATATGCAAGTCCAGAGAAACAAAGAGAAAGAGAAAGAACACTCTTTTATGGAGAGGCTGTTGTAAACAAAGAGTCCATGGGGGGGGGAATTGAAAGTTCAAATTATAATGACTTTTCATTGACTGAGCTGTGGCTGTCTCCTGTTGGCTGAGGCATTACTGGGCCTAGAAGAAACTTTTCTTCCTTCTGTTGAGGTAGTAAAACAGTATGACTTCCTGTAAGAGATGCAAGGTATGTCTCTTCCTGTTGGGGTCAGTAGTGTGCATCGAGTGATGTGTGTGAGGGTTCTCTTTTCTAGCCTCCTGACTCCATTTTAAATGAGGTTTCTGTTTATTAAATTTCAAAGTAAGAAGTTTTGTGGAGAAAAATAAGAGGGAAGAGGGATGGGGAAAAAGATAGTCCAAGTATTCTGAGGGCTCAGAGAAAGAAAATACAGTGTGTCCGTAAAGTCATGGTGCTCTTTTGACCAGTCACAGGAAAGCAACAAAAGACAATAGAAATGTGAAATCTGCACCAAATAAAAGGAAAACTCACTCAGTTTCATACCTATTCAGTGCAGTTCAATGTGGGCTCACACACAGATTTTTTAGGGCTCCTTAGGTAGCTATCCCGTATAGCCTCTACAGCAGAGGTCCCCAAACTTTTTATTCAGGGGGCCAATTCACTGTCCTGACCGGTGGAGGGCTGGACTATAAAAAAAACTATGAACAAATCTGTATGCACACTGCACATATCTTATTTTAAAGTAAAAAAAACAAAACGGGAACAAATACAATATTTAAAATAAAGAACAAGTAAATTTAAATCAACAAACTGACGAGTATTTCAATGGGAACTATGGGCCTGCTTTTGGCTAATGAGATGGTCAATGTCCGGTTCCATATTTGTCACTGCTAGCCATAACAAGTGATATGACACACTTCCAGAGCAGTGACGCATGCATCCCGCATCACTGGAAGTAGTACTGTATGTGAGCGACGCTGTACTTTGCTCCGCATCCTGTGCTCCTCTCACTGACCACCAATGAAAGAGGTGCCCCTTCCAGAAGTGCAGCGGGGGCCGGATAAATGGCCTCAGGGGGCCACAGTTTGGGGACCCCTGCTTTACAGACCCATCACTGACTGATGGCCTACCAGAACGAGGTTTCTCCACCAAACTGCCGGTTTCCTTCAACTGCTTATCCCACTGAGTAATGTTATTCCTATGTGGTGGTGCTTCATTATAAACGCCCCAATATTCACATTGCACTTTGGTCATGGATTCAAATTTAGCGAACCACAGAACACACTGAATTTTCCTCTGTACCGTCCACATCTCGACTGGCATGGCCGTGGGCTGCTCTGCTGTATACACAGTGTTACATCATCATCTGAGCATGCACACATGCTGCCACATCATCCTACAGAAACTGGGAGGGTTTTCCTTTTATTTGGTGCAGATTTCACATTTCTAACGTCTTTTGTTGCTTTCCTGTGACCGGTCAAAAGTGCACCATGACTTTACGGACACACTGTACATCTAGCCAAGGGAGAAAAATGTCTCCTAGAAGAGACAGAGAGAGAAATAAAAAAAAAAAAAACCCAACTTATTCTAGAAAAATAAAATTATCTATATTTGTAACAAATACTGGGGAAAAGAATCTAGAGTTGGGCTTTAGAGAGCCAACAGAGTTAGGCCTGAAGTCTAATGGCCTAGCCATAGAGTTTGCCAGACTTGAAACACAACATCCTAGCACAGAGCCAAAGCTTTTCTTTTTGTAACTCCATGAGGTTGACAAGGCAGAACTTAATAGGCCATTTTACATATAGGCGTACTAAGAACAGGCACAAAGAAGTGACACAGTAAGGTCATCCAGTGGCTACCCTTCAGTTAGTGCAGAGGTGGAAATCCAGCTTGGATTTCCCGAGTCTTGGACAAACTAATTGGGCCTTGAGTGCACCAGCCCATGTGGGGCTATGATGTAAGGACAAGGATGTGGAGATGAAGAAGAGTGATTCCAACTCACAAGCTCTGGCTGTGTTATATGGGTGGGGACTGAGGGTCAAGGGACAGGGAGCCTTGGAGATCCTGATGCTTCTATGTGGTCTTGCTATCCTATTTAATCCCTTCTTTCTTCTTTACTAGTGCTCTGCTGGAAAATGAGAAAAAGAAGCGTGAGATGGCAGAAAAGGAGAAGGAGAAGATTGAACGAGAGAAGGAAGAACTGATGGAGAAGCTGAAGCAGATTGAGGAACAGACTAAGAAGGCTCAGCAAGGTGAAGCTTGGTGTCACCTTAGAGAGTAGGCTTTTCCAGAGCCTAACTCTGAGCTGGAGACTCTTCTGCCTGAGCTGCAGACTGAGGCCACATAATCCAAATGTGGCTATAGAATAAAGAATGGGAAGAGTGACCAGAGCTGTCTCCCAGCAATGCCCGGGCATGACATATTTCTAGGAAGGAAGTTAGATGTTCTTTATCTCTGCACTCTTCACCTCCTTTTCGCCACCTTCTCTTCCCAGAACTGGAAGAACAGACCCGTAGGGCTCTGGAACTCGAACAGGAGCGGAAACGTGCCCAGAGTGAGGCTGAAAAGCTGGCCAAAGAGCGTAAAGAAGCTGAAGAGGCTAAGGAGGCTCTGCTGCAGGCTTCTTGGGACCAGAAGAAGACCCAGGAACAGCTGGTAAAACCACAAAATGGGTTGGGATTGAAAAATCTGTGTTTTCTTCCCTTTCTGCCTATGTGTTTGCAGCTTCCTCTGCCTGCAGTGCTTGCTGTGTTGAGCAGGGCCTCCAGCAGAAGCAAGCTGAGAAGTCACTTGTGAGGACCAGAAACCTTTGCAAACAGTCTTTCCTAACTCTTCCTTTTATTCTATTTTATTAACCCTTGGGCACCTGAGCTGATAGCCTGACAAAGGAAAGGGAGGGAGGAAGAAGTGAAGGGATTCACACTTGATTGACTACCTGTGTGGTACAAGCTATGCTAGCAACTTTCCCCTTTTCCTTATTTTCTTAATTCCTCTTCCAGAGAACCCTATGGCATTAACCCATATTGGAATATAAGGAAATTAGGGCTCACAGAATTTTAAGATACTTGCCAAAGGTCACACAGTTGTGACTAAGTAATAGTGAGAACCCATTTCTGCCTCTAAGAAGGGTTTGATCCCTAAAATCCTATGTTAAATTATGTGCCTATGTGTTTTTCAAGAAAGGGTGGTGAGCTTCCATGCTTTCATCATAATTTTCAGAGGTTCTGTGATTCAGAAGTTAGGAATCTGTGACCCAAATTCCTTGATTTGTTCTTCCCCATAATATTTTCAGTGGGAGTGCAGGTAACTAAGGCCTAGTTCTCAGGGGGAGCTTCCTCAGGGAGATTTACTCAAGGTGTGAAGGTATGCATAAGCTTTTTTTCCTTGTTCAGATCACCTTGTGACACTTGAATATCTTTCCTATACTTGTCCTGGGGAGAGTCTCAGTAGAGCTCTGAGCATTCTAGAATAACAGGAAAGGCTTTGCCACTTCAGGTAGTGACATGGTAATGTCTAAAGTCCTACACTGTGCAGTGGACAATACTGAGAAGAAGATGGGCTGAGAAATGGGGAGGAAGGGGAGGACTAGAGAGGTAAGGAAGAGAAAGAGATGTTATGCTATTTATCTTCCGGAGGTCTATAGTTTAAGTGCGGAGTTCTGACTTCTAAGAAAATGGTTTGGTGTTAATAGGGTACTATAGTAGGTTGAGAATAGGCATGGTCTTCTGGCCTTCCTGAAGAAGGTGTGGTAAAAAAACAAAAGCCTCCAGGGCAGCCAGCATAGAGAGCAGCTGGTTCCCCACTGATTCCCCAGTAAAATGGGTTGAAGACACCCTGGCCCTGAGGACCAGGAGACTGAGCTCTCACAAGCTTCCAATTTATCCATAGGCCTTGGAAATGGCAGAGTTGACAGCTCGGATCTCCCAACTGGAGATGGCTCGACAGAAGAAAGAGAGTGAGGCTGTAGAATGGCAACAGAAGGTAAGTTACAGTGCCCAGAGCAAAGCATTGTGAGAAGGGGTGCCACATACATAGGTTCCAGTTCCGTAGATTCCTTAGATCTGTGTTCCTTACCCTTTTGATCCTTCCTTGACAGCAGGCATCATAGGAGAAGAAGCTCAAGGCTTCCTCAAATAACTTTCCAGAATTCTTCAATACTCTAGGAAAATTGGTACAATTGCTTATGTTATACAGTTAAGGAAACTAAGGATCAGGCAGATGAAGTGATTTGGCCTACCTGGTGCCTACATTCTGCTGAGCCATCCTAGGCATGTGTAGGATGCTGCAAGTTAGCTTATTCTGACCGCTTGTCCTTCTCTCCCTCTGTTACTGGACAGGCTCAGATGGTACAAGAAGACTTGGAGAAGACTCGTGCTGAGCTGAAGACTGCCATGAGTACTCCTCATGTGGCAGAGCCTGCTGAAAATGAGCAGGATGAGCAGGATGAGAATGGGGCAGAGGCCAGCGCTGACCTGCGGGCTGATGCCATGGCCAAGGACCGCAGTGAGGAGGAACGTACCACTGAAGCAGAGAAGAATGAACGTGTGCAAAAGCACCTGAAGGTATCCAGTCAGGGCCACAGGGTCAAGGAGAACATGTACAATGTACATTGATTTAGTAGCCCATGTTCTTTTCTTGATTATCATGGGGATAGGTGAAGGAGCCTGTCTCAGTGCTGCATAAGAGCTTAAGCCTTTCTCAAGAGAGAACTTTAATGAGAGGCATCTCTTATTTATTAATCAGACCCTGAGCTGCCTTTTTCTTTCTTCCTTTTTTTTGTTGTTGTTTGTTTCATCCTCCACCTATACTCCATTTACCTCTTATATTTAGGAAGTACTTAGTCGAAACTGTTTCTTTTTGTTTTTCTTCTTTTTCCAAGTGAGAGGAATAGAGATAAAGAGATGGACTCCAGTATACACCCCCACCGGGATCCACCCAGCAACCTCCATCTGGGGTTGATGCTCTACCTATCTGGGGGTATGGTCACAACCCAGCTATTATAGTGCCTGAGGCAGAGTCTCCACAGAGACATGCTCAGTGTCCAGGGCAGATGTGCTCAAACCAATTGAGCCATGGCTGTGGGAGGAAAAGAGAGAGGGGGATATGGAAGGGAGAGGGGTGGAGAAGCAGACTGTTGCTTCTTCTGTTTGCCTTGACCAGGAATTGAACATGGGATATCCACATGCCAGGCCCATACTCTACCACTGAGCCAACATGCTAGGGTTACTGACAGAGTTTCTACCTGAGTCTTTGGTACATTATTCTACTCTCAGAGAATATTGCTCATCAATTGCAATTTGTCTTTTAAGTTTGTGTGTGTATGTGTTTTTTTACATTTATTTTATTGATTTTAGAGAGAGAGGAAGGAAGAGAGTGAGAGAGAGACAGGAACATCAATCTGTTACTGTGTGTGCCCTGACCAGGGATAGAACTGGCAACCTCTGTGCTTCGGGATGATGTTCTAACCAACTGAGCTATCCGGCCAGGGCCTGTGTTTTAAATTGTTGACACACTACAATCCTAACAGGGCTGGGAAAGGGTCTCAAAATTTGTGTGTGGATTGACTGGTGGTGACGTACTGGATAGAGCATCAATCTGAGACACTGAGGTCCCGGCTTCGAAATCCTGAGGTTACCAGCTTGAGCTCAGGCTTACCAGCTTGAACATGAGGTTGCTGGCTTGAACACGGGATCATTGACATGATCCCATGGTGACTGACTTGAGCCCAAAGCTCACTGGCTTGAGCAAGGGGTCACTGGCATGGCTGGAGCCCCACAGTCAAGGCACATATGAGAAAGCAATCAATGAACAACTAAATTGCCACAACTATGAGTTGATGCTTCTTATCTCTCTCCCTTCCTGTCTCTCTCTCACTAAAAAAAAAAAGTGTGTGTGTGTGTAAAAAGGAGGCCAAGGAGGGAACATATGAGGGAGGGGGAGGAAGGGAAGCAGAGAGAGGAAGGGAGCGGGGAAAGTAGAGAGGAGAGAAGGAAAAGAAAACTGGTAGGGGAGGTAAAACGTGAGGAAGCCATTGATCCCTTATTCCCTTGCATTCACACAGGCCCTCACTTCAGAGCTGGCCAATGCCCTTGATGAAACCAAGAAGACTGCTAATGACATGATCCATGCTGAGAACATGCGACTTGGCCGAGACAAATACAAGACCCTGCGCCAGATCCGACAGGGCAACACCAAGCAGCGCATAGATGAGTTTGAGTCCATGTAATGGGCACTCAGCCTCTAGGGACCCCTCCTCCCTTCTTCCTTGCCCCCATAGTCCTATACTCTTGCCTAACTCACACTGTGCTGGAACCACTAACTAGAGCAGCCCTGGAGTCATGCCAAGTATTCGTTGTAGCCATGGGACCAAACTTAGCCCCTCTGCCCTTACTTCCCTGGCCAGAAAAATGGCTCACTTTGGTGCCAGTGGGACTCTCTCTGTCCTGTTTAATCTAGCTTGCTATAACAAACCACTTCTACAGTTTAGAGGCACTTCTCACTTGATTTGGGAAATATCCCCATATTTACTGTTGTTCTATAGGTGTCAAGTGTGGAGTAGATTGAAAACTAGTCCCCACCATTGCTCTCCTCTTCAGGGTCCTGTGATTTGAAGAACTGGAGCATTAGAGGGTTTAGGGAAGAAGGCTGGGCCCTGCCTATGTGCTCTAGGATGTGAACTAACCTAAGGTTAGGCCTCCCAATGTCCAGTTCGTCTAGAGTTATTAAAGCTTTATAATGATTGGAGGCAAAAAAAATGTTCAGTTGTTCTCTCTACCTCCCAGATTGGGCCTGTTACAAACTCAATCACAATAAGCCTTGTCTTACTTCAGGGACTCAGTTTCTTCCCAGGTTGAGATGGGGAAGACAGTGCCTTCAATAGGCTTTACCAACATCCTAGAAGGTCATTCACCCTTCTCTTCAGGCAACACTGGGTAGAAAATGCTTCCCTTATTGCCTTATGGAAGCCTGGACCTGTTTCAAGTGAACTCTATGGGCAGAAGTATCCCTTATTATTCTGGGTTCCTCCTCATTTCAATCCCCAAATCCCCTCCTGTTAAAACAGTAGGGATGGTTACCCAAAAACCCTGGTAGTCCCATCCAGGACTCTTGCCAGAGGGAGGAAATGTTCACACCTGGCTTCTGTATTTTCCCTACAGTGGGTCCCAGGCCATTTCACTTATCAGAGCTACTTGGGCCACAGTTAACGCTTCAGAGCCATTCAGGTCTTGATATGATGAGTCCTGGGTCTTGATGCCATTTGGCTCAATTGGTGAATGGATAGAAGAAGCTGAGTGTGGTGAGAGAAATCCATGGCCTGGATGCCACAATTTACTTGACTCCATCATGTACCTAATAACCCCTTCCTGTCACCTACCTCCAAACTGGTGACAGGGACCCGCCTATGTTTAACAAACCTCTAACCCAGATCTTGCCAGCAGCTGTGATGTCCCTTGGAGCTGTAAACCAGAGAACAGTTGGGAGTGCAGGCCTGGTCTCTTTCATAGCCTTACCCCTTGCTATCAACTCAGGAGAAGTCTCTTCCTCCTCTCTGTTGCACATGTGTTCTTTTTTTCCCCCTTATCAGTGTTATATATTCTAGTGGCATCTAACTCAATATTGATTTCTGCATGTCTTGCTAATGCACCCTTAGAAGATTTTAGTCTCAGAGCAGAGTCATTTTGGCCAAATGCCCTTACTACTCCCACACCTGGGAATCATATACTATATTATAAAGGAATATTTTGCCAGAAACATTCAAATAAGAAGCTTTCAGTATTAGTGATATCACCTGTCACCATAGGTCATACAATCCATTCTTAAAGTACTTGGTATTTTGTTTTATTGTTCCTTTCTGCCTTCTGCCCAGAGTTTAGTCCACAAGGGGCTATACTGTCCCTGCATGCAGTGTCCCTAGCGCAGTGCCCATGGCTTCAATCCCTCCCCGCTTTTCCTCACCCCTGCCTGACCTTGAGGAGTTATATGTGCATTGCTGTGAATTATATTGACACCCTCTTGATGATATGCCCTACATTGGCTGAAATCAAACCTGAAATTGTGGGACAGTCTAGCTGCCTTAAGAGCAGTAACCCACTCCCAAGGAGGCTGGGGAGAAAAGTTAGATTTTGTATTCAGGTTTTTTTGTGTGTATTTTTATTTTTTATTTTTTGTCTTTTGAAAATTGTTTTGTTTTGTTTTGGTTTTGGAGGGGTTTTTGCTCAACCCATGTTCTATTTCAGTGCCAATAAAATTTAGAAAGACTCACTGTGACTTGATGGTTGTTTTTTTTTGGCATGAGTGGGTGGCCGTAGGATTCTTCACTGTGATTTTCACTCTATAGACTACCATTCCTGGTCTCATTTCATTCTCACTTCAGTCCTATGGGAAATGGATATGACTCTCCTCATTTTATAGAGATAGGAATGAATGTTAAAAGGTAGACATACTGCCCAAGGGCACAAGGACTTCTGACTTAATAGGCTATGTCCTTTTCACAGCTCCAGGCTAACTTTTCCAGCATAGATAAGCCCTGCACATGGTCAATATTATACTTCTGTGCTTGCTTAGCATTGGGGTTTTAGGGCTGCTTCTAAGAGGTAGTTTGTATCTCTGAACACCTCCTGGTATGATCAAGTCTTGTCCTACCTCCTTGTCAGCAAGGCCTCCAGGCTTGCACACCTCCTACTACCCTCACTTATTACAGTGCCAATGAAGGCTAGATAAATTACCTTGAGCCCTGTTGCAAAAGGCAGTGGAGAGTGGGGTGTAAAATGAGGGTGGGTCGTATATGTATATACATACATAGCTGTTGGACAGTATTTATGGTTCAGAAAACATGTCAATTTTGTAGCCTAGGTATGGTTATCGAATTTTTCAGATGAGGAGACAGACTCAGCTAAGCTTTCCAGGCTGTTCTGAACCTGGCACACTTTCTCACCAGCTCCCTTTTTGGTGGGCCAATACTTGTGAGGAAAAGTAAGTTATGTATTCTGTAAGTTTTAAATTGTTACAATAACCCTTTGAGGCAGTGGCTCCCAAACTTGTCTGCACATTAGAATCTTAAAGATGAAGCTCAGATCATGTTCTCAGATCAAATTATAATCTTTTGTAGTGGTACACAGGGATCAGTATTGTATATATTTGCGGATTACAATGTGTACAAAAACTTGGGAACCATTGCTCTGAAGACATAGTATTTTATCCTATTTTACAGGTGGAGAAACTAAGGCCCAGTAAGATGATTTAATTTGTTTAAGTTTACAGAGACTAGAAGTAATAGAGTCAAAAGATGAACACAGATAATCTAATTCATAAGTCTGTGCTCTTAACCACTACGTTATGTTTTCTCCCTACCACTCCCACCAGAGGATAGGGGAGGATGGACATGTAACAGGGGAGAGGATACACTTCAATTCTAAGGTAGAAAATAGAATTCTAGGGCCCTAGAATATTAGTGTAGGGTGGGGCCTTAGGAATTACTGCTAATGATAGTCCCAAGTATTGTTGCTTTAAAGAATGAAGGAGCTCTAGGTCCCATCCAACTTCAACCAGAGGATGTCTTGTATACTTTTTATGTTGGGCAAAATATATATATATATATTTAATTATTTTTGAAGGGGAAGACAGAAGGACTTTTTGCTTCTAGGAAGGTAGATGTGATAGGATAATGGCCCTTCAAAAGTGTTCATGTTTTAATTTGTTGAACCTGTGAATATATTACTTCGTGTGACAAAAGGGACTTGGAGATATGATTAAGGATTTTAAGATATGGAGGTGTTACTGGATTATCCAGGTGGGTCCAGTGGAATCAGAGGGGTCTTCACATGATGAGAGAGGGTCAGAATCAGAGTAGAAGATGATATGCTGCTGGCTTTGAAGATGAAGGAAGAAGCCATAGAAAAGGAATGCAGGTAACATTCTAGGAGAGGCAAGGAAACAAGATTCTCCCATAGAATCTCCAGAAAGAACACAGCACTGCCAACACCTTTGTTTAAGCCAAAATTAAACCCAATTTTGGATTTTTGACTTCTAGAATTATAGTAAGTAAATTTGTGTTGTTTTAAGCCATTATAATGTTGTTATCCACTTTTAAAAATTCTCCATTTTTGAAATGACGATATTATAGAAATGGAGAACAGAACAGGTTGTCAGTAATTAAGGTACAAAATTAGGGATCCTTGCAGTGATACTGTGTTGACTGTATCACTCTCACTATCTTGGTTATGATATTGTAGTATAGTTTGCAAGATGTTACCATTGGGGGAAACTGAGTAAAGGGTACATGAGATCCCTCTATTGTTTTTTATAACTTCATGTGAATCTACAATGATCTAAAAATTAAAACAAATATTTATGTAAAAAAGGGGTGGGGGTGCTCATGGGTATATATCCAAGAGCAATGACTGCTTCTGTGCACCAAAACAAATAGAAGTACTATTTGCAATAGCTCCAATCTGGAAACAACCAATATACCCATCAACTAGAAAATGGACACAACTACAATACATTTATACAATGGTATATTGTTCAACAATAGAAATAAACAATTTACTGATGCATACACCAACAATATAGATGAGTCTCATAGACATTAGGTTGTACAAAAAAGGGCCAATACAAAAAGAGAACATTGTATAATTCCAATTATATAATATTCTAGAGTAGGCATGGTTATCTGGAGCTGAGGTGGGAGAAATTCACCAGAAACGGGTACAAGGAAGCATTTGGGGTCATAGAAATAGTCTTAATTTGTGTGGTGATTACAGGGTATAAATATGTTAAAAAAGCATGATCCATATGTATATAAATTATAACTAAAAACAAACCAATACAGGTGGCTTTCTCACAGCAAAAGTTTGAAAATATCTAGAACAATGGTTTTCAAATTTTAGTGTATCAGAGTTACTGTGGACTTATTAAAACAAATTATTGGACTCCATCCCCAAAGTCTCTGATTCAGTTGGCCTGAAGTGGAGCCAGCAAATTTTCCTTTCTAACAAGTTCCCAGGGGATATAGATGCTGCTATTTCATGGACCACACTTGGAAAGCCACTGCTATAGAGCATAGAGTGAACCAGCACTTTCCTGGTACAGATGGAGTTTCAGAGGAAGAAGGGACTTGTCTAAGGTCACACAAGCAAACAGGCAGATATGGGTCTAGAACTTGCTTCCTGACATTTTTATGGGCCTCCTCTGTTATCCCGGATTAGTGTTCCATTGTCTGATTTCCTACATTGCATAATTATAAGGCCTGAACAGGAAGGACTCAGAGAGATTCCTGGTTCTAATCCTTTCTCATTTTAGATAGATAAATTGAGGTCCAAGAATCAAAAGGCACTTGTTCATAGTCACAATGGCAAGACTTGACCTTGAACTATTATTTCTTGCCTCTGCCCCAGACCTGTACACAGCTACCATAGGTCACCCTTAGTGTTTCAGATGCTTTGCTTTCAATCCTCTTTTTAAAGAAAGCTTCGCCTTTACCATGTACATATCTGTGTGCAGGTGATCCTAAGAAAATGGACCACACTACTTCTAGATCTCTTTTTAGAGCTGAAATGGAGAGCTTCAAGTCTGCTGCTCTCTGAGAACATCCATTCCCTTCTTGAGCCTAAAATGCATTCATAGTTCATCACAATTTGACTTGCCTATCTTTCACTATTCACCATCATGCATCTCCTCCCCATGTTTTGCATTCCAGCCCCTCAACATCTCCGACTTGCTCATGCCTACATGCCTTTGTAATAATAATTATAATTAACATCTATTAAACGCTCACTCTATGCCTGACACTATTCAGTGTGCTTTACAGTTATCACCTCATATTATCTTCACTAAATTTCTGAAGAAAGGGAAATTATTACAGGTGAGGAAACGAAGGTACAGGAAGGATAAGTAACTTGCCCAAGGTTACACAGCTTGGAGTGACAGGCAAGATTTAAATATTTCTTGGTGTTTAAAACACATAAAGTCTAATAAGCAAATATTAGAACAGAGAATTCTTTTGTTCTCACCCTATTTGACTCATCCTCTTATGCCTGCCTCTCTCATGGCACTCTTTTTCCCCTAAATAAGAACCTGGATTTTTTTTCCCTTGGCAACTCCCTATCTCTCCTTCCCCTGTCTCTATTCCCAATCTGCTTGCCTTCCATTCTACTCCCTAAATAGCTTTTTCTTTTTTATTTTAGTGAAAGGAGGGGAGGTAGAGACAGACTCCTGCATGCACCCTGACCAGGATCCACCCAGCAAGCCCACTAGGGGGTGATGCTCTGCCTATCTGGGACCGTTACTCCACTGCTGAGCAAGGAAGCCATTTTTTTTTTAGCGCTTGAGGCAGAGGCCACAGAGCTATCCTCAGTACCAGGGGCCAACATCCACACACCAGGCAGACGCTCTGCCACTGAGCCAACCGGCCAGGACCTCCCTAAATAGCTTTTTAATGTCACATATACTTACTCATCCTCTGCTGCTGAGACCATTGCCATGTACTCCTTCCTAGATTGCCATCTGTCTTTCTACCCTCTGCTGCCAGTCACCTGCCAGAAAACCCTAAACCAGTGGTTTTTAACTATTGGTCTATGGACTGCTGATGGTCTGTCAGAAATTTTGTGCTGGTCTACAAAAGAATTAACCACTATGATCCTTCTCTTCTTTTCTCAGCTTTTCCTACCAGGTCAGTCCTGGTTCTTATTTTTGTTCCATTAATATTCCATGCTTATTCTGATATTAGGACCTTTAATTGTCCCATTAACTGTCTGTGGAATGGTCTTCCCAGAATAATGCCAATGTCTGGCTCCTCATCATTCAAGTCCCAACTCATGCAGGCCTTACCTTACCACACTATTTAAACTAGTTCCTATCTCCCAAGACACACACACACACACCTTATAATAACTAACATGGCTTTTACTGTGCAAGATACCGTTCTTAGCCCTTGATATATTAAATCATCCTTACTATGCTTCTATGATGTAAATACTGATATTAGCCATATTATAGATGGAAAAGGAAAGTAAGGCACAGAGAAGTTAAGCAACTTTCCTGAAGCTGCACAGCTAATAATTGGCTGAACCATGAAGGGAAAGACCCTGCACAAATATGAATGATAGTTAACTTCAAAGCAGGGGTTATTTGGAGACAAGAGATCTTGGAGTGTGTTAACCATAACAGGAGACTGACCTGGGATTACTTGAATGCAAGTACGTAGGATTCTTGGAGGAATGCCTTCAAGAACCAGATGTCCTTTATGATTGATAAACTCTGAGACTCTTCTCGTGTCCTTGATCATGAAGGAAACAGTTGACGTGCAGGATTGGGGATGGTGTGGTTGGGAAAAAAGGCTTTTGTAGCTTTATAGTTTTATCTGCTGAGATTTGACTTTTGGAACTCTATAAATATGCAGTGGTGCAGTTTCTTGGGGCCGATTCCGCTTCTGAGTTTCAGTCCTCTGCTTGTACTACTTTCATCTGATGTCTTTCTTATTCCTTGCAAATCTAAGCCATAAAAGAAATTGTAACAGAGCCATGATTTGAACACATTCTCTATCTCATTTATCCTGCTTCAATTTTTTTCATTACAGATATTAACTGAAATGATCTATCTCTTGATGATTAGTTTATTACCTGCCTTGTACAAGTAGAATATGAGCTTCACAAAGGCAAATATACTTGTTCACAGCTGTATCCTCTGATATTGCCTGGCACATAATAGGTAATCAGTGGTTGTTGAATGACTGCATGGCTCCTCACTGGAAATGTGTGGCTTTTTCTATTTGGGAAGATACCCTTTTTTCTTTTTGAATTCTAAGGGAAAAGAAAATTTTACCTGACCCTATTAGGGTTCCTTGATGGTTCTAAAAAAACCTGACAGATTAACAGGAGAAAATAATACCAAAATTTATTAATTTTTTTAGATGTACATTGGAGCCTTCATAAGAGAATGAAGATCAAAAGAAGTGACTAGTGCAGAAAGCTTTTATATTTTTTTAGACAAAAACCCCCAACAAATTTGTGAATTTTTTTTTTTTCTTTTTCATTTTTCTGAAGCTGGAAACAGGGAGAGACAGTCAGACAGACTCCCGCATGCGCCCGACCGGGATCCACCCGGCACGCCCACCATGGGGCGACGCTCTGCCCACCAGGGGGCGATGCTCTGCCCATCCTGGGCGTCGCCATGTTGCGACCAGAGCCACTCTAGTGCCTGAGGCAGAGGCCACAGAGCCATCCCCAGCGCCCGGGCCATCTTTGCTCCAATGGAGCCTTGGCTGCGGGAGGGGAAGGGAGAGACAGAGAGGAAAGCGCGGCGGAGGGGTGGAGAAGCAAATGGGCGCTTCTCCTGTGTGCCCTGGCCGGGAATCGAACCCGGGTCCTCCGCACGCTAGGCCGACGCTCTACCGCTGAGCCAACCGGCCAGGGCAAATTTGTGAAAATTTAACAAGACAAATGGGTTTGGCTGGAAATAGTAAATGATGAAGAAGTAAGTAGGAAGATAAGGGTTAGTTTAGCAAGATTTGTTTATACAGATATCTGATCTCTAACTTTCCTGTTTCTGGTAATGAGAATGTCTTTCCTCCTGGTACAGGGAGGGACTTTTTACTTGGGAGTTTTATGACTTGTTTCAGGGATGAAGAGAGGGGAGAGATCAGGGTAAAATTTCTGCATCTGCCATTTAAAAAATCAGTTTAAAATATTTAATATGTTAAACTGCCATATTTTGGGATAGCATGTGCTGAACCACATCAATTCCAACATCTAATCTTCCAAGACCAGCTTTAGTTTCACATTCCTTCAGAAACCTCCTACCTGCCCTCCTCTCCTCACTCCTGAACTATAATGTCTGTCTCTCCTCTGACTCCAGCTCATGACTGATGTTACAATTAGTGGCCCTTGTTATATGTGTATCTGTGTTGTGTCCTACCAACCTGATTGTATAATCCATCCGTCCCTTTCTCATCTTGGAACCTTCCATTGCCAGACCAAACTTAATACATAGGTTCTATATAAATACTTGCTGTATGAATTAGCAACTCAGCTTTATAAATGCATTACTTGACTCTGCGGAAAATTTATAACCATGCAAAATTATAGACTAATGTTCTTAAATGTAATTACTGTGGTATCATTTACTGTCAAAAGACATTGTTATTCTAACCCTGTATTTTCTGTCTCGAGCCAGTTTATCCATCTATAGCAGAAAATCTCCTAATCTCAGGATAACAATTTTTCTTACAGCCCTTGGTTTGGATCTTGTCAGTATTTTTCCATGTTTCTTTACCCCTTCAGGGTAACTTTCGTTTAATCTAAACCGTTACCTTGCCTTCTCTGTTAGCGCAGCTTTCTTACTTAACTCTCTTTGGTCCACAGATATCTTTGGTGGGTTTTAGGTCTATGTAATAAGAAAAACTTGGTAGAAATATGGCTGAATTGCCACTTAACTTGCTTTCTTAAGCAAGTGAACAGTTCAAATGTTATGGAAATATTTACTTGAAGCCTATGTACTCTTATTGATCAATGTCACCCTGTTAAATTAAATTATCTGAATAAAAAATAAATTAAAAAAAGAAAAACTTGCCCTGGCCGGTTGGCTCAGTGGTAGAGCGTCGGCCTGGCGTGCAGAAGTCCGGGGTTCGATTCCCGGCCAGGGCACACAGGAGAAGTGCCCATCTGCTTCTCCACCCCTCCCCCTCTTCTTCCTCTCTGTCTCTCTCTTCCCCTCCCGCAGCGAGGCTCCATTGGAGCAAATGATGGCCCGGGCGCTGGGGATGGCTCCTTGGCCTCTGCCCCAGGCGCTGGAGTGGCTCTGGTCACGGCAGAGCGACGCCCCGGAGGGGCAGAGCATCGCCTTCTGGTGGGCAGAGCGTCGCCCCCTGGTGGGCGTGCCAAGTGGATCCAGGTCGGGCGCAAGCGGGAGTCTGTCTGACTGTCTCTCCCCGTTTCCCGCTTCAGAAGAATACAAAATTAAAAAAAAAAAAAGAAAAAGTTAATGCAAGTCTGCATTACTGAAGGGAAGGGAAGGGCTTATTACCAGTGGCAGAATTTAATTTCTCCCAAATAAAATAAGATTGTGATAAATTATCTTAAATTTAGACAGCTTCATAAATTCTTTATTTATTCACATGTATTCAAATTACCATTTTTTTTCCTTTACTGTAGTACAACTTTGTTCCCTTCCAACCTCCTTTGGGTTGACAATATACTGTCAAATGTGTTAAATAGGCCCTGGCCGGTTGGCTTAGTGGTAGAGCATCGGCCTGGCGTGCAGGGGTCCCAGGTTCGATTCCCGGCCAGGGCACACAGGAGAAGCACCCATCTGCTTCTCCACCCCTCCCCCTCTCTTCCTCTCTGTCTCTCTCTTCCCCTCCCACAGCCGAGGTTCCATTGGAGCAAAGATTGCCTGGGCGCTGGGGATGGCTCCTTGGCCTCTGCCCCAGGCACTAGAGTGGCTCTGGTTGCAACAGAGCGACGCCCCGAAGGGGCAGAGCATCGCCCCCTGGTGGGCAGAGCATCGCCCCTGGTGGGCGTGCCGGGTGGATCCGGTGGGGCGCATGCGGGAGTCTGTCTGCCTGTCTCTCCTCGTTTCCAGCTTCGGAAAAATTAAAAAAAAATGTGTTAAATATATTACATTTCTATATATCATAGGCCCAACAATAAAATTATATACATATTGTTTTAAACAGTTTCCTTTTAAATCAGTTAAGCAGAGAAAGGAGAAGAAATATGCATTTATACTATCTTCTACTATGTAATTAACTTTACAAGTGCTTTGTGCTTCTGTTTGTGGATGCAAATTACTATCTGGAGTCATTTTCTTTTATCACAGAGAACTGTTGTTAGTATTTCTTGTTAGAGAAACCCATGTAGTACACATTCTCTAAGTTTTTGTTTATGTGAGAATATCTT
Organism: Saccopteryx leptura; assembly: GCF_036850995.1. Taxonomy (NCBI): domain Eukaryota; kingdom Metazoa; phylum Chordata; class Mammalia; order Chiroptera; family Emballonuridae; genus Saccopteryx; species Saccopteryx leptura. Next base: position 70,285,445 of record NC_089516.1, on the reverse strand, counting down.
TATTTCACCTCTTTAAAAATATTTTATTTTTTAGAGCAGTTATAGCTTATGACAAAATGTCAAGAAGGTACAGAGATTTTGAATATTCCCCTTCTCTGAAACATACATAACCTCCCTCAATATCAATATTATTCACCAGAATGGTACATAATTTACAAAGATAAACCTACACTGACACAACATAATAACCCAAAGTACTTTGTTTCCCTTGGAATTCACTCTAGGTGTTATACATTCTATGGTTTTGGACCAAAGTACAACAAGATGCATCCATCTTTATCATACAGAGCATTTTTTATTGCCCTACAAATCTTCTGTCCCCTGCCCATTCATTATTACCCTCATCCCACTCTTGGAAACCATTGATAATTTTATCTCCATAGTTTTGCCTTTTCCAGAATGTCATATAGTTGGAATTATACAGTATGTAACCTTTTCAGATTGGCTTCTTTCATTTAGTAATATGCATTTATTACTTTTTTTTTAGCAAGAGAGAGAGAGAGAGAGAGAGAGAGAGAGAGAGACAGGTAGGAAGGGAGAGAGATAAGAGGCATCAATTTGTAGTTGTAGCACTCTAGTTGTTCACTGATTGCTTTGTAACATGTGCCTTGACTGGGAGGCTCCAGCTAAGCCACTGACCTCTTGCCCAAGCCACTGATGTTGGGCTCAAACCAGCGACGTTGGGCTTCAAGCTAGCAAACCAGTGACCTCAGGGTTTTGAACCTGGAACCTCAGCATTCCAGGTCAATGCTCTATCCACTGCACCACCACCTGGTCAGACTCATTTAGTAATATGCATTTAAACTTCCTTTATTTCTTTTCATTGCTTGGTACTTAATTTTTTTAGTGCCAAATAATATTCCATTGTCTGAAAGTACCATGGTTTATTTACCCATTTACTTACTGAAGGACCTCTTGATTGACTCCAAGATTTGGTAATTATGGATAAAGCTGCTGTAAACCTCCACGTGCATGCTTTTGTGTGGAGATAAGTTTTCAATACCTTCAGTAAGTACCAAGGAGTGTTATTGCTAGGTCATATAGTAAGATCATGTTTAATTTTATAAGAGACTGTCAAAGTGTGGCTGGTGATGGTCATATTCATTGTTCATGATATGAAATTGTTCATGGATAAAAATCTGTTGAAAGGCATTTTATAACATTCAGATAGGTTCTTTATCCTTTGATCTTTCTTTTCTCCTAAATGTATACCTATTATGCAGTTGTTGTTATGTTTGGTATTGTCCCAGAGTTCCCTTTAACTGTCTTCATTCTTTTAAAATTCTTTTTTCTTTTTGCATCTGTTTTCTGCTAATTTGTCTTTCATGTCAGTAATTTGATTCTCTCTTTAATCTTATCATTTTTTAAAGACTTTATTTATTCATTTTAGAGAAGAGAGAGAGAGAAAAGGGGAGGAACAGGAAGAATCAACTCCCATATATGCCTTGACCAGGCAAGCCCAGGGGTTTGAACCGGCGACCTCAGCGGTCCAGGTCAGTGCTTTATCCACTGCGCCACCACAGGCCAGGCTAATCTTATCATTTTATTGATGCCTACTGCTTTCTTTTTTATTTCAGTTAGTATATCTTTTATTCCTGACTGGTTCTTTTTTATGGTTTCTATATCCCTTTTTATGCTTACTATTTCCTTGTTTAAGTTCTCACTGAATTTATCCATTCACTCTTTAAGTTCCTCAAGCATCCATATAATGAGTATTTTGAACTCTGTTTCTGGTAGATTGCTTACTTTGCTTTCATTTTGGGTTTTTTTTGGCTTCTTTTGGTCTTTAATTGAGGGCCTGTTTCTTTGTCTCTCCATTTTGGCTGCCTCTCTGTATTTATTTATGTATTTTGGGTAGATCTGCTATGTTTTCCAGTCTCAATAAGGTGATCTTATGTAGTAAGTGCCCTGTGGGTCTAGTGGCACAGTCTCACCGATCTTCTTAGCTAGGTGCTCCAGGAATGTCTCTTGTGTGGGTTATGTTTGTCTACTTGTTTTTGATTCTTAATTGTTGGCCAATCCATGGGTGGAGTTGACTCTCAGTCTGGCTGACTGTGAGGATTGATACTGACCACTACTTGTGAGCTTCTGTGCAAGGACTGACCCCATGAAGAGAAATTTATACCAACATTGTTTGGTGACTGCTAAAATCTCTTTTAATGTTCATCAATTTTGGAACTAATTCGGTCATTCTCTGATGTGTTCTGTATTGTGGCACTGAGTGTATTTATTCTAAGGCCTCTTGGGAGGGACTAAGATATAGGTCAATGCCAATGTTACCTGTGACTCACACTGGGCTACCTGTTTGGTGACTGTCTCTCTGTGAGCCTTAGTGTGCAGGAGAGGGGCCATGGTGTACACTAATGTCAGCTTTCACCAGCTCTGAGCTTTTGGGCAGGTCAGCAAAAGGCCAAAAGCAAGTGAAGATGTGCCTCTTTGTCCCTCTGCCTGATGGCTCACTTTTAGGCTGTCAGTGAAAGAGCCTCTGGCAATATACAAGTTAGGTGAAGTAGGTTCTCAGTGAGTTACTATGTGGTGGAGACTGTTGTTCACCAGGTTAATACTAATTTAATTTTTTTTAATTTTTTTTTTACAGAAACAGAGAGAGAGTCAGAGAGAGGGATAGATAGGGACAGACAGACAGGAATGGAGAGAGATGAGAAGCATCAATCATTAGTTTTTCATTGCAACACCTTAGTTGTTCATTGACTGCTTTCTCATATATGCCTTAACCATGGGCCTTCAGCAGACTGAGTAACCCCTTGCTTGAGTCAGTGACCTTGGGCTCAAACTGGTGAGCCTTGCTCAAACCAGATGAACCTGAGCTCAAGCTGGCGACCTTGGGGTCCTCCACATCCCAGTCCGATGCTCTATCCACTGTGCCACCACCTGGTCAGGCTAATTTAATCTTTATAACACTGTTGGACCTGAGGTCCCCAAGTTGATGCTCTGGAAGGGAATGCTCTACCCAAGAAAGATGGCATCTGTAAGTAGTGTGAGAGAGGGTCTCAATACAGGGACATTGGTAACTGTCCCTCCAGCTCTTCTCTTACAGCCATATAAGCCAATCTCTCCCAGTATGAATCCAATTTCCTTTAAGCCATTGTCCTTCTGCTGAGGCTCAGGGTGAGTGGCTTTGAATAACATTTTGTGCTCTTGCCTTTTAAGAAGGCAAATGGATTTCTAGCAATCTCCTGTCTCACCATGGTAGATGAAATCTCCAATGAGTTTCATGATTTGCTTAGCCAAATATGATGTGAGCTCATCTTCCAGGTAATGGTGCTCCAGACTGGGGAGCCTGGCATGGAGTTCAGGGCTCACACTCTTCAAGGTGGACTACTGCAGCTGAAATATCCCTCTGGATTCACAAATCTTGCATATGGGTGCAGGGCAGCCTGTTTTATGTCTCTGCACTTCTATCAATCTTGAAGTGGCTTCTTTTTGAATATACACTGATTATAAGACTTCTGTTCAGCTAATGTTCTATTAGTTATTCAGGTTGATTGTTACATAATCAGTGTAATTTTGATTTGGTTCTGGGAAAAAATCAGTGCTATTGAACACTCTTATTACCAGTGTTTTGAACTCTGTACATGGTAGATTGCTTGTCTTTATTTTGTTTAGTTCTTCTTCTGGAGTCTTGTTCTGTTCTTTCATTTTGGACATGTCTCTTTGTCTTCCCATTTTGGCTGCATCCCTGTGTTTGCTTCTATGTATTAGGTAGAGTTGCTACTTTTTCCAGTCTTGGTAGAGTGGCCTTATGTACTAAATGTCCTTTGAGGTTCAATGACACAGTCTCCCTGGTCATGTTAATTGGGTGCTACATGTATGTCCCTTGTGTGGGTTGTATGAACCCTTATACTGTAGTTCAACTTTGATTTCTGTTGGCACATCAGTGGGAAGAATTGACCCTCACTGATTGGGTATGAGAACTCTCCATGGTTACAGTAGAGGATCTTTTGGCAGAGCTGATCCTATAGAGAAGAGTTTGCTTTAGCAGGGCTCTGGTTTCTGCTGAACCTGTTCTTTGAGTGTGTCATTTTTGGAAGTGGATTGTTTGGTGCTCTGATGTGGTCTGAGCCTGGCCACTTAATGTGTTGGTTCTGGGGCTTCTAGGAAGGTACAAGCCAAAGTTACCTTCTGCCTGTGTCTTGCTTGTAGTTACCAGGTATAAGCTACAAAGTTGTTGCCACTTGTGTAGGGTTTGGAGGTATCTGGGAGAGTCTAATCTTTAGAACTGAAGTCAGCTGACACTAGTGCTGGGCTTGCAGCTGCTTAGTAAGAAGAGGTATAGGATACAACGGTAACTTCTACTTGTTTGAGGTTTGTGAGCCATTGAGATATTTTGGAAAATCTTCAGCATAAACCAAGACAAGTTGTTTATATGGAAATGCCATTAGAAGTTGCTTGAGTGGGTCTGAAAGTTGCGTGAGGTGTGGTCTTATGGAATCACCAAAGCACAGCAAATGGTGTTAGCCAGGTTGATGGAGATTCAGATATGGTGCCTGCCTATGCCTGCAGGGGAAGGGCTCAGCATAGGAGCACTGATTTCTGCCAACATTTCTGTCTGGGAGAAAGCTGCTCCTCCAGCACTTTTCCTAAAACCAGACAATTCAGTTCCTTCCTGTATGTTTCTGGTACCTTTTAAGCTGCTGTGCCAGGACTGGAGTTCAAAGCAAGGAAGTAAGTACTTGCATGGGCCCTTTAAGAAGACTGCCTGGGACTCCAGCAGCCCTCTTTCTCACTCAGCCATAAATCTTGCTTGTTTTTATAGCCATACATTATGGGAACTTCTCTTCCTCACACTGGATCCCTAGGCTGAGGAGCCTAGTATAAATCTGGCACCTCTCATTCCTCAGTGGATGATGCCCCAAAGCCAAGATATCTCTTTCAATTCTTTAAAGACTGTCTTTTTAAAAATTTTTATTTATTTATTCATTTTAGAGAGGAGAGGGAGAGACAGAGGGAGAGAGAGAGAGGAGAGACAGAGAGAGAGAAGGGGGGAGGAGCTGGAAGCATCAACTCCCATATGTGCCTTGACCAGGCAAGCCCAGGGTTTCGAACCGGCGACCTCAGCATTTCCAGGTCAACGCTTTATCCACTGCGCCACCACAGGTCAGGCTATCTTTCAATTCTTAACTATCACATATATGTGTGGAACCAGCTCATTCTATGTCTCTGCCCCTCTTACCAGTCTTGATGTGGCCTCTTCTGTTTATCTTTAGTTATAGAACTTCCAGTAAGCTAGATTTCAGGTGGTTTTCAATTTTGTAGTTCTAAAGTTTAGTTGTAATTTTGATGTGCTTTTGGAAGGTGGCAAGTACAGCATTTACCTACTCTGCCCTTTTGATCAGAAATGCCATTTGACCTCTTGAATTCCTTTTAACAGTATTATTTTTCCATTTTTTAAGCAAAGGTATACATATGAAGTGACTTGAAACCAAAACCAATATACATTTGTGGCTTAACCATGGTTTTATGAGGTACCCCCAATAAATGTGCAAAAAATGCAGCCAACCCAGATTCAGAATTAATTTATATGAGAGCTGGCAGCAGTTGGTAGGATGCTAACTGTAAATGAGGTGCAACCCACATTTCTAATAAGCCATATTGGTGACATCCCTGCCTGGCAGTTGAGCTTACTGCACATGTAAGAACTTGCAACTTGTGTGTCATGAGAGTCAGAAAAACAAGCCAAGTTTTCAGGGCACAAAACAGGACCAACAAGAAAGCCACATCTGTCCAAGGAGGAAAAAGATAACCAATGGATACACCAAAAACATATTTTAAAGAGTCTAAATTTGAAAAGGAGGGGTCAATATAAAATTTAACATTCCTCTTTTGACAGGGAACTACAGACATATCTGGGAGAACTGACTGTTGTAAGAATTTTTGCTCTCACCAGCTTCTGTCAGTTTTCCCAGAATTTCATCTCAAGGCTCCAGAGTGAGTAGAGCGTCTTAACTGACCCCATATTAGTTGCCGGAAACTCTGGGAGAGAAAAATAATTTTTCTTTACCCTTTGAGTTCTTGGCTGAGACTTCTTTTTCTTTAGGTTATTTTGTAAATGGATAAATTTACCTAGATTAAAAGATTTTCACTATGGCCACTGTAATTCCTACCAAAAAAAAAAAATCTTTAGAAAACTGTTCCCACTTATTAAAACAAATATAGGTTCTGTGCCTGTAATTTTTATTCATACAGTTAGTCAGAGTCCCAGATAGAGGAGGCTCAGACACTTTGGACTTGGAGAAACTCACTTCCCGCAATCCCTAAACAAATTTTTTTATCTGAGGGCTCACACTGAACTCAGTTCAGTTTAAATGACATCCAGTTTAATCCTAGATCCAGTCCAACTCTGAACCTACATTTGCAAAAGAAATGTTCAAATAAAATCTGAGCTCTTATAACGCAAACAATCTGAAGTTCAGATACCTGAGAAGGACTTACTTGAGACATCAAGAAGTTATGAGAAAGCAGTAAGCAAAGTACACTCAGAGTGTATCTATACCTGCTCACTGGTCATTGCTTCTGGGAACCATTGGGGGTTGCCTTCAGATCCCTTTTTTGACACCAAAACTGTTAAAAGATAAACTGAAGCATATTAAAAAATTTAAATTTATTTGAGTGAAAATCAATTTAATTAAATAGTACCAAATCAGAAGTGGTTAAGAGTATTCCATCCAACGGAACTAGAAAAAAGACCTTTACAGAAGAAAGATGGAAGCTAAGCAAGAAAATTGTTTGATTGGCTATAGATTAAGTGGTTGATTTATTTGAGAAAGTCTTGTTAGGTATTTGTGATCAGCTGTTATTAGGTTTTGATTTTAGCCATGATGAATTTTAGGTTTAGGTTTTGGTTGGCCTACATAGGCTATTAAAACATTAAATTTACTTCAGTCTAATACCCTTCTTATTTAATTTTTTTTATTTAGACAATTTTAACAAGGTGACATTGGTCAACTAGAATACATAGATTTAGAGAAAACATCTCCACATCATTTGGACATTCGATTATGTTGTATACCCATCACCCAAAGTCAAATCATCCTCCATCATCTTATATTTGTTTCTCTTTATGCCCCTCCACCCACCTTCTCCCTTTCTGCCCTTCTTCTTCCCTGATAACCACTTTAACAGAAACCAGTTGCATAACTTTTACTTTGAAAAGAACTCTATCATATTTATATTATGTTATATATGTAGTATTAATAATACCAATGTTATAAAAGACAAAAAAAGGTGTAGTGGAGGGTATTCTAGATTAAAGAACACTGAGGAGATATTATAACTGCAATCTGTAAGTCTTAATGGGTCCCCTGATTGAAAACAAAGTAGTAAATATATAATATACATTTTTTTATTACCAGAGAAATTAAAATGAATATTACTTTATACTAAATCAACATTTATTTTCTTGAGTGTGATAATGCTCTAGTAATTTCATAGGATACTATTTATGTTTGAAATATACAGGTTGAAGTATTTATGGATAAAGTTTCATAATGTCTGCAGTTGACTTTTCAAATGGTTTAGCAAAAAGTGTGTGTGTGTGTGTGTGTGTGTGTGTGTAGGTAGGTAGATAAAATATGGATATTAAATGGACTATTTTTTTCCAAATTTTCAGAATTCAAAGTTAGGGTGGAAATAAAACCTGCAAGTTGGTTCCATAGTGCTTGTCATATAATAGGTAGTGAAAAAGATGCCTGGGATAGAAGACTGTAAAGCTACTCTGGCTGTGGCTGACATTGGATTGCCAGCATAATCTGTCATTGCTTATTCCATATAGCTATTTTAGAAAAGCTAATCTCTCTGAGCATTTTCTCCATCTGTAAAATGAGAATGGTGACCTTCATCTTTTTTAAAGGATGGTTGAGAAGCTGTCTAGAAAGTAGTAAGCCTTTTCTTTTTAATTTATTTTATTTTATTTATTCATTTTTAGAGAGGAGAGAGAGATACAGAGAGGGAGAGAAAGAAGGGGGGAGGAGCTGAAACCATCAACTCCCATATGTGCCTTGACCAGGCAAGCCCAGGGTTTCAAACTGGTGACCTCAGCATTTCCAGGTCGACGCTTTATCCACTGTGCCACCACAGGTCAGGCTAGAAAGTAGTAAGCCTTTTTTAAGCTCAAGCACACCTCAAAGATTATTCTGAGCTTCGTTTCAAACCACTGCGATAAAGTGAATATCTCAGAGTGAGTCACTTAATCTGTTTGGCTTCCCAGTGAAATATAAAAGTTGTGTTCCTGCTAGACTTTAGTCTCAGTTTGTAATAGTATTATATCTAAAAATGTGTATACCTTAATTTAAAAACACTTTATTGTTAAAAAGTAACAATCATCTAAGCCTCTAGTAAGTCATAATCTTTTTTTGCTGTTGAAGTGTTCTACCTTCAATTTGTAAAAAATGCAATATCTGTCAGGAGCAATAAAGCAAAGTTAAAAAAATGAGGTATGTTTGTATAAGGCACAGGTAGTGGACATTCCACCTGCTGACCTCATAGAAATCACCAGATATCTAAGGAATATAGCTCTATGCCTGAGCCCCAAAGTAGAGTATCTATGTCTCCTGGGTGGTCAGGGTAAATAAACAAAAAGTCAGTGGTCCAAAGTTCTGAAGGCTAGAGAAGAGAGTAGAGCTAGTGTTAACCAAACACTGATATCAAACCCCTCTCTAAACGGGAAAAAGTGAAATAGTCTTGTCTCCTTAGATATATTGCAGGTCCACCATTAAGGCTGGGCTCCAAGGGCAACTAAATTCAATTATTCTGAATCCAATCAATCACCTTGCCCCTGCTTGAATATGACCAGGATTGGAGAACTCAATTTCTGTCAAAGAATCCATTTGGGGGACTCTGACTTAAAGAAAGTTCTACTTTGTACTGAACTGGAATCTGTTTTTGTTGGTCTGCTTCATCTTATCCAAGGTAGCCTCTCATGAATCCGAAGACAGTGGCTATTGTAACTTCTGTGAATCAAGAGAAACAACTCCTAATCCTCAAACCCTTTTGCTTGGGACCTGGGTTCCAATCTTTTCCCAGCCTGCTCACTCTCTTATGGGCACTCCTAGTTTGTCTAAAACACATTAAAATGTTCTGAAATAAACATAAATAGTCAGTCAAGCTCTGTCACTTCATTCCAGTTTAGAATCTGGATATTTCTAAGAATTTAAATGCACAAAATTAGGCTTTTTTTTTCTCATGCTTCCAATACCCATAGTTGAAAAAAAAAAACACTACATCATTTGGCTTCTTGTAAGCCGGCAAAATGTATGGAACCAAACACCTAACTGGGGGAAAAGTGACTGTACCCAAACAGAAGCTACAAGCTGCATCAATAAATTATGTGTGCCCTTTGCCCATCTCCTTCCCACAGAGACATCCTCTGTCAACATGAAGCAGTGTTGGCATCATGACTGTTTCTCTCACAGTTACTCCAAGCATTGTAGCTCCACCTACAAACCCAGCAGCTCTTTCTGAATAGATCTGCCAGACCTACACACTGGATCACAATCTCCCTCCTGTCTGTTCAGTGGGCAGAAGAAACTAGAACTTCACATAAATGACCAGGTCTGAGTGCATTGAAGCAGGGATTGGCTTACACATAGTATGTGAGTTCCTGCTTTTTCTTTACCACTGAGTCCTCTTTGCTTTCTGTGTCCCTTCTTTGTTGTGACTGTTGTAGCACTGTTCATGCTAAACAGGAAGGGAAGAGAGACAGAAAAATGAGCCCCCTATCACAACCTGGAACATGGTCCTCTGGTTAATAAGAGAAGAGTGCCCAAGAAGTAACTCCAGTTAGAAACAGACAAGTGCAGATTAGCCTCTGTACTTTTTCTCTTGAGTTGTCACAGCAATTAGTCCAATTAATTTATGGAACATATGAACAAAGAGAACTATAAGGGAAACTTGTTTCTTATTTCAAACAGTCCACAGTCAAGAATAGAGGGACCAAGGAGAGAACCAGATATGCTAATTGATTATAATACAATATAATTAATGTTATTAAACACAGATGAACTAAATTTAGAAGGTAGAAAATTTTAACTTTGAAAAGTTGCAGAAGATTTCACATTTAGAATATTATTTGCAGTGTTGTTTTCAACAAAGCTTGTCGGGTATAGAAGCAGGGATAGAACATGATGGTATATTAAGCAAACATCATGTGCAAAGGCACAGAGGATTGAAAGAACATCGCAAATGCATAGTAGTTTGTAATTTCCAGGGATTAGGGTATGTGTCAGTGGAAGGATGGAATAGGTAGAAGGAGTATATATGGATAGGGTGTTGGAGTTTCAAAATTGGTGCACACTAAGACATTGATTTTATCCCATTGATGATGATTGCAAATTATTAATTTTTATCAGAAAAGTGACATGAACAGAATTAATAATCAGACAGAAGCATAGAGGAAAGTTGTAGTTGAAGTCTTGTTAGAAAATTTTGTTAAAAAATGAATAATTAAATGTAGGCATACCTCAGAGATATATGGATTCAGTTCCAGACAGTTGTAATAAAGTTAATATTATAATAAAGCCAACCACATGAATTGTTTGCTTTCCCACTACATTTAAAAGTAACATTTACATTATTCTGTAGTCTATTAAGTATGCAATAGAACTACATCTAAAAAACAATATAGATACATTAATTATAATACTTTATTTTGAAAAAAAGTGTCATTTGGGGTAAAGGGTGTTGCCTCAAAGTTGTTGGCTATTGATTGATCAAGGAGGAGGTCACTGAAGGTTGGAGTGGCTGTAGTAATTCTTAAAATAACACAATAATGAAGTTTGCCACATTGACTGTCATTTATTTTACAAATGATTTCTCTGTAGGCATGTGATGCTATTTGAAATTTTGTTTTCAAAATTAGAGTCAGTCCTCTCAAATCCTGCATTTATTTTATGAACAAAGTTTATGTAATATTCTAAATATTTTGCTGCTCTCTGAACAATTTTCACAGCATCTCTTCACCAGGAATATACTCCATTTCAACAAACTACTTCCTTTGCAAAACCATGAGAAGAAACTCCTCATCCATTAAAGCTTTATGAGATTACAGCAATTTGTCACATCTTCTGGCTTTATCTATAATTGCAGTTTTCTTGCTGTTTCCTGTATATTTGCAGTTACTTCCTTTACTAAAGTCTTGAATTTCTCAAAGCCATCCATGAAGGTTGAAATCAAATTCTTATAAACTCTTATTAATGTTGATATTTTTGCCTCTTTCCATGAACCATGAATGTTCTCAGTTTTAAATCCTTTCCAGCCCTGGCTGGTTTGCTCAGTGGTAGAGTGTCAGTCCAGCATGTGGATGTCCCAGGTTTAATTCCTATTCAGAACACACAGGAGAAGCACCTATCTGCTTCTCCACCTCTCCTTCTCTAGCTTCTCTCTCTCTTTCTCTCCCTCTCCTCCTGCAGCCATGGCTTCATCAGAGTGAGTTAGCCCCAGACGCTGAGGATGGCTCCATGGCCTTTGCCTTACACACTAAAAACAGCTTGGTTTTTGAGCAATGAAGCAGCTCCCCAATGGGCAGAACATCACCCTATAGTGGGCTTCCCAGGTGGATACTGGGTGGGGCACATGCTGGAGTCTTTCTCTCTGCTTCCCCCCTTCTGACTGAAAAATAAATAAATAAATAAATACATCTTTTTCAGAGGGTTTTAAAAAATTTATTGTGCTCAGATTCATTAGAGGAATCACTATCTATGGCAGCTATAACCTTATACAATTTATTTCTTAAATAATAGGACTTGAAAATCAAAATTATTCCTTGATCCATGGGCTGCAGAATAGATGTTGTGTTATCAGTAATGAAAACATTAATATCATCGGCATCAATAGCATAGTTCTTGGATGAATATTTTGAATGAGCAGTAACATTTTGAAATATATGTATTATCTTTTGGGGGGGGCACTAGTCTAAACAGTGGGCTTAAAGTATTCAGTAAGCCATATTGTAAACAGAGTTAATGTCATCTAGGCTTTATTATTCCATTTATAGAGCACATGTACAGTAGGATTAACATAATTCTTAAGGGTTCAAGGATTTGGAGAATGGTAAGTGAACATTGGCTTTAACTTTAAGTCATCAGCTGCATTAGCCCCTAACTAGAGACTTATCCACTTTATTGAAGCTTTGAAGCCAGGCATCACCTTCTGTCTAGCTATGAAAATCCTAGATGTCATCTTCTTGCAATATAAGGCTTTTTAAAAAATCTATATTGAAAATCTTCATTAATTACCTAGATCTTTTGGATAACATGCTGCAGCTTCTACATTAGCTCTTGCTGCATCATTTTACAATTTTATGTTATGAAAATGGCTTCCCTTATGAAGCAAACTCTGATAGCTTCAAACTCTAGATCTGCAGCTTCCTCAACTCCCTGAGTTAGGGCCTTGCTCTGGATTAGGTTTTGGCTTAAAGGAATGTAGTGGCTGACTTGATCTTCTAACCAGACCAATAAAACTTTCTTTTCTGCAGCAATAGGTTGGTTTGTTTTCTTATCATTTGTGTATTCATTGGAGAAGCACTTTTAATTTTCTTAAAATACTTTTCTTTTGTATTTAAAAATTGGCTATCTTGTGCAAAAAGTATAATGTTTGGCCTATCTGAGTTCATGACATGTCTGCCTCACTAACAAATCATTTCCACCTTTTGATTTAAATGGAGAGTTGCATGTATCCTTTCTTAACTTGAACATTAGAGACCATTATAGAGTTATTAATTGGCCTATTTTTAATATTGTTGTGTCTCAGGGAATGGAAAAGCACAAAGAGAAGGATAGAGATGTAGTAACAGCTGATCAGAGGAGTAGTCCAAGCACATACAACATTTAACAATTAAGTTCACTATCTTATATGGGTATAGTTTGTGGTACTCCAACACAATTACAATAGTAACATCAAAGATCACTGATCACAGATTACCATAACAAATATGATGATAATAAAATAAGTTTGAAATATTGTGAATTTACCAAAATGTTACACAAAGACACAAATGAGCCAGTGATGTTAGAAAAGTGGTGTCAACAAACTTGTTCAATGCAGGGTTGCCACAAACATTTGATTCGCAAAAAAAAACAAACAAAAAAAACCCCCACTATATCTGCAAAGTGCAATAAAGTGCATTATAACACGGTATGCCTGTAAAGGAAACCAAAATGTAAATAAGTACATAAATTATAAAAATATAAAAGCAGACAAATGAGTAGAGTAGAGTATATCTGTTTAAATAACCACATTCTAGTAACAGTATGCCTTGGTTGATCTTACCTGAAGCTTTGGAACCCCTGAGCATGTTGAAAAAGTGGCTCAAACAGGTTTTGATTAAGGAGAACCAAAGCATATTGTGGAAAAACTTTATGTATGGGAACATGCTAAGCAATTTAACATACATTAAATAAGTCTCAATCTGGTTTTTAAATATCAGTTTGATTGTTCCTTTATGTCAGGTTACCATTCATTTTCCTTCTGCACCTTTTATTGTAACCTGGATTTGAGCATTAAAGCACAATGCCAAGAATAAGGAGGTCTTTGATCTAGGAGGTATATCTTTCATATATATTTTTCTTTCTCTATTGTATTGAAAAGAGCTGAAGTACAGAAACACTTATACTAAGTATACTAGAGTAGGAAAAATCATGTTTTGAAGTTGGCTAGGCCTGGAGAGAAATAGCTCTGCCACTGTTTTTATGATCTTTCAGATTCCTTGTTTGTAAAAGCAGGATAATAATAATATTCCCTTTGGATAATTAATGGGATAATAAATTTATAAATGAAAGTACTTAGCTTAATGCTTAGAATATATATTTTTATGTGACATTTCTCTCCTTTATTCTTTTTCTGTGCTTCTCTGCTGCATGGTTTAGATTGACACAGGCCTGGAGATCCAGTAGGAACTCTATCAATTCTGGATTGTTTATATTTCAATTCAGAGGCTGAGGCAGCAGGCATGCCTATAGAGGAACTCAAACTGTATTGAAACAGTAAGTAGGTGTATGTGGTTCAGAATGTAAATTTTCTCTCAGTATAATCAAATCAATTTATCAAATTAATAATTTCATTTGGTAAACAAGGCCTTTGCTGCTGCTTGTGGGTCATCAGGAAATGGCATTTTTTTAGTAGAAGACTAATACTTTATTTATTTATTGAATTTACTGAGATGGCATTGGTAAATAACGGTATATAAGTGTCAGGTGTACAATTTTTATTTTTAATTTTTTTTTATTAAGTGGGAGGATGAGAGGCGAGGCAGAGAGACAACTCCCACATGTGCTTCTACCTGGATCCACCAAGCAAGTCCACTAGGGGGTAATACTCTGCCTATCTGGGGCAGTTGCTTTGTTGCTTGGCAACCAAGCTATTTTAGCACCTGAAGCGAGGTCATGGAGCCATCCTCAGTGCCCATGGCCAACTTACTTGAACCACTTGAGCCATGGCTGTGAGAGGAGAAAAGGGGGGTGGTGGAGAAGCAGATGGTCGCTTTTCCTGTGTGTCCTGACTGGGAATCCAATCCAGGACTTTCACATGTCAGACTGATGCTCTACTGCTGAGCCAACCAGCCAGAGCCAGGTGTACAATTTTATAATACATAATTTATGCATTGTATTATGTGTTTATCACCCCAAGTCAAGTATCCTTTCATCACCATTTATTCCCCTTTTACCTCAGCAGGATGGAGCCACTAGGAGTTGGATGAATAGTGTTACTGGAGTCCAGAGGTTGGGCCTCGTGTATCTCTAATGAAAGAGAAGTTCCAGTCATGTTCATGGGAAAGTAGGGAAAATGACCCAAAGCCACACAAAATTTTCAATGAACCCCATGAGTCTTCCCAGAACTCTATACCCTGACCAAAGCAGCTTACTCCTTAGCAGAACATAATCTTTGCAGGGTGGGGTGATAAATAACTCAGAGTGTAAGGCTATAGTTTCCCTTAAAATGATGCCATAAAGAAGGAAGTGCTCCAGCCAAGAAAAATGGCATCTGTGATATCAGAAAATAGCTTGGAGAATGACTTAGCACAAAGAGTCTGGTGTCTGTTCCTTCAGCTCTCTCCCCAGAGTCATAAATGCCAGATTCTCTTCACAAAGTCTATTTTGCTCGGCCCTCCCTCTGCCAGAGCCCAGTGTGAGTGGCTGTGAACAAAATTTTGTGCATTGGCCCTTTAAGAGAGTATCTGTGTGTTTAGCAGACTGTCTCTCCTTGGCAACATCTAGATTTCAGCTTTATGAGACCTTGAAGCAGAGGGCCCAGAGAAGGCATGCATAGACTCCTGACCCACGTAAATTGTGAGATAGTAAATATGTTTTATTTTAATCTGGTAATTTTACTGTACTATTGTTACAGAGCAATACATGAATAATAAAATGGAACAATATTAAATGATTTTAAAAACATACTTAGTGAAAGAAATGAGATACAAAAGTATACATGTTGTATAATTACATTTATATAAAGTTCAGGTACTATCTATCTATCTATCTATATATATATGTTATATGAACAATATAAAACTAATCTATGGCGATTTAACTCAGAATAAGGGTTGCCTCTAGGAAGTTATTAAATAAAAGGCACACCAAGGAAGCCTCTGGGAATGTTGGAAATGTCCTATATTTTGATCTTGGTGTTGATTAACCAGGCATGTATATTTTTTTATTTTTACTTATTTATATTAGTGAGAGTGAAAGGGGGGAGAGAGAGAGAAAGAGAGAGAAAGAGAGAGAGAGAGAGAGAGAGAGAGAGAGAGAGAGAGAGAGACTGAGCTGCTCTTGTATGTGTTGTATGTGCTCTTACCAGAGATTGAACTGGCAACCTCTGTGCTTCAGGAAGATGCTCTAACCAACCAAGCTATCTATCTAGCCAGTACCAGGCGCATATATATATATATATTTTTGTCAAAATTCATCAAATATACACTTGAAATTAGTATACTTTAAAATACATGCATTTTATTTATAATAACTACAAAATTAAAAGAATATAATAAACCAAAATACCCTTTTTTAGGGATTAGAATTCAAATAAATGTATAAGAATGTACTTATAGTGTTTAGCAAAATGTCAGCTTTTGATATGTTTCCTGATCCTTCCCTATGTAAGGTTTATTCCACTACTTCAAAGTGTTTTCTACCTCTTTCTTAAATGCTTGAAGGATAATAGGGTGAATGGGATAACTTATAGAATAGGGGAATGGAGAGGCCCCACTATTTTTACCAGGAGTTACAGGCCATTAGAAATATCCCAAACATTTTACCTTTCCTTTCCAGCTCTGAGAACTATTTTCATTTGTACTCTAGATTGTGAGTAGCTGAAGGATGTCTTAAACCTAACAAAATGGAAGATCTAAATCTTAAAAAACCTCAGGTCACTGGAATAAACTGCATAAGCCTTCCTAGACTTAGTCACATATAGGCATAGAGACCCATCATAATAGTGCCACACATACTTAGTCACACATATACACACATATTCCTTTGTTGCTGTGATAATCAGCTAATTAGTAAATCTAATTTTGGGCCTGCTTGAATTTTAAATACGTGTAAAGATCAGTGAGGGACTTTGTGCCTGTTTCATCGCACTGACCATTAAGCATGGTTGGGAAAATCCAATGGCAAACAGATATATTAAAAGATGTAAATGTTCACTAGCTATTTGAGAAATGCAAATCAAAACTACAAAGAGGTACTGCCTCATACCTGTTAGATTGGGCATTATCAACAAGACAGGTAATAACAAGTATTGGGGAGGCTGTGGAGAAAAAGGAACCCTCATCCACTGTTGGTTGGAATGTAAAGTAGTACAACCATTATGGAAGAAAGTATGGTAGTTCCTCAGAAAATTAAAAATAGAACTACCATATGACCCAGCAACCCCTCTTCTGGGAATATACCCCCATAACTCAAAAACACTGGCACGTAAAGACACATGCAGCCCCATGTTTATTGCAGCATTATTCACAGTGACCAAGACACAAAAACAACCAAAGTGTCCCTCAATAAGTGATTGGATAAAGAAAATGTGGTACATATACACAATGGAATACTACCCAGCCATAAGAAATTATGACATAGTACCCTTTACAACAAAATGGATGGACCTTGAGCACAATACACTGAGTGAAATAGGTAAATCAGAACAACTAAGAACTGTATGATTTCACACATAGGTGGGATATAAAACTGAGACTTATGAACATAGATAAAAGGGGGAAGGGAATGTGGGGGAAAAGGAAAGGGTTTGGGGAAGGGTATAAAGAGGGATAAATATAAGGTGATGAAAAATGATTTGACTTTGGGTGATAGGTATACAACATAATCAACAGTTCAAATGCTATAGAAATATTTACTTGAAACATATGTACTCTTATTGATCAATGGCATCTTGTTAAATTTAACTTTCTAAATAAAATTAGAAAAAAGAAAATTGATGAGTAAGGGGAAGTAAATTACTATTTCTTGAGAATCTGTTATGTGTCTGGAATTTTGTTCTTGTTCCTTCTAACAATCTCATGAAGTCAATTTTTTTGGCCACATTTTGGAGAAATGGAAATGGAAGCTTAAAGACTTAGGTGATTTGTCTATCACCACAGAGAAAATTACAGGAATTTGATACCCTGAACATGTGGCTTGCTGGTGGTAAGAGAATTATCTGTTTGGCTAAAAGAGCTTGGAAAGAAACCCATGTTTCTTTCAACATCATGCTGTCACATTTACCATATTTTTTGCTCCATAAGACACACTTTTTTTACCCCCCAAAGTGCAGGAGAAAATGCCCATGCATCTTATGGAGTGAATGTCCATTTTTTTTAGCTGCTGTGGGTCAACTCGCTGGTAAACATATGTAGAATGAGCACCAGCAGGAGTGTAATCATACCTGCCACGTGGTGTGCAGAACCCCAACCTCTGCTGAGTGATCTCCTGGTTCTGGTTTCCACAGTTGCATGCAGTGCAGTAGGGAAGATAAGCAACATTGTGTGGGCACATTCATCTGGCATCATTGAGGGCAGACATGAGAGGCACGCTGAAGCTGCTGGAACTCTGTGTAAAGTGCTGATGTCACTTGCTGCCCTATTAGTGTTGACCAGTTTAGAGCACATATTAGCAAAACCACAAAAAAAATTAAAACTTTAAAGAAGTGAAGACTCAATTGGCAGCAAGATGGTGATGGAGTAGGCGGACATAACAACTTCCACCTCCCAGAACCAAAGTAGATTACAACTTAATTTTAAGAACCATCATCTGGAAAAACCAACTTTGAACTAAACTAAGAGGACTCTTTAACCGAGGAAAACTGAAGAAGCTACACTGAGATGGTAGGAAAAGTGGAAACGTGGAGAGGGCTGCCCGGCTCATGGGAGCTAACGGCAGCTCAGAAGGACTTGTGTGGCGGGAAGTGAGTTTAGTGGAGAGAGGAGGGTCCTGGGCCCCAGGAACAAAGCCCCAGCTTGCAGCCCCAGAGCCTAGAAGAAGTGTATAGACAGTATGTAGCAGCGAAACAAGCCAGGATACTGTTTGTGAGAAAGAGACAGATTTCTCAGACCCAGAATTCTTCTTAAAGGGACCACTCAGAAAATCTCTTTCACAACCACTCACCCAGGACTCTGGGGGATGGGGAGAGTCAGAGGATCAAAGTAGCAGGAAGAGAGTTTAATCTAGGAGGCACAGGGAGAAAAACTTTGAGGGATAGCCATCCTAACCCCTGGTCTGAGTCACTCCCTAAATCTGAAGTGAATATTTCCCCTGGAACCAGCAATACCAGCAAAGGGAAGCAGGACACTAGCCAAACAGAACCTCTTCAGCTGCACTCAGAGCACAGTCACTTAGAAGGAAGGAGCCATCAGAGATAAAGTATTGAGTGCCAGGGTCTGAGCTGCATTGCCCCAACCCACACTGCTGAGAGTTAGCTGGAGGGCGAGTGGCAGGGGCAGGATGTGGAACCATGGTCCCATGGGTGGAGGTGGAAGCTGGGTGGCCACTACTGAGGCACAGCGTAAGCTCAGTCCCTACCAGTGGGGGCAGAAGGGGTGCACAAAAGTGGTCTGACCCAGCTTCAGGCCGGGTGAGCAAGAGCAGTCCCACCTGCAGTTCTGCCTGCCCTGCAGGGGTGAGGTGAGAGCTGGAGAACAGCAGAGACCCACAACAGAGTGCAGGTGCACATCCCCGCCCCGAGAACCAGGGCTTGTGGCCCAGCATGCGAGTGCAACCTTGCCCACGGTAGTGGGATGAAAGCTGGGGACAGGCAGAGACCCACGACTGAGCATAAGTGTGCAGCCCCACCTGCGGTGCTGAGGCTTGTGACCTCAGCGAAGAGTGCAGCCCACTTGTGGGGACGAGGTAAAGGCTGAGGCCGGCCAGGGCTTGTAGACACAGCAAGTGAACACAGCCCCACCCATGAAGGAGAGGTGGAAACTGCAGCGACTGCCGCAGTGGGCTGGCACTGGCAATGCCCATACCCGAATGCCCAAGGCAGTGGCAGAGGGGGTGGTGGGCATGAAGACAGACCACACCTAGGGAACATAGAGGCCACACTCATTGGACTCCAGTGGCCACACCCTTCTTATACACAGACAAAATGAGAAGGCAGAGAAATGCAACTCAAATGAATCATCAGAAAAGGACTTGAATGAGTCAGATATAACCAAATTATCAAATGCAGAGTTTAAAATAATGATTGCTAGAATGCTTAAAGATCTTAGAACAACAATAGATGGACATAATGAACACCTAAATAAAGAGATAGCAAATATAAAAAAGGACATTGAACTAATAAAAAGAATCAGTCAGAAATGACAAATACAATATCAGAAATGAAGAACACAATGGAAGGAATTAAAAGAAGAATGGATAAAGCTGAGGATCAAACCAACGATTTAGAGGACAAGATAAACGAAGGCATAGAAGCAGAGCAGCAAAAAGAAGAGACTCAAAAAGTCTGAGGAAACTCTAAGAGAGCTCTGTGACAACATGAAGAGAAATAACATTCACATCAGGATTCCTGAAGAAGAAGAGAAAGAACAAGGGATAGAGACCTTGTTCAATCAAATCCTAGCTGAAAACTTCCCTAAATTAATTCAGGAAAAGTCACACAATTTTAAGAAGCACAGAGAATTCCATTAAAGAGAAACCTAAAGAAATCTATACCAAGACACATCATACTTAAAATACCAAAGCTAAGAGATAAAGAGAAAATACTAAAAGCTGTTAGAGAAGAAAAGGCTATCACCTACAAAGAAGTCACCATAAGAATGACATTGTACTTCTCAATGTAAACACTTGAAGCCAGAAGGGAATGGCAAGAAATATTCAAAGTAATGCAGAACAGAGCCTACAACCAAGACTACTTTATCCAGCAAGGCTATCTTTTAAAATTGAAGGAGAAATAAAAAGTTTTTCAGACAAAAAAACCTCAAGGAATTCATTACAATCAGATCAAAGGGGGAAAAGAATATAATAAAAGAGGAATATAGCTTTAAAAAATAAAACGGCAATTAAAAACTACATATCAATAAAACCTTAAATGTAAATGGATTAAATGATCCAATCAAAAGACATAGGGTAGCTGTGTGGATAAGAAAACAAGACCCATACATATGCTATCTACAAGAGAAACACCTCAAAACAAAAGATGCACATAGACTGAAGGTAAAAAATGGGAAAAAATATTTCATGCAAATGGAAATTGAAAAAAAAGCTGGGGTAGCAATACTTATATCAAACAAAATGAACTTTAAAACAAAGGCTATAGTAAGAGGTAAAGAAGGTCACTACATAATGATAAAGGGAACAATTCAACAGGAAGATATAACCATTATAAATATCTACACACCTAATATAGGAGCACTTAAATATATAAAGCAAACTTTGATGGATATAAAGGGCAAGATCAACAGCAATACTATAATACTAGGAAATTTCAGTACCCCACTTACATCACTAGGTAGATCCTTAAGAAAGAAAATTAACAAAAAAACAGCAGATTTAAAGGACACACTAGATCAGAGGTTGGGAAACTTTATGGCTGAGAGAGCCATAAATGCCACATATTTTAAAATGTGATTCCATGAGAGCCATACAATGACCCGTGTACTTTACACATTATCCAATAAAAATTTGGTGTTGTTCCGGAGGATAGCTGTGATTGGCTCCAGCCACCCACAACCATGAATATGAGCGGTAGGATATGAATGGATTGTAATACATGAGAATGTTTTACATTTTTAAAGTTATTATTTTTTTATTAAAGATTTGTATGTGAGCCAGATGCAGCCATCAAAAGAGCCACATTTGGCTCACGAGCCATAGGTTTCCAACCCCTCCACTACATCAACTGGATTTAGTAGATATCTTCAGAATGTTTCACCCTAAAGCAGCAGAATATACATTCTTTTCAAGTGCTCATAGTATATTCTCTAGGATAGACCACATGTTAGGGCACAAAAGTGGTCTCAACAAATTCAAGAGTTATAAAATCATATCAAGCATTTTCTCTGACCACAATAGCAGGAAACTAGAAATCAACCACAACAGAAAAATTGAAAAATATTCAAACACTTGGAAACTAAATAGCATGTTATTAAATAACGAATGGGTTAACAATGAGATCAAAGAAGAAATAAAAGAATTCCTAAAAACAAATAATAATGAGCACACACAACTCAAAATTTATGGGACACAGCAAAAGCAGTCCTGAGAGGGAAGTTCATAGCACTACAGGCATACCTAAAGAAGCTAGAAAAAGCTCAAATAAACAACTTAACCCTGCATCTAAAAGAACTAGAAAAATAACAGCAAGTAAAGCCCATATTTAGTAGAAGGAAGGAAATAATAAAGATCAGAATGGAAACAAATGACATAGAGGCTAAAGAAACAATACAGAGTATCAATGAAACCAAGAGCTGGTTCTTTGAAAGGTAAACAAGATCAATGAATCTTTAACCAGTCTCAAAAAGAAAAAAAGAGAGAGGACTCAAATAAATAAAATTAGAAATGAGAGTGGAGAAATAACAACTGACACAACAGAAATACAAAGGATTGTAAGAAAATACTATGAAGAACTGTATGCCAAAAAATTAGACAACCTGATGAAATGAACAAATTCCTTGAAACATATAATCTCTTTATTTTTTATTTTTTTCAGAGACACAGAGAGAGTCAGAGAGAGGGATAGACAGGAACGGAGAGATGAGAAGCATCAATCATTAGTTTTTTGTTGCGTGTTGCAACACCTTAGTTGTGCATTGATTGCTTTCTCATATGTGCCTTGATCATGGGCTTTCAGCAGACCAAGTAATCCCTTGCTCGAGCCAACAACCTTGGGCTCAAGCTGGTGACCTTGTGCTCAAACCAGATGAGCCTGCACTCAAGCTGGCGACCTCAGGGTCTCGAACCTGGGTCTTCCACATCCCAGTCCGACGCTCTATCCACTGCGCCACCACCTGGTCAGGTGAATCATATAATCTTTTAAAATCAATCTGGAAGAATCAGAAAACCTAAACAGACCAATTATAACAAATCAGATTGAAACAGTTATCAAAGAACTCCCAACAAACAATAGCCCTGGGCCAGATGGCTTCCCAGGTAAATTCTACCGAACATTCAAAGAAGAACTAACTCCTATCTTTCTCAAGCTATTTCAAAAAATCCAAGAGGAAGAAAGACTTCTAAGCTCCTTTTATGAGACGAGCATAATTCTCATTCCAAAACCAGGCAAAGACAACACAAAGAAAAAAAATTATAGGCCAATATCCCTGATGAATTTAGGTGCTAAAATGCTCAACAAAATATTAGCAAACTGGATCTAACAATATATGAAAAAAATCATACACCATGATCATGTGGGATTATTTCTGGGAAGGGAAGCCTGGTACAATATTCACAAATCAATGTGATTCATCGCATAAACAAAAGGAAGGAGAAAACCCACATGATAATTTCAATAGATGCAGAAAAAGCATTTGATAAAATCCAGCACCCATTCATGTTCAAAACTCTCAGCAAAGTGGAAATACAGGGAACATACCTCAACATGATAAAGGCCATCTATGACAAACCCACAGCCAACATCATACTCAATGGGCAAAAATTAAAAGCAATCCCCTTAAGATCAGGAACAAGACAGGGATGCCCCCTTTCACCAATCTTATTCAACATAGTTCTGGAAGTCCTAGCCACAGCAATTAGACAAGAAGGAGAAATAAAAGGCATACAAATTGGTAAAGAAGAAGTAAAACTATCTTTATTTGCTGATGATATGATACTGTACATAGAAAACCCTAAAGTCTAAGTAAAAAAACTACTGGATCTGATAAATGAATTCAGCAAGGTGGCAGGATATAAAACTAATACTCAGAAATTATAGGCATTTTTTAAAAGATTTTTTAAAAAGACTTTATTCATTTTAGACAGATGAGAGAGAGAGAGAGAGAGAGAGAGAGAGAGAGAATGAGAGAGAGAGGAGGGAGGAGCAGGAAGCATCAACTCCCATATGTGCCTTGACCAGGCAAGCCCAAGGTATTGAACCGGCGACCTCAGCATTCCAGGTCGACGCTTCATCCACTGCGCCACCACAGGTCAGGCATGTAATTATAGGCATTTTTATACACCAACAATGAACGGTCAGAAAGAGAAATTAAGGAAACAATCCCCTTCACTTCACTATTGCAATAACAACAAAAAAATACCTAGGAGTAAATTTAACCAAGGAGTTTAAAGACTTGTACTCGGAAAATTATAAAACATTGATAAAAGAAATCAAGGAATATACAAACAAGTGGAAGCATATACCATGCTCATAGTTAGAAAGAATAAACATCATTAAAATGTCTATATGACCCAAAGCAACTTACAAATTCAATGCAATACCAATTAAAATACCAATTACATACTTCAAAGATATAGAAAACATATTCCAAAAATTTATATGAGACCAAAAAAGAACACGAATAGCCTCAGCAATCTTGAAAAGGAAGAATTAAGTGGGAGGTATCACAATTCCGGATATTAAGTTTTACTACAAGGCCATTCATTGTACTCAAAACAGCTTGGTACTAGCATAAGAACAGGCATATAGATCAATGAAACAGAACAGAGAACCCAGAAATAAACCCACACCTATATGGACAACTGATATTTGACAGAAGAGGTAAGAGCATACAGTGAAGTAAAGACAGCCTCTTCAACAAATGGTGTTGGGAAATCAGACAGCTACCTACAAAAAGATGAAGCTAGACCAGCAACTTACACCATCCACAAAAATAAACTCAAAATGGATACAAGACTTAAATGTAAGCCGTGAAAGCATGAGCATCTTAGAAGAAAATGTAGGCAGTAAGCTCTCTGACATCTCTCCCAGCAATTTATTTGCTGATTTATCTCCACAGGCAAGTGAAATAAAAGACAAGATAAACAAATGGGACTATATCAAACTAAAAAGCTTCTGTACAGGTAAAGACAATAAGAACAGAGTAAAAAGACAAAATACACAATGGGAGAACATATTCGACAATTCGTCTGATAAGGGGTTAATAACCAAAATGTATAATGAACTTTTAAAACTCAACACCATAAAGATAAACAATCCAATCCAAAAATGGGCAAAAGAAATGAATAGACACTTCTCCAAAGAGGACATACAGATGGACAATAGGCATATGAAAAAATGCTCAACATCACTAATCATTAGAGAAATGCAAATTAAAACCACAATGAGATATCACCTCACACCAGTCAGAATGGTACTCATCAACAAAACAACACAGAATAAGTGCTGGCGAGAATGTGGAGTAAAGGGAACCCTCCTGCACTGATGGTTGGAATGCAGACTTTTGCAGCCACTGTGGAAAACAGTGTGGAAATTCCTCAAAAAATTAAAAATCAAACTGCCTTTTGCCCCTGCCATCCCACTTTTAGGAATATATCCCAAAACACCATATCACTTATTCAAAAGGAGAAATGTAACCCCCTGTTTATGGCAGCATTGAGTGGATTAAAAAGTAGTGGTATATATATATATATAATGGAATACTATGTGGTCATAAAAAAGAAGGAAATCTTACCTTTTGTGACAACATGGATGGACCTGGAAACTATTATGTTAAGTGAAATAAGCCAGGCAGAAAAAGAAAAATATCATATGACCCCACTCATTTGAGGAATCCAATGAACAAAGTGAACTGAGGAACAGAACTGAGACAGAGGAGGGATCAAAGGGACCATCGTAAAAGAGGACAGAGGGAAAGGGGATGATAGGATGGGATAAACCTGAAGGGAAGGGGGGAAGGCCCTATGAGGAGGGGTGCAAGGGAGATATTGAGGGGAATACGGGGGAGGGGTGATGCATTTGGGGCGACACTAGAATCTATGTAAACACAATAAATTTTTTGAAAGAAGAAGTGACTTATCTAGCTGTAATTCCTGGGGGTCTTACCAGCCATTTGCAAACTCTCGACATTTCCATCAACAAACCATTTAAAATAATTATTCAAGAAGAGTGGGATAAATGAATAGCTGCTGGTAATCATAATCTGACACCAACTGGACGAATGAAGAGACCTACTATCATTCAAGTTTTTTAGTGCGTGGAAACATCATGGCAGTCAGTGAAGAATGAAACCATGGTACAATCATTCAAAAAATGTGGCATTAGTAATGCCTTATGACACTGAAGATGGTATATATGAAAATAGTGAAGAAAGTGATATCAATGATTGTGAGTAACTGAGCTTCTGAAATTCTGACACTAGTGATGAGTTCCTGGGGTTCCCAGACAACTGGAAGAGTATTTGAATATTAAAGTATCTTCTCATTTGTTAATAACAGTGCAAATGGTTGGTAATACTGCTGTTGAGTTTACATTGTTGAAATATTATTGTGGTATATTTTATTAAATATTTTAACACACCATTTGGTTCAGAATATATTTTTTCTTATTTTCCTCCTTATAACCCTAGGTATGTCTTATGGTCAGGTGCATCTTATGAAGCAAAAACTATGGTAGTTCATTCCTTCTGCCTTCCTTAGTCCACACACTAAGAGGCCTATGACTCAGGAAGCCTTATCTATGATACTAAGGGAATATCATAGATTTAATACCTAAATCTTACCTGGGAACCATAGGATATATCATTATTTTTAAAAGGACCCTGAAAACTATTCTTCAGATCACCACACCTATATTTGTGTGAATGTATATGCATATGCATCTTGAATGAATTCCAGGCAGTCATAGAGATATCATCTACACCAGACAAAGCAATCTGGAAGAGGATGGAGGAAAACAAACAAACAAAAAAGACATGCTGGAATAAGATATTTCTAGACGCTCAAGTGTCTCTCTACCCAGAAGGTTTAGGGTAAAGAAAAGAATGTTGAACAACATTTGGTGTTATGGAAGGGCACTTACCTTGGAATCAGAACACAATTTTTAGTATCTTCTCTGCAATACAATAGTAAGAGCTTGGGTACATCTTGTCACCATGCTGACCCTCAGCTTTATGCCTATAAAATGAGACAAGAGAACTGATTTCCAAGGTCCTTTATAAATTGGACTTCTTGTGATTTTAGAACTACCATACCTACCATATAAGAAGGATCCTGATTATAAATCTCAAGTTTTATTAACTTTTAGAGACCATAGAGAACTTTTATCACCTTGGCTGGAATAACAGCCTCTGGTGCTTATGTCAAATTGTGAGGAGACTTTGGTTCAGATTTGCTTACAAAACAAAAATGTATCTCTAGTTCCCGGGCCTTATATGACACCTGGTGCCCCAAATCCTGTTCTTCCAAACAGTTTAATTTCTATTCCAACCTAGTGTCTGAAAAACCAGGCCTGATGCCTAGCTGTTCTCCCTCTACCCAGCTCAGCCTTTATGTTCAATGCTCCCATAACTAGTGAAAATCAGCCTTTCAACTTCCACAAAGAAAACCACTGTCTGGAAATTATTATATATTTTTCCTTTTCTTTTTCCCTTTGGCAGTAGTAGGGAAGAAGGAGAAGAGCCAAGCATAAGGAATGAGGAAATTTTTCTCTGGGTGGTTACAAATTGTTTAGATATCTTAGAGCCACTCATTGGTTATTACACTTGTTGCTAAGGCAAATGTTCCAAGTTATGAGAAGACTTTTTCAGATGTATACAAGTTTGAGATTAAGACTAAATGATAAATGATGTCAATTGGGAGCCTGTTTATACTCTAAAGTGAAGGGTAATTACTTGTTACATGATGTAAGACATGATGCCTTGATTACAAAGAATTTGTTCAATTACACTAAACAAATATCTAATGAGTTCTGGTCCCAGATCTGGCTCCAGATCTGTGATCTTGAGCCAGTCAATTCTTCTCTATGGGTCTCAGAATCCCCATGTATACAATAAGATCTGGATCTTCCTTAGTATTCCCTCTGAAATTAACATGCTGGAGATATATCTATATCTATATATATCTATATATATCTATATATCTATATCTATATCTATCTATATCTATATCTATCTATCTATCTATCTATCTATATCTATCTATCTACCTATATATATATATATATATATATATATATATACATATATATATATATAGAAATATATCTCAGATCTTTACTGCCGAGGGGGTCTCAACTGTAATGAGGACTGTTGAATGTTTTGAAATATGAGATGTAGAGGAGTTAAAAGAACACTAAACTTTGAGTTCCCAGTCTTAACTTTTATACTAATAAGCTAGATGACTCTGACCAAATAATTTAATTTCTTACAGTTTCCTTTTTCATATTTGTGGTAACAGGACTAATTACTTCCTAAGGTCCCTTCCTACACTGGAACTCTACAAATGCATAAACTTCTGATAATAAACACCCCATTGCAAGTACTATGAGGCATAATTGGATAAGGCATAATTCTTGTTCCCAAACAATATTACAAATAGTATGGGAAATGAATGTTTACTGTAATTTTCTTTCTCACCTCATCTGGAATCCTTGGCCTAACTCACAAATCCTCAGCCCTCTCTTCAATTCAAAAATTCCTTCAAATCACCCATTTCATATTAGATTGAAGATTCATTAAATACATGTTGACATGCTAAGTATTTGAAGAACATTATTCCCAAGAAACAGTTTCTCTCTTCTTATTCTAACTCTTTTATCTGGCAATCCAGGCTGGCTCTAACTTAACTTTCTCAGTCCTTTTGTGCATCCCTGTACTTCTATTATCACACAACATGTACACAACTAATGTGGTATGATATGTCTTCCTTTCTCCATGTAGACACTTAGTTTCTGGAGAGGCATGACAGAGTGTTGACCATTTATAAGCTTTTTACATAGTATCCGGTACATAATAAATGCTCAATTAATACATGGTAAGCAAAAGAATACATGAATAATATAATAAATGAAACATAATATAAATGAAAAGTTTGTATAAATCATAGAGAAGTCTCTATCTAGCTTCTGGTAACTTGTGGCTAGTGGAATTAGAAAAGCTGTTATGGGAAAAAAAGTGTTATGTACCTGTGTCATTTAAAATTTTTGAGTATTATCTTACAGAAGATTCCAATGGAGAAAGCCAAGTCAAGCCAATAGAACTATGCAGGGAGGGGGTATGTTCAAAGACTGGAGAATAGTTCAGCTTGGTTATTCCATGGAGACTGATGCAAGGATGAGTATGGAGACAAGCAAAGGTTCTTTGGGAGCAGATTATAGTACCTCTTGAGTGTATTATGTACCAGTCTAAGGCTTTAAACTTTCTTTTGTAGGCAATGAAAAGTTCCTGGTTGACCTGTCCTGTGGTGGTGTGGTAGATAAAGCGTTGACCTAGAACGCTGAGGTTGTGGGTTTGAAACCCCCGGCTTGCCTGGTCAAGGCACATATGGGAGTTGATGCTTCCTGCTCCTTTCCCCCTTATCTCTCTGTGCCCCTCTTTAAAATGAATAAATAAAAAATAATAAAAAAAAGAAAAGTTGCTGGATATTTCTGACTATATACGTACTGTAAACTATGGTGTGCTTTATGGAAGAATTATAGGGGTGGGGCTGAGAAGGGACTAAGTGTTTGAGCAGTGACTTGAGATGGCCTTAGAGACAGGAAGACAAACACTGGATCCTGCCGTGAGATGGCAGAAGAGTGGCATTCTAGCATGTTTGTGAGAACTTAGATATATCATAATTTATTAATAGAGAGCAACAATCTCATGAAGGATGGCCTTCTTTTGACAAATAAATAATGAATAATTTTTTTCCAGCTATGAGCACTAGGTGGTTGTGACCCATATTTGTAGTGTCAATTACCTGGGACATGATGTACCAAACTTAAGAGGGAACTTAAGTTCTAACTGAACTCCAGCAGTACCGGCTCCTACATGACTTGACCCATCCAGCTGTGGGCTATTCCCTGTGCTACTGGGGAATTTTTTGCTGCTGTAACACTGTCCTCTAGTGGTCATTGTTTTTCTTACAACCAGGGGTACATTTAACTAGGACCTTAAACTGATCCCTTTCTTCACAAATGGAGACTTTCTTTTATGTCACTCTTTGTTTTTTCTTTAACCTCTATCTCCTCTTTTCTTTCCTTTCCTTATGCCTTGGCAGAGTAAGCGAGTGAAGCAGACAGAACTAGAGATAATTAGCTTCATATTACGGATAAGGAAACTGAAGCTTAGAAAGGAGAAGAAATTTGTTCTACATTACTCAGTTACAAAGTGGCTGTATGGGAATTCAAACATTGTCAATTGAATTGAAATTCTGAGTTCTTTCCCAGCGGCCTCTCTTCTTCCTTCCTCTCTTTACACTCTCTCTTTCCCTTTCTTTCTTTCCACCAATGCCAAATGATTACTCTGTGCCAAAGACAGTGTAAAGACATGGAGATGAATAGATCCTGTCTTAGAGGGTACTTCCAGTCTCTTTCTCTCAGTGCAGACAAACATATGGTAATTATGACTCAATGTTATTAGATCATTGATAGATACATATTGAAATTGCTGGACCACCAAGGATATAAGGTAATTTACCAGTCAAAGAAGGGGGAAAAAAGGGAGAGAGTTTTAGGCCAAGGTACTAGTGAGTATTAAGACACAGATTTGAGGAAAGGATATGGCATTTTCAGTGAAAAGGTAAGGGATGGAGGAGGAAGTAAGGCTAGAATACAGATTGTGGCAGCCTTTGTGTGCCAAGGAGAGTACTTTGGACTGTAACCTTTTTCTCTACACAATTCCTAAAGTTTATAAGGAAACATATTACCATAATCTAGGCTATCACCGCCTCTTTACCACTCCCTGCAGTAACTAAGCTGTTTAGTTTATTTGTCAGACAGGCCAAAAAATAACAAATTATTTTAAGCCTTCCCAGATGCATAATATGAACCTAGACTGGATGGGGCCCAAACTCTGGTCTCCTGCCTTCTAGGTCTCTTGATGTTGATTAAAAAGAAGGGGCGGGGCTGTTGTGGAGAAAATAAAAAATGAAACAGATTCCAGACATCTGGGCCAGCCTCAGGTAATCAATATGCAAACTATGTCTTATTTGCTTTGGCTTTTACTTTACTTCCAGGCCTAGAGATTTGGGAGGGTGGGAGAAAATGTTTATTTTACCAAAGCATATTCACCCACTGACCAGAACATTTTCAAAGATGATCGCAGTTCCATTGAAACATGCAGGCCACAACACATTAGTCTCAAACCACACAGGAATTCTTATGTTTATTCCACATAGAACTCTTTCTGTCCCCATGTTTAATCTGGGTGAATGTATTAATAACTATTACCCTCCTAACTTCACTTCCTCACATGTATGGGGCTTCCCATAAACAAAGTCCTCTCACAACCATTGGGATCTTCAACAGCCCTGGGAGGAAAGTTAAGAGGTAAACTCAGTTCCTTGTTTTGCAGAAGAAGAAACAAAGGTTCAGAGTTGAATTTTCCCCCACCCCAGCTAAGGGAAGACTGCATAGCAGGATTCCATGTTCAGTAATATTGTTACCCATCCAGTACCTGTGAGGAAATGTAATAGAAGGAACAGCCTCAAGATTTTTGAAGACTCATTAAGAACACTTTCATTAAAAGTACCTTACATTAAATTTTTATCCCTGGTATGCTTTCTCCAGATTCCGGGTTCTAAAACTCGGAGAAGCCACACTGAACCATTGCTCAGACAAGTGTGACACATCTACATTCTGAGCCAAAATTTCAACAAAAGTATTCTTACTCAGAAAAATAGGGCTCTTCAGGGTAAGACAGGCCTCTCAGAAGTACAAGGGCAGTGGAGCAGCATTCATACTTAGGGTTTGAGAAACTAGAAATGTACCAAAGAATAGATTTAATTCCCCCTGCCAGATAAAACAGGACTTGTAATTCTGAGCTGTTCAATTACATTAAGGCAGTCTTCTACCTTAAGCTGTTTCTCTGTGATAACTGACTTTTTGTATCTCCCAAGATCAATGATGGGCCTCAAGGATCTGTCACTGTTCTTCCCTAAATGCTCTTTCTCTGTGTATATTGTTTCCATCAGTCTCTGTGTATATTTCTGTCTCTGAGATTCATCTCTTCTCTGACAAAACTACCACATGTCCTTTTGTGGTACCAAGCAATGTGTGTGTGTGTGTGTGTGTGTGTGTGTGTGTATAAATTCCTTTTATTTTTTTTTTATAAATTTTTATAAATTTTAATGGGGTGACATCAATAAATCAGGGTACATATGTTCAAAGAAAACATCTCCAGGTTATCTTGTCATTCAATTATGTTGCATAACCATCACCCAAAGTCAGATTGTCCTACTTCACATTTAATCTGGTTTTCTTTGTGCCCCTTCCCCTCCCCCTTTCCCTCTCCCTCTGTCTCCCCCCCCCCCGTAACAACCACATTCTTGTCCATATATCTTAGTCTCATTTTTATGTCCCACCTATGTATGGAATCATACAATTCTTAGTTTTTTCTGATTTACTTATTTTACTCCATATAATTTTATCAAGATCCACCCATTTTGTTGTAAATGACCTGATGTCATCATTTCTTATGGCTGAGTAGTATTCCATAGTGTATATGTGCCACATCTTCTTTATCCAGTCATCTATTGAAGGGCTTTTTTTGTTTCCATGTCTTGGCCACTGTGAACAATGCTGCAATAAACATGGGGTTACCTGTGTCTTTAATGTATCAATGTCTGAGTTTTGGGGGTATATACTCAGTAGAGGGATTGCTGGGTCATAAGGTAGTTCTATTTTCAGTTTTTTGAGTTACCACCATGCTTTTTTCCATAATGGTTGTACTACTTTACATTCCCACCAACAGTGAATGAGGGTTCCTTTTTCTCCACAGCCTCTCTAACACTTGCTATTACCTGGCTTGTTGATAATAGCTAATCTAACAGGTGTGAGGTGGTATCTCATTGTAGTTTTAATTAGCATTTTTCTAATAACTAATGAAGATGAGCATCTTTTCATATATCTGTTGGCCATTTGTATTTTTTCCTGGGAGAAGTGTCTGTTCATGTCCTCTTCCCATTTTTTTATTGGATTGTTTGTTTGTTGTTGAGTTTTATGAGTTCTTTGTATATTTTAGATATTAGGCCCTTATCTAAGTTGTTGTTTGAAAATACCATTTCCCATTTAGTTGGCTGTCTGTTTATTTTGTTGTCAGTTTCTCTTGCTGAGCAAAAACTTCTTAGTCTGATGTAGTCCCATTCATTTATCTTTGCCTTCACTTCTCTTGCCTTTGTACTCAAATTCATAAAATGCTCTTTAAAACGAAGGTCCATGAGATTAGTACCTATGTCTTCTTCTATGTACTTTATTGTTTCAGGTCTTATATTTAGGTCTTTGATCCATTTTGAATTAATTTTAGTACAAGGGGACAAGCTGTAGTCGAGTTTCATTCTTTTGCATGTGGCTTTCCAGTTTTCCCAGCATCATTTGTTGAAGAGGCTTTCTTTTCTCCATTGTGTGTTGTTGGCCCCTTTATCAAAAATTATTTGACCATATATATGTGGTTTTATTTTTAGACTTTCTATTCTGTTACACTGGTCTGAGTGTCTATTTTTCTGCCATATAATGCTGTTTTGATAGTCGTGGCTCTATAATATAATTTAAAGTCAGGTATTGTAATGCCCCAGCTTTGTTCTTTTTCCTTAGGATTGCTTTGGTTATTCGGGTTTTTTTTTTAATTAATTTTAAATGGGTGACATTGATAAATCAGGGTACATATGTTCAGAAAATATCTCTAGGTTATTTTGACATTTGATTATGCTGTATTCCCATCAACTAAAGTCCAATTGTCTTCCGTCACCTTCTAACTGGTTTTTTTTGTGCCACTCCCCTCCCCCAAACCCCTCACTCTCCTTCCCCCACCCCATAACCCCCACACTCTTGTCCATGTCTCTGAGTCTCATTTTTATGTCCCACCTATGTATGGAGTCATATAGTTCTTAGTGTTTTCTGAATTACTTATTTTGCTCTGTATAATGTTATCAAGGTCCATCCATGTTGTTGTAAATGATCCAATGTCATCATTTCTTACGGCTCAGTAGTATTTCATAGTATATATGTACCGTAGCTTTTTAATCCACTTGTCCACTGACGGACACTTGGGCTGTTTCCAGATCTTCGCTATTGTGAACAATGCTGCCATAAACATGGGGGTGCATTTCTTCTTTTCAAACAGTGCTATGGTGTTCTTGGGGTATATTCCTAACAGTGGTATAGCTGGGTCAAAAGGCAATTTGATTTTTAATTTTTTGAGGAATCTCTTACTGTTTTCCACAGTGGCTGCACCAGTCTGCATTCCCACCAGCAGTGCAGGAGGGTTCCCTTTCCTCCACATCCTCACCAGCACTTATTCTGTGTAGTTTTGTTGATGAGCGCCATTCTGACTGGTGTGAGATGATATCTCATTGTGGTTTTAATTTGCATTTCTCGAATGATTAGTGATGTTGAGCATTTTTTCATATGCCTATTGGCCACCTGTATGTCCTCTTTGGAGAAGTGTCTATTCATTTCTTTCACCCATTTTTTGATTGGATTATTTGTCTTCCTGGTATTTTTACAAGTTCTATATAAATTTTGATTATGAACCCCTTAGCAGACGTATTGTCAAATATATTCTCCCATTGTGTATTTTGTCTTTCTGCTCTGTTATTGTCTTTATCAGTGCAAAAGCTTTTAGTTTATATAGTCCCATTTGTATATTCTGTCTTTTATTTCACTTGCCCATGGAGATAAATCCGCAAATATATTGCTGCGAGAAATGTCAGAGAGCTTACTGCCTATGTTTTCTTCCAAGATGCTTATGGTTTTACAGCTTACATTTAAGTCTTTTATCCATTTTGAGCTTATTTTTGTGAATGGTGTAAATTGCTGGTGTAGTTTCATTTTTTTTTTTGCATATAATTGTCCAATTTTCCCAACACCATTTGTTGAAGAGGCTGTCTTTACTTCACTGTATGCTCTTACTTCCTTTGGAAAATATCAGTTGTCCATAAAAGTGTGGATTTATTTCGGGATTCTCAGTTCTGTTCCATTTATCTACATGCTTGTTCTTATGCCAGTACCAGGCTGTTTTTAGTACAATGGCCTTGTAGTATAACTTGATATCCATAAGTGTGATACCTCCTACTTTATTCTTCCTTTTCAAGATTGCTGAGGCTATTCGTGTTCTCTTTTGTTTCCATATAAATTTTTGGAATATGTGTTCTATATCTTTGAAGTAAGTCATTGGTATTTTAATCGGTATTGCATTGAATTTATAAATTGCTTTGGGTAATATAGACATTTCAGTGATGTTTATTCTTCCTAATCATGAGCACAGTATATACTTCCACTTGTTTGTATCTTCCCTGATTTCTTTTTTCAATGTTTTATAATTTTCCAAGTACAAGTGTTTAATCTCCCTGGTTAAATTTATTCCTAGGTACTTTATTTTTTTTATTTTTTGGTTGCAATGGTAAAGGGGATTGCTTCCTTAATTTCTCTTTCTGACAGTTCATTGTTAGTGTATAAAAATGCCTCTGATTTCTGAGTATCAATTTTATATCCTGCCACTTTGCTGAATTCATTTATCAGGTCCAGTAGTTTTTTGACTGAGACTTTAGGGTTTTCTATATACAATATCATATCATCTGCAAATAATGATAGTTTTACTGCTTCTTTTCCAATTTGTATGCCTTTTATTTCTTCTTCTTATCTGATTGCTGTGGCTAGGACTTCCAGAACTATGTTGAATAAGAGTGGTGAAAGTGAGCACCCCTGCCTTGTTCCTGATATTAAAGGGATTGCTTTTAATTTTTGCCCATTGAGTATGATGATGTTGACTCTTGGTTTCTCATAGATGACCTTTATCATGTTGAGGTATGTTCCCTGTATTCCCACTTTGCTGAGAGTTTTGATCATAAATTTGTGCAGGATTTTATCAAATGCTTTTTCTGCATCTATAGAAATTATCATGTGGTTTTTCTCCTTTCTTTTGTTTATGTGATGAATCACATTGATTGATTTGTGAATATTGTAACAGCCTTGCCTCCCCAGAATAAATCCCACTTGATCATGGTGTATGATTTTTTTCATATATTGCTGGATCTGGTTAGCTAATATTTTGTTGAGGATTTTAGCATCTAAATTTATCAGGGATATTGGCCTATATATATTTTTTCTTTCTGTTGTCTTTGCCTGGTTTTATAATCAGAATTATACTTGCCTCATTAAAGGAGCTTGGAAGTCTTCCGTCCTCTTGAATTTTTTGAAATAGCTTGAGAAGGATAGGAGTTAGTTCTTCTTTGAATATTTGGTAGAATTCACTTGTGAAGCCATCAGGCCCAGGACTTTTCCTGGGAAGTTTTTTTTTTAATTTTTTATTTTATTTATTCGTTGTTAAAGAGGAGAGACAGACAGAGAGGGAGAGAGAGGAGAGAGAGACAGAGAGAGAGAAGGGGGAGGAGCCAGAAGCATCAACTCCCATACATGCCTTGACCAGGCAAGCCCAGGGTTTCAAACCGGCAACCTCAGCATTTCCAGGTCGACACTTTATCCACTGCACCACCACAGGTCAGGCCAATTTTTTGGGAGTTTTTTGATAACTGTTTCAATCTGATTTGTTATAATTGGTCTGTTTAGGTTTTCTGACTTTTCCAGATTAATTTTTGGAAGATTATATATTTCAAGAAATTTGTCCATTTCATCTAGGTTGTCTAGTTTTTTGGTGTATAGTTCTTCATAGTATTTTCTTACAATATTTTGTATTTGTGTTCTGTCAGTTGTTATTTCTCCACTCTCATTTCTAATTTTATTTATTTAAGTCCTCTCTCTTCTTTTCTTGGTGAGTCTTGTTGAAGGTTCATCAACCTTGTTTACCTTTTTAAAGAACCAGCTCCTGGTTTTATTGATCCTCTGTATTGTTTTTTTAGCCTCTATATTATTTATTTCTGCTCTGATCTTTATTATTACCTTTCTTCTATAACCTCTAGGCTTTACTTGCTGTTCTTTTTCTAGTTCTTTTAGATGCAGGGTCAAGTTGTTTATTTGAGCTTTTTCTAGCTTCTTAATGTATGCCTGTAATGCTATGAACTTCCCTCTCAGCTCTGCTTTTGCTGTGTCCCATAAATTTTGAGTTGATGTATGCTCGTTACCATTGATTTCTAGGAATTTTTAAATTTCTTCTTTGATCTCATTGTTAACCCATTTGTTATTTAATAACATGCTATTTAGTTTGCAAGTGTTTCAGTATTTTTCAGTTTTTCTGTTATGGTTGATTTCTAGTTTCATGCTATTGTGATCAGAGAAAGTGTTCAATATGATTTCAATCTTTTTAAATTTGTTGAGACCACTTTTGTGCCCTAACATGTGGTCTATCCTAGAGAATGTACCATGAGCACTTGAAAAGAATGTATATTCTGCTGCTTTAGGGTAAAAGGCTCTGAAGACATTTATTAAATCGTGTTGATCTAGTATGTCCTTTAAGTCTGCTGTTTCTTTGTTAATTTTTTTTCTTGAGGATCTATCTAGTGATGTTAGTGGAGTATTGAAATCCCCTACTATTATAGTATTGCTGTTGATCTTGTCCTTTAAATCCATCAAAGTCTGCTTTATATGTTTAGGTGCTCCTATATTAGGTGCGTAGATATATATAATGGTTATATCTTTCTGTTGGATTGCTCCCTTTTTCATTATGTAGTGACCTTCTTTATCTCTTACTATACCTTTTGTTTTAAAGTCCACTTTGTCTGATATAAGTATTACTACCCCAGCTTTTTTTTTCATTTCCATTTGCGTGAAATATTTTTTCCATCTTTTTATCTTCAGTCTATATGCATCTTTTGTTTTAAGGTGTGTCTCTTGTAGACAGCATATGTATGGGTCCTGTTTTCTTATCCATGCAGCTACCCTATGTTTTTTTTTATTGGATCATTTAATCCATTTACATTTAAGGTTATTATTGATATGTAGTTGTTTATTGCCATTTTATTCTTTAAAACTGTATTCTTCTTTTGCTATATACTTTATCTCCTTTGATCTGTTTACAACAGGCCCCTTAGCATTTCTTGCAGCATTGGTTTGGTTGTAGTGAATTCCTTGAGTTTTTTTTGTTTGTAAAGCTTTTTATTTCTTCTTCAATTTTAAACCATATCCTTGCTGAATAAAAGAGTCTTGGTTGTAGGCTCTTATTCTGCATTACTTTGAATATTTCTTGCCATTTCCTTCTGGCCTTAAGTGTTTCTGTTGAGAAGTCAGAAGTCATCCTTATGGGGCTCCTTTGTAGGTGATAGTCTTTTTTTCTCTGGCATATTTTAATATTTTCTCTTTTTCACTTTGCTTTGGTATTTTAATTATGATGTGTCTTGGTGTAGATTTCTTTGAGTATCTATTTAATGGAGTTCTCTGTGCTTCTTGAACTTGTGGGACGTTTTCCTGCCTTAATTGATGGAAATTTTCAGCTATGATATGTTTGAACAAAGTCTCTATTACTCGTTCTTTCTCTTCTTCTTCAGGAACTCCTATGATGCACATGTTATTTCTCTTCATATTGTCACAGAGCTCTTTAGAGTCTCTTTTCTTTTTTCTGCTCTGCTTTCATTTATCTTGACCTTTAACTCCCTGATTCGATTCTTAGCTTCATCTATTCTGCTTTTAATTCCTTCCATTGTTTTCTTCATTTCTGATATTGTATTTGTCATTTCTGACTGATTCTTTTTTATTATTTCAATGTCCTTTTTTATATTTGCTAACTTTTTTTTATTTAGGTATTCGTAATGACCATCTATTGTTGTTCTAATATCTTTGAGCATCCTAACAATCATTATTTTAAACTCTGCATCTGGTAATTTGGTTATATCTGACTCATTCAGGTCCTTTTCTGGGGATTTCTCTTGATTCATTTGTGTTGCATTTTTCTGCCTTCTCATTTTGTCTGTGTAAAATAAGGTTTTAGCCACTGGAGTCCACTGGGTGTGGCCTCTGTGTTCACTAGGTGTGGTCTGTTTGCAGGCCTGCCACCTCCTCTGCTGTTGCTGCCTAGGGTGTTCAGGTCTGGGTGTTGCTGGTGCCTTTCCACTGGGGCTGTTGCTGTGGTTTCTGCCTCTCCTTCATGGGAGTGGCTGTGATCCCATGCTCCTTTGTACAAACCTCGGTGGCCTTGGCCTTCACCCCGCCCCAGCAGGTGACATTATGCTCAGACCTGAGGGCAGAGGCAAGCACCTTTGCTCAGCTGTGGGTCTCTGCCTGATCTGGGGCTTTCACCCTGCCCCTGCAGGAGGAGCCTGCACATGGGATGGCTGCAATCCTTGGCTCCACAGGTCGGGTGGGACTGCATGCCCATGTTCAGTAGCAAGACTCTGCCTATTCTGGACTTTTGGCTCCACCCCCACAGGGGAGCCAGCTCAGAAGTCAGGCCACAAGG
Source organism: Saccopteryx leptura (assembly GCF_036850995.1). Lineage (NCBI taxonomy): Eukaryota > Metazoa > Chordata > Mammalia > Chiroptera > Emballonuridae > Saccopteryx > Saccopteryx leptura. The sequence goes on along the minus strand of NC_089516.1, from coordinate 70,246,573 downwards.
CTGGGTTCTGTGGGCGGGGCAAGGCTGTGCCCCTGTGCACTTGCTCAAGGGCAGGTCTCTGCCTTTTCTTGGTCTCCTGTCCTTCCCCCGCAGCCTGGATTGCAGGCAGCCCACAGCTGGGCTTGACCACTTTTGCACATCCCCTCCTTCCTAGCTGGGCAAAACTGAGCTCACACCTGGGCCTCAGTGGTGCCCAGTTGGTTCCGACCCAGCCGAGAGAACCATGCTTCTATGTTCCACCACCGCTGGCCCTCGGGCGAGCCCTCAGCCATGTGGGTGGGGGTGCTGCAGCTCAGACCCTAAGACTCACTACTGTAGTCCTGAAAGCACCCTCTTTCTAAGAGACTCTGCTCTGTGTGCCACAGGAGAGATTGTTTGGCTAGTGTCCTGCTTCCCTTTGCTGGTATTGCTATTTCCAGGGGAAATATTCATTTCAGGCTTGGGGAGTGACTTGTCCCAGGGATTAGGGTGGCTGGCTCTCAAAATGTTTCTCCCTGTGTCTCCTAGATTACACTCTCTTCCTGCTACTCTGGTCCTCTCCTCTCTCCCCATCCCCTGAAGCCCCAGGTGAGTGGTTGTGAGAGAAGTTTTCTGCATGGGCCCTTTAAGAAGAATCCTGGTTCTGTGAAATCAGTCTCTTTTTTTCACAAACAGTATCCTGTCTTGTTTCCAGTTAAATACTGTCCATATGCCTCTTCTAGGCTCTGGGGCTGCAGGCTGGGGCTTTGTTCCTGGGACTCAGGACCCTCCCCTCTGTGCTAAACTTACTTCTCACCACATGAGTCTCTTCCAGCTGCTGTTTGCTCCAGGGAGCTGGGCAGCCCTTGCCATGTTTCCACTTTCCCTACTAGTCTCAGTGTGGCTTATTCAGTGTTCCTTGGTTGAAGAGTTCTCTTAGTTTAGTCCACACTTGGTTTTTTCAAATGATGATTCTTAAAATTGGTTTGTAATCCACTTTGCTTCTGGGATGTGGAAGTTGGTACGTCCACCTACTCCATCGCCATCTTGTCTTCTGTTTTTTTTTTTTTTTTTTTTTTTTTTTTTTTTACTTATTCAATTTAGAGAGGAGAGGAAGAGACAGAGAGAGAGAGAGAGAAAGAGAGAGAGAGAGGAGAGACAGAGAGAGAGAAGGGGGGAGGAGCTGGAAGCATCAACTCCCATATGTGCCTTGACCAGGCAAACCCAGGGTTTCAAACTGGTGACCTCAGCATTTCCAGGTCGACGCTTTATCCACTGCGCCACCACAGGTCAGGACTCTTCTGGAGTTTTTTATAGTTCCATTAAATCTGATGATTTTTTTGTTCAATTTCTTTAAAAAATCATTAGAATTTTGATGGGAATTGAATTGAATTTGTATACTGCTTTGGGTAATATCGCCATTTTGATTACATTTATTTTTGCATTTCATTGTATCTTTTTCGATTTCCCTTAACAATGCTTTGTAGTTTTCATTATATAAGTCCTTTACATTTTTTGCTATGTTTATTCCTAAGTATTTTATATTATTGTTGCAATAGTGAAGGGGGTTATTTTTTTGAGTTCATTTTCTAATGTTTTGTTGTTGGCATATAGAAAGGGTATGGACTTTTGTATATTAATTTTGTATCCAGCGACCTTACTGTATTGGTTTATTATTTCTAGTAATTTTTTTTGTGGAGTCTTTGGGATTTTTGATGTATAGGATCATACCATCTGCAAAAAATGACACCTTTACTTCTTCTTTTCCAATATGGATGCCTTTTATTTATTTTTCTTGTCTGATTGCTCAGAATAGAACTTCTAGCACCATGTTAAATAAGAGTGGAGAGAATGGACAACGTTTTCTTGTTCCTGATTTAAGGAGGAAAGGCCTCAGTTTTATGCTATTTAGTATGATGTTAGGTGATGGTTTGTCATATATGGTCTTTATAATGTTGAGATATTTTCCTTCTATACCCATTTTGTTGAGTGTCTTAAACATAAAATGGTGTTGTATTTTATTGAATGCCTTTTCTGCATCTATTGATAATATCATGTGGTTTTTGTTCTTTGTTTTGTTGATATGGTGTATTACATTAACAGTTTTATGTATGTTGAACCATCCTTGAGGTTCTGGGATGAATCCCACTTGATCATGATGCATTTTTTTAAATATGTTGTTGTATTCAATTTGCTAGTATTTTGTTTAGTATTTTAGCATCTGTATTCATTAAAGATATTGATCTGTAGTTTTCTTTTTTTGTGCCGTCCTTTCCAGGTTTTGGTATGAGGGGTATGTTGACCTCATAAAATGTGTTTGGAAGTATTGCTTCTTCTTCAATTTTTTGGAAGACTTTGAGTGGAATAGGAACCAAGTCTTCCTTGAATATTTGATAGAATTCACTAGTATAACCATCTGGGCATGGACTTTTATTTTTGGAGAGGTTTTTAATAGTTTTTTCAATTTCCTCCCTGCTAATTGGTCTGTTTAGGCTTTCTGTTTCTTCATGACTCAGTCTAGGAAGGTTGTATTGTTCTAGGAATTTATCCATTTCTTATAGATTGTTGAATTTGGTGGCATATAGTTTTTCATAGTATTCTACAATAATTCTTTGTATATCTATGATGTCTGTGGTGATTTCTCTTCTTTCATTTTGGATTTTGTTTATATAAGTCCTTTCTCTTTTTTCCTTGGTGAGTCTTGCCAAGGGTTTGTCAATTTAGTTGATCTTTTCAAAGAACGAGCTCCTTGTTTTATTAATTTTTTTATAGTTTTTCTGTTCTTCATTTCATTTATTTCTGCTCTAATTTTTATTATTTCCTTTCTTTGGCTGGTTTTGGGTTGTCTTTTTGCTTCTTTCTCTAGTTCCTTAAAGTGTGAAGTTAAGTGGTTTACTTGGGCTTTCTCTTGATTGTTCATATAGGCCTAAGTGATATGAACTTTCCTCTTATTACAGCTTTTGCTGCATCCTAGAGATTCTGATATGTCATATTGTCATTTCCATTTGTCTGTATATATCTTTTGATCTCTGAGCTTATTTCTTCTTTGACCCATTCATTTTTTAAAAGTATGTTTTTTAGTTTCCACATTTTTGTGGCTTTTTCCTCTTCTTTGCAGTTGAATTCTTGTTTCAAGGCTTTATGATCAGAAAATATGCTTGGTACAATTTCAATTTTTCTGAATTTGCTGATGTTATTTCTGTGGCCCAACATATGGCTAATTCTTGAGAATGTTCCATGTACACTAGAGAAAAATATATACTCTGTCTCTTTGGGATGAAATGTCCTGTAGATGTCTATCATATCCAATTGCTGTAGTGTTTTGTTTAAGGCCAATATTCTTTATTGATTTTCTGTTTGGATAAATGATCTAGAGCCGTCAGCAGTGTATTGAGGTCTCCAAGTATGATTGTATTTTTGTTAGTTTTTGTTTTTAGGTCAATAAGTATCTCTCTTATATATTTTGGTGCTTCTTGGTTTGGTGCATATATATTAAGAAGTGTTATGTCTTCTTGATACAGTGTTTCCTTAATCATTATGAAATGACCACTCTTGTCTCTGAGTACTTTTGCTGTCTTGTGGTCAGCATTATTAGATATGAGTATTGCTACACCTGCTTTTCTTGGATGTTATTTGCTTGGAGTATTGTTTTCTAGCCTTTCACTTTGAATTTGTTTTTATCCTTGTTGTTTAGATGTGTTTTTGTAGGCAGCATACAGTTGGAATTTTTTTAATTCATTCTGCTACTCTGTGTCTTTTTATTGGTGAATTTAATCCATTTACTTTTAATGTAATTATTTACACTTGTGGGTTCCCTATTGCCATTTTATAAATTGCTTTCTGTTAGTTTTGTATCATGTTTCATTCTTCTCTTTTTTATCATTTGTTTTTGTTTGGTTGTAATTCATACTTCTTTCTTCTGTTGCTACCTTTTTTAAGTCATGTGCTTCTGTGGTGGTTTTTTCAGGGGTGGTTACCATTAAGTAATAAAAAGTGTACCTACTATGTTCATTGTAGTGCACTATCTTGTGAGTGCTTCTGCACTCTATCGTCATTTGCTACTGTTAATCTCCATCCTCTGCCCCCTCCCTTTTTTTGTTTTTGTTGTCACATTTTAAGTTTGGTTTTATTGTGTTCTTGGTGAAGATGTTACATGTGGTTTTTTTTTATGTTTTGTTCTTTGTATCTGGTTGAAAATCCCCCTTTAGAATTTCCTGGAGTGGGGGTTTTCTGATGATAAATTTTCTCATCTTTTCTGTATCTGTGAATGTTTTTATTTCTCCTTCGTATTTGAAGGATAGCTTTGATGTGTATAGTATTCTTGGCTGGAAGTTACTCTCTTTCAGAACTTTAAATATTGGGGTCTACTCTCTTCTATCTTGTAGAGTTTCTTCTGAGAAATCCAATGACAATCTAATAGGCCTTCCTTTATATGTTGTACTCTTCTTTTCCTGGCTGCCTTGAGAATTTTTTCTTTGTCATTGGTTTGTGCCAATTTCATTATGATGTGCCTTGGAGTAGGTTTTTTTGGGTTAAGAAAACTCAGTGTTCTGTTTGCTTCTTGAATTTGAGGCTTTAGTTCTTTCCACAAGTTTGGGAAGTTTCATCTATTATTTGTTTGAATATGTTCTCCATTCCCTTTTCTCTCTCTTCTCCTTGTTATATGCCTATTATTCTTATGTTAGTCTTTTTGATGGAGTCAGACAATTCCTGTAGGGCTTTCTCGTTTTTTAATAAATTTTTGAGTCTTTCTCTTCTTCTCTCTGTTGTGCCTCAAGTTACTTGTCTTCTATGTCACTAATCCTACATTCTATCTGGCCTTTTTTTATTAGCTAAGCTTGTTAACCCATTTTTCATTTCATGAATTGTGTTTTTCATCTCTGTTTGATTTGATTTATAGTTTCAATTTCCTTGGTAATATATTCTTTGTATTCGTTGAGTTGTTTTTTGTGCTCCCTAAATTGCCTTTCTGTGTTCTCTTGTATATCTTTGAGTATTTTTAGGATTTCTATTTTAAATTCTCTGTCATTTAGCTCCAAGTTTTCCAATATATTAATTTTTTTCTCCATAGATTTTTCCTCATCTATCTGTGCTAAATCTTTGTTTTTTGTATCCATGCACCCAACCGGGATCCACCCAGCATGCCCACCAGGGGGCGACGTTCTGCCCACCAGACGGTGATGCTCTGCGACTCCGGGGCGTTGCTCTGCCATGACCAGAGCCACTATAGTGCCTGGGGCAGAGGCCAAGGAGCCATCCCCAGCGCCCGGGCCATCTTTGCTCCAATGGAGCCTTGCTGCGGGAGGGGAAGAGAGAGACAGAGAGGAAGGAGAGGGGGAGGGGTGGAGAAGCAGATGGGCGCCTCTCCTGTGTGCCCTGACCTGGAATCGAACCCGGGACTTCTGCACGCCAGGCCGACGCTCTACCACTGAGCCAACTGGCCAGGGCTGTATCCATGATATTTGATTTCCTTTTCCTTAATGGCATCTGAGGTTGGTTTTGTTAATAGCACTAATGACAATTAATAAAATATAAAAAAATTAAAAAATGGAAAAAGAGAAAATTTATTATTTCCTTTTTTTCTTCTCTTTTCCCCTTCTCCTTGAGAAAATACTGTGATAAACTGTGAATTATTTTGAGCTACATGCAACAAAAATTACCTATAATGGAGGGCCTGAGTTGGGGAGAAGTGATAAAGGGGCAAAAAAGGTGGTAGAGACCCACAAAATGCAAAAAAGAAAAAAAATTGGATCAAGAATAAAATGATTTGCCTGTAAGTGATGGTGGACTGAGAGATATAATGAGAGGGATAAAAGGGAAAGAGGAAAAAAAATTACTAGTATATTAAGTGGAACACAAACTACATAGAATGGAGAGCTGAGGTTGGGGGGAATGCTAATGAGTTAGAAAGTGAAGTAAAAAGTTAGAAAGTGAAGAAAATGGAATGGAGAACATATTCAAACAAATAATAGATGAAACTTCCCAAAATGCCACAAAGAGAAAATTTGAGTCCCAAATAAATAATTTGGTTATAAGTGAGGATTGAATGAGAGAAAAAGTAAAGAAGAAAAGAAGAAACTAATAGAGAGGAAGAAAAAGGAAAAATGGAAAAAAGGAAAGAAGAAAAAAGAAAAAAAAGAGGGAGTTAAGGGTTTTGGAGTTTAACCCTCTTAGAGAGAAAGAAAGAAGAAAAGAAAGAAAATGGGAAATGTAACACTTCTAGGTAATGTAGCTCAAGAAGAGAAAATAATAAGATAGGCAGAGAATAAAAGGACCAGGTGGAAGAAAAAAAATAATAAAGACAAGAAGATGAAATAACAAAAAACAAAGTGGAAAAAGTTATAAAGTCTGTGGATTTTTCTTGATTTTGAGAGGTTAACTTCTTCCTTTTTCTTTCCTCTCCCTCTTCCTTGTCGGTGGCTCTGTACCCCAGGCTCTGACCCTGTGGCACACTTAGGTAGATATTTGAAGTTGATGAGTCTCTATGGCGATGTCATATATTAGGCTTCAGTCTCTTTGGTAGTCAGGGCTTGTTAGCATTTGCAGGCTCCAACAACGAAAGAGTCAGTTTTTTCGTAGCCTCTCTCCTAGTCTCTCCTTACTGAATTAGCAGCCTGATGATCCAGCTATGAGGTTGCTGCTACCTCTGCCTGAAGAGTAAGAGGCTCAAAGAGCTGGCAGATCCCCACTCTATACCCACTCAGCACAGGGCTCTGGGTAAGGCTCTTTCAGTCAGAGCCGCCAGCATAATCAAGCAGGGCTGCGAGGCAATTCCTCTCAAGATGCTTTTCTATGAGCCTCCAGGCATGTCCAGTATGCCTCAGCACTCTGTGGGACCACTCTTCCCAGGCTTTTTGCAATTTGTAACCTGTTTTGGCTGGGAAGAAGATGCCCTAGTTGCTGCCTGCAGAACAGGAGGTCTTAAAATCTGCCAAGTTCCTCTTTTTAACGTACAACCCTGAGTATGAAAGCTCTGCCAATCAGAGCCACCAGCTTAATCGGTAGGGGGACATGTTGACTTCTGTTCAGTTCCCCAGGTATATCTAGTTAAATTTGCCTTAGCATTCTGTGGTATTGCTTTCTTCATGCTTCTTCCTTGTTAAAAAGCCTACAGCTTAGCTTGTCTAACTTCTGCAGTGTTTTCTGAGGTTTGTTCTGTGGGAATGTGTTTTTCATCCTGTATTGGCTGACAGGAAATTGCCCCTACTCCTACGTTCATAGCAAGAGGCACTAAAATATATCACGCCTCTTGTATTAGATCGTTGAACTGAGAGAGATCTTGTCAGTTAGACCTGCGTAAGTCAGTTGGAAGGTGAGCAGACTGTGGGTTAAGCTAATTTCAGTGATTGAATCCACAGATCTGCTCCAGAGACAGACTGCAAGCTGCTTGTATGCCCCTCCCCCTAGTACTTCCATATATATATTTTTTTCCTGGGATGTTAGCCTGAATGGCTGGGTGAGGTGCCCTACTCGCCCAGAGAAGTTTGCACATAGGAAGTTTGCTTTCACGTACTCCCCACGCACCGCTTTTCAGAGTGCAGGGACCACACTGAGACTCTGGTCACAGCCCATGCAAAGGCCTCTTACCCTGCCCCTCTGTCTTGGAACACGGGTTCCCACTCCTGGGGCGCTAGGAGGAACCTCTCACACACTATCTGTGCTCACCGACCAGGATATAAGGGCCAATGGCAGCTGCCGCTCACCCATCTTTGCGGGGGTTTGGCACGGGCATTAGCTCACATGGGCTGAGTTGGTGCAGGCACACACTTTCCTCAGATTGGACATCTGTGCCGCAACCCAGCTCCCTTCATGCCCTTAGCCCTTACTCTATCTCAGTTCCAAGTGAAAGCAGCCTTTGCTCAGGTTAGGGAGGAAGGCAGAGTGTTCCTTCCTCCATCTTATTTCCTACAGGGTTGATTATATATTTAGTCAGCTTTTCACTCAATCATGCATTTGTGTTCAGTGTGAGGGACTTCCAGATACTCCAAGGATATATTTTTCTGTCACTGGTTGAAGAACTTGTTGAAATTTTGAGGAGAGGTATTGGGAGCGCTCCTCAAGGCGCCATTTCTCCGATGTCATCTGAATTCCTTTTAGATCTTTCCAAAACACCATTAGCATTATTACATTTTTAAAAACAGGTAAAAAAACTGAGGTCCAGAAAGCTTATTTGCCTAAAGTCAAACTGTAATAAACAGTTAATCAGTCATGAGCAAAACACTAGGCAGGGTGGGAATCCCTGGGTGCCTAGCAAGGGACAATTTTAGGGTGGGACATCCTTTTTAGAGTGACCTTACCTTCTCTAGCATATTGCTGTTCACACAGTTTAGACCCTCTGACCTTTCATATCATTGGCCATGAGGTTTGAACCTTCTTTTAACCTTTTATTTTCTGTCATTTCACTAATCATGTGGTAAAAATAATGGGAATCAGGGAATAGCCACACAGGACTCCCATATAAGCCCTTGCACAACCACTCCCTTAAGCATTAAACGCTTAAGCCAAAAAAGTTCTGACCCTTATCAAATAACCTTAGAAACAAAGCTTCAGGTTTATTGACTACAGAGACCAAGTTTTGGCAAGCTAGAGATAACATCTAGCCCTCAGTTGTGTTTTCAAATCCAAGGCCAGAAAAGCAACAAGGCCAGGTGGGTTGATGCCATGGCTGACATCAGGACCAGCTGCAATGACTAATGACCACCTCCCCTGGCACTGACCAATCAGTGGAAACCACAACCCTGAAAGGACACACCTGGAAAAGCTCATCAATATGAAATTGGTATCCTCCCCTGGGACATCCCCTAAGATCCTGGCTTTTAGAGAGGGGATAAAATCCCTTAAGATGGAGGTCCCAGTGTGGGTCTCTCTCTCTCTCTCTCTCTCTCTCTCTCTTTCTCTTTCTTTCTCTCTCTCTTTCTCTTTCTCTCTCTCTATTTCTGGAGCACACCTGTGCCTTTCCTGGCCCTCATTTTTTCTCAGTGCATGCTCTCTGAAGCATATCTGAGCCTTTCCCTTCTCCTTCCCCTAGGTGCGCATAACCTTTCTTTCTTTCTCTTAAGTTCCAAGAGCACTTCTTTTGCCTCTTTGTAATGTCGGTGGCCAAGGCCAGGCAGGTCAACATTGTATTTGGGCAGATGGTAGAGAAACTGTGGAGCTGCAAAGTGTTGGGCCACTCCATTTAATAGAGTCTCGCAACAGTGGAGAAGCACACAGGCCAGGGAGAACCTTTTCTCAGGCAAACAAACAATAAGAATGGCCCCTTACAGTGGTGGGCAGGCCATCCACCATCCACAGTCCCCCTGAGGGCAGGAACCCATAGCCTTACATAGGCCATACATATGTGGTGCAGTCACACACTCACCTACCTATCAGGCAAAAGGCTTGCAGCCGGTAAACTAATGAGCAAGCCTAACACAGCTTCCCCACATTCCACCCCTTTAGGATTGCTCGCTTCACAATAGGTACAGTATATACATATCAAAAATGACAAATACAAAGGTGTCCTTTACAATGTCTCCCTGAGCACTCTGCCTGGGGAGTTAACTGGAGGTCTACCTCTAGCCCCTATCCCACCATAGGTGGGAGGGCCTCTATAGCCCAAGGCCATGTCCATTAAAACAGAAAAGTGACCTTGGTGTATCTATGCAACTGGATGGGAGCAGCTTCTTGGTGCAGAAGGGCCTCCACAGGTGCATGCCCCTCCATCAGGATCTCTCTGAGTACTTTCCACAAGCAGTCCATGATAGACAGCTGAGCTGTCTGTGCAAATCACCAAGGTAAAAGTCCATTATGGGCAACTAGCCATATAGCTTCTTTATTTATTTATTTACTTTACTTTTTAATTTTTTTATTTTATTAATTTTAATGGGGTGACATTAATAAATCAGGGTACATATGTTCAAAGAAAACATCTCCAGGTTATCTTGTCATTCAATTCTGTTGCATACCCATCACCCAAAGTCAAATTGTCCTCCGTCACCTTCTATCTGGTTTTCTTTGTGCCCCTCCCCTCCCCCCTCTCCATCTCTCTCCACCCCCCATAACCACTATACTCTTGTCCATGTCTCTTAATCTCATTTTTATGTCCCACCTAAGTATGGAATCATGCAGTTCTTAGTTTTTTTCTTATTTACTTATTTCACTCCATATAATGTTATCAAGATCCATCCATTTTGTTGTAAATGATCCAATGTCATCATTTCTTATGGCTGAGTAGTATTCCATAATATATATGCACCACATCTTCTTTATCCAGTCATCTATTGAAGGGCTTTTGGTTGTTTCCATGTCTTGGCCACTGTGAACAATGCTGCAATGAACATGGGGCTGCATGTGTCTTTACATACCAGTGTTTTTGAATTATGTGGGTATATTCCCAATAGCGGGATTGCTGGGTCATATGGAAGTTCTATTTTCAATTTTTTGAGGAACATGTAGCTGTTTATTAATGGACTTCAGCATCTTTCCATAAGCGTTCTGTCTGTTGCCACAAGCCCCATACAAACCCCTCAGCAAGCTCAAAGGGCCTGGTGGGGTCAAACATATTGGAGACCTGTGCTGCCTTGACAGTTCTCTAAGCTGAACATGAACACAGCCATTTTCCTGGCAGATGCCAGGGCCACCCAATTCCCCTGCTTTTTCAGCGGCTGGAAACTCTGTTCCATCTCAAGCTGCCGTCAAAGCTCCAACAAGACTTTATTAGACCTGCCATCTAAATTCTCCCTATCTGCCCTGGCCATAATCAAATCTACCCACATCTGTGTTCAGGTAAGCTTTACAGCTCATTTCTCTTGTTAGTTGGGGAAAGGGCAGCATGGGCAGCAGCCCTCACAGCCTTACAGTCCATCTCTGTTCCAGAGAGCATGATGTCATCCACCCCTATGTCCTGCAGCTGCACCAAGCAGGCTGCTAGGGGCTTAGTGGGTTTCTGCCTGAATTTCACCCCCAATTCCATCAGCTCTGCCCGGGTGTAGAGCTGGACCACATCATTACTTGGGAAGGGGGTTGTGCCTGTCCCTGAGGAACTTTTGGCTGCTGGGTATTTATCTTCTTGGAAATCACTGGCTGTGCTCTGAGTCTGCGGATGGCAACAGCAGCCCGAGTCTCCCCTCAGAAGAGTCGGAAATGCCTGCTTCCACTGACTCAGAGCCACTCTGTTGGCAGGAATGCAGCTCTGTCTTCCATGCCTACTTTGGTTCCTGTAGTTGCCGGCTCTCAGCCTGAAGTTGACTCCTGAGTTCCGGAACAAGCAGTTATTTCTCCAACAGATGCTGGAGCCAACATTCCACCTCCAGGGCAAAAGAGCTCACAAACCTGCAACTCCTTCTCCAGAGATTGCTCCAGTTCTAGGCACCTTGGTGCTCAGACAGAAACTCTTAAACCCAGTCGGCCTTCTTCTCTAGCACTCACTCCAGTTCACACCATTGTTGCTGCTTGATCTGCCACTCACCCTAGAGCTTTCGACATTGCGCAGCTTCTTGCACAGAGCTTTTGGTTTCTTCTCATAGGATGGTAAAAAACACCCAGTCAATGGTCCTCAACAGGACAACCACCAGAAACAGCCACTCCTCTATTCTAGCACTCAAGGATGTCAGCAGCTTCATACCAACCTCCTCCAAATCCTGCCCACTACACCAGATGTGACGCTGGTGGCCAAGGCCAGGCAGGACCACATTAGGTTTGGGCAGATGGTAGAGAAACTGTGCAGTCAGAAAGCTTTGGGCCATTACTATTTAATAAAGTCTCACAATGGTGGATGAGCACACAGGTAGGGGAAAACTGCTTTTCAGGCAAAGAAACAGCAAGAATGGCTCCTTATAGTGGCTGGCGGGCAGGCAATCCACCATCCACAATGCCCTTGAGTGAAAGCATCCATAGCCTTATATAAGCCATATACATGTGGCATAGCCATACGCTTACACACTAATCAGGCAAAGGGCTTGCAGCTGGTTAACCAGCGAGCAAGCCTAACACAGCTGACCCATAGTGTCCATCACCCAAAGTCAAGTCATTTTCCATCACTGTATATTTTTCCCTCTTTACTACCCATCTCAACCCCTCCCACAACCTCTCTCCCAGAATCTCCTCTCCCTGGTAACCACTTTACTTTTTATCTATGTCCATGAGTCTCAGTTTTATATCCCATCTATGTGTGAAATCACATAGTATTTAGCTTTTCTTCTGATTTACTTGTTTCACTTAGTATAATGTTCTCAAGGTACATCCATGTTGCCTTAAATGGAAATATATCCATTGTGTATATGTACCACATCTTCTTTATTCAGTCCTCTACTGAGGGACACTTTGGTTGTTTCCATGTCTTGGCCACTGTGAATAATGCTGCGACAAACATGATGGTGCATGTATTTTTACTTACTAATATTGTTGATTTTTTTTAGTGTAGATATCCAGGAGAGGGGCTGCTGGTTCATACGGTAATTCTATTCTTAATTTTTTGAGGAACCACCATACTGTCTTCCATAATGGCTGTCCCAGTTTACATTCCTCCCAGTGGTGAATAAGGGTTCCTTTTCCTCACATCTTTCCAACACTTGTTATTACCTGTCTTGTTGATAATAACCAATCTAATAGGTGTGAGGTGGTATCTTATTGTAGTTTTGATTTGCTTTTGTCTAATAGCTAATGAAGATGAGCATCATTTTATGTATCTATTTGTCATCTGTGCATCTTCATGGCAGAAGTATCTGTTCAGGTCCTCTCCCCATTGTTTAATTGGACCATTTGCATGTTTGTGGTTGAGCTTTGCAAGTTCCTTACATATTTTGGATGTTGAATCCTTATTAAAGTTGTTGTTTGAAAATATCCTCTCCCATTTGGCCAGCTGACTTTTTGTTTTGTTGTCAGTTTATTTTGCAGTGCAGAAGCTTTTTAGTTTGATATAGTTCCATTCATTTATTGTTGCCTTTACTTCCCTTGCTTTTGGAGTCAAATTCATAAACAGTTATCTATGGCCAAGGTCCATAAGTTTAGTACCTTTGTTTTCTTCTATGAAATTTATAATTTCAGATCTTATATTTAGGTCTTTGACCAATTTTGATTGACTTTCATGATGGGGACAAAATGTAATAAAATTTTATTCTTTTACATATGCTTTTCCAATTTTCCCAGCACCATTTATTGAAGAAGCTTCTTCTTTCTCCATTGCATGTTTTTGGCTCCTTTGTCAAAGATTATTTGTCCATATATATGTGATTTTATTTCTGTGTTCTAGATTCTGTTCCATTGGTCTGTATGTCTGTTTTTCTGTCAATACCATGCTGTTGTGATTATTGTGGCTCTATAGTATAATTTGAAGTCAGGTAATGTGATACCTCCAGCTTCATTCTTTTTTCTCAGGATATCTTTAGCTATTCATAATTTTTTATGGTTCCAAACAAACCTGGTGGATGTTTTTTGTCTTTAAAAAATAACTTTGGGATCTTAATGGAAATTGCATTAAATTTATATGTTGCTACAGGTAATACGGCTATTTTAATTATATTGATTCTCTGATCCATAAACATAGAATGTTTTTCTGTGTCTTTATCAATACCTTTTAATAATGCTTTATAGTTTTAAGTATATAGTATCTTTAAATTTTTTGTTATATTTATTCTTAGATATTTTAATTTGTTTTTGTTGTGATTCTCAAAGAAATTGTTTTTTTTTCACTTTATTTTTAGAAGTTTCATTGTTAAAGTATAGGAAATTAGTGGACTTCTGTATATAGATTTTGTATCCTGTGATTTTACTGTATTTGCTTATTGTTTCTAATAGTTTCTCATTAGATTATTTGGGATTTTCTATATAAAAGATCAGGTCATCTTCAAAAAGTCATACCTTTATTTTTTCTTTCCTGATATGGAAGTCTTTTATTTCTTTCTCTTGCCTGATTGTTCAGGCTGAAACTTCCAGAACTATGTTGAAAAAGACTGGAGTGGGCAACCTTGTCTTATTCCTGATTTTAGAGAAAAAACTGTCGATGTTTCACAATTTAGTATGATATTGGCAATGGCTTGTCATATATGGCCTTTCTTATGCCAAGGTACTTTCTTCCTATACTTATTTTATTGAGTCTGTTAAACATAAATGAATATGGTATCTTATTAAAACTTTTTTTGCATCTATTGATAAAATAATATGATTTTTGTCCTTTGCTTTGTTGATGTGGTATATTACATTGATTGATTTATGTATGATGAATCATACTTGTGCTCCTGGAATGAATCCCAGTTGATAATGATGTATTATTTTTGTAGTCTATTGTTGTATTTGATTTAGTAGTATTTTGTTTAGGATTCTTGCATCTGTGTTCCTTTGAGATATTGATCTGTAGGGGTGTGAGTGTGTGTGTGTGTGTGTGTGTGTGTGTGTGTGTGTGTGTGTGTGTGTTGTCCTTGCCAGGTTTTGGTATGAGGGTTATGTTGGCCTCATAAAATGTTTTGGGGATTATTACTTCTTCTATTTTTTGGAAGAATTTGAGAAGGATAGGTACAAAATCTTCTTTGAATGTGATGTTTGGTAGAACTCACTAGTGTAGCCATCTGGTTCTGGACTTTTTTGGAGGGGAGGTTATTGATGGTTATTGATCTATTTCCTTCCTGCTTATAGGTCTATGTAGGTTTTCGACTTCTCTGTGACTCAGTCTTAGAAGACTATCATTCTAAGAACTTATTCTTTTCTTCTAGATTGTTGAATTTGGTGGCATATAATCTTTATAGCATTCTAGTATGATCGTTTGTATATCTATGATGTCTGTGGTAATTTGTCTGGTTTCATTTTGTATGTTGTTTATATGAGTCGTATCTATTTTTTCCTTAGTGAATCTCGTTAGGGGTTTGTCAATTTTATTAGTCTTTACAAAGAACCACCTCTTCGTTGTATTATTTTTTCTGTATATTTTTTTTGTTCTCTATTTTATTTAGTTCTGCTCTAATTTTCACTATTTTTTTCTTCTATTGACTTTGGGTTGCTTTTGTTCTTCTTTGTCTAGTTCTTTAATATGTAATGTTAAGTTGTTTATTTGGGCCTAATCTATGTTGGCGCAGTGAATAAAGTATTGATCTGGAACACTGAAGTTGCTGGTTTGAAAACTTGGCTTCCTTCATCAAGGCACATATGGGGGTTCAAACTTCCTGCTCCTCCCCAACTTCTCTCACTTTTCCTCTCTCTCTTTCTCTCTTCTCTAAAATAAATAAATAAAATCTTTTTAAAAAGTTGTTTACTCGGGATCTCTCTTGTTTCTTTATATAAGCCTATAATGATAATAATATAAACTTCCCTCTCATTACTGCTTTCACTGCATCCAAGAAAAAAAAATTTCATATATACAACAGTCTTTTGTCTTATGAGTGCTTTTGTGCTCTAGCCTCCTTTGCTACTGCAGATCTTTATCTTCTCCCTTTTTATGTTATTGTTGCCTCAGAGTATCCTTGTTTTTATTTTGACCTTGTTGGAGCTTTTACTCATAGTTTTGACTTGTGTTGTTCTTTGTGTCTGGTCTAATACCCCCTTGAGTATTTCCTGCAGTGGGGGTTTTCTGGTAATAAAGTCCCTCAGCTTCTGTATGTCTGGAAAAGTTTTTATTTCTCCTTTATATTTGAAGGATAACTTTGATAGATGTATTAGTATTTTTGGCTTGTAATTCTTCTCTTTCAGTATTCTGAATATTTGTGTCCACTCTCTTCTGGCTTATAAAGTTTCTGCTGAGAAGTCTCATGATTATCTGATGGACCTTCTTTTATGTTATGATTTTCTTTTTCCTTAGCTGCCTTGAAGAAACTTTTGTTGTCATTGATTTTTGACAATTTTATTACAATGCACCTTGGAGAAGATCTGTTTTGGTTGAGGTTACTCAGCGTTCTGTTTTCTTCTTGGATTTGAGAATCTAACTCTTTTAATAAGCTTGGGGATTTCTCATTAATTATTTGTTTGAATAAGCTCTTTATGCCCTTCTCCTCTCTTCTTCTTCTAAAATGACCATTATTCTTATATTTCATTCTGGTGGAGTCAGACAGTTCTCATGGACTTCTATCATTTATTTTTTTAATTGATTTTAAAGAGAGGAGAGAGAGAGAGAGAGAGAGAGAGAGAGAGAGAGAGAGAAAGAGAGAGAGAAGGTTAGGGAAGAAATGAGAAACATTGACTCATTTTAGTTGCTTCTCATATGTTCCTTTTCTGGGAAACCCAAATTTTTAAGCTGGCAACCTCAGCATTCCAGGTTGATGCTTTGTTTACAGTGCTACCACAGGTCAGGCTCTCTAACTCTCTCTCTCTCTCTCTCTCTCTCTCTCTCTCTCTATATATATATATATATATATATATATATATATATATATATATATATATATATATATATTTAACTTGTGAGTCTCTATTTTCTTCCTTCTGTATCATCACTAGTTGCCTGTCTTCAATGTTACTGATTCTCTCCTCTAACTGACCTGTTCTATTAGCTAAACTTGATGCTCATTTTCCAATTCATGTATTGAGTTCTTCATCTCTGTTTTTAAAGTTTCAATCTCCTTGGTAAAGTACTCATTTTGTTCATTAATCTGTTTTCTGTGCTCATTAAATTTCCTATCAGTTTTTTCTTGCATCTCACTGAGTATTTTTAAACATCAATTTTGAATTTCTTAACATTTAAATTCAAGATTTCCATTTACTGAAATTGTTTTCTGGAGATTTTTCATTTTCCTTCTGAACTACATTTCTTTCTTGAGTAGCCATGGTATTAGTTTTTTTCTTCTTTGATGGTATTTAAAAGTGTAATTTTAAAGAAATCTAACAAAAAATC
Organism: Saccopteryx leptura; assembly: GCF_036850995.1. Classification (NCBI taxonomy): domain Eukaryota; kingdom Metazoa; phylum Chordata; class Mammalia; order Chiroptera; family Emballonuridae; genus Saccopteryx; species Saccopteryx leptura. The sequence continues at coordinate 70,229,820 of NC_089516.1, read as the reverse complement.
CTCTACAAAGATAAAAGTAAAAATAAATAAAACAAAAATATCATCAGAAAACAAAAAAGAAACCCCCAAAACAATAATTAATAACAAACGAAACAACACATAAATGAAATAAATAAATAAAAATTCAAAGAAAAAAACCAAAGGAAATGTGAGTGTTGGTGTACTTCTAAGAATTTTTTTTTATTTTTTCCCTGTAGGTGGTGCTAGATTACAAAATTTAGTTCTGTAAAATTCTCAAGCTGATCTCCACTGAAATATTGTTATTGCAATGAGGGAGGTGCTTCTGTGGTCATGATGATGGGTGGGGAGAGACATATTAAGGTTGACTGAGGTCCCAGATGCAGAAGAAAATATTGGGTTCCTTAAAAAAAAGAGAGAGGGAAAATAAAAATACATGTTAACCATATTTTTAAATAAATAAAATATATGACATACTATTAATGTTAAAATTGCACATATGAAACCAAAGTTGGTGTTATTAGAAAAAAGTGTAAGGTTGGGGTTTTGTGGGGCCATTCAGAAGTTAGGGCCCAGGGCACGCACTCGGTGCTCCCGCCGTTCGATCCACCTCTGGGGGTGGGGTGTGTTGTTAGGACTTTACAGTTTTTGCAATGGCAATCACAGGCCTTCAGGCAATTCTCTTCACTTCTCAACAGACCAGGGAAATAGACACAGAGCAACTTTTTTCTTCAGAGAAAGGAGTGGCTGTGTAAAACTAGCTGTGGTATATTTCTTTGCCACTCTCTGTACCTGGGGAGGGGAAGGAGACAGTATATGAAAAGTTGGGGAGCCACACTTTGCACTTTCTGTCTCTGTCTCAAGTGCAGCTTACTAGTAGACTGTGAGAACACTGGCAATGACCTTGCACTCTGCCCTGGTTTTGGTTCAGTACCTCTTCAGTATCATTGGTTCAGTTCCAACTGTCCCTCTAATCTTTCTGCTCCTCCTGGAAGAAGAAGTACTAGTCACTTTGAGTTTTTCTGCTCTCTGAAGCCCTGGCAAATTAAAACCTCAACAGTCTGGGCCTCTCTACCTTCTATAGCCTCCTCATGAGTGTGTCTTATCGTCTTCACCCCTTCTCATCCCTTCCCATTTTTAGTCCATTCAGTGTGTATATATTTCAGGCAAACCTGCAAGCTCACCTGAGGTTCCTTTGCTATGTTATAGCTGTTCAATTTGTTGAAATTTCAAGGGGAGAGATCAGGATTATCACTCATGCCACCATTATTATTACATCACTTTTATTTTTTTAATTTAGCTGTTCTCCCCCCACCATTCTCTTTCTGTTTCTCTGTACTTATACATATATTTAATGTTTAATTCAAAGTCCTATGTTTTCCACAAAACTTTCTTTTAAACACTTTAGATTATCTAACAATTTGAATAGAGTTAGCATAAAATACTAGAATGTCTTTTCAGTCTGACCAGGCAGTAGCACAGTAGATAAAGCATTGGACTGAGACACAGAGAACCCAGATTTAAAACCCTGAGGTCACTGGCTTGAGTGCAGGCTTATCTTGCTTGAGCATGGACTCACCAGCTTAAGCACAGAGTCTCTGGCTTGAGAATGGGATCATAGACCTCATGGTGACATGCTTGAGCACAAAGGTTGCTATCTTGAAGCCCAAGGTTGCTAGCTTGAGGCCAAGGTTGCTGATTTGAGCAAAAGTAATTCACTCTATTGTACCCTCCCAGTCATGGCAAATATGAGAAAGCTATCAATGAACAGCAAAGGTGCCGAAACAAAGACTTGATGCTTCTCATCTTTCTCCTTTTCTTTTTCTTTTTTTTTTCCTTTTTTTCTTTTTAATTTATTTTATTTATTTATTTATTTATTTAAATTATAATTTTATTTTTTTAATGGGGCGACATCAATAAATCAGGTTACATATATTCAAAGATCAACAAGTCCAGGTTATCTTGTCTTTCAATTATGTTGCATACCCATCACTCAAAGTCAGATTGTCCTCTGTCACCTTCTATCTAGTTTTCTTTGTGCCCCTCCCCTCCCCTTTTCCCTCTCCCTTTCCCCCCTCCCCCTGTAACCACCACACTCTTATCAATGTCTCTTAGTTTCACTTTTATGTCCCACCTACGTATGGAATCATGCAGTTCTTGTTTTTTTCTGATTTACTTATTTCATTTCGTATAATGTTATCAAGATCCCACCATTTTGCTGTAAATGATCCGATGTCATCATTTCTTATGGCTGAGTAGTATTCCATAGTGTATATGTGCCACATCTTCTTTATCCAGTCGTCTATTGATGGGCTTTTTGGTTGTTTCCATGTCCTGGCCATTGTGAACAATGCTGCAATGAACATGGGGCTGCATGTGTCTTTACGTATCAATGTTTCTGAGTTTTTGGGGTATATACCCAGTAGAGGGATTGCTGGGTCATAAGGTAGTTCTATTTTCAGTTTTTTGAGGAACCACCATACTTTCTTCCATAATGGTTGTACTACTTTACATTCCCACCAACAGTGTATGAGGGTTCCTTTTTCTCCACAGCCTCTCCAACATTTGCTATTACCTGTCTTGTTAATAATAGCTAATCTAACAGGTGTGAGGTGGTATCTCATTGCAGTTTTGATTTGCATTTCTCTAATAACTAAAGAAGATGAGCATCTTTTCATATATCTGTTGGTCATTTGTACTTCCTCCTGGGAGAAGTGTCTGTTCATGTCCTCTTCCCATTTTTTAATTGGATTGTTTGTTTGTTTGTTGTTGAGTTTTATGAGTTCTTTGTATATTTTGGATATTAGGCCCTTATCTGAGCTGTTGTTTGAAAATATCATTTCCCATTTAGTTGGCTTTCTTTTTATTTTGTTATCAGTTTCTCTTGCTGAGCAAAAACTTCTTAGTCTGATGTAGTCCCATTCATTAATTTTTGCCTTCACTTCTCTTTCCTTTGGAGTCAAATTCATAAAATGCTCTTTAAAACCCAGGTCCATGAGTTTAGTACCTATGTCTTCTTCTATGTACTTTATTGTTTCAGGTCTTATGTTTAGATCTTTGATCCATTTTGAGTTAATTTTAGTACAGGGGGACAAACTGTAGTCCAGTTTCATTCTTTTGCATGTGGCTTTCCAGTTTTCCCAGCACCATTTATTGAAGAGGCTTTCTTTTCTCCATTGTATGTTCTTGGCCCCTTTATCAAAAATTATTTGACTATATATATGTGGTTTTATTTCTGGACTTTCTATTCTGTTCCATTGTTCTGAGTGTCTACTTTTCTGCCAATACCATGCTGTTTTGATTGTTGTGGCCCTATAATAGAGTTTGAAGTCAGGTATTGTAATGCCCCCAGCTTCATTCTTTTTCTTTAGGATTGCTTTGGCTATTCAGGGTTTTTTATAGTTCCATATAAATCTGATGATTTTTTGCTCTATTTCTTTAGAAAATGTCATTGGAATTTTGATGGGAATTGCATTAAATTTGTATATTGCTTTGGGTAATATAGCCATCTTGATTATATTTATTCTTCCTAACCAAAACAAGGAATATTCTTCCATCTCATTATATCTTTCTCAATTTCTCTTAACAATGGTTTATAGTTTCCATTATATAAGTCCTTTACATTCTTTGTTATGTTTATTCCTAAGTATTTTATTTTTATTGTTGCAATTGTGAAGGGGATTATTCTTTTGAGTTCATTCTCTCTCTCCTTTTCTGTTCTCTCTGTCCCTATCTATCCCCCTCTCTCTCTCACAAAGAAAAAAAAAAGAATGCCTTCCATTGGTCTCCTATTATTCAGGAATAGATATTTTTAATTCCATTGAAACATTTTCAAGAGAAGACACATGTCTTTGTTAGCACTCACATAGCTTATGGACACCTAGGTACATACCTTTTGTGAGCTCATTTTCCAAACCTAAATAAATACTGATTGACAACACATTAAATTACTTGAATTTGGAATAAATAATCCAAGTCCACAGTGTAAATTTTAGCTTGTGCAATAAATACTTGAAAGAGTGTTCAATTAATCAATTGTCTTATCAGTTAATCACTTCATACTTACCAGAATATTATCAGCAGATTGAGCTAGGGTATTAAATGTTAACTACATGCTAAGCACTGGGTAATATCACATACCCTTTTCAGACAATTCTCAAAGCTCTGAAAATGACTTTCAACTTAAACAGTAGGCTAATCTTTATGATTTGAACATAATTATTACATTTCAGACCAAAGATTGTAAAAAAAATATTATGAACAACTATATGCCAACATATTGGACAATCGGGATGAATGGATAAATTTCTAGAAACATACATTCTTCTAAAACTTGATGAGGAAAAAAATAGAGAATCTAAATAGACTCATTATAGCCAGTGAAACCAAAGCAGTAATCAAAAACTTCAAACAAACACAAACCTTAGACTGGATGGCTTCATGGGTAAATGTTACCAAACAATGTAAAGAAAAAAATAACACCTGTCCTTCTCAAACTATTTCAGAAATTTTAAGAGGAAGGAAGATTCCCAAGCTCATTTAATGAGATCAGCTCTTGGGAAAATTGGAAAGCCACGTGTAAGAGAATGAAATTTGATTACACCTTGTCCCTTTGAATTAACAAAAATTAATTCAAAATAGATCAAAGATCTAAATAAAAGTTATGAAACCATAAATTACATAGAAGAAAATGTAGGTACTAAACTTATGGGTCTTGGCCATAGAGAACAGTTTATGAATTTGACCCCAAAAGCAAGCAAAGCAAAGGAAACAATAAATAAATCAGACTATATCAAACTAAAAGGTTTCTGCACAGCAAAAGAAACTGATAACAAAATAAAAAGGTAGCCAACAAAATGGGAGAGGATATTTATAAACAACAGCTCTGGTAAGGGGTTAATATTCAAATATATAAATAACTCATAAAATTCAGCAACAAACAAGCAAAAAGTCCTATTAAAAATGGGGAGTGGCTCTGGTCAGTTGACTCAGTGGATAGAGTGTCAGCTTAGTTTGCAGACATCCTGGGTTTGATCTCTGGTCATGGCATACACGAAAAGTGACCATCGCTTCTCTTCCCCTCTCTCTCTTTCTTCTCTTCCCCTCTCTCAACCAATGACTTAATTGGTTCAAAAGTTGATCCCAGGTACTGAGGATAGCTCAGTTGGTCTGAGCTTAAGCTTTAGGCACTTAAGATAGCTTGGTTGAATCAAGCATTGGCCCCAGATAGGGGTTGCTGAGTGGATTTTGGCCGGGGCACATGTGAGAGTTTTATAAAGAACTTATAAAACTAACATCAACCCCCCTCCAAACAATCAAATTAAAAAGGGGGCAAAGAACCTGGATAACCATGTTTTAAAGAAGATATACAGATGACCAAAAGACATATGAAAAGATGCTTATGTCACTAATCATCAAAGTAATGGAAATTAAAACCATGGTGATATATTGCCTCACACCTGTCAGAATGGCTATCATAAAAAAATCAACAAACAGCAAGTGCTGGTGAGGGTGGGGAAAAGGGAACCCCCATGCATTGTTGGTAGGAATTCAAACTGATATAGCCACTGTGGAAAACAGTTAAAGTTATCTCAAAAATTAAAAATGGACTGCCTTTTGACCAAGTGATCTCGCTTCTGAGAATATATATTAAGAAACCTGAAACACTAATGCCAGAAAATATATGCAACCCTATATTCATTGTGTGATATATCAATAGTCAAGGTCTGGAAATAGCTCAAGTGTCCATCAGTACATGAGTGCAAAAAAAAGTTGTGGTACATTTAGACAATGGAATACTATGCAGCAATAAAAAATAATGAAATCTGACCTGTGGTGGCACAGTGGATTAAGCGTCGACCTGGAAATGCTGAGGTCGCCGGTTCGAAACCCTGGGCTTGCCTGGTCAAGGCACGTATGGGAGTTGATGCTTCCAGCTCCTCCCCCCTTCTCTCTCTCTGTCTCTCCTCTCTCTCTCTCTCTCTGTCTAAAATGAATAAAAAAAAATAATGAAATCTGACCTTTAGTGAAAGCATGAATGGGCCTGGAGATCATTATGTTATGTGAAATAAGGCAGTAAGAGAAAGACAAGTGCCATATGATTTCACTCATATGTAGAATCTAGTGAACAAAATAAACTAACAAGTAAAATAGAGACAGACTCATACAGAGTGAACAGACTAATAGTATTAGGGAGGGGTGGATGTTGGGCAAGGGAGGTGGGGTGATAGAGTAAAAACAAACAAACAAAAAAGCAAACTCAAGGACACTGACAACAGTGAGGTGATTTTGCCAGGATGGCTGGATGTGGAGTAAGGTATGTAGGCATAAATAGTAATGGATGAAGACTAGACTTGGGCAGGTGAAGTCACAGTATGATCAAAGGAATTGTGTTGTAGAATTGGGCATCTGAAACCTATATAATTATTTTAAGTAGTTTTATCCTAATAAGTACAATTAAAAAATTTTTAAAAATCAGAATGATAACAAGAATATCAAGATTTTTAATGACAAGAGCAAGAACATCAATGAAAGCAAGAACATTAATCAAGCAATATGAAGACAGGGATGACAGAGTCACCTCAGACATTTTTGTACCTATATATTTGAAAAAGAAGACAGTAACAATATGCTCAGGGATGCTTGCCACTTCTGTTATGCTCTAGAGTGAGAATCCACCTCCAGCCTCAAGACATAAAATGGAGGGTTAAGTGTGTGCCACCTCAGAGTATGATTCATCAAACTTCAGTGATCCACTGGAGAGGAAAACCATCATACTGAGCAGGAACTGCTCTAAACAATTATATGAGAATGAATTCCAAGAAATTTGGGAAGTGATACATTTTATCTCTTCTATACCTTCTGTTGTGCGTATTTCCATTCTTTCCATACCTGACTGTGAGAGACTCACCTAGGATTCAGATATAAAAAATGTCTTCCAAAAGTGGAAGACAGTTTGGACTGTGGTGGGTTGCAGTGGCTCACATGGTTTCTATTTCTAATGTTTTAGACAAAATAGAATGACCTTCACTTGAATTGATTCATGATTTCAAGACTCTAAAGCTTGAGAGGCAGAATATAAAACCCCAAATTCTCCAGGACTCATGGATCTCTGGATAAAGCAAGCTTCCTGATGTGGCTTGAAGATATGGTACAGGTAGGGCTGAGCTATGGTGTGCTTGGATACTAAGGTTGATCCAGGAGGAGGTTTGAACTCATAGCCATCTCTAGGGAAATGTGGGGTTTGAAGGTGTCCTAGTCAACTTTCTTTGAAGAGTTTAGTGCCCACAAAGGAAAACATTCTGTGGTCTGCCCAGTGCTACATAGAGCAAGACTGTTACTTCCCTGATTCCAGATACAGCATATTTGTCAATGCAGCTAAAAGTGGCAATAGTTTTTGGTTGCCACATCTCACAACTAGCACACTGAGCTCACTCTCCAAATCCTTGAGCTATACTACACATGTTGTTTCTAAACCACATGTCCTCTATTCTGGACGTGTGTGTGTGTGTGTGTGTGTGTGTGTGTGTGTGTATTGTGTGTGTGTGTGTGTGTTTTAAGCAAGTTTGGGGAGAAGAGAGAACAGGATTCAGAACTGGGTAAGAACTGATCCAAAGAAGACCCCACCAATTAAGCAAGTGTTACTACCAAGAAAGGCTTCTGGCAGAGAAGGTGACTCAGAGAGAGGTCACCATGGATACAGGGTCTAAATTTATGTTGGCAAGGTTAGAAATCTCATCCAGTGTTGATTAAGCACAGGAGAACTAATTTCCATTCTCCATAAACAAAGCTGAATTACCCCAGCCTGCTGTTTATCTAAGTTGCTCTGACCTAGAGTGAGTCCAATCAGAAAAGTAGACTAGAATGCAAAAGGATTTGAACAATTTAGGATTAGGGTGAAAGGGCTTGGACACCCTTCTGGGACACACCCCTGGAGCTGGATGAATTGGTCCCTCCAAATTTTGAGATATCTCTGTCATGTACGGCACAATTTGAGCCATATACTTAGTGGCTCCTCTCCTTGGATAGAATCAGTGCCACATCTACATATTCTTTTGTTTTTGTCTCTTCTTTCTTTAGCCTCCATGGAGACCATCACCCTCTCCGTAACATTTTCTCTGTTATGACAACACAAAAGTAACTTTTGCCAAGTTACAACGTAATTGAGTAGGTTACTGTTTTCTGAATACGAAATTCCATTCCTGCTATGTCTTCCTAAGAATTGGACTTGGGACATGACCTGGTCCCCTGATGGAGACTTGGGACATATACAATTAATATCACATCAGTAATATGTGTCCAAATTCTTTTTTTCAGGCTCAACTTTTTCTGCAAAGGGCTGAACTCATATGTTTTTTGTTGATTCTGTTTGGGTCAGTTTCCAAACTGAATCAAGTTTGATCTAAATTAGCCTCTTCATGAGCAAGGAAAGGAGCTGAGGTTGGATAAAGAGTATACTCCTTGTGGGATTTGGCACTTCTTTATAATAACTACTCAAGGTTCAACTCCTCCAGAATTTAAAGTAATTGGCTTTTAAACATCATCCCATTGAGTCAATATGAGACCAGTAATATACACATTGTCACCTATTTATTTTTGTGAGAGACACAGTTTAGGGATATGAAGGAAAATTTTAAGAGTTATACAACTAATTACTAGTAGAACTGAATACAGAAGGCATCTTGATTCAAAATCAAAGGATTTTCTACCTTTTCATTGGCTTTACCTATAAGTTGCTGAGATCCCCCACTTATTGTACTCTCTTGCGAGGGCTATCCTGTTGTTGACTATTTCTAGGAACTTCAAAAAAGGGACAAAATATACCACTGAAGACATCACTGGCACCGTGTCCAGACCTAAAGTAGAAGACACAAGAAGCTGGCCAAATTATTTAAGCTCTGGTTAAAGAGGAAGAAAGAGAACTTACCAGACTAAGAAGGTCTCTTGAGAGAAGGAGCAGTGGACAGTGAACTAAAAATGATCTCTACCTGTATTAGATTTTAAGGGCTGCCATAAAAAAATTCACAAACTAGGTGGCTTAAAAAAGAAATTTAATTTTTATACAGTTCTGGGGACTAGAACTGCAAGATTAAGGTGCCCACAGTTTTTGTCTCCTGAGAACTCTCTGAGCTTATAGATAGCCACCTTTCCAATGTGTCCTCACATGGTCTTTCCTCTGTGTGCATACACCCCTGATATTTATTTTTGTGTACAAATTTTCTCTCTTTTATGGATACCAACCAGATTAGATTAAGGCTTGTCCTGATGATCACATTTTAAAATAATCACCTCTTTAAAGGCTTTATTTCCAAAAACAATTACATTCAATATATGAGTTTTTAGGAGGCTGGGAAAATATAGTTTATAACACTGCCCTCTGTTCCTCAGGGCTTGGGCTAAAACTAGTTTCCTTTTAGGTTTAAACAGCTAGAGAACAGCTGCATAAAGAGACATGTAAATAAGATACTTTTGAAGTGAAGAATGTGGTGGTGGTAGGGTCAAGATATTAATTATAATTTAGTATCTGCATCTCTTCTCTTCCAAGTTCTAATTTCTTCACACCAAGCAGGCCTAGAATTTCAGGGTTGCTTGGCAACCTTAACAGAAGATTTTTGGGTTTTTTTCCTGCTGAACTGTGTCTTTTCTCCTTTTTTGGCAGATATTCAATCCTTTGAAGAAGGTTTGGGCTCTTGACTTTCTAGAAACACATGAAAAATAAACTGATCTATATTTACAACTCTTTGATCCAGACATGTGCAATTATATCTTTAGGTAGTGGTAATCATAAGTATGATAGACATAGATTTTATACTTCCCAGTATAGCTACAGTTCAAAAAATTGGTCTTGTTGCTCCCATAACTACGTGCACATTTGTCAGACTGGTTTGAATTTGGATTTACTTTGAAAATACATTGTGTATTTTTTTTTTGAGCAAGCAAATCAATAATCAGGCTTTGCCAATTTTATTTTCCAAATTAAGTCTGGTTATTTTTTTTAATATAGTTTCTTTGCTATTCATCTGTCTGTGGACATTTATGCTGTTTTAACATTTTAGTACTCGTGAATAATTACATAAAGTATATCTGAAGATATAATTTTGAGAGGTGCTAAATGAAGTTTAGTGTTCTTTTTAATAACTTTTCATTGTTTTGGGGACATTCTAAACTCAAATTGACATTCATAATCCTCAGTGATGTGGACCTGCACATCTATCTAGTTTCACCTCTTGCCACTCCTCAATATAAATCTTGTACTCAAATCATACAAAATTTGATTCACCCAAAGTTACCTGTATGCTTCATATAGCCATATATTTTCACATACAGTTTTAGGGTACACTTCTAGAATTCCTGTGATGCTTTCCTTTCCGCTTATACCTGTAAACTGCACACTATCATCTTCTGTGTGAAACATTTCTTGTCCTTCACAGAAAATTGATTATTCCTGCTTGCCACTGTAGCTTATATATACTATATCATGTATTGTACTTGGATATATCATAGTGATGAGCACATTGGGCTAATTGGAGCACTCTGTTGATTTGCCTACATTCAGCATTACACACAAACTTGACTTAAATTGACTACTCATGTGTTTGTTAAATGAAGAAATAATGGGAATAGAACATTCCCAAGGATGTGTATTCCCCTTTCTCACCCTCTAACTTGATCAACATGAGTTTTATGATTAAGTTTATGAGATGACAATGAGGTAGAACTAGGTACAACTCAGCTTAGGTTTCTAGTCTGTTTACCAATTATCGGGTCTGACATGATCTAAGCTAACTTTCCAATGCTGGGCTCTAAGAAAATCAACCCGACTTGTCGAATTAACCTAACCCCCCAAAGGTATAAGTAGTTTAGGGGAGGTCAGGATATCCTGACAGACATGTTCCCAGACAGACCAAGTGTCATGTTGAGGGGTCCAAAGAACCTGCTTTTGTCTACTCTATCACCACCTTAAGGACCCCGAGAGAGGGAGACCAAAACATTGTCACAGTTGTGGTGAAATGCTAGCTTGGAAATTGCCACACATAGGCTTTGGGGAGGTAGTATGGGTGGTGGGGGCAGAATGCTGTAGAGGGACTGATGCAAAATCTAACTGTCATTCTTGAGCAACTGAGGAGGTAGAGGCTAGAAGTCCAGACTGTTGCTGCTGGGACTTCCCTTTCACAATGACTCTGCATTCTAGAGTCTACAGAGGCAGTTACAGAGGCCATCTCAGGCCAAGCCTAGGTTAGGGGTAATGGCAGATAAGCCACTCACTCATGAGTTTCCCTCTTATCCTACCTTTCTCCTTCACATTGATTATTCCATCAGACCTCACAAAAGTCCTGTAATGTAGGCAAGGCAAATATTTAACCCATTTTACACTTGAAAGTGTCGAAGCCTGTGGCAACATTTTTTTCATATTTAACTGTTCAACTTTCCTCATCTAATGGTCCTTCCATGTCCAGAGACTGAGCTCTGTTCCTCCTGCAGCCTCATATCCATTCAACTTAACAGCCCTTTAACTTTTCCATACTTTCAACTTCTACATTTAAGTTAATCATAACATTGACTCAAGTAATGTCAATTTCTCTCACTCTGATTTATATTGTATCAGTGCCACCAGTCATTTATCCACTAAATGTTATTTAAGATCTCTTACCATGTACCAGGTACTATGCAAAGCACTAGCTAATACATCAATGAATAAAATATTTTCTGTTTATTACACAGAGTTCCCAATCACAAAATGCAGTGTCTAAAACCAAGAAAGTAACCAACAATCAACATGTACATTAACCCAAAAAATAAATTATTCAAAATAATAGAAAGTACTATAAAGGAAATCAGTAGGGTGCTAAGTATGTAAGGGAAAAGGGGTAAGAGGGACTACTGTAGTTAGGATCTCAATCATAGGTCATTTCATGAAAAGAATGTTTTAAACTACATAGTAAATAATGTAAAGGAGTCAGCCAAGGAAAATCCAAAGGCCCAGAGATAAGAAAGAGCCAAAGATGTACACTGTCTAACTGACTAGGGTTGATAGCTAACTGGAGGCAGTGTAATTTGCAGTAATGGCATTGGATACAATGTTAAGAATCTCTCTCCTTTGAGACCCATTCTTGTTAAGAATTCTTTAAATGGAACATAATGGAACTGATATTTAATGAGTGTATACTATGTGCCAGGAGCAAACTTGTCCCTTTCCTAAATTTATTTTGTTTTATTTAACTATCTTCAATATCAGAATTTTTATCTGTTTGACAAGGAGGTGAGCATATTTGGTTCTAAGAGGTTCTTATAATTTAGAGATAAACTAGTTTAATCTATGACTCCATTTTTCAGTTAGAAAGCTGAATCTTTGGAATATGAAGTAATTTTGCCTCAAGCTGTCCAATAGATAAGTACATCTCTTTTCAACTTGAGGCTTAATTAATTTGGGTAAAGCTGAAACAGTATTATCTGAACCGAAAACTAAATGAACACATCAGACTCTTGGCACTCCCTAAGAAGAAGGTGTGGATAGGGTACTTCATTTTGGATGTAGAGGAAGAAAGTCATCTTGTGAGCCTTTGACAGTATGGTTGTGCCTTTGGATGCTAGCAGTGCTTTTCTTAACAGTACATATTTCCAGGAAGAGCAGAAACTTCAGCACAGTATTTTGGGTGGATAAGACTTATCTTGGCTGGGGCAGAAGCTTTGGAATAGGGTTAGATATAAAGCCCCAAGTCTATGTGCTTTCCTTGAAGGGAACCAGGAGTTTCATACATATTTCCATTTACTTCCAATAACCTTCTTTTCTTCTCTTCTTCTCCCTCTTCCCGCCTTACTCCTCCTTCATCTTTCCTCTGCAACTCAAAGTGCTCAGAGTGGCTACATCCAGTTGTAACCCCAGGCTCAGTCTTATTCCAACACTTGTCTTAATATCTATCCCAGCTTGAACTAGAGACTAAGATAAGGGAAAGAGAGGAGGAAAAGAAAGATAAAGAAGGAAGAGGCAATAGAGAGGAAGGAGTAGAAGAATAAGGGAAGGTAAGAAAAGGAGAGTAAGGAAAAGATGAGCTCCTTTCATTGAATATTAGGCTTATCAATCTTGCCTCACCATCAAAACAACCTTAATGGGGCCTAAGTTTCTTTTTTCCTTTTTTTTTTTTTTTACCGTGAAATAGTACTTGACCTTAATAAGAACACGCACTTTAATCAACAAGTTCCTCAAATTAATAACACCAATAGAAATAAAGTGTATCTGAAAATCCACTGAATCTTCCAGAGTCCCTCAACCCCACTCCTTATCTCTATGGGGGAAAGAGCAAAACTCTTCATATATAGTAGTAGGGGGAAAATGAGCCCTGCTCCTTTGTCTCCACTCAAAGAAAGAGGTTCCTCTGAGTTTTCACCCAGTAACATTAGCATATAACAGATTAGCCATTTGGAAAAGTCCTTAAGGGGACAAAAACTCAGACTTGATTAGTAGGAAAGAATAGGGCCTCACGGAAATCTAATTATGGTGAACTCTCAAGAGGTCTAACTGAAAGTTGAAGAAGTTACAGAAGCTTCATCAACAAGATTAATTTATCTACAAAAATGACGCAGAAGGCTAGGTAGGAGTTCTTTATGAACATTGGGAAAAAATAAAGAGCAGCAAGGTCTGAATGTGATCATTGTATCCATAGTAGTGTCTAGGAGAGAAAACAGAAATAGGTGACCCTGAATCTCCTTTTCACCTCACCTCAGTTGAGGCAGTTTTGGGGAAGGAAGAATTAATTAAGCTCATCTAATATCTTTTTTTCTGTCTGTGTTCTTATCAAATAACTTTTTAATAAATATGGCTTCCAGAATAGATTCTGAATAAGGCAGAAATGGTTGTTTAGCCAATACAAGCTTTCCCACTTGTTTGGGGTTTGTATTTTCTCTGGAATTAAACAAAAACAAACAAAACAAAACAAACTCCTCTGTATTACATCTGCTTCCTGTTTGTTTGACTTGAGTAAGTTAGTCTATGGAATACAATCAGATAAAAACTTCAAGTGTCTTCTCAAAAATAGAATGTGTCCCAGAGTGAGAGATCTCTGATTAAAAAGTAAGTCCATATCCTTATAAGGCAAGTCTATCTTACTTTTTAAAGTTAAAGAGCCAATTTTATTATTTTGCAGATGGGGGCACTGAAGCCCAGAGAGGAGAAGAAACTTGCCCAAGTGGGTCAGTGACAGAGCGAGAATCTAAGCCTAGGTCATAGTTTAATCTGACCTTGGTTTTTGTTCTACAACATTCTATGTCTGCATTCTGCAATCTGTGTGTTAGCTTCTAGTTTAGGATAAGGCATTCTGTAAATTCTCAGAAACTTAGTCATTAAATCAATTGAACCTAGTTACTTTTCCAGTAACTGCCCAAGGGACTGAGGTTTATTCACAGGTTTGCTTTTTGATTTAAGAGGACAGATTTCCTTCTTCCAGCCCCCCTCTTCCCTCCTTCTCTCTTATTTTCATTGTCTCCTCTTCATTACATGAAGTAACAGGGTTGTAACCCTGATTGAAACTGTTTCTTTTCAAAATTTGTCCCAATATGTCCATGGGAAGAAAGTAAAGGTTTCAAAAATAACCCAATTGTTGTGCCATTCTATCTTCATCTCTAGCCAGATCCTGATTCTAACTCTTTCACTAAGAGCTTACCATATGCTAGGTATGAAACCTAAGAAAATAGAGAACCCTGCCACGTAAAGAGATTTAGACTGAGGTAGGATTGGAATTAAAGACTAGACATATATGCAAAGAATCTTTCAATAGGCATTTAATTTAATTTAACAAAAAAATTACAGAAAGACTGCTTCATGCTGGAATTTACCCTAGTTCTAAGAATCCAAAAACAAGAAAGTTAAAGCCCCTGCCTGGTATGACTCATCTTCTAGTCATATAAACAGATATAACCTAAATGCAATGTGATCAGGCCATGATTGAAGTATACAGAAAGTACAGGACACTTTGTTTAAGAATGGTTTCCCAGAGGAGGTGATAATTAAGCTAGGCTTGAAGAACAAACACAAAATCTTCTGGCCAAGAAACTTTTCAGGTCCACAGAGAGACACGTGGAAAGATCAGAAGTGTATTAGAGTATAGAGCTTGTTGTATTTGAAATATAGGATGGGTGGAGAAGGATGAAAATAAAGATTATGAACAGGCTATAAAGTGTCCTGACTGCCTTGCTGAGAAACTGACTTTTAGCTTTGGGCAATGATCTTTTTTAAGAAGTGGAGTATCACCATCAGAGCTGTGTCATTAAAAGATCATCTTGACAATAAATACCAAACTTTAAGGAAAATGATATTATTAACTAAAAATTAAGCATCGTGTTCATTTAAAAAAATAAAATTTATCTTAATTATTAGGAACAAGATGATCTCCTTTAATACAGAAATCCTGGGAGCTGACCTTGTTACTCTTCACTCACTGTGCTAACATTTTCTAAGCATTAACTTCCTTTGTCAAAATTAGAGATACAGAAATTAATTTAGACAGAGACCCTTGTTGTCAAGGTAATTTCAGGTAATTATGAGGAGAAGGCAGGGACATAAAATATCATGCTATAAGGTAGTAAGTGATGTAATCAATATTAATATTAATAACATTAATTAATATTAATATTAATCAGTGCTAAAAATAGATATATATAATAATGGTCAAAGGTCACTGACTTTTCTGTTTTGGATTCCCTCTATGGAAATGTTTTCCCTCTAGGACCTCTAGGATGATAGGTAGGTTTGTCTGAGGTGTAAGGTTAGCGACACGTAAGCTTAAACATTCAGGAGTATATGTTCAATATTCAATTGATTCTATGAATCTAGAGGTCAGGGACAGAGAAATTGAGTGAAAATGAAGACACAAACATGTACACACAAAGGAAAATACAGAGCTCCATGAAATAACCGCATGTAATAAGAAGCAGAGAAAGAAAGAAGAGCTTATAGAGAACACCAAGGATAGTGATCAGGAACATGAGTGAATCAGAGAACTCTTGGTAAACTAATTTAACAATTTTCACCGAACACACTCTGGATCAGGTACTGTGTTAAACACTAGGGAAATAAATGACAAAAGTGGTCCCTGCCATGAGCTAGGATCGTCTGGCAGGAAATGTATATCTCATGCAGACCATAGTTGTGTGGCTTCTCATGATATAATTCAGTCTGAAGAGAGAGGATACCCTCTAAACCAGTCCATGACAGGGTTTTAAGAAAGAAAGAATGGTTGACAGAATCATCTGTAGCAGACATTGAGGGAAATAAGAGTTAGTAGAGAGACTTCTGGCTGTGTTGATTAGGAGTTCATGGTAATTTGGTGACACCAGATAGCAGGGACAGTGCAGAACATGAGAGAGAACAAAGAGAATGCTAAGTATAGTGGATTAGGAGGTTAAACAGTGAGGTAACCTTTCGAAATAACTTCTTCAAGAAGGTCGCATTGGGTAGGCATTGGAAAAATATTTGGCTGTGACTTGATTATGCTTGCAAGCGGAGAGATCAACAGATGAGGGAACAAATAGGATGACATCTGAGAAAAGGTCATTAGATTGATGAACTTTGTAAGAGCAAAGCCAGTGGAGTAGTGGAAGCAGATGTAAAGAGCCCTAATTTCATTTTTGAAACCTCTTTGTTTGGTAAGGGTCAAAGTGGGAGGTGCAAAAGATGTACTAGAGGTTGGAAGCTGCACATTGCAACCCAGGGAAGAATGTTTGGAGGAGAAGTAGAATAAAGGAGAGGAAGTTGACTTAAACCACAACAGGCATGGTTCAGATGAGATGAGAGGATCAGCTTCCTGCCAAAGTAGCATAACTCATGACAAGAAAAGTGAGAGAATCTCTATATGTGCAATTATTCTTAAATTACAAATGACTCTACCTTTACTTTGAAATAAAAATTGGTATTGTCCAGCCTGGAGGCATTGGAAGGTGCTAAAATGACTCTTCCTACTGGTATGTGGTATAGAAGAAAGTAGGATAGTCATTTATACTAATGTAGCACAGCTGTTTACTGAGTAACTTGAAGTAAGTCATTTGAGCATTCCTAACTTCATTGTTTTCATCTTTTGAAAGAAAGAACAATTTTCGCCTCCTGGAATGGTTATAAAGATGACATGAGATGATGTGCCTAAAGCATCCAGCATAGTGCCTGGGACATAGTAGCCATTAGTCAACTGTAAGCTACCTTCCCCCACTTCTGTTTATTTAGTTTTATTAATACAGTGTGCAGGAGTCTCCAGATAGCCCCCCTTTATTTTCCATGTTTATTCTTAATCAATAACAATAAGCTGGGAAAACCTGTGAATTCTGGGAATCCATGCCACAGTGTCTAAGAGCTGACCATCTCCTGGTTAGAGTCAAGCTGGCCAGAGAGCCCTGCACTATTCCCCTCTTCCCACTTTCATTGTTGAGCACTGAGAAGAGCCAGGGAGTTTCTTGGATGTCTAATAGCATCAGTATCTCAGAGAACTGGGTATAATATGTCATTAGAGACACTCTCAGGTTCTGAAACATACCTTTGCTTGCATATTTTACTAAGGACACAACTAATAAATGTCTGAATCTCAGCTCTGCCACTTACTAAATATAGGACTTTGAAGGAAAATGTTTAATTTATTTGAACTTCAGTGTTGTCATTTGTGAAATAAGAACAATTCTTATTCTACAGGATTGTTGAGAGGAATGTGATATAATAGACGTGAGAGTATGTAGTACTTAATAGCACTCAATAATACTTTTTTTTCTTCCATTTTCCACTTCTTATTCTTCCCAAAACTGAGAATAGAGGAGCAGAACCCTTTCATGTACAAATATGTAGCTTTTGATACTTTTTATATTGTACCATCTGGCCTTGATAGGCAATCTCAAGCATAGCACTTTCCTGAAATCTCATAAGGTACCTATTTATTAGCTTAATTTTGAGATGGAGAAATGAATAGTAAGAAATATTAGTAATTTACTCAAATCCTCATGGCTAGAAACTGGCAAACTGGAATTTCGATCCAGGTTTTTGAACTTCAAGTGCGATGCTCTTGTCAGTATAGCACAGGTTTCACGTAACAACATGCAATACCTGTCATTAGTCAAAAGCCCCTGTGAGCATATTTGATATTTTAATTTCCCACTTATTCTGGTTATAACACTCTTTAACAATAAGAGACATTTGGCTATCTACATCATAACATCTCTTTTGGGGTTTAAAAAATTCAGGTTATATGTTGGATATTCTGAATTACCTATTGCCACACAAATTGTGATGGCTGACACTCTTTGATGAGCCTGTGAAAACTGACACATATGAACATAAGATAGGAACATTAAGGAGAAGTGTCCTGGTGACTAACCTTGGAGAAAAGGATGTAGAAATTGATTGCCTCCTAAATCAATGCTAAGCCAAATTCTGGCATCTTAGTTATAGAAGATGTTTACCTATGGTATATACTCAAGGGTTGGGCCTTAATAATATTTTGTTCTCACAAAATGCACCATCCTTGCCCTTGCTTTAGTGAGAGAAAATACTAGGAAGTTGAAAATGGTCTCTGTGTCCCAAATCAACGACTTAATGGGACACTCACCCTCGCCTGAATTAAAGAATATATATTTTAAAGAAGTGCAGTTTTGTTTCTTTCAAATATATAGTATAAGCTATCATAACTTGGTTCCTCTTTTCTTTATTCCCTGTACATTCAAAACTGTTGCCTAGGGCAGTGGTTCCCAACTCCCAGGCTGTGGACCAGTACCGGTCCGTGGGCCATTTGGTACCGGTCCACAGAAAAAGAATAAATAACTTAAATTATTTCCGTTTTATTTATATCTAAGCCTGAACGATGTTTTATTTTTAAAAAATGACCAGATTTCCTCTGTTACATCCATCTAAGACTCACTCTTGACACTTGTCTCAGTCACGTGATACATTCATTCGTCCCACCCTAAAGGCCGGTCCGTGAAAATATTTTCCGACATTAAACCAGTCCGTGGCCCAAAAAAGGTTAGGGACCACTGGCCTAGGCGATTAGGTAGACCAGTGTAGGAAATAGTTAAATATGATTGGTTAGGGTCATTTCAGTTATTTTTGTCATAGATAAAACTTCTGAAGGAAAGCTCCTGAGGGACTGTAATTAGGGATAAGATATAGGGAGTGAAGAGTGAAATCATTGTGCTTTTCTTAGTCTTTAAACAACTCTCAACAACTATCTTATTTACATTGTTTACTAGAAAAAGTTAAGCAAAGGTCTACTTCAGCTCAGCATGCCTTATGAAAATAAATTGGAAATTAATTGAGATTTTTCTGGATAAAACTGCCCTTGAAGACTGAGATGATAACTGACTTGAATTTGATATTTCTCAGCCAAAGCCATATTATATATTTTTGTAGATTGCTTCAAAAGTCCTAACTTTCATAAATTGTTGCATGATATTTGACTCTTGCATCTGCCATTTACTAGCTGTTTAACTCTAGGCAAATGACATAACCTTCTTGAACCTCACCTTCTCATCTGTGAAATGGGGCTAATTATAGTTTTTCTCTCATAAGGTTGTCATGAGCATATTATGTAAATTAACACATGCAGAGTGCTTGAGACAGTGGCTGGCACTTAGTAAGTTCACAATATGTGTTTATTATTATCATTACAGTACAAAACGAATCCCTTGATAGGTCTAAATAAGGTCTTTGTCTGATTTCTCTCAGAAGACATTTGATTAGTAGAATATCTATAGATATTCAAAGATACAGTATTCTTAGGCTTATACTTACCTTGTTGTATCAGTGGTCCCTCAATCCACACAAGTTCATCATGTTTTTTCCTACCTCTGTACTTTTGCTCACAAAATTCTTGGGCTTGGAGATGGAAGGGCACTGCATCATCTGTACCTTCTCTGGCTTCTCATGTCTTATTAGGTAAGTTTTAAACCCTCAATCTAGCATACAAGGCCTTCCCCAGTTAGGCTCCCCTGTTTACTTTTCCTACCTTGCTTTGAGCTATTATTTCTGTTGCTCACTCTATTACAGGACATATTAGTCTCTTTATTTTCCTGGACTAGGTCACATTTTTTCTCTTCTTGGAGCCAGTACACATGCTATTTCTTCTGCCTAGAATGACTTTTCACCAATTATTCATTTGGTTTACTCCTTCTACATCTTCATTCTCACTTCAAATGTTACTCCCTATGAGAAAGTTTCTTGACCATAATTAAGTCTGGTGGCTTAGGTTTCCTTGTTATGTGTTCTCGCAGGCCTTTGTGTTTCTCCTTCTCTTCTCATATTTATCTGGAATTGTTTAATACTAATTTTCTACTATACAGGAAATGTCAATAAGGCAAACATCTTATGTGTCTTATTCATCTCTGTATCCTGAGTGTCTCCTACCATGCCTAATACTTAGACAACACTTAACATGTATTTGTTGAGCAAATAAATCTAGTCCAACCTCACTGCAGAGGTGCAAATATGGAGGCCCTTAGAGAGAAAGGGATTTACTCAAAGTCACACAAATAATTAGTGGCAGAGAAAAGCCTGTAGCCCAGGCCTCCCAACTTGTGATAGTGTTCTTTTCCATACGTGCTGTTCCACTTTAGTATTTATTTCTTGTATATGATTGTGTATTCGTCTGGCTCCTGTACTAAGATGGGAATTCTTTGAGGACAGGGACCACATATCATACTTACGTTGTCTAATGTGATAGCTACTACCTACATGTGGCAACTTAACACTGGAAATACGGCTAGTCCAAATTTTGATGCACTGTAAGTGTAAAATACACACTACTTTTCAAAGCATGTAGAATGTCTCATTAAAATGTATACATTGTCAACAGGTTAAGATGACATTTTAGATACATTGGATTAAATAAAACATATTATCAGTATTACTTTTACTTATTTATTTTTCAAAATTTTAATATGGCTATTAGAACATTTGTGGCTCACATTACATTTCTATTACATGTATATGAATTCTCTGTTGTGCTTTTATTTTTCCAACTGGTGCCAACCATAAAGCTTTGTAGTCATTAAGAACTGAACACATTTTTGTTGAAGTTTAGCTGTAGTTGGTAGGTTAATTATTCCCAATCTGTGAATATCTCTGGGCTTGTGGGGAACCTCAGAGTGAACCTTCTGTCCCTAGACCCAGATGTACATGAAGTTCTTCAACCCTGGCCTGGAGGTGGCCTATATATTGCATCAGCTTTTGGGTTTCCTTTCAAAGGAAGTCCCAGTGCAATCATGTGCACAGCAATAGCCAGGGTTGAGGCGGAGTATGTGGACACCAGCCTCTTATTCAGGAAGTGGTCTCAGCTTTGCAATTGTCTCTGAAGCCTAAGCCTTTTCTGTACAGACTTCTTAAAGAAGGTGGGGGTAGGTGAGCAGGGAGATGAACTCAGTTGAAAAGGGGTCTTTATAGTTCCTTCATGAAGGTGAGGTAAGCTAAGGAATATGGGGACCTTGAGCTAAGGAGTTCTCCTTCAGTTACTTATGCACTGACACATTAATTTATTCAACTCAAAATATGGGGTAACAATTTTTTTCTTGGTCTTGTGAAAAAAGGAGGGGATCAGACATAGTCCCTACTTTGAAAAGTTCCTTGTCTTCTGTGAGGAACAGACACTTAAGTCTGCAGAGTAGACAGGTTTTTAAGAATAGAGGTGGGCAAAGCACAGAGCAATTAATTTTGCTAACAGAAGGATGGTCAGAAAAGGCATTCCAGAGACAGTGAGCATTGCTATTTTCTTTCTCCATCTTTTAAGACCTAGCTAAAGTCCTACTTTTCTAAGAATCCTTCTAAACATCACCACCTTTTCACCTTCTACCTTGAGTAGGTCACACCTTTCTTACCTACATTTTTTATAACATTTTTTACTTTTGTCAAATAACTTCTCTCATACTGTAGAAAGACAGTTCCTTGGCAGCATGCCTGTGTCCCTCTCCCCTCCAGCCCAAGAATCCATCAATATGATGTGATGGCTGAGGCTTAGATAGGCTATGCATAATTTTTCAAAGGAATTTAGTTAGTGAGTTACAGAGCTGGGGTCTAAAAACCAGGGGTTATAACCTAGGTTCTAAGACTCTGACTCAAAATTCAGTTTTTTCCCCCAGTCCAGCACTGAGTTAATAAATGAATGTGTCTACAGTGTGGGATTTCAGCACTGCCTGCCTTAGCCCCTAGTCCAACTCTCCTCCCCATTTGCCTTTGTAAGCATAACCAACTCAGAGAGCACCCAAAGTGAGAGGACTGTTGTCTTTTGCATGAACAACAGACTTAAATGAAGAATCACCCTTTTGTTACTGCTGCAGACTGGGCCCTTTGTAGCAAACTTTGTGTTTGTGAGGTAAAAAAGAATTCCAAGGAATCCACTACCCTTTGCACTAATTCAAGCCTTCTGCATAGGCAATTTGCTGGCTTCCTGGCTCCTAATGTTCTGTTTTGTGGACCTACTTTGGGACTTAAAGTAGCCACTGTTAATTCCTATTTTAAGTAAAGATAATGTTTCCAGAAGGCCCCTGTTAGAAAAAGAAAAACAAAAACAAAAAAACAGTAGAGTACCTTAACTGATAGGTGAGAAAATAAGAAAAGATGCATAGATGAACTTAATTGTTATGTTGTAAGTAAGGAGAAGGGGGTTCCTCCTTAAGAAAGTGTCCACAAGACAATCCTACCTCCACCCCAAGCTTTAGTCAGAAACCAAAATGGAAGGGAACTGAATGTTTTTAGATACCGGATCTGGGGAAACTGGTCACAAGGACTAAGCTGTGACATTATTCTGGTAAAAGGAAGTTTTCTGCAAGAGTATGTAAGTGAAAGTGAATCCTTATCCAAGTATATCCCTAGAGTTTCTAGGCCCTCAAAGGAAAATCCATTGTGAGAAGGAGCAGGGATGGAGGGGTTTATAAAGGAGCTAGGAAACATTTGTGTTGAAAAGGCTACCAAGATCATCTAGTACAACTTCTGTTGATTAAACAGAAAACCAAGGCTAAAGGAGGGAACACAGCATATTTGGAACTAAGGCACAGAATTCCTGGTTCCTGGGATATGGTCTTTTCTCTTGAACCTGAATTTATAACACTGTCTGTAGTTTGGACAAATTATTCACTGGGGCTTGAGAACTACCCTGGATCCTACTTCTGCTGTACAGAGGAAGGACAGGGACTTGGACACTGCCATTGATGGCATTCTCATGGCTATCTTAAAAACATTGCAGCAATTGCCTCTCCCATCTGCCATGCCATCAAGATTCATGATGTAGATAGAACACTACATAATGAAAATCAAACACCTTCCTGACCATAAATGGGGACTGCCCAAAGATTGCAAACAAAAGATGCTAGGAAGTCATTTTTTTCTCATACTTTTTATGTGTCTTATTACGTCTGAAGGTCACAATTAAGGGTTTGGCATCATCTCTTCCTTCTTAAGGTCAACTATCAATGTGGGAGAAGAGAAAAAGTCTAACATTTGGAGCCAGGAAGACATGCACGTGAATCCTCCTTTCTACATTATTTCATAGTTTTTTGTCCTCAGGCAAGTCCCTTTATTTCTATGAGTCTCAGCTTCTTCACCTATAAATAAGGATAATGAGAATACTATACTACAGGATTGTTGATTAAACAAGATAGTATATGTAAACCACATATTAAGTTTTTAAATAAATATGAATTGCTTTTTTTTTCCCTTTTGTGAAGCTCCTGGTTGTCAAAATTTTACCTGTGATCAGAGCTGTGTCAGCAGGGCCAGTTTCACGATCAAGGAGGCTGCAAAGTTTCATAGGATCTTATGCTTAGAAAGACCCTGCACTTGGCTTAATGTTTTCTTGTTACCACCTTGAAATTATTTTTTTTTCACAAGGAGCCCCTCATTTTCATTTTCGACTAGACCTTGCAAATTATATAGCTGTTCCAGGGGAATAGTTGTGCCAGGAGGGTGGTAAAAAGGGTATTTCAGGTTTAGGAGTCATTCTGACAGAGTGAGAAAACACATGATTTGAAGTTGGTAGAAATAGATTCAAATTCTAGCTATGCCACTAATTTTCTTTTTGTTATATGACATTTTTTCATCCTTCAGAGGTTAAATTTCTCAATTGACAATGGGAATTTTTATTTCACAATGTCTCAGCTTTGATATTCCAGGATTCCTTCACTAGCTCTGGGGAACATCCTTGGTCCACAGGCAGAACTGGGGCAGCCAAGGGCTTTTTGTTCTGACTCTCTGCAACTAGGAAAGCCAGTATCTGTTGGAGGTTGTCTGAAAGTGGGTGGAGGCATGGCAGTAGAGATTGTTGCTGCACTAACAGACCCTTTCACAACAGCACTGTTTTGTCATTTTGCACCCAGATTTCCGTTGACTAACCTCAGTTTTATCTTCCTCATTTCTGTTTCCTCTTGAAGACACCAAAGGCCCATCAAAACACATGACAATACAGCTCACCATATAAAGCCAAGTTCCTTTTGGCCTCTGCAGGATGGTTCATCACCAGGGAACCTATGCTTCTGAGATCAAAGCACCACCCCAGTAACAGGTACAGTATCCATTTGTCTCTCTGGTTGGATTCTCAAGTTGGAGCAGCGTCCAGGGTGGCTTGGACCTGTTTAGCTCATTCTCCTTGAATGCTCCTCAGGGGTCTTGGGTTAAGGGTGTGGAGAAGAAGGTTCCTAATGGTCTTCTATCCTGGAGCTTCTAATAATAAGAAAGGAGAATGATATTTCCTTTCTAAACATGCTGTTTAGGAGATGGAAACATGGAAGTGGAATGTCCTCTGGAACCAAGAGTCAAGATATATGAGCAGCAGTCTTGGTTTTGCCATTTACCCACTGTGTATTTTTGAGCAAGTCTTTTCTCCCTTATATGACTCACTTCTTTTTACTTCTTCTGCAAAGAAGAGGAGGAGAAGGTTGAGATGCATTTTTTTCTAGAGACTTTTTTAGTGTTTATGTTCCTTATTTTGATGGTTGTCAGGCCTCTATTGAGAAAAGGCATTAGAGTGATGTTGAGTAAATATCCCTGGGTGGAGCTATATAAGACGCCGGTACATGCTTGAAGAAAATACAGACTGCCCATAGTATAAGAAGATCTAACCCAGTTAGTTGCACAGAAAGTCCTGCTGCTTGGTATGTTACTCCTTCCAAAGTGAAACAGGGGAAAATGAGGAAATTTTATGTAGCATGACAGATCAAGAGAAGAGCTTTAGAAATTCCTCAATATGTTACATGTAGATATCCACTTCTTCTTCCTATGGATCTGGCCAACCTTTCTCAACTGAACCTACTTTTGTTATATACACTTTATTGGAGAGGCATGGAGTAGAATATCAAGAATGGAAATAAAACTAGTTTCAGCTCAATCACCAAGTTCTTTAATTATTACTGGAGTAATATGATTTACAAGTACTAAGTAGAAATATTTATCTTCTTTATATCACTTTTACTGTCTGATGAAGTCAGAAAAGATATTCAAGACACTGTGGCCTCCTTCAGTTTTCAGGTCTTCTCACTGGAGCTGGTATTCAATGAGGGGGATGACAGAAGAAAGGCTTCAGTTGCCTCTCCCCAACTGCCCTGAATTCAAACTCTATTAATCAGCTTCCTTGGCTGGCCTCCACTCATAGCTCCAGGGACTGAGCCAAGGTACCAGTGGACTACTTTTTGGGAAGCTCCAGAAATCTTAATGAACACTTTCCTAACAACTCTGCCAGGTAAGTCTTCTTGTCCCCGTTTCTAGAGAAGAAAACTAAGGTTCAAAGAAAGACTTTCTCAATGCTATACTTGGCTAATTGGTGCCAAAAACAACATTAGAATCCAAGATTGTTTGATTCTTTCCACTCTAACATATCTATTGACAATGATTGTTACTTTGGCTAAAAAAGCCATACTTCTGAGTGTTTTGGGATGGATTAGGTAGGTAGAGAGAAAAATGAAGGATTAGAGAATACATTTTAGATCTTTGGGTTTGAAGTTATTTCCAGAGGAGCATGTCACCTCCTTACAAATATACATTCAATTAAAAAAGTTAAGCTATTACAAACAATATATATATATTTTGCTGAAAGACAAGTCTTCTGCCTTGTTTTAGTTGAAGAATAAACTCATGAGGCAGTTCTTAATTTTATCTTTACTTTTAATGTTCCATTGAATTGAGAGACAGAGAAGCATCAACTTGTTGTTTCACTTAATTCTCAGTTATCTAATTTTGATAATCTTAAAATGTGTGCCATTTTTGTGTTATTATTTAATATAAGACAACTATCTTCTCACAGATCAACTGCCACTATTAGAAAGGGGGTAAATTTGACACAGACATCCTGGAATATTTAACAACAGGATCTGGATGTTGCCATGGGAATTCTCCTGGAAGTTACATGCTCCTGGCAGTTTTCTTATTTCTCTGATAGCCGTGCCTCACTGCCAAAACCACCGCCTGCCTTTTGCCTTCCTTGTTGATGTGTCTCCTTCTTTGAGTGATAGGTACAGCAAGGAGGTAAAAAGACTGATGAGGAAAGCTGAAAAGCACATTGGTTGATATATGGCCCAACAAATTGTGAACAACTTGTATGACCTTTAACAGCTTTCTTCCCCCTCATGAGCCTTCATTTTCTCATTTATAACATGAGTAGGTGAGTATAGATGCTATTCATTTTGTAGCTGCTTCTCTTGAGTTCAGATAGTACAAGGGAAGCATGTTAGGTGAGGCTGAGGTTATCAGAAATTTTTGTTTCAATTGTTCTGACCCTGTGAAGTCAGTTGTCGCTGGCCCTTGCTCTCTTTCTGGCAATACAACCACCATTTTTCATTGTGTGTGTGTGTGTGTGTGTGTGTGTGTGTATGAAAAACAAAGTAAAAACGTTGTATATATTATCTTATGTCATTTTCACTATAATTTAATAGGTATGTACTATACTTCTACCCATTTTGAGAATGTGGAAAAACTGGAGTTTAGAGAGATGATAAATACGTTATCCAAGGTTTCCTAGCTAATTAATGGCAGAACTAGGTTTTTTAAGTTCATATTTAACCTCAGTGCTTAAGTTCATATCCACAACATTGTAGAACATTATTTGGAAGGGCTGGGAAGACAGGGCGTAGACACTGACTCTGGGGTCAGTTCCTTTCCTGAGGTTAGGGAGGCAGGATGATTGCTGGATTGTTCTCTCCGTGCTACACAGAATATCCCATTAAAACTTGGGACCCCTAAAGATGTCATAGCTATAAGACTCAGACCTGAGGAATCCCTAGCTGAGCACTGAGACCTGTAGTTTCAACTGAGCATTTCTTACCTACCCACAAGATCCCTGTTTTGATTAGAAGCTTTATGTCTATTTGGCTCACTTCCTTATTTTGGTGCTTTGGCAATTTCCCTGGGTTTTAGCATATGACTTTTTTTTTCTCATTTCCTCTAGGGCCACATCTCCCAAGAAGACCTCACCTCCACACTGAAGTCCCTGGCATAGCCTCCTGCAGTGCCACGCTCCGTGTATTTGACAAGCTGAGTTGGACACTCCGTGTAGTAGAGTGTCAGTTTGTCAAATACCCCAAGTGCGGCACCTGCCTAGCAGCTCCAAACCAGGGCAGTTGGGACACAACAAACAGAATATCAGCTGGATAAAAGAACACACAGCAAACACCAACTAAACTCTCACAAGTTATTTTTGGTAACTTTTAGGGAACGTAAGCATTGTATCTGAGGTTACCAATGGAAAAGTAAGACTGCTCTTGGAGCCACAACCCTGAGTTGTGTCTATACACATTGTGAGAGCCTAAGGGGGGCACAGTCATCTTGAAAAGGTGTCCAGGGCCCAGAGATGAAAGCTGCTTGATTCATTACTTTTCCCCCCTTCACTGTTCATGTTTCCCTTCCAGAGTCTCCCTGCAAGGTCACCAGAAGTCTCACACAAGCATCATGGCAGGGTTTAGAAACCCACTTTCCGGACTCTCAGTCTTGGTTCTAAATTCACTTTGACATTACTTATCTCTTTGCTTTTTCTCATGCCTTTTCTCTTTCTGAGAACACCATCTCCATTTCTTTTTGTCTATTAAATTCCTTCTCATATTTCCTGGCCCAGCCAGAATCCAGTCTCTTCAGGGACTTATGAAAGTCAACCTATATGTTTTATCATCTTCATTATCAAATCACTTCTTGCCTTGGTCTTTGTATGTACCCCCTTATCTTCCACTTCCCAATGGTACCACTTGAATTGTTACTAAACTTTTACAGAATATATTGTTTTTATTGATTTTAATTTATTGTGTTTACATAGATTCTAGTGTTTCCCCGAATGCAACCTCCCTCCCCTGTTTTCCCCTCAACATCTCCCTTGCTCCCTTCCCCATAGCACCCTCCTCCCTTCCCTTCAGCTTTATCCCATCCTATTATCCCCTTTCCCTCTGTTCTCTTTTCCTCTGGTCCCTTAGATCTCTTCTCTGTCTCAATATTTTTTAATTCTCTATTAGATTTTGTGCTTCTAGAAGACAATATCTTTCTGTGACTGCTGTCTCTCCATTCCATCCTTACCACAGACTGTAGCACAATATTATGGTTACAGAAAATGCTCAATAAATGTCAACTGATTGATTGACTTTTGACTAGTTCATTAGCTCTTGGCCTTTGGGACATATTCCACTGAGGAGTTTTGTAAGAAAAAAAAGTGTGGTCACTACAATAGTATAAAGCATGCAAGGTATAACCAATATGAAAGGGTTTTTTCTCCTGAGAAACTGGATCAAGAGCTGCAGGAGGAGGGGGAAAAAAAGGCTCAGAGGGCAAATACATTTTGAAATTACTTGGTAACACAAAACTATACAGGTAATTTTTTTGGCAGAAAATTTCAGAGCCTTTAATATTCTAATACTGTATTAGAAATTTCCAAGCAGGAGCTATATATAGAATGAAACATTTCCCATACCTATCTGATTGTGATATTCTTTCCTGTGGGCCATCTCTTAGGTCTACTATTCCATGAGACAAAATTTGTGAAACTGTCCTAAAGGAACTTTATACCTTCTCTCTCCTGGAGATCTCCTCTGTTTATTCCTTTACTTTTCCCTGACCAACCACCTACCTAAGATGGTCCTGTATTATCATCCCATTTTGTTTAGTCTTATCCTGCAGCTTTGGAATAGTCCTATACCTATGAATTTCTTACTGGTTTGTCTTTTTTTTTTTTTTTTTTTTTTTAAGGAGGCAGAGATAGACAGGGACAGAGAGAGATGAGAAGCATCAATCATTAGTTTTTCGTTGCGCGTTGCGACTTCTTAGTTGTTCATTGATTGCTTTCTCATACGTGCCTTGACCACTGGCCTTCAGCAGACCGAGCAACCCCTTGCTGGAGCCAGCACCTTGGGTCCAAGCTGGTGAGCTTTTTTTTTTTTTTTTTTTTTTGTATTTTTCTGAAGCTGGAAACGGGGAGAGACAGTCAGACAGACTCCTGCATGCGCCTGACCGGGATCCACCCGGCACGCCCACCAAGGGGCAACGCTCTGCCCACCAGGGGGCGATACTCTGCCCCTCCGGGGGGTCGCTCTGCCACAACCAGAGCCACTCTAGCACCTGGGGCAGAGGCCAAGGAGCCATCCCCAGCGCCCAGGCCATCTTTGCTCCAATGGAGCCTTGGCTGCGGGAGGGGAAGAGAGAGATAGAGAGGAAGGAGGGGGGGGTGGAGAAGCAAATGGGCGCTTCTCCTATGTGCCCTGGCCGGGAATTGAACCCGGGTCCCCCGCACACCAGGCCGACGCTCTACCGCTGAGCCAACCGGCCAGGGCCTGGTTTGTCTTTATTTTAAAAAAAATGACCAGTTTGAGAATACAAATACTCTCCAGCAGTTTTCCTGCTGCAATGAATATATTCTTCTAGGAGTTCACAGACCTAACATCTGGTCTCTAGCCTATCTCTGACTTGGTGTGTTTGACTTTAGACAAATTCCTCTTTCATTCTGGGTTTCATTTTATCATCTGTAATATGGGAGAATTAAAATGCATAATCTTTAAGATATCTAAGGCAAGACACTCTTAGGTATCCCTGAGGATTCATAACTTGTATGGAAGAGGTAGATGTTGGATTTGGGGCTCTTTTTACCAAGGAATATGCAACTAGGCTTTTCTTCTCAACCTCAGTAATTCCTTTCTCTAAAGGTAGTAGGAATAAAAAATGGCTGTTTTCAAAGGTTGTGGGATCTGGACAGAGTTTTTTTTCTTATGAAGAAGTTGAAGTTTCCATTGAGTGGGGGCCACTTTAATCATTCTTGGTAAGTCTTTGAGAAAAGGCCAATACAACCAAGGTTGTTATTATGATTAGATATTTATTGAGCACTAGAAGAATAATTCTAAATTCACACTAAATTTACACTGAATTCACAGTGTAAGAGCAGAATTGAACCTTGGCCTGTTACATGACAATCTCAATTAAAAACTATCTGACCTTGGAGAAAAGGAAGTGATTCTGGACATAACCGATTCCCTGAGCTGGCAGAGTTGAGCCTCCTTCTGTTCTTCTCGTGACAAGAGATCAAAGTTAAGTGGTGTCTTAGAGCTATGAGCACTTCCCTCTGGTGCTTGGAGATAAACAACAGAAAGTCTAGGCAGGGATACTAGAAAGGCTCAGGGCCCAACCCAGAAGTAGGCTTGCTTGTGTGCACATAGCAATATTTTAGGTAAGCTAATCACATTTAAGGATCCCAATGTTGGGCAGGTAAGACATGTTGGGCTACCCAGGAAGAGAAGGGGGTAATACAAAAGGTAGGGGCTAAAAGGTAATTATGTCAGCAAACCCTGGTCTAGTAGAGCAGTTTTAGCAGACACTCTTGTCCTTAGAGATCAGAAGCTTATAATCCGGAGGAACTGCATGCAGTAGGCGAGCGTAGTCACCATTTATCTGAGTGATGATCTGGTACTCTTGGTCCAGGCAGGGTTCATCAAAATAGTTGCCTAGAATCTGGAAAAGTGGCTCTTTATTGGAGCAACCACTTTCAAAGATAGCCACCTTCATGGTTTCACCAGTGCCACTGACCTCCTTGGCATGCTTCCTGTGGCCCAAGAGTCCACCATCCATAAGAAAGGACTTGAGGGTAAGACCTTGGTTTCCCACCTTTCTGTCCCAATTCTTGTCAACTGATCCTCAGGCTGTCACCCAGAGATTCTGGGAGCAAAGAGCTGATGGAACTGAATTATCATGTGAGTTGGGTGGGCCATGACAGTACATCAGGAGGTGCTTCAGAGAGGGAAGAAAACCTGTGCCCTGACCCTGAAAGTGTTTGGGATTAGAATTGTGTCTGTGCCAAACCCCTTTTTTTCCATGCCAGTGACATAAAGAATTAAGGGCAGGGAAAGACTTAGAAGAAAGAAGAGAGAAGCTATCTTACCTGGCCACTTCATAGACGTGTTCTAGAAAAGAAGGAGAAATAAGGTCAGAAATCTCTATGAGGAGTGAACAAGGGCCAAGGATAGACCTTGGATACCAGTCAAAAAATGAAGGAAGAGGAGAAATAGAGGGGTCCTTTGATAAGTTCAGCTTTCCAACAACTGGAAAATATTGGGAAGGTGTGTTGAAACACAAGGATGTAACTGTCTCAAGGAAAGGAAGAGGAAGCACATTTGGTTAACTGCTCTCTTTGGCATACTCTGACTCAAGACGTTGTGCTGGAACAATAGCTTAGTGTGGTGGGGAGAGGGACACTGTAACTGAATCGACTTTCCACCCAGGGATCTTGCTGAAGGTCCCCAGGAAGTCTTTGTATGAAACTTGGCAAGCCATGACAGAGCCCAGACAGAAGGAGCTGAATTACTCTGATATCAGGACCATGGCCTAAGCCATTCCCAAATGCACCCAGCTCCACCCTGCACCATGAAAAGTCCTGAAATAGGTCATCATTATTCCATAGGAAAAATATCTACATTTCATGCAGGTTTAAAAACTCTATAGCTGATATAAAGATGAATGTGTCTTAGTACTATCCTTTAGGGGCTTATAATCTTGCAGGAATACAAATGGGAATGAATGCATTATACAACAAATTTAAACTGGCATGTTGCAGTATGCCTTCCGTTTTGTGATAGAGCCTTGTATTTCCAATGTCTTATCTCCCCCACTGGCCTGATAGCTTCTACTTCAGGGGATGTATCTATTACATTTTTGTATGCCCAATGCCTGGCACATAATAGGCTCCCAGTAACTACATGTTGACTCAGACTGATGTTTCACGATTGTTTCCTTTATAGAGAGGTAAAATACAAGAATTCTAGGAAGATGATCCAGGAGGGGAATAAGCAGAAAGATGTGAGGTATACAGCCTATTTGCCTATATAACTTCAGTGACTTGAAATGAAAGTAGGTATAAAGGGGCAGTAAGGGTAGAGAAAAGGTAGAGTCAATTTACAGGGGATCTTTAATAAAATATTACATTTTGAGTTCTATTCTCTGGGTCATGAAAAAACCTAGAATGTTTCTGTGAAGGAAACAAACTAATATGGTTACAATTTATAGCCAGTATCATTGAGACTATATTAAATGTTTTACTTTTAGAATTCTTGCGATTTGTGACCACTTAAGATATCTCCACTCCCAAGTTTAGCCTCACGGTTCATAGCCATGTTAACTAGCCAAGACCAGAGCTGATACTTAAGATCCAGAAAAAGAAGATGCTCAAGATTCCTTTCTCTTCTTTCACTGGAGAGACCCATGTGGAAAGTAGGCTATTTGGGAATAGAAGCTGTTACCATGGGATAGATATACTAGTAATAGGTAAAACAGTTGGTGCAGCAGGTATTGAGGAGTAGCTAGATTATACTTAGAAATCAACATCTAAATCCTCTCTTTCTTTCTCTGTTGGCTCACAGTGCTAAAATTCCTCTGATAACCGTACCTTCTTCATGTCACTCCTTTGTTTAAAAAAATTTTTTTTGGTGTTTTATAGAAAGGTCTGTCTTTATTTATCCCTACCCTCACACCCCAAGAGATACTTTTGTAGAGAAAGTATCTCTACAAGGCCTAGACAAGAAAGTCCAGATTCCTTACTTAGTATGTCATTCAAGACATTCTATATCAGAAATTAACTTTTATTTTTCCTTGTTTATTTCCCCAGTTTTTCAGCTAAATAAATTTTCTTTATTAATAACCTCACTAACAGTTATCTTTTAAGCTTTTACACCTTTACTCATATAGTTCCTCCTTCTTAGAAAAATACCCCTTTCCAAATTGTTTACATTCTCCAGGGCCTGGTCATAGTCCCACCTTCTTCTGAAAGTCTTTGCTAACTACTCTGTCCCTAACTAACTTTCCTTCTCTCTGGATTCCTTTAACATCTACTGTATTGAACTCTAGGTTCTGAGTCCATAGCCTTTATTGCTATGTATCACTATTGATAAAGTCCATGCTTATACATTAAATTTCCTAAATAAATTGTAAACAACCTAAGGCCAAAGATTGGGACTTCTCTTTCTTTTGCATCCTTATTAGACAACCCATCACAGAGATGGTTGTATTATGCTGGGTACCAAAGATTTTTAAATTAATTTTTATATGTTGTATTGATATTATTACCTTGCATATCTGTCTTTATTTACCCCTACCCTCACACCCCAACTAGGTTGAAAACCCTTTGAAATGCCTAACACAGTGCTTGGTTCAGAGTTTATGCTCAACTATACTGCCGAAATGAATGAATGACCAAGAGCTACCAAGTCATATTCATTACTCACCTTGTTGGGACATCTTCTGGCAAAACATAATATAAACTATGGTGAAGACAATAATACAACACAGGAAGATGATGAAAATTATGACAAACATAGGCAGGCCCTTTTCTAGAAGGCAAAACAAGACAAAGTGATATCTAGTTAAAATTTTTTTTCAGAAAGAGAGATGCAAATAAGCACCCCAGACTAGCCCACACCACCTTCTTTTCCATTTTCCATCTTCTCCTAAGTTTCTTGGAGACAAACAAAATCTCAGGTCAATGACAAAGACCTGAGAGAGGCTAGAGACTCCATGTATAAACAAGTTTTTTCATCCATTGGTGATGGCTGATAGGCCTGGGTATTTTTATTAGTCCTCCATGCTTTCCGTGGAGCTAACATGAGAGGTTTTCACCTATTCTTAGAGAGAAGAAAGTAGTATCCTGACTTATCAGCCTTACAAAAATGTTACTTTCTTGAGATTATTGTTAATTATTTCTGGCTGCAAAATTATTTCTTTCACACTCTCTGGCCAAGTACTCAGGTTTCTTTTTCCTCAAAACATATCCCCACTTATTCGCCTAGGGTTACTTATCCTAATCATGTCTACAAGCTGAAGAAAACATCTAGATTGATCTTCCAGTCCTAGATCTGTTATTTACTTGCTGTATTGTTGTGGCAAGCAGAATATTGGTCTTCCAAATATGTTCACACCCAAATCTCCGGAATCAGTATGTTAGTTTACATTGTAAGGAGGTATTAAGGTAGCAGTTTGATTTAAGGTTATTAATTAGCTGACATTGTGATGGGAATATTATTTTGAATTATCTGGGTAGGCTCAATAAAATCACAAGAGTTTTGAAAAAGTGAAAGAAGGAAACAGAAGAGGAGGTAAGAGTCAGATTTAAGGATGCAACATTGTTGCTTTTGAAAATGGTGTGAGAAGGCCAAGAGTCAAGAATCTTTAGAAGTTGGACAGGGCAAAGAAACTGATTCTTCCCAAAAATCTCCAAAAAGAACAGTTCTGGCCCTGGCCGGTTAGCTCGGTGGTAGAGCATCGGCCTGGCGTGCGGAAGTCCCGGGTTCGATTCCTGGCCAGGGCCCACAGGAGAGGCGCCCATCTGCTTCTCCACCCCTCCCCCTCTCCTTCCTCTCTGTCTCTCTCTTCCCCTCCTGCAGCTGAGGCTCCATTGGAGCAAAAGATGGCCTGGGTGCTGGGGATGGTTCCTTGGCTTCTGTCCCAGGTGCTAGAGTGGCTCTGGTCACGACAGAGCGACGTCCCAGATGGGCAGAGCACCCCCCCCTTGTGGGTCTGCCGGGTGGATCCCAGTCGGGCACATGCGGAAGTCTGTCTAACTGCCTCCCCGTTTTCAACTTCAGAAAAAGAAAAAGAAAAAAAGAACAGTTCTGCTGACATGTCGATTTTAGCTAATGTGTCAGAAGTGTGTTTAGAAGTCTGTCAGACTTCTGCTTTTCATAATTGAGGGATACTGCATTTGTGTTATTTTAAGGCACTTATATAGGGGCAATATTTATAACAGTTGTAGAAAAATAAATACAGTGACTTTAATCAAATTCTTGATTAGGCTTTAATTTTCCCATAATTTCAATGAAAAGATTGGATGATGTCTAAAGTACTATAGCTATCTGAATCTAGGGGGCAAGACTGAAAGATACAAAGATACAGGTAAAGGAATCCCAGCACCCTGAGGATTTGTTGCAGCAACTGGCTTTGTTTTTCTTAGAATCCAAGATATTCTTTCTGTCTTGGAAGTTTGATATTTGTGGTCCTCAGAGTTATGGTTAATGCTGAGAGAACCCAAGCACCAAATAGATAAAAATAAAAGAAGATTCTCCCTTGGAGGAAGTTAAATAGTGAAAAACTTGATAGAGGATGTAGGGCACAGATGCAATATCTGATAATTCTTATTCCTCCTGGGGTTATCTCCTCATTTTCCCAAACCAAACCTCCAAGAAGTATCTTCTAATCTCCCTTCTCTCATTAGATTTTGCCCTGGGAGAGGCATGGAGTTATGGAAACCTTCAAGCCAAAGGTGGCAATGTAAAGGTGGCACATCAAACAGGTTACAGATAAGTCTAGAGATAACTAAGAAACTCTGAAACCAGGGCTGGAGAAGTACAAAAGTATTAAGAATTCCACTATAAATTATAAGCAGCTAAATTATGATATCAGGAATGATAGTCATCAAACTATTTAGCACCAACCAATCAAAACAGATGCCTATTATAGACATGGAGTCTTAGAGGTCCCCTGCAATACTAATCATCAATGTTTTTGTTGAAACACTATGGAGTAGTTTGGAGAGTTCTGAGAAATTGACCAGGGCAGCCCAAGTGATAATGGGGAGCTCAGCAGTTAAGGGAAGTATCAAATTACCAACTAAGTGCAAAATTATTTTATTATTTAAACAATAAATGAAATTGTACTAGTATATACCAGATGACTATTAGTTCCAGGTAGAACACAAAAGAGTGTCTTTTTTGAATTTGGATTTCTGAGACCACGGATTAAGTATCCTTAAAACTTTTGATGTAAAGGACTTATATAATGAAAACTACAAACCATTGTTAAGGGAAATCGAAAAAGATACAATGAGATGGAAGAATATTCCTTGTTCTTGGATAGGAAGAATAAATATAATCAAGATGGCCATATTACCCAAAGCAATATACAAACTTAATGCAATTTCCATCAAAATTCCAATGACATTTTTTAAAGAAATGGAACAAAAAATCATCAGATTTATATGGAACTATAAAAAACCCTGAATAGCCAAAGCAATCCTAAAGAAAAAGAATGAAGCTGGGGGCATTACAATACCTGTCTTCAAACTATATTATAGAGCCATGACAATCAAAACAGCATGGTATTGGCAGAAAAATAGACATTCAGACCAATGGAACAGAATAGAAAGTCCAGAAATAAAACCACATATATATGGTCAAATAATTTTTAATAAAGGGGCCAACAACACACAATGGAGAAAAGAAAACTTCTTCAACAAATGGTGCTGGGAAAACTGGAAAGCCACATGCAAAAGAATGAAACTCGACTACAGATTGTCCCCCTGTACTAAAATTAATTCAAAATGGATCAAAGACCTAAATATAAGACCTGAAACAATAAAGTACATAGAAGAAGACATAGGTTCTAAACTCATGGACCTTGGTTTTAAAGAGCATTTTATGAATTTGACTCCAAAGGCAAGAGAAGTGAAGGGAAAAATAAATTAATGGGACTACATCAGACTAAGAAGTTTTTGCTCAGCAAGAGAGACTGACAACAAAATAAACAGACAACCAACTGAATGGGAAATGATATTTTCAAACAACAGCTCAGATAAGGGCCTAATATCCAAAATATACAAAGAACTCATAAAACTCAACAACAAACAAACAAACAATCCAATTAAAAAATGGGAAGAGGACATGAACAGACACTTCTCTCAGGAAGAAATACAAATGGCCAACAGATATATGAAAAGATGTTCATCTTCATTAGTTATTAGAGAAATACAAATCAAAACGGCAATGAGATACCACCTCATACCTGTTAGATTAGCTATTATTAACAAGACAGGTAATAGCAAATGTTGGAGAGGCTGTGGAGAAAAAGGAACCCTCATACACTGTTGGTGGGAATGTAAAGTAATACAACCATTATGGAAGAAAGTATGGTGGTTCCTCAAAAAACTGAAAATAGAACTACCTTATGACCCAGCAATCCCTCTACTGGGTATATACTCCCAAAACTCAGAAACATTGATATGTAAAGACACATGCAGCCCCGTGTTCATTGCAGCATTGTTCACAGTGGCCAGGACATGGAAACAACCAAAAAGCCCTTCAATAGAAGACTGGATAAAGAAGATGTGGCACATATACACTATGGAATACTACTCAGCCATAAGAAATGATGATATCAGATCATTTACAACAAAATGGTGGGATCTTGATAACATTATACGAAGTGAAATAAGTAAATCAGAAAAAAACAAGAACTGCATTATTCCATATGTAGGTGGGACATAAAAACGAGACTAAGAGACATTGATAAGAGTGTGGTGGTTACGGGGGGGGGGGGGGAGGGAGAGGAAAAGGGAGAGGGGGAGGGGCACAAGGAAAACTCGATAGAAGATGATGGAGGACAATCTGACTATGGGTGATGGGTATGCAACATAATTGATTGACAAGATAACCTGGAGATGTCACCCTAGTAAAATTAATAAAAAAAAAGAAAGCATGAAATGTAAAGGTCAAAAGGTTTTTTAAGAATGCTGGAGAAGTGAGTTTACAAGGAAAGGATCATTAATGCCCCTACTTAATCTTGTAGTCAGTGAGAAGCCTCTGAATGCTTGTAAACAACATGCTATAACCCTCCTTTTCTTTTAAATCTATTGCAAATGACTAGGTAAAAGATTGGTTAAGGCTAGCAATCCCATAGGAAGATAGATTAGATTATTGGTGTAATCAAAGTGGGAGATAGTAGAGCATAAAAATAATTTAGGGTGGGAGAAGAAAGAACAGATTTAAAGAATAGAAAGCTAAACATTGCAATGTGAAAAGGCAACTTCTGCTCTTGCCAGGTAGCTCATCTGGTTAGAGTTGTCCTGAGATATCAAGGTTATGGGTTTGATCACTGAGCAGGACACATACAAGAATCAACCATTGATTGCATAAATAAGTGGAACTATAAATTGATGTTTCTCACACTCTCTTTCTCTTCCTCTCTAAAATTAATAAATATAATATTTTATTTTAAACAAACTTTTGATGAAAAAAAAACTTTTGATGAATCAGAAGTCAGTTGGAAACAGCAGGGTAAACCCTGATGTAGAGCTCTGGCAATGAGGCCCTGCCATTACCCTTACCTGACCTGATGCTCATCTTTTTAGAAGAGCTGGGTGGGGTCATAAATCCACTTCTATTCTTTCTTAGAATATTTATGAAATATGGTCATAAAGAACCAGCTAAGAACACATTTGCCACTTCCCTTACCCCCACTCTGACTTTGCTTATCCTTGTATATATATTTCTCTTATCCATCCCACCTACACTCCTTATCTCTTTGACCATTGTCTGGACCACAGTAGGTAATGTTTTCAGAGTTGAATTCCATAGAACAATATACATTGAAGAAGATGTCATTTGCAAATTTTAGAACCAAAAAGAAAGGATAGAAGTTGTGACATTGTCCTTACCTGGCCCAGCACTGGTGTCCCCAAGATATTTATTCATTTCAGTGGTCCAGTCCCAGGATGAGTTCACTGTGGGTGTTGCTATGACAACAGGGTATTAATATCAGAGTGCCCTATTCCAGCCAATTCCTGGGTATGTCTTTGAATACTACTACTATGAGGTGAAGTAACTTTAGCTTATTACTGTTGGTAGTGAGAAGAAGGCCCAAAGAGGGAAGGCAACATGTTCAAAGTCCTACAGAAAGTGAGACTAGGATCAGACTAGAAGTCTTTAGTTTTCTCTTTCCTCATGAGATTATTCTTGTCTCTTTTCTTTTGCTTCAGAAGTTTTCACAAAAGAAGTATATATATGTACATACACACACACATACACACACACACATATATATATATACATATAGATATACATATTCATGATTCCACTTCTTCATAATCATTAATGTTTGATATCTCCCTTTTATTTCCATTACATTATTACTATGTTCTTTTTGAAGAACTCTGTAACCTCTTAGTCACTCATCTAATGGCATTGTCCCTTCTCCCTTGGTATTTATGTCACTATTTTAGACCTCTCTCAATTCAAAATGAACCATAGAAAAACTTACATTCTGAAGGGGAATATATGATTGTAGATGTCCCAGTCTTGGTTTTGTATGGCTTTGAGGAGTCTGCAAGGAAAAAGAAACTATTTCAAGGTTTCTGGCACCCTTGAGTGAACAGTTGAATAACATAGAAATATTGGAAAATAAGTAAAGACCAAGAAATTCCATACTTGGACCTGACTGAATTCTTCTGTTATGATAACTGTATGTCATGAAAGTTGTGTCTCACCTGTTTAAACTTAAAATTATTCTAAGACAGCATTATTTTAACCCAGGGTTTATAGATAGACAAGAAGTGTGTAGTTAGAGTCCG
Organism: Saccopteryx leptura; assembly: GCF_036850995.1. Taxonomy (NCBI): domain Eukaryota; kingdom Metazoa; phylum Chordata; class Mammalia; order Chiroptera; family Emballonuridae; genus Saccopteryx; species Saccopteryx leptura. The sequence continues at coordinate 70,190,077 of NC_089516.1, read as the reverse complement.
AAGTGTCTTTAAACTTGGATGGGAAAAAGATTTGTTTATACTAATTTTAACTATTTTTAACTGTTTATTCTTTTGAAAGAGACTTAGAAAGTATCACAAAGAAGGTGTCTGTGGGTGATGTCAGTGTAAATGGTAGAATAATGACCTCTGAATAATCACTATTCACAAAAGCAATAAAATAATGGGCAAAATTTTCATAATCAACTTATTTTTCAGAATTTGGAAAATTAGCCAAAAGTTTGTATGAACCCAGGGAGGATTTGTGGAAGAAAAACACACCAGTATTGTTAGGAACTTATATATTTCATGGCATTTTAACTTACCCTAACCTCATTACCTCTCAACAGTGAAGTAGTAAACTTTAAATTAAACACAATTAGATAAGCAGAACAGATTTAAGTTCCAAACTATTGTTATGATTTGACTTGTGTGGCAGTTTCCTGAAAGACCTAATTTAAAAAGTTTGTCTCTATTGGTCACTGGGTGCCAAAACTCTCTCCAGGGAGGAGAAAAATCTCTCACATAGTTGTTTGAAAAAAAAAAAAGCAATTGACAGAAACAAGAACCTAACTAAAAAATAAATTTACAAAAACTGATCAATGAGATGTTTATAAGAACTTAGAAAAGCTCTGACTCTTTTCCAGGAATCTAGAAGGCCACACAAATGCATAAAGCTGTGTACATAATCAGAAAAGACATAAAAAGGCTGTGCGTTTTTACCTATGGCTAGCCTTGAGATTTTGAATGGTCCTGACTGGTGGTGGTACAGTATTTAGAGGGCTACCCTAAGACTCTAAGGTCCATGGTGGGAAACCTCAAAGTCATCAGCTTGAACATGAGCTTTGCAGTTTGAGTGCAGGGTAGCTGGCTTGAACAAGAGGTCACTATTGTCTTGCATTCTTCAGTCAAGGCACTTATGAGAAGCAACCAAGGAACAAGTAAAGAGAAACATGCTAAAATCTCACTCAAGCTTGACCAGGAAGTGGCATAGTGGATATAGAATCAATCTGGGAAGTGGAGGACCCAGGTTCGAGGCCCCAAGGTCACTGGCTTGAGCGTGGGTTCATCCGGCTTGAGCATGGACTCACTAGCATGAGTGCGGGGTCACTGGCTTGAGTGTGGGATCATGGACATGGCTCTATGGTCACTGGCTTGAGCCTAAAGGTCACTAGCTTAAAGCCCAAGGTCATTGGCTTGACCTTAAGGTCACTGGCTTGAGTAAGAGGTCACTGGCTCGGCTGAAGCCCCCATCAAGGCACATATGAGAAAGCAGTCAATGAACAACTAAAGTGCCACAACACAGAATTGATGCTTCTCATCTCTCTCCCTGTCCGTCTGTCCCTGTCTGTCCTTCTAAACAAACAAATAAATAAATAAATAAATAAAATAAAACATAGAATAAGAATAACAAGTTGGTGAGAATGTGAAGTTGTAATGCACATATTGCTGGTGAGAATATAAAACAGTACAACCACTTTGGGAAAGACTTTAGCTGTTATTCAAAAAGTTAAACATGGAATGACTACATGACCCATCAATTCCTCTCTTAATCACAGATTTAGGGAAACTGAAAAAAATATATACATAAAACTTTTACATTATTGTTCACAACAACAATATTTATAATACCCCAAAAGTAAAAATGATCCAAATGCCCATTAACTGATGAATGGCTTATAATGTGTTAAATCCGTGCAATGAAATATTATCTTTCAATAAAAAGAATAAAGTATAACTATATCTTACAGCAAAGATGGACTTCAAAAACACTGTGCTAAGTAAAAGAAATCATATGCAAAAGTCACATATTGTATGGTGAAATTTATATGAAATAACCAGAATAGGTAAATTCATAGAAATAAGGAGCAGATTAGTTATTTCTAGGGGCTTGAGGACTGGGAAATGAACGTGACTGTTTAATTGGTATAGCATTTCCTTTTGGGATAATTAAAATGTTCTGGAATAAGATAATTATAATGATGGTTGCACAACCACCTGAACCACTAAATTGTATACTTTGAAATGTTTAATCATATAGTATTTGAAGTATATATTAAAAAGTAGATGCCAGTGAAAGGTTAAGTTACAAAGGAGAAAGAACACTGAGGCAGAGAGAACAAAAATTTTATGTTTCAGATGTGGAGAGAGATGTTAGAAGATAAGGGCGGATACATAAGCTAGTGACTGACTAAAGAAATTTAGGCTTTGTTCCTTGGTGGACAGGTCCATTGATAGTAACAGGTTTTTGAGGAAGAAGTAAACATTGCCCAATTTAAGTTTTGGGAAAATAATTCCGACAATAGTGTGGTAGGGTTTTGAAGGTGAAGGTGTGACATATTTTGTTTATTTATTGATAAATATTCATTAAGTGCCTCTTAAGTGCCAAGTAATTTGCCAGACCATGGAGAACCAATAATGAATTTTATACCTAGCAACATAAAGTAGATAATCAATAAATACTGAATAAGTTGATGTTTTGGTGAGAATGAATGGACATGGGGAATTTCTTTAAAAGTCGATTGAAAAAAATAATGAAATTACAAGGGTATAGAAAAAAAGGAGATTACCATATTTCCCCATGCAGAAGAAGCACCTTTTTTCGAAAAATTTGGGATCTAAAATCTAGTTGTATCTTATACAGTGATTGTAGTTTTTTTACTTGCATTTCTCGCTTTTTCACATGGATGAGGAGTTGTATAAATTTTATGATGAATAAAACTTGAGTTCAATAACTTTATGTAATACATTTTTTTTTCAAATTTCGGGCTCCAAAATTAAGGTGTGTTTTATTCATGGAAGCATTTTTTATACATGGGGAAATACAGTAATAAAGAGAGGTGATTAATTAGTTAAATTCATAGCACTTGGTGATCTTGATAATTATCTGAAAGGCTAAACGGGAGGGGTAAAATATACTGAATGCATTTTTAAATAAGTTTGGAGTGCATATTTAGTGAGTAACTGCTAAGTTCAGTTTTAGACAAGCAAGAATAAAATTAAAGATACACATTGGGATCTAGCTCTCAGGAAAGAAATTAAGGATTCGATTATTTATTTGAACTTCATCAGCCTAGAGGGGATATTTAAAGCCACAGAAGTAAATAAAATCTTGATAAAATGCTACAGAGACATAGGAAGAATGAAAAGATAAGGCAATCTTTGAGAAAACTTATAATCAAAGGATGAATAAAGGAAGAACCAGAAGCACGTTCTTAGAAGAATTAATCAAATAGGTCTTAGGAGAACCAAGAGAGAGTAGTAGTATTGATAATAGTGTTTAAAAGAGCTTTGAGGAGGAAGGAATGTACAACATGATCCACTGCTACAGAGATGTTGAGGAGGATGGGTGGAAATGGAGAGGTCTTGGGTTTTAGTTGTTTAAAGGTCAGTAATAACTACAATTTACAAAGTCATATTGTTTTAAAATGGTAAAGACAGCAAGCAGAAATTACATTTTTTATGAGGTTGGTAGTGACCATAGAGATGGGCTGGCAGATAAAGAGAAAGCTTTTTTAAAAAATTAACACATATAGAAGGATCCAAGATGGTGGCAGAGTAGGTGAAAGTTACACTCACCTCCTCCTAGGACCATATCAAAACTACAACAAAATTATAGAACAATCAACCTGGATAACCATTTGGAAACTTGTTGAACAAGTCTCATAACTAAGAATATGCAGAATAAACCCCATCAAGACTGGTAATAGGGGAAGAGATGCAAAAAGGTGCTAGCTCCATATTCACATGAAGAGGTTGAGAATCTGGAAGCATATCTCAGCTGCAGAGGTCTCTCTGGAAGATTGAGGGTTCTCAACCCCATGTCAGGCTCCCCAGACTGGAGAACCAGTGTTGGAAAAAAAAGTCCACATAACATCTGGCTGTGAAATTTAGAAGGAATTTTGTCTGCCTGGATGAAATAAGAAACTGCTGGAAATCCAGGGCCATCACATAAAATCTTGCTCATAAGCATTCACCCTGGGTTCTGGCAGAGGGTCAATAGCTCAGAGGAGATTGGAGTCATAAAGGAGCAATTGGGTTGTGGTTTTGGAGAGAGCTAGAAAGACACCAAGATTCTTATGCTGAGTCCCTCATTGACATTGCCTAAGATGCAATGTCTTTTTTGGTTATAACATTCTCCTTTATATGGAATTAGCCTAAGAAAATGTCTTTGCTCCACCCTGCCAATTCTTTGAGACTCCACACTGTAAAACTTGCTCCCAACAAAAGGACCTGTTGGCAACCTACTACTGGGGCCCTGGTTGTAGTATTTCTTGAAAAAAACTCTTGAAGAATTTTAGGCAAACCCAGGGAGTGCCAGAGACACCCAAGGAGAAACAGAGTTGTGTGGCTGTAGAGTGAGGGTCATTTTATCCCCACAAGCGCAATCAGCAGCACATTTCCTGTGTTGGACCAGCCCACATCTCCACATGGCATTAGCCTGGGGAACTGCACTAGGCCCACCCTGACGATCCCCTAATGCTCCAATTTGGCAAACTTGAACCAGGTTGTAGGATCTGCAGGCAGCAGCCACCTTGGCCCATGTTGTAGTCTTTCAAGAAAACCTCTCAACAAGTCTGTCCATATATGTGCAGAGCCTTTCTTCCTGACGGCTACATCTTAATATGTTTTATCTTGATGAACTGTACTAACTCCACTGTGATGACACCCTGAGATGCAAACCCACTAGAAAGATCTGCTGCACCCAAAGGGTGGCAGCTGATCTTGGTGTACCCGGGACTTTTGCTAAGTGACTTTAGACCTAACACTGGTACAAAGTTTGAATCTGTATTAACTTGGTGAGCATAGCTCACCTCTACCTGGTGATTCAGTGAGAATCTCTTTTATCAACTCACATATTGACTGAGGCTCTTTCAGAAGCTGAGCTTAATGAGCAGTCAGCAAGTAATGGCAAATCTTAGGGTGCCTTGAATGTTTCACAGACCTACTCCAGGCCTCATACTGTTGGCAACATATAACAGAATGCAACTTGGTCTAACCCACATCCACCCAGGCTCAGCAAAGCAGCTACAAATTATGAATTACATGTAGCTCCTTAAAAAGTTGCTCAAGTTCAGTCACAGGCAGTGTGTAATATTGACCTTCACCAGAGTCTATTCCAAACAGCCCCAGATACAAACACACCAATGGTTGGCTTCAGGACACATTAGAACACAACCCAATTAGCTCCACAAACAACACAACCAAAGGGAGGTGTTATCAGGCAATAGATACTGCTGAGGCAAAATACAGTTCATCTCATAGCATCCTGTAAACTGTGGTCAGTGCCAATCTTCACAGTCAGCCAGCCTGAGGGTCAATTTGTACTCACAGATAATCCAAAAACAATCTAAACTGAAATACAAGGAGAACTCACCTAACCCACACAAGAGAGGTCAGCATTATCCTAATTACAAAACCAGATAAAAACACTAAAAAAAAAAAAAAGAAATTATAAACCAATATCCTTGATGAACATAGATGCAAAAATCCTCAACAATATATTAGCAAACTGGATCCTGCAAGATATTAAATCCATACATCATGATCAAATGGCATTTATTCTAGGAATGCAAGGTTGGTAATATCTGCAAATTAATAAATATGATACACCATATAAGTATAATGAAGGGTAAAAACCACATGATCATATATATCAATAGATGCAGAAAAACCATTTGATGAAATCCAGCCCCCATTTGTGATAAAAATTCTCAGCAAAGTAGAAATAGAAGGGACTTACTTTAATATAATAAGGCCATGTATGACAAACCCATGTCCAACATCTTCTCAATAGGCACAAACTAAGAATGTTTTACTTAACATCAGGATCAAGACAGGGATGTTTGCTTTAACCAGTATAATTCAACATAGTATGGAAAATCCTAGCCATGATAATCAGACAAAAAGAAAAATATATATGTAAGGCAACCACATTTTAAAGAAAGAAATAAAACTCATTATCTGCAGATACCATGATACTGTACATAGAGAACCATAAAGATTCAACCAAAACCTACTAGAATTAATAAATGAATTCAGTAATGAAGCAGGATACAAAATATCCAGAAGTCAGTTGCATTTTATATATTATATAATAACCTATTAGAAAAGAAAACTAATACTTTATTTTGATAGGGTACATGGAACTATTGGGTGGTGCACCATTTGTATCATAGATGTACTTCAATTTATTTAGCATTCTATTGATGGACATTTGATAACTTTTAGTTGGGGCAATTGTAAATGAACCTGCTGTGATAATTCTAGCACAAACAAACAAACAAACAAAAAATAAGAAAATGATACCATTCATAATTGCATCAAAAGAAATAAAATATCTAGAAATAAATTTAACCAAAGATGTACAAGTCTTGTACTTGCAAAAAATTGTAAGATGAAAGAAATTGAAGAATATACAAACAAGTGGGAGGATATACCATGTCCATAAGTAGAAAGAATTAACATCATTAAAATATTTATACTACTCAAAGTAATCTATAGATTCAACTTAATTCTTATCAAAATACCAATGGCATATTTCACAGAACGAGAGCAAATATTCCAAAAAGCAATATGGAACTACAAGAAACCTCAAATAGCAACACTGATCTTGAGAAAGAAAAAAAAAGTTAGAAAAAGCAAGCTGCCTGACATCAAACTATACTACAAGTAATCAAAATATGATAATACTGGCATTATAAAAGGACACCGATTAATAGAACAGAATAAAGAGCCCCAAAATAAACGCATGCCTTTATAAGCAATTAATATTTGATGAAGGAGGCACAAACATGCAGTGGAGTATAGATAACCTATTCAATAACTGGTGTTGGAAAAATTGGACAGATACCTACAAAAATGAAACTAGACCACCTTCTTACATCATACAGAAGAAGAAACTCAGAATGGACTAAAGACTTAAGTATTAGACTTGAAACCATAAAATCCTAAAAGAAAACATAGGCAGTCAAATCTTGGACATTCTCATAGCAATATTTTTTCTGATATATTTCCTCTAGGGAGGGAAACAAAAGAAAAAATAAACAAGTGAGACTATATCAAACTGAAAAGCTTTTGCATAGCAAAGGAAAACATTAAAATGAAATAACAACCCAATGATTGAGATAGCATATTTTCCAATACATCTGATAAGGGGTTAATATCCAAAATTTATAAAGAACTTATTCAATTCAACAACAAAAATACAAACAATTCAATTTAAAAATGGGCAAAGGAGTCCCTGACCGGTTGGCTCAGTGGTAGAGTGTTGGCCTGGCGTGCAGGAGTCCCGGGTTTGATTCCCAGCCAGGGCACACAGGAGAAGTGCCCATCTGCTTCTCCACCCTTCGCCCTCTCCTTCCTCTCTGTCTCTCTCTTCCCCTCCCGCAACCAAGTCTTCACTGGAGCAAAGTTTGCCCGGGCGCTGAGGATGGCTCTGTGGCCTCTGCCTCAGGTGCTAGAATGGCTCTGATTGCGGCAGTGCGACGCCCCAAGATGGGCAGAGCCTCACCCCCTGGTGGGCATGCCGGGTGGATCCCAGTTGGGCACATGCGGGAGTCTGTCTGACTGCCTCCCTGTTTCCAGCTTCAGAAAAATACAAAAAAAAAAAAAAAACTCACTTAAAAAAAATGGGCAAAGGACCTGAATAGACTCTTTTTCCAAAGTGGTCATATATATGACCAATAGACATATGAAACAATGATCAAAGTCACTAATAATTAGAGAAATGCAAATTAAAATCACAGTGAGATATCACCTTATCAGGATGGTAAAGTGGATATCACTTGTCAGGATGGCTATCACAAATAAATCAAGAAACAACAAGTGTTGGCAAGAATGTGGAGAAAAAAGAATGCTTATGTACAGTTGGTGGGAATGCAGATTGGTGTAGCCACTGTGGAAAGCATTATAGAGTTTCCTCAAAAAAGTAATTGAATTGCCTTATGACTCAGTTATTCCAATTCTGGATATATAGTCAAAAAACCCAAAACACTATTTTGAAAGTATATACACTCATTGTGGCATTATTTAACATAGCCAAGATATAGAAGCAACCCAAGTGCCCATCAATAGACAAGTGGATAAAAAAGTGGTGGTACATATATACAATGGAATACCATTCAACCATAAAAATAATGAAATCTTATCATTTATGACAACATGGATGGACCAAGAGGGTATTATGCTGAATAAATAAGTCAGTCAGAGAAAAGACAAATGCTATATGATTTCACTCATATGTGGAATCTAAAGAATTAAATGAACAAACAAAATAGAAACAGACCCAGAGATACAGAAAAAAGACAGTTTCTGAGAGGGGAAGAGTTTTGACAGGCTTGTTGAAAAAGGTGAAGGGATTAAGATGGACTAAAATTGGTAGATACAAAATAGTCACAGCGATGTAAAGTACAGCATAGGGAATATAATCAATGACATTTTAATAACCATGTATGGTGTTAAGTGGGTACTTAAAAATATTGAGGGGACCATTTTGTAAATATATGATTGTTGAACCACTATGCTTATCACTTAAATATAATAAAAATTTATATTGAATATAAAAATTGTATATATATGTGATTTATATATATATATATATACTGCTCACAGAAATTAGAGGATATTTCAAAATAAGTATGAAGGTATAAAATAGCCCCTGATTTTTGTGAGCAGTATTTTAGGTTTATATACATATGTGTGTATATTATAAATACATATATACATACCTTCATACATATTAGTCTTAGGGAGAAGATAATAGGTGGAATAAAAGTTGAAGTAGCAGAGGTTAAGACCTTAGGTAGAAGGTTTGCTGTGGAGAAAAGAAAGGCAAATTTTATTTTAATCCAAGAGAGAATGGTTAGGGCAATGTCCAGGCAGAGAGGGTGATTAATAGCATTCACATCTGAGGAAGTGTTGATTTTAGATAAGGAGAAGGTGAGTAACAGCTATAAGGAGTAGGAAAAAGATGAACAAATTAATTGGCATACAGCATGGAGGCAAGCAGTGGAAGCCACAGAGCAAAGAACTACCATAGGTAAAATGCATGTCTATAATTTTATTGTGATTAGAGCTAAGCAATTGAAGAGCATGAGCAAAGACAGGGTCTATAGGGCATCCCAGAACTGAGAAACTGCCCAGTAGTTGAGGCAGAAGGATGAGGGACTGAGAATTGTGTAGAGCAGAGATGAGACAGGGGACCAGATGCATGGAACAAGATTTAAGTAGAGAAGAAAGCCAGATAAAGAAATCCAAGAGTTAGAAGTTTGACTCAGCAGAAAAAGCAAAGGTTGGGAGTAATATCTCAGAGCCTCAATGTCCTTTTCTGTCAGTAGCGGCAGTCATGAGCACTGTATCATTGCCTGTAAACATGGACTGAGATAAGGAATAGACAGGTTTATTGGTTTTGAGCAAGGTCCTGACCAGATGGGATAGGAACTAACTTACAGAAAGGGGAAAACGTTCAACATGTTTCTTTATGAAGTACACATTCTTGGACTTACTGGCCATTCCTTGCTCTCTCTGCTTGACCAGATTATAAACTCTCAGAGAACTGGTACAGTATTCATATAATTATCTCTTAGTGAGACTGTCCATGTTCCTCCCAAAACTGACAGGCCAGAACCTACAGCATGCACATAGTCACTAAAACTCAACTTACAAAGCAAATCTCATCAAACGGAGTAGTCTCAAACTAACATCAGTCTCCTAACAAAATTGGAGAAAGATAGTTTGTTCACTTTCTTTATAAAGAGCTATCCTCACATGGTAGTAATTTTCAGGTAGTTCTGAGAATAATTTCTTTAAAGCAGTTTGTTTGTGTTGGGCAGATAAAATATATTATGCTCACTTTGTTAAAAATAGCGCTGTCCACGTGAGGCCGTCGTCCAGGTGATATTAATGTGTGTTGAGAATTATTGTAGCCTGGGGCTTGGTTTTGGGATTAAGCCTTTCCCACCCTTTTTGATGTGGGGTGGTACAATCCAATCATGCCTCAGAGAAGTGACTTTGTATTAGAGACTTCCCTATTTTGTATATTGGATTAGAGATTGTGAAGCTACAATATAAAATGGGGGCAGAACGAGAGTTTGCCTTCTTGGTTCCTGGGATGATTAGCATGGGAGAGCAGAGGGAGCAGAGCAGAGAGCAGGGGGAGGCCATGTGGCCAGGAGAGGCAGCCAGGATGGCGGAGTGTTGATTGAGATGCCAGTTTGTGTGGAGTTTGTATCTGGGAAAAGGAGGGAGATGGGGAAATGAGGAGAGTGAGTCTGGTGAGCTGGAAACTTTTGATTCTGGGAAACTTGGATAGGTCAGTGGCTTTGTGAGCACTGAATGTGAGTGGGTTTTGGAGCCCACTGTGTATTTTTGCTTGCCCGCCGAGTGCAAGCTAGAATTAAAGATAATGGCCCACCAGTTTGTGGCTCCGTTGTTTCTTTACCGACTGTCCGAATCCAATGCAAACCTGCAAGGGCTGGGCTTCTCTGATGGTGGCCCTGGCCATGGCTCCTGGCTTTACAGTTTGCAAAATGTTTTGAGCAAAGGCAGGCTTGTTGGAATATGTGTCTTCCCTTCCAAGGAGATCTGTTGGAAGGCAGCAAGACTCATTTGTAAATATCACTGCTGGGCTGTTCATTTAAATCCTGCCTGCACTCTTTTTGTTGTTGTTGTTCTTCTTCTTTTCCAACTGATAAAAGGGGAGATAGAGAGACAGTCCTCTGCGTGTGCCCTGACCAGATTCCACCTGGCAATCCCCATCTGGGGTAGATGCTCTGCTCATCTGGGGCCATGCTTGCAACTGAGCTATTTTTAGCACCTTAAGTGGAGGCTCCAAGAAGCCATCCTCAGCACCCAGGGTCGATGTGCTCTAACCAATTGAGCCATGGCTGCATGCCAGGAAGAGAGAAAGAAGAGGGACGTGGAGGGATTGGAGAAGCAGATGGTTGCTTCATCTGTGTGCCCTGATGGGGAGTTGAAACCAGAACACTCACACACTGGACCAACACTTTACTACTGAGCTAACTGGTCAGGGTCCTGTCTGCAGTCTCTATGTACATAGTCTGTAGTGCTCCCAGGAAAATGCTGGGATTAACCAGAGTCAGTCTAAATTGACATGTTAACTAGAACTTACATTTGGCTTTAGGGAAAAGTGAGGGAAATTTAAAGAAACTATGTAGGAATCTGAGTTTTATTTCATAAAGCAAAACCAAACATAACAAAATAACAATAAAAAACACACCAAACCAAACAAATAAGTTTCCAAAGAGTGTTCAGGAGTTAGTATAGATACAAGCATGAGAGACAATCAGACATAGTGAAAAGAACATAAAATCTGACTTGAACTTCCTAGCTGTGAGTTGCTTGGTAAACAGATTCCCCTTTCTGACTCTCAGTTTCTTTTTCTTTAAAATGACAGTAATAATAGCTATCTCAGGGGTCCCCAAACTTCTTACACAGGGGGCCAGTTCACTGTCCCTCAGACAGTTGGAGGGCTGGACTATAAAAAAAAAAAACTATGAACAAATCCCTATGCACACTGCACATATTTTATTTTAAAGTAAAAAAACAAAATGGGAACAAATACAATATTTAAAATAAAGAACAAGTAAATTTAAATCAACAAACTGATCAGTATTTCAATGGGAACTATGGGCCTGCTTTTGGCTTATGAGATGGTCAATGTCCGGTTCCATATTTGTCACTGCTAGCCATAACAAGTGATATGACACACTTCCAGAGCAGTGACGCGTGCATCCCGCATCACTGGAAGTAGTACTGCACATGAACGATGATGCACTTTGCGCTTCACTGACCACCAGTGAAAGAGGTGCCACTTCCGGAAGTGTGGCGAGGGCCAGATAAATGGCCTCAAGGGGCCGCATGTGGCCCGCGGGTCGTAGTTTGGGGACCCCTGAGCTATCTCATGAGATAGGTGTGGATGGAATTCAATGAGAAAACATGCTGAGTTCTTGTTTATTAAATCTGGCAAATAGTCCTTTTTCCTTTACCATATTTATCTTTTTAACCTACAATGTGACAAGCATTGTCTTCATTTCTAGTATCACCAGTCCAAAATGTTTCTCTCTTCATGATTGTACAACCCACTAACAACCCCTCCCCTCCCACACACACAATCCCCATCTGCACACACACACCAATCTCTCTTCTCTGGAATAAAGACATGCTACCAAGGTAAATCTGGAACAAGGCTATCTGTTGAGATATTCACCAGGAGAGAAGGTTGCTCACCTTTGACCACAAACTTCACAATATCACTGTGTTGCTCAGAGCCTACCCGGCCTTTGGCAATACAGAAATAGGAGCCTGATCAGCCACCACTGCCAGCTTGAAGAGTAACGTATTCAAAGTTGCTACTTTGATGGGTTCTGGGTTGTTAGTCTGTTCCTTGTACCAAACATAACTGATGGGAGGAGAACCTTGTGCCTGGCATTGAAGGCTAATCCTCATTCCATGGAGCACTGTGAAGCCATAGCAACTGCCAGTTGTCACTGTAGGCTTGGAAACAGACTGCAAAGAGAAGACAAGAAAGGAGGCTCTGGGAAGTTACAAGGATATGGGAACACAAAGCTGATTCATCTTTTCTGGGTATAAAGATATGTATATGTCTGCAAACAAAACTAAAAGGGGCTCCTGACTTGGGAGGAAAGAAGTGAGTAAAACAATGTAAATAAAAATAGCTTCCTTTAGAAAATTAAGTACTGTTTTGAATTATCTGGGTTTTTGATTATCTAGAGTTAAAATTCAACTCACTGTAAAAACTAATATTGCTTCTTTAAGTTGAAGTAGAGTTTTTGGATTATCTACAATTTTTACATTACAGAGGAACACATTTGTAAAATTGTGAAGCCAACAAAGCTTATCTTGTCAAAGCCCTGCATTTTTTTTCCTCAGAGCTTCTCTGTCAGCATCAATTCATTATCCAATATCCTGAAAAGATGTATTCATTTTTATAAGTTTTAAGACACAGAGCCCAAAGAGGGAAACAAAGATATGGATGCTATAATTTCTGACACTTGAAGCAGTAGAGATTTGAAAGCTAAGAACCTTTCCCAAAACATTTTAAATTATGCCATGAGAGTGATGACTCTGAGGATACTCTGCCTGTTCATTTCCTCTAATTAGTACATATAATTGAAGAAATCCTACGTACAGGTTAACAAATATTTTTGAGTTTCTTAGGGTTTTCTAGGATTATACTCCTGTATTGGGCCTTTGCCTATCAGTACTTTCATACCCCCACAATGACTCACGTTTCTGGACACGAAGATCAATGATCTCATCTCTCACCACTTGGTTACCATCAGGGGTCTGCCAAGTAACTTCACAAGTGTAGTGGCTCCGATCATCCATCTCAGGGTTTCAGTTGGAGGGACACATCTCCCAGAACCTCATGGTTCACGTGCAGGCAGCCCCTGCACGGTACTTTGCTTGCTGGATAAGATCTCCAGAGTAGTCACGCAAGAAGATGATGACTGAGTATGAGCCACGTTGTACCAGCCACTTGACCATGACTTTGGTGTAGCCTTGCAGAGGACCATAGGTGCAAGGGATATTCACATCCCCTTTCCAAGGTCCTGTCATACTTTCAGGCACTTCAACTTTGGGATGGCCTGAAAATGGGGAGCAGAGGAAAATGAAGATATAGATGGCACAACCACCTGGGAGCTAGGGTGGCTCTTTTCCACTAATCTTCCTCCAGCCCTCCCAAATCCTCCTCCCCTTCCCATAAAAACATCCTCACATTCCCCTCCTGGGAAACAAAGCAGCATTCTGCTGTGAGGACATCTGGAATAGCTAAAAATGCCTTTGTCTATGCGTATGTATGTCTTCCCTTTAACTTTGGGAGAACTGCATGGCCTAGCTCACGCTACCCTTTCTGGGAACTTGCTGGGGATTTTCCCATAGCTTACTCTGGTCTTTCAAGAACATGGACAGCCAGTCCCAATTTCTCAATCCTGGAAATCACTTCTAGAATTAGGTCAGACGTAACTCTTCCATTTCAGAATAGGGACATGGGACAGAGTTAGTAACCAGATTTGTAAGAATTACATTTTTTTCTATTTTACTTTCCTCCCCCCCTCATTTATCCCACTTATCCTTTAAACTTTTCCCTATTTATCCTTCTTTTTTATTGTTCTCTTCTCCTCTTTCTTTATTAGCAGCATAAAAAGAGAGTATATTTTTGGCAGAGGGCATTTCCAAAATAAAGGTAACCTCAACTGCATTGATTATACTTTACAACAATCCTTGTGGTACTCTGAGAGCCTAAAGAAACATTGAGTAGGAGCATCTAGTGAGATCAGAGGGATAGTGAAAGACTGTATAATGAGTAAGAATAATAACACCAATATAAGTTCAAGATCTGTTCTACCATATATATATCTCTGTGTGACCTTGGATAAATTGCTAAACCTGTCTGAGTTTTCGGTCATTATCGATAAAATGGAAGTAATAATGAACCTTACAGGATGGTTATTGTGAAGCTCATAGGTGTGAAAACACCTAGAATAGTGATTGACATTCAGTAGGTGCTGGAAAAATGCCCATATTGTTTCAGGTCTCAAGAGAATCTTTTTATATTTGTCTTGATTATTCTTGTCTTAAAGAAGTCTTTATTGTGTTTTCCCAAGGTGGACAGGTTAATTAGATTGGATAATTGTCAGCTTTAATAATAACCTGAAGGAGAAATTACAACACAAACAGGTATGGAAGTTACCTGCCATTCCCTGCCTGATGGAGTCTATCAAGTTACATGCAGTTAATAGGCCATCCCTAGGTTGTAGGGAAGCCAGAGAGGACATAGTGGCCTGTAAAACGTTGCCCAAATTAAGCAGTATTGCTGACTTTCCTGGAATATTGGATAGAGAAAATCTATTTCAGGAAAGCCTCAACACCTGAGGGGCTCTACTTATTATGGACCCATGAAAAGCACCAAATTTTAGGTACTTGGTACAACAGGTCTTGAGGAACCAGGCAAGATAGTATTTTGGGGATTCCTAGAATGGCATGATAGATCTAAGGACTTTTATAAACCACTTAGTTGTAGTCCCTAATGGTACATATGGGCAAGGCTGAGGCCCAGAGAGATAAAGATGCTTATCCTAAAGATGCTAAAGTTACAAAGATAGGAGCAGAGCTGGACCTAGAGGCCTAGAATAAAAGCTTTCAGAAGCTCTAATGCATTCTTATGTTCTTAACTTTTTTTTTTCCTGTGGCAGAGACAAAGAGAGTCAGAGAGGGACAGATAGGGACAGATAGACAGGAAGGGAGAGAGTTGAGAAACATCAATTCTTCTTTGTGGTTCCTTAGCTGTCCATTGATTGATTTCTCATATATGCCTTGACCGGGGGCTACAGCAGATCAAGTGACCCCTTGCTTGAGCCAGCGATCTTGGGCTCAAGCTGGTGAGCCTTGCTCAACCCCGATGAGCTCACGCTCAAGCTGACGACCTCGGATCTCGAACCCTGGTCTTCTGCGTCCCAGTCTGATGCTCTATCCACTGTGCCACCGCCTGGTCAGGTGCCTTCTTAACTTCTTAAACTTTTTAAGGGATTGCTGGCTTCATATGTGGCTGAAGCCAGCAATCCCCCTTACCTGGGCCTAACTGACATGTTTTAAAGGGAGGTTAATTCAAGGCTGGATTCTATCCCCTGGCTGCCTGCAAAAGAATTCTATCATTTGCTATTTTCTAAAGAGCTTTTCCTAGAAGTTTAGAGCCTTGCTTTTATTCCTCAGAAAATAATTGAATTTTATTTAAATATTGTACCCCTCTCCGCAGAAAGACCAGGACTTGGCACTGATTCAAGGGCTTTTTGTTGGAAAAGGGTTTAACTTGAGAAAGAGGGAACAGTACTGAGACCCTTTCTGGTCCAGGACTTGAACTTTCTTTTAATTTAATTTTTATTTATTTTAACTTATTGTGTTAACATGGACTCAAGTGTCACACTCAATATAACACCCCTAACCCCCAACCATGTGCTCCCCATTACATCCTCTTTGCCCCCTTCCATAGTTTCCTCCTTCCTTTCCTCTGGGATTTGCTGACCTGTGATCTGTATCTATTTGCTATGTATATATAGTTTCACTAATCCTTTCACCTTCTCTGATCCCATCCTTTCATTATCCTTCCCTCTGACTGCTGTCCCTCTGATCCCTGTAACCCTGTCTCTGCCTCTATTCCATTCTTCAGTTCACTTTGTTCATTAGATTCCACATATAAGTGAGATCATATGGTACTTATTTTCTCTGCCTGGCTTATTTCACTTGGCATAATAATCTCCAGGTCCATCCATGCTGTCACAAAACGTAAGATTTCCTTTTTTGTCACATCTGTGTAGTATTTCATTGTGTAAATGTACCACAGTTTTTTAATCTACTGGCAGGATCTGAACTTATACAAAAAAAAGTCTGGGGCCTGTGTACTGGTCCTAAGTAAAGAAAAGACCTAGTTTTCTCTGAGTGGGCCCCTTTATAAAACTCAGTCTGTGTCTGGGTTCCTATTTGAATCTTTTTTCCTTTTATCTTTACACAGAAGGTAAAATCTTTACACAGAAGTTGAAATCTTCTCACAACCAGACATCCCTGTGTCTGGCTACTCTTCTCCTTTGGGGATGCCTCCTGGATAGATAATTAATTTAATCTATTTTTTAATTATTAATTTTAGAGAGGTGGGAGAAAGTAAGAAAGAGAGAGAGAAGATGGGGAGGAGCAGAAAGTATCAACTCCCATATGTGCCTTGAACAAACAAGTTCAGGGTTTTGAACCAGTGATCTCAGCATTTCAGGTCAATGTTTTATTCACTGTACTACCACAGCTCAGGCCAAAAGAAGATTAATTTGATAATAAATGTTCATAAAATTTAATAATGTTTATAAAATGAAAATGTTAAGATATATTTTTATTATAATATTTCAACACATGTCTTAGATGTAACAGCAGATTCTGGTCCCCAGAGACATTTTAGAAGTGAAGCCACAGTCCTGCAGAGCTGTCTAAGTGGTAGGACCCTTTGGGGAAAGACATGCTGATTTTCTCACTGTACAGATGAACTGGGGACACTAAGATCCAGGGAGATAAAAGGTATATTGGTCATTTAGTATGTCCTGAACCTCAAACCTATAATCTAAAACCCTCCACTCAAAGGGAAGCCCTTCTTCCCAGTCTAGAAGACTTCACAGTCTAGGGAAAAATACATATATGAAATATCATGTGCATGCCTACACATGATTTAAAATGAACATTTACGAAATGTTTCTATGAGTCCCAGACTTTTTTCTATAAGTCCCACCTCAAACCAACACATTTGAAAAAGGTAGGGAAGTGCATTCTAAAACGTGTTAAAAATGAAAATTTGTAGTTGTAGAAAAAGCACTATTTTTAGGAGCACTAATTCTGCCACTAATGCTTTTTCCTCTCAGGTGACTTAATTCTAGCTTGAGGTTCTAGAATTTGATGAATCACAGGACTCCAGGATAGGACAGCCTAAACTGAGTCACCTATGGAAAGCTGGAGATTAAAGGACACCAACCTAACATCATCCAGGCTTATCCTTTAAGAATATGAAACAAGCAGGAGTGCAGCAAGAACCCTTGTGACTTATTATGGGTTGCATTTATCTATCACTCAGTCTTAGTTTCTTAAAAGGTTATCTCAATTCTCAGGAATATAATTGAAGATAAAGAAAGACCCAGGGAAATAATGCTACTAGGATAGTCAGAACTCTCTTAGGATGTGTATTCAGCATTAAGCTCCCACAATTAACCCAGAAAAATTGGGCTATATCCACCGAGAAGTGAGTTACTTTGGAAAGTGGTGAGAAATCAAGTTCTGTGAAGAGAAGCTGAAGGATCTGGAGCTGTTTAGCATGGAGCAGAGATGAATCAAGGGGACATGTCTGTTCTCAGAAATGTAAAGGGCTGTCATAGTATAGAGGGGGCAGATATGATCTGTGTGTCAAAGAGAAACAGAGCTGGGACCTTTAGATGGAAGCCACAGGGAAGAGTATTTAGTTCAGCATGGGGACAAATTTTCTAACAGTTGGAGATGCCTCTGGATAGACTAGACGACCTGGGGAAGTAATAAATTATCAGTCACTGGAAGTACACTTGTTTATAACAGTGAGGGGTGGATCTAGATTATTTTTAAGGCCCCTTATAGCTCTTCAACAGCATTTCTTCCTTGGGAGATATGTGCATTAAGAGGGATCAAAGTCTGAAGTAATAATGGTAGAATTTTAGTTGAAAGATAGCAAATGGACGGGGGATTTGAATGACATTGTATACCTTCTGAATGTTGGCATTGTATACATCTCTGAATACCGGAGATAAAACATGTACTATAAAATTATGTAGATATTTTCTATGAGAGGATCCTTTTCAATTTCCTTATCTCTTGGCTTCTTCATCAGCCTTTAACTACTGCCTCTCTTCTGCCCAAAGCTGAGAGGTCTTCAACATTGTCAGAAACTCACCTGCTCAGCAAAAATAAGCTTTCCTTAGTAATCATTGAACCCCAACCTCTCCCCACTCCCAACCTTTTGCCTGTGCCAGCAGTGGCATTGGGCCACCATTAAGTGGCTCAGGAACAGCAGACCAAGGAAAAGCCTTACCATAGGTAACCACCATTAGGTGGCTCAGGAACAGCAGACCAAGGAAAAGCCCCATCACAGTCAAAAACACTTCTGTCCTTTGTTCCAGCCTCCTGGTATCAAAGCGGCTCAGACTCCTGATTGCTCCTGGTGTCTGTGCCTGCTCACTTCTCTTCCTTTCCTATATCTCTCACTCGGACTCCCAGTCCTACCTCACATTTCCCTTCCTTCCTTATTTCAGCACAAGTCACATGAGCATCCCCTTCCCTCCTCTGCCTGGGGTTGAAGATTCAATGGTGAACAAAGCAATTTTTCCCCGACTTTATTTTCTCTTGAGCCAATAAGACTCTGGTCTTTGATTTCTCAGGATGTGTTTATTTTAGGTTTCTCCCACAAGACTTAAAAGTTGGGAGGTGACCTTTGGGGTGAGTCTGCTTCCTATAGTATGGAGATCTTTTCCTTTCTGGTGAGACTAGGGAGAAAAGACAAACTTTGCTGGCTTAATATTCAGCATCATACTATTATCTCTTGCCTTCTCAGCTGAATAATGATGTCATGGAGGAATACAGCCCCCTTATATGATATTGAAAAATTTCTTTTAGTTTTTTTCAGTTACAGTTTACATTCAATATTATTTTGTATTAGTTTAAGGTGTATAGCATATTTGTTAGACAATCATATATTTTATAAAGTGTCCTTCCAATATTCCCAGTACCCACCAGGCACCATACAGTTATTACAATATTATTGACTATATTCTTTATGCTGTACTTTACATTCCCATGACTATTCTGTAACTACCAATTTGTACTTCTTAATTGTATGGCCAGTAGCCAAGGCCACAGTCAGAGCCACCTGGCCCATGCAGGTTTGCATTTGATTCAGACCAATGATAATGAAACAACAAAGCCAAGAACTGGTGGGCCATTACCTTTAATCCTAGCTTGCACCTGGTGGACAAGAAATACACACAGTGGGAAAACACATCCCTTTCCATTCAGGGCTCCTGTTGGGCAGATAAAATGTATTATGCTCACTTTGTTAAAGAGGCCATTGCCCAGGTGATATTAATGTGAGTTGAGAATTGTTGTAGCCTGAGGCTTGGTTTTGGGATTAAGCCTGTCCCACCCTTTTTGGTGTGAGGTGGTACAATCCTATCATGCCTCAGAGAAGAGACTTTGTATTAAGAGACTTCCCTAGTATGTATATTGGATTAAGGGCTTGGATTTCTACACTATAAAATGGGAATGGAGCGGGAGTTTGTCGCTCTTGGTTCCTGAGATTATCATTAGAAGAGAGAGCAGAGGAGAGCAGAGAAAGGCCACGTGGAGGAGGCCAGGAGAAGCAGCCAAGATGGTGGAGTGCTGAGTGAGATGCCAGTTTGTGTAGAGTTTGTATCTGGGATAAGGAAGGAGATGGGGAACTGAGGAGAATAAGGCTGGTGAGCTAGAAACCTTTGATTCTAGGAAACTCGGATAAATCAGTAGCTTTGTGAGCACTGAATGTGACTGGGTTTTGGAGCCCAGTGTGTATTTTTACTTGCCCGCCGGGTGCAAGCTAGATTTAAGACTATGGCCCATCAGTTTTTGGCTCCGCTGTTTCTTTACCGACTGTCCGAATCCAATGCGAACCTGCATGGGCCAGGCGGCTGCTGTGATGGTAGCCTTGGCCACTGGCTTTACAGCTCCCAAAGCCACTGACTTATCTGAGTTTCCTAGAATCAAAAGGTTTCTACCTCACCAGCCTTATTCACCTCTGTTCCCCATCTCCTTCTCTCTGCACAAGCTCTGCATAAACTCTGCATAAACTGGCTTCTCCTTCAGCACTCCACCATCTTGGCTGCTTCTCCTCTGCAATGCTGATGGCAGGAACCGAGCGCGTGTCCACGAGAGAGCCCCCCAGTCTGCTTCATTTTATAATGTAGAAATTAAAGCCTTTATTCCAATATACAAATAAGGAAGTCTCTGATACAAAGCCACTTATCTGAGGCATAAATGGGATTCCTCATAAGAGTGCACCACTCCACATCATGCAACAGTTAAGGGTATGGGGAAAAGCTTAGATTTGAGAAATCTTAGTATTAGAAAGAGGTTGAAAAGATCTTAGTATTAAAAGGGTGGGAAAGGCTTAGTCTTAAAACTAAACCTCAGGCTATGAGGACCTTGCCAGTTTACAGCCTGTATCCCACACCCGATGCAAACTATAAGCTGTTGGAATCCATGGGAGTCCGAAAGACCAGAGTAACAGGCTTTATTGAAAAGAAGAAAGGAACCCTGCCGGGCACTCCTCCTGGGGGAGAAGAGCACCGGTTACAGACTAGGGGCCAGTTATATAGTGTTTGGGAGAGCCTGAGGGGATACTGAGGCAAAAGTCCTGGTATGTCCGGAATGCTCCTTCTTGGGGGGCTTTGAGCATGTGGGTGTTGAACCAAAAGTCCTGGTATGTCCGGAGCCCCTCCTTGGGGTGGGTTTTCAACTTTTTGGAATTCCTCTTTCTCAGGGTCAATAGTCCAGTAAGGGTGAGGTCTGACAGATAAGCGGAACATCAAGAGGGCAGTTTGGAATTCACGTATCTATCATAAGTGAGCAAACATATACATCATACTTACAAATTTATTTGACTAACATTAATCTTTTTATTTTTTTCACCCGCTTTGTCAATCCCCCTCCCCTCTGGGAACCATTAATCTGTTCTCTGGACCTGTGCGTCTATTTTTGTTTTGCTTGTTTATTTTGTTCTTTAAATTTCCCATGTAAGTGAAGTCATATAGTATTTGTCTTTCTCTAATAGATTTATTTCACTTAGCATACTACCATTTATGCATCACTTTTTCCAATATCTCCACCTATTTGGTGAAAAGGGGTCCTATTAGTGCTCATAAGGGATCTTTCATCTATTCTTAAGGGAAAGTTAAGTTTATTAAGTTGGACTTTTTAATACCTTTCAATTGATACAGATCCCTGGACTGCAAAAGAATGACATTAAGCCTCGCAGGAATTTTAATTGCTTCTCTTCACAAACCCCAGACTGACTATAAGTTCACCAGCAGTTTACATCTAGATTTAGCATTGCCCACATCTACTAAGCTTTGAAAATATATAAACACCTTTAAAATGAGAAATGCATCCAACAAATTCATACTGACTTGTAAATAACATCTAATCTTAGCTTTCTTTTTAATTAGAGGGATAAGAAAGGCTTATATTGAAGGATAGGTGAACTTTGAAAGGAGGTGGAGTGAGATTCAAAAGAGAGATACTATCTCCTTCATATGCTTTCCAAGGAGTGGTTACATAAACATGGCCTGGGGCTCTGCAAAGGCTAAGAGGAGCCTCCATAATTTTAGGCCTTGCCATTGTCCCATGGAATTTTGTCAAGTCAATCTTCTTCCCAGATACCATCCACTTTGTCTGGCTGTCCGTTGCTTTTTGGTTACTTAACTCAGTCTATCTCACTGGAAATTCTAATCATTCTTTCCTATTGGGTCTTCACTCAGGGAACCCTGAACTATGGAGAACCCTACTCTGGTATTTTGCAACCAACACCCTACTGCCATAAATCTACACACACACACACACACACACACACACACACACCTTTCTTTCTATATGATGAAGATCTGAAAGTCTATGCCCCATTAGACTAATGTGAATTTCCTCCTGACCTGGTAGATATGTATTTTTTTTTTGGTATTGCATTGTTTTATTATTAAACTTTGAGTTCCATTTAGCACTTTAAAAAAATCATGCAACTTTATCTTAGATGTGTATTTCTTAAACTGCCATCTTGTCTATTGTTGAGACCACCTGGATCTGAAGATACATATCCAGATGTAAAGCCAGAAGCCGCCATCATGGCCATTCACATGCAGGTTCGCATTGGATTCGGACAGTCGGTAAAGAAAACAATGGAGCCACAAACTGGTGGGCCATAGTCTTTAATCCTAGCTTGCACCCGGCGGGCAAGTAAAAACACACACTGGGCTCCAAAACCCAATCACATTCAGTGCTCACAAAGCCACTGACTTATCCGAGTTTCCTAGAATCAAAGGTTTCTAGCTCACCAGCCTTATTCTCCTCAGTTCCCCATCTCCTTCCTTATCCCAGATACAAACTCTGTACAAACTGGCATCTCACTCAGCACTCCGCCATCTTGGCTGCTTTTCCTGGCCTCCTCCACGTGGCCTCCTTCCGCTGCTGGCTCTACTCTCTCTGTTCTCTCATGCTAACCTCAGGAACCAAGAGCCCAAGCTCCCATTCTACCCCTATTTTATAGTGTAGAAATCCAAACCTTTAATCCAATATACAAAACAGCGAAGTCTCTAATACAAAGTCACTTTTCTGAGGCATGATTGGATTGTACCACCCCACATCAAAAAGGGTGGGAAAGGCTTAATCCCAAAACCAAGCCCCAGGCTACAATGATCCTGCCTGCCCCCAACACACATTAATATCACCTGGGCAATGGCATCTTTAACAAAGTGAGCATAATACATTTTATCCGCCCAACACCAGAGAAGCCACCAGCATTTCTCTGGTGACGATTTCCAGTCTGCAGTGGGCTCAGTAACCATGTTGAGTGAGAACTCTGAAAGGGAAGTCAGAAAGCCCAGAGACAGACTGGTTCTGCATTTATTTCATTCTGAGACTTTGACCAGATTAAGTCCTGCTGAACCTCAGCTTCCCTAATTTTAATGAGTACTATTAAATTTGATGTTTGTATCTTTTCAGATTTTTAAAAATCAAACTATATTATACATACAATAACTATAGCAATGATAGCTATTATTTTTTTTATTATTTGTTAAGCCATTTAGTGATTGATTTTTATATGCCAGGCATGGTACAAGGCACTGGGGTATAACAATGATAAGTGTAAAGCCAGTAGCCACGGCCACCATCACAGCTGCCTGGCTTGTGTAGGTTTGCATTAGATTCAGGCAGACAGTAATGAAATAATGGAACCAAGAACTGGTGGGCCATTACCTTTAATCCTAGCTTGCACCCAGCAGTTGAGTAAATACACACAGTGGGAAAACACTTCCCTTTCCATTCAGGGCTCCTGAAGCCACTAATTTATTCAAGTTTCCTAGAATCAAAGGTTTCTAGCTCACCAGCCTTATTCACCTCTGTTCTCCATCTCCTTCTCTTTGCACAAACTCTGCACAAACTGGCTTCTTTTTCAGCACTCCACCATCTTGGCTGCTTCTCCTCTGCAGTGCTGATGGCAGGATCTCAGTGAGAGAGCTCCCAGTTTGCCTTGTAGTGTAGAAATTAAAGCCTTTAATCCAATATACAAATAAGGAAGTCTCTGATACAAAGCCACTTATCTGAGGCATAAATGGGATTCCTCATAAGGGTGCAGCACCCCACATCATGCAACAGTCAAGGGTGTGGGGAAAAGCTTAGTTTTGAGAATATCTTAGTATTAAAAGGGTGGGAAAGGCTTAGTCTTACAACTAAGCCTTAGGCTATGAGGACCCTGCCAATTTACAGCTTGTCTCCCACATCCAATGCAAACTATGAGTGAGCAAACATATATATCATATTTACAAACTTATTTGACCAACAATAAGGACAGAGTCCTTCAAGCAGTTCACTGTCTAATGTTAAAATACTGAGTAAACTGAGGCACAGAGCGAGAAATGACTTACTCAATAAGATAGAATTAGCTAGGTACTTGGTAATGGGAGACTTGAGATGGAGAAAGGGCAGGGTACAACAAACTAATCATAAGTAATCTCCTTTGATTGAAGAGTAAGGATGCATACAGAAAGATTTTATAAAATCTACTGGCTAAAAGGTTAAAATAGTTTTTAGTTTTTACCAAAATTGAATTTTATGTCATGCAATCAATTAAGACACTTCCTTGATGGCATTTCTACACTTGCTCCTAAAAGTTTGTGGTATGCCACCAGTCTGTTCAGACACAATAACTGTAATTAGTTTGAAGTCTGAGTCTCACACTGGGAACCATACTGAAATTCTTCAATTAAATTCATGAACTTAATTTATATAGCATATTTATGACACTTCTACATGTAGAGGTTTGGAAAAAACTCTCCTCTAATCCTCATTCAGAGAACTCTAATAAGTTATAGATACTATGGAAAGTTTTTTATTTTTCATATATGCATTGTTTTGGCTATACAATGGTGGAAAGTTTTACTTCGACATGTTTTATAAGCAAACTAAACATTATACAGGTGTTGGGCAGATAAAATGTATTATGCTCACTTTGTTAAAGATTACGCTGCCCACGAGGAGACCGTCGCCCAGGTGATATTAATGTGTGTTGGGGTGGGCTAAAGGCAGGCAGAATCCTTGTAGCCTGGGGCTTGGTTTTGGGATTAAGCCTTTCCCACCCTTTTTTCATGTGGGGTGGTACAATCCAATCATGCCTCAAAGAAGTGACTTTGTATTAGAGATTTCCCTATTTTGTATATTGGATTAAGGGTTTGGATTTATACACTATAAAATGGGGACGGAGCGGGAGCTTGCTCTTGGTTCCTGAGATCATCATTAGAGGAGAGAGCAGAGCAGAGAGCAGAGAAAGGCCACGTGGAGGAGGCCAGGAGAAGCAGCCAAGATGGCGGAGTGCTGAGTGAGATGCCAGTTTGTGTAGAGTTTGTATCTGGGATAAGGAAGGAGATGGGGAACAGAGGTGAATAAGGTTAGTGAGCTAGAAACCTTTGATTCTAGGAAACTCGGATAAGTCAGTAGCTTTGTGAGCACTGAATGTGACTGGGTTTTGGAGCCCAGTGTGTATTTTTACTTGCCCGCCGGGTGCAAGCTAGAATTAAAGACTATGGCCCACCAGTTTGTGGCTCCGTTGTTTCTTTACCGACTGTCCGAATCCAATGCGAACCTGCATGGGCTGGGCAGCTTTGATAGTGGCCCTGGCCTTGGCTCCTGGCTTTAAAACAGGTATATACAAATACATTACATTTAGATCTGCATGGACATCCATCCAATGTCCAAAGCTAATTGCAGGCATAAACCATGTAAATGATTTCTTTCATGTTGTTTCATAATAATGACACATGATCCTTGAAGGAAGAGGCAGAATCTATGAAGAACTGTCCATTTCAGGTCCACCATTTGTTTTAGTGATATTCTTTGGGATGAAGTTATTTCAGTAGGCAGGATGTCTATTTCACTGCCAAAAAGAAGTAAATAATTATAAAAATTGTTTTCAAATGTGGGAGCCATAATTATCCAGTAACCTGAATAGTTACCACTTAAAAAAACTACTGGACTTAATGCTGCTACTGCGAATGAGGGAACTTCATGAATCATTTATTGCTCTGAGAATCAATCTTGATATATCATTTATCCATATAGGATGTTCCAAAAATACTGACTACACAAATTCTGAAATCCTATCAGTTGCTCACTTCAAGTAATTCTTTACTTTCCCATGGAGGGTTTTCTTTTTTTATCAGGGTGTTTTGGGTGTTTTCTTTTAGATGAAGAGGTTCCTACACCTTTACACACCTGATTACTTGAGTGATCCAATTCCACATCACACAAATACTCATCAGAAGACCCTCTGGTGCTCTGTATATGTACCATGATAGAGTCTTCTCCGGGAAGTAGAACATCCAGTCTGGTTTCTGCTGTAACTTTAACTGCAGTAACAATCTCTTCATGGAAAGCTTTAATGTTATGAATATCTTGATATATTACATATGCTAGTCTTTTATTTTCTTTGTCATCTGTTAATCAATTAGTGAGTACAATCTTGAATTAAATCATACAGAGTATCTTCCATCACTGGCAAGTCAGAAAGTTCCTTTCGCAGTTTTGTCTGTTGGGGCATTGCTTCAAAATTGTTGAGATCAGGTCCTATTCATTGAATCTGGGTTTTATTTTTATGTATTTATTTATTTTTACCAGGTCAATTCCACTTTAGATATTGGTGACATCATATTACTATTCATTTTTCATACTCTCAATATTGTTGCAACTCTATATACATGAAAAACAACCTCAGTGCCTGACCAGGTGGTGGCGCAGTGGATAGAGCGTCAGACTGGGATGCAGAAGACCCAGGTTCAAGATCCCGAGGTTGCCAGCTTGAGCACGGGCTCATCTGGCTTAAGCAAAAAGCTCACCAGCTTGGACCCAAGGTCACTGGCTCAAGCAAGGGGTTACTTGGTCTGCTGAAGGCCCGCAGTCAAGGCACATATGAGAAAGCAATCAATGAACAACTAAGATGTTGCAACGAAAAACTGATGATTGATGCTTCTCGTCTCTCTCCATTCCTGTCTGTCCCTATCTCTCTCTCTGTCCCTGTAAAAAAAGAAAACAACAACAACAACAAAAAACAACCTCAATAACATTTCTGAAATGATCCACAAATTTTCAAGTTAAATAAAACAGTGATACATCAAAATGAGGTCTCTTCACTTTTAGAGATTTATTCATGGACACATACCATACATTATCTTCTAAATTAATTATTTAAAAATAATCCTTATTTTTCATGGCAGCGGGCTCTCCACATTGATAAGGTTCTCATCACTGGCGGCCTACTGTCTCCTCTGCCTCGACCACAGGCAGACTGGGTGGTTGTTCCCTAGTCAGCCACTCCTGACTCATGCCTGGTGGCAGCCTCTGGACCTCACACTCTGTGAGCTCTCCAGCATTTTCTTAGATCAGACACTGTTCCCAATATGCTGATTCTTGAATCCAAGTACGAACCAAAAATATTCTTGTGGCCTGCTTGGAGGTGCACCTGGAAAGGCTGGGCTGCAGACAAATGCATCCTTGTCCCACGGCCTAGGGAATTACCACGCGGTCTCGAGGAGAGAAGGGTGAATCACGAATTTCAGGACGCCATCCCCATAATCTTCTCACTTGTATAGCGCTACTATTTTTAAATCTTAGTCTTCCAGGCACTGTACTAAACACTCTGTGTGCACTATTTCATTTGATACTTTCAACCACTCAGGTGGATATTACTGTATTTACTCTTATGTCTTTTCTGTCACTCTTAACTCCCTTACACTGATTTATTATTTCTTTGTAGACTTCATCACTTATAAAATATAAATATATATAATTTACTGGTTTACTTGTTTATTGTTTGTTTCTCACTCTAGAATGTAAGCCCATGTTAGCAGGAAATTTTGTATTTCATGTTCACTGTTATATATATATTCTCCATGTCTAAAACAATGTGCCTGACACATAACAAACACTCAATATATTTTAAATGGATTGAATAAATCACTATTTTACAAATGAGAATGAGACTTAGAATAGTAAAATAATTTACTTATATAGAAGATGCCTAGACAAGATCTAAACCCACATCTGTGTGACTCTACAAATGATTCTGTAAAGCAAAACATTATTTTATTTCCTTCATATCTTTGATGACCATTTAGATAGCATTTCTTTTTTTATTTAGAAAATTAAATTTAACAGGATTGATCAGCAAGAGTATACAGGTCTCAGGCAAATGTTTCCACTACATTTGAACTGTTGATTATGTTGTACATCCATCATCCAAAGTCAAATCATTATCTGTCACCATATATTTGTCTCTTTTTACATCCTTCCCCCCACTCTCTTCCCCCATGTCTCCACATCCTCCTTTCCCTGGTAACCACTTCACTTTTATCTATGTCCATGTGTCTCAGTTTCATATCCCACCTATGTGTGAAATCATACAGTTCTTACGTTTTTCTGATTTACTTATTTGCTCATAGACCTAGCTATCTCAGATTTCTCTTTTCTCTTTTTTATTGAAATTATTGGGGTGACACTTGTTAACAAAATTCTACATAGATTATATGTTATAAATTATATATGGATTTCAGGTGCACAACTCTACAATACATCATTTGTGTATATCACTCTAAGTCAAGTCTCCATTCATCATCATTTATCTCTTGTTTTTAAGGTTTATTCATTTTATATTTGCATTTAGCTAAAGATACCAACTAATAGTATTTACAATGTTCAACATACACAATTGAGAGATAATCAAAATAGAAAAAAAATTAAAGCATACTTTCAAGATGTACTCAATAATAAATCTATAGTACATTTGTATAGTATCTTGATCTAGGCCAGCGGTTCTCAACCTGTGGGTCGCGACCCACAGGTTGAGAACCGCTGATCTAGGCACTTTGGGGATGTGGTGGTCCATTTATAGTGCTGGCCATTTGTGCTTAGCCATCATTTATTTTCTAACTTCCAATATTAACATGATTTATGTAAAATGAGTGCAAAAACGTCTGTTCCCTTTAGAATTTTTTTAAACAGTTTTTTTAGATTTTTTATTTATTTATTTTAGAGAGAGGAGACAGAGAGAGAGAGAGAGAAAGAGAGTGAGAGAAGAGAGGGAGGAGCAGAAAGCATCAACTCCCATATGTACCTTGACCAGGGAGGCCCGGGGTTTTGAACCGGCGACCTCAGTGTTCCAGGTCGATGCTTTCACCCACTGCGCCACCACAGGTCAGGCCCCCTTTAGAATTTAAATCTGGTTAAATGACTTAGAGACTAGATGGACTGTGCTTGTTTTCATTTTGTTTTGTTTTCTGAATCTGAAAACCTACTTTCTCCCTTTCCCTAGAGCCAGTCTGCTGGATTAGATGGAAACAAGTTCTTTTCAAAGACAGAAGCTCAAGAACACCCAAATATACCTTGATCTGAAATAAAAACCATGCAAGACTACATTGAAGAAAGCTTTGGAATATAAAAATAAGATTAGAATAAGAATTTCAGAGTCTTACCCTACATCTTACTCCTTAATAACATAAATCATTTGCCACTTACCATTTGGTCTAATGGTATACAGATACTAAATAAAAATGGGATTATATAAAGTAATATAATGATCAAAATTTTGAATATTCAGAAGAAAAACAGATAAAATTTTCATTATTTAGTTTTAGCAACACCATGAAAATAATCAATCTTGCAAATTAAAGATACTGCAATCAATATATTTGATTCAGACTGTACTTATAAAATTTGGAGACACAAAATAATAGTTTCATACACTTAATATGCTGCAGAATAAGCTGTTATGTTTGGTAAAATGCAGATATTTGGCCTCTTACCAAAGAGAATGTCATTGAGTGAATTTGGTGTTGTTTCAGGAATCTGCATTTTAATGAACGAAGCAAGGTGATCATAGACTACATTGGAAACTATTCAAATCTGCTGTTGTAGCATGAAAGCAGCCATAGACAATACATAGTAAATGGGATCAACTGTGTTCTTTTTTTTTCTTTCTAGTAAAAGAAAACATAAGATAAGCTTTATTTTTGAACAGGTGTACTCATTTTGGCCCATTTGAAATATTAGGTTCAACTATATAAAATTGCTGTTTTTTAAAAAGTGACAACAGTCATTTTATGGGTCAAAATAATTATATAGATCCTAATTGTTTATAAATATTACATATATTTGATTATATATCCTAATTTTATATAAATCCTAATTGTATATATATATTTATTTCTGACATCATGGATTTACTTATTGTGTTTACATAGATTCTAGTGTCTCCTCAAATGCATCTCCCCCTCCCCTGTATTCCCCTCAACATCTCCCTTGTCCCCCTCTGAACAGAGCCCTCCCCCTTCCCTTCATGTTTAATTCTGTTCCTCAGTTCACATTGTTCCTTGGTTTCCTCAAATGAGTGAGGTCATATGATGTTTTTCTTTCTCTGCCTGGCTTATTTCACTTAACATAATAGTTTCCAGGTCCATCCATGTTGTTGCAAAAGGTAATATTTTCTTCTTTTTCATGGCCCCATAGTATTCCATTGTATATATGTACCACTGCTTTTTAATCCACTCGTCCACTGATGGACACTTGGGCTGTTTCCAGATCTTCACTATTGTGAACAATGCTGCCATAAACATGGGGGTGCATTTCTTTTCTTGAGTTGATATGATGTTCTTGGGATATATTCCTATAAGTGGGATGGCTGGGCCAAAAGGCAGTTCCATTTTTAATTTTTTGAGGAATCTCCATACTGTTTTCCACAGTGGCTGTACCAGTCTGCATTCCCACCAGCAGTGCAGGAGGGTTCCCCTTTCTCCACATCCTCGCCAGCACCTATCATGTGTTGTTTTGTTAATGAGCGCCATTCTGACTGGTGTGAGGTGGTATCTCATTGTGGTTTTAATTAGAATTTCTGTAAGGATTAGTGATGTTGAACATTTTTTCATCTGTCTATTGGCCATCTGTATGTCCTGTTTAGAGATGTATTTATTCATTTATTTTGCCCATTTTTTTATTGGATTGTTTGTCTTCCTGGTGCTGAGTTTTACAAGTTTTTTTTTATAAATTTTGGTTATTAATCCCTTACCAGATGTATTGTCGAATATGTTTTCCCATTGTGTGGTTGGTCTTTTTATTTTGTTCATATTGTCTTTAGCTGTGCAAATGCTTTTTAGTTGGATGTAGTCCCATTTGTTTATCCTGTCCTTTATTTCCCTTGCAAGTGGAGATAAAACAGCAAATATATATATTGCTGCGAGAGATGTCGGTGAGCTTACTGCCTATGTTTTCTTCTAAGATGCTTATGGTTTTACGGCTTACATTTAAGTCATTTATCCATTTTGAGTTTATTTTTGTGAATGGTGTAAGTAGGTGGTCTAGTTTCATTTTTTTGCAGGTAGCTGTCCAATTTTCCCAACACCATTTGTTAAAGAGACAGTCTTTACTCCATTGTATGCTCTTACTTCCTTTGTCAAATATCAGTTGTCCATAAAGGTGTGGGTTCATTTCTCGGTTCTCAGTTCTGTTCCATTGATCTATATGCCTGTTCTTAAGCCAGTACCAAGTTGTCTTGAGTACAGTGGCCTTGTAGAATAACTTGATATCAGGAAGTGTGATACCTTCCACTTTATTCTTCTTTTTCATGATTGCTTAGGCTATTTGTGTTCTTTTTTGGTTCTATATAAATTTTTGGAATATGTGTTCTATATCTTTGAAGTATGTCAGTATGTCATTGGTATTTTATTTTATTTTTTTTAATAATTTTATTTTTAATGGGGCAACATCAATAAATCAGGATACATATATTCAAAGATAACAACTCCAGGTTATCTTGTCGTTCACTTATGTTGCATACCCATCACCCAAAGTCAGATTGCCCTCTGTCACCTTCTATCTAGTTTTCTTTGTGCCCCTCCCCCTCCCCCTTTTCCTCTCCCTCCCCCCCCCCGTAACCACCACACTCACACACACATACATAGGTGGGACATAAAAGTCATTGGTATTTTAATTGGTATTGCATTGAGTTTATAAATTTCTTTGGGTAATATAGACATTTTAATGAAGTTTATTCTTCCTAACCATGAGCATGGTATATGCTTCCACTTGTTTGTGTCTTCCTTGATTTCTTTTATCAATGTTTTATAATTTTCTGAATAGAAGTCTTTAACATCCTTGGTTAAATTTACTCCTAGGTACTTTATTTATTTTATTTTTTTGCAATAGTGAATGGAATTGTTTCCTTAATTTCTCTTTATGACAGTTCATTGTTCGTGTATAAAAATGCCTCTTATTTCAGTGTATTAATTTTATATCTTGCCACCTTGATGAATTCATTTATTAGGTCCAGTAGCTTTTTGACTGAGACTTGACGGTTTTCTATATACAGTATCATATCATCTGCAAATAATGATAGTTTTACTTCTTCTTTTCCAATTTGGATGCCTTTTATTTCTTCTTCTTGTCTGATTGCTGTAGCTAGGACTTCCAGTACTATGTTGAATAAGAGTGATGAAAAGGGGCACCTTTGCCTTGTTTCTGATTTTAGGGAAATTCTTTTAAATTTTTGTCCATTAATTATAATGTCGGCTGTGGGTTTGTCATGAAAGGCCTTTATCATGTTGAGGTATGTTCCCTGTATTCCCACTTTGCCAAGAGTTTTGATCATAAATGGGTGCTGGATTTTATCAAATGCTTTTTCTGCATCTATTGAAATTATCATGTGGTTTTTCTCCTTCCTTTTATTTATGTGGTAAATCACATTAATTGATCTACAAATGTTGTACCATCCTTGCTTCCCCAGAATAAATCTCACTTAATCATGATTTATGATTTTTTTCATGTATTGCTGGATCCAATTTGCTAATATTTTATTGAGGATTTTAGCATCTAAATTCATCAGGGATATTGGCCTATAATTTTCTTTCTTTGTGTTGTCTTTGCCTGGTTTTGGAATCAGAATTATGCTAGCCTCATTAAAGGAACTTGGAAGTATTCCTTTGTCCTAAATTTTTTTGTAATAGCTTGAGAAGGATAGGAGTTAGTTCTTCTTTGAATGTTTGGTAGAATTTACGAGTGAAGCCATCGGGCCCAGAAGTTTTGTTTTGGGGGAGCTTTTTGATAACTATTTCGATCTCTTTTGTTGTAATCGGTCTGTTTATGTTTTCTGATTTTTCCAGATTGATTTTTGGAAGATTATATGTTTCAAGGAATTTGTCCAGTTCACCTAGGTTGTTTAATTTTTTGGCATACAGTTCTTCACAGTATTATTTTTCAATATTTTGTATTTCTGCTGTCTTCTTTTCTTGGTGAGTCTAGTTAAAGGTTTGTTGATCTTGTTTACCCTTTCAAAGAACCAGCTCTTGGTTTTATTGATCCTCCGTATTGTTTCTTTACCTTCTATGTCATTTACTTCCACTCTGATCTTTATTATTTTCTTTTTTCTACTACCTCTGTGCCTTCCTTGCTGTTGTTTTTCTAATTATTTTAGATGAAGGGTTAGGTTGTTTATTTTAGCTTTTTCAAGCTTCTTAAGGAATGGCTGTAGTGCTATGAACTTCCCTCTCAGGACTGCTTTTGCTGTGTCCCATAAATTTTGAGTTGTTGTTTGCTCAATACCATTTGATTTTAGGATTTTTTATTTCTTCTTTCATTTTATTGTTAACCCATTCGTTATTTAATAACATGCTATTTAGTTTCCATGTGTTTGAGTATTTTTTAGTTTTTCTGTTGTGGTTGATTTCTAGTTTCATGCCATTGAGATCAGAAAAAATGCTTGATATAATTTCAATCCTCTTAAATTTGTTGATACAGCTTTTGTGTCCTAACATGTGGTCTACTTAGAGAATGTACCATGAGCACTTGAAAAGAATGTATATTCTGCTGCCTTAGGGTGAAAAGTTCTAAAGATATCTATTAAGACAATTTGATGTAGTGTGTCCTTTAAGTCTGCTGTTTCTTTGTTAATTTTATTTCTTGAGGATTTATCTAGTGATGTTAGTGAGGTATTGAAATCTCCTACTATTATAGTATTGCTCTTGATCTCTTCCTTTATATCCATCAAAGTCTGCTTTATATATTTAGGTGCTCCTATATTAGGTGTGTAGATATTTATGATGGTTATATCTTCATGTTGGATTGATCCCTTTTTCATTATGCAGTGGGAGTTGGAGCGTCTGCTACTCTGTGGCCATCTTGGATTCTTCTCCACCATCTATCTCTCTTATACCCTATTCCACATCCTCTAACATCTCTTCCTCTGGCAGTCATCACACTATTGTCCATGTCCATGAGGTTTTTCTGTATTTTATTTTAAATTTTTGCTTAATCCCTCCACCCTAAACTTCCCTCCTTACAGCTGTCAGTCTGCTCTCTACTTACGAGCCTGTCTCTATTTTGTTTGTTAGTTTATTTTGTTCATTAGATTCCATGTATGAATGAGATCATGTGGTACTTGTCTTTCCCTGCCTGGCTTACTTCACTGAACATAATGGTCTCCAGGTCCATTTATGCTGTTGCAAAGGGTAAGATTTCTCTTTAAATATACATCTGATAGTCTATGTTGACCATCTTTTCTCAGTCCTTAAAACTCTTCTGACTCTTTCTGATCATCAGGATTTATCATCCATGTCCACAAACCTGGACTTAAATATCATAGGTATTTTAGCAAAGGGAAAGTAAGAGTGGAGAACACAAATACAACTTACTTATTTTTATTGTCTGGTAGAATGTGAGCAACATGAGGCAAGAATTCTGTATATTATGTTTTGTAAAAAAAATTTATTTTAAAAAATAAATTTAATGAGGTAAGATTGATCAATAAGAGTACATAGGTAAATATTTTTATAGTGTTTGTTTTTGAATATATCAAAAGTGTTTAGGCCCTGGCCTGTTGGCTCAGTGCTGGAACATCAGCACAGTATGTGGTAGTCCCAGGTTCAATGAATGGTCAGGGCACACAGAAGAAGTGCCCATCTGCTTCTCCACCTCTTCTTCTCTCACTTCTCTCTCTCTCTTCTCCTCCCTACCTGCAGCCATTGCTCTATTAGAGCAAGTTAACCTGGTCACTAAGGATGGCTTTATGGCCTCTGCCTCAGGTGCTAAAAAATGGTTCTGATTGCAACAAAGCAAGGGCCTCAGATGGGCAGAGCATTGCCCTCTAGTGGGCTTTCCAGGTGGATCCTGGTCAGGGCACATGGAGGAGTCTGTCTCTGCCTCCCTTTCTCTCAATAAAAAAAAAAATTTAAAAATGTCTAGAACATTTCTTGGAAGCTATTTTGATCTTGGTAAATATTTGTTGAATGAATGAATGAACATTCTAAGATCTTATAGTTCATTCTCTTCCTTTCTAGTGCTCAAATTAGAATCAAGCCTGCCCTTAAAGCTTACAGGCCATATGTTTTAAGAAGTAAAACTACAATTATTCTCAAGAAACCTTTTCAGTTTCTAAAACTAATCACTACTAGAGTTTGTTATTTTGTTCATGTACTCATGTATTCAGTTACTGAGTGCCTACTATGTGCCTGACCTTGAACTCGTGCCAGAAGTACAAAACTGAATACAATATACTCTTGCTTGTAGGAAACCCAGAATATAGAGTGGAACTTAGATACAAAGCAATTAACTAGATTTCTAGGATGCATATAATAAATGTCATGTTACATATCATCAACAGTCCAGATGCAAAAAGGGAAAAGATCTCCTTTAATTTTGTATTTTAATATCACCTTTAATAGCATCTTTAAATACCAATATAGTGTATTTTATTTTTAGCAGCTTAAGCCCATTAAAGTATTAGCAGAAAATTGTCAGGTACTCTTTTGACTACTAGCAAAGATGTTTCCTTCCATTAATACTCCTTCTTCTAGCTTTTTCTTCTCTATAATTTTTAATTCCTGTTCTGTTAGCCTCCTTAAAAGATCATGGTCTCATGACCTTGAACAGTTTTTTACAGTCTGTACTAGATTTTCTCTCAAATGACAATTTTATTTATTTACATTTTTTTGTGACAGAGACAGAGAGAGAGACAGATAGGAACAGACAGACAGGAAAGGAGAGAGATGAGAAGCATCAATTCTTTGTTGCAGCTCCTTACTTGTTCATTGACTGCTTTCTCATAGGGGGCTACAGCAGAGCGAGTGACCCCTTGCTCAAGCCAACAACCTTGGACTCAAGCCAGTGACCTTGGGCTTTAAGCGAGGGACTATTGGGCTCAAGCCAGTGACCAAGGGGTCGTGTCTATGATTCCATGCTCTAGCCAGTGACCCTGCACTCAAGCTGGATGAGCCCACACTCAAGCTAGTTTGAAACCTTGGGGTTTCAAACCTGGGCCCACTGTGTTCCAGTCCAATGCTCTGTCCATTGCACCACCACCTAGTCAGGCCTGAATGAAAATTTTAGTAAGCTATGATAGTCAATCTCATTACTAGGAAGTTAAGAAATTAAAGCATTTTTAGAGGGTTGTGCTGACTAATATGGAGAAATATCCTTGAAGATATAATGGTGTAGTCAGCCTGCCACCCCCACAGAGAATGAAACAACTAAGAATATGTAACAATAGGGTGATGTTGAGGGGAAGATGGAACAGGTGAAAGAAATAATCAAGACAGACTTAAAAGAAGTCATCAGAGGCAACTTCCCTAGCCTCCATCTTTCCTCGGGGCCAGGGAAACTTGCTGGGCGGGATGGGTGCTTTGTACTGAATAAAGCCATTTATTATTTCACACTTTGCGGCACTAAGACCTCTTCCTTCTCGGCGGGGAAAAATACCTTACATTTTGGTGCCAAAAACCCAGAAGGAGTTAGAAGTCCGCAAGGACCACTCCTTTCCCCTCCCCTCCGAGAAAGAAGCAGGAGAAAGAACCAGGATCTCCAACCTTCCACCCACTTCGGTGCAAGGTGCGGTAAGTCCCCTGCCTCTGCCTTTCCTCTCAGTTCTTTTTTTCCGAGACTCCTTGTCCAAAACCGTAGCTACATCAGGGAACTCTTTTCCGTCCGAGTGAGCGTGTGCTTCGGAGACCTCTGGAGCATATCCACTTTACCTTTTCTGTCCGTGGCCAGACCTTTGAGTTTTTAGGACGCTAATACTCAATACTGACCACTCCAAGAACTGAGGGTGGCTATGAGGGCACAGGAATCTCCCTCCCTAAGAAAGAAGAAACTGTTCTTCTTCTCTGCTGTGGCCAGGCCACAGAACCCACTGAATTAGCCTCCTGAAGGGACTTTTGGTGTTAACACCCTCACCAATTTAACTATCGCCAAAAAAGCTGGGAACTGATTGGAGATCTCTTACATACATGGCTTCTAATTATTCGTGCACCCATCCTTAATCTCTGGGCCACCTGTTCCACCGCACGGGCCTTTTTCTGGCCAGAGAAACCTCACCTAAAACCTCTACTCCTGATCTTTCCTTCTCCGTGGACTTCCAACTCTCTCTGTCTCTCTCTGTCTCTCTCTGTCTCTCTCTCTCTCTCCCTCTGAGAGCCTCCTCCCCTCCTTTCTCAAAACCCTGTTTCTTATTCACCACTACCATCTCTCTCTCCTCCCCTGCTGGCCAGGGGCCCCTCCCTTCACTGTGTTCTTAAGTTCCTCCTCCATCAGGCCTTTCTCAGCCTGGCATTGGCTCTTACACCGGTTTTCAGGACGTCCAACCCCAATTTTCTTGCAGGAAGTTCCTGCCCTGTCCAGAGTTTCCTGCAGGATCTGGGTGCTGGGCTCCACATAAGACCTCCTCCTCTTATTCCCAAACCCCCAAACCCCTATCCAGAACCTGTGAACACGGCATTTAAAGTTTTTAACTGTCCCAATTAGTAGAAACAGGCCAAGGCTGTTCCTCCAGGCCCCGCATGCAGTAGAAGGTAATGCTCCGAACCCCCAGGTCTTGTGGCAACCCTGAGACCAGCAGAGCCACCAGCAGCTTGCTTTAAGTGTGGCAAGCAGGACCACTGGTCCCGGCAGGGCCCCTGCCAGTGACTGCCCACTGAGCCCTGCCCTAACTTCAAGCAGCCCAGTCACTGGCAGAGTGATTACCCCTTTGGGCAACAGGTTTTTCCTCAGTGCCTCTATGTGGAGGACAAGCTGCCTGAATGGGAAGGCCAATCCAGCCAGGTGGGTGTATCGCTCGAACTCCTAGGACACAGCCTTGACTTGGAGAACCCAGGGTTCTGCAACAAGTGGGTAAGTCCACCTCATTCCTTGTGGACACAGGGGCTGCCTTATCTGTTTTGCCATCACACTCTGGACCTCTAGTTCCCTCACAGGTTTTGGTTATGGGAATGGATGGGACCTCTTCCTTTCCCCTAAAAAAAGAAGAAAAAATAGAAGTCATCAGAACACCCAGAGTTGCAGAGGTCACTACCACTTGAATTTTTTTCTTGATTGGTTTGGTCACTGTCACTTAAATGAAGAGTGTTTATATTAACTTTATTACTACTCTGTTTTGTAAGACTGTCCTGGATGGCACACTGCTGAGGATAAATCATGAACAGATAGATGTAAATGTCCAGCAACCTATAATAAAACTGGCTCAATGGAACTGTACTGATATTGTGTCATGTGCAGGAGTTCAAAGTGTTCAGCATTAGATGTTAATTTCTTCAATATACATGGACAACTTAACAACTTAAACACAGGTCTTGACAATTTTTACTTTGGAAGACATTATAAGGAAATATCCCAGAGCCTTGCAGTTAGTGACACTTTCACCCATCATTTCCATTTAACTGTTATAATCTTTTAAGGTGAGAGTTATATGTCACTAAAATATAAATAAAAAAAGGTATTTTAAAGAGCATCTTATTTTCCCAAAATCATGATAAACATTTTATATTTTTTAGGTGCTAGGAAGAAAAGTATATTTCTTACACTATCTTGGGACATATATCTATGTTGTGGCTGGTTGAAGGATCTTCAAGGATTGGTTTGGTTCCGGTTACTTCAGGGTAAGTTCTTAATTTCATGGATTCAGGCAGTCACTGTTTTCAACTCTGGTGAGTGGTGTCAAATTAATCAAAAGGATAAGCCAATGTTTATCAGTCTTGATTACACTTTATAATTATCTGTGTGATTGAAAACAATTCCCAATATCCAGATATTTCCTCAGACAAATGTTGAAATCTTTAGAAGTTGACCCCAGATATCAGTATTTTGCAAATGTTCCCAGGTGATTCCAATGTGTAGCTAAGGTTGAAAACCACTGTATTAGAGTAATCATTGTATAAATCGAAATGTTGTTTAAGTTACTGTGATGAGTGATATAACTAGCAAGATTTCCAAGGATTACCATCTTCTTTGTATCTCTTTTTTGGTATGGCTACATACAGGAAATACAATCTTGAGAAATGAAGCTAAGTACTACCCTCAGTGAGCATGTTATCAAAGTGTAGAGTCAGGGACTCTCCAGGCATGGAAGAAATTCTTATGATTTGAGAAAGTACATAAATAGAACAAAGGGTAAGGGAAGATCCTTAAATTAAATTAGGTAACATAACAAATACCCTCCCATCCCAGCAGACCCTAATATTGCTATTATGTAATACTATCCTATGTATAAAGAGATACAACCATATTAACTAATTCTTTGGTAAGTTTCTTACTTTATGATTTCCTTTTATAATTTATCTCTTTAATGGAAACCAACGTTACTTAAAAATTTATTTATTTATTTATTTATTTTATTATTTTTTTTTGTATTTTTCTGAAGCTGGAAACGGGGAGAGACAGTCAGACAGACTCCCGCATGCACCCGACTGCGATCCACCCGGCATGCCCACCAGAGGCAATGCTCTGTCCACCAGGGGCCGATGCTCTGCCCCTCCGGGGCGTCGCTCTGCCGCAACCAGAGCCACTCTAGCGCCTGGGGCAGAGGCCAAGGAGCCATCCCCAGCGCCCGGGCCATCTTTACTCCAATGGAGCCTCGGCTGCGGGAGGGGAAGAGAGAGACAGAGAGGAAGGAGGGGGGGTGGAGAAGCAAATGGGCGCTTCTCCTATGTGCCCTGGCTGGGAATCAAACCCAGGTCCCCCGCACGCCAGGCCAATACTCTACCGCTGAGCCAACCGGCCAGGGCCAAAGATTTATTTTAAAAAAACTTATTTTGTAGTCAACTTTGTAAACAAATAAATTTCACTTTTCACTTTTTCCTCTTTGCATGCAATACAATTACATATTTGCGTGATTAATATCACTCTGCTAATAGACTAAGACCATGAGGGCTGGAGCCTTGTCTTGTTTACTACTATATTTCCAGTTCTTTGCACACAGTAGGCACTCAATAATATTTGTTAAATTAAAGAGTTTATAGCAATAGGAAAGCAGGTGGTGGTTTATCACTTTTTAATTGATGAGTATTACCACTTTGTTATTTTACTCTCCTTATCAATAACACAATAGTCAACGCAGTCAGCAAAGACCCTTTACCTAAAGATTTTTTTTCTTGATAAGGCCCTTGAGGAAAGGAAACAGAGATATTCCTCCATTGTTGTAAAATCAGATCTACTACTTCTCGTTTCTGAGGGACAATGCCCTGAGCATAAGCAAAGTAAAATAAGCTAAAGCACTTGTTGGAAAGATTTCCATTGTATGTGAGAAACCATTTTGTATTTTCAAATTCTAAGGGAAGCTGTTAGCTTCTAAGTCTTTATTATGTAAGTTAATACCAAAGTATATTTTATTATACACTTAGAATGCACATTGTGTTTCTATTTTGGAGGGTGTTGCAGCCCTTTATATAACTGAGATTTTATCTACTGAGAAATTTTAAACTTTTTCAGACATGTACCCTTATAGGAGTGTGTATGAAAACATTAGAGCATTTGCCTGGCCTTGAAAAAGGACCATAACTCTTCAAGAGAGAAGAAAAGCAACACCTGCATTCTTGGAATTTACATAGTAATCTGGTATTAAGAAAATTTATTCAGATTACACCATGGTAGTAATATCGTTCACTACAGAGATTTTTGGGTTTTTTTTATTTTATCTTCTATGGGCTGTCCAAAATAATGCAGTGATAGGTTTAGAAAAAAGCCTTACCAAAACAAAATTTTTTAAAACCCCAGTTTAATATTTACTTGGTAAACATTAAGATCTCTTAGTCATTTAGTCTTTTGTTTGAGGTTAGTAAAAAAGTATGTAAATTATTTCATTATTTTGTATAAGCTGTGGACTCTGAAAAAACAAACAAATCAAAAACATTTAATAGACTTATATTATGCATACAGCATACCAATTTCATCTCATTTTACCCTTCAGATCATCTTGGTTGTTTCTTATTGCTTATTTGTTTAAAGTATAAACCTTGTACTGTTGACTTAGAAATACTGCCTTAGTTTGCCTAACTTATTCACCTTTTTGTTCTTATTTGTAATTTCTGCTCCAGCTATGCCATGCTCACTCCCAATACTCTTTCTGTTATTTCTTTACTCTCAACATCCTTTAAAAACTAAGCCTTAATAAAATAAGCAAAAAAATATACTAAGTCTACTTATTTAGTTAACATAGTAGTGTTTATCAACCCAGTTCACTTTTACTCATGCTGCTTTGTGATACATATGACTAAGGAATGTTTTTACCTTGCATAGAACCACACAATTGAAGGGTACTCCAACTAGATTTTTTAAGCAGAAAAAAATGGTGCAAATACAAATTCATATATACTCATAATTTATACCTTTCATACCTATATGCATACATATCTAGAAGCTGTACTTTCTTTTGCCATAGAGCCCAGTCTACCTTAAAGAAGAGGGCACTATAAATGCATACTAAATTCTTTGTTAATTACATAATAACATTTGGATCAATATTACAATGTCAACACATTTTTTTTCAATTTGTGAAATAGTGTAGTTTTCTTTACTAACTCTTATTTAGACAGGATGGAGAGACTCAACTGAGAGTGCAGTGACAGCCAACTGTAGGATGTGAGCCCAGGTGTCATTTAGCTTGAATTAATATTGACCAAAAATAAACTGAAAAGACAGAAGCAGACATAATAAATATTGGATTTGAAATTGAAAGTCTGAACCTGAATAACGAGACTCTTTAAACATGCATACTTCATCTGGCAGAAAGAAAATAACACTTCTTTCCAGAGATATTGGTTAAGTAATACAACAAGAACTAATGCATATCAGGGTCAAGTTCCATTACCTACCAATGACAAAAATGGTTTCATCTGGATCTTCCATAGCTGGAGAAAAAAAATATGGGAAAGTAGAATGGTTTTATTTTATTTTTTAATCTTGTCTCAAAATAAAAAGAAAAATAAGACCTTATCAAGCTATGAGAAAGAAACCTGTGGAGAAGACAAGATGGCACTGAAGTAGGCAACGTACCAACATCCACCTCCCAGAACCAAAGTGAATTACAAACTAATTTTAAGAAATATCATCTGGAAAAACCAACTTTGGACTAAACTAAGAGGACTCTTCAACCAAGGAACACTGAAGAAATCACACTGAGACTGGTAGAAAAAGCGGAAATGCGGATGGGGCTGCCCAGCTCCCTGGAGTGAACGGCAGCTGGGAGAGACTCGTGTGGTGGGAAGTGAGATTAACAGAGAGGGGAGGGTCCTGAGCCCCAGGAACAAAGCCCCAGCCTGCAGCCCCAGAGCCCAGAAAAGGTGTAAGGACAGTATTTAGCTGGAAACAAGTCAGGATACTGTTTGTGAGAAAGAGACTGATTTCTCAGACCCAGGATTCTTCTTAAAGGGACCACACAGAAAACCTCTCTCACAACCACTCACCCAGGGCTCTGGGGAATGGGGAGAGAGGAGAGGACCAGAGTAGCAGGAAGAGAGTGTAATCTAGGAGGCACAGGGAGAAACATTTTGGGAGAGAGCCACCCTAATCCCTGGGACGAGTCACTCCCCAAATCTGAAGTGAATATTTCCCCTGGAAACAGCAATACCAGCAAAGGGAAGCAGAAGAGCAGCCAAACAAGCTCCCCCACGGCACTCAGAGCAGAGACGCTTAGAAGGAGGGAGCTTTCAGGTCTACAGTAGTAAGTGTTAGGATCTGAGCTACAGCGCCTGCACACCACATGGCTGAGGGCTCGCCAGAGGGCAGTCAGCGGCAGGACGCGGAGGTGTGGTTCTGTGGGCTAGGGCAGAAGCTGGGTCGCCACCACTGGGCTCACGTGTGAGCTCACTCTTTCCCAGCTAGGGAGGAGTAGGTGTGCAAAAGCGGTCAAGCCCAGCTGCTGGCAGCCTGTAATCCAACCTGCAGGAGAAGGGCAGGAACCTCAGAAAGGGTGGAGACCAGCCCTTGAGCAAGGGCGCTGGAGCACAGCCTTGCCCTGCCGCAGAACCGAGGCTTGTGGCCTGACTTGGGAGCTGGCTCCTCCCGCAGGGGTGCAGCCAAAAGCCCAGAACAGGCGGAGTTCTGCTACTGAGCTGAGTATGAGCACGCAGTCCTGCCCGACCGGTAGAACCAAGGATAGCAGCCGTTCCACGAGTGGGCTCCTTCTGCAAGGGTGGGGTGAAAGCCCAGAAACAGGCAGAGAACCACAGCTGAGCGAAGGTGCATGCCAGTGCCCTCAGGACCGAGCATAACACCACCCACGGGGGCGGGGCAAAGGCCAAGGCCACCAAGGCTTGTGCACCTGAGCACGTGCTCACAGCCACTCCCATGAAAAGAAAATGTGGAGGCAGAGAAATGCAACACAAATGAACCAAGAGAAATCCCAGGAAAGGAACTAAATGAATCAGATATAACCAAATTACCAGATGCAGAGTTTAAAATAATGATTGACAAGATGCTCAAAGATATTAGAACAACAAAAGATGGTCATTACGAACAACTAAATAAAGAGATAGCAGATATAAAAAAGGACATTAAAATAATAAAAAAAATCAGTCAGAAAGGACAAATACAATATCTGAAATAAAGAACACAATGGAAGGAATTAAAAGCAGGATGGATGAAGCGGAGAATCGAATCAGCGAGTTAGACGACACGATAAATAAAGGCATGGAAGCAGAGCAGAAAAAAGAAAAGAGACTCAAAAAGTCTGAGGAAACTCTAAGAGAGCTATGGGACAACATGAAGAGACATAACATCCGCATCATAGGGGTTCCTGAAGAAGAAGAGAAAGAATAAGAGATAAAGACTTTGTTCAAATATATCATAGCTGAAAACTTCCCTCAATTAAGGCAGGCAAACATCTCACATGTTCAGGAAGCACAGAGAACTCCATTAAGGGAAACCCAAAGAAATCAACACCAAGACACATCATAATTAAAAT
The DNA here is from genome assembly GCF_036850995.1 of Saccopteryx leptura. Classification (NCBI taxonomy): domain Eukaryota; kingdom Metazoa; phylum Chordata; class Mammalia; order Chiroptera; family Emballonuridae; genus Saccopteryx; species Saccopteryx leptura. The sequence goes on along the minus strand of NC_089516.1, from coordinate 70,145,988 downwards.
ACCAAAGCTAAGTGATAAAGAGAAAATATTAAAATCTGCTAGAGAAAAAAAGACTATCACCTAAAAAGGAGCTAGCAAGTCAGGTAACAGCAAATGTTGGAGAGGCTGTGGAGAAAAAGGAACCCTCATACACTGTTGGTGGGAATGTAAAGTAGTACAACCATTATGGAAGAAAGTATGGTGGTTCCTCAAAAAACTGAAAATAGAACTACCTTATGACCCAGCAATCCCTCTACTGGGTATATATCCCAAAAACTCAGAAACATTGATACGTAAAGACACATGCAGCCCCATGTTTATTGCAGCATTGTTCACAGTGGCCAGGACATGGAAACAACCAAAAAGCCCATCAATAGATGACTGGATAAAGAAGATGTGGCACATATACACTATGGAATACTACTCAGCCATAAGAAATGATGACATCGGAACATTTACAGCAAAATGGTGGGATCTTGATAACATGATACGAAGCGAAATAAGTAAATCAGAAAAAAACAGGAACTGTATTATTCCATACGTAGGTGGGACATAATAGTGAAACTAAGAGACATTGATAAGAGTGTGGTGGTTACGGGGGGGGGAGGGGGGAATGGGAGAGGGATAGGGGGTGGGGAGGGGCACAAAGAAAACAAGATAGAAGGTGACAGAGGACAATCTGACTTTGGGTGGTGGGTATGCAACATAATTGAACGACAAGATAACCTGGACTTGTTATCTTTGAATATATGTATCCTGATTTATTGATGTCACCCCATTAAAAAAATAAAATTATATTAAAAAAAAAAAAAAAAAAAAAAAAAAAAAAAAAAAAAAAAAAAAAAAAGGAGCCCCCATAAAGGTGACTTCTGACTTCTCAACAGAAACACTTGAGGCCAGAAGAGAATGGCAAGAAATATTCAAAGTAATGCAGAATAAGAGCTTACAACCAAGACTACTTTATCCAGCAAGGCTATTGTTTAAAATTGAAGGACAAATAAAAAGCTTTACAGACAAAAACAAAACAAAACAAAACAAAACAAAACAAAAAAAACCCAAAACAACTCAAGGAATTCATTACAACCAAACCAAGGCTGCAAGAAATTCTAAGGGACCTGTTGTAAACAGATCAAAGGAAAAAAAGAATATAGAAAAAGAGGAATACAGTTTTAAAGAATAAAATGGCAATAAACAATTACATATCAGTAATAACCTTAAATGTAAATGGATTAAATGATCCAATCAAAAGACATAGGGTAGCTGCGTGGATAAGAAAACAGGACCCATACATATGCTGTCTACAAGAGACACACCTTAAATCAAAAGATGAACACAACCTGAAGATAAAAGGATGGAAAAAATATTTCATGCAAATGGAAATGAAAAAAAAAGCTCGAGTAGCAATACTTATATCAAACAAAATGGACTTTAAAACAAAGACTATAGTTAGAGATAAAGAAGGTCACTACATAATGATAAAGGGAGCAATCCAACAGGAAAATATAACCATTATAAATATCTACGCACCTAGTATAGGAGCACCTAAATATATAAAGCAGACTTTGATGGACTTAAAGGGTGAGATCAACAGCAATACTATAATAGTAGGGGATTTCAACACCCCATTAACATCATTAGATAGATCCTCAAGAAATAAAATTAACAAAGAAACAGCAGACTTAAAAGACATATTAGATCAACTCAATTTAATAGATATCTTCAGAACCTTTCACCCTAAAACAGCAGAATATACATTTTTTTCAAGTGCTCACGGCACATTCTCTAGAACAGACCACATGTTAGGGCACAAAAGCGGTCTCAACAAATTTAAGAAGATTGAATCATATCGAGCACTTTTTCTGATCACAATGGCATTAAACTAGAAATCAACCACAACAGAAAAACTGAAAAACACTCAAACACTTGGAAACTAAATAGCATGTTATTAAATAGTGAATGGGTAAACAATGAGATCAAAGAAGAAATTAAAAAATTCCTAGAAACAAATGATAATGAGCATACATCAACTCAAAATTTATGGGACAAAGCAAAAGCAGTCCTGAGAGGGAAGTTTATAGCATTACAGGCATACTTCAAGAAGCTAGAAAAAGCTCAAATAAACAACTTGACCTTACATCTAAAGGAACTAGAAAAAGAACAGCAAGTAAAGCCCAGAGCTAATAGAAGGAAGGAAATAATAAAGATCAGAGCAGAAATAAATGACATAGAGCAGTGTTTCCCAACCCTTTTTGTGCCATGCCCCACCTTAACCTTTCTAAAATTTTTATGTCCCCCCCTATGTAACATACATAATTTTTAACATTAAAAAATTGATTTGTTCACTTAATAAACATAAATGATAGGTTCTAGGAAGAAATCACTATGAAATTGTTAACAAAACACAGTAAATAAAATTTCAAAACATATAATGAAAAACAGAAATTTAAATTCCAAATAATTTTAATACAGATTTTTCTATATTAATTTATTATTTTAATTTAGTGTGATCCTTGCGCTTGATGCTTGCTGCACAGAGATTTTATATTAGGTTCCAATTTGGTTAGCTTTAGTCTCAAGTCTCCACGTTGTGTTATATCCAGCCGATTTCTTTTTTTTTTTTTTTACCAGTAAATCATTTACAGCACTAAATCCACATTCAGCTAAAAATGAAGATGGAAATGGTAGCAATAGTTTTCTTGCACATTTGGTTGAATTTGGATATTTGATTTCTGTTTCCTCACAAAGCCATTCCATCGCTCCTTTGATATTAAATAAAGCTTTCACTGACTCATCATTTTGCAATTCTGCGAGTTCTTCTGGATACTGCATATTTGATATATCAGACAAATCCACTAACATTGGCTGCATCATCCATGTTGGGAAATCAATTTGTTTTAAATCAGAAAATCTTTCTTTTAAATCAGCCGATAGAATATTCAAATGGTTGACAATAACAAGTAAGCTGGTATCAGTTACTTCCCATTTTTGGAGCCAATGAAAACTGTTTAAAGTTTTTGTTGTTAATATCTTTCTGACATAACTCAATATTGGTAATGAAACCAAATATCTTTGCTTTTTGCATCGACAAGAGTTTTATTTGTTCCTTGAAGTTGCTTATTTAATATATTTAGTTTTTCAAAGATATCGGCTAAATAACTCACAAATGCTTTACCATCTATTGTTAACAGACACTTCATTTCAGGTTTGTCGCTTAAAAAATCACTAAGAGTATCAAAACAGTTCCATAAATTCTTTTCAAACAGTTTCCTTTAGTTAGCCATCTTACTTCAGTATGAAGTATAAGTCTCACATGATCTTCATTTTGTTCTTCACAAATATTGAGCTTTGAAAAGACGCTCACATTGGCACTAGCTTTAATAGCATTAACACACTTTATTACTGTATGTAATACTTCATTCAGAACAGGCGAGATGTTTTTAGCTACCAAGTTTTCCCTATGAATAACACAATGCACAAGAATCATTTCTGGATTCGCATCTTTCATCAATTTTAAGCAGCCATTTTTCTTGCCCATCATATTGTGAGCACCATCTGAAGCACAAGATGTTATATTTTTCATTGGTATATCATTGACATCTAAGTAGTTTTTTAGCTTATTATATATATCTTTGGAGGTAGTGGTGCTTTCTAATCTTTTACAGAACAACATTTCTTCAGCAAAATGTCCTTTATCAATATATCTTACGTAAGTTATCAATACTGCCTCACTGTCTCTCAAAGTTGATTCATCCATTTGAAAGGAGAATTTTCTTGTTTTTAGCTTTTCAGTAAGTTGTTTTTCAATATCCTCAGTCATTTCATCTATTCTTCTGCTAACAGTATTGTCACTGAGTGGCATAGCTTTTACATCTTTGTCATCTTTTTCAAGAACCTTTTTAAGAAATGCTGATATTGACAGTTTTATTAAATTCTCTCCTATAGTGTGATTTTCTCCAGTTTTAGCGATGAATAAAGAAATTTGATAATTAGCCTCATGAACACGATTATTATTATAGTTGAAGTATGAGCAGTAGAGACTTTAATGTTGTTCTTTTTTCAAAATTTTTCTTTAAAGTTTTAAAGTAACTCAAATCTGAATTAATATGAGCACTATGTTTCGCCCTCAAATGCGCCTCAAGACGACCTTGTTTCATTGATTCGTTGGTCAAGCATTGCTGGCATAAAAGACAAAAAGGAATCCACTCATTATGAACAGCGAGTATGAACCCAAATTTTAAATATTCCCCCGAATATTGACGAGTTTTTTTCTTGCTTGCACCACTCATTTTACTATGGGCTATAAGAAATAAAAATAAGATCAATTAAAAACTAATATTAAAATATGTGTTAAAATATATTCAATGTGACATAGAGTAAACGTGTACTAAAAATTCATATTTATTTAAATGTATATAACACATTTACTACACTACCACTGCAAATCAAAAGGTATCTATAATTTTTCCACTTGACAAAATTTTCTGGAAAGTTATGCTTCTAAAATTAAAATTATCGTGCATGCACTATTATAGCTCCAATAATATTTATAAAATATTAGTGCTTTCTAGCCTCAATGCAAGAAGTACTTAATAAAGAGTTTAATATTGATAAAAATAAAATCAAATACTTACCAATTATATATATACAATATATATATGTATATTTATTAAATCAATGAGCTTTTACAACAGTTTTGACTGACACTTATTTCAAATTAACACCAACTGAATGATGTGAAACACTACAGAAGTTGCGATGGGCCAATTAGGTGAGAATAACTGCGTTGTTTAGCGAGTTTTAAAAACGTTTGAGGTTCCCTGCGGCAGACGGCACGCTCCGCGGTGAACCCAGGAAGAAGTTTACTTGACGACATCAATCACCCAGTTGATATTTTAGTCTCGTCAAACAAAATTATACTTAATAATTATTTACTGCAATTATTTAAGAATTGCATTTTTTGTTAAATTTGGCACTGATATCTAGCATTGCATTTAAATGTCCCGGGGCGAAAGAGTTAAAGTCCTGTCTAGTCCATTTTCAAATTGCCCCCCTTAACTATCGAATTGCCCCCCTGTGGGGCGTTGGCCCCACATTGGGAAACACTGATATAGAGGCTCAAGAAACAATACAGAGGATCAATGAAACCAGGAGCTGGTTCTTTGGAAAGGTAAACAAGATCGATGAATCTTTAACCAGACTCACCAAGAAAAAAAGAGAGAGGACTCAAATAAATAAAATTAGAAACGAGAGTGGAGAAATAACAACTGACACAACAAAAATACAAAATATTGTAAGAAAATACTATGAAGAATTATATGCCAAAAAACTAGACAACCTAGATGAAAAGGACAAATTCCTTGAAACATATAATCTTCCAAAAATAAATCTGGAAGAATCAGAAAACCTAAACAGACCAATTACAACAAATGAGATTGAAACAGCTATCATAAAACTCCCAAAAAAGAAAAGTCTTGGGCCTTATGGCTTCACAAGTGAATTCTACCAAATATTCTAAGAAGAACTAACTCTTATCCTTCTCAAGCTATTTCAAAAAATTCAAGAGGAAGGAAGACTTCCAAGCTCCTTTTATGAGGCGAGCATAATTCTGATTCCAAAACCAGGCAAAGACAACACAAAAAAAGAAAATTATCGGCGAATATTCCTGATGAATTTAGATGCTAAAATCCTCAACAAAACATAAGCAAACCGGATGCAGCAATATATGGAAAAAATCATACACCATGATCAAGTGGGATTTATTCTTGGGAGGCAAGGCTGGTACAATATTCACAAATTGATCAATGTGATTCATCACATAAACAAAAGGAAGGAGAAAAACCACATGATAATTTCTATAGATGCAGAAAAAGCATTTGATAAAACTCAGCACCCATTCATGAACAAAACTCTCAGCAAAGTGGGAATACAGAAAACATATTTCAACATGATAAAGGCCATCTATGGCAAACCCACAGCCAATATCATACTCAATGGGCAAAAGTTAAAAGCAATCGCCCTAAGATCAGGAACAAGGCAGGGGTGCCCCCTTTCACCACTCTTATTCAACATAGTTCTGGAAGTCCTAGCCACAGCAATCCAATAAGAAAAGGAAATAAAAGGCATCCAATTTAGAAAAGAAGAAGTAAAACTATCATTATTTGCAGATGATATAATATAGTATATAGAAAACCCTAAAGTCACAGTCAAAAAACTACTAGACCTGATAAATGAATTTGGCAAGGTGGCAGGATATAAAATCAATACTCAGAAATCAGAGGCATTTTTATACACTAACAATGAACTGTCAGAAAGAGAAATTAAGGAATCAATCCCCTTTACCATTGCAACCAAAAAAATAAAGTACCTAGGAGTAAATTTAACCAGGGAGATTAAAGACTTGTACTCGGAAAATTATAAAACATTGATAAAAGAAATCAAGGAAGATACAAACAAATGGAAGCATATACTGTGCTCATGGTTAGGAAGAATAAACATCATTAAAATGTCTATATTACCCAAAGCAATTTATAAATTCAATGCAATACCAATTAAAATACCAATGACTTACTTCAAAGATATAGAACACATTCCAAAAATTTATATGGAATCAAAAGAGAGCATGATTATCCTCAGCAATCTTGAAAAGGAAGAATAAAGTGGGAGGTATCACACTTCCAGATATCAAGTTATATTATAAGGCCATTGTACTCAAAACAGCCTGGTACTGGCATAAGAACAGGCATATAGATCAATGGAACAGAACTGAGAATCCAGAAATAAACCCACACTTTTATGGACAACTGATTTTTTGACAAAGGAGGTAAGAGTATCATTGGAGTAAAGACAGCCTCTTTAACAAATGGTGTTGGGAAAATTGGACAGCTACCTGCAAAAAAATGAAACTAGACCACCAACTTACACCATTCACAAAAATAAACTCAAAAATGGTATAAAACGACTTAAATGTAAGCCAGTTGAACCATAAGCATCTTAGAAGAAAACATAGGCAGTAGGCTCTCTGACATCTCTCGCAGCAATATATTTGCGATTTATCTCCACAGGCAAGTGAAATAAAGGACAGGATAAACAAATGGGAATTTATCAAACTAAAAAGCTTCTGCACAGCTAAAGACAATAAGAACAGAATAAAAAGACAAACTACACAATGGGAGAATATATTTGACAATGCATCTGATAAGGGGTTAATAACCAAAATTTATAAAGAACTTGTAAAACTTAATACCAGGAAGACAAACAATCCAATCCAAAAATGGGTAAAAGAAATGAATAGACACTTCTCCAAAGAGAACACACAGATGGCCAATAGGCATATGAAAAAATGCTCAATATCACTAATTATTAGAGAAATGCAAATTAAAACCACAATGAGATATCACCTCACACTAGTTAGAATGGCGCTCATCAACAAAACAATACAGAATAAGTGCTGGCGAGGATGTGAGAAAAGGGAACCCTCCTGCACTGCTGGTGGGAATGCAGACTGGTGCAGCCACTGTGGAAAACAGTATGGAGATTCCTCAAGAAATGAAAAATCGAACTGCCTTTTGACCCTGCTATCCCACTGTTAGGAATATACCCCAAGAACACCATAGCACTGTTTGAAAATAAGAAATGCACTCCCATGTTTATGGCAGCATTGTTCAAAATAGCAAAGATCTGGAAACAGCCCAAGTGTCCATCAGAGGATGAGTGGATTAAAAAGCTTTGGTACATGTATACTATGGAATACTACTCAGCCATAAGAAATGATGACATCGGATCTTTTACAACAACATGGATGGACCTTGATAACATTATACAGAGTGAAATAAGTAAATCAGATAAAACTACGAACTACATGATTCCATACATAGGTGGGACATAGAAATGAGACTCAGAGACATGGACAGCAGTGTTGGTGTTACAGGGTGGGGGGAGGGGAGGGAGGGGTTTGGGGGAGTGGAGGAGCACAAAGAAAACCAGTTAGAAGGTGACAGAAGACAATTTTATCAATGTCACCCCATCAAAATTAAAAAAATAATTAAAGAATGTGTCTCATGGCTAATTCAGGCAGTTAGAAGAAAAGTATAAGGATGTTAATTCTGCTTCTCAGGCACATCCTGCAAAAGGGGCCCCAAGCAAATTGGTGATTTGTCTCCTCTGATTTTGCCAATTGGATTAAAAAAAAATAGGTCAGGAATGCCCTGGAATGGAACTAACAATACATGAGCATAAATTTAAAGGACTTTTAGATACTGGAGCTGATTTATCTGTTATTGCTAAGCTACATTGAACTCCTTCCTGGCCCACTCATCCAGCAGCCACAGAGTTACATGGTATAGGGCAGAGTAAATCCCCTCAACAAAGTTCTAGTTTTTTACATGGGGAAGATGAAGAAGGTCATTCTGAATTTCTTAAGCCTTATGCGCTCCCTGGATTGCTAGTTAATTTGTGGGGTAGAGATGTTTTGAAAAATACGGGAGCATTGCCTGTCAGTCCTAATGGTTTAGTCAGTACTCAGATGCTTGATTGGGGATTTTTTGCCCACTAAGGCGACTAGGAAAGAACAGCAAGAAATTCTCACCCCCAATAGAAAATGGCACCCAATACCAGAAGGTGTGGATTAGGATATCAAAATTTAGCATAGGGGCCTTGGTAGCTCCTGCTACCGCATTTATGCATTGTGCAGACCCAATTACTTGGAAATCAGATAATCCTGTATGGGTAGACCAATGGCCCCTTTCTCAGGAGAAGCTTAGGGCAGCTGCTCGATTGGTACAAGAGCAGCTACAGTTTGAGCACATTGAACCATCTAATAGCCCATGGAATACACTTCCATATTTTGATCTTGTCGCCTTCTTGATTATCAAGGGGCATAGGCGACCCTTACAGCATATAGGTTTTGAGCCTCAAAATTATTGTTGTTCCTTTTCTCAAAGGATCAACAACAATGGCTCTGGGAAACTTCCACTAAATGGCAAGTCGCTTTTGCAAATCAATGGACAACTTTATATTGAAACAGTCAACTTAAAATCAGTTTAAAGACTAGAATTATATGCCATTATTATGACTTTTCAGCATTTGCCATATTCCTCCTTTAATCTATATACAGACAGCAAATATTTACTTATGGTTGTTTCCACTATAAATACTGCTGTCTTAGGGACAACTGCGGATGAACTATTTCAGCAGTTCCTCCTTTTTCAGACTTGTATGTCAACATAGAGCTCCATGTTTTATAGGACATACTTGAGCTCACTCCATGCTCCCTGGAGCTTTAGCACAAGGGAATGCCCTTGTTGATCAAGCTACCCAAAAGAAAATTATTTGGAACAACCATGACAGAACAAACAATTCAGTCTTATACTATTCATCACCAGAACCCTGCAGCTCTGTGTAAAGAGCTTCAACTTTCTCAGGAAGCAGCACAGCAGATTGGTAAATCCTGTCCAAGGTGTCTAATCTGTCCCCTCATTTGGAGTTAACCCTCAAGGACTCCTACCAGGACAACTTTGGCAAATGGACGTTACTCATATACCTTCATTTGGCAAACAGCCCTATGTCCACATTACAGTGGATACTTATTTTGGATTTATATACATAGTAACCTCTTCCAGAACAGGAGAGGCTGCTAAGCAGGTTATAGCTCATTGTCTGTATGCATTTTTCTATTACTGCATTTCCTAAACTGGTTAAAACTGACAATGCTCCTGCATATGCAGCAAAAGCATTTACTGTAGTTTGTCAAACCTTTCAAATTATGGGTATTTCTTACAATCTTTAAAGTCAAAGTATTATTAAAGCATACCCAGCCAAAGCAATCTTAAAGAAAAAGAATGAAGCTGGGGGCATTACAATACCTGACTTCAAACTATATTATGGAGCCACGACAATCAAAACAGCATGGTATTGGCAGAAAAATAGACACTCAGACCAATGGAACAGACTAGAAAGCCCAGAAATAAAACCACATATATATGTCAAATAATTTTCTATAAAGGGGCCAACAACACACAATAAAGAAAAGAAAGCCTCTTCAACAAATGGTGCTGAAAAAACAGAAAAGTCACATGCAAAAGAATGAAACTAGACTACAGTTTGTCCCCTTGTACTAAATTTAATTCAAAATAGATCAAAGACCTTAATATAGGACCTGAAACAATAAAGTACATGAAGAAAACATATGTACTGAACTCATGGACCTCGGTTATGAAGAGCATTTTACGAATTTGACTCCAAAGGCAAGGGAAGTGAAGGCAAAGATAAACAAATAAGACCACACACGACTAAGAAGCTTTTGCACAGCAAGAGAATCTGACAACAAAACAAACAGATAGACAACTAAATGGGAGACGATATTTTCAAAAAACAGAATAGATTAGGGCCTAATATCCAAAATAAACAAAGAACTCATAAAACTCAACAACAAACAAACAAGCATGCCAATAAAAAATGGGAAGAGGACATGAACAGATACTTCTCCCAGGAAGGAATACAAATGGCCAACAGATATATGAAAACTTATTCATCTTCATTAGCTCTTAGAGAAATGCAAATCAAAACTACAATGAGTTACCACCTCACACCTGTTACATTGACTATTATCAGCAAGACAGGTAATAACAAGTGTTGGAGAGGCTGTGGAGAAAAAGGAACCCTCATCCACTGTTGGTGGGAATGTAAAGTAGTACAACCATTATGGAAGAAAATATAGTAGTTTCTCAAAAAACTAAAAATATAACTACCATATGACCCAGCAATCCTTCTACTGGGTATATACCCCCAAAACTCAAAAACACTGGTATGTAAAGACACATGCAGCCCCATGTTCATTGCAGCATTGTTCACAATGGCGAAGATATGGAAACAACCAAAAAGCCCTTCAATAGATGACTGGATAAAGAAGATGTGGTACATATATACTGTGGAATACTACTCAGCCATAAGAAATGATGACATCCGATCATTTACAACAACATGGATGGAGCTTGATAACATACTGAGTGAAATAATTAAATCAGAAAAAACTAAGAACTGTATGATTCCATATATAAGTGGGACATAAAAATGAGACTCAGGGACATGGACAAAAGTGTAGTGGTTACCAGGGTAGGGGGAGGGAGGTGAGGGAGGGGATGGTGGAGGAGAGGGGCGCAAAGAAAACCAGATAGGATGTGATGGAGAACAATTTGACTTTGGGTGATGGGTATACAACATAATCAAATGTGAAAATAACCTGGAGATGTTTTTTCTGAATCTATGTACCCTTATTAATCAATGTCACCCCATTAAAATTAATAATAAAAATTAAAAAAAAATTTTAAAAGACCCAAATAGTTTAAATTTTTAAAAAAATAGTGAAAAGGAATTGGAAATTGAAGTATACAGTTAATGACCGTTAAGAAACTAGCTGAAAAGTAGCATAATTTTGTGCTATACTTATGGTCATATATTTGAATATTAAATTTACACTCCCTTCAAATCTCTTGTCAATCAAGCTTTGTTGTTGTTTTTTAGAGAAAAACTGAAATGTGGTCAACAACTTATACCTGGGCTTAGCTCTAATGAATGGCTTGTGTTTCTGAGGCAATCTGGATGTTGAACTTTAGACATAAATTTTTCTAGAATTAGAAAATTGTCTGTATTATAGAATTATACACCTGAAATGAATAATTTATTAACAAATGTTACCTTAATAGATTTAATTCAAAAGAAAAAAAAGAAAATGGAAAGGAAAGAAAATTGCATTTCAGTCCAAAGGGTAATGATAGGATTCTGAGACATGATTATGGAAACATATGCTTTGCATTTCCACTCCCAAATATTGTACTTGTTTCTCATAATACCACAGATGACTCTTTGCTTCCTGTCCCCTTTGTTTTCTCTTTAAAATGTGTCCCAAATATTGATAGTAAAAAATTTACCATATATCTTGTATCTGAAATTACCTTTTTAAGTAGGGTCAAACTTCCTGCTTGGCATAGATTCGTAAGAAAGAAAATGATGGCTTCATTTCCTAAAACTAGGAGATGGTGTTTCAGCAAAAAAAAAAAAAAAAAAAAAAAAAAAAAAAAAAAAAAAAAAAATGCTACTAAATTGGAGCCACAATGGTGCTATCATCAGCAAATCTCTTTCTATGAAAACCCTGAGTGCTATGTGGAGGAGGAGTGTCTGCCTAAGTTTCACCTTCATCAGCAGTTCTTACATTTGTCTGTTTACATAATTTATTATTTTGCATTTATGTTATGCCCTGCTGCTGATCCTCTTTTCTTGCCCAATTCAAGGAGAAAAAGGTCAGATGTGGGCCTTGATAGTTTTTTTCACATAAATAATTTTCTATGAAACTCACTCCAAAGGTGACCCTATTAGATTTCTTAGTCTGATTTCAAACTTCATTGTAGACCATACACTTAAACCTGTACGAAAAGGAACTGATCTAGACAATAAAATAATCATCATCCTTCAAGCACTGAGTTTCTCAGAGCCTTAACTGATCATAACAACTCTCTCAGTTGTTGATTATTCTGGACAGCTTTAACACTAAATGTCTGTTTTGGCCACTAAAACTGAGTTCAAATTCTGCTAGATCGAGAATGCTATGGAGAAGTTCAAAAGCTCCCAGTGTTAATGGGCAATAAAAATCTAGTGGCATCTAGGCCTCCTGAAATCAGGTTAAATTGTAATGGCTGACAGTAATACCACAAATGGTCCTAAGAGTACCAGCTTTACCTTAAAATGTGTTATATGGTCAAATCAAAATATGCAATTTTGTTGCTCACTGGTAATTGATATATGTTTCCCCCCCCCACACACACACACATCTGAGGATCTAATCTATTGATGAGATTCAAATTAAAGGCTATGAACTGCAGAAAATACAGTCATCTCAAAGCCTAAATTGCACATGTAGAGAATATTATAAATAAGAGTTCTTTAGAGGTTATTTTATTAAGCAGCTACATTGTTGCAGTACCTTGAAGCTCACTCTATTCTGACTTAGGACAGTGAAGTGACTTATTGTCTTTACCTGGTGCCACATGAACAAAAAATTATTGTTTGGGCTGAGAGCTCTTCTCGGTTGAACAATATTTCTTACTTGGAATTTTTAGGATCTAATCTAGACTAATGTGTTTTTTCTTCCTTTGTGTGCCTCTTCTGGTTACACACAAACTCTGGCATGTTACTTGGAAGAAGACTACTCTGGCTGATTTATAACTGATGAACTATGTATTCAAATCTTATGAATAACAGTAGACTTTCCTGTCTAGAAGTGAAATATCTATAACTAGAAAATGCAATATAGTTTGTGGTTTCTTGGTCTAGGATCTGCCACAACCTATGAAATTTATTATGTTTTTTTTTTCTTAAATATCTACTCTGGTATTAGTCTCAGGATTCGGTATCTCTTGACAGTTAGATTATTATTTTTTTCCATCTTGCTTGACAGCAGAGTTTATTAATTCTACACCCTCTCCATTTGTCATTTAAGAGATGATATGCCCATACTATGTATTGACAATAATCTGGCAGAGCAAAAATTATTGTCATTTAGGAAGAATGTGAATTATACCTCAATCATGTCAGTTACTGCTTATTAGTTCATTTTTGAGACTCCACTGCGTTTGTGATAATTATTTCACAACAATAACAAAAGGATAATATATGACAACTGACACTGAGTATAATATTAGACCTGGGAATTAAAGAAATATTTGAATTATTACCTTGTTTTTTCACCAATTTAGTGTACATCATATTTGTGTTTGTTTTATAAACTGAAAAGTGAAAAAGCTGTTATAACTTCTCTTCTCCATAGTACTACAATAATTTACTTGTTATTATTTAGTGTGTGATATTTTTTTATTTTATTTAGACAATTAATTTTAACATGGTGACATTGATCAGTTAGAGTATATAAATTCAGAGAAAACATCTACAGATCATTTTGACATTTGACTATGGTGTGTGATATTTTTACTTGCTCTAACAACTTTAAAATTGTCTACATGAAAGTAAATTATGTAGAATAGTGATACTTTAATAATATTCCATATATACACTATTCCCTTTTATGTCACATTATCCTGTTTTACACAAAACAATGCTGTAAAGTAGTTTTTACATAATAATTAAAAGTTTAGAATTTAAGTAGTTATATTTACAAGACCTTGTTTATAATATTTTTCAGCCAGTCAGTTCTAAACTTCTTACTTTGATACAAGTGAAACTAAAACTACTCAATATGGAGGCCATTATAAAAATAGATGTAAGATTCATTTTCTTACTTTTCTCTGTTGCTCTTTATTTACTACCTAGCTGTAAAGAGCTGTATTGTACCCATCCCAATAAAAATTGCATGGTAATAGGCTATTATCAGGGAAACTTTTCAGTTAAGTGAATGAAACAGGATGGTTTAAGGTGTGCTCTTTATATCCTCCCACTGCTTTACTCATGCTATTTCTCCTTTGCCTTAATATTTATTAATTACAAAATATTTCAGTCTAAATAAATATTTTTAATACTTTATTACTTTGGTATACATACAAATACAACAGAGCCTAGCTTAGTGATAAAAATTTTTTGTTCACATTTGCAAATGGTTACTAATAAAAACAATAAGTTCTCTTAAAATGTCTTTTCTTCTGGCAATTGTTTTCCTTATAAATTATATAAAGAGGAAGTTCATTTTATTGTCTATTGGATCACAAACTGGAAAATATGTAATTCAATGCAATTTTACTCTGGCTACCCTGTTGAATATCAGAACTTTCTTACGTACTTTCCTCTTGTGTCCAAAGGGACTATGAAAAGTATTGAATATTTAAAGGAGCACTTTGTCAGTCAGAAGTATATGCATATTTGTCATACATAGTGATATATACATATGTTTTTATACATAGTAATATATACATATACAAGGAGACCTCGGGTTACAACAGTCTCCACATACAATGTTTCGGGTTTACAATGCTTACTCCCATAAAAACTTAAAAAAATTGAGACATGAGTGTTTTGGCTTATGCCTTTAGCATTGTACTTTTTTTACACTCCTTTTTTTGTCTCTTTTTCTGTTACTACAGTATAGTATACAGTGCAGTATATTTATGTCTTTTTCTTTGTTTTGTTGCTTAGTTGTGTTTTTATGTTCTAGATTATGATTTTACAGCTGTGTTATAATAGGTAAGTGACTTAGGCTAGGGTGTGTTTTGATTTACACTAAAATTTGGATTACATCATTGTCGTAGGGACAGAACTCTGTCGTAACCCAAGGACCCCCCATATATATATATACACACACACACACACACACAAACACACACACACACACACATATCACTAGCATTACCACATTACCCATCCGGCAAAGCAAATATCATTGCTATCTAGGAAGAAAGTGATTTATGAGCCTGAGGTAAGCCTACTGCACTGATGTGGGTTATTCAACAACAAAAAGTGGATGATCTATTACAACTGGCACTAAGTATAATATTATGGTTGGTATTCAAAAATATTTGAATTTCTGCCTTGGCTTTTTCACTATTTTGTGTATATTTGTTATCTTAAACATTACTTAATAACTTAGGATATTCACTCCATCTTTTAAACCATAAGTTTGTTACTATGGTGGCATTTTAATGTGAATATTTGAAAAAAGAAGAATCTGAACATTTTATTTTATTTTAGAAATATTATTTTCTTAATAAACCCAATTATGTTTTTTTATTAAATTTATTGGTGTAACAGTGAAATCCACAGAATGGAAAAATATATTTGCTAAAATGATACATCTAATAAGGGGTTAATTTCCAAAATATATGAAGAATTTATACAACTCAACACCTAGAAGACAAACAACCCAATTAAAAATTGGGCAAAGATCTTAAATAGACAGTTCTTTAAAGAAGATGTACAAGTGGCCAATGCATGTATAAAAAAAATGTTCAACATCACTAACCCTCAGAAAGATGCAAATTAAAATCACAATAACAATCTGTGCATTTTAGTCTGTGACATGGTTATGTATCTAAATGGTAAATGCACTACTGTACAAATATTGGCTAGGTTAAGAACTTTAATCTACACAAAGAAATTATGCATTTTGACTGGACTGAGTCAGGTTGTAAATAGCCATAATTGTAATGGAAATTCTAAGAGCATGGTGTCTGCTTTTTTAAACTGCCTTTATTGAGCTCTTTTTCAACTATTGTACCTGTGAATATTAAGGAAACTTAATTCCTGGCAGATACTTGTTTTTAATACTGTTATTACAGGTTTCCTTTTTTTTTTTCCGATTACACAACAAAGCTTTATTGTCTAGCTTGGCCAAGCAGCCACTCCTCCAAAAGTGGTCTGAGGGAGCACACGTCGGCCCTTTGTTCTATGTGGTTTTTATAGTTTTGTAAGTGGGAAGTACAGAAGCAAAAATTGTAATTAGGAGCCCTTTACCACTATTGGTTATAGTCATATGTCCTTTAACATGATAGGACCACGTTCAGTTTGCAAGCCATACATCCTTTTGGAGAAAACAAAATTTGCAAGTCAACACAATGGCAGAAAGATATCTTTTTACATATTAAAAGGAATTCCCATATTATCTAGTGTTCATCTGCTATCTCTCTGTCCAGAGTCACACGTGTTAACTACATGCATTTACATAGGAGAGGTAGTTTCCATGTGGACAAAAGCCCGCAAATGGTTCATAGTTATAAGAAAAGGTTTATTTTGGCTTTTCTCTCCCTGCACCTGGCTAGCCATTCACCCTTTTCCCCAAAGGTGTGGTGGAATGTCTGGGGATCCATGTTTTCCTCCCCTTTGCATTTACAATACAATGCCAAGGGCCATCCTGGTTATGCCAATCACACAGTACAGAGACTATTCTCACAATTTCTCTGCACACCTTAACCAAAATTAATAAAATGTTCTCCAAACCTCTTAAAATATTAATATTAATTCTGTAGTTATTGGTACCTTACAACACCTGCGGGTAAAGTGGCGCAGTGGCTCCTCACAAATAAGTTTGTAAAATGTGATTTTTATGTTTGCTCCCTTATAGTTTGTATTGGGGGCTGGGCAGCACCAGGTATATGTCTGTGAAACTGCAAATTACCTTCCTGCTTTGGAAGGTCCATTGCCTTGCTAATGTTTGCTGTAGGAAAGGTTTTCTTGCCAAAAAGTTTTGATAAGGAGAGAAGGCAGACAGAGAGAAGCCATGTTTGCAGTGAGAACAGAGAGAATGAGGGTGTGCAGATGGGGAACCAGAAGTGAGGGGCTTTGTGAGCTCGGTAAGACTGGTAAGGCCTTTTATTCTAGGAGGAGCCAGAGAAGATTCTCCTGGTTGTAGAACCAGAGAATGTGTCAGTGGCTCAGGGAGCCCTGAGTGAAAGAGAAGTGTTTTCCCTGTGATTGTTTGCTTGTTAGCTGGTGAAAGACTTTAATAAAGGATTGGCCCACCATTTTTGGCTCCACTCTTTGTTTACCATCTGCCCAAATCTTTTTTTATATAAATAAATTTTTATTTTAATGGGGTGACATCAATAAATTAGTGTACATATATTCAAAGAAAACATGTCCATGTTATCTTGTCATTCAATTCTGTTGCATACCCATATCACGCAAAGTCAGATTGTCCTTCGTAACCTTCTATCTAGTTTTCTTTGTGCCCCTCCTCCTCCCCCTCCTCGTCTCCCTTCTTCCCTCCCCTCACCCCCCGTAACCACCACACTCTGGTCTATGTCTCTTAGTCTTGTTTTTATCTCCCACCAATGTATGGAATCCTGCAGTTCTTGTTTTTTTCTGATTTACTTATTTCACTCCTTATAATGTTATCAAGATCCCACCATTTTGTTGTAAGTGATCCGATGTCATCATTTTTTATGGCTGAATAGTTTACCATGGTGTATATGTGCCACATATTCTTTATCTAGTCTTATATTCTTTGTTTTACAGTGATTAAAGCCTTTAAGCAAACTCTTGGCCAATACAGCAAGAATCCATAAAAGAGTAGTGTCCTTAACATGTTCACCAAGTCCAAGCCCCAACACCATGCCAAATCCCTGAAAAATGCAACTCAATCCCAGTTCAGTCTGTTAGGAGCTGTCACAAGGAGTAGGAGTCCAGGAAAAGTCCACATCCAGAAAAAGTCTGCATGGCACTGGAATTGTTGTCACAATTCTACACTTTGCAGCCCACGTCCAAGTCCCAATGACTGCTGCTTCTGGCTGGTAATGATTTAGGTAGACTGGAAAAGCCATCTGCAGCATGTGTGGATATGGAACTTCTGTTCTCCTCTGCCTGGAGAGATAAGACCAGGTTGCTTTTCCCTGGAGCTCTGTGACTGTGGCTTGATAAAGAGAACCTTGGGATACACTCAGCTGGGTGGCAAAGGTAGGTTCATAATAGAAGTTGGCAAAAGGGGGAAAGAGAGCTCTAAATTAGGAGTAGGTCCCAGCCTGAAATATGAGTGGGGCATTGAGGTAGGAGGAATAAAGGAAACATTATATATTAAACAAAGCAGCAGAAAATAGGACTATCAACACCCACAACAGAAATCTTCGAGGGAAGAATAAAAAACCTGACTATTCAGGCAAAACATAGTTAAGTGGCCCTTGTGCAAATGAGATCAGTTTACCTGCTCCTTGGAAGAAATACCCTAGGCTCATCCACAGTGTCGTAGATGGGGCAGACGGTCCTGGGCACCTTCAGCCTTCCATGGCAAACCCCAGCATTCTGGACAAGGTTAGGTCATAGGTGGCTGGAGCAGGGCTGGAAGAGACTGAACCCTCCCTTAGAGGAGCGAGGGGGAAGCCTACCTTCAAGTGTCCCTTTTTCCTCACAGCAGAGGCATGTAAGTCCGGCAGGCTTTAGCTCAATGACCTTCCTTTCCACTACTGAAGCAGGACCCAGAGGGCATCCTATGAGATCCCTTTGGGGCGTTGGAACCTTTAAGGGCGTGTCCTAAAAGCTGGTATTTCCCCTGATCTCTATTGGGCTTTTTCTGCTTCTTGGTATCTTAAAAGCCATGCTCAGAAGATCTCGCTGAGAAGTTTGAGGATCCCCATCCACCTATATAAATATTTTCCATATATCAGGAGCTATTTGGAAAAAGAAAAAACAGTGTTATTAGCTGGATCAAATAAAGAAGGTAGTAGTTTGCAGAAGAAAAAGATTTGGCATCTCCTGTTCATCAGCATTCAAAAGAAATTTAATTTTTTTTAAGTTAAAAAGCATGATATGGTAGACCCGTAGGAGTTCCAGGATATGACTACCCCCTTTTAAATTTTTTTTTAAATTGACCTTAAAATATTTTCTTGGTACACTTTAATAATACCTTAACTTTAAAGATTGTAAGAATGACAAAATACAGTAAATGCTTTTGCTCCATATGTAGGAGCATTTTCAGTTTAACCAGTTTAGGAAATCCAATAATAGAACAATGCATACAGACAATGAGCTATAACATGCTTAGCAGCCTTTCCTGTTCTGACAGAGGTTGCTATAAACCCAGAATATGTATCCACTGTAACGTGGACATAGGACTGTTTGCCAAATGAAGGTATATGAGTAACATCCATTTGTCAAAGTTGTCCTGGTAGGGGTCCTTGAGGGTTAACTCCAAATGAAGGGGCAGATTGTACTATAGGACCCCTTGGACAGGGTTTCCCAATCTGTTGTGCTGCTTCCCGAGAAATTTGAAACTGTTTACACAGGGCTGCAGTATTCTGGTGATGAATAGTATGAGACTGAATTGCTTGATCTGTCATGGTTGCTTCAAATAATTTTCTTTTCGGTAGCTTGATCAACAAGAGCATTCCTAGGCCCTGGCCGGTTGGCTCAGTAGTAGAGCATCGGCTTGGCATGCAGGACTCCTGGGTTCAATTCCCAGCCAGAGCACACAGAAGAAGCGCCCATCTCCCTCTCCACCCCTCCTCCTCCCCTTCCTCTCTGTCTTTCTCTTCCCCTCCTGCAGCCAAGGCTCCACCGGATCAAAGCCAGCCCAGACGCTAAGGATGGCCCCGTGTCCTCTGCCCCAGGTGCTAGAATGGCTCTGGTTGCAACAGAGCAACACCCCAAATGGGCAGAGCACCCCCCCCATTAGGCATGCTGGGTGGATCCCGGTTGGGCACATGAGGGTGTCTGACTGCCTCCCCGTTTCCAACTTCAGAAAAATATAAAAAAAGAAAAAGAAAGAAAAAGAAACAAAAAAAAGGGCATTCCCTTGTGCAAAAGCTCCAGGAAACATGGAGTGAGCTCGAGTATGTCCTATAAAACATGGAACTCTATGTTGACATACAAGTCTTTGAAGAAGGAGGAACTGCTGAAATAGTTCATCAGCATTTGTCCCTAAGACAGCAGTCTTTATAGTGGAAACACCATAAGTAAATATTTGTTGTCTGTATATAGATTAAAGGGGGAATATGGCAAATGCTGAAAAGCCATGATAATGGCAAATAATTCTAGACTTTGAGCTGATTTTAAGTTGACAGTTTCAGTATAAAGTTATCATTGATTTGCAAGAGCGATTTGCCATTTAGTGGAAGTTTCCCAGAGCCATTGTTGTTGATCCTTTGAAAAAAGGAAAAACAATAATTTTGAGGCTCAAAACCTATAAGCTGTAAGGGTCGCCTATGCCCCTTGATAATCCAGGAGGCGACAAGATCAAAATATGGAAGTGTATTCCATGGGCTATTAGATGGTTCAATATGCCCAAGCTGCCCTTGTACCAATTGAGCAGCTGCCCTAAGCTTCTCCTGAGAAAGGGGCCATTGGTCTACCCATACAGGATTATCTGATTTCCAAGTAATTGGGTCTGCACAATGCATAAATGCGGTAGCAGGAGCTACCAAGGCCCCTATGCTAAATTTTGATATCCTAATCCACACCTTCTGGTATTGGGTGCCATTTCTATGGGGGTGAGAATTTCTTGCTGTTCTTTCCCTAGTCCCTTAGTGGGCAAAAATCCCCAATCAAGCATCTGAGTACTGACTAAACCATTAGGACTGACAGGCAATGCTCCCGTATTTTTCAAAACATCTCTACCCCACAAATTAACTAGCAATCCAGGGAGCGCATAAGGCTTAAGAAATTCAGAATGACCTTCTTCATCTTCCCCATGTAAAAAACTAGAACTTTGTTGAGGGGATTTACTCTGCCCTATACCTTGTAATACTGAGGCTGCTGCATGAGTGGGCCAGGAATGAGTCCATTGTAGCTTAACAATAACAGATACATCAGCTCCAGTATCTAAAAGTTCTTTAAATTTATGCCCTTGTATTGTTAGCTCCATTTCAGGGTGTTCCTGACCTATTTTTTTAAAATCCAATTGGCAAAATCAGAGGAGCCAAATCGCCAATTTTCTTGGGGCACCTTTTGCAGAATGTGGCTTGCCTGAGAAGCAGAATTAGCATCCTTATACTATTCTTCTAACTGCCGGAATTAGCTCTGAGACAATTTTTTTTGATTAATTTTAATGGGGTGACATTGATTAATCAGGGTACATATGTTCAGAGAAAACAGCTCTAGGTTATTTGACATTTGCTTATGCTGAATTCCCATCACCCAAAGGACAATTGTCTTCCGTCACATTCTAACTGGTTTTCTTTGTGCCCCTCCCCTCCCAAACCCCCTCCTTCTCCTCCCCCACCCACTCCATAACCCCCACACTCTTGTCCATATCTCTGAGTCTCATTTTTATGTCCCACCTATGTATGGAATCATATAGTTCTTAGTTTTTTCTGATTTACTTATTTCACTCAGTATAATGTTATCAAGGTCCATTCATGTTGTTGTAAATGATCCAATGTCATAATTTCTTATGGCTGAGTAGTATTCTATAGTATACATGTACCAAAGCTTTTAATCCACTCGTCCACTAATGGACACTTGGGCTGTTTCCAGATCTTCGCTATTGTGAACATAGGGGTGCAATTCTTCTTTTCAAACAGTGCTATGGTGTTCTTGGGGTATATTCCTAACAGTGGGATAGCAGGGTCAAAAGGCAGTTCGATTTTTCATTTCTTGAGGAATCTCCATACTGTTTTCCACAGTGGCTGCACCAGTCTGGATTCCCACCAGCAGTGCAGGAGGGTTCCCTTTTCTCCACATCCTCGCCAGCACTTATTCTGTGTTGTTTTGTTGATGAGCGCCATTCTGACTGATGTGAGGTGATATCTCATTGTGGTTTTAATTTGCATTTCTCTAATGATTAGAGAAGTTGAGTATTTTTTTATATGCCTATTGGCCATCTGTATGTCCTCTTTGGAGAAGTGTCTATTTATTTCTTTTGCCCATTTTTGGATTGGATTGTTTGTCTTCCTGGTATTAAGTTTTACAAGTTCTTTATAAATTTTGGTTATTAACCCCTTATCAGACGCATTGTCAAATATATTCTCCCATTGTGTAGTTTGTCTTTTTTATTCTGTTCTTATTGTCTTTAGCTGTGCAGAAGCTTTTTAGTTTGATGTAGTCTCATTTTTTTTATCCTGTACTTTATTTCACTTGCCTGTGGAGACAAATTGGCAAATATATTGCTGCGAGATATGTCAGAGACCTTACTGTCTATGTTTTTTTCTAAGATGCTTATAGTTTCACAGCTTACATTTAAGTCTTTTATCCATTTTGAGTTGATTTTTGTGAACGGTGTAAGTTGGTGGTCTAGTTACATTTTTTTGCAAGTAGCTGTCCAATTTTCCCAACATCATTTGTTGAAGAGGCTGTCTTTTTTTTTTAAATTTTTTAATTTTTATTTATTCATTTTAGAGAGGAGAGAGAGAGAGACAGAGAGAGAGAGGAGAGAGAGACATGGGGGAGGAGCTGGAAGCATCAACTCCCATATGTGCCTTGACCAGGCAAGCCCAGGGTTTCGAACCGGTGACCTCAGCATTTCCAGGTCGACGCTTTATCCACTGCACCACCACAGGTCAGGCGAAGAGGCTGTCTTTATTCCAATGTATGCTCTTACCTCCTTTGTCAAATATCAATTTTTCATAAAGTTGTGCATTTATTTCTGGATTCTCAGTTCTGTTCCATTGATCTATATGCCTGTTCTGATGCCAGTACCAGGCTGTTTTGAGTACAATGGCCTTATACTATAACTTGATATCCGTAAGTGTGATACCTCCCACTTTATTCTTCCTTTTCAAGATTGCTGAGGCTATTTGTGTTCTCTTTTGGTTCCATATATAAAGTTTTGGAATATGTGTTCTATATCTTTGAAGTAAGTCATTGATATTTTAATTGGTATTGCATTGAATGTATAAATTGCTTTGGGTAATATAGACATTTTAATGATGTTTATTCATCCTAACCATGAGCACAGTATATGCTTCCACTTGTTTGTGTCTTCCCTGATTTTTTTTTATTAATGTTTTATAATTTTCTGAGTACAAGTCTTTAATCTCCCTCGTTAAATTAATTCCTAGGTACATTATTTTTTTTGGTTACAATGGTAAAGGGGATTAATTTTTTAATGTCTCTTTCTGCGAGTTCACTGTTAGTGTATAAAAATATTTCTAATTTCTGAGTATTAATTATACATCCTGCCACTTTGCTGAATTCATTTATCAGGTACCATCGTTTTTTGACTGAGACTTTAGCAGGGGTCCCCAAACTACAGCCCGCGGGCCGCAATGCAGCCCCCTGAGGCCATTTATCCAGCCCCCACTGCACTTCTGGAAGGGGCACTTCTTTCATTGGTGGTCAGTGAGAGGACCACTGTATTTGGCAGCCCTCCAATGGTCTGAGGGACAGTGAACTGGCCCCCTGTATAAAAAGTTTGGAGACCTCCCCTGCTAGGGTTTTCTATATACAATATCATATCATCTGCAAATAATGATAATTTTACTTCTTCTTTTCCAATTTGGATGCCTTTTATTTCTTTTTCTTGTCTGATTGCTGTGGCTAGGACTTCCAGAACTATGTTGAATAAGAGTGGTGAAAGGGGGCACCCCTGCCTTTTTTCTGATCTTAAGGGGATTGCTTTTAATTTTTGCCCATTGAGTAGGATGTTGGCTGTGGGTTTGTCATAAATAGCCTTTATCATGTTGAGGTTTGTTGCCTGTGTTCCCACTTTGCTGAGAGTTTTGATCATGAATGGGTGCTGGATTTTATCAAATGCTTTTTCTGCATCTATTGAAATTATCATATGGTTTTTTCTTTCTTTTTGTTTATGTGATGAATCACATTGATTGATTTGTGAATATCATACCAGCCTTGCCTCCCAAGGATAAATCCCACTTGCTAATGGTGTATGATTTTTTTTTTTTATATATTGCTGGATCCAATTTGCTAATATTTTTTGAGGATTTTAGCATCTAAATTCATCTGGGATATTGACCTATAATTTTCTTTCTTTGTGTTGTCTTTGCCTGGTTTTGGAATCAGAATTATGCTCACCTCATAAAAGGAGTTTGGAATTTTCCTTACTCTTAAATTTTTTGAAATAGCTTGAGAAGGATAGGAGTTAGTTCTTCTTTGAATATTTGGTAGAATTCACTTGTGATGCCATCAGGCCCAGGACTTTTCTTCTTGGGGAGTTTTTTGATAACTGTTTCAATCTTATTTGTTGTAATTGGTCTGTTTAGGTTTTCTGATTCTTCCAGGTTAATTTTTGGAAGACTATATGTTTCAAAGAATTTGTCCATTTCATCTAGGTTGTCTAGTTTTTTGACGTACAGTTTTTCATTGTATTTTCTTACAATATTTTGTATTTCTGTTGTGTCAGTTGTTATTTCTCCACTCTCGTTTCTAATTTTATTTATTTGAGTTCTCTCTCTTTTTTTCTTGGTGAGTCTGGTTAAGGGTTCATCAATCTTGTTTACCTTTTCAAAGAACCAGCTCTTGGTTTCATTGATCCTCTGTATTGTTTCTTTAGTTTTTATGTCATTTATTTCTGCTCTGATCTTTATTATTTCCTTTCTTCTACTAGCTCTGGACTTTACTTGCTGTTCTTTTTCTAGTTCTTTTAGATATAGGGTCAAGTATTGTATTTGAGCTTTTTCTAGGTTCTTAAGGTATGCCTGTAATGCTATGAACTTTCCTCTCAAGATTGCTTTTGCTGTGCCCCATACATTTTGAGTTGATATATGCTCATTATCATTCATTTCTAGGAATTTTTTTATTTCTTCTTTGATCTTATTGTTTACCCATTCCTTATTTAATAACGTGCTATTTAGTTTCCAAGTGTTTGAGTATTTTTCAGTTTTTCTGTTTTGGTTTATATTTAGTTTCATGCCATTATGATCAGAGAAAGTTCTCGATATGATTTCAATCTTCTTAAATTTGTTGAGACCACTTTTGTGCCCTAACATGTGGTCTATTCTAGAGAATGTACCATGAGCACTTTAAAAGAATGTATATTCTGCTGCTTTAGGGTGAAAAGTTCTGAAGATATCTATTAAATCAAGTTGATCTATTATGTCCTTTAATCTGCTGTTTCTTTTTTAATTTTCTTTCTTGAGGATCTATCTAGTGATGTTAGTGGGGTATTGAAATCCCCTACTATTATAGTATTGCTGTTGATCTTGCCCTTTAAATCCATCAAAGTCTGCTTTATATATGTAGGTGCTCTTATATTAGGTGCGTAAATATTTATAATGGTTATATCTTCCTGTTGGATTGCTCCCTTTATCATTATGTAGTGACCTTCTTTACCTCTAACTATAGTCTTTGTTTTAAAGTCCATTTTGTCTGTTATAAGTATTGCTACCCCAGCTTTTTTTTCATTTCTATTTGCGTGAAATATTTTTTTTCATTCTTTTATCTTCAGTGTATGTGCATCTTTTTTTTTAAGGTGTGTGTCCTGTAGACAGCATATGTATGGGTCCTGTGTTCCTATCCATGCAGCTACCCTATGGCTTTTGATTGGATCATTTAATCCATTTACATTTATGGTTATTATTGATATGTAATTTTTATTGCCGTTTTATTCTTTAAAATTGTATTCCTCTTTTGCTATATTCTTTTTCTGCTTTGATCTGTTTACAACAGGCCTCTTAGCATTTCTTGCAGCCTTGGTTTGGTTGTAGTAAATTCCTTGAGTTTTTTTTTTTTTTTTTTTTTTTTGGTCTGGAAAGCTTTTTATTTCTCCTTCAATTTTAAAAAATAGCCTTGCTGGATAAAGTAGTCTTCGTTGTAGGTTCTTGTTCTGCATTACTTTCAATATTTCTTGCCATTCCCTTCTGGTCTCAAGTGTTTCTCTTGAGAAATTGGAAGTCATTCTTATGAGGGCTCCTTTTTAGGTGATAGTCTTTTTTTTTTCTAGCAGCTTTTAATATTTTCTCTTTATAACTTAGCTTTGGTATTTTAAATATGATATGTCTTGATGTTGATTTCTTTCGGTTTCTCTTTAATGGAGTTCTCTGTGCTTCCTGAACATGTGAGATGTTTTCCTGCCTTAACTGAGGGAAGTTTTCAGCTATGACATGCTTGAACAAAGTCTCTATCCCTTGTTCTTTCTCTTCTTCTTCAGGAACCCCTATGATGGGGATGTTATTTCTCTTCATTTTGTCAGAGAGCTCTCTTAGGTTTTCCTCAGACTTTTTGAGTCTCTTTTCTTTTTTCTGCTCTTTTTCCATGCCTTTATTTATCTTGTCCTCTAACTTGCTGATTCGATTCTCAGCTTCATCCATCCTGCTTTTAATTTTTTCTATCGTGTTCTTCATTTCTGATATTATATTTGTCATTTCTGACTGATTCTTTTTTATATTTGCTATCTCTTTATTTAGGTGTTCATAATGACCATCTATTGTTCTAATATCTTTGAGCATCTTAACAATCATTATTTTAAATGCTGCATCTGGTAATTTGGTTATATCTGATTCATTCAGGTCCTTTTCTGGGGATTTCTCTTGATTCAATTATGTTGCATTTCTCTGCCTTCTCGTCTTCTCTGTGTAAAAGAAGGTCTTGGCCACTGGAGTCCACTGGGTGTGGCCTCTGTTTCCTAGGTATGGTCTGTGTGCAGGCCCACCACCCCCTCTGCTGTTGCATCTTTGGGCATTTGGATATGGGTGTTGCCGGTGCCTGCCCACTGTGGCTGTTGCTGTGGTTTCTGCCTCTCCTTCACAGGAGTGGCTGTGATCATGTGCTTGGGTGTACAAGCCTTGGTAGCCTTGGCCTTCACCCCACCCCCATGGGTGGCGTTATGCTCGGCCCTGAGGGCAGTGGCGAGCACTTTTGCTGAGCTGTGGGTCTCTGCCTGTTTCCGGGCTTCTGCCTCGCCCTTGTAGGAGGAGCCCACTTGTGGGACAGCTGTAAGCCTTGGCTCCACAGGCCAGGTGGAACTGTGTGCCCATGCTCAGTAGCAGGACTCTGCCTGTTCTGGGTTTTTGGCTCCACCTCTGCTGGAGGACCTGGCTTCCAAGTCAGGCCACAAGCTTTAGTTTCGTGAGTGGGGCAAGGCTGTGCTCCTGCGCCCTTGCTCAAGGGCTGGTCTCCACCCCTTCTGGGGTTCCCGCCTTTCCCCTGCAGGCTGGATTGCAGGCGGCCTGCAGCTGGGCTTGACCACTTTTGCATGTCCCCTCTTACCCAGCCAGGCAAGACTGAGCTCACACCTGGGCCCAGTGCTGACCAGCCGGCTTCGCCCTTGCCAACAGAACCGCGCTTCCGCGTCTCATCGCTGCTTGCCCTCGGGCAAGCCCTCAGCGTGTGGGGTGTGGGCGCTGCAGCTCAGACCCTAACACTCACTACTGTAGTCCAAAAAGCTCCCTCCTTTTAAGCGACTCTGTTCTGAGTGCCATGGGAGAGCTTGTTTGGCTGGTGTCCTGCTTCCCTTTGCTAGTATTGCTGTTTCCAGGGGCAATGTTCACTTCAGATTTGGGGGGTGACTCATCCCAGGGGTTAGGGTGGCTGTCTCCCAAAATTTTTCTCCCTGTGCCTCCTAGATTACACTCTCTTCCTGTTACTCTGGTCCTCTCCTGTCTCCCTGACCTCTGGAGCCCCTGGTGAATGGTTGTGAGAGAGGTGTTCTGCACTGTCCCTTTAAGAAGAATCCTAGGTCTGAGAAATCAGTCTCTTTCTCACAAACAGTATCCTGTCTTATTTCCAGGTAAATACTGTCCATACACCTCTTCTAGGCTCTGGGGCTGCCGGCTGGGGCTTTGTTTCTGAGATTCAGGACCCTCCCCTCTCTGCTAAACTCACTTCCTGCCACTCAAGTCTCTCCCGGCTGCCGTTTACTCCGGGAACTTGGGCAGCCCTCTCTGTGTTTCCGCTTTTCCTACCAGTCTTGGTGTGGCTTCTTCAGTGTTCCTTGGTTGAAGAGTCCTCTTAGTTTAGTCCAAAATTGGTTTTTCCAGATGATAATTCTTAAAATTAGTTTGTAATCCACTTTGGCTCTGGGAGTTGGGAGTTGGTACATCCGCCTACTCCATTATCATCTTGTCTTCCCTCTATCTTGTTTCTTGATATCAGCCTATAATGATGTAAACCTCCCTTTTATTACTGCCTTTGCTGCATTCCAGAAATTTTGTTATGTTGTGTTGTCATTCATGTTTTTCTGTATATACGTTTTGTTTTGATCTCTGCTTTTATTTTTTCTTTGACCCCATCATATTTTAGAAGTATGCTGTTAATTTCCACATTTTTGTGGGTTTCTTTACTTCATTTTTACAGTTAAGTTTTAATTTCAAATACATATGGTAAAAAACTATGCTTTGTATAATTTCAGTCTTCCTGAAATTATTGATGGTAGTTTTGTGGCCCAACATATGGTTTAACCTTGAGAATGTTTCATGCACACTGGAGAAAAATGCATAATTTGATGTTTTGGAAA
The DNA here is from genome assembly GCF_036850995.1 of Saccopteryx leptura. Taxonomy (NCBI): domain Eukaryota; kingdom Metazoa; phylum Chordata; class Mammalia; order Chiroptera; family Emballonuridae; genus Saccopteryx; species Saccopteryx leptura. Next base: position 70,117,241 of record NC_089516.1, on the reverse strand, counting down.
AAAATGTTCTGTAGATGTCTATTATGTCCATTTGTATATAGTGTGTCATTTAAGGTTGATATTTCTTTATTGATTCTCTGTTTTGATGATGTATCTAAAGCCATCAATGGTGGGTTGAGATCTCCAAGTATGTGTTTTTGTCTGCTTAGATTTTTTAGAGCAGTTAGTAGATGTTATATATTTTGGTGCTCCCTGGTTCAGTGCATATATATTAAGAAGTGTCATGTCTTTTTTTTCTTTCTTTCTTTCTTTCTTTCTTTCTTTCTTTCTTTCTTTCTTTCTTTCTTTCTTTCTTTCTTTCTTTTCAGGGACAGAGAAAGAGTCAGAGAGAGGGATAGACAGGGACAGACAGACAAGAATGAAGAGAGATGAGTAGCATCAATCATCAGTTTTTTGTTGCGACACTTTAGTTTTTCATTGATTGCTTTCTCATATGTGCCTTGACCATGGGCCTTCAGCAGATTGAGTAACCTCTTGCTCAAGCCAGCGACCTTGGGTCCAAGCTGGTGAGCTTTTTTTGCTCAAGCCAGATGAACCCGCGCTCAAGCTGGTGACCTCGGGGTCTTGAACCTGGGTCCTCCGCATCCCAGTCTGACGCTCTATCCACTGTGCAACTGCCTGGTCAGGCAAGAAGTGTCATGTCTTCTCGATACAATGTCCTCTTTATCATTATAAATGTCTGTTTTTGTTTCTGGTTACATTTGTTTTCTTAAAGTCAGCATTGTCATGTATAAGTGTGACTACACCTGCTTTTCTTTGGATATTATTTGTTTGGGGAATTGTTCTCCAACTTTTCACTTTGAATCTACTTTTGTCCTTGAAGTTTAGATGTGTCTTTTGAAGACAGTATAAGGTTGTGTTTTGCTTTTTGATCCAATCTGCTACTCTGTGCCTCTTTATTGGTGAGTACAGTCTATTTATATTTAGGGTAATTATTGATACTTGATAATTTCTTATAGCCTTTTTATATTGTGTTTTCTGGTAGCTCTGTGTCTCCATTGGTTCTCCCATTCTGTGTTTATGTTAGTTGTTTTTGTTTGATGATATTGCATATTTCTTTCCTTTGTTTTTCTTTTTTTAAGCTGTGTGTTTAATTCAGTAGTGGGATTTTCATGGATAGTTATCATTAGATTATTAAGAGAAAAATTGTTATAGTACTAAAGTCCTTTGACTTATAAGTGCTTCTGCACTCCATCTTCCTTTGTTACTGCAGGTCTTTCTTAGTCCTCTCCTCTTTTATGTTATTGCTGTCCAAGATTATACTTGTTTTTATTGTAACCTTGTTGGAACTTTTACTTATAGTTTCGATTTGTTTTGTTCTTTGTATCTGGTTGAATAACTCCCTTGAGTTTTTCCTGAAATGGGGATTTTCTGATAATAAATTTCTTCAGCTTTTGTATGTTTGCAAACTTTTTTTATTTCTCCTTGATGTTTGAAAAATAATTTTGATGAATAGAGTATTATTGGCAGGTGATTCCTTTCTTTCAATACTTTGAATGTGTGGGTCCACTCTCTACTGGCTTGTAGATTTTCTGCTGAGAAGTCCAATGTTATTATTTTTGACAATTTTATTATTAGTTGCCTTGGAGAACATATCTGTTTGAGTTGAGGTAACTCAGCATTTTTTGCTTCTTTAATTTGACGTTCAACACTTTCCATAAGCTTAGGAAATTCTCATCAAGGTCTCCATTTCCTTCTCCCTCTCTTCTTGTTCTAACATCCCCATTATTTTTATATTATTCTTTCTAATTGAGTCAGGTAATTTTTTTTAGAGTTCTGACATATTTTTCAATTTGTGAGTCTCTGTTTTTCTCTCTGTAGCATTCTTAGTTGCCTGTCTTTGATGTCACTGATTTTCTCTTCTATCTGGCCTCTTTTATTAGTTAAACTTGCTACCTCAGTTTTTAATTCATGTATTGAGTTATTTCCCTCTTTTCCTTTTAGATTTTATTTATTGATTTTTTTTAGAGAGAGGGAAGGAGAGAAGGGGAGAAGCAAAAAGCATCAACTTGTAGTAGTTGCTTCCTGTATATGCCTTGACTGGGCAAAACCCAAGGTTTCGAACCAGCAACCTCAGTGTTGCAAGTCAATGTTTTATCCGCTGCTGTAAGGTATTTTTCTCCGAGGAAGAAAGAAGGACGTAACTACCAAGTGTGGACAAGCAAAAGCTTTATTTAGAGGACTCCTAGATGAGGCTCACTGGCCCACAGACAGGGTACAGGGAAGTCATGCAGCTTCTCCCTCCCGGGGGTAATTTATAGCATTGTTAGGGCGGTGGTGTGACAGATCATGGTGAAATTTTATTGGCTGACAGATAGTTTCAAAATGCTCCTGGGCTGTTTCTTTTGGTGGTCATGGGTGGTTTCTCATGTGTCCTTCCCCCATTGTCAACCGACCTCACATTCCGACCTTTTATGTTAGATAGGGGCGCCACTATTTTTCTGGCTACTTCCTGCTTATTAGAGGCATTGTGGGGAAGGGAGGTCGGAAGGAGGTGGCTCTGAGGGGAGTCGCATATATGGGTGTAAGAGCATCTTGTTGACCATGATTTGAGAAACCTTGCAGATGTGGCCCTGTGAGAATCTAAGAAAAAGAGGAGCAAACATTAGTAATATGCTGATAATTAGAGAAGGACATAGGATAGGGACAACCCAGGTGAGGATGGGTGACTGCCACCAGGAGTTAAGCAGGTTGTAGGAAGAGAAGATCCTTGTGCAGTTTCTCTTGCAGGTGGTTGAGGGCATTAATGTTTTCTTCCACCAGTCCAGTGTCATTGATATAGAAACAGCATGGCTCCCTGCTTTAATTTATTATGACGGCAGGTTCCCAGTGGGAGGGACAGGAGTAACAGGAGGATCTGTGGGGCCCAAACTTTTGTTGAGCTGAAGATGGGTGGGGCCTAGCGGTTCCGACTGCCAGTTGTCCTGTACGGGGGCAAGGTTGTGGTGAGAAACATGGTAGCAAGGTGTTTGCCCTAGGAGCTTGGCTGTGGTAGGAGTAGTCAATATTACCGTATGGAGTCCAGTCTTTTTGGGCTGTAAGGAGCCGGGTTGGAGCTCCCTAAAAGAATCCTGTCTCCTGGCTGGAGGGGGACTGCTGGGTGTGCTTTATCTGGACCCCCTATGGGAGGAAGTGTCTGGTCTGCATGTTCCCTGAGAAGATGTTGGAGTAAGGATAAAAAGGGGAGGTATGTGGCAAGAGGAGGGACATTGACAGGTGAGTTGTGATTGATTAGGAATGTTCTACTGTAAATCAGCTCAAAAGGGCTGAGTCCAGTGGTGTTTCATGGGGTTTCCCTGATTCTGGTGAGTGCCAGGGGGAGGAGGTTCGGCCAGGAGAGTCTGGTCTCAATGGAGAGTTTAGTTAGTTGACCCTTCAGGATGCCACGGGCCCTTTCCACCTTACCTGATGATTGAGGATGATAGGGTATGTGGAGTCTCCAGGTGATGTTGAGAGAGATGGCAACCTGTTGGGCTATTTGGGCAGTGAAGGCCGGCCATTTTCTGATTGAGTGATAGTAGGCAGTCCAAATTGAGGGATGGTACATTCAAGGAGAATGGAGGCAACAGTGTCTGTCATTTCTCGGGAGTGGAATGGTTTCTATCTATCCTGAAAAGGTATCAACAAAAGTTAGAAGATAGCAGAGTTTTTTGTGAGGAGGCATATGAGTGAAGTCACTTCGTCATTCCTGACCTGGTATGTGCCCCCTCAGTTGATGAGTAGGAAAGCGGGGGTGAAGACCCTCTTATGTAGAGATTTTGGAACAGATCGTGCATGCTGCATGTACCTTTTTAATAGTTTGCTTTAGGCCTGGGAAGAATAAGAGTGGTTTCAAGAACCGGAAGAGAGCTGTTGACCCTGTATGTAAGGAACAGTGGATATCAGAAAGGAGAGTTTCAGCCTGTCCTTTTGGTAAGGTAATTCTATCTCTGAAAAATATACATCCCTGGTTGCACATATCTCTACCTTTTCTGAGGAGGGTTTTTTCTTCCTCAGGAGTGTAGGATGGTTTCAAAGAGGTGGAGAGAAACATGAGAGCAGTGGGGGAGGCTCCCAGGGTGAGGTTTCAAGCCGCAGTGGCGGCCTGAGCTTTTGCTAAGGCCACCGGGTCCTGAGAGGTTTGATGGCCCCTACAATGTACCATGGTCACCTTAGCAGGTAGCTGTAATACCTGCAAAAGTTTAGAAATGAGGGTAGCATTGATTGTGGAGAAGCCCTTGGTAGTGAGGAAGCCCCTTTCCTTCCAGAGAACAGAGTGGCTTTGGGTGATAAGAAAAGCATATTTAGAGTCAGTATATATGGTTACACATTTTCCCTGGGCCAGAGTGAGTGCTCGCATTAGGGCAATTAGCTCTGCTTTCTGGGAGGTGGTGCCCTCTGGCAGCTGTTGGGCTTCTAGGATGGAGGAGGTGGTGACCACCACGTAGGCTGCCTGTCATCATCTGTCAGGTCCCTGTACAGAGCTCCCATCTCCAAAGAGTATTAGGTCTGGATCTTTTAAAGGAGAATCTGATCATCCATTTTGGGGTCTATTGAGGTAATCTATTAGCTCTGTACAAGAGTGGGTGGGTTCCAGAAATGTCATTGGAGCTGGCAGTAGAGTGGCTGGGTTGAGTCGGGGAGAGGACAAAAGAGTGACTGAAAGGTTTTTGATGAACAAGAGGTGAAATTCTTGTAGGTGGGGAGGACCCAATAAAGAAAGAGATTTGTACAAAAGGAGGTCAGTGAACCTGTGGGAGAAGTCAGTGATGGGTTGGGAAAGGGTGAGTTTAGTAGTCTCCTTGGTGAGTTCAGCTGCCGTGCCCAGTGCGCAGAGGCAGGGCTGCCAACCTTTGATGGTGATGCCTAATTGTTTAGAGAGATATTCCACGGGGCGGTATGTAGGTCTCACAGGTTGAGCCAGTATTCCAATTGCATTACTATGCTTTTCATCAGTGAAAATGTGGAAGGGGCATCTGGGGTCAGGTAAAGCGAGAGGGGGAGAGGAGATAAGGGTTTCTCAAAGCGTAGAGAAATCCCTTTTGATGGTGTTGGGGGATGTGAGAGGTCCCATGGGAGTCTCCTTTTCAGCCTTATAGAGGGGTTTATCCAAAAAAGAAAAATTAGGAATCCAGTGTCTAAAGAAGTCCATCAGACCAAGGAAAGAAAGAATCTGATCAGCGGTGGTAGGTGGTTGGAGATTGCAGATGGTCTAAGTTTGATCTAGGGTGAGACCTTGAGTGGTAGGGGTTAAGACAATGCCTAGATACGAACTGCGAGTGAAGTTGAGCCTTTGTAGAGGAACCCAATACCCCTTTGAAGCGAGGAAGTTGAGAAGGGTGGCAGTGTGTTCTCTGGAGGTGAACAGCGAAGGGCTGCAGAGGAGTAGGTGATCTACATATTGTAAGAGAGTATTAGTGTCTGGATTGCATGCAGCCAGATCTCGGATCAGTGCCTGTCCAAATAGATGTGGGCTGTCCCTAAATCCCTGGGGCAGGACAACCCATGTAAGTTGTTGGGCTGCGTTAGTGTCTGGGTCCGTCCAGGTGAAGGCAAACAGAAAGTAAGAGTCAGGATCTAGATGAATGGTAAAGAAGGCATCCTTAAAATCTAAGACCATGAAGTGAGTGTTGTCAGTGAAAATGTGTGAAAGTAATGTGTATGGATTAGGGACCACCAGATGGAGTGGGACAACCACCTCGTTAATTAGGCGTAAGTCTTGTACGAGGCTGTAGGCCCCCGAGAGTTTTTGAACAGGAAGGATGGGAGTATTACAGGGGGAGTCCGTACGGATAACTAGACCTTGATTTAAGAGGTGGGTAATTATGGGTTTAAGGCCTTGTCGATGATTCACCAAAATGGGGAATTGGGGTCTAGATGGGAATTGGGAGGGATTCTTCAAGCGGATATAAATGAGTGGGTGGTCGGTAGCTACTACAAGGGTAGAAGTGTTCCAGACTTGAGGGTTGACAATATCTGGTGGAATAGGGGGTGTGATCAGGTTAGGGTGATCTGTAGTAGTGGGAGAACCTTCAGTCAGGAGTGGTAGAAGTAAGTGGGAAGATGTCAGCTGGATAGTGACTCTGACACTTTGTAGAATGTCCTGACCCAAAAGGGGTACAGGGCATGATGGCATAATTAAGGAGTGCAAAAAGGGGAATCTGTCTAAACTACATGTCAGATGTGGCATGTGAAGGGGAAATAAAGGGGTCCTATCCACTCCCATAACTGAGACCTGTGAGCAAACTAGAGATCCAGAGTGTGATGGTAAACCAGAGAAGGTAGCTCTCATGTCCACAAGAAGTGAGATGGACTTACCTGCTACCTGCAGCATTACCCTGGGCTCAGCGAGGGTGATTGGGGGTCTTCAAGTCCAGGCTGTGTCAGTCATCCATGAGACCAAAAAGTTTGAGTGATGGGCCTGCCTGGCTGGCTTGGCCTCCCATTTGGGTGGCTTTTCCTCCACGTGGAGGTGCCAAAGAAGAGCCTGTTATCCAAAGGGGGCAATCACTTTACAGTGGCCAGGCTGCTTGCAATCAGGGCAGGATTTAGGGGGTGGCCTCAGGCAGGGGCACTGCCAAGCCCAGTGACCCTCTTTGCCACATTTAAAGCAAGCTCCTGGTGGGGTTCCTCTTTACAGTCCAGACTTGGGTTGGGTATCTCCTATGCCTTGCCCCTGTTGATCTGCTGGCATCAGGGCTGCCACAAGAGCCTGGGTTTGGAGCATTACCTTTTGCTACATGTGGGACTGGTGAGCAGCCTCGGCTTTTTCCTCCTGACCATTAAAAACTTTAAATGCCATATTCATAAGGTCTTGGATAGGGATTTGGGGACCCTCTTCCACCTTTTTTAGTTTCTTCCAAATGTCCAGGGCCGATTGGGAAATGAAATGGGTGGCTAATACAGTGGTCTCGGCATTGGAAGTAGGGTCTAAACAAGTATGGAGGACCATAGCATCAGTGAAGTGGTTCAAAAAGAGGGCCAGGTTTTCCTCAGGTCCTTGAGTGATTTCTCTCAATTTGTCATAGTTTATTACCTTTTGGGCTGTGCTCTGCATACCAGCTATGAGACATTTAATCATTTGGTCTTGTTGCCTCCTACCTGTTTTTCCCATCTGGTAATCCCAGTTGGGGTCCGTGTTGGGGACTGCTTGTACTCCAACTGGCATTTGGTCATTTGTGAGGTGAACTTGATCCGCATGAATTCATGCCACCATCCGATTTTGGTCCTGTTCATTGGGGGTAAGGGTAGAAGACATGATAAAATAGAGATCATGCCAAGTGAGGTCATATAACTTAATGAGATATTGGAATTCCTTGGTATAGGTCATAGGATTAGAAGTGTAGGAGCCTAAAAGCTTTCGATTGCAGACAGATCAGAGAGGGAAAAAGGAACATGAACCTGAACAACTTTTTCCACTCTGGCCACCTCACAGAGAGGGCAGAGAAGGTTGTCTCCCTCTTGTGGCTCAGAGCGATATCTGGTGTGAGCACTGACGGGAGGAGAGAGAGGGACTGATATCTGCGGGCAAATGAGAAACAGGATCCAGCGAAGGAAGAGGAGGACCCTGATAGGGCGGAGGAGGGGTTGTGCAGGAGGGTGAGAGAGCTCCTCAGGGGGGTCGGTGAAGGAGGAAAGATCAGAAGCAGAGGGTTTACCTGAAGTTTCTTTGGGTAAAAGGACTTGTGCCGTAGAGCAGGCAGCACAGAGATTAGGACGGGAGTGCAAATACCAGAAGCCCTGAATGTAAGGGATCTCCAACCATTTCCCAGTTCTCTGGTAATAGTTCTGTAAATCAGTGAGAATGGCAAAGTTGAAAGTCCCTTCAGGAGGCCACCTGGTTTGGTTATCCAGTGGGTACTGTGGCCAGGCCACAGTGAAAACGATCAGTTTCTTCTTTAGGAATGGATCTATGTTTGAGAGATTCTGGATAAGGCACCCTAAGGGTGTTTTTGAGCCAGGTTTAGATTCCTGTGCCTCCATGGCCGCCCTCAGCCTTGGGGTGATCAGAGATGAGAATTGGCATCCTGCAACTCAATCTCTGGCCAGCTGAAAGTCAGGCAGAATGGGAGTGTCTGAGACGTCTCCACGGGCACATACACACTCAGAAAGGGTAGGACATCCTTAATGCAGTAGTGATTATGGACAGGGAGTCTCGGAATTGGAAAGAACTGAGGGGAAGCCGGAGGCAGGGGACTTACTGCACCATGTGCCAAAGTGGGTGGGAGGTCGGATGTCCCTGGTCTTTCTTGGAAGGGAAGGGGAGAGGAGTGGCCCTTGCAGACTCAAGCTCCTCCTGGGTTTTGGCACCAAATGTAAGGTATTTTCTGCTGAGAAAGAAAGAAGGATGTAGCCACCAAGTGTGGGCAAGCAAAAGCTTTATTTAGAGTGATGCTGGGTGAGGTTCACTGGTCTGCAAGACGGGCCAGGGAAGTTGCGCAGCTTCTCCTGCCCAGGGGTAATTTATAGAATTGGTAGGATGGTGGTGCTGTGATAGGTCGTGGTGAATTTTTATTGGCTGACAGTTTCAAAATGCTCCTGGGCCATTTCTTTTGGTAGTTGTTGGTCAAATAAGTTTGTAAATATGATATATATGTTTGTTCGCTTATAGTTTGCATTGGGTGTGGGGGGCAGGTTGTAAGCAGGCAGGGTTGTTATAGCCTAAGGCTTAGTTTCAAGACAAGCTTTTCCCCACACCCTTGACTGTTGGATACTTTGTATTAGAGACTTCTTTGTTTGTATATTGGATTAAAGGTTTTGATTTCTACACTCTAAAATGGGCCAGAGGAGCCCATGCTGTAGGAGGAGAGCAGAGAAAGACCACGTGGAGGAGAGGAGAAGCAGTCAAGATGGTGGAGTGCTGAAGGAGAAGCCAGTTTGTGCAGTTTGTGCAGAGAGAAAGAGATGGGGAACAAAGGTGAATAGGCTGGTGAGGTAGATACCTTTGATTCTAGGAAAATCAGATAAGTCAGTGACTTTGGGATCCCTGAATGGATAGGGAAGTTTTCCCACTGTATGCATTTCTTGCCTGCTGGGTGCAAGCTAGGATTAAAGTTAATGGCCCACTAGTATTTGGCTCCATTGTTTTATTACTGTCTGTCCCAATCAAATGTGAACCTGCACAGGCCAGGTGGCTGTGATGGTGGCCATGGCAACTGGCTTTACAGTGGTCATGGGCATGGTTGATTCCTCATGTGACCTTACCCCATTGCCAACTGACCTCGCAACCGTGCCACCACAGGTCAGGCTGATTCTTTTTTTTAAAGTGTCAATCTTCTTGGTGAAGTACTCATTTTGTTCATCAATTTATTTTTTGAGCTCATTAAATTTTTTATCAGTGTTTTTTGCATTTCACTGAGTATTTTCAGAACTCAAATTTTGAATTCACTATTATTTAACTCCAAGGTTTCAATGTCATTGAGATTGTTTTGTGGAAATTTTTCGTTATCTTTCTAAACTACATCTCTTTCTTGTGTAGCCATAGTATTCAATTTCTTCTTGTTTAATGGAATTTTAGAGTGGTGTTATAATAAAAAATTCTATCAAAAACCAATTATAAAATGAAAAATAAAAGTTGGATAGATAAAATGAAAAATATAAAAGTTTACAAGTAATAACAGCTAAGAAAAATCCTCAAAAATCAAAAAACAAAAACAAAAAAATCAAAAGCAAACAGAACAACAAAAAGTATAAAAATATTAACATTAAGAAAAATAAATGAAAAAAAGATTAGAGTTTTGAGAGTATTTGGTTTTCTTTCAGTAAGTGACATTGTATTTCAAATTTTAGCTCTGTAAAATTTCTGGGCCTCTGGTGAGCTATTGCTATAGAAATCATGTAGGCAAGGCTTAATTTGCATTGGTAGTTGGAGTGTTGTATGGCCAGGAACTGCCATCGTGGCCATTCACATTCAGGTTCCCATTGGATTCAGGCAGGTGGTAAAGAAATAGCAAAGTCAGAGGATGATGGGCCATTCTGTTTATTGGTGTCTCAGCAAGACAGGCAAGCCACAAAAGAATACAAGGGAAAAGTAGAAAACCTGCCTTTTCATGAAAGGCAAGGAATCAAGAAGGCTCCTGGAATGGTGATAGCAGGAACTGAGAGAGAGCAAGCTCCCGGTCTGCCCCACTTTATAGTATAAAAATCAAAACCTTTTAATCCAATATACAAACAAGGAAGTCTCTGATACAAAGTCACTTATCTGAGGCATAATGGGATTCCTCATAAGAGTGTACCACCTTCATCATGCAACAGTCAAGGGTGTGGGGAAAAACTTAGTCTTAAAACTAAGCCTCAGGCCATAATGACCTGGCCTGCTTCCAGCCTGTCCCCCACACACAGTGCAAACTATAAGTGAGCAAACATATATATCAATTTACAAACTTATTTGACCAACAGGTGTGTTGTGAGAGTTTTATGTCTTTAGCAATGATTATCTCAAGTCTTAGGGGACTCCTTTCCATGTCTTAACAGACCAGGGGACCAGACATGGAGCACCTGTTTTTCAGAGGTGAGAGTGCCTCTGGAGAGTTAATTGTGGGGTCTTTCTCTGTCACTTTCTTTACACCCCAAGGTGATGGGAACAAGATCTAGGAAGCTGGGTATTTGGTTTTCCCTTTTTCTGTGCCAGGTGTGGGCTGGCAGACTATAGTGCTCCAGCCCATTAGGAACTGCCAGTGTCATATGGAAAAACCTACTCAAGACACAAACTGATGTCAAGAGGAAGAGGAAGAGGAAGAGGAAGGGGAAGAGGGAGAGGCAGAGGGAGAGGCCTGCCAAGAGAGGCAAAGAAGACCCCGGAATCTTTTTCTCCTTTAGATTTTATTGATCAGAAGGAGAACAAAGGTAACAGGATTATAGGAGAAAGATATCAGGTGATAAAGGGAAGAATGACTAATGGTCTTTTTGCTGTCATGGAGAAAGGTCTAATTTGGGTCAGTACATTCTTTTTCTTTTGCTAATTAACAAGGACAAAGGAAGGGGCAATCTAGAACCTCTAGGCTAATTTTCTAAAGCCCATTCACATATATTCCTTTTTGTTTGCACAAAGGTCACTCAATTCACCCAGTTTCTTGGTATTTGCATTTAAGAGACATTCACTCAAGGCTTTTAACACAAGTTCCCTAATCCAAATGATAGTGTTCAAGGTTAGATAGGTGACTCCCTACACGAGACTGTGGAACACTGGCTGTGACTCCTTGTTTGTCCCCACTTTGGTTTAGTGTCTCACCCTCTGGCCCTCAATCTCACCACTCTTCTTGGCAGAAGGAGACCCAATCACTCCAGGCTTCTCTTCTCTCTGGAGCTTTGGAAGAGAAAAATCCAAACAGTCTGGCTTAATTCTTCTCTGTAGCCCCTAAAGACAAAAACCACAACAGTCTAAACTTCCTTTCCAGAGCCACAGCAAACAAAAAACAGACAGTCCAGGACTCTTTCCTTTCCAGAGATGACTGTGAGTGCATAGTATCTCTTGTCTTCTTACTCAACCTTTCTCACTTTTAGTCCATTTTGTGTATGGATTTTTCAGACAAGCCTGAAAACCTGGATGAGTTGTTTTGTCATGTTATAGTAGTTAAATTTGTTGAAATTTCAATGGGAGAGACCAGTGGTGTCTCTCATGCTGCCATTACTCTGATGTCATCCTCAACATTAGTGTAAGGCCAGGAGCTGCCATCGTGGCCATTTACATGCAGGTTCCCATTGGATTAGGGCAGATGGTAAAGAAATGGCGGAGTCGGAGGATGGTGGGCCATTCTTTTTTTGGTGTCTCAGCAAGACAGGAAAACCACAAGAGAAGACAAGGGAAAAACAGAGAACCAGTTTTTCCCATGAAGGGTGAGGGATCAGGGAGGCCGCTGCAATGGTGATAGCAGGAACTGAGAGAGCAAGCTCCCGATCTGCCCCACTTTATAGTGTAGAAACCAAAACCTTTAATCAATATACAAACAAGGAAGTTTCTGATACAAAGTCACTTATCTGAGGCATAACTGGATTCCTCATGAGAGTGCACCACCCACATCATACAATCAGTCAAGGGTGTGGGGAAAAGCTTAGTCTTAAAACTAAGCCTTTGGCTATAATGACCTGGCTTGCTTGCAGCCTGTCCTCCACACCCAATACAAACTATAAGCAAGCAAACATATATATCATATTTACAAACTTATTTGACCAACAATTAGTTTCCAATGACTCTTTTATTACAACATTAAAGGTAAAGACAGAAACGTTCTACAATCAACAACCAGCAACAAGGGTACATCCTCATGATCATAGAATGACAAATTAGTGTACATCATCATAAAAGTATGAAAGAAAAGGAAAAACAATATAAAATAAATTGTGCTGTGCAGGAAGTACAGTACAGAGTTGCAATTATTCATGAATGGATTTTAGGAAGAAATTCATTGTGATTAATTTATTATGATTAATAACAATAAAAATAATTAAGGCAAAATCAAAGGGGGTTTGAACTTATGTAACTTAAAATACAATAAAAAAAAAGAATCAATGCAACGATAAGTTATACAACATCACCAGACAAATTAATATCAGTGTGGGCTCTAGCTTTATACAACAGCACCAGTCAAAGAAACATCAGCTGGGGTTCTAGAGTAATAGCTAGTTGTAAAGCCAGTAGCCATGACCACCATCACAGCTGCCTGGCCAGTGCAGGTTCGCATTTGATTTGGACAGATGGTAACAAAACAATGAAGCCAAGAACTGGTGGGCCATTAGCTTTAATCCTAGCTTGCACCCGGCGGGCAAGAAATGCACACAGTGGGAAAACACTTCCCTGTCCATTCAGGGCTCCCAAAGTCACTGACTTATCTGAGTTTCCTAGGATCAAAGGTATCTACCTCACAAGCCTTATTCAGCTCTGTTCCCTATCTACTTTTCTCTGCACAAACTGCACAAACTGGCTTTTCCTTCAGCACTCCGCCATCTCGGCTGCTTCTCCTCTCCTCCACATGGCCTTTCTCTGCTCTCCTCTCTAATGCTATTCTCAGGAACCAAGAGAAAGCAAGCTCCCAATCTTCCCCATTTTATAGTGTAGAAATCAAAACCTTTAATCCAATATACAAACAAGGAAGTCTCTGACACAAAGTCACTTAGGGTGGGAAAGAGTCTTAAAACTAAGCTTTAGGCTATAATGACCCTGCCTGCTTACAGCCTGTCCCCCACACCCAATGCAAACTATAAGTAAACAAACCTATAATATCATATTTACAAACTTATTTGACCAACACTAGTTAAAACAGTAGACTAAAAAAAGAAAATTATGAGTATGTACAAATCTCACCAAACTATGGGGGAACACTTCACCAGACTGGGAAGCTTTAGGCTGAGCTCCAAACTCAGCCACCTGCTATGTGCATTGACGAGGAAGAGTTCTCTAGAGCTCCAGGAGCATTCTGCGACCCTACCTATATTTATAAGAAAATTTTGACTGGAAGGTATTACACGAGGGCCCTTTGTGCATAACCTCTGAGAACAAAGAAATGTCGGCACATCCTGAAATAATTAACTTAGAAAGCAATCACGTAGTAAGAATATTATCCCTGGCTTCTGAGGAAATTGCACACCTGAGCAGCATTGGGAAAAGCAGGACCACTTATGACCATCCTCCTTGGCTTTAGGGAAACCTGTCTTAAGACTATCCTCTCTGCCTGTCCAAGTGGTGGCGCAGTAGATAGAGTGTCAGACTGGGATGCGGAGAACCCAGGTTCGAAACCCTAAAGTCGCCGGTTTGAGTGTGGGCTCATCTGGTTTGAGCAAGGGTCACCAGCTTGAACCCAAGGTTGCTGGCTTGAGCAAGGGGTCTCTTGGTCTGCTGTAGCCCCCCGTCAAGGCACAAATGAGAAAGCAGTCAATGAACAACTAAGGAGCCACAATGAAGAATTGATGCTTCTCATCTCTTTCACCTCCTGTCTGTCTGTACCTATCTGTCTCTCTCTCTGTCTCTATTTCTGTATCTGTCACAAAAAAAAAAGAAAAATAAAAGACTATTCTGTTTGGCTTCAAGGAAAACTGCAGGAGGAAGTCCTATTCTTTTCTGAATAAATGACTCAGTCATTTCTGCAGTCATTTTGTGTGACTTTTTTTGTTCCTGTTCAATTGAGTTCAAATATTATATATATAATATTATATATATATATAATATATAATATTATATATATATATATAAAATGTTCCTCCATATGAATCAAGATATGTTTGACTTTCCTTCAAAGTTATGTTTTTATTTGGATGTCACACATTTTTCATGCATGATAATTAATTGCTTTTTCTTTGTTTGACAGAGAAAGAGAGAGACAAAGAGAGGGACAGATAGGAACAAACAGACAAGAAGGGAGAGATGAGAAGCATCAATTCTTCATTGCAGCTTCTTAGTTGTTAATGGATTGTTTTCTCATATATGCCTTGACCTGGGATGGGGGGCTCCAACAGAATAAGTGTCTCCTTGTTCAAGCCAGTTACCTTGGGCTCAAGCCAGCGACCTTTGGCTTCAAGCCAGTGACCTTTGGGATCAAGCCAGTGACCATGGGGTAATGTGTATGATCCCATATTCAAAGCAGCAACCCCATGCTCAAGCTGTTGAGCCCACACACTCAAGCCAGATGAGCCTGCATTCAAATCGGCAACCTCAGAGTTTTGAATCTGGGTCCTCTGCACCCCAGTCTAATGCTCTATCCACTGTGCCACTGCCTAGTCAGTCATGATGAATAATTGTTTTGACCTTAAATAATAAGGATGAATTTTGGAAGAGAAAAAATATGAGATGAAGCATGAGAGGAAAGGAGCCATGTAGTTTCCACTCATCAAACTCAACATAAACTAAAAAATTTTCTAGCCAACAACTTACAGAAAAGTAAAGATAAGCATCATTTAAAAAAATTAAATTTAGTGAGCTGATTTTGGCTAATAATTATATAGGTTTTAGTGTACAAGTCCATAATATGTCTTCTGTATAATGTCTTGTTTGTTCACTACCCAAAGTTTAGTCTCCTTCCCTCACCATCTATTTCCCCTATACCCTCTTCTCCTCTCCCTCCTACAACTGGCACCTGTGTTAAAATCTGTTGTTGCTTGTGGCAGGAAAACAACATATAAATGGAAGATAATAGCTTCCCAGACAACTTAATAGAAGTATTTATTAGTAGCCAGCAGAGTATGTGGTGCTAGTTGTACTAAAGCATGATCTCTCCAAAGTTAGATTTCTAATATCGTATATAACTTTTACAATGTCCATGCAAGGGGCATGTGATTCTTTTGTCTGAGGTCCTACGTAAACCTCATGACTCAAGATAGATGGGGAAGTTTCAGTGGGGCAGCAAGAAAGAAGGGGTTTCTGGACCCCTGGTCCTATCTATTTACAGATCCTGTTTTTCCTGTGAGTAAGAGTCTCCAGGAGATCAGTTAGAGATCTATAAGATGTGAAAAATATTTAACTGGTCGAGTCAATCATTTCTGCAGCCCCCCTTTTTCTGCATTTTTCTGGTTTCTCCCTTCTCATGCTTATAGTAATTCTATTTCAGTTTTGTCATTTCAAGCCACAATAAATGCCACAAATGAAGCAGGATACAACATTTATGTAAAATTTTGAAGATATAATATATAATAATGTATTGAACTTTTTGAAATAATAGCATATATCATATTCTTCATGAAGATTCTTCTCTTATTATACTTCCTGAATATTTTGCAATTAAAATTTAACTTATTTTAATCATTTTGTCAGTGAATTAATCTATCAAGTTACCGCACTAACATTTCTGAAAGTACAGACTACCTTAATAATATTCAAGATTTGTAAAGCAAGATAATGCTAATGCAAATTTCTTAGTGACAATCTAGGGGTAAAACAAATTATTGAAGGCTGGAAGAAGAACTAAATTTCTTTCTTGTTGTTTAGAACTTATTTATTTATTTTCTTTTTTATTGAAAGTATTGGGGTGACACTGGTAAATAATATTACACATATTTTATGTGAATAAGTCTACAATATATCATCTGTACACTGTATTGTGTGTTCACCATCCCAAGTCAAGTCTCTGTACATCACCATTTTTCTCCCCTTTATACTCTCCTCCACCTTTATTCACTCCTGCTCCCTTTGGCAATCACCACACTGAATCTGTAGGCCAGTGTATTTACACCAAAACAATGTATCTATACTTCCAATGGATGATATGACAAGAGACAACCCATGTCAGAGTTAAAAAACCACAAATTTCTTTTTATTTTCTTTTTCTAAATTAATTTTGATGGGATGAGATTAATAAATCAGGGTACATATGTTCAAAGAAAACATCTCCAGATTATTTTGATATTTAATTATGTTGCATACCCATCACCCAAAGTCAAATTTTCTTCTGTCACCTCTGTCTGGTTTTCTTTGTGCCCCTCCCCTCCTCTCTCCACCCCCACCCCTTCTGACTCCTCCTCCCCATAACCACCACACTCTTGTACATGTCTCTGAGTCTCATTTTTATGTCTCACCTATGTATGGAATCATGTAGTTCTTAGTTTTTTTCTGATTTACTTATTTCACTCAATACAATGTTATCAAGGTCCATCCATGTTGCTGTAAATGATCCCATGTCATCATTTCTTATGGCTGAGTAGTATTCCATAGTATATACGTTCCACATCTTCTTTATCCAATTATCTATTGAAGGGCTTTTTGGTTGTTTCCATGTCTTGGCCACTGTGAACAATGCTGCAATGAACATGAGGCGGCACATGTCTTTACGTACCAATGTTTTTGGGTTTTGGGGTATATACTCAGAAGAGGGATTGCTGGGTCATATGATAGTTCTATTTTTAGTTTTTTGAGTTACCACTATACTTTCTTCCATAATGGTTGTACCACTTTACATTCCCACCAACAGTGGATGAGGGTTCCTTTTTCTCCACAGCCTCTCCAACACTTGTTATTACTTGTCTTGTTGACTTGACTTGTTATTACTTGTCTTGCTAATCTAACAGGCATGAGGTGGTATCTCATTGTAGTTTTAATTTGCATTTATCTAACAGCTAATGAAGATGAGCACATTTTCATATATCTGTTGGCCATTTGTATTTCTTCCTGGGAGAAGTGTCTGTTCATGTCCTTTTCCCATTTTTTTATTGGATTGTTTGTTTGTTTGTTGTTGGGTTTTATAAGTTCTTTGTATATTTTGAATTTTAGGTCCTTATCTGAGCTGTTGTTTGAAAATATCATTGCTCATTTAGTTGGCTGTCTGTTTATTTTATTATCAGTTTCTCTTGCTGTGTAAAAGGTTCTTAGTCTAATGTGGTCCCATTCATTTATCTTTGCCTTCACTTCCCTTGCCTTTGGAGTCAAATTCATAAAGTGCTCTTTATAACCAAGGTCCATGAGTTTAGTACCTATGTTTTTTTCTATGTACTTTATTGTTTCAGGTCTTATATTTAGGTATTTGATCCATTTTGAATTAATTTTCGTACAAGAGGACAAACTATAGTCGAGTTTCATTATTTTGCATGTGGTTTTTTAGTTTTCCCAGCACCATTTGTTGAAGAGGCTTTCTTTTCTCCATTGTATGTGATAAAAACCTTTATTGAAAATTATTTGACCATATATATGTGGGAAAACCCACAAATTTCTTATACAGAATTAGGTTTAGATATGATTTAATATATTTCAAATTTTACAATTGGAAAATTTTACAAATATTTGACTAGAAGGAACTTCAAAATGCCATCTAGTTCACTACTGCCCAAAAATTTTTGGTGTGATTTATGTATAAAACCAAGGAGCCAATAGAGCGCTGTATATATATATGTATATGTATATATGTATATGTATATATACACATATATACATGCATGTATGTATATATTCAATGTTAATTTAAAATTCCATAATAAGGCTATGTCCAGAAATTAACATGAAGGTTGACTCATGGTCAGTGTCAATGTTAATATTGAAATCTTGGCTTAATTCAATGTTGATGAAAAGCAAAAAATATACTTCCACCTCTCTTCATTTTCTTCCTTTTCAGACATGAAAATATAATTTACTAAGTTAATTACAAAAGATAGAATCATGAAAATAAAGATATATTTGTACTTCATTAAAAGTTAGATGATAAAGTTCAAATTTATATTGAATATTAATAAATATTTGCTAGAACATATGCACATTATATCTCTAAGGTAAGTAATGGATTACACACTTTTCTCACAGATATTACACAATGATTTCACCATTTGAATTTGTCTTTGAATGCTACTTACTAAGCAAAGACCCAAATATTAGAGCCATTGTATACTGTTTTATGCACTCTGTGGTTCATTGTAGAGCATTGACAAATATCTTATAGTAGCCATTTTATAGACAAAGTAAAAAAAAAAATAGACCAAAAAATTAATCATAGATTATCCTTATACTCACTAAGAATTAGCAAATAAGCTAAGAATGTAGCTCAGAGTACTTAAATACAGAACCTATACATTTTACATCTTTTTCTGTTTCTTTAGTGTCAAATGGAAACTGCTATCTGCTATATTACTCATGCCTGCATGTCATCTTGAATGCTGGTACATTTATTTTTGATTTACTGAGTGGTCTGCTAGTCAGCCAGAGTTATATGGTTCATGCCATTGAAACTTTAACAGTAGTCCAAATACTATAGTGTTTGATTTAATTCTGTGGTTTTACTTAAAAGAAACCTCACTAATGTGCCATGGAAAACAAGAGTTCAGTTCCTCAACTCAGAGGCAATCAACCTTAAAAATCTTGGAAAGGAGGATTGGAAATCCTGATAAACACTCACTCCTTCAGTTCTGCAAAATTGGCATTCATATTTCTCCACTTCTCTTTCATTTATTGTACTTAAGCATCATTCTCT
Source organism: Saccopteryx leptura (assembly GCF_036850995.1). Classification (NCBI taxonomy): domain Eukaryota; kingdom Metazoa; phylum Chordata; class Mammalia; order Chiroptera; family Emballonuridae; genus Saccopteryx; species Saccopteryx leptura. The sequence continues at coordinate 70,098,387 of NC_089516.1, read as the reverse complement.
GGAACTTTTCAGGGTAGATTCTGACATCCTCAATTTTCTTTGTTGGCATATAAAATGAAAACAGTTTACAATAAAGTTGGTTAAAATTTCCACATACCATTAATTCTCAATTACAGGAACTACTAAAAAGAAAAAGAGGCATAATTAATCTAAAAGTGTAGACCATATTCAACAAATGTATGCTAAGCACGAATGCTTATATGACAGTTATTGTAAACATTCTCAACTTTTCCACTAATTGGAGAGCTCTTGTAAGACTGGAACTAGTCTACCCCATCTTTCCTCCAAAATTTTAAACAATATTTTACACATAATGGATCCTCAATAAAATCTTACTGAATTCAGCACGTATTTTTTAGTATATTGTGCACATTAAGAACTATGAAGAGAATGCAATGATAAATAAGTAACAGTTTCTGTCACTAAACATTTAAAATACTCTACAGGGAGAATAAAATGTATTTATAAAGAATTATAACTTAATATATAAAATCTAAAATCAGATAGATGTGACTTGTATTTGTAGAAAGTATGTTTATTTAGAAATATATTCCCTCTCACATCTCATTCTGTTCAAACTTGAGCTCTGACCCTTGCCCAGATCTCTCTCTCTCTCTCTTTCTTTCTTTCTTTCTTTCTTTCTTTCTTTCTTTCTTTCTTTCTTTCTTTCTTTCTTTCTTTCTTTCTTTCTTTCTTTCTTTTCAGAGACAGATAAAGAGTCAGAGAGAGGGACAGATAGGGACAGACAGATAAGAAGGGAGAGAGATGAGAAGCATCAATTCTTAATTGCAGTTCCTTAGTTGTTCATTATTAATTGATTGCTTTCTCATATGTGCCTTGACTGGACAGTTACAGCAGAGCAAGTGACCCCTTATTCAAGCCAGTGACCTTGGGCTCAAGCCAGTTACCTTTGGGCTCAAGCTAGTGACCATAAGATCATGTCTATGATCTCACGCTAAAGCCAGTGACCCTGCACTCAAGCTTTTGAATCCTCATTCAAGCCAAATGAGCCCATGTTCAAGCCGGCAACCTCAGGATTTTGAATCTGAGTCCTTCATGTCTCAGTTCAACGTTGTATGAACTACATCACCACCTGATCAGAATCCCAGCTTTTTCTTGTTGGAAGTAATTATGAGCAGTGTTGGGGAGGAGGCTTTATTTCATGGAAAATCTACAGTGTGAGTAAATTTCAGAAGTAAACTAATATGGACTGTAGTTTCATTTTATATCTTCACTGGGATAAGAGCATATTTAACTAGGTGTTTCATAAAATGAAGCTCTAAAGAAATTTCTATAAGGTCTAAAAATGCAATGTTATAATTATTTTCATAGGTGGTGACTAAATATGATTTAATAATTTAGATCTGTACTATATTTACATCCTTATAAGATGTATTATCACCATATTTAATACATGTTAAAAATAAGTGTCATTCAGTCAGAATCTTCCAGTATAGACATAGTAAAACCTTTATTTAAAATTTAACACAGATAAGATAAATAATAAAAAAACCTAAAAGAATAAAACAACACATCACATTATCAATTACTCAAAATAAAGCTTTGTACTGTACCACTAATGTAAATAAACCTGGGTTATAACAAGCAAGGGACTAAAGACTCTATATGCCTTAAGTTAAAACTTGGAAAATATAAATAGGAATATTCAAACTTGTTTTACAACTGCTGTAATAGTTCCTAACAAATGTGCTTATCTGTCAAAAATCCCTTGAGGAGTTAACAGATCAGGAAAGTAGGTAAGATATTTAGACATAAAAATAGATGACTACTGCAAAGAAGTAACTGATAATTGCTGAATGAACAGCACAGATAATTTATTTTTATTCACATTCAGAAGAGAGAGCAATCACATTAAAAATTAGTCAGGCCTGACCAGGCAGTGGTGATGTTGGTAGAGCATCAGACTGAGATGCAGAGGACCCAGATTTGAAACCCCAAGGTTGCCAGCTTGAGTACAGGCTCATTTGATTTGAGCAAGGCTCACCAGCTTGAGCCCAAGGTCGCTGGCGATTGAGCAAAGGGTCAGTTGGTCTGCTGTAGCCCCCCGTTCAAGTCACATATGAGAAATAGATCAATGAACAACTAAAATGCTACAATGAAGAATTGATGTTTCTCATCTCCATTCCTGTCTGCCTGTCCCTCTCTGTCCCTTTCTCTCTGTTTCTCTCTGTCTCTGTCACACATACAAAAAAAATTAACCAGACATCTTTTCTGATTCTTTGATAATAAATAAATTTTCTGTCATCTCATCTTTTTAGGCCAGAAACTGGTGATCTGTTTTGTGGGTAGCATTTATCATTTGCCTAAATATTTACTCAACCAAGGAACACAAAAATCTAACAAGTCAACATATTATTTAAAAAACAGAAATTCAAGTTTTGGTTTTCTTTCTTAAAAAATTTGAAGGAAATGTTGACAATCCCTTTTAATCTACCAAGATCACAAACTGCATCAACAGAATATGAGAGCCACTGTTGCTAATATAGAAACTCAAGTTAAATATTGGTCAACTCATATGTCTAAATGTTACTCTAATGAAAGAAATGATATAGACTCAGAAATATCTGTAAACACAGCTTTTTTTCAATGTAATCGGATACTGACTCATCTTTATTATTTTAATATTCTCCTACTTCATATAATATAAGCCATTCCAAGGACATCATGACTAAAACAAAGACCATGTAGCTTTTGTATTATGAAAAAAGTGTCCTGTGAATTGAGTTTGGTCTATTTCAGTGGTGTTTCTTTTTCTTTTTTATTGAATTTACTGGGATGACATAAGTTAATAAAATTATACAAGTTTCAGGTGCAAATTCACAACACATTATCTGTATATTATGTGTTCACTATCCCAATTCAAGTCTTTGTCCATCATCATTTATTTTCACTCTCCTCCATCTCCCTCCCCAACAACCACTGCACTATTGTCCTTATTCATTAGTTTTTTTCTTCTTTTTCTCCCTTTTTTAATCTTGGGCCAGAAGGTGGAATGGGAAAGGCCTTTGATCATTCTTTTCTTTCCTATTAGGGTACTGCCGTACAAAATGTTCTGTGCCCTTGCATGCAAAGCAGGCTCCTTGTGTCAGTTGGCTTCCTTGATGGGAAACACTCAACTGGGCTGCAAGAGCAGTAGCAAGGGCCGCTGCTGAGTTGCTGCCTGAATCTCGGCAGGCAAGGACCCAATCATCTAGGAGCGCAGCTCTAATTGGCCTTATTGCCTATCTACACTCTCCATTGGTGCCTTCCCACACCAATTCTTTAGTTAGAGCACCGACTGCATCAGTGTGCGTATCTACACTTTACAGCTTCTTGGACCCTTCCTAGAAAATCTGAAAAAGGTTCACTGGGACCCTGAAGCAATTTGAAAGCTTTAAGGGCCTTCTATGAGCATTAGTTTGAGTAAATGCTCTAGTGGCACATAGGCACACTTGATCAAAATACTGAGGGAGTCCAGTAGCCTGTACAGCAGGGGAAGCAAATTGCCCTTCTCCTTTGAGGGCTTCCAGGGGGACGTTAATACCAGCCCTTTGATTTCTTTCACTTATTATTTTACATTGCTCATTGTATAAAGCTTTCCATTGAATTAAGTCTCCCATGGTAAGGACTGCTCAGGCTAAAGTTTTCCAATCATGGGGACAATTTAAATCAACACTGATATTTTCAAGTAATTGCTGAACATAGGGGGAATGAAGGCCATCTCCCTGGATAGCTTTTCTGAGAGTAATGACTATTTTTTGGTCATGTGGATACCATGCTTGCAGTGGTACAGCGGTAGGGTTAATATTGACTGGGAAAAGGTGAGGGAACTCTAGTCCTAATGCTGCATGGGAAATATCTCTGTGCTGACACATGGGGGCATATAGGCTGGCCCATGGATCTGCAGCAGGAACACGTGTTGGAGAAAATCGTGTCCGAGAGGCTGGGATGGGGCACTGAGACCTGGCAGGGAATGCAAAAGTAGTGACTTCTGCTTTTCCCGGTGGTGGAGCTGATGGCACAGTTAGCAATTCGGTTAGTTTTATTTCTGCACACTCGGCCGCAAATTCGGAGGCTAAACTACTTTCCTCCTCAGTGGAGGGGGTTGAATAGGGAGGTAGGGTCTCCTCTGAAAGAGGAGTAGCCTGTAGGACCTTAAGGACCGGTGGAGGGTCCCCAGCAGGAGCACCGGTCAAGCAGGTGTGTATTGCCAATAAGGCAGGAGTGAGGCCAAGAGGGAAAGCCTATCCCTTATGTACCTCGGTTGAATAAACATGTCGGAGAGCTTGGGCCCAAGTATCTGGGTCCTAGAACAATGTGTCCTCAATCCAGGGATTGAGACCAGAGAGAATCTCCCAGTAAGTACACAGATCCTTTTCACAAACTTCAACTCACCCACTCTGCAATAGGGCCTGCTGGGCTCAAGCCTGCAGGGCTTGAGAGTGAGGGAGAAGGTTTCCCATTACAGAAGGTCACTCACCCATCCCTTGGATGCTGGTTAGGTCCCTGCCCAATGTTGGGCACCAGTTGTGGAGAAGCTGGGGGTGAGGATGACGAAGATGCAAAGACCCAACTCCGGGGACTAGGTTCAGTGATGCAGATCCACTTTATTCAGGAAGTAAGCTAGCTTATATACATGGGTTCAGCCAATAGGATGTTACAGCATGTACTTCATAGCCAATGGCTGAAATGATCAGGGAGTTGCGTGGTTGATGCTAAATCACTTCCTTAAAGTGGGTGAGCTTCCTTCCTGGGTATGCCCAGGAGGCTTCTGGGAGTTGGAGTATTCTCATAGTATTGCATCAGCCACAGCGCTAGGAATGTGCTCTGCGCTCCACCTACATTTGTGTCAAACTTCCAAATCACAGACGTCATCAGTATAAATGTTTATGCAAAATGTCAAGATAAATGGATGTTTTATAAGTAAAAACCTATGCTACTATTTTATATTCTGCCTTGACTTGTAAGTAGTTCTGAATGTACATAAACAGGTTTGCTCATTAAAAGTATCAAAATAACAATAACAGAAAGATGTCAGAGTAATGGCAGCATGAAAGATACCTTGGTCTTTCCCCTTGAAATTTCAACAAATTGAACAACTATCATGCAGAAAAACAACCCCTAGGCTTGTAGGCTTGTCTGAAAGATCCATGCATCGAATGGACTAAAGGTGGGAAGGATTGTAAGGGGGGGGAGAAGATAAAATGCACTCACAGTCAGCTCTAGAAAGGAGAGAGGACTGGACCATTCAGGTATTTAGTTTTAGGGGCCTGAGAGAGGAGAGAAGCCCAGAATGACTGTATTTCTTTTCTTTATTGGGGCTATGGAGTGGGGGGAAGCTGGGAATAAATGTGTCTCCTCATGCAAGGAGGAGAGGAGAGACTGAATGGCAGAGGGGAGATACTAAACCAAAGTAGTAGCAGAATAAATGATCATGGCCAGTGTTCTTGTTGTCTGCCCACAGCTGGCACTTGGCACAGAGACAGAGAAGACAAAGTGTGACCTTGCAGCCTCCCAGATCCTACTTCCCTCTCCTGGTGGGTAGGAAGAATGGCAGAGACAGAGCACACAGCTAACTCTCCAGAGCCACTCTCTTCCCTGAAGAAGGGAGTTGTTTTGCATCTGATCTCCTTGTCTGTAGAGATTTGGAGATGAGTGCCTGGAAGACTCAGATCTCCATTGCTAAAGATGAAAAGCTTTAAAGTCCTAAAAACATGCCTCACCTTGCAACTGCAGCCCCACCTACATCATTGCAACAGCAGCATCTTAGCACAGAGCAGCCCAGGAATTTCACAGAGCCCTGGAGGAGGCATTGAAAGATGGGGGAAAGTGACCTATTGTAGGAGAAAGCTGGAGAATCAGGAGAACATGCAGCAGGTGCTGGAGATACTGGATCAGGTGAATCAGGATTTCCTAAGGAGCATGCAGGAGATGCTGGAGATTATTCTACCTATACTACAGATGTTTCATTTTGAGAAACAGCTGATGTACAGGGTACAGGATCTGTTTCAGGCTTCTCTACCATCTTAAATAATTGTTCTAGGCTAGGCTGGAAAATTGATGACTTCTCTTCCACAATTTGCCTATAACATTGCAAGGCATACATAACAGCTCTGTAAACCTTACTGAATTTGTCATTGCTAGGGTCCTCAGCCTGAAATTTTGCCAATCCATCCTCTACCATAGAAAAACCTTCTGCCAAACCCTTGGATTCTGGGGTTTCTATCTTTTCCTCTTCAATCAGCTGCTTTTCTATTTAATGCCAGTAGATATGATTTTCATTCAGGCACCATAATAAGGGCCAAAAAAGCACCAAACAAAGCAACACAAATAGATACTTTTGTTTTTAACAGTCCAAAATGGTGTAGGTAATTGTACTGGGGGATGCAAACTCCCTCACTTATATGCCACATTACTGAGTATTCTTTTGCTGTGCACAACCAATCTAGTTCACCCACATAGTCCATAAGTATAATGCTAATAGTGTAAGTTGAAACACTTACATATGAATTTTTTTAAAGTTTTTATGGGAGTGAGTGACATAAACTTGAAATGTCATATGTTGAGACTGTTATAACCTGAGGACCCTCAGTATATAACATATTTATAAACAGCTTTAAAATTGAAACAGACAAAAACACAATCAAACTTGGAGATCTCCACACACCATTGATGGCTTTAAATAGATCATTCAAACAGAAAATCAATAAAAAAATAATGTCTTTAAATAACACACTTGACCAAATGGACATAATAGACATTTATAGGACATTTCATCCCAGAACATCAACGTGTTTTTTCTTTTCCAGTGTACATGGAATATTTTAAAGAATAGACCACATGCTGGGCCACAAAACTAACTTCAACAAATTAAAAAAAGATTGAAATTATACCAATCATATTTTTTATTATATATTTTAAAATTAGAATTCAACTGAAAAAGGAAGTAAGAAAACCCCTCAAAATGAGGAAATTAAACAACATACTTCTAAAATATGACTGAGTTAATGAAGAACTAAAAGCACAGATCAAAGGGTATATACAGTCCCTGGCTGGTTGGCTCAGTGGTAGAGCATTGGCTCAGCCTATAGAAGTCCCAGGTTTGATGCCTTGCCAGGGCACACAGGAGAAGAGCCCATCTGCTTCTCCACCCTTCCCCCTCTCCTTTCTCTCTATCTCTTTCTTCCCCTCCCACAACTAAGGCTCCATTGGAGCGAAGTGGGCCCAGGCACTGAAGATGGCTCCATGGCCTCTACCTCAGGTGCTAGAATGGCTCCGACTGAAATGGAGCAACACCTCAGATGGGTGGAGCATCTCATCTTGCTGGGAATGCCTGGTGAATCCCGGTCAGGCGCATGCAGGAGTCTGTCTGACTGCCTCCCCGCTTCTAACTTTGAAAAACAAACAAACAAACAAACAAACAAACAAACAAAAAGTATATACAGACAAATGAAAATGACAACAAGACATATCAAAATTTCTGGTACACAGTGAAAGCAATAATGAGGGGGACATTTATACCATTACAAGTTTATATCAAGAAACAAGAGAGATTCCCAGTAAATAATCCAACATCATACCTTAAGGAACTAGAAAAAAAAAATCAAGGCAACCAAAAGTAAGTTGCAGAAGAAAAGAAATAGTAAAAATAAGAGCAGAAATAAATGAAATAGAGGACAAATAAAGTATAGAGGAAATTAATACAAGAAAGAGCTGGTTCTTTGAAAAGATAAATAAAACTAACAAACTCTTGGCTAGTCTCACAAAATAAAAAAAGAAGAAATATCAACAAAATCTGAAATGAAAGAGGAGAAATTACCACATGCATCATAGATATACAAAGGATCATAATAGAATAGTATGAAAGATTATATGCCACCAAATTCAGCAATCTAGAAGAAATGAGTCAATTTCCAAAACTATACAATCTTCTTAAACTGAGTCATGAAGAATTGAAAAATTTAAATAGACCAATAAGCAAGGAGGGAATAGAAAAAAAGTATCAAAAACCTCACCAAAAACAAAAGTCTAAGACCAAATGGCTACACTAATGATCTACCAAACATTCAAAGAAGATTAGGTACTTATCTTTTTCAAAGTCTTCCAAAGAAGAAGAAGAAGGAAGAAGAAGAAGAAGAAGAAGAAGAAGAAGAAGAAGAAGAAGAAGAAGAAGAAGAAGAAGTAGAAGAAGAAATACTCCTTAACACATTATATGGGGCCAACATAACCCTCACACCAAAACCTGGCAAGGACAAAACAATAAAAGAAATTTACAGACCAATATCTCTAATAAATACAAATGCACAAATCCTCAACAAAATATTAGAAAATCAAATACAATAACACATTAAAAAATTAATACATCATGATCAAGTGGGATTCATTCTAGGGGCACAAAGATGATGGTTCAACATACAGAAATCTATCAACATAATCTACCACAATAGCAAAACAAAAATATTATATTATTTTATCAATAAATGCAAAAAAAGCATTCAATAAGATACAATATTCCTTTATATGTAAAACACTCAATAAAATAGGTATACAAGGAAAGTACTTCAACATAATAAAAGCCATATAAGACAAACCATCAACTAATATAGTACTAAATGGTGAAAAAACAAAAGCTTTTTAAAAAAATTCAGGACCAAGACATGGCAGCCCATTCCCTCAACTCTTATTCAACATAGTTCTTGTAGTTTTAAACAGAGCAATCAGGCAAGAGAAAGAAATAAAAAGCACCCATATTGGGAGAGAAGAAGTAGAGGTATCACTTTTTGAAGATTACATGATATTGAATATAGAAAAACCCCAAAGACTCCACCAAAAAACTATTAGAAACATAACATTAAAGCAATATAATAAAATAGCAGGATACAAAATAAATATACAAAAGTTCATTACTTTCCTATATGTCAACAATGAAACATCAGAAAATAAACTAAAAAAAACCTCCTTTTACAATTGCAAAAACAAAAAATAAAATGCCTTAACAAAGAATGTGAAGTACCTATATACTAAAACCTACAAAGTATTTTTGAAAGAAAGTGAAAAAGACACAATGAAATCAGAAAAATATTCATATTCATGGAATAGAAGAATCAAAATAATTAAAATGGCTATATTACCCAAAGCAATATAAAAATTGAATGCAATATCCGTCAAAATCCCAATGTTATTTTTTAAATAAATAGAACAAAAAAAAAAATCACCAGGTTGTGTGGAACCATAAAAAACCCTGAAGAGCCAAAGCAATTCTGAGAAAAAAGAATGAAGCTTGAGTTACTACAGTACCAAACTTCAAATTATACTATACAGCCACAATAATTAAAACAGCATGGTATTGGCAGGAAAATAGACCTAGAGACCAATGGAACAGACTCGAGAACCCAGAAATAAAACCACATATGTACGGACAAATAATCTTTGACAAAGGAGCCTAAACACACAATGAAGAAAACAAAGCCTCTTCAATAAATGGTACTGGGAAATCTGGAAATCCACATGTAAAAGAATGAAACTTGACTATAGTTTGTTCCCTGCATGAAAATTAATTCAAAGTGGGTCAAAGACTTAAATATAAAACCTGAAACAATAAATTACATAGAAGAAAACAGGTAATAAATTCATGAACCTAGGCCATAGAGAACAATTTATGAATTCGACCAAAAAGGCAAGGGAAGTAAAGGCAACAATAAATAAATGGGACTATATCAAACTAAAAAATTTCTTTACAGCAAAAGAAAATAATAACAAAATAAATAGGCAGTTGGCCAATGGGAGATGATATTTACAAACAACAGCTCTGGTAAGGGGTTAATATCCAAAATATATAAAGAACTCACAAAGCTCAGCAATAAACAAGCAAACAATCCAATTACAAAATGGGGAGAAGACATGAGCAGATACTTTTCCCAAAAGGACATACAAATGTCCAACAGATATATGAAAAAAATGCTCATCTTCACTAGCTATTAGAGAAATGCAAATCGAAACTACAATGAGTTTCCACTTCACATCTGTTAGATTAGCTGTTATCAATAAGAGAGGTAATAACAAGTGTTGGAGAGGCTTTTGGAATAAAAGCAACCCTCATTCACTGCTGTTGGTAATGTGAACTAGTATATCCATTCTAGAAAAAAGTATGGTGTTTCCTCAAAAAAATTAAGAATAGAACTACCAGATGAGCCAGCAATCCTTCTATAGGGTATCTGTCAAAAATTCAAAAGCACTGGTGCACAAAGACAAATGTACCTCCATGATCATCGCAGCATTATTCATAGTGACCAAGACATGAAAACAAACAAACTGTCCCTTGATAGAACATTGAATAAAAAGGGGTGATACATATGTACAATGGAATACTACTCAGTCATAAGAAATGATGACATATTGCCATTTGCAACAACATGGATAGATCTTGAAAATATTATGCTAAGTAAGATAAGTAAACCAGAAAAAGTTAAGAACTGTATGACTTCACAGAAAGGTGTGATATAAAGCTGAGACTTATGGACATAGATAAAAGTGAAATGGTTACCAAGGGGAGGGGAACTGGGGGAGGTTAAAAAGAAGGACAGATATACGGTGATGGAAAATCATTTGACTTTGGGGCATGCAGCACAATCAGCAGCTTAAGATTGTGGAGATGTTCTCCAAAACCCTATGTACTCTTGTTGAGCAATGTCATCCCATTAAATTTTATTCCAAAATAAAAAATCTTAAAAAAGAAAGAACTAAGCAAACAATCTCATTAATAAGTGCTTCAAAAATAATTAAAATACCTAAAAATAAATTTAATCAGTGGTATAAAAGACCTGTACACCAAACATTATAAGACATAAAGAAAAAAAGTGAAGAAGAGAAAAAGACGTAAGTGGAAGCATATACTGTAGTCATGGATAGGAATAATTAACATCATTAAAATATCCATACTACCAATAATCTATATACTCAACATAATTTCTATCAAGACACCAATGGCATAGTTCACAGTACTAGAATAAATATTTCAAAACTTTATATAGATGGACAAGAGTGTGGTGGTTACATGGGGTGGGGGGAGGAAAGGAGAGAGAGAGGGAGGGGGAGGGGGAGGGGCACAAAGAAAACTAGATAGAAGGTGACAGAGGACAATCTGACTTTGGGTGATGGGTATGCAACATAATTGAATGACAAGATAACCTGGACATGTTTTCTTTGAATATATGTACCCTGATTTATTGATGTCACCCCATTAAAATTAATAAAAATTTATTTATTAAAAAAATCTTTATATAGAACCACAAAAAAATGTCAAATAGCCATAGCAATCTTGAGAAAGAACAATATTAAAGGAATTAAACTACATGATATCAGACTATACTACAAGGCGATAGTAATAAAATAATTATTGCACTGGCATAAAAACATACATATAAATCAATGGAACAGAGAATCTAGAAATAACCCACACCTATATGGTGAATTAATATTTAAGAAAGGAGGCAAGAATATACAATGGGATAAAGGCTGTCTATTTAATAAGTGGTCCAAAAATGAAGTTAGACCATATTCTTACATTATATATTAGAATAAAGTAAAAATGGACTAAAAATTTAATGTAAGTCTTAAAACCCCCAAATTTCTTAAAAAAAAATATAGGCACTAAAATAATATAGGCACTAAAATATCTGGTATTTCTTACAACAATTTTTTTTTTCTGATACATCTTTTCAGGTAAGAAAATAAAAATAAATCAAATAGTTTTTCATCAAACTAATTTTTTTTTGCACAACAAATTAAAGCATTATCAAAATGAGAAGACAGACTACTGAATAAAAAAATATATACTCACCAATGATACATATGATTAGGAGTTAATATCAAAATTTATGAAGAACTCATACAACTCAACAGCAAAAAAATTTAAAAATCCAATTAAAAATTTTGCAGTGAAATTGAATAGACACTTTCCCAAAGAGGACATACAGATGACCAACAGACCTATGAAAAAATGCTCAACTTTGCTAATCATCAGACAAATACAAACTAAACCACAATGACATATCACAGCACACCTGTCAGAATGTCTATTATCAATAAAACAACAAACATTTTTTGTTGAGGATGTGGAGTCAAGAGAACCCTCATGCACTGTTGGCGTGGAACACAGAGTGGTACATTCACTATAGAAAACAATATAGAGATTTCTCAAAAATTTGAAACTGTATCTGCCTTAAGACCTGGCAATTTTAATTCTGATTATATTTCTGAAGAAACCAAAAGCACCAATTTAAAAGAATATATTTACTCATATATTTATTGCAGTTTTATTTTATTTACAGCTATTAAGCTATGGAATAAAACCAATTGTCCCTCAATTGATGAGTGGATAAAAAAAAGCTCTGCATTGTTCACAGTGGCCAGGACATGGAAACAACCAAAAAGTCCATCAATAGATGACTGGATAAAGAAGATGTGGCACATATACACTATGGAATACTACTCAGCCATAAGAAATGATGACATCGGATCATTTACAGCAAAATGGTGGGATCTTGATAACATTATACGAAGTGAAATAAGTAAATCAGAAAAAACCAGGAACTGCATTATTCCATATGTAGGTGGGACATAAAAGTGAAACTAAGAGACATTGATAAGAGTGTGGTGGTTACGGGGGGAGGGGGGAAAGGGAGAGGGAAAGGGGGAGGGGGAGGGGCACAAAGAAAACTACATAGAAGACGACAGAGGACAATCTGACTTTTGGTGATGGGTATGCAACATAATTGAACGACAAGATAACCTAGACTTGTTATCTTTGAATATATGTATCCTGATTTATTGATGTCGCCCCATTAAAAAAATAAAATTATTTAGAATGAAGAAAAAAAAAAGAAAAAAAAAAAAGCTCTGGTGCTTATATACAATGCAATATTTCTCAGCCATAAAGAAAAGTTCCAATTTGTGACAGCATGGATGGACCTAGAGAGTATTATAGTAAGTGAAATAAATCAGTAAGAGAAAGACAAATACCATATGATTTTACTTATTTTAGGAATCTAAATAAAAATATAAATGAACAAACAAAGCAGAAACAAACTCATAGATACAGAGAACAGACTGATAAGTTGCCAGAGGGAAAGGGGGTTGTGGGACTAGTAAAAAAGATAAAGGGACTGAGAAATACAGATAGTAGTTACAAAATTGTCATAGCATATAAAGTATAGTCAATAATATTGTAATAACTATATATGGTGCCAGTTTGGTATATAAAATATTGAAATTAAAAAAAAAATGATGCCCTGGCCAGATAGCTCCGTTGGTTAAAGCATTGTCCCGAAGCAGAGAGGTTGCTGGTTCGATCCCTGGTCAGGGCACATACAGGAACAGAGCTATGTTCCTCTCTCTCTCTCTCTCTCTCTCTCTCTCTCTCTCGCTCTCTCTCTCTTCCTCTTTCTCTAAAAATAATAAAGAAAGAAAATTAAAAAATTGACTTGCAGGTCCAAGTGCCTGTTATCATGGAAACCAATTGTATGACACAGGTGCTGATGAGAAGGAAAGAGGTTTATTTAAGTGCTTGTTACCTGAGAGGGGGCTCTCCTGTCTTCAAAACCCCATCTTACCCTTTTGGTGCAGGCAAGGTTTTTTATGAGGAAATTTGAAGGGCCGATTAAAAAAAAATAGAGCAAAAGAATAAAAAGAAGGGTTTTGAGAGGTTTTTTATTTGTTTGCTTATTTTTTATTTGTGTTTTCTTTTTTCCTGTGGGGAAGCTATGTGCTCCCTAGCCAAGTGTTTTCAGATAACTAATTCAAAGTCAGCATATCTCTGGTAGCTAGAATATCTGAAGGTCAGAATTTGCTTCTTTGGTTGTTACAGGAACGAAGCTAACAAGTAGCTTCTAAACTAGAATTTTGTTCTTTGTCACAGGTTTCTACATATTCACATAATCAGGTTGTCCTCTTGGATTTGAGTGAGAATCAGAACTTTAAACCTTTTTGTGATGAGAGTGAGGAGAAGAGGGGGAGACCAAAGTGCATGTAGCTCTTGCTTATGCTTCTTCTTCTTGCTAGGATATTAATTCTTGGTGTGCATCAGTCAGAGGGGAACAAGTCTTTTAACTGTAATGAAAACTTGGCCAGAGGTTAAAGCACAAGGTTGATTATATATTTTTTATTTGTTACAGAATATATAAGTGTGATCACTAAATTAGTAATATTGAATCATGGATATAAGAGCAATAAACTAGATTTAGCATTTTACAGAAATTATTTTATAAGCTTACTTTGTTAGTACATTCTTGTTTAGCTCTATTTTTGACTAATCAGACTAAAATCAGTAAATTAGTAATATAGTATATTCCATTGCAATATTAGGGAAAATACTTTGTAAAGGATATGATTTTTTTACCGTTATGTTGTACACCTGAATCTAATAAAAATAATATTGAACATAATTTTTAAAATTTGAATAAAAATAAAAGAAATAAATAGTAGTCCCATAAGGCAGTAGTATATAAGATTAACAAAACAAAGTCATCTCACTAAATGGTGACAGGTCATTGACAAGTTCACTCCCTCTTATAGGTCTTACACAAGTGACACTTATTCATAAGCAAAAAAAATCACTGAAAGATTCTTGAACATTTCAATGAGACTGAAGTTTTCCTCTGCACCACAGATCAAGAAAAAAGTGTATGTGAAGGACAAGAGATGTAGCTATGTTTACCATATTGCCACTCCCCAAAGTTAGGGCAGCATTACATGAAGATGTCTCTCTTGAGCCATTGGTTCCTTCAGTGAGAAAAGAGAACCCAGAGGAGAAAACCAGCAACCCATTCATTGTTACTTACTTTTTGGAGCCCTTACTCTGATTGCACTCATGCAGACTTCAGGAATAATTGCAGGATTCAAACACTGCAAATCTGATTGTGATAAAGGAGGTAGAGCTTTTCTCAACAACCAGTACACAGACCTGTGAAGACTAAGTTCATATGTGCAGTGCCCAAGTCATAATTTCAAACATTAGTTTTGCTTTTCTGCAAAACCAAGTTGGTGGCAAATTCCAACCTGCGTACCCATTGGTGTGCAGATCTGCCTATTTAGAATCTCAAATGAAGAGTTTTGCTTGCCCTAGATTTTCCATGCCTAGGCAAGTAGTTGAATAACAGCCCCACCCACTGTGTCTCTCAGCTACATCAAAACAGAGGGGCTGCCTGAAAGAGCTGGAAGCTGTGTAGTCCAGCAATTCTTGAGCCAAGACTCAGTTGGGCAGTGCTAGTTGCCCCTCAGCAAAGCCAGTACTGAACATCTAGTTACCAAGATATGCATAAGCAGGGAAATGAATTCATACCCAATAATGAATGTAGCTCCCAGTCCCTCCTAACCAGAGAGCCTGTTTGAAAAATTGTGAATAATCTGAAGCTTCCACTTTCCAGCCTCATTCAAAGGGGCTGAGACAAAGCCTTACTTCCTGTAAGAAGTAAGAAGAAAATCTTCTGGCCCCATCTGAGAAAAAGGGCTAGGGACAATTCCTGGAAGCTGTGCAATTTAGCAGTGCTTGAGGCAAGAGAAAGGCAGACAAAGCCAATAGTTTGCAAAGCAAATCCAGTAGTCTTATTTGGCCAGGAATCTTTGGGTGTTGGCTGGACTGAGTTAAGACAGCATACAAAGAGCTTTAGTGGCTTTACAACTGTTTTTCCATTGTGTTTGGATGAGGAAACTAATTTTTAGCTCACATATTGCTGAATACAGCCTCTAGTTTGGCAGACCATGAAACTTAATCAGATAATATGGAAAGCTACATAGTCTATCCAAAATACCTGCTTACAGTAGAACTCTAGAGTGCACAGCCCATGGCTTTTTCCACCTCTAGAGAAGAACTAGTGGTTTCATCTGACAAGGAAAATCATTACACATTTTTAACTGATTTAGGTCCCCAAATAAAGAGCATTACAGGGCCTCTTCACCACATACTTCCCTAATAGGGCAAAGAAACATATTCATAACTGTTTAATACTGAGTGTGCTAATCAACTAAAATGTCAAAGCTGTCTTACCAGAAAGCCAAGCAATCACATGGTCAGTGAACCAAGTCACCAGTCAGTCCTATCTCACTGTTTTCTGTAAAACCTCTCTCACAACATAATCCTAGTGCTGAAGGACTATCCTCACTGAAAAATAGATTATGACAACCAAGTCCTACCTGCCCAAGGACATTATCAAAAACCCAAAATGAATGGCTGACAAAGAAATGTCTTTCCAACATGAATTTGTGAATTCTATAGAACAGTGGTCCCCAACCCCCGGGGCTGTGGACTGGTACCGATCTGTGGGCCATTTGGTACTGGTCCACAGAGAAAGAATAAATAACATATTATTTCCATTTTATTTATATTTAAGTCTGAATGATGATTTATTTTTTAAAAATGACCAGATTCTCTCTGTTACATCCGTCTAAGACTCACTCTTGACGCTTGTCTCGGTCATGTGCACATGATACATTTATCTGTCCCACCCTAAAGGCTGGTCCGTGAAAATATTTTCTGACATTAAACCGGTCCATGGCCCAAAAATGGTTGGGGACCACTGCTGTAGAAGATTACTTGCTTGATTGCACAAACACCAATTTAAGAAATGTAGAGTCACAAAACTATGAAGTATACATGACACCACCAAAGGTAATTGACCCTAAAGAAATGAGGATCTATGAACTTCGAGACAGAGTTCAAAATATTCCTCTTAAACAACTTAGTAGAATGCAAGAACAAATCTGTCTGTGTGTGTGTGTGTGTGACAGAGACAGAACGAGAGACAGAGAGAAGGACAGATAGTGACAGACAGGCAGAAATGGAGAGAGATAAGAAGCATCAATTCTTCATTGCAGCTCCTCAGTTGTTCAGTGATTACTTTCATATATGTGCCTTGACCAGGGGGCTCCAGCAGAGCTAGTGACCCCTTGTTTAAGCCAGTAACCTTGGGTTCAAGCCAGCAACCCTGTACTCAAGCTGGTGAGCCCACGCTCAAGCCAGATGAACCCATGTTCAAGCTGGCAACCTCAGTATTTCAAACCTGGGTCCTTTGCATCCCAGCCCAATGCTATATTCACTGTGCCACCACCTGGTCAGGCAAGAACAAATCTTTAAACTGTAATATTATTAATCTAAAAAGAAAAGTAAAGAAATAAAGTGTAATTTTGGAAAAGCTATTAATGTTAAGGTGCCAATTTAAATGGAGGGTTATAATTTTAAAATATTTTATGTAAACCTCATGGTAATCACAAGGGAAAAACATGTAATAGTAATTACACATAATAACATAATAAAAATGTCAAAAGATGCTAAAACAAAAAAGTAAAAAACAGAAGATAATAAGATAAATAGAAAGAATAAATTTATAAAACTCAGATAAAAACACATTTCAATAAATTCTCATCTATTAGTAATTACTTTATTTTATTTTTTTCCTTAAGCAAAAAGTGGGAAGGCAGACAGACAGACTCCCACATGTGCCCTGACCAGGATCCAACCAGCAAGCTCCCTACCAGGCGATTCTCTACTAACACTGGGAAATAAAATTTTTGTTACATCCACAAAAACATTTGTTCTTACCTAATTCAAGTGTGCTGATCTCAAATATGACATTAGTTTTTCTCTGTAAGCTATAGGTTTTTTGCAATTCAAGATTTTAGGTTTGTATCTTATTGTAAAATTTTCAACATTTAGTTTAACATAATGAAGTAGAATGTTTTCTTAGGCATCAATCATCTTTGTGAAAATATAATAATTTATATAATGCAATAAATACACTAATACACTAAAAGATATGATTGCATCAGAATTTGTCTGGAATTTCAGAATAGAACATATTAAAACACTTATTTTAATAATAAAATTTGCACAAAACATTTAAATTTTATTCAGGCAAAAATTTGCGTTTGTAGCTCTTGTGTTTGTGTACTTGTTGAGGACAATCTCGTTTGATGCTCCAGCAGTATCTGCCATCATATTTCTGTATCATCGCCCCAGATAATGCTCTTCCATTGTCTTCAAATCTTGATAAAAGTGTTCTCCCTGCTCATCACTAACAGCTCCAAGATTTTGGGGAACTTATGAATCTTAACGTTCACGTTACATCCAATGTCACGGAAAGCCAACAGCATCCTTTGAACCAGAAGTTCATAGTTTTCTGCTTTTTTGTTGCCAAGAAGTTCTTTATAACTGCCACAAAAGACTGTCATGCTGTTTTCTCCTCCTTATTTATCTTCCTGGCAAATTCTTCCTCATGTATGAGGGTTCAAATTGGAAGTCCATTGAATACACCTGCTTTTATCTTCTCGAAAGACAAGGCAGGAAAAGCAGAAATAATATGTTGAAAGCATTCACTTTCTCTATTCAAAGCCTGAATAAACTGCTTTATTAAGCCAAGTTGGATGTGAAGTGGGGGGAAAATGATCCTGTCTCGATTAACTACAGGTTCATTCACAATATTTTGCATTCCTACTTTGAGAGCTTCACGTTTCAGCCACTCCTTCTGTGTCTAGTGTTTCTCCCGAGCTTGGCTGTCCCACAAACACAGAAAGCAAGGATACTTCGTGAAACCTCTCTGTTGTCCTAGCAGAAAATTTACCATTTTAAGATCCACACAAATGATCCAGTTATGCTCCTCATACTTCAGAAAGTTGAGGACATTTTTTATGTCATTATAATCTTGTTGCAGATGAGTTGAATAACCAATTGGAACTGCTGCATAAACATTACCATTGTATAAGAGAACACCTTTCAGACTCCATTTAGAGCTGTCAAGAAATAGCCGCCATGCTGTTGGACTGTAAGTAGTAATACATAGCTGGCTGAGAAGACTACTGATATCATGACAGTAAACAAAGTGTTTGTCTTCGGAAAAAAAGTCCACAAAAATTTGTTCACACTTCCTGAAATGGGATACTTTAGCTGACTGGTGAAGTATATTCTTTTCTTGAAGCTTGGAGGCTAATAACTCAGCTGCTTCCTTTGATGGGCCCAAATATCTTACTAAGTCATTCAATTCTGGTTGGCTAAACTGCTGAGGTGTTAATGACTGCTTGGCAT
The DNA here is from genome assembly GCF_036850995.1 of Saccopteryx leptura. Lineage (NCBI taxonomy): Eukaryota > Metazoa > Chordata > Mammalia > Chiroptera > Emballonuridae > Saccopteryx > Saccopteryx leptura. The sequence goes on along the minus strand of NC_089516.1, from coordinate 70,079,315 downwards.
CAGAAGAAGACCCTTCAGATTCTACGACCATTTCCTTATGCATCTTATCAAAATACACTTGATCACCATGTTCACTTTCTTCGTCCTTAGAAGAAAGAGAACCATTGAAAACTGGAACAGGGAGTGTCTCAGAGTGTGGAATAAGTCATACTACTGAAGAAATATTAGGATATGTGATCACATGCTGTTTTTTCTTGCCAATGCCCTTTATATGGATCAAACAGAAATAATAGTCACTGCTGTGGTTTTTAGGTTTACGCCAAACCATGGGAATACCAAAAGGCATTCCTTTGCATTTTCTTTTTGTCCAGTCATGAAGCATTTCTTACAATTATGATAGACAATATGAGGAACCCATTTCTTGTCTTGATCGCCAAGGGGAACTTGAAAATAGGCAATATATGCATGTGTCACAAATGATGAAATATTGCTCCTTTGACGTTGAAGTGTGTAACAGCCACATATATAACAGAAGGTGTCAGGACTATTCTTACGTTTATGCCTACTCGAAGAAGCCATGATTCAATCTTAAAACAAAATAATGGGGTGTTTTTATCAGATAATAATTTCTTACATTTAAAAAAATCTACTATTATGTAAAAGTAATGTTTGTAAAACATTAATTGCCTTGTGGTTATGTTCAATTCAAGAGTCATTGTCCTTTAACTCCAATTTAAAAACCAATGCATGCCATTAACTGTAACAAAAAGAAATTAAAAGTGCATAAAAACTAGACATGCACCAAAAAAAATGGATTTCAGATTTGGAATCACTGATGCAGAAATATATAGAAAAAGTTCTAAAACCTCATGCAACAGAAAATTAAAAAAAAAAAAAATTGTTCCCCAGTGTAATCTGAGGACATTGCTTGGCAACTGAGCTATTTTAGCACCTAATGTGAGGACATGGAACCATCTTCAGTTCCTGGGGCCAACTTGCTCCAACTGAGCTATGGCTGCAGGAGGGGAAGAGAAAGCTAGAGAGAGAGAAGAGAGGAGAAAGGGGTAAAGAAGCAGATGGTTTCTCCTCCTGTGTGCTCTGACCAGGAATCAAACCCAGGACTTTCACACTTCAGGCTGATGTTCTACCACTGAGTCAACCAGCCAGGAGGGTAATTAATTTTATTATTCATTTACTTTTTTGTGACAGAGACAGAGAAAGGGACAGAATGGAACAGACAAACAGGAAGGGAGACAGATGAGAAGCATCAATTCCTCATTGTACCACCTTTGTTGTTCATTGATTACCTTCTCATTTGTGCCTTGACTGGAGGGCTACAGTAGAGTGAGTGACTTCTTGCTCAAACCAGTGACCTTGGGGTCATACCAGCAACCATGGATTTCATTCCAGAAACCTTTGGGTTCAAGCTAGTGACCATGGGGTCATGTCTTAGATCCCACGCTCAAGCTGGTGAGCCTATGCTCAAGCTAGGTAAGCCCGCACTCAAGCCAGTTATCTTAGGGTTTTGATCCTGGGTCTTCTGTGTTCCAGTTTGATGCTCTATCCCCTGGGCTTCTACCTGGTCAGGATACTTTAAAAATAAATTTATTTTTCCTTTATTACCATTTATTCTCTCTATACCCTCCTCTACCTTTCCCCACACCACACCCTTTTCTGGCAATCACCATACTGTTGTCTGTGTCTATAAGTTTATTTTCTCTCTCTCTTTTTCATGGTAATGGAAAAAGACATGAGGTGGTGAACATATAATACAATATACAGATGATGTGTTATAGAATTGCACACCTTAAATCTATATAATTTTATTAGCTAATGTCACTCCAACAAATTCAATTAAAAATACACATAATAAAACTTATGAAATTCAAGAAAAGCAGTTCTAACAGGAAAGTTCATAACAATAAATGCCTATATTAAGATACAAAAATGGTCAAATAAACTATATAATTCTATGCATCAAAGAATGAGAAAAAGTAAAAAAATTAACATAAAATGATATAATAAAAAATCAGAACAGAAATAAATACAATAAAGAACAGAAAAAACAGAAAAGATTAATAAAACTAAGAGTCAATTATTTGAAAAAATGAACAAAGTTGACAACCACTTGCTAGACTAAGAAAAAAGAGAGAGGGCCCAAATAAATAAAATTATATATGTAAAAAAGGGAGACATTACCTGATACAACAGAATTATAAAAGATTGTAAGAAACTACTATTAACAACAATACACCAGCAAACTAGACAACCCTGAAGAAATAGAAATATTTTTTAAAACAAACAACCTGAATCAAAAAAGTAGAAAATTCAGACAAATTATTAGTATGGAGATTGAATCAGTAATCAAAATCTCCCAATGAAGAAAGGCCGAGGACCAGACGACTCCTATGGTGAATTCTACCAAATATTTAAAGAAGATTAAAACCCACTCTTTTCAAACTCTTCTGAAAAAATAGAAAGGGATTAAAAACCTCTAAATGCAGTTTAACAGTAGAGCACTTTCTATGGTACTATACTTAAACCACAAGACAAGAAATGTTCAGGCCAATATACCTGATGAATATAGATGCAATTGTGGTAGAGGGGGTTAGGGGGAGGGAAGTAAAGAGGGAAAAATATACTGTGACAGAAAATGATTTGACTTTGGATAATGGGTACATAACATATTCAACTGTTCAAATACTATGGAAATGTTTACCTGAAACCTATGTACTCTTTAGTGAGAGAGGGATAGAGACAGAGAGAGAGATGGAGGGACTGACAGAGACATACAGACAGGAAGAGAGAGAGATAAGAGTCATCAATTCTTTGTTGTGGCACCTTAGTTGTCCACTGATTACTTTCTCATATACACCTTGGCCGGGGGGCTACAGCCAAGCCAGTGGCCCCTCGCTCAAGCCAGTGACCTTGAGCTTAAGCCAGAGACTTTGAGGCCTTGTCTGTGATCCCACACTCTAGCTAGCGACCTTGCACTCAAGCTGGTAAGCCCACACTCAAGCTGGATAAACTAATGCTCAAACAGGAGACCTCAGAGTTTCAAACCTGGGTCCTCAGCATTGGAGGTCGATGCTTAATCCACTGTGCCACAGCCTGGTCAGGCAAAGCCTATGTACTCTTATTGATCAATGTTACTGCATTACATTTAATTTCTAAATAAAAAAGAGAAACATTTGCAAACTGAATTATGTAGCACAGTAAAAAGATCATTGACCATGACCAAGTGCAGTTTATTTTTGTGATACAAGGATGTTTCAGCATACATAAATCAACTAATGTAATACATACATAAGTAGATAAAAAAATCTTATGACAATCCAATAAAAATTATTTGACAAAATTCAACATTTGTTTATGAGAAAAATTTAACAAATAAGGTATAGAAAGAATATAGCTCAAAAGAATAAAAAATCACTTCTCACAAGTCAACAGCTAAGGTCATATTCCATAGGAAATGACTAAAAACATTTTCTCTAATATTACAAACAAGAAAATGGTGCCACTCTCACCAACCTTATTCAACATACTATTGAAAATCCTAGCCAGAGTAATCAGGTAATAAACACAAAAACAAAAACAAAAACAAAGAAAAAATTGGAAATGAAAATATAAAATTGGTTTTATTTGCAGATGACATGACTTTATATACAGAAAAGCCTAAATAATCCTCAAAAAATCCTGTTATCTCTAAAGGAAGTTGTATTGTTTGACATGAGTAGAATAATAGAATAATAAGCTAATGTTTCCCCTAAAGATCATATGAAAGGCAGCTTATCTGGAGAGCAGTGTTGGTTTAGAAAACAAAAAGACCTTTCTGAGAATTAAATACTGACAGTAACAAAATATCAGCAAATATTTACTGAGTACCTGTTATAAATAGGTCATTATTATGTTTAGAGTAAATGAAAAAGTTCACTAAAAACTTTTACATAGAGGCAAGAAAAACAAAATTCCAAAACTATTATATAAAGCATAACAAAAGGTAAAGAAAATAGCCATTAAGGAATAGCTACCTCAAAATTACCTAGAGATCACAAGTTCCTTGCCCTTGCAAGAAAAATGAACCCCTAGAGAGAGAATGGATTTCCTCTAAAATGAAAAATAACTCTGGTCTCCCAGTCACCAGGCCATTCTTTTTTTACTTTGTATTCTGCCTTTTTCTATATTACTAAATAAATGTGTATCTATAACATTACAGTCTTTTAATTTCATATCTGCATAACAATATCAATAAAAAAACTTATAGACGCAGACAACAGTGTGGGGATTGCAAGAAGGCAAAGGGATGAGGGGAGGGAGAGAACGGTAGTACAGGGATAGATGGTGAAGCATGGAGACTTGACTTCAGAGGGGAGACACACAATGCTATACACAGATGATGTATTATAGAGTTATATATCTGAAACCTGTATAATTTTATTAAAATGTCACCCTAATAAATTCAATACAATTTAAAAATAAAATAAATGAAAGTTTAGAATACTATTTTTTAAATCAATTCATTTCCAGGACAATAGACATGCTTTTTAATAACAACTTCTGTCCACAAATTGTGTATAGCTTTAAATAAATATAATTGGGATAATTAATGGAAAAGTAAGTTGAGTCAAAACAATGATGATTTGTACTAAAAAACATTGGGCCTGAAACATATACCTAAATAGTGATCTTCATTCTTTTCTTTGTGAGTTAGCCATTCATAGTACAAATAGAAGGAGAATTTACATAAAGAATAAAAAAGAGACTAGCATTAACTAATCGCTTACTGTGTAACAGGTACCGCTCTAGACACTAGACAATTTTACAGATATTCTTCCATTTTATTTTCTCAGCCTGATTTTACAGATGACAAACTGGGTCTCAAAGAACTCAAGTGACTTTCCTACACACTTTCTAGAGAGGCAGAGCCAAGATTCAAAGCAGTAGTCTCTGTGCCAGAGCCTACAATCAGGAAGCCACGTGAGAATGTAGAGGACAGTTGGCAAGAGGGGCTGATGCCATTCATAGAGTTGTTCCAAGAAGGTACCAGAAAAGTAGACATGTTAACTGAGCATGGAGGGGAAAGGGAGGTTCATATAGGCAGGCAAGAATGGTCTGGCAAATAGGTGTTGGGAGGATGCTCAAAAAGACTCCACATGAAGGAGGTACCAAGAAACTGAAAGAAGTACACTTTTGATGTGGGGCAAAATATTGGACACTTGAAGACCAGGGTGATGAGATCTCAGGGATCAGTCTGCAGAAACAAGTTGGCTGGCAGTAGTAAACTTGAGAACAAGATTTCCTTAGGCTTGAGTAGTGTTTCTCAAAGTGTGATTCTTAGAACAGCAACATTGGTATCACTTGGGATCTTGTTGTAATTGTTGATTACCAGGCCTCACCTCAGTTTTATTGAAGCAGAAATCCAGTGTCTTCACAAACCCTCCAAGAGATACTTGGTGCATGCACAATTATGAACCCACTGCTTTGGAGGACTGATGAAAGTAACACGTAGAATTAAGAAACAGAGTTCAAGAAAGAGACAGTGTCACTTGGGGAAGCCTGAGAAAATCACACATTACAGTAGTGCATATCAATCTTTACGAAGTATGATGGAGCCTGTTGGTCAGAAGTGGGCAGGGGGATGAAAAAGAAGGGCAGTAACTTTAGAGATGTGACCTCTAGGCAATAATATCTTGTTCCCTGCACCCCTTCACCATTTCTCAGAGGACTTCTTTTTAATAACTGCTAAGGGAAGCTCATCAGAGAGTCTTGAGATAAAGGAGGCAGACTGCTTATGCTAGGGCACTGCTCATGGCTTATTTTTTGTTTTTACCAGGTACCTGATTTCACTGTGAGAATGACAAGAAAGAAAAGAACATGAATTGGAGGCTGCCAAGGTTATACACTGTGTGAAGTGTTCATGGAAATGACAGCTTATTTAATTATTACAATATTCCACTCATGGAAGTGTTATTGTTTCTTTTTGACAGATAAAGAAACAAGAACCTTAGAAAGTTTAAATAAGTCGCCCAAAGTCACACAGTTCAGAAGGAGTCAGCCCTGGTCTTTCTGATTGCAAAACCCATACTTCTCACACTAGATAACGTTGCCCCTAACATGAAGGTCCCTGTAATCCTTTCATGTTTGTAGCCATCCCAAAACTATGCCCTTTTTATTGTCCATGCACAAGTAACCTGGACATATTTATTGAGTAAATGAATAAGAGATGGGTTAGTGACATTTTTTACCAAGACAGAGAGAGACAGACAGACAGACAGGAAGGGAGAGAGATAAGAAGCATCAACTCATAGTTGCGGCACCTTAGTTGTTCATTGATTGCTTTCTCATATGTGCCTTGACCAGGGGGCTCCAGCTGAGCCAGTGACTCCCTGCTCAAGCCAGTGACCTTCGGCTCAAGCTAGTGACCTTGGACTTCAAATCAGTGACCTTGGGCTCAAGCCAGAGACCATGGGTTTATGTTTATTATCCCAAACTCAAGACAGCGACCCTGTGCTCAAGTTGTTGAACCAACGTTCATGCCGTATGAGTCTGTGCTCAAGTTGGTGACCTTGAGGTTTCAAACCTGGGTCCTCAGCATCACCACCTGGTTAGGCTAGTGACAATTTTTACTTACTCTTAAACACATTCTGTTCTTGTGCTTCTTAAATAAATGTACTTTCAGTGCCATTGAGATTTCTTGCTTAGTGCAGCAGGGTTAACCACATTGTCATAGTGGGCAAAAGTACAAAGAAACATATCCCTGTGTCTTAACCTTGCCCATTTTCTTTCTCTCTTCTAGCCTTACCAGAAGAACTCCAGTTTCATCTTCCATACATAGTGGGTATATACTATAAGATTTTGTTTAGGAAAATGGTTTTGATGCCAAAAATAATCTCGAAAAATAAAGTTTAGAATATCTCCATTTTATAAGAGAGTGAACAAAGTCGTGTAAAGGCAAATTGACTTGTCCAAGATTATTGTGTGATTTTTTAGTAACATAATTAGAAATTAAAGACAGAATTCTACATTCTTACTTTTCATTTTAAATTAATAAAACTTATTTTCTGAGAATGAGTAAAAAGAATTTAGGTTTTTTTAATTTAAAATTTTAAAAAATAATAATTCTTTTTGGGTCACTTATTGTGTGCTAGTCACTGTGCTAAATAGTTCATATGAAAAATTTTATTTCATTCCTCATAAGAGCCTTATGAAATAAGTACTATTGTTATCCTTATTTTACAGAGGCAAAACTGAGGTTTAAAAGGATTGAATAAATTTTTCAAGGTCATAGAATCAGAAAATGACAGAGTTGGTATTTCAGTCTAGAGTATCTGATTGTTTTCATTCTCTTCATAACATTATGATATTGCACATGTCCATATTACAGAACAGTCTATAGTGGCAGTTTTCAAACTATAGCTCATCAGTCAAATCTGGCCTGCTGCTTGTTTTTGTAAATGAACTCTTTTTTTTTATAAATAAATTTTTATTTTAATGGGGTGACATCAATAAGTCAGGGTACATATATTCAAAGAAAACATGTCCAGGTTATTTTGTCATTCAATTATGTTGCATACCCATCACCCTCTTATTTGTACATAGATATGCCATACATGCTACCCTGCTCTGTTTTGGTAGTTATGGTAGGGGTTGCATATTATGCAAATAAAATATTTACTACCTGCTTCTTTACTAAAATAGTTTACTAATCTTGGTCTCTAAAGGTCAAGTTAAACTCTTTTTTGGTGACACTTGATGAAAGGCACCAGAAATATATCCAGAATTTGTAAAAGAGGGAAGAGCTGTGTGCCCACTCAGTGAATTTCTGAATGAATAATGTAAACTCTGAAATCTGGCCTAGCTAGCTTCCTGCAGCTTTTATTGTGTTGATTTAAGTGTGTCTCTATGACCTGCTTCTTGTTTTCTTTCATGAGTCAGAGCAGAGATCTTATCCTTTACCTCCCTGTCATAAATGCCTTGGAGCCTGGACTTGGATCCAAGCTTAATGGGTTTGGTTCCCTCCTTCCCCTTCTGGCTTCAAGGTTCACATCAGTGACAAATAGGGGAAGAGGCAGATAACTTCAGCAACTGCTGTGTCCTGATCCAGCTTCACATGACCACTGAACATTTCTGAGAGAGCTGAGGCTGGTGGTTTCTCCCTTCTCCCTATCATTGCTTCTACTTGGCATGGCCTAGGGTGTAGTTTGTGGGACAGCTCCTAAGTGTCCAGGCACCTTTAACCACCTCCAGTGGTTTATGACCCAGACTTTGCCCCCACCAGCTCAGTCTTTGAAAGTTCTCCTCCCTGGACCCTGTCCCAGATACTTTAAATCCAGGGAAGAAAAATGTTTTGAGCTTGCCTAGAGAAGAGTATCTGCTCTGAGCCAAGATCTCCTCATCATAAAGTAAGGATACTAGGTGGTAGAACCGCCATTATGTGTCTTCTTTCTATACGTGGGTCTGGTGGGTAGATGCAGTCTTTTCTAAAGCGGCAGGCATATTTTCTCCACTATTTTTCTCCACCATTTACTCTCTACTCATTCTTTCCTTATATTTACTTAACGTCTTTGCAAACTCTCTTCCACTCTTAATATCAAAAATGTGTCTTCATCATAGAATGCTAGATATATAAATTTATAAATCTTAGAGGTTCTGTAGATAGCTTAAAGTTTTTTTGTGTTTTTTTTGTTTTGTTTTGTTTTGTTTTGTATTTTTTCTGAAGCTGGAAACGGGAAGAGACAGTCAGACAGACACCCGCATGCGCCCGACCGGGATCCACCCGGCACGCCCACCAGGGGGCGACGCTCTGCCCACCAGGGTGCGATGCTCTGCCCCTCCGAGAGGTCGCTCTGTTGCGACCAAAGCCACTCCAGTGCCTGGGGCAGAGGCCAAGGAGCCATCCCCAGCTCCCGGGCCATCCTTTGCTCCAATGGAGCCTCACTGCAGGAGGGGAAGAGAGAGACAGAGAGGAAGGAGAGGGGGAGGGGTGGAGAAGCAGATGGGCGCTTCTCCTGTGTGCCCTGGCCGGGAATCGAACCCGGGACTCCTGCACGCCAGGCCAACACTCTACCACTGAGCCAACCGGCCAGGGCCGCTTAAAGTTTTATATAAATAGAATGACTGAGGCTCAGAGAAAAAGAGCCTGGTTAAAGTGACATACCTTAAAACTACCAGAGCAAGCAGGTGCTTGCATTTAGGTCACTTGACTTAGGCTAGTGATTTTTTTCACTACCCCATCTTTCCATCAGAAAGAAGTGTGACTTCTGGTTTAAAAAAAAAAAAAATCCAAATTTCAATTTCACCTAGAAATTTTAGGATCTATTTGCATTATTTTTTCCAATTTACTTTTCATTAAGTTTAATTGTTCCAATTCTTCTGGATCTTCTTTGTTTTTAAAAAGCTGACCTATATTAATCTAAGTTATCTTCTAGTTGTATCTCATCTTCTCTATGGAAACTGTTGACAATACAGCCCTGAGATATTACAGTAGGAGATTCTAGAAATGACAGAGGCAGAGCTAATATACGTTTTAAAAATATCTAGCAGTGACTAGTAGACAGTAGACGCTCAGTAATTATGAAGTCACTTCCCTCAACTCAAAAAGTCTTTCTGTTTCTTTCCTAAGCAGCACAGTGTGGTAGTGTGGTACTTAAAATTCTAGACAGACCCAGTAAAGTTCCTTCTTTTACCTAGTAATTGTGTGACCTTGAACAAGTTATGTACTCTCTTAGAGCCTGGCTTTTATAAGTTGTAAAATATAGAGAAGTAGAGTCTATTTCACAGGGTATCAGGAGACTTAAATGAGAGATTGCATGTAAAGTAGTTAGCACAGGGCTTGGTATGTAGAAAGTTTTGTTTTATTACTAGTTTTTTTTTTAATACCAAACAACTATGGCCAGAAGATAATAGGCAGAGATGATGCTGTTTTACAGAAAGAAGGGGAAAAAATTGGTGGTGGTGGTGTGTTCTTCCTAAATCTAATCACACTTACAAATGACCACCTTTCATTAATGGGTTGTGGGAGTCCCTCTGTGAGCTTTGACTGGCCATACTGTCAGTGTATTCTCCTCCCCCACTCAGCAAAAGCCAACTAGCAAGCTGCGATAACAAAAATGCAGCCCACCCCCTTGTAATTCCTCCTGAGATCCTAACCAGGATTTGGAAAACACCCGGATATGTTCAAAGAACCATCCGGGTTTTGTACCAAACCGGACGGAAACAAGAAGTTTCAGTAGTTTAATTTCTGGAAAGGATTGCACCCAGCATTACCTCTTTCTCCACTCACCCTACCTCAGTAACAATCGTCAGATTGGAGCCTTGGACTTAGTTTATGAGAAAGTCCCTGTAACCCAGGATACTGACTGAGCAAGGGTGACAGACTCACGCTGTGGTCTGCATACTAGGTTGCTGACATGAATATGTGGAAGGGTTTTCTCTAGCAAAGGTAAGCTTCCTTTCATCTCTTTCCAAATTCCACCTCACTTTCTTTTCTATGTAAAAACTTTATGTCTCTGGGTTTAGTGGAGTTCTGGGCCACTGGGAGAGAAATTAAGTTGCTGAAAAGTTAGAGGAAGCTTGGCTATGTGTGCACGAAAATTTAAATGAACAGTAAGCTTCTTTTGTTCTTCTCTTCAAAATGGCCAGGACCACACTGGCTTGACTGCTTCAGGGACAATTCTGGAGCTGTAGAAAGTAGTTAATATTTTTTTGTTGAAATAATGTATGGATCTCTCATCTTATAGGTTAAGAGGTTTGTTGAGGTGATGGATCTGAGGACTACATGAATTAGAAGTTCAAACACTTAAAAACAACCACTTGTTTTCATATTTTGAGATCCAAACTTAAAGAGAATAAGCAAGTAAATGATAGGTAAACTAAATTATTAGCTTAAAATATCAATTATTTCTCACACTTAGTATCTAAATAGCAGAAATATCTTAGAAAACAAGGGTTCAAAATCTGGCTTTACCAGTAACTGCTGCTTGACTTTGAGTAAACACCGTCACTCCTCTGCCTCAGTTCTCTATTTGTCACATCAAAAGGTTGATAAAAGATACTTTCTAAAGGTCATTATGGATGTATGAATCTATGATGCATCCATTTTTTTACAGAACATCTATTGCATTCAACCGTTTGCTTGGGTCACAAATATTAATACTTGAACCTCAAAACAATCATGTAGATAATTATTATCCTCAGTTTTGGATGAAAAAGTGAGGCTCAAATATGTGAAAGTGACTTGTTGAGAGGTCACATAGCTATAACAGACAAGATATAAGATTTGAATTTAGGTCTTTGTATTTCAAATTAGTATGTTTTCTATGATACCACAACTGGAGTATGTGGAAATAAAGCAACCTCATTAATACAAGTGGAAAATATGTAGTGAAATAATATTGTCCCAGGAATGTTACGATGACACTAGGCTGAACACGATTGCCAGGATGGGGAGTCAGAAGTCTTAGGTTCTAGTACTATTTTTCAAGATTTCGGGTGAGTTTCTTCTGCTCTAGGTCTCAATTATATCACCTCGACATGCAAGCATACAGTGATACTGACTAAAGAATAATATAAATTTTATTCATATTATCTGGAACCCTGTGAAGCTTTTAACACTCTGGTTTCTATCCTTATAAAGTAAGCCTTCTACTTAACTAAGGTGAGAAAATCCCCATTTGGAATGTATTTTGAGTCACAGGGTAAAGAAAGCACTAAAAAGAATTAAGGAAACAAAGGACCAAAATGAATGAAGGGTTTTATTATGTTGAGATTGGAGACAGGACCCAAAAGATAATTCAACATTCTTGTGTTCAGTTGAGTGATCCTTTCTTTAGTATGAGCCTGTCAATTTCAGTCTAACCCAACCCATAGGGAGATGGATAGAAAAGAACCTTATCACCTTAAAGTAATAACTTGCAAATTATAGGGAAAAGAGTGATGCAAATTGTCATGGATTTTGGTGACCAGATCTAGGTGATGTTGGGATGTCAGGAAGGTAAGGTAAAGGTAGGGGAAGCTTGATTGTTGCTGGCTGACCTTCTCCCCAGGCTAGTCTCAGTGTGTATTAACTATACTATGTCTGATTCCAAGTGCAGCAAAAAATCATTCATATTAGTTCTCTCTCTTTTTCTTCTCTCTCTCCCCTTTTGCTCCCCAACCATTTTTTCTATTTTACCTTCTTCCTTATGCCCTCTCTGTTTTTACTTTTTTCCCAGGATCTGGCTCACCTTACCTATTTCATTTGTCCTTTTACCTTTCTTTTTTATTTTTCTTCCTCAGTCTGACCTTTCTCTAAGACTTCCTTCTGTGGACTCAGTAGAGAAAAAGTAGCCTTGCCCAAATAAAAAGTTTATGTAGGGCTTCCACATCCTTCATTTCATTTGATCTTCACAGTAAACTAATGAGGAACCCAAAGCAGAGATTATCTTCACTTATTTGATGAAGGAACTAAGGCTCAGGAAATTAGGTTGACTTGCTCAATATTACACAACTAATAAATGATGAATCCAGAACTAGAATCTATTTTTTCTAGGGTTTGAAGTATTTTAATTTTATTAAGAAATATCTAAATGATTCTAAAGGAATATTATGGATTTTCTCTTTCTTCTGTTTTAATAATTTACTGTAAAATTAAATTAAAAATAATACAGCAACAATAGCAACAACAAATGCATTTTTGGGAAGAAAGAAAGCCAGTGATTAGGAAGAAAGAAAATTAATATTTATCAGGTACCTATTAATAGTTATCAGGTGCCTACTAAGTCTCCGATGCTATCCCTTTCCAACACAACTTAAAACAGTACTTGAACTTAAGTTCATCTGACTCAAAAGTTCTGGTTCCTTTTATTATATTATATCACTTCCAAAGAGACTAATTTCAGTCATATACATGTGCCTCTATGCTTAGTATGTGTTACTGTATATAATTTTTTCTCTGTGTGTACCTGTTGTGACTATCCATAAAATGTCAAAGTTTTGGGATCCTGACAAGTTTCATTTCTAAACCTATTTTCTCATCTGTAATAATAACAGCTGTTAATACTTTTTGACCACTTATTTGTGCACTTCACATATTTGTGTTCTGTGCATTTACAGATATTAATTCATTTAATCTTCATACTACTTAAAGTGTAACTAATAGTATTAAATCCATTTCAAAGATAAAAGCACTATGGCTAGTGAAGTGAAGCAGTGTATGAAATCAAACAGCTAGGGAAAGTGTAGCCAGGATTTGTTTAGGTAGTCTGATTCCAAAGTCTGCTCCTTAGATACAAAATGGAGAAGATAATCCTTATCTAACAAGAGTCTGAGAATTAAATAAGATGGCAGATATGAAAAACATACTGTGAAGTGGAATGTGATAGGAAACACTTTTTTCCCCAGGTTTTATTGTCTACCTCTTTTTGTCATTAGTCACTACCTTTAAATGCTTAGTCATTGTATGCTGAAGATCTGTACCAGTCTTTTCTGGGAATATTTCCAAGTTTAGCATGTGCTTCTCCAGTTGTGAAACTGTTACCTGGGACAGTTTTATTCCTAGGTGAGTGAGTTTAAGGTACAAAGGCTTTGTTGGCAGGTTCCTGAGAAAGAAGCTTGGAGAAGGTCCGAGTTTCACTCAGATTTCCCTTGAACTAGAGACATTCTCTCCATATTGAAGGTTTTAAAGCAGGGCTATTTGTTTGACAATATATAATACTATATGTAGGTGCATATAAATGCATCCATGTTTCATTGGTAAATGGGAGTACTGACAAAGTATGGGGGTTTAGAATTATTTTTTTGTGTGTATGACAGAGACAGAGAGCAACAGAGAGAGGGACAGATAAGAAAGGAGAGGGATGAGAAGCATCAGTTCTTCTTTGCGGTACTTTAGTTGTTCATTGATTGCTTTCTCATATGTGCCTTGACCAGGGGGCTCCAGCAGACTGAGTGACTCCTTGCTCAAGCTGGCGACCTTGGGGTTTTGGATATGGGTCCTCCACATTCCAGTCCCATGCTCTATCCACTGCACAACCGCCTGGTCAGACTCTTTTAGAATTCTTTATATAAAATATTTTTGTATTTCTGTGTTTTTACATTTTATTAGGTTCTCAAACATCCATGATCCTTAAAAGGTAAGAACTATATAGTCCAGCTCTATTATTTTATCTATGGAAAAAAAATAGACTCACTAAGATAAAGTAACTTCCATAAAGTCACTCTGTGAACCAATGTCAAACTTGAACTAAAACCAACTGGTGGGAAAATATGTGTGTGCATCACTTCATGTCACTTTAACAGTAGCTGTTCATGGTACACCCACGGAGCCCTTGTCATCATGCCTGGCAATAGATGCACAAAGACTTCTAAGACATGACATCCATTGTCAAGGAGTTTATATTCCAATATGAAAAATAAAGACAGTTCATGAGGCAGCTCATAGACAGAAAGGTGGCAATAATACTAAGTCTGAATTAATGAAATTGGGTGGTATAGAGAGTAGGTAGTCATTCAGAAGAGAGTGGTATGAAAAAGCTAAAGGGTACCTTCTGGGGCAATTAAGATTTAAGCTAGCCTCTAGAGTAGAAATCTAGAATGTAAGATATGTAGGAGACAGTAGCCAGGAAGGAGAAGGAAGAAGAAAAACACCAGCAGTTATTGTCACTTATGTTCTAAGCATTAATTGTATTATGTCTCTTTCATGTAAGTTTTCTAATCTATTTCTTCAAGACACATTCTTATATATACTTTATTGATAAGAAAGCAGGTTGAAAGTAGTTAAGTATTACCCAAGTCTACACAAATGGTTAGTTGGAGATCCAGGTTTTGGGAAAGGGAACCCCAGAACAGATTCTCTGTATATCAAGGGCTTTCTACCAAATGTCATATGGAGATTGGGGATCAACACTGGTACTACTGTTGTGTGTAGAGGGGCTTGAGATTTTGTAAGGAAGGCTATAGGTTTGCTTATTAATCAAGGCCAATATCTAGGCTTCACCAAAGTAAATATCTGGGGATTTCTTATTTATATGTAAATCTGTGCATATCTTTATTTTATATTTTTGATTTATTGTCCCTATTTAATGTTTTTAGAATGAGAATTTAAGGCAATGATTTATATAAACCATTGAATATGGTGTTTAGTATGTAGTAACCTCTCAATGAATGTTAACTATCATCATTATGACCATCATTATGAATGATATTGATTAGATGGTTCTTTGCCTATATGAGTATGTTTCTAGAAGTATCTGTTTCTAGAAGTGATCACAACTATATGTGATTGCATGCTTCAGAATATATGAGATTTTCCAAGCTATGGTTATAGTTATGGACCTATACATGTTCTCTGTGTATATTCATGTGAGTATGCAAATTTGTTTTGTGGAAGTTAGTAAGGCATGGTGATTAAGAACTAAGCCACAGTTTCTGGACTCACTATCCAACTCTACCGATTGTTAACTAGGTGACTTTGGGCAAATTATACTTCTGTTCTGCAGTTTTACCTTCACTAATATGGGGATTATAATGATGCCTTCTTCTTAGTGTGGTCATGAAGATTACATTATTTAATCTATGTAGAACATTTAGAAAAGTATCTGGCATGCTATGCACACATGACAAATATTGATTTATTATTATTATTGTTATTCTGAAAGTGACAAAGGCTTTTATGATAGTGTGGTTCTATATGTGGATGCAAGTGTGTACAACTCTGCATAAGATTGCAGTGTGTGTGCAAGTGTATGTATATGTGTGTTTGTGTTATGTTGTCTGTGTTTCTAAGTTTGATTGTAGCTACGTATTGTGTGACTGAGTGTATCACAGCCCCAAGAAAGCTTACCTCCTGGATGATAAACTGAAATGAAAGGCTAGAGGTTTCCTGTTGACTCTGATTCAAGACCGGACCCATGAAATGAGTCTGTGCACAGTAGAGAACCAGCAGAAAACATTTTTCATAAATTAATGTTTTCTTTACATTGTCTCATTTGTTTGTTTCACTTTACCTTTTTATTTTTTACTTTTTTTTGCTATTCACATGCAGAAAAACACACAAATATTAAGTTCATAGCTCTCAATGTATTTTCACAAACTAACCACATCCATGTAACTAGGATTGAGATCAAGAAACAGAACATAACCTAGAAGCATTCTTCCTCTTCCTTTCCCAGTCACTGATCCCTACCTCAAGGGCAAACACTATCTTGAATTCTAGTGGCATAAATTAGCTTTACCTAATTTTGTACTTTACATAAATGAAATAATAGAGTATATATTCTCTTGTGTATCATTTATTTCTGCAACATTGTGTTCATGAGAGACATCTATATTTTCATGTGTAATTGTAGTTTGTTCATTATCATTGTTATATAAAATTCTATTGTATAAATAACATACAATTTACTTATTCTAGTGTTCATGGGCATTTTGGCTGTTTTCATTTTGGGTCTATTAACATCCTAGTAAATGTCTTTTGGTGAATTCTCATTAGTTTTTAAATACAATTCATAGGGGATAGAAGGAGAAGCAGAAGTAGAATGATAGCAGAAGCACAGAGAGAATTAGTGACTTGATTCAGGTATTGAGTCAGTGGCACAATCAGGTTTTTGGTGCCTGTTTCATGACTCTTGAACTAGAGTAATTCTTCCTTCTACACAGCTAAAGAAATTAGATTCAGATTTCCCTTCTGAAAGAAGTGATGCATAATTATCAGTATACGTGACTCTTTAACTTTCCCCTCCAAAGTCCAGTGCGTAGAGATCAATGACTGCTTGTTGAACTGAAAGTAATAAAGTAAGGTATAGATTCTATGGTAATTTGTTTTTGCTTTCTCAGTCACTCTAAGTGGCTTTGCCTCTAGTTTTCCAGACGCAAGCAATGCCCCTTTGTTCTCTTTCTTCCATACCAGCAGCTATTCATTTGCCTGTTTCCCAGAGTAATGTGGGCTATGGAGCCAGGCTGTCTCCTTTGGCCTCTGCTGTTCATGCAACTTTTGTGGCCCCAATTGACTGATGGGGCCACTCGAGTCTACTACCTGGGCATCTGGGACGTGCAGTGGAACTATGCTCCCAAGGGAAGGAATGTCATCACGAACCAGCCTCTGGACAGTGACACGTAGGTTTAATCTCTTGTGGAATTAGAGCTGGAGTTGGGAGGGAGGCACCTAGAGGCCAGGAGGTAGCCTTTTGAAGAGCCTTTCCCAGGGTGTGATAGCAGGCACTTCCTGACTTCTCTGTGCCATATATCGAGCACCATGTTTACTGAGATTAAGGCTAGTTAATTTAAGAACCAGCATTCCATGTGGATTCTGCTTTACACTGAGGTGCCTCAGCATTTTTAGGGTCCTAATGGTAATTTCATATTCTCTTGATGCTAAAATGATATGCATAATACTGTTTCAATAACACTTGATTAGTTTTAGAAAAAGAAACATGAAATACATACATAATTATCTTACAAAGACTGTATGTATTTCATGTTTCTGTTGAACTATGGGTAATTAATATCCCATAGTTCAACAGAACTATACTAATTTCAGATAGGTAAAATGAGAAAACATAAGGAAGTCTTAGAATCAAAGAAAGAACAATAATAACTATTACCTATGTAATAATAGTCTGCCTGTGACAGACACCATACTAGAAATTTACACACTAGTCTCACCTACTTCTTACAAAAGTACTAGGAGGTGAGTTTGAATACCCTCATCTTTTAGATAAGAAACCTGAGGGTCAGAGATATAAAGTAACTTGCTCACGTCCCATAGCTATGATTGAACCTGGGTAACATGGATGCAAAATTGGTACTCTTCTCATCATTCTTCTGCTTACAGATACCACAAGATTAACCTTTCTTGCTCTTAGATCCCTGTAGGTGTTCCACAAATATATACTTTAAAAATGAATGAATGTATTAAATAATCATTTCTGATCATGAATCATTTTGTCTCTCCAAAGCCTCAGAGTTTTTCAAAGTTGACTGTAACATCTCAGTGCTCCCTAGGAAGAATTCGAGTAAGAAAAACAGCTGTTTGTTTTTTTTTGACAAACCACCTTTTCTATCCATTGAATTTTGAAATCACAAAGTCTTTGTTTTAAAACTGTGCTTAACAGATAACTGCATTATCTTCCATCCCCAATATTTTGAAGTAATACTTAACATTTATTAAATTTTTACTAATTTTCAGGCACTGCCTTAAACTCTTTACTTATTTTAATTTTTTTAGTTACCAGTAGCACCTGTTCAAGTTTAAGATAGAGAAATTATGCATGCACAGAGAAGTTAAATCACTTGCTCAAAGTTCAAAAGATTTGAAAGTGCCCACATCGACATTTTTTAAAGGGTTCAAATATTTATTTTTTTTATTTATTATTATTATTATTATTATTTTAATAATTTTATTTTTTAATGGGGCAACATCAATAAATCAGGATACATATATTCAAAGATAACATGTCTAGGTTATCTTGTCGTTTAATTATGTTGCATACCCATCACCCAAAGTCAGATTGTCCTCTGTCACCTTCTATCTAGTTTTCTTTGTGCCCCTCCCCTTCCCCCTTTCCCTCTCCCTCTCCCCCCTCCCCCTGTAACCACCACACTCTTATCAATGTCTCTTAGTCTCACTTTTATGTCCCACCTACGTATGGAATAATGCAGTTCCTGTTTTTTTCTGATTTACTTATTTCACTTCGTATAATGTTATCAAGATCCCACCATTTTGCAGTAAATGATCTGATGTCATCATTTCTTATGGCTGAGTAGTATTCCATAGTGTATATGTGCCACATCTTCTTTATCCAGTTATCTATTGACAGGCTTTTTAGTTGTTTCCATGTCCTGGCCACTGTGAACAATGCTGCAATAAACATGGGGCTGCACATCGACATTTAATTGAAACATTCCAGCTCCAGAGCTTGAGAATTTAACCACAAAACTAAAATCCTCCATGTATAAACAGGGCTATGCTACATCAGATAACATGGGTAGGGAGTTGATCACTTAAAGGAACCAGTCTTAGTTGGTTGTTTCGCCATTACTATATATTAGATTGAACCACATGAAATTGCCTTTTCTCTAGGTTAAAAGTGGCTAAATATCAGCAGTTTTGTATGCTTTCACTTAATACTTCCTATTATCAAACAATTAGACTCTAACTTAAAGCTTTCATGTTTTAATTAGTATATCCAATTTCCTCTTGTTTTGCCAACAAATACGGACCCTCTCTGGCCAGCCTCCTATGGAAAATAACCTTCCAAAAATTTAAAGATTGTTGTTAAATTGTGACTCTCTTTCTTTCTTCCCAGAGTAGCTTCCAGCTTCCTAAAGTCTGACAAGAACCGGATAGGGAGCAGTTACAAGAAGACAATCTACAAAGAGTACAGTGATGGCTCATACATGCATGAAATGACCCAACCTGCCTGGTTGGGCTTCCTGGGTCCAGTGTTGCAGGCTGAGGTGGGAGATGTCATGCTTATCCACCTGAAGAATTTTGCCACTCGTCCTTATACCATTCATCCCCATGGTGTTTTCTATGAGAAGGACTCAGAAGGTAAATCAGTCCACCCTTTCTTTCTCCTATCCATAACAACTATAATTTTTCTCTTCTACTATGTTAAAAACGAGCTGGGAACAAATATAGTCTTTTCTTCCTTTTTGATCTGAGGTAGCAGGGACTCTGCTCAGAAAAAGGATGGCTGAGTATTATTATCAGTTCTGTTATTCATATACTGTGTAACTTTGAGCAAGTCAATGTCCCTCTCTGGGCCTAAGATTCTTTATTAAAAATGTGATGATTCAATCTGCCTTTTTTCTATGAGTTTGTTTCTGTATTTTTTTTCTATGATTGATACAGAGAACAAAACGATGGTTGCCAGATGGGAGTAAGGGTTCGGGAACTGGGTGAAATAAGTGAAAGGATTAAAAAGTAAAGATTTGCAATTACAAAATAATCATAAGGGTGTAAAGTATAGTATAAGGAGTGTAGTCAATAATATAGTAATAACTATGTATGGTGTCAGGTGGGTACTGGAAATATCAAGAGGAATCACTTATATGAATGTCTAAACACTATGCTGTACAGCTGAAACTAACATAACATTAAATGTTAACTGTAATGGAAATACAAAAAAATTGAAGATCTGTCCTTTATCACAAAGAATTACTTAAATGGCATTTCCATAAAATATTTGTGATTTGAAAAAAGAAGAGTGTGCTCTGAATATAGGGAGCATCAATCTAGGTCCACAATCTTCCAAAAGATCATCTTTTTTCTTAAGTAAAAGTTCAGTTTACTCATCTGAATCTCTCACTATCCCAGACCCAGTGGCCTAGAATTCAAACACATAGTGACTGAGGGGAATAGAGAGGGAAATCAGAAGGTCCTGACTTGGTCGTCAGTTCCATCTGTATGATCTCCAGCAAGTTACTTTTTCTCAGTTTTCTCTTTCATAAAATGGGTAAGTGGACCAACTGATCATTAAGTGGCCTTTAAAATTAATTCTGTGATTTTTTTTCTAAAGCAAGTGCTTGAAGGGAGGGAATTCTCTTTTCTCCCATGCCTTCATGCCACTGACTTTGCACTAGGGTACTACTACTAGGTCAGGCTGTGGAGCAGTTTTGTGGCCACAGCTCCTTTTCGAGTGGCTGCTACCTTTCCAACCATTTTATTTATTTATTTATTTATTTATTTATTTTAGATTTTATTTATTCATTTTTTAGTAGAGAGAGAGGAGAGAGAGAACAGGGGGAGGAGCAGGAAGCATCAACTCTCATATGTGCCTTGACCAAGGCAAGCCCAGGGTTTTGAACTGGCGACGTCAGCATTCCAGGTCGACGCTTTATCCACTGTGCCACCACAGGTCAGGCTCCAACCATTTTAAATGTGAGGCCTGGGATTCTCTAGGTAGATATTACCTGAATCTGTGCCCTCCTTTGGTTGTGAGGAACACCAAACTGGATCTTAGAACTTGACCTTTTCTGCAACACTGGAGCTAGGTGTCTCATATGTCAGCCTTTTCTTTGTTTCTCTATCTTCCAGTTCTTTCCTGCTCACCCGGGGACTGAACATATACAATTTCATTTTCTAGGCTCCCTGTACCCAGATGGTTCCTCTGGTCAGCTGAAAGCTGATGACTGTGTTCCTCCAGGGGGCAGCCATATCTACAACTGGACCATTCCAGAAAGCCATGCACCCACTGATGCTGACCCAGCATGCCTCACCTGGATCTACCATTCTCATGTAGATGCTCCACGAGATATTGCAACTGGCCTTATTGGGCCTCTTATCACCTGCAGACGAGGTATAGGCCCCAAGAGTGAGCTATGAGATGCAGTTTGGGATATCTTTGGGAAGCAATGATATAGTTGAACCACCTACATATTAAGCAGCAGCCTGAGGAGTGTTACTTCAGAACCATTGCTTATCAGCAGAAATAAACAATGCAAACTCCATTTTCACTATTTCTTTTTTTATTTTATTACCTTCTTAACAACAACAACAAAATATTTTCAACTTTTTAAATATTTTTCTAAACACTTAAAAATTTGAATTACTAATGATGAGAGTCAGGTCACATAAAAGTAAGGTATATGTTAAGAGTTTAAGTTTAGATAGGATTGAAAGTGTAGTCATCAAAATTTGGGGAGGATTGTAGAATAGTAGAAAACAGGGTATGTTTAAGTTATAGTCAGGCCTGAAGACCTGGGTGTTGCCACAGTGTAGTCAATTTAAGGCCCTGGGAGAAGAAGTCTCCATCTGCTTTTGTGTTGCTGACAGATTCTTAAGGTTCTCATTCCTATTCCTTTCTTATAGATACCCCTTGCAGTTTACTGTTACTAAGGATAGAGGTTCTAAAAAGCATCTTTCTTACTTGTACTAGGAACCCTGGATGGGAACACTCCTCCTCGGCGGCAAGATGTGGACAATTATTTCTTCTTGCTCTTCAGTGCTGTAGATGAGAATCTTAGCTGGCATATCGATGAGAACATTGCCACTTACTGCTCAGACCCAGCCTCAGTGGACAAAGAAGATGAAGCCTTTCAAGAGAGTAATAGGATGCATGGTAAGCTGGGAGGCCGTGACCACACTGTGACAGTAAACACTGATGAAGGGTCTCCTCTAGGCCTAGTATTTGGTGGGTGCTTTCATATACCTGGTCCTTTCTAATCCTTAGAAGGACCAGGAGTAGTAGAAATTCTATAAGAAATCTGAGAAACACACAGCAGATAAATGGTACAGCTAAAATTCCAATCCTGATCTTTCTGACTGCAGACTGTGTTCTTATCATTAAGTAGCATGCCTCTTCAACATTGAATAGCCCCAGGTGTTGACTCCAAGCTCATATACTATGTTTAGACACTTTGGTGAGGATTGTTTGTTGATATAATTAATTAACATTTATTTGTTCTGAATAGGATGTAAGTTGGAAGAATTACTCACTTTGTGAAGAGAAATGGTTACCTATAAGGGTATCCAGCATTTTAATTAAGCTTAAAATTAACTAAAAGCACAAAAGCTCTGAGGTATGGGCAGAAAAGTGATTTTGAGAAAGAGAAGCAACTTACCTTTGCTTTTGCTTAATTAAGGGTGTGGCTTACTTGCTTTTGGTGTCAGATTGTCCCAAAGTGAATACTCAGAAAGAAAATATAAGTGATGGCTTAGAGAGCTCAAATTTATTTCAGATTTTATATAATTTGTTTATAATAAATACAGTGTCCTATAAACATTTTAGAAGAAAATTGGCCTGGAAAGAAAGAGTAGCTTACAAAATAAAATACATTCTACCACTTAATATCTCTATGGTCTTGGGAGAAAGTACCTTTACCTCTCTGAGCCTTTGTTTTCTCATTTTTTGAATTAGTCATTGATATCTGCCTATTTCCTAAGGTTTTTTGTGAGATTTAAATAAAATTATACTTTTTATGAGCACAGTGTTACTTATTATTACTGCCTGATAGTAAGTCTTTCTCCATTGAGCTGTCATTCATTAACTCTGATATTTTCTTTGGATTTTATTTTTCAGCAATCAATGGCTTTGTATTTGGGAACTTACCAGAGCTGAACATGTGTGCACAGAAGCGTGTGACCTGGCACTTGTTTGGTATGGGCAATGAAATAGATGTCCACACAGCTTTTTTCCATGGACAAATGCTGACCATCCGAGGCCACCGCACTGATGTGGCTCACATCTTTCCAGCCACCTTTGTGACTGCTGAGATGGTGCCCCAGAAAGTTGGTATCTGGTTAATTAGCTGTCAAGTAAATAATCACTTGAGAGGTAAGATCTATCATCTTTGAACCTTGAGGTATGAGAGGGTGGTGGCAATATGGTTGTCAGGAGTCTGGGCTTCTGGTCTGGAACTATAAGATAGGTTTTTTAAGTGAGACAGCTAGGAGTAAATGATTAAACACTATACTAGAATTCTGGAGACCCACATTTTTTCCTGGCTTAGACATTAACTTGCAGGTTGATCTCAGGCACATCTCTCTGGGTTTCACTTTCTTCATTTGTAACGTAAAAAAATGGTATAAGGACGGATAAGTGGAGTTTTAAACTGTTTATCTTTTTCTCAGAGTTCTAAGGAATTAATATTTGGAGGTAATTGCAGCTGATTGAAGAGTCAATAAAGGAGAGATTAGTTTAAAAAGTATAAGCTTTTGCAGGAGATCATGGAGTATTGTGGGCAAGTGGTGATACTCTAGCTGGGACCCAACAGGAATAGAGGTAGGAGGTTTGGTTTTCACAAGAAAAATGGTTGAAGTAATGGTACAGTGCACTGATGAGCATCAAAGGAGAGGAGGAACATATGAGGCAATGGAAAGAGTACTGGATAAGTAATTAGACGGTTTCAGTTGTTCTTTCTGCTCTATGAAAAGTTCATTGTAATAACTTCAGAAAAGTACTTTCCCATTTTTAGGCTTCATTTGCCACATTTATAAAATGGGAAATTTGGTCTAAATAGTCTCTAAGATTCCTTTCAGCTCTCACTTTCTAAAATTATTTGATATATGGTAAATTGAATGGATGTTAGGAAAGTGATATATAAGTATATGAAAATGGATTTGAATAGGCAAAGAGTTATAAACTAGTAGGATAATGAGTCTGGGGTGGTAGGTTTGTCTTAATTGTGGTCAGTTACCTATGCTCCATTATCCAGGATCTGCCATCAATCCTCTAGATGCCTGGGTGAAGACTAAGAATACAGCCCAACTATAAAACAATAAGGGGTCTTAGAGCCAGACAAACTTGGATTTAAATCTTGTTCCACCAGTTGCTTAGTTAGTTTTGGTAAATCATATCACTTTTCTGAACCTGTTTCCTCATATGATTATTTCAATAATGAGTCCTACTTCATAAAGTTGTAATGAGGTTTTAAAGAGGTATTGTGATTTTGAATCTTAAAGAACAGGAGAATGTTGATACCAAGGTAGTGAATATAAGAGAAAAAAACAAGCACTCAAATCTGCAGTTAAGAAATAGGAGCTTAAGTCTCAGCTCCACTTCTGACTAGCTGTGTTATCTTGGGAAAATTACTTAACCTTTCTGAGCCTTAGTTCTTTTCAACTACAAAAGGTGATGCTAAAAGTCTGTTTCAGATGGTGGTTATGAAGATTGGAAGAGATAACGTATTATAAGGAACTTGACACAGGACCTGGCCTATGTATACTTATTCAATAAAATGAATATCCTTTCCTCATCTTTTTTCCTAACTCAGATTTTTATCTAAAATTTAAATTCTCCTTGGGATGCTGTGAGATTCAAATGAAATAATGATATGAATGACTGCTATAAGATGCCAAGCAAATATAAGGCAATATAATCAATTACCACTATACCTCAATGTAATATTTTTCACACTTTGGATACACTACTTAGAATCTACATTTTCATGACAGTACTAAATCTGAAGCTTCATCTCTATGTATAGAAGAAGTTCCATTATTTGGGGAGATTCCCTTTTTATAAATTACTCCTCTTTTTTTTTTTTTCATTTAATCTGATGCTCCCACCAGCTTAGTGTGGCACATTTCCTATTCTCCTCATTTACAAAACAGGGGTTAAACTTTAGATCTAGGAATTGATTTGCCTAAGGTCCTACAGAGCAATAAGGCTTGGACTGAATACCTTATTCAGTGCTTGAAGACTGAAGGTATTCAAGCACTGTGATGTTTGTACAATGTAAGCCTTTTGCAAAGGAAGGAACATCTGGTAAATGAATCAGTGGGGGTGAGCAGATAGAGTATTTGAATTCCCACCTGTGTTCCTTCTCTTCCAGCCAAGCTCTTAAAAAGTGAGAGAAAATGGTTCATTTGGAGCTAGGGGTAAATAGCCTAGGTGTAGGAGGGGAAAACTTTAGAAGAAGGAGAAAGGTAGTTTATCTGAGTAAAAGACCTGTTGGTTGAAATGGGGCCAGCCATAATGTTCTTCTTCCAGATGGCATGCAAGCACTCTACAAGGTCACATCTTGCTCAACGTCATCTCACATGAACCTACTAACAGGGAAAGTCCGGCAGTACTTCATACAAGCCCATGAGATTCAATGGGACTATGGCCCAACAGGTCATGATGGGAGTACTGGGAAGAATTTGAGGGAGCCAGGCAGGTAAGGGGCAGAGAGATTCCTCTCCCTACTCTGGGTTTCAGCTCGCAAAACCTATTATCCTTCTCAGAAGTCTCTCGCTTTCACTTGGGGATCACAATCACTGTCTGACTCGTTACATGACACAACTTTTAATTAAGTTATTTTGGCCCCCTTGGACAACTTACTCTTGGGGAGCTACAAATACTTTTTAAGGTTATGGCATATCCTTAGTAAAATGTCCTAACACTGAGTTTGTTACTGCTCTAATCCCAAACTACATTCAGAAAAGGAAGCCTGGTGTGACCAGCTTGGTTGAAAAATTTCCAGCTCTTATTTATTTTATCCATTATGTACCTCCTTGCACCTTTCTTTATTTTTCATAGTTTGAAGGAGGGATTTAAGCAGGACTCTGAGAAGCACTCTGAGAAATGTAGGGAGAAGGGGAAAAAAATCTGCCTTGTGACCATTCCATAATCATCATTTTGGAGGAATTTATCCAAATATACTGCTTCATCCATGACTCATACTGGGCACGGTAGAGTAGGTTAATTTCCTACTTAGTTGCTAGGCCTTAAATTATTCCTACTCATTGGCTTATCAGTAATTCCAGGTCTTTCACAGATGAGGCACTTGGTAGATGACTAGAAGAGTTTGAAGGAAAAAAAAGGAGTTTGAAGGAATATTCTAAGGCACCTGTCATGTTTATTCTTCCAGCAATAGCAATAGTAATAATAATGGGCTGAATCTGCAGGAAACATAAGAAAGTAGGCACTGAGTCTGAGCATGACTTCTAGAATATTTAACAGGATTT
This sequence comes from Saccopteryx leptura, assembly GCF_036850995.1. Taxonomy (NCBI): domain Eukaryota; kingdom Metazoa; phylum Chordata; class Mammalia; order Chiroptera; family Emballonuridae; genus Saccopteryx; species Saccopteryx leptura. Next base: position 70,053,004 of record NC_089516.1, on the reverse strand, counting down.
CCTAAGTTGGTAGCTTTTCATTTTGGAATTAAGGATATTCTTTATTAAGAGAAGAAATAATATTGAGTACCTAAAGATGTTTAAGGACAGATGTAAGTCTATGTAACTCAGGAGGGCAGGTGCTAGTGTCTGGAAGTTACAAGCAAGAAGATTTCAGCCTACTCTAAAAATAACCCTAATCATTAATTCTATTCAACAGTAAGAGGGATTGCATTCTCTGAAAATGACTTCCCTGATCTTAGAAAGGTTGAAACAAAGGCTGAATATTATTTGTTAGTGGTGTCACCTTCACTGGATTGAAGCTAACTTGGATGATCTCTGAGGTCTTTCCTAATCATAAAAATACATAACTTGATGAAACCAAGGGTGATATGGGAATCTTTGATACATAATTAAATCATGTGACATTGTTCTTCTTATATGACAGTGGCTCAGATAAATTCTTCCAGAAATCCTCCAGCCGAATTGGGGGCACTTACTGGAAAGTCCGATATGAAGCCTTCCAAGATCAAACATTCCAAGAAAAGGTACAGCTGGAGGAAGATGAGCATCTTGGAATCCTGGGTGAGGAATACTTAAATTATGAAATTAATTGACTTGAACCACAGAACTGGGGAGGACTTAAAAACTGGAACCTGGGGGCATCTCAGGGACATACATACTCTAGACCAGCATCACTAAAAGTGATTACTAGCAGATGAGTGTTTTGTGCAAAAGGGTTATAGTTCTGAATGTACTTACAAACTACTGAGTTAAACATAGTCCAGTAAAACAGAGTCAGATAATGTTCTTTGCTGCAAGGCTTCTCAGAACTTGGGGTTTATTTTTGTTTATCATGAATCTCCAATATGGGAAAAGAGTATGTAGCATGTCTTATAATTTACTACAGACCTTTGTTTTCAATGAACACCTTCTAGTAATACTGTTGTACAGATCACATTTTTAAAAATGTTTCTGTATGTATATTTCTGAAGGACTATATATAAAGTAGTAAGATGGTCTAGGTTCCTGGCAATATGAGGACCAGAACAACTTGATATGACGTGTAGACATGCTTGCTATGGTGAGGGATGCAAAACAAAGCCTAGAGCCTGGCTTGGATAAAGTATCCAGAAGGCCTAAAGCACAGCATTGAAACAGTATAACAATATTAGATGTGGTTTAGTCACTTAATGGAACAAGAGAATAAAAGAGATCAGATGGGAGAAAACTTTGGAAATGAAAATAATGAACTGCATTTTGGAGTTGGATGTGTGCCAGTTAATTCCAGGAGATCTGAATATGGCTAGTAGGGTTTATATCAGATAAATAAGGAGAGATATAGACCAGAAATGTACCTTGCAAAAGAGGATGGGCAATGAGAATTAAGAAGCTCTCATTAGTTTCTGTTCAGTATGGATCCTAGGTCTTCTTTATTCTTCAATGTTTTAGTGTGGTGAAAAAGCACAAAATAAAATTTATCATAGTAATCATTTTAAGTATACAGTTTATTGGTGTTAAGTGCATTCATAATGTTGTGCAACAATCACCACCATCTATATGAACTCTTTTCATCTTGTAAAACTAAAATTCAATACCCAATAAACAATAATTACTCATCCTCCCCTCCCCCAGGCCCTAGGAACCATCATTCTACTTTCTGTGTCTATGTTGATTATTCTAAGTATCTCATATAAGTGGAATTATACAAAATTTGTCTTCTTAACTGGCTTATTCACTTAGCATAATGCCCTCAAATTTCAATTATGTTGTAGTATCCTACAAAATTTCCTTCTTTTATTAAGGCAGACTAATATTCTATTATATATATATATGCTACATTTTATTTATCCATTCACTCATCAATGAGGACTTTGGTTGCATCTACATTTTAGTTCTTGGAAATAATGCTGCTATGAATATGGGTTTGCAAATATGTCTTTGAGACATGATTTCATTTTGGGGGGTATACACAGAATGTAGTTGTTAAATCACATGGTAATTCTATTTTTAATTTTTGAGACCACTATACTGTTTTTCACAGAGGTTGTATCATTCTAAATTACCACAACGGTGCATGAGGGTGCTGTTTTCTTCACACCCTCAGCAGCACTTTTTTTTTCTTTTCTTTTCTTTTATAGTCGCTATCCTAATGGGCGTGAGGAGGTATCTCATTATAGCATCTCTCTAATGATCAGTGATGTTTATAATCTTTCCATGTGCTTATTGGCCATTTGTATATATTGTTTGGATAAATGTTTACTCAAGTCATCTGCCCATCTTTAATTGGGTTGTTTACATTTTGGTTGTTGAGTTTTAGGCATTATCTTATATTTTGGATAGTAATTCCAGATCAGATATATGATTTATAAATATTTTCTCATTCTGTGGGTTGCCTTTTTACTCTGTTGATTGTGTCTTTCAATACACATTTAAAATTTTATGAAGTCCAATATATGTTTTTTGTATTTTGCTACCTATGCCTTTGGTGTGATATCCAAGAAATTATTACCAAATTCAATGTTTTGAAGATTTTTTCTTGTTTTCTTATAAGAGTTGTATTAGTTTAGGTGGTATATTTAGGTCTTTGATTTATTTTGAATTGATTTTTGTATATGGTACTAAGGATCCAACATCATCATTTTGCTATAGAAACCAGTTCTTCCTGTACCATTTTAAAAAATGTTTCCATTGTACCTTATTTTTGCAGAACATTAAGGCAACTTGCATGCCTCCCTGCACTATTTGTTTAAAAGACTGTCCCATATATGTATAGGTTTATTTTTGGGTTCTTTAATGTATTTCATTAATCTATATGTCTATCCTTATGCCAGTACCACACTTTTTATTGCTGTAGATTTGTAGTAAGTTTTTTTTAAATTTAATTTATTGTAATGACACTGGTTTGTAGAACCATACAAGTTTCAAGGGCATAACTCAACAAACCACCATTTGCCTACAGCATGGTGTGCCCTTCACCCTTAAAAACATCTCTTTCTGTCCTCATTAGCCTTACCCTCCTTTACCCATCTCCTTCTTTCTTCCTCATCCCCTGCTTTACCTCTGGCTATCACCACACTGCTGATTGTGTCTATGTGTTATGTGTGTATATATACATATTGGGGGGTGGTGAGTTTTAAAATGAGAAAGTGTGAGTCTTCTAGTTGTGTTTTTTGTTTTTAAGAGTATTTTGGCTATTTGGGATGCCTTGAGATTCTATATGAATTTTAGCAATGTTTTTCCGATTTTTGCAAAATTATCACTGAGGACTTGACAAGGATTTCATTGAGTCTGTAAATTTTTTTCAGGTAGTATTGACATTTTAACACATTAAGTCTTCCAATCTATAAACATGGGAAATGTTTACATTTAGTTATGTCATATTTAATTTATTTCAGCAATGTTTTATAGTTTTTATTGCACAAGTATTTTACATCTTCAGTTAAAATAGTTTTAAGTATTTTATCCTTTTTGATGCATTATATCTGAAATTATTTTTTGTAATTTCATTTTAGATTGTTCATTGTTAGTATATAAAAATGCAATTGACTTTTGTTTGTTTGTTTTTTTCGTATTTTTCTGAAGTTGGAAACGGGGAGGCAGTCTGACAGACTCCCACATGTGCCCGACCAGGATCCACCCAGCATGCCCACCAGGGGGTGATGCTCTGCCCATCTGGGGCAAAAATGCAATTGACTTTAATGTGTTGACTTTTATCTTGCTCTTTGATTAATTTGCTTATTAGTTTGAACAAATGTTTTTTGTGTACTTTCTAGGGTTTTCTACATATAAGATCATATAATCTGTAACAGAGATAATTTTACTTTTTCTTTTACAGTTTGAATTTATTTTATTTTTTTTCTTGACTAATCACTTTGGCTAGAATTATCAGTAATATGTTGAAGATAAGTGGTAAAAGTAAGCAACCTTGCTTTGTTCCTTATCCCAGAAAAAAAGCTTTCAGTCTTTAACCATTGATTATGGTATTTGTTGTGGCTTTTTTATATATGTATTATGTTAAGAATTCCCTTTTTTATTTCTTTTAACTTTTATTAATTTTAATTTATTGTGTTTACATGGATTCAAGTGTCTCAACTCAATATAACACCCTCATCCCCACCCCCTTGTCCCCTATTATACCTCTTTTGCCCCTTCCCCTTAACTCCCTCCCCCCTTTCCTCTGGGATTTGCTGTCCTGTTATCCATATTTATGTGTTATGTATATATAATTTTACTAATTTCTTCACCTTCTCTGATCCCTCCCATCATCCCCCTTCCCTCTGACAGCTGTCCCTTTGCTCCCTGTTACCACGTCTCTACCTCTATTCCATTCCTCAGTTCACTTTGTTCATGAGATTCCACATATAAGTGAGATGATATGATTTTTTTTCCTCTGCCTGGCTTATTTCACTTAGCATAATAATCTCCAGGCCCATCTGTGCTGTAGCAAAATATAAGATTTCCTTCTTTTTCATGGCCACATAATATTCCATTCTGTATATGTACCACTGCTTTTTAATCCATTCATCCACTGATGGACACTCAGGCTGTTTCCAGATCTTGGCTGTTGTAAACAATGCTGCAATAAGCATGGGAATGCATATCTTCTTTTGAATCAGTGATTTGCTCTTCTTAGGATATATTCCTAAAAGTGGGATAGCTGGGTCAAAAGGCAGTTCTGCTTTGAATTTTTTGAGGAAACCCCATACAGTTCTCCACAGTGGTTGCACAAGTCTGCATTCCCACCAGTAGTGCAGGAGGTGCCCTTTTCTCCACACCTTCGTCACCACTTATTGTGTGCTGTTTTGCTAATGAGCACCATTCTGACAAGTGTGAGGTGATATCTCATTGTGGTTTTAATTTGCATTTCTCTGATGATTAGTGATGTTGAACATTTTCTCATATGCTTATTGGCCATCTGTATGTCCTCTTTGGAAAGTGTCTATTCAGTTTTTTTGCCCATTTTTTAAATTGGATTGTTTAGGTTCCTGGTGTTGAGTTTTAGAAGTTCTTTATAAATTTTGGTTATTGACCCCTTATCAGAAGTATTGGCAAATATGTTCTCCCATTGTGTGTGTTGTCTTTTTATTTTGTTAATGATGTCTTTTGTTGTGCAAAAGCTTTTTAGTTTGATATAGCCCCATTTGTTGATTTTGTCCTTTATTTCACTTGTCCATGGAGATAAATCAGCAAAAATATTGCTACAAGAGATATCACAGAGTTTACTGCCTATGTTTTCTTCCAAGATGTTTATGGTTTTGCGCCTTACATTTAAGTATTTTATTAATTTTGAGTTTATTTTTGTGAATGGTGTAAGTTGGTGGACTATTTTTATTTTTCTGCGTGCACCTGCCCAATTTTCTCAACACCATTTATTAAAGAAATTGTCTTTATTCCTTTGTCAAATATCAATTGACCATAAAGGTGTGGGTTTTTTTCTGGATTCTCTGTTCTGTTCCATTGATCTGTATGCCCATTCTTATGCCAGTACCAAGCTGTTTTGAGTACAATGGCCTTGTAGTATAACTTGATATCAGGAAGTGTGTTATACCTCCCACTTTATTCTTCATTTTCAAGGTTGCTGAGGCTATTTGTGTTCTTTTTGGTTTCATATAAATTTTTGAAATATTTGTTCTGGATCTGTGATGCTCAACATTTAATTAGAATTAAAGCAAGCTTATATATTTAAATGGGTCTTACAAGGATACTCAACTGTGAGAACTGGAACAATAGAGGCAGGGGAAATGCGATAGGACCTGACAGTGAAGTGAGAGAAAGCCCTAGTTTTAGACCTTGTCTCTATTCTTAATCAGCAATTTAAATTTGAGGTCAATTCCACCTGTCTGAGCTGTAGTTTCCTAATCTGTAAGATGAAGATATCCCTTGCCTTGTATACCTTAGAATGATATTTGAAGATCAAAGTAAGATAATGGATTTTAATGTGTTTTTTATAGGTATAAATTTGAATATACTTAGGAGAGACTTCTCTTTATCTTCTTTTCTCATTCCTTTTCCCCCTTTCTTCTGTTTCTATCCTCCCTGTCATTCCTGTTTTCATTTTCATTGCTTCTTCTTCCCATTTAACAGGGCCAGTGATACGGGCTGAGGTGGGTGAAACCATCGAGGTGATCTTCTATAACCGTGCATCTCAGCCATTCAGCATACAGCCTCATGGAGTGTTTTATGAGAAAGACTACGAGGGAACTGTATACAATGAGGGTGAGCAGACAGGGTCTCCAAATAATAAGGGCTACAGGCAATAGTGGGTAGCTTTAGAGGAAAGATAAATAAGGAGTAAAAGAAGAAGGAGGCAGAATTAATAGCTATGTGGATATTATTGAATGAATTTATGATTTTATAACAAGGCAGAGCTGGAATCAATAACAGACATGTTTTAAATATTTTTTCATTATAAAAATAACATACCTATTATGGAATTTTGTAAAAATGTAAAAATTTATGAAATTGATAAAATAATTCATAGAAAAATTGTCAATATGTTTTGAAATATCTTTAAATATTTTTCTGTGCTTATAATATGTATGTATTTATAGATTTGTGATCATGTGGTTTGCACAATTTTGTATCATACTATTCTCAGTTATCATTATATTTTGTCAACTGTCCAATTCATAGTAATGTTATAAATATTTTAATGACATATTATGCTCTGTCATGTGGATTTGCCATAATTTATTTACATTACCCTCCTTTGTTTATACATGTAATTTTAAAATTATTTTAGAATACTTTAACTCATTGAATGCATTAAATTAATACACACATAAGTTTTGAATTCCTATTTCAGAAGAGAATTCTAGAAGTGAGATTATTAGGTAATTTATTTCTGTTTTCTCTAGAAATAATATTAACACAAGCTAATTGCAAACCCAAAATAATAAAATTATAAATGGAAAAGTCACAGACAAATCTAGACTATAAAAATATCCTACATGGCAACTGATCTAGTCCCTTTAAGAAGTCAATGCCATAGGGAAAACATTAAAGAGACAACACCATGGGCAACATACAAATCTTTTTTGATCCTGTTTATAAAAAAGTGGACTTAAGGGTCCTTTTGGAGGTAATTGTAAAATTTTTGTTATAGACTGAATATTAGATGATATTAGGGATATTAGGGTATTTTTAGGTGTGATAATATTATTGTACTGTTACAGGAGATGCTCCCTGATTATTTGTAAATAAAATACTATGATACTTACTTTTTATTTCCAAAGGATTTAACAAAAGTAAACAGAAATTGTGTGTGTAATGTATGTGTATGTAGATAGACATACACATAAATGTAGATGTATTAAAGAATGCAAAATGTTAAGAATCAACTCCAGGTGATAGGATGATTGTTGCACTAACCTTTACATTTTTCTGTATGTTTGAAAATTTAAAAAATTTGGAACAATGAATGAATAAAAAAAGATAAGTTAATACCATTCTAAATTATACCATCCTATTATAGGTTATACTACAAATATCCTTGTGTATGTTTCTTTGCACACTTACATAATTATTTCTTGAGAATATATATTTTTGATGTAGAATTGCTATGTCTCATGAAACACACATTAAAATATTTTGTACATAATATTTTGTACATATATATAAATTGTTTTCTGGAAAAATTTGTACTCCCATCTATTTTGAATTCTATAACAGCAGTTGGGAGGGAGGACCCATTTTCTAACATCTTTTCCCACACAGAGCAGCCATTTTAACCTTTAGCAAAATTTCAGTCTTGTAAGTAAACAACAACAAAACTCATGGTTGTTTTGATTTGCATTAAGTTGCACATTCTTTTTAAAATTTATACATATCTTACAGTTTTTATGAGCATGAATTTTTTAAGGCTTTTCATACTATTTACTAATCTTTTTTTCCCCTGAAAAGGCTATTCGCATTTACCCTTTTAATAAGTGGATGAGAGGGGTAAGTGCTATCTGAACTATTTTAATTTGTAAAATATTGAAAAATTGACCAGAAAAAAGTTATCAAGATACTTTTGTACCTTTTTTGATTACGAATAGGTTTGGAAATTTAAGATAAAATTTCTGTGCATTGCTTGACCATGACATGTATCCATTTAAGAAATGACAGTTTTAATGTTGTTGTTTTTTTCCAGTTGCAGTTGATGTTCAGTATTATTTTATGTTAGTTTCAGGTGTACAGCATGATGATTATACATTTATATATCAATAATTTGTGATGTAATCCCCTAATAAGTTCAGTACTACCTGACACAGTACATAGTTATTACAATATTATTGACTATATTGCTTATGCTGTACTTCACATTTTAACAACTATTTTGTAACTACTTTTTAATCCTTTTATCTTTTTCACCCAGTCCCCCCCAATGCCCTCCCATCTGGCAACCATGAGTTGTTCTCTATATCTATGTATCTGTTCCTGCTTTGTTTGATTATTATTTTTTATTTAGATACCTCAGATATGTGAGCTATATGGTATTTGTATTTCTGTATGACTTAATTTAGCATAATACCCTTTAGCTCTAGCAATGTTGTTGCAAATGAGAAGATTTAATTTTTTATAGTCAATTCATATTCCATTGAATATATATACCACATCTTCTTTATCAAATTCTCTACTCATGAGCACCTAGGTTGCTTCAATATCTTGGTTATTGTAAGTAATGCTACTATGAACATACAGGTTCATATATATTGATATATTTTTGAATTAATGTTTTGAATTTCTTTGGATAAATGCCCAGAAGTGGAATTGCTGTAAGATAGTTCTATATTTAATTTTTTGAGAGGAGCCACTAGACTGTTATAAATAAATAGATATGTACATAAAGGAAAAAGTATTAAACAATCAGAACCATTCAAAGATGAAACAGGCTATGATGGATGGCAGATAGTGAATCTCCAAAATACAATGATTATTAAGCAGAAGTAGGGATATAAGAGCAGAAAAATGTATGTTTTCAAGTGAAGAGTGTTCCAAGTAAGATTTTAATGCCCTTTTTTTCCTTAGGTCTTATAAGTTTGAAGTTTGGGAAGTTGAAATATCTCCTGTTCATATAACAAGGTGTGACATAACTATAAACCAAAGTCTAGTGTCTTGATTTTTACCCAGGATTCTTTTAAATATTCAATATTCCTATTATTGCTATTCTTGTTGCTATTTCAAAATATCTTTGTAGTTAATGAAATTTACTCCAGTGTTTAAAGCTTATGATCTTTATTCTAGCCAATATGAGTAACGAATCCTATGTTTTCCTTGCAGGCTCATCCTATACTGGCTTGGTTGCCAAGCCCTTTGAGAAGGTAATCTATCGTTGGACAGTACCCCCCCATGCAGGCCCCACGGATCAGGATCCTGCCTGTCTCACTTGGATGTACTTTTCTGCTGTGGATCCCATAAGAGACACAAATTCTGGTCTGGTGGGTCCCCTGCTGGTGTGCAAGGCTGGTGCCTTGGGTACAGATAACAAACAGGTATTGTCGGGGATTCTGTCTGGAAATTCTATTGGGAGGAGGATGAGGCTGGGGTGCTGAATAGGAGTTAAGCATGGAACTGGATTCTAAAGGTAAGAGAATAGAAAAAACAATAACAACCAAGTTATTGAATCAGACATTAATAGTGAAGTCATGTTATTTTGCACATTTTTCTGTTAGTCACGAACACACATCATCCTTAGTCTTTGATTCTTTTTTTTTTTTTTTAGCTTCCGTAGCCCCTAAACTTTGTTCTAAATTCCTAAATCTTCATTAAGATTTGCTTGTTTTCTTTCATATCCAGCCCACCACTCCCAACTGTGTAACCTTTGGCAAGTGACTTAACCTCTCTTTGCTTCTGTTTCTTCATCTATAATAAAGGGTAAACAATAGAAGATGGTATCTGGGTTTCTAAAAAGTAATTAAAGTAATCTATATAAAGTGCTTAACAGAGTGTCTGGTAACATAACTAACACTCAGTAAATGTTAGCAATAATAATAATTACATATTAATCATAATTATAATTATTTTTTTCTCTTACTTTCTAACTTTCCCAGTTTCCTTCTGATCTCCTAAATATTTTGCCCCACTCCCACTCAAGTGACTGTAGAGTATCTTCTATCACACTCTGTACCTTTTATTTCACAATCCACATCTTATGCTTCTTCCCTTCTCCCTTTCTGACATTCCTATCCTCCAGTCGTGTCACTTTGTTCTGACCTCCTTCACCTACTTGTGATTGAGGTTACCTAATTACCTTAAGAAAAACTGCATAGCAACAACTGCACTTCTAAGCAGGAGATGAGTTTGGCTCTGTGTCTGGAAAAAAATGGGAAAGAACAAGGGATCATTGGGTCTAAGAGTATCAGAGTCTTTAACTGCTGAAACTGTTGTCATATCTCCCTCTTTTCTCTCCCACTGGGCCTACAGAAAGGGGTGGATAAAGAATTCTTTCTCCTTTTTACTGTGTTGGATGAGAATAAGAGCTGGTATAGCAATGCAAATCAAGCAGCTGCTATGTTGGATTCCAGACTACTCTCAGAGGATGTCATGGGTTTCCAAGACTCCAATCGGATGCATGGTAAGGGAAATGAGTGCTTTTGTCTTGAGCTACAGCTTCGAAGTTATAAGTAAAATCTAACCTTAACCTAATTATGACCCACCCTTGAAAACACTATTGCCGCTGGTCAGCGATGCCCACGAGATGGAGTAGGTTGAGGGATTAAACCTGACAACAGATCTTATACTTAGCACCTGCTTGTGCTGTTTCCTGTGTTAAACAGTATCAGGAGCACTAGATAAAAGTATTATGAAATGAGGACTATGCCCAAAGAATCCACTGTAGACTGAGAAGAGTAAGCAGGGATGACACCTTTCCAGGCTTATTGCCTTCTCCCTTATTGCCAAACACCCTGGTTTCACAAACCCATACTTTAGCCAAACAGAGCTATTTTTATCTACATGGACATACCTTTTACTTTTTTAACTTCATGTTTTTGCAATGCTTTGCCCTCCACTTAAAATTCCTTTCCTTATATCTTTGCCTTGAGCCTAGAGAAACTATTTCCATTCTCTAAGGCTCTATTCAAAAGCTAACTCCTCCAAGTAACAATTTACTTTATCACCCAAGCCCAGGATTATGACACCTTGTTCTGAACAACTATAGCAGTTCTATCAGACTATTTTAATAACAAGTATCATATACTCACCAGTAATTTATTCAATTGTTACATTGCTTTTGATTTCTGCTAAAATGTAATCCTTAATAGTGAGTATTGTTTGTTACTTATCCCTGTATCCTGCCAGGCGTTCCCAAACTAGGGCACGGGCCGCATGCGCCCCCCTGAGACCATTTATCCCACCCCCTGCCACACTTCCAGAAGGGGCACCTCTTTCATTGGTGGTCAGTGAGAGGAGCACTGTATGTGGCGGCCCTCCAATGGTCTGAGAGACAGTGAACTGGCCCTCTGTGTAAAAAGTTTGGGGACCCCTGCTACACTGTCTAATACACAATAAATATTTATGAAACAGTGAACTACCAGTTCATGAGTAGGTGAAAGCGTGAGTGAATGAATGGAAAGACGTTGTCCCAGTTTGCAAAGAGCTCCTAGCATTTTATAACAAGATGAGGCTAATAACATCCATGAAACAATTATAGAACAATCCAAGGTATAGTATAATTAAGTGCTAAATTATGTGGAACCAATTTTAAGTAATATAAAAGTTTGAAGGGAGAAAATATTAATGAGAAACAATCAAATGAAAGGGTTTCTGAAAGAAGGGAATGCTTGACCTGGGTCTTAAAGGCTGAATAGGTTTTCAATCAGACATTATAGGAAGGAGACACAGAATCAGGTTAGCAATGTTTCCATCCAGATCCCGGGAAATTACCCAATAGGGTTCCTCGTTAAAGCTAGTTCCAGTGGATGTGGGGACATTGAAAAGGGGTCAGCTTCAAGCAGGCCTCCCTGTATTTTTTTTGTATTTTTCTGAAGTTGGAAATGGGGAGGCAGTCAGACAGACTTCCCGCATGTGCCCGACCGGGATCCACCGGGCACACCCACCAGGGGGTGATGCTCTGCCCATTTGGGGCATCGCTATGTTGCAACCAGAGCCATTCTATAGCCTGAGGCAGAGGCCACAGAGCCATCCTCAGCACCTGGGACAACTGTACTCCAATGGAGCCTTGGCTGCAGGAGGGGAAGAGAGAGACAGAGAGGAAGGAGAGAAGGCGGGGTGGAGAAGCAGATGGGCGCTTCTCCTGTGTGCCCTGGTCGGGAATCGAACCTAGGACTTCTGCACGCCAGGTGGACGCTCTACTACTGAGCAAACTGGCCAGGGCCACCTTCCTGTATTTTTGAAGGGGGTGTAGAGGATGCAAGGGAGTCAAGAACAAGTGTGTTGTCTTTTTTGGCACTATCTCTTGGTTTTCATTACTGGTCAGTTAAATCATCTGGAAAAAGTAAGATAGTCCTGCAATCTAATTTTATCCCAGTATGAATTAATGGAGCACCCAATTAGTATTAGGTGACATGTTAGGTACTTGGATAACCACACAGATACAGAAAAAAAATGCTTCTTCTTAAGTCTGTGTGGTGGGGGAGATAGATCTGTAAGTAAATCACTGTATTCTGTGGTAAGAGATATGATAGAATTTTGTGTGGCAGGGGAGTTTCATAGAAATCAGAGATGGAATGATAATTCTGCTTCACTGTAGAGATAATGTTTATGTTGGGGCATGATGAATGGATGAGTATCTGTATGTTGTATAGAGAAACCAGAGGGAAATTATATTACAGACACAGGGAGCAGCATTTAAAATCAACAAGGGTATTATAAGCACTGACCATATTTAGGGCTTTGAGCATGGAGAGGTAAATAGAGCTCACAAGATAATGTGTGTATGTGTGTTAGAGGGGGTAGGAGGATAAACTACAGGCAGGGGTACCAGGAAGGAGGCTTTTGCAAGAGTTCAGGACAAAGATGATGAGGGTTAGAGACAGAGAAGTGGCAGTAAAGATGTAGAAGAGGAGACAGCTTGAAAACTGAGTTTGGAACTTTACATAAGAATGGCGAATGAGAAAAATATGTAGAAAGAACAAAGGGGTTGTAAGAGAACCAAGAAAATATGGTGTTACATAAGCCAAGGGAAGAGATTTTCAAGAGAGTGGTGGGAGTACAAGAGGTTGGTACTTTTGTGTATGTGTGAAGAGGTTATGGTAGTGGAGAATACTTCAGTTTTGCCAAGATGTGATGTATGTTGGAGGAGGAACAGTAAGTGAAGCAAGAAAGGCTATTTAAACCCTTATTCCAAAGGGACAGATCTTTATAAGAGGAACTAAAATGGTTTAGAGAAGAGGGTACAAGTGTTGAGAGTGACTCAGTAATTTAAAGTTGTGGGAAACCATAGTACAGCCAGAGGTGCATTTAACAGTGGGCGCACCGGGCACGCGCCCTGGGCCCCAACTTTTGAAGGGCCCCGCAAAACCCCAACCTAACACCTTTTTCTAATGTAAGGGGCCCAATATTTTCTTCTGCGCCCAGGGCCTCAACCGATCTTAATCCACCTCTGAGTACAGCACTGATGTCATGTGTGGTTTCATCTCCACATCCTGTCTTGTGTTCTTGTTTTCCAGCCATTAACGGGTTTCTATTCTCTAACCTGCCCAGGCTGGACATGTGCAAGGGTGACACAGTGGCCTGGCACCTGCTCGGCCTGGGCACAGAGAGTGACATGCATGGGGTAATGTTCCAGGGCAACACTGTGCAGCTTCAGGGCATGAGAAAGGGTGCAACCATGCTCTTTCCTCACACCTTTGCCATGGCCATCATGCAGCCTGACAACACCGGTAAGTGTCTTAGCAACTTGCCTGAGGCTAAGAGACTTTATTGGGCTTGCGGTTGGGTGAAGGGGGCTGGTGAAGAGGAAAGAAGAGTCATGTAGAGGGTTCTTACAATATTTTCAAAACAAATTTGTCTTCTCTCTCCTCAATATGCACCCCATGTTATGGTTATTTGGATTATCATCTTAGCTGCAGGTAAATTAAAGTGAAAAGCTGAGGAACCTCTTTCTGGAACAACAGGAGATAAATAGGGATGCTGCCCAGGTGCCAGGGTCAGGACAATTTTTATGTAGGTAGAGGATAGAATTGACCATGTAGCCCTTTGGCCACATAGAAATTCCATATATACAGTCCTTGCTTTTGGGGATGGATATGTCCATGTGATGTACTGATAAGCACTTCGAATTCTTATATTCCATGAGAATTTTTGCAAATTTTGCTGGGAGTGAGGCAGCCGTGTGTTTAACAGTTTTAACCCAAGTATTGGAACACAATAACTTCTAGTACAGCTTCTTTCAGAAACTTGCAGTTTAAATTTGTTCTAATCATTTCCCCTCTATGTGGCTAGATTTCTTTCTTATTTTCTTTTTCTGTCTGTCCCTACCCTCCCTCCCTCCTTCTTTCCCTCCCTCCTCTTTCTTTCTTATTTTTCTTCCTCTCTGTCCCCTTTTCTGTCTTTCTTTCATTAAGAAATTGGACTAGTCTATTTCTTCAGATTTCATCTCTGTCTAATATTTCATAATGCAGCAGTAATCTCTCCTTGCTGTTTCTAGCCTCCAAACTCAGTTTTCATTTACTTTTTCTAAGCAGTAGATGACAATAATGTTTGTAAAGAAAATTTGTAAGTTCATGTATTTCCCACTAAACTTTATTTTAGTTCAGTAAATTTCATTCATATCTCAGAAAAATCCCTATTCAAAACAAGTCTCCTTGACAATTTAGCAATTGCATTCTGGCACTGGGTTTAACAAACATTTGACATAAAGCTGGTCTCCACAGCAATCTAGGTTCTCATTTTTGCCCATCTACCTGGGATATCTTTTTAGTCTGGGAAAGTTGTTATCAAATTAGAAACAATAGTTAATAGAGCTGAAAAGAAAAAGAGAAACAAGTGTTTTAGTGAAACTTAAAGTAGGGAAATTCTGAATAAGGAAGACCTTACTCTCTAACCTTAATCCTAAAGCCAAATCCTAGGTTTAATCTCTTTCTTGTGAAATTAGCCAGGCTCACCTGCCATGACTATATACCTCCCCAGGGCTCACTCTTACTTTGGATGAATAAAATTATTTTTGTATCACATTGAGTCTTAATATAGGATGGCTTTAGATGGATTAAAAACATTCTGATCTGGTATGAGGGAAAGAAAATGTAAATGGGTTTATAAGAGTAAGAGCTTGAAAGGTTCTTCAAGCAAAAGCCCAAATTTATCTTACCTTTCAAACTCTTTCTTCTTTCTGAGAACTTCTGAAGTCATAGAATGTTGAAAGTTGTAGAGCCCCTTTGAGATCATCTCAATTTACTTATTTTATTAATGGGAGGAAGAGACAGAGACCAGAAAAGGAACAATGTTTTGTTCTGATTAACCATATTGGCTCTATATGAAAGGGAGATAGGTATGTGAACAATATTATAAGGCTATAATAGTGCCATCTGCCAAGAGCTATGGTAACACAGAGAAAGTTATAACAAATTCAACCTGACTTGTAGAGTGAAGTTTTCTTGGGAAAAGACATTCACACTTACCTTTTTAAAGATGAATAAATTGTCACCAGGCAAAGTAAGGATATGGGTGTGAGGAAGGCATTATAGGTAGTATGAACCATATAGGCAGTGTTTTGGAAACAGCATTTACCTGGAGAATGTTTGCATAGACTGATTTGATTAACTGTTTTTCAACTCAAAGTATTATGCTAAAAGGTGTTTGGAAATATGTGGAGGTACTTTTAGTTGTTACATGACTGGGGATATGAAGACGGTTATACTGTCATTTAGAGAGTTGGAGTGAGAGATGCTAAAATGTTCTGTAATATGTAAGATAGTCTTAAGCAGTGAAAAATAGTTTCATGCAAAATTCTGATAGCTTCTCTGTTGAGAAACATCAGGAAGTAAGGTTTAAAGGGAAGTATAACAAGAGAATCTTGCAAGAGGATGTGAGAGCCTTTCTGATGGGTGGGAACAATAGGGTGGTGAATAGAGCCAGAGTTAAAACTCTAGAGATTATATACATAAGACCTATCAACTCTTTAATTATAAAAACCTAAGGAAAGACATTTCAGATGTCTCTGGTGTATATATCTCTGTGATCAAGAAGTTTTTTTTTAAATTTAAATTAAATAAAATATATTGTAACATTGGTTAATTACATTATGTAAGTTTCAGATGTACAACTTTATAAAACAACATCTACATACTCCATTGTGTGCTTACCACCCATAGTCTTGTCTCCCTCCAACATCATATATTTGACCCCCTTTAGCCTCTTTATCTTTCCCCCATTTCCCTTGCTCTCTGATAACCAACAAAATGTTGTCTGTGTTTATGAGTTTGTCTATTTGTTTGTTTGTTGTTTTTTTGTTGTATATTCCACCTATGAGTGAAATGGTATTGTTCTTGTCTTTTTCCAACTGATTTATTTCACTTAGAAAGAAGTTCATTTTTTATATATCTATTTAAGATCACCTTTATTTTATTTTATTTGTGGCAGAGACAGAAACAGAGAGAGAGAGAGAGACAGAGAGAGACAGATTGGGACAGATAGACAGGAAGGGAGAGAGATGAGAAGCATCAATTCTTCAGTGCAGCTCCTTAGTTGCTCATTGATTGCTTTCTTATATGTGCCTTGACTGCAGGGGACTACAGCAAATCAAGAGACCCCTTGCTCAAGCCAGAAACCTGAAGTAACTAAAATTGTACTCATTTTACCACATGGGTAAACATAGGCTTAAAAACTGCCTTGAAATTATATAGATAATGTGTCAATAGGTTACCAAACATTCTAGTTTGCTCAGAACTGATGAGTTTCTAGGGATATAAGACTTTTAGGGGTAAAACTCAGAAAACCTTGGATAAACATGGAGGAATTGGTCATCTTAGTAGTAGAGTTTAGTTTTAAACCCAGACAGTATAGATTTGGAACTACAACACTTAACCCTTGTGTTCATTGCTCACAATACACTTGTAATAATTTCTTTTAATGTACTACCTAGATTTATCTGAAACTACCCATTTTCTACAGTATGCCTAAAATCCCCTAGGCACTTTACAGGTATATTCTGATTCAGATTTTTTCTCTTTCTTTCTTTCTCAGGGATATTTGAGATTTACTGCGAGGCAGGCAGCCATAGAGAAGCAGGTATGAGGGCAATTTATAATGTCTCCCAATGTCCTGGTCATCAAGCCACTCCTCGCCAACGCTACCAGGCTGCAAGAATCTACTACATTATGGCTGAAGAGGTAGAGTGGGACTATTGCTCTGACAGGAGCTGGGAACTGGAATGGCACAACCAATCTGAGAAGGACAGGTAAGGTTTGAGAAAAGAAATCACACATTTGGAGACTCTGGGCCATTTTAACGATAAAGAGGATACTAAAATTCTGAAAGAAGGAGACACTTACTTAAAGGCACCTAACTAGACACCAACAAATCTGATGCAGGGGCTGGAATGCAAGTAAAGTGGAACTCATTGCTTCTTTTATATTGCTATACTGTGGGTCTGAAGTAAAAGATTTTACCCACACCCTCATGTTCTTCATCTTTGCCTCCTTTCCTCCTTTAGCTAGAAGCCTCTCTATTGGTACTTCAATTTTATAAAGAAATTATTCAAGGAACAGAATATCCCGAGGTCAGGTGTTCCTTGACAAAATGTCATTCAGGTACAGGCTGAGCTGTATAGCAGGAAATGAAATAGAATGGATTAAATAAGAATTTTATTTCTTGCTCATATAATGGTATAAACATGATCAGTCCAGGGACAGTAGATGAACTAGTCACATAACATTTGCTTTCATCTTTAGAATTAAAATGCCTGTACCAGTTCTAATCATTCTCAGAGCTCAAGAAAAGGGAAAGAATTCCAAGGAAAGCAGCATTGTCTGTAAGGCAATGACCTGGAAGTTGTGTACATCACTTTCTTTCATACCCCATTATCCTGAACTTACTCATGTGACCATACTTAGTGGTAAGAAAGCATGGGAGGTGCAATCTCTGGTTTGGCTGGTTTAGCAGCCATGTGCTCAGCTAAAACCTAGATGATTTTATTACTATAAAGGAAGGAGAGGAGAATAGAAACTGAGGTACACTTTAGCAATTCCCTATACAGTTTATTTTTGGTACTTTGACCACCCTTTGTCAATGCTTGCTCTTTATGTTGGTTATGTTGGTTATGAGAGGTTGAAGTCTATTTGCTAACTTGTTCTGCAACCTAGAAAAAGTGACTTCCCCTTTCTGAGCCTTGGTTTACTCATCTTTAAAGTGATGTGGTATACTTGAAAAAAACTTGAGTGGAAAGATGTAGGGAAGGAGCCTCAGACTTGAATACAAGTTCTGGCTCTTTTTCTGACAGTATCAATGAACACACATCCTGTCACCTTTGGACCACTGAATCCATCTCTGAGACAAACCTACCTTATTAGGCTATTGGTAATGTCAAGTGATAAAATAAATAATAACATTCTTTGGAAACAGGAAAACATCCTTTAAGGACAAATCTTTAATGTTCCTATTCTTCTTATGCCATACCCTCCAGCAGCAGAAGCAGTTAGTACCTTCCTGCTATATGTACCTTGTCTTTTTGTGAAATGACTCTCATCTAAAACATTATCAAGGCTAAAGCTAGAGATCAAAGCTTCTGATTGTTACATCAGTGTTCTTGCCATATAAATTTTACTACAAATTCTTATCTTGATGATGGCAAACAAGGACATAAATAGAAATAAAAGTGCACGTATGCAGCCAATGTGGTGAGGAATCTGATATTAGAAGAAAGAGGCCTTCTTCTTCTTTTATCTGTGCAATTAACTTGGATCTGACCTAGCTCCCTATGGACTTGAGAGCTTGAAGGCCAAGTACTGATACCCTTCATTGGATTCCTCTAGCTATAGTCACATCTTCCTGAGCAACGAAGATGGACTGCTGGGTTCCAGATACAAGAAAGCTGTATTCAGGGAATATACTGATGGTACATTCAAGATCCCTAAGCCTAGGACTGGACCAGAGGAGCACTTGGGAATCTTAGGTAAAGGAATTGCACTTTTCTTCTAATGTCTGGAAGCTTGTGCTGCTCCTAGAAGGGTTATTTCGCATCAAGAAGACCTCCTATTCTGTGTTACCAGTTTTTCCTTATGAATACTAGAACGATAGGCATATTTTATAAAGCAACCATGAAAACAAGTAGTCAAAGCAGAGAATTCATGAATTTTGCTGCAGTATGAACCAGATTTTTCCAGACCTTATATCTAGGGACCTCTGAGGGTGATAGATTTTATTCTTTAATGCTAAAGGAGGGGGAATGTAGGAACATAAAAATTAAGAAAACATGTATAGGAAACCAGTATTAGCCTTGTACCCCAGTTTAATTATTGCTGCAGTTTCTTCACTTTTGTGAGAGCCAATGAGTTTTCTCATTCTTGTCTTTGCATAGAAAGGATCCACTGTTTTTTTAAGAGAGCCCACCGATTCTGTACTTTATGTCAAACTGTTATTCTTAACTAACAATTATTACACAGAGCCGTTATTCTCTAGAAATTTGAGGTATTATTAAGAGAGAGTTGAGGTGGGAATGTGGAAGCAATTGTAGGCACAATCTTATTATGTAGTATCCTCATCCTGGGGGTAGCAGTTTAAGGGCTTCTGAATTTCAAAATGAAACAGTTATGACTTTTAGTTTCAGAAGGATCCTTTCTTATGACAAACTCCTGAATCTGGGAAGTTCCTATGTATGTCCCTTTCTTTATATGCCTTTAATGTCCCAGTTTCACTATTCTATTAATGAGAATTTTCCCTTTTTTGCATATGTTAGGTCCACTTCTCAGAGGAGAGGTTGGTGATATCCTAACTGTGGTGTTCAAGAATAATGCCAGCCGCCCCTACTCTGTGCATGCCCATGGAGTGCTAGAATCTAGTACTGGCTGTCCAGTGGCTGCTGAGCCTGGTAAGTGGGAACACTTAGTGAAGGGTAAAAGAATGTGTGGTATTTCTTCATCTCTCTGTGCTGCTCCTTTGAAAAATACGCTCTTAGAGAACTGAAACAGGAATATTAGCCAAGACTAAACCACAGCCTGAGGTTATCCCTATGAAATACTCATTCTCTCAGTCTTAGACCAGCCTACCTTAGTTGTGTTGTTTCATCACAGTTGCCCTTAACACTAGTTACACATAGAGCTTTATACTGTCCTTAACTCTTTTTTAAAATATTTATTTTATTTAATTTTTTTTTAATTTTATTTACAAAATTAAATTTAACAGTGTGACATTGGTCAATAAGAGTACATAGGTTGGCCATGGCTAGTTGGATCAGCTATTAAGGTAGTGGTAATTTGATGCTTATTTGACTATTATTATTTATAGTTCTCTTAGTCAATGGTCTCAATGATAAGAGTAATAAGAGGCAGACTTTCTTACAGTCCTAGATTAATATCATTACAATGGCTTTGAAATCTTGGCTTTTGCCTTTGCTCTGAGTATATATAAAAGTTTAATATTATAAAAACCTAGCATTTCAGTGGGAAAAAAAGAAAAAAACGATTAATATGTAGTGTTAGGACGAGTCATTCTCTTCACTAAATAAAATTAAGTCTCTACCACATGCTAAAATAAATTACAAACAGATTAAAGTTAAAATAGTTTTAAAATAAAAGAACTAAAATAAAATTTAAGTGAAGATTTACTGGACTCAGGGTGTTACTGAACACAGATTCGATTAATTGCTATGATACAAAAAGCCAAGATTCATGACACAGGTGCTGGTGGAAAGGAAAAGGTTTATTCAAGTGCCAACCACTTGAGAAGATGGTGAGTTCTTATCTTAAAAAAACCCATCTCAACAGCTTAAACACTTTGACCAGATTATATAATGTAAGAGATTCAGAGAATTTGGGTAGGGTAGAATTCCTAAAGGGAGGGCAGATGTGCACTTTCTTTTGAGAAAGGCACTTTCTTATTCTCATAGCTGACTGGACTTCCATGGTCCTCTTGGCCTTGTAACTGGAACTGAAGCTAGCAAGTAATTTATAAACTAGAGTTATTGTTTTTCTGAAAAATAAAAATTATTTTCAGTTAAACTGATGTTTACACATTCCTGTGGTTAGGTTGTCCTCTTATCCATCCCCTGAGAATCAAAATTGTAAGCCTCAATGTGGTGGGAGAGAGGGGAGGGAGTTGAGGGTTCATTCTTTTTGTTCTGATGTTAACTTTTGATGCATGTCAACCTGATGTCTGTGATTTATTGCCAGTGTGAGCATTCCTTATTCTAAGAGAAGAATAGGTCATTCAACTGTAATTAGAATTCAGCCAGAAATGAAAGCATAAGATTGGTAATATATTTGCTTTGTTACAGAATATACAACTTTGATTACTAGATTGGTAATATTAAATTATATTTAAAGCTAGAGTAACAAGCTGATTTTAATATTTACTAAGGTTAACATGAGTAATTTTACATAAATTATTTTATTAGCTTGTTTTATTACTATATTCTTATTATAGTTCTGTTCTGTGGCTAAGCTAGTCAAAATAATATCAGTAATCTAGCATATTCATTTGCTGTTACAAGGATGGGGATCTGTTTCTGATATTTTTGGCTTTAAAAAATTTTGTTTGGAGACAGGAACTTGGAGATGCTTACTCTACCTTTATACTTATGACTCCTTCATCTCATATTTTTTGTGGCAATTATTTGTTGAAGAAGTAATTTATTTATGCTGTAGATTAGATTTACCTAAAGGCACCTTCATGACGCTTTCTTTTGCTTTTCATAAAAATTTAATATCCTTTAAGTTAATTTAATTTTTATTATATATTACAGTAATTTCTAATGTATATAATGTCCATATATAAATATACTAATGTATTCTTTTGTATTTTATAACACAGAAATTGTGCCATACAGGTATTTCTACAATTTATTTCTATCTTAAAAATATGTTAGGAGTGTTGCCATTTTAATGCATTTATGTTTACTTATTGATATATACTGCGTGGTAGTCTGTGAGATAGATTTACCATACTATATTTAAGCAGTTTCACACTGATGAATGCTTAAGTTGTTTTCATGTTTTTTTGTTTGTTTGTTTGATTATAAGTTTCAAAGAACATCCTTGAATGAACCTCTTGGTGAACATACATTTTATAGGATAAATACTGGAACATGAATTGTTAGTTACAGATTATAAAGTATAACTTTTCATAGAAACTTTCAAATTCATAGGATTTTGAAATTCCCTTCCAAAAAGAATTCAGTTTACATTTCTAAAAACACTCGATGAGATTCTTTCTTTTTCCAGATCCTTGGCAACACTGAATGTCATCAACTGTTTTAATTATTGCCAATTTGATGGGTGAAAATTGGCAGCTCACTTTATTATAATTTCCATTTCCTTGATTACCATTGAGGTTGATCATATTTCCTTTCTTCTTCTCCTTCTCCTTACTTTCTCCTCCTCCTCCTCCTCTTCCTCCTCCTCCTCCTTTTTCTTCTTCTTTTTCTTCTCCTCCTCCTCCTCCTCCTCCTCCTTCTTCTTCTTCTTCTTCTTCTTCTTCTTCTTCTTCTTCTTCTTCTTCTTCTTCTTCTTCTTCTTCTTCTTCCTCTTCTTCCTCTTCTTCTTCTTCCTCTTCTCCTCCTCCTCCCTCCTCTCCTCCTCCTCCTCTTCCTCCTCCTTCTTCTCCTCCACCTCCTCCTCCTCCTCCTCCTTCTCTTTCTTCTTCTTTCTATTTTGGGCTATTTTTTCTATTTTGGTATATTCTATCCTGAATTCATCCAGGATGGAAAAGTTGTAGCATCTTTTAAATCCTCCCCTTTTTTGTTAACTTTATTTTGAAGAAATATTTTAAAACACAGTGTGGAAGCATTTCCCCAGACTGATGTAAGGAGGGAAGTGCTCCACTTACAAAAGATGGCATCTGCAGTGTGTAAGAAGGAATCATCACAGGTACCATGGTGGTTGTTCCTTCTTTCTGGAGCCACAAACCCTAATCTCTCCTCACATGACTCTAGTCTGCTTCACATTTCCTCCACTAGGGTTCAGGATGTTTGTCTGTGAATGACATGCTGCGCATTGGCCCTTTAACAGGGATCCTGGATCACCAGTAAACTCTTGTCTCTCCCTGCTGGGAAAAATCCTTGCTGGTTTTCACAGCCAGATGTTATGTGGGTACCTCTTCTTGGCTCTGGTACTCTTGGCTGGGATCATGGCATGGGGTTGAGAAAACCTTTGCGGCATTGCTCATGCCTGCAGGGCCAGGTTTTTTTCACATCTCTAGCCTTCTTACTAGTCTCAATGTAGCTCCTTTTCTTTTTATGTAGTAAATCCTTGATTAAAGTCCTTTGTTTAGCTAGTTTTTAGTTGGCTACTCAGGTTGATTGTTCTATAATTGGTTGTAATGCTGGATTGATCCTGGGAGGGTGTGAGTGTAATTTCCACTTATTCTCTCCCCATCTTGGATCTCCTTCTTCATTTACATTATTTTGTGTGTGTATGTGGCCAATTGCTTTTTATTTATTTATTTTTAAATTATTATAAATTTTAATAAGGTGACATTGGTAAATCAGGGTACATATGTTTGGAGCAAACATCTCCAGGTTATTTTGCCATTTGATTATGTTGCATACCCATCACCCAAAGTCAAATTGTCTTCCGTTACCTTCTATCTGGTTTCTTTGTGTCCCGTTCCCTGCCCGCCGTAACCACCACCCTCTTGTCCATGTCTTTGAGTCTCATTTTTATGTCCCACCTATGTATGGAATCATATACATAGTTCTTAGTTTTTTCTGATTTACTTATTTCACTCAGTATGTTATATAGCTCCATCCATATTGTTGTAAATGATCCGATGTCATCATTTCTTATGGCTGAGAAATATTACGTAGTATATATGTACCAAAGCTTTTTAATCTACTCATCCACTGACGGAAACTTGGGCTGATTCCAGATCTTTGTTATTGTGAACAATGCTGCCATAAACATGGGGGTGCATTTGTCCTTTTGATACAGTGCTATGGTGTTCTTGAGGTATATTCCTAAAAGTGGGATAACTGGGTCAAAAGGCAGTTTGATTTTTAATTTTTTTTTTGTATTTTTCTGAAGTTGGAAATGGGGAGGCAGTCAGACAGACTCCCGCATGCAACCGACTGGGATCCACCTGACATGCCCACCAGGGGGCGATGCTCTGCCCATCTAAGGCATTGCTCTGTTGCCACCAGAGCCATTCTAGCGCCTGAGACAGAGGACATGGAGCCATCTTCAGCACCCGGGCCAACTTTGGTCCATTGGAGCCTTGACTGCGAGATGGGAAGAGAGAGACAGAGAGGAAGGAGAGGGGGAGGGGTGGAGAAGCAGATGTGCGCTTCTCCTGTGTGTCCTGGCTGGGAATCGAACCTGGGACTCCTGCACACCAGGCTGATGCTCTACCACTGAGCAAACCATCCAGGGCTTAATTTTTAATTTTTTGAGGAATCTCCATACTGTTTTCCACAGTGGCTGCACCAGTCTGTATTCCCACCAGCAGTGCAAGAGGGTTCCCTTTTCTCCACATCCTCGCCAGCATTTATTCTGTGTTGTTTTGTTGATGAGCGCCATTCTGACTGGTATGAGGTGAAATCTCATTGTGGTTTTAATTTGCATTTCTGTAATGATTAGTGATGTTGAGCATTTTTTTCATATGCCTATTGGCCATCTGTACATTCTCTTTGTGGAAGTGTCTATTCATTTCTTTTTCCCATTTTTTGATTGGATTGTGTTGTCTTCCTGGTGTTGAGTTTTACAAGTTCTATATAAATTTTGGTTATTAATCCCTTATTAGATGTATTGTCGAATATATTCTCTCATTGTAAAGTTTGTCTTTTTAATCTGTTCTTATTGTCTTTAAGTGTGCAAAAACTTTTTAGATTGATATAGTCCCCTTTGTTTATCTTGTCTTTTATTTCACTTGCCCGTGGAGATAAATCGGCAAATATATTGCTGTGAGAGATGTCAGAGAGCTTAGTGCCTATGTTTTCTTCTAAGATGCTTATGGTTTCACAGCTTACATTTAACTCTTTTATCCATTTTGAGTTTATTTTTGTGAATGATGTAAGTTCTAGTTTCATTTTTTTTTGCAGGTAGATGTCCAATTTTCCCAACACCATTTGTTAAAGAGGCTTTCTTTATTCCGTTGTATGCTCTTACCTCCTCTCTCAATTATCAGTTGTCCATAAAGCTTTGGGATTATTTCTGGTTTCTATGTCCTGTTCCATTGATCTATATGCCTGTTCTTATGCCAGTACGAGGCTCTTTTGAATACAATGACCTTGTAGTATAACTCGATATTGGGAAGTGTGGTACCTCCTACTTTATTCTTCCTTTTCAAGATTGCTGAGGCTATTCATGTTCTTTTTTAGTTCCATCTAAATTTTTGGAATATGCGTTCTATATCTTTGAAGTAAGTTGTTGGTATTTTAATTGGTATTGCATTGAATTTATAAATTGCTTTGGGTAATATAGACATTTTAATGATGTTTATCCTTCTTAACCATGAGCACGGTATATGCTTCCATTTGTTTGTATCTTCTTTGATTTCTTTTATCAATGTTTTATAATTTTCCAAGTACAAGCCTTTAATCTCCTTGGTTAAATTTACTCCTAGGTACTTTGTTTTTTTGGTTGCAATAGTGAAGAGGATTTTTTCCTTAATTTCTCTTTCTGACAGTTCCTTGTTGGTATATAAAAATGCCTCTGATTTCTGAGTGTTAATTTTATATCCTGCCACCTTGCTGAATTCATTTATCAGGTCTAGTAGTTTTTCGACTGTGACTTTAAGGTTTCTATAAACAATATCATATCATCTGCAAGTAATGATAGTTTTACTTCTTTTCCAATTTGGATACCTTTTATTTCTTGTTCTTGTCTGATTGCTGTGGCTAGGACTTCCAAAACTATATTGAATAAGAGTGGTGAAAGGGGGCATCCCTTCCTTGTTCCTGATCTTAAGGGGATTGCTTTTAATTTTTGCCCATTGAGTATGATGTTGGCTGTGGGCTTATCATAGATGGCCTTTATTATGTTGAGGTATGTTCCCTGTACTCCCACTTTGCTGAGAGTTTTGATCATGAATGAGTGCTGGATTTTATCAAATGCTTTTTCTGCATCTACTGAAATTATCATGTGGTTTCTCTCCTTCTTTTTGTTTATATGATGAATCATATTGATTGATTTGCGAATATTGTACCAGCCTTTCCTCTCCAGAATAAATCCCACTTGATCATGATGTATGATTTTTTTCATATATTGCTGGATCCAGTTTGCAAATATTTTGTTGAGGATTTTAGCATCTTAACTCATCAGGAATATTGGCCTATAATTTTTTTCTTTGTGTTGTCTTTGCCTGGTTTTGGAATCATAATTATACTCACCTCATAAAATGAGCTTGGAAGTCTTCCTTCCTCTTGAATTTTTTGAAATGGCTTGAGAAGGATAGGAGTTAGTTCTTCTTTGAATATTTGGTAGAATTCACTTATGAAGCCATCAGGCCCAGGACTTTTCTTTTTTGGGAGTTTTTTGATAACTGTTTCGGTCTCATATGGTGTAATCTGTCTACTTAGGTTTTCTGATACTTCCAGATTAATTTTTAGAAGATTATATGTTTCAAGAAATTGTCCATTTCATCTAGGTTGCCTAGTTTTTTGGCCTAGAGTTCTTTATAGTAAGTTTTTTTACAATATTTTGTATTCCTGTTGTGTCAGTTGTTATTTCTCCACTCTCATTTCTAATTTTATTTATTTGAGTTTTCTTTCTTTTTTTCTTGGTGAGTCTAGTTAAATGTTCATTGATCTCATTTACCTTTTCAAAGAACCAGCTTCTGGTTTCATTGTTTTTCTGTATCGTTACTTTCTAGTAATTTTCAACCTTTTTGTTTCTCACGCACTCATAAACGAATTACTAAAGAAAAAGGGGCCCTGACCACTTCTTCTTTAGTAACTAATTTATTTGTGTCATGAGATGAAAATGGTTTATTTAGTCAGGGGCACTGACCTTAGTAATTAGTGTGTGTTTGTGCCATGAAAAAAAAATGTTGAAAATCATTGCTTTTAGGCTATATGTCATTTATTTCTGCTCTGATCTTTATTAATTCCTTCCGTCTGCTACCTCTGGGTTTTACTTGCTGTTCTTTTTTTAGTTCTTTTAGATGCGGGGTATATTTGTTTATTTGAGCTTTTTCTAGCTTCTTAAGGTATGCCTGTAATGCTATGAACTTCCCTCTCAGGACTATTTTTGCTGTGTCCCATAAATTTTGAGTTGATGTATGCTCATTATCATTCGTTTCTAGGAATTTCTTAATTTCTTCTTTGATCTCATTGTTAACCTATTTGTTATTTAATAACATGCTATTTAGTTAGTTTCCAAGTGTTTGAGTATTTTTCAGTCTTTCTGTTGTGGTTCATTTCTAGTTTCATGCCATTGTAATCAGAGAAGGTGCTCGATATGATTTCAATCTTCTTAAATTTGTAGAGATTGCTTTTGTGCCCTAACATGTGGTCTATCCTAGAGAATGTATCATGAGCACTTGAAAAGAATGTGTATTCTGCTGCTTTAGGGTGAACGGTTCTGAAGATATCTATTAAATCCAGTTGCTCTAGTGTGTCCTTTAAGTCTGTAGTTTCTTTGTTAATTTTCTTTCTTGAGGATCTATCTAGTGATTTTAGTTGGGTATTGAAATCCCCTACAGTTATAGTATTGTTGTTGATCTCACCCTTTATATCCATCAAAGCCTGCTTTTTATATTTAGGTGCTCCTGTATTAGGTGCATTAATATTTATAATGGTTATATCTTCCTGTTGGATTGCTCCCTTATCATTATGTAGTGACCTTCTTTTTTTTTCTGTATTTTTCTGAAGCTGGAAACAGGGAGAGATAGTCAGACAGACTCCCACATGCACCTGACCGGGATCCACCCTGCACGCCCACCAGGGCGTGACGCTCTGCCCACCAGGGGGCGATGCTCTGCCCCTCCGGGGCGTCACTCAGTTGCGACCAGAGCCACTCTAGTGCCTGGGGCAGAGGCCAAGGAGCCATCCCCAGCACCCGGGCCATCTTTGCTCCAATGGAGCCTCACTGCGGGAGGAGAAGAGAGAGATAGAGAGGAAGGAGAGGGGGAGGGGTGGAGAAGCAGATGGGCGCTTCTCCTGTGTGCCCTGGCTGGGAATCGAACCTTGGACTTCTGCCGCCAGGCCGACGCTCTACCACTGAGCCAACCGGCCAGGGCCTGTAGTGAACTTCTTTATTATTTACTATAGTCTTTGTTTTCAAGTCCATTTTGTGTGATATAAGTATTGCTATCCCAGCTTTTTTTCATTTCCATTTGCATGAAATATTTTTTCCATCCTTTTACCTTTAGTCTATGTGCATCTTTTGTTTTAAGGTGTGTCTCTTGTAGACAGCATATGTATGAGTCTTGTTTTCTTACCCACGCAGCTACCCTAAGTCTTTTGATCAGATCATTTAATTCATTTAAATTTAAGGTTATTATTGATATGTAGTTGTTTATTTCTAATTTTATTTTTTAAAGCTGTATTCCTCTTTTTCTATATTCTTTTTCCCCGTTGATCTGTTCACAGCAGGCCTCTTTGCATTTCTTGCAGCATTGGTTTTGTTGTAGTGAATTCCTTGAGTTTCTTTTTTTTTTTTTTTCTGGGAAGCTTTTTATTTATCCTTCAATTTTAAATGATAGCTTTGCTAGATAAAGTAGACTTGGTTGTAGGCTCTTGTTCTGCATTACTTTGAATATTTCTTGCCATTCCCTTCTGGACTCTAGTGTTTTTGCTGAGAAGTTGGAATTCATCTTTTTGGGGGCTCCTGTGTAGGTGATAGCCTTTTTTTTTCCTAGCAGCTTTTAATATTTTCTTTTTTTTATTATAATTTTATTTTTTTAATGGGGCAACATCAATAAATCAGGTTACATATATTCAAAGATCAACAAGTCCAGGTTATCTTGTCTTTTAATTATGTTGCATACCCATCACCCAAAGTCAGATTGTCCTCTGTCACCTTCTATCTAGTTTTCTTTGTGCCCCTTCCCCTCTCCCTTTCCCTCTCCCTTTTCCCCCCTCCCCCTGTAACCACCACACTCTTATCAATGTCTCTTAGTTTCACTTTTATGTCCCACCTACGTATGGAATAATGCAGTTCCTGTTTTTTTCTGATTTACTTATTTCACTTCGTATAATGTTATCAAGATCCCACCATTTTGCTGTAAATGATCCGATGTCATCATTTCTTATGGCTGAGTAGTATTCCATAGTGTATATGTGCCACATCTTCTTTATCCAGTCGTCTATTGATGGGCTTTTTGGTTGTTTCCATGTCCTGGCCACTGTGAACAATGCTGCAATGAACATGAGGCTGCATGTGTCTTTACATATCAATGTTTCTGAGTTTTGGGGGTATATACCCAGTAGAGGGATTGCTGGGTCATAAGGTAGTTTTATTTTCAGTTTTTTGAGGAACCACCATACTTTCTTCCATAGTGGTTGTAATACTTTACATTCCCACCAACAGTGTATGAGGGTTCCTTTTTCTCCACAGCCTCTCCAACATTTGCTATTACCTGTCTTGTTAATAATAGCTAATCGAACAGGCGTGAGGTGGTATCTCATTGCAGTTTTTGATTTGCATTTCTCTAATAACTAAAGAAGATGAGCATCTTTTCATATATCTGTTGGCCATTTGTACTTCCTCCTGGGAGAAGTGTCTGTTCATGTCCTCTTCCCATTTTTTTATTGGATTGTTTGTTTGTTTGTTGTTGAGTTTTATGAGTTCTTTGTATATTTTAGATATTAGGCCCTTATCTGAGCTGTTGTTTGAAAATATTATTTCCCATTTAGTTGGCTTTCTGTTTATTTTGTTATCAGTTTCTCTTGCTGAGAAAAAACTTCTTAGTTTGATGTAGTCCCATTCATTAATTTTTGCCTTCACTTCTCTTGCCTGTGGAGTCAAATTCATAAAATGCTCTTTAAAATCCAGGTCTATGAGTTGAGTACCTATGTCTTCTTCTATGTACTTTATTGTTTCAGGTCTTATGTTTAGATCCTTGATCCATTTTGAGTTAATTTTAATACAGGGGGACCAACTGTAGTCCAGCTTCATTCTTTTGCATGTGGCTTTCCAGTTTTCCCAGCACCATTTATTGAAGAGGCTTTCTTTTCTCCATTGTGTGTTTTTGGTCCCTTTATCAAAAATTATTTGACTATATATATGTGGTTTTATTTCTGGACTTTCTATTCTGTTCCATTGGTCTGAGTGTCTATTTTTCTGCCAATACCATGTTGTTTTGATTGTCGTGGCCCTATAATATAGTTTGAAGTCAGGTATTGTAATGCTCCCAGCTTCATTCTTTTTCTTTAGGATTGCTTTGGCTATTCGGGGTTTTTTATAGTTCCATATAAATCTGATGATTTTTTGCTCTATTTCTTTAAAAAACGTCATTGGAATTTTGATGGGAATTGCATTAAATTTGTATATTGTTTTGGGTAATATAGCCATCTTGATTATATTTATTCTTCTTAACCAAGAAAAAGGAATATTCTTCCATCTCATTATATCTTTCTCGATTTCTCTTAACAATGGTTTATAGTTTTCATTATATAAGTCCTTTACATTCTTTGTTATGTTTATTCCTAAGTATTTTATTTTTTTGTTGCAATTGTGAAGGGGATTATTCTTTTGCGTTCATTCTCAGTTGTTTCATTGTTGGTATATAGAAAGGCTATGGACTTTTGTATGTTAATTTTGTATCCTGCGACCTTACTGTATTGGCTTATTGTTTCTAGTAGTCAATATTTTCTCTTTATCACTTACCTTTGGTATTTTAATTATGATGTGTCTTGGTGTAGATTTTTTTGGGTTTCTCTTTAAAGGAATTCTCTGTTCTTTTTGAACTTGTGAGACTTTTTCTTTCATTAATTTAAGGAAGTTTTCAGCTATGATATAATTGAACAAAGTCTCTATCCCTTGTTCTTTCTCTTCTTCTTCAGGAACCCCTATGATGTGGGTGTTATTTCTCTTCATGTTGTCACAGAGCTCTCTTAGAGTCTTTCTACACTTTTTGAGTCTCTTTTCTTTTTTCTGCTCTGCTTCCATGCTTTCATTTATCTGGTCCTTTAATTTGCTGGTTCGATACTCAGCTTCATCCATTCTAGTTTTAATTTTTTCCACTGTGGTCTTCATTTCTAATATATATATTTATTTGACATTTCTGACTTATTTTTTTTTATTATTTCAATATCCTTTTCTATATTTGCTATGTCTTTATTTAGGTGTCCATAATGACCATCTATTGTTGTTCTAAGATCTTTGAGTATCCTAACAATCATTATTTTAAACTCTGCATCCGGTAATTTGGTTATATCTGACTCATTCAGGTCCTTTGCTTGGGATTTTTCTTGATTCTTTTGTGTTGCATTTCTCTGCCTTCCCATTTTGTCTGTGTATAGGAAGCTTTTGTCCACTGGAGTCCAATAGGTGTGGCCTCTCTGTTCCCTAGGTGTGGTCTGTCTGCAGGCCCTCTATCACCTCTGCCACTTCTCCCTAGGGCATTCTTGGGTATGGGTGTTGCCTGTTCCAACCCCCTAAGGCTGCCTTTGTGGTTTCTGCCTCTCTCCCATGGGAGGGGCTGTGATCACATGCCTGGTCTACAAGCCTTGTCAGCCTTGGTGTGGTGGGTTATGTGCTATGCCTGGGGCCGCAAGCCTCAGCACCACAGGCATGGATGAACACCTTTGTTCAGCTGCAGGTTTCTGTCTGTTTTCGGGATTTTGCCTTACTCCCTCGGGAGGAGCCTGCTCACAGGTTGGCTGTAAGCCTCAGCTCTGCTGGCCGGGTGGGGCTGTGCACCTGCACTCAGTCACGGGAATCTGCCACTTCACCTGTTCTGGGCTTTTGCCTCACCCCCATAGGAGGAACCTGCTCATGTGTCGGCTACAAGCCTCGGCTCTGCAGGCTGGGCAGGGCTCCATGCTTGTGCTTAGTTGCTGGACTGCACCTGTTCTGGGCTTTTGCCCTACCCCCGCAGGAGGAGCCTGCTCACATGTCAGGCCTCAAGCATTGGTTCTACAGGCCCGGTGAGGCTGCGCATCTGAGCCCTTGCTCAGTGGCGGGACTTTGCCCCTTCCGGGGCTCCTGCCCTCCCTCTGCAGGCAGGATTGCAGGCATGCCTGCAGCTTGGCATGACCACTTTCACGGGTCCCCTCCACCCCTGCCAAGCAAGACTGAGCTTACACCCAGCCTCAGTCATGGCCGGCCGGCTTCCACCCTTGCCGAAGGAACTGTGCTTCCATGTTTCGCCAATGCCCGCCCTCCAGTAGCCCTCAGCTGTGTGGGCAGGGGTGCTGCAGATCAGACCCTAACACTCACTACTGTAGTCCTGAAAGTTCCTACCTTTTAAGTGACTCTGTTCTGAGTGCCACGGGAGAGCTTGTTTTGCTGATGTCTTGCTTGCCTTTGCTGGTATTGCTGGTTCCAGGGGAAATGTTCAATTCAGATTTAGGGAGTGACTCAACCCAGAGTTTAGGATGGTTGTTCCTTAAAGTGTTTCTCCCTGTGTCTCCTAGATTACACTTTTTTCCTGCTGCTCTGGTCCTCTCCTCTCTCCCCGTCCCCCAGAGCCTCAGCTGAGTGGTTGTGAGAGAGGTTTTCTGTGCAGTCCCTTTAAGAAGAATCCTGGATCTGAGAAATCTGTCTTTTTCTTGGAAATGGTATCCTGACTTGTTCTGCAGCTAAATACTGTTCATACACCTCTTCTAGGCTCTGGGGCTTTGTTCCTGGGACTCAGGACTCTCTCCTCTCCACTAAACTCACTTCCTGCTGCCATGCAAGTCTCTCCCAGCTGCCGTTCGCTCTAGGGAGCTGGGCAGCCCTCTTTGCATTTCTGCTTTTCCTACCAGTCTCATCATGGCTTCTTCGATGTTCCTTGGTTGAAGAGTCTTCTTAGTTTAGTCCAAAGTTGATTTTTCCAGATGATGGTTCTTAAAATTAAGTTTTAATTTTTTAATTTTTATTTTTTTTAATTTTTATTTTTCTGAAGTTTGAAATGGGGAGGCAGTCAGACAGACTCCTGCATGCGCCCAACCGGGATCCACCTGGCATGCCCACCAGGGGGCAATTGCCTGCCTATCTGGGGCGTTGCTCTGTTGCAACCAGAGCCATTCTAGTGCCTGAGGCAGAGGCCATGGAGCCATCCTCAGTGCCCAGGCCAACTTTGCTCCAATGGAGCCTTGGCTGCGGGAGGGAAGAGAGAGACAGAGAGGAAGGAGAGGGGGAGGGGTGGAGAAGCAGATGGGTGTTTCTCCTGTGTACCCTGGCCAGGAATCGAACCCGGGACTCCTGCATGCCAGGCCGACGCTCTACCACTGAGCCAACCGGCCAGGGCTGTAAAATTAAGTTTTAATCCACTTTGGTTCTGGGAGGTGGAAGTTGGTATGTCCACCTACTCTATCGCCATCTTGCTGACATTATTTTTTTTAGATACGGAATTCTTTTTTATTATTACTTTTAGCTCATCATTGAACTTTTCATTTTGATCATGTATTTTTTTCTAATTTCATTGTGTTGCCTGTTTTCTCTTATAGCTTACTGAACTTTTTTAAAACAACTATTTTGAATTCTTGAAAATAGAATGTATGTCAGAAAATTTTTAGATTTCTATTATTTGGAGTTGGTACTGAAAAATTACTGTGTACCTTTGGTAGTGTCATATCTCCTTAATTATTTGTGTTTCTTGTAGGTTTGCACTTATGTTTCTACTTTTGAGTTCTCAGTTCCTTTTTTTTTCACACTTTATGAACTGATTTCCATGGAGAAAGACCTTCACCTATAATTGGGTACAAAAGTGTCAGCTGGCTGCGGTCACAGTAGCTTTGCTTCTTTGGATGTTCAAGATCGGTTCTTGCTCTAAGGAGGGCATGTTTGTATAGTCTTTCTCCAGTTCCATCTGTGTTCTCAGTGGTGAAGGCTACTTGGATTCTCCTGTTCATTTTTTCCCTCATGCGGCAGAGTCATACCCGAGGGCATCTTCCATGGCACCATATCTAACATGTGTTTGTGCATAGGGCAACTTTGGTTGTTGTTCTTGAGATGCACATGCTCTAGAATTCTATGATGTGGGT
Organism: Saccopteryx leptura; assembly: GCF_036850995.1. Classification (NCBI taxonomy): domain Eukaryota; kingdom Metazoa; phylum Chordata; class Mammalia; order Chiroptera; family Emballonuridae; genus Saccopteryx; species Saccopteryx leptura. The sequence continues at coordinate 70,018,854 of NC_089516.1, read as the reverse complement.
CTACTCACTGATGCTGTGGTGCTGATATTTTGAGGGAGGGACAACACTTGTTATGAATGAGAAGGTAAGTTGTGGCTAATTCTGGTGGGAGTGGAGGAGCAGTGGCTTTTTCTGAATAGTCCAAGTAGTTTCTTTTTGGGAGCTAAGTAGTACCAGCTTCCTGTGTGAGGGAGGTCAGTGAAATAGTGACCCCTCTTCTGGGAGAACACAAGTATTGTGGCCTATTACTTTGGGCTAGTCCTGCTCTCTCATTACCAATGGCTCAGACACTGTGGTCCTGGTTACATGAATGGTAGCTTCAGTTTTGATTAAAAGTCTTTCATCACAGTCATATTTCCTTTTGCCTTTGTGGCGAACTCTTGTTAAGTAAATGAATGCAACAGCATACAGGAACAAGGAGTTGGTTCTCTGACAATTCTAAGTTATTCACAAAGTTTTTCAATAATTGAGAATTCAAGGCACAGTTTTGATGGCCAGAAAGAAATGTTTTGCAAAAAATCAACTTGTTGCTCTTTTACCAAAAGATTGATGAATAACTATTGCTTTGTTAAACTTTTTGAATTACATTTCAAAAGAGAAAATGCCTCTTTAATCCACAATTCACTTTCTATTGATGACAGAAAGATTAACTGTTGCATCAATCACATGTCCCTCCCACAGTGACTAACAATGCGTAAGTGTTGCTTAGAGACCCACCCTCTCATTAAAAAGAGTCATGTTGCTAATACCGATCTTGAAATGTTCTATTGGCTTCTAGAACAAATATAAATAAGCAGATTATGTTATTTGTTCTCTCTCTTTTTGTTTTCTGTAGTTATATATATGGCATATATATATGGCATAGAAAGCTATTAATAGATTTTAACATTAAATAAATTTTAAGAAAATAATAGCATACTGAAATTTTGCTGTTGAAGAAAGTACTTGTTATATGAAATACTATCACTAGTCAATATAGTTCTGCCAGAGTCTGAAAGTAGAAAAAATGGGAAATAATGATTTATAGGGTACAGGATTTTATTTTGGGTAAACAAACATATTTGGAACAGTTGGCTTTGTTTGATTTTGGTAAGTGTTTTAGTATGATTGGAACAGAATTAAATTTAATAATTTGGTAAATAGCTATTTTTTTAAATTACTATCTTAGTCATTTTTAAGTGTACAGTTCAGTGGTGTTAAATCCATACATATTATTTTGCAACCACCAAATTGTAACTCAATTTAAAACATGTATATATGTAGGTATTGAAATATGTGGTTATATAATGCTCATTCAAAACAGTGGCTTTTTATTGAGAGATAGAGATGTTGGCAGATTTTGGGGAACAGAGTGTCACTGGCTCTTTGGTTAGAGACTGGAACTAGCTCCATTGGAATGTGTGGAACAGTAGTAGCTCTTCCTGGGGAAAAGAAAATTAACAGTGGTTATTTTTTTACAAAAGTTGGAATTGATAGCTCCTTTTTTGTGACAAGGATATGGAAGTACATCAATTCCTTTGGGGTAAGGGAGGCAAAGACTGCCATTGACTCCTTCTCAAGAAAATTCAGTGGTAGTGGTTTGCTCTAAAGATTGGGAGTGGTGACACTTCTTTGGGGGAACAAAATAGCAGTGGTTCTTTGTAGACATGAAGAACATCTGTGACTCCTTAGATGTAAAGGAAGTTTAGTAGTGACTACTTAGGTAGGGTACATGGCAGTACCTCCTTCAGGTAGAGCAGGCCAGTGGAGAATTCTTTTTGTTGGTAAAGGTGATAGGTGCTCCTTCTGGAGCAGGTAGAACAGTTAAACTTTTTTTGTGGGTTGGGGTAGAGTGATGGTGGCTGCATTTTATGGAGATGGCAGAGAGTCATGAACTACTGACATCTCAATCAGCTGGGCTCAACATCAAGAAAGACTTCCTGGTGGTAAGGGTGGCTGAAGTCCTCTTACTATCCTTTACCACACTATCAGAGCTATTTTTGTGGGTATGTAATTTATTTCTTGTTTTATTGTTATTATGGGAAAAGTGAACCTTAGGACTCACTAGTTAATCTTGTTAATGTCATTACTATAGTATCCCATTTGTATCAAATACTCAGAATGGTAAAATATATAAAAACATAAAGTAGATTAGTGGTTTCTCAAGGTTTGGGTGATTAGGTGGATTGGGGAAGGATGGCTAAAGAATGTAGGTTTTTGGGGTTTTTTTTGAGATAATTTTTCTAATATTGATTGTGATTATTGTTACAAAATTCTGTGAATATTCTAAAGACCACTCAATTGTATACTTTAAGTAGTTGAGCTTCATGGTATACAAAAGTTTTATCTTGGTAAATCTGTTATAAAAATTAATATGTAATCTATAAGATGATGGATTGGAGAGGGCAAGATTTGGAAACAAAGAAAAGTGTTGGGAGGTTTTTTATAACTTAGTTGAGAAAAACAAGGGTCTACATTAAGGCAGGGATATTTGGAGTTAGGAAGAGGAGAGTATAGGTATTAAATATATTGTAGAGTACAATCAATAAGATTTATCATTTGATTGGATGAATTGTGCATGAAGGTGGAGATACAAAGTTTTGAATTTTGGTAGTTAGGCTGGTTTTGATATTTTTACTAGACACTGGGAACACAGAATGAGTAATAGCATTCTTTTTTTTAAAAGACAGAGGTGTGTTCATCTATTACAGTTTTAATTTTTGATGTGCTGTCAGACAATCTTCAAAAGATGCCCAGGTAGGTCATTGAAAATGTCAGTTGGAGCTTAATGGCAAGGGAACTCTGGATAGGTATTTAAGAATCATCAATAAATAGATAACAATTGACATCAGAATGGCAGATGAGACCGTCCATGGAGAGACTATGGACAAAGAGTAGGAAAGAACTGGAGACATAGCCTTAGGGAGACAGTTCCAGATAGGAGGTAGCAGCAGAAAAAGAACAAAGCAGAGCCAGCAAAAGGAAAACATTATAAGCTGAGAGAAAAATAGCAGAGCTGCCTTACAAGATGATTAGACCTGGGCCTTTAAGGGCAGGGTTAGTAGGAGAGAAGCTGAGATTATTCCAGGAAGAAGAGCAAAGTGAAACAAAATTTTAAAAAATCAGTATGAAAATGATAGAGAATAATCTTTAAGGTCTTGGGTCTCACCAAGCATAGTCTTTTTGGAAGATTAGGGAGTTGGGAGAAATTTCTGACCTAGTACAACTAGAGATCTATATTACCTTTCTTAGGTGAGGTTCTAACTTACAAATGGAACATCCCAGAAAGATCTGGCCCTGGACCAAATGATTCTTCTTGTGTGCCCTGGATTTATTATTCTGCAGTAAATCCCATCAAGGTAAATACAATGTTAGTTTCTTAGAGGTAAGTCTCAAAATATGGGCAAACTAACTGGCAAAAAGGAGGTATTAAATAAATGTAATAAAAAGTTTATTCCTGAAATATTAAAGCCCAGGGTTTAGGGGAGGGTATTTAAAGGCTTGGCTTATTTTAATAGACAGGAGGAAGAATTAAGGGAATAGGTAACACCACATGTTTTCTCTGAACATTTTATTCTTTGTTTCTTCTTTTTGGATTCTCTAAGCTCTCATTTAAAAACTGTAGAATTGCTTGTCAAGAGACGAGTTTTATAATTTTAAATTTGGTTCTATCTTGCCTTTAGAGTGACTTTAGGTAAGTCATTATGCTTCTGTGTCCTAATCTGGAAAATAGCTTTATCTATCTATATCTTACTGTGTTTTTGACATTTTACTTGGTGTTTGGATGATACAAATATTAAGATAAAGTTCCCATATTCAAAGAATATGATCTACCTAGGAAGACAGATGAACATAAACTATAATGCTAGCTATATATATATATTAGCAGCTCTTAAGCCCATATAATAGTTCTATATGAGTCCATGAGAGAGTGATTAATTCTTATTGGAAGAGAAGTTGTCTGACAAGGAAGCTGAAAAAGGTCTCACAATGAATGAAAGTTGCATATAATTTGAGTATTGAAAGATGAATAACAATATGCCTTAAGATAAGGGATATGGCAGAGAGGAGGACATTACAAAGAGACAGCATGAGAAATAGCCAAAGTTTTGATCTCTCAGATCAATGAATAGTCTAGGCTAGGTAAAACATAGGTTATATAGCACATCTTACTTGTATCCCAAGATAGTTGTGAAGAAAATTCAGATAACATAGTGAAGATACTTATAAGTGTAAGACATTATGATGAATTTCTGAGGGCAGGAAGGTTTGAATGTCAGCCTAGCTCCTTGTACAGCACTGCCACCCAGGAATAACATTATATTCTTAACTCTCTCCTCCTTCCTCCCATTATTAGGACATGTATAGTGGCTTGGTGGGACCCTTGGTCATCTGCAGAAAGGGCACGCTGGAGACTCATGCAGGACGGAATGACATGGACCGAGAATTTGCCTTGTTATTCTTGATCTTTGATGAGAACCAATCTTGGTATCTGGATGAGAATGTGGCAACCTATGGGCCCCAGAAGCCAGGCCATGTTAACCTACAAGATGAAGCATTCTTGGAGAGTAATAAAATGCATGGTCTGTAGAAAATTTCCTACTTTTCTTCCTTAGAAGTCCCCATTAATTGTATAAATGTATCTGATAGACCCATTACTATCTAGGAATCATAATTCCTAAACGGATGGGAAGGTAGGAAGGTGAATTTTTGACAAATTAGATAAAATGTCTTCTACTATTTTATATTTACATACACAAAGCATATATGTAGTCTACATTATATCAGGTGCCCAGAAAGCAGAAAGCTGAGTTGTTAAATTTTATGTGGTGACACCAGCACACTTCAACATATTACAGAAAATAAGATGGGCATTTAAGACCCTCAGTGTATTTGGTGAGCTGGCTGCTGAGGTTTTCCTTGCTTCAAAATCCTGAATTTAGTCTCTAAATGTCTTCTTATTTATTTACCACTCCAGACCTGTTATCTGATTATTCAATATAAACAGACAGAAAGCTTGTCTTTTACTTTATTTTCATAAAAAACAGAACTTCAATTTACAGATGGATGAATCAGTGGAGAGAGACTCAGAGTAACATACTTAGTTTATATTACATACAAGGAAGGGTCTTTGATGCTTAAGTGGATTTTGGGGGGAAAATTCTGCATTCAAGCCTTCTTTTGTTCTAGAAATATGTGTGTCTCTTCAAAAAAAAGAGAAAATTTCAAATAAGAGGGAGAACTTAAGTGCAGTGAAATGGATTAAGTAATTTCTCGCTATCCCTTCTAATGTAATATTTCTTTGATCTGAGCATAAGATGTAGCTTTGATAGTGACTGTGAAATTTAAAAGTAGTATTTCATTGTCACATGGATTCTAGTTATTTTTTCTTGATGGATATATGAACAATTCACATTGGAACAGATGCTTCATAAACTACAAAGTGAACTTCATCTCCTATAATATCAGAAAAGAATTTGCTCAGGACAAAAAAGGAGCAAACACAATTAGATCTTGCTAGTGCAGGGACGGAGCTAATGTTCATTTCTATCTGTTTGTTTATATGTCATTCATCCAAAGTATCCATGCATCAATCAATTTACCTATCTACCTATCAGATATTGGTTGAACACTTTTTGAGTGCTGGCATTGGAAATAAAAAGTTAAATAAAATTAGGGTCTGAGGGACAGTAGATAGTATACTTCCTTTATCTTTCAGATTCATGGACAGATTGAGAAATAAAGTTGCTTGGCCCTGGCCGGTTGGCTCAGCGGTAGAGCGTCGGCCTGGCGTGTGGGGGACCCGGGTTCGATTCCCGGTCACAGCACATAGGAGAAGCGCCCATTTGCTTCTCCACCCCCCTCCTTCCTCTCTGTCTCTCTCTTACCCTCCCGCAGCCAAGGCTCCATTGGAGCAAAGATGGCTCGGGCGCTGGGAATGGCTCCTTGGAATGGCTCCTTGGCCTCTGCCCCAGGCACTGGAGTGGCTCTGGTCGCGGCAGAACGATGCCCCGGAGGGGCAGAGCATCGCTCCCTGGTGGGCAGAGCATTGCCCCTGGTGGGCGAGCCGGGTGGATCCCGGTCGGGCGCATGTGGGAGTCTGTCTGACTGTCTCTCCCCGTTTCCAGCTTCAGAAAAATACAAAAAAAAAAAGAGAGAGAAAGAAAGTTGCTTGAGATTAAATATGAGCTTACTGAGAAAGCTAATTGAAAAACTGAAATTAGTTCTTTGAATAAATGGGCATGCTAATACTCCTCTTGTAATAGATAAGTTTTCTACCCTTCTGTTGCCATAAATGGCCAACATTAGCCATCCTCTTTGTCAAAGGCAGAGTCTTTTCCACAATGGAATAATAAATCTGTTACACTCTTTTCTATGGTCAGAAAAATTAATGAGAGGAGATTCAGAAAAGGCCAAGTAGAGCAAGTGTAGTTCCTTTTCTCAAATTCAGTTTGGTGGTGGTAAAAACCCAAGATGGCTATAATTAATTTCTTTTATTATTTTCCCTCTTGAGGTGTAGAATGGCAATTATTTTCCCTCTCTGAGAACATGAGAAGTAGAGGAATGTGTCCTGGAAATAAGACTGGCAGTGTTAATTAACATGAAAATGAGTAATTTATTGTCTTTAGAATATAGGATGTAGCTTAGGAAGAAGAAATGAGGAGGCCCATCCATTAATGTAATTATTAATTCCAAAAATGAGACAAGTATTTTACAAAATATTGTAGGTTCAGATGTCTGCTGGGTGTTCTGAGGAATATAAGAGAACAATAGTGCTATAGCACTATAATTCCCTGCTTACTAACAATTTAAAGTCTAGTTGGGGATATGAGCTTCTACAGATTAAAAGATAAGTAAATGAAGATGCAATTTCTGATGTATTTCAAAAAAGTGGAGTAGAAAGTACTGGAGACATTTAGAGATTAAAGGGATGTAGGTTTTAAAAGGTATTGAAAAGAGTTAATCAAAGAATTGTTCTTGAAGGAAATGAAGGTTTGACTGGCTTTTGGATAAATGGATAAAAAGAGGGAGGGTTGTTGGGAGGGAAATAAAAAACATAAGAAAGAACACAAAGAACATGCATATTGGATTCTATAAGTGATGGTGAATACATTATCTTAATTGGAATGTTTGTTGGATTATGGGAGATGAGTTTGGGAAAATGTTTTGGAACTACATTTTGAAAAAACATGTTGGCTGAGCTAAGGAACCATTGACTTGATCTTTTGAGCAGGATCAAGGTATTATTTTAAGCAACAGAATTGCATGGTCATATTAAAGATTTAGAAGACCAGTCTTATAGCACCAATGTGGAAGATAGATTAGAGGGGAACAAATGGAATAGATATGAAAGCAGTTAGGAGGCTGTTGCAGTTATCAAGAGATGATAGGGACTAACCCTAGGGCAAAGGCAATGGAAAAATAAAAAATGAGAGGTATAAGACTTTGTATTCTTTTACAGCTATTAATGGAAAGCTCTATGCCAACCTCAAGGGTCTTACCATGTACCAAGGAGAACGAGTGGCCTGGTACATGCTAGCCATGGGCCAAACTATTGACCTGCACACTGTTCACTTCCATGCAGAGACCTTCCTCTATCGGGTGAGCAGGAAACAGGTTGAGTACCTCAGGGGTGATTAAAGGAGCGCTTTAACAACCATTGGAGCAGAAGGGAATAGAAAAGAATGAGATAATAATCAGTTAAAAGAAGAGAGGTCTTGTACATGGAACATTGACCTGGACATTCTAGCTTGACAGTGAATCTTAGCATCACTTCTTTCTAGGTCTTAGATTTCCACTCTGATATAGAAAAAAAAGTCGTTCATTTATACAGTAAAGGGATAGAATGAATCAATATAATTGGGTCTCAGTCAAGGACTTGCGACACAATGAAAAGTTATCCTAAGATCTACAAATTTCAGTGTTGTCTCAGAATCTCTGAAAGTACTTATCCATTATAAGAACTTCAATTCAGGAGCTACATGGAAAAACATGTAGGTTTTGAAGAAGATTTGGGCTTAAGAAATAAAGAAGAGTTGGAGGCATTGATATAGATGCAAAGATCTCAAAGTGCTGAAAAAGGAGTTCATATGAAGGACAAACTAATTTGAGTTTCATTGTGAAAAAAAATATGTGGCTTCTTCCCAGAGGCCAACACTTAAGGCAAGTCCCCAAGATTTCAGCCTGCTGGAAAGTATAGAGATGCTAGATATTAGCCTCCTACAGGTAGGTGCACTGTTTTTTGTTTTGGACTACTTTAGGAATCTGTAGGAGGAGAGAGTATGCTCTATTGATTTAGTTTATGTGGTCAGGTTCATTAGGAAAATGGATAAGGTGGACTTTTTAAGCTGCTCTTTGGTTTATGAGTTTGAGTCCCATATTCCTAATATGGACTTCCAAGCATTCTAGTTTTTATAACTTTTGAAGAGACCTTCTTTTTTTTGTGAGAGAGACAAAGGGAGGGACAGATAGGGACAGACAAACAGGAAGGGAGGGAGACAAGAAGCATTGTTTTTTTGTTGCGGCACCTCAGTTGTTCATTGATTGCTTTCTCATATGTGCCTTGACCAGAGAGCTATAGCAGAGCGAGTCACCCCTTGCTTAAGCCAATGACCTTGGGCTTCAAGCCAGTGACCTTTGGGCTCAAACCTGCAACCATGGAGTCGTACCTATGATCCCACGCTCAACTCAATGACCTCACACTGAAGCTGGTGAGCCCATGCTCAAGCCAGATAAGCTTGCGCTCAAGACTTTAGGGTTTTGAATATGGGTCCTCTTTGTCCCAGTCCAGTGCTCTGTCCACTGCACCACCTCCTGATCAGGCTGAAGAGATGTTTATACCATTCACTTTCTCTCCACCCCCAATCTCTCTTGCAGAATGGAGAGAACTACCGGGCAGACGTGGTGGATCTATTCCCTGGAACCTTTGAAGTTGTGGAGATGGTGGCCAGCAACCCTGGAACATGGCTGATGCACTGCCATGTTGCTGACCATGTCCATGCTGGCATGGAGACTCTATTTACTGTCTTGCCCCCAAAAGGTAAGGATAAAGTACCCACACTGTGCCATTTTCTAGAACTTGTCTAGCCTATTGAAACTAAATAATCCTAAAAAGTCTCATATGTCCTTTTGATCCCAGAAGAAGCAGAACTTAAGACAGAGCAAGTCCCCTATGTTTTCTCTTAATATTTCTTATTCTTCATTTCCCCTTTGCTCTCTCTTATTAATTTCTTCAACACCTGTTCAGCTCAAATCAATTGAAACAATCTAAAACTGCTTGGGTTGTACTCAGCGATGCTTAGTGCAGATTAATTTACTTTGAAATATATTTATTTTGTATATAAATTTATTATTTAGTATTTTTTCTCTTTTTAATTTTTTTAATTTTTATTTAGAAAAATAACTTTAACAAGGTGACATTGATCAATAAGAGCACATAGGTTTCAGGTAAATATTTCAATAGCATTTGGACTATTGGTTATGTTGTGTACCCATCATCTAAAGTCAAATATTTTCCATCACCTATATTTGTCCCTCTTTTCCCTCTTTCCCCACCCTATTCTCATCCCCTCCTCAATGTTCTTTTTCCTCTGGTAAACACTTCATTTTTATCTATGTCCATGAGTTTCAGATTTGTACCCACCTATGTGTGAAATTATACAGTTCTTAGCTTTTTCTGATTTACTTATTTCACTCAGTATAATGTTCTCAAGGTCCATCCATGTCACTGTGTTTCTATATATACCACATTTTCTTTATACAATTCTCTATCGAGGGGCACTTTGTTGGTTTCCATGTATTGGCCATTGTGAATAATGCTGCGACAAACATGGGAGTGCATGTCTCTTTACCTACCAATGTTTTCGAGTTTTTGGGGTAGGTACTCAGTAGAAGGATTGCTGACTCATATGGTAATATTATTCTACTATTCTTAATTTTTCTGAGAAACCAACATACTTTCTTCCATAATGGTTGTACTAATTTGCATTCCCATCAGCAGTGAATGAGGTTTTGTTTTTCCTCCACAGTCTCTACAACACAAGTTATTACCTGTCTTATGGATAATAGCCAGGCTAACAGGTATGAGGTGGTATCTCATTGTAGTTTTAATTTGCATTTCTCAAATAGCTAGTGAAGATGAGCATTCTTTTATGTATCTGTTGGCCATTTGTATGTCTTCTTGAGAGAAGTGTCTATTTATGTCCTCTCCCCATTTTTTATTGGATTATTTACTTGTTTGTTGCTAAGCTTTATGAGTTCTTTATATATTTTAGATATTAAGCCCTTATTGGAGCTGTTGTTTGCAAATATCAATCTCCCATTTAGTTGGCTGCCTATTTGTTTTGAATTCAGTTTCCTTGTAGTAAGTACAGAAGCTCTTTAGTTTAATATGGCCTCACTCATTTATTTTTGCTTTTACTTCCCTTGCCTTTGGGTTTAAATTCATAAATTGTTCTCTATGGTCAAGGTCCATGAGCTTAGTACCTATATTTTCTTTTATGAAATATATTGTTTTGTATCTTAAATTTAGGTCTTTGATCCATCTTGAATTAGTTTTTGTGCAGGGGAACTAACTGTAGTCAAGTTTCATTTTTTTGCATGTGGTTTTCTGATTTTCTAAGCACCATTTATTGAAGAGGCTTTCTTTTCTCCATAGTGTGTTTTTGGCTCCTTTGTCAAAGATGGTGTGTGTGTGTGTGTGTGTGTGTGTGTGTGTGTGTGTATGTGGTTTTATTTCAGGGTTCTCGATTCACTTCCATTGGTCTGTATTTCTGTTTTTCTACCAATATTATAGTGTTTTGATTATCATGGCTCTGTAGTATAATTTGAAGTCATATAATGTCATATCTCTGGCTTCATTCTTTTTTCTCAGGATTGCTTTGGCTATTTGGGTATTTTTTTTTTTTTTTTTTTTTTGTATTTCTCCGAAGCTGGAAACGGGGAGGCAGTCAGACAGACTCCCGCATGCGCCCGACTGGGATCCACCCGGCACACCCACCAGGGGGCGATGCTCTGTCCATCAGGGGCGTCGCTCTGTCGGGACCAGAGCCACTCCAGCACCTGGGGCAGAAGCCATAGAGCCATCCCCAGCGCCCGGGTCATCTTTTGCTCCAATGGAGCCTTGGCTGCAGGAGGGGAAGAGAGAGACAGAGAGGAAGGAGAAGGGGAGGGTTGGAGAAGCAGATGGGCGCTTCTCCTGTGTGCCCTAGCCAGGAATCGAACTCGGGACTTCCATACGCCAGGCCAACGCTCTACCACTGAGCAAACCGGCCAGGGCCTATTTGGGTATTTTTATGCTTCCAAACAAACCTGGTAATTTTTTGTTCTATTTCTTTAAAAAATGACCTTGCAATTTTGATGAGGATTTCATTAAATAAGTAGATTTCTTTGGGTAATATGGTTATTTTAGCTATGTTGATTCTTCCAATCCTTGAACATGAAATATTTTTCCATTTCACTGTGTCTTTTTCTATTTTTTTAAATAATGTTTTGTAGTTTTCAGTACATAGGTCGTTCACAGCCTTTGTTAAGTTTATTCTTAGACATATTACTTTTATGTTGTTGCAGTTGTAAAAGGAATTATTATTTTGAGTTCATTTTTTAATTTTTCATCATAGACATATAGGAAAGCAGTGGACTTTTGTATATCTATCTTGCATTGTGCGACTTTACTGTATTGGTTCATTGTTTCTAATAGTTTTCAGTGGAGTTTTTGGAGTTTTCTATATACAGGATCATGTCAACTTCAAAAAGTGATACCTTTATTTCTTCTTTCCCAGAATGGATGCCTTTTCTTTTCTCATGCTTCATCGCTCTAAAACTTCCAGAACTATGTTGAATAAGAGTGGAGAGAGCGAGCAGCCTTGTCTTGTTCCTGATTTTAGAGGAAAAATCTTTAATTTTTTCTTACCATTTAGTATATTAAGAGATAGTTTGTCATATATGGTCTTTATTATGCTGAGGTATTTTCTTTCTATTCTGATTTCATTGAGTGTTTTAAACATAAAGGGATGTTGTATCTTATTGAATGCCTTTTCTGCATGTATTGATTGCATCACATGATTTTTTTTCTTTGTTTTGTTGATGTGGTGTATTACTTTGATCGATTTTTGTATGTTGAAACAGTTTGTGCTCCTGCAATGAATCCCACTTGATCATGATGTATTATTTTTTAAATATTTTGTTGTATTTGCTTTGCTAATATTTTGGTTAGGATTTTTGCATCTGTACTCACTAGAGATACTGTAGTTTTCTTTATTTGAGTTGTTCTTGCCAGGTTTTGGTATGAAGGTTATGTTGACCTTATAAAATGTGTCGAGGAGTATTGTTTCTTCTATTTTTTGAAAAATTTGAGAAGGTTCAGTACCAAATCTTTTTTGAATGTTTTGTATAGCCATCTGGTCCTGGACTTCTGTTGTTGGGGAAGTTTTTCATAGCTGTTTCTATTTCCTCCCTGCTTATTGGTCTATTTAGGTTTTCTACTTCTTTGTAACTTAGTCTAGGAAGATTGTATAAATCTAGGAATTTATCCATTTCCTCTAGGTTGTCAAATTTGCTGGCATATAATTTTTTGTAGTATCCTATTATGATCTTATGTATATCTATGATGCATGTGGTAATTTCTCATCTTACATTTTGGATTTTGTTTATATGAGCTCTTCTTTTTTCCTTTGTGAATCTAGTCATTGGTTTGTTGATTTTATTGATCTTTTCAAAGAAACAGCTTTTTGTTGTATTAATTTTTGCTATAGCTTTTTTATTCTCTATTTCATTTAGTTCTGTTCTAATTTTTTACTATTTCCTTTCTTCTGCTCACTTTGGGTTGCCTTTGTTCTTCTTTTACTAGTTCCTTAAGGAGTAATGTTGGATTGTTTACTTGGGATTTCTCTTGTTTTTTGATATATCCTGTAATGATATAAACTTCCCTCTTTTTACTGCTTTCCTTGCATCTCGGAAATTTTGAAATGTCTTGTTGTCATTGGTTTGTATATAACCTTTGATCTCTGCTTTTATTTCTTCTTTGACTCAGTCATTTTTTAAAAGTATGTTGTTAAATTTACACATTTTTGTGTTGTTTTTACTTCCTGTTTACAGTTGAATTCTAATTTCAAAGCCTTATGATCAGAAAATATGCTTGTATGTATAATTTCAGTCTTCCTGAATTTGATGTTAGTTTTGTGGCCCAACATATGGTCTATCCTTAAGAATGTTTCATTCACACTGAAGAGGAATGTATAATCTAATATTTAGAAATGAAATGTTCTATATATGTCTAGTGTGTTCATTTGTTCCAGAGTGTCATTTAAGGCCAATATTTGTTACTTGACTTTCTGTTTGGATGATCTATCTAAAGCCATCAATGGTGTGTTAAAGTCTCCAAGTATGATTTTGTTTTTGTCTGCTTCTATTTTCAGCTCGGTTATTAGATGAATTATTTATTTTGGTGCTCCCTGGTTCAGTGCATATGTATTAAAAAGTGTTATGGCCCTGGCCGGTTGGCTCAGCGGTAGAGCGTCGGCCTGGCGTGCGGGGGACCCAGGTTCAATTCCCGGCCAGGGCACATAGAAGAAGCGCCCATTTGCTCCTCCACCCCACCCCCCCTCCTTCCTCTCTGTCTCTTTCTTCCCCTCCTGCAGCCAAGGCTCCATTGGAGCAAAGATGGCCTGGGCGCTGGGGATGGCTCCTTGGCCTCTGCCCCAGGCGCTAGAGTGGCTCTTGTCGAGGCAGAGTGACCCCCCAGAGGGGCAGAGCATCGCCCCCTGGTGGGCGTGCCGGGTGGATTCCGGTCGGGCGCATGCGGGAGTCTGTCTGACTGTCTCTCCCCGTTTCCAGCTTCAGAAAAAAGAAAAGAAAAAAAAAAGAAGTGTTATGTCTTCTTGATACAATAGCCCTTATATCATTATGAAATGTTGATCTTTGTCCCTGGTTACCTTTGTTGTCTTGAAGTCAGCATTGTCAGATATTAGTATGGCTACATCTGCTTTTTTGGATACTATTTGCTTGGCAAGTCATATTTCAACCTTTTGCTTTTAGTCTATGTTTGTCTTTAAAGCTTAGATGTGTTTCTTGAAGGCATTGTATGGTTGGGTTTTGCTTTTTGATCCAATCTGCTACTCTGTGCCTCTATATTGGTAAGTTCAGTCCATTTATATTTAAGATAATTATTGACATTTGAGGATTTCCTAGAACCATTTTATGGTTTGTTTTATGGTAGTTCTGTGTCTTGTTTGGTTCTTCTTCTTTTTGTTTCAGTCAGTTGTTTTTGTTTGGTGATATTCCATACTTCTTTTCACTGTTTCTTCTTTTTTTTAATTGTCTGTTTCAATGGTGGCTTTTTCATGGGTGGTTATCTTTATGATATTAGGAGAAAAATGTTCATATGAGAACCTTTATCTCATATGATATGAGATATGAGAATCCTTTATCTCATGATTGCTTCAGCACTCTATCCTCCTTAGCTACTTCAGATATTTATCTTCTCCCCTTTTATGTTTTTGTTGTCACAGATTATTCTTGTTTTTATTGTGACCTTGTTGGAGCTTTTACTTGTAATTTTGATTTGTTTCATTCTTTGTATCTAGTAGAATAATCTCCTTGAGTATTTCTGGGAGTGGGGCCTTTCTGGTGATAAATTTTCTCAGCTTCTGTATGTCTGTAAGTTTTTATTTTTGCTTCATATTTGAAGTGTAACTTTGATGGATATAATATCTTGGCTGATAATTCCTCTTTTTCGGTACTTTGAATGTTTGGGCCCACTGTCTTCTGGCTTGTAAAGTTTCTGCTGAGAGGTCTGATGATAACCTAATGGGCTTTCCTTTATATGTTATGTTCTATTTCATAGCTTCCTTGAGGATTCTTTCTTTGTCATTGATTTTTGACAATTTTTTTACAATATGCCTTGGAGTACATCTGTTTTGGTTGCGGTAACTTGGCATTCTGTTTGCTTTTTGGATTTGAGGCCCTAACTCTTTCCATAGGTTTGGGAAATTCTCATCAATTATTAGTTTGAATAGGCTCTCTATTCCCTTTTCCTTCTCTTCTTCTTCTGATATACCCATTATTCTTATATTGCCCTTTTAATGGAGTCAAGCAATTCTTGTAGAGCTCTCTCAGTATTTTTAATTTGTGAGTCTCTCTCCTCTTTTCTATGTAACATCTCTAGTTGCCTGTCTTTGATGTCACTGATTCTTCCCTCTATCAGGCTTGTACTGTTAGCTAAACTTTGCTACCTTAGTCTTCAATTCATGTATTGAATTCTTCATCTCTGTTTTTAAAGTTTCAATCTCCTTTGAGAGATATTAATTTTGTTCATTTATTTGTTTTCTGAGCTCATTCAGTTGCCTGTTGTTCTCTTGCATCTTGTTGACTGTTTTTAGAACTTCAATTTTGAATTCTTTATCATTTAACCGTAAAGTTCCCATGTGATTGAGATTTTTTCTGAATATTTTTAATTTTTTTTCCTGAACTACATCTCTGTCTAGTGTACCTATAGTATTTAAATTCGTTCTTGATGGCATTTGAGAGTGGTATTGTTAAAAACCCTCACACACAAAAAACCCCCACTAAAAATGAAGAATTAAAATAAAAAATACAAAAAATGTAAAAAATTTAATAATATGACAAGAAGAAAAACCACAGAAAATAAAGATGGAAAGCAAACAAAAATCAAAAAGAAAACACACACAAAAAATAAGAATAAAATATAAAAAATCAGATACCATGGAATTAAAAAGAGAGAAAAGAAGATTAAGAAGAAAAAGAAGGAAAAAAAAGGAAAAAAGGGGGAAAAGTGAAAAATAAATTTTGGTTTTGAGAGGTTTCTTCCAGTAGGTGTCACTATATTACAACTTTTAGCTATGTGAAGTTTCTGGGCTTTCCTCCACTGAGATGTTGCTGTTGCAATGGTGTAGGCAGGGCCTCAGTCAGGTTGGTGGGTAGGGCATGTTGTGAGGACTTTATGGCTTCAACCTTATGGTTTTCGCTTTATGGCTTCAGCTTTCTGGTTTCCAACTTCAGCAATGGTGATCTTAGGCTTCTGGGTTCTTCTTCCCACTTATCAGAAGATCTGGGGACTTGATGTGGAGCACCTTTGTTTTTCAGAGGAGATAGTAGCTCTAGAGAGTTAGCAGTAGGGTTTGTCTCTGCCACTCTCCATACCACAAGATGAGTGGTGGGATCTGGGTGACTTGAGGCTGCACTTTATCTTTCTCTGTCTCTGTTGAGTATTGGCTGCAGGCAGACAGTGGGAACACTGGTCGTGACTATGTGCTCTGACTGCTTTGGTTTATTTCCCCATTGTGCTCCTTGATCTCACTACTCCTCTTTGCAGAAGGAGACCCAGTCACTTTAAGTTTTCCTCTCCATACCCTTCAGACAAAATCCAAAAATCCTGAACTTCCCTCCTCCCCATAGTTCAGCAGAGAAAAAAAAATCCAGTCACTCCAAGTTTGTCTCTTCTCTTCTCCAAAGTCCACTGTAAATACATTTTATCTTCTGCTTCCCCTTTTCAATGCATCCTACCTTTAGTCCATTTGGTGTGTGGATATTTCAAGTGCACCTGTGAGCTGTGTATAGTACTGTAGTTCAGTTTGTTGCAATTTCAAGAGAAGAGTTCAGGAGTATCTCTCATTCTGCCATTACTCTGATCTCATCCTCTCTTTAGTGTTAATTAGAATTATTATTTCAAAGAATTTTCTAATGAATCTAGTTTATAAAATAAAATTTTAATAATCACCTCTTAATTTATGTTCTTTGTGGTGATTGTGAAAGGCAATTCTTTCTCTTCAAGAAGAGCTTTGTCTAAGGGTGTAAAGAAATAATGGCTTTTGATTATAGCTTGTCTTAGACAGATTTGCTCCCAAGAGTAAAAAAAGGTGTTTTTTCCCCTATAATTATTTTTAATATGGAGAGAGAATACCTGGGGTAGTTTCTTTATCAATAAATCTTTTTTCATCACCATGAATGTAGAAAGTTAGGCTGTGTTGGATGTTATGCCTTTGGGTCATTAGTAGGTTAAATGTCTTACTATTTAAGTCTTTTGACCTGAATCCAGTCTTCAGCATTATGTCTCTTCAAAGGGGCCATGTAAAACTCCTGGGGCCCACAAAATTCCCAGAAATATTTATTTTGTGAGGATATGGAGATTATTATGCTAGTGAAATAAGGTAGTCAGAGAAAGACAAGTACCACATGATTTCACTTATATGTGGAATCTAATGAGCAAAATAAACTAATAAAATAGAAACAGACTCACAGATACAGAGAACAGACTACTGTCAGGGCACAGGTTGGGGGATTGGTGCAAAAGTGAAAAGATTAAACAAAGAAAAAACTTATAAACAAACAAAAGTGTTGAGATTGCAGGAGGGAATAGCGAGTAGGGGTAAGGGGAAGTGGTAGAGTGCAAATAGATGGCAATGGAAGAAGACTTGACTTCTATTGATGTTGAACACAACATACAATATATAAATGATATGTTGTAGAATTGTGAACCTGAAATCTGTGTAATAGTATTAACCAATGTATGCCTAATAAATTAATTAAAAATAAATAAAAAAATAAGATATCATTCCACACCAATTAGAATAATTAAAATAAAAGTGACCAAAATATGAAAAAAAAACTGTCATACAGTTTTAAAAAATGATGGTTTTGAGATAGATATTCTGGGATTACCAGTCATTGGCACTCTGTCAGCAGGAATAGAAAGTGAAAGAAAGTCTTCAGCATTTAATGACTTAGCAAACCAGAGTAGGGATTATAATTCTGCTATTTACCCCCAAGAGATGGAAAAATAATTGTACATTATGATTTCCTGTATGTTTAAAAGCTTTTTTAAAATATGGTAACCCACAATGGTTTCCACTACTACTCTAGTATTATTTCCCACCACCCAGATAAGCACACAATTTTTTTCTTGTGTTCTGTCAGCCCTTAGGACCAAAATCAAGTACTGACTTGATGTGTCATCAAAATGTTATAGATCTAAGATAACAGGTTGTCTCCATGTGTAATATGACTCATCCCAAATATGGACCACCTAATAGATAAGAAACTATCTCAATTCATATAATGGGTGAAATTCCATGAGCAATGTAGCTCAGATCTCTCTATGAAAAGAAGCCAGCTTGTAAATCTTACCTATTTGCCTTTTTTGTTTATTTGTTTATATCCTATTATGGCCAAATTTGGCATTACTCCAACCACATATGAGTTAAAAGGCATACAGAAGTAAGAGTTGAAGACAGATGGGGAAGAAAGACTTTACTGTTGGAAAAAGATTCCTGGTGAAGAAGCAAGAGATGAAAACCAGAGCTAAAATGAAAGATTAGAGACTGAAGTAAGGTCACTGTTTCAACTAAAAAAATGAGAGACAACAAAAAATAAAAAGATGCATGTGTAAATTTGGGTGAGAAGCTTTACAGAAAGGTAGACTATTTCTCTTTATGGTCTCTTTTTCATCTGTGATGGAGGAGACAGAGTCATCTTCTTAGAATAAAGGATAGCTTGTCCAGTAAGAGGCTTGAGGAGAGTAGCCAAATGTTTGAAATAGTCACTCTGGGAAATGGGAAATAAAAGTTTACTCTGAGTAATGGAAAATTAATTAATTGTTATCAGGCAGCATTGAGAACTTAGTTAAAATTGGACACAAACCATAGAAGTAGTTATTAGAATTAAAGTAGATGTGAAAAAGTTGGAGTTAAGAGATACAGAAATGGTGAGGCTTAGGTATTGTATGATGAGTCTACACTGATTGTGGGAACTGAGGAAGAAGAAGATTGAGCTAGTTATCAAAGCTTCATGAATAAAAACAACTGCTAGGTAACAGTGCCAAGAAATGGTTGTGATTTTTCTAACCAAATAATAAGGCCCTAAAAAATAGACCTTTACAAAAAGCAGAGGAATAATAATCTCAAATCACTACCAGAAGATATAAAGGAAAAATGGCACTTAGACAAAAGCTCAACCTCATTAAATCAAGCAGAGGAAGAAGTATTCTGAGAAGAGGTAGACTATGTATGGATGTAGGGGCTTCCTGAAGGTAAAGTAGAAAGGGTGACAAAGAGAGCAATAATAGGGATAGAAGAAGTGCTAATAAATATATGAATAATGTAAAAGAATGGCTTACCCTTTGGACTCCTAAGCTTATGTTCTTGCTAAAATTTTGTGTCACTACTCAAAATCAAATTTATATACCAATATTGACTTTGGCCATGAGATAGTTAATTCCAGGTACCTTTGTTTTTTATTACTATATCCAGATTCATCAAGGCAGTGCCAACCTCCCACAGTTAACCTGTGAATAGGTAGAATAATATGACTAATCTCTTATCTTTTTTTCTCTCTAGAGTACTTAAACATTATCACCACCATCACCAACAAGATTGGAAAAGGTAAGAAGAGTGATGTATGGACTCGGTAGTTACACAGTGTACATTTGTGGGGAGTTATGGAGTCTCTAAATTAGTGGTCCCCAACCTTTTTTAGGCCATGGACTGGTTTAATGTCAGAAAATATTTTCACGGACAGGCCTTTAGGGTGGGACGGATAAATGTATCACGTGACCGAAACAGGCGTCAAGAGTGAGTCTTAGATGGATGTAACAGACGGAATCTGGTCATTTTTAAAAAACAAAACATCATTCAGACTTAAATATAAATAAAATGGAAATAATGTAAGTAATTTATTCTTTCTCTGCGGACCGGTACCAAATGGCCCACGGACCGCTATCGGTCTTAGGCCTGGGGGTTGGGGACCACTGCTCTAAATTATGGGATTCACATGACTGAAAGATGAACCAAAATACTAGCAGAAAGCATTCTGAGATTTCTACAAGACTTCAAAAACCAGGAATCCCAAGTTCAGCTTCCCTCTCAGTAGGTTTATTCTTTCTGGCCCCACCCACAACCTCCTGAGTTGAAGGCTGATCTTAGTCTCCCAGCTAACATGTAAATGGCAAGAAGATTCAAAGTCTTGCCATGTTGAGTATAAAAAAGCTATACCACAGATATGAATTCCTAAAGAGACAGTGTGACACTAGAACAAATAAAGTCTGTACCAGGTATTTTTTTCTTGCATCTGTGGAATACCAAATTATTGACTCTTTAGAACCAGCCATTACTTCCTTTCAAGAAAATACAGATTCTTGCTCTATCTAGCCTGGGTCAAAGTAGTATTTTCATTTTCTATCTCATTTGTATCTAAACAAAGATTAAGAAAGATCCAAAACATTATGAGTGCTAAAAGGAACATTAGAGATGATCAGTGTAGCCTGGAAGTTTATCTGCTGTGTTTGGAAAATTCCTAGTGACCTGCCTATATATCTAATAAACTGATAGCCAGGGAACTAGGGTATATACTGGATGGGTTATGAAGAGGTAATATGAAGATGAGAGAGTGAAGCATGACACATTCATTTGCATGTACTTTCATTCAGTTACACATTCATTGAACAGGTTCTGAGTGTCAGGAACAACAAAAAAGTAAGATATGGCCTGAGCAGGTGGTAACACCATGGATAGAGCATTGGACTGGGACATGGAGGACCTGGATTTGAAGCCCCGAGGCCGCCAGCTTGAGTGTGGGCTCATTTGGCTTAAGCATAGGCTCACCAGCTTGAGCACAGGGATGCTGGTTTGAACCCAAAGGTCACTAGGTTGAAGCCCAAGTTCGTTGGCTTGAGCTCAACGTTGCTGGCTTGAGTGAGGGCTCATTCAATATGCTGGAGCCCCCTGGTCAAGACACGTATAAGAAAGCAATCAATGAAAAACTAAGGTGCTACAACGAAAAATTGATATTTCTCATCTCTTCCCTTTCCTGTCTGTCCTTATCTGCCCTTCTTTCTGTCTCTCTGTCTCTGTCTCTCTTACGAAAAAAATATGTAAGACATAGATACTGATTTTCAAGAAGTTTGTATCTAAAAATGGAATGAGACAGAGAAATAATAATTACAATGTTAGATGATATATGTTGTAAGAAAAAGGCAAACAGTAATAACAGCTATCAGTTTTTGCACATTTGCTGTATTCCAGGTGCTATGCTAAATATTTATAAATAACAACTCACCTAAAACTCACAATAAATCTCTGTATGGTTATTCTCTTCTTTTTCAGAAAGAGGTGACTGAAGTGCAGAAATGAGGTAGAATTAGGTTATTTGGTCCAAGCAAGTAAATTGTGAGAGAGCAAACCATACAAGATGCTTTGAGAACACAGAAGAAAAGAGTTTTTAAGTGTCCAGCTGAATAGATGAAAGCTTCACAGATACCTGTAACATTTAAACTGGGGGCAGAAAGATAGGAGGAAGAAAGGATGTTAAGTTAAAAGTAGCATCAGGAGAAAGTCTTAGAGACCTGAGAAAAGATCACCTATTCTGGAGAACAGAAGAATGAGTTAATGTAGTTAAAGAGTACTAGGAAAGTAGGTCAGAGCCTGATTGTGAGAGCTGGAACGCCTGACTTGAGTCTGAGCTTCACTCCATAAGTTAATTGGAAAACATTAAAAGTTTGCATGCCAAGAACTCAGACAATTAAATATTTCAGTTGAAAATAACAATGTGACATTCAATGCTTTCATGACTCAAAGAGATGAGAGACCAGACAGAATAGTGGCAGGTTGTTCTCATGGTCCAATGGTCAAAGTGAACATTGATAATCTAGATCATTGAGTCAAACTTTATCCCCTGGAGTTTCTACTATTTGCTTTTAATTCTATCCTCTGAAACTATGCAAACCAATCCAAATCTTTGTTATAAAAGTTTTTATTTTTATTGTTTTTAGAGAGAGGTGAGAAAGAGAGGTGGTGGGGGGAGTGGGAAGCATCCACTCATAGTAGTTGCTTCTTGTATGTACCTTGACTGGGAAATCCTGAGGTTTTGAACTGGGGACCTCAACATTCCAGGTTGATGCTCTATCCATTGTGCCACCACAGTCAGCCCTTTTTAAAAAGGTTTTTTTCCTCGCCACATCATAGGTCTTGATATATTTTCAAGAAATATATCAAGGCTCTTAGGCTCTTTCTATTCTGAGCCTTAGCTTTTTCCATATGGGGATTGTGGTCTCAATGATTTTTAAGTACTTTCTTAGTTGTGATCTTATCATTTCAAGGCACTGTAACCTCAGATTCTTTTTTCATCAGCTAATATTTTGAGAGATAAGAACAGTTCCTCTGTTGTATTTGGATGGAATTGTTTCTTTTTTTCCAAGAGTTGCAAGTGTCTCTTTGGGGTACACTCTAGCTCAGGGTGCCCATTTTCCTTCTGTTCCATTTCAGCAACCATCTCCAGGGACTTTAAAGAAGACAATGTGAGGATGCTGGGCATGCAGATACCTGTAAAGGATATCGAGATACTGACTTCTGTCTTAATTGCCACGGGTGTCATTCTCCTGCTCATTGCTCTGATTCTTGGTGGTGTGGTGTGGTATCAACATCGTCAAAAGAAGTTACGACGCAACAGGAGATCGATCTTGGATGACAGCTTTAAACTTTTGTCCCTCAAGAACTAACAGCTGAATCTTGGAATTGCACATCTGGAATGCTCTCTCAGTAGGCCAAGGACTAACAGCTGTCCCTACTGTCAAAGGGGCATGGGTAATAGACAGGCAAAAGAGGGAATCAAACTTTTCTGGGTATTTTTTAAATTATTTATTTACATAGAAATGCTATACTTTCACTTATTCTTTAAGTGTCTTTGCTCTATAGAGAATCAGGGCTTAGGTAAGTCTCTTATTATGTATCATGAATTTCAACATCTAGATTATATCACTCACTGACACTTGGAAAATCTGGAAATTTCTAAAAACTGATCTTTCTCTTAAAGTACATATCAAGAGTGAAACACATTAGATAGGTGTCTATTACTTTCTAGTAACTAGAAAATTCATTTTGAAACAATGTTAACTGAGCTGTGAAGATAATCAACCTCTAAACTAAAGTCTAAGCACACGAATATGATGGAGGACTGGATGGGGTGAGATTTGAAGATCCAAATTGTATTCTGATTCTCCTTGAAAGGGAATTACTTTGGAAAAGTGGGTGGATAGTGGTTGCCATGAGCACCTTTAACTTCTGAACCTAGAAGCTTCCCAGAAATTCAGTACTCCAAAAATCTGGTACAATCACACTGAAGGAAATTGTGTCTTCTCCATATTTTAAGCAGAATTTGCTGTACATTAAAGTTCTTGTTAACTGGGAGAGTGAACTTAATGACTTTGGTAGCTCCTTCGGCTTCTGGAAAGTTGTTACTGTGATTGAAACAAAGAACAGTCTGTGGTGGGTAGAAAAATGGGTATAGAATGGGTCAGTTTATTTTTTGTGGAGCTTGCAAGCTTGTGTTTTGGGAATGAAAAGGCTGTCCCAAAGGAATTCTCAAAGTCAGAATGTCAGCTATGGTCTTGAGGCCTATATGTGCCAAAAAATCTTTTAAATACTAAGAAAACTTGCTAGAAGAGACTGACCTGTGGTGATACAGTGGATAAATTGTCAACCTGGAATGCTGAGGTTGCTGGTTCAAAACCCTGCACTTGTCTGGTCAAGGCATATATGGGAGATGATGCTTCCTGCTCCTTCCCCCTTTCTCTCTATCTCCCTTTCTCTCTCTCTCTCTCTCTCTCTCTCTCTCTCTCTCTCTCTTGCTCTCTCTCTCTCTCACTCTCCTCTCTAAAATTAATAAATTAAAAAAAAAACAAAAGAAAAGTTGCTAGAAGAAAACAAAGAGCTGAAACATGGCTCAAACCTGTCCACTGGGCAAGGAAAGGTGAACACAGGTCTCATGGACTTTTTGGCAGTTGGGGGTATATGAGGTCTACTTGCAATTTGAGGAGCCTCTTTAAAACACAGAACATTCCCTCTGGCAACTTAAAGCAATATTTTTTTGTCACTTGCAAGTTTAAACCTATTTGAAACTGTGGTAAGAGAGTACACACAGGAAAGGAGGGATGGCATAAGATGTCCAACCATACTACAGTATTCATAATAAAATTTTACATTTCAAGTGGAGAACAGAAGAGGCCTCAGGGTCAGTGAAGATGATATGTGAAAAACAGTGCTTTACATTTTATAAAAAAATATAACATCTGATTGAATTTGACTTATTTGAGTTCAATAAGTGTGCTATTTTGTTTTACATTTGAGTAAACAAAAGATTAAAGAGAGTAAGTGATTTTACCTAAGAACATTCAGCTAGAAGTTGACAGGGAGCCTGACCAGGTGGTGGCACAGTGGATGGAACGTTGGACTGGGATATGAAGATTTGAAAACCTGGAGATTTGAAACCCAGAGGTTTCCGGCTTGAGCGCAGGCTCATCCCACTTGAGTGGGCATTCACCAGCTTGAGCGTGAGGGTTGCCAGCTTGAGCACAGGAACATGACACCATGGTCACTGGTTTGAGCTCAAGATTGCTGACTTGAGCAAGAGGTCACATGCTCTGCTATAGCCCCTCAGTCAAGGCACATATGAGAAAGCAGTCAGTGAACAACTAAGAAGACTAAGGAGCTGCAACAAAGAACTGATGCTTCTCATCTTTCTCCCTTCCTGCTTATCTGTATCTCTCTCTCTCTCTCTCTCTCTCTCTCTCTCTCTAATTCTGTCACACACATAAAATAAAGTTGAGCAGGGATTCAAACCTTCATCTATTTGACTACAAATACCTGTACTATCTTCTTATATCATGGAAACTTCCAGTAATCTCCATATTTTGTGCCCATACTGACTTAACTTTCCTGTTTTCCAAGCCAACCCCCTTACACATTAAATATAAAAACCCCATAATATTGATGTTCAACTGTAATATATGTTGAAGTTTTAAGGGAAAAATGCAGGCTAGAGCTTATTATTCATCTTGGTTTACACTAATGTGGTAACCTCCCGCTTTCTTTCCTCAATTACTTCTAGCACCCTTCCATAGAGTCTCCATGGAGAAAAATTTTGTTTTTAAAATGTAAATTAGGCTTCCACTTCAAATGAGATTCCATAGACTCACCTTTCCATGGAAATGAATAAACCATAGAAATAGTGAAAGAAAAAACAATATAGGACTCAAAAAAAGATAGAAAGAGGTAGACATCCCAGTGAAAAATAAAGCCACAGAGCAATTGATCATCTTTCTTACATCCAACCAAGCAGAATGCAACCAAAGATCAAAAAGAAGTTTCAATGACAACCCCAGGGGATCTTGGAGGCACTGGAAAGAATGATTGAGGAGAAGCCCTTTTGACACCAAGTGGCCAAGATAGGTGGTCCTTATCTCTGTTGGCCAAAACCTCCTCTATCTTAAGGAAAAATTTAACATGGTAATTTGTTTAGCCCAGAAAACATTCTTCATCCATGCAAAGTAGAATACTCCTTTTTCTACCCAGAAATAATAAGTAACTCTAGCAGGGATCAGTAGGAGTTACAGCGACAGTAGAGAAACCAAGCAAAACAAGAAAAGTACAACAAAGTCACTGTCATTGTCATACAAATTATACAAGAACCTGTGTGTTAAGCTTTAAAATTTTTGTTTAATTTTTATTCATTGAATTTATAGAGAGAAGGAAGATAAGTAGATGGATTAGATAGATGATAGATGATAGATAGATGATAGAAATATCAATTTATTGTTACACATTTATGCATTAATTGGTTGATACTTCTATGTGCTCTGGTTGTCAATCAAACCCACAACTTTGGCATGTCAGGGCAACACTCTAACTAATTGAGCTATCTGTCCAGGGCACCTGTGTATTAAACTTAAACAAGATGACTGCCTCTTAAAATAAATTGTTTGAATGTGGCTCAGGGTTTCATTATACCAGAACCAGGAAACTCACAACTTTAATGGGAAAAGACAATCAATAGAAACAAACATTATATGAATCAGATGTTTAAATGACCTGAAAGGGACATTAAAATATTCATTATATTAATGCTGTAACAAACAATAACAAATGTCCTGGAAATAAATTTAAAAAGATAAAAAAATTAGCAAATTAACAAGTTAAAAAAGATAGTATATGGAAAGGATAGAACAGAAAAAAATGAATAACTGAGAAAAACTTCACTGGCTGAGTTCAACAGTTGAGATAACAAAGGATATAAGTAATGAAATTGACCAATCATTAGAACTTAATGCAAATGAAGAACATATTCTGAGTGAACAAAATCCCAGGACCTTTTACAAGAAAATAAATAGATTCAGCATTTATATCATAGAATTCATAAAGGAAAAAAAGGGACTGAAAGAATATTTAAATAAATAATGGCTGAAAAATTTCTAAATTTGTCAAAGATATGTCTACAAATACAAAATTTGAATAAACCAAAAATAGAAAAAAACAAAACAATTTATAGCAAGGCATAATATATTTAATTTCTAAATACCGAAGATAAAAATAAAAACATAATACCATCCAAAGATAAACAACATATTCCTTATAGGGGAACATCAATTTGAATGACTGGGTGTCTATCTAAAGTTTTAGAGGTCAGGAAAAGGTAGCATGACATTTTTCAATTTCTGAAAGAAAAGGATTGTCAATCCCAAATTCTATATCCAGTGAAACTATCATTCAGGAATGCAAAAGAAAAGAAAGACTTCTCAGACTAAGGAAAACTAAACTAATTTTTAATAGTGGAACAACCTATAAAAGTATGGCTCAAAAAATTTGATCAAACATTAAGAACATAATAAAAGAAAAAATCCTGGAATACCAGAAAGGAATAAATACAGAAAAAGCAAAAGTAGGGATGATGATATAAAAGATATGAATATAACTACTACCATACTATACACCTGAAATTAAAACAAAATAATATTGACTGTAAACTAAAAAAATAGAGAAATATAAGATGATAGAAAATGATTTGATGTTGGATGGTAAGCATGCAACACAGTCAGCAACATAAAGGCTATAGAGATGTTCACCAAAACCCGATGTACTCTTGTTGATCAATATCATTCCATCAAACTTGATTTTAAAATTAAAAAAAAATTAAAATAATTAAAAAAGAAAATCAATCAAAAGAATCTAATTGCTATATTAAAAAATACCTCATCAAGAACAACAAAAGACACATTTTTAAACAATCATATTCATTGATAGATCATATACTGAACCTTAAAACAAACATTAGCAAGCTTAAACTAATTCAAATCATTCATACAATGTGTATTCCCTGATGACAATTGAACCAAATTATAAAGTAATAACAGAAAGAAAACAGAGAAATATCTAAGCACTCAGATTTTAAATGACACATTTCTTAGTATCCCGTAAATCAAAGGTGTTTCAAAGGAAATTTTAAAGAATAAAAATTGCTTGAAAATGAAATTAAAACATTTCAAAATTTGTGAGATGCAGCTATTAAAGTGTTAATAAAAAATTTATAAAACTAAAATGCATTAAAATATAGAAAAGGTGTTAAATTAATAAAATAATTTCTACATAATTAAGTTATAAACAGAAGAGAAAATAAACCCAAAGAAAGCAAAAGAAAAAAGAGCATATAGATAAGAATAGAAATAAATAAATATCAAAACAGAAATAGAGTAAACAAATGAAATAAACTAAAAACCACCTAGCTCTTTAAAAAATCAATAAAAATAAAATAGCACCAATTAAACTAACATTACTGACAAAGATAAAAATAGATAAAATACAAAATACAATTATCATAATTGAAGTGGAATACCATTGCAAATCATGCATCTGTTGAAGGTGACATCATTAAGATAGCAACATAGGTAATTCCAACTTCAGCCTTCCTCACAAGAAGACCAGCTAAAAATGATCCATTTACAAAACACCACAGGAAAATCCCAGAACCTGGATGTTAGGTACAATCACCATTATGGACCAGAGAGCTGTAAAAGTATTGTATTATAAAGGTTTATCACCCCTCATTCTTGCTAGAACAACATTACACTGAGATAGACCCACTGGGTTAATGGTTTTTCCAGCAGAAAAAGAAAGCCCAAGGTGGAAATCCAATTACTTCAGAGTTTAAAGATTCTGCTCAGAAGGCCCACACAGCTCTGACCTATGGGGATCACTGGGGAATCTGTGGGACTGAACCAGAAAGGATCAGATAGAACTAGAGAAGGGAGAGGTCTTAATAGCAACCAGCTCTTAGATTTTGATATAACATATCTATGCTTGCAGCAGCACTTTAACAAGATATGAGCCTGTTCTACCCATTTGCAGAGAAAAGCGATGACCCTATCTTGGCAGGAAACTTGGTTGGAAGTTTTGCTTGAATTAAGTAACTGGAAAACTGACCAAAGAGACTATTCTACAGCCTCTCCTGGGCAGAAAAGCTGACTCACAGCTCCACCCAACTGTTGAGTAGAGCCTCAAGAACCAGAATAATCAAAAAGTCCATCTTTCTGCCCCTCAGAGTGGGAAGGCAAGCCAGTACCTCTTTTCAAATGTTGAGTGCAGCCTCTGGACCTAAATGAACATGGAACCTAATCACTTACCCAGTGCATCTTTAAAGCCCTTCTAATAGTCTTTCCAAGCCACAGAGCCTAGCCTACAGTCCAGTCTGATTACTAAACACAGCCAGAAACATGGCCCAACCAAAGGTGATTATGGAGTCCCAGAACATCAGCTTGTTCATTCTTTTCCAGTGAACATTTTCAAGACTAGACCACATCCTGGGCCACAAAACTAACTGTAACAAACTGAAAAAGATTGAAGATATACTAAGCATATTCTTGACCATAATGGTTGGAAATTGTAATTCAACTGCAAAAAAGAAGTGAGGAAACCCATAACTATGTGGACATTAAACAACATACTTCTGAAAAATGACTGGGTCAAAGAAGAAATAGAGGGTGTCTCATGCCAACGCCTTGGAAGGCAGACCGACAGGACAAGCTCTAAATCACAAGATCAAATGTGATGAGAAATAGCCACAAAAATCAAAAGGAGAGACAACACCAAACCTAGACTCAACCAGCTCTACAAACAATACACCCAAACACACAGACATAATGAGAAGACAGAGAAGTGCAATCCAAATGAAACCACAAGAGAAACCTCCAGGAAATGAACTGAGTGGTATGGAAATAATCAAACTTCCAGATGCAGAGTTTAAAATAATGATGGCAAGGATGCTTAGGGATCTTAGAACAACAATGGATGGTCATTACAAACACCTAAATAAAGAAATAGCAAGTATAAAAAAGGACATTGAAATATTAAAAAGAATCAGTCAGAGATGACAAATACAATATCAGAAATGAAGACCACAATGGAAGGAATTAAAAACAGGATAGATGAAGCTGAGGATCGAATCAGCGAGTTGGAGGACAAGTTGAATGAAGGCATGGAAACAGAGCAGAAAAAAGAAAAGAGACTTGAAAATCCTGAGGAAACTCTTAGAGAGCTCTGTGATAACATGAAGAGAAATAACATCTGCATCATAGGGGTTTCTGAAGAAGACGAGAAAGAACAAGGGATAGAGACTTTGTTCAATGATATCATAGCTGAAAACTTCCCCAAATTAATGCAGGAAAAACTCTCACAAGTTCAAGAAGCACAGAGAACTCCATTAAAGAGAAACCCAAAGAAATCTAGACCAAGACACATTGTAATTAAAATACGAAAGCTAAGTGATAAAGAGAGAATATTAAAAGCTGATAGAGAAAAAAAGGCTATCAGCTACAAAGGAGCCCCCATAAGGATAACATCCGACTTCTCAACAGAAACACTTGAGGCCAGAAGGGAATGGCAAGAAATATTCAAAATAATGCAGAACAAGAGCCTACAACCAAAACTACTTTATCCAGCAAGGCAATCATTTAAAAATTGAAGAAGAAGCAAAGAAGAAATAAAAGCAGATATCAAAAGATAAATACAAACAAATGAGAATGATAACACAACATATCAAAACTTATGGAATGTATTGAAAGCAGTAAGGTGGAAGTTTATACCATTACAGGCTTATATGGAGAAACAAGAGAGATCACAAGTAAACAACCTAACATCACATCTGAAAGAACAAAACAAAACAAAACAAAGCAAAAAAAGAACAAAAGCAACCCAGAACTAAGTGAAATAGAGAACAAAAAAATTATAGAAAAATTAATACTACAAAGACCTGATTCTTGAAAAAGATCAACAAAATTGACAGACCTCTGGCTAGACTTATTAAGGAAAAAAGAAAAATGGCTCATATAAACAAAATCTGAAATAAGCCTGACTTGTGGTGGTGCACTGGATAAAGCGTTGACCTGGAAATGCTGAGGTCGTGGGTTCGAAACCCTGGGCTTGCCTGGTCAAGGCACATATGGGAGTTGATGCTTCTAGCTCCTCCCCTTCTCTCTCTCTCTGTCTCTCTCTCCTCTCTCTCCCTCTCTGTCTCTCTCTCTCCTCTCTAAAAATGAATAAATTTAAAAAAATAAAAAATTTAAAAATCTGAAATAAAAGAGGAGAAATTACTACAGACATCAAGGATAAACAAAGCATCAAATAGACTATTATGGAATATTATATGCCACCAAATTTAACAGTCTAGAAAAAACAGATAAGTTGTAAAACTATACAGTATTCATAGACTAGTCACACAAAAAATGGAAAACCTAAATAGACCCATAAGCAGGAAGAAAATTGAAACAACTATCAAAAACTCCCCCAAAATAAATTTGAGGATCAGATGGCTACAGTAGTAAATTCTACCAAACATTTAGGATTTGGTACCTATCTTTCTCAAAATCTTCCAAAATATAGAATAAGAAGCAATACTCCCAAACATGTTTTGTGAGGTCAACATAACCCTGATACTAAAACCTGGCAAGGACAGTACAAAAAAAGAAAACCATAGACCAAACTTTTTACACAGGGGGCCAATTCACTGTCTCTCAGACCGTTGGAGGGCCGGACTATAAAAAAAAACTATGAACAAATTCCTATGCACACTGCACATATCTTATTTTAAACTAAAAAAACAAAATGGGAACAAATACAATATTTAAAATAAAGAACAAGTAAATTTAAATCAACAAACTGACCAATATTTCAATGGGAACTATGCTCCTCTCACTGACCACCAATGAAAGAGGTACCCTTCCAGAAGTGCGGCGGGGGCCAGATAAATGGCCTCAGGGGGCCGCATGTGGCCCGCAGGCTGTAGCTTGGGGACCCCTGCCATAGACCAATATCTCTAATGAATACAGAAGCAAATACTAAAAAAATACTAACAAATCTAATACAATACATTAAAAAATACATCATGATTAAGTAAAATTTATTCCAGTAGCACAAGAATGGTTCTACACACATAAATTTATCAATGTGATATACCACAACAACATAACAAAGAACAATAATTTAATCTTACCAGTAGATGCAAAAAAAGAAATTCAATAAGTACAATATCCTTTTATGTTTAAAACACTCAATAAAATGTGTATAGAAGGAAATTACCTCAAAATAATAAAGGCCATATATGAGAAACCATGAACCAATGAACCAAATATTGAAAAACTGAAGGTTTTACTTCTAAAATCAGGAAAAACACAAGTCTGCTCACTCTCTCCACTCTTATTCAACAGAGTATTGGAATTCTTTTTTTTTTCTTTTTTTTTTTAAATTTAATTTATTAATTAATTTTTTTTTATAAATTTTTATTAATGTTGATGGGATGACATTAATAATTCAGGGTACATATATTCAAAGAAAACATGTCTAGGTTATCTTGTCATTAAATTATGTTGCATACCCCTCACCCAGAGTCAGATTGTCCTCCGTCACCCTCTGTCTAGTTTTCTCTGTGCCCCTCCCCCTCCCCTTAACTCTCTCCCTCCCTCCCTCCTGCGTTCTCACTCCCCCCACCCCTGGTAACCACCACTCTCTTGTCCATGTCTCTTAGTCTCGTTTTTATGTTCCACCAATGTATGGAATCATGTAGTTCTTGTAAATTTAATTTATTAATTAAATTTAATGCAGTGACATTGATAAATCAGGGTACATATGTTGAGAGAAAACATCTCTAGATTATTTTGACATTTGATTGTGCTGTATACCCCTCCCCCAAAGTTAAATTGTCTTCTGTCACTTTCTATCTGGTTTTCTTTGTGCCCCTCCCCTCCCCCAACCCTCTCTCCTTCTTCCCCCATCCCCCCTCCCCCCATCCCCCACCCCTGTTGCCATCACATTCTTGTTCATGTCTCTGAGTCTCATTTTTATGTCCCTTCTATGTATGGATTCATATAGTTCTTAGTTTTTTTTCTGATTTACTTATTTCACTCCGTATAATGTTATCAAGGTCCATCCATGTTATTGTAAAGGGTCCGATGTCATCATTTCTTATGGCTCAGTAGTACTGCATAGTATATATGTACCAAAGCTTTTTAATCCACTCGTCCTCTGACGGACACTTGGGTTGTTTCCAGATCTTCGATATTGTGAACAATGCTGCCACAAACATGGGGGTGCATTTCTCCTTTTCGAGCCGTTCTATGGTGTCCTTGGGGTATATTCCTAAAAGTGGGATAGCTGGGTCAAAAGGCAGTTTGATTTTCAGTTTTTTGAAGAATCTCCATACTGTTTTCCACAGAGGCTGCACCAGTCTGCATTCCCACCAGCAGTGCAGGAGGGTTCCCTTTTCTCCACATCCTCGCCAGCACTTATTCTGTGTTGTTTTGTTGATGAGCGTCATTCTGACTGGTGTGAGGTGATATCTCATTGTGGTTTTAATTTGCATTTCTCTAATGATTAGTGATGTTGAGCATTTTTTCATATGCCTGTTGGCCATCTGTATATTTTCTTTGGAGAAGTGTCTATTCATCTCTTTTGCCCACTTTTGGATTGGATTGTTTATCTTGCTGGTGTTGAGATTTACGAGTTCTTTATAAATTTTGGTTATTAGCCCCTTATCAGATGTATTGTCAAATATGTTCTCCCATTGTGTAGTTTGTCTTTTTATTCTGTTCTTGTTGTCTTTAGCTGTGCAAAAGCTTTTTAGTTTGATATAGTCCCATTTGTTTATCCTGTCTTTTATTTCACTTCCCCATGGAGATAAATCATCAAATATATTGTTCCGAGAGATGTTGGAGAGCTTACTGCCTATGTTTTCTTCTAAGATGCTTATGGTTTCATGGCCTACATTTAAGTCTTTTATCCATTTTGAGTTTATTTTTGTAAGTGGTGTAAGCTGGTGATCTAGTTTCTTTTTTTTGCAGGTAGCTATCCAATTTTCCCAACACCATTTGATAAAGAGGCTGTCTTTACTCCATTGTATTTCGTTGCCTCCTTTGTAAAATATCAGTTGTCCATAGAACTGTGGGTTTATTTCTGGGTTCTCTGTTCTGTTCCATTGATCTATATGCCTGTTCTTATGCCAGTACCAGGCTGTTTTGAGTACAATGGCCTTGTAGTATAACTTGATATCAGGAAGTGTGATACCTCCCACTTTATTCTTCTTTTTTAAGATTCCTGAGGCTATTCGTGTTCTCTTTTGGTTCCATATAAATTTTTGGAATATGTGTTCTATATCTTTGAAGTATGTCATTGGTATTTTAATTGGTATTACATTGATTTTATAGATTGCTTTGGGTAATATAGACATTTTAATGATGTTTATTCTTCCTAACCATGAGCACGGTATATGCTTCCACTTGTTTGTATCTTCCTTGATTTCTTTTATCAATGCTTTGTAATTTTCCAAGTACAAGTCTTTAGTCTCCTTGGTTAAGTTTATTCCTAGGTACTGTATTTTTTTGGTTGTAATAGTGAAGGGGATTGTTTCCTTAATTTCTCTTTCTGACTGTTCATTGTTGATGTATAAAAATGCCTCTGATTTCTGAGTATTGATTTTATATCCTGCCACTTTGCTGAGTTCATTTATCAGGTCCAGTAGCTTTTTGACTGAGACTTTAGGGTTTTCTATATACAATATCATATCATCTGCAAATAATGATAGTTTTATTACTTCTTTTCCAACTTGAATGCCTTTTATTTCTTCTTCTTGTTTGATAGCTGTGGCTAGGACTTCCAGGACCATGTTAAATAAGAGTGGTGAAAGGGGACACCCCTGCCTTGTTCCTGATCTTAAGGGTATTGCTTTTAATTTTTGCCCATTGAGTATGATGTTGGCTGTGGGTTTCTCATAGATGGCTTTTATCATGTTGAGGTATGTTCCCTGTATTCCCACTTTGCTGAGAGTTTTGATCATGAATGGGTGCTGGATTTTATCAAATGCTTTTTCTGCATCTATTGAAATTATCATATGGTTTTTCTCCTTCTTTTTGTTTATGTGATGAATCACATTGATTGATTTACGAATATTGTACCAGCCTTGCCTCCCCAGAATAAATCCCACTTGATCATGGTGTATGATTTTTTCCATATATTGTTGGATCCGGTTTGCTAATATTTTGTTGAAGATTTTAGCATCTATATTCTTCAGAGATATTGGCCTATAATTTTCTTTCTTTGTGTTGTCTTTGCCTGGTTTTGGAATCAGAATTATGCTCGCCTCATAAAAGGAGCTTGGAACTCTTCCTTCCTCTTGAATTTTTTGAAATAGTTTGAGAAAGATAGGAGTTAGATCTTCTTTGAATATTTGGTAGAATTCTGTTGTGAAGCCATCGGGCCCTGGACTTTTCTTTGTTGGGAGTTTTTTGATAACTGTTTCGATCTCCTTTGTTGTAATGGGTCTGTTTAGGTTTTCTGATTCTTCCAGATTGATTTTTGGAAGATTGTATGTTTCAAGGAATTTGTCCATTTCATCTAGGTTGTCTAGTTTTTTGGCATACAGTTCTTCATAGTATTTTCTTACAATATTTTGTATTTCTGTTATGTCAGTTGTTATTTCTCCTCTCTCATTTCTAATTTTATTTATTTGAGTCCTCTCTCTCTTTTTCTTGGTGAGTCTAGTTAAAGGTTCATCAATATTGTTTACCTTTTCAAAGAACCAGCTCCTAGTTTCATTGATCTTCTGTATTGTTTCTTTAGCCTCTATGTCATTTATTTCTTCTCTGATCTTTATTATTTCCTTCCTTCTACTACATTTGGGCTTTACTTGCTGTTCTTTTTCTAATTCTTTTAGATGCAGGGTTAAGTTGTTTATTTGAGCTTTTTCTAGCTTCTGAAAGTGTGCCTGTAGTGCTATGAACTTCCCTCTCAGCACTGCTTTCGCTGTGTCCCATAAATTTTGAGTTGTTGTATGCTCATTGTCATTCGTTTCTAGGAATTTTTTTATTTCTTCTTTGATCTTCTTTAATCCATTCATTATTTAACAACCAGCTATTTAGTTTCCATGTGTTTGAGAATTTTTGAGCTTTTCTGTTGTGATTCATTTCTAGTTTCATGCCGTTGTGATCGGAGAAAGTGCTTGATATGATTTCAGTCTTCTTAAATTTGTTGAGAGCACTTTTGTGCCCTAACATGTGGTCTATCCTAGAGAATGTACCATGAGCACTTGAAAAGAATGTATATTCTGCTGCTTTAGGGTGAAAGGTTCTGAAAATATCTATTAAATCAAGTTGATCTAGTGTTTCCAATAAGTCTGCTGTTTCTTTGTTAATTTTCTTTCTTGAGGATCTATCTAGTGATGATAGTGGGGTATTGAAATCCCCTACTATTATAGTATTGCTGTTGATCTCACCATTTAAATCCATCAAAGTCTGCTTTATATATTTAGGTGCTCCTATATTAGGTGCATAGATATTTATAATAGTTATATCTTCCTGTTGGATTACTCCCTTTATCATTATGTAGTGGCCTTCTTTATCTCTTACTATATTCTTTGTTTTAAAGTCCAATTTGTCTGATATAAGTATTGCTACCCCAGCTTTTTTTTCATTTCCGTTTGCATGAAACGTTTTTTTCCATCCTTTTACCTTCAATCTATGTGTGTCTTTTGTTCTAAGGTGTGTCTCTTGTAGACAACATATGTATGGGTCCTGTTTTCTTATCCACGCAGCTACCCTATGTTTTTTGATTGGATCATTTAATCCATTTACATTTAAGGTTATTATTGATATGTAGTTGTTTATTGCCATTTTCTTCTTTAAAGGTGTATTCCTTTTTTTTTTTCTCTCTATTCTTTTCCCACTTTGATCTGTTTACACCAGGCCCCTTAATATTTCCTGCAGCATTGGTTTGGTTGTAATGAATTCCTTGAGTTGTTTTTTGTCTGGGAAGCTTTTTATTTCTCCTTGGATTTTAAACGATAGCCTTGCTGGATAAAGTAGTCTTGGTTTTAGGTTCTTGTTCTACATTACTTTGAATATTTCTTGCCATTCCCTTCTGGCCTCAAGTGTTTCTTTTGAGAAGTCAGATGTCATCCTTATGGGGGCTCCTTTGTAGGTGATAACTTTTTTTCTCTTGCAGCTTTTAATATTTTCTCTTTATCGCTTAGCTTTGGTATTTTAATTATGATGTGTCTTGGTGTAGGTTTCTTTGGGTTTCTCTTTAATGGAGTCCTCTGTGCTTCTTGGATTTGTGAGAGTTTCTCTTGCATTAATTTAGGGAAGTTTTCAGCTATGATATGATTGAACAATGTCTCTATCCCTTGTTCTTTTTCTTCTTCTTCAGGAACCCCTATGATGCGGATGTTATTTCTCTTCATGTTGTCACAGAGCTCTCTAAGAGTTTCCTCCTACTTTTTGAGTCTTTTTTCTCTTTTCTTCTCGCTTTCATGCCTTCATCCAGCTGTCCTCTAACTCGCTGATTCGATCCTCTGCTCTATCTATCCTGTTTTTAATTCCTTCCATTGTGGTCTTTATTTCTGATATTGTATTTGTCGTCTCCAACTGATTCTTTTTTATACTTGCTATTTCTTTATTTAGGTTTTCAAACTGCTCCTCCATTGTTGTTCTAAGATCCCTAAGCATCCTTACAATCATTATTTTGAACTCCGCATCTGGAAGTTTTATTATTGACATATCACTCAGTTCATCTCTCGAAGGTGTCTCTTGTGATTTCATTTGGATTGCACTCCTTTGTCTTCTCATCTTCTTTTTTTTGTTTGTTTTATTTGTAGAGTTGGTTGAGTCTAGGCTTGGTGTTGTCTGCCTCCAGTTTTCAGTTGTGTTATTTCTAGGTCTTCTTGGGTTGGTATCAGCTATTATTTGTAATCCACTTTTGGATTTGGGCAGCTTTGAAGTCTTGATTTGTTTGTTTTCTTAACAGGTGATAGTCTTGTTAACTGATCTCAGCATGGGGCTTCCTTGGAACTGTAACCAGGAATGCTGTGGTGTAACCTGAGACGCTGAAGGTCCCTTCCACCAACTAATCTCACTGGGGGCTGGGTTTTTTCTCAGCTTCAGTAGGGGGAGGTGTATCTCAGATCTCCATGGAGACCTGAGTTACTGCCCCTCCTCCCCACTTCTTGTTTTCAGCTGTGTCTTGTTGCACTGATTGGAGCTGGATAGATGTCTGGAGATCTCTGATCCGGAAGCACTTCAGCTCTGTTTTGTGAAAGGTTCAGTCCCTCCCCCAGCTATGGCCACCTCCAGCATGAATGAGTCAGCTTTTTTATTTCATTTCTTGCATACCTTAGCCCCTCACAGTCTGTCCCTCTCCCTGTCCTTTCCACTTGGGAGATAAGCTGGTCTTTTCAACCCACCTTGCTCCCTGGTCACCA
Organism: Saccopteryx leptura; assembly: GCF_036850995.1. NCBI lineage: Eukaryota > Metazoa > Chordata > Mammalia > Chiroptera > Emballonuridae > Saccopteryx > Saccopteryx leptura. The sequence continues at coordinate 69,981,324 of NC_089516.1, read as the reverse complement.
GGTAAGTGGCTGTGAGCAGTAGTTTCTGCTCTTTTTCCTCTGTGAAATCCTCTCTGGGCTCTCAGCCTCACCCCCCCCTTCCGTTCCTGTAAGCAGAGGAGATTCAGGCACTCCTTACCAGGATTATTGTGGCTTCCTCTTTGCTCCTTGGTTTTTGAGAGCTGTTCTTGCAGTTCAGTGTTGGTTTTTCATGCTGATTTTTCCTAAATTGATTTGTATTCCAGTTTGGTTTTGAGAGCTGGGCATCTGTGTGTCCGCCTACACCGCTGCCATCTTCCAGAATCTCTGGAATTCTTAAGTAGAGCAATCAGGCAAGAAAAAAAAATAAAAGGCATCCATACTGGGAAAGAAGAAAAAAAAGTATCACTTTTTGTAGATGACTGTCTATAGAAAACCTCAAAGACTCCACTGAAACACTATTAGAAACAATAAACCAATACAATAAAGTCATAGGATACACAATCAATATACAAAAGTCTAATGTTTTCCTGTACACCAACAATGAAACATCAGAAAATGACTAAAAGAACTAATTCTTTTTACAATTACAACAACAAAAAAATAAAATACCTAGGAATAAACTTAACAAAGGATGTGAAGGACCTATGTACTGAAAATTACAAATCATTACAGAAAGAAATTGAAAAGGACACAATGATGTGGAAAAATATTCTGTGTTCATGGATTGGAGAATTACCCAAAGCAATATTCAAATTTAACCCAATCCTCATTAAAATCCCAAAATCATTTTTTAAGGAAATACAACAAATCATCAGGTTTGTATGGAACCATAAAAAATCTTGAATAGTCAAAGCAATCCTGAGAGAAATGAACAAAGAAGGAAGTACCACACTACCTGACTTCAAATTATACTACGGAGCCACAATAATCACATTAGGGTTTTAATTAACACTTTTCGGATGACTAATGACTTTAGTATCTTTTTTGCACTTATACATTTATATAGTTTTTGAAAAATATATATATATATATTTTATCCATATTTATGCTGTGTTTATATTTTTATTGTTAATTTGGAAGAATTCTTTATGTATTTTGATCAAAAGTCCCTTATCAGATGGATGACTTACAAAAATTATTTACCATTCTGTGAGTTGTCTTTACATGCTTTTGATGTTGTTCTTTGAATCACAAATGTTTTCATTTGTTTTGGAATTTATTTTTTTTCCATATGCTTTGTTTCATATCTAAAAATTTATCTGTTAATGAAATGTCATGAAGATTTGCTTCTATATTTTTTCTATGAGTTATATCATTTTAAACCTATTATATGCCTGTTATTTTAAATATATTCTATGCTTTTTATGATGAAATTATAATACATTACTTTTCTGCATTAATTGAGGTAATCATATGCTTTCCCCCCATTTTTTATTAATGTGATATATAACACTGATTTTCTATATTGGAACATTGTCGGAAATCTCACATGGTCACAGTGTGCAATTCTTTTAGTATTCTGATAAATCTGGTTTGCTTGTATAATGAAGATTTTGTATCTATACATATGTTTGTATATTAAAAATATATTGGTCTGTAGTTTTCATATCTTGTGATATCTGTCTGATTTGGTTGCATCTGGCTTCAAATCATTAGTTAGAGATGTTCCCTCCTCTTGTATTTTTTATAAAATTTATAAAAAATTAGTATCAATTTTCTTTATGTTTGAAAGCATTTATCATGAAGGCATATGATCCTGATATTTTCTTAGCTGGGAAGTTTTTGATCAATAATTTAATCTTTGTATTTGTTATAAATTGATTCAAAATCTGTATTTTTTTGTGTGTAAGTTTTGCATATGTGTATAAAAATTTGTCCTGTTAAACTAATTTGTCTTACTACTGATTATCGTATTCTCTTGGAACTCATTTTATTTTTGCAAAGTCAGAATTGATGTTTATGCTTTTATTTCTAGCTACTATTCTGAGTCTTGTGGGATTTATTTTCCCAGTTTAAGGTTAATAAAAATGTTGCACAATTTTGCTGAACTTTTTATAAAGCCAAATTTAGTTTTGTGAATTCTCTTTATTGTGTTCTATTTTCTATTTCATTTATCTCTATTCAAATTATTCTTTGTGTTTTTATTTCTTTGCATTTTTTTTTAATTTTATTTTTTTAATGGGGTGACATGAATAAATCAGGATACATATATTCAAAGATAACAAGTCCAGGTTATCTTGTCATTCAATTATGTTGCATACCCACAACCCAAAGTCAGATTGTCCTCTGTCACCTTCTATCTTGTTTTCTTTGTGCCCCTCCCCACCCCCTTTCCCTCTCCCATTCCCTCCTCCCCCCTGTAACCACCACACTCTTATCAATGTCTCTTAGTTTCACTATTATGTCCCACCTACGTATGGAATAATACAGTTCCTGGTTTTTTCTGATTTACTTATTTCGCTTCGTATCATGTTATCAAGATCCCACCATTTTGCTGTAAATGTTCCGATGTCATCATTTCTTATGGCTGAGTAGTATTCCATAGTGTATATGTGCCACATCTTCTTTATCCAGTCATCTATTGATGGGCTTTTTGGTTGTTTCCATGTCCTGGCCACTGTGAACAATGCTGCAATAAATATGGGGCTGCATGTGTCTTTACGTATCAATGTTTCTGAGTTTTTGGGATATATACCCAGTAGAGGGATTGCTGGGTCATAAGGTAGTTCTATTTTCAGTTTTTTGAGGAACCACCATACTTTCTTCCATAATGGTTGTACTACTTTACATTCCCACCAACAGTGTATGAGGGTTTCTTTTTCTCCACAGCCTCTCCAACATTTGCTATTACCTGTCTTGCTAATAACAGCTAATCTAACAGGTGTGAGGTGGTATCTCATTGCCGTTTTGATTTGCATTTCTCTAATAGCTAAAGAAGATGAGCATCTTTTCATATATCTGTTGGCCATTTGTATTTCTTCCTGGGAGAAGTGTCTATTCATATCCTCTTCCCATTTTTTTATTGGATTGTTTGTTTGTTTGTTGTTGAGTTTTATGAGTTCTTTGTATATTTTGGATATTAGGCCCTTATCTGAGCTGTTGTTTGAAAATATAATTTCCCATTTAGTTGAATTTCTGTTTATTTTGTTATCAGTTTCTCTTGCTGAGAAAAAACTTCTTTGTCTGATGTAGTCCCATTCATTAATTTTTGCCTTCACTTCTCTTGCCTGTGGAGTCAAATTCATAAAATGCTCTTTAAAACCCAGGTCCATGAGTTGAGTACCTATGTCTTCTTCTATGTACTTAATTGTTTCAGGTCTTATGTTTAGATCTTTGATCCATTTTGAGTTAATTTTTGTACAGGGGGAGAGACTGTAGTCCAGTTTCATTCTTTTGCATGTGGCTTTCCAGTTTTCCCAGCACCATTTATTGAAGAGGCTTTCTTTTCTCCATTGTGTGTTTTTGGCCCCTTTATCAAAAATTATTTGACTATATATATGTGGTTTTATTTCTGGACTTTCTATTCTGTTCCATTGGTCTGAGTGTCTATTTTTCTGCCAATACCATGCTGTTTTGATTGTCGTGGCCCTATAATAGAGTTTGAAGTCAGGTATTGTAATGCCCCCAGCTTCATTCTTTTTCTTTAGGATTGCTTTGGCTATTCGGGGTTTTTTATAGTTCCATATAAATCTGATGATTTTTTGCTCTATTTCTTTAAAAAACGTCATTGGAAGTTTGATGGGAATTGCATTAAATTTGTATATTGCTTTGGGTAATATAGCCATCTTGATTATATTTATTCTTCCTAGCCAAGAACAAGGTATATTCTTCCATCTCATTATATCTTTTTCGATTTCCCTTAACAATGGTTTATAGTTTTCATTATATAAGTCCTTTACATTCTTTGTTATGTTTATTCCTAAGTATTTTATTTTTTTTGTTGCAATCGTGAAGGGGATTATTCTTTTGAGTTCGTTCTCAGTTGTTTCATTGTTGGCATATAGAAAGGCTATTGACTTCTGTATGTTAATTTTGTATCCTGCGACCTTACTGTATTGGCTTATTGTTTCTAGTAGTCTTTTTGTGGATTCTTTGGGGTTTTCGATGTATAGGATCATATCATCTGCAAAAAGTGATACCTTTACTTCTTCTTTTCCGATATGGATGCCTTTTATTTCTTTGTCTTATCTGATTGCTCTGGCTAGAACCTCTAGTACCACATTAAATAAGAGTGGAGAGAGTGGACAACCCTGTCTTGTTCCTGATTTAAGGGGGAAAGCCTTCAGTTTTAGTGCCATTTAATATGATGTTAGCTGATGGTTTATCATATATGGCCTTTATCATGTTGAGATATTTTCCTTCTATACCCATTTTGTTGAGAGTCTTAAATATAAAATTGTGTTGTATTTTATCGAAAGCGTTTTCTGCGTCTATTGATAAGATCATGTGGTTTTTATTCTTTGTTTTGTTGATATGGTGTATTACGATAACCGTTTTACGTATGTTGAACCATCCTTGAGATTCTGGGATGAATCCCACTTGATCATGATGTATTATTTTTTTAATATGTTGTTGTATTCGATTTGCTAGTATTTTGTTTAGTATTTTAGCATCTGTATTCATTAGAGATATTGGTCTGTAGTTTTCTTTTTTTGTGCCATCCTTGCCTGGTTTTGGTATGAGGGTTATGTTGGCCTCATAAAATGTGTTTGGAAGTATTGTTTCTTCTTCAATTTTTTGGAAGACTTTGAGTAGAATAGGAACCAAGTCTTCTTTGAATGTTTGATAAAATTCGCTGGTATACCCGTCAGGGCCTGGACTTTTATTTTTGGGGAGGTATTTAATGGTTTTTCTATTTCTTCTCTACTGATAGGTCTGTTTAGGCTTTCTGCTTCTTCTTGACTCAGTCTAGGAAGGTTGTATTGTTCTAGGAATTCATCCCTTTCTTCTAGGTTGTTGAATTTAGTGGCATAAAGTTTTTCATAGTATTCTACAATAATTCTTTGTATATCTACGGTGTCCTTGGTGATTTCTCCTCTTTCATTTTGGATTTTGTTTATATGAGTTCTTTCTCTTTTTTCCTTGGTAAGTCTTGCCAAGGGTTTGTCAATTTGTTGATCTTTTCAAAGAACCAGCTCCTTGTTCTATTAATTTTTTCTATAGTTTTTCTGTTCTCTAATTCATTTATTTCTGCTCTGATTTTTATTATCTCCTTTCTTCGGCTTGTTTTGGGTTGTCTTTGTTCTTCTTTTTCTAGTTCCTTAAGGTGGGAAGTTAAGTGGTTCACTTGGGCTCTCTCTTGTTTGTTCATATATGCCTGAAGTGATATGAACTTCCCTCTTATTACTGCTTTTGCTGCATCCCATAGATTCTGATATGTCGTATTGTCATTTTCATTAGTCTGTATATATCTTTTGATCTCTGCACTTATTTCTTCTTTGACCCATTCATTTTTTAAAAGTATGTTGTTTAGTTTCCACATTTTTGTGGGATTTTTTTCCTCTTTTTTGCAGTTGAATTCTAGTTTCAAGGCTTTATGATCAGAAAATATGCTTGGTACAATTTCAATTTTTCTGAATTTGCTGATGTTGTTTTTGTGGCCCAACATATGATCAATTCTTGAGAATGATCCATGTACACTGGAGAAAAATGTATACTCAGTCACTTTGGGATGAAATGTCCTGTAGATGTCTATCATATCCAGGTGCTCTAGTGTTTTGTTTAAGGCCACTATGTCTTTGTTGATTCTCTGTTTGGATGACCGATCTAGAGCCGTCAGCGGTGTATTGAGGTCTCCAAGTATGATTGTGTATTTGTCAGTTTTTGTTTTAAGATCAATAAGTAGCTGTCTTATATATTTTGGTGCTCCTTGGTTTGGTGCATATATATTAAGAATTGTTATGTCTTCTTGATTCAGTGTCCCCTTAGCCATTATGAAATGGCCATTTTTGTCTCTGAGTACTTTTCCTGTCTTGTAGTCAGCATTATCCAATATGAGTATTGCTACACCTGCTTTTTTTTGGATGTTATTTGCTTGCAGTATTTTTTTCCAGCCTTTCACTTTGAATTTGTTTTTATCCTTGTTACTTAGATGAGTTTCCTGTAGGCAGCATACAGTTGGATTTTCTTTTTTAATCCATTCTGCTACTCTGTGCCTTTTATTGGTGAGTTTAATCCGTTTACATTTAGTGTAATTATTGATACTTGTGAGTTCCCTATTGCCATTTTATATCTTGCTTTCTGTTAGTTTTGTGTCTTGTTTGATCCTTCTCTTTCGTTTTTCTATCTTTTGTTTTTATTTGGTTGTATTCCATACATCTTTCCTCTGTTGCTATCTTTTTTATCTCATGTGCTTCTGTGGTGGTTTTTTCAATGGTGGTTACCTTTGAGTAATGAAAAGGGTCTCTACCCTGTTTATTATAGCGAACTATTTTGTGAGTACTTTTGCACTCCATCGTCCTTTGCTACTGTTAATCTCTATCTTCTCCCCCTCTTTCTTTTTGTTGTTGTCACAGTTTAAATTTGGTTTTATTGTGTTCTTCTTGGAGCTTTTACTTGTGGCTCTGTTTTTTTTTTTTTTTGTTCTTTGTGTCTGATTGGAGAACCCCCTTTAGTAATTCCTGGAGTGGGGGTTTTCTGATGATAAATTCTCTCATCTTTTCTGTATCTGTGAATGTTTTTATTTCTCCTTCATATTTGAAGGATAGCTTTGATGGGTATAGTATTCGTGGCTGAAAGTTCCTCTCTTTCAGGACTTTAAATATTGGGGTCCACTCTCTTCTAGCTTGTAGAGTTTCTGCTGAGAAATCTGATGATAATCTAGTGGGCCTTCCTTTATATGTTGTATTCTTCTTTTCCCTGGCTGCCTTGAGAATTTTTTCTTTGCTGTTGGTTTATGTCAATTTCATTATGATATGCCTTGGAGTAGGTTTGTTGGGGTTAAGAAAACTCGGAGTTCTGTTTGCTTCTTGAACTTGAGGCTTTAGTTCTTTCCACAGGCTTGGGAAGTTCTCATCTATTATTTGTTTGAGTATGTTCTCCATTCCATTTTCTCTCTCTTCTCCCTCTGATATACCTATTATTCTTATGTTATTCTTTTTGATGGATTCAGATAATTCTTGTAGGGCTATCTCATTTTTTTTAATTTTTGAGTCTCTTTCTTCTTCTCTCTGTTGTGCCTCAAGTTGCTTGTCTTCTATTTCACTAATCCTCTCTTCTATCTGACCTGTTCTATTAGCTAAGCTTGTTACTTCGTTTATCAGCTCGTGAATTGAGTTTTTCATCTCTGTTTGATTTGTTTTTATAGTTTCAATTTCCTTGGACATATATTCTTTGTGTTCATTGAGTTGTTTTCTGAGCTCCCTAAATTGCCTTTTGTGTTTTCTTGTATATCTCAGAGGATTTTTAGGAGTTCTATCTTGAATTCTCTGTCATTTAGCTGCAAGGTTTCCAATATATTAAATTTTTTCTCCATAGATTTTTCCTCATCTAGCTGTGTTACCTCTCTTTCTTTTGTATCCATGATATTCGATTTTCTCTTCCTTAATGGCATCTGAGGGTGGTTTTGTTGATAGTATTAATGAAATTTAATAAAGAATAAAAAGTTAAAAAAATAATAAAAAAATAAAAAATCGAAAATAGTTGTTTTTTTTTTAAAAAAAAATTAATAAGGAAATAAAAAAAATAAAATAAAATAAAAATTTTTAAAAAAGGAAATTATCCCCCCCTCCTTTTTTCCTCTCCTCTCCTCTCCCCTCTTTCTTGAGAAAATCTTGTGGTGAACTGTGAATTATAACAAACAATGCCTGTGATGGAGGGCCTGAATTGGGGAAAAGTAATAAAGGGGGAAAAAAAAGAAAAAAAAAAGAGCGTATGGACCCACAAAAAGCAAATAAGGAAAAAATTTGGGTCAAGAATAAAATGATTTGCTTTTAGGTGTTGGTTGTCTAAGAGTTATGATGAGAGGAATAAGAGGAAAATGGAAAAATGGGGGGACAAATTAAAAAATTACTATTGTATTTAGTGGAACAAGAACTAGATAAAATAGAGAGCCAGGGATGGGAGCACTGCTAGTGAGTTAAAAAGGTGAAGTAAAAACCCCCCAAAATGCCACAAATATAAGTTTGAGTCCCAGATAAGATAATTTGTTTGTTATTGAGGTTTGAATGAGAGGAGATGTAAAGGAGAAAGGAAGAAACTAATATAGAGGGAGAAAAGAAGGAGAGAGATCAAAAAAGACGGAACCACTAAAAGAAGAAAAAAGAAAGGAGAGAGAGAGAGAGAGAGAGTTAAGGGTTTTGGAGTGCAACCCTCATAGAGAGAAAGGAAGAGAAGAGAAAAGATAATGGAAGATGTAACACTTATGGCTAGTGTAGTTCAAGGAGAGGAGAGAGTAAGACTGGCAGAGAGTTAAATGACCAAATTGGAGGAGGAAAAAAAGTATCAAGAATGAAGATAAGAGAAATAAACGAACAAATATAATAAAATGGGATAGGTTATAAAGTCTGCCGATTATTCTTGATTTTGAGAGGTTATCTTCTTGCTTTTTCTTTTCTCTCCCTCTTCCTGGTCGGTGACTCTGTACCCCGGGTTCTGCCCCTTTGGCACGCTCAGGTAGAGGTTTGCAGTTGATAAGTCTCTATGGCAATGTCATGTATTGTGCTTTAGTCTCGTTGGCAGTCGAGGCTCATTAGCATTTATAGGTTCCGACAGTGAGAGAGTCCGTGTTCCTGGAGCCTTTCTCCTAGTCTTTCCTTCCTCAATTAGTAGCCTGATAATCCAGCTATGGGGTTGCTGCTGCCTCTGCCTGGATAGTAAGAGGCTGAAAGAGCTGGCAACTCCCCACTCTATTTCCACTCAGCACAGGGCTCTGGGTAAGGCTCAGTCAGTCAGAGCTGCTAGCATAATCAGGCGGGCTTTCCGCCCACTCAAAGACCTCTGGCTCTGTCTGCCACTCTGTCCGGTAACACAGGCGGGCACCCACTTCCGGGGCGCTTGGAGAAAACTCTCACTCACTGGCTGCGCGCGCAGACCAGGATATCCGGCCAGCAGTCTCACGCTCTGAGTGAAACCCCCAACCGCAGGGAAAAGTTGCAGCGTTGGAATTGAGTCTCGCTCCGTCCCCGTGCGCGACTTTTGCAAGGCGCTGGGGCGGCCAGAGATTCTGCTTTGGCCCACACAAAGGCCCCTGACTCTGCCCCTCTGTGCAATAACATGGGCGCGCACTGCCGAGGCACTCGGAGGAATCTCTCATTCACTATCTGCGCGCGCAAACCAGGATATGAGGCCGGCCGCGTTTCCCTCTGAGTGAAACCCCCTCCAGCACGGAAAATCTCCACCGTTGGAATTAGTTCTCACTCCCTTCCATGCGTGGCTTTCCCAGGGCGCTGGGGCTGCCCAGAGACTCTGCCCTCGGCCCACAGAAAGGCCTCTGAACCTGCCTCTCCGTGGGGCAATACAGGCACCCACTCTCAGGGCCTAGGAAGAAATCTCTCGCCCACTAACTGTGCGCACGCCGACCAGGAGACAGGGTAAAATGGCCGCCCCGCTTGTCTTTCTTTGTTTGGATTTGGCACGAGTGTTAGCTTGTATTGCCCGGGTTGCCACAGGATCAGTTTTTCCTCAGCTTGGATCTCCGTGCCACAGCCTGGTTCGGCCGTTTGTGCCGCGGCCTGGATCTATTCACCCCCTTTGCCCGCCTCAGTTTCTATATTCACAGTTACCAGAGAAAGCCGCCCTGTTTAGGTTAGTGAGGAAGGCGGAGCATTTCTTACTCCCTATTTCCTTCGGGGTTTGGTTATATATTTAGCCAATTTTTCACTCGACCATAACTTTGGGTGAATTGTGAAGCATCTGGAGGCTCCAAGTATAGATTTTTCTGTTTCTGGTTGAAGATCTTGTTGAGTTTTGGGGGAGATTTATCGGTATCGCTTCCTACCCCGCCATTACTCTGATGTCATCCCTTCTATTTCTTTGCTTTTTTTCCAGGTTTGTAAGGTATCAGGTATTACTACTGATTTGAGATCTTTCTTTTAATTTTATTAGAGTAAACTCTATTCTATATAACATAAAATATGCCATTTTAACCATTTTAAGTGTAAAGTTTAATGACATTAATTATATTCAGTATGTTTCAAAACTATCACTATGTTTAATTTCAATCATTCCTTTTCCATATCGTTTAAGCAATAATTTCATATTCTTGCCCTGCCCGGTTGGCTCAGTGGTAGAGCATTGGCCCGGCATGTGTAAGTGCTAGGTTCGATTCCCAGCCAGGCACACAGGAGAAGTGTCTATCTGCTTCTCCACCCTTCCCTTTCTCCTTTCCTTCTGTCTCTCTCTTTCCCTTCTGCAGCCAAGGCTCCATTGGAGCAATGTTGGCCCAGGCACTGAGGATGGCTCCAGTTGCAATGATGCAATGCCCCAGATGGGCAGAGCATCACCCCTTAGTGGGCTTTCCTGGTCGGGTGCATGTGGAAGTCTGTCTCTCTGCTTCCTTGTTTCTCACTACAAAAATAAATAAATAAATAAATAAATAAATAAATAAATAAACAAACAATAAAATACATAATTTCACATTCTCTCTCCTCCCTGAAAATCTCCAATATACATCTTGTCTTTATTCTTATATTCCACAATATTTGTCCTGGTGCTCTTTATTTTTTTTTTCACATATTTCCAAATAATTGTCTGGTGTCACTTGCTTTCAACCTGAACATGTTCATTTATTATATATTTTAAGAAAGTTCTGCTTTCAAAAACATAAAACAAACTCAGTTTTGTTTATTTTAGAATACTTTCTATTTTCCCTTCATTTTTGAAAGATAGTTTTGCTGGATGTAAGATTTTTAGGTGGAGGATAATTGTTTTTTATCAGCACTTTGAATATGTCCTTCTAACACTTTCTGAATGGTTTAATTTTTGCTGCTTTAAACCTTTTATTCTTATGTTTTCCCAACTATCCAACCTCCACCCTTTACTGTGATGTTTCATATGTGGATGCTTTTGTGTTTATTCTTGACATTTGTTGAGCTTTTTTGATTGTAGATTAATGTTTTCCATCATCTTGGAAAATGTTCTTCCATTATTACTTTAAATATTTTTCTGACTCTTTCTCTCATTTTCTTATGCTACTTCCATTGCATGTAATTTTATTTGCTTAATAATGCCTCATTTATCTGAGGCTCTGATTTTTTGTTTCTATTATTTAGATTTTGCAGTATCTATTAATCTATCCTCAAATTCACTGATTCTTCTGCCAGTTGAAATCTACTGTTAACCTTCTCTAGTGAATTTTAAATCTCAGTTATTGTACATAATTCTATATTCTTTAATAATTTCTATTTATTTTTATTCTTTACTTGATGAAATTGTCAGAATATCTTCATTTTCCATATTTTGCAAAGTGTTCTTTAGTTTTTTAACATATTTATAATTGGTAATTTGAATTATTTATTATATTCAACATTTAATCCTTTCACAGGCACTTTTTGTTCCCTAGTTTTTTTCTTTGTATGGGTCACATTTTTTTATTTCTTTACTTGTCTTTATTTTTTACTGAGAACTGAGTATTTTAGATATGCCCTTCTAACAATTCTGCATACTGTCCACTTCTTCATTTGTTGTTGTTGCTGTTTATTTATTTATTTATTTAGTGTTTATTTGGCTGCACTTCTTTATTTTGCTGTATTTTAATAATATATACTTTCCCCAGTATGAGTTATCTTCCAATAGGGCATAGATTTGGACATGTACAAAATTACCCTGAGTTTATAGTAGTTTTATCGGGAATGTCTTTGATTGTCTCTTTCCTTGATTTGTTTTCTTAGATGTCTGCTTCTATTGGTATCATGTCCAGATCAGAAGCAAATTAAGGTTGGTTGAGACCCCAAGTGCAGAAGAAAATATTGGGCCCTTTAAAAAAGAGAGAGAGAGCCTGACTGGTGGTGACGCATTGGATAAAGCATTGACTTGGAATGCTGAGGTCACTGGTTCAAAACCTTGGGCTTTGTCCGGTCAAGGAGTATATGAGAGTTGATGCATCCTGCTCCTCCCCCTCTTCTCTCTTTCTCTCTCTCTCTCTCATCTCTAAAATGAATAAATAAATAAAAATAATTTAAAAAATAAAAAAGAGAAATGAAAAATAAAAATACATGTTTACCATATTTTTTAAATAAATAAAAAATATTATGTACTATTAATGTTAAAATTACACATATGAAACCAAACTTGGTGTCACTAGAAAAAAGTATAAAGTTGGGGTTTTGCAGGACCCTTCAGAAATTGGGGCCCAGGGCGCACACCCAGGGCACCTGCCATTAAATCTGCCTCTGGTCCTGATGTTAGCCTCCAGCAATTTTTATCTAATTTTTTAAACCTCATTCTGGTACATAAATTTTTCCACAGTGTAATTCAATTAAATTCAGAGCCCATTGCAGTGGTAGGTATTGAGTATGGCCTCTGAATTTTGTTCTGATTGAACAAAGACTCTCATTAGTTGGCTCTTTTTCTAATCCTTTTCTGGTGAACTAGCTGGTCTTGGCTTTAGCTTGTTGCTAGCATAGAGCTATCAGCCTCCTCTTACTTGTTTACTACACAATTCTGCCTTATTTTAAATGTGCACTTAAATTTTTACTTCTCTATATTTCTTTAAAAATAAGGTCATTTGGAATAAGGGGAAGAATTTTATAGCTGCTATTAGGCCATTCTAACAGCCTTACACATCTCTAATCAAGTGCTCTGGAGCTGGAGACAGAGGTACTGGACTACTTCTCTTGGAGTGACACATCTGATTTATGAACGGTGTCCTGGATGGGATAGTAGTAGCCTCTGGTATTCTCAGTTGCCTTACATTATGAAACTTCTGCCCTAAATGGTAGCTGGAGCTCATACAATTGGAGTCCTGTCATTCTCAACTTGCCACACCTAGGGCAAAGCCTATATCCTGTGGGTTGAAGCTGGGTGGAAGAGAAGAACACACTGACTTTCCAGCAACTCTTACCTGATATTTAGAATCTGCAACAGAAAGATCAGGATAAGGAGAAATGCTTATAGCCTTCTACTCCTGGGGAAATACTATGATACTTGTCTGGGAGCTAGGCAGAGATGGGAGCCTTGACTTCTTGGCGACAACCTCCTCATAGTGGAGCTTCTGTCATACTGAGTTGGTAGGGAGGTAGATGGGAGTGAATAGGTCATGGCTTTTAAATGCCACAGACTTCACTCTTACAAAGATTTAGTCAATTTTCTTAAATAAAGACATGTTTATTGGTTGTATGTCCTTGAGAAAATCTCTAAAAAACCTATATAGTTTTTTAATTAAGTAATTTTCACTAAGTATGCTTGTTTAGCTAAGAGTTCATGAAACTTTTCATGCTGCCATTTCAAGTCATCTGTTTGTATCTCTTCTCTGTGTTAGCATTGGATTTTTTTCTATGCTACCCTTTTACAAATTCTCATACAATGTCTTCATCTCTTACTTGAACTATAGCAATAATATCCTAACTTGTTTTCTTGCCTGCCATCTGTTGCCTCTCTTACCCAGAGTTACCTTTCATTTTTCAAATCTTACCAGGTCTTGCCATTTGAACACTTCAAATATTTTAATGTCTCCCTATGGTCTACCAAATAGTTAAAACTCTATAGTGTGATATTTCAAGCCTTTATGATTTGATCTCAAACTACATTTCTGTCCATATGTACCTTCTCTTCTAGCCATAATGAACCAAATCTGAAACATGACCCCACTCTTACATCTCTGAGCTTTATGCTATTATTTATGCATAGAATGCCTTTTCACCATATTCTTCTCTGCCTATAAAACTTACATTTTAAAGCTCATGTTTATGTTATCTCTGCATAGGAGCTGTTCAGGATTTTTCTCTGGGTGAAATTGAGTCATTGTTTTGTTCTCTTGACATGTTCCTTATAATTTTTATCAGCTGTAGGAATATGTTATGAAAATATGCAGAGTTAGGAAGACAATTAGAGACAGCAAGATGCCTTAGGGCAAAAACCCTGAGTGGACGAGAGTCCAGGAGTCTCTCTGACCTGTACTGGGAAGAGTGCATGCTGGAAACAGCAAAACAGCAAGATATGATTCAGCAATAAGAAATGTTTCGGCTCTCAGAAGTAAGATTAAAAGTCAACATGTTCCTTGCACTTTACTCCACCCCCTGAAAACTTCCGTCTGCTTCCTTGAGTTATTTGTACTGGCTAATAAGTATCTGACTAAGGCTGAGGACAGAGCTTCAGTCCTTCGGTCTTCAAATCCAGGGCTATTGCCTCCCCTCCACCCCTCTTCTTGGGCATTTCATCAGGTCTTTGAGAAAATCAGCATTTTAAATTTTTTTTCTTGTTAAATGTGTTTACAGGTCCGTCTTTTATAAACAATATACTCCTAAAAGACAGAAATTATATTTTGGGCTGTTCTTTATTTCTCATATAGTGCTTGATACAAAATAGATACTTAATAAGTTTTAAATTAATGAAATAATCAAAGGAATACTTTATAGGCTAAGTGACTAGTAATTCTAACTCCAGTGTAATTTTAAAAGTTGTTTTTCTTTTTTTTTTTTTTTTTTTCTGTTTTGTCAGATCTTCCAAGGGAAATGGACAGCCTGAGATGCAGTAGGGGCTGCTAAAATCGTAGTTGCTATGGCAACATTGATTTTAACAGAAGCTTTCTGTGACCTGAAAATGGGTTGTGGATTTTTAGAAGACTGTGGATGTATTATATATATATATATATATATATGTAATAACACATGTGTTATTTATATGTGTGGACTTGGTTATTTATATATTTGATGTTTGGGTGGAGGATGTGAAACTGTTTGCACATCACTTAGCCAGCCAAATAATTTAACTGTTATTCTAGTGAGTTGTTTTTTTCTTATATACTTTTGTTCCTTTTTGTTTTTTTAAGGAAATTAAAAAATATTTCTTTTGTTAGTTGAGACAGATTGTATTAAGTGATTTTTTTTTTTAGTATTTTGAAGTAGGTCTGAGCAAAAGCCTTCCAAAATTCTTTTGAAAAATCAATAATTCTAATTAGACAATATGTTTCTTTGTAATTTCTCATCTTATACAAGTGTATGGGAATTAGACAGTTCAACACCTGTTTGCTCTCAGCTGTATGGAGAGACATTAGTTGACTGAATTTCTCCATTGTGTTCTTAAAGATAGCTGTTGGTAACACAGTCTATGGCTTGAAAAATATGACATCTAGGGCTCTCTGTACCCAGCTTATCTTGGAACTAAGTATTAGCTCTTTTTGAAACTGCTACTCTTTTTTGCATGGTTTGTAGAGGCTGGTGGGTTGGAGACTGCCATCCAGCCAATGAAAGTGCCCAATGTGGCCAGAACTCTGCTATTTTTGACAGAGTTAACAGAAGTTACATATCTCTGTGAAAAGCAGCTACAGCTAAGAAGCAGAAAGCTAACAGAATGAAAAGAACTGCCAATCACCAGACATGTTCATCTCTGATATTTATTAACTATGTCTCCTTGCCTATAATGCTTGGACTCCCTGGAGTTCTATTGCTTTACTACATTATAACATAATCAGAGTTAGGACATAAAAAAGAAAATTGATATGGAATGGAAATGAGGACAGAGGTTCCTAAAGGAAGGTGCTTGAGAGAAGTGGATGAATGTGTTTATTGATAACCTGCTGTGTTCCAGGCACAGTGCTGGTAGTTTATATACATTATCCAATTTAATTTTCACCAAAGACTTTGTGAGATGGGAGGCATGTTTTTCATGTTTTATGTAAAGAAAATGATATTCAGAGTGGCAAAATACTTGCCTTAAATATCATATGGCATAAGTAGCATAGATATGATTTGAATCTAAGACTATCTAAACCCAAACTCCATATATTTTATTGCATTTTATACTTAAGTTATTTTGCCAACTCTGCTCAATCTCAGTGATCTCTGAAGGAACAAAATTGACCAACTGATGACTCCGAAAGCCTTCTATATTAAAACACCTTCAGGCCCTGGCTGGTTGGCTCAGTGGTGGAGCGTCGGCCTGGTGTGTGGGGGACCCGGGTTCGATTCCCAGCCAGGGCACATAGGAGAGGCGCCCATTTGCTTCTCCACCCCCCCTCCTTCCTCTCTGTCTCTCTCTTCCCCTCCCGCAGCCGGGGCTCCATTGGAGCAGGGATGGCCCGGGCGCTGGGGATGGCTCCTTGGCCTCTGCCCCAGGAGCTGGAGTGGCTCTGGTCACGGCAGAGCAACATCCCGGAGGGGCAGAGCATCGCCCCCTGGTGGGCAGAACATCGCCCCTGGTGGGCGTGCCGGGTGGATCTCGGTCGGGCACATGCGGGAGTCTGACTGTCTCTCCCCATTTCCAGCTTCAGAAAAATACAAAAGAAAACAAAACAACAACAACAAAAAATCACCTTCACACAGTGGGGTTTCATCTATATAGTTCTGAAGGTGATAGTGTCAAACAGTAACTCCCAAATACCTCATTTAAAGAATTTAGCCTTGCAACCAATGCTGAAGGCCTTAAGAGTGGACATAAAATCATCTTAGTAGCCCCCCTTTCAATGCTTGTTTGGGGATGTGTTCATAGAATCTTTCAAATGCCATGAAATGTCCTTACTTTGAACAAAACAGTTGCATCACGAAGACCTCCTGGAATATTGTCCAAAGACTCAGCTTAAAGTCTTTTTTCTTATTAAGTGAGAGGGGAGGAAGAAGAGATAGACTCCTGCATGCATCCTGACTGGATCTAACCTACAAGCCCCTTACAAGGTGATGTTTTGTCTCTCTGGGCCAGTGCTCTGTTGATCGGCAACTGAGCTATCCTAGTGCCTGAGGTGAGGTCATGGAGCCATCCTCAGTGCCTGGGGCCAATTTTGCTTGATTAATTTAAGCCATGGTTGTGGGAGAGGAAGAGCGAGATATATGGGAATGGGTGGAGAAGCAGGTGGTCGCTTATCTTGTGTGCCCTGACCAGGGCTTGAACCCAGGACTTCCATACACTGGGTAAAGCTCTACTGCTGAGCCAACTGGCCAGGGCCTTAAAGTCTTTTCAATGGAAGAAATACAAATTATGAAAGAGAAGGTAAGTATTCTGCTGCTGAACCTACATTAGATCTTAGACCTCGACAGCCTCACCAGTCAGAGAAGAATGGCTCTGATGTCAATTTATTATTCTTTATCATCCCCAGAACATTATTTTTGAGGGGAAATAGTGGCTTCCTGGGATTCTCTTATCTGCTCTTTTTCAGAAGCTATGACATTTGGCATTAAATTCTACAAAAACATTCAGACTGTGGCATAAATTACGTGGCCTTGTATCTCTGGGGATCATCCTGGGGCCTTTTTAATGAATATTGTACCTATTAATCACACTAGTTGTCATCATTATCACACTACTATAGTTCCAGCTCCCTCAACCAGCGGGAATAGCCGATGAATTCAACTCTGCAGGTACATTATACAATATTAATATAAAAGTCTTATGGAACACTTTCTTAGCAGCTTAATAATACTCCACAGCTCAAGGCTACATGGGTTATCACCATCTATGATAGCTGAAGGTGAAGTTAAAAAAATTGTCAGATTGGGCCCCTCTATGCCACCCCTTAATTTTGACCCTGACAGTCACCATTTAAGCCAACAACTATTATATAGAAATGAATGCTAATTTTTAACTCAGGGTTTCATGTTCCTCTGCTTGAGACAGCAGGAGAGAAAACTGGGTTTTCTGTCAAAGGACAAGAACTCTAGCCTCTCTGCAGCCATCCTGAAGCTGACATATATGAATAGAAACCTTTGAGAGATAAATTCTTTTTGCTCAGAAGAGTAAAGTTTTGTTCTCTTCACACACACGCACACGCACACACGCACACACGCACACACACACACACTCATGGTGCCAAAACAGTTTTCTTTACCACCATCTACCCCTTGTTAATTTCTCTGGCTTGGTTGATCTCCAGTAAATATGACTTTTACCTCACCTGGCTTTCCCTCATCAAGGCAGGCACTGATTTGGAAACATGCTTGTGCGCATTTACACAATTCACTTAAAATTAGATTATTAGATTACCATCAGTGTAATAATGAACAGCTCATTTGAACTCCCTGAAGCTCAGTTCTCCATAAGCAAAATGAAAATAGTTTACCTCACTGGATTGCATTGAATAAAACATTTTGTTAAAATCCAAGAAAAATACCAGGTCCCTAAAGTGTCCTTCTCTTACATTTCTTTTATTCTATATTCCTTTTTTATTTCTGGATGGTAGAATTTTACAAACACTTCCATATGATGTGTTCAGACTTCTACCCCTTTCCTCTAGAAAAAAGAGGCTGAGAGCTTATTGTTGACAGGTTCCACTATAGCCATATCTGAAAATAATGTTAAGGGTATAGAAGTGAAGTCTCATGATCTCACTCAAGGATAGAACAGATATAAATTCAAATTAGAACCTTTTCAAAATAAAGGCTAACATCAAATATTAAGTCAGTCAACAGTATGCATTGAGCATATGCCATATTCACCTAGTTCAATTACAGGCAAGAGAAAAAAGTAAGCCTTAGTTCTATTTCTTGAAAAAAACACAAAAAGTGTTGGAAAAAAAGGCCACTGAATGGCCACATGTAGTTTACATTGATTCATAGGGTAATAGTTGTTCATAGCAAGGAAGAGCATTTACAATGTATCTGGCCCTGTGCATCTAATTTGCACCTCACAATAACCCTGCAACTATAAGCAAGGCATGATGAGTACCTAGCATGGAAAAGGAACTAAAGGAACTGTGCAAAGTTCTGCAGTGATAGTGAGAATTTCAACCCAGATCTATTTGGCTTTCAAGTTTTTCATATTGCCACTGCACCATACTGCTTCCAAAGCATAGGATTGACACAACATATTAAGAAGTCTATGAAAAAACTTTATGCCTTACACATCTCTTCCATTACTGGCTTCAGCAATTATGTTTTATATTGTAAAACATTTTAATCTTTCATCTACATTATTGTATGATGAAGACTTGTGAATTGTTAAGTTTTTTAACTGATCCCATTTAATATATTACTTCCCTTACATAAAGGACTGTACACTATACTTCATACCTCACACAAATAAGATGGTATTAAATTGAAAACAATCTTTAGAATCTGACTCTTTGTTCAGTCCATTCATTGTTGTTAACCTCAGCCATGTGACTTGCTATGCAAATGTTCCCATGACAATGTTTGACTGTACTGGAAAACTTTTATTGTTAGGTGGCTGTTTTCCTTGTACTGGTTCATCTCCAATTTATGTATTCAAATTTATCTCTTTGTTTCTCCCACCAAAGATGTATGCAATTGCTAATGAGGTATGGAAGGCTGGAAGAAGTCAGGAGATGAATCAGCAGTAAATTGATGGGGTAATACTAACTTATGCTTTCTTCTCCCCTTTCTTCCTCATTTATAGCCAGGACTTTTACCCTATAAGTTGTTATTTCTTCTTTTGTCTCATGTATCTCTCATCTCAGTCAAACATTTCTGCTTTATGTAATGAACTTTATTTTTGAAATTAAATATAGCACAGCACAACTTCTTACAGGATTTCTTGTGCCAGAGAGAGATGATGAGAGGAATGAAGGAAATGAAGGGTGCTGATAGATGCAATGTGGCAATGTCAGTTATCCATAATGTTTTCTCTAATGATGCCAAGAGGCAGTCTGAGTGATATCTACTCTGTCTAGCCAGAAATTCAAGATTGTCTTGCTATGCAGTGAAAGTTAGGGAACAGAAAGGATGTGTCCTTGTTTCCAATTTAAGTACAAAGGATCAATGAAAGTTTACAGAGAATTGGGAAGATGTGACAACATACATATGAAATAATGAAATTATATGAGGCAGCATGGGTTCAGATGTCAATATGAATGATGCTGACAGACTTTGTAATCTGAGGAAGCTCTGGTGAGAGTGTACTTTATTAGTTAGGGGGTTAACAAAGGCTTCTTGGATAAAAGGAGGTTTTAATCAGACTCTAAAGAGAAATAATACTTTGCAAAGGCAGGGTAATGGCTGATATTCAAGGGGGGAGGGAGGAACACCTCATCAGAAATAGTTAAAGGCTACACAGTGTGGTGGCTGAGTATACTAGGAGGTTATAGATTGACAATGCAATACTGGAACTGTATCATGTAGCTTTGATAGTGGTGGTACTCATCATTATTATCACCAATAATAACCACAATTTATTGAGTATTTTTTATGTACAAGAAGCCATGCTAAATGCTTTACACGGTTTGTTTTCATTTTAACCTCACTAATGTTGTGGACTTACATTCTGTCCATTTTACAAATGACAAAAATGAGGATCAGAGAGGCAAAGAGATTTTTCTAACATCATGTATCCTAGCAGAAAGTCGGTGCTGGAATTTGTCACCCTATTCCATCTGACCTTAACCTCAACAGGTGACAAGTTCTCCAAATGTTGCTTTTCCAAAAGATTTTTACTTTCTATACCTGAAGACAGGGTGCAGGTACTTGGTTTTTGGCTCATAGACACCCGAGAAATACCTGAAGAGCCTGACATGCTGCTCTGTAAGAGTTTCTGCTTTTCAAATGCACCCTTTTCTGGGTCGATTAGTGCAAGGACATGTAGACATATCAATATGTAGACATAGTAACACATCTAAGCCGCTGTTATTTTTGCATATAACAGCCCAGGAAATATCCAGATATATTAGGTCTACTGGAAAGTTCTGTCTGTTTTTGGAATAAAACAAAATACAAATTTTTCTTACCATCAATAAACTTTATTAAATAATATAATTGCCATTATTATTAATGATTTCTTGCCAGCGTGAGGGCAATTTGTATATCCCATTTTTGAAAAATGTTTTATCTTTTGATGCAAAAAATTGAACCAGTGCTTGTTCGATATCTTCTTCATTTTTGAATTTTTTGCCCTTCAAAAAATTTTGTAAGGACAAAAACAAGTGATAGTCAGTATTATTCCTTCACCAAACACTTTCAATAAATTTTTACATGCTTCTGTAGCATTTCTTCCTTGTTGAAATTCATAAAAATTACAGTGGCGTAAATAAACTTTATCAGTAGCCATGGGTACACTATCGCTTCACACATAAGACTAACGTGAATCAACTTTGTTTTAATTTGCTATGTCAGTATGTATACATTAAGTGATAAAAATAGAGAGGCACACATGCGCCAAATAAACGTGCTTACGTGTCAAAACTTGTTGTGATAGAAATGGACAGAACTTTCTGGTAGACCTTATACATTGTTATCGTCATCTACTCAGAAAGCAAAGTTAGTACTTGTTAATAAAAAGTGGGACTTGAGCCTTTTTGAAGTTGATTGGCTGAGTTATTCTACACTTGGAGTCCGTCTTTGTCTTTTTGTTCATTTTAATACATGACAGAAAAAAAGGAAACTTTTTTTTTTTTTTGGAACTAGCACAATGAACACAGCTGAGGTCTGGTGAATCAGAAAAACAAATGTATTGCAATAACACTTGAATTTGAGCTGTGCTTAGCTACCTATAGGTTTAATCTTGAAAACGACAACTCCACATTGTTTTACTTTTCATTTTTTTAATTTTGAAATTAAATTTAATGAGATGTCATTGAACAATAAAAGTACATAAGTTTCAGGTGAACATCTTTATAGCATTTGAAATGTTGATTGTGTTATGTGCCCATCACCCAAAGTCAGATCACTTTCCTATCACCATGTATTTGTCCTTCTTTACTCCCCTCTCCCAACCTTCTCTCTCAAGTAACCATTTCATTTTTATCTATGTCCATGAGTCTCAGTTTTATATGCCACGTATGTGTGAAATCATACAGTTCTTAGTTTTCTCTGATTTACTTATTTCACTCAGCATAATGTTCTCAAAGTCCATTCATGTTGCGTAAATGACACTATGTCATCATTTCTTTTGGCTGAGGAGTATTAATTGCATATATGTACCACATCTTCCTTTTTGATTTTTTTAATTTATTGCTTTTAGTGAGATAGGAAAGGGGAGAGACAGACAGAAAGAGAGAAATAGAGAGAGGAACATCAATTTGGTCCTGTATGTGCCCTGACAAAGGATCAAACCAGCAATCTCTGAGCGATAACAACCTATGATGTGATAACAAAACCAAGCTATCCAGCCTGGGTATACCACACTTTCATTATTCAATCCTCCATTGAAGGACATTTTGGTTGTTTCCATGTCTGGGCCACCTTGAATAATGCTACGATGATCATAGTAGTGCATGGGTCTTTGTGTACCAATTTTTCGAGATTTTTTAGTAAATACCTAGTAAAGTGATTGTTGGGTCATATGGTAATTTTATTCTTAATTTTTTGAGGTACCACCATATCTTCTTCTATAATGGCTGTACCAGTTTACATTCTGACCAGAAGTGAGGGTCACCTTTTCTTCACAACCTCTTCCATACTTGTTATTATCTGTTGTATTGATAACAGCCAATCTAACAGGTGTGAGGTGTTATCTTATTGTAGTTTTGATTTGCATTTCTCTAATAGCTAGAGAAGATACAAATTTTTTTATATATCTGTTGGCTATTTATATGTCTTCTTGGGAGAAGTGTCTGTTCAGATCCTCTTCTTTTTTTTTAATTGAATTCTTTGTTTATTTGTTGTTGAGCTTTGTGAGTTCTTTATACATTTTAAATATTAACCTCTTATCAGAGCTGCTGTTTGTGACTATCAACTCCCATTTGGTTGGCTGCCTTTTTGTTTTATTGTCAGTTTTTTTTTCTGTACAGAGGCTTTTTAGTTTGATATAGTCCCATTCATTTATTGTTGCTTTTACTTCCCTTGCCTTTGGGGTCAAATTCATAAATTGTGTCTATAGCCAAGGTCCATGACTTTAGTACTTATATTTTCTTCTATGTAATTTATTGTTGCAGATTTTATATTTAAGTCTTTGATTAATTTTGAATTAATTTTTATACAGGGGAAAAAATTGTAGTCAAGTTTCATTCTTTTGCATGTGACTTTCCAATTTTCCTACCACCATCTACTGAAGAGGCTTTCTTTTCTCCATTGTGTTTTTGGCCCCTTGTTAAAGATTAGTTGTCCATATATATGTGGTTTTATTTCTGGGCTCTCTATTTTGTTCTGTTCTTCTGTATGTTTCCTTTACTGCCAATACCATGCTGTTTTAAATACCATTGCCCTGTGGTATGATTTAAAATCAGGTAGTGTATTACCTCTGGCTCCACTCTTTTTTCTCAAGATTGCTTTGGTTATTTAGGGATTTTTATGGTTCCATATAAATTTAGTGATTTTTTTCTTCTAACTCTTTAAAATATTACATTAGAATTTTAATAAGATTGCATTAAATTTGTGTGTCTAGCACAATCCTTGGCACATATCAATAATAAGAATGAACATTCACTGAATGCTGAATACATGCATGACACTGTGATAAGGACTATAAGTAATCTTTTCTTATCTGAATTTAACAGATAAAAAATCAAGATATTAAAAAACTTACTCTGTTTAATACTCCTTTTTTTAATGAAAGGAAAGGAAATAGTGAGACAGATTCCTGAATTCACTTTGACCTGGTACTATCTGGTGACAATTCTCAAATCAACCAAGTTATTTTTAACACTTGAGGCTGATGCACTCGATTAACCCAGCTATCCTCAGTGCCCAGGCAGATGCTCTATCCAATAGAGCCACTGGCTGCAGGAGGGGAAGAGGCATAAAAGGGGGACTGGGAGGGAGAGAGAAGCAGATGATAACTTCTCTTGTGTGGCCTGACCTAGAATCGAACCTGGGATATTTCTATGCTGGGCTGATGCACTATTCACCGAACCAAATGGCCAGGGCTTCACCATTCCACTTTTAAAGTCTTTTCTGTTGATTCTACTATGCAGCCAAGATTGAGCATCTCCAGATTAAGTCATTTGTGGGTGGAGTTTTCTGTTATTTCAATTTAACTTTTTCAGTCAGATTGATATCTCTTTCAGCTCATTAGCACACATTTTGTTATATCCCTGAAATGTCTTTTTTGCTGCAACCTGGATTGAAATACCTGGGTCACCACCAGCCAAATTCCCAATTGGGATATATAGGATGATAGTGAAGATAACGGAAGCTGAAAAAGGGAAAGTGCGTTTTATGAGGTAGCTAGAGTAATAGAGAAAGCAAAAGATGATATTTGCACCATTTTACTTCAATAAACATTCTATGAGTCTCTGCTATGTGACAGGCCTTGTATTGGATTGTGGGGGTATTTAGAGGGATCAGACCTAACTAGAATTTTACAAATTTTAATGTACATATGAATTACCCATATATAATCTTAAAATGCATATTCTGAATCAGCAGGTCTAGTTGGCACTTAAGTGCTCACATTTTTAAAAATGTTTCCAAGAGATGATAAATGTGCAGATATAGGACCATACTTTGAATTGAAAGGATCTAACCAATGGGCTAGAGATAGAACAAGGTAGAATTAAATTAGTGCTATAGTCCTGGTTGGATAGCACAGTTGATTAAAGCATTGTCCCAATACACAGAAGTTGACAGTTCAATTACTGGTCAAGACACATACAGAAACAGGTTGATGTTTCTGTCTTTCTCTCCTTTCCTCTTTAAAAGCAGTAAATAAAAAAGATTAAAAAATAATGCTATAATAGAAGTTGAGTGAGGTGATGTAAGAAACCAAAATCTGGAGAGGACTTAATAAAGAAAGGGAGTTAAGGATGATATCACTGATATTTAACTGCAGCTGGTGGTCAAGATGTCCATACAATAGAGTAGAAAGAATTTTAATATAAAAGTTTCAGGAAACCAATTTTCTAAATCAATTCTGTCATTTATTCACTGCATGATCTTGGACAAATCTTTTTCCCTTTCCGGGCTTTACAATTTGGAAATGGAATGAATAGATGTTCTCCAAATCTCTTACCCCTCTTGACATTTTGAGTAATGATTTGATGATTACATTTGCTAAAAGAAGCAAAAGGTACAAAAAGTAGAGTAGAATACTGAACCTCAAGGAAAAATAGAATCTAAGGCATACATTTTAGGGGGTGAGCATTACATGCTGCCTACTAATGATGAGTCATAAATTTATCTTTTCATTTAGAAGTTCAATAAACAACTCAAGTTAACATGACCTTGATTGATGTATTGGTTTCTTTGCTGCCACAAAACAACTTCTTTATTGTTCTTTTTAATTTTAGATCATTCTTGATTATTCTCTCCCTCTATAATACACAAGTCAATGGCAAATCACGTTGACACTGCCTCCAAAACATATCTTGAATTTGTCTTCTGGTTCTCATTTTCATTGCTATAACTCCAATACAAGCACTGTCATATCTTGCACAGTAAATAGTTATTAAATAAGTTAATCAAGAGACAAAGAGTCACCAAAGCAAAGAAAAACTTTATAAGCAGGCACCCCCAATATAGATCAACTTCATTATTTTCAAATTCAGATAGAAGCCAGAAAGGTAAGTATCATCCCCTGAATGCTTAATATATGTCAGATTCTATAATGGTAACTTATACATGTATACAACTATTTTAAATATGTAAGGCTACATTTTACAGATGAGGAAACTGGGGAGACCATGAGAGTTTAATTCACTTTTACAGAGTCTTCCAGCTTTATGTGGTTGATCCTGAACTTGAAATTTGTCTGCATAATACTTAGATTACTTTTCTTTTCCATTCTAAATTTTTCTTTCCTTTTATCCATCTAACCTGCCTACATAGTTTCTATTCTCCAGTGTCCAACACAAGAAGGGTGCTTGCAAGTACAGGGCTCAAAATGATTGACCCCATTTGATGTACCATTGAGATTGCTTTATTGTGCTGGTCTCCTTGGAAACCATCAAGCATCATTCTTTAGGGAAGGTACAGATACTTGGCAGCCTTATTAGAGTTACCTGCTCCAAAACTGTGCCAAATGGATACCAATGATTTTAAGTGATTAAGTCATTATCTAGGAAGTCACCCTGGGACATTTTTAGCTTGCTTCCCAGTAACATGGTAAGCCTTCTGATGACACTTAACAACATCTCATGACAATATGAACACCACAGTTATGAAGGTCATAATTCATCTATTTATTCAAGAAATATAAATTGAACGTCTATTTTTACCATTCATGATACTAAAATATAAGGATACAAACAGATAATTTTTTTTTTGGTATGTGTGTATGTGTGTGTGTGTGTGTGTGTGTGTGTGTGTGTGTGTGTGTGTGAGTGACAGGGACAGAGAGAGGGACAGATAAAGACAGACAGACAAGAAAGGAGAGAAATAAGAAGCATCAATTCTTCATTTTGGCATCTTAGTTGTTCATTGATTGCTTTCTTATACGTGCCTTGACTGGGAAGCAACAGCAGACTAAGTGGCCCCTTGCTCAAGCCAGTGACCTTGGGCTCAAGCTGGTGAGCTAGCTTTGCTCAAACCAGATGAGCCCACACTCAAGTTAGCAACCTTGGGGTTTCGAAACTAGGTCCTTCGATTCCCAGTTCCATACTCCATCCACTGCACCACCACCTGGTTAGGCAGACAGGTAAATTTCTTACTTACATAGAACTTATTGTGTTATGGCATTTAAGAGAAGTAAAGTAAGTCAATAAATAATAAAATTTCAGACAGTGATAAATGCTGTGAAGAAGGTAAAGAGAGTAAGGGCGTAAAGAATAGTGTAGGGAAATTTTAGATAGGATAGGTGGTCTGAGAAGGTCTCTCTGAAAAGGTATCATCACAAATTAAATCAGAATGATAAAAAAAAGCCAATAAGGAATGAATATGGCAGAAGAACAATTTAGGCAAAAACATAGGAAGCGTAAAGACCCTGAAGTAAAAAGTAAACTTGATATATTTGTTGAACAGCAAATATATATATATATATATATATATATATATATATATATATATATATATATATATATATTTCAAAAGAAAAGTATTATAAGAGGAATATAGCAAATTAACAGGGTCCTGATTAATTTGATTCAAAGTTAAACTGGAAATCAGAAATCATTGAAGGATTTCAGGCCAGGGAATGACATAATTTAATTTACATTTTAATAGAGTAAAACAAAATTAAATGTGAATAATGGATTTTAAGGGACAGGAGTGAAAGCACAAAGACCAATTATGAGGTTACTATTGTAGCCCAGGTGAGATATGATAGTGACATAGATAAAAATGGAACAGTGCAGATAAAAATAATTGACTGGATTTAGAATTCAGGTTGGAGGTAGAGGGACTAGTAGCATAGAGGTTTGGGAGTATGCAGAGATTAAGGAATTCTGGTTTAGCTCAGCCACTATCCAGTTATGTCAATTGTGCCAAGTCTACTCTTCTTTTACAGTTTTAATTTTCCCATGCTTACTTTAGCTAATACAGTGAAATCTGTATAAAATAAATATACATTTTGTATACTAACTTACAAAATATCCTTAAATTAATTTTCCATTTTTTATTTTGATTTTCACAATCCTATGAAATAGTTGGGGCAGGAGCAATGAGCTCCATTTTTTTGGTGATAAGGATGACATAGAATAGGGTAGACTTAAGAGTATAAGCCTCAAAGAAACCATATAGTACCTTACCTATTGATTTGATAAAAAACACCTGAAGCTTCCAGTCAGAAAGCCTAGTGTTAATCATGGCATAGTCAAGTTACTTTCCCTTTCTGATTTTAGTATTTTCATGTATCAAATTACATTCCAAAGTTGGTTAGCAGCCTTTTGTAAACACAAAGTTACCATCACATATAAGCCCATTGTTATAAATGTTTATCTACCAACACATTGAGTTTATCTCGACAGATGAATTATAATTCTGGAAGTTAAGATCTTGAATTTGTCAGTTATTCAATTCTGTCTTTTTACTCTAGAAAATAAGGCCAAGACGTCAAATTTCACTTGATATGTTATACAGGAGAATAAAGGAAAAGATCATATGTTGACTATTCACCTTGTGATTAACCTTTTGTATATTTTCACTCATTTATTCTCCACAGAAACTTTATGAGGTAAGTTTTATTATTTCTACTTTCTATAAGTCACACAGTTAATCAATAATAGAGATCAGTTGTCTGATTCCAAATTCTATTTTCTTTTCACTCTGCCATATCCTTGGTAGCCAGCTGTTGCTTGGGTCTTTCTCACTTCAGCCATATCTAAAATGTTTGAGGCACTGAACTCCAGGAAATACCAGAGATCTTACAGAGCTGCTAAATCAATAATTAAATCTTTTTCACCTTGGTATACCAGTAACTGGCATTGTGCTTATATATAATACATTTTATATATATAGTGTAAGATAAATATTCAGTAAAAGTTTATTGAATTAATCCATTCATCTAAACATATATATATATATATATATATATATATATATATATATATATATATATATATATATACTCATCTACTTGTATACTTACCAACCACATAGTCAGACTGTAGTGGTTAATCGCATGGATCCTTAGGTAAAATTATATGAATTTAAATCTTGCGTATTACTTTTACTATTGGAAAGACTTGGAGCAAGTTTGTTAACAACTAGATTTTTTTTCATCTGTTAAATTCAGATAAAAAAGATTACCTTAAAGTTCTTAGCAAAGTGCCAGACATGTAGTCAAGGTTCAATGAATGTCAATTCTTATTATTGATATGTGCCTAGGATTATGCTATACATACTGGATTTACATTGATAAATCAAGCAAAAAAAACACACTCCTTCCCCGTTGGAGTTTAAAGATTAGTGAGGGGAAAAAGAAACATTAAATAAACAAATAAATATGTAATAAAAATTTTAACAAATTGTAGGAAGTAGGTAAACAGAGCACAACCATATAGGGTAATGAGAGTAGGGGGAAATGGAGCCTATGAGAAAAGGCATGGAAGCTCTCTTTGAGGAAATAACACCTAAGTCTGAAGGAGGAGAAAGACTGAGTCATACAATGAGCTGGTGGTATAAAAAAGTTTAATGTATAAGTAGAATTATCATATTTTATGTTTTCTGGTTTGTTTTTAATTAATTTTAATGGGGTGACATTGATAAATCAGGGTACATATGTTCAAGGAAAACATCTCCTGGTTATTTTGACATTTGATTATGCTACATTCCCATCACCCAAAGTCCAATTGTCTTCCGTCACCTTCTAAATGGTTTTCTTTGTGCCCCTCCCCTCGCCCAACCTTCTCAATCTTCTCCCCCCCACCTCGTAACCCCCACACTCTTGTCCATGTCTCTGAGTCTCATTTTTATGTCCCACCTCTGTATGGAATCATACAGTTCTTAGTTTTTTCTGATTTACTTATTTCACTCAGTATAATGTTATCAAGGTCCAGCCATGTTGTTGTAAATGATCCGATGTCATCATTTCTTTTGGCTGAGTAGTATTCCATAGTATATATGTACCAAAGCTTTTTAATCCACTCATCCACTGACAGACACTTGGGCTGTTTCCAGATCTTCGCTATTGTGAACAATGCTGCCATAAACATGGGGGTGCATTATTTCTTTTCAAACACTGCTATGGTGTTCTTAGGGTATATTCCTAAAAGTGGAATAGCTGGGTCAAAAGGCAGTTCGATTTTTCATTTCTTGAGGAAGCTCCATACTGTTTTCCACAGTGGCTGCACCAGTCTGCATTCCCACCAGCAGTGCAGGAAGGTTCCCTTTTCTCCACATCCTCATCAGCACTTATTCTCTGTTTTGTTGATGAGCGCCATTCTGACTGGTGTGAGATGATATCTCATTGTGGTTTTAATTTGCATTTCTCTAATGATTAGTGATGTTGAGCATTTTTTCATATACCTATGGGCCATCTGTATGTCCACTTTGGAGAAGTGTCTATTCCTTTCTTTGGCCCATTTTTGGATTGGATTGTTTGTCTTCCTGGTGTTGAGTTTTACAAGTTCTTTATAAATGTTGGTTATTAACCCCTTATCAGATGTATTGTAAAATATATTCTCCCATTGTGTAGTTTGTCTTTTTATTCTGCTCTTATTGTCTTTAGCTGTGCAGAAGCTTTTTAGTTTGATATAGTCCCATTTGTTTATCCTGTCTTTTATTTCAATTGCATGTGGAGAGAATTCGGCAAATATATTGCTGTGAGAGATGTCAGAGAGTTTACTGCCTATGTTTTCTTCTAAGATACTTATGGTTTCACGGCTTACATTTAAGTCTTTTATCCATTTTGAGTTTATTTTTCTAAACAGTGTAAGTTGGTAGTCTAATTTCCTTTTTTTCCAGGTAGTTGTCCAATTTTCCCAACACCTTTTATTAAAGAGGCAGTCTTTACTCCATTATATGCTCTTACCTCTTTTGTCAAATATCAGTTTTCCATAGTCCTGTGGGTTCATTTCTGGGTTCTCTGTTCTGTTCCATTGATCTATATGCCTGTTCTTATGTCAGTACCAGGATGTTTTGAGTAAAATGGCCTTGTAGTATAACTTGATATCCGGAAGAATTGATAACTCCCACTTTATACTTCTTTTTTCAAGATTGCTGAGGCTATTCGTGTTCTCTTTTGGTTCCATATAAAGTTTTGGAATATGTGTTCTATATCTTTGAAGTAAGTCATTGGTATTTTAATTGGTATTGCATTGAATTTATAAATTGCTTTGGGTAATATAGACATTTTAATGATGTTTTTTCTTCCTAACCATGAGTACGGTATATACTTCCACTTGTTTGTATCTTCCCTGATTTCTTTTATCAATGTTTTATAATTTTCCAACTACAAGTCTTTAATCTCCCTGGTAAAATTTATTCCTAGGTACTTTATTTATTTTTTTTTTGGTTGCAATTGTAAAGGGGATTGTTTCCTTAATTTCTCTTTCTGACAGTTCATTGTTAGTGTATAAAAATGCCACTGATTCTAAGTATTAATTTTATATCCTGCCACTTTCCTGAATTCATTTATCAAGTCTAGTAGTTTCTTGACTGAGACTTTAGGGTTTTCTATATACAATATTATATCATCTGCAAATAATGATAGTTTTATTTCTTCTTTTCCAATTTGGATACCTTTTATTTCTTTTTCTTGTCTGATTGCTGTGGCTAGGACTTCCAGAACTCTGTTGAATTAGAATGGTGAAAGGGGGAACCCCTGCCTTGTTACTGATCTTAAGGGGATTGCTTTTAATTTTTGCCCATTGAGTAGGATGTTGGCTATGGGTTTATCATAGATGGCCTTTATCATGTTGAGGTATGTTCCCTGTATTCCCACCTTGCTGAGAGATTTAATCATGAAAGAGTACAGGATTTTATCAAATGCTTTTTCTGCATCTATTGAAATTGTCTTGTGTTTTTTATACTTCCTTATTTTTAAACGATGAATCACATTGATTGATTTGCGAATATTGTACCAGCCTTGCCTCCCAAGAATACATCCCACTTGATCATGGTGTATGATTTTTTTTATATATTGCTGAATCCGGTTTGCTAATATTTTCTTGAGGATTTTAGCATCTAAATTCATCAGGGATATTGGCCTGTAATTTTATTTTTTTGTGTTGTCTTTGCCTAGTTTTGGAATCAGAATTATGCTCGCCTCATAAAAGGAGCTTGGAAGTCTTCCTTCCTCTTGAATTTTTTGAAATAACTTGAGAAGGATAGAAATTAGTTCTTCTTTGAATATTTGATTCAATTCACTTGTGAAGCCATCAGGCCCAGGACTTTTCTTTTTTGGGAGTTTTTTGATAGCTGTTTTGATCTCATTTGTTGTACTTGGTCTGGTTAGGTTTTCTGATTCTTCCAGATTAATTTTTAGAAGATTATATGTTTCAAGCAATTTTTCCATTTCATCTAGGTTGTCTAGTTTTTTGGCGTACAGTTCTTCATAGTATTTTCTTACAACACTTTGTATTTCTGTTGTGCTAGTTGTTATTTCTCCACTCTCATTTCTAATTTTATTTATTTGAGTTCTCTCTCTTTTTTTCTTCGTGAGTCTGGTTAAAGGTTCATCAATCTTGTTTACCTTTTCAGAGAACCAGCTCCTGGTTTCCTTGATTCTCTGTATTGTTTCTTTAGCCTCTATGCCATTTATTTCCACTCTGATCTTTATTTTTTCCTTCCTTCTACTAGCTCTGGGCTTTACTAGCTGTTCTTTTTCAAGTTCTTTTAGATGTAAGGTCAAGTTGTTTACTTGAGCTTTTTCTAGCTTCTTGAGGTATGCCTGTAATGCTATGAACTTCCCTCTCAGGACTGTTTTTGTTGTGTCCCATAAATTTTGAGTTGATGAATACCCGTTATCGTTTGTTTCTAGGAATTTTTTTTTGTATTTTTCTGAGGTTGGAAACGGGGAGGCAGTCAGACAGACTCCCGCATGTGCCCACCTGGGATCCACCTAGCATGCCCACCAGGGGGCGATGCTCTGACCATCTGGGGCATTGCTCTGTTGCAACCAGAGCCATTCTAGTTCCTGAGGCAGAGGCCATGGGGCCATTCTCAGAGCCCGGGCAAACTTTGCTTGAATGGAGCCTTGGCTGCGGGAGGGGAAGAGAGAGATAGAGAGGAAGGAGAGGGGGAGGGTTGGAGAAACAGATGGGCACTTCTCCTGTGTGCGCTGGCCGGGAATCAAACTCGGGACTCCCGCACGCCAGGCCGATGCTTTACCACTGAGCCAACCAGCCAGGGCCTGTTTCTAGGAATTTTTTAATTTCTTCTTTGATCTCATTGTTAATCCATTCATTATTTAAAATCATGCTATTTCGTTTCCAAGTGTTTGAGTATTTTTTAGTTTTTCTGTTGTGCTTCATTTCTAATTTCATGCCATTGTGATCAGAGAAAGTGCTCGATATGACTTCAATGTTATGAATTTGTTGAAGCCGCTTTTGTGCCCTAACATGTCATCTATCCTAGAGAATGTACCATGAGCATTTGAAAAGAATGCATATTCTGCTGCTTTAGGGTGAAATGTTCTGAAAATAGCTATTAAATCGAGTTGATCTAGTTAGTATGTCCTTTAAGTCAGCTGTTTCTTTGTTAATTTTCTTTCTTGAGGATCTATCTAGCGATGTTAGTGGGGTATTGAAATTCCCTACTATTATAGTGTTGCTGTTGATCTCACCCTTTAAACCCATCAAAGTCTGCTTTATAAATTTAGGTGCTCCTATATTAGGTGCATAGATATTTATAACACTTATATCTTCCTGTTGGATCACTCCCTTTATCATAATGTAGTGACCTTCTTTATCTCTTACTATAGTCTTTGTTTACAGTCCATTGTGTCTGTTATAGTATTGCTACCCCAGCTTTTTTTTCATTTCCATTTGCGTGAAATATTTTTTTTATCCATCCTTTTATCTTCAGTCTATGTGCATCTTATGTTTTAAGGTGTGTCTCTTGTAGACAGCATATGTATGGGTCCTGCTTTCTTATCCACACAGCTACCTTATGTCTTTTGATTGGATCATTTAGTCCATTTACTTTTAAGGTTATTATTGATATGTAATTGTTTATTGCCATTTTATTCTTTAAAACTGTATTCCTCTTTTGCTATATTCTTTTTCTCCTTTGATCTGTTTACAACAGACCCCTTATCATTTCTTGCAGCCTTGGTTTGGTTCTAGTGAATTTCTTTAGTTTTTTGGGTTTTTTTTTTTTGTTTTTTTTTTGTCTGGAAAGCTTTTTATTTTTTCTTCAATTTTAAATGGTAGCCTTGCTGGATAAAGTAGTCTTGCTTGTAGGCTCTTGTTTTGCATTAGTTTGAATATTTCTTGCCATTCCCTTCTGGCCTCAAGTGTTTCTGTTAAGAAGTCAGAAGTCATCCTTATGGGGGCTCCTTTGTAGGTGATAGTCTTTTTTTCTCTAGCAGATTTTAATATTTTCTCTTTATCACTTAGCTTTGGTATTTTAATTATGATGTGTCTTGGTGTTGATTTCTTTGGGTTTCTCTTTAATGGAGTTCTCTGTGCTACTTGAACTTGTGAGATGTTTTTCTGCCTTAATTTAGGGAAGTTTTCAGCTATGATATGTTTAAACAGTCTCTATCTTTGTTCTTTCTCTTCTTCTTCTTCAGGAACCCTTATGATGCACATGTTATTTCTCTTCATGTTGTCACAGAGCTCTCTTAGAGTTTCCTCAGACTTTTTGAGTCTCTTTTCTTTTTTCTGCTCTGCTTCCATGCCTTTATTTATCTTGTCCTCTAACTCCTTGATTCGATTCTCAGCTTCATCCATCCTGCTTTTAATTCCTTCCATTGTGTTCTTCATTTCTGATGTTGTATTTGTCACTTCTGAATGATTCTTTTATATTATTTCAATTTCTTTTTTTATATTTGCTATCTCTTTATTTAGGTGTTTGTAATGACCATCTATTGTTGTTCTAATATCTTTGAGCATCCTAACAATCATTTTTTAAACTTTGCATCTGGTAATTTGGTTATATCTGACTCATTCAAGTCCTTTTCTGGTAAGTTCTCTTGATTTATTTGTGTTGCATTTCTCTGCTTTTTCATTTTGTCTGTATAAAAGAAGGTTTTGGCTACTGGAGTCCACTGGGTGTGGCCTCTGTGTTCCACAGGTGTGGCCCGTCTGCAGGCCCACTACCCCCTCTGCTGTTGTTGCCTAAGTTGTTCAGGTATGGGCATTGCTGGTGCCTGCCCACTGCGGCTGTTGCTGTGGTTTCTGCCTCTCCTTCATGGGAGTGGCTGTGATCATGTGTTCATGTGTACAAGCCTTGGTGGCCTTGGCCTTTGCCCTGACCCTGTGGGTGGCATTATGCTTGGCCCTGAGGGCAGAAGTGAGCACCTTTGCTCAGCTGCAGGTCTCTACCTGATTACGGGCTTTCATCCCACCCTTTCAGGAGGAGCCCGCTCGTGGGATGGCTGCAAACCTTGGCTCCATAGCCATATTTTCTGTTTTATTTTTGAAAATGTCTGTTTACACCTGTTGATTTAGCTTACTTATTTTATCACCCAGTTTGGGCATCAAACTTCAGTATATAGTCATGTTAAGCATGAGGAACAGTACATGTTTAAGTACTGAGAGAGGAAATATTTTTTTTATTGAAAATCTGTAAAGAAGCTAGCATAGATAAAGGAGTTTTAAGAAGTAGACATGAACTAGAAAAAGATGAGGAAAGGGGGCTAGCTACCCTTTTCCATACATCAGCAAGATAAAAACCAGAATTCAATAATAGTGGAGTAAAAAACAATGGACATTATATCTTATAAAATTATTTTCTGTAGCTGTTGATAGAATCATGTCATTTTTGTCTTTTGTTTTGCTGATGTGGTGTTGATCAATTTGTGTATGTTGAACCACCCTTCTGCTCCTGGAATAAATCTCACTTTATTGTGAAGTATTATTTTAATGAATTGCTGTATTTAATTTGGAATATTTTGCATAGGATTTTGCATCTGTAGTCATTAGATATATTGGTCTGTATTTTATTTTGTTCTGTTGCCTTGCTAAGTTTTGTTATCAGGGTTATGATGACCTGATAAAAAGTGTTAAGAAATATTGCTTCTTTATTTTTTGGGAAACTTTGAGGATAGGTACTGAATCTTCTTTGAGTGTTTTGCAGAATTCACTAGTGTAGCCATCTGGTCCTGGACTTTTAATTTTTGTGAGATTTTTGATAGTTGTTTTTATTTTCTCCCTGGGAGATTTAGCGGCTCTGCCTAATACATGAAAAAAAAAAACATGGGAGACTGCCAAAATGAGAAGAAAACATACATGTCCCAAATAAAAGAACTGAATAATACTTCAGAAAAAGAAGTTTTAAAGAAATAGACACAAGCATTTGACTATATGCAGAGTTCAAAACAGTAACGAAATAAACCAGGCAAAGAAAGACAAATAGTATATGATCTCACTTATATGTGAAATCTACCGAACACAATAAATTGAAGAACAAAATAAAAACAGAAACAGGGTCACTAGGAACAGATGAATATCTGTCAGAGGAAAGAGAAAGAGGTAATGGTATAAGATAAGGTGAAGGCATTCATGAAAATCATCTATGCATAACACATATATACAGACACAGGGTAATGATAGCCAGAGGGAAAGGGGAAATGGAGTTAAAGAGAGGAGGGGTAAAGGGTTGGCAATGGGGGTGGAAAAAGATTTTTACATTGTGCATGGGGAGGCATGATGCTGTGTATATAGAGTGAAATATTGAGTGGGACACTTGAAACCACATCAACACAGTAAATTAAAAATTAAAATAAAAAATAACACTAATTATAAGGATGCTTAATGAAATAAGGGGAAGAGTAAAGGAGCTTAGTAAAAACTTTAACAAAGTAATAGGAAACAAAAACAGAACTAAAAGGTTATTTTTAATTCAGTGAAAAGAGAGGAAGCAGAGACAGACACCCTCATGAGCCTGGACCAGAATCCACCTGGCAAGCCCACTAGGGGGCGATGTTCTGCCCATCTGGGGCATTGCTCTGTTGTTCAGCAACCAAGCTCTTCCTAGCACCTGAGACAGAAACCATGGAGTGATCCTCAATGCCAGGGGCCAATTCACTCCAATTGAGTCATGGCTGCAGGGAGGAAAGAGAGAGAGAGAGAGAGAGAGAGAGAGAGAGAGAAGGGATGGAGAAGCAGATGGGCAATTCTACTGTGTGCCCTGACTGACTCAAACCCAGAACATCTACACACCAGGTCGATGCTCTAACACTGAGCCAACTGGCCAGGGTCAGAACTAGAAGTCTTAAAAAATAACCAGTCAGAAGTGAAGAATACATGACCAAAAAAGAAGAATACTTTACAAGAAACTAACAGGGGAGTATATGAACCAGAGGATCAAGTAAGATTTGGAAGATAAGGAAGCAGAAAACACCTAATCAAAAAGGTAAAAAAAAAACAGAATTCAAAAAAAAAAATGAAGGTAGTACAAAGAGACTCTGGAACAACTTCAAGTGTGCAAACATTCACATCATGGGGATACTAAAAGAGAAGAGAGAAAGCAAAGAATTCAAACTCTGTGTGAAAAAATAATGATGAAAAACTTTCCTAATCTGCTGAAGAAAATTGATGTACAATTCTGAAAGGTACAAACAGCTCCAAACAGGATAAACCTAAAGAGGTCCACACTAACACAAAACTGAATTAAAATGAAAAATTTTAATGACAAAGAGAAAATCTTAAAAGCATCAAGAGAAAAAGCATTTACTTATATACAAGAGAGCTCTCATAATACTGTCAGCTGATTTCTCAGCAGAAACTTTGCAGGCCAAAAGAGATTGGCAAGAAATATTCAAAGTGATGATAAGGAAGTGCCTGCAAGCAACAATAGTGTACCTAGAAAAGGTATTTAGAATCAAAGCATAGATAAAGAGCTTCCCAGACAAGAAACAGCTAAAGAAGTTCATCACCACAAACCAGTATTATATAAAATGTTTAAAGGGTCTTCTTTAGGAAGAAAATAAAACTCTGAATAATACAACGGCAATAAATACATATATACTTTTCATATTGTTCATATATATATATATATATATATATATATATATATATATATATATATTTGTTATAAAAATACTGAACAAATTAGGTATAGAAGGAAGAATTATCAACATAATAAAGGCAATATATGACAAGTCCACAGCTAACATTATATTAAATGGTAAAAATCTGAAAGTTTTTCATTTAAACAGGAACCAAGCAAGGATGCCCACTTTTATCACTTTTATTAAATAGAGTACTGGACATCTTAGCCAGAGCAATTAAAGAAGAAAAATGAGAAAAAAGCATTTATATTAAACAGGAATAAGACTTTTTTTTTTCTTTAAATGAGAGTAGGGGAGATACAGAGACAGACTCCTGCCTGAACCCCAGTCAAGAACCACTTGAAAACCTCTATCTGGGGCTGATGCACTGCTCATTTAGAGCCACTGCAAATAAGTGATTTTTAGTGCTCCTCAGTGCCTGGGGCCAACATACTTCAATTAACTGAGCTATGGCTGTGGGAAGAGAAGAGAAAGAGAGAAGAAGGAGGGGGTAGAGAAAAAAGCTGACGATCACCTTTTCTGTGTGCCCTGACTGGAAATCAATCCAAGACTTCCACACACCGGGTAGACATTCTATCATTAAGCCAACTGGCCAGGGCTGAAAAATGTTTTTGTTTGCAGATGATATGATCTTATACATAGAAAGCTTCCCTCAACTCTACCAAAACGTTAGATTGTTAAAATCAATAAAATGAATTCAGTAAAGTTGCAAAATACAAAATTAATGTACAACTATTTGTTCAATATATTAACAATATACTACCAAAAAATAAGTTAAAGAAAAATCTAACTTACAACAACATCACAAATACTAAGAGTAAATTTAAATAAGGACATAAAATATCCATACACTGAAAAGTAGAAAAAAATTGATGAAACAAAATGAAGAAGACACAAATAAATGAAGTGCTATCTTTTTTTTTTTTTCACTGAATATAATCTGGTATAGCCATTATGGAAAACAGTAGGTAAATATAATAATAGCTAAAATGTCCATATTATCCAAAGTTATCTACAAATTTAATACAATCTCTATAAAAATTTCAATAACATGTTTTAAAGAAATTGAGAAAATTTTTAAATTATGTGACACCACAAAAGAACCTGAGTAGCTAAAGCAATATTCACCAAAAAAACCCAAAAAACCAAAAACCAAAAAGCAAACAAACAAAAAAAACAAAGCTGGAGATAACAAACCATCGGTTTAATAATGTATTAGTTAAAGTGGTATAGTACTGGCATAAAAAGAGGAGTGTAAACTAATGGAATAAATTACAGACAGCACAAATAAATCCATTTCTGATCAGATGATATTCCACAAGAATTCCATGAACACAGCATGAGGAAAAGACAGTCTCTTCAATAAATGGTGTTGGGAAAATTGGATATCTATTTGCAAAATAATGAAATGTGACCCTTATATCACATCATATATCAAAATTAACTCAAAATGGACTAAAGACTTAAATAAGATCTGAAACTATAAAATTAAAAGAAAACATAGGGGAAAAGTTTCTTGACAATAGCCAAGGTAATAATTTGTTTTTGGATATAACACCAAACACACAGATAATAAAGACATAAAGAGATAAATGGGTTTTAGCCAACATACAAAAGTTTGTGCACAACAAAAGAAACAATGAACAGAGTGAAGAGACAACCTTTAGAATAGGAGAAAATATTTTCAAACGATGTACCTTGTGTGGAATTAATATTCAAAATATATAAAAAACTAAAATAACTGAATAGCAAGAAAAAATAAATTAATAATGGACAAAGAACTTGAGTAGACATTTTTCTAAAACAAATATGCAAAATGCCAATCAACAGATATATGAAAATTTTTTACATCACTAATCATCAGGGAAATGCAAATCAAAGCTACAGTGAGAGCTTGACCAGGTGGTGGTACAGTGGATAGAGCATCACACTGGGACATGGAAGACTCAGGTTTGAAACCCTGAGGTCGCCAGCTTGAGCATGGGCTCAACTGGTTTGAGCAAGGCTCAACAACTTGAACCCAAGGTCATTGGCTTGAGCAAGGGGTCACATGTTCTGTTGTAGTGCTGCAGTTAAGGCACATATAAGAAAGCAATCAATGAACAATTATGGTGCCACAGCAAGGAGTTGATCCTTCTTATCTCTCTCCCTTCCTGTCTGTCCATCCTGATCTGTCCCTCTCTCTGTCTCTCCCTGTCTCTGTCACAAACACAAAACAACAACAGCAACAAAAAACTACAGTGAGAAATCACTTCAAACATAATAGAATGGCTAATTTAAACCAGACAAAAATATAAGTTTCTGTGAAGATGTGGAGTAAATGGGACACATTTGTGTTGTAGGTTGGAATGTACGTTATGGAAAATAGTATGAAGATTTGTCAAAAAACGAAAAACAGAACTGCCTTTTGATTAAAGAATCCTACTTCTAGCATATAGTCAAAGGAAATGAAATCAGATTCTGAAGGATATATTTGCAATCTCATGTTCATTATAGCTTTACTCACAATATGCAAGACATGGAAACAAGATCTGTTCATTGATCTATGAATGATTTTTAAAATGTGTGTTTGTGTGTATGTGTATGTGTGTATATTTTATTCAACCTTTAAAATGTAGGCAATGTTGTCATTTGTGACAACAAGTATGAAATTGGAGGGATTTAAAATAAGTTAAAAAAAAGCCTGGCATAAAAAGACAAATATTTCATGATTACACTTATAGGTGAAATCTAAACAATTCAAATTCATAGAAGCAGAGAGTTATTATCATGCTTTACATGTGGCTGAGGAGAAAAAAATGGGAAGATTTTGTCAAAGGATACAAAGTTTCAGTTGTACAAGATGAATATGTTCTGAAAATTTAATATACAGCATGGTCATAGTTAATAATACTATATTATATAATTGAAATTTGGTAAGAAAGTATACTTAGTACTTTTACCACACAAAAAAAGATAACCATATGAGGTGATAAATATGTTATCTAGTTTAATTATAATAGTCATTTCAAAATGGTGCTTATATCAAAATTAAAAAAAAAAAGATTCGGAGATACCAAGACGGCAGCAGAGTAGACAGATGCACGACTCCCAGCTCACATCAACAAACTGGATTACAAATTAATTTAGGAATAATCAGCATGTAAAACCAACTTTGGACTAAAATAACAGGCCTCAAAAACCCAGGAGCAAAGAAGAAGCCACACCAAGTCTGGTAAGGAATGCGGAGGTTCGCTGGGAGCTCCTCTGGCACAGTGGAGGAGTAAGGCTGATAGCCTAGAAGGTCTCTAATTACAAGAAGAAGAGCAGAAAGTATCTCTCACAGCCACTTGCCTGCGTACCTGAGAACAAGGTGGGCTGAGAGGACTGGCTTGTCTTTCAAAAGGAAAGGGGGGAGAGAGAGACAGATGGTGATGGGCAGAGGAATGCATGGGAGGACCTGAGAAGCTGACTTATCCAGTGCAGAGGCGCCATAGCTGGGGGAGGGGTTGATCCCTCCACACAGCACAAGCCTAATGTGGTTCCAGGTGACCCACCTCCAGAAAGCTCTCCAGCTCCAATCAGCATAAAAAGACACAACTGAAAACAGAAAGTGGGGATGAGGGGCAGTAACTCAGGTCTTCATGGAGATCTGAGATACACCTCCCACTACTGAAGCTGAGAAAGCACCCTGCCCCTGGAGAGTAGTTGGCAGAGTCTCAGAGATTACACCCACCACATTCCTGGATACACTTTCAAATAATCCCCCTGCTGAGATCAGTAACAAGATTACCACCTAGTTATGAAAACTGAGAACAAAACAAACAAATTACAACTTTAAAGCAACTCTATTAGGCAAGTAGACCACAACTGGAAAACAAAGAAAAATGGGAAAGCAGAGAAGCATAAGTCATATGCTTCAACAACATAAATCCTCAGAAAATGTCCTGGATGAATCAGAAGTAATCAAATTCCCAGATACAGGGTATAAAATAATGATTGTTAGAATGCTTAAGGATCTCAAAGCTACAATGGATGGACTTAATGAACACCTCAATAAAGAAATTGTAAGCATCAAAAAGGACATGGAAATCATAAAGAAGAACCAGACAGAAATGACAAACACAATATCAGAAATGAAGACTACACTAGAAGGAATTAAAAGCAGGTTAGATGAAGCTGAGGATCAAATCAGTGACTTAGAGGACAATGTAAGCAAAAGCATGGAAGCAGAAAAGCAAAAAGAAAAGAGGATTAAAAAGTCTGAGGAAACTCTAAGAGAGCTCTGTGACAACATGAAGAGAAATAATATCCGCATAATAAGGGTTCCTGAAGGAGAAGAGAAAGAATAAGGACTAGAGAAGCTCTTTGAAGAAATTTTAGCTGAAAATTTCTCTAAATTGATAAAGAAAAGAGTTACACAAGTTCAAGAAGCAGAGAGAACCCCATTAAAAAAGAACCCAAAGAGACCAACACCAAGACATATCATAAT
This sequence comes from Saccopteryx leptura, assembly GCF_036850995.1. Taxonomy (NCBI): domain Eukaryota; kingdom Metazoa; phylum Chordata; class Mammalia; order Chiroptera; family Emballonuridae; genus Saccopteryx; species Saccopteryx leptura. Next base: position 69,939,425 of record NC_089516.1, on the reverse strand, counting down.
CAAAATACCAAAGCTAAGAGATAAAGAAAGAATATTAAAAGCAGTAAGGGAAAAACAGTCAATCAGCTACAAAAGAACACCCATAGGATGACATCTGACTTCTCAACAGAAACACTTAAGGTCAGAAGAGATGGGTAAGAAATATTCAAAGTAATGCAAAACAAGAACCTACAACCAAGGCTTTTTTAAACAATATATAGTAAAAGAGGAATATAGATTTTAAAAAAGAAATGGCAATAAACAACTGCATATCAATAATAACCTTAAATGTAAATGGATTAAATGTCCAATCAAAAGACATAAGGTAGCTGAGTGGATAAGAAAACAGGACCCATACATATGCTATCTACAAGAGACCAAGCTCAAAATAAAAGATACACATAGGCTGAAAGTAAAAGGATGGAAAAAAAAATATTTCATGCAAATAGAAATGAAGAAAAAAAAAAAGCTGGGGTAGCAATACTTATATCTGACACAGTAGACTTTAAAACAAAGATTATAGTAAGGAATTAAAAAGGTCACTACATAATGATAAAGGGAATAATCCAACAGGAAGAGATAACCATTATAAATATCTATGCACCTAATATAGTAGCACCTAAATATGATATATAAAGCAGATATTGATGGACATAAAGGGAGAGATTAACAGCAATAGTATAATAGTAGGGGATTTCAGAAAGAAAATTAACAAAGAAACAGCAGAATTAAGGGACACACTAGATCAACTGGATTTCATAGATATCTTCAGAGCCTTTTACCCTAAAGCAGAAGAATATACATTCTTTTCAAGTGTGCATGGTACATTCTCTAAGATAGACCACATATTAGGGCATAAAACAAGTCTCAACAAATTTAAGAAGATTGAAACCATATCAAGCATCTTCTCTGACCACAATGGCATGAAATTAGAAATCAACTACAATAGAAAAACTGAAAAACACTCAAACACTTGGACACTAAACAGCATCTTATTAAATAACGAATGAATCAACAATGAGATCAAGGAAGAAATAAAAAATTTCCTTGAAACAAATGAAAATAAGCATACAACAACTCAAAATTTGTGGGACACAGTAAAATCAGTCCTGAGAGGAAAGTTCATAGCATTACAGACAAACCTTAAGAAGCTAGAAAAAGCTCAAATAAACAACTTAATCCTGCAACTAAAACAACTAGAAAAAGAACAGCAAGTAAAGCCTAGATGAAGTAGAAGGTAGGAAATAATAAATATTAGAGTGGAAATAAATGACATACAAACTAAAAAAAAAAAAAAAAAAAAAAAAAACACTGCAGAGGATCAATGAAACCAAGAGCTGGTTCTTTGAAGAAGTAAACAAGATCGATAAACCCTTAGCCAGACTCACCAAGAAAAAAAGAGAAAGGACTCAAATAAAATTAGAAATGAGAGTGGAGAAATAACAACAGACACAACAGAAATACAGAGGAATATGAAATACTGTGAAGAACTGTATGCCAGAAAATTAGACAACCTAGGTGAAATGGACAAAGTTTTTGAAAAATATAATCTTTCAAAAATCAATCTGGAAAAATCAGAAAACCTAAATAGACTGATTACAACAAATGAGATCAAAACAGTTATCAAAAAACTCCCAACAAATAAAAGCCCTGGGCCAGATGGCTTCACAGGCGAATTCTAACAAACATTCAAAGAAGAACTAACTTCTATCCTTCTCAAGTTATTTCAAAAAATTCAAGAGGAGGAAAACTTTCAAGCTCCTTTTATAAGGCAAGCATAATTCTGATTTCAAAACCAGGCAAAGACAACACAAAGAAAGAAAACTATAGGCCAATATCTCTGATGAATTTAGATGTTAAAATTCTCAACAAAATATTAGCAAACTGGATCCAACAGTACATGAAAAAAATCATACATTATGATCAAGTGAGATTTATTCTGGGGAGGTAAGGCTGGTACAATATTTGCAAATCAATCAATGTTATCCATCACATAAATAAAAGGTAGGACAAAAACCATATGATAATATCAATAGATGCAGAAAAAGCATTCAATAAAAGCCAGCACCCATTTATGATCAAAACAATCAGCAAAGTGGGAATACAGGGAACATACCTCAACATGATAAAGGCCATCTATGACAGGCCCACAGCCAACATCATATTCAATGGGCAAAAGTTAAAAGCAATCGCCCTAAGATCAGGAACAAGGCAGGGGTGCCCCCTTTCACCACTCTTATTCAATATAGTTCTGTAAGTCTTAGCCACAGCCATCAGACAAAAAGAAGAAATAAAAGGTATCCAAATTGGAAAAGAAGAAGTAAAACTATCATTATTTGCTGATGATATGAAACTGTACATAGAAAACCTTAAAGTCGCAGTCAAAAAACTACTGGACCTGATAAAGGAATTCAGTAAGATATCAGGATATAAAATTAATACTCAGAAATGAGAGGCATTTTTATACACCAACAATGATCTGTCTGAAAGAGAAATTAAGAAAACAATCCCTTCACTATTGCAACAAAATAAAAAATAAAATACCTAGGAGTAAATTTAATCAAGAAGGTTAAATACTTGTACTGGGAAAATTATAAAACATTGATAAAAGAAATCAAAGAAGGTACAAACAAGTGGAAGCATATACCATGTTTACGGCTAGGAAGAATAAACATAATTAAAATGTCCATATTACCCAAAGCAATTTATAAATTCAATGCAATTCTTATTAAAACATCAAGGACATACTTCAAAGGTATAGAACAAACATTCCAAAAATTCATATGGAACCAAAAAAGAACAAGAATAGCCTCAGCAATCTTGAAAAAGAATAATAAAGTGGGCGGTATCACACTTCCTGATATCAAGTTATACTACAAGGCCATTGTACTCAAACAGCTTGGTACTGGAATAAGAACAGGCATATAGATCAATGGTACAGAACAGAGAACACAGAAATAAACCTGCACCTTTATGAACAATTGATATTTGGCAAGTGTGGTAATAACGTACAATGGAGTAAAGATAGTGTCTTTAACAAATGGTGCTGGGTAAATTGTACAGCTACCTGAAAAAAAAAATGAAACTAGAGCACCAATTTACACTATTCACACAAATAAACTTAAAATGGATAAAAGACTTAAATGTCAGTCATGAAACCACAAGCATCCTAGAGGAAAATATAGGCAATAAGCTTTCTGACATCTCTCGCAGCAATATATTTGCTGATTTTATTTTATTTTTTGATATATTCCCATTTATTTATCCTGTCCTTTATTTCCCTCCAGGTGCATGGGAAATAAAGGACAGGATAAATAAATGGGAATATATCAAACTAAAAAGCTTCTGCACAGCTAAAGACAATGTGAACAATATAAAAAGGCAAACCACACAATGGGAGAACACATTCGTCAATATGTTTGATAAGGGGTTAATAACCAAAATTTATAAAGAACTTGTAAAACTCAACACCAGGAAGAAAAACAATCCAATCAAAAATGGGCAAAAAAAAAAGAATAGACATTTCTCTAAAGAGGACCTACAGATGGCCAATAGGCATATGAAATAATGCTCAACAGCACTAATCATTAGAGAAATGCAAATTAAAACCACAATGAGATATCACCTCACACCAGTCAGAATGGACCTCATCAACAAAACAACACAGAATAAGTGCTGGCGAGGATGTGGAGAAAAGGGAACTCTCCTGCACTGCTGGTGGGAATGCAGACTGATGCAGCCACTGAGAAAAATAGTATGAAGATTACTCAAAAAATTAAAAATAAAATTGCCTTTTGACCCAGCCATCCCACTTTTAGGAATGTATGCTGAGAATATCACATCAATGATTCAAAAGGAGAAATGGTTCCCCATTTTTATGGCAGCATTGTTTACAATAGCCAAGATCTGGAAACAGACCAAGTGCCCATCAGTGGACAAATGGATTAAAAATCTATGGTACATATACACAATGAAACACTATGGGGCCATGAAAAAGATGGAAATATTACTTTTAGCGACAACATGGATGGACCTGGAAACTATTATGTTAAGTGAAATAAGCCAGGAAGAGAAAGAATAATATCATATGACCTCACTCATTTGAGGAATCCAATGAACAATATGAACTGAGGAGCGGAATAGAGACAGAGGTGTGATCAAAGGATCTAGGAGGAAAACAGACAGAGGGAAAGGGGATGATAGGCTGATAGGATGGGATGATAGCAGAAAAGCAAATTCTGGAGGGAAGTGGGGAGGGTGTTATGGGGAGGAGGACAGGGGGATGTACTGGGGAACATGGGGGAGGGGAGGATGTATTTGGGAGGACACTAGAATCTATGTAAACACAATAAATTAATTTTTAAAAGATTGAACTCACACAGACTATCACACTAATAAAAATGGAATAAAAGTATAAATGAGTAACAGAAGGAAAACTAGAAAATATAATTTGTGGAAATCAAACAAACACTTATTAAACAACCAATGGTTCAAATAAGAAATTGCAATGGAAATTTTAAAATACATGGAGAAGCATAAAATAAAAAACAGAACATACCAAAACATTTTGGATGCAGCAAAATAGTTTTGATAGCAAAATGCATAAATGCTCACATTATAAAAAAGAAAATTTCAAATCCTTAAAGGACTTGAAAAATAAAAGCAAGTTACATTCAATGGCAATAGAAAGAAGAAAATAGTAAAATTTATAGTGGAGGTAAATAAAATAAAGACTAGAAAAATAGACATTATTATTAAAACCAATGTTGATTATTTGAAAAGATAAAATTGGCAAACCTTTAGTGAGACTGATAAGAGAAGAGAGAAAATTCAAATTACTAAAACCAGATATATAATTGGGGGCATTACTGTTAATTACAAATTGAAATAATTATAGAAGGTTATTATAAGCAGTTATACTCTAAAAATTAGGTAAAATGGACAAATTTATAGTAACACAAAATATATCAAAACTGATATGAAAGGAAATTTAAAATCTGAATACTTACTGGCTGATTGGCTCAGTGGATAGAGCATTGGCCCAGTATACAGACGTCCTGTGTTTGATCCCTAGTCAGGGAACACATGAGATATGACCATCTGCTTCTCTTCCTCTCCCTCTCCCCCTTCTCTCCCTCTTCCTCTCCCATAGCCAGTGGCTCAATTGGTTCCAGCATCAGCCTCAGGCACTGAGGATAGCTCAGCTGATTCAAGCATTAGCTCTAATGCTCAAAAACAGTATGGAGATTCCCAGTTGGGGGTTGCCGGGTAGATCCTGGTGGAGGCACATGTGAGAGTCTGTCTCTATCTCCCTTCCTCTCACTTAAAAAAAATGTGAATAGGCCAATGACTACAAGAGGATTTATCAGTAAATAAACATCTCTCAACAGGCCATTATAATAAATAAATTAAGCCAGATAGAGAATGACAACAAAAAGTACAGACATCCAATTACAAGATCAATAAGTACAGGGATGATTACAGTTAATATTGCTGTATAATAGTTATAGAAATTGTTAAAAGAGTATGTCTTAAGAGTTCACATCAGAGTAAAAATATTTTTTGCTTTCTCTTTTTATTGTATCTATATGAGATGGCAGATGCTAACTAAACACAATGGTAATCAGTTCACAATATATCTAAGTTAAACCAAAATACTGTACAAGTTAAACTTATACTATAACATATGTTAATTATATTTGAATAAAACTGGAAAAAATGTAAAGTTAGAAAGCAACTTTCAGCATAGAAAATCCTAAGACAAGATGACTTCACTGGTGAATTCTAATAACAATTAAGAATAAATTAGCACAAATATTTTTAAAACTCTTTTAACAAGTTTAAGATAATAAAACTGCAAACCTATATCCCTTATTAATATACATGTACCACCATGCTCACTGCAGCATTATTCACAGTGGCCAAGACATGGAAACAACCAACATATCCTTAGATAGAGGATCGGATAAAGAATATGATACATATATACAATGGAATACTACTCAGCCATAAGCAATTATGACATAGGTTCATTTACAACAACATGGATGGACCTTGAGAACTTTATACTAAATAAAATAAGTAAATCAAAAAAGCTAAGAACTGTATGATTTCACACATAGGTGGGATATAAAACTGAGACTCATGGACATAGATAAAAGTGCAGTGGTTACCATAAGAAGGGGTTAGAGGGGAGGGCGTTGTGGGAAAGAAAGTAAAGAGGGACAAATATACGGTGATGGGAAATGATTTGACTTTGGGTGATGGACACACAACATAGTCAACAGTTTAAATGCTGTAAAAATGTTTACCTGGAACCTGTGTACTCTTACTGATCTATTTCACCCAATCCATTTTAATTTTCTAAATGATTTTTTTAATTTAAAAATAAAAATCATGAGTGCTACAATATGGGATACTGTGCTGCTTCTCAAACTTGATGTGCATATCAATCGCTTCAAGATCTTGCTAAAATGCAGATTCTAATTCAGAAAGTTTGCAGTGGAACCTGAGATTCTGCAGATTCTGCATTTATAATATGATTCCAGGTAATGTGGATCCCACTGCTCCAGGGGCCACATTAAGTAGCAAAGGGCTGGTGGTTAAATATAAAACTGGACCCTGAGGTAAAATGGAAATAGGAAGACTTATTCACTGTATTTGCTTGCCATGTTCAGTCATCTGCCTTTTATTGTCCTTCATGTGGATCTCAGGAACAAATAGTTGAGTTAATTTTATTGGTGAGCCATCTCTCTGATCTGTATCTCTCATCTCCCAATGATTACTTAGGAAGTCATTTCTGAATTTAAATGTTGAAATGTTTGTGGCAAAAAGATAAGCAGCTGAGAAAGATGGTGCAAGTATTACATAAATGCTAAGCAATGATGTGAATACAAAACAATACTTCATCATTAAACAGAGTTTCTCTATATATAAATACATATGATTCTCACATTTATCCTATGAGGAAAACCAGAGAGAAATTATTATGATCATTTTAAAGTTGAAGAAACAGACTCTCAAATGCTCAGTGACTTGTCTGAGTCTATACAGGAAGATAGGAGCAGAGACAGAGAGTGTTCCTAATATAAGTCTGGTAAGTATTACCTTTTAAAAAAAATAGAAACATAAAAAAGTAACTTGTTTAAATCTTCATCAGCTAAGGGAAGGTGATGGGCAGATAGCTGTTTGTTGATCTTTTGTGCAAACATAATAAATTATGTCTTTAATGATATTCAAAGTTATATGCTTTTTTATGCTTTTGATGGCAGAAACTTTCTGCCAAACATACTTCCTTCTGCAGATAACATCATTTGATGTTGGGAAGGTTACTATCCAAAGTTAAAATAATGATTAAGAAAGCACTTAAGGGATTATAAGGTGATCTACAGTGGTTAAGGACTTATTTTTGTATTATTTTTACTCTTTGAAGATAAGATCTATCTCCAGCCCTCTTTCTCCTTGCTTACTACATCTGTCCTTGTACTAGTTCTCCTTCTGTTTCCTGAACATTCCAATCTTATTTCTGTTTCAGTGCCTTTATACTTGCTCTTCTCTCTGCTTGGTATATTTCTCCTCAACCCTCAGTTTTACATGATTGGTTGCTTCTATTTGTTTAGGTCTCAACCCAAATAGTATCTTCTCAGAGAGCCTTAGCACATCCATTCTAATGAACTACACACACCCCATTCTGTCCTTCTTTATCACTTCAATCTATTTTATTTTCTCCATAGCATTTGCCATGATTAGACATAGCATGATGAGAGTTGTCATGATTATCTTATTTATCTACTTTCTTATCCATTATCAGTCTTCCCCCACTGAAATGTAAGTCCTATGAAGACAGAAAATTTGTCTCTCTTATTAATTGATTGCTATGTCTAAGAGACTTGGATTGTGCTTAAAACATAGTGGATGTATGTTTAATGGAAAATTGGCAAATGATCTAGACCTCACATTCAGAACAAAAGGGAGATAATATGTTTGCCAAGTTGATGCATCTCACTTTCCCTTTTTAACATTTTTGCCCTTCTGTGGACCCTCTGAAAAGTGGCTCCTACATAGAAGCTGTGTTTCCAGGGATGAATTAGAAGAATAAGGGGTGCTACTTCCAGTTGCTATTTTTATTGTTTAAGTAACAGTTATGAATAGTAATATTAGACATAAGGCACCTCTAAGAAGCCACTCTCTAATCTAGGGGCATTTTTAGGGGTTAAGTGTAGAGATTACTGCCTACATCTTTGGTTATTTCTAAATCCTGTCTGCAGTTTGAAATATAAAAATAAAAATAACGCCATTGTTGTAGATAATGGTAGTGATAACTATCACAAGATATTTTATCAAGAAAGGCCCTTAGAATGTTGAATGCAACCCTTTATTGTAAAGATAGAGAAAGTGAGACCCAGAAAAGAAAAATGGGAAAAATGCTTACTCAAGATTACTTTTCAAGTTACAGATTTAATAGGATTCAGAAGTTACTGCTCCAAATCCAAGCTATGAAAAGACACCATTTGATAGCCCCAGTTATCTGAACCAAAAGAAATGAAGGTTAGAGGAATGGATGAAAAAGATGAAAGCATTAAGAAGTTAACAAATTGGTTGTTATAGAATAATCGTGGGGATGTAAAATACAGCATAGGGAATAATTTTATAATAACTATATATAATATCAGATGGGTATTAGATTTATCAAGGTGACATAATTGTCTAATCATGGAGTTGTACACCCTTCAGTAATATAATACTCTATGTCAACTATAGTTAAAAAGAAAGAAATAAATAGGTGCCTTTCTTCTTTCTTCTTGCAGACATTCTTACTGCCTTAATTTGAAGGAAATATACCCCAAAGGAAAGGCAGTGTAGGAGGTCTTCAAAAGTTCTTTTTTTAATTTGTTTAGAAAATTAAATTTAACAGGGTGACATTGATCAATAGAAATATATAGGTTTCAGGTAAACATTTCTATAGCATTTGAACTGTGGATTATGTTGTATAGGCATTGCCCAAAATCAAATCATTGTCCTTCACTATATGTTTGTTCCTCTTTACTCTATTCCTCCATCCCCTCTCCCACACTCCCTTCCTTGTTAACCACTTTACTCTTATCTATGCCCATGTATCTCAGTTTTATGCTGCACCTATGTGTTAAATCATATTGTTCTTAGCTTTTTCTAATTTACTTATTTCACTCAGTGTAATATTCTCAAATTCCATCCATGTTGTCATAAATGGCGATATGTCACCATTTCTTTTTCCTTTTTTTTCCACAACAAGCACCACAGTACTGTTTATCTTGCTGTCTACCTACTTTAGTGTTTCCTCTGTTAGTTCTTAGGAACTGTTTTTATTTTTTCCTTCAAGTTACAAGGCTCCATCTACCTTACAACCTCAACAAAAAGAGACTCTAGAGAAATATGGACACTGTCTTAAATATCTGAAAAATTGGCATAAATAAGAGTGATTATTCAAATTGTGTGTGACCCTGGAGAGCTGAAGTGAGGCTAAAGGCATGAACTAATTTGAAAGCAAGTTTTGCCTCAGTGCAGATCTGAATCGTCTCAAGTTTGCAGTAAAACAGGCAGCCTTGGTATGCAAACTCCTTTCGCCAGAGGGCTGCAAGTTGAGGCTGGGAAACCTCTTATAAATGGAACACCTTCACTGGGTTGGGAGATGGCATAATTGAAAGCCAATGAAATCTATATTTAGGAATTCACCTTTGATTGTCCCATTGGACCCTGTTACTTGCAACCCCCAGCAGTTCAGTTGTCAACAATAGGGTAATATCTGTTCTCATGTGAAATGATGTCACCATAGGTTTTTCCCTCTATTTTTGCCTCTTCCTGGTAGTGGGATTTTTTTCCTCCCCTGGAGCTGGAAGCTCCTGTCTAGAGAGGTTTTCCAACTAACCCTGGTACATTAGTACATGGACTCCAGGAAGGATAACCTTATAGAGTTCCCTGTGACCATAACAACATTGACTACAACTTGGCATAATCATCTGTGACCTCTTGGACAGGAGAACATTTGGCTATGGTTTGGAATCAGGTAATTGTGTTGCAAAGAAAGCCTTGAATCTTTGAAACTTGTGAAATTAGATGTGAAGCATAGGTTGCTTGTGACTACTACAAGGAGAATGGAATATTGGGGTGAAATTAGTATCTTGGTTGGGGTTCCTGCCTGGGAGTGGATCAAGCAGTTGAGAGTACTATTGCCAGTATAAGTTGCTAGCTATGGTAGAACAGCCTGGTGAGCCTGGCACAAAACCCAAGGTACATAGGTGATTATGTTTCTTTGTCACAAGCCCATCACAATCTGTCAGCATCATAAAAACCAATTTGGTGGGCAGTATAGTGTTGAGAATTATTGGTAGAAGTAAGAAGAGGCTAAGCATAACCAACAGCCTTATTAATAGGCGGTAAGAACTTAGACTTTAGGTCCTTACAGGCATCAGAACTGAATGGGACTTGAGACAATTAATTATAGAGTATCTAATAGAAGATAAGGAGTTGCAATTAAGGTTAGACTAAGACATGAAAAAATAGTAAGGGGCAAGGTGAGTATTAAAGATTATGTTTGATAGCAGGATTCAGACTACAGTATAGCTGTTAAGTGCTGTGTTGTCGTTCCCCCTGCTCAAAATAAAGTTGTTTTTTAACTATACCTGTCTGCTATACTCTTTAGCAGCCAGGTACACTTGGTCTCATACATGTGAAAGAAAAAAAGATTATGTTTGCACCAGAGTTTGTTCTTGTGTCACAAGATTTCTTGTCTGAGTAAAGTTAAGCAGATGTTTGGACTAAAGAAGACTGTTTCAGCTCTCCCTGACTCTCCGGACTCCAGATTTGGAAGGATAACTTTATTCAGTTTCCACTGAATATTAAGGTTGACTGAATCAGTGGTGCCATTTTTGTATCTTTGTCAGGATTTGAGTAAGAACCAGACATTTAGGAACTCTGTGAGGAGAACTAACTGCACTGAGAGCCAGGAAACAAGTTTGGAGCTGTAACTTGGGTCTGGTTGAAAACAGAGGTACAGGCCCTGGCCCGTTGGCTCAGCGGTAGAGCGTCGGCCTGGCGTAGGGGGGACCCGGGTTCGATTCCCGGCCAGGGCACATAGGAGAAGCGCCCATTTGCTTCTCCACCCCCCCTTCCTCTCTGTCTCTCTATTCCCCTCCCGCAGGCAAGGCTCCATTGGAGCAAAGATGGCCCCGGGCGCTGGGGATGGCTCCTTGGCCTCTGCCCCAGGCGCTAGAGTGGCTCTGGTCGCAGCAGAGCGACGCCCCGGAGGGGCAGAGCATCGCCCCCTGGTGGGCAGAGCATTGCCCCTGGTGGGCGTGCCGGGTGGATCCCGGTGGGGCGCATGCGGGAGTCTGTCTGACTGTCTCTCCCCGTTTCCAGCTTCAGAAAAATACAAAAAAAAAAAAAAAAAAAAAAGAAAACAGAGGTACTTTATGCCTAATGTAGGTTTGGTTTCTGTGTGATTGAGTGCATGTTTTTGTGTTTTATAGCTTAGAATTTAGAGTAGGGAAGTAGTGGTGATATTAGAAGAAACTTGATGTGAGGTATAGCTGTAAATTAAGTAAATGGTCTCCAATGGCAAAGACTAAACACTTTCAGAGGATCACAGTTGTAAGAACTGAGAGTTATTTTGCCTGAAAAAATCCAGGAGCTCAATGGATAGATAAATTGAAAAAATCACATGAATTAATATGCTTGTTTCGGCTTTTACTGTACCAGGGAGACAGCCTTCTCCTATTGATGACAGTAAAACTAGTTTCCTCAATAATCAGCCATTGTATTTTCACAGAAAGTACTTAGAAAAAAACATCAGTGCTAGAGAAATGCATAGGAACTGCACCTACTAAACTCTCCATCCAAAACCTCTTCTGTCCCTGTCCCTGGAATGAAACAGGAGCAATTTTTCATCATTGTGGCTTGCTTACTCCTGCTTTTTAGGGGTCCAAGTTTCACCACCCTTTTCCTTCTCTCTGGTCATTTTTGTCCATTCAATTGTTCAAACCTTTGCTCTTCTGCAAAACCTTTTCAACCCCCACTCCACACCTACACTGCTTGCTCCTTTAACTTTGACTGTCTGAATAGTTTTCACCTGCCTGGAATTAACTATTTTCTTGGCATGGATTATTTTTCTTACTGCAATTATAAGCTGCTCAAGAGAAAAGACTGTTCTGAATTATTTTCTTCCAATCCCCAATAGTTCCTGGTCTAAAGATGGCCAGGAAACTCCCTCTCTTACTGATAAAGTGGGTGCATGAATGGGATCACTAGCCTCAGTCCTCCTTTTTTCTTCCAATAAACTAAATATGTCATGCAAGGTTTCAGGTAGCTCATGGACTTGAAGTACTTGTGGGTCAATAAGCTCACATATATATTATGGCTTTGTTTTTAGAAAGAATGACAGCAGTGGTTTGATGATAAATGATATAATCTGCATCATTTTCCTTTTTGCTGACTCTAATCTAACAATAGTGTTGCATGAAACCCTCACTTCTCTAGAATTTAGGTATTGCCAACAACTTTTTGTGAGATTCAGGGACTCTGGATCAAGAGGCCAAAGATGCCAAGGACCATAGTTAAGAGGCTAGTGGAGGCTAAGACCACATTTCAGAATCCCACCTCTTGGGTTCTGCCTCTGCCTATTTGATCCTTCCATTCTGGCCCCTGCCACAGGAACCTCTGCACTTCTCCAGTTATATATATTTTTTAAAATCTTATTTTTCACTATATGTCAAGATACCCTTTATTCCTCGCCAAATCTGGGGCCCTTTGAATCCTTTGGGAAGTCAGCTCAGGGTCATGAGCAGAGAAAAATGCCTCCTGAATATTCAACATATATATATATATATGATCTTCCCTTAGAAATCAGTGATTACCACCTCTGGAGTCGATTTTGGGGTAGAGTCAACATTTATAATCTCCCTTCAAAGTGTTTCTTTGCGTGTCTCTGTTTTGTGGGTCACTCAAATAAAACACAACTTACTTTTCCTTCCTTCCTTCCTTCTTTCCTTCCTTCCTTCCTTCCTTCCTTCCTTCCTTCCTTCCTTCCTTCCTTTCAAATTTTATTTAGAAAATGAACTTTTGTAGGTTATTTAAAAAAATCACTTTAATAGGTGACATTGATTAATAAGAGAACTAGGTTTCAGATAAACATTTCTAAAGCATTTGAACTGTTGATTACATTGTATACCCATCACATAAAATCAAGTCATTTTCTGTCACCTTATATTTGTCCCTCTTTATACCTTTATCTCCACTCCCTTCCCAATCACTCTCAAATACCCTTCCCCTGGTAACCACTTCATTTTTATCTGTCATGAGTCTCAGTTTTATATCCCATCTATGTGTGAAATCATACACTTCTTAGCTTTTCCTGATTTACTTATTTCACTCAGTATAATGTTCTCATGGTCCACCCATGTTGTCATAAATGTCACTATGTCATCATTTCTTATTAAGAATTTGCCTAGTAACCAGATATTTTATCCATATCTAGGTCTATATTCAAAAGGATTAGCTCTCATTCACAAAATATAGCTTTAATAATTTTTTCTGATAAACCTTTCTATATTAACCTCAGCCATCCTTTTCTCACAAATAAGGATAGCCCAAAAAAGGTTGCAAGATCCTCCAATGTCTTCCTTAAACATTCTTTAACCCATAAACAGCAAGATGGGGCCAAAGCAGACAGATACACACACACACACACACACACACACACACACACACACAAGCACAACAGAAGTTTGCTTGCCTATTTTATGACTGATTGATGATCTTTGATGATGCAATGACATTATGATGATGATAGTAATAATGAATGCCTGCTTATCCCTTAATAAGTTGTTTTTGATATTGGACTGTTCCCTTACTGGCTCCTCTAAAGAAAAGGGGTGCAGTTGCTGGCTCTCTTCACAGTCTTTTCACAACATGGAGTGTGAACAGGAAGTCTTCACACTGCAGTTGAAACAAACACCAGGATTTCTCAGTGACTACTTACTGTAGAGCAACACGTTCTGGGCTGCCAGGTTACATTTCTAGTCCTGCTTCTTTAGATTATTATCTTTGTGGACTTCCTTAAACTCTTTCCATCCCAAGCCTCCATTTATCTACCTGTAAATTAGTGAGGGAGATCGTAAGATACAAAATTTAAAAATAAATTTAAAATAAATATAATAAAAATAAAAATAAGAATATTAGCAGCAGTGGGAAAAACACTCTTAAACTCTGAAAAGCTCAGGGCTCTGTTGTGTTCCCTAAAGCACCTCTAGAGAAGCAGTTCAGCTGCTCTAGCTGTGATTGAAATATCTCCGGATCCCTTTTCCAGGAGGCAGCTGAAAACTCCCAAGATAAAAGGCAGTCTAGCAACCCCCAGACACAACCTCTTTTCCATTATAACTCCTAAGAATAAACTTCATCTCCCTCTTACTGCTGCATCAGACTGTGGGATAATCAGTTGATTTGCAAAAGCTTCCCAAATCTTAAACTCTCCTTGGGCATCATTGTCAGTCTCTCCACTAACCTGCCACATCCAGTTCCCAAACTGTTACTCCCTGGGTGTTGGACAAAAGTGCAGTGTCCTTCTAGGAGGCTGGATGAAGACCCTGGGGTCATTGAAGGCGTTTCTGAAGCTGGTGGTTGCACATAAAAGAAAGCAGAGCATCAGAAACATGCTAGGTTCACCTTCTTCCAGATACTCTCACTTGGTCTCTCAGAGACTCTACAGTGCCCCCCCCCCCATTCTCTAACAGTCTCATTCTCTTTGCATAATAACAACATTTGTGCAAGCCCTTCTTGGAGATCACTGTCCCTAGGCGGCCACCCAGGTGGCTAGTACCAAATGAAGCATCCAGCTTGTCAGTCAGATCACTGTCTGTCCAGATGCCACCGCGGTCACCACCTCCCCTTCTCAGTTCCCAGTGCCACTGCTCCTAGCTGGCATTTCAGGCACGGGTGCAGAAGAAAAAAAGGAGAGTAAGGGAAAAGGGAGGTGACAAAGGCGGATCATGAGAGTTGATGAGAGAAGATCCCCTAAATCTGGGCTTTCAGCTGCAGCAAGAGGGAGGAGGGAGAGTCAGGGAAGAGCAGCGAAAAGAGGGGGCCTGAGGCTCTAGCAGCGAAGATATTGCCAGCCCCCTTAGCTCTCCAGCCAAATGGACAGGGCGCGGGGGAGGGAGGGTTCAGCTGCGGCTCCTCATTGGCTCTCTTGCAAGCTCTAGACATTCTATAAAGGGAGGTTGCAGAAGGTGCTGTCCTCACTGGCTCAGAGCACGGCGTCTGTAGACATACAGACGGATTTACCGACTGATTCAAGGCGCCACATATTTAGTTGGAACGACCCTCAACTACGAGAAGGAGAACGGTGCTGGGAGGGTGTTGCGGGGCGGCGCCTGGCGTTGCGGTTCTGGACTTGGAACGTACACGGCCTGCACACACCAAGCTGCGGAACGTTTGGAGCCACCGCATTCGCCCGCCCGGGAGTTAGACTGCCCAGCTCAGCTTAGCTCTGCGCATTTGCGCACACCGAGCAGGTCCAGCGGGTGTTTTTTGCTTTCCTTCTTGCGGGTCCCCTCTGCTTACCCTATCATCCACCCCATCCCACACCTTGGAGAGCGCATTCTCTATTCACAGCTGCAGAAGGCTGAACAGCACTCTCCAAGAGCTCTGTGGAGACCCCTACCCCTCCTCTCTTCACCCGGCTCTCCCTGACCCAGTAGCTTAAGGATTTGGGAGTTTCCCAAAGGCTTCAAGCTGGACGCCCCGACCATCGAATCGCCCCAAGGGGTTTTCCCGAACCCCAGCACCATGAGCTATGAGGACGAGCTGACCCCCGAAGCTCTGAGTGTGCCGAGCGGGTTTGATGATCTGATCACCTCCACCGCTTCCCAGGTGCTGCAGGCTATTTCTAATGCCGCGCCTGCTGTTGGTAGCTCAGGCCGTGATAGCATGCTTTCTATGATCCATAAGCTACCAGACCATCTCTCAAACATGGACAACCTGGCTGACACATCAGGTCCCATGGCTCCAGAGATGGTGTCCCAGGATGAGCAGGTACATTTCTGGTTAGTAATAGGGTACACCATAGTGGTATTTGCTGCCATACTAGGGAACTGGATCTTAAACCATGTGATTATGAAGTACAAGAAGATGCACACTGCCACCGGCCTCTTTGTGGTAAACATCTCCGTGACCAACATGATGCTGGCTTTTCTCAGCTCGCCCTTCACCATGGTAAGCTGGGTGTAGGGGAGTGCGAGCTGGGGCTCAGACTATGGGAGCAGAAACACAACTTGACACTTGCAACAGAGAGAGCCGCGGGGTAGGAAGAAGCGCTGAAGCGGGTAGCGTTGATTGGGAAAGTGCGTAGAGAGGAATTGCTGAGAAATTTTATAAACTGTTTGGAACTCGGGAGGGGGTTGGCTACAGGCATGATTGTGATTGTGTTTGCTAAATTAATCTCCTGCCTTAGCAGAGACTGAGAAGCTTAAGTGGCTCAAGGAAGCAGGGTGAAGGGGAGAGGGCTATTAGAGTGAGCTTTGTCTCAAAGACTTAGCCTGTTTCCCCATCTTTTACAGGTAGTGCTTGGAATGGACTGTGGCTAACAATTTTTGTGATTTGGGGTCTGCATCTTCAAGTTAGTCTGTTTTTGTGGGGAGAAATGGAAAAGTCTAGGGAGATGCAGTGTGAAAATATTTCCTTCCTAAGACAAAAATGTTAGCAGTTTGGTGAAACAAGGAGGCTTATTTACTTGTGTTTTTAAGTTTGTAAGAGAACACCCAGGGATGAGTCCTTGTGCCTCACCATGTCCTTTCTCCAACAGGTGCGCTATTTGTGTAATTCCTTGATGTTTGGGAAGCTGACATGCCACCTCAGTCGTTTTGCTCAGTACTCTTGTGCCTATGTAACTGTGATGAGCATGGCTGCTATTTCCCTAGACCGACATCGGGTATGTGTTAACCAGGGCTTTTGAAGTCTTATAAAGGGGTAGGTTTCTCTTCTAGGCAGATGGAAGCAGCTAAGAGCACAAATAATTTAAAATGTTCTTTGAGTTCCTTGAGACAATCTACGTGCATGCAGGACAATCTACATTATATCTACATATAATACATTATATCTACAATTTACATATATATACACACACAAACTCATAAATACATATATATGCTTAATTTAGAAGTATTGCAAAATGTAAATTATAGACTTTCACCATATCAAATATTATGTAATAAAAATACCCTCATGTTTGATATGGTGCTATGGAAACAGATACAGCAATAAACAAATGATAAAAAAAAAAACCTGTTCTTCTTCTCTTTTGGAAAACATTTTTTATTTGCTGCATTGCAGGACCAGCTAATGGAAGAAATAAGGAAAGGATGAGTCAGAAGAGGGTGTGGCTTCAGGGCTGGTAGTGGGTTGAGTCTGGGAGGTGGGTTTGAAGTCTGTGAGTGAGGGCTGAACAAATATAGTAGAAAGAAATTGAAAAATTAAGAAATAAAGAGTTGGGAGGAGGAATGGAAATGACTTAAGAAGAAGAAAATAAATGGGTCTGGGGTGAGAATCTGGGAGGAATTACATTGTTAACCAGTTGAGAGGGAGCCAGGAAACAAGTTAGGTAGGAGGAATATAGAAGGAGATTGAAGGAGTTGTGGCTGGAACCGTACTTCAGGGGCCATGGAGAAAGGAGATGAAGGAAGATGATAAAGGTATAGAGAAAAGGAAGGAGAGCATGAGAAGAGAGGAAGGGAGGGAAGAAAGTTTGACTACAGAAGGATCAAGATGGGAAGGGATGGAAGGAAAAGGGAGAGGGACATAAAGGGAACCAAGTGGGAGAAAGGGTGGAGGGATGTAGAGTACTGATTCATCAATATGTGATAAATAAAAAAATAAGTTACACTTTTGGACATTCATCCTTCTTGACTGAACTCCCAATTTGGAGACAGAAAGAAACTTTGACATCAGTCCACTTCTCATTTAAATGTTTCTCTCTACACTACTAACTTTGCTTTTTCATAAAACAAAATGCCACTCATTTGCTGTCAGCAGAACTAGTATCCAAAGCACATTACTCACCCACCTCCCAAGTCTTTTCACTTTCACAAAAGAATGTCAGTTGAAGAATGACTAGTAAGTAACCCTAATTTGCACTGTTGAACTGGATTGGTGTCTTTTCTTCCAGGTGATGCTATATCCCCTGAAGTCCCGAATTACTCCAATGCAAGGCAATGTTTGCATCATTCTCATCTGGATTGTGAGCACTTGTGCTGCTTTACCACATGCAATTTACCAAAAATTTTATCAAGTGGAGATCGGGTAAGAGGAACACAGGATGGTCAGTGTCTAGATTTCAGCAACTGATGACCTTGGAAGCCTCCTGGAATAAGGGGAATGGAATAGGGGTTAGAATAGTGTATTTCAAAACATGGGCACAAAAATAAATTTCTCTAAACTAGAACATATTATGAGTACCCAAAGATTTTCATGGCAGTCGATTGTTAGGCATACCACTTGCTGTTTGGGGTCCATTGTTTCCCTATATAGATATCATATGAAAGATCTGGAATTGGTTTAGCCTAAAGCTCCCGGTTTATAACTCTAGTGTTCACTCCTAGCACAGAGACAAATAGTAAATATGTCTCTTTATTAAGGCCTATTGTTATAATACCTAGCTGTGGGGCTGGGGGTAAAGGAAAATCAAGTTAATGTTTCTTTCTTTCTTATAACCTAGAAACGTCACTGAAGAAACTGTATGCCTCCCCAGTTTCTCATATACTTCAAAATCCACATGGAAATACCTTGACTTGACCACCTTTTTGCTCTTCTTCATCTTTCCATTGATGGTGCTGATGGTTGTCTATGGTCATGTGGCCAAGAAACTGTGGATCCATAATGCTGTTGATGACATCAACATCCACACCTACATTTGCCAGCGTGGGAAGAAGAAGCAGAGCCTGAAGATGTTGCTGATGGTGGTGCTTGTCTACACTATCTGCTGGCTTCCCCTCAACCTCTATCTGGTGTTGTTATCCAGTGAATCCATTTCAAGCCACAATGGTCTCTATTTCTTTCTCCACTGGCTTGCAATTAGCAGCACATGTTACAATCCTTACATCTATTGCTGGCTCAGTGATAGCTTCCATATTGAAGTTCAGAAGGTCATCATGGAAATCCAGAAGATGCTGCTAAATGGAATCAGCCGCCTGAGAGGAGAGCACCGCCAACTGAACCCTGTCTCACCCACTGCCAGGGTGGATTCTAATCCTGTAGTCCCCAAATTTCCACGATTTAAAGATTTTGATGAGCTACCCAGTCCTCCTCCTTCCCCAGAGGTGGAAACCTCCTTTCTCTACCCAACAGTGCCTAGAGTTTAAGCTGCCCAGACCGCGATAGATTATCCATCCTCAAAAACTCAGATAGGGTGGGACCAAAATCATTGTTTCATTCATTTTCTATGGTTGGGGGAAATGGAGGAAGGGGTTGGAATGTGAGGAGACCATGTGAGCCACCATATGTGTCTCACTTGTTCTTTCATTTTCTTCTGTCTTTACTCCTCTTTCCTTTCCAACATTTCCTTTCTCCCTGCAGTAAGCAAAACTGAAGATATATATTAGATGTACAGGCTCTTAAGAGATACTTACATAACTCAAAGGAAAGTTACACTTTGACTTGGGTCTCCTGAATTTTATCTCTGATTCTGTTCCTTTTTTCATTTTTTGTATGTCTATCTGGCCATGGCACTTGTCTCAGGGGTTGCAAAAACCCCAGAGATTACTTATATTTTATTTAATGGAAAAGAATGTAATGTCCATATTGTGTCCATAATATTCCCAGAGAAGTGATATAAGAAAAATGTATAGTTTCTGAAATTTAATTGGGTTATCTGGGAACTTAGAGCTCCCTGTAAATGCAAATAATCTTAGCTCGTTATGACAGAATGAGAATGAGAAATCTTACAAGAAAAAACAAGGCAGTTAAATAGTTAGCTCCACATCACCAGGGCTAATTTTCCAGATTGCAAATATAATAACTTTATGATGGCTTTCTTTTTAGTACACCAACAATTCAAGTACCCATCTCAGCACTGCAAACTCAAAAAAGAAAATCTCTTGTTTCTTGACCCCATATTTAACATCATACCTTGTCTCATATAAACTAGTACTGTCTAGTCTTGTCTTTCTTTTTCCAGAAAAAGTGAAAGTGTAATGTGTTCATTGTTGATTTTTTTTCATCTCTCTAGCCTATGAGGATGACATTTCAAGAGAGACAAGAAGGAAGTAACTGTCACTGCCTTTCATGTGGAGACAATGCTATTAAGCCTTTTTTGAAGGTACAGCTTGTGTATGTCAGGAAGATGCCAAGACGAGGGTGGGTTCTTTTCCCCCTGTTCTTGATTCCCTTTCTTACCCCCATGTCTTCCTCTCTTTCATCTCTTCCCTTTTGTTCCCTCCTTCCTTCTATCTCATTTCCCTGGCATCTTTTCCTCCTTTGCTTTTTCTGTTCCACCCTTCTCTTCTTCCTACTCCTACAAATTTATTTCTTCTTTCCACTCTCTTTCCATGTCTCCTTTGTTCCCTTTCCTCTCTTCTTTTCCCTCTTTCCCCTATTTCTGTCCATCTTAATTTCTCCCTCTTCTTCACTCCTTTCCTCTTCCCTTAATTCTGTTTCATTTTCTCCTCTCCTTGCTCTTCTTATTGCCCCTCTTCTTCCATCTCCAACTTCCTCAGCCTTTCTCAGTCTCTTCTTTCTTCAGCACTCCTTCTCTAATTCTTTCTTTTGTCTTCATTCCTTCTCTGTTTTTTATCTGTGCATCTTTTATTTCTTCGAACTCTAATGCATAGTTTAAACTACTGCTTCCGCATTGCATTTTAGCTATGGTTTGTCAATTTCCTCCCATATTTCTCTTCTCTTCAGAATTCAAACTCCTCTCACCCTTAGTGGAAGCCTGAGGATGTGGGGGGTACAGTCTCTGGATATAAACTTTGCAATCTCTGTCTTGCTCCATAGGCTTTTTTTTTTTTTTTTTTTTTTTTGGTGGAATGTGTAATGACCCAAGGGATTGGTGGCCATTGGTTACATTTTCTCTTCTATATATCTTTCTCATTTAATTCAAACCATAGAAAGTGACTTCCAATTGTGCCCTCCTGGGATATAGGATGGCTCACTGCAGGATTATGGAGGAAATGGTCCAGACTTAGGCTGTACCCTCTGTGTCTGTTGCAAAGTGAGTACCATTCAGTGGCACCGAGAACATGACTTAGTTTACTTTGGAGGAATAGTGCTCAATTCAGGAAGGTTTTTTTTTCTAGCCACTCATGTTTTATTTTGTTTTGCTAAAAAAATCTTTCTATTTTTACAGAATTCTAACTTTTGCTTATCTCTTACTCTCCTTCACCCTCTCTTTCCCATAGTCACTCCCCCAAAGAAGGAACATAACTTCTTAAAATATAAAACTAATAATTAACAACAACGATAATGACATACTTTTATCACCACAGCATGACCTTGGAGAGTCTTAGGAGTTCCAGGCTCAGCTGATGGGCTTCAGACTTTTACTTCTGCATTTATTGTGAACTGCATAGTGACTGTCCAAACTTACTGGTTTTAGCAGTTTTGAGAACAGGTTATTGATTTTTTAGAGTGTATATGTGTTTCTCCTTCCATTTCTTTCTTAATCATCTCCCTTTTCTTTTCTTCATCTTAATTTTTTTTTTTTTACCAAAGAAATATTATTCAAAGTTTATTAAATCTTTGAGTTTCCTCTGGAAAAGAGCAACCCGGGGCATGAAGCAGGCTAACTGGAGTTTAGCTTCTGACTGGTCATCTTATCTGGTGAAAGCAAAAATTAGATACTTTGAAGTTAAAACTCCAGTTATTTATGAAAATTTTCCATACGTGCTTAAGTATTGCATCCATTTTTTATATCAAGAACAATTTGAGGAGATAAAAAGTGTAGTTTAGTCTCTGTTTCTTTCTATTTTCACTCTCATTGATGAATCTTTATCTCCTCTCTATTCCTATGGTCACTACCAAAACAAACAAAAAAGTTAAAAAAATAAAATACAAAGAACTATAGTCACACAAGTACAGGACTAAATATTTAGAGAAGTCCTGGACTAAGTAGATGACCATATCTACTGGTGACATCATTGTAAATTGCACATAACTTTTCAGCTTCAGCTGTTTTTAAAATTAGTCTTTGTGAGTGGTGAGCTCTGCTGATATCTTTTCTTTCCTTATTTAAATCCTCGTTCTTCTAAGGACAGAGTTGTCTTTTTCATTCTCCTTTTGGCAAGATGGATACATCCCAGAATGATCAGGCTGACTATCTAAGGCTCTGCCTCCCCACGAGAGGGCAGAGTGAAATTATCTTGAGGTAGCTAGTGTTTCTTAGAGGAATTATACCTTGCTCTGACATGCTCCTTTACCTGCTTAGACTTAAATGAAATTTAGAGAAAAGAGCTGTCATTTTAATTTAAACAACTATTGAACTATTGTGCTATTTATGTTCACGTAACATTTTCTCATTCCCAGGTAAATCACTCCCTATTCCTACCTTTATTCTCCAAAGAATCAGAACCCCGTCCCTTAGTAAGGCTGGAGGTCTGGAATGTACTAAGTTTGACAGATGATTTAGCTTCAATGTTTGCTGCTGCCTTGACTTTGCGTACCCAACAGGTTTGATGATGGACAGGATCCTTGAAGAATTGGGTCTCTCGGTAGTTTGAGATTTTTGTGGGGTTTGTTTAGATTTTTTCAGCAGCAATTAATCTGAACTTAACACCCAGACAAGTCTGGGGGTGCTAACTCTGTAATTAGTTTCTGGCTGGAGGGCTTATTTGGTTGGAATATGGTGCTAATGAGCGCTAGGTCTTGGCTCTAGCCCATGTACAGCCATTCAGCTTTGTGGGTTTGAGCATGGTGCTAAAGAACTATGGAATTTCAGTTTCAAAACTCCATGTGTGTCTGTTTACAGACTGCACCACTCACCCTAGCCAACCTTTTTCTGAACATGGGTTATCAACCATTGAGAAGATCCAACAAAACTGTTCTTTGAATAGCCCTGAAAAATTACTTTTCACTTCCAGGAGAAACAATTTAAAGCGTATTACCCATTGATAGTGTGATAGCAGTGTCACCTTCTTATCAGGAGAACAACATTTTTGAAATGTATAACTGAACAAAGAGAATTCCAGCAATGGTGGATGAGAGAAGTTGCCAAATTCTCCCCTTTCACATATTCAACTGCACATACCAGCCTTTGTCCAATGCCATAAAATTGTATCTTGGTCCAGTCCAGGACATTTAAAGAAATGTTTTTATGAGATTAAGATCTACATGTAGCTTGTCTAGTTTCCCAACTTAATGGGACAGGATGGACTAGAGAAATTTATCCCCTGACATATATATTTGGGATGCTGGTAATTTGTTGCTGATCATTTGTATATGTGTAATATGGATTTACTTTTAGGTGTTCTGAGTTGAAGACCTCTCTGAGAATTTCCTTCCCTCCTGTACTTATCTTTTGTGTGCTGTCACACACACACTCATTCATATAGATGCATGCACTGACACATATACACATATACCTATACATACATACTTATACATGTGTGAACACACATATACCCCCACATATATAAACATACATATATGTACACATATACATAAAAGTATACACACAGATTTACTGTATTTTAAAACAAAAATGACCAGATCTTTTCATAATGCATATTTCAAATCTAAATTTTAATTTTGTCATACTTTCAATCAATTAACTGTTTGAATAAATTAACTGTGATTAAATGACTATTTTGTACATTGCTGTAGTTGCTGACCTTAAGTTATTAAAATCTGTGTAGCACTTACATTTTTGGCCTTATAACATGATAATTGTCCTACTAACAAATGGGTATAATAATATGAATTGGACTCTGAGACAAAGCCTCATTGAGGGACAACTGTTGTCCTCTCGGTCACATGAGGAAGGGAAGGAGACAAACCCAGTCTGGACAGTTTGAGAGTGGGGGTGAAGTTGTTTATTCTGATAACTCTTGTTGAGTTTTCTGTGTCTAGTTAAAACTTCCTGTCCTATTAATTGTAATAGAATTATCTTATATGTGATGATAACTTTGTGATTTTCCAAGTAAGACCTTCCTGTGTTTTCCAACAAATTTATTGTCAATATTTCCCCCATATTAAAAAACTAAAGACTTTCAGGGGTTTACATAAGACTTCAGGTTTCACTTGCAAATATGCTGGTTAATGGGCCTATTCTCTGAAAACAGCAAAGCACTGGATCAACTATTGTTGTTCTGCAGCTTGGAAAGGAGCCTTGTTATATCCTAGAGAAAGCTAGATGCTGAAGAAAATAGCCTTATCTGGATGTCCAAGGTGGATACTGAGGGAAAAATTGTAAATACAGTAAATCTGTGTGTATACTTTTATGTATATGTGTACATATATGTATGTTTATATATGTGGGGGTATATGTGTGTTCACACATGTATAAGTGTGTATGTATGTATAGGTGTATGTGTGTGTTTGTGTATATGTGTCAGTGCATGCATCTGTGTGAGTGTGTGTGTGACAGCACACAAAAGATAAGTTTCTTGACAAAATAGATGCAGATTCTGAAGGAAGTGCCCCTACTTAGATTTATATAAATAGATATATGTTAAATAGACTAGTTGAAATGTTGTAGCAGCCTGGCTAGATAGCTCAGTTGGTTAGAGCATCATTCTAAAGCACAGAGGTTGTCGTTTCAATCTCTAGTCAGAGCACATACAGGAACAGATTGATGATCTTGTCTCTCTCTTGCTTCAATCAATAAATAAAAAAATTTAAAAAGAAATGTAGAAGAATTTACAAGTAAGGAGCAACTCTAGCTATTATTTTGAAATTAGATCCTACTAGAAGTAAAGTTGTTATTGGTTTGAATGTTTTTGTTGAATGATCTAAGAAGTCATCCAAGAGAGAGGTAGAGGTCGAGCTCGCCCACAAGGTCTTCGCTTTAGAGGGATTTCCCACTAAAAACACTTATCTCAAGGTAATATAAAGCCTTCATTAAGAGTTGGAAAACTGTGAATATGTTTTTTCTGCTTTTACTAAGAGACTATGTTTGTAAAGATCTTTGTACCTGCAACTTGGAACTCAAGTAGAAAAGTATAATATTAAAAACACCCTGAATAAAATAAAAATTTAAATACAAATCAAGTGAAATATAAAATAGCCCAGAAGGAATGAATGAAGGAAGGAAAGAAAGAAAGAAAGAAAGAAAGAAAGAAAGAAAGAAAGAAAGAAAGAAAGAAAGAAAGAAAGAAAGAAAATGCCTTTGATTTTATAAGATAGTTAGTGAAGTGTATTTTCTACTCCAGCACCTGCCTAAGAAATGCTTCCTGGACCCTCCATGAGATGAAAATGAACTTGATACTTTAATGACTTTCAGCTTTTCAGCATTTTTCACTGCTCTGTCCTTGCTTACAAGCTCTGTGGAATGATTGAAACATCCTAAGTGTTTGTGCACACTCATACCCCATAGCAACTATATGATGTAAATATAGGTGTGGTGTGGACTGTGTTGGAGTGAAGACTTCCGGAAGAACTGTGATTTGCCACATTTTCTGTATACAAGCAGCAGCAGCAGTGTTTAAATGGCACAGGAAGTAAAAGCTTCCTTCAGAGATACTGACAAAATGCATTGGACATCCTGACAAAGAGGAATGAGGGAAGTCTCACCTTTTTACAACAGGAGAATGAACATTATTTTCAGTTACTAACAGGGGTATTTGTGATACATATTTTCTTGTTACTGTGCTTTAAATATGCTCTACTAATTTTACTGTTCCTCTGTAACCTCATTTAATGTTTGATTCTAGATTTTGGGTTGGGCTGGGGAGGGATTACAGGGTTTATGGGTAGTGTAGTGGGTGGGAGTATGGGAGGCGGGAGTAGATTAGAATATATATGTATTCGTACACTAAATAAAATATTTGTTTAAAGCAATTTCAAGCTCTTCTTATATGAATTGATCTGGCTGACAGAGCGTGGAGTGTTGTTTACATCAGTGAGTATTTATGATCCACAGTACCTATCATAAGTGCCAACAAATTATTGTTAGCACCAATTTAACATCAACAGGAATCTCCAATTTGGGGTGTGGTGAAGAAGGAAACTCTATTCCAGGGGTCCCCAAGCTTTTTACACAGGGGGCCAATTCACTGTCCCTCAGACCGTTGGTGGGCTGGGCTATAAAAAAAAAACTATGAACAAATCCCTATGCACACTGCACATATCTTATTTTAAAGTAAAAAAACAAAACGGGAACAAATACAATATTTAAAATAAAAAACAAGTAAATTTAAATCAAGAAACTGACCAGTATTTCAATGGGAACTATGGGCCTGCTTTTGGCTAATGAGATGGTCAATGTGCTCCTTTCATTGACCACCAATGAAAGAGGTGCCCCTTCTGGAAGTGCAGCGGGGGCCAGATAAATGACCTCAGGGGGCTGCATGTGGCCCGTGGGCCGTAGTTTGGGGACCCCTGCTCTATTCGGTGCAAACATTGATACATCGTGGTTGTGAAAACAGCACAGCTGTGAGGTGGAGGCTCTGCTCTGCTCTGTTCTACTCCACAATGGTCTTCTCCAATCTGGTCAGTTCTGTTCTGCTCCAATGAGACACATCTTAAATGTTTCAGCCAGGGAAATACAGTTTTCAGTTTTCCATGAAAAGTGCTCTCTCCTAGCCAGAGGAGAGCTGGATTATATTGACAGAAGTACCTGCCTCTGGTTCCTGATAAGTCTGTCCTCATGCAAATGAGAATGCCAAATCCTTACAGTTTGATTTCTGCTCCAAAAGGCGTTGTCCTGATTGGCCAGAGTAGAACCACTCTGATTGGTCAAAGCTGATGTAGCTCTAATTGGATGGTGATGCTTGGTCTTATTGGTTAGACTACAACTCCAAGAACTTTTATGTAAGGGTTGGTTCAAATTGCACAAATGCAGTGCAAGCAGTTCAGTGCAGAGGCAGGCTTCACCGGGAGTACAGTTTGTATGAGAATCCAGGTGCAAAAATGTCTGCTAGAATCAGCTTTTATTCTTTATTTTATTTTCTTTATTCTTTAATTTGAGCCCAGTTAGTGACTGGAGTCCTTCTTAATTTTCAGGGCTTACATAAGTTACCAACTACTGAAAACTTTTTATGTGCTAACCTTATGGGTATTGAAGTGGGGGTGGATGAGTGTAGAGGTAAAACATAAAAGCAAATCCACAGGCTCTCCTGTTACCTCCTGGATGAGGCACAGGAGGCCCAGCTTTGGACATTTATTAAATTCCAGGGTATGCAAAGGTGGTTAAGCAAGTGGTTTGGGGAGTCTGGATCTGAACTTGGGAATGAAGAGGTGATATTGCTTGTCATTTTTGGAGAGAGAAACTTCCTTTCCTGTAAGAACTTGGTACTTAAAGGGAGATATGGGCGATCCCAAACTCTCCTAGCTTCATGTTGTGTGGTCATTGCCTAGGTTGACACACAACCCCCTAACAGCCCCAGTGTCACAGAACCTATGCTTTCCCCTACTCCTTATGGCCTTCCAAAGACCTCAATACAGTTTTTTCCCGACAATAATGCCCAAACTTCCCAGGTGTAGGTCTTGTAAGTGAGCATCCTTAAGATTCCAGGATCTCCAAATATCCCATTTCCCTGTTCTAGGATGGCTGTTAGTAGGAAGAGACAGGTCAGACCCACAAGTGGTGATGGTTTCTGGCAAGACCTGAACACTGCCTCTTGAATTCAGACAAACAGACCAATGTTCCATAGTTTATGGGATATCCTATGCTCCATCTCTTCCTCCAGGTATCTAGAACATGAGGATCTCTGTGTCCATGGCCAGAACTCACAAGCTGCATGAAGGGAAGCGGTCGTGTATCTCTAGCTGTCATAGGGAGCTGCTGGTTGAAACAAATGCAGCCTTTAATAATTGGCTAGCAACCTGTTGCTCTGCCTTTCATAATCTAACAGTCCTGGTTCTTCAAGTGGCAAGAGAGGGGATATCCCTTTTAAGCCATATTGAGGATTGGCTAGGATGGCTAGACAGAGATGAGTACCGCAGGCCCTGGGAGCAAATACTGTCAGCCTCCTTTAGAAAGAGTATAAAATGCCAGATATTTCTGGTACAAAAGGGTACAAAATTATCATTTAATCAGCCTCCAGATTAGTTTAGTTCTGTGGAAGTTGCAAAAAAAACATTATTTTCTGAGTTGTTTAATATAATTTTTTTTGTACTTACATCGAGGCTTTTTCTTCTTCTTTTTTTTTTTACTTATTGTATATCTGTAACAGTTTGCATGGCTTTCAGGGCACAGTTAAACACCTGTGCTTACAGCAACTGCCATGAGCATGTAGCTGCCGATGGATTTTCTGCATCCAACCTATGGAAGTTGTGCTGAGTGCAGAAGGCTAGAAAATTCCAGCTGCACCACTTCCGTGGTACCTGACCCAGGCTGCAGAGGCAGGCCAGGTGGAGGTGGAGAATAGACAAAGAGGGGTGGAGTTGTGTGGCCATACCCACATGGCATACCCCTTGGCTGGCCCTGGTGGCTGATGGAGGAGGCTCCTGGGCTAGTTTCTTGGGCACTTGCAGCTGTGCATGCTTTAGGTCTTGCATGCCAGTCCTAAAACCCATGGTATTAGCTTGACACCCCTCATTTCATTGCCCCATATGCACCGACCTTTTGTGTGAGATCTGAATTGTGAGCCGCCATGGCAGCAGCACTGGGAGCAAAGACACCCTGGGCAGGTGGGTGGAAAGTGCATCCTACCATTAATGTATGCTGAGATAGAAGCTGCTGGCATTGTTGCTAGGCAACAATACAGGGGTGCTCAGCCCACACTCATGAAGCTGGATCCAAGAGGAATTACAGATTTGAAACAGTAACAAAGTAGGAGAGAGAAAAAGAATCAGAAAATGTAAACAGGTGTCAGTAGAGGGACAACTGAGAAAACATTCCAGCCCCTGCCTCAAGAAAAAGGATGAGGTCATAATTCTTACCACAAGCTACTACTTCTTCTGTCCCACATAGGGCACCAGATGTTACCGGTCAAAATGGAGTCCTTTAATGCAGTCAGAAAAAGAGCAGGTATAGGAACCACATATGAAGAAATGTAGGCTTTCACAGTAAGACTTGGGTTTGAAATTGGAGACTGCCCATAGTTTCCCAGTGTCTCCTTTCCACCTGTCCTGCCAAGGGAAAAGTTCAGTCTTATTCTTAATAAACATAGTATAAAGACCAAAGTTCAGATATTCTGCACAATGATTTAGTCCATATCAAATTTCAGTCCAGTCCAGGTGCTGCTCAAAGTTTGTACTTGAGAAAGCATGCAGCTACTGGCCCACAGACAGCTTCCCAGCAATGCAGCATGGATGCTTCCCAGTGAATAGAGCAAGCATGCGTTCCTAAGTGAGACCAAAAAAAAAAAAAAAAAAAAAAAAAAAAAGGGAGAGAGAAGGGCCAAATCTTTGTCAGGCCTGTGTTTATATTTGTGGACTGGGAAAAACTAACTTTTCCTTAGGCCAACCAATTGCTTCTTTCCTTTTTAATTTTTAAATTTTATTTAGAAAATTAACTTTAACAGGGTGACATTGATCAATAAGAGTACAGGCCCTGGCCGGTTGGCTCAGCGGGAGAGTGTCGGCCTGGCGTGCAGGAGTCCCGGGTTCAATTCCCGGCCAGGGCACATAAGAGAAGCGCCCATCTATCTGCTCCTCCACCCCTCCCCCTCTCCTTCCTCTCTGTCTCTCTCTTCCCCTCCAGAAGCTGAGGCTCCATTGAAGCAAAGATGGCTTGGGCGCTGAGGATGGCTCTGTGGCCTTTGCCTCAGGCACTAGAATGGCTCTGGATGCAACAGAGCAACGCTCCAGAGGGGCAGAGCATCGTCCCCTGGTGGGCATGCCGGGTGGATCCCGGTCGGGTGCATGCGGGAGTCTGTTTGACTGCCTCCCCATTTCCAGCTTCGGAAAAATGAAAAAACAAGAAAAAAAAAAACAAAAACAAACAAACAAAAAAGAGTACATAGGTTTCAGATGTACATTTCTATAGCATTTGAACTATTGATTATGTGTGTGCCCATCACCCAAAGTCAAATCATTTTTGTCACCTTGTATTTGTCTTTCTTTACACCCTTATGCTCATCCCTTCCCCCTCCCCATTCACTCAAGTCCCCTTTCTCCTCTCCCAGGTTCCCTTCTCCCTGGTAACCACTTCACTTTTATTATTTTCATTAGACTCAGTTTTATATTCCACCTATGTGTGAAATCATACAGTTCTTAGATTTTTCTGATTTACTTATTTCATTTAGTGTAATGTTCGTAAGATCCATCTATGTTGTCCTAAATGTCACTATGTCATCATTTCTTATGGCTGAATAATATTCCATTGTATATAAGTGCCACATCTTCTTAAAATTTTGTGGGCTTGCAATGATTCCTCCCACTAACCAATCAGATATTTTTACTAGGCTGGATTAACAAGTCTCTATAGTTACCATCTTGGCTATCACTGCGCATACCTTAAAGTGGAAGCACAGAAGTATCTCTCTCCACATTCTGAAATTGGATTGGTTGTACCCTGAGAAGCTGGAAGAAACTGTTTTTCCTAACCAGTTTGGGGGTTAAGTCCCAAGACAAAATGGCCTAATGAACCTGTAAATGCTATAGCTTCCTAGAAAAGTGAATGCTGTAGGTTCTTATTGAAGCAGGCTTTCCAGTATATTAAATTTAATGCCTAATTCACTTTACTCCCTTTTCTTATTAATATGTATTTACTTACCTACATTACCAGAAATAATAAGGGAAACAGCTCTATATTAGAGGAAAGTAAATGTGTTTTTTTTCTTAGATATAAGATATGAAGGTGTATTTTCTTTCTTCCTTTCTTCTTTCTGAGAGGCAGAAGAGAGAGAGACAGAATCATCTAGCTGCTCTTGTATATACCCTTACCGGAGATCAAACTGGCAACCTCCATATTCTTGGATGACACTACAGAGCTATCCAGCCAGAGCATGAAAGTGTGTGTGTTTTCTTTTTTTTTTTTTTTTTTTTTTTTTCATTTTTCTGAAGCTGGAAACAGGGAGAGACAGTCAGACAGACTCCCGCATGCACCCGACCGGGATCCATCCGGCTCGCCCACCAGGGGACGAAGCTCTGCCCATCCTGGGTGTCGCCATGTTGCGACCAGAGCCACTCTAGCGCCTGAGGCAGAGGCCACAGAGCCATCCCCAGCGCCCGGGCCATCTTTGCTCCAATGGAGCCTTGGCTGCGGGAGGGGAAGAGAGAGACAGAGAGGAAAGCGTGGTGGAGGGGTGGAGAAGCAAATGGGAGCTTCTCCTGTGTGCCCTGGCCGGAAATCGAACCCGGGTCCTCCGCAAGCTAGGCCGACACTCTACCGCTGAGCCAACTGGCCAGGACGTGTGTGTGTTTTCTTAAGAAAAGGTAGAATAATTTTTGTTTAAATTAGAATTTCTATTTTTTTTTTTTGACACAGAGAGTCAGAGAGAGGGACAGATAGGGACAGACTAACAGGAAGAGAGAGAGATGAGAAGCATCAATTCTTTGTTGCAGCTCCTTAGTTGTTCAATGATTGCATTCTTATATGTGCCTTGCCTGGGGGCTAAAGCAGAGCAAGTGACCCTTTGCTCAAGTCAGCGACCTTGGGCTTCAAGCCTTTGACCTTTGGGCTCAAGCCAGTTATCATAGGGTCATGTCTATGATCACACGCTCAAGCCAGGGACCCCGCACTCAAGCTGAATTAGTCTATGCTCAAGCCAGATGAGCCCTCACTCAAGCTGGCAACCTCCGGGTTTTGAACCTGAGTCCTCCACAGCTTAATCTGACGCTCTATCCACTGTGCCATCATCTGGTCAGGAAGAATTTATAATTTTGAAGGACAAATTAATTGTATATAAAAAAGTTGATGAGATAAGTTTAATTTGTTTTTTTTTTAAGTTTTTTTTTAAATTTATTCATTTTTAGAGAGGAGAGAGAAAGACAGAGAGAGAGAAGGGGGGGGAGGAGCTGGAAGCATCAACTCCCATATGTGCCTTGACCAGGCAAGCCCAGGGTTTCGAACCGGCGACCTCAGCATTTCCAGGTCGACACTTTATCCACTACGCCACCACAGGTCAGGCGAGATAATTTTACTTTGTATAATCAAGTTGGCTAAAACTTGAATTTTTATTGTAAAGCTTTTAAAATTTATTGTTGGGGAAGAAGAGAGAGAAAGAGGAAGGAGAGAGAATGAATAGCATCACCATGCAGTTGCTTCACTTTAGTTGTTCATTGATTGCTTCTTGTGCATGCTTTGGCTAGGGAGCTCAAGCTGAGCCAGTGAGCCCTTGCTCAAAGTCAGCAACCTTGGTTTTAAGCCAGACACCTTGGGCTTCAAGCCAGCACACTTAGGATCATGTCAATGATCTCATGCTTAAGCCAGTGACCTTGTGCTCAAGTTTGTGAGCCCGCATTCAAGCCATTGAGTCTTCCCTCAAGCTGGAGACCTCAGTCTCAGTGTTCCAGGTCGATACTCTCCACTATACTACCACAGGTCAGGCCATTGTAAGGGTTTTTTTTTTTAATTTTTCTTTTATTAATTTTTAGAGAGGAGAGAGAGAGAGAGAGAAGGGGGAGGGAGGAGCAGGAAGCCTCAACTCCCATATGTGCCTTGACCAGGCAAGCTTAGGGTTTTGAACCGGCGACCTCAGCGTTCCAGGTCGACGCTTTATCCACTGCGCCATCACAGGTCAGGCTGTAAGGGTTTTTAATTGAGTTTTGATATGATAAATGTACTTATGTCTAAAACTGATACTTGATTTTCTTTAGATTGCTAAAATGACAAAAAAAATTTAACTATAGCTCTACTTCTAATAATATATTGTAAAAACTTTTCTGTGTGGACATTAAATATATTTGAGCCATATGAAATGTGCTTCACATTGTCTTCATCAGTCTTTGAATCCTTAATCTGATATCTTCTTAATATTAAAAATGCTAAATTGTTTTCAGAACAAGGAAACTTCTGTATTTGTCTTTGAAATGTTATTTGAGGATGATCTGTGGCTCAGTTTGTCAAATTCCCAAATTTTTGATATTTTTGGAAAATTTTCCTAAGTCAAACTCTGTAGAAAAATTTATTTTAACCCCAAAGTAACTGAGATTTCCCATAGAGTTCCTATTTTTCTCTTTATATATAAAAAAGAAATGTTAATGGTTTATTTGGTATGTGAAATTACATGAGGAGCATTATGAAACAAGAAGTAATAGTTTGCCTTCTTTATATTTTGTTTGTATAGGTATATGTTATAAGTGTTCCAGAAACTGTGTAATTTCTAGAAGTCTAATCTAACATGTCATCTTTCAAGTTTGAGGTTCACACTAAAAGAACCAAAGCTGAATATTAGGAAAATGACCTAGCTGATACAAATGCATCAGCAACAGAATGTATAAAGATTATGGCACACATGAATGAAGTCCATTCAGCTTCTGCAAGGAAGAACCCCTCATTATGGCACTTTTTGCCATCCCGATGTCCTTGTAACATGGCAATGACTATAAAATTTTTAAAGAGCTGAAAACTGATGGTACAACCATTACCCACATCACCACCCAAGCCATAATTCTGAAAATTGCAAGTGCTGCCAAATTTATCTCACCAATAACTTTGAAGTTTGTTTCCTCCCCATTCACACTACTGCTGCTCTGATTCTGATCTTCAGTTTCTCTGTCTTGAATCTCTGCAGGGCCCCTCTCCCCTGTCTCCCTGTCTACAACCTATGCTTTCACATTAGCTGGTAACTTGAGTACCTACATTGAAAATATCATGTGCTGACATGCTGGAAACTATGCACTATTTTCTATTGCTCAACCAGGGCAAATTATTCACAGTTCCCCACAGTTATTAAATATTTCTTACATACCAAAGGCTATGTATTAGTTATTAGAGATAAAGTGTTGAACACAGGATGGCTCCTGCCTTTCAAGAATTTATTTCTAGCATCTTAGGCAGGCATATAACACACAATTATAATATAATCTGATAAACTCTGTTATAGTAATATTCAAAGAATTTTTCATAACATGAGACTGAATCCATAGAGCGGAAGGGTGGTGACTTCTTAATCTTAGCATTCTAAACTCTTATCATAACATCTGATGCAACACATTGGTGTTAAAATACTGAAAAACTTATTCTTTCCAATTCTATTTCTAAAATAAGGACAAAAACTTCTTTATCACTTACCAAAAAAATGCAATGTATAGATTTTGCTAAGATCTTATTTTGAATAGAAAAATTATAATTATTTTTATAAGAAAACCAGAGAAATTTAAACACCAATAGAATGTTTAATAATTTAAGGGTACTGATCTATTTTTAAATGTGATAATGATACTGTGGCTATACTTTTTATTTTAAGTTCTCATTTCTTTAAAAAAAAAGCATTTACAAATGAAGTAATATGACATCTGAAATTTTCCTCAAAATATTCCAGAGGTGGTGGGATGCAAGAAATGAGAGTATAGTTGAAACAAGATCAGCTATGCATATATTAATAACTGTTTAGCCTGTGTAATAGATTTTTTAAAAATGGTGTCAATTTGATAGGGTTTTTGTGGCAATTAAATAAAATGCTTGATATAGTGTCTACTTCTTCAAAAAATGTTAGCTTTGCTTCTCCCCTATCCTTTTATCTCTCTCCATTTGGTGAGACATATCAAAATTATCTGCAGGTCAGTGGGATAGGAGTTAGAAGCATATTATTTGAGAACCTAGAAACATACTCAGAACTAGTTCTCTCTTCTGACTGATAATGACAGTGGTCTGAGTGCCAGACGACTCCCTGAACAAGCCTGTAACAGGAATGTCAGTGTCCAACAGCAAGGGAAAGAAAGGGCAAGAAATAATGTTTTGAAGTTATGAGGAGTGAAGAGAGAAAGCACTTAAACACACTTTCTGGGTTGAAAGGAGCTGGCTTATTGAAGTGTTTCTTTTCCTGTTTGAATCTCTTCTGCAATATTGCCACCTGGTGGCATCACACGATTTTACTTCCAGAATGCAGAGCGTGCTGTGCAAGCTGTGCTTGTTCTGTGAAAGTTTCAAGAGAAAATGAGCCCTCTCAGTGAAGTTTCTTAATTTTTTCAAACATTCATATTCTCCCTCTTGCCCTGTAAAGTGCTTTGTGTTTAACTTCTGCTATAACACTTATTACTTTATAATTGTTTACTGATAAGCATGCATTAATTTAATTAAGAAACTTATTCCATAAATGTCTATTTTGGGTGAGAGAAAAGTTAGAAACACAAAAACACCAATGGGCACAGACCAATAAAGCCACCGCCCAAAAAACTTCCTCTCCAGCCAAAAGATAAGGAAAGAGGCAACCTATCAAGACAGAAATCTTCTAAATAATAACTGCCTTTCATTATGGAAATCACTGGGTTTTATACCCATTCTTGTCAAGAAAGGCAATGTGGGGAACCAAATTCATTTATCAGGACTAACAGGTTTTTGACTGAGACTTTAAGGTTTTTTTATGTACAGTATCATGTCATCAGCAAATAATGACAGTTTTACTTCTTCTTTTCCAATTTGGATGACTTTTATTTCTTCTTTTCTGATTGCTGTGGCTAAGTCTTCCAGAACTATGTTGAATAAGAGTGGTGAAAGAAGGCAACACTGTCTTGTTCCTGATCTTAAGGAGATTACTCTTAATTTTTTCCCATTGAGTATGATGTTGGCTGTGGGTTTGTCATAGATGGCCTATATCATGTTGAGGTATGTTCCCTGTATTTCCACTTTGAGGAGAGTTTTGATCATAAATGAGTGCTGGATTTTATCAAATGCTTTCTTTGCATCTGCTGATATAATCATGTAATTTTATCCTTTATTTTGTTTATGTGATAAATCATGTTTATTGTTTTGCAAATATTTTACCACCTTTGCCTCCCCAAAATAAATCAACTTGATCATAATGTATGATATTTTTTAATATACTGCTGGATCTGGTTTGCTAATATTTTGTTGAAAACAATAGCATCTATGTTCATCAGGGATAATGGCCTATAGATTTCTTTCTTTGTAGTGTCTTTGCTTGGTTTCAAAATGAGGATAATGCTTGTCTCATAAAATGAGCTTGGAAGTCTTCCCTCATTTTGAATTTTTTGGAATAGCTTGAGAAGGAAGGTGTTAGTTTTTTTTTTTACTGTTTGGTAAAATTCGCCTGTGAAGCCATCTGGTCCAGGACTTTGGTTTGCTGGAAATGTTTTGATAATTGTTTCAATTTCATTTTTTGTAATTAGTCTGTTTAAGTTATCTGATTCTTCCAGATTGAGTTTTGGAAAATTGTATGTTTTTAAGAATTTATCTATTTCACTTAGGTTGTTCAATTCTTTGACATACAGATTTTTGTAATATTTTCTATCCTTTGTATTTCTGTGGTGTCAGTTGCTACTTTTCCACTTTTATTTCTAATGTATTTATTTATTTTGGTCCCTCTCTTTTTTCCTTGATGAGTCTAGTTAAATATATGTCACTTTTGTTTACCTTTTCAAAGAACCAACTCTTGGTTTTATTTATCTTTTGTATGTTTTTTTAGCCTCTATGTCAAGTTTTTCCACTGTGATATTCATTATTTCTTTTCTTCTACTTCTTCTGGGCTTTATTTGTTGCTCTTTTTCTAGTTCTTTTAGGTGTAGGGTAAGGTTGTTTATTTGAGCTTTCTCTTGCTTTCTAAGGTATGCCTGTAATTCTATGAACTTTCCTTTCAGGACTGCTTTTGCTGTGTCCCATAGATTTTGAGTTGTTGTATGTTCATTTACATTTGTTTCAAAAAAGTTTTTTTTATATTTTCTTGATTTTATTGTTAACTCATTTGTTATTTAATAACATGCTATTTAGCCTCCAAGTGTTTGAATGTTTTTCAGTTTTTCTATGGTAGTTGATTTCTATTTTCTTGCCATTGTGGTCAGAAAAGATACTTGATAGGATCTCAATCTTCTTAAATTTATTGAGACTTGTTTTGTGTTCTAAAATATGATCTATCTTAGAAAATGTACCATAAGCACTTGAAAAGAATGTATATTCTGCTGCTTTGGGGTAAAAGATTCTGAAGATATCAATTAAAACCAGTTGATCTTGTGTGTCATTTAAGGCTGCTGTTTATGGGGGGCTTTCTGGTTAATTTTCCATCTGGAGAATCTGTCCATTGATGTTAGTGGGGTATTAAAGTCCCCTGTTAGTGGGGTATTAAAATCCCCTACTATTATAGTACTTCTGTCAATCTTGTTATGTTCATCAAAATCTGCTTTATATATTGAGGTGTGCCTTTATTGGGTGCATAAATATTTATAATGCTTATATTCTCCTTTTGAATGCTCTTTTTATCATTATGTAGTTAACATCTTTGGTTTTACCATACCTTTTGTATTAAAGGATATTTTGTCAGATATAATTATTGCTACTCCAGCTGTTTTATTTTCATTTCCATTTGCATGAGATACTTTTTTCCATCTGTTCACTTTCACTCTATGTGTAACTTATGTTCTGAAGTGGATGTCTTGTAGACAGCATATACACAGTTCTTATTTTCTTATCCATGCAGCTACCCTATGTCTTTTGACTGGAGCATTTAATCCATTTACATTTAAGATTATTATCAATATGTACTTATTTATTGCCATTTTATTCTTTAAACCTACAATCCTCTTTTCCTCAATTTCTTTTTTCCTCTTCTCTTTTTATGGCAGGCCTTTTAACATTCCTTGCAGTGCTGGTTTGGTTGTAATGAATTCCTTGAGTCTTTTTTTATGTTTGGGAAGCTGTTTATTTCTTGTTCAATTTTAAATGATAGCCTTGCTGGATAAATTTGAAATTTATCTAGTTGTAGTTTATCTAGTCTTGGTTGTAGGTTCTTGTTTTGCATCACTTTGAATATTTCTTGCCAATCCCTTCTGGCCAGAAGTGTTGCTGTTGAGAAGTTTGATGTCATCGTTATGGGAGCTCCTTTGTAGGTAATTAACTGCTTTTCTCTTGCTGCTTTTAGTATTCTTTCTTTGTCTCTTAACCTTGGCATTTTAATTATGATGTGTCTTGATGTGGGCTTCTTTGGGTTCATCTTTAAAGGGACTCTCTGTGCTTCTTGAATTTGTGAGAATTTTTCTTTCAACTTAAGAAAATTTTCTGCTATGATTTCTTCAGACATGTTCTCTATCCCTTTGTTTGTTCTCTTCTTCTTCTTCACAAATCTCTTTGATGCAGATGTTGTTTCTCTTCATGTTGTCACAGAGGTCTTTAAGAGTTTCCTCAATATTTTGTTTTCCTCCTCAATATTTTTGAGCCTCTTTTCTTTTTTCTGCTTTGCTTCTGTGTTTACCTTTATCTTGTCCTCTATATCACTGATTTAATCCTCTGTTTCATCCAGTCTGCTGTTAATTGTTTCTAATGTCTTCATTTCAGATATTGCATTTGCCATTTATGACTGGTTATTTTTTATGATTTAATCTATTTTTTATGCTTGCTATCTTTTTGATTAAGTTCTCATTGTGAACATCTATTGTTGCTCTAAGATCCTTGAGTATTCTAATAACCATTATTCTAAACTCTGTGTCTCATAGTTTGGTTATTTCCATTTCATTTAGTTCTTTTTCTGGGGATTTATCTTGTTGATGCATTTGGGTTATATTTTTTTGTCTCCCCACTTTGTCTGTGTTTTAAGTAGCTCCTCTCTTACTTTGAAATTTGTTGTCATGTCTTTATGAGGAAGATGAGCTCGGTGGTACTGATGTCCAGGCCATCTGAGTTCCTTGCTCTAAGAATAATTCTTGAGGGTAAAATTTATCTTCCTATTGTATGTGAGTATTGATTGCAATTGGTCTTCCCATTGGCATAGTTTTCTTCAGGCTGGCTGGCTCTAAGTGTCAACCTTGATCATGTGTATTAGACATTGTGCAGTGCCTGTCTTGTTGGTTGTATTCATTCTCTGCAGTGTCTGGTGTCTGCTGGAATCCTCTTTTGGGTGTGCTGCTTGTGTAGCTAGCTCATTGTAGTATTGGTGTGGTCTGCTACCCACTACTGGCTGTGTTGTGTCTGGGTCTTCTTGGGTTGGCATCAGTCATTGTTTATTACCTGCTGTGGTCTATCTTTCAGGACCCAGGGTGGCTGACTGTGAAGTTCCACTCTGTCCAATGAATGTGCATTACTATGCTGGTACTGACCACAGAAAGTGGAACTTACCTAAGCTGGGCACAATGTCCAAAGAGCCCTAACTTAAGACAAGCCACCAGCAAGGTTCATTAGGTATTGCACCTAGGCTCTCTGCAACAGGCCTCTGAATGTGCCAGTGTTGGGTCTCCCTGGTGAGAACCTGGCACAGTCCAGTGGGGAACATTATCTATGACTTGCCCTCAACAACATTCTTGGAGCTATAAACAACCCCGAGTTTGTGGCTGCCTCTGCTGGGCCCAGGTACACATAAAAATACCAAGCTATCAGCAAAAGGCCAAGGTTCCTTGCAAACTGCATTCTGTAACCTCTGTCTGTTTGCTGCTTGTTGAGCTTGGCCACTGAAATAAAACTTTTAGTTGAGTCCAGACCCCGAGGAAATTCAGGTATTAAGAAGGGTGGTTGGTATGGCTTCCAACCCTCAGGCATGTCTGTTAGTTCTGACTTTTTTCACAGACCTCAGTAAGATATAGCCCCTAGAAGTCTGGTGGGTATGACTTCTGAAACCAAAAGATGTGATGTACTGTGCAGTCTGGACAATTTCTATGAAATCTTTCATGAGGCAGAAGCACCAGTCATATTCTCAGGAGAGTGCAGGGAAAGTTCTGGCCTCCATCTCAGAAAACTAAGTCCCTGAAACAACCCCTGTTTCCTGGTTTACTTCTCAGAATGATCCCGTCTCCACAAGGTGGGGTCAGAAAGACTCTCAAGGGGTGAGTTGTTGTTTTCTCCCCAGGCTACTATGACACACAAAGTGCTGCACCACCCAAGGAAGATGGTGATTGCTGTATTGGGGAATGACTCAGCATAGGGTTTTTGGTGGCCATCCCCTCCAGTGTCTCCATGGGCCATGAACTTCACACTGTCCTCACACAATTCTCCTCACATAACATCAGTCCTCTCAGCCCTCCCTCTGCTGGAGCACTGGGTATGTAGCTGTGAATAAGATTTTCCATGTGGACCCTTTAAGTGGGAGCCCATGTCTCTGAGAGCTCCCGTCTCTTTCTCACAGAGAGAAATCTTGCCTCTTTTCACCACCAAATGCTGTATGAGGACTTCTTCTGGACTCTGGTGCTCTGGGGTGGAGTACCTCCTTGGAGTGTAGGACCTTCACTTCTCAGGGTTAACCTCCCTGAAGAGATAGTCCCTCTGGACTCTCATTCACTGCTCATTCCTGAGAGTGGGGCAGTTCTTTTTATGTCTCTAGTCTTTCTACCAGTCTCGATATGTCTTCTTCTGTGAATCCTTGGTTATAGATTCCTCTTCATTTAGTCCAAAGTTGGTTTTTCAAGATGATTGTTCTTAAATTAAGTTGTAATTCAATTTGGTCCTGGGAGGTGATAGTTGGAACATCAGCCTACTCTGTTGTGATCTTGGAATTCTCCCTGTCATTGTTTTAATTTACAGTTTCCTGGTTACATATAAGGTGAAGGATCCTGTGATATGCTTATTTGCTATTGTTATAAAGTATTGTACCCCAGATTCTGAAAGGCATTGTACCTTACTCCATCGAGTTTACATAGAGACACCCAGTCCAGATGAATTTTTGAAGAGTTTTATTGAAGGAGGAGATTTGTTAAATATGCTGCTGCAAATGGCTGACACAGGGCATAGCAGACCCAAATCATTTGCCCTGAGTATATTTCAGAGGCTGGTTACATACATTTTGACTACATACAGGTTGGGTGGGGGACATGACAGCATGACAAGATTAACATTTAACAAGATTTAATCCACATTTAACAAGATTAACATTTGACAAGATAACAATAACAAGATTAACATTTGTCTAGGGCAGTGGTAGTAAACCTGGTCCCTACTACCCACTAGTGGGCATTGCAGCTTTCATGGTGGGTGGTAGTGGAGCAACCAAAGTATAAATAAAAAGATAGATTTAAATATATTAAGTTGTTTTGTAAAGATTTATTCTGCCAAACTTAGCAAAAATCCAACATAAAGTACTTAGTAAGTAATTATTATTATATGCTTTAACTTGCTGTAACTCTGCTTTATAAATTTTATAAAATAAAGTTACTTCCCTACTTTATAAATCACCATTACTGTGGAACCAGTGGGTGGTTAGAAAATTTTACTACTAACAGAGATAAAAAAGTGGGCAGTAGGTATAAAAATGTTGACTAGCCTTGGGCTAGTGGTACTTATTAATCTCAGATTCCAGGAAGGGAGAGAGAGAGCTAAGATAAGTGTATAGTGGTATGTAAATTTTGTCTCTTATTGAAAGCAAAAAGGAGTTCTTCAGATACCCTTAATCCTTCCAGAGAACTTAAGACCAAATGAACCTAGTTGTCCTTGTAAGTCAGGAGGCATCTATATTTTTTTCCTACATTTTCCAAAGATAGGACAGGAAAGCCTGACCTTTTACTCCTAGAATATCAAAATTAATTTTACAGCTTTTTGGCACCTTACAACATTCCTCACTGATTTTATGTCCTAAGTCAAATCTTTGTGTAGGGATATTAACTTATAACATGTAACAGATATTTAACAGACATCATTAATGACAATACAGTTCACTAAAGAAACAAGTGTTATTGATTAATTTCTTATACACTGCACAAACCTTTTGCAACTTATATAAAACTAATTGGCTTTTATAACAATTTACTTATAGTCAGAATTCTTAATTTTAAAATCTTTAAACTTTAGTGACAATTAAGTTGACTTTTGTTTTACCCTAATTTTTCTTTTCCCCAAAGTCTGATTAAAAAGGAGTCCTTAATGAGTTTCTTCATTCTTTAGTTGTACGTAGACCAACCAGCTCCCAGTTTGTGGTTGGAGTAAGGCATGCTATCCACCTTGGCAGCAGTAGGAGTCAGGATCATGGTGATGTACTGGATCTTCTGGCAATGCTGGAAGTGCCTTTTGAACAGTCTGCTGTGTAACCTGTAAATCCTGCAAGTACTTAAGGAAGGAATAGTTATGTTTCCTTTATGATTTGATTCATGCATTCTATTTGTCCTGAACTTTTTGGGGCTTGTAGGCATAATGTAATTTTAAATTAGCTTTTAATTAATATTGGGTCCCTTTCTTACTAGCTGTGAGAATTTGGACTCAAATGCAGGCCTATCATTAGAATGGGAAAGCTAAAACGGGAAAGAATTATATACAGCAACTTTCTAACAACTGTCACTGTGGCCCCCCTTCTACCTATTTGTCAATTATTTTATTAAAGTCTATTTCTAAATGTTTACCTGGAAAAACTCCTTTTTCCCTGTTTCTATAATTCTTTCATTTTGCTTAGTATTCACTTGGAAATAACGAAATTTCAGATATTATGCCTTTTGTAATTCTAAATTTGGTTTTTCTAATTATTCCTTTCTTGTCAAAATCTTTTTCTAATTGGTTTCAAATAAACCTTTGGTAATAAAGGTCCCAAGACTCCAATGATTTTGGGTGGCATCTATTCATTTGAATTACTATGTTCCGATTTTGAGACAGACTTGAAAAATATACAATTAATAATACAATTCAAATAGCTAGTGTTAACAAATATTATAACAAGTTTCATAATACAATAAAGTGACTAAAGCCTATTAGATTATTAAAAAAAACAAAGTTCTAAATAATACAACAGGAATCAATATAAAAATCTTACAGTCTCAAATGTTCTTAACATGTTAACATAATTTCACTATGTCTATGTTGATACCGTCATTGCTCTATATTATTTGCAAATGTTATTCAATCTTATTTCAGTTTGGAAAATGTCCCAAAGAGTAGGAGTCACATATGCAGGAAAAGTCTATAAGGCACTGAAGTTGTGGTCATATTCCACACTCTGTAGCTAAAGTCTAAGTCCTGATGACCACTGATTTTAACTGGAATTAGAATCATATTCCAACCAAAAACAGGCATGAGGCATTGAGACAAGAGGAATAAAGGAGACACTATACATTAAATAAAGTAAAAGAGATGAGACTGTCAATACCCACAGAAGAGATCTTTGAGGGATAAATAAATCTCAAATATTCAGACAATGCATAGTAAATGGCCCTTGTGTTCACAAGAAATGAGAACAGTTTACCTGCTACATGGAAGAAATTCCCTAGGCTCATAAATGGTGTTGTGAGATGGGGCCAACAGCCCTGGGTACCTTTCTAGCCTTCAGTGGTAAGTCCCAGCATGCTGGGCAAGGTCAGGTCACAGGTATCTAGATTGGGGCTGGAAGAGACTGAACTCTCCCTCCACAGAGCAAGAGGACAGCTTACCTTCTTGTGTCCCTTTTTCTCACAGCAAAGGCATGTCCCTGGTGGGGGCTGAGAAGCCTGGTAGGCTTTAGCTCAATCACCTTTCCACTCTTGAAGCAGGGCCCTGATGGAATCCTATGAAGTCCCTTCAGGGCGCTGGAACCTTTAAGGGTATCTGTCAAGAACTGGTATTTTCCTGATCTCTTTTGGGCTTTATTTGTCTTTTTTGTTCCTATATTGTTTATTATAGACCTTAAAAGGCATGCTCAGAGGATCTCATTGAGGGCTTTGAGGGCCCTTTTCTGTCTATATAAACTTTTGGAAAAAGACAGAGACAGTGTGTAAAGCCAGTAGGGCCAGTAGCCAAGAACACCATCACAGCCGCCTGGCCCATGCAGGTTTGCATTGGATTCAGACAGACGGTAATGAAACAATGGAGCCAAGAACTGGTGGTTCATCATTTTTAATCCTAGCTTGCCCCAGTGGGCAAGTAAAAACACACGCTGGGCTCCAAAACCCACTCATTCAGCGCTCACAAGGCTACTGACTTATCCGAGTTTCCTAGAATCAAAGGTTTTTAGCTCAACAGCCTTATTCACCTATGTTCCCCATCTCCTTCTCTCTACACAAACTCTGCATAAACTGGCTTCTCTCTCAGCACTCCACCATCTTGGCTGCTTCTCCTGGCCTCATCCACATGGCCTCTCTCTGATCTTCTCTCTCTGCTCTCTCCTTTAATGCTAATCTCAGGAACTCAGAGAGAACAAGATCTCGGTCTTCACCCATTTTTTAGTGTAGAAATAAAAACCTTTCATCCAATATACAAACAAGGAAGTCTGTGATACAAAATCACTTATCTGAGGCATAATGGGATTCCTCATGAGAGTGCACCACCCCACAGTACAAAGGGTAGGAAAGGCTTACTCCTAAAACCAAGCTCCAAGCTACAAGGATCCTGCCTGTCCACAGCCCACCCCCAATACACATTAATATAATCACACCCATTCCAAGCAATCACCTGGGTGACAGGCTTCCATGTGGGCAGCACCATCTTTAACAAAGTGAGCATAATATATTTTATCTGCCCAACACAGCATTATTAGCTGGATCAAATAAAAGAGGGTAAAAAGCTTTCAGGAAGAACAGGCTTGGTGTCTCCTTTAGAATTCCAGAGTCTCTCTGTTGTTGAATAACTTAGTACATTAGCATTCAAAAGAAATTTTAACAATACTGTTTCAAAATGATAATAAACATTACATAAAAGACAACAACAATTATTACATGTCTTCTAAATATTCAAACAAGATTTTAACATCACAGTGCTATGAAATCACAGATAAAAAGAGAATTAACAAAAGGCCTTCTAAATAACATATACATTTTTAACATGGAAAATATTTTTACACAGGG
The DNA here is from genome assembly GCF_036850995.1 of Saccopteryx leptura. Lineage (NCBI taxonomy): Eukaryota > Metazoa > Chordata > Mammalia > Chiroptera > Emballonuridae > Saccopteryx > Saccopteryx leptura. Next base: position 69,894,554 of record NC_089516.1, on the reverse strand, counting down.
CAACCTTGATACCAAAAAAAAGTCTTTTGAATTTGGCAGGCTATGTAATTCTATATGCCTTATTATTAGTACAATTTTAGTACTGATTACAATGAATTATTGATTGAGAAAAATAAGGAATGGTCAAAATGAATTTACTATTTTATAACTACCCAGCTGGCAAAGAGATATTAATTTTCTTTTGACCCACAGTAATTTACACTATTAAGTCAACATGAGGGGTGGGATGCCTGGGATTCTTGGTGCCCAATGGGGTACTGCTATGGCTAAAGCAGTGGGTCTCCCTCATGAATCCCATGCCTCCCATATCAGATAACATCAACATCCATACCACATGAAGAAACTGGGTAAGGGTAGAGGAAACTTGGAGGGGACCCTTGTTGGTCAAATGAGTTTGTACATATGATATATATGTTTGCTCGTTTGTGATTTATGTTGGGTGTGGGGGACAGGCTATAAGCAGGCTAGGTCGTTGTAGCCTAAGGTTTGGTTTTAGGACTAAGCTTTTCCCCACACCCTTGACTGATTGTATGATCTGGGTGGTGCACTCTCATGAGGAATCCAATTATGCCTTGGATAAGTGACTTTGTATCAGAGACTTCCTTGTTTGTATATTGGATTAAGGGATTTTGGTTTTCTACACTATAAAGTGGGACAGACCAGGAGCTTGCACACACAGTTCCTGCTATCACAATTGCAGGGGCTTTCCTGATCCCTTGCCCTTCATGGGAAAAGCTGGTTTTCTGCTTTTCCCTTGTCTTCTTTTGTGGTTTGCCTGTCTTGGTGAGACACCAATAAATAGGATGGCCCACCATCCTCCAACTCTGGCATTTCCTTATCGTCTGCCCGAATCCAATGGGAACCTGCATGTGAATGGCCACGATGGCGGTTCCTGGCCTTACAACCCTATACCTGCTTTGGTCTCGAGGAAGAGAGTCAGAATCCTTCTCCCAGTGCTAATTTTGTTTATTTTACACTTATTTTCCCTTCTATAACTTTCTACACATCATTGGAGGGCAATAAACTATTAATCCTAACCCATAGATGGCCCACTTGACCCCTATGTCCTAGGGAGGAGAAGGAAAGAGGCATCTAGATGGCCTGTCTCTAATAATCTCATCCCCTATAATCCTGTTACTCATGGTCTCAGTAATCCTTCTGGAATATCCTGATAATTCTATCCCCTATAATCCAATACTCATGATCTCATCATTCATTCTAGACTGTCCTGATAATCCCATTTTCCATAATCTTATTATGTGTAATCACATCACTTATTCTGGAATTGCAATTTATTTCAAAGAACTGATAACCAGCAAGGTCCACACTCCTGGTTTGTTAATTTTTAAATCATTTTACTTGGCCCTGTTCTTTTTCTTTTTCTATGATTTTTCTCAAGCAAAGTTCCATTTTAATATTATTCCTACCCTATATTATCCAAATGGGTAAAACTTCTTTTGTTCAGTAGGTGGATATCTGAAACTAGTTTCTATTCTACCCTTTCTCTAGTCACTTCACACATAGTTGTCTCTGCCATTTTAGTCTAGTGCCCTTCCCCTACTGCTTTACCTACAACATGTCCAGGCCCTGCTTTTCTCTCACCCAAAATGCTTACTTGTCATCCTTTCACCCCAGAGGTTGGGGAAACACTTCAAACTGTCCAGAGAGAAGGCATGAATTAGCACAGCAAGAAAGATAAGACAGACAATAACTAGTACTCAGAATAAAGGGTGTTTAACTATAGAGGACACAAGATAAGAAGTAGAAACCAACAGAAAAGAATAGTTTCTTCAGGGGAGAAATCAGACAGAGTGCCCTAAAGTTAAAGAAAGGTCTTGGATCCAAGAAAAGAGATTTTATATTTTTCGGGTTTGTTTTATGATTTTTTTTTTTACTTTTGCCCAGAAATTTCCAATTTTGCATGCAAAAATTCAATTCAGGCCTTAGAAACAGACACGGTTACAAATTAAACAAAGGCTCCTGGCTCCACCTACACAAATTGTAAATCAAGAAATTTAAATGAGCACACTTTACTTATTCCAATTAAAATTATACTGGAGATATTTTCTGACAAATAGACAAAACAGATTACTTACTCATACAGCTCAATAAATAAAGGAAGGGGTTCCACTTTCAGGGGCTTCTCAGGTGTTCTTCTAGCCATGTTCCCAGAACTTAAGATTAGGCACCAGAGATTCCCACTCACACACCACACACCCAGGGGTCTCAAACAGAAACAAGGAAAGCAAAGAACGAGATCTTGAACACTACCAAATGTAATGTGGTACTGTTGTAAGGTATCAAAAAGCTACAAAATTAACGGCACCACAATTGGCCCATCATGAAAGCTGGAATGCCCACTAGTGGATGGGAGGGACCAAGTTGACCAGCACTGTAAAAGTGTGTGGTTTTTATAAAAAGGTTCACCATTATGGTTCTAGGAGGAAAAGATTAAGTTTTCTTGTCCTTTCTTTGGAATATGGAGGAAAAAGAATATAGAAGTCTCATGACTTACAAGGACAACTGGGATCATTTGGTTTTGAGTTCTCTGAAAGGATTAAGGTTATCTGAAGAACTCCCTTTCCCTTTCAATAGGAGACAGAATTTACATACTACCCTACACTAATCTTAGCTCTCCCTCTCTTCCTGGAATCTGAGATTAACATATACCTCTAGGCAAAGGAGGAGACATAGATACTAAAAGGATTTGTGAATGTTTTTGATTGTATTACCTTGAAAGTTGTAATGTTTTCTGTAAAACCCCTAGACAAATGTTAATCTTGTTAATGTAATGTTAATCTTGTTAAATGTTAATCTTGTTAATGATTATGTTATGCTGTCATGCCCCTCAACGTGTATGTAGTCAAAGGGTATATAACCAGCCTTTGAAATATATTTGGGGTGCATGATTCGGGTCTTCAGATGCCCTGTGTTATCCATATGCAGCCAATGTATTTAACAAATCTCCTCCTTCAATAAAACTCTTCAAAATTTATCTGGACTGGGTGTCTCTATGTGGACTCAATGAAGTGAGGTATAGTGCCTTTCAGAATCTGGGGTGCAGTACTTTATAACATTTGTGGGCTTGTCTGGGATCCAGTGTTTTGTGTCATTGTGTAGAGACATCCCGAATCAGCTGGTCTCTTCGGGGAGCTGCCTGACCCTTCTTGAATCTCAAGGAGAGACACCCCCTGAGACTTTTCAGGGTTCCCAGTCTTCCTGTGGGGTCCAGACAGTTTCTCTGCAGATGCCTACTGGTTCCTAAATTTGACACTTTGGACAATTCAGCAGAAAAATCAAGGAGGTAGTTAAAGCAACTCTTTGCTTTACTGAATTCTGGCTTTCTTCTCAATTCTTTCTTTCTGTTTAGGACTAGGTTGTAAGTGTAAGGTTGGTGGATAATGGGAAAGGTCAGACCCGCGAACTTGGCTAGGACTGCCCACAACCAAGCAGGCCAAAAGAAACTTCCCAGGAACCCTTTGGAAAAAAGCATCCGTCTGCCAGCCAGTGAGATTTCAGCATGTCATATTAGCTCGACTTCCCTAGAGGGACCCTTTAAATATCTCCCACGTGGTTTAATACTTGCGATTTCCTTGGCTTCCATCTTACCTTGGGGCCAGGGATCCTCACTGGGCAGGATCTGCAGTACTCAATAAAGCCTTTTGTTATTCCACACTTCGTGGCTCTGGCCTCTTCCTTCCTTCTTGGCGGGGAAAAATACCTTACATTTTGGTGCTAAAACCCGGGAAAAGTTAGAAGTCTGCAAGGACCACTCCTCTCCCCATCCCCTCTGAGAAAGAACCAGGATCTCAGACCTTCTACCCACTTCAGTGCACGGTGCGGTAAGTCCCCTGCCTCCAGCCTTCCTCTCAGTTCTTTCTGCTGAGATTCCCTGTCTGAAACCATAGCTACGTCAGGGAAGTCTTTCTGTTCCAAGTGGGTGTGCTTGCAGAGAGATGTCCGGAGCACATCAACTTTACCTTTTCTGTCTGTGCCAGACCCTGAGTTTTAGGATGTTAATACTCATGTCTGACCACTCCGAGGACTGAGGGTGGCTGTTGGGGCTCAGGGTGACTCGCTGTGGCCAGGCCACAAAACCCACTAAATTAGCCTCCTGAAGGGACTTTTGGTGTTAATACCCTCACCAATTTAACTATCACCAAAAAAGCTGGGAACTGATTGGAGATCTCTTACATACACAGCTTCTAATTATTTGCACACCCGTCTTTAATATCTGTGCTGCCTGTTCCACCATGCAGGCCTTTTTCTGGCCAGAGAAACCTCACCTAAAAGCTCCATTCCTGATCTTTCCTCTCCATGGACTCCCAACTCTCTCCCTCTCCTGCCTGACCCCCGGGGGCGCCTCTCCCTCTCTCGGGACTTCTCTCTGGTCCCTCAGCAGAGCTCTTTTGTGCTCGGGTCTCTTCCCTCTGAGATCCCCCTCCCCTCCCTTTGCAAAATCCTGTTTCTTATCCTCCCCTGCTGGTCAGGGGCCCTTCCCTTCTCCACGGTGTTCTTAAACCCCTCTTCTGTCAGGCCATTCTCAGCCTGACATTGGCTCTTACACTGGTTTTCAGGATGTCCAACCCCAATTTTCTTGCAGGAAGTTCTGGCCCTGTCCTGCCTTTGGCTCCAGTGTTTCCTGAGGATCTGGGTACCGGGCTCCACACGAACCCTCCTCCTCTTATTCTCAACTCCCCCAAACCCCTATCCAGGACCTGTGAACAAGGCATTTAAAGTTTTTAATGGTCCCAACTAGTAGAAACTGGCCAAGGCTGTTCTCCAGGCCCACATGCAGCACAAGGTAATGCTCCAAACCCCAGCACTTTTGGCAACCCTGAGGCCCACAGAGCAACAGAGGCAAGGCACAGGAGATGCCCCAACACAAGTCTAAGCCACAAAGAGAAACCCCACCAGCAGCTTGCAACGAGTGGGTAAGTCCATCTCATTTCTTGTGGACACAGGGGCTACCTTCTCTGTTTTGCCATCACACTCTGGACCTCTAATTCCCTCACAGGTCTCGGTTATGGGAATGGATGGGACCCCTTCCTTTCCCCTTTTTATGCCACTCCTGACATGCAGTTTTGCCTCAAGCTTGCCTCCTTACAGGACCATTGTCAGTCAGAACCATTGGACTCCATCCATCTCCAGCTCACCAAAAGGCTGGACCCTGTAAATTAACCTATTACTCCTCTTTTTTAAAAATCCTTACAGGACTGCATCCATGAAGTTTCTCAACTCACGGCCACACAAATGTTCCTCCTGACACCCCTCAAAACCACCACCTTCTGATCTCCCCCTCCCCACAATGCCCCTAATCAGCAGGAAGTAGCCAGATGAATAAACAGTGCCCCTTTTCTATTTAACACAAAAGGTCAGAATGTAAGGTCGGTGGACAATGAGAAAGGTCAGACCCGCAAACTTTGGCTAGGACTGCCAACAACCAAGAAGACCAAAAGAAACTTCCCAGGAACCCTTTGGAAAAAAGCGACCGTCTGCCAGTCAGTGATATTTCACCATGTAAAGCCAGCAGCCAGGGCTGCCATCATCAGAGCAGCCCGGCCCATGCAGGTTCGCATTGGACTCGGATAGTCGGTAAAGAAACAACGGAGCCAAAAACTGGTGGGCCATAGTCTTTAATTCTAGCTTGCACCTGGAGGGCAAGCAAAAAACACACACTGGGCTCCAAAACCCACTCACATTCAGTGCTCACAAAGCTACTGACTTATCCGAGTTTCCTAGAATCAAAGGTTTCTAGCTCACCAGCCTTATTCTCCTCAGTTCCCCATCTCCTTCCTTCTCCAGCATCAAACTGCAAAACTGGCCTCTCACTCAATACTCTGCCATCTTGGCTGCTTCTCCTGGCCACATGGCCTCTTTCTGCTCTCTGCTCTGCTCCCTCTGCTCTCTCATGCTAATCATCCCAGGAACCAAGAAAGCAAGCTCCTATTCTGCCCCTATTTCATAGTGTAGCTTCACAACCTTTAATCCAATATACAAAATAGGGAAGTCTCTAATACAGTCACTTCTCTGAGGCATGATTGGATTTTACCACCCCACATCATAAAGGGAGGGAAAGGCTTAATCCCAAAATCAAGCCCCAGGCTACAAGGATTCTCAACACACATTAATATCACCTGGGCGACGGCCTCACGTGGGCAGCGCCATTTTTAACAAAGTGAGCATAATACATTTTATGTGCCCAACACACCACATCATATTAGCTCGACCAATCCTAGGGACCCTTTAAATATCTTTAATGAAGTGTATTGTTATTAATGCTGTCTGTTAAATATTTGTTACATGTTATAAGTTAATATCCCTACACAACAGCCTCATGCTACACAGTTAGTTAAGTCAAAGTTTTGACTTAGGGCCTGACCTGTGGTGGCGCAGTGGATAAAGCGTCGACCTGGAAATGCTGAGGTCACCGGTTCGAAACCCTGGGCTTGCCTGGTCAAGGCACATATGGGAGTTGATGCTTCCAGCTCCTCCCCCCATCTCTCTCCCCTCTCTCTCTCTCTCCTCTCTAAAATGAATAAATAAAAAAAAATTAAAAAAAAAAAAGTTTTGACTTAGGATATAAAACCAGTGGGGAATGTTGTAAGGTACCAAAATGCTGCAAAATTAATATTGATATTCTAGGAAGAAAAGGTTTGGCTTTCTTGTCCTGTCTTTGAAAAATGGAGGAAAAAGAATATAGAAGTCTTGTGACTTACAAGGACCACTGGGGTCATTTGGTTTTGAGTTCTCTGAAAGGATTAAGGTTATCTGAAGAACTCCCTTTCCCTTTCAATAGGAGACAGAATTTACATACTACCCTACACTGATCTTATCTCTCCCTCCTTTCCTGGAGTCTGAGATTAACATATACCTCTAGGCAAAGGAGGAGACATAGATACTAAAAGGATTTGTGAAAGTCTTTGATTGTATTACCTTGAAAGTTGTAATGTTTTCTGTAAAACCCCTAGACAAATGTTAATCTTGTTAATGTAATGTAAATCTTGTTAATGATTATGTCATGCTGTCATGCCCCCTAACCTGTATGTAGTCAAAGGGTATATAACCAGCCTCTGAAATATACTTGGCGTGCATGATTTGGATCTGCAGATGCCCCGTGTTAGCCATATGCAGCCAGCATATTTAACAAATCTCCTCCTTCAATAAAACTCTTCAAAATTTATCTGGACTGGGTGTCTCTATGTGGACTCGATGAAGTGAGGTATGGTGCCTTTCAGAATCTAGGGTATGGTACTTTATAACAGCACCACTGTAAAGCCAGGAGCCATGGCCAGGGCCACTATCACAGCAGCCCGGCCCTTGCAGGTTCGCATTGGATTCGGACAGTCGGTAAAGAAACAACGGAGCCAAAAACTGGTGGGCCATAGTCTTTAATTCTAGCTTGCACCCGGCGGGCAAGTAAAAACACACACTGGGCTCCAAAACCCAATCACATTCAGTGCTCACAAAGCTACTGATTTATCCGAGTTTTCTAGAATCAAAAGTTTCTAGCTCACCAGACTTATTCTCCTCAGTTCCCCATCTCCTTCCTTCTTCAGCGTCAAACTGCACAAACTGGCATCTCACTCAGCACTCCGCCATCTTGGCTGCTTCTCCTGGCCACATGGCCTCTTTCTGCTCTCTGTTCTGCTCCCTCCGTTCTCTCATGCTAGTCATCCCAGGAACCAAGAGCCAAGTCCCGTTCTGCCCCCATTTTATAGTGTAGCTTCACAACCTCTAATCCAATATACAAAATAGGGAAATCTCCAATACAAAGTCACTTCTCTGAGGCATGATTGAATTGTACCACCCCACATCAAAAAGGGTGGGAAAGGCTCAATCCCAAAACCAAGCCCCAGGCTACAACAATCCTGCCTGCTCCCAACACACATTAACATCACCTGGGCGACGGCCTCCTCGTGTCATCCTTAACAAAGTGAGCATAATACATTCTATCCGCCCAACAACCACCAAATGTCCCTACTCAGGTTTTTTTCTTTGAGAGCATAACACAACTAGCTGCCTCTGGAAGTTAGGAGTCTCTACTCAGTTCCCTTTAATTATCTTTCTATAGAAATATACAAATGAGCAAATACAAACAGATGTCTCTGAAAAGCCTGAGACAGAACTGATGGACCTGGTCACTACAGCTCTTCCCAACTGTCTTTTCAGAGTATGACTACATGTGCAATCACAAAACCGTGATTGTTGGTCAAATAAGTTTGTAAATATGATATATTTTTGCTCGCTTATAGTTTGCATTGGGTGTGGGAGACAGGCTGTAGGCTGGCAGTCATTATAGCCTAAGGCTTAGCTTTATGACTAAGCTTTTCCCTAACCCTTCACTGATTGCATGATGTGGGGTGGTGCACTCTCATGAGAAATCCCATTATGCCTTAGATAAGTGACTTTGTATCAGAGACTTCCTTGTTTGTATATTGGATTAAAGGTTTGGATTTCTACACTATAAAATGGGGCAGACCAGGAGCTTGCTCACTCTCAATTCCTGAGATTAGCATTAGAGAGGAGAGCAGAGAAAGGCCACTTGGAGGAGGCCAGGAGAAGCATCCAATATGGTGGAGTACTGAGAGAGAAGCCAGTTTGTACAGAGTTTGTGCAGGGAGAAGAAAGGAGATGAGAAACAGAGGTGAATAAGTCTGGTGAGCTAGAAACCTTAGATTCTAGGAACCTCAGATAAGTCAGTAGCTTTGTGAGCACTGAATGAGTGGGTTTTGGAGCCTAGTGTGTGTTTTTACTTGCCCGTGGGTGCAAGCTAGGATTAAAGGTGATTGCTCACCAGCTTTTGGATCCATTGTTTTATTAATGCTCACCTGCATGGACCAGGTGGCTGTGATGGTGGCCATGGCTACTGGCTTTACAGCAATAGAAGCTGATTGACCTGTACACTTCAGCTTCTACTAGTTGTCTTTCCAGAGTACAACTAAATGCATCCCAGGGAATCCTAATTAGGACCAACGGACCTCCTACAGATGCCTCGGTCTTTGGAGAGTCAAAAGTAGGTCTAGTTTCAACTCAGTAATACCGGAAAGCTGACTTTACCTACATACCTCTGAAGTTTCCACTCAGTAAAGCAGACAATTTGTCCTACTTACACCACCGGAGTTCCACATTTCCAGAGTCATAACTCAGCAAAACAAAAGATCTACCTTACCTACAAATTTCCAGAGTTTCAGCTCAGCAAAGCATCTTTGAAGGCTGTAGCTACACCACCGGAGTTCCACATCTCCGGAGTCACAACTCAGTAAAGACCTCAAATTACCTACATTTCTAGTCCCAAACAAATTTGACTAGTACCAGTCCCAGACAGAAAAGCGAAAACAAGAATTCAGAGGAAAGCCAGAAAATTCAGTTAAGCAAAAAGAGTTACTTTACCTATCTCCTCGATTTCTCTGCTGAATTGTCCAAATTTTCAAATTTGGGAACTGGGAGGTGTCTGCTGAGGAATGGTCTGGACCCCACAGGAAGACTGGAAACCCTGAAAAGTCTCAGGTGGCTTGCCTCTCCAGGAGATTCAAGCAGGGCCGGGCAGATCTCTGGAGAGACCAGCCAATTTGATGTGTCTCTACCTGGTGACGTGAAACATAGGATCCTGGATGAGCCCCCAAATGTTATAAAGTACCATACCTCAGATTCTGAAAGGCACTGTACCTCCCTCCATCGGGTTTATGTAGAGACACCCAGTCCAGGTGAATTTTTAAAGAGTTTTATTGAAGGAGGAGATTTGTTAAATATGCCGGCTGTATATGGCAGACACGGGGCATATCAGACCCAAATCATGGGGTATATTTCAGAGACTGGTTATATACCCTTTGACTACATACAGTTTTGGGGGGGCATGTCAGCATAACAAGATTAACATTTGACAAGATTACAATAACAAGATTAACATTTGACAAGGTTACAATAATGGGATTAACATTTGTCTAGGGCAGTGGTCCCCAACCCCCAGGCTGCAGACCGGTACCGGTCCGTGGGCCATTTGGTACTGGTCCGCAGAGAAAGAATAAATATCTTTCATTATTTTCATTTTATTTATATTTAAATCTGAATGATGTTTTATTTTTAAAAAATGACCAGATTCCCTCTGTTACAACCGTCCAAGACTCACTCTTGATGCTTGTCTCGTAAGTTTGACAATTATATTTAAAAATACCACAGTTTTTATGCCGGTCGCATAATTTTATTTTGTGCATTTATCCATCCCACCCTAAAGGCCGGTCCGTGAAAATATTTTCTGACATTAAACCGGTCCGTGGCCCCAAAAAAAGGTTGGGGACCACTGACTTACATTATTTCCGTTTTATTTATATTTAAGTCTGAACAATGTTTTATTTTTTAAAAATGACCAGATTCCCTCTATTACATCCATCTAAGACTCACTCTTGACGCTTGTCTCGGTCATGTAATACATTTATCTGTTCCACCCTAAAGGCCAGTCTGTAAAAATATTTTCTGACATTATACCGGTCTGTGGCCCAAAAAAGGCTGGGGACCACTGGTCTAGGGCATTTACAAAGAACATCAAAACTTTCAAGGTAATACAATCAAAGACATTCATAAATCGTTTTAGTATCTATCTCTACTCCTTTGCCTAGAGGTACACATTAATCTCAGGATTCCAGGAAGGAAGGGAGAGCTAAGATCACTGTAAGGTAGTATGTAAATTTTGTCTCTGACAACGAAAGGGAGTTCTTCAGATAGCCCTAATCCTTTCAGAGAACTTAAAACCAAATGACCCTAGTCGTCCTTGTAAGTCAGGAGACTTCTATATTCTTTTTCCTCCATTTTCCAAAGATAGGTCAGGAAAGCCTGACCTTTTCGTCCTAGAATATCAATATTAATTTTGCAGCTTTTTGGTACCTTACAACACTATTTGAATATCTTTTTGGTGAAATGTCTATTTCTAAATCAGTTTGTTTTCTTATTGTTGAATATTAATAACAATTTCTTCTTTGAATAATTGTCTTTTACCAAATATGTATTTTACACATATTTTCTCTCAGTCCGTGGCTTGTCTTTTTGTTGGGCAGATAAAATATATTATGCTCACTTTGTTAAAGATGGCACTGCCCACGTGGAAGCCCGTCACCCAGGTGATAATATTAATTGCCCTTCTTTCTTGGGATGGGCGTGATTATGTTCATATGTGTTGGGGGAGGGCTTTCGTGCCAAAAGATTTTTAAAGGAAGATAGATCACTTTGTTCTGGGAGAAGAGTGATTACATTCTAGGAGGAGCCCCTGCTAGAGGAGAGCAGAGAAAGGCTACGTGGAGGAGAGGTGAAGCAGCCAATATGGCAGGTTGCTGAAGGAGAAACCTGTCTGTGCAGAGTTTGTGTAAAGAGGAGATGGGAAACAGAGGTGAATAAGGCTGGTGAGCTAGAAACCTTTGATTCTAGGAAGCTCGGATAAGTCAGTGGTTTTGGGAGCCCTGAATGGAAAGGGAAGTGTCTTCCCACTATGTGTATGGCTTGCCTGCCGGGTGCAAGCTAGGATTAAAGCTGATGGACCACCAGTTTTTCGCTCCATTGTTTCATTACCATTTGTCCGAATCTAATGCGAACCTGCATGGGCCAGGCGGCTGTGATGGTAGTCATGGCTACCGGCTTTACACTTTTCATTCTCTTATCAATATCTTTTTCAAGTAACAAGAATTTAGTTTTTTAATTCTTGTTATGAACTGTAATTCTGGTGTCATATCTAAAAAGTCATTACCAAAAGTTATTTAGTTTCTTCCATGTTATCTTACAGTTTTTTAGCTTTGTATTTTACATTCTGTCCTGATATCCATTTTGGATTTATTTTTGTGAAAAGTGTAAGGTGTGTGTAGATTAGTATTTTGCATATAGATGTTTAGTTTTTCCAGTACCATTTGTTCAAAAGACTTTCCTTGCCCCACTTTATTGTCTTTGTTTCTTGTCAAAGATCAATTGCTTATATTTATGTGGGTATATTTCTGGGATTTCTAGTCTTTTCCATAGATCTCTTTGTCCATTTCTTCAGCCTTACCAATTTGTCTTGATTACTGTAACTTTATGGTAAATGTGGAAGTCAGGTATTATCAGTCCTTCAACTTTGTTTTTCTTCAGTATTGTGTTTGTCATTTGAGTCTTTTTGCCTTTCTCTATATACTTTAGAATCAGCTCAATATGTACAACATATCTTTCTTGGATTTTGACTAAGAGTACACTGAATTTACAAATGAAATTGAGAAGAACTGACTTCATAACAATATTGAGCTTTCTTACTCATGCACATGGATAATCTGTCCATTTATTGAGTTCTTTGGTTTCTATCATCAAAGTTTTGCAACTTTTTTTTTTATATAGATCTTCTACATATTGTATTAGAGTTATACACCTGAGTATTTCCTTCTGGGGTTTGCTAATGAAAATTATATTGTGCTTTTTAATTTTAAATTCCACCCTTTCATCTGGTTTTATTTTTCAGTTTATTTCTTTCTTTTGTTTTGCTGAGATTACTATAATTGTCGTACTTTTAAGTTCACTAAGCTTTTCTGTTTTCTTTATTGTGCTCTTAAGTCCATCCATTGAGTTTATACAGGTATTGTATTTTTTAGTTCCACAAGTTTTATTTGGCCCTATGATGTCCTTGCTGAAACTCTGTATTTGTTTTATTTTGTCAAGCAAGTTCTTAATTTCTCATTGAATCATTTTTTTTATGATGTGAGTATATTTAAAGTCCTTGAGAGATAATGCCAACATCTGTGAAATCTCTTTGACATCAGTTTTCTTTTTTCATTTAAATTGATATTTTTCTAGTTTTTGTTATGAAAATTTTTGTAGTAGCTGGACCATCTGCATACTATATTATGGCACCCTTTATATTTTAAATATAATCTGTTCATTAGGCTTCTTCTGACATCACAACAATGAGAAAAGTAGAATTGCCCTTTCATCAGTGACAGGTAGGGAGTAGAAATTCAGGTCTTCTACTCAGCCTTCTTTGATAATCCAGAGTTAAGGGGTGTTTTCTTACTGCCAACAAAAATTGGAAATTTTTTTGTATTTTTCTTAAGTTGGAAATGGGGAGGCAGTCAAACAGACTCCCCATGCACCCGACCGGGATCCACCTGGCATGCCCACCAGGGGACGATGTTCCGCCCATCTGGGGCGTTGCTCTGTTGCGACCAGAACCATTCTAGCGCCTGAGGCAGAGGCCACAGAGCCATCCTCAGTGCCCGGGCCATCTTTGCTCCAATGGAGCCTTGGCTGTGGGAGAGGAAGAGAGAGACAGAGAGGAAGGAGAGGGGGAGGGGTGGAGAAGCAGATGGGCGCTTCTCCTGTGTGCCCTCACCGGGAATTGAACCTGGGACTCCCGCATGCCAGGCCGACGCTCTACCACTGAGAAAAATTGTAATTTTGAGCTCTTTACTAGGCCTCTATGACACTACCTTAGCTGCGAAGCACAGCACCATTTTACTGATGCACTGTCAGCTTTGTGTGGAAAGATGCTTTGTTAATTCAAGATGGTAGTGAATACTCGTCTTCCCAGTCATCCTCTACTGATGATGGTGGGGGAATAAAAAGGATGCCTTGTTATCAGTGGGTAGGGTTGGAATTAGAGCCTCCCTTTACTAAGCCTCTACTTATACCATGGGGGAATACATATTACCACAAATCGGTTATAGAAGTCTCCAGTCCCCATTTGATGTTATCTGATACCACCCTGTCATATTTAAAGCAGGTTGTATAGGCACAAGTCTTGGTTCCCCACACTGCCTTTATTGACAAAAATGGATATGAAACCCAGTGATTTCCATAATGTAAGGCAATTACTATTTAGAAGATTTCTGTCTTGATAGATTACTCCTGTCCTTATCTTTTGGCTGGAGAGAGCAAGTTTTTTGGGTTGTGACTTTATTGGTCTGTGCTCATTGGTGTTTCTGTGTTTCTAGCTTTTCTTTCACCCAGTCTAAGATATACTATTCATCATGTTACAAAACCCCTAGATGATCTGTCCTGCAATAATCTGCATTGTCTCCACAATTCAGGATCTTCTCATAAAATATAATATTAGCTTTATCTACTGGGTAGATACAGAAATACATCTATTTCTCCTTTATCTGGAAACTTGAGCCTTTATTTTTTCTAAGGATGTGGCTTGATTTCACAGCCTGAAGACTGTACCGAGGAAGCATATTTGAGCATAATTCTATACCTTTATCTGTAATTGGATTGCTTAGTAAAAATAATAATACAGATTAAGAAGAACATCAGTTTCAACCTCAAAGAACAAAGAGTTAAGTTTAAGAGAAGGAAAAGCAATAGTTCTATGGAGGCTCATTTCTTGGCTTTAGCCTACAGCTGGAGAAGTAGGAAATAAGGAGTTTTTTTTTTCTTTAAAGACCTTTGAGCAGACTAAATAGATTACTTGTAACTATGATAAAGAAAGTCATTAGTAGGAGAATTTTTCTATATGGAAGAGATTCTCAATCATGGCTACTCATTGGTATCACTTGGGAAGATATTTTAAATCCTATGTCCAGGCTGTACTCTAGAACAAATAAGTCAAAATCTCTAAGGATGATATCTGTGCATCAGCATTTTTATAATTCCCCAGGTCTTTCAAATATAAAACCAATGTTAAGAATAACTTCTATAAGAGTTTTTGACTAGAGTGTAAAGGTTCAATTCATGTGAATAATAAACATACACCAGTTAAGACAGTGTGCAAGTAGAATCAAAGAGATGAATCAGTGATTGTCAACAACTATGGTTTATGTAAAAAAAGTTTCTAATCAAGCCTAGGTCTTTTAATATTTATCTAAATGTGTTGTAAAGTTTAATATGATATTGTTTAGTATTGTTATTAATGTATTACTTTAAGCAATAGATCTGGTTTTATAGACAACACATAAATGAGCAGAAATTAGCACTGTGACTTATGTCTTTGTTGTTTCTATTTATGAGCCTACTTTCTCAGATGCAGCTGGAGGATCTGAGGATAATACTTAGAGGAACATTTAGTCAACATTTAGGTAAACTGTCAGGATATTAAAAAGAACTGATTCCAAAATGGATAGAAAACATCAATAAACTACAGTTTTAAAAATAATCAAGCCTGTGTTTTTCACTCAGCTCTGTTGCCACCATTTCTTCTCTGACATTTATCGTCTTTGAGATATCCTGTTATCAGGAGTGAGTCTTGCCCTGGCCAGTTGTCTTAGTGGATAGAGGGTTTGCTCAGTATATGGGTGTCCCAGGTTCGATTCCTAGTCAGGGCACAGAAGAGAAGCAAATATATGCTTCTCTCTCCCTTCCTTCTCCCTCTTCTCTCTTTCTTCCCTTCTGCAGCCAGTAGCTCAGTTGCTTTGAGCATCAGCCTGGGAGCTGAGGATAGTTTGGTTGGTCTGGTAGGTCAGCCTGAGGTGCTGAAAATAGTTCAGTTGTTTCAAGCATCAGCCCCAAACAAAGGTTGCTGAGTGGATCTCAGTAGGGGCACAGGCGGGAGTCTGCCTCACTATCTCCTATCTTCTCATTTTAAAAAAAAAAGTGTTTTCAATAAAGCTATGTCTTGTATATTTATTGTACATGAGTGTTGGAAGGCTCTTAGAGATCATTGAATTCAGTCTCCTTGGTGCACCAAAGGAACAGTGACAGCAGAAAAAAAGGGAAAAGATCTTACTCCAGATAATGAATGATGGAGGTAAAATAAGAACTCATATCTTTATCATGCTCTTTCAATGATACTGCTGTGGCCAAGGGGATAGTGGTTTTCATGTGGTTATTATGATATGGGAATGATTACTATATCATGTCCTCCAGGTTTCTAACAAGAGGAATTTAATAGGATAAATGGGGTACTCTTTCCTGAGGTCTGTTTTTGGGAGACAGTTGTGGCATAGTGGCAAGTGTTTGTACCTCAGAGTCATACAGACTTGGTCTAGAATTCTAACACATCACTTACTGCTTTATAACCATGGAAAAGTCATTAAGTCTCTTTGAGCTTCAGTTTCTTTTTTGTAATATGAAGAATGTAGAGAGCACCTACCACCTAGGAAGTTCATATACCACCTATATAGCACATACTACCAAGGATTTACTAAGACAAAATATGTAAGTAAGAAAAAACACAAGAAATAATCAATAAATATCAATTGTGCTTTACTTTTACCTTTCACTGAAAATATAACTTAGAAAAGAGATGTTAAAGAAGAAAATTCACTAGCACTAAAAACCACAAGAAAAAAAAAGGCTTTTGGAATGATAGCCCTGTGATTAAACAGCTGATTTCACTGGGGATCCATTTTGACTGGGTAGGCAGCCTCTGAACCCACCCCCCCACACACACACACACATAGTTACTAAGGCTTTAGAAGGCTAACTGCTCGGTGTACAAAAACTTGCAAATTATGTAAACATAAAACGGAAGAGCGTCATACCAGCTCAGAAATGTTCAAGTGTTCTTTGTTCCCAATAAAAAGGTTATTAAAAATCACCGAAGAATTTTTTGTCTGACAGTTTGATGACTTATTTGCTACTTTAATTCATCTGTTCACAGAGCTTTTATTTCCTCATGTCCTTCTGGGTAAAGTGTTTGCTTCCTTTTGACTGGCATAAGTAGTTACTGTTATCTACTTCAAAACAGGCAAGGGTTACTTAAATGCTAACCCTTCCAGTGCTTCCATCAGTATCCATAAATTAGAGAGTTAAATTTCCTCCAGTACTAGAATTCCAAATTTTTTGATTGAGAATAGAAAACCTGGTGGCCAAAAAATTTTGTTTTATTTTTCCTTACAGAGGTATAACAGATTCACCATAAGCCCTGTCCTCTTAACTGCCAGGTAATTCCTAGTTACTACTTCCCCATTCTGTGGTGGTCTCTTCAATATACTCTTCTGTAACTTGTGATAGTATCTCCCAGTATCTGTTTTCCTTACTCACTCCTGAAGCTGTAGTGGTTTTCTTTGTTCTTCTTCTTTTGGTCTGCATGATACCTTTTAAGTTTTTCTTCTCTAAGTTCCTTCCAGATACACTCTTTCTCTCTTTCTTTGAGGTTATATAGAGAGCTCAAAGTGAAGAAAATTGGATAAGATTTAGATTCTGTATTTCTTTTTTTTTTTGAATTGAGTTAACTGGGTGGTGTGTGGGGACGGAGAGGAGGGAAGAGAGAGAGGGAGATTGAGATCGTATCTGGCAAAGCAGTTGTTTGGAACGTAATCAAATTGGTAAACCAACACCAGTCTACTCAGAGATCAGTGATTATAATAAAAAACAGCTTTATTAATTTATATTTTACACATTATAAAATTAATCCATTTAAAGTATACATTTCAATTATTTTTATTAACTTTACAGAATGCTGGAACCATCATTATAACCCAATTTTTTGAACATTTTTTATCCCCAGAAAAGATCCTTCATCCCTATTTACATTCAATCCCTTTTCTCTCTCCTGGCCCCAGGCAATCACTTATATACCTTTTGTCTCTCTTAATTTGTCATTATGAATATTTTATATAAATGAAATCATAATATGTAATCTTGTGTGTCTGACTTTTTTCACTTAGCAAGCTTTGGGGTTCATCTTTAACATACTTTATGTAAGTTCTATCTTTTTTATTACTGAATACTATTCCATTTAATGTATATAAAATAATTTATTTATTATTCAGTTGATAGACACTTGTGTTGTTTTCAGTTCATTTTTCTATTAATATTTATAAAAAATGTATAGATAAGTGTTTTTAATTATCTTAGGGTATATACCTAGTAGAGGAATTACTAGACCACATGGTAACTCTAGCTTTAACTTTGAAGGAACTGCAAGACTGTTTTTAAAACTGGGTGTACAATTTTACAATTGCACCAACAATATAGAAGGATTCTCATTTCTCTACATCTTGTCAAATGTATTGTTATCAGTAATACATAATATTAAAGATGGTAGAAAACTTGATTTTACTAGCTTTTAAATGACTATAGTGAAACAATATTCAAAAGTAAATTTTCAAAAGAAAAGAAATACTATTTTTTAAGTGGTTCTCTGAATCCAATGAGATTGTAAATATAAACACAGTCTCAGAAATAGCAAGGAAAACACTTAAGAGGTAATCATGCAGATGCTGTGGGTAGAATATGCTTATGTTTTTTTTTTTTTTTTAATTTTTATTTTTTTAATTTTTTTTTAATTCATTTTAGAGAGGAGAGGGAGAGACAGAGAGAGAGAGGAGAGACAGAGAGAGAGAAGGGGGGGAGGAGCTGAAAGCATCAACTCCCATATGTGCCTTGACCAGGCAAGCCCAGGGTTTCGAACCGGCGACCTCAGCATTTCCAGGTCGATGCTTTTGTCCACTGCGCCACCACAGGTCAGGCTGCTTATGTTTTTAAGACTATTATGATCCAAATGAAAACATACACGTGCACAAATTCCTAGATGTTTTACAGACCTCAGAAGATATATGCACAGCCTGATCAAGAGGTAGCACGGCCAGGGCCGGTTGGCTCAGCGGTAGAGCGTCGGCCTAGCGTGCAGAGGACCCGGGTTCGATTCCCGGCCAGGGCACACAGGAGAAGCGCCCATTTGCTTCTCCACCCCTCCGCCGCGCTTTCCTCTCTGTCTCTCTCTTCCCCTCCCGCAGCCAAGGCTCCATTGGAGCAAAGATGGCCCGGGCGCTGGGGATGGCTCTGTGGCCTCTGCCTCAGGCGCTAGAGTGGCTCTGGTCGCAACATGGCGACGCCCAGGATGGGCAGAGCATCGCCCCCTGGTGGGCAGAGCATCGCCCCTGGTGGGCGTGCCGGGTGGATCCCGGTCGGGCGCATGCGGGAGTCTGTCTGACTGTCTCTCCCTGTTTCCAGCTTCAGAAAAATGAAAGAAAAAAAAAAGAGGTAGCACGGTGGATAGAGTGGGATGCAGAGGACCCAGGTTCAAAACCCTGAGGTCTCCAGCTTGAGTGCAGGCTCATCTGGCTTGAGCATGAGATCATAGACATGAACTCATGTTCACTGGCTTGAGTCCAAAGGTTGCTGGTTTCAAGCCCAAGGTTGCTGGATTGAGCCAAGGTCACTGGCTTGAGCAAGGGGTCATTCGGCCTGCTGTAGCCCCTCCAGTCAAGGAACATATGAGAAAGCAATCAATGAGCAACTAAGGAACCACAACAAAGAATTGATATTTCTCATTTATCTCCCTTCCTGTATGTCCTTATTGGTCCCTCTCTCTGTCTCTGTCTCACACACACACACACACACACACACACACACACACAATAAATAGTTAATTAATTAAAAAAGAAGAAGAAGTCATGTGCACAGTCTTCTGAGGGTCATTGAACTCTGTTTAAGATGTAATAGTTTAGAACACAAAATTTTCTAATATATCTGTAGCCCAGATGAGAAAATAAATGTCATAAACAATTGAACAATATATATGTGTAAAAGGGGCTTATATCTCTTGGGTGACAATTCAGTGGATCCCCCAACATGTACTGCATCCACTGACAAAAAAAATTCCTTACTGTACTCACTGAACAAAGACACATTAGCCAAATGAGAGACTTTGGTTCTTTAAAAGTATTGAATTAAACACAGCATTTGGATGATGTTTGTTTATTGGCTAATATAAAAATATTTCCAGAACATCAGATAAAAAACACAACTCTATCAGTAGCCACACATGCATATGGCACAAGATTTAACAAAATCTCTATAAATATCCAACTTACAAGGGAAAAATAATTAAGACTTATCTACATTCCATGTAAAATGCCAAAAGACCTTGTCAGTAAGGCAGGCAGGGATTTAATGACATGAGAGATTATCTTCTCAATATACAAAGGTTGTGTGTCAGGGAGATAGTGCTGTAGTATTGACACTCTAATGTAGTGGGATCTGAGAACCATGGAGGAGGAAGTTGCTCTCCCAGACTTTCCTTGTCAAAATTCTAATAAAGGTACACAGACGGAAACACTGCAAATCAAATCAGTAAACTCCTTGGGAAATACTTCACCTCCCTTACAAACAAAAAACAACTCATTTTTTCTTTGCAAATTCAAATATAAAGAACTTAATTATTATCTAGCCTCAGTGGTATGTTGAAAACATCTCAATTAAGTATCTTTGTGTTTTCATTGACCAATAACTCCAAAGTAGAAAAGACACATAAAAGCAACGTGCTGAAACAAAGTTGTCTATACTTTAAAAGCAATGGGAAAATAATCTTTAAAAGTACTCTCCAGGAGCAAACACTCAAGTGAGACATTTGCCATGAACAAACAACAATTGTAAAGAAGAAATATATAGGAGGATAAGTGGTGATGGACTTAGAGTGGTGAGTACATAATACAGATGATGTATTGTAGAATTTTGCAATCATGTCCATGAGTATCAATTTTGTATCACACCTATGTATGGGATCATACAGTTCTTAGGTTTTTCTGATTTACTTATTTCACTCAGTATAATGTTATCAAGGTCCATCCATGTTGTCATAAATGATACTCTGTCATATATATATGTACCTCATCTTCTTTATTCAATCCTCTATTGCAGGACATTTCACTTGTTTCCATGTCTTGGCCACTGTGAACAATGCTGTGATGAACATGGGTATAGATAAGAGTGCAGTGGTTACAAGGAGAGAGAGGAGTGAGGAGGAGGAGAAGAATAAAGAGAAAAAAATAGAAGGTGACAACGGATGATTTGACTCTGGGTGATGGGGATACAACATAATTGACTGTCTAAAGGATGTGGAGAGGTCTTCTCTAAATCTATGTACTTTGGTTGACTCCTAGGCTGCAATGTAGGACCATTGTTCTTTAAACATGCCTAAGGCTTTCCAGAAACTGGAAAGTCACATGCAAAAGAATGAAACTCGACTACAGCCTGTCCCCGTGTACTAAAATTAATTCAAAATGGATCAAAGACCTAAATATAAGACCTGAAACAATAAAGTACATAGAAGAAGACATAGGTACTAAACTCATGGACCTCGGTTTTAAAGAACATTTTATGAACTTGACTCCAATGGCAAGAGAAGTGAAGGCAAAGATAAATGAATGGGACTACATCAGAATAAAAAGTTTTTGCTCAGCAAGAGAAACTGATATCAAAATAAACAGACAGCCAACTAAATGGGAAATGTTATTTTCAAACAACAGCTCAGATAAGGGCCTAATATCCAAAATTTACAAAGAACTCATAAAACTCAACAACAAACAAACAAACAATCCAATAAAAAAATGGGAAGAGGACATGAACAGACACTTCTCCCAGGAAGAAATACAAATGGCCAACAGATATATGAAAAGATGCTCAGCTTCATTAATTATTAGAGAAATGCAAATCAAAACTACAATGAGATACCACCTCACACCTGTTCGATTAGCTATTATCAACAAGACGGGTAATAGCAAATGTTGGAGAGGCTGTGGAGAAAAGGGAACTCTCATCCACTGTAGGTAGGACTGTAAAGTAGTACAACCATTATGGAAGAAAGTATGGTGGTTCCTCAAAAAACTGCAAATAGAACTACCTTATGACCCAGCAATCCCTCTACTGGGTATATACCCGAAAACCTCAGAAACATTGATACGTAAAGACACATATAGCCCCATGTTCATTGCAGCACTGTTCACAGTGGCCAAGACATGGAAACAACCAGAAAGCCCTTCAATAGAAGACTGGATAAAGAAGATGTGGCACATATACACTATGGAATACTACTCAGCCATAAGAAATGATGACATCAGATCATTTACAGCAAAATGGTGGGATCTTGATAACATTATACGGAGTGAAATAAGTAAATCAGAAAAAAACAAGAACTACATGATTCCATACATTGGTGGAACATAAAAACGAGACTAAGAGACATGGACAAGAGTGTGGTGTTTACCAGGGGTGGGGGGAGGGAGGATGCAGGAGGGAGGGAGGGAGAGAGTTAGGGAGAGGAGGAGGGGCACAGAGAACTAGATAGAGGGTGACGGAGGACAATCTGACTATGGGCGAGGGGTATGCAACATAATTTAATGACAAGATAACCTAGACATGTTTTCTTTGAATATATGTACCCTGATTTATTAATGTCATCCCATTAACATTAATAAAAATTTATTTAAAAAAAAGGCTTTCCAGGAAACTCAGGGTGTGCCATGAATCTAGAAGGACATAAAGAAAGCAGAGGAAAACTTATAGGTCATAGAAGGTAAAAGCCACAAGGAGAGAAAAGGTAACAAACAAACAAACAAGAGCAAAGAACAAACAAACAAAGCATTTTTAAAGAGTAGAGAGAGAGAAAGAGAGAGAGAGAAGAGGGTAGGAGCAGGAAACATCAACTCCCACATATGCCTTGACCAGGCAAGCCCAGGGTTTCCAACAGGCACCCTTAGCGTTCCAGGTTGACACTTTATCCACTGCACCACCACAGGTCAGGATCTTTTATTTTTCCTTTTTATTCGTTTCTGTTTTTTTCTAGAAATTATATTTAATGTTGTGACAATGGTTTACAAAAACACATAGATTTCAAGTAACCATCTCTATAGTATTTGAACTGTTGATTGTGTGTGTGCCCATCGTCTAAAGGGAAACCAATCCCCATCACCATATATTTAACCCCTATTACTCTTCTCCTCCAATCCCCTTCTTCTGGTATCCACTTCAGTTTTGCCTATGTCCATGAGTCTCTGTTTTATATCCCACATATGAATGAAATCATAGAGCTTTTAGCTTTTTTAAAATTTATTTTGCTTAGCATACATCCTTAAGATCCACCCATGTTGCAAATGACAATACATCATTTCATATGACTGAGTAACATTCCATTGTGTATATGTACCACTTCTTTATCCAGTCCTTTATGGAGGGACACTGGTTGTTTCTACATCTTGGCCACCCTAAATAATGCTTCAATAAACATCGGGGTGCACATGTCTTTGTGTACCAATGTTTCCAAGTTTTTCAGATAGATACTCAGTATAGGGATTGCTGGGTCATATAGTAACTCTATTTTAAATTTACGAGGATCTACAACACTGTTTTCTGTAATGGTTATAATAGTTTCCATTTTCATCAGCAGTGAATGAAGGTTTCATTTGCTCCACATCCTCTCCAGCACTTACTTGTCTTGTAAGTGTCTAACAGGTGTGAGGTGGTATCTCTTTGTAGTTTTGATTTGCATTTCTCTAATAGTTAGTGAAGATTAAAATATTTCTATATATCTGCTGGCCATTTGTATGTCTTCTTGGGAGAAGTGCTTGTTCAGGCCCTCTCCACATTTTTTAATTGGATTGTTTCCTTATTTGTTGCTGAGCTTTGTAAGTTTTTATATATTTTGGATATTAACCTATTATTGGAACTGTCATTTGTAAATATCATCTCCCACATGTTTAGCTGCCTTTTTATTTTGTTGTAGGTTTCTTGTGCTGTGCAGAAGCTTTTTAGTTTGATATAGTCCCCATTCATTTAGTTTTGCCTTTACTTCCCTTGCCTTCGGGGTCAAATTCATAAAATATTTTCTATGGCCAAGGTTAATAAGTTTAGTTTTCTTCTATGTAATTTATTGTTTCAAATCTTATATTTAGGTCTTTGATCCATTTTTAATTATTTTTTTTGTTCATGTGGGAAAACTGTAATCTAGTTTAAAACTTTTGCATGTGGTCCAATTTTCCCAGTATCATTTATCGAAGAGCCTTTCTTTTCTCCACTGTGTTTTTTTGACTGCTTTGTCAAAAACTATTTGCCCATATACACGTGGCTTTATTTCTGGGCTCCATTCTGTTACATTTGTCTGTATGTCGGGTTTTCTGCCAATACCATGATGATTTTATTATCATAGCTCTGTAGCATAATTTGAAGTCAGGCAGTGTGATACCTCCAGCTTTGTTCTTTTTTTTAGGATTGCTTTGACTATTCAGGGTATTTTGTGATTCCATACAAATCTGTTGATTTTTTTTGTTGTTTTATTTTTTTAAAAAACTAACATTGACATTTAATGGAAATTGCATTGAATCTGTATATTGCTTTGGGTAATATGACCTTTTTGTGATAGAGACAGGGAGAGTCAGAGAGAGGGACAAATAGGGACAGATAGACAGGAAGGGAAAGAGATGAGAAACATCAATTCTTCACTGTGGTTACTTAGTTGTTCATTGATTGATTTCTCATATGTGCCTTGACCAGGGGGTTACAGCAGACTGAGTGACCGCTTGCTCAAGCCAGCAACCTTGCACTCAAGCTGGTGAGCCTTGCTCAAACCAGATGGTCCCATGCTCAAGCTGGTAACCTCGTGGTCCTCCACATTCCAGTCCAATGCTCCATCCACTGTGCCACTGCCTGGTCAGGCTAATATGACCATTTTAGCTATGTTGATTATTCCAGTCCAGGGGATGGTAACCTTTTTGGCTGAGAGAGCCATGAACCCCACATATTTTAAAATGTAATTCCATGAGAGCCATAAAATGACCTTTGCACGTTACGCATTTTCCAATAAAAATTTGGTGTTGTCCCAGAGGACAGCTGTGATTGGCTCCAGCCACCCACAACCATGAACATGAGTGGAAGGAAATGAATGAATTATAATACATGAGAATGTTTTATATTTTTAAAGTTATTTTTTTTATTAAAGATTTGTCTGTGAGCCAGATGCAGCCATCAAAAGAGCCACATCTGGCTCGTGAGCCATAGGTTACCGACCTCTGTCTTACAGAAACCACAAGAACTCCCTTAATTCTTCTGTGTACCCTAGCTTACAATATGCTTCTTCTTTCCTTCTTCACTTGTAGATCTCACTGTTGTATGGAACCACTCCTATCTCTTACTCCACCAGTCCCTCTCACCTTACATTCCAATTGTCTGGTGACAGTACAGAAGTCTAGTGTGGATATAAGAACCAATCAGAAATAGAGAGATAAACAGATAAAGATACTTCCCCAGTGCCTGGGCTGATCTCCACATCCCTCTCACAGTCTCATTCTGTTCCTATGATAAGTTCTTCAAACACTTGATCATGACATATTTTTAAATGTATTATTGTATTTGATTTGCTAGTATTTTATTTAGGATTGTTGCATCTGTATTCTCAGAGATATTGGTTTGTAGTTTTATGTTTTTTTGTACCAGGGTTATGTTGACCTCATAAAATATGTTAAAAAGTATTGTTTATTCTTCAATTTTTTTGTAAGACTTTGAGAAAGATAGGTACCAAAACATTTTTAAAAAATATTTGGTAGAATTAACTAGTGAATACATTGGGTCCTTGACTTTTAAGTTTTGGGAGGTTTTTGATAGTTGTTATAATCTCTTCACTGTTTGTAGATCTATATAGGTTTTTCAGTTCTTCATGACTCAGTCTAGGAAGATTGTATAGTTCTAAAAACTTTTCTATTTCTTCAAAATCATTGAATTTTGTGGCCTATACTCTTTCCTGAATTTTAGTATGATCTTTTGTATATCTATGATGTCTGTGGTAACTTCTCTTTCATTTATGATTTTGTTTATATAAGTCATTCTTATTTTTTCCTTTGTGAATCTAGCCTGTGGTTCCTCAATTTTATTAATTTTTTTCAAAGAGACAACTCTTTATTTTATTTTTTTATATCTTTTGTTCTCTATTTCATTCAGTTCTGTTATAATTTTTACTATTTTCATTGTTCTGTTGACTTTGAGTTGTCTTTGTTCTTCTTTTTCTAGTCCTTTAAAATTTAATGTTAAGTTGTTTACCTGGGATCTCTCTTGTTTCATGAGATAGTCATGTGATGATATAAACTTCATTCTTTTAATTGCTTTTGTTTTATCCAAGAAGTTTTTTTTTTCTGACAGAGACAGAGAGAGGGACAGACAGAAAGGAAGGGAGAGAGATAAGAAGCATCAATTTTTTTGTTGTGGCTCCTTAGTTTTTCATTGATTGCTTTCTCATATGTGCCTTGACCAAAGGGCTATAGCAGACCAAGTGACCCCTTGCTCAAGCAAGCGACCATGGGCTCAAGTTGGTGAGCCTTGCTCAAACCAGATGAGACTGCGGTCAAGCTTTGACCTCAGGGTATCGATCCTGGTCCTCCACTTCACAGTTTGATGCTCTATCCACTGTGCCACTGCCTGGCCAGGCTATCCAAGAAGTTTTGATATACTGTGTTGCCATCTTTATTTGTCTCTATATATCCTTTCATCTCTGTTTTTATTTCATCTTTGACCCAGTCATTTTTTAGTAGTATATTGCTTAATTTCCACAGTTTTTTTTGTGTTTCTTTACTTCCTTTTGCAGTTGAATTATAGTCAGAGCATTATAGTCAGAGAATATGCTTGGTATAATTTCAGTTTTCTTGATTTTGTTGAGGCTAGTTTTGTGACCCAGCATATGGTTTATCCTTGAGAATATTCCATGTGCAATGGAGAAGAATGTATAATATGATGTTCTTGGATAAAAGGTTCTATAAATGAGAATTATGTCTGTTTTGTCTAATGTATCATATAAAGCTGATCATTCTTTATTGATTCTCTGTTGCATGACCTATTTAGAGAAGTCAATGAAGTATTAAGTCCCTAATTATGATTGTGTTCTTGTCTGTTTCTTCTTTTAGTTCTACTAGTAATTGCTTTATATAGTTTGGTACTTCATGATTTAATGCATATATATTAAGAAGTGTTATGCCTTCTTGATGTAGTGTGCCCTTTATCATTATAAAATATCTATCTTTGTCTCTTGTTACCTTTGTTATCTTGAAATCAGTTCTTATCTTTTAAACAGATTAACTGGCTATTAGAGAGAAAGAAAAGTAGAGAGATAGATAGAAATATTGATTTTCTGTTTTACTTACTTATGCATTCATTGATTGATCCTTGTATGTTATCCTGACTAAAGATGAACCTACAACCTTGATGTATTGGATGACATTCCAACCAGCTGAGCTACTTGGTCAGGGCTGGGAGAGCCTTTCATTTTTAAAGATGGGGTAATTTTTCTCTGCCTACCTCTAAATTAAGTTAAACTTTCATGTCTTTCCCAAACTAAGATCAGCAACTCTTAAATTGAAGTGAAGAATATAGGGGAACAGGGGTCAAGCAGGATAAATGGTCCTACTGGCTCCATCTTTTATCACTTCTCTTCACATCCCAGGGGGAAAAGGAGAGAGCTAGACAAGTAGAAAAAGTCTTCTGTAACCTTTAGCCCTTCTTTTAGCCTCTTGAGAGTCATTGCTGAATGGAAAGTATCTTAGCTTCTTACTGAGGTCAGGTGTCACAGAAAATGTACATCTAGGTTGATTACAAAGTGAGGTGGTGAAGTTGGTGGGAAGGGGAGATGATAGGCTTTTTATGATGGAAAAAAACATTACCTAATTCACATCTAGTCATAATGACCTATATGTCTCCACCATTTATCCTTCCAATGAGAGTTGTTTTCTGGAATGGGTATGTCATAAAACCAAAATACTCCTACTCCTAAACACTGTTCCAAAAAATGAAGATTTCAAAAATATCAGAGAGCCCCCTAGCCTTGCTACTTATCCCTACATCACTAAGTAACTTAAGACCCATCATTTACAATCTCTCACCGGTAAATTACAGATTGTCATCTTTGCTTTGCCTACCTTAAAATTTTTGTAAAGATCCAATGTGGTGAGAGCTGTAAAGGTATATTGCAAACTGTAAAGTGCAGTACCCATATATGTAGTAAGTTGCAACCTTCCCAGTCCAGGATAACAGTACGCTATCTCTATTAATTGTTTTCCCAAATTATGTCACATCCAGCATTCTGCACTATATAGCCTCTTCACAAACAAAAAGCACAGTTGCTCTACTCAGTTGAACAACTTTTCCTTCTAAATCTGACCCACTGTCATGGAGTAGGCATCAGCCCAATATCTTATTATGGACATAAGATAGACTTAAAAAGAAAAAAAGAAAAAGATAACGTCTACATATGAGCCCTGATATTCTCTGTGAAATCAGTCATGGGAAAAAGAAGTTCCATTATTTTATTCTGTAAAACTTGTAGTGAAGGATTATGATTTTTCCCCCCCTCCAAACCCAGTAAGCACCAATTGTTTTTGAGCTGCCTTTTAGGGTCAGGCCTCACTGACAAACTTAGGTTCTCAGTGTTTCCCCATAGATCTCAAGAACTTTACTGTAACCCCAAAGACAAAACTCTGAGCTCTGAGTTTGGCTCTGGAGATCTAGAAACTCAATCTTAGGATTTAGAAGACCATTCATCAAGAATGGAAAGGAAGAGCCTGACCAGGCGGTGGTGCAGTGGATAGAGCATTGGGCTGGGATGCAGAGGACCCAAGTTTGAGACCCTGAGGTCGCCAGCTTGAACATGGGCTCATCTGGTTTGAGCAAAAGCTCACCAGCTTGGATCCTAGGTCGCTGGCTTGAGCAAGGTATCACTCGGTCTGCTGAAGGCCCACGGTCAAGGCACACATAAGAGAGTAATCAATGAATAACTAAGGTGTTGCAACAAAAAACTGATGATTGATGCTTCTCACCTCTCTCCATTCCTGTCTGTTTGTCCCTACCTATCCCTCTCTCTGACTCTCTTTGTCTCTGAAAAAAAAGAGAAAAGGAAGAAAGAATTGAAAAGAAATAAAAATAAAGGAACTACCATTTTAAAGATAACAAAGACAGTTAATTCTCCACTAAAGAAAAGTAGAGGCCTATATGTAAGGACAAAGATGCTGGCAAATGGGCAAGCTCCAGAGCTTTTATAATCACAGAAGTTTAGAAGATCAATGGGGAATCCAAGTGTCAGACTTTTCCCCAGATGTGTGTGTGTGTATGTGTGTGTGTGTGTGTGTGTGTGTGTGTGTGTGTTAGGTAGAGGGGCAGAGCAGAGGATCTAAAGAAGGAAGGGTTTGATTTTGTCTGTAAATTGCCAAGTAGATATATCAATAGAGTACTGAGCGGCTTTTCCTTCAGGTCCACCTGATCATAGATACACACTGTAAAACTCTATCTCATTCATTGCCATACCCTCCCCTCTTCTCTGTAATTAAGCTGAGCTAGAAATATATTTGGTTATCCCATAGCTGGAAAACCCAGCTCTCCACTTCAGCTAGAATAGTTAAACAAGAAATGTTTCAGATTAGTATTGAAAAAATTGTGAAAAATCAATTATCTGGTGGGATGGGATAGAATATGCTTTATTCATAGAGTACTGGCTGTTGAAGACACCACATTACAGGTCCCTGTTAATGTTGTGGTATAGAAACAAGACAGGAGAATCCAGGGAGGCTGCCAGGAGCTCAACTGACATAGAGAGGGAGCAGATAAAATTAGAAATCTGTGAGTAGAGTCTCACTAACTCCCATCTCTCCCAATTCCTCAAAAGTAAAAGATAACTAATGTAGTTCAGGTTAATGGATTAGGATGCAATATCACAAATACATCATTTTGCTAGGGAGATGATAGCGACACTAGTAAGACTATTTATCATGAAACTGAGCTCAATTCTAAGTTCTATATACTTTATAGGAACCAAAAGTGGTATTTTCCAGAGAGGAGATGTTATCTTCAAACTTCTTCAGGGTTATCACAAAGTATATAAAGTAGATGAGTTCTGCGCAGCCCAAAGAACAGACCCAGGACCCTATTTTTGGTGGTTACTACAGGTTGACAAAGTTTTCTGTATGTTGAGTTCAAATGCACAAATCATAGTTACAATACACATTGAGCAGTGGTGAGCTTACTGACACTGCAAGTATGTGATCAATGATGACACAAAAACTTGGTGCGATATAATAAAAGGGACTCAAGCATGGATTGGAGGATTGAAAAGGTATGTTAGACTTGACTAGTTTGATAGCAATCTTGGCATTTACTCATATATTGTTCATATTTTCTCAGGTAGGGTGTAAGGAGGAGAACATCATTTTAGGACCTAGACAATATCTTAGCTGGAGAAATATGGAAAGGGTTCATGAAAGGTAGTTGGTTAGTTGAAAAATAGGAATCTACCCACCCTTCTGACTCATATTGCCTTATGCTACTTAAGCCTTTGAGAGAGCAACACTGTCTATGAAATAGTCACATTGATAGAGTTGGAAAAGCTCTGGATTGGAGTCCCAAAACCTAGGCTTGAGCTTAGTTTTGCCACTGATTAGTTCTGTGGCTAAATTTGAGCAAATCACTTTTTTTCTCTGTCTCAGTCTCTGCCTCTATAAGATAAGATGAATGAACCTTGATCTGCTTACAATAAAGGGATATTAAAATATGAATGTAGTGGGTATGAATGAATGTATAAATTGTGATTGAGGGTGGGGAGGGGAGAAAAAAAATTAACATAGATTAAACATCTTTAATGTATCAGATACTAGAAAAGGTACTTGCACATGCATTTCTCAGTCACCCTCACAAGAATTTATGAGGTGAGCAATGCTTTCTACATTTTACAGATTAAGAGTCTGAGGTTCAAAGAGGTAAAAGGATTTACACAAGGTTCACATACCTATTAGTGAATGAAGACAGATTTAAATATAAGGCTTAGATATCAAGGCCTATATATTCTTCTATTATGTCATGGTGATTGTATAAATGAAATGAGATCACTGAATAACTATTAGATAATGAAATTATGAGAGTCTTGAAAAAGAATATGATAAACTGGTATTACATCAACCAAGGCAGTTTCTTGGAGACCCAGAAGTGTGATATCTGACTGGATCAAAAGTTTTGCATCACCACTGTTCTAACATCCAACAGTGATATTAGCTTGCTGTTCCTCTACTGCTAGCCCTACTGAACAACCGTACTCAAGAGGAGAATTCCTTAGGGGTGATCCTCAATTTCTGATCTTTCTTACCCATCTTTCCAGCTCACCTCAGTAGTTAAGGGCTTGGAACTTCAAAGGGCACAGTGAGTTCCAGCCTTTCTCCAGAGCTTTCAGCTGTGCTCCTCCGCAAGTTCTCAGCCACAGAATATGAGGCAGAGCTGGAAAACTTATTCAGGTCCAGCTCTGTGCATTCGATGGGGGTGTGGATCCAGTAGGAGTGGCTCTCTGAGGCACAGGAGGCCATGGTAAAAGATTCCTGGGTGGGAAAGCCATGAGTCGAGCTGTGGTCATCATCCAGGTTGGATTTAGGTTGTTGGCTTTTATAGATGCTTTCACTCAGTGGGGTCTCAGGACTGGTATCCTGGTCGGTTGGAGTAGGGAAGAGAGCTTCTTCTTCTACTGCTTCGTCAGCCTTAAACTGCAGCAAACCTCCTGCAACTGGAAGCAGAAAGCCACTGGGTCACCCAAAGGCAGGGGTTCCTTTCAGCTGGGCACCTGGTTCTGAGTACAGTATAAGAAAGTATCTGGGAGCTGGTACTCCCATTCCTCTTCCTAGGGTTTAGAACACCTAACACCTAGAAGAGGTGACACTGTTAAGAAACACACTTAATTTGGGGTATCAACATATTGAGGCTACTTGGTAGTAAAACAGGGAAAGGAGTCTATTTCTCCAAAGAAAGAGTAATTCTTTGTGGGAAGCAGGATTTTTGACATCCAAATCCATGATCTTCATCCTCTTGTGTTATGCCTGTGAGATTGTTATATGGCAAAAGCAGTTTTCAGATTGTATTAAGATCATAAGATTTAAAATAGGGAAATTACCTTGGATTACTTAAATGAGCCCAATGCAATCACATGTGTCCTTAAAAGTAGAAGGGGGGGCAAAAACCAGAGAGTATAAGAAAAATGAGTCATCCAAAGGACTCAACTCAGTATTGTTAATTTTGAAAATGGAATGGGGTCATAAGTCAGAGTATAGGTGGCTTCTAGAAACTGAAAATGGCCCTCAGCTGACAGTCAACAAATAAATAGAACTTCAGCTCTATAAATGAAAGGAACTGAATTCTTTCATATTCTTGAATGATCAAGGAAATGGATTCTCCTCTGGAGCTTCCAAAAAGTAACACAACCTTTCCAACACCTTGATTTCAGCCTTATAAAACTCTAAGCATGCCTGACCTGTGGTAGCGCAGTGGATAAAGCATCGACCTGGAAATGCTGAGGTCGCCGGTTCGAAACCCTGGGCTTGCCTGGTCAAGGCATATATGGAGTTGATGCTTCCTGCCCCCTTCTCTCTCTGTCTCCTTTCTCTCTCTCTCCTTTCTAAAATGAATAAATAAAAAAAACTCTAAGCAGAGATTCAGCTGAGCCTACATAACTTCTGATTTTATAGAAATAGTGACATATTAAATAGGTGTCATTTTAGGCCATTGGATCTGTGGTAATTTGTTATGTCAGTGCTAGAAAAGTAATACATCCTTTACACCTAGGTCTAATTCAACATCATGTTACTGAGAGTCTTTCTATGTCTTCTTGACCTTAACATTGTGATTATGGTTTTATTATTTATTAGAACTCATTGTCAGAGCTTAAAACAACTTTATGCAAAAATAGAGTTTTTTTGTTTTGTTTTTTGTTTGTTTTTTTTTTTTTTTTGGCTTCTCTTGAAAATCCAGGAGACCTTGAAACATTAAATATTCCCAAGTAGTAACAAATAATTAAAGCTGAGTATAAATTCCCCTTTAAACAGAAATTAATTCATCAGTTTGTCATAGTCCCTACTTTTCTCTAATGCATCTTATATTGCATCCAATTCACACACTATCTCACCTATACAATCAATGTATGCATGTAAATTAGTGATTCCTGATAAACACCATTAACCGTTTTTCCCCTATGAAGACCATGAGGGAGCTGCCTCATGATCTTATATCCCCACAGAAGGAAACTACATTATTATGTTGAGGACATAGAAAAAATATAGAAAGCTTACCAGTTTCTTCTCTCTGAGTCAAAAAAGGGAGATAGGCTGTTCTCAGATGGTGTTTTATATTTCTGGGCCCTGTGGCCCAAATGTTTCATTGCCCATGTTTCATGCCCATGCCCAATGACTGGGCAGCAGCTACTATTTGAGAAACTAAGCTCCAAAGTCAAATACAAGATGTCTTACCATGAACCACAATTTCCAAAGAGTAGAGGAGAGAGAAATAGATTTTGATAAAGGTCATAAAGGGACAACAATGTTCCCCATGTGTCTCTGATCCCATGAAATGCTAGATTAATCTCCAGTTAAGCCAGGGGTACAGCAAAACATGTCTGTTGGGTTTTTTGAAGCTGATATGGCCGGCCCAAGAGCCAAAGTAGCTGAGGTAGGGATATATAAAAGGTATTTTCTCATACAAATACAGGAAGGTAAAAGTTGTATTGTTTTGGGCCCTGTAGACAGTTGGATAAGGAGGAGTCTTAAGCACTCCAGTATACTGTAAATTTTATTCTCCCCTTTCCCTACTAAATAAACACTATTCAAAAGCATTTGATCCTGTTTTGGTTTCTCTGCCTATCTTTCAGTTCCTTGATGACACTGAAGCTGTGCTGAGTCTCAGTACACTTGGCTGGAGTTTTTATATCCTTCCTGGTCCTGTCCAGTCTATTCCACCTCCCCTATCTTTGTCTTCAGTGACCTGGTTATTCCATTCCCCATTCTTCACTGATGTCTGGAGTTGTGCTGAAAACAGATCACACTTACTCCTTATTTAAATATGACCTTCTATCTGGAATTTCACATGGCTATGTCCTATGGGATGCCAGTTATTTAGGATAGCATTATTGTCTAGGGAAAAAAAAGTCCATGTTTGTTAACTCCTCTGGACAGAATTTTCAGTTATCTATATTTGGGTTATTACTACACCAATAACAGTTACCCAAGAGTTCACCCACTTTTATTACAATCATATCTCAAATCCAGTCAGCTTTCCTTCATTTCTGACATGTTCTCAAATCTGTACCTATTAGTAAAAATGAAAAAAATTATAAAAAAACTTAAAAACTAACTAATCTAATTCCACCTGTAGTTTTAAAAATTAGGGAGAAAAGGGCCCAAAGAAATTAGATGACTTGTTTAAACTTACAGTGATTTAAAAGTAGCTTTAGAGCCTAGGTTTGCAAATTTTATTTCCAAGTGTTTTCCCATGATGTTGTGCTCTTTTATGAACCCCATGTATCTTAATGAAGCAAGTCTTATAAATGGGCAGTCATATCTGTGGTCCTGTGCTTTTTATTGCCACTCCCAGATAATTCACACCTGGGGTTTTCCAGCACTGTATGGAAGGCTTATCAGCTCTTAGTCCCAGGAAATTTCTATTTTCTGCTAATAATAGCTTTGTTCTTGATTCATGTTATATGTGTAATGTCTATACATACCAGGCTGGCAATGTCTGTTGAAGAACTGTTTGCAGTAGAGGAAGAAGAGTCGCAGGAAGGTCAGGATAAACACCATGAACAGACTGCTCACCAGTACAACGAGTGTGGCCTCCTGAGGGGGCACTGTGGGTACATCTGCCTTCACTAAGCTTAACTGGAAGGCACCTGTGAGACAAGAAATTGGGAGAGGTCAGCCAGTGTTGGCAGTCAACAATTACCCTGACACTAGGCCTGGACTTCCTCAGGCCATCACTCTCTCCCTAGGGCCTTTCACAATTAGAGCTGCTACAGTGATTTTACTTTGTATAGCAGGCAAATGTATAAAGAAAAACACAAACTGATTAAGTCAGTACAATTACTTGAAGATGTACATATCCCATGATCTTTCCATGACAAATTGAGTTATATAAGCTAGAAAAATGGAAACAAACCAAATTGTTCATCCACGGGGCACAGGATAAATAAATCATGATGTAATCTTATAATGTAATGTTATTATATAACACTTAATATAAAATAATTCTATGCATTAATATAAATAATCCAGAGAAGAAAACAAATCAGAAGGAGTATGTAGCTTAATGTCATTTAAATGAATCATAATAAAATATAAATAACAGCATATATATTTACATATATCACAAGAGAATATAAGTATTAAAACATGGGTATAGATGGGAAGGTCATAGTGCTCAACAATTTTCACATGCTTCCATGCATTGTCCGTACATTCTTTTGTTTGTTGCTTTAATTTTTAAATTTTATTTAGAAAATTAATTTTAACATGATGACATTGATCAGTAAGAGTACACAGGTTTCAGGTAAACATTTTTATAGCATTTAAACTGTTGATTATGTTGTATACCCATCACTCAAAGTCAAATAATTTTCCATCACCTTATATTTGTCCCTCTTTACATTCTTCTCCCCACTCCCTCCTCCTCTTCCACCTCCCTTTGCCCCTGGTAAACACTTCATTTGATCTACATGGAGGAGTCACAGTTCTATATCCCACCTACGTGT
Organism: Saccopteryx leptura; assembly: GCF_036850995.1. Lineage (NCBI taxonomy): Eukaryota > Metazoa > Chordata > Mammalia > Chiroptera > Emballonuridae > Saccopteryx > Saccopteryx leptura. The sequence continues at coordinate 69,859,372 of NC_089516.1, read as the reverse complement.
GAAATCATACAGTTCTTAGCTTCTTCTGATTTACTTATTTTACTCAGTATAATGTTCTCAAGATCCATCCATGTTTTTGTAAATGATCCGATGTCATCATTACTTATGGCTGGGTAGTATTCCATAGTATATATGTACCGCATTTTCTTTATCCAATAATCTATTGAAGGGCTTTTTGGTTGTTTCCATGTCTTGGCCACTGTGAAAAATGCTGTAATGAACATAGGGCTGCATGTGTCTTTATGTACCCAAATTTTTGTGTTTTGAGGGTAGATACCCAGTAGGAGTATTGCTGGGTCATATGATAATTCTATTCTTAATTTTATTTAAGGAACCACCATACTTTGTTCCATAATGTTTGTACTAATTTGCATTCCCACCAGCAGCAAATGAGGGTTCCTTTTTCACCACAGCCTCTCCAACACTCGTTATTATCTATCTTGTTGATAATAGCCAGTCTAACAGGTGTGAGGTGGTATCTCATTGTAGTTTTGATTTGCATTTCTCAAATAGCTAATAAAGATGAACATCTTTTCATATATCTGTTAGCCATTTGTATGTCCTCTTGAGAGAAGTGTCTGTTCAGGCCTTCTCCCCATTTTTTAATTGGATGGTTTGCTGAGCTTTGTGAGTTCTTTATATATTTTGGATATTAACTCCTTATTGGAGCTGTTGTTTGCAAATATCATCCCTCATTTAGCTGGCTCCCTATTTGTTTTGATGTCAGTTTCTTTTGCTATACAGAAGCATTTTAGTTTGATATAGTCCCATTCATTTATTTTTGCTTTTACTTCCTTTGCCTTTGGGGTCAAATTCATCAATTGTTCTCTACAGACAAGGTCCATTAGCTTATTAGCTATGTTTTCTTCTATGTAATTTATTGTTTCAGATCTTGTATTTAGTTCTTTGATCCATTTTGAATTAATTTTTGTGCACGGGAAAAAAATTGTAGTCAAATTCCAGTCTTTTGCATGTGGCTTTCCAATTTTCCCAGCAACATTTACTGAAAAGATTTTCTTTTCCACATTGTGTGTTTTTGGTTCTTTTGTCTAAGATGATTTGATCATATATATGTGGTTTTACTTCTGGGCTCTCAATTCTGTTCCATTGGTCTGTATCTCTGTTTTATTGCCAATACCATGTGGTTTTGATTATTGTGGCTCAATAGTATAATTTGAAGTCAGGTAGTGTCATACTTCTGGCTTCATTCTTTTTCCTCAAGACTGATTTGGTTATTTGGGTTTTTTTTTTATGGTTCCATACAAACCTGGTAATATATTTTTTCTATTTCTTTAAAAAATGACATTGAGATTTTGATGGTGATTTCATTAAATTTCTATATTACTTTGGGTAATATGGCCATTTTAACTATGTTGAATCTTCTAATCCATGAAATGGAATATTTTTCCATTTCATTCTGTCTTTTTAAATTTCTTTCAGTAATGTTTTGTAGTTTTCAGTATATATGCTCCTAACATCCTTTGTTAAGATTATTCTTAAGTATATTATTTTTTTTTTGGTTGCAATTATAAAATGAATTGTTTTTTGAGTTTATTTTCAAATATTTCATTGTTGGCATACAGGAAAGCAGTGGACTTTTGTATATTGATTTTGTATTCTATGACTTTACTATAATACATTAGTTTATTGTTTCTAATATTTATTTGGTGGAGTTTTGGGGGTTTTCTATATACAGGATTATGTCATATAAAAAAGTGATACCTTTACTTCTTCTTTCCAAATATGGATGCCTTTTATTTCTTTCTCTTGCCTGATTGCTCTGGTTAAAACTTCCAGAACTGTGTTGAATAAGAGTGGAGAGAGTGTGCAGCCTTGTCTTGTTCCTGATTTTAAAAGAAAAGCTTTCGGTTTTTCATCACTTAGTATGAATTTAGCTGATGATTTGTCATATATGGCCTTTATTATGTTGAGGTACTTTCCTTCTATTCCTATTTTATTGAGTGTTTTAAACATAAAGGGATGTTGTATCTTATCAAGTGCTTTTTCTGCTTCTGTTGATAAGATCATATAATTTTTTGTTCTTTGTTTTGTTGATGTGGTATATGACTTTGATCAGTTTCCTTATGTTGAATCATCCTTGTCCTCCTGCAATGAATCCCACTTGATCATGTTGTATTATTTTTTTTCATGGATTGTTGTATTTGATTTGCTATTATTTTCTTTAGAATTTTTACATCTGTATTCATTAAAGATATTAGTATATAGATTTTTTTTTAAAACCTTAGTCATCCATTCTTTTTTTTTAATATATTTTATTTTTAACTTTATTCAGTTTTTGTTTGTTTTTTTTTTTTTTTTTTTAGAGAGACAGAGAGAGAGAGAGAAGGGAGAGGAGCAGAAAGCATCAAGTCTCATATGTGCCTTGGCCAGGCAAGCCCAGGGTTTTGAACTGGCGACCTCAGCATTCCCAGGTCAACACTTTATCCACTGTGCCACCACAGGTCAGGCAGTATATAGATTTTTTTTATTTGTGTTGTTCTTGCCAGGTTTTGGTATGAGTGTTATGTTGGCCTCATAAAATGTATTGGAGAGCATTGCTTCCTCTTCTAATTTCAGAAGACTTTGAGAAGGATAGGTATCAAATCTTCTTTGAATGTTTGGTAGAATTCACTAGTGTAGCAATGAGGACCTGGACTTTTGTTTTTGATAGTTGTTTCAACCTCCTCCCTGATTATAGGTCTATTTAGATTTTCCATTTCTTCATGACTCAGTCAAAGACTATTGTATAAGTCTAGGAATTTATCCATTTCCTCTAGGTTCTTGAATTTGGTGGCATATAATCTTTCATAATATTGTACTATGATCCTTTGTATATCTATGATGTGTGTGGTAATTTCTTGTCTTTCATTTCAGATTTTGTTCATATGAGTTTTTCTTCTTTTTTCCTTAGTGAGTCTAGCCAGTGGTTTGGTGATTTCTTTGTTCTTTTCAAAGAACCAGCTCTTTGTTGTATTAATTTTTTCTATAGTTTTTTACTCCTTATTTCATTTATTTATCTTCTAATTTTTACTATTTCTTTTCTTCTGCTGACTTTGAGTTGCCTTTGTTGTTCTTTCCTTAGTTCCTTAAGGAGTGATATTAGATTGTTTACTTGAGGTCTCTCTTGTTTCTTGATATAAGCCTGTAATGATATAAATTTCCCTCTTATTACTGCTTTCACTGCATTCTAGAAATTTTTATATATCTTATTGTCATTTTCATTTGTCTGTATATATCTTACGATCTCTGCTTTTTTTTCTTCTTTGACCTAGTCAGTTTTTAGAAGTATGTTGTTTAATTTCCATATTTTAATTGGTTTCTTTACTTCATCTTTGCAGTTGAATTGTAATTTTAAAGCCATATGATCAGATAATGTGCTTTGTATAATTTCAATCTTTCTGAATTTGTTGATGTTTGTTTTGTGGCCAAACATATGGTCTAACCTTGAGAATGTTCCATGCACACTGAAGAAGAATGTATAACATTGGGGAACAAAATTTTTGTTGCATCCACAAAAACACTTGTTCTTACCTAACTCGAGTGTGCTGATCTCAAATCTGACATTAGTTTTTCTCTGTAAGCTACAGTTTTTTTGCAATTCAAAATTTTAGGTTTTAATCTTGTAAAATTTTCAACATTTACTTTAACATAATGAAGTAGAATGTCTTCTTGGGTATCATCTTTGTGAAAATATAATAATTTATATAATGCAATAAGTACACTAATATACTAAAAGATAAGATTGCATCAGAATTTGTCTACAATTTTGAAATAGAACATATTAAAACACTTATTTTAATCATAAAATTTGTGCAAAACTTATTTAAATTCTATTCAGGCAAAAATTTGCATTTGTAGGTCTTGCATTTCTATACTTGTTGAGGACAATCTCATTTGATGCTCCAGCAGTAATCTGCTCATCACTAACAGCTACAAGATTTTTGGGAAACTTATCAAGGTGACTGTTCAGGAAATGAATCTTAACCCTCATATTACACCCAATGTCGCAGAAAGCCAACAGTATCTTTTGAACCAGAAGTTCATAGTTTTCTGCTTTTTTGTTGCCAAGGGAGTTCTTTGTAACTGCCACAAAAGACTGCCATACTGCTTTCTCCTTCTTATTCATCTTCCTGGAAAATTTTTCATCATGTATGAGGGTTCGAATTGGAGGTCCATCAAATACTCGTGCTTTTATCTTCTCGAAAGACAAGGCAGGAAAAGCAAAAATAATATGTTGAAACCATTCATTATTCAAAGCCTGAACAAACTGCTTCATTAAGCCCATTTTGATATGAGGTGGGGAAAAAATGATCCTGTCTTGAATAACTATAGGTTCATTCACAATATTTTGCATCCCTACTTCCAGAGCTTCACGTTTCGGCCACTCCTTCTGTGTCCAGTGTTTCTCCTGAGCTCAGCTGTCCCACAAACACAGAAAGCAAGGATACTTCATGAAACCTCTCTGTTGTCCTAGCAGAAAATTTACCATTTTAAGATCCACACAAATGATCCAGTTATGCTCCACAAACTTCAGAAAGTCAAGGACAATTTTTATGTCATTATAATCTTGTCGCAGATGAGTTGAATAACCAATTAGAACTGTTGCATAAATATTACCGTTGTGTAGGAAAACACATTTCAGACTCCGTTTAGAGCCGTCAAGAAATAGCCACCATTCTATTGAACTGTAAGTGGTAACACCTAGCTGGCTGAGAAGACGACTGATATCATGACAGTAAACAAAGTGTTTGTCTTTGGAAAAAAAAGTCCACAAAAATTTGTTCACGCTTCCTGAAATGGGATACTTTAGTTGACTGGTGAAGTAAATTATTTTCTTGAATCTTGGAGGCTAATAACTCAGCTGCTTTCTTTGATAGGCCCAAATCTCTTACTAAGTCATTTAATTCAGGTTGGCTAAACTGCTGAGGGGTTAATGACTGCTTGGCAGAAGAAGACCCTTCAGATTCTACAACCATTTCCTCATGCATCTTATCAAAATACACTTGATCACCATGTTAATTTTCTTCATCCCTAGGAGAAATAGAACCATTGAAAACTGGAACCGGGAGTGTCTCAGAGTGTGGGTAGGTCGTATTACGGAAGGGATATTAGGATATGCGATCATATGCCATTTTTTCTTGCCAATGCCCTTTGTATGGATCAGACAGAAATAACAGTCACTGCTGTGGTCCTTAGGTTCATGCCAAACCATGGGAATATCAAAAGGCATTTCTTTGTGTTTTCTTTTTGTCCAGTCATGAAGCATTTCCTCACAATTATGACACACAATATGAAGAGCCCAATTCTTGTCTTGATCACCAAGGGAAACTTGAAAATAGGCTATATATGCACGTGTCACAAATGATGAAATATTTTACCTTTGACATTGAAGTGTGTAACAGCCACATATATAACAGAAGGAGTCAGGACTATTCTTACATTTATGCCTACTCGAAGAAGCCATGATTCAATCTTAAAACAAAATAATGGGGTGTTTTTATCAGATAATAATTTTTTACATTTAAAAACAACTACAATTATGTAAAAGTGTTTGTAAAACATTAATTGCCTTGTGTTTATGTTCAATCTAAGAGTCATTGCCTTTTAACTCCAATTTAAAAACCAATGCGTGCCATTACCTGTAACAAAAAGAAATTAAAATTGTATAAAAACTAGAGCATGAACCAAAAAAATAGATTTCAGATTTGGAATCAGTGATGAAGATATATATAGAAACAGTTGTAAAACCTCATGCAACAGAAAATGAAAAAAAATTGTTCCCCAGTGGACATTTTGGGATAAAATTTTCTATAAATGACTATTATGTCCATTTGGTCCAGATTGTCATTTAAGACCAATGCTTTTTATTGATTTTTTGTTTGAATGATCTATCTGAAGCCATCAATAGTGTGTTTAAATCTCCAAGAATGATTGGTTATTTTTTTCTGCTTCCATTTTTAGATCAGTTAGTAGATGTCTTATATATTTTAGTGCTTCCTGGTTCGGTGCATATATATTAAGAAGTGTTATTTATTTATTTATTTATTTATTTATTTATTTATTTATTTTTGGGTGGGTCATTACTTTTAATCCTAGCTCACACCTGGCGGGCAAGAAATACACACAGTGGGAAAACATTTCCCTTTCCATTCAGGGCTCCCAAAGCCACTGACTTATCCAAGTTTTCCCTGGATCAAAAGTTTGTACCTCACCAGCTATATTCAACTCTGTTCCCCATCTCCTTCTCTTTGCACAAACTCTGCACAAAATGGCTTCTCCTTTAGCACTCCACCATCTTGGCTGCTTCTCCTCTGCAATGCTAATTTCAGGATCCCAGTGAGCGAGAGCCCCTGGTCTCACCTTATTTTATAGTGTAGAAATTAAAGCCTTTAAGCCAGTATACAAATAAGGAAGTCTCTGATACAAAGCCACTTATCTGAGGCATAAATGGGATTCCTCATAAAAGTGCACCACCCCATGTCATGCAACAGTTAAGGGTGTGGGGAAAAGCTTAGTGTTGAGACGATCTTAGTATTAAAAGGGTGGGAAAGGTTTAGTCTTAAAACTAAGCCTTAGGCTATAATGACTTTGTCGGCTTACAGCCTGTCTCCCACACCCAATGCAAACTATATGCAAGTAAACATATATGTCACATTTACAAATTTATTTGACCAACAGGAACTATCTTGGTTTTTCCTTTAGGAAAGAGAAAGAAAACTGATGGTCACTGGGCATCAGGAATTTTATTTCTGTGCTCCTCTCCCTCATTATTTTTCCCCCAGTTGTGCCACTGAGTTATAATTCAGAGTATGTCTTTATACATTGGGCTTAAAGACTCATAGCTTTTGTTTTAATATTGTACTTATTAAACCCAGTTATCACAACATATTACAAGCCTTTGACATGTCTATTATTTTCTTCTTCTTCCTTTTCTTCTTCTTTTAGTGAAAGAGAAAAAGACAGGAAGGGAGAGAAATGAGAAGCACCAACTTGTAGTTGTGGCACTTTAGTTGTTCATTGATTGCTTCTCATATGTGCCTTGACCAGGGGGCTCCAGCAGAGCCAGTGACTCCTTGCTCAAGCCAGTGCCCTGGGTCCAAGCCAGTGACCCTTGGGGCTTGTTAGGAAGATAAAATGTATTACGCTCACTTTGTTAAAGATGGTGCTGCCCACATGGAAGCCTGTTGCCCAGGTGATTGCTTGGGATGAGCGTGATTATGTTAATATGTGTTGGGGGAGGGCTTTTGCCCCAAAAGATTTTTTAATTTATTTTATTTTATTTTTTATTAATTTTAATGGCATGACATTGATAAATCAGTGTACATATGTTCAGAAGAAACATCTCTACGTTATTTTGACATTTAAGACGTGTTATGTTATGTCTTCTTGATACCATGTCCTCTTTATTATTATGAAATGTATGAAATGTCCATCTTTATCTCTGATTACCTTTGTTGTTTTTAAGTCAGCTTTTCCTAATATGAGTATGGCTTTTCTTTGTATGTTATTTGGTTGGAGAATCGTATTCCAACCTTTCACTTTGAGTCTACTTTTGCCCTTGCAGCTTAGATGTGTTTCTTGAAGGCAGCATATGGTTGTGTTTTACTTTATGATCTGCTACTCTGTGCTTCTTTACTGGTGAGTTCTACCCATTTAAATTTAGGGTAATTATTCACACTTGAGAATTCCCTATAACCATTTTATGTCTTGTTTTCTGGCAGTTCTGTGTCTTGTTTGGTTTTATTCTTTTTTTGTTTCAGTCAGCTATTTTTGTTTTGGTGTATTCCGTACTTCTTTCCCCTGTTTCTTCTTCTTCTTTTTTTTTTTTTTTAGCTGTGTTTTTCAGTAGTGGCTTTTTCTAGGGTGGTTACCATTAGTTAAAGAAAAAGAGTGTTCATATGTACAAGAGTTATTTGTCTTATGAATGCTTCTGTATTCCATTCTCCTTCGCTACTGCAGATATTTATCCACTCCTCTTTTATGTTTTTGTTGTCACAGGTTATCCTTGTTTGTATTGTGACCTTGTTGGAGCTTTCACTTGTAGTTTTGATTTGTTTTGTTCTTTGTTTCCTGTGGAATAACCCCCTTGAGTATTTTCTGCATGCTTCAGCATGGGCTCACTAGCTTGAGCATGGGGTTGTTGGCTTAAGCTTGGAATCATAGACATGACCCCATGGTTGCTGGCTTGAGCCTAAAGGTTGCTGGCTTGAAGCTCAAGGTTGCTGTCTTGAGTAGGGGGTCACTTGTTCTGCTTTAGTCTCCCAGTCAAGGCACATACGAGAAAACAATTAATGAACAACTAAGGAACTGCAATGAAGAATTGATGCTTCTTGTCTCTCTTCCTTCCTATCTGTCTGTCTCTACCTGTCCCTATCTCTGTCTTTCTCTCTATCTCTGTCACACACACATACACACACACACACACACAAGATTTTATTTCTCCTTCATATTTGAAGGATAAGTTTCATGGATATAATATTCTTGGATGGTAATTCCTCTCTTTCAGTACTTTGAATGTTTGGGTCCACTCTCTTCTGGCTTGTAGAGTTTCTGCTGAGATGTCTGATGATAACCTAATGGGCTTTCCTTTATATGTAATGTTTTCCTTTTCCCTTGCTGCATTGAGAATTCTCGTTTTGTCATTGATTTTTGACAATTTTATTACGATATGTCTTGGAGTAGGTCTGTTTAGGTTGTGGTAACTAAGTGTTCTCTTTGTTTCTTGGATTTGAGGCTCTCCCTACATTCCTGTAGTAAGGCCATCAGAGTACTTCTGGCCAATGGACTGTAAGTAGAACTAATGTGTATCACTTGTAGACCAAAGTAGTTAAAAGCCAGCATGCCTTCTCCATCTCTTTCCATGTCCCATTATCCTGGAAGTTACATGATCTAGATGGTAAAGTCACAATTTGGAGTAAGACCTTTGCATAGTGAAAAACAAACTTACATTATATTAGGTAACTGAAATTTTGGGGGTCATTTCTGTAGCAAAACCTATGAGCAAGATACATACAATATCATAGTGTTTGCCTTGGGAGAGGTAAGAAGAGAATTGAATTCAGAGAGGATGAAAAAGGAAATTCCACTTCTTATCTCTCTTCCTTCCTGTCTGTCTGTCTCTATCTGTCCCTCTCTCTGTCTTTCTCTCTATCTCTGTCACACACACACACACACACACACACACACACACACACACACAGTTTTTATTTCTCCTTCATATTTGAAGGATAAGTTTGATGGATATAATATTCTTGGATGGTAATTCCAAGAATGTACGGAGTTTTCATTCTTTGAGAAAACTGAAGCAAATAGGCAAAATGTTATGATTTATTAATTATGTATATTGTATTACTATGTGTTTTTATTTCTCTATTTTCTGCATTTATATATTTCTACATATTTAAAATACCTTATGATTTAAATAGATATCAATAATTTAAAAAGAATACATGAGTAAATATATAGATGTTAGATAGATAAAAATAATAAACAGATAAAAATGGTAGTGATAAAGGCATAAACTAGATACTAGTACTTCATTCAGTCTTTACCAGTCCTAAGCAGTAGGGACTCCTATAAACTTTATATCATCATTATCATCATTATCTTCCACAAGTATACACATGTTTTAATTTATAAGCAGCTTTCTGAATCTATTATTTCTTTAGACCTAGATAGCAATTCCATGAGGAATGAAAAACAATGTTTGTTATCACTTTTATTTTTTTTCAGATGAGGGAAATGAAGCTTAATAAATTTCAATAATTTACAGAGGGTTACAAAGATCATACATTGTAAAGCCAGATTCAAATCTAGATTATTCCTCTGTCAATCTACCCTACACGAAAGAGAATGAGGGAGCAAGAGAAGTCTTTACTTCCCTGTCTTACTGCCATCCCATGGGCTGTGAAAGACAAAAGAGGAGAGAACTGGATACGAACATTGAAGCTCAGAGGTGGGAGTCTGCTTCGTGCATGGGATGCACTCTTGATCTTGTAGGCCTCCAATGCGTGTCTTTTGGTAGAACCTGGGGTTAGAGCAATATGGAATTGTAAGGTAATTAAACAATTAATGCTTTTGGATTTGTCCTTCCTTAGACAATAGGTTGCTCTTAGGAGTCTTTCTGCCCTCAAAGCCCGCACACACCACCCCTCATGAGTTCTCTGTCTCTATTTCTGATTTTGACTCAAAGTACCAGATATTCTACCTCTTCCTTCATTCACCACAAGCTACAGCCAAAAGGGAAACTAGAATCACAAGAGAGGAAAGTACTGCTTTGACACCAACTGCTTTCTTATCTCTTTTATGTCTATGGTGTGATTTACCTTGAATCTTGGGCCTGGGCTAATAATAAATAATAAAGCTGTTAAGTACTCATCTGTGCCTGACCATGTATAGGGGGATCATGAAAAGACACTGTTTCTCTTTAATTGGAGCTCTTAAATTCATTATGATATGGACAGTTAGAATACTTCAACTAGACTTTAAGAGATAATGTTAAGAAAGACTGTCAAGGGCTAGAGAAGGCACAGAACATCTTGGCTTCATACATTGGCTCACCTGGGCAGACAGTCTCCACAGACAGCATTGGAGGTAGCTGTACAATTGGCCTTCTGGACACGATTGATGACAGCACAGGTAATGCAAATCTGACATCTATGATGGCCCCAGTTGCTTTTGTATCTGCGGGGAGGGCAGGCTGTGCAGTATGCATCTCCACCCTCTCCATAACCACAATCCTGCAGAGAAATGGAAGTCACTGACACTGCTGTACAGGAGCTTAGATAGAGGGTCAGGTATGGGAGAAGTGGGCATTGCATAGAAATTACAAACTGCAAACTGTAGCACATTACTAAATCATGAAATCAAATTACTAGGTTGCAACAAGCAATGAAAATTTAAATAAGACAAAATAAAATAATATCAAATACCAGAGTGCACAGCATATACCAAAGTTAAGTACTTATCTTGTCATCATAAGCTAAGTTATGCTACGGCAAAAATCAAACTTTAAATCTTAGTGTCTTAAAAACCACAAAAGTTTATTTCTCACTCACACTACTTGCCTACCAGAGGTTTCTTGGGAGCTCTGCTTTATATTATCCTCATTTGTTAAATAGCTGATAGAGGCTTCATCTTTGTGCTGTTGTAATTAGAGCATTAGGGAAAAGAATATTGTGAACTGTGCACTGGAACTTCCCATTTTACTTTGCTTACACATCCTTGACTACAAATATACCTGATCATTAGTAATTATAAAAATTAAAAAAGTAAAATTTTACAATGTTATAGAAAATAAGGAGCTGGAAAGATTTGACAAATAGCTGTATTCACTATCTCTCTTAGTATTGCTTTGTGGAATTTTACAGATAAAACATAAGTAAGTCTGTGTTAGGTTGCGATGAAGAAAAATATTTTTTACTCTTGGTAATGGTCAAAACTGTTTGCATCCTAATGGTGGATGAGAGAGATGAGTAATTTACCTGGATTTTAGCTGAGGTCTGGTATTGACTCAGTGTGACTCTGGCCAGCCCCTCTCCATTTTAGAGAATCAGAAGAGATTGAAATAGATGGCCCATAAATATTCTCTTAGCTATGACATTTTAACCTAAGTATAATGCTCCCACCTGTTATGCCGTAGCTCTTTCTCAAAGCACAACTCTAGTTATTAAAGGATATGAATTATTTAGTAACAAACTATAGGAATGATCCCTGAAAGTATAGTCTTATGAATTATTTAGTAGTTCTGTCAGAAACTGGATGGTTTACCAAACTTGTTGTTTCCTCCTGGAATATCATAGCCCACCTTCCTTAACCTCACTGAACTTATATGGGGCCATGTAGGCAATTTCTAGCCAATGTATTAAAATGATGTGTGCCTTTTCCAGACGTATCCCCCCAAATTCTTATTGCTTTAACTTATTTTTTACTTAAAATATTCCTAATTTTATTTATACTTCAATTTTCTGGTTCATAGAGTCACCAAGGAAGATGTTGAAATAGATATATTAAAAATTACAGAGGATGTTAGGACAATTGAAGAAGTAGCAGCTCCAAGCTTTTATTCCCTCATAGAAACATAAAAAAGTAAGCCGAAACTGTCAGAATTAGTGTTGCCATAACTCTTGAAAATAGTCAGAGGTTTACACAATGAAGCAATTAATGAATCAAGAAAAAAGCAATTTATAATGATAGAAAATTTCTGTGCCATTTTTGCTTTTTCTTACCCAGCGCTCTCCCCAGAGCAGTACCATTTCTAAAGTGGAGGCAGACTTTAAATAATATCTACCCATGTTCTTAGTGTGAAAGCCTTATCCCTACTTTCCAAGGGAGCTCTACAAAACTTATTCACTAACTATTGTGTATGTCTGTTCTAATCTGTCTGGAAGTTATCTGAACAACTGACACATAGTGCTTACCTGTTTTACTCAATTCAGAATCCAAATTGAAAAGGGGGTGAGCATTTATTGAAAAAGAAAAAAAAGTTATGAAGAAACTAACCACAAATGCTTGAGGCAACAAATAGTGGGTGAAGACACACAATAGACAGCCTAATCCTGGAAGCTACAACTGGGAGAGATTCTTTAATAAATTGAGACATTAAGAAGCCTATATATATGAAGTAAATTAGAAAGTCACATATATGCTCAGGGCAAGACAAAGAAAAGACCCAAAGTATGCAAACTGGGCTGATCCATAGTGTATATGCAAGTTAAGTGTTGAAGGTGCACTTCAACACAGAGCCAATATAGAAAGACTATGAGGGGTGAGAGTGTGTGGGTATTCTTTTTTTAATTTTTGATGTTGTTTGATTTTTTAACTCTTGACACTCAAGAAAATTTATGTCTAAATATTAACACAATATAATGGAACACAGACTTCAGTGACCACATAAAGCAGTCTTTGCAAAAATAATTGGACAAACACCTCAACAAAGAGACTACTGTAGCCCTTAAAAAATAAAGTTTTCTGTTAAATAGCTAAATGTGAGGAAAGGAGAGAATCTGATTTGTAGATTTATCATATTATTAAAAAATGACAATTTTTCAACAACAATAAAATCATGGCATAAAAAAGCAAAAATATATGGCCAATTTGAAGAAACAAAATTAACAGAAAATGTTCTTGGGAAAATCAAGATAGTGGAATTACTTACTATATAAAGACTAAAAGTACTCTCTTAAATATGATCAAAGGAAAATGTGGGCCAAAATAACCCCCTAAAAATTAGAAAGTAAATGTATAAAAACAATAAGAATATAAATAAAGAAAAAGTAAAAAAGAAATGAAACAGAAACATGGGAGCTTAAAAGTAAGCTAACTGAAATTAAAAATTCACTGGACTTGTTCAATAGCAGATCTGAGCAAGCAGACAAAGAATGAGCAAAAATAGAGACAGGACAATTGAAACGATCAAGTGGTTCAAACATTTTTAAAAATGAACAAAGTAAGGAAGTTGGAAGAGAAATTGTTAGGTTGGTTAACATATACACATTATAGGAATTCCATAGGAAAAATAGAGATACAAGAAAACAAATAATAGTTGAAAAAATAACGCTAAAAATTTCCCAAATTTAATGAAAGACATAAACACACCCACAATGATCAAGAAATTTCAAGTAGAAAAGACTAACAGAGACCCATACTGAGACATTATAAACAAAACATAGGTAACTAAAGACAAGTATAATATCTTGAAGCAATAAGAAGAAACAACTTGTCAATTACAAGTCTATTTCTCAATAAGATTAAAAGTCTATTTCTCTTCAGAAACTGTGGAAGAAGAATGCAATAAGATGATATATTTAAGTGTCAAAAAATTTAAATTATTAATCATGAAATTTATATCTAGTAAAAATATCTTTCCAAAATGAGGTAGAAATTAAAACATTCCTAGATAAACAAAGCTGAGAAAGCTGAGGGAATTTGATACCACTACAACAGTTCTACAAGCAATACAAAGGTAGTTCTTTGGGTTGCTATTGGATAATAATTCAAAGCTATACAAAAAAAAAATATCTCTGGTATTGGTAAATACATAGACAAATATAAGAGTTAGCATTATTGGACTTTTTTATTTTTAAATTCACCTTTGGTTTTCTATATGATTTAAAATAAAAATAAATAATATAATTATAAATTGGTTATTGGAAACACAAAGATTAAGATAACAAAAGTAACCACAATACCACAAAAGTAGGTAAGACAAAGCTGAATAAGATAGAGTTTTTGTATGCTACTAAAGTTGGTATTAATTCAAATTACATTATTAAAATTTTGGGTGCTAAATGGAAACCACATGTAACCACAAATAAAATATCTAAAATATATACAAAAGAAATAATAAGAAAATTAAAACTTTTCACTAAAAAAAATCAACTAGCACAAAAAAAGAAACAATGATGTAGGGAAAAGGATACAAAATGGTATAAGACATATATAAAACAAATAACAAAATGTCAGAAAAATTCTCTTATACTATTACTCTTAATGTCAATAGACTAAAACCTCAAAAGGCAAACTGGCAGACTTAAAGTTTAAAAATCGTGATTTACTTACATTCTGTCTACAAAAGATTCACTTTATGTCCAAAACCACAAATAAGTTAAATGTAAAGGGGTGAAACACATTCTGTATGAATAGTACCAAAAAGAGACCTTGGGCGTCTATAACAATGTAACACAAAATGAACTTTAAGAAAAAACTTCTACAAAAGACAAGGAAAAACATTATATATTAAAAAAGGGTCATTGCATCAAAAATATAAGAATTATAAAAACATATACCCCAATAACGAAGCCCCTAAATCTATAAAGAAACCCTTAACATATTTTAAATTAACAATATCAATTCTATAAAACTACTTGCAAAATTCAATATCCCACTTTCAGTGATGAATTAAATATCTAGGGAGATCAATAATGATGAGGGTTTTAAAAACAAAATAAAACAACTAGATCAAACTGACATATATAAAACACTATACTAACAAAATAAGAATATACTTTCTTCTCAAATATCTCAATTAAATTTATTTATTGTTTCTAAGTGCAAACATTTTTAAATTTCCCAATTCTTTATTTTTTATTGAGTTTTTGGGTGAGAAGCCTTCCTCCACTATCATACGTAAAGTAGCCATCCAATCTGTATCAAATCACCCTAATTTAATTCTCATTATACTTCTATATCTAAACCTTCATCTATCTATCTACCATCTATCTTTCTATCATCTATCTATCTTGCTCATTGTTTGCTTCACCAGTTAAGGGTTAATACCCACAATGATAAAGGTTTTAATCTGTTTAACCATATGTATTATGCCTATAACTATGTGTGCCGCTTTGAAGATGTTCAGTAAGATGTGAGTGTGAAGGACATCAGTGTGGTGATTACAAGAAAGGCAGTTAGAATAGGGTAAAGGGGTGATAATAGGAGAGTAAACTTAGAGTGGCAAACACACAATACAATATATAGGGTGGGGAAAAAGTAGGCATATATTTGTGAGTATGCAAAAACCAGAGTTTATTCTTATTTTATTATATATTAATTATTGTATTATTTTCTTTACAAACAATGGTAAACCTACTTTCCCCCCATCTTGTAAAGATGATGTATTGTAGAATTGTACTTTTGAAAATTATATATTTTGTTAACCAATGTAACCCCAATAAATTCAATAAAAATATGTTTAGAAAGATGTGAATGTGAAAAAAACATGTTGGCTGTTTGCTCCCAGACACTTTGGCCCCAATTTCAGCCTAAATTTAACAAGATGCCAGGTTCTGGGACCAACAGGAACCCCAGGAAAGAAAATATGATGGGAATAACGGTGATGATGATGAAGATGATGATGATGATAAAGTGGCTCCATCTTTGCATGCTAGGGCAGAGCAAAAAGTGTCTGTATTGTTGGTTGTTTTGTTCTAACCCTTACTACCAACTGATATTATAGACCCTCCCTAATTCTTTGTCCCTTAATCCTTCCTCAAACAGCTTCCTCAACCTTCTTAGCTCTCTCTTTCTCATTCCCTAGATATGATATATGGCTTCTGCATCTCAAATGTGTGGGGCCTGCTATAGTTGACAGATCTTCTCAATGCCAAGCAGTCTTCCTAGGCCTCTGCCTAGGCCTCTGCATTCCAAATCTGTTCTTGACATACCCTATTATCTCATGGAACCCTCCTCTGACATCCATCTTGCCAGGTTGACTTCTTGTTGGAACTGTGATGGCTATTGTCATAATTTTTGAATTCTGTATTTTCTCCATTGAACTGTATTAGGAGCTCTCTTAATCTTGGACTCTCTCAATTGTCAAATGGCTTCTAAAATGTAACAGAAGAAATATTCTGACCATGGGGACTTACCTTGGAGAGCTCTTGTCCAGGCCCACACAGTTGACAAGTGACACACTGTCCCCATTGGTCCCAGTACTCATTTTCTTGGCAATCCATGATGGAAGGGCTATGGGTACAAAACACAAAAAAACTAGGAATCTAATGGAAAAAGGTTGCAAGATAAGTAGTAGCTTCCATGTCACTTGATTTATGCATCCTCTTAATTTTGTCTCTCACTCTGGAGAAGGCAATCTAAAACAGGTAATGCTTATATAGTCTTGACCATGTATCAGCAACTCTTTTAAAGGTTTTACATGTAATAATTAATTAAATCCTTAAAAGAAACCATAGCAGGGATGTTTATTAATCCCAATTTGAATATGAAGAAACTGAGGCATAGAGGCAGAGAAATTGGCCAAAGTTCACACAGTTGGTGGCTGTATCACTCAACTGGAAATTATATATATATATATATATATATATATATATATATATATATATATATTATATAAATATATATATATTTATAAATTATATATAAATTATATATATAAAGTGTGTATATATAAATTATATATATATGAAGCTGGCTTCTACTTGGGGGGGATAGAGAATAATTACAATCTCTCACATATAACCAGTTATTAACAGTTTAAAAACCATTTTTGCATCCAATATTATATTTTCCATACAACATTCATATGAGGTAAGTGATATAAAGATTATTATCTATTGTTCATGGCTGATTAAGCTGAAGCACAGTCTTCTTTTGCCAAAATTATGTGAAGTACCTTTGAGGACACCTAACTGCTGTTGCTTCTGTCTTAGGCAGAGTAGAAAGGAAAAATGACCCAGCATGAAAAATGTCTTAATGCAAAAAAATGTAGTTATGGGGAAGCACTACTCAGATAACAGCTCCTGAAATATAGATGGCATAGAGTAGTAGCACTAGCATTGGTCTGATAGTTGGGAGACACGGGTTCTAATCCTGGTATTAGGTGTAACCAATCATCCAGGTTTACTCAAAAGTAAAAGGCTTCCCCAGGACATCAGACTTCCATTTCTAAAACTAAGACAGCATCTGGTTACATGGGATATTTTGTCAACTTACATGGCTCTTCTTTGTTCAAGCTATAACCTTGGATGGGTCACTTAACCTTTTCTGGCCTTTGGTAATTAATATGAAAAAGGGAGATATATGTTTCTCACCTAACTTATATAGCTTTTAAGAAAATTAAATGAGCTAAGGTCCAACAAACCATTCTAAAGACTTTGGAAATCTATGCAAAGTAAGAATGAGTTAAGCACGCAGAGAAATAATTCTCTACAAAGATGAATTTTAATGAGAGATATTGAAGTAATTGATACAAAGGGTGTGCACAGCTCAGAGAGAAAGGTGGAGTGAGATTCTTTTTACACACTTCTTAACCTCATACCAAGGTGCACCTGCCATGGCTTCTCAAAGCACTAAAAGTCTTAAGCACATACTTCCAGTCAGAAGAGAGGACAGTGTGCATGTAGACCTTCAGTGACCATCACTCCTCCACTCAAAACTCCTCAATGTTGTTTGGTAAGCTTGCACACTTTCCTACCATCAACTGGGCAATATTTTTTCCATTCCTTTATTCAGAAGAAAGTGGAATACATAATCCATTTTACTCAAGCTGAAGATGTTCCCTCAAGTATTGTTCTGATCAGTGGACTATAGTGTTAGCCTCAGTAGTCATGCTCCCCTCCCTAACCACCTTTCTCATTAAGGACCAAAACCAACAGTAGTCTCATAGTCCTCATGACAAGGGAGCTAAGTGTCATGGATACAGGTCCAACATACTGGTCTGAACAACTCCCCTATACTTTTTCTTATGTAGAAAAAACATTGATGGAAGTCAAAGAACAACCCTACCCTTGAGATAAGCTCTTGACATAAGCATCTGAAATCTCCATAACAGCTGCTTCTGGCCTTTGGGTGTCTGAGACACCCTATATTGTTTGATTTCCAGAGTCCCGTTCATCTAATAAATATCATGTGGCATGCATCTTAACACATTCCCTTTAACCCTAGCTTTGAGACTATGTCTAGACAGGGAAGGCCTATTGCTAAATATCCATTTGTATCATGACCAAGGGGCACTTTTACCCTTCTTTTTTGTCATCTGCTTATCTAAAGCAAACAATATACAAAATTAACTAAAAAAAGAACAAGGCCCTAAATATAAAAGATGAAACGATAAAATTCTTATGAGTTTTCTTTAAAAAGTATACATTTTATATATTTTTCTTAGAAAATACAGGTGTAAATCTTTGTGACATTGGATTAAGCAGTGTTTTTTAGATACATCATGAAAAGTACAAAAAAAAGAAAAAATAATTGATAAATTTGACTTAATAAAAATTTTAAACTTTTGCACTATAAAGGACACTATCAAGAAAATAAAAAGAAGCCCTGGCCGGTGGGCTCAGTGGTAGAGCGTAGGCCTGGCGTGCAGAAGTCCCAGGTTCGATTCCCGGCCAGGGCACACAGGAGAAGCGCCCATCTGCTTCTCCACCCCTCCCCCTCTCCTTCCTCTCTGTCTCTCTCTTCCCCTCCCAAAGCCAAGGCTCCATTGGAGCAAAGATGTCCCAGGCTCTGGGGATGGCTCTATGGCCTCTGCCTCAGGCACTAGAGTGACTCTGGTCGCTACAGAGCGACGCCTCGGATGGGCAGAACATCGCCCCCTGGTGGGCGTGCCGGGTGGATCCCAGTTGGGTGCATGCGGGAGTTTGTCTGACTGTCTCTCCGTTTCCAGCTTCAGAAAAATACAAAAAAAAAAAAAAAAAAAAAAAGAAAGAAAGAAAAGAAAAAGACAACCCAAATAATGGGGGAAACCCTGTAAATCAGATATCTGATTACAGACTTATATGTAAAATATATAGAGAAATTTTACAACTCAATAACAAAAAAGACATATAACCCAATTAAAAATGGCCAAAGTTTTTAAATATATATTACCTCAAGAAGATATATGACTTGGATGATATACATGAAAGAATGCTCAACATCATTAGCAAGCAATTAAGAGAATGCAAATCAAAATCACAATAAAACCCCATTTCACACTCACTTGAGTGGCTATAATAAAAAGAGGGGAATTGACTTTTAACAAGGATGTGGAAGAATTGGGACCCTCATATATTGCTGATGAGAATATAAGGTGGTTTATACTTTGAAAAACATTTTTTCAAAATGTTAAAGTTACCATGTGACCTAGCAATTCCACTTTTAGCTACATATCCAAAAGAATTAAAAATATATATCCACACACAAAAAATTGTACATCAATATTTCTGGTAGTGTTATTCATAATAACCAAAAAGTAGAAACAACTCAAGTATCCATCAACTAATAAATGGATGAGCAAAATATGGTCGTTCCATATCATGAAATTCATTCAACCTGAAAAAGGAATG
Organism: Saccopteryx leptura; assembly: GCF_036850995.1. Classification (NCBI taxonomy): domain Eukaryota; kingdom Metazoa; phylum Chordata; class Mammalia; order Chiroptera; family Emballonuridae; genus Saccopteryx; species Saccopteryx leptura. The sequence goes on along the minus strand of NC_089516.1, from coordinate 69,839,591 downwards.
CAGTACTTGATATGTGGTATATTTGGGTATTCTGATTGGGTTTAACCAAAGGGGGTTGACAAGTGGCAAAATTACTAGCCTCTCTTTATTTCATCTATGTCTTTATTTCAGCTCTCCCTGCCCATCTAACTGACCCAATTGACCCCAAAAATAATCTAGAAGAGTAAGAATGCAAGCAGACAGGATAGAAGAGAAGCAGTGAGGCTGACATTAATAATAATCCCCACATTAGCTCACTGTGCCCTGAATAATCAATGTTGGCCAAGTTCCTGCTCGATGTAAGGTCCTCAGGCTGCTGCTGGTGCAGCTGCCTCTGGCTGCAGCTTGCGGCTGCTGCTCTTCTCAACTTGCACATGCCTGTGGGGTGAAACATGCTCTCCCTGTCTAGGATGGGTGGGCAGCGCAGGATAGCAGGGCTAAATTAAGAATTTAGGCCTTCAGGGAAGATATTTCTTTTGCCTGGGCAGTGCAAGAGGTGTGGGATTAAAGAGGGTGAGGAAGACAACGACTGGTCCATGGCCTGCCTATTCCTCTTCCATGAGCCTGTTCTCCACATGCACAGGACTGGCAAAACAAAATCAAAACAGTTGCTCAGCCTGGCCTTGAAAACACCATTTTCTTTGAAAATCAAGCTTCTAATCTGTACAGTGTCCTCATCATTCACAGATTTTGGCCTATAATCCAGATGTTGCTGTATCATTTGGTGCTTGATTTCAGCCTTCCCTTTCTTGATCTGGTCTATGGTCATGCCTATCCCAGATTTCTCTTGCCCATCAGCTACTTCCAAGCTATCAAACAGCTTACCTTTTTCCTGACCCAGCATTTGTAAATTTTGTATTCCTCAGTATGGAGAATGGTTCCAGGCCTAGTTCTGTCATCATAAGCATGTCTCCCATTATCCCCCTGCCCCTGCAGTGGTGGACTCAAAGTCCCCATTTGTACCATAAGGCCAATCTCCTTGACTAGTGGTTCTCAGTATAGGCCACACATTGAGAGCTTTAAAAACAGTAATACTTGGGCCCTGGCCAGTTGGCTCAGTGATAGAGCGTCGGCCTGGCGTGCGGGGGACCCAGGTTCGATTCCCAGCCAGGGCACATAGGAGAACCGCCCATTTGCTTCTCCACCCGCCCCTTCCTCTCTGTCTCTCTCTTCCCCTCCCGCAGCCAAGGCTCCATTGGAGCAAAGATGGCCTGGGCGCTGGGGATGGCTCCTTGGCCTCTGACCCAGGCGCTAGAGTGGCTCTGGTCGCAGCAGAGCAATGCCCCAGAGGGGCAGAGCATCGCTCCCTGGTGGGCAGAGCGTCGCCCCTGGTGGGCATGCCGGGTGGATCCCGGTCAAGCGCATGCGGAAGTCTGTCTGACTGTCTCTCCCCGTTTCCAGCTTCAGAAAAATACAAAAACAAACAAACAAACAAACAAAAAAAAACAAACAAACAAACAAAAAACCAGTAATACTTGGGTCCTATTCCCAAGATTCTGATATAATTAGTCAGAGGCATATAATCTGAATATTTAAAAATTTTAAATTTAGGTTATTCTCATGTACAGTCAATTTGGATAATCACTATTTTAAGGACTTTTCTTGGCTCTTTTCTGTTCTGACTGAATATAAGTTATAGTTGGAAAAAGGTTTTTTTTTTTTCTGTTCCCTCACATTTCAAAGGATTTTGGTAAGGAAGTAACCTGGGGTCTACTCATATTTTTTTAGATATAATGGATCATAAAGATAATGGGTCTGAGAGCAGAGTGGTTCTTTTAAACCATGCAATTTCTAACCTCAAAACCCATTGATGGCTCTCCACCTCACTCAGTGAAACTAAAGATCTTATAATGGTCAATGATGCCTTGTATAATCTGCCTACCTCCCTTTAATAACCCATTACCTTTTTGACACCATGATCGTACTCTTCCTCTCATTTTCTTAACTCCAGTCATACCAGTCTCCTTGCTATTCCTCAAAATTATCAGGAATGCTCCCACCTTAAGGCCTTAACTTTCACTGTTCCCTCAGTCAGGCATGTTTTCTTGCAGCTATCTATAAGGTTATCACTCTCATCTTCTTAAGTTCTTTGTTCTTATACCATTGTCTTACTGAAGCTTCTCTAATCATACTTTTTTTTTTGTATTTTTCTGAAGCTGGAAATGGGGAGAGACAGTCAGACAGACTCCCGCATGCGCCCGACCGGGATCCACCCGGCACGCCCACCAGGAGCGAAGCTCTGCCCACCAGGGGGCGATGCTCTGCCCCTCCGGGGCGTCACTCTGCCGCGACCAGAGCCACTCTAGCGCCTGGGGCAGAGGCCAAGGAGCCATCCCCAGCGCCCGGGCCATCTTTGCTCCAATGGAGCCTCGGCTGCGGGAGGGGAAGAGAGAGACAGAGAGGAAGGAGGAGGGGGTGGAGAAGCAAATGGGCGGTTCTCCTATGTGCCCTGGCCGGGAATCGAACCCGGGTCCCCCGCACGCCAGGCCGACGCTCTACCACTGAGCCAACCGGCCAGGGCCTCTCTAATCATACTTTTAAAACTGCAACTTCCTTCCATATTGCCTATCTCTTTTTCATATTTCATTCTTCGCAATAACACTTCTGACTATTTGACATAATATATATCATACTTACTTCTTTATCACCTGCTTCTCCCCAATTACAATGTAGTGTTCAGTATTTCATCCCTTGCACTTAAAACAGTGCCTGTCACATAATAAGCATTAAATAAATATTTGTTGGATGAATAAATAATAAATATATACAAAACAATGGTAACAATCTTCTGCCTGAGAGAAAGATTTCACAGTTTTTAAAGGGTTTCTCATAAGTTAGCTCAATGGATAATTAGAATAACCCTAAGGGTAAGCCAAATATTCTTTTTATTTATTTATTTATTTATTTATTTATTTATTTTTTTATTTATTCATTTTTAGAGAGGAGACAGAGAGGGAGAGAGAGAGACAGAGAGGGAGAGAGAGGAGAGAGAGACAGAGAGAGAAGGGGGGAGGAGCTGGAAGCATCAACTCCCATATGTGCCTTGACCAGGCAAGCCCAGGGTTTTGAACCGGCGACCTCAGCATTTCCAGGTCGACGCTTTATCCACTGCGCCACCACAGGTCAGGCAAGCCAAATATTCTTAATACCACTTAATAGATTTTGGGAAAAAAAGTTTGAAGAGAAAAGAATCCCCTAAATTTATTTAACTGGTAAAAAAACAAAATCAGAACTCACAGGTAATTCAAGATCCATGGGTTTAATATGATTTTAAAGGTAGTAGTGAACCCTAAAATAGGGAATGGAGTTCCTCCTAGTCTGTCATTGAAATTTAATTTTTCATCAGTAACATTTTAGGTTGAAAAAAGGTATTTTCTCTTCTTAATCTGCTATGCTTTAAATAATGCCTATATAAGGTTGCTGCCCAAGTTGTAAAAGGTAAAGGCCAAGACAGAGGTGGTTGCAATAGGAATAGAAAGAAATTAATAATGGGAGATATAGACCTTATAAAGAAAGTCAATTGGATCTTACAATTCCATAAATGTGAGAGAAAATAATACACACACAGAAAAACAAAAAACAACAACAATAAAAAAAATGCAGGTCAGAGAAGATTCTGAGGGTTTTTGCCTGAAAAACCAGGAGAACCTTGGGCCAAAAAGAGTATGTAAACTGTTAGATTGGCTATTATCAATAAGGCAGGTAATAACAAGTGTTGGAGAGGCTGTGGATAAAAACATTCATTGCTGATGGGAATGTAAACTGGTAGAATCACTATGGAAAACAGTATGGCATTTCCTCAAAATATTAAGGATATAGTTACCAAATGACCCAGCAATACTTTTAGCAAAGACATACAAATCCCATGTTCTTTTCAGCATTATTTATGGTGGCCAAGACATGAAGATGATCCAAGTGTCCTTCAATAGAGGATTTGATAAAGAAGGTGTGGTACATATATGCAATGGACCACACTACTCAGCCATAAAAAAAGATGAAATCTTGGCTCTTGCAACAACATGGATGAACACTTAGAATATTATGTATGCTAAGTGAAATAAGTCAATCAGAAAAAGTTAAGAAATATAAGAACTAAATCAGGGCCAAATATGCAGTAATGGAAAATGGTTAAACTTTGGGTGATGGGACACAGATCATGTGCCATAAAGATGTGCACCTGAAACCTATATGATCTCCTTTTTCTTTTCTTTTCTTTTCTTTTCTTTTCTTTTCTTTTCTTTTCTTTTCTTTTCTTTTCTTTTCTCTTCTCTTTTCTCTTGTCTTCTTTCTTTCCTTCTTTCTTTCTTTCTTTCTTTCTTTCTTTCTTTCTTTCTTTCTTTCTTTCTTTCTTTCTTTCTTTCTTTCTTTCTTTTTGTGTGGCCAAAGCAGAAAGAGGGACAGATAGGGACAGACAGACAGAAAGGGAGAGAGATGAGAGCCATCAATTCTTCATTGTGGCAACTTAGTTGTTCACTGATTGCTTTCTCATATGTGCATTGACTAGAGGGCTACAGCAGAGTGAGTGACCCTTTGCTCAAAGCAGCAACCTTGGGCTCAAGTCAGCAACTTTGGGTTTCCAATCAGCATCCTTTGGGCTCAAGCCAGCAAACATGGGATCATGTCTATGATCTCACACTTAAGCCAGTGACCTTGTATTTTGATTCATACTATATGGCTATTGTTGTGTTGACTGTTGTCATTATTTTATTGAACAATCCAAGAAAAAAGAGGTCAGTGACCCTGAGTAAATAGTCATGTATTGTATGATTAAAATATTCTCATAGCACACCACTTGAAAATTACTGTCCTTAGGGCAAAGAAAAATATTAAGAACAAAACACTGAGAAACATCCATATTTGAAGCTAGAAAAGGAAGGACAGCCAGCAGCAACCAAGAAGAGGAACCCAAGAAAGAAGAAAAACTTGAATAGGGTAACTTATAACAATTAATTTACATAAAAATTAATTTTATACAAAAATTAAGGGGTGAGGTCCATCTTAGTCTCCCAAGGCTAGTGTCAGCACATAATGTTAGAGTGGGGAGGCAGACACTGGGATAGTATTTCTATACTTGGCTTCCAGTCCAAGATGGCAACATAGGAGGACTCTGAACTCAACTCTTCTCAGAAACACTCAATTTTACACTTACTGACAGGGCAATTCTCCCTGAAGAAGAACTGGGGGCTGACTTAACATCTTTGGCACAACAAATAAGAGAGAGACAGAGCAGAGACACAGAGAGATCACATAGAAACAGGTCTCCTTGCAGCTTGTTCCAGATGTAGTTTCCAGCCAAGTAATTTGTCACTGGGACTCCCCTCAATTTACATCACCCCAGCTATAGGTCCAACCCAATTGTGGCTTGTCCGAGGGACTTCCTGCAGACTTAACCACTTCAGTTACAGCTCCAGAAGCTTACTGCTGGTAATTACTACAGTTTACATACACTCCAGCTTCGGCTCCAGGTCCTGATGTGACTTACACCTGGGACTACCCAAGGCCTGAGTCCAATCCAGCAATAGCTTCAGGCCCTAGTAAGTCTTGGCTCTCCCCCTCCCCTGGGAATTCCTCTGGCACCTACCCATTCCAGTTTGTTTTCCAAAGACACCTGGCACATGCAGTCTACAAAATGGTAGCTCTTAAATAAGGTAAACAGCTTCAAGACAGGGAGAAGCTGCTCTTTTGCCTAATTCATAGAAACAAAGAGAGAGAGACAGCAAAAATCAGCAGACAAAAAATATGTTCCAAATGAAAGAGCAGGACAAAACCCCAGAAAAAATAAGAGACAAGCAATCTATCAGATAAAGATCTCAAAATACTGGTTATAAGGATGGTCAATGATCTCAGTGAGAACCTTAACAAAGAGATAGGAAATGTAAAAAAAGAGATAGAAAATATAAAAGAGATCAATAAGAAATTTACAATACAATAATTGAAATGAAGAATACTGCTTAGATGAAGCAGAGAATCCTATCAGTGATTTGAGAGTCAAGGTAGTGGGAAAAAACCCACAATCAGAACAGAAAACAAACAAACAAACAAATAAATAAAATAAGGATAGTTTAAGGAACTTCTGGAACAACATTTAGAGTAATAATGTTTGAATCATAAGGGTCCCAGAAGGAGAGGAGAGAGAGAAAGAGATAAAAAACCTATTCAAAGTAATGATGGCTGGAAACCTTACCAACCTGGTGAAGGAAACAAATATCGAGGTACAGGAAGTACAGAGAGTCCCAAGCAAGATGAACCCAAAGAGGCCCGCACAAAGGCACATCATAATTAAAATGTCAAAAGTTAAACCAGCAAGAATTATTTTCTTTTTACATCATAGTTGGAGAGAAACAGAAACAAATACACTTAACTATATACCACATGGGAAACAACCATATTAAAGAAAAGTAGAAAGTAAAAAGTCCAAGTAACTTACAGTTACTTTACTTTCTCTCCTCAGTCTGAAGATAAAAGGATCAAAAAGAACTACAAAGAAAACTTAAATTTGACTTAATATGTTAGTGGGTTTATTGTTACTTGTGGTTTGGGTGTGATAATTCTAAAACAAATTTATGTGTATTGTAGAATTGACCATAGGAGTAAATATATTAATTGTGTTGGGAGCCAGGATTCTTGCAGTGAGAGAAAGGACCTACAAATATAAAATGGTGATAGGCAAGAATGATATGGTATTGCTTTATCCACCAGTCTATCCACTGGAAGGATGATGATGGCACCTCAGTGAAAATAAGGATGATGAGTGATGGCACCTCAGTGAAAATAACCATGCCTAGCTTCCAGATCTTGGATTTGAATATCACTCCCAAATAAAGAGAATCAGTGGTCCTTTAGTGAAATATTTGAGTCCAGAACTGGGGCTGGGAGAGCAAGTCTGGATTATCTTGTGCCATAAGTAAGAATGTGCTCAAAGATGACAGGCACAGAAGCCAGTTTGAAGGATATCCCACTTCCAAATCTGGGGTAATCTGAGCATAAAAATAAGTAATGATATTTGTAAATCAATCAATGTGATTCATCACATAAACAAAAAGGAGAAAAACCATATGATAATTTCAATAGATGCAGAAAAAGCATTTGATAAAATACAGCACCAATTCATGATCAAAGCTTTCAGCAAAGTGGGAATACAGGGAACATACCTCAACATGACAAAAGCCATCTATGAGAAACCCACAGCCAACATCATACTCAATGGGCAAAAATTAAAAGCAATACCCTTAAGATCAGGAACAAGGCAGGGGTGCCCCCTTTCACTACTTTTATTTAACATAGTACTGGAAGTCCTAGCCACAGCAATCAGACAAGAAGAAGAAATAAAAGGCACTCAAGTTGCAAAAGAAGAAGTAAAATTGTCATTATTTGCAGATGATATGATATTGTATATAGAAAACCCTAAAGTCTTAGTAAAAAAACTACTGGACCTGATAAATGAATTCAGCAAAGTGGCAGGATATAAAATCAATACTCAGAAATCAGAGGCATTTTTATACGCCAACAATGAACAGTCAAAAAGAGAAATTAAGGAAACAATCCCCTTCACTATTACAATCAAAAAAATAAAGTACCTAGGAGTAAACATAACCAAGGAGACTAAAGACTTGTACTCGGAAAATTACAAAGCATTGATAAAAGAAATCAAGGAAGATACAAACAAGTGGAAGCATATACTGTGCTCATGGTTAGGAAGAAGAAACATCATTAAAATGTCTATATTACCCAAAGCAATCTATAAATTTAATGCAATACCAATTAAAATACCAATGACATACTTCAAAGATATAGAACAAATATTCCAAAAATTTATATGGAACCAAAATAAAACAACGAACAACCTCAGGAATCTTGAAAAAGAAGAATAAAGTGGGTGGTATCACACTTCCTGATAACAAGTTATACTACAGGGACAATGTACTCTAAACATCTTGATACTGGCATAAGAACAGGCATATAGATCAATGGAGCAGAACAGAGAACCCAGAAATAAACCCATAGCTCTATGGACAACTGATATTTGACAAAGGAGGTAAGGAAATACAATGGAGCAAAGACAGCCTCTTTAACAAATGGCGTTGGGAAAATTGGACAGATACCTGCAAAAAAAATGAAACTAGATCCCCAGCTTACACCACTCACAAAACTAAACTCAAAATGGATAAAAGACTTAAATGTAGGCCATGAAACCATAAGCATCTTAGAAGAAAACTTAGGCAGTAAGCTCTCCGACATCTCTCAGAGCAATATATTTGCTGATTTATCTCCATGGGGAAGTGAAATAAAAGACAGGATAAACAAATGGGACTATATCAAACTAAAAAGCTTTTGCACAGCTAAAGACAATAAGAACAGAATAAAAAGATAAACTACACAATGGGAGAACATATTTGACAATACGTCTGATAAGGAGTTAATAACCAAAATTTATAAAGAACTTGTACATCTCAACACCAGGAAGACAAACAATCCAATCAAAAATGGGAAAAAGAAATGAATAGACACTTCTCCAAAGAAAATATACAGATGGCCAATAGGCATATGAAAAAATGCTCAACACTGCTAATCATTAGAGAAATGCAAATTAAAACCACAATGAGATATCACCTCACACCAGCCAGAATGGCGCTCATCAACAAAACAACACAGAATAAGTGCTGGTGAGGATGTGGAGAAAAGGGAACCCTCGTGCACTGCTGGTGGGAATGCAGACTTGGTACAGCCACTGTGGAAAACAGTATGGAGATTTCTCAAAAAACTGAAAATCGAACTGCCTTTTGACCCAGCTATCCCACTTTTAGGAATATACCCCAAGAACACCATAGAACAGCTTCAAAAGGAGAAATGCACCCCCATGTTTGTGGCAGCATTGTTCACAATAGCGAAGATCTGGAAACAGCCCAAGAGTCCATCAGAGGATGAATGGATTAAAAAGCTTTGGGACATATATACTATGGAATACTATTCAGCCATAAGAAATGATGACATCGGATCATTTACAATAACATGGATGGACCTTGATAACATTATATGGAGTGAGATAAGTAAATCAGAAAAAACTAAGAACTATATGAATCCATACATAGATGGGACATAAAAATGAGACTCAGAGACATGAACAAGAATGTAATGGCAACGGGGGTGGGAGAGTGGGGGGAGGGAGGAGGAGGCGAGGAAGGAGAAAGGGGGTGATGGAGGGGAGGTGCACAAAGAAAACCAGATAGAAGGTGACAGAAGACAATTTGACTTTGGGGAAGGTGTATACAGCACAATCAAATGTCAAAATAATCTGGAGATGTTTTCTCTCAACATATGTACCCTGATTTATCAATGTCACTGCATTAAATTTAATAATAAAAAAGAATAAAATTAAATTAAAAAATTTTAAAAAAAGTAATGATAGTAATGGATTATAACCCACAAAATAAAACCAGAATCCATGGATCCATATTGATAGAAATAAATAAGGGAGAAGGAAAAACTTTCAATTAAAATATTAATTTATAAATGGAGAAAGAATGATAAAGCTTAAAATCACTATCTTCAAATCAATACAATAATTTGATTCAGGCAAGAGTCATTAATTACTGTAAGGAACAGGATATTCATGTAGTTTCAGGTAATCTCTCCACAGGTTAGTTATTTATTATAAAGGGAAAAATTAGTAACTTTACAGTAGAGAAACTTGGAGGACATGCTCAGGCTTGTTGATCAAAGTTAACATCACCAAAATGAAAACAAGTCACAGTTGCCTGCCATCCAACAGGATCGATGAGAAGAACAAAGCATCACTTCTGGGGCATTACTGACACCTATGTATATCTTGAACCAAATGAACTATCAGACAAACCCAAATCAAGGAATATTCTACAAAATAACTGTCCCATCACTTCAAAATGTCAAAGTTGAGAGAACAAAGAAAGAGTAAGACTGATTCACATGAAGGAAGGCTAAAGACACATGTCAATTAAAATGTAACAGGTGATCTTGGATTGGGTCCTGGACCTGAAATATTCTTACTACAGAGGACAGATAAGACAATGGGTGAAATCTGAATGTCTGTGGGTTGGATAAGTGTTTTATCAATGTTAATTTCTTCATTTTGTCACATTCACATTGTGGTTAGATAAGAGAATGTACTTGATTTAAAAAAGAAATGAAGGGGTTAGCAACACTGTCAATTGTTGGTATGAGGTGGACAAGCATCAGTACTGAGAATATACTATTTCCAATTTATTTTGTTAGCATATAATAAGAGTAAATTGCCTTTTAATGTTCAAGTATGTTATATGAGCATGGTATAGAAATAACTCAGAAAACACAGATGGTTATCACAGTTTATAAAAGGCTTCTCTTTCCATTTCCAAAGTGGCAAAAGAATTTCAACTGATGGTGATAGTAACATCTGCTCCAGTAAAGTCAGGATTGATATATCAACAGAGGAGATTAAAGGGAGCCGTGCAAAATTAAAGAAGCTTCATCTATTTACCTAGTCCTTTACTTGAGTGCACAGAGCAACAGATAATGAAAAAGATGCCGGGATAGAAAAAAAAAACTTATTAAAAGCAGATGCAATTAATAAACAATTGAAGTGGGACAGTTCTATCCAGCTAAAAGCAAATGTTAACCATATGTGTTAAATTCTTTATCTTTCAAAACATGTGTGAGCACACACATTCACAATAAAAATCTACAAACCTAAAAAGACAAACATAACTTAAAAAACTCTAAATTAAAGAGGCCAAAGAGCTAAACAGTATATAAATATTTGGTTAGTGTCTGGAAATGGCTGAGGAAAACTTTGAAAAGGAGAAAAAACACTGTGTAGCCAAGACTATAGTGAGGTAATTAATAAAAGCAAACTTTAGGCTAAATATAATGGGAAAATATCTTTATAACGATTGCTAAAATAGTCTTCCCAAGTGGGAGCAAAGGCTCAGAAACTCCCCTGGATGATGTTCAAGGAAAAATGAGATAATGTATGTGAGAGTGCTCTGGAAACTCTGGGTTGTATTACACATGTAAGAGGTTGCTATGATTGTTGTTACTATCCCACCCAGAGCAAAGGAGCAAAGGGCATTGGAGACAAGCCACAGGCCAGATGAATATTTAGCCAATACCTGGAGCCCTTGCTTTGCTCTACTGTGGCCCTAGCCAAAGCGATTCACTTACTCATATACCAACCATGACAAGATACCATGGAATTATGCAATCATCAAAAGTTAGTTATTCCACCAATAGCACTGGGAGTGGATATTTACTGACTTCCCAACACAGTGATGCTTTTGGCTGAGTTCTCCCAACTAGAAATTGAATTCATGATGATTTTTTCTTCTTTTTCAAAGATGGGGACTGGACAAAACTCAGTCATGTACACTAATTTCTGACTTCTAATAAAGTTATTTTTTTTATTTTTGGTCTTGCCCCACATTCTTTCCACCTTGTCCAATTTACAAAGAAATCTGGAATAGAGGTATCTCTTTGAAGATGTCAATAAGAAAAGTGCCTCTCTTTCCATAGCAATGTAATTCTTTCCTCATAGGCCAGGAAATAAGATATCCTAAATCAGACAAACAAATGAATAGGCATTTGCAAGAATAGCTCAGGACCATTTATCTTTCCAATTATAATGGGAGAATCAGTCCATAGAATGAAGCCTGCTTATACATGATAGAATACTGATACTAAAATATTCCTTGTTGGTTTTTTTTTAATTTTAGTTTTTTGTATTTTTCTGAAGCTGGAAGTGGGAAGGCAGCCAGACAGACTCCTGCATGCGCCCGACCGGGATCCACCCAGCATGCCCACCAGGGGACGATCCTCTGCCCATCCGGGGCGTGGCTCCGTTGCGACCAGAGCCACTCTAGTGCCTCAGGAAGAAGAGAAGGAGCCATCTCTAGTGCCCGGGCCATCTTTGGTCCAATGGTGCCTTGGCTGCAGGAAGGGAAGTGAGAGACAGAGAGGAAGGAGAGGGGGAGGAGTGGAGAAGCAGATGGGCGCTTCTCCTGTGTGCCCTGGCCGGGAATCGAACCTGGGACTTCAGCACGCCAGGCTGACGCTCTACCACTGAGCAAACCGACCAGGGCCAGTTCCTTGTAATTTTTAGGAAGCCCAAGGGGAAAAAGAATGTATAAGACTTGACAGAGTAGTGAGGAAAAGGTAAAACTAATATAATAAAAAGTCTATGATCTCATGTGCAAGTGTGTATTCAGCAAGAAAATTTACAGAGTCCTATGGTCTTGGAGTTAGAAGGGAGTTTAGAACTCATTTTAGTCCCAGCTTCCTGTTGTCCAATATAAAAATGCCACCCAGCTCAACCTGAACTCTTTCAGTAACAGTAATATCTGAACTCACAAAATAGCACATGTCATTGTGGATTTTTTTTCTTTTCTTTGAGCACAGGTTAAATCTTCAAACTACCAGATAATTGGAAACATATTGTCATGGAATTCCAAAAGGATTCTTCAAGATAACCTAATCATATTCTCTGATGATCAATCACTACAGAGAAAGGTTAGAATTTTCCCAAAGTAACATAGTTGGTCAGGGGTAGAGCCAAGGCTAGAACCCAAGTCTCTGAAATCAGGGCCGAATGGCTTGTGTATTTCCTGTAATTAAAGAGAAGGGTAGGATCAAGTTCAAGACTGATTAATCAGTGAGTATATTACCAAGGCTCTAGCATCTCTCTCTTTTTCACTCTCTCTCTCTTTCCCTGCACTAATCTTGGCTTATTTTACCCTTAGCAGGAGCAATTCCAAAGGGTGGGTTGAATCAGGGAGAGGTGGCTTATCCATATGAGGACTAAATCTCCTAAAAGTTAAAACATCTTACTCTTTAATTCCACTATATATGTTATTTGGCTATTCCTTTATTTTAAGAATATCATGATGTATTTTAGGGTATTTGAGAGATATAGATAATTGGGGTGAAATAAATAGGATAAGAAGAATGACTATACGGGCACTCAAAACAAACAGACAGACAAACAAAACACTTATAAGAATCTTTTGTTTTAGTCGTTCTATTAGAACTTGGTGACAAGAGGAAAAACCAGAGCTGAAAAAAGCATCTTCTTTACCTTTAGAAAATTATAGTCTTTTCTCAAAACATATACAGGTCATTCTAACCAAGACAAACTTTAGCTATCCTCATATCTTACATGAGCACAGAATGATATTCTTTCAAGTTTACAGACTGATGGTAAACCTGAATCACAGCACTTTTGTTAAGAAACCAAAGGGAGAACTGATGAATGGGACTAGATTCCAGAAAGAAAGCAGGGAGAAATTGCTTCTTTTAAAATCAATTTTCAGTTTTGAGAATTGGCTACAAAAGATGCCTCTCTATATAGGAGACATTCAAGTGGAATAGCTCAAGACATCTAAGGTAGAGATTTTTGGCCTGGCACTTTTTCCCAGGTACATAGGTATTGCTTGACTCTCTTCTGAGAATAGGAACTTTTGTAGCGCTTAAAGAGCTTCTCTAAATGAGTTCCTTCAAAGAAGGAAAAATTAGCGTAAAGTAATTAGAAGATTCTTTGTGCCAAACAGAATTAGCCTAATTTCCTAGGCTGCATCTTAAATCTCAAGAGCTGTAGAAACCAAAACAACAGCAACAACAACAATACACTGAATTGGGAGTAAAAAAATATGGCTTCAATTGTGGCTCAAACACTGAGTAAAGTAAACAATGTCCAGTAAGTTTTATTTTTCTGTGGGCCTGTTTGGCCTCCTGCAAAAGTAAGACAAGAGCACTTGCACCTTGCCAAGCTGAGTTGAGGAGTCAGTTGGATAATGATTTTGAAATAAACTTGCACATAGTAAAAACTTAAAAAAATAGTATATTTAAAAAAAATAGTATACCACAAAGCAACTCATCACATTCACACATCCTGTTTCTTTTTCAATGTTTCTCATTATTTTGAAATCAAGTCCATTGCCTCAATTTATATAACTCAAAACCTCAGTCTTAGAGTTGACACCATGACATATGATAAATGATAGAAGAGCTGTGCTGTTTGACCTGGGAATGAAAGATGCAGGAAGCTCTGGTCTCTCGTCTTCAGGTCTCTAAAGAACTATCATGAGTGGTCCCAGGGAAAATTAAGATAATCTGGGTAAATGCCACATGAAGACTGTTCCTTTTAACAAAAGAAAAGACTTTTGAAAAGTCAAGGCCTTCCATGAAGGGAATGGATTGTTTCAGAGTTGAGCAAATACACACTTTCTGGAAGTGTTCAAGACAGAGACTATCAAGGATGTTTTAAGGTGAAAGTAATTGGGGTGAAAAAATATGATTTATGAAAGCCTACTATGTATGCATAAGATATTGTGCTAGATCCTTTGTAGGGATTATCTCTTTTAATCTTCCCATCAGAACTATAACATGGGTCCTACTTTCATTGTTGTTCAACATAGAAAACTTAGGGTCTGAGAAGTTCAGTATTTCTCACTAGGCTTACTACTAGTATAACTGGGTGGCACTAAATGCAGCAGTACCTGAATATTTGTGCAAAAAAACAATCACACCTCCACACATATTTCTAAATGCCCTATGGAAATGCAATGCTGGTTGGGAATGACGGGTAAATAACATGTTTAAGATCACAAGCAGCAAGTAAGCATCAGAACCAGGACTTAGACATAGCTGTATCTAATTCAGAAAGTGGATATCCTTTCTATTGCACTATCCACAGAAGTGATGGAAGTGAGATTGCAATTTAAAACCTTTCAAAGTCTAAACCAGTCCCAGAAGATTCTGATTCTCTCATTCCTTCTTTTTTAATCTCATATATCACTGGTCACAAAAATTAGGGGATGTTTCATAGCATCATATTCATTTTTGAAATGTCCCCTAATTTTTGTGAGCAGTATAATTTAGAAACTTCTAAGTTCAAGTTTTGTAAGGCCTTGTTAAATTTATTGCTTTCTTTCTATTCCCACAGCTACCACTTCAGTCCCAGAGACTTATTCCTTTTCTACATTTGGTTTATCCACCTGTCATATTTCCTTATTTCAATCAGTTTGACTCATGTTTATCAGATTATTCTTTCTGAAACAGAGATTTGACATTTATTTCATTTTGATTTTTAACTCAGATATTTGCAATGCCTTTCTACTGTCTGCTGAATCAAACAGAAACTATAACATCCAATATCATCCACAATTTGCCCCAATTTAATCATGGCGATTATAACTTTCCTTTTCCCCCTAATTTTATTTTAAAATCCAATTCATGCAGTGTTCCTGTCACATGCCCTGAACTTCCCCGCCTCCAAACAGTTGTTCCTGTTGTTTTCTCTACTTAGACTGATTTCTTTCTGTCCTATCTCCACCTGTTGAAATCCAATCTGTGCTTCATGGTTCATCTTAAATAATAATAATAGTTAACATTTATTGAATGCTTATTTTGGTTGAGCCACTGTGCTAAGTGTGCACAAGTATTTTACGCGGATTATCTAATTTAATCCTCATGAAAACTTGATGAAGTAAGCTCTATTATTATCTCCATTTTGCCTAGAGTAAATCAGAATTCAGAAAGATGGAACTAATTCTACTTGTTCAATGTTGCACAAGTTTATAAATAGTGGAAATCAGACATGAACTCAAGTAATCTAACTCTGGAACCCTGAAAGGCGTTACAATTAAAAAACTAAAAAAATATTTTCTGATTTTCACTGGCTCAACTTCATATGATCTTTACTTGACAGTCTCAAAGCATTTTAACTGAATCTTGAAAACCTATTTTGGGATATATTTATTTGTTCTTATACCCATGTTGAGACTGCCATGTATCAGTGAGCACAACCTATGTCTTAAACATTTCTCTGTCTCACACAGTGGTGACACAGAGTAGGTGGTCAGTGAGTCTGTTATATTGAATTAAATATATATTGTGGTAAAGGAAGGAACAGGACAGTTATGTAGTAGAAAATGTTCCCCACTCTCCTGCCTTAGCGACCCTACATGACATGCTAACACCTGTCCAAACCAGACCTTGATGTCTTTGTTTTCCCAGCTGAATTTCTAGCCGGTCTCTTTTTGTCCCCCAGTTCTCACAGCTGCCTCAGCCTTAGCCAGTGTTTGGGGTAAGGCAGGATCAAAATATCACTGCCCTGGGGTTAGATTCCAGGAGTGAGGGATCAAGTGAATCCCAGCCGGCTGGGTGAGGGGGCAAAATGAAAGCCCCCAGATGGAGACTTTGTGACCTTTACACAAGCCCTGACTTGCTCAGGGCCCACATGGGTGGGCTGGCAGCTCAACTTCCCTCTGGATGCTTCACATGTCTGATATAACCCCTCCCTGCCTCCCTTAAGATCTCAGCCTTCCTCTCTTCCTTATCTCTCAACTTCAGATGCTCAGGGCATTTGGGCACATGCAGACGTATTCTCAAAGGCCATAGGAGTCCAGTAAAATCCTACACAGTAAGGAACTTACTGGCAAAGCAATCAGAACACTAGCCCAGGTCCCTGTCACCTGAAACAGAACTCTCTGAATACAAATGGATGTACTGACAGACGGCCACAGGATGCCTTTTCAACCACTTTGACTTTGAAGCGTCTAAACAGGGTCATCCTAACCAGATCATGAACTCTCACCCTAGTTTCCCACAGGCCTGAGCTGCCTTGTAATGACTGAGGATGTTCCCATATTACCCTGTAAATGGTAATTGCTCCAACAACAGAATTCCTGGACAAAAGTACCTCAGGGCAGCCAGACATCCCACCAAGCCCCCATCCCTCAGTCCCCAGCCTGCATTTCACACTCACAGTAGATGAAATCCGTTGCAATAAAAGATCCTTTCTGACTCAGCTCACATCCACGTGTAGCAACAACAGCCCTAAACCATCCTCTCTTCCTTTCATGTCCACCTCTGTGAGGCTCTAGAGGCAGCTATTGGATTACTCGAGTGTCTAGGCGTGGCTATGCAAAGACGTGCCGCCCCTGAGAGGGACTCGGTTAGAAGGATGAAAAAGAAGAGGTGGTAAACAGTGACCAAGCCACTCCTATGGCAGGAACTGAAGACCTCTAGGACTGAAGCAGAGGTGAGAAGGTAGATGGGAAGAGAATCATCTACCCCCTCCCCCAGTCTGTGGAAGCAGAGAAAAGGTTGAGTGGTCAGAGACACCTTGCAGATTTTATTTCTTGTGACTATTTTACAGGAGGATGCAGCTTATCTCCTCAAAGTTCAGTACAAGAGTGGTAGCAGGACAAGAGTGTCACAAAGAAGTTTAATATTGGAAAAGTAACAATTTTCAAACTCGTGGAAAAACCACTTCCCATCTCTGGCTCTAACTTTAAAAACAAAAACAAACAAAAATAACCTCTTTCTTTTAGATAGCTAAGTAGGATTTAGACAGGAGTAGAAGGGACATACATCAGGGGAAAGGCCATTAAAAACCAAGGAGAATTGAGTTGGAATCACCTTCTCTGGGCCCCAGAGTCTCTGCACAAAGAAAGAATTGGAATGGGTAGCGTCCAAGGGCTCTTCCAGCAATGGCATTCTGGGAGATTATCAGTCTATTATCTCAGAGGCAGCAATGAAGAAGTTTTGCAATATTACTAGGCCATGATTTTGAAGAATTTACAGAGGAGTTGCGAAGATTAGACAGACTGGATCATCAAAGACTAGAACACAGTATAGAATAAAGGGCCAAACTATCAGGTACAGGCTAGAGGGCAGTGAGAGGGTAGGGAGAAGCAAACAGAAAGACAGAGATAGAGAGAAAGAGAGAAAGCTAGGCAAGATCTAATCAAGGCAAATGCTGTTTGATAGATGGAGGAGAGGCATAGGTATAAAAAACATGGAGAGGCAAACATTATTATAGGAAATAGCATTGTGGGTAGAGAAAAAAAAGGTTTAGCCAAGGCATGGGAGAAGATACCAAGCAATGTACCATGATCAGACTCCCTACCTGGCATGAGCAAAAGTTGTATGCTAAGAGTTTAGGGCTGAGTGTCTCTACAGGGGTTACAAAGTCTTTGGTGGAAAATAAAGGTTGAACAGGCCCTGAAGTGATTTTGACTAGGTCCCAAGTGACCTCCACATATGGTCCTTCATTAGATCTGGGGCCAGAATGTGGCCTCTTACACCGCTACTGTGATTTGAGGCTGACAAGGAGAGAGAACTGCCTGAGCTAGAATCCTGGGTCTGTCCCTGCTAGCTGTGTGACATTGGGCAAGTTACTTAACTGCTCTGTGATTCAGTAATGTCATCTATAAAATGGCAACAATAATAATCCCTTTCCCATAAGGTTGTTTTGAGTCCTACATGAGTTAATATACAAAATAGTGTTAATATGTATAAGGAGTTAAAAAGAATGTTTGGGACATAGCAACATATAAGGGTTTGTTGAATTTAAATAAATAAAAAATAGATAAATAAATAAATAAATAAATATATAAATGCCACAAAGCACTTTTAGGGCCCTTGATGTCATCTGTCAGATTAAAATAAAAATAGCTTACCTGACCTGTGGTGGTGCAGTGGATAAAAGTTTTGACCTGGAATGCTGAGGTCACCAGCTCAAAGCCCCAGTCTTGCTCGGTCAAGACACATACCAGAAGCAACTGCTTCTCGCTCCCTCCCCTTTTCATTCTCTCTCCTCTCTCTAAAATCAGTTAATAAAATATTTTGAAAAATATAATGAAAATAGCTAATCTATGTACTTTTTATTCTTCTCTGTCCCTGAAGAGATTCTTAGACTAAATGATCTTAAAACTCTACAGCAGTGCTTCTCACATGTTAATGTACACAGAAATAATTCAGTGACATCATTAAAACACAGATTCTGATTCAGTTGCTCTGATGTGGGACCAAGACTCTAACTTTCTAACAAATCCCCAGGTGATATTGATGCTGCTGAACCGCAGACAATATGACCCAGCAATCCCTCTACTGGGTATATGCCCCCAAAAGTAAAAAACATTGGTACGCAAAATTGCATGCACCCCCATGTTTATCACAGCGTTATTCACAGTGGCCAAGGCATGGAAACAACCAGTGTCCCTCAATAGAGAACTGGATAAAGAAAATATGATACATATACACAATGGAATATGATCTGAAACGATGACATAGTGACATTTACAATGACATGGATGAACCTTGAGAACATTATACTGAGTGAAACAAGTAAATTAGCAAAAACTTAACTGTATAATTTCAAACATATGTGGGATATAAAACAGACTTATGGACATAGATAAAAGTGAAGAGGTTACCAGGGAGAAGAGAATGTGGGAGGTGGGGAGAAGGGACTTAAGTAAAAGGGGAAGGAGGTATGGAGTGAGGTCGAGTGTAAAGATGGACAAATATAAGGTGACAGAAAATGATTTGACATTGGGTGATGGGTATACAACATAATCAACAGTTCAAATGCTATAGAAATGTAAACCTATGTACTTTTGTTGATCAATTTCAACTTGTTAAAGCTAATTTTATTAATAAAAAAATACTTCTAGGTTTAAGTCCTAAGCAAGTGCATGATTGGTAATGTCATTTGTTCGGATGACAAGACTTGGGAAGGAGCAAATTTTATGAGGATAAGAATTCAAGTGTGTAACTTTTCATGTATTAAATATTAATCTGCCTCTTCAATTTCCCAGAGGCTCAGCATACACTGATTCAGAAACCAGCAGTGACTGAGTAACTGGGGTAAGGCAGAAGCAAGAGTAAAAAAAATGAGAACCTCTAAATAATCAGAAGTTGACTGATGTGACACTGGAAGAGGAAGCTAGAGAAAGAGAGAGAAAGGGGTGCTAGAAGAGCAAATGATAGAACCATCAAGTGAGAACATGAAGGCTCATAGGAAACTTAAAGGCCATGTAATACAATTTGCCATCAGATGTTGGAATATCATCTACACCATCCACAATTAATCCAGCCTCTTAATCACCTTTTGTGATGAAAATAATAATTTTTCTAGGTTTTGAAGCTCCAAAGTTTTCACCACTTGAAATATAATTCCACTAGCTTCAGATGGTAGTCCCTTACTACCCAGTTTCTATTAATTGTGTTTTCTCCACTGCTTATGTAATTTCCTCCCAGCAGCCCTGTGATTTCTTTAACCTAGAAGTCTGATATATCAGTAATACTGACCTCTCTTCATTACCATATTAAAAAGGAGCATCACTATTAATACTAAGTAATAAAAATATCATGACTTCAAAATTCTATTGACAAATTAACATTGTGTCACAAGATGAAAGTCCCGACTGGGAGGTAATATGAATTAATATTATATTAGAAATTAGAATAACAACTTTGATATTAAGCCTATAGAAAAAAGAACTTTCAAAGCAGATGGTATAGAAAACAAATCAATTGCTGTTACCTTCAAATACCTGAGGAACTGTCATGAGAAATAGAAGTAGACATGCTTAGTGTTGCCTCAGGAGAAAGCATGAGGACTCTTGTTTGGAACATGTAAAGTCAGGGTATTCACGTAACCTCTGCTGGCAATGCAGTGGGGGAAGGGCAGGGAGGCATATTACTACTGGATAGTGGTAAAAATACATGCTCCACTCCTCATTTTTTAAAATTAAATGTATTGTGGTGATTTTGGTTAATATGATTATATAGATTTCAAGTAAAAATTTCTATGATATATGATCTGTATACACTTTATTGTATTGTGTGTTGAACACCCAAGGTTAGAGCATTTTCTGTCACCATTTATTTGGGTCCCTTTACCCTTTACTATAACCTCACACACTTTCCCTCTAGAAATCACCATAATGTTTTCTGTGTTTATGAGTGTCAGTTTTATATTACATATATGAGTGAAATTATATGGTTCTTAGTTTTTTCTGACTGATTTATTTCACTTAGCATAATATTTTTAGGGTCCATCCATGTTTTCTCAAATGGCAGTATTTCATCTTATATGGGTGAGTAATATTCCACAGTATGTATGTACCACATCTTCTATATCCAATCATCTATTAAAGGACACTGGTTATTTCCATGTCTTGGCTACTATGGATAGAGGTGCATTTAACATTGGTGTGCATATATTTTTTCAAATAAAATATTTCAAGTTTTTCAGGTCAATGTTTAGAAAAAAGATTGCTGGATCATATGGTAACTTATTTTTAATTTTTTGAGGTACCATCATACAGTATTCTTTAGTGGCTGTACCAGTTAACATTTCCAGCAGCAGTGAATGAGCGTTCCTGTTTTCTCCACAACCTCTCCAATACTTGGTATTACTTTTTTTGTTGATAACAGCCATTCTAGCACATGTAAGGTAGTATCTCTTTGATAGTTTTAATTTTATTTTCTCTAATAACTAATGAAGTTGAGCACCTTTTCATATATCTGTTGGTAATGTGTACGTCTTCTTGAGAGAAATGTCTATTTGGGTCCTTTGCTCATTTTTTAAATTAATAGTTTTTGTTGAGTTGTTAAGAACTCTTTACATATTTTTAGATATTAACCTTTTGTCAGAGCTGTTGTTTGCAAATATTATCCCATTCAGTTGACTGCCCTTTTGTTTTTTGGCAGTTTGCTGTGCAGAAGCTTTTAGTTTGATATAGTCCTATTTATTTATTTTTCCTTTTATATCTATTGCCTTTTGGGTCAATTAATAAATATTAATTAATTAAATAATAATAAATAATTAATAAAATATTCTCTAAGACCAAGATTCGTGAGTTTTGTACCTATGTTTTCTTCTATGTAATTTATTGTTTCAGGTCATATAATTAGGTCTTTGTCTATTTTGAATTAATTTTTGAGATTTTGATAAAGTTGGATAAATAATTGAATAGAAATTTTTCCAGAGAAGATATATAAGTGGCCAATAAGCACATGAAAAGATGCTTTCAACATAATTAGTCATTAAGGAAATGCAAATAAAAAACACAATCATTGGTTGCCTTTTTGTTTTGTTGGTGTTTTCTTCTGCTGTGCAGAAAATTTTTAGTTTAATGTAGTCTCACTCATTTATTTTTGCTTTTACCTTACTTGCCTTTGAGGTTAAATTCATAAACTTCTCTCTAAGATCAAGGTCTATAAGTACTTAAGTTTTCTTCTATTTAACTTATAGCTTTAAACCTTATATTTAGGTCTTTGTCCATTTTGAGTTAATTTTTTTATATGGTAACAAAAAGTACTGTAATTTCCTTGTTTTGCCTGTAGCTTTTCAATTTTTCAGCTCCATTTATTTATAGAAGAGACTTTCTTTTCTTCATTGTGTGTTTTTGGCTCCTTTGTCAAAAATCATTTGCTTTTATATATATATGCCGTTTTATTTCTGGGTTTTTAATTCTATTTTATTGGTCTGTGTGTCTGTTTTTCTCCCAATACCATTTTGTTTTGATTACCATTGCTCTGTAGTATAATTGGAAGTCAGATAGTGTAATAACTCTGGCTTTTACTTTTTTACCCCTTTAAGATTACTTTGGTTATTTAGAGTCTCTGGTGGTTTTATACAAAATTGATGATACTTGCTTTATTTTTTTTTTAAGTGACTTTTGGATTTTGATGAGGATTGTATTATATTTATATATTTCTTGGGATAATATGGAATTTTAGCTATGTTGATTTTTTCAATCCTTGAACATGGAATATCTCCCCATTTCATTGTGTCGTTTGCAATCTCTTTTAATAATGCTTTGTAATTTTTAGTATAGAGGACCTTTACATCCTTCTTAAGTTTATTTCTAGATATTTTATTCTTTTTGTTGCAGTTTCAAAAATAATTGTTTTCTTTTTAAATTTCTTTTTCTGAAATTTTATTGTTATTATATAGGAATGTGGGTCATTTTTGTACATTAGTTTTGTACTCTGCAAATTTACTGTATTTGTTTATTGTTTCTAATTGTTTTTTGTTGGAGTCTTTAGGGTTTCCTATACATAATATTACATCATCTGTAAAAAAGTGATACTTTTACTTCTTCCAATTTGTATGTGTTTTATTAATTTCACTTGCCTGATTGTTCTGACTAGTACTTCCAGATCTATGTTAAATAAAAGTGATGAGAGTGGACATCCTTGTTTTGTTCCCCATTTTGGAGAAAAGGTTTTCAATTTTTTACCCATTGAGTATAATATTAGCTGAGGGTTTGCCATATTGAGTTGAAGGTTTGCCATTTATTGAGTTGAGGTACTTTTCTTATATACTTATTTTATTGATTATTTTAATCAAAAATGGATGTTGTATATTATTGAATGCCCTTTTTGCATTTATAGATAGAATCATATGATTTTTACTCTTTGATTTGTTAAGGTAGTGTATATTAATTGATTAGTGTATGCTAAACCATCTTTGTGCCCTTGGAGTGAACCCAACTTGATCATGATGTATTATTTTTTAATGTATTGTGGTATTCAATTTGTTAGTATTTTGTGAAGGATTTTTGCATCAGTATTTATCAGAGCTATTGGTCTGATTTTTGTTGTTATAAATGTGTGTGTGTGTGTGTGTGTGTGTTATTATTGCCAGGTTTTGGTATTAGGCGTATGTTTGTTTCATGAAATGTGTTTAGAATTATTATTTTTTCGTCAATTTTTTGAAAGGTTCCTTGATTTTTAATTTTTGGGGGGAGGTTTTTGGTAGTTTCAATGTCCTCAATGTTGATTTGTCTATTTAGATTTTCCAATTCTTCATGATTTAGTCTAGGAAGGTTATATATCAATACTTCTAGGGACTTATTCAATTCTCTAGGTTATTGAATTTGGTGGCAAATCGTCTTTCATAGTACTATATTCTGATCCTTTGCACATATGTGATTTTTGTAGTAACTTCTCTTTCATTTCTGATATTGTTAGAGTGTTTTCTTCTCTCTCTCTCTCTCTCTCTCTCTCTCTCTCTCTTAGTGAGTCTAGTGGGGGTGTCAATCTGATTAATCTTTTCAAAGAAAAAACTCTTTGTTGCATTAATTTTTGTATAGTCTTTTTGTTCTTTATTTCATTCAACACTGCTCTAACTTTTATTATTTTATTTCTTTCTGCTGATTATGAGTTGCATTTGTTGTTCTTTTTTAGTTCTTTAAGATAAAATGTCAGGGTGTTTACTTGGAATTTCTCTAGTTTCTTGAGAAACAGGGTGCTTTTGCTGCACCCCAGAATTTTGAAATGTTATATTGTCATTCTTATTTTTCTCTCTACATATTGTATTTTGATCTAATCTTTTGTTTATTTTTATAGTAATTTGTATTATATCAATATTATTTAATCTCTACATATTTGTGGCTTTATTTACTTCCTTTTTGCAGTTGATTTCTAATTTTAAAGCATTGTAGTCAGAGTATATTGGGTATGATATCAATATTCATAAATTTGTTGAGACAAATTTTGTGACCCAACATATGATCTATAGTTGAGAATGTTCCATATTCATTGGAGAAAAATGTATAAGCTAATGTTCTGAGATGAAAGGCTCTGTAAATGTCAAATTTACCTATTTGGTCTAATATGTCATTTAAAGTCTATTTTTATTTATTGTTTTCTGTTTGAATGATTTATCTAAAGCTAGCTATAAATTCAGTATTTAGATCCCCTACTATGATTGTGTTTTTGTCAGTTTCTTTAGTTCAGTTTCTAGTTGCTTTATATATTTTGGTGCTCTTTAATTGGATGCATGTATAAAGAGAAGTGTTATGTCTTCTTGATGTAGTGTCCCTGTTATCATTATAAAATGTCAATCTTTGTCTCTTGTTACCTTTCTTATATTGAAATCAGTTTTTTCAGATATAAATATGCCTGCATCTGCTTTATTGTAGATGCTATTTGCTTGGATAATCCTTTTCCACTCTTTCTTTTTGAGTTTATCTTTGTCTTTGTAGCCTATACATGTCACCTGAAGGTGGCATATGATTAGACTTTGTTTTTTATTCAATCTGTTACTTTGTGTCTTTTTATTGGTGAATTCAGTCCATTTACATTTAGGGTGATTATTGATAAATGAAAATTTTCTGTAGTCATTTAGTCATTTTATCATTTGTTTTCTGGTAGCTCTGTGCTTTCATTTGGTTCTTTTCCTTTGTGTTTCTGTGTTTTTGTTTGGTTGTATTCCATACTTTGTGCCTCTATTTTTGTTACTGTTTGTTTGTTTATTTTAAGTTCTGTGTCTGACTTTTGGGCTTTTGAATGTGGTTACCCTTAGGGTTTCAAAAGAGAAAGTTTCATTTATGCAGTAGTCCTTTTTCTTTTGAATGCATTTTGTCCTCATCTTCTTTTTCAAAATCAGAACTTTACCCCCTCCAACTTTATGTTTTTTGTTGTCACAAATAATTCCTTACTTTAATGCTGCAAATTTGTTGGTGATCTTCCTTGTAGTTTTGTGACCTTCTGTTCTTGGTTTCAGGTAGAATAACCCTTTCAATTTTTTCCTAAAATGGGGTTTTTCTGGTGATAAATCCCCTCAGCTTCTGTAGGTATAGAAAAGTCTTTATTTCTACTTCATATCTAAATGATAGCTTTGCTGGATATGTTATTCTTGACTGGCTATTTCTCTCTTTCCATAATTTGAATATTTGGTTACACTCTCTTATGACTTGTAGAGTTTCTGCTCAAAAATTTGATGATAACCTAATGGGCTTTCATTTATATGTTATTTTATTCTTTTCTATGGCTGCCTAGAGGATTCTTTCCTTTTCATTAATTTATTTATTTCATTAATTTTAATACAATGTGCCTTAAAGAAAGCCTTTTGTACTGAGTTAATTAGGTGTTCTGTTTATTTTTTTGGATGCAAGGATATAGTTCTTTCCATAGGTTTGGGAAGTTCTTATCAACTACTTATTTAAATAGGCTCTCCATTCTCTTCTTTCTCTTCTTTTTCTCTCTTTAGATATACCTATTATTCTTATATTGCCCTTTATGATAAAGTCAGATAGTCCCCACAGAGTTTACTCAATATTTTATGTTCAAGTCTCTCTCTTACTCTGTGTCATACCTAGATTTATTTATTTGATATCACTAATTATTTCCTTCATCTGGTCAGCTCTATTTCCTATCTCCTATGCTTGCTAGTTAATTCTTGATCTCATTTATTGATTTCTTCATCTCCAGAATTTCTTTTTTCTTAAGTTTCAATCACTTTGTTAAAACCCTCTTTCTTTGCTGAGTAGCAAATCTCTAAAGAACATCTTAAGCAGATTTGTTAATTACCTTTTTATATTTCTTACTTAGAGTTGACCTATCTAAAATCATAATTTCATATCACATTCAAAGTTTTCCCTTCTACATCATAGGCCAGATTTGTGGCCTGAGGGGGTCTAAATTGTGAGAATGTCTCCACAATGTTCTCCTCCTCTTCCATCTTCAACACTCTGTAATAGATATGCATGTGTGTAGGAGAGGTAGAATTAAACAGGTATTTTCTCCATTTTCCTTTTCTAGATACAACATGGTCTCAGAAGAAAGGGAAAACAGAATAAGAACAAATATCTCTTAAGTACTCACACTTATGGATCTCACTGTTGGTTGGTTTTCTTCATTTCTGTGAATGCTATTAAGTGGATACTGATGCCTTCTATGTTCAAGAAGTTCATCTATAAATTATTAAGGGCTTCCTACTTATTAGTTTCCTAATGTAGGAGATCCAGCTCCAATTCATCATCCAACTTCTTTAAGCTGCCACTAGTATCTGTAAACCCAAAAGCCTCTTGTGGCTGGGAAACCTGCACCTTGTATCAAGCTTTCTTAGTTAGGGACCTAGTAAAACAGCTCAAGTTTAGATATCTTCTGGAGTGATCACTTGATGCACAGGAAACTCATTTATCCTTAAAGACTAAGAAATTAGATGTTAGTTTTTCCATTTTGAAGGGTCCCACAATTTCTCTGAGTGATTCTCTTGCTTTGAAGGACCATGTCATAACACTAAAGTGTCAGGGCATTTTCATTCTCAACTCATGAAAGTGAAGAAAAAGTCACTATATTATCCATTAGGCCGATGATGCATGAGTTTGATAGTGTATTTCCTTACTCCTTATATGTTGTCTATATTCTAGGTGATAATGGAGGTATTGGGATTAATTGTGACTAGGCCAATTTTGCCCCCTTCAAAAAGCCCTTAAGAGCACATTTGGCTCTAATTATTAGCAACATGTTTTAGAATGAGGTATTTCTCTTCTTTCCTTATTTATCTTCTTTCTTTTCTTCCTCTTTTCTTCCTTCTTTCTTTAGACACTCATAACAATCAGACCAATAGAAAAATTCACATTCACAATACTATAATATATTTTTATTAAAATATATCATTCAGGTTTCTGTGTGAACATATTAATGTACAAAAGTGGAAGTCAGGATATTGATTAGAAAGTTGTTGAGGCAATCCAGATGAGACCTAATAGAAGCTTAGACCCGGTTGGTAGCAGTGATGGTACATTGTAGCAGTAGTTCAATTGAGAAGACACTGTATTTTGACATGCCAATTGAATGTATGTAGAAGAAGACAAGTCAAATATGACTGCTAGGTTTTTGGCTTGAGAAACTGATTGGAAGTTTTCAACAATTATTGAAATGAGTAACAATAGAGAAGGACCAATTAGGGTGAATACTGTCTTTTCTACATGTTAAGTTTGAGAACAAAATGAAATTAGATTCAGGTGTCACTATCTTGGCTAAGGCAGCATCTAACTGAGCCATAAGCCAGAACTTTAGTTATTCTAGGGACCTATTTAGTAATGTCATTTATTCCTTCAGAAATGCAACTGTTACATCTCCTCATCATCTACCAACAAAAGGTTTTCTGTGTTGTAGTTAATACCAATACATTGAGCAAGAAGTTCTTACAGATTTCTGCATGAAGACACTCTTGACAATGGTGTTACTGAATTAAATTCACCCTTTCTTTTAACTGTTCTGCTGACCACATTATAAGAATTAGCTCAGTGACAGAAATAAAAAGGCATAAGGATTGTCACTGGGGACAGCTAGAAACAAAACAGTCTACATAGTGAGACTAGATGGCCACAACTTGCCAAAGATTTTTTGCTGGGAGTGTGGGAGCCAGGCAGTTCCACAATGCCTCCTCTATGACTTATTTAAAATTAGTCCTGGTTCCAAATATCTTCTAGGGTTTCAATCTCAGATAACCCCATGCTTTCAATTAGATCACCAAGTACACACTGCTGGAATCCTTTGGCAACATTTTCAATTTAGGAGGCCAGAATAGCAATAGTAAATACCAATGTACTGAGCAAGAGACCTTTAAAGATCTCAGACAATGAAGGGCTTCTTCTGCTGAACATTTTTTCTTTAAATATTCTTCCTGCTTATAATGTGTTGAATGGTAGTCTCCAAAAAGATATGTATGTGTCTTAAAGTACCAGAACATATGCATGTGAACTCAATTTGAAAGTGTTTTGTAGATATAATTAACGGTCTTGAGATGAAATAATTCTGAATTATCCAAGTTGGTTCTAAATTCAATGACAATTGTTCTTATGACAGACATACGTAGGGGAAATACACAGGGAGAAGAAGAAGAAGGCTATCATCTAAAAGTGGATCAAGATATTGAAATTACACAGCCACAAGCCAAGGAATACCTTCAGCCACCAGAGGCTAAAAAAGGCAAGAAAGAATTCTCATCTAGGACTTTCACAGTGAGTGAAGCCTTGTGAACACCTTGATTTTAGACATCTGAACTATATAAGTGTAAAAAAATAAATTTCTGCTGTTTTACGTCAGAGTTTGTGGCAATTTTTTATGTAGCCCTAGCAAACTTATGTACTGCTTTGCTGTATCTTCCCTTATTAAACTATAACAAATGAACATATAATACCACATACATACACTATTCCAGAAATTTCCTCCTGTTCAACTCATTACACACCCTTAAAGTAGTACATTATCAGGATTTCTAACATAGATTACTTTTTATTGGTTTTGTTGATGATTTATATGAATAAAATCATACAGTTTATATTCATTGTTTCTGGCTTCTTTTACTTGATTGTGGGATTCATCCACATTGTTGCATGCAACTGCAAAAGTTTAATTAATATTGCTTTAGAGTATTATTTATATAAAATATATTTATTCATTTTATCCATTTTACTGTTGCTGTATGTATGGGGAATTTCCAGCATTGTGCTATGATGAATAGTACTGTTATAAAAATTCTTAAGCATGTCTTTTGATGAATGCTTGTACCCATTTTTGTTAGTTATGTACCTAAGAGTAAGGTGTACCGAAGTTCAGTTTTCACAGATACTATCAGTTATTCCAAATGTTGGTACAAATTCATGCTCTCACCAATAATGTAAGATAGTTTCAGCGGCTCCATATCTTCACCCAAACTTGGTATTTTGTTATATTTTTTATTTTAGTCAGTCTGGTAAATATTCAATGTTATCTTACTCTAGTTTCAATTTGTATTTCACTGATATATAATGAAATTGAGCACTTCTTTGTACACTTATTGATAATTTGGATATCATTTCTGTTAAGTATCTTCAAGTCTTTTGCTTACTTTTCTAATTGGTTGTCTTTTTGGTATTTATCTGTAGAAATTTTTTATATAGTCTGGATATGAGTCCTTTGTCTGATGTATTGCTACTACCTTCTCCAACTTTGAGTTGCCATGTTTCTCTTGATATGACATCATTTATTTTTTGTGACAGAAGAGAGAGAGAGATGTGCAGGGGTCCTGGGTTCAATTCCCGGCCAAGGCACACAGGAGAGGCACCCATCTGCTTCTCCACCCCTCCCCCTCTCCTTCCCCTCCCGCAGCTGAGGCTCCATTGGAGCAAAGATGGCCCGGGCGCTGGGGATGGCTCCTTGGCCACTGCCCCAGGCGCTAGAGTGGCTCTGGTCGCAACAGAGCGATGCCCCGGAGGGGCAGAGCATCGCCCCCTGGTGGGCAGAGTGTTGCCCCCTGGTGGGCGTGCCAGGTGGATCCCGGTTGGGCGCATGCGGGAGTCTGTCTGACTGTCTCTCCCCGTTTCCAGCATCAGAAAAATACAAAAAAAAAAAAAAAAAAAAAAGAAAGAAGAGAGAGAGATGAGAGGCATCAATTCTGCATTGCAGCACCTTAGTTGTTCATTGATTGCTTTCTTATATATGCCCTGACCAGGGGGGTTACAGCAGAGCAAGTGACCCCTTGCTCAAGCCAGCGACCATAGGTCATGTCTATGATTCCATGCTCAATCCAGTGACCCTATGGTCAAGCTGGTGAGCCCACGCTCAAGCCAAATGAGCCCACACTAAAGCTGGGGACCTCGGAGTTTTGAACCTGGGTCATCTGCATCTCATTCTGACACTCTATCTACTGCACCACAGTCTGATTAGGCTCTCTAAAAACTTTATTATTTTTTTCCCTCTCATTTAGACTTACAATACATCTGAAATTGATTCTTAGAAATGGTGTCATAGGAATTGAGACACCTTATTCCCTATATGGCAATCTAGTTGAACAGCACCATTTATTAAGAGACCATTATTTCTTCATGAAACTCTAGTATCAACTTCAAAATAAATTGTTGACTATATATGTGTGGATATGTTTCTGGACTATCTATTCAGTTTCATTGACAAGTTTATTTATCATTGTACCAAACTGTATTATTTAGCACAGATTTATGACAAGTCATAATATCTGGTGGTAGAAGTCCTCCAGTCAAGATTGCCTTGGCTATTCCCAGTCCTTTGAAATTTTATCTGATTTTGAGAACATAGAAATAAATAAGTTTGACTCCCTCCTCATATTATTTGGCATTTTGCTTGGGGTTGTGTTATACTAATGTATTTATTTCAGGGTTTCCGACAACTTTATAGTAACAAGTCTTCCAACTCATGCACAGGCTGCATCCTTTCCTTTATTTAGGTTGTCTTTAATTTCTCTCAATAATGTTCTGATGTTTTTAGTATAAAGTCTTTCAATTTTTATTAAAATTTTTTCCTAGATATTTTATAGTTTTGATGCTAAGGTAAATGGCATCTTTTAAAGTTTAAATTTCTATATATTGCTAGTATAAAAAAATATAGTTTATTCTATATAATAATTTTGCATCTTGCAACCTTGCTAAATTTACTTAATTCTAATAATTTTTAGATTCTTTTCAAATACATACACAAATATGTCATCTGAGTATAGTAACAGTTTTATATTGTCTATTATAATTCTTATAGCTTTTATTTTTTTATTTTATTGAACTGACCAGAACTCCAATATAATTTTGAATAAAAATGGTGATAGTTGCCTTACCACGTGGTGGTGCAGTGGATAGAGCATCAGACTGTGACACAGAGGACCCAGGTTCGAAACCTTGAAGTAGCCTACTTGAGCATGGGCTCATTCGGCTTGAGTGGAGGCTCACCAGCTTGAGTTAGGGGTCGCTGCCTTGAGCGTGGGGTCATAGACATGACCCCAAGGTCATTGGCTTGAGCTCAAGGTCACTGACTTGAGCAAGGGGTCACTCATACTGCTGTAGCCCCCCAGTCAAGGAACATATGAGAAAGCAATCACTGAACAACTAAGGTGCCACAACAAGGAACTGATGCTTCTCATTCCTCCTGTCTGTGTATCCCTATCTGTTCTTCTCTCTGACTCTCTGTCTCTGTAAAAAAAAAAAAAAAAAGATGATTTCAAGCATTCTTGAATTACTTCTGATCTCAAGAGAAATGTATTGTTGCATTCAATTTGCTAGCATTTTGTTTAGGATTTTTACATCTGTCAAGAAGAGAATCACAGAGGCTTTTCCCTGTCTGCAGGTTAGCTGGCCTTTTGAATCTCATCATTGGATAAGAGAACTCACTTTATCTGAATATATATTGTACCATCCACTGTGACTTATATTGTACACATCGATTTTATGTGTTTCTCCCAAAAACTCTACTATAGAGTTATTATTATCCCAGTTTTACAAAGGAGGAAATTGATGTCCTGAAAGTATGATGTACATTTCTGAAGATCATATAGTTAGGATATAGGATACCTATTTGATGCCAGTTGTAGTGCATTTCAAACCTGTGTTGTATTGGAGCAGAATTCCTTTACTTTTTTATTTTTAGTAAGAAGAGAGAAACAGTGAGAGAGAGGGGGAGAAAGAGAGAGAGAAAGGTGAAGGAGCAGGAAGCATCAACTCACATATGTGCCTTGACCAGACTGGCCTGGGGTTTTGAAATGGAGACTTCAGCATTCCAGGTCAACACTTTGTCCACTGAGCCACCACACATCAGGCAAATTACTTTAATTGTAAGTGCAGAAATCCAACTCAGTTTAGCTTAGAAAAAAAAAAAAAACTAAACAAAAAAAATGTGTTCATTGGCTTTCTTCTGGGAAGAAATTACTGGGATAATCTAGAAAGTATTAGGATAACTCAGAATCAAAGGAACAACTATCAATATAAGAAGTGAGTCTTTGGTGACTACAATCAGGGAATCAGAATTGTTAGGACTCTCTTTTACTCTGCTTCTCTCATCTTTGTTTCTTTATGCAAATTGCTTTCATATTCTCTCACTTGTCTACTTGGTAGGAACTATGACTGTGAATAACCTAGGTTTACCAACTTCAGTGGGAAAAGAGCTTATTTCCCCTAACATCCACATATTTCAAAGGACTCAGACTAACTCTGCTTGGATTGGACCAATCACTGTTGCCAGAATAAGTGAGATATTTCTTTTTGGACAGGCCTAGATCACACACCCATGCAGATTGGGGAGAATCTGTTACTAGAAGAAGGAAGGTAGGAAAGACAGGGCAGAAGAAGAAGTAAATCCCACAGAGTAACCTAGTACGTGCATTTCCCAAAACATTAGTGTCTAGTAAGGGACTAGGTATACTTTTGTGTCAAACGCTAAAGATTATTTTTAAGCCTTGTGGGCCATATGTTGTCTCTTTTACTACCCCTTCTTTTTTTTTTTTTCTTCTTACGACTCTTTAAAACATTTGAAAACCATTTTTAGCTCATGGGCATATTAAAACAGGTCCAGGGCTGGATATGGCCTGGCTGGCCATAGTTTGCTGAGCCCTGGTTTAGTGAATCTAAATAACGATCCAAGCCCAGGTCATTTTGAAACTACGAATACAACAATATCTTAAGATCTAGTCAATTACACATAGGGAGTGTTCAAATCTGTACCTAAATTCTTTTGCTTAAATAGGATAGATGTTTCAGCGAGCAAGGCAACAGGGAAATAACGTTGAGGTACCTAATTTATGTGAAGTATGATGTAAGAGTATTTTTGTTTTGTATTTTTCCGAAGTTGGAAACGGGGAGGCAGTCAGACAGACTCCCGCATGCGACCAACTGGGATCCACCCGGCACGCCCACCAGGGGGCGACGCTCTGCCCATCTGGGGCACCACTCTGTTGCAACCAGAGCCATCCTAGCACCCGAGGCAGAGGCCACAGAGCCATCCTCAGCGCCCGGGCCAACCTTGCTCCAATGGAGCCTTGGCTGAGGGAGGGGAAAAGAGAGAGAGGAAGGAGAGGGGGAGGGGTGGAGAAGCAGATGGGCACTTCTCCTATGTGCCCTGGCCAGGAATCGAACCCAGGACTCCTGCACGCCAGGCCGACGCTCTACCACTGAACCAATTGGCCAGGGCCTGATGTAAGAGTTTTATATAACATGATCTTGCTTAGTTCTCTCAGCAGCTTTGTACATATGCCCTATTATTATCCTTACCTGAGAAATAAGAGACTTAGGTAGAAGAAATGACTTGTCCTGTTTACCTAACTGATAAGTGACATAGCCAAGGTTCAATCATATGTCTCTCTGGCTACTAAGTGTGGCAGTGGAGGTTCAGACTAACAGGGACAACAACAGCAATGGCTGACACCTGAATAAGGCCACAAGAGGAAAATAGTCATAATTATCTTCTGAGCATCACATCTGTTTCAAGCGAGTCAAATGGTAATTTCACGGTTTCTTATATTACACTGTTTTTTAATAACCAACACAGTGTACCATTTCAAGCAATTTTAGTTATAGGGGATGCTATTTTAATATATTATCAAAAGATGCTGACTTCATTGTTATTAGTATTTTTTGTCTTTAAGCTCCTCTGCTTGTGTGCTACAGTGATGTTCAGGTAGAAAAAATTAACCCAAAGTGGATTTTGAAGGAACAGAATATTTTTTGATGAAGGTATGTACCTAGGTAAACCTTCCTCCTATTCCCTTAAAACAGAAAGCTTGAATCAGATTTCAGGAGTGTCTTCTTTTGACAATAAAAGAGTAGGTTTTGAAATGCATCTTTTCCAAAATTAATTAGCACATCCTTCAAGTCATCTGGCAATGGGTTTTCTGCTTTACCTTTGGGAGTTAGGCTGGAGACACAAAGTAAAGAAAATGAAGTAAAATTTATTGTGAGCTAGGTGCTATCCTGAAACAACTCTGTAAGTTTGGTACAAGTATTACCCTTTTTTGTTGTATTTTTATTATATTAAAAATAGAAACAATTTTAATCTTAAACAATAGGAGAATGTTTTTTATTTAATTCAGTGAGAGGAGGGGAGGCAGAGACAGACTCCCATATGTGCCCCAACCGGGATCCACCTGGCAAGCCTACTAAGGGGTGATTGTCTGCCTATCTGGGGCGTTGCTCCATTGTTCAGCAACCAAGCTCTTATTAATTCCTGGAAAGGAGGCCAGGGAACATCCCCAGTGTCCAGTGCCAACTTGCTTCAACTGAGCCATGGCTTCAGGAGGCAAAGAGACAGAGAGAGAGAAAGAGAGAGAAAGAAACAAGAGGGAGAGGGGTGGAGAAACAGATGGGCACTTCTCCTGTGTGCCTTGACTGGGAATCAAACCCAGGACATCCACACATTGGGCAGATGCTCTACCACTGAGCCAGCAGTCCAGGGCCTTCTTATTTTTTCAATTACAGTATACATTCAATATTACTTTATATTAATTTCAGGTGTAGAGCAAGTAGTTAAACAATCATATACTTTATTAAGTGGTCCCCCAATATTTCAAGTACCCACCTGGCACCATAGTTATTACAATCTAATTGACTGTATTCCTTATACTGTACTTGACATCCCCATGACTTTTTTATAGTTAACAATCTATACTCAATCCTTATATCTTTTTCCACCCAGTTTCTCCTATCCCTTGATAACCATCAGTCTGTTTTCTATATTTATGAGCTTATTTCTGTTTTGCTTGTTAATTTTATTGTGTTTTAGATTCCACACATAATTACTTTCTTTTAATTGTATTGATTTATATGTATGTGCTAAGCCTATCATTATCTCTATTTATGAGGAAGCTGAGACTCAGAGGGAGGAAACAACTTACTCAGTGTTACACAGCTTTGTTAGAGCCCAGATATCACTCCAAGTCATTCATAAACCCAAACTCTGTTCTTTTCATACAATACCATGTTACCAGTAATTATTTTTTAGTCCCTACAACTCCTGAATTAGTGTAGGAAATAAAGGTTTATATTTATAAAGTTTAATTATTAAAATTCCAGCCTCCTTAGTATTCCTGAAGTTCTTCACTCTGGGGATATGGGGTATAGTGAGCCATGAAGCACTTCTTTCCATGTGACATACCCTTTTTGAAGACCCATTTGTCTACTGCAAGCTCACAGCTTTATTAATAACAGGTCATCCATAGTAACTGTTTTCAGGGTACTTCTATACTGTACCTTGGCCCTCTTACAGACATCATGTCTGGAACAAGGGTGTGTTGTATCCCAAGGTAGAGCATATAAAATTTCTCTCAAAAAAGTTCCAGGACCTTCCCTATGCTCTAGAATAGTAAAAGATTGATTTTTGGTATATATATATATATATATATATATATATATATATATATATATATATATATATATATGTAATATATAAAGGAAAAAAAAACAAGGAGAAGGGGAGAGATGGAAGGAAAGATCAAGAGACAGAATATAAATGAGAATATACAATAAATAAATAATAGTTCCCTTGCTTTTCTCTCTACATAAACTCCATAGCTTGTTGTTTTTAAATTTTATATGAATGGAATCATGCTATTTTGTCTTTTGTGTCTTGTTTCTTTCACTCAAAATTATGGCTGTGACATAATTTCAAAGAGTGGATATTACAGTTATTCATTCATTCTTTTGCTAGTTATCTTTTTCCTGTAAGAATATACAAAAATACAGTATAATTTTTGAATTTATATGCTCTCTTTATATATTGCTATACTTATTGTCAATCCACTGCACTAATTTTAGTTTATGTGTTATGGAAGTGAGTATAAGCCTTAGTTTCTTCATCAGTAAAGTGAAGATAACAGAACTAACCAGCTCATTAATTTGTTGTGAGAATTAAATAATATAGATATGAGTTTATCATGCTCAGTGCCTGACTCATGCTCTATTTCTTCTACAGTGAGAAACATTAATGCACAGAGCATGAGGCTTTGGAAACAGAGATATGTGGCATTGATTTCTAGTTCCATTGTCTCCCTTCCCTTTTTCAAGGCTCAGTTTGCTCACCAGTAAGATGGAGATTAATAGTATTCCTCACACATTATAATAAATACAAATATTGAATCATTATGTTATATACCTGAAACTAATATAATGTTGTATGTCAATTATTTTCAATTAAAAATTATTTCCTAAGCAAGTTTTGTTATAGGGGACCTATTTAAAATTGTACAACGCCTGGCATATGGTAGGCAATTGGCAGAATTAATTTTTTTTGACATTCTAGGCTGTCACGTTTAGAAACTAGACCATACTTATTGTTATAGAGTTTCAATTTCCCAGGTTACTGTTTGCCTGTGTGTATGTGCATGGGTGTGCTTATATACTTCCGAGAGACAGGGGAGGAAGGGCGGAAAGGAGAGAGAGAAGAGGAATAGAGATGCCTAAGATGGGTAAAACATATGAGATAGATAAAACAGAAATAGTGAGGTTGTTTTCCTGTGGTCTGACCTAACCTTGCCTAGTAACAAGAAGGGAGAACATTTTTGTAGTGTAGCCTACAAAAATAAAAGCTAACTCAAGATGTTTTTTCCCCCTTAATGGAGTATTCTGATAAGTGAATGAGTTCAGTAAGGAAAATATAGTTATTGTTACATGTGTCTTACTGTGAGAATGAGATACAAACTGTGTAACATTGAATCCTGAAGAGTGGATACCCTAGGAATCCATGCGGGCCAATCAGAAATAGTTTTGCCAGATGTTATTATTGCACAAAAACTCTCTTTTCCTCCTCAGGAAATTGATTTAACTCTGTTTGCCTTTATTACTAATAAGAATGATGAGGCCTGGCCCACTTTTATACCCTATCCACCAAACAGGTTTTCTCTTAGTGGGGCAAGTTGTCTGTTGTGTCTCTTTTATGTTCTAGAAGTCAAAGCATGAAATTAGTCAACTGAATTCAGTGGTCCTTAACAAACTTCAAATCCCAAAGATGTTTCTAGCTTTTTCTCAAGTTTTCTTCTTTTATATTCTCCCTGTACTCCACCCTGTTTTATTTCCCAAACATGAATAAAATAGCTGTTCAGAGGCTGTGATGTCACTGAGTCTGAAGGACCAACACATGGTCACAGGGAAGCCTCAAGTAGGGTGTTGTCTTGCCAGAATTCAAAAGGCTTGACTCTTCTACAAGCTCATCTTTGATAAGTTACTGTCTTTCTCTGGCTCTTAGTTTCACCATCTGTCAAATAGGAATAATAATAATTTTGGTGCTCTCAAAGCACTGCTAAAAATAGCTATAAAACTTCTTCAAAATAGAAGCTTTCAGTATATATAAGATATAATAATAACAATCAACATTTATTAAAAGATTAAGTGCTTACTGTAAACTAAGCACTCCACTAAGTTCTTTATTTACAGTATCTTATTTATTCCTCACAACATGAGGCAAACAAGACTAGCATCTTAAATGCATAGAAGAAGTAGGTGAGACTCAAACAAGTGATGTTACTTACCCCAAATCATGTGGCTATGAGTGCTGGGTTTAAAGTCAGAAAGTTGGATTGTAGGGTCCATGCTCTCAAATACTTGCTATTCTGCTTCTCTGCTGTTACTATTACATTACTTCTGCCTTCTCATCTGCTAAAGTCCAGCTAAGTTCCATAACTTCCAGGAAGCCTTGTCTAACCACTCTAGCCTGTTGTAGATATTCCCTTCTGAGTTGTCATTTTGCCATATGACTAATTTGATGTCTAGATTTGTTGCCTTATGACTCCTAACATATTGTTGTTTAGGCTTTTCGTACATGTTAGACTCAACTCATCTCCTCATATATATTGTGAGCTCACTGGAACACACATCATACCTCATGGATAGCTCCCATTATAAGGACTAGGGAGAATCACAAACTCACAGAAGTAGAAGTGGAGTTCTTCTTTCAATAGTTATCTGACTATGACAAAATTAAAAATAAAAGTAATAAAATTACAAAGATTATCTTCTATCCTTCTAAAGATGCATACTTTTTTTATTAAGATAGCTCATGAGTTGTTTATTAATTCATTTGTTCATCTAGCCAACAATGCTGTGGTATCAGGTGTTATAATAAGCAGTAAATTAAAACAGAATCAGAACAAAGAAAAACTAAAACAGAGTCCCTGCCCTCAAAGAACTTACAACATAATAGATGAAGGCAGAATATGTATTCTTATATGTGATACAAAGTATTTAAGGAAATATTTAAGCATTTAAGTAAATATTCATAAGTAGAGTGGAAAAACACAAGAATGAAAAGTCAGTTCTAATTAGTGCAAGGGATAACACAGTCATAGAAATTTTTCTGAAAGAAAGTGATCCTGAAACTTAATTCTAGCCATTTAGTACATGGGTTTTTTTAGAAGGACAAGGTGAGGAAGTATTTCCTCACAGTAGACAAAGTAGTATAAGTTGTTTGACATAGAAATGTGAATCACTGAAGAACTTTTATGCCACACTAAATAATCTGGACTTTATCTTATAAGCTTAAGGGAACCAGTGGAGGATCATACTAGCAGCAGTTTAGAGAACAGACTAAAAAAGAACAAGGCTGCAATAAGCAAGTAGACCAATTAGAAGACCATGCAGATGAAAGAAGAACCAATCAGAAGACATGTAGGTGAAGGTCTTAATTAAGGTGGCAGCAAGGCAGTTGGGGAAGGGTGCACAGACAGTACAAATATTAACAAGAGAATAAGTAGAGCTTAGTTATTAGTTGGACATATGGGGAGCAAACAAATGGAAGGAATCTAAGATTATGCACATGCAAGTTTATACTTTGGCTTGGATGACTGGATGAATTATAGTGTCATTTATTTAAACTAAGAAAACAGATTAAGAAAAAAACTAAAGAAAATAATTATGAGGGCAAGTTTGAACACAGCAAGTTTGAGTTTCCTGACCAAAATGTTCCCTAGGCAATGAGTTATATGGGACAGGAGTCAGTAAAAAATACTAGGCTGTGAATTTGGAATTATTATTTTTAGCATTTATCAAATACTTATTAAATGCCCAGTGCTTAACAAGAATTATCACATTTAATCCTAAGACTTTATGATTAAGGAAGCGTATCAATCTCTTTTTTATTGAGAGAAAACCAAAGCTTAGAAGAAGTTAAGAAACTCACATAGCTAGTAAATGGCAGAGCCATGATTTAAACCCAGGTCAATCTGGTTTTAATGCCTGCATTTTATTCACTGACATGAATAAAATATTGGCAGTATATGGGATTGTCCCAGCTACCCATGTAAATTGAGATAAGAGAGCCAACAAGTGAAATCTCTAGGCACAACAATCTTTCAGGAGTATGAATAAGAGAAGCCTGGAGTGAACTGAGAATAAATGATAAAAGAGGTAGGAGGTGAAGTAGGCATAAAAGATATGGCAGAATCCAAGAAGGCATAGAATTTCATGAAGAGAGTAGACAACAGAGTTAAAGGGAGTGCAAATAAATAAGACTGCTGCGAAAAGGCCTCTGCATTCAGTGATAAGGTGTTGGTTCGTATGAAAGCATTCTTAGAGGAATTGTGAGAATGTGAGCTGGAGTGCATGAGGCTGTAGACAGGAAATACAGAAATTAATATGAGACCTTTTGTTGAGCTACTTCCCAATGAAGGGAAGGGGAGAGACAAGGTGATAGTTTGAAAGGGATTCAGGGTAGATAGATTTTTCTTCCAACTGAAAAGAGGTGGTGAAGTGGACTATGATAAATGGTTTGAGGAGTGGGTGAAGATATGGAATAACTGAGTGGGAAATAGAAAAGGGGGCTGACCAGAGGCACATTAAAAAGACTTTTAAGTGTAGCACTGAAAGTCTAGCTGAGGATGGAGCACATGGATTTCAGGGTTCGTAATGTGCCTTGCTGCATGGTATTTGTCAGCTTCACCACTATATTGTGGAAAGAGCACACAGCAAATGTTCTCAAACATTTCTCACCCTAACACACTTAAAGGGTGTGACAAGAACAACAATTATTTGAGCACTTACCATATCTCAGGCACTGTTGTAAATTTTTTACATATGTTTTCATTTAACCCTTGCAACAACTTAGTTTAAGACTTTATTTTCATTCTCATTTTACAGATAAAGGAACTTAAATGTAGAGGTTAGCTATACTGTTAGCAAACTGAGGAGCCAAGATTCAAATATAGGTAGTCTAAATATGAGTCCATGCTTGTAACTACACAATGATAATTGTAGCTCATTGTAGGATACTGATTATCAACTCAAGCTAGAGTGGGTGTGGAACATGATCTCTCAGAAGAAGTTATATACTTTGAATATTCCTCCTTCAACACACCCTGCTCCTTGACTCAGCTACTCTGGACGTTCTGGAATGAACTGGTTGAGAATCACTTATCAAAGTGGATGTGGGTAAACTACAGGGGGACTATGAATTTAAATCTATTGTTGATATGATGTATTGTGGGGCCTAGGCTGTATAGAGAAAGAAATAGAGCCATATAGGGTTAATGGATCAGAAATACCAGGACAATCAGCCTGGAATTGTTGAAGAGGTGGAAAATGCATTGAGTAGGAACAAAGGAGACAGCTACAAGGATATTGTGGTCCAAGTAAGATAATATTATT
The DNA here is from genome assembly GCF_036850995.1 of Saccopteryx leptura. Lineage (NCBI taxonomy): Eukaryota > Metazoa > Chordata > Mammalia > Chiroptera > Emballonuridae > Saccopteryx > Saccopteryx leptura. The sequence continues at coordinate 69,798,669 of NC_089516.1, read as the reverse complement.
TACGATTGTGTAAGTGAATCAAATTCAGGTGGTGACAAGATTCATTGGGAACCTTTGAGTCAAGATGATACTTGTTTTTTTTTTTTTTTAGTAGTCATATCACATTGCTTATTCTTGCTAAGCTATGACAACTGAAATTTCCTAGTTAAAGTTTTCACAGGCATACGGGGCTATGGCATGCCTTTTCCAGTCTGAAGTTGAATTATTATATTTTAGATTCAAATGAAGAATTTTACTTTATAAATATTATTATATTTGTCTTAATTAGATCAGCCTGTGAAGATATTCTTTCAAATCCTCCTTTTGTCATCTAGATTATTTGCTCTTTTTTCTAGCTTTATAACACACCCACATTGAAAATCCTTCCAGATCTGCCACCAGGTAGGAATTAAATAAATATTAACTGAGCAAGTTAATTAAAGAAGAAAGTTCTCAATACCTTCCATGTACAAATATCTATACTAGGTGCTATTGAAGGGTAGAAAAATGAAGAAATATTCAATACACTAATTTAAAAATGTTGTGATAAGTTTTAGTCTGGGCGATATACCAAGAGATGAGGCATTGACGTTTACTGAGTACCTACTATGTGCTAAGTAGTAAACCAGGCAGGTTGCCTATGATAAGTCATTTAATTGTCACAATAACTACAAGTAATATCTATAAAAATTAAGGTTCACAATAGATTAAACATTTTAAAGTCAGAAAACATCAGAAGACAGCACAGAGATTTAAAATTAGTTATTTCTGAGGAAAGATAAAATTCCTATACTTGGGCAATTCACAGCTTAGCAGGAAAGATAACTTCTCTCTAATTATTTTACATAAAAGTCTCAAGAAATAAGATTCTTTTGCCTGAAGGGAAGTAACACCCATTTTGCCAAGCTAGGAGTAGTTAAGCATAGTGATTAAAAAGACTGATTGTGGACTCAGATAGTACTAGATTAATCCTTCAGTTCCAAGTTAAATACTGACAGTGCATTAAAGACAATACATAGCTACAAAAATATATGAAATACCTGGTTTAATGGAGCTTACACTGTGATAGAGGAGAAAGGCAATAATTAAATTAACAAATGAAGACACTTCAATGAATGACATCAACTTCAAAAAATCAGGATCAGGAAAAAAAGAGTGATAGAGGTTTATGCACATGAAGCTATTTTAAATAAAGTAAACAAATATGTCAGTGATGTAAGGGAGTCAGCCATAGAGAATAAATCTGACAAAATAGAGGTCCTAGCAGGAGAAACAACAAGTGTAAAGACCATGATGTGGGAATGCCTTCAACTTGTCTAAGGAAAGCAGGAAAGCCAATGGGGCAGGATGTAGGATGAGATATGTCATATAGGTGAGATAATGATAGTACTTAAAAGAAGTAAATGAGATAATGCATATTGAGAACTTGATACAAGTCTGGCACATGGTAATTACTCAAAAATTAATACATACTATCGTTGTTATTATTATCACATTGACCATGACTAGTTTTGCCACACAAGTGGAAAGGTTTGACTCAAGGCATGACTCAAGGCAGGAGGCTCTCGTGAAGCTGGCAGGTACTAGAGCATTAGCAGAGAAGAGGCATCCAGAAATAGAAAGTAAAATCTGCATCTTTCACTGGCATAAACAGACTAGAGTGATTTAAGTATAGGGCAGAAAGCCTCAAACATAGGCAACAGGGCTGAAAACGATTATAGTGTGATGATATTGGCCTGAGTTAGAAAGCTTTGTCTTCTCTGTAAAATAATAATAATTACCTCACAGAATTGTTAAGATTAATGAAAGCATCTGGTGCACAGCTGACATGAAAGAGGGTCAGAAAACATTTTCTTCCTTCCTACTTCTTCCCATCCTCATGATAAAAAACAATGAGCAGTTGTCTATTGTTAAGAACTGGAGTGCATGAAGGGACATCTTGGGCTAGAGAAGTCTGTTGTCCATACTATACATGCCCACAGAGGCAAGTGGTTTTTTTTTTTTTTAATTTATTGTGTTTACATAGATTCTAGTGTTGTCCCAATTGCATTCCCCCCTCCCCCGTATAACCCTGCAACATATCCCTGGCCCCCCTCCCTAAAGCTCCCTCCCCCTTTCCCTTAAGGTTTAATTCCTTTCCTCAGTTCACACTGTTCCTTGGATTCCTCAAATGAGTGAAGTCATATGATATTTTTCTTTCTCTGCCTGGCTTATTTCACTTAACATAATAGTTTCCAGGTTCATCCACATTGTTGCAAAAAGTAATATTTTCATTTTCTTCATGGCCCCATAGTATTCCATTGTATATATGTACCACTGCTTTTTAATCCACTCATTCACTGAAGGACACTTGGGCAGTATCCAGATCTTCACTATTGTGAACAATGCTGCCATAAACATTGGGGCACATTTCTTTTTTTGAATCAGAGATACGGTGTTCTTGGGGTATATTCCTAAAAGTGGGACGGCTAGGTCAAAAGACAGTTCCATTTTTAATTTTTTTGAGGAATCTCCATACTGTTTTCCATAGTGGCTGCACCCGTCTGCATTCCCACTAGCAGTGCAGGAGGGTTTCCCTTTCTCCACATCCTCGCCAGCACACAATCATGTGTTGTTTTGTTAATGAGCACCATTCTGACTAGTGTGAGATGGTATCTCATTGTGGTTTTAATTTGCATTTCTTTAATGATTAGTGATGTTGAACATTTTTTCATCGGTCTATTGGCCATCTGTATGTACTCTTTGGAGAAGTGTCTATTCATTGTTTTTGCCCATTTTTTGATTGGATTGTTTGTCTTCCTGGTATTGAGTTTTAAATCTTCTTTATAAATTTTGGTTATTAACCCCTTATCAGTCGTATTGTCGAATATGTTCTCCAATTGTGTGGTTTGTCTTTTTATTTTGTTCTTATTGTATTTATCTGTAAAAAAAAACTTTTTAGTTTGATATAGTTCCATTTGTTTATCCTGTTCTTTATTTCCCTTGCACATGGAGATAAATCAGCAAATATATTGCTGCGAGAGATGTCGATGAGCTTACTGCCTATGTTTTCTTCTAAGATGCTTATGGTTTCACGGCTTACATTTAAGTCTTTTATCCATTTTGAGTTTCTTTTTGTGACTGGTGTAAGTTGGTGGTCTAGTTTCACTTTTTTGCAGGTAGCTGTCCAATTTTCCCAAAACTATTTGTTAAAGAGACTGTCTTTACTCCATGGTATGTTCTTACCTCCTTTGTCAAATATCAGTTGTCCATATAGGTGTGGGTTTATTTCTGGGATCTCTATTCTGTTCCATTGATCTATATGCCTGTTCTTATGCCAGTACCAAGCTGTTTTGGGTACAATGGATTGTAATATAACTTGATATCCGGATGTGTGATACCTCCCACTTTATTCTTCTTTTTCAAGATTGCTGAGACTATTCTTGTTCTTTTTTGGTTCCATATAAATTTTTGGAATATGTATTCTATATCTTTGAAGTATGTCATTGGTATTTTAATTGGTATTGCATTGAATTTATAAATTGCTTTGGGTAGTATAGACATTTTAATGATATTTATTTTCCTAATCATGAGCGCGGTTTCACGTGTTTGTATGATTTCACGTGTTTGTATCTTCCGTGATTTTTTTTAATCAATATTTTGTAATTTTCTGAGTACAAGTCTTTAACCTTTTTGGTTAAATTTACTACTAGGTACTTTATTTTTTCTGTTGCAATAGTGAAGAGGATTGTTCCCTTAATTTCTCTTTCTGACAGTTCGTTGTTGGTGTATAAAAATGTCTATGATTTCTGTGTATTAATTTTCTACACTACCACCTTGCTGAATTCATTTATCAGGTGCAGTAGTTTTTTGATTGAGACTTTAGGATTTTCTATATACAGTATCATATCATATGCAAATAATGATAGTTTTACTTCTGCTTTTCCAATTTTGATACATTTTATTTCTTCTTCTTGTCTGATTGCTGTAGCTAGGACTTCCAGTACTATATTGAATAAGAGTAGTGAAAGGGGGCATCCTGGTCTTGTTCCTAATCTTAGGGGGATTGTTTTTAATTTTTGCCCATTAATTATGATGTTGGCTATGAGCTTGTCATAGATGGCCTTTATCATGTTGAGGTATGTTCCCTGTATTCCCATTTTGCTGAGAGTTTTGATCATGAATGGGTGTTGGATTTTATCAAATGCTTTTTCTGCATCTATTGAAATTATCATGTGGTTTTTCTCTTTCCTTTTGCTTATGTGATGAATCACATTGATTGATTTACAAATATTGTACCATGCTTGCCTCCCCAAAATAAATCGCATTTGATCATGATGTATGATTTTTTGCATGTATTGCTGGATCTGGTTTGCTAATATTTTGTTGAGAATTTTAGCATCTAAATTTATCAGGGATATTGGCCTATAATTTTCTTTCTTTGTGTTGTCTTTGCTTGGTTTTGGAATCAGGATTATGCTCACCTCATAAAAGGAGCTTGAAAGTATTCCTTCCTTTTGAATGTTTTGAAATAGCTTGAGAAGAATAGGAGTTACTTTTTCTTTTAATATTTGGTAGAATTCACCTGTGAAGCCATCTGGCCCAGGGCTTTTGTTTTTTGGGAATTTTTTGAAAACTGTTTCGATCTCATTTGTTGTTTAGATTTTCTGATTCTTCCAGATTGATTTTGGGAAGATTATATGTTTCAAAGAATTTGTCCATTTCACCTAGATTGTTTAATTTTTTTGGCATATAGTTCTTCATAGTATTTTATTACAATATTTTATATTTCTGTTGTGTCAGTTCTTATTACTCCACTCTCATTTCTAATTTTATTTATTTAAGTCCTTTCTCTTTTTTTCTTGGTGAGTCTGGTTAAAGGCTCATCGATGTTTACTTTTTCAAATAACAAGTTGTTTCCTTGATCTCCTGTATTGTTTCTTTAGCCTCTATGTCATTTATTTCTGCTATAATCTTTATTATTTCCTTTCTACTACTATCTCTGTGCTTTACTTGCTGTTCTTTTTCTAGTTGTTTATCTCTTACTATAGCCTTTGTTTTAAAGTCCATTTTGTTGGATATAAGTATTGCTACCCCATCTTTTTTTTTATTTCCATTTGCATGAAATATTTTTTTTTATCCTTTTACCTTCAGTCTATGTGTATTTTTGTTTTAAGATGTGTCTCTTGTAGACAGCATATGTATGGGTCCTGTTTTCTTATCCACAGTGCTATCCTATGTCTTTTGATTAGATCATTTAATCCATTTACATTTAAGGTTATTATTGATTTGTAGTTGTTTATTGCCATTTTATTCTTTACAGCTATCTTCCTCTTTTTTATTAATTTTAATGCAGTGACATTGATAAATCAGGGTACATATGTTCAGAGAAAACATCTCCAGATTATTTTGACATTTGATTGTTTCCTACTCCTCACCAAAGTCAAATTGTCTATCTTCCTCTTTTAATATATTCTTTTCCATCTTTGTTTTGTTTACAATGGGCCCCTTAACATTCCTTATAGCATTGGTTTTATTGTCATAAATTCCTTGATTTATTTATTTATTTATTTATTTATTTTTTTTTTTTTTTTTTTTTTTTTGTCTAGGAAGCATTTTATTTCTCTTTCAATTTTAAACAATAGCCTTGCTGGATAAAGTAGTCTTGGTTGTAGGTTCTTGTTCTGCATTACTTTGAATATTTCTTGCCATTCCCTTCTGTCCTCAAGTGTTTCTGTTGAGAAGTCGGATGTCATCCTTATGGGGGCTCCTTTGTAGGTGATAGTCTTTTTTTCTCTAGGAGCTTTTAGTATTTTCACTTTGTCTCTTAGCTTTGGTATTTTAATTATGATGTGTCTTGGTGTGTATTTCTTTGGGTTTCTCTTTAATGGAATTTTCTGTGTTTCTTGAACTTGTGTGACTTTTTCCTGCCTTAATTTAGGGAAGTTTTCAGCTATGATTTGATTGAACAAGGTTTCTATTCCTTCTTCTTTCTCTTCTTCAGGAACCCCTATGATGTGGATGTTATTTCTCTTCATGTTGTCACAGAGCTCTCTTAGAGTTTCCTCAAACTTTTTGAGTCTCTTTTCCCTTTGCTGCTGTGTTCCATGCCTTTGTTTATCTTGTCCTCTAACTCACTGTTTTAATCCTCAGCTTCATCCATCCTGGTTTTAATTCCTTCCATTGTGGTCTTCATTTCTGATATTGTATTTGTCATTTCTAAGTGATTCTTTTTTTTATTATTTCAATGTTCTTTTTTATACTTGCTATCTCTTTATTTAGGTGCTTGCTATGTCCATCTACTGTTGTTCTAAGATCTTTTAGCCTCCTAACAATCATTATTTTAAACTCTGCAGCTGTTGCTGCAATTTCTGCCTCTCCTTCACCGGTGGGGTTGCATTTACGTGCTCAGGCTAAAATCCCTGGTGGGCCTTGGCCTTTGCCCTGCCCCCTTGGGTGGGGCTACGCTCTGCACTGGGGTCACAAGCCTTGGCACTGCAGGCAGGGCTGCACACCTATGCTCAGCTGCAGGTCTCTGCCTTTTCCGTGCCTTATCCCTGCCCCCACAGGTGAGGTTGTGCTCCCAAGAGCAGCAAGACCTGCCTCTTGGGGTGGGGGCTGTGCACCCTCACTCATCCACGGGTCTCCACCTGTTACCCGGCTTTAATCCCACCCCCATTGGTGGGACGGTGTTTGCGCACCGGGTGGCAAGGCCGGCTCTTGGGCGGGGTTCCTTGCCCCTGCTTAGCCAAAGCTCTCTGCTGGTTCTCCTGCTTTCACCAGGCTTTTGCCTTGACCCTGTGAACAGGATTGCAAGCAGGTCTGCTCTTGCTCACCTGGTCCGCAGCTAAGTTGAATTGCTTTCTTGCACCCCTTCTGCCCCCACCGGGTGTGATTGAGCTCATGCTGGGTTCTGCTCCCCACCCCAACAGAACCTTGCTTCTGCATCCCACCACACCCGCCCTCTAGCGAGCCATCAGCAATGTGGGTGGGAGCAATATAGCTCAGACCCTAACACTCAATACTGTATTCCTGATGGTTCTCTCTTTCTAAGCGACTCTGCTCTGAGTGCTGCGGCCGAGCTTGTTTAGCTAGTGTCCTGCCTCCCTTTGTTGGTATTGCTGGTTCCAGGGGAAATATTTACTTCAGACTTGGGGAGTGACTCAGCCCAGGGGTTAGGGTGGCTTTCCCTCAAAGTGTTTCTCCTTGTGCCTCCTATATTACACTCTCTTCCTGCTACTCCAGTCTTCTCCTCTCTCCCATCCCCCAGAGCCCTGGGCAAGTGGTTGTGAAAGAGGTTTTTCTGCATGGTCCCTCTAAAAACAATTCTGGGTTTGAGAAACCTCTCTTTCTCAAAAACAGTATCCTAGCTTGTTTTGAAACTAAATACTGTCCATATGTCTCTTCTAGTCTCTCAGGTTGCCAGCTGGGGCTTTGGTCCTGGGGTCTCAGACCCCCCTCTCCACTAAACTCACTTCCTACCACACGAGTCCCTCTGGGCTGATTTTCACTCTGGGGAGCTGGGCAGCCCTCTCCGCATTTCTGCTTTTCCTACCAGTCTCTGTGGCTTCTTCAGTTTTCCTTGGTTAAAGAGTCCTCTTAGTTTAGTCCAAAGTTGGTTTTTCCAAATGATGCTTCTTAATATTAAGTTGTAATCCACTTTGGTTCTGGGAGGTGGAAGTTGGTACATCTGCCTACTCCATCGCCATCTTGCCACAGAACCCTCCAGATGCAAGTTTTAATTGCTAGGTGACATTCAGGGCTATTGCTTCAGACCTCTTCTGTTCTCATTCTCATTTGTTTGTTAAATCCATGGCTCCCTACTCTGACTCCAGCTCACTGGATCTGGTCCTACCTGAATTCAGAATTCTTCTATACATTCTCTTTTCTGCTTCAGGGTTCCCAACTTACCTACACTTTGTTTTAAGATACTTCTCTGGTTTTCTGTCCATCCTTATTGTTTATGTGGAGGATTTGAATTTCCTGGCGCTGAATAATCCATCCTCACTCTTCCTTCCTTACTGGAGAAGAGAAGGTAGATAATGAAATGTGAGCAACTGTCTATACAGGATTCTTACCATCAGAAAAACGATTACCTTATCATTGTTGAATTCTCAGTTGCTGGATCCATCTAACAGAGAGGTGACTTCATGCTAAGCCTCCCCACTTCACCCCTTTGGTACACATGCCACTATTTACTTTTGATTTTTACTTAGGTAGAGAGGAGTACAGAAAGAAACTTCTTCCCTCAAGCCGGAATTAGTCTGCACTATGCAGCAGAGACAAACTTACATGTGGAGAAATTATTAGGGCCAGCTACCACCAAAGCTAAGAGAACAGATTCAGAAAATAAGATGTAAGAGGGTACACGTCATCTTAACTAGTTTGTGGAGTAACATAAGACATAAATAATACACAATTAGAAATTATTTTGAATTGGGATATTCAGTCCATATATAACTACAACCTGAACCTCCTCTCTGTCCTCTAAGGCACACCTTTGGCTTGAAATCCTTGGAAAAAATAAATCACCCAGCTTGGTCACTGGTCCCTGGGAATGCATTTTGACATAAGCCAGAACATTCAAGAAAAATTAATCAACCACATCATTCTGAGTAGACTTCAGTTTATAGTTTGATAGCTTTACGCAAATAGTAACTGATGGACTATAGGTTCCAACAGATACCCAGTTCATCAAACAATATTGAAAATACTGTGTGACATTTTGAGTCTGAAAAAGGAGAAGGTTTTGTATAAATGCATTTGTTATATTTTTCTATAACTCACTAAAGTTGTTTATGTATAGATTTGATATGTATAACTGTGGCATACTAATATCATTAAAAGTGCTTATTAGCAATGTTCACTTTGATATGGAACTCAGTAGTATGATGGCAAAGGGTCTGTTATATGTCATTTTGTGAAAAGAGGCAGGATTGAAAGAGATTATACATCTATCTTGATTATCACTTTTTCCCTCGTACATTGCCTGGCATGCAATATGTTTTTAATAATTATCTACTAAGTAAATGAATGAATGAAATTTTCCAAATCTGTAAGACACTTGTTTCAATTGATAAATCACAGTATACTGAGGAAGGAAAAATACTGGCCTTTAGTCCCTTATAAACCTTAGCACTGTGCCTGGTACATCACAGGACCTTAATACATTTGTTGACTATATGAATGACTGAGTGAAGTAATAATAACAGATTCAGAATTCAATCTGTTGAAGGCCTGACTAAAACAAAAGACAAGGTAAAGTAGAATTCACTCTCTCTGATTGTTTTCGATAATAACCGTTTCAGGGCTATTACTCAGGTTTCTCAATTCCATTACTTTAATGACAGCATACTGTAGGAAATCATACACACACACACACACACACACACACACACACACAGTGTAATACCATTTTCTATGGTCATTTTGAATGCAATTTCCCATGGAATGTAAATTGAAGAAATAGCACATGTATTTAATTTTGATACTTAAAACTCTCCATAAATATAATTTCATTTTGAGTAAAAGTAAACTGGCAATAAATAAATAAATTATATACACTAAAATAAAATGTGGCTTTCTGGGGCCTTTGCATCTTCAGTTGAGATCTAATGTGCTTGGAACGTGAAGATACTTGAGTAGGGGTAAATTTAAGAGGAATTGGACAAAGTGGTGCTTGACCCAGCAAAGCATAAATTTGGGTCATTGTTCTCTGAGCAAACTGAACAGGCTGTGAAGATCAGTTGGCTCAAGAAGAGCTGTGACAAACTCCGGAATGATGATGATTTCACAAGGCCTTAGGGAAATCTGAGATGACTTGGGAAATCTTAAAGCATTGCAGGTGGCACTTGTCCTTGATAGAGCAGTTAGAGAGATCATGAGGCTGATGAGGGGAAGAATAAAAAAAGGAGGAAACATTTCCTAAGTCTTCTCTGAGAAAGGTGTGTTATATAGACAGTTTATCTCATTTCATTTTAATATTAATATATTAAAATTTCTCAATATTTCATTCTATGGGTTTTTGTGTTTGTGCTTTAACAATAAATTTTTGTTCTTGTTTGAGTGCTTACTATGAGCAAGGCACGGTGTGTGGCATTCAGACTGATAAAGGAGCAAAAAGGCACAGCCAGTACTTTCACATACTTACAGTCGACTAAGGATGACAAACATTTCAGCAAATAAGTATAACAGTGAATTTCATACATAGTAATACTATATGGAATAATAAAAATAGTGAAAAAAGTAATAAACTGTCTGAGAGAATAAGAAATGTTTCAAAGAACAAGTGATGGCCTGAACACAGACAATTATATATTTACTAGATGAACAAGGTGAGGACATGACACTTTAAAAAGAAGAAATATTATAGTCAAGGGCATAGAAACATATCCATGGAATTGCAAAGGGTAAGAGAAAAACAGGGGATTAAAATCTTGGGTGTTATTTTGTACCACCTACAGAACCGTTCAAGGGTTTCAAGCAAGGAAGTTACTTGGTCAGATCTGAGCTTTAGATAGACCACTCTAGCAGTATTGTAGAAAAGAGATAATGCCATTAAAATAGTTCAGGTAATAAATAAGGAGGACCTGAATAAAGAGAGCAGCAAAAAGAATCAGAGGAAAGGAAAAATTTAAGAGCTAACTAGGGAGTAAAAACAGGATTTCACATCTCCATACAGATAGTTCTCCAATTTTGTGGCTTTTCATAGCTGATCTTTTTAAAATAACTGTCTGCACTAGGTGGTAGCACTTCCCTACATTTCAGGTACTTTCAATCTATTTAATCTGGTTTTTGCCTCTACAGCACCACCTAACTTCAATTCTTGCAAGGTGCCCAATGATCTCTATGTCAATAAAACCAATAGATATATTTCAGTCCTCATTTTATTTGATGTCCTTTCTTTCCATTTATTTTTTGTTTATTTATTGACAGAGACAGAGAGTCAGAGAGAAGGACAGTTAGGAACAGATAGACAGGAAGGGAGAGAGATGAGAAGCATCAATTTTTCATTCTGGCACCTTAGTTGTCATTGATTGCTTTCTCATATGTGCCTTGACCAGGGGGCTACAGCAGAGCAAGTGACCCCTTGCTCAAGCCAGCTACTTTGTGCTCAAGTCATCAATGTTAGGCTTCAAGCCAGAGACCTTTTGAGCTCAAGCCTGTAACCTTGGGGTCATGTCTATGATCCTACGCTCAAGCCAGTAACCCCGTGCTCAAGCCTGATGAGTACATGCTCTAGCCTATGACCTTGGGGTTTTGAACTTGAGTCCTCCGTGTCCCAGTCCGATGCTCTATTCACTGTGCCACTGCACAGTCAGGCTGATATCCTTTCTTTTTAAAGTACTCTCTTCTCTTGGTTTCTGAAACATTTCTAGACTTCTTCCTATCTCTTCACCTGCTCTTTCTCTGCTTGTTTACCAGTTCATATCCCTCTCTTAACATTTTAAATCCTCAAGGCTCTTGAATTTTAAAAATCCTCAAGGTTTAGATCTCTGATCTCTTCTTCTGAGTCTATATTCTCTTCCTGAGTGTGCTCACCCACGTTCCTAGTTTCAACAAAATTTAACTAAAATTAACAACATTCATTTCAAGAGGTACCGTCACTTTATGTATCACCAAGAAAGTAAAAATGCTTCCAATTAAACTATGATATCTCAAATTGCATTAATCATTTCACTGCAACCCAAATTTGTTCTTCATTGTAGTATTCCCAACTCAGATATTGACATTGTAATTCACTTAGTTGTTAAACTAGAAACTAGAAACCTGGGACTTCTCTTTTCTCACCACCTCCTACTCATCATATTTAACCAGTCTCTATGTCCTAATGCTTTTACTTCTTAAATAATCCCTAAATATGGCCATCTTTCTGACATTCATTGTAACAAAGCTAATAGGAGGCACCAACTTTGTCAAATTTACTTAAAATTATCCTAACTGGTCTCCCCAATCTTCTGATTTGCTATTAGCAAGGCACAGTGACTTTTTTCAAAGCCCAAATTTGACCAAGTCACTTCCCTGATAAAAAAAAACCCTTTAGTAGTTCCTCATTACTCTTAGGAAAAAGTACAAATTCTTGCCGTGGCCTATAAATCATGGCCCACCTCTTCAGCCTTGTCTCATCTCACCCTGTCCTATATTCTGTAAGTACCAACCATGTAATAGCCCTTTTGTTTCTTCAAGGTGTCACGCACCTTGCTACCTTAGGACCTTGTACACATGCTCTCTCTTTTGTGTACAAGGTCCTTTTACTTCTCTTTAACAAATTAACTCCTATTAATTCCTCAGCCTTCAACTCAAAAATCACCTTCTCAGGGAAGTCTACCATGGTCCCAGAGTATGTGTCCTCATAGCATACCACTCTTCATTTTCAAAATTTAAAATTGTAATTAATTTGGTATGAAATCATGGCTTAATATTAGGGTTGATACTGCAAAGAAAGTCACATGAAAGCAAAGACTGTGCTAGGGACTGAGCTAGGTGCTGTATTCTCAGCACCTAATAATGCTGGAGATAAAGTAAGTGCAGTTAATATTTGTTAAATGAATAGATAAATTGATGACTTGTGTGATGTAAAAGTTAAGGTAGAAAAAGGAATCAAGAATTATAGACAAATTTCTGGCTTTGGTGACTAAGATGGATGATAGCACTTCAGATCTGAGGCAAGAGAAAAATAATAAAGTCAGTTTTAGAAGAAAGAGTTGGAGATGCTTATGAGATATATGGTCATCAGTTTGATATGTGTTTCTACAATTGGGAAAAGCAGTCTGGGTGCTCTGGACATAAATTTAACAGCTATTAGCTCCAGGTGTTAGTTGAAACTGACTGAGGGAATGAGATCATTCAGACAATGAGTGTAACACAAGAAGGGAAGGCTGAGGACATATCTTTGTAGAATATCAACATTTAAGGGCTAGGAAGAGGAAAATAAATCATAGGGGGAAAGAGAGAAAAGTTAAAGAAATAAGGACAAGTTTGATAACTTAGAGATCAAGGTTCAACAGCATTAAATGCAGCATGTGGGTCAGAAAAATGCCCTGAGCAGAACACTAAAAGAATATTTAGGGAAGTGAGTTGATAGGTGAAACAGAAGTAAAGGCTTTGAAGCTCTGAATAAACAACCTTCTTCCTAAAGCCTGATGAAAAGAAAAGGAGAAAGAAGGTGATAGCTGGGAATAAAAAACAAAAAACAAAAAACAGTGTCAGGAAAGCTTTTATTTTCCTTAAAACCGTGAGAAATCTGGAGAAGTCAGAATTTTAATAGGGTGCATCACAATAAAGTGGCATTTTTATAAATGCAAGAACCACCTAAAGATTTTTTTTTTGCAATTATTAGTGGAGAGTCAGAGTTAGAAAGTTTAACCAAAGTTTCCATAAAGTCCTCTGCACCAGTCCAATACAGTATAATGGAAAAGCACTAGGCCAGGAATCTGGAGAGCCTAGTTTAGAACCCTATCTTGGTCACTGATTAAGTTGACAACCTCATATAAGTTATTTATCCTGTCTTTGTCTCAATTTTCCTTATATGTAAACCAAACTCACAAAATCATAATGAGGATTAACAATAAAAAAAGGATTTGAAAGTGTGACAACATAGATGTTAGAAAGCTGCCAAATGTAACTTAACTGTTGGGGAAACCATTAAATTCTTTTCAGTTAATAAAATTTTATTATAACCAACCCTGAGAGGTAGACATTGCTATTATACCCATTTTACAGATGAGGAACTGAAGCCAAACAGGTTAAAATGTTTGTCTAAGATCACAGTGTTATGTGTTAGTAAAAATGTGAAACCAGAAAGTCTGACTCCAAAGCCAGATTGCATAATCATTACAGTGTATTATCCTTGACCTAGATCTCATCTTCTAAAGGCCAGATTCACCAATCTTTTGAAAAATAGGATGAACCCTCTCTCCCCTAAAATGTACAGAAATTTACACTTACACCATTTGGAGTTCACTCACTCTGTTTTGTTTTGTTTGGTGTGTGTGTGTGTGTGTGTGTGTGTGTGTGTGTGTGAGGTTTTCTTTCAATTACAATTAACTCATAGATCTTCACTAAGCCTCTACCATTTGGCTCATCCAGGTGAGTTTTAATCTCAGATTAAAACTCCTTGCTCTAAAGTTTAAACTCCAGTAAGCTTTAACCCAACTTCAAATCCTGTCTTAACAGTCCAGTCGTGGGGGGAAAAAAAGAGAAAGTGGAAGCGTCTCTCATGCTGCATTCTACTGCCGCTTATTGGACTGCCCGCAGTAATGCCAAAATCGATGTACATGTCTCTTAAAGACAGCTTCAGATTTCCCAATGCGCTTTCACCACAATGTGCCATCACAGCTCACAGCTCGGGGACTTCAGAACCCCAAACTAGGCGGTCCAGTCTCTTGTCATTGTCATTAAATTCTTCCTATCATGCTTGACGGCACAGCGTGCAGGGGGTGGGGCGGAGAGTTCACCGCCATTTTAGCTCAGGAAAGTCTGCGTTACCAAGATCTAGGGAGACAGCCTTTAGGATTCGATAGAGGGCGCTGGAGTACAGCTTTTGTGATAGAAGCTGAAGTTTGCCAATAGGGGGAAATCTCAACTTTCAGGTCTGTTCTTTACGTTTGGACCACAAGTTCCCTTCGCAGACTGGATACAGTTCTTAAGCATTCACCCCCTCCAACTCACTTACATTTCACAATTCATTGGTCTTCTTAGGAGGGAATGTTCTTTTCTTTGTTTATTTTTAGTAGTAAGTTTTGCAAAACTGGAGTCAAAAACGGAAAAAAACAAAAACAAAAACAAAGAAATGAAAAAAAAAAAACAAAAAACCAAAACCCCAAAACCAAAAACCTCACCACACTCCAGTTTAAGACTCACTCTTTTAATCTCTCATTATTTTGCTGTTCACATTTGCCACCCCCACCATGGTAGTCCTTTTTGCCCACCATCATTTAGCTCCAAAACAGAATAGTAATCAGAGTACCAGAATGAACATCAAAACAGACCTTCAAATTTAAGCTTTACCACTCTATTAGCTATGTGATCAATCACTTGACCTCTGTGTCTCAGTCTACAAAACTGAAATATTGTGGCTAATATTGGAAGATCTCTATGGGCCGTTTTCTGCCTGCCAAAATTCTAGAAGTCTTTTCTGTTCTTTACATTCTACACTCTGTTCTTTACATTTCCAAACTTATCCATTCCCCTCCTTTACTCCCAGAGAAGTTCTTTAAATTAGATCAAATGTCCTTGTTTAAATCCCCAGGTGTCCTTGTTTAAATCCTGTACCCCCACTTTTGCCACAAGAAAGAGCTCATACTCTCAACTATTACATCAAAGACTTTCACAATCTGTTCTTTTCCTCCCTCTCTGACCTCCAATCTTGCTGTTTTTCTTACAAACACCACACAGTTTTTGTGACATGTCTCCCATTTCAAAAACAGACTGTGTTAGATGCTCATTTAATCTTCATAACATTGTCAAAATGTACCATAATCACCAGTTTAGTTATATTTTCCCTACTCTAGGTTATGAGCTCCTTGAAGATAGGAACCAAACCACTGCTGAATCTCCAATTCTTAGAGCAATAGATGGCACTTTATAGCTGTTCAATAAATATGTGTTCAATGAATGAATGATTATATTTTGCTTCATTCTCAATGTCTATCTCCATGCCAGGCATATAGTAGGTGTTCAATGAATAGGAAATGAATGAACAAATGAATTTGACAAAGCTTATTATCCTCCCCAATATCTCTTGTACCCTGTCCTTTCTTTTTCAGTACCATGTCAGAAAAAAACGGTCTCTACCATGGTTATTCAGAAAACTGTTAACTAGTTTGCCATACCTAGTCTTTCTCCCATTCAGATAATTTTTCTCAAAACATAATTCTGCAACACTAATATTTTTTTCTATTATCTTCCAAGATTCCTTATTGCTTCTAAGATAAAGTCTGAACTATTTCACCAGGCAATCAAGACCCTTTTCTAACCTGATACTTCGTTAGCCTGATTGTCTAAGCAAACAGTATCATTTCCTATTCCTCAAATAATGTCCTAAATGTCCCAATCAATGTATTATAAGACCAGATGAGAAACAATAAGACAGTGAGGGAAAGAGAGGATGTATTTTAAGAGATGCACACTTAAAGGTAGGTTTTACTTACAGTAGTGCTCTGCATCTCTTTCTTTTCATAGGAACGAATAAACTTCTTTAAGGAAATCCTTTTCTCTTTCTGGAAATAATAAAAGCCAATATTCATTGGGAGCTCCTTGTGTATCAAATGTTGTAAGTGCTCTGTATGCATTAACGCATTTAATCTTCACAATAGCTTTTAGAGTAGGTTTTATTCATGTTCTTTCTTTACATATTAAGACACCGAGACAGATTTAGGATTAAGTAACCTCCTCAATGTCATGTAGCTAATGAATATAGCAGAGCTTGGACTTAACCCAGGTAGATTTACCCTGAGGTTTGTGTTTTGAACGACAATACTACATTACCAGATGTTTCTGTTGGCTGTCATGACATTGCCTCTTTCTAATTGTCCATTTCCTTTTGTGATAGCATCTTCTTTATTTGTCTCTGCCATTCCCACATATAGAGATCCCATAAGGTTATGTTTTTGTCTCTGTTTCTCTATATGCTCAAATACATAACATTTTTGAACATATTTTATGACAGATATAGTGTTATCGTACTTACATACTTTATCGCATTGACTCCTTTTAGCAGCCCTCTGAAGTATGTGTTATTATCACTGTTTCACAGATGAGTAAACCAAGGAACAGAGAAGTGAGGTGATTTGAGCAATCTCACATATATGACAAATGTCAGAGTTTAATTCTTTTTTTGTGACAGAGACAGAGAGAGTCAGAGAGAGGGACAGATAGGGACAGACAGACTGGAAGGGAGAGAGATGAGAAGTATCAATTCTTCATTGCGGCACCTTAGTTGTTCATTGATTGCTTTCTCATATGTGCCATAATTGAGAGGGCTACAAGGAGACCGAGTAACCCCTTGCTCGAGCCACCAACCTTGGGCTCAAGCTGGTGAGCCTTGCTCAAACCATATGAGCCCACACTCAAGCTGGTAACTTCAGGGCCTCGAACCTGGGTCCTCTGGGTCCCAGTCTGACACTTTATCCACTGCACCACCTCCTGGTCAGGCCAGAGTTTGAATTGGACCACAGGCAGTCTGCTTTCAGAGGTCACATTTGTGTGGTCCATATATTTGCATTGTTTTGTTTCATGATTAAAACCCAGATTCTGAACTTAGATATCTGGGCACAAAATACAACTTTACTGCCTTGTGGCTGTGTGATCTTGGGCAAGATATTCACTTCCCTAAACTTCAGTTTCCTCATCTCTAAAGTGGGAGAATAGTCATAGGGCTGATGTGAAAATTAAATGAATTCCTTTGTAGAAACACTTATAATCATATCTGACACCACATAAGCAATACATAATTTGAAGTCAAGTAGTGTGATGCCTCTGGGTTCATTCTTTTTCCTCAGGATTGCTTTGGTTATTCAAGGGTTTTGACTGTTGCTCATCACACAAGGTTTTTGGAAAGTTTCAATTTAGTCTATTTTTCCACGTTGTAAAATTACGCAGAATTACAAGTTTTAAACTGTCAAAAATTTGAAGCTTATGTTATTCAGGACTTCCTCATGGCTACTCTTTGATCCTCCTTAGTTCTGCCCCAGATAGTATTTTTCAAGACCTGATATTCCTACCTCAGTTTCAAGTCTCCAAACAGGATCTCACACTGTGATCTATACACAATCTAGTGTAATAATGCTCCCTTCTGTGGATTATAGTTAATAACTGGAGTTTACAGGCAGAGTTTAACACATGTTTAATGAGTGATAATGATTTTAATATACTAGCTCCCAATCTAGTTTTTATAAAGATGACTCTTTGTCTTCACTATCACGGTGAAGAAACTAAGCCAGAGGAAATAAATATACTAACCAAAGGCACATAAGTAGTAAGTAATAGGAGTCTGGATTTGAATCCAAGACTTCATTGTTTTTAATATTCCTGTATTTTCCTTTTCTTTTTATGTGTTTCTTTTTCTAGTCTTCCTGAATTCACTGAAAAATAATAATTTTCCATTACCTACATCAAAATCAGTTTTTCCTTCACTAAGTCTTCTAGTGCTGTAGTACTGTACTGTACTTCTAAGTTGACTATTCCATGCTGTTTATAGAGGCATGTATAATATTATCCTTCTTACTGCATTGTAATATAATTTAAAAAAAGTAAATTTTCTAATTTATTTTTCAATTATTTCATAATAATGCTAGTATCTTTTAGTCAGACTACTAAAATGCAAGACACTCAGTTAAAAAGAGGGTAGAGAAGAGTCCTGAGTTAAATGATACATGGGTCATGGTAAAATGTACTTTATAATGGTAGGTGTTTAGGAAGTAAACATCTCAATAGGAGGATCTATTTCTTATAAAATTATTTTTCAACTGCTGATCCACAGACTGGTAGCAGTTTACCAGAAATTTTGTGCCAGTCCACAAAAGAACTAAACACCTTGATGTTATATGATGATTATAGAGCTAATGATCTTAGTTAAATTCTCTTATACTCAGGGTGATTTCTACTTATCAGCTTGTATCATTGATAAGAATACTATTGAGATTGTCTTAGATATCCTTGAAACTTGTAGCCTCATTCAAATAAACTTTTTCACATAAAGAGCATTTACAAATCATGTGTAACAGGCAAAACTGTTTGGAAGAAATTCTGTGGTGTTCAATTCATTATACATGTGGAGTTTGGAAATAAAACACCAACTTGTACCATTATGCAATATGACATGTGGTAAGATAAAACTTTATTTGTTGTATATTTCTGTTTCTGGCTATCAAGGTCACTGGTCCGCAGTGTAACTAGGTTGAAAACATTGTTATAAAACATAACTCTCCTTCACAACCTAGCTTACTATATGACTCATGGTAAAGACTCTGAAAGTATTTGTGGAATTACTCTTTAGAGTTTACTAATAAGTTGCAGTATGTATTAATCAAGTAATAATATACTTTCCCTGTTTGACCAAAAAAAGAAATGTTCTAATAACTTATATTTTTAGGTCATAAGATATCTGACCATTTAAATGCTAAACTTTAATATTTTTAATAATAATCACTGTAAAGTTAATATTATAGTTCTTAAATTAGGTATACTAAAGTATATGATATAATTTTATTTTCCTTAATATTTTCCTTGAAAGTAATCTATAAGAATACTCATTATTTTGAATTGCTTTTTATAGAGTTAAGATGTATATATACATATAGTTGTGTGTTTCACAGCACCTATTAAGCTTGAAGCATATTACTTGTTTCCTTTTTTTAATTAATTTTAATGGGGTGATATTGATAAATCAGGGTACATATGTTCAGAGAAAACATCTCTAGGTTATTTTGAATTTGATTATGCTGCATTCCCATCACCCAAAGTCCAGTTGTCTTCCATCACCTTCTAATTGCTTTTTTGTGTCCCTCCCCCAGCCCCCCACCACTCCTAACCCCAATCATGTAACCCCCACACACTTGTCCATGTCTTTGAATCTCATTTTTATGTTCCACCTATGTATGGAAACATAGAGTT
Source organism: Saccopteryx leptura (assembly GCF_036850995.1). Lineage (NCBI taxonomy): Eukaryota > Metazoa > Chordata > Mammalia > Chiroptera > Emballonuridae > Saccopteryx > Saccopteryx leptura. The sequence continues at coordinate 69,779,097 of NC_089516.1, read as the reverse complement.
CTTAGTTTTTTCTGGTTTACTATTTTGCTCAGTATAATGTTATCAAGGTCCATTCATGTTATTGTAAATGATCCGATGTCATTATTTCTTATAGCTGAGTAGTATATTCCATAGTATATATGTACCAAAGCTTTTTAATCCACTCGTCCACTGACGGACACTTGGGCTGTTTCCAGATCTTTGCTATTGAAAACAATGCTTCCATAAACATGGGGGTGCATTTCTTCTTTTGAAACAGTGCTATGGTGTTCTTGGGGTATATTCCTAAAAGTGGGATAGCTGGGTCAAAAGGCAGTTCGAGTCTTAATTTTTTGAGGAATCTCCATACTGTTTTCCACAGTGGCTGCACCAATCTGCATTCCCACCAGCAGTGCAGGAGGGTTCCCTTCTCTCCACATCCTCGCCAGCACTTATTGTGTGTTGTTTTGTTGATGAGCGCCATTCTAACAGGTGTAAGATGATATCTCATTGTGGTTTTAAATGGGATTTCTCTAATGATTAGTGGTGTTGAGCATTTTTTCATATGCCTGTTGGCCATCTGTATGCTCTCTTTGCAGAAGTGTCTATTCATTTCTTTTGACCATTTTTTTTTTTGTATTTTTCTGAAGTTGGAAACGGGGAGGCAGTCAGACAGACTCCCGCATGCGCCCAACCGGGATCCACCTGGCATGCTCACCATGGGGTGATGCTCTTCCCATCTGGGGTGCTGCTCTGTTGCAACAAGAGTCATTCTAGAGCCTGAGGCAGAGGCCACACAGCCATCCTTAGTGCTCAGGCCAACTTTGCTCCAATAGAGCCTTGGCTGCGGGAGGGGAAGAGAGAGATAGAGAGGAAAGAGAGGGGGAGGGGTGGAGAAGATGATGGGCGCCTCTCCTGTGTGCCCTGGCCAGGAATCGAATCCAGGACTCCTGCATGCCAGGCCGATGTCCTACCACTGAGCCAACCGGCCAGGGCTCAACCATTTTTTGATTGGATTGTTTGTCTTCCTGGTATTGAGTTTTACAAGTCCTTTATAAATTTTGGTTATTAAAACCTTGTCTGATATAAGTATTGCTACCCCAGCTTTTTTTCATTTCCATTATGTAAAATATTTTTTCTATCCTTTTATCTTCAGTCTATGTGCATCTTTTGTTTTAAAGTGTGTTTCTTGTAGACAGCATATGTATGGGTCCTGTTTTGTTATCCATGCAGCTACACTATGTCTTTTGATCGAATCATTTAATCCATTTACATTTAAGGTTATTATCAATACGTAGTTATTTATTGCCATTTTTTTCTTTAAACTGTACTCCTCTTTTGCTATATGCTTTTTCCCCTTTAATCTGTATACAACAGGCCCCTTAGCATTTCTCGCAACATTGGTTTGGTTGTTTTGAATTCCTTGAGTTTTTTTTTTTTCTGGAAATCTTTTTATTTCTCCTTCAATTTTAAATGATAGCCTTGCTGGATAAAGTAGTTTTGGTTGTAGGCTCTTATTCTGCATTACTTTGAATATTTCTGGCTATTCTCTTCTGGCCTCAAGTGTTTTTGTTGAGAAGTCGAAAGTCATCCTTATGGGGGCTCCTTTGTAGGTGATAGCCTTTTTTCTTTAGCAGCTTTTAATATTTTCTCTTTATCACTTAGCTTTGGTATTTTATTTATTTTTTATTTTATTATTATTTTTTTATTTATTCATTTTAGAGAGGAGAGAGAGAGACAGAGAGAAAAGGGGGAGGAATTAGAAGCAACAACTCCCATATGTGCCTTGACCAGGCAAGCCCAGGGTTTTGAACTGGCGACCTCAGCATTTCCAGGTCGACGTTTTATCCACTGTGCCACCATCAGTCAGGCAGCTATGGTATTTTAATTATGATGTGTTTTGGTGTAGATTTTTTTGGAATTCTCTTTTAAGGAATTCTCTGTGCTTCTTGAACTTGTGAGACATTTTTCTGCCTTAATTTAGGGAAGTTTTCAGCTACAATATGTTTGAACAAAGTCTCTATCCCTTGTTCTTTCTCTTCTTCAGGAACCCCTATGATGCGATGTTATTTCTCTTCATGTTGTCACAGAACTCTCTTAGAGTTTCTTCAGATTTTTTCGGTGTCTTTTCTTTTTTCTGCTCTGCTTCCGTGCCTTCATTTATCTTGTCCTCTACCTCACTGATTCAATTATCAGCTTCATCCATCCTGCTTTTAATTCCTTTCATTGTGTTCTTCATTTCTGATATTGTATTTATCATTTCTGACTGATTCTTTTTTTATTATTTCAATATCCTTTTTAAATTTGATATCTCTTTATTTAGGTGTTCGTAATGTCCATCTATTTTTGTTCTAAGATCTTTGAGCATCCTAAAAATCATTATTTTAAACTCTGCATCTGATATCTTGGTTATATCTGACTCATTCAGGCCCTTTTCTGGGGATTTCTCTTGATTCATTTGTGTTTCATTTTTCTGCCTTCTCATTTTGTCAGTCTCAGTGTGGCTTCTTCAGTGTTCCTTGGTGGAAGAGTACTCTTAGTTTAGTCCAAAGTTGGTTTTTCCAGATGATGGTTCTTAAAATTAGGTTGTAATCCACTTTGGTTCTGGGAGATGGAATTTGGTACATCTGCCTACTTAATCTCCATCTTGTCTCCCTTGTTTCCTTTTTTTATGTTTTGCTTTATTCTCTAAAATTGGAATGATAGAGGTGTGCGGTTAACTACAATTCAGGGCAAGATGACCTGATTTATTTTAAATGTAATGAGTAAATCAAAAGCTAAAATAGTTGCTTTCAAAGTGATAACTTTATTTTTTAGAAAAATCACATGCCAGTATTGCTCAATGAATGTGAAAATCAAAAGTGTTCATTTTTATCTGAGTTCAACTGCTTGGTCTCTGTGATACTTGATTAATTCTATGCTGCTCTATGAACTTCTGTTTCCTCATCTGTAAAATGAAGATTACAATGCCTACCTTACAAGGTTGTCATGACACTCCACTAAACTGCTTTTATAAATGCAAAATGTGGTATAATAAAAAGTATTATAATAAGGTATTATTAGTGTCTTCACTTGTCGGAAAGGCTTCCTAATGTTATCAACTATTTTAATAGCAGTAATACAAGGCATTACATCCATCTCATTGTTATATTTAAGATATATTTTAATCACAATTGAACTATGTCAACTGATGGGACATGAAAAAGCAGTATTCCTTACCACCTCAAGAAAATTGTGCTAGTGTGTATTATGGCATGCTTTCTTCTAACCTCCAAATTTACATTTGTTAAAAAAAAAGTTAAGATCCAGCTCTGCAAGGATCATTCCAGGTGGGTAGAGATCTTTGGTGGACTCCCGCCTGGGTCTGTGGTACAGGCCTTATTAAGGAGCTATCAAGGAGGTTTGGGCAGGTTTAAACAGTGCCAGAATCACGCATGAAGAAACTGAGTTGTGGATCTGGAGGGGAAGGCCAGTTTTTTCCTGTGTGCCTGACTAGTGCTTCCATTTATTTGTGGAGTCCACCATCCATGTGACCAAATCTTGATCTTATATAGCCTGGTGAATTCTACTGGCACTCATCCTGAAAACTCCCTGAGACCCCATACCACCACAAAGGTCAGAAGGTCTTAGAACCATGGTAGTTAACCTTGGTGTACCCAAAGACATTTAATGAATGGTCTCAGACCCAGAACTGGCACAAGTTTGAATTAGTATCTACCTGTTGAGCACCACTTGTTTCTACTTGGTGACCCACTGTGAGCAACTTGTACACAACTAGAGGCTTTTCCAGTGACTGAGATAATAAGCAGACAGCAGGTGGAGGAGAATCTCAAGGTAAACTGGGCTTATTGCTGACCTGAACCTGGGCTCAGAGCTGGTGAAAGCCAGATTTGGTATGCAGCTTGGCCCCTCTCACATGCACCCAAGCCCAGCAGAAACAGCCTCACACTGTGGATCATTTGGTAATTTCAGACAGTTAGCTCAAGGCCAATTACAGGCAATGTCTGATATTAACTTGTACCAGAGTCCCTTCCAAGAATCATAGGAATAGCACATCTGGAAGTGAGTTTCAGACTACACCAGAACAGAAGTCAATTAGCTCCACAAGTAGCATACCTAAAGGATAACCTGGCAGGCACCAGAAAATGCTAGGGATAATTTCACTTTGTGAATTGAGCTACTGCACAGCAGTTCATACACTGTGGTAAGGGTCAATCTTTGTAGTTTATCATCCTGAGAATTAACCCTGCTCATGAACATGCTAACAGCAAGCAATACTTTATTATAACAGTAGGGCTCATATAATCCACACGAGAGAAATTTCTGAAGCACCTAGCTAAGATGCTCAAGGAGGAAAGTAAGCTACCAGATATAGAGTTTAAAACAATGGTTATAAAAGTGCTTAAGGAACTTATGGAAAGAATAGATGAACTCAGTGAGAATTTAAACAAAGAGATATCAAGCATATAAAAAGAAATAGGAAACAAAAACTCAGAAATGAAAAATACATATCTGAAATAAAGAATACAGTAAGGAATTGATTCAGTATGGAATCTGAGTATTGAATTAGCAATACAGAGAACAAGATGGCAGAAAACACCCAATTATAGCAGCAAAGAGAAAAAGAATTTAAAAAATAAGGATAGTTTAAGAGACCTTTGAGACAACATCAAGCATAACAACATTCACATAATAGGGATCCCAGCAAGAGAAGAGAGAACAAAAATTAAGAACATATTTAAAGAACCAATGACTGGAAACTTTCCTAACCTGGTAAAGGAAAACAATACACAAGTCCAGGAAAGACAAAGATTCTCAAACAAGGTGAACTTAAAGAGGCTCACACCAAAACACATCATAATTAAAATGGTGAAGGTTAAAAACAAAACATTAAAAGCAGCAAGTAAATGATAGTTACCTACAAGGAAGTTCCCATAAGATTGTCAGCTGATTTATTTTTTTTAATTTTTTATTTATTTATTCATTTTAGAGAGGAGAAGGAGAGAGAGAGAGAGAAAGAGAGAGAGAGAGAGAGAGAGAGAGAGGAGAGACAGAGAAAGAGAAGGGGGGGAGGAGCTGGAAGCATCAACTCCCATATGTGCCTTGACCAGGCAAGCCCAGGGTTTCGAACCGGCGACCTCAGCATTTCCAGGTCAACGCTTTATCCACTGCGCCACCATAGGTCAGGCTGTCAGCTGATTTATTAACAGAAACATTTTAGGATGGAAGAGTTTGGCATAAAATATTCAAAGCAACAGAAAGCAAGGACTCACACCAAAACTACTATACCCAGGGCAAGGGTGTTATTTAAAATTGAAAAAGTAAAGAACTCCACAGACAAGAAAAAGCTAAAGGAATTTATTACCACCAAATCTGTATTACAAGAATTTTTAAAGGTATTTCTATAAGAAGCAAAATAAAAAACAACCAAAATAATAGAGGGGAACATAATTATAAAGAACAAAAAAGGCAATTAATACACACCTACCAATAATCACTTTAAGTGTAAATGGCTTAAATGCTCCAATCAAAATGCATAAGGGAGTTGAAAGTAAAAACAACGAGGACTCATATATTTGTTGTATACGGACACTAAGTTCAGAACAAGATGACACACAGAGACTAACAGTAACTGAATAGCAGAAAGGTATTTCATTTAAATGGAAATTAAAAATACAAGGATAACAATACTTTTATCAGACAAAACAGATTTTAAAACAAAATGTATAACAAAAGACAGAGAAGATCATTATATATTCACAAAAAGGTCAATTCAACAAGAGGATATTACCTTTGTAAACATTTATGCACCCAATATAGGAACACCTAAATATGTAAAACAAATATTGATGGACATAAAAAGTGCAATCAACAATAATATATTCATTGTTGGAGACTTTAAAACATCATTGACATTAATGGATAAATTTTTCATTAAAAAATCAAAAAGAAAATACAAACCTTAAAAGACATGTTAGAAGACAATTTAATTGGTATTTTCAAACCATTGCACACCCCAAAATGACAAGATATACATTTTTAAGTGTATATAAAACAACATTTAGGATAGATTACATTATCCCATCAAAGAAGCCTCAATAAATTTAAAAAGTTTAAAATACTTTAAAGCATTTTCTCTAAATACAATGATATAAAAGTATAAATCACTTTACAAAAAAAGATAACAACAACTGAAAAACACACAAACTAATGGAGGCTAGATAACTAACATGTTACTAAATAATGAGTAGGTTAACAATGAGGTCAAGGAAGAAATCCAAAGATAATGAAACAAATGAAAATGGAACACAACAAATCAAAATCTATGGCACCTAGTGAAAGAAGTCCTACATGGAAAATTCATAGCAATTCAGGCCTACCTGAAGGGTGAAAAATGCAAATTAACAATTTAACCTTACATCTATAGGAGTTAGAAAAAGAATAACAGAGCCCAAACAGAGTAGAATAAGGGAAATATTTAAGATCAGAGTAGAAATAAATAAAATAGAATATAAAACCAATACAAAAGATCAATGAAACCAAGAGCTAATTCTTTGAAAAATAAATAAACAAGGCTGATAAATCTTTAACTAGATTCATAAAGAAAAATAAAGAACCCACATAAAATTAGAGCTAAAAGTGAAATGTAACAACTGACATTACAGAAATAAAAATGATTATAAGAAAATACTATAAACAATTATATGTCAGCAAATTGGACAATCTGAAAGAAATGAATAAATTCCTAGAATCATATTATCTCCCCAGACTGAATCAAGAAGAAACAGAAAATTTTAACACACTGTTTAAAATCAACCAAATTAAAGTAGTAATAAATGAACTTTCAGTTCGATATGTCACTCCAATAAATGTATTAAAGAAAGGAAAAAAAAACCTCTCAACAAACAAAAGTCCTGGAAATAATGGCCAGATGAATTTTACAGAACATTCCAAGAAGTATTAACACTTGTCTTTCTCAAGCTACTGAAGATATTTCAATGGAGAGAAGACTGCCAAAATTATTTTACAAAGCTAACATTCTCTTGATTCTAAAACCAGATAAAGACACTACCAAAAAAAATTATAAGTCAATATTTCTCATAAATGTAGATGCAGAAATCCTCAATAAAATATTAACAAACTGAATTCAACAATACATTAATAAAATCATACACCATGATCAAGTAGAACTTATTCCTGGAACACAAAGGTGGTTCAACATCTGCAGACAATTAACATGATATACTGCATAAACAAAATGAAGGATGAAAATCATATCAATAGATGGAGAAAAAACATTTGATAAAATATAGCACCCATTTTTTACAAAAACTCAGCAAAGTGGGAATAGAAAGAATGTACCTCACATAATAAACACCATATATAACAAACACACTGTTTACATCATACTCAGCAGAGAAAAACTATAAACGTTTTTCTTAAGATCAGGAATAATACAAGGAGGTCCACTCTCACCACTTTTATTCAACATAGTACTGGAAGTCCTAGTGACAACAATCAGACAAGAAGAAGAAATAAAAGGTATCCAAATTGAAAAAGACAGGGTAAAGCTGTCATTATTTTCAGATGACATGATTCTGTACATAGAGAACACTAGAGATTCCACCAAAAAATCTACAAGTGCTGACAAATGATTTCAGTAAAGTATCGAGATAAAAAATAAATATTCTAAGTGAAACAAGTAAATCAGAAAAAGCTAAGAACTATATGATTTTTACACATAGGTGAGATATAAAACTGAGATTCATGATGGACACTTGGGCTGTTTCCAGATCTTCACTATTGTGAACAATGCTGCCATAAACATGGGGGTGCATTTCTCCTTTTGGAACAGTTGTATGGTGTTCTTAGGGTATATTCCTAAAAGTGGGATAGCTGAGTCAAAAGGCAGTTCGATTTTCAGTTTTTTGAGAAATCTCCATACTGTTATTCACAGAGGCTGCACCAGTCTGCATTCCCACCAGCAGTGCAGGTTCTCTTTTCTCCACATCCTCACCAGCACTTATTCTGTGTTGTTTTGTTGACGAGCGCCATTCTGACTGGTGTGAGGCGATATCTCATTGTGGTTTTAATTTGCATTTCTCTAATGATTAGTGATGTTGAGCATTTTTTCATAAGCCTATTGGCCATCTGTATGTCCTCTTTGGAGAAGTGTCTATTCATTTCTTTTTCCCATTTTTTGATTGGATTGTTTGTCTTCCTGGAGTGGAGATGTACAAGTTCTTTATAAATTTTGGTTATTAATCCCTTATCAGATATATTGTCAAATATGTTCTCCCATTGTGTAGTTTGTCTTTTTATTCTGTTCTTGTTGTCAGTGGATGAGTGGATTAAAAAGCTATGGTACATATATACTATGGAATACTACTCAGCCATAAGAAATAATGACATCAGATCATTTACAATAACATGGATGGACCTTGATAACATTATACAGAGTAAAGTAAGTAAATCAGAAAAAACTGAGAACTATATGAATCCATACATAGATGGGACATAACAATGAGACTCAGAGACATGGACAAGAATGTGATGGTAATGGGGGAGTTGGGGTGGGGTGGGGAGGGGGTGAGGAAAGAGAGAGGGGGTGGGGGAGGGGAGGGGCACAAAGAAAACCAGATAGAAGGTGACCGAAGACAACTTGACTTTGGATGAGGGGTATGCTACATAATCAAATGTCAAAATAATCTGGAGATGTTTTCTCTGAACATATGTACCCTGATTTATCAATGTCAATGCATTTAAAATTAATAAAAATAAGATAAAAACAAAACAAAACAAAAAAAAAAAAACCCTGAGATTCATGGACATAGACAAAAGTGAAATGGTTACCAGAGGGAGGGATTCAGACAAATATATGGTGACCAAAAATGATTTGACTTTGGGTGATGGGCACACAACAATAACAACAGTTCAAATTCTGTGATGATGTTTGCATGAAACTATGTGTGCTTATGAATCAATTTCAGCCCCATTAAATTTAACTTCTAAGAAACAAATGAAAAAAATAAATTGGTTGTATTTTCATACACCAATAATGAGCTATAAGAAAGGGAAACTGTATAACTCAAGTGGCTTCTTTATTGCACAAACTTCATTGCACAAAAAAGTGAATCATTGGATTCACTTTTTTTCACTCAGCATAATCCCTGAAGATTCATCAAAGTTGTTTAGTGTATCAATAATTTATTCTTTTTTATTGCTGAGTTGTATTTCATGGAATGTATGCACCACTTCTGTTAACCATTAATCCTTTGAAGGAAATGTTGGCTATTTCTACTTAGGGTCTATTACAAATAAAGGTGCTATGAACATTCATATACAGGCTTGGGTGGACATTTTTGTTTATGTGGAATAAATGCCCCAAGAGTGTGATTTCTTTGATATATGGTAAATACATGTTTAGGTCAAATTTTTTAAACTGCTAATATTTTGTGTGTGAAGGATTTATCATTTCACATTTCTGTAAGCAATATATGAATGATCCATGCCAGCATATATCTTTGCCAGATTCTGGTATGATTGCTACTTTTATTTTAGTCTTTCTCTAAGTGTGTAGTGATATCACATTGTGGCTTTATTTTGTATTTAACCTTTTGCTAAATATACTAAACATATTTTCATAAGCTTATTTTACATTTGTATGTCCTCTTCAGTGAAATATCTCATGACTTTTTGCTTATTTTTAATTTAATTGTTTATGTTAAATTGTTGAATTTTTAAATGTATTTAATTTATTCTGTCAACATAGTTTCAAGGGTCCCATTCAGCATAACCACCTCAACCTCCCACACTGTGCCCCATGTCCTATGCAAAGTCTCTTTCCATTCCTACTTCATGCTAAATCCATCCCCCCTTTCTCTCTGTGACTTGCTGCCCTGCTCTCTATATCTATGTTATGTATATTTGATTTGGATAATCCCTTCACCTTTTTTGATTCCATCTCCTTTTCCCCCTTCACTCCTCTGACAGCTGTTCTTCTGTTCTTTGTAACCTGCTTCTGTTTCTATTTTGTTCATCCGTTTATTGTGTTCATTATATTCCACATATAAGTGAGATCATGTGATATTTGTCTTTCTCTGCTTGGCTTGTTTCGCTTAGCATAATAATCTCCAGGTCCATCCATGCCATTGCAAAAGTAAGATTTTCTTCTTTTTCACAACCTCATAGTATTCCATTGTGAATATATACCACAACTTTATTATCCATTTGTACACTGTTGGACACTTGGGCTGTTTCCAGATCTTAACTATTATAAACAATGCTGCAATAAACATGGGGGTGCATATCTTCTTTTGAATTAGTGTTTTGGAATTCTTATGATATATTCCTAAAAGTGGGATAGATGGGTCATACAGCAGTTTTGTTTTTAATTTTTTGAAGAAACGCCATAATGTTTTTCACAATAGCTGCAAAAGTCTTCATTCCTACCAGTTTGGCAGATGTTACTTTTTCTCCACACCCTCATCAGCACTGTTGTTTGTTGATTTATTAATGAGAGCCATTCTTTTTTTTTTTTTTTTTTGTATTTTTCTGAAGCTGGAAATGGAGAGAGACAGACAGACTCCCGCATGCGCCCGACCGGGATCCACCCGGCACGCCCACCAGGGGGCGACGCTCTGCCCACCAGGGGGCGATGCTCTGCCCCTCCAGGGCATCGCTCTGTTGCGACCAGAGACACTCTAGCGCCTGGGGCAGAGGCCAAGGAGCCATCCCCAGCGCCCGGGCCATCTTTGCTCCAATGGAGCCTCAGCTGCGGGAGGGGAAGAGAGAGACAGAGAGGAAGGAGAGGGGGAGGGGTGGGGAAGCAGATGGGCGCCTGTCCTGTGTACCCTGGCCGGGAATTGAACCCAGGACTTCTGCACGCCAGGCCAATGCTCTACCACTGAGCCAACCAGCCAGGGCTAATGAGAGCCATTCTGACAGCCGTGAAGTGGTATCTCATTGAGGTTTTAATTTGCATTTCTCTGGTGATTAGTGAAGTTGAGCATATTTTCATATGCCTATTGGCCATCTGCTTGTTCTCTTTGGAGAAGTGTCAATTCAGTTTCTTTGCCCATTTTTTAAATTGGATTGTTTACCTTCCTAATGTTGAGTTTTAAAATTTCTATTTTTTATTTTTATTTCATTTATTTATTTTATGAGAGAGAGAGACAGAGGGAGAGAGTGAAGGGTGGGAGGAGCAGAAAGCATCAACTCTCATATTTGCCCTCACTAGGCAAATCCAGGGTATTTGAACTGGTAACCTCAGTGTTCCAGGCCGAAGATTTTTTTAAATCTACTGTGCCATCACAAGTCAGGCAGGTTTTAGAAGTTCTTTAAAAATTTTGGTTATTAACTCTTCCTCAGATGTAATGGCAAATATGTTTTCCCATTGTGTGGGTTGTCTTTTTATTTTGTGAATGATTTTTTTTGCTGTGCAAAAGTTTTTCGTTTGCTATAGTCCTATTTGTTTATTTTGTCCTTTATTTTCCTTGCCCATGGAGACATATCGGCAAAAATATTGCTACAAGAGGTATCAGAGAGTTTACTGCCTATGTTTTCTTCCAAAACTTTTATGGTTTTGTGACTTACTTTAAGTCTTTTACACATTTTGAGTTTGATTTTGTGAATGATGTAAGTTAGTAGTCTAGTTTTATTTTTTTACGAGAACCTGTCCAATTTTCCCAACACCGTTTACTGAAAAGAGTGTCTTTATTACATTGTATATTCTTGCCTCTTTTGGGAAATATTGACCATAAAGGTGTTGGTTTATTTCTGGGTTCTGTGTTCTGTTCCACTGACCTACATACTTGTTCTTATACCAGTTCCAAGCTGTTTTGATTACAATACAATGGCCTTGTAGTATAACTTGATATTGGGAAGTGTAATACTTCTCACTTTATTATTCATTTTCAATATAGCTGTGTCTATTTGGGTTCTTTTTTGTTTCCCTATAAATGTTTGGAATATTTGTTCTATATCTTTGAAGTATACCATTGGTATTTTAATAGTAATTGCATTGAATCTATAGAGTGCTTTGGGTAGTATAGACATTTTAATAGTGTTTATTCTTTCTATTCATGAATATGGCATATGCTTTTACTTGTTTGTATCTTCCTTGATTTCTTTTTCCAATGTCTTATCATTTTCCAAGTACAAGTTTTTTAACTTCTTGGTGGTTAAGTTTATTCCTAGGTACTTTGTTTATTTATTTATTGCAATAGTAAAATGGATTGGTGTATAAAAATGCCACTGATTTCTGAATATTAATTTTAAATCCTGCCACCTTGCCAAATTCATTTATAAGGTCTAGTAGTTTTTTGACTGAGACTTTATTGTTTTCTGTGTCCAGTATCATGTCATCAGCAAATAATGCCAGTTTTATTTCTTCTTTTCTAATTTCGACACCTTTTATTTTCTCTTCTCTAATTCCTGTGGTCAGGACTTTCAGAAGTCTTATTCAACTCTATGTTGAATAAGAGTAGTGAAGGCACCCTTTTCTTCTTCTTCTTCTTCCTCCTCCTCCTCCTCCTCCTCCTCCTCCTCCTCCTCCTCCTCCTCTTCCTCCTCCTCCTCCTCCTCCTCCTCCTCCTTCTTCTTCTTCTTCATATTAAAGGGATTGCTTTTAATTTTTGCCCATTCAGTATGATGTTGGCTGTCATTTTGTCATATATGGGCTTTTTTATATGGAGGTATGTTCCCTGTATTACCAATTTGCTGAGACTTTTGATCAAAAATCAGTGCTGGATTTTTTCAAATTCTTTTTCTGCATCTATTGATATAATCATGTGGTTTTTATTCTTCATTTTGTTTATGTGATGGATTACATTTATTGATTTGCAAATTTTGTACCTGCCTTGCCTTCCTGGAAGAAATCCCATTTGATAATGATGTATGATCTTTTAATGCATTGCTGGATCTGGTTTGCTAATGTCTTGTTGAGAGTTTTTAGCATCTATGTTCATCAGCGACCTTGGTCTATAGTTGATTTTTTTTTTCCTTTTTAGTATCTATGCCTGGTTTTGAAATTAGGATAATGCTTGTCTCATAAAATGAGCTTGAAAGTCTTCCCACCTCTTGGATTTTTCAGAATAGCTTGAGAAGGAAGGTGTTAGATTTTTGACTGTTTGGTAAAATTTGTCTGTGAAGACATTCAGTCCAGGAATTTTTTGCTGGAAGTTTTTTTAATAACTGTTTCAATTTTTTGTTGTTGTAATCAATGAGTTTAGAATTTTTTATTCTTTCAGATTCAATTTTGAAAGATTAATGTGTCTAGGAATTTATTCATTTCATTTAGGTTGTTCATTTTTTTTTTTTTTTGGCATATAGATCTTTGTAGTATTTTCTTAAAATCCTATGTATTTCTGTGATGTCAGTTGTTCATTCCCTTTTATTTCTAATATTACCTATTTGAGTCCTCTCTCCTTTTTTCTTGATGAGTAGGGTTAAAGTTTTATTAATATTATTTTCCTTTTCAAAGAACCAGCTCTTCGTATTATTGATCTTTTTAAATTTATTTTTAGCCTCTATGTCATGTATTTCCACTCTGATTTTTATTATTTCCTCTCTTCTACTTCCTCTGGGATATATTTGTTGTTCTTTATCTAGTTCTTATAAGTTCAGGGTTAGGCTGTTTATTTAAGCTTTTTCTTGATTCTTAAGGTATGTTTGTAATGTTATGAACTTCCCTTTCAGGACTGCTTTTGCTGTGTTCCATTGATTTTGGATTATTGTATGTTATTTTTGTTTGCTTTGAGGAAGTTTTTGATTTCTTCTTTGATTTCATTATTAACCTATTTGTTATTTAATAACATGCTATATATTCTTCAAGTGTTTGAATATTTTTTAGTTTTTCTATTTTAGTTGATTTCTAGTTTCATGTCATTGTGATCAGAGAAGATGCTTGATATAATTTCAGTCTTCTTAAATTTATTTAGACTTGTTTTGTGTCCCAACATATGGTCTAAAAAAATGTACCATGAGCACTTGAAAAGAATATATATTCTGCTGCTTTGGCGTGAAATGTCTGAAGATATCAATTAAATTTAGTTGATCTAGTATATCATTTAAGACCACTGTTTCTTTGTTAATTCTCTGTCTGGAGGATCTATCCATTGATGTTAGTGGAGTATTAAAATCCCTTACTATTATAGTATTGCTGTCGATCTCGCTTTTTATGTCCATCAAAATCTGCTTTATATGTTTAAGCACTCCTATATTGGGTGCATAAATATTTTCAATGGTTATATTCTCTTGTTGGATTGCTCTAATTATTGTTATGTAGTGATATTTTTTGTCCCTTACTATATAGCCTTTGTTTTAAAGGCTATTCTGTCAGATGTAAGTATTCTTACCCCAGATTTTTTTTTATTTCCAATTGCATGAAATATTTTTTGCCATTCTTTCACTTTCAATCTATATGTATCTTTTATTCTGAAGTGGGTCTCTTGTAGACAGCATATATTTGGGTCTTGCTTTCCATGCAACTACCCTATGTCTTTTGATTATAGTATTTAGTCTATTTACATTGAAGGTTGTTGACATGTCCTTATTTATTGCCATTTTATTCTTCATACCTACAATTCTCTTTTTGTCAATTTCCTTTTTTTTGTTGTTGTTGCCCATTTTATAGCAGACTTTTTAACATTTCCTGCAGTACTGGTTTGGTTGTAATGAACTCCTTGAGTCTTTTTGTTTTTAAAGTTTCAATCTCCTTGTAAGGTATTCATTTTTTTTTAACAGTATGAAACATGTTGTTTAACCTTCATGTCTTTTTGTGTATTTAACTTTTTTATTGTGAAGATTTGTAATTTTACAACATCATATTTACAAAAGATGCTTGAAATAATTTCAGTTTTATGAAATTTATTGAGACTTGTTTGTGTTCTAAGATATGGTTTATTCTAAAAAATGTTCCATGTGTGTTTGAATATACTGTATATACTGCTGATTTGGCATAAGATGCTCTACAGATACTAATTAACTCTTGCTCATCAAGTGTATCATATAAGGTTGTTGTTTTCTTATTGATTTTCTGTCTAGAAGATCTAGGCATTGATGTCAATGTGGTGTGAAATTCCCTACTATGACTATTTTTTTCTGTCAATCTCTCCCTTTATTTCCATCAAAATTTGCTTTCCATGTTTAGGTCTTCTTAAATTAGATGCATAAATGTTACAAAAGTTATATCTTCTTGTTGAATTTCTTCTTATATCATAATGTAGTGTTCTTTCTCTCTTATTATAGTCTTTAAAAATTATTTTGTCAGATCTAAGTATTGTTAACCTGCTTTTCTTTAATTAAATCTTTTTCTAGCCCTTTGTTTTTAGTCTGTTAGTATCTTTCATTCTAAGGTGGGTCTCATATAGATGGTATACATATATATGGGTCTTTTTTTTTATCTATTTAAGCTTAGTGCACAGATAATTGTTTGTTTTCTTTATTTTTTAATCTCCAATTCCTAAAACTACATGTAGCACAGAGTAGAGATTCATGTTTGAAAAAATTAGTTAATTCATTATTAAACCTGATATTTTTTTTTCTCTTGAGAACTCTCAGAATGACTTAATGCCATATTTGAAACAGAATGCATATGCCCCCTTTTCCAGGCTGAAAGAGAAATTATCTTAGTCTAGCAATTCTAAGAAGATGGAAAGGGTTAAAATATGTAAATATTTATCAATTTATGAAGATCTTACTATTTATTTTTATTGAATTTATTGGAGTAACACTAATTAACAGAATTTTACAGGTTTCAGATGCACAATTCTATAATACATCATCTGTACACTGTACTATATGTTCACCATCTCAAATCAGGTCTCCATCACCATTTATCTCTCGTATATCCTCCTTCACCTTCCCCCCCCCCACTCTTCTCCCATCAGCAATCACCACAGGGTTGTCCCTATCCATGAGTTTTTCTTACTTTTTTATTTTTGCTTCATCCCTCTACCCCTTTCATCATGCTACCCATCCAACCTGATAGATGTCTGCCTGCTCTCTATCTATTTGCTTGTTAGTTCATTGTGCTTATTAAATTTTACATATGAATAAGGTCATATGGCACTTGTCTTTCTCTTACTGCCTTATTTTAGTTAACAGAATGGTCTTCAGGTTCATCCCCGTTGTAGCAAAGCATACGATTTCCTTCTTTTTATGGTCCAGGAATGTTCCATTGTATAAATGTATCACAGCTTTTTTATCTACTCATCTACTGATGGGCATGCGGGCTGCTTCCAAATCTTGGTTATTGTAAGTAACACAGGTAACACTACAATAAACATAAGGGTGACTATATTATTTGTGTGTGTGTGTGTGTGTTCGTGTGTGTGTCTGAGAGAGTGAGATAGGGAGAGAGAGAGATAAGAAGCATTAACTAATAGTTGCATCACTTTAGCTGTTCATTGATTTCTTTTCATATATGTCTTGACTGGAGAGCTTAAGCTAAGCCAGTGACCTTTTGCTCAAGCCAGTAATATTGGGCTCAAGCTGGTGACTTTTGGTTTTAAGCCATTGATCTTTGGACTTAAGTATCAACTTTAGGATCATATTGATAATCCCATGCTCAAGCTAACAACCTCATACTTAACTTGGCAAGCATATGCTCAATCCAGCAATGTAGAGGCTTTGGACCTGAGACCTTGGTGTCCCAGGTTGATGCTCTAGCCACTTCACCAACCACCAGTATGGCATGGTGGCTATATTTCTTCAAACTAGTGCTTCGATTTTCTTTGGTTATATTCCCAGAAGTGGAATCTCTGGGTAATAAGAGATTTTAAAATTTTTTAAGGTAACTCCATACTGCTTTCCATAGTGGCTGCACCAATCTTCAGTACCACCAAAAGTGCACAAGGGTGCCCTTTTCTCCACATCCTAGTCAACACTTGTTTGTGATTTATTGATAATAACCATTCTTACAAGAGTGAGGTAATATCTCATTGTGATTTTAATATCTATTTCTCTGATAATTAGCTACATTGAGCATCTTTTTATATGTATATTGGCAATTTGTATGTCTTCCTTGGAGAAATCTTTATTCAGATTGGTTGCCCATTTCTTAATTGCATTATTTTGGGGGGAAGATTAATTTTACAAGTTCCTTATAAATTTTAGATATTAAGCCCATATCAGATGTATTGGAGATAATGTTCTCTCATTTAGTGGGTTAATTTTTGTTTTGTTGAAGATTTTCTTTGTTATGCAAAATATTTTTCATGTGATGTAATCCCATTTGTTTATATTTTGTTTTGTCTCCCTTGCCTGAGGACATATATCAGAAAAAATATTGCTACCACAAATGTCTGAGATTTTAATACCTATGTTTTCTTCTAGGATTTTTATGGTTTTGAGTCTAATATTTAGGTTTTTATTTTATTTTGAATATATTTTTGTATGTGATGTAAGAAGGTGGCCTAATTTTATGCTTTGCACATAGTTGTCCAATTTTACCAACACCATTGATTGATCAGACTATCTTTAACTCATTGTACATTTTTGCCTCTTTTATCAAATATTAATGAACTATACTAGTGTGGATTTATTTCTGGACTCTATTTCATTTTACCTTTAGATCTTTTTTTATGCCAGTACCATGCTATTTTGATTACTATGGCCTTGTAATATAGTTTGATATCAGGTGGTGTGATTCCTCCAACTTTGTTCTTCTCTCTCAATAATGTTGTTGCTATTCAGGGTTTTTTTTTATGTTTCCATATAAATTCTTAGAATATTTGTTTTAATTTCATGAAATATTCCATTGGTACCTTGATTGGAATTGTGTTGAACATGTATATTTCTTTTGATAATATGGACATTTTAATGATGTTCAATCTTCCTATTAGTGAACACTATATATTCTTCCACTTATTTGTATCTTATTTAATTACTATCTTCAGTCTCTTAGAATTTTCTGAGTACAAGTCTTTTATTTCCTTGGTTTAGTTTATTCCTAGATATTTTTTTTTATTTTTTTGAAGCATTTGTCAATGGGATTGTTTATCTTGCCAAATATATATATAAAGCCCAAAGAATTATTTATTGAAATTCCGTGTCCCTGGTTACAGTGGACTCTATATTAGAACTAGATGTGTGCATAGCATGGATAAATAATGAACATTTATTAAATGTAAATTCAATTCATGGATAAATACTTTTTCTTAGGTGAGATATTATCTTTACAAGCAACATTATCACATTAATTTTTTCATCTCCAGGAATGCTCTAATCCCATGATGGCAAACCTTTTTATAAAAAACTGCCCACTTTTGCAGTGCTGGTCAACCTGGTCCCTCCTGCCCACTAGTGGACATTCCAGTTTTCATGGTGGGCTAATTGCAGTGCGGTTTGGTTGCTCTGCTACCGCCCACCATGAAAGCTGGAATGCCCACTAGTGGGCGGGAGGGACCAGGTTGACCAGTACTGCAAAAGTGGACAGTCTTTATAAAAAGGTTCGCCATGAAGGATCTAATCTATATACAGTATTGTTAACAATCAATAAACATTTTACTTACTATCTTGATTTCACCACCTCCTGTTTATTTGAATCCTACTATGTATTTACTGTTATATAAGAATCTAATTTAGCACTTGCAACAATATTATGAAGTAGGCATATTTTATTTTATAATAAGCAAAAAGATATGGGTTTTTCTTACTGATTGATTTTAGAGAGAGAAGAAAGGAGAGAGAGAGTGAGGCAGAATCATCCATTTCTGTTTGTGCCTTGACTGGAGAATGAACCTATGACTTTTTTGTATTGGGACAATGCTCTAACCAACCAAACTATCTGTCCATGGAGGCATTGCATATTTTTTTAAATTCTAAGTTGGTACAGATTGAAGAGTTAATTTTGTTACAGCTTTGTAAGAGAATAAAGAGTAAAGAAGTCAGAAAGGTAGAAAAAGGCACACTCCCACAGTAAATGGGTGTATAAATTTGAAGATGCTTTCTAATTTCAGAAGTTTTAAACTATTATAACGTTCAAGGCAATAAGTCATTAACTCTTTTTCATAGATGAGTAAACTAAAGTTCAGAGAGGTTAGGTAACTTGCTTTGACTCATAAAGCCAAGTAAATAGCAGAATTCAAATATAAGATTATCTGATACCAAAGCCTGTGCTGTATCTTGTATATTTGCCTGCCTCTTGAGAGGTTACCTTTTAACTCAACCAGGTCTTTTACCACCACACAAAGGATATTTAGAAATGAGGTTTGATTTCTTAATAATTTAAGAATACCCCTGACATTTAGCAGATAAAGTCCAGTGAAGATTAATTGCCATGCAATGCATGGGACAGTTTTACCCAACAAATAATTGCCCTACCAAAATATTACATGGCAGAATAATCAACATTTACTGATATCCCAATCTGTGCTAGTGGTGGGTAGAGTGCTGTGGATACCATGATGAGTAATACTTGGTTCTTATTCTCAGGAAGCTCATATGTATTGGGACACTAAAGCAAACAATCATCTCTCATACAGTCTGATAAGTATTTTTTTCAAAATTATGAATGAATTACCATGGGATTACAGAGACTAAGTCAAGGAAGGTTTCATGAAAGAGGTGTTCACTGAGTTCTGTCTTGAAGAAAACATGTGACCTTTTTTTGTTTTGTTTTAATATTTCTTAAATGATAAGCAGAAAGGCAGAGAGACAGACTCCTACATATGCCCTGCCTCATCGGGATCCACCCAACACTCCCCTGATGAGGCGATACTCTGCCTATCTGAGACCATTGCTCAGTGGCTCAGCAACAGAGCTAATTTTGTGCCTGAGGTGATGCCATGGAGCCATCCTCAGCACCTGGAGCCAACTTGCTCTAAGCCATGGTTGTGGGAGGGAAAGAGAGAGATATAAAGAGAGAGAGAAGGGTGGGGGGAGGGATGAAGAAGCAGATGGTTACTTCTCCTGTGTGCCTTGACTGAGAATTGAACTCAGGACATCCACATGCTGGGTGGTGCTCTACAATTGAGCCAACAGGCCAAGGCCAAAGTGTGAGCTTTTGATTTAGAGAAAAGAAGGTGGACATTTTCAAAATAATAGATGATACATATAAAGGCATATGGTGCTAAAGAATGGGTCAGAAAAGGCAGTTGTGTAGTGTTTGTGCTGAAATACTTGCATCCATATTCCACCTTTGTTACTTCCTACTTGTGAGTCCTAAAGCAAACTAGTTAACCTTTCTGTGTTTCAGTTTCTTCCTATGTAAGCTAGGGATAATATTAATAGAAAATATCTCATAAGATTGGTAAGAAAGTAAATGAGTTAATATATATGAAATACTTAGAATGGTATCTAACACATAATTATCATTCAATTAATGTTCGCTATTTATTATTTTAAAACAGAGTATTTGTTTGTTTTATTGTTTATACTGTGTTCCATTCAGGTTTTACTATTAACGATAAATGAATAGATAAATGTAATGATATAAAAGCCTAGAGGCCTAAATATTGGAATTAAGGACATTTTAGGATATCTGGTTTAACCAAAACTTGAGTTGAAGTGCATAAAAATGGAAAGGTAAGGTCAAGTTCAGATAACAAATGTCACTATATTTATACCACAATAAAGATGTTTAGATGTTATCCTTTAGGAAATTGGGAGCCATGGATGAATATGAAGCAGAAGAATATGTTCTTGGACTACTCTGACTTCAATGTGAAAGATGGACTGAAGAGAGTCTGGAGGAAGACAGGGAGCCCAAGTAGGAAGTTGTTAAAAGAACCTGGAATAGAAATAATATCTAACCTCAAGCAGTAGTAGTTAGAGTATTAAAAAATGGTTGGATTTGTGAAAGAATCTTGTGAACAATCAATAAGACTTGGTTTTAGATTGGGCATAAAAGGGGTTAGAGAAGTATGAAAGAATGGAAGAACTCAAGTCTGGAAGTCCCTTGACGCTCTTCCAATGCTCTTACTATTTCTGTAAGCCATTTACTTTTCCCTGCTGTTAACATTAGCTTGTGCTGGACCTTTTCCAAGGCACAAGGTCCTGTTCTTTCAGTGGAATATCCTGAGTATCCTGTTTTCATTATTACTAGTCTAAGGGGCTCTAAGCTGGGAATGAAACTTTTCTCTTTTCTCTATATCCAGAGATGCTTATTAATAGAAGCATTCTTGGAAGTTGGCTACTCGTTACCCAGGAACCCTCATGGCCTTTGGGTGGCCTGGGCCCAGGTACAAGGATTGAGGAAGGTGACTAAAGCCTTCTTCTGCCTAAAGACACAGTCTCTGAAATCCACTTTTGTGTCTTTGTGGGAAATATCCACAAATACTGTGTGATCTCAGTCACCCTGGGGGCTTTGCCCAAACAGAGAGTGCTCTTGGCTGAGCCTCTGCTCCTTCCATTTCTAAACTTTGTATATTTCAAGGGAAATTTGATCTGGACCCTTCTGATTCATTTACACTTAAATCATCCAAGGGCTCTGTTGTAAGAGTGTACTCAGCTTTAAAAATGTCTTATAAGCTTTGGTTATAAAATTCCCTAAGATATTGTGGGCTAGAAATTTTTAACTCCCCTTTACTTTGCAAAAAGATGTTGTGACTTTGCCAAGAGTAAATGGATTTCCAACCTCAAAGAGGTCGTGTTTGGTTCAAGAGTCAGAAATCATGATACTCAAAGACTCAAATGCATTCTTCAGGAACTGACAATAATGAACCCCTGTGGGATGGGATAAATGACGGAATAAATGATAAATCTAGGAGTCTGAAATGAAGTAAAGCATGTATTCTATCCTTTTGACTCAGTGTCCAAAAGCCTCAGAAGCTTTGTCTTTAACTGGATAAATGGGGCCATGAGACAACATGCTACTATGAGGCACCAGCAAAGTTAAGCAGCAAACAATTCTCATTTTAAACAAGTATCTGCAAGTTGGCAGAGAGATCTTCTCAGTTTTTCTACTTATTTGTCTTCCAATCTCCTTGTGAATTAGATATAATTGTTCCCATTTTCAAGCGAATCAAAATGATGTTTAAAGAAAGTGGGAACATATTCAAGACCACAGAACTAATCTACAACCATGTCATGAATTCTCTTTAATTAACTTCAGACTGCAATATTCTGGGGAGAAATAAAATGCAGTCATTTACCTTGATGACTTAAGAGACACAAAGGCAAGGCCACCAAGATATGATGTGGCTATAATTCTAAAATTGTTTCTAAACAAATTTGGATATATAGAATATTAGTACCACTGATTTGCATGGGTAGAGTGTGCATGTTCTTTTACTTTTAAATGTACTTAGAAATTGCTCTCTTCTTCCTTGCTGACTAATATAGCATAGCGTAGTGTCTGGTACAAAGTAAATATTTGGATGGTTAATGTATAATAGGCTACATTCAATGACTTAGTCTAGAATAGGTTTTCTCAAGCATACCTTGTGATAAAAATAACTTAGAGCACTAGTTAAGTATACATATTTACCCACATCTTCCCTGAAAATTCTAGTTTAGCTGTTCTTTGTTGAGATTCAGGAATTTGTATTTTAACAAGTCCACCAGGAGATTCTCATTATGAAAGAAGTTTGGGAAACTCTTGTCTAGAAAAGCCTCAGATTAAATTTTACTTAATTGAGTTCATTTATTATTGCCTGTCTCCAACCCACTGAAGATTAAGATAGAGACTCAGAGAGGCTACAAGTTTAAACACAATATAATGTTCCCTAATATGTATAGCTTCTCACAATTAACCAAGGACTTTTACATAAATGTCAGAGATACTATTGGCACTCAAGAATAATTTTCATTTTTGGGGAGGTATAGAATTTGACTACATTTTTCAGCCTCCTTTGCTCTTGGGTGCAGTCATAAGACTAACTTTTTGTCAATAGAATATGAGGAAGAAATAATATTCATCACTTTGAAGTTTAATCCTAAGAAATTTTCTTGTGCAATCCTTCCTCACTTTGTCCACCAACTACCTGCATGTAGAGAATTCCAAATACCAAAAGGAGCATAAAGCTTCAAAATAGATGAGTCTAAATTCCTGAATGAATTTTTAGAACAGAGTCCCTTATTAACCTGAGTTGAATTGTGAAATAAGTGAAAAATATTATTGTTTTAAGTAACACACTTTTTAAGTTGTTGTAGATTCTTATTAGAACAATTAGCCTACCTGAACTAATACAACATCTGCTTTCTCAACTGAATATCATTGCTGTCTTGTGACATTATCTTGTTTGTAGACAAGAAAATTGAGCCTCGGGAAGAAGGCCCTTAGCTAGAAAACAATGCAGCTGAGATTAAAGAACAGTTCACATGTCATGTGTTTTGTTTCTTAGCATTGTCATTCAGCCCAAAATTATCTCAAAAAAGTGTTGGGGTAAGTGATGAAAATAAGAAAAACCATATTGAAATCCTATTTCTTCTTTAGAATCATGGTCAAGTGAGACCTCCTCCAGAAGTTCTCTGCTAAAGATTGTCTTTTGCTTACTTGGAGCCCCATGGAAAGTTTGCTTTTGCGCATCTTAGAGCAGGTTTAATATATTTATTTTGCTTTAGAGTTATTTGAGTATTTATCTTGTAACCTTCATATTCACTATTTTCCACACTTCACCAGATTCTGAGCATCACAGTAGCTCAAATATGTTTTACTCATCTTGATGTTCAGTTTCTAGTTCAGTGTCAGACCAGTATAAGCCATCTCTCATTATGTGTTGAATAGATACATATATAAAGAATGAATATGTGAGCATGTAAAGGCATGATGTGTGTGTATGCTTGCTTGTGTTTGTGTGGGAAAATATATGTATGGATCCTTCTAAATGATGAGCATGTATCTGTGTGTGTTAGAAAATTGTGAATCTATGTGTATGCATGGGTGTTTGTGTGTATATTGGAAAAATATAATTCCATGAATGTGCTTAGGTGTGAGGCTTGGGTTAATTTTACCCTGAAATAGGCAAGAAGGAAATTTTGTGCTTGGTAAAATAATTACTTGGCAAAACCTAAGAATTTAATGGCTGCTGCTCAGTTTTAAAGGTTCCAAAGTCTAGCCCTAAAGACATTTCCAAAGTCTCTGCTGGTGTTATCCCACAAGGAAATGGGTCACAGAGCCAGGAATCAGCAAAAATGAATTTAGTAAAGTTCACACTTGAATCTCTTATTTCCCTTTTCTGTTTCTTCTTTCTCCAAACCTAGCCACTAGAGCCCTTAACTTGAAGCAGGTTTCCTGGAAATTAAGAAAATGTTTGATAAATAGGATTGGGCAGATAGAAACCCAAGGCATTCTTTCTAAAATTGAAGACTCTCAGGTTCTTTTTGACCACTGCTGATTTCCTGCTGCCACCACACATATGCTCCAGAAACATCTGGAGATTTTCTAAACCCTCTTATATCTGAGATATAGAGTAATTGAGTTGGAGAGGTAAACACCATCTGACAGGAGTTCCCTTCTTTTTCAATCATTAAATCTGTCAACCAAAACAAAGGGACTCTGTAACAAATCTAATTGAAAGTAACATCACAGGGTAATCTGATCATAAACTTCTAACTGGACAGGTCAAAGTGGCTAGTTATTCCTCAAGACTATACTTTCCTTATCAAAAGGTTATCTTTGCCTTAAGAAAACCCTGTCCATTGTTTTGGTAGGTATAGGTTAACACACCTTTGAAAAATCTCTTTTTCAGATACCTTGGAAAGAAAACCACCCTCAAAAGAGCACATAATCTTGTTAAGTATTCTGAACTCCAATCATAGAGATAGATATTCCTGCCTTGCTTTCTCTTGCTTACATGCAATCTTCCTCACTTTCCATTCTTAATTCCAAATGTTTAAAGGTTATTACAAACTGTCATTCTGGGAACCATTTTTCTCATCCTGTTGAGTTCTTTGTTATAAAATTATCCTCTGTTTGGCTCAAATAAATTATAATACAGTTATAATTTTTTCTACAAATTTGGATGTTCTTACATTAACAAATTCATAAATCTATTTACAACTGGACCTGTTTTTTCACTACTCTCCTATTAAAATGGAAAAAGGTTTCTTATACTATCACTGACCAAATCGTTTACCTGTTTTTTGGATCCGAGATTTCACCTTACCAAAGACATTTTAATTAATTTCCACCCATGCTCCACTTCTACATCTTCTTCCCTGCTGGATCATTATATTCACGCTACAAATATTCTATAGTTTCTTTCAGTTACAAAAACATTTTCCTTTGACCCAACATTTCACTTTAGCTACCTTTTCAGCTATTTCTCTATTCTAATTATTCTCAACAGAGCAAAAAAGATCCAAGAAGAAAAGAAAGAAAAAACTCATGGACACAAACAACAATGTGGTAATTACCAGGAAAAGAGGATTGTAGGAGGGTATAAGAAAATAAACAGTGATGGACAAATACTTGACTGGAGAAGGGAACACACAATATGTTGTACAAGGATGTGTTGTATAATTGTACACCTAAAACTTGTATAATGATGTTTACCTGTGTCACCCTAATAAAATAAAATAAAAACTTTAAAAAGATCTTCAAGTATAATTGTATTTTTGTCTGTGTCTATTTTTAGATTAGTTAGTAGGTAGTTCATATAAATTCTGGTGTTCCTTAATTCAATGCATATATATTAAGAAGTGCTATGTCTTCTTGATATACTGTCCACTTTATTATTGTAAAATGACTACCTTTATCTTTTGTTACCTTTGTTGTCTTGAAGTCAATATTGTCAGATATTGGTATGGCACACCTGCTTTCTTTGTGCCTTATTAGCTTGGATAATCACTTTGAGTCTACTATTGTCCTTTCAACTTAGGTGTGTCTCTTGAAGGCAGCATAAAGTTGGATTTTGCTTTTTAACCCAACAATCAACATAATACACTACATCAATAAAACAAAAAAATATATATAATTTTATCAATAAATGCAGAAAGGCATTCAATGAGATACAACATCCATTTCTGTTGAAAACACTCAGTAAAATTAATATAGAACAAAAATACCTCAATATAACAAAGGCAACATATGACAAACCATTAACCAATATCATACTAAATGGTGAAAAAATGAAGACTTCTCCTCTAAAACCAGGAATAAGACAAGACTGAACACTCTATTCTTATTCAATATATTATTGGAAGTCTTAGCCAGAGCATCCACGCAAGAGAAAGAAATGAAGAAATAAAAAGCATCCATACCCTTGGGTGGAAAGAAGAAATAAGCTATCACTTTTTTCAGATTACATAATGCTGTTCATAGAAAGCCCCAAAGACTCCACCAAAAAATTATTAGAAACAATAAACTAAAACAGTTAATTCTCAATATATAAAATTAATATACAAATTCTAAAGCATTCCTACATGTCAACAATGAAACTTTAGAAAATGAACTAAAAAAATTACTTTTACAACTGCAACATTGAAATAAAATACCTCGGAATAAACTGAGCAAAGGATGTGAAGATCATATATATTGAAAACGACAAAGCATTATTGAAAGAAATTAAAAAAGACACAATGAAATGGAAAAATATTCTATGCTTATAAATAGAAAGAATCAACATAGTTAAAATGGCCATATTATCCAAAGCATTATACAAATTTAATGAAATTGCCATTAAAATCCCAGTGTCATCTTTAAAAGAAATAAGAACAAAAAATCAACAGGTTTATATGGAGTCATTAAAACCCTGAATAGCAGCCAACACAATCCTGAAAAAAGTAAATGAACGAGGAGGTATCATACAACCTGACTTCAAATTATACTACAGAGCTACAATAACCAAAACAGCATTGTATTGCCGGAAAAAGGGCATACAGACTAATGGAACAAAATTCAGAGCCCAAAATAAAACCATATATATATATTATACACACACACATTCCAATAATATTTGACAAAGGAGCCAAAAACATACAATGGTGGGAAAAATAGCCTCTTCAATAAATAGTAATGGGAAAATTGGAAAGCCACATGCAAAAGAATAAAACTTGACTGCACCTTGTCTTCAAAATGGACCAAAGACCTAAACATAAGATCTGAATCAATAAAGTACATAGAAGAAAACATAAGTGCTAAACTTATGAGCCTTATCTGGAGAGAACAGTTTATGAATTTGACCTCAATGACAAGAGAAGTAAAGGTAAAAATAAATAAATGGGACTAAATCAAGTTAAAAGGATTATGCACAACAAAAGAAACTGACATAATAACAAAAAGGCCAGAAAAATGGAAGATGATATTCACAAACAGCTCATAAAAGCAGGTATATATACAAAATATATAAAGAACTAACAAAGCTCAGCAGTAAACAAGCAAACAATCCAATTAAAAAATGGGGTTAGGACCTGAACAGACACTTCTCCAAAGAGGACATACAGATGGCCGACAGATATATGAAAAGATGTTCATCTTCATTAGCTATTCAAGAAATGCCAATCAAAACTACTATGAGATACTACTTCACACCTGTTAAATTAGCTATTATCAACAAGACAAGTAATACTAAATGATGGAAAGGCTGTGGAGAGAAAGGAACCCTCATTTACATTGGTAGGAATGTAAACTGATACAGCCATTATGGAAGTATGTATGGTGATTTCTCAAAAAAATAAGAATAGAACTACCATATGACCCAGAAATCCCTCCACTGGGTTTCTACCCAAAAACACCTCAGAAACATTGGCATGCAAAAACACATGCACACCCATGTTCATCGCAGCATTATTCACAGTGGCCAAGATGTGGAAACGACCAAAGTGTCACTTGATAGAGGACTGGATAAAGAAGATGTGGTACATATATGTATACAATGGAATACTACTCACCTGTAAGAAATGATGACATACTCTGGTTTCCAACAACATGATGAAACTTGGGAACATTATACTTGAAAGAAAGAAATCAGAAAAAGTTAAGAATTATATTATTTTACATATAAGTTGGATATGAAAATGAAACTCATAGACATGGTTAAAATTGAAGTGTTTACCAGGAGGAGGGACTTTGGAGGAATGAGGGTGGGAAGAGGAAAGAGAGACAAACATATGGTAACAAAAAATGATTTGATTATAGGTAATGGTCACATAACACAACCAACACTTCAAATGCTATAGAAATGTTAACTTGAAACCGATGTACTCTTATTGATCAATGTCACCCCATTAAACTTCATTTTCTAAATAAATTAAATTTTTTTTTAAAGTAGATCACCAATGATCTCCATGTCAAAAATTCCAAATGGATTGTATTATTTACAATTTACATTCATTAATGTTTTTATTAGTTTCAGTTATGAAATTTGACTTTTGGGCTATTATGTACCTTAGAAAGTATTTCTCTTTATATTACCAGTACCCACTTGTCATGATACATTGTTATTATAATATTATTGGCTATATTTGCTATGCTGTGCTTTACATTCCAATGGCTGTTTTGTAGCTACCAATCTATAGTTCTCTATCCCTTCAACTTTTTCATCCAGTCATCTCTGGTAGCCATCAGTCTGTTCTCTGTATCTATGAGTCTGTTTCTGCTTTGTTTATTTATATTGTTCTTTAGATTCCACATATAAGCGAAATCATATTGTATTTGTCTTTCTCTGGCTGCCTTATTTCACTTAGCGTAATATTTTTAGGTTCATCTATGTTGTCATAAATTGTAAAATTTTATTCTTTAGGACTGAGTGATATTTTGTTATATATATCTACCACCACTTTTTAATCCACTTGTCTATGGGTGGGCACTTGGCTTGCTTCTATACCTTGGCTGTTTTAAATAACACTTCAAAGAACATATTGAGTGCATATATATACTTTTTCCAACTAGTGTTTTGTGTTACTTTGGGTAAATCTCAAAAGTAGAATTGCTGGGTCATAAGACAGAGCCTTTTTAAATATTTTTTGGAAACTCCATACTGTTTTTCATAGTGGCTTTAACAATTTTTATTAACACCAACAATGCATAAGGGTCCCCTTTACTCCACATTCTTCTTGCCAAGACCTGTTTGTTGATTTATTGATGACAATCATTCTGACAGGTATGAGGTGATATCTCATTGTGGTTTTAATTTTCATTTCTCTGATGCTTAATGACTTTGTGCATCTTTTCATATGTCTATTGGCCATTTGAATGTCCTCTTGGGACAAATGTTTATTCAAATCTTTGCCTATTGTTTAATAGCCTTATTTTTTTTTTATTTTGTTTTTGTTTTGTATGGGTTCTTTACAAATTTTGAATATTCATCCTTTATCAGATGTATCATTACAGAATGGATTCTCCCATTCAGTGGGTTGTGTTTTCAGTTTTCTGATCATTTCTTTACTGTGAAATTTTCAGATTGATGTAGCATCATTTATTTATTTATGGTTTTGTTTCCTTTGCCCAAAGAGAGATATCACGTAAAATATTTCCACAAGAAATGTTCAAGATTTACATGTTCTTCTAGAAGTTTTATGGTTTTGAGTTTAACATTTAAATCTTTAATTTATTTTGAGTTTATTTTATATATGCTGTCAGAAGGTAATCTAGTTTTATTTTTTTGTATGAATCTGTCCAATTTTCTCAGCAGCATTCATTAAATAGACTGTCATTACCCCATTGTATGTTCTTGTCTTCCCTGTCAAATATTAATTAATTATATTCCACTGTTCCAAGTTTCTGTTTTTATGCCAGTACCATACTGTTTCAATTACTATAGCCTTCAGTGTCAGATAGCATGGTACTTCCAACTTTGTTCTTCTTTTCCAGCTGCTATGGATATTCAGGTTCTTTTGTGGCTTTCCATAAATTTTTGGATTATTTGTTTCAATTCTGTGAAATATGCTTTTTTATTTTTATAGAAATTATATAGAATATATAAATTGCTTTTGGTAATATAAACATTTGAGCTATGTTAATTCTTCCCATCCATTAACACAACTTATGTTTACATTTATTTATATCTTCTTCACTTTTTTCTTATTATAAGTGTCTTATAATTTTTCAAGTATAGGTGTTTACTGTTTTGATTAACTTATTTCTAGCCATTTCATTTTTAAAAAATTTTATTAATTTTAATTTATTGTGTTAACATGGATTCAAGTGTCCAACTCAACATAACTCTCTCACCTCCACCCCCGTGTCTCCCATTATACATCTTTTGTCCCCCTCTCCTTAACATCCCCCTCTCTTCCCTCTGTGATTTGCTGTCCTGTTATCTGTATTATGTGTTATGTTCATATAATTTCACTAATCCCTTCACCTTCTCTGATTTCACCCCTTATCCCCCTTCCCTCAGACAGCTGCCTGTCTGATTCATGTGGCCCCGCCTCTATTCCGTTCCTCAGTTTGTGTTCATTAGGTTCCACATATAAGTGAGGTCATATAATATTTGAATGTGTGGGCATGGGGATATGGGTAACTGGGAAGTCAGAGTGGGAGTGACTTTTTGAAGAGCCATGGAAAAAAAGTCTAGCAGTTTACTTACTGGAGGTCATGCCCATGGATATGAAAATCAGGCTTTATTTGAGATTTATGACCAATCGTTAGTTACAGGCTAGAACCAGTCCTTAACGAGGTTTGATTTTTAAATCATTTCAGAGAAGAAAATAAGCCTGACTTGATAAGTGAATAACATAGGAACACTTAAGTGAGGAAAAGGAGTAGATGGGGATGTGGTGAGGGGCAATAAATAAATTGTACAGGTTAAGTAAATGTTCTGGTTAAGAGAGAAATTTCTGAGCACATTCTCCCACCTTTCTTGATCTTGAGTTATCAACACTAACACAGTCTTATTTATTCCTCTGGGAATAAATAAGAAACCCTTTTGGGAAAGTATTATACTCTTTTTATTTCTGTAGACAGAAAAACTGAGGTTCAAAGAAGCCAGCTGGCTTGCTGAAGGTTATATAACTATTAATTGACCTGAAACTCAAAGCCAGACTTTTGACTCCAAATCCAGTTATAATTGTTATTTCTAAATTAGCTATACCACTGTTTCTCTAAGAATTATTTGTTATAGAAGAATTAGAATATAAAAAATAGACTTCAAAATGAATTTCTCAAAATCATAGTGTAATTATGGACTTATAATAATGGCTATCCTTCACTGACTTTCTATGTTCCAGGCCTTTTACACGCATTATTTTGAATACCACTATTTTTACAGAAGAGGAATGAGTAGTTCACAAAGGCTAACATACTGTATATTTCATATATTTATTATGTCTATTCTATATGTTTCATTGAAGTAAATTAATATATATTTAAGCTCCTTGAGAACAAGGATTCTCAGTGTCTAAAACAAACTCCAGCATACAGTAAGTGTTCTAAAAAATTTTTTTTTATATGAATGTTGGTGCCAGTTAGGATTCTCCAAAGAAACAGAACCAATAGGATATATATGTTTTATGGAATTGTCCCTTGTGGATGTGGGGTCTAACAGGTCCAAAATTTGTAGGGCAAGTTGGAAGGCTAGAATCAGGCAGATCTGATGCTGTAATTTTGACACATAATTGCTTTTTTTGTAAGGGAGCTTCAGTTGTTGCTCTTAAGGCCTTCGGCTGGTTAGATGAGGCCTACCCACATTATTAAGGTTAACTTTCTTTACATAAAATCAACTGATGTAGAAGTTAATCATATCTAAAAAATATCTTCACTAGCAACACCTAGATTAGTGTTTAGTTAAACAACTTGGTATTATAGCATAAACAAGTTGATATATAAAACTATCACAGTGATCAAGTTCATATACTTAAGAAAGTGGTATTGCTAAGACTTAAATTCAGGTCCCAGTGATCCTAGAGCCTATTGTACCACAAGAATAGCTACTCTGGAAGACATTTTACTAACTATCTAGTCCAATTGTACAACAGTAATTATGAGGATTCCGAGACTGACTAGAAAAAAGGGGGAGTTCCTGACCTGTGGTGGTGCAGTAGATAGAGTTGTCCTGGAATTTTGAGGTTGCTGATTTGAAACCCTGGGCTTGCTTGGTCAAGGCACATGCAGGAAGCAACTAAAAGTTGATGCTCCCTGGTATTACTCTCTTTCTCACTCACTCACTCACTTCTCTATTAAATAAAAATTTTTAGGCCCTGGCCGGTTGGCTCAGTGGTAGAGCGTCGGCCTGGCATGCAGGGGACCTGGGTTCGATTCCCGGCCAGGGCACATAGGAGAAGCGCCCATTTGCTTCTTCACCCCCCCTCCTTCCTCTCTGTCTCTCTCTTCCCCTCCCGCAGCCAAGGCTCCATTGGAGCAAAGATGGCCCGGGTGCTGGGGATGGCTCCTTGGCCTCTGCCCCAGGCACTAGAGTGGCTCTGGTCGCGGCAGAGTGAGGCCCCGGAGGGGCAGAGCATCGCCCCCTGGTGGGCAGAGCGTCACCCCTGGTGGGCGTGCCGGGTGGATCCCGGTCGGGCGCATGCGGGAGACTGTCTCTCCCCGTTTCCAGCTTCAGAAAAATACAAAAAAAAAATTAAAAAAGGTAGAAAGAAAAAAGGAGGAGTAGGTCACACAAAGTTGCTCAAATTAAATCTCAAATTCCCCGATTGATGTTCATTCTATGAAGACTGGGATTTCCAAGATCTCTTCCAAATCGCTACTTATATGACACAGGAATAGGCAGGACACTGGAGAGAGTGTCAGATACTTTGTTGAATGTATGCTAAGAGTGACATAGGCTATATTCTGGAAATAGATTTTGTGAAAATTTGCTATCATTTTTCTCTCTCTTCTAAAAGTTTATCATAGATAACTCAATGCAACTGAGTTTTGTACCTTTTAAAAAAAAAAGTTTTGCACGTTTAAATTTTTTTTTAATTTATTTATTTTAGAGAGGAGAAAGAAAGAGAGAGAGAAGAGGTGGGAGGAGCAGGAAGCCTCAACTCCAATATGTGCCTTGACCAGGTAAGACCAGGGTTTTGAACTGGTGACCTCAGTATTTCAAATTGATTTAAATTTTCTTAGTCTAAGTTTTTTTTAAATCATTAGTCCTGGATGAGATAACTAGGACTTAAACTCCAGACTCCTAATTCTTATCTGTAACTATTTTAGTAATAACATGAAGATTAATAATGATTACAATAATAAAGCATTATGTTTGCAGAATCCCTTTTCAAAGAACTCCTAAGGGGAAGGTTAGGGTCATCTTCTAGCACTTATTTATCTATAGTAAATAATATATATCATTAATCATAACTATTATGTGTGTCTTTAACATTTTAAAATAAATGCATTTCTTAGACTTATTAAGTTATTTAGAAAGACCTTGAAAGAGAAAACATAAGACAGGTAAGTATATCAGAGAAGAAGGAAGAACTGTATTGTAGAACAATGTTGACAATGGTAGCCAGGATATTGCCACCTGAGAGGAGACTGGACAGTTAATAAGGCAACTAAATACACTATTTCAGAGTTCACAGAATAAAAACATTTAGTTATTTCTCTATGTCAGCAGAAAGGAAATATCATTAGTCTATAGAGTATTCAAAATACCTGGTTTATAATTCTGGTTTCTAACTGAGTGGACTTGGGTAAATTCATTCTGCCTCCTGAAACTTTAGTTCTCTTATTACACATACAAAAAAAAAAAAAAAAAGAAGAGAAGAGAAGAGAAGAGAAGGAATGAAAGAAAGAAAGAAAAGAAGAAAGAAAGAAAGAAAGAAAGAAAGAAAGAAAGAAAGAAAGAAAGAGAAAGAAAGAAAAAGAAAGAGCAGTACAATAAATATTACTTAGCTTTGTAGTTCATGAATCTCTTTGAGCATATGTGAAGTACGATGGATTCACTACCTAAAACTATTTACTTGCACACCAAATTTTTCTCTCATCGCAGAAAGTCTGACTCTTGTGTCATATCCATAGATACCCACTCCTTATACACACAGATTGAGAACCCAGGGATTAGATGATGTCCAGTTGGTATTGTGCCCTAATTCAGCCTTAGAGTGAGTGTGCTGGATGACAGCATTGGCTCAGGAAAACTGGAGACCTTGTGTCTGGGCGTTAACTACCTTGATAATAAGGTCTGATACTGCTTTAGTGTTTAAAACCTGTGCTCATCTTTCAGACATGCTAATAGCTGCACCTTGAAATCAACTTTGCTGTGTGCTTCAAAATGAACCAATAACAGCAAGTTTTTGTATCATTTTGGCTAAGCATAAAGATAAGCTAATAGTATAATGGTATTTGGAGTTGTCTCCTTCTCACAACTGTTGCTCAGTTGTTATAGTGACAGGTTTCTTTCTTTCTATTTTAGTTAGCATAATAATCTCCAAGTCCATCCATGCCATCGCAGAAGGTAAGATTTCCATCCTTTTCGTGGATGTGTAGTATTCCACTGTGTATATGTACCACTGCTTTTTAATCCACTCGTCCACTGATGGATAAGTGGGCTGTTTCCAGCTCTTAGCTATTGTAAACAATGCTGTAATAAACATGGGGGTGCATATCTTCTTTTGAATCAGTGTTTTGGAATTCTTTGGATATATTCCAAAAAGTGGGATAGCTGGGTCAAAAGGCAGTTCCACTTTTAATTTTTTGAAGAAATGCCATACTAATTTCCACAGTGGCTGCACCAGTTTGCATTCCCACCAGCAGTGCAGAAGGATTCTCTTTTCTCCACACCATTGCCCGAGCTTGTGTATTGTTTTGTTAACCAGCACCATTCTGACAGGTGTGAGGTGCTATCTCATTGTGGTTTTAATTTGCATTTCTCTGATGATTAGTGATGTTGAACATGTTTTCACATGCCTTTTAGCCATTCGTATTTCCTCTTTGGAGAAGTGTCTATTCAGTTCTTTTGCCCATTTATTAATTGGATTGTTTATCTTCCTATGTTGAGTTTTAGAAGTTCTTTATAAATTTTGGTTATTAACCCTTTATCAAAGTATTGACAAATATGTTCTCCCATTGTGTGGGTTGTGTTTTTATTATGTTAATAGTATCTTTGGCTGTGCAGAAGCTTTTTAGTTTGATATAGGACAAATCCCGTTCTTTATTTCACTTGTCCATAGAGATAAATCAGCAAAAAGATTGCTATGAGAGATATCACAGAGTTTACTGCCTATGTTTTCTTCCAAGATGTATATGGTTTCACGGATTACATTTAATTCTTTTATCCACTTTGAGTTTATTTTGTGAATGGTATAAGTTGGTGTTGTAGTTTCATTTTTTTGTGGGTACCTGTCCAATTTTCCATTGTATGCTCTTACCTCCTTTGTCAAATATCAATTGACCATAAAGGTGTGGGTTTATTTCTGGGTTCCCTGTTCTGTTCCATTGATCTGTATACCTGTTCTTATGTTAGTATCAAGCTGTTTTGGGTACAATGGCTTTGTAGTTTAACTTGATATCACAAAATGTGAAACCTCCCACTTTATTTTTCATTTTCAAGATTGCTAAGTCTATTCATGTTTTCTTTGGTTCCATATAAATTTTTGAAATATTTGTTCTATATCTTTGAAGTATACCATTGGTATTTTAATAGAAATTGCATTGAATGTATAGATTGCTTTGGGTAATATAGACATTTTAATGATGTTTTTTCTTCCTATCTGTGAACACAGTATATGCTTCCACTGGTTTGTATGTTCCTTGATTTCTTTTATCAATGTTTTCTAATTTTTAGAATACAAGTCTTTTAACTCCTTGATTCAATTTTCTCCTAGGGACTTTATTTTCTTTGTTGCCATAGGGAAGGGGATTGTTTCCTTAATTTCCCTTTCAGACTGTTTATTGTTGGTGTATAAAAATGCCACTGGTTTCTGAATATTAATTTTATATCCTGTCACCTTGCTAAATTGATTTATCAGGTCTAGTAGTTTTTTGACTGAGACTTTAGGATTTTCTATGTACAGTATTATGTCATCAGCAAATAACAATAGTTTTACTATTTTCTTTTCCAATTTGGATGCTTTTTATTTCTTTTTATTGTCTGTTTTCTGTGGCTAAGACTTCCAGAACTATGTTGAATAAGAATGGTGATAGGGGGCACTCCTGCCTTGTTCCTGATCTTAAAGGGATTGCCTTTAATTTTTGTCCATTGAGTATTATGCTGGCTGTGGGTTTGTCATAGATGGCCTGTATTGTGTTGAGGTATTTTTCCTGTATTCCCACTTTGCTGAGAGTTTTGATCATAAGTTGGTGCTGGATTTTATAAAATGCTTTTTCTGCATCAATTGATATTATTCTTTTTGTTTATGTGATGAATCACATTTATTGATTTGCAAATATTGTACCAGCCTTGCCTACCCAGAATAAATCCCACTTGATATTGATGTATGATTTTTTTTTCATGTATTGCTGGATCTGGTTTGCTAATATTTTGTTGAGAATTTTAGCATCTAAGTCCATCAGGGATATTGGCCTATAGTTTTTTTCTGTGTAGTGTCTTTACCTGGTTTTGAAATAAGATCATGCTTGCCTCATAAAATGAGCTTGGAAATCTTCCTTTTTCTTGAATTTTTTTGAAATAGCTTGTGAAGGATAAATGTTAGTTCTTCTTTGACTATTTGGTAAAATTCACCTGTGAAATAATCTGGTCCAGGACGTTTGTTTACTGGGAGTTTTTTGATAACCTTTTCAATTTCCTTTGTTGTAAGTGGTCTGTTTCGGTTTTCTGATTCTTCTAGATTGAGTTTTGGAAGACTTTCTGTTTCTAGAAATTTAGCCTTTTCGCCGAGGTTGTCCAATTTTTTGGCATACAGATCTTCATAGTATTTTCTTACAATCTTTGTATTTCTTCAGTAGCAGTTGTTATTACTCCACTTTCACTTCTAATTTTATTTACTTGAGTCTTCTCTTTTATTATTTTATTATTCTGAATAAATGTTTGTCAATCTTGTTTACCTTTTCAATGAACAAGCTTCTGATTCTGTTGATCTTTTGTATTTTTTTTTTTTTTTTAGCCTCTATGGCATTCATTTCTGCTCTGATCTTTAATATTTCCTTCCTTCTACTTCCTCTGGGCTTTATTTGTTGTTCTTTTTCTAGTTCTTTTAGAAGTAGGGTTAACTTGTTTATTTAAGCTTTTTCTTGCTTCTTAAGGTATGCCTGTAATGCTATAAACTTCTTTCTCAGGACTGCTTTTGCAGTGTCCCATAAATTTTGAATTGTTGTATGTTCATTTTCATTTGTTTCAAAGAATTTTTTATTTCTTCCTTGATCTCATTGTTAATCAAATTGTTATTATTGTTATTTTTTTTCAAGATTTTATTTATTCATTTTAAAGAGAGGAGAGAGAGAGAGAGAGAGAGAGAGAGAGAGAGAGAGAGAGAGAGAGAAAGGGGAGGAGGAGCAGAAAGCATCAACTTGGAGTAGTTGCTTCCTGTATGTGCCTTGACTGGGCAAACTCAAACTCAGGGTTTGGAACCAGCGATCCCAGTATTCCAGATAAATGCTTCATCCATTGCACCGTTTGTTATTTAGCCTCCAAAAGTTTGAAAAGTTTTTCAGTTTTTCTATTGTACTTGATTTCTAGTTTCAGGCCATTGTGATCAGAGTAGATGCTTAATATGATTTCAATCATCTTAAATTTATTGACATTCGTTTTGTGTCCAAACTTGTGGTCTATCCTAGAGAACATACCATGAGCACTTGAAAAGAATGTATATTCTGCTGCTTTGGGGTGAAAGTTTCTGAAGATATCAATTAAATCCAGACAATCTAGTGTACCATTTTTTTTAAAATTTTATTTTATTTTATTTATTCATTTTTTTAGAGAGGAGAGAGAGAGGGAGAGAGACAGAGAGAGAGGAGAGAGAGACAGATAGAGAGAAGTGGGGAGGAGCTGGAAGCATCAACTCCCATATGTGCCTTGACCAGGCAAGCCCAAGGTTTTGAACCGGCGACCTCAGCATTTAGTGTACCATTTAAGGCCCCTGTTTCGTTGTTAATTTTTTGTCTAGACGATCTATCTATTGATATCAGTAAGGTGTTGAAATACCCTACTATTATAGTATTGCTGTGGATCTTGTCCTTTATGTACATCAAAATTGGCTTTATATATTTAGGTGCTCCTATATTAGATGCAGAAATATTTACAATGGTTATATCCTCCTGTTGAATTGCTCCCTTTATCATTATGTAGTGACTTTCTTTATCCTTTGTTTTAAAGGCTATTTTTTTCAGATATAAGTATTGCTACTCCAGTCCTTTTTTCATTCCTTTTGCATGAAATATATTTTTTCATCCCTTCACTTTCAGTTTATATGTATCTTTTGTTGTGTGGTAGGTCCCTTGTCAACCACATATGTACAGGTCCTGTTTTCTTATCCATGCATCTACCTTATGTCTTTTGATTGGAGCATTTAATCCATTTACATATAAGGTTATTATTGATATGTACTTATTTATTGCTTTTTTATTTTTTAAATCTACAATCCTCTTTCTCTCAATTTCTTTTTTCCTTTGCTCTTTTTATAGCAGGCCCTTTAACATTTCTTACAGAATTGGTTTGGTTGTCATAAATTCCTTGAGGGTGTTTTTTTATTTTTTGTCTGGGATGCTTTTTATTTCTCCTTCAATTTTAAATGATAGCCTTGCTGGATAAAGTAGTCTTGGTTGTAGGTTCTTATTTTGTATCAGTTGGAATATTTCTTGCCGATCAAGTGTATCTTTTGAGAATTTGGATGTCATTCTTATGGGGGCTCCTCTGTAGTTAATTAACTGCTGTTCACTTGCAGTTTTTAGTATTCTTTCTTTGTCTCTTAACTTTGGCATTTTAATTATGATGTGACTTGGTGTAGGCCTCCTTGTGTTCCTCTTTAATGGGACTCTGTGCTTTCTGAACTTGTGAGACTTTTTCCTTCATCAATTTAGGGAAATTTTCAGCTATAATTTTTTCAGATAGGTTCTTTATCCCTTATTCATTCTCTTCTTCTTCAGGAACCCTTTTGATGTGGATGTTGATTCTCTTCATGTTGTCACAGAAGTCTCTTAGAGTTTCCTCAGTCTTTTGGAGCCTTTTTTCTTTTTGCTGCTCTGCTTCTGTGATTTCATTGGTCTTGTCCTCTAAATTGTGATTCAATCTTCTGCTTCATCCAGCCTGTTGTTGATTCCTTCCAGTGCAGTCTTCATTTCTGATATTGTATTTGTCATTTATGACTGGTTCCTTTTTATTATTTCAGTGTCCTTTTTGATTCTTGCTATCTTTTTTTTTAACTTCTCATTGTGACCATCCATTGCTGCTCTAAGATACTTGAACATCCTAAAAATCATTATCTTAACCTCTCTGTCTGGTAGATTGGTTACTTTCATTTAAGTTAATTTTTTAATTTTTCTTCTGAGGATTTCTCTTTGTTGATTTAGTTGGGTCATATTTCTTTGTCCATTTTGTCTGTATTTTAGGTAACACTGTCTGACTTTGAAATTTGTTGTGGTGTCTTTATGAGAAACATGGGCTCAATGGTATTGACATCCACGCCACCTGTTTTTCTTGCTCTAGGAATGATTCTTAAGGGTACTACTCTCCCTCCTGTTCTATGTGAGTATTGGATACTATTGGTCCTTTCATGGGTACAGTTATGCCTTCAGGCTGGCTTGCTCTAAGGGCCAAACTTGATCATATGTATTACACACTGTGCAATGTCTGTTCTCTTGGCCATATTTATTCTCCACAGTGTATGGTGCCTGCTGGACTACTCCTTTAGATGTGCTGCTTGTGTATTCAGCTGAGTCTAGAGTCAGTGCTGTCTTCCACCCACTACTGGTTGTGTTGGTTCTAGGTCTTCTTGGGTTGCTGCCAGCCATTGTTTATAACCTGCCATGGGCTACTTGTTTGGAGCTACTGCTGTGTTTCTTGTTTGTGTCTGTGGTTTCCATGCCAGGATAGTGTGGGAGGTGACAACCTGTTTATAAAGATCAGCTTCCACCTGCTTAGAGATGACAGCAGCTCTGTAAAAACCCCAACTCTGTAAGATTTGCCTCCACTTTTTGACTGCTTCACCTCTTCTTGCCTAGTTTTCCTACAGAGTCTTCTGTAGAAAGACTGTAGTATGGGCTCATACTGGCCTCACCCAGCCAACCCCTGTACAGATTTCAAGCTTGGTGGGTTAGAGCAGCTGAATTTGGGAATACAATATTAGTGGGATCCCCTACTTCATAGATCTTTTTGTCAGGAGCTCAATTTGAAGAAAGTGGCCCCTATTCCAGAGCCTAATCTCTCAGCCACTACTGAATACTCAAATTTTATTTCTCACCATGAGATGAGCAGCAGGTCCAGATTGGATGGGGCTGACAGTTCCCTCTAAAGAAGTTCTTCTAAGTGATGGGATGCTGGTCTCAGGGAGGAAGAATGAGAGACTCTTCTCCTGAGGCTGACTGTGTCCCCCCAGAAAATGGCTAAGTCCTTCAACCAGACCCAAAAATAAGCACTTGGTGTCCCATACTTTAAATATCCATGCTCTAATCCTCTCTCCATTCCCCCTGTGTAACTTAGCCCAGCAGGACAGAAGATCCAGCACCTGGGCTGGCTGACTGTGAAGCTCCACCCTATCCAATGCACAGCAGCTGCTGTGCCGGTGTTTATCACAGAGAGTGGCACTCACCTCAGCTTGGCCCGGTGTGAGGAGCTTTTCCTTAGGACAGTGGTCCTCAACCTTTTTTGGGCCACGGACTGGGTTAATGTCAGAAAATATTTTCATGGACTGGCCTTTAGGGTGGGATGGATAAATAAATGCACAAAATAAAATTATGCAACCGGCATAAAAACTGTGGTATTTTTAAATATAATTGTCGAACTTACGAGACAAGCATCAAGAGTGAGTCTTAGACGGATTTAACAGAGGGAATCTGGTCATTTTTTAAAAATAATTAAAAAAAAATTTTTTTTTAAATCGTTCAGTCTTAAATATAAATAAAACGGAAATAATGTAAGTTATTTATTCTTTCTCTGTGGACCAGTACGAAATGGCCCAAGGACTGGTACCAGTCCATGGCCCAGGGGTTGGGGCCCACTGCCTTAGGATACCACTCTAGGAGGAAGGGTTGTTAGGTCCTGAACCAATGTTCTCTGAAGCTGGCTCCTAGATGTGCTAACCTTAGGCCTCTGTGGAGGGAACTGAGTGTAAACCAGTGAGGAGCACTTCTCATGACTGGCTTTCAGCAAACTTCTAGGAGCTACAAGAAATTCAGAGTTTGTGGCCGCCTCTGCTGGGCCTACGTGCTCATGGAAATACCAAGCGACATACCTAGGCTGGCTTTTACCAACACTGGGCCTGGGCAAAGTTCTACAAAAGGCCGAGGTTCCTTTAGCCCTGCCTCCCACAGCCTTTGTCTGCTGGTTGCTTGTTAGGCTTGGCCACTGAAAAAACCTCTGATATAGTCTCTAGAGTCTGCTGCAATTCAGGGATTAGGAAGGGTGGTGAGTGTGGTTCCGCCCCTCGGCCCCAGGTGTCAGTCTGTCCAGACTTTTTTCATGGACCTCACTAGGGTGTGGCCCAAGGAGTTTGGTGGGTGTGGGTTCTGAACCTCAGAGATGTGGCCTGCCCACAGTTTGGTCATTTTCTACTGAGTTTCCCATTAAGTGGAAGTACCAGTCATAGATTTGGGAGAGTGTGGGGGGAAAGCTCCAGCCTCAACACCAGAAAACTGAGTTACTGACATGACTCCTGCTTCCTGGCTTCTCAGAACGATCCTTCATCCTGACCAGAGCAGGAGAGATTCCCAAGGGTGTAGCAGTTGCTTTTCCCCAGGCTGAGGCAGCACAGAGGGGATGCTCAGCCCAAGAAAAATGGTGACTGAGTATTGGAGAATGACTCAGCACAGGAGTTCTGTTGGCTGTCCTCCACAGTGTCTCTCCCTGGGCCTCCAACTTCATGATCTCCTCATGCAACTCCTTCCTCTTAGCCCTCCCACACTGGATAAGTGGCTGTGAATGACTTTCTACACTGGCCCTTTAAAGTAGAGCTTGCGTCTCCTAGAACTCATGTATCTTTTTTGCAGACAGAAACCTCAGTTCTTCTCACAGCCAAATGCTGTGTGGGCACCTCTTCTGGGCTTTGGGGTTCTAGGCTGGGGGCTCAGCCCAAGGGCTTAGGTCCCTCCCTTGTCAGGGTGAACCTACTGGCAGTAAGAGTCCCTCTGGATCCTCCTGGGAGTAGGTCAGTCCATTCTGCATCTCTGCCCTTTTTACCAGTCTCAGTGTGGCTTCTTCTGTGATCCTTGTTTATAGACTCCTCTTCATTTAATCCAAAGTTGGTTTTTCAAGATGATTGTGCTTAAATTAAATTGTGATCCAATTTGGTCCTGAGAGGTGGCATTTGGAATGTCTGCCTACTCCTTCACCTTCTTGAAATCCTCTAAAGTTTTCAATAAAGTTATTCTGACCTCTCTGGGCTTCCATTTCTGCAGTAAGTGAATCAGTCCTGCCTCTGCTACTGGTTGACCATGTAGACATAGACAAGGTTCTACTTCTCTGTGTACCTCAGTGTCTTTTTTATATGTTCAGAAAATTTAGGACTAGCTAATCACCAAAGACCTCTTTCAGCTCTGATAGCATAGCATTATAAGTCTTTTTGAGTGTTATGACTTCTTTGTCTAGACTTTGAGATTCAGAAAAGCAGCGGTCTTCAAGGGCCACAGAAGTAGAGCCTGATATAAAATGGACATCAATAGTACTTGTTGAATAAAATTAAAATAACAGTAGCTAACATTTACTAAGCACTTAGTACGTACCCAGACAAAGGTGCAGTTTTCATCTGAGGCCTGGAGAAGAAGATATTGTCTGATTGATATTTATGCCCTTGAAGTTCTCATTTTGGTCACACAGCAAGTAATTGCTGGAACCAAGATTCAAATTCAGGATGACTAGCTCTAAAATCCATGCTCTTAAATGGTTATACTCATCTATTTCACAAAGGGCTGGTATTCAATAGGTGCACCATAAATGTATATGGAACTAAACAGACTTGAATTGGTAATTAAGTTAAACTATTTTGTGCCCTGGCCATGTTAGGACTTCATTGGGTAAGGCAGTGGTTTTATATCACCATAACAAAAGCAGAAGCCTTGATAGAAGACAATAGTTTAACTTTAGGTTCTGAAATTCACTAGCTTTATGAGTTTTGGGTAAGGATGTACATTCTCTGAGCTTCTATTTCTTCATCTATCAATTAGGATGAATAACGTCAAACTCACAGGGTTGTGGTGCACACATTAAAATTACAAAATGAGAATCTCAAGCACTGTGTTTGGCAAATCAGAAGCTTAATCCAGAAATAGTTTATTTTTCTTCCCTGAGTATTACAATGTCCAGGCCCTGAAAGTAGGAGGCAGATTGCATAAATGGAGAAGGGACAAAACTTTAAGGTAAAATAGGAAACCTTAGCAAACATGGATCTAGTCCTGAGAGGGTAGATAAATGACAGGAAGGTACTGTTTCCCAGTATTTCACCCACTAAGTCTCTCAGACTAAGAGGTTAATCTTCAATCTGTCAAAGGGCTCATTAATTCTACCAGTTCTTCTTAAAATTTTTTGTTCCGCCAGACCTGTGGTGGCGCAGTGGATAAAGTGTCGACCTGGAAATGCTGAGGTCGCCGGTTTGAAACCCTGGGCTTGCCTGGTCAAGGCACATGTGGGAGTTGATGCTTCCTGCTCCTCCCCCTTCTCTCTCTCTGTTTCTCTCTCTCTCTCCCTCTCTCTCCTTTCTAAAATGAATAAATAAAATAAAAATAAATATTAAAAAAAAAAAGTTAAAAAAAAAAATTTTTTTGTTCCATGGCCTACTCTAGTATAAAATGATACAAAAGTTGCAACTTCTCTTTTGTCTGGTCTCTGTGTTGGCATTATATAAAACCAGAGACTCCATAAGTTTGTGAGGGATCAGAAGAAGCCAGTCCAGTGTCTGGCACACAGTAAGTGCTGTATAATTATTCGTTGAACAAAT
The DNA here is from genome assembly GCF_036850995.1 of Saccopteryx leptura. Lineage (NCBI taxonomy): Eukaryota > Metazoa > Chordata > Mammalia > Chiroptera > Emballonuridae > Saccopteryx > Saccopteryx leptura. Next base: position 69,735,330 of record NC_089516.1, on the reverse strand, counting down.
CATATTACTTGTTTTTAAGAAGCAGCAACTTGCCCCCCAAAATATTACCATTTTTTCAACTGTTTTGTCTGGTATTACATAGCTACAACCATGAACCTTACCCCCTAGGAGCCAGTGATAAAAAGCAGGCAGACTGGCAATGGACAGACAGATTCATGAACAAGTAATGAGCAAACACATATTAAAGGTTCTTTGAAAATCAAGGAATAAGAACCTGTTTCTTAATCTTCACTGTCTCTCTTTGTGAACTTAGTACAAGAGTCTGGCATTTCAAAATATAAATTCCTGGCAGCATTTTCCATGAGTCTGTTTTTGCAGAGATATGCAAATTAATTTAGTAAAAACACAGCCATTGACTCACAGGCCCACAGAATATAAAGCTTGTGAGGGCTTTTTACTTCAAATCTTTCTTGTGCTGAGCAAGAACACTGTGGCCAAGAGAAAAGAGGGCAATTGTTCAAGGTCAGAGTCATAGACTAAGCTGGACATTCCTGGACCAATGTACTTTTGTTTATTTCTATTTAATTGTCCATTGATACGTAAACCTCTGACATAAAGAGTATCTAATCCACATCAATGTATAAAAGCAGAGGCACAGAGACCTTGATTTACTATTAATTTAGTAACAAAATTTATTAATTTATCATGAGCAACTGCTATCGCGCCAATATACTACATAAACAAAATTCTTCCTCATTTTTGTAAGCTCTATATCTGCACTCTCCAATTCCATGCTCACTAAACACATGTGGCTTTTGTGGCCACAAAAAATGCCTAATAAAACTTTAAATGAGTTCCATATCTTCACTGTCCAATATAGTCGTCATTAGCTATAAGTGGCTTCTATGCACTTGAAATATGCTTAGTGTGATTGAAGAACTAAATTTTAAAATATATTTGATTTCAATTAACTCATTTATTTATTTTTAATTGAATTTATTATGGTGACACTAGTTAATATGTCCATAGTAGTTTCAGGTTCTCATCTTCACAACACATTTCTGAATACCACACTGTGTTCACCCACCAAGCCTTCATCTGACACTATGTATGCCCTCAAAACCTCTCCCACCCCCCACCTCCCAACAATAATCACATTTTTGCACATATCTGTAAGTTGATTGATTTCAATTCATTTAAATGTAATTAACCCTGTGTGAATAATGCCTACCATATTGGAATGCACAAATATAAGATAGAAACAAGAATCCCTGCCTTACTGTCCTTCCATGAATGATGAAAATCAAAGAGGCAGAGTTCTGCCAGTCTAAAATAATAGAACAACCTTGACCAGATAGCTCAGTTGGTGAGAGCATCATCCTGATATGCCAAGGTTGTGTTGTTCAATCCCTGGTTAGAGCAAGTACAAGGATCAACCTATGAGTGCATAAATAAATGGAACTACAAATTAATCTCTCTCTCTCTCCCTTTAAAATTAATCAATAAAAATTAAAATATTGAATGAGCTTCAAGGTCAGACAGACTTGAGTTTAAACCTTGACTACACTACTCACTAGCTGTCTGCCCTTAAACAAGTCCCTTTATAACTTGAAAACTCAGTTTCTTCATTGTAAATTGTGAAGAGTAGTCCCTGACCTCACAGGATTTAGAGGTAGACCAGATATGAGATTTTCCAGGACAAAGCCTAGCTTGGTACTGTGCTTAAAGTCTATGGTTTGTGATTTTTTTTTCTGTTAAGGCCATCAGTCATCCAACTGTATGAATGGCCTTGAAGATTAAGTAGTAAAAAAAGGGCACATGGTGATGGGTGGGGTGGGATGAAGTTGAAACCCAGCTGGCAAAGCAAGATTCCAAACAAGTCTGTACTTGAGAGAGGCCTTGCAGCACAGTAAAGCCAAGGGACAAATGAAATATCTCAGGTTAGAAGTACAGAGACCTGAATTATGGATCACACTGTGAGTTTCAGTGTCTTCATTACTAATATGGGATGGAAGCAGGTGGTGGTGGTAGAAAGTTGTCACTAAAATATATAATATTTAAAGTTCCTCTGGCCTTCCAACTAAACCTGTGACACATAAGACTAGTAATTTCCCTGACCCTTAACGCTCAGCCTTACCATTCAGGTCTAGAGTGGACCTTACAACCTTTAGCTCCTTTTTCTTAGCAGAGTCTCCTCCCTAACCATCTTAGGACTCAGTTGTTTAGTTCTCTTAAAGGCCTTCCTCCATTTTATTTTTGCCCAAATATTCTACACACTTTCAGGCCCATCTTAAAAACACTTCTCTCATAAATTCTTGTCTGATCCACTAGACAAAATTACTATCCTCTATATTTTGCTGGCAGCCTGTTGTTTTCTTTTTTTAAAAGGAAAACAATAGGATATGGCAGGTGCACAGAACTTAAAGATTAGAAAACCAGGACTTTAGCTAAATTACTTCACTTCCCAGGGTCTCAGTCTTCTCAATGGTAAAAGAAGGGTAGTAGCTTAAATTTTCTAGGCATATTGTCACAATTAAATTACAGGGAAAAAATGTCAGTGCTTCATAATTTGTAAAGGGCAATACACATAGGAGAAATTAATGAATGAACTTTTATTCTACTTAGCTTATACCTCTAAGGAGCACTTACTTGTCTGCCATATATTAGAGCAGGGGTCGGAAACCTTTTTGCTGAGAGAGCCATGAACGCCACATATTTTAAAATATAATTCCGTGAGAGCCGTACAATATGTTTAACACTAAATGCAAGTAAATGTGTGCATTTTAAGAAGACCAACACTTTTAAAGTACAATAAGTCTCTGAATTCTTTTTAATAACATTGTTATGCTGTTGCTAACCATTGATGAATAAAGTACTTTTCACCATTAATGTGACTTCTGGTGCTGCATGGTTTTGCTGATGGCTTTATAGTCTGGTTGATACATAGTGAGGTTAAGCTTCATGCAGGCGTTGAGACTTCCATCCATTAAATGTGATCGTAGGTTGGTCTTAACGTACTTTAGATGTGAGAAAGACTGCTCACATGCATACATAGAGCCAAACATTGTCAGTACAGCAATACTCACGTGCTGTAGTGTGTGGTATGTGATGGGAAGCATGTTCCAAGTTTTGACGATCAGCTGGTCTGTGGGTTGAAGTTTTTTTATTTCTCCCCACTTGTGTTTGTTTGCCAACTCTGCTTGCTGTCGTGCAAGTCTTTCCAAATTTTCATTCAGTGACTTGAACTTATTCACCCACATGTCTGAGGCCTTCAGGTCAGCAGCATGTAGCTCAAAATCTCTGAAGGAGACACCGTGGATGTAACTCAGGTCGGCGCTGTCCACTGCACACTCGTGTGGATGGGTGATGAACTTAAAAAGACAAGTGCGCTCATGAAATTCTCCAAAGCACACTTTGAATGACTGCAGGAGATTAGATGTGAAGCCCGCTAGCTGCTGGAGATCAAGATGTTGAGCAGGGTCACTTGCTGTGCATGCATCTTTAAACTCTCCCAGTTTTTCAAAGTGTAATAAACGACCTGTTTCAATGTTGTCAATGAAGAGTTCCAGATTGTTTTCAAATGCAACACTGCTTGTTGAAGGGGTAAGACTGTATTTCCAATGCCTTGCATTTTCACATTGAGCTGGTTCAGATGTTCAGTCATGTCCACGAGATAGTAGAACTTCAAGAGCCACTCAGTGTTAGCTAACTCAGGATGCTCGACATTTTTTATTTCAAGAAAAGTCCAGATTTTGCTCAGACAAGCCACGAAATGGCTGAGCACCTTCCCTTTTGACAACCAACGCACATTGCTGTGCAGAAGCAGACTATGATAATTATTCCCAACTTCATACAGCAGTGTTTTAAACTGGCAATCATTTAAAGCTCAGGCAACAATAAAGTTGACCACCCGAATGACCAGCAACATCACCTCACCAAGCTGCTTGCCACACATCTGAGCACAAAGTGCCTCTTGATGTAGGATGCAGTGAAAACATAGGATGGGTCTCTTTTCATGTTCACAAAGAAGTGCTACAAATCCTCTGTTTTCCCCCACATGCACAGAGCAGCGTCAGTACACACAGAAATAAGTTTATCCATTGGTAGATTTATTTTTCTTTAGCGAACTCAGTGAAAGAGTTGAATAAATCCTCCCCTCTTATTGTCTCTTTCATAGGCAAAACAGCAGGACTTTCCTCACATAGTGTGTCACCAACAGCATACCTTGCAATCATGCTGAACTGGGATAAATGGCTTACATCTGTTGACTCATCCAAAGCAAGAGAAAAGAATGGTGCTGCATTTATATCCTTCACTTGTGTTGCCTCAATTTGATTTGCCATCATGATGGTATGATCGTGAACTGTTCTTGCAGACAGAGGCATGTCTTTTATTTGTTTGATTATCTTGTCTTTATCGGAAAAGCCATCAGAAAGTTCATTAGCAACATCAAGCATGAGTGTTTTGGCATACTCCCTATCTGTGAATGGCTTTCTGTTTCTCACAATTGCTAAAGCACCAGCAAAGCTAGCCGAATTCCAGACACCTTGTTGGGTCCAAACACGGAGTTGCTGCTGACTAGCTTCCACTCTGCACAGTAGCTCTTGATATGCTTTCTTCCTGCTGTCCCCCACTGCATATTTCGATGCAAATGTAGTATGGCATGTGTCTAAGTGCCACTTTATATTTGACCATTTCATCGATACAATTTTATCATTTCTTATTAGACACACTGCAGAACCTTTTCTCTCCACAAAGGCGAATTTCTCTTTCATTCCTGCTAAAAAGTACAATACTCCTCATCTTTTTTTCTTTCTGCCATCTTCTTTGTCAAAATGGTTTCTGCAATTAGCTAGCTGACTACTTGATTAAAAGGAGGGAAGTATTACGCATTATCCAATAAAAATTTGGTGTTGTCCTGGAGCACAGCTGTGATTGGCTCCAGCCACCTGCAACCAAGAACAGGAGCAGTAGGAAATGAATGGATTGTAATACATGAGAATGTTTTATATTTTTAACATTATTTTTTTATTAAAGATTTGTATGCGAGCCAGATGCAGCCATCAAAAGAGCCACATCTGGCTCGCGAGCCATAGGTTCTCGACCCCTGGTTTAGAGTCAGATACTGACCTGTCTGTCTCTCTTCTTAGATTTTGACCCTCTGAAGGTTCCAGACTGTGTCTTAGTTATGTCTATATCTGTAGCCCCTCAGGTAGTGCCTGGTACAGAGCAGACACAAAGGCAGTCTGCAACAATTCATTTAACACTTACAGAGCTGAACCCTCAGAAATAGTAATATTATTTTCATTTTATAATTCAATCCTAGAAAAAATATCTTGTTTGTTTTTTCTAGGATGCTCTAGTTAAAACAATTTTATTTATCACAATAATCTGGCTCACCCTCTCCTTGGTCTTCATTTTCTTATTCTATTCATGACAGACCTAGGATTGTAGGTGTTTTTGTATGTTAAGAGTTTGCAAATACTTTGTGGAATTGAACAATGGGTATGCTCATGAACTCTAGGATCAGACATATCTAAATTTAAATCCTTTACTATTTTCTGACTAGGTGACTTCAACCAAATTACTTTATTCCTTTGAACCTCATTCTTTTCCTATAAAAGCATAATAATAATGTGTACCTTAAAGTGGTGGTGTAAAATTTAATAAGGTAATTCACAGAGTTTGGCGCACCATAAGCACACAGTAGTCAGTTGATATACATGCAAGGCTTTTCTGCTTATCTTTTCTCCAAGAGTTAAGTAAAAGTTAACATATACATCTGTAATTACATTCTACTCTTTTGCTGTTTCCCACTTCTGGATGAGAGCCATGCCAGTGGTCCTGCAACACTGCAAGAAAGCAACACAGCAAGTTAGATAACATATCTCCTTCAGGCCTTCAAGGTGTTGAAACAGGGATAAGCAAACTAAAGCCCCTGGGCCAAAATTTGTAAACTAAGAATGGTTTTTCAATAATTTAAGAAGGAAAAGAAGAATACATCACCTGCTGCTCACAAATCCTAAAATATTTTCTATCTGGACCTTTACAGAAAAAGATTGCTGACCACCAACCTAGTGGAAGAACCATTGACAACCTTGTCCATAACATAGAAAATTATAACATAGTAATAGAATGATCTGAAGTTTAAAGGCATGGACTCTTGTTTTACAACAGTTACCTCTGCTCTGCAGTCCAGAGTTACTGTGAGAGTTAAATGGGGTAATGTATCTGGCACTAATATAAGTGTAGCTTTCTTACCCACCTTATTTGTTTATGGAAATGAATAAATGTTTATAAACCTGGGATTCCTAATTCAGGGAATGCCTCATCTTACTCTTTCTTCTTCAATCTTTTCTTTTAAATTTGGCTATCTAGTTCTATGATATCTTCTACCAGTGGAACAACCAATCAGGCCCCCAGTGAGAACTCAATACATATTTTCTTATTGCTTAGATATGAAGTGAAGAAATGCCAGAAACATCTCCAGAGAGAGTTTCACTTTCTATTTTTTGGTGCTTCTTTCCCTGGGTTATACTCATTAGACTATAAAGTAGCTTGAATATCTTAAAAACAATGATCATTTCTGGCTATAGTTAGATGCTTACTTTCTCTCTAATCTTCAGACAACTTTGTAACACAAACAATATGCTCCCCCTCTCCAAATTTATATGACATTGAAGCTCTGAGATGTTATATCACAATAACTGAGTCAAGTCCAATCATGTCTATTCCTCAATTTTTTTCTTTACATTGTCCCTTAGTAAGTAGCTAAGAAAACCTAATTGAAGAACTAAAGTTAGGGGAGAAGAAACAATAGATCCATAGTCCTGTGACTTTCATTCCTAGGATTTATTTGAACTAGGGAATTTGTGTATGTTAGGCCAAAGATAAAATAGAGTTCTGGAAACAGAAATAACTTTTTTCCCCACAGAGGGTGCTGATGAGGAGGACTGATGGAATTTCAGAATCACGTAAATAAAGAATATAAGCTCCTCCTATATGATTTGAATTATAATCTCTGCTTTGCACTTTTCAAAATGCTCTGTTAAACCTCAAAATTACATAATAAAAATGAAAGGGAATTGTAAGCTTTAAAGTGCTATAATAACATGAAGATATTATTTTTATACTCAGGGGAAGAGTTTCACTATAGATGACACAGTAGATCTGTGGTAGGGCCATGCCTGATTCCCCTATCTTCCTGTGTCTGAGCCTAACACTGCTACTGCCAGTGTATCCACAGAAAATTCTATAACTAATGGTGTTAGGTGAGAGAAGAAAGAAGGTGGAGGGGGCCTGAGCAGGTAGCCTGTCAGAAGGGGCCTGAGCAGGTAGCCTGTCAGAAGGGGCCTGAGCAGGTAGCCTGTCAACCCAGCAAGCAGATTTTTGTTCTTTCTCACTTTCATGATATGGAGTTCTTATGTCTGCCTTCCATCACAGACATGTGCTGCACGAGAGCCGAGAAGGTGGAAGATGAGGAACACAAGCCATTTCAGCAAGAGAATAAATCTTCTAGCTCATAATTGGTAAACCATGGCTACCATTTAGGTTAGCTTCACAAATACTCCCTGAATTTCTTCTGGCCTGCCTATAGGTAAAATGCCAGAGTTGACTGTGAGTTATCGCTGTCTTCCATTAGATTCCAGTCTTTGTGGGCACACTTTTTTAGTTCATCTGCAGCTTGAAAACTGCACAGAATACCTAAGTGCAGCATAAGCAGTGTGGTGGGACAGGGGAGAGGGAAAAAGCTACAGGCACAGCTCCTTCATTCCCAGGGCCTATCCTGACCAAAACCTATACAGTTTGAGGAGATTGTACCAATCATGAGGTCTGGAAACCATAGTAGTAGTAATAATAATAATGTTTGTGGCAATCACTAGACCAAGCATTTTTCATATGTTATCATATTTAATCCTCCTACCAATTCTACATAAAAGGCATATTATTATGCCAATTTTTCAAATAAAAAATATAAAACATAAAGTTGTCCTCAGGAGACTTCAGGGTAACTAAATCATCTTCATTCTATAAACACTGAGCACCTACTATGTGCTGAACACTGTTCTGGTGCTGGGAATACAGAGTACTGTGGAAATACATCTGGTCAGCCTATGGGAGAAAGAAAAATAAACACTCAGATGGCAGTCACTGGTTATGTATATAGTTATGTATACAGTGCCTATTATATGCCAAGCACTATGCTAAGCACTGATGTTACATAATAAACAAAGCAGATAGTGTGTTACAGCACAGAGTGACAAGTGCTATGGCAGAGATAGGCATAGAGGTTTCAACCTGGCAAGTATCAGGGGGAGTCACATAAGACTTGCTGGCAAAAGTGCTCCTTCGGGTCATTGCTGCTTCCCAGCTACTTACAAGAGAACCTTTTTCCTAACTAAAAAGAAATATATTTCACCCTTCTTCTCTCTAGCCATAGGAAGATCACAGTTAATTTTTTTTCTTAGGGTTAGGTCAAGTTTGAGGGGCTTTCTGTCCACATGCAGGTCAGGGCATTCAGCCCCAAAAGCTTCTCTCTTAATTCCCCTATCCCTAGCAATATGTACAACTTGTCTATCTCGTTTTTCTTAAAAACATCCTCCAAGATGCCTAAATACAAAAGAAAGATTGGCATCTCACTGTAGCAACTGGCTCATTGTCTCCATGGGGAGTACCTTCAGACAGCTCTTGCCCGGAAGTTTTGTCTGCAGCATTTTTCTATCCTTTCATTATATTCATATTTATTACAAGGGCATACACAATGTCTGAGAGTCTGTCTGCTCAGCATAGCAATAAGATTTACTTTATATTCAGGACAATATATTTTTTTTACAAAATAACCCTAAGCAAGAATGTATGTCTAAGTATTTATATATGGATATGCAAGGAAGAAGGTGATTTTGTACATGCCTATGTGCAAGAAATTGTGTGAGTGTATGTGTGTGTGAGTGAACATGGACTGGCAGAGCCAGGATTCCAATGCAGGATTCCTATGCCCAGGATGCCATCCATAACCACTACACTGTTTTGGATTAAAACTAAGCCATCATTCAATATTGAGTGAGACTAGAACATCTTATAGAAAATGTCAAAAAAACAGAACGTAGAGTTTATAATTAATATGAAATGCATTGGTAGCCACAAACATTTTCAGAGCAGGGTAGTATGTAGAAAGTGATGCTTTTAGAAGATCGATTTCTAGAAAGAAAGCAGAATTTTGGGGCCAGTTATCTATTTACTGCCCTTACTTTTGTGATCCAACCAAGACAGCAGAAAGCAAGTTGGGCTTTCTTAAAGCCTGCGACCTTTCTTGAAGTCATGGTAGCCAGTTTTGTGCAGGTACTGATATGGGAGGAGGTCATAGGATTTGAGTTTTAGGAAAATCCCAGATAAACTTACTGCAGTTATCCATAGACTGACTGATAAATTACTCGTCCTTTATAAGCTTCCAGGGGTTTTTACATTTAGGTATCTTTAGGTCTAACTGTATCTCTGCTTATAGGCTATACTTATTATTTAACACTCTTTATTTTACTAGCTGTTTCTTTTTATTTCTGTATACTAACACACCTATAATGTGCACATAAATTTAAGCCTACAACATCAAAGTAGGTATGGAAGAGCAGAGTCAAAATTATCTTAACAAATATACACATATAGAGAGTATTTTTCCTGGACAAAAAAATAATATGTATATGATTTTATAAACATCATCTCATTTTACCCTCATCTGAGAAAAATCAACTCCCTTTGTTTATTTAACATTTGAAAGATCATGGACTTTACTACAGGTCCATAACCATTGGAAAAAGATGAATAAACTCAACTACATGAAAATAAAATTCTTCTGGATTGAAAAAAGTATAATAAAGACACTAATCCTTTATCTATCATGAGTTGCAAACATGTTCCCATTTTATTGTCTTTTTTCTCTTTTATTAAATATATTGGAGTGATACTAATTAACAAAATTATACAGATTTCAGATGCACAATTCAACAACACATCACCTATATACTGTATTGTGTGTTCAGCATTCCAAGTCAAGTCTCTGTCCATCACGATGTATCACCCTATACCTCTTCCTGCAGCAATCCCCACACAGTTTTCTGTAGCCATGAGTTTTTTCTCTTTTTTATTTATTTTTAATTTTTATTTTTAATAGAGACAGAGAGAGAGTCAGATAGGGACAGACAGACAGGAACAGAGAGATGAGAAGCATCAATCATTAGTTTATCGTTGCGACACCTTAGTTGTTCATTGATTGCTTTCTCATATGTGCCTTGACCATGGGCCTTCAGCAGACAGAATAACCCCTTGCTCGAGCCAGCAACCTTGGGTCCAAGCTGGTGAGCTTTGCTCAAACCAGATAAGTCCGTATTCAAGCTGGTGACCTCGGGGTCTCGAACCTGGGTCCTCCGCATCCCATTCCGATGCTCTATACATTGCACCACTGCCTGGTCAGGCTCTTTTTTATTTTTTTACTCGTTTGCTCAATCCTTCTACCTCCCACATCCACAACTTTCAACCTGCTTTCTATCTATGACTTTTATTTTCTTATCTTTTTCCAGAGAAAATATTTGCATAATGTTGGAATGGATAAAGCCTTCTTAAACAGGACAGAAAACTCCAATGCTATGAGGGAAAAGATAAGGATGTTTGACTATATTGAAGAAAAAAAAGTTAAAGCTTTTAAAGTGTTACTCTCCAGGTGAAGGAAATGCTTAGTCGTGGGAGCATGTTGAAAAAGGCACAATCCATATGAAGAAAAAGAAGTATTAGATTAGCATTCAAGTAGCTCAAATAAGGGAAGGGCATTTTGACCTGAAGCTGGTAGCTGTACCTAGAACTAGCAAGAAATTGCCTGAGGAACAATAGTGATCAAGAGTGACTCATTGTTTAAATAAGAGCAAAGGGCTGGAAGAAAGACCTTAGAGAAATTCAGGTCTTTCTCTAATAGACAGTGGTGGGAGAGGGGTGGGGGAAATCAGATACTCTGATGATCTTGAAGTGACACCCTTGCAGCACAATAGTCTCTAAAGATCTCTGAGAGTTTCCTTTAACTGTGGACATGAGCTTGACATTCTTAACTGCCTCCTGGAATCCATCAAACGTTCTACCCTTACTTCCCATTCTAGGTTCTTTGGCCAGATGCTCTTGATCCAGTTGATTTTATCATCACTTTGACAGTAAAATAAGAAGCTTTTGGACCATTATGTTGACGTTGCAAAATGAGTGCCTGGCACTCACTGCCTGTGTGATCTTGGGCAAGTCATTTTCCTTCCCTGAGTTCCAGTTTCCTCATTTAAAAATAAAAAGCTAATATTTCCTTCAAAGATATTTCAAGGAAGAAAAAAAATCAGATGATTGATGTATGTGAAAGGGCTTCAGGGAATGTAGAGAACAATGTAAATATAGATGATTACAATGATGCCTGCTTAGGCAGATAAATAACGTGAAATAAGACAAGCATGCCAAGCAGTAACATTCCCTTACCTTTGGCATATCTGAAGACCATTTTAGGTGGGGAAAAAAGACTGTGTATGTAGCTGGTTGAATTCAGAGAAGATCCTGAAGCTTCCAGAGCCCACTTGCTGCTAGCATCACCATAGTCCTCCATCCATGCAATTTATAGAGTGGTTGTGACTGTCTGATGAGACACCGGTGAAGCAATGAGTAGTATTTATTTAGTATCATTAGACAATTAGTAAGTCAGAAAGTCAAACAGAAAGTGTATTAGGTTATCATTGCTAATGCTGAGGAAGAGACCAACCCTTGGAGCTCCAGATGGTTCAGAGAGATACCATTCAGAGTCTGAGTTCTGAGGGTCTATGAACAGTCAAGACTATGTGGAACAAAAACATATAAGCACATTCTTAAAAGTAGTTGAAGGTACGAAAATAAATGGCCTGAATGAGAGTAAAACAAAATGATTAGTCCTCACCCCTGTATGGACTCTGGAACCAGAATTCCTGGGTAAGAATCCTGGCTCTGTTATTTTAATGTCTCTGAGGTGTAGGACAAATTGCTTTATCTCTATGTGCATCAATGTAGTACTTATATTACAGGATTCTTTTTAATATTAAGTAAATTAATATTACAAAGTACTTAGAATAGTGGCTAGTTCATAGTATTATATAAATGTTATTACAATAATAAAGAAACGAATAATTTTCTTAGTAGGGCAGTTAAAGATTTTTTTCTTCTTTAATCAGTCCTGTCTCTCTCCAGCTTCATTTCTTACCATTTCTTCTTACAATTGCATCCTCCAGTAATGATATAGATGCAAACGTATCTGGTGATTGAATGTTTCTGTGCCTTAACCTTGGCCTGGAATGGCCTTCTTATCATGTTCATTAAGAAAACTTCTCTTCTTCATATGCACCCTTATGTTCATTGCAACATTATTCACAGTGGCCAAGACTTGCAAACAATCAAAGTGTTCTTCAATAGAGAATTGGATAAAAAGGATGAGGTAAATATATACAATGGAATACTACTCAGCCATAAGAAATTATGACATATTGCCAATTACAACAACACAGATGAACCCTGAGAATATTTTACTAAGTAAAACAGGTAAATCATAAAAAGCTAAGAAGTATATGATTTCACACATAGGTGGGATATAAAACTGAGACTCATGGACATAGATAAAAGTGAAGTGGTTACCAGAGGAAGAGTGTTGGCAGGGAGGCATGCGGAGGTGGGAGAAAGCAAAGGAGGACAAACAAATGGTAATAAACAATGATTTGACTTTCAGTGATGGGCACACAACACAATCAATAGTTCAAATGCTATAGAGATGTCTACTTGAAACCTATATACTCTTATTGATAAATGTCACCCTATTAAATTTAATTTTCTAAATATTTTTTAAATTATTATGTTTTATATTTTTTTAAGTGAGAGGAGGGGAGATAGTGAGATGGACTCCTGCATGTTCCCTGACTGGGATCTACCTGGCAACCCCTATCTTCGGCTGATACTCTAATCACCTGAGCTATTTTTAGCACCTGAGGCTGACATTCAGACCAACCAAGCCATCCTCAGTGCCCCAGGGGAGCATGAACCAATTGAGCCACTGGCTACAGGAAGAGAAGATGAAGGGAAAGGAGAGAGGAAAGGGGGAGAGAAACAGATGGTCACTTCCCTTTTGTGCCCCGACCAGGAATCAAACCCAGGATGTTCATAAGCCAAGTCAGTGCTCTATCCACTGAGCCAACTGGCCAAGGCCTAATAAAAATTTTTTAAATTGCCTTCTTGTCCTGGTGGGAGAGCTCAGTTGGTTAGAGCATCTCTCCCAAAGACAGAGTTTTCTGGTTTGATCCCTGGTCAGGGCACATACAGGAACAGATGGTGTTCTTATCTCTCTCTCTCTCTCTCTTTTTTTTTCTCTCTCTGAAATCAATAAAAAATAAAATAAAATAAATTTTTCTTCAAACTATTTTCAGTCAAGATGGCAGTATAGGTAATGCTGTGTTCACCTCCTCTCATGATCACATCAAAACTACAATTACCTGAAGAATATCTGAGCAGAAGTCGTATAACTAAGGATATATGTTTAGAAGAAGCCATGTTAAGAGTATGATAACTCACCAGTGTGATGAATGAAAAGAAGAAAGCTTTGCTATGGAGATTTCTGAATTGAGAATCAGAAATATTCTGGTAAAATAAGTATAAATTGAATGACAAGGTGTCTTCCCTTTTTATGGGCCTCTTCTCTATCCTCAACACTATCTAATTCCTTATCTTTGACTCCAACTAGGTTAGGTTTATTGGTTATGAGAACAAGTTTAACACTTACATGGACACAAAATCTGGGATAATCTCTTGAGTCTTGATCCAAAAACAAAATCAGCATTGGCTTATCCACCATCACCACCAAGGTCAACTTCTTTCTCCTTTATTGTATCTGCATGAACAACTATGTGGAGTCTCTGTGCCATTCCATGTAGATTATTGTCTCTGCAATCACCAGCTTCTCCATGGCCCTGCTCATCAACAAGACCATGAAAGAGCAATTTAATGACCTAAATTATTTGCACTTGATCTTCCAAATTTCCTCATTTTCCTTTTGTCTGTTTTTTATCATGAAGTATACATCCACCCTTTATAAGGCCCTCAAGACTTTCAGCAAGATAGGCAGGCATAGGCACTCCTCTGTCAGTACATAACTTGTGACTGCCTGCCAGGCTGGGACATTGTACTGCAAGTCAAACCAAACTGTGTCAGGAGGAAGGGAGGGTTAGTTCTCCCCAGCAAAGCAGAACACCCTCTCTCTCTGCCTGCTCTCTTGATTCTGTTTGCTTTTTTGGATTCTCAAGTTTTATGTACTTAAGAGTGATTCTTGAGGAAGGAAGGGCTGCATTGATCAATTATTGTCTGTGTGTGTTTGTGACTTGTTTTAGCATTAAATTATATGCTGGTTTTATGCTAAAAAATTCCTTTTCTCTATTCAAAAGCCATCTCAGTCATCACCTTCTCCAGAAAACCTTTCCTAAGTACCACCACCTTGTTTGCTCACTCCCTTGACTTAGGTACTCACTTATTTTTATAATCATTGGAGCTTGTACACTGGAGCTTGTACAGAGTGGTAGATCACATTGTGCACTTATTTGTTTAAGGGACTGTACACCACAGTTAGACAATGAAATCTTGAATTCAGAGACCGTAATTTTATTCACTGGTTTCCTTTTAGCCCTGAGCCCATAACTTAGTGCACAGTAAGAGTACCAAGAATGTTGGCTGACAAGCCTTGAATGCAAAATATTTTTAATAACTACTTATCTTGTGCCATTTTTACAACATAGTAGGGGTAATAGACACTATTATTAACCTCATGTTATAGATGAAGAAATTGGGGTTGAAAAAGGTTAGGGTGCACCAAAATCTCAATCAAAGAATAACAGAGCTAGGATGTAATTCCAGGCCTTTTTAAACACAATGTTCTTTCAACAGCAATGTTTTTGTTTTCTGCCTGATTTTATTAGTACTAATAATGGTTAAAGTTTATCGATTATTTGTTATGTTCAAAGCACTAAGATGAGCCCATGCCACAGATTGTTTCATTTAATTCTCTCAACAATCCTACAAGGCTTATATAGACATTATGATACTTATTTACAAATGAACAATTAATGCATACAGGAGTGACACAATTTGCCTAAACTCAGAATTTTAACCCAGTGTAAATTTAAAGCAAGAAGCTGTAATCCTCTACTAATTCTTACTAAGACTTGACAAGTGACTTACACAAGATTCTATGACTAGCATTTTTCTCCTTAATATCCTAATTCCTCTGAAGATCTCTTTTTTATCACATGTGACTTAATTAGTGGTCAATAAATGAAGAATATTTTTTAGGAGGTTATTTCTGTGATTTGGGAACAATGACTCCTCATGGAAGAGGTATTGACTGAGATAGCTTTTGAAGAGAAAAGAAAATTTTTTTAGTACAAAAGCAGTATATAATTAATGCTAAAACAAGTCATAAACACACACTTGTACAATAATTGGAGAGATGTAAGAGGAGAGATAGGCTCAAGTTCATGTCTTGTCGTGTGGTCTCAGAAATTTGTGATGAGCATATGTTACCTACTCTGATGACAAAGGAGTGCAGACACAAAGGAATATAGGATTAAGAGAGAATCAATTACTGAAATTAAGCCCCAGTCAAACAAGTTTCATCTTCTGCTTAGCCAGTGATAATCTCCCTAGGCAAGTATTTATTTAATAGGAAAGAAAAAGGGAGTTCATAATTTTGATATTTATTGCCTGCTGTCATTGGAAGTTGCTCATCTTTGACTGGGCAATGATAAGTAAAATATATTATCTGATTTCCCACTTTTATGAGCAATGATGCATCAATTGCAATCGCCTCTGGGTGTCTAAGAACAATGGATGGATACAGGAAGGAAACAAGGCAGAGAGCAGAATTTAAGAGCTTTCTGGTTTGGAGATAATTTGCTAAGTAAGGAACATTTTGACAAAAGTGTGTAGAGCAGTTAACATACTAGAGCCAGTCAAGCCAGGTAATTCAAGGCATCCCTGAGCCATTTAAAAATCTTCCCTGATCATTGGTCTCCAGACCACCTTGACAAGTTGACTGATCTCCTTGGGAGACAGGGGAATGGGTCAAAATAATGAGGCTCAAAAGCATGTCTATTTGGGTTACCTCAGAAGGTAGGAAGTTAGATACATGATTCTTTACTTGAAACAGTGAGCCACGTAGGAAAGCTCTTCAGAGTGCCCAATTCACTGTTTGGGAGACTGGGGCTATAGCAGAACTCAGACTAGACCAAGACTTTTGACTGCAAGCCCAGTGTCCCTACCACTTCACTTCAGTTATTTGTTTACTCATTCTCTGTAGGTGAGGGAAGAGAAGATTTAAATATATGACTGTATAGTGCTTAGAGAAAAACTGGAGGTAGCTCTTAGTACCTGTGTTTTTAAATAAACCAAAGGAATGGATTTGCAATCAGAAGCCCAGGTTTCACTCATGCCTATTTAGGTGATCTTGGACAAGTTCTTTTACTTTTCTAAATCTTACTTTTGTCATTTGTAAAGTAAGGAGAATAAAACCTGTCCAGTGGGCTTATGGGCGGAGGGGTTATACAGATTGTCTGAGGTATGAGGATACTCTGGAGAGATGATCAGAACAATGGATCACAGACCCCCCCCCACACACACACAACATCCTCCCACCATTTGTTAGCCACCGAAGGTTTTTTGTTTTGGATTTTAAATTATTTTTATTTTGTGCCCACAAACATTTCTTAAATATTTATTGTATGTAGGATCTCATTCTAGGTGCTAGGAGAGATAGAGAGATAGGCCTTTTCCAATCATGTGAAAAGGTAAATGAGTGATAACTTGAGCTACTAGAACCGAGCTGAGGGCCAATGCCAGGTAGGCTTCTATCTCCAAGGCAGCCTTTGAGTAGGTCTCACCTGGATCACTGTTTAATCCCTTCTATTAGTGCTGCTTTTTTCAGTGCCCTCTTCTTGACCTAATCCACCCTGTATATGGCCAGAAGGTGCATCAAGAGTACATTCTTTTGCTTAGCGTTCCAGGGTCATGTTATCCTTGTCCCATTGACCTTCTCTCTCACTGTTTTCCAGTATTAACTATCCATGATTCTCAAGCATAGTTCTTTACAGAGTCCACTCCCCAGATGATCATTTACTTTCAAAATACTATCATTATTCCAATATTCCCTCTCTACTTAACTATTTCTTTGCTTATAGTCACTCTACTTTTTCATCTTTCATATACAAAATAAATTTCCACATCTTCTTTAGTGCCTATCTCCTTGAATTTCCTAAAATCAGAACCATGTAGTTTAGCTCTAAACTGTTAAAGGCTCAGATAATTCTATGCTTTTTGTCCTGCCTTCTTAATTTGAACCTCAGCTTCTTGATAGTAAGAATCAAGTCTTCTTTCCTAATGTATGATGGTTATATTTTTGTTTGTTTTTGTTTTTGCTCCCAAAATTAGGACTGGCAGTCTAACATTAGTTGGAATATGACTCAAAAAATGTTTTTTGCTCACCAACATATTGACATTTCTGGAATATTGAAATAATTAAAGCAGTTTATAATAAGGGTTTTCAGTCTGCTTTTAACAACGAAAACTTTTTACTATAAATAAAACTTAAGAGACACATAGTATAGAAACAGTATAGAAAACAGATCAAAGTGTGGCTGTTATGGATGAATGGTGAACCATCCCTTCTAGGTAGCTTCTATGATACCTCCACACAATAATTTAGTGTTCATAATGTACCATTTTAAAAGAACTAATTAAAAATACCAATGATCCAGAAAATGTTAAGATTAATATACATATTTGTTGTATGATGATTTAAGTAATAATTATTATAACTCAGAGATCCAGGAGACCTGAGAGGGCCTGTAGAGCTATAGCTTGAACAAACTGCTTATTATAAGGGATAGGAGTTAAAATAAGCACCAAAAGAGAGAAAAAGGGAAAGCAGAAAAGAGCCTTGGAAAAGCCACAGAAATGGGGAAACCAAATAGCTAACCCCCAGGTGCCTGGTGAGGAGCTCCTCCTGCCTAGAGAACGTGAAGACCCCAGACCCTGCCTTCAGCAATTCTACCAGTACTCTGTTTAATCCTGTTCACTGCCAAAGATTACCAATCTCCTAGTCTGAAAACCTGCTTCTCTCAGGGTCCATTTCTCACTGTTTGAAACTATTTCCAATAATCATCTTACTGTGTTTTTCTCTATGTCTGGCAGCCAAAGAGCCAGACGTTTTCCCTGAGGAAATGCAGTCTATTTAAAGAAAAATATGAGGACATACATCAATGCCCATGTAAGGCACCACTATAGACCTTTCAGGAACTCATACAAGCCTACAATCTATTTAGATATCAGGACAGTTTCGGTGATTTTATTTTCTGAAAGACTCTCAGTTTGTCACACATCCTATTTGCAACAACTCATATCTGGGCCACCTTTGTGATGACCTATGGTTTATAAACTATGCTTTCTACATTTGGAGACCCACAGAGGTATTTTGAGAGGCAGCTGTGCTGTAATACTAGCCTCATGGGTTCTCAGTCTTAACAATAATAGTTAGTTATCACTGTTCTAAGTGCTATTTTTTGTGACAGAAATATAGAGACAGAAAGAGGAACAGACAGGGACAGACAGACAGGAAGGGAGAGAGATGAGAAGCAATAATTCTTCATTGTGGCACCTTGGATGTTCATTGATTGCTTTGGTTAGGGGGGCTCCACCAGAGTGAGTGGCTCCTTACTCAAACCAGCGAGCTTAGGCTCAAGCCAGTGACCTTGGGCTTTAAACCAGTGACCTCGGGGTTTAAGTCAGCAACCATGGGGTCATGTCTATGATCCCACACTCAAGCCAGCGACTCTATGCTTAAGCTGATGAGCCTGGGCTCAAGCAGGAGACCTAGTGGTTTTGAACCTGGGTTGTCTATGTCCCAGTCCCATGCTCTATCCACTGCACCACTACCTGGTCAGGCCTAAGTGCTTTGACTGTATTAACTCATTAAATTCTCACAACAATCCTATGAGATATGTGCTCTTTTTATCTTATTTTTACCTGCTACTGAAGCACAGAGAGGTTCAGTAATTTGTATAAGGTTAGCTAGTATTCAAACAAGCATTCTGAATCCAGAGTCTGAGTTATTATTCATACATTGTACTCTCATGTCAGCTTCTTTCAGTTGAATAAACTGAGGCTTTAGGAAACAAAACAACTTGTCCACATTAGTGAAGTGCTTCTTCATCTACCAAGATATAGTTTCAGCCCTTCCTTGGCTCTCTTCTGCCTTCTAGGGCCCAAGTCAATAGGAGTGACAGGTGCTAGAAATCACCGTTGTCTGGGAGGTCAGTGGTTTGGATTCAAGGCATTTCTTTATTATTAAGTCTCTCTGTGAGCCTGGAGAGGATGCCTTTTCTTCTTTTTGTATATTAGTTTTCCCAATAGCAATATGAGGATTGGGAAGAATGGACCTCAGACTTTTCCCAATCAAAGTCAGTGTACAATTCTTTGTAGATTTGTTTTTGCTTAAAAAGTTCATATGTATTTTTATACTTCATTCCATAATAAATGTCTTTATTTTAACATAATTCTTTTGAATCTTCTAGTAAATTTAATTCTCTAAGAAAGAGTGTGCCTATAGTCTATGTATTTCTAATGCAGTGGTAAAGACTCCTGAGGTATATGAATTTCAGTTCCAAAGTCAGTGATCTAAAATTTTTCAAAAAATAGTAATAATAAAACAACTTATAAACACAGACTACAGTGTGGGGATTGCAGAAAGGGAAAGGGGTGGGGATGGTGGAGGAATGTAGAGGAGAATAGGTGGTGAGGGAGGGATACTTGATTTGGGGTGGTGAACACACAATGCAGTATACAGATGATGTATTGTAAAACTATCCACATGAAAGCTATATAACTTTATTAACCAATGTCACCCCAATGGATTCAATAAAAATTTAAAAATAAATAAAAATTGTCTCCAAAGGTCCTTTCTGGTTTGACATTTAATGGCCTTAGAAATTATTCTTTTAATGAAAAAAACAATTGCCCTGTCTTAATTACTCCTTTAATCCATGGTGCTAAATAAAGAAAAAAGAGAAAGGGGACAGAAAGGAAAATGGGCTGAATTTATTTTCTAAACTGTCTCAGACTTTACTCATTTTGTAAAAAAGAAAAAAACCCGAAGACATCAGGGCTAAATCAAGGAGTGTCTTAGCAGGGTGTCAGTTCCTGCTCTACTACAAACAAGATGTGTGTGTGACCATTAAAGTAGATTGTTCTAAGTTCATCTCATTCGACCACTACATTGAGTGTTTGAGAAAATTGAGGCATAGAGACAGGAAGGCATTACTTAATGTTATACAGCAAGGAACTAGTGATGTTTGGAGTAGAACCATGGCACCATGTCAAACCTAGAGAGTCATGCCACTCACATTAAGTTCCTGGACCTTTGTGCTTTCATTTCATTTCATTTCTTTTTATCTTATTTTATTTATTTATTTATTTTACAGAGACGGAGAGAGAGTCAGAGAAAGGAATAGATAGGGACAGACAGACAGGAACGGAGAGAGATGAGATGTATTAATCATTCATTTTTTGCTGCGACAACTTAGTTGTTCATTGACTGCTCTCTCAAATGTGCCTTGACCGTGGGGCTACAGCAGACCAAGTAACCCCTTGCTTGAGCCAGTGACCTTGGGTCCGAGCTGGTGAGCTTTTGCTCAAACCAGATGAACCCACGCTCAAGCTGGTGACCTCGGGGTCTCGAACTTGGGTCCTCCTCATCCCAGTCAGGTGCTCTATCTACTGCGCCACCACCTGGTCAGGCTGTGCTTTTATTTCTGAAGTGAAAATGAAAGTTATTGTTCTATCCCTGAATTGTTATACTGATCAGATGAGGCAATGAATGTAAGAGTTCTTCGGATTGATCACTTATTGTTGTTAGAGAAGTGAGCGAGAGAGTCCCAGGAAAATAGAAACATGAAGATGAGTGTGGTGACTTATATGGAGTGGGGCTTGAAGTGTAGCAAGAAAGAGAAAAACCTCAGAAAAGTGAGGTTGTAATCTCTAAAAAAGCCTTCCTTTTAATACTGGCTGGCTTGGTTATTGAATTTGCCTATAATTAAGTAAAAACCTTGCTTGCTTTATTTAACAAATGCTTATATAGTACTTATGACAAGCACTGCTTCAAGTTCTTTGCAAATATTAACTTAGTTATTCCTCCTCACAACCTTATGAGGTGGGTTATATTACCATCCTTATTTATAGATGTTGTAATGGAGGTACAAAGAACTAATGTAACTAACACATGGTTACACAGCTAACAAATGGCAGAAAATAAATTTTTAATACAGGTCATTTGCCTTAAGAATGCATGGTCCTAACTGCTAGATATAATCTATTCAAATGAAATTGATTTTATGCATGGTAGTATCATGGAAAGGAATAGATTCTAGTTTAAGCTTTATTACTAACAGGAGTTTAGTAATCTTGAGTAAGTCGTTCTACCTATCTTTACATAGAGATTTTCCTTTAATTTGCCCATTTCTGATATTTGAAAAGTCCAGAATTCCTTTATTTTTTCTCAGATACATTTTCTCAAGCAAGAGGTTTTGTTTTCTTCCCTCAGCCCTACTCTCACCCAACCTGACTTACCACCTCCAAGGAATAATGCTTTTTAAGCATAAAGTAGGTTCAAGTGGGGCAGGTAATCTTTTCCAGCATCCAGATACCTCAGCGAGGTAGAGCTCTAGGCGATAGTAAGAACCAGGGATTTCCACCTGATTCCACCTCTGATTTTCCATGCAACTTTTGTCAAATAAATATTCTTCTTTGAGCCTGTTCATGTCTTTATGATCCTAGAAGGGCAAAAACAATGAACGTGGGCAGGCTCTGGCAAATCTGATGAAAATGTTGGCTTTTGGAGCAAAAAGCTTTTTCTTTATAATTACTCCATGTCCCATATTTGAATTCTTCAGCATTCTTCTTCCCTCCAGCAAAAAAAAAAAAATTCATCAATAATTTTTCTGGGCTCTTTCCAGGGCTGGTAGGAAAAATACATGTCTCCTTCCAATTTGGGATCTAGGTCTAAGCCCTGTTTATGAAATACATGAAGTAGGGAGCAAGTTGAAATGATAGGAAGGTCACACTTTTACAATGGGTTTACTCTTTTAAAATGGGTTTATGGCTTTGAAAGACCCTCACAGAAACATCTCATGTACTGTTTAAGGGCCTACTGTGATAGGGTCTCCAGGGTAACAAGGACAGGGTATTTTAGGGCACCCTGGGCAACACAGTAAAATCACACCAGGTTTTTCTTCTCTGTAGCTTGGGTCTGGACTCCAGAGGGATTATAACAGGCTTGTTTCCCACAGAGTTCCCTTGTATTTTTGTCTCATAAGAAAATAGTAAGCACAGCACATACAAATTAAGAGAATACCGGGAGGGTTTAATAAAGAGCTTATTTACAAAGGTGTGAGGGGGCGTAGAAAAATAACAAGCCCTTCTGCAGTACTCACAGTGGGTCTTTGTCACCACGCTTAAGGTCTAAGGGGTGAGAGAGAGGAGTTAATGAAAGTTGAAATGCAAGTTTTGTGGAGGGAGCTGTCTATTGAGGAGCTGTGACCTTAAGTTGAGAGGTACAGCCAGCTCAAGGTGACAATGTAAGGAGGGAGCTGGGTGAATAAAGACCCTGGATCCATTCTTCTCCCTTCCTCCAATATTCTGTCAAGTTTCTCCCTGACCAGACATAACTGGAAACTAGAGGGCACTGGAACTTGTTAATATAAAAGTCAGCCTCCTGAGCCAGATAGTGGTTTGGAGGAGAATGAAGAGTGGATCTAGATAGACAAAAGGAAGCTAGCCAGTATCGTTTGGTTGATGAATTCAGCTTTCCATACCACTTTTCCCCTGATGCAACATCTATTCTACTTCCCTCAGTATCTTTATCTGACATCTTTTTAGATCCAATTCTTCTGACTTCAGATATTTCTGGCTGTAGCATTTAATCTAGAACCTTCTTATTCCCATAAGCTTCTAGAACAAGAAACTTTCTGGTAGCTTTGATTCCAAACCCTACTATTTCAGAATCCTTTCAGAAATATTTGTCTGCAGAACCCAATTAACCCCTAAATACCATGTTTCCTATAAATTTATTTAGAGTATAATCAACATGGCTGAATTGCTTCCAGTATGGGTCTCTTGCTCTTCCGTGCACCATGCAGACAAGCTACTATATTTCCCCATGTATAAGATGCACCCTTTTTCAAAAAAATTGGGGTCTGTCAACTGGGTGCATCATATAAAGTGGTTGTAGATTTTTTTACTTTCATTTTCTGCTTTTTCACGCTTGTTTTTGCAGTCATTGTTGAAGACCGTGATTCATCATGAGACACAGATGAAGACAAGTTAATGGATGGGAGTTTTGATAGTGATGAGGAGTATGAATTTTATGATAAATAAAAGTTTAGTTCAATAACTTTATGTAATACATTTTTTTTTTCAAATTTTGGGCCACAAAATTAAGGTGTGTTGTATACATGAGGAAACACAGCATATTGCTCTATAAATAATAATTAAAGATAAATGTCACAAAACAGAAGTTGGTATTGTTCATTGTCCAGACCAGCAAGGAAGAATGAGAGGTAATTGGAAGATTAAGAAAGCAAAAGGAGTATCAAGTGAAATGAAAATTATTGATCTGACTAATTGGAGAACCCAATGAGTCTCTACCTCATCGCTAGTTGAGATAAAAAAGGAGCAAAAGACATTGTCTAAAGCCCAGAGGCAGAGGTTTATGGTTTTAACCTCTGGTGAAGTGTTTCCACCTAAAACATCTCTACCCTACCCATGGAAGGTAGGTATCACAGAAGCAATAAAACTGAATTTGACATGAAAATGTCTGGATTCAATTATCTGCTTATTACTTGTTGAGTGAACTTGCGTTACATTTTCCCTCTCTGTCCATTAGTTCATTTGTCTAATACAGATAATAGTCCTTTTCCTGCCTCCTTTCCTAAGGTGGATTATTTAAGTGTATGTTTGT
Source organism: Saccopteryx leptura (assembly GCF_036850995.1). Taxonomy (NCBI): domain Eukaryota; kingdom Metazoa; phylum Chordata; class Mammalia; order Chiroptera; family Emballonuridae; genus Saccopteryx; species Saccopteryx leptura. The sequence goes on along the minus strand of NC_089516.1, from coordinate 69,711,311 downwards.
GAAGAGAGAGATAGACAGACAGATGGACAGGAAGGGAAAAAGATGAGAAACATCTTTTCTTTATTGTGGCACCACAGTTGTTCATTGACTGCTTTCTCATATGTGCCTTGACCTGGGGGCTCCAGCTGAGCCAGTGACCCCTTGCTCAAGCCAATGACCTTGGAATCAAGCCCACGACCTTGTGCTTCAAGCTAGTGACCTTTGGGCTCAAGCCAGTGACCAGGGGGTCATGTCTATGATATTACACTGAAGCAGGTAGAGCCTGTGCTCAAACTGGTAACCCTGGGGTTTCAAACATGGATTCTCAGTGTCCCACATCAATGCTCTATTCACAGTCTCCTAAGGTGGCTTTTGTTGTGTAAATGAATTTTGTGTGTAATCTAATTTGTATGTTTTTGGTAGAGAATATGTGAATGTGAATCTTCATAAGCATGCGTATTAATGTGTTTGAAAGAAAAAATGTGTTTTAATATGACCATGGGTATGAGTTCAAGTGTGTGTGTGTGTGTGTGTTTGTGTGTGTGTATGCATGCATGTGTGTGTATGAAAGAGAGAAAGAGAAAGAGAGAGAGAGAGAGAGAGAGAGAGAGAGAGAGATTAAACAAGAAGAGATCATACTTAGCCTTTGGACTCTGTAGCAGTGAATAGATTTCCTTCCATTCATTTCCTCCTCTAATCATAACTTTCTAACAAAACAAAACAAACAGCAAAACAAGTTTTTCAAGCTGAAAATTTTCACACAGAATTTCTATCCCAAAAGGCTGTCTTTTACTTTTATTTTTTTCTCTTTGCTTGGAGCATCCTGCCTATCCATTTTGGGCTAAGGCGAAGAGTAAGTGTCTAGCTCTCCTTAGCTTATATTTGGGAACATTTTGTTATACACACAAAACAAACAAACAAACAACAACACTAAAAACTGAAAAATGATTGGTGTGTGGGGCTGAAACTTGGTGAGTGTTGCAGCCTGCAAGAAAGACACAAGGCCCCTCAGCTACTTTATTTGTTCTTTTTAAAAGTAGCCCTAAGTGACTGAAATATCGCTCTCCACCACAAGCAGTATGAAATTTCACTGCCAGTTGGAGTTATGTAACCGTTTCCATGGGAACTGAAGCCCATAAACATGCAGTATTACTGTTGGCTGGTTACATAGCAGTGGTTTTAGTGCCCCCACCATCCCACTTTTTCTGCCCTTTCTAGGTTGTTTTCTCTTTTTGATCCCCTCCTATTTTTCTTTCTTGTCAAAACCAAGAAAATTAAATGTTGAATAAAATAAGTAGAAACTGAAACTCCTTAAGGAGTGAGTGCACATGAGGTAAGTCTTCTTCTCTGAGGAACAGTGTAAGTGCTCAGCTTGCTTGTAGGCCAGCTCACACCAGGAAAATTACTGCCTCCCACTGCTATACCACAACACACTGACAAGCATACTATGTAGTGGCTACTTTTGAAAGGAAATCAGGCAGGCTAAAGAGAAAGCAAGTACAGGGTCTAAAAGAAATCCTGAAAACTCATCCTCTCAGGATTCCTTCCTTTGAGTATTCCCAGGAGACATTGGGCAGTGACAACATGGTAGAGATGGTGATGTTTCTGGGGTTAAAGGGTGAGGTTTGAGAAAATAGGTACATACTCTGTCTTAGACAGTATAACTATTTTTCCCAGAGCTGGAGCTGAACTATGTCCCCATTCAAGTCAAGAAGTCAAGAGGCAAGATCTGAGATCAAAAAAATAACACCAGATATTAAGATTCATGGATTCCAAGCCTTGGACCCATCTCTTAAAAACTTTATGATCGTAGAAAATGAACAGAATTTCAGGGTGGCTAGATACCTGAAAAACTGCGACTGTCCCCTACTTTAACACAATGATAGGGAGATCATTACCTCTGAACATGGTCCATTTCTTCCCTGGACTACTCTAAAAGATAATTATTCTTTTTATTTAAATGAAATTTGGTGTGGGTGGAGTACAGAGCACATTCCTAGCAGCTGTGGCTGATGCAATGCTGTGAGAATACTCCAGCTCTCAGAACCCTCCTGGGCATACCCAGGAAGGGAGCTCGCCTGCTTTAAGGAAGTGACTTAGCGCCAACCACACAGCTCCCTGATCTTTTCAGCCATTGGCTTTGAGGAACACGCTGTAACACCCTCTAGGCTGAACCTATCTATATAAGCTTGCTTACTTCCTGAATAAAGTGGATCTGTGTCACTGAACCAGGTCCCCGGAGTCGGGTCTTTGCATCTCTGTCGTCCTCACCCCCAGCAGAACTTGCCCACATTTGGTTCTCTGTGGATTTTATCCACAGGTTTTGATTTATACCCTGAGCTCCCCACTTCCTAACTATTCTCTTTACCCTGTGAGAAGTCCTTCAGAAATCATATTCCTGTGAGTCTTATCTTCTTCTAGTTAAATGGCCTCATTTCCTTCAACTGATCCTTATTAGTTGGGATCTTCCTCTTGAACCTGCCCACTCTTCTCTGTAAAAGTTTCTAATGTGCTGTATAGCCATTTAAGTGTTGGGGCTACAGTTTGATACAACCTGCAGATAAGGTCTGACAAATTATCACCTAATTATCACAAATTGGGTGATAAATTTCAGGAGCAAGACTGTAGTGCAGGGTAAGAGGGTGCATGATGTGTCCAAAAGAAGAATTTGTTTCTCTCCTAGTATCAGTCTCTCTATCCTGGAAAACGGAGCATTAAATGCTTTATAAGTACCATTCCAAGTTTATTGCTCAACCCTGAAATCCAGATGAGTTGTTTTTCACCATCTCATGTCAACCAGTGCCTCACCCTTGGCATAACTGGCAACTGGATGTTAGATAAGTATAGGTAACCTCCATGACAACTTCCTTGATTCCTAGAAACTTTCATCCTGGTGAAACCAAGGCATTAATGCTTCTGGAGCTCTTATATACTTTGCTCACAGCCAGAGCTATAATCTTTGCCCTGGGAGTTTCAGAACAAGCTATGGCTTCCTGTCTAATCTCTTTTGCAGCTAGTATTCTGAGTTTACTTAGAAATTGCCTATTCATAGACAATGTCAGATCAGTGAATGGTGTCAGAGTGCCAAATATATAATGAAGGAGGGGGGAAAGAGATGGTAAGCTCTGAGTACTGTCCACTGTTCTCTGATATGTTTGATTCTATAATCTTCATAGAAAGAGAAGTTAGGAGAGTCCTTTATCTGAACAAGTGCATTGACTTTATATACAGTATGTATATATTTAGGGTGGCTTTTAAAGGTTGATGAAAATTATGGAAGGAAACTAAAGACCTTTCTAAAACTATTATTTGGCAAACTATTCCTTTGGCTCATAATTATTTCTGTCCAGATCTCTGTGTATATGTGTACACACATGTGTGTGCCCAGCAGTCAAAAGTTCCTGGTGTGTGTGTACAGGGAGGGAAGAGGTAATTTTAAACCTTGAAGATATCTGGAGTTCAGCTGGTGTTACCCAACTTAACAAGCTGCTTATAAGAAAGCTGGAAAGAAAGCTAAAAAGTAAAGAATGATTATGAAAATATCAAGGAACATCAAGAGCTTGACCTGTGGTGGAGCAGTGGATAAAGCATCGACCTGGAAATGCTGAGGTCGCCAGTTCAAAACCCTGGGCTTGCCTGGTCAAGGCACATATGGGAGTTGATGCTTCCAGCTCCTCCCCACCTTCTCTCTCTGTCTCTCTCTCTTCTCTCTCTCTCTCTCTCTCTCTCTCTCTCTCTCTCTCTCTCCCCCCTTTCTCTCTCCTCTCTAAAAAAATGAATAAATAAAATTTAAAAAAAAAGAAAAAAAAGAAAGAAAATATCAAGGAACATCAATCCCAGCAGGGATGAAGATGAGCCAATCAAAAGCTGATAAGTAAGAAAACTGTTATTTGTTGAGTATTTTAACTGTATGCCAGAAATGGCATTAAATAATTTCATAATCACTTATCTCTATTCTTACAACCCACTGACAACCCCTTCCATGTCCTCAAGTAATTATTATACTCTTATTTCACAGAGAGAAAAATAGAGAGTAAGAACAATTTTTCCAGTTCACATAACTCTAAGTGACTGACATTTAGCCCCAATAATAAGCTGAGGTTTATTCCCAATGTCTGCCTCTGAAGAGGATTGCCTTCTGTTTTTTGAAGTAGTAAGCTTAATTGAGTCTAAGCAATAACCCTGAATCCACCCCTCACATCTGAGAACTGTCTTACTGAGATATGTTATTGGGCATTTGTCAGTGGTGGGATTTGAATAATTTAACAACCAGTTCTCTGCCCTAAATGACTGTTTTCAGTATGAATAAACAATATACTGAATGGTAGTTTATTATTTCATGCAAAATTTCTAGGCTGAATTAATAAATGACATAGGCTATGCAGATTAAATACAATAGAATAATGTGTACAACAAATCTATCTGTTATGAAAAAGTTGTGAGATTTTCCCATGGCTTCCAAAATGGTTGGTAAGATAATCCTTGAAATCTATATTTCTGTTGGTTCATTGTGTTCAAGCTTCCTATTGGTTTCACCATTCGTATGGGGGAATTTTCGGTATGACATAAAGCTGAAACAAATGACAGCTTGTCACCCCTTTGTTGTTTGGCACTTTTTCTCTTTACGTTATATGTTTGTTTACGGAAGTAACAAGGGTGAGGGAATAAAAATGTATGTTAGTATTTCATCAAAGGTATAATGAGTTTTATGAAATGAATAAATAAATATAAGCACAGTTTCATCAATTTTTTTCAGCTATAAACAGAATGAACATTACTATGGGCTCTTAGAATATGTTATTGTGCAGAAAAATGTTAAAAAGAGTAAGGAATAGTCAAATGGTCTGACCAGGCAGTGGTGCAGTGGATAGAGCGTCAGATTAGGATGTGATAACCCAGGTTCAAAACCCCGAGGTCACTGGCTTGAGTGAAGGCTCATCCGGCTTGAGCACAGGATCACCAGCTTGAGTGTGGGGTTGCTGGCTTGAGCATGGGGTCATAGACATGACCCTCCCCCCATGGTTGTTGGCTTTAATTAAAGGTTGCTGGCTTGAAACCCAAGGTGTAGGACTGGAGCCCAAAGTTGCTGGCTTGAGCAAGGTGTCACTCTCTCTGCTGTATTTCCACCCACTGTTCAAGGCACATATGAGAAAGCAGTCAATGAACTACTAAGGAGACTAAGGAACTACAATGAAGAATTTATGCTTCTCATCTCTCTCTGTTCCTATCTGTCCCTCTCTCTGTGTGTCTCTTTCTCTGTCTGCCACAAAGAAAAGAGTAAGAAATGTAAATTTGTGATTTTCACATTGTGCAGTTGTGCAGGTGCCCACTTTAGAGAGAAGCCTGATTACAAGTGCCATTTTAACAACCAGTTTGTCAAACAACAAAAAATAAGGTATTGGTTCTGCCGAACCAGTGGAAACTGGCTGAATCCCACTGTTGGGCATAGGAGTTGATGCTGGGTTAGCAGGAGAGTGAAGATCATTTGCACTGGTGTGGCCCATGGCAATAAAAACAACCACCAATTTGGCACTGACCCACTGTGTGCTATTAGGCAAATTTCTTGCCACTATCTGGATCTGTTACCCATCTTTAAAAATAGTTGTGATGAAGGCTAAATGATATCATTTAACACCATTCCTGGTACCTAAAAAGAATTTAGGAAGTAGAAGCATAAGAGAAAATTGGTCTGGGTGATCTTGTTGGAATAGAGTCTGAATATGACTCTTCTATTCTTGTCAGGAAAAGAGGGTGACCTACACTGACTAGCAGAACACATCCATTTAAGACATTGCCACCTTACAGTCTTGAGGTAGCAAAATCAGTTTCTTCAAAACACTTTAGCTAAGTACCACTTTTCAACCATATGTGTTATTAACATTGGGCTAGATGTTGTGACTTCAGTGATGCATAATGTATGGGCCATGTTTTGTAGAGATTTTCTGAGAGAATCAGGATAAAGAGAATTTTCAAGAATAGATTAAGCCCTGGCCGGTTGGCTCAGTAGTAGAGCATCGGCCTGGCATGCAGAAGTCCTGGGTTCGATTCCTGGCCAGGGCACACAGGAGAAGCACCCATCTGCTTCTCCACCCTCCCCCTCTCCTTCCTCTCTGTCTCTCTCTCCCCCTCCCACAGCCGAGGTTCCACTGGAACAAAGATGGCCCGGGTGCTGGGGATGGCTCCTCGGCCTCTGCCCCAGGCACTAGAGTGGCTCTGGTCGCAACAGAGCAATGCCCCGGAGGGGCAGAGCATCGCCCCCTGGTGGGCAGAGCGTCGCCCCCTGGTGGGTGTACCGGGTGGATCCCGGTCGGGCGCATGCGGGAGTCTGTCTGACTGTCTCTCCCTGTTTCTGGCTTCAGAAAAATACAGAAAAAAAAAAAAGAATAGATTAGGAAAGCAGTGCAGCAACAGCAGCTCTAATTGATCCAGAGGAGAAATAACTGAATCAGAACCTTAGGAGAGAGACTTAAAACAGCTTGAAGAGGCATCAGAAGTGGATGGTGGAACCCAGGGATGGTTTATAGAACAGCAGCAACGATGACATTGAAAACTAATTACAATGGTCTACCACCACTACTCTTCACCTTGCTCACTCCAGCTGTTATGGCTTCTTTGCTGTTCCTTGAACAATTCAGATACAGCCTTTGCTCTTGCCAACCCTCTTCTCTCACATATTCCTATGGCTCACTTTCATCTACTTTTGGTCTGCAATCAAATATCACCATTTAAGGGGGACTTTTTTGGGCCATAATATTTAAATTTACATCCAAACTTCTGATATTTCTTAGGCATTTGCCCTGATTTATTTTTTTACTACTTAGCATTGATAACTATCTAACATATTATATATTTCACTTATTTTTTCTGTTTCCTCACTAGAATGTAAGTACCAGAGCTTATTGTCCAATTTCTCTACTACTGTGTCTCCAGTATTTAAAACACTATCCTGTAATACTAGGTTCTCAATAAATAGTTTTTAAATAAATGATCAACAGTAAGATTTAATAAATGTAGAACAAATAATTTACTCCATTTTCATGATTCAAGACGCCCTTTGAATCTATGCTTAAATATATGTACCCTCTTTGCAAAATAATGCACTTTGTGCCCCCCCACCCGCCACTAATTTACCAGTTCCTTGGAATTTGCAATCACAATGCATTCTCAAAACTACCCTGTGAGGCAGGCATTTTGTTTCTCTATTGCTTGTGAATTCAGTGAAACAGGCAAGTGAGTTAAGTTATCAAAGACAGTATAGTAAGTGGTAGAGCAAGAACTATAACCAAACTGTCCAATATCCAGATCACTGCCATTTGTGGTCCCTAGGCACATGGTGTTCTTACCTTGTACAGAGCTAGGGCTTAGACTAAAGCTAAAAAATCCACTGTGGTAAACAGTTTCTAAAAAGGCATGTAATGACTCCTGCCTCCAGGGATTTACAACTATCTGAAATTCCCTACCTTTAAATATGGATTGAACCTAGTGACTTGATTATACTTAATAGAATGTGGCAAAAGTGATGGAATATCTCTTCTGAGGTCAGGTAAGACTGTGATTTTCATCTTGTTCTCTCTGTTGTTCTTTCCCTTGCTCTCTCTGATGGAGCAAGCTGCCATTTTATGAACTACTCTATGAAGAGGCCCTTGTTATAAGGAACTGAAGGAGGCCTCAACCAGCTAGCAAATAACTGAGTCCAACTGCTCACAAGAAACTCAATTCTGCCAACAGCCACATGAGTAAACTTAGAAGCTAATCCTGCCTCAGTTTCTCCTTAAGATGACTACATCTCCAAGCGACCATTAGACTGCAGCCTGTGAGAGATCTTGAGCCAGAGGCACCCAGATAAGGCATGCTTGGCTTTCTTACCCACAGTTAAATAATTGTGCATTATTGTAAAATAACCTGTTATACAATGGTATTGATAAAACTAGAGACATAAAATGGCTTACACCACACTGGCCTCACTTCCTCAGAGGTTACACCTCCTTTCCTGGTCCTCACTTCAAAAGTCTTTTCCCCACCCACCTGAGAGCAATATAACCGATTTGAGACTCTAAATGTCTGGAGCTTGAAGAATAGTACCAAGATTGTAAAGATTGTGGTATGTGGGAGAGTTTTGTATTTTTCACTGAAATAAAGTGTGTCTCTCACATCCTGATTTCTTTTAGGTCCTCGGACTGTATGGACATGCTAAGTTCCAAAGCTGCTTAAAATTGCAGTGGACTGGCAAGACTTCTTAACTGGAAGTCAGGAGACCTGGGTTATGCCAATCAAACAGTCTACAGTATTTTTCAACTGTCATCTTTGGGTCTGGTACTGTGGTTGATAATGAGGAGACTGTGGGGAAAAATTATATCCAGTCCCTGTTCTCATAAGACATCCAGTGTCATAGACTCCCAGATTGACCATTCACAGTAGATCTATGGGTAGTTCCTTTCTCACTCACCTGTTTCTTCATTGGTGAAATTGTTGATAGATAGCATATATAAGACGTTCATTTCAGCTCCACAAAACTGCACTTCTGCAAAAAGTCAAGGCCTCTGCTCAAGTGATCAAGGGATGTGGATGGAGTGCAGAGCGCATTCCTAGCAGCTGTGGCTAATGCAATGCTGTGAGTATACTCCAGCTCCCAGAAGCCTCCTGGGTATACCCAGGAAGAAAGCTCACCCGCTATAAGGAAGTGATTTAGCGCCAACCACACCGCTCCCTGATCTTTTCAGCCATTGGCTATGAAGGACACACTGTAACACCCTATAGGCTGAACCTGTGTATATAAGCTAGCTTACTTCCTGAATAAAGTGGATCTGTGTCACTGAACGTGGTCCCCGGAGTCAGGTATTTGCGTCTCCGTCATCCTCACCCCTGGCAGGACTTGTCCACAACTGGTGCCCAACATTGGGCAGGGACCTAACCGGCATCCAAGGGACAGGTGAGTGACCCTCCGCAATGGGAAACCTCCTCCCCTACTCTCAAGCTCCACAGGCTCGAGCCCTGCACGCCCTATTGCAGAGTAGGCAATTAAAGTTAGTGAAAAGGATCTCTGTACTTACGGGGAGATCCTCTCTGGTTTCAATCCCTGGATTAGGGATGTGCCTCTCTGGGACCCAGACACTTGGGCCCGAGCTCTCTGATGCATTCGTTCGGCCGAGGTGCATGGGCATCAAACGTTCCTTCTCAGCCTCACTCCTGCCTTATTGGGAATACATGCCTGCTTGGCCAGTGCTCCTCCTGGGGACCCTCCGCCAGTGCCAAAGATATTACAGGTTGCCTCTCTCTCTGAGGAGCCACTACCTTCCTATCTGCCCCACTCCACTAAGGAAGAAAGTAGTTTAGCCACCAAGTTTGATGGACTTGCAGCTGAGAGTGCAGAAATAAAACCAACTGAAGTGCTAACTGTGCCATCAGCTCTGCCACTGGAAAGAGTGGAAGTCGCTACTTTTGCATTCCCTGCTGGGGCTCAATGCCCCACCCCTGCCTCTCAGAAGCCATTTTCTACCCTAGCTTTAACTCCAACAGGTGTTCCTGCTGCAGACCCATGGGCCAACCTATACGCCCCCATGTGTCTTTTTTCTTTCTGTCTGTCTTGTTTATTTTTCTGTATCTCTTGCTCTCTCTCTCCCCTACCCCTCTCTCTGAAATGATGCTGGAAGGACCCATCCATGGCACAGTGGCAGGGATCAGACCCTCTTCAAACCCAAGGGAGAGGCTATGCTTGTGTTTTTCAGCCAATTTGGATCCCAGGAACCCCCAAACCCGCTTGACAGGATTTCTTGGGCAATGACTAAGTGGTTCAGTCTTTACCTGTCCAAAGCCATGGCCCTGGCCTTCTCCACACCAACTACACCTGAGGGGAGGAGGTCCTCAGCACTCCAGAAGAAGACCTCGCAGCCGGTGTGCACACCCCATCACCTGGGGGGATGTGGAGGCTTTAGCGTGGCAGGCCCAGAGAATTGCCCCTGATGGGCCCCCAGGCCTTGGTGCTCTGTTCTTGCTTATATGTGCTATAGTAACTGCTGACACCCAGATGCAGGCAGCAGCAGCCCAGGGCTCAAGCCTGGCAGTGCGAGCTGGTGTTTTCAGTTCATCTTTGGAGAATGAGGAGAATTGGGCCTTAGTTGCGATTCGCAGTCTCCAGAGGTAAACGGCGGCAGCTGTGGCAGGAGGATGAATGAAAGCCAGGCTTACATTGCCGAGTGGCTGCTGGAATAGCAAGGAGTGCCTGCTAAGCCGCTGGTGGGTTTGCTGACATTTTAAGACATAGAGGTAGATGCTATCATGCTCTTCAGAGCAGAGATGGAAATGCTGACTCCCATTGCTACATGCTCCTTTTTGGGACAGTGCAAGACCTGCCATGATGGCAGGGATGAGGGGGGAGGCTGAGGCCCCATGTGCATGGACTGATTTCCTGGATTATGACGAGAGCGGGCACTTGCTCGTTTGTTGGACGGACTTACGGATTTTGGACAATGTGAAATACCCTGAAGGGGGTGGGGGTGGCTTTGCTGGAGGCCCTTCCCGTGCCCCGGGAAGCTTTTCCCATGGCTAAAAAGAAGGCTGAGACATTTTGTGCTTTTGGCAAAGTGCTCATATACTGGTAAAATGTATCTTTGTAATTGTTGAAATTGTATGATTTGTCATGTTGCTGTAATTTGTGTAATGTGCCTTGCAACCATATGCAGTATGCAGCCCATGGCAAGCCATCCATTCTGTGTTTGGATGCTGGGACCTTTGTGGGAAGGGGTGTGCATGGACCTACATCCATTTTTTACAATCAAAATGTAACTGTGTTTAATGGTATCTAGAAGGTCTCTGTAACACAATGGGAGGGAAATGACATTCCGACTCCTAGGAGGAATCCCCTGTTTAATACCCCTGTTCTATTTCCTAACTAGTCAAACATTACAGAAGCTTGTCTCATTGTTTAATTCAGCTAATCTATTAGCATATAGTATAATAGGTATTATAGTTGTTTTAGCTCTACTAGGGTTTCGTTGCATAGTGCCTAGCATTCAGAAGTTACAACAGCAAGCTGTTCTTCATCAAGTCCAATTGGCCTTAAATAAAAGAGAAAGAGGAGATGTGGGTGGAGCACAGAGTGCATTCCTAGCAGCTGTGGCTAATGCAATGCTGTGAGAATACTCCAGCTCCCAGAAGCCTCCTGGGTATACCCAGAAAGGAAGCTCGCCTGCTATAAGAAAGTGACTTAGTGCCAACCATGCAGCTACCTGATCATTTCAGCAATTGGCTATGAAGGACATGCTATAACACCCTATAGGCTAAACCTGTGTATATAAGCTAGCTTACTTCCTGAATAAAGTGGATCTGCGTCATTGAACCTGGTCCTCAGAGTTGGGTTTTGTGTTGTTGTTGTTTTTTTTTTTTTTTTGTATTTTTCCAAAGCTGGAAACGGGGAGAGACAGTCAGACAGACTCCCACATGTGTCTGACTGGGATCCACCTGACACGCCCACCAGGGGGCGACACTCTGCCCACCAGGGGGCGATGCTCTGCCCCTCTGGGGCGTCGCTCTGTTGTGACCAGAGCCACTCTAGCACCTGGGGCAGAGGCCAAGGAGCCATCCCCAGCGCCCGGGCCATCTTTGCTCCAATGGAGCCTCGCTGCGGGAGGGGAAGAGAGAGACAGAGAGGAAGGAGAGGGGGAGGGGTGGAGAAGCAGATGGGCGCTTCTCCTGTGTGCCCTGGCCGGGAATCGAACCCAGGACCCCTTGCATGCCAGGCTGACGCTCTACCACTGAGCCAACCGGCCAGGGCCTAGAGTTGGGTTTTGCGTCTCCGTTGTCCTCACCCCTGACAGGACTTGTCCACAAAGGAAACTGCCTCCTGGACCATTACCCAGGGTCATCAAGGTTAAATAATGTGCCCAGGGTCATGTAGGCAAATGGTGGCACTGCCCTGAGCTGTCTTACAAAATTACATGAAGATTTATAGCAAAAATTTAAAAAATATGTTCCATAATGCTTGCTTAATAACACTCTGTTCTTGGCCCTGGACGATTGGCTCAGCAGTAGAGCATTGGCCCTGGCATTTGGAACTCTTGGGTTTGATTCCCAGTCAGGGAACACAGAAGAAGCACCCATCTGCTTCTCCACCCTTCCCCCTCTTCTTCCTCTCTATCCTTCTCTTTCCCTCCTGCAGCCAAGGCTCTATTGGAGCAAAGTTGGCCCAGGTGCTGAGGATGACTCCATGACTTCCATCTCAGGCATTAAAATGGCTCTGGCCACAAAGGAGCAATGCCCCAGATGGGCCAAGCATTGCCCCTGGTGGGCATGCCAGGTGGATCCTGGTCAGGCTCATGTGGGAGTCTGTCTGACTGTCTTCCCATTTCTAACTTTGGAAAAATACAAAAAATAAATAAAAATAACACTTTGTTCTCAAGTGGACAATAAACAAAAAGAATGAAAGAATAATAAATTATCCATTTTTAATTACTCAATAATATTTAAATAAAAGATAGTAGTTATCTTATTAAATCTAAATGAACAACAGTGAAGGGAAATCTCCTAGAGCTGAAAACAGGGAAAAAGAAAGAGGCCTAGGAAATGCTAAGACTGCTCTTCTCAATTTTCAAAGAAAAAATTAATACAAGAACATTGGTAGATTTTGAAGTGGTGAGTGAGTCATGAAAGTGGATCCTTCCCCACAACCCCTTTCTCTAAGGATAAGAATAAAAGAGGGAAGTTGAGAAGCACAGATTCTAACAGGGAATGGTGTCCAACTTTCCCTATCACCATCAATTTTTAGACCGTCTAATTTAGATGGGGCCACAATACTATTCAGATTGTAAGTTTTTAAAATGTGTCCTCCCAATATACTTCAGGGGCTGCCATGGCAGTTGGAAGATGAATATAAGCAGTTAGGTCTCCAGTGAAAAATCCTTTAACCACTCCTGTCCCTGCCATCCTTGCTAGCTTCAGTCCACAAGAACAACTCTGCTGTTTTTCTTTTACATGTCAGGTTTTAATTTAAGGTTTTAATTGAAAAAAAGTAATTGCTGCTTAAAATAATTAGAAAACCACTAATTTATGCTAATACCTTTATCATACAAATTGAGGAAACAGAGGTTCAAAGAGGAAAAAGGATTTGTTCAAGATCACATAGTAAATGAGTCAGTAGCACATTCAATCAGACCAAGGCTAATGAAGATTGTTTCTACATGACTTCAATCCAGTTATCACTCGGCATCAAGTTCATAGCCTTCCCTGCCAGTAGCCTTGGGATAGATAGGGCAAGAACCAACATTATAACTAAAGGGTGTAGCTGTGGAAGAGGACCTACTACCTGTGTGCTCATGGTGCCTTAAGATAAGAGACACCCCCCATAATTGCTTGGTATCTAGGACTGGATTGTGTAGATCTAACATCCTTGGTCTGGCAAACCCCCACCTCACCCCTACATCTAGGGTACTTAATCCCCTAAGGAGATTTTTATGCACTCAAAATACATTTTCAACTTGAAATACAAGCTTATCCATCCTAGTTGACTACAGATTAAAACTAGAGAAGGAATAATAACTGTCTTCCAGGACAGAGAAGAATTTTGACTGCTGCAACAGCAAAGTGATGACAGCAGCTATGATTGAGTAATTATTATCTTTTGTATTGATTGTTCTGAGGGTAGGGAGAGATGGATTTGTTGTTCCACTTATTTACGAATTCATTGGTTGCTTCTTGTATATGTCTTAACAGGGAACCAATCCTACAACTTGGGCATATTGTGAAGATGCTCTAACCAACTGAGATACCCTGCCAACCCTCACTTAAATAATTCTTTCAGATCATGCTCATTTGCCAGAAAATTACAAAATTCTGCTTTATTCACAGGCCTAAGTCATTGGACGCAAAGATAATGGGAGAAAACCCTTGGACTATAAGTGCTGTATGGCCTGTGCTTCTCTGAAGTGAAGGAAATAAAATTTCTAGTAGTCGTTGACTCCACTCAAGCAAAATCTAGTGTTAGCAAACATGTGATGTAGCAGTTAGGAGCAAAGTCCCTCTAAAGTTAAATTGCTTTGGTTAAAATCCAAGTTTTGTCACTTGCTAGTTGTATATCTTAGGCAAACTATTGAATCTTTCTGCACCTCAAGTTTTTTACATGTAAAATAGAAATAAGAATATATATCATGGGGTAGTTGTGAGGATTAAATGACCTGATATATATCAATATCACTTAGCTCAGTGCCTAGGGTTACAGTAAGTAACATGTAAGAATTAGCTGTTATAATTATCTTGTTCTCCAGCTCTTGGAACAAATCTAGAGTCCTAAAAACCAGAGCTGAGTCAGGGGACTACCTATTCATGAAGCAATTCCTGGGAAAGGGTAGAAGACAAAATATGGAAATTATCATTTATCTGGTCCCTGTTCTGTGGCACATATACTGTTCTTATATAAAGTTATATGATTAAATTCTCAAATTTTTGCAAGGTATGTATTATATAGCTTATTTATTTATTTATTTATTTATTTATTTATTTATTCATTTCTTTGGTGAGAAGAAGGGAGGCAGAGACAGACTTCTGCAAGTGCCCTGACTGGGATCTTCCCAGCAAGCCCACTGGGGCATGATCTTCTCCTCGTCTGGGACATTGCTGTATTGCTCTGAAACTGAGCTCTTCTTAGCAACTGAGGCAGAGGCTATGGAGCCATCATCAGTGCCTGGGACCAACTTGCTTTAATCAAGGCATAGCTGCAGTAGGGGAAGAGAGATAGTGAGATAGAGAGAAATGAGAAAGGGAGGTGTGGAGAAGCACATGCCTCTCCTATGTGCACTTATGGGGACTGAACCCAGGACATCCACACACCAGGTTGACACTCTGCCACTGAGCCAACCAGCCAGCGATACCTGTAATTTTTATATGAGGAAATTGTAGCTGAGAAAAGTTTAATAATTCTTAAAAGTTTACCCAGAATTAGGAGTCAAACTGATATATCTGTGCACTAAGTTTCATGCATGTTATTTCCACTTATGGACAAATAAAGTTGATAGAAACTCACATGACAGAATTACCATTGAAGATGTACTAACAGTGAATTAGAGATATTGTCATTTTGGCTGTGCTTCAAAATGTGAAACCCTCAAAACAGAAGAAAAGTTATGAGAAACCCTTATGTCCTGTTTTAGCATCTCAACTGTCTAGCCTTCTCCCAGTGTTATTTAATGACCATGCCCAATTCCATCTCTATTTTCTGGGTAATCAAGATGAAAGATGTGAATCAAGAGAAATCCCCAGAAAATAACCTGAATGAATCAGATATAACCAAATTACTGGATGCAGAGTTTAAAATAATGATTGTTAGGATGCTCAAAGATATTAGAACAACAATAGATGGTCATTATGAACACCTAAATAAAGAGATAGCAAATAAAAAAAAAGACATTGAAATAATAAAAAAGATTCAGTCAGAAATGACAAATACAATATCAGAAATGAAGAACACAATGGAAGAAATTAAAACCAGGATGGATGAAGCCGAGAATTGAATCAGCAAGTTAGAGGGCAAGATAAATGAAGGCACAGAGGCAGAGCAGAAAAAAGAAAAGAGACTCAAAAAGTCTAAGAAAATTCTAAGAGACCTCTGTGACAACATGAAGAGAAAGAACATTCACATCATAGGTGTTCCTGAAGAAGAAGAGAAAGAATAAGGGATAAAGACTTTGTTCAAATATATCATAGCTGAAAACTTCCCTAAATTAAGGCAGGAAAACATCTCACAAGTTCAAGAAGAACAGAGAACTCCATTAAAGAGAAACCCAAGGAAATCTACACCAAGACACATCATTATTAAAATACCAAAGCTAAGTGAAGAAGAGGAAATATTAAAAGCTGTTAGAGAAAAAAAAGGCTATCACCTACAAAGGAGCACCCATAAAGATAACTTCTGACTTCTCAACAGAATCACTTGAAGCCAGAAGAGAATGGCAAGGAATTTTCAAAGTAATGCAGAACAAGAGCCTACAACCAAGACTACTTTATCGAGCAAGGCTATCATTTAAAATTGAAGGAGAAATAAAAAGCTTTCTAGACAAAAGAAATCTCAAGGAATTCACTACAACCAAACCAAGGCTGCAAGAATTGCTAAGGGACCTGTTGTAAACAGATCAAAGGGGGAAAGGAATATAGCAAAAGAGGAATACAGTTTTAAAGAATAAAATGGCAATAAACAACTACATATTGATAATAACCTTAAATGTAAATGGACTAAATGATTTGATCAGAAGACACAGGGTAGCTGCATGGATAAGAAAACAGGATTTGTGGGGTATATACCCAGTAGAGGGATTGCTGGGTCATAAGGTAGTTCTATTTTCAGTTTTTTGAGGAACCACCATACTTTCTTCCATAATGGTTGTACTACTTTACATTCCCACCAACAGTGGATGAGGGTTCCTTTTTCTCCACAACCTCTCCAACATTTGCTATTACCTGTCTTGTTAATAATAGCTAGTCTAACAGGTGTGAGGTGGTATCTCATTGCAGTTTTGATTTGCATTTCTCTAATAACTAAAGAAGATGAGCATCTTATCATATATCTGTTGGCCGTTCGTATTTCTTCCTGGGAGAAGTGTCTGTTCATATCCTCTTCCCATTTTTTTATTGGATTGTTTGTTTGTTTGTTGTTGAGTTTTATGAGTTCTTTGTATATTTTGGATATTAGGCCCTTATCTGAGCAGGTGTTTAAAAATATCATTTCCCAATTAGTTGGCTGTCTGTTTATCTTGTTATCAATTTCTCTTGCTGAGCATAAACTTCTTAGTCTGATGTAGTCCCATTCATTAATTTTTGCTTTCACTTCTCTTGCCTGTGGAGTCAAATTCATAAAATGCTCTTTAAAGCCCATACACTATGGAATACTACTCAGCCATAAGAAATGATGACATCGGATCATTTATAGCAAAATGGTGGGATCTTGACAACATTATACGGAGTGAAATAAGTAAATCAGAAAAAACCAGGAACTGCATTATTCCATACGTAGATGGGACTTAAAAGTGAGACCAAGAGACATTGATAAGAGTGTGGTGGTTATGGGGGGAGGGGGGAGAGGAAGAGGGAAGGGGGAGGGAGAGGGGCACAAAGAGAACTAGATAGAGAGGGACAGGACAATCTGACTTTGGGTGATGGGTATGCAATATAATTGAATGATAAGATAACCTGGACATGTTATCTTTGAATATATGTATCTTGATTTACTGATGTCACCCCATTAAAAATAAATACAATAAAAAAAATGTCAAAATAAAAAAAAATAAAAAAAAAGAAAACAGGATTTATACATATGCTGTCTACAAGCGACACACCTTAAAAAAAAGATGCACATAGACTGAAGATAAAAGGATCAAAAAATATATGACACAAATGGAAATGAAAAAAAAGCTTTGTTAGAAATACTTACATCAGACAAAATGGACTTTAAAACAAAGGCTATAGTAAGAGATAAAGAAGGTCACTACATAATGATAAAGGGAGCAATCCAACAGGAAGATATAACCATCATGAATTACTATGCACCTAATATAGAAGCACCTAAATATATAAAACAGACTTTGATGAATTTAAAGGGTGAGATCAACAGTAATACTATAATAGTAGGGGATTTCAATACCACACTATCATCACTAAATAGATCCTCAAGAAAGAAAATTAACAGAGAAACAGCAGACTTAAAGGATACACTAGATTAACTAGATTTAATAGATATCTTCAGAACCTTTCACCCTAAAGCAGCAGAATATACAATCTTTTCAAGTGCTCATGGTACACTCTCTAGGATAGATCACATGTTAGGGTACATAAGTGATCTTAACAAATTTAAGCAGATTGAAATTATATTGAACACTTTCTCTGATCACAAGTGCATGAAACTAGAAATCAACCACAACAGAAAACCTGAAAATACTCAAACATTTTGAAACTAAATAGCATGTTATTAAATAATGAATGGATTAACATTGAGATCAAAGAAGAAATAAAAATATTCCTAGAAATGAATGATAATGAGCATACAACAACTCAAAATTTATGGGACACAGCAAAAGCAGTCCTGAGAGAAAAGTTCATAGCACTACAGGCATACCTTAAGAAGCTAAAAAAAGCTCAAATAAACAACTTAACCCTGCATCTAAAAGAATTAGCAAAAGAACAGCAACTAAAGCCCAGAGGTAATACAAGGAAGAAATTAATAAAGATCAGAGTGGAAATAAATGACATAGAGCCTAAAGAAAGAACACAGAGGATCAATGAAATCAGGAGCTGGTTCTTTGAAAAGGTAAACAAGGTTGATGAACCTTTAACCAGACTTACCAAGAAAAAAAGAGAGAGGACTCAAATAAATAAATTTAGAAATTAGAGTGGAGAAATAACAACTGATACAAGAGAAATACAAAATATTGTAAGAAAATACTATGAAGAACTGTATGCCAAAAAACTACACAACCTAGATAAAATGGACAAATTTCTTGAAACATATAATCTTCCAAAAATTAATCTGGAAGAATCAGAAAACCTAAACAGACTGATTACAACAAATAATATCGAAACAATTATAAAAATCTCCCCCAAAAAGAAAAGTCCTGGGTCTGATGGCTTCACAAGTGAATTCTACCAAATATTCAAAAAAGTACTACCTTCTATCCTTCTCAAACTATCTCAAAAAATTCAAGAGGATGGAAGATTTCCAAGCTCTTTTTATGGGGTGAGAATAATTCTGATTCCAAAACCAGGCAAAGACAACACAAAGAAATAAAATTACAGGCTAATATCCCTGATGAATATAGATGCTAAAATCCTCAACAAAATATTAGCAAACTGAATCCAGCAATATATGAAAAAAATCATACAGCACAATCAAGTGGGATTTATTCTTGGGAGGCAAGGTTGGTACAATATTCGCAAATCAATCAATGTGATTCATCACATAAACAAAAGGAAGGAGAAAAACCACATGATAATTTCAATAGATGCAGAAAAAGCATTTGACAAAATCCAACACCCACTCATGATCAAAACTGTCAGAAAAGTGAGAATACAGGGAACATATCTCAACATGATAAAGGCCATTTATGACAAACCCGCAGCCAACATCCTACTCAATGGGCAAAAATTAAAAGCAATCTTCTAAAGATCAGGAACAAGGCAGGGGTCCCCCCTTTCACCACTCTTATTCATCATAGTTCTGAAAGTTCTAGCTATATTAATCAGACAAAAAAAAAAGAAATAAAAGACATCCAAGTTGAAAAAGAAGTAGTAAAGCTATCATTATTTTCAGATGCTATAATATTGTATATATTGATAGAAAACCCTAAAGTCTCAGTCAAAAAACTACTGGACCTGATAAATGAATTCAGCAAGTTGGCAGGATATGAAATTAGTACTCAGAAATCAGAGGCATTTTTATACAATAACAATGAACTGTCAGAAAGAGAAATTAAGGAAGCAATCCCCTTTACCATTGCAACCAAAAAAATAAAGTACCTAGGAATAAATTTAACCAGGGATATTAAAGACTTGTAGTCGGAAAATTATAAAACATTGGCAAAAGAAATCAGGGAAGATACAAACAAGGGGAAGCATATACCGTGCTCATGATTAGGAAGAATAAACATCACTAAAATGTCTATATTATCCAAAGCAATTTATAAATTTAATGCAATACTAATTAAAATACCAATGACATACTTTAAAGATATAGAACACATATTTCAAAAATTTATATGGAACCAAAAGAGAACATGAATAGTCTCAGCAATCTTGAAAAGGAAGAATAAAGTTGGAGTTATTACACTTCTGGATATCAAGTTATACCAAAAGGCCATTGTACTCAAAACAGCCTGGTAGTGGCATAAGAACAGCATATAGATCAATGGAAAAGAACAGAGAACCCAGAAATAAACCCACAGCTTTATGGACAACTGATATTTGACAAAGGAGGTAAAAGGATACATTGGAGTAAAGACAGCCTCCAGGACATTCTCAAGTGTTAGAACCAATTCTTTTGAGGCTTAATTGGGCAATTGAACACCACACAAAATTTAAGGACAGCAACAAGTGTAGAGCCAGAAAAAAAAATGTTGGTGGATATTATCTGAAACACCAAAGATATTGTAGTTGTGAATAAATTTCAGTTTCCTTTATCCTTTGCCTATTCTTCTCTGAAGCAGTACTTCTGGGCATGGGAAAACCAGGGCTTGCTATATCTTTGCCTGTGATATAAAATATTTATTCTGCTTCTAGGAGTGAATTAATAGGGGCTGGCAAATAGACATCCTACTCTTTGTATATCAGTGGCAGTTCATGGGATTGGAGAGAGAAATGTGGACTGAGCTATGGAAGAAATTGTAAGTAGAGAAGCAGTAGTCTAGTTTGGGAAAAGGCAGATAGAGACATAGATTATGGAGAAATTTTCATATAGGCAGGAAGACATTGGCTGGGTACCAATGAGTTATATTAAATTTACAAATTAGGGACCAACACATGCACATAACACAGCATAAATAGTGACACTGCGAAAATAGAAAATAGTAATGTCGGGCAAACAAAGAGAGAATTTCAACTAGCTGTTAAAATAGCTTGAACAAACTTCCTACATCAAACATAGCAATAGTACACTATTGGGGGGAAATTAAGTGTGAGTGGAGGGTGTTTTTCGTCTTGAGAAAGGTAAAAGGTCCTGGGTTCAAGCTACAGCTACTTAACCACCCCCCTTAAGTCCCAAGTGCCTCAGAGTGCCCAGACTGCTGTTGACATTCAGTAAAGAATATTTATTATTATGCTCATAGAATGAGACAGGCAGGAGTCATGAATCTTGGCAGGAAAACAAGGCCAAAAGATTTGCTTTGACTAAATGTCATATAACTTGAAAGGTTTATTGCTGAACTGATTATGTAATGTAACTTTGAAAGAGCAGTATTTAAGATAAAGATTTGAAGCCCTTAGGCAGGTTTGGAAAGAGAGTTGAGGAAAGGACTGATGTATTAATACACCGTTTAAAAACTGCCTACCTTTTAAACCTAGCTTCAGACTATAAAGCAGGAAGGGCATGGTAAAGGCACTAATTTGGAGTCAGAAGACCTGGAATCAGCCAATGACTCACAGTGACTTCAGGCAAGTTTTTTCTTTTCTCTGTATATATGTGTCCAATACAAACTGGGTAGAGACGAGGGAGCAGGAGATAGACTTAAAAATCACTATGGGACTTTCAGATTTGTAATATTAGGTTTTAGAATAACCTTATTTCCACACTTAGGTGTTAGACTCGTCACAAACCTCCAGAACTCCAAAGAACTTAAGTGGATTAACCCTTCAGGTGAACATTTCTCCCTTGGTCCCTATCCATTTTCTCTTGGTTATATCCAGTTTCTTTTGGCCTATTTCAGTAGTTTTCTACTCTGAAAGTCCTTTAGACTCACACAGGAAACTTTAAAACTGCCAAGGATCCGATAGATTCTGACTTAAAAGGTCCCTTAATGATTCCCACGTGCAGCCAGGGTAAATCACCACTGGCTTAGACAAACTTTCGGGTGTACTCCATTCAAATATGCTTAACTTCCTCAGCCTTGGTGTCTTGCCCTATATGTTATCGCAGGAGTCCCCAAACCTTTTACACAGGGGACCAGTTTACTGTCCCTCAGACCATTGGAGGGCCGGACTATAAAAAAAAACTATGAACAAATCCCTATGCACACTGCACATATCTTATTTTAAAGTAAAAAAGAAAAAAAAAAAACGGGAACAAATACAATAGTTAAAATAAAGAACAAGTAAATTTAAATCAATAAAGTGACCAGTATTTCAATGGGAACTATGGGCCTGCTTTTGGCTAATGAGATGGTCAATGTGCTCCTCTCACTGACCACCAATGAAAGAAGTGCCCCTTCCAGAAGTCCGGTGGCGGCTGGATAAATGGCCTCAGGGGGCCACATGCGGCCCGTGGGGTGTAGTTTGGGGGCCCCTGCTTATTGTCTTAACATTACTCAATGGTCCTTTGATCACTCACTTTCTGCCCATAAGTTTATTATTTTGACACTGATTAGTTTTTGAAATTAAGTCTCCTAATCACCTGAGCCAGGATTCATTTTTAGGACTCTTATCTCTAGGAACTTAGGTAATTGATGTTAAATTGATTTCCATATGTTGATTCATAGCCTTGCAATGATAATAAAATACATTACTAATGCATATCATATTAATTCATATTTTGTACTATTTGGTGAGGGTTTGAACATATGTTCATCTGTAAGTATCTAAGTTTATTTAATTCTTACTTAATTCCTTCTTTTTAAAACAGCATTATAGAAATATAATCTCCATACCATAATATTCACCCATTTAAAGCATACAATTCAATGGTTTTGGATATATTCACAGATATGTATGACCATCAACACAGTCAAGTTTAGAACATTTTTCATCATTTCTAAAAGAAATTCAGTACTCTTTACCAATAGCCCACCTAGCCCCTATAATCAAACCCACACATGTTCTGTGTCTATAGATTTGCCTGTGTTGAGCTTTCATATGAATGGAATCACATTATGAAATCTTCTGTGACTGGTTTCTCTGACTTAGCTTACTTTTTTAGGCTTTATCATGTTACAACACATTGTAGTACTTCATTCTTTTTCATGATGGAATAATATTGCACTGTACAGACATACCACAATTTCTTTATTCATCCATCAATGGACATTTGGATTGTTTCTGCCTCTTAGCTATTATGAATAGTGATGCTATAAACAAATTTCTGTCTGGACATATTTTATTTCTTCTGGGTATATACCTAAGAGTGGAATTACTGAATCAATGATATCCTGTGTTTGATTATTTGAAAAAATTCCAGACTGTTTTCTTTTTTTTTAATTATAATTTTATTTTTTTAATGGGGCGACATCAATAAATCAGGTTACATATATTCAAAGATCAACAAGTCCAGGTTATCTTGTCTTTCAATTATGTTGCATACCCATCACCCAAAGTCAGATTGTCCTCTGTCACCTTCTATCTAGTTTTCTTTGTGCCCCTCCGCCTCCCCCTTTCCCTCTCCCTTTCCCCCCTCCCCCCGTAACCACCACACTCTTATCAATGTCTCTTAGTTTCACTTTTATGTGCCACCTACGTATGGAATAATGCAATTTCTGTTTTTTTCTGATTTACTTATTTCACTTCGTATGATGTTTTCAAGATCCCACCATTTTGCTGTAAACGATCCGATGTCATAATTTCTTATGGCTGAGTAGTATTCCAAAGTGTATATGTGCCACATCTTCTTTATCCAGCCCAGACTGTTTTCATCCACAGCGTATTAGAGTTCTAATTTCTCCACATCTTTGCCAACACTTTTTGATTTATCTATCCATCTTAGTGTGTGTGAAGTGGTATCTTATTATGGTTTTGATTTCTATTTTTCAGGTAATTAATTATATTGATAATCTATTCATGTGCTAACTTGATATTTATATATCTTCAAAGAAATGTCTACTCAGATCCTTTACCCATTTTTAAACTGAGTTTTTTATCTTTCTATTATTGAGTTGTAGGAGTTCTTTATTAAAGTATAAGTGCTCAGCAGTTAGCTTTTTTGATTGTAATGTAAGTTCCTGACAGTAAGATTTTGATTGCTGAGGCATCCACTTCAAAAACACCCATTTCATTCCTCTCCAATAAAAACATTGCCAGCTACACAAGTAGATAAAGAGCCAGACAATCTCACTCATGAAATGGTAAAGTTTTTCTTTTTTTTAGAAAGCTCTGGTTGACCTAGATAAATGATTGTTTGACATCTCGATTTTCCCTTCCCATGCTCAAGTTCCACTCTTATGTTTTGAATTCATCAATAAAGAGTGTAATTGCAAAGTCCTAAGCAACCTACTCTTCACCCAAATAAATGCAGACCCCTATCTTCTCTTCTTTACTCTTCTCTTCTCTTCTCTTCTCTTCTCTTCTCTTCTCTCCTCTCCTCTTCTATCTTCTCCTCTTCTCTCCAATTATCTCTTCTTCTCTCTCTCCATACTATGTGGCATGTGGGCCCAGGTGTGCTTGTATCCTCTGAGACCTGTAAATAATAAACTTGTTTATTTTGAAATTCCCTGATGAATGTTACTGAGATACATCTTGCATTCATAATAAGAGAACCACAAAGGCTTATTCAGTCACAACATTGGCTATGGTAAAGGAAATGTCAGTGGGAACTGGCTACAGTCATATGTGCTGTGCCCATGTAAAGCCAGTAGCCACGGCCACCTAGCCCATGCAGGTCCACATTTGATTTGGACAGACGGTAATGAAACAACAGAGCCAAGAACCAGTGGGCCATTAGCTTTAATCCTAGCTTGCACCCGGCGGGCAAGAAATACACACAGTGGGAAACACTTCCTTTTCCATTCAGGGCTCTCAAAGCCACTAACTTATCCGAGTTTCCTAGAATCAAAGGTTTCTACCTCACCAGCCTTATTCACCTCTGTTCCCCATTTCCTTTTCTCTGCACAAAATGGCTTCTCCTTCAGACCTCTACCATCTTGGATGCCTCTCCTCTCCTCCACATGGCCTTTCTCTGCTCTCCTATAGCATGGGCTCCTCTGCCCCATTTTATAGTATAGAAATCAAAACCTTTAATCCAATATACAAACAAAGAAGTCTCTGATACAAAGTCACTTATCTGAGGCATAATGGGATTCCTCATGAGAGTGCATCACCCCTCACCATGAAATAGTCAAGGGTGTGAGGAAAAGCTTAGTTTTAAAACTAAACCTTAAGCTATAAGGATCCTGCCTGCTTACAGCCTGTCCCCCAAACTCAATGCAAACTATAAGCGAGCACACATATATATCATATTTACAAACTTATTTGACCAACAGCTCATATCACTGATAAGGTAAGTGCCTCCTGGCATTGCTAGCAGACAGCATCTTTATTAATAAGCTAAAGCTGGAACAAAAGGCATATATTCTAGGCACAAGTCCCTTATCACATATACAGTTTGCAATATTTTTGTTCATTATTTGGGTTGTTTTTTCATTTCCTTGATGGTATGTTTTGAAACACAGAAGCTTTTTTAAAAATTTTTGATAAAGTTTGGTTTTATATATAAGAACTCTTTGCCAAATCCAAAGTCATGAAGAATTACTCTTATATTTTATATAAGAGTTTTATAGATTTTGTTCTTACTCTTAGTCCTCTGACACATTTTGAGGTCCCATGCTATCCTTTTTCATGTGTCTGTCATTTGTTAGTGGTGAAACAGCACCAGAATGTTATCAATGATTGGATCTTGGTTCAGCAACCTCAGTACTTCAGTTTTACTAGGGAGGAATTTATATCCAAGACCCAAGTACAAGCAAAAGTTTATTTAGAAAGCCACAGAGGTAAAAGAAGTGACCATGAAAGAAGTGAGCCAGCTGGACTGCATGGGCTCAGGAAACAATTACAGAGGCAAAAGAAGGGCCCTTGGATCTTAGAAAGAAATAAAAAAGAAATGCCTAAAGGAATAATGTGTGGGTGGAAAGAGAGAGAGAAAGCGCTAGGTCTGTTGTTTTGAAAGTTTTTAAAGGTAGGGATTGTCTCAGGGAAGGATAATAATAGAATGTTCATCAGTTTTCTAGGTATGTTCTTTCAGAGTCAGGTTCTCTACTGATTGATCAGTGCTAGGAGAGGGGCTATTAGTCATTGTATCTGGTCCTGATGTCAGTCATAGTGTTGCTCCATCTGGTTTTGCTGGTTTTTATGTGCCAGGAATTGAAACACAACTGAGGCCTAAATGTCATCTGTAGTTTGAACAAAACTGTCTCTGTGGTCAACAGACCTGAAGCTTTGTTCCTAAGATTATTTTATGCTAATTAGAAGCTCATTGTCCTGAGGTCTTATTGCCTAAGTGAGTTGTTGTGCAAAAGCTTGAATGAGAGTCATAAAAGGCTATTCTCCAATACCATATAAGAGGGTTTACCACATGACTAGTGACATACTAGGGGAGGAAAGGCCAGAGGAGGATCTTAACTTCATGACCAGTGGTATGAAAAGTCAGGGTTCTAAACAGCATAATCAGCAATGTGCCAGGGGAAGAAAGTGTGGACAAGTCCTGCCGGGGGTGAGGACAACGGAGACGCAAAGACCCAACTCCGGGGACCAGGTTCAGTGATGCAGATCCACTTTATTCAGGAAGTAAGCTAGCTTACATACATGGATTCAGCCTATAGGGTGTTACAGCGTGTCCTTCATAGCCAATGGCTGAAAAGATCAGGGAGCTGCATGGTTGGCGCTAAGTCACTTCCTTATAGCAGGCAAGTATCCTTCCTGGGTATGCCCAGGAGCAGTGGTCCCCAACATTTTTGGGCCACGGACCAGTTTAGTGTCAGAAAATATTTTCACGGACTGGCCTTTAGGGTGGGATGGATAAGTGCACAAAATAAAATTATGTGACCAGCATAAAAACTGTGGTATTTTAAAATATAATTGTCGAACTTACGAGACAAGCATCAAGAGTGAGTCTTAGATGGATGTAACAAAGGGAATTTGATCATTTTTTAAAAACAAAACATCGTTCAGACTTAAATATAAATAAAACGGGAATAATGTAAATGATTTATTCTTTCTCTGCAGACCGGTACCAAATGGCCCATGGGCCAGTACTGGTCCATGGCCTGTGGCCTAGGGGTGGGGGACCACTGCCCAGGAGGCTTCTGAGAGCAGGAGTATTCTCACAGCATTGCATTAGCCACAGCTGCTAGGAATGTGCTCTGCACTCCACCTACAAGAAAGGTCATCCTGGGGACAAGATCTTTAATTTTACATTTAATTTTTGTCCCTTATTAGGTACCTGGGGCTTTCTTCCCTGGTGATATTCCATAGCTGGCCCATCATTCCTAATCTGCTCATGCCTGTCTAACTGCCTACTTCACATTTGTCCACCACTTGTTGACAACATTTTTTTCCCTGCTGGATAGTCTTGAAACAGTTGTTGAAATTCAGTCAACCATAGTTGTATCAGTTTATTTGGAAACTCTCAGTTGTATTTCATGGATCAATATGTTTATGCTTTTGCCACTTGATTACCATTGCATTGTAGTAAGCTGTACTATCAGGATGTGTCTCTGCTTCTACTTCCTTCTTCATTATCAAGACTGTTTTGGCTATTCTAAATCCCTGCAATTCCATATAAAAGTTATAATCACCTTCTCAAATTCTAAAAACAATTCAGCTGCAAATCTGATGAGTATTATATTGAAACTAGATTAATTTAAGACATGTTGTCATCTTAACAATATTGTCTTCTGTTCCATGGACACAATTTTTTTCTGTGTGTCAGAGACAGAAAGAAACAGAGAGGGGGGCAGATAAGGACAGACAGTCATGAAGGGAGAGAGATGAGAAGCATCAATTCTTTGTTGCAGCACCTTAGTTGTTCATTGATTGCTTTCTCATGTGTGCCTTGACCAGGGGGCTACAGCAGAGTGAGTGGCCCCTTGCTCAAGCAAGCAACCTTGGGCTTAAGATGGTTCACCTTGCTCAAACCAGATGAGCCTGTGCTTAAGCCAGCGACCCCACGGTTTCAAACCTGGGTCCTCCACATCCCAGTCCAATGCTCTATCCACTGCTCTACTGCCTGGTCAGGCCACAATTATTTTTTAATTTATTTAGATGTTGAGTTTGTCAAATATATTTCTGTTTCTATTGAAATGATCATGTGATCCTATTTTTTTATGTTAAAGCAACCTTATATCCTGGAATAAGCCCAATTTTATCATGGTGTATAATTCTCCTTATACATTACTAGATTCAGCTGGATGGTATTTTTTTTTCTGAAGTGAGAAGTGGGGAGATAGAGAGACAGACTCTTGCATGGGCTGGAACAGGATCCATCCAGCACAACCACTAAGGGGTGATGCTCTGCCCATCTGGGCCATTGCTCTGTTGCAACTGAAGCCATTCTAGCACCTGAGGTGGAGCCATGGAGCTATTCTCAGTGCCTGGGGCCAACTTTGCTCCCATGGAGCCTTGGCTGCAGGAGGGGAAGAGAAAGACAGAGAGAAAGGAGAGGGAAAGGGGTGGAAAAGCAGATGGACACATCTGCTGTGTACCCTGACCGAGAATCAAACCCGAAACTTCCACACTCCAGGCTGATGCTCTACCCCTGAGCAAAATGAGCAGGGCCTAGATGGTATTTTTTTTTTAGAATTTTTTATTTTGTCCCTATAGGACATATTAGGCTGCAGTTTTCTTGAGATGTCTTTCTCTACTTTTGTTATCAGAGTGATACTGGCCTCATACAATGATATGGAAAGTAACCTCTCATCTTCTATTTTTTTTTGTTTTCTTTTTTTTAGTTTTTTTTAATAATTTTATTTTTAATGGGGCGACATTAATAAATCAGGATACATATATTCAAAGACAACAACTCCAGGTTATCTTGTCGTTCACTTATGTTGCATACCCATCACCCAAAGTCAGATTGTCCTCTGTCACCTTCTATCTAGTTTTCTTTGTGACCCTCCCCCTTTCCCTCTCCCTCTCCCCCCTCCCCCCGTAACCACCACACTCTTATCAATGTCTCTTAGTTTCACTTTTATGTCCCACCTACGTATGAAATAATGCAGTTCCTGGTTTTTTCTGATTTACTTATTTCACTTCGTATAATGTTATCAAGATCCCACCATTTTGCTGTAAATGATCCGATGTCATCATTTCTTATGGCTGAGTAATATTCCATAGTGTATATGTGCCACATCTTCTTTATCCAGTCATCTATTGACGGGCTTTTTGGTTGTTTCCATGTCCTGGCCACTGTGAACAATGCTGCAATGAACATGGGGCTGCATGTGTCTTTACGTATCAATGTTTCTGAGTTTTTGGATTATATACCCAGCAGAGGGATTGCTGGGTCATAAGGTAATTCTATTTTCAGTTTTTTGAGGAACCACCATACTTTCTTCCATAATGGTTGTACTACTTTACATTCCCACCAACAGTGTATGAGGGTTCCTTTTTCTCCACAGCCTCTCCAACATTCGTTATTACCTGTTTTGTTAATAATAGCTCATCTAACAGGTGTGAGGTGGTATCTCATTGCAGTTTTGATTTGCATTGTCTAATAACTAATGAAGATGAGCATCTTTTTATATATCTGTTGGCCATTTGTATTTCTTCCTCGGAGAAGTGTCTGTTCATGTCCTCTTCCCATTTTTTAATTGGATTGTTTGTTTGTTTGTTGTTGAGTTTTATGAGTTCTTTGTATATTTTGGATATTAGGCCCTTATCTGAGCTGTTGTTTGAAAATATCATTTCCCATTTAGTTGGCTGTCTGTTTATTTTGTTATCAGTTTCTCTTGCTGGGCAAAAACTTCTTAGTAGGATGTAGTCCCATTCATTAATTTTTGCCTTCACTTCTCTTGCCATTGGAGTCAAATTCATAAAATGCTCTTTAAAACCCAAGTCCATGAGTATAGTCCTATGTCTTCTTCTATGCACTTAATTGTTTCAGGTCTTATGTTTAGATCTTTGATCCATTTTGAGTTAATTTTAGTACAGGGGGACAGACTGTAGTCCAGTTTCATTCTTTTGCATGTGGATTTCCAGTTTTCCCAGCACCATTTATTGAAGAGGCTTTCTTTTCTCCATTGTGTGTTGTTGGCCCCTTTATCAAAAATTATTTGACTATATATATGTGGTTTTATTTCTGAGTTTTCTATTCTGTTCCATTGGTCTGAGTGTCTATTTTTCTGCCAATACCATGCTGTTTTGATTGTCGTGGCCCTATAATATAGTTTGAAGTCAGGTATTGTAATGCCCCCAGCTTCATTCTTTTTCTTTAGGATTGCTTTGGCTATTCGGGCTTTTTATAGTTCCATATAAATCTGATGATTTTTTGCTCCATTTCTTTAAAAAATGTCATTGGAATTTTGATGGGATTTGCATTAAATTTGTATATTGCTTTGGGTAATATGGCCATCTTGACTATATATATTTACTCTTCCTAACCAAGAACAAGGTATATTCTTCCTCTCATTATATCTTTTTCTATTTCCCTTAACAATGGTTTATAGTTTTCATTATATAAGTCCTATACATTCTTTGTTATATTTATTCCTAAGTATTTTATTTTATTTTTTTGTTGTTGCAATCGTGAAGGGGATTGTTCTTTTGAGTTCATTCTCAAATGTTTCATTGTTGGCATATAAAAAGGCTATTGACTTCTGTATGTTAGCTTTGTATACTGCGAACTTACTGTATTGGCTTATTGTTTCTAGTAGTCTTTTTGTGGAGTCTTTGGGGTTTTCGATGTATAGGATCATATCATCTGCAAAAAGTGATACCTTTACTTCTTCTTTTCCGATATGGATGCCTTTTATTTCTTTGTCTTGTTTGATTGCTCTGGCTAGAACCTGTAGTACCACATTAAATAAGAGTGGAGAGAGTGGACAACCCTGTCTTGTTCCTGATTTAAGGGGGAAAGCCTTCAGTTTAGTGCCATTTAATATGATGTGAGCTGATGGTTTATTATATATGGCCTTTATCATGTTGAGGTATTTTCCTTCTATACCCGTTTTGTTGAGAGTCTTAAACATAAAATTGTGTTGTATTTTATCGAAAGCCTTTTCTGCGTCTATTGATAAGATCATGTGGTTTTTGTTCTTTGTTTTGTTGATATGGTGTATTACTTTAACCGTTTTACGTATGTTGAACCATCCTTGAGATTCTGGGATGAATCCCACTTGATCATGATGTATTATCTTTTTAATATGTTGTTGTATTCGATTTGCTAGTATTTTGTTTATTATTTTAGCATCTGTATTCATTAGAGATATTGGTCTGTAGTTTTCTTTTTTTGTGCAGTCCTTGCCTGGTTTTGGTATAAGGCTTATGTTGGCCTCATAAAAAAATGTGTTTGGAAGTATTGTTTCTTCTTCAATTTTTTGGAAGACTTTCAGTAGAATAGGAACCAAGTCTTCTTTGAATGTTTGATAAAATTCACTGGTATAGCCATCAGGGCCTGGACTTTTATTTTTGGGGAGGTTTTTAATGTTTTTTTCTATTTCTTCTCTACTAATAGGCCTGTTTAGTCTTTCTGTTTCTTCTTGACTCAGTCGAGGAAGGTTGTATTGTTCTAGGAATTTATCCATTTCTTCTAGGTTGTTGAATAAAGTTTTTCATAGTATTCTACAATAATTCTTTGTATATCTACGGTGTCTGTGGTGATTTCTCCTCTTTCATTTTGGATTTTGTTTATTTGAGTTCTTTCTCTTTTTTCCTTGGTAAGTCTTGCCAAGGGTTTGTCAATTTTGTTGATCTTTTCAAAGAACCAGCTCCTTGTTCTATTAATTTTTGATATAGTTTTTCTGTTCTCTATTTCATTTATTTCTGCTCTGATTTTTATTATCTCCTTTCTTCGGCTGGATTTGGGTTGCCTTTGTTCTTCTTTTTCTAGTTGCTTAAGGTGTGAAGTTAATTGGTTCACTTGGGCTCTCTCTTGTTTGTTCATATATGCCTGAAATGATATGAACTTCCCTCTTATCACTGCTTTTGCTGCATCCCATAGATTCTGATATGTCGTATTGTCATTTTCATTAGTCTGTATATATCTTTTGATCTCTGCACTTATTTCTTCTTTGACCCATTCATTTTTTAGAAGTATGTTGTTTAGTTTCCACATTTTTGTGGGGTTTTCCCCCTCTGTTTTGCAGTTGAATTCTAGTTTCAAGGCTTTATGATCAGAAAATATGCTTGGTACAACTTCAATTTTTCTGAATTTGCTGATGTTGTTTTTGTGGCCCAACATATGGTCAATTCTTGAGAATAATCCATGTACACTGGAGAAAAATGTATACTCAGTCACTTTGGGATGAAATGTCCTGTAGATGTCTATCATATCCAGGTGCTCTAGTGTTTTGTTTAAGTCCACTATATCTTTGTTGATTCTCTGTTTGGATGACAGATCTAGAGCCATCAGAGGTGTATTGAGGTCTCTAAGTATGATTGTATTTTTGTCCGTTTTTGTTTTAAGGTCAGTAAGTAGCTGTCTTATATATTTTGGTGCTCCTTGGTTTGGTGCATATATATTAAGAATTGTTATGTCTTCTGGATTCAGTGTCCCCTTAGCCATTATGAAATGGCCATTTTTGTCTCTGAGTACTTTTGCTGTCTTGTGGTCAGCATTATCAGATGAGTATTGCTACGCCTGCTTTTTTTTGGATGTTATTTGCTTGGAGTATTGTTTTCCAGCCTTTCACTTTGAATTTGTTTTTATCCTTGTTACTTAGATGAGTTTCCTGTAGGAGCATACACTTGGATTTTCTTTTTTAATCCATTCTGCTACTCTGTGCCTTTTTATTGGTGCGTTTAATCCATTTACATTTACATTTATTGTAATTATTGACACTTTTGAGTTCCCTATTGCCATTTTATATATTGCTTTCTTTTTTTTTTTTTTTTTTTTGTATTTTTCTGAAGCTGGAAACGGGGAGAGACAGTCAGACAGCCTCCCGCATGCACCTGACCGGGATCCACCCGGCACGCCCACCAGGGGCGACACTCTGCCCACCGGGGGGGCGATGCTCTGCCCCTCCGGGGCAATGCTCTGCCACGACCAGAGCCACTCTAGTGCCTGGGGTAGAGGCCAAGGAGCTATCCCCTGTGCCCGGGACATCTTTGCTCCAATGGAGCCTTGGCTGTGGGAGGGGAAGAGAGAGACAGAGAGGAAGGAGGGTGGTTGAGAAGCAAATGGGCGCTCCTCCTATGTGCCCTGGCCGGGAATTGAACCCTGGTCTCCTGCACACCAGGCCGACACTCTACCGCTGAGCCAACCGGCCAGGGCATATATTGCTTTCTGTTAGTTTTGTGTCTTGTTTGATCCTTCTCTTTCGTTTTTCTATCTTTTGTTTTTATTTGGTTGTATTCCATACATCTTTCCTCTGTTGCTATCTTTTTTATCTCATGTGCTTCTGTGGTGGTTTTTTCAATGGTGGTTATATTAAGTAATGAAAAGGGTTTCTACCCTGTTCATTGTAGCACACTATTTTTTGAGTACTTTTGCACTCCATTGTCCTTTGCTACTGTTAATCTCCATCCTCTCCCCCTTTTTCTTTTTGTTGTTGTCACAGTTTAAATTTGGTTTCATTGTGTTCTTGGAGATTTTACTTGTAGCTTTGTTTTTGTTTTTTTTGTTTTTTGTTTTTGTTTTTTTTTTTTTGATCTTTGTATCTGATTGGAGAATCCCCTTTAGTAATTCCTGGAGTGGGGGTTTTCTGATGATAAATTCCCTCATCTTTTCTGTATCTGTGATTGTTTTTATTTCTCCTTCATATTTAAAGGATAGCTTTGATGGGTATAGTATTCGTGGCTGGAACTTCCTCTCTTTCAGGACTTTAAATATTGGGGTCCACTCTTCTAGCTTGTAGAGTTTCTGCTGAGAAATCTAATGATAATCTAATGGGCCTTTCTTTATATGTTGTATTCTTCTTTTCCCTGGCTGCCTTGAGAATCTTTTCTTTGCCATTGGTTTGTGCCAATTTTATTATGATATGCCTTGGAGTAGGTTTGTTGGGGTTAAGAAAACTCAGAGTTCTGTTTGCTTCTTAAATTTGAGGCTTTAGTTCTTTCCACAAGCTTGCTATTATTTGTTTGAGTATGTTCTCCATTCCATTTTCTCTCTCTTCTCCCTCTGATATACCTATTATTGTTATGTTATTCTTTTTGATGGAGTCAGATAATTCTTGTAGGGTATCTCATTTTTAAAATTTTTGAGTCTCTTTCTTCTTCTCTCTGTTTTGCCTCAAGTTGCTTGTCTTCTATTTCACTAATCCTCTCTTCTATCTGGCCTGTTCTATTAGCTAAGCTTGTTACCTCAGTTTTCAGCTCGTGAATTGAGATTTTCATCTCTGTTTGATTTGTTTTTATAGTTCCAATTTCCTTGGAAATATATTCTTTGTGTTCGTTGAGTTGTTTTCTGAGCTCCCTAATTGCCTTTCTGTGTTTTCTTGTATATCTCGGAGGATTTTTTGAATTTCTATCTTAAATTCTCTGTCATTTAGCTCCGAGGTTTCCAATATATTAAATTTTTTCTCCATAGATTTTTCCTCATCTAGCTGTGTTACCTCTCTTTCTTTTGTATCCATGATATTCGATTTTCTCTTTTTTTTTTGTTTTTTGTTTTTTGTTTTGTTTTTTTTTATTAAATTTAATGCAGTGACATTGATAAATCAGGGTACATATGTTGAGAGAAAATATCTCTAGATTATTTTGACATTTGATTGAGCTGTATACCCCTCCCTCAAAGTTAAATTGTCTTCTGTCACCTTCTATCTGGTTTTCTTTGTGCCCGTCTCCTCCCTCAACACCTCTCTCCTTCTTCACCCCATCCCCCCCCAACCCCCCACCCCTGTTGCCATCACATTCTTGTTCATGTCTCTGAGTCTCATTTTTATGTCCCTTCTATGTATGGATTCATCTTAGTTTTTTTTCTGATTTACTTATTTCACTCCGTATAATGTTGTCAAGGTCCATCCATGTTATTGTAAATGATCTGATGTCATCATTTCTAATGGCTGAATAGTATTCCATAGTATATATGTACCAAAGCTTTTTAATCCACTCATCCACTGACGGACACTTGGGCTGTTTCCAGATCTTCGCTATTGTGAACAATGCTGCCACAAACATGCGGGTGCATTTCTCCTTTTCGAGCCGTTCTATGGTGTTCTTGGGGTATATTCCTAAAAGTGGGATAGCTGGGTCAAAAGGCAGTTCGATTTTCAGTTTTTTGAGGAATCTCCATATTGTTTTCCACAGTGGCTGCACTAGTCTGCATTCCCACCAGCAGTGCAGGAGGGTTCCCTTTTCTCCACATCCTCGCCAGCACTTATTCTGTGTTGTTTTGTTGATAAGCGCCATTCTGAATGGTGTGAGGTGATATCTCATTGTAGTTTTAATTTGCATTTCTCTAATGATTAGTGATGTTGAGCATTTCTTCATATGCCTGTTGGCCATCTGTGTGTCCTCTTTGGAGAAGTGTCTATTCATCTCTTTTGCCCATTTTTGGATTGGGTTGTTTGTCTTCCTGGTGTTGAGTTTTACAAGTTCTTTATAAATTTTGGTTATTAACCCCTTATCAGACGTATTGTCAAATATATTCTCCCATTGTGTAGTTTGTCTTTTTATTCTGTTCTTGTTGTCTTTAGCTGTGCAAAAGCTTTTTAGTTTGATAAGTCCCATTTGTTTATCCTGTCTTTTATTTTACTTCCCCATGGAGATAAATCAGCAAATATATTGCTCCGAGAGATGTCCGAGAGCTTACTGCCTATGTTTTCTTCTAAGATGCTTATGGTTTCACGGCCTACATTCAAGTCTTTTATCCATTTTGAGTTTATTTTTGTGAGTGGTATAAGTTGGTGGTCTAGTTTCATTTTTTTGCAGGTAGCTGTCCAGTTTTCCCAACACCATTTGTTGAAGAGGCTGTCTTTACTCCATTGTATTTCCTTACCTCCTTTGTCAAATATCAGTTGTCCATAGAACTGTGGGTTTATTTCTGGGTTCTCTGTTCTGTTCCATTGATCTATATGCCTGTTCTTATGCCAGTACCAGGCTGTTTTCAGTACAACGGCCTTGTAGTATAACTTGATATCAGGAAGTGTGATACCTCCCACTTTATTCTTCCTTTTTAAGATTGCTGAGGCTACTCGTGTCCTCTTTTCGTTCCATATAAATTTTTGGAATATGTGTTCTATCTCTTTGAAGTATATCATTGGTATTTTAATTGGTATTGCATTGAATTTATAGATTGCTTTAGGTAATAAAGACATTTTAATGATGTTTATTCTTCCTAACCATGAGCACGGTATATGATTCCACTTGTTTGTATCTTCCTTGATTTCTTTTATCAATGTTTTGTAATTTTCCGAGTACAAGTCTTTAGTCTCCTTGGTTAAGTTTACTCCTAGGTACTTTATTTTTTCGGTTGTAATTGTGAAGGGGATTGTTTCTTTAATTTCTCTTTCTGACTGTTCATTGTTAGTGTATAAAAATGCTTCTGATTTCTGAGTACTGATTTTATATCCTGCCACTTTGCTGAATTTATTTCTCAGGTCCAGTAGTTTTTTGACTGAGACTTTAGGGTTTTCTATATACAATATCATATCATCTGCAAATAATGATAGTTTTACTACTTCTTTTCCAACTTGAATGCCTTTTATTTCTTCTTCTTGTCTGAATGCTGTGGCTAGGACTTCCAGGACTTTGTTAAATAAGAGTGGTGAAAGGGGGCACCCCTGCCTTGTTCCTGATCTTAAGGGTATTGCTTTTAATTTTTTCCCATTGAGTATGATGTTGGCTGTGGATTTCTCATAGATGGCTTTTATCATATTGAGGTATGTTCCCTGTATTCCCACTTTGCTGAGAGTTTTGATCATGAATGGGTGCTGGATTTTATCAAATGCTTTTTCTGCATCTATTGAAATTATCATATGGTTTTTCTCCTTCTTTTTGTTTATGTGATGAATCACATTGATTGATTTACGAATATTGTACCAGCCTTGCCTCCCCAGAATAAATCCCACTTGATCATGGTGTAAGATTTTTTCCATATCTTGTTGGATCCGGTTTGCTAATATTTTGTTGAGGATTTTAGTATCTATATTCATCAGAGATATTGGCCTATAATTTTCTTTCTTTGGGTTGTCTTTGCCTGGTTTTGGAATCAGAATTATGCTCGCCTCATAAAAGGAGCTTGGAAGTCTTCCTTCCTCTTGAATTTTTTGAAATAGTTTGAGAAGGATAGGAGTTAGATCTTCTTTGAATATTTGGTAGAATTCTGTTGTGAAGCCATCGGGCCCTGGACTTTTCTTTGTTGGGAGTTTTTTGATAACTGTTTCGATCTCCTTTGTTGTAATGGGTCTGTTTAGGTTTTCTGATTCTTCCAGATTGATTTTTGGAAGATTGTATGTTTCAAGGAATTTGTCCATTTCATCTAGGTTGTCTAGTTTTTTGGCATACAGTTCTTCATAGTATTTTCTTACAATATTTTGTATTTCTGTTGTGTCAGTTGTTATTTCTCCTCTCTCATTTCTAATTTTATTTATTTGAGTCCTCTCTCTCTTGTTCTTGGTGAGTCTACTTAAAGGTTCATCAATCTTGTTTACCTTTTCAAAGAACCAGCTCCTAGTTTCATTGATCCTCTGTATTGTTTCTTTAGCCTCTATGTCATTTAATTCTGCTCTGATCTTTATTATTTCCTTCCTTCTACTACATTTGGGCTTTACTTGCTGTTCTTTTTCTAATTCTTTTAGATGCAGGGTTAAGTTGTTTATTTGAGCTTTTTCTAGCTTCTGAAAGTGTGCCTGTAGTGCTATGAACTTCCCTCTCAGCACTGCTTTCGCTGTGTCACATAAATTTTGAGTTGTTGTATGCTCATTGTCATTCGTTTCTAGGAATTTTTTTATTTCTTCTTTGATCTCATTCTTAATCCATTCATTATTTAACACCCTGCTATTTAGTTTCCATGTGTTTGAGAATTTTTTAGCTTTTCTGATGTGATTCATTTCTAGTTTCATCCCGTTGTGATCAGAGAAAGTGCTTGATATGATTTCAGTCTTCTTAAATTTGTTGAGAGCACTTTTGTGCCCTAACATGTGGTCTGTCTTAGAGAATGTACCATGAGCACTTGAAAAGAATGTATATTCTGCTGCTTTAGAGTGAAAGGTTCTGAAGATATCTATTAAATCGAGTTGATCTAGTGTTTCCAATAAGTCTGCTGTTTCTTTGTTAATTTTCTTTTTTGAGGATCTATCTAGTGATGTTAGTGGGGTATTGAAATCCCCTACTATTATAGTATTGCTGTTGATCTCGCCCTTTAAATCCATCAACGTCTGCTTTATATATTTGGGTGCTCCTATATTAGGTGCGTAGATATTTATAATAGTTATATCTTCCTGTTGCATTACTCCTTTTATCATTATGTAGTGGCCTTCTTTATCTCTTACTATATCCTTTGTTTTAAAGTCCAATTTGTCTGATATAAGTATTGCTACCCCAGCTTTTTTTTTTCATTTCCGTTTGCATGAAACATTTTTTTCCATCCTTTTACCTTCAATCTATGTGTGTCTTTTGTTCTAAGGTGTGTCTCTTGTAGACAACATATGTATGGGTCCTGTTTTCTTATCCATGCAGCTATCCTATGTCTTTTGATTGGATCATTTAATCCATTTACATTTAAGGTTATTATTGATATGTAGTTGTTTATTGCCATTTTCTTCTTTAAAGGTGTATTCCTTTTTTTTTTTTCTGTATTCTTTTCCCACTTTGATCTGTTTACAACAGGCCCCTTAACATTTCCTGCAGCATTGGTTTGGTTGTAATGAATTCCTTGAGTTGTTTTTTGTCTGGGAAGCTTTTTATTTCTCCTTCGATTTTAAACAATAGCCTTGCTGGATAAAATAGTCTTGGTTGTAGGTTCTTGTTCTGCATTACTTTGAATATTTCTTGCCATTCCGTTCTGGCATCAAGTGTTTCTGTTGAGAAGTCAGATGTCATCCTTATGGGGACTCCTTTGTAGGTGATAACTTTTTTTTCTCTTGCAGATTTTAATATTTTCTCTTTATCGCTTAGCTTTGGTATTTTAATTATGATGTGTCTTGGTGTAGGTTTCTTTGGGTTTCTCTTTAATGGAGTCCTCTGTGCTTCTTTGATTTGTGAGAGTTTCTCTTGCATTAATTTAGGGAAGTTTTCAGCTATGATCTGATTGAACAAAGTCTCTATCCCTTGTTCTTTTTCTTCTTCTTCAGGAACCCCTATGATGCAGATGTTATTTCTCTTCATGTTGTCACTGAGCTCTCTAAGAGTTTCCTCTGACTTTTTAAGTCTTTTTTCTCTTTTATTCTCTGCTTTCATCCTTCATTCCAGTTGTCCTCTAACTCGCTGATTCAATCCTCTGCTCTATCTATCCTGTTTTTAATTCCTTCCATTGTGGTCTTTATTTCTGATATTGTATTTGTCGTTTCCAACTGATTCTTTTTTATACTTGCTATTTCTTTATTTAGGTTTTCAAACTGCCCCTCCATTGTTGTCCTAAGATCCCTAAGCATCCTTACAATCATTATTTTGAACTCCGCATCTGGAAGTTTGATTATTTCCATATCACTCAGTTCATCTCTCGAAGGTGTCTCTTGTGGTTTCATTTGGATTGCACTCCTTTGTCTTCTCATCTTCTTTTTTTGTTTGTTTTATTTGTAGAGTTGGTTGAGTCTAGGCTTGGTGTTGTCTGCCTCCCGTTTTCAGTTGTGTTATTTCTAGGTCTTCTTGGGTTGGTATCAGCTATTATTTGTAATCCACTTTCGGATTTGGGCAGCTTTGAAGTCTTGATTTGTTTGTTTTCTTAACAGGTGATAGTCTTGTTAACTGATCTCAGCAGGGGGCTTCCTTGAAACTGTAACCAGGAATGCTGTGGGTGTAACCTGAGACACTGAAGGTCTCTTCCACCAACTAATCTCACTGGGGGCAGGGTTTTTTCTCAGCTTCAGTAGGGGGAGGTGTATCTCAGATCTCCATGGAGACCTGAGTTACTGCCCCTCCTCCCCACTTCTTGTTTTCAGCTGTGTCTTGTTGCACTGATTGGAGCTGGGTAGATGTCCGGAGATCTATGATCGGGAAGCACTTCAGCTCTGTTTTGTAAAAGGTTCAGTCCCTCCCCCAGCTATGGCCACCTCCAGCACGAATGAGTCAGCTTTTTTATTTCATTTCTTGCATACCTTAGCCCCTCACAGTCTGTCCCTCTCCCTGTCCTTTCCACTTGAGAGATAAGCTGGTCTTTTCAACCCCACTTGCTCCCTGGTCGCCAGGTAAGTGGCTGTGAGCAGTATTTTCTGCTCTTTTTCTTCTGTGAAATCCGCTCTGGGCTCTCGGCCTCACCCCCCCTTCCGTTCCTGTAAGCAGAGGAGATTCAGGCACTCCTTACCAGGATTATTGTGGCTTCCTCTTTGCTCCTTGGTTTTTGAGAGCTGTTCTTGCAGTTCAGTGTTGGTTTTTCTGCTGATTTTTCCTAAGTTGAGTTCTATTCCAGTTTGGTGTTGAGAGCTGGGCGTCTGTGCGTCCGCCTACTCTGCTGCCATCTTCCAGGTCTTCAGACTGACTACTCGATTTTCTCTTCCTTAATGGCATCTGAGGGTGGTTTTGTTGATAGTATTAATGAGACTTAATAAAGAATAAAAAGTTAAAAAATCGAAAAGAGTTGTTTTTTAAAAAAAATTAATAATGAAATAAAGAAAAATAAAATAAAAATTTTTTTTTAAAAAAAGGAAATTATTCCCCCCCTTCTTTTTTTCTCTCCTCTCCTCTCCCCTCTTTCTTGAGAAAATCTTGTTGTGAACTGTGAATTATATTGTACTAAATAGAACAAACAATGCCTGTAATGGAGGGCCTGAATTGGGGAGAAGTAATAAAGGGCCAAAAAGAAAAAAATAAGAAAAAAAAGGGCATATGGGCCCACAAAAAGCAAATAAGAAAAAAAATTGAGTCAAGAATAAAATGATTTGCTTTTAGGTGTTGGTTGACTAAAAGTTATGATGAGAGGAATAAGAGGGAAACAGGAAAATGGGGGGACAAATTAAAAAATTACTATTGTATTTAGTGAAACAAGAACTAGATAAAATTGAGAGCCAGGAATGGGAGCACTACTAGTGTGTTAAAAAGGTGAAGTAAAAACCCCCCCAAAATGCCACAAACATAAGTTTGAGTCCCAGATAAGATATTGTTCATTATTGTGGTTTGAATGAGAGGAGATATAAAGGAGAAAGGAAGAAACTAATATAGAGGGAGAAAAGAAAGAGAGAGAGAGAGAAAAAAGAGGGAACCACTAAAAGAAGAAAAAAGAAAAAAGAGGAAAGAGAGAGACAGAGAGAGAGTTAAGGGTTTTGGAGTGCAACCCTCATAGAGAGAAAGGAAGAGGAAAGAAAAGATAATGGGAGATGTAACATTTATGGGTAGTGTAGTTCAAGGAGAGGAAAGAGTAAGACCGGCAGTGAGTTAAATGACCAAATTGGAGGAGGAATAAAAAATATCAAGAATGAAGATAAGAGAAACAAATGAACAAATATAATAAAATAGGATAGGCTATAAAGTCTGCGTATTATTCTTGATTTTGAGAGGTTATCTTCTTGCTTTTTCTTTTCTCTCCCTCTTCCTGGTCGGTGACTCTGTACCTCGGGTTCTGTCCCTTTGGCACTCTCAGGTAGAGGTTTGCAGTTGATAAGTCTCTATGGCGATGTCGTGTATTGTGCTTCAGTCTTGTTGGCAGTCGAGGCTCATTGGCATTTATAGGCTCTGCCAGTGAGAGAGTCCGTGTTCCTGGAGCCTTTCTCCTAGTCTTTCCTTCCTCAATTAGTAGCCTGATAATCCAGCTATGGGGTTGCTGCTGCCTCTGCCTGGATAGTAAGAGGCTCAAAGGGCTGGCAACTCCCCACTCTATTCCCACTCAGCACAGGGCTCTGGGTAAGGCTCAGTCAGTCAGAGCTGCTAGCATAATCAGGCGGGGCTTCCACCCACTCAAAGACCTCTGGCTCTGCCACTCTGTGGGATAACATGGGCGCGCACTGCCGAGGCACTTGGAGGAATCTCTCGCCCACTATCTGTGCGCACAGATCAGGATATCAGGCCAGCATTTTCACACTCTGAGTGAAACCCCCACCCGCATGGAAAAGTTCCAGCATTGGAATTGGCTCTCGCTCCGTCCCCGGAGCTTTTCAAGGCGCTGGGGTGGCCCGAGATTCCACTTTTTGGCCCACACAAAGGCCCCTGACTCTGCCCCTCTGTGGGATAACACAGGCGGGCACTGCTGAGGCACTCGGAGGAATCTCTCGCTCACTATCTGCGTGTGCAGACCAGGATATCAGGCCAGCAGTCTCACCTGAGTGAAACCCCCACCTGCACAGAAAAGTTCCGGCATTGGAATTGGCTCTCACTCCGTCCCCGTGTGCAGCTTTCCCAGGGCACTGGGCAGCCCGGAGATTCCACTTTCGGCCCACACAGAGGCCTCTGACTCTGCCCCTCTGTGGGGTAACACGGGCGCCCACTCCTGAGGAGCTGGGAGGAATCTCTCGCTCACTCTCTGTGCATGCTGACCAGGATATCAGGCTGACCGCCTCACCCTCTGAGTGAATCCCCGTCCCACATGGAAAAGTTCCAGCATTGGAATTATTTCTCACTCCCTCTCCATGTGCGGCTTTCCCAGGGCACTGGGGTGGCCCGGAGATTCCACTTTCGGCCCACACAAAGGCCTCTGACTCTGCCTCTCTGTGGGACAACACGGGCGCACACACTCGGGGCTTTGGAAGGAATCTCTCACCCACTATCTGCGCGCGCTGACCAGGAGATCAGGGAAAATGGCTGCCCTGCTTGTTTTTCTTTGTCTGGGTTTGGCGCGAGTGTTAGCTTGTATTGCCCAGGTTGCCACAGGAACAGTTTTTCCTCAGCCTGGATCTATGTGCCACAGCCTGGTTCAGCCGTTTGTGCCACGGCCTGGATCTATTCACCCCCTTTGCCCACCTCAGTTTCTATATTCTCAGTTCCCAGTGAAAGCCGCCCTGTTTAGGTTAGTGAGGAAGGCGGAGCATTTCTATCTCCCTATTTCCTTCGGGGTTTGATTATATATTTAGCCAATTTTCACTCGACCATACCTTCGGGTGTATTGCGAAACATCTGGAGGCTCCAAGGATTGGTTTTTCTGTTTCTGGCTGAAGATCTTGTTGAGTTTTGGGGGAGATTTATCGGTATCGCTTCCTACCGTGCCATTACTCTGACGTCATCCTCCCTATTTTTTTAAATGGAAGAATTTGTAATATTGGCATTATTCTATTTTGAATATGCAACATAATTCAGAGGTGAAATCTGGGTCTCAACAGTTCTGTGAGTAGTTTATTCTATTTTTATTTTTATTTAATTTTTTAAAATTTATTTTTCGATTTATTGTGCTGCCTGACCTGTGGTTGTGCAGTGGATATAGCATTGACCTGGAACACTGAGGTCACCAGTTCAAAAGCCTGAGCTTGCCTGGTCAAGACACATATGGAAGTTCATGCTTTCTGCTTCTTTCTACTCTCTCTCTCTCTTCTCCTCTCTAAAATGAATAAATTAAAAAATATTATTTTTTTTTAAAACTAACTGTGTTTTATTGACATGGTTTCAAGTGTCCCACTCAATATAACACCATCTACACACCACATCATGACTCCTCATGCCCCATGCAAAGTCTCCAGTCCCTTTTCCTCCCCCCTTTCTTTTCTACCCCTAACTCCATCCCCCTTTCCCTCTGGCTATTGGTGTCCTGTTGTCTGTATCTCTGTGTTATGTATATATACTTTCACTAATCCCTTCACCTTCTGTGATCTCAACTCTTCATCCCCCTTCTCTCTGACAAATGTCTCTCTGCTCCCTGTGACCCCGCCTCTGCCTCTATTCTGTTCCTCAGTTCACTTTGTTCATTAAATTCCACACATGTGTAAGATCATATATTTCTCTTTCTCTGCCTGGCTTATTTCACTTAGCATAACAATTTCCAAGTCCATCCACACTGTCACAGAAGGTAAAACTTCCTTCATTTTTATGGCTGTGGAATATTCCATTGTGTATATGTACCACAGCTTTTTTTATCTTCTCACCCATTTATGTATACCTAGGCTGTTTCTAGATGTTGGTTATTGTAAAAAAATGCTGCAGTGAACATGAGAATGTATATATTCTTTTGAATTAGTGTTTCAAGATTGTTAGCATATATTCCTAGAAGTAGGATAGCTGGGTCCTAAGTTAGTTTCATTTTTAATTTTTTGAGGAAATGTCATACTGTTTTCCACAGCGATTACATGACTCTGCATTCCTACCAGCAGGGCACAAGGATTCCCTTTTCTCCACATCTTCACCATCACTTGTTGATTTTTGATTTCTGGCAAGTGTGAGGTGATATCTCATTGTGGTTGTAATTTGCTTCTCTCTGATGATTAGCGAC
Organism: Saccopteryx leptura; assembly: GCF_036850995.1. Taxonomy (NCBI): domain Eukaryota; kingdom Metazoa; phylum Chordata; class Mammalia; order Chiroptera; family Emballonuridae; genus Saccopteryx; species Saccopteryx leptura. The sequence goes on along the minus strand of NC_089516.1, from coordinate 69,667,351 downwards.
ATTGAACATTTTTTCATATGCCTAATGGCCATCTGTATATTCTCTTTGCAGAAGTGTCTGTTCAGGACCTCTGCTCATATTTTGTTTGGATTGTTTGTCTTTATGTTATTGAGTTTTGTAAGTCCTTTACAAGTTTTGGTTATTAAGCCCTTATCAAATGTACCAGTAAACATGTTCTCCCATAGAGTGGGTTATTGTTTTTTTTTATTTTGTTAATGGTTTATTTTGCTATGCAAAAGCTTTTTAGTTTGATGTAGTTACATTTGTTTCTTTTATTCTTCTTTATTTTACTTGCCCTACTAGATAAATTAGCGAAAATATTGCTGAAAGAGATGTATGAGATTCCGTAACCTACATTTTCTTCTAGAATTTTTAAAATTTTGTGTCTTACATTTAAATATTTTACCGATTTTGAGTTTATTTTTTGTGTCTGTGGGTAGTTTTTTTTTTGTTTTTTATTTTCTTTGTTAATTTTAATGGGGTGACATTAATCAATCAGGGTACATAGGTTCAGAGAACACATCTCCAGGTTATTATGACATTGGATTATGTTGCATACCCATCACCCAAAGTTATAAAGTCTTATGTCACTTTCTATCTGGTTTTCTGTGTGACACTCAACTTCCCCCACCACCTCCCTTCCCCTCCCCACCCCCCGGTAACCACCACACCCTTGTCCATGTCCCTGAGTTTCATTTTATGTCCCACCTATGTATGAAATTATATATTTCTTAGTTTTTTCTGATTTAATGATTTCACTTAGTATAATGTTATCAAGGTCCATCCATGTTGTTGTGAATGATCCAATGTCATCATTTCTATGGCTGAATAGTATTCCATAGTATCATATATATGTACCACATCTTCTATATCAAATCATCTGTTGAAGTGCTTTTTGGTTGTTTCCATATCTTGGCCACTGTAAACAATGCTGCAATGAACATGGGGCTGCATGTGTCTATACGTACCATTGTTTTTGAGTTTGGGGGTATATAACCATTAGAGGGATTGCTGGGTCATATGGTAGTTCTATATTTAATTTTCTGAGAAACAACCATACTTTCTTCTATAGTGCTTGTACTACTTAACATTACCACCAACAGTGGATGAGGGTTCCTTTTTCTCCACAGCCTCTCCAACACTTGCTATTACCTGTCTTGTTGATAATAGCTAATCTAACAGGTGTGAGGTGGTATCTCATTGTAGTTTTGATTTGCATTTCTCTAATAGCTAATGAAGATGAGCATCTTTTCATATATCTGTTGGCCATTTCTATTTCTTTCTGGGAGATGTGTCTGTTCATGTGCTCTTCGCGTTTTTTTATTGGATTGTTTGCTTGTTTGTTGTTGAGTTTTATGAGTTCTTTGTATATCTTCGATATTAGGCCCTCATCTGTGTTGTTTGAAAATATCTCCCATTTAGTTGGCTGTCTGTTTATTTCATTGTCAGTTTCTTTTGCTGTGAAAAGCTTCTTAGTCTGATGTAGTCCAATTCATTTATTTTTGCCTTCACTTCCCTTGGCTTTGGAATCAAATTCATAAAGTGCTCTTTCTAACCAAGGTCCATGAGTTTAGTACCTATGTTTTCTTCTATGTAATTTATTGTTTCAGGTCTTATATTTAGGTCTTTGATTCATTTTGAATTAATTTTAGGAAAAGGAGACAAACTGTAGTCGAGTTTCATTCTTTTGCATGTGGTTTTCCAGTTTTCCCAGCACCATTTGTGGAAGAGGCTTTCTTTTCTTCATTGTGTGTTGTTGGCCCCTTTTAGCAAAAATTATTTGACCATATACATGTGGTTTCATTTCTGGGCTTTCTATTCTGTTCCATTGGTCAGAGTGTCCATTTTTCTGCCAATACCATACTGTTTTGATTATCGTGGCTCTATAATATAATTTGTAGTCAGGTATTGTAATGCCCCAGCTTCTTTTTCCTTAGTATTGCTCAGGCTATTTAGGGTTTTTTATAGTTCCATATAAATGTGATAATTTTTTTGTTTGATTTCTTTAAAAAATGATATTGGAATTTTAATGGGAATTGCATTAAATTTGTATATCACTTTGAGTAATATAGTCATTTTGACTATATTGATTCTTCCTATCCAAGAACAAGGAATATTTTTTCATTTCATTGTATCTTTTTCAATTTCCCTTGACAATGCCTTGTAGTTTTTATTATATAGGTCTTTTACATTCATTGTTATGTTTATTCTTACGTATTTTATTTTATTTTTTGTTGCAACCATGAACAGAATTGTTTTGTTTTGTTTTGTCTTTTAGCTCCTTTTCTGATGTTTCATTGTTGGCATATAGGAAGTCAATGGACTTTTTTATATTAATTTTGTATCCTGTGACCTTACTGTATTGGTTTATTGTTTCTAGTAGTCTTTTTGTGGAGTCTTTGGGGTTTTCGATGTACAGGATCATATCATCTGCAAAAGTGAAACCTTTACTTCTTCTTTCCCAATATGAATACATTTTATTTCTTTCTCTTGTCTGATTGCTTTGGCTAGAACTTCCAGCACTATGTTGAATAAGAGTGGAGACAGTAGACAACCTTCTTTTGTTTCTGATTTTAGGGGAAAAGTCCTCAGTTTTATGTAATTTAATATGATGTTAGTTGGTGGTTTATCAAAAATGCCCTTTATTATGTTAAGATATATTTTTTCTATACCCATTTTGTTAAGTGTTTTAAACATAAAATGATGTTGTATTTTATCAAATGCATTTTCTGCATCTGTTGATAAGATTATATGGTCTTTGTTCTTTGTTTTGTTGATATGGTGTATTACATTAACTGTTTTATGTATGTTGAACCATCCTTGTGATTCTGAGATGAATCTCAATTGATCATGATGAATTATTTTTTAATAAGTTGTTGTATTCAATTTGATAGTATTTTATTTAATATTTTAGCCTCTGTATTCATTAGAGATATTGGTCTGCAGTTTTCTTTTTTGTGTTGTCCTTGCCAGGTTTTGGTATGAGGGTTATTTTGGCCTCATAAAATATGTTTGGCAGTATTGCTTCCTCAATTTTTTGGAATACTTTGAGTAGAATAGGAACCAAGTCTTTTTTGAATGTTTGATAGAATTCACTAGTATTGCCGTCTGGTCCTGAAATTTATTTTCAGGAAGATTTTTAATAGTTGTTTCTATTTCTTTGCTGCTTATGGGTCTGTTTATGCTTTCTGCTTCTTCATGAATCAGTCTAGGAAGATTGTGTTGTTATAGGAATTTATCCATTTTTTCTATATTGTTAAATTTAGTAGCATATAGTTTTTCATAGTATTCTACAATAATTCTTTGTATACTATGGTATCTGTGGTGATTTCCCCACTTTCATTTTGGATTTTGTTTATATGAGTCCTTTCTCTTTTTTCCTTGGTGAGTCTTGCCAAGGGTTTGTCAATTTTGTTGAGCTTTTCAAAAAACCAGCTCTTTAATTTATTAATTTTTTCTAGTTTTTCTGTTCTGTATCTTGTTTATTTCTGTTCTGATTTTTATTATTTCCTTTCTTGGGCTGGTATTGGGTTCTCTTTGTTCTTTTTTTTCTACTTTCATAAGATGTAAAGTTAAGTGGTTTACTTGGCTCTCTCTTGTTTGTTCATATAGTCCTCTAGTGATATAAACTTCCCTCTTATTACTGCTCTTGCTGCATCCCAGAGATTCTGACATGTATTGTTATTTTCTTTTGCCTCTGTGTATCTTTTGATCACTGAACTTATTTCTTCTTTGACCCACTCATTTTTTAGAAGTATATTGTTTAGTTTCCACATTTTTGTTGGGTTCTTTTTACCTCTCTTTGCAGTTGAATTCTAGTTTCAAGCCTTTATGATCAGAAAACATGCTTGGTACAATTTCAAACTTTCTGAATTTGTTATTATTTTTGTGTCCCAATATATGGTCAATTCTTGAGAATGTTCCATATGCACTAGAGAAAAGTGTATACTCTGTCACTTTCGAATAAAATGTCCTGTAAATGTGTATCATATCCAATTGTTCTAGTGTTTCATTTAAAGCCAATATTTCTTTACTGATTTTCTGTTTGGATGAACAACCTAGACACATCAGAGTTGTATTGGGGTCTCCAAGTATAATTATATTTTTGTCAGTTTTTGTTTTTATGTCAGTCAGTAGCTGTCTTATATATTTTAGTGCTCCTTGGTTTGGTGCATATATATTAAGAAGTGTTATGTCTTCTTGATTCAATGTCCTCTTTACCATTATGAAGTGACCATTTTTGTCTCTGATTACCTTTGCTGTCTTGTAGTAAGCACTGTTAGATATAAGTATTGCTACAACTCCTTTTTTTTTGGATGTTATTTGCTTGGAGTATTGTTTCTATCCTTGTAACTTAGTTGTGTTTCTTATAGGCAGCATACCATTAAATTTTTTTAATCCATTCTTCTACATTGTGTCTTTTTATTGGCAATTTCAATTCATTTATGTTCAGTGTAATTATTGACCTTTGAGGGTTTCCTATTGCCATTTTATATAGTGTTTTCTGATAGTTTTGTATCTTGTTTGGTTCTTCTCAATTATTTTTCTATCATTTATTTTTGTTTGGTTGTAATCCATACTTCTTTTGTTTGTTACTTCTTTTTTCAAGCCATGTATTTCTGTATTGGTTTTTTCAGGGGTGGTTACCATTAAGTAATGAAAAGCATACATATCATGCTCATTGTAGTACATTATCTCATGAGTTCTTCTGAACTCCATCCTCCTTTGCTACTGTTAATTTTTGTCCTCTCCCGTTTTTTGTTTCTTTGTCACAGATAAATCTTTTTTTTAATGTGATCTTGATGGCGCTTTTACTTGTAGTTTTGTTTGTGTTTGTGTGTGTGTGTGTGTGTGTGCGTGTGTGTGTGTGTGTCTGGTTGGAAAACCCTCTTTAGTATTTCCTGAAGTGGGGGTTTTCTGATGATAAATTCCCTCATCTTTTCAGTATCTGTGAATGTTTTTCTTTCTGCTAATTTTTTGAAGGATAGCTTTGATGGGTATAGTATTCTTGGATAGAAGTTCCTCTCTTTCAGAACTTTAAATATTGGGGTCCACTCTCTCCTAGCTTGTAAATATTCTGCTGAGAAATCTGTTGATAATGTAATGGGACTTCCTTTATATGTTGTATTCTTCTTTTCCCTGGCTGACTTGAGAATTTTTGCTTTGTCATTGGTTTGTGCCAATTTCATTATGATGTGCCTTGGTGTAGGTTTGTTAGGATTAAAATAACTAGGTGTTCCATTTGCTTCTTGAACTTGAGGCTTTAGTTCTTTCCACAGTCTTGGAAAGTTCTCATCTATTATTTGTTTGAATATGTTCTCCACTCCATTTTCTCTCTCTTCTCCTTCTGATATACCCATTATTCTTATGTTACTCTTTTGATGGAGTCAGACAATTCCCGTAGGGCTATCCATTTTTTTAAAAAATTTGTGAATCTCTCTCCTCTTCTCTCTGTAGTAACCCTAGTTGTAAGTCTTCTATGTCACTAATTCTCTCCTCTATTTGGCCCATTCTATTGGCTAAGCTTGTTACATCATTTTTCAGTTCATGAGTTGAGTTTTTCATCTCTGTTTGATTCATTTACAGTTTCAATTTTCTTGATGAAGTATTCTTTCTGTTTATTGAATTGTTATTTGAGCCCCCTAAATTGCCTGTCTGTGCTTTATTGTATTTACCTGAGTATTTTTAGGACTTCAATTTTAAATTATCTGTCATATAACTGCAACGTTTTAAGCTATTGAAATTTTTTATAGATTTTTCTTTATGTATCTGAGCTATCTCACTGTCTTTTGTATTCATGATATTCGATTTATTTTTCTTTAATGGCATTTGAGAGTGATGTTGTTAATAACACTAATAAGAGTTGATAAAAAAAACTTTTTTGAGACAATGCAGTGAAAAACTGAAAATTCTATTGTGCTAAGTGGAACAAAAATACATAGACCGGAGGAAAAGATGGCAGCAGAGTAGGCAGATGCACAGACACCCAGCTCTCACCACCAAACTGGAATACAAATCAATTTAGGAAAAATCAGCATGAAAAACCAACTTTGAACTACAAGAACAGCTCTCAAAAACCAAGGAGCAAAGAAGCCACAAAAAACCTGGTAGGGAGTGCCTGAATCTCCCCTGCTTACAGGAATGGAGGGGGAGGGGTGAGGCTGAGAGCCTAGAGGGGATCTCACACAAGGGAAAAGGGCAGAAACTACTGCTCACAGCCATTTGCCTGGTAACCAGGGAGCGAGGTGTGTTGAAAAGACCAGCTTATCTCCCAAGTGGAAAGGACAGGGAGAGGGACAGACTGTGAGGGGCTAGGAATGCAGGAGATGAACTAAAAAAGCTGACTCATTCATGCTGTAGGCAGCCATAGCTGGGGGAGGGACTGAACCTTTCACAAAACAGAGCGGAATTGCTTCCGGATTAGAGATCTCCAGACATATATCCAGCTCCAATCAGCACAGCAACACACAGCTGAAAACAAGAAGTGGGGAGGAGGGGCAGTAACTCAGGTCTCCATGGAGATCTGAGATACACCTCCCCCTACTGAAGCTGAGAAAACACCCTGCCCCCAGAGAGATTAATTGGCTAAAGAGGCCTTCAGAGTCTCAGGTTACACCCACCACATTCCTGGATACAGTTTCAAGGAAGCCCCCTGCTGAGATCACTAAAAAGACTATCACCTGTTAAGAAAACAAACAAATCAAGACTTCAAAGCTGCCCAAATCTGAAAGTGGATTCCAGATAACAGCTGATACCAACCCAAGAAGACATAGAAATAACTGAAAACTGGAGGCAGACAACACCAAGCCTAGACTCAACCAACTCTACAAATAAAAAAACCCAAAAACAGGCAATGAGAAAAAAAAGAAGTGCAATCCAAATGAAACCACAAGAGACACCTTCAAAAGATGAACTGAGTGATATGGAAATAATCAAATTTCCAGATGCGGAGTTCAAAATAATGATTGTAAGGATGCTTAGGGATCTTAGAACAACAATGGATGGTCATTATGGACACCTAAATAAAGAAATAGCAAGTATAAAAAAGAATCAGTCAGAGATGACAAATACAATATCAGAAATAAAGACCACAATGGAAGGAATTAAAAACAGGATAGATAGAGCTGAGGATCAAATCAGCGAGTTGGAGGACAACTGGAATGAAGGCATGAAAGCAGGGAAGAAAAAAGAAGAGACTCAAAAAGTCTGAGGAAACACTTAGAGAGCTCTGTGACAACATGAAGAGAAATAACATCTGCATCATGGGGGTTCCTGAAGAAGAAGAGAAAGAACAAGGGATAGAGACTTTGTTCAACCATATCATAGCTGAAAACTTCCCTAAATTAATGCAAGAGAAACTCTCACAAGTCCAAGAAGCACAGAAGACTCCATTAAAGAGAAACCCAAAGAAAACTACACCAAGACACATCATAATGAAAATACCAAAGCTAAGCGATAAAGAGAAAATATTAAAAGTTGCAAGAGAAAAAGAAAAAGTTATCACCTACAAAGGAGCCCCCATAAGGATGACATTCGACTTATCAACAGAAACACTTGAGGCCAGAACGGAATGGCAAGAAATATTCAAAGTAATGCAGAACAAGAACCTACAACCAAGACTACTTTATCCAGCAAGCCTATCATTTAAAATCGAAAAAGAAATAAAAAGCTTCCCAGACAAAAAAAACAACTCAAGGAATTCATTACAACCAAACCAATGCTGCAGGAAATGTTAAGGGGCCTGTTGTAAACAGATCAAAGTGGGAAAAGAATATAGCAAAAAAGGAATACACCTTTAAAGAAGAAAATGGCAATAAGCAACTTCATATCAATAATAACCTTAAACGTAAATGGATTAAATGATCCAATCAAAAGACATAGGGTAGCTGTGTGGATAAGAAAACAGGACCCATACATATGCTGTCTACAAGAGACACACCTTAGAACAAAAGATACACATAGATTGAAGGTAAAAGGATGGAAAAAAATATTTCATGCAAATGGAAATGAAAAAAAAATCTGGGGTAGCAATATTTATATCAGAGAAATTGGACTTTAGAGAGAGGGGAGAGAGAGAGAGAGAAAGGGGAGGAGCAGGAAGCATCAACTCCCATATGTGCCTTGACCAGGAAAGCCCAGGGTTTCGAACCAGCAACCTCAGTGTTCCAGGTTGATGCTTTATCCCACTGCACCACCACAGGTCAGACCCAGACAAATTGGACTTTAAAACAAAGGATATAGTAAGAAATAAAGAAGGCCACTACATAATGATAAAGGGAGTAATCCAACAGGAAGATATAACTATTAAAAATATCTATGCACCTAATATAGGAGCACCCAAATATATAAAGCAGACTTTGATGGATTTAAAGGGCGAGATCAACAGCAATACTATAATAGTAGGGGATTTCAATACCCCACTAACATCACTAGATAGATCCTCAAGAAAGAAAATTAACAAAGAAACAGCAGACTTATTGGAAACACTAGATCAACTCGATTTAATAGATATCTTCAGAACATCTCACCCTAAAGCAGCAGAATATACATTCTTTTCAAGTGCTCATGGTACATTCTCTAGGATAGACAACATGTTAGGGTACAAAAGTTGTCTCAACAAATTTAAGAAGATTGAAATCATATCGAGCACTTTTTCCAATCACAATGGCATGAAACTAGAAATGAACCACAACAGAAAAGCTCAAAAATTCTTAAACACATGGAAACTAAATAGCAGTTTGTTAAATAATGAATGGATTAAGAATGAGATCAAAGAAGAAATAAAAAAAATTCCTAGAAACGAATGACAATGAGCATACAACAACTCAAAATTTATGGGACACAGCAAAAGCAGTCCTGAGATGGAAGTTCATAGCACTACAGGCACACTTTCAGAAGCTAGAAAAAGCTCAAATAAACAACTTAACCCTGCATCTAAAAGAATTAGAAAAAGAACAGCAAGTAAAACCCAAATGTAGTAGAAGGAAGGAAATAATAAAGGTCAGAGCAGAAATAAATGACATAAAGGCTAAAGAAACAATACAGAGGATCAATGAAACTAGGAGCTGGTTCTTTGAAAAGGTAAACAAGATTGATGAAGCCTTAAGTAGACTCACCAAGAACAAGAGAGAGAGGACTCAAATAAATAAAATTAGAAATGAGAGAGGAGAAATAACAACTGACACAACAGAAATACAAAATATTGTAAGAAAATACTATGAAGAACTCTATGCCAAAAAAAACTAGACAACCTAGATGAAATGGAAAAATTCCTTGAAACATACAGTCTTCCAAAAATCAGTCTGGAAGAATCAGAAAACCTAAACAGACTGATTACAACAAATGAGATTGAAACAGTTATCAAAAAACTCCCAACAAAGAAAAGTCTGGGGCCCAATGGCTTCACAACGGAATTCTACCAAATATTCAAAGAAGAACTAACTCCTATCCTTCTCAAACTGTTTCAAAAAATTCAAGAGGAAGGAAGACTTCCAAGCTCCTTTTATGAGGTGAGCATAATTCCGATTCCAAAACCAGGCAAAGACAACACAAAGAAAGAAAATTATAGGCCAATATCTCTGATGAATATAGATTCTAAAATCCTCAACAAAATATTAGCAATCCGGATCCAACAATATATGGAAAAAATTATACACCATTATCAAGTGGGATTTATTCTGGGGAGTCAAGGATAGTACAATATTTGTAAATCAATCAATGTGATTCATCACATAAACAAAAAGAAGGAAAAAACCATATGATAATTTCAATATATGCAGAAAAAGCATTTGATAAAATCCAGCACCCATTCATTATCAAAAGTCTCAGCAAAGTGGGAATACAGGGAACATTCCTCAACATGATAAAAGCCATCTATGAGAAACCCACAGCCAACATCATACTCAATGGGCAAAAATTAAAACAATACCCTTAAGATCAGGAACAAGGCAGGGGTGCCCCCTTTCACCACTCTTATTTAACATAGTCCTGGGAGTCCTATCCACAGCATTCAGACAAGAAGAAATAAAAGGCATTCCAGTTGGAAAAGAAGAAGTAAAACTATCATTATTTGCAGATGATATGATATTGTATATAGAAAACCCCAAAGTCTCAGTCAAAAAGCTACTGGACCTGATAACAGAATTCAGCAAAGTGGCAGGATATAAAATCAATACTCAGAAATCAGAGGCATTTTTATACACCAACAATGAACAGTCAGAAAGAGAAATTAAAGAAACAATCCCCTTCACAATTACAACCAAAAAAAATAAAGTACCTAGGAGTAAACTTAACCAAGGAGACTAAAGCCTTGTACTCGGAAAATTACAAAGCATTGATAAAAGAAATCAAGGAAGATACAAACAAGTGGAAGCATAAACCATGCTTATGGTTAGGAAGAATAAACATCATTAAAATGTCTATTTTACCCAAAGCAATCTATAAATTCAATGCAATACCAATTAAAATACCAATGACATACTTCAAAGATATAGACCACATATTCCAACAATTTATATGGAACCAAAAGAGAACACGAATAGCCTCAGCAACCTTAAAAAAGAAGAATAAAGTGGGAGGTATCACACTTCCTGATATCAAGTTATACTACAAGGCCATTGTACTCAAAACAGCCTGGTACTGGCATAAGAATAGGCATATAGATCAATGGAACAGAACAGAGAACCCAGAAATAAACCCACAGTTCTATGGACAACTGATATTTGACAAAGGAGGTAAGGAAATACAATGGAGTAAAGACAGCCTCTTTAACAAATGGTGTTGGAAAAATTGGATAGCTACGTGCAAAAAAAAAAAATGAAACTAGATCACCAGCTTACACCACTCACAAAAATAAACTCAAAATGGATAAAAGTCTTAAATGTAGGCCGTGAAACCATAAGCATCTTAGAAGATAACATAGGCAGTAGGCTATCCGACATCTCTCGGAGCAATATATTTGCTGATTTATCTCTACAGGGAAGTGAAATAAAAGACGGGATAAACAAATGAGACTATATCAAACTAAAAAGCTTTTGCACAGCTAAAGACAACAAGAAAAGAATAAAAAGACAAACTACACAATGGGAGAACATATTTGACAATATGCCTGATAAGGTGTAAATAACCAAAATATATAAAGAACTTGTACATCTCAACACCAGGAATACAAACAATCCAATCAAAAAATGGGAAAGAGAGATGAATAGACACTTCTCCAAAGAGGACATACAGATGGCCAATAGGCATATGAAAAAATGCTCAACATCACTAATCATTAGAGAAATGCAAATTAATACCACAATGAGATCTCACCTCACACCAGCCAGAATGGCGCTCATCAAAGAAACAACACAGAATAAGTGCTGGCGAGGATGTGGAGAAAAGGAAACCCCCCTGCACTGCGGTGGGAATGCAGACTGGTGCAGCCACTGCGGAAAACTTTATGGAGATTTCTCAAAAAACTGAAAATCGAACTGCCTTTTGACCCAGCTATCCTACTTTTAGGAATATACCCCAAGGACACCATAGTCCAGCTCCAAAAGGAGAAATGCACCCTCATATTTGTGGCAGCATTGTTCACAATAGCAAAGATCTGGAAACAGCCCAAGTGTCCGTCAGTGGATGAGTGGATTAAAAAGCTTTGGTACATATATACTATGGAATACTACTCAGCCATAAGAAATGATGACATCGGATCATTTACAATAACTTGGATGGACCTTGATAACATTACACGGAGTGAAATAAGTAAATCAGAAAAAAAACTAAGAACTATATGAATCCATACTTAGAAGGGACATAAAAATGAGACTCAGAGACATGAACAAGAATGGGATGGCAACAAGGGTGGGAGGTGGGGGGAGGGGGATGGGGCGAAGAAGGAGAGAGGGGTTGGGGGAGGGGAGGGGCACAAGAAAACCAGATAGAAGGTGACAGAAGACAATTTAACTTTGGGGGAGGGGTACACAGCACAATCAAATGTCAAAAATAATCTAGAGATGTTTTCTTTCAACATATGTACCCTGATTTATCAATGTCACTGCATTAAATTTAATAAAGAAATCTAAAAAAAATGAAAAAAAAAAGGAGAAAAAAATACATAGACCGAAGGTCCTGGGTCGGATGTGAGTGACAAAGAGGCAAAGAACAAGTCAAGAACCTACAAAATCCCCAAAGAAAAAACTTTAAATCCATAATAAAATATTATCTTTTGTGGATAAGATTCAAATGAGAGAAATAGTGAAAGAGAAAAGAAACAGAAAGAGAGAGAGGAAAAAGATTGAATTGTTTTTCGGAATGTAACACTCATAAAAAAAGAATGGAATATGTAACACCTATGGATAATAATGTTCAAAATGAAAAGAAAAGAATAAAATAGAAAAAGGATAAAATGACCAAAGTGGAAGGAGAAAAAAAAGATAAAAAATACAAGAAAGTATCCAGAGGCTATCTGCAAGCTGCCTGTGCACCCTTCCCCCCATCACTTCCACAGTTCTCTTCCCCAGGAATGTGCTTTGTTAGACTGTATGGCTGGCAGAGGTGCCACACTCAGACAGGTCTGGTGTAGGGAAGCTGGCTTTTGTGCACTTCCCACATGCTGTTGTTTGGGAAGCTGGGATTATTCAGAAACTCTGCTCACAGCCCACACAGAGGGTCACTACTTACAGTCTTGACCCAGTCCCTCCTTCTGGGAATGTGAGCACCCACACCTGAAGTGCATCCACTCACACACTGCCCATGCTTGCCGATGAGAGACCGGAAGTAAACAAGGCAACTGCTCGCCCACCACCTTTGTTTGATGCATGTGTATTTCAGATGCTCCTGAGATTGTTTTTCTGTCTCTAGTTGTTGAATTTGTTGAAATTTCAGGGAGAGGTATTGGGAGTACTCCTCATGGAGCCATTTCTCTGAAGTCACCATGGGTAGTTTTTAAATTACCAATTCAATATACTCACATGTATAATAAGCCTATTTATATTGTGTCTTTTTAGGAATTTGTCCATTTCAACTAAATTATATATAATCTGTTGGCAGACAGTTGTTCTTAGAATTTTTAAGATATATTTTACTTCTATAATATTGGTAGTGGGGTTCCTTTTTCATTTATTATTCCAGAAATTTACATTTTTTTTCTTAATCAGACTATTTGTTAGTTTTGATGGTGAAAAAGAAGTTTTTCAAATTTTAAAGAACTCGTTTTTAATTTTATTTTTTCTATTTTGTATTTTATTAATTTTCACTAATTATTATGATTCCATGCCTTCTGCTTGATTTAGGTTAAGTTTGCTGTTATTTTTCCAGTGAATTAAGGTGGATAGTGAGATTAATGATTTGAGATATTTCTTCTTTCTGAATATGGGCATTTGCAGTTATAGTTTTTCTTCTAATCACTGCTTTATCTATGTCCTATAAGTTTTGGTATGTAGTAACTTTATTTTTATTTATCTAAAAGTATTTTACCACTTTCTTTTTTATTTATTCTGTAACTCATTAGCTGTTTATCTGTCTGTTATTTAGTTTCCACATATTGTGAATTTCCTTAAATTTTCCTAATTATCGATTTCTAATTTTATTCCATTTGATTTAAAGAAGATACTTTTAATTATTTTATATATTTAAATGTACTGAGGTTTGTTTTATTGTCTAGCATATGATCTATTCCAGAGAATATTTCATGTGCATTTAAGAATTTGTATTCTGTTTGGGGGTTGTTGGATGGTTTTTTTCTAGTGATGTTAAGTCTAGTTGCTTAATAGTGTTTTTCAACTATTTTATTTCCTTGGTAAATTTCTGAGTAGTGTTTTTATCAATTATTGAAAGTAGAGTATTGAAGTTTCCAACTGTAATTGTTAGTTTGTTTATTCCTCCATTTCTGTCAATTATTATTTCATGCATTTTGGTGCACTCTTACATTCACATATATATTTATAATTGTGAAATCACCCTGATTGATTGACACTCTTGTTTTTATAAAACATCCTATTTATTTCTAGTAACATTTTTGTTATAAATTTTATTACATAAGATACCAATATAACTTCCCCAGCTTTCCTTTGGCTGCTTTATGCATAATATATTTTCCTTATATGTTTAATTGCAATATGTTTCTGTATTTCAATCTGAATACAAAGAACATAACCAAAATTTTTTTCAGTTTGAAATGTACACAACTTATAGTTGAAACACATTCTAACTATATAACTGTATAAAACACATAGTTAGAAATTAATCTATTGTAATAATCTTTTTTTGTTTGGATTAATATATTTTAATTTATACAAATCTATATACTGATATTATGTGTGACATTTTAGTTTTTGTTTTCTATGTTTCATGAGTTTTTTGTTTTTTTATTCTGCCCTCTCTACTTTGTTTTGCATTGAATGAATGTTTCCTAAACTGGAACTTTAATTTTAATAATGATTTTCACTGTATTTTCAAGTTTATTTTAGTGGTTTCCTTAGGTTTTGTCATATACGTCTTAACTAATCAGAATCATTTTCATATTTATACTTGGATAATTTTAGTAATATATAAAAATTTAATTCCTGCAAAATAATTGTATTCACTTTTACTTTTTTGTGGTATCATCAGTATATATATATATAATAAATATTTCAAACACAACATTATATTATTATAATTATTATTTTTAATTATTTATTGTCACTTTCTTAATCCAATACTTTCTCCCATCTACTTACTTTGTGCTTTTATTAGCAAATATATTATACATACATTGCATTTTCGTAGTTATAAGCCCATCAATAAATTTTATAATTTTATAGATTTCATTTTATACAATTGTTTTTTAATCAATTAGAATAGAAAAGAAGAAAAGAATATACATTTATAGTTTTCTTTATAATTACAGTTACCTTTACTGATAGTAATTGTTCATGTGGATTCAAATTACCATCTACAGTCACTTGCCTCAGCCTTAGAAGCTTCTTGTAGTATTTTGAGTAAGGTTGATCTGCAAGCAAAAATTACCTCAGTTTTTGTTCAACTGTGAACATATTTTGCCATCATTTTTGAACACTAGCTTTGCTGGATCTAAAACTTTTGAAGGACAGTTTATGTCTATGGACACTCCTCAAAGAATTTTATTCTACTGCTTTCTGGACTTTGCTGTTAACTTTTTTTTTCTGAAGTGAGAAGCAGGGAGGCAAAGAGACAGATTCCTGCATGTGCCTGACCAGTATCCACCCTGCATGCCCACCAGGGGGTGATGCTCTGATTATCTGTGGCATTGTTTCATTGCAACTGGAGCCACTCTAGTGCCTGAGAAAGAGGCCATGGAGCCATCCTTAGCACTTGGGACAACTTAGAACCAATGGAGCCTTGGCTGTGGAAGGGGACGAGAGAGACAGAAAGAAATAAGAGTGGGAGGGGCAGAAGCAGACGGGCACTTCTCCTTTGTGCCCCGACTGGGAATTAAACCCAGGAGTTCCACACACTGAGGCTGAAACTCTACCACTGAGCCAATTGGTCAGGGCTTGTTGTCAACTCTTAATCTTATTGGGGTTCTATTGCTAAGTGATGTCCTTGCTTTTTAGTTCAGTATGTATTTGGATAATTTTAGTGATGTTTATTACATCCCACTCTGTGTGTGTGTATAGTTATAGTTATAAGTAGTTATATGTAGTTACCTGTAGTTATATGTAGTTGTATATAGTCATATACTTGTTTCAAAATTTTCTCAGTATGTCTGTTTGTGAGTCTCTTTGCATTTAACCTACTTGGAGTTTGTTAAGCTTCCTGGATACCTTGGTAATCGTTTTCCAATAAATTTGACAAGATTACAGCTATTATTTATTTATATATTTTTCATCTTCATTTTCTCTTTTATCTCTTTTTGGTACTCTTATTACATATATGCTATGACCTTAACAGTGTCCCGCATTTATTTGAGGTTCTATTTATTTTTTAAAATTATTTTTCTGTTTCTTCTGTGGCTTACAAAATCACTATTGATCTATCTTTTAGTTTGCTAATTATTTCTTCTGCTAGTTCAAATTGATTGAAGAGGGCTAAAGAATTTTTTAAACTTTTTATTTTAATTTTCAATCCACAATTTCCAACATTTTTCTTTTTAAATTTTTATCTCCATATTGATAATCTTTATTTGATTATCACTGCCATTTTATTTGATTATCGACACTGCCATTCAGCTGTTCTTAAATTCTTCCAATTTGTTCTATGAACATATTTGTAATGATTACTTTAAAATCTTTTCCTGTTAAATCCAATATTAGTTTCCTCTCTCAGGCAGTTTTTGTTGCCTGTATTTTTACTGGTATATAGGTTATACTTTTCTATTTGTCTTCATACCTATAATATTTTGTTGGAAACTGGACATTTTAGATAATATATTGCAGTAATTCTGGGCACAGCTCCTCCCTCTGAGATTCATTTGCTTGCTTTGTAGTTTAGTAAATATCTGGATAATTTTAGTGAAGTTTATTTCTCCCCATAGTGTTAAGTTTCTAATGCTGCTCCTCAGGGTAGCACAGCCCTGATTATACCCACTGTCATCCCAAAATGACAGTGATACTAGTAGTATTCTTTTCTATTTTTACCCTAATCACATCCAGATTTTATGCTCCATTAATATCTGGCTGATTGCTCTATTTTTTTCCAACATTATAATGGGGCATACATTACTCTACAAACTTATTTAATCATATTGTAGCTCCTTTGATAGAATAGTCTCTGAGATCAGTGTTTGATATGATTTTAGAACCCAGGAGGACTTTTCCCACCTGTCATAAATAATTTTCATTACAACCTCCACTATTCTTGAAAGTGCCCTCATGTTTAAATAGATGTACATGCTCTGTTGCAAATCAAGTCAGTTCCGTTGGGAAAATATTAGTAGCTCTTTGTTGTATGGATAGTTAATAAGACTCCTCACACCCTGGCAAAACATCTGAGCCAAGACTCTGGAGCTGAGGGTGAAGACAATGACATGGTTCTCTTTATGTGGTGAACCCTTGCTCTAGGAGCTGAATATTTATAAGAGGTCAAGGAGTAGGGTGTCAGCAGCATAGAATGACCAGGGCTTGCTTGTTTTTGAGTAGAAAACTTCCTCATGAGCTGGAAGAAAGGCTACCAGGACCCTAATATTATCAGTGAGCCACACCAAACGGAACCAACATCATAACAATGGGGGTCAGGTGGAAGATGGGAGCCTGCATGTAGAAAAATGCTCTTTTGTTCAGAGCAAGGAGGAGAGAGAGCCCTGTGTTTTTGGCTGCAATAGTATGAAGTGGAATCATTGCCTCACTGAGCTGGGAAAAATGATGGAGGAATGAATCTTGGTTCAAATAGCAAAGACTTGCTTTTCTTATCATGTTTTCCTAGATTTTCTTGAATATATGTTTCTTTATTTGATGTTTTACCTTTAGACTATACTCAGAGGCATTAAATGGTTGGGGTTTTCCCCCCTGTTTTGCCAGTTTCACTAGAGAACAACTCAACAGAGCTCTTCATGTACTCATGTCAGAAATAAATTTGCATTTATTTATTCTCGCAACACATAATTATTAAGGATTAATCACGAGACCCTGTGATGACTGATGAGTATTTCTTACAGACTGAACATTTATGTCAACCACCCTCCAAATTCATATGTTAAAGTCCTAAATACCTATTTAAACATGGGGATTTTTTTTTTTTTTTTGTATTTTTCTGAAGCTGGAAACGGGGAGAGACAGTCAGACAGACTCCTGCATGCGCCCGACCGGGATCCACCCGGCATGCCCACCAGGGGGTGACGCTCTGTCCACCAGGGGGCGATGCTCTGCCCCTCCGGGGCGTCGCTCTGCTGCGACCAGAGCCACTCTAGCGCCTGGGGCAGAGGCCAAGGAGCCATCCCCAGCGCCCGGGCCATCTTTGCTCCAATGGAGCCCTGGCTGCGGGAGGGGAAGAGAGAGACAGAGAGGAAGGGGGGGGGTGGAGAAGCAAATGGGCACCTCTCCTATGTGCCCTGGCCGGGAATCGAACCCGGGTCCCCCGCACGCCAGGCCGATGCTCTACCGCTGAGCCAACCGGCCAGGGCTAAACATGGGGATTTTGAAAGGTAATGAAAATTATATTAAGTCATGAAGGAGCCTTCACATTTGGATTAGTGCCCTTATGAGAGAAGATGCCACTGAGCCTTTCCTCTCTCTCCGTTCTCACACATGCACAAATAAGAGGCCAAGTAAATATACCATGAGATAGCAACCACTTATAAGCCAAAAGAAGAGGCCTCTGAATGATGAATGATTATTTTGCTAGCTCTTTGATCTTAGACTTTCCATCCTCCAAAACTGAGAAATAAATTTCTATTGTTTAAACCACCTAGTTTATCCTATTTTGTTATGACAGCCTGTGGAGACTAAGACAGGTACACACTGATGAGTGTGGATATTTCCTATATATTTATGTATATAATAAATGTGAGAGGACCACTTCATGGATTGAAAGGAATTGTGGCAAAGAATGTGGAAGATAACAATGATGAGTCCCAGGTTTCAATATTACCACTCAGAGAGGTGGTGAGCATTGAAAGAGGATGCAGGTTGAAGGAATATGCCATAAGTTTAGTTTTTAATTTTCTGAGTATCATACAATAGTGTTTAATTCTTTGGGTTAGGTTGAAACAAAGCTATAAGGAAAAATTTTAAATTATTTTAGTAAATATTAATTTATTCACTTCTGTTTATTAAGAACTTATTAACAGAATCTATAATTGGTATCTCTTTACTCAGTAATGTGTTCCATATGTACCAAAAGAGGCTATATTATAACAAAGGATAACATTATTTTCAACATCAACTAGAGAATCCAGGATATGTGGTTCCATAGATATGGCAAATTAGAGCTTTGTTCTAGGAGTTAGAAGATCTTTATAGTGCCAGCTTAGCCATTAACTGATATATATAACCTTGAGCTACTCTCTTCCTTTGCAAGGACTGTGTGGCTCCATCCTCATAATGGTTCATTGATCACAGTTTTATCAAGTACTCCATGTGCAGTATGATGACTTCAGAGGAGAAATCAAATCAAAGACATAATTTTTTATATAATTTTCACAAAATGTTTTATTGAATGATTTTAGAGAGAGAGGAAAGAAGGGAGGAAGCTAGAAATAAAAATAGAGAAAGAGACAAAAACATCAATCTGTTCCTATATGTGCCCTGACTGGGATTGAATCAGCAACCTCTGTGTTTCCAGGTGAAAATTTAATCAACCAAGCTATATGGCCAGAGATAACTTTCACAAATTCAACATTTATGTTTAATTGTGATTTCCCCAGAAATTACCGTGTGTTCTTAATATAGATTAAGTCCTTTAAGTTTGTGATAGTATTAGTTGAATTGTGTGTACCCCAAAGCTATATCAAATTTCTAATCCTAGGGACTTCAGAATGTGACTTTATTTGCAAATAAGGTCATTTCATAGGTAAATAATTAAGATAAGTCATACTGAAATAAAAGAAAACTTATTCTAATGTTGCCTCTATAATATAAGGAACAGAAGCACAAAAATATAGACAAACAAATGATTTCCAAGTTATGAAGGAGAAAGAGATTAAAGTGATGTAGCTACAAGCTAAAGAATACCAAAGATTTCCTGCAAAATCAGAAAGTTATAGAAGTGGTCCACCCTAGAATCTTCAGGGAAAGAATGGCCCTGTCAACAGAGGACTTCTAGTCTTCAAAATGTAATGAACCAAACAAACAAACAAATCAAAACAGACTCATAGATACAGAGAACAGAATGACAGTTGTCAGAAGTGAGTGGGTTGGGGCCTGGGTGAAAAAGGTGAACAAATTAAGCAAAAAAAAGAAAAACACAAACAAACAAACAAAAAAAATCCCCCCAAAATCCTCATAGACACAGACAACAGTATGGTGATTATCAGAGGAAAAGGGGGACAGAGGAGGTAGAAGAAGGTACAGGGCAGATAAATGGTGATGAAAGAAGAATTGACTTTGAGGAGTGAACACACTTTGCAATATACAGATGATGTATTACAGAATTCTAGCTTTGAAACAACTGAAGTCACTCTAATAAATTCAATAAAAATAAAAATTAAAAGTTTGGTAAATAATTTCTTTTTTCTTTAAATTTACCCAATTTGTGATACTTTGTTACAACAAACCTAGGAAACTAAGAAAGGAAGTTCAAGTTTCCAAGGCCAAGACATCCAAGAGCTAGTTAGTGGAATCTGTTAGTCACTTAAAGATTGAGACTGCGTATTGTACAGTATCACTTCCAACATATTTCATTAATCATAGTAGTTACAGAGGTCACTCCCATATTCAAGAAGAGGGGACAGAATCTGTTCATGATGGGAGTTTTAAAAATTTGGCAATATCTTTGAACAAACGTATCATTTATGTTTGTTAAATTTATTTTTTATTGTTCTATTTGTGTTTTATGATATCTATAATTCACAAAAACTTTTGTTATATTAGGCATGTAAGATTATCACAGTGCAACCAGAAAAAAACTTATTTCATTTCCTCTACTGCTTACTTCAATGCATTTTGTTAGCACCATTCCTTCCCTGCTATTGGAAGAAATGTTGTGCAGACTCCATATCTTTATCTGCTCCTTCTTAAGTATTAAAAGACCTTGTTCACTTTCAATCACAAAAACAATCTCATTTAATAATTCATATGTCCTTTCCATTAAAATAATAAAAAACTCTGACTTCATTCAAAATTTAAGTAGTCCTTTTCCCCAGGTCTTGTTTGCTTTAGGCTGGCTGTCTGTGGTGGGGAAAGGGAGTCATAGTTATCATCTCAAGATTTTTATTATACAGTTATATATTATCGCTTCCCTCATTAGATTACTTCCAGGTTCTCCAGGGTAGAGATAGAATACAAACTTACAATTTAACTTGTACAGATTTTATCAAATATTTATTTTCTCTTTTCAAGGTAAATATTCTTTTTTTTATTAATTTTAATGTGGTGACATTGATAAATCATGGTACATATGTTCAGAGAATACATCTCCAGGTTATTTTGACATTCAATTATGTGGCATACCCACCACCCAATGTCAAATTGTCTTCCTTCACCTTCTATCTGGTTTTCTTTGTGCCCCTCCCCTCCCCCACCTCAACCCTCTCCTCCCCCCCATAACCATCACACTCTTGTCCATGTCTCTGAGTCTCATTTTTATGCCCCATCTGTGTATGGAATCATATAGTTCTTAGTATTTTCTTATTTACTTATTTAACTCAGTATAATGTTATCAAGGTCCATCCATTTTGTTGTAAATGATTCAACGTCATCATTTATTATGACTGAGTAGTATTCTATAGTATATATGTACCAAATCTTTTTAATCTACTTGTCCACTGATGGATACTTGGGCTGTTTCCAGATCTTTGCTATTGTGAACAATGCTGCCATAAACATGGGGGTCCATTTCTCCTTTTGGAACAGTGCTATGGTGGAAGACAAACAATCCAATAAAAAATTGGGCAAAATAAATGAATAGACACTTTTCCAAAGAGGACAAAGAGATGGCCAATAGGCATATAAAAAAATTCTCAATATCACTAATCATTAGAGAAATGCAAATTAAAACCACAATGAGATATCACCTCACATCAGTCAGAATGGCACTCATCAACAAAACAACATAGAATAAGTGCTGGTGAGGATGTGGAGAAAAGGAAACCCTCCGGCACTGCTGGTGGAAATGCAGACTGGTGCAGCCACTGTGGAAAACAGTATAAAGATTCATCAAAAAATTAAAAATCAAACTGCCGTTTGACCCAGCTATCCCACTTCATGGACAAATCCTGCCGGGGGTGAGGACGACGGAGACACAAAGACTCGACTCTGGGGACCAGCTTTAGTGATGCAGATCCACTTTATTCAGGAAGTAAGTTATATTATATACACAGGTTCAGCCTATAGGGTGTTACGGCATGTCCTTCATAGCCAATGGCTGAAAAGATCAGGGAGCTGTCTGGTTGGAGCTAAGTTGCTTCCTTATAGTGGGCGAGCTTCCTTCCTGGGTATACCCAGGAGGCTTCTGGGAGCTGGAGTATTCTCACAGCATTGCATCAGCCACAGTTACTAGGAGTGTGCTCTGCGCTCCACCCACATCTCCTCCTTCTCTTTTAATTAAAGCCAATTGGACTTGATGAATGACAGCCTGCTGTTGTTGTAGCTTCTGAAAGCTATGCATTATGCAACAGAACCCTAGTAGAACTAAAACAACTATAATACCTATTATACTATATGCTAATAGATTAGCTGGATTAAACAATGAGGCAAGCTTCTGTAATGTTTGACTAGTTAGGAAATAGAATGAGGGTGTTAAACAGGGGATTTCTCCTAGGGGTCAGGATGTCATTTCCTTCCCATTGTGTTACAGAGACCTTCTAGGTGCAGTTAAACACAGTTCCATTTTGATTGTAAAAAATGGATGTAGGTCCATTCATGACCCTTTCCCACAAAGGTCCCAGCATCCAAACACAGAATGGATGGCTTGCCATGGGCTGTGTACTGCATATGGTTGCAAGGCACATTACACAATTTACAACATGACAAATCATACTATATCAACAATTACAAAGGTACATTTCACCAGTCTCTGAGCACTTTGCCAAAACACAAAATGTTCTTGGACTTCTTTCTAGCCATGGGAAAAGCTTCCTGTGGCAGGGGGAAGGCCTCCAGCAAAGCTTCCCCCCACCCCCAGCAGGGTATTTTACATTGTCCAAAATCAGTAAGTCCATCCAACAAAGGAGCCAGTGCTCACTCTGGTCGTAGTCCTGGAAATCAGTCCATGCACATGAGGTGTTAGCCACCTCCCTCATTCCTGCTGTCCTGGCAGGTCTTACACTATCCCAAAGAGGAGCATGTGGCAATGGCAGTCAGCATTTCCATCTCTGCTCCAGAGAGCATGATGGCATTCACCCACTATGTCCCAAAATGTCAGCAAACCCACCAGCAGCTTAGCAGGCACTCCCTACCATTCCAATGGCCACTTGGTGATGCAAGCCTGGCTTCCGACACCTCCATTCATCCTCCCACCACAGCTGCCGCCTTTTACAATCTGGAGTCTGCAAATCACAACTCTAGCCCAATTCTCCTCATCCTACAAAGATGAACTGAAAACACCAGCTTGTGCTGCCAGGCTCAAGCCCTGGGCTGCCACCACCTGCATCTGGGAGTCAGCTGTTACTATAGCACACATAAGCAAGAACAGAGCACCAGGGCCTGGGGGCCCATCAGGGGCAATTCTCTGGACCCGCCCCGCAAAAGCCTCCACATCCCCCCAGGTGATGGGGTGTGCTTGCTGATCATGAGATCTTCTTCTGGAGTGCAGAAGACCTCCATCCCTCAGGCATAGTCGGTGTGGAGAATTCCAGGGCTGTGGCTTTGGATGGGTGAAGACTGAACCACTTAGTCATTGCCCAAGAAACTCTGTCAAGCAGGTTGGGGGTTCCTGGGATCCAAACTGGCTGAAAAACATAAGCATAACCTCTCTCTTGTGTTAGACGAGGGTGAAGTGCCTGACACTGAGCTGTGGCTGGGTCCTTCCAGCGTCATTTCAGAGAGAGGGGCGGGGAAGAGAGAGAGCAAGAGATACAGAAAAATAGACAAGACAGACAGACAGAAAGATAAAAGATACATGGGGGCGTATAGGTTGGCCCATGGGTCTGCAGCAGGAACATGTGTTGGAGTTAAAGCTGGGGTAGAAAATGGCATCTGAGAGGCTGGGGTGGGGCATTGAGCCCCAGCAGGGAATGCGGAAGTAGCGACTTCTGCTTTTTCTGGTGGCAGAGCTGATGGCGCAGTTAGCAATTTGGTTGGTTTTATTTCTGCAGGCTCAGCTGCAACCTTGGAGGCTAAACTACTTCCCTTCTCAGTGGAGAGGGGTGAATAGGGAGGTAGACGCTCCTCTAAAAGAGGAGTAGCTTATAGGATCTTAGGGTCCGGTGGAAGGTCCCCAGCAGGAGCACCGGTCAAGCAGGTGTGTATTGCCAATAAGGCAGGAGTGAGGCTAAGAGGGAAGGCTTGCCCCCCATGTGCCTCGGCCAAACAAACGCATTGGAGAGCTTGGGCCCAAGTATTCAGGTGCCAGAGGGGTGCGTCTTCAATCCAGGGATTGAGACTAGATGGAATCTCCCAGTAAGTACAGAGATCCTATTCACTGACTTCAACTTGCCTACTCTGCAATAGGGCTTGCAGGGCTCGAGCCTGCGGAGCCCGAGGGTTGGGGCGATGGTTTCCCATTGCAGAGGGTCACTCACTCATCCCTTGGATGCTGGTTAGGTCCCTGCCCGATGTTGGGCACCAGCTGTGGACAAGTCCTGTTGGGGGTGAGGACAACAGAGACGTAAAGCCCCGACTCTGGGCACGAGTTTCAGTGACGCAAATCCACTTTATTCAGAAGTAAGCTAGCTTATATACATAGGTTCAGGCTACAAGGTGTTACAGCATGTCCTTCATAGCCAATGGCTGAAAAGATCAGGGAGTGGCTTGGTTGGAGCTAAATTGCTTCTTTATAGAGGGCGAGCTTTCTTCCTGGGTATACCCAGGAGGCTTCTGGGAGCTGGAGTATTCTCACAGCATTGCATCAGCCACAGCTGCTAGTAACGCGCTCTGCGCTCCACCCACACCACTTTTAGGAATATACCCTAAGAACACCAGGGTAAATATTGAAGATTGGCTTTCTTAGGCTGTTAACTACAGTCATCACATTGTACATTAGATCTTGTACATCTTATATCTTTTTATATTTGGCAGTCTATACCTTTTGAGTAACATCTCTTTATTTGCCCTACCTCCACTCCCTTTATCCAATAAACCATTACAGACACTTAGGTAGTTTTTATGTCTTGACTATTGTAAACAATGTTGCAATAACTATGAAATACAAGTATCTCTTCGAGATAGTGATTTTATTTCCTATGGCTATATAACCAGAATTGAAACTGCTAGATCAGAGGTCGGGAACCTTTTTGGCTGAGAGAGCCATGAATGCTACTACATATTTTAAATGTAATTCTGTGAGAGCCATACAATATGTTTAACACTAAATACAAGTAAATGTGCACATTTTATGTAAGACCAACACTTTTAAAGTACAATAAGTCTCTGAATTCTTTTAATAATGTTGTTATGCTGTTGCTAACCAATGACGAATAAAGTACTTCTCACCATTAATGTGACTACTGGTGTTGCATGGTTTTGATGATGGCTTTATAGACTGGTTGATACGTGGTGAGGTTAAGCTTCATGCAGGCATTGAGACTTCCATCCGTTAAATGTGATCGTAGGTTGGTCTTAACATTCTTTAGATGTGAGAGAGATGGCTCACATGCATACGTAGAGCCAAACATTGTCAGTACAGCAATACTCACATACTGCAGTGTGTGGAATGTGATGGGAAGTGCGTTTCAAGTTTTGACAATCAGCTGGTCTGCAGGTTAAAGTTTTTTCATTTCTCCCCACTTGTGTTTGCTCGCCAACTTTGTTTGCTGTCATGCAAGTCTTTCCAAATCTTCATTCAGTGACTTGTACTTATTCACCCATATGTCTGAGGCCTTTAGGTCAGCAGCTTGTAGCTCAGTCTCTAACGGAGACACTGAGGATGTAACTCAGGTCAGTACTGTCCACTGCACACTTGTGTGGATGAGTGATGAACTTAAAAAGACGAGTGTGCTTATGAAATTTTCCTAAGTGCGCTTTGAATGACTGCAGGAGATTAGAAGTGAAGCCCGCTAGCTGCTGGAGATCAAGATGTTGAACAGGGTCACTTGCTGTACATGCATCTTTAAACTCTCTCAGTTTTTCAAAGTGTAGTAAATGACCTGTTTCAATGTCAGCAATGAAGAGTTTCAGCTTGTTTTCAAATGCAAACACTGCTTGTTGAAGGGATAAGACTGTATTTCCAATGCCTTGTATTTTCACATTGAGCTGGTTCAGATGTTCAGTCACGTTCATGAGATAGTAGAACTTCAAGAGCCACTCAGTGTTAGCTAACTCAGGATACTTGATGTTTTTTATTTCAAGAAAAGTCCGGAATTTGCTCAGAAAAGCCGAGAAACAGCTGAGCACCTTACCTCTTGACAACCAATGCACATTGCTGTGCAGAGCATACCAGGATAATTATTCCCAACTTCATTCAGCAGTGTTTTAAACTGGCGATCATTTAAAGCTCTGGCAACAATAAAGTTGACCACCTGAATGACCAGCGACATCACCTCACCAAGCTGCTCTCCACACATCTGATCACAAAGCGTCTCCTGATGTGGGATGCAGTGAAAACTTAGAATGGGTCTCTTTTCATGTTCACAAATAAGTGTTACAAATCCTCTGTTTTTTTCCAACATGCATGGAGCACCATCAGTACATACCAAGATAAGTTTATCCATCAGTAGATATTTTTCTTTAGCGAACTCAGTGAAAGAGTTGAATAAATCCTCCCCTCTTGTTGTCTCTTTCATAGGCAAAACAGGAAAACTTTCCTCACATAGTGTGTCACCGAGAGCATATCTTGCAATCACGCTGAACTGGGATAAATGGCTTGTCTGTTGACTCATCCAAAGCGAGAGAAAAGAATGGTGCTGCATTTCTGTCCTTCACTTGTGTTGCCTCAATTTTATTTGCCATCAGGATGGTACGATTGTGAACAGTTCTTGCCAACAGAAGCATGTCTTTTATTCATTTGATTATCTTGCTTTTATCCAAAAAGTTCATTGACAACATCAAGCATGAATATTTTGGCATACTCTCCATCTGTGAATGGCTTTTTGTTTCTCACAACCGCTGAAGCACCAGAAAACCTAGCCAAATTCCAGTCACCTTGTTGGGTCCAAACATGGAGTTGCTGCTGACTAGCTTGCACTCTTCACAGTAGCTCTTGACATGCTTTCTTCCTGCTGTCCCCTGCTGCATATTTCAAAGCAAATGTAGTGTGGCGTCTGTTGAAGTGCCACTTTATATTTGACCATTTCATCAATGCAATTTTATCATTGCATTTTAGACACACTGAAGAACCTGCTCTCTCCACAAAGGCAAATTTCTCTGTTCATTCCTGCTGAAAAGTACAATACTCCTCATCTTTTTTTCTTTTAGCTATGTTCTTTGTCAAAATGATTTCTGCAATTAGCTAGCTGACTACTTGATTAAAAGGAGGGAAATTTACTTCCTGACCTCACAACAACCCGTGTACATTACGCATTATCCAATAAAAATTTGGTGTTGTCCCGGAGCACAGCTGTGATTGGCTCTAGCCACCCACAACCATAAACATGAGCAGTAGGAAATAAATGGATTGTAATATATGAGAATGTTTTATATTTTTAACGTTATTATTATTTTTATTAAAGATTTGTCTGCGAGCCAGATGCAGACATCAAAAGAGCCACATCTGGCTTGTGAGCCATAGGTTCCCCACCCCTGTGCTAGATTATAGGATATATATATAATCCTATAATATATATTTATATATATATTTAAATTTTTGATGAATATCCATATTATTTTCCATAATAGTCATACCGCTTTATATATTTTTTTTACCAACAGTGTACAAGCATTCCATTTTATCCACATTCTTGCCAACATTTACCAATGTCTTCTTGATAATAGTCATTTTAACAAATGTGACGTGATATATCATTATTGTTTTGATTTGTATTTCCTTGATAATTACTAATGTTGAATAAGTTTTTATGTACCTGTTGACTATTAGTATATTTTTTTCTGAATTGATGTCTATTCAGATCCTCTGCCCACTTTTAATCAGATTTACTTTTTGCTATGTAATTGTTATATATTTTTGATATTAACTCCTTATCTGGTAGATGCATTTGAAATATTTTCTCCCATTCTGTAGGTTACTTTTTAAGTTGTTGATCATTTCTTTTTTTTGATGTAGTCCACTTTTTCACATTGCTTTTGTTATTTGTGCTTTTCATGTCCTATCCAAAAATTAGTTTGCCAACAGCAATGTCTAGTAGCTTTCTCGCTCTGTTTCCTCTGTTAGTTTTGTGGTTCCTGGTGTTACATTTAATACTTTAATTTACTGTAAGTTAGTTTTTTTTTTAATTTTTTTTTTTGTATTTTTCTGAAGCTAGAAACGGGGTGAGATAGTCAGACAGACTCCGGCATGTGCCCGACCGGGATCCACCTGGCACGCCCATCAGGGGTCGACGCTCTGCCCACCAGGGGGCGATGTTCTGCCCCTCCGGGGCATCGCTCTGTCGCGACCAGAGCCACTCTAGCGCCTGGGGCAGAGGCCAAGGAGCCATCCCCAGCGCCCGGGCCATCTTTGCTCCAATGGAGTCTCGGTTGCAAGAGGGGAAGAGAGAGACAGAGAGGAAGGAGAGGGGGAGGGGTGGAGAAGCAGATGGGCACTTCTTCTACATGCCCTGGCCGGGAATCGAACCCGGGACCTCTGCACGCCAGGCCGACGCTCTACCACTGAGCCAACCGGCCAGGGCCACTGTAAGTTAGTTTTAGTGACTAGTGTAATATAGGGGTCCTGTTTCAATTTTTGTATGTGAATATCCAGTTTTCCCAATTGACATTTATTGAAGAGATTGTCTTTTTCTCCCATTGATAACTCTTGATTTCTTTGTCAAATATTAGTTAACTATATATGCATTAGTTTATTTCTAATCTCTCCCACTGTGTTTTCAGCTTACCAACTTTACCAGCACCCTAGTCTAGGTTATTTTAATATTTTGTCTGTTTTTTTTGCTTCTACTTTTGGCCTTCTCCAAAACATTCTCCATACTGCTTTGTATGACACAAATATCATCATGCCACCTCTCTGTTAAAATATCTTTAATGTTTTTCCCATTGTTAGTCTTAAGTCAGAAAATGCTTCTGCATTGACCTGGAACACTCATTTCTCTATAAACTTTTTGTTTTTCCTTTAGAACTCAATATTTTCTTTCTTACATTCTCTTTTTTTATTAGGTGAAATGAATTTTAAGGTTCAGTTGGGGTTAAAGTTGTTAATCAGCTGGTTTTAAGATGTAGAGATAACCTTGGATCATCTCAGTGGGTCCAATGTAATCACAAAGATTTCACAAGTGGATAATGAAGGCAGAAGAGGAAAAATTAGAGAAATGGTGGTGTGAGAAGGAGTTGGCCTGATATTATTGGCTTTGAAGATGGAGAAATAAGTTTATAAACAAAAGAATGTGAGTAGCCACTAGACGCTGGAAAAGGGAAGGAAACTAATTGTCCCCTAGAAGCTCCATAAGGAAACTTAACCCTACCAGCATTCTGATTTTAGTCTCTGATAAGACTTGTTTCAAATTTCTGATCTCCACAGTTGTAAGGGATTAAATGCATGTTGCTTTATTCCAACAAATTTATGGTATTTTTTTTACAGCAGCAATAAGAAACTCATGCAAGAGAAAATACAAATAGTAAGATACATTTTACAGCTCAGAATAATTTTATAAATGTTAATAATAACAAGACTACAATAAAAATCTAAAATTTAAAACTATTATTGTGGGAAGTGAATTTGTATGTGTGTTAGCACCACCAAAGCAGTAAAAAAAAAGTGTGAACAGAAATGGCATGAATATCTAAAAATTGTATTTTATTGAACTGCTAAGCATTCTTTCTTATTTCTCAGTTTGTTCTTATAAAACTTTGTCAAGTGGTGTCAAGCTGTGAAAGCTTTTGCATAATTTTCAAATAAAATACAATAATACTGATTTGATTGCTATGGCTTTGCAACATAGTTTGATATCAGATAGCATGACTTCTCCAACATTTTTTTTCTTACTCAACATTGCTATGGCTATTTGGTGTCTTATGTTTTTCCATATAATTACTCATAATATTTTCTGTAGTTCTGTAAAATACAGAATTGTTTTATAAGAATTGCATTGAGTCTCTAGATTGTTTTGGATTGTATGCACATTTTAATGATGTAACATGTTCCATTCTTCTACTTATTTGTCTCTTCTTCAGTTTCTTTCTTCAATGTCATATTTTTCCAAGTACAAGTCTTCTACCTTATTGGTTACATTGATTACAATTTATTTTTGTAATTGATCATTATTTAATTTTTTCTTTAATGATTATTAATTAAATTTATTGAAATGACATTGGTTAACATAATTATAGTTTTTGTATGACTAAATTTAAGTTTTCTGTAGTTCATTATTGTTGTATATTAATGTAACTTATATCTAGATTTTAATTAGTATCCTGCTACTTTGCTGAAATTTTTATAAGCTTCAGTAGTTTTTGGTGGCATCTTTAGGGTTTTCTACTATAATATTATGCCATCAGCAAATAATGACAGTTTTACTTCTTTTCTAAATTGAAAGATTTTTATTTTTTCTTCTTGTCTGATTGCTGTGGCTAGTACTTCCAGTACTATGTTTAATAAGAATGATAAAAGAGCGGACATCACTGTCCTGTTGTTGATCTTAAGGAAAACACATTTAGTTTTTGCCAGTTGAGTATGTTTGTTGTGTATTTATCATATATGACCTTTTATTATATTGGGGGATGTTTCTTCTAGTCTTTACTGAAAGTTTTCCTCTAAATGGGTGCTGGATTTTATGTAATTCTTTTTCTGCATCTATTGATACAATCGTGTGAGTATTATCCTTCATATTGTTTATATGATATATCACATTTTTTGATTTGTGGATATTTTATTAACCTTGCATCACTGAAATAAATCTTACTGGGTCATGGTGTAAGACTTATTTAATGTATTACTGGATCCAGTTTGCAAATGTTTTATTGAGAATATTAGCATCTATGTTTATCAGGGACATTATCCTATAATTGTTTTTATCTTTGTAGTGTCTTTATCTGGTTTTGGAATTAGGATAATGATGGTTTGTAAAATGATTTTGGAAGACATTACTTCTCTTAAACTTTTTGGAAAAGGTTGAAAAGAGAAGGTGTAAGTCCTTTAAATATTGGTAAAGTCCACCTGTGAAGGCAACATTTCCAGAACTCATGTATTTGGAAGTTTTTTATTCTTTTTCTTTAGAAAATTAAATTTAATGGGGTGACTGATCAATAAGAGTACATAGATTTTAGATAAACATTTCTGTAGCATTTGAACTGTTGATTATGTTGTATACCCATCACCCAAAGTCAAAACAGTTTCTGTCACTGTATATTTCTCTTTATTTTCTCCCCATCTCCATCCTACTTCATAACCCCTGCCCTTTTTAATTAACCACTTCACTTTTATCTATGTCCATGTATCTCAGTTTTATATTCCACCTATCTGTGAAATTATATAGTTCTTGGCTTTTTCTGATTTATTTATTTCACTCAGTATAACGTTCTCAAGGCCCATCCATGTTGTCCTAAATGGCAAAGTATCATCATTTTTTTGCCTGAGTAGTATTCCACTGTATATATGTACCGTATCTATTTTATCCAAACATCTATGAGGAAAACACTTGGGTTATTTCCATGTATTGGCCATTGTGAATAATACTATGATGAATATGGAGGTGCATGTGTTTTTACATACCAATGTTTTTGAGTTTTGGGAAGAGATATGAAGTAGAATGATTGCTGGGTCATATGGTAGTTCTATTCTTAATTTGTTGAGAAACCACCATATTTTTTTTTATAATGGCTGTACCAGTTTCCATTCCCACCAGCAGTGAATAAGGGTTCTTTTTTCTCCACAGTCTCTCCAACACTTGTTATTACTTGTCTTGTTAATAATACCTAATCAAACAGCTGTGAGGTGGTATCTCATTCTAGCTTTGATTTACATTTCTCTGATAGCTCATGAAAATGAACATCTTTTTATATATCTTGGCCAGTTTTATGTCTTCTTGGACAAAGTGTCTGTTCATGTCCTCTCCCTATTTTTCAATTGAACTGTTTGCTTGTTTGTTGCTGAGCTTTGTAAGAGTTCATTATATATTTTGGATATTAATTGAAGTTGTTGTTTGAAAATATTATCTCCTATATAGTTGGCTACCTATTTATTTTGTGGTCAGTTTCTTTTGCTGTGTGGAAGCATTTGAGTTTGATATAGTCCCATTCATTTATTGTTGCCTTTATTTCTCTTACCTTTGGGGTCAAATTTATAAATAACTTCCCTCTTATTACTGCTTTCACTGTATCTCAGAAGTTTTGATATGTCATGCTGTCATTCTCATTTATCTATATATTATATATATCTATTGATTTCTGCTTTTATTTCTTCCTTGAGCCATTCATTTTTTAGAAGTATATTGTTAAATTTCCACAGTTTTTGTGAGTTTCTTTACTTCTTTTTTACAGTTGAATTCTAATTTCAAAGCCTTATGGTCAGAGAATATGCTTGGTATATTTTCAATCTTCTTTAATTTGTTGAGATTAGTTTTGTGCCCAACACTTGGTCTATTCTTGAGAATGTTCTACACACACTGGAAAAAAATGTATACTCTGGTATTCAGGTATGAAATGTTCTGTAAATGTCTGTTATGTCCATTTGATCTACTATGTTTTTAAGGCTGATATTCCTTTATTGATTTTCTGTTTAGATTATCTATCTAAAGCCTTCAATGATGTGTTAAGATCTCTAAGTATGATTGTGATTTTTTTCTGTGTATATTTTTAGATCAGTTAGTAGATCTCTTTTATTTTGGTGATCCCTGATTCATTGCATAAATATTAAGAAGTGTTATGTCTTCTTGATATAGTGTCCCCTTTATCATTATGAAATGTTCACCTTTGTCTCTGGTTACCTTGGTTGTCTTGAAGTCAGTATTGTCAGATATTGGTATGGCTACACCTGTTTTTTATTGAGTATTATTTTCTTGGAGAATACTTTTCTAATCTTTTGTTTTGAGTCTACTTTTGTCCTTGCAGCTTAGATGTATCTCTTGAAGACAGCATATGGCTGATTTTTGTTTGTTTGTTGTTGTTTTTTTTTCATCTAATTGGCTACTCTGTGCCTCTTTATTGGTGAGTTTAGTTCATTTATATTTAGGGTAATTATTGATGCTTAAGTATTTCTTGTAGCCATTTTATGTTCTAGCTTTTCCTTGTTTGGTTCTTCCCTTTTATGTTTTTGTCAGTTGCTTTTGTTTCATATTATTCTATACTTCTTTTTTCTTTTTCTTCTTTTTTTTAAGCTATGTGTTTTAGTAGTGGCTTTTTTGGTGTGTGGTCACTATTAGGTTATTAAGAGAAAAATTTTCATGTATCCAAGAGTTCTTTGTCTCATGAGTGCTCTGCACTTTATCCTCCTTTGCTACTTCAGATCTTTACCAACTCCTTTTTATATTATTGTTGTCATGTATTATTCTTGTTTTTATTATAACCTTTTTGGATTTTTTTTTATTTATTCTTTGTATTTGGTAGAATGAACCTCTAAGTATTTCCTGCTATGGAATATTTCTGATAATAAATTCCATCAGCTTCTGTGTGTTTGGAAAAGTTTTTATTTCTTGTTCATATTTGAAAGATAGCATTGATGGATCATATTCTTGGCTGGTAATTCCTTTCTTTCAGTACTTCGAATGTTTGGGTCCACTCTCTTCTGGCTTGTAGAATTTCTTCTAAGAAGTCCAATGATGACCTAATGGGCCTTCCTTTATATGTTATATTCTTTTCCCTAGCTGCCTTGAAGATTCTTTCTTTGTCATTGATTTTTGATAATTTTATTATAATGTGCCTTGGAGAAGGTTGTTTCAGTTGAGATAATATGGTGTTCTGTTTGCTTTTTGAATTTGAGGCTCTAACTCTTTTCATAGCCTTAGGAAGTTCTCATCAATTATTTGTTTGAATAGGCTCTCTGTTTCCTTCCCCTTATCTTTTTCTGATATACCCATTGTTCTTATCTTACTTTTTCTAATAAAGTCAGAAAATTCTTGTAGGGCTCCATTTTAATTCATGAGTCTCTCTTCTCTTTGTAGCATCTCTAGTTTCCTTCTTTTTATGTCACTGCTTCTCTCCTCTATCTGGCCTGTTCTATTAGCCAAACTTGGTAGCTAATTTTTTGAATTAAAGTATTTAATTCTTCATCTTTGTGTGGTTCTCTTTTAAAGTTTTAATCTTTATGGTGAAGTACTCATTTTGTTCATTACATTGTTGTTGAACTCATTAAATTGCCTATCCATGTTTTCTTTCATCTCATTGAGAATTTTTAGAACTTCAGTTTTGAATTCTTGTCTGACCTGTGGTGGTACAGTAGATAAAGCATTGACCTGAAATGTTGAGGCAACCAGTTTGAATCTTTGTGCTTTCCTGGTCAAGACACATACCGGAAGCATCTATTATGACTTAATGCTTCCTGCATCTCCTACCTCTTTCTCTCTCTCTCCCTACTCTCTAAATCAATAAAAAAAATAAAATCTAAAATAAATAAAATAAAAATTAATTCTTAAATGTTTAATTCCAAGGTTTTTATGCTATTGAGATTGTTTTATGAAGATTCTTCACTTTCTTTCTGAACTACATCACTGTCTTGTGTAGCCATGGTATTTGATTTATTCCTCTTTGATAGCATTTGAGAGTGGTATTGTTAAGAACCCTAACAAAAAACAACTTTGGTCCATTTGGTGGTGGAATCTTTCAGGCAAGCCTGTAAACCTAGCTGGGGTTCATTCACTGCATTATAGTAGTTTTTTCTGTTAAAATTTCAAGAATAGAGATCAAGGGTATCTCTCATGCTGCCATTACTTTGATGCCATATCAGATTTCCTTTACATTTTTTATTTATGCTTCAATTATGTTAGCTTTTATAGCTTTATTCTGACTTTCTGATTATTCCTTATTCAATTTTGGAATATTGCATGTTTATAAGAATTTTTCCCTAATTGTCCAATTTGTAGTCATATATTGTTCATATTATTTTCATAAATATTTGATATTCTTTTGGTTTCAGTTGTTATATGTGTATTTCATTTATAATTTTATTTATTTAGGTGTTCCCTCTTTCTATTAATGGGTTTGGTTAAAGGTGTCTCTATCTTGTTTATCTTTTCAAAGAACCAGTTTTTTGGTATTCTTGATTATTTATATTGTTTTTTATAAACTCTTTTATTTATCTACAATGCTATTATTATAATATCTTGTTTTCTACTCACTTCTGGCTTGTTTGTTTTGCTTGTTGTATTTTTAAAAAAATATTTTTAATTAACCATAGATTGTTTATTTAAGAATTTCTTTTTTCTTGAGGTAAGCTTGTAATGCCATAAATTTTACCCATAGAACTCTTTTTGATGTGCCCCATAGATTTTGGATTACTGTGTTGCCATTTTCATTTTTTCAAGTTATCTTTTTTTTTAATCTTATTGTTAATCTTGTTGTTGTTTAATAACACATCATTTAGCCTCTATGTCTTTGTGTGTTTTTTAGTTTTTTCTTATGATTAATTTCTAGTTTTCATACAATTATGGTCAGCTAATATGCTTAATATGATGTTAATATTTGTAAATTTATTAAGTCTTGTTTTGTGTCTTAATATGTGGTCTATCCTAAAAAAATATGTGCACTTAGAAATAATATATATCTTGCTACTTTAGGTTGAAATGCTTGCTCTGAAAATATAAATTAAATTTATCTGATATAGTGTGTCATTTATGATCAGTTTCCTTGTTATTAAGATATTATTTCTTGATATAGCCTTTATTTTAAAGTGTATTTTGTCAAGTATTGCCACCCCAGCATTATTTTTGTTTTAATTTTCATAAAATATATTTCTTCATCATTTGACTTCAGTCTGTATATGGCTTTTAGTCTAAGATGGGTCTTGTATAAACAGCATATATATGGTCTAGTTTCCTTATCCATTCAGTTACTCTTTCTTTGTCTTTTGATTATAGCATTTGGTCAATTTATGTTTGAAGTCATTACTGATAGGTTTGTATTTATGCCACTTTATCTTTTATACTTATGTTTTCATTCTTCCATTTAATGAATTCTCTTTAATATTTCTAGTAACACTGATTTGGTGGTGGTGAACTCCTTTTGCTTTTTTAGGGGGAGGAAATTATTTAGTTCTTCTTTAATGTTAAGT
The DNA here is from genome assembly GCF_036850995.1 of Saccopteryx leptura. NCBI lineage: Eukaryota > Metazoa > Chordata > Mammalia > Chiroptera > Emballonuridae > Saccopteryx > Saccopteryx leptura. Next base: position 69,631,348 of record NC_089516.1, on the reverse strand, counting down.
TATAACCTTTCTGGGTAGAATAGTCTTGGTTGTAGATCCTGGCTTTTTATCCCTTTGAATATTTTATGCCAATTTTTTCTGGCCTGTAAAATTTTGTTGGGTAATTAGCTGACAGTCTTATGTAAGTTCTTTTTTATTTTTGTAGTTTACTGTCTTTGTCTTGTTGGTTTTAGTGTCTATGTTTTTAAACTTTGCCATTTTAATTATAATGTGTCTTGTTTTGGGACTTTTTGTATTTACATTTTTTGAGAGACTCTGTGCTTCCTATCTTCATGTGTCTTTTTTCCTTTATGAGCTTAAGAATCTTTTCAGTCATTATATCTTCAAATAAGATCTCCATCCCTTTTATTCTCTCTTCTACTTCTTGTACCCTTAAGGCAGTGATTCTCAAACTTTTTGAAGTTGGGGAGCATTTAAAATCCTACAAATAATTGTACATGCACTACACACAAATTTCTGAGAAATATATTATAATCATTAACTCAAATATTAAAGAAAAAATATAAAGTCCAAGTGTGCTTTAGTGGTAATTAAACAAAATAAATATGACAAAATTAAATTTATTCTGACATTAAAAACATTTTTATGTTACATTTTTTGTTATGCTTTTTAAAATTTGTAAAAAAAAGAAGGGTTAAAAATAGAAAAAGTTATCTTTTTGTATATATGGATACATTCTCAGTAAAATTTAGTAAATTTGGCAGGTCCTGGCATGAATGCGTTAAGTTTTTTCACTCTTGGGTTTATGAGAAACATGAGCCTGATATGTCCTAGCGATTTCTTCAATGTTTGGGCATATATTTTAAAGGCAAACTCACTGGCCCTGGCCGGTTGCCTCAGTGGTAGAGTGTCGGCCTGGCGTGCAGAAGTCCCAGGTTTGATTCCCGGCCAAGGCACACAGGAGAAGCACCCATTTGCTTCTCCACCCCTCCCCCTCTCCTTCCTCTCTGTCTCTCTCTTCCCCTCCTGTAGCTGAGGCTCCATTGGAGCAAAGATGGCCCGGGCGCTGGGGATGGCTCCTTGGCCTCTGCCCCAGGTGCTAGAGTGGTTCTGGTTGCAACAGAGCGACGCCCTGGAGGGGCAGAGCGTCGCCCCTGGTGGGCGTGCTGGATGGATCCCTGTCGGGAGCATGTGGGAGTCTGTCTGACTGTCTCTCCCTGTTTCCAGCTTCAGAAAAATACAAAAATAAATAAATAAAATAAAGGCAAACTCTCATTTCCTTGTGAACACATTGAAGAATTTCTCTCTTCTTACTCTTAATTGCGTTGAGTGCAGAAAACTCTCATCATACATATCATCTTAACTTGACACCAAACAAAATATAAAAGAAACTTGCCTCCAGTCTCTCTGGGGAACATGGCAGGTAGTGTAAACAATTCAGCACCACAGTTTAACAGCCTTTTGCAACCTAATCAGGTTAGTGAGATGAAGGGCTGTACAGACTGTCAGCTTTCAGCCAATTTCCCACACTTCTGTCCCCCAAAAATCTAAACTCCAAAAACTCTGTTGGTTTTTTGGTCCCCAACAGGTAAATATTTCTCTGGAATACTGTAGAGCATACCTGGAAATCTTCTAGGGTGCACCAGTGCACCCTGGCACTCACTTTGAGAACCATTGTCTTACCTTGTGGTTTGGCTCTTTGTTCTTAAATTTAGGTTTATTTCTTAATTTATTTTATGTATTTATTATAAACTTTTGCTTTGTCCTTACTGTGAGGTTCTCATATAACCACTTATGCATATAATAATCTGTTTTAACTTCATAACAACTTAAATTTGACCACATTTTTTTATAAATAAATTTTTATTTTAATGGGGTGACATCAATAAATCAGGGTACATACATTCAAAGAAAACATTTCCAGGTTATCTTGTCATTTAGTTCTGTTGCATACCCATCACCCGAAGAGAGATCGTCCTCCGCCACCCTCCATCCAGTTCTCTCTGTACCCTTCCCCCTCCTCCTCTCCCTCCTTCCCTCCCCCCACCCCCTGTAACCACCACACTCCTGTCCATGCCTCTTAGTCTCGCTTTTATGTCCCACCAATGTATGGAATCCTGCAGTTCCTGTTTCTTTCTGATTCGCTTATTTCACCCTGCACAATGCTACCAAGACTCCACCATTCCACTGTAAGTGATCCGCTGTCATCATTTCTCCTAGCTGAATAGTATACAATGGTGTATATGTGCCCCATCTTCTTCATCCAGTCCTCTTTTTTTTTTACAGTAATTAAAAGCCTTTAAGCAAACTCTTGGCCAATAGAGCAAGAATCCCTAAAAGAGTAGTGTCCTTAACATGTTCACCAAGTCCAAGTTGGCCCCATCACCATGCCAAGTCCCTGAAAAATGCAACCCAACCACAGTTCAGTCTATTAGGAGCTGTCACAGGGAGCAGGAGTCCAGGAAAGTTCCCCACAGGAAAAGTCCGCATGGCACTGGAATTGTTGTCACCATTCTATACTTTGCAGCTCATGTCCAAGTCGCAATGACCACTGCTTCTAGCTGGTAATGATTCAGGTAGACTGGAAAAAGCCATTTGCAGCATGCGTGGATATGGAGCTTCTGTTCTCCTCTGCCTGGAGAGTTGAGACCAGGGTGCTTTTCCCTGGAGCTCTGTGACTGTGGCATGGTAAAGAGAACCTTGGGATACACTAAGCTGGGTGGCAAAGGTAAATTCATAATACAAGTTGGCAAAAGGAGGAAAGAGAGCTCTAAATTAGAAGTAGGTCCCAGCCTGAAATATGAGTGGGGCATTGAGGTAGGAGGGATAAAGAAAACATTATATATTAAGCAAAGCAGCAGAAAATAGGACTATCAACACCCACAACAGAGATCTTTGAGGGAAGAATAAAAAACCTGACTATTCAGGAAAAACATAGTTAAGTGGCCCTGGTGCAAATGAGATCAGTTTACCTGCTTCTTGGAAGAAATACCCTAGGCTCGTCCACAGTATCGTAGATGGGGCCGACGGCCCTGAGCACCTTCAGACTTCAGTGGCAAACCCCAGCTTTCTGGGCAAGGTTAGGTCATAGGTGGCTGGAGCAGGGCTGGAAGAGACTGAACCCTGCCTTAGAGGAGCGAGGGGGAAGCCCACCTTCCAGTGTACCTGTTTCCTCACAGCAGAGGCGTGTAAGCCTGGCAGGCTTTAGCTCAATGACCTTCCTTTCCACTATTGAAGCAGGACCCAGATGGCATCCTATGAGACCCCTTTGGGGCATTGGAGCCTTTAAGGGTGTATCCTAAAAGCTGGTAGTTCCCCTGATCTCTATTGGGCTTTTTCTGCCTCTAGGTGTCTTAAAAGCCATTCTCAGAAGATCTCGCTGAGGGGTTTGAGGATCCCCATCTGCCTATATAAATCTTTTCCATATATCTGGAGCTATTTGGAAAAAGACAAAACAGTGTTATTAACTAGATCTAATAAAGAAGGTAGTAGTTTGCAGGCGAAAAAAATTTGGTGTCTCCTGTTCATCAGCATTCAAAAGAAATGTAAATTGTTTTTTTTTTTTGGCATGGTGTGCAAGATTCCCGGGTTCGATTCCTGGCCAGAGCATACAGGAGAAGTGCCTATCTACCTCTCCACCCCTCCCCCTCTCCTTCCTCTTTGTCTCTCTCCTCCCGCCCGCAGCCAAGGCTCCACCGGAGCAAAGTCACCCCAGGCACTAAGGATGGTCCCATGGCCTCTGCCCCAGTCGCTAGAATGGCTCCGGTTGTAACAGAGCAACACCCCAGATGGGCAGAGCATTCCCCCCTGGTAGGCATGCCAGGTGGATCCCAGTCAGGCGCATGCATGAGTCTGTCTGACTGCCTCCCCATCTCCATCCTCAGAAAAATACAAAAAATAAATAAATAAAAGAAAAAATACTAAAAAAAAAGGGGGGGGCATTCCCTTGTGCTAAAGCTCCAGGGAGCATAGAGTGAGCTTGAGTATGTCCTATGAAACATGGAGCTCTATGTTGACATATAAGTCTTTGAAGAAGGAGGAACTGCTTAAATAGTTTATCAGCATTTGTCCCTAAGACAGCTGTCTTTATAGTGAAAACACCATACGTAAATATTTTCTGTCTGTCTATAGATTAAGGGGGGAATATGGCAAATGCTGAAGAGCCATGATCTTTGTGCCCCTCCCCTCCCCCAACCCCCTCCCTCTCCTCCCCCCACCCTGTAACCCCAACACTGTTGTTCATGTCTCTGATTCTCATCTTTATGTCCCACCTATGTATGGAATCATATAGTTCTTAGTTTTTTCTGATTTACTTCTTTCACTCAGTATAATGTTATCAAGGTCCATCCATGTTATTGTAAATGATCCTATATCATCATTTCTTATGGCTGAGTAGTATTCCATAGTATATATATACCAAAGCTTTTTAATCCACTCGTCCTCTGATGGACACTTGGGCTGTTTCCAAATCTTTGCTATTGTGAACAATGCTGCCATAAACATGGGGGTGCATTTCTTCTTTTCAAACAGTGCTATGGTGTTCTTGGGGTATATTCCTAACAGTGGGATAGCTGGGTCAAACGGCAGTTCGATTTTTAATTTCTTGAGGAATCTCCATACTGTTTTCCACAGTGGCTGCACCAGTTTGGATTACCACCAGCAGTGCGGGAGGGTTCCCTTTTCTCCACATCCTCGCCAGCACTTATTCTGTGTTGTTTTATTGATGAGCGCCATTCTGACTGGTGTGAGGTGATATCTCATTGTGGTTTTAATTTGCATTTCTCTAATCATTAGTGATGTTGAACATTTTTTCATATGCCTATTGGCCATCTGTGTGTCCTCTTTGGAGAAGTGTTTATTCATTTCTTTTGCCCATTTTTGGATTGGATTGTTTGTCTTCCTGGTATTAAGTTTTACAAGTTCTTTACAAATTTTAGTTATTAACCCCTTATCAGACGCTATGTCAAATATATTCTCCCATTGTGTAGGTTATCTTTTTATTCTGTTCTTATTGTCTTTAGCTGTGCAGAAGCTTTTTAGTTTGATAAAGTCCCATTTGTTGATCCTGTCTTTTATTTCACTTGCCTGTGGAGACAAATCAGCAAATATATTGCTGCGAGAGATGTCAGAGACCTTACTGCCTATGTTTTCTTATAAGATGCTTATGGTTTCACAGCTTACATTCAAGTCTTTTATCCATTTTGAGTTTATTTTTGTGAGTGGTATAAGTTGGTGGTCTAGTTTCATTTTTTTGCAGGTAGCTGTCCAGTTTTCCCAACACCATTTGTTGAAGAGGCTGTCTTTACTCCATTGTATTGTCTTACCTCCTTTGTCAATTATCAGTTGTCCATAGAGCTGTGGGTTTATTTCTGGGTTCTCTGTTCTGTTCCATTGATCTATGTGCCTGTTCTTATGCCAGTACCATGCTGTTTTGAGTACAATGGCCTTATAATATAACTTGATATCTGGAAGTGTGATACCTCCCACTTTTTTCTTCCTTTTCAAGATTGCTGAGGCTATTCGTGTTCTTTTTTGGTTCCATATAAATTTTTGGAATATGTGTTCTATGTCTTTGAAGTAAGTCATTGGTATTTTAATCGGTATTGCATTGAATTTATAAATTGCTTTGGGTAATACAGACATTTTAATGATGTTTCTTCTTCCTAACCATGAGCACGGTATATGCCTCCACTTATTCGTATCTTCTCTGATTTCTTTTATCAATGTTTTATAATTTTCCGAGTATAAGTCTTTAATCTCCTTGGTTAGATTTATTCCTAGGTACTTTATTTTTTTGGTTGCAATGGTAAAGGGGATTGATTCCTTGATTTCTCTTTCTGACAGTTCATTATTAGTGTATAAAAATGCCTCTGATTTCTGACTATTAATTTTATATCCTGCCACCTTGCCAAATTCATTTATCAGGTCTAGTAGTTTTTGACTGTGACTTTAGGGTTTTCTATATACAATATCATGTCATCTGCAAATAATGATAGTTTTACTTCTTCTTTTCCAATTTGGATGCCTTTTATTTCTTTTTCTTGTCTGATTGCTGTGGCTAGGACTTCCAGAACTATGTTGAATAAGAGTGGTGAAAGGGGGCACCCCTGCCTTGTTCCTGATCTTAACGGGATTGCATTTAATTTTTGCCCATTGAGTATGATGTTGGCTGTGGGTTTGTCATAGATGGCCTTTATCATGTTGAGGTATGTTCCATGTATTCCCACTTTGCTGAGAGTTTTGATCATGAATGGGTGCTGGACTTTATCAAATGATTTTTCTGCATCTATTGAAATTATCATGTGGTTTTTCTTCTTTCTTTTGTTTATGTGATGAATCACATTGATTGATTTGCGAATATTGTACCAGCCTTGCCTCCCAAGAATAAATCCTACTTGATCATGGTGTATGATTTTTTCCATATATTGCTGGATCCGGTTTGCTAATATTTTGTTGAGAATTTTTGCATCTAAGTTCATCAGGGATATTGGCCTATAATTTTCTTTTTTGTGTTGTCTTTGCCTGGTTTTGGAATTAGAATTATGCTCGCCTCATAAAAGGAGTTTGGAAGTCTTCCTTCCTCTTGAATTTTTTGAAATAGCTTGAGAAGGATAGGAGTTAGTTCTTCTTTGAATATTTGGTAGAATTCACTTGTGAAGCCATCAGGCCCAAGACTTTTCTTTTTTGAGAGTTTTTGATAGCTTTTTCAATATCACTTGTTGTAATTGGTCTGTTTAGGTTTTCTGATTCTTCCAGATTGATTTCTGGAAGATTATATGATTCAAGGAATTTGTCCATTTCATCTAGATTGTCTAGTTTTTTTTGGCATAGAGTTCTTCATAGTATTTTCTTACAATATTTTGTATTTCTGTTGTGTCAGTTGTTATTTCTCCACTCTCGTTTCTAATTTTATTTATTTGAGTCCTCTCTCTTTTTTTCTTGGTGTGTCTCGTTAAAGGTTCATCGATCTTATTTACCTTTTCAAAGAACCAGCTCCTGGTTTCATTGATCCTCTGTATTGCTTCTTTAGCCTCTATGCCATTTATTTCTGCTCTGACCTTTATTATTTCCTTCCTTCTACTAGCTCTGGGCTTTACTTGCTGTTCTTTTTCTAGTTCTTTTAGATGCAGGGTTAAGCTGTTTATTTGAGCTTTTTCTAGCTTCTTGAGGTATGCCTGTAATGCTATAAACTTCCCTCTCAGGACTGCTTTTGCTGTGTCCCATAAATTTTGAGTTGATGTATGCTCATTATCGTTTGTTTCTAGGAATTTTTTAATTTCTTCTTTGATCTCAATGTTAACCCATTCATTGTTTAAAAACGTGCTATTTAGTTTCCAAGTGTTTGAATGTTTTTCAATTTTTCTATTGTGGTTGATTTCTAGTTTAATGCCATTGTGGTCAGAGAAAGTGCTTGATATGATTTCAATCTTCTTAAATTTGTTGAGCCCGCTTTTGTGCCCTAATGTGGTCTATTCTAGAGAATGTACCATGAGTGCTTGAAATTATATTCTGCTCTTTTAGGGTGAAAGGTTCTGAAGATATCTATTAAATCGTGTTGATCTAATATGTCCTTTATGTCTGCTCTTTCTTTGTTAATTTTCTTTCTTGAGGATCTATCTAATGATGTTAATGGGGTATTGAAATCCCCTACTATTATAGTATTGCTGTTGATCTTGCCCTTTAAGTCCATCAAAGTCTGCTTTATATATTTATGTGCTCCTATATTAGGTGCATAGATATTTATAATGGTTATATCTTTCTTTTGGATTGCTCCCTTTATCATTATGTAGTGACCTTCTTTATCTCTAACTATGGTCTTTGTTTTAAAGTCCATTTTGTCTGATATAAGTATTGCTACCCCAGCTTTTTTTTCATTTCCATTTGCATGAAATATTTTTTTCCATCCTTTTATCTTCATTCTGTGTACATCTTTTGATTTAAAGTGTGTCTCTTGTAGACAGCATATGTATGGGTCCTGTTTTCTTATCCATGCGGCTACCCTATGTCTCTTGATCGGATCATTTAATCCATTAACATTTAAGGTTATTACTGATATGTAATTGTTTATTGCAATTTTTTTTCTTTAAAACTGTATTTCTCTTTTGCTATATTCTTTTTTTCCTTTGATCTGTTTACAACAGGTCCCTTAGCATTTCTTGCAGCCTTGGTTTGGTTGCAGTGAAATCCTTGAGGTTTTTTTTTTGTCTGTAAAGCTTTTTATTTCTCCTTCAATTTTAAGTGATAGCCTTGCTGGATAAAGTAGTCTTGGTTGTAGGTTCTTGTTCTGCATTACTTTGAATATTTCTTGCCATTCCCTTCTGGCCTCAAGTGTTTCTGTTGAGAAGTCAGAAGTCATCCATAGGGGTCTCCTTTGTAGGTGATAGTCTTTTTTTCTCTAGCAGCTTTTAATATTTTCTCTTTATCATTTAGCTTTGCTATTTTAATTATGATATGTCTTGGTGTTGGTTTCTTTGGGTTTCTCCTTAATGGAGTTCTCTGTGCTTCTTGAACATGTGAAATGTTTTCCTGCCTTAATTGGGGGAAGTTTTCTGCTATAATATGTTTGAACAAAGTCTCTATCCGTTGTTCTTTCTCTTCTTCTTTAGGAACCCCTATGATGTGGATGTTATTTCTCTTCATGTTGTCACAGAGCTCTCTTAGAGTTTCCTCAGACTTTTTGAGTCTCTTTTCTTTTTTCTGCTCTGCTTCCGTGCTTTTATTTATTGTGTCCTCTAACTCACTGATTCGATTCTCTGCTTCATCCATCCTGCTTTTAATTCCTTCCATTGTATTCTTTATTTCACATATTGTATTTGTCATTTCTGACTGATTCTTTTTTATTATTTCAATGTCCTTTTTTATATTTGTTATCTCTTTATTTAGGTTTTCATAATGGCCATCTATGGTTGTTCTAATATCTTTTAGCATCCTAACAATCGTTATTTTAAACTCTGCATCTGGTAATTTGGTTATATCTGATTCACTTAGGTCCTTTTCTGGGGATTTCTCTTGGTTTATTTGTGTTGTATTTCTCTGCCTCTGCATTTTCTCTTCACAGGAGTGGCTGTGATCACATGCTCGTGTGCACAAGGGTTGGTGGCCTTGGCCTTTGCCCTGCCCCTGTGTGTGACGTTATGCTTGGTCCTGAGGGCACTGGCGAGCACCTTTGCTTAGCTGTGGGTCTCCGCCTGTTTCTGAGCTTTCGCCCTGCCCTTGCAGGAGGATCCCACTCAAGGAACAGCTGCTAGCCTTGGCTCTAATGCCGGGCAAGCCTGTGTGCCCAAGCTCAGCTCCGTAGCAGAACTCCGCCTCTTCTGGGCTTTTGGCTCCACCCCCATGGGAGGAGCTGGCTACCATGTCAGACCGCAAGCCTGGGTTGCACGGGCAGGGTAGGGCTGTGCTCCTCTGCCCTTGCTCCAGGGCTGGTCTCCACCCTTTCCGGGGTTCCCGCCCTTCTCCCGGAGGCTGGATTACAGGCTGCCGGCAGCTGAGCTTGACCGCTTTTGCACGCCCCCTTCTCCCCAGCCGGGCAAGATTGAGCTCACACCTGAGCCCAGTGGTGGCCAGCCGGCTTCCGCCCCTGCCAGCAGAACCACGCTTTTGTCTCCCGCTGCCACCCGCTCTCTGGTGCGCCCTCAGCCGCGTGGGTGGGGGCGTTGCAGCTCGGACCCTAAGACTCACTACTGTAGACCTGAAAGCTCCCTCCTTCTATGTGACTCTGCTCTGAATGCCTCAGGGGAGCTTGTTTGGCTGCTCTCCTGCTTCCCTTTGCTGGTATTGCTGTTTTCTGGGGAAATATTCACTTCAGCTTTGGGGAGTGACTCGTCCCAGAGGTTAGGGTGGCTATCTCCCAAAATGTTTCTCCCTATGCCTCCTAGATTACACTCTCTTCCTGTTCCTTTGGTCCTCTCCTCTCTCCCCCCGTCCCCAGGAGCCCCAGGTGATTGTTTTTGAGAGAGATATTCTGCACAGTCCCTTTAAGAAGGATCCTGGGTCTGAGAAATCAGACTCTCTCACAAACAGTATCCTGACTTGTTTCCAGCTAAATACTGTCCTTACGACTCTTCTGTGCTCTGGGGCTGCAGGCTGGAGCTTTGTTCCTGGAGCTCAGGACCCTTTTCCCCTCTGCTAAACTCACTTCCCGCCACAAGAGTCTCTCCCTGCTGCCGTTTGCTCCAAGGAGCTGGGCAGCCCTCTCCGCATTTCCACGTTTCCGCTTTTCCTACCAGTCTCTGTGTGGCTTTTTCAGTGTTCCTTGGTTGAAGAGTCCTCTTAGTTTAGTCCAAAGTTGGTTTTTCCAGGTGATAGTTCATAAAATTAGTTTGTAATCCACTTTGGTTCTGGGAGGTAGATGCTGGTACGTCCACCTACTCCAGCGCCATCTTGTCTCTCCCATCAGTTTTTCATTGTGATCAATTTGACCACATTTTAAAACTACTCTTCCCCCACCCAAGTTCAATTTTTGATGAAACATTTATTTTTGGTTATGTAGCCTTTTACTAAATATTCTATTATTATTTTTAATTTTACTACTTTTGTTCTTTAACTTTCAGACTTAATTTTTAAGTAAAGATTCATAACATTTACTGTATTTCCTTCTCTCAGTGATATTTTTACTTTTGTGTGTTTTCTTCTTATTTATTAATGCCATTTATTTTCAGCTTAAATAATTCTGTTTAACATTTCTTGTAATGCTAGTTTAGTGGTGATAAACTTATTTAGTTATTGATGCTGGTTAAAATATTGTTCTTTCACAGAGTCAAAAGAAAACATTCCAGGTAACCATGGATGGGAGGTTTTGGCTTGGTGGTTTATTTGGGTGGCAATAGAATACTTCCCTAAAGTTCACAATGTTCCATCTCCATCAGTATCACCATCGAAAAGTCCACTCTAGTCTTCATGAGGCCCAGAATAAAAACAACAGTGTCTATACATTCTGTGTCATGGTTCAGTCCAGTTTAGGCCATATCTGTCTTCATCCAGTTAACACCGTCTGTTTCCAGCTCTGCTCTAGCTGGTGCTGTGCCCAAGTCTTTGTCTGGAACCTGCATTTGGAATTCATACTGTTGCCAGCTCTGTGGCTTTTATGACTACATGACTGCACATGAATGCATGGGGCATGCATGTGTTATGGGGAAGGAGAGAGAAGAAGGATAGAGTGCTAGCTTCTTTGTTAGGCTGATTATATTATCTCAGGCTTGGGAAGAACCAGGCACCTTTCAAGCTAACCAATTAATTTCTCATCTTTTGTGGGCTGGTATTGGATCTTTTCCCTAACCAATCCACTTCTTATATCTTTCAGGGTTCCATGTTCCTTATTCAATACAATCTTTATCTCAGGCTAGACAAACAGGCCTCTCTTGTCACCATCTAAGCTCTTACTGTGCTTGGCTCAAAATAGAAAGAACTCGCTCTGTACCATTTTGACTTCTACTGGGCATGTTTCTAGCAGAGGAATTTCTCTTCTATTGTTTATTCCTCCCCTCAGAGTCTGGGCAAATGAACCGGTTGTATCCTGGAGAGATTGAAAAGCCAGCCTTTCCTCTTTACGTGGGAGAAGGAGGCATATTAATTTCTTAATTAACAGGGCTAATTGTCTAATTCAGCTCTCTGATTTGCAAGGCCTAATACTGTCTGATTCCCTCTATTCCCTTCTTTAGTTAAAATTTAGGTACCTATGCTAACTCTTTCACTTATCTGGAAAACTCAAATTCTCTCCTTAAATTCTGAATAATAATCTTTCTGAGTAGATAATTCTTGGTTAGAAGTTTTTTTTTTTCTTTTAACACTTTGAAAATATCATATCATTATCTCTATCATCTGACCTGCAAAATTTCTACTGAAAAATCAATTGATGACCTTATGGGTATAGCTTGTACATAACCAGTTTTTGTATTCTTCCTGCTTTTAAGATATCTCTTTAACATGTACAATCTAGGTGTTCAACTTACAAGTAAAGACCACAACAGTAGAAGAAGCAGTAAGCCAATATACTTGTACACTATGTAATGATCACAGTAAACCGTAATGTGATTTTTGAGTCTGTAAGACTTTCAATCAAGGAAACCTCCAAATGACAGACTCAGAGCTTCATTTTTGTTAGAATAATGACAGATTATGACAATCTGACAGATTCTCCTGCTCTGTAATTCCAATATCCCTGATGTTGTAATTGGGTGCTCAAACAAGCTGGGTTTGTGACTTTCATAACATCAGTTCCCAAAACTATCCAAGCATGAGCTCCTGTGAACATTTCTGTAAACTGTACATTATGTCATCTAGATGCAGTATAAAATTACAAGGCTCAGGAAAAAATATAGTTTTAGTAGTATTATTCTGATGTGTAAATGTACCTCAACTTTTTACTCATCTACTGATGGACACTTGCAGTGTTTCCAGATCTTGGCTATTGTACCTAACTGCAAAAACATAGGGGTGAATATATTATTTTGATTTAGTGTATCCAGATGAAAAGAAGGAAATCTTACTTTTTGTGACAGCATGGATGAACCTGGAGAGCATTATGCTAAGTAAAATAAGCCAGGCAGAGAAAGACAAGTACCTTATGATTTCATTCATATGTGGACTCTAATGAACAAAAGAAACTAAGAAGCAAAATAGAGACAGACTCATACATAGAGACCAGGCTGACAGCTTTTGGGAGTCGGGGGCAGTTGATAAAATTGAGAAGGATAGATTAAAAAAGGACAAAAAAAAATCCCCTCATCCAGTCTTTTAATAGAAAATGTTAGGATCCAGACCAGTTTATATGTGAGAAATAAAACTTTAAAGACAATTAATCAAACTAGAATCTAATATCCACAATCGAACATTATGGCTTCTATTGAAACAATTTTTATTTCTAAAATTTCCTTCATTTTATTAAAGATAGCCAGTTAAAACTTATTCTTTGCAAAAATCTGGTTTCAATAAATTTAGCCTGTTATTTGCTTAAGTACAAGAATAATAGCAATTAATTTTATAGGCTCTTTTAAATCTGCTGTGCTGGAAATTTTATAAGATATCTCCAGGTTGAATCTTAATTTGCCTCTCAGGGAAAAGAAACCAAACCAAATAGTTGCCATCAGCATTTGCTTGCAATACCTATTGATTTGGGTGAATTCTTCAAGTTCTTGAGGTTTCCCAAAATGCTTTTGAGATTTTTTTTTGGCAACTTTCAGTAAAGCAACCTTTGTTTCCTACTTGGAAATACTGATGTGAACCATGTTAGGAAGGAATCAAGCTGTTTTTTCAAGAGGCTTTCATTGTTCTCCAAAGTCAATTTTAATTCCTCAAAACTTTCTGGTGACATGCAGAGTCTGTAAATGTGCATTTGAAACATAACATTCCAGTCAAAATCTCATCAAGAGTTCCCAATTTTATCTTATATATAAAAAAAGCATATTCCTATTGAATTAATGCAAATAAACATATTTCTATAAAAATAATAATATTCACTCAGAGTCTCCAAATTTCTAGTGGGTTCATGTAGGGAGAAAAAAATAAATGTTTCAATCTTACTTACAAAAGTATAATTTACCAAACTGTTCTAAGGAAAATAAATGTTTCTTCATATCTGGAAAACAAAAATATTTTAAATATCAGCAATATTTCAAGAAAAGTTATAAAATTATAATCATCCTTAGTTCATTCAGTCTTGTAGAATCAATTCTTGTTTATCTCGAAAACATCAACATTTTATGCTTCCAGCGATTTCTTTTAATTTTATAAATCTTCATCTAGTTTAAAGGTATAATCATAAAATTCTTAGAATCCCATATTTGAAACAAGCCAGAGTCTTCTCTATGAATCTTTTTGGAAAAGAAACATTCTTGAACATAACAAAATTACAAATGTGTATTCTATCAGTACTTTGTAGACTCTTGGAGATATTTTTATATAATATTTAGAACATCTGTTTAATAATAAAAATATATACATACAAACACAACATAATTAATTCCTTAGTTGGCAAAGCTTGTTGTTCAATTTAAGCATATCAAATAGGCCTAATTGTTTTTGTAAGAGAAAACAAATCATTAAGATGTTCCAACGGCCCATTGGAACAATCTAAAGCAAATTACGGGTTAAGAAAATACCTTATTTGAAAATATGAACCCTAGGAATTTCACAAAACACACTTGACCAAAAAGATCTTTTGAAATAATATTAAATTATTCATTACCCAAAATGATAGTAAAAAGTATAAAACATAAATACAGGTTAACCACAGTTTAGTTCTTAAGATTAGGAATATTGTTTTCTTAAGTAACCAAGTACTTTTTTTTGGATTTTTCTGAAGTGAGAAACAGGGAGTCAGAGAGACAGACTCACACATGTGCCTGACCAGAATCACCCCACATGCCCACTAGGGAGTGATGCTCTGCTCATCTAGGGCACTGCTCTATTGTAATTGGAGCCATTCCAGTGCCTGAGGCAGAGGCCATGGAGCCATCCTCAGTGCCCGGGCCAACTTTGTTCCAGTGGAGCTTTGACTGCGGGAAGGGAAGAGAGAGACAGAGGGAAAGGAGAGGGAAAAATGTGGAGAAGCAGATGGGCACTTCTCCTGTGTGCCCTGGCTGGGAAATTGAACCTGGGACTTCCACACATTGGGCCAACACTCACAAGAACTTTTTAAGACAATAAAAATTATTTTAATAAAACACAGAATCCTTCTTTTCTAGGCAGATAACTTCTTATAATATTTTGTATGGAGTAGAATAAACTCAAGATATTTTTTAACAGAATGGAAAATAACTAAACTCTAATTCTGTATCAGTTTACTTTTGATATTTGAATTTATTTACTTAATCATATTTAGCTTAACAATACATAAAATTTCCTTTTCAACATTTTATAAACATTCTGCAAGTTTTCTGCTCACTTTTAGTTTACCTTTTCTTATTCAGAAACAATCACCATCAGGACAAACCATTTTCCTTTTAATTTAAAAAAATGTGTCTCCATATTATATACCTTCTGCAATTAAAAACATAATATTTTTCCATCTTAATCAAGATCCTTAACTTTTAGAAAACAATATTATTGGCAACTAAAGGGAAAGCAATTAATATTCTTCAGATCATCAAATTTATAAATACATTTTATAACAATTAAAAACATAGGGTCCTCCATTGGCAAATATACTCTTACTTTCAAGACACAAATTTCTAATAAACTATAAGACATATACATCAATAGATCCCATTTTTATTTTAGTTTGTCTATAATAAGAAGCCAAAAGTACAGTAGTTGAATATATCATTCTTTTAGCATTTGATGTTATTTTGAAATATCTAGATATTCAATAGTATTTATCATTTTACTTTACTTAATAAAAACTCCAAAGTTTTAAGTTACCATTAGATTTTGGAAAACTAGGAGCATATATATTCATGTAAAATAATTAATACCAAAAAGTTTCATAAACAAACTTTTATTGTAATTACATCTATTTATTAGTTTGCAATAACTGTAAGATTTCAAAGTCAATTTTTAGCCAAGCTATTTTTGACAGATTTTATAACAGAATAATATATACTTATTTTTGTAATCTCAGGTAACAGAAACTTGCATTTAATATTAATAACTCAAAAAAACATGTCTTTTAAACTAAACCTTAAACTAGCTTTAATATCAAATATTTTCTTATATCACATGATACTGAAAATATTTGCATTACTTTCATTATATCTTTAATTAACATAAGCATTTAACTATTTTAAGCCAAATGTTATAATCCAGTAATACTATTCATAGGTAGAAAACACTTCATAATAAAAATACAAACATCATAAGCAGATTAAAACAAACAGAACTATTAACAATTATAGAGGAGACACAACATTTTTATTTATTTCAAATATTTTAATTCCTTCAGACTTTGCAAAATTAACTTTCAATTTTACTAAATTTCTGATCAGTTACTAAATCTTTTGAAGCTTATTCAAATGTACTAATTCTTATAAACTTATAAACATATCTACTTTTTTGGGAAATCTCTTAATTTTCCCTTTGGCTTTTTTAATTCTCTTGTTGCCTAACGTTAGGTCTGCATCAGCATCTGCAATATCTGAGAAGCTAAAAAGACAAAATTCAAAACCTTAAAACTAGTTACTTTTTTTTTGAAAATTCTTATATAAGTACTTGTTTGTTTTAAGCCAGTTTAATACTACAAATCAGTAACACCATTCAGTAGTAGAAATATTTTATGTCTAAAATATATAAACCTAGACAAAGATCTCATACTTTTCACTTTAAAATGTTAGCTTTTCTGTCTTAGGTGCAATGCAAAACTCAGGTATTATGCTCAGATGACCAAAGCTTTGCATACTGTAGAAATTCCTTTAAGCTGTTTTATAAAGAACACATTCTGTTTTGTCTGAAAGGGCTGAGAAAGGTGGAAACCACAAAGATTAAAAAAAAAGCTGCTTCAGTAGTCTAAGCATCTGAACATAAGACAGCCACAGCCACATGTAAGATAGAGGGGAATAAGAAGTCACAATTGCCACTTTGTTACCTCCAAAATTATAAAGGAAGAGGAAACTTCAGATCTCCACATAAATGATACAGAAGCAATGCAATAATTTGAGTACTTAACCAAGCCTCAAATACACTAAGCAAGTTACAAATTTTAAATTCAAATGGATGAATAGGTTTAAATTCAAATGGCTAAATGCAGACAAACAAATTCAAACAATAGGGTACAAGTCTTACAACTATTCTCCTCTCCAGCATAGTACCCAAACAAATGCAAAACAAATTGGTTTATCCCAAGGGAAAAGCCATAATAGAAAGGAAGGATATTACTCAGTTTTTCAATTCCTTTTGACTTACCCTACTTTCAAATTGAGCTTGTTGGCTCACAGAGAGACAACAAACAAATGAATGGAGTCCAACATTCCCAGTTCTACTCTCATATGGAGGCCCCCAAAATGCAGATGGCTTTATCCCAAGGAAAAGAAAGTCTAGATAAAGAGGAAGGATTCTCCTCTGCCAATTTCAGAACAACTTACTCCACAGACACCAGACCAAAGTCCAAGGTTGTTGACTCACTCCAAATGTGTTGCATGCCAAGGGTGAGCAATGCCTGCCAAGGGCTCCCTTCCTGATTCCCCAAGGCAAAACGGCCCTGGAAGCTGCTCAAGACTCATAGACTGGAGTGGAGGAGGAATGGGCACCTGGCAAATTTACAACAGAAACTAGCTCCTTGCTGGCTTGCCATCTGTTACAGGTACAAGGTTTATGTGCTTAATGCTTCAAAAGAAAGGCTAATATTTAATACATAAGATTTTGGAGTAAGGAAAGCTTTACTAATTGAGAAGACCCATCTCTAGAAGATGGGAGAACTAATTCTCAAATCCATTTTTATCTTTACTTTGTATTATTTTTTTTTTCTTTTTACTGCTCTGTCTGGGTGAATTTCATTACGGATCTGTTTTGCTTCATTCAGTTTGCTTGTGAACCCCTATTGTGTAGTTTTTGTAAGGTATTTTTTCCCACTGAGAAAGACGGAAGAGCATGGCCATGAAGTGTGGAATAATAAAAGCTTTATTTAGTACAGCGCTTCCTGGACGATGTTCCCTGTTCCAGGGACAGAGGCCAGGGAAGTCATATGGGGTGATTCGCATGGGGGATATTAAAAAGGTCTGTAAGGTGGTCGAGTTAATATGACATGGTGAAATCTCACTGGCTGGCAGACAGTCGCTCTTTTCCAAAGGACTCCTGGAAAGTTTCTTTTGGCGCTCATGGGTGTGGGTGGTTCTAGCCAAAGTTCCCGGGTCTGTTTCTCACGTGACCTTCCCCCAATGCCCACCAACCTTACATTCTGACCTTTTGTGTTAAATAGGGGCGCCACTATTCATCTGGCTACTTCATGCCGGTTAGGGGTGTCATGGGGAGGGGAGATTGGAAGGTGGTAGCTTTGAGGGGAATAAGAAGGAACATCTGTTTGACCGTTACTCAAGAAACTTTGCGGATGTGGTCCTGTAAGGATTTTTTTTTAAAGATGAGTAATAGGACTATTTGCAAGGCCCAGCTTTTTGGTGAGCCAGAGATGGGCAGGGCCCAGTGGTTCCGACTGCCAGCATGGGGGCAAGCTTGAGGCAAAACTGCATGTCAGGAGTGGCATACCTGTGAGGAAACTAGAGGTCCAGAGTGTGATCCAAAACAGAGAAGGTAGCATTCGTGTCCACAAGAAATGAGATGGACTTACCTGTTATCTGTAGCATTACCTGTGGTTTGGTGAGGGTGATGTGGGTCTCTGAGTCCAGGCCATGTCAGTCATCCCTGAGGTCTAGGAGTTTAATGGGTGGCCTTGAGCAGGGGCACTGCCGGGACCAATGCCCCTCCTTGCCACATTTATTTATTTATTTATTTATTTATTTATTATTTTTTTTATTTCTGAAGCTGGAAACGGGGAGAGACAGTCAGACAGACTCCGCATGCGCCTGACCGGGATCCACCCGGCACGCCCACCAGGGGCGACGCTCTGCCCACCAGGGGGCGATGCTCTGCCCCTCTGGGGCATCGCTCTGCCATGACCAGAGCCACTCTAGCACCTGGGGCAGAGGCCAAGGAGCCATCCCCAGCGCCCGGGCCATCTTTGCTCCAATGGAGCCTTGGCTGTGGGAGGGGAAGAGAGAGACAGAGAGGAAGGAGGGGAGGGGGGTGGAGAAGCAAATGGGCGCTTCTCCTATGTGCCCTGGCCAGGAATCGAACCCGGGTCCCCCGCACGCTAGGCCGATGCTCTACCGCTGAGCCAACCAGCCAGGGCCTCCTTGCCACATTTAAAGCAAGCTCCTGGTGGGAATCCTCTTTGCGGCCCAGACTTGGGTCGGGTACCTTATGTGCCTTGCCCCTGTTGCTTTGCTGGCCTCAGGGCTGCCACAAGAGCCTGGATTTGGAGTGTCACTTTCTGCTGCATGCAGGCCTGGCAAATAGCCTTGGCCTTTTTCTACTAGCCATGATTATTAAAAATTTTAAATGTCATATTCACAGGTCTTGGATAAGGGTTTGGGAGTTCATAAGAAGAGGAGGGAGGCTCCTAGGGATCCCGGCACCCAGATCCAGCCAGAAACACTGGAGCCAGAGGCCAAACCAGCATAAAAGCCAATGGTCCATGGAGAATAGCCTGACAGAGGAGAGGTTTAAGAACACAGTGGAGAAGGGAGGGACCCCTGGCCAGCAGGGGAGGAGAAAGAGAGAATGGTATTTGCAGGTGAATGAGAAACAGGATTCTGTGACGGGAGGTAGGGGGCTTCTGGAGGGAAGAGACTCAAATGAAAGAGGTCTGCAGAGAGACCAGAGAGGGGTCTCAAGAGAGGGGCACCCCCAGGGGTCAGGCAGGAAGGGAAGAGAGTTGGAGGTCGGGCAAAAAAGAAAAAATCAGTAGTGGAGGGTTTAGTTGAGGTTTCTCTGGCCAAAAAGGGTCTGCACAGTAGAACAGGCAGCACAAAGATTAGGACAGGAGCACAAATACTAGAGGCCCTGAATGTAAGGGATCTCCAACCAGTTCCCAGTTCTTTTGGTGATAGTTAAATTGGTGAGGATGTTAAAATCGAAAATCCCTTCAGGAGGTCACCTGGTCTGGTTATCCAGTGGGTTCTGTGGCCTGGCCACAATGGAGAAAAAGAATAGTTTCTTCTTCTTTAGGGAGGAAAGGTACTCCAGGAGCCTGTGCCTCTATGGCCACCCTCAGTTCTCAGAGTGGTCAGAGATGAGAATTGGCTTTCTGCAACTCAAGCTCTGGCCACCGGACAGTCAAGTAAAGTGAATGTGCCCGGGATGTCTCCATGGGCACATACACACATAGAACAGAAAAGAGGTCCCAGACATAGCTGTGGTTTTAGACAGGGAGTCTCAGTGGAACGAACTGAGGGGAGGCTGGAGGCAGGGGACTTACCGTACCATGTGCTGAAGTGGGTGGAAAGTCGGAGATCTTGGTTCTTCCTCAGAAGGGAAGGGGAGAGGAGTGGCCCCCAGCAGGCTTCAACTCCTCCCGGGATTCAGCACCAAATGTAAGGTATTCTTCCCTGCTGAGGAAGAAGGAAGGGGCATAGCCACGAAGTGTGAAGTAGTAAAGGCTTTATTTAGTACAGCGCTTTAGACGATACTCCCTGGTCCGGAGGACACAGGCCAGGGAAGTCACATGGGGTGATCTGTGTGGGGGATATTTGAAGGGTCTGTAGGGGGGGTCGAGTTAATATGATGTGGTGAAATCTCACTGGCTGGCAGATAGTCGCTCTTTTCCAAAGGCCTCCTGGGAAGTTTCTTTTGGCACGCATTGATGTGGGCAGTTCTAGCCAGAGTTTCTGGGTCTGGTTTCTTACATGACCTGCCCCCAATGCCCACTGACCTTACAGTTTTCAGTTCAGCTATTGTATTCTGCTGCTTTATAACGTTGAAACTTTCTTATATTTTTATCTCTTTGTTGAAAGTCTGAGTATGTTTACCCATTCTTCTGAGTTAATTTGGCACCTATACGATCATTAGTTTGAACTATTTATTCAATATTAGTAGGTAGATTGCATGTCTCTGTTTTATTAATGATTTTTTCCCCTGAAGTGTTGTTTTGTCCATTTATTTGGAATATATTCTTATCTTTATTTTGTCTGAATTTGTTTGTTTCTATGTATTAAAGAAAGCAAATACCTTTCCCAGTATTAAAGGAGTGGTTTAATGTAAAAGATGTCACAGAGGTCCCAAAAGTGCAATCCTCTCTTGCCACCACAGTTTGGTACTCAAGATACATCTCCTCTGTGGGCTACATGCACTCACCTACAGTGGTTGGGTGGCTGTGGCTGTGATGTGGGGATTGGTGGACCTGTTTTCTGACCCAGCTGCAGGGGGAAGGGGATTTCTGTGATGTTGTTGTGGGAAAGGTTCTCATTGTGGCACTCTCATCAGCTCTAGAACTTTAGAATAGTTTCAAAATATTGCTCACTATTACCAGCATTAGAAAGCTAAAAAGAGATTGAAAAGTGTTGACCTTTGTTATAAAGTATGCTACTTTAATCCATAGGTTACATAAAGACACCAAGGCAGGATATAGAAGAAGTTTTAGGAGGAGATTTATTAATAAGCCAGCTACATATGACTTACATGGGGTATAGCTAACCCAAATTGTGCATCCTTGATTATAGTCCTGAGGATGGTTATATAGACATGATCACATATTGGTTGGAGGGAAAAGGAAAGGGAGCATGATACAAAAGTCATTTAATGATAAGCTTACAACATTTATCTATAGGATCTATTAAAAGGAAAAACATTCCTACACATTTAAGACTATAAAATAACACAGTAGTGATAAATGTTTTACACAGTAGTGATAAATGTTGTTATACATATCAACACAGTAGGGATATATATTGTTTTACATATCAAAGACATTCCCAAATTTTCTAGGGTATATACATTTATTCTTGTTGCTACAACAGTGAAAAGTTTTAGCTTAGGATAAGGAGAAAAGCTAAATGATGAAATTACCTTTGCTAAAAAGTGTTAGGGCTAGCCATCAGGGAAACCTAATAAGCTAGTTCCACTTGCTTTAGTTTACAAGTTTTATACATATAAAGAATTTCAAAGGTGACATAAGAGAAATGGTGCTGTGCAGAAGTCTCCTGATACCTCTCCCCAAAATTTCAACAACTAGAGAAAGAAAAAGGATCCCAGGATCATCTGTAAGACACACACACTGAATAGGAGTACAATTGGGCAAAAAGGTGGCTAAATATATAATCTACTCTGAAGGAAATAAGACAGAGAATGGAACACTCAGCCTTCCTCACTGACCTGAGCAAGGGCTGCTTTCACATAGAGCTGAGAGAAAGTAAGAGCTGAGGGTGTGGAAAGAGCTGGGCTGGGGAAGAGACATTCAAGCCGAGGAAAGAGTGTGCTCATGGTGGCTCAGCACATGCAAGCTAATGCCGGCAGCAGACCCTGGCAGAGGCGGGCGAGCAGTTGCCTTCATTACTCCTGATATCCTGGTCGGTAAGCACAGACAGTGTGCGAGTGGTTCCTCCTAGCATCCTGGGCATGGTCACTCACATTCCCGGACAGAGGTGCAGGGTCAGAGACCATTAGCAGTAGCCTTCTGAGGTGAGCTGTGACCAGAGTCTCAGTGTAACCCCTGCTTCCTGAAAAACAGCACGTGGGGAGTGTACAAAAGCTTACTTCTCTATGCCTGGGCCTCTCTGGGCGGGCAAGGCACCTGTGCCAGCCATACTAACAAAGAACATTCCCGGGGAAGAAAAAATATGAAAGTGCTAGGGGGAAGGGTACACAGGCAGCTTGCAGACAGTCTCTGGAGCAGATCCATGAATCCAATCACTGAAAGTAGCTTAACCCACAGTCTGCTCACTGCCCAGCTGGCTTACACAGGCAGCAGTTCTGGATGACAAGGTCTTCTTTGGGTCAGTGATCTAAGAGAACTCGATAGAGACATGTGATATTTTTTAGGGCCTCTTGCTCTGCTCACAGTAGCTGGGGCAACTTCCTGCCAGTCAATACAGGGTGAAAAACACATTCCTATGGAACAGATCACAGCGAACACTGCGGAAGGTGGGCAGGCTAGGCTGTAGGCTTTTTAACAAGGGAGAAGCCTGCAGAGAGCAATCCCATGGAATGCTAATGCAAATTTAACTAGACATACACAGGGAACCTTAGAAAGGAGGCTGAACAGAAGTCAACATGACCCCCTACCTGCTTAAGCTGGTGGCTGTGATCAGCAGAGCTTTTATACTCAGGGAAGTGCACTAAAATGAGGGACGTGGCAGCTTTTAAGACCTCCTGTTCTGCAAGCACCAACTAGGGCATCTTCTGCTAGCCAATACAGGTTACAAAGTGCAAAAAGCCTGGGGAGAGTGGCCCCACAGAGTGCTGATGCATACTGGACATGCCTGGAGGATCATAGAAAGACACCTTGAAAGCAATTGGCTCCCATCCCTGCCTGATTATGCTGGCAGCTCTGGCTGACAGTCTTACCCAGAGCCCTGTGCTGAGTGAGGTAGAGTCAGGATTTGCCAGCATTTAGGGCAGGGGTCTCAAACTCACGGCCTACGGGCTGCATGCGGCCCGCCGAACAATTTTGTGCGGCCCGCAGACTAATCTCCTAGGCTTACTTAATTTTATCCAAAATATTTTGAACTTCGTGGATTAGTCTGCGGGCCGCACAAAATTGTTCGGCGGGCTGCATGCGGCCTACAGGCCACGAGTTTGAGACCCCTGATTTAGGGCCTCTTACTCTCCAGGCAGTGGCAGGGTCAACTTCATAGCTGAATCACCAGGCTGCTAGATCAGGAGGGAGACTTGGAGAGAGGCTCTGGGAAAGCAGACTCTCCCATTGTTACAAAGCAACAAATGCTAACAAGCCCCGACCACCAAAGAGACTGAGGCCTAGTATATGACATTGCCATAGCAACACATCAACTGCAAATCTCTACCGAAGGGTGCCACTGGGGAAGAGCTTGGGGTACAGTGCCACTGACCAGGAAGAGGAAAAAGAAAGAAAAAAGAAGAAGATAACCTTTAAAAGTCAAGAATAATCCACAGTCTTTATAACTTTTTCCACTTTTTATTTGTTTCTTTCATTTTCTTATCTTTATTTTTTTCTCTGACCTTGGTCTTTTTATCCTCTTCTAGTCTTATTCTTTTCTCTTCATCTTGACCTACATTACCCATAGGTGTTATATTTCCCATCTTTTTTTCTTTTCTTTTTTCTTTCTCTCTATGAGGGTTACACTCCAAAAAGCTTAACTCTCTCCCTTTTTCTCTTTCTCTTTTTTTTACTTCTCTCTTAGTTTCTTCTTTTCTCTTTCACTTTTCTTCTCATTTGATCCTCATTCACACACAAATTATTTTATTTTGGATTCAAATTTTTCTTTGTGGCATTTATGTGCTTTTTACTTTGCTTTTTAACTCGTTAGCATTTCCTCCAACCCCAGCTGTCCATTCTGTGTAGTTTTTGTTTCACTTAATACAATAGTCTTTTTTTCTTTTTTTTTGTTTCTTTCTTTCTTTATCACTATATCTCTCACTTGGCCATCATTTACAAGCAAATTATTTTATTCTTGATCCAAATTTTTTTCCTTTTTTGCATTTTGTGGGTCCTTACCTCATTTTTTGCCCATTTGTCACTTGTCCCCAACTCAGACCCTCCGTTCTAGGTAGTTTTTGTTCCATTAGGCACAATATAATTCTCAGATTTTCATGGTATTTTCACACACACACACAAAAAGAAATAATAATATTTATAATTATTTTTAGTTATGTATTTTTACTTTATATTCTTTATTAATTCTCATCATTGTATTTAACAAAACCACCCATAGATGCCATTAAGGAAAAGGAAATAGAGTATCATGGATACAAAAGAGAGAGATGTAGCACAGATAGATGAGGAAAAATCTATAGAAAAAAATTTTAATATATTGGAAACCTTGGATTTAAATGACAGAGAATTTAAAATAGAAATCCTAAAAATACTCAGAGATATACAAGAAAACACAGAAAGAAAATTTAGAGAGCTCAAAAAACAACTCAATGAACAGAAAGAATATATTACCAAAAAAACTGAAACTATGAAAACAAATAAAACAGATGAAAAACTCAATTCATGAACTGAAAAAAAGAGGTAAAAAGCTTAGCTAATAGAACAGGCCAGTTAAAAGAGAGAATTAGTGACACAGAATACAGGCAACTTGAGGCACAACAGAAAGAAGAGGAGAGAGACTCATGAAATAAATAAAAAAAAATGAGAAAGCCCTACAGGAATTTTCTGACCCCATCAAAAAAAGCAAAATAAGAATAATAGGTATATCAGAAGGAGAAGAGAGAGAAAAAGGAATGGAGAACATATTCAAACAAATAGTAGACGAAAACTTCCCAAGCCTATGGAAAGAACTAAATCCTCCAATTCAAGAAGCAAAAAGAACACTGAGTTATCTCAGCCCCAGAAAACCTACTCCAAGGCACATCATAATGAAATTGGCACAAACCAATGACAAAGAAAAAATTCTCAAGGCAAACAGGAAAAAGAAGAATACAACATAAAAAGGAAGGCCCATTAGATTATCATCAGATTTCTCAGCAGAAACTCTACAAGCCAGAAGAGAGTAGACCCTAATATTTAAGGTTCTGAAAGAGAAGAACTTCCAGCTATGAATACTATACCCATCAAAGCTATCCTTCAAATACGAAGTAAAAACATTCACAGACACAGAAAAGATGAGAAAATTTATCATCAGAAAACCCCTACTTCATGAAATACTAAAGGGGATTTTCCAACCAGATACAAAGAACAAAACAAAACAAAACCACAAATAAAAGCTCCACCAAGAACACAATAAAATCAAATTTAAACTGTGACAACAAAAACAGAAAAGGGGAGAGGACAAAGGTTAACGTTAGCAAAGCAGTATGGAGTGAAAATGCACTCATAAAATAGCATACTACAATGAACATGGTAGGTAACCTTTCCATTACTTAATGGTAACCGCCCCTGAAAAAACCACCACAGAAGCACATGACTTGAAAAAAGAAGTAACAGAGAAAAAAGTATGGATAACAACCAAACAAAAACAAATGATAGAAAAACGAAAGAGAAGAATCAAACAAGATACAAAACTAACAGAAAGCGATATATAAAATGGCAATAGGAAACCCTCAAGTGTCAATAATTACACTAAATGTAAATGCATTGAACTCACCAATAAAAAGACACAGAGTAACAGAATGAATTAAAAAAGAAAATCCAACAGTATGCTGCCTACAAGAAACACATCTAAGCAACACGGATAAAAACAAATTCAAAGTGAAAGGCTGGAAAACAATACTCCAAGAAAATAACATCCAAAAAAATGCAGATGTAGCAATACTCATATCAAACAATGCTGACTACAATACAGCAAAGTTAATCAGAGACAACAATTATCATTTCAAAATGATTAAGGGGACACTGAATCAAAAAGATATAACACTTCTCTAACATATATATGCACCAAACCATGGAGCACCAAAATATATAAGACAGCTACTGACCGACCTAAAAACAAAAACTGACAAAAATACAATCATACTTGGAGACCTTAATATGCCGCTGATGGCTCCAGGTAGATCATCCAAACAGAAAATCAATAAAGAAATATTAGACTTAAATAAAACATAAAAAAAAATGGATGTGATAGATATCTACAGGACATTTCATCCCAAAGTGCCAGAGTATATATTTTTCTCTAGTGTACATAGAACATTCTCAAGAATTGACCATATGTTGGGCCACAAAAATAACATTAGCAAATTCAGAGAAATTGCAATTACACCAAGCATATTTTCTAATCATAAAGCCTTGAAACTAGAATTCAACTGCAAAACAGAGGTAAAAAACCCCCACAAAAATGTGGAAATTAAACAACATACTTTTAAAAAATGAGGGAGACAAAGAAGAAATAAGCACAGAGATCAAAAGATACATACGGACAAATGAAAATAGCAATACGACATATAAGAATCTCTGGGATGCAGAAAAACACTAATAAGAGGGAAGTTCATGTCACTACAGGCCTATATGAACAAACAAGACAAAGCCCAAGTAAACCACTTAACTTCACATCTTAAGAAACTAGAAAAAGAAAAACAAAGACAACCCAAAACCAGTACAAGAAAGGAAATAATAAAAACCAAAGCAGAAATAAAATGAAATATAGAACAGAAAAACTATAGAAAAAATTAATAAAACAAAGATTTGGTTCTTTGAAAAGATCAACAAAATAGACAAACCCTTGGCAAGACTCACCAAGGAAAAAAGACAAAGGATTCATATAAACAAAATCCAAAATGAAAGAGGAGAAATCACTACAGATATCATAGATATACAAAGAATTATTGTAGAATACTATGAAAAACTATATGCCACCAAATTCAACAATCTAGAAGAAATGGCTAAATTCCTAGAGCACCACAATCTTCCTAGACTGAGTCATGAAGAAGCAGAAAGCCTAAACAGACCCATAAGCAGGGAGGAAATAGAAAAAAACTATTAAAAACCTCCCCCAAAATAAAAGTCCAGGGCCAGACAGCTATACTAGTGAATTCTATCAAACATTCAAAGAAGACTTGGTTTCTATTCTATTCAAAGTATTCCAAAAAATTGAAGAAGAAGCAATACCGCCAAACACATTTTATGAGGCCAACATAACCCTCATACCAAAACCGGGCAAGGATAGCACAAAAAAAGAAAATTACAGACAAATATCTTTAATCAGTACAGATGCTAAAATACTAAACAAAATACTAGCAAATCAAATACAACAACGTATTAAAAAATACATCATGATCACGTGGGATTCATTCCAGAATCTCAAGAATGATTCAATATATGTAAAACGGTTAACGTAATACACCATATCAACAAAACAAAGAACAAAAATCACATGATCTTATCAATATATGCAAAAAAGGCATTTGATAAAATATAACACAATTTTATGTTTAAAACACTCAACAAAATGGGTATAGAAAAAAATCTAAACATGATAAAGACCTTTTATGATAAACCATCAGCTAACATCATATTAAATGACATAAAACTGAGAACTTTCCCCCTTAAATCAGGAAAAAGACAGGGTTGTCCACTCTCTTCACTCTTATTTAACGTGGTGCTAGAAGTTCTAGCCAGAACAATCAGACAAGATAAGAAATAAAAGGCATTAATATTGGAAAAGAAGAAGTAAAGGTTTCACTTTTTGCAGATGATATGATCCTATACATCAAAAACCCCAAAGACTCCACAAAAATATTACTAGAAACAATAAACCAATACAGTAAGGTCGCAGGATACAAAATTAATATACAAAATTCCATCGCCTTCCTATATGCCAACAATGAAACATCAGAAAACAAACTCAAAAAAATAACCCCCTTCATGATTGCAACAAAAAAATGAAATACCTAGGAATAAACATAATAAAGAATGTAAAGAACCTATATAATGACAACTACAAAGCATTGTTAAGGAAAATAAAAAAGATACAATAAAATTAAAAAATATTCCTTGTTCTTGGCTAGGAAGAATAAATATAATCAAAATTACCATATTACCCAAAGCAATATACAAATTCCATAAAAAATTTCAATGACGTTTTTTAAAGGAATGGAACAAAAAATCATCAGATTTATTTGGAACTCTAAAAACTCCAGAATAGCCAAAGCAATTCTAAGGAAAAAGAACAAAGCTGGGGGCATTACAATACCTGACTTCAAATTATAATATAGAACCACAACAATCAAAACAGCATGGTATTGGCAGAAAAATAGACACTCAGACCAATGTAACAGAATAGAAAGCCCAGAAATAAAACCACATATATATGGTCAAATAATTTTTGATAAAGGGGCCAACAACACACAATGGAGAAAGAAAAGCCTCTTCAACAAATGGTACTGGGAAAACTGGAAAACCACATGCAAAAGAATGAAACTCGACTACAGTTTGTCCTCTTGTACTAAAATTAATTCAAAATGGATCAAAGACCTAAATATATGACCTGAAACAATAAAGTACATAGAAGGAAACATAGGTACTAAACTCATGGACCTTTGTTATAAAGAGCACTTTATGAACTTGACTCCAAGGGCAAGGGAAGTGAAGGTAAATTAAATGAACGGGACTATATTAGACTAAGAAGTTTTTGCACAGCAAGAGAAACTGACAACCAAACAAACACACAGCCAACTAAATGGGAGAAGATATTTTCAAATAATAGCTCAGATAAGGGCCTAATATCCAAAATATACAAAGAACTCATAAAACTCAACAACAAACAAACAAACAAATAATCCAATAAAAAAATGGGAAGAGGACATGAACAGACACTTCTCCCAGGAAGAAATACAAATGGCCAACAGATATATGAAAAGATGCTCATCTTCATTATTTATTAGAGAAATGAAAATCAAAACTACAATGAGATACCACCTCACACCTGTTAGACTCGCTATTTTTCACAAGACAGGTAATAACAAGTGTTGGAGAGGCTATGGAGAAAAAGGAACCCTCATCCACTGTTGATGGGAATGTAAAGTAGTGCAACCATTATGAAAGAAAGTATGGTGGTTCCTCAAAAAATTAAGAATAAAACTACCTTATGACCCAACAATTTCTCTACTGGGTATCTACCTCAAAAAGTAAAAAACATTGTTACCTAAAGTCACATGTACCCCCATGCTCATCACAGCATTATTCACAGTGGCCAAGACATGGAAACACCCAAAGTGCCCTTCTATAGAGGATTGGATAAAGAAGAAGTGGTACATATATACAATGGAATACTGTTCAGCCATAAGAAATGATGACATAGTGACATTACAACAGCATGGATGGACCTTGAGAATATTATACTGAATGAAATAAATAAATCAGAAAGAGCTAAGAACTGTATGATTCCATACATAGGTGGGACACAAAATTGAGACTCATGGACATAGACAGGGGGTGCAGTGGTTACTAGGGGGAGGAAGATGTCGGGGGGAGACTTGGGAAAGGGTGTAAAGAGAGATAAATATAAAGTGATGGAAAATGATTTGGCTTTATATGATGGATATACAACATAATTAACTATTCAAATAATGGAGTGATGTTTGCCTGAAATCTATGTACACTTATTGATCAATGTCACCTTTTTAAATTTAATTTTCTAAATAAAAAAATATAGGTGTAGCTATTTATTTCCTCCTGAGAACTATTTTTATCTCTATTCTCGGATTAGATAATTTCTATTTTCAAGTTTGCTAATTTTAAAAAATTTTTAATTAAGTTTATTAGGGTGACACTGGTTAAATAATTTTACAGGTTGCTGGTGCCCAGTTCTACAACAGATCTCTGTACACTGCATTGCCTGTTCACTTTTCCAAGTCAAGTCCTTGTCTATCACTATTTAACCCCCTATACCTTCCTCCCCTTTCCCAGCAATCACCACACTGCTGTCCATGCCCATATGTTTTTTCTTTTTCTATTTTTTTGTCCTTTTCTGTTTTTTTCTTTCTTTCTATTCTTAGCACTTTAATTGAAATGGTCCTGTGTCAGGCTTATCACCCTTGACGTTTCTTAGACCCATAACAGGTAAAATCCCTCAGCAGCCACGTTGTTTATCTAAATCCATCCCGGAATTGGTGCCACGGCTGCCATTATATCCTGTGCAAGGAAAATGAAAAGGCAAAATTTAGCAGAAGACAACAAGCATCAGATCCAAACATTTCCAAGAAGCCTGTGAAATCCTCCCTCTTGTTTACTTGAAATCTAAATCTCCCTTTACGTGGAGCTCTTCTCACAAGGGTGAGGTGTGTGCTCATCCTGGAGCTACTACTTCCTGCAGCTGGAAGATGGGCAAGACATGCAGTGGGTATGCTGGGAAACCCTGGAGTGGTCTGAAAGCCTGGCAGCTTCGCTTCCCTGAACCGAGTCCCCCAAACAACTCAGTAATGACAGAAGAAACCACAACGGCATAGATATTCATATTCATAGCACCCTAGCCCTTGGTCTTAATCAGGTGGCTTTGCACAGGAAGACCAGAGACAGCTGAAAGAGGACCGACAGCAGACCAGCCACTTTCTAAGGCCAGGTGCATTTTTCTAATGGAACACCACACACTTAAGGACAGCAGCCAAAGAAGAATGGCTCAATTCTTCCTTGCTCAGGAAGAAAGATTGGAAAGCTGCCTCCTTATTGTTATGTCCTTGCACAAGTCCAGATATTATTTTAAAGAGCAGGGCCAGTAACTGTCTTGGTACTCATCTGTTAATAAATTGATTTTTTCCCTATGAAACTCAAAAATCCTTTGCATTTTGAATTATTTTAATGTAGGTTTTGGATTAATATTCTTTTGTATCATTTGCTGAACTGGGACCCACACAGCAACATTTTCTCCCCTGCTGCCTAGAAAATAGATTACTTCTTTGTGCTCACCATTTTACGGGGCTCCCCAGAGACACACCCACACACACCAGCAATCTAATTTCTATCTGGTCAACACTCAGGAGCTATTTTGGGTTTGCTCCTTTTTTTATTAATTTTAATGGGGTGACATTGATAAATCAGGGTACATATGTTCAGAGAAAACATCTCTAGGTATTTTGACATTTGATTATGCAGCAATCCCATTACCCAAAGTCCAATCGTCTTCTGGCACCTTCTAACTGGATTTCTTTGTGCCCCTACCCTCCCCCAACCCCCTCCCTCACCTCCTCCCCCCACCCTGTAACCGCCACACTCTTGTCCATGTCTTTGAGACACATTTTTATGTCCCACTTATGTATGGAATCAGAGTTCTTAGTTTTTTCTGATTTACTTCTTTCACTCAGTATAATGTTATCAAGGCCCATCCATGTTGTTGTAAAAGATCCTATGTCATCATTTCTTATGGCTGAGTAGTATTCCATAGTATATATGTACCAAAGCTTTTTAATCCACGCATCCACTGACGGACACTTGGGCTGTTTCCAGATCTTTGCTATTGTGAACAATGCTGCCATAAACATGGGGGTGCATTTCTTCTTTTCAAACAGTGCTATGGTGTTCTTGGGGTATATTCCTAAAAGTGGGATAGCTGGGTCTAAAGGCAGTTTGATTTTTAATTTTTTAGAAATCTTCATACTGTTTTCCACAGTGGCTGCACCAGTCTGCATCCCACCAGCAGTGCAGGAGGGTTCCCTTTTCTCCACATCCTCGCCAGCACTAATTCTAAGTTGTTTTGTTGATGAGCGCCATTCTGACTGGTGTGAGATGATATCACATTGTGGTTTTAATTTGCATTTCTCTAATGATTAGTGATGTTGAGCATTTTTTCATATGCCTATTGTCCATCTGTATGTCCTCTTTGGAGAAGTGTCTATTCATTTCTTTCACCCATTTTTTGATTGGATTGTTTGTCTTCCTGGTATTGAGTCTTACATGTTCTTTATCAATTTTGGTTATTAACCCCTTATCAAAAATCTATTATCAAATATTGTCTCCCATTGTGTAGTTTATCTTTTTATTCTGTTCTTATTTTCTTTAGTTGCACCAAAGCTTTTTAGTTTGATATAGTCACATTTGTTTATCCTGTCTTTTATTTCACTTGCCCGTAAAGATAAATTGGCAAATATATTGCTGTGAGAGATGTCAGAGATCTTACTGCCTATGTTTTCTTCTAAGATGCTTATGGTTTTATGGCTTACATTTAAGTTTTTTATCCATTTTGAGTTTATTTTTGTGAATGGTGTAAGTTGGTGGTCTAGTTTCATTTTTTTGCATGTAGCTGTCCAATTTTCCCAACACCATTTATTGAAGAGGCTGTCTTTACTCCAATGTATGTTCTTACCTCCTTTGTCAAATATCAGTTGTCCATAAAAGTGTGGGTTTATTTCTGGGTTCTCACTTCTGTTCCATTGATCTAAATGCCTGTTCTTATGACAGTACCAGGCTGTTTTGAGTACAATGGCCTTGTAGTATAACCTGATAACCGGAAGTGTGATACCTCCCAATTTAGTATTCCTTTTCAAGATTGCTGAGACTATTCCTGTTCTCTTTTGGTTCCATACAAATTTTTGGAATATGTATTCTATATCTTTAAAGCAAGTCATTGGTATTTTAATCGGTATTGCATTGAATTTATAAATTGCTTTGAGTAATATTGACATTTTAATGATATTTATTCTTCCAAACAATAAGCATGGTATATGCTTCCACTTGTTTGTATCTTCCCTGATTTCTTTTGCCAATGTTTTATACTTTTCCAAGTACAAGTCTTTAATCTCCCTGGTTAAATTTATTCCTAGGTACTTTTTGTTTTTTTGGTTGCAATGTTGAAGGAGATTGCTTCCTTAATTTCTCTTTCTGACAGTTCATTGTTAGTGTATAAAAATGCCTCTGATTTTTTGAGTATTAATTTTATATCCTGCCACCTTGCTGAATTCATTTATCAGGTCCAGTAGTTTTTTGACTGAGACTGTAGGGTTTTCTATATACAATATCATATCATCTGCAAATAATGATAGTTTTATTACTTCTTTTCCAAACTGGATGCCTTTTATTTCTTTTTCTTGTCTGATTGCTGTGGCTAGGACTTCCAGAACTATGTTGAATAAGACTGGTCAAAGGAGGTACCCCTGCCTTGATAGTGATCTTAAATGAATTGCTTTTAATTTTTTCCCATTGAGTATGATGTCAGCTGTGAGTTTGTCATAGATGGCCTTTATCATGTTGAGGTATGTACCCTGTATTCCCACTTTGCTGAGAATTTTGATCATGAATGGGTGCTGTATTTTATCAAATGATTTTTCTGCATATATTGATGTTATCATGTGGTTTTTGTCCTACCTTTTGTTTATGTGATGAATCACATTGATTTATTTGTGAAGATTGTGCCAGCCTTGCCTCCCAAGAATAAATCCCACTTGATCATGGTGTATAATTTTTTTCATATATTGCTGGATCCGGTTTGCTAATATTTTGTTGAGAATTTTAGCATCTAAATTCATCAGGGATGTTGGCCTATAATTTTCTTTCTTTATGTTGTCTTTGCCTGGTTTTGGAATCAGAATTATACTCACCTCATAAAAGGAGCTTGGAAGTCTTCCTTCCTCTTGAATGTTTTTGAAATAGCTTGAGAAGGATAGGAGTTAGTTCTTCTTTGAATATTTGGTAGAATTAACTTATGAAGCAATCAGCCCCAGGACTTGTCTTTGTTGGGAGTTTTTTGATAACTGTTTCGATATCATTTTTTTGTAATTGGCCTGTTCAGGTTTTCTAATTCTTCCAGATTAATTTTTGGAAGATTATACGTTTCAAGGAATTTGTCCATTTTATCTAGATTGTCTAGTTTTTTGGCGTACAGTTCTTCATAGTATTTTCTTACAATATTTTGTATTTCTGTTGTATCAGTTGTTATTTCTTTACTCTCATTTCTAATTTTATTTATTTGAGTCCTTTCTCTTTTTTTCTTGATGAGTCTGGTTAAAGGTTCATTGATCTTGTTTACCTTTTCAAAGAACCAGCTCCTGGTTTCATTGATCCTCTGTGTTCTTTCTTTAGACTCTAGGTCATTTATTTCTGCTCTGATCTTTATTATTTCCTTCCCTCTACAACCTCTGGGCTTTACTTGCTTTTCTTTTTCTATTGTAGTTCTTTTAGATGCAGGGTGAAGTTGTTTATTTGAGCTTTTTTTAGCTTCTTAAGGTATGCCTGTAATGTTATGAACTTCCCTCTCAGGACTGCTTTTGCTGTGTCCCATAAATTTTGAGTTGATTTATGCTTGGTATTGTTCATTTATAGGAATTTTTTTATTTCTTCTTTGATCTCATTGTTAACTCATTCATTAATTAATGACATGCTACTTAGTTTATAAGTGTTTTAGTATTTTTCAGTTTTTCTTTTGTGCTTGATTTCTAGTTTTATGTCATTGTGATCAGAGAAAGTGCTCGATATGATTTCAATTTTCTTAAATTTGTTGAGACCACTTTTGTGCCTTAACATGTGGTCTATCCTAGAGAATGTACCATAGGCACTTGAAAAGAATGTATATTCTGCTGCCTTAGGGTGAAAGGTTCTGAAGATATCTACTAAATCGAGTTGATCTAGTGTGTCCTTTAAGTCTGCTGTTTTTTTGTTAATTTTCTTTTTTGAGGATTTATCCAGTGATGTTAGTGGGGTGTTGATATCCCCTGCTATTATAGTATTGCTGTTGATCTTGCCATTTAAATCCACCAAACTCTGCTTTATATGTTTAGGTGCTCCTATATTAGGTGTGTATATATTTATAACAGTTATATCTTTCTGTTAGATTGCTCCCTTTATCATTATGTAGTGACCTTCTTTATCTCTTACTATGGCCTTTGTTTTAAAGTCCATTTTGTCTGATATAAGTATTGCTACCCCAGCTTTTTTTTTTTCATTTCCATTTGCGTGAAATATTTTTTTCCATCCTTTTATCTTCAGTCTATGTGCATCTTTTGTTTTAAGGTGTGTTTCTTGTAGACAGCATATGTATGGGTCCTGTTTTCTTATGCAAACAGCTACCCTATATCTTTTGATTAGATCATTTAGTCCATTTACATTTTAGGTTATTATTGATATGTAGTTATTTATTTCCATTTTATTCTTTAAAACTGTATTCCTCTTTTGGTATAATCTTTTTCTTCATTGATCTGTTTACAACAGGCCTCTTAGCAATTCTTGCAGCATTGGTTTGGTAGTAGTGAATTCCTTGAGTTTTTTTTTTGTCTGGAAAGCTTTTTATTTCTCCTTCAATTTTAAACGATAGCCTTGTTGGATAAAGTAGTCTTGGTTGTAGGCTTTTGTTCTGCATTACTTTGTATATTTCTTGCCATTCCTTTCTGGCCTCAAGTGTTTCTGTTGAGAAGTCAGAAGTCATCTTTATGGGGGCTGCTTTGTGGGTGATAGCCTTTTTTTTCTAGTAGATTTTAATATTTTCTCTTTATCACTTAGCTTTGGTATTTTAATTATGATGTGTCTTGGTGTAGATTTCTTTGGGTTTCTCTTTAATGGAGTTCTCTGTGCTTCTTGAACTTGTGAGATGTTTTCCTGCCTTAATTGAGGGAAGTTTTCAGCTATAATATGTATGAACAAAGTCTGTATCCCTTGTTCTTTCTCTTCTTCTTCACGAACCCCTATAATGCGGATGTTATTTGTGTCCATGTTGTCACAGATCTCTTTTAGAATTTACTCAGACTTTTTGAGTCTCTTTTTCTGCTCTGCTTCCATGCTTTCATTTATCTTGTCCTCTAACTCACTGATTTGATTCTCAGCTTCATCCATCCTGCTTTTAATTCCTTCCATTATGCTCTTCACTTCTGATATTGTATTTGTTATTTCTGACTGATTCTTTTTTATTATTTCAATGTCCTTTTTTATATTTGCTATCTCTTTATTTTGGTGTTCGTAATGACCATTGTTTGTTAAATATCTTTGAGCATCCTAACAACCTTTATTTTAAACTCTGCATCTGGTCATATGGTTATATCTGACTCATTCAGGTCCTTTTCTGGGGATTTCTCTTGATTCATTTGTGTTGCATTTCTCTGCCTTCTCATTTTGTTTGTGTAAAAGAAGGTTTTGGCCACTGATAACCACTGTGTGTGGCTTCTGTGTTTCCTACATGTGGTCTCTCTGCAGTTCCACCACCCCCTCTGCTGTTGCTGCCTAGGGCATTAGGGTATGGGCGTTGCAGGTGCCTGCCCACTGAGGCTGTTGCTGTGGTTTCCAGCTCTCCTTCATGGGAGTGGCTGTGATCACGTGCTTGGGTGTACAAGCCTAGGTGGCCTTGGCCTTTCCCCTGCCCACACTGGTGGCATTATGCTCGCCCCTGAGGGCAGGGGTGAGCACCTTTCTCAGCTGTGGGTCTCTGCCTGATTCTCAGCTTTCACCTCGCCCCTGCAGGAGGTGCCTGCTCATGGGACAGCTGCAAGCCTTGGCTCCACAGGCTGGACAGGACTGCATGTGCATGCTCAGTAGTGGGACTCCGCCTGTTCTGGACTTTTGGCTCCACCCCCATGGGAAGAGCTGGTTCCCAAGTCAGGGCACAAGCCCCAGTTCCATGGGCAGGCCAAGGTTGTGCTCCTGTGCCCTTGATCAAGGGCTGGTCTCTGCCCTTTTCAGGGCTCCTGCCCTTCCCTCACAGGCTGGATTGCAGGCGACCCACAGCTGGGCTTGACTACTTTGGCACGTCCCCTCCTCCCTAGCCTCGCAAGATGAAGCTCACACCTGGGCCTCAGTAGTGGCCAGCTGGCTTCTGCCCTTGCTGAAAGAACCACACTTCTACGTCCCACTGCCTGCCCTCAGGCAAGCCCTCAGCTGTGTGGGTGGGGGCACTGTAGCTCAGACCATAACACTCACTATTGTAGTCCCAAAAGCTCCCTCCTTCTAAATGAATCTGCTCTGAGGGCTGTGGGAGAGCTTCTTTGGCTGGTGTCATGCTTCCCTTTGCTGGTATTGCTTGTTCCAGGGGAAATATTCAATTCAGATTTGGGGAGTGACTCGGCCCAGGGGTTAGGGTGGCTGTCTCTCAGTGTTTCTCCCTGTGCCTCCTAGACTACACTTTCCACTGCTCCAGTCCTCTCTTCTCTCCCTGTCCCCCAGAGCCCTGGTTGAGTGGTTGTGAGAGAGGTTTTCTGCATAGTCCCTTTAAGAAGAATCCTGGGTCTGAGAAATCAGTCTCTTTCTCACAAACAGTATCCTGTCTTGTTTCCAGCTAAATACTGTCCATACACCTCTTCTAGGCTCTGGGGCTGCAGGCTGGGGCTTTGTTCCTGATACTCAGGACCCTCCCCTGTCTGCTAAACTCAGTTCCCACCACACGAGTCTCTCCCGGTTGCCATTCACTCCAGGGAGCTGGGCAGCCCTCTCCACATTTCCGCTATTCCTACCAGTCTTAGCGTGGCTTATTCAGTGTTCCTTGGTTGAAGAATCCTCTTAGTTTAGTCCAAAGTTGATTTTTCCAGATGATGGTCCTTAAACTTAGTTTGTAATCCACTTTGATTCTGGGAGGTGGAAGTTGGTATGTCCGCCTACTCCATCACCATCTTGTCTCGTCCCTTTCTGTTTTATCTCTCTACCTATCTTGCTAAAATTAATCTAATATATACTGGAGCACCTCTAGTGAATTCTTCATTTTAGTTATTTTGCTTTTCAACCTCAGACTTGCCATTTGGTTCTTTAAAAAACTTTCAATAGTTTTATTGATATATACTTCACAAGCCTTATATTATATCCATTTAAAGTGGATGGTTTTAAGTATACAGTGTATTGATATATATATGCAACTATCAAGTCAATTTGAAAACATTTTATCTCCTCAAAAGAAATCTGGAAACTTTAGGTATTATCCACCTATGATACTTATGATACTACACTTTCTACTCCCTCTTAAGAGATCTAAACAACCACCAATCTGCTTTCTCTTTCTATGAATTACTTAGTTTGAATATTTAATATAAGTGGAAACATGTTATGATTTTATTATTGGCTTCTTTTGCTTATTATATTTCTTGAAGTTTCATCTGAAGTGTAGCATGAATCATTACTTCATTTCTTTTTATGGATGAATAATATTCCATTGTATGAATATACTACATTGTATTTATCCATTTGTTCATTATAGATACTTGTTTTTTTTTTCCTTTTTCATCTAGTATGTATAATGATTTAATGAATATTCACATATAAGTATTTACATAAACCTATTTGTCTTGGTTATGTACTTTGTAGTAAAATTACTGGAACATATGGCAATTTTATATTTAATTTTTTGAGAAACTCTCAGATTACTGTCCACACTAGCTGCTCCATTTCTATTCCTGCAAGCAGTGTATGTGTTCTAATTTTTTTACTTCCTCACAAATTCTTGTTATTGTTCCTCTCTATGACAGTTGGTGTGGAATGGTTTTTTACTGTGATTTTGACTTGCAATTCCCTGATGAATAATGATGTTAAGTATCTTTTTCATGTATTTTTTGACTATTTGTATTTCTTACTTGGAGAATAGTCTATTTAGATTTCTTACCCATTTTTAGATGGATTATTTGTATTTTCAAATCCCTTACAGAATTTATAACTTGTAAATGTTTAATCCCATTCCATGGATTGTTTTTTCACTTTTTTGGTAGTATCCTTTGAAGCACATTTAAAATTTTTTAATGAAATCTAATTTTATTTGTATTTTTACTGTTGTTCATGCATTTTGTTTCATAGATCAGACACATTTATCAAACCAAAAGTCATAAAGATTACTTCTGAGTTTTTTCCTTGGAGTTTTATAATTTTAACTCTTATGTTTAGGTCTCTAATCTATAAATTTTAAGTTAATTTTTATGTTAAAGTTTGAAGTAAGAATTCAGCTTTATTATTATTTTTTTTGTATGGGTATGTAGGGATCCCAGTACTATTTTCTGAATATACCATTCCTTAATTATTGGATATTCTTTTTAAATTTTTTATTGATTGATTTTAGAGAAAAAAAGGACGAGAGAGAGAGAAACCTTAATTTATTGTTCCAAATATTTATACATTTATTGATTGATTCTTATATGTGCCCTGACCAGGGATTGAACTGACAACTTTGGCATATCACAGCAATACTGTAACAACTGAATTACTAGATCTAGGCCTCCATTGGATAGTCATGACACTCTTGTTAAAACTCTGTTAATATATATTTATGGTTTTATCTCCTTAATTTTTACTGACCTAAATTTATATTTGTGTTTGTATTATGCTGTCTTTATTTCTACTGGTTTTCAGTAAATTTGGAAATGGAAAAGTGTAAATTCACTAAGTTGACTCTGCATTTTTGAGGTTTTTTTAAAAGATATTCTGAGTTCCTTGAAACATAGTATAAATTTTAGACTCACCTGGTCAGTTTTTAAAAGTAGGTCAGCTGGGATTCTTAACTTCTTTGTGTTGAATATGTAGATCAGTACAAGGAATAACGTGATTTTAAAAATGTTAATTTTTACAATCCAAGAATGTGAAATGTTTTCTATTTATTTAGATCTTTTTAATTTCTTTCAACAAAATTGTAGTTTTCACAGTATAAGATTTGCATTGTTTTTGTTAAATTAACTTTGAATAGATTATTATTTTTGTTACTATTATAAATGAAATTGTTCACTTTATCTCATTTTCAGATGACTCATTGCAAATGTATAAAATATAAATAATTTTTCTATATTGGTCTTGTATTCTATTTTTCTGAAATCATTTACTAGTTGTTTTAGTTTCTTAGTGTATTTATCAGCATTTTTATATAAAACAACATGCCGTCTATGGATAGATATTGTTTGTTCTTTCTTTTTCATTTAGATACTCTTTATTTTTTCATCTTGCTTAATTGCCCTGGCTAGAACCTGCAGGACAATGTTAAATGGAAGTGGTGAGAGTGGATATTCTTGTATTCTTACTGATTGAAAGTATCCAGTCTTTCACCATAACATATGATATTATCTTAGCCTTTTCATAGATGCTCTTGTCAGATTATAGATGTTTCTTTCTATTCTTATTTTGTTCAGCATTTTCATGAAAATATTTTTTTAGTGCTTCTTCTGCATCTACCAAAATAATGTAATTTTGGGTTTTTAAATTATGGATATATTGTACTACCTTAATTGTTGTTCAGATATTAAACCAACTTTTTATTCCTGAGATAAATACTACTTGATCATGGCATATATTAATTATTTTTATATGT
This sequence comes from Saccopteryx leptura, assembly GCF_036850995.1. Taxonomy (NCBI): domain Eukaryota; kingdom Metazoa; phylum Chordata; class Mammalia; order Chiroptera; family Emballonuridae; genus Saccopteryx; species Saccopteryx leptura. The sequence continues at coordinate 69,591,173 of NC_089516.1, read as the reverse complement.
TGCTGGATTGATTTGTATTTGTTAGTAAATCAGCTAATAAGGTCTTTTTTTTTGGTTATTATATCTTTAAACTCCAGACTTTATATTTGAAACTTTTTCTTTCTCTTTACATATATTCTCTATTTAATGCAATATTATCATTATACCTTTCTTTAAATTATTTATACATTATTTTCTTTAGTTATTTAAATATGTTTATTACAGCTACTTTGAAACCTTTATCTGTTAAGTTTACCATTAAGGCTGCTTCAAAGACAGTTTCTATTGCCTTGTTTTTTCCTTTGTGTATGAGACATCGAATCCTGTTTTTTTGCATGTCATTTTTGTTGTTTAAACCTCACATGTTAGATAAAATATTTAACCAACTCTGGATACTGATTCTAATCCTCTATATCTCACCCCCTAGTTATTGTTATCATTTTGTTAACTAGTTTATTTGTGTAGTAACTTTGCAAAATTAATTTTTTAAATTTAATTTTTCCTTTATCATATTGTCTCAAGTATCTTTTCTGAGAATATTTTCCTTTGTTGTTATCTTAGCCTGATTACATAAGATTTAGCCATGGACCTCTGGGTAAGCCTAAATTACTTATTGGTCATGGAATTTACTTCCCCCCTACTTTTATCAAAGAAACTGTAGCCTGGAGGTTCTTTTTCTTACTGCTCCAGAGAGGGCACAAGCATACTTTGGGGTATGCATACAGTTTTCCACACTTTGAGGGATAACTGTGATATTATTTTTAGACCTAGCTTCCTAAAAGTCACCTCTGGGTCAGAGTAGCTTAGTGTTCATTCAGTGTTTGATTAAAGATTGTGTTTAAGCCCCAATGAGCTTTTGCTTTGCTTTAATAGGTCTGTATTTTCCCTGGGGAATGTTTTCAACTGTCCCATATGCCCTGCTGATTGCTCCTGATCAGGTACAGCCTAGAGCATATACACATCCTTTCAACAGCCAGATTAATTGTGTTCCCTGTTTGGTTCTTGCTGTTTTTCTGGTTCTCAAAATTAAACTTCTGCCTACTTTGTTTGTTTGTTTTTAATCGGGAAGCTACTAGCTTTCTCTTAATTATTCTTCACCAAGATCTTCATTATTTCTGAAAATGCCCATAGTCATGGAGTTCTCCATTTTGCATTTCAAATTTAGGTACCTCAGTTGAAGTTGGAAAGCTCTTTGTTTTTATAGCCTGTCTTTATCCCTGGGCAGAACTCCTATGGTACTGCACAGGAGCTGAGGGTGGACATTTGTTTTTCTCAGAGAGACTTATTTGCTTTACTAATAGGCACTGGGATGGAATGGGATGTAGTCCCTAGTTTTCTCAGATTGTTTCTCCCAGTGTGGACTTTCTAATCTATGAGCAAATTTTGTGAGAGATATGAATGAGACCCCAATATTTTGTAGCAGGGACTGAACTCTCATTTTATGAAAGAGAATGGGAGTGGAAAGAGAGACATGATTTTTAGCAATGCCTGCTTGAAACAGCTTCCGTGACATGGAGCAATGGTCTGAGTAATGCCACTGATGGCCTGCTCCTACCATGGCGAAACTATAGCTTCAGACTGGGAACTTTGAGGAGAGCACATATCCCAAGTAAAATGCATGGGGTTGAGCTTTTTTTAAATAGAACTATAGGGTTAACAGGGTGGGGGGTGGTAAGAGACAGGTTATGGTTCAAATGCTAGAATCATTCTTACTTATATTTAATAAATTGCCTTCAATGAACATTTATCTTTCTAGTCTTCAGGACTATTATTAGAGATTATGAATAATAGCTTTTTAAAATCATTTTCATCAGTTAAATTGTTGTTTTGATGAGAAGATACACTAGGTACCTTACCTTACTCTGTTATTACAAAAGTTCTCTTCAACAATATAATATTTTACTTGTTGAACATTATAGAAATCAGATACTATGTATATATTGGTTTAATTGACTTTCTTTTATTAACTCAACATTGTTACTGTGATTTACTCATGTTGTAAATAACTAATATATTCATTTTCACAGTTGTTTTTGAGAACATAAACAATTCCTCTCTTTAATATTTAGTATTGCCAGATTTTTAATTTTTGCTAGTCAAATGTAGAAAACATGATGTTATTTGTGTTCTTGATTTAGTGAAGAATTCTTTATGACAACGTGGATAAAATTACTTTCTAAGAATTTTGAGAATGATTTATATGATTTTGTGATTTTAGAATATGAGTTAGAAACTTATTGTATAATTTCTAATTTTCAGTGTCACCTGAGCTAGTTTCCACCACATGATTATCTTTTTATTTCTAATAAATCTACATTTTATTACCACTGCTTCATAGAACCACTCCCATGAGACAGAGACATCTTAGATCTTGTGCCTATATGTGGGAAGTGGCATAATAATACTTCTCCCTGCTTCTTGAATGCCTTCTGCAAGATACAGCACCTTGAAAAGTGGTTGCACACCACTATAGGCTGGGTCTTACTAACACATCCTAGCATGTCTGCAAACCAGTTTCTAGCCCCCAAACAATTTTTATTTGAAATGTCATTTTCTAATTTTAATGTTTCAGTTTATAAAAGATATAAGTGCACATATTAATTTTTAAAACTTTAATATGTTGATATAAATTAATTTAGAACATATTTCCCCCAATATAATAACTTTTTAATGGGCAACATAGCCTTTGGTAAAGCAACAACAGCAAATACCATCAAGATAATTGAAAGCTATGAATGGGAATGTCTCCTAATTCATTGTTTCATATAAGATCTTCCTCGATTGGTCGTTGACTTGAAGCCCATGGTCACTTAAGCAAGGGTCACTGGCTCTGCTGTGCCCCCCCATCAAGGCACATATGGGAAAGCAATTAATGTACAACTAAGGAGCCTTAATGAATAATTAATGCTTCTCATCTCTCTCCCTTCCTGTCTGTCTGTTCCTCTTTCTGTCTCTCTCTCATTCTTTGTCACACAAAAAAATCTTCCTCTAAAGTATATATAGGCTTTATGTTTTAATTTTCTTTTTTCTAAGATTTTATTTATTGATTTTAGAGATGGGCAGGGAATTGGAAGAAAGAGCGGGAAGTATCAACTTGTAGTAGTTGCTTCTCGTATGTGCCTTGACCGTGCAAACCTGGGGTTTTGAACAGGTGACCTCAGTTTTCCAGGTTGACGCTTTACTTGCTGTGCTACCACAGGTCAGGTGGTTTTATTTTTCCAACACTGCTTTTACTTTTTATACTTCATTCAGTGAGACTCCAACTTAAGTGTACACCTGAATCATTTAAAGAGTTTGTTAAAATGCAGATGCTCAGGACCAACCCCCAGAGACAAATTCAGTAAGCATGTGTGTAGGGGGGGGAGGCTAGGAATCTTCATTTTAACAAGCAGTTTAGGGATGTCCATTCACATTTCAAAACCATAACTGTTAACAAAGAAATCCACAATATAAAGGAAATGCATTTTTCACACAGTTGAGGTCTTTTTGTCTTTGCCACAAGTATCTTGCCTTGGGCCATTTCAGAGCTGGCCCAAGATATTGCTGAGTCCAGTGAGTGTTATTGAGCCAGTTTTCACTCTCCATGCCTCCACAACTACTGCTACCAGCTGCTGGGCTGCAGCACTTCTGGCCGGCTTTCTCAATAGGAGCAAGCCAAAGCTGCTTTCATTCTAGCCCTGGAAAGAAAACCTATAACCCCCTAAATTTTAGGCTATTTCCTCCCTGCCTATTTTACTCATTTGGCATGCTTACTTTAGTCAGAGGCTTCACATAGCACTCACAGCTTCTCCCTATGAAAATTATCATAATGGAAATGAAGAGTAAGGAAGAACAAAAATATTTTTTTGAGCTTTCTGCACACCATTTTTGACTCAAGTCTATTCAGGCTCCTTCATTTTCTGGCTAACCTAACTAAGCTTGTCTTGGCTGAGGTTCTTGGGATAAATTAGGGATGAAGGGTGATATAAGAGAAATGAGCTTATTTTCTTGCACCCAGAGATACTAAATGGAGAGATGAGTCATAGTTTGGTGGTGTTCTCATAACTTTTACTTATTAATTTGGTGGCAGAAAGTAATACCGTTGCCATATCACAGTTCACTTTATGCAGTCACTTTATGTATTGTGGATTTTTAAATTGCATATATCTAATTTTATATTGCAGATTTTTCACTATATTGCTGGATTTTGTGGTATATAGGTATTTTATATATTTATAATTTTAATTATTTTTGCAGTAAAATGAGCATTTTCTAGCCTAAAAATAGAAACAATAGAAAAATATAAAAAATAGTAATTCAAACATATTAAAAATATTACTGTATATTCACAGGTGAATACCTATATAGAATTTTATATGCTGTTAAAATTACATAAGTTTAACAGTGTGTAAAGTGTTTAAGAGCATAGGAAGTGTTTATAAGAGTGTGGGAAAGTTTAGTAACAGTGTGGGAAAGGTTTATAAGAGTGTGGGGAGGGTTTATAAAGCCTTAAAAATATATAAATAATAAAATAAATATGAAGTTGTTACTTTGCAGATTTTCGCCTATCGCAGGGGTTCTAGAACCTAACCCCCACGATAGACAAGAGACCACTGAGTTTTCGCTAACCCACTCAAGCCCAGCTTATGCTGCATCTCTCCCAAACTGTATGCCAACACCAGATTTTCTGCCTCCAATGATGATGTGCTCACTCTCTCTGAGACAACTGATTCTACCCAATGACAGCTCTACTGATGGAAAGTTTTTTCTTGTGTTGAGATGATAAAATCTATTCTCTATATACATTTCTAAATTTCTCCCCTGAGGGCACTGAAAACATTGTTTTTCTCTGCCTTGCAATGGACTTTCAGAAGTGTGATGTCTAAGACTGGGTCCCCCTAATTCTTCTCTTCTTGAGACCAAACTACCCCAGCAACTTTAACTGTTCCTCATTAGACCCATTTTCTAAAACACTCTTGTTATGAACTAATTGTTTGTGTTCTCCCAAACTTTATATGCTGAAGCTCAAACCCCAGTGTAACTGTATTAGGAGTAAGGAAGCAATTATGGTTAAATAAATTCATAAGGGTGGTGCCCTGATACAAAAAGATTGATGTCCTTTTAAAAATATTCCCCCTCCTCTCTCTCTTCTCATTTTTTTTATCTTCCCCCACCCACTTGCATACATACACCAAGGAAAAGCCATGTAAAAACATAGCAAGATGGTGATCATCTCCAGCTGGAAAGACAGCTCTCACCAGAAGTCAAAGTGGCTAGTACTTTGATTATGGACTTCCAGCTTCCAGAACTATCAGAAAAGAAATTCCCGTTGTCTAAGCCACCCAATCTGTGTTATTTTGTTATGGCAGTCTGAGCAGACTCATTCTCTTCCACATACTAAGCACTTTCCTCTGGACAGGGTAGTTTGCTTATACCCCTTTTATTTTGTATTTTAATTTTTTTCCAAAATGAGAAGCAAGGGGTGGCAGGCAGATTCCCACATGCACCCGACCGGGACCCACAGGGCATGCCCACCAGGGGGCGATGCTCTGTCCATCTGGACCATTGTTCCTCTCTAACCAGAGCCATTCTAATGCCTGAGGCCAGGCCACGGAACCAACCTCAGCGCCTGGGCCAACTTTGCTCCAGTGAAGCCTTGGCTGTGGGAGAGGAAGAGAGAGATAGAAAAGAGAGGGGGAAGGGTGGAGAAGCAGATGGGCACTGCTCCTGTGTGCAGGGAATTGAACCTGGGACTTCCAAACATCGGGCCGATGCTCTACCACTGAGCCAACCGGCCAGGGCTTTTGTTGTGTCCCTTTTAATGTTTGGGGTCCAGAGCTATTATACTGTTGTAGACCTAGACAGAAAAAAATATCTAGATTAACATTTTTGGTAATTAATTTCCTTTAGAATTCCATTGGTACTAGATTCAGAATCAACTTTCCTGATGCAGCTCAGAATGTCTGCCCTACATGCTTCTCACAGTGACCCCTCCCGCCCCAGGGCACTGATCTCTGAGACAGCTTATCCCCTGCTCTGCTCTATACTTACTATATTAATTTATTTAATAAATATTAACTGTATTATATATTTCTAACAATTTATTTTTAAGAATAGTTTTAAATTCACAGAAAAATTGACAAGAAAGTATAGATGTTTTCCAAATATTCCCAACCCTCTCCCACACATAGACTTCCCAATTATCAACATATCCTACTAAAGTGGTACATTTATTTCAATTGATGAATTTATGTTGACACATTATAATCATGTAAAGTTTATAGTTTACAATAAGGTTCACTCTTGGTGTTTTACATTGTATTGGATTAGAAAAATTTGTGATGACATATGTCTAACATTATAAAAACATAAAAATCCTCTGTACTTCACTGATTAATCCTTCCTTCCATGCTAATCCCTGAGAATCCCTGATCTTTTTACTGTCTCATAGTTTTTTGTTTGTTTGTTTTGGGGTTTTTTTTGGGTTTTTATTTGTTTGTCTATTTTTAGAATGTCATATTGGAATTATACAGAGTGCAGCCTTTTAAAATTGGATTCCTTTATGTAGTAATGTAAATTTAATATTCCTCCATGTATTTTCATGGCTTGATATTTCATTTCTTTTTAGTGTTTTGTAATATTTTATTGTCTAGATATAAAAGTTTATTTATCCATTGATGAAAGATACCTTTTTTGATTATAAGTTTTATAATTATAAATATAGCTTCTATAAACATCTACTTGTGTGGGGGGGCATAAGTTTACAACACCTTTAAATATCAAGGAACATAATTAAGGGATTATATGGTAAGCTTATGTTTAGTTTTTTTTTTTTTTTTCCAGCTTTGTTGAAATTTAATTGACATATGACACTGTAAAATTTTAAGGTATACAGCAGAACAATTTGACTTACATATATGTTGAAATTATTACAATAAATTTAGTTAACACACATCTCATATAGATACAAAAAAGAAAAATAATTATTTTTTCTTGTGATGGAAACTCTTGGGATTTATTCTCTTAACAACTTTTAAATATACTATACTGCCTTGTTAACTACAGTCATCATGTTGTACATAATATTTCTGGCATTTATTTATCTTATGACTGAAAGTTTGTACCTTTTTTTAATATATTTATTTCTTTTTTTCTTTATTCACTTTTAGAGAGGAGAGAGAGAGGGAGAGAGAGAGACAGAGAGAGAGAAGGGGGGAGGAGCTGGAAGCATCAACTCCCATATGTGCCTTGACCAGGAAAGCCCAGGGTTTCGAACCGGTGACCTCAGTATTTCCAGGTCGATGCATTATCCACTGTGCCACCACAGGTCAGGCTGAACACCTTTATTCAGCTTCCTCTTTCTCTACCATCCATCTGCTTCATGTAACCACGAATTAATATTTTTCTATGAGATTGTTTTAGTTTCCAGTTTTAAGTGAGATCATACAATATTATTTTTCTCTTTAATACTTATTTCACTTAACAGAATGCCCCAAAAGTCAGTCTAATTTTTTGCAAATGGAAGGATTTCCTTTTTAGGGATAAATAAAATTTTACTATGGAATATATACATTTACAACTTCTTTATCTGTTGATGGACATTTAGATGGTTTCCATATCTTGGCTATTATAAATAATATTCTAATAAACATTGAAGTTCTTCAACATAATAATTTTGTTTCTTCTAGACATATTTCCAGATGTGGAAGTAGTGGATCATATGATGATTCTATTTTTATTTTCTTGAGGAACCTCCATACTTTTTCCATATTGGTTGTACTAATTTACAATCCCACTTATAATAGAAGGGTTTCCATCACTCCACATCCTTGCTAGCCTTTGTAATCCTTTTACTTTTAAATTTTATTTTTATTAAATTTATTAAGGTAACATTTGTTATAAAATATATAAGGGTTTTAAGCATAAAGGTCTATGATACATCATCTGCATATTGTATTGTGATTGTATGCCCACCACTCAAAGTTTAAACTTCTTCCATCACTATACATTTGATCTCTACCCTTCCCTTTGGTAACCATCATACTTTTGTCTGTATTTATGAGTTTTTATTTGTGTATTTATTTTTCTTGTTTGTTCATTTCTTGCTTTCAGTTTTATATCCCACATATGAGAGAAATCATATGGTTCTTGTCTTACTTATTTTGTTTAGCATGATATTTTCAAGTTATATCCAGGCTGTTGCAAATGGTAGTATTTCATCTTTTCTCATAGCTGAGTAGTATTCTATAGTGTGTGTGTGTGTGTATACATACATATGTGTGTGTGTGTGTGTGTGTGTGTGTACATCTTTATCCAATCATCTAGCAAAGGACTCTTTGGCTGTTTCCATATTTTAGACATCATAAATAAGACTGCAATGAACATAGAGGTGCATCTATCTTTGCAATTAAATGTTTTGAAATATTTGGGGTAAATACCCAGAAGAAGGGTTGCTGGGTCACATGGTAAGTTTGTTCTTAATTTTTTCAAAAACATTTACTGCTTTCCATAGTGGATGCATCAGTTTACATTACCACCAACAGTAAATTGATGATAGCTATTTTATCAAGTTTGAGGTGATATCTCATTGTGGTTTTGATTTGCATGTATTATATATGTTGACTACCATTTCATATATCTATTGATTTGTTATACAACTTCTTCAGAAAAAATATCTATTCAGTTAATTTTCTCATTTTTAATTGGACTGTTATTATTTTGCTATTTTTTCTATAACTTATGTTTTGAATTTTAAGCTCTTATTAGCGTTTCTGTTTGTAAAAATTTATTCTCATTTCATAGGTTGTCTTTTCATTTTGTTGAACATTTTCTTTGTGGGCAAAAGCTTTTTAGTTTTATGTAGTCTCACTTGTTTATTTTTTTTTTACATTGTTGCTTGTAATTCAGATGTTATATTTTAAAAAAATCATTGCAAAACCAATGCCAAAGAAATTTATAACAAAATTTTCTTCTAAGAATTATGATTTCTGATCTTATGTTTACAACTTAAATCCATTTTGAGTTAATTTTTTTGTAAGTGATGTAAGATAGGGACCTAATTTTATCCTTTGTTATGTGAATATACAATTTTCTCAGGACCAAGTATTGAAAAAGGAGTTCTTTCCCCACTGAATATTCTTGGCTCTTTTTTTATTTTATTTTTCTTTTTGGAGGTTTTTATTTTATTTTATTTTACTATTTAATTATTTTTATCTTTCAATTATATTTGACATACAGTATTATATCAGTTTCAGGTACACAACTCTGTTAGACATTATATAACTTGCTATGATAATCCTGATAAGTCTCATACCTATTTGAAACCAGACATAGTTATTAGAATATTATTGACTCTATTCCTCATGATGTACTTTCCATCTCCATGACTATTCTGTAACAACCAATTTGTACATCTTACTCCCTTCACTTTATCTCCCATCCCTTCAACACCCCCCCTGCCATCTGGCAACCATCAAAATGTTCTCTGTATCTATGAATCTGATTCTTTTCTGCTAGTTAATTTATTTTGTTTCTTAAAATCAATTGTTAACAGATATGTATTCATTGCCATTTTACTTCTCATATTGTTAACGTTTTTTTTCTTTTTCTTTATTTAAAGAAGACCTTTTAGCATTTCATATGATACTGGTTTGGTGCAATGATCCTTCTTTGTTTTTTCTTGTCTGGAAAGCTCTTTATCTGTTCTTCAATTCTAAATGATAGTTTTTCTGAGTAATCTTGGCTGTAGCCTCTTGCTTTTCATTACTTTGAATACAGAGGGTCCTCAGAATATGACACAGTTCTGTTCCTCCAACAGTAACATAGCTCAAGTTTTGATGTAAGTTGAAACACACCCTTAACTAACACAAACAGATCACTTGCACTTTTAACAGTCCAGAATAACGTGGGTAAGCATACTGGGGGATGCCAACTTACCCACTTATATGCCACATTATTGCATATTCTTCTGCCATGCACAATCAAACTAGGTTAGCCACATAGTCTGTAAGTACAACACTAACTGAATAAGCAAAAACACTCACATTTCAAATTTTTTAAGTTTTTATGTGAGTGAGCATCATAAACTTCTAACTTCATATGTCGAGACTGTCATAACCCAACGACCCTCTGTATTTCTTGCCACGCCCTCTGGCTTGCAAATTTTCTGTTGAGAAATTAGCTGATAGTGTTATGAGAGCTCCTTTGTAATAACCAACTGCATTTCTTTTGCTGTTTTTAAAATTCTCTCTTTATGTTTAATGTTTTGCATTTTAATGATGATGTGTCTTGGTGTGGGCCTCTTTGAGATCATCTTGTTTGGAATACTTTGTGCTTCCTGATCTTGTATGTCTATTTTCTTCACCAGAGTAAGGGAGTTCTCTGTCATTTTTTCAAATAGTTTTCAATTTTTTGCTATCTCCTTCTGGCACCCACATGATGTAAATGTTGGTATGCCTGAAATTACCCTAGAGATTCCTTATACTATCTTCATTTTCTTTGGATTTTTTTTTTCTTTTTGCTGTTCTAATTGGGTGTTTTTTGTTTCCTTATATTCTAAATCTCTGATTTGATTCTCAAATTGATGTACTCTACTGTTAATTTTCTGTAAATTATTCTTCATTTCAGTTAGTGTATTCCTCATTTCTGATTGTTTTTTTTTATGTTTTTATGTTATTTTTATGTTTAGCATTTCTTTGCTAAAGTTTTCGCTAAGTTGCTTAAGCATCCTTTTTTTGACAGAGACAGAAAGAGAGATAGAGAGTCAGAGAGAGAGACAGATAAGGACAGGCAGACAGGAAAGGAGAGAGAAGAGAAGCATCAATTCTTCATTGCAGCACCTTAGTTAATCATTGATTGCTTTTTCATATGTGCCTTGACTGGGGGGCTACAGCAGAATGAGTGACCCCTTGCCCAAGCCAGTGACCTCGGATTCAAGCCAGCAACCATAGAGTCATGTGTATGATCCCACACTCAAGCCAAAGACTCCACGCTCAAGCTTGTGAGCCTACACTCAAGCTGGATGAGCCTGCATTCAAGCTAGCAACTTCAGGGTTTCGAATCTGTGTCCTTCATGTCCTTTTCCAATATTCTATTCACTGTGCCACCACCTGTGCTTGAGCATCTTTATAAAAAATGTTTTGAACTTTGTATCTGATAGATTGCTTACCTCCATTTTTTTTTCTGGGTGTTTCTCCTGTTCTTTCATTTGGGACATGTTTCTTTGTCTCCATATTTTGTTTGCTTCTCTGTGTTCTCTGTGTTTTGTTTTGTTTCATAGGTAGAGCTACTTGTTTCCCAGACTTGTAGAGTGGCCTTGTGTAATAAGTGTACTGTAGGCCCCAGTGGCACAACCTTCCCTGTCACTTGAGCTAGGCACTCCAGGTATACCCCTGTGTGAACTGTGTGCACTGTCCTGTTGTAGTTGAGTCTTGATTCTTATTGGCATTAGTGGAGAGAATTTCCCCCTGACTGATCAGCTGTGAGGACCATCTGCAACTACAACAAAAGATCTGCTGTGCAGTAGTTGACTCTACAGAGCAGGACTTGCTTTAATGTGGCATTGGTGCTCACTGAATCTGCCCCTTGAATTTCTCATTTATGGAAGCAGTAGGGCTGTAATCTGATATTGTCTGAAGCTACCCACCAAGTGCACTGGCTCTGAGGCCTCCTGTTAAGTGCAAGGTCTGCCAGCACCTGTGCTCTGGTTGGGGCCACCCAGCATGAGCTATAGAGTGATGTGCAGATGGCTGCTACTTGTGCTGGGCTTAAAAGTTCCCAGGAGATTCCAAGCAGTGAACCAAAGCCACGTGTTCTAATGCCAGGCCTGGAACCACTTAGCAAGAAGTAGGGGATATGCAGAGGCCAGATGCTGCTTTGTTTGAGATATTTTAAGAAAGTCGAGAGCATGAGGTAAGAAAGGCCATTTGTATGAAAAAGCCACTACTGGATGGTCCTGTAAGTAGGGTAGTGTAAGGTCTCAAGGAATCACCTGGGTGGTACGGATAGTGTGAGCCAGGTTGATGGAAAGTCAAATATGGCTTCTTTCTGCCTGCTAGCCATGTGGGGGTGATGCTCTCAGAAAAAGATCAATGGTCTCCAACAGCAATTTTGTCTGGTGATATGCTGCCTCCCCCCAGTTTTTTACCTGATGCCTGACAACTCAGTTTCTCTGTGTATGTCCCTGGTTCCTGGTTCCTTCCAAGCTGCCCGAGCACTGGAGCTCAGAGTGAGTGAGTCCAACTAATGTCATTAGCAGGCTCTTTAAGAGGAGCTCCCTGGGAGTCCCATAGCTTGCCACCTCACTCAGCCTCAATCCCAGCTGATTTTACAACCAGCATTTATGGGGGATTCTTTTCCTGGCACTGGAACTCGGGGCTGGAGGGCCTGGTTTGGGGCTGAGATCCCTCACTTCTCAGCAGGAATGTCTGCAACTGAGATACTCCTCCCAGTTTTAAACCTCAGCACATGAGTGTGGGACCAGGCCATTGTTTTTCTGCCCCTCCTACCAGTCTCAATGTGGCTTCTTCTTTAAATCCGTAGTAAACCTTCCATTCAGCAAGATTTCAGGAGGTTCTAAATGATGGTTGTCCTGTACTGCAGTTATAATTTTGATGTAGTTTGGGGCAGATACTGCATCTATCTATGTTGCCGTCTTGACCATATGTCTGACTCTGTTTTTAAATACTGTATTAATTAACTGTATATTCATGGATTTATTCTGAGTGACTAATTCTGTTTCATTGATTTATGTGTCTGTCTGTTTTATGCCAATATCATACACTTCTGATTACTGTAGTTTTAAAAATATGTCTTGAATTTAAAAAGTGTGATACCACCTGCTTCTTTCTTCTTTCTCAGAACTGTTTTTGGCTATTTAGGGTATTTTGTGGTTCCATATGAATTTTAGAATTGTTTTTATTTTTCTACTTCTGTAAAAATTGTCATTGGAATCTTGTTGAAGATTGCACTGAATATATACATTACATTGGGTAGCCTAGACATTTTAACAATATTAATTCTTCTAATCCATAAATATGGGATATCTTTCCATTTATTTATATGTTCTTCACTTTTTATCAATATTTTATAGATATCAGAGTTGATATCTTTCACCTTCCTGGTTAAATTTATTTCTGAATATTTAATGTTTTTGATGGTATTATAAATAAAGTTGATTTTTATAATAATTTGTTGTCAGTTTATAAAAAATGTTACTTATTTTTATATTATTTTTTTATCCTGAAATCTTACTGAATTTGTTGATTAGGCCTAACAATTTTTTGGTGGAGTCTTTATAATGTTCTATGTAAAATTATTTAATCTAAAAAAAATTATTTAATCTGCAAGTAGTCAATTGTACTCCTTTTTTTCTAATTCTGAGACCATTTATTTCTGGTTTTGAGTTTTGTTTTTTTTTTCTTGATTGCTCTGGCTAGGACTTCTCGTTATTATGCAGAATAGAAGTGGCAATAGTGGGCACAGTTATCTTGTTTGTAATCTTAAAAATAAATTTTTCAAAGTTTTATCATTGAGTATGTTGTTAACTGTGTACTTGTCATATATGGTCTCTGTTATGTTGAGGTACTTCTTTTTTTTATACCTAATTTACTAAGAGTTTTTACGATGAACAGATATTGAATTTCATCAGATGTGTTTTCTGACTCTATTGAGAAAATTGTGATATTTTTCCCTTTAATTTCATTAATGTGTGTATCACATTTACTGATTTGTATATGTGAATCATCCATGTATTCTATGAATAAATCTTACCTCATAATGCTAAATAGTAATTTTAATGTGCTGCTGAATTTAGTATGAATGTGTATTAATGTTAAATTTGCATTATCATCAGGGATATTGATTGGCCTATATGTTTCTTTTCTTTCAATGGCCTTTCCTATCCTTGTTATAAGGGTAATTCAGTCCCCTTAAAATGAATTTAGAAATGTTCCCTGATATTTGACTTTTTGGAATAGATTGAAAACAATTGTGTTATTTTAAAAAAAATGTTTTTAGTAAAATTCACCAGTGAAGAAATCTGCTCCTGGGATTTTTTATTGGGAGATTTTTTTTTTATTAATCATTCAATCTCCATAGTAGTAATCCATTTGTTTAATTCAGTTTTGGTAGGTTGTATGTTTCAAAGATATTTTCCCCTCTAGCCTATCTGGTATAGGTTTTTGTTTGTTTGTTTATTTGTTTCTTTCGGGGGGGGGGTTGCCATGCAATTGTTAATGGTAGCATCATATAATCTTTTTATGTTTCTGTGGTGTGAGATCCAATGTCTTTTACTTTATAGTTTTGTTGATTTGGCTTTTCTGTCTTTTTTCCTTTTTCTAGGTAAAATTTGTTAATTTTGTTTTTCTTTTCCAAAAAAAAAGACAACCCTTAATTTTATTAAGGTTTTTTTTTTTACTGCTTCTTGTTCTATGATTTATGTATATCTATTCTCATCTTTATTATTTTCTTATTTCTGCTAAATTTGAGTTGAGTTTACTCTTCTATTTTGTAATTCATTGAGGCTTAGATTTAGATTGGTTACTTGAGATATTTCTTGTTCCTTAATGTAGACATTTATTGCTATGAACTTACTTCTTTGAATAGCTTTTGCTGTATCCCATAAGTTTCGGTATTTTGTTTTCATTATGTTCATTTCAAGACACTTTTTTTTAAAGCTTTTTGTTGAGTTTACTGAAGTGACACTGGTTAACAAACTTATACAGACTTCAGGTGCATAAATCTCCCACATATCATCTGTATACTTCATTGTGTATTCATCACCCCAATTAAGGCTCCTTCCATCACCATTTATTCCCCTATAATTTCAATTCTCCTTTAATTTGTAGTTAATTCATTAATTGTTAAGAATAATGTTTAAATTTTATGGGGTTTTTTGTGATTTTTAAAAATTTCTTATTGTTAATGACTTTTAGTTTCATACTTCTGTGGCCAGAGAAGATACTTGGTGTGATTTTAATCTTCTTGATTTTGCTAAGATTTACTTTGTAGCTTAACAGATGTTCTGTCTTGTATATAAAAATGGTTTATATACTCTTGAAAAGAATGTATATTTTACTTTTGTCAGATAAAATGTTTTGTATGCATCTGTTAGTTATATTTGTTTGATAGCATTGTTAGAATAAACTGTTTCCTTATTGATTCTCTGTGTGGATAATTTATCCATTGTTGAATGTAGTATTAAATTCTTCAACTATCATTGTATTGCTATTTGTTTCTTCTTTAGCTCTGTTACTTTTTCCTTTATATATTTATGTGTTCTAATTTTGGGTACATACATATTTACAATTGTCATATCTTCTTGATGGATGATCCCTTTCTTATTTTCCCCCTTTTTATTATATAATAACCTCTTATCTCTTTTTGCTATTTTAATTAAAAGTCAGTTTTGCCTAATATAACTATCCTTATTTTTTGTAGTCACTATTTCTTGAAATACTCTTTCCATCTCCTATCTCTCAATCTGTGTGTGCTTATAAGCTTAAAATGAGTCTCTTGTAGGATCTTTTAAAAATCCATTCTGCCATTCTATATATTTTTTTAAAGAATTGAATTTATTTACATTTAAAGTAATTACTTATAGGTAAGAACTTACTATTGCTATTTTGTTGTTCTTGTTAAGAATTCTTTACCATAAGGGCATTCATTACACCTTTTTCAGAACAAGTATAATTTACAGAAATTATACAAGGCAACTTTTTATTAAATGTCAGTACTTAGCAATGTTTTGTTTACCTGAAATATTATTTCAATTGTAAAAACCATCTTTTGTTACAAAAAAATAAAAAACTTGTTAAATTTCACTTGCTTTTACAAATGCCCTAAAAAGTATTTTTTCTATTACTTAGAAATTAAATTTATTAGGGTGACATTGGTCAATAAGAGTATGTAGGTTTCAGGTAAACATTTCTATAGCATTTGAAATGTTGATTTCATTGTGTGCCCATCGCCCAAAATCAAATCATTTTCCATCATGTATATTTGTCCCTCTTTACTTTCCTCCCCCTGGTAACCACTTCATTTTTATCTATGTCCATGAGTCTTAGTTTTATATCCCACCTAAGTGTGAAATTATAGAGTTCTTAGCTTTTTTTGATTTATTAATTTTACTTAGTATAACATTCTCAAGGTCCATCCATGTTGTCATAAATGGCAATATATCATCATTTTTTATGGCTGAGTAGTATCCTGTTGTATATATGTACTATATCTTTTTAATTAAATTTATTGGGGTGACACTGGATAACACAATCACACAGGTCTTAGATGCCAAATATCCTAAGAAGTCTTAAAATGAACAATATTTCAGAACAAAACACCAATTTTTATATATTTCTAAATTATATTTATTCACTTTTAGTGAGTGGGGGGGGGAAGAGATAGAGAGAACAGGGGGATGAGCAGGAAGCATCAACTCCCATATGTGCCTTGACCAGGCAAGCCCAGGGTTTTGAACCAGTGACCTCAGCATCCTAGGTTGATACTTTATCCACTGCACCAGCACAGGTCAGGCAAAAAAACACCAATTTTTAGTAGTTTGGTATGCTATAGAATTTCTTTGGTTTATGTACATATATTGTCTGATTTCTTTTATAGGAAAACTGAGTAGAAGTTTATTGCATTAAGCACTGCAAAATAAAGACAGGAGTTAATGACCTTTTAACAAAAATATTCTACAAAATAACAATTGCAAAACATTAAATATATGTTTTACTGATTGATAATTAACTGCTACAAAATATGAAGCAAAATACACTTACTGCATTGTTTTTAAGTATTTAGCTTCCTTTTGGGATCCAAAATGAAGATTTCCCAAAAATAAAAGTTGCAAAGCAATTTATGTAGTAATTAGTTTTGGTCAATTTTTTTTCCTTCTTAGTTTTTTTTTCTTTCCTACTACTTCCACACCCCACAGTGGCACTATATTAATAAAAACATTGAGTACATGGGATTTATGCATAAAATAAAAACATAATTTGAATAATTTCAAGTGATGTATAGCTCCTCATGTAAAAAAAAAAATGTTTCGTGGTCACAATTATTTTAAAAAGCAATTATATTCCAGTAACCTGAGATACCATGTTTTAGCAATTACAGATCCATGATTTTGGGGGGGGTATTTTTCTGAAGTTTGAAACAGGGAGGCAGTCAGACAGACTCCCGCATGCGCCTGACCGGGATCCACCCAGCATGCCCACCAGGGGGCAATGCTCTGCCCATCTGGGGCATCGCTCTGTTGCAACCAGAGGCATTCTAGCACCTGAGGCAGAGGCCACAGAGCCATCCTCAATGCCCGGGCCAACTTTGCTCCAATGGAGCCTCAGCTGTGGGAGGAGAAGAGAAAGACAGAGAGGAAGGAGAGGGGGAGGGGTGGAGAAACAGATGGGTGCCTATCCTGTGTGCCCTGGCCTGGAATCGAATCCAGGACTCCTGCATGCCAGGCCGACGCTCTACCACTGAGCCAACCGGCCAGGGCCCAGATCCATGATTTTGACACATACCTATTTATAACTTAGACAAATGTGAAATGCTAAAAGATATGAACAGCTATTCTTCCTTTTATGTTTAGCATGCTGAAATTTCTAGTAATAACTTATTTTTTAGATAACATCACCAGCCCATGATATGGCATACTAACTTATAAAGTACAAATTCAAGAAAGGTAATACTTTAACTAAGTTACAAAACTTTGGCATATCAATACTGTACCTCTGTGTGATAATTTTCACTCCAAATTGTCATTTAAGTACCAAATTAAAACACTGTGGGTTTTAATGGTAGTTTAAAGAAAAGCAAGGTATTATACACAAATTAATATATCTTTTAAAATTATACAATTTGTCCTTTGAAAGTCAGTTTCCTCTTGAAGTTTACAGCAGCAGGACAGTTGTGTCTCTTTAGAGGTGCTGCTTTGTTCTAGGGTTGACCCAAAGCCAAGTAAACTTTTAATACATGAAAAGCTTTAAAATTCTATCTAAATAAAATTTAATATGCTAACACCATTTTCATAAGTCATTAAATGGTCAAATAAATACTGGAATCTTCAAAACCAGGCAGTCATTTCAAACAACACTAATAATTTCAGATTATTCCCTTTTATTTAGAAACCCTTGTACTTCTTTATTTTGAACAAGTCACATAACCTTTCTTCAGCTTATTAAAAACCTACTTAAAATATAGTTGTATTTTTATATTTATTTATTTATTTATTTATTTATTTATTTATTTATTTTAGTGACAGAGACACAGAGAGTCAGATAGGGACAGACAGACAGGAAGGGAAAGAGATGAGAAGTATCAATTCTTCATTGAGGCCCCTTAGTCTCCTTAGTTGTTCATTGATTGCTTTCTAATATGTGCCTCGACCGGAGGGCTACAGCAGACTTAGTGACCCTTCGCTCAAGCCAGCTACCTTGGGCTCAAGCTGGTGAGCCTTGCTCAAACCAGATGAGCCCGTGCTCAAGCTGGCAACCTCGGGTTCTCGAACCTGGGTCATCTGTGTCCCAGTTCAATGCTCTATCTACTGCGCCACTGCCTGGTCAGGCTAGTTGTATTTTTAAATAACAAATAAATATAATGGCAACTAAAGAGATCTAGGAAACTGGGTCTTGCATACCAACTTCTATCATTTTTCTACAAATGCTGCTGCTGCCATCAGTGTCCTTATGCTCCCTCTTACTGAAACCACTAATTCTTCATTCTCAGAATTTAATTTATGTATTTCTCATTTCATTTCTTCTCAGCTTTTATTAGCTTTTGAAGATACTGCACTTTCCTTCAGCCCTTCAAATGACTACTAAGACTGAATTCTCTTCACAGTGATCATGGCCTCTTTAGTTAAAATAGTTTCTTTCTGAGTCCTGCAACAGTACTTGTAAATGAAATATTAGTAGATTTAAGTTCCATTGTTTTCTCTACAGGATCAACTACACAATGTCCTTGCACATGTGTTTTGGTTTTTGCTGTACGGATAAGAGATTTCACAATGGAAGGCAGTCCCCTCTTTGTGCTGAGAAGTCCGTCTATGGCAGCGATTCTCAACCTGTGGGTCACGACCCACAGGTTGAGAACCGCTGGTCTATGGCTATGCAACTTTCCAGAAGGATCTATCTATCTGTCTAATACATCAACTTTAACCATGCTTGGGTTTCGAGGGTTCAGGTATTTCTGCATTGCAGCTGTTATAACAGTTTCCCACAAGTGGTCAGAGATCCAGATCTTTATTGTGTCTGAGTGGTGCAAAGAGACAAGAACACACGTGCTCTCGCCCCTGCTCCCTTGCTACTTTCCACTTTGTTAATTGTCTTTTGGCTGTTTTGTAAATCCACTGTTCTTTGTTAGTTCTTCTGTTTTCTTTTTGTGTGTGTGTTTTGTTGCATTTTGTTATCAATATACTTTGAGTTCTTTTTACACTCCTCTGTGTATTTGCTACAGGGTTCCTCCTTGTGGTTGTACTGAGGCTTTCATAAAAGATCTTAGCCTGACCTGTGGTGGCGCAGTGGGATAAAGCGTCGACCTGGAACACTGAGGTTGCCAGTTCGAAACCTTGGGCTTGCCTGGTGAAGGCACATATGGGAGTTGATGCTTCCTGCTCCTCCCCCTTCTCTCTCTCTGTCTCTCTCTCTCACTCCTCTCTCTCTAAAAAATCAATAAATAAAAAATATTAAAAAAAAGACGTTTTTTAAAAAAATAAAATATCTTAAAATTATAGTATTTTATTTGAAACTGATAAATTAACTTCAATAAATTTCTAAACTTTATATTTTTATTTCTCCTTTCCTCACATTTTAGATTATTTTTTTTCTTTCTGAAGCTGGAAACGGGGAGAGACAGTCAGACAGACTCCCGCATGCGCCCGACCGGGATCCACCTGGCACGCCCACCAGGGGCGACGCTCTGCCCACCAGGGGGCGATGTTCTGCCCCTCCGGGGCGTCGCTCTGCCGCGACCAGAGCCACTCTAGCGCCTGGGGCAGAGGCCAAGGAGCCATCCCCAGCGCCTGGGCCATCTTTGCTCCAATGGAGCCTCGGCTTCGGGAGGGGAAGAGAGAGACAAAGAGGAAGGAGGGGGTGGGGGTGGAGAAGCAAATGGGCGCTTCTCCTATGTGCCCTGGCTGGGAATCGAACCCAGGTCCCCCGCACGCCAGGCCGACGCTCTACCGCTGAGCCAACCGGCCAGGGCCTTAGATTATTTTTGTTATATTTTACATAATTTATATATTTCTGGTTGTTGCAAACCCCTCCCCCCTTTTCTGTAACAGTCATATTTCCAGCAATTAAGCCCTACATATTTACTCATAATCTTTATAGTATAAGACTTGAGTGGGGGCTCCAAAAAACTGACCTACAATTTTGGGAGAGCTGAATATTTACCCTAGGATCCCACTGGAGGAACCATAGGGTCAAGGGAGACCTCTTGATGTGGTGCTATACTGACATTGGGGAAAGGCAATACAGTCAGCATATAGCTATTATCCCTATCCCTAATGCATTGTCTTGGTCTCTGTGATGCAGGGAGTTCTTCAAATTCACTCTTGTATTCTAAGATTTTATCCATCATGTCTTGGCCATGAATACTTAGTTGTGTGTGTGTGTGTGTGTGTGTGTGTGTGTGTGTGTGTGTGTGTGTGTTAGAAAACTCAGAAATAACATTTGTTGCCATTTTTCTGAACTATGTTTAACTTTGTAAGAATGTATCAAATTCTCTTCTAAACTTGTACCATTTATATTTCCCGCATTAAAAATGAGATTTTCTGGCCCTGGCCGGTTGGCTCAGTGGTAGAATGTCAGCTGGCATATGGAAGTCCCAGGCACGATTCCTGGCCAGGGAATGCAGCAAAAGCACCCATCTGCTTCTCTACCTTTCCCCCTCTCCTTTCTCTCTGTCTCTTCCCTTCCCACAGCCAAGGCTCCATTGGAGCAAAGTTGGCCCAGGCACTAAGGACGGCTCCATAGCCTCTGCCTCAGGTGCTAGAATGCCTCTGGTTGCAACGGAGTAACACCCCAGATGGGCAGAGCATTGCCCCCTGGTGGGCATGCTGGATGGATCCCAGTCAGGTGCATGTGGGAGTCTATCTGTCTGCCTCCCTGCTTCTCACCTCAGAAAAAATACAAAAAAAACAAAATGAGATTTTCTGTTTCTCCACATCTTTGGCAGCATTTGCTGTTGTCAATGTTCTATAGTAAGTATGTGGTAGAAAGTTACTGTTATTTTAATTTACATTTTCTTTGTAAATCATATTTTTATTTGTTTCTTGCCATCTGTGTATATTCTTTAGTGAATTGTCTGTTAAGCTGTTTTCCCCATTTTTCAATGTAGTCATTTGTTTTATTTTTGTCAAGATTTTGGAGTATTTTTGTTATATTTTTCATAAAAGCTAAGAACTGTATGATTTCACACATAGATGGGATATAAAACTGAGACTCATGGACGTAGATAAAAGTAAACTGTTTACCAGGGGAAAAGGGTCTAAGGGGAGGAGTGGGGAAAGGAGTAAAGAGTAAAAATTATTTACTTTGGGTGATAGCCACACAATGCAATCAGCAGTTCAATGCTATAGTTATGTTTACATGGAAAGTTTGTACTTCTGTTGATCATTGTCACCTCATTAACTTTAATTTTTTAAATAAAGGTTTAAAAAGAAGAAATAAAGGTAAAAATTAAGAACAAGAAAGTGGCAACAAATATATATCTATCAACAAATAAATCAAAAACATTAAAATAAATAAACAAACAGAACAGATACAAACTCAGAGAAACAGAGAACATTCATTGCCAAATGAATGGGGGTTAGGGAAATAGATGGAAAAGGTGCCTAAATTGAGAGTACCAATAGGTAGTTACAATATAGTCATGGGAATGAATGTAAAGTACAGCATGAGGAATAGAGTCAATAATCTAATAACTGTGTATGGTTGCAGATTTGTATGATATTTATCAGAATGATCACTTAGTAAATTATATAATGTCTAATCACTGGTTATGCATGTGAAACAAATATAAAATTGTATGTCAATTTTAATTGAAAAATTAAAAAATGATTAAAAGTTTAAAAAAAAGGAATAGAGAAATACTACAAAAACAATCAGAAAACAATAAAATGACAATCATTACATACCTATCAATAATTAATTTAATTGCACATAGATTAAATGGTCCAATCAAAAGATGAATAGATAAAGAAGTGTTATATTATCTGGCCATAAAAAAGTGAAATTTTATCATTTTTGAAACATGAATAGGTCTAGAGGGCATTATATTAAGTGAAATAAGTCAAAAGAGAAAGGCAAATGCCATATTATTTCACTTATATGTAGAATTTAAAAAGATTAAATAAACAAAACAGAAACAAGTTCATAGATAGAGAACAAACTGATGCTTGCCAGATAGAAGGAAAGTTGGGAATCTGAATAAAAATATGAAGGGATTAAAAAGTACTGACTGAGAATTAGAAAAATATCATAGCAACGTAAAGTACAGTTTAGGAAATATAATCAATAATATCACAAAAGTTATATGTATGGTGTCAAAGGGTACTAGACTTACCAGTATAAGGTGTACAAATGTCTGATCATTATGCTGTACATCTGAAATTAATATAATATTGAACTAATATAATATTAACAATCATTTTTAAGAAAACATTAAAAAATAAAAACGTTAAAAAAATAAAAGCAATTTGATAAAACTTTAAGTTACAATCCATGGCAAAATACAGCTTTTCTTAGTACCTACCACTGTTGGCTCTCAGTCTTTATAATGTAAATGCTAAAATTTTCACATAACTATCTAAATTCTTTTTGAAAAATCAATGTATAAATAAAATTGAGTAAAGAAACACATGCAGCATTATACTTATTCTGAATAATAAAATAAATAGTTTATCTAATTCAAAAATATATAATGGAATATTATTCATTTATGAGCAGAAAAAATATCCTGCCATTTGAGATAACATGGATGGTCCTTGAGAGCATTATCTTAGTGAGATAAACCAAACAGAAAAAGAAACTTTTTGTGTGATATCAATTAAAGTAATTTAAAAAGCCAAACTCACAAAACAGCAAGTACAGTGGTTGTTACTAGAAGCTGAGGGGTGAGACAATTTGGTAGATGTAAAAGGGCAGAAATTTGAAAGTAGTAGATGAAGATAATGTCTCAAAACCAGAAAAAATTCAGTCTTTATAACTTTTTACATTTTTTTCATCTTTCTGTTTTCTTTTTTTTCCTTCCACCTTAGTCATTTTATTCTTTTCTTTTCATTTTCAACGTTATTACCCATAGGTGTTACATTTTTCATTCTTTTTTTAATGAATGTTATATTCCAGAAAAACTTAAATCAATTTTTTTTCTCTCTCTCTCTCTCTTTTTTTTTCTTATCTCTTTCACTTTTTCTCTTATTCAAATCTCACCCACAAACAAATTACTTTATTCTGGATTCAAATTTTTTCTTTATAGCATTTTATGTGCTTTTTACTTCGCTTTTTATCTCTTTAGTGTTTCCCCCAACTCCGGCTCTCTATTATAGTTTTTGTGCCACTTAATACAATAGAATTTTCATTTTTCATGGTATTTTTTTCTTTTTTCTCTTTTTCTCTTCTCTTACACTATTTCTCTCATTTGCCCATCATTTACAAACAAATTATTTTATTCTTTTTTTTTTTTTTTTTTTTTTTTCATTTTTCTGAAGCTGGAAACAGGGAGAGACAGTCAGACAGACTCCCGCATGCGCCCGACCGGGATCCACCCGGCACGCCCACCAGGGGCGGTGCTCTGCCCCCCAGGGGGCGATGCTCTGCCCATCCTGGGCGTCGCCATATTGCGACCAGAGCCACTCTAGCGCCTGAGGCAGAGGCCACAGAGCCATGCCCAGCGCCCGGGCCATCTTTGCTCCAATGGAGCCTTGGCTGCGGGAGGGGAAGAGAGAGACAGAGAGGAAAGCGCGGCGGAGGGGTGGAGAAGCAAATGGGTGCTTCTCCTATGTGCCCTGGCTGGGAATCGAACCCGGGTCCCCCGCACGCCAGGCTGACGCTCTACCGCTGAGCCAACCGGCCAGGGCAAATTATTTTATTCTTGATCCAAATTTTTTCCTTGTGGCATTTTGTGGGTTCTAGCCTTGTTTTTTTTTTTTTTTTTGCCTCTTTGTCACTCCCCCCCCCCTACTTAGGCCTTCCATTATAGATAGATATCTTTGTTCCACTTAGCACAATAGAATTTTCAGTTTTTCACTGCATTTTCTCAAAGAATATTTATCAACTCTTATTAGTGTTATTAATAATACAACTCTCTAATGCCATTAAAGAAAAAGAAATT
The DNA here is from genome assembly GCF_036850995.1 of Saccopteryx leptura. NCBI lineage: Eukaryota > Metazoa > Chordata > Mammalia > Chiroptera > Emballonuridae > Saccopteryx > Saccopteryx leptura. The sequence continues at coordinate 69,566,885 of NC_089516.1, read as the reverse complement.
GAATATCATGGATACAAAAAATTTAAATAGCTTAGAAACCTTGGAGGTAAATGACAGAGAATATAAAATTGAAGTCCTAAAAATACCCAGAAACATACAAGAAAGTAAAGAAAAGCAATTTAGGGAGCTCAAAAAACAATTTAATGAACAGAAAAAATACTTCACCAAGAAAATTGAAACTATGAAAATGAATCAAACATATGAAAAACTCAATTCATAAACTGAAAAACGATATAACAAGCTTAGCCAATAGAACAGGCCAGATAGAGGAGAGAATTAGTGACATAGAAGACAGACAACTAGAAGTGTTACAGAGAGAAGAGGAGAGAGACTCATAAATTAAAAAAAAAGTTGGATAGCTCTACGGGAATTGTCTGACTCCATCAGAAAGAGCAAGATAAAAGTAATGGGTATATCAGAAGGAGAAGAGAGAGAAAATGGAGTGGAGAACATATTCAAACAAATAATAGACAAGAACTTCCCAAGCCCATGGAAAGAACTGAAGACTTGAATTCAAGAAGCAAACAGAACACCAAGTCCTCTTAATCCTAACAAACCTACACCAAGGCACATCTTAATGAAATTGGCACATACCAATGACAAAGAAAAAATTCTCAAGGCAGCCAGAGAAAAGAAGAATACAACATAAAAAGGAAGACCCATTAAATTATCAACAGATTTCTCAGCAGAAACTCTACAAGCTAAAAGAGAGTGGAACCTAATATTTAAAGTTTTGAAAGAGAGGAACTTCCTGCCAAGAATACTATATCCATCAAAACTATCCTTCACATATGAAGGAGAAAGAAAAACATTCACAGATACTGAAATGAAGAGGGAATTTATCACCAGAAAACCCCCACTGCAGGAATTACTAAAGGGGGTTTTCTGACCAGACACAGAAACACACACAAACAAACAAACAAACAAAAAAACAACTACAAGTAAAAGTGTCATCAAGAGCACAATAAAAACAAGATTAATCTGTGACAAAAAAGGGGGGGCAGGACAAATATTAATAGTAGCAAAGGAGGATGGAGTGCAGAAGCACTCATGAGATAATGAACTACAATGTACATGATATATATGCTTTCCATTACTTAATGGTAACCACCCCTGAAAAAACCAACACAGATATACATGGCTTGATAAAAGAAGTAACAGAGAAAAGAAGTATGGATTATAACCAAACAAATGATAGAAAAATAAAAGAGGAGAACCAAACCAAATACAAACCTGTCAGAAAGCAATATATAAAATGGCAATAAGAAACCCTCAAATGTCAATAATTACACTAAACGTAAATGGATTAAACTCACCAATAAAAAGACACAGAGTAGCAGAACAGATTAAAAAGAAAATCCAACTGTATGCTGTCTACAAAAAACACATCTAAGCTACAAGGATAAAAACAAATTCAAAGTGAAAGGTTGGAAAACAATACTCCAAGCAAATAACATCCAAAAAAAAAAAAAAAAAAAAAAAAAAAGCAGGTGTAGCAATACTCATATCTAATAATGCTGACTACAAGACAACAAAAGTAATCAGAGTAAAAAACACACATTTCATAATGATAAAGGGGACACTAAATTAAGAAGACATACCACTTTTTAATATATAAGCACCAAACCAAGGAGCACCAAAATATATAAGACAGCTACTGACTGACCTATAAACAAAAACTGACAAAAATACAATCATACTTGGAAAACTCAATACACCATTGACAGCTCTAGATCATTCATCCAAACAGAAAATGAATAAAGAAATATTGGCCTTAAATGAAACACTAAAACAATTGGATATGATACACATCTACAAGACATTTCATCCCAGAATGCCAGAGTATACATTTTTCTCTAGTGTACATGGAACATTCTCAATAATTTACCACATATTGGGCCACAAAGATAACATCAACAAATTCAGAAAGATTGAAATTATACCAAGCATATTTTCTGATCATAAAGCCTTGAAACTAGAATTCAACTGCAAAAAAAAGAGGTAAAAAAATCCACAGCAATGTGGAAACTAAAAAACATACTTTTAAAAAATGAGTGGGTCAAAGAAGAAATAAGCACAGAGATCAAAAGATACATACAGGCAAACAAAATAACAATACAAAATATCAAATCTCTGGGATGCAGCAAAAGCAGTGATAAAAGGGAAGTTCATATCACTACAGGCATATATGAACAATCAAGAGAGATCCCAAGTAAACCACTTAACTTCACATCTTACGGAACTGGAAAAAGAAGAACAAAGACAACCCAAAACCAGCACAAGAAAGGAAACAATAAAAATCAGAGCAGAAATAAAAGAAATAGAGAACAGAAAAAGTATAGGAAAAATTAATAAAAACAGGAGCTGGTCTTTTGAAAAGATTAACAAAATTGACAAACCATTGGCAAGACTCACCAATGAAAAAAGAGAAAGGACTCATATAAACAAAATCCAAAATAAAAGAGGAGAAATCAACACAGATAGCATAGATATACCCAAAGAATTATTGTAGAATACTATGAAAAACTATATGCCACCAAATTTAAAAATATAGAAGAAATGGATAAATTCCTAGAACAATACAATCTTCCTAGACTGAGTAAAGAAAAAGCAGAAAGCCTAAACAAACACATAAGCAGGAAGGAAATAGAAACAACTATTAAAATCCTCCACAGAAATAAGAGTTTAGGGCCAGACGACTATACTAGTGAATTCTATCAAACATTCAAAGAAGTCTTAGTTCCTATTCTACTCAAAGTCTTCCAAAAAATTGAAGAAGTAATACTGCCAAACACATTTTATGAGGCCAACATAACCCTCATACCAAAACCTGGCAAGGACAACACACACACAAAAAAGAAAACTACAGACCAATATCTCTAATAAATAAAGATGCTAAAATACTAAACAAAATATTAGCAAATCGAATACAACAACACATTAAAAAAATCATTCATCATGATCAAGTGGGATTCATCCCAAACTCACAAGGATGGTTCAACATACATAAAACGGTTAACATAATACACCATATCATCAAAACAAAGAACAAAAACCATATGATCTTATCAATAAATGCAGAAAAGGCATTCAATAAAGTACATCATTTTATGTTTAAAACATGTAACAAAATGGGTATAGAAGGAAAATATCTCAACATAATAAAGGCCATCTAAGATAAACCATTAGCTAACATCATATTAAATGGCATAAAACTGAGGACTTTTTCCCTAAACTCAGGAACAAGAAAAGGTTGTCCACTCATTCCAATCTTATTCAACATAGTGCTGGAAATTCCAGCCAGAGAAATCAGACATAAGAAAAAATAAAAGACATTCACATGGGGAAAGAAGAAGTAAAGATTTCACTTTACAGATGATATAATCCTATACATCGAAAACCCCAAAGACTCCACAAAAAGACTACTAGAAACAATAAACCAATACAATAAGGTCACAGGATACAAAATTAATATACAAAAGTCCATTGCCTTCTTATATGCCAACAATGAAACATCAGAAAACAAGCTCAAAAAACAGTCCCCTTCATGGTTGCAACAAAAAATAAAAAATAAAATATCTTGAAATAAACATAACAAAGAATGGAAAGGACCTATACAATGAAAATTACAAAGCATTGTTAAGGGAAATCGAAAAAGATATAATGAAATGGAAACATATTTCTTGTTCTGGAATAAGAAGAATAAATAGAGTCAAAATGATTATATTACCCAAAGTGATATACAAATTTAATGCAATTCCCATCAAAAATCCACTGTCATTTTTTAAAGAAATGGAACAAAAATCATCAGGTTTATATGGAACTATAAAAAACCCCAAATAGCCAGAGCAATCCTATGGGAAAAGAACAAAGCTGGGAGCATTACAATACCTGACTTCAAATTATATTATAGAGCTACGATAATCAAAACAGCATGGTATTGGCAGAACAATAGACACTCAGACCAGTGGAACAGAATAGACAGCCCAGAAATAAAACCACATGTATATGGTCAAATAATTTTTGCTAAAGGGGCCAACAACACACAATGGAGAAAAGAAACCCTCTTCAACAAATGGTGCTGGGAAAACTGGAAAGCCACATGCAAAAGAATGAAGCTAGACTACAGTTTGTCCCGTCCCCTTGTACTAAAATTAATTCAAAATGGATCAAAGACCTAAATATAAAGCCTGAAACAATAAATTGCATAGAAGAAAACATAGGTACTAAACTCATGGACCTTGGTTACAAAAAGCACTTTATGAATTTGACTCCAAAGGCAAGGGAAGTGAAGGCAAAGATAAATGAATGGGACTACATCAGACTAAGAAGCTATTGCACAGCAAAAGAAACTGACAACCAAACAAACAGACAGCCAACTAAATGGGAGATGATATTTTCAAACAACAACACAGATAAGGGCCTAATATCCAAGATATACAAAGAACTCATAAAACTCAACAACAAACAAGCAAACAATTTAATAAAAAACTGGGAAGAAGACATAAACAGACACTTCTCCCAAGAAGAAATACAAATGACCAACAGATATATGAAACGATGCCCATCTTTATTAGCTGTTAGAGAAATGCAAATCAAAACTACAATGAGATACCACCTCACACCTGTTAGATTAGCTATTATCCACAGGACAGGTAACAGCAAGTGTTGGAGAGGCTGTGGAGAAAAAGGAACCCTCATCCACTGTTGATGGGGATATAAAGTAGTACAAGCACTATGGGAGAAATATGGTGGTTCCTCAGAAAATTAAATATAGAACTATCATATGACCCAGCAATCCCTCTACTGTGTATATACCCCCAAAACACAAAAACACTGGTACGTAAAGACACATGCAGCTCCATGTTCACTGCAGTATTGTTCACAGAGGACAAGATATGGAAACAACCAAAAAGCCCTTCAATACATGATTGATAAAGAAGAGGTGGTACATATATTCTATGAAATACTACTCAGCCACAAGAAATGATGACATCAGATCATTCACAACAGCATGGATGGACCTTGACAACATTATACTGAATGAAATAAGTAAATCAGAAAAAACTAAGAAATATATTATTCTATACATAGGTGGGACATAAAAATGAGACTCAGGAACATGGACAAGGGTTTGGTGGTTACCAGGGGTGGGGATGGCTAGGGAGGGGATGGGAGAGGAGAGGGGCACAAAGAAAACCAGATAGAAGGTGACAGAAGACTATATGACTTTGGGTGATGGGTGTGCAACAAAATCAAATGTCAAAATAACCTAGAGATGTTTTCTCTGAATCTATGTACCCTGATTGATTGTTACCCCATTAAAATTAACTTAAAAATAAAATAAAAGAAATGAGAGTTTAGATAAATGAAGTAACTTATCACAAGTCACTCATCTAGTGACTTCTATTGCTAGGAATCAAACAGAGGACAAGATAAAGTCCTAAATCCTTATCTTGGCATGCAAGGCTCTTCATGATCTTCTTCTAGCCTTTCTTGAAAGGTAGTATAATAGAGAGGTTCTGGGCATGATTTCAGTCTGGATACAAATTGCCTGGATTTGAATTTTGGCTCTGCCACTTACTAGCTGTGAGATACTGAGCAAGTTAATTAATTCCCATAGGCTTCAGTTTCTGAACTGTCAATTGAGGATGATGATGACCATATTAGTCTATCTTATAGGTTTTTTGTGAAGATTAAATAATTTATTATATAATACATTCTCAGCACTATGCTTAGGATTTAGTGAGTGACCTACAAATATTAACTATCAGTGTTATTATCTATCCTCATTTTTTTCTATTGATATATTTGTCACTACATACCCAGTATTCTGCATTGTCCTGACTCCATGCATGTATCCAGGCTGTTCATTCTACCTCATATGTATGTGTGGAAATTCAATTCATTTTTCTTACCCCAGCTCAAGTGCTGAATATCCTTCTTGGATACCTCTCCCATTGTAGAACTTATCAGTTTCTGTTTTTGATTAAATTGAATGGGTGCTAGTCTCTTCTTTGCCTTCTTTTATTCAAGGACAACTTATTCCTTTATTTGTTATTCACAGTGTGCAGCACAATACATGGCATGGGGCCTTCAAGTGCAGTAAAAAGTTGTTGAATTATATTTGTCCTTTTCTTGTTACTCCTAGCAGTGCAAGCTGCAGCCTGAAACAAGCTGCTTGAAGCTTTGCTCTGAAGTTATGCCAGTTGTGGCTTTCATCTCCTCTTTGCAGCTACTTTTATTTTGTGTTAATACATATTTTTCATGTGGGCATCTCTCATATAAATCCATGCAGGTTGGGGTGACTAGAATAGGTCTTGAGCCTGACCTGTGGTGGCGCAGTGGATAAAGCATTGACCTGGAAATGCTGAGGTCGCCGGTTTGAAACCCCAGGCTTGCCTGGTCAAGGCACATATGGGAGTTGATGCTTCCAGCTCCTCCCCCCTTCTCTCTCTCCTCTCTCTCCCTTTCTGTCTCTCTCTCTCTCTTCTCTCTAAAAATGAATAAATAAAATAAAAATAAAATTTATAGAATAGGTCTTGCCCAGGCAAACCACCTTATATTTAATAGTTGTCTTTAGGGTCTGTTCTTCTGGTAGACACTTGAGTGAGAGTGAAATTAGAGGGAACCTCTAATTTCTTTACACTGATTCTGAGGACAAAAAATCCCCCCCCAAATAATTGCATAGAACTGGGGCTCTCTAGATTTCTGGCATATGAAGTAACTTCCAAGTTGGCCATATTTAATTTCATGTAGCCCCATACAACATACTCTTAAATAAGCAATGCCTATATTTCTGCTTCTCATGAGAATGCAGGCAAGAGTGTCTCAGGATGACCTGTCCTCTGATACTTAGGGTGGGGATAGAGACTCAATGGGGAGTTCAGGTAAGCACGAATGGAGATGACAAGAAACTTGGACTTCCAGAGAGAATTTGTAATACTTTATCTTCAAAATATTGAGGATGAACTCAGCAGGGAGCTATTATTTAATGAGCCAGTACATTTGTTTGCTCCTCCATATCTATAGGGGAGTCTTTTAGCTTTAGACTCATGTTATCTGAATATATTGACTACTACACCTTTTCTTTACTATCACTTCTTGAAATTTCTGGTCAATTCTCAAGCTTTGTTGTACACATTGGCATGTGATTTGCTGTATTTTTTCCTGCCATTACTGTAGATGACTTCAGAGTTCTGAGAGATAACCCAGATAACATCTGGCCTCTCAGATCCTTCAAATTACTCATCTGTAATATGTTTATTTACCATTTCTTCTCAGCCACCTTTGCTATTGTCATCTTCCAGAACTGCTCCACTTTTTTTTCTTATTATTCCTCCTCCATCTCTCTCCATCTTCTCCCCACCAATTACCATACAGTTGTCTGTGTCCCTGATCTCTCTCTCTCTCTATCTCTCTCTCTCTCTCTCAGATCAATCCTATCAAACATCCAGTTAATACTACACATCTTTTCAGCTTTCCCTTTAGTTATTTCCAGGCAAGCCTTTTGCATTCTCCTTATCTAAGCAGGCCTGTCCTAACACACAATCTTGTTTATGACCTCTCGAAAAGGTAGCATTCATGTTCCTAGATTTCTCATCTTCCTGTCTCACCCTATAACTTTAGTCTACTACAGCAAGAGTTAATATTATAGATGTTCTTCCTCCTCAGACTGAGAATGTACAAGTAAGTCAAATTACCAATACTCTGCCATTAGCCATTGATCTGTATAGAGTTTCTCAGATTAAAATTAACCGATGATTACTTTAACCATACCCTGGTCTCAGAACAAAAGCTAAATGGTGAGAATACAATAATTATCTTGCTAGAATACTGTATATAGTAGAGTGTGTAATTATAAGGGTTGCCCCTTTAGGGGTATTAGATGTCTAAGCAGATGCCATTTTTAATAGAACCCTGGCCCTTTGGTCAGTAGAGCATTCTTTTAATGATTTAAATCCTGCTTATCTTAAATAAAAAATAGACAAACACAGCTTGATTATAATGCAGAAGTTTGATCAAGGCCCAAGCACTACATTTCAAATGTAATAGTGGCTTTTAGCATTGTAATTGAAAAGAGCTGGTGAATTAATAGAGCTCCAGCAACTGAGGTTGTAAATACCTGACTGTTCTTGATAAGAGCTATGGCTATACCCAGGGCCTGCTCTATAGAGCAGCCTAAAATAACTAGGCCCATTCTTGGTGTCAAACATTGTTGTCATCTTTGCTAGAAAATTCTTTTGGAATTATTTTCTATAACCAAGGAATACAGACTCTCTTTTCTTTTCTATAGTTTGTGAAAGTGAAAAAAGCTTTTTAAAAAGACATTTATTTAAAAAATTAAATTCATCAAATTAACTTTGATCAATAAGAGTACATAAGTTTCAGGTAAACATTTCCACAGCATTTGAACTGTTGATTATGTTGTATACCCATCACTCAAAGTCAAATCATTTTCCATCACCTTGTATTTGTCCCTCTATATACCCTTCCCCTACCCCTCCCCACATGACCCTACTCCTGGTAACCACTTCACTTTTATCTATGTCCATGAGTCTCAGTTTTATATCCCACCTATGTGTGAAATCATACAGTTTTTGGCTTTTTCTGATTTACTGATTTTACTCTGAAGAATGTTCTCAAAGTCCAATCATGTTGCATGTTGTTGTCATACTTTCTTATGTCTGAGTAGTATTCCATTGTCTATATGTACCACATCCTCTTTATCCAATCCTCTACCAAGGGACATTTTGGTTGTTTCCATGTCTTGTACACTACAAATAATGTAATGAACATGGGGGTGAATGTATCTTTATATACTAATGTGAGAGAAGCTTAATTTTTTTTATTCCTCTTGGTCTAGACAAAGGTGACTTTAAAACTTGTGTTAGTTTTATTCATTCCTATAAGTCTGTAATTTCTTTTAAAAAGCTCACTCATTCAAAAGGAGAAAATTATGTTCTTAGTTTCTGCTTTGGGACTAGAAAATTGTTCTTAATCAGGTAAGGATGGATGTGGAAGGGCAGACATAAGAAGACAAGTGCAACTGAGTCCCATCAGAAGACACATGTATCATCACTGAGGTGCATGGTAGGAGTCTGGGGTCCACTGCAGTTTTCAGAACTGAAATATCTTCTCCTCATCATAACTAAACCCTCCCTACATAGCCTTTAAATTTTAATATTTGAAAATATTAACCAAAATTATGTTATTAATAATCTTACCAACTAAGACTAAAATTATTTTTTTTGACAGAGACAGAGAGAGAGAGAGTCAGAGAGAGGGACAGATAGGGTCAGACAGACAGGAAGGGAGAGAAATGAGAAGCATCAGTTCTTCATCACAGCTCCCTAGTTGTTCAATGATTTCTTTCTCATATGTGCCTTAACTGGGAGGCTACAGCAGGGTGAGTGACCCCTTGCTCAAGCCAGCAACCTTTAGGCTCAAGCCAGTGACCATAGGGTCATGTCTATGATCCCAAACTCAAGCCAGTGACCTCTCACTTCAGCTGGTGAGCCCATGCTCAAGCCAGATGAGCCTGCATTCAAGCCGGAGACCTTGGAGTTTTGACCCTGGGTCCTGCGTGTCTTAGTTCGACACTTTATCCACTGTACCACCGTCTGGTCAGGTGTGACTAAAATTATTTAATCAAACAGATTATTTTTCTGCCTAATTCCATGCTCTTTTATTGCAATATCTGAACTTTAAACCTTCTTTTATTTTCAACAGAGACAAAACTCTTGAGCAGCACTCTTCTTAGAGTAAATCTTCAGATCTTGTAAAAGCATCAAATTACCTCCCCTAATAGGTAAGAGTCCAGACAGGAAGCAGATGGCATGCTAAATTTGGAAACTTGCGTTTATTAGAAAAAATAACCTATTTATAGAAGATGTAGACAATGTAGTGTAGTATTAAGATTATATCTTTAGGGAGCTTGCCCCTGTTCAAAGCCTGAAATCATCAAGAGGTACACATGAAGATGGAGCCATCCCAGAGCCAACATCATACTCAATGGGAAAAACAAGAAGTGTTTCCTTTAAGATCAAGAACAAGACAAGGATATCCACTTTTACCACTCTTATTTAATGTAGAACTGGTAGTCTTAGCCACAGAAATCAGATGAGAAAAAGAAATAAAAGGCATCCAAATTGAAAAGGCAAAAGTAAAATTATCATTATTTGCTGATAATATGATACTGTCTATAAAAACTTTAAACATTCTAACAAAAAACCACTCATTCTAATAAATAAATTTAGAAATTTAGCAAGACACAAAAATTGTATCAGAAATCAGTTGTATTTTATGCACTGATAATAAGCTATCAGAACATGAGAAAAAAAATAATTCCATTTATTATTGTAAAAATGTAACTAGTAATAAATTTAATCAAGTAGGTAAAAAATATGTACTCAGAAAATTATAAGGTACTAAAAAACAAAGTTGATGAAGATACAATAAGTGGAAGTATATACCATGTTCATGGTTAAGAAAATTAATATAATTACTCTATCCATACTATCCAAAACAATCTACAGATTCAACACAATTTTTATTCTAATACTAATGGTGTAACTCACAGATTTAGAGCAAACATTTAAAAAATTTACATGGAAGCACAAAAAAAAATATTGAAAACCAACAGTAAGTAATCTTGGGAAAGAAAAGCAAGGTTGAAGCTTTCACACTACATTGGTACCTTGAAGTAAAAATTAATTTGTTCTGTAACCGAGCTTTTAAGTCAGTCAACTTGTATATCAAACTGCTGATACTGGACCTGTGTGCCAATGCCCCAACTAGCAGCAGCTTTCCGAATCACAACTCATATCTCAGAATTTCATTCGGATCTCAAACAAAAATATGGACCAAGTTGCAGCTCGTATCTTAGAAAAAAATTGTACATTGGTCTTTTTGTATCTCAAAGTACCACTGTACTTGATATCAAACTATATAACAATACCATAGTAATAAAAACAGCGTGGCCTGAACAGGCAGTGGCGCACTGGATAGAGCATCAAACTGGGACATGGAGGACCTAGATTCAAGACCCAAGATCACCAGCTTGAGCACAGGCTCATCTGGTTTGAGCAAAGCTCACCAGCTTGGACCCAAGCTGGCTTGAGCAAGGGGTTACTCGATCTGCTGAAGGCCCACAGTCAAGGCACATATGAGAAAGCAATCAATGAACAACTAAGGTGTTGCAACAAAAAACTGATGATTGATGCTTCTCATCTCTCTCTGTTCCTGTCTGTCTGTCCTTATTTATCCCTCTCTCTGGCTCTCTCCCTCTGTCTCTGTAAAAAAACAAAACAAAACAAAACAAAACAAAAAAACCCAGCATGGTATTAGAACTAAGCAGGCAAGTTTAGATCATTAGAACAGAATGGAAACAACAGAAATAATCTCTGCCTTTATGGTCAATTAATATTTGACAAAAGATTCAAGAACATACTATGGAGTAAGACAATATATTGAATAAATGGTATAGGGGAAATTGGACAAATATATGTATAACAAGTGAAACTAAACCACTAACTTACACCATGTAGAAGAATTAAAATTGATTAAAGACTGAAATTTAAGTCATGAAACCATAAATATCTTAGAAATAAGCATAAGGGGTAAAATTTCAGACATTTCTCATAGGAATTTTTTTTTAGTTATATATCCTTGGGTGAGGGAACCAAAGGAAAATAATAAACACATGGGACTACCTCGGACTACATATAAATATTTTACACAGTAAAAGAAACCATCAATAAAATGAAAAGGGTATCCACTGAATTGGAGAACATATTTGTCAGTGATATATCTGATAAAGAGTTACCATATTTCCCTGTATATAAGACAACCTCATGCATAAGAAGCACATTAATTTTGGGACCCAAAATTTGAAAAAAGGAATTACATAAAGTTATCAAACTCAAGTTTTATTCACCATAAAATTCATACAACTTTTCATCACTGTCAAAACTTCCATCCATTATCTTGTCCTCATCTGTGTCTGATGATGAATCACTGTCTTCAATAAAGAGGGCAAAAACAAGTTCGAAAAAGTAACAAATGCAAGTAAAAAACTCTACAACCAGCATATAAGACACAACCAGTTTTTAGACTCCAAATTTTTTGAAAATAGGTGCATCTTATACATGGGGAAATATGGTAATTTCTAAACTACATAACAAACTTATACAACTCAACAGGAAGAAGACAAACAATCCAAGTAAAATAAATGGACAAATAACCTGAACAGACACTTCTCCAAAGAGGATATACAGATTTCAAATAGACATGTAAAAAAATGTTCAATATTATTGTCATCAGAGACAGAAATAAAAACCACAATGAGATATCACCTCATGCCTGTCATAATGGCTATTATCAATAAATCAACAAACAGCAAGTATTGCTGAGGATGTGTAAAAAAAAGAAAAAGAACCTTCATGTACTGTGGTGGGAATACAGACTGAGGGACTGGTGCATCCACTGTGAAAAACAGTATGGAGTTTCCTCAAAAACTAAAAATGAAACTGTTTTTTGACCCAGCAAACCCACTTCTAGGAATATAGTACAAGACTATTGAAATCCTATTTTGAAAAAATACATTTACCTCTATGTTCATAGCAGTGTTATTTATGATAGCCACAATCTAGAAACAGTCTAAGTGCCCATTAGTAAATGAGTGGATTAAAAATAAAGAAAAGTGCCTGCCCAGGCAGTAGCACAGTGGATAGAGCATTGAACTGGGACACAGGGGACCCTGAAGTCGCCAGCTTGAGTGTGAGCTCATCTGGTTTGAGCAAGGTTCACCAGCTTGAGCCCAAGGTTGCTGGCTTGAGCAAGGGGTCACTCAGTCTGCTGTAGCCCCCCAGTCAAGGCACATATGAGAAAGCAATCAATGAGCAATTAAGGTGCCACAATAAAGAATTGATGCTTCTCATCTCTTTCCCTTCCTGTCTGTCTGTCCCTATCTGTCCCTTTCTCAGTCTCTGTCACAAAAAAAAATAATATTAAAGAAATGCTGTGGTACATTTATATGATGGATACTACACACCCATAAAAAAGAAATTCTTACCTTTTGTGACAGCATGAATGGATCTGGAGATTATTATGCTAAATGACATAAGCCAGGCAGAGAAAGACAAATATCATATGATCTCACTTATATGCCGAATCTAATGAACAAAATAAACCAATGAACAAAATAGAAAAAGAGACATGGATACATTGAACAGACTGACAGCTTTCAGAGGAGAGAGAGTTGGAAGGTTGGATGAAAAAGCGTGAAGAGAATATATATATATTCTATATAATATATAGAACATATAGACAGACAATAGTGTGAAAATACCCAGAGTAAATAGGGGGTTGAAAGATAGAAGTGGAAAAAGAGGGGAAAAGGAGGATCAGAAAGAGACTGCCTTGGGTGCTGGGTGCACAATGGGTGCAGATGATGTCTTGTTGAGTTATACTCTTAAAAGCTATATGGTTTTGTGAACCAGTGTGACACCAATAAATTTAATAAACAAGGATGTAGCTATGGCAAAACACTTTCTTCAAGAGAGGAAATTCAGATGATAAATACCTTAATTTTACTATCTTCCCTCACTCTATTCTTTTTTCAGGGTACCCTATTGATCAAATATAACCATAAAGTACTTGAGTCAGTGTCCTGATGAACATGAGAGTCAAACATGAATCTGGAGAAGAAAACAGAAGGTATCCAGCTTAACCCAAACCAAATTTATTTTTGTTTAAGTCTAAGAATATGAGTTATAAATTCCTTTGCCCAGGGTTTTACATAGAAGAAACTAAGGCTCACAGAAGGAAAGTGTCACAAACAAAGCAGTGGCAGATCCCAATAATTCCTTCTTATCATTCTATGGAGCTCATTTTAATTTTTTGGATTACTTTTATGATTGAAAAATTCTTTTAGAAATTGCGTGTCCTCTTCAAAATAATACAAGAAAATACTGGAGATAAAAACAAATGTTAAATGAATGCTTTACTTTGTGGAATGGATGTTTCCATAAGAGAAAAAATGCATAAATTAGGTTGTGCTCTACTACTAAAATCTACTAAGTAATTAAAGATATGTTTTTCTTAACAATTAGTTTTTTGATGTCAACTTTTTAAAGAAAAAAATAACAAGTACTATGTAATATGTGATATACAAAAATATAATTTTAAAGATTCAATAATAAACCTAAGAATACCTTAAAACATAAATGCAGAATTTATTAATAAAGACACAGGCATATTGAACATAAACACAATGTTTAAAATGGTTTAATAACTCATATTTCCTAAAACAAAAAGCTTTATCAAATCACATATTTGAAGGAAAATATAAAATGTCCACTTAAGTATTAATACCTAATATGTCACAAAGAGCAAATACCAAACTGAGACTTAAAATATAAAACTGGAAATTGAATTGCTTGAGAGAGAGTCATATATTAGAATTTACTATTCATGTTTGATGGACTTTTAAAGTTTGTCAATGACTTCTTTTATATCTAAGGTAAATATACTCTCAAATTAAAACCTCAAGCACTTGTTTGCCCCTTTTGAAAGGGGTTATATTATAGGAAAATCTTTAATACCTGGTATGTCTTATTTTAGATAAGAACAGTCAATTGTTCTACATGTGTTTGGATAGTATCTTTTGGAAAACTCCATAATGTTATTATAGTTCATTCCAGTTACCATAATAAGGAAAGTTTCTAAGTTAATTTGTGTTTTTTAGGTTATACCACACTATAGTTTTATTTATTTATTTATTTATTTATTTATTTATTTTTCAACAAAATTTGACATACATTATTATATTAGTTTTAGGTTTATACCTCAATAATTAGGCATCATATAACTTACTAAGTGATTATCCCCATAAATGTCATACTTAGCTGACACCATACAGTTATTAGAATATTATTGACTATATTCATTATGTTGTACTTTCCATCCCCAGGACTATTCTGTAACAACCAATTTGTAGTTTGTAAGCTCTTCTTTTTCACCCATAACCTGAATCTGCCTCCAACCTGGCAACTGTCCAAATGTTCTCTATATCTATGAAATAAATGTTAAGAACAAAATAGGTTAGAGTACTGGCAGTGTGAGAGATACTTTTTATCTCTTCCCTTAAAATTTCAACAAATTGAACAACTATAATGCAAGAAGAAACTCAAGCTGGGCTCACAGGCATGCCTGAGAGATTCACTCACTGAATGGACTAAAGTTATGTGGGGTATTTTTTGTTTTATTTTTTGTTAGGATTCTTAAAAATACCACTCTCAAATGCCATCAAAGAAGAAGAAATCAAATACTATGGCTACACAAGACAGAGACATAGGTCAAAGGAAAATGAAAAATCTCTAGAAAAAAATCTCAATTACATGGAAAACTTGGAGTTAAATGATAGAGAATTCAAAATAGAAGTTCTGAAAAATACTCAATGAGATGCGAGAATACACCAATAGGCAATTTAATTAGCTCAGAAAATAAGTTAATAGACAAAATGAGTACCTCATCAAGGAGATTGAAACTTTAAAAACAGAGATGAAGAACTCAATATGTCAATTGAAGACTGAGTAGCAAGTTTAGAAATTAGAACAAGCCAGATAGGGGAAATAATCAATGATGCTGAAGAAAAGCAACTAGAAAAGCTACAGACAGAAGAGGACAGAGACTAACAAAATAAAACTGTGAGAGCTCTACAAGAATTGTCTGACTCCATCAGAAAGAGCAATATAAGAATAATGGGTATATATCATAAGAAGACAGAAAGAAGGGTATGGAGAGCCTATTCAAAAAAAAAAATAGATGAGAATTTCTCAAACCTATGTAAAGAGTTAGAGCAGTGGTCAGCAAACTCATTAGTCAACAAAGCCAAATATCAACAGTACAATGATTGAAATTTCTTTTGAGAGCCAAATTTTTTAAACTTAAACTATATAGGTAGGTACATTTCTTATTGAGGTAGTGCCTGCATGTGGTATTTTGTGGAAGAGCCACACTCAAGGGGCCAAAGAGCCGCATGTGGCTTGTCAGCCGCAGATTGAGAACCAGGGAGTTAGAGCTGCAAATCTAAGAAGCATACAGAAGACTGAGTTTCTGCAACCAAAACACACCTACTCCAAGGCATATCATAATAAATTTATCAAAAACTAATGACAAAGAAAGAATCCTCAAGGCAACTAGGGAAAAAAAAGACCATAACATGTAAAAGAAAGTCCATCAAGTTATCAATAAACTTCTCAGCAGAAACTCTACAAGCCAGAAAAGAGTGGACCTAAACATTCAAAGTACTGAAAGAGAGGAATGACCAGCCAAGAATACTATATCCATCAAAGTTATCCTTCAAATATGATGGAGAAATAAAAACTTTTACAGATATATAGAAGCTGAGGGAATTCATTACCAGAAAAGCCTCACTGCAGGAAATACTCAAGGGAGGTTATTCAACAAGACACAAAGAACAACAACAACAAAAATACTGCAAATAAAAGCTCCAACAAGCTCACAATAAAAGCAAGGATCATCGGTGACAACAATAACATAAAAGAGGAGAGGATAAAGATCTGCAATAGCAAAGGTGGATGGAATGCAGAAGCACTCATATAACAAAGGAATTTATACATATGAACATTTTTTTCTGAATAACCTAATGGTAATCACCCATGAAAAAACCACTATTGAAACACACAGCTTAAAAAAGAAAATATAGGGGAAAGAAGTACGGAATACCACCAACAAACACAAATGACATAAACAAAAATGAAAAAAACCAAGGAAGAAATAGAGCTAACAGAAAACAAAACATAAAATAGCTATAGAAAATCTTCAAGTTAAAATAATTAGTCTAAATGTAAATGGACTAAACTCTCCAATGCAGAGGCACAGAATGACAGATTGGTTTAAAAGCCAAACCCATCCATATGCTTCCTTCAAGAGACACATCTAAGCTGCAAGGAAAAAAGTAGATTCAAAGTGAAAGATTGAAAATCGATTCTCTAAACAAATAATATACAAAGAAAAGCAGATGAAGCCATACTCATATCTAGCAATGATGACTTTAAGACAACAAAAGTAACCAGAGACAAATATGAACACTTTATACTAATAAACAGGGCAATGTATTAAGAAGACATAACACATTTTAATATATATGCACTGAACCAGGGAGCACCAAAATATATAAGACATCTACTAACTGATCTAAAAATACATGCAGACAAAAACAATCATACTTGAAGATTTCAACACACCATTGAAGTATATAAATAGATCATCCAAACAAAAAAATCAATAAAAAAAATATTGGCCTTAAACAACACTCTAGACCAAATGGTCATAAGAGACATTTATAGGACAATTTATTGCTAAACATCAGATTATACATTCTTCTTCAATATGCATGAAACATTCTCAAGGAAAAATTATATGATGAGCCACAAAACAAACATCAACAAATTCAGGAAAATTGAAATTATACAAAGCATATTTTCTGATCATAAGGCTTCAAAATTAGAATTCAACTGTAAAATGGAAGTAAAGAAACCCATAAAAATGTGGAAATTAAACAACATACTATTAAAAAATGGCTGGGTCAAAAGAGAAATAGAAGCAAAGATCAAAAGATATATACAGACAAATGAAAATAATAACATGGCATAGCAAAATTTCTGGGATGCAGCAAAAGCAGTAATAAGAAGCAAGTTCATACCATTACAGGCCAAGAAACAAGAGAGATCCCAAGAAAACAGCCTAACATCACTCCTTAAGAAACTAGAAAAATGCCATGGCCGGTTGGCTCAGTGGTAGAGCGTCGGCCTGGCATGCGGAAGTCCCGGGTTCAATTCCCGGCCAGGGCACACAGGAGAGGTGCCCATCTGCTTCTCAACTCCTCCCCCTCTTCTTCCTCTCTGTCTCTCTCTTCCCCTCCCACAGCCGAGGCTCCATTGGAGCAAAAGATGGCCTGGGTGCTGGGGATGGCTCCTTGGCCTCTGCCCCAGGTGCTAGAGTGGCTCTGGTTGCGAGAGAGTGATGCCCCGGAGGGGCAGAGCATCGCCTCTTGGTGGGCAGAGCGTCGCCCCTGGTGGGCGTGCCGGGTGGATCCTGGTCGGGCGCATGTGGAAATCTGTCTGACTGCCTCCCCGTTTCCAGCTTCAGAAAAATACAAAAAAAAAAAAAAAAGAAAAGAAACTAGAAAAAGAAGAACAAAGGCAAGGAAATGTCAGCAGAAGAAAGGAAATAATAGCCCTGGCCGGTTGGCTCAGTGGTAGAGCATTAGCCTGGTGTGCAGAAGTCCCGCGTTCGATTCCCAGCCAGAGCACACAGGAAAAGTGCCCATCTGCTTCTCCACCCCTCCCCCTCTCCTTCCTCTCTGTTTCTCTCTTCCCCTCCAGCAGCCGAGGCTCCATTGGAGCAAAGATGGCCTGGGCGCTGGGGATGGCTCCTTGGCCTCTGCCCCAGGCGCTAGAGTGGCTCTGGTCGCAATAGAGTGACACCCCGGAGGGGCAGAGCGTCGCCCCTGGTGGGCGTGCCGGGTGGATCCCGGTCGGGTGCATGCGGGAGTCTGTCTGACTGTCTCTCCCCGTTTCCAGCTTCAGAAAAATACAAAAAAAAAGGAAATAATAAAAATTAGAGCATAATTAAATAAAATAAAGATAAAAAAGTGTAGAAAAAATTAGTATAACAAGGAGATGGGTTTTTGAAAAGATCAATAAAATTGACAAAACACTGTCTAGACTCACTAAGGAGGAAGGACTCATATAAATAAAATCTAAAATGAAAGAGGAAAAATTACCAGAGACATCAAATATATATAAAAGATCATAATAGGATATTATGAAAGATTATATGCCACTGAATTCAACATCCTAGAAAAAAATGTATAAATTCTTAGAACTATACAATCTTCCTAAAGTGAGTCACAAAGAAGTGGAAAACCTAAATAGACCCATAGCAGGGAGGAAAGAGAAGCAACTATCAAAAGCCTTCCCCCACAAAAAAAGTCCAGGACCAGATGGCTACACTGCTGAATTCTACCCAACATTCACAGATGATTTGGTATCTCTCCTTCCCAAAGTCTAACAAAAGAATAGAAGAAGAAGCAATACTTCCCAACACATTTTATGAGGTCAACATAAGCTTCGTACGAAAACCTGGCAAGGATAACTCAAAAAGTGAAAACTATAGACCAAAATCTCTATTGAATACAGATGGAAAAATTCTAAACAGAATACTAGCAAATCAAATACAACATATGAAAAAAACAATACAGCACAATGAAGTGCGACTCATTCTAGGAACACAAGAATGGTTCAACATACATAAATCTATCAATGTAACACAGATCATCAACAAAACAAAGAACAAACACCATGTTATCCTATCAATAGATGCAGAAAAGGCATTCAATAAGATAGAACATCACTTTATGTTATGTTTAAAACCATTAATAAAATTGGAATAGAATGAAAGTACTCAACATAATAAAGGCCATATATGACAAACCATCAGCTAATATCATACACAATGGTGAAAAAATGAAGGTGTTTCCTCTAAAATCAGGAACAAAACAAGGTTGCTCACTTTCTTTACTCTTCAACATAGTTCTGGAAGTTTTAGCCAGAGCGATCAGGCAAGAGAAAGAAATAAAAGGCATCCATGTAGGGAAAGAAGAAGTAAAGGTATCAGTTTTTGCAGATGATATGATTCTGTATATAAGAAATCCCAAAGACTCCACCAAAAACTATTAGACAATAAACCAATACAGTAAAGCCGCAGGATACAAAATCAATATAAAGAAGTCTACTGCTTTTCTATATGACCACATGAAACTTCAGAAAATGAACTAAAAAACAAAACCAATTCCTGTTACCATTGCAACAACAACAACAAAAGAAATACCTAGGAATAAGCTTAATGAAGGTTGTGAAGGACCTATATACTGAAAACTACAAAATACTATTGAAAGAATTTGGAAAAGTCAAAATAAAATGAAAAAAATATTTCATGTTCATGGATCGGAAGAATTAGTATAGTTAAAGTGCCATATTACCCAAAGCAACATACAAATTTAATGCAATCCTCACCAAAATCCCAATGTTAGTTTTTGAAGAAATAAAAAAAAAAAATTACCAGGTTTGTATGGAGCCACAAAAATCCCAAATAGCCAAAGCAATATGGAGAAAAAGGAATGAAGCTGGACATTATCACACTATTTTAACTTCAAATTATACTATAAAGCTATGATAATCAAAACTGCATGGTATTGGCAGAATTACAGCCATACAGAGCAATGGAACAGAATTGAGAGACCAGAAATAAAACAACATACAGATGGACAAATAATCTTTGACAAAGGAGCCAAAACCACACAAGGGAGAAAAGAAAGTCTCTTTGATAAATGGTACTGGGGAGATAGGAAAGTCACATGAAAAAGAATAAATCTTGACTACAAATTGTCGCCCAGCACAAAAATCAATTCAAAATGGATCAAAAACCTAAACATAAGATCTAAAACTATAAATTACATAAAAGAAAACATAGGTACTAAGCTTATAGAACATAGCCATAGAGAATTTATAAATTTGACCCCAAAGGTAATGAAAGGCAAAAATAAATGAAAAGGACTATATCAAATTAAAAAGTTCTGCACAGCAAAAGAAAATGACAACAAAACATAGGCAGCCAACTAAATGGAACATGATATTTGTAAACAACAGCCCCGATAAGGGGTTACTATCCAAAATATATGAAGAACTCACAAAGCTCAGCACAAAGCTCAGCAACAAACAAGCAAACAATTCAATTAAAAGAATGTAGAGAGGACCTGAAAAGACACTTCTCCCAAGAGGACATACAAATGGCCAACTGATATATGAAAAGATGCTCATCTTCACTAGTTATTTGAGAAATGCAAATCAAAACTACAATGAGATACCACCTCACACTGTTATATTGGCTATTATCAACAAGACAGTTAATAACAAGTGTTGGAGAGGCTATGGAAAAAAAGAAACACTCTTGCACTGCTAGTAGGAATGTAAACTAGTATATTTATTATGGAAGAAAGTATTGTGGTTCGTCAAAAAATTAAGAATAGAATTACCATATCAGCCAGCAATCTCTCTACTGGGTATCTACCCCCAAAACTTGAAAACATTGGTTTGTAAACAGACATGCACCATGTTCATCTTAGCATTCTTCAGTGGCCAAGACATGGAAACAACCAAAGTGTTCCTTAATAGAGGATTGGATAAAGAAGATGTGGTACATATACATGATGGAATACTACTCAGCCATAAGAAATGATGACATAGTGCCATTTATGACAACATGGATAGACCATAAAAGCATTATACTGAGTGAAATAAGTATATCAGATCATCTAAGAACTGTATGATTTCACACATAAATTGAGACTTATGGACATAGATAAAAAGGGGAAGGGAATGTGGAGGAGAAGGAAGGGGACTTGGAGGAATGGTGAGTAGGAAGTGGGTGGGGGAAGGGTATAAAAAGGGACAAATATAAGGTAACAGAAAATGATTTGAATTTGGGTGCTGAGTATGCAACATAATCAGCAGTTCAAATGCTATAGAAATACTCACTTGAAACCTATGCACTTTTATTTTTTGTGACAGAGACAGAGAGAAGGACAAATAGGGACAGTCAGCCAGGAAGGGAGGGCGATGAGAAGCATGAATTCTTTGTTGAGCTCCTTAGTCTTTTTAGTTGTTCATTGATTGCTTTCTCATATGTGTCTTCACTAGGGGGGAGGGCTACAGCAGAGTGAGTGATCCCTTGCTCAAGCCAGCAACTTTGGGCTCCAGCCAGCGACCATGGGGTCATGTCTGTGATCGCACACTCAAGCCAGTGACCCCTTGCTCAAGCTGGTGAGCCTGTGCTTAAGCTGGATGAACCTGCACTCAAACTGGCGACCTCAGGGCTTCAAACCTGGGTTCTCCATGTCCCAGTCCAATGCTCTATCCACTGCACCACCTCCTGGTCAGGCAAAACCTATTTGCTTGTATTGATCACTGTCACCCTGTTAAAGTTAATTTTCTAAATATAATTTAAAAATTAAAAAATAAGCAAATAACATTATAATTTTAAATAATAATCTTTATTTCTCTAGCCTCCCTATTGTAAGGTATTTTTCCCCGCCGAGAAGGAAGGAACAGGGCTTGGAGCCATGAAGTGTGGAATAACAAAATGGCTTTATTGAGTACAGAGCGCACATCCCGCCCGGGAAGGTTCCCTGGCCCCGAGGTAAGATGGAGGCCAGGGAAGTTGCAAGGATTAAACCACGTGGGAGATATTTAAAGGAGTCCCTCTAGGGAAGTAGAGCTAACATGACGTGATAAAATCCCACTGGCTGGTAGACGGTCGCTTTTTTCCAAACGGTTCTTGTGAAGCCTCTTTTGGCGCGCTTGGTTGTGGGCGGTCCTAGCCAAAGTTCGGGGGTCTGAGTTCCCCATGTGACCATCCCCCATTATCCACCGACCTTACACCTATTGCTCACTATTTAAGGACTAGAAGCTCTCCTATGGTTTATTATTGATTTTTTCTACTCCTTTAATGATATTATAGAACATAGTGATTTTAATTGAGGACTGAGTTAGAACCAGACCTCACCATCTGCTATATTTTACCCTTAGAAAATTTACTTTTAATCTCTCTGGATCTTAGTTTCCTAATATCTAACAAAAGAAATAATTTATACAGTTAATCTGAGGATTAAATAAGATAATACACATAAAATTTTAATACAGTGCCTGACCCATAGAAAGAACTTGATAAGTAATACATATTTTTCTTTACATGTTATTTTGTCTTTCAGTTCAACTGTTCCACTTTCACTTATTTTCTATTTAACTTATTAAAATGACATTGGTTAATAAAATTATATTTTTTTAGGTGTACAATTCTATGACATATCTTCTCTACATTATATTTTGTATCCACACTCCCCCAACTCGTCTCCTTCTATCAACCTTGTTTACAAAATCCAGAATAAGAAAGCCTAAAGTCTGTATCTTAAAGTTTGAAATCAATAATTTTAAGGCAAATTTTACAAGTGATACTTTACACTGCAAATAGTAGTTTTAAGCAATGTTATCATAAGAAGTAGAACGAAGAGAAACTGAAATACAATTCAAACATAGTGTAGATAAAGTTATTGAAGATACCTTAATAATATGCTATTATTAAAGGAAACTAGTAAGACAATGTGATATGGTGCAAACATCAGTGTTCTACAGATACTGAGTGTTGTAGCCTAAGTTTTGGACCCTTCACCAAGCTATCTTGGGACTTGAGGCATAACATTCTCTTCTCTGTACCTCAATTTTCCATCTGGCAAATGGAGAGGTTAGAGTACAGTAGAATTTTTCAAAGTATGTTTTTTTAGAAAATTATTTTCAGGAAATCTTCTGCAAATTATTTGAACTAATATTAATTATTATAATTTTATTTTAGAGGTTTATGATATATTTTGGAGTATTAAGGGCTCTTGAAACGCCTAAATTATAAAACACTGTTAAACTTTGTTTTACTTATATGTTTTTAAAACTTATCACAAAATCCATTTTTCTTTCTTCTTTTTTTTTTTTTTTTTTTTTTTGGCTTGTAAACTTAACAAATGTAATCATAGTAATTGAGCACCCCAGGAAATGATTTGGCCAGCATAATTATATTACAAATTACATATTGTGCAATTAAACAACTGCATTTTGGGCACAAATGGAACTCCAAATATACAATTTGTGGTGAAGTGAGAGGCAGTTTTAAAATGAGAAAAGAAAAGCAGAGACCCAACAGTGCACTTACATGGATATCCACATTGGAGGGAATATAGGAATATACCAAGCAGAGTTATGAGGGATAAAGGTCATTGTTTTCAAAAAGAAAAAAAAATGCAACTGAGTTAAATGAATTTTGCCAAATACTATGGAGACGCCTTACCAATATATGACTTTTCAACATGCACATAAATTCCAAAACCTTATTATTTATTATTATTATTATTTTTTTATTGAGCGAGAGAGAGACAGACAGGCGGGAAGTGAGAGAGATGAGAAACATATTCTTTGTTGTGGCACCTTAGTTGTTCATTTATTGCTTTCTCATATGTGCCTTGACCAGGGGGCTACAGCAGACCTAGTGACCCTTTGCTCAAGCCAGTGACCTTGGGCTCAAGCCAGCAACTTTAGGCTTCAAACCAGCGACATTTGGGCTCAAACCAGCAACCATGGGGTCATCTCTATGATCCACTCTCATTCAAGCTGGTGACACCACACTCAAGCAAGATGAGCCCATACTTAAGCTGGTGAACTCGGGGTTTCGAACCTGGGTCCTCAGCATCCCAGGCCAATGCTCTATTCACTGTGCCACCACCTGGTCATGCCAAAACCTTATTATTTCTTAAGCAGACTTTTCTGTATTAGGGGATCTTTAAATGGGCTCTTACACTGGATTAATCAAGTTCTTAACTCAGTAGAAACTTCTGTTATCCAATCATTAAAAACAGGTTGGAGGAGTCAAGTCTTACTTCTTCTTGTCAAATACATACATTTCTGAACTATGCCGATTGTATACATACAAGAGAAATAAATTATTCTTCTCATTCTGTTCAGAATTCTCAGGAATTGTTCATTTGGTCTCTTATCCTCATCAAATATTTACTATGGGCTTTCTATGTTCTAGGTCCTATTATAGGGTGTATAGTGGGTAACTTAGTAGACATGGAAAATCCATTTTTCTTAGAATATCTAGTATTATCATACGGATATACTGTTTCATGTAACCCTCTTTTAGGGAATTGCATTCCTCCTTTAAGCACCCTAAAGTTGTTAATCCAGGCCTAATATGCACAGTATGATGTTTTTATTATTTTTTTATAGTATGGATAGCAAGAATATGTGATAGGGAGATTGTATGTATTCACGCACATAGAGAATATATATATATGATGTGCACATGTGCATACACAGAACCACATACATGCCATATATTTTCCATTTGCCCTTTAAATATCCACTCCTAGAGAAACTGAACTAGTAAACTTCATTTGTGGGTTGTAGTGCTTTCTGTGTTCAGCCAACAGGAGGCAACATCAGATAACTAAATTTAAAAAAAAGTTATTAGGATTATTATTCCCTTGGCTTCTGCTCTGAGAATTTGCCTTGGGCTGCTTGAATCACTTAACTGAAAAACACTCCTCCTTTGAAGGTAGCCAACTCTATAGAACTTTCTCTTCTTCCAGAGTCTAGCAACTGCTCCCTCCCTTAGCCTTCCCCTTTGGGTGATAACAGCTCAAAGGACTACAATCTTGGCTTACTGCCTAAATCCCTTATTGTTCCCCTAAATCTACCCCTTTGTTAATAGTCTCTTTGTAAAAAGTTTGGCTCAAATTATCCGCTATAGAGTTTGTTGTCTGCTTCTAGTTGGAACCCCAGCTAAACCACTGCTTTTAAATTTGAGGGTCATGTGGACTTAGAGGCATGCAGTACTAGATAATTGGATTAGTTTTAAAACTCAGTAGAGGAGCCTAAACTAGAGTTAGAGATTTGGGATTCATTGGTAATAAAAGGAAATAGAAGCTATGACGGTAGAAATAATTGTCCAGTAAAGGTTAGAGCAGGGGTCCTCAAACTGCGACCCCCTGGGGCCATTTATTCGACCCCTGCCGCACTTCTATAAGGGGCACCTCTTTCATTGGTGGTCAGTGATGCATCCTGTGCTCCTAGAGTACTGTATGTGGCAGCGCAGCAAAGTGCGGCATTGCTACGTACAGTACTACTTCCGGTGATGTGAGACACACGCATCACGGCTCCAGAAGCGCGTCATATCACTTGTTACAGCTAGCAGTGACAAATATGGAACCGGACATAGACCATCTCATTAGCCAAAAGCAGGCCCATAGTTCCCATTGAAATACTGGTCAGTTTGTTGATTTAAATTTACTTGTTCTTTATTTTAAATATTGTATTTGTTCCCTTTTTTTATTTTAAAATAAGATATGTGCAGTGTGCATAGGGATTTGTTCATAGTTTTTTTTTTTTTTTTAGTCCGGCCTTCCAACAGTCTGAGAGACAGTGAACTGGCCCCCTGTGTAAAAAGTTTGGGGACCCCTGGGTTAGTGTAAAAAGAAAACTTAAAACAGAAAAAGAGCCTGCAAGAAAAGAATACTCTTACCTCCTGGAAAGCCCAATTTTTACACAAATGCAGAAAGTTTAATAAGCAATGATTCCTACAAAAAGGAGGTGAATTAATTTAAGGAATATTTTATCCAGACCATCTCTACCTGTTAGAAACACTTCTTAGTGACTTGAGTTTGGAGGTCCTTTAGAACCTGGTGGCCTTAGACTTTTCAAGATATACACTGTGGACCAGAAACCTTCCGGTACCTTGTTTTCCCTTGTCCATAATGATCACCTATTTTTTTTTTTTTTGATAAACACTTTTTCCCTTTATATGTTGACACAACTGACTGAGCTGTAATTAAGTCATTCTTTCTACTTCAGGAACAGAATATGTTCTCTCCTGACATTACATGTTAATTTTATTGACTAACTTTTGAGACCTAGAACCGTCTCATTAGACCACAAAAGTTCTCACTGCAGTGTTCTTTGAAAAACCGATCACCAATGAAGATCTCAGTTCTCCTTTTTGCTATTATGAAAAAAGTATTGTAACCCACAGGAATTTAGGGGTAATTTTATAAGAAGAAGCAACATGAAGTCATGAAAGTTCCTTAGACTAGCAGTCAAGAAATCTGGGTTCTAGATCTGGAAGTAAACTATTTCAATGTGAATTTTGCCCTTAGTTTTCTTATCTGTAACATGAGAGAATTGGACTAGATCAATATTTTTTAAAATAGGTTCCATGGAACCTTGGGGAACTCCTTCAGAAGTCACTTCAGGAAGCAAAAGAAGACTGAAAAAGTGGGTTCTGGCTCCATATCCCCACACTTCTTAAGCAGCTCTGTTTATTTGTTTGTTTGTTTGTTTGTTTTGATATTTGTAAAGCCAGTAGCCCCCTGGCCCATGCAGGTTTGCATTGGATTTGGACAGACGGTAAAGAAACAACAGAGCCACGAACTGGTGGGCCATTATCTTTAATCCTAGCTTGCACCTGGCGGGCAAGTAAAAACACACACTGGGCTCCAAAACCCACTCATTCAGTGCTCACAAAGCTACTGACTTATCCGAGTTTCCTAGAATCAAAGGTTTCTAGCTCACCAGCCCCATTCACCTCTGTTCCAACTGGAGAAAGAGTTAATAAAATTTCAATGTGAAATATTGAGTGAAATGATAGAAGTCAGAATAGCAAGTTACAGAAGCATAGAGAAGGAACATTTGGCTTAAACGCACTTAGTTTCATAGAAATTCAGAGCTGGACAGAGAGAACATACAGTCCAATTTTCTGTACAGATGGAAAAAGTGAGGCCTAGAATAATGAAAGTACTTGTCCAAGGTCATACAAGCCAGCCAATGGCAAAACTAAGCTTTTAGTTTGGAGAATCAGTTTCAGTCAGCCTTCTGCCATTTTAGACAGACAATGAAATTTTTGTTTTCTTTAAGATGAGTCCTTTGACCTCTAAATTATTTTATAATGGTGGCTGAGAAGGTGTTGTTTTTTGGCAGTGTATAGACATACCTGTTGGCCTTCTGGAAATGCTCAGTTGATATGTCTCTGTAAGACCTTTCTCTTATGATGATAGGCTCTGCATAAACAGGCATCACATAGAATTGTGCCATCACCTAGGAGTGCAGCAGTATTAGGGTCCCTGTGTTTATCACCCCAGAATCAGTGAAATTCTGGGTAGCAAGGGGATTTCTTAGGTCTCCTCTTTCTTCTCTGCTTCAAAAATTGTAGTTTCCAATAAAATCTCAAGGAAGAAGAGAATAGTCAAGTTTCTCCAATTTAATTGCAGTTACAAGTTTTGATACCAGCCAGGTATTTTAACCCCTGCTTGTACATCTCCAGTAACAGGGAGCCCATTCTCCTCAGAGATGCACTGTTCCATCTCAGGGAAAATCTATTACAAAGAAATATCTTATGATTAATAAGAAATTTCTGTTTACCTATAGTTTCTTCTCACTGGGAATATTTTTATTAGGTTTATCTCTTCTGACTTTCAGCGTTTTAAAGACCACAATTATGTCACCTTGAACTTTCTTTTCCTCAAGTTTAACAGTCCCATGTTCTTTAATTGTTCCTCATAGGTCTTGAACTCTAACTCTCTTCCTTATTATTATCATCTAAACCCTTTCTTGCTTGGGCTTAAGAAGAGAGTGGGGAGACATACTCTTTCATATACTGCTGCAGTGAGTGCTAATTGGCTGATATTTGAGATATTTCTTTAACAACCTCTATAAACATTTAAAATATACTTATAATAAAAAAATGAAAAAACTTAACTGCTCATTAAATAACATTGATTTAAAAATTTTGATATAACTGTATTCTGAAATAAAATGATAACATTGATATGATTGAAGTACATCTATGTAATAATATGGAAAGATGCCCAAAGTTCATTAAGTGAAAAAAGTTGAAAATCAATATGCACTGTATGATTTCATTTTTGTAAAGAAGACAAAATTATATATGAACATATTTATATGAAAACATAAATTTTATAGGTGTGAGAATCATCTGCAACGATATACACACTAAATTACCTTCAAGAAGTGGGCTTGAGAAGACTCAGTTTTTTTTATTTTATAAGCTTCTATATTGGTTTTCACCAGTATGTATTACTTTTGCAAATTAAACTAAACTAAGATTATAAAAATGAAAGTTGGCTAAAGAAAACAAGTTCATCTGTCCCCTCTATTTCCTCAATCACAGTATCACAACTTCAGAAGTATTTATAGAATCAGCTGTAACAGAATTGACTGTGCCAAACTGCCTAGGTTTGAATCCAAGCACTTCAACTTAGAGCAAATAACCTTGGTCAAGTTACTTATTGTCTCTATATCTCTGTTTCTTCCTATATTAAATAGGCATAAACATAGTACTTACTTCATGTACTCATTGAGGGAATTGAATTATTTAATATATATAAAACACTTAAGTGATAATTGGGACATAATAAAGGTTTACTAAGTAACAATTATGCCTGACCAGGCAGCGGTACAGTGGATAGAGCGTCTCAGATTGGGACATGGAGGACCCAGGTTCGAAATGTTGAGGTCACTGGCTGCAGTGAGGACTCATGTGGCTTGAGCTCAAAGTCACTGGCTTGAGTGTGGGATCATAGACATGACCCCATGGTCGCTGCCTTGAGTAAGGGGTCACTTGTTCTGCTGTTGCCCACAGTCAAGGCACATATGAGAAAGCAGTCAATGAACAACTAAGGTGCCGCAATGAAGAATTGATGTTTCTCATCTCTCTCCCTTCCTGTCTGTCTGTCCCTCTCTCTGTCTCTGTCACCAAAAAAGAATATATATATATACATATATATATGGCATATATATATATACCCTAACCCTAACCCTAACCCTAATATATATATACATATATATACATGTATATATATGGCAATTATTATTGTCTTAATATCAATTAAACACTATTCTCTCAATCGTGAAGACTTAAAATATCCATTTCCTTAAGTTCTTCATTTTCCTCACTCCTCAAAATAGGTAAACACTAAACCTTGAGTTATATTAGGTAAAGATATATATAATTTACATTTCTGGAGAACAGAAAGGATTGGATAATTGCAATTTTATATAGTTCAACCTAATGCCTCTCCAAGACCTTACCAATCTTTTTATTTATTTCCATTAGGGTCTAAAGTTTGGTTTGTTACAGCAGTGATTCTTCTAGTTGGTCTACCTAACCCCTTGTTTTCTTCCTATACTAATTTGCCTTAAATACATACCCCTGATGGTGTCTTCACTCTAAACCTACTGATCATTTTTTATCCTTGATCACAGCCTACAAATCATTTCTTAATAATTGCAGCCGCAGTCCTTAGTTCTCCTACATTTTTTTAACATGAAACAATGTTCATTTTTATGATAACTGATCATGAACATTCTCAGATTTTGGCAAACCCCCCCCCAAAAAAATTCTGCAAGGTAGTGAAGGGCATTCACTGCAAACTGTTTTGGTGTGTTATTTACAGAAGCTTTTTAAAAGACTGTGAGTAAAAAAAAATCAACCATTTACATTACCTTTGTTATTTTGAATGATGTCAAAAAGATTCACCTAATAATATTTAGTGCTTTTAAGTGATTTACTGTGACTTTATTTCAAACTTAATGGAAGTAACCTTTCCAGTTCTGGACTACTTGTTCGAAATTTGCTTTGAAATGTCACTTTAACTTGTTCAAAACAACAGATCAAGGCGACCATGACTGGACACTTCCCCCAACAAGTAGTGTGGTTTGCGATTGCTTTTCACATCACTCCAACTAAGCCTAAAATTTATAAAATCACCTTTGTGTTTATAATAATGTGCACAACATACATTTATTGAGCATTTACTCTGTATTGTATCAGCCACTGTCTTCTATTGTGTTCTTATTAACAGAAACATTTATAGGTTTATTCTCACCCATGTGCAAAATAAATATAGAGGTGCTAGGCACCCCTTGTTTGTCTATTATTGTTTTTTTCCTAATATGGAGTGTAAGGTGAAAATAAAAAAAATGAGTAACTGAAAAGTTACAATTTACAAGTCTTTACACACCAACTATGGAATAAATTAGGAATAAGACTGGGTAAATATAAGGGTAAGGATTATGTGTAATTCTTAGTAAAGCAGTTTATAACTCCACCAAATCTCTCTTGTTCAAGAAAGCACACAAGGAAGCAAATTAGTGAAGGTAGTTTTATTATAGGATAACCCTGAGTCTACTTTACTGGATTTTCATCATAGGTAAATCATTTGCAAACTTTGGTACTTTAACTCTTATGAGTAACACATTACTTTCATCAGTGGGTTGCAAGACTGAGTTTGGTCTTCCAAAAAAAAAAAAAAATTCCAAGGCCTTTCGCCTGGCCTTCAGGAGGAGTGGCTGCGCTCTGACCCTCATCTTTTGTGGGCACCTTCCTATACTTCATGATCTAACCAAATGGACCTCCTCATTGTCTCTTATTTATGCCAACCTACAGTGCTTTCTCTTTACATCAAGAACTAGTATAGATTTCACCCATATGTGGAATTTAATGAGCAAAATGGATGAATAAGTAAAATAGAGATAAACACATAAATGCAGAGCAGGCTGACAACTCTTAGGGGGGAGGTGATGGGTGAAGGAGTTGGAGGGATTGCACAAAACAGAAAAAAAAAGAGAAAAAACTCATGGACACAGACAATTGTGTGGTGATTTCCGGAGGAAGGTGGGTGGGTGGGGGTGGAGAAGGGTATGGGGGGATAAATGGTGATAGACAGAGACTTGACTTGGAATGTGCGTATAAACCTATGTAATTTTGTAAACCAGGATCACCGCAATAAATTCAATTAAAAATTCAACAATAGAATTAGTAATCAGCACTATAATACTTCTAGTAGAAGAGAACCAGAGATATGTCAGGAATCCTTACAATGATATGACTATTCACCAAATATATGCTTAAATTTTGTATAACTTATTTTAGGAAATGTGATTGAAAACTACAAAAAACTAGGGTTGAAGCTAGAATTCAGTTTCAGCTAAGGCAGTCTGGCTCCAGAGTCCCAATGCTTAACCATTGCATTCTACAGCTTTTCATATAGTTCTTGAATTATTCTCTGAGACAGGGATGTCTCTTTCCTGTGCATTTGTGTCATCTATGAAAATTCACATATAGCATGTCCCTTCATTTAATATGTGTTGAATCAATACCCTTTTTGCTCATATGGTAAAACCTAAGAAGCATTTAAAAATAAATTTGTCAAAGTATAAGGAAGCTAAATTAAAAATTGTACACAATGTATTTTTATATCAGACCCTGTGGCAAACCAAAAAAGAAAAAAAATACTGTAGATAAGAAAGCAAACTATGTCCTGTGATTGACACAATCTAAGTCCCTATCAGCTGTGAGAAAATAGTTTACTGTTCTGTGCTTCACAAAGATTGCAGATGCCTTTTAGCATAGCTAGTCCTTCAGGATAAAAGTTAAATGCTCTAAAACTACAAGGCAATTTACATAACCACTGCATTAGAATTTTATTGCTGCATGTATATATAGCATGTTCCATCTCTTCTGTTTACTAATTACTTGACACTGAGTGAGTTGAATGCTTGAGGTTCACTTTCCCCATCTGTAATATGAGAATAAGTTCTCCACAAGGTGGTTATAATAATTACATGTCATAATGTATATAAAACACCTAGCACAGTGCTTTGAATCAAGTAGAGGCACAAAACATTAATTTTCAAACTCATTCCATCCCTTTAGTAAGATTATAAATTTCTAACATGAAACTAACTACAGGGGAGGATCATAATGTATACTGGGATACATAGGTGCTGGTCAGTGGCTTTGTTGACAAAACTGACACATAGAAAATTAAGTAACAGTAGGCTGTATTATTTCTTTTCTGAAATTTGGAAGTCATCACTGACATTTTCCTGTCAAAAACTTTCATGTTAAATTAAGCACCAAGTCTTGACTATTCTACTTTCTATGTAACTCAGATATGTCCCCTCATTTGTAAGTCCTCACTACTTCTCATCCAAATGGCTGCAACATCTTCCTAACTGATCACCCTTTTGTCTTGACCCAGTTCAACCCACTCACCACACTATTGCCACAATAATCTTTCTGAAGTACAACTCTAATCATAACATTCTTTAGCTGAAAGCTCTCCAATGGTTCCTTAAAAATATTTTTTTTTAGATTTTATTTATTCATGTTAGAGAAAGAAGTGGTGGGGAAAGGAGTGGGAAGTACCACCTTGTAGTAGTTGCTTTCTGTATATGCCTTGACTGTGCAAGCATATGGTTTTGAACCGGTGACCTCAGCATTTCAGATTGAGGATTTATTCACTGTGCCACCATCGGTCAGGAAGTTTCTTAAAATTCTTGTGCCATGATAAAGGGGAAATTCTTTTAAATTTTTATTTATTTATTTATTTATTTATTTATTTATTTATTTATTTATTTTTTACAGAGACATAGAGTGAGTCAGAGAGAGGGATAGACAGGGACAGACAGACAGGAATGGAGAGAGATGAGAAGCATCAATCATTAGTTTTTCATTGCACGTTGCAACACCTTAGTTGTTCATTGATTGCTTTCTCATATGTGCCTTGACCGCGGGCCTTCAGCAGACTGAGTAAACCCTTGCTGGAGCCAGCGACCTTGGGTTCAAGCTGGTGGGCTTTTCCTCAAACCAGATGAGCCCGCACTCAAGCTGGCGAGCTCAGGGTCTTGAACCTGGGTCCTCAGCATCCCAGTCCAACGCTCTATCCACTGCGCCACTGCCTGGTCAAGCAAGGGGAAATTCCTTAATGTACTTGCTTACCAATTATGTCGGATCTCTGCTTTCTTTTAAAGTCTTACCTTTGGCAACTTTTTACATATGCTCTAAACTCCTGCAGCAATGAAATCATTGAAGTTCTTCTGATTCTCTTTATCTCTCTCTTTCCCTTTCTCTTGTATATGTTCCAATGTTTTAAAGTCTTTATTGTGACCTACAGGTACAATATCTCTTTGAGCCATTGGCTTTCTTACTGTTTCTTGAATGGATGAAGCACACTCTCACCTTAAGGTCATCTCATTTACAGTTCATCCCAACTGAATTGCTCTTTCTGCATATTTACACATAGCTCTTCTTATTTCTATTACATCTCTGTCTAAACATCATTACAATTGCACCTCACCTCATCACTTTTTATCTTCTTGTCTTGTTTACTTTATTCAGACTACTCAATATTTACAGGGTGGGGCAAAAGTAGGTTTATAGTTGTAAGTATATAAAACACAGAGTTCATTCTTGTATTAGTATTTATTAATTATTGCATTAATTTCCATGCAAACAATTGTAAACCTACTTTTACCCACCCATATATATAATTACAAAGTTAGGCGAAAGTAGGTTTACAGTTGTTCATATGGAAAATTACACATTAATAAATGATAATACAAGAATAAACACTATATTTTGTGTACTCACAACTGTAAACCTAATTTTGCCCACCTCTTCATATTTTGTTGTATTACTCCTCTTAGAATATTTTCTCTATGAAAGCAGAGACTTCATTTTATGTCTTATTCCTATGACATTTCTAGCACCTAGCACAGTGTCTGTCATAATGTAAGCAGTCAATAAATATGGGTTAAATTAATGCACGAACATTCTTCCCTCTATTTCACTTTTTCCCCCTTAAACTTCCACCTTTTGCTTGGCTAATGTCTATTGCATTTCCAGTTTGCACCTAACAACTGAGTTAAGTACTGTCCTTTTGGTTTAACCCTAGGCCCTATACATTCTCTTATGCCAGCCCTAATCAGATTATGTTTCTGTGGTAATGTTGAATATGTCCAGATCAAGGCAGTCATTGAATGATAAGTCGGGATGTTTAGGCTTCATACTATTACATATTAAGTCTTTGAAACATTATACAGGGGCGTATTGTGCTTTAAAATAATATTTATTTTATTATTTTTTTTATAATAATTTTATTTTTTTTAATGGGGTGACATCAATAAATCAGGATACATATATTCAAAGATAACAAGTCCAGGTTATCTTGTCGTTCAATTATGTTGCATACCCACCACCCAAAGTTAGATTGTCCTCTGTCACCTTCTATCTTGTTTTCTTTGTGCCCCTCCCCACCACCTTTCCCTCTCCCATTCCCCCCTCTCCCCCCGTAACCACCACACTCTTATTAATGTCTCTTAGTTTCACTATTATGTCCCACCTACGTATGGAATAATACAGTTCCTGGTTTTTTCTGATTTACTTATTTCGCTTCGTATCATGTTATCAAGATCCCACCATTTTGCTGTAAATGATCCGATGTCATCATTTCTTATGGCTGAGTAGTATTCCATAGTGTATATGTGCCACATCTTCTTTATCCAGTCATCTATTGATGGGCTTTTTGGTTGTTTCCATGTCCTGGCCACTGTGAACAATGCTGCAATAAACATGGGGCTGCATGTGTCTTTACGTATCAATGTTTCTGAGTTTTTGGGATATATACCCAGTAAAGGGATTGCTGGGTCATAAGGTAGTTCTATTTTCAGTTTTTTGAGGAACCACCATACTTTCTTCCATAATGGTTGTACTACTTTACATTCCCACCAACAGTGTATGAGGGTTCCTTTTTCTCCACAGACTCTCCAACATTTGCTATTACCTGTCTTGCTAATAACAGCTAATCGAACAGGTGTGAGGTGGCATCTCATTGCCGTTTTGATTTGCATTTCTCTAATAGCTAAAGAAGATGAGCATCTTTTCATATATCTGTTGGCCATTTGTATTTCTTCCTGGGAGAAGTGTCTATTCATATCCTCTTCCCATTTTTTTATTGGATTGTTTGTTTGTTTGTTGTTGAGTTTTATGAGTTCTTTGTATATTTTGGATATTAGGCCCTTATCTGAGCTGTTGTTTGAAAATATCATTTCCCATTTAGTTGGCTTTCTGTTTATTTTGTTATCAGTTTCTCTTGCTGAGCAAAAACTTCTTAGTCTGATGTAGTCCCATTCATTAATTTTTGCCTTCACTTCTCTTGCCTGTGGAGTCAAATTCATAAAATGCTCTTTAAAACCCAGGTCCATGAGTTGAGTACCTATGTCTTCTTCTATGTACTTAATTGTTTCAGGTCTTATGTTTAGATCTTTGATCCATTTTGAGTTAATTTTTGTACAGGGGGAGAGACTGTAGTCCAGTTTCATTCTTTTGCATGTGGCTTTCCAGTTTTCCCAGCACCATTTATTGAAGAGGCTTTCTTTTCTCCATTGTGTGTTGTTGGCCCCTTTATCAAAAATTATTTGACTATATATATGTGGTTTTATTTCTGGACTTTCTATTCTGTTCCATTGGTCTGATTGTCTATTTTTCTGCCAATACCATGCTGTTTTGATTGTCGTGGCCCTATAATATAGTTTGAAGTCAGGTATTGTAATGCCCCCAGCTTCATTCTTTTTCTTTAGGATTGCTTTGGCTAATCGGGGTTTTTTATAGTTCCATATAAATCTGATGTTTTTTTGCTCTATTTCTTTAAAAAACGTCACTGGAAGTTTGATGGGAATTGCATTAAATTTGTATATTGCTTTGGGTAATATAGCCATCTTGATTATATTTATTCTTCCTAGCCAAGAACAAGGTATATTCTTCCATCTCATTATATCTTTTCCGATTTCCCTTAACAATGGTTTATAGTTTTCATTATATAAGTCCTTTACATTCTTTGTTATGTTTATTCCTAAGTATTTTATTTTTTTGTTGTTGTAATCGTGAAGGGGATTATTCTTTTGAGTTCCTTCTCAGTTGTTTCATTGTTGGCATATAGAAAGGATATTGACTTCTGTATGTTAATTTTGTATCCTGCGACCTTACTGTATTGGCTTATTGTTTCTAGTAGTCTTTTTGTGGATTCTTTGGGGTTTTCGATGTATAGGATCATATCATCTGCAAAAAGTGATACCTTTACTTCTTCTTTTCCGATATGGATGCCTTTTATTTCTTTGTCTTGTCTGATTGCTCTGGCTAGAACCTCTAGTACCACATTAAATAAGAGTGGAGAGAGTGGACAACCCTGCCTTGTTCCTGATTTAAGGGGGAAAACCTTCAGTTTAGTGCCATTTAATATGATGTTAGCTGATGGTTTATCATATATGGCCTTTATCATGTTGAGATATTTTCCTTCTATACCCATTTTGTTGAGAGTCTTAAACATAAAATTGTGTTGTATTTTATTGAAAGCCTTTTATGCGTCTATTGATAAGATCATGTGGTTTTTGTTCTTTGTTTTGTTGATATGGTGTATTACATTAACCGTTTTACGTATGTTGAACCATCCTTGAGATTCTGGGATGAATCCCACTTGATCATGATGTATTATTTTTTTAATATGTTGTTGTATACGATTTGCTAGTATTTTGTTTAGTATTTTAGCATCTGTATTCATTAGAGATATTGGTCTGTAGTTTTCTTTTTTTGTGCCATCCTTGACTGGTTTTGGTATGAGGGTTATGTTGGCCTCATAAAATGTGTTTGGAAGTATTGCTTCTTCTTCAATTTTTTGGAAGACTTTGAGTAGAATAGGAACCAAGTCTTCTTTGAATGTTTGATAAAATTCGCTTGTATAGCCGTCAGGGCCTGGACTTTTATTTTTGGGTAGGTTTTTAATAGTTTTTTCTATTTCCTCTCTACTGATAGGTCTGTTTAGGCTTTCTGCTTCTTCTTGACTCAGTCTAGGAAGATTGTATTGTTCTAGGAATTTATCCATTTCTTCTAGGTTGTTGAATTTAGTGGCATAAAGTTTTTCATAGTATTCTACAATAATTCTTTGTATATCTACGGTGTCCGTGGTGATTTCTCCTCTTTCATTTTGGATTTTGTTTATATGAGTCCTTTCTCTTTTTTCCTTGGTAAGTCTTGCCAAGGGTTTGTCAATTTTGTTGATCTTTTCAAAGAACCAGCTCCTTGTTCTATTAATTTTTTCTATAGTTTTTCTGTTCTCTAATTCATTTATTTCTGCTCTGATTTTTATTATCTCCTTTCTTCGGCTGGTTTTGGGTTGTCTTTGTTCTTCTTTTTCTAGTTCCTTAAGGTGTGAAGTTAAGTGGTTCACTTGGGCTCTCTCTTGTTTGTTCATATATGCCTGAAGTGATATGAACTTCCCTCTTATCACTGCTTTTGCTGCATACCATAGATTCTGATATGTCGTATTGTCATTTTCATTAGTCTGTATATATCTTTTGATCTCTGCACTTATTTCTTCTTTGACCCATTCATTTTTTAAAAGTATGTTGTTTAGTTTCCACATTTTTGTGGGATTTTTTTCCTCTTTTTTGCAGTTGAATTCTAGTTTCAAGGCTTTATGATCAGAAAATATGCTTGGTACAACTTCAATTTTTCTGAATTTGCTGATGTTGTTTTTGAGGCCCAACATATGGTCAATTCTTGAGAATGATCCATGTACACTGGAGAAAAATGTATACTCAGTCACTTTGGGATGAAATGTCCTGTAGATGTCTATCATATCCAGGTGCTCTAGTGTTTTGTTTAAGGCCACTATGTCTTTGTTGATTCTCTGTTTGGATGACCGATCTAGAGCCGTCAGCGGTGTATTGAGGTCTCCAAGTATGATTGTGTTTTTGTCAGTTTTTGTTTTAAGATCAAAAAGTAGCTGTCTTATATATTTTTGTGCTCCTTGGTTTGGTGCATATATATTAAGAATTGTTATGTCTTCTGGATTCAGTGTCCCCTTAGCCATTATGAAATGGCCATTTTTGTCTCTGAGTACTTTTCCTGTCTTATAGTCAGCATTATCCAATATGAGTATTGCTACACCTGCTTTTTTTTGGATGTTATTTGCTTGGAGTATTGTTTTCCAGCCTTTCACTTTGAATTTGTTTTTATCCTTGTTACTTAGATGAGTTTCCTGTAGGCAGCATACAGTTGGATTTTCTTTTTTAATCCATTCTGCTACTCTGTGCCTTTTTATTGGTGAGTTTAATCCGTTTACATTTAGTGTAATTATTGATACTTGTGAGTTCCCTATTGCCATTTTATATCTTGCTTTCTGTTAGTTTTGTGTCTTGTTTGATCCTTCTCTTTCGTTTTTCTATCTTTTGTTTTTATTTGGTTGTATTCCATACATCTTTCCTCTGTTGCTATCTTTTTTATCTCATGTGCTTCTGTGGTGGTTTTTTCAATGGTGGTTACCTTTGAGTAATGAAAAGGGTCCCTACCCTGTTCATTGTAGCGAACTATTTTGTGAGTACTTTTGCACTCCATCGTCCTTTGCTACTGTTAATCTCCATCTTCTCCCCCTCTTTCTTTTTGTTGTTGTCACAGTTTAAATTTGGTTTTATTGTGTTCTTCTTGGAGCTTTTACTTGTGGCTCTGTTTTTTTTTGTTCTTTGTATCTGATTGGAGAACCCCCTTTAGTAATTCCTGGAGTGGGGGTTTTCTGATGATAAATTCCCTCATCTTTTCTGTATCTGTGAATGTTTTTATTTCTCCTTCATATTTGAAGGATAGCTTTGATGGGTATAGTATTCGTGGCTGAAAGTTCCTCTCTTTCAGGACTTTAAATATTGGGGTCCACTCTCTTCTAGCTTGTAGAGTTTCTGCTGAGAAATCTGATGATAATCTAATGGGCCTTCCTTTATATGTTGTATTCTTCTTTTCCCTGGCTGCCTTGAGAATTTTTTCTTTGCTGTTGGTTTGTGTCAATTTCATTATGATATGCCTTGGAGTAGGTTTGTTGGGGTTAAGAAAACTCGGAGTTCTGTTTGCTTCTTGAACTTGAGGCTTTAGTTCTTTCCACAGGCTTGGGAAGTTCTCATCTATTATTTGTTTGAGTATGTTCTCCATTCCATTTTCTCTCTCTTCTCCCTCTGTTATACCTATTATTCTTATGTTATTCTTTTTGATGGAGTCACATAATTCTTGTAGGGCTATCTCATTTTTTTTTAATTTTTGAGTCTCTTTCTTTTTCTCTCTGTTGTGCCTCAAGTTGCTTGTCTTCTAATTCACTAATCCTCTCTTCTATCTGACCTGTTCTATTAGCTAAGCTTGTTACTTCATTTTTCAGCTCGTGAATTGAGTTTTTCATCTCTGTTTGATTTGTTTTTATAGTTTAAATTTCCTTGGACATATATTCTTTGTGTTCATTGAGTTGTTTTCTGAGC
This sequence comes from Saccopteryx leptura, assembly GCF_036850995.1. Lineage (NCBI taxonomy): Eukaryota > Metazoa > Chordata > Mammalia > Chiroptera > Emballonuridae > Saccopteryx > Saccopteryx leptura. The sequence goes on along the minus strand of NC_089516.1, from coordinate 69,527,046 downwards.
TCCCTAAATTGCCGTTCTGTGTTTTCTTTTATATCTCGAAGGATTTTTAGGATTTCTATCTTGAATTCTCTGTCATTTAGCTCCAAGGTTTCCAATATATTAAATTTTTTCTCCATAGATTTTTCCTCATCTAGCTGTGTTACCTCTCTTTCTTTTGTATCCATGATATTCGATTTTCTCTTCCTTAATGGCATCTGAGGGTGGTTTTGTTGATAGTATTAATGAGATTTAATAAAGAAAAAAAGTTAAAAAAAATAATAAAAAAAATAAAAAATTGAATAGAGTTGTTTTTTTAAAAAAATTAATAATAAAATAAAGAAAAATAAAATAAAATAAAAATTTTTAAAAAAGGAAATTGTTCCCCCCCTCCTTTTTCCTCTCCTCTCCTCTCCCCTCTTTCTTGAGAAAATCTTGTGGTGAACTGTGAATTATAACAAACAGTGCCTGTGGTGGAGGGCCTGAATTGGGGAAAAGTAATAAAGGGGCAAAAAAAAAAAAAAAAAAAAAAAAAGAAAAACGAAAAAAAAAAAAAAAAAAGAGCGTATGGACCCACAAAAAGCAAATAAGGAAAAAATTTGGGTCAAGAATAAAATGATTTGCTTTTAGGTGTTGGTTATCTAAGAGTTATGATGAGAGGAATAAGAGGAAAATGGAAAAATGGGGGGACAAATTAAAAAATTACTGTTGTATTTAGTGGAACAAGAACTAGATAAAATGGAGAGCCAGGGATGGGAGCACTGCTAGTGAGTTAAAAAGGTGAAGTAAAAACCCCCAAAATGCCACAAACATAAGTTTGAGTCCCAGATAAGATAATTTGTTTGTTATTGAGGTTTGAATGAGAGGAGATGTAAAGGAGAAAGGAAGAAACTAATATAGATGGAGAAAAGAAAGAGAGAGAGAAAAAAAGAGGGAACCACTAAAAGAAGAAAAAAGAAAGGAGAGAGAGAGAGAGAGTTAAGGGTTTTGGAGTGCAACCCTCATAGAGAGAAAGGAAGAGAAGAGAAAAGATAATGGGAGATGTAACACTTATGGGTAGTGTAGTTCAAGGAGAGGAGAGAGTAAGACTGGCAGAGAGTTAATCGGCCAAATTGGAGGAGGAAAAAAAGTATCAAGAATGAAGATAAGAGAAACAAACAAACAAATATAATAAAATGGGATAGGTTATAAAGTCTGCAGATTATTCTTGATTTTGAGAGGTTATCTTCTTGCTTTTTCTTTTCTCTCCCTCTTCCTGGTCGGTGACTCTGTACCCCGGGTTCTGCCCCTTTGGCACGCTCAGGTAGAGGTTTGCAGTTGATAAGTCTCTATGGCAATGTCATGTATTGTGCTTTAGTCTCGTTGGCAGTCGAGGCTCATTAGCATTTATAGGCTCCGACAGTGAGAGAGTCCATGTTCCTGGAGCCTTTCTCCTAGTCTTTTCTTCCTCAATTAGTAGCCTGATAATCCAGCTATGGGGTTGCTGCTGCCTCTGCCTGGAAAGTAAGAGGCTCAAAGAGCTGGCAACTCCCTACTCTATTTCCACTCAGCACAGGGCTCTGGGTAAGGCTCAGTCAGTCAGAGCTGCTAGCATAATCAGGCGGGCTTTCCGCCCACTCAAAGACCTCTGGCTCTGTCTGCCACTCTGTCCGGTAACACAGGCGGGCGCCCACTTCCGGGGCGCTTGGAGGAAACTCTCACTCACTGGCTGCGCGCGCAGACCAGGATATCCGGCCAGCAGTCTCACGCTCTGAGTGAAACCCCCAACCGCAGGGAAAAGTTGCAGCGTTAGAATTGAGTCTCGCTCCGTCCCCGTGCGTGGCTTTTGCAAGGCGCTGGGGTGGCCCGAGATTCTGCTTTGGCCCACACAAAGGCCCCTGACTCTGTCCCTCTGTGCGATAACATGGGCGCGCACTGCTGAGGCACTTGGAGGAATCTCTCATTCACTATCTGCGCGCACAAACCAGGATATGAGGCCGGCCGCGTTTTCCTCTGAGTGAAACCCTCTCCAGCACGGAAAATCTCCACCGTTGGAATTAGTTCTCACTCCCTCCCATGCGTGGCTTTCCCAGGGCGCTGGGGCTGCCCAGTGACTCTGCCCTCGGCCCACAGAAAGGCCTCCGACCCTGCCTCTCCGTGGGGCAACATGGGCACCCACTCTCAGGGCCTAAGAAGAAATCTCTCACCCACTAACTGCGCACCGACCAAGAGACCGGGTAAAATGGCCGCCCCGCTTGTCTTTCTTTGTTTGGGTTTGGCGCGAGTGTTAGCTTGTATTGCCCAGGTTGCCACAGGGTCAGTTTTTCCTCGGCTTGGATCTCCGTGCCACAGCTTGGTTCGGCCGTTTGTGCCACGGCCTGGATCTATTCACCCCCTTTGCCTGCCTCAGTTTCTATATTCACAGTTACCAGAGAAAGCCGCCCTGTTTAGGTTAGTGAGGAAGGCGGAGCATTTCTTACTCCCTATTTCCTTCGGGGTTTGGTTATATATTTAGCCAATTTTTCACTCGACCATACCTTTGGGTGTATTGCGAAGCATCTGGAGGCTCCAAGTATAGGTTTTTCTGTTTCTGGTTGAAGATCTTGTTGAGTTTTGGGGGAGATTTATCGGAATCACTTCCTACCCCGCCATTACTCTGACGTCATCTCCCTAAAATAATATTTATTAAGATTATTCTGGTTATGCTATAGAGAGCATATTAAAGGGTATCAGAGAGAGCAGACACTTATGAAAATAAGAAGATAAGGATCAAGACAAGGAAAAAGACCAAAAGTATTGAGATTTGAAAGTATGTCCTGAGCTGTCATGAAGAAAGAATTCACAGTTATGTGACAATTATATATAATGGAAGATACAAACCATGTCAGTTGCAATGCTAAGAAACTAACCCTGAATAGTTATAGAGTTGAGCCAGAGTGTTTCAAAGAGAAATTTATGTGGGAATGGTCAGCAAACAGTTAGAAAGTTGAGGTTTGCAAAAATTTGAGGGTATCCTGATAGGATTAAGAGTCGCCCTTGTTAGCAGGACCTTGTTCCTGAGGAAGACAATGGGGAGGAAAAAGACACCTAAGTGTGGTGTTAATTATATGGGCTATCTAAACCTCTGTTTATTTCTCTTTTCCTAGTTCAGAGGAAAATTTTTACCAGAAAGAAATTATAGCTAAAGTTGATCAAGTTCTACCTACTTCCATGCTAGTTTTTGTGCTAGGCTTATAGTATACATTTGATCATTGTAATACATCTGTGAACCAGGTTATGTTATCTCCCTTTTAGATGAAGTAATGCAAGCTCAGAAAGGTTTCATACAGCTATCAAATGGCATAGCTGATATTGCAATTAGACCTTTGTGAGTTCTTTCTGTTGCACCAAATCTCAGAATAATTACCATCAATATACCTCTTTTGTGAAGATGTTTTCCTCTGCCTTCTATTTATTAATTTAAGAGTTTGGGGATGACATAAGTGACGAGAAAGAAGATTTGCCTGTGGCAGATGTATGGAAGAAAGAAACCTCAGTGGATTGCTCTGAAATGGTTAGGGTTGAAGAGATCTATTGATCTCTGTGGCACGTTGCCCACTTCTCGAATATACTTGAATCTTGTTCTAGAAATGAACCTAGTTTTATGGAAGACACTATTGAAAAAAATACTAACTTGAACCCTTTCCTGATTTTTTGTACTACAGGAAATTGAAGCTTAAAGTGATATTTGAAGGTGAGAGCTGTTCTGAGGGAAAATGTTTTTAAATATATTTCATAGTTATAAGAAATTAAAACCATAATCTTCATCTGGAATAAGCAATGAAGAACTAAAGTTGGGCCTTTTCTTGTTCTTTTATGGGTTTTTGAAAAATGACTTCCTCATTCTGAGATTTAAGTTATGAATTTGAGGTGCTGGGTTTGGTGGGTGATGATCAGAGTCAGAGAGAAAAAGCACCTGACAATCTGAAAATAGGCTGAGAAAATAGAGCATGTTAGATATACTCTGGCAACAGTTGTCTCTGGAGTTCAAATTGAAGATTTTCCTTGTACTTTAGAGCATGCATGTACTCTAAGGCAAAGTGATTTAGGGACTATAATAGCTCCTGGTAAAGTGAAGATTAAGACAGGGCTTGAGAAAGATGGCATAAAAGTCTGAGGTTATAAGTGACAAGGGTACACCAGGAAAGATTTGTGGCAAATGTGAGCACTCACCAGAAACTTAAAAAAAAAAGGAGGCAGAAGATTCTGTAATAATGAGTTTTCTTCTGTTAACCTAAGGTCCCCTACAATTTTAGAAATTGAGCCATTCTGTGAGGACACCAAAGGAGTTCTTGACAAGAGCCTGGAGTCTACCTACTTTTCTTGAGGTCATCTTCTCACCAGACCTGCAAGATTCCTTTTCCTGTTTCATTGAGCATTGCTGGTGGAAAGGAGGAGGGAAGGTTCTGAAGTTATCAGGTAGAATCATAATTATTGCCCGCCTCCCCCCTATGATACTTGGACAGGAAAGAAGGAGGTGCAGGTTGGAACCTGTAGGCCATAATGAGGTGCAGGAAGCCTTTGATCAGTTCTGCATTGCTGAACTGTTTTTCCTTGTGTCTTTTTATACATACATACATTAGATAGATAGATAGATAGATAGATAGATAGATAGATAGATAGATAGATGATAGATAGATAGATGATAGATAGATAGATGATAGATAGATATAGATATATATAGAGAGATATGTATACATGTATATAGATATATATATTTTTTGTTTTGTTATTAAAATGTATTTATTTATTTACCCATTTTGTCTGTGATGACCAGATTCAGTTAGCTATCTAAAGATCACTAGCATGGAACCATTTGGCCAAAACCAAAAATTTCAGCTTTGCCAAGGACACTCTGTTCTACTGTACCTCAGCACTTTCAAAAGCATTCAATTCAAACCCATTTTACTTCTCTTTTCTCCCGTCTTTTTCCTTTCTTCTTTCATAATACCCACTTTTTAGGTTCAGATACTCTAATTGTATCTCTCTTTTTTTACCTGCCATACACTGCAGTCTCTATGCTTTTTCCCCTGTTTCCTTTTCCCAGGTTTGACCCTTTCTGCTTGAATGAACATAATGCAACTCCTCCTGGTGAGAGGGATATCTCTGGGCCTGGTGATCTAGGCAGCAGATGGGGAAAAATAAAGAGTACAGTTTTCATCTCTAAAATGAAACTAAGTCTGTGCTATTGGTGAGGTATCAGTAGAATGTTGAACTGAGGCAGACACAGTAAGAGAAGGGCAAGAAGCCACATTGCAGAAGGTGTCTGGCCTGGGAAAGGACTGAGGACACATGAAATCTGTCAAACAAAGAAACTAGAAATTATATTTCTGAAGGCCAGTGGCATTGACATCAGAAGTCTGAGATGCTATGGCACAAATTATTTAACATGATCTCTAGGATGACTTTATCGTCTTGTTCCTCCCACCTTTCATTCCTTTGTCCACTTTGGTCCACTATATTTCTAACATCACCATGACTAAACTACAATTCACTACTATCTATCAGTCCATGGCTTACTTGCCTCTTCTCTTACCCAAAATATTTTTTCTCCTTCTGGGCCTCTTGCAGAATGTGTTCCAGCTCCTCTAAAGCTAACTCTGAATCACTCTCTTAGTGCCTCAGTTAATTGTCTTTATTATTTGGGAAATTTATGCAGTGGCATGAAAATGAAAGCAAAAAATAATAATAAATTAATAAATAAATAAATAAATAAATAAATAAATAAAAGGCTTAAATTGAAATACAGAGACCCTATTCCCAACTCCTAGGACTAGAGAAGTTTTCCTGCCTAGATCTTCCCATAAGCATCAGAGCTCAGCCTCAAAAAGTTGTCTCTATCTTGTATTCCAATCTGTCTCCATGCAAGTGATGCCCACTATCTTAGACCGAAGCCTCACTGGGAAAGAAAGAAGCTTAGTTTTAATGATTAAGTATTATGTCTCCTGTTAGAAAACTAGACCACAGGTAAAGAAGGGAGAAGAAATTTGAAGAAAGAAGGTAAAATGTTCATCTGTACCTTTATGGAAATAAGAAGGTCAAAAAAATAACACAACAGATGTAAGTCAGATGCAATAAAGAGCTTTTAAAATTGTAGGTTCTTAAATGTCAGCACAGATAATGGTGAAAAATTGTTGCATTTTTCAACAGAGGTTTTAAAAAATAGTGTATCCTCTCTGCTTTTGAAAGGTTAATGCTGTATACCCTGGAAGACCTATAATTAGTTTTAGACTCTACTCTTGTTAAAGACATTAGCAAATTGAAGTTTATCCAGAGAAAGTTGAAGTACAACTTAAGTCATTGTCTCGATAAAAGAGCTCAAAAATCAAAAATGGCTTATTCTGGGAAAGGCAAGACACATAGATAGTGTGATTACCACCTTCAAACATTGAAGCTCTAACATGTGAGAAAAGAAATGCATAGTCTTCATATTACCTAAGTGCATGTATGGGAAGAATGAGGAAGAATCTATAAGGGTGTGAGGGGGATAGTGAGAGTTAGGTTAGGCAGAAGACAGGAGTAACCATTCCTTGTTAAACCTTTTTGGAAGAGGAAGGGGCACATGTAACAAAGTCTGAGGGTTTCTCTCTACTATCCTGTGCCCTGTAAAGGGATCACAGGGCTACAGAAAGGACTTTCACAGGGAGTTAGAGTAGGTGTGAGAATTAGGATCAAATGTGTGCCAGCTATCATTAGAAAACCTTTGAATCCAGACTTACTGGATCATCCTCCTTCTAGACTCCTTATGACCTTTTGTTATCCATCCATGCCATAACCCAGTTCCAAATTCTTGAAGAGAAGGGGCATCAGAAGTTTCTATTAACTGATGCTTTTTTCTTTATTTTTTAAAGCTCATAGATTGTGCTGCAGATAGAAGAAGAGGAAACTTGAATGAGCCTTCCAACCTTGAAATTCTGGGATATCTGCTCAATTCACCTCTAAAGCTTGAAGCATTCTTATAGGCTCTTCTCTCCTGTTTATTGTATTCTTTTCTTATATGAAATTTTGTCCCTCCCCTGTGAGGCAGTGTTATACAATGCAAAGTACAAGGACTTTGGGTTTTATCAGAGTGAGACTCAAATTACAGTTTGGCTCTCGTTGCCCCTGCAACCTTGATTAAATAACTACACTTTTAAGAGTCTTAGATGCTATGTCTATAAGATGGAAATGACACCACTTATATGACAGAAATACTGTTAGGACTAAATAAAATAAAGCATGAAAAATGCTCAGTACAATGCTTGAAACTAAGTATCACTTAATAATTATTTTTATAAATATGATTACCTCCGACTCTTTCTCTAGATTTTTTACTCTAGCCTATTGAGTAACTGGAGTAAGAATCTACTTTTAAGAAAAGTATTTTATGGGAGCCAACCCTTTAAGCTTTATTCTAACTCCCAGAAGGAGTCAATAAGTAGCTATTATGGGCTGACCACCTTGTTCTCAAGGGGTGTTGACCAGGTGATGAAAAATAGAGGGAAATAAAGCTAGCTAAAGTCACATTTTTCCAATCTGGATTCCCCAGAATACCTCTCCCAGAGCCAAAACTGTCCACTGAGGAAACAGCAGGATACATTTACCCTATATTTTGCTTTCTTGTCACATTCAAGAAAATAAGGAGATGTTTGGGAGATGGGCACCTAATGTAAGTTTTTCTGTTGTTAATAGAATGTATCTTGAATATTCTCACAAAAAAGTTATTATGTTAAGTGATGAATGTAACTAACCTTAACTTGATAATAATTTTCCATTATATACATGTATCAAATCATCATGTTGCATACATTAAATTTATGCAGTGTTATATGTCAATTATGTCAAATAAAACTGGATTTTTTTTTTAAAAAAAGCTTGTGGTTCTGTACAATGTGCTCCATAGTTTGAGAGTTTGTTTTACCATAAACTGTGAGACAGACTCCACCAGTGACAGGACAGGTCCCCAAAAGCCAATTGACAATGACTTAGGGAAGCAGAGCTTATGGAGACCCAAGAGATGCTAAACTGGACATGAGGGTTAAACTGGGATTTTCACTGAACTAAAGAATGGAAACAAAGTGTAAGGATAAGATCAGAAGAGAAAGACTTAAAGGATTTGATAATGCCCAACATCAAATAACTAGGGCTTTGCAGTGTGCCTCCAAACCTCAAAATAGGATGCAGAACATGGGTCTCAATAGCCAGGACTCTCAAAAGAAGGAAAAAAAGAAGCACTAGAAAGGGTTATTTTAGGAAGCAGAGACATCTATCTAACCGTATAAACAGAGACAAATACACCATGGGCTAATCCGATTTGTCGATGGTGTTAAGACAGAAAAAAAAAAAAAAATATGAGACAGGATCCAAAAACATTATTTATTTTTTTCTTTTCTTTTCTTTTTTTTTTTTTTTTTTTTTTTTTAAAGATGCAAGAGTCAGTGAGAGGGATAGATTGGGACAGACAGAGAGGAAGGAAGAGAAATGAGAAGCATCAATTTTTCATTGTGGCACCTTAGTGTTCATTGATTGCTTCCTCATATGTGCCTTGACCAGGTGGCTACAGCAGAGCAAGTGACGTCTTGCTCAAGCCAATGACCTTGGGCTCAAGCCAGGGACCCTGAGCTTCAAGACAGCGACATTTGGGCTCAAGCCAATGACCATGGGATCATGTCTATGATCCCATGCTAAAGCCAGTGACCTCGTGCTTAAGCTAGTGAGCCTGTGCTCAAGCCGGCAACCTTGGGGTTTCAAACCTGGGACCTTCCTATCTCAGTCCGATGCTCTGTCCACTGCATTACCATCTGGTCGGGCCCAAAACTATTCTTAGCATACTCAAATGATATCTACAAACTCAAAATAAGGTATAACAGATACCTTATGTCTGTATTTGGACACACACACACACACACACACAGACATACACAGAGTATTTATCTTTCTCTCTCTGACTTGTCTCACTTAACATAATACACTCTAGGTCTATCCATGATGGTTGCCACATAGGAGGGGTATAGGTGTTTGGGTGAGAAAGGTACAAGGATTAATAAATACAATTAGTAGCTATAAAATAGTTATGGAGATATAAAGTACAGCACAAGAAATATTGTCAGTAATATTGTAGTAACTATGTATGGTGCCAGGTGAGTACAAGACTTATCAGGAGGATTACTTCATAAATGATATAAATGTCCAACCATTATGCCTTATACCCAAAACTAATATAAAATAATAGTGAATGTCAACTGTGATTGAAAATGAAATAAAATATATTTACTCTTTTAAAAAACATAATTATAAAACAGGTGAGAATTATGAACAGTAGGACATACAAATATCAATAAAATTTAAGGATTTTAGCCTAATATGCCAGAGTAGGAATGAAGTAGTTGTCCAGAAAATTAATTTAGTCAATGTTGAGATGAATGAATAAAAGAATAATGTCTAATATAAGAAAAGTGATAATCTTTAATACAATTTTAGGTCTCATAATTTAATAGTGTCAATAATAATTCAAAGGATGTTCAGAGAAGAAAAAGAAGAGTGATGGAGGTTCTAGAAATCATAACATGAGAAAAATCTACAAGAACTAGAACTATTTAAGCAGGAAAAACAAAGGATTTAGTAGAGAAAAAAATGTCATTTTCGAAAACTTCTTGGTAGTCACATGAAAAAAAGGGATTGTTTCTGCTGGATGTGCTGGATGTAGGTCCAGAGAATAAACCTGTGATCAAATGTACAAGAGGAGATTTAAGGTCAATATAAATAGCAAATTGTCCCAGGAGGTAAGTTCTCCCTCATAACCAGAAGTGGGTCTAGTTAATTTCTTTTTCAACCTCTGAGATTGAGCCAGATTAAATTTTAAGTGACTTCTTGAGCCACAAAATAGAAATTCTGCAAGATGGTTGAATGAGAAGCATCATTACCTTGTCTACTTAATTGAATATATAAAAATGATTCTTGGGTACAGAAACATCTTGAAACTGCATGGCATGTTCACAGAGACAATTATCAAATTGTAATACAATAAAGATTTTGCTTGCATATATATTTGTTGTAAATACCAGCAATATCCAAATCAGATATGATGCAAGTCACATTTGTAAATTCAAGTTTTCTAGCAACTACATTTAAAGTAGTAAAAAATAAGAGAATTTAATTTTAATAGTAATATAGTTTCTGTAATCCAATATCAAAAACATTACCATTTCAACATATAATCAAATAAAATTATGAATACAATATTTTATTATATTTTACACTATGTCTTCAAAATCTGGTATATATTTTAAACAAACAGCACATTTCAATTAAGAGAAAAATTTCTTTTTTTACTTTTATTTAGAAAATTAAATTTAATAGGGTGCTATTGATCAATAAAAGTACATAAGTTTCAGGTAATCATTTCTATAGCATTTAAACTGTTGATTATGTTGTATACCCATCACACAATGACAAATCATTTTATGTCACTGTATATTTGTCCCTCTTTTCTCTCCTTTCCCACCACCCCTTCCCCTGGTAACCACTTCATTTTATCTATGTCCATGAGTCTCAGTTTTGCATCCTACCTATGTGTGAAATCATACAGTCCTTAGCTTTATCTGATTTACTTATTTCACTCAGTATAATGTTCTCAAGGTCCAATCATGTTGCTGTAAATGGCACTATGTCATCATTTATTAGGTCTGAGTAGTATTCCATTGTGTATATGTACTACATCTTCTTTTTTTTTTGCAAGAGAGATAGAGAGAGACATAGAGAGAGGAAGAGATAGGGACAGACAGACAAGAACAAAGAGATGAAAAGCATCAAATTCTTCATGGAAGCACCTTAGTTATTGAGTGATTGCTTTCTTGTATTTACTTAGACTGGGGGGCTACAGCAGAGTGAGTGACTCCTGCTCAAACCAGTGAACTTGAGCTTCAAGCCAGCATCCTTTGGGCTCAAGCCAGTGACCATGTTGTCATGTCTATGATTATACGCTTAAACCAGCAACCCCATGCTGAAACTGAATAAGCCTGCGCTGAAGCCAGCTACCTCATGGTTCAAATCTAGGTTCTCTGTATCCCAGTCCAACACTCTATCCACTGCACTACTGCCTGGTCAGGCTGTACCACATCTTTTTTACCCAATCCTCTATTGAAGGACACTTTGGTTACTTCCATGTCTTGGCCACTATGAATAATGCTGCAATGAACATGTAGGTACATGTGTCTGCTTACCAATGTTTTCGAGTTTTTTGGGGGGTAGATACCCAATAAAGGGATTGCTGAATCATAAGGTAGTTGTATTCTATTTTCTTCCATGATAGTTGTACTAGTTTGCATTCCCACCAGTAGTGAATGAGGATTTCTTTTTCTCCATGGCCTCTCCAACATTTGGTTTTACGAGTCTTGTTGATAACAGCCAATCTAACAGGTGTGAGGTGGTATCTCATTGTAGTCTTGATTTGCATTTCTCTAATAGCTATTGAAGATAAGTATCTTTTCATATACCTGTTGCCTATTTGTATGTCTTCTTGGGAGAGTGTCTGTTCAGGTCCTCTCCCCATTTTTTAATTGGATTTTTTGGTTGTTTGTTGCTGAGCTTTGTGAGTTCTTTATATATTAACCACTTATCAGAGCTGTTATTTAAGTACCTAATGGTCATTGTGGTTAATGGCTGTTATACTAATAGAAAAATTTGAGTGCCAGCAAGAACTATGTGCACACACTTGGAAAGAAATATTAGAAGCTCAAGGGAAATGTACAAATATGTTATTATTATGTGTAAAACAGAAGTTTTTGTTTGACAAGCTCTGTTATCTGATTGCTCCTGACAATTTTATATTTCCACTTTATATTAGTGATTTTCAAACTTTATGGACTACAACTCAACTTTAGGAATTATTTTGTGTAGGTCACACAAATACACACGTACACACATATACCAGAAGAAAAAATTTCATGAATGAATAATAAATTTAACTATATGTGATAGCTACTGATTTTTTCTTCCTATTCTTTCCTATTATAATTAATTATTTTGTATCTTTACTTATTTTTTTAACTTTTGGTCATGACCCAATAAACTGTTTTCTCAACCCACTAATGACTTAAATATGAACTGGAATTTCATAAGAAGTTGGGTAAAGAGGGAAAGAAAGTGGGACTGCTATTAAAACCAGATGTGCCTCAGGCAACAAGTAATGCATTAATGAACTAGTCAAGAGTATGCTTTTATCCAAGATAGTATATGAAAGTCCTAGCGAAGTGTCTGGTAACACAGCAACTATTCAATAAAAGATAGGCTTCCTGCTTTGTCACTTTCTTAGTAGCTCCTGTGTAAGTAACTCTAGTTTGGCTGAGTCAATTGACAGTCAAATGATTTATACCCAAAGATGGAGATAGGGGCTGGATGGTCTTTTTGCTTTATCCCGGGTATCTATACAGGTAGAAAAGTTTATGGATATAGGAGTCACCTCAACATCTTTATGTCACATAACAGAGGTAAAATAAATTTGAATTTATTATTCAAATCTACATAAGAGTCACATCACCATTTCTGAAAGAATCGAGTATGAAAGAATGTTAGTTCTGAAAGCAGAGTAAAAAATGCCATGGTTTTCCATAAACTAAGAAGACCAACCACCAAAAATCTTCCCCAACACATACTACATAGTCAAAAATTTTGTTAAATCCTTTGGATTTTAGTTTTCCAAAATTACTCATTCCATGCAAGAGACTAGACCCTGGGCCTTAAATTCTCATCCAATAATCGATTAGTATACATCATATGGCACATAAATATCAAGATGCTACTAAGATACAACAGAGAATGAGTCTCAGATTTAGCAAAGGAAACTGGTAGATAAAAATAAGAGAATCTTCAACAAGTATGCTTTATTTGCATTCTTCTTGAGAGGTATTATGCTTTCCATAACCCTTCACACATCTTCTTTTCAGGTTCATCTACAACAAGACCTGGAAGAGTGCATGGCTCTTTCACTGAAACACATGAACATTTGAACACACATGCACAAACACTCAACTATTATATTGCTACACTCACCTAACCTGCTGTCTCCCCTTCATCCCTCCTATTCTACTTTTCAAACTGTACCATCCTTCAAAACAAAATAAAAACAACCTCATCTATTACACTTTTCAATGCAGACTACCAGCTTCATCGACTTTCAACTCCTGAAACTTCTTTTAACTTATTTCACAAAATTCCACACTCAGTTCTGGGCTGCATGTTGTACTGATCACATTTTCCTTTGTGTCTAAGTAAGTTATGTATTGTCTCATCTCCTCTACTGGGCAGAAAGCTCCATGGTGTCTGAAGCAGTTTCTGATTATTTTCTGTTTCCCACAACACACTGAGGAATTTCTATAACTGAAGCTCCAAAAATGCTGGACCTCTCTTCCCAAATTTTGCTCCATGGATACTCCCAGTACAATATTTTACAAGTCTAAACATTTGAGGACTCAAAAGTTCTTCCCCTCATGGCTCAAAGCATACTCAGACTCAGGTTCTACTTAAAGTATCATGAAAAGGAAAAAAAATCAGTTAAGATATGTCTTTGTTATACTCCCTGGTGTAAATACCTATAGCATAATGATTAAAAACATGGGCCTTTGACTCAAACTGCCTGTGTTAGGAGGCTGGGTCAACCACTGCCCAGCTCTGTGACTTTGGCCAATTTATTCATCTTTAACAAACTTCAGTGTCCTCATCTAAAACAAGAGAATGATTGTGATTATTAAATTAGTTAGCACCTGCCATCCTCCTGAGATTGTACATGTCCAGTAATTTTAGCCATCATTAATACTATTATCAATGTAATAGTCTAAAGAAATCAGCTTCCTGAGCCTTCAGAACCTACATTAGCATTCCTGACTTGCAACTCTCTCTGGAAGCCTTTCTTTTTTTTTAAATTCTAACCTTATTTTAAACTGAAATGTCTTCAATACAGAAATAAGTATCTCTTATGGATCAGCCTAATTTTACCCTTCACACATACAGACTTCTAGGCATTCTTTATTTGTCCCCCAAATTATTAACAAACTTTTTTATACACCATTTGTGCACAAAACAGAGAGAGAGAGCTGCAAAAGTCCATGCAAGAGCTATTCAACTCAATGAGATGCCAGGAGCTTTGTTTCCCTAAATTGATAATAAAGCATGGCTTTTGTTTCTAGAGGACAAGGCCAAAGTAAATGTAAATTCAGACAGAATTTGTAAAACTCTTCAAGAAAAAGTTCTTAATTCAGGAATTGTGGGTTCACAGTGTATTTAGCTAACCTGAGATTATTTCTAAGAGGAAGCTACTGACCTTATTTTCTAACAATATTTAAAATAATCAGAATGGGGACTGAATGGGACCTTAGAGATTAAGAAACTAAGAGCCAGAGAAAAGGGACTTTCTCTATATTACAGTGCATTATTGTATTTCCCCTTAGCCTCAGTTTTGCTTTCCACAGATTCAGTTATCCGTGGTCCACCATGATCCAAAAATATTAACTAGAAAATTCCAGAAATAAACAAATCATTAGTTTTAAATTGTGAACTGTTCTTAGTAGCAAGATAAAATCTTGCACCATTCTACTCCCTCTTTCCCAGGACATGAATTACCCCCTTTCTCCACCATTTCTACAATGAATACACTACCTGCATATTAATCAACTTGTAGCCATCTTAGTTTTCAAATCAACTGTCATGGTATTGCAGTGCTTGTGTTCAACTACCCCTTAGTCTACTTAATAATGACACCAAAGACATTAACATAACTTTTCTTACAGTATATTGCTTTAATTGTTGTACTTAATTATTTTTCATTGTTGCTAATCTCTTACTGGACCTAGATTATAAACTAAACTTTACCGTAAGTATGCATTATAGGAAAAATCATAGGATATGTAGAATTTGGTACCATCCACAGTTTCAGACATCCACTGGGAGGCTTGGAATTTATTCTTTGCGCGTATGGGGAGGTATGCTACAGTCATAAATTTGGGAGAGAAGACAAGGTCTTTTTAGACTAAAGTGAATATTTACTGTACTTTATCATGCTACAAAAGCTAAACAGCATATTTTTCTTCAGAAAGAGAGGTGGTGTCCAAGCTTGTTATAAATTGTATTAAGATTTTGCCAAGGTACTTCAAACATAAAAGTTTATCCTGAGACGTAGAATTCTAACTCTCACACCACTTTATAGAGAAAAGTTCTTGTTTTCTATATTTTACATACTAGCTATATTGATTTCTTGAGATTGCCATTAAACACACACACACACACACACATACACCCACATACACAACAAAACAAAAACAAACAACCCTCCCCCCCAAAAAAAAAAAAAAAAAAACAAGAACCACTAAATGGGCGGCTTAAAATAACAGAAATTTGTTGTCTCACAGTTCTGGAGGTTAGAAGTCCAAAATCAAGGTGTCTATAGAGATATGCTCCCATAAAACCTATAAGGGAGAATCTTTGCTTGCCTTTTCACTTGTGGTGGTGGTTAGCCAGCCATCTCTGTCATTCATTAGCTTATAGATGCATTACTACAGAGTGTTGCCTTCTCATTGTGTTCTTTGTGTCTCTTCATATCGTTACCTTTTTGCATGTCTTTCTCTATTCAAATTTACCCTTATGATAAGGACACCAGTCATATTGGATTAAGATCCACCCTATGACCTCATTTTAACTTACCTGTACAAAGACTTTAAATGCAAATAAATAACATTCTGAGGTACTGAGTTAGAAATGTAATATACCTTTTTTAAAACACACAATTTATTCTATATTACCAGCTTTCCATGTAAGAATTTGTTTAGAAAATAAAAAAGGTTCCTTGACTCTAATAGCGAAGTGGTTCAAAGATCTGTCTCATCTGTCTCTGATTTTCAGCCTGACCAATGAACAGTTACATGGATGTGTCTGACATCTATTAGAAAAGAATGTTAAGCTGATTTTAGGAAAACATGGCAAGAAATTGCTAATATAGTCTGATCAGGCAGTGACACAGTGGATAGAGCATCTGACTGGGATGCTGAGGACCCAGGTTCAAAACCCTGAGATCACTGGTTTGAGAGCAGGCTCACCTGTTTGAGTGTGGGGTTGCCGGCTTGAGTGTGGGGTCACAGATATAAGCCCAAGGTTGCTGGCTTGAGTCCAAGGTCACTGGCTTGAGCAAGGGGTCACTCGCTTTGCTATAACCCCCGGTCAAGGCATATATGAGAAAGCAATCAATGAACAACTACGGTGCTGCAATGAATAATTGATGCTGCTCATCTCTCTCCCTTCCTGTCTGTCTGTCCCTATCTTTTCCTCTCTGTGTCTCTTTCTGTCTCTATCAAAGAAAATTATGACTTATTGCCATTTACTACAAGGCGGATGGACCTTGAGAACATTATACTAAGTGAAATAAGTAAATCAGAAAAAACTAAGAACTGGCCTGACCAAGCAGTGGCGCAATGGATAGAGCGTCAGACTGGGATGCAGAAGACCCAGGTTCAAGACCCCGAGGTCTCCAGCTTGAGCGGGGGTTCATCTGGTTTGAGCAAAGCTTACCAGCTTGGACCCAAGGTCTCTGGCTCGAGCAAGGGGTTACTCGGTCTGCTGAAGGCCCACAGTCAAGGCACATATGAGAAAGCAATCAATGAACAACTAAGGTGCCGCAACGAAAAACTGATGATTGATGCTTCTCATCTCTGCATTTCTGTCTGTCTGTCCCTATCTATCCCTCTCTCTGACTCTCTGTCTCTGAAAAAAACAAACTAAGAACTGTATGATTTCACACATAGGTGGGATATAAAAATGAGATTCGTGGACTTAGATAAAAATGAAAAGGTTACTAGGGAGAGGGGTTTGAGGGAGAGGGGATAAAAGAAAGACAAATGTATGGTGAAGGTGAGTGATTTGACTTTAAGTGATGGGTACAAAACACAATCAACAGTTCAAATGCTATAGAAATGCTTACCTGAAACCTCTGTACCCTATTGATTAATGTCATCCTATTAAATTTAATTTTCTAAATAATTTCTTTATAAATTAAAAAAATTGCGTATCTCCTTTTCAATTAGCTCTTTTTCTAGAGGTTTCTCCTGTTCTGTCTTTTAGGGTCTGTTTCTTTTTCTTCCTACTTTTTCTGACTCTTTATGTTTGTTTCTATGTATTAGGTACATCTGCTTGATTCCCAGTCTTTGTTGGTTGGCCTTATGTAATAGGTGTTCTCTTGGGTTCAGTGGTGAAGTCTCTCAGATTACCTAAACTGGGTGCTTCATGAATGTCTGTTGTGTGGATTATGTGGGCCCTCCTGTTGTAATTGAGTCTTGATTGCTTTTGGCTCATTGTGTACATGTAAGATCAACTCTCAGGCTGGCTGACTTTGAGACTGTACCTTGACCAATGCATGTGAGTTGGTATACAGGTGCTGACACAGGAAGTGAAAGTTTCCTCAGCTTAGTGTGATGTGTGATAAGATCTCCCTTTGTATATGCTGCTTATAAAGTTAATTGGATCCTGCTCTGATGTTATCCAAAGCTGACTACTGGATGTGTTGGTTCTGAGCATCTTAGTTGAAAACCTGGTACAGGTCAATGTAAGATGCTGCCTAAGACTAGCCCTCATCATTGTTTAGAGCTACAAGTGATTCACAGTTTGTGACTACTTCTGCTAGCTTAAGTATATGTAGAAGGACCAAGCTGCATACCAGGGATGGCTTTTACCAGTACGGGGCCTGAGGGCAGGTCATCAAAAGGCCCAAGGCACCTTGAGATCCACCTCTGTCTGCCTGCATCTGCTGGCTGCTTCTCAGTCTCAGCCACTGAAAGATCCTCTGGTACAGTTGGGAGAATGGTGCTGTAGTGGAGCTCCTCTATGGGGGCAGTGCCTGTCCAGCTTTAGGAAAGGGGATGATTATGCCCTCTACCCCAGAGCCACAGGTCTCTGTCTGTCCTGGATTTTTCCTTCAACTTCAGCAAAGTGGAATACCTAGGATTCAGGTGGGGGGTGCCTGTGGAGCTTGGAGATTTGGTCTACCATAGCCAGGACAGTTGTTTTACTGAATCTCCCATGAGAGAAAAATATCAGTCAGATTCTCAAGAAAGTGTCAAGAATAGCTTCTTCCTCAAAGCCAGACAGCTGAGTCATTGTCATCCCTTGATTTCATCTAGACATCTACTTCTTGGCCAAGGTCACTGATACCTCATTAGGGCCTAATCTCCCTGAGTTAGATAGACTCCTAAAGGTGAGGCAGTTGCTTTCCCTCTAGCTGATGCCATATAGAGGAGAGTACTCCACCCAAAATGATGCTGACTGCAGTATTAGAGAATAACTCAGCATAGGGGTCCTGGTGGATGGCCTGCATTATGTCTCTCCTCAAAACCATAAACCTCAGGCTCTCCTCATGCATCTCTAGTCTGCAAAGCCTTCCCTCCACTGGAACCCAGGGTATGTGACTGTGAATGAGATTTTACGCATTGGCCCTTTAAAAAGGAATTCGTATCTCAGTGGACTCTTGACTCTTTCTGGCAAACAAAACCTAGTCACTTTTCACACCCAAATGCTATGTCAGCACCTCTTCTTGGCTTTGGACTTCTATGCTGGGGAACTAGGCTTTAGGTTTAGGGCCCTTCTTAGGGTTAACCTCCACACAGCTGAGATGTCCCTCTGGACCCTCAACAATAGCTTGTGGGAGTGAAGCCAACCCTTTCCGTATCTCCAGCCTCTCTACCAGTTTCAGTGTGTCTTCTTCTGTGAATCCCTGGTTATAAGACTCCTCTTCATTTAGTCTTGAGTTGGTTTTTCACAATGATTGTTCTTAAATTTAGTTAAAACACCAGGGAGGATATAAATATAATAGTCACCTACTCTGCTGCCATCTCAGAAAAATTTGCATAGTTTTAAACCACTTAGTTTGTGGTAATTTCTAAGGTAATAACAGAAGACTAATATAGGCTGTAATCTCAGCTGACTCTGCAGAAACCAGCATGGTGTCTTCATTTGGGGCATTCACTGAGTACTTGGGAAATAAATTGAGAAAGGTATGTTCCAAACCATTTTTTTCACATACATTAGCAGTTTGAGGTTCTCCTCCTTGCCCAGGTCATATTTTTCTTTTTCTACTTATAGTGCCATCTTCTAACATCAATATATAGCAAAAAGGTATAGCTTTTGTTTTTAGACACAAAATTCAGCCTATTCTACTGTTTATGTTTATACCTTGAACATCGGTCTCTAAAATAATTTGTTTAGTTATTCTAAAAGAGCTTTATAAATCAAAAGTCAAAAATCAATGTACAGAACTAAAGCCTTTGGTGACTCAACCAATTTCTTCCCTGTTATCCCAGAAAATAAGAGATGTGAGAAATGGTAAAAGGAAATCTAGTTACTGGAAGAAATGGTATAGTACGTTAGAAAGAGCACTGGATTGAGAATCAGGAGGCTAAGGTTTCAATCTCAGCTCTGCAAACCATTAGGCAAGATAATTTCCCGTTCTCAATTTATGTTTATCTTTCTTTCAAATAGGAAAGAAGTCTTGGCTGCTGGTTTTCAAATGAGGTAAATGCAGAACATATAGGTATTAAACTTATGGACCTTGGATATTGAGAACAATTTATGAATTTGATCCAAAAGGCAAGAGAAATAAAGGCAATAATAAATTAATGGGACTCTATCAAGCTATAAAGCTCTGCACAGCAAAGGAAATTTATAACAAAACATAAAGTCAGCCATCCAAATGGGTGATGATATTTGCAAAGAACAGCTCCAATAAGGGGATCATATCCAAAATACATAAAGAACTCACAAACTCTGCAACATACAATCAAACTATCCAACTAAAAAATAGAGAGGACCTGGACACTTCTCCCCCCAAAAACATACAAATGGCCAACAGATATATGAAAACATGCTCATCTTCGCTAACTGTTAAAGATATGTAAATCAAAACTACAATGACATTCCACCTCAACCCATTATATTGGCTATTATCAACAAGGCAGGTAATAACAAATATTGGAGAGGCTGTGGAGAAAAAGGAACCTTCATTCACTGCTGGTGGGAATGCAAACTAGTACAACCATTATGGAAGAAAGTATGGTGGTTCCTC
Organism: Saccopteryx leptura; assembly: GCF_036850995.1. NCBI lineage: Eukaryota > Metazoa > Chordata > Mammalia > Chiroptera > Emballonuridae > Saccopteryx > Saccopteryx leptura. The sequence continues at coordinate 69,506,978 of NC_089516.1, read as the reverse complement.
AAAACATTAAGAATAGAGTTATCATATCAGCCAGCAACCCCTCTACTAGGTATCTACCCCCCAAAATAAAAAAAAAACATTGGTACATAAAGACACATGCACCCCATGTTCATCGCAGTATTATTTACAGTTGCCAAGACATGAAAACAACCAAATTGTCCCTCAGCAAAGGATTGAATAAAGAAGATGTGGTACATTTACAGTGGAATACTATTCAACCATAAAAAGTGATGACATAATTCCATTTACAACATGAATGGACCTTGAGAATATTATACTGAGTGAAATAAGTAAATCAGAAAAAGCTAAGAACTGTATGATTTACACATAGGTGGGATATGAAACTGAGACTCATGGACATAGATAAAAGTGAAGTGGTTACCAGGGGAAAGGGGGCAAGCAGAAAGGGTTGAGGGTATAAAGAGGGACAAGTATATGGTGACAGAAAATGATTTGATTTTAGGTGATTGGCACACAACACAATCAACAATTCAAATGCTTTAAAAATGTTTACCTGTCATCATTTCTTATGGCTGAGTAATATTCCATAGTATATATGTACCAAAGTTTTTTTAATCCACTGGTCCACTGATGGGAATTTGGGCTGTTTCCAGATCTTTGCTACTGTGAACAATGCTACCATATACATGGGGTGCATTTCTCCTTTTGGCACAATGCTATAGTATTCTTAGGGTATATTCCTAAAATTAGGATAGCTGGGTCAAAAGGGAGTTCAATTTTTAATGTTTTGAGGAATTTCCATACTGTTTTCCACAGTGACTGCACCAGTCTGTATTCCTACCAGCAATGCAGGAGGGTTCCCTTTTCTCCACAACTTCGCCAGCACTTATTCTGTGTTGTTTTGTTGATGAGCGCCATCCTGACTGATGTGAAGTGATATCTCATTGTGGTTTTAATTTGCATTTCTCCAATGATTAGTGATGTTGAGCATTTTTTCATATGCCTATTGGCCATCTGTATGACCTCTTTGGAGAAGTGTCTATTCATTTCTTTTGGATTATTTGAAATAACATAGATGGATCATGATAACATTATACGGAGTGAAATAAGTAAATCAGAAAAAACTAAGAACTATATGATTTCATACATAGATGGGACATAAAAATAAGACTCAGAGACATGAACAGGAATGTGATGGTAGCGGGGGGCGGTGAGGAAGGAGAGAGAGGGAATGGGGGGAGGGGAGGGGCACAAAAAATCAGATAGAAGGTGACAGAAGACAATTTGAATTTGGGTGAGGGGTATGCAACGTAATCAAATGTCAAAATAATCTGGAGATGTTTTCTCTGAACATATGTACCCTGATTTATCAATGTCACCCCATTAAAATTAATTTAAAAAAGAAATAGCTAAGTGTTTCAATATAAAAAAAATGTTTACCTGAAACCTATGTACTCTTAATGATCAATGCCACCCCGTTAAATTTAAATTTCTAAATAATTTTAAAAAAACAGACCATGGGGAACATTTTAAGGTTATTTTCTGAAGCAGATTTTTTTTTCTCTGAATTACTTGGGTAAAAAAGGGAAAGCAGTTTTTAAGTGAAGTTGTTAGACTGCTCTACATTTGATTAACAACCATTTAGTTCTGACAAAAGTTAATTCAGTGAGATTATTGAGTCTTATTTTAAGAAATGGCAGTGCAGATGGGCTTTTAAAGTGAGGTTTATACTATTGGAATGAGCAATTAGTAAATAAGGTTATAAGCAAACACCTTATGAAAGTAGAAAAAAATACAAAGGTTGATAAACATAGCAAATTAAAACTTAGTTTTGACTTTGCAAGAAGGTTAGTTGAGAAAACTTCCAGATATAAGGCTTTGCTGAAATAAGAGAAAGTAGTTATAATTTGATCGATTTTTATTTTCAGTTTGACTATTTTTTATGATATTTTTGGTTGCTTAGATAAATACTTATGGGTATACACACATAGTTTTTGAAAAGCAAACTTTTAAGACAATTAACTGAATTAGAGTCCTATATTCACAATCAGGTATTGTGATTTTTATTGAAATCATTTTTTTCATAAAATTATTCTTATATTTATTAAAGAGACTGTGTTAAGTTCAGTTTTGATTTTACCTGATTATTTGTATAAAGATAACAAGAATAGTAATTAATTACATAGACTTTTTAAATTTTGCTTTGTTGGAGTTTTGTAAAGAATATTTAGATTAAATTTTAACTATCCTCTCAGGGCAAACAAATCAGGTCCCACAGTTGCCGTTAGGCTTTGTCTGCAATACCTATAAGTTTGAGTAGATTTCTTAAGTTTTTGAAGTTCACAAAATTGCCTTGATGTCCCTTTCTTAATATTTTTCAGTAAAGTAACCTCTGCTTTTTGCCTGGCCTGATGGTCATGAACCATGTAAGTAAATAAGGTATTATGCAATTTAGTGGGATTTTACCAGTTTTCAAAGTTAACTTCAATTCCTGAAGACTTTCTAGTGATAAAGCTTAGGCATGTCTCTTTAGAAATGACATTTTCAGTCCAAGTTTTGGTTAATAAACCTATAATTGAAAACTGGTCTTATGTGTTCTCCTTAAAAAGAACAAATTTTTAATTGATTTATGCAAATAAACATATTACCATGACACATATATTAAGAATTGCCAAATTTGGGAGAGATCAGGTAGGGATAAAACTACAAAGCAAAAGGAAACTTCTTTTTTTAACAGTAAAAAGAGACCAAACTTCAATTTTGTATTAGACAGCTAAGAAGTAAGTAGTTAGCATTCTTTAGATTAGCAAATACATTTTGTAAACTTTAAGAGGCATATTTTTATGAGACACATATTATAAAACAAAACATACATTTGAAATAGGTTTAAATAGTTTTATTAGATGGCTAAGGCTTTTCTTTTGAAAAATTGCATATTGTGAGGCAGTTTCCAAATTTGGAGCCTTTTTTAAGTCCAACATTATGAAGGGCACATGAATTTGGGTGATTTCTACAGCCCCTTCTGCTACTTCCTCTAGAGGGCAGAGGAGGCTCGGCTCCAGACACTTATTAAGACAGTATGTAAGAGAATATTATGAAGGAGTATGTAAGAGCAAATAAGCAGATCATACTGAGATTTGGGGTTCTGAATCTGTGGATGAAAAAGTTTATTGCTTATCTTCAGGCAAGAGAAAATGCCTTTCCTGTTAAAGAAGAGGAAATTTGGTAGCTTAGGTAGAGATGGGTGTCACCAAACTTCCCTAGCTTGGAATCACATGGTCAGTGCCTAAGTTTTACATGTGAATACCTTGTGAGAACTGCTTGGTGCATGAGACCAGTAAGTTGTGGCTGCCCTGCCCAGTGACACTGGGTCCCCAAGTTGCAGAGAGAGGGAGACAAATTGGGGTAGTGAGGCTACACATCCATGTCCATGTGGAATGCAGTTTGGCTGGACCTGGCAGCAGTTGTAGGATGCCCCATGTTGGGCACCATCGGATGTAAGTTCTGATGCCGGTTGAAGTGGGGTTTGTGTTCACTGTTGCATAAAAAGCACTTTATTATACCTACACTTAGAGAAGCTTAGGTTTTTGCAGTAATATTTATTTGAAACTGAAATAGAAGTTTGTTTATAGGCTTTCAGTGTTTCATCTCCCTCTGTCTTGCCAATGAAAATGTTCAGTCTTGTCTTCATGAAGTCCAGTATAAAAAAAAAAAAGTCCAGATATTTTTTACCATGGTTTTGCCCATATTAGAGCTTAGTCCTGTCCAGTCACTGCTCAAAGTTTGTACTTGGGAGATCATCCAGCTGCCAGACCATACATCATGGGAGCAAACATAGCTAATGTATTTACAGGAGAGAAGGTAAGAAGGGCTGGATCTCTCTTAAGCCTGTGTTTATATTTTTGGGCTGGGAAAGACTAGGTTTCCTTATGTTAACCAGTAAGTTTTTATTTTTAATTTTGAAGGTTTGTGTTGATTCCTCCTACTAACCATAATCAGGCCCTTTTTCTGAAGCAGGTTTCTCAGGTGTTAATAAATATGATGTCCAATTCCCTTTGTTCTGTTTCTCCATTAACATTTAGCTATCTACCTACATTAACAGCTGAACTAGAATTTAAGTCCACTTCCGGCTAATTCTAGAGCCAAAGCTATTAACTGCAACACAATACTTCTTCTTAAGGTTTAAGATTCAAATGTAGGTTGTCTTTTACTACCTATGCATTCTTTGACAAGTCAGAGCCACATCTTTAAAATACAAACAATAATACTAACCATGAAAGCTGTTATATGAAATAGCAGTGGTAATTGTAAAGTTTTGAACATATAAAACCCCTGATAACTGCTAATTTTTCTTAAGGTAAGCACATGGTGATACATGAGCTCCTAATGATTAAACAGCATGATGTTTTAAGTGCCTAGCCATGATCCTGACCAAGCAGTGAGATATGAGAGTTTAGAAACTGTCTAGGTGAATCTTGAGCACCTAGAGCTAAAATTGACACATACTATTAATAAATTTTAAATGAATGCATTACATTAATAATAATTTATAAATACTTCCTTATAATGGCATGAATGAACATATGGTATCTCAGATTAACATTTTTTGAAATGGGGGAAGGTAAAGGAAAAAGAAAAATGCAGTTATGAAGACATTAATGACTTGTGAGAGCTAACCAGCTAATCCTCTCATCATTCAATCCATTAGGATGATTTGTCAAATTTACCCTTTAAAATCTATCTTGGATCTATACATGGCCAATAGGCATATGAAAAAATGTTCAACATCACTAATCATTAGAGAAATGCAAATTAAAACAACAGTGACAGAGCACCTCACACCTGTCAGAATGGCGTTCATTAACAAAACAACACACAATAAGTGCTGGTGAGGGTGTGGAGAAAAAGGAACCCTCCTGCACTGCTGGTGGGAATGCAGACTTTTGCAGCCACTGTGGAACACAGTATAGCGTTTCCTCAAAAATTTAAGATGGAACTTCCTTTTGACCCAGCTATTCCACTATTAGAAATATATCCTAAGAATACCAAATCACTGATTCAAAAAAAGATATGCACCTCATGTTTACTGCAACATTGTTTACAATAACCAAGATCTGAAAACTGCCCAAGTGTCCGTCAGTGGATGAGTGGATTAAAAAGCGGTGGTCCATATGCACAATGAAATACTATATGGCCACAAAAAGAAGGAAATCTTACCTTTTATGAGGGCATGGAAGGACATGGAGATTATTATGCTATGTGAATCAAGCCAGTCAGAGAGAAACAAATATCATATGGTCTCACTTATATGTGGGATCTAATGAACAAAGTGAACTGAAGAATGAAATAGAGGCAGAAATGAGATCACAGGGACCATAGGGACAGCTGTCAGAGGGAAGGGGGCTGAGGGTATGGGATAAGAGAAGGTAAAGGAATTAGTGAAATTATATATATATAACATAGATATAGATATAGATAACAGGACAGCAAATCCCAGAAAGAAGAGGGACGGAGTTAGGGGGAAGGGGCAAAATGGGTGTAAATAGGGACAGGGGGTAGGGGGAGAGGGTGTTGTATTCGGGCCACTTGAACTCATGTTAACACAATAAATTTAAATTAATATAAAAGAAAAGAAAAAAATATATATCCTGAACATCACCACTTCTCACCACCTTCAGTATCCTTGGCCTAATTGTCTTCTCTTGCCAGGACAACTGCAATAGTAGCCTTCTTCCAGATCCCTCTGCTGCTATTGTTATTCTCCTAAAATCTCTTCTCACAGAAACCAGACTGATCTTTTATAAAATAGAAAGTCCTAAAGACTCAATCAAAAATCTACTAGATCTAATAAATGAATTTTTGAAATTAGCAGGATATAAAATTAGTATTCAGAAATTGGTGGCATTTTTATACTCTAATAATTAATTATCAGAAAGAGAAATTAAGAAAACAACTTTGGATCTGGCCAGTTGGCTCAGTGGGAAAGCATCAGCCTGGCATGTGGAAACCCTGGGTTCAATTCCTGGTCAGGGAACACAAGTGAAGTGAACATCTACTTCTCCACCCCTCCATCTACCAGTTCTCTGTCTATCTCTCTCTTCCCCTCCCACAGTCATGGCTTTGATGGAGCAAGTTCTTGATCCCAGGCACTAAAGATGGCTCCAAGGCCTCACTTCAGGTACTAAATTGGCTCAGTTGCTGAGCAATAGAACAATGTCCCCAGATGGACAAAGCATTGCCCTGTAAGGGCCTTGTCAGGTGGATCCCAGTCAGTACACATGCAGGAATCTTTCTGCCTCCCTGCTTCTCACTTAAGAAAAACTGCAAAAAAAGAAATAAAGAAAACAACCTTATTTACTATTGCAATTAAATTTAGGTAACTAAGGATAACTTATAACAAGGAAGAAAGGGACTTGTACTCAGAGAATTATAAGATGCTGAAGAAAGAAACTGAAGAAGATACAAAGAATTAGACAGATAGACCATGTCCATAAACAGAGAAAATTAACATCATTAAAGTGTCCACTACCCAAAGCAACCTACAGATTCAAAACAATTCCTAACAAGATACCAACAGCATATTTCACAGAACAAAGACAACTGTTCATATATATATATTAGCATAATATATATAATATGTATGTGTGTATCTATATATCTATATATATATATATATACTTATATATAGATATAAAAGAAAAGACCCTGAAAAGCCTTAGCAATTTTGATAGAAGAAAACAAAGTTAGAGATGTCAAAATACCTAATATCAAACTATATACAAGGTCATTTTAATCAAAACAACATGGTATTGGCACAAGAAGAGGCATATATAGTAGATCAATAAAAAATAAAGAACACTGAAATAAACTCATGCCTTTATGATCAAAAGAGGAAAGAACATCCAATATGGTAAAGACAATCTCTTAAATATATGGTATTGTAATAAATTGGGCAGATACATGCAAAGAAAAAATAAAACTAGACAACTGACTTACACCATACACAAGAATAAACTCAAAATAGATTAAAGACTTAAACATAAGTATCAAAACCATAAAAATCCTGGAAGAAAACATAAAATATTGTTTCTCATAACAATATTATTGCTGATATATCTCCTTGGGCAAAAGAAACAGAGGGAAAAGTAAACAAATGTGAGTACATCAAACTAAAAAGTTTTTGCAGCACAAGAAAATATTAACAAGAAAAAAAGGGAATGTATGAAATGGGAGAATGTATTTCACAATGATACATCTGCTAAGAGGTTCATATTCAAATCATATAAAAAACATACTGCTCACCAACAAGAAGAGAACTCAAGTAAAATATGTGCAAAGAACCTGAATGACACTTCTCTGAAGACAACATACAGATGGCCAATATATATATTAAAAATGCTCAATGTCACTAACAGAGAAATTAAAATTAAAACACAATGAGATATCACCTCACACCTATCAGAATGGTTATCATCAATAAATCAACAAACGACAAGTGTTGGTGATGATGTGTAAAAGGGCACCCTTGTGCACTGTTGCTGAGAATACAGAGTTATGCAGCTACTGTGAAAAACAGTATGGAGTTTCTTCAAAAATATAAAAATGTCCGGGGAGTGACATCAGAGAAATGGTGCCGTGAGAGGTGCTCCCAAAACCTCTCCCTGAAATTTCAACAAATTCAACAACTAGAGACAGAAAAACAATCAAAGGAGCATCTGAAATACACATATATCAAACAAAGGTACAATTGTGCAAAAAGATGGCTGAATATATAATCCACTCTGAAGGAAATAGGACAGATAATGGAGTATTCCACTTTTCTCACTGAACTGAGGAAGGGCTGCTTTTACTTGGAACTAAGAGGAAAGGAGGCCTGGAGGCATGAAAAAAGCTAAGGCAGAGACGTTCAAGCCAAGGAGAGAGTGTGCCCGCGGCTCAGCCCACGTGGAGCTAATGCCAGTCACAGACCCCAGCAGAGGTGGGCACGCAGTTGCCTTGTTTACTCCCAGTCTCCCAATCAGAGAGCGCAAGCAGTGTGCAAATGGATCCATCTGGAGCCTCAAGGATGGACACCGCATTCCAGGATGGAGGGGCTGGGTTGGAGACTGTCAGCAGTGGCCCTTGCATAGGCTGTGACCAGAGTTTCTGTATAATCCCGGTTCCCCACACAGCAGCATGCGGGAAGTGCACGGAGAGTTGACTTTCTTATGGGCACAGTGACTCTGCCAGCCATACAGGCGAACAAAGCACATTCCCAGGAAAGAGAACTGAGAAAGTGGTGGGAGGAAGGGTGCACAGACAGTCTCTGGAGAGAAAATCCACTGAGTGCTGAAAGGTGCCTAATCTACAGTCTGCTCACCTCCCGGCAGGTGTATGCTGGTGGCTCTGGCTGACAAAGCCTTCTTTTTCAGGCCTGCAATTTAAAGGGACCTGGAGGAGGGACTTGATAGTTCTCAGGGCCTCTTGCTTGGCAGGCAGTGGCTGGGGCATCTTCCTGACATCCAATATAGATTACAAGGTGCAAAAAGCCTGAAGAAAGTAGACTTGTGGAACGCTGAGGCATACTAGACATTCCGGAAGCTCATAGAAAGACACCTGAAAAGCAATCGGCTCCCAGCCCTGCCTGATTATGCTGGCGGCTCTGGCTGGCAAAGCCTTACCCAGAACCCTGATTTGAGCAGGAATAGAAGGGGGATTTAGCAGCTCTTAGAGCCTCTCCCTTACCAGGCGGTGACTGGGGCAACTTCACAGCTGAATCCCCAGGCTGCTAGTTCAGGAAGGAGAGATTTAGGAAGAGGCTCAGGGAAAATGGATACTCTTATTGTAGGAGCCTCAAAACGCTGACAAGCCCTGCCTACCAATGGGACCCAGGCCTAGTTTATGTCATCACCATAGTGACACATCAACTGCAAATCTCAGCCTAAGAGTGCCACAGGGTCAGAACCTGGGGTACAGCACCACCAGCCAAAAAGAGAGAGAAGAAAGAAAAAGGAAGAAGATAACTTCTCAAAACAAGAAAAAATCTACAGTCTTTATAACTTTTTCTATTTTTTTCTTGTACTTATTATCTTTTCTTTTTCTTTTCCACCTTGGTCATTTTATCCTCTTTCCATTTTATTCTTTTCTTTTCATTTTGAATTTTATTACTCATAGGTGTTACATTTTCCATTCTTTTTTTTATAAGTGTTATATTCCAAAAACCTTACTCAACTTTTTTTCTTTTTTTTTAACTCTTTCTCTCTTTCTTTTTGTTTCTTCTTTTCTCTTTTACTTGTTCTCTCATTCAAATCTCACCTATAAAACAAATTATTTTATTATGGATTCAAATTTTTTCTTTATGGCATTTTGTGTGCTTTTTACTTCACTTTTTATTTCTTTAGCATTTCCCCCAACTCTGCAATTTTATTCTATGTCTTTTTGTTCCACTCAATACAATAGAATTTTCATTTTTCACTGTATTTTTTTCTTTTTTCTCTTTTTTCTCTTTCTTTTTTCTTCTCTTTTCTTACACTATTTCTCTCATTCAACCATCATTTACAAACAAATTATTTTATTCTTGATCCAAATTTTTTCCTTGTGATGTTTTGTGGTATCTTTCCCTGCTCGTAGCCTCCTTGACACCTCCCTCCAAACGAGGCCTTCTCTTCTAGCTATTTTTGTTCCACTTAGCACAATTGAATTTTCAGTTTTTCACTGCTATTTCTCAAAATTTTTGTTTCTTTTTTAATCAACTCTTATTAGTGTTATTAAAATACCACTCTCAAATGCCACTAAGGAAAAAAAAATTAAATATCATGAATATAAAAGACAGAGATATAGCTCAGATAGATGAGGAAAAATCTACAGAAAAAAGTTTCAATAGATTGGAAACCTTGGAGTAAAATGACAGAATTTAAAAATTAAAGTCCTAAAAATACTCATGGATATACAAGAAAGCACAGAAAGGCAACTTAGAGAGCTCAAAAATCAATTCAATGAACAGAAAGAATACATCACAAAGGAAATTGAAACTATGAAAATGAAACAGAGATAAAAACAGAGATATTATCAACAGATTTCTCAGCAGAAAATCAACAAGCTAGAAGAGAGTAGACCCCAATATTTAAAGTTATGAAAGAGAAAAACTTCCAGCCAAGAATACTATGCCCATCAAAGTTATCCTTCAAATACAAAGAAGAAATAAAAACATTCAGATACAGAAAAGATGAGAAAATTTTTCACCAGAAAACCCCCAATTTAGGAAATACTAAAGGGGGTTTTTCAACAAGATACAAAGAACAAAACAAAACAAAACTACAAGTAAAACCTCCATCAAGATCGCAATAAAAACAAGATTAATCTGTGACAACAAAAACAAAAAAGGGGAGAGAACAAAGATAACAGTAGCAAAGGAGGATGGAGTGCAGAAGCACTCATGAGATAATGCATTACAATGAACATGATATTTTCCCTTTCTATCACTTAAAGGTAACCATTCCTGAAAAAAACACCACGGAAGCACATGGCTTGAAAAAAGAAGTAACAGAGGAAAGAAGTATGGATTACAACCAAACAAAAACAAATGATCGAAAAATAAAAAAGAAAAACCAAACAAGATACAAAACTATCAGAAAGCAATATATAAAATGGCAATAAGAAATGCTCAAATATCAATAATTACACTAAACATAAATGCATTGAACTCACTAATAAAAAGACACAGAAAAGCTGAGTGGATTAAAAAAAAAATTCAACCATATGCTTCCTACAAGAAACACATCTAAGCTACAAGAATGAAAACAAATTCAAAGTGAAAGTTCGGAAAAAAATACTCCAAGCAAACAACATCCAAAGAAGAAAAAAAAAGCCAATGTAGCCCTGGCCGGTTGGCTCAGCGGTAGAGCGTCGGCCTAGCGTGCGGAGGACCCGGGTTCGATTCCCGGCCAGGGCACACAGGAGAAGCGCCCATTTGCTTCTCCAACCCTCTGCTGCACTTTCCTCTCTGTCTCTCTCTTCCCCTCCCGCAGCCAAGGATCCATTGGAGCAAAGATGGCCCGGGCGCTGGGGATGGCTCTGTGGCCTCTGCCTCAGGCGCTAGAGTGGCTCTGGTCGCAACATGGCAACACCCAGGATGGGCAGAGCATCGCCCCCTGGTGGGCAGAGCGTCGCCCCATGGTGGGCGTGCCGGGTGGATCCCGGTCGGGCGCATGCAGGAGTCTGTCTGACTGTCTCTCCCTGTTTCCAGCTTCAGAAAAAATGAGAAAAAAAAAAAGCCAATGTAGCAATATTCATATCTAACAATGCTGACTACAAAACAGCTAAGGTAATCAGAGACAAAAATGGTCATTTTATAATGATAAAGGGGATATGGAATCAAGAAGACATAACACTTCTTAATATATATGCACCAAACCAAGGAGCACCAAAATATATAAAGCAGCTACTGACTGACCTAAAAACAAAAACAAAAAAAAAAAAATACAATCATACTTGGAGATCTCAATACACCACTGATGGCTCTAGATTGTTCATCCCAACAGAAAATCAATAAAGAAATATTGACCTTAAATGAAACACTAGAATTGGATCTAAAAGACATTTCATCCCAAAGTGCCAGAGTATACATTTTTCTCTAGTGTAAAATGAACATTCTCAAGAAAGGACCATATTTTGGGCCACAAAGATAACATCAACAAATTCAGAAAGATTGAAATTATACCAAGCATATTTCCTGACCATAAAGCTTTGAAAGTAGAATTCAACTGCAAAAAAGAGGTAAAAAAAAAAACCACAAAAACGTGGAAACTAAACAACAAAATTCTAAAATATGAGTGGGTCAGAGAAGAAATAAGCACAGAGATCAAAAGATACATACAGACCAAAGAAAATAACAATACGACATATCAGAATATCTGGGATGCAGCAAAAGCAGTAATAAGAGGGAAGTTCATATTACTACAGACCTATATGAACAAACAAAAGAAAGTCCAAGTAATCCACTTAACTTCACATCTTAAGAAACTAAAAAAAGAAGTACAAAGACAACCCAAAACCAGCAGGAAAAAGAAATAATAAAAATCAGAGCAGAAATAAATGAATTAGAAAACAGAAAAAACTATAGAAAAAAATTAATAAAACAAGGAGCTGGTTCTTTGAAAAGATTAGCAAAATTGACAAACCTTTGGCAAGACTCACCAAGGAAAAAAGAAAAGGACTCATACAAAAAAAATCCAAAATGAAAGAGGAGAAATCACCACAGATATTATAGATATACAAAGAATTATTGTAGAATACTATGAGAAACTATATGACACCAAATTTAACAATCTAGAAGAAACGGATAAGTTTCTAGAAAAATACAATCTTCTTAGACTTAGTCATGAAGAAGTAGAAAGCCTAAACAGACCCATAAGCAGAGAGGAAATAGAAACAACTATCAAAAACCTCCACAAAAATAAAAATACAGGGCCAGATGGGCTATACTAATGAATTCTTTCAAACATTCAAAAAATACTTGGTTCCTATTATACCTAAAGTCTTCCAAAAATTGAAAAAGAAGCAATGCTGCCAAACACATTTAATGAGGTCAACATAACCCTCATACTGAAACCTGGCAAGAAAAACACAAAAAAAGAAAACTACATACCAATATCTCTAATGAATACAGATGCTAAAATACTAAATAAAATACTAGCAAATTGAATACAACACATATTATAAAAATAATTATCATGATTAAGTGAGATTCATCCTGGAATCACAAGGATGGTTCAACATACGTAAAATGTTTAACGTAATACACCATATCAACAAAGAAATAGATGAACTTATCAATAGATGCAGAAAAGGCATTTGATAAAATACATCATTTTATGTTTAAAACACTCAAAAAATGGGTATAGAAAGACAATATTTCAACATAATAAAGGCCATTTATGATAAACCATCAGCTAACATCATATTAAATGGCATAAAACTGAGGATTTTTCCCCTAAAATCAGGAAAAAGACAAGGTTGTCCACTCACTCCAATCTTATTCAATGTAGTGCTAGAAGTTCTAGCCAGAGCAATCACACAAGAGAAAGAAATAAAAGTCATTCACATTGGGAAAGAAGAAGTTAAGGTTTCACTTTTTCAGATGATATGATCATATATATTAAAAACCCCAAAGACTCCACAAAAAGACTACTAGAAACAATAACACAAAATAGTAAGGTCACATGATACAAAATTAATATACAAAAGTCCATTGCCTTTCTACATGCGAACAATAAAATATCAGACAATGAGATAAAAAAAATAATTCCTTTCATGGTTGCAACAAAAAAAATACCTAGAAATAAACATAACAAACAATGTACAGGACCTATATAATAAAAACTACAAAGCATTGTTAAGGGAAATCATAAAAGATATAATAAAATGGAAAAAATATTCTTTGTTCTTGGATAGGAAGAATAAATATAGTCAAAATGACTATATTACTCAAAGCGATATACAAATTTAATGCAATTTCCATCAAAATTCCAATGTCATTTTTTAAAGAAAGGGGGAAAAATCATCAGGTTTATAAGGAACTGTAAAAAAAAACCCTCCAATTAGTCAAAGCAATCCTCAGGAAAAAGAACGAAGGTGGAAAACTGGAAAGCCACATGCAAAAGAACAAAACTCGACTACAGTTTGTCCCCTTGTACTTAAATTAATTCAAAATAGATGAAAGATCTAAATATAAGACCTGAAACTATTAAGTACATAGAAGAAAAAATATATACTAATCTCATGGACCTTGGTTATGAAGAGCATTTTTGAATTTGACTCCAAAGGCAAGGGAAGTGAAGGCAAAGATAAATGAATGAGACCACATCAGACTAAGAAGTTTTTGCTCAGCAAGAGAAACTGACAACAAAATAAACAGACATCCAACTAAATGGGAGTTCATATTTTCAAACAATAGCACAGATAAGGGCCTAATATCCAAAATATACAAAGAACTCATAAAACTCAACAACAAACAAGCAAACAATCCAATAAAAAAATGGGAAGAGGTCATGAACAGACACTTCTCCCAGGAAGAAATACAATGGCCAACAGATATATGAAAAGATGCTCATCTTCATTAGCTATTAGAGAAATGCAAATCAAAACTACAATGAGATACCACCTCATACCTGTTAGATTAGCTATTATCAACAAGACAGGTAATAGCAAGTGTTGGAGAGGCTGTGGAGAAAAAGGAACCCTCATCCACTGTTGGTGGGAATGTAAAATAATACAACCATTATGGTAGAAATTACGGTGGTTCCTCAAAAAACTAAAAATAGAACTACCATATGACCCAGAAATCCCTCTACTGGGTATATATCCCCAAAACTCAAAAACATTGGTACCTAAAGACACATGCAACCCCATGTTCATTGCAGCATTGCTCACAGTGACCAAGACATTAAAACAACCAAAAAGCCCTTCAGTAGATGACTGAATAAAGAAGGTGTGGTACATATATACTATGGAGTATACTCAGCCATAAGAAATGATGACGTCGGATCAGTTACAACAACATGAATGGATCTTGATAACATTAAACGGAGTGAAATAAATAAATCAGAAAAAACTAAGAACTGCATGATTCCATACATAGGTGGGACATAAAAACAAGACTAAGAGACATGCACAAGAGTGTGGTGGTTACTGAGGTGGGGTCAGGGGAGGGAGGAGAGGGAGAGGGGGGAAGGGAGGGCACAAAGAAAACCAGATAGAAGGTGACAGAAAACAATGTGACTTTGGGTGATGGGTATGCAACATAATAAAATGTCTAAATAACCTGGAGATATTTTCTCTGAACATATGTACCCTGCTTTCTAATGTCACCCTATTAAAATTAATTTTAAAAAAAGCTTTGGTACATTTACAAAATGGAATACTACTCAACCATAAAAACAGAAATCTTACTGTTTTCAGCAATATGAATGGATCTGTAGATTATTATGCTAAGTGAAATAAGTTAGTCAGAGAAAGACAAATACCATATGAGCTCACTTATATGTGCATTCTAATGAACAAAATAAACTGATGACCAAAATAGAAATGGAAGGATGAATACATGGAACAGACTGACAGCTCTGGAGGGGAGGAAGTATTTGGCATTATATGTTCCAACCACCTCCAAGTGTCTTTATAAAGCCATCAACAGCAGCCTGGACAAAGTTGTAAATGATCCTTTTTGTTCTTAGGATTTCCTGACATATCAGGTGCAACTCACCTCCTTAACTTTCATGCCAATTACTACAAAAGTGCCTGGCCAGGCAGTGGCATAATTGATAGAGCATCAGTATGGGATGCAGAAGACCCAGGGTCAAGACCCCGAGGTCACCAATTTGAGTGCAGGCTCATCTGGTTTGAGCAAAAGCTCACCAGCTTAGACCCAAGGTCACTGGCTTGTGTGAGGGGTTACTCTGTCTGCTAAAGGTCTATGGTCAAGGCACATATGAGAAAGCAATCAATGAACAGCTAAGGTGTCACAACAAAGAATTGATACTTCTCATCTCTCTCCCTTCCTGTCTGTCTGTCCCTATCTGTCCCTCTCTCTGGCTCTCTCTCTGTCTCATTAAAAAAACAACAACAAACAACAACAATTACTACAAAAGTGTAAGGGTTGACTCATAGCCAAATACAGTCTGGGATACCGGAGGATGCCTCCACCTACAGGACAGCTTTTCCAGTGGTACAAATCTAAAGTTGCATTTCATAACTGTTGCCTCTGAAATGATCATTTTTGGAATTTTCCTTTATCATTTCTTCATAAAACTAAGGTTCTCCAGAATAGATATTTAAGCTATGGAAAATTATTTTAAGGGAATATGAAGGATTTTACTAGGTCAAGTGTTTTCCAGCTATTTCTGTACAAAACATGTTAATAGAAAACAGACTGCCTTTTATAAGAAAGGAAAAGAATATAAAAGTGGAATGGACAGGAGTCATAATGTATCTCTGCCTTTTTTCTTCAACCTTATTTTCTGCTAGAATCATACATACATATATACATATTTATTCATCTTAGTTCTGAAAGTAAGAGCTAGTTTCCTCTCATCCTACTCTGTAAGTCCCATTGTTTTTTTTTTAAGTATATTTGATTTATGGCCTTCTAGCTTTGGGGTGTTAATTTCTAGTAACTGTGAACTT
This sequence comes from Saccopteryx leptura, assembly GCF_036850995.1. Lineage (NCBI taxonomy): Eukaryota > Metazoa > Chordata > Mammalia > Chiroptera > Emballonuridae > Saccopteryx > Saccopteryx leptura. The sequence continues at coordinate 69,490,859 of NC_089516.1, read as the reverse complement.
AGTATCTTTTGAGAATTCTATTTTGTCTAAAAAACTTTGATTGTCAAAATTTTTTAATTGAAACTCACCTGTGTGTGTAGCTCCTATGCATGAGTGCTAGCTTTTATTTGGGGACATAATTAATAAATTTACTGGTATATTCCATTTTCTTTGGCAAAATCATACATCTTCTGGTCTTCAGATTAAAAAACAAACAAAAAGCGCTCACTAGTTCGCTCAGCGGTGAAGTGCCAGCCCAGCATGTGGAAATCCCGGTTCAATTTCTAGCCAAGGCACACAGGAAAAGTGCCCATCTGCTTTTCCACACTTCCTTCTTTCCTTTATCTCTATCTCTCTTCCCCTCCCCACAGCCAAGGCTCCATTGGAGCAAAGTTGGCCCAGGTGCTGAGGATGGCTCCTTGGCCTCTGCCTCAGGTGCTAGAATGGCTCTGGTTGCAAAGGAACAACAGCCCTGGATGGGCAGAGCATCAGCCCCTGGTGGGGATGCTGGGTGGATCCTGGTCGGGTACATGTGGGAGTCTGTCTCTCTGCCTCCCCCCTGCTTCTCACTTCAGAAAAATACCTAATAATAATAATAATAATAATAATAAACAAAAAAATCACTTTTCCAAAAATTTCTCCAAAGTCAGTTCCTTCCTCTTCTCCCTGCCTCTGCATAAATGTATGCTCCAATTTATTTTCATTTCTATTAAAGTATGAAAATGAGAGGTAAAACAGGATTTTCTGGTTAGGTATGACTGGCCCTGATAATGTAAACTTATTACCTTCCTTCTCTGCTCTCTTTACTGTAGAAATACACACAGATGCCACATCCTCATATTGAACTATAATATCACATTCTTATGAAATCCGTAAAAAAATTCTTAACATATTCATCCATGTCCTTGTTCTCTGCCACCTATTGCCTCTGGACCCTGTTTTGACTCTTTCTATTCCTTCATCTTCACTCAGAAGATGGACTTCTTTGGAGCTCCCCCACACTAAATACTCTCATGGATCCTGTTCATTTTTCTTTTTATTTTGCCAGTTCAGAGGGTAGGCCTTCTATTTTCTTTTAGTTCAAATATTTAACCATAAAATTACCATATCATGCCTTAGCCATTTATCTATTTAAATTTATGTACTTTTAGGCTCAGCTAGAGCTAGGGACAGAGCAAGATAGGAGGTGAAAGAACTGTTTCTGAGAGCCAAACATAGCTGATTCTTATCACAAATGTACATAACTAGGGTCAGGTGGGCTTCCCTATGAAGAAAGATGGACCTGAGTCCAGAGCTTCTAAAACGGAAGGCAAGAGGGAGCTGAAGGAAATTTTCTGGGTTGACTCCACTTTCTGGAAAGAAGCTCAGCTTTATGAATCTTGAACAAAGATGCTAACCCTTCTAGTGTATGGCACCTTTTTTGGTATCTGGAAGGAATAGATGCCATTGTTCATTGCTTTGATTTTACAGATACAGAAACTGAAACAGTGATATGAACTGTCTTACTCAAAGTCACATAGCAAGCAAATGCATCCTTACTAGTGGCAAAGCCTGCAGAAGTGATGGAAGCAGAGACTGAGGTAACTATCTCTCTCTTAGAGTAAGACACTTGTGAAAGAGCAAACAAGGGAATCATTTGCTCTGGCTTCATGAATATATAAATTTCTATCAGGAGTTCAGATTCTAATACAAGTAGATTTTTAAAAGGTCAGAGCAGAATGTAAACTTTGAAGCATCAAATAATACCTCAGGCTTGAGCCCATAAGTTTATGAGTGTTCTTGAGGGAGATGATTCAGTCTGACAGCTTGTATTCAGGGCATTGTTACATGCTCCATCTCTAAGGCTTTCAAGACTAAGACGCAAACAAATAAAAACCTCTTAAAGAAATGGAATGGTAATTTTTATTGTTTAAAAACTTGAACCAGGGACATCTGTAAGTAAAAACTTGTCAATTTAAAATGAACAGCTAATTAAGGCGTTATTACTTATTACTTATTATTGTATTTTTCATACCCAAGCCAAATGAGTTGGACAGACAAGGCCAGAATTTGGGTGTACCCTTGAACAGAATGCATTAGCTGAAATACTTCTCTTTTATGAGACTGTTTCTTCACTTAGAAAATATCTTTCTTTCTTCTCATTGATTAAAGTACAAGTGTTTCAGCAAATCCAAGAGATACAGGGGACATTCCTGGTAACTCTATCAAAGGCCTAAATCAAGGAACAACTCATAGATCATGAAAGCATTCTCTTTGGGGATAAGGGAATGCAGGCTGAGAATTTTTCCTACAGATGGTTATGTATGGAAGTGGTGCCTCAGAGTTTGAGAAGACAAAATGATATTTTCATTTGTGAGGAGTGTGAAATTTAAACAAGACTTAGTGCTGGGTTATCAAATAGGCAGACCAAGTTCATGCTAGAAAAAATAGATAAAATATAAATATATAAACCTTCAATGTAGTCATTATTAAGAAAATTGTGGATTTCCATGCACTTTTTTATGTTTCATTATGGTTTTTGTTTTGAAATATCAATACATATGGGAAGAAGGAATCTTAAAATGTTATCTGTGCTGTGTGCCCTTAAATGTCTTACTCTGGCCCTAGAAAGACACTTAGTATAGATGATGTCTTTTTTGCCTGTTGTTTGGCCTCTACACATTCTATCTCACATGGCTTAATCTTATCTATGAAAAAAATGCAGGTGTTTCATTGCCTTCTTTCTAATCCCAGCTCAAAGGTGGCATTATTAGTTTCATCAGCCTAATATTAGACCCTTGTACTTGCTGCAAGCAAAAATTCATTTAAGGGAAGTGACTTCAAGAATATATTTTGTCCTACCTCCTTGCTCTGAAAGTCAAGGTAAAAGTGCATGAAATTACTTTAATTGAAATTTTAAGAGGCTACTAAACTAATAAGTAGAGGTGGGGCCTCTGGATAGTTTGTTCAGTTTTTGAAGGAAGAGGTAGTACAGTACAAGATTCTCTTGCAGATGGTTCCATTGTCCAAGATTTTTACTAAAAGGAAGTTTTTAAGTCTAACTTAATTTCTCTTGCTGATATTTTGATTCATTTCCATTTCCTGTGTTTTAATTAATAAAATATTTTATAAATTTATTCTATATTATAAGAGGAAGGTGGTTATATTAGAATTTTTCTCTGTCAAATGGTCCCTGAATAACCAAATTAAGACGTGTCTTTACTCTAGGCATCAACTTCCTCATCTGTAAGTCAAAATAAACAATGCTTTACTCAAACAGTTGGTGTGACCATTCAGTGATGAAGCAACTACAGAAAGAGTGTGCATCAGTTTCTGACATATAATTGGTATATTCACCACACTGGATTTTAATCCATACTGTAGTTTTCTTTGTCTGCATTCCTCATTATCCATCTTATTCATTTGTATTAATTAATTTAAGTGTTTTACTTTTCTGTAAAAGAGTTCAATTTAAAACATGACAACATGAAGTCTTAATTGTCCGGTAATAGGCAGATGAAATCAGAGAAAAGGAGAGTGCTTTCACTACTTTTATTTTCCCCTAGGGAATAGAAATAAATGCAGAGTTGACACTTAAAGAAAAGATTGAAGGCATTGTTCTACAGAAGGAAAAGGTGAGAGAACATAACAATTGCTTAGGGGATTCAGAAAACTATATCAGCAAAGTTGAGTTAGTGTTAACAGTGGCATAGGGCCTCCAGCCAACTCAATGTTACCTTAGTTTATACAAAAGTTGTGTGAGGCACAAAATAAGAAAGATGGTCATGTTGCTTTACTCTGCTTTGTTTAGACTCTCTGTAGTGTTATACAATCAGTTCTGAGATGTGTATACTTATCTTTTTTTTTCTCAAAATGTGCAGTATTTATGCTAAATGATTTGAAAAATACATGGAAAGATACATAAGACAATAAACCCATGATTGCTGATATACCATTATTAAAGTAGTTGTAAATTTCCTTTTGTTCTATGAAGATATATATAACAAAGTATTTGAGGTTACATAGCATTTAATTTTCTGTAATAGCTTTAAAACAGCTTTTATACTGAACATATTTTAAGCATTCCTCCATGTAGATAGTCTTCAAAATCATAATTTTAATGGCTTCAAAAATACTGCAATGTACTATAGAAATGATTCCTGAAAGTATAGGTGGGTACACAATACAATGTACAGATAATGTATCAGAATTGTACACTTAAAAATATATAATTTTATTAACCAATGTTGGTTAATGTCACCCCAATAACTTTAATAAAACTAAAACTAAAACACTACATTGTGAAATATTGTCCATAAATCAGATTGTATTTCTAATTATTTCCTTATAATACTTTCCTACAGTTATAATTACTGAGTCAATTGGTATGAGCATTTTTAAAGTAGAGAAAGTAACAAAATCAGCCATTATGGGAGCTGGCATTTAGTTTTATCCATACTTAATTTACAAGGCCTTGTGCTAAGTACTTGGAAAACAAAAACAAATCAAATCTTATTCTTGCTATCAAGAAACCTCAGTATAGAAGGAGTATTATATAAGTAAATGAACAATTTTAAATCAGTATATTTTATCCATAATTAACTTACAAGGCCTTGTGCTAAGTACTTGGAAAACAAAAACAAATCAAATCTTATTCTTGCTATCAAGAAACCCCAGTATAGAAGGAGTATTATATAAGTAAATGAACAATTTTAAATCAGTATATTCGTGGTTATGAAGAAAATGCATGAAATAAAGTAGAATCTTGAAAGAAAAAGTCTCAAAAAGGGTAGAATGAAGGTTTCTCCTAAAATATATTTGGAAGATAAAATACAAATTAAGTTGAGGCACCCTAAGACCTTGTTAACATGGATCCCTGATTAGCTGAACCTTTCTAAAGAAGAAGGGGCAGCAATAATCTTAGCTCAACCAAGAGACATGCCACAGGTCCATAGTAATGATATGGCAAAAAAAAAATCTGCAGAGCCATCAGTAGTTCAGAGTGTGTCAGTATCCAAAGCAGAAGTTGTGTGAGAATGGATGTGTCAGATGAAATGCTATCCATGTTAGATATGTTTGAGTAGTGAGAATGTGAAGTTAGGTAAGATCTACTTTGGTCTTAAGATATTGGTTGTGAAACATAAGAAGAACAGAGGGTAGACAGTGTACTTCTCCAAAAAAATCAAGCATAGTAAGTAGGCTCCAATGGGTACCTATCATTGAAAGATATGGAAAGACAAGCTGGGGGACTTCAAGATCTTTGGCAAGGAGAAAAAAAATGTGAGGAAGACTGCATTACAACTATGTATGGATATCAAAGTTTTATCCTCTGCTCCTAGTTTTCCACAACCAACACCATCTCTTCCACCATCATTAAATTCTCTACAAATGCTGAGTCTATTTCCTTTGAAACACTTCTAAAATTTTTAATAATGTATTTATATGTGAATCTATTTTTTCATTTCTTATATACCTTATTGGCTGGGATCTCTTTTCACGTAAGTAATGATGTTCAGCTCTCTATTCCTAGTCCTACTTAATGCAATTGCACACTCATAATAGACTTCCCTTAAATGATTTTTGAATAAATTAACAATGTATCTATGGCTCAATAGTCCAAAGACACTAAATCTAAGAATCTTGAAAAAAAGAGTCCCAGGCTTGTATATTAGGGAATATCACTTTTTGACTAAGGTATTTATCAGTCAATGACTCAGGTATTGATGAGTATTTTTTATTAAAAATTTTAATTTATTGTGTTAGCATCAATTCAAGTGTCTCACTCAATATAACACTCTCAACCCCCAACAACTTTCCTACTATTACAGCTGCTTTTCCCCAACACACTCCCCCCTGACTTCTTCCCCCCTTTCCCTATGAGAGTTGCTATTCTGTTATCTGTATCTGTGTGTTATGTATATACAGTTTCACTATTCCTTTCACCTTCTCTGATCCCAAACTCTCATCCCCCTTCCCTCTGACAACTGTCCCTCTGCTTCCCATGACCCCCGCCTCTACCCCTATTCAGTTCCTCAGTTCACTGTGTTCATTAATTTCCACATATAACTAAGATTATATGATATTTGTTTTTCTCTGCCTGGATTATTTCACTTAGCATAATAATCTCCAGGTCCATCATACTATCACAAAAGGTAATATTTCCTTCTTTTTAATGGTTGCATAGTATTCCATGGTATTTTGATATATATTATTAAAAACATTAAATATAAAATTTTTCCTTATAACCCAAAATATCAGATAGCCAAATCCTATAGAGCACAGGAAAGGGATTCACACTCTATAGTTAATCAACCTTTCCCTGATTGATTTCCCCATCTTTGACCCTTCTTATCCCTCTATAAAGGGTGAAGAAGGAATAGAGGTGAAAGGTAGGATGGTAAACAGAGATGGGTTTGAGGTGAAAGATGGGTAGGGAGTGTGGTAGGGTAAGAGTAAGGGGTGCAGTAAAGGTGAAGAATGTATTTAACACACACTAATTGGTAATCAACCAATAGTATTTTTACATGTTGAAAATTGCATCCAAATGCTCTGCTTTGTTGCCCTTCTAGTTTAGAAGGATTATCTGGTCACTTTTACCTGTGCTAGAAGACATATTCTGAAGCCTGTGACTGGGTTTGAGGTAAAGTCCTGAAGGGCAATAGGAGAAGTATAGGTGTTCCTGAGGTTGTTTTTCATGGAATAGGTCACCTTACACAGAATCTTCTCTTTCATGATTCTTCATAACCTTACCAGTTATTAGTTGCTGTTTAAAATAAATAAAAACACATCACTTTAAATAAGAGTTTATTGCCTGACCAGGTGGTGGTGCAGTGGATAGAGCATCGGACTGGGATGTGGAGGACCCAGGTTCGAGATCCCGAGGTCGTCAGCTTGAGTGCAGGCTCATCTGGTTTAAGCAAAAGCTCACAAGCTTGGACCGAAGGTCGCTGGCTCGAGCAAGGGGTTACTTGCTCTGCTAAAGGCCCACGGTCAAGGCACATATGAGAAAGCAATCAATGAACAACTAGGGTGTTGCAACAAAAAACTGATGATTGATGCTTCTCATTTCTCTCCATTCCTGTCTGTCTATCCCTCTCTCTGACTCTTTCTCTGTAAATAAGAGTTTATTCCTGTTATAACACAACCCCCACAATGAGATCCAGTCAATAAAATTGGCATAAATGATTTAAGTGTAACCTTATCTGTATCTTTAAGGTGAAATATAGTTTAATGGGAATAATCTAAAGACTGCACTTCAAACTCTTACTCCATCACATTTAGCAGTGGTGAAGTCAATTCACACCTATGAGCCTTTTATTCTCATCTGCAAACAAGCTAATAATCATATCCTCCTGGATGTTTATAAGGATTAAGTTAAAATAAACAATGTTTCTAAAATCTGTAGCACAACTTGAAGTACCAAAATTGGTGTTTGTAATTATTTTGATCTCCCCTATACCATGAATAAGTAAATTTGAGCAGAGATTGAAGTTTCATTTTAAAACAGAGTCTTAAATATAAAGGTAGAAGCTAACCAAATTGTATAAGTGGGACTGGGCCAGGGAGTAGAAGGCCTGTGTAATAAAGGTAATTGACCTAGTATTAAGCAAAAGAATAGAGAATATTTATCAACCTCAAACTTTGGCTTTTTAAAAAAATTTATGGCTTCTTACATAGGTTTTTAACAGAAGTAAAATTAAGATTTTCATGGCTTTGGATCATATGGAAAGGAGCTACCCTGTGCTCTATAGGATTTGGCTGTGGAAAGGAGGTACCCTGAGTTTTCTAGAGAAACTATGGTAAGATGCTGCCACCTAAAATCTCAATAGTAAATAACTGACAGAGAGTTGATGTCTTCCTAACACTAAAACTTTAGTAAGAAGATTGAGAAAATGTGCCTTATATAGAATATAATGCAAAGAAACCTATTTAAATTTTATTTTATCTGAATGATAGATGCTGGAAGCATATATTCTGACTTAGGTTAAAAATCATTATTGTCTTGGGACTCAAGATACATAGGTTATAATCTTGTGTCTCGCAGTGAACTTGAATTACGGCCTCTTCATGTCATCCACAAAATGAGCATAAGAAGATACTACCTAAAAGAAATTACAGATAGAAGAGGAATAAGACTGAAAAATAAACCTAACGCATTAATGAACTATGGCACAAATTTGAGTGGCCATGAATACATGTAATTTGAGTTCTTGGAGAAGAGAAAAACTGCATGATACAAAATAAATAAATAAAGACATAATTGCTAAGACTTTTCCAAAATTAATAATACTATAAAAATCCCAGATCTAAGAAATTCAAGGAACCTCAGGAACAAGAATTAAGAAAACCATAGCAAAGCAACTCATAATAAAATTTCTTAAAACCGGTGATAATAGAGAATCTTAAAAGCAACCAAAGAAAAAATACAGGCAATTTGAAGAGGAAAAAGGAAAAGTTGAACATAACATTTCTTATCAGAAACATTGCCAGTGAGTAGACAAAGAATAAAAACTTTTAAGGTACTGAATGCAAAACATAGTAACTCTCTATCATCATCTGTCATCTATAATTCTTTGCATAGCAAATATGTGTATTAAAAACAATGGTCGGCCCTGGCCGGTTGGCTCAGCGGTAGAGCGTCGGCCTAGCGTGCGGAGGACCCGGGTTCGATTCCCGGCCAGGGCACACAGGAGAAGCGCCCATTTGCTTCTCCAACCCTCCGCCGCGCTTTCCTCTCTGTCTCTCTCTTCCCCTCCCGCAGCCAAGGCTCCATTGGAGCAAAGATGGCGCGGGCGCTGGGGATGGCTCCTTGGCCTCTGCCTCAGGCGCTAGAGTGGCTCTGGTCGCAATATGGCGACGCCCAGGATGGGCAGAGCATCGCCCCCTGGTGGGCAGAGCATCGCCCCTGGTGGGCGTGCCGGGTGGATCCCGGTCGGGCGCATGCGGGAGTCTGTCTGACTGTCTCTCCCCGTTTCCAGCTTCAGAAATGAAAAAAAAAAAAAACAATGGTCACCAATTCCATGCTGTTTTGATAATTGTTGCTTGTAGTATAATTGGAAGTCAAGGACTGTGATGCCTTAGGCTTTCTTCTTTATTCTCAGGATTGCTTTGGCTATTTTGGGTCTTTTGTGGTTTTGTACAAATGTGGTTATATTTCAGTTTTATTTATTCTTAAAATGCCATTGGGATTTTGATGGGAATTGCATTAAATCTGTCAATTACTTTGAGTAATATGAGCATTTTAACTATGTTGATTCTTCTACTCCGTGAACATAGAATATCTGTCCATTTCTTTGTGTCTTTTTCAATCTGTTTAATAATACTTTGTAATTTTCAGTGCATTGTTCATCCTCCTCCTTTGTTAAGTTTATTCCTAGGTATTTTATTCTTTTTATTGCAATTGTAAAAGAAATTATATTTTTATTTTATTTTCTGAAATATTATTGTTAGTATAAAACAGGGGTCCCCAAACTTTTTACACAGAAGGCCAGTTCACTGTCCCTCAGACCATTGGAGGGCCAGACTATAAAAAAAGAACTATGAACAAATCCCTATGTACACTGCACATATCTTATTTTAAAGTAAAAAAAACAAAACAGGAACAAATACAGTATTTAAAATAAAGAACAAGTAAATTTAAATGAACAAACTGACCAGTATTTCCATGGAAACTATGCTCCTTTCACTGACCACCAATGAAAGAGGTGCCCCTTCCGGAAGTGTGGCAGGCGCAGGATAAATGGCCTCAGGGGGCTGCATGTGGCCCACAGGCCGTAGTTTGGGGACCCCTGGTACATAAGAATGTAAAGAAATTTTATACATTGATTTTGTGTCCTTCAACTTTATGATATTTTATTGTTCCTAATAGTTTTTTGATGATCTTTAAGTGGCTTTTGCCAGATAATTGGATAGAGAAGATGTACATATTCACAATGAAATACTATTCAGCCATAAAAAATAAACTACAGTCATTTGTGACAACATGGATGGATCTTGAGAATATCATGCTAAAAAAATAAATCAGAAAAAGTCAAGGACCATCTAATTTTACTCATTTTTGGCATATAAAACTAAAAGCAACAAATTAACAAACAAACATACAAAAACTCATAGAAACAGATAATAGCATTGTGGTTACAAGAGGGATGCGAGGTACTAAAGGTTAATGGGATCAAATATATGGTGACAGAAAAAAATGACTTTGGGTGTTGAGTGTACAATAAAAAATAATGATTAAGTATCATAGAATTGTACATTTAAAACCTATATAATCCTAACCATTGTCACTCCAATAAATTTAATGGGAAAAAAATGTAAACTTCTGGTCCAGATGGTGAAATAAATAAATTTTGTGCATGCTTCTTCCTAAAATCACATCAAAATTATAACTGTATTATCGACTAACCATAAATAGCTCCACTCCCAGCTCCCAGCATAAGTAGTGACAGATCTCATCTTTTATTATATCTCCCATTAGGTGGCTCCAAGCCTGGCATAAGTGGCCAGTCTTGGCCTGAAACATAGCTTTAACTAAGAGTCACAAGTACTGCCAGGTACTATGCATGGTGTCAGATGAAGATTAGATTTATAATTATTTCATAAATTATATAAATGTCTATTTGCTACATTGTATACCTGAAATTAATATATTAGAAGTCAACTGTAATTGAAAAAATAGGCTGGAAGATACAGGGAGTCAGCCAAAGTGTCGAGACAAAGAAATATGTCCCAAATGAAAGAATGGGACAAAAATCCAAGAAAAAAAGTAATAAATGAAATGAAGACAAGCAATCTACCAGATACAGAGTTCAAAACACTAGTTATAAGGATGCTCAATAAACTTAAGGGATAAATAAATAAACTCAACTTCAACAAAGATATAGTATATATAAAAAAGAACCAATCCAAAATGAAAAGTACAATAATCAAACTGAAGACTACACTAGAAGGTATATAGAGAAAATTTGATGAACCAGAGGATCACATCAGTAATTTGGATAAGGTAGTGAAAAACATCCAAAAGGAAAAGAAAAAAATGATAATTTAAGGGAACTCCAAGACCATATTCATATTTAATATTCACAGTGTACCAGTATTCACATCCAAGGAATATCATAAGAAAAGAGAGAGCAATGTATTGAAAAATGTATTTGAATAAATGACTGGAAACTTTCTTAACATGGGAAAAGAAAGACATACAAGTCTAGGAAGTGTGGAGAATATAAGGTAAACTGGAAGCTCAACCAAAATATATAATAATTAAAATGCCAAAGGTCTGAATCAGAAAATCTTGAAAGCAGCAAGAGAAAAGCAGTTAATTACCTAAAAGAAGCTCTCATAAAACAATCAGCTAATTTCTCAACAGAAACCTTGCAGGCTAGAAGAAATTAGAAGTATTCAAAATCATAAAAGAAAAACACAATCAAGTCTACTTTGCACAGCAAAGATATCATTAAAAATGAGGAAGAGATAAAGTTTTCTGGCCACAAAATGTTGAAGGAGTTCATTGCTACTAATCCAGTTTTATGAAAAATATATATTAAAGGGATTTCTTCCAGAAGAAAATAAAACATTAAATACATAAATAAGAGAGATTAGTTGGTGTAAGAGGCCTTCAGAGTCTCAGGTTACACCCACCTCATTCCTGAATACAGTTTCAAGGAAGCCCCCTGCTAAGATAAGTAAACAAGACTATCACCTGTTAAGAAAACAAACAAATCAAAACTTCAAAGTGGCCCAAATCTGAAGTGGATTACAAATAATAGCTGATACCAACCCAAGAAGACCTAGAAATAACACAAGTGAAAACTGGAAACAAAAAACACCAAGCCTAGACTTAACCAACTCTACAAAGAAAACACAGACAATGAGAAGAAAAAAAGTGCAATCCAAATGAAACCGTCAGGAGATGAACTGAGTGATATGGAAATAATCAAACTTCCAGATGCGGAATTCAAAATAATGATTGTAAGGATGCTTAGGGATCTTAGAACAACAATGGATGATCATTATGAACACCTAAATAAAGAAATAGCAAGTATAAAAAAGAATCAGTCATAGATGACAAATAAAATATCATAAATAAAGACCACAATGGAAGGAATTAAAAACAGGATAGATAGAGCTGAGGATTGAATCAGCGAGTTGGAGGACAACTGGAATGAAGACATGAAAGCAGAGAAGAAAAAAGAAAAGAGACTCAAAAAGTCTGAGGAAATACTTAGAGAGCTCTGTGACAAAATGAAGAGAAATAACATCTGCATCATGGGGGTTCCTGAAGAAGAAGAGAAAGAACAAGGGATAGAGACTTTGTTCAATCATATCATAGCTGAAAACTTCCCTAAATTAATGCAAGAGAAACTCTCACAAGTTCAAGAAGAACAGAGGACTGCATTAAAGAGAAACCCCCAAAAATCTACACCAAGACATATCATAATTAAAATACCAAAGATAAGCGATAAAGAGAAAATATTAAAAGCTGCGAGAGACAAAAAAGCTACCACCTACAAAGTAGCCCCCATAAGGATGACATCCAATTTCTCAACAGAAACACTTGAGGCCAGAAGGGAATGGCAAGAAATATTCAAAGTAATGCAGAACAAGAACCTACAACCAAGACTACTTTATCCAGCAAGGCTATTGTTTAAAATCCAAGGAGAAATAAAAAGCTTCCCAGACAAAAAACAACTCAAGGAATTCATTACAACCAAAACAATGGTGCTGGAAATGTTAAGGGGCCTGTTGTAAACAGATCAAAGTGGGAAAAAATATAGCAAAAAAGGAATACAGCTTTAAAGAAAAAAATGACAATAAACAACTACATATCAATAATAACCTTAAATGTAAGTGGATTAAATGACCCAATCGAAAGACATAGGGTAACTGCATGGATAAGAAAACAGGACCCGTACATATACTATCTACAAGAGACACACCTTAAAACAAAAGATACACATAGATTGAAGGTAAAAGGATGGAAAAAAACATTTCATGCAAATGGAAATGAAAAAAAAGCTGGGGTAGCAATACTTATATCAGACAAATTGGACTTTAAAACAAAGGATATAGTAAGAGATAAAGAAGGCCACTACATAATGATAAAGGGAGCAATCCAACAGGAAGATATAACTATTATAAATGTCTATGCACCTAATATAGGAGAACCTAAATATATAAAGCAGACTTTGATGGATTTAAAGGGCAAGATCAACAGGAACACTATAATAATAGGGGATTTCAATACCCCACTAAGATCACTAGATAGATCCTCAAGAAAGAAAATTAAAAAAGAAACAGCAGACTTATAAGACACACTAGATCAACTAGACTTAATAGATATCTTCAGAACCTTTCACCCTAAAGCAGCAGAATATACATTCTTTTCAAGTGCTCATGGTACATTCTCTAGGACAGACCACATGTTAGGGCACAAAAGTGGTTTCAACAAATTTAAGAAGATTGAAATCATATCAATATCAAGCACTTTCTTCGATCACAATGGCATGAAACTAGAAATGAACCACAACAGAAAAGCTCAGAAATTGTCAAACACATGGAAACTAAATAGCAGGTTGTTGAATAATGAATTGATTAAAAATAAGATCAAAGAAGAAATAAAAAAGTTCCTAGAAATGAATGATAATGAGCATACAACAACTCAAAATTTATGGGACACAGCAAAAGCAGTACTGAGAGGGAAGTTCATAGCACTATAGGCACACTTTAAGAAGCTAGAAAAAGCTTAAATAAACAACTTAACGTTGCATCTAAAAGAACTAGAAAAATAACAGCAAGTAAAGCCCAAATGTAGTAGAAGGAAGGAAATGATAAAGATCAGAGCAGAAATAAATGACATAGAGGCTAAAGAAACAATACAGAGCATCAATGAAACTAGGAGCTGGTACTTTGAAAAGGTAAACAAGATTGGTGAACCTTTAACTAGAATCACCTAGAAAAAAAGAGAGAGGACTCAAATAAATATAATTAAAAATGAGAGTGGAGAAATAACAACTGACACAATAGAAATACAAAATGTTGTAAGAAAATACTATGAAGAGCTGTACGCAAAAAAACTAGACAATCTAGATGAAATGGACAAATTCCTTGAAACATACTGTCTTCCAAAAATCAATCTGGAAGAATCAGAAAACCTAAACAGACCGATTACACCAAATGAGATCAAAACAGTTATCAAAAAACTCCTAACAAAGAAAAGTCCAGGGCCTGATGGCTACACAACTGAATTCTACCAAATATTCAAAGAAGAACTAACTCCTATCCTTCTCAAACTATTTCAAAAATTTCAAGAGAAAGGAAGACTTCCAAGCTCCTTTCATGAGGCGAGCATAATTCTGATTCCAAAACCAGACAAAGACAACACAAAGAAAGAAAATTATAGGCCAATATCTCTGATGAATATAGATGCTAAAATCCTCAACAAAATATTAGCAAACCAGATCCAAAAATATATGGAAAAAATCATACGCCATGATCAAGTGGGATTTATTCTGGGGAGGCAAGGCTGGTACAATATTTATAAATCAATCAATGTGATTCATCACATAAATAAAAAGAAGGAGAAAAACCATATGATAATTTCAATAGATACACAAAAATCATTTGATAAAATCCAGCACCCATTCATGATCAAAACTTTCAGCAAAGTGGGAATACAGGGAACATACCTCAACATGATAAAAGCCATCTATGAGAAACCCACAGCCAACATCATACTCAATGTTCAAAAATTAAAACAATACCTTTAAGATCAGGAACCAGGCAGGGGTGCCCCCTTTCTCCACTCTTATTTAACATAGTCCTGGAAGTCCTAGCCACAGCAATCAGACAAGAAGAAGAAATAAAAGGCATTCAAGTTGGAAAAGAAGTAATAAAACTATCATTATTTGCAAATGATATGATATTGTATATAGAAAACCCTAAAGTCTCAGTCAAAAAATTACTGAAACTGATAAATGAATTCAGCAAACTGGCAGGATATAAAATCAATACTCAGAAATCAGAAGCATTTTTTTATGCCAAAAATGAACAGACAGAAAGCGAAATTAAGGAAACAATCGCCTTCACTATTACAACCAAAAAAATTAAGTACCTAGGAGTAAACTTAACCAAGGAAACTAAAGACTTGTACTTGGAAAATTATAAAGCATTGATAAAAAAAAAATCAAGGAAGATACAAACAAGTGGAAGCATATACCATGCCCATGGTTAGGAAGAATAAACATCATTAAAATGTCTATATTACCCAAAGAAATCTATAAATTCAATGCAATACCAATGACATATTTCAAAGATATAGATCACATATTCCAAAAATTTATATGGAAGCAGAAAAGAACACGATTAGCCTCAGCAATCTTAAAAAAGAAGAATAAAGTGGGAGGTATCACACTTCCTGATATCAAGTTATACTACAAGGCCATTGTGCTCAAAACAGTCTGGTACTGGCATAGGAACAGGCATATAGATCAAGGGAACAGAACAGAGAACACAGAAATAAACCCACAGATTTATGGACAACTGATATTTGATAAAGAAGGTAAGGAAATACAATGGAGTAAAGACAGCCTCTTTAACAAATGGTGTTGGGAAAATTGGACAGCTACCTGCAAAAAAAATGAAACTAGATCACCAGCTTACACCACTCACAAAAATAAACTCAAAATAGATAAAAGACTTAAATGTAGGCCGTGAAACCATAAGCATCTTAGAAGAAAACATAGGCAGTAAGCTCTCGGACATCTCTCGGAGCAATATATTGGCTGATTTATCTCCACGGGGAAGTGAAGTAAAAGACAGGATAAACAAATGGGACTATATCAAACTAAAAAGCTTTTGCACAGCTAAAGACAATAAGAATAGAATAAAAAGACAAACTACACAATGGGAGAACATATTTGACAGTACGTCTGATAAGGGGTTAATAACCAAAATTTATAAAGAACTTGTAAATCTCAACACCAGGAAGACAAACAATCCAATCCAAAAATGGGCAAAAGAAATGAATAGACAATTCTCCAAAGAGGACATACAGATGGCCAATAGGCTTATGAAAAAATGCTCAACATCACTAATCATTAGGGAAATGCAAATTAAAACCACAATGAGATATCACCTCACACCAGCCAGAATGGCGCTCATCAACAAAACAACACAGAATAAGTGCTGGCGAGATTGTGGAAAAAAGGGAACCCTCCTGCACTGCTGGTGTCATTGCAGACTGGTGCAGCCACTGTGGAAAACAGTATGGAGATTCCTCAAAAAACTGAAAATTGAATTTCCTTTTGACCCAGCTATCCCACTTTTAGGAATATACCCCAAGAACACCATATAATGGCTCCAAAAGGAGAAATGCACCCGCATGTTTGTGGCAGCATTGTTCACAATAGCGAAGATCTGGAAACAGCCCAAGTGTCTGTCAGAGGATGAGTGGATGAAAAAGGTCTGGTACATATATACTATGGAATACTACTCAACCATAAGAAATGACGGCATTGTATCATTTACAATAACATGGATGGACCTTGATAACATTATACGGAGTGAAATAAGTAAATCAGAAAAAAACTAAGAAGTATATGAATCCATAGATAGATGGGAGATAATAATGAGACTCAAAGACATGAACAAGAATGTGATGGCAACGGGGGTGGAGGGGGGGAGAGGGGATGGGGCGAGGAAGGAGAGAGGGAGTAAGGGAGGGGAGGGGCACAAAGAAAACCAGATAGAAGGTGACAGAAAACAATTTGACTCTGGGTGAGGGGTATACAGCACAATCAAAGGTCAAAATATTCTGGAGATATTTTCTCTTAACATATGTACCCTGATTTATCAATGTCACTGCATTAAATTTAATTAAAAATACATAAATAAGAAAATAGAGGGAAAACATTTACTGTCAAAGGCAAATGCTTATTAAAAGAAGTGAATCAACCAATTATAAAGCTAGTTCAAATGTTAAAGCACAAAAGTAAAGGGATCATGTGTAATTACAATAAATTAAGGGACATAGGTAAACACAGACAAAAAAAAAGATGTAAACAGTAATAATGACAACACATACGTAGAGGGAATAAATAAAATTGTATTGATTTTAGAATGTGTTCAATTTTAAGAGATCATTAACCTCAAAAAGACCACCATAAACATAGTTTGGGCTTAATCAGGCAATGGCGCAGTGCACAGAGCATTGGACTGGGATGCAGAGGACCGAGGTTTGAAACCCTGAGGTTGCCTGCTTGAGTGTGGGTTCACAGTCTTGAGCATGGGATCATAGACATGACCCTATGGTCACTGGCTTGAGCCCAAAGGTCGCTGGTTTGAGCAAGGGGTCACTCGCTCTGCTGGAGCCCCCTGGTCAAGGCACATATGAGAAAGCAATCAATGAACAACTAAGGTGCTACAATGAAGAATTGGTGCTTCTCATCTCTCTTCCTTTCTGTCTATTTGTCTCTATCTGTTCCTTTCTATGTCTCTGTCTCTTTCTCTGTCACAAAATAAAAAGTGCCAAGTGTTTCAACTAAATAGGAACTTGGTCAACAAACACTCCCCTTCCCCCAGAGAGTACAGAAATCATAGGAATACCAACTCTTTCTCTTATATCACTTTTTCTACATCCACTCAAACAGGGCCTTCCAGAGGATAAACGAACAATAAAAGATGCATTAAATCAAATGACAGGTTCTTTCTATTCTGAGCACTTTTTTTCCCATAGGCAAAACATCCTAAGCAAGAATTGTAAAAACATTGGAGTGACATAAAATCAGGAATTGCAATTATCATACTCTATCAGTAAATCAAGCAATTTAAATAGAAAAAATATGCTGTCATAGAAAATACAAAGTTGGCCTGACCTGTGGTGGCACAGTGGATAAAGCATTGATCTGGAACTCTGAGGTCACCAGTTCAAAACCTTGGGCTTGCCCTGTCAAGGCACATATGGGAGTTGATTCTTCCTGATCCTCCCCCCTTCTCTATTTTTCTCTCCTACAAAAATGAATAAATAAAATCTTAAATTAAATGAATAAAAACAAGAAAATACAAATTTAAATATTCAATGAATATTGAAGAATAGTCATTAATAAAAAGTTTTTCTATAATTTCCAATCCACTAGAAGAAAAATGTAGAGCAGATAAATTTTGATATATTCAACACAGAAAAAAAAGTGAATGTTTGAGCATACTCATGCTATTACATGAAGACAATAAAATAGAGCTTAGTAAATAGAAAACAAAAAATGTAGAAAAATATATTTTTTAAATTATACACTAAAGTTTGAAAGTGGTATGTCATACAAAATCTAGAATGAAAAAATAGGATGAGGAAATCAAATATTCAAGCACTAGTAGTATCACACAATAGGATTCAAGGTAATTTAAACAGGAAAAAGATGATATTTTATATTGTAAAAGGAACAATGCTCCAAAAAGCTATAACAGAGATGATTATCTATTTACCTAATAATATCGCTTTGAAATCTACAAGCAAAGCATTTAGGAATGTAAGGAATATGAGCTTATCCAAAGACATAAGGAATATTATGATATAAATCTTTCAGAAATATAAAGGACTGCAATATTTAAAAAGTAAGGAATTAATAACAAAGGATTAAAACATATGCACTTGCATAACTGGAAAATAAATACAATGGTAACTTCAGATATGGATTTAATTCGTTCTGTAATCGAGCTTGTAAGTCAGTCAACTCGTATATCAAACTGCCGATACTGGACCCGTGTGCCAACTAGCGGCAGTTTTTCGAATCACAACTCATATCTAGGAATTTTGCTCGGATCTCAAACAAAAATATGGACCGAGTCACAGTTCATATCTTAAAAAATTTGTATGTTGTCTGTTCGTATCTCAAGGTACCACTGTATTTACATTGCAATTCTTTTTTTCAGCAACCTAACTAAAAAAGCTAAGTTAACTAATTTTACACCGTGTTTTATTTATTTATTTTTCTTAATATATTTAAGGCAGAAAATTCTCCTGAGTATTGCTTTGCCTATATCACATAAATTTTGACATATAATGCTTTCATTGTCAATAAAGAACTAAAGAAAAAAGTGAAAAGACAGGTTCCAAAATATTAACAATGATTTTTTCCTTTCCATTTTATTTTATTTCCTGAAAAGAAAAAAAAGCTGATATTTCCATTTAAAGTGGTAAAATCAAGAGTTATTGAGAAAAAAACAAAACACCATTAAGTTGCTGCTTTTTACTGATGGGAAGAAGGTCAATTTATTTTCAGGCAAATTATATTTCTTATTTCTAATTTTCTATTTTCTCATCTATACTTTATGTATTTTTTAAATACTCTAAATATACGATACACTGTAATAAAATAAATTAAAATAGTAATATAAAATATATATACATATATGTTTTTCATATATGTTAGCAGTTGATACATAAAAATGAATAGATTTATTGTGAATAAATCTTACAAATATAATGTTGAGGGACAATAAAGCAACTCACCAAAGAGTGCTTATTTTATGATTCTCTTCAAAAAGAAAGAAATATAATCTAAATTAGAGACTAGTAAACTTTTTATGTAAAAGCCATATAGTAAACATTTAAGGCTTTATAGGTCATACTCAGTCTGTTTAGTCCATAGGCTGCCATAGATAATACATAAATAAATAAACATAGCTGTACTCTAATAAAACTTCATTTACCGAAACACACAGTGGGCTGCATTGGTCTTATAGCTATGGTTTGTCAACTTCTACTCTAAATTGTTTAGGGATACAAACTCATGTGTATCATTGTAAAAATAGAAATTATTACTGTAAAAGCCAAGCTATGATTACCAGTGCAGGAGAGGCAATGGCTACAACTGGCCAGGAATACCTGGGGAAAGTAGACAGACAGTGAAGTTTCATTTCTTGACTTCAGTGGTTATTACACTGTTGTTCACTATGCAAAATGTGTTAAATTATATATATATATTTCTATCTTTTTCTCTACATTATATTTTATAATAATTTTTTCAGTTAAAATGTATAAGAACTGACTGGAAAGAAAAAGAATCTTTAACATTACAAAAATACAAAAAATAATTTGTCATGTGCCATTCTTTACTACAGCTTTTTGAGCCCTACAGCCCCTTTTCACTTTACATAAGTCTACAACAAGATTCTCATTAAAAATTTGGCAAGAAATGAAAAGAAGCAACTGAGAAGTAAAGGACATTGACTCCAAACACATTTATCTTGTGAAGCTATCTGTTTTTATCTCTGTGAAAGACAAGGTTTGGGGTAAGCCATACCTCAGTTTAAATCCAGTCCCTTACATTTAATAACTAGGGTAACTTAGGCAGAGGTACCTAACCATGCTGAGCTTTCATTTCTGCACTTGCAAAATGGGGCTAATAATACCTATCTTTAAGAATTGCTGAATAGAAAATAATTAGATAGATAACTAGATATATAAATAGATGATTGATAGATGGATGGATAGATAGGTACTGTATATAAGCCCAGATATTCTAACAGTTCTTACCTTTTTCTAATTCACTACATTTCTGAGAACTCTCTTTCCCCAGTCATTTATTTCATTACTAAGGTGACTAAATTAAATTCCACCAAGATTTCCTGAACATATATTATGTGCTTGCTAGGCAATGGGCTAAATGTGCATAAGATCCCATAAGAAACTAACAACTTAGCAGGAGAATCCAAATACATTCACAAACCACTCTCTGGGAAACCTGAAAAAAAGATATCACAAGTTGGAGTCCCTGGAAATCAGAGTCATAGTTTAGCATTTAGTAGGTATATTATGAGTACTTTTGAGATCAATGCCTATGGAAAGGAAAGAAAAGAAGCAGAGTTTGGGAAAGAGAACTGAGCCATGATGCAGTAACAATAGAGGCCTCATGGAATTCTGAAACAAATGATTCTTCAGCGTTCTCTATGGAGTTGAGGTAAGGTCACAAAGCCTTTACATCCCAGTATTTACCACACATCGAAGGCATAGCACTTTGCCCCAGCTCTGGAATAGGGGTATGACCTCAAAGCAAAACAGCTCTCTTCAATGGTGAAATTCCTGATTGAAATTAGAAGCTGAGTGAGGGCCATATTCCTCTGTCACTTCCAGCACTCGCAATGGGGAAAGAAATTCATTCATTCCTGTAGGGTGGCTGAACAGGAAGTTCATTAAAGACCACCACGGATATGCCACTGGTTGTTGAATTATCCTTTCTCTGTGCCTGCATTTATTCTTGTCAACTACATCAAAAACCGCTCGTGGGCTCTGCAAACAAAAGGAGCTCAATAAAAGCATGTATGTCAAAGAATCCTGGGACCAGATTTGAACTTGTTGGGAAAAAAATGGTGTAACAGATGAGACAGCATTTTTTTTTTTTTGCATTTTTTGTTTTTATTCAATATGGTTTATATCCATCATTTCAAATGTCTTTAATTAATGATACACTTTTTTGGACTTCTGCCCCCAAGCTTTTAAGGAAGAGGACATGTTTCTAAAAATCAAAGAAGAACTAAATAATAAATAAAGAGCCAAGCAGTAAAGTACTCCTCAGATGAAATAATATATCATACATTCAAATCCAAAGCAGAAAATGGTGCAGCTCATTGTGATTACCAACAGGCAGGGAGGGTCTTACGCACTGATGGCTTCATCTCAATTTCTCTTCCTCATGTTGAGGAGCTGTGAGCTATAATCCTGACTGTCCACCCTGTGGTCTTAAATCCAAGGCACTTTGAAAAGCAGTTGATTTGGCTACAGTACAATGATCTAAACACTTTTATGATTTAAGAAAGGTTCTTTTTTCCACCCACTTAGATCCATAAAGTGGCATTCCATTCTTTTAACTTCTGAGATTCAAAGAAAGCTGGAGGGGGGTGGGGGTTGGAGGGAGAGGACTTAGTGGAGGCGCTTAAGAAATTTGATTCAGTTCATGAAGCACTGCCTGAATACCTGCTCCATGCCAGGCCCTGTGTTGGGCCCTGGGAAGACTGATAAAGCAGATAAATTCCCTATCCACCAGCAGTTTCTAATTTAGTAGGTTACATAGCCAGAAAAGCAGACAACTATAAGACCAGTTGGAGGAGTAGAGGCACTCAGTGAAGAATTATGATAAGAACCGAGATTCGGAAGACAAAATTTTTAGGACTTGAGATCATTAAGGAAGACATTTCCATAGACCAGATGAGAATCAAGAAAGGTTTATGTACTGATAAAAATAGGTATATTCCATTCTCTGTCCACCTACCTGTGATTCCCAACAAATGATTACCTCTGTCAAAAGTAGAGGTGTCTTTAATTTAATTTGCAGTAAGTTATAAGTTGTGATATTTAAAAAAAAAACAAACTCAAAAAGGCCATATATAAGGTTATGGCTGTTCAGAACATTTCATTATTTGAGGAAGGGAGAGAGGCAGTAATGGGAAGTAGGATTAAGGAAATAGTTGAGTAGGAGTTGGATCTTGAAGTACTTTGTAATATACTGAACTACTAGACAGCCATCAAAGGATTTTGAAAATGAAAATGATAAGCTCATATCTTTTCCTGGTAATTAAACTTTTATTTTGAGGTATTTTTGGATTCACATGGAATTATAACAAATAATACAAAGAGATTCTATGTACCCTTTATCCAGTTTCCTCAATAATAACAACTTGCAAAGCTAGAATATACTGTATTGCAAATAAATATTGACTTTGATGCAATCAAGATATAGTACATTTCCACAATGATCCCTCATGTTGCCTTTTTGTAAACACATTCACTTTCTTCTGGCCTCCTCCTCCTTAAAACTTGTTCTTCATTTCTATAATTTTGTAATTTCAAGAATATTATATATAATAGAAATATACATTTTTAACCTTTGGAAAATTTTTTTTATCTCAGCATAATTCTCTTAAAAGTCATCCAGGTTTTTCTATATGTCAATAGTATATTACTTTTTATTGTTGAGTAGTAATCCATAGTATGGAATACCATAGTAGGTATGTCAATTTCCAGGTTGATGAGTATTTGCATTGTTTACATTTTTTAATATTTTGAGTAATACTGCTATAAACATTTTTGTACAAGTTTTTATGTGAGCATGAATTCACACTTCCCTGAGATTAATGCCCATGAGTGTAACTGCTAGGTCATATGGAAGTTGTAATTCTTTATTTTAAATTAACACCAGCAATTTATGAATGATCAAGTTTTTACATTCCCTTCAATATTTGATACTGTCATTATTTTTAATTTTAGTAGTTCTTATCACTCTGTATTGATAACTAATGGTAATTTTAATTTGTATTCTCCTAGTGGCTAGCAATGTTAAAAATATTTTCATGGATTTGACAACTTTGATGAAATGTTTGTCCGTGACCTTGCCTATCTTCTTTTTTCTTAGAAAGTAAAAATCCACATTTTATTTTTTAAGTTGAATTAATGATATGACATTGTTTAACAAAATTATAAAAATTTCAAGTGCTCAATTCTACAACACATCTTTGTATACCATATTCTATGTTCACCCTTACCACAAAGATGAAACTGATCTTCTAATTGAAGTGTTTTGTAACTCTTGTGTTTTGAAAATTTTTAATATATATTTTAGATATGAGAATTTTTTCAGATATGTGGGCAACAAATATTTTCTCCTAATCACTACGTTGACTTTTTGTACTCTTACTAGGAGTCTTTGGGACAGTATTTAAAAAAAATTATAAAGTCTCATTTATTGATTTTTTTGATAAAATATTCTTTGTTGTCACATCTAAGATGCCAACAAACCCTAGGTTGCAAAGCTTCTCTTCTACGTTATCTTATAAAAATTTTATAATTTTACATTTGTTTTTTATTCAGTGAGAGGAGGGGAGGCAGAGACATACTCCCGCATGTACCCTGACTGGGATGTAGCAGAGGATGATGCTCTGCTTCTCTGGGGCACTGCTCTGTTGATCAGCAACTGAGCTCTTCCTAGTGCCTGAGATGAAGGCCATGGATCCATCCTTAGCATCCAGGGCTAACTTGCTCCAGCAGAGCCATGGGTGCAGGAAAGAAAGAGAGAAAGAGAGAGAGAGAAACAAGAGAGGGAGGAGTAGAGAAGCAGATGGGTGCTTCTCCTGTGTGCCCTGATGAAAAATCAAGCCTGGGACATCCACACATGGGGCCAATGCTCTACCACTGAGCCAACAGCCAGGGCCACATTTTACATTTAAGTCTGTGATCCATTTTGAAATTTTTGTATAAAGCATGAGGGTTGGTCAAGGTTTTTTATATGTCTATTTGTGTCCAATTTTTCCAACACCATGAAAATATTATTATTCTTTTATTGAATAGCTTTAGTATGTCTTTGATAAATCATTTAGCTGTACTTCTGTGGGCTTATTTCTATTTTCTTTGTTAAGTTTCATTGATTTTTTAGTCTATTCTTCCGCCAATACTACAATCTTGATTCACAGCTATATATAAGTTTTAAAATTGCACTCACCAATTTCTCTCACTTTATTCACTTCTTTAAATCATTTTTACTATTCTACTTCCCTTAGCTTTCCATACTAATTTCAGAATTCCTTTTCATATCTATAAAAATATTTCTGCAATTTTATAGTAATTTTGGTAAATCTATTAATCATTTTGATAATAATTTATTTCTTTACTATATTGAGCTTTCAACTACATGAACCTGGACTGTCTCTACATTTATTTAAATCATCTTTTACTTCTGGCATCAGGATATGTAGTTTTAAATGCATGTTTTTTGGCAATTTTAATTTCTGTATAACTATAAATGGTATTGTAAATTTCAGTGTCCACATGCTCATTTTTAAAATTTTATTTAGAAAATTAAATTTAACAGCGTGACATTGATCAATAAAAATTCACAGATTTCAAAAAAAATTCAGAGATTTTTTTTTAATTTTTAAATTTAAAAAAATTAACTTTAACAAGGTGACACTTTTTAATAAATGTATATATACATTTATTAAACATTTTTATAGCATTTGAACTGTTCATTATGTTGTGTACCCATCACCCAAAGACAAATCATTTTCTGTTAGCTTATATTTATCTTTCTTTACATCTTTCCTCCTACTCCCTCCCCTATATTCTCTCCCCTATATCCACCTTCCCTGGTAACCACTTCACTTTTATCTATGTCCATGAGACTCAGTTTTATATCCCACCTTTGTGTGAAATCATACAGTTCTTAGCTTTTTCTGATTTACTTATTTCACTCAGTATAATGTTCCATCCATGTTGTAAATGGCACTATGTCATCATTTCTTATGGCCGAGTAGTATTTCATTGTATATATGTGCCACATCTTCTTTATCCAGTCCTCTATCAAGGAACACTTTGGTTGTTTCCATTTCTTGGCCATGTGAACAATGCTGCAGTGAACATGGGGCTGCATGTGTCTTTATGTACCGATGTTTTCTAAGTTTTTTTTTTTGGGGGGGGTGTAGCTAACCAGTAGAGGGATTGCTTTGTCATAAGGTAGTTCTATTCTTAATTTTTTTTTTTCAGGAACCACCATACTTTGTTCCATAATGTTTGTACTAGTTTGCATTTCCACCAGCAGTGAATGTGGATTCCTTTCTCTCCACAGCCTCTCCAACACTTGGTATTATCTATCTTGGGTATAATAGCCAATCTAACACATATGAGCTAGTATCTCACTGTAGTTTTGATTTGCATTTCTCTAATAGCTAGAGAAGATAAGAATCTTTTCATATATCTGTTAGCCATTTTGTATGTCTTCTTGGGAGAAGTATCTGTTCAAGTCCTCTCCCCACTTTAATTGGATTGTTTGCTTGTTTGTTGCTGAGCTTTTTGAGTTCTTTATGTATTTTGGATATTAACCCCTTATCAAAGCTGTTCTTTGCAAATACCACTGCTTATTCAGTTGGCTGCTTTTTGTTTCATTATTGGTTTCTTTTGTTGTGCAGAAGCCTTTTAATTTAATATAGTCCCATTCATTTATTGTTGCCTTTACTTCCTTTGCCTTTGGGGTCAAATTCATAAATTGTTCTTTATGGCCAAGTTCCATGATTTTAGTACCTACTGTATATTTACTTCTATGTATTTATTGTTTCAGATCTTATATTTAGGTCTTTGATCCATTTTGAATTAATTTTTGTGCATGGGGACAAAGTAAAGTCAAGTTTCATTCTTCAGCATGTGGCTTTTAAATTTTCCCACCATCGTTTATTGAAGTGGCTTTCTTTTCTCCATTGTGTGTTTTTGAATTCTATGTTGAAGATTGTTTGTCCATATGTGTGTGGTTATATTTTTGGGCTCTTGATTCTGTTCCATTGGACTGTATATTTGTTATTCTTCCAATACCATGCTGTTTTGATTATTGTGGCTCTGTAGTATAAAGTAAGAAGTCAGGTAGTGTGATACCTCTGGCTTCATTCTTTTCCTCAAGATTTCTTGGGCTAGGCCCTGGCCGGTTGGCTCAGCGGTAGAGCGTCAGCCTGGCGTGCGGGGGACCCGGGTTCGATTCCCGGCCAGGGCACATAGGAGAAGTGCCCATTTGCTTCTCCACCCTCCCCCCTCCTTCCTCTCTGTCTCTCTCTTCCCCTCCCGCAGCCAAGGCTCCATTGGAGCAAAGATGGCCTGGGTGCTGGGGATGGCTCCTTGGCCTCTGCCCCAGGCGCTAGAATGGCTCTGAGTGCTAGAGTGATGCCCGGGAGGGGCAGAGCATCGCCCCCTGGTGGGCAGAGCATCGCCCCTGGTGGGTGTGCCGGGTGGATCCCGGCAGGCGCATGTGGGAGTCTGTCTGACTGTCTCTCCCCGTTTCCAGCTTCAGAAAAATACCAAAAAAAAAAAAAAAAGATTTCTTGGTTTCTTGGGCTATTCAGTGTTTTTTATAATTCCATACAAATGTAGCAATTTTTTGTTTTATTTATTTAAAAAATAACATTGGTATTTCTGTGAAGATTGCATCAAATTTGTATATTGCTTTGGATAATATTGCCATTTTAAGTATGTTGATTCTTCCAATCCATTTAAATGGAATATTTTTTCATTTTATTGTGTCCTTTTCAATTTATTTCGATAATGGTTTGTAATATTCAGTATATAGCTCCTTCACATCCTTGTTAAGTTTATTTCAATGTATCTAATGTTTTTTTTGTTGCAACTATTTAAAAAATTTTTAAAAATTTTATTTTCTGAAGTTGTATTGTTGGTATATAGGAGAGCTGTAGACTTCTCTATATGGATTTTATATCATGAACATTTACTGTATTGGTTTATTGTTTCTAATAAATTTTCAGTGGAGTTTTTGGGGTTTTCTATATACAGGATCATGTCAGTAAAAAATAGCGATATCTTTACTTCTTCTTTTCCAATATGGAAACATTTTATTTATTTAACTTCCCTGACTTTTCTAACTAAAACTTTCAGAATTATGATGAATAAGAGTAAAGAGAGTAGGCAGCCTTTTCTTGTTTCTGATTTTAGAGGAATATCTTTCAGTTTTTCACCATTTATTATGATATTGGTTGATTGTTTGTCATATATAGCTTTTATTATGCTGAGGTACTTTCTATTTCTATTTCAACCATTTTATTGAGTGTTTTAAACATAGAGAAATGTTATATCTTATTGAATGCCTTCTCTGCATCTATTGATAAAATCATAATTTTTGTCCTTTGTTTCCTTGTGGTGATGTATTATGTTGACTGATTTATGTATGTTTAACCATCCTTGAGCTCCTGGAATGAATCCCACTTGACCGTGTTGAATTATTTTTTAATGTATTCTTGTATTTGATTTGCTTGTATTTTTTTTTAAAGATTTTTGCATCTGCATTCATTAAATATGATATATTGGTCTGTAGTCTTCATTTCTTGTGTTGTCTTTGCCAGGTTTTGGTATCATGGTTATATTGACCTCATAAAATGTGTTAAGGAGCATTGCTTCTTTGTATATTGTTTGGAAGACTTTTAGAAGAATAGGTAGCAAATCTTCTTTGATTGTTTGGTAGAATTCACTAGTATAGCCATTTGGTCCTGGACTGTTATTTCTTGGGAGGCTTTTGTTGGTTGTTTCTTTTTCCTACTTTCAAAACACCCAAAAATATGAATAAAAATGTAAAAATGAAAGAAAATGAATTTTTTTTAAAAAAGAGAGAAATTGCAGTTTTGAGACTATTTCTGTTTACTTCCAGTAAATGGCACTGTATTACAAGTTTTAGCTATGTAAAATTCTTGGTCTGACATCCACTGAGATGGTACTGTCACAATGATGTAGGCAGGGCTGCAGTCACGATGATGAGGGGGGAAGTTGTTGTGAGGCTTTATCACTTTATCAATGGTGATATCATATCTCCCCAGGCTCCTTCACAAATCTCAACAGACCAGGGAACCAGACACAGACAGAACACCTACCTTCCTAAGCAGAGAGAATGGCTCTGTAGAGCTAGCTGAGAGGTATGTCTTTTCTGTTCTCCATACCCTGGCAAGGTGAGGGAGATAAGATCTGGGTGACATGGGGGACAGATTTTGGTTTTCTCTGTCTCTATGCTGAGTGGGGGCTACCAGTAGCCCACAGGAACAATAGTTGTGACCCTTGCACTATTGCCAGTTTAATTTAATACTTTCCCCTCTGCCCCTCAATCTTACCAATCCTGGCCGAAGAAGATCCAGTCACTCCAAGCTGCTCCCCTCTCAAGGACTTCAGCAGACAAAAATCCAGACAGTCTTGGCTTCCCACCTCTCTGGAGCTGACTACAAGTGTGTCTTATCTTTCACCCTCTTCTCAACCCTTCCCACCTTTAGTCCATTCAGTGCATAGATCTTTCAAGTAAGCCTGCGAGCCCAGATGGGGTTGCTTCACTGTGTTAGAGTTGCTCAATTTGCTTATATTTCAACAGAAGAGATCAAGTGTATTTCTCACACTCCCATTACTCTGAAATCATTCAGTACTGTGATTTTTTGATTATTATGGCCTTATACAATAGTTTGATATCAGGTAGTGTGATTCTTCCAATTTTGTTCTTTTTCAAGATTGTTGTGTTGTTTCAAGGTCCTTGGTGGTTTCATAAAATTTGTGCAATGTTTTTCTTTGTTCAGTGAAATACACCATTGATATATTGTTAAGAATTGCACTGAATCTATATATTGCTTTGGGCAATATGGACATTTTAATTATGTTAATTCTTGTCATCCAGGACACAAATTATGCTTCTACTTATTTTTATCTTGTTCAATTTCTTTTTCAGTGCCTTATATTTTTCAGAAGTACAGATCTTTTTATTTTTGGTTACATTAATTCCTGGGTATTTTACTCTTTTTTGAAGCCATTGTGAATGTTATTATTTTCTTGCATTCCTTTTCTGATAGGTCATTATGGATGTATAAAAACACAACTAATTTCTGGATACTAATTTTGTATGGTGGTACTTTACTGAATTGATCAATTCTAGTAGTTTTTTTGGTCGAATTGTTAGGGTTCTCTATGTACAGTATCATGTCATCTGCAAATTATTACAGCTTCACTTCTCCCTTTCTATTTTAGATACCATTTATTTCTTTTTCTTTTCTCACTTTTATGGCTAGGACTTCCAGTACTTTACTAAATAAGAGTGGTGACAGTAGAGATCCTTATCTCCTTGCTGAAAGGGAAATTCTTGTAGATTTTGCCTATTGAGTGTGACATTGGCTGTGAGTTTGTCATATATAGCTTTTATTACATTAATAAAAGTCCTTTATTTATTACATTGAATATGTCCTCTATATTCCAACTTTGCTGATAGTGTTTAACATAAATGGATGCTGGATTTCATTAAATGCATTTTTTGCATCTATTAATGTGATAATGTGATTTTTAAACTTTTGTTTATGTGGTATATTATGTTTATTGATTTGTGGATGTTGTATTAAACTTGCATCCGGACATAAATTCTACTTGATCATGGTGTATGACCTTTGTAATATATTTCTAGATTCATTTTGTTGAAGTTTTTATCATCTATGTTCATCACAAATATTCTCCTATAATTTTCTTTCTTTGTAGTGTGACCTGCTTTTAGAATTAAGACAATGCTGAGGTCTTATAACATGAGCTTGGGAGTCTTCCCACCTCTTGAATTATTTGAACTAGTATGAGGATAAGTTTTCAGTTTTTCCATGTTTTTTAAATATCACTGGTGAAGACAACCTGTCAGAGACTTTTGTTTGTTGGGAGTTTTTTGGTTACTGTTTCAATTTCATTACCTTTAATTTGTCTATTCAGATTCTCTGATTCTTTCTGACTCAGTTTTGGAAGATGAATATTCCTGGGAATTTGCCCATTTTGCCAAGAATGCTCAATTTGTTTGCATATTGTTGTTCATAACATTTTCTTGCATATCTTTTTTTTTTTTCTTGTCTTACATCTCTTTTTATTTCTTTGGTGTCAGTTATTACTTCTCTTTTATATATGATTTTATTTATTTGGATTATTTCTCTTTTTTCTTTGAGAGAGAGACAGACACAGAGAGAAAAAGGGACAGATAGGGACAGAAAGATAGGAAGGGAGAAAGATGAGAAGCATCAATTTATTGTTATGGCACTTTAGTTGTTCATTGATTGCTTTCTCGTATGTGCCTTAACTGAGGGGCTCCAGCCAAGCCAGTGACCCCTTGCCAGTGACCTTGGGCTCAAGCCAGAAACCTTGGGCTTCAAGCCAGAAATGTTTGGACTTCAAGCCAGCAACATTTAACTCAAGCCAGCAACCATGGAGTCATGTCTATGTTCCCACGCTGAAGCCAGTAACCCTGTGCTCAAGCTGGTGAGCCTGCACTAAACCAGATAAGCCAATGCTCAAGCCAGCGACCTCAGGGTTTCAAAACTGGAATCTCAGTGTTCCAGGCCCACACTTTATCCATTGTGTCACTGCCTGGTCAGGCTTTCTTTTTTTCTTGATGAGTCCAGTTAAATGTTTGTCAATCTTGTTTATCTTTAAAAAAAATACAACACTTTGTTTAATTTTTTTTTATTTTTAGACACTATTTTATTTATTTCTGCTCTGATCTTTTTATTATTTCCTTTTTCTAATTTTGAGCTTTGTTTGTTGTTGTTTTCCTGGTTCCTTAAGTGTAAAGGTAAATTCTTATTTAAGATATTTTTTTCTTTTCTGAAGTAGTCTTGTAATGTTATGAATCTCCCTCTTAAGACTGCTTAAATTTATTGAAACCTGTTCTGTATTCTAACATGTGGTTTGTCCTAGAAAATGTTCTATGTACATTTGAAAAACAATGTATATTTTGCTGGTTTAGGAGAAAAGGCTCTGAAATTATTTAATTAAATTCAGCTAATAAAATGTGTTATTTAAGGCTGACATTTGCCTGCTGGTTTTCCGTCTGGAAGATCTATTCATTGATGACAATGGCATGTTAAAATCCCCTACTATGACTGTATTTCTGTTAATATCTCACTTTATGTCCATCAAGAGTTCTTTTACATATTTAGATGTTTTTACATTGGGGGTGTAAATGTTTTCAAGGGTCATATCCCCTTGTGTAATTACTCCCTTTGTTATTATGTAATGTCCTTTTCTATTACTATAGCCTTATTTTTAAAGTTTATTTTTTCAGATATAAGTATTTCTACCCCAGCTTTTTTTTTTTCATTTCCATTTGCATAAAACATTTTTTTTTATCCATTTACCTTTAGCCTGTGTGTATCTTTCATTCTGAGGTGAGTATTTTGTAGAAAGCATATATATGTGTCTTTCTTTCTTATTCATTTAGTTACACTATGTCTTTTGATTAGAGCATTTAAGCCATTTTCATTTGCACTGATTAATGATAGGTATGTATTTATTGCCATTTTATTCTTTAATCTATGATCTTCTGTGTTCCTCTGCTTGTTTTCTTCTCCTCTTCTTCTTTCTTCTTTTCTCTTCTTCCTCCTCCTTTCCCTTCTTCTTCTCTTCCTTCTTCTCCTACTTCTTTCTTTCTTTTTTCTTTCTTTCCTTCTTTCTTTTTCTTCCTTTTCTTCTTTCCTTTTCTTCTTCTTCTTCTTCTTCTTCTTCTTCTTCTTCTTCTTCTTCTTCTTCTTCTTCTTCTTCTTCCCCTCCTCCTCCTCCTCCTCCTATAATTTCTCCTCCTCATCATTATCCTCTTTCTTATACTTCCCTTATTATTATTCTGCTTTGAGCAAGTTTTTTTTTTCCTTAACATTTTTTGTAATACTGGTTTGGTGGTCACACCTCCTTCAGCTTTTTTAGTGTGTGTGTGTGTGTGTGTGTGTGTGTGTGTGTGTAAAAAGTTCATTACTTTACCTTTAATTTTAAATAGTAGTGGTGGATGTCATCGTGCTCTCTGTATCAGAAATGGAGAAATTAGCCATCATTTTCATGCACTCTTCCTTGAGGCAGCATCTTCAGAACTGCCATGACAACTCAGTAAACCATATTTTATTAGAATGAATGATGGCTGTCATTTGTATGGTCTGGCAGAATGTTGGAGACTTGCCCAGTGCAGTGAGTCAGTGGCAGTTATATACTGAACTGCAGCAGGTCCTGTGAGAACTGGATATGAGTAATGCTGCTTTCAATCTGAGGTCCTGTGGGCTGGATGAGAAAGTGTTTATAACAGGGATAAAGTATCTTATTCTCTGTAGCACCCCATCAGCCCTTTTTGGGTCACTAGTGGCTGTCTTGAGCCCCTATGTGGGGGCAGCCCATCAGCATGGTTACATAGATGGTGGCAGATTTGGGAGAACCATAAGGCTGTGTGGGTTGCTGCGTGTGCTGTCCCCTACCCGACTAACAAGAGAAATGGGCCTGTAAAGGCTACTCAAACACAGATGTAAGTAGGTTGATTGTGGCTGGGGCAGATATGGAGAAATTTGATGGCAGGTCTAATAAAATCATTTTAGAGCTCTGGTGACTCTAAAAAGTTCCAGCTTATAAAAAAGCAGAAAAAGAAGAGGTCCCCAGCAGCTGCCAAGAGGATGGCTGGTATTAGCATTGCATGGTTGTAGGATTACTTGTTGGAGATAGCTGAGAGAGAGGAGGATTCCTAACACCTGTTGTTACAGTTTGAATAAAGGGAAGGCTGAGGGGCCTGTCTAATGGGAATGGGTGGGGCCTAGATGCCTCATGTAGAATTGGAAATTTACTGGTCCAGTTCTAATGTGCAACAGTTTTGGCCTTAGAAGATAATAGGTGCTTTTGCAGCAGAGAACTATGAAAGGTGGTCCAGGCCTTTAATGTGTTTGATCCACCAGGCCTTGTGAGGTTGATGTCCAAGTAAGCTGTGAGGGGTGTGAATGGAGCTTATGGCAACAGACAGAGCTCTTATGGAAAGGTACTAAGGTCTGAGCCATATGGCTAGTTGATCATAATGAACCTTCACCTCTGGTGTCTATCGTAGACTATGTTATAATGTACTCCTGAGGCAAGGACTGTGACAAGAGGGGAGGCACTGGTTCCTTTTCTGTATGGACATGCTGCTTGTGGACAGTATGAGAGACCCTGATGGGGGGCTTGGCACCTGTGGAGGCACTTGTGTACTGGAAAGTTGCTTCCATCCAGTTGCAGAGATGCACAAAGGATACTATACAGATTCAATGTACATAGCACTGGACTTTATAGGCCTCTCACCTACTATAGGGTAGGTTGCTTGAGTTGGGCCTTCAGTTAACTCTCTGGAAAGAATGCTCTGGGAGACATTGTGAAGGTCACCTTTGTAACTATTGTCATTTTTGTAATAGCTTCTGTAATTCTTTTGCTTCTGTAATTCTTTTGGGACTGTTGTGTAAGATGTCTGCTGCATAAATTGTGAGATGTGCAACCTTATAGGGGTGGATTGTTGGGAAAACAACTCTGTTAAGCTTGCATGCTTATACTTTGCCTGATTAGTATGTGAGCATGTGACAGCACCACATGTGTGTAGTCTATATAAGGTTATGGGTGGTTTGACCCAGGGAATATTATAAATTACCTAGGCACCACTGTGAGGGTATGTTTTTGCTGTTTGTTTGCCTGATGCTGTGAGAAATGGTTTTCCCCTGCCTTATTGCTCATTCCCCATTGCAAGACTCTATTAAATGGGAATGTCCCAATGCTTTCTGTCTTCATAGTTCCTCTAATGTCTGCCTGAATCCAATGTGAACCTACCTGTCCTCGGCCACCAGCATTACACAGAGCCACTAGGAGTCTCACAGGTGGGGCCTCTGTAGTCTAGAGGGTGGATTTGCCAGCAACCTGGATAGTGGTTCTATTGAATCTTTCATGAGGGGGAAATGCAAGTCAGATTCAAAGAAAAGTGGAAGGATTGGCCACTGCCTCAAAGAAAGACAAGTGAGTCCCTGCACCCCCTGAGTCTATCCAGACTTCTACTCCTTGCCCAAGGCTGATGACTCATCAGCAGAACATAATCTCCAAAAAGTAAGGTGGCAAGGTGTTCAGAGGGTGTGAAAATTGCTATCCACCAGTCTGATGCCCCATAAAGGAGAGTGCTATACTTAAACGGCATTTGCAGTATTGGACACTGACTCAGCACAAGGATCCTGGTGACTTTCTCCCTCCTGTCTCTCCCCAGAGCCACAAAACCTCAACTATCCTCGAATGACTCTAACTTGCTTAGCCCTCCTGGTGGAGCCCTAAGTAAATGTCTGTGAGTGAGATTTTGTTTATTGGCCCTTTAAGTTGGTGCCCACATCTCTGTGTATTCTCACCTCTTTCTGAAGACAGAAACCTCTCTGCTTTTTACAGGCCAATGCTATTTGAGTGCCTCTTCCTGGCTCTAGTACTTTGGGCTTATAGCTCAGTTCAGGGTTTAGGCCTCACACATGTCAAGGAACCCCCCCCCCTTAAGACATATATGTATGATTCAAGACAGAGCATGCATACCAGTTGGCTATTGCTCTGTAGGATGTTGTAATTTTTTTACTTGACAATGTAAAGAAAAGAGATCAGTGTCTCTGACTAAATAGTCAGGTGTTGCATGTTTTAAAAATTCTAGGTATCTGTTTTTATGCCAGTACCATAGTGTCTTTTAAATTAAATTTATCGGGGTGACATTGGTTTCCTTTGCTTCTTCTGTGAATCCTTGGCTATAAGACTTCCTTTATTTAGTTTTGCATTGGTTATTCAGGATGATTGCTCTTAAATTTAGTTGTAATTCCATTTTCATATTGGGAGGATATGAGTGTAATATCCACCTACTTCACTGCCATTTTGAATCTCTTCTCCTCTAATAGCACTTTTGATTAATGTGTACAAGGTGTATCTTTTTAAATTGTTTTATTTCAACATATCTGTATTTATATTATTAAAAGGCTCTTTTTATAGTCAACATGTACTTGGATTTTACATGTTTTTTAAATCGAGTCTGAAAACCTCAACTTAGCCACAGTAATTAATTTATACTTTTCCTATGAGTCATATGACTTTTTATCTTGTATAGTAAGAATACCAACAGTTAAAATTTTGAGTGTTTATTATGTATTAACTACTATTCTAAATATTTTACATATATAATTTTATTTATTGTATCCTTACAACCACCTTATGAAGTTGATATTATTAT
This sequence comes from Saccopteryx leptura, assembly GCF_036850995.1. NCBI lineage: Eukaryota > Metazoa > Chordata > Mammalia > Chiroptera > Emballonuridae > Saccopteryx > Saccopteryx leptura. Next base: position 69,455,373 of record NC_089516.1, on the reverse strand, counting down.
AATCCTCATTTTAAATCAGTTTAGGTTTGAGAATTTGAGATATTAAGTAGAAGGGTTAGAAAAAGTAGGTTTACAGTTATTTGTATGGAAAAAGACATACAGCTTATCATTATTACAATAACTTGTTAAACTCTGTTTTGTGTTCTCACAACTGCAAACCTATTTTTTTCCTACTCATTAATTTTGCTAAATTATTCAAATACTATTCAAGTAATTCTTCAATAAAAATATATGAGGAGGAAAAGGAGCCAATAAACTTAAGGCTGGTTGCATTTGCTTATCTCATACCGACTGTTTGGACTACATAGCCTGATATGGGCCAATCTGTACTTCATTCCAGTCTTAGTTCAGAAATTACTATTCTATCACTTGAAGCTGAGACCAGTAGAAGATGATTTAAGTCTGACTTTTCTGTGAGTCACAGACAGGAAGGAGGTGGGAATATCAGAACAGGTCATTATTTGGGGAGAAGATTGATACTGGATACTAAGAGACAAAAAAGCAGTGGGCTTGTGTCCTGGCTCCTTCACTGCTTGGCTGTGTGACCTTGAAATTCATCTCTGCTAAAGCTTAGCAATTGGACTGCAATATTAATATAGAATATTTTAAAGCCATAGACCTGTCAAGTATAAATTGTTTTGATAATTTTATCCCAAATTCACACAGCATTGCCTGTGATATAACCACTTATGAAAGTGAAGTGGTCAACATGAGCTTACAGATCTAAATCTAAATCATTTTACTGTTTCGTAGTTTCTATTTAAAATACTACTCAGCCATAAGAAATGATGACATTGGATCATTTACAACATGGATGGACCTTAATAACATTATAATGAGCGAAATAAGTAAATCAGAAAAAAACTAAGAGCTATATGATTCCATACAGAGGTGGGATATAAAAATGAGACTCAGAGACATGGACAAGAGTGTGGGGGTTATGGGGGGGGGAGGAGGAGAAGAAGGGGGTTGGGGAGGGGAGGGGCACAAAGAAAACCAGTGAGAAGGTGACGGAAGACAATTGGACTTTGGGTGATGGGAATGCAGCATAATCAAACGTCAAATAATGTAGAGATGTTTTCTCTGTACATATGTACCCTGATTTATCAATGTCACCCCATTAAAATTAATAAAAAAAAACAACTGCCGTAAAATAATTGTCACAATAGACAATTTATAAAGATATTTTATATTATCCATTAACTTAATTTATTGAACAGGATATTCTCTCTACAGACTGAAAAAACGTATAGTCTACTTGGAGCAGCCATACATAAACATACAGATGACAAGTACCAAATGAGTAGTACACAGTGAGAGTAGAGAAGAGGACAAGAAACCTGGAGTGATACAGGAAAGTATTTCTTTGAAGGGGATGGATTTTCATTGGGGTTTGAGGAGGGTTTGAATGGGATAAGGTAAAGAGGGTAAATATTCTGAACAGGAAGACCAATGTGAAGTGCAAAGGAGGAGGATGCCAAGGCATGTTTAAAGAATGAGTAATTAGATTCAATTGGAGCCAGATGATTTGTTAAGGAAACATTTAAACATTTGGGTGAGTCTAAATGTAGAAGAACCAAAATGAAAGGTTGTTTACCTCCCTTGAGACCCTTGTGTTCAATTACCCTGTGAGGAAGGCCTGTGTAGACCATAAAAAGGGCATGTGAATTGCCAAATGCCATATATTTTAACAGGGGTGCATGGCAGAGCTAAGGTTTGACCCTGACTCCTTACCTCTTCATACAGTGTCCTTTCCAACCAAATTCAAGGTCTACAATATAGGCTAATTTAGTAATAGTAGTAAGCAATAACATTTACCAAAGACTAGGCTTTTCAAAGGACATGGTCAGTAATGTTAACCTGTCCTTATTGGGAACAATTGGGAGGCTATGGATCAGCATCACCTTCTGGAAATGAGTCCCAGGAAAGATGGGCAAATTTGGTGTCAGATATAATAAGAAATTAAATCAGAACATTTTCTCTTGTTTTTCTAAGGCCACATTTTACCTTGATGGCTTTTTTGAATAAATATCCATTTGAAAAATAAGGCTAGCTTCTTTGTTTGTAGCTGAATCCCTCTTGAAGGTCCAGGAATCATTTTTGTTCATTGGCCCTCTTGCTTTCAGTCTCAGATGCCTCATGCCACTCTCCTTTTCCTCATTCCTTTCTCTCTTCTAGCCTCCAAATTGCCAAAAGGTCACTATTCACTGATGCCAGCTTTGTTAGTTAGCAAACCATAGTCACTGATAAATCACTAGAGTTTGGGGTGCAATACCATAGGTGATTTTATCTTAATTATAGGGCTTGTGTATGTGTTTGGCTACTTATTGACTGAAAATATCTTTCCTAAAGCACTGATTGAAGTTTCAGAATAAGCAAATTAAAATGGCCTCATAGAATCTATCTTTAACTTGGAGAAGAATCAAGCTGTTCTTCTGACATGGATGAGGAGGCCCATCTAAAAAATATCGGAACCCACTCAAAATTTCAAAAGAACATTACCCAAGGCCCAAGCCCTGGGAGATGTCTTCTGCAAGGGCAGCTGGAGTGCTACAGGGTAAATACAAAATTCTTGTACATTTTCATCTAATCCCACGCAGATCTAATCTCATTTTCAAGAAACACATGGCAAAATCAAATTCTGTGTAAAGGTAAAGGGGGTAAAAAGCACCTCAAACGCAATTTATGTTTTATTTTTGGCTCAATTAACCCTCAGAGTCATTAACTGTGCTGTGGCTTCAGGGTATCCCTGCAGCAAAGCTCAAAGGCCTTTGAATCTCTTCTGTCAAAGCTCCCTATCTTCAGTGCTGAAACAATTTAGGGATTGAATTTTAAAACATAAACCCCAGAGACTTAATTTCTATTTTTTAATTATTATTAATGTTTAGGTTACCAAAGCCTGATTTATTTGACACCAGTCTTTATTTATATGAGAGTCAGAGTTCCAAAAGTCTGACCTAATTAAACTGACTACTATAACTCAAGTCTAACTTTTATATATTGAAAAGTATTTTTAGACAAAATGAACATTTGCAAATTATAAATGTGTCCACAATTCTCTTTCAAACAATTCTTCATTTATATTTGTGAACTTGAAGAAGTCACATTCCCTCTGTATGCTTCAGTTTTTTATATAAAATGGGAGAAGAAAAGGATGGATTACATCAATGTTTCTCAAATTTTGTGTTATATCATAAACACTGAAGGAGCATGTTAAAAATACACATGCCTAAGCATCAACCATATTAATTCTGATTTATTAGGCCTGGGGTATAGCTCTGGGAGTGTGGACAAGTCCTGCCGGGGTGAGGACGATGGAGCCGCAAAGACCCGACTCCGGGGACCAGGTTCAGTGATGCAGATCCACTTTACTCAGGAAGTAAGCTAGCTTATATACACAGGTTCAACCTATAGGGTGTTACAGTGTATCCTTCATAGCCAATGGCTGAAAAGATCAGGGAGCTGTGTGGTTGGCGCTAAGTCACTTCCTTATAGAGAGCGAGCTTCCTTCCTGGGTATGCCCAGGAGGCTTCTGGGAGCTGGAGTATTCTCACAGCATTGCATCAGCCGCAGCTGCTAGGAATGTACTCTGTGCTCCACCCACATGAGAGCTAAATGTTTAATAAGCTTTTCAGGTGATTCTGATGAGCACTACTGAGCTCAATGCTTTCTAAAGGCTTGTCCATAACTAAAAACCAAGAAGTTGTTATTTCCTGAAGAAATGTTGACATGCAACTGGGGCATTCAGTTTACTGAGAGCCTCAGACACATTACTTAATGCATTAAAATTGGCAAGAGGCTCTCAAAACCCTAGCTAATGATGAGGATAGTGACTTGGAAAGAAAGAAGATCCATAAAAGTCAGGAATAAAATGCAAGTCTATATATGTGAGAAAAATCTGGGACTCTTCTCCAATAAGGTCTTTCTCTTTAAACAATATTCAATATACCACTGATGTTGAAGTAAAAGAACAGGTAACACTGTAAAAGAGATGAAAAACACATGATAGAATAGAGACAAGGCCTAAGTTTAAGGATTTCAAGTATCCCAGTTTGGGCTCCTAAATAATGAGAGATCCATATAAGACTTCTAGAGACTCTGACCAGCACACATCCCAAGGATGTCTGGTAGCATCCTACATGCCAAACCCCTCACGTATTCTTAAATTTAAGTTTGGTGCATATATTCTGTGCAAGAATAATAGATTCAAACCTTTTCCTTTGATGCTGTTCTGGTCCAGAGTCTCTAGCCAACAGTTTGTCTCCATGGAAATGCCTGCTTTACCTCAGCCTGAGAATTATTATAACTTCAGTGTACACACCTGATAAGGATAGGCAGGATTTACTGTATAAAAAATTTATTACTCTAAACACTAGCATCAACAAGTAGCCATGTTTGTTCCTGTTATGAAGGATGGCCATAAAGCCATGGAAGCCCTGTCCTCAACAAGCCCCATAAGGTACCTATGACCTCCCTCGTTCTTGCTTTCCCTGTCTTTGCTATCTGAGGATTTTAGAAACTTGAACTTCAAAAGACCCAACAAAATCACCAACCTCATTATGTGGACATATCTTATATTGCTCCATATGACAATGCTTTTAAAGATTCAAATTAGCCTTTATTATATGGAAGATAGATTGGCCTGATCAAGAGTAGACCTCATTGATAAAAATTAGTCCAATAACTAAATTCATAGGAAGGCAGGTTTTAGCAAAAAATATAGAGGAAAGTAGACAACAATTTCTTCAGTGTTAACTACATGCCAAGCCCTGTACACAGTACTTTTTACAGTTGTTACTTTATTTAATTCTTGAGACAACTCTACTTAACAGAAGAAAAAAAAAGATTGCAACTTGGAGAGGTGAAATGATTAACAATATGTCAACTGGCAGAGAACATAACTAGAATTTAAATCAAGACTTCTTTAGAGTCCAAAGGTTTTCTCCTATATATTTTTTAAAATATTTATAATCTTACATGTAAATCTCTGACTCAATTTAAATTATTGTATGTATCAGGTGTAAAGTTCAGGTTGAAGTTCAAAATGGGTCTTTTTTAATATGCAGAGGTAAAAGTTTAAACCCTGTTGTAAAGTGGAGAAGTTGAATCACTGAGGAACAAAGTGCTTAGCATAATCATGTTAAGAGTTGCCATCATGGTAGGGGGTGCCTAGTTGCATGTCTTCAGAGATGATGATCATATTTGACCAGAGGGAGGGAAGCACTTCCACTCTAGTGGCAAAAAGGGGCTTAAGAAAGTTCCTATTTTTAGAAAGGGACACTATATTAAAGATTATCTTAATGTAAATCAGTCTAGCATCTTGAACTGCCCCTGTCTGAACTCTTTTCATTTCTCTCAAAGAAACAAAAACATATGTCGATGCAAAAACATGTACATTAATGCTCATAATAATCTCAAACTGGAAACAACCTCTATTAGTTTCCTAGATCTGACATAACAAATTACTAAAAACTGAGAGGCTTAAAATAACAGAAATGTATTTTCTGGAAGCTATTAAGTCTGAAATCAAAGTGTTGGCAGAATTGGTACCTCCTGAGTAAAGTAAGGGAGAATCTATTCCACATCTCTTCTTAGCTTCTGGTAATTTGTCATTAATCTTTAGCATTCATTGGTTTACAGATGCCTCATTCCAATACTCCAGCTTCACATTGAATTATTACTGTATTTCTTCACATAGGCTTTCCTCTGTGCATGTCTGTTTCTGTGTCTAAATTTCTCCTTCTTATGAGAACACCAGTCATATTGGGTTATGGCCCATGCTGATGATCTCATTTTAATTGATTATGTTTATAAATACCCTATTCCCAAATAAAGTCACATTCTGAGGTACTAGGAGTTAAACCTTCAACATATCTATTTTGGAGGATACAAATCAATACATCACACAGCCAAAATGTCCTATAACAGATGATAGTGGTACCACAGAAGTTGCCATTTCAGTCCCTGATCAGGGCACATGCAGGAACAGCTCAATGTTCCTGTCTCTCTGTCTCTGTCTCTCTTTCCCTGCCTATACCTCTCTCTTAGAAAAAAGAAAAGAGTGGTATTTACATACCATGGAATACTAGTCAGTAACAAAAAAAATAATTGTAGATACACACAATTTAAATGCCTCTCAAGTACATTATCTGAGTGGATTAAAATAATTAAAGGTCACAAATTATGATTACATTTATATAACTTTCAAAATGGAAAAAAATAGTAGTGATTTCTAGGGTTTAGGCTTAGGAATGTTGTATTGCAAGAGAGTGAGTGTGATTATAAAGAGAGGGAGATTTTTGAGGTGATCAGATAATTCTGTATTGTGATCATAATGATGATTCTTTGAATCAACTCATGTGATAAAATGAAGACATAAATCTATTTATGTCTATTTATCTATTTATTTATAGACATAAATCTATACACATATATTCTACCAGTTCCAATTTTCTGGTTTTGATGTTGTTCTATAGTCATATACTATATAACCATTAAGGGAATTGAGTGATTGATACACTAGACTTCCTTATATATTTCTGTGCAACTTTCTAAAAATGTATAATAGTTTCAAAATAAAAAGTTTCTGAAAATTAAAGTGTTGTCACCCCTACAAAAAGGATCCATCTTCTCCAAAATGCAGGGGTTTTGTCTGTAATCCACTGCTAAGCAGGAGTGCACACTGAGACTGCTGACCAATAGCAGCAGCCCTCTGATGTAAGTGTGAGCACAGAGTAGAGTGTACCAAATGGGAGACTGTAGTTCACAAGAAAGTGACAATAGCCCAAAAAACTGAATTGGGTGACAAATTTGCATTGAGACCTGGAGGTAGCAGAGTTGTTTGAAAGATCTTTTGAGCCACACCTTGAGGATACACCAAAATACTAGTGCGATTCATGTAAAGGAATTATATTTTGAAAGGATTTTAGGTCCTGTATGAGCCAGTAGGAGCAACAGCAGCAAAATGTGTGTTATGTGACCTTATACAAGCCATAGGTTGGTAAAAACAGGGAGGTCAATTATAAATACAATGTACTAAGTCCTATAACAGAGTTAAAATAAAGTGCTATGGAAACTCAGAAGAGAGAGTAACTAACCAACATTGGTTGAGAAAGATCTCATGGAATATTACAATTTGGTTTGGAAATGTTAGAAAGTTTTAGGAAAAGAAATAGCATATACAAAGACAGAGAGATGTAAGTAAGCCTAAGAAATTAAAAGTGGCTTATCAATAGATAATTAGATAAAGTGTGTGAGATTATATAGGCATATTCAATGGAATATTATTCAGCCATATAAAAGGCAAACTTTCCATTTGTTGCAAAATGGATGGACTTTGGGGGGATCATACTAAGTAAAATAACTCAGAGAAAGATAAATACTGTGTGATATCACTTACATGTGGAATATAAAAACAAAACAAAAATCAAGTTACAGACAGAGAACAGATTGGTGGTAGCCAGAAGCCAGGGTTGTGCAAAATGGGTGAGGATAATCAAAAAGTATGCACTTCTAATTATAAGATGAATAAGTCATAGGGATGCAACATATACAGCATGGTGACTATAGTTAACAATATATATATTCTGAAAGTAGAAGAGCCTGACCAGGCAATGGTGCAGTGGATACAGTGTTGGAATAGGACATGGAGGACTCAGTTTCAAAACCCCAAGATCACGAACTTGAGTGCGGGCTCATTTGGTTTGAGCAAGGCTCACCATCTTGAGACCAAGGTCGTTGACTCAAGAAACTCACTCAGTCTGCTGTAGCCCCCCGGGCAAGACACATATGAGAAAGCCATCAATGAACAATTAAGGTGGTGCAACGAAGAATTGATGCTTTTCATTTCTCACCCTTCCTCTCTGTCTGTCCCCATCTGTTCCTCTCTCTGTCTCTCTCTGTCTCTATCACAGAAAAAGTAGAGGAATTCTTGAAAGTTTACATCACAAGAATAAAATTTGTAACTATGTGTGATGATGGATATTAATTAAACTTCTTGTAGTAATTATCTCACAATTTATACATATATCAAATATTTATGGTATACACCTAAACTTATACATTATATGTCAATTATAGATCAATTTTTTAAAGCTTTAAAAATTGATGTTTTCAGGCTCCCATCAACAGGCTACACATCTTGACATCTGTCCTTTACCAACTTCATGGTCACTCCCTTTTATTTTATAAACATGTTAAAACTTGGCCTCTTCACCCCAATTCTTAATGTCATACTGGGTGATCTTCCTGAAATTCTAAATACATCTATATAGATATTTATATTTATCCATTGATATCAGTTATAAAAATCTTCATTTTTTCATGTTTTCTGCATTCCAATCAATTACCACTCCATAATCACACTGTGAAATTGCAACATACAACTTCATCCTTCAATTTCACACCACTTTTGAGCCCCTATTCCTTGTTCCAAATTTCTTGTTTCACCATTTCCACCATGACTAGTCTTCAAAATAATCTGTAATTTGCATTAGTTCTTAAAATTTATCCCTATCACTAAGGACTCTCTACTCTTTTTTTTTTTTTTTTTCATTATTCAGCTTAGATTTCATGATGCATCTTATCAACCATTCTCTTACAAATACCATGGAATTTTTGTTTACCTGCTCTTTCAGCCTATTCATCTGAGGAAACAAAACATTACACAACACCAATAATTTGTTCTCACCCTTTTTGCCAGACATGCACATTAATAACAGCTGAAAAACAATTTAATGAAGGGCAGTTCTGAACCATTAAGAATTCATGACCCCAAGTCTCAGTTGTGTCTTCAATATACCCCAATAATTGTATTATATTTCTCTAATTTTCTAAGACTCTCAAAAATAATTACAACTCTTCTTCAAAATTCTGACCTTCCTACCTTCCTTCAGCAGATGCTGTTCTCTACAATTTCACAGGGTGAGAAAACTATCATGTAATACTACTTACCTTTCTAACAGCAAACATATAAATAGGGCTAAAATTCAATTAGTATAAATTGGTTAGCTGCATGATTCTTAAAATAATAAAAAATCATACTAATTGATATACAATGGTATGCCTCTGCCCTCAAAAATGCCCCTTTACTTCTCTTACTACCTTTCTGGGACTTCTCTGACCTCCTCATAATTCTGTAGCTAAAATATAAATTGTTGATTTATCAGGAGGCTTCAAAAACCCTGTTTCACCCCTAGACAAATCTCTTTTTAAACTGGATGCTACTCTTGCTATATTAGTTGTTAAATATGTTGAATATCACCCCTAAACAAAGCCTTCTTCCATCTTCAATCATTGTTCTTCCATAATTATCCTAAAAATGCTACATTAGAGATACACTGGTAAAACAATGTAGACAAATGTAATAGTAAAATATTGAAAGACAAATATCCATCAACAAGAGAACAGCTGAATATATATGGTACACCCATGCAATTATGAATGGAAATGAGGAATATATCTATATACTGTTACAGAATGAAATTCATAATATATTAAGAGAAATGTACAGAAAGTATGTATAGAATATGTTAGGAAAGAATAATAAAAGGTATATATCCACAAGCTGTATATTTGAAAAATGTATGTGTATTTATTACATATATGCTATATTCCAAGTACACAATTTGGGGATATATGTGGACATACAATTTGTGGATACCCATATACACACCTACACACATATGCATCTTTGATTATACTTAAAGTAGAAAAATAAAACAGACTCTTTTTTTTTTATAAATAATTTTTTTAATGTTAATGGGATGATATCAATAAATCAGGGTACTTATATTCAAAGAAAACATGTCCAGATTATCTTGTCATTCAATTATGGTGCATACCCATCACCCAAAGTCAGATTGTCATCCTTCACCTTCTATCTAGATTTCTTTGTGCCCCTCCCCTTCCCCTTCCTCTATCCCTCCTCCCCCCCCCCCCGCCACCGGTAACCACAACACTCTTGTCCATGTCTCTTAGTCTTGTTTTTATGTCCCAGAAATGTATGGAATTATGTAGTTCCTGGTTTTTTCTGATTTACTTATTTCACTCCGTATAATGTTATCAAGATCCCACCATTTTGTTATAAATGATCTGATGTCATCATTTCTTATGCCTGAGTAGTATTCCATAGTGTATATGTGCCACATCTTCTTTATCCAGTCATCTATTGAAGGCCTTTTTGGTTGTTTCCATGTTCTGGCAACTGTAAACAATGCTGCAATGAACATGGGGCTACATTTGTCTTTACGTATCAATGTTTCTGAGTTTTTGGGGTATATACCCAGTAGAGGGATTGCTGGGTCATTAGGTAGTTCTATTTTCAGTTTTTTGAGAAACCACCATACTTTTTTCCATAATGGTTGTACTACTTTACATTCCCACCAACAGTGAATGAGGGTTCCTTTTTCTCTACAGCCTCTCCAACATTTGCTATTACCTGTCTTGTTGATAATAGCTAATCTAACAGCTGTGAGGTGGTATCTCACTGTAGTTTTGATTTGCATTTCTCTAATAACTAATGAAGATGAGCATCTTTTCATATATCTGTTGGCCATTTGTATTTCTTCCTGGGAGAAGTGTCTGTTCATATCCTCTTCCCATTTTTTTATTGGATTATTTGTTTGTTTGTTGTTGAGTTTTATGAGTTCTTTGTATATTTTCGATATTAGGCCGTTATCTGAGCTGTTGTTTGAAAATATCATTTCCCATTTAGTTGGCTGTCTGCTTATTTTGTTGTCAATTTCTCTTGCTGAGCAAAAACTTCTTAGTTAGATGTAGTCCCATTCATTTATTTATCTTTGCCTTCACTTCTCTTGCCTTTGGAGTCAAATTCATAAAGTGCTCTTTAAAACCCAGGTCCATTAGTTTAGTACCTATGTCTTCTTCTATGTACTTTATTGTTTCTGGTCTTCTATTTAGGTCTTTGATCCATTTTGAATTAATTTTAGTACAAGGGGACAAGCTGTAGTCAAGTTTCATTCTTTTAGATGTGGCTTTCCAGTTTTCCCAGCACCATTTGTTGAAGAGGGTTTCTTTTCTCCACTGTGTGTTGTTGGCCCCTTTATCGAAAATTATTTGACCATATATATATGTGGTTTTATTTCTGGACTTTCTATTCTGTTCCATTGGTCTGAGTATCTATTTTTCTGCCAGTACCATGTTGTTTTGATTGTTGTGGCCCTATAATAGTTTGAAGTCAGGTATTGTAATGCCCCCAGCTTCATTCTTTTTTCTTAGGATTGCTTTGGCTATTCGGGGTTTTTTATAATTCTATATAAATCTGATGATTTTTTTGTTCCATTTCTTTAAAAAGGCATCGAAATTTTGATGGGAATTGCATTAAATTTGTATATTGATTGTGGTAATCTGGCCATTTTGATTATATTTATTCTTCCTATCCAAGAACAAGGAATATTTTCAATCTCATTGTATCTTTTTCGATTTCCCATAACAATGCTTTGTAGTTTTCATTATATAGGTACTTTACATTCTTGGTTATGTTTCTTTCTAGGTATTTTTTTTAGTTGCAATCATGAAGGGGATTATTTTTTTGAGTTTGTTTTCTGATATTTCATTGTAGGCATATAGAAAGGCTATGGACTTTTGTATGTTAATTTTGTATCCTGCGACCTTACTGTATTGGTTTATTGTTTCAAGTAATCTTTTTGTGGAGTCTTTGGGGTTTTCAATATATATAGGATCATATCATCTGCAAAAAGTGATACCTTTAATTCTTCTTTTCTGATATGGATGCCTTTTATTTCTTTATCTTGTCTGATTGCTCTGGCCAGAATTTCTAGCACAACGTTAAATAAGAGTGGAGAGAGTGGACAACCTTGTCTTGTTCCTGATTTAAGGAGGAAAGTCCTCAGTTTTATACCATTTAATATGATGTTGGTTGGTGGTATATCATATATGGCCTTTATCATGTTCAGATACTTTCCTTCTATACCTATTTTGTTGAGTGTCTTACACATAAAGTTGTGTTGTATTTTATCGAATGTCTTTTCTGCATCTATTGATAAGATCATGTGGTTTTTGTTTTGTTGATATGGTGTATTACGTTAACCTTTTTATGTATGTTGAACCATCCTTGAGATTCTGGGATGAATCTCACTTGATTATGATGTATTATTTTTTTAATATGTTGTTGTATTCAATTTGCTAGTATTTTGTTTAGTATTTTAGCATCTGTATTTATTAGAGATATTGGTCTGTAGTTTTTTTTTGGTTTTTTTTTGTGCCATCCTTACCAGGTTTTGGTATGAGGGTTATGTTGGCCTCATAAAATGTGTTTGGAAGTATTGCTTCTTCAATTTTTTGGAACACTTTGAGTAGAATAGGAACCAAGTCTTCTTTGAATGTTTGATAGAATTCACTAGTATGACCATCTGGGCCTGGACTTTTATTTTTGGGGAGGTTTTTAATAGTTTTTTCTATTTCCTCCCTGCTAATTAGTCTGTTTAGGCTTTCTGCTTCTTCATGACTCAGTCTAGGAAGGTTGTATTGCTCTAGGAATTTACCCATATCTTCTAGATTGTTGAATTTGGTGGCATATAGTTTTTTTGTAGTATTCTACAATTATTCTTTGTATTTCTATGATGTCTGTGGTGATTTCTCCTCTTTCATTTTGGATTTTGTTTATATGAGTCCTTTCTCTTTTTTCCTTGGTGAATCTTGCCAAGTGTTTGTCAATTTTGTTGATCTTTTCAAAGAACCAGCTTCTTGTTTTATTAATTTTTTTCTATAGTTTTTCTGTTCTATATTTTATTTATTTCTGCTCTGATTTTATTATTTCCTTTCTTCGGCTGGTTTTGTGTTGTCTTTGTTCTTCTTTTTCTAGTTCCATAAGGTTTGAAGTTAAGTGGTTTACTTGGGCTCTGTCTTCTTTGTTTATTAGACCTGAAGTGATATGAACGTCCTTCTTATTACTGCTTTTGCAGCATCCCAGAGATTCTGGTATGTGGTATTGTCATTTTCATTTGTCTGTATATATCTTTTGATTTCTGTGATTATTTCTTCTTTGACCCATTCATTTTTTAAAAGTATGTTGTTTAATTTCCACATTTTTGTGGGTTTTTTTCCCCTTTTTTGCAGTTGAATTCTAGTTTCAAGACTTTATGATCAGAAAATATACTTGGTATAATTTTAATTTTTCTGTATTTGCTGATGTTATTTTTGTTGCCTAACATATGGTCAATTCTTGAGAATGTCCCTTGTACACTAGAGAAAAATGTATACTCTCTCACTTTTGGATGAAGGTCCTGTAGATGTCTATCATGTCCAGGTGCTCTAGTGTTTCGTTTAAGGCCAATATATCTTTATTGATTTTCTGTTTGGATGAACTATCTAGAGCCATCAGCGGCATATTGTGGTCTCTAAGTATCATTGTATTTTTGTCAGTTTTTGTTTTTAGGTCAGTCAGTAGCTGTCATATATTTTGGTGATCCTTGCTTTGGTGCATATATATTAAGGATTGTTATGTGTTCTTGATTCAGTGTCCCCTTAATCATTATGAAATGACCATTTTTGTCTCTGAGTACTTTTGCTGTCTTGTAGTCAGCATTATTAGATATGAGTATTGCTACACCTGCTTTTTTTTGGATGTTATTTGCTTGGAGTATTGTTTTCCAGCATTTCATTTTGAATTTGTTTTTATCCCTGTTGCTTATATGTGTTTCTTGTAGGCAGCATACAGTTGGATTTTCTTTTTTTTTTTTATTATATAATTTTATTTTTTTAATGGGGTGACATCAATAAATCAGGATACATATATTCAAAGATAACAAGTCCAGGTTATCTTGTCGTTCAATTATGTTGCATACCCACCACCCAAAGTCAGATTGTCCTCTGTCACCTTCTATCTTGTTTTCTTTGTGCCCCTCCCCCTCCCCCTTTCCCTCTCCCATTCCCCCCTCCCCCCCGTAACCACCACACTCTTATAAATGTCTCTTAGTTTCACTATTATGTCCCACCTACGTATGGAATAATACAGTTCCTGTTTTTTTCTGATTTACTTATTTCGCTTCGTATCATGTTATCAAGATCCCACCATTTTGCTGTAAATGTTCCGATGTCATCATTTCTTATGGCTGAGTAGTATTCCATAGTGTATATGTGCCAGATCTTCTTTATCCAGTCATCTATTGATGGGCTTTTTGGTTGTTTCAATGTCCTGGCCACTGTGAACAATGCTGCAATAAACATGGGGCTGCATGTGTCTTTACGTATCAATGTTTCTGAGTTTTGGGGATATATACCCAGTAGAGGGATTGCTGGGTCATAAGGTAGTTCTATTTTCAGTTTTTTGAGGAACCACCATACTTTCTTCCATAATGGTTGTACTACTTTACATTCCCACCAACAGTGTATGAGGGTTCCTTTTTCTCCACAGCCTCTCCAACATTTGCTGTTACCTGACTTGCTAATAACAGCTAATCGAACAGGTGTGAGGTGGTATCTGATTGCCGTTTTGATTTGCATTTCTCTAATAGCTAAAGAAGATGAGCATCTTTTCATATATCTGTTGGCCATTTGTATTTCTTCCTGGGAGAAGTGTCTATTCATATCCTCTTCCCATTTTTTTATTGGATTGTTTGTTTGTTTGTTGTTGAGTTTTATGAGTTCTTTGTATATTTTGGATATTAGGCCCTTATCTGAGCTGTCGTTTGAAAAAATCATTTCCCATTTAGTTGGCTTTCTGTTTATTTTGTTATCAGTTTCTCTTGCTGAGCAAAAACTTCTTAGTCTGATGTAGTCCCATTCATTAATTTTTGCCTTCACTTCTCTTGCCATTGCAGTCAAATTCATAAAATGCTCTTTAAAACCCAGGTCCCTGAGTTGAGTACCTATGTCTTCTTCTATGTACTTAATTGTTTCAGGTCTTATGTTTAGATCTTTGATCCATTTTGAGTTAATTTTTGTACAGGGGGAGAGACTGTAGTCCAGTTTCATTCTTTTGCATGTGGCTTTCCAGTTTTCCCAGCACCATTTATTGAAGAGGCTTTCTTTTCTCCATTGTGTGTTGTTGGCCCCTTTATCAAAAATTATTTGACTATATATATGTGGTTTTATTTCTGGACTTTCTATTCTGTTCCATTGGTCTGAGTGTCTATTTTTCTGCCAATACCATGCTGTTTTGATTGTCGTGGCCATATAATAGAGTTTGAAGTCAGGTATTGAAATGCCCCCAGCTTCATTCTTTTTCTTTAGGATTGCTTTGGCTATTCGGGGTTTTTTATAGTTCCATATAAATCTGATGATTTTTTGCTCTATTTCTTTAAAAAATGTCATTGGAAGTTTGATGGGAATTGCATTAAATTTGTATATTGCTTTGGGTAATATAGCCATCTTGATTATATTTATTCTTCCTAGCCAAGAACAAGGTATATTTTTCCATCTCATTATATCTTTTTCGATTTCCCTTAACAATGGTTTATAGTTTTCATTATATAAGTCTTTTACATTCTTTGTTATGTTTATTCCTAAGTATTTTATTTTTTTTGTTGCAATCGTGAAGGGGATTATTCTTTTGAGTTCCTTCTCAGTTGTTTCATTGTTGGCATATAGAAAGGCTATTGACTTCTGTATGTTAATTTTGTATCCTGCGACCTTACTGTATTGGCTTATTGTTTCTAGTAGTCTTTTTGTGGATTCTTTGGGGTTTTCGATGTATAGTATCATATCATCGGCAAAAAGTGATACCTTTACTTCTTCTTTTCCAATATGGATGCCTTTTATTTCTTTGTCTTGTCTGATTGCTCTGGCTAGAACCTCTAGTACCACATTAAATAAGAGTGGAGAGAGTGGACAACCCTGTCTTGTTCCTGATTTAAGGGGGAAAGCCTTCAGTTTAGTGCCATTTAATATGATGTTAGCTGATGGTTTATCATATATGGCCTTTATCATGTTGAGATATTTTCCTTCTATACCCATTTTGTTGAGAGTCTTAAACATAAAATTGTGTTGTATTTTATCGAAAGCCTTTTCTGCGTCTATTGATAAGATCATGTGGTTTTTGTTCTTTGTTTTGTTGATATGGTGTATTACATTAAGCGTTTTACGTATGTTGAACCATCCTTGAGATTCTGGGATGAATCCCACTTGATCATGATGTATTATTTTTTTAATATGTTGTTGTGTTCGATTTGCTAGTATTTTGTTTAGTATTTTAGCATCTGTATTCATTAGAGATATTAGTCTGTAGTTTTCTTTTTTTGTGCCATCCTTGCCTGGTTTTGGTATGAGGGTTATGTTGGCTTCGTAAAATGTGTTTGGAAGTATTGCTTCTTCTTCAATTTTTTGGAAGACTTTGAGTAGAATAGGAACCAAGTCTTCTTTGAATGTTTGATAAAATTCGCTGGTATAGCCGTCAGGGCCTGGACTTTTATTTTTGGGGAGGTTTTTAATGGTTTTTTCTATTTCTTCTCTACTGATAGGTCTGTTTAGGCTTTCTGCTTCTTCTTGACTCAGTCTAGGAAGGTTGTATTGTTCTAGGAATTTATCCATTTCTTCTAGGTTGTTGAATTTAGTGGCATAAAGTTTTTCATAGTATTCTACAATAATTCTTTGTATATCTACGGTGTCCGTGGTGATTTCTCCTCTTTCATTTTGGATTTTGTTTATATGAGTTCTTTCTCTTTTTTCCTTGGTAAGTCTTGCCAAGGGTTTGTCAATTTTGTTGATCTTTTCAAAGAACCAGCTCCTTGTTCTATTAATTTTTTCTATAGTTTTTCTGTTCTCTAATTCATTTATTTCTGCTCTGATTTTTATTATCTCCTTTCTTCGGCTGGTTTTGGGTTGTCTTTGTTCTTTTTCTAGTTCCTTAAGGTGGGAAGTTAAGTGGTTCACTTGGGCTCTCTCTTGTTTTTTCATATATGCCTGAAGTGATATGAACTTCCCTCTTATCACTGCTTTTGCTGCATCCCATAGATTCTGATATGTCGTATTGTCATTTTCATTAGTCTGTATATATCTTTTGATCTCTGCACTTATTTCTTCTTTGACCCATTCATTTTTTAAAAGTATGTTGTTTAGTTTCCACATTTTTGTGGGATTTTTTTCCTCTTTTTTGCAGTTGAATTCTAGTTTCAAGGCTTTATGATCAGAAAATATGCTTGGTACAACTTCAATTTTTCTGAATTTGCTGATGTTGTTTTTGTGGCCCAACATATGGTCAATTCTTGAGAATGATCCATGTACACTGGAGAAAAATGTATAGTCAGTCACTTTGGGATGAAATGTCCTGTAGATGTCTATCATATCCAGGTGCTCTAGTGTTTTGTTTAAGGCCACTATGTCTTTGTTGATTCTCTGTTTGGATGACCGATCTAGAGCCGTCAGCGGTGTATTGAGGTCTCCAAGTATGATTGTATTTTTGTCAGTTTTTGTTTTAAGATCAATAAGTAGCTGTCTTATATATTTTGGTGCTCCTTGGTTTGGTGCATATATATTAAGAATTGTTATGTCTTCTTGATTCAGTGTCCCCTTAGCCATTATGAAATGGCCATTTTTGTCTCTGAGTACTTTTCCTGTCTTGTAGTCAGCATTATCCGATATGAGTATTGCTACACCTGCTTTTTTTTGGATGTTATTTGCTTGGAGTATTGTTTTCCAGCCTTTCACTTTGAATTTGTTTTTATCCTTGTTACTTAGATGAGTTTCCTGTAGGCAGCATACAGTTGGATTTTCTTTTTTAATCCATTCTGCTACTCTGTGCCTTTTTATTGGTGAGTTTAATCTGTTTACATTTAGTGTAATTATTGATACTTGTGAGTTCCCTATTGCCATTTTATATCTTGCTTTCTGTTAGTTTTGTGTCTTGTTTGATCCTTCTCTTTTGTTTTTCTATCTTTTGTTTTTATTTGGTTGTATTCCATACATCTTTCCACTGTTGCTATCTTTTTTATCTCATGTGCTTCTGTGGTGGTTTTTTCAATGGTGGTTACCTTTGAATAATGAAAAGGGTCCCTACCCTGTTCATTGTAGCGAACTATTTTGTGAGTACTTTTGCACTCCATCGTCCTTTGCTACTGTTAATCTCCATCTTCTCCCCCTCTTTCTTTTTGTTGTTGTCACAGTTTAAATTTGGTTTTATTGTGTTCTTCTTGGAGCTTTTACTTGTGGCTCTGTTTTTTTTTTGTTCTTTGTATCTGATTGGAGAACCCCCTTTAGTAATTCCTGGAGTGGGGTTTTTCTGATGATAAATTCTCTCATCTTTTCTGTATCTGTGAATGTTTTTATTTCTCCTTCATATTTGAAGGATAGCTTTGATGGGTATAGTATTCGTGGCTGAAAGTTCCTCTCTTTCAGGACTTTAAATATTGGGGTCCACTCTCTTCTAGCTTGTAGAGTTTCTGCTGAGAAATCTGATGATAATCTAATGGGCCTTCCTTTATATGTTGTATTCTTCTTTTCCCTGGCTGCCTTGAGAATTTTTTCTTTGCTCTTGGTTTGTGTCAATTTCATTATGATATGCCTTGGAGTAGGTTTGTTGGGGTTAAGAAAACTTGGAGTTCTGTTTGCTTCTTGAACTTGAGGCTTTAGTTCTTTCTACAGGCTTGGGAAGTTCTCATTTATTATTTGTTTGAGTATGTTCTCCATTCCATTTTCTCTCTCTTCTCCTTCTGATATACCTATTATTCTTATGTTATTCTTTTTGATGGAGTCAGATAATTCTTGTAGGGCTATCTCATTTTTTTTAATTTTTGAGTCTCTTTCTTCTTCTCTCTGTTGTGCCTCAAGTTGCTTGTCTTCTATTTCACTAATCCTCTCTTCTATCTGACCTGTTCTATTAGCTAAGCTTGTTACTTCGTTTTTCAGCTCATGAATTGAGTTTTTCATCTCTGTTTGATTTGTTTTTATAGTTTCAATTTCCTTGGACATATATTCTTTGTGTTCATTGAGTTGTTCTCTGAGCTCTCTAAATTGCCTTTCTGTGTTTTCTTGTATATCTCGGAGGATTTTTAGGATTTCTCTCTTGAATTCTCTGTCATTTAGCTCCAAGGTTTCCAATATATTAAATTTTTTCTCCATAGATTTTTCCTCATCTAGCTGTGTTACCTCTCTTTCTTTTGTATCCATGATATTCGATTTTCTCTTCCTTAATGGCATCTGAGGGTGGTTTTGTTGATAGTATTAATGAGATTTAATAAAGAATAAAAAGTTTAAAAAAATAATAAAAAAAATCAAAAAGAGTTGTTTTTTTTAAAAAAAATTAATAATGAAATAAAGAAAAATAAAATAAAATAAAAATTTAAAAAAAAATGGAAATTATTCCCCCCCTCCTTTTTTCCCCTCCTCTCCTCTCCCCTCTTTCTTGATAAAATCTTGTGGTGGACTATGAATTATAACAAACAATGCCCGTGATGGAGGGCCTGAATTGGGGAAAAGTAATAAAGGGGCAAAAAAAAAAAAAAAAGAAAAAAGAAAGAAAAAAGAAGAAAAAAAAAAAAAGAGCGTATGGACCCACAAAAAGCAAATAAGGAAAAAATTTGGGTCAAGAATAAAATGATTTGCTTTTAGGTGTTGGTTGTCTAAGAGTTATGAAGAGAGGATTAAGAGGAAAACGGAAAAATGGGGGGACAAATTAAAAAATTACTATTGTATTTAGTGGAACAAGAACTAGATAATATGGAGAGCCAGGGATGGGAGCAGTGCTAGTGAGTTAAAAAGGTGAAGTAAAAACCCCCCAAAATGCCACAAACATAAGTTTGAGTCCCAGATAAGATAATTTGTTTGTTATTGAGGTTTGAATGAGAGGAGATGTAAAGGAGAAAGGAAGAAACTAATATAGAGGGAGAAAAGAAAGAGAGAGAGAGAGAAAAAAAATGGAACCACTAAAAGAAGATAAAAGAAAGGAGAGAGAGAGAGAGAGAGAGAGAGTTAAGGGTTTTGGAGTGCAACCCTCATAGAGAGAAAGGAAGAGAAGAGAAAAGATAATGGGAGATGTAACACTTATGGGTAGTGTAGTTCAAGGAGAGGAGATAGTAAGACCGGTAGAGAGTTAATCGGCCAAATTGGAGGAGGAAAAAAAAAAGTATCAAGAATAAAGATAAGAGAAACAAATGAACAAATATAATAAAATGGGATAGGTTATAAAGTCTGCAGATTATTCTTGATTTTGAGAGGTTATCTTCTTGCTTTTTCTTTTCTCTCCCTCTTCCTGGTCGGTGACTCTGTACCCCGGGTTTTGCCCCTTTGCCACGCTCAGGTGGAGGTTTGCAGTTGATAAGTCTCTATGGCAATGTCATGTATTGTGCTTTAGTCTCGTTGGCAGTCGAGGCTATTAGCATTTATAGGCTCCGACAGTGAGAGAGTCCGTGTTCCTGGAGCCTTTCTCCTAGTCTTTCCTTCCTCAATTAGTAGCCTGATAATCCAGCTATGGGGTTGCTGCTGCCTCTGCCTGGATAGTAAGAGGCTCAAAGAGCTGGCAACTCCCCACTCTATTTCCACTCAGCACAGGGCTCTGGGTAAGGCTCAGTCAGTCAGAGCTGCTAGCATAATCAGGTGGGTTTTCCGGCCTTTCAAAGACCTCTGGCTCTGCCACTCTGTCTGGTAACACAAGCGGACGCCCACTTCTGGGGTGCTTGGAGGAAACTCTCACTCACTGGCAGACCAGGATATCCGGCCAGCAGTCTCACGCTCTGAGTGAAACCCCCAACCGCAGGGAAAGTTGCAGCGTTGGAATTGAGTCTCGCTCCGTCCCCATGTGCGGCTTTTGCAAGGCACTGGGGCGGCCCGAGATTCCGATTTGGCCCACACAAAGGCCCCTGACTCTGCCCCTCTGTGCGATAACACGGGCGCGCACTGCCGAGGCACTCAGAGGAATCGCTCACTCCTTATCTGCGTGCGCAGACCAGGATATCAGGCCGGCCGCGTTTCCCTCTGAGTGAAACACCCTCCAGTACGGAAAATCTCCACCGTTGGAATTAGTTCTCACTCCCTCCCGTGCGTGGCTTTCCCAGGGCGCTGGGGCTGCCCAGAGACACTGCCCTCGGCCCACAGAAAGGCCTCTGACCCTGCCTCTCCGTGGGGCAACACGGGCACCCACTTCCGGGGCTTAGGAAGAAATCTCTCGCCCACTAACTGCGCACCAACCAGGAGACCGGGTAAAATGTCCGCGCCGCTTGTCTTTCTTTGTTTGGGTTTGGCGCGAGTGTTAGCTTGTATTGCCCGGGTTGCCACAGGATCAGATTTTCCTCGGCTTGGATCTCCGTGCCACAGCCTGGTTCGGCCGTTTGTGTCACGGCCTGGATGTATTCACCCCCTTTGCCCGCCTCAGTTTCTATATTCACAGTTACCAGAGAAAGCCGCCCTGTTTAGGTTAGTGACGAAGGCGGAGCATTTCTTACTCCCTATTTCCTTCGGGGTTTGGTTATATATTTAGCCAATTTTTCACTCAATCATACCTTTGGGTGTATTGCGAAGCATCTGGAAGCTCCAAGTATAGGTTTTTCTGTTTCTGGTTGAAGATCTTGTTGAGTTTTGGGGGAGATTTATCGGTATCGCTTCCTACCCCGCCATTACTCTGACGTCATCTCCTCGGATTTTCTTTTTTAATCCATTCTACTACTCTGTGTCTTTTTATTGGTAAGTTTAATCATTTACATTTAGTGTAATTATTGACACTTGTGGCTTCCCTATTGCCATTTTATAAATTACTTTCTGTTAGTTTTTTATCTTGTTTGATTCTTCTCTTGTTTTTCTATCATTTGTTTTTGTTTGTTTGTATTCCATCTTTCTTTCCACTGTTGCTACCTTTTTTAAGTCATGTGCTTCTCTGGTGGTTTTTTCAAGGGTGGTTACTAATAAGTAATGAAAAAGGTACCTGCCATATTCATTGTAGTACTCTATCTTATGAGTATTTCTGCACTCCATCGTCCTTTGCTACTGTTAATCTCCATCCTCTCCCCTTTTCTGTTTTTGTTGTCACAGTTTAAATTTGATTTTATTGTGTTCTTGGTGGAGCTTTTAATTGTGGTTTTGTTTTGTTTTGTTCTTTGTATCTGGTTGGAAAACCCCCTTTAGCATTTCATGAAGTGGGGGTTTTCTGATGATAAATTCCTTCATCTTTTCTGTGTCTGTGAATGTTTTTACTTCGTATTTGAAGGATAGCTTTGACAGATATAGTATTCATAGCAGGAAGTTCTTCTCTTTCAGAACTTTAAATATTGGGGTCTACTCTCTTTTGGCTTGTAGAGTTTCTGCTGAGAAATCTGATGATAATCTAATGGGCTTTCCTTTATATGTTGTATTCTTCTTTTTCCTGTTTGTCATGAGAACTTTTTCTTTGTCATTGGTTTGTGCCAATTTCATTATTATGTTCCTTGGAGTAGGTTTGTTTGGGTTTAAAAAACTCGGTGTTCTTTTTTCTTCTTGAATTTGAGGCTTTAGTTCTTTCCACAGGCTTGGGAAGTTCTTGAGTATTATTTGTTTGAATATATTCTTCATTCCATTTTCTCTCTCTTCTCCCTCTGATATACCTATTATTCTTATGTTATTCTTTTTTTTTTTTTTCACTTTTCTGAAGCTGGAAACGGGGAGAGACAGTCAGACAGACTCCCGCATGCGCCCGACCGGGATCCACCCGGCTCGCCCACCATGGGGCGACGCTCTGCCCATCAGGGGGCGATGCTCTGCCCATCCTGGGCGTCGCCATATTGCGACCAGAGCCACTCTAGCGCCTGGGGCAGAGGCCACAGAGCCATCCCCAGCGCCCGGGCCATCTTTGCTCCAATGGAGCCTTGGCTGCGGGAGGGGAAGAGAGAGACAGAGAAGAAAGTGCGGCGGAGGGGTGGAGAAGCAAATGGGCGCCTCTCCTGTGTGCCCTGGCCAGGAATCGAACCCGGGTCCTCCGCACGCTAGGCCGACGCTCTACCGCTGAGCCAACCGGCCAGGGCTGTTATTCTTTTTTGATGGAGTCAGACAATTTCTGTAGGGCTTCCTCATTTTTTAAAATTTTTGAGTCTCTCTCTTCTTCTCTCTGTTGTGCCTGAAGTTGCTTATCTTCTATGTCACTAATCCTACCTTCTATCTGGCCTGTTCTGTTAGCTAAGCTTTTTACCTCTTTTTTTAGTTCATGAATTGAGTTTTTCATCTCTGTTTGATTTGTTTTTATAGTTTCAATTTCCTTGGTAATATATTATTTTTGTTCATTGAGTTGTTTTCTGAGCTCCCTAAATTGCCTTTCTGTGTTTTCTTGTATATCTCTGAGTATTTTTAGAATTTCTATTTTAAATTTTCTGTCATTTAGCTCCAAGGTTTCCAATATGTTAAATTTTTTCTCCATAGATTTTTCCACATCTTTCTGTGCTACTTCTCTATCTTTTGTATTCATGATATTTGATTTCCTTTTTCTTAATAGCATCTGAGGGTGATCTTGTTGATAGCACTAATGAGAATTAATAAAGAGTAAAAAGTTTAAAAAAGAAGAAAAAAGAAAAAATGGAAAAAATTTGGAAAAAAATAATAATTTATTATTTACCCTTTTTTTCTTCTTCTCCTCTCCTCTCCTCTCCTCCTTAGGAAAATATTGTGATGAATTGTGAATTATATTATGCTAAATGGAACCAATACTGCCTATAA
Source organism: Saccopteryx leptura (assembly GCF_036850995.1). Taxonomy (NCBI): domain Eukaryota; kingdom Metazoa; phylum Chordata; class Mammalia; order Chiroptera; family Emballonuridae; genus Saccopteryx; species Saccopteryx leptura. The sequence continues at coordinate 69,431,787 of NC_089516.1, read as the reverse complement.
CGTAGGGCCTGAGTTGGGGGGAAGTTATCAAGGAGCAAAAAAAAAGGTATAGACCTACAAAATACAAAAAAAAAATTTGGGTCAAGAATAAAATGATTTGCTTGTAAGTGATGGTCGACTAAGAGATATAATGAAAGGGATAAGAAGGAAACAAGAAAAAGGAAAAAAAATCTATTATATTTTGTGAAGCAAAAACTAGATAGAATGAAGATCCTGGGTTGGGAAGAATGCTAATGAGTTAAAAATCAAAGTAAAAAGCACCCAAAATGCCACAAAGAAAAAATTTGAGTCCCAAGCAAAATATTTTGTTCACAATTGAGGATTGAATGAGAGGAAAAGTAAAAGTAGAAAAGAAGAAAGTAATAGAAAGGAAGAAAAAAGAATAAGGGGAAAAGAAGAAAAAAGAAAAAAAAACAAAAAGAGAGAGAGTTAAGGGTTTTAGAGTGTAACTCTCATGGAGAGAAAGGAAGAAGAAAAGAAAGAAAGTGGGAATTGTAACACTTATGGGTAGTGTAGTTCAAGAATAGGAAAGGATAAGATCAGCAGAGAATAAAAGGACCAAGGTGGAGGAAAAAGAAATAATAATAATAAAGGCAAGAAGATGAAAGAAACAAAAAAAAAAATAGTGGAACAAGTTATAAAGTCTGTGGAGTTTTCTTGATTTTGAGAGGTTAACTTCTTCCTTTTTCTTTCCTCTCCCTCTTCCTGGTTGGTGACTCTGTACCCTAGGCTCTGCCCCTGTGGCACTCTTAGTTAGAGATTTGCAGTTGATGAGACTCTATGGCGTTGTCATATATTAGGCTTCAGTCTCATCGTTAGTCAGGTCTTGTTAGCGTTTGCAGGCTCTGACAATGAGAGAGTCTGTTTTCCCGGAGCCTCTCTCCTAGTCTCTCCTTCCTGAATTAGCAGCCTGATGATCCAGCTATGAGGCTGCCACTGTCTCTGCCTGGGCAGTAAGAGGCTCAAAGAACTGGCAAATCTCCACTCTATCCCCACTCAATGCAGGGCTCTAGGTAAGGCTCTGTCAGTCAGAGCCACCAGATTAATCAGACGGGGCTGAGAGCCAATTGCTCTCAAGGTGAAATTCTATGAGCCTCCAGGCCTGTTCAGCACACCTAGCACTCTGTGGGACCACTCTCCCCAGGCTTTTTGCACTTTGTAACCTGTTTTGGCTGTGAAGAAGATGCCCTAGTCGCTGCCTGCAGTACAGGAAGTCTTAATATCTGCCAAGTCCCTCTTTTTTTTAGCATATATCCCTGAGTATGAAAGCTCTGCCAATCAGAAGGTGCCCCCACCCCTTTAGCAAGAGGCACTAAAAAATATCACACCTCTTGTCTTAGATCTCTGAACTGAGAGAGATCTTGTCAGTGAGAGCCGAGTAGGTCAGTTGGGAGGTGAGCAGACCGTGGGTTAAGCTAATTTCAGCGATTGGATCTGCTGATCTGCTCCAGGAAGGACTGCAAGCTGCCTGCACACCCCTCCCCCGATGATCTGCTCCAGGAAGGACTGCAAGCTGCCCACGCGCCCCTCCCCCGATGCTTGATTGTTAGCTTAAATGACTGGCTGAGGAACCCCGCCTGCCCAGAGAAGCTCGGATGTAGGGAATTGTGCTTTGGCGCACTCCCTGTGCCACTGGCAGCTGCTGCTCATGGCTCGGGCTTTAGCTCACGTGGGCTGATTCACTGCAGGCAAACTCTTTCCTCAGCTTGAATGAACATCTGTGCTGCAGTCTAGCTTCCTCCACACCCTTAGCCCCCCCCTGACTCTGAGTTCCAAGTGAAAGCAGCCTTTGCTCAGGTTAGTGAGGAAGGCAAAGTGTTCCTTTCTCCGACTTATTTCCTTCAGGGTTGATTATATATTTAGTCAATTTTTCGCTCAATCATACCTTTGTTTTCAGTATGTGGTACCCCTAGACGCTCCAAGGATAAATTTTTCTGTCTGTGGTTGATGAACTTGTTGAAATTTTGGGGAGATTTGTCAGTCGCATTCCTCATGGCATCATTTCTCTGACGTCACTCCAAAACAGACTCTTAAACCAAACACAAACTAAGTTTTTAAAAGGAAATTACAATTTGAGTAAGAGTTTTCAAAAAGAGTAATCACCAGAGATGGACAAAAAATACTGTCATATTATTCAGGCCCTGTGTACAACTCTAAAAAGTTGGAACTTTATTCTATAGGAAATAAGAAGCTATCAAAGAACTTCGTGTAAGAATGATGTAATCAGATTTTTTAATATAGGGAGAGCATGTTGGTGATAATATGGAAAATAAATTGATTTTTTATGAGACTGGAAGAAAAACCATTAAAGAGTTTCATGATGTGAAACAATGGCTAAGGGATAAAGTGCAAGAAAATCTCAAGAGATGAGCAGACAGAACAGAGTTGGAGGTGCATTATTGTAAAGTTGCAGACTGTGAAGCTCTTAGTTCAATGGGTCTCAATGGGTGTGTTTTTCATGTGTGTATCATAATTCAGAAAAATGGAAAGTGTGTTGGCATTCTTCATATAATAAAAATACTATAAATAACCTTTAAAAAGTCAGTATTTAAATGATGTGGAAATATTCACCTGAAATCTATGTACTCTTGTTGATCAATGTCACCCTGTTAAATTTATTTTTCTAAATAAAAGAAAACTCAGTGATAATCATATCATAATCACATATTACCATATGGCTCTGAGTGTCTGTAAAAAAACCAACTACAGTTTTTTTATCATTTATTTGGAAACAATATAATGGAACAATTACATACACTAACTAGAATTCATTTTGCCTAGATTTAAACCTCACATCTACCACACCAGGCAGGTTTCTTATTAATCTTTATGTACCTCAGTTTCTCGTCTTGAAATGAGGATAATAATGATTCATAAGATATACATGATTACATACATTCATGCATGAAAAGTGTCTAACATATATCAAGCAGGTCATAAATGTAACCTACTGTAATTAGTGGTCACTTAAGAACTATATCACTATTTGAGAGCAACGTTTGCTTCCCTAACTGCTCCAAAGTATATTTAAGAGGCAAAGTCTTAACTGTCTCAGTAAAATCTATAAACTCTCTCTGGCCCCCACTTGATGGGCAGTTGCTTCTCACTGATTACTCACAGAAAGTTATATTACCAATATAAACCTCATTTAAGGACCCATTCACTTTAGATTTTAACTCTGGGAACCACATGTTTGAGGAGAGGCTCTGATGTATCTGGTATAAAACACAACAGGTAAAGTTAAACTACTTCATGTGCATTAGAGTATAAACTCTGAGCTCCTACTTACAACTCAAGGAAGAGATTTAAAAATAACTAAGATAGTCTTTGAAGAGACTTCATCAGTGAGGGTCTGTAGCCTATTGTGTTAGAAAAAAAATAAAAAAATATTTTCTCTATGTGCAAGGCATTGTGAATTTGCATCAGAACTGAACATAGGCCTGAACTGTGGTGACACAGTGGATTAAGGGTAGACCTGGGAATGCTGAGGTTGCCGGTTCAAGTCCCTGGGCTTGCCTGGTCAAGGCACATATGGGAGTTGATGCTTTCTGCTCCTCCCTCTTCTCTCTCTCTCTCTCTCTCTCTCTCTCTCTCTCTCTCGCTCCCTCTCTGTCTCTCTCTCTAAAAAACTAAATAAAGTTAAAAATAAAAGAAATTTTAAAAAAATTAAAAAAAAACTGAACATAAAACTAACTTTTGTACTTCAAGAAAAAAGAAACAGTTGGAGAAGATGCACATAATGATAATTAAAATGATCACAGCTATAGATTTTGAAAAATACTGAGAATCTGTGACCGTAAAGGGTTATTTAAAAATTATTAATTTCTAAAGCAATGAGCAACTCTAATAGATTAACATTTATTGAACAATGATATAATATGTACTTCCCTTATCCCAGTTTTTTTGAGATAGAATTGATATACAGCAATGTATAAGTTTAAGCTGTACTTAAACTTATTTAACATACTCATATGGTGACATGACAACCAAAAAGGCCAGATGACATCTATCATTTCATATGAATACCAAAAACAAAAGAATTTTTTTCTTGTGATGAGAACACTTGGTCTCTACTCTCTTAAAAACTTTCAAATATACTGTGCAACAATGTTAACTATGATCATCATGTTATAAAATACATTCCCAGTACTTTTTTATTTCATAACTAGAAATTTGTACCTTTTGACTACCTTGCATCAACTTGTGCTACCCATGTACTATGCCACTGGTAACCACAAATCTGATCTTTTCATCTATGAGGTTGACACTTTTTTAATGTTTGTTTGTTTCTAGATTTCACATTAAGTGAAAATATATAGTATTTATCTTTCTTGTTCTGATTTTTATCACTTAGCATAATGTCATCAAGTTCCATTCATTGTATTGCAAATGATTTCCTTTTTATGGCTGAATAGTATATATTTTAAAATAATAGAATATATAAATATGCAGTATATAAAATATATTCTAATAATATATAACAAATGAAATATATATTCTAATAATATATAAGGTGGGAAAAAATAAGTTTATAATTGTTCATATGGACAGTAATACAGTAATTAATATATAATACAAGAATAAACTGTGTTTTGTATACTCACAACTATTAACTTACTTTTGTCCCACCTTGTATATAGTATATAAATATATATATTATCATAATATATATACAAATACATATGTCCTTTGCAAATATTTTTTACATTCTGGAGGTTGTCATTTCATTTTGTTCATTGCTTCTTTTGCTATGCAAAAACATTTTAGTTTGAGGTATTCCCACTTGTTTACTTTTTTCTGTTACTTGTGCTTTAGATGCCATTCAAAAATTATTGTCAAAACCCATATAAAGAAATTCATTCTTATAAAATAAGAATTTTATGGTTTCTAGTTATACAGTTAATTTTTATTCCATTTGTGTTAATTTTTATGATGTACGTTAGGGGTCTATTTTCATTATTTTACATTTGAATATACAATTTTCCCAAAAAAATTCATTGAAGAGACTGTCTTTCTCTGCTGACTACTCTTTGTTCCCTTCTCAAATATTATCGGGACATACATACATAGGTTTATTTCTTGGCTTTCAATTTTGTTTCATTCTTCTAGGTGTCTGTTTTTATGACAGTACCATAGTTTTTAAATTAAATTTATGGGGATGACATTTGCTAATAATATTATATGTTTCCTAAGAAACCAATGTCACCCAATAAATTTAATTAAAAAATACTATAGTAATGGCATAAAAATAGACACCTAGAATTTTTAAAACATGCAATACCTAACTATTTACTCAGGGCACTGATCTCTTCTCTTTAGATTGTCAAATAAAAAAATTACAACATCCAACACAACATCCAACACAATAGTCAACTTCTGTGCATGCCCTAACTTGAACCATACATATATGTGTCATATGATACAGTTGTATGTTATGAATCATGTCACATAATAAGATTGCATCTGATTGCTTAATATTGTTACCAGAAATTATATACAAGTATAAACACCTTAATTCTCCAAAGAGGACAAACAGATGGACAATAGGCATATGAAAAAATATTCAACATCACTAATCATCAGAGAAATACAAATTACAACCACAATGAGATACCACCTCACACCTGTCAGAATGGTGCTCATCAACAAAACAACACACAATAAGTGCTGGCGAGGGTGTGAAGAAAAGGGAGCTCTCCTGAAATGCTGGTGGGAATGTAGATTTGTGCAGCCACTATGAAGAACAGTACGGTGTTTCCTCAAAAAATTAAAAATGGAACTGCCATTTTATTCAGCTATCCCACTTTTAAGAATATATCTTAAAAATAACAAATCACTGATTCAAAAGAAGATATGCACCCACATGTTTATTACAGCATTGTTTACAATAGCCAAGATCTGGAATCAGCCCAAATGTCTGTCAGTGGACGAGTGGATTAAAAAGCAGTGGTACAGGCCTGACCTGTGGTGGCACAGTGGATAAAGCATCGACCTGGAAATGCTGAGGTCGCCGGTTCGAAACCCTGGGATTACCTGGTCAAGGCACATATGGGAGTTGATGCTTCCACCTCCTCCCCCTTCTCTATCTCTGTCTCTCTCTCCTTGCTCTCTCTCTCTGTCTCTCTCTCTCTATCCTCTCTAAAAAAATGAATAAATAAAATAAAAAAAAATTTTAAAAAGCAGTGGTACAGGCCTGCCCTGTGGTGATGCAGTGGATAAAGCCCCAACCTGGAATGCTGAGGTCGCCAGTTCAAAACCCTGCGCTTACACATATGGGACTTGATGATTCCTGCTCCTGCCTTCTCTGTCTCTCTGTCTCTGTCTGTCTCTTTCTCTCCTCTCTAAAATGAATAAATAAAGTCTTTAAAAATAAAAAAATTAAAAATACAGTGGTACATATACACAATGGAATACTATGTGGCCATGAAAAATAAGGCAATCTTACCTTTTGCGACAACATGGATGGACCTGGAAACTATTATGTTAAGTAAAATAAGCCAGGCAGAGAAAGATAAATATCATATAATCTCACTTATATGTGGAATCTAATGAACAAAGTGAACTGAAGAATGGAATAGAGGCAGAGGAAGGGTCACCGGGACCAGAGGGACAGCTGTCAGAGGGAAGGGTGATGAGAGTATGGGATCAGAGAAGGTGAATTGATGAGTGAAATTATACATATGAACACAGAGATACAGATAACAGGATAGCAAATCCCAGAGGGAGGAAGGAGGAAGGAAGGAGTTAGGGGGAAGGAGGCCAAGGGGGTATAAACAGAGACACAGAGGTGGGGGGTGAGGGTGTCATATTCAGTGGGGCACTTGAATTCATGTAAACCCAATAAGTTAAAATTAATAAAAAATAAAATAAATAATGTCACTAGAACAAAAAGGGTAGGTAATTACTACTATTATTTTTTTTGTAAATCAATCAAAATTAAACCTACTTTTGTCAGGTAATGAAAAAATATCATATATTTGGTATGCTGCAGATTTTTAGTAATTAGTTTATTGTGCCATTGTTAGTGTAGGTACTTACCTTACTATTAATTTTAGAAGAAGGAACAAAGGGGATCAGACATTGAGTCTAATAAACTGAGAAGCTGAATCAGATATTAGACCTGCTGCATTTGAAAGTTACAGCATTTCATTTAATGATTTACTAGAAAGCTATGGCATTCACAACCTCAACCTCATTTCCCAGGAGACCACTTTATCCTCTTCCTAGGGGACTTAATCTTCAAAGCAGGCAGTAAAATTCTCCCAAAGGGACTGACAGTCTGGTATCAAATTTTCAGAAGAGCATGGAGCAATTTCTCTGCTGTGCACATGCACAATAGAAACCATATGATGCAGTAGAACTTTTGGACATCCACAATAGAAGTCAAGATGGTACAAGGGAAGGTGCTTCTACTTTGAGGCATGCACAGTAGAAGCCAAGACAGCAACATGAAGGGTTATAATATAGCCTGGGAAAATCTGCGGAAAGAATCTGATTGCTTAGAGTGTGCAGAACCCTAGTAGGTACAGGAAAAGGATTGGTTAGAGGGTTAGGTTCAAATCAAGCTTAGGAAGAATCAGGAAGTGACTTGGATGGTTTAAATGACAGCTTGCTCATTACCAAGAAACAGGAAAATATATGAAGGATTTTCAGGAATTTTGGAACAATTGTTGCTGGAGCCTGCCCACCTCCTACGTCCATAAGGGTATATTATTTCCCTTCAACTCAATAAAATCTTGCCACTATGTTTAAACTCCACACCAAAAAATTCCAATAAAAACATTTACAGAGGACGTGTACAGACACTTCTCCCAATAAGACATGCAAATGACCAGATGTATGACCATACTATTTTAATTACTATAACTTCAGAATGCAGTTTGAAATAAGGAAATGTGGTGTCTTACTTTTTCCAGGAATGTTTTGACTATTTGGGGTCATTTATGGTTCCATATGAATTTTATGATTCTTTTTCTTTAATACAGTGGTACCTAGAGATACAAGCAGACCAACATACTTTTTTTAAGATATAAGCTGCAACTCAGTCCATATTTTTGTTCGAGATCCGAACAAAATTCCAAGATACGAGTCGTGATTTTTAGAAGTTGCTGCTAGTTGGCGCATTGGCGCACAGGTCCGGTATCGGCCGCACAACAACAGCATCTTGTTCTTCCTCGTGTGTTACCCACAGAATCAAGTCGAATCTCGTGCGCTGTACTCATGCTTGCATCATTTTTGCATTTTTACTAACTTTTTTTGTGTGCTATCATGGGGCCGAAAAAAGTGAGTGTAAATGACAGTGGTGAGAAGAAGAGAATGATGTCAATAGAAGTAAAGCAAGAAATAATAGAAAAACATGAGTATGCTGTATGAGTGATTGAACTGACAAGGCTGTACAACCACAATACATCTACAATTTGTACCATCCTTAAACAAAAGTATGCCATCAAAAGCACAAATCCAGAGAAAGGAACTACAACTCTTTCCCAATTAAGGACAAATATCCATGAAGAAATGGAGAAGCTTCTGCTGGTGTGTGTGAAAGAGAAAGAGCTAGCGGGAGATACAGTGATGGAGACAGTAATATGCAAAAGGCCATGTATTATTTACAGTGACTTGAAGATGAAAGAACCATCAACCTCAAAAGAGGCAGCAGAAGATACATTTAAGGCAAATCACAGCTGGTTTGAAAATTTCAAGAAGAGATCTGGCATCCACTTAATGTCGAGTGCTGACGTTAAGGCAGCTGAGGAGTACATCATACATTTTGCTGTGCTTATCACAAAGGAAGGCTACATCTCCCAACAAGTGTTCAACTGTGATAAAACAGAATTGTTTTGGGAAAAAATGCCCCAGAGGACTTTTATCACCACAGAGGAGAAGAACCTGCCAGGCCATAAACCCATGAAGGACCATCTGACCCTTGCATTGTGTGCAAATAGTAGTGGTGACTGTAAAGTAAAGCCACTGGTAGTGTATCATTCTGAAATTCCTCGAGCCTTTAATACTCACAAGATTCTTAAAGAAAAACTGCAGCTTATGTGGCACACCAATGCTAGGGCATGGGTTACGCAGCATTTTTTTTTTTTGAACGGGTAAATCTCGTATTTGGTCCTGCAGTGAAGAAATATCTTCAAGAAAAAAAAATTCCCAATGAAAGCATTACTAATCCTTGATAGTGCTTCAGCCCACCCAACTAGTCTTGAAAATGACATTCTCGATTACTTCAAATTTGTGAAAGTCCTCTACCTCCCACCCAACACAACTTCAATCTTACAACCTATGGATCAACAGGTCATTTCCAACTTTAAAAAGCTTTACACAAAGCACTTGTTCCACCGCTGCTTTGAGGTGACTGAGAATACAAATCTAACCCATCGAGAGAGTTTTGGGAAGATCACTACAACATCGTGATATGTTTACGCATTATTGACTTGGCATGGCAAGAGGTTACAAGAAGAACCTTGAACTCATCATGGAAAAAGTAATAGCTTAATGTTTTTGCACACAGGTACTTTGAAGGATTAGAACCAGAGACCGAAACCAAGGTAGAAGCACTGGAGGAGATTGTGTCCATTGGAAATTCGATGGGTTTGGAGGTGGATGAGGGTGATGTAAACAAGCTTGTCGAGGAGCATGAGGTGGAACTCTCAACTGAGGAGTTGAGGGAGCTACAGATGATGCAACATATGGTGCTTATGCAAGAGATAAGTAGTGAGGAGGAGGTAGAGTTGGAGGAAGTGATTTCTCCAAGTGAAATTAAAGACATGTTGGCAATGTGGGAGAAGCTTTCAAGTTTCATTGAAAGAAACACCCAGAAAAAGTTTCAACTGGTCATGCTTCAGCACTTTTTAATGACACTTGTTTGTCACATTTCTGTAACATTTTAAAAGGCAGGCAAAAGCAAACCTCTTTGGATAGATTTTTATTCAAAAGTCCTGCAAGTGAAAGTGCCAAAAGTGCAGCCAAAAAGGCAAAAACAGGTGATGATTAAATGAAAAAATATGTAATGTTAAGCTTAGGCTAAATTTAAAGTTAAGAAAGTGCGTTTTTTTTACAATTAACTTTTTGTGGTTTTATTTTAAGTAAAGAAAGTGTGGGTTTAGTTCTGTTTAAAGTAAAGAAAATTCAGTTTTAGTTTACATTTAGTGTTAAGAAGGTGCAGTTTTAGTTTATGTGTCTACAGTGTCTGTATCCCTTCCTCCCTTCCTCCTCCTCTGCCATTCACCTCCGTTAGCCGCACTTGTCTGTCTCCTAGGTAAGAATATAGTACTAAATAACACTTTTTTCTTTTATTTCATATATTTTGTTATGCATTGGTAAAGTACACATGTCTGTTTCTTAATTAAAAACATGTCTTTTTCATAATTTAGGATGGATTGGGGACGTTTCACAGGGCCTGGAACAGATTAAACCTATTTCAGTTATTTTAAATGGGAGAAATTTGTTTGATATACAAGTTGACTGACTTATGAGCTAGGTTACAGAATGAATTAAACTTGTATCTCAAGGTACTACTGTATATAGAATTGTCTATGATATTTTTCGTTGCGACACCTTAGTTGCTCATTGATTGCTTTCTTATATATGCCATTTTAGAGTCTGCTAAATCCAACATTTGAGCCATCTCGGAGTTGCTTCCTATCACCCGCTTTTTATTATTATTTTTTAAGAGTTTATTTATTCAATTTTCAGAGAGGGGGGGAGAGGAGCAGGAAGCATTAACTCCCATATGTGCCTTGAACAGGCAAGCCTAGGGTTTCAAAATGGCGAGCTCAGTGTTCCAGGTTGACGCTTTCTCCCACTGTGCCACCACAAGTCAGGTCCATGATGTTTTTAATGTTAATTTTGTATCCTGCTACTTTACTAAATTCACTTACCAGTTCTAATAGGCTTTTTTGGGAATCTTTAAGGTTTTTTAGGTAGAGTATCATGCCATCCACAAATAATGACAGTTTTAATACTTTCTTTTCAATTTGGATTTCCTTTCTTTCTTCTTTTTGTCTGATTGCTGTGGCTAGAAGCTCCAGAACTCTAAAGGGTAAGAGTTGTGAAAATGGACATCCTTGTTTAGGTCATGATCTTAAGGGAAATGCTTTCAACTTTTCTCCATTGAGTATGATGTTAGCTGTAGGTTTGTCACATATGACCTTTATTATGTTGAAGTATGTCCTCTTTATCCCCACTTCGCTGAGAGTTTTTATCATAAAGATACGTTGGATTTTGTCAAATGCTTTTTCTGCATCTACTGATATGCTCATATAATTTTACCCTTTATTTTTTTATGTGGTATATCACAGTATTTTATTTGCAGATATTGAACAAACTATACATTCCAGGACCAAATGCCACTTAAACATAGAGTATGATTTTTTTAATGTGTTGCTGAATTCAGTTTGCTAATATTTGTTGAGGATATTTGCATGCATAGTATGTTCATCAGGGTTATTGGTCTATAATTTTATTTTTTGGTAATCTCTTAATACGATTTTGGAATGAGGATATTTGTGGCCTGGTATATGGGTTTGGGAATCATTTATCCTCTTGAATATTATAAAACAGTTTTAGAAGGATACATGTTAGTTCTTTGAATGTTTACTAAAAATTCAACTGTGAAACCATTCAGTCCAGGACTGGTTTGTTGGGTTTTTTGGTTACTACTTTTATTTTGTTGGTTGTAATAGGTCTGCTCAGAGTTTCTGTTTCTTCTTGAATAAGTCTTGTAAGATTCTGTTTCTAGGAATATATTCATTTTTTTCCAGATTGTACAATTTTTTGGCATATAGTTGTGTGCATATATATATTGCATTTTGGTGGTGTCAGTAGTCACTTATCCTCTTTTATTTTCCAGTTTATTTATTTGGTCCCTTTTTTTTGGTTGTTGATTCATCTGTTTAAAGGTTTATCATTCTTGTTTATCTTTTCAATGAAGTAGTTTTTGCTTTCATTGATGTATTTTAATGTTTATTTAGACTTTGTTTAGTTTATTCCTGCTAGATCTCAATTATTTCTTTCTTTTCTGTGTTCAATTTTTTCTAGTTACTTTAGGTGTAAAATTAGAATGCTTGAGATTTTTCATGTTTCTTGAAATAAGCTTGCTTTGTTATAAATTTTTCTCTTAAGACTGCTTTTGGTGAGTGCCATAAAGTTTTTGGTTGTTATGTTTTAATTTTCATTTTTCTCAAGTTATAGTTAATTTCTTCCTTGCTATCATTATTTACCCACTGATTTTAATATGTTCTTTAAATTCCATGTGTTTATGTATTTTTCTGCTTTCTTTTTTTTGTAATTGTTGTCTAGTGTCATACCATTATGGTGAGAGAAGATACTTGGTATTATTTCAATTTTTTTATATAATTTTATTTAGAAAATTCAACTTAATGGGGCAACATTGATCAATAAGAGTACATAGGTTTCAGTTAAACATTTCTATAGCATTTACACTGGTGATTGTGTGTGTACCCATCATCCAAAGTCAAATAATTTTCCGTCATTGTATATTTGTTCCTCTTTACTCCCCTCCCCCCAGTCTTCTCAAATTTATTAAGATGACATCAGAGCAATCGAAGCAAGGCACTACCTTGGTCTGTTCCTGTAAAATGGCATGTAGTCTATCCTTGAGAATCTTTCAAGTGTTCTTGAAAAGAATGTATATTCTGCTACTTTAAGATAAAATGCTCTGAAGGTATCAATGAAATCCAGCTCACCTAATGTGTCATTTAAGGCTGCCATTTCCTTTTGATTTTCTGTCTGAAATATCTATAAATTGATGTCAACAGGGTGTTAAAGTCCCCTATAAGAATGTATTACTGTCCACTTATTTCTTTATGTCCACCAATATTTAATTATATATTAGGTGCTCCTATGTAGGTGCATAAATGTTTACAAAGGTTATATAGTCTTATTGAATCAATCTCTTTATTGTGAAACATTCTCCTTATTATATAGTCTCTTATTATAATCTTCATTGTAAAGTGTATTTTGTCTAAGTATTGCTACCTCAGCTGACTTTTTTATTTATTTGTATGAAACATTGTTTTCTATCGCTTTACTTTCAGTCTCTTTATGTTTTTCAATGAGTCTTGTTTTCTTATCCATTCAGGTAGCCTATGTCTTACAACTGGAGCATTTTTTTCACATATTTAAAGTTATTATTGATAGATATGTAACTTATTATTCATGTTTATGTTTCTTTTTTTCTTTAAGGATATTTAACATTTCTTGCAATCCTGGTTTGCTGGTGATTAACTCCTTTATCTTATCTGGGAAGCTCTTTATTCTTTTATCAATTTTAAATGAGTCTTGATAGGTAGCATAGTCTTGGTTGTAAGTCTTTACTTTTATCTAATTAAAAATTTTGTGTCACAATGAATATTACTTGGTTGTTAAAAAGAAGAAAATATTATCTCTGCAACAGTGTAGATGGACCTGGAGAGTATTATGCCAAGTGAAATTAGCCAGTCAGAGAAAAACAAGTACCATATGATTTTACTCATATCTGGAATCTAATGAAAAAAATGAACTAAGAAGCAAAATATAGGCAGAAACATACAAAAAAAAAAACAAACCCAGGTTTACAGCTGTGAAGAGGAGTGTTGGGGGACTGGGTGTTGCAGTGGAGTGATTGAGTAAAAAAGAAAATAGAAGTGATAAAACTCATGAACATGGACAGCAGTGTGGTGATTGCTGGGGGGTGAGGGTGTGGGGGGAGGTGGAGGAGGTTATGGAGAATAAATGATGATGGAAAGGGACTTGACCTGGGGTGGTGAACACACAGTACAGTGGACAGATGATGTGTTGTGGAACTGTGCACTTGAAATCTGCATAATTTTGTTAACCATTGTCACCCTCAATAAATTCAATAAAAAGAATATATAATCTGCAAATAAATTGAATAATCTACAATTTTATTCTTAAAAATAAATAAATATTTTATGCTATTTCCTTCTGACTTGAAATGTTTCTGTCGAGAAATCAGCTAACACTCTTATGGGAGGTCCCTTGTAGTTACTAGCTTTTGAGATTCTGTCTTTAACCTTTGCAATTTTAATTTTCCTGGTTTTGATCTCGGTGAGTTCATTTTATTTGACACTCTCTGCACTTCCTGGACTTGCACTCTTTTTTATTCACAGGTTAGGGAAGTTTTCAGTCATTATTTTTTTCAAATTCGTTTCAGTCCCTTGTTCTCTCTCTTCTTCTAGTACCTTTATGATGCAAATGTGCCTATTCTTAGTGTTGTCTCAGAGATCCCTTACATTACCCTCATTTTTTCCCATTGTTTTTTCTCTTTGTTGTTCTGATATCCTCTGCTTTGTCTGCTATTGATACCCTCTAACATATTCTTTTTTTTAATTTCTTTTTTGCCACTGCCTGGTCAGGCTATTGATTGATTTTTAGAGAGAGTGGAAGAGAGAGAGAGCACAAGACAGAAACATAGATCTGTTTCTGTTTGTGCCCTGACTGCAGATCGAACCCACAACCTTTGTGTTTGATGACGATGGTCTAAACAACCAAGCTATCCTGAATTCAAGGCTACATATTTCTTTATTCAATTTTAATCTTGTTTTTACTTCTGAACTCTTGAGGCTCTTTCACTAAACTGAAAAACTGATTCAGTTTTCATTGAAAAGCAAATATATATACCTGACCTTTGTACTTGTTTATTTCTGGCTTTATATAAGCAGCTCTAAAAACAACTCCAGAACTAAATTAAGAATATTAAAATATTCTTCACTATTAAAATTTTTAATCTCTAACTCTGATACATAACAAAGTAAACATCATAGAAAGATAGATCTCTTCTGAAGTGTGGTTCTTCTAAACGTTGAACTGAAAAGAGAAGTAGAGAAAATGGTAGTGAACTCAGTCAGCAACTTAATAGATGAACCCAGTGCACATGCTTCAGATAAGAGAAAGATCAGTTCCAGTTTGGGAGACCAAGAAAAGTTTCTTAAAGATGGTATGTGTTGGTTTGGTCATTAATAAATGGGTAGGGTTCAAGTATAGGGCACTGATTAGTCCTCAGTCAACTACATATTTCTTGAAGCTTCTGACAGGAATAGTACTCTCAGAGAGAAAGGAGCACAAGAACAAACAGGGGGAGCATAGTGGTGAGGAACGTTAACCAGCAGTCTTATTTAGCAAGCCCAGAAGAATAAATAAATACTGGTTGCTATAATGTACAAGTAACTTTATGAGATGACAGACAACTGTTATCTTAATTTAGGCTTAAAATGGGATTAAATTGCATAGTTTTGGAAATTCATCCTTTCCTCTTTGTTCATTTTGAGAATTTCTCCTCTTTTCCCTTTTGAAAAAATGTTTTACAATGTCATTCATTATTATGACAGATATTATGCTTTCTTCCATAATGGCTGTACCAGTTTACATTCCCACTAGCGGTGAATGAGGGCTCCTTTTTCTCCACAGCCCTTCCAGCACTTGTTATTACCTGTCTTGTTGATAATAACCAATCTAACAGACGTGAGGTGGTATCTTGTAGTTTTGATTTGCATTTCTCTTATAGATAGTTTAGATGAGCATCTTATCATACATCTGTTGGCCATTTGTATATCTTCTTGGGAGAAGTAACTATTCAGTTTTTGACCTTGGTGAGTTCTTTATATATTTTGAGTATTAAATCCTTATCAGAACTGTTATTTGTAGATATCATCTCCCATTTCTTTGGCTGTCAGTGTTGTTGTCAGTTTCTTTGATTTGATATAATCCCATTGATCTTTTGCATTTACTTCCTTTGCCTTTTGGATCAAATTCGTAAATTGTTCCTGACAGCCAAGGTCCAAAAGCTTAGTACTTACGTTTTCTTCTGTGTATTTATTGTGTCAGATCTTATATTTAGGTCTTTGATCCATTTTGAATTAATTTTTGTGCAGGGGAATAAACTGTAGTCAAGTTTCATTCTTTTGTATGTGGCTTTACAATTATTCCAGCACTATTTATTGAAGAGGCTTTCTTTTCTCCATTGTGTGTTTTTGGCTCCTTTGTTGAAGATTATTTGTCCATATATATGTGATTTTATTTCTGGGCTGTCGATTTTCTTTCATTGGTCTGTGTGTCTATTTTTCTGCCAATACCATTCTTAATTTTACTTATTTAATCACCATTTCTGACATGGATCTATATTCTGGCTTATTTTTTTATATTTTTGTAGTTCTCACTAAGTTCTTTGAACATCCTGATAACCATTGTTTTTAACTCTATATCTGGTAGATTGCTTATCTTCATTTTTTAGTTTTGTTGTTTATTGTTGTTGTGTGTGTATATGTCTGTGTGATTTTTTTCTGTTCTTTCTTTTGGGTCATGTTTCTTTGTCTCTTTGTGGCTGTCTCCTAGTCTTGGTCTGGTGTTCATATAGAGTAGCTGTATTGTAAGGCTCATTGACACAGTCTTCCTTATCACCTGAACTGGGTGCTCGTGGATGTCCCTTGTGTAGGTTATATGAGTCTACCTGTCGTAGTTGAATTTTGATTGATGTGAACATATTTATGTTTGAGGTTAACCCTCAAGCTGGCTAGATGTGAACATTGGCCATAACCACATTATATAAGCTGGTTTGTCTAAGCAGTTTCTGGTGCCTGCCAAGACTTCCTTTTAATTGTGCCTCTTGTGGAATTAATAGGTTCTGCTTGCTGTGGTCTAAAGGTAGCCACCTAATCTGTTGATTCTGTGTCCTCTTGGAAGGGCCTCTGATGCAGGTTAATGTCTGAAGCTGCTTGTGATCAGCCTTGGGCTACCTCTTAAGAGCCACAAAGTGATCCACATTTACCCGCTGTTTTTGCTGAGCCTGGGAGTACATTGATGGGGCCAAGCTGTGAACCTATGCTGACTGTCACAAATACTGCACCTTTGGCAGGTTAGCAAAAGGTCCAAGGTACCCAAAGTTTCACCACTGCCGGCCAGCTGCACATTAAGCTCAGGCACTGAAACAGCATTGGGTGGCATGCAAGTTGCTTAAGGTAGATCTCAAGTGAGGACTAGTGCTGTGCACAAGGTTAATAGAAATTCAATCTGGGGACCGGTGCTCAGTTTGAGACAATTCAGCAAAAATCAAGGAATCAACTGTCTGGGGCTTGTGGTCTTTTGTGTGATGGGACAGAGCGTCTGGGAGTCATCAGGGTGGAGCCAATAGATTTCATTAAGAGAAATTATATTAAGATTTGGTTGGATGGAGAGAGGACTCTGCACATGAACAGTGGTGCCTGTTGGGTCTACAGGTTTGTGGCCCTTATTCTAAAACCACAGAATTCAGTCTCTACCTTTCCATCTTTGATACTTCTGAGCTTGTCCAAAATTCCTTAAGAGTGTTTTTTTTTTTTTTAAAAAAAAGGACTACAGCATGGGCTTAGGCTGGTTGCCACCAGCAGAGCCTATAGCTGTCTTTGAGATGAGTAGAAAAGGGCCTCAGGCAGTTCTCAGAATGAAGCCAGTGTAGTTCCCTACTCTAATGACATGTGGAAGGAGTAGTTAAACATAATGAATAAAAGAACAGAAGACTTTGAAATACATAGGATTTAATGTGAATGTTTCTGTTCCTGTTGACTTTTTAGGGTGAAGTATTAAGTCAGTTTAACTCAAAATCTGAATTGCATTTGACTTTTGTTACTATTTCCAGTACTGTCATCAAAATAAAGGCTTTAAATTTTTCTAGAAGTGAGATGTTATTATTTTATGTTGAAAGAGAGACCCAGCCATTGAAGGGTATTTCTTTGTTCCTGTTTCCGCAACATTGTTCATCCATCTTTCTATGCTTGTGCCAAAAATGCTATTCTCTCCTTGATCTTATTACTTAAATAATGACAAACTGCTATTGCTTGTTATTGGGCGCTAGAATTGTGGTGAAGAAAAAAGCTCTATGTTGTCCTGGTTCAGTGTTGGTTTTAAGTAGACCTTGTATGCCTGGGCATATAAAATAGGTCTTTCCCAAAATCCCTGCCCATCCTTCTTGTGTCAGACAAACATTGCTTTTTTATCTGTGATTGCTACTAGGTAGGCATTTCTTGCCCTCCCACAGTAGTAATAGCCATGCACATGGTAATAGTGTAGAGTACTAGGCCCCAGTCCATTGTTTCACCTCCCATAAGAATATGGAATATTTCTCCCCTAACCTTATCCAACAGAAAATGGATTTTTCCTATGTCCTTTAGAAAAGAAAATTTTCTGTTTTTCCCAAAAGACATAAGAGTTTTGCTTGGGTCCCCCTGAAGAAGCAATAGATCATTTTCTCTTCTTTGGAGCAATAAAATTTACTGCTTACAGCAATAAAATTTTTTGCTTACAGGAAAAAAAAAATGATCTGGGGAAGCTAGTGAACTTTTCAACTTGTTCTTTGTAGGGAGCTCATCACTTTCTGCATACCCATATAATTGAGGTAGGTTCTATCCTGATATGCCCCCAAAATTTCTCATGAGCACCTTGACGGTCCATGGAAAAAAAAAAAGATTATAAAATTACCCATTGTGTCTTGCCATTCTAGACTGAAATTAAATTGGGTTTTAATAATTTGTTATAATTTTAACTACTTTTTTTCTTACCTGTTTGTATAGTAGACGCCTCTTTTTCCTGAGCTCTAATAACAAGGTTATTATATTGGTTTTATTTTTAATAACTGGTTCAGTGTTTTTAATAATTGTAGGTTTAATCTGGTTTTATATTTCTTAAAAAAGAAATATATTTCTTGTTATTTTTTAAGCTATATAAAGTTGTTAATTTTGACTGGTTTTAACTTTGTGTAAAGTTGTTCATGGCATTCTCTCATTTTAAAATATTTACTTCATATGTAGTTATATACCCTTTTTCTGTATTAGTATTACATATTCGTGATTTTTTTTTATTTTGTAAGTCTTGACAGATAATTTGATATTTATAAGACTGTTTCACCATCCTAAGCTTCAGTTTCCTTATTGTAATAATGTAATAATGTAAAATAATGTAATAATGACTCAGATGTCATAAAATTGTTAGAAAGAAGATAAAATGAGGTAATGTAGCCAAAGAACCTGATAGCTTCTGGTTCATTCTGACCAGAAAGCCTGGCCAGAACACCTGCAATCTGCACAGCCTGACAACACTCAAGTACAGAATACGGCAGATAGAGCTGATTGTCTTCAAGACAAAGCTAGTCATACCATTCATCCAGGGAACTCGAGGAGCAGACAGGCTTTAGTCAAGGACATGAAGAGCACTGTTGGACATAAAGTTGGCTTTCATCCCCCACTGTGGCAGAGGAGCAAATTTATTATCCTGCTGACTGTTGCTCCTGGTCCTGCCTAATCAGAAAACCCTGACTAAATACCTAGAAGACTGTGTACCCCGGCAACATTTGAGCAGAGTTTGACAAACAATGCTGAGTCACTCCACAGAAAGGCCAGTGGAAAATTAGGACACATTTTGGCTTGAATCAAGTTCACAAACAAGACTTTCCAGCCTTGGAGCTGGTTCTATGGTCTACCAGGGCAAGAAGACTAATTTATAACCCCACTTATTGCTTGTTGAATACAGCCTTCAGCCTACTAGATCAGGGAAACTAAGCAGAATACACAGGAAGGTACATAAACCATAAAACAACACTGTTTACAGTGGCACTTGAACAAACAACACAGCTTAGGTTTTCCCCATTTTCACAGCAAAACTGATTATTCTGTAGTCAGGTAATCCAGTGCATAGTATTTCATGATTTGAGGTCTTAAACAATGAACTTTGTGGGCCTTATAGAATGTTCTGTTGCTTTAAAAAAGATGAGAAACTCAGTTATCCAAGTACATGAAAATATTCAAAGTAATAAACAAATTGGAGAAGCAGACTTAAAGTACCACTGAACTAATAGCGTTTTCCTTCTTTTTGTGTGTGTGACAGAGATAGAGAGAGTCATAGAGAGGGACAGATAAGGACAGGCAGATAAGAAGGGAAAGAATTGAGAAGTATCAATTCTTTGTTGAGGATCCTTAGTTGTTGATCAATTGTTTTCCTTTATGTGCCTTGACTGGGGTGGGGGGCTACAGCAGAGCGAGTGACCCCTTGCTCAAGCCAGTGGCCTTTGAGCTCAAGCTAGTGACCATGGGGTTATATCTATGATCCCATGCTCAAGCCAGCAACCTTGGAGTTTCAAACCTGGGTCCTCCATGTTCCAGTCTGATGCTCTATCCACTGTGCCATCACCTAGTCAGGCTGTCTTCCTTTTTTTAAAAAAAATATTAAATTTATTGAGATGACATTGGTTAATAAAATTATACAAGATTCTGGTTTACAATTCCATAATACATCATTTGTATATTGCATTGTGTATTCACCACCCCAAGTCAGCTATCACTGCAATAACTTTGTCCCACATCTACCCTTCTCCACATTCCCCCTACCTGTTTTTCTTCCTGCAATGCCCTCAATGTTGTCTGTATCTATATATATTTTCTTTCCTTACTCCTTTCACATTTTCACCCAGTTCCCCACCCCATCCCCTCTGACAGCTATCAGTTGGTATTCTGTATCTATGAGTTTGTTTCTATTTTATTTTTTAGTGTATTTTTTATTAGATTCCATATATGAATGAAATCATATGATACTTATCTTTTTCGGGTTCACTTATTTCACTTTACATAATAAACTCTAGGGTCCATATACACTGTCACAACAATAAAGAGTTCCTTCTTTTTATGGCTAAGTAGTATTCCCTGTGTAAATGTACCACTGCTTTTTTATCCTCTCATCTACTGATAGACAGTTGAGCTGTTTCCAATTTTTGGCTATTGTAAATAATGCTGCAATAAACATAAGGGTTCATATCTTCTTTTGAATTTCTATTTTGGTTTTTCAAAAATATATTCCCAGAAGTGAAATTGCTGTGTCTAAGGAAGTTAGTTTTTTAATTGTTTGAGGTAATTCCCTACTGCTTTCCACAGTGTCTGCACTAATCTGAATTCCCACCAACAGTTCATGGGGTTTCCTTTTCTCCCCATCCTTGTCAACACTTCTTGTTTGTTAATTTATTGATGATAGACATTTTCACAGGTGAGAGGTGATATCTTTTTGTGATTTTAATTAATATTTCTTTGATGGTGAGTGATATTGAACATCTTTTCATATATCTGTGGGCCACCTGTACATCTTCTTTGGAGATGTGTCTATCAAGTCCTTTGACTATATTATTTATTTATTTTTTATTCATTTTAGAGGAGAGAGAGAGAAAGATAGAGAGAGAGAGAAGGGGGAGGAGCAGGAAGCTTCAACTCCTATATGTGCCTTGACCGGGCAAGCCCAGGGTTTTGAACCGGCGACCTCAGCATTCCAGGTTGACGCTTTATTCACTGCGTCACCACAGGTCAGGCCCTTTAACTATTTTTTAATTGTATTGTTGTTTGGTTTTATTTATTTTGGGGGTGGAGTTTAATAAGTCCTTTATAAATTTGGGATAATAATCTCTTTTCAGATGTATTGGTGAATATGTTCTCCAATTCAGTGAGTTGTCTTTTAATTTATTTTGTGGTTTCCTTTGCTGTGCAAAAAGAAAATTTACTTTGATGTAGTTCCTTTTGTTTATTTTCTTTTATTTTCCTTGTCCAACATAATATATCAGAAAAAAAGTATTGCTACAAGAAATGTTCAAGATTTTACTGCCTATGTTCTTTTTATAGAATTTTTATGGATTGAGGTATAACATGTAAGTCTTTAAACTATTTTGTGTTTACTTTTGTATATGATGTAAGAAGGTGGTCCAGTTTAACTTTTCGTAACATATCTCAGTTTTCCCAATGCCATTTATTGAATAGACTATTTTTACCCCATTGTATGTTCTTGCCTCCTTTGTCAAATATTAATGTGGATTTATTTCTGTGCTTTCTATTCTGTTCAATTAATCTACTTGTCTGTTTTTATGTCAGTACCATGTTGTTTTGATTACTGTCAGCCTATACTATAGATTGATATCAGGTAGTGTAATTCTTCCAACTTTTTTCTCCTTTCTTAATACATTAAAAAGGTCATACAGCATGATCAAGTCGAATTTATTTCAAGGATGCAATGTTGATAAAATATCCACAAATTAATTAATATGTTAGCCCACATGAACAAAATGAAGGATAAAAAGCCATGATCACATCAATAGACTAAAAAAAAGCATATGATAAAATCCAACAACCATTTAATATTAAAAAATAAACTTGCCTGACCTGTGATGGCGCAGTGCATAAAGCATCAGCCTGGAAAGCTGAAGTCGCTAGTTCAAAACCCTGGGCTTGCCTGGTCAAGGCACATATGGAAATTGATGTTTACTGCTTCTCCCTACCTTCTCTCTCTCTATTTTTTTTTCTTTCTTTCTCTCCCTCTCTTTCTCCTCTATAAAATAAATAAATAAATAAAAACTTTCAGCAAAGTGGGAATAGAGGGATCATATCTCACTGTAATGAGGGTCATATAAAGCAAACTCACAGACAACATTATACTTAATAGGCAAAACTACAAACATTTCCCTTAAGAACAGTAATAAGATAGGGTTGTCTGCTTTCATCACCCCTATTCAATGTAGTACTGGAAGTCTTAGCCACAGCAATCAGACAAAAACAAGCAATAACATGACATAAAGCTATCATTATTTGCAGATAACATGATATGGTATATAGAGAATGCTATAGACTCCAACAAAAAACTATGAAAACTGATAAATGAATTCAGTAAAGTAGCTGAATACAAAATAAATATCCAGAATCTGTTGCATTTTATACACCAATAATGAACAATCATACAGAGAAGCTAAGAAAACAGTCCCACTCACAATTGATTCCAAAATATATAAAATAGTTAGGAGTAAATTTAACAAAGATTATAAAAGACTTGTAATCAGAAAATTATAAGACACTGAAGAAAGAAATTGAAAAAGATACAAGTAAGTGGAAGCATATTCTATGTTCATGGATAGGAGGAATTAACATCATTAAAATATCCATATCACCCAAAACAATCTGTAGATTCAAAGCAATTTCTATCAAGACACCAATAATGTATTTCAAAGAACTAAAAAAATTATTCCAAAAATGTATATGTAACCACACACACACACAGAAAATAATGATACTAAAAAAATAAAAATTAAAAAAAATCAAGTAAAAACAGCAAAGTTGAGACAGAAGTATCTTCTTTATTTCAATCTGGTATTGCGATACTTATATTTAAAAGCAGCTAAAAATCCAGAAGTGTATCACAGGTGCAAACAGAAATAGTTCCAAATCAAATTCTTTATTACTGTTATGAAGGAGAAGAAAAAGACTGTTAAGGATTAGAAAGATTAGGAAAAGTGTCCATGTTATTTTTTATGTGTATGTTGATCTCTTCTTTCTCATCTTATTCCTCCATGTGAAAATACAGTAGCAGTCATGTCAGAACATTGACAAGTAATGGTGCATGAGTCTAGAACAGTATAAAAGAAGAATCATTCTTTCTGACAAGAGAATCTATAGTCCTAAAGAACATCGAACAAATCCCCATTATCTTTTTACTTATTTATTTCTGTTTCTCCTTCCACTGTTTGGACTTGACTATAAAAATTGTCCTAGGAAAATATGAGAAGGGGAACTGGGAATTCCAAGAAAAATCACTAAGAGGACAGGAATAAAGAGATCAGACCCATACCTTTGTGTATGAACTCCTGAATTTACCTCCCTACTGTGATTGCAGGTATCTGATCATAACAGCACACCTCACACTTTAAGATGTAAACTACAGGGTAGGCCACCTAGATTCCATGCTGGACTGATTCAAATACAACATCAAAAACCTTGCAAACTAAATGAATATTGGAACCACAGCACTCAGAGTGCAGGTTGGGATTTGTAGAATGGTCATAAGACAGTGAATTGTATACTAAAAATATAATGAAAAATCAACATTCTCCTAAGATTTTTTTAAACCCATAGTTTAATGACAATAATATTTTAAATGTCCAGGATACAATGCAAAATTACTTGGCATTAAAAAATGGAAAAAAAAGCAAAGAAAGAGGAAGTCTCAACTCAGAAACAACAAAGGTAATTAACAAATGACAATTCTAAGAAAACTAATTTGGAATTATCATCAACCTTATAAGCAACTAGTATTATCAGTAATGAATGTTCCAAAAAGTAAAGGTGAACCATATTGAAAGTAATGAAAAGATATGAAAGGTTCCACAAAGAAATAGAAAACATAAAAAAGAACACATAAAATTTTTATCTGAACAATGAAATTAAAAATAAAATTTTGAAGGGTTCAATTGCAGAATGGAGATAAGAGAGAAAAGAGAGAACTTAAAGATACAGAAAATCAGCTTTACTGCTCTAGCAATGGAGATCTAAGGCTTCCCGGCATTCCTCCTCATGTCTCAACAGACCTGGAGACAGCATGTGGAGCACCTCTGTTCTGCAGGGGAGACAGTGACTCTGGAGAGCTAGCTGTGGTGTTTTTCTCTGCCACTCTCTGTAAACGAGGTGAGGGAGGCAGAATCTGGGAGGCTGGAGGCCACACTTCAGCTTTCTCTTTCTCTGCTGAGTGCAGGCTGCAGGTATACCACAGGAACAATGGCTATGACCTTGCACTTTGACTGCTTTGACTTATCTCCCCCTCTGCCTCTCTGTCTCATCACTTCTCCTGGCAGAAGGAGAACCAGTCACTCTGAGGTTCTCCCTCGATATATCTCAGACTAAATCCAGAGAGCTTGAGCTTCCCTTCTCCCCATAGTCCAGCAGAGAAAAAAAACCCTCAATCACTCCAGGTTTGTCTCCTTTCCTCTTCAAAGACTACTGTGAATGCATTTTATTCTGCTCCCCTTTTCACTGCTTCGCACCTTTAGTCCATTCAGTGTGTGGATCTTTCAGACATGACTATGAGCCCAGCTGGACTTTCTTCACAGCATTATAGTTGTTAAATTTGTTGAAATTTCAAGGAGGAGAGATCAGGAGTATCTCTCATGCTGCCATTACTCTGACGTCATCTGGATCATATGATTTTTGTTCTTTATTTTGTTGATGTGGTGTATTACATTGATTGATTTCTATATGTTGAACCATCCTTGTGCTCCTGGAATGAATTACGCTTGATTTTGATGTATTTTTTAAATGTGTTGTTGTATTTGATATGCTAATATTTTGTTTAGGAATTTTGCATCTGTATTCATTAGAGATATTGGTCTGTAGTTTTCTTTTTTGTGTTGTCCTTGCCATAATTTGGTATCAGGTTATGTTGGCCTCATAAAATGTGTTGAGGAGTATTGCTTCCTCTTCTATTTTTTAGAAGACTTTGAGAAATATAGGTACCAAATCTTTTTAAATGTTTCACAGAATTCACTAGTGTAGCCATCTGGACCAGAACTTTTGATTTTGGGGAGGTTTTTGATAGTTGTTTCTATTTCCTCCCTGCTTATAAGTCTATTTAGGTTTCCTACTTCTTTGTGACTCAGTATAGGAAGATTGTATAGTTCTAGAAATTTATCCATTTCCTCTAGGCTATTGAATTTGGTGTCATATAATCTTTCACAATATTCTATTATGATCCTTTGTATATCTTTGATGTCTGCCGTAATTTCTCCTCTTCAATTTCGGATTTTGTCTATACAAGTCCTTACTACTTTTTCCTTAGTGAGTCTAGCCAGTGGTTGGTCAATTTTATTGATCTTTTCAGAGAACCAGCTCCTTGTTTTATTAATTATTTTTTTTTACATTTTTTTTCTATTTTATTTAGCTCTGCTCTAATTTTTACTATTTCCTTTCTTCTGCTGACTTTGGGTTGCCTTTGTTTTTTTTATTACTTTTGTTTTAAGATTTTATTTATTCATTTCTAGAGAGGAGAGAGACAGAGAGAGTCAGAGAGAGAGAGAAGAAGGGGAGGAGTAGGGAGCATCAACTCCCATATGTGCCTTGATCAGGCAAGCCTGGGGCCCCAAAATGGGGACCTCAGTGTTCCAGGTCAATGCTTGATCCACTGTGCCACCACAGGTCAGGTTGTTCTTTTTTTTCTAGTTACTTAAGATGTGGTGTTAGGTTGTTTACTTGGAATCTTTCTTATTTTTTGTTTATAAGCCTGTAATGATATAAAATTTCCTCTTATTACTGCTTTCACTGTATCCCAGAAATTTTTATATTTCATGTCATCATTTCAATTTGTTTGTATATATCTTTTGATCTCTGCTTTTATTTCTTCTTTGACCCAGTCATTATTTAGAAATATGTCATTTATTTTCCATATTTTTGTGGGTTTATTTACTTCATTTTTATAGTTGAATTCTAATTTAAAAGCCTTAAGATCAGAAAATATGCTTGGTATAATTTCAATATTCTTGAATATGTTGATCTTAGTTTTGTGGCCAACATATGGTCTATCCTTGAGAATGTTTTATGCACACTGGAGAAAAATGTATAATCTGATCTTTTAGGATAAAATATCCTATAAATGTCTATTATGTCCATTTTGGTCCAGAGTATTATGTAAAGCTGATATTTCTTTATTGATTTTCTGTTTGGATGATCTGTTTAAAGTCATCAATGGTGTGTTGAAATCTCCGAGTATGGTTGTGTTTTTGTCTGCTTCTATTTTTAGATCAGTCAGTGGATGCTTTATATATCTGGTACTCAATGGCTTGGGGGATACATTTAATTTTTATTTTTTATTTATTCATTTTAGAGAGGAGAGAGAGGGAGAGAGAGAGACAGGGGGAAGGAGCTGGAAGCATCAACTCCCATATGTGCCTTGACCAGGCAAGCCCAGGGTTTCGAACCGGCAACCTCAGCCTTTCCAGGTCGACACTTTATCCACTGTGCCACCACAGGTCAGGCTGGTGGATACATTTAAAAGATGTATCTTCTTGATACAATGTCCCTTTTATCATTATGACATGTCCATCTTTGTCTCTGGTTATCTTTGTTGTCTTGAGGTCAGCATTGTAAGATACATGAACATGGATACACCTGCTTTTTTTGGATATTATTTGCTTGGAGTATCATTTTCTTTCACTTTGAATCTACTTTTGTCCTTGCAGCTGAAATGTGTCTCTTGAAGGCATCATATGGTTGAATTTTGCTTTTTGATTCAATCTGTTACTCTGTGCCTCTTTATTGGTCAGTTCAGTCCATTTACATTTAGGATAATTACTGACACTTGAGGATTTCTGATAACATTTTATGTTTTGTTTTCTGTTAGCTTTGTGTCTTTTTTAGTTCTTTTTTGTTTGTTTCTTTCTTTCAGTTGTTTTTGTTTCATGGTATTCCATACTTCTTACCTGTTTCACTTTTTTTAAACTGTGTGTTTCAGTAGTAGCTCTTTTGTGGATGGTTACCATTAGGTTGTTGAGAGAAAAATGTTCATATGTACAAGAGTCCTTTGTCTTATGTGTGCTTCTGCACTCCATCCCCCTTTGTTCCAACAGAACTTTATCCTCTCCCCTTTTATGTTATTGTTGTCACAGATTATCCTTGTTTTTATTGTGACCTTGTTGGAGTTTTACTCATAATTTTGATTTGTGTTGTTCTTTGTGTTTGGTCAAATAGATCTTGAGAATATTTCTGTAGTGGGAGTTTTCTGATGATAAATTTCTTCAACTTCTGTATGTCTATAAAATTTTTATATCTCCTTCATATTTGAAAGACATCTTTGATGGATATAGTATTTTTGGCAAGTCATTCCTCTCTTTCAGTACTTTGAATATTTGGGTCCACTCTCTTCTAGCCTGTAGACTTTTTGCTGAGAAGTCTGATGTTAACCTAATGGTTATGATCATCTTTTCTCTTGCTGCCTTGAGGATTCTTTCTCTGTCATTGATTTTTGATAATTTTATTATGATATGCTTTGTAGTAGGTCTGTTTAAGTTGTGGTAACACGACATTCTGTTTATTTCTTAGATTTTAGGCTCTAATTCTTTCTATATGTTTGGGAAATTCTAATCAATTACTTGTTTGAATAGACTCTCCATTCCATTCTCAATCTCTTCTGATATACCCATTATTCTTATATTAATATTTCTATTGTAATCAGATAATTCTTGTGGAGCTCACTCAGGTTTTCTTAATTCATGAATCACTCTTTCCTCTTCTCTCTGTAGTATTTCTAAATGCTTGTTTTCATTGTCACTAATTCTTTTCTCTATATGACTCATTGTATTAGCTAAACTTGCTACCTCAGTCTTCAGTTCATGTATTGGGTTCTTCATCTCTGTTTTTAAAATTTCAATCTCTTTGGTGAAGTATTTATTTTGCTCACTAAATTGTTTTCCAAGCCTATTAATGTGCCTACTGGTGTCTTCTTGTATTTTGCTGATTATTTTCAGAACTTCAATTTTGAATTCTCTATCATTTAACTCCAAGGCTTCCATGTTACTTAGAAGATTTTTTTCTGGTGAATTTTTATTTTCTTTCTGAACTATATCTCTGTTTTGTATAGCAATGGTTTTCAATTTCTTCTTCACTGATGGCATTTGAGAGTGGTATTATTAAGGACTCTAACAAAAAAATTAAAAATTAAAATAAAAAATACATAAAAATTTATAAAATAATCACAAGTAAAGAAGAAAAACCACAAAAGAAAAGATCAAAAGTAAACAAAATAAATAAGGAACAAAACACCCACAAAAATAACCATACAACATAAAAGTTAAAGAAATAAAATTCAAAAGAGAAAAGAAAAAAAAAGAATAAGAATGAAAATGGAGAAAAAATTAAAAAATACATTTTGAATTTGAGAGGTTTCTTCCAGTAGGTGTTGCTGTATTACAATTTTTAGCTCTGTGAAGTTCCTTGGCTCCACTGAGATGTTGCTGTCACAATGATGTAGGTGAGTCCACAGTCACGTTGGTGGTTTGGACATGTTCAGATGCTTTACAGCTTCAGCTTTCTGGCTTTATGGCTCTAGTGATGGTGATCTCAGGCATCCAGATGCCCCTCCTCATGCCTCCACAGACCTGGAGACCAGACTCAGAGAAACTCTCTTATTCAGGGGAAAGAGTGGCTCTAGAAAAGTAGCTGTGGGTTTTGTCTCTACCACTCAGTACTGAAAGGTGAGGGAGTGGGTATCTGGGAGGCTGGGGAGGCACACTTTAGTTTATTCTGTCTCTGCTGAGTGCAAGTTACAGGCAGATTGCAGAAACATTGGCCATAACCCATCCTTTGGCTGCTTTGGTTTATCTCCCCCTCTGCCGCTCTATCTCACCACTTCTTCCAGCAGAAGGAACCCAGTACCTCCAAGTTTCCCTATCCATAGCTCCCAGACAAAATTCAGGGAGCCTGGGCTTCACCACTCCCCATAGTCAAGCAGGAAAAAAACCCCACTCACTCCAGATTTGTCTCCTATCCTCTCCAAAGCCCACCATTAATGCATTTTACCTTCCACCTCCCATTTCACTCTACCCCACTTTTAGTCCATTTGGTGCATGGATCTATCAGTGCACCTGCAAGCCCAGTTGGGGTGCTTTCACTGCATTATAGTTGTTCAATTTGTTGAAATTTCAAGGGGAAAGATCTGGAGTATCTCTCACACTGCCATTACTCTGTTGTCATCACTGATACATTTTAAATTAACCTGGAAAGATAAATTGGTGTAATATTTTGAATTATCATGTATGCCATATGATGAAATTTTATAATTATTTTGAAAATATTTAGAAACCATTGGAAATTTTGGAGAATATTTGTAGCAAATATTTTTCATTTATTATTTAATTTCATAAATATTTACTTGGTGCTTATTCTAGATATGACAGCATGTGCTATACACATGCTACATTGTAAACAAGATAAACAGTAAGAGAAATAATTGAAAGTGAAAAAATGGAGTCTGAAAAATTCACTCAGAGATCATTAAAATAGTCCTAGAAATAAATACTGGGTAAGAAAAAGAATGATGATAAAGTCTTAGATTAAGTTGGTGAAAATTAGCATGAAGAGGAGAGTTAGAGTTTGAGAGAGAACCAGGAAATCCAATTCAGCAGACCGAATGAACTACTGAATGTGGGTATATTGAGAAAAGAAGGAATAATGAAGATGGAAAGTGTCTAGTTTAACATCCTGGAGAGACAAATGTACTAAAGGAGTTAGAGAGAAAAATGAGGATCAGTCATTTCTATTGTGAAACTCTTGTACCAACTTAGATTCCTCAACAATGAAGGCATACTCAAGGCTCATATTCAGTTGTTCTTTACCAGTATGGTGAGGTCTCCTCAAACTCAACAATACTGACATTTTGATTCAGATATTTCATATTATGTGTGCTGTAGATGATACGTCCTTTGTATTATAAGTTGTTTAGTAGCACTCATGACTTCTACTCACTAGATACCAGTGGTACTTCCTCAGTCATAATAGTAAAAAATATATCACGATATTGTCAAATATTCCCAAGGAAACAAAACTCACCCTTAGTTGAGAACCATTGTTGTACCTATATCAGTTGTTAAAACAGCCCCTCAAATCTCTCAAATATACTTCCATTGTCCTGATTTTTCTAGTACTTCTCCCAGATTGCCTCATTATAAAATATTGCCTGACATAAGAATAAAACTCTAGGACCTTTCTCTAGTGTCATGGGCAAATGTCCATTCTAATTTATTTTTTTCTTTTTGCTATATAGTTTGTCAATATTTTAATATAACTTTTTAGTATCCTAATAAAGCCTAATTTTTAAAATAACTTCCTTTATCTCTATCCTAGCTCTCTTACCTTATCTCATTTCAAAAATCATCATCCTTTTTATTAGTGTTAATGCTTCCCAGATATTTATAAAGAACCATGTGATCTATTCTCTGTGTCTCATCATCAAGTTTCTGGGAAAACATAGCTCCTTTAATCTTTCCCTGTCAATAAGATCTCCCCTCTTCATCAGTCATGTTTATAAGCTTCTTTCTGGCTTCTATCTTTGTGTCATCATTAGTCAGAGCCTATGATGACCCTACACTAACTAAGACAACCTAGGTGCCATCTAATCAAAATCACATAGTTCCATGACATAGTTTCTCTTAGAACATTCTTGGAAATAATATTGGCCCTTTTAAGTTACCTTATCATATTGCCAAACCATAGCTAGCACAAAAAAGTTGATCTTCTCTCTCTCTCTCTCTCTGTCTCTCTCTGTCTCTCTCTCTCTCTCTCTGTTACCCAATTTCACAGAGATCCAACTACATGCTCACATGTCTGAGATAAAATATAATACATGATGGTGGACAGTGTTAATGTTTCCAGGAAGTAATCCCAAACTGACCATAAAAGAGCCAACCACTTCCCCTTATCTTACCCTTTTGGGAAATAAACTGCAATTAGTTTTTGTTCTCAGTCTTTCATTCATTATCTAACACCGACATGCACACAAACACGCACACTCACACACTCACTGCCAACCACTATGGTGTTCTTCTCATTGTTCATGGTGAAAATACTTCTCTGTTCATGTATTTTCTTTATATTGGAATTAGCCTAAGTACCTCATAGTTAGTTTCACTCAAACTATAAGGACAGGGACCTATCATGTATACAAGTTTTTGTGTGCCAACAATAAGAATTTACTTTGTTAATGCATATGAATCTTTAAAGATTAGGAAGAATAAAGTGAAGGTTCTCTGATATTCAACATCATGAATATATTCAGAAAAAAATTTAGAAAGGAGAAGTAGCTACAGTAAGAAATTCCTGGAAGCCTAGTGTTCTTTGATGCCTGTTTGTGAGATTAGAGGATAAAGATGAAATACAATGTAGAATATGAGAATGTCATGATAATGCCTTCAAATAAGAAACTTAATAATAAAGTTCCTCTATAAAAATTTTGGTTATACAGCATACATAATAACAAAAACATGCTATGAGATAATAAGTGTAAAAACAGAACAGAAAAATATATGCAAAGTTAACTTTTGATTTTTTATGAAAAATTATACATAGAAATGTGTTTCGAAAACCTAATCAAAATCCCAATAATGTTAATGTTAAAGTACTGGATTAGTGGGTGAATTTTCTACTTTTCTCTATTTATGAAATTTAAAATAGAAATTATATTATTGTAATAATAAATATGTTTTAGGTTTAAAAAGAAAAATGAAAAAGAGATAAGAATCCTTCCAAAAATGTTTTCAACAAATGTTTATTGGACATCTACAATATACCATGCATTTTATTAGACACCAGATCACAACTAAGAGGAAATATCAAAATAGCTTATGAGTAAAAGATGACCATTTCTGAAGATCTTGAATAATAAGACAAATAAATATCTGCTTAGCTGGCTTTAATCTAGTCTTCTGGACTAGATAACATCTGATACCATGCCAATATCTTTAGAGTCTCAAAGTACTAGTAAGATCCAACCTTAATAAACTAAAAAAAAATAAAGAGAAACAAAGGAAAGGAAATAAGGAAGGAAGGAAGGAAGGAAGGAAGGAAGGAAGGAAGGAAGGAAGGGAGGGAGGGAGGAAGGGAGAGAGGGAGGAAGGAAGGAAGGAAGGAAGGAAGGAAGGAAGGAAGAAAAGAAGGAAGGAAAGAAAGAGGGAACAACAAAGGGAAGGAAGGAAGGGAGGGAGGAAGGAAGGGAGGGAGGGAGGGAGGAAGGAAGGAAGGAAGGAAGGAAGGAAGGAAGGAAGGAAGGAAGGAAAGAAGGAAGGAAGAAAGAAGGTGTTTTGATTTTAAGAGATTGTCAGAAACTTGAAATCAGTCAAAAACAAGGTGTCAAATTCCTTGTTCTGGGAGCAGCAAGATGCAATGGAGTAGGCAGATGTACTAACTTCCACCTTCCTGAACCAAAGTGGATTACAACTTAATTTTAAGAACCATCATCTGGAAAACCCAACTTTGGACTAAACTAAGAGGACTCTTTAACCAAGGAACACCAAAGAAGCCACACTGAGACTGGTAAAAAGAAGAAGCAAAACGTGGAGAGGGATTCCCAGCTCCTGGGAGTGAACAGCAGCCTGGAGAGACTCACATGGTGGGAAGTGAGTTTAATGAAGAGGGGAGGACCTGAGCCCCAGGAACAAAGCCCCAGCCTGCAGTCCCAGAGCCTAGAAGAGGCATATGGACAGTATTTAGCTGTGAAATAACTCAAGATACTGTTTGTGAGAAAAAGACAGATTTCTCAGACCCAGGATTTTTCTTAAAAGGACCATGCAGAAAACCTCTCTAACAACCACCCATCTTGGGCTCCAGGGGACAGGAGAGAGGAGAGGACCAGAGCAGTGGGAAGAGAGTGTAGTCTAGGAGGCACAGAAACACTGAGGAACAATCACCCTAACCCTTGGGCTGAGTAATCCCCCAAATCTAAAGTGAATATTTTCCCTGGAAACAGCAATACCAGCAAAGGGAAGCAGGACACCAGTCAAACAAGCTCTCGCTGGGCACTCAGAACAGAGTCGCTTAGAAGGAGGGAGCTTTCGGGACTACAGTATGGAGTGTTAGAATCTGAGCTGCAGTCCCCCAACCCCCACGGCTCAGGGCTCACTGGAGGGCAGCAAGCAGTGGGATGCAGAAGCAAGGTTCCGTCGGCAGTGGCATAAGCTGGCATGCCACTACTGAGGTCCAGGTGAGAGCTCAGTCTTGCCTGACAGGGGCAGAGGGGATGTGCAAAAGTGATGAAGACGAGCTGCAGGCCGCCCTGCAATCCCACCTGTGGGGGAAGGGCAGGATCCCAGAAGGGGCGGAAACCAACCTCTGAGCAAGGGTACACAGGTGCAAAGCCTTGCCAGGCCCGCAAAACGGAGGCTTGCTGCCAGTCACGTGAGCTGGCTCTTCCCACAGGGGTAGGGTGAAAACCCAGAACAGGCAGAGTCCCACAACAGAACACAGCTGTGAAACCCTGCTGGGCCCGAGAAGCCAAGGCTTGCAGCCCACCGGTGAGCAGGCTCATTCCTCAGGGGTGCAGCAAAAGCCTGGAAACAGGTGAAGACCCGCAGCTGAGCAAAAGTGCTCATGCCTGCCTCCAGTGCCAAGGCTTTTAGACTGGGCATGGTGCATAATCCCACTAGTGGAAGTGGGGAGAAAGTAGAGGCTACCGAGACTTGTGGACCCGGGTACATGATCACAGCACCTCCCATGGAGGAGAGGTGGAAACTTCAGCGACAGCCCCAGCAAGCTGGCACTGGGAACACCCATACCCAAACACCCTAGGCAGCAGTGGCAGACGGGGTGGTGGGCCTGCAGACAGAAGACACCTAGGGAACAAAGAGGCCACACTCAGTGGACTACAGTGGACAAAACCTTCACAAAATGAAAAGGCAGAGAAATGCAACACAAATGAATCAAGAGAAATCCCCAGACAAGGACCTGAATGAGTCAGATATAACCAAATTACTGGATGCAGAGTTTAAAATAATGATTGTTAGGATGCTCAAAGATCTTAGATCAACAACAGATGGTCATTATGAACACCTACATAAAGACATAGCAAATATAAAAAATAACATTAAAATAATAAAAAAGAATCAGTCAGAAATGACAAATACAATATCAGAAATGAACACCACAATGGAAGGAATTTTTTTTTTTTGTAAATTTTTATTCTATTTTTATTTTTTGTGTGTATTTTTCTGAAGTTGGAAACAGGGAGGCAGTCAGACAGACTCCCACATGCACCGGACCAGGATCCACCTGGCATGCCCACCAAGGGGCGATGTTCTGCCCATCTTGGGGTGTTGCTCTGCTGCAACCAGAGCCATTCTAGTGCCTGAGGCAGAGGCCACAGAGCCATCCTCAGCGCTCGGGCAAACTTTGCTCCAATGGAGCCTTGGTTGCGGGAGGGGAAGAGAGAGACAGTGAGAAAAGAGAGGAGGAGGAGTGGAGAAGCAGCTGGACGTTTCTCCTGTGTGCCCTGGCCAGGAATCGAACCCAGGACTCCTGCACGCAAGGCCGATGATCTACCACTGAGCCAACCGGCCAGGGCCACAATGGAAGGAATTAAAAGCAGGATGAATGAAGCTAAGGATCAAGTCAGCAAGATGGAAGACAAGATAAATGAAGGCACTGAAACAGAGCAGAAAAAAAAAAGACTAAAAAAGCCTGAGGAAATTCTAACAGAGCTCTGTGACAACATGAAGAGAAATAACATCCGCATTATAGGGGTACCTGAAGAAGAAGAGAAAGAACAAAGGATAGAGACTTTGTTCAATCATATCATAGCTGAAAACATCACTGAATTAATGAAGAAAAAGGTCTTATTTTTTTTTAATTTTTTTTATTTATTCATTTTAGAGAGAGAGAAAGGGAGAGAGAGAGACAGAGAGGGAGGGAGAGAGGAGAGAGAGACAGAGAGAGAAGGTGGGGAGGAGCTGGAAGCATCAACTCCCATATGTGACTTGACCAGGCAAGCCCAGGGTTTCGAACCGGCGACCTCAGCATTTCCAGGTCGACACTTTATCCACTGCGCCACCACAGGTCAGACGAAAAAGGTCTTACATGTTCAAAAACCACAGAGAACTCCATTAAAGAGAAATGCAAAAAAAGCTAAACCAAGACACATCATAATTAAAATACCAAAGCTAAGTGATAAAGAGAAAATATTCAAAGCTGCTAGAGAAAAAAAAGCTATCACCCACAAAGGAACCCCCATAAAGATGACATCAGATTCTCAACAGAAACACTTGAGGCCAGAAGGGAATGGCAAGAAATATTCAAAGTAATGCAGAACAAGAGCCTACAACCAAGACAACTTTATCTAGAAAGGCAATCATTTAAAATTGAAGAAGAAATAAAAACCTTCCCAGAAAAAATAAAAATCAAGGAATTCACTATAACCAAACCAATGTTGCAAGAAATGCTAAGGGGCCTGTTATAAACAGATCAAAGGGGAAAAAGAATATAGCAAAAGAGGAATACAGCTTTAAAGATAAAAAAAAATGGCAATAAACAACAACATATCAATAGTAAACTTGAATGTAAAAAGATTAAATGATACAATCAGAAGACATAGGGTAGCTGTGTGGATAAGAAAACAAGACCCATACATATGCTGTCTACAAGAGACACACCTTAAAACAAAAGATAAACTGCAGGTAAAAGGATAGAAAAAATATTTTACACAAATGAACATGAAAAAAATAAGCTGGGACAGCAATACTTATATCTGACAAAATAGAAATTAAAACAAAGGCTATAGTAAGAGATAAAGAATGTACCTACTTAATGATAAAGGGAGCAACTCAACAGGAAGATATAACCATTATAAATATCTACACGCCTAATATAAGAACACCAAAGTATATAAAGCAGACTTTGATGGATACAAACGGCGAGATCAACAGCAATACTATAATAGTAGGGGATTTCAATACCACACTAACATCACTAGATAGATCCTCAAGAAAGAAAATTAACAAAGAAAGCAGACTTAAATGACATGCTAGATCAACTGGATTTAATAGATATCTTCAGAATCTTTCACCATAAA
The DNA here is from genome assembly GCF_036850995.1 of Saccopteryx leptura. Lineage (NCBI taxonomy): Eukaryota > Metazoa > Chordata > Mammalia > Chiroptera > Emballonuridae > Saccopteryx > Saccopteryx leptura. Next base: position 69,395,409 of record NC_089516.1, on the reverse strand, counting down.
GCAGCAGAATATACATTCTTTTCAAGTGCTCATGGTACATTCTCTAGGATAGACCACATTTTAGGACACAAAAGCAGTCTCAACAAATTTAAGAAGATTGAGATCATATCAAGCATTTTCTCTGATCAACGTGGCATGATACTAGAAATCAACCACAACAGAAAATTGAAAAATAATGAAACACTTAGAAACTAAATAGCATGTTATTAACTAATGAATGGGTTAACAATGAGATAAAAAAAGAAATAAAAAAATTCCTAGAAATGAAGGATAATGAGCATACATCAACTCAAAATTTATGGGACACAGCAAAAGCAGTCCTGAGAGGGAATTTCATAGCATTACAGTCATACCTTAAGAAGCTAGAAAAAGCTCAAATAAACAACTTGACCCTGCATCTAAAAGAACTAAAAAAAGAAGAGCAAGCTCAGAGGTAGTAGAAGAAAGGAAATAATAAAGATCAGAGCAGAAATAAATGACATAGAGACTAAAAATACAATACAGAGGATCAATGAAACCAAGAGCTGGTTCTTTGAAAAGGTAAACAAAATCAATGAACCTTTATCCAGACTCACCAAGGAAAAAAGAGAGAGGACTCAAATAAATAAAATTTAAAATGAGAGTAGAGAAATCACAACTGACACAACAGAAATACAAAATATTGAAAGAAAATACTATGAAGAACTGTATGCCAAAAAAACTAGGAAACCTAGATGAAATGGACAAATTCCTTGAAACATAATCTTCCAAAAATTAATCTGGAAGAATCCCAAAACCTAAACAGACCGATTGCAACAAATGAAATTGAAACAATTTTCATAAAACTCCCAACAAAGAAAAGTCCTGGGCTTGATGGCTTCATAAGTGAATTCTACCAAATATTCAAAGAAGAACTAACTCCTATCCTTCTCAAGCTACTTCAAAAAATTCAAGAGAAAGGAAGACTTCTAAGCTCCTTTTATGAGGCGAGCATAATTCTGATTCCAAAATAGGGAAAGACTATACAAAGAAAGAAAATTATAAGAGAATATCCCTGATGAATTTAGATGCTAAAATCCTCAACAAAATCTTAGCAAACCGGATCTAGTAATATATGAAAAATTCATACATCATGATCAAGTGGGATTTATTCTGAGGAGGCAAAGGTGGTACAATATTCACAAATCAAACAATGTGATTCATCACATAAAAAATAGGAAGGAGAAAAACCACATGATAATTTCAATAGATGCAGAAAAAGCATTTGATAAAATCAAGCACCCATTCATGATCAAAACTCTCAGTAAAGTGGGAATACAGGGAACATAACTCAACATAATAAAGGCCATCTATGAAAGACCCACAGCCAACATAATACTCAATGGGCAAAAATTAAAAGCAATCCCCTTAAAATCAGAAACAAGGCAGGGATGCCCCCTTTACCTACTTTTATTCAACATAGTTCTGGAAATCCTAACCACAGCAATCAGACAACAAGAAGAAATAAAAGGCATCAAAATTGGAAAAGAAGAAGTAAAACTATCATTATTTGCCGATGATATGATATTGTATATAGAAAACCAAAAAAATCTCAGTCAAAAAACTACTGAAACTGATAAACAAATTCAGCAAGACGGCAGGATTTAAAATTAATACTCAGAAATCAGAGGCATTTTTATACACCAACAATGAACTGTCAGAAAGAGAAATTAAGGAAACAATTCCCTTCACTATTGCAACCAAAGAAATAAAGTTTCTAGGAATAAATTTAACCAGGGCGATTAAAGACTTGTACACAAAAAGTATAACACATTCATAAAAGAAATTAATGAAGATACAAACAAGTGGAAACATATATCGTGCTCATGGTTAGGAACAAAAAGCATCATTAAAATGTCTATATTACCCAAAGCAATTTATAAATTTAATGCAATACTAATTAAAATACCAATGACATAATTCAAAGAAACAGAACAGATATTCCAAAAATTTATATGGAACCAAAAATGAACACGAATAGCCTCAGCAATCTTGAAAAGGAAGAATAAAGTGGGGGTATCATACTTCCTGATATCAAATTATACTACAAAGCCATTGTACTCAAACCAGCCTGGTACTGGCATAAGAACAGGCATACAGATCAATGGAACAGAATAGAGAACCCAGAAATAAACCCACAGCTTTATGGACAACTGATATTTGACAAAGGAGGTAAAAGCATACATTGGAGTAAAGACAGCCTCTTCAACAAATGGTGTTGGGAAAATTGGACATCTATCTGCAAAAAAAAAAAAAAAAAAAAAAAGAAAGAAAGAAAAGAAACTAGACAACACTTACACCATTCACAAAAATAAACTCAAAATGGACAAAAGACTTAAATGTAAATCATGAAACCATAAGCATCTTAGAAGAAAACATAGGCAGTAAGCTCTCCGACATTGGTCGCAGCAATAGATTTGCCGATGTATCTCTAAGAAGACAAACAATCCAATCAAAAAATGGGCAAAAGAAATGAATAGACACTTCTCCAAGAGGACATACAGATGTACAATAGGCATATAAAAAATACTCAACATCACTAATCATTAAAACCACAATGAGATATCACCTCACACAAGCCAGAATAAGTGCTCGTGAGGATGTGGAGAAAAGGGAACCCTCCTGCACTGCTGGTGGGAATGCAGAGTGGTGCAGCTACTATGGAAAAGAGTATGGAGATTCCTCAAAATATTATAAATCAAACTGCCTTTTGACCCAGCTATCCTACTTTTAGAAATATACCCCAAGAACCCCATAGCACTGTTTCAAAAGGAGAAACGCACCTCTATGTTTATGGCAGCATTGTTCACAATAGTGAAGATCTGGAAACAGCCCAAGTGTCTGTCAGTGGACAAGTGGATTAAGAAGCTTTGGTACATATATACTATGGAATACTACTCAACCATAAGAAATGATGACATCGGATCATTTACAACAACATGGATAGACCTTGATAACTTTATACTGAGTGAAATGAGTAAATCAGAGAAAACTAAGAACTATATGATTCCATACATAGGTGGGACATAAAAAATGAGACTCAGTCCTGGCTGGTTTGCTCAGTGGTAGAGCGTCGGCCTGGCGTACAGTAGTCCCAGGTTCGATTTCCAGCCAGGGTACACAGGAGAAGCGTCCATCTGCTTCTACACCCCTCCCCCTCTCCTTCCTCTCTGTCTCTCTTTTCCCCTCCCACAGCCAAGGCTCCATTGGAGCAAAGTTGGCCTGGGCACTGAGGATGGCTCTATGGCCTCTGCCTCAGGTGCTAAAATGGCTTTGGTTGCAACAGAGTGACGCCCCAGATAGGCAGAGCATCACCCCCTGGTGGGCATGCTGGGTGGATCCCAGTCGGGCGCATGTGGCAGTCTGCCTGACTGCCTCCCTATTTCCAACTTCAGAAAAATACAAAAAAAAAATGAGACTCAGAAACTTGGACAAGAGAATGATGGTTACTGAGGCGGTGGAGGAGAGGGGGGCAGGGCGGGGCACAAAGAAACCCCGATAGAAGGTGACAGAAGACAATTTGATTTCGAGTGATGGGTATACAACATAATCAAATTTTAAAATAACCTGGAGATGTTTTCTCTGAACATATGTACTCTGATTTATCAATGTCACTCCATTAAAATTAATAATAATAATTTTTAACACAAAGGGTCTTCCTAATGTTTTCCAAGAAGGAAAGCAGAATAGATCAATTGTTTAAGCAATTTCGGGGGTTAGTAAATTTTCTTTTTCCTCTCTGGACCTCAATTTCCTCCGGGGTATATGACTTGCTTAATGTTAACAAAGCTAAGAAAAGAAGTTAAAAAGAATTCTGCAAATGTATAAAAAAAAGAAGAGAGACGGTACTATCGTTTGGACTTTTTCATTATGCACAGGTCAACGAGGCAATGAGAAAAAAGTTTGTTGACCCAGCACAAAAAGAAAAAAAATTCTTGTTCTCTCATTTTATCCATAAAATATAAAAGTTGGAATAGGTATGTCATAAAGATCATCCAGCTCTGATGAAAATGTAGTCATTGGCCTCAAAGAGCAAAGGAACCTGAGAGACCAAGGTTTATAAGAATAAATAATAAATAAAACTGAAATACATCTAATTTTTTATGTACTTTGAGAATGAGGACAACTCTACTGAGAAGTTGGTCAGATGACGGTTAAGATATGAGATTTTATGGTAATCTTTGGGCTGATTTAAACTGGAGGTGTTTTTTTAATAAATTTTTATTAATTTTAATGGGGTGACATCAATAAATCAGGGTACATATATTCAAAGAAAACATGTCCAGATTATCTTGTCATTCACTTATGTTGAATACCCATCACCCAAAGTCAGATTGTCCTCCGTCATCTTTTATCTAGTTTTCTTTATGCCCCTCCCCTCCCCCTCTCCTCCTTCCCTTCCGCGCCCCCCTCCCCCCCACCCCCGGTAACCACCACACTCTTTTTTTTTTTATTTTATTATTTTTTTTCTGAAGCTGGAAACGGGGAGAGACAGTCAGACAGACTCCCGCATGCGCCTGACCGGGATCCACCTGGCACGCCCACCAGGGGCGACGCTCTGCCCACCAGGGGGCAATGCTCTGCCATCTCAGGAGCCTCGCTCTGTTGCGACCAGAGCCACTCTAGCGCCTGGGGCAGAGGCCAAGGAGCCATCCCCAGCGCCCGGGCCATCTTTGCTCCAATGGAGCCTTGGCTGCGGGAGGGGAAGAGAGAGACAGAGAGGAAGGGCGGGGGGGGGGGGTGGAGAAGCAGATGGGTGCTTCTCCTATGTGCCCTGGCCGGGAATCAAACCCAGATCCCCCGCACGCCAGGCTGATGCTCTACCGCTGAGCCAACCGGCCAGGGCCACCACCACACTCTTGTCCATGTCTCTTAGTCTCGTTTTTATGTCCCACCAATGTATGGAATCATGTAGTTCTTGTTTTTTTCTGATTTACTAATTTCACTCGTATAATGTTATCAAGATCCCATCATTTTGTTATAAATGATCCGATATCATCATTTCTTATGGCTGAGTAGTATTCCAAACAACAGCTCAGATAAGGGCCTAATATCCAAAATTTACAAAGAACTCATAAAACTCAACAACAAACAAACAAACAATCCAATAAAAAAATGGGAAGAGAATATGAACAGACACTTCTCCCAGGAAGAAATACAGATGGCCAACAGATATATGAAAAGATGCTCATCTTCATTAGTTATTAGAGAAATGCAAATCAAAACTACAATGCGATACCACCTCACACCTGTTAGATTAGCTATTATCAACAAGACAGGTAATAGCAAGTGCAGGAGAGGCTGTGGAGCAAAAGGAACCCTCATTCACTGTTGGTGGGACTGTAACGTAGTATAACCATTATGGAAGAAAGTATGGCAGTTCCTCAAAAAACTGAAAATAGAACTACCTTATGACCCAGCAATCCCTCTACTGGGTATATACCCCCAAAACTCAGAAACATTGATACATAAAGACACATATAGCCCCATGTTCATTGCAGCATTGTTCACAGTGGCCAACACATGGAAACAACCAAAAAGCCCTTCAATAGAAGACTGGATAAAGAAGATGTGGCACATAAACTGGAGGTGTTGATAATAGTGTGGATATGGAATACCCTCTGTTCTCTTCTATATGGCTGAACTTGCTGAATTCCTCAAGTATTACAATCTCTTGGGTGACACTTTTGGTTAACAAGTTCCATAGAAGAAAAAAAGTCATACAATAATGATGATAGCTCTCAGTTTTTTTCAATGCACTAAGAACAGTATTATATATTATCTGATAAGACTAAATAACATTTTTTAACCCTTTAAGGCTAAATTATATGCTTGGAACACCTTTTCTTCCTAGTCCTGTCTACTTTTCAAATAAGATTTATCTCAGAAACAATAACTTCAATGAAGACTTCCTTAAACTCACCTTTGCTGGTTAGGACCCCTCTAGCATTTGTATGTATCTTTATTATAGCACTAATCTTCATGTCTTGTCATCATTGGTCTATTTCTCTGACTTGCCTACTGAATCTTGTATTTCTCATAGAGAATATGTCTTATATTTTTTCAAATATCCTGGCACAGACATATCAATAATTATTTGTTTCATGATCAAGTATAATAAATAAGGGAAGAAATAAAGGAAACAAGAGAGGAGAGAGGGAACAAGGAGGAGAAAGAGAGAGAGCTTCATTTTATCCTTATATTCACTATTTGAGAAAAGTAGCAGAAATTATATTTTGCTAGGGAAGTAAGTCTCAAACATCATGAGGCATCTCATGCACCTGAGGGTACTTATTAAATGTTCAGATTATTTCTAGGCCTTTTTGACTTGGATCAGGAGGACTTCAATCTGAGGTACATTACTCCTAGCATCAGATGAAACTCCAGCTCTCATTGTTAGTCCTCATTCCATTCAGACTTATATAAAACCATTCTCATACCTTTATAGGATATAAGTGGGGGAGTTCCACCTTGAGGATGGGCTCACTATGAAAACGTACCTTAAATTAACCATTACCTGGAAAAAATTTTTATACTCTCAATCTATCTTTCATTATCAGATGACAGCCTGGAAGAATTGTCTCATCACCTCCAGAAAATTGCAAGATTTCATAGAATAAAGAAGCCTCACCGATCTTTTCCATTGTACAGATAGGAAAACCGAGGCATCAAGTGTAGGAGTAATTTGCCTAAGTTTACACATTGACTCCTGTAATAGTAGAATTTTCACTAGAAAATGACAAGCCTCAAATTTGAATAGTTACTTCTCAGTCATCATAAAACCATGGCACGAGAGATATTTTAAAATTTTATTTAGAAAATTTAATTTAATGGGGTGAAATTGATCAATAAAAGTACATAGGCTTCAGGACAAAATCTCTATAGCATTGTACTGTTGGTTATGTTGTGTACCCATCACTTAAAGTCAAATCATTTTCTGTCACTGTATATTTGTCCCTGTTTACTTCTTTCCCCCTACCCCTTCCTCCAGCAAAATCTTTTAAGATGAATGGTTGGAGATACTTTTGGACACCTTTCAGACTATGTACATCAAAAAGGGAGAAGGTTACTCTTTGCAGAAGCAATTTACTGTAATGACACTGGGTCTGGACACTGGGTTGGAAAGATTCATGTTCAAATATTTTGTCAGTTAGTAGCTATGTAAATGTGGACACAGTGTTTAACCCTTCTGATCCTTAATTTCTTTATTTATAAAATGGTGTTAATAATAATTCCTTCTAAGGATTAAATAAGATGATCTTTTCAAAGCCCTAGCATAGCCCTTTGTTAATTTTAAGCACTCAATAAATAGTAGCTAGTGTTTTTTTCTTAATTTTTTCTTAATTTTAATTTATTGCTAACATGTATTTAAGTGTCTCACTCAATATAACTCCCTATCTCCACCCACTTGTCCCCCATTGCCCCTCCTTTGCCCTCCTCCCCTAACTCCCCCCCTTCCTTTTGGAATTTGCTGTCCTGTTATCTGTATCTATGAGTTTATATATATATGTATATATATATTATATATTATATATACATATAAATATATATAAATTCACTAATCTCTTCACCTTCTCTGATCCCATCCTCCCATCCCCCTTCCCTCTGACAGCTGTCCCTCTGCTCTCAGTGACCCCGCCTCTGCTTCTATTCCATTCCTCAGTTCACTTTGTTCATTAGAATCCACATATAAGTGAGATCATATGATAGTTGTCTTTTTTGCCTGGCTTACTTCACTTAACATAATAAGCTCCAGGTCCATCCATGTCATCGCAAAACGTAAGATTTTCTTCTTTTTCATGGCCTCATAATATTCCATTGTATATATGTACCTCAGCTTCTTAATCCACTGGTCCACTGATGGACATTTGGACTGTTTCCAGATCTTGGCTACTGTAGACAATGCTGCAATAAACATGTGAATGCATATCTTCTTTTGAATCAGTGATCTGGTATTCTTAGGATATATTCCTAAAAGTAGAATAGCTGGGCCAAAGGGCAGTTCCATTTTTAATTTTTTGAGGAAACACCATACTGTTTTCCACAGTGGCTACACAAGTCTATATTCCCACCCACAGTGCAGGAGGGTTTCCTTTTCTCCACACCCTCGCCAGAACTTATTGTATGTTGTTTTTTTAATGAGCGCCATTCTGACAGGTGTGAGATGATAACTCATTGTGGTTTTAATTTGCATTTCTCTGATGATTAGTGACATTGAACATTTTTTCGTCCATCTGTATGTCCTCTTTGGAGAAGTCTATTCAGGTTCTTTGCCCTTTTCTAAATTGTATTTTTACCTTCCTTGTGTTGAGGTTTAGAAGTTCCATATAAATTTTGGTTATTAATCCCTTATCAGATGTATGATGTATTCTTCCCACCATCAAATAGCAGTTACAGTATACTGAAATCCTGGTGCCTAGGAAAAAATGACAACTACTTTTCTCACCAGCATTTTATTCTGCTTAGGAAGAGGAAAATATTTCAAGCCATTGTTAGGCCAACCCAATGTGTATCTATCTCCTACTGAAGAACACATCTTCTCCTCAGAAAACTGGAAGGACTAAAAAGTTCAAAATAAGTCTCTGGGATAAAAAAAAGTGTATTTAATTCCTTGATTTAGACTGAGGAAGAGAAGGTCAAACAGTGATATCATAACAACACATGAATATAAATATTGAGGAGGCTGTAACATATTCTTCACCAAGTCAGTTGAGACAGGAAAAGAGTCAGTGAGCACAGAAAAGAACATGCTAATTCATCGGTCCAGAAAAATTTGGGATTGAGACTAAAGTTGTCACTTATGATCTGCATAATATTTGGCAAATCACTTTATCCCAAAGGGCTTTAGCTTGCTCATTTTTCAAGTGTGGAGGCTGAACAAGATAGCAATAATAAATTACATATGGGAAGTACTTTACTGCAAAGCCTCTCATATAGTAGTAATATCTCCCTTTGGTTCTTTGTATGAGCCTAAAAAGAAATGACAGTAAATGAAGAATCAAGATACATGCAAAGAAGGCATTCAAAATTTGGAGGTTACTGGTTTAATCAGGAGTTTATTAAGACATCAAAAGAGTTTAATTCTCTTCCTGAAAGATTTTTATGAACAGATTAACAACATGTTAATCTAAATACTCAAGGGGACTCATGCAGTGAGACAACAGGTAGACAAAAATGACTCTAGCAGGTTCTTCTGACCAAAGGACTCTTTAATTCTACAATTTTCTTCAAAGATTAAGATGATGAGGCTTAAAGACTGGGAGGTAAAATATGGCCCAGAGTGAAAAGTATTTTTGCCTATGCGTTAAAGCAACTGAACAGGCTCACCTGACACATGTCATTTCCCTAAGTACTATAATATGTTTTTCACTGAGTGCTGAGCACCACAAGAGACAATTTGATCAGGAGATTGACTCTCAGACCCTCCACATGAGGAAACAGGAGAAGATGTCTCAACAGAATTGAATTTCATTTTCTTAAGAGCCATGATCTTGTTCTCAGTGAGTTTCTCCTCATATAATCTCTTGAATTTCTCAACCTTTCTCTCTCCAAATGATGCTGGCCAAGCCTGAACAATAAATGAGAAGCAACAGCTTGAGCAGCCAACAGAGTTTTGAGCATCAAAACTAGGCCACATCTCAGAGGACTATTGCCCAAAACCCTTTCCATCCATCTGTGACTTGGACTTGGAGGGCACCTTGGGTATCAGTGGAACTGGGGACTGAAAATATTACCCAGAGTCTAGTCCCCACTTCCTTTCTCCCTCACTAACTTGACTGCATTCTGCTTGATTATTTATGATTCTGTGGAGAAACGCAAGGAATAAATAAAAAGATGTATTCATATTAGACTCAACATTCCTCGGAATGTTTTCAGCAGAGTCTGCCAGGGAAACATTCCAGTGCTGCAATCCAAGCCAGACATGGAACTCTAGAGAGGAAAAAGGGAGCCAACTCAACTGGGATATGTCTCACTCCTTTGCTTTCTTATTTAAACTGTAGATACAAATACCAAAATTTCAGTGTTGGTAATACAATTTACTAAGACAACAAATGTAAATAAAGTTCCTAGCTTGGCACATCATAAGAACTCAATAAATGCTTATTCTCTCCCTTACTCATGGAAATTGGGTATACATTCTGCATAACTTCCAAGAATGTAGAGAAAGTGCTAGAGCGTCGAATGGGAGTAGACAGTCTCAGAATCATACATAAATAAATACCTAGTATCTAACAGATACTCAATAAGTATATGTGAGCTGACTGACAAGAATGTGTTGATAATCTATTGTGTGACCTTAGGTAAGTCACTTACTCTTTTTGGACCTCAATTGTTCTAACTTTGAAGCTATGACAATAATCCATGTCAAGCTTATACCACACAACTGTTAAGAACCACATGAAAAAATGTATATGGAAGTGCTGTATACCTGTTAGAGGTAACTATTATAACATTTACTGAATCTAGGTAAAAAAACAATCCCAGAGGATAATATAAACTTTAGATAAACTAGCTTAACTATGGTTATATGGAAGAAGAGGAGGGAAGGTCAACCAAGAAAACTAATCAATAACAATCTAAAATTCTTGGGTTATCAATTTCATTCAAAAGGCAGATGGAAGAGATCTAGACTTTATCAAAGATAAAAATGTACTGTACCCCAAAACAGAGTTAGGCCACTCTCTTGCACCCTGAAGGGTTTTAAACAAACTTTAGACTCAGTGTAGCATAGTGGTGATAACATATATTCTGGAGCCAGACATTCTAAGTTGAAATCTAAGCCTTGTCACATCTACCTTATATGTGACCCTGACCAAGTCACTTGAACTCTCTGTGGCTTAGTTTTGTTTATTTGATTGTTTAATCTGAAAGTGCAAGTAATAATAATAGTACTTACACTGTAGATTCTTATAAGCTTTGAAAGAGTTAAAATATGGATATGTCAGGAAGGTGTCACAAGAATTCTGACCCTTCTCTTGTCCTCTGCTTCTCTGAACCTTTGAAAACTCTTTTAATGAGAACTACTTCACAAAGTTCAAGTCTTCCAACTCTGCAATGACTGTCTATGCCACTGTTTGTAGCTATCAAACATTTTTACAAAGTACCTACTCTTTCTTGAACTTCCTGTTTCTCATTTTTCCTGAATTAATAGCAAAGTTAGTAGCTAATATAACTAAAAAAGCAAACCTAATGGGAGCCTTTGAGACACCACCTAGTCCATCTTTTACAAGACATTATTCAAAACGCAATCAAGACCACACTAAAAAGAAAATTGAACATGTTGACAATTTCATTACTCATTCTCCTGACTTTCAAAAGTCCCTTGTTCTGCCTTCTCTAAAAAAGAAAAAAAAAAAGTGTGAACTGCAGACACATGTATAGCAAGGTCAAAAATCAAGGAGAAGGGTAACATATCAAATTTAGACTGATTAGTAATGCTATACAAGATAATGGCCCACTTCAAAAAATTACATCAAACCTAGCATTGAACTCTGTAACAAAGCCCACAACACAGAATTCAATACACCTTGGAAATAATCCTGTAAATGCTTCTTCACATTATTGGATAAACAGTAAAAATAAGAAAAATAAAGGAAGCTCAATGATTAAATTGCAGATTTGAGATAATACAGTTTTGTGTAATTTATTTTCATTTATTCAGTACCCATATTGTGTTAGCTTTTTGATCTATTGTATTTTAATTAACTTTTAAGACAGTCTTTTGAGGCAGGTACTCAAGTCAACAGATTTTCATTTTAAATATGAGCAACTGAGACTCAAACATGGTGAGAGACATGTCTCAGGCCACCCAATCATCACCCAGGTATCTTCCATTCCAGAGCAATGTGCTTTTCTCCACATGATTATATATCAAGGATGAAAAAATATTGAGAGAAGTGACCAAGGGATCCTCTTTTATGAGTGACTGGAGAAGCTACTCTTCTAGATAACCCCTGAAATTTACAGCTGGGAACCACACCAGTGAACATGGTTGCTACTGAATTCTTTTTTATTTATGCAAGTCCAGAAGAATGCAAAGATTGTTTTTGAGTAGCATGAAGTTCTCAAGGTATGTTCCAAGGACCTCCTGCATTAGAATCACATGGGAGGCTTATAAAGCATGCAAATCCCTGTCCACACCCTAGACCAAGGGTCCCCAAACTACGGCCCGCGGGCCACATGCGGCCCCCTGAGGCCATTTATCTGGCCCCCGCCGCACTTCTGGAAGGGCACCTCTTTCATTGGTGGTCAGTGAGAGGAGCATAGTTCCCATTGAAATATTGGTCAGTTTGTTGATTTAAATTTACTTGTTTTTTATTTTAAATATTGTATTTGTTCCCGTTTTGTTTTTTTACTTTAAAATAAGATATGTGCAGTGTGTGTAGGAATTTGTTCATAGTTTTTTTATAGTCCGGCCCTCCAATGGTCTGAGGGACAGTGAACTGGCCCCCTGTGTAAAAAGTTTGGGGACCCCTGCCCTAGACTTACTGACTCTTAATCTCCCTAGGTGTAGTTGTAAAGGAAAAGAGACTAAAAATCTGTATGTTTAACAAGCACGTCAAGTGCTTTAGTATTGAATAGTAAAGTATGACACCTATTGTCATAAGAACACAGTCTCTGCTACCTTTTCTAAGGAGTGACTTTGAAGGTCAAGTGTAAATTTAATAATTTATTTATATATAAAATACTTACTGATAACATAAATTAGGTTCTGTGAGCCTGATCTGGCGGGTGCACAGTGGATAGAGTGTTGGACTGGGATATGGAGGACCAATTTTGAAACCCCGAGGTTGCCAGCTTGAGCGTGAGCACATCTGGTTTGAGCAAACCTCATCAGCTTGAGCCCAAGGTTGCTTGCTTGAGCAAGGGGTTACTTGGTCTGCTGTAGCCCCCTGGTCAAGGCATATATGAGAAAGCTGCAACAAAGAATTGATACTTCTCATCTCTCTCCCATCCTGTCTGTCTGTTTCTATCTGTTCCTCTCTTTGTCTCTGTTTCTGTCACAAAAATAAAATTATGTTCTGTGGGATAAAATAGACATGGTTTCCACTCTTAGGAGGCTCATAGTCTAGTAGTTAGACAAATAATAACAATATATGGGATAAGTGCTAGTACAGAGGCTTGAATAAAGACAAATGTTATCTAACCCTACATATATAGGATTAGAAAATGATTCCTGGGGTAAGAAAAAGCCTAAGATTCTCTTAACGAATAAATAGAGAGACTCAAGACAAATAGAAGATGGTATTCCAGGCAGATGGATCAGCTGTAAAGTTCTACAAATGATAGTTAATGTGATAAAATAATGCACTGCACCCATAACATCAACAACTGATAACAATTATTACTATTGTTTGTTATTTAAGTCAGTGGTAGAAAGAGAGGTGGCCTGCCTGGAAATCATGAAACATAAGTTAAAGTATTGGTTCTGTCACTTTGATAGTATTTGATGTTGAGCAACACAATTATTTCCTTCTGGTTCTCAGTATATATAAATATCTGTAAGACAGTATTTCATTCTTCAATTTCACAAATATGTGTTGATTGCCCTTTACATGGGAGGCATTGCAAGAAGTGATGGAGAGACAATGATAAAAAATAAAACCTAGTATTGGTGAAGACCAACAATTTACAGGAACAAACTGTGATGATTATACTGAAAAAAGGAGGTTATAGGAATATATGGCACAGAAGGATCAACTATGGTGATGGCATAGGTGGATGGATGTTACACTCGCCACTACCTAGGACCAAACTGGAGTTATAATTACATTTAAGAACAATCATCCTGAAAAATTAACTCGGGAGTAAATGAAGAGGAGTCTATAACCAAGGATTCAGAGAAGAAGCTACATTGAGAGTGGTAGGAAGCGTGGAGTCTGGAAAGGGCTGTCCCAACTGCCAGGAAATAAAGGTTTCTGAGGGTCTGGAGGGACATCTCAGCTACTAGGAGGTTTTCCCTGAGAGGAGTGGGTCCTAACCCTCTGGCAGGGCACTCCAGTTCAAAGCACCAGAGACTAGAAGAGGGTCCCACATAGCATTTGGTGGCGGAAAGAGGCAAGGTTTCTGTTTTTGACCAAAAGACAGGAGACTTGAGACACAGGTACCCTCTTAAATGGCCAATAAAGAAAATTTTATTCATAGCCATTACCCTGGTATCCAGTGAAGGGAGGACTAAGGGGACTAGAGTAGCATGAGGAGAGTGTGAAATTGGCAGTTTAGCGGAAAGACATGGTGAAGAATACCACCAGAACCCCTGTCTTTCTTGGGTGGAGCAATCCCCTCAATGCAGCAGCAAACTGGGGGAAAGCAACTGTACTATCCTCAGAAATATCTCTTGTTCCACCCTATGGAGATTAACCTTCTTATGAAGTAAGCAGCCTGGGCCAGAAAACAGGGGGTTGAAAAGACTCAGTGGGTGACACTGACTCAGTTGTCCAGCACTGAGGTCGGAGCTTTTTCCTCACTTTGCTTATAATATGCCTGGAGCTTCTACCTCATGGAAGATTCATTATAAAATGTCCAGACTGTGGGCAGAACATATCTCTGGTCTTCAGAGACCACACCTACAGAACTCCTAGTGGGCACACTCTACAGAGATCTGTGAATAAACTTTTTTTTTTTAATAAATTTTTATTAATGGTAATGGGATGACATTAATAAATCAGGGTACATATATTCAAAGAAAACATGTCTAGGTTACCTTGTCATTAAATTATGTTGCATACCCCTCGCCCAAAGTCAGATTGTCCTTCGCCACCCTCTATCTAGTTCTCTGTGCCCCTCCCCCTCCCCCTAACTCTCCCCCTGTCCTCCCTCCCCCCACCCCTGGTAACCACCACACACTTGTCCATGTCTCTTAGTCTCATTTTTATGTTCCACCAATGTATGGAATCATGTAGTTCTTGTTTTTTTCTGATTTACTTATTTCACTCCTTATAATGTTATCAAGATCCCACCATTTTGCTGTAAATGATCTGATGTCATCATTTCTTATGGCTGAGTAGTATTCCATAGTGTATATGTGCCACATCTTCTTTATCCAGTCTTCTATTGAAGGGCTTTTTGGTTGTTTCCATGTCTTGGCCACTGTGAACAGTGCTGCAATGAACATGGGGCTACATGTGTCTTCACGTATCAATGTTTCTGAGGTTTGGGGTATATACCCAGTAGAGGGATTGCTGGGTCATAAGGTAGTTCTATTTGCAATTTTTTGAGGAACCACCATACTTTCCTCCATAATGGTTGTACTACTTTACAGTCCCACCAACAGTGAATGAGGGTTCCTTTTTCTCCACAGCCTCTCCAACATTTGTTATTACCCGTCTTGTTGATAATAGCTAATCTAACAGGGGTGAGGTGGTATCTCATTGTAGTTTTGATTTGCATTTCCCTAATAACTAATGAAGCTGAGCATCTTTTCATATATCTGTTGGCCATTTGTATCTCTTCCTGGGAGAAGTGTCTATTCATGTCTTCTTCCCATTTTTTTATTGGATTGTTTGTTTGTTTGTTGTTGAGTTTTATGAGTTCTTTGTAAATTTTGGAAATTAGGCCCTTATCTGAGCTGTTGTTTGAAAATATCATTTCCCATTTAGTTGGCTGTCTGTTTATTTTGATATCAGTTTCTCTTGCTGAGCAAAAACTTTTTATTCTGATGTAGTCCCATTCATTTATCTTTGCCTTCACTTCTCTTGCCATTGGAGTCAAGTTCATAAAATGTTCTTTAAAACCCAGGTCCATGAGTTTAGTACCTATGTCTTCTTCTATGTACTTTATTGTTTCAGGTCTTATATTTAGGTCTTTGATCCATTTTGAATTAATTTTAGTACACGGGGACAGGCTGTAGTCGAGTTTCATTCTTTTGCATGTGGCTTTCCAGTTTTCCCAACACCATTTGTTGAAGAGGCTTTCTTTTCTCCATTGTGTGTTGTTGGCCCCTTTATCAAAGATTATTTGACTATATATATGTGGTTTTATTTCTGGGCTTTCTATTCTGTTCCATTGGTCTGAGTGTCTATTTTTCTGCCAATACCATGCTGTTTTGATTATTGTGGCCCTATAATATAGTTTAAAGTCAGGTATTGTAATGCCCCCAGCTTCATTCTTTTTCCTTAGGATTGTTTTGGCTATTCGGGGTTTTTTATAGTTCCATATAAATCTGATGATTTTTTGTTCCATTTCTTTAAAAAATCTCATAGGGATTTTGATGGGAATTGCATTAAATTTGTATATTGCTTTGGGTAATATGGCCATTTTGATTATATTTATTCTTCCTATCCAAGAACAAGGAATATTTTTCCATCTCATTGTATCTTTTTCGATTTCCCTTAACAATGCTTTGTAATTTTCATTATATAGGTCCTTTACATTCTTTGTTATGTTTATTCCTAGGTATTTTATTTTTTTTTGTTGCAATCGTGAAGGGGATTATTTTTTTGAGTTCGTTTTCTAATATTTCATTGTTGGCATAGAGAAAGGCTATGGACTTCTGTATGTTAATTTTGTATCCTGCGACCTTACTGTATTGGTTTATTGTTTCTAATAATCTTTTTGTGGAGTCCTTCGGGTTTTCGATGTATAGGATCATATCATCAGCAAAAAGTGATACCTTTACTTCTTTTCCAATATGGATGCCTTTTATTTCTTTGTCTTGTCTGATTGCTCTGGCCAGAACTTCTAGCACCACGTTAAATAAGAGTGGAGAGAGTGGACAACCCTGTGTTGTTCCTGATTTAAGGTAGAAAGTCCTCAGTTTTATGCCGTTTAAAATGATGTTGGCTGATGGTTTATCATATATGGCCTTTATCATGTTGAGATATTTTCCTTCTATACCCATTTTGTTGAGAGTCTTAAACAAAAAATTGTGTTGTATTTTATCAAAAGCCTTTTCTGCATCTATTGATAAGATCATGTGGTTTTTGTTCTTTGTTTTGTTGATATGGTGTATTACGTTAACCGTTTTGCGTATGTTGAACCATCCTTGAGATTCTGGGATGAATCCCACTTGATCATGATGTATTATTTTTTTAATATGTTGTTGTATTCGGTTTGCCAGTATTTTGTTTAGAATTTTAGCATCTGTATTCATTAGAGATATTGGTCTGTAGTTTTCTTTCTTTGTGCCATCCTTGCCAGGTTTTGGTATGAGGGTTATGTTGGCCTCATAAAATGTGTTTGGAAGTATTGCTTCTTCTTCAATTTTTTGGAAGACTTTGAGTAGAATAGGAACCAAGTCTTCTTTGAATGTTTGATAGAATTCACTAGTATAACCGTCTGGGCCTGGACTTTTATTTTTGGGGAGGTTTTTAATAGTTTTTTCTATTTCCTCCCTGCTGATTAGTCTGTTTAGGCTTTCCGCTTCTTCATGACTCAGTCTAGGAAGGTTGTATTGTTCTAGGAATTTATCCATTTCTTCTAGATTGTTGTATTTGGTGGCATATAATTTTTCATAGTATTCTACAATAATTCTTTGTATATCTATGATGTCTGTGGTGATCTCTCCTCTTTCATTTTGGATTTTATTTATTTGAGTTCTGTGCCTTTTTTCCTTGGTGAGTCTTGCCAAGGGTTTGTCAATTTTGTTGATCTTTTCAAAGAACCAGCTCCTTGTTTTATTGATTTTTTCTATAGTTTTTCTGTTCTCTATTTCATTTATTTCTGCTCTGATTTTTATTATCTCCTTTCTTCGGCTGGTTTTGGGTTGTCTTTGTTCTTCTTTTTCTAGTTCCTTAAGGTGTGAAGTTAAGTGGTTTACTTCGGCTCTCTCTTGTTTGTTCATATAGGCCTGAAGTGATATGAACTTTCCTCTTATTACTGCTTTTGCTGCATCCCAGAGATTCTGATATGTCGTATTTTCATTTTCATTTGTCTGTATGTATCTTTTGATCTCTGCGCTTATTTCTTCTTTGACCCATTCATTTTTTAGAAGTATGTTGTTTAGTTTCCACATTTTTGTGGGTTTTTCCCCCTCTTTTTTGCAGTTGAATTCTAGTTTCAAGGCTTTATGATCAGAAAATATGCTTGGTACAATTTCAATTTTTCTAAATTTGCTGATATTGTCTTTGTGGCCCAACACATGGTCAATTCTTGAGAATGTTCCATGTACACTAGAGAAAAATGTATACTCTGTTGCTTTGGGATGAAGTGTCCTGTAGATGTCTATCATATCCAGGTGTTCTAGTATTTCGTCTAAGGCCACTATATCTTTATTGATTCTCTGTTTGGATGACCGATCTAGAGCCGTCAGCGGAGTATTGAGGTCTCCAAGTATGATTGTATTTTTGTTAGTTTTTGTTTTAAGGTCAATAAGTAGCTGTCTTATATATTTTGGTGCTCCTTGGTTTGGTGCATATATATTAAGGATTGTTATGTCTTCTTGATTCAGTGTCCCCTTAATCATTATGAAGTGACCATTTTTGTCTCTGAGTACTTTTTCTGTCTTGTAGTCAGCATTATCAGATATGAGTATTGCTACACCTGCTTTTTTTTGGGTGTTTTTTGCTTGGAGTATTGTTTTCCAGCCTTTCACTTTGAATTTGTTTTTATCCTTGTTGCTTAGATGTGTTTCTTGTAGGCAGCATATAGTTGGATTTTCTTTTTTAATCCATTCTGCTACTCTGTGTCTTTTTATTGGTAAGTTTAATCCATTTACATTTAGTGTAATTATTGACACTTGTGGGTTCCCTACTGCCATTTTATAAATTGCTTTCTGTTAGTTTTGTATCTAGTTTGATTCTTCTCTTTTGTTTTTCTATCATTTGTTTCTGTTTGTTTGTGTTCCATACTTCTTTCCTCTGTTGCTACCTTTTTTAAGTCATGTGTTTTTGTGGTGGTTTTTTCTAGGGTGGTTACCATTAAGTAATGAAAAGGGTACCTACCATATTCATTGTAGTACCCTATCTTATAAGTATTTCTGCACTTCATCGTCCTTTGCTACTGTTAATCTCCATTCTCTCCCCCCCCCTTTTTTTTTCCTTTGTTGTCACAGTTTAAGTTTGGTTTTATTGTGTTCTTGGTGGAGCTGTTACTTGTGGTGTTGTTTTCTTTTGTTCTTTGAATCTGGTTGGAAAACCCCCTTTAGTATTTCCTGGAGTGGGGGCTTTCTCGTGATAAATTCTCTCATCTTTTCTGTATTTGTGAATGTTTTTATATCTCCTTCATACTTGAAGGATAGCTTTGATGGGTATAGTATTCTTGGCTGAAAGTTCCTCTCTTTCAGGGCTTTAAATATTGGGGTCCACTCTCTTCTAGCTTGTAGAGTTTCTGCTGAGAAATCTGATGATAATCTAATAGGCCTTCCTTTATATGTTGTACTCTTCTTTTCCCTGGCTGCCTTGAGAATTTTTTCTTTGTCATTGGTTTGTGTCATCTTTATTATGATGTGCCTTGGAGTGGGTTTGTTGGGGTTAAGAAAACTCGGTGTTCTGTTTGCTTCTTGAATTTGAGGCTTTAGTTCTTTCCACAGGCTTGGGAAGTTCTCGTCTATTATTTGTTTGAGTATATTCTCCATTCCATTTTCTTTCTCTTCTCCCTCTGATATACCTATTATTCTTATGTTATTCTTTCTGATGGAGTCAGATAATTCCTGTAGGGCTTTCTCGTTTTTTATTATTTTTGAGTCTCTTTCTTCTTCTCTCTGTTGTGCCTCAAGTTGTTTGTCTTCTATTTCACTAATCCTATCTTCAATCTGGGTTGTTCTGCTAGCTAAGCTTGTTACCTCGTTTTTCAGCTCGTGAATTGAGTTTTTCATTTCTGTTTGATTTGTTTTTATAGTTTCAATTTCCTTGGACATATATTCTTTGTGTTCATTGAGTTGTTTTCTGATCTCCCTATATTGCCTTTCTGTGTTTTCTTGTATATCTCTGAGTATTTTTAAGATTTCTATTTTAAATTCTCTGTCATTTAGCTCCAAGGCTTCCAATATGTTAAGTCTTTTCTCCATAGATTTTTCCACATCTATTTGTGTTACCTCTCTTTCTTTTGTATCCATAATATTCGATTTCCTCTTTCTTATTGGCATCTGAGGGTGGTCTTGTTGATAGCACACAGGCGCACTTCCTCGTGGCTTGAATGAACGTCCCTGCGGTAGCTTTCTCCACACCCTCGTCTCTCAGATTCAAGTGATAACAGTCCTTTTGCTTTCAGTTTGTGTGGAACTCCGTAATGCTCCGAAGATAAATTTTCCTGTTTCTAGTTGATAAATTTGTTGTGATTTTGGGGAGATCTGTCGTACGCGCTGCTCACGGCGCCATTTCCTGTGAATAAATTTAAGATAGACCAAGACCTGGGGTCCTGGTCCTGATCTGGAACCACACCCACCACCTTTCCTGATGCCTGATCAGCCTGGGCTTCTATATTCAACCAGAGGTTTTCTTTTGGGGACCAAGCTTAACAAGAAACCAGTAGACAGAGGCAACAAGAAGCAGAATCAGGGAAATTTAGGACTTTTACAGATTTGTTTCCAGGCTTGGTACTAATAAAAGCCAGCCTAGGTGTGCAGCTTGGTCCTTCCATGTGCACCTATGCCCAGCCTAAACAGCCAGAACTCTGAATCACTTATAGCTTCACAAATGTTGCTGACAGCCAGTCATGGACAGTGCTCTGCACTGGTTTCCACCAGGTTTCCTCCTAAGAGGCCCAGAACCAAAACAACCAGTGGGAAGATACAAAAAACATCAAAGGAAAATCCAACTAACATTACTAGCAGCATATCCAAAGGGTGAGCTTATCAGGCACCAAACACAACTGAGGCAATTTCCCCTTTCTGTGGTCAACACCTGCACAACAGCTCACATACAGTTGATGAGGTAGAGCCTCACAGTCAACTGGCCCAAGTATTGGATATCCTTCCCCTCTGCAATAAGTTCCACAGGAGGAAGGAAGAGAAGGCTTAGAGATCAACATTCAAAGTGTGAGTTTCTTCGAGCCTATTCTTGGGACCTATCAAAGGGTTAAGCCACCTCCTAGAGGAAGAGTCCCAATCAGGCCCAGTGAAAGACTCTTGCAATCTTCCTCACTGAAATCAGGAGTTCTTCAGATGAAAGAACTTCTGCAGAGGGGACTGTCAGCCCCACCCAAACTGAAACTGCTGTTCACCTCTCTAGGGAGAAGTATAGTTGAAGTATCCAGAAGAGGCTGAGGGATTAGGCTCTGGAGTAGAAGCTGCTTTTCCCATGCTGAGCTGCTGACCAAGAGACCTTTAAAGTAGGGGGTCCCACTAACATCCTCCACACCTTAGTTTCCCGAACCCACCAAGCTTGCAACCTGTGGAAGGGTTGGTGAGGTAAAGCCAGTTTGAGCGCACTCTACAGACTTTCTACAGAACACTTTATTGAAAGACAATGCAGCTACAAATAGAGGTGGAGCAGCTGAAAATTGGAAGCAAATCTTAAGAAACTTAGGCCTTTTACAAAGCTGCTGCCAGCTCTAATCAGGAGGAAGCTGATTCTTATATACAGATTGGCCCATCCTATACACAACCAGGAATAGAAAACATAACACAAACAGTGAAAACAATGGTTGCTCCAGAGAGGTAGCCTACGGTGGCTTACAGACTACATCTGACATCAATCTGTACTGGTCTTTGCCCAAGAGGACCCATAAACAACACAGCCACTAGTAAGTTTCAGACCATACCAATGCTAGGTATAACTAGCCACACAAGTGACATGCCCCAAAAAAGTGTCCAGTGGATACTGGGCCCTGCTGAGAATAACTACACCTCATAGGACAAACACCACACAACATCTAATACACATGATCAGTGTTGACCCTTAGAGCCAGCCAGCTTGAAAGGTTAACTCCACCCATGAAAAGGCCAACAGTATTCAAGACTCAGATACAATAAGAGGGTAAATATAACCCTAAAGAATAATTCCTAGAGCAATTAGCTTAAGTGGTCTAGAAGGTACTACCACTGAGCCCACTTTCTTCATAAAAACATAACAACATATTAGGGAGTCAAAGCAGAGCTACATAATGAAAAGAAAAAATGGTAAGACAAAGAAATATGTGCAAAATGAATCTACAAGAGAAATCCCTCCAAAATAATTAAATAAAATAAAAGTGATCAAACTTACAGAGGCAGAGTTCAAAATAATGATTTTTAGGATGCTCAGGGATCTTAAAATAAGAATAAATAATCTCAGTAAAAACTTAAATAGATAGTAAGTATTAAAAATGACATTGTAACCATAAAAGAGAAATGTCAAAGACAATATCTAAAATGAAGACTGAAATAAACAGCAAGATGAATAAAGCAGAGGATCAAATCACTGATATAAAGGTAAAAATAAATGTAAGCACAGAAGCAGATCAGAAAAAATAAAAGAGGCTCAGGAAGGTTGAGGAAATTATAAAAGACTTCTGTGACAACCTGAAGCAAAACAACATCCACATCATAAGATCTGAAAAAGAGAATAAACAAGAGATTAAAAAAAAAACCTTGTTGAGAAATCATAGCTTTAAAATTCCTTAATCTGCAGGAGGAAGAAATCACACAAGTTCAAGAAACACAAAGAGTCTCATTAAAATGAACCAAAGAGGCTCACACCAGGGCACATCATAATTAAAATAAATGCCAAATAAGAGAGACAAAAAAAAAATCCTAAAAGCTGCAAGAGAAAACCAATTACTTACCTACAAAGATGCTCCCATAAGGATGATATCTGACTTCTCAATACAAACACTTCAGGTCAGAAGGGATTGTCAAGAAATATTCAAAGTAATGAGAAATAAGAACCTACAACTAAGACTATTCTATCCAGTAAAGCTATTATTTAAAATTGAAGAAAAAATAAAGAGCTTCCTAGACAAAAAAAAAAAAAAAAAAGCTAAAGGAGTTTATTATCACCAAACCAGTATAGTAAGAAATATTAATGGTCCTGCTCTATAAAGAAGAAAGGAAAAAAAAATTGAAGAGAAAGACTATAAGTTTAAAAAATAAAATTGCAATAAACAAGTACATATTAATAATCTTAAATGTAAATGGATTCAATACTTCAACCAAAGACATAAGGTAGCTGAATGGATAAGAAAACATGACCCAAATATATGCTGTCCACAAGAGACCCAAGTAGGAACAAATAGTATATATAGACTGAAAGTGAAGGGATGGAAAGAAATATTCTATGCAAATAAAAGTGTAAAAAAAAAAAAGCGGGGGTAGCAATACTATATCTGAAAATATAGCCTTTAAAACAAAGGGGACAAAGAATGTCTAGACAAAAAAAAAAAAATATCTAGACATAACGATAAAGGGAGCAATTCATCAAGAGAATATAACCATTGTAAATATCTATGCACCCAATATAGGAGCACTTAATATATAAAGCAGATGTTGATGGACATAGAAGGAGAGAACAAGAGCAATACAGTAATAGTAGAGAATTTTAACACCCCACTGAGAACACAGGATGTCAGCCTCCAGACAGAAAATTAACAAAGAAACAGCATCCTTAAATAACACATTAGATCAACTAAATTTAGTGAATATCCTCAGGACATTTCACCCCAAAACAGAAAAATATATTTTTTTCAAGTGTACAGGATACATTTTCTAGAATAGACCACATATTAGGACACAAAACAAGTCTCAATAAATTTAAGATTGAAATCATATCAAGCACCTTCTCTGACAACAATCACATGAAAGTAGAAATTAAATACAGTAGACAAACTGAGAAACATTCAAACATTTGGATGCTAAATAGCATGTTATTAATAGGTTAAAAAGGATTCAACGAAGAAATAAAGAATTTATTTGAAACAAATAAACATGACATAAAACAACCCAAAATCTATGGAACTAGACTGCTAAAGCAGTCCTGAAAGGGAAGTTTATAGCATTACAGGCATACCTCAAGAAGAAAGAAAAATCTCAAATAAACCATCTAAGCTTAGATCTAAGAGAATGAGAAGAAAAAATCAAAACCCTGAGAAAGTAGAAGGAAGAAAATGATAAAGATCAGAATGGAAAAAAAAATGTTTATACCACTTAAAGCAATCTATAAATTCAATGCAATTTCTATTAAAATACCAATGGCATAACCGACAGATCTAGAACAAATATTTCAAAAACCTATATGGAAACAGAAAAGAACACGGATAACATCAACAATCTTGAAAATGAAGAACAAACTGAGATGCATTACATTTTCTGATATCAAGTTATACTACAGGACCATTGTAGTCAAAACAGCCTGGTACTAGCATAAGAGTAGGTATACAGATCAGTGGAACAAAACAGAGAACTCAAAAATAAATCCACAACTTTATGGTCAATTAATATTTGACAAAGGAGGAAGACAGTCTCTTTAATAAATAGTGTTGGGAAAATTGGACAGGTACATGCAAAAAAGGTAAAATTAGACCACTAACTTATACAATTCACAAAAATAAACTCAAAATAGACTTTAATGTAAGTCCCAAAACCATAAAAATCCTAGAAGAAAGAATAGACAGCCCACTCTCACACACCATTTATATCAATACTTTATATTATATTTGAAATATATCTCTACAAGTAAGTGAAATAAGGGACAAAATGAACAAATGGGACTACATCAAACTATAAAGCTTTTGCACAGCAAAAGACCATTAACAAAATGAAAAGACAGCCCACTGAATGGGAGAACATATTTGCCAATATATTTTATAAGGAGTTACTAACCAAATTTTATAAAGAACTAATAAAATTCAATACCAGATAGACAATCCAATAAAAAAAAGCATGAAGGACCTTAATAGACACTTCTTCAAAGAGGACATATATATGACCAATAGGCATATGAAAAAATGCCCAGTCAGTAATCATCAGAGAAATGCAAATTAAAACCACAATGAGATATCACCTCACACCTGCCAGAATGGCTTCCCTTAATAAATCAACAAACCGCAAATGATAGTGAGGGTGTAAAGAAAAGGGAACCCACTTGCACTTCTGGTGAGACTGCAGACTTATGGAGCCACAGTGAAAAACAGTATGGCATTTCCTCAAAAAAATTGAAAAGTGAACTGCCTAAAAATGAAAGAAAAATTAACTGCTTTATCACCCATCTATCCTACTTATAAGAATATATCCCTTGTTTTGTTGATATGCTGTATTACGTTAACTGTTTTATGTATGTTGAACCATCCTTCTGATTCTGGGATGAATCGGACACTCATGTAAAAGGACCCATATAATGAAAACTACAAAGCATTGTTAAGGGAAATCAAAAAAGATACAATGAAATGGAAAAATATTTCTTGTTCCTGAATAGGAAGATAAATATAGTCAAAATGACTATATTACCCAAAGCAAAACACAAATTTAATGCAATTGCCATCAAAATTCCAATGTCATTTTTTAAAGAAATGGAACAAAAATCATCAGATTTATATGGAACTATAAAAAACTCCAAATACCCAGAGCAATCCTAATGAAAAAATAACAAAGCTGGGGGGACCTGAAGATGGCAGAGGAGTAGACAGATGCACAGACTCCCAACTCTCACCACCAAAGTGGAATATAAATCAATTTAGGAACAATCAGCATGAAAAACCAACTCTGGACTACAAGAACAGCTCTCAAAAACCAAGGAGCAAAGAAAAAGCCACAAAAAACCTGGTAGGGAGTGCCTGAATCTCCACTGCTTACAGGAATGGGGGGGTGAGGCTGAGAGCCCAGAGGGTTTTCACTCCAGGAGAAAGAGCAGAAAATACTGCTCACAGCCACTTGCCTGGTGACCATGAAGAGAGGTGTGTTGAAAGGACCCACTTGTCTTAAAAGAGGAAAGAGGAGAGAAAGGGGCAGACACTGAGGGGCAGAGGAATGCAGGGGATGACCTAAAAAGCTGACTCATCCAGTGCTGGAGGTGGCCATAGCTGGGGGAGGGACTGATCCTTCCATAAAACAAAGATTAAATTGCTTCCAGATCACAGATCTCAAGACATCTCTCCAGTACCAATCAGCACAACAAGACAGAGCTGAAAACAAGAAATGGGGAAAAGGGGCAGTAACTCAGGTCTCCATGAAGATCTGAGATACACCTCCTCCTACTGAAGCTGAGAAAACACCCTGTTCCCAAACAGATTAACTGGTAGAAGAGGCCTTCAGAATCTCAGGTTACACCCACCACATTCCTGGATACAGTTTCAAGGAAACCCCCTGCTGAGATCAGTAAACAAGACTATCACCTGTTAAGAAAACAAATCAAAACTTCAAAGCAGCCCAAATCCCAAAGTGGATTACAAATAATAGCTGATGCCAATCCAAGAAGACCTAGAAATAACACAATTGAAAACTGGAGGCAGACAACACCAAGCCTAGACTCAACCAGCTCTACAAACAAAACACCCAAACACACAGACATAATGAGAAGACAAAGAAGTGCAATCCAAATAAAACCACAAGAGAAATCTTCAAGAGATGAACTGAGTAATATGGAAATAACCAAACTTCCAAATGCAAAGTTCAAAATAATGATTTTAAGGATGCTCAGGGATCTTAGAACAACAATGGATGGTCATTACGAAAACCTAAATAAAGAAATAGCAAGTATAAAAAAGGATACTGAAATATTACAAAAGAATCAGTCAGAGATGACAAATACAATATCAGAAATGAAGACCACAATGGAAGGAATTAAAAACAGGATGGATAGAGCTGAGGATCGAATCAGCAAGTTGGAGGAAAATTTGAATAAAGGCAAGAAAGCAGAGAAGAAAAAAGAAAAGAGACTCCAAAAGTCTGAAAAACTCTTACAGAGCTTTGTGACAACATAAAGAGAAATAACATCTGCATCATAGGGCTTCCTGACGAAGAAGAGAAAGAACAAGAGATAGAGACTTTGATCAATCATATTATGGCTGAAAACTTCCCTAAATTAATGCAGGAGAAACTTGCACAAGTTCAAGAAGCACAAAGAACTTCATTAAAGAGAAACCCAAAAAAATATACACCAAGACACATCATAATTAAAATACCAAAGCTAAGCAATAAAGAGAAAATATTAAAAGCTGCAAGAGAAAAAAAAGCTATCACCTACAAAGGAGCCACAATAAGGATGACATCTGACTTCTCAATAGAAACACTTGAGGCCAGAAGAGAATGGCAAGAAATATTCAAAGTAATGCAGAACAAGAACATAAAACCAAAACTATTTTATCCAGCAAGATTATCATTTAAAACTGAAGGAGAAATAAAAACCTTCCCAGACAAAACAAAAAAACAAACAAACAAACAAAAAAAACCCTCAAGGAATTTATTACAACCAAACCAATGCTGCAGGAAATGTTAAGGGGCCTGTTGTAAACAGATCAAAGTGGGAAAAGAATGTAGCAAAAGAGGAATACAGTTTTAAAGAATAAAATGGCAATAAAAAACTAAATATCAATAATAACCTTAAAAGTAAATGGATTAAATGATCCAATCAAAAGACATAGGGTAGCTGCATGGATAAAAAAACAGTACCCATACATATGCTTTCTACAAGAGACACACCTTAAAACAAAAGATGCACATAGACTGATGGTAAAAGTATGGAAAAAAATATTTCATGCAAATGGAAATGAAAAAAAAAAAAAAGCTGGGGTAGCAATACTTACATCAGACAAAATGGACTTTAAAACAAAGGATATAGTAAGAGATAAAGAAGGCTACTACATAATGATAAAGGGAGTAATCCAACAGGAAGATATAACTATTATAAATATCAATGCACCTAATATAGGAGCACCTAAATATATAAAGCAGACTTTGATGGATATAAATGGCAAAATCAACAGCAATACCATAATATTGGGGATTTCAATACCCCACTAATATCACTAGATAGATTCTCAAGAAAGAAAATTAACGAAGAGACAGTGGACTTAAAGGACACACTAGATCAACTCGATTTAATAGATATCTTCAGAACCTTTCACTCTAAATCAGCAGAATATACATTCTTTTCAAGTGCTCATGGTACTTTCTCTAGGATAGACCACATGGTAGTGAACAAAAATGTCTCAACAAAATTAAGAAGATTGAAATCATATCAAGCATTTTCTCTGATCACAATGGCATAAAACTAGAAATGAACCACAACAGAAAAGCTCAAAAATTCTCAAACACATCGAAATTAAATAGCAGGTTGTTAAATAACAAATGGATTAACAATGAGATCAAAGAAGAAATAAAAAATTTCTAGAAAAGAATGATAATGAGAATACAACGACTCAAAATTTATGACACAGCAAAAATAGGACTGAGAGGGAAGTTCATAGCACTACATGCATACTTTAAGAAGCTAGAGAAAGCTCAAATGAACAACTTAATCTTGCATCTAAAAGAACTAGAAAAAGAAAAGCAAGTAAAGCCCAGATGTAGTAGAAGAAAAAATAATAATAAAGATTAGAGAGAAAATAAATGACATAGAGGCTAAAAAAATAATACAGAGGATAAATGAAACCAGGAGCTGGTTCTTTGAAAAGGTAAACAAAATCGATGAACCTTTAACTAGACTCACCAAGAAAAAATGAGAGAGGATTCAAATAAAAAAAATTAGAAATGAGAGTGGAGAAATAACAACTGACACAACAGAAATACAAAATATTGTAAGAAAATACTATGAAAAACTTTATGCCAAAAAACTAGACAACTTAGATGAAATAGACAAATTTCTTGAAACATACAAATTTCCAAAAATCAATCTGGAAGAATCAGAAAATCTAAACAGACAGATTACAACAAATGAGATTGAAAAAGTTATAAAAAAAAAAAAACTCCCAACAAAGAAAAGTCGAGGGCCTGATAACTTCACAACTGAATTCTACCACATATTCAAAGAAGAACTAACTCCTATCCTTCTTAAGCTATTTCAAAAAATTCAAGAGGAAAGAAGACTTCCAAGCTCCTTTTATGAGGCGTGCATTATTCCGGTTCCAAAACAAGGTGAAGACAACAAAAAGAAAGAAAATTATAGGACAATATCCCTGATGAATATAGATGCTAAAATCCTCAAATAAATACTAGCAAACCAGATCTAGCAATATATGAAAAAAATCATATACCACGATCAAGTGAGATTTATTTTGGGGAGGCAAGGCTAGTACAATATTTGCAAATCAATCAATGTGATTCATCACATAAACAAAAGGAAGGATAAAAACCACATGATAATTTCAAGAGATGCAGAAAAAGCATTTGATAAAATCCAGCACCCATTCATGACTGAAACTCTCAGCAAAGTAGGAATACAGGGAATCTACATCAACATGATAAAGGCCATCTATTACAATCCCACAGCCAACATCATACTCAATGGGCAAAAATTAAAAGCAATCCCCTTAAGATCACGAACAAGACAAGGGTGCTCCCTTTCACCACTCTTATTCAACATAGTTCTGGAAGTCCTAGCCACATCAATCAGACAACAAGAAGAAATAAAAGGCATTCACTTTGGAAAAGAAGAAGTAAAGCTATCATTATTTGCAGATATAATATTGTATATAGAAAACACTAAAGTCTCAGTCAAAAATTTACTGGACCTGATAAATGAATTCAGCAAGGTTGCAGAATATAAAATTAATACTCAGAAATCAGAGGCATTTTTATACACCAACAAAGAACAGTCATAAAGAGAAATTGAGGAAGCAATCCCCTTTACTATTGCAAGCAAAAAATAAAGTACCTGGGAATAAATTTAACCAAGGAGATTAAAAACTTATACTTGGAAAATTATAAAACATTGATAAAAGAAATTAAGGAAGATACAAACAAGTAGAAGCATATACAGTGCTCATTGTTAGGAACAATAAACATCATTAAAATGTCTATATTACCCAAAGCAATTAATAAATTTAATGCAATACCATTTAAAATACCAAAGACATACTCCAAAGATATAGAACACAAATTCCAAAAATTTATATGAAACCAAAAATGAACACGAATAGCCTCAGCAATCTTGAAAAGGAAGAATAAAGTGGGAGGTATCATACTTCCTGATATCAGGATATACTATAAGACCATTGTACTCAAAACAGCCTGGCACTGACATAAGAACAGGCATGTAGATCAATGGAACAGAACAGAGAACCCAGAAATAAACCCACAAATTTATGGACAACTGATATTTGACAAAGGAGGTTAAGAGTATACAATGGAGTAAAGACAGTCTCTTCAATAAATGGTGTTGGGAAAATTGGACATCTACCTGCAAAAAAAATGAAACTAGGCCACCAACTTTCATCATTCACAAAAATAAACTCAAAATGAATAAAAGACTTAAATGTAAGCCGTGATACCATAACCATCTTAGAAAAAAACATAGACAGTAAGCTCTCCGACATTTGTCGCACCAATATATTTGCCGATGTATCTCCACGGGCAAGTGAAATAAAAGATAGGATAAACAAATGGGACTATATCAAACTAAAAAGCTTTTGCACAGCTAAAGACAATAAGAACAGAATAAAAAGACAAACTACACAATGGGAGAACATATTCAACAATGCGTCTGATAAGGGGTTAATAACCAAAATTTATAAAGAACTTGTAAACTCAACACCAGGAAGACAAACAATCCAATAAAAAAATGGGCAAAAAAGGCCCTGGCTGGTTGGCTCAGTGGTAGAGCGTCAGCCTGGCATGCAGAAGTCCCGGGTTCGATTCCCGGCCAGAGCACACAGGAGAAGCACCCATATGCTTCTCCACCCCTCCCCCTCTCCTTCCTCTCTGTCTCTCTCTTCCCCTCCCACAGCAAGGCTCCATTGGAGCAAAGATGGCCCGGGTGCTGGGGATGGCTCCTTGGCCTCTGCCCCAGGCTCTAGAGTGACTCTGGTCGCGACAGAGCATGCCCCGAAGGGGCAGAGCATCGCCCCCTGGTGGGCGTGCCGGGTGGTTCCCGGTCGGGCGCATGCGGGAGTCTGTCTGACTGTCTCTCCCCATCTCCAGCTTCAGAAAAATACAAAAAAAAAATGGGCAAAAGAAATGAATAGATACTTCTCCAAAGAGGACATACAGATGGACCATAAGCATATGAAAAAATGCTCAACATCACTAATCATTAGAGAAATGTGTATTATAACCACAATGAGATATTACCTCACACCAGTCAGAATGGCGCTCATCAACAAACAACACAGAATAAGTGCTGGTGAGGATGTGGAGAAAAGGGACTCCTCCTTCACTGCTGGTGGGAATGAAGACTGGTGCAGCCACTATGGAAAACAGTATGGAGATTCCTCAAGAAATTAAAAATCGAACTGCCTTTTGACCCAGTTCTGCCACTTTTAGGAATATACCCCAAGAACTCCATAGCACTGTTCCAAAAGGAGAAATGCACCTCCATGTTTATGGCATCATTGTTCACAATAGTGAAGATCTGGAAAGAGCACAAGTGTCAGTCAGTGGATGAGTGGATTATAAAGCTTTGGTACATATATACTATGGCATACTACCCAGCCATAAGAAATGATGACATCGGATCATTTACAATAACATGTATGGACCTTGATAACATTATACAGAGTGAAATAAGTAAATTAGAAAAAACTAAGAACTATATCATCCTATACATAGAAAGGGCATAAAAATGAGTCTCAGGAACATGAACAAGAGTTTAATGATTACTCGGGGGGTGGAAGGAAGGAGAAGGAGGGGTGGGGGACAGAAGAGCACAAAAAAAAAACAGATAGAAGATGACAGAAGACAATTTGGGTGAGGGGTGTGCAACATAATCAAATGTCAAAATAATCTGGAGATATTTTCTCTGAACATATGTACCCTGATTTATCAATGTTACTCCATTAAAATTAATTTAAAAAAAAATAAAAAAAAATTTAAAATAAAAAAACCCCAAATACCAGAGCAATCCTAAGGGGGAAAAAAAAACCCAAAAAAAAACAAAAACAAAGCTGGGGGCATTACATTACCTGACTTCAAATTATATTATACTGCCATGACAATCAAAACAGCATGGTATTGGCTGAAAAAATAGACACTAAGACCCGTTGAACAGAATAGAAAACCCAGAAATAAAACCACTTATATATGGTCAAATAATTTTCAATAAAGGGGCCAACAACACACAATGAAGAAAAGAAAGCCTCTTCAATAAATGTTGCTGGGAAAACTGGAAAGCCACATACAAAAGAATGAAACTCAACTACAGTTTGTCCCCTTGTACTAAAATTAATTCAAAATGGATCAAAGATGTAAATATAAGACCTGAAACAATAAATTACATAGAAGAAAATATAAGTACTAAACTCATGGACCTTGGTTATAAAGAGCACTTTATGAATTTGACTCCAAAGGCAAGGGAAGTGAAGGCAAGGATAAATGAATGAGATCACAACAGACTAAAAAGCTTTTGCACAGCAAGAGAAACGGAAAACAAAACAAACAGACAGCCAACTATATGGAAGATGATATTTTCAAACAACAGCTTAGAAAAGGGCCTAATATCCAAAATATACAAAGAACTCATAAAACTCAACATCAAACAAACAATCCAATAAAACAATAGGAAGAGGACATGAACAGACACTTCTCCCAGGAAGAAATAAATACAAATGGCCAACAGATATATGAATAGATAGATGCTCATCTTCATTAGCTATTAGAGAAATACAAATCAAAACTACAATGAGATACCACCTCACACCTGTTAGATTAGCTATTATTAACAAGACAGGGAATAACAAATGTTGGAGAGGCTGTGGAGAAAAAGGAACTCTCATCCACTGTTGGTGGGAATGTAAAGTAGTACAACTATTATGGAAGAAAGCATGGTGGTTCCTCAAAAAATTAAAAATAAAGCTACCATATGACCCAGCAATCCCACCCCTGGTTATATACCCCCAAAACTCAAAAACATTGGTACATAAAGACACATGCAGCCTCATGTTCATTGCAGCATTGTTCACAGTGGCCAAAACATGGAAACAACCAAAAAGCCCTTCAATAGAAGACGGGATAAAGAAGATGTGGTACATCTATACTATGGAATAGTATTCAGCCATAAGAAATGATGACATCGGATCATTTACAACAACATGGATGGACCTTGATAACATTATACTGAATGAAATAAGTAAGTCAGAAAAAACTAAGAACTATATGATTCCATACGTAGGTGGGACATAAAAATGAGACTCAGGCCCTGGCCGGTTGGCTCAGCGGTAGAGTGTCGGCCTGGCGTGCGGGGGACCCGGGTTCGATTCCCGGCCAGGGCACATAGGAGAAGCGCCCATTTGCTTCTCCACACCCCCCTCCTTCCTCTCTGTCTCTCTCTTCCCCTCCCGCAGCCAAGGCTCCATTGGAGCAGAGATGGCCCGGGTGCTGGGGATGGCTCCTTGGCCTCTGCCCCAGGCGCTGGAGTGGCTCTGGTCACAGCAGAGCGACACCCCAGAGGGGCAGAGCATCGCCCCCTGGTGGGCAGAGCGTCGCCCCTGGTGGGCGTGCCGGGTGGATCCTGGTTGGGCGCATGCGCGAGTCTGTCTGACTGTCCCCGTTTCCAGCTTCGGAAAAATACAAAAAAAAAAAAAAATGAGACTCAGAGACATGGACAAGAATGTGGTTGTTACCGGGGTGGGGAAGGGGAGGGAGCAGAGGGAGGGGTGAGAGGAAGGAAGGGGAACAAAGAAAACTAGATAGAGGTTGATGGAGGACAATTTGACTTTGAATTATGGGTATGCAACATAACCGAATGTCAAAATAACCTGGAGATGTTTTCTCTGAAAATATGTAACCTGATTTATCAATATCACCCCATTAAAATTAAAAAAAAATAATATATACTAAGAGTTCTGAATCACTGATTCAAAAAAATGATATGCACTCTCATGTTCATTGCAGCATTGTTTACAATAGCCAAGATCTGGAAACAGTCCAATTGTCCATCAGTGGAATAAGTGGATTTAAAAGCTGTGGTACATATACACAATGGAATACTACGTGCCCATAAAAAGAAAGAAATCTTATCTTCTGTGACAGCATGGTTGGACCTAGAGATTGTTATGCTCAGTAAAATAAGTCAGGTAAATAAAGACAAATACCAAATGATCTGACTTATATGTGGAATCTAATGAACACAGGAAACTGATGAACAAAATAGAAACAGTCATGGTCACAGGCATCAGATGGACAGCTCTCAGAGAGCAGCGGGATGAATGGATGGGATCAGAGAATATGAAGGGATTAGCCAAAAATCATATATATTTTACATATATATATATATATATATATATGTATATATATAGACAACAGGGTAGCAATAGCAAAAGGGGAAGGGGTGGAAGTAGGGAAGGGGGACAAAAGGGAAAAGTGGAGGTGGAAAGAGACTTTGCATTGGGCATGAAGGGGCACATTGTGGTGTGTAGAGGGCTTTATATCAAGTGGGACACTTGAAACAATGTCAACAGAATAAATTTAAAAATACAATTAAAATATTTTTACAAAGAGGTACAAATAGTGCCATGCATTGGAGAAAGAAAAGAATATATGGCAGTAAGTGACAAAGAACACAGTACTTGTCTGTTGAAATGAGAATACTGTTTATGAAAATTCTCTAGAAGCCATTGCTATCCAAATAAGAATTATTTTGTTAGAAGGCTGATGGTTGCTGGGGCTGTGGTGGGTGGGTGGCTGCATGAAAAATGTAAAAGAATTAAGATGTACAAATTGGTATTCACAAAATTAACATGGAGATATAAAGTAGAGCATAGGGATTATAGTCAGTAATATTGTAGTAACTGTTTGGTGCCCATTGAGTACTAGAAATATTTGAGGGATCAGTTTGTAAAGTATGTAATTATCTAACCATTATGCTGTATAAGTGAGAATAATACAAAATAATATTAAATGTGAATATAATATAAATAAAGTTTTAAAACTATTCTGTTAGATATAGCTATTAGAGATATGAAGGGCATCTGCACTGCTATGTGTCTCAACTTTTTTAACCCACTCATTCTCTGTATATACATTCTCAATTTAACTTCTTGTACTCTCCATATGAAGACAATTTTGACTAAATATTTTTAGTATGCATTTTGGATATGTTTCTTCTAACTACATATCTCCTCTATATCCCCAACTGCAGATCTACTCCATCTATTGTAAAGAATTATTGAGAGCACAGTACTGTTTGCAGGAAATAAAAATGAGCTCCAGACTGGATCAGGGATAAGAAATTATAATTATAATTCTGACAGTTCTGGAGAAAATCCCTTACTCTCTTTGGGCACAAGTTTCCTCATCCAGAAGTGGACATTAGAGTCTATGTTCCTTACAGCATTGCCTGTTGGTAAAAGCACCTCTGTTTCCACTGGCATGGTGAATGACTAAGAGTGACAGATGCAGGTATGGAAAGTGTGAGCTATATGAACCTGGTGACTAGAAATAGCATCAGTTCAGGACTGTGCCCTGCTTGGGAGTCTCCAGACAAGCCCAGACTGTTTGGAATTTACAACTCAGTGAGCGCCATGTCAGAGAGGGCTCACTGGACAGGCCTTTTAGTTTCCAATCTATCAGAACTCAAGTGCTTGGACCAAACAGAAAACCTCTGAGGTATTCAGGACAAGTCAGTTCATCAATGCCGAGTGTGCATATCAAAAACATAAGAGCAGGGAGGAATAAAAAATACTGGGTATTTGATCCTCACTCTGTATTAAGACGTTCACAGAAACTCAGGTATGACTATCTCTTTTCACACACCAGACAGGAGAGATTCATCTATTCATTTTTTCAACAGATGTTTAATCAACATCTGCTATGTTCCAGGTACTGTTTTGAGTCCTAGATATATAGCAGTGAATAATTCAGGAAAGCCCTTATCATCATAAACATATAACAGAAACAGAAAATAAATAACTAAACACATAAGCAAATAAAATATCAAATAACAATAAAAGCTGTGGAGAAAACAATGAAGTCATGAACATGAAGTAATGGGGTAGGGGCATCGTGCAGATTAAATAGTTTGATTGGTTGGAAAAGGCCTTTGTAAAGAGAGAATGTCAAAGCTGAGGCCGGAAAATAGAAGACAAAACCAGTCATGTTAAGAGTTCCAGAAAGGGGAGATTTTAAATGCAAAGACACTGTTGGAATGAGCGCATTGTATTTAAGGAACAGAAGGAACACTGGTGTATCTGGAGAACTCTTAGCAAAAAGAAAGGTGTTATGAAATGTAGTCAAACAGGCCAAAATCAAGCAGAGCTTTGTGGGCTAAAATAAAGACTGAATTTTATTCCAAAGCGGTGGGAAAGATCTTGTAAGGTTTTAAACCAAGAAGTATTAGATTCTTAATTCCATTTATGAGGAGTCACACAGAAAGTAAATAGCACAGCTGGAATTCAAACTCAAGTCTACTTGTCTTTAAGCATTCCCAGCCCCTACCTTATAATGGCCTTGCACAACCCAAAACATACCCCAAACAGAATAATTTTTAGATAAAGGATTGGAGAAACAGACTCTTTTCCCACCAAGATTGAGTAGGCTTATTCTGCACATGTGTGTGTGTTTGAATGTTGAGGGAGTGGGGGAGGGATGTAAAGAATTTCTTACTGGAAAAAAAAAGAAGCTGAGGAGACTAAGATAGGCATAAAATGCCTGTTTGAGAGGCAACAATCAGGCTCCGAATTCCAACTCAGTTAATCACTAGCAATGTGATCTCCAAAAAGTCCTTTGGCCTCTCTTAGCCTCAGTTCAGTGTTATCAACAGTTAAATGGAAATAATAATGCTTATCTATATGTCAGAGTGTTCTGAGGATTGTATAAGAAAATATATGGTAAGTGATTCCAGTGCAGGGCTTTACATACCTTAGGGATTTAGTGTATATTGGTTACATTGTACTGAAAAGCTTTACATAATATTGAATATGAACTGTAATTGAAAACAATTTAATTAAAAAACAAAAGCTTGGCCCTGGCCAGCTGGCTCGGTGGTAGAGTGTCAGCCTGGCGTATGGAAGTCCTGGGTTCAATTCCCAGCCAGGGCACAAAGGAGAAGCACCCATCTGCTTCTCCACTCCTCCCCCTCTCCTTTATCTCTCTCTCGTCCCCTCCCACAGCTAAGGCTCCATGGGAGCAAAGTTGGCCCCAGGCTCTGAGGATGGCTCCATGGCCTCCGCCTCAGGCACTAGAATGGTTCCGGTTACAACAGAGTAACACCCCAGATGGGCAGAGCATCGCCCCCTAGTGGGCATTCTGAGTGGATCCTGGTTGGGCACATGCAGGAGTCTGTCTCTCTGCCTCCCCATTTCAGAAAAATACAAAAAGAAAAAAAAAGCTTTAGAAGGAAAGAAGGTTGATGAGACAGAACTAGAAGCAATAATCTAGTGAATATACTTTCATTCCCAAAACCAGTCAGGCCAAGCCTCTTGCTATAGGACAAGATTTTCTACACTCCTCTTTCAAATACAGCTGAGACACTAAGATAAGGGATAGGTCTTTCTTGTATTTGGTAGAACTCTCTTCCAGGCCATTTCTATGCATAAGTCATGCAAAACAGCAGTTTTGCCTGTTTTTTAGACAAAGGTTCAGAATCTGTTGGATACAAACACCTGGGGTACAATGCAGACTATGACTTTAGGTAATAAGAGTTAGCATCTACTGAACATCTTTTACCTAGCACGAAAGTCAATGTTTTTTGTCGTTTTTGTTGTTTTGTTTTTATTTATTGGGCTGGTTGCAAACTGCAGTTCTTCTCCTCTTTGAGCATCTACATGTGTGACCTTAGGCATGTAACTTCACTTCTCTGAATATCAATTCTCCAGTCTCTGAACTGGGGGATAGTAATCTATAGCTCACAGTGTTATTATGAAGACTGGAAAATATTCATAAAATGCTTGAGCATAGTTTATACTTAGTAAATTTTAGTCAAATTATTAGATTATTAATAAAAGTTTACTGTATGGTTACAATAACCATGATCACTTTCTCACAATCCACAAACCCTTTAAAATGCCAAACATGAGGCTTACTAGAATCTTCTAACCTCCACATTTACTTTCTGGATAGGGGATTGAAAGTTTTTCTCAGTATTGGCTGGATCATCCAGCAACAATTCCTGGAAAAATCTAGAGTTGGAATAGTGAAAGAGCCAGCCCCACGCCTAGGAAAGTAGGTCATGATAAAAGTTGAGAGGCATGAACCTGATGTGGACTGCAATCTGGCTGTAGGGCTTTAGGCTGCCCTGTTGTACAGATATAGGCTTTCTTGCAGTACACAGTCAACAGGAAGCAAAATGAGCTTTCTTCCAAAATAATCAAATGATTCCTGGAAGGAAAAATGAGTGGTAGGGGGTGGGGACCCTTCTAGTGCTTGTCTATTAGCCAATGGATAAGCAGCCTTAGACTACATGGTGTGATACTGGGGTGAAGAGGTCAGTAGAGGTGGAAAACGGGGTACAAATAGCAACAAAAGGGATTTTGCTCAGGGCAATGGGCACACAATACATTGTGCAGACGATGTTTTATTGAGTTTCACACTTGAACTTGTACCTCAATAAATTAAATTAAAATAAATTTAAAATGGAAATTAAATCATTTTTAAAAAGAAAAAATTTGCTTCAATTTGCAAACATATTTTAGACAACTCAATAGGGAAAAATATTCTATTATATTCATCTCCATTTTTGCACTATTCGTTGTTATTCCTTCCTAACTGGTTCTACAAAATTCCATCTTTCATGGTTCCTCTTTTATTAGAGAACTTCCTTTAATCAATACTTTAGATCAAGTGTGCTGGTAACAAATTCTAAATTTATTACCTTCATCTGAGAATATCTCCCCTTTCATTTTGAAATATTTTTCATTGTATACAAAATGCTAGATTTATAGGTCTTTTTCTTTGAACAATTTAAAAATATTGTGTGAGTTCCTTCTCACCATAGTTTCTAATGATAAGTTCTCTCTTTTAAATTGTTTTTACCAGAGGAAAGGGGGAGTAGTAGACTAGTATAAGGTAAAGGGGACCAAATATATGGTGACAGAAGATAATTTGACTTTGAGTGGTAGACACACAATTCAATTTACAGAGCATGTGTCATAGAAATGTACACTTGAAACCTATATAATCTTATTAACCAAGGTCACCCCAATAAATTTAAATAAAAGTAAAAATAAATTAATTGCTTTGACTGTATAAGTAAGATGACATTTCTCCATCAAAATTTTCCAAATTTGTTATTTGTCATTAGTTTTCAAAAGTTTGACAATTATATGTCTTGTCATGGATTTCTTTGAAATCATTCTGTTTCAGGTTCACTCAGCTTCTTGAATCATTAAGTTTACATACCTTTTGTTATATTTTAGAATTTTCAGTTATTATTTGTTTAAATATTTTTACAGCTCTACTCTATTTCTCTTTTCCTTTGGGGATTCTAATGACAAAGATTTTAGATTTCGGTATAGTCCCACAAGTACCTAAATTTCTGTCAATCTTTTTACAGTCTGTTTTCTCTCTGTTTTCCAGATATAATAATTTTTATCAATATATCTTCAAGTTCACTAACTCCTTTCTCTGGCCTGTCATTCTTCTGTTGAACTCCAACCAATGAATTTTTGTTTTAATTTTGGTAATTCATTTTTCAGTTCTATAATTTTAATTTACAAAATTCAGAGCCAGAAGCAGCTCTTGGGATATGAGTGCTACAAAGAATAGATGATATGAGAGACTGTAATAGGAAAGGGATTATCTAATGAGAGAGTTAAAGAAGGCTTCTTGAAAGAAGTGAAGACTGAGTTAAAGTTGTAAAGAATTAACTAGGTAAACAGAAGAAGGAAGTGCATTTCAAACAAAGAGAACACACATGCTAAGTTACTATGATGATGATCACAGTGAATCAGAGGAACTAATAAAGGCAATTGTGACATGAGTGTACTGCATGCAGCAAGTAACGGGGAGATAAATGTGAGATGAGAATGGGAAACATAGGGCTATAAGCAACGGTAAGGAATTTGGTCTGTATTCTAAGTGCGATGTGATCCCACAGGAGGATTTTAAAGTAGGAAAATGATGTAATGTGATTTAATTTTAAAGCTCCCATTGGGTTGGCAGTAAGTGAAGGAAGAGGGAAAATTGGAAGCAAGCAGAGAGACCAAGACATGAGATGATAGTGGTTTGGATTTGGCTGCTATAATGAAGTTAGATACATTAAGGATATTCTGGAGATAGAACCAGGGGTAAAGGAAGGGAAATCAACAAACTACTCCTTACATGAATATCTCTGTAGTGTCCCAAAATATTTACCTTTACTTAAAATTCCCAAAGAATTTCTCCATTCATTTATAAATTTGAAATTTATAACCAGGGAGATAGTATTTGTTATCTCATCATCATTACCACCACTACCAATATCACCATTTGACAGATGGGAAAATTAAGGCTTAGTAAAGTGAAGTGATTTAGGCAAAGTAAAACAACTAGGAAAATGATACATTATACTTTTTTCATTCAGGAAAAATGATTTTCAGTTTTTGTCATTTTATGAAGCTCTATATTGAACTAATTATCTCCAACACCAAGCCTAAGTCTCCCTGGCTAAGGAATCTATAAATAATGCATGAGGATCTACTCTTTCTTTCAACAAAACCAACAGGCATAGGCTTGTCAAAAGTTTACTTTTTACAAGTAATTATTCAAATCTGTTGTTCTTCTGAATGAATATTTTTGGAGATATATATATATATAAAACATCCCCTAGTTTAGAGAATTACTTAAGTGCCATACACATAGAAGATACCATGCCAGGGCCCAGTGGTTTACATGGATCTACTCATTTGTGAAACTTATCACCAAGGTCTAATGAGTTCCTCATCCTGGTCAGAGTTCAACAATAAGTGCCAAATGTCTTAGAAATAGGTATCTTTTACACTCTATAATTTAACCTTAAGAAATTCATACTAATAATAAGACAAGGGTGCAAAAAATATATATAAATTTATGTTCTAGCCTGACCAGGTGGTGGCACAGTGGATAGAGCATTGGACTGGGATGCACAGGACCCAGGTTCGAGACCCAGAGGTCACCAGCTTGAGCGCGGGCTCATCTGGTTTGAGCAAAAGCTCAGCAGCTTCGACCCAAGGTCGCTGGCTCGAGCAAGGGGTTACTCAGTCTGCTGAAGGCCTGCAGTCAAGGCACATATGAGAAAGCAATCAATGAAAAACTAAGGTGTCGCAATGAAAAACTGATCATTGATGCTTCTCATCTCTCTGTTCCTGTCTGTCTGTCCCTGTCTGTCCCTCTCTCTGACTCTCTCTCTGTCCCTGTAAAAAAAAAATTATGTTCTATACCATGTTGTTTATAATACTTAACAGAGTTGGGACAGAAGAGAATTTTTTTCAAACTGAGTAAAAACATTAGCTAAATAAATAAATAAATAAGTAAATAAATAAATAAATAATAAAAACTACCCATAACTAATGTTATACATAATGATGAGAGCCTGCAGTCTTCCCCTGTATTATAAGGGGAAAGATAAGGATGTTCACTCTGAGTCACTGCTTCACTGCTATTCAAAAATATATTGGATATTCTAGAAACTAACAAGACAATTTTTAAAATTTATCAAGATTGAAAAAAATATGTAAAACAATATCAATTCAAAGGTGACATCCTTTATATGTTGAAACTTCTAAAAACTCTACAAATAAAAGTACTAGGAGTATTAAATGATTTCATCAAGATTTTAGAATACACAATCAAAATACAATAATTAATTGTATTTTTATCCATAGCAATGAACAATCTAAAAAAATTTATAAAACAGTTCCCTTTATAATAGTATAAAAAAATTAAAAACACTTTGCCTCAGACTTTGGAGGTAACCTCTTGATCTGAAGTTTTGTTCCAAAATTTTATAGCAACTTCCCCAACTTTTTCCATGTGTATCCTAATGAATTCTTCTGTGCCTTTGCAAGAAGACTCAAAGTCTGTATGCAAATAACACTCCTGGTATGTTCTTTTTGAGATGTTTGTAAATTACTCACCCCTGTTCCTCCTTCACTCCTACATATACACAGAAGAAATCTTCTCTAGAACTACCTAGGTTTTAATGACTGTAATAAAATTATCTCAAGTATCTTGCCTTTTCATAGGAGATATTATACTATTAAAAGTACTTCTTTGAATAAAGTACTGATGTTGGTAATTCAAGAACTCTGTTAAGCTAAGGGAGGGCGGGGGCAAAGGGAGAAACTATCTGAAAGCACTCATGGACACCTGTCTATTTCATCTTCCTATTAAGCCGACCCTGCTCATGGATGCTCATAGACTAAAAAATACAGAAAGCAAGAGGTGTAATACAATGCAATAAAGATAACTTTCATATGGAAATCAGGAAACATGATTTTACTGCCAATTTGCTATAAACTAGCCTTGATATAATAAAAAAGGACATTGCATTAGAATCAGAAAATGTGCATTCAAATCTCAGCAATTCCACCAACAAGCTATATTTACCTTCAGAAATTCTTTTCTCTCTGGGCCTCATTTCCCCTTTCTATAATATGAGAAGTTGCACTCAATCTGTTCTGTCCGTAAGATGGTATAATTTTATTACATGGGCTGTGGACAGACTTAACAGGACTAAATTCCAAACTCAGTTTTTCTTTGTATCTGTCAAGCTTTGGATAAATAAATTTTGCTCCATCAAACTGGTAGATGAAGGCCATAATTTGAAAGTTGGGACCAGCCATAGGGTATAACATATTCTCAATTTTCAATTATTTCAGTTATAAACAAAGAACTGTCTTCACTGTAGGTGATGTGGGTATTGGGACTCTGTGGACAACATTTGTAGGCAGAAAATTTTTTGTTAAAACATGAGAAATTTGTGCTTCTGAATGCTGCTCTTTTTCCATTATTGAAAGACAGAACTCTAATCTTTATAGGCTAGAAATAAATAGGAAAAGGAGAAAGGATACTAATCTAATGTTTTATAAAACCTACTATGTGATAAACACTATAACACATGTTACATATTTAATGTGAAAAACACAAAACTTATAAATCAACATTAATCCCTCAAATTAAAAATTAAATAAATAATGAATGAAACCCTCCTCCATATCCCATTCCACTTCCAAGAGGTAAGCAGTATTAATTTATGATATATATTAGATGTCATTTCTTAACTGAGGCTCTTCTCAATCATCCCGCTTAAAATTACTAGCCCTTTCCCAAACACTCTGCGTCCCTCTTCACTATTTTTCTCCACAATACTTGCCATCATCAGAGGTACTATATATTTGTGCAGTTATCTTTATGTATGTACATTTTTTATTTCTACAGTCAAGTTCTAAAAGTGAGATTG
The DNA here is from genome assembly GCF_036850995.1 of Saccopteryx leptura. Lineage (NCBI taxonomy): Eukaryota > Metazoa > Chordata > Mammalia > Chiroptera > Emballonuridae > Saccopteryx > Saccopteryx leptura. The sequence continues at coordinate 69,352,099 of NC_089516.1, read as the reverse complement.
ATTATCAGATCAAAGACTACGGACATTTTCTAATGTTTGTTACTTTATAAAACTCATACTTCTACCCTGAGAGATAGATGTACATATTTTCATTTAAGGGTGAAAAAACTGAAGCTATGATAATGAAGTGACTTATTTAAGGAGCACAGCAAGTCAGTAACAGAACCAGAGTTAACATAGGACTATCTGAATTTCAGACTTCTCCATTCTTCCCACTATACCATAAGGCTTTATGAGAGAAAAGCAGATGTAACCACAACTGTATCATTTTGTCAGGGGAAGGATGAAATTGTTAAATTACTTAAAGTGTAAAATGTACCTGATTTAGATCAAATATCTCAATTCAAGTCCTAACCTTTCCATTTAACATTATGAAACATGTGAGGTATGATTAGCCTGACTTCTTAGTTATGTGAGTTTACACAAATTATTTTAATTCTTTGTCCTCAAATTTTACACCTTCAATATGAGGATTAATGATGTTTACCCTGTCTTAGAGAATGGTTTTAATTTTCAAATAAGTTCCTATATGAAAGATTCCTTTTTAAACTGTAGTGTGATTTACACTCTTGAAATATATTCATAATTGAAACAACTTATACAAGTCTGACCAATAATGCCTTGTGTTGTGCTAGTGCCAGCAATCTTTATAAGAAGTCCAAGAAATGAGCTGAAATTTATGTCTCCATTTTACAAATAGGAAAACTGAGCTTCATAGAATCATATGATTCCAGAGCTTACAATTCTCATAAGAATGACATAGTTCTGCAGTTTTTAAACTGGGTTTCTGTTGCTCAGAGCAGCTTCCTGAAAATTTGATAGAAATTTTAATATTACAACTCCAATACTTTATGAAAACAAAGCATATGCAAACTCAAGTGTGTTCTAGACCAAGTTTTAATATATTTGAGATGCCAACACATGTGCCTGGTTTTCTTTATTTCTCTGCAAATCTTACAATAAAGCAACAGACTTTGCATATTTGAAACTCCTTTCAACTACAGCATTGATTCAGAAATCTGGAGTTCAACACTTGGCTCTTTTTTAATTCAGGCCTATGCATGTCTGCTAATATCAGATTCTAACAAACAAGTTTCCCTCTACATATCAGCAGAAATAAGGATTTTCATAAAATTGTGAAACCAAAGTTGGATGCTGAAACTGTTATCCTTAAGCTCATTTTAAAATATCTGCTTGTTAAAGTGCCTTTATTGTTTACTTTGGCTGACTTTATAAAAAGCAAATTATATTTCATATGTGATCATACCACTTTTCTGTTCTAAACCTTCCAAGACTTCCCATCTCACTCAGAATGATTGCAGTCTTTCCTATGACCTACAAACTTGCCATTTTTCTTGACCTCTCCAACCTACTCTCTTATGAATTTCCTTCTCCAAACATAGTGACCTCCTCAATGTTCCTAGAAAATAAGAGACTTGTTCTTGCCTCAGTACCTCTGTGCTGGATGTTCCTCCTCCTGGAATGCTCTTCCTTTAGAAATGAGCATTCATACATCTTTCAAGGTTTTGCTATAAAGCATTCTTTTCTATTAGGCCTTACCTTAACATCTTAAAAATTACACAACTCTCCAAGAACTCTCCATTCTCCTTCTTTTCCTAAATTTTCCATAATATTCATCACAATTTGAAATATACATTGTACCATTTCCCTCTACCTAACATAACTTCTATAATAACATGAAATTTTTGTCTGTTTATCTCTATATTTCCAACAATTCAAACAACTCCAGGCATATAGTAAGTGCTCAATACATATTTGATGAATAAATAGACCAAAAAAAACTTGTAAAAGACATTTAAAAGAAATAAAATATTTTTTAATCTACATATACTGAGATTCAATGTAAATTTTATTTTAACATAAAAAATAGACTCACTAAAAATAATTTAAAAACTGTTGATAAAGTCCCAAGTTTTCATATCACAGCATGGGAAAAGAAAACCCAGAAAAGAAGAGTTTCACAAAAGCCCCATAGTGAATGAACAAGCATCATCTTCTTTTCTTTGCAAGTTCAACTTGTTATATATACACAAGGTTACTTCCAAAATTCTCTGTTAAGAGAAAACTAAAAGCCCAAGGCCTTCAAAAGAATACAGGTTAATACAGATCAGGGAAAATAAAGCCAAATAAGATGCCCTAGGAAATGGGGCAGATTCAACAGCAGGGTCTCCAGAAAATTACTGGGCTTAAGGTTGCAAGGTGAGAGGTTGAGGATGTGGAAGAAAGATGAGGTGATGAGTTAGTAGCCAATGGGATTTCAGAGATACTGGGATGATTTCATTTGGCAAGATTCTCAAGGAAGCAGCTATACATGGCCAACTTTGAGGCAGCTGCAACTGAGACATGACTCCAAATTTTCTCTGGCAATATGCTGGCTTCTGTGGTTTCTAGATCACTTCTAAATTGCCTTGGTATTGTCAATGACTCTTAGGCCTAAAGATCTGAAAAGGTAACCTCTAAGATCACTTGGTATGACCTCACTTTTTGAAAATATCATATAACATCACTCATTTGAGGAATTCAAGGAATAATGAGAACTGAGGAATGGAATTGAGACAGAGGAGGGATCAAAGGGACCAGAGGAATAGAGGACAGAGTGAAAGGGGATGATAGGATGGGATAAACCTAAAGGGAAGGGGGAGGGCGCTGTAGGGAGTAGGGCAAGGGAGATGTTTAGGAGAACAGGGGGGAGGAGGATGCATTCGGTGTGACCTAGAATCTATGTAAACACAATTAATTAAATAAGAAATAAAAATAAATTAAAAAATGTACTGAGGCTCATCAGGGAAAATGTGTTTATCTCAAAGCTATTCAGTCAGGAAAAAACTGTGCTATGACTACAATTATAATCTCCTACTCCACAACAAATTATCTTTTTTACTAATATCACAAGAACACAAGGCTGGAAGATACTAAGTAATCATGTCCAACCTCATTAGGACCATTTGATATTAGAATCACCATGAAAGGAGGATCCCACCTCTCTCTGGATATCTTCAATGATGGTACCTCATTCCATCTCAGTATAGCCTATTCCTTTTGTGTACATATGTGAGATTTAGTAAAAGTTATTATTTGCCCTTATAATAAATATTTGCATAGGTTACCCATTATATCTTTGGGAGGACACACAGAATCCATTTGCTCTTTCTGATCTGAGACAGCCCTTCAGAAACCTGAGAAGAGAACACTCACCCCACTGAGTCTTCTATACTTCAATCTAAGCAATTCTACCTCTTTAGCTATTTTAATAAGACCTTGGTTTTAGATCCTGCCCCAGCCTGTGCCTTCCCCTCTGCATGTTATCTTATTTTTATTGTGTCACCCTTAAAGTGTAGAAGGATCCCAGATCTGAGCACAGTCTTCCAGGGAAGTTTGGTCATGGCAGAAGGCTTCCTCTCTCTGTCTAGGTTTACATGTTTTCTGCATTTCAAGAGCAACTTGGCTTTAAAAGTTGCTGAAACTCACTATCATTACCTAAAAAACTAGAATCCCTAAGTCTCCTTCTCAAATATTTGTCAGACATCTGATTTTTGGTAATGCAAATAGAGTTTGGAAGTTGTCATTCCCATTCAGACAAGGAAAAAATGTTTAAAAATCTCTTTTTTAATCCATCATAAAATTGAGATGACAGGAAAATCCCTAATGATCAGAGATATAGGCAGAAGGATTCCAGAAATTGCAGTTTATGAGAGCAGAGCCCAGGAGCAGTAACATTCATAAGAACCAATAGTTTGGTATGAAACACTAATCGATAATTGATGAATTGCTGTATGTTCAATAATGACAAGCTTGAGAGTTAAAAACTCTAAGGAAGCTAAGTCTTAGGAGAACCCATCAACTTTTATATGTTTTACCTTCAAGAGGTCTATCAGGTTTTCACAGATCAGGGGGAAAAATTGTGCAGTGTTTCCAGCAGAAATGAGGAAAGTAGCCATTATAAAAACAAACAAAAAAACACTAGAACATTCTGTTCTTAAAAAGGCCAGTCCTCAAGATAACCTTTTAAATCAGACCCCACTTGACATAGAAAAAGAAAACTACTCAACCTCAGGGAAATCCAGCCTTTCATTTCAAGGAAAAAAATATGCATGTCCAGTCCTCTCTAGCTTTGCAAATCAATGATGAGTAATACCCCAATCCAGCCCTCTCTATTCTTTCTACCTCACATAATGGGAAGGAAGGGTGAGAAGCATTTCTGAAAGTCACAGCTCAGGTGTATTAGGTTAATAAAATGCTGAAACATAATCATAAGACTACAGAATACTTTCTTTTCCCCCACACCTTCCCACCACATTGATAGGGCTTCTGTATAATAATTGGCTTAAAACTAAAAGAGTGGAATATCTCATATATTATTTTAAAAATCTCTAGGAAAATCCAAAAGCAACAGGTAAGACAATATATCTATATAGATATCTATATATCTATCTATATAAATATATATATATATTTTATCTATCTATATAAATATATATATATATATATATATCTCAGAGGAAATTTTAACCTCTCACAACTACAGCTATAACAAATAAAAAACACAGTCTTAATCCTAGGCAGATAAACAAAGCACCTCAAAAAAGGCCTATTTAATTCAATTTCTTTTACTCAGTATATCATGTCAAGCTTTCACAACAACAAAATTACAAGACAAATTAAAAGACAAAAAACATTGTAAGAGAGAAAGCAAACATTAAAATTATATATAGATAGTATGGAATACTATTCAGCCATAAGAAATGATGACATTGGATCATTTACAATAACATGGATAGACCTTGATAACATTATACTGAGTGAAATAAGTAAATCAGAAAAAAAACTAAGAACTATATGATTCCATACATAGATGGGACATAAAAATGAGACTCAGAGACATGGACAAGAATGTGATGGTAACCGGGAGAAGGGGGAGGAAGGAGAGGAAGGATGTGGGGGAGGGGAGAGGCACAAAGAAAACCAGATAGAAGGTGACAGAAGACAATTTGATTTTGGGTGAGGGGTATGCAACATAATTAAATGTCAAAATAATCTGGAGATGTTTTCTCTGAAAATATGTTCCCTGATTTATCAATGTTACCCCATTAAAATTAATTTTAAAAAACTATACATAGATATGGCAGAGATGCTAGAATTAGCCAACTTGGAATTTAATTTAATGATGATTAATATGCTAAGATCTCTAGTATAAAAAGTAAGTGACACACAAAAACATATGTGTAATGTAGGCAAAAAAAGGAAAGTATTAAGAAAGTATGAGAAGGAAATACTAGACCTCAAAAAATTGTTACAAAAGTGGAAAATATCTTTGATAAGTTTTTTAATAGACTGGTAAAGAGATCCAAGATGGTAATGGAGTAAGCAGATAGACATTCTACATGCCTCCTCTCAGGACCAAACTAGAGCTATAACTAAATTTAAGAATGATCATCCTGAAAAACCAACTCAGAACTAAGTAAAGCAGTCTATGACCAAAGATTCATAGGAGCCACATCAAGACGGGTAGAAAACGTGGGGACTTGAAAAAGGATACCCTGCTCCCAGGAACAAACAAAAGCTGAGGGTCTGGAGGCACATCTCAGCTGTGGGGAGGTTTTCTTTGAAAGTTGTGGGTTCTAAACCCCAGACTGGGCACACCAGCCTAGAACACCAGAGCCAAGAAGAACAGCCCATTTAGCATTTGGTGGTGAAAAGAGGTCAAGTTTCAGTCTTTGAGAAAGAGACAGGCTTTCTGAGAGACACAGGAACCCTCTTAAAAGACCAATGCAGAAAATCTCATTCAGAGCCACTTACCCTGGACTCTGGCAGAACGAGGGCTAAGAGGACTAGAGTTGCATAAGGAGATTGTGAAATTGGCGGCCTTTGGAAAAGACATGGTGGGAGACAGCTGTTGGAAACCCTGTGGTGAATCATTCTCCAATACTGCAATCACCATCTATCTTGGGTGGAGCAATTACCTCCTTGCAGCATCAGCTTGGGGAAAAACAACTGATCCACCCTCAGGAATCTCTCTTGCCCCACCCTATAAATATTAGACCTTAGTGAGAAGTAAGCAGCCTTAGACAGGAATTAGTGCACTGAAAAGACTCAGGTGGCTGTCGTGACTCAGTTGTATGGTATTAAAACTGAAGCTTTCCCCTCACTTTCCTGACACTATGACTAATATGACTGGTGTTTCTGATCCAAGGGAGATTTAGTAGAAACTTCCTGGACTATTGGCAGACCAAATCTCTAGGTTACAGAGGCCACACCCAACAGACTCCTAGTGGCCACAACCTACTGAGGTCTGTGAAAAAAATTCAGGACAGACCAACATCTGGCTCCCTCAGATGGGAGCTGTACTCACTGCCTTTTCTGACACCTGATCAGCCCAAGCTTCTACACTCTACCAGAGGTTGTTTCAGGGGCCAAAACAAACAAGCAGCAAACAGACAGAGGAAGCAGGAGGCAGAACTCAGGGAATCATGGGCCTTTTTGTGGCTTTCCCCTAAGTTCTGTGCTGCTAAAAGCCAACTGAGGTAAATTTCCCTTTCTGTGGTCAACACCACACATGAATTGGATGAGATAGAGGCTCACAGTCAGCTGGCTCAAGTCCTAGATAACCTACTCCACTGGACTAAGTTCCACAGAGGGAAGGGAGAGTGACTTAGAGCTCAATATTCAAACTGAGTTCCTTGGAACCGCTTGTTGGGACCAATCAAGGAGCTAAGCCATCTCCTAAGGAAAAGCACCAATCAGCCCCATTGGAACACCTCACAATCTTCTTCCCTGAGACCAGGAGCTCCTCAACTGAAAGACCTTCTACAGGGAGGACTGTCAGCTCCAACCAACCAGAAACTGCTGTTCACGTCTCTGAAGAGAAATAGAATTGGAGTATACAACAGTAGCTGAGGGATTAGGCTCTGCAGTAGGGGTCACATTCCCCATAATGAGCTCCTAACAAAGAGACACCCAAAGTAGGGAGTCCCACTAACTGTCCTACCAAATTCACCTGCTCTAACCTACCAAGCTAGCATCCTGTGGAGAAGTTGATAAAGTAAAGCCAGTCAGAGCTCACTCTATAATCTTTCTAAGGAAGAGTCTGCAGGAAGACCAAGCAACTACAAGAGTTGGTGCAGCTGCTGAAAAGTGGAGGCAAATCTTAAGGAGCTTGGGCCCTTTTATGGAGCTGCTGCAAGCTCTAAGCAGGAAGAAGTTGATCTTTATACACACTTTGGCACCTCCCACACATACCCAGTTACAGAATATATAACACAAACAGTGATAAAAGTGGTTACTCTAGACAAGCAGCCCACAGTGGGTTACAAACTACATCTGAACTCAACCTGTACCAATCTCCACCCAAGAGGACCCAAAAACAATACAGCCAGCAGTGGGTTGCAGACTGCACCAGTGCTAGACTCAACTAGCCACACAAGTGTCATGCCCAAAAGAGGAGTCCAGTGGGCATTAGACCCTGCTGAGAATAACTACACCTCATAGGGAAGACACTGCACAACATCTAATACACATGATCAAGGTTGACCCTTACCACCAGCCAGAAGGAAATGGAAAGAAATATTCCAAGTGATGCAAAATAAGAACTTACAACTAAGACTACTCTATGCAGCAAAGCTACCATTTAAAATTGAAAGGAAAATAAAGAGCTTCCCAAATTAAATAAATAAATAAATAAAGGCTAAAGGAGTTTATTACTACCAAACCAGTACCACAAGACATGTTAAAAGGCCTTCTATAAGAAAAGGAAAGAGCCTGACCTGTGGTGGCGCAGTGGATAAAGCGTCGACCTGGAAATGCTGAGGTCGCCGGTTCGAAACCCTGGGCTTGCCTGGCCAAGGCACATATGGGAGTTGATGCTTCCAGCTCCTCCCCCCTTCTCTCTCTCTCTTTCTCTCTCTCCCTCTCTCTCTCCTCTCTAAAAATGAATAAATAAAATTTAAAAAAATAATTAAAAAAAGAAAAGGAAAGAGAAAAAGAAATCGAGAGAAAGAAGATTATAGGTTTAAGAATTAAATGACAATAAATAAGTACATATCAATAATAGCCTTAAATGTAAATGGATTAAACACTCCAATTAAAAGACATAGGGTAAATTAATGGATAAAAAAACATGAGCCATACATATACTGTCTACAAGAGACCCACCTCAAAACAAAAGATACACCTGGACTGAAAGTGAGGAAATGGAAAGAAATTTTCCATGCAAATAGAAATTTTAAAAAGCTGGATTAGAAATACTTATATCTGAAAAAATAGTCTTTAAAAGAAAGGCTATTTGTAAGGGACAAAGAAGGTACTACAAAATGATAAGGGGAGCAATTCAACAAGAAGGTATAATGATTGTAAATATTTATGCACCCAAAATAGGACCACCTAAATAAATAAAGCAGGTAATAATGGACAAAAGGGAGAGAGTGACAGCAATATAGTAATAGTACAGGATTTTAACACCCCACCAACATCAATGGATGGATCCGCTAGCCAGAAAATCAACAAAGAAACAGCATCCTTAAATGACACACTGTATCAACTGGATTTAATTGACATCTTTAGAACATTTCATGACAAAGGTACAGAATACACATATTTTTCAAGTGCACATGGCACATTCTCTAAGATAGTTACCCTTTTAGGACACAAAACAAGTCTCAATAAATTTAAGATTGCAATCATATCAAGCATTTTCACAGTGGCATGAAAGTAGAAATCAACTACAATAGAAACACTGAAAAACATCCAAACATTTGGAGGCTAAATAGCATGTTATAAAGTAATGAATGAATTAACAATGAGATCAAGAAAGAAATAAAAAAAATCCTTGAAACAAATGAAATGAACATACACTTGTTATTACTTGTCTTGTTGATAATAGCCAATCTAACAGGTGTGAGGTGGTATCTCATTGTAGTTTTAATTTGCATTTTTCTAATAGCTTGTGAGGATGAGCTTACTTGTTATGGAGCTTTGTGAGTTCTTTGTATATTTTGAGTATTAACCTCCTATCTGAGCTGTAGTTTGCAAATATTCTTTCCCATTTAATTGGCTGCATATTTGTTTTATTGCCAGTTTCTTTTGCTGTGCAGAAGCCTTTTAGTTTGTTATAGTTCCACTTATTTATTTTTGCATTTACTTCCCTTGCCTATGGGGTCAAATTCATAAATTCTTCTCTATGGTCAAGTTCCATAAGCTCAGTACCTATGTTTTCTTCTATGTAACTTATATTTTCAGGTCTTATATTTAGGTCTTTGATCCACTTTGAGTTAATTTTGTGCAGTAGGACAAACTGTAGTCAAGTTTCATTCTTTCAAATATTGGTTTTGAATTTTCCCAGCAACATTTATTTAAGATGCTTTCTTTCCTATATTGTGTATTTTTGGCTCCTTTGTCAATGATGACTTATCCATGCATATGTGGCTTTATTTCTGGGCTCTCAATTCTTTTCCATTGGTCTGTATGTATGTTTTTTGCCAATCGTGGGGCCGTTTTGTTGCTCCACTACCGCTCACCATGAAAGCTGGAACACCCACTAGTGGGCAGGAGGGACCAGGTTGACCAGCACTGCAAAAGTGGGCGGTTTTTATAGAAAGGTTTGCCATCACGGTCCTAAAGACTTCCTAATTTGGCCAAACTGCTCCAAGCTAAAGTTGCTGCAGCTGCAAAGCTTGAAGCAGGGTGGATTTGCTTAACAAAGGTGTAATTTTTTTTTTTTACTCTTTAAATTGCCTGTTAATTAATGGGGTAGAAATGTTTTGATAAGCATGGGAATATTACTTGAAAATGTATTTACTATATTTTGGCCATATTCTGGAATTCCTGCAAATCTATTTACTTTAAAATTTTTCTTTTGAATGCTGATGTACAGGAGAAGCCAAACCTCTTTCTTTTGCAAACTTCTAACCTCTTTTATTTGATTCAGCTAGTAACAATGTTTTATCTTTTCTAAATAGTTCCAGATATACAGAAAAAGTTTATATAGGTGGATGTGGGCCCTCAAAATCCTCAGCGAGATCCTCTGAGCATGGCTTTTAAGGTCTGTAATGATCAAGAGGAAAAGAAAAGGCAGATAAAGCCCAAAAGAGATCAGGAAAAGTACCAGCTCTTGGCATACACCTTTAAAGGCTCCAACACCCCAAAGGGGCCTCATAGGACTCATCAGAGCCCTGCTTCAAGAGTGGAAAGGAAGGTCATTGAAATAAAGCCCATCAGGATTCTCTGCCCCTACCAGGGACATACTTTTGCTGTGGAAAAAATAGGGACACTGGAAGGTAAGCTGCCCCCTCACTCCTCTAAGGAAGGGTTTAGTCTCTTCCAGCCCTGCTCCAGCCACCTGTGACCTAACCTTGTCCAGCCTACTGGGACTTACCACTGTAGGCTAAAGGTGCCCAGGGCTGTTGGCCCCATCTCACTTCACTGTGGATGAGCCTAGGGTATTTGTTCCAAGTAGTGGGTAAACTAATCTTGTTTCTTGTGGACACGAGGGCCACTTACTATGCCTTGCCTGAATATTTGGATTTTAATTCATCCCTCAAAGATCTCTGTGGGTATTGATAGTCTTTATTTTCTGCTGCTTTGTTTAATATATAGTGTTTCCTTTATTCCTCCTGCCTTAATGTCCCATGCCTATTTTAGGCTGGAACCTGCTCCTAATTTAGATGAATTTATCTCTGCCACCCAGCATAGTTTATCCCAAGGTTCTCTTCACCATGCCATGCTACAGAGCTCCAGGGAAAGGCACCCTGGGTCCATCTCTCTAGTTTAAAGAAACGGAAGCTCCATCTGCATACATGCTACAGATGGCTTTACCAGTCTATCTGAATCATTGCCAGCTTAGAAGCAGTTGTCATTGGAACTTGGACTCTAGCTGCAAAGTGTGAAAATATGACCACAGCTCCAGTGCCTTGTGGACTTTTCCTGAATGTGTGTGACTCCTGCTCCTTGCGACAGTTCTTAGACTGAAGTGGGGTTGGGTTACATTTACAAATAATATGAAGTGATGATGGTGTCGACATGGACTTGGTGAAATTTACATTAATATGTTAAGGACATTTAAGACTGTAAGAATTTTATTATAGATCCTGTTGTATTAGTTAAGACTTTGCTTGATAATCTAATCACTTAATTATATTCAGACACTTGTTACAGTATCTGTTAGCATTGGCTATTTCAATTTTATTGTTTATTTTATATTTTTTCCAGTTTGCCTCCAAATCAGTACATGAAAATTCAGATGAATATGAATCACAGCACATGAATTGAAGTTTTGAAAAATAAAAATAAAAAGGGGAATATGTTGGGGACCAAATAAATAAACAGGGTATTTTTGCAATCTGGACAGAGGTGCTAGACCCAAACCCCATCTCATTTGCCTAGTTAACAAAGAGCTACACCTGATTCTCATTTGTCTCACCCATGTTCTCCAGAGGAGGCTGGAAGCTAGTTTCTTATTAGTGTAAAGTAGGTTTGGATGGTATGGTGAAGGTTGTCATTGAGTTGCCTTGGAAACTTAATTGAATTGCTGATGGACCACAGTTTTTCTATGAATAAAAGTGGGTGTGCCTCTGGGAGCATGGATATTATGGCTAAGGAACAGTAGAGACTGTTTGCCATGGCATCCTCCTGAACCTGTGTGTGTGTGTGTGTATATATATATATATATATATATATATATATATATATATATATATATATATATATCTTTAAGTTCCTGTCTATCATTCATTTCAATTCCATACCTGTTTCCGTTCAAGGACCCCATAATAGACTCATTGTGGCTGGACCATGACATGTTTCTTTGTTTGTTTTTTCTTTTATTTTTTTCCAGCAAATTCTTTTTATTTAATTTTTTATTTTTTAATTATTTTTATTTATTTATTTATTTTAGAGAAGAGAGACAGAAAGAGAGAGAGAAGGGAGGAGGAGCAGGAAGCATCAACTTCCCATATGTGCCTTGACCAGGCAAGCCCAGGGTTTTTGAACTGGTGACTTCAGTGTTCCAGGTTGATGCTTGATTCACTGTGCCACTACAGGTCAGGCCTGTTTGGTTTTTTTGTTTTGTTTTGTTTTGTTTTTCTGAATGTACCCTTGTTAATTGGAGACACAAAATTTGAATCTGTGTTAACATGGTGACCACCACTTGACCCACCCAGGTGACTCTATAAGACCCTGCCTCACCCAACACACATATCACCCAAGGCTATTAGCTGAGCATTACAGGCATCCTGCAAGAAGCAGCAGGTCTCAAGTTGTCATGTGCATTTTGCTGAGCTGCCTCAGACCCAGTACTAGTATAAGTTAGATGAGGTATGGATCATGGCCTCTCCCAGGAGCCTTAATGTATAGCACAGGCAATTTCCAAATGAAGAAAACATTTTATTCAATATCAGGTAGCCCCAGGCAACAAGTGGACTTAGCATGCATTGGAACCGTTCCCAAGAGGCCCCACACCAACACACTCTGAGGCATGCTTTAATGTACAACAAAGCTCCACTCAATTATATCCAAAAGCACCACACCCAAACAAAGGTCTCCACAGACACAAGAGCCAGAGCCCTTTGAGCTAAATCACACTCAATGAGTTCAGGTGCAATATAGCAGTTCATATGCTATGGTTATGAACAGCCTTCATAGTCAGTCTCCCTGAGGATGAATTTCACAACCTAATGGCCAAAAACAATCAAGACTCAACTACAATAAGAGTACACACACACACACACACACACACACACACACACACACACACGGTATTCCTGAAGCACCCCGCTCAGATAATCAAATAGATGGTGACACTGGGCCCCCCTTGATACCTACTACATAATGGCACCTTGCTAACACTGAGAGATAAATCATAACTACCTAATATAAAAACAAACACAGAGAAGCAGCCAAAATGAAAAGACAAAGAAACTTGTCCTAAATAAAAGAACAAAAGAAACTCCAGTAAAGCACCTAAACAAAAGGGAAGCAATAATCTACCCAGAATCCAACAAACTGGTTATAATGATGATGCTCAATGCACTTAGTGAGAAATTCCAACAAGGAGGTAATAAGCATAAAAAAGAAGATATAAACCATAAAAGAAACAGGCCAATAATGAAAAATACAATAACTAAAATAAAGAAAAGATTAAAAAAAAATCAGAAGCAAATTAGAGGAAGCAAAAGATTGAAAGAGTAATTTAAAGAAGACAAAGTAGTAAAAAATACCCAATCAAAACAACAAAAAAATGCAAGAAATGAAGATAATAAAAGGGACCTCTGGAACAACATCAAGTAAAGGTATAATAACATTGGCATCATAGGATTACATAAAGAGAGAAAAAGAGCTATAAATTGAAAAACTATTTGAACAAAGCCAGAAAACTTCCCTAACCTGGTGAAGGAAATAGAAACAAAACTTCAGAAAGCACAGAGAATCCCAAACAAGATGAACCAAAAAAGCTCATATGAAGTCATGTAATAATTAAAATGCTAACTTTAAGACAAAGAGAAGATCTTAAAAACCTCAAGCAAACAGCAATTTGTTGCCTATAAGGCAGCTACCATAATACTGGGAAATAACTGCTCAACAGAAACATTGCAAGTCAAAAGGAATTGGCAGAAAATATTTGAAGAAAAGAAAAACACAAACAAATAACCAAAACTACCTTACCCAGCAAAGTTATCATTTAAAAATTAAAGAAAAGGTAAAAAGCTTCCCAGACAAGAAAAAGTTAAAGGAGTTCATCAATAAAAAAAAAACAATAAACAAACAAAAAACAATCTTACACAAAATGTTAAAGAAACTTCTCTAAAAAGGAAGAAAAATAGAACATAAATATAACATCAATAACTACATAGCCTTCAGTAATCACTTTCAATTTAAAATAATTAAATGCTTCAATCAGAAGATATACGACAGAATAATAGATTTTAAAAAGAAAAAACAAGACCTATATGTACATTGTCTACAAGCAACACACATCAGATCAAAAGATACACCTTGACTAAAAGTAAATGGATTAAGAAAGAATATTTCATGCATATAGAAACAAAAAAAATCTGAATAACAATAGTCATATCAGAAAAAATAGACTTTACCTGACTGGTGGTGGTAGAGTGGATAGAGCATCAACTGGGAATGCTGAGGTCCCAGGTTTGAAACAGCAAGGTCTCCAGTTTGAGCATGGGATCATTGACATGATCCCAAGGTCACTGGCTTAAAGCCCAAGGTCATGCTTCAGCCCAATGTCACTGATTTAAGCAAGGACTCATTGGCTTGGCTTGAGCTTTCAAATCAAGACATGTATGAAAAGCAATCAATGAACAACTAAAGTGAAGAAACTAAGAGTTGATGTTTCTCATTTCTTTCTTCCCCTCCTCCCTTCTCTGCCCTCCTCTTGAAAATAAAAAAGAAAAAGAAAAATAGACTTTAAACAGATATTATAATAAGAGATAAAGAAAAGCATAATAATAAAAAGATCAATGCAACAAGATAATATAACAATTACTGTATAAACATTTATGCACCCACATAAAAGCATCTAAAAATACTATATAAAGGAAATATTGACATACATAAAGAGAGAGATTGACAGTAATACAGTCATAATAGAAAACTTTAACACTTCATTGACATCAATGGATAGATCTTCCAGATAGTAAATCAATAAGGAAACAACAAACTTAAATGACACATTAAATCAGATGGATTCAATTGATATTTATACATCATTTTGCCCCAAGCAGCAGAACATACTTTCTTTTCAGGAGCACAGAAATCATGTTCTAGGATAGAACACATTTTAGGACACAAAACAAGTCTCAATATTTTTTTTATAATCTAACAAACATTTATTACTATGGCCCAGGCTCTGGGAGTATAAACAAAAAAGTCAAATAAGGTTCCATTCCTGCCCTGGAAGGACACGAGCACGAGAACTGTGAAGACACGAGAACTGTTAACCTGGGAGGAAGATGTGACAGCTGTTTTGTTTTTCTTTTTTTTTATAATTTAGAAATTAAATTTAATGAGGTGACATTGATCAATAAGAGCACATAAGTTTCAGGTGAACATATCTATAGCATTTGAACTGTTTTTTTTTATTGATTTTAATTTGTTGTGTTTACATAGTTACAAGTGTTCCCCCAAATATATCTCCCTCCCTCCCCCCGTGTTCTCCTTGATACCCCTTTGCCCCTCCCTCCACCAACTTTCTCCCTTCCCTCCATTATTTACTATCCTGCCCTCTATCTCTCTGCATTACGTGTATATACTTTCACTAATGTTTTTCCTTTCTTTGATCTCTCCTCTCATCCCTTTCCCTCTGACCGCTTTCCCTCTGGACTCTTTGACCCCTTCTCTGCCTCTCTTCTGTTAGTCAGTTCACATTGTTCATTGGATTCCTCATATGAGTGAGGTCATATGATATATTTTTCTCTGCCTGGCTTATTTTGCCATGTTGTCTCAAAGGATAAGATTTCCTTTTTTTTATGGCCACATAGTATTCCATTGTGTATATGTACCACTTCTTTTTAATCCAGTCGTCTACTGATGGACACTTGAGCTGTTTCCAGATCTTGGATATTGTAAACAATGCTTCAATACCACATGTGGGTGCATATATTTTTTTGAATTTGTGTTTTGGGACTCTTAGGATATATTCCTAAAAGTGACACAGCTAGATCAAAAGGCAGTTACATTTTTTATTTTTGAGGAAACTCCAATTGTTTCCCACAGTGGCTGCACAAGTCTGCATTCCCACCAGCAGTACAGGAGGGTTCCCTTTTCTCCACACCCTCACCAGCACTTGTGGTGGTGATTTGTTAATGAGAGACATTCTGACAGGTGTGAGGTGGTATCTTATTGTGGGTTTCATTTGCATTTCTCTGATGATTAGTGACGTTGAACATTTTCCATATGACTATGGGACATCTGCATGTCCTCTTTGGAGAAGCACCTATTCAGTTCCTTTGCCCATTTTTTCATTGAATTGTTTACCTTCCTGGTGCCGAGTTTTAGAAGTTCTTTATAGGCCCTGGCCGGTTGGCTCAGCGGTAGAGCGTCGGCCTAGCGTGCGGAGGACCCGGGTTTGATTCCCGGCCAGGGCACATAGGAGAAGCGCCCATTTGCTTCTCCACCCCTCTGCCGCGCTTTCCTCTCTGTCTCTCTCTTCCCCTCCCGCAGCCAAGGCTCCATTGGAGCAAAGATGGCCCGGGCGCTAGGCATGGCTCTGTGGCCTCTGCCTCAGGCGCTAGAGTGGCTCTGGTCGCAATATGGCGACGCCCAGGATGGGCAGAGCATCGCCCCCTGGGGGGCAGAGCACCGCCCCTGGTGGGCGTGCTGGGTGGATCCCGGTCGGGCGCATGCGGGAGTCTGTCTGACTGTCTCTCCCTGTTTCCAGCTTCAGAAAAAAAAAAAAAAAAAATAGAAGTTCTTTATAAATTTTGATTATTCATCCTTTATCAGAAGTATTCATGAATATGTTCTCCCACTGTGTGAGTTGTCTTTTTATTTTGTTAATAGTGTGTTTTGTTGTGCAAAAGCTTTTTAGTTTGATATAATTTTATCTGCTTATTTTGCCCTTTATTTCACTTGCTCATGGAGATATACTGGCAAAAATATGTACTGCTATGAGAGATATTGGGAAGTTTACTGCCTATATTTTCTTCCACGATGTTTATGGTTTCAGGACTTACACTTATGACTTTTAACCATTTTGAGTTTATTTTTGTGAATGGTGGTCTAGTTTCATTTTTTTGCATGCACCTGTCCAATTTTCCCAACACCATTTATTAAAAATACTGTCTTTACTCCATTGTAGATTCTTACCTCCTTTGTCAAATATCAACTGACAATAAAATTGTGGATTTATTTCTAGGTTCCCTGTTCTCTTCCATTGATCTGTATGCCTGTTCTCATGCCAGTACCAAGCTGTTATTATTATAATGGCCTTGTAGTATATAACTTGATATTAGGAATTGCGATACATCTCACTTTATTCTTCATTTTCAAGATTGCTGAGACTGTTCAAGTTCTTTTTTTGTTTCATATAGTTCTTTTGGAATAGTTGTTCTATATCTTTAAGGTATGCCATTGGTATTTTAATAGAAATTGAATTGAATCCATAGATTACTTTGGGTAGCATAGACATTTTAACAATGTTTATTTTTTCTACCCATGAACATGTTATATGCTTACACTTAATTTTATATTTCTTGATTTTTCTTTTCAATGTTTTATAATTACCCAAGTACAACTATTTTACCACCTTGCTTAAATTTATTCCTAGGTTTTTATGTTTTTATTGCAATTATGAAGGAAATTGTTTCTTTAATTTCTATTTTTGAAAAATTATTGTTGGTATATAAAAATGCCACTGATTTCTGATTATTAATTTTGTATCATGCCACCTTGCTTAATTTGTTTATCAAGTTTAGTAGTTATTTGACTGAGACTTTAGTGTTTTCTATATACAGTATTATGTCATCAAAAATAATGATAACTTTACTTCTTTTCCAATTTGGATACCTTTTATTACTTATTTTTTCTGATTGCTGTGGCTAGGACTTTCAGTACTATGTTGAGTAAGAGTTGGAAATGAGTCATCCCTGCCTTGTTTTTGATCTTAAGTCGAATTGTGTTTTATTCTTTAAATCTACAATCCACTTTCTCTTGATTTCTTCTTTTCTTTACGTTTTTTTTACAGCAGGCCCCTTATCATTTCTTGCAGTACTGGTTTGGTTTCAATGAATTCTTTGAGTCTTTTTTTTTTTTTTTAATCTGGGAAGCTTTTTATTTCTCTATAAATTTTAAATGATAGTATTGTTAGGTAAAGTAGTCTTGCTTGTAGGTTCTTATTTTGCATCACTTTGAATATTTCTTGCCAGTCCCTTCCAGCCCCAAGTGTTTCTGTTGAGAAATCAGATGACATCCTTATGGGGGCTCCTCTATAGGTAATTAACTGCTTTTCTCTTGCAGCTTTTAGTATTCTTTCTTTGTCTCTTAACTTTTGCATTTTAATTATGATGTGTCTTGGTGTACACCTCCTTGGGTTCCTCTGTAATGGAATGCTCTGTGCTTCTTAGACTTGTGAGACTTTTTCCTTCATCAATTTAGGAAAACTTTCAGCTATAATTTCTTCAAACATGTTCTCTATCCTTTGTTTATTCTCTTCTTCTTGAGGAATCCCTACGATACTGATATTGTTCCTCCTCATGTTGTCACTGAGGTCTCTTAGAGTTTCCTCAGTCTTTCTGAGCCTCTTTCCTTTTGCTTCTCTGCTTCTGGGCATTTATCTTGTCCTCTAAATTCCTGATTCAATCTTCTGCTTCATCCAGCCTACTGTTGATTACTTCTAGTGAAGTCTTCATTTCTAATATTGTATTTGTCATTCTGTACTGGTCCTCTTTTATAATTTCAATGTCCTTTTTTATTCATTTTAATGGGGTGACATTAATCAATCAGGTTACAAAGGTTCAGAGAAAACATGTCCAGGTTAGTTTGACATTTGATTATGTTGCATACCCATCACCCAAAGTCACATAGTCTTCTGTCACCTTGTATCTGGTTTTCTTTGTGCCCCTCCTCTCCCTTCACCACCCCCTTCCCCTCCCCACTCCCGATACCCACCACACTCTTGTCCATGTCTCTTAGTCTCGTTTTTATGTCCCACCTATGTATGGAATCATGCAGTTCTTGTTTTTTTCTGATTCACATATTTCACTCCATATAATGTTATCAAGATCCAACCATTTTGTTGTAAATGATTCGATGTCATCATTTCTTATGGCTGAGTATTATTCCATAGTGTATATGTGCCACATCTTCTTTATCCAGTTATCTATTGAAGGGCTTTTTGGTTGTTTCCATACCTTGGCCACTGTGAACAATGCTGCAATGAACATAGGGCTGCATATGTCTTTATGTATCAATGTTTCTGAGTTTTTGGGGTATATACCCAGTAGAGGAATTGCTGGATCATAAGGTAGTTCTATTTTCAGTTTTTTGAGGAACCACCATACTTTCTTCCATAATGGTTGTACTACTTTACATTCCCATCAACAGTGAATGAGGGTTCCTTTTTTTCCACACCCTCTCCAACATTTGCTGTTACCTGTCTTGTTGATAATAGCTAATCTAACAGCTGTGAGGTAGTATCTCATTGTAGTTTTGATCTGTATTTCTCTAATAACTAATAAAGATGAGCATCTTTTCATGTATCTGTTGGTCATTTGTATTTCTTCCTGGGAGAAGTGTCTGTTCATGTCCTCTTCCCATTTTTTTTATAGGATTGTTTGTTTGTTTGTTTGTTTGTTGTTGAGTTTTATGAGTTCTTTGTATATTTTGGATATTAGGCCCTTATCTGAGCTGTTGTTTGAAATTATCATTTCCCATTTAGTTGGCTGTCTGTTTATTTTGTTTTCAGTTTCTCTTGCTGAGCAAAAACTTCTTAGTCTGATGTAGTCTCATTCATTTATCTTTGCCTTCACTTACCTTGCCTTTGGAGTCAAATTCATAAAATGCTCTTTAAAACCAAGGTCCATGAGTTTAGTACCTATGTCTTCTTTTATGCACTTTATTGTTTCAGGTCTTATATTTAGTTCTTCAATCCATTTTGAATTAATTTTAGTACAAAGGGACAAACTGTAGTCGAGTTTCATTCTTTTGCATGTGGCTTTCCAGTTTTCCCAGCACCATTTGTTGAAGAGGCTTTCTTTTCTCCATTGTGTGTTGTTGGCCCCTTAATCAAAAATTATTTGACCATATATATGTGGTTTTATTTCTGGACTTTCTATTCTGTTCCATTGGCCTGAGTGTCTATTTTTCTGCCAATACCATGCTGTTTTGATTGTCGTGGCTCTATAATATAGTTTGAAGTCAGGTATTGTAATGCCCCCAGCTTTGTTCTTTTTCCTTAGGATTTCTTTGGCTATTTGGGGTTTTTTATAGTTCCATATAAATGTTATCGTTTTTTGTTCCATTTCTTTAAAAATAACATTGGGGTTTTGATGGGAATTGCATTAAATTTGTATATTGCTTTGGGTAATATGGCCATTTTGATTATATTTATTCTTCCTATCCAAGAACAAGGAATATTTTTTCATCTCATTGTATCTTTTTTGATTTTCCTTAACAAAGCTTTGTAGTTTTTGTTATATAGGTCCTTTACATTCTTTGTTATGTTTATTCCTAGGTATTTTATTTTTGTTGTTGCAATCGTGAAGGGGATTATTTTTTTTAAGTTTGGTTTCTAATGTTTAATTGTTGGCATATAGAAAAGCTATGGACTTTTGTATATTAATTTTGTATCCTGCAACCTTACTGTATTGGTTTATTATTTCTAGTAATCTTTTTGTGGAGTTTTTGGGGTTATCGATGTATAGGATCATATCATCTGCAAAAAGTGATACCTTTACTTCTTCTTTTTCGATATGGATGCCTTTTATTTCTTTATCTTGTCTGATTGCTCTGGCTATAACTTCTACCACCACGTTAAATAAGAGTGGAGAGAGTGGTATGTACCACATCTTCTTTATCCATTCATCTATTGAAGGGCTTTTTGGTTGTTTCCATGTCTTGGTCACTATGAATAATGCTGCAATGAACATGTGGTTGCATGTGTCTCTACTTACCAGTGTTTTTTAGTTATGGGGGTATATTCCCAGTAGAGTTCATCTTCATTAGCTATTAGAGAAATGCAAAACAAAACTACAATGAGATAGAACCTCACACCTGTTAGATTAGCTGTTATCAACAAGACAGATAATAACAAATGTTAGAGAGGCTGTGGAGAGCAATGCCCAATTTGACGCTTGCTATTTTTTTGCTTAGGTTCTCATTGTGACCATCCATTGGTACTCTAAGACTGTTAAGCATCCTAAAAATTAATATTTTAAACTCTGCATTTAATAGTTTGGTTACTTCCATTTAAGTTAGTTCTTTTTCTGAACATTACAGTTGTTGATTCATTTGTGTCATATATATTTTTTTTTGCCTATTTTGTCTGTGTATTAGGTAGCACTGTCTGACTTTGGAATCTATTGTGATGTCTTTATAAGAAAGATGGCTCAGTGCTACTGATGTCCAGGCCACCTGACTTCCTTGCTCTAACAATGCATCTTCAAAGTAGTATCCCCCCCTGTTGTATTTGAGAATTAAATGCAGTTGACCCTTTTGTGGGTGCTGTTATACTTTCTGGCAGGCTGGCTCTATTTGTCAGCCTTGATCATGTATGTTAGACAATGTACCATGTCTGTCTTGTTGGGCATATTTATTGTCCACAGCATCTGGTGCCTGCTGGACTTCTCCTTTGGGCATGCTGCCTGTGTAGTTAGCTGAGTCTAGGATTATTTTTCTCTGCCACCGACTACTGGTTGTGTTGGTTCTGTCTTCTTGGGTTGGCATCAGTCATTGTTTGTAACCTCCTGTGGATTACCTTTCTGGAGCTACTGCTCTGTTTTCTGTCTGTATCTTCATTTCCTATGCCTGAGTAGAGTGGGAGGGGCCAACCTATGTATAAGGATCAGCTTCCTCCTGCTTAGAGATGACAGCAGCTCCATAAAAGCCTCAAATTCTGTATGATTTGCTTCCACTTTTCAGCTCTTCCACCTCTTCTTGCAGCTGCCTGTTCTTCCCACAGAGTCTTCTGTAGAAAGACTATAGTGTGGGCTTAGTCCAGCCTCAGCCCACCAACTCCTCTACAGGATGCGAGGTTGGTGAGTTAGGGCAACTGAGGTTGGAGATGTTAGTGTGACCACCTACTTCAGGGGTCTCTTGGTCAGTATCTCACTATGGGGAATGTGGCCCCTACTCCAGAGCCTAACCCCTCAACCACTGCTGGATACTCCCCAGCAAGGTGAGCAGCAGGTTCAGATTGATTGGGGATGACAGTCCCTTCTGCAGAATTTCTTCCAGCTGATGAGACCCTGGTCTCAGGAAAATTGAGAGTCCTTTCCTTGGGCTGACTCTGCCCTCCAGAAAGTGGATAAATCCTCTACTGGACTTGACAATAGGCTTGTGAGAACCCACACTTTAAATGTCCATGCTCTAAGATGCTCTGTACCTTCCCCCTATGGAACCTAGACAAGCACGGCAAAATATCCAGTACCTAATCAAGCTGACTGTGAAGTTTCACCCTGTCCAGTGCACATGAGCTGCTGTGCTGTTGCTGATCACAGAAAGCAGTACTTGCCACAGCTGAGCCAGGTGTGAGAAACCCATCCATCAGACACCCCACTAGCAAGGGTTGTTAGGTACTAAACCAATGTTCTCTGCAGCTGGCCACTGAATGTGCTGGCCCTGCACCTGCCTGGAGAGAACCCAGCACAGACCAATGGGGAACATGGCCCATGAGTGGCCCTCAGCAACCTTCTTGGAGCTACAAGCAATCCAGATTTTGTGGCTGCCTTTGCTGGGTCAAGATATAGCTGGAAATACTAACCTGAACACCTAGTCTGGCTTTTAACTACACCTGACCTGAGAAAAGGTCTGCAAAAGGCAAGGAACCATGAGCCCCAACTCCTGCAGCCTTTGTCTGCTGGCTGCTTGTTAGGCTTGGCCACTAAAAAACCTCTGCTAGAACCTAGAACCTGGGGAATTAGGAAAGGCAGTGGATGTGTCTTGGCCCCAGATGTCAATCTGTCCAGACTTTTTTTCACAGAACTCAGTCAAGTATGGCCCAAGGAATCTGGTGGTGTGGCCTCTGAGACGCAGAGATGTGGTCTTCCCACAGTTCAGAAAGTCTACTGAATCTCCCACGAGGCAGAAACACAAGTCATACACTTAAGAGAATGTGGGGGAGACTCCAGCCTCAGGAAACACCGGAAAATTGAGTCACCTCCAGCTTTCTGGCTTAATTTGCAAAAAGACCCAGTCTCTATGGGGTGGGGCTGGAAAGACTCCAGAGGGCATGAACTTGCTTTCCCTCAGGCTGATGTCACACAGAGGGGACTTTACCACCCAAAAAACCAGAGACTGTGGTATTGTCAAATGACTCAGCACAGGGGTCTTAGTGGCCATCCCTCATGGTATCTCTCCCTAGACTTCCAACTCCACACTCTCCTCACACAACTCTAGTTCTCTCAGCTCTCTTTCGACTGGAGTCCTGGGTAAATGGCTGTGAATAAGACTTTCTTTGCTGGCCTTTTAAGATAGAAGCTGTGTCTCTGGAGCTCTTGTTCCTTTCTCAGGGACATAAACCTTGGCTCTTTCACAACCGAATGCTATGTAACCATTTCTTCTAAGATCTGGGGCTCTAGACTGGGGCACCCAACATGGAGCTGAGAACCCTCCCTTCTCAGGGCAAACCTCCCCACAGTAGCAGTCCCTCAGGAACCTCCATTCCTACCTGCTCCTGGGAGCAGAACAGCCCTTTCCATGTCTATGCTCTTCTTACCAGTCTCGTTGTGGTTTCTTCTGTGATCCTTGGTTATAGACTCCTTATTGTTTAGTACAAAGTTTGTTTTTCAAGATGATTTTTCTTAATTTAAATTGTGTTCCAAGGTAGTCCTGGTAGTTGGCAGTTGGAACGTCCTCCTACTCCATTGCCATCTTGAAATCTCCCCACTCTCTTTGCCTTTATTCAACATAGTTTTGGAGGTATTAGCCAGATTGATCAGCAAGAGAAAGAAATAAAAGGCAGAAATAAAAGGCATCCAAATTTGGAAAGCTAAAATAAAGTTATCACTTTTTGTTGAAGACATCATCCTGTATATAAAAAACCCCAAAGACTCCACCAAAAAAACTATTAGAAACAATAAACCAATATAGTAAATTCACAGGATACAAAATCAATATACAAAACTCTTCTACTTTTCTGTATGCCAACAATGAAACTTTGGAAAATGAACTACAAAAAACAACAACAACAAAAACACAAAAAAATTCCTTTCACAATTTTAACAAAAAAAAATAAAGTACCTAGGAAAAAACTTACAAAGGACGTGAAGGACCTTTATAATCAAGACTACAAAACATTATTAAAAGAAATTGAAAAAGACACAATGAAATGGAAAAATATTCCATGTTCATGAACTGGAAAAATCAACATAGTTAAAATGTACATATTACCCAAAGCAATATACAAATTTAATGCAATCCCTATCAAAATCTCAATGTGAATTTTTAAAGAAATAAAACAAAAAATTACCAGGTTGGTATGAAATCATAAAAAGCACTGAGTAGCCAAGGCAATCCTGAGGAAAAAGAATGAAGCTGGAGGTAGCACATTACCTGGCTTCAAATTATACTATATAGCCACAATAATGAAAACTGTATGGTATTGACAAAAAAAAACAAAAAACAAACAAACAAACAAACAAAAACAGACATACAGACCAGTGGAACAAAATTGGGGGTCCAGAAATAAAAGCACATATATATGGCCAAATCATCTTCAACAAAGGAACCAAAACCACACAATGGAGTAAAGAAAGTTTCTTCAATAAATGGTGTTGGGAAAATTAGAAAAACGCATGCAAAAGAAAAAAATTTGACTCCAGTTTGTCTCCCTAAACAAAAATTAATTCAAAGTGGATCAAAGACCTAAATATAAGACATGAAACTATAAATTACATAGAATAAAACATAGGTACTAAGCTCATGAAACTTGGCTTTAGAGAAGAATTTATGAATTTGATCCCAAAGGCAAGGGAAGCAAATGCTAAGATAAATAAATGAGAGTATATCAAACTAAAAAGCTTGTGCACAGCAAAAGAAACTGGCAAATAAAACAAGTATGCAGCCAATTAAATGGGAGATAATATTTGCAAACAACAGCTCCAATAAGTGCTTAATACCCAAAATATATAAAGAATTCACAAATCTCAGTAAAAAAACAAGCAAAGAATCCAATTAAAAAATTGAGGAGAGACCTGGCCAGGCGGTGGCACAGTGGATAGAGTGTCGGACTGGGATGTGGAGAACCTAGGTTCGAGACCTCAGGGTCGCCAGCTTGAACGCAGGCTCATCTGGTTTGAGCAAAACTCACCAGCTTGGACCCAAGGTCGCTGGCTCGAGCAAGGGATTACTCAGTCTGCTGTAGCCCCACTGTTGTACTTGAAATTTAAATCATATTTCCAAATTTACAGAGTACTTTTCTGTTTTCAAAGAAATTTATCATTTTACTTGTTGTGAAGTATATATAACAAGAATTTACCATTTTAAGTGTATATTGTAAAGGTATTAAATACATCAAAATTGATGTGCAACCATCACTATCATTCATTTTCAGAAATCTTTTCAACTTGCAAAACTGAAACTCGGTAGCCATAAACAATAACTCCCTATTCCCTCCTCCCCAGTTTCCAGTAATCTCTACTTTCTACCTCTATGAATTTGACTACTCTAGGTATCTCATATAGGTGGAATCATAAAGCATTTGTTCTTTTTGGGACTGACTTGCTTTACTTAGTATAATGTCCTTAAAGTTAATTTACACTATAGCATGTAAAAATTGTCTTCCTTTTATTTCATTGTATGTAATACCACATTTGGTTTATGCATTTATTCATTTATCCATCTACTGATACTTGTTTTCCTTCCACTTTTTGGCTACTATAGATAATGTCACTATAAACATATGTGTACAAATACCTCTTCAAGGCACTGCTTTTAACTCTTTGGAATATATATCCAGAGTAGAATGGTTGTAGCATGTGGAAGCTGTTTTTTTTTAAACATTTTTAAGAACTGCCATACTGTTTTCCTTAGTGACTGCACAGTTTTACAATCCTACCAATAGTGCACAAGTGGTCTAATTTCTCCACATCCTTGCCAAGATTCATTATTTTTCTGATTTTTTTAAAGTAGCCATCCTATTGGGTATGAAATGGTACTACATTTTGGTTTCTATTTGAATTTTCTTAATGATTAATGATGTTAAGCATCTTTTTATATACTTATTGTCCATTTATATATATATATTTATAGAATTGTCTATTCAAATCTTTTGCCCATTTTTCTATGTATGTGTATTATTGAGCTGTAGGAGTTCTTTACATAATCTGGATACTAATCACTAATTAGATATTCAAATAATGTTTTTATCCTTGACATAAGCATTTGGAAGTGAGTTAGGGCATGATTTATAATTATTTCAATGTTATAGATGAGGGAACTAAGGCTGAGAGATGAGTACTGATATCTCAAGGTCAAATAATAAGTCTAGATATATAGCCAAGGCCAGAAATAAGTCTGCTATTTTGATGATCCTAGAATTCAGATCTTGAAGGAATCCTCAAGACCAATTAATCTGAGTACTTGTTGTTGCAGACCAAATATTGAGGCTCAGAAAGCAGGAGGTATTTACCAAAGGTTGAACAGTGAGTTTGTTATAGATAATGGTATATGATCCAGCTTTCCTGACTCCAAGTTTGGTAGCCTCTGCATTCCCCCTGTAGCAGAGAGCAATTTTGCACAGTTGTAAAGGCTGTATGTGTTGTCTACCTCTTAAGAAAATGCTAATTTCCTTCAAAGACTCCATCATCTAAAGATGAAGACTAGTGATGAAACTTGCAGGGTCATCTGCATTTCTCAGACTGTGAATGACAGCAACTTAGCTATTGAAGGTATCAGATTAAAAAGAACCAATGCTAAGAGTTTGGGGGGACCTGAATTTTAACCATTGTCAATAGGGGTAAATAAGCACCTGCAGAGTCCATGCTGGCTCTTCCATACACATTTGCAGATCTGCTTGCCTGTCACATTTTGCAATAAATCACCAAACACCCAAGGAATTTTAAAATGCCAAGGAGGAGACATGTTCCAGAAGAACTTTGCCACTATTTTAAAAGACACTTTTTCCCATGTTGTGACCACTGTGAATAATTCTGCAATGAACAACAGGGTGCATGTGTCTTTACCTACCAATGTTTTCAAGTTTTGAGGAGTAGATACCCATTAGAGGGATTGCTGGGTTATATGGTAATCTTATTCTTAATTTTTGGAGGATCTACTATACTTTTGATAAGAGGATTGGATAAAAAAGATGTGGTTCCTATATAACAACATAATACTACTTAACCATAAGAAATAATGACATAGTGACACTTACAACCTTGAGAACATTATACTGAGTGAAATAAGTCAATCAGAAAAAGATAAGAACTATATGATTTCACACATAGGTGGGATATAAAACTGAGACTCACGGACTTAGAGAAAAGGGAGGGGGACATGGGAAGGGGGAAGGGTGGAGGAAGGGAGTAAAGAGGGACAAATCTATGGTGACAGAAAATGATTTGACTTTGGGTGATGGTTATACCACATAATCAACAATTCAAATGCTATAGAAATGTTTACCTGAAACTTATGTACTCTTATTGATCAATGTCACCCTCTTAAATTTAATTTTCTAAATAAAATTTTAAAGAAAACCATTTTTTCCACTGATGCAGAGTCTTCTAGTCTTCAAAGGGCTTTTACGTATCCACAAGCTTCACAATAGCCCTATGAAGCTGCTTTATTACCCCATCTTAAAAATGATGAAACATGGTCCATTTAGTTCAAATGACTTTCTTGAGGTCACATAGCAAGGAAGCTGTACCAAATTAGTCTGACTCTGAAGTCTGTGCCATCATCACTGTCTTTGCTAATGTCTATGGAGGGGATGAAGGTAGTGTATAGTATGAGCTAACTTTCAAGAGATTACATATGGTTTCAAATATCCAGGGTTGTTTTTTTTAAAGTGCTTTGTTTTAGTGGCCTGAAAGCTTGATGCCACATGCCAAACATTAAACAACATTTTGTTTACAACAATGGTTCTCAAAGTGTGGCCTCTTGAACCAGCAGCAGCATTCTGGGAGCTTGTTGAAATACAAATTTCTTACCCTTACCCCACATATAATGAATCAAATTACCTAAGAGTATACCCCAGAAATCTGTATTTAACAAGCCATCCAGGGAATTCTAATGCATATTAAGATACACCTAATAAAAGTGGTAACTTTGCCTGAATTTTCCTGAAAAATATAAAGTCATCTGCTTCACTTTGTCTGTACAGATGTTGTCCAGGCAGCCAATTACGCCCCAGTTTTTCTATCTGTAAAATAGGAAGTGGTATACTTCATTGTAATGTCTTGGATTTATAATGAGGAAAACCAAAGCTTGAGTATAATGGTGAGAGTATAAAATGTAGAGGCAGGCAAACCAGGTTTGACTCTTACTTTTTATTTGTGAGATGCTCCTTTTCTTATCTCAGTTTCTTTACCTGCAAAGGGAAAGAGTCATCCCTCTCATAGGCCTATTTTGAAGCTGAAAGAATATAATGAAAGTGAATTTTTAAAAACAGTGTGGGTTATCATTCAGTGCATTCAAAAAGTCAGATTCTATGATGTAACTTTTCTACTTCCCAGAGGATGGTTACCTATACTACTGTCTAAAGCAGAAACACCATGGTATAACCTAAACAATCAGTATACATCCATGCCAAGTCCCTTCCAGTATCTGCTCAATTGTTCAACCACAGAGCAAAATGCTGTGCCAGTCTTATATTATGATCCATGCTTAAACCATATTTCCTTCCAAGATAAATTGTTTCTAAAGCCTATGTTGCCAACATTATATCAAATGACCCCTTGTTGGCTGAATCTGACTCAAGGGCAATCAATTTTTGATCTTTTGGTCAAGCCTAGAACTTATAACTTGTTTGGCTTGTCACAAAAAAAAAGTAAACTGAGAAAAGCAGATTCTCATTATGACTCTCATATTTGAACTAGGAAATATAAAAAATGAGTGAGCAATTAGTAGTAGAGGTTATAACTGAAAGTCATCAGGTTGAGTTGGAACAGGAGTGGTTACAGTATACTGTGTTTAAGCTGCGGTTATGAGGGAGTCAGTTGACAAGGGGACTAAAGGAAGTAAAGGGTAGCCAAATCACACTAATTTAAGGTCTGTTTATGAACTCTAGTTGTTGAGATCTCTTTAGCTTCTTAGGTTCACTTTTTCTTTGTCAGATCCCTATAGCCTGGCAGTAAATTCTCCTTTACTAAATGACTTCTGTTTCTGACTAAAACAATCACAAAACAGTTATTAGGCTTCTCTTTCTTCACACCTCTCCCTGCTCTCAAACCATAGTCCTGGGCATCATGCAGAATGAGATAGACAGATAAGGTTCATGCCAACTAGAAGCTTACAACAAATCAGGTTATATAACACTCAAAAGTGTTCTTTTGAATGCCTACTACATGTAATAAACTATGTCTACTGCCCTGGCCGGTTGGCTCAGCAGTAGAGCGCCGGCCTGGCATGCAGGAGTCCCAGGTTCAATTCCCGGCCAGGGCACACAGGAGAGGTGGCCATCTGCTTCTCCACCCCTCCCCCTCTCCTTCCTCTCTGTCTCTCTCTTCCCCTCCCGCAGCGAAGCTCCATTGGAGCAAGGATGGCCCAGGCGCTGGGGATGGCTCTGTGGCCTCTGCCTCAGGTGATAGAATGGCTCTGGATGCAACAGTGACGCCCCAGAGGGGCAGAGCATCGCCCCCTGGTGGGCATGCCGGGTGGATCCTGGTCTGGCGCATGCGGGAGTCTGTCTGCCTCCCCGTTTCAAGCTTTGGAAAAATGAAAAAACAAACAAACAAACAAACAAAAACTATGTCTACTACATGTAATAATGCCTGCTACATTTCCTACATCATCTCCTTTAATACCCAAGTATCTTCAAGAGATAGATTCCTCTTTTATAGATGAATAAATGAAGACTCTGAGAAAGGAACTAATTTGCTCCAGGTCAATACTTGAAATTGGTTTCTGGATGGAGTCATAGTTTAGGTGCTTTTTACTATACCTCACTTCCTTGATCAGTCTACTAGATCAGTACTTTCCAAATTTGGTTGATTATGGGAATGTCTAGGGATTCATTTTTAAAAAACATAGATGTTGTGTCCAACTCATATTTCTTCCTCTTCAATTTTTTTTTTCATTTTTCTGAAGCTGGAAACAGGGAGAGACAGTCAGACAGACTCCCGCATGCGCCCGACCGGGATCCACCCGGCACGCCCACCATGGGGCGATGCTCTGCCCACCAGGGGGCGATGCTCTGCCCATCCTGGGCGTCGCCATGTTGCAACCAGAGCCACTCTAGCGCCTGGGGCAGAGGCCAAGGAGCCATCCCCAGCGCCCGGGCCATCTTTGCTCCAATGGAGCCTTGGCTGTGGGAGGGGAAGAGAGAGACAGAGAGGAAAGCGCGGTGGAGGGGTGGAGAAGCAAATGGGCGCTTCTCCTGTGTGCCCTGGCTGGGAATCTAACCCGGGTCCTCTGCACGCTAGGCCGACGCTCTACCGCTGAGCCAACCGGCCAGGGCTTCCTCTTCAATTTTAACCTTATATCCAATATAGAGTTCAAACCTCTGGGTTTTTTTAAAAGCAGTTTCTTGGTGATTCTGATCAACCAATCTGACAACTACTATGTTTGAAAATCACTGTATTAGACTATCTTTAAGTGTAATGGAAGCTTACAATCACTCTTTAACCATTTCATGCTTTCTTATATTTATCTGAATAAAAGCACTGGTATCTTCTACTGGAGTTACTTGATGCAAAGGATTGAAAAAAGTCCAGGTCTGGTCACAAAGAGCCTTTGGATAATACTATTATTTTTCAAACAACTTTCATAGTTACATTAAAATACTTAAACCTGATCTAACTATCCCCATTTTATAATTGAGAGTACCAAGGTCTGAGAGGTTAAGTGACTTGACAAAAAACAAACAAACACAAAGCCAAAACTACAAATGTAGGTCCTGGAAGCCCATTGCTCTTTTTAATTGCTCTAAGGTATTTTTTTCTAGTTTGTAATTACAATTCTTTTCTCCCCACAGTCTACTTTCTATCCAACCTGTCCTCATTTCTTCCTAGTCCCAGACCTTTGAGCCCTAGATACTCTGCATAGCTTCACTAACATGTACTTGGCCTGTGGCCTCTGTTCCAACGAAATGCATGGGAAAGGATGCTGTGCAAACATGCCCCAGCACACCTGACTTAGCTGAATGGGGGAGGGAAACAAAACCTAAGAGTTTTAACCCTCCTCTGGGCCATACTAACAGCACATTCTAGGCAAAAATAAACCAACAATTTACAGAGGATGTAATTTTCAAAAGTGACAGAGGCCCTTATTTTCTCTGTCCACATGGTGTTTCCAATACAGAGAATTTTATTCTGTAACTTTACAGTTTTGTAAATAGGAATCCTAGATAGGATTGACCAACACTGGAAAATCAAAAAATTGTGTGTGGTTCAGTGAAAAAACACTAGCCTGGAGGTTAGCACACCAAATTTCAAATATCTTCCAACCATTGGGTATCACTTCTTCTACCTATATAAAGAAGACGTTGAGTGCCATCATTTCTAAGGTCCTTTTCAGCTTTGACATTATCATTCTATGCAATCAATTCTTTAGAGAATACTTGGAATGCCTATAAGACTTGGGCAGAGAGTTCAGCCTGGATTGTAATGTTTTGGGCATGAAATCTGGAGAATGTAGTCTATTTAAGCAAAACTTGATGTTTGTTTCTAAAGGCATTTGCCTCCGGTTTAATGTTTCAAAAAGAACAAAGTAAGTAGAAATTGAATTAGAAATTATAGTGAGGTTGTTTTTTTGTTTGTTTGTTGCTGTTTTTTGTCACTAGCAGGAAATTTGGACTCTGTGAATGATCTAATTAACTATCTGAATTATTCTGAGTTGAATTCCATTGTGGATCGCCCAAGTCTTTTCTATTTTTATTCATGAGTCTTCTCTCCTTTGTAGTAGATGGGAAGAATTGGGCACATGAAAGGTTGAGGTGAAAGGTGGAAAGTTACTCTAAGAAAAGATTGATCTTTTGTCCTTGGCAAGGGAAGTACTGAGAAATATTTATTTAAACATTTATTTGCTCATTAAACATTTCCTGTGCACCTACTGTATTCCAGGGCCAGTTCTAGGTACAGGGAATGCAGAGATAAATGAGGTACATAATGATTTGAAGCAATCATATGACCTTCCTGTTTTCCTGTTCTGGGTTACACAACTTATGCCTGGCATGGCCAAAATGCTGGTGTTGGACAGAATTGTGACCTTAAAGAAAGAGACAGACATGTGGTGAAGACAGATTTTTTTTTAGTTCTTGTATTCCACCAACTGGCATGAAAAGTCTAGAGTTCAAAAGGACCAGCTGGAACACATCAGCTGTCCACCAACAATATACCACATCCATCTGAAGGACCTCTCTTAACTTCTTGATCTTAAATGACTTATTCTAATAAAACAAAGAATATATCTCTAGTTCTTGATTTGTCTATTCTTCTCTCTTGGTAGGATTCCCTATTATCCATTCTGATTGATTTTTCAGAAAGAAAGAAAGAAAGAAAGAAAGAAAGAAAGAAAGAAAGAAAGAAAGAAAGAAAGAAAGAAAGAGAAATAGAGAGAGAAAGAAAGAAAATAGAAAGAAAGAAAGAAAAAAAGAAAGAAAGAAAGAAAGAAAGAAAGAAAGAAAGAAAGAAAGGGAGGGAGGAAAGAGAAAGAAGAAAGGAAGAGAAAGAAAGAAAGAAAGAAAGAAAGAAAGAAAGAAAGAAAGAAAGAAAGAAAGAAAGAAAGAAAGAAAGAAAGGGAGGGAGGAAAGAGAAAGAAGAAAGGAAGAGAAAGAAAGAAAGAAAAAAGAAAGAAAGAAAGAAAGAAAGAAAGAAAGAAAGAAAGAAAGAAAGAAAGAAAGAAAGAAAGAAAGAAAGGGAGGGAGGGAGGGAGGAAAGAGAAAGAAGAAAGGAAGAGAAAGAAAGAAAGAAAGAAAGAAAGAAAGAAAGAAAGAAAGAAAGAAAGAAAGAAAGAAAGAAAGAAAGAAAGAAAGAAAGAGAGAGAGAGGGAAAGAAAGATGCGAGGGTGGGAAGGAGAGAGGGAGGGGGAGAGAGGGAGGGAGGGGGAGAGAGGGAGGGAGGGGGAGAGAGGGAGGAAAGAAGGAAGGAAGGAAGGAAGGAAGGAAGGAAGGAAGGAAGGAAGGAAGGAAGGAAGGAAGGAAGGAAGGAAGGACTATCTTTCTAAAAGATAAATACCTTAGCATCTCCCAGGTGAAAGCTGAGAAGAGCTCACAATGAGTAACTAAAAAGAAAGAGTCAACTCCCCAGAAGGCCGTATTTGAGATACTGGAACCATAGTCCATTCCTACCTAAAGAATCCTCTGCATAAAATTATTTTTGGTTATTACTGGGGGGCAGATATTGGTATATTATTATGAAAATGGGATCTAGGTAAACTGAGGAATGTAGACTGTAGGCATTTAAGGCTTTTTCTACTTATTTCTCCCAAGGTGGTCCATGGGCTTTCTGTTCTGTGATCAGAGATCAAAGATTTCTTCAGGTGTTATAACTCTAGAACTGAATGATACCAGAGTTTAAGGTCAGAATCATGGTCAGTCAGAACTCATCTCATTTCGTTCAATAAAAGGCAATAATTCAGATAACCTTCTGAGGAATTTGGGCCAATGTGATTTGTCTACAAGAATCATGCATATATACAGAATTAGGGTATTTAAAACTAGTGAAGCTTTCCTTATTGGCCTCTGTAGGTGATCACTTCTGCCTTTAACCCACCACTGCAAGGAGAATGTCAAAATGATTGGCCCTCTTTGATTTCACTAAACTGGCTTAACAATGAGAGTCTAAGACTGAGAAGAAGGATGGCTGAGACATGAGGAAGATTTTAATGCTGTAGTTAAACCACCAACTGAGCCTGACCAGGTGGTGGTACAGTGGATAGAGTGTCGGAGTGGGAAGCAGAGGGTCTACCTTCGAAACCTCGAGGTCTCCAACTTGAGTGCAGGCTCATCTGGCTTGAGCATGGAGTCACTGGCTTGAGCATGGAATCAAAGGCATGACCCCATGGTCAATGGCTTGAGCTCAAAGGTTGCTGGCTTGAAGCCCAAGGCTGCTGGCTTGAGCAAGGGGCCACTCACTCTGCTGTAGCCCCCTGGTCAAGGTACACATGAGAAAACAATGAATGAACAACTAAGGAGACTAAGTAGCAGGAAACAAAGAATTGATGCTTCTTACCTCTCTCCCTTCTGTCTGTCTATCCATATATGTCCCTCTATCTGTCTCTCTCTCTGTCTCTGTCACCAAAAAAAAAAAAAAAAACAACTGATATCTGTTCTTATATATTTATTATAGAAAAATATTATTTGTAGAGACGCAAAATGTGTCCTGCAAGGTTGACTTTGCTCTGTATGACCATCACAAGAAAACCAAGAACTTTCTAAATTCTGTGACAAGCTTCAGGCAAAAGCTGGCACACATATATTTCTTTCCTGTTCTTGGAGTTTTAGGAGCATGTTTATAGCCAGAAGCAAAGTGAGTCCCCTAGAGAATTTTCTAGTCCTCCCAGAAGCCTACTCCTGGGACACAGAAGCTGTTCTGTACAAGACTCAGACTGTACTAGAGGAAGCATCCCTCGATCTGTCAATTTTTCATTATTTTTTTGCCTGACCTATTAAAGAAAGGATCTAGCTAACAGAAAGTGTTTAACAAAGGGTAAGAGAAGGAAGATGTAACTTATTTTCACTTTAGGGTATCTATATAGAAGATATGGAGACTAAATAATTCCTCATGTCTTTTTTCTTAAGAGGAGGGGAGACAAAGAGACAGACTCCTGAATGTCCCTGACCAGGATCCACCCAGTAAGCCCTTCAGGTGACAACTATGACCTGCTAAATGGGGCCATTGCTCAGCAACTGAGCCACGATTAGCACCTAAGACAAAGGCTCCACAGAGCCATCCACAGTGTCCAAGGCCAATGCACTCAAATCAATCAAATCACAGCTATGGAAGGAGAGGAGAGGGGTGGAGGGAGAGAAAGGGGTGGAAAAGCAGATAGACACTTCTCTGTGCACTGTCCAGGAATGGAATCCAGGAAATACACATACCAGGCAGATACTCTATCACTGAGTCAACTGGCCAGGGCCCCTCATGTCTTTATTCTGTGTAAGTACCACAATTATATGGAGACACCAGCCCAAGTCCACCATTTTTCTAGGTCAAGACAACTGAGGCTGCAGTACCAATGCAATCTACTTCAGAAGAATGGTATAGAGCTAAATAGAATAGGAGGTTGCTGAATATACAGCAGCTGAGAGATGGAATGCAGCTTTTATTGTTCCTTACCAAAGATCCCAAATAGCCATCTATAACCTTTTTAAGTGACAGGGATCTGTTCCAGCTGCTCTACGATTTACTTTATTCCACAGCTTAGATCTTCTAATATGTAGAGCCACATCCAACATCCCACACTTCTCCTTTCACTCCAAATTTTTGTCCTCTTCATAAAACATAAATAAAATGAAGTAACTTTTTGTGTTGTTTGGTTCAGATCTAGATAGCAGAGCTTAAACCTTTCTTGCTCCCAAGTCTAGACCAGGCTTCCAATTTCTATCTCTATCAAACTCCACTTATGTATACCCACGCACACATCACTTGTCTCTCTTGACAGGCTAAAGGTCAAAAGTAAGCCTTGTTTAAAATTGAGGGAGTTAAGCAGGGTCTTGTAGGGGAAAGAACTCAACTGAAATCAGAAGATTTGAGTTTCAAAGTTAATCGCTGCTACTGACATGTTATAGGACCTTGGCAAATCACTTTA
This sequence comes from Saccopteryx leptura, assembly GCF_036850995.1. NCBI lineage: Eukaryota > Metazoa > Chordata > Mammalia > Chiroptera > Emballonuridae > Saccopteryx > Saccopteryx leptura. The sequence continues at coordinate 69,316,513 of NC_089516.1, read as the reverse complement.
CTTCTATGACCATCAATTTTTAATTTTTAAAATAAAGGTACATATTTCTTACCTTCTCACTGCCAAGTTTTTACAAATGATAAGTCTGTAAACAGTGTAACACTGGAAATAGGAGCTATTAGAGCAGCGGTTCTCAACCTGTGGGTCTCAACCCCAGCAGGGGTCGAACAACCAAAACACAGGGGTCGCCTAAAGCCATCAGAAATACATATTTTATTTAAAAATGTGTTGTATAATAAATATCTATTTTCCGATGGTTTTAGGCAACCCCTGTGTTTTGGTCGTTCGACCCCGCTGGGGTCGTGACCCACAGGTTGAGAACCGCTGTATTAGAGGTTGAGGCCTAATAGTTGGAATGGGAATTCCACTTCTTGCATCTCTTCAGAGTCAGATCATCACAATAATTATCTGACTACTAAAAAGAGCTTTCCTCACCTAAATGCACTGGGATATGAGTCACTAGGGAGGAATTGCAGATATGCGCCCTGGAGTATCCTCAGGATAAATATCAGTATGAGGATTTTAAAATACATGTGTTTGAGAGTCAGTTCTGTGGCCAAGTTACTATTATGAGTTTGAACATAACATTAATTCCAAAAATAATAGCAGCTACAACTTACCAAGCACTTCTGTTAGGGTGGACATGAGCTAAATGCTCTACTGTGTGCATTAAATCATTTAATTCTCATGACATCCTATGAGAGGGACTTTTTTAATCTTTTTTTATATATATTAATGAGAAAGCCAAGGCACAGATAATTCTCTCAATACATAGAACACCTGGAATATGAACCTTGGACATTTTAACACAAAATGCATAGTGTTAAGCTTTTGTAATACTACACCGAGAATCTGAAAGGTTGCTAAAGGACTTCCAGTTTCAATACCTTAAAGTTCTGTTCTTCTGTATTCAGAAACACAGGGGGGAATCAATGCGTAATCATTTGCAACAGTGATGGGGTAGAATTGTTATGTGATTTCCCTCCAAACTCATCCATTGTGGTAGCAATAGTGAAAAGGGCAAAGAAATTTATGGAAATCAATTTCTTTATCAAATATTTACATAATATTTTTATACCTCAGGCACTTTTTTGAGTACTTTACAGATTTTAAATAACTTAATCCTCATTACTACCTTCAAAATTGTGATACAACAAATGTCTAGTATCATTCAAATTGAAATTAGCAGAACAAAGATTCAAATCCAAACAGTTTGGCTTTAGGATTTGTGCTCTTAACCACTATGGCACACCACCTGTCCACTTAGTAGCTACCATATGGCAAGCATACGCACTCTGCTAGATGATTTCCTTAAGTCATCCTTCACAATGTTATGCTTCCTACATATTGTTCATTGACAGACTCTCTAAGCCTTAAAGTGTGTTTAGAAGACTTGGACTCTAATGCTAGCTTTGCTTCAAAATTTCCATGTTATCTTGGACAATTACTTCCCTTTTCCCTCTTTGGGCCTTTTTTTTTTCATCTGCCAAATTAAGAGCATGGACCAGATGGTCTCTGCCTTTCTAGGCTTTTTAGCATGATTACAGAGTTTATGCACATTTGGTTGGTAAAATTAGAGTTCTTTTTTTATGTCATCTTTTATGATCTCACCTTTTGACTAAGGGTTCACTCTTATCAAAGGGAAATGTTAAGACCTGGCCACACTTCTGAAAATGACTATTTTCTGTATTTACCAGGTCACTTGAGCCTGATAACTACAATCTACACTTCTACAGTGAACTAAGCCCACTTTCACTTCAGCAACTCTGCTGTCACGATTCCTGGCAGTTATCTCCCCAAATCTCTACACTAACTCATCTTACAAAACCCAGCTCAAAAATCAGTTTCAATAGGAAGCCTTTAAGTCCTCCCTGACCACCCTCTTCCTAAACACAATCAGAATTTGACTCCTGATTATGCATTTGCTGGTGTGATTTCCCTGAGGTACAGTATCTTTTCTATTCCTACTTCCTTACCACAGACCTACCACAATGCCTGGCAGATGACCAGCTAATTCAGTAAGGATTTATTTAAAAGGACCAAAGAAGAACTTTTAAATACCATCATGGCACTAACTCATGGTCTAAGAGGGTCTAATAGAAACAAAAACCATCTTTTCTGCCTTCCAAATAAGAAGTTCCTCAAGACTACATTCTTATTTCATCGGGTTCTCTGAAGTAAGAAAGAAACACTCCATGACATCTCCTCCTACAAATATTTGCATGGCTTGGGCTCAAGCAGTCAAACTTATTCCTACATAAATTTGTCTCACTTTCTGCAGGAAAAACTGGTGTAGTCTGAGTTTGGAGCAAGGTGTGTTCTTAGAGAATCTTCAAGGCACTTGGGGCTGGTTTGGAAACTTTATTCTAGCTCCCAAGATTTCTTGTGGCTCTTAACTCTGCATTCAAAGTGGTGAAACTAGCTACATAGTCTTTCTACAGCTATTGTAGTGCAAGATACAACATACGTGGTATGAAGATATTTAATTGATTTTAGTAATGCAAAGAAAGTGAAAACATTACAGAGATTACATGAATGGAGACAATGTTGAGAAAGCCTGATTCTCTATACAATTAATGAAAAAACGGGTATTGATCCAAATTCTATTTTTTTAAAGAAAAATGTTTTATTTTTAATTTTTCAGTAGAAACAAAAAGAAGTTTTTATTTCTTTTATTTTTAACATATTTTTATTATTAATTTTAATGGGGTGACATTGATAACTCAGGGTACATATGTTCAGAGAAAACATCTCCAGGTTATTTTGACATTTGATTATGTTGCATTCCCATCACCCAAAGTCAAGTTGTCTTACCTCAACTCCTATCTGGTTTTCTTTGTGCCCCTCCCCCATAACCACCACCCTCTTGTCCATGTCTCTGAGTCTCATTTATATGTCCCACCTAAGTATGGAATCATATACTTATTAGTTTTTTCTGATTTACTTATTTCACTCAGTATAATGTATTAAAGCTCCATCCATATTGTTGTAAATGATCCTATGTCATCATTTCATATGGCTGAGAAGTATTCCATAGTATATATGTACCAAGGTTTTTAATCCACTCATCCACTGACGGACACATGGGCTGTTTCCAGATCTTCACTATTGTGAACAATGCTGCCATAAACATGGGGGTGCATTTCTCCTTTTGAAACAGTGCTATAGTGTTTTGGGGGTATATTCCTAAAAGTGGCAGAGCTGGGTCAAAAAGCAATTTGATTTTTAATGTTTTGAGGAATCTCCATACTGTTTTCCACAGTGACTGCACCAGTCTGCATTCCCACCAGCAGTGCAGGAGGGTTCCCTTTTCTCCACATCCTCGCCAGCACTTATTCTGTGTTGTTTGTTGATGAGCGCCATTCTGACAGGTGTAAAGGGATATCTCATTGTGGTTTTAATTTGCATTTCTCTAATGATTAGTGATGTTGAGCATTTTTTCATATGCCTATTGGCCATCTGTATGTCCTCTTTGGAGAAGTGTCTATTCATTTCTTTTGCTCATTTTTTGATTGGATTGTTTGTCTTCTTGGTATTGAGTTTTACAAGTTTTTTATACATTTTGATTATTAACCTCTTATCAGACGTATTGTTGAATATGTATTCCCTTTGTGTAGTTTGCCTTTTTATTCTGTTCTTATTGTGTTTAGCTCCACAAAAGCTTTTTAGTTTGATATAGTTCCATTTGTTTATCCTGTCTTTTATTTCACTTGCCCGTGGAGATAATTCGGCAAATATATTGCTGTGAGAGATGTCAGGGAGCTTACTGCCTATGTTTTCTTCTAAGATGCTTATGGTTTCATGGCTTACATTTAAATATTTTACCCATTTTGAGTTTATTTTTGTGAATGTGTAAGTTTGGTCTAGTTTCATTTTTTTGCAGTTAGCTGTCAAATTTTCCCCTGATTTATCAATGTCACTGCATTAAAATTAATAAAAAAATTTTTCAACACCATTTGTCAAAGAGTCTGTCTTTACTCAATTGTATGCTCTTACCTCCTTTATCAAATATCAGTTGTCCATAAAGGTGTGGGTTTATTTCCGGGTTCTCTGTTCTGTTCCATTGATCTATATGCCAGTTCTTATGCCAGTACCAGCCTGTTTTGAGTACAATGGCCTTGTAGTATGACTTGATATCAGGAAGTGTGATACCTCCCACTTTATTCTTCCTTTTCAAGATTGCTGAGACTATTCATGTTCTTTTTTGGTTCCATATAAATTTTTGGAATCTGTGTTCTATATGTTTGAAGTATGTCATTGGTATTTTAATTGGTATTGCATTGAATTTATAAACTGCTTTGGGTAATACAGATATTTTATTTATTTATTTATTTATTTATTTATTTATTGTATTTTTCCAAAGCTGGAAACGGGGATAGACAGTCAGACAGACTCCCGCATGCACCCGACCAGGATCCACCCGGCACGCCCACCAGGGGGCGACGCTCTGCCCACCAGGGGGCGATGCTCTGCCCCTCCAGGGCGTCGCTCTGTCGCGACCAGAGCCACTCTAGTGCCTGGGGCAGAGGCCAAGGAGCCATCCCCAGTGCCCCAGCCATCCTTGCTCCAATGGAGCCTCGCTGCACCAGGGGAAGAGAGAGACAGAGAGGAAGGAGAGGGGGAGGGGTGGAGAAGCAGATGGGCGCTTCTCCTGTGTGCCCTGGCTGGGAATCGAACCCGGGACTTCTGCACGCCAGGCTGATGCTCTACCACTGAGCCAACCAGCCAGGGACAATATAGATATTTTAATGATGTTTATTCTTCCTAACCATGAGCACGGTATATGCTTCCACTTGTTTGTATCTTCCTTGATTTTTTTATCAATGTTTCATAATTTTCCAAGTACAACTTTTTAATCTCCTTGGTTAAATTTACTCCTAGATACTTTATTTTTTTTGGTTGTAATAGTGAAGGGGAATGTTTCCTTAATTTCTCTTTCAGACAATTCACTGTTGGTGTATAAAAATGCCTCTAATTTTTTAGTATTAATTTTATATCCTGCCACCTTGCTGAATTCATTTATCAGGTCCAGTAGTGTTTTGACTGAGAATTTGAGGTTTTCTACATACAGTATCATATCATCTGCAAATAATGATAGTTTTATCTCTTCTTTTTCAATTTGGATGCCTTTTATTTCTCCTTCTTGTCTGATTCCTTTGGCTAGGACTTCCAGAACTATGTTGAATAACAGTGGTGAAAGAAGGTACCCCTACCTTGTTCCTGATCTTAAGAGGATTGCTTGTAATTTTTGCCCATTGAGGATGATGTTGGCTGTGGGTTTGTCATAGATGGCCTTTATCATGTTGAGGTATGTTTCCTGTATACCTAATTTGCTGAGAGTTTTGATCATGATTGGGTGCTGGATTTTATCAAATGCTTTTTCTGCATTTATTAAAAATTATCATATGGTTTTTCTATTTCCTTTTGTTTATGTGATGAATCACATTGATTGATTTGCAAATATTGTACCAGCCTTACCTCCTCAGAATAAATCCCACTTGATCATGGTGTATGATTTTTTTCATATATTGCTGGATCTAGTTTGCTAGTATTTTGTTAAGGTTTTAGCATCTATATTCATCAGGGATATTGTCCTATAATTTTCTTTCTTTGTGTAGTCTTTGACTGATTTTGACATCAGAATTATGATCGCCTCATAAAAGGAGCTGGGAAGTCTTTTTTCCTCTTGAATATTTTGAAATAGCTTGAGAAAATAGAAGTTAGTTCTTCTTTGAATTTTTGCTGCAATTCACTTCTGAAGCCATCAGGCCCAGGACTTTATTTGTTGGGAGTTTTTTGATAACTGTTTCTATCTCATTTGATATAATTGGTTTGTTTAGGTTTTCTGATTATTCTAGATTAATTTTTGGAAAATTATATGTTTCAAGAAATTTGTCCATATCATCTAGGTTGTCTACTTTTTTGGCATACATTCTTTATTGTATTTTCTTACAATATTTTGTATTTCTGTTGTGTCAGTTATTTCTCCACTCTCATTTCTAATTTTATTTATTTGAGTCCTCTCTCTTTTCTTGGTGAGTCTGGTAAAAGATTCATCGATCTTGTTTACCTTTTCATAGAACCAGCTCATGGTTTCATTGATCCTCTGTATTGTTTCTTTAGCCCCTATGTCATTTATTTCCACTCTATTTATTATTTTCTTCCTTCTATTACCTCTGGGCTTTCCTGCTGTTCTTTTTCTAGTTCTTTTAGATGCAGGGTCAAGTTGTTTATTTGACCTTTTTCTAGCTTCTTAAGGTATGCCTGTAGTGCTATGAACTTCTCTCTCAGGACTGCTTTTGCTGTGTCCCATAAATTTTGAGTTGACATATGCTCATTATCATTCAGTTTAAGTAATGTTTTTGTTTTTTCTTTGATCTTATTGTTACCCATTTTCTATTTAATAAAATGCTATTTAGTTTCCAAGTGTTTGAGTAATTTTCAGTTTTTCTGTTGTGGTTAATTTCTAGTTCCATGCCATTGTGATTGGAGAAAATGTTTGAAATGACTTCAATCTTCTTAAATTTGTTGAGACCGCTTTTGTGCCCTAAAATATGGTCTACCCTAGAAAAAGTACCATGAGCACTTGAAAAGAATGTATATTCTCCTGCTTTAGGGTGGAACATTCTGAAGTATCTACTAAATCGAGTTGATCTAGTGTGTCGTATAAGTCTGCTGTTTCTTTGTTAATTTTCTTTCTTGAGCATCTATCTAGTGATGTTAGTGGGGTACTGAAATCCCCTACTCTTATAGTATTGCTGTTGATCTCACCCTTTATATCCATCAAAGTCTGCTTTATATGTTTAGGTGTTCCTATATTAGGTGTGTAGATATTATAATAGTTATATCTTCCTGTTGGATTGTTCCCTTTATCATTATGTAGTGACCTTCCTTATCTCTTACTATAGCCTTTGTTTTAAAGTCCATTTTGTCTGATTTAAGTATTGTTGCCCTAGCTTTATTTTCATTTCCATTTGTTTAAAATATTTTTTTTCATTATTTTACCTTCAGTCTATGTGCATTCTTTGTTTTAAGGTGTGTCTCTTGTAGACAGCATATGTACGAGTCCTGTTTTCTTATCCATGCAGCTACCCTGTGTCTTCTGATCAGATCATTTAATCCATTTACATTTAAGGTTATTATTGATATGTAGTTGTTTATTGCCATTTTATTCTTTAAAGTTGTATTTCTGTTTTTCTATATTCTTTTCCCCCTTTGATCTGTTTACAACAAGCCCCTTAGCATTTCTTGTAGCATTGGTTTGGTTGTAATGAATTCCTTGAGTTTTTTTGTTTTGTTTTGTTTTGAAAGCTTTTTACTTCTCCTTCAATTTTAAACGATAGCTTTGCTGGTTAAAGTAGTCTTAGTTGTAGGCTCTTGTTCTGCATGACTTTGAATATTTCTTGCCATTCTCTTTTGGCCTCAAGTGTTTCTGTTGGGAAGTCAGATGTTATCCTTATGGGGGCTCCTTTGTAGGTGATATCCTTTTTTCTCTAGCAGCTTTTAATTATTTTCTCTTATCACTTAGTTTGGTATTTTAATTATGATGTGTCTTGGTGTAGATTTCTTTGAGTTTCTCTTTAATGGAGTTCTCTGTGTTTCTTGTACTTGTGAGAGTTTTTTCTGCATTAATTTAGGGAAGTTTTCAGCTATGACATTACTGAACAAAGTCTCTATCCTTTGTTCTTTCTCTTCTTCTTCAGGAACTTGTATGATGCAGATGTTATTTCTCTTCATGTTGTCACAGAGCTCTGTTAGAGTTTCCCCAGACTTTTTGAGTCTCTTTTCTTTTTTCTGCTCTGCTTCAGTGCCTTCATTTATCTTGTCCTCTAAATCACTGATTCGATCCTCAGCTTCATCCATCCTGTGTTTAATTCCTTCCATTGTGGTCTTCATTTCTGATATTTTATTTGTCATTTCTGACTGATTTTTTTTATTATTTTAATGTCCTTTTTATATTTGCTATCTCTTTATTTAGGTGTTTGTAATTACCATCTATTATTGTTTTAAGATCTTTAAGCATCCTAACAATCATTATTTTAAACTCTGCATCTGGTAATTTGGTTATATCTGACTCATTCAGGTCCTTTTCTGGAGATTTCTCTTGGTTCATTTGTGTTGCATTACTTTGTCTTCCCATTTTATCTGTGTATAAAAGGTTTTGGCCACTGAATTTCAATGGGTGTGGCCTCTGTTTTCCCTAAGTGTGGTCTGTCTGCAGTCCCGCCACCCCCTCTGCCACTGTTGCATAGCGTGTTGGGGTATGGGTGTTGCCGGTGCCAGCTTGCTAGAGCTGTTGCTGAGGTTTCTGCCTGTCATCCACCAGATGGGTTGTGATCACATGCCCAAGTCTACAAGCCTCTCCAGCCTCGGCCTTCTCCCCGCCCCTGAAGGTGGTGTTATGCGCCACGCCCAGGCCACAAGCCTCAGCACTGCAGGCAAGGGTGAACACCTTTGCTCAGCTGTGGGTCTCTGTTTGATTCCCTGTTTTGGCCCTGCCCTCGCAGGAGGAACCTGCTCACGGATCAGCTGCAAGCCACAGCTCAACGGGCCAGGAGGGGCTGCCCACCCATGCTCAGTCACAGGTTTCCACTTGTTCTGGGCTTTTGCTGCACTCCTGTGTCATACGGCAAGCCTTAGTTCCACAAGCCAAGTAAGGCTGCGCACCTGTGCGCCTTTGCTCAGTGGCAGGTCTCCATCCCTTCCAAAGCTCCTGTCCCTACCCTGCAGGTGGTATTGCAGGTGGGCCGGCAGCTGGTCCTGACCACTTTTGCATGTCTGCTCCACCCCTACTGGGTAAGACTGAGCTCACACCTAGGCCTCAGCTGTGGCTGGTAGGCTTCTGCCCTTGCCAACGGAACTGTGCCTCCACATTCCTGTCCTCCTGTGAGCCCTCAGCTATGTGGTTGGAGGTGCTGCAGCTCAGACTCTAACACTCCATACTTTAGTCCTGAAAGCTCCCTCTTTCTAGGTGACTCTGCTCTCAGTGCCACGAGAGAGCTTGTTTGGCTGGTGTCCTGCTTACATTTGCTTGTATTGCTGTTTCCAGGGGAAATATTTGCTTCCGTTTTGGGGAGTGACTCAGTCCAGGTGGTTAGGGTGGCTGTCCCTCAAAGTGTTTCTCCCTGTGCCTCCTAGATTACACTCTCTTCCCGCTGCTTCAGTCCTCTCTTCTCTTCCATCCCCCACAGCCCTAGTTGAGTGATTGTGAGAGGTTTTCTGCCCAGTCCCTTTAAGAAGAATCTTGGGTCTGAGAAATCTGTCTCTTTCTCACAAACAGTATCCTGACTTGTTTTGCAACTAAATACTGTTCATATGTATCTTTTAGGCTCTGGGGTAGCAGGCTGGGGCTTTGTTCCCGGACTAAGGACCCTCCCCTCTCTGCTAAACTTACTTCCCGCCATGTGAGTCTCTCCAGGCTGCCATTCACTCTGAGGAGCTGGGAAGCCCTCTCTGCATTTCTGCTTTTCCTACCAGTCTCAGTGTGGCTTCTTCAGTGTTCCTTGGTTGAAGTGTCCTCTTAGTTTAGTCCAAAGTTTGTTTTTCCAGAGGATGGTTCTTAAAATTAAGTTGTAATCCTCTTTGGTTCTGGGAGGTGGAAGTTGGTATGTCCGCCTACTCCATCCATCGCGATCTTGCCACTCTCTGATCCAAATTCTTAATCTTCAATTCTTCTAGCCTTCAGCTATACCCAAATATTTGACATATTTAAAGAACATATATTAAGCACTTACTATGTGGCAGAAACTTCATTATGAATTTTGAAGAGAGTGAACCTGAATAAGACACAGCCCCAGCCCTGGCTGGTTGGCTCAGCGTTAGAGCATCTGCCCAGTGTGTGGAAGTCCCAGGTTCGATTCCCGGCCAGTGCACACAGGAGAAGTGCCCATCTGCTTCTCCTACCTTTTCTCTCTCTTGCCTCTCTTTCTCTCTCTTTTTCTCCCACAGCAATGTTGGCCCAGGTATTGAGGACTGCTCCATGGCCTCTGCTTCAGGCACTAGAATGACTCCAGCCACAAAAAAGCAACACCCCAGATGGGCAAAGCATCTCCCCTTGGTGGGCATTCTGGGTGAATCCAGGTTGGGTGCATGCAAGAGTCTGTCTGCCTCCCCACTTCTAACTTCAGAAAAATACTGAAAAAAGAAGACACAGCCCCAACCTTAAAGTTTACTAGAGTCCTTTTTGAGTTTCTCTTATCAGATGACATGTATGGACTTGTGCACCCCCTTCTGTCATGGTACTTACCTATCAAGTGATGTGATATACTGCAGCCCTTCAAAATAGTAAAGTTCAAAGTCAAATTCAATCTGTGTCCATGTTAGCCATTGGAATTTTATTATTCCTGTAGATTTGTCGTCTTACTTTTTTTGTCAATGACTGAGTGTTTTTGGACTCACATAAGTATTCTGAATGTGTTTTCACTTTCTATGATATTCTTTTCCAGTGCATCTAATGAGGACATTATGATACAGTGAAATCAGCATTGAGTTTACACTCAGGAAACAGGGCCAGACTCTTAGTTCTGCAACTTATCACTTATGTGACCTTAGGCACGTCACTTTATAATGAGTTTCCATCTTATTTTTATAAAATTAGGGTTTGGTATTTACCTCAAAAAGATGATTCAAAGAGCTCGCATACACATACATATAATACTATATGTGACATTATAAATAATTCCCTGCACTTCTCCCCTCTTTCTCCTAACTCCTTATTTCTATTACATTTTGAGGAAGAGAGTAAACAAGATTTATCTGAACTTAAGGGTGAACTTGAAGTTAAATGTAAAACACTTTGTATATTGTAAGGTGCTACACACAAAAGAGTAACTACGTAACCATGATTCTTCAACACAAAATTTCTTTGCTCTTCCTGCTACCTCTTAGACTGTTACTTTTATAGTTCTTTTAGTTTTATTTTTTTCCATTTCTTCATTCTAAGGCCCATGATGGTGCTTGCTTCTTATGTTTATGCTTTTTTCCCACCCTGATTACTGATTTTGTCTTCTAGATTCAACTGTTAGTTCAACAGTTATAAATAAGGGCTGAGGCCTGCCTCACCAGAGTGCTAAGAATAGCCAAAGGTCCTGAATACCAAGCCAGGGAAAATGGCAAAGTACTTTGTCTTTTTTTAAGTGAGAGGAGGGGAGATAGAAAGACTCCTGCATGCACTCCAACTGGGATCCACCTAGCAATCCCATCTGGGGCCAATGCTCAGAACAACCAAGCCATCCTCAGCCCAGATCAATGTTCAAAGCAACTCAACCACTGGCTGAGAGAGAAGAAGAGAAAGAGAAGAGGGGGATGGATGGAAAGAGAATCAGTTGTTTGCTTGTCATATGTGCCCTAAGCAGGGATAAAACTCATGATATCTGCACACCAGGCTGATGCTCTATCCATTGAGCAACTGACAGGGCCACAAAATGCTTTGTTTTAATCATCAACATTACAACAAGTACAAATGGAAAAACTGGGTGGAGTTGCCTAAATAACTTGATGTGGAAAGAAAGGCCAGGATTTAGAGTCAGATATCCTGAGCTCAAGGCCCTCATCAACTCTGACATGTGTTATAACTATGATAACTGAAATTTGATACTGCATTACAGCTGAAAATGTTTTTACATACATTCTTTCATTGAGCCTCAGTTGGTTTCTCTATTCCAGTCTCAATGTTACAAAACTGCTAGCCAGAGTAAACTCCTTAAACACAAGTTAAGTCAGGTCACATTACGTTCTAAACCCTTTAATGGAAACCTACTACGGGTTAAATAAATTATGGTATATATATAAAAATAAAATAACATGCAGCTATAAAAACAAATTTTATATGTACTAAAATGCAATAAACTTCAAAATATAAGTAAAATAATAATAATGTGTATAACAGAGTATAGGGCATGCAATTATATTTTAAACAAGAAGTGACATTAAAATATTATTGTATAAGTATGTAAAGGAAACTGGTAAACTTGGAGGCAAACTGTCATATATTTTGTTTTTACTGTTTACATTTATTACTATATGCATGTTATCTTTTTTTTTTTTTTTGTATTTTTCTGAAGCTGGAAACGGGGAGAGACAGTCAGACAGACTCCCGCATGCGCCCAACAGGGATCCACCCAGCACGCCCACCAGGGGGCGATGCTCTGCCATCTCCGGAGCCTCGCTCTGTTGCGACCAGAGCCACTCTAGCGCCTGGGGCAGAGGCCAAGGAGCCATCCACAGCGCCCGGGCCATCTTTGCTCCAATGGAGCCTCGGCTGCGGGAGGGGAAGAGAGAGACAGAGAGGAAGGAGAGGGGGAGGGGTGGAGAAGCAGATGGGCGCTTCTCTTGTGTGCCCTGGCTGGGAATCGAACCCCTGGGACTTCTGCACGCCAGGCCGACGCTCTACCACTGAGCCAAACGGCCAGGGCTATATGCATGTTATCTTATATAAATTAAGAAAACAAAGAATACCAGAAGATTTTTATTATGTTTATGAGTAAGATTCAAACTCTTATATCTGTCTTTAAAATAATATGGCAATAAAAAATCTTTTGTACCTGATTTCAAATATTTTCTTTTGTATACTTTATACTCTGGGCAATTTAGATTTAGTCACTATTCATCTTATATATTTAAAAAATTCTAGCTTCCATATCTCCTTTCATGTATGACAATACGTCAGATGTCTGAAAACACAGATCATTTCCCCTTGGGTACTCTTTTAAAAGAGTTGTATCTCTTTAAACCATTTCTGACACCTAAGATCTAAGCTCCAGCACTTTCCCAAGTTGCTAACTCCTGCTGGAATGTGCTAGTTGATTCTTTATACTTCTTAAAATGTAGATCTCAGAACTGTACATTACACTTCTGTTTAAGCAGTTTAATATCACACTATTTTGCCCTGGCCGGTTGGCTCAGTGGTAGAGCGTCGGCCTGGCGTGCAGAAGTCCCGGGTTCGATTCCCGGCCAGGGCACACAGGAGAAGCGCCCATCTGCTTCTCCACCCCTCCCCCTCTCCTTCCTCTCTGTCTCTCTCTTCCCCTCCCGCAGCCGAGGCTCCATTGGAGCAAAGATGGCCCGGGCGCTGTGGATGGCTCCTTGGCCTCTGCCCCAGGCGCTAGAGTGGCTCTGGTCGCAACAGAGCGATGCCCCAGAGGGGCAGAGCATAGCCCCCTGGTGGGCAGAGTGTCGCCCCCTGGTGGGCATGCTGGGTGGATCCCGGTTGGACGCATGCAGGAGTCTGTCTGACTGTCTCTCCCCGTTTCCAGCTTCAGAAAAATAAATTTTAAAAAGAAAAAAAACAAAAAAATATATCACACTATTTTTTTTGCATCTGCATCATATTTGAATTAAACTAACAATTAAACAAATCCCTCACCCCTAAGTATTTTTTTCATATGCACCACTTTTCAGTCACAACTCCCTTATTTTGCATGTGTGCTTTTAGGGTCCTATGTATGATCTTTAATTGTTAGAATTGATCATTGCTCCAAACAGCTAAGATCTTTGTGCTAAACTTAGTCCTGTTATTTAACATAACTGGTGGTACTCTCAAATTTGGGTTGTTCACATAATTCACTGTTCATCATCCCGTCTTCTTTAGTCATAAAAAAACATTTCAAACTAGTGTAGCAAAAATTAATAAGATTTTACTGTATGGTATTTGAGGGTTACCTTTGCTGAATACCTCTAAGAAGAGTTAAGTGAAAATTTAAATGCAAGTTTAGTAAAACTCATCACACTGTGCTAGTATTTTATACTGACAACAAGAATGAATGTAGGAGGCATAACTTAATCATTCATCATTGGAAAAAGATACTTGCTTCCTCAGAACAAGCAAATATAAGATTATTACCAATCATATAGTAAATATGTCACCTCTAAAGGTATGGCACATAGTAGGGGTTCAATAAATGCTTGGAAGGATAGATGCATGGATGCCTCCATACCCATTGAAGTCAACAAACAAATTTAATTAATTTCTAATTACATATGGTGCTCTGTTGAATCTTCTGAAAAGAAAAAAAATCCCAACTCTATAAATATAATCCAACCTCTGAGACACATACCAAGAAAATACAGACAAACAACCAAAAAGTCCAAGAAGCCAGAGAACTAAAACATCAATAAATATCTGAAGAAACAGCAAAAGATTAGCATCATCCACAAGTTGAAAGAAGTTTGTGGCTTTATTTCTTGACTTTAAAATCTAGATAGAATGACATGACACTGTTTTACATTCCATATATACTCTAATGCTCTTCTCAAGATTTCTGTGATTTGTTCCCCAGCAAATTAAAGTTTTCATGGTCACCAATCTCTATCCCTTCTCTGATCCCATCCTCTCATCCCTTTTCCCTCTGTCTGCTTTCCCTTTGATTGGTGAAATTATATATACATAACACAGCGTTACAGAGTGCAGGAAAGCAAATCCTGGAGGGAAGGGGGAAGGGCATTGGGGGAGCAGGGAAAGGGGATGTTGAGGGGAACACAGGAGTGGGAGGATGTATTCAGTGGGACACTTGAATCTATGTAAACACAATAAATTAAAATCAATAAAAACAAACAGACAAAAAAAAAAGGTTTCATGGTCACTTCTAGCCCAGACTTATGCCTCTGCTGAATTTTATTTTTCTGTTCATCGTGTAGCATTCTTTTATTTTCTTCTAGGGCACCTGGTCTTCCTCTTGTTTTCCCCAAAACAGAAAATACACAAAGCTTTTTGACACACTTCAATGAAGGTTTGGTAAAATGTTGGAGGTTCATAACATAGAAAATCAGACTATTTAAATTGAGTATTAATCACCGCTCTTATTAAAAAGTCCCTAGATTATCTCAGCTAAATCAAATTCATCCCTCTTTTCATTTTCTTTACCCCTCACCCTGCCTAGAAATTCAATTCAAAAGATTATTCAGTTATTTTGTCCAGAAATCTAACTCTTCTAGCATGGGCTTTAAACTTAGGTCTAAATATTCTTTGCATGTACTCATTAATTTGCTTAACAGGCAGTTGTGTACACAGGATCTGCCCTTTCTTATTCCTTTGTGGAAGGATTAAAATTTAATTGTCAGCAAACATGGTTTATAGTAACTGATCCTCAAACTTAATAACACCTCTGTCTATACTAGTTACCCATTGCTATGTAACAAAATATTCCAAAACATAGCAGTGTAAAGCAACAAACATTGATTATCTTATGCAGTTTCTAAGTGGTAAGAGAGCAGTAGTGTCTTAGTTTTAGCTCATGATCTCTCATGAGGTTGCAATTAAGATGTCAGTAGGGAGGCAAGGTTCTAGAGCAGAAGTAACTACTTCGAAGTTCACTCATGTGGTGATAGGTAGGCTTCAGTTTCACACAGGCAGTTGGTAAGAAACCTTAATTCATCACCACATAGACCTTTCCACATGCTATATGAATGTCTTCATAAGAGGGTAGATGACTCCCCAGAACAAGTGATATGAAAGACCAAGCCAGCAAGCTATACAGTATTTTATAACCTAATCTAGGAAGTGACATATCATCACTTCTACCTAGGACTGGCTCTATAATTATAAAATTACATAGAAAAAAATGCAAGGGTATCTTTTTCAAAAAGTAGAGAAAAAGTTTAGGTAAAGGTTGTGAAATAAAAGTAATGTTCCTTTCTTCCATGATCTCTCTCTCTCTCAACTTCTCATAGTCTTTATTTGTTGTTCAATGTTCTAAGTAAAAGGAAAGTAAAATTTTTAAATTTTAGCCTGAAAGTTATCATTTGTCTTTATGTTGTGCAATGCTAATATGTAACGAAAATATCAGAGCATTTAACTTATGTTGACGGGGAAAAAATTTTCCTCTGACCTTGTAAGTTCTTCTGGCTGGACTAATAATACAATCAATGTGAGGCAAATTAATGAGATAATAAAGTTTAATTACATATGTACATGTAGGAAACCCTACATATATGAGAGAATTACAAACCACACATCTATTAAAGGTTCAGAAACATAAAGGTTAAACTGAGGTATATATGGCATCCTCAGCCAAGGAATAAGATTTCTGTAACTTCAGAGGAAGGGAAGGTCATTTATATTGTGATAAAAAGACAGGTGTTCAATAATTAGAACTTTGCCTTGCCCTACATATAGGTCATACAAAGATATTTCTCATAATAGCTTTTATAATGGACAAGTCCCAAAACTTGGATCCTTCTAAGTAGTTAAGGGGGAACAGAAGTTTCTATCTTCTCAATGCCAGCATCATACCTAGTACAATATGAAGGCTTGGTTAATGTTGAATAAATAATGTCTCAGTCCCAAATCTTTCCCACCTTTATTGAGGTATGATTGATATATTCAAAATTTCATATATTTGAGGTGTACAATGTACAATTGCATTGTGAAAAATAAGCATAGTTAAGCTTTAACATATATAACTGAAAGTTTGTACACTTTAAAACAATATACCTACATTTCTGCCATTCAGCTTCTAGTAACCACCATCTACTCTATCATTATGAGTTTGACATTTTAGATTCAACATATGTGAGTTCATGCAAAATTTGTCTTCTTGGAATTGTGTGTATACAACTATTGCAGGTCAGAAAAGCTGATAGTGGCATATGTACTGATCATGTGAAATCTTCCATTGCATTTAGGTGTTGAATGTTCTTAGCATTTTCCACATAAGAATGAACAAATATTTCATCAATTTATAAATGTCAGGGCATTATTTTTTTTCTTACTTTTATGATATTTATCCATTCATAAAACAGACCCATTATTTTCCCCCAGCTTGTTGCGATATAATTGATATATAACATTGTATAGATTTAAAGTGTACAATCTGAAGATTAGATATATGTATACTTTGAGAGATGATTACCATAATAAGGTTAGTTATTACATCTATCACTTCACAGTTATTTTTGTGTTTTTTTTTTTGAGAAATTTAAGGTGCATCATGTTAATAACTGTCAAGTATGCCATACATTATTATTAGTTATAATCACTATGCTGTGCATTAGGTTTCCAGAATTATTCATCTTATAACTAAAAGTTTTTACCCTTTGAAAAATATCTCATTTCCCCCACCTCTGGCTTAGACTCTGGTAACCACAATTCTATACTCTGTTTCTGTGAGTTCAGTATTGTTTTTGTTTTTAGATTCCACATATGAGATCATACAATATTTGTCTTTCTGTGTAAAACTTATTTTATTTAGCACAATGTCCTTTAGGTTTATAAATATCACAAAAAAGAACATTTCATATTTTAGGCTTCATTATTCTTTGGAGAAATATTTATTCAGGTCCTCCATCCATTTAACATAGATTGTTTGCTCATTTGATGTTGAGTTTTATAAGTTCTTTATAAATTTTGAATATTAGCACCTTATCAGATTTATCAGTGGTTGAAGCAGCGAAAAGCCCATCAGTAGATGAGTGGATAAAAAACTATGGTACATTTATACAATGATATACTACTCAAAACACAAAACAAAACAATACTAAACAAAACAAACAAAACCTTACCTTTTGTGACAGCATAGAGGACCTGGAGAATATTATGCTAGGTGAAATAAGCCAGTCAAAGCAAGATAAGTACCATGTGATTTCACTTATATGTGGAATCTAATGAACAAAATAAACTAACAAACAAAAGGAAAGCAGACTCATAGATACAGTGAACAGACTGACAGCTGTCAAAGGAGAGGAGAGGGGGATAAGGGGTGGGGCTTGATGATAAAGGTGAAATGATTAATCCAGAAAAGAAAAGTGATAGACACAGACAACATTGTGGTGATTACCAGAAGAAAAAGGGGTAGAGAGAAGTAGAAGAAGGTGAAGGAGGAATAAACGGTGATGGTAGAAGACTTGATTTGGGGTGATGAACACACAATACAATATACAGATGATGTATTATAGAATTGTACACCTGAAATCTATATAATTTTATTAACCCATATCAACCCAATAATTCAATAAAAGTAAGAAGAAAAAAAGGACAAAGCCAGATGTAGCACATTCTTTGACTTCAAATTATACTTCACAGCAACAGTAATCAAAAAAGCATGGTATTGGCCAAAAAACAAATAAAAATAATAAGTAAAAACAGATACACAAACCATTGGAACAGAATTGAGAGTCCATATGTATATGGGCAAATGATTTTTTTAAAAGGAACTAAATCCATAAAATGAAGCAAAAAAAGTCTCTTGAATAAAAAGTGCTGGGGAAAATGGTAAGCCACTTGCAAGAGAAAAAGAAAATAATTCAAATGGATCAAAGACATAAGTATAAGACCTGAAACAATTAATTACATAGAAAAAATATAGTTAGTAAATTTATGGACCTTATTCTTAGAGAGGATTTTATAAATTTCACCCCAAGGGCAAAAGAAGCAAAGGCAAAAATAAATTAATAAGACTATATCAACTGATAAAACTTCTGCACAGCTGAAAAAAAACTGCCAACAAAACAACAGGGCAACCAACCAAATGGAAAAAGATATTAAAAACAACATTTCAGACAAGGAGTTAATATCCAATATATATAAAGAACTCATACAACTCAACACAAAATAAATAATCTATTTAAAAATGGGCAGAGGACCTGAACAGACACTTCCCTAAGAGGATATATAAATGGTCAACAGATATATGAAAAAATGTTCAACTTTGTTAACTACTAGGAAAATGCAAATCAAAGCTACAATGAGATAACCACCTCAGACATGTTAAAATGGCTGTTATCAACAAGACAAGTAAAGAAAGTGTTGGAGAAGTTGTACAGATAAAGGAACCCTCATTCACTGCTGGTAAAAATGTAAACTGGTAAGCCACTATGGAAAACAATATGAAAGGTCCTCAAAAAATTATGACTATAAGTGAAATAGGGGGAGGGATTAAGAAAAATAAAGTGATAGACACAGACAACAGTATTATGATTACCAGAAGGAAAAAAGGCTAGGGGAGGTAAAAGAGGGGAAAGGAGGAATAAATTGTAATAGAAGGAGACTTGACTTGAAGTAGTGAACAAATAATAGAATATACATATTATGTATTATAAAATAGTACACTTGAAACATATTTTTATTTTATTTTTAAATTTATTGGGATGACATGGCTCACCAAACTATATAGGTTTCAAGTGTACAGCTCAACAAAACATGATCTACACAACACATCATGCACCCTCAAACCCAAGCAAAGTCTCTTTTCAAAACCACTTCTCCCTTTTGTCCTCCTCCCCTTACCTCCACCTCACCTTTCTCTCTGGCTTTTACAATTTTGTTGTCTGTATCTCGGTATTATGTATATAAGTTTTTTGGCTAATCCCTTTGCCTTCTTTCATCCAGTCTCCACAACCCCCTTCTCTCTGACAGCTTTCTCTCTGTTCTATATGTGCATGCCTCTGTTTCAATTTTGTTCCTCAGTTTATTGTGTTCATTAGATGCCACCTACAAGTGAGATCCTATGGTATTTGTCTTTCTCTGCCTGGCATATTTCACTTAGAATAATAATCTCCAGGTCCATCCATGTTGTAGCAAAAGGTAAGATTTCTTTCTTTTTTAAAGCTGTGTAGTATCCATTGTGTAAATGTACCACAGCTTTTTTATCTGCTCATCCACTGATAAACATTTGGGCTGTTTTTAGATCTTGGTTATTGTAAATAATGCTGCAATGAACATAGGGGTGCATATAGTCTTTCAAATTAGTGCTTTGGGATTCTTCGGGTATAATCTAGAAGTGGAATTGCTGGGTCATAAAGCAGGTCCATTTTAAATTTTTGAAGTAACTCCATACTGTTTTTCATAGTGTTTGCACCTGACTGTACTCCCACTAACAGTGCACAGGGGTTCCATTTCCTCCACACTCTCACCAGCACTTGTTGTTTGTTGATTTGTTGATGATAGCCATTCTGGCAGGTTTGAAGTAATATCACATTGTACCTTTAATTTGCATCTCTCTGATGATAAGTGACTTTGAACATTTTTTCATATGCCTATTGGTCATCTGTATGTCCTCTTTGGAGAAGTTTTTTCAATAAATGGTATTGGGAAATTGGACAAGTACATGCAAAATAATAAAACTAGACCACCAATTTATACCATACAAGTAAAACCCCACTCAAAATGGAGAAAAGAGTCTAATGTAAGTTGTAAAACCATAACAATCTTAGAAAAAAACATAAGCAGTATAATCTCAGACATCTCTTATAGCAACATTTTTGCTAATATATCTCCTCTGGCAAGGGAAACAAAAGGAAAAAAACAAATGAAACTACATCAAAGTATAAAGCTTTTGCACAGCTAAAAACATCAACAAAATGAAAAAACAACCCACTGAACTGGAGAACATATTTACTGATATATCTAATAAGTGGTTATTATCCAAAATTTATAAAGAAGTTATAAAATTCAACACCAAGAAGATAAAAAATCTAATTTTAAGTGGGCAAAGAACCTGAAACATATATTATTTTATTATTCAATTCCACCCTAATCAGGTCAATAAAATAAAAAATAAGCATTTGAATTACCATATTTCTATTCTTGATACATAAAAAGGAAATAAAACCCTGCAGCCTGCTGCCAAATTGCTAATTTCTATGACAGGTGATTATAGCCCACCTGCAACTATTCCATTCCATGTCTCCCCCTTTGCTGTTCTCTAATCCAGCCATGGACTTTTAAAGGACTCATAATATGCAGATTCCAGGGTGCCAGTGGCCCACTGCTTTTTATCCCATTAGGTTTAATTAAATTAAAGACTTACCTGCTAAATAAGTTACACTTTTTTGGACTCAATACCTCTTAGTATATCAAAAAGTCATTCATCTGGAACACACCAAATACTCTCAAATATTTGTTTTCATGCTTTAAAAGTAGGTGTGTGTGTGTGCGTGTGTGTGTGTGTGTATTTTAATGACAGAGACAGAGAGAGAGGGACAGATAGGAACAGACAAACAAAAATGGAGAGAGATGAGAAGCATCAATTCTTCCTTGTTGCTCCTTAGCCTACTTAGTTGTTCATTGATTGCTTTCTCATATGTGCCTTGACTAGGGAGCTAGAGCACAGCAAGTGACCCCTTGCTCAAGCCAGTAAACTTGAACTCAAGTTGGCGACCTCTGGCAAAGCCAGCAACCTTTGGGCTTAAGCCAAAGACCATGGGGTCTTGTCTATGATCTCACACTCAAGCCAGCAACCCTGTTTTCAAGCTGGTGAGCCTGCGCTCAAGGTGGCGACCTCAGGTTTTTGAACCTTGATCCTCCGCATCCCAGTCCGATGCTTTACCCACTGCACCATCGCCTGGTCAGGCAAGAGTAGATGGTTTTTGATGACTCATTGTTAGTACGTGGGACATACATATCATCTGAGATGCAGTATGAAGAAAGCACACTAAGGGAGGGACAAGGTGTCAGAAGCAGTATTTGATCATGCTGCACCAATAACCTGTTGGAATTCTGGTGGTAGGAAGTCTGCAGCCAAGCTCTCTGGAGAGGAAGAATTCTAGACAAAGTTCATAAATGTCAAAATAAAATAAATAAAATAAACTAACACACTCTCAAGACAGAAAATTAATTTGAGTCAAGGTGTGAGGTTTTGTAGTGGACAGCCAAATCATACAGAAGGGCCAGAGGTTCAACCTTCTTAGCATTGAAGATAATTAATAAACAAAGGATCCAAATGTCCTGTTCCCAAAACAGGTGTCTTTTTTTGTCTCCTTGGAGGATTTACATATCATAATTTGGATTCATATGACAGAAAAATAAGTGAGATGCATCTAATTCAGAAACAAGTTACATCTGTTGGAAAAAAAAATGTCTGTATTTATAATATCATTTGTTTTCCAGGTTAGTTGGAATGCAGAAAGAGTTTTCAGTATTTCTTAACACTAATTATCATTGAATAGCATTTATATAAACCTAACAGATGGGACTTATGATCAGGATGATGTTTGATATGGGTTTTCTTGCTGTGATGCAAACATGCGAAATAAAGATCCTTCAATGAAAACATATATAATCTAAGGAGTCACAGACTCTCAGCTGCTGTCTCTCCTCCACCTTCAACAAAAAAGAAGATAAAATCCCTATATCAAAGACATATGCACTCATGTTTATTGCAGCATTATTCACAGTAGTCAAAATATGGAAGTATTTATTAATGGATAAATGGACAATAAAAGGGGATACACAGGTGGTCAACAGACATATGAAAAGAGGCTCATTGTCACTAATCATCAGATAAATGCAAATTAAAATCAAGATTAGTATAGCCACTGTCAAAAGCAATTGGAGTTATCTCAAAAAATTTAAAAAGGCCCTGACCTGTGGTTGGCACAGTGGATAAAGCGTCGACCTGGAATGCTGAGGTCGCCAGTTCAAAACCCTGGGCTTGCCTGATCAAGGCACCTTTGGGAGTTGATGCTTCCTGCTCCTCCCTCCTTTTCTCTCTCTCTCTCTCCTCTTTCTCTAAAAAATTGAATGAATAAATATATAAATGAAAAATAAATAAAATTTTTAAAAAATTTAAAAAAGAACTGCTTTATGACCCAGAAATTCCACTTCTGGGAATACTATATATCTGAAGAAACATGAAACACTAATAAAAAAGTATACATTCATCCCTATGTTCATTACAGCATTGTGTGTGTGTGTGTGTGTGTGTGTGTGTGTGTGTGTGTGTGTGTGTGTGTGACATAGAGAAAGAGACAGAGAGAGGGACAGATAGGGACAAACAAACCAGAAGGGAGAGACATGAGAAGCATCAGGTCTTCATTGCAGTTCCTTAGTCTCCTTATTTGTTCATTGATTGCTTTCTCATATGTGTTTTGACCCAACAGCTACAGCAGAGCAAGTGACCCCTTGCTCAAACTAGTGATCTTGGGCTCAAGCCAGTGACCTTGGGCTTTATGCCAGCAACCTTTGGGCTCAATCCAGTGACCATGGGGTCATGTCTATGATCCCATGCTCAAGCCAGCAACCCCATGCTCAAGCTGCTAAGCCTGCACTCAAGCCAGATGATCCTGCGCTCAAGCCGGTGACCTCAGGGTTTCAAACCTGAATCCCAGTCCTATGTTCTATTCACTGGTCAGGCCTGGTCAGGCCATTGCAGCATTATTTACAATAGCCAAGATGTAGACGCAGCCGAAGTGCTCATTGACTTTGTCCTTTCTTTCCCCCCTAGATTGCTTTGTCTATTCAGGGTCTTCTGTGCTTCTGTACCAATTTGATTATTTTTTGCTATTTTTTTTAAAGTGCTTAGGATTTTAAAGGGAATTGCATTAAATCTGTATATTACTTTGGATAAATGGAAAAAACAAATTACTTTTGCAATTCAAAATAAGTAATAAAATACCTAAGGATAAACTTGACAAAGGATGTAAAGGACTTAAATATAAAAAAGCATTATTAAAATACAATATATATGAAAAAGACAAAATGAAATGGAAAGATCTTCCATGTTTATGCATTGGAAAATCAACATAGTTAAAATGTCCATATTATTATTTAAATTTCTGATGATAGTCATCGCAAAAGGTGTAGTGTGATATTGTAGTTTTATATTTTATTTAAATCACTATTGATTTTAATTGCATTTGATATACAATATTATATTAATTTCAAGTGTATACCCTAGTGATTAGACATTATATAACTTCCTAAATGATCATCCCAATAAATATTATATCCATCTGAAACCATTCGTAGCTATTATATTATTATTGACTATATATTCTATGCTGTACTTTACATCCCCATGACTCTTCTTTAACAATCAATTTGTATTTCTTAACACTTTCAACTTTTTTACCCATATATCCAACATTCCCTGTCATCTGGCCACCATACAATTTTTCTCTGTATCAATGAGTCTTTTTGTTCTGCTACTTTGCTTAATTTGTATTTTAGATCCAATTGTTGCTAAACATGTATTTATTGCTATTTTATTGTTCATTCTTTTTTTCTTCTTAAATAAAGACTTTAAATTTTCACATAATATTGTTTTGTGGTGATGAGCTCTTTTAATTTTTTATTGTCTGGGAAGCTTTTTATATGTCCTTTGATTCTAAATGATAGCTTTCTGGGTAGAATAATCTTGGTTGTAGGTCCTTGCTTTCTGTTGGGAACTGAAATATAAACAGGGTGTTTTTATATCCAGGGGACAGGTGCTAGGCCTAACCACCCATCTCACCTGCCCAGTTAACAAAGTGCTATACCTGATTATTGCTTCTCCCACCCATGTTCTCCGGAAGAGGCTGGAAGTTAGTTTCTTATTGGTGTAAAGTTAGATCTAAATGGTATGGTGAGGGTTGTCTTTGAGTTGTCTTGGAAACAATTGAATTGCTAATGAACCACGGTTTTTCCCTGAATAAAGATGGATGTGCTTCTGGGGGCTGCCACTGCATCGGCTTAGGAGCAGTAGAGACTGTTTGCCGTGCGGTCCTCCCGAACCCATCTTTATGTATATATCTTTAATTCTCTGTCTATCATTTATTTAATTCCATACCTTTTCCCGTTCGAGTACCCCATAACAGACTTGTCGTGGCTGGACCGCAACTGCTTTCCATCACTTTAAATATTTCTTGCCAATTCCTTCTGGCCTGCAAAGTTTTGTTGAGAAATCAGCTGACAGTCTTATGAGAACCTTCTTGCAGGTAACTGTTTGCTTTTCTCTTGCTGTTTCTAAGATTCTCTCTTTGTCTTCAATGTTTAGCCTTTTAATTATAATTATGATGTGACTTGGTGTGGGCCTCTTTGAGCTCATCTTGTTTAGAACTATCTGCACTTCTTTGACCTGTATGTCTATTTGCTTCACCAGATTAAGGATGATCTTATCATTATTTTTTCAATTAGGTTTTTAATTTCTTGCAATCTCTCTTTCCTTCTTGTATCCCCATAATGCAAATGTTGGTAAACTTGAAGTTGTCCCAGAGGCTCCTTACACTATCCTTACTTGTTTTGGAAATTTTTTTTCTTTTTTCTGTTCTGATTTTGTCTTTTTTGCTTCCCTATAGTTCAAGTTGCTGATTTGATTCTCAGCTTTATCTACTGTATTGTTTATTTTTTGTAAATTATTCATTTTTTAATTTTTATTTTTAATTTATTGTGTTGACAGAGTTTTAAGTGTCCCACTCCATATAACAACCTCTACACACCACATTGTGCCCTGCCATGCCACATGCAAAAACCCTTTCCACCCCCATTACTCCCCCTTCCCCCCCTCCCTAATTCCACCCACCTATTTTCTCTAGCTATTGTTACCCTGTTGTCTACACACACACACACACACACACACACACACACACACACACACACACTTTATATACATGTGCTTGTGGCTCATTCCTTCAACTTCTTTGATCCTATCCCTTCTTACCCCTTCCTTTTCCATCTCTTCCCTTTGACCCTGCATCTGTTTCTATTTTCTTCTTCATTCATGTGTTCATTAGATTCCATGTATAAATGAGATCATATAGTATTTATCTTTTTCTGATTGGCTTATTTCACTTAGCATAATAATCCCCAGGTCCATCTATGCCATGGCAAATTGTCAAATTTTCTTCTTTTTATGACTGCGTACTATTCCATTGTGTAAATGCACTGCAATTTTTTATTCACTTGTGAAATAATGGACACTTGGGGATATCTCCATATCTTGACTATTTCAAACAATGCTGCAATAAACATGGGGGTATATATCTTTTTTGAGTTAGTGTTTGGAGATACTTAAGATATATTCCTAGAAGTGGGATAGCTGTGTCATCAGGTAGTTTTATTTTTAAACTTTCTCGGGAAATGTCATACTGTTTTTACAGTGGCTGCATGATTTTGCATTTCCACCAGCAGCGCAGAAGAGTTCCCTTTTCTCCATATCTTTGCCAACACTTGTTTGCTGATTTGTAAATGAAAACCATTTTGGAAGGTGTGAGATGAGGTTTTAATCACCATTTCTCTGATAATTACTAATGTTGAGCGTTTTTTCATATGCCTGTCAGTCATCTGTACATTCTCTTTGGAGAACTGTTTAACTAAGTCCTTTGTCCATTTTTTAATTGGATTGTTTATCTTCCTTGTGTTGAGTTTTTAAGTCCTTTATAAATTTTTATTATTAGTCCCTAATAAGATGTATTTGCAAATATCTTCTCCCATAGAGAGCATTGTACTTTATTTTGTTAATGGTGTCTTTTGCTGTGCAAAATCTTTTTAGTTTGATGAAGTGCAATTTCTTTATTTGGTCCTTTATTTCACTTGCCCAAAGAGATATATTGGCAAAGATATTACTACAAGAGATGTCTGAGAGTTTACAGCCTATATTTTCTTCTAAGATTGTTATGGTTTTGTGACTTACATTTAAGTTTTTATTCATTTTCAATTTATTTTTGTGAATTATATAAGTTGCTGGTCTAGTTTCATTTTTTTACATGTACCTGTCCAATTTTTCCAACACCATTTATTAAAGAGACTGTCTTTATCCAATGTATACTCTTGCCTCCATTGTCAAATATTAATTGACCATAAAGGTGTGGGGTTTATTTGTAGGTTCTCTGTTCTGTTCCATTGATCTGTATACCTGTTCTTATGCCAGTACCAGGCTGTTTTGATTACAATGGTCTTATAGTATAGCTTGATATCAGGAAGTATGATACCTCCCAGTTTGTTCTTCATTTTCAAGATTGCTGAGATTATTTGTGTTATTTTTTTATTCCAAATAAATTTTTAAAATATTAGTTCTAAATCTGCAAAGTGTGTGATTGCATTTTAATGGAAATTGCATTGAATCTATAGATTGCTTTGGGTAGTACGGATATTTTCATGATGTTAATTCTTTCCATCCATGAACATGATACAGTATATGCTTCCACTACTTTGTATATTATTTTATTTCTCTTTTCAGTATCTTATCATTTTCCAAATATAAGTCTTTAACCTCCTTGGTTAAATTTATTCCTTGGTACTTTATTTATTATTTTTTTTCTTTGCAATAGTGAAGGAGATTGTTTTCTTAATTTCTCTTTCCGATAGTTTATTATTGATGTATAAAAATACCACTGACTTCTGAATATTAATTTGATATCCTGCCAAGTTGCTGAATTCATTTATCAGGTCTGGTAATTTTTTGTTAGAGACTTTAGTGTTTTTTATGTACAGTAACATGTCATCGATAAATATGACAATTTTATATTCTCCTTTTCTATTTGGGTGCTTTTCATTTCTTCTTCTTGTCTAATTTCTGTGGCTAGACTTTCAGTACTCTGTTGAATAAAACTGGTGACAGGGAACACCCATATCCTGTTCCTGATGTTAAAGGAATTGCTTTTAGTTTTTTTCCCATTGAGTATGATGTTGGCTGTTGGTTTGTCATATATGGCCATTATTATGTTGAGGTATATTCCATTGATTTTCATTTTGCTGAGAGTTTTCATCATAAATAGATGCTGGATTTCATTAAATGCTTCTTTTTTTTGTATCTATTGATATGATCATGTGATTTTTATCCTTCATTTTACTTACATGATGAATTACTTTCATTTATTTGTAAATATTGAACCAACCTTGCCTCCCTGAATAAATTCCCCTTAATCGTGAAGTATAATATTTTTAATGCACTCCTGGATTTGTTTTGTTAATGTCTTGTTGAGAAATTTAACATTTATGTTCATCAGAGATAGTGGCCTATAGTTTTCCCCCTTTGTAGTGTCTTTACATAGTTTTGGAATTTGTATAATGCTGCTTCTTAAAATTAGCTTGGAAGTCTTTCCTCCTCTTGAATTTTTTGAAATAGTTTAAGTAGGATAGGTGTTGGTACTTCTTTGAATGTTTGGTAAAATTCAGATGTGAAGTCATTCATTCCAGGAACTTTAATTGAATGCAGTTTTTTGATAACTGTTTCAATTTCATTTGTTGTAATCAGCCTGCACAGGTTGTCTGAATTTCCAGATTCAGCATTGGAAGATTGTATATTTTGAAGAAATTGTCCATTTTTCCCACGTTGTCTAACTTTTTGGCATATAGGTCTTGATAGTATTTTCTTATAATCCTTTGTATTCCTGTGATGTCACTTGTTATTTCATCTCTTTAATTACAAATTTTTTTATTGAATCTTATCTCTTTTTTTCTTCATGAGACTGGATAAAGGTTCATCAACCTGTTTACCTTTTCAAAGAACAAGTTCATGGTTTCATTGATCATTTGTATTGTTGTTGTTGTTCTTGTTGTTGTTTAGCCTCTATGTCATTTATTTCTGCTCTGCCCTTTGTTGTTTCTTTCCTTCTACTTCCTCTGGCTTTGTTTGTTGTTCTTTTTTTAGTTATTTTAGGTACAGGGTAAGACTATTAGATTCTTTATTGGAGTTTTTTCTTGCTTTTTAAGATATGCTTATATTGATATGAACTTCCCTGTCGGGATTGCTTTCACTGTGTCCCATAGATTTGGGGTTTTTTTATGTTCATTTTTATTTCTTTCAAGGAAATTATTGATTTCTTCTTTGATTTCATTAACTCATACGTTATTTAATAACACGCTATTTAACCTCCAAGTATCTAGATGTTTTTCAATTTTTTTATTGTAGTTAAATTAATTTCTATTGATAGTTTCATGCCATTGTGGTCAGAGAAAATGCTTGATATGATTTCAAACTTCTTAAATTTATTGAGACTTTAGTTGTTTTGTGTCCTAATATGAGATCTATCTTAGAAACCTTAGAATAGGTGCACTTGAAAAAATTTTGTATTCTTCTCTTTGGGGGTGAAATGTTCTGAAGATATCAATTAAATCCAGTTGATATTTAAAGTTGCTGTTTCTTTCTTGATTTTATATCTGGAGGATCCATCCATTGATATTAGTGAGGTGTTAAAATCTCCTACTATTACCTTATTATTATATTACTGTCACTCTCTTTAAGTCCATCATAATCTGCTTTATATATTTAGGTGCTCCTATTTTGGGTGCATAATTATTTACAATCATTATACAGTGTGTCCATAAAGTCATGGTGCACTTTTGACCAGTCACAGGAAAGCAACAAAAGATGATAGAAATGTGAAATCTGCACCAAATAAAAGGAAAACCCTCCCAGTTTCTGTAGGATAATGTGGCAGCATGTGAACATGTGCAGATGATGACATAACACCATGTATACAGCAGAGCAACCCATGGCCATGCCAGTCGAGATGTGGACAGTACAGAGAAAAGTTCAGTGTGTCTGTGTCTCACTAAATTCAAATCCGTGACCAAAGTGCAACGTGAATATCGGCACATTTATAACAAAGTGCCACCACATAGGAATAACATTACTGGGTGGGATAAGCAGTTGAAGGAAACCGGCAGTTTGGTAGAGAAACCCATTCTGGTAGGCCATCAGTCAGTGACGAGTCTGTAGAGGCTATACGAGATAGCTACCTAAGAAGCCCTAAAAAATCTGTGTGTGAGCCCACATCGAACTGCACTGAATAGATATGAAACTGGGAGAGCTTTCCTTTTATTTGGTGCAGATTTCACATTTCTATTATCTTTTGTTGCTTTCCTGTGACCGGTCAAAAGTGCACCATGACTTTACAGACACACTGTATATTCTCGTTGGGGTTCTCCCTTTATCATTTTGTAATGACCCTCTTTCTTCATTACTATAGCCTTTGTTTTAAAGACTATTTTTTCAGCTATAAGTATTGCTACCTCATGTTAGTTTTTCATTTCTATTTGCATTCAATATTTCTTTCCATTTCTTCACTTTCAGCCCCTGTATATCTTCTCTTCTGTGGTGGGTCTCTTATAGATAGCATAAATATGGCTCATGTTTTCTTATCCATTCAGTTACCCTATGTCTTTTGATTGGAGAATTTAACCTATTTACATGTAAGATTATTACGGTATGTACTTATTTATTGTCATTTTATTATTTAAACTTATAAATCTTATTCTCTTGATTTTTTTTTCTTTTCTTCTTCTTATAGCAGGACCTTTAACATTTCTTGCAGTACTGGTTTGGTAGTAATGAACTACTTGAGCCTTTTTTTTCTGGAAAGTTCTTTATTTTTCCTTTAGTTTTAAATGATAATTTTCTATATAAATAGCCTTGGCTGTAGGTTCTTGTTTTGCATCACTTTGAATATTTCTTGCCATTCCCTTCTGGCCTGAAATGTTTCTGTTGAGAAGTCAGACGCCAATCTTAAGGGGGCTCTTTTGGAGGTAATTAATTGCCTTTTTATCACTAACTTTAGTATTCTTTCTCTATCTCTTAACTTTGGCATTTCAATTATGATGTATCTTTGTCTGGGTCTCTTTGGTTCATCTTTAATGGGACTCTCTGTGCTTCTTGAATCTGTGAAACTTTTTTTTTCATCAGATTAAGGATGTTTAAAGCTATGATTTCTTCAAACAAGTTCCCTATCCCTTGACCATTGTCTTCTTCTAGAACCCCTATGATGCAGATGTTATTTTGCTTCATGTTGTCATAGAAGTCTCTTAAGAGTTTTCTCAGATTTCTTTACCCTCTTTGCTTCTTGCTGCTTTGCTTCTCCGCTTACTTTTATCTTCTCCTCTAAATCACTGATTCAGTTCTCTGCTTCATCCAACTTGCTATTGATTCCTTCCAGTATTGTCTTCATTTCAGATATTGTATTTTCCATTTATGACTGGTTCTTTTTTATGGTTTCAATGTCTTTTTTATTGCTTCCTAAGTTCTTGTTATTAATCATTCTAACTCTAAGATCATTGAGCATACTAATAGCCATTATTTTACATTCTGTGTCTGGTAGCTTGGTTGCTTCCATTTCATTTAAATACTTTTCTGAGGATTTTTCTTGTTGAATCATTGGGGCATATTTCTTTTTCTGACCATTTTATCAATGTGTTAGGTAGCTCTTCTCTGACTTTCAAGTTTGTTGTGATGTCTTTTGGGGAAGGTAGACTCAGTAGTACTAACCTCCAGGCCACCTGAGTTCCTTGCTCTAGGAATTCTTGATGGTTGTATTTAACCTCCTGCTATATGTGAGTCTTGAATGCAGTTGCCCTGTCATGGGTGGAGTTATTTCATTAATTTGGCTGTCTCTAGGGGTCAACCTTGATCATGCGTATTAGATGCTGTGCAGTGTCTGCCTCAATGGGCAAAATTATTCTCAGCAGGGTCTGGTGACCGCTGGACTCCTCCTTTCGATGTGCCACTTGTGTGGTTAGTTGAGTCTAGCATTGGTGTGGTCTGCAACCCATTACTGATTGTATTGGTTCTAGGTCCCCTAGGGTGAGGTTCAGGTACAAGTTGATGTCAAATGTTCTTTGTAACCCACTGGGGGCTACCTTTCTGGAGGCACCACTCTGTTCACTGTTTGTGTTATGTTTTCTGTGCCTGGAAGTGTGTGGAAGGGGATAACCTTTGTATAATGATTGACTTCCTCCTGCTTAGAATTGATAGCAGCTCCATAAAATGGCCCAAATTCCTTAAAATTTGCCTCCACTTTTCAGCTGCTCCACATTGTTAGTGGGACCCACTACTTGGGGGATGGGTCTCTTTGGCAGGAGGTTGTTACGGGGAAATTGGACCATATTCCAGAGCCTAATCCCTCAAACAGTGCTGGATACTTTAATTCTGTTTCTCCCCAGAGTGGTGAGCAGTAGGATCAAGTTGGATGGAGCTGAAAATTCCCTCTGCTGAAGTTCTTTCAGCTGATGAGTTCCTGGGTTCAGGGATGAAGGTTGTGAGAGTCTTCTACTAGTGCTGTTTTGGGCCCTTCCCTTGGAGGTGGGTAATCCCCTCGACTGGTCACAAAAATAGTCTCAAAGGAAATCACTCTTTGAATGTATGTGTTCTAAGCCTCTCTCCCTTTTCCCTGTGGAGCTCAGCTCAGGGAAGAAGGATATGTGAGCCAGTGTGGTTCCCACTCCAGGGCCCCAGATGTCAGTCATGAATTTTTTACAAATCTCTCTAAGTTGTAGCCACTAGGAATTTGGTGGGTGTGGCCTCTGAAAGCCAGAGATGTGTCTTTCAACAGTCCGGACAGTTTATATTGAACCTCCCATGAGGTAAAAATGCCAATCATAGTCTCAGGAAAGTGGGGGTTGGGGAGGGGCAGCTCCAGCCTTAATGCCAGACAACTAAGCCACTGTCAGCACCTGAGTCTTTTCAGCCCCCTGTTTTCTTACCCAGGCTGCTTACCTTTCAGCAAAGTTCAATCTCCATAGGGTAGGGCAGGAGAGATTTCTAAAAGTGGGGCAGTTCCTTTCCCCCAGAGTAATGCCACACAGAAAGAACTGCTCCAAGCAAGAAATATGGTGATTTTGGCATCGGAGAATAATTCAACACAAGGATTCCAGTGGCTCTCTGCCACTGCATCTATCCCCAGGCCACCAATTTTATGCTCTCTCAATTGTAGTCCTCTCAGCCCACCCTCCATTGGACCCATGGTAAGTGGCTATGGGTGAGATTATTTGTGTTGGCCCTTTAAAGAGATGTCTGAGTTTCTGAGAACTCCTGTCTCTTTCTTACAGACAGCAATCTCTCCTCTTTGCACAAACAAATGCTCTGTGAGCCCCTCTTCTAGTCACTGGTGCTCTACACTAGTGCACCACCCTGGGGCTTAGGACTCACGTTTCTCAGAGCTAACTTCCCCTGCAGCTGAGATGTCCTTGGGACCCTCAGCCACAGCTCACTCCTGGGAGTGGGAACAGCCCTTTCCATGTCTCCACCCTTCCTATCAGTCTTTATGTGTGTTTTTTCTGCAAATTCTTGGTGATAGACTCTTCTTTATTTAGTCTGGAGTTGGTTTTTCAAGATTATTATTGTTCTTCAATATCCTTATATCTCCAGTTTGGTTCTGGGAGGAGGCCAGTGGAATGTTCATATGCTTACTCCAT
Source organism: Saccopteryx leptura (assembly GCF_036850995.1). Lineage (NCBI taxonomy): Eukaryota > Metazoa > Chordata > Mammalia > Chiroptera > Emballonuridae > Saccopteryx > Saccopteryx leptura. Next base: position 69,283,695 of record NC_089516.1, on the reverse strand, counting down.
TGCCATCTTGAATTTTCCTGTAAATTATTCTTTATTTCAGTTAATCTAAACTTCTTTTCTGAGTGGTTCTTTTTTGTAGTTTCTATGTACTTTTTTATGCTGTTGAAATTTTCATTTCATTCAGTTAATTGAGCATCCTTATAACCAGTGTCTTAAACTCTGCATCTAATAGATTGCTTATCTCGAATTTTATTGTCACTTTATTGGTACATGGTTCTCTTTCTCCTCATTTTGGAAGTCTGCCTGTGTTTGTTTCTATGTAGTAAGGCTCCTGGGATTGGTAGCGTGGTCTACAGTGTCCTGTACGGTCTGGTTGTACAGTCTCCCTGGTCACCCAATCTGGGCACTCCAGGTGTGCTCCCCCCATCCTGTGTGGGCTGTGTACACACTCCTGTTGCAATTGAGCCTTAATTCTTGTTGGCATGACAGTGGGAAGTGTTTATTCCCAGGCCAATTAGTGGATAATTATAATTTTCATATCCCTGATGATTAGAGATTTTGGGCATCTTTCCATATGTTCATTACCCATTTGTGTATATTTTTGGGCCAAATGTATATTCAGATCCTTTGTCCATTTTAATTTATTTTTGTTGTTGCTATTATTGTTGATTGATTTTAGAGAGGTAAAGAGTGGAAGTAATAGAGAGAGAGAAGCATTCATTTATTGCTCACTTAGTGGTGCATTCTTTGGTTGCTTCCCATATGTGCCCTGACTGGGAATCATACTCACAACCTTTATGTTTCTGGATGACACTTTAACCAATTGAACTAACAGGCCAGGGCCTTTTGCCCATTTTTAATTGGGATATTTATTATGCTGATATTGATTCATATGAGTTCCTTTGTATATTGTGAATATTATCCATTTATCAGATATTTGGTTTGTAAATATTTTCTCCTTCCTATAGTTTTACTTTTAATTTGATTGGTTGTTTTCTTTCCTGTGAAGACAGTTTAGTTTCATGTAATTCAAGCCCACTGTTTTATTCTTACTTTTGTTTCCTGTGTTTCTGGTGTCAAATACAAAAAAAAACAAAAACAAAAACAAACAAACAAACAAAAAAAACATATTGCCGAGATCAATGACAAGAAGCTTTTTCTGTATTTTCTTCCAGAGTTTCCATGGTTACAGGGCTTACATTTAAGTCTTTAATGCATATTTAGTTATGTTTGTATATATTGTAAGATAAGGGTTCAATTTTATTCTTCTGCTTATGGATGTCTGGTTTTCCAAACACCATTTATTAAAGTTACTATCCTTTGTCTATTGTGCATTTTTGATGCTTTGTTGAAAGTTATTTGATCATATAGCCTTGGTTTTATTCCTTAGCCCTCTATTCTATTCTATTAGCCTATCTGTTTTTATGCCAGTACCATACTGTTTTGATGACTTTAACTTTAAAATGTAGTTTAAGACCCGGGTGTCTGATGCCTCCTGCTTTGTTATTGTTTTTCAAGATTACTTTGACTATTCGGGATCTTCTGTGATTCCATACAAATTTTGGGATTATTTATTTTTCTATTTCTGTGAAAAATCCCATTGGGTTTTTAATAGAGATTACATTGAATCTTTAAGTTTTTTTAAGTGTTATAGTTCTTTTAACAATATTAACTCTTTTATTTATTTATTTTTTAATCTTTTTTTTTAATTTTTTTTTATTTATTCATTTTTAGAGAGGAGAGGGAGAGACAGAGAGGAGAGACAGAGAGAAGTGGGGGAGGAGCCGGAAGCATCAACTCCCATATGCGCCTTGACCAGGCAAGCCCAGGGTTTTGAACCGGCGACCTCAGCATTTCCAGGTCGACGCTTTATCCACTGCGCCACCACAGGTCAGGCAACTCTTTTATTTTTGTAACAGAGACAGAGAGAGGGAGAGAGAGAGGGATGGATAGGGACAGACAGACAAGAAGAGAGAGATGAGAAGCATCAATTCTTTGTTGCAGTTCCTCAGTTGTTCATTGATTGCTTTCTCATATGTACATTTACTGGGGGGCTACAGCAGAGCGAGTGACCCCTTGCTCAAGCTAGTGAACTTAGATTTCAAGAACTTATCTTTGGGCTCAAGCCAGTGATCGTGGGGTCATGTCTACGATCCCACGCTCAAGCCAGCAACACTGCGCTCAAGCTGGTTAGCCTGCACTCAAGCTGGATGAGTCTAAACTCAAGCCAGCAACGTCGAAAACCTCTGCATCCCAGTCCAATGCTCTATCCACTGCGCAACGGCCTGGTCAAGCAACAATATTAACTCTCAAATCATGAAGAAGATGTATCTTTCCAATTTTCTGTCTTCAATTTTTTTTTTTTTTACATTCTTGGTTAAATTTATTTCTTACTCTTTTATTTCTTTCATAATGTAGAAAAATGAAACTGATTTTTGTATGTTGAGTTTGTGTCTTGCAATTTTACTGAATCTGTTTATTAGTTTTAATAGTTTACTGGTGAAGTCTTTAGGATTTTCTAAGTAAAAGATCATTTCATCTGCAAACAAAAACAATTTTATTTAAATTTTTATGTTGATGCACTTTTTTATCTTTTATCCCTTAATTTCTTTGGCTAGAAATCTTAGTATGATGTTGAATAAAACTGGCAAAAGTGTTTACTCTTGGATTGTTCCTGCTCTTAGAGAAAAAACTTTCAACTTGTCAGCATTGAGTAGGATGTTAGTTTAAGGCTTCACATATATGCCTTTTATATTGATGTATATTTCATCTGTAATGTTTTTGAAAGATTTTATTATAAAAGAATGTTCAATTTTGTGCAATAATTTTTCTACATCTATTTAAATGATCATATTGGATTTACTTTTCATTCTGGTAATGTGGTATACCCTGTTAATTAATTTGTTTATTTTAAACAATCCCAGTAATAAATCTCACTTAATTATGATGTATAATCTTTTAAATATGTTGTTAAATTTGATTTGCTACTATTTTATTGAGAATTTTTGTGTTTACATTCTTCAGGGATATTGGGCTATAATTTTCATTTCTATTAATGACTTTGTCTAACTTTGATATGTAGGTAATGTTAGATTTGTAAAATGAGTTTGAATGTCTTCTTTCTTCAATTTTTAAGAAGATTATGAGAAAGATTGGTATTTCTCCTTTAAATATTTGGTAAAATTCAATAGTTAAGCCACCTATTACTGGGATTTTTTTAAAGACATTTTTGGTTAGTAATTCAATCTGTTTACTTGTTATGAACCTGTTCATATTTTCCATTTTTTCATAGTTCAATCTATATATGTTCTATGTTTCTAGGAATTTATTTCTTCTATGTAATATTATTTATTGTTAATAATTATTCATAAAGTCATTTATAATCATTTGTATTCCATTTTATCAGTTGTAATGTCTTATATTTCACAATTTTATTTAATTCTTCTCATTTTTTTAACCTAACCAATCATTTGTCAGTTTTCTTGATCTTTCAAAAAGTTTACTCTCAATTTACTTTGCATTTCCTATTGCTTTCTACTAGATTCTTATTTGTTTCTGGTATGCATTTTTTAGTTCTTTCTGCTAACTTTGGGCTTAGTTTGTTCTCCATTTTATCATTTCTTCAAGTTTGCAAAATTGGGTTGTTTATTTGAATTTTTCTCAGTAAAAGTATCCATCACTACCAAATTCCTTATTAGAACTGGTTTTGATGCATCCCATCCCTTAATTTTGGTATCTTGTGCTTCTATTTTTGTTTGTCTCAAAAAAGTGTTTTATTTTCTTTTTAATTTCTTGTTTGACTCATTGGTTTTTCAGGAGTGTGTTGTTTATGTTCCAAATATTTATAATGATTTTAGTTTTTCTAATGTTACTGATTTTTACTTTAATTCTGTTGTGGGCAAAAAAAGAATATTTGACATAATTTAAGTTTTCTTAAAATTGTTAAGATGTGTTTTGAAATTTAACATATGATCTATCCTGGAGAACGTTCTCTGTGTACTTCAAAAGAATGTATATTCTGCTGCCATTGGATAAAATGTTCTGTATATTTCTACATAGTCCATTTCGTCTAAATTATAGTTCAAGTCCAATGTTTTCTTATTGATTTTCTGTCTTGATGGCCTATGTGTTGTTAAAGGTGGGGTTTTGAAGTACCCCCTATTATTTTTTCTTTAATTTTTTTCTGTTAATATTTGTTTAAATGCCTACATGTTCTTATATTTGGTACACAAATATTTACAACGGTTATATTCTATAGACAAATGATATGATTATCAGTATATAACAACTTTTTTGTCTCTTGTGACAATTTTTTTCTTAAAGTTTGCTTGATTTTGGTCTGATATAACTAAAGTCACTATTGCTCTCTTTTAGTTACCATTTACAATGAATATTTTTATCCATACTTTCATTTTCAGCCTATATGATTCCTTAAATCTGAACTGAATCTCCTGTAGGTCACATATATTATAGTTGGATCTCAATTTTGTTTTATGTTTTGTTTTCCATTCAGGTCCTAAGGGCTTTTCTATTGGGTAATACAATCCATTTATATTTAAAATAATTATTGATAGTGAGGACTTATTGTTTCCATTTTGTTATTTTTTACTATTTTGTACTTTGTTTCTTTCTTATGTCTTTTTTATTGATTCATTATTTTTTATGTAATAGCATACTTTCTTTCCCTTTCCTTTATCTTTTGCTTTGTGAATACCATGAAAATTACTAAAACACTTTGTACTTATAACAGCCAAGTTTAAGCTGATAACTTTGATTACATAAGAAAAGTGCCCTTTTACATCACCTCAGCCACATTTAATTTTTGATGTCACAATTTTTATATTTTTATATTGTGTATCCATTATCAAATTTTTGTAGCTTAGTTATTTCAATAATTTAGTTTGTAACTTTTATATTTGAATTAAAAGTGATTTACATATCACCATTTCAGTAATAAATACCCTAAATTTGACCATATGCTTACCATTATCAGTGCATTTTATACTGCCATATGATTTCATGTTACTGATTAATATCTGCTCCATTAAGCTTGAAAAACTTCCTTCAGCTTTTCTAGTAAGCCAGGTGTAGTGGTGTTGAACTCTCCCAACTTTTATTTGTCTGGGAAAGTTTTATTTCTCCTTCATTTTTAAAACACAGTTTTGCCAGTTAGGGTACTCTTATTTATTTCTTTCTATATATAATTTTTTTGCAATTGAATACATTATGGCATTCTCTCCTGACCAGCAAAAGTTCTTCTGAGAAATGTACAGATAACCTATGAGATTACCCTGATATGTGACAACTCTCTTTTTCTTCATAGTTTTAAATTTCTCTTTTCCTTTAGTTTTTGACAATTGAATTATAATGTGCCTGGGAGAAGTCATCTTTGAGTTAAACCTATTTGGGTATTGTTGAGTTTCATGTAACTAGATAATCATATACTTCCTCACACTTGGGGAGATATCAGACATTATTTCTTTCTTTCTTTCTTTCTTTCTTTCTTTCTTTCTTTCTTTCTTTCTTTTTTTTTTTTTTTTTTTTTTTTTTTTTTTAGTATTTTTCTGAATTGAGAAGTGGAGAGGCAAAGAGACACAGACTCCCGCATGCCCCCAACCAGGATCCACACTAGGGGGGAATGCTCTGTTGATCTAGAGGGCATCTGGGGCATTGATCTGTTGCAACCAGAGCCATTCTAGTGCCTGAGGCAGAGGCCATGGAGCCATCCTCAACGCCCGGACCAATGTTGCTCCAATGGAGCCTTGGCTGCGGGAGGTGAAGAGAGAGTATAGAGAAAGGAGAGGAGGAAGGGTGGAGAAGCAGATGGGCGAATCTCCTATGTACCTTGGCTGGGAATTGAACCCAAGACTTCCACACGCCAGGCCAATGCTCTACCACTGAGCCAACCGGCCTTGACCAGTCATTATTTCTTTACCTAAACTTTATGCTTCTCTCTGCCTCTCCTCCTTTCTGGAGTCCTATAATGCTGTATTAGTTCTTTTAATTCTTTCCCATAAATTCCATAGGCTTTCTTATTCTTTTTCATTCTTTTTTCTTCTCTTAGTGGATGATTTCAAATAAATTCTGCAAGAGTTCACAAATTTTTTTTTCTGCTTTATTAAGTCTGCTGTTGATGCTGTCTATTGCACTTTTCATTTCTTCATTATATTCTTCAGGTCTAGAATTTCTTTCTGGTTCTTTATAATTATGTCCATTTGCTGAATTTATCATATTGTCCATGTATTGTTTTCCTGACTTTGTTGAATAGTCTATCTGCGTTCTGTTTTAGCTCTCTGAGCTTTCTTAAAACTATTTTTAATTCCTTGTCAGAAAATTTGTTGATTGCTCTTTCTTTGGAGTCAGTTACTGAAAATGTATTATATTCTTTTGGTGAAGTCTTGTTTCCTTAGTTTTTATGGTACTTACAGTCTTGCATTGTTTTGTGGTATTTTTTTTTTATTTGTGTAAGAATTCACCTCTTCCAGTCTTTACTTACTGGCTTCAGGAAAGTAACAATTTCATCAGCCTGTCTAAAGATTCTGAGACTCTCTCAGAAGTATACTATGGATATGTCCACTCCCTGCTTCTTGCTTCCACTCAGGGAAATATTCTTAAAATTATATGCCTTCTCCTGATCCTGAAAAGCCAAAGTGGGTACTGTGAGTCTCTTAATTGTTTTTATTAAGGTAATGCCCTAAAATGCAAAGATTTATGTGCCTTCTCTTAATCCCAGATGGTTGGGCTGGCTTTTTGTACATGCTTGCAAGCTATCTGAAAAAGTTTTTACTTGCTATCTGCAAAGGTGCACATAGGGATCCAGCCACAAGGACGTGAATGAAATATACAATAAATTGAGAGTTCCCATGATCGAGCTGGGGGATTTGATAGGTTAGTTGTCGAAAACTGTTTATAGCTGAACTTCCTGGTGGAGTTCATGAAGCAGTTAGATGAGTTCTAAGCCCTGCATGCTGTGCTCTTATTACATCTGAACAACTTGACCATGCCAATTCACACCATACTCTTCATGAGATTGAAAAAGAGTGGGCCCTTGAGCAACATCTCATGCAGCTGGGAAAGCCAAGCACTCACTTATCATTCTATACTTTCCTTAGTTGGAGAAATCATCAGTCAAAAGTGTATATCTTGACATGGATCTCTTCTTCCTTGAAAGAAAGATAATGTGAGTAAAGTCAAATTCTCTTATTCTTATTACTGTCTTCAATTCATCAAGTTTTGTATTTTTTTTTTTTGCTCCAGTAATGTTCTGGAACTTCTCTAATGAGCGCCTGGACTCCCATACAGATGCTCATACCCATGAAAGGTTTTCAAAATCAATGTTCTATAATGGTAGAAAACTATTGTACTGGTTTGCTGATGTCACTTAGATACCTACAGAATAATCTAATTGTAATGTAATATAATGTCTTTTATAATATGCTGAAATGATTCTGTGAAACTTGAGATGAAAAAATATTTTGCCATTTTGATATGCATTTTAGAAAGATACAGCTCTTATTTCTCAGTTATGAAGCTGAAATTGAGCTCACAGCAATTGTCTTCTCCCTTCAAAAAGACCCAGGCCAAAGATTGTTCTTAGAATGCATAGCAGAATGAAGTTCTGTGCAGCTCAAAGACTGTTTTTTTGTGTGACAGAGAGAGACAGAGAGAAGGAAAGGTAGGGGCAGACAGACAGGAAGAGAGAGATGAGAAACATTTCTTCATTGTGGCTCCTTAGTCTCCTAAATTGTTCATTGATTGCTCTCTCACATGTGCCTTGACTAGGGGAGCTACAGCAGAATGAACGACCCCTTGCTCAAGCCAGCGACCTTGGGCTTCAAGCCAGCGATCTTGGGCTCAAGCCAGCAACCATGTAGCCATGTTTATGATTTTATGCTCAAGCCAGCAACCCCATTCTCAAGATGGTGAGTCCACACTCAATCTGAATGAGTCCGTGCTCAAGCCAGCAACCTCGTGGTATCGAACCTGGGCCCTCTGCATCCTATTCCAATGCTCTATCTACTGCGCCACTGCCTGGTCAGGCCAGCTCAAAGACTTGATAAGAGTAGTGATGCAAGAAACAACAAGCAAACTGATCTTGGTCAAATACCCAGAGATTAAAGATGGGATACCAAATCTTAATCAGCTGAGAGGAGAATCAAGAGGAGAGCAGAGATTAGGCATCGAGTCATGAGACAAAAACACCAATTCAGAAGAAGAATTTTCAAAAAGCAAATCCAGATTCCAAATGGAAAATTCTAAAATTCAAATTGGCAGGGATAATTTGGCAGTAAGGTCCTGGAATTTGAAGTTAAACTATTCGGTAGTAACAGAGTATCTTTTTAAGACCAGGAGCTCCACCTCCTATGGCAGTCTTCCATTAGTTTTGAAAACATAATACATTGAATCAGTCACTTGACAGTCAAAATTTACTCATTGCATAAATATTTGTTGAGTGCTTACTCTGTGTATACATTATGGACATGGCAGTAAACAAGACACACTTGATCTTATTCCTGGTAGAAGATATAATTTGGCAAGAAAAGAAATTTACTAAACAAGCAATTAAATATGCAATCACTGTTAAGTGCAAGGTGACATATACTCAAATATATGGCAAAATATGACTTTGTCTCGGAGGTGGGTGGCAAAGAAACCTTTTCAGAGAAAGTGTGTGTGCATGTCTGCGTAAGTACTTTAGGAAGATTTTTCTCGAGAAATTGTGACTTAACATTGTGAAATTTTTATTTTGATTAAAGAGGGCATTCTAGGAGAAAGCATTGCCATAACTGAACTTTATAGCAGTAATACATTTAGAAAAGTTCAAGGATTATATAAATCCAGCTCTGTTTCAGTGGACAATGACCTATGTAAAGCAGTAAGATCAAGTAACATGGTATTAAGAAATTATTATGTTAAGTGAAATAAACTAGGCAGAGAAAGAAAAATATTATATAACCTCACTTATTTGAGCTATCCAAGGAACAATGTGAACTGAGGAACATAATTAAACCTAAAGGGAAAGGGGGGAGAGCGCTTTAGGGAATGGGGCAAGGGAGATGTTGAGGGGAATACGTGGGAGGGGGAGATGCATTTGAGGAGACACTAGAATCTATGTAAACACAATAAATTAAATAAAAAAGACCCTTACAACCTTGGACAAGTTATGTAATTTTGAAAATTTTTTAATCTATAAAATAAGAACCATTTGTGCATTGTGAATATTAAAATTAAATTGAATAATTTATGTAAAGTAGCTAGTACAGTTATGCAGAGTAAATGCTAATGATATTGATGATGATAAAATAATGAAAATGTGGCTAATAAACAGTGAGAGATGATATTTGAAATTATAAACTGAACCTGTGAAAGTCAGAATGAGTTTATAACTTTATCTTGTCAGCCCTGAGGAGCAACTGAGGAGTTTAGACAGATGCGATCTGATGGAAGTTTCTAAAACTGGAATTGTTATTTTAATAGGTTAGTGATAAAGAGAGTTTTCAGACTATCAATCTTGAGTAGAAAATCTTCAGAGATACACATACACACATCCACATCAAAAATAACTGATCTTTCTTTTTTGCCTAAAACCTTTCTTTTGGATCAGAGTTTCTGTAGTTAACTTTACTGGCTGCCTTCTTAACATCTTTTATCTCTTTTCCACATACCTGACTTTCCTTAAGTATCCATATTCCTTTCACCCAAGTGTTCTTGTGCTGCAGAAAATGCCAACCCAACATCAGCTCCTACACAAACCTCAACCTCAAAATCAGGGCTGGGATAGACTATTCTATGGCTGTATCCTTTTGCCAAAGTTGTTTCATAGCCCCAGTGCTAAGCCAGTAAATGCAAGACCATTCTCCTACCCATAGTAGTTGGCTCAGGAATAAATATGTAACTCAATTTAAGCCAATATGATGTGAGGAGAATTTTGCTGGGGATGTTTAGTAAAGAAAAAAAGTTTTCCACAATAATTATACCCTCTCTTCTTTGGATCATCTTAGTGTGTGCCTGGAAGTACTACAATGATTTTGCTACTATGAGAAAATCCAGACTGATGAAAATATAAACATACAGAGGTTGTAAAGCTAAGGAGCATATGGAGAAACAGAAACAGAAAAAACTCCAAAAGGACTACAAAGTTTACAGCTTAAGTGACTGGATCACAGGTGTTACTAGAAAGAATAGGAGAAAGTAAGAGTGGGGTAGACTTTGATGAAAGATTATAAATAGGATTGGGGCATTGTTAAATATAAATAAAGGATTATTGTCAAAATTAATTTATCTTAATAGCAGTATTTTTAAGACTGGTTATACAATCCTGAAGCCAATCCTAATACCTCTATATATAAAGTAATTCACAGCAATAGATGTCCTTAATTTAGCCTTCTTGTGTTTTTGACTTCTTGCAGTCAAAATATCTTGATTGTAACATGGTCTCACAAGCCAATCTCTTTTTTTTTTATTCTGCTAAACCATAATTTTTTAAAAATTTTATTTAAAAAGTTAAATTTACAGGATGATATTGATCAATAAGAGTATATAGATTTTATGTAAACATCTCTATAGCAATTGAAATATTGATTGTGCTGTATACCCATCACTCAAAGTTAAATCATTTTAAGTCATTGTATATTAGTTTCTCTTTACTCCCTTCCCTGCACCTCCTACTCCACATCCCCCTCCCTCTGGTAACCACTTCACGTTTATCTATGTTCAGAAGTCTCAATTTTATATTCCACCTATGAGTGAAATCATCTAGTTCTTAGCTTTTTCTGATTGACTTATTTCACTGAGTATAATGTCCCCAAGTGCATCCATGTTGTTATAAATGGCAATATGTCATCATTTCTTATGGCTGAGTAGTATTCCATTGTATATATGTACAATTTCTTCTTTATCCAATTCTCTATCAAAGGACATGTTAGTTGTTTCCATGTCTTGGTAACTGTGAATAATGTGATAAACATGGGGGTGCATGTGTCTTTATAAATCAATGTTTTCAAGTTTTGGGGGTAGATACCCAGTGAAGGGATTCCTAGGTCACATGATAGTCGTATTCTTAATTTTTTTAAGAACCACCATACTGCCCTGGCCAGTAGGCTCAGTGGTGGAGCGTCGGCCTGGCGTGCAGAGGTCCCAGGTTTGATTCCCGGCCAGGGCACACAGGAGAAGCGCCCATCTGCTTCTCTACCCCTCCCCCTCTCCTTCCTCTCTGTCTCTCTCTTCCCCTCCCGCAGCCAAGGCTCCATTGGAGCACAGATGACCCGGGCGCTGGGGATGGCTTCTTGGCCTCTGCCCCAGGCGCTAGAGTGGCTCTGGTCACAACAGAGCGACGCCCCGGAGGGGCAGAGCATCGCCTCCTGGTGGGCAGAGCGTTGTCCCCTGGTGGGCAGAGCGTCGCCCCCTGGTGGGCGTGCTGGCTGGATCCCGGTGGGGTGCATGCGGGAATCTGTCCGACTGTCTCTCCCCATTTCTAGCTTCAGAAAAATACAAAAAAAAAAGAACCACCATACTTTCTTTCATAATGGTTGTACTAGTTTACATTTCCACCAGCAGTGAATGAAGTGAAAGGTATCACACACCTGACTTCAAATTATACTATAGAGCCATGATAATAAAAACAGCATAATATTGCCAGAAAAACAGATATGCAGACCAATAGAACAGATTTGAGAGCCCAGAAATAAAACTACATATATGTATATATAAACAAATAATCTTTGATAAAGAAGTAAAAATATACAATGGGGAAAAGAGAGAGCATCTTTAATAAATGGTGCTGGGATTATTGGAAAGACACATGCAAAAGAATGAAAACTTGACTACACCTTGTCCCCTTGCACAAAAATTAATTTAAAGTGGATCAAAGACCTAAATATAAGATCTGAAAAAATAAATTACATAGAAGAAAACATAGATACTAAACTCATGGACCTTGGCCTTAGAGAAAAATTTACAAATTTGACCCCAAAGTCAAGGGAAGTAAAAGCAAAATAAATGAATAAGACTATATAAAACTAAAAAGCTTCTGCACAGCTAAAGAACTGACAACAAAACAAATAAGCAGTCAACCAAATGGGCAATGATATGTGCAAACAACAGCTCTGACAAGGGGTTAATATCCAAAACTTATAAAGAACTCACAAAGCTCAGCAACAAACAAGCAAACAATCCAATTAGAAAATGGGGAGAGAACCAATCTCTTTCTTAAATTCTTACATGGTCTCCAGGCATTCAGGTGTCTAGCAGCATGTTGTGCTGCTATTATTGCCAACTTGGCACAAACTTCAGTACCCTAAGAAGCCATTTATTATGGCAAGATATCCTTTCTGTGTTCACTTCATTGATCTTCATTTACACTTTAACAGCCCTAGTGCTAAAAACGAAGAGGAAAAATTCCCTTTCCTACAAGTTGAATATTTGTTATCCAACCACAGAATCATGTATGTCATCCTGTTTCATTCATATAATCAAATGAGGCATCTTTTATGCCATTTGTTTTTTGTCAGTGTTATTTTTCTTAGAGAATTGGTACTGGTTCAGGGAGAGCAATTCACTATGAAACAGCCAGCCGTGCCTTCCATACATTGCAAGGTCTTGTTTGCCAATCCTCAACTTGTGCACTTGATTTTCTCAAAAAGGTAAATTAACTTACTTCTCATGTCTCTTCTGATAGGAGGATGGATCTCAATGATTAGGATATGTTCTATGGTAACTAGGTTCTTAAGACATCCTCACATGTTCAAAGTGTACATTCAGAGGCTTTTGTTTGCACTGCAAACATATTAATTTATTTGATAATGTGGTAGGGACTCATTTCTTTAAAATTATTACTTTCTACAAGGCTTGTACTGTCACTATATTTTTCAGGATAATATACATCAGAAATTGCCAGCCTAAATTCAATAGATCTTCAAAATATCTGTTACCCTGACCTAATTACATCATACAGTAGCTATTTGGTATGGCTATATTCCTGAAATTGTCATATTTCTCAAATATGCACCATTTGTGTATTTTCATTTTACAATTTCCAGTGAAGTTCTATGTTAAAAGATGCACTCAATTGTTACTCTGAAGTTTGTCTATAAGTGTAATTTTTGTATAGATTTGCAGTATGTTAACATTGCTTTGTGTCCTGAGTTTTATTTATCATAAAAGTTCATTTCAATTTGTTTGTCTTCAACTTTTATTTCTCTTCAAAAACCATAACCAGAGAAAGAATCCTCAGACTATAACTTGGAAAGGACATAAAAATACAGCACTTAGACTTGAAAAGATTATTAGATCAAGTAGTGCACACTTCTACACAATGGAAGAATCACTTCAATATTATCCTTGAGAGATAGCTTATCCAGTCTTTGCACACCTTAGGTGACGAAACAGTTCATTATCTCTAAAAGCAGCTCATTCCATTCACAGATAACTCTTTCTTTTATAAAGTTAGCTTCCCTGTGACTTTCATCCATAACTCCCAGTTTTACCTCCTGGAACCACACAGACCCTATCTTGTTCTTTTCTGTAACAGCTCTTCAAAAGTCTGAAGACAGAAATCACTTAAACTCTGCCTGAGTAGCTCACTTTGTTAAAGCATTGTCCGGAAATGCCAAGATCATGTGTTCGATCCCTAGTTAGGACACATATAAGAATCAACCAGTGAATACATAAATAAGCAGAACAACAAATCAATGTTTCTCTTTCCCTCTCTCTATCTTTTTCTCTCTCTTCTCCTCTCTTTCTCTCTCTAAAATGTATAAATAAAGACAGAGATCACTTGCTTGATCTTCCTTTTTTCCAAGCTAAACATCTTCAGCTTCTTCAAACACTTCTTATGGAACCTGAAATCCAGCTACATCCCCAGCCTACACAGTCCCCCTATAATTAGTCTGTGTCTTCTTTAAAGTATGACATCAACGCAGAAGAGGATAAAACTATGATACTCACCATTTTGCCATTTTGGCCTAAGGCTCTGAGGCAAAGACTGCCTATCTGCTTATTTAACATATTTTGCATCCTTTCTCATCACACAGCTTTGAGTACATTTATATTTGCTTCTGTATATGACCTTTTAATGTAATTATGTCAAATGGAATATCAGTAGAAGTGACATGTACTACTTTCAACCCTGGCACACAAATATTTCCACTGTTCCCTTGTTTGCCAGCTTGTAATTAAGTTCCAGGAAAATTTGAAAGCCACACTTTGAGCAAGACAGAACTTCTATCAGCCTAAGTCTCTCAATGACTATGTGGAAATCAGTACCTCTTTCTATCATTACTTATTAAACTTTCCATTAGTAAGAAAATCCTTTGTGTTAAATGACCAAGGTTTTAGGGATTATTAATCCTGCCTCACTGAAATACTACCTTCCCTTACTCTTCCCGATATGTCAGGACTATCCATTTGTGCCTGTGCAATTTTAAAGACCAAATTGAGAGCTTCACTTACATCTTTCTTCAAATTTATCTGTATCTAACCAGATCATCACTGCAACTTGCAGATATTTTCTGAGATCTTGATTTTATTTTCTAATTAATTCATTCACCCCTTCCACCCAAGCTTCTTATTATCTGTAACTATGATGTGCTGTTAAATTCCTATTGAAAACCATTAATAACAATGTTGAGTTAGTTGGGACTAAGGGCCAGTACCTTCAGCACACCATATAGAACTCCAATTATGCTGAACCAATTGAGTCTTTACTTAGTTATGAGTTTCCAATATGTGACAAGTATCAACTATATTGTCAACTATATCATCATTTCGCAGTCATATCCATAAGACTACCCTTAGCCACATTGTTAAACACCAAGACAAAGATGACATATCTTCTGGTAAATTATTATATTAAATATTTAGTTTCATAATTCTAGTAATAAGAATTCAATCAATTAAGTCTAGCATAGCATACAGAGACAGCCCATTCTGCTTCTTAATACTGACCACTTACTTTTCTAGTTTGCAAAACTGTCACATGTCTATATTTCAAAATTAATTTGGTTGAATTACAGTATTAACCCAGTAATCAGGAGACCTGAGTTCTAGTTTTGTCAATGTTATCTAACTGTGTGACCTTGAACAAATCATTTCACCTCTGCATCCTCAAGATGTGCAATGAAGTGAATAAATTTTGTAACTGCTACAGTTTCTTTCTACTTTGGTTCTGCTATGAATCAATAAACATAGTATATGTAGTTCCAAATTAGCTTTTTTAAAATTTTTACCCATCAAGGTTATGCTTACATATCATAAAATCTCTCCTATAAGAGCTCTCTTGTGTAACACCTAATGCAGGTATTCACAAACATTGATGAAAAAAAAAAAA
Source organism: Saccopteryx leptura (assembly GCF_036850995.1). NCBI lineage: Eukaryota > Metazoa > Chordata > Mammalia > Chiroptera > Emballonuridae > Saccopteryx > Saccopteryx leptura. The sequence goes on along the minus strand of NC_089516.1, from coordinate 69,268,430 downwards.
ACACTTTATTTTTACTAGCCTTTAAAATTTAGCTTCTTCAATTATGCATGTAAGTAAAAAGACACATTAATTTTCACAGTATCTATGTCTTATAGCCAATAAATCACAAAATGTTCATATATTATCATTGTTAAACATTTCTTAAAATACCATTTATGTTAAATTCTTTCTTGAATGATACTTATTAAACCTTCTATTAGAGCTTGTTATTAATTAATCAATATTTTTATTTATTAATTTTAATTTTTATTAATTTTAATTTATTGTGTTAACATGGATTCAAGTGTCCCACTCAATGTAACTCCTTCGCATCCCAACCACATACCCTCTATTATGCCACCTTTTCCCTCCTCCCGTACTTCCATCTTTGCTTTCTCTCTGGGACTTGTTACCCTGTTGTCTGTATATACGTGTTATATATATATAATTTGACTAATCTCTTTACCTCCTCTGATCTCATCCCCTCATCCTCCTTCCTTCTGACAGCTGTCCCTCTGCTCCCTGTGACCCTGCCTCTCCTTCTGTTTCATTCCTCAGTTCATCTGGTTCATTAGATTCCACATATAAGTGAGCTCATATGATATTTTTCTTTCTTTGCCTGGCTTATTTTACTTAGCATAATAATCTCCGGGTCCATACATGCCATCGAAGAGGTAAGATTTCCTTCTTTTTCATGGCTGCATAGTATTCTATTGTGTATATGTACCACTGCTTTTTAATCAACATGTCCACTGATGGATAATTGAGCTGTTTCCAGATCTTGATTATTATAAACAATGCTGTAATAAACATGGGGGTGCATATCTTCTTTTGAATTTGTTTTAGGATTCTTATGATATGTTCCTAAAAGTGGGATAGCTGAGTCAAAAGGAAGTTCTATTTTTAATTTTTTGAGGAAATGCCATACTGTTTTCCACCATGGTTGCACAAGTCTGCATTCCCACAAGCAGTGCAAGAGGGTTTCCTTTTCTCCACATCCTCACCAGCACTTATTATGTGTTGATTTGTTAATGAGCATAATTGTGACAGATGTGATGTGGTATCTTATTGTAGTTTTAATTTGCATTTCTCTGATGATTAGTCATGGTGAACATTTTTCATATGCATATTGGCTATTTGCATGTACTCTATGGAGAAGTGTCTATTCATTTCTTTTGCCCATTTTTTGATTGGATTATTTACTTTCCTGGTGTCAAGTTTTAGAAGTTCTTTATAAATTTTGATTAACCCCTTGTCAGATGTATTGGCAAATATCTTCTCCTCTTGTGTGGGTTGTCTTTTTATTTTCTTAATAGTGTCTTTTGCTGTGTAAAAGCTTTTTAGTTTAATATAGTCCAATTTGTTTATTTGGTCCCTTATTTCACTTGCCCATGGAGACATATTGGCAAATATATTGCTACAAGAGATATCAGAGAGTTTACTGCCTAATTTTTTTCTAAGATGTTTATGATTTCATGACTCACATTTATATCTTTTATCCATTTTGAGTTTATTTTTGTGAACGGTGAGAATTGGTGGTCTAGTTTAATTTTTTTGCACGTACTTGTCCAATTTTTCCAACACCACTTATTAAAGAGACTGTCTTTACTCCACTGAATGCTCTTACCTCCTTTATCAAATATTAATTGACCATAAAGGCCTGGGTTTATTTCTGGGTTCTCTGTTCTGTTCCACTGATCTGCATGCCTATTCTTATGTCAGTACCAAGATGTTTTTATTATAATGGCCTTGGAGTATAACTTGATATCAGGGAGTGTGATATTCTTCATTTTGAAGATTGGTGAGGCTTTTCAGGTTCTTTTTTTAGTTCCAAATAAATTTTTGGAATATTTGTTCTCTGTGTTTGAAGTATGCCATTGGTATTTCAATGGAAATATCATTGAATCTATAGGTTGCTTTGGATAGTATAGACATTTTAATGATGTTTATTTTTTCTATCCATGACCATGTTATAGACTTCCACTTGTTTCTATCTTCTTTTATTTCTTTTTTCAATGACCTATAATTTCCCAAGTATAAGTCTTTTGCTTCCTTAGTTAATTTTATTCCTAGGTACATTATTTTTTTTTGTTGCAATACTGAAGGGAATTGTTTCCTTAATTTCTCTTTCTGACAGTTTATTGTTGTGTAAAAATGCCACTGATTTATGAATATTAATTTTATATCCTGCCACCTTGCTGAATTAATTTATCAGGTCTAGTAGTTTTGGACTGAGACTTTAGAGTTTTCTATGTACAGTATCATGCCATCAATAAATAATTATAATTTTACTTCTTCTTTTCCAATTTGGATGCCTTTTATTTCTTTTTCTTATCTGATTGCTGTGGCTAGAACTTCCAAAACTATGTTCAATAAGAGTGGTGAAAGGGGGCACACCTGTCTTGTTCCTGATCTTTAGGGGTTTGCTTTTAATTTTTGCCCATTGAGTATGATGTTGGCTGTTGGTTTGTCATACATAGCTTTTATTAGGTTGAGGTATATTCCCTATATTCCCACTTTGCTGAGAGTTTTAATCAGAAATGGGTTCTGGATTTTATTAAATGCTTTATCTGCAACTATTGATATAATCATTTAATTTTTATCCTTCAATCTGTTTGTGATAAATTACATTTATTTATTTGGGAATATAGTACCAGCCTTGCCTCCCCAGAATAAATCACACTTGATTATGAAATATGATCTTTTTGATGTATTGCTGCATCTGGTTTGCTGATATTTTGTTGAGAATATTAGCGCCTATGTTCATCAGAGATATTGGTTTATAGTTTTCTTTCTTTGTAATATCTTTACCATGTTTTGGAATTAGGATAATACTTGCCTCATAAAATTAGCTTGGAAGTCTTCCCACCTCTTGAACTTTTTGAAATAGCTTGAGAAGGATAGGTGTTAATTCTTTAAACGTTTGGTAAAATTCGCCTGTGAAGCCATATGGTTCAGGACTTTTGTTTGCTGGGAGTTGTTTTTGTTTTGTTTTGTGACAGAGACAAAGAGAACAACAGAGAGAGGTACAGATAGGAGTAGACTGACAGGAAGAGAGAGAGATGAGAAGCATCAATCCTTCATTGTGGCTCCTCAGTCTCCTTAGTTGTTATTTGATTGCTTTCTCATATATGCCTTTACTGGGGGGCTACAGCAGAGCGAGTGACACCTTACTCAAGCCAGTGACATTGGGCTCAAGCCAGTGACCTTGGACTTCAAGCCAGATACCTTTGGGTTCAAGCCAGCAACCATCAGGTCATGTCTATGATACCATAATCAAGCCAGCAACCCCACGCTCAAGCTGGTGAGCCCTGCACTCAAGCCGGACAAGACTGTGCTCAAGCCATTGACCTTGGGGTTTTGAACATGGGTCCTTTGCATCCCAGCTGGATGCTCTGTCCACCTCACCACCACCTAGTCAGGTTTGCTAGCAGTTTTTTGATAATTGTTTTCATTTCATTTGTTGTAGTCAGTCTGTTTAGAGTTTTAAAAGATTGTATGTTTCTAAGAACTTACCCATTTCACTTAATTTTTTTTTAATTTTGGGGCATCTAGATCTTCAGAGAATTTTCATACAATTCTTTGTATTTCTGCAGTCAATTGTTCCTTCTCCACTTTCATTTCTAACTTTATTTATTTGGGTCTTCTCTCTTTTTTTTCTTGGTGAGTCAGGATAAAAGTTCCTTAATCTTGTTGAGCTTTTCAAAGAACCAGCTCTTGGTTTCATTAATCATTTGTGTTGTTGTTGTTGTTTAGCCTCTACATCCTTTATTTTTACTTTAATCTTTATTATTTCCTTCCTTCTACTTCTGGGCTTTATTTGCTGTTCTTTTAGGTGGAGGATTAGGCTGTTTATTTTATCTTTTTCTTGCTTCTTAATGTATACTTATAATGCTATGAACTTCCCTCTCAGGATTTCTTTTGCTGTGTCCCATAGATTTTGAGTTGTTGTATGTTCATTTTCATTTGTTTCAAGAAATTTTTTATTTCTTCCTTGATCTCATTGTTAACCCTTTCATTATTTAATAACATGCTATTTAGCATCGAAGTACAGAGAAAGTGGCTCCTACTCCAGAGCTTAATCCCTCAAACACTGCTGAATACTGAAATTTTATTTCTCTGCAGCAAGGTAAACAACAGGTTCAAATTGAGTGGGGCCAACAGTCCCCTCTGCAGATGTTCTCTAGCTGGTAAGGCCCTGGTCTCAGGGAGGAAGACTAAGAGAGTCCTCTCCTGGGGCTGTCTCTCCCCCCGCCCCAGAAAGTGGATAAGCTTCACAACCAGATTCAATAACAAGCTCAAAGGAAGTCCAAACCTCTCTCTAACTTTCCCCTGTGGAACTTAGCCTATTAGGGTGAGATATCCAGCACCTGGGACAGCTGACTGTGAAGTTCTACCTTGTCCAGTGCATATGAGCTGCTATGCCATTGCTGATCACAGAAAGTGGAACTCGCTTTAGCTGAGCCAGTTGTAACGAACCTTTCCCGAGGACACACCACTAGCAAGGGTTATTAGGTCCTGAACTGATGCTCTCCACAACTGTCCACTGACTGTGCCAGCTCTGGGCTTCCCTGGAGGGAACCTGATGCAGACCGGGGAGGGGGGGACACTGCCCATGACTGGTCCTCAGTAAACTTCTTGGAGCTAAAAGCAATCCAGAATTTGTGGCTGCCTCTGCCTGGGCCCAGGTGCACACAAAAATATCAAGCCATACACCTGGGCTGGCTTTTACCCACATGGGGCTTGGGGAAAGGTCCACAAAAGGCCAAGGTACCCTGAGCCCTGCCTCCTACAAGCTGCCTGCTGGCTGTTTGTTGGCATGGCTACTAAAAAACTTCTTGTAGAGTCCAGAGCCTGGGGTACTCAGGAATTAGGAAGAATGGTGGGGGTGACTCGTCCTCTCAGCCTCAGGTGTCAGTCCATCTAGACTTTTTTACAGACCTCAATAGGGTGTAGCCCAGGAGTCTAGTGGTATGGCCTCTGAGACCTAGAGATGTGGTATGCCTACTGTCTGCACAGTTTCTACTGAATATCCCATGAGGCGGAATCACCAGTCTTAGACTTGAGAGAATATAAGGGAAAGCTGTGGCCTCAATACAAGAAAACTGAATCACTGACGGGCCCTCTGCTTCCTGGATGACTTCTCAAAACAGCCCAGTCTCTACGGGGTGGGGCAGGTGAGACTCCTATGGGTGGGGAAGTTGCTTTACCCCTGGCTGATGCTGCTCAGAAGAGATGGCACTACCCAAGAAAGACAAAGACTGTGATATTGGAGAATGACTCAGCACAGGAATCTTGGTGGCCATCCCTCATGGTGTCTCTCCCTGGGCCTCTAACTCCATATTCTCCTCATGCAACTCTAATCCTCTCAGATCTCTTTTCACTGGAGTACTGGGTAAATGGCTGTGAATGAGACTTTCTGCATGGGCCCTTTAAGAGAGAAGCTGCATTTCCAAGAGTTCCTGTTTCTTTCTCCCAGACAGAGACCTTGGCTCTTTTTACTACCAAATGGTGTGTGGGCATCTCTTCTAGGCTCTGGGGCTCTAAGCTGGGGCACCCGGCCTGGGGGTGAGGACCCTCCCTTCTCAGGGCAAACCTCCCCACAGTAGGAGTCCTTCAGGAACCTCCATTCCTACCCGCTCCTGGGAGAAGGACAGCCCTTTCCATGTCTCTGCTCTTCCTACCAGTCTTGTGGTTTTTTCTGTGATCCTTGGTTATAGACTACTCTTGATTTAGTCCAAAGTTGATTTTTCAAGATAATTGTTCTTAAAATAAATTGTAATCCAATTTGGTCCTGAGAGTTAGCAGTTGGAATGTCCTCTTACTCCATCACCACCATGGAATCGAATTAATCAATAATCACATGTAGTCTATGTCACAGATTTGTTTTTTGTATAACCTAATAAATTCATTTTAATATAATAAAATTCCATTGAAATACTTTATTTTATGCATTTCAGATATTCTAAAAAGGGTCAGTAGTCTTCACCAGGGTGCTGAAAGTGTCCACGGCACAGAACAACTTAGGAATTTGCCTACCAGTTTAATAGTCAACCTGTTATGAGAAGAACAAAACAAATGTTCAAGGAGAATGGCAGAAAATAAAGCATAATTGGCCAATGTTCAAATTTATTTAAGTTCATCTTCCAGATTTTCTTTCTTCTCCACCAGTATGTAATTATTTCATGATGTCCACAAATGTCTTAACCCAGACAGGGTTGTGCACACTAGATGTCTATGGAGAAAAATAATATATACTGAGCACTTACTAGGTGACAAACACTTTTACAAATGCTATGTCAAGTATTCATCTCAACATCTCTGAGAGGAAACGTGATTTTCTCCATTTTACAGCTGAAGAAACTGATGCTATAAAATGTTATGGAACCTGCACAATACATAGCTACTAAGTGATAAGGTTGAGACTAAAAGTTAATATCCCCCAAATCAAAAACGGCTTTCCATGCATTCAGGCTATACTGCATCCCTAAAAAATACTAAATCATTATCAAATTATCTTATAATTCATTGAACATCATTTTATACATGCAGAAACTTAAAGTTGACTTGCAATGTTTTTAGTACAACAAAGAATTTAAAGATGATTTAAGGTAGTTGCTCTAGTTCATACCATCACATACATTTTCTAGCCAGCAGCAGAGAATGCCACCTAGAAACTACTTATGCCATTTCTATTCATATTAATTTGTCACATATTAGTCACATCTCCACAACTACATCCAACAGAGACTAAAATCTAGAATTTAGCTTAGTGACTATCCACTAAAATTTCTACTACTATATAATTAGAGAATATATTAAGGGACAATTAGCAGTGTCTGATACAGGTAGGTAGCATTAGTATATTTTATATATGTAGAAACTAAAACTCAGAGAAATAAAGAAATTTTCCCAAGGTCTCTAAGTGCCTGTTAAGAAGCAAACCTGGAAATTCAACCCTGAACTGCTCTGAAGTGTCAGTTTTTCACCACTAGTTCATGCAAACTGAAAAGGGCAATTCAGAGATTGGCTAAGCCACTACATGATGGTTGTACAAAAGGCTTGGACTAACTAAGCTTAGGCCTGAATATGGATGGAGGATACAGAAAGCCCCAGCTTTTGATTCCTTCCCCTCATTTGTTAAGTATATCATTGTAAGCCTGGAGAAGATAAAACTAAAATAAAACTTAGTCTACATCTTTGGACCTCCAAAGGAATTTCACAGAGAAGAGCACCAAGAAAGTTTTATGTAACCCTAAGAGGTAGAGCTGAGACCAGTGGGTGGAATCCACAAGCATACAAATTTCAACCCAACAGAAAAAAACAGAAGTTCTAAAAAAAATCAGTTCTCCTGATATGGTAGAAGTAGATTTGAGAAAAAGTGATAAGGGAATCAAGACTAGTTGGTCATCTGGAAATGGTACAGTAGAAGGGATTCAAATTTCAGATAGAGCTAGTTCCCTTTTAACCTTGATAACCTTGTGAAAGAAAAGCAACACATTTCTCCCTGCATGTGTATTAGCTGAAATTTCCACTTCATTCCCTTGGCCAAATTGTATCTAAACTTGGGGATAGCCCCAGATTGATGTGAGAGTAAAGTGTAGAGTAATTATATGTGCATTTAAAAGATTCATAGAAAGAACTTTTTAAATGTCTGATTTTTGAATCACTGGTACAATAAAGCCCTGTGAATCCCTTTTTATGAAACCTAAAATGATAATATTTTAAAAGCAAAAACTTTTTAGAGATATTTAAAATTCTAAGTATGATGCATCACCAAAACTGTGATAATATGTTCAGACTTAGCACCTGTAAAGTTATAAGTGGCAAATAAACATAGTAACAGAAAATGTGGCTCTCTGGACTGTCTCAACCTCTTATTTGCTTTGAGAACATGAGCCGAGCTAGTTTTATCATTGGCAAGATGGGAACAAGAGCAATGTTTATTTCACAAAGTTGCTATGAGGGTAAAGAAATACCAACTGTCATGTACTTGGCACATGATAAGGCATGGTACAGATATCAGTTTATTATGTGGGAAAACTTGCTAAAATTGTTTGTCCCAAAAGACTTTGTTGCAAAAGATTGTTTCATTCTTTGTCATCTTGCTATTTAACAGTTTCCCTGTTCAGTGTCTGATTCTGTGGGTTTCTGGAAGACAGATAATTATTCATTTCATCCTATATTTTTCTCTAAGAATGTTGAATAAATGACTGCCTATGTGAAGATAAGAATCAGAAATACTATACATAAGTTATCCATTTTATGCAACAATTCAGTATGGGGATTTTAATTTCTGAAGCTCAGTTTACACAGCTATAAAATAAGGGCAGTGATCCCCAACTTGCTCAGCTGCCATGAGTATCAGGTGAGAAAAATAAATTAAAGGGCTTAGCACAGGTTGAGGCACAAAATAGCCCTCAATAACTGCTAGCTTTCATGCTAGCTGTTTATTTATCTATCCAGATTCACCCTCTACTCTTCTCCATAGTCTTCTGTGACTCATATGGACTATGTCAACTATGCTCCCTGTACTTTTGGCTCCCTTTATAGTTCATTAGTGGGAAACAATAGTAGAAGTGTTAGAGGAGAGAGATCAAAGTTTTTATTCCTTCAGTTCCTTTCCTGCCAGGCTGCTGCATATTGGCAGTGACTACATTCCACTAAGAAGCCCACAGCTCTGGTGGCACGATCTTTTTTATAGTCATTTCCCCTACCTCTACCTCCTTCCCTCTCTCTTTCCTTCCATTCCTCATTATTTTTTTAAAGAGACAGAGAGAGATAGTCAGAGAGCAGGATAAATAGGGACAGACAGACAGGAACGAAGTAAGATGAGAAGCATCAATCATCAGTTTTTCGTTGCAGCACCTTAATTGTTCATTTATTGCTTTCTCATATATGCCTTGACTGTGGGCCTTCAGCAGACTGAGTAACCCCTTGCTAGAGCCAGCGACCTTGGTTTCTAAGCTGGTGAGCTCTGCTCAAACCAGATGAGCCCGCACTCAAGCTGGCGACCTCGGGTCTTGAACCTGGGTCCTCCACATCCCAGTCCAACACTCTATCCACTGCGCCACTGCCTGGTCAGGCCCCTCCTTATTTTTTATCATGTGATGTGGGCAACAAGTTGTATTTCTCCATTGGCCCTCAAAAAGTGAAGGCTATGCTTTGATATTCAGCAAAGCATATTAAAATTTTCTATAAAGCAGAACTTTGTTTTTCAGTGCCAATTATTAATGTAATATTTACTGAGTTTTTACTAAATACCAAGTAATGTTGCAAGCATTTTGTGAACACTCTTATCTAATCCTCACAAAGACTTTACAATGCAGTTATCATAATCCTCTATTAAATGGACAGGATGCTGGATTTAAGAGAGATTAAGTAACTTGCCTGAAGTTATATCATTGGTAAGTGGTACTAGATTGAGACCCAGCACTGCCTGATGCCAAAATCCTTCTCACAATCACTGCCTTTATTTTCAAGCAGCAGAAAGAATCATGGGAGAGAATTTTTTTAGCTGATTTGAGTACCGGTGTCAATGACACCACATTGGTGTGTTTTACCACTCAGCAGGACCTTTTACCCAGCAGCCCTCCAACCAACACCCCAGGACATAAGAACTCTAGCAGTCAAGTCAGTTTGTTAAAGGTGTTAGTCATAAGATGGACTGAATAAATCGTGGAATCAAACCACTACATGCAATGTCCTTGTTGAAAACACAGAATCCAATGTGTGTCATACTGGTAGTACAACAAAAAGAATGCCTTTACTTGGACCTTCAAGCCAGTTTCTGTCTCCCTCATACCTAAGTTACACTGTCATCTACTTAAATATTATAGAGTAAGGAAGGTTGGGACTGGATAGAATACTGTATTCTAGGTTGGAAATCCTGGTTTAGTATCTTAGCTTGACCAATTATGTGTAAGTCTCTTCCTTCTTTAGGCTTCAATGAAGAGATTGGACTCAAGATCCTGTAATATCCTTTGCTAGCCTGACATTCCTGATCCTCTAATATTACCACCAGGCCACTCTAGTCACTAGACCCCAAAATTAGAATTATCTACCATAGGGATGGAAGTAAGGTCCATCTATATCTATACCTTGTACCTATGCCAATACCTATACCTATATCAATGCCTACTCAACACTATCAGAATATCTATTGAATCTTGGCTCTGTAACTTATAAGCTGTATGATTAGAATGATTTACTTTATTTCTCTGTGTTTCCATTTACTTATTGCAATAGGGGAAAGAGGAAGGTGTTATTAAGGAAAAGTAAATCTATATAAAGATCCCAGGACAAGACTCAATACTTGTTATCTTCTTTCCCTTAAGGCAATGGCAGAAATATTGTGAAGGGTTATCAGGGAGAACTAAATCCAGTTATGGCACTTAGCTCCCTAAAACCCAATCTGCCTGAGAATCAATATGCCATACCATCCATGTATGTCAATGTAAAAGGTAATAACATGTTGTTTATTTTATTCTCAATTCAAAAACCCTTACTGTTCACATCAATATCTGACAAAAAATAAAGAAAATTAACTATTAAACCAGTAAACATGTTAGGTACTATTGCCTAAATATCTTACTTAAACCTTATAATAATCTCATAAGATCAGTACAGATTAAAAAAAACTCACTTTGCAGAAGAGGAAACTGAGATTCAGAAGGTTGTGATAATTTGGTCAAGAATTCACAGGTATAAGTGGCAGAACCAGTAACTGAACTCAAGTCCATCTGATTCCAAAACTCAGTGTCTTTTCTTTATAAAATGCCAGTAGGTAATATTTGAGTAGTTTTATGTTTTAAAAGAACTTAGATCCTAAGTAAAAAAATAGGAAATATAGTCAATAATATTACAATACAATAACCATGTATGGTGCCAGTTGAGTACTGGAAAATCCAGGAAAATACTATGTGAAATATATGATTGTCTAACCACTGAGCTGTATACGTGAAATCAATACAAAATAAAATTAAAATAAAAAAATAAAAATAACTTAGATGAAGACAAATCCATTTTTAGCTTAGAAAATGAAAAAAAAACTTTTACAAAGGAGATAGGATTTGATTTGAGCATGAAAGGCTATATAGGAAGATTAGCTCCTCTTGCGACTACCATTGCTTCTTACACTGTTAATAGGAAATGAGTAGTTGGATATTTACTTTCATTTATTCTACAAATATTTAATGAAGATCTTAATCAAATAAAATGCTGGAGATGATTCAGGACAGGCTTAATTCATACTACTCTTGCCAAACAACAACAACATTCTGGATTTTTCTAGAACTCTATCAATGCTCATAAGCAAATATAGTATTATATAAGATGTAGAGAATGCACAAGAAGATAAAAGGAGCTCTCCCAAAGCAAACACCTTGGAGTTGGAAATAAAAGTCATATTGGTCAACTGGTTTGCTTTTCTCATCTCACTAATAATGACTTCTACTTCCTATGAGGTATGAATTATAAATGAGAAGATTAAACTGGTATAAAAGTGGAACTGGGAGAAGATTGCAAAATGTTTAAACTGGATAAAAGCTTAAAAATGACATTTATATGCCCTCTGAAGCATATACTATACCTTTATTTATAGCATAACTTTTGAACTAGGGTTGAAATACTCAAGGTGTTTGACACAATTCTGGTGAGAATTATTAGGATAAAAGTACCCTAGTAAGTGCTTTCAGCAAAATGAAGGACTAAAACTCTCCAAGTCTTCATTCTTTCACAGAAACATTGAAATAATAATAATAATAATAATAATGCATCAGAGCCAATTTTTAGGAACTCTGGAAAATAATCAAAGACTTATAGCAACAAACAAAATTTTCAAATCAAGAAAAAGCTATGTTTAGAGCAATATAGAATTTTTCCTTTTTTACTAACCCTTATAAAGTGGTACATTGAGATATGAGCAGACCAACATACAAACTTTTTAAGATACAAGCTGCAAATCTGTCCATATTTTTGTTCGAGATCTGAGTGAAATTCTGAGATACAAGTTATGATTTGGGAAGCTGCTGCTAGTTGGCATGTTGGCGCACAGGACCAGTATAAGCAGCACAACACCAGCATCTTGTTCTTTCTCACATGCTACCCACAGAATCATGTCGAATCTCGTGTGCTGTACTCGTTCTTGCATCATTTCTGCATTTTTTACTAACTTTTTTTGTGTGCTATCCTGGGGCCGAAGAAGGTGAGTGTAAAGAACAGTGGTGAGAAGAAGAGAATGATGTCAATAGTAGTAAAGCAAGAAATAATAGAAAAACATGAGTGTGGTGTACGAGTGATTGAACTGGCAATACTGTACGACTGCAATACATTTACAATTTGTACCATCCTTAAACAAAAGGTTGCCATCAAAAGCACAAATCCAGTGAAACAAACTATAATTCTTTCCCAATTAAGGACAAATATCCATAAAGAAATGGAGAAGCTTCTGCTGTTGTGGGTGAAATAAAAAGAGCTGGCAGGAGATACAGTGATGGAGACTGTAATATGTGAAAAGGTATGTATTATATATGACAACTTGAAGAAGAAAGAACCATCAACCTCAAAAGAGGCAGCAGAAGATACATTTAAGGCAAGTCACGGCTGCTTTGAAAATTTTAAGAGAGATCTGGCATCCACTCGGTGGTGAGGCATGGTGAAGCTGTGAGTGCTGACATTAAGGCAGCTGAGGAGTACATCGCATGTTTTGCTGGGCTTATTGCAAAGGAAGACTACATCCCCCAACAAATGTTCAACTGTAATGAAACAGGATTGTTTTGGGGGAACAATGCCCCAGAAGACTTACATCACTGCAGAGAAGAAGAAGCTGCCAGGCCATAAACTTATGAAGAAACATCTGACCTTTGCATTGTGTGCAAATGCTAGTGATGACTGTAAAGTAAAGCCACTGCTAGTGTATCATTGCAAAATTCCTCAAGCCTTTAAGACTCACAAGATTCTTAAAGAAAAACTGCAGGTTATGTGGCATGCCAATGCTAGGGCATGGGTTATGTGGCAGTTTTTTTTTATTGAATGGGTTAATCTATCTTTGGTTCTGTAGTGAAGAAATATCTTCAACAAAATAAAGTCCCCATGAAAGCATTACTAATTCTTGATAATGCTCCAGCACACCCACCTGGTCTTGAAGATGACATTCTCGATGACTTCAAATTCATGAAAGTCCTCTACCTCCCCCCCCCAACACGACTTCAATCTTACAACTTATGGATCAGCAGGCCATTTCCAATTTTAAAAAGCTTTACACAAAGCACTTGTTCCACCGCTGCTTTTAAGTGACTGAGAATACAAATCTAACTCATCGAGAGTTTTGGGAAGATCACTACAACATCGTGATATGTTTACACATTATTGACTTGGCATGGCAAAACGTTACAAGAAGAACCTTGAACTCGGCATGGAAAAAGTTATGGCCTGATGTTGTTGCAAACAAGTTCTTTGAAGGATTCGAACCAGAGACCAAGACCAAGGTAGAAGCATTGGAGGAGATTGTGTCCCTCAGAAAGTCAGTGGTTCTGGAGGTAGATGAGGGTAACGTAAAGGAACTCATCGAGAGACATGAGGAGGAACTCTCAAATGAGCAGTTGAAGAAGCTACAGATGATGCAACATACGGAGCTTCTGCAAGAGATGAGTAGTGAGAAGGAGGCAGAGTCAGAGGAAGTGATTTCTACAAGTGAAATTAAAGAAATGCTGGCAATGTGAGAGAAGCTTTCAAGTTTCATTGAAAAGAAACACCCAGAAAAAGTTTCAACTGGTCGTGCTTCAGCACTTTTTAATGACACTTGTTTGTCACATTTCTGTAACATTTTAAAAGGCAGGCAAAAGCAAACCTCTTTGGATAGATTTTTATTCAAAAGTCCTGCAAGTGAAAGTGCCAAAAGTGCAGGCAAAAAGGCAAAAACAGGTAATGAATAAATGAAAAATACGTAATGTTAAGCTTAGGTTAAGTTTAAAGTTAAGAAGTGCAATTTTTTACAATTAAGTTATTTTGGTCTCATTTTAAGTAAAAAAAAAGAGCAGTTTTAGTTTTGTTTAAAGTAAAGAAAATTCAGTTTTAGTTTACATTTAGTGTTAAGAAAGTGCAGTTTTAGTTATGTGTCTACAGTCTCTGCATCCCTTCCTCCCTCTCTCCTCCTCCACCATTCACCTCTATTAGCCACAATTGTCTGTCTCTAAAGTAAGAATACAGTACTAAATAACACCTTTTCTTTTATTTTATATATTTTGTTATGCATTGGTAAAGTACACATGTCTGTTTCTTAATTATAAACATGTCTTTTTTTCATAATTTAGGATGTTTGGGGATGTTTCACAGGGCTGGAACAGATTAAATCTATTTCAGTTATTTTAAATGGGAGAAATTTGTTTGATATACAAGTTGACTGACTTACAAGCTCAGTTACACAGTGAGTTAAACTATATCTCAATGTACACACATTCCTTGACAAAGTGAAGATATTGGTCTTGAGATGTAGTATGCCTGTTTCTAGTTCCCATCCTCAAACCAGAAGACAAAGAGCAAATATAATTTGAAAATTATAGTGTACATATGTTCAAATCCATCTGGGAAGTAACTGAAAGACTGAACATTTGGTCGCTATCTTGCAAAACGTAAATATGGGTGAGAACTGGCAAGTGCTGCTTGTAAAAGCTATAAAGGGACCACATATCCAGATACCTGAGGCAAAGAAGTTCATACAGGTAGACTTACAATATAATATTTAAGGTCTGGAAGAGAAATTAGAATGAGACTGGTAATCAGAACATTAAAAAACAGCCATTTTATGATGAAATTTAGACAACCAACTGCATGTTCAGATAAAACATACCTCAGAAAAGATAGGTAAATACTTTAATCTCTTAGCTCATGCTAATAACTGGGCTCAGAGTAATCTAGCCAATTGTTAAGGACTACTCCAGCATACAGTCAACAGTCTGGAAGAGTTGAGTGTTCTCTCTCTCTCTCTCTTTATTCTTAGGTGATTTTTTACTTGCTTGTGCTCTCTGCATTCAAGAGAATCTCTGCCAAAACATAAGGTGAATGTGAGCTAAAAGAACAGAGATGTTAGTGAGCACATATAACAAGAAGTAGTTTGGGAAAAAGTATTTTGAAAAAATAATAGCAAGTACCAAAAGATAAGTAATAACAAGTGTTGGAGTGGTTGTGGAGAAAAAGGAACCCACATACACTGCTGGTGGGAATGTAAGCTGGTACAACCAGTATGGAAAACAACATAATGTTTCTTTACACTATGGAATACTACTCAGCCATAAGAAATGATGACATCGTATCATTTACAGCAAAATGGTGGGATCTTGATAACATTATAAGAAATGAAATAAGTAAATCAGAAAAAAACAGGAACTGCATTATTCCATACGTAGGTGGGACATAAAAGTGAGACTAAGAGACATTGATAAGAGTGTGGTGGTTACAGGGGGAAGGGAGAGAGGGAGAGGGAAAGGGGGAGAGGGAGGGGCACAAAGAAAACTAGATAGAAGGTGACAGAGGACAATCTGACTTTGGGTGATGGGTATGCAACATAATTGAATGACAAGATAACCTGGATATGTTATCTTTGAATATATGTATCCTGATTTATTGATGTCGCCCGATTAAAAAAAATATTAGAAAAAAATAAAATAAAATAACAGAATCCAGAATCCAATAAAAAATTCTGATAGCAAAAAAAAAAAAAAAATTAGGAACAAAGTTACCATATGACACAGCAACCCTCCTGAGTGTCTACCCCCAAAATTTAAAAATATTTGCAAAGATATATGCACCGTTGTATTCATTGAAGCATTATTCATGGTGACTAAGACATGGAAACAACTGCAGTGTCCTTTGATAGATAATTAGATAAAGAAGATGTGGTACATATACACAATGGTGTACTACTTAGCCATAAGAAATGATGACATAGTGCCATTTAGGACAACACGGATGGACCTTGAGAACATTATACTGAGTGAAATAAGTAAATCAGTAAAAGCTAAGAACTGTATGATTTCACAGATAAGTGGGATATAAAATGGAAAGTTATAAATAAACAAAAACTTATAGATGCAGGGCCTGACCTATGGTGGTGCAGTGGGTAAAGCGTCAACCTGGAATGCTGAGGTTGCCCGTTAAAAACCCCAGGCTTGCCTAGTCAAGGCACATATGGGAGTTGATGCTTCCTCTCTTCCCCCCCTTCCCCCCCTCTGTCTCCTCTCTCTAAAATGAATAAATAAAATCTTTTAAAAAAAGAAAAAAAACTTATAGATGCAGACAACTGTATAATGGTTACAAGAGGGAATGGGGTTGGATGGAGAGTAAAGAATAAAGGGTGACAAAAATGCTTTGACTTTGTGTGGTGGGCACACAATGCAGTATACAGATCATGTATCATACTAATACTGTATACACTTGAAACCTATATGTTTTTATTAACCAATATCACTCTCATAAATTTAGTTTCAGAATGAAAAAAACAAAATTTACTACTATAGACAAGAAATAAAAAATTTCAAATGGTAAGAAGAGAAACTAATTTTCAGAATTACCTTGTTATAATAAATGCTTAATTTATGACAACAAATTAAAAGATATACAAAAAAATGGGAAACATTGCACATTCAAAGGAACAAAATAAATTTACAGAAACTACTCATAAGGGAGTACATACAATGTATTTATTTAAAAAAACTTTAAAACAGTTTCTTAAGTATACTCAAAAAGTTAAAGGAAAACACAGATAAAAACTAAAGGAAATCCATAAAACAAATTAACATATCAACAAATATAAAGTATACAAAGGAACCAAATAGAAATTCTAATGCTGAAGATTATAACAAATGAAATGAAATACTCACTAGAAAAATTAACAGATTTAAGAAGACAGGAAAAAAAGAATCTCTGAACTTGAGAAAGGTTGAATAAAATTATTAAGTTAATAAAGGAAAAAATAAAATAATGAAGAAAAGGGAAAATAGCCTAAAAACTTACGACACCATCAATGAGACCAAAGGACATATTATGGCAGTTACAGAAGAGAAAGAGAAGCCCTGACCAGTAAGCTCAGTCAGGTAAGAGCATCCTCCCAAAACATAGTTACAGGTTCAATCCTTGGTCAGGGCACACACGAGAAGCAACCAATGAATGAGTGACTGAGTGGAACAACAAATAACTGTTTCACTTCCCCTTCTCCTCTTTCTTCCTTCCTCTCTTTGTCTCTCTGAAATAATAAATCAAAACAAGCCCTGGCTGAATAGCTCAAGTGGTTGGAGCATCATTCGAAAGCACAGAGGTTGCCCATTTGATTTCCCCATGAAGGCACACGCAAGAGAAGCTCAATATTCCAGTCTCTTTCTAAAGAGGGGGGGGAGAAAGGAGTAGACTTTTCTTAAAGAAATAATGGCTGAACATTCCCAAATTTGAGGATCTAAATTAATCAACAAGTTAAAGAGTCTCAACAAACTCCAAGTAAGATAAACCAAAGACAACTACACAAAAATATATTATTAACAGTCTATAATAGAAAACAAAGGATCTTGAAAAGAGCAAGAAAGAAGTGAATCCTCACAAACAAGAAATTCTCAATAAGATTCTCAGTCAATTTCTCATTAAAAATCCTGCAGACCATGAGGTAGAGAGATACAATATTTAAAGTGCTAAAAAAATCAACTGAGAATACTATATCTAACAAAACTATTCTTTAATTACATATAATTTTAGGATGGTTTATGGAATCCCTAAGGTAACCAGAAAGAATATCTTTATAGAATATACATAAAAGGAAATTAAAATATGTCACCATACACACACAAAAAAATATTACATTTTACACCATGAATCAATCCTGAAAGCATTAGGTTAAGTAAATAAGCCAAAAGAACAAATATTGTATGATTCCACTATGTAAGTTACCTTAAAATAATCAAATTTTTAAAAACAGATAGGAGAATGTGGTTCCCAGAAACTGGGAAGAGGATGGTTGAAGGAGTTACTGTTTTATAGTTACAGAATTTTAGTTGGAGAAGATGAAATATTTCAAGAGAAGGATGGTAATTATGTTTGTACAACAATGAGAATGTACTTAATGTCACTGAACTGTACACTTAAAATGATGACTATGGTAAATATTATGTTATCTATATTTTATAACAATTTTTAAATGAAGAATTTAAAGCATTCTTCCATAGACAAAAGATGAAGGACTCATTACCACTAGACTAGCTTTACAAAAAAATTCTAAAGGTAGTCTTTCAGGATAAAATGAAGAATGGTAGAACAACTCAAAACTATACAAAGATATAAAGTTCTCTAGTAAATGCAAATACATGGGCAACTACAGAAGCTAGTACAATTCTAAATATTTTTTTTGTATTTTTCTGAAGCTGGAAACGGGGAGAGACAGTCAGACAGACTCCCGCATGCGCCCGACCGGGATCCACCCGGCATGACCACCAAGGGCGATGTTCTGCCCTCCAGGGGGCAATGCTCTGCCCCTCCGGGGCGTCACTCTGCCGCGAGCAGAGCCACTCTAGTGCCTGGGGCAGAGGCCAAGGAGCCATCCCCAGTGCCCGGGCCATCTTTGCTCCAATGGAGCCTTGGCTGCAGGAGGGGAAGAGAGAGACAGAGAGGAAGGAGGGGGGGGTGGAGAAGCAAATGGGTGCTTCTCCTATGTGCCTCGTCCAGGAATCAAACCCGGGTCCCCCGCACGCCAGGCCGACGCTCTACCGCTGAGCCAACCGGCCAGGGCCAATTCTAAATATTTTAAATCCATTTTAAAATTTTCTATAAGATTTATAATATAAAATCATAAAACATAATTGTAAGTCTATATTATTGGCTAAAAATTGCATATACATGTAATTTGTGGCATCAATAACTTAAAATAAGACAGACTTTTATGAAAATATAGCTTTTGTATAAAAAGAAAGTTTATATTAATTTAAATTAGATAATTGTAATCTTAGTATGTGATAGGTAATTCTTATAAGAAACAAAAAATCAATAGAATATACACAAAAGAAAATAAGAATTGAAACCAAAATTAACTATATCCTAACAAAGCCAATAATGAAGAAATGAGAGACAAAAAATAAGACATACAGAAAATAGCAAAATGTCAGAAGAAATTCCTTTCTTATTAGTAATTACTTTAAATGTAAATGCATTATACTCTCCAATCAAAAGACGTAAATTGACAATTGATATTTTAAAATATACACTTGAATTATATGCTATATATGAGTCATACTTCAGAAATAAAATCAAAACTACGTTTTAAGTGTAAAGATGGAAAAATATATTCCATGTAAATAAATAGTAACCAAAAGACAGCTGTGTTGGTTATACTAGTATCAGACAAAACAGACTTTAACTAAAAAACAACAACAACAACAACAAAAACTGTTACAAGTCAGAAAGACAGAATATATCAATGAAATAACCAAGTCACAAAGAAGATAAAACAATTGTAGACATATATACACCAAAATAAGCACTACAAAATATATGAAGCAAATACAGAAAATGTTGAGGGAAGAAATAGTCCTACAGTAAGAGATTGCAACACATCACTTTTAATATTGAGTGGAAAATCAGACAAAAGAAGAATAAGAAAAATAAAAGAACTAGACCTAAAAGACATGTACAGAACACTTCACCAACAATAGATTACATATTTTTCTAAAGTACACATAGAATGTTCTTTAGGACAGACAATATGTTAGAGCACAAAAAATAATCAATTTTTGAAAGAATGAAATTATACAAAGTATCTTCTGTAATCAAAATCATTGAAGCTAAAAATCAATCACAGAAGAAAAACTGGAAAATGTACAAGTATTCAGAAATTAAACCTTATACTTTTAAACAAATAATGAGTCAAAAAAAGACAAAGAAATGATGAGGAAAATTGGAATACACTTTGAGAAGTAAAATTGAAAAGAAAATGTATTGGACGTCAGAGAAATGGTGCTGTGAAAGGTGCGCCTGAGATCTCTCCCTGAAATTTAAACAAATTCAACAACTAGAGATGGAAAAACAATCCCAGGAGCATCTGAAATACACATACATCAAACAAAGGCACAATTAGGCAAAAAGGTGGCTGAATATATAATCCACTCTGAAGGAAATAGGACGGAGAATGGAGTATTTTGCTTTCCTCACTGAACTGAGGAAGGGCTGCTTTCACTTGGAACTGAGAGGAAGGAAGGACTGGGGGCATGGAAAAAGCTAGAGCACAGATGCTCAAGCCAATGAGAGAGTGTGCCTGCAGCTCGGCCCATGTAGAGCTAATGCCAGTCGCAAACCCCAGCAGAGGTGGGCGAGCTGTTGCCTTGTTTACTCCCGGTATCCCGATCGGTGAGCACGGGCTGTGTGGGAGTGGATCCACCTGGAGCCTTGGGCATGGGCACCTGTGTTCCCAGACAGAGGGGCTGGGTTGGAGACCATCAGCAGTAGCCCTCTGTGTGTGCCGTGACCAGAGTCTCTGTATAATCCTTATGCCCCAAACAGCAGCATGCAGGAAGTGCATGAAGAGCCGGCTTCCCTATGGGTGCAGCGCCTCCACCAGCCATAAGGGGAATAAAGCACATTCCTGATAAAGAAAACTGTGAAAGTGGTGGGGAAAGGGCACACAGACAGCTTCTGGAGAGTAGATCCACTGACTGCTGAAAGGAGCCTAATTCACAATCTGCTCACTGCCCAGCCGGTTTATGCTGGTTGCTCTGGCTGACAAAGCCTTCATTTTTAGGCCTGCAATTTAAGGGGACCTGGAGCAGAGACTTGATAGTTCTCAGGGCCTCTTACTCGGCAGATAGTGGCTTGGGAAACTTCCAGCCAGCCAATGGAAGTTAAAAAGTACAGTCTCATGGAACAGACCTGAGAGAATACTGCAGAAGTTGGGTGGGCTGGGCTGTAGGCTTCCCAACAACGGAGATGCCTGTGGAGAGCAGACCTGTGGAGTGCTGAGGCAAATTTAACTGGAACCAGAAATCAGCTCACTCCCCTGCCTGCTTCAGCTGGTTGCTCTGGTTGACAAAGCTTTCATACACAGAGCTGTGCTTTGAACGAACGTGGAGAAGGGACTTGGCAGCTTTTAGGATTTGTTGCTCTGCAGGCAGTGACTGGGGCATCTTCCTGCCAGCCAATACAGATTACAAAGTGCAAAAAGCCTGGGGAAAGTAGACCCGCGAAGTGCTGAGGCACACAAGACACACCTTGGGGCTCATAGAAGGCCATGTGAAAAGCAAACAGCTTCCAGTCCTGCCTGATTATGCTGGCAGAACTGGCTGGCAAAGCCTTCCCAGGAACCCTGCTTTGAGTGGGGATAGAGGGGGGATTTGGCAGCTCTTAGAGCCTCTTGCTCTCCAGACAGTGGCTGAGGCAACTTCACAACTGGATCCCCACACTGCTGGTTCAGGAAGGAGAGATTTAGGAAGAGGTTCAGGGAAAATAGACTCTCCCATTGTCGGAGCCTGAAACACTGAGAAGCTCCACCTACCAATGGGACTGAGGCCTAGTTTATGTCATCACCATAGTGACACATCAACTGCAAATCTCTGCCTAAGAGTGCCACAGGGGCAGAACCTGGTGAACAGCACCACTGGCCAAAAAGAGAGAGAAGAAAGAAAAAGGAAGAAGATAACCTTTCAAAACCAGGAAAAATCTAGTCTTCATAACTTTTTCCACATTTTTTATTGTATTTTTATCTTTTTTTTCTCTCCCACCTTGGTCATTTTATACACTTTCCATTTTATTATTTTCTTCTTATTTTGAAATTTATTACCTATAGGTGTTATATTTTCCATTCTTTTTTTTATATGTGTTGCATTCCAAAAAACTTAACTCAATTATTTTCTTTCTTTTTTTTTCTCTCTCTCCGACTTTTAGTTCTTTTCTCTTTCACCTTTTTTCTCATTTGAATCTCACCAACAAAACAAATTATTTTATTCTGGATTCAAATTTTTTCTTTGTGGTTTTTGTGTGCTTTTTACTTTGCTTTTTATCTCTTTACCATTTCCTCCAACTCTGGCTCTCCATTCTGTTGTTTTTGTTCCACCCAATACAATAGAATTTTCATATTTCATTGTATTTCTTTCTTTTTTCTCTTTTATTTTTTTCTCTTCTCTTACACTATTTCTCTCATTCAACCATCATTACAAACAAATTATTTTATTCTTGATTCAAATATTTCTTTGTGACATTTTTTGGGTTCTTATCTCATTTTTTGCCTCTTTGTCACCTCCCCCCAACTCAAGACCTCTGTTCTACCTATTTTCGTTCCACTTAGCACAATTGAATTTTCAGTTTTTCACTGCATATTCTCAAATTTTTGTTTTGTTTTTTATCAACTCTTATAAGCGTTATTAACAATACCACTCTCAAATGCCACTAAGGAAAAAGGAATAGAATATCATAGATTCAAAAGACAGAGATGTAGCTCAGATACATAAGGAAAAATCTATAGAAAAAAAGTTTCAATAGCTTGGAAACCATGGAGTTACATGACAGAGAATTTAAAATTGAAGTCCTAAAAATACTCAGGGATATACAAGAAAGCACAGAAAGGCAACTTAGGGAATTCAAAAAACAATTCAAAGAACAGAAAGAATAAATCACCAAGAAAATTATAAATACGAAAATGAATCAAATAGGGATGAAAAACTCAATACATGAACTGAAAAACAAAGTAACAAGCTTAGCCAATAGAACAGGCCAGATAGAGAAGAGAATTAGTGACATAGAAGACAGGCAACTAGAGACACTGTGAAGAGAAAAGGAGAGAGATTCATGAATTAAAAAAAACGAGAAAGACCACAGGAATTTTCTGATTCCATCAGAAAGAACAATATAAGAAAAATGAGTATATCAGAAGGAAAAGAGAGAGAAAATGAAATGGAGTACATATTCAAACAAATAATAGACAAGAACTTGCCTGTGGAAAGAACGAAAGCCTCAAATTCAAAAAGCAAACAGAACACCAAGTTATTTTAACCCTAACAAACCTACTCCAAGCCACATCATAATGAAATTGGCACAAACCAATGACAAAGAATAAATTCTCAGGGCAGCCAGGGAAAAGAATACAACACATAAAGGAAGGCCCATTAGATTATAAACAGATTTCTCAGAAGAAACTCTAATAGCTAGAAGAGAGTAGACCCCAATATTTAAAATTCTGAAAGAGAGGAAATTCCAGCTAAGAATACTATACCCATCAAAGTTATTCTTCAAAAACAAAGGAGAAATAAAAACATTCACAGATACAGAAAAGATGTGGGAATTTATCACCAAAAACCCCAAATTCAGGAAATACTAAAGGGGCTTTTCCAACAAGATACAAAGAACAAAATAATACAAAACTACAAGTAAAAGCTCCATCAAAATTGCAATAAAAGCAAGATTAATCTCTGACAACAAAAACAAAAATGATAGAGGACAAAGATTAACAGTAGCAAAGGAAGATGGAGTGCAGAAGCACTCATGAGATAATGTACTACAATGAACATGATATGTATACTTTCCATCACTTAAAGGTAACCACCCCTGATAAAACCACCACGGAAGCACATGGCTTGAAAAAAGAAGTAACAGAGGAAAGAAGTATGGATTACAACCAAACAAAAACAAATGATAGAAAAATAAAAGAGAAGAACCAAACAAGATACAAAACTATCAGAAAGCAATATATAAAATGGGAATAAAATCCCTCGTGTCAGTAATTACACTAAACGTAAATGGATTAAACTCACCAATAAAAAGACACAGAATAGCAGAATAAATTAAAACAGAAAATCCAACTGTATGCTACCTACAAAAACACATCTAAGCTCCAAGGATAAAAAAACTCAAAGGGAAAGGTTGGAAAAAAATACTCCAAGCAAACAACATCCCCCCAAAATGGCAGGTGTAACAATACTCATATTTAACAATACTGACTACAAGACGACTAAAGTGATCAGAGACAGAGACAAAAATGGTCATTTAATAATGATAAAGGGGACATCGAATCAAGAAGACACAACACTTCTTAATATATATGCACCAAACAAAGGAACACCAAAATATATGACAGCTACTGACTGAACTAAAAACAAAAACCAACAATAATACAATCATACTTGGAGAACTCAATACACTGCTGACAGCTTTAGATCACTCATCCAAACAGAAAATCAATAAAGAAATATTGACCTTAAATGAAACACTAAAACAATTGGATATGCTAGACATTTACAGGATATTTCATCCCAAAGTGCCAGAGTACACTCTAGTGTACATGGAACATTCTCAAGAATCAACTATATGTTGGGCCACAAAAATAACATCAACAAAATCAGAAAGATTGAAATTATACCAAGCATATTTTCTGACCATAAAGTCTTGAAAATAGAATTCAACTGCAAAAAAAGAGGTTAAAAAAACTCACAAAAATGTGGAAACTAAACAACACACTTCTAAAAAATGAGTGGGTCAAAGAAGAAATAAAAGCAGAGATCAAAAGATACATACGGCTCCAAAAAGAGAAATGCACCCCCATGTTTGTGGCAGCATTGTTCAAAATAGCAAAGATCTGGAAACAGCCCAAGTGTCCGTCAGAGGACGAGTGGATTAAAAAGCTTTGGTATATATATATACCAAAGTATATATATATATATATATATATATATATATATATACACTATGGAATACTACTCAGCCATAAGAAATGATGACATCAGATTATTTACAATAACATGGATGGACCTTGATAACATTATACAGAGTGAAATAAGTAAATCAGAAAAAAACTAAGAACTATATGAATCCATACATAGAAGGGACATAAAAATGAGACTCAGAGACATGAACAAGAATGTGATGGCAACAGGGGTGGTGGGTGGGGGGAGGGGGATGGGGCAAAGAAGAAGAGAGGGGTTGGGGGAGGGGAGGGGCACAAGAAAACCTGATAGAAGGTGACAGAAGACAATTTAACTCTGGGGGAGGGGTACACAGCACAATCAAATGTCAAAATAATCTAGGGATGTTTTCTTTCAACATATATACCCTGATTTATCAATGTCACTGCATTAAATTTAATAAATAAATTTAAAATAAAAGAAAAAAAGATACATACAGACAAACTAAAATAACAATACGACATATGAGAATCTCTGAGATGCAGCAAAAGCAGTAATAACAGGGAAATTCATATCACTACAGGCCTATATGAACAAACAAGACAGAGCTCAAGTAAACCACTTAACTTCACATCTTAAGGAACTAAAAAAAGAACAAAGACAACTCAAAACAAGCAAGAGAAAGGAAATAATAAAAATCAGAGCAGAAATAAATGAAATAGAGAACCAAAAAACTATAGAAAAATTAATAAAACAAGGAGCTGGTTCTTTGAAAAGATCAACAAAATTGACAAACCTTTGGCAAGACTCACTAAGGAGAAAAGAGAAAGGACTCATATAAACAAAATCCAAAATGAAAGAGGAGAAATCACCACAGATAGCATAGATATACAAAGAATTACTGTAGAATACTATGAGAAACTGTATGCCACCAAATTTAACAACCTAGAAGAAATGGGTAAATTCCTAAAACAATACAATCTTCTTAGACTGAGTCATGAAGAAGCAGAAAGCATAAACAGACCCATAGGTAGGAAATAGAAACAACTATCAAAAACCTCCCCCAAAATAAAAGTCCAGGACCAGATGGCTATACTAATGAATTCTATCAAACATTCAAAGAAGACTTGGTTCCTATTTTACTCAAAGTCTTCTAAAATATTGAAGAAGAAGCAATACTCCCAAACACATTTTATGAGGCCAACATAACCCTCATACCAAAACCTGGCAAGGACAACACAAAAAACAAAACTACAGACCAATATCTCTAATGAATACAGATGCTAAAATACTAAACAAAATGCTAGCAAATCAAATACAATGACACATTAAAAAAATAATTCATGATCAAGTGGGATTCATCCCAGAATCACAAGGATGGTTCAACATATGTAAAACAATTAACGTAATACAATATATCAACAAAACATAGAACAAAAACCACATGATCTTATCAATAGAAGCAGAAAAGGCATTTGATAAAATACATCCTTTTATGTTTAAAACACTCAACAAAATGGATATAGAAGGAAAATATCTAAACATAATAATGGCCACTTATGATAAACCATCAGCTAACATCATACTAAATGACTTAAAACTGAGGACTTTTCCCCTAAAATCAGGCATAAGACAAGGTTGTCCACTCTCCACTCTTATTCAACGTAGTGCTGGAAGTTCTAGCCAGAGTAATCAGACAAGAGAAAGAAATAAAAAGCATTCACATTGGAAAAGAAGAAGTAAAGGTTTCACTTTTTGCAGATGATATGATCATATATATTGAAAACCCCAGAGACTCCACAAAAAGACTACTAGAAACAATAAACCAATAAAATAAGGTCGGATGATACAAAATTAATATAGAAAAGTCCAATGCCTTTATATATGCCAACAATGAAACATCAGAAAACGAGCTGAAAAAAGCAATTCCCTTCATGATCGCAACAACAACAACAAAAATACCTTGGAATAAACATAACAAAGAATGTAAAGGACCTATATAATGAAAACTTCAAAGCGTTGTTAAGGCAAATTGAAAAAGATATAATGAAACGGAAGAATATTCCTTGTTCTTGGATAGGAAGAATAAATATAGTCAAAATGACTATATTAGCCAAAGTGATATACAAATTTAATGAAATTCCCATCAAAAATCCAATGTCATTTTCTAAAGAAATGGAACAAAAAAATCATCAGGTTTATATAGACCGATAAAAAACCCCAAAGCCAAAGCAATCCTAAGGAGAAAAAAAAAAAAACACGAAGCTGGAATACTGGAAAGCCACATGCAAAAGAATGAAACATGACTACAGTTAGTCCCCTTGTACCAAAATTAATTCAAAATGGATCAAAGACCTAAATATAAGACCTGAAACAATAAATTACATAGAAGAAAATATAGGTACTAAACTCATGGACCTTGGTTATAAAGAGCACTTTATAAATTTGACTCCAAAGGCAAGGGAAGTGAAGGCAAAGATAATTGAATGGGACCACATCAGACTAAGAAGATTTTGCACAGCAAGAGAAACTGACAACAAAATAAACAGAGAGCCAACTAAATGGGTGTTGATATTTTCAAACAACAGCACAGATAAGTGCCTAATATCCAAAATATACAAAGAACTCATACAACTCAACAACAAACAAACAAACAATCCAATAAAAAAATGGGAAGAGGACATGAACAGACACTTCTCCCAGGAAGAAATACAAATGGCCAACAGATATATGAAATGATGCTCATCTTCACTAGCTATTTGAGAAGTGAAAATCAATACTACAATGAGATACCACTTTACATCTGTTAGATTAGCTATTATCAACAAGGCAGGTAATAATAAGTGTTGGAGAAAATGAACCCTCATTCACTGTTGGTGAGAATGTAAAGTAGTATGACTATTATTAAAGAATTATGGTGGTTCCTCAAAAAGTTAAAAATAGAACTACCATATGACCTAGCAATTCCTCTACTGGGTATATACCCCCAAATCTCATACACACTGGTACATAAAGACAAATGCAGCCCCGTGTTCATTGCAGCATTGTTCACAGTGGCCAAGACATGGAATCAACCAAAAAGCCCTTCAATAGATGATTTGATAAAGAAGATATTGTACATATATACTATGGAATAATACTCAGCCATAAGAAATGATGACATCAGATCATTTACAACAACATAGACAGACCTTGATAACATTATACTGACTTAAATAAGTAAATCAGAAAAAAATAAGAACTATATGATTTCATACATAGGGGAGACATAAAAATGAGAATCAGGGACATAGACAAGATTGTGGTAGTTTTGGGGATGGGGAGAGGAAACGAAAGAGGGGCTGGAGGGACACAAATAAACCAGATAGAAAGTGATATAAGACAATTTGACTTTGGGTGATGGGTATGCAACATAATCAAATGTCATAATAACCTGGAGATGTTTTCTCTAAACCTATGTGCCCTGATTGATCAATGTCACTTCATTAAAATTAATTTAAAAGAAAGTGAAAATAAAAAATAAAAAAGATCAGTGTATCAAAATATAGCCAATAATATTATTATAATTTTGCATATTGACAGATGATTACTAGACTTAGTATGGTGATCACATTTTAAGTTATAAAAATGTTGAATCACTATATTGCACATGTGAAATTAATATAATTTAAAATACCGCTATGCTTAAATTTCAAAATTTAAAAAATTAAATCTTTAAAAAGCAACCAAAAGAAAAAAACTTTCAGGGTACTGCAAAAGAGGTGTTAAGGAGAAAATTTATAATTGTAAACACAGACATTAATGGTGAAAAGATGTTCTATCTGGGAGACTCATTGAATAAAGTCTCATCTCCTTGTGTCAGAGGTCGCTCGTTCGACCCCCAGTCAAAGAAAATACAAGAAGCACTCAATGAGTACACAACTTCTTCTCTTCCTCTCTCAAATCAATGGAAAAGTTTTATAATAAGTAAAAATATATCAAATCGATACTTTACTTCACACATAAGAAACTAGATAAGTAAAAGCAACTAAACCCAAAGCAGAAGGGAAGAAATAATAAAAATTAAAGTTTGAGAAAATAAAACTGATAACAGAAAACAATTGAGAAAAATTAGTAAATTCAAATGTGGTTTATTTAAAAGTATCAGTGAAATGAATAAACTTTTAGCTAGATTAAGAAAGAACAAAAAATTACTCAAATCAGAAATGAAACTAGGGTATTACTACTGATATTACAGAAATAAAAGAAATTATAATTAAATGTTATAAACTCTTGTTCACCAATAAATTGAATAACCTAATGTAATCAAATTTTTAGAAACACACAATTTACCAACACTAGATATTGAATAAAGAGGAAGTTATAATTGGCTAGTAAGAAGTTGAAACACTAATCAAAACTCCTCAAAATGAACAAAAAATATCCATAACCTGTTGACTTCACTGGTGAATTCTATCAACCATTTAATGAATTGAAAACACACCTCTGCAAACCTATCCAAATAATTGAAGAGATGCTTCTAAATTTATTTTATGAGGCCAGCATTACCCTGATATTAAAGTCAGACATATATACTACAAGAAAAGAAATAAATCCCCCCTGTAAATATTGACGTAAAAATCCTCAACAAAATACTAGCAAACTAAATTCAGAATTGTATGAAAACATGAGTAAGCGAGATTTATTCTGTACTGCAGGGATGTTTTAATATACAAATATCAAACAATGTAATATACCACATTAATAAAATAAAGTGTAAATTAATGATAATTTCAATTGATACAAATATTGATTTTGACAAAATTAAAAACCCTTTAAAGATATAATTCCCAAAAGCTTAAAGAAGAAAATTTCCTGAGCAAGATGAAAGCCATATATGAAAAGTCCACAGTAAAAAAACTGAAAGTTTTTCATCTAAGATAAATAATAAAGCAAAGATGACTCTTTAAGCCATTTCTACTTAGTATAATACTGAAATGTCTATCCAAAACGATTTGACAAGAAAAATAAATAAAATACATCCAAATTATGACACCATCTTATATATAGAACCTTAAATATTACACACACACACACACATACACACACACAAAGATAGTGCTAATAAATAAATTTAACAAGTCTTAGTATAATAAATCAATACACAAAAATCAGTTGCATTTCTATTTATTATAAATGAACAATATTTTAAAATGTAAGAAAAAAATTGGATTTACCATAGCATCAAAAATAATAAGATCCTTAAGAATAAATTTAACCAAGGAAAGAAAAGACCCCTACACTGAAAAATAATAAAACATTTCCAAAAGACATTAAAGACCTACATAAATGAAAATATACTTTATGTTCATTGATTGAAAGACTTGATATGGATGAGATGACAAAACAATGCAAAGTGATCTTGTGGTTATAATAAAATCACAATCACAATCCAGTGACATTTTTGTAAAATAGGAAAATTCATCCTGAAAACAACAGCTGATGCCAACCCAAGAAGACCTAGAAATAACACAACTGAAAATTGGAGGCAGACAACACCAAAATCTAGACTCAACCAGCTCTACAAACAATACACCCAATCACACAGACATAATGAGAAGACAGAGAAGTGCAATCCAAATGAAACCACAAAATAAATCTCCAGAAAAGGAACTGAGTGATATAGAAATAACCAAACTGCCATATGCAGAGTTTAGAATAATGATTGTTAAGATGCTTAGGGATCTTAGAACAACAATGAATGGTCATTACAAACACCTAAATAAAGAGATAGCAAGTATAAAAAAGGACATTGAAATATTAAAAAGAATCAGTCAGAGGTGACAAATAAAATATCAGAAATGAAGACTACAATGAAAGGAATTAAAAGCAGGATGGTTGAAGCTGAGAATTGAATCAGCGAGTTGGAGGACAATATGAACAAAGGCATGGAAGCAGAGAAAAAAAACAAGACTCAAAAAGTCTGAGAAAACTCTGAGAGAGTTCTGTGACAACATGAAGAGAAATAACATCTGCATCATAGGGATTCCTGAAGAAGAAGAGAAAGGGCAAGGGATAAAAACTTTATTCAATCAAATCATAGCTGAAAATTTCCCTAAATTGATGCAAGGAACAGTCTCACAAGTTCAAGAAGCACAGAGAACTCCATTAAAGAGAAACTCAAAGAGACCTACATCAAGAAACATCATAATTAAAATACCAAAGCTAAACAATAAAGAGAAAATATTAAAAAGCTACTAGAGAAAAGAAGGCTATCACCTACAATGAAGCCCCCATAAGGATGACATCCAACTTCTCAACAAAAACACTTGAGTCTAGAAGGGAATGGCAAGAAGTAGTCAAAATAATGCAGAACAAGAGCCTACAACCAAGACTACTTTATCCAGCAAGGCTATCATTTAAAATTGAAGGAGAAATAAAAACCTTCCCAGAAAAAAAGAAAACTCAAGGAATTAATTACAACTAACCCAGTGCTGCAGGAAATGTTAAGGGGCCTGTTATAAACAAATCAAAGTGGGAAAAGAATATAGCAAAAAAGGAATACAGCTTTAAAGAATAAAATGGCAATAAACAACTACATATCAATAATGACCTTAAATGTAAATGGATTAAATGATCCAAATAAAAGACATAGGGTAGCTGCTTGGAAAAGAAAACAGGAACTGTACATATGCCATCTACAGGAGACACACCTTAAAACAAAATTTGCACATAGACTGAAGGTAAAAGGATGGAAAAAATATTTCATGCAAATGGAAATGAAAAAAAAATCTGGGTAGAAATACTTATATCAGATCAAAAGGACTTTAAAACAAAGGCTATAATAAGAGATAAAGAAAATAACTACTTAATGACAAAGGGAGCAATCCAACAGGAAGCTATAACTATCATAAATATCTATGTACCTAATATAGGAGCATCTAAATATATAAAGCAGAATTTGATGGATATAAAGGGCGAGATCAACAGCAATACCATAATAGCAGGAGATTTCAATACCCCACTACCATCACTAGATAGATCCTCAAGAAAGAAAATTAACAAAGAAACAGCAGACTTAAAGGACAACTAGCTCAACTGGACTTAACACATATCTTTAGAACCTTTCACCCTAAGGCAGCAGAATATACATTCTTTTCAAGTGGTCATGGTACATTCTCTAGGATAGACCACATGTTAGGACACAAAAGCAGTCTCAACACATATAAGAATATTGAAATCATATCAAGCATTTTCTCTGATCACAATGGCATGAAACTAGAAAGCAACCACAACAGAAAAACTGAAAAATACTCAAACACATGTAAACTAAATAGCATGTTATTACATAACGAATGGTTTAACAATGAAATCAAAGAAGAAATTAAAAAATTCCTAGAAACGAATGATAATGAACATACAACAACTCAAAATGTATGGGACACAGCAAAAGCAGTCCTGAGAGGGAAATTCATAGCACTACAGGCATTCCTTAAGAAGCTTGAAAAAGCTCAAATAAACAACCTAACCCATCATCTAAAAGAACTAGAAAAAGAACAGCAATTAAGGCCCAGAGGTAGTAGAAGGAAGGAAAAAATAAAGATCAGAGTGGAAATAAATGACATAGAAGCTAAAGAAACAATATGGAGGATCAATGAAACCAAGAGCTGGTTCTTTGAAAGGGTAAACAAGATCAACGAACCTTTAACAAGACTCACCAAGAAAAGAAGAGAGAGGACTCAAATAAATAAAATTAGAAATGAGAGTGGAGAAATAACAACCGACACAACAGAAATACAAAATATTGTAAAAAAAGATAGTGATGAACTGTGTGCCAAAAATTTAAACAACTTAGGTAAAATGGACAAATTCCTTGAAACATACAATCTTCCAAAAATGAATATGAAAGAATCAGAAAATCTAAACATACCTATTACAACAAAATAGATCAAAATATTTATCAAAAAGCTCCCAAAAAACAAAACCTCTAGGCCCGACGGCTTCATTGGTGAATTCTACCAAATATTCAAAGAAGAACTAAGTCCTATCCTTCTCAAACTATTTCAAAAAATTGAAGAGGAAGGAAGACTTCCAAGCTCCTTTTATGAGGCGAGCATAATTCTGATTCCAAAACCAGGCAAAGACAACACAAACAAAGAAAATTATAGGCCAATATCCTCGATGAATTTAGATGCTAAAATCCTCAACAAAATATTAGCAAACCTGATCCAGCAATACATGAAAAAAATCATACATCATGATCAAGTGGGTTTTACTCTGGGGAGGCAAGGAAGGTACATCATTTGTAAATCAATTAATGTGATTCACCACATAAACAAAAGGAAGGAGAAAAACCACATGATAATTTCAATAGATGCAGAAAAAGCATTTGTAAAATCCAGCACCAATTTATGATCAAAACTCTTAGCAAAGTGGGAATACAGGGAACATACCTCTACA
This sequence comes from Saccopteryx leptura, assembly GCF_036850995.1. NCBI lineage: Eukaryota > Metazoa > Chordata > Mammalia > Chiroptera > Emballonuridae > Saccopteryx > Saccopteryx leptura. Next base: position 69,235,377 of record NC_089516.1, on the reverse strand, counting down.
TGATAAAGGCCATCTATGACAAACCCACAGCCAACATTATAATTAATGGACAAAATTAAAAGCAATTCCCCAAAAATCAGGAACAACGCAGGGGTACCCTTTTCACCACTCTTATTCAACATAGTTCTGGAAGTCCTAGCCACAGCAATCAGACAAGAAAAAGAAATAAAAGGCATCCAAATTGGAAAAGAAATAAAACTATCATTATTTGCAGATGATATGATACTGTATATAGAAAATCCTAAAGTCTCAATCAAAAAACTCCGGGACCTAATAAACGAATTCAGCAAGGTGGCAGGATATAAAATTAATACACAGAAATCAGAGACATTTTTATACACGAACAATGAACTGTCAGAAAGAGAAATTAAGGAAACAGTCCCCTTCACTATTGCAACAACAACAACAAAAATAAAGTACCTAGGAGTAAATTTAACCAATGAGGTTAAAGACTTGTACCCAGAAGATTATAAAACATTGATAAAAGAAATCAAGGAAGACACAAACAAGTGGAAGCATATTATGTGCTCATAGTTAGGAAGAATAAACATCATTAAAATGTCTATATTACCCAAAGCAGCTTATAAATTCAATGCAATACCAATTAAAATACCAATGACATACTTTAAAGTTATAAAACACATATTCCAAAAATTTATATGAAACCAAAAGAGAACACGAATAGCCTCAGCAATCTTGAAAAATCAGAATGAAGAATAATGTGGGAGATATTACACTTCCTGATATCAAGTTATACTACAAAGCCATTGTACTCAAAACAGCCTGGTACTATCATAAGAACAGGCATATACAGCAATGGAACAGAATAGAGAACCCAGAAATAAACCCACATCTTTATGGACAATTGATATTTGACAAAGGAGGTAAGAGCATACAGTGGAGTAAAGATATTCTCTTTAACAAATGGTGTTGGGAAAACTGGACAGCTACCTGCAAAAAAATGAAACTAGACCACCAACTTACACCGTACACAAAAATAAACTCAAAATGGATAAAGGACTTAAATGTAAATTGTGAAACCATAAGCATCCTAGAAGAAAACTTAGGCAGTAAGCTCACTGACATCTATCGAAGCAATATCTGTGCTGATTTATCTCCACAGGCAAATGAAATAAAAGACAGGGTAAACAAATGGGACTATATCAAACTAAAAAGCTTTTGCACAGCTAAAGACAATATGAACAGAATAAAAAGACAAACCACACAATCGGAGAACATATTCGACAATACATCTGATAAGGGATTAATAACCAAATTTTTTTAGATTTTTTTTATTCATTTCAGTGAGAGGGGACAGAGAGAGAGAGAGAGAGAGAGAGAGAGAGGGAGAGAGAGAAAGAGGTAGAGAGAGAGAAAGGGGGAGGAGCAGAAAGCATCAACTCCCATATGTGCCTTGACCAGGCAAGCCCCGGGTTTCAAACTGGCGACCTCAGCATTCCAGTTCGACGCTTTACCCAATGCGCCACCACAGGTCAGGTTAATAACCAAAATTTATAATGAACTTGTAAAACTCAACATCAGGAAGACAAAAAACCCAATAAAAAAATGGGCTCAAGAAATGAATAAACACTTCTCCTAAGAGGACATACAGATGGCCAATAGACAAATGAAAAAATGTTCAACATCACTAATTATTAGAGAAAAGCAAATTAACACCACAATGAGATACCACCTCACACCAGTCAGAATAGCGCTCATTAAGAAAACAACACAGGGCCCTGGCTGGTTGGCTCAGCGGTAGAGCATCAGCCTGGCGTGCGGGGGACCCGGGTTCGATTCCTGGCCAGGGCACATAGGAGAAGCGCCCATTTGCTTCTCCATCCCCCCTCCTTCCTCTCTGTCTCTCTCTTCCCCTCCCGCAGCCAAGGCTCCATTGGAGCAAAGATGGCCCGGTCGCTGGGGATGGCTCCTTGGCCTCTGCCCCAGGTGCTAGAGTGGCTCTGGTCGCAGCAGAGTGACGCCCCGGAGGGGCAGAGCATCGCCTCCTGGTGGGCAGAGCGTCGTGCCGGGTGGATCCCTGTCGGGCGCATGCGGGAGTCTGTCTGACTGTCTCTCCCCATTTCCAGCTTCAGAAAAATACAAAAAACAACAACAACAACAAAAAAAAACAGAAAAGAAAACAACACAGGATAGGTGCTGGCGAGGATGTAAAGAAAGGAGAACCCTCCTGTACTGCTGGTGGGAATGCAGACTGGTGCAGCCACTGTGGAAAACAATATGGAGATTCCTCAAAAAAATAGAAATGGAACTGCCCTTTAACCCTGCCATCCCACTTATAGGAATATATCCCAAGGACACCTTATCACCGACTGAAAAATAGAAATGCACCCCCGTGTTTATGGCAGCATCATTCACAATAGCGCAGATCTGGAAACAGCCCCAAGTGTCCCTCAGTGGATGAGTGGATTAAAAAGCAGTGGTACATATATACAGTGGAATACTATGGGGCTATGAAAAAGAAGGAAATATTACCTTTTGCTACAATATGGAAGGACCTGGAAACTATTATGTTGAGTAAAATAAGCCAGACAGAGAAAGAAAAATATCATATGACCTCACTCATTTGAGGAATCCAAGGAATAATGAGAACTGAGGAACAGAATTAAGACAGAGGATTGATCAAAGGGACCAGAGGAAAAGAGGACAGAGGGAAAGGGGATGATAGGATGGGATAAACATGAAGGGAAGAGGGGAAGGTGCTGTAGGGAAGGGGGCAAGGGAAATGTTGAGAGAATAAGGGGAGGGGGTATGCGTTCAGGGTAACCCTAGAATCTATGTAAACCAAAAAAAAATTTTTTTCAAGAAAAATTTATCCTAAAATTCATATAAAACCTCAAGAGATATCAAAAAGCCAAAAGTATTTTTCAAAAAGAAGACAAACTTTGTTAACTCACTTTTTCTGGTTTTAAATCTTACAGTCCTGTTAAATTTAATTGTCTAAATAAAATTAATTAACTAACTAAATAAATAAATAAATCTATCTTACAACAAAGCTAGAGAAATTAAAACAGGGTAGTTATGGAATAAGAATACACATAAACACCAATGGAATAGAATAGAGAATACAAAAATAACCCTTCACATATATATATTCAATAGATTTTAGACAGGAGAGTCAATCTTTTCTACAAATGCTTCTTAGAAAGTGGATATCCATATACAAAAAAAATAATTGAAGTTGGACAGTGATCCTATGTACAAAAATTAACTAAGAATTGATGAAACATGTCTGCCTAAGAACTAAAACTAAAATTCTGTGTAAGAACTGTAAGATTTGGCAAAGGATTTCACTGAACACACAAACAACAAAAAATTCAATAAAAAATAAAACAATTCATAAGTGGGCAAAAGACTGGAATAGACAATTCACCTAAGATATGCGAAAATAAGCTCAACCTCACTAGTCATAAGGTAAATGCAATTCAAAATCACAATTAAATACCAGTTCACACACATTATGATGGTTATTATTACAAGAAACAGAAAAATAAAATTGTTGTGAGAATGAGAACTGGAACCTCTGTGCCTCACTGGTGAGAATGTAAAATGGAGCAACCACAGTGGAAAAGAGTTTGACAGTTCCTCAATAATCTAAATATAAAATGACCCATATAATCCTGCAAATTCCAGTTTATGTATATAGTCAAAACAATTGAAAGCAGAGACTTTTACACTAATTAGATACATGTACACCAATGTTACTAACAGTAATTTTCACAAGAGCTAAAAAGTAGAATCAGTCTAAATTTTCATGAACAAGTGGACTGATAAACTAAATGTAGTATATACAATAAAATAATAGTCAACTTTAAAAAATATTCTGATACTTGTTTAACATAGATGAACCTTGAAAACATTATCTTTCAAAAATAAGCCAGGCCCTGGCCAGTTGGCTCAACAGTAGAGCGTCAGCCTGGTGTGTGTAAGACCCAGGTTCAATTCCCGGCCAGGGCACACAGGAGAAGCGCCCATTTGCTTCTCCACCCCTCCGCCGCACTTTCCTCTCTGTCTCTCTCTTCCCCTCCCACAGCCAAAGCTCCATTGGAGCAAAGTTGGCCCAGGCACTGAGGATGGCTCCATGACCTCTGCCTCAGGCACTAGAATGACTCCAGCTGCAACAGAGCAACACCCCAGATGGGCAGAGCATCGCCCCTTGGTGAGCATGCTGGGTGGATCCCTGGCAGGTGCATGCAGGAGTCAGTCTCTCTGCCTCCCTGCTTCTCACTTCAGAAAAAATACCAATAATAAATAAATAAATAAATAAATAAATAAATAAATAATAAGCCAGACGCAAAAGGACAAACATTATACAATTCCACTTATTTAAGATATCTAGAACATGCAAATTCATAGAATAGAGGTTTCCAGGGTGAGGAAGTTATTACTTAATGGGTACAGATTTTCTGTTTGGGATGATAGTGGTAATGGCTGTACATCATTGTGAATGCACTTAATACCACTAAATTGTAAATAGTAAATATGATGTTATGTATATTTTACTACAGGAAGAAAAGACGTTGAATGATACCCTGTTTTCTTTACAATATTTCAGGACCCCTAAGAGAAAGTAGACTACATTTTGCCCCAAGTGGCCTTTGAAGCACCTGGATCATACACAGAAAGACCCGAGAGATACTTAGGCTCATCAACAAAGACAGCTACAAAAACAGTGGTTTAACCAAAAGTGTGTTTGGTCCCAACATGCCTGATTTAGTTCTTGGAGTCCTTTGTAACCACAGAATCCCCAAATTATATTTTTCTTTCCTTCATGGTTAATGTAATGTCCTGCCTATGCCTCCTTTTCCCTTCTGTGACATAAGTATTGACTAAAATTAGAAGAACTAAATTATAATTCCTCTCTTAAAAGGTCTTGGTCTGAAAAGCACTCCTGGGGGCCACACTAAAGTCAAAGATCCAGTGTTACAGAGAAAAATACATGAGTTAACAAGAATCAAACCTGGGATTAAAATCAGGCTCTGCTTACTAATTGGTCAAGTGACCTTATTTTTTATTTTATTTTATTTTATTTATTTTTTCTTACAGAGACAGAGAGTCAGAGAGAGGGATAAATAGGGACAGAGAGACAGGAAGGGAGAGAGATGAGAAGCATCAATCATTTGTTTTTCATTGCGACACCTTAGTTGTTTATTGATTGCTTTCTCATATGTGCCTTGACTGCAGGCCTTCAGCAGACTGAGTAGCCCCTTGCTTGAGCCAGCAACCTTGGCTCGAGCACCCAAGCTGGCAACCTCAGGGTCTTGAACCTGGATCCTCCGCATCACAGTCTGACGCTCTATCCACTGTACCACCACCTGGTCAGGCATGGTCAAGTGACCTTAGACAAAATTGTTTTCCTATTTTGAGCTTCAGTGTTTTCATCTGTAAATTGGACATTATACAAATAATGCCTATTGGTTCTGTGAGGATTAAATGAGATAATTACAATGCCCATCCCATTGAAGCACTCACAATATAACATCTGCTGTAATTATATTATAAATTACAGTGTAAAGTAACTGAAAAATTGTAAAACTGAAGTAGATGTTCAGTATATCTTAGTTTCCCTGCCCCATTTTCCCAATATTACTACAGATATCAAGAGGTGCAGTAGGGGTCCAAATAGAGAGGTTTCATTGCTCTACCAAGCCCCTGTTCAGGGTGAATTTTCTTAAGAGTCAATGCTGAAAGCAGAGGAAAAAACTATTAATGGGTAAATTGCATTTGTCTGAAAGACAATGATGACTGATGAATCAAAGTTGATACAATGTGTAATTATCATGTAGACCATCTTCAACTGTCTTTTGGGCCCTCGTATGGACTTTAAGTATACTTTATTTCTTCTCCTCCTCACATATTTTCTCTTTTGTGGAGAGAACACATACTTCTAACTTCATCCCAAAAAGACCTAAGGTGCACAAAACAATGAAGGAAGCAATGTTTACGAAAGAGTCAGATAGCAAACCAGTATCTGCCACTAAATCAGAAAATTAAAATCATTTTTAGTCAAATTCTCATTATCTCATAAGGAAGCAGTGGTAAGTAAAAAAAGTGGCAATGAGTCTTGACCAAAAGATCAAATCAAGTTCAAACTGATGACCTAGCATAAAACATTCTTTCTTTCTCAGGTTTTATTTGGCTATACAGGTTGTTTTGCAGTTTCAAACAAATCTGATGATTTTTTGTCTTATTTCTTTTTTAAAAATGACATGGAAGGTTTTTTAATGATATAATTTATTCAGTACTTTAAGCACTGAAATTGTCATAATGGAAAAGAGAAAATCATTTTATTATTACAGTAGAGTATCTTTTTCTTATATCACAATATATTTCTTTTCTACTAATTTATTTTTAATTTATTAGGATGATATGGGATGCCAAATCATACAGGTTTCAAGTGTATAACACCATAAAACACCATCTACACACCACATTGTATAACCCCTACCCCAAGCAAAGTCTCTTTTCACCTCCATTGAGGTTTTTTGATAAAATTGTATATTGCACTGAATACTATGGCCACTTTAATTTTGTTAATTTTCCCAATCATTAAACATCAAATATCTTTTCATTTCTTTGTATCTTCTTCAATTTCTTTTATTATTATGGTTTTTAATTTTTATTGGATTTTGAGGGGTGATATTGGTTCACAATCCCATACAGGTTTCAAGTGTACAGCTGAACACTGCATTGAATGACCATCGTGCAAATCAAAGTCTATCTATGCTCTTGCAATAGGTAAGATTTCCTTTCTTTAATTTTTTTAACATGGCTGAGTAGTACTAACTCTGTAAATGTGACACAGCTTTTTTTAAAGTGATGCATAACGCTTGCCTGCTTCTTTTTTATTCACCTATCTAATGGTGGCCACTTAAGCTTTTTTTAATTTTTTTTAATTTATTTATTCATTTTAGAGAGGAGAGAGAGAGATAGAAAGAGAGAGAAAGGGAGTGGAGCAGGAAACATCAACTCCCATATGTGCTTTGACCAGGCAGGCCCAGGGTTTCGAACTGACAACCTCAGAATTTCCAGGTCGACGCTTTATCCACTGTGCCACCACAGGTCAGGTGTGGGCACTTTAGTTTTTTACAGATTGTGGTTACTGTAAATAACACTGTAGTGAACATAGAGTGCATATATCCTTTCAAATTAGTGTTTTGGTTTATTAGGATAAATTCCCAGAAGTGGGATGGCTAGGTCATAAGGTGATTTCTTTATTAAATTTTTAAGGAAACTGCATACTATTTTCCACAATGACTGCACCAGTCCACATTCCCACCAACAGTGCATGAGGGTTCCTTTTTCTCCACATCCTTGCCAGGACTTGTTCTTTGTTGATTTATTGATGATATCCATTCTGACAAGCATGAGGCGATATCTCATTGTGGTATTAATCTGCATATCTCTGATGGTTAGTAACATTGAGCATTTTTTCATGTGTTTATAGGTCATCTGTTTGTCCTCTTTGTAGAAGTATTTTGCTCATTGCTTAATTGGGTTGTTTTCTTGGTATTTATTTATTTATTTATTTATTTATTTATTTATTTGGTAAGAGGAGGGGAGGCAGAGAGACAGACTCGCACATGCACCCTGACCAGGATCCACAGGGCAAACCCACTAGGCGGCAATGCTCTGCCCATCTGGAGCATTGTTCTGTTGCACAGGAACTGAGCTCTTCCTAGTACCTGAGGTGGAGGCTATGGAGCCATCCTGAACACCCTGGGCCAACTTGCTACAATCAAGCCAAGTGAGAGAGGGAGGATTTTAGAAGCAGATGGAGGCTTCTCCTGTGTGCCCTGACCTGGAATAAATCCCAGGATATCCACATGACTTACTACTGAGCCAACTAGCCAGGGCCAATGATAATGAATTCTATAAGTTCTTTATATATTTTGGAAATAAACCCTTTATCAACAGGATTATTGGCAAATATGTTCTCTTATTTAGTGGGTTCCCTTTTCACTTAATTGAAGATTTCTTTTGCTGAGCAAAATCATTTTTAGTTTGACATAGTCCCATTTCTTTACTTTTCTATTTGTTTCCCTTGCCCAAGAAGATATTGACAAAAATATAGCTATAAGAAATGTCCAAAATTTTACTGTTTTGTTTTAGGATTTTTATGGTTTTACAACTTACATTCAAGCCTTTACTTTCTTTTGAGGTTATTATTGTGTGTGGCATAAGTTGATGATCTAGTTTCATTTTCTTCATGTACCTGTCCAATTGTCCCAATATAATTTATTGAAGAGACAATCTTTACCCCATTATATGCTCTTACTTCTTTTGTCAAATGTTAATTGACCATATTAATTTTTATTTACCTTTTAATTTTTATTAGATTTACTAGTGTGGCATTAATTCATAATCATATACAAGTTTCAAGTGTATAACTTAAAAAAGTCATCTGAGTGCTACACATGCACCCATTGATCAAAGCAATGTATCTTTCCATACTCATTTATCCCATCTTTGCTCATCTCCACCAACCCCACCCCCTTTTCCCTCTTGATATCAGGTAGTGTGATACCTAGAACTTTTTCTTCTTTCTCAAGATTGCTGAGGCTATTTAGGAACTTTTGTGGTTGTATATAAAGTTTTTGAATATTTGTTCTATATCTATGTAATATGCCATTGGTAATTTAATAACAAATTGCATTGAATCTGTGAATTGCTTTGAGTAGTATGGACATTGTAATGATGTTAATTCTTCCTATCCATGAACACAATATATGCTTTTACTTTTATGTTTTTTCTTCAATTTCTTTTTGAGTATCTCATAATTTTCCAAGTATGGGTGTTTTACCTTCTTGGTTAAATTTACTCTTAAGTACCTTTTTTTTTAGCAACAGTAAATTAAAATATTTTCTTAATGTCTTTTCCTGACAGTTCATTATTGCAATATAAAAATACCACCAAATTCTGAATATTAACTTTTTACCTGGCTACACTTTCAAATTCATTTCTTAGATTAAGTGCTTTTTGGGTAGAGTCTTCAAGGTTGCCTATATACAATATCCTGTCAACTGCAAATAATGACAGTTCTACTTCCTCCTTTCCAATTTGGATGCCTTTTATTACTTTTTCTTGTCAGAGTACTGTTGCTAGGACTTGCAGTACCATGTTGGGTAAAGTGGTGAAAGTAGACATCTCTGTCTTTTTCCTGATCTTAAGAGGAAAGCTTTTACTTTTTCTGCATTGACTATGATATTGGCCTTGGGTTTTTCATGTATGGCCTTTATTACTTTGAGATATGGTCTCTCTATTCCCACTTTGCTGAAAGTTTTTGTCATAAATTGGTGCTAAATTTTATCAAATGCTTTTTCTGCATCTATTGATATGATCATATAATTTTTATCTTTTATTTTGTTTATGTGATGTATCCTGTTTCAGTGTATTATGTTTATGAGTTTTATAATTGTATCATCTTTGCATCTCCAAAGAAAATTGCTGGATCCATTTTTTTAATATTTTGTTGAGAATTTTAGCATCTATGTTTATCAGGGATATTGACCTATAATTTTCTTTTTTTTTTTTTTTGTAATGTCTTTATCTGCTTTTGGAATTAGAATAATGTCCACCTCATTAAAAAATGCTCAGAAGATTTCTCTCCTCTTGAGTTTTAAAAAATATTTTTAAAAGATAGGTGTTAGTTCTTCTATGAAAGTTTGGTAAAATTTAACCTGTGAAGCCATCCAGTCAATTAGAGTTGTTTGCTGGAAGATTTTTGACTACTGCTTTGATTTCATTAATTGTAATTGGTTTATTCAGATTTTCTCATTCATCTTAAGTTTAGTAGGATTATAAAATTCTAAGAATTTATCCATTTCAATCAGGTTGCCATATTTGTTGGCATATGGTTGTTCATAGTATTTTATTATAATCCCTTGCATTTCTGTGGTGTCAGTTGTTACTTCTCTTTCATTCCTGATTTTATTTGTGTGGATCCTTTCTTCTTTTATTCATGAGTCTGGTTAAAGTTTGTCAATCCTGTTTGTCTTTTCAAAGAGCCTGATTTTGGTTTCATTGATTGTATGGCCAATAGTCATGGTTTTCATGGCCATGCACATACAAGTTCACATTGAATTCTGGCAGACAGTAAAGAAACAGTGGAACCAAAAAATGGTAGGCCATTTCCTTATTAAAGTCTCGCAACAGCCGATGAGCACCACCCAGGGAAAAGACTTCCCTTTCACTCAGGGCTCCCAAAGCCCTGACACGTTCTTCAGTTCTACAACCCAGAGAATCTTCTCCAGTTCCTTCTATAATCAAAGGTCTCACCAGTCTCAGCAGAGCTCCCCAAAGCCCCTCGGCTCTGGTTCCCCATCCACATACCTTCTTTCTCCCTGCCAACATGGCTTCTCTCTTATCACTCTGCATTGTCTCTGTTCTCACTCTGCAAACATGGCTTCTTTCTGCCTCTTCTCCTTCTTCTCTCCTTTTCACAACTTTCTGGCATAAAAACCTCTCCTCCAGCAAACATTAGCAAAGCAATGACACCTCCCAAGCAGGAATGCAATCTGTAATTTTAATCACTGCCCAGCTCTGAGGGCAGGCACACATGTGGCTGTCCAGCACCCCTTTTTCAACAATAAAAGTAAGCAAAGTAAAAAAATGCAAATTTTACAAACTTATTTGGCCAACAATTGATATTTTATAAATGTATATGTCACTTATTTCCACTCTTACCTTTATTATTTCCTTCCTTCTAATTACACTTGGTTTGTTTATGTTAAGTGTAAGGTTAGATTGTTCATTTGGGATTTTTCTTGCATCTTGAGATGAGCTTGTATGGCTATGAACTTCCCTCTCATTCACTGTGTCCCATAAATATTTGGTTGTTGTGCATTCATTTTCATTTGTCTCAAGGTAAATTTTTATTTCTTCCTCTATGTAAGGGTTCACTTATTTATTGTTTAATAATATGTTATTGGCCTCACTGTGTTTGAATTTTTTATTGCAATTAATTTCTAGTTTCATATCATTTTGGGTAGAGAACATGCTTTATATGATTTCAAACTTCTTGAATTTATGAAGACATTTTTTTCCTAATATGTGGTGTCTCTTTTAGAATATTTAATGTGCACTTGAGAAGAATGTATATAATGCTGCTTTGAGATGAAATATTCTGGAAATATTAATTAATCCATCAGATCCAGTATGTCATTAAAGATCACCATTGACTTGTTGTTACTTTATCTTAAAGATCTATCCATTGATGTCAGTAGGGGGTAAGAGTCCCCTACTATGAACGTATTGCTGTTAATTACTTCCATAATGTCCACCAAGATTTTCTTCACACATTAAATGCTCCTATGTTAGGAGCACATCGTTTACAAGAGCTATATCCTCTTGTTGGAATAATTACTTTAGTATTAAGTAATAATCTTCTTTGTCTCTTGTTATGGCCTTTGTTTTAAAGTTTATTTTATCTGATATAAGTATTTCTACCCCAGCTTTTTGTCTGTTTTAATTTGCTTGGAATATTTTTTTTCTATCCATTCATTTCAGTCTATGTGTACTTTTTGTTCTGAGGGGGATCTTCTGTGGACAGCTTTTATAAGGGTTATCTTTTCATATCATTCAACTACCTTATGTCTTTTGATTGGAGTATTTATTCCAATTACATTTAAGGTTATTATTGACAGATATTTATTATTTTACTTTTTATTCATTATACCTTTGTTTTTCTTACTATTATTTCTTTTCCCTTTTCTTCTACTTCTTAGAGAAGGCCTTTAACATTTCTTGCAATACTAGTTTGGTGGTATTAAACATTTTTATTGATAGTTGTTTTTTTGTTTCTTTATTCTTTTGTTAAGGAATCTTCTTATTTCACCTTCAATTTTAAATATACTCTGCTCACAAAAATTAGGAAATATTTCAGAATGAATATGTAGCAAAATAAAATATCCCCTAATTTTTGTGAGCAGTATAATAGCCTTCTTGCTGAATAAAGTAGACTTGGTTGTAAATATCTGCTTTTAATCACTTTGAATATTTCATGTTAATTTCTTCTAGCCTGAAGTGTTTCTCTTGAGAAATCAATTGACAAACTTGTGGGAGCTTCTTTGCAGAAAACGAACTGTTTATAACTAACTGCCTCTTTCTTGCTGCTTTTAATACTATCCTTTTTGCTTAACCTTTGCCATTTTAATTATGTTGTATCTTGGTGTGGAATGAAGACCTTCGTGAATTTGTGTGACATTTTCCTTCACCAAATTAGGAGTTTTCAGCCATTATTTGTACAAACAGTTTCTCTAACCCTTGCTCATTCTTTTCTCCTTCTGGTACCCTTATGATGCAAATGATGTTATGCTAGATGTTTTCACAGAAGTCCATTTGGCTTTTATTTATTTAAAAATTAAATTTAAACACTAGCCAGTTGGCTCAGTGGCAGAACGTTGGCCCAGCATGTAAATGTCTTGTGTTTAATTCCCAGTCAGGACACACAGGAGAAATGCCCATCTGTTTCTCCACCTCTTCTCCTCATACTTCTCTCTCTTTCTCTACCCTTCCCACAGTCATGGCTGATTGATTTAGAGCAAGTTGGCCTCAGGAGCTAAAATTAGCTCAGTTTGTGAGCAACAACCCTAGGTGGGCAGAGCATCACCAGTAGGGGTTTTTCCAGGTGGATCCCCAGTAGGGGTTTTTTAGGTAAACATAAAATATCAATTGTGTATATATCAGAGCAGCAAAAATTCAAACTGAAATGAAGAAGTTCACTTACAAAATATCAAAAAGCATAAAATAATAAATATTTTAATGTGGTACAAGTCATGTACACTGAAAACAATAGAAAAGTTTTGGAAGAATGAAAAAAAACCTAAATAAATTTTTAAAAATCACATATTAATATGTTGAAAGACAATGTTTTTAAATGACAATAATTCCAAAATAGATCTAACTATTCAAATTAATTTCTATAAAATTCCAGATGTCCATTCTGCAGAAATTGAAAAACTGATCTTAAAGTTCATATAGAAATGAAAGAAAATCACAATAACCAAGTCTGTCTTTAAAAAAAAAGGAAACCAATATTGAAGAGCTCAAACTGTCTACATTAAAACATGTTACAATAAAAACAAAACTTGGATACAATCTTAATCAAAATATCAACAAGTTACATGGTGTATATCAACAAATTGATATTAATGTCTATATAGAGTGTAAAGGCACAGAATAATCAACAATACATTGAAAGGGAAATACAAAGTTGAGGGACTTACACTGGTTAATGTCAAGTTTGACTGTAAAGCTAAAATAATCCAGAGAGTGTGGTAGTGATATAAGAATGAAAATGTGCAGGGACTATGATGAAAGATGGCAGGAAGTATGTGGAAGTTACACTCACCTCCTTCCAGAACCAAATTAGAGTTACAACTAAATTATAGAACAATTAATATGAATAACCAAGTGAACACTATCTGAACAAAAGTCTTTTTTTTATTTAATTTATTGTGTTTACATAGATTCTAGTGTCACCCCGAATGCACCCCTCTGCCCCGTGTTCCCCTCAACATCTCCCTTACCACCTTCCCAACATCTCCTTCCCCCCTTCCCTTCAGATTTATCCCATCCTATCATCCCCTTTCCCTCTGTCCTCTTTTCCTCTGGTCCCTTTAATCACTCCTCTGTCTCAATTCCGTTCCTCACTTCACATTGTTTCTTGTATTCCTCAAATGAGTGAGGTCATATGATATTTTTCTTTTTCTGCCTGGCTTATTTCACTTGACATTAGTTTCCAGGTCCATCCATGTAGTTGCAAAAGGTAATATTTCCTTCTTTTTCATGGCCCCATAGTATTTCATTGTATATATGTACCACTGCTTATTAATCAACTCATCCACTGATGGACACTTGGGCCATTTCCAGATTTTTGCTATTGTGAACAATGCTGCTCTAAATATTGGGGTGCATTTCTATTTTTGAGTCAGTGATATGGTGTTCTTGGGATATATTTCCTAAAAGTGGGATGGCCAGGTCAAAAGGCAGTTCCCTTTTTAGTTTTTTGAGGAATCTCCATACTGTTTTCCACAGTGGCTGCACCAGTCTGCATTCCCACCAGCAGTGCAAGAGGGTTCACCTTTCTCCACATCCTCGCCAGCACCTATCATGCATTGTTTTGTTAATGAGTGCCATTCTGGCTGCTATGAGGTGGTATCTCATTGCAGTTTTTTTTTCTATTCTTTTTTTTATTTTTATTAATTTTAATGAGATGACATCAATAAATCAGGGTACATATGTTCAAAGAAAACAACTTCAGGTTATCTTGTCACTCAATTATGTTGCATACCCATCATGTAAAGTCAGATTGTCCTCCCTCACCTTCTATCTGGTTTTCTTTGTGCCCCTCCCCCTCCATCTTCCCCTCTCCCTCCCCCTCATAACCACCACACTCTTGTCCATTGTCCATGTCTCTTAGTCTCATTTTTATGTCCCACCTATGTATGGAATCATGTAGTTCTTAGTTTTTTCTGATTTACTTATTTCACTCCATATAATGTTATCAAGATCCAAACATTTTGTTGTAAATGATCCAATGTCATCATTTCTTATGGTTGAGTAGTATTCCATAGTGTATATGTGCCACATCTTCTTTATCCAGTCATCTATTGAAGGGCTTTCTGGTTGTTTCCATGTTTTGGCCACTGTGAACAATGCTGCAATGAACATGGGGCTACATGTGTCTTTATGTATCAATTTCTCTGAGTTTTGGGGGTATACAACCAGTAGAGGGATTGTTGGGTCAAAAGGTAGTTCTATTTTCAGTTTTTTGAGGAACCACCATACTTTCTTTCATAATGCTTGTATTATTTTACATTCCCACCAACAGTTAATGAGGGTTTCTTTTTCTCCACAGCCTCTCCAACACTTGTTATTACCTGTCTTGTTGATAATAGCTAATCTAACAGGTGTGAGGTGGTATCTCATTGCAGTTTTGATTTGCATTTCTCTAATAACTAATGAAGATGAGCATCTTTTCATATATCTGTTGGCCATTTGTATTTCTTCCTGGGAGAAGTGTCTGTACATGACCTCTTCCTATTTTTGTATTGGATTGTTTGTTTGTTGTTGAGTTTTTTGAGTTCTTTTTATATTTTGGATATTAGGCCCTTATCTGAGTTGTTGTTTGAAAATATCATTTCCCATTTAGTTGGACAACAACACACAATGAAAAAAAAGAAAGCCTCTTCAACAAATAATGCTGGGAAAACTGGAAAGCCACATGCAAAAGAAAGAAACTCAATTACAGTTTGTCCCCTTGTACTAAAATTAATTCAAAATTGATCAAAGACATAAATATTATATAAGACCTGAAACAATAAAGTGCTTAGAAGAAGACATAGGTAATAAAATCATGGACCTTGGTTTTATTGTTTCTTTGTTTTTGTATTTTTCTGAAGTTGGAAACGGGGAGGCAGTCAAACAGACTCCTGCATGCACCCGACCTGGATCCACCGGCATGCCCACCGGGGGGCAATGCTCTGACCATCTGTGGCATTGCTCTGCTGCAACCAGAGCCATTCTAGTGCCTGAGGCAGAGGCCACGGAGCCTTCCTCAGTGCCCAAGCCAAGTTCACTCCAATGGAGCATTGGCTGTGGGAGGGGAAGATAGAAACAGAGAGGAAGGAGAGGGGGAGGGGTTGAGATGCAGATGGGTGCTTCTCTTGTGTGCCCTGGCCGGGAATCAAACCCGGGACTCCTGCATGCCAGGCAGACGCTCTACCACTGAGCCAACTGGCCAGGGCGTTGGACCTTAGTTTTAAAGATTATTTTATGAATTTGACTCCAAAGGCAAGAGAAGTGAAGGCAGGGTTTTTGTTTTTTGTTTTTTATTTGGTACAGATTTCACATTTCTATCATCTTTTGTTGCTTTCCTGTGACCAGTCAAAAGTGTACCATGACTTTATGGACACACTGTATTTCACTTGTCCATGGAGATAAATCAGCAAATATATTGCTGCAAGAGATGTCCATGAGCTTACTTTCTATGTTTTCTTCTAGATGATTATGGTTTCACGACTTACATTTGTCTTTTATCCATTTTGAGTTTATTTTTGTGAATGGTGTATGTGTGGTCTAGTTTCATTTTTTTTTTTTTTGCAGGTAGCTGTCCAGTTTTCCCAACACCGTTTGTTAAAAAAGACTGTCTTTACTACATTGTATGCTCTTACCTTCTTTGTCAAATATCAATTGTCCATAAAGGCGTGGGTTTATTTCTGGATAATCTGTTCTATTCCATTGATCTATATGCCTGTTCTTATGCCAGTACCAAGCTGTTTTGAGTACAATAACCTTGTAGTATAACTTGATATCAGGAAGTGTGATTCCTCCCACTTTATTCTTCTTTTTCAAGATTGCTGAGTCTGTTTGAGTTCTTTTTTGGTTCCATATAAATTTTTGGAATATGTGTTCTATATCTTTGAAGTATGTCATTAGTATTTTAATTAGTATTGCATTGAATTTATAAATTGCTTTGGGTAATACAGACATTTTAATGATCTTTATTCTTCATATCCATGAACACAGTATATGCTTCAACTTTTTTTTTATCTTCCTTAATTCTTTTATCAATGTTTTATAATTTTCCGGGTACAAGTTTTTAATCTCCTTGGTTAAATTACTCCTACACACTTTATAATTTTTGTCACAATAGTGAAGGGGATTGTTCCCTTACTCTTTCTGATAGTTCATTGATGGTATATAAAAATGCCTGTGATTTATATGTATTAATTTTATATCCTGCCACATTTCTGAATTCATTTATCAGTTCCAGTAGTTTTTTGACTGAGACTTTAGAGTTTTTTATATACAGTAACATATCATCTGGAAATAATGATAATTTTACTTCTTCTTTTGCAATTTGGATGCCTTTAAATTCGTCTTCTTTTCTGATTGCTTTGGCTAGGACTTCCAGTACTATGTTGAATAAGAGTGATGAAAGGGGGCATCCCTGCCTTGTTCCTGATCTTAAGGGGATTATTTTTAATTTTTGCCCATAGAGTATGATGTTGGCTGTGGGTTTGGCATAGATGGCCTTTATCATGTTTAGGTATGTTCCCTGTACTATGACTTTGTTGAGAGTTTTGATCATAAATGGGTGCTAGATTTTATTTAGATGCTTTTTCTACATCTATTGACATTATCATGTGGTTTTTCTCCTTCTTTTTGTTTATGTGACGAATCACATTGATTGATTTATGAATGTTGTACCATCTTTGCCTCCCCAGAATAAATCCACTTGATCATGATGTATAATGTTTTTCATGTATTGCTGGATCCAGTTTGCTAATATTTTGTTAAGGATTTTAGCATCTAAATTCATCAGGGATATTGGCCTATAATTTTCTCTCTTTGTGTTGTCTTTGCCTGGTTTTAGAATCACAATTATGCTCGCCTCATAAAAAGAGCTTGGAAGTTGTCCTTCCTCTTGAAGTTTTTGAAATAGCTTGAGAAGAATAAGAGTTAGTTCTTCCTTGAATATTTGGTAAAATTCACCAGTGAAGCCATCTGGCCCAGGGCTTTTGTTTGTTGTGAGTATTTTGATAACTGTTTCTATCTCATTTGTTGTAATTGGTCTGTTTAGGTTTTTTGATACTTCCAGATTTATTTTTGAAAGATTATATGTTTCAATAAATTTTTCCAGTTCACCTAGGTTGTCTAATTTTTGGCATACGTTCTTCATAGTATTTTATTACAATATTTTGTAATTCTGTTGTGTCGGTTCTTATTTCTCCACTCTCGTTTCTAATTTTATTTATTTGAGTCCTCTCTCTTTTTTTCTTGGTGAATCTGGTTAAAGGTTCATCGATCTTGTTACTCTTTCAAAGAACTAGCTCCTGGTTTTATTGGTCCTCAGTATTGTTTCTTTAGCCTCTATATCAATTATTTCCACTCTGATCTTTATTATTTCCTTCCTTCTACTACCTCTGGGCTTCAGTGCTGTTTTTTAAATTTATTTTAGATGCAGGGTTATGTTGTTTATTTGAGCTTTTTCTAGCTTCTTAAAGTATGCTTGTAGTGCTATGATCTTCCCTCTCAGTACTGCTTTTGCTGTGTCCCATAAATTTTGAGTTGTTGTACGTTCATTATCATTCGTTTTTAGGAATTTTTTTTATTTCTTCTTTGATCTCATTGTTAACCCATTTGTTATTTATTAACATGCTATTTAGTTTCCATGTGTTTGAGTATTTTTCAGTTTTTCTGCTGTGGTTGATTTCTAGTTTTATGCCATTGTTATCAGAGAAAATGCTTGATATGGTTTCACTCTTCTTAAATTTGTCGAGACCACTTTTGTGCCCTAACATGTTATCTATCCTAGAGAATGTACCATGAGTACTTAAAAAGAATGTATATTCTGCTGCTTTAGGGTGAAAGGTTCTGAAGATACCTAGTAAATCGAGTTGATCAAGTATGTCCTTTAAGTCTGCTGTTTTTTTGTTAATTTTCTTTCTTGAGGATCTATCTAGTGATGTCAGTGGGATATTAAAATCCCTTACTATTATAGTATTGCTGTTCTACTCACCCTTTATTTCTAACAAAATCTGCTTGATATATTTAGGTGTTCCTATATTAGGTGTGTAGATATTTATAATGGTTATAACTTCCTGTTGGATTGCTCCCTTTATCATTAAATAGTGACCTTCTTTATCCCTTACTATATCCTTTGTTTTAAAATCCATTTTGTCTGATATAAGTATTGCTACCTCAGCTTTTCTTTTTCATTTCCATTTGCATGAAATATTTTTTCCCATTCTTTTACCTTCAGTCTATGTGTTTCTTTTGTTTTAAGGTGTGTTTCTTGTAGACAGCATATGTATGGGTCCTGTTTTCTTATCTACTCAGCTGCTCTATGTCTTTTGATTGGATCATTTAATAAATTTTATTTAAGGTTATTATTGATATGTATTTTTTATTGCCATTTTATTTTATAAAGCTCTATTTCTGTTTTATTATATTTTTTTCCTTTTTTGTTCTGTTTACAACAGGCCCCTTAACATTTCCTGCAGCATTGGTTGGGTTGTAATGAATTTCTTGAGCTTTGGGTGCGGTTTGTTTGTTGGTTTTGTCTGGGAATCTTTTTATTTCTCTTTTAATTTTAAATGATAGCCTTCCTGGATAAAGAAGTATTGGTTGTAGGCCCTTGTTCTGCATAACTTTGAATAGTTCTTGCCAATTCCTTCTGGCCTCAAGTGTTTCTTTCGAGAAGTCAGACGTCATTTTTATGGTGGCTCCTTTGTAGGTGATAGCTCCTTTTTCTCTAGGCGGTTTTAATATTTTCTCTTTATCTCTTAGCTTTAATATTTTAATTATGATGTGTCTTTGTGTGGATTTCTTTGGGTTTCTCTTTAATGGAATCCTTTATGTTTTTTGAACTTGTATGACTTTTTCCTGTGTCAATTTAGGGAAGTTTTCAGCTGTAATTTGATGAAACAAGGTCTCTAGCCCTTGTTCTTTCTCTTCTTCTTTATGAACTCCTATGATGTGGATGTTGTTTCTCTTTAGGTTTTCACAGAGCTCTCTTAGAGTTTCCTCATATTTTTTTTCTGCCTCTTTTCTTTTTGCTGCTCAGCTTATGTGTTTTTGTTAATCTTGTCTTCTATATCACTGATTCAATCCTCTGTTTCATCGAACCTGCTTTTAATTGCTTCTAGTGTAGTTTTCATTTCTGATATTGTATTTGTCATTTATGACTCTTCTTTATTATTTCAATATCCTTTTTGATGCTTGTTATCTCTTTTTTTATATGTTCACTGTGTCCATCCATTGTTGTTCTAAGATCTTTCAGCATTCTAATCATCATTATTTTAAACTCTGCATCCAGTAGTTTACATATTTCCATCTCACTTAGTTCATTTCCTGGAAGTTTCTCTTGTTGGTTTGTTTGGATTACAATTTTCTGTCTTCTCATTTTGTCTGTATATACCCTCCTTATTTGGGTGTGCTGTTTGTAGAGCTGGCTAAGTCAAGGGCTTACATTGTCTGCCTCCAATTTTCAGTTGTTGAACAAAATTCTTATAACCAAAAATTTACAAAGAAGGCACCTCAAGACTTGTAAACAGAGAGAAGATGCAAAAAAAGATAAAGAATAAAAGCTGAACTTGCACCCACATGCAGCTCACATGCAGTAGTTGAAAATATCGGTTATCTTAGCTACAAATGACCCTCCCTTAGAATTGAGATGTCTCAACCCCACACAAATATCTGGTTTTGAAAATCTGTGGGCATTCTATCTACCTTGATTAGATATGACTCTGGTACAAACTTAAGCACTGTGTTAAAGGCCCAGTGCACAAAGATCCAAGATGGCAGTAGAGTAGGTAGATATTTTACTCATCTCCGCCAAAGACCAAACTGGGGATACAATTAAATATAAAAGTCATACTGAATGAACAATTCAAGACTAAACCAGGAGGAATCTTGTAACCAAGAATTCACAGAAGAAACCACATTGAAACTAGAAGGAAGGGGAAAGATGCAAAAAAGGATGTCCCTGCTTCTGTGAGCAACGGGTGAGATTGTTGAAGGATATATTAGATCAGGGGAGCTCTCCTTTTAAAATGTGGAGCTTAAACTCTAAGTTGGACTCCCCAGCCAAGAGTACCAAGGCCAGGAATAAGTACCGACACAGCATTTGGTCCTGAGAAGCAGCAAGATTTCTGTTAGCCAGAAAGAGACAGTAGTCCACAGAGGTATGGATATGCTTTTAAAGGTCAAACACACAAAATATTGTTTGTAGCTACTTACCTGGGGCTCTGGTAGAGAGAGGGCTGAGAAAATTAGAGTCACATGAGTTGAGTCTGTGGTTTGCAACTCTGAGGATTGACAGATGAGGGAAGCCATAAGGATACCCATGATTAGTCATTTCAATACTACAGTCACCATTTTTCTTGGGTAAAGCACTCCCCTATCTATGGTATTAGCCTGGAGGAAAGTAACTGGTCCTCCCTCTGGTCTCCCTCTTGCCACACCCTACAGAGATTAGGCCCTGCTAATGAGTCAACAGCCTTGCCCATAGAGTAGTGGTCTAGAGAAACTTAAAGGGTGACATTGGCTCAGTTGTCTGAATTTTAGATGGAGGTCATTTCCCCTATATTCCTGTGAATCTGACTGGTGCTTTCCCTCACATAAGATTAAGTAGAACCACTTTCCTGGCTGCCAACAGACCAACTCTCCAGCATCCATAGGCCCCACATTCCCTGCTCCTAATAGCTCCACCTTGCTGGGGTCAGGACAAAATCTGGGACAGATTAAGGGCTGTGGCTCTGAGGTACGATCTACACAGTGACCTTCCCTGAAACCTGACCATCATCTCTCCTTCATGGGAGACACACAAAGTGCATCTTGCAGACTGCACCAGAGGCTCTTTCAGTGACTGAACTGAGCAGACATTTAGCAAATGGAGACAGCTGGAAGAGAATCTCATTTTTGCTGACCTGCCCTTGGGACTGGGACTGGTAAAAGTTGACCCTAGTGTGGGAGTCAGGAACCTTTTCAGCTGAGAGAGCCAGGAACGTCACATATTTTAAAATGTAATTCAGTGAGAGCCATACAATGACTCATGTAACATTATGCATTATCCAATAAAAATTTAGTATTGTCCTGGAGGACAGCTGTGATTGGCTTCAGCTACCCGCAACCATGAACATGAGCGGTAGGAAATGAATGGATTGTAATACATGATAATGTTTTATATTTTTAACATTATTATTTTTTCTATTAAAGATTTGTCTGCGAGCCAGATGCAGCCATCAAAAGAGCTACATCTGGCTCGTGAGCCATAGGTTCCCGACCCCTGCCCTAGTGCATAGCTTGATTCTTCTCATGTGCACTTAAGTCTTGCAGGGGCAGCCACAACTGTGGATTCCTTGTAGCTTCAAACAGGTTGCTGAAGGCCTGTCACATGCAGCATCTTACATTGGCCAGAACCAGGTTCACTTCCCAAAAAGCCCAGAAGCAACATACCTAGTGTCCAGCTTCAGACAACATCAGAACAGGATTCAATTAGCTTCACAAAAGGCATGTTCAAAAGAAGACCTCATTAGGCAACAAGCCCAGTTGAGGTGTATTTTTACCTGCACAGCATCTCACACACTTTGGTTGAGATAAAGCCTCACAGTCAACCAGATACAGAGTCAATCCCATACACACTGGCCAATAACAATCAAGACACAATCAGAACAAGAAGACCCATATATTGGCCCTGGCTGGTTGGCTCAGTGGTAGAGCGTCGGCCTGGTATGCAGGAGTCCCGGGTTTGATTCCCGGCCAGGGCACACAGGAGAGGCGCCCATTTGCTTCTCCACCCCTCCCCCTCTCCTTCCTCTCTTTCTCTCTCTTCCCCTCCCAAAGCGAGGCTCCATTGGAGCAAAGATGGCCTAGGCGCTGGGGATGGCTCTGTGGCCTCTGCCTCAGGCGCTAGAATGGCTCTGGACACAACAGAGTGACGTCCCAGAGGGGCAAAGCATCGCCCCCTGGTGGGCATGCTGGGTGCATCCCGGTCAGACGCATGCGGGAGTCTGTCTGACTGCCTCCCAGTTTCCAGCTTTGGAAAAATGAAAAAAAAGAATTAAAAAAAAAAAGACCCATATAAACCACACAATTGAAATATCTGGAGCACACAGCTCAGGTGAACATAGAGAACACCAGGGAACCTAAGAGAACATCTATTCCATGAAGCCAGACAATGAAGACTGTGAATCACAACAAATCTATCAAGTACTTAAAAACAAACACAAAGAGGCAGGAAAATTTTAAAGAAAAAAAAACCCAGGACCTACGTGACAAAACAGAAGAAATCTTCAAAAATCAAAAAAACCCTAAATTAAATAGAGATAAGTAGTTTGTCAGATACAGAGTTTCAAGTAATGGTTATAGAGATGATCAAGGAAAAAAACTCAGACTTTCAGAAAAAAGATAGTGAACATTAAAAAGAACAGAGAAACCATAAAATTGAACCAGTCAGAAATGATAATATTTAACATCAGGAATGCACTAGAAGGACTAAACAGGAGGTTGGATGAAGCAGAGGATCAAATCAGCAATTTGAAAGAAAAGGTAGGAAAACAAAACACTCAACCAGAGCAACAAAAAGAAAAAAAATTAAAGACATGGACAGTTTAAGGGACATTTAGTACAACATAAAGTTTAAACACATTTGTATCATAGGGATACCAGAAGGAGGAGAGAGAAAGAGAGAGCAAGAGATCAAAGAGCTATTTGAAGAAACAATGGCTGAAAATTTCCAAAACTGGTAAAAAAAAAAAAAGACATACAAGTTCAAGAGGCACAGAGAGTCTCAAAAAAGATGGACCCAAAGAGGCCCACACAAAGATGCATCATAAATACAATGGTTAAAGTTAAAGACAGAGAATCTTAAAAGCAGCAAAAGAAAAACAGTTAGTTACCTACAAGGGAGCTCTCATAAGATGATCAGATGATTTTTCAACAGAAACATTTCAGACCAATATTATTGCCATGAGATATTAAAAGCATAAATAGCATGGATCTATACTCAATAATATTTTAATGAGCAAGACTAACATTTCAAATTGAAAGAAGAACAAAAGAGCTTTCTAGAAAAAGAAAAAAAAGGTAAAATGAGTTTGTCTCCACCTAGCCAGTATTACAAAATAATGTTAATGGGCCTGATTAAATAAGGATAAAGAAGAGAAGAAGAAAGAAGAAAAAAAAGGAACATACTTAAGAGAATAACATGGCAATACTTACCTATTGTTAATCACTTTAATTATAAATGGTTTAAAAGCTTAATCAAAAGACATAGGGTATTTAAGTGGATAAGAAAACAAGATCCAGATATATGCTATCCATTAGAAACCTACCTAAGAATGAGAGATACACACAAGCTAAAATAAAGGGATAGAAAAAGATACTTCACACAAGTGACAATTTTTAAAAAGATGGAGTAACAATACTTATATCTGACAAAATAGATTTTAAAGTAAAAACTATAGTAAGAGAAAAAGAAAGATACTATGTAATGATACATAGAGCAATCCAACAAGAGAATATAATCCTTATAGACATTTACACACCCAATGTAAAAGCAAATATATATGTAAAGCAAATTTTCATGGACATAAAGTGAGTAATCAACAGAAATACAGTTTTGTAAGAAATTTTAACACCCAATTGACATCAATGGATAGATCTTCCAGATAAAACAAATAAAAAATGGCAGCCTTAAATGACACATCATCTACAGAACATTTCACCTCAAAGAAGAATAAAATATTTATTTTCAAGTGCATGTGAAATGTTTATTAGGGTAAAACACATATTAGGGCACAAAACAGATCTCAATAAATTTAAAAAGACTGAAATTATATCAAATTTTGACTGACCAAAAAGCTATAAAATTAAGAATCTATCACACACACACACACACACACACACACTAAAGAAAATCACACCAAGACATGGAGGTTAAGAAGCATGTTACTAAACAATGAAAAAGTTAAAAATAAGATCCAGAAAGAAATCAAAAGGTACATTGAAACAAATAAAAATGGTTATAGGGATAACCATAAATAAAAAAAACAACCACAAATTTATGGGACATAACTAAAGCAGTGCTAAGAGTAAAATTTATAAAATTATAGACCTACTTCATAAAACAAAAAAACATCTCAAATAAACAATCTAACTTTATACTTAAAGAACTAGGAAAAACAACATCAACAAACAAAACCCAAAATAGCCGAGAGAACTAAGTAAAAAAGATAAGAGTAGAACTAAATGAAATAGTCTAAAAACTCAATACAGAAGATCAATGAAACCAAGAGCTGGTTCTTTGAAAAGTTAAACAAGATTGGCAAACCTTTAACCAGACTTATCAAGGAAAAAAAACACCTTAAATAAAAGGGGAGATGAAAGAAAAGTAACAACTGACCCCCCCAAAAAAAATAAAGACTTGTAAGACTATATTATGAACAATTATATGCCAACAAATTAGACAAACTAGACAAAAATGGATAAATTCCTAGAAACATAAAATCTTCCAAAACTGAATCAAAACAATCACAGAATATGAATACACAGAGTACAGCCAGTCAATTTGAAGCAGTAATTAAAAAAAAAAACTCCCAATAAGCAAAAGTAAAAAAAATGAATGGCTTCAGGAGTGAATTTTACCAAAATCCAAAGAAGAATTAACACCCATTCTTCTCATACTATTTCAAATAAATGAAGAGCAGGAAAGACTCGCAAGTTCATTTTTGAGTCCAGCATAATCCTAATTTAAAAACCAGATAAAGACACTACAAAGAAAAAAACTATATAAGTGACTATCCTTGATTAATATAGTACCAAAAATCCTCAACAATATATTAGTAAACTGAATCCAGCAATACATTAAAATGTCTTACACCATGATCAAGTCAGATTTATTCTGGGGATGCAAAATTAGTACAATATCTAAAAATCAATAAACATGATAGACCACATTAAAAATGATGGATCGAAATTACATGATAAAATCAATATATGCAGAAAAAGCATTTGATAAAATTCTGCACCCAACATACATTAATGTAAAAAGGCCATATATGACAAACCTACATTATACTCAATGGTCAAAAATAGCAAGCATTCTTCTTAAGATTGGGAATAAGACAGGAATGTCTGCTGTCACTATTCTTGTTCAATATAGTACTGGAAATCCTAGCCACAGCAATCAGACAAAAAGAAGAAATAAAAGGTATCCAAATTGGAAAGAAAGAAGTAAAACAGTCATTATTTTCAGATAAAATACTGTATATAGATAACACTAAAGATTTCATCAAAAACCACTAGAACTGATAAATGAATCCAGTAAAGTAGCAGGATACATAATAAATATCTAGAAATTACTTGCCTTTTTAATGTCACTAATGATCTGTCAGAAGAGAAAACTAAAAAATAATGCCATTCCCAATTGCTTCACAAAGAATAAAATAACTATGATTAAATATAACCGAGGATGTAAAAATACCTGAATGTAGAAATTTATGACACTGAAGAAAGAAACTGAAAAAGATACAAGCAAGTAGAAGCATATATTATATTCATGGATAAAAAGAATTAAGATTATTAAAATGTCCATATTACCCAAATCAATCTATGAGTTCAATGCAATTCCTATCAAGATAACCACAGTGTACTTCAAAGAACAAATATTTCAAAAATTTATATGAAATCACAAAGGATCTTGAATAGCCTCGGAAATGTTGAGAAAGAACAACAAAGTTGGAGGAACAATGCTATCTGATATCAAACTCTACTACAAGGCTATAGTAATAAAAAACAGCATGGTACCAGCATAAAAACAGACACATAGTTAGTTCAATGAAACAGAAAAGAGATCCTTGATATCAACCCATGCCTGCATAGTCAATTAATATTAACAAAGGAGACAAGAACATATAATGTGGTAAATATCATTTATTCAATAAATGTTGGGAAAATTAGACAGATACATACAAAAAAATGAAACTAGTCCACCTTCTTGCACCATAAACAAAAAACATTCAAAATCTATTAAAGACTTAAATAGTAGAATTAAAATCATAAGAATGCTAGAAGAAAACATAGGCAGTAAAAACTCAGATATTTGTCATAGCACTTTTTTCTGATATATCTCTTAAGGCAAAGGAACCAAAAGAAAAAAATAAAGAAATGAGACTACATCAGCCTGACCACGCAGTTGCACAGTAGATAGGTCATTTGAGTAGAAATCAGAGGACCCAGGTTCGAAATCCCAAGTTCGCTCTCTTGAGCGTGGGCTCAGCTGGCTTGAGCAAGGCCTCACCAGCTTGAGCACAGGGTCGCTGGCTTGAACATGGGATCAAAGACATGACCCCATGGTCGCTGGCTTGCACCCAAGGTCACTGGCTGGAACAAGGGGTCATTCACTCTGCTGGAGTTCCCCAGTCAAGGCAATATGAGAAAGCAATCAATGAACAACTAAGGAGACTAAGGAGCTGCAATGAAGAATTGATGCTTCTTATCTTTCTCCTTTCCTGCTTGTCTGTCCCTATCTGTCCTTCTCTCTCTGTGTCTCTGTCATAAAAAAAGAAAGAAATAAGATTACATCAAACTAAAAAGGATTTGTGTAGCAAAAAAAAAAACCAAACACCATCAACAATTGACAAAATGAAAAGACAGCCTACTGAATGAGAGAACATATTATCTAATACATCTGATAAGAGATTAATATCCAAAATTTAGAAAGAACTTATGAAATTCAGCAACAAAAAAATCCAGTGAAAACATGAGCAAAGAATCAAATAAACACTTTTATATGAAAGACATACAGGTGACAAATAGATATATGTAAAATGCACATCACTAATCATCAGAAAAATGCAAGTTAAAACCACAATGAGATATCACCTCACACCTGACTAAATGGTTATCATCAATAAAACAATGAACAAGTGCTAGTGAAGATATGGAGAAAAGGAAACCTTTATGCACTGTTACTGGGAATGCAGATTAGTGCAGCCACTGTGGAAAACAGTAATGAGTCACCTCAAAAAATTAAAAATAGAACTTCTTTATGAACCTGTAACCCAACTTCTGGGAATATATCTTAAGAATTCATACACAATGGAATACTACTCAGCCACAAGAAATCGAGACATATTGTCATTTACAATATGAATGAAACTTGAGAACATTTTATTAAGTAAAATAAGTATATCAGAAATAACTAAAAACTATATGATTTCTTACATAGGTGGAGTATAAAAATGAGAGTCATGGACATAGATAAAAGTGAAGTGGTTACTAGTGGGAGGGGGTGGGGAGAGAGGAGTCAGAAGTATCCAATGTAAAGTGACATAAAATGATTTGACTTTGGGTGATGAGCACACAACACAATTAACAATTCAAATGCTATACAAATGTTTACCTAAAACCTGTGTACTCTTATTGATCAATATCACCCATTAAATTTAATTTTCTAAATAAAAATTTTTAAAAAGAAATTAAAACACTATTTTTATAGAATATATGCACTCATGTGTCCATTGCAGCATTATTTACAATAGCCAAGATCTGGAAACAACCCAAGTGTTCCTCAATAGATGAGTGATGAAAAAAAAGCTGTGATACATTTGCACAATGGAAAACTACTCAGCCATAAAAAATAAGGACATCTTACCCTTTGTGACAGCATAGGTGGACCTGGAGAGCATTATGTAAAGTGAAATAAAGCAGTCATAGAAAGACAAGTACTATATGATTTCACTCATATGTTGAAGCTGATGAACAAAATGAGCTAACAAGCAAAATAGAAACAGAATCATACATACAAAGCAGGCTGACAGCTTTCAGGGCTGGGGATGAATGAAGGAGGTAGAGTAATACCACAAACAAGGACCAAAAAAATAATAATAAAAAGCTCATGGACATGAACACAGTGTGTTGATTGCACAGGATAGGGGAGGTCAAGGAAGAAGGTATAGGAAGATAAATGGTGACAGACAAGGATTTGACTTGAGGAGGTTGAACATACCATATGGCAGTGTTTTTCAACTATTGGTCCTCAGACTGGTCTACCAGAAATGTTGTGCTGGTCTGCAAAAGAGTTAACAACCCTGATGTTGTATGAAGATTACAGACCCAATAAATTTAGCCGAACTTGCTTAAGCTCAAGGTGACTTCTGCCTTAGAGGTTCCTGAAATAATTCTCTGATTTTTACTGGTCCACAAGTGTAGAAAGGTTGAAAACCCCTGCCATATGGTATGCAGAGACGTTTTGTAGAAATGGGCACCTAAAACCTGTATAATTATGTTAACCTGTGTCATCCCAATAAATTTAATTATAAAAAACAACACACTGTCCCGCGGCAGAGGGAATAGCACATTAACATATAGAAAAATATCTCATTCTAATGTATAAGAAGACTTTTAATATTGCTAAGATAGCAATACTACTTAACACAATTTACAAAACCAAAGCAATTTTATAGAAATGGAAAAAGTCATCCTAAAACACTTATGAAATTGAACATATGTGCCCTGATTTATCAATGTCACCCCATTAAAATTATTTAAAAAAAGAAAAAATTCTAAATAGCCAAAACAACAATGCACCAATAAAGTTGACAGACTCATATTTCCTGATTTTAAATCATACTATAAAGATACAGTATTTAAAGTGTGGCACTTGCATAAGTACAGATATATAGACCAATGGAGCAAAATATCCCAGAAATAACACCTCATGCATATGATTAATAATTTTCAAAAAAGGTGCCAAGACCATTCAATAGGAGAAAGAACAGTCTTACTAAAAAATGGTATTGGGAAACTGGGATAGCCACATAATAACAAATGAAGCTGTGTTTTCATTTTATACCATACAAAACATCTTAAAATGGGTCAAACACATAATGTTAGAGCTAAAAATCTAAAATTCTTGGAAGAAAAATTAGAGGAAAATATTCATGACATTAAATTTGGCTAAGATTTATTGGATAGTTATAAAGAGCACATACAATGAAAAAAGAAATAAATTAGACTTTATTAAATTTAAAGACTTCTGTGCATTAAAAGTCTCTATGAAGAAAGTAAAAATTTACCTATAGAATAAAAGAAGGTATTTACAAATCATATATCTGATAAGGGATTAATATCTAAAGTAATAAGGAACTCTACAACTCTACAGTAAATAACCCAATTTATGAATAGAAAAGATTATTTGAATAGATATTTCCCCAAAAAAGATATACAAATGGCCAAAAAACACATGAAAATATGCTCAACGTTACTAATCAAATTTAGAAAAACTCGAACCTTGATGCATTACTTGTTTGAATGTAAAATGGTGCAGCCACTGTGTTAAACATAAACAGTATGGTAGTTTCTTGAAAGGTTAAACATACAACTACTGTATAATCCAATATTTCCATTTAAATTTATACATCCAAACGTATTGAAACCAAGTACTATTATATATTCCTGCACAACTATGCTCACATCAGTGTTTTCCACAATAGCCAATAGTTGGAAATAACCCAAATGTCCTTCAGCCGATAAATAGATAAAAAAATATGGTAATATGTACAGACTTAAAATGGAATATTATTAAGCATTTAAAAAGGGAATTCTGGCACATGTGCCAGTATGAATGAACCCCAAGGATGTTATGCTAAATGCAAGAAGCCAGTTACAAAAGTACAAATATACTTCTCATAAAATTAGGGGATATTTCAAAATGAATATTAAACAATATAATATCCCCTAATTTTTGTGAGCAATATAATATCTGATTCTACTTATATGTGGTACCCAGAGTAGTCAGATATGTAGAAACAAAAAGTAGAATGGTAGTTGCCAGGGACTGAGGTGAGAGGAGAATTGGGAGTTATTGTTTAATGGGTACAGAGTTTTAGGGAGAATGATTTAAAATTTCTGGAGATGAATGATAGTAATGTTTACACAACCTTATAAATGTACTTAATATTATTGAACTGTACATCTAAAAAGGGTTTAAAATGGTGACTTTTGTTATACACACACACACACACACACACACACACACATATATATCTCAAAATAAAAAAATGTGAAGAGCAGTATGTATGGAATGCTACCAATCAAATTAAAAAGAATAACTTAAAATTTTTAAATGAATAACTTTTACAACTTCAAAAATTAAAAATTGTGTAATTTTACTATTAAAATCATACAATATATTAAAAAAGAAGAAATAAAAATTACACATAATTCCTCACAAAAAATAATCACTCAAAATGTTGGTATATAACTGGACAAAATGTTTAAATGCACCTATACACATATGCAAGTTTATACCATGCATTCAAAATTATAATTTGATTTTTACCATTTATCTGCACATCAACATTTCTTATCTGTGTGTAAAGAGTCATATTATAATTTTAATGTTAACATAATATTCCATTGAATAAATATGCCCTATATACTAAACCCCTGACTCACATTTTAATAATAGCTTTAATGAGTCATAGTCCAAAAAATATAGTCTTTCAAGTGTAAAATTTTGTGGTTTTGACTATATTTACAGAATTGTGCAACCATAGCCACAATCAACTGTAGAAAATGTTATTCATTCCAACAAAAGACCCCATATGCTTTAGCACTCACTTTCTATTTCCAAATAACCACTCCCTACACTAGGCAACCACTAAGCTCTTTTCTCTATATACATTGGCCTATATTGGACAATTTATATAAATGGATCCATAAATAGTATGTGGTCTTTTGTATCTGGCTTCTTTCAGTTAGAATAATATTTCCAAAATGCATCCAGGTTGCATGATATATCAGCACCTTATTTCCTTATACGGTTGAATATTTTCTCCATTATTTTTTTAGCCTTTCATCACTGAAGGACGGTTGAGTTGCTTCTACTTCCTATTATAAATAATTTTGCTGTGAACATTAGTGTACAAATTTCGAGGTTTTTTTGTGTGTGGGGGGAATATATGTTTTTAATTATCTTGAGTATACTCTAAGAATGGAATTGTTGAGTTACATAGTAAATTTATTTTTAATCATTTGGGAACTGCCAACCAAGCATTTTTTCAAAATAGCTGCAATATTGTACATTTTTACAAAAAGAAATGAGGGATTCTATTTCTCCACAATCTAACCAACACTTGTAATTACCTCTCTTTTTATTATAGCCAACCTAGTGAATGTGAAGTGGTATCTCACTGTGAGTTTAATGTCCATTTTTTCTGGTAGCTGATAATTTGAGATAGTTTTGTATTTATTGGCTATAAGTCTACTTCAGAGTAATATCTTTTAAGATACTTTACATTTTTATTATGAGACATAATAGTACCTTACATATTCTAGATATGTCTTATATCAGATATATTATTTGTAACATTTTCTCCCATTTTGTGAGAGGTCTTTTCATTTTTTATGGTCCTTTGAAACAATTTTTCCACATTTTGATGGTTCCAGTTTAACTATTTTTGTTTCTTTCTTTCTTCTTAAATCTCAGTGTACAAGCCTTTTACCTCATGGTTAAATTTAATCTTAAGTATTTTATTTTTGATCCATTTATAACGAATTATTTTCTTAATTTTTCATTTTGATTGTTTTTTAGTGTATAAAAAATGCAGCAGATTTCTGTATATTGATTTTGTGTCCTGTAACTTTACAGAATGTTTATTATTTCAATTATTGCTGGAGTCTTTAGCGTCATCTATATATTAAATTTAGTATTATGAAAATAGTGACAATTTTATGTCTTCTTTTTCAATCTAATGTCTTTTATTTCTTTTTTCTGCCTAAGTTCTCTGAACAAGACTTCCAATACTTGGTTGGCTACAAGTGTCAAGAGTGGAAATTTCTTTCTTGTTCCTAATTCTAAGGGAAAAGAGTACAGTTTGTCACTTATGACTGGGATGTTTGTTGTGGGCTTTAACTATATGGCTTTTATTATGTTGAGGTACTTTCCAACTATATCCATTTTGTCGAGAGTTTTTATTACTAATAGATGTTGAATTTTGAGAAATGCTTGTTTTTGCATTTATTGAGATGGTTATATAGTTTAATTTTTTTATTTTGGTAATGAATGTACCACAGTGATTGACTTATGGATGTTGAACCTTATGTATGCTCAGAATAAGTGTCACTTGATCATGGTGTAATTAATCCTTAAATGTATTGTTGAATTTGGTTTGCTAATATTTTAAAATAATATCTGCATCAAGTTTATCACAAATGACCTGTAGCCTTTTTTTTTTTTTTTTTTTTGTGGTGTCTTTGTTTGGTTTTAGTAGCAGAATTATGCTGGCCTTGTAAAATGAATTTTGATGCATTTTCTCATCTTCAAATTTTTGAAGAGTTTGAGAATAAAATGTATTATGTCTTCTTAGAATGTGTGGTAGAATTCACCAGTGAAGTCATTCAGTTCTTGTCTTTTGTATATTGGGAGATTTCTAAATACTGATTCAATGTCTTTGCTACTAATTGGTATATTTGGATTTTCTATTTTTTCATAATTTGATATTGTAAGATTTTCTGTTTCTAAGAATTTTTTTCTAAGTTGCCAAAATTGTTGGCCTATAATTGTTTATTATATAATATTCTATATTTTTATATCAGTTATAATTTCCTTTTTATTTCTGATATCATTTATTTGAGATCCTTGTTTTGCTAAATGAGTCTAGCTTTAAAGGTTTGTCAATTTTGTTTGTTTATTTTGATCAGTTTTTAATTATATTGTTGTTTTCTATTTTTTAGTTGCTATTTAATTTATTTCAGCACCAATCTTTATTATTTCCTTTCTTTAAATAACTTTTTGTGTCCTTTTAAATTTTATTTTTCAAATGGTTCAAGTTACAAAATTAGATTATTTGACATTTTGTCTTGTTCCTTGAGGTAGGCCAGTATTGCTATAAAATTTGCTTAGAACTGCTTTCGCTATATCTCATACATTTTGATTTTCATTTGTCTCAAGGTATTTTTAATTTTTCTTTTGATTTTTTGTTGACCTATTGATTGTCCATTAGTGTGATTTTAATTTCCAGATATTTGTATTTTTCAGTTTTCTTCTTGTAATTGATTTCCAGTTTCATTCTGTTGTGGTTAGAAAGGGTGCTTTACATTATTTCAATCTTATTTTATTTATTGTGGCTTGTGTTTTGTTCAAGAGGTGACACATCCTGGATAATGTTCCAAGTGCACTTGAGAAGAATTGTTTTTAAATATGATACACATATGTCTCATATTCATCTCATGTAATGTGTCATTTACAACAGTTATTTCCTTATTGATTGTCTATCTAGATTCTAGATGATTTACCCTATTGATATAAGTGGAGCGTTAATGCCCCCTATGATTATTGACAAAGTTTTCCTTTAAAAATGTTAATATATGCTTTATATATTTAGGTACTTTGATGTTGGGTGCATATATATTTATGAAACTTATATTTCTTGTTAGATTGACCCCATTATTATTATGTGATACCCAACTTTGTCTTTTATTACAGTTCTTGTTTTAAAGTCTATTTTGTCTGATATAATTATTGCAGCTTTCTTATGGTTTCTATTTGTGTGAAACATTTATTTTTGCATCCCTGAGCTTTCAGTCTGAGTGCGTACTTACATATAACTCTATGTCTTTTGACTAATGTTGATATAAAAATGATCAAACCAGTAAAGAATTTTTATTAGTATATTTTAGGACATGCTGGGAAGATCTCAAATGCTCCTGAAAATGACAGTTTTTCAGTTTCTTTTATACATTTGAAATTAAGAAAAAAATGTTAGGAAAATTACATGAGGTGCAATAAAGTAAAGTACTAGATAGTTAACAAGATTATGTACTCCCTATGAGAGAGGTTAAGCCTATTTGTTTCTTGTGTAATTTCTTTAAGGTTCTCTGTACACAGCAACATAACGTCTTCAAATAATGACATTTTTTAATTCTTTCCCAGTTTAGATGCTGTTTAGTTTTTCTTCTTGTCTGATTGCTTTGGCTCAGATTTCCAGTAATATGTTGAATAAGTGAGATAAAAGTGAACATCACAATCTCTTTATTAATCTTAAGGGAAACACTTAACTTTTTCTCAATGAGAACTATTTTAGTTGTGAATTTATCATAGATGTCCTTCGTTATGTTGAAAATTGTTCCCTCTGTTTCCACTTTGCTGAGAGTTTTTATCATAAATGGGTGCTGGAGTTTATCAAAGTACTTTTCTACATTAGTTGATATGATAACATGATGTTAATTTTTTCTTTTTTATATGGTATATCATGTTAATTGACTTTCAAATATTGTATCAAACTTAAATTCATGCAATAACTCCCACTTGATGGTGGTGTATTATCTTTATAATGTATCATGAAATTCAGTTTGCTAATATTTTCTTGAGAATTTTACATTTATGCTCATCAGAGATATTAAACTATACTTTTATTTCTTGTATTGTCTTTATCTGGTTTTAGAATTAGAATAATGCTGACCTCATAAAATGGATTTGGGAGTCTTCCCTCCTATTCATTTCTAGTAATAGTTTGAAAAGTATAGGTGTTAAATCTTTAAATGTTTAGTAAGATTCACCTTTGAAGCCAATTGTTTCCAGACTTTTGCTTGTTGTAAATTTTTATATTGCTCTTCTAGTTTTCTTGGTTGTAATTTGTCCGTTCAGATTTTCTGTTTCTTCTTAATTCAATATTAGAAGTTTTCATTTTAGGTGAATATATCCATTTCCTCCAGATGGTCCAATTATTTGGCATGTAGTTGTTCACATTATTTTTTTTATAATTCATTGTATTTTTATGGTATGAATGTTACCTCTCCTCTTTCATTTTTAATTCCATTTATGTGGGTCCTCTCTGTTTTGATGCACCTGTTTAATGGTTTATCAAACTTGTTTATTTTTTAGCTCTGGCCAGTTGGCTCAGTGGTAGAGCGTCGACCCAGCATGTGGAAGTATCACATTCAATTTCTGGTCAGGGCACACAAGAGAGGTGACCATCTGCTTCTCCCCCTTTCCTTTCCTCCTTCTCTCTGTCTCCTTATCTCTCTCTCTCTCTCTCTCTCTCTCTCTCTCTTCTCCTCCTGCAGCCATGGCTCAATTGATTGAGGGATGTTGGCCCCAGGAAATGAGCATGCCTTTTTTGAGCTTCCACTTCAGATGCTAAAAATAGCTTGGTTGTGAGTGGCTGCAGATGGGCAGAGCATTGGCCCCAGATGGGGCACGCACAGGGAAGGAGTCTGTCTCTGTATCTCTCCTACTCTCACTTTAAAACAACCAACAACAACAACAAAAAACTTGTTTATCTTTTTAAAGAACCAGTTCTTGGTTTCATTAATGTTTTCGTTTTTGTTAGACTCAATTTTTTTTATTTTTGCTTACATCATTATTATTTCCTTTCTTCTCCTCATTTTGATATTGTTTGTTTTTCTTTTTCTAGTTTATTTTGGTATAAGATTAGGCTGTGCATTTGATATTTTTCTTGGTTTATTTTAGGTAGGATTGTTATACTATGATTAACCCTCTTAAAACTGCTTTCACACCTGAACAGGCAGTGGCACAGTGGATAGAGTGTTGGACTGGGATGCGGAGGACCCAGGTTGGAAACCCTGAGGTCACTGGCTTGAGCATGGGCTCATCTCATTTGAGCAAGGCTCTCAAGCTTGAGCCCAAGGTCACTGGCTTGAGCAAGGGGTCACTCAGTCTGCTATGGCCCCCCAGTCAAGGCACATATGAGAAAGCAATTAATGAACAACTAAGGTGGTGCAAGGAAAAATCGATGCTTCTCATCTCTCTTCTTTCCTGTCTGTCTGTCACTCTCTCTGTTTCTCTGTCTCTGTCACAAAGAAAAAAAACAATAAACAAAAAATAAACTACTTTTGCTGTGTCCTATAAATTTTGTGTTGTGTTTTCATTTTTATCTCTCTCAAGGTATCATTTGATTTCTTTTTTTTATCTTATTGTTAATTTATTCACGATTTAGAAACATGTTGTTTAACTTCCATGTATTTGTGTAATTTTTAGCTTTTTTCTTGTTACTATGAGGTGAACTCCCCTAAAGATGTCAAATAAAACCATCTGATCCAGTATGTCATTTAAGGTCACTGTTTCTTTTTTGATTTTCTGTCTAGAACCCCTTAATATCAATGGGATGTTAAAGTCCCCTACTATGATTATTTTTTACTGTTGATTTATCCCTTTATGTACATTAATATTTGCTTTATTTAGTCCCACTTATTTTGGGTGTCCAAACATTTATAAGGTCATATCCTCTTGTTGGATTGCTCCTTTTATCATTATGTAGTGTTCTTTGTCTCTTACCAAAGTCTTTGATTTATTATTATTATTACTACTTTACTCAGGGAAAGAAGAGGAGAACTAACATTGCTCCCTTCAAAAAAAAACAAATAAGACAATTTGTATACTTTTAGTGTGTGCCAAATGCTACCATAAGTAGTAGGTTACACATTAAATTAAGGATACAACTCTCAAAAATTGTAATAAGAAACATTTAGCAAGGTTGACATTTTTTATTTTTATTATTTTCTAGAGAAAGGAAAAGAGAAAGAGAGAGAAACATGGATTTCTGTTCCACTTATTTATGCATTCATTGGTTGATTCTTATATGTGTCTTGATGGAACCTGCAACAAGTTGGAATGATGCTCTAACCAACTGAGTACCCAGCCAGGACAAGTTTGACATTTTTAAAGATAATTGAGTTGTTTTGAAACAGACTATTTACTTTTCTTTACTGTATTTATCTGATAATAAATCTGTTACTTTCTGACTTAGACTCATGTAAAAATTTATCTAGGGTTGCTTTAGCATTCATTTCATTGTATCAGAAGCAGTTTGTAACAATATCAAAGAAGGAAACTGGGAAAGTATCTTTGCAGTAAATAATAAGTACAAAATGTAAAAAGTGAGTGACAGTTCTTTTTAAAAGATTGAGTGGCTCTGAAAAGAGTCTTTGGGGTTAAGAGGCAAGTCATTTACTTGAGAGTCTCCTTGGTGATGTTTTGAAGATGATTTTGTCAGGTATAAGTATTGCTATGCTAGCTTTATTCACTACTCACAAAAATTAGCGGATATTTCAAAATGAATATGAAGCAATAAAAAAAGAAACATGTGATTTTTTTATTAAGAACATCACAATCCCTCTACTGGGTATATACCCCAAAAACTCAGAAACATTGATACGCAAAGATACATGCAGCCCCATGTTCATTGCAGCATTGTTCACAGTGGCCAGGACATGGAAACAACCAAAAAGCCCATCAATAGATGACTGGATAAAGAAGATGTGGCACATATACACTATGAAATACTACTCAGCCATAAGAAATGATGACATCGGATCATTTACAGCAAAATGGTGGGATCTTGATAACATTATACGGAGTGAAATAAGTAAATCAGAAAAAACCAGGAACTGCATTATTCCATACGTAGGTGGGACTTAAAAGTGAAACTAAGAGACATTGATAAGAGTGTGGTGGTTACGGGGGGAGGGGGGGAGGGGGAAAGGGAAAGGGGAAGGAGTAGGGGCACAAAAAAAACTAGATAGAAGGTGACAGAGGACAATCTGACTTTGGGTGATGGGTATGCAACATAAGTGAATGACAAGATAACTTGGAGTTGTTATCTTTGAATATATGTATCCTGATTTATTGATGTCGCCCCATTAAAAATAAAATTACTAAAAAAAAAAAAAAAAAAAGAACATCAGAATTGCCTGACCAGGCAGTGGCACAGTAGATAGAGTGTCGGACTGGAATGCGGAAGACCCATGTTCAAGACCCCGAGGTTGCCAGCTTGAGCGTGGGCTCATCTGGTTTGAGCAAAAATTCACCAGCTTGGACCCAAGGTCGCTGGTTCAAGCAAGGGGTTGCTCGGTCTGCTGATGGCCCATGGTCAAGGCACATATGAGAAAGCAATCAATGAACAACTAAGATGTTGCAATGCGCAATGAAAAACTAATGATTGATGCTTCTCATCTCTCCGTTCCTGTCTGTCTGTCCCTGTCTATCCCTCACTCTGACTCTTTCTCTGTCTCTGTAAAAAAAAAAAAAAAAAGAACATCAGAATAGCAAACCACAAGTCAAAGAAAGTTGTTCAATTATGCAAATGAGATGCAAACTCAATTACCCGTGATTGAGTAGCAAGTGACATATCGGTGGGGATGAACAGAAGCATGTCAAACTGGCTGAGCATACCACACATTGACTGTTCAGTAGAGTGTATGGTCACTCAAGACTGCCAAAACACACTGATAGTGATGGGGCATGGACAGGATCAGATTGTCCAGCAGTTCTTGTGGGATCCTTTGCCACTCTTGCTCCAGGGCAACTTCCAGCTCAAGAAGTGTGGGAGATTTGTCAGACATCTTCCCAGTGCATCCCAAGCATGTTCAATGGGCTTCAGGTCTGGAGAATGTGAAGGCCAGTCCATGTGTTTTATTCCTATGTCCTGAAGCATGTTGTTGATGAGATGTGCATGGTGGGGCCTTGCATTATTATCCATGAAAAGAAAGTTGTTTGCAACTGTTCCAGCATAGAGTACCACTATAGGGTGCAGGACCTCTTCTTGATATCTCACCAAAGTCAGCGATCCATTTCTGATGACATGGAGGTCGGTATAATCACCAATGCTGATGCCAGCCCACACCATGATTCCAAAACCACCAAATGAGTCCCTTTCTCACATGAAACATGGCTTCTCCAGTATTACTCATTCATGCCAGATCAAGACATGATGATTTTCAAGCTGCAGACTGAAATGTGACTCATCAGAGAAGAGGACAGTTGACCACTCATCACAGGTCCAATGACGATGCTCATCAGCCCACCTTCTATGTGTTCTATGGTGATCAGCAGATAACAGAATGCATACCATTGGTTGCCTGGCATACAGTCCAACACAATGGAGCCAATTTAGTATGGTCTGGGTGCATATCCATTATCTAGTGGCAGCAATCAACTGTCCTCGCATCCTTGTTGCACTGCTGCACCTGTTCCTTCTTGCCAATAAGGTCAAGTAGCGGTCATCTCTTGCTGTTGTGGCAGAGGGCAATCCTAACCTCACCTTCTTCATACTGTGCTAGTCTCTTGAAAACGATTTCACAGTCTGCTAATCATGCTTTGAGATGTTCCAAGTGCTGTTGCCACTGTTGTCTGTTTCACCAGCTTCAAGACATCCTATGGCTGTCCCAGTTTTGCATTTGGACAAATAGTGTTGCAGGGGCATTGCAAGGGCTGGGAAATCGCAGGATGTGCACTTTCAAGATCAGGGAACATGTAGACTTTCAGCCTTTTGTATAGTACATTTTCATCAATGAAATAAAGGTTGATTTTGCATCACATTTGCATAGTCAAACAACTTTCTTTGACTTGTTGATTGCTTTTCTGATGTTCTTGTTTAATAAAAAACATCAATTGCTTCTGCTTTTATTACTTCATATTCATTTTGAAATATCCTCTAATTCTTGTGAGTAGTGTACTTCCATTTTCATGAAATATCTATTTCCATCATTTCACTTTTAGTCTGTTTGTATCTTTCATTCTGAGGATGGTCTCCTATAGACAGTATATATTTATAGGAGACTTTTTAAATTTGTAACAATTTTATTAAAAAATTAACTTTAAAAAGGAGACATTGATCAATAAGAATACATAAGATTCAGGTAAACATTTCTATAGCATTTGAAGTGTTCATTATGTTGTATACCCATCACTCAAAGTCAAATCGTTTTCTATCACTTTATATTTGTCTTTCTTTACACCCTTCATTCCACCTCCTCCCCCCTCTCCATTTATCCAAATTCCCTTCCCCTTCCTCCACATTCCCTTCCCCCTGGAAACAACTTCACTTTTATCTATGTCCATGAGTCTCGGTTTTATATCCCACCTATGTGTGAAATCATACAGTTCTTAGCTTTTTCTGATTTACTTATTTCACTCAGTATAACATTCTCAAGGTCCATCTATGTTGTCGTAAATGGCACTATGTCATCATTTCTTTTTTTTAAAGATTTTATTTATTCATTTTAGAGAGAGGAGAGAGAAAGAGAAGGGGGAGGAGCAGGAAGCATCAACTCCCATATGTCCCTTGACTGAGTAAGCCTACAGTTTTGAACCAGCGACCTCAGCATTCCAGCTCATTGCTTTATCCACTGCGCTAACAAAGGTCAGGCATATTTCATCATTTCTCATGGCTGAGTAATATTTTATTGTATATATGTACCACACCTTCTTTATCCAATCCTCTATCGAGAGAAACTTCAGTTGTTTCAATGTCTTGGCCACTGTGAAAATGCTGTAATGAACATTGAAGTGCGTGCATCTTTACATACCAATGTTTTCGAGTTTTGGAGGTAGAAACTCAGTAGAGAGACTGCTAGGTCATATGGTAATTCTATTCTTTTGTGTGTGTGTGTGAGGAACCATCATACTTTTTTACATAATAGTTGTACTAATTTGCATTCCCACCAGAAGTGAATAAGGGTTCCTTTTTCGCCACAGCCTCTCTAACACTTGTTATTACCAATCTTGTTGATAACAGCCAATCTAACAGGCGTGAAATAGTATCTTATTATAGTTTTCATTTGCATTTCTTGAATAGCTAGAGAAGATGAGCATTTTTTCATATATCTGTTGGCCATTTGTATTTCTTCTTGGAAGAAGTGTCTGTTCAGGTTCTCTCCCCATTAATTGGATTGTTTGCTTGTTTGTTGCTGAGTTTTGTGAGTTCTTTACATATTTTGGGTATTAACGCCTTATCAGAGCTATTGTTTGCAAATATCATCTCCCATTTAGTTGGCTGCCTATTTGTTTTGTTGTCAGGTTTTGTTTTTTGTTTTTGCTTTGCAGAAGCTTTTTATTTTGATATAGTCCCATTCACTTATTTTTACCTTTACTTCCCTTGCCTTTCAGGTCAAATTCATGAATTGTTCTCTATGACCAAGGTCCGTGAGCTTAGTACCTATGTTTTCTTCTATGTAATATATAGTTTCAGGTCTTATATTTAATTCTTTGATCCATTTTGAATTAAATTTTGTGCAGGGGAAAAAATGCAGTCAAGTAAGTTTCATTCTTTTGCATGTGGTTTTCCAATTTTCCCAGCAACATTTATTCGAGAGACTTTTTATCCATTGTGTGCTTTTAGCTCCTTTATCAAAGATGATTTGTATATATTGATATAAATATGTGTGTGTGTGTGTGTGTGTGTGTGTGCGCGTGCGCTTTTATTTCTGGACTCCCAATTCTATTCCATTGGTATGTATGGCTGTTTTCCTGTCAATATCATGCTGTTTTGATTATTGTGGCTCTATAGTGTAATTTGAGGTCATGTACTGTAATACCTCCAGCTTCATTCATTTTCCTCAGGATTGCTTTGGTTATTCAGGGATTTTTTATGGTTCCATACAAGCCTGGTATTTTTTTATTCTATTTCTTTAAAAAATGACACTGGGATTTGAGGGGGATTACATTAAATTTATATATTGCTTTGAGTAATATGTCCATTTTAACTATGTTGATCCTTCCAATCCATGAACTTGGGATATTTTTCCACTTCAATTTGTCTTTTTAATTTCCTTCAATAATGTTTTATAGTTTTCAGCATATAGTCCTTTACATCCTTTGTTAAGTTTATTCCAGATACATTTATTTGTTGCAATTTTAAAAGAAATTTTTTTTCTTAGTTCGTTTTCTGAAATTTTGTTGTTGACATATAGAAAGCAGTAGACTTCTTTATATTGATTTTGTATCCTGTGACTTTACTGCATTGGTTTATGGTTTACAATAGTTTTTTTGTG
Source organism: Saccopteryx leptura (assembly GCF_036850995.1). Lineage (NCBI taxonomy): Eukaryota > Metazoa > Chordata > Mammalia > Chiroptera > Emballonuridae > Saccopteryx > Saccopteryx leptura. Next base: position 69,193,053 of record NC_089516.1, on the reverse strand, counting down.
TGTGTGTTTTTTAATAAATAAATTTTTATTCATTTTAATGGGGTGACATCAATAAATCAGGGTGCATATATTCAAAGAAAACATGTCCAAGTTATCTTGTCATTCAATTATGTTGCATACCCATCACCCAAAGTCAAATTGACCTCTGTCACCTTCTATCTAGTTTTCTTTGTGCCCCCCCTCCTTCCTTCCCTCCCCTGCCCTCCATAACCACCACACTCTTGTCCATATCTCTTAGTCTCGTTTTTATGTCCCACCAATGTATGGAACCATGCAGTACTTGTTTTTTTCTGATTTACTTATTTCACTCCGTATAATGTTATCAAGATCCCACCATTTTGTTGTAAGTGATCTGATGTCATCATTTCTTATGGCTGAATAGTATACCATGGTGTATATGTGCCACATCTTTTTTATCCAGTATTCTATTTTTTTATAGTGATTAAAGCCTTTAAGCAAACTCTTGGCCAATACAGCAAGAATCCATAAAAGAGTAGTGTCCTTAACATGTTCACCAAGTCCAAGTTGGCCTCAGCACCATGCCAAATCCCTGAAAAATGCAACCCAACCCCAGTTCAGTCTGTTAAGAGCTGTCACGAGGAGCAGGAGTCCAGAAAAAGTCCACATCCAGGAAAAGTCCGCATGGCACTGGAATTATTGTCACAATTCTATACTTTGCAGCTCACGTCCAAGTCCCAATGACCACTGCTTCTAGCTGGAAATGATTCAGGTAGACTGGAAAAGCCATCTGAAGCATGTGTGGAGATGGAGCTTCTGTTCTCCTCTGCCTGGAGAGATGAGACCAGGTTGCTTTTCCCTGGAGCTCTGCGACTGTGGCTTGGTAAAGAGAACCTTGGGATACACTATGCTGGGTGGCAAAGGTAGATTCATAATACAAGTTGGCAAAAGGGGGAAAGAGAATTCTAAATTAGGAGTAGGTCCCAGCCTGAAATATGAGTGGGGCATTGAGGTAGGAGGAATAAAGGAAACACTATATATTAAACAAAGCAGCAGAAAATAGGACTATCAACACCCACAAAAGAGATCTTCGAGGGAAGAATAAAAAACCTGACTATTCAGGCAAGACATAGTTAAGTGGCCCTTGTGCAAATGAGTTCAGTTTACCTGCTTTTTGGAAGAAATACCCTGGGCTCGTCCATAGTGTCGTAGATGGGGCCAACGGCCCTGGGCACCTTCAGCCTTCAGTGACAAACCCCAGCATTCTGGGCAAGGTTTGGTCATAGGTGGCTGGGGCAGGGCTGGAAGAGACTGAATGCTCCCTTAGAGGAGCAAGGGGGAAGCCTACCTTCCAGTGTCTCTGTTTCCTCACAGCAGAGGTATGTAAGTCTGACAGGCTTTAGCTCAATGACCTTCCTTTCCACTATTGAAGCAGGACCCAGATGGCATCCTATGAGACCCCTTTGGGGAATTGGAGTCTTTAAGGGCGTATCCTAAAAGCTGGTAGTTCCCCTGATCTCTATTGGGCTTTTTCTGCCTCTTAGTATCTTAAAAGCCATGCTCAGAAGATCTTGCTGAGGGGTTTGAGGATCACCATCTGCCTATATAAATCTTTTCCATATATCTGGAGCTATTTGGAAAAAGACAAAACAGTGTTATTAGCTGGATCAAATAAAGAAGGTAGTAGTTTGCAGGAGGAAAAGATTTGGCGTCTCCTGTTCATCAGCATTCAAAAGAAATTTAAAAAATTTTTAAGTAAAAAGCATAATTTGGTAGACCCATAGGAGTTCCAGGATATGATTCACCCCTTTTAAATTTTTTTAAATTTACCTTAAAATATTTGCTGGGTACACTTTAATAATACCTAGACTTTAAAGATTGTAAGAAATACACATAATTTGAAAGGTTTGACAAAATACAGTAAATGCTTTTGCTCCATATGCAGGAGCATTCTCAGTTTAACCAGTTCAGGAAAACCAATAATAGAACAATGCATACAGACAATGAGCTATAACATGTTTAGCAGCCTCTACTGTTCTGACAGAGGTTATTATAAATCCAGAATATGTATCCACTGTAACGTGGACATAGGACTGTTTGCCAAATGAAGGTATATGAGTAACAACCATTTGCCAAAATTGTCCTGGTAGGGGTCCTTGAGGGTTAACTGCAAATGAAAGGGCAGATTGTAGTATAGGACCCCTTGGACAGGATTTCCCAATCTGCCATGCTGCTTCCCAAGAAGGTTGAAACTGTTTACACAGGGCTGCAGCGTTCTGGTGATGAATAGTATGAGGCTGAATTGCTCGATCTGTCATGGTTGCTCCAAATAATTTTCTTTTGGGTAGCTTGATCAACAAGGGCATTCTTAGGCCCTGGCCAGTTGGCTCAGTGGTAGAGCGTTGGCCTGGTATGCAGGAGTCCCAGGTTCGATTCCCGGTCAGGGCACACAGGAGAAGCACCCATCTGCCTCTCCACCCCTCCCCCTCTCCCTCCTCTTTGTCTCTCTCCTCCCCTCCTGCAGCCAAGGCCCCATTAGAGCAAAGTTAGCCCAAGTGCTAAAGATGGCTCTGTGGCCTCTGCCTCAGGCACTAGAATGGCTCTGGTTGCAACAGAGCAACACACCAGATGGGCAGAGCATCCCCCCCTGGTAGGTGTGCCGTGTGGATCCCAGCCGGGCACATGCGGGTGTCTGTCTGACTGCCTCCCCATTTCAAACCTCAGAAAAATACAAAAGAAAAAAAAAGGAAAAAAAAGGGCATTCCCTTGTGCTAAAGTACCAGGGAGCATGGAGTGAGCTCGAGTATGTCCTATAAAACATGGAGCTCTATGCTGACATACAACACACAATAGTTTTTTTGGTGGAATTTTTTTGGGCTTTCTATATACAGAATCATGTCATCTGCAAAAAGTGATACCTTTACTTCTTTCCCGACATGAATGACTTTTATATCTTTCTCTTGCCTGATCACTCTAGCTAAAATCTCCAGAACTGGAGGTAGATACTCAGTAGAGAAACTGCTAAATCATATGGTAATTTGTCCTTCTTTATATCCTTAATCCCATAAGAGTGGAGAGAGTGGGCAACCTTGTCTTACTCCTGATTATAAAGGAAAATCTTTCATTTTTTACCATTTAGTATGATATTAGCTGATGGTTTGTAATATATTAGCCTTTATTATTTTGAGGTACTTTCCTTCTTTTCCAATTTTATTGAGTGTTTTATACATAAAGGGAAGTTGTATCTTATTTTTTTTAGTTGTATCTTATTGAATGTCTTTTCTGCATCTGAATAGGATCATATGATTTTTGTTCTTTGTTTTGTATACATGGTATATTATATATATTGATTGATTTTCATATGTTGAACCATCCTTGTGCTAGATGGCATATAGTTAGATCTTGCACTATTATCCACTTAGTTGCCTCATTTCTTGATGAAAACATTTAAGCCATTTTAATTTTTAATGGTTATTGATAGATAAGTATTTATTGGATGTTATTCTTTTAACTATGTTTTTCTAGGAAACTCTTCATTTATCTTTTCACTTTTAATAATATCCTTGCTGGGTAAATTATTGTTGGTTGTAGGTCCTCATTTTTGATCACTTTCAATATTCCATGCCAATTATTTCTGACCTGAAATGTTTCTGTTGAGAAATCAGCTAAGAGTTTTATAGAAGCTCTCTTTTTGGCAACTAACAACTGTTTTATGCTGCTTTTAAGATTCTTTTTCTTTAACTTTTGCCTATTTATTTATGATGTGTCTTTGTGAGTGCCTCTTTGGATTTATCTTGTTTGAGATTCTGTACTTCTTGGATTTGTGTGTTTTTTTCTTTCACCATGTGAAGGAAACTTTTGGTCATTGTTTCTTCAAATAGATCTCAATCCCCTTCACTCTCTCTCTCTCTCTTCACCTTCTGGTACTGCTATGATACAGATATTACTACATTTCATATTGACCCAAATGTCCCTGAAGTCATCCATTGTTTTTTTCATTCTTTTTTTTTTCTGCTCTAATTGGGTACTTTTTATTCTACTTTATCTTTTAAATTGATTGATATTGGCCCATTTTTCATGGGATTGACTATCCAGCTGTCAGGCTGTGAGACCTTACCTTGACCAAACCAATGAGTATGAGCTGCTGTGCCATTGCTGAACACAGGAAATGGAATTTACCTCAACTAAGTTTGATGCCTGATGAGGTCTCCCTCTGTTTGCTACTTATAAAGCCAATTGAATCTGGCTCTGATGTTGTCTGAAGCTGGCCACTGGGTGTGTTTGTTCTGAGCCTCTTGGAAGGAAACCTGGTTCAGGCCAAATGTATGATGTTCCCTGTGACTGGCCCTCAGCAAATTGTTAGAAGCTGTAAATGATCCACAGTATGTAGCTTCCTCTGCTGGGTTTAGCTGTGTGCAGGAGGAACTAAATTTGCACACCAAGGTTGGCTTTAACTAATCCAGACCCAAGGTCAAGTCAGTAAAAGTGAAATCTACCTCCAGTTTCTTCTATCTTTTGGCTAACTCTTGGGCTCAGTCATTGGAAAGATCCTCTGATGGAATGCAGAGGATGGTGTTATTGTTTCTCCCCTGAAGGGAGGTGCTGATCAGGCTTCAGAGAAGTGGCGGTTATGGCCCCGACCCTAAAGCCACAAGTGTCATTCTGTTCTCCATTTTTCCTCAACCCCAGCAGGGTAGAGCCACTAAGAGGTGCACAGTTAGAGGGGGGGGTCTCTGGAGCCTGGAGGATGGATCTTCCAGCAGCTAGACTGTTTGTTCTACTGAATATTTCATGAGAGGGAAACATTATTCAAGGGAAAAGTGGAAGATAATGACCCCCTGAGTCTATCCAAACCCATATTCTCTGGCCAAAGACACTGACTATTCAGAAGGGCCTAATCTTTGTAAGGTGTGGCAAGAGGAAATCCAGAGGGTGGAGCAATTCCTCTCTCTCAGGCTGGTGCCCTAAGATTAGTGTTTCACTCAAGAAAGATGGCAACTACAGCATTAAAGAATGACTCAGCTCAGGGTTCCTGGTGGCTCTCCTTTCACCCTATGTTTCTACCCAGAGCCAAAAACCATAGACTTTCCTCACTGGACCCTAGTCCGCTCAACTATCCCTCTGCCGGAGCCCAGATTGTATGCAAATGACATTTTGTGATCTGTCTTTTTAAGAGAGTTCCCATGTCTCTGGACTCCTGTCTTTTTCTGGCAGACAGAAATCTTGCTTCTATTCAAATTCACATGCTGTGCGGGTACTTCTTTCCTGCTCTGATTTTTGGGCTTGGGATCCTGTCTTGGAGTTTAAGACTCAAACTGATAATGGGGAAATCCCCTTGCAGTTGAAATATCCCTCCAGAACCTCAGTTGCTGCTCATGAGAGCAGTGCCAAGCCTTTTCACATCTCTTTCCTTCTTTTCAGTCTTTATTTTTAGTTGTAACTCCAGTTTGGGAGGAGGTGAGTGACATCCACCTACTCCACCACCATCTTGGATCCATTCTCCAGAACAATGTGTAGTTTTAGATGTATGTGTCTTTGACCTCATTTGTGACATTTTTCCATAAGCATTTTTTTTAATTTTGAGAAACTATGACAGTATGATTTTTTTACTTTTAATTTCCTTTTGGAATTGTTTGTTGTTATTGGCAGAAATGTAAATTTTGTATGTGTTGATTTTGTATCTTGCAGCTTTCCTAAATTAATTTACTAATTCTAACAGTTTTTCTATAGAACCTTTGGATTTTCTACATATAAAGTCATGTAATTTGGAATAACATGCTGTAAAAAGTGGTAAAACAGGTTGAGTGGTTTGAGATGTTGAGTATTGTAGATCTATCTAATTGGTTGATGGTGTTGTTCAAGTTCTCTACCTTTTTATGACTAATCTATCTGTTTTTCTATCCATTATTTAAAGTACTGTGGTGATATCTTGTACTATAATTGTAGAACTGTCTCTTTTCCTATTTAATATTGTTAAAATTTACATCATATAATTGGGGGCTATGATGTTTTCTGCATATAATATGTACTTATTACATTTCTTTTCTGAATTGACCTTTTTATAAATATCTTTTCTTTGACTCTTATTATACTTTCTTACTTAAATTTTGTCTTGTCTGATATTCATAAAGCTATCCCACTGTGTTTTGCATACTGTTCACATACAATATTTTTCTTCATTTCATTTTCAACCTAGTTGTGTCTTTTGAAGTCCATCGAAATTCTGTTTGTTTATTTTCTCAGTTCTGTTAATTTTTGATTTATATATATACATATAAATGTTTTAATTTAGTGTGTATATGTAATTATAATTTTTATAACTTCCTAATAACTTGGCTATTTTATCATTACCCAGTCACCTTCTTGATCTTTTGTGACAGTTTTTATTTAAAGTCTAGTTTTTCTGGTAAGTATTGCCAACCCTGCTTTCTCTTGGTCACTGTTTGCATGAAATATATTTTTCCATCCTTTACTTTTAGCTTATGTGTGGTCTTTTATTTTATTTTATTTTTTACATTGAACATATTCTTTTAACACACTTAATTTTCAAAACTACTCTGTGAATTAGGAATTATTTTTATTTTTACTTTAAATTCAAGGAGAAATCTGATTTGAGAATTATGTATATTTTAGGTCTCATAGCTTCTAGGTAGGAGAGCCATGTCTGAACTAAGATCATATGTAACAACTAAGACTAACTGATTCTCCTTTGTTAACATCACTGATATAAATCACTCTCTTCTCTATTCCTACTGCTCCAAATGGAGTTCAGCCTATCATCTCTTGCCTTAAACAACTTTACCTGATTTCCCTTATCTTATTTCAGATGTCTCCATTTCATCCGTAATACTTGCTATACAGATTTTTCTTTTTTTTAAGTTTTTTAATTACAGTTTATATTCAATATTATTCTGTATTAGTTTCAGATAGACAGCATAATGTTAGAAAATCATGTACTTTACAGAATGGTATTCTGATATTTCAAATACACACCTAGCCCCATACATAGTTATTACTGTTTATTGGCTATATTTCCAATGATGCAAATTACATCTTTGTGACTATTCTGACGACTGGTTTTTACCTATTAATCTCTTTATGTTTTCATCCAGCCTCCCAATCCCACTTTTTTGTGACAACTGTCAGTCTGTTCTCTGTATCTATGAGTTTCTTTCTATTTTATTCTATATATTCCACATATAATTGAAATCATGTGGTATTTGTCTTTGTGTGTTTTTAAAGTCAGTTTCTTATAGACAAATTATGGTTAAATATTACTATTTTTATCCAGTAAGCCACTTTATGTCTTTTGTTTAAGAAATTTAATTCACTTACATTTAATATGATAATTGAGTTAATGTCAGCAAAATGGAATAATAGAAGGTTCCTGACTTGACCTTCTTCAGTGAATACACTAAATAATTTTCTACACATGATTCAATTCCCTCTAACAAAAATTAAGAAACTAATTGAGAGACTCTAACACATTGGGAGACTGAGAACATATCCACATAGAAATAGACAGAATACATCTGACATATAATTGCACCATAAACCCCACCCACAGAATAGTATATATTTTGCAATTGGGAACCAACTTCAGTTTCTCTCTAAAATGTGAAGACATTATATCCTACATTCCATACCCCAAATTTTACAGCTCCAACCCAAGGGACTGGTTTCCAAATCACCAAGCTGTGATAATCAACAGAGCTCAATATTCATGAATCCACCAAGACCACAGAAAATAAAATAGTGTTTTTAAACATATGCAAGAGCCCATAGTACAGTTGTTCTCCAGGCTCAGCATAAGAGGTGTAGGCAAAACTGCTCACCTCCCAGATTCTCTCTGAAAGGGGTTTGGCTTCCTACTTTCCTAGCTGCTACCTGAATGTCAGGCTTCTCTAATCAGCTTGCATCTGGAAGCTAACAGTGTTTCTCTGGGAGTATAAAAGGGTTTAGGGGAATTTTCATGCCTCTTTCTCTGGATCATGCCAGTGATAAACCCAATTTTCTATCTCTTCTATAGAAGAAAATGTCCACATGTCTAGTACCCCAGTTTTCATGGTTGACACCCTCGGTACTGGCTCCCAAATCATCTAGCTATGAGAGTCAATGGATCTATAAGAACCAATGTGACCTGAGTCCTCTCTGACGACTAAAAATGAAGATGCAGATTTAATTGAATATATTAACATTTCCAGTAACTATCCCATCTTGCTCACTACAGAGGAATCAGACAAAAATGTACAGCTTTCAGTTTATCCCTGAAAGGAGTTTGAATTCTCAAATACTGCCCCAAAAGTCAGGTTTCTAATTCTTCTGCCTCTGGATGACAGAAAAGATAATTAACAGTCTTCTGAAAGCATGAGTGGGCAAAGTGAAATTCTTGCACCTTCTCCACCTGGGCTCATCATAGCAATAAAACCAAGTTTTCAGCCTGACTAGGTGGTTCCACAGTGGATAGAGCGTCTGACTGGGGCGCAGAGGACCCAGGTTCGAAACCCCGAGGTCACCAGTTTGAGCGCAGGCTCATCTGGTCTGAACAAGGCTCACCAGCTTAAACCTAAGGTCGCTGGCTAGAGCAAAGAGTCACTCGGTGTGCTATAGCCCCCCCCCGGTCAAAGCACATATGAAAAAGCAATCACTGAGAAACTAAGGTGCCACAACAAAGAATTGATGCTTCTCATCTCTTTCCTTTCCAGTCTGTCTGTTCCTCTTTCTGTCCCTCTCTCTGTCTCTGTCACAAAAATGAATGAATAAATAAATAAATAAATAAATAAATAAATAAACACCAAGTTTCCAGCTTCTCCTTGAAAGGAGTTTTTGACACATAATGCATCCCAAATTTTAAGGGACTGGTTCGTACATCAACTGGTTCTGGGAGCTGATATGGATCAGCATGCATGAGTTCCTTGAGATTGCAGTAAACAAAGAGCCTGTTTTAAATTGAAGCACAAGGCCTTGACCAGGTGGCTCAGTGAATAAAGTGTCATCCTGGCACAAGGAGGTCATGGTTTCGATCCCTCGTAAGGGCATGTAAGAGAAGCAAACAATGAGTGTACAGCTAGATTGAACAACTTATTGATGCTTCTCTCTCTCTCCCTTCCTCTCTCTCTCTTTCTAGCTCTCTCTCCTCAATTGAAAGCCGTTAATTAATCAATTATTAAAATAAAATAAATGGGTTCACAAGAACTCAGAGTGACTATTCCCTCTGGATCATCCCCCAGCTTCCTTAAAGGGAGCTAGAGTGCATATCTAATTTCATAACTTTCCATGTCTTACTCAAAGATCAGGTTTCCAGTTAGCCTGCATTGAGGTGTTGATGAAGCAAAAGAGCCTTGAATATAGCACTGACAGGACTGGGCATACCATAATCTGCTTAAGACCACTAAGATGAACAGAATCTCTCAGAAAATATACAAAAGTTTGAGAGACACTGAGAATCTCTAAGAAAGCTGATTAGGGAGCTTCATCTCTTATTTTTATCAGGACACCAAAAGTGAGGAAACAGAAACAAAAATAAACAAATAGAACTACATCAAATTAAAAAAGATTAAGCAAAGCAAACATTCACAAAATAAAAAGAGTGACCTACAAATTGAAAGAAAGTCTTTGCAAACCACATATCCAACAAAAGGTTACTATCCAAATATATGCTGGGTGTCTCAGTGGATAAAACGTCAACCTGCTGTACTAGAGGTTGCAGGTTCAACCCCTGATCAGGGTATATACAGACCCAATCAGTGAGTGCACAACTAAGTGGAACAAGATATTGATACTTCTTTCTCCCTTTTGCTCTCTCTCTCAAATCAATGTAAAAAAAAATAAAAAAAATAAAAGCAAACAAATTATTTTTAAAATGACAAAGAACCCTCAGTTTGTTCTCTGTATCTATGAGTCTATTTGTTTTGTTTATTTTGTTCTTTAGAGGCCACAAAGAAGTAAAATCATTTGGTATTTGTCTTTCTCTGGCTGACTTATTTCACTTAGCATAGTACCTTTTAGGTTCATCTGTGTTGTCATAAATGGTAAGATTTTATTCTTGTTTATGTTCAAGTAATATTCCACTATGTGTGTGTGTGTGCGTGTGTGTGTGTGTGTATACACACACCACAACTGTTTTATTCAGTTGTCTATTGATGGATACTTAGGTTGATTCTATATCTTGCCTATTGTAAACAACAACAGACACATAGATACACAAAACACACTGAGGATTGCCAAATGGGAAGGTAGTTAAAGAGCTGGGTGAAAAAGGTGAAGGAATTAAGAACTACAAATTGATAGTTATAGAATAGTCATAGTGATTTAAAATATACCATAGGAAATATAGTCGATAATAATCCAATAACTATGGATGGCACCAGGGGTACTAGGCTTATCAGAGGGAATACTTCATGAACTATAAAAGTGTCTAACCACTATGCTGTACAACAGTAACTGACATAATATTGAATGTCAACTGTAATTAAAAATAAAAATAAATCATAAAAAAGAAAAGGCTACATATTATATGATTCTAAGTATATGATATTCAGGAAAAGGCAAAGCTATGGATAGAGTAAAATATCAGTGGTTGCCAGAGGTTGGGGAAGGGCATAAATAGGTGGAGTACAGAGACTTTTAAATAAGTGAAAGTATACTGTGTAATACTCAGTAGTTAGTACATGTTATTATACAATTGTCCTAGCCCATAGAATGTACAATGCCAAGAATAATATCTAATGTAAACTATGAACTATAGCTGATAACATGTCAATGTAGGTACATCAACTGAAACAAGAGTACCACTCTGACTCTGTCTTAAAGGTAATCCACCATCTTGACTCCTGCCTCCCCCTACCCCACCCCACCCTGGTCTGGGAATGTACACAAGAACTCTGTGCTCTGCCTCTGGAGCGAGACGTCCTTGATGTTATCTGTCGTTAACCAGCTTTGGTGCCAGAGCCTCTCAGAACCTGGCGCACCCACCCCCACAACCTGCCTCAGGTTAAACACACATTCCTTTCCCAGCATGTAGGTTCACTGCTTTTAGGTATAAAACACAGAGTCCTGGTGGTCGGGTGCAAGGTGCGGGGACTATCCATGTCATCTTGCCACTACCCAAGATAAGCCTGGTTTATAAATTCCCTTAATATACATTTAATGTAAAAAAAAGGCAAAGGGTCTTAATAGACTTTATTTTTAAAAAGACATAAATAGCCAATAAAGTGTGTTAAAGGGCGCTCAGCCTAACTAATACTCAAGGAAATGAAAATCAAAACCACAATGTGATATAAGTTCATACTTGTTAATATGACTGTTATCGAAAAGTAACAATAGAATTACCATATGACCCAGCCATTCCTCTTATGTGCACTTATACGAGGAATATGGAAAAACTAATTTAAAAAGATATATATAAATATGTACAATAAAATATATATATATATAAGAACAGTATGTTTATTGCAACATTATTGACAATAGTCAAGATATAGAAACAACCTAAGTTTTCATCAAGGGAAGAATAGATAAAGAAGTTGTGATATATCTATTAATTGATATGCCAATTGACATATATATATATATATATATATATATATATATATATATATATCCAAACACACAATGTGGAATACTACTGAGTCATAAAAAGGTGAAATTTTGCCATTTGTGACAACTTGAATGTACTTAAGGGTATTGTGCCAAGTAAAATAAGTCAGATGGGAAAAGACCAATACCATATGATTTTACTCCTATGTACAATACAAAACAAAACAAGCAATGACAAATGTATAGAGGCAGACAAAAAGATTAGTGGTTACCAGAGGGAAAGGGTAGTGGAGAGAAAGTAAAAGAAGTAAAAGAGTTCAATTTCATAATGAAGGATGGAAATTAGACGTTTGGTGGTGAATAAAATGTAGTATATAAAAATGTCAACTTATAACGTTGCACACCTGAAACTTATATGATGTTATACACCAACATTACCTGAAAAACAAAAAACATAAAAATAAAAAACTTTGCTGAGTGGAAAAATTTTTGATTTATTCTCCTACCAAATAATGGTAGAAGCCATACTAACATACATTTTAATTGTCGAAGATTGAATACAGAAACTCCTTTACCATATTCACTTCAAAATTTGTCAAACTACTCCCTTTTAAAAATAACACTTAAACTGTGTTATTCTTGAGTCGGTCGTTTATGTTGTGGAAGCAAAATAAAATTTATTTCTCTTGCAAAAATGTGTTTTGAGAAATTGTTTATAAGAAAGTATTTACTATAGCCATTTTATTTTTTCTGTAGGTGTCATAATTCTTTTGTTTCTTCTTCTCATGCTATTTTCCTTTATAATTTGATGGTTTTTAGTACTAACATGCTTTTATTTCTTTCCTTTTATCTTTGTAGATCTACTATGTATTTTTTATTTTTTATTACTATGAGGTTCACAGAAATCATCTCATATTTAAAATAAGTTTATTTTAAGATGATGTCAACCTAACTAACCTCATACACAAAAACTCTATACTTTTACCCCACACACACACATTTTATATTATTGATGTCACAGTTTACATATTTTTATATTATGTATATATGAAATAATTATTGTAGTTACAATTTTCTTAAAACTTTTCCTTTCAATTTTTATTTTAATGTTAAAAGTGATTTATGCATCACCATTACAGGATAGTAGTACTATTTCCATATATTATTTTAACCAATGAATTCTATACTTCCACATGTCTTTTTTATTTATTTTTTGTGACAGAGACAGAGAGAGGGACAGATAGGGACAGACAGACAGGAAGGGAGAGAGATGAGAAGCATCAATTCTTTGTTGTGGCATCTTAGTTGTTCATTGATTATGTTCTCATATTTGCCTTGACTGAGGGGCAACAGCAGAGTTAGTGACCCCTTGCTCAAGCCAGCGACCTTGGGCTCAAGCTAGTAAGCTTTGCTCAAACTACATAAGCCCACGCTCAAACCAGTGACCTCGGGGTTTCAAACCTGGGTCCTCCGCATCCCAGTCCGATGATCTATTCATTGCACCACCATTTGGTCATTCCCACATGTCTTTATGTTACTGTTTAACATCCTTTCACTTCAACATGAAAAATTCCCTGTATATAGTATATAATAGAATTATGATTTTCTTTCCATCGGCCAACCCATGGTAGATGCCCTTTAATTAGAAGTTTAAACTATTTGCTTTTAAAATAATTAGTGATAAGCTATGATTTAAAAACTGCCATTTTGCAAATTGTTTTTCTATGTCGTACCTTTTTATGTTCCTCATTTTCACATTTACTACTTTCTTTTGTTATTTAATGATATTATAGTAACACATTTTAATCCCCTTTCGATTTATTTTGTTTTCTTCTATACATATGTTCTTGTGCTGCAACTGAGATTATATATAACTTGCTAGTTGTAACAATTTGAATTGATACCAACTTAAATTCAGTTATTTAAAAACACTATACTTTTTTTCGGACGTCAGAGTAATGGCGGGGTAGGAAGCGATACCGATAAATCTCCCCCAAAACTCAACAAGATCTTCAACCAGAAACAGAAAAACCTATACTTGGAGCTTCCAGATGCTTCGCAATACACCCAAAGGTATGATTGAGTGAAAAATTGGCTAAATATATAACCAAACCCCGAAGGAAATAGGGAGTAAGAAATGCTCCGCCTTCCTCACTAACCTAAACAGGGCGGCTTTCTCTGGTAACTGTGAATATAGAAACTGAGGCGGGCAAAGGGGGTGAATACATCCAGGCCGCGACACAAACGGCCGAACCAGGCTGTGGCACGGAGATCCAAGCCAAGGAAAATCTGATCCTGTGGCAACCCGGGCAATACAAGCTAACACTTGCGCCAAACCCAAACAAAGAAAGACAAGCGGCGTGGCCATTTTACCCGGTCTCCTGGTCGGTGCGCAGTTAGTGGGCAAGAATTTCTTCCTAGGCCCCGAGAGTGGGTGCCCGTGTTGCCCCACGGAGAGGCAGGGTCAGAGGCCTTTCTGTGGGCCGAGGGCAGAGTCTCTGGGCAGCCACAGCGCCCTGGGAAAGCCACGCATGGGAGGGAGTGAGAACTAATTCCAACGGTGGAGATTTTCCGTGCTGGAGGGTGTTTCACTCAGAGGGAAACGCGGCCGGCCTCATATCCTGGTTTGCGCGCGCAGATAGTGAATGAGAGATTCCTCCGAGTGCCTCGGCAGTGCACGCCCATGTTATCACACAGAGGGGCAGAGTCAGGGGCCTTTGTGTGGGCCAAAGCAGAATCTCGGGCCGCCCCAGCACCTTGCAAAAGCCGCGCACGGGGACGGAGCGAGACTCAATTCCAATGCTGCAACTTTTCCCTGCGGTTGGGGGTTTCACTCAGAGCGTGAGACTGCTGGCCGGATATCCTGGTCGCAGACAGTGAGTGAGAGTTTCCTCCAAGCGCCCCGGAAGTGGGCACCCGCTTGTGTTACCGGACAGAGTGGCAGAGCCAGAGGTCTTTGAGTGGGCGGAAAGCCCGCCTGATTATGCTAGCAGCTCTGACTGACTGAGCCTTACCCAGAGCCCTGTGCTGAGTGGAAATAGAGTGGGGAGTTGCCAGCTCTTTGAGCTTCTTACTATCCAGGCAGAGGCAGCAGCAACCCCATAGCTGGATTATCAGGCTACTAATTGAGGAAGGAAAGACTAGGAGAAAGGCTCCAGGAACACGGACTCTCTCACTGTCGGAGCCTATAAATGCTAATGAGCTTCGACTGCCAATGAGACTAAAGCACAATACATGACATTGCCGTAGAGACTTATCAACTGCAAACCTCCACCTGAGCATGCCAAAGGGGCAAAACCCGGAGTACAGAGTCACCGACCAGGAAGAGGGAGAGAAAAGAAAAAGCAAGAAGATAACCTCTCAAAATCAAGAATAATCTGCAGACTTTATAACCTATCCCATTTTATTATATTTGTTCGTTTGTTTCTCTTATCTTCATTCTTGATACTTTTTTTCCTCCTCCAATTTGGCTGATTAACTCTCTGCCGGTCTTACTCTCTCCTCTCCTTGAACTACACTACCCATAAGTGTTACATCTCCCATTATCTTTTCTCTTCTCTTCCTTTCTCTCTATGAGGGTTGCACTCCAAAACCCTTAACTCTCTCTCTCTCTCTCTCCTTTCTTTTTTCTTCTTTTAGTGGTTCCCTCTTTTTTTCTCTCTCTCTCTTTCTTTTCTCCCTCTATATTAGTTTCTTCCTTTCTCCTTTACATCTCCTCTCATTCAAACCTCAATAACAAACAAATTATCTTATCTGGGACTCAAACTTATGTTTGTGGCATTTTGGGGGTTTTTTACTTCACCTTTTTAACTCACTAGCAGTGCTCCCATCCCTGGCTCTCCATATTATCTAGTTCTAGTTCCACTAAATACAATAGTAATTTTTTAATATGTCCCCCCATTTTTCCATTTTCCTCTTAATCCTCTCATCATAACTCTTAGACAACCAACAACTAAAAGCAAATCATTTTATTCTTGACCCAAATTTTTTCCTTATTTGCTTTTTGTGGGTCCATATGCTCTTTTTTTTTTTTTTCTTTTTTTTTCTTTTTTTTTTTTTTTTTTCTTTTTTTTTTGCCCCTTTATTACTTTTCCCCAATTCAGGCCCTCCATCACAGGCATTGTTTGTTATAATTCACAGTCCACCACAAGATTTTCTCAAGAAAGAGGGGAGAGGAGAGGAGAGGAAAAAGGAGGGGGGGAATAATTTCCTTTTTAAAAAAAATTTTATTTTATTTTATTTTTCTTTATTTCATTATTAATTTTTTTAAAAAAAACAACTCTTTTCGATTTTTTATTTTTTTTATTATTTTTTTAAACTTTTTATACTTTATTAAATCTCATTAATACTATCAACAAAACCACCCTCAGATGCCATTAAGGAAGAGAAAATCGAATATCATGGATACAAAAGAAAGAGAGGTAACAGCTAGATGAGAAAAAATCTATGGAGAAAAAATTTAATATATTGGAAACCTTGGAGCTAAATGACAGAGAATTCAAGATAGAAATCCTAAAAATCCTCTGAGACATACAAGAAAACACAGAAAGGCAATTTAGGGAGCTCAGAAAACAACTCAATGAACACAAAGAATATATGTCCAAGGAAATTGAAACTATAAAAACAAATCAGAGATGAAAAACTCAATTCACGAGCTGAAAAACGAAGTAACAAGCTTAGCTAATAGAACAGGTCAGATAGAAGAGAGGATTAGTGAAATAGAAGACAAGCAACTTGAGGCACAACAGAGAGAAGAAGAAAGAGACTCAAAAATTTAAAAAAATGAGATAGCCCTACAAGAATTATCTGACTCCATCAAAAAGAATAACATAAGAATAATAGGTATATCAGAGGGAGAAGAGAGAGAAAATGGAATGGAGAACATACTCAAACAAATAATAGATGAGAACTTCCCAAGCCTGTGGAAAGAACTAAAGCCTCAAGTTCAAGAAGCAAACAGAACTCCAAGTTTTCTTAACCCCAACAAACCTACTCCAAGGCATATCATAATGAAATTGACACAAACCAACAGCAAAGAAAAAATTCTCAAGGCAGCCAGGGAAAAGAAGAATACAACATAGAAAGGAAGGCCCATTAGATTATCATCAGATTTCTCAGCAGAAACTCTACAAGCTAGAAGAGAGTGGACCCCAATATTTAAAGTCCTGAAAGAGAGGAACTTTCAGCCACGAATACTATACCCATCAAAGCTATCCTTCAAATATGAAGGAGAAATAAAAACATTCACAGATACAGAAAAGATGAGGGAATTTATCATCAGAAAACCCCCACTCCAGGAATTACTAAAGGGGGTTCTCCAATCAGATACAAAGAACAAAAAAAAAAAACAGAGGCACAAGTAAAAGCTCCAAGAAGAACACAATAAAACCAAATTTAAACTGTGACAACAACAAAAAGAAAGAGGGGGAGAAGATGGAGATTAACAGTAGCAAAGGACGATGGAGTGCAAAAGTACTCACAAAATAGTTCGCTACAATGAACAGGGTAGGGACCCTTTTCATTACTCAGAGGTAACCACCATTGAAAAAAACACCACAGAAGCACATGAGATAAAAAAGATAGCAACAGAGGAAAGATGTATGGAATACAACCAAATAAAAACAAAAGATAGAAAAACAAAAGAGAAGGATCAAACAAGACACAAAACTAACAGAAAGCAAGATATAAAATGGCAATAGGGAACTCACAAGTATCAATAATTACACTAAATGTAAACGGATTAAACTCACCAATAAAAAGGCACAGAGTAGCAGAATGGATTAAAAAAGAAAATCCAACTGTATGCTGCCTACAGGAAACTCATCTAAGTAACAAGGATAAAAACAAATTCAAAGTGAAAGGCTGGAAAACAATACTCCAAGCAAATAACATCCAAAAAAAAACAGGTGTAGCAATACTCATATCGGATAATGCTGACTACAAGACAGGAAAAGTACTCAGAGACAAAAATGGCCATTTCATAATGGCTAAGGGGACACTGAATCAAGAAGACATAACAATTCTTAATATATATGCACCAAACCAAGGAGCACCAAAATATATAAGACAGCTACTTATTGATCTTAAAACAAAAACTGACAAAAATACAATCATACTTGGAGACCTCAATACACCGCTGACGGCTCTAGATCAGTCATCCAAACAGAGAATCAACAAAGACATAGTGGCCTTAAACAAAACACTAGAGCACCTGGATATGATAGACATCTACAGGACATTTCATCCCAAAGTGACTGAGTATACATTTTTCTCCAGTGTACATGGATCATTCTCAAGAATTGACCATATGTTGGACCACAAAAACAACATCAGCAAATTCAGAAAAATTGAAGTTGTACCAAGCATATTTTCTGATCATAAAGCCTTGAAACTAGAATTCAACTGAAAAAAAGAGGGAAAAAATCCCACAAAAATGTGGAAACTAAACATCATACTTTTAAAAAATGAATGGATCAAAGAAGAAATAAGTGCAGAGATCAAAAGATATATACAGACTAATGAAAATGACAATACGACATATCAGAATCTATGGGATGCAGCAAAAGCAGTGATAAGAGGGAAGTTCATATCACTTCAGGCATATATGAACAAACAAGAGAGAGCCCAAGTGAACCACTTAACTTCCCACCTTAAGGAACTAGAAAAAGAAGAACAAAGACAACCCAAAACCAGCCGAAGAAAGGAGATAATAAAAATCAGAGCAGAAATAAATGAATTAGAGAACAGAAAAACTATAGAAAAAATTAATAGAACAAGGAGCTGGTTCTTTGAAAAGATCAACAAAATTGACAAACCCCCCCCCCGCCTGCCTTTGCCATCTCTCTCTCTCTCTCTCTCTCTCTCTCTCTCTCTTTCTCCTTTCTCTCTCTTCCTCACCTCCTTTTCCCTCCCTCTTCCTCCACACCCCCATCCCGTAAGATCAAGAAATAAAACATGAAGGAAAGTGAAATAAAAAAAAAATTGACAAACCCTTGGCAAGACTTACCAAGGAAAAAAGAGAAAGAACTCATATAAACAAAATCCAAAATGAAAGAGGAGAAATCACCACAGACACCGTAGATATACAAAGAATTATTGTAGAATACTATGAAAAACTTTATGCCACTAAATTCAATAACCTAGAAGAAATGGATAAATTCCTAGAAAAATACAACCTTCCTAGACTGAGTCAAGAAGAAGCAGAAAGCCTAAACAGACCTATCAGTAGAGAAGAAATAGAAAAAACCATTAAAAACCTCCCCAAAAATAAAAGTCCAGGCCCTGACGGCTATACCAGCGAATTTTATCAAACATTCAAAGAAGACTTGGTTCCTATTCTACTCAAAGTCTTCCAAAAAATTGAAGAAGAAGCAATACTTCCAAACACATTTTATGAGGCCAACATAACCCTCATACCAAAACCAGGCAAGGATGGCACAAAAAAAGAAAACTACAGACCAATATCTCTAATGAATACAGATGCTAAAATACTAAACAAAAATACTAGCAAATCGAATACAACAACATATTAAAAAAATAATACATCATGATCAAGTGGGATTCATCCCAGAATCTCAAGGATGGTTCAACATACGTAAAACGGTTAATGTAATACACCATATCAACAAAACAAAGAACAAAAACCACATGATCTTATCAATAGACGCAGAAAAGGCTTTCGATAAAATACAACACAATTTTATGTTTAAGACTCTCAACAAAATGGGTATAGAAGGAAAATATCTCAACATGATAAAGGCCATATATGATAAACCATCAGCTAACATCATATTAAATGGCACTAAACTGAAGGCTTTCCCCCTTAAATCAGGAACAAGACAGGGTTGTCCACTCTCTCCACTCTTATTTAATGTGGTACTAGAGGTTCTAGCCAGATCAATCAGACAAGACAAAGAAATAAAAGGCATCCATATCGGAAAAGAAGAAGTAAAGGTATCACTTTTTGCAGATGATATGATACTATACATCGAAAACCCCAAAGAATCCACAAAAAGACTACTAGAAACAATAAGCCAATACAGTAAGGTCGCAGGATACAAAATTAACATACAGAAGTCAATAGCCTTTCTATATGCCAACAATGAAACAACTGAGAAGGAACTCAAAAGAATAATCCCCTTCACGATTGCAACAAAAAAAAAAAATAAAATACTTAGGAATAAACATAACAAAGAATGTAAAGGACTTATATAATGAAAACTATAAACCATTGTTAAGGGAAATCGAAAAAGATATAATGAGATGGAAGAATATACCTTGTTCTTGGCTAGGAAGAATAAATATAATCAAGATGGCTATATTACCCAAAGCAATATACAAATTTAATGCAATTCCCATCAAACTTCCAATGACATTTTTTAAAGAAATAGAGCAAAAAATCATCAGATTTATATGGAAATATAAAAAACCCCGAATAGCCAAAGCAATCCTAAAGAAAAAGAATGAAGCTGGGGGCATTTCAATACCTGACTTCAAACTCTATTATAGGGCCACGACAATCAAAACAGCATGGTATTGGCAGAAAAATAGACACTCAGACCAATGGAACAGAATAGAAAGTCCAGAAATAAAACCACATATATATAGTCAAATAATTTTTGATAAAGGGGCCAACAACACACAATGGAGAAAAGAAAGCCTCTTCAATAAATGGTGCTGGGAAAACTGGAAAGCCACATGCAAAAGAATGAAACTGGACTACAGTCTCTCCCCCTGTACAAAAATTAACTCAAAATGGATCAAAGATCTAAACATAAGACCTGAAACAATTAAGTACATAGAAGAAGACATAGGTACTCAACTCAGGGACCTGGGTTTTAAAGAGCATTTTATGAATTTGACTGCAATGGCAAGAGAAGTGAAGGCAAAAATTAATGAATGGGACTACTTCAGACTAAGAAGTTTTTGCTCAGCAAGAGAAACTGATAACAAAATAAACAGAAAGCCAACTAAATGGGAAATGATTTTTTCAAACAACAGCTCAGATAAGGGCCTAATATCCAAAATATACAAAGAACTCATAAAACTCAACAACAAACAAACAAACAATCCAATAAAAAAATGGGAAGAGGATATGAATAGACACTTCTCCCAGGAAGAAATACAAATGGCCAACAGATATATGAAAAGATGCTCATCTTCTTTAGCTATTAGAGAAATGCAAATCAAAACTGCAATGAGATACCACCTCACACCTGTTCGATTAGCTGTTATTAGCAAGTCAGGTAATAGCAAATGTTGGAGAGGCTGTGGAGAAAAAGGAACCCTCATACACTGTTGGTGGGAATGTAAAGTAGTACAACCATTATGGAAGAAAGTATGGTAGTTCCTCAAAAAACTGAAAATAGAACTACCTTATGACCCAGCAATCCCTCTACTGGGTATATATCCCAAAAACTCAGAAACATTGATACGTAAAGACACATGCAGCCCCATGTTTATTGCAGCATTGTTCACAGTGGCCAGGACATGGAAACAACCAAAAAGTCCATCAATAGATGACTGGATAAAGAAGATGTGGCACATATACACTATGGAATACTACTCAGCCATAAGAAATGATGTCATCGGAACATTTACAGCAAAATGGTGGGATCTTGATAACATGATACGAAGCGAAATAAGTAAATCAGAAAAAAACAGGAACTGTATTATTCCATACGTAGGTGGGACATAATAGTGAAACTAAGAGACGTTGATAAGAGTGTGGTGGTTACGGGGGGGAGGGGGGAATAGGAGAGGGAGAGGGGGTGGGAAGGGGCACAAAGAAAATAAGATAGAAGGTGACAGAGGACAATCTGACTTTGGGTGGTGGGTATGCAACATAATTGAATGACAAGATAACCTGGACTTGTTATCTTTGAATATATGTATCCTGATTTATTGATGTCACCCCATTAAAAAAATAAAATTATTAAAAAATAAAAATAAAAAAACAGCAACAACAAAAAAACACTATACTCTTATACATCTCTGCCCTCTTTAAGGGTATTGATGTCACCAATTACATTTTTATATATTCTGTGAACTATAACATACATTTATAACTATTTTATGTATCTATCTTTTAAACCATGTAGAAAATAATAAGTGGAGTTACAGAGCAACATTACATTAACCCTGGCTTTCATATATTCCCATTACTTTTACCTCTATAAGGATGGTTTTGTCTTCCCTACAGCTTTGAGTTTTTGTCCAGCATCATTTTATGTCAACCTGAACTACTCTCTTTAGCATTTCAAATATGATAGGTCTAAGTCTATTGAACTTCATCCGATCTCGTTATTTGGAACTGTCACAATTTCTCCATTTAATTCTGATGTACAGTTTCTTGGACATAGAATTCATAGTTGACAGGATTTTTTTTTCTTTAAACATTTTAAAGTGTGCCTCTCTACTACCTTCTGGTTTCCAAGGTTATGATGAAAAATTGATGATAATATTACTGATGATTCCTTATACAGGATGAGTCATTTCTTGTTGCTTTCAATAGTCTTTCCTTGTCTTCCTCCTTTGTCAGTTTAATTATGTATCTCAGTGTGTTTTTCTTTTGGAATTACCCTATTTGGAGTTTGTTGAACTTTTTAAACTTGTTGATTCATGTGCTACAAAAATTTTGGAAAGTTGTCAACCACTATTTCTTTAAATAATATTTTTGTTCATTTTCTTCTTCTCCCATTCTGAGTTTTACATAATGCATATATTGGTTTCTTCATCATTTCCCACAAATCCCTTAAGCTCTGCTAGCATTTTTTTCTCTTCTGACTCAATAATTTCAATTGTTTTATTATAAGTTACTGATTCTTTTCTTTGCTCAAATCTACTACTGAACCTCTCAATTGACATTTTAACTTTAGTTAATTATACTTTCAATTTCCAGAATTTTTTCTTCCTTCTTTTTTTTATAATTTCTATTTCTCAGTTGATATTCTCATTTTATTCATATGTGGTTTTCATAATTTCTTTAGTTCTCTGCCCATTTTTTAATACTTTGAGCACATTTAAGATATTATTTATGTTTTTATTAAATTTACTGAGTGGGCCCTGGCCGGTTGGCTCAATGGTAGAGTGGCGGCCTGGTGTGCAGAAGTCCCGGGTTCGTTTCCCGGCCAGGGCACACAGGAGAAGCGCCCATCTGCTTCTCCACCCCTCCCCCTCTCCTTCCTCTCTGTCTCTCTCTTCCTCTCCCGCAGCTGAGGCTCCATTGGAGCAAAGATGGCCCGGACTCTGGGGATGGCTCCTTGGCCTCTGCGCCAGGCGCTAGAGTGGCTCTGGTCACAGCAGAGCGACGCCCAGGAGGGGCAGAGCATCACCCTCTGGTGGGAGCGCGGGGTGGATCCCGGTCGGGCGCATGCGGGAGTCTGTCTCTCCCCGTTTCCAGCTTCAGAAAAATACAAAAAAAAATTTACTGAGTGTGTTTTCTCAAGAACATGTTTTATTAATTTATATTTTCTTTGAATGAACTATGTTTTCTTGTTTCTTTGTATATCTTATTTTTCTTATTTTTGAAATTAAGCATTTGATATTATTCCTAATGTGGTAACAATAAAAATTAGTTTTTCATGCATGTTTGGTTTTTTTCAATCCTAGAAAGCTATAGTAGTCCACTTTTTTTATATTTTTTACAAACTATATTTTCAAAGGTTATTCCTTGTCGTATGTGATCACTAAAGTCTCTGTTCTTTTAGATAATTTTAGCTACTGTTTTGACAGAAGTTTTTTTTGATATCCAAAGTAATGAAACAAATAAAAAAAAGGGAGAGAACAACCACCTCTCCCAATCTTTACTGATTGTATCTTTGTAAGGGTACTTCTTCACCACTTAGTTAGGATTTCTTTGAGCCAAGGAATAAGCCTAATGTGAAAACTTACACCTTCTTTTAAATACCCTAATTATCTAAAGAGTTTCATTCCAGTTTTTACTTCAAATGTTAGATGTTCTCTTGTGTGACTCCAACTTGTGTGACTCCAACTGCAGTCTCTACAAAATATTTCACCCTAAAACAACAGAATATACATTGTTTTCAAGGACTCGTGGGTACATTTTCTAGGATAGAATGTGTGTTAAGACAAAAAATAAGCTTCAATAAATATAAGAATATTGAATTCATATCAAGCATCTTCTCTCACCACAATGGCATGAAACTAGAAATCAACTACAATAAAAAAAACTAAAAAATTTTCAAACACTTAGAGACTAAATAGCATATTATTAAATAATAAATAAGCTAACAATGAGATCAAGGAAGAAATAAAAAATTTCCTTGAAACAAATGAAAATGAACATACAAAAGCCCAAAATCTATGGGACACAGCAAAAGCAACACTGAAAGGGAAGTTCATAGAATTACAGGCATACTGTAAGAAGCAAGAAAAAGATAAAATAAAATGCTAACCCTGCACCTAAAATAATGAGGAAAAAAAAACACAAAAAAGCACAGAGAAAGTAGAAAGAAGGAAATAATAAGTATCAGAGTGGAAATAAATTATATAGAAGCTAAAATAATAATAATACAAAAGATCAATGAAGACAAGAGCTGGTTGTTTGAAAAGATAAACATTACTGATGAACCTTTAACACAATATATCAAGAAAAAAAAGAGAGGATTCAAAAAAACAAAATTAGAAATGAAAGAGGTTAAGTAACAACTGACATCACAGAAATACAAAGATCATAAGAAAACACTATAAAAAACTATATGCCAAAAAATTAGACAACATGGGTGAAATGGATAATAAATTTCCTAAAACATACAGTCTTCCAAAATTGAATCTGAAAATTCAGGTAACGTGAGCAGAACAAGTATAGCAAATGAATTTATAACAGTTATCAAAAAACTGTTACAACAAAAGTTCTGGACTGTATAGGTACACAGGTGAATTTTACCAAATATTCAAAGAAGAATTAAAACCTATTCTTCTCAAGCTATTCCAAAAAATTCAAGAAGAGGGAAGAATTCCAAGTTAATTTTACAAGACAAGGATTATCCTTATTCCAATACTATATAAAGATACTACAAAGAGAGAAAACTATAGGTCAATATATCTGATGAAGATAGATGTTAAATTTCTCAACAAAATATTAACAAACCAGATCCAGCAATACATTAAAAATATTATACATCATGATTAAGTGGGAATTATTGCAAATACAGGGCTGATACAGTATTCACAAATCAATAAATATGATTCATTACATAAACAAAATGAAGGATAAAAATCACATGTGCATATCAATAGAAGCAAAAAAGTATTTGATAAAACCCAGTACTCATCTATGGTGAAAACTCTCAACAAAGTAGGAATTGAGGGAATATACCTCAACATAATAAAGGCCATATATGACAAACCTAAAATCCAACATCATATTCAATGGGAAAAAATAAAAGCAATCTCGTTGAGATCAGGAACATGATAGGGGTGTTCTCGTTCACCACTCTTATTTAACATAATAATGGAACTTCTAACCACAGCAATCAGGCAAGAAGATGAAATAAAAGGCATCTAAATCAGAACGGAAGAAGTAGAACTTTCATTATTTGCTGATGACATGATGCTGTAGGTAAAAATTCTTAAAGTCTTCACCAAAAAAATTACTAGACCTAATAAATGAATTCAGCAGAGAGATAGGAAAGAAAATTAATATTCATAAATCAGTGGCATTTTTGTACATTACTAATCAATTGTCAGAAAGAGAAAACAGGGAAACAATTTCCATTACTATTGCAACAACAACAAAAAACAAGCACCTAGGAATAAATATAACCAAGGAGGTAAAACACTTATAGTCATAAATTTATAAGATATTGAAAAAAGAAATCAAAGAAGATACAAACAAGTGGAAGCATATACTGTGTTCATGGATAGGAAGAATTACCACCTTTAAAATGTCCATACCACCCAAGCAATCTATAAATTCAATGCAATTCCTATGAAAATTCCAATGGCATAGTTCACAGGTGTAAAAGAAATGTTCCAAAAATTTATATGGAATGAAAAGAACCTGAAAATAGTCTCAGAAATCCTGAAAATGAAGAACAAAGTGAAGGTATCACACTTCTTGATATCAAGCTATACTTTAAGGCCATAGTAATCAAAACAGTTTGGTACTAGCATAAGAACAAGCATACAGATAAATGGAACAGAACAGAGAACCTAAAAATAAACCCACAGCTTTATGGTCAGTTAATATTTGATAAAGGAAGCAAGAGTATACAATGGAGTAAAGATAGTCTTTTTAATAAATAATGTTGGGAAAACTGGACAGGTACATCTAAAAAAATTAAAACTAGATCACCAACTTATACCATACACAAGGATAAACCAAAATGAATAAAAGACTTACATGTAAGTTACAAAACCATGAAAATTCTAGAAGAAAACATAGGACTGTTAGACATCTCTTATAGCAATATTTTTCATGATATATCTTCTTAGGCAAGTAAAATAAAGGATAAAAATAAACAAATGTGACTACATCAAACTAACAAGCTTTTGTATAGAAAAAGACACCATTAACAAAATAAAAAGACAGCCCTCTCTATGGGAGAACATATCTCCAGTATTTTTGATAAAGTGTTAATAACCAATATTTGTAAAGAACTTATAAAACTCAATATCAAGAAGACAAGCTATCCAATTAATAAGTGGGCTAAGGAGCTGAATAGACACTTTTCTAAATAAGACATATTGATAGCCAATAGGCATATGAAAAAAACGTTTAATGTCACCAATCATTAGAGAAATGCAAATTAAAATCACAATAATAGCCCTGGCCGGTTGGCTCAGCGGTAGAGCGTCGGCCTAGCGTGCGGAGGACCCGGGTTCGATTCCCGGCCAGGGCACATAGGAGAGGCGCCCATTTGCCTCTCCACCCCTCCGCCGCACTTTCCTCTCTGTCTCTTTCTTCCCCTCCCGCAGCCAAGGCTCCATTGGAGCAAAGATGGCCCGGGCGCTGGGGATGGCTCTGTGGCCTCTGCCTCAGGCGCTGGAGTGGCTCTGGTCGCAACATGGCGACGCCCAGGATGGGCAGAGCATCGCCCCCTGGTGGGCAGAGCTTCGCCCCTGGTGGGCGTGCCGGGTGGATCCCGGTCGGGCGCATGCGGGAGTCTGTCTGACTGTCTCTCCCTGTTTCCAGCTTCAGAAAAATGAAAAAAAAAAAATCTAAAAAAAAAAAAAAAAAATCACAATAATATATCACTTTACACCTTCCAGAATGACTTTAATTAACAAATCAATAAACAACAAGAGCTGGTGAGAGTGTGAAGAAAAGGGAAGCCTCCTGCACTGCTGGTGCAAACACAGACTTATGCAGCCACTGTGGAAAACAGTATGGCGTTTCTTCAAAAAATTATAAATAAAACTACCTTATGACCCAGCTATCCTACATCTAGGAATATATCTTAAGGACCCCAGAACATTAATTCAAAAGAATATATGCATCCCCATGTTCATTGCAGAATTATCTACAATATCCAAGATCTGGAAACAGCCCAAGTGTCCAACAGTGGATGATTGGATTAAAAAGCTGTAGTATATATATGCAATGGAATACTACACAACCATAAAAAGAAGAAAAGTTTGCCTTTTGCAACATCATGGGTAGATCTGAAGATTATTATTCTAAGTGAGATAAGCCAGGCAGAGAAAGACAAACACCATATGATCTCACTTATATGTGGAATCTAATTAACACAATAAACTGAGGAACAAAATAGAAACAGAGGCAGGGTCACAGGGACAGATGGACAGCTCTCAGAGGGAAAAGAGTAAGAGGAGATGGGATCAAAGAAAGTAAAGGGATTAGCCAATAAACATACATACATAACACATACATGAAGACAAGAAGGTAACAGTAACCAAAGGGAAAGGGAGGATGGAGATTGGAGGAGGGGAGTAAAGGGAGGTGGAAAGAGACTTTGCATAAGGGATGGGGGCCACAGTACAATGTAGAAATGGTGTTATATTGAGTGAGACATTTGAAACCATGTCAACACAATAAATTTAAATATAAATCTTAAAATAAAATAAAATAAAATAAAATAAAATAAAATAAAATAAACACAGCAAATTGCTTGTGGAGAGAAGCAGCTGTCTGTACTGGCAGATAAATAGATAATCTGGGTCTGGTACCTTTTTGACCACTAAATAAGTTTGAGAAGTCAGGCAAGACCCATGATCGTTCTGAGCCAGTTTTCCCATATTCCCAAAAGGAATAAAATCTAATCCATGAGTATTTCATTATAACCATGTTTTTACGAAAGAAATTTTAAAGGTCTACTTCTGAAAAAAATCTAATGACAGCTCATGAAGATAACTATACTTATCTCAAAGAACTATAAATTTCTCTCTGCAATTCATATATGTCTTTAATAAAATTGAGGGCACAAGGCCTGACCTGTGGCGGTGCAGTGAATCAAACATCAACCTGGAATTCTGAGGCCACTGGTTCAAAACCCTAGGCTTGCTCCTCCCCCCTTCTCTCTCTCTCTCTCTCTCTCTCTCTCTCTCTCTCTCTCTCTCCTCTATCTTCCTCTCTTCCCTAAAATGAATAAATAAATAAAAATATTTTTTTTAAAAATGAGGAATACAAGTTAATTATTGCTTAATAAATGCTCTTTATTGTTAGGTCAAATTACTTCATAAGAGGAGAGAAAAACTAAATCCAAAGGATTCTTAGTGGTGAGGATGTTGGAAAATCATGGAGAAACGTTTTCCTAAGGTTTCTTCCAGCTCTGACATTCCATGGTCATATGATTTTATCTAATCCAACTTCTGATAACTAAAACAAATGAGCACTTTACAGGATAAGAAGTGGCTGTTGAAAAATTAGTACAAGTAGAAAGAGAGAAAGCCTTTAAAGACAGAGGGATTAGGTTTCAAATTTCTCCTTTGTCATTCCTGTATCCTTGGTGAGGTCACTCCAATTTTTTTAACTTCAACTTTCTCAGTTATAAAATAAAGTTAATAACTGACATTATAGGGTTAATGTAAAGACAGAATGAGATAAATTAGCTGAAGTATACATAGTAAACACTCAGAGTCTTCCATATACCCAGAACCATCCCATATTCCCCTCCACTTCATCTTTTTTTTTCTATGGGACATATCATAATGAGCCCTTCTTACACTATGTTGGAGATTAGCACAGTCCCTATATTAGAAATTCCCAATTCCCTATATTAGAAAGTCTCTGTTCCCTCTGTTCTTTAGCCTACCTCTCTTTCCTGGTATCTACTGCAGTATAATCCCACTTGTCTAGTGGCAAATTTAGCAAGAGGAAGTTGGAGTCCACTCAGTAGGCTAAACTTCTAATCTGACATTTGGTAGGCTTTGTCTATTTTCTTATACCTTATAGGGGCATTGGGAACAGTATATGGAGCCATGGAAAGGTACTAGCCAAAATTCAAGCAGCCTAAATGAGTCTATTCCCATCTCTGTGAAACAAGAAGTTGTGTGCACATGAGGAGTGAGCACACTGAAATTGAAGAAGATGGTTTTTAATGTTCTCCTAGACATTATGTTTCATGTGTCAAAAAACTAGTGATTCATAGGCATTAAATCATGGAAACTTGAACAAAAGCATCATAAAATATCCAATAAGAATCCCACTTCTCATTCATTCCACAGGACAAGGATTCTAGGCACTTCATCCTCAAGAGAGGACAATGACTTTTGTGAAACAAGTAGGAAACACTGAAGGGATTCTGTTCTGAATGATTTAGAATGAGAAAGTAGTAAATTCATTTGAAAGGGGTTACTTATTTAAAATTTTAAAAATTACCAAGAGAGATAGTGAAAGAGAGAGAGAAAGAGAAATCCACACTTTTGTAATTATTCCAGAAAAATGCACCTGCTTGGGACTTATTTCTCTGTATGGCCCATGGGTGCTTGTTCCAGCAAGGAAGGATGCTGATACATATAAAAGCTGTGGTGATACACTGCCATTGTCTCTGGAACAGTATAATATGTTGGCAAGACCAATTTTATTCCGTGAGAAATTGTATAAAGTTAAATAAGACCTTAGTCCATAGAGCTAGGAATGTTTGAGAGGCCTAACAGTAATCAGAATTTTTCTTTAGGTACCTGCTGATCATTCAATTACAAAAGACTGGATTTATATTTTCTTTCTTATAATTAACCCCTCTTCTTTTTTTCTCTTTTCATTATCTCTGCATCTCCTCACCTTCTTATATCCTTTTCTCTACTCCTTTTCTGATTCCTTCTCCTTTATTCTTCATCTTTCTTGCCTTTTATTCCTCATGTATCTCCTTTTCTTTTCTGTTTTTTCCTCTTTCTTTTTCCCTTTCTCTTGTGTCCTCCCAATTCTCTCTTACTCCCTTTTACCTTAATTTTTTCTTTTCTTCCTTCCCTCCTTACCAGTGATGTTAAGAAACATACTTACCTATAGCCATTTTTCTCTTTCCACAAGGATTGAAACTCTAGCCACACATATAGAAATACCTGCATGTAACAAACAAACAAACAAGTCCTCTCAGATATGCCACAACCAAATTCTACTCATTACTTTCACACTGTCCATCTCTTTGCATCCCATATCCTACTTAATACTCTTATCACTTGGTGTTCACTCACTATATGGCTGCTTTTATCATAAAAAACTCTGTAATTGGGAACTAGCTGTGTGAAAGCTCTCTACCAAATTAACACACAGGTCCTTTCCCTAAGGAGACTTCTAGGCCATGAAATATAACACAGTACACACATTTGGAAGAAGATAAAATGTTAAAATATCAGAACAGGAGACCACAAAGTCTACGTATCTCATGTTATGGTTTTGGAAATTAGGAAATTATCCTGCAGCCATCAGTGAACAGGTCATTTAGGACCTGACAAGCATTAGTACGGACTTAAAATGATGCTTTAACTGCAGATGGCAGGCCTTTATTGGTTATGCTTCCTTCAGCATGGGGTTGAGTTTCATTTTTTTCTGTAATATTAAAATCTAGTACAGGGCCTTCTCCAGTGAATGACTCTTGGTTTACTGACCTCAAGGTTAGAGTAGGATACTACATTGCATCTCTAGAAATTTTTCTTTGTTGAAACGTAAAGTGGGGGTTAATAATAGTAACTCTCTTGTGGTGTTAATGTGGGAATCAAATGAGGTAACCTATGTAAAACATGTCCCACAAAATCTAAAATATAACCTATATAGCCATTTACAGAAAACATTTACCCATTCCTGGGCTATAATAGCACCTAGCACATTGTGGACCTCAATAATAATTTTATGTCTGGAACACAAAAAGTGCTGTGTAATCTTTAACTATTATTATTTCCATATATATATTACCATATTTCCCCATGTATAAGATGCTTCCATACATAAGACACACCTTAATTTGGGGGCCTGAAATTTAAAAAAAAATGTATTACATAAAGTTATTGAACTCAAGTTTTATTCACCTACAATAAGCGCAAAAACAAGCATGAAAAAGTGGCAAATGCAAGTAAAAAAATCCATAACCACTGTATAGGACGCACCAAATTTTTAGACCCCAAATATTTTGGAAAAAATGGTGCATCTTATACATGGGGGAATGTGGTACCAATAATAATATCTTAACTGAAAATTTTCTGAATAATACAAATATTATGGAGTATAGAATAAGTAAGTGTGAGGCCTGTTTTGTTTCTGACCCTACTCCAAAATGAGGTTTCTCAGCCTCAGCACTATTGATATTTTGGGCCATATAACTCATTGTTGTGTGTGAGTGAGTATGAGTTGGGATGATTGCTCTGTATATTGTATCATGTTTGGGAGTATCTCTGCTCTCCATTACCTAGATGCTAGTAGCCCTCTCTCCCCCAGTACGACAATCAAAAATGTCTCCAGGCATTGGCAAGTATTTCCTGTGGAACAAAAGTGCCCCACCTAAGAACTACTGACCTAAAGGAATACCAAAATACAATAATATGTGGTAGCTATTTGAGCTCACTATAAACTCAGGGTGGCTAAATTCTTCATTTAGGTACCAGTTGTTCAACTCTGGATTAGAAGGAATGGGAAAGGGAGATCAGGGAGTTTCCAATTTTGATTTAAATTGGAATTCAGACAAGTGTAGCATGTCTGATAAAGTGATGGGAAGCCTTGCCAAAGATCTATGTGCAAGAGTGTCAAGGAGCCTCCTCAAGTCAAACTTATTCTGAAAGAAGATAGTTTGAGGAACTTCTGAAGGAGGTTTTTTTTTTATTTCTGAAAGCACTGAATAATTAAGAGCTCATTAGTTTTGATTAAGGACAGCTCTGACAAGGCAAACTGCAAAAGAAGGAAACACACTTTCCTCTTATTTAAATAGACCTCCTGGTAACTTTGGCATAATGAGTGATTCAGTGATTGTGCACATGGGAATCTACAAGACTAAGCAGAGCATAGGTAGAGAAGAGAAAGGGTTTACCTAAATATATGTGAAATAAGTGAGAGTGCTGGAAATAGTTAAAGATGGACTGACAAGAGTTGGGGTCTTTAATTAGTTATGTGGTACAAGAACCAGATAAATTCATAATATTCTTAATGAATTAATATTAAATAACACAACTAGGTGAAGCCTAAAGAAATCCAAGACACTGGCAGACATTGGTTAATAAATATATGTTTAGTGAAGTAATTAGCCAACGGATGAGTCTACAGATGATGAAATTTAAAACACATCAATATGAATATTTGAAAGTTAGATATTATTTCCACTTTTCTTATTTGACCAGATGTAAGTCATTTTCCTTCACTGGGACTCAGTTTCCTTATCCATGAAGTAGGGAGGTGGGATTAGATTATCTTTTTTTTACTTATTTTAATTAAATTTATAGGAGTAACATTGTTAAAAATTATATAGGTTTCAAATGTACCATTCTATAAATAACACTGGGGAACAAATTGTTTTTCATTTTCTGTTGCATGAGGTTTTAGAACTGTTTCTATATATTTCTGCATCGCTGATTCCAAATATAAAATCAGTTTTTGGTGCATGCTCGAGTTTTTATGAAATTTTGATTTCTTTTTGTCACAGTTAATGGCATGCATTGGTTTTTAAATTGGAGTTAAGGGGCAAAAACTCTTGGATTGAACATAACCACAAGGCAATTAATGTTTTACAAACATCGCTTTTACATAATTGTAGTTGTTTTTAAATGTAAAAAAATTAGTATCTGATAAAAACACCCTCTTATTTTGTTTTAAAATTGGATCATGACTTCTTCGAGTAGGCGTAAATGTAAGAATAATCCTGACACCTTCTGTTATATATGTCGCTGTTACACACTTCAACGTCAAAGGTGCAATATTTCATCATTTGTGACACGTGCATATATTGCCTATTTCCAAGTTCCCCCTGGCAATCAAGACAAGAATTGGGCTCACCATATTGTGTATCATAATTGTGAGGAAATGCTTCTTGACTGGACAAAGGAATGCCTTTTGATATTCCCATGGTTTGACATGAACCTAAGGACCACAGCAGTGACTGTTATTTCTGTCTGATCCATACAAAGGGCATTGGCAAGAAAAAATGGCATGTAATCGCATATCCTAATATTCCTTCAGCAATATTACCTATCCCACACTCTGAGACACTCCTGGTTCCAGTTTTCAATGGTTTTATTTCTTCTAAAGATGAAGGAAGTGAACATGGTGATCAAGTGTATTTTGATAAGATGTATGAGGAAATGGTTGTAGAATCTGAAGGGTCTTCTTCTGATGCCAAGCAGTCATTAACCCCTTAGCAGTTTAGCCAACCCGAATTGAATGCTTAGTAAGAGATTTGGGCCTATCAAAGAAAGCAGCTGCATTATTAGCCTCCAAGCTTCAAGAAAAGAATGTACTTCACCGGTCAGCTAAAGATCCCATTTCAGGAAGCCTGAACAAATTTTTGTGGACTTTTTTCCCCAAGGCAAACACTTTGTTTACTGTCATGATATCAGTCGTCTTCTCAGCCAGCTAGGTGTTACCACTTACAGCCCAACAGAATGGTGGCTATTTCTTGACAGCTTTAAACGAAGTCTGAAATGTGTTCTCCTACACAAAGGTAATGTTTATGCAACAGTTCCACTTGGTTATTCAACTCATCTGCGACAAGATTATAATGACAGAAAAATTGTCCTCAACTTTCTGAAGTATGAGGAGCATAACTGGATCATCTGTGTGGATCATAAAATGGTAAATTTCCTGCTAGGACAACAGAGAGGTTTCATGAAGTATCCTTGCTTTCTGTGTTTGTGGGACAGCCGAGCTCGGGAGAAACACTAGACACAGAAAGAGTGCCGAAATGTGAAGCTCTGGAAGTAGGAATCCAAAATATTGTAAATGAACCTGTAGTTAATTGAGACAGGATCATTTTTCCCCCACTTCACATCAAACTTGGCTTAATGAAGCAGTTTGTTCAGGCTTTGAATAGAGAAAGTGAATGCTTTCTTCAATATATTATTTCTGCTTTTCCTGCCTTGTCTTTCGAGAAGATAAAAGCAGGTGTATTTGATGGACCTCAAATTCAAACCCTCATACATAATGAAGAATTTGCCGGGAAGATGAATAAGGAGGAGAAAGCAGCATGGCAGTCTTCTGTGGCAGTTACAAAGAACTTCCTTGGCAACAAAAAAGCAGAAAACTGTGAACTTCTGGTTCAAAGGATGCTGTTGGCTTTCCGCGACATTGGATGTAACATGAGCATTAAGATTCACTTCCTGAACAGTCACCTTGATAAGTTTCCCGAAAACCTTGGAGCTGTTAATGATGAGTAGACTACTGCTGGATCACCAAACGAGATTGTCCTCAAAAAGTACACCAATGCAAAAGCTACAAACGCAAATTTTTGCCTGAATAGAATTTAAATAAGTTTTTCACAAATTTTATGATTAAAATGAGTGTTTTAATATGTTTTATTTCAAAATTGTAGACAAATTCTGATGCAATCATATCTTTTAGTGTATTAGTGTATTTACTGCATTATATAAATTATTATATTTTCACAAAGATGATGCCAAAGAAGACATTATACTTCATTATGTTAAACTAAATGTTGAAAATTTTACAATAAGATTAAAACATAAAATCTTGAATTGCAAAGAAACTGTAACTTACAGAGAAAAACTAATGTCATTTGAGATCAGCGTACTTGATTTAAGTAAGAACAAGTGTTTTTGTGGATGCAACAAAAATTTTGTTCCCCAGTGTAATACATCATCTGTATATTGCCTTGTATCTTCACTACCCAAAATCAAATCTTCTTTTGTCACCATATATTTGACCCACTTTACCTTTTATTGCCTTCTCTCTGATAAGCACCATACTGTTGTCTATGTCTATGATTTTTTGTTTATCTTGTTTGTTCATTTATTATTTATAGATTATATCACATATATGAGTGAAATCATATGGTTCTTGATGTTTTATGTTGGACTTATTTTGCTTAGCAAGATATTCTCAAGATTTATCCATGTTGTTGCAAATAGCAGTATTTTATCTTTTCTTATGGCTAAGAGGTATTACATTGTGTGTGTGTATATATATACCACATATTTTTTAATTGAACTTACTGGAGTTACACTGGATAACACAATTATACAGGTCTTAGGTGTCCAACTCTACAGCACATTTTTATACACCATATTGTGTGTTCATCACATCGTCTTCACCCAATCATCTATCGAAGACATGGTTGTTTCCATGTCTTGGTCACCATGAATAATGCTCTAATAAACATAGAGGTGTAGATATATTTGCAAATAAATGTTTTCAAGGGGTTTGTGTGTGGGGGGTGTAGATACCAGAAGAAGAGTTACTGAATTATACAGTAACTTTATTCTTAATATTTTGAGGAGATGCCATACTTCTTTTTATAATGATTGTGTCAGTTTACATTCCCATCAGTAGTAAATAAGTTTGTATCCACAACCTCTCCAATATTTTTTACTTTCTGTCTTGTTGATAGTAGCCATTGTAACAAGTATGAGGTGGTATCTCATTGTAATTTTGATTTGAATTTTCTTAATAACTAATGAAATTGAACATGTTTTCAAATATCACATATTCTTGGAAGAAGTGTCTGTTCAGGTCTTCCGCCCATTTTATAATTGAATTGTTAGTTTTTCTGATATTGAGTTGTATGTGTTCTTTATATATTTTGTATATTAACTATTTTTCAAAGCTGTTGTTTGCAAATATCCTCTCTTATTCAGCAGGTTACTTTTTTGTTTTGTTGGTAGTTTATTTTACTGTGCAGAGTTTATTTAGTTTGATATAGTTCCATTAGTTTATTTTGATTTAACTTCCCTATATGCTAACACTAAAATTTCGGAAAAATAAATGAAAAAAATTATTTTTGCAATTGCAACAAAAAGAATAAAATACCTAAGAATAAACTGAACAAGGCTTGTAAATACCTACACACTAAAAACTTCAAGATATTCTTGACAGTAACTGAAGAAGACAGATAAATGAAAATATATTCCATGTTCATGTGTTGGAAAAATAAACATAGTTGAAATGGCAATATAACCCCTAACAGCAATATACAGATTTAATACAATCCTCATTAAAATTCCATTGACTTTTGTTCAAAGATACAGAACAAACATTAATCAAATTTTTATGGAACCACAAAAGACTTCAAACAGTCAAGGCAGTCTGGAAAGAAAGTAACAAAGCTAAGAATATCATACTGCCTGACTTTGAGTTATATTACAATGTTACAATATGATACTAGCAGAAAAACAGGCACACAGACCAATGAAACAGAATTGAGAACCCAGAAAAAAACCCACATGTATATGGCCAAATAATTTTTGACAAAGCAGCCAAAAATGTAAAATGGAGAAAAGAAAGCCCCTTCAATAAATGCTGCTGGGAAAATTGCAAATCCACATACAAAAGAATGAAACTGTTTGTCCCTATATATAAAAGTTATCTCAAAATGGATTAAAGACCTAAATATAAGACATAATATAGTAAATTATATGAAAGAAAATATAGGCACTGAACTTATGGACCTCAGTCCTAGAGAGGATTCTATTAACCCCAAAGGCAAGGGAAGTACAAACAACAATAAATGAATGAGACTAGATGATCTTTAAGATTTCTTCTAGCCCAGGCATTCTAGGCACCAATAATTTCACACATAGTTCTGGGTCAGTAAAAACATGTATTTGTTTTCTAGAATCTTCTTAGTAAACCAGAGATGTTGAATCATGAAAGCACAAACATAACTTTAGGACCCCTCCAGGCCTTGGTACATAGTCTAGAATCAGGTGGGTTTCTATAACAGGTGGGTTTACTCTAACCAATTTTTAAAAGGGAAAATAATCCCAAGCCTCCCGTTTTACATCTGAGGTCTAACTGAGTACTCTCCTGCTGCTCTTTAAAAACTATCTTGTCTTCTTTAAACCTCAGTTGAGAATTCTTTACATGACAAAGAAAGTTTCCAAACTATTTACTAAGATCTCTCTTTTTCAGGACAAATACTTCAATCTTATTCTTCCTAAGAATCAACTCTTTAAACCCTTTAGTTATATTTGTTCTTTCCCTCTTCATGCTTTCTAGTGCTGTACTGAGAATCAGAAAATCTTGGATTTTTATATCTTAGCTCTTCCACTAAATTTACGAGTTGCTATGGGCAAATTATTTAATCTTGAGACCACAATTTCTTCAACTGCAAAGTGAAGCTAATCATCCATGCCCTGTCTATGGATTGGAACAGAGCTTTGCCTATCTGAAGGAATGAGAATAGTGAAACGATGTCTGAATCATAACTGAAAACAGCATAAAGACTCAAACAATATGTCATTCCCAAGAACAGATCATATAATTTCGACAACAATACAGTTAATCTGAAATGAAAAAACAAGCTAAGATATATCCATATAATGTAATACTATCCAAAAGTTAATGAATATTAAATTGATTTTACTAGGTGAAAAACACTAGATATAAAAGGCTATTTATTGGAAGATTCCTTTATATAATGTTCTAGAAAAAATAAAATTATAGGGCTAGAAAACAGATCAGTGGTTTTCAGAGGTAAGGACTGGAAAATGAAGCTGATTTCAAAGGTATAATACGAGAAGATTTTTAGGATGGTGGAACTATTCATATGGAATTGAAGTAACAGCCACCTAGCTTTACGTAATTGCAAAACTACTTGAATTGAGACTTCTGATCTTTACTAGACGATAGCATAAACCTATCTGTCCACATGCAACTATAAATCTACAACATAACTCAAAACAATGAAAAAAGTGATAAAAAGTGGAAAGAATAAAAACTAGTTAGGGATTACAGAACTAGAGGAAAACACATTATCAGGGTATCTTATTATCTTCACCCAATAAAAGAAGATGACACAGGCGTGGCATTTTTCTACCCCAAACCTAGCAACAAGAAATGGCCTGAGTAGGTTATATTCCTTCTCACAGATATATAGGGATTTTCCCTAATAAACCAGGCCAGGGAAATCAATTGAGAGCCCTGTTAATAATAAGTTTGTGTTCTCCTTGCTAAGAAGAATAAAGTGTTCTTTCTACC
This sequence comes from Saccopteryx leptura, assembly GCF_036850995.1. NCBI lineage: Eukaryota > Metazoa > Chordata > Mammalia > Chiroptera > Emballonuridae > Saccopteryx > Saccopteryx leptura. The sequence goes on along the minus strand of NC_089516.1, from coordinate 69,155,006 downwards.
TGTTGGAACTGACCTGTTCCTTCCTTTCCCAAAGACACACAAAGACTCCTCTTCTACAAAAAGACCACCAGAGAATGTAGGCACCAGAAGAGATGATCCTAACATAAGTGGCAACCCAAGAAATACTCTACTTTCTTACAGGTCATGACATTTCTCTCTTCCACTTACACACACTGCATGATAAGAGCAAGGGCATATTGTATAATGACATAAAAAACAGCTTCAGCCAGAAAAGCACTCTCTTCCCTTTCCAAACCTGCTGCTCTCATGTATCCAGAGATAGATGGGGTGGGGCCATCTGCAAAAGAGATTACATCAAAAATATATATGTATATTTACATATAATATCAGTTATTTAAACAAACAAAGAAAAGATCATAGATATCTATGGTCTTACCTCAGGAAAAGCTTTTTGTTCCCCAAAGGCAGTAAGTAGCCACTACAGTAAGTGCCCAGCCTGAAAAATATGCCCAAAGGAAGGAGACTCCTTTTCCACACACATAAGCACAAGCACAAACAGTTGGAAACTCCATTTACCCCATGACACAGAATCAGCAAACCAGTGGAAACCTGTAACTATGAGATTAATGAAACATATGAAAATACTACCATGAGAAAATTAGAGTATCATCATTCCACAGCCCACAAATGTTAGCCAGGACCAGTGTGCTATACCTGAACAGACTGACTACTAAAATAAAAAGTGTATAAGACCTAGAGTCTCTTTTTTTTACCTAGAGTCTCTTAATATAATATTCTAAATGTCTAGGATACAATAAAAAATTATCCATTATAAAAAGAAGCAAGAGCCTGACCAGGCAGTGGCACAGTAGATAGATCTTTGGACTGGGATTCAGAGAACCCAGGTACAAAACCCCAAGGTCACTGGCTTGAACAATGGCCCATCCAGCTTGAGCGTGGACTCACCAGCTTGAGTGCAGAGTCACTGGCTTGAGTGTGGGATCATAGAAATGACCCTAACGGTCTAGAAGACCAAGGTCACTGGCTTGAACCCAAAGTTGCTGGCTTGAGCAACGAGTCACTCGCTCTACTGCAGTCCCCCATTCAAAGAACAGATGAGAAAGCAATCAAATAAGGTTCCGCAACAAAGAATTAATGCTTCTCATCTCTCTCCCTTCTTTTCTCTCTGTCCCTATCTGATTCTCTCTCTGACTCACTGTCTCTGTCTAAAAAAGGAAAAACAAGAAAATTAAAACTTAAATGAAAAAAACATTCAATTGACACTAGCATTGAGATAATCAGATGCTGCAATGACAACAGAATTTAAAATTAGCTGCCAAAAAATACTTCAACAAGCAATTTCAAATTCTTTTGCAAACATTAAAAGAAAACACAATATCAATGAAGAAATATAAGTTAAGGTATAATTAATGGGAAGCTGTATAAGTAAAATATGCATTAAATGATTTTTATAAAAAGATGATTGGATAGGGGTCAGTTGTGTAGATACAAGAGAAAATAGAATCAAAGAGCTTCAAGATAGAGTAATAAAATTATGCAATCTTAAATATGGAGGAATAAAATAACTAAAAAAATAATGAACAGAGCCTCAAGAACCAGTGAGACAATATCAAAAGATCCAGCATTTAAAAAAAAAAAAAAGATCCAGCATTTATATAATCACAATATCATAAGGAAAGTAAAGAAAATGAGGCTTAAAGAATATCTGAAAGGCCCTGGCAGGTTGGCTCAGTGGTAGAGCGTCAGCCTGGCGTGCGGAAATCCCAGGTTTGATTCCCAGCCAGGGCACACAGGAGAAGTGCCCATCTGCTTCTCCACCCCCCCCTCTTCTTCCTCTCTGTCTCTCACTTCCCCTCCCACAGCCAAGCTTCCATTGGAGCAAAGTTGGCCCAGGTGCTGAGGATGGCTCTGTGGCCTCTTCCTCAAGTGCTAGAATGGCTCTGGTTGCAGCAGAGTGATGCCCCAGATGAGCAGAGCATTGCATCCTGGTGCGCATGCCGGGTGGATTCCAGTCGGGCACATGTGAGAGTCTGTCTGACTGCCTCCCCATTTCCAACTTCAGAAAAATACAAAAAAATATCTGGAGAAATAATTGCTGAGAATGTCACAAATTTCATAAAAGATATAAGGCTACAGAATCAAGAAAATAAGCAAACTTAAAACAACGTAAACTAAAAAAAAGAAAGAAAAAAATTCTCCAGTTCAAATTAAACAAAATACCATACTCTGTGTATCATATATATTCTTTTAGTAAAAAAAACCATAATACTGGTGTAAAACAAGGTAGAAAAAGAAGGAGAAAAAAGAAAGAGCAAGTGTAATGATTAAAAATTATTTACTAATAGGATGACCAGGAAGATGGCAGCAGAGTAGGCAGATGCACAGACTCCCAGCTTACACCACCGAACTGGATTACAAACTAATTTATGAACATCAGCATGAAAAACTGACTCTGAACTACCAGAACAGCTCTTAAAAACCAAGGAGCAAAGAAGAAGCCACAACAAACCTGGTAGGAAGCGTTGAATCTCCCCTGTTTACAGGAACAGAGGGGGTGTAAATGGACGACCTGAGAGGCTGACTCATCCAGTGATGGAGGTGGCCATAGCTGGGGGAGGGGCTGATCCTTCCACAAAACAAAAGACTGAAGTGCTTCTGGGTCACAGATCTCCAGACATCTCTCTAGCTCCAATCAGCACAAGACACAGCTGAAAACAAGAAGTGGGGAGGAGGGGCAGTAACTCAGGTCTCCATGGAGATCTGAGATACACCTCCCCTTACTGAAGCTGAGAAAGCAACCCGCCCACAGAGAGATTAAATGGCAGAAGAGGCCTTCAGAGTCTCAGGTTACACCCACCCCATTCCTGAATACAGTTTCAAATAAGCCCCCTGCTGAGATCAGTAAACAAGACTATCACCAGTTAAGAAAACAAACAAATCAAGACTTCAAAGTGGCCCAAATTTGAAAGTGGATTACAAATAATAGCTGATGCCAACCCAAGAAGACCTAGAAATAACACAATTGAAAACTGGAGGCAGACAACACCAAGCCTAGACTTGACCACCTCTACAAACAAAAAACCCAAATACACAGACATAATGAGAAGACATAGAAGTGCAATCCAAATGAAACCAAAAGAGAAACATGCAGGAAATGAACTGAGTCATATGGAAATAACCAAGTTTCTGGGTGCAGAGTTCAAAAAAATGATTGTAAGGATGCTTAGGGATTTTAGAACAACAATGGATGGTCATTAAGAACACCTAAATAAAGAAATAGCAAGTATAAAAAAGGATATTGAAATATTAATAAAGAATCAGTCAGACATGACAAATACAATATCAGAAATGAAGATCACAATGGAAGAAATTAAAAACAGGATGGGTAGAGCTGAGAATCGAATCAGCGAGTTGGAGGACAACTGGAATGAAGGAATGAAAACAAAGAGGAAAAAAGAAATGAGACTCAAAAAGTCTGAGGAAACTCTTAGAGAGCTCTATGACAACAAAAAAATGAAATAACATCCATATCATAGGGGTTCCTGAAGAAGAAGAGAAAGAACAAGAAATAGAGACTTTTCTCAATCATATCATAGCTGAAAACTTCCCTAAATTATTGCAGGAGAAACTCTCACAAGTTCAGGAAGCACAGAAAACTCCATTAAAGACAAACCCAAAGAAACCTACACCAAGACACATCATAATTAAAATAACAAAGCTAAGTGATAAAGAGAAAATATTAAAAGCTGTGAGAGACAAAAAGGTTATCACCTACAAGGGAGCCCCCATAAGGATGACATCAGACTTCTCAACAGAAACACTTGAGGCCAGAAGGGAATGGCAAGAAATATTCAAAACAATGCAGAACAAGAACCTACAACCAAGACTACTTTATCTAGCAAGGCTATTATTTAAAATTGAAGGAGAAATAAAAAGCTTCCCAGACCAAAAAAAAAAAAAAAAAAAAACTTTAAAAATAAACCAATGCCACAGGAAATGTTAAGGGGCCTGTTGTAAACAAATCAAAGGTGGAAAAGAATATAGCAAAAGACGAATACAGCTTTAAAGAATAAAATAGCAATAAACAAATACATAGCAATAATAACCTTAAATGTAAATGGCTTAAATAGCCCAATTAAAGACATAGGGTAGCTGCTTGAATAAGAAAACAGGACAAGTACATATGCTGCCTACAAGAGACCCACCTTAAAACAAAAGATGCATATAGACTGACTGTAAAAGTGTGGAAGAAAACATTTCATGCAAATGGAAATGAAAAAAAAAAAAAAGCTGGGGTAGCAATATTTATATCAGACAAAATGGACTTTAAAACAAAGAATATAGTAAGACATAAAGAAGGCCAGTACATAATGATAAAGGGAGCAATCCAACAGGAAGATATAACTATTATAAATATTTACACACCTAATATAGGAGCACCTAAATATATAAGGCAGACTTTGACAAATATAAATGGCGAGATCAACAGCAATAGTATAATAGTAGGGGATTTCAATACCCCACTAACATCACTAGATAGATCCTCAAGAAAGAAAATTAACAAAGAAACAGCAGACTTAAATGACACACTAGATCAACTCGATTTCATAGATACCTTCAGAACCTTTCACCATAAGGCAGCAGAATATACATTCTTTTCAAGTGCTCATGGTACATTCTCTAGGATAGACCACATGTTAGGGCACAAAAGTGGGCTCAACAAATTTAAGAAGATTGAAATCATATCAAACACTTTCTTTGATCACAATGGCATGAAACTAGAAATGAATCACAACAGAAAAAACTCAAAAATTCTCAAACACATGGAAACTAAATAGCAGGTTGTTAAATAACGAATGGATTAAGAATGAGATCAAAGAAGAAATAAAAAAATATTCCTAGAAATGAATGATAATGAGCATACAACAACTCAAAATTTATGAGACACAGCAAAAGCAGTACTGAGAGGGAAGTTCATAGCACTACAGGCACACTTTAAGAAGCCAGAAAAAGCTCAAATAAATAACTTAACCCTGCATGTAAAAGAACTAGAAAAAGAACAGCAAGTAAAGCCCAAATGTTGTAGAAGGAAGGAAATAATAAAGATCGTTTCAGAAATAAATGACATAGAGGCTAAAGAAAGAACACAGAGGATCAATGAAACCAGGAGCTGGTTCTATAAAAAGGTAAACAAGATTGATGAACCTTTAACTAGACTCACCAAGAAAAAAAGAGAGGATTCAACTAAATAAAATTAGAAATAACCTGAATATGGCAGCGGAGTAGGCAGACGCACAGACTTCCAGCTCACACCACAGAACTGGATTATAAACTAATTTATGAACAATCAGTGTGAAAAACTGACTCTGGACTACAAGAACAGCTCTCAAAAACTAAGGAGCAAAGAAGAAGCCACAACAAACCTGGTAGAGAGTGCCGGAATCTCCCTTGCTTACAGAAATGGGGGGGGTGAGGCTGGGCTCTCACTCCAAGGAAAAGAGCAGTAAATACTGTCATAGCCACTTGCCTGGCGACCAGGGAATGAAGTGTGTTGAAAGGGCCCGCTTGTCTTCCAAAAAGAAAGGAGAGAGACAGATGGTGAGGGGAGATGAATGCAGGTGACAATTTAAAAAGCTGGAGTGCTGGAGGCAGCCATAACTAGGGGAGGGGTTGATCCTTCCACAAAACAAAAGACTGAAGTGCATCTGGGTAACAGATCTCCAGACATCTCTCCAGCTCCAATCAGCACAACAAGACACAGCTGAAAACAAGTACTGGGGAGGAGGGGCAGTAACTCAGATCTCCATGGAGATCTGAGATACACCTCCCCCTACTGAAGCTGAGAAAGCCACCCGCCCACCGAGAGATTAACTGGCAGAAGAGGACTTCAGAGCCTCAAGTCACACCCACTGCATTCATGGATACATTTTCAAGTAAGCCCCTGCTGAGATCAGTAAACAAGACAATCACCTGTTAAGAAAAAAAACAAACCAAGACTTCAAAGATGCCCAAATCCAAAAGTGGATTACAAATAATAGCTGATGCCAACCCAAGAAGACCTAGAAATAACACAATTGAAAACTGGAGGCAGACAACACCAAGCCTAGACTCAACCAGCTCTACACACAAAACACCCAAATAGATAAAATGAGAAGACAGAGAAGTGCAATCCAAATGAAACCACAAAAGAAACATCCAGGAAATGAACTGAGTGATATGGAAATAACCAAACTTCTGAATGCGGAGTTCAAAATAATGATTGTAAGGATGCTTAGGGATCTTAGAACAATTATGGATGGTCATTATCAACACCTAAATAAAGAAATAGCAAGTATAAAAAAGGATATTGAAATATTAAAAAAGAATCAGTCAGACATGACAAATACAATATCAGAAATGAAGATCACAATAGAAGAAATTAAAAACAAGATGGATAGAGCTGAGGATCGAATCAGTGAGTTGGAGGACAACTGGAATAAAGGAATGAAAACAAAGAGGAAAAAAGAAATGAGACTCAAAAAGTCTGAGGAAACTCTTAGAGAGCTCTGTGACAACATGAAGAGAAATAACATATGCATTATAGGGGTTCCTGAAGAAGAGAAAGAACAAGGGATAGAGACTTTGTTCAATCATATCATAGCTGAAAACTTCCCTAAATTAATGCAAGAGAAACTCTCACAAGTTCAAGAAGCACAGAGAACTCCATTAAAGAGAAACCCAAAGAAACCTAAACCAAGACACATCATAATTAAAATAACAAGCTAAGTGATAAAGAGAAAATAATAAAAGCTGTGAGACAAAAAAAAGGCTATCACCTATAAAGGAGCCCCCATAAGGATGACATCAGACTTCTCCACAGAAACACTTGAGGCCAGAAGAGAATGGCAAGGAATATGCAAAGTAATGCAGAACAAGAACCTACAACCAAGACTACTTTATCCAGCAAGGCTATCATTTAAAATTGAAGGAGAAATAAAAAGTTTCCCAGACAAAAAAAAAAAAAAAAAAAACTCAAGGAATTCATTACAACCAAACCAATGCTGTAGGAAATGTTAAGGGGCATGGTGTAAACAGATCAAAATGGGAAAAGAATATAGCAAAAGAGGAATACAGCTTTAAATAATAAAATGGCAATAAACAAATACATAGCAATAATAACCTTAAATGTAAATGGATTAAATGATCCAATTAAAAGATATAGCGTAGCTGCATGGATAAGAAAACAGGACCTGTACATATGCTGTCTACAAGAGACAGACCTTAAAACAAAAGATGCACATAGGCTGAAGGTAAAAGGATGGAAAAAAATATTTCATGCAAATGGAAATGAAAAAAAAGCTGGGGTAGCAATACTTATATCAGACAAAATGGACTTTAAAACAAAGAATATAGTAAGAGATAAAGAAGGCCACTACATAATGATAAAGGGAGCAATTCAACAGAAAGATATAACTATTATAAATATCTATACACCTAATATAGGAGCACCTAAATATATAAAGCAGACTTTGATGAATATAAAGAGCGAGACCAACAGCAATACTATAATAGTAGGGGATTTTAAAGCCCCACTAACATCACTAGGTAGATCCTCAAGAAAAAAAAATTAACAAAGAAACAACAGACTTAAAACCACACTAGATCAACTCAATTTAAAAGCTATCTTCAGAACCTTTCACCCTAAAGCAGCAGAATATACATTCCTTTCAAGTGCTCATGGTACATTCTCTAGGATAGACCACATGTTAGGGCACAAAAGTGGGCTCAACAAATTTAAGAAGATTGAAATCATATCAAGATCTTTCTCTGATCACAATGGCATGAAACTAGAAATCAACCACAGGAGAAAAGCTCAAAAATTCTCAAACACATGGAAACTAAATAGCAGGTTGTTAAATAACGAATGGATTAAGATGAGATCAAAGAAGAAATAAAAAAAATTCCTAGAAATGAATGATAATGAGCATACAACAACTCAAAATTTATGGACACAGTGAAAGCAGTACTGAGAGGGAAGTTCATAGCACTACAGGCACACTTTAAAAAGCTAGGAAAAGCTCAAATAAACAACTTAACCCTGCATCTAAAAGAACTAGAAAAAGAACAGCAAGTATAGCTCAAATGTAGTAGAAGGAAGGAAATAATAAAAATCAGAGCAGAAATAATTGACATAGAGACTAAAGAAAGAACACAGAGGATCAATGAAACTAGGAGCTGGTTCTTTGAAAAGCTAAACAATATTGATGAACCTTTAACTAGACTTACCTAGACCATTAGGGCACAGAAAGAGAGAGAGGACTCAAATAAATAAAATTAGAAATGAGAGGGGAGAAATAACAACTGACACAACAAAAATACAAAATATTGTAAGAAAATACTATGAAGAAGTATATGGCAAAAAGGTAGACAACCTAGATGAAATGGACAAATTCCTTGAAACATACAATCTTCCAAAAATCAATCTGGAAGAATCAGAAAACCTAAACAGACCAATTACACCAAATGAGATCAAAACAGTTATCAAAAAACTCACAACAAAGAAAAGTCCGGGGCCTGATGACTTCACAAGTGAATTCTACCAAATATTCAAAGAAGAAATAATTTCTATCCTCCTCAAGCTATTTCAAAAAATTCAAGAGGAAGGAAGACTTCCAAGCTCCTTTTATGAGGCGAGAATAATTCTGATTCCAAAACCGGGCAAAGACAACGAAAGAAAGAAAATTATAGGCCAATATCCCTGATGAATATAGATGCTAAAATCCTCAACAAAATATTAGCAAAACGGATCCAGCAATATATGGAAAAAATCATACACCATGATCAAGTGGGATTTATTCTTGGGAGGCAAGGCTGGTACAATATTCGCAAATCAATCAATGTGATTCATCACATAAATAAAAGGAGAAAAACCACATGATAATTTCAAGAGATGCAGAAAAAGCATTTGATAAAATCCAGCACCCATTCATGATCAAAACTCTCAACAAAGTGGGAATACAGGGAACATACCTCAACATGATAAAAGCCATGTATGACAAATCCATAGCCAACATCATACTCAATGGGCAAAAATTAAAAACAATCCCCTTAAGTCAGGAACAAGGTAGGGGTGCCCCCTTTCACCACTCTTATTCAACATAGTCCTGGAGGTCCTAGCCACAGCAATCAGACAAGAAGAAGAAATAAAAGGCATTCAGGTTGGAAAAGGAGAAGGAAAACTATCATTATTTGCAGATGATATGATATTGTATATAAAAAACCCTAAAGTCTCAGTCAAAAAACTACTGGACCTGATAAATGAATTCAGCAAAGTGGCAGGATATAAAATTAATACTCAAAAATGAGAGGCATTTTTATACACCAACAATGAACAGTCAGAAAGATAAATTAAAGAAACAATCCCCTTCACTATTACAACCAAAAAAATAAAGTACCTAGGAGTAAATTTAACCAAGGAGACTAAAGACTTCTACTCGGAAAATTATAAAACATTGATAAGAGAAATCAAGGAAGATACAAACAAGTGGAAGCATATACTGTGCTCATGGTTAGGAAGAATAAACATCATTAAAATGTCTATATTACCAAAAGCAATTTATAAATTCAATGCAGTACCAATTAAAATACCAATGACATACTTTAAAGATATAGATCACATATTCCAAAAATTTATATGGAACCAAAAAAGAACATGAATAACCTCAGTAATCTTAAAAAAGAATAATAAAGTGGGAAGTATCACACTTCCTGATATCAAGTTATACTACAAGGCCATTGTACTCAAAACAGCCTAGCCTGTTACTGGCATAAGAACAGGCATACAGATCAATGGAACAGAACAGAGAACCCAGAAATAAACCCACGGCTGTATGGACAACTTATATTTGACAAAGGACATAAAGGCATACAATGGAATATAGACAGCCTCTTTAATAAATGGTGTTGGGAAAATTGGACAGCTACCTGCAAAAAAAAATGAAACTAGACCACCAACATATACCATTCACAAAAATAAACTCAAAATGAATAAAAGACTTAAATGTAAGCCATGAAACCATAAGCTTGTTAGAAGAAAGCATAGGCAGTAAGCTCTCCAACATCTCTCGCAGTGATATATTTGCTGATTTATATCCACGGGCAAGGGAAATAAAAGACAAGATAAACAAATGGGACTCTATCAAAATAAAAGGCTTTTACACAGCTAAAGACAACAAGAACAGAATAAAAAGACTAACTACACAAGGGGAGAAGGTCTGATAAGGTGTTAATAACCAAAATTTATAAAGAACTTGTAAATCTCAACACCAGGAAGACAAACAATCCAATCAAAACATGGGCAAAAGAAATGAATAGACACTTCTCCAAAGAGGACATACAGATGGCCAATAGGTATATGAAAAAATTCTCAACATCACTAATCATTAGAGAAATGTATATTAAAACCACAGTGAGATATCACCTCACACCAGTCAGAATGGTGCTCATCAACAAAACAACACAGAATAAGTGCTGGCGAGGATGTGAAGAAAAGGGAACCCTCCTGCACTGCTGGTGGGAATGCAGACTGGTGCAGCCTCTGTGAAAAAGAGTATGGATATTCCTCAAAAAATTAAAAATCGAACTGCCTTTTGACCCAGCTATCCCTCTTTTAGGAGTATACCCTAAGAACACCATAGAACTGTTCCAAAAGGAGAAATGCACCCCCATGTTTATGGCAGCATTGTTCACAGTAGCGAAGATCTGGAAACAGCCCAAGTGTCTGTCAATGGATGAGTGGATTAAAAATCTTTGGTACATATATACTGTGGAATACTACTCAGCCATAAGAAATGATGACATCGGATCTTCTACAATAATATGGATGGACCTTGATAACATTATACAGAGTGAAATAAGTAAATCAGAAAAAACTAAGAACTATATGAATCTATACATAGATGGGACATAAAAATGAGACTCAGAGACATAGACAAGAATGTGATGATAATGGGGGGTGGGGTGGGGGTGGGGAGGGGTGAGGAAGGAGTGAGAGGGGGTGGGGAGGAGGGGAGGGGCACAAAGATAACCAGATAGAAGGTGACAGAAGACAATTTGACTTTGGGTATGCAACATAATCAAATGTCAAAATAATCTGGAGACGTTTTCTCTGAACATATGTACCTTGATTTATCAATGTCACTGAATTAAAATTAATAAAAATAAGATTAAAAAATTTATTTACAAATATATTAGTTATTAATCCATCCAAATCAATAATCATTTTATATGCATATTCTCTTAGTACTACTACACAAATTAAATACAGAGGTTGGCAGAATAAATAAAAAGATAAGACCCAACCATACATTTTCTGCAGAAAATCTATTTTAAATATAAAACACAAGTAGGTTAAAAGTAAAATGATGAATGGCATAATTGACAATGGTGTATGTAGTAAGTAGCTCCAAATATCAATTACTTTACTGAAACACCCATTAAACTGGCAAAAGCTACCAGAATTAATTATTTTTAGCATTCAAAAATTCTGAAATATTTTAGAATGCAATTAAAGCAATTAGAGTAATGGTTATTGAAAAATGAAGTTACTGCAATGTTCAAAGAGAGTGCTCTAACATTTTTGCTTATCCAACTATGATCCTCCATTCCCCAGCTTAGTGGTATCTCCCATTTTTGTTGTGGCTTGCTGAAACAAGAAGGGTAAAATGCGTTCTATTTAACACACCAAAAATTAGATGTACATTTTGACACCTTTGGCAGCTCCTTGAGGAACTAGAACAACGGCTGGACTTTATTTGGCTTCCCACAGAATTATCTCAGGGCTGTAGTGACTGCCCAATAGAATCTCTTAAAAATTTAAAGACATGTACTACCGTCATTACAGTGGTTCAAGGGACAATGAATTGGGCATAAAGCAGACAGACCACAAAGCCTGGGATAGAAGTGGCTGGAAAGGAAAATACATGACAGAAAGAGCCTTTGAAAATTGCTCATATATACCTGGAAATTTAGTTTATGCATGGCCAGGACTAGATATATGTTTAGAAAGACCTGATAGAATCAGAGCTTGAAGCTCTGTGTAAGCTATGCATTCCACACACAAGCTATGCATTCAAAAGTTAAAGGTTAAGGTGGGTTTATAGGCAGCCAGTATAAGTGTTAAAAACATGCCCAGGTCAAAAACATTCTGCAAATACTAAGTATTATATGTGGTTTCTTTCTTCCTTTTTTCTGCAAACACTTAAGAAAATCTATACCAGAACACCACCTAGATGGTAAAATAATGCTATGAAAATATCAATATCCAGATATACAATGTGTAGTGCAGCTTTGCTAAAATAACTTAGAAAAGTCAATAAACAAACACATGACTACAGACTCAAACAAGCATGAATGCACCATGTGAAGAGAGAAGTATCCAATTTTCAGAATTTCCACATTAATATTCCAAATGTCATTTTTTCAACAAAAATATAAGGAATAAAATTAAACTAACATATAGTCAGTTTATTAAAAAATTACAGAAACTTTTTGTGAAAGAGCCTAGACATTAGAAAACTTAATAGAAAAAGACTTCAAAACCACTGTCTTAAATATTTTCAAAGTCCTAAAAGAGACCATGTAAATTGAACTGGAAAAATAAGAACATTTACAGAACAAATCAAGAATAAGAATGACAATATATAAATTAATAAAAGGACAAAGTAGAAATTCTGGAATAAAAAGTATAATAATTGAAATAAATTGATTAGACAGTTTCAAAATATATTGCACAGAAAAAAGAAATAATTGGTAAACCTGAAGATAAGTCAATTGAAATTATCTACTCTAAGGATCAGAAGGAAAAAAACAAAGAAAGCCAAACAGTGTAATGGGCCTGTGGGACAACATCAGACATATCAACATATATGTGACTGGAATATCAAAAGAAAAATAGAAAGAAAAGGAAAAAATATATATATTTGAAAAAACTATTGAAAATTAAAATATGATAAAAATACATGCATCTATCCAATAAATATAAATAGAAAAATGCAAAGAATAGCCTAAACTGATATGCACTTTTTTTGTGACAGAGACAGAGAGAAGGACAGATGGAAAGGAAGGGAGAGAGATGAGAAATATCAATTCTTTGTTGTGGCAGCATAGTTGTTCACTGATTGCTCCCTCATATGTGCCTTGTCCAGGGGGCCACAGCAGAGCGAGTGACCCCTTGCTCAAGCCAGTGACCTTGTGCTCAAGCTGGTGAGCCTTGCTCAAATCAGATGAGCCTGCACTCAAGCCAGTGACCTTGGGGTTTTGAACCTGGGTCCTCCACATCCCAGTCTGACACTCTATCCACTGCACCACTGCCTGGTCAGGCTAAGATGCATTTTAATCACTCAGAAGACAAACAGAAAAATCTTAAAAACAGAAAATATGTATTTGTTTCTAATGAAAATGAGTAGACAATTTCTCATCTGAAAGTATAAAAACCAGAAGGCAGTAGGATAACGAATTTAAAGTATAGTAGTCCAACCTTATTCAGAGAGCATGTTTCAACACCCCCTTCTATGGATGCCTGAAACCACAGATAACACTAAACTCTGTATATTTATGGAGTTTTTTTAATAAAAACATACTTACAAAAATAATGTAAAATTTATAAATTATTCACAGTAAGAGATTAACAAAAATCGCTAATAATAAAGTAGAACAACTACAACCACATACTGTAATAAGTTACATAATTATGGTCCTACTCTCTCTCAAAATATTTTTTTGCATTTATCTTCTCACTTAAACTAACCATTTACAACACCTCTTTGGCATATTCGAATTGACAGTATCACTACTCTTGCATTTAGGAGTCATTAACTAAATTAAGGGTTACTTGAATACAAGCACTGTGATACCACAACAGTCAATGTTAAAATAGAGATGGCTACTAAGTGACTACAGAACAAGTAGCATACACAGTGTGAATATGCTGAGCTAAGGGATGATTCATGTCCTCAGTAGGACAGACCAGGATATGAAAATATTTTATCACATCACCCAGAGTGGTATGCAATTCAAAACATAAATTTATTATATATGAGATTTATTATTTAATATTTTTGAACCGTGGGTAACCGAAACCATTGAATGTGAAACCATGGATAAAAGGATTACCATACTAAAGTAAAAAATATACTAAGTCAAGAATTCTAGGACATCCAGTCAAGAGGGCAGATTAAGTAAACAGTGCCTGCCATCTCTCATGGCCACTTAAATTACACCTAAACTACAGAATAACCATAACTGAGAACCCCCTAAAGTCCAGTTGAACAAATTCTCTTTTAACTAAAGATATAAAGAAGTAGCTACATAAAGACTGGTAAGAAGGAAAGAGATGCAGAGCAAACTGGCCTCACACCCACTGTGGTGGTTGAAAATCTGGAGGAGTATATCAGCTATGGAGGTCCCCCATGCGAAGTGAGGGCTCCCAGCCCCACACTGAGCTCTCCAGTCAGGATCCTAGTGCCAATAAGAGAAGTTCCTATAATGTCAAGCTCTGAAAAGATAATATTGTGGCTAAGTGAGACAGAAAGCTGCTAAAGTCACAAGTATTCTTTTTAAAAGGTCTGTGCATCAACTTACTTGCTGACTGACTCACTCACTCTGAGCTCCAATGCTGGAACAGTGGCTCAAAAAACATGAAAAATAACTGAATTTACTCGCTTCAAGGCAAGGTCTGGAGGAGCAACTTTTTCCCAAAGAGAAGTGTTGGCGAAAGACATTGTTTCTTTCCTGAGCCCTCCCCCTGCAGATGCAGATGAGCACCACATCTGAGTCTCCATCAACCAAAGCAGTTCATCAACACCAATCCCATAGTACAAAAAATAGTAAAGGGAATTACTGATGAAGAATGAAGAGGAAGGGGAGAAGGATGAAAGGAAAAAGAGAGGAAAGAGAAGAAGAAGAAGAAGAAGAAGAAGAAGAAGAAGAAGAAGAAGAAGAAGAAGAAGAAGAAGAAGAAGAAGAAGAAGAAGAAGAAGAGGAAAAATGAATAATAAAATGACAATAACTATACCCCTATCAATAATTACTTAAAATGTAAATGGATTAAATGAATCAATCAAAAGAGATAGTGTGGCTGAATGATGAGGAAACAAGGCCCAAACATATGCTGCCTACAAAAGACCCATTTCAAAATACACACAACTTGAAAGTAAAGGAATGAAAACAGAAACTTCATGCAAATGGAAATTTTAAAAACAAGCTGTGGTAGCAATAAAGGGGGTCTTTGGGCTAGGACTGTCTTGACATATGATGCTTCAAGTTTACAAAGCTCACTCCCATAAAAACTAAAAAATTGAGACATAAGTGTTTTGGCTTACACCTTTAATGTCATAATTATAAACTAGTGGGCAAACGAGTTTAGTCATGTGCAGTGGAAGAATTCACAGTAATGCGGCTTATGAATGAGGGAGTTGGCATCCCCCAGTACACTTGCCTACTACATTTTGGACTGTTAAAAGCGCAAGTGTTCTATTTGTGTTGATTTGCTTGGAGACATTTTAACCCTTATCATGGGTCTTATATTTTTGTCCTTTTCCTTTTTCTGTGGCTTAATTTTTTTATATTCTAGATTATGATGTTACAACTGTATTAGGATAGGTAAATGAATCACACTTGATTATGATCTATTATTTTTTTAATGTCTTGTATTTGATTTGCTAGTATTTTGTTTAGGATTTTTTTTGCATTTGTATTCATTAGAGATATTGGTCTGTAGTTTTCTCTTTTTTATGTTGTTCTTGCCAGGTTTTGGTATGAGGGTTATGTTGGCTTCATAAAATGTGTTAAAGAGTATGGCTTCTTCTATTTTCTGGAAGATTTTGAGAAGAATAGATCTTTGAATGTTTCATAGAATTGGCTAGTGTAGCCATCTGATCCTGGACATTTCTTTTGTGGTAGTTTTTGATAGTTGTTTCTATTTCCTCCCTGCATATAGTTCTATTTAGGTTTTGCACTTTTTCATGACTCAGTCTAGGAAGATTGTATTCATTCATCAATTTCCTCTAGGTTGTTGAATTTGGTTGCATACAATCTTTCATAGCATTCTACTATGATCTTTTGTGTATCGATGATGTCTGTGGTAATTTCTCCTCTTTCATTTCAGATTTTGTTTATATGAGTCTTTCCTCTTCTTTCTTTAGTGAGTCTACATAGTCACTTTTGATTTTATTTATCTTTTCAAAGAACCAACTCTTTGTTTTATTAATTTTTTCTATAGTTCTTTTTGTTGTTGTTTCTTTCTTTTAGTTCTGCTCTAATTTTTACTATTTCCTTTCTTTTGCTGACTTTAGGTTGCCTTTGTTCTTCTTTTTCTAGTTCCTTAAGATGTGATATTAGTTTGTTTACTTGGAGTCTTTCTTGTTTCTTGATATACACTTGTAATGATATAAACTTCCCTGTTATTACTGTTTTTGCTGTATCCCAAAAATTTTGACATGTTGTGTTGTCATTTTCACTTGTCTGTATATATCTTTTGTTCTGTGATTATATTTCTTCTATGAACTAGTCATTTTTTTAGAAGTATGTTGTTTAATTTCCACATTTTTGTTGGTTTTTTTACTTCCTTTTTGCAGTTGAATTATTATTTTAAAGTCTTATGTTCAGAAAATATGTTAGACATAATACCAATGTTCCTGAATTTGTTGATGTTAGTTTTGTGGCCCAACTATGGTCTATCCTTGAGAATGTTTCATGCACACTGGAGATAATGTATAATCTGATGTTTTAGAATAAAATGTTCAGTAAATGTGTATTATGTTCATTTAATCCAGAGTGTCATTTAAGGCCAATATTTATTTATTGATTTTCTGTTTGGATGATCTATCTAAAACCATCAATGGTGTTTTGAAATCTCCAAATATGTTTGTTTTTCTGTTTGCTTTTGTTTTTAGATCAGTTAGTAGATGTCTTATATATTTTTGTCCTCCTGGGTTTGGTGCATATATATTAAGAAGTGCTATATCTTCTTGATACAATGTCTTCTTTATCATTATGGAATGTCCATCTTTGTGTTTGGTTACCTTTACTGTCTTTTTTTTTTTTGTATTTTTCTGAAGCTGGAAACAGGGAGAGACAGTCAGACAGACTCCTGCATGCACCCGACTGGGATCCACCCGGCACGCCCATTAGGGGCGACGCTCTGCCCACCAGGGGGCTATGCTCTGCCCCTCTGGGGCGTCGCTCTGCAGCGACTGGAGCCACTCTAGTGCCTGGGGCAGAGGCCAAGGAGCCATCCCCAGCGCCCAGGCCATCTTTGCTCCAATGTAGCCTTGGCTGCAGGAGGGGAAGAGAGAGACAGAGAGGAAGGGGGGGGTGGAGAAGCAAATGGGTGCTTCTCCTATGTGCCTTGGCTGGGAATTGAACCCGGGTCCCCCACACGCCAGGCCAATGCTCTACCGCTGAGCCAACCGGCCAGGGCCACCTTTACTGTCTTGAAGTCAACATTGTCAGATATGAGTGTGGCTACACTTGCTTTTCTTTGGATATTATTTGTTTGGAGAATCATTTTCCAACTTCTCATTTTGAGTCTACTTTTGTCCTTGCAGCTTAAATGTGTCTCTTGAAGGTACCATATGGTTGGGTTTTTCTTTTTGATTCAATCTACTACTCTGTGCCTGTTTGTTGGTGAATTCAGTCCATTTACATTTAGAGTAATTATTCACACTTGAGGATTTCCTATAATCATTTTATTTTTTGTTCTCTGGTAGCTCTGTGCCTTGTTTGGTTCTTCTCTTTTGATTTTTTGTTAGTTATTTTTGGGTAGTGTTATTCTGCACTTCTTTCCCCTATTTCTTTTCTTAAGCTGTCTATTTCAATAGTGGCCTTTTTGTGGGTGGTTACCATTAGGTTATTAAGAGAAATATGTTCATATGTTCAAAAGCCCTTTGTCTTATGAATGCTTCTACACTTCATCCTCTTTTGCTACTTCAGATATTTATCTCTCCCCTTTTATGTTACCATTGTCACAGATTATCCTTCTTTTAACTGTGAACTTGTTGGAGCTTTTACTTTTAGTTTTTATTTGTTTTGTTTTGTGTTTTGGGTCAAATAATCCCCTTGAGTATTTCCTGCAGTATGGATTTTCTGGTGATAAATTCTATTAGCTTCTGCATGTCTGCAAAAGTTTTTATTTTCCCTTTATATTTGAAGGATAGCTTTGATCGCTATAGTATTCTTGACTGGTAATTCCCCTCTTTCAGTACTTTTAATTTATGGGTCCACTCTCTTCTGGCTTGTAGGGTTTCTTCTGAGAAATCTAATGATCACCTAATGGGATTTCCTTTATAGGTTATGTTCTTCTTTTCCCCAGCTGCCTTGAGGGCTCTTTCTTTGTCATTGATTTTTGAAAATTTTATTATGATATGCCTTAGCATATGTCTGTTTGGCTTGAGGTAATTTGGCATTCTGTTTGCTTCTTGGACTCCAGGCTCTAACACTTTCTATAAGCTTAGAAATTTCTCATCCATTATTTGTTTGGATAGGCTCCCCATTCCCTTCTCCCTCTTCTTCTTCTGATATACCATTATTCTTATATTGCTTTTTCTGATGGAGTCAGACAATTCTTATAGAGTTCTCTCAATTTTTTTTAATTCATGAGTCCTCTCCTATTCTCTCTGTAGCATCTCTGGTTGCTTGTCTTCAATTTCACTGATTATTCCTTCTATCTGGCCTGTTCTATTAGCTAAACTTGCTATCTCAGTCTTCAATTCATGTATTGAATTCTTCATCTCTTAAAATGTTTCAATGTCTTTTTCAATCTCATTATGTTGCCTGTTAGACATTTTCTGATTTCCAAACTATAAAGTGACAATAACTAAAACAACATAGTACTAGCATAAAGACACACATATAAACTAATAATAGTATATAATAAATGGCCCAAAGTGAGTACATTTATGTATGGTCAAATGATTATTGACAATGGTGCCAAAATCATTCTTTGAGGAAAAGGTAGCTTTTTTTTCTGCAAATAGTATTGGGAAAATTGGATTCTACATGCAAAAGAAATAAACTGGACTCCTACTTACATCGTATATAAAAATTAACTCAGAATGAATCAAAGATCTACACATAAAACCTAAAACTACAGAACTCTTAGAAGAAATATAGGGAAGAAATCTTCATGATATTAAATTTTGCAATGATTTCATGGCTGGCTAGCGTGCTGAAAGTACACACAACTAAACTGAGCAAAAAATAAACTAAACTGCATTTAGAAACTTTCTATGCATCAAAATACAGAATCAATAAAGTAAAAATAATAAAATAAAAACTTAAAAAACAGAAAACATTTGCAAATTATAAAATAGTTTATTGTCATACATATAAACAATTCTACAACTCAACAACAAAAACACGAATAGCATAATTAAAAATTGTGAGAATAATTTGGTGGACATTTCTCTGAAGAAGATATACAAATGACCATGAAACATGAAAATAGTTCAACATCACTAATCATTAAGGAAATGAAAATTAATACCACAATGAAATGCCACTTCATTTTAATTAGAATGGAACCAACTATCAAAAAATAAATAAAAATGACAAGCACTGGCGAGGATGTGGAGAAAGTGAAACCCTTGTTCACTGTTAGTGGAAAAGTAAAATGGTTAGCCATTGTGAAAAATAATATGGCAATTCTTCTAGAAATATAAAAAATAAAATTAACACATAACACACAAAATAATTCTTCTAATTTTATAAACAAAAATATTCATAACAGGTTCTCAAAAATATATTGGGTATGCTCATGTTCATAGCACCATTATTCACAATAGTCAAAAAATGGAAACAACTCAAAATTTATTGAGGGATGAATTGATAAACAAAATGTGGTATAAACATACAATAGAATATTAAAATTAAAAAGGGAATTCTAACATATTAAAATATGAAATAACATTGAAAACATTATCTTAAGTGAAATAAACCACTCACAAAAATACAAATTATATATGATTTCATTTATACATGTTGTCAAGAATAATCAAACACATAAAAACAGAAAGTAGAATGATGATTGCCATAGACTAAGGGATGAAGGGAAAGAAGTGTTGATGTTTAATAGGTATAGAGATTTCATTTTGAAGGATGAAAAACTCTGAAGATTGAGTATACAACAATGTAAATTACTTAATGTTTCTAAACAGTACACTTAAAATGTTTAACATGGTAAATCTAGGTTTGCATATTTTACTCCAATTACAATATGCAAAAAAATCTCAAATACAAAAAATGTCTCAAACAACAATGTGCATTTGGGCTTAAAGTAAATAGAACAGGAAGAGCAACAAAATATAAATCTGGCAGAAAAGTAAGAAATAACAAAATTAAGACAGAAGTGCATTAATAATAGAAAAACAATAAGGAAAATAAATGAAACCCAAGTTTAATTTTTTAAAATATCAACAAAAATTAGAAATCTTTAGCTAGATTTACTGTAAGGTTCATAGTTATGTCTAAACTTTTATTTCCAATTTTAGTTATTTGTTTCTTCTCTTTTTATCTCTCTAGTTATTTTAGGTAAAGGCTCATCAAATTCATTGACCTTCTCAAAGAATCATTATTGGTTTCATTAGTTCTTTGTAACTTATTCTATGAGGCCAGTGTTACCTTGACACCATAACCAGGTAAAGATAGCACAAGTAAACTACAGATCAATATTATATGATATAGATATTGTAATTCTCAACAAAATATTAACAAATTGAATTCAACAGAATATTATAAAGGACATAAACAATGATTAAGTGAAATTTATTGCAGGATTTTTTTTTTTTTTGTATTTTTCTGAAGCTAGAAACAGGGAGAGAGAGTCAGACAGACTCCCGCATGCGCCCGACCTGGATCCACCCGGCACGCCCACCAGGGGGCGACGCTCTGCTGCAACCAGAGCCACTCTAGCGCCTGGGGCAGAGGCCGAGGAGCCATCCCCAGCACCCGGGCCATCTTTGCTCCAATGGAGCCTCGGCTGCAGGAGGGGAAGAGAGAGACAGAGAGGAAGGAGAGGGGAAGGGGTGGAGAAGCAGATGGGCGCTTCTCCTGTGTGCCCTGGCCAGGAATCGAACCCGGGACTTCTGCACGCCAGGCCGACTCTCTACCACTGAGCCAACCGGCCAGAGCTATTGCAAGATTTTTAAGGTGTTTCAAAATACGAGATTTTATCAATGTAATTCATGATAATAGAAGGAAGGATAAAAAATATAGGAATCTCAATTGACACAAAAGACATTTGGGAAAACCCAATAACTTCTATAAAAAGCATTTGGGAAACTAGGAATTCAAAGGAATTTCTCACCACAATGAAGAACATTTATGGAAAACACATAGCTCACATCACATTTGATGGAGTAAGACTAAAAAATTTCCCCCTAAAATCAAGAGGAATAAAATAATTTCTACCTTTACCATTCATCATTAACTGAAAGTTCTAGCTAGAGATATACAAGAAAAAGAAGAGAAAAAAAGACATCTGAATCTGAAAGAAAGAACTAACACTATCTCTATTCACAGAAAACACTGTACTATATATAGAAAATCCTAATGAATTACACACAAAATCCTATGTGCTAATGAATGAATTTAGCAAAAATTTTAGGGTACAAAATAAATATGCAAAACTCATTTGTGTTCTCATACAATAACATGAACAATATAAAAAGAAATTTAAGAAAAAAATCTTTAAATAACATCCAAAAGAATAAAACTGAGAAATAAATTTAACAAATGTGGTACAAGATTCAAACCTATACATCATTGCCGAAAGAATTTAAAGAAGGCCTACATAAATGATTTGGAAAACTTAATATTTTTAAAATGGTAAAACTCTCCCAAAACAATCTACTAATTCAATAAAATCCCTATCAAAATTATAAGAATGTGTTTTACAAAAATGGAAAAGCTGGCCCTGGCCAGTTGGCTCAGTGGTAGAGCATTGGCCCAGTGTATAGAAATCCCGGGTTTGATTCCCACCCAGGGCACACAGGAGAAGTGACCATCTGCTTCTCCACCCTTCCCCCTCACCTTTCTCTCCATCTCTCTCTTCTCCTCCCACAGCCAAGGCTCTATTGGAGCAAAGTTGGCCTGGGTGCTGAGTATGGCTCCATGGTCTCTACTTCAGGCGCTAGAATGGCTCCAGTTGCAACATAGTAAAGCCCCAGATGGGCAGAGCATTGCGCCCTAGTGGGCATGCCAGGTGGATCCTGGTCAGGCACATGTGGGAGTCTGTCTCTCTGCCACCCAGCTTCTCAGTTCAAAAATACAAAAAAAAAAAAAAAAAAAAAAAGCAATGGAAAAGCTGATTCTAACATTTATGTGGAATTGCAAGAAATCCCAGGTAGTCAAAACAATCTCAAAAAATAAATAAATAAATCAAAGTGGGAACTCATATTTCAAGATTTCAAACCTTATTACAAGCTACAATAATCAAAACAGGGTGATACTGGCATAAGATTGATACATACAGCATTGAATAGAATTGAGAAAGCAGATGTAAACCCATACTTTGCTTGTAGATTGATATATGAAAGTGGTGCCAAGATCATTCAATAGGGAAGAAATAGTTTCTTCAACAAACAATGTTGAAGCAAATTAATATCCACATTAAAAATAATAATAATTTTGGGCCTTGACAAAACAGCTCGGTTGGTGAGAGTGTTGTCCTATAGCACAGAGGTTGCTGTATTGATCTCCAGTCAGGGCACATACAGGAACAGATTGATATTCCTGTCCCTCTTTCTTTCTCTCTCTTCCTCTCTCTAAAAATTAATAAATAAAAATTTAAAAGTAATAATAATGTTGGACCTGACCAATGGTGACACAATAGATAGAGCATCAATGTGAGATGCTGAAGTCTCAAGTTCAAAACCCCAAGGTTGCCAAATTGAGCATGGGCTCATCAGATTGAATGTGGGATCAATGACATTATACCATGGTCACTGGCTTGCACCAAAGATCCCTGACTTGAAGCTCAAGGTCACTGGGTTGAGCAAGGGGTCACTGGCTTGGCTTCAGAAGCAAGTGATGAACAAGTAGATATGCAACTATGACTTGATGCTTCTCTTCTCTCTCTCATATCTCTCTCTCTCACTCTCTCTCTCTGTCTGTCTCTCGCTAAAAATATTAAGATAAAAAATAAAAATATAGGGCTTTCTCAAAATTTAAAATCTGTAAATTTAAGAACAATACCAAGAAATACAGAAGACAATTCACAAAATGAGAAAAAATATTTTCAAATTATATATCATATCTGATAAGGGTGTGGTATATAGCATATAAAAATAACTCTTACAACTCAACAACAAAAAGGATAGCAGTTCAATTTAAAAATAGGCAAAAGACTTTAATCAACATTTCTTTAAAAAGTACAAAATTGCCAACCAGATTATAATAAAATGTTCCACATCATTAGTAATTAGAGAAATGCAAGTTAAAACCACAATAAGATATCACTTTTAAATTTTTTGAAAAATTTAATATAGCAAGTGTTAGCAAAGGTATGAAGAAATTGGAACTCATATATTGCTGGTAGAATTAAAAAATCATGCAGCTGCTGTAGAAAACAGTTTCATGGTTCTTCAAAATGATAAACTCAGCATATGACAGCAATTTCACTCATAGGTATATATCAAAAGAAATGAAACCAGTGTTCAAGCAAAAACTTATACACCAATATTCATAGTAACATTATTTATAATCACCATAAGATAGAAACAACCCAAATGTTTGCCAACAGACACATGGACAAAATGTGATATATTTATTTAATTTGACAATAACAAGGAGTGAAGTGATTTATGCTTCAAAATGGATGAATCTTGATATTATGCTGAGTGAAAGTAGCCAGACACAAATAAAACCAGATATTGTATGATTCCATTTGTATGAAATACTCAAAATAAACAAATCCGTAGGGAAAAAAAGTAGATTAAGTGCTTCCAGGGGCCAGGAAGAGGGAGTAATGGAAACTGACTGCATAAGGCAGGGGTTCCCAAACTTTTTACACAGGGGGCCAGTTCACTGTCCCTCAGACTGTTGGAGGGCCGGACTATAAAAAAAAACTATGAACAAATCCCTATGCACACTGCACATATCTTATTTTAAAGTAAAAAAACAAAACGGGAACAAATACAATATTTAAAATAAAGAACAAGTAAATTTAAATCAACAAACTGACCAGTATTTCAATGGGAACTATGCTCCTCTCACTGACCACCAATGAAAGAGGTGCCCCTTCCGGAAGTGCGGCGGGGGCCGGATAAATGGCCTCAGGGAGCCGCATGTGGCCCGTGGGCCGTAGTTTGGGGACCCCTGGCATAAGGAGTAAGAAGTCTCCTTTGGGGTAATAAAACTATTCTTTGACTTGATAGTTGCACAACACTATCACTGTACTAAATGCCACTAAATTTTACACTTTAAGTGATTAAAATGGTAAATTTTATATTACAAGTATATAGACACAATAAAAATAAAGGTACGAGATGCAAGAAAATACACCATGCTGACAAAAATTAAAGGAAAGCTGAAATAGCTATATTAATTACAGACAAAGCTGACTTCAGAACAAGGAAAATTATCAGGGACTGACAGAACCATCATAAAATGCCAAAGAAGTCAATTCTCCAGAAATCATATCAATCCTTTATGTATATTCACAGTCCAAAAAAGCATCAAAATATTTAAAACAAAAATTGATGGAATGCAAGGAGAAATATACAAAACCACTATTATAATTCAAGACTTCAACACTCCTCTTTCAGAAACTGATAAATCGAGCAAGAAGGAAAATCAGTAAGGATGTCATTAAGCTCAACAACCCCATTTTTTAGCTGGATCTCATTGACATACCTACAATACTTCATCCAGCAAGAGCAAATACATATTCTTCTCAAATTCACATGGAACATTCATCAAGATAAATCACATTTTGAGCCATAAAACACACCTTTACAAATTTTAAAAAATAAAAACCACACAATGTTCTCAAACCACAAAGGAGTGAAAACTACAAATCAATAACTAAAAAGCAAAAAAACTTTAAAATATTTGGAGATGAAACAACAGTCTTCAAAATAGTGTTTGTGACAAAGAAGTCTCCAAAGACTATTTTTAAAATATGTTGAACTAAACAAAAATGAAAATACAACTTATGAAAAATTGGGGAATGCCAGCAACAATAGTGTTTTCAGGGAAATTTATACTATTAAACTCTTACATTTAAATATTTTAAATAAATAATCTAAGTTTTCACCTATGAAACTAGATACATAAAAACAATTTAAGCATAATGTCAGCAGAAAAAAGCAATGGAATTAAAAATAGAAAAACATAGAGAAAAGATTTTTTTAATTGTCAATTGCTAGCCAGACTAACCAAGGAAAAAAGAGAAAAGACAAAAATTACTAAAATGAGAAAAGTAAAAGGGACCTTTACTACTGAGCCCATAAATATTAAAAATATAATGAAACAGTATGAACAATTTTATGCTCACATATTTGATAATTTAAATCAAATAGAACAATTCCTTGGAAGACACAAATAAATAAAACTTTAAGTAGGCTCATGTCTGAAATAGAATATCTATTAAAGAGTAATTTATAAAGGGTTATATCTATTAAATAAATTAAATGAATAATTAATAACATTCTAAAAAGAAAATAAAAAGCCAAGATGGTTTCATTAGTTAAGACCAGAAAATATTAAGGAACAAATGATGCCTGTTCTCTACAATCTCTTCCAGAAAATAGGAGCAAAGGAAATGCTTCTTTAATGATTCTATAAAGCCAGAATTACTGTAATACCGCATCCAGGTAAATACATTCAAAGAAAGGAAAGCTATGGACCCATATCTCTCATAAATATACATACAAAAATTCTCAAAAAAGTATCAAAATTGAATTCAACAATGTATAAAAATAATTAGAAACCACACCAAGTGGGATTTATTACAGGCATGCACGGCACTCGTTCAACACTTAAAAATTATCCAATGTATTCTACCATACCAATGGGCAGAATAACAACAACAACAAAAATTCTATAGTTATTTAAATTAGTGCAGAAAAATACTTTAAAAATACAAAATTCATTAATAAAATCAAAAAACTTCTCAGCAAACTAAGAACCACCTCAACTTATTTAAGAACATTTACAAAAACCTACAACTATCATCAAACTTAATGGTGAGAAATTGGATGCTTTCCTCTTAAAGAACTGATAAAACACAAGGATGTCTATTATATCATCCCTATTTAACATTGCCCTGCCTGTCTTATTTATTGCAATGCTATGAAAAAAGGAAATGAAAAGAAGACATATTAGGAAGGAAGAAATAAAACTTTTCAGATGTAATTGTCTTTATACAAAATTAATTTTTTAATTTTATTTAGAAAATTAATTTTTAAATGGTGACGTTGATCAATAAGAGTATATAGGTTTTAGGCAAATATTCCTATGCCATTTGAACTGTTGATTATTTTGTAAACCCATCACCCAAAGTCAACTCATTATCCATCACCTTGTATTTGTCCCTCTTTACACCCTTCTCTTCACACATCCCCCTCCCCCACCTCTCCTTCCCCCTGGTAACCAGTTCACTTGTATCCATGTCTATGAGTCTCATTTTTATATCACACCTATGTGTGAAATCATACAGTTCTTAGCTTTTTCTAATTTATTTATTTTACTCAGTATAAAATTTCTCAATATTCTTTTTTATTTTTTAATTATTGTTCACATTTACTACTATATTAGTTTCAGGTATACAACATAATGGTTAGGCATTTATATAACTTAAGAAATGATCAGCCTAATAAATCTAGTACCTATGTGTCACCATACTGAGTTATTACAATATTATTAATTATACTCCTTATGCTATTCTTTACATCCTCATGACTATGTTGTAACAGCCAGTGTCTCCTGCTTAATCCCTTCATCTTTCACACCCAATCCCCTAATCTCCCTTCCATCTGAAAACCATCAAAGTTTTCTGTAGCTATAAGTTTGTTTGGGCTTCACTTATTTATTTTTTAGATTCCACATGTAAGTGAAATCATAAGGTATTTGTCTTTCTTTGACCAATTTCATTTAACATAATACTCTCTAAAACCATCCATGTTGTTGCAAGTGGTAATATTTAATTATTTTATGCCCGATTGTTACTTTATTGTATAAATGTATCACATCCTCTTTATCCAATTGTCTATTAAGGAGAATTAAAATTGTTTTTATATCTTAGATATTGTATATGAAATGTGCTTCTTTGTTTCTCGTTAAAACCTTTGTATGTCTATTTTATCTGCTTGAAGTATTTCAACTGCAGCTTTTCTCAGTTTCTATTTGCATGAAGTATTCTTTTTTTCTTTTTTCATGCAATATCTTTTTACATCCTTTTCCTTTCAGGTTGTGTATGTCTTTTGATCTGAAGTGGGTCTCGTATAGGCAGCATATGTTTGGGCCTTGTATTTTTTTTGTGTGTGTGACAGAGACAGAGAGAGAATCAGAGAGAGAAGAGATAGGGACAGACAGACAGGAAGGAAGAGAGATGAGAAGCATCAACTCATGGTTGCAGCACCTTCGTTGTTCATTGATTGCTTTCTCATATGTGCCTTGACCGGAGGTCTACAGCAGACCGAGTAACCCCTTTCTCTAGCCAACGACCTTGGGTCCTAGCTGGTGAGCTTTGCTCAAACCAGTTGAGCCCGCGCTCAAGCTGGCGACCTCAGGGTCTCAAACGTGGGTCCTCTGCATCCCAGTCTGACGCTCTATCCACTGCACCACCACCTGGTCAGGCTGGGCCTTGTATTCTATCTAATCCTTTCAACCACACTGTCTTTTGATTAGAACATTTAATCCATGTACATTTAAAGTAATTATTGATAGGTGTGTAGTTATTGACATTTTATAATTAATATTTTTATGTTTCTTCCCCTCCTTGTTTTACTCCTCTTACTCTCCCTTCTCCTCCTTCTCCTACAAGAAGTCACTTTAACATTTTTATGTTACTAGATTGGTGGCGATGTGCTCCTTTAGCTTTTTGTTGTCTGGGAAGCTCTTTACGTCTTCAATTCTAAATGACAATCTTGCTGGATAGAGTAATCTTGGTTGTAGGTTCTTGCTTTTTGTTATTTTGAATATTTCTTGCCACTCCTCTTGTACTGCAGAGTTTCTGTTGGGAAATCAGCTGACAGTCTTATGGGAGCTCACTTGTAGGTAACTCACTGCTTTTCTTTTCTCTTGCTACTTTTATGATTCTCTTTGCCTTTAACTTTTGATGTTTTAATTGTGATGTGTGCTGTTGTAAGACTCTTTTGGGTTCATCTTGTTTGAGACTCTCTGAGCTTCTCAAACTTGTCTTTTTCTTTCACCAGCTTAGGAAATGTTCTGTCACTAGTTTTTCAAATAGATATTCAAGTTCTTGCTATCTCTCTTCCCCTTCTGGTACCCCTGTTATGCAAAAGTTCATATGCTTGATGTTGTATCAGAGTCTCTCTAAACTCTCCTATTGTTTTATTCCTGTTTTTTATTGTTGCAAGTGTGTGTTATCTACTATCTTGTCTTCCAAATTGCTGATTCAGTGTTCTGTTCCATCTAATCTCTTATTGATTCCACTTAATCTACTCATCATTTTAGTTATTATATTCTTCATTTATGACTGGTTCATTTTTATGGTTTTTAGTTCTTTGTGCAGGTTCTTACTGAGTTCATCTATTCTTCCCTCAAGGTCACTGAGCACTTTTATAACCAATGATTACAACTCTGTGTATGGTAGATGGCTTGCCTACATTTTATTTAGCTCTTTTTTTTCTGAAGTTTTGCCTTTCTCTTTGGTTTGGGACATTTTTCTTTGTTTATTCATTTTGGCTGCTTACTTATTTTTTTCTATGTGTTAGGTAGACCTCCCAGTCTTAGTAGTGTGGTGTTATATAGTAGGTGTCCTATGGAGTTTGTTTATCACCCGTGTTTTAGTTGAATCTTGATTGCTGTTGACACCTCAGTGAGTGGGACTGACCCTCAGGCTAACTGGCTTTGGACACTGGCTGTGAATAGAGTAGATGAGCTATAGCACAAAGAATGATCTTATAGAGTTGGGATTTTATTAACAGGTCTCTGGTGGCTGCTGAGTTCATCCTTTGGGTGTTTCATTTGTTGAACTAGTTGAGTGGTGCTCTGTTATGGTCTGAAACAAGCCACCATGTGTGTTGTTTCTGGGGCATCTTGAGAGAAGCTTCAGGGCAAGTCTAAGTCAGCTATTGCTTGTGACCATCTGGGACACAAAGTGTTCTGAAGTTGGTAGCTGCTTGTGCTGAGCTTAGATGTACCAGAGAGAAATTGTACTGTAAACCAAGGCTGGTTGCCACTAATACGGGGCTCAAGGATGCTTAGGAAGAGGTATAGCACACCAAACCAAGCTGCTACTCATTTGTAATCTGTGAACCTTTCAGAGATTCCAGGGAAGTTCACAGCATGGGCCAAGTACAGCCACTTGTGAGGAAGAGCTGCTGAAAGTGGTTTGGGTCTTTGTATGAGTTGGGTGAGGTGGGTTCTCAAGGCATCACCAGGTTCAAGCAAATAGTTTTAGCCAGTTGGGTAGAGACTTAGACTGGCACCTACCTGAACCTGCTGGTTGTGTGTCAGGAGGGTTCAACAAAGAAATAATGGTGTTTGCTTGTAGACTGGGTGAGAAGAGGGCTCAAGGAAGAAAAAATAGTGCCTGTCAAAACTTTTGTCTGAGAGAGTGTTGACCCTCCATTCTGTATGCTGATACCAGACCACTTAGTTTCTCTTTGTATTTCTCTGGCACTTCTTGAGCTGTAGTGCCCATGTTGGGCCTCAGGGTAAGTATTTGTGTAGAGTGAGTCTACCTTGGGACTTTTTAAAGAACTCTTAGTTCTATAGTAGCAATCCATCTGACGTGGAAAGAATCCCCACTGATTTTTTTTCTTTTTTTCCTTTTCTTTTCTTTTTTTTTTTTTTTTTTTTTTGTAACAGACCACAGAGAGAGACAGAGAGAGGAAAAGATAAGGACAGACAAATAAGAAGGGAGAGAGATGAGAAGCATCAATTTTTTATTGTAGCTCCTTAGTGTCCTTAGTTGTTCATTGATTACTTTTTCATATATACCTTAACCGGGGGGCTACAGCAGAGCATGTGACACCTTGCTCAAGCCAGCAACCTTAGGCTCAAGCCAGCGACCTTGGGCTCCAAGCCAGTGACCTTTGTGCTCAAGCCAGTGACCATGGGGTCACGTCTATGATCCCACACTCAAGCCAGCAACTCTGTGCTCAAGCTTGTGAGTACACACTTAAGCCGGATTAGCCCATGCACAAGCTGGTGACCTCAGGGTTTCAAACCTGAGTCCTCCACATCCCAGTTCGATGCTCTATCCACTGCACAACCGCCTGGTCAGGCCTCATTGATTTTTATAGCTGGATGTTGTAAGGACTTCTTTTCCTGGTACTGGTTCTCAGGGCTGGGGATCCCATTGTGGAGTTGAGACCTCTCACTCCTTAGGGTGGACTCTGAAGTCGAAATATCCCTGCCAATTCCTAAACACCACATGTGGGTATAGAACCAACCTGTTTTGCATCACTGCTCATCTTACCAGTGTGAACATGGCTTCTTTATATCCTTAGTTTTAAGAGTTCTGTTCTGCTAGTCTTTAGGTGGTTCTCAAGGTTGCTTGTTTTATAATTTAGTTGTAATTTAGATGTGGTTTTAAAAGAAAGTGAGCTTAGTGTTTTCCTACTCCGCCATCTAGACTGGGAATTCTTTCAAAGATTCTTAAAATTAAGTAATAATTTTAAAAATTATGTTTCATGTCATCATACCAAGAGGTTCAAGGGGGGGAAAGTAACATGGAGAAATATGACAAACTAATTACCTCAGCCAGGTGATCACACAGGTGTATCTCTAGGACAGCTATTGGTACCTTATGTAATAGTTATCTTAATTATCAAAGTAATAATCTTTAAATGGAATATTTCTGTAGAGAAGGAAGAAAACAAATATATTTAGAGTGATAAATAACAATTGGCACACACAACTCAAGTTTTCCAATGTCATCAGCATATGTGTGTAGAATTCAAATGCTAATGTCTTATTGGTCTTATTTAAGCAAACTATCAAAGTTGAGATGCATAAGGTCAGAGAAGATGAAAACTCTGGGTCCTGGTTCTTTGTTCTTCCTATGAGACTCAGTTGCCCTCCCTGACAGTCAGAAAAAAAAGTAGTAAAAAGTTAGAGAAGGCCCTGGCCATTTGGCTGAGTGGTAGAGCCTCAGCCCAACATGTGGAGGTCCCGGGTTTGATTTTCAGCCAGGACACACAGGAGAGGTGCCCATCTGCTTCTACACTCCTCCTACTCTCCTTTCTCTCTGTCTCTCTACTCCCCTCCCGCAACCAAGGCTCCATTGGAGCAAAGTTGGCCCGGGCACTGAGGATGGCTCCATGGTCTCTGCCTCAAGTGCTGGAATGGCTCCAGTTGCAACGGAGCAATGCCCCAGATGGGCAGAGCATTGCCCCCTGGTGTGCATGTTGGGTGTATCCCAGTCAAGCACATGTGAGAGTCTGTCTCTCTGCCTCCCTGCCTCTCACTTCCAAAAAATACAAAAAAATTAAAAAGTTAGAGAAATCTTTCAGCATCTTAAACCAAGCTACCTAGATTACTGAACAGGTTTGATTCTGAAATCTTTGGGTGAATTCACAAACCTTATTTATACTGACAAGAAAGAATGAAGAAGAAAAGAGATAGATTGCTAAAGTGTTCACTGTTTGCTTTAGAATTTAGAGTGAATTTGGTCACTTATGTTAATCCTATATACAGAAACCAGACCATTCTTTCTCTCTCTCTCTCTTTCTCTCTCTCTCTCTCTCTCTCTCTCTCTCTCTATATATA
This sequence comes from Saccopteryx leptura, assembly GCF_036850995.1. Taxonomy (NCBI): domain Eukaryota; kingdom Metazoa; phylum Chordata; class Mammalia; order Chiroptera; family Emballonuridae; genus Saccopteryx; species Saccopteryx leptura. The sequence goes on along the minus strand of NC_089516.1, from coordinate 69,123,086 downwards.
TATATATATATATATATATATATATATATATATATATATATATATATATATATATATATATCTTTAATGAGAGGAGGGAAGATAGTGAGACAGACTCTCACATGCACCCCAACCAAGATCCACTTGGCAAACCCCATCTGGGGCCAATGCTAAAATCACCCAAGCTATCCTTGGAGCCCAGGACTGATGGTCATACCAATTGAGCCACTGGCTGCAGGAGAGGAAGAGGGAGAGAAAGGGAGGAGGGAGAGAAGCAGATGGTTGCTTTTCATGTGTGCCTTGACCAGGGATTGAACCTGGGTCATTTGCTTGTGAGGCAACACTGTGTTCACAAGCAACAGGCCAGGACAGAACCACTTTCAAAAACAAACTAACCAAATAACAAATTTGAAATTTGGAAAATAATGAAGATTAATATAAAATTTTAAAGTTTCATATGGAGGTAACAAAGGAATTCATCTTATTCTCATTTAGAACTAAAAGAGATATTAAAATACATATAGTTTATCACATATTACTATATACAGTAGTTTATAACAGCAATAATTTCTCATTCAAAAATATAATAGTATTTTTAGAAGCATAAAAATAAAATCATAATCCTGACACCCTTAAGCATATTTTACCTTCTGTATCTACATGTATTTTATATGGTGGTAATTTTACTGTATAAATAATTTTGTTTTATTTAAAAAAAGAACAACCCTATTGTCATAACTGATACATTTTCCCATGATGCCCAATTTTTCTAAAAAATTTTAATGGTTGTAGTTGATATGCTTAATGGTATTTATGTTAGATATTTAAATTATTTGACTCTTTATTAGTAGAAGTAAATAGATAACCAAAATATGAAAATATATTTTTTCTTGTTAAGTTAATGAAACATACTCCAGTCTGTCTTTTCCACTGAGTGCAACTAAAATTTGTGTACCTCTACCAAAGGCATGAAGAAAATATTCGAGAACTCTACAAAGTACATAATAGTAGGTGAATTGTGAAGGGAAAACATAAATGGAAGTGTAACTAATTCACCAGTGAATTTCCTATATTTTTCCTCCTGTAGCCCTTATTCTGGTTTCAAAGTCATTATGAAGTCTAAAACTACAAACAGTATAAACAGAAAGAACTCCAAGAAAATCTCTCCTTTCTTGACCCAAGGAACAGAAATGATAAGACCTACAGAGATACAGTGGGTGGAAGAAATCATCTGTTGTTGTCTTTGTTGTTATTTTTTTTCTTCTAGCCTTCAGGAAAGTTTCAACCTCTAAGGTATAAAGTCACAGTAGTGCTGAGTGCAAGGATAGGCAGGCAGTAAACTAAAAATCTTAGGAAAGTAACTCCTTTTATTTAAGCTAAAGAATTGTGGTCCAAAGAATGTGGTGGGGAAATGCTATTGCATTTTCTCTTTATTTGGTCATGGGTTAGCTTGAAAACAGGAAGTGTGTGGCATAGTGAAGACACTAAAAATCCCTGCCTTCTTAGCCATAGAACCAAGGTCTCTGGGATCTTGAGAGTTTCAGGAAGAAGAGAGAGATTAAAAATGGAAAGCCATAAATTAGTTTATGAGTTTGTGAGCTTACCCCCACTATGTATATGTGAAGAATCAAACTACAAAAGGCACACACACACACAAAAAAAAAATCATTGAGAACTCCACTACAGAGTAGACAACTGCCTGGATCTCAAACTGGCTTCTGGGTCACTGCATACATAGAACTTAGTGGTGCATCAATGGGACAGATATGAATAGTATTTTAAAGGCTTTGAGCATTTAACTGATATTCAAATGATAGTATACAGGAAGTACATTAAAACTTGAGAGCTGAAGTCTTCTAAAACAAACAAAACCATTAATATATTTGATAGAATTAGAATGAGAAATGGAGTCACAAACATAGTATTTAAAATGTCCAGTCTACAATAAAAATCACTTAACATACCACTCAGTGGTAAAAAAAGAAGGAAATGTTATCTTTTGCCACAATATGGATAAACTTGGAAAGCATTATGCTAAGTGAAATAAGTCAATCAGAGGAAGACAAATATTGCATGATTTTACTCATATGTAGAATCTAATGAACAAAATGAACTAATAAGCAAAATAGAGACAAGCTCATAGATAGAGAGCAAGATGACATCTGTCAGGGAGTTTGGGATGAGGTGGATTTGACCAAAAAAAGAAAAAAACAGTAAAAACTCATGGACACAGACAACAGTGTGGTGATTGCCAAGTGCAGAGGTGTAAGGAGTGTATAGGGGAATGAATGGTGATGGAAGGAGACTTAACTTGTGTGATGAACACACAATACAATGTACACATGATATGTTGTGGAATTGTGCACCTGAAACCTGTACAATTGTTAACCAGTGTCACCCCAATAAAATTATAATGATGATGATAGTGATGATAATGAAATAACTAAGAAAATCTTAACAACTCTCATGAGAAAAATTAAATAAATTGAAATATTCCAATCCTGAGATGACCTAGGTGTTACAGTTATCAGGAAAAAATACTTTAAGAGAGTTATTATAACCAAGTAATAGAGAAGAACACTCTAAAGTGAATGGAATCTTAGAAAGTCTTAGCAGAGAAATAGAAGCTATAAAAAATGAAATGCAAATTTATAAACTAGAAATAAAATAACTAAAATAAAGCATTTACTAAAATCACTCAATTATAGATTTGAGATAACAGAGTTAAGAGTGAGCCTGAAGACATGGCAATACAAATTATCTGCTCTGGAGAAAGCAGAAAGAAAAGTTTAGATATTGAGGAGCAATACAAAGTGGTCTAATATTTATGTCATCAGAGTTCCAAAGTAGAAAGAGAAACAGCGCTATGGAGAAAAAATGTTTGGGGTAATTATGGCTGAAAATATCCCAGAACTGGTGAAGCAAATAAACATATAAATTCAAGGAACTCAGCCAACTTTCAAATGAAAAACTCAAATAAATCCACTTCTAGAAACCTCATAATCAAACTGCTAAAAACAAAAGCAACAAAAGGATCTTGAAATCAGAGAAAACCAATGTATTCATATGGAGTAACAAGGAATCACATGACTGAAAATATCTTATCCCAAACTATAAAGGCAAGAATGCATCTTTAAAATGCTCAGCAACTATCAACCTGAATTCTACATACAGAAAGACAACTTTTAAGAATTAAACTGAAAGAAAGACATTTTCAGATGAATGAAAAATAAAAGAATCTGTCACCAACAAAACTTCTTTAAAAGAATGGATACAGAAAGTTCTTCAAATGAAAAGGAAATTATTCCAATGAGTTACTTGGAACATCAGTTATGAATAAAGAGCAATAAAGTAAATATCTGTGTATATTATATACATATAATAGATAATTATTATATACATATAGTAGACAATATTATATACATATTATATACATATAGTAGACAATTTTTTTTGTCTTTCTGAGTTCTTTAGAGTATGCATGATGGTTGAAAGCACAAATGATAACATTATGTGATAGAGTTTTCAATGTACATAAATGTAATATATATGATCACTGAAATATATAAATAAAGGGGTAAACCCTGTCTGAGTAAGTTAGTTGGTTAGCATGTGGTCTCAATACGCCAAGGTTGTGGATTTGACCCTGCTCATGACATATAAAAAAATTAACCAATCAAAGCATAAATAAGTGGAACAACAAGTCAATGTTTCTCTCCCTTTATCTCTCCCTTTTCCCCTTTATCTTTTTCTCTTTAAAAATAAATAAATCAAATTTTAAAAACTAAGTAAAACCTAAATAGGTCTCTGAGCTGGTAAGGTTTTACATTGCATATGAAACAGTAAAATATCCATTCTGAAAAGACTGGAACACGTAATTATATTGTCTTTCAATGTATGAGTAAATAAACAGCTCTAATACATCCACACAATAGAATACCACAAAGCAATAAAGACAATAAACTTTTGTTTCACTTATTTTTTTAATTTTTATTTACTTTTAATAAGATTTATTGGGAGGATGCTGTTTAACAAAATTATATAGTTTTCAGGTGCCCAATTTTACAGCTTGTCTTCTATACACTGTGTTATGTGTTCACCTTCCAAATCAAGTCTTTATGCATCTCTATTTATCACCTCTGTATTCTCCACCTCCCCTTCACCGTCAATCAACACACTGTTGTCCATATCCCTGACTTTTTTCCCTCTTTTTGTTCCTTTTTGCTTAATCCTTCTACCCCCCTCATCTACACCCTTTCCTCAACAGCTATCAGGCTGCTCTCTACCCTATAAGTCTGTCTCTCTTTTGCTTGTTAGTTCATTTTGCTGAAAATTAATGAATATTTGATACCCAAAAAAACTTAAATGAGTGGCATAGAAACTTAGATGAGTCTCAAGGCATTATAAACCAAGTGAAAGAAAATCCCACATGGTTACATGCTGTATTACCTGTTTATATAACATCATGAAATAACATTTTAGAGATGAAAATACCAGTGATTTTCAAGGTTTAGGGATAGCAGGTGAGAGAAGTACTGGGGTAACACAAAGATCTTTGTGGTAATGTAATATTTCAGTATCATGATTACAGTGATCTTTACACAAATATACACATGCAGTAAAATGACAGAGACCTATATACGTATATTTTCACCAATGTAATACTCTTGGTTTTGATATCAATTCTAGAATTAAGCAATATGTAGCTATTTGAAGAAATCAGACAAAGGGTACAGTCTTTTCTAATAGAAACATATCATAAAAATTGAATGTCTATCATAGTTTCAACACCCTGAGATAACTGTTAATGATATGTTATACATTTCTCTAGATCAGGTATCAGGAACTCTTTTCTTCTAAACAGACAAGTATTAAAAGGTTTATGCTTTGTGGACCATAGCATGAAGGCTGTCAGGGACAATTAATAAATAAATGACTATGGTTGTGTTCCAATAAATCTTTTTTTAATCTTTTTTTTTAATTTTATTTATTCATTTTTTAGAGAGGAGAGAGAAAAAGGGAGAGAGAGAGACAGAGAGGGAGAGAGAGAGGAGAGAGACAGACAGACAGAGAGAGAAGGTGGGGAGGAGCTGGAAGCATCAACTCCCATATGTGCCTTGACCAGGCAAGCCCAGGGTTTCGAACTGGCGACCTCAGCATTTCCAGGTCGACGCTTTATCCACTGCACCACCACAAATCAGGCCCAATAAATCTTTATTAACAAAAACAGATGGGGTTGTATTTGGCTTGTGCACTGTCATTTGATGAGCCCTGCTCTAGATTAAATATATAATATATAGTATAATTATATAAAAAATACTATAGGCACATATATAATCTATCAAATATTCATATATAATATAAATGCTTATACACATATTGCCATTTATTTTATATATATGATGATATTTAATGTTTTATAATTTTCTTTTTACACTTCATAATGTATCTTAGACATTCTTTGTCAGCACGTATAAATCGATCTCATTCTATTTTAGTAACATCAGAGTATTTTATTGTGGAAAAATATGTATATAATCTATCACCTAAAGTAAATATTTATAAGAATTTCTCTTTTTCATAAATATAACACACACACATATACAGCTAGTGCTCGACTTATGACCACGATTGGTTCAGACAGACTGGTCATAACATGATTTGGTTGTAAGTTGAGTAGGCTATATGTACAGTACTGTAAAATGATGTTATAAAAATCTTTAAGTCATATTTTATCATAATTTTATTTTATTATTGTTATATATCATAATTTTCTTTGTTCATTTTATGCCATTTGTATCATCTTTACACCATTTTGTTTCTTATTTTTACATTCGTCAGGTTTTAGTAAAACACTGCATTACCAGTACAACTGGTTTAATATTTGCAAAGACAATTTCAATTTCCTCTTGGTAGACTTCTTGGGAAGGGTTTGATGAAAAATATCTAAGACAAAAAACACAAATTGTTGTACTGAGTCTGGGATAACAGTTGAAATGGTGCACACGGAGATGGTAGTGCTGCTGGAAACTGGTCCGCATTGTCGTACGCCCAGCTGGGCAACACTTGTGCTGCCAGACGTGGAACAGTAGTGGTTAGCGATTGTGGTCGTAAAGTTGAATGGTCGTAAGTTGCATAGGTCGTAAGTTGATCAATATTTGTATATGTGCTTTTTCCTTGTGCAAATTGTTCTGTAAAGTTTGCTGTTTCATTTATAAAGTAATAAAATATTTTAATATAAATGTTATAGCATTTTGAGTCTTTATTGCACTTTCATTTTTTTCTGTTAGTTTTTAGACTGGCTGCCTTATTTTCCAATATTGTTTTATAGTTTCATAGGGCTCTTCAATTTACAAAGTACTTTTAAAAAAATCTCATTTTAACTTTACAAAAACGCTATTGGCCAAGGAAAAATGAAATAACAATCCTTTTTGGAGTTAAGGAAAATGAGGAAAAGAGAAATTACCTTTTTTGTCCAAGGTTTTATAACATGTTAGTGTCTAAATGGGGCCTAGAATCCAAGTCTCTTGATTTTCTGCATCAGTTACTTTTCTCTCACATGCACTGCTTCTCATGTTGGTCTTAGAATGTTTGCAACCTATATATTACATATGGTTAGCACTCATAGATAAATGCATACATTGGAAGGTATAATACTGTCAAATTGCTATATTATACACCTTAAACTAATACAATTAATATAATATTGCATACCAACTATGCTTAAATAAAAATAATAAATGTACAAAGGATAGATACAAGCACTTGACAGAAGAAATAGAAATATCCATTAAATATATGAAGAGATGTTCAAATCATATATTTAATTTCAAATTAAAACAGAAGTGAAATTTTTCACCTATCATATGCATAGATTAAAGGATGTATGTGGAATCTAGATCTTACATGAACTGACAAATGAAGTGTAAGATAAACAATACGTTAGCTTCTATCAGAGTTATATATGTACACACCTTTTGACCTTCCCCCCAAAATTGTATAGAAATTTATTGTACAGAAATATTCAAATAATTACAAGAAAAAATATACACACATGCACAAGAGAGAGAATAATTTTCAACTGCAGAATTATTTGACATTGTGAAAAGTTGAAAACAATCTAAATATAAATCAATAAGTGGTCATTAAGGGAAACACTATGTAAGCACAAGTGAGTCTAAATAAAATATTCCAAACTATTAACAGCAGTTATGTGTTAAAATGTCCATACACACACACACACACACACAAATACCAATACATACATATACATTTTAACAAAAAAATTTAGATTCCTGTGCTCTAGAATCCAAAAATTTTATGAAGACTATACCAAGAAAGATCCCTCACAAACACTGGGAATACAAATCTCCAATGACTGATACAACCAGTGAGGAAAACAAAAACACCTCCCCTAGTTAAGGAGAAGAAGGATGTTTGTATACTAAGAAAAGCAAGCTAACTACCTCCTAGTTCCACCCTATGAAGTCACGTTAAATGACACATCCTGGGAAATGTCATAAACAACTAAAATTTACGTGATATGGTCAATAAAAATACAAATTACCATTTGGATAGTACTTGGCAGATACTTCCATATTTCCCCATGTAGAAGACACATCCTTTTTTGAAAATTTGCAATCTAAAAACTGGGTGCGTCTTATACAGTGGTTGTAGGTTTTTTAACTTGCATTTCTCGCTTTTTCGCACTTGTTTTTGAGCTCATTTTTGTAGATTTTTTTACTTGCATTTCCCGCTTTTTTTGCGCTTGTTATCTTTGCGCTCATTGTTTTACACTTGTTATTGGTATATTACAGTAGGTTATGTTTTGCCATTTCCTGCCCAGAAATGGCTCAGAAAAAAATTTTGTGCAGTGCTGAATTCAAGTTAAAAGTGATCCCGTTTGCAAAAGTGAATGGAAATCATGCTGCTTAACGTAAGCTTGGTCCTCTTCCAACTGAGAAATCAATCTGAGACTGGCTATGGGAAGAAGAAACCCTACTTAAAACACCATGGCAGAAGAAGACCATGAGAGGCAAGTCAGCAAATGGGCTGATTTAGAGAGGGAATGGAAGTATGCATTAAAGAGCAAAAGGCAGTTGGAATTCTTATGTCCACAAAGATGGTTCAGCATGAGGCAAGAAGAATTGCTGATGAAAAAGAAATTACTGATTTCAAAGGAGGTCACAATTGATGCTTCAGGTTCATGAAACAGAATGGACTAAGCATGCACATATGCACCAGACTTGCCCAAAAGATGCCTGAAAGCTATGAGCAGAAGGTCCTTGAATTTCATCATTTTGTCATTCAATGTCAGAAGACACATCATTTTGAGTTGGGACAGATTATAAATATGAACAAAGTCCCCCTTTTATTTGATGCCCTAAGTAACAGAATTGTTGATAAGAAGGGGGTGAAAACTGTAACTGTGAAGACAATTGGACATGAAAGGAGCCATTTTACAGTTGTTCTAGCTTGTTGTGCTGACAGGATCAAGCTGCCTCCTATGCTAATACTCAAAACCAAAACAGTGACAAAACAGTAGTGATTGTCTGCATTCATGACAAGGGTTAGATAAATTAGGATAGGATAAAGATGTGATTTGAGTAAGTTTGGAGAAGGAGACCAGTTGGGCTCTTACATAAACTTGCCCTATTGGTGCTTGATCAGTTCCGGGCATATATAACAAAAAAACACAAAGAAGATGGTTGCAGAGCAAAAAACAAAACTTACCATCATACCAGGAGGCTTGACATCCCAGCTCCAACCACCTGATGTCAGCATTAACAAACCCTTCAAAGCTGCCATGAAGGACGAATGGAACCAGTGGATGAAGTCTTCTGGGGACAATTTGACACCAGCAAGAAAAGTGAAGAAACCAACTTTAGGAGAAGTTTGTACCTGGGTGAAAAGATCCTGGAATAATATCAACATTGAGATCATTGTCAGGTCATTTAAGAAGGGTGGCATTTGAAACGCCATAGATGGAATTGAGGATGAGGTAATATATGAAGACAGTGATTTGTCATCAGACACAGATGAGGACAAGCTAATGGATGGGAGTTTTGACAGTGATGAGTTGTATGAATTTTATGATGAACAAAACTTGAGTTCAATAACTTTATGTAATACATCTTTTTTTTTTTCAAATTTCAGGCCCCAAAATTAAGGTGCGTCTTTATACATGGGAAAATACAGTACATTATTACCTTCTGTTTTCTAAGAACTTTATCAAGAAAGAAGAACAATAGGGTAGCCGAGGGAGAAAAAGGGGGTGGGGGAGATATATTTGGTGGGACACTTGAATCTATGTAAACATAAATTAAAATCATAAATAAAAAGAAAAAAAGAAAAAAAGAAAGAAGAACAAGAGTGCCTGACCACTGGTTGTGGCACAGTGGATGGAGCATCATACTGGGACATGGAGGACCCAGGTTTGAAACACGATGTTGCTGTCTTAAGTACAGGCTCATGCGGATTGATTGAGGGCACACCAGTTTGAGAACAGGGTCACTGGCTTGAGCATGAGACCACAGATGTGACCCCATGGTCGTTGGCTTGAGCCCAAGGTTACTGGTCAAGGCACATATGAGAAAGCAATCAATGAACAACTAAAGGAGACTAAGGAGCCACAACAAAGAATTGATGGTTCTCATTTCTCTGCATTTCTGCCCATCTGACTCTATCTGAACCTCTCTCTGTCTCTCTGTGTGTGTCCCTGTTACAAAAAAAAAAAAAGATGAACACCTATTTTTATCTATATTTTCATGTGAGAACTCTTAAACTTCAACTAAGCGACTTGTCCCAATTTCACACAGCTAGTTAAGTGACAGTCAGGACTAGAATTCAAGATTCTGGACATTAAACCCATTGCTCTCTTTATTATTCACCTCTGAGTCATGGAAAAGTCTAAGCCATAAATAGTTGTTGTTTTCTTCAGGGAATAAAGTGAAGTCCATGGGAAGAGTTGAAGAGAAAGAAGAACAGGCCCATCGGTTTATAGTTTTTAAAAAATCACTTATATCTGCCTTCCAAATCAGCAATTTTAGCTCAGAACGATGTGGCAAGCACATTGGATTAGGAGGCAGGAAAGTTTAGTTGTACTCACACTAACTTTTTGTATGACCTAAGCCAACTCTCTTTTCATCGATTGATAAGATTCAGTTTTCTATACAATGGGAATTTTTTTCTGTTTTAGCCATTCAGATTCTGTCAAATTCCATTGAATCTACACGTGAAAGAGTGGACTAAATTCCTCTGAGTTCTGCTTGAGGTCTGATAGTCTATACTTCAATGGAAACTGCTGTCTAATATTAATAATATGCTCACTATATATATATAATTTAATTCTCACAACAAATCTATGGTATAGGTACCATTAAGATGCTCATATGAGTCATGAGGAGACTGAGAGGCAGAAATTAAATGACTTGCTCAAGGTAACAGTTAGTAAATAGCAAGTTTTAAACTAAGTAGTTTGACTCAAGAGCCCATGGTTTGTACCACTGAGCCCACTAGAAAGGACATTTCTTTAATTCTAGTCATTTACCAGATAAATTACAGGAGATATCTTGATCAAGTAAGACAGTATAGTTCTATTAAATAAGCTCTTCTGGTTAATATCTGAAGGACCTTCTCTGGATCATAGTATTAAAATCAAACTCCATTCATATATTTTGAATAAAATTAATGTATCCATAATTTCCCTTGAGTTAAATCCTCCATAGAGAAAATTCTCTGAAAACACAGGTATGATCTCAAGAAATTAAGATGAGAGCTGAATTTTGTGTCCTAAGTCAACCATTAGCAACATTGATGTAGAGAAGTTTTGACAGTGGCTCGGTCCTATCTATTGCTGTTTTTCTTACCCTCACAGACAGGATTTACTCTGTGCAGTTTTTCAGATTATTCACTGAACCAGGGGGCCTGGTGGAGAACACAAGGCTAAATTTCTGCCCTCATACCACTTTTCCTATGTGCCCTGGTTTTAAGCTATATCTCCCCAAGAGGGCACCTTTTGTCAATTTTCAGAAAGACAGTCCTCTCACCGAACTATTCACTTGCAGAGCTGGTTCATTCTTGAGTATGAGAGGTAGGGAGAGAATATAAGAACAGCTTTTGTTAATACACACAAAATTGTGGCATGAGCTAGTAACTGCCTTGCTGATGAAGCAATCTTCAGAGACTTTACAAACTTGTTATACTAACTTCACTCAAGGTGCTGTTCTCTTTTGAAAGACAACTAACTAATCTGAGAAATTAATTCCTACTATACAGTTAATGGAATGCCAAGGAGAATGGTTTTCAGACCTAAACACAATGAAATAAACCTTGGTTAGAAGTACACAAAATACAGATAGCATGAGGAGACTGTAAAAGGGGACACAGTTGCTTTAACTGAGTTCAAGAGTCCTGAATCAGAAAAATCACATAACAAAAAACTGTAAGTAAAAATCAGTCCACCAGGTATTAAGCAGTCCTGGATGATAGCAAAGAATGGCTTGTTCAAAGAATGATCCTTTCTATTTTGTTTGTTACTTTATTTTGTTCATTCCTTACACAGACTCATAGATAAAGAGAACAGAATGACAGCCATCAGAGGGGAAGGAGATTGGGAGAATGAGTGAAAAAGTTGAAGAGATTAAGCAAAAAAGAGAGAGAGAGAGAGAGAAAGAGAGAGAAACCTCACAGACACAGACAACACTATGATGATCACTAGAGAGAAAGGAAAGTAGAGGGAGGTAAAAGAGAGTAAAGGAGGGATAAATGGTGATGGAAAAAACTTGTCTTGGGGTGATGAACATAAATTAAAGCATACAGGTGATATATTATAAAACTGTACACTGAAACCTATGTAATTTTATTAACCAATGTCACCTCAATAAATTTAATACAAATAAAGGAATAAAAGAAAGAAATAATCACTGAATACTTAGAAAAAGTGTATACTTGAAGTCAACATGCGTTAACTAAGAACAACTGATATTAAACCAAATTAATTTTATTGAATTTATTGGGATGACATCGGTTAATAGGATTATGTAGGTTTCCAGTGTACATTTCTAAGATACATGATCTGTACATTTCATTGTGTATTGCCCCCATACATTTGATCCCCTTCACCCTTTACTACCTCCCCCCTGTTCCCTCTAGTAACCATCATGATGTTGTCTGTGTCTATGAGGTTTTTTGTTTGCTTTTCTTGTTTGTAAGACCTGAAGCAATAAATTACATAGAAGAAAACATAGGCACTAAACATTTGGACCTTGGTCTTAGAGAACATTTTTATTGATTTGACCCCAAAGACAAAGGAAGTAAAGGTAAAAATAAATGAATGAGACTATATCAAGCTAAAAAGCTTTTTCCCAGTAAAAGAAAACTGCCAAAAATAAAAAACAAAAAGGCAGCCAACCGAATAAGAGATGATATTTGCACACAACAGCCCCATCGATGGCTTAGTATTGAGAATATATAAAGAATTTATAAAACTCAACACCAAACATACAATCCAATTAAAATATGGGCAAAAAAACCTTAGCCTTGCTCATTTTTGTTTGTGTTTATTTCAAGATACTCAATGCAAGACAATAGAGTATGAGACTTCAGTAAATTTGGCAGGTTCTCTCATGCTTATCTTTATAGATATAGGTTACAGAAGAATACTGTTAGGGTTCACAACTGACTGAGAGTCAACCCTGAAAGGTGATGAGTAATTAAATAGTGCTTTGACATAAACCTCACTAAAGAAAATTGGCCTTGTCCCGTTGACTGGCTTATCAAAGATCTTCATAAAAATTAAGGAGATATATTGATTTAATTTTAAGTTATGCATATCAAGAAAGGAAGCAAATGACCTGGATTTTTTTTAAGAAAGCAATGATTTTAGATACTTTATCTGAATGTCCCCAAACATCACCCAAATGGTCAAAATGTTTTAGAAATTCCAAAATTTGAGAACCTATCATACCTGTACTAGGCTTTCTTTTACAACTATTTCCAGCACAAAATGCCTTTTGCGAGAATATGTATGTTAGTTAAGGATTAGAAAAATGTCATCATTCAAAGGACCATGATTGTACCAGCACTTGTATCAAAGGATGAAAGCAGAGGAGCAGGAGTGCCAACAAGAATACTAACTTTGCTGACAGTGACAGGGAATCCTGGGCAGAAGAAAAGCTATTTAAATGTAGCCCTCTGCTTAAAGAAGATATTACTTTGATTTCTGCAGTTTCTTCCCCTTTTTAGGTTGCAAAATCAGAGTTGACTTAATATCTTGGACAGTTTACTTACATTTAATGACTTTCTTTTAGTCTTTGAGGCAAATATTGAGAAATAGGACAAGGATGAGTGTAGGTGTTTGGTGCTAGTTGGAGTTAAAAAGTCTAATTTAAGTCATTCTCGGAGACAGTAAGTGTGGAAAGAGTATGGGCTTAAGGGTCAGACAGATCTTGGTTCACATCCCAATTCTGCCACTTTTTTAATTGTGTGATCTTTAACAAGTTATTTAACCCCTTGAGCCTTGATTTCTTAATCTGAAAAACATTCATTTCAAATGATAATGCTTATCTCACATTACCTAAACATTGAAAAAAAAATGTATGTAAAGTATATAGCATAACATCTAGCACATTAAGAACTCAACAAACAGAACTCATCTCCTTTTCTTATAAATTTGTTTCTCCATTATAGTTCCCTTTCTTTGGTGAATGATTTCCCATTCACCCAGTTATTAAAAAGAAAACATTTGGGTTTTATTCTTAAATTCTCCCCCTCTCATCATTCCTTTGATCATTGATACACACACACACACACACACACACACACACACACATACACTGAAGTACTTAGTACTTAAGTTCTTTCTGCAATTTATAACTCTTAAATATCTCTCATATCTGTCTTCATCTCTTCATTCTCAATGTCTTTAGTCCCCGTCACCATCAGCTTTCACTGAGATGTTGCCACTGCCTCCTAACTGGTATCTCTACTTCTATTTATTTCCTACTCCAATATATTTTATTTCCTATAGAAAAAAATGATTTTTCCAATATTCAAAGTTTATCATATCACCCACTGGCTTAAAGCCTGTCAATGGCTACCCATTTACTTTATATCAAAGACCAGTCTCTTTCAACGAGCTCTCAAAGACTCAGCATCACAAACACCTACTACTCTTTTAGATGTGTCAAATTTGATGCCCCTTCTTCTGAGAAGTTTTCCCTAATCCAGGTCTTAGTTTAATAGTCACTTTTTCAGGAAGTCTTCCCTGAATCCTCAAGCTAATCTGCCCTTCCTCCTTTGTTACATGCTGTAAGCTTCAAAGGCCAACAGTATTTCTTGTTTGCTGCACTTTGTACACTTACAATAATAAGAAAAACCTAAATAACATTTGCTGTGGACCAAGAGCTAGTCTAAGCACTTCAGAATATTGTTCAATGTAATCCTCATAACAATCCTATGAAGCAGATGCAATTTTTATTTCCATTTTTCAGATGAGAAAACTGAAACAGAGAAGCAAAATTATTTACACGTCATACAACTATTAAGTACATAGTAGAGCTGGGGATTTGAATCCAGAAGTCTGGCCCCAGAATCCATACTTTTAAAACACTATACTATGTTGCCCTTTATTTTTAATAAATTACTTAATAGCTTATAATTATGTAATTATACTGGACTATAAACTCCATGTCTATGTGATTTACAACTGTATCTCCTAAGACCAAGGATAGTACCAGAAACAGTTAATATGTAATAATTGAATCATTATTTGAATTGATCAAAATTAATTGAATGAATAAATAGTAACTATTATTATCTTTCTTAAATCCTGCCTCAAACATCATCTGTTTTATAAAGATTTTTCTGATCTCACACCCCACCCTGATCAGATTTAGTGGTTCCTATGTCCGTGTTCTCAAATGTATTATACATAACGAGTCTTCACTAAGAGCATGGGGAATCTTTGAGAGCAGAAGATATTTAATTCATTCTTGGATATCTAATATCTATGTCAAAAATACTTTTCATTTAGTAGGTACTTAGTTAATTTTAATGAAGTGGAATAAGAATGGAATACAGACATTTAAGTAGATGATAAATGACAGACAGGTAGATAATGGATAGACAGGTATTATATCACCAAACAAGAACCCCAAAATAAGATTAAATTTAACAAGATGCAATTTAATTAGAATAACTGTATATTTCTGTCAAGGATTCCAAATAACTAACTGCATGAGATGGCAAGGAGATGAATCCTTACTACAATACATATATTAAAAGATGTAGTGGTTGCAGTCAATAATGGTAAATTCTTTGTTAATCAATAATGTGCTATTGTTGGCAACCATAATGTGATATTAGGCTATTTCAACAGAAACTCTGTGTTCAGAAAGAGGAAGCTGCCAGCCAATTTCCATGCCAATCTCTCTATTACAATGTAATGCTTAGCTCTCAGTACTACCCTCTAAGAAGGAAACTGTATGATTGCAGGATGATCATGACTACTGTTCCTCAGAAAGATAGACTTATTTTAGAAAACAAACAATCACTCCCAAATTTGTTACTTTTACTTTATTTTTATATTCTTTCCTTTTCTGTACCATAACTATAATAATAGCACTCTCTCATATAATTGCTATGAGTAATAAATGAGATAATACTTTAAAAATAATTCTCCTTGTGCCTGGTTGTCTGACTCTAAAGTTACTAACTATATCTTGTGTATTACAGATACTTTCTAGTATTTAATTGTCACATCACATTCAATTTTCACACTATATCTGTAAAATGCATGTTATTGTCATTTTACCTATGATAAAACTGAGGATCAAAAAAGCACAATGGTTCTCTGGTACATGACAGTAAGTGACAACTTCAGAATTCAAACCCAATTCCAGAGCCCGTGGCCTTTCCATTAAAATAGACTCTCCCACTGGAAGATATAAAAATAGTCATTTAGAAATTCATAAGAAAGTGAGAGAAAACACATGCTCCTATCCTTCATCCTTCAAATGAAAAAAAAAATTATAACACATAAGAATCATTGTCTTTCATGAGTGAACAAAATGTCTGTTGAGCAGTTAGGAAATGCCTTGTCTTTCCAGCATCTAGACACACTAACTTTTAGTCTCCAGCCATAGGTAATCACAGAGCACATTTTCAACAGTTGAACTCCTGATGCAACAACTCCAAGAATCAAATACAGAAACACAGACACACAAGCCCTTTCATTTTCCCCTTATTTGACCTTTTGTTTCTCAACAGGCCACAGCTCAAGTTATGGAAATATAAATCGGTCTTGAGTAATCCTTGGGCTAAAGTATCTTTTTCATTGATGAATTTAAGTGTTAAGTGGAATTGAATAACACTTAAGTTCCTCATATAATGAATCTCTATAAAGCTGCTGTTCAGTCCATAAGTACTAGAGACTTCATTTATTTATTTTATTTATGCAACAAATATTAATAGTAATAGCTAACACATATAGCACCTACTATGTTCCAGGCACCATTCTATGGACTTCACACATATTAACTTATTTACTTCTTGCAACAACTCTATGAATCAGATACTATTATTATCCCCATTTTAAAGATTAAAAAACTTAAGCACAGGGAATTTATATAGCTCATGTAAGGTCACACAGCTAAAAAATTATATATAGTCAGGATTAAAACACAGGCTGTCTGGCTTTAATGTCTATACTCCTATGTAACTACTGTCTCTTTGAACTTCCTCAATTATGGATCAGGCATTGGAATAGTTTCGGTGTTCAGTAAACACTAAAATAGACCCTGGCTAGTTGGTTCAGGGAAGAGTATCATCCTGGTGTGTGGAAGTCCTGGGTTCGATTCCTAGTCAGGGCACACTGGAGAAGCACCCATCTGCTTCTCCACCCTTCCCCCTCTCCTATCTCTCTTTCTCTCTCTTCTCCTCCTGCAGCCAAGGATCCACTGAAGCAAAGTTGGCCCAGGCACTGAAGACAGCTCCATGGCTTTGGCCTCAGGCGCTAGAATGGCTCTGGCAGCAAGCAAGCAACATTCTAGATGGGCAGAGGATCGCCCCTGGTGGGTATGCTGGGTGGATCCTGTCAGGCACATACTGGAGTCTGACTGTCTCCAGCTTCTAACTTCAGAAAAATACAAAAAATAAAAAATAAATAAATAATAAATAAATAAATAAATAAATAAATATTGAACACCCACTGTGTGCTTTATGCCATGCTAATCACTACATAAATGAAAGAAACATTAGACAGCATCTTTTCATTCAAAGATTCTATGGCATGTTAGAAGGAAAAAGACAAACACATAGGAAACAATATATAAAGACACGGTGTGACTAGAGTACTGGGATTCAGGATAATACTTTTGCAAATAGACTGTCCTGATAGCTCTATATACCCTTGAAATGTGACAAATTCAAATATTTTGTCATCCAAACCACTTCTCCAAAACCACATAGCAACTGTTTCTCTCACAGCCAAAGTAGAAAGGAAATTTTGTGATACATACATTCTAAAATACATTGACAATCCTATTTTAACTAAATTGAGGATAAGTTCACAAGACACTTCTCAGGTTGTTCCAGGTGAATCTTTTATCAGGAAGTACAAAGTATAGTGTGTCAATTTTGCCTGAATGGACACCAGGAAATATCAAGGACTTTTTAAAAGTGATTTTTTTCTTCTACTTCCACTTGGCATTCTTTGTAATTCACATATGCCAAAACCTGCAATAGCAGAAGGATCATGACACACTGGGAAAAACCAGGTATGGATATACAAACTTTACTATAAATTATACCCTGTGGCTGTTGGGGAATTTTGTCAACAGAGAACATTATTTAAATGAGGAACTGTCTATAAAATTATACATTTAAAATATTTTCTCTTTTAAATGTTTAAAACTCAATGACATCTGTGTTATCTATAAATATTGAAAATTTTGTTAACTGTTCTATATTTATCGATTTGATAATAAACTATTTCAACAACCTACACACTGCTTGATTTTGTACATAAAGTTTCATTGGAAGACAGCCATACTCATTTCTTTACATATTGTCTCTGGTTGCTTTTGAGCTAAATTGGCAGAGTTGAGTAGTGGAAACAGAGATTGAATAGCTCACAAAGCTGGAAATATTTATTATTGAAACCTTTAAAGAAAAAATTTGTCAATCCCTAAACTATTTCATTAAAAATTTTATGATAAATCTAACAATAAAAGGGATTTGAACCTGACCAGGCGGTGGCGCAGTGGATAGAGCGTCGGACTGGGATGCAGAGGACCCAGGTTTGAGACCCCGAGGTCGCCAACTTGAGCACGGGCTCATCTGGTTTAAGCAAACATTCCACCAGCTTGAGCCCAAGGTCGCTGGCTCCAGCAAGGGGTTACTCGGTCTGCTGAAGGCCCGCGGTCAAGGCACATATGAGAAAGCAATCAATTAACAACTAAGGTGTTGCAACGCGCAATGAAAAACTAATGATAGATGCTTCTCATCTCTCTCCATTCCTGTCTGTCTGTCCCTGTCTATCCATCTCTCTGACTCACTCTCTGTCTCTATAAAAAAAAAAAAACTTTAAAAAAGGGATTTGAGTTAGAAGAGGCATTAAAAACTTATTAGAAGATATGCACACAGACATTTTTTATACAAATAAATAAATAATTAAAACCTAGAATAATAGAATTGGGCAAATCTTTAAAAATTGGTCCATAGATATTCAATTTTATTATTGTACAATTAATTAGTAACAGAAAGTCTCAAATGCTTTGTAGCATAGTTATTTAAATCAGTCCAGGTTCTTTTATGATCCTAAACAATTCCCACAGATACACCTTTAAAGAATTATTCATGTGGCTTTCCAGTTTCCCCAGCACCATTTGTTGAAGAGGCTTTCTTTTCTCCATTGTGTGTTCTTGGCCCCTTTATCAAAAATTATTTGACCATATATATGTGGTTTTATTTCTGGACTTTCTATTCTGTTTCATTGGTCTGAATGTCTACTTTTCTGCCAATACCATGCTGTTTTGATTGTCGTGGCTCTATAATATAGTTTGAAGTCAGATATTGTAATGCCCCTAGCTTCATTCCTTTTCCTTAGGTGACTTTGGGGGATGCGTATGCAACATAATTGAATGACAATATAACCTGTACATGTTTTCTTTGAACATATGTACCCTGATTTATTGATGTCACCCTATTAAAATTAATAAAAATTTATTAAAAAAACAAACAAAAAAAGAATTATTCATGTATTTGAATTTTATCATCGACTTTATTTAATATCATTGCACACATTCATTGGGTGTCAGTGCTTAGAGGTACTTAGAGATTCTTTATTTCACCACACATTGCTATGTGAGAATGGAAACAATGAGACTCAGAGAGGGAAAGAGACTTGCCCAAGATTCAACAGTAACAGATTAAACTGAACTTCATGTTTCTATTACTTTTGCCTCAATTCTGTTTTATATATACAGTCTTATATACTGAGAGACTCTTTGCATTTAGATATTAATGGAATTGCTTGCTTAATGATTCTCTTACTTTTGTAACACTCTTGGGTTCCAGATGAAGAAAAAAAACACCTAGAAAGGCAAAGGATCCTGCCCAAGATATCACAATGAATTAGAGGCAGAGTTGGGACAAATTGTGCAATGTTCACATCTGTAGAGAATGGCAAAAGATGACATTTAGTCCAAGCCTCTGAGAAAAAAACCAGTAGCTCTTTGGTACCCTTCATGTTTTCCAGTGAATGTCCATTTTTTATTTGATGTTAAGAAATTATAGATCTTATTAACCAACCTGGCATTTGCCTTGTTATGGACATAGTAGCCAGGAACAGGTAGTCCCCAGGAAGCTTCTCCTGCCAGGCCTGAACAAAACAGACAAGGGAAGGCCTGATGACAATAGGAATTATAGGATGTTCCAAGATTACTGATATTTCAGGTTTTCTCTAAAGCCAAGGACCCAGACAGCAAAACAAAAACAAAAAAGCTGGGTTCTTGCAGTCTCTAACATATATTTTTTATTTTCTTTGGGACTTTGAGCAGGTATGACCCTTAACTTTGTGCTCTACTCAATATGAACTTCTCTCTCTCTCTCTCCTTCTCTCTCTCTCTCTCTCTCTCTCTCTCTCTCTCTTTCTCACACACACACACACACACACACACACACACACACACACACACACACCGCATACACAATCTGTGCTTTCCCAAAGCTTTTGGTTTTGCTGTTGCTAAGTCTGCTCTTCTCACAGTCCCCACCCCTCCTGAGTAAATTTGAGCATTTTTCAATGTTATAATGTCAGCTAATACCCTGCTAATGAAACCTTTAATGATCCCTGTAGCTAAAAGTAAGCTCTACTTCCTGTGAAGGCTCATAGCTCTTTGTATAATTCTTTAGTGTTAGTCCTTTACTTTCTAAATTAGCATGTTGTACAACTAGGTGTAAATATTTTTTGAAAAAAATTAATGATTGTATTTGATCTTCACAACTGGTGTATTAGGTTGAACAATAATCATGATTCCCACTTGACAGATAATAAAGTTGAGGTTTAAGAGGTGAAAGGTGACATGGTTACTATGGATTGTTAATTTTGGTCAAAATGATTCTGGATTTTGCCGGGCAAGGACAATGATGGTTACAGAAATAGTATCCTCTTAAATATTGATAAAAGTTCTTTAAGTCAATTCCTTTGTCTTTAAGAAATCATCATCGAAAGTAATAAAGTCTTTGCAGCATTAGGAGAATTTTGTTTTCCTGCAGCATTCCACAATGTAATCATCATGTAGGAGATTATGCTTTAATTCAAACCAAGCCTGGTCTTTTGTTTTTCCCTTTTGCTTGGTCTGGAAGAGGAACAGAAATAAACTTTTTCTCTTCACTTAACCATTGTCAAGATTATTCAAGGATCTTTAACATACACTAGGTATCTTAAAATGTTGGAAATATGGAATGGAACCTGAACAGAAATGCCTGGGTGTGGACTCAGAGACTTTTTAAACCAAACTATATTTTCTCGGGATTATTTTTCTACAGCTAGTATCAGGACATGGCCAGAAAAGACTCTCAAGGTTATCCAGGACACATTTATAAATACAAAAACTGTGAATTAAAACATTTTTAAAAAATGAGTTATGGAATTGCTAGTTGACACTTCTCCACTTTTCCTCTACATGTACTAAAGTGTATAAAGTACACTCAAATAGGAAGATGCCTTCAAACTTCCATGGGAGTTAAATATGTCTTGCCCCTAGCCTCTCATGTAGCTAATTTTTCACCCTAGGTAACAAGTTGAAAAGCACTAGTTAGTCATGCTTAGAAAGAACATTCTCTGATGAAGAACTATAAACCATCCAGAAGCCTTACAGGGGTCCCCAAACTTTTTACACAGGGGGCCAGTTCACTGTCCCACAGACCGTTGGAGGGCCACCACATACAGTGCTCCTCTCACTGACCACCAATGAAAGAGGTGCCCCTTCCAGAAGTGCAGCAGGGGGCCGGATAAATGGCCTCAGGGGGCCGCATGTGGCCCGCGGGCCATAGTTTGGGGACGCCTGCATGCAATTGGCTTCCTAGGGCCCTGTTTCTTCTGAGGCCTGTTTGATTCACAGCTGCATAGTTGATAAAGTAATTTTTGCAGTTGTCAAGAACCAGGACAGCTGTGAAAAGAGTGAGTTGGATGAGGTTCTGCCTCCTGCACCACTCCAAAGCTCTGCCAACACCAGTTTCTAGAACGTTTCCCACCAATCAAAGTACAAAGGGAAAAGAGTTGTGTGTGCTTTTCAGAAGCTTGGCAAATCCTGGAAGCTTGGCACTGAGGTACTTCTTGTTTCAACATGTACCCTGAGTAGATTCAAAATGGGAATGGCCAGAGGTTAAGTATGAGGCACTGGAGTAGTTTTTTTTGTTGTTTGTTTGTTTGTTTGCTTGTTGTTTCCCCCCACACACACACAGATCCTCATTTCTGGTCATAACTTCCCTGAGTTGTATCTAAATCAAAATACCTAGCATCTGTTTACTGTATGCAATGCAGTCTGGGAGATAAGTTTCAGATTGCAATGTCCCCAGACATGTCTTTAAAGTTTCATAGTACCACTTCCTGTATTTCAATGCTAGATGGGCTCAGAATTGCAGGTTTATGTTTTTAGAAATGAAGACATGTGAAGGGACAGAAGGATGTGAAGCTTCCTGGATTGCCTATGTAATTCTCTAGCCTAGAACAAAATGAAAATGTGCAACCCATTTTTTAAATTATTAAGATTTCATAGTGGGGAAAGCAGCTCATTAAACCAAGCCCAGGTTCTTCTAATTATGGGTCTCCATGCAACTCCACAGGTTGCGTGACCATAAAGCTATCCTTGTTCTCTGTTTACGCAGAAACCAGGACACATTGGTGACTCTCTAATTCAAACTATCCCTTAACAGAAAACCTGAGAGGTTTAATAGTTATTCATCTATTATCCTCTGCATGATGATTACATTGCAGAATACTGCAGGAAGAGAAAATAAAAGTCCCCTAATGATGCAAAGAACCATTCAAAGACTTATCTAGTTTAGATTAAGAACCTCCTAAAGACAGAGGAATTAACTAAATAAATGTTATCAATCTTTTAAAAGGATGTTATTTCTCTGACCCTCACTGACCTTGCCTGACAAAGTCCAGAATCTCTTTTGACCAAAATCAATAGCCCATCTTGGCTTTTTGCCACTTCACTTTTATTTCCTGGACCAGTGCATGACTACTACTATCCTCTCTAACACTTCTGTGAGAACTTTTGCTAGTTAATATTTATTTAAAATATACCTTGAAGAAAAAAATTTTGGAGGGTTTTACTGGATTTGGATAGAACAAGAATTTGTGGAGTCTGGGCCTTCTCTCAGAACTGCCACTATGACACAATGTGATCTTTGACAAACTTGTGGTAGCTGAGTGGCTAGCTATACTTTCCTTTTGGTGAAATAGCAAAAGCCAAATAAAGGAGGCTATTACTTCTCATAGGATTTTTGCCCAGGTCCATTACTTAATACCTGGGTTGCTTTAGAAGAGAAGTGTTTTCTGTTTTATCTCTCTGACCCTCAGTACCTTCTCCCTCCCTCCCCAAACACACCACATACTCTGAAGATGGTTCTTAGCAGGAAACTACTTCACTTTATTAAGAGAAATATACTCAGCAATACCTTGTCTGTGAGCTGGCACTTAGAATTTATCTACACACAGAAACTGGTTTGGCTAAAATCTGGAAAAAATAAACACCCAGGAGAAAAATAGTAATCACAGTAATTTCATATATGCATTTTATTTCTAGAGCTAGATAATTGATTTAAAAATTTTAGTTTTTTGGGTTTTTTGTTTGTTCGTTTGTTTGTTTTCCCTCTTATTCTGGTGCAGTGGAGACCCTAGCTAGAAGTCAGAGTTGTGGAGAAATGAAGAAGTTGATTCTCAGTGTATTTTCCCGAGGACTTCTGAGAAGACTCAAACCTTTCCCCTGAAAGGGAGTTGGAAGAGGTCTATGCTTTTAGTTCCACATAAGGTATCACTGTGGGCTGCTTAATTGTCCCTATTTGTAGTAGCACCCTGACAGCGGGGAGCTACAGCAGTTGTAAAACAGCTTGGCTTGACTTGGAGCTCCAGTCTCAGCCCAGTCTGGAACTGGGAACATTTCCAGTCAAACCCTGTAGCTGGTTCTACCTCGCTAATCTGCATCTTGAGTGGACAGGCTAAACCAGGCCACCTCCAGGCTAGTGTCAGGGGGCAAAGGTGAGGGAGGGAGGAAGTTTCTTTAGCTCCTGAATTTTAACTGTGTCTGAGTGCCGGTATACTGTTCAAATTCAGCTGCCAGCCTTATCTTTAACAAAACCAGTCAATTCTCTTGAAAGAATTTGATTTCAAAAGACCTGTAGCCATGAATTAAGGTACTATACTGACACTGACCCTTGGCTCTAGGACATTGGAGATCTGCATTAATTTCAAAGTCACAGAAACCTAGATAGGCAACCAAAGTCTAATTAGCCAACTCTCAGTCCAGTTCAGCATGCACTTATGTAGCCAGTAGCTCTAGGAAAGGCCATTACTAAGAAATAGGGGTACAAAGTGGACTGAGGCTTAATCCTTGCCCTTCAGGAGTTCACAGCCTGTTTAAAAAGCCAGAAGAACAAACAGATGATTTCAATAGAATGTGACTAATGATAGGCAAGAGATGAGAACTGGATGTTTTGAAAGCACCGAGGATGGGCACCTAACACAGAGTAGGGCATCAAGGAAGAGTTTCTATAGCAGGGGTCAACAGGTAGATTTCAAAAAGAGTTATTTAGGGAGAAAACAGTGAGAGATAAATGTCAAAGAACGAACAAGAGAGAAAGCAAAAGAGTGACAGCTTTATTTAGGGAATTGAAGAGTTAGGAAAATTAAAATTTTAAGTATAAAAGTTGAAGTGGTGAGAAATATGAGTGGAAAGGGTGGTTTATAGGGAAGTAGTCATGGTGGTCTTGGATGTGACATTAAGGGGCTTATTTATTTCTTAAAAACAATGGGGAGATAAAAAAATTTTATTTATTTTTATTTTTATTATTTATTCATTTCAGAGAGGAGAGAGAGAGAGAGAGAGAGAGAGAGAGAGAGAGAGAGAAGGTGGGGAGGAGCAGGAAGCATCAACTCTCATATGTGCCTTGACCAGGCAAGCCCAGGGTTTCAAACTGGCAACCTCAGCATTCCAGGTCAAGGGTTTATCCACTGCACCACCACAGGTCAGGCAAGAAATAAGAATTTTAAACACGAAGAGTTTTCTATTGAAATGTCATGTGGAGTGCAGTGAATGTATAAATGTGTTGTGGACCGTTAATGGCAAAAAAGCCATTATAGATTTGAGGCTTGGCAGGGGGCTAAGTTCTACCCCCTCCATCTCCATATTTGGCTTTGATGCTGAGTGTTTGCACCCACTCCACTTCCTTCCTTGGGTTGCAGGAAGCAATATACATGCCCTTCCTCTGACTCTTTGTTTGTTTCAGACCTGTGTAAATTTCACTAATGTATCTTGTTTTTGCCTTGGGAGAGTTCCTGTCTTAGCCTTTGATGTGCAACTTTGTATCAGGGTCCTTGATTTGCATAGGTCTATATAATAAAGCGAACTGGGGCTGTGAGGCACTCAGATACTGCCAGGCAGTTTGAAGAGTCCTCCCGGTCCCATCGGTTTTGTTTTGACAAGTGTGTTTCCTCAATTCCGCACCATTATTTGGAGCCGCGCTGGTCCGCGGCAAGTGGCGCCTGAACAGAAGACTTGAGTATGAGTATGAGGAAACTAAAACTGAAGGAAGGTGACGGAACTCCCCAAAGTGAAGTGCGCACAGTGAGTAAAGAAAAGTTTTTGGGGAAAGTGTAGTTAGGAGTAAAAGAATATGGGACAGATAGGGTCAAAAGTAAGGGACCTTTATGTAGAAATGTTTCTGTATGAAGAAAAATCGTTGTCTGAAGAGTATCAGGGTGCGCTGGAAACAGAGGGATGTGAATACGAGGATAACTTGGAGTCTGAGGATGACAGGGTGAATGAAAAATCCGTGGCTATGGCTGCCTTAGCCGCGGGGCCTCCGCTGCCCTCAGCTCCTTCCTACATTCAACCCTCTGCTCCTCCATTCCCTTATCAGGCTGATTACCAGGCTTGAAATGTAGGGGAAACAATAAATGATGGCTTTACTCATTTTCCTGTTGTAGAAAGACAGGATGATACAGGGAGACTAGTGCGAGAACATGAACCTGTACCTTTTAAAACTCTGAAAGAGCTTAAACTTGCTTTTGTTCAGTATGGGCCTAGTGCCCCTTTTTCACTTGGTTTATTAGATACTATTAGGGCAAAGACTCTTCCCTCAAATGACTGGAAGGTGATTGCTTGTGCTTGTCTCTCTGGTGGTGATTATTTACTGTGGAAGTTGGACTTTCATGAAGGGGCTGTTGAGGTAGGAGAAAAATCTCAGCATAGTCAACCTGAGCTGCCGGTTACAGCAAATATAGAATTTGAGAATGGATAGGAGACTCAGGTATTAGGAAAGTTTCAGCTTTTTCTGTCATGGGCTGATTTTCTTTAATGTTTTGACTGAGGTCTTCTGAACTATCATTTTGTTTCTTTCTTGTTCTTTGCCTGGAGGTTGAGGCAGGGGACCTGTGTTGGATCTGACTATAGGAAATATCCCAGCAGCTGCTGAGAGCAAATTTTCTCGGGGAGATTTTGTTTAGTCACATCCTTCAGTCCCTCTGTCAGAAAATGCCCTGACTAATATCAGGCAGGCATCTTTCTAATCTGGATGTGCTCTGAAATCCCGGGTTTCTCTCTGGTTTGTCTGGTTCGTCTAATTCTTGTTTCTGTTTAGTCTTTGTTTAATGTTGTCAAAATGTGTCTGTTTTTAAGGCCTGAATTAAGGGTTTTTTGCATGCAAAAATGGGAAATGCTGGCTCTAATATTTAGAAAAAATAAAATGTTTTTAGAACTTGGAAGGAGCGCTCACTTAAATTTAAATAGAATAGAATGTAGATCCTTAAGACTTACTGATTTGGCTAGTGCATTGTAAGGTGTGTTCAGAGTTAGGAGCCAAATAGCAACTTAAGTATTAGAAAACTCCTGCAAATCTTTGTCATGCTCTTTTTACTTTAAATTTTTTGAATACTGATGTGTACAGGGTCATTCAGCAGCAGAGAGACTCTGGAATCTTGCAAGGAAAGCCTTCCCTGAAGTGCGATGGAGGGACCCACTCACAGGAATCTGGCAAGGGCCAGACCCTGTTCTCTTATGGGGCCGAGGATATGTGTGTGTTTTTCCTAGGTCTGCTGAAGCTCCTCGGTGGATCCCTGAACGACTGGTGAGACACCATGATTCTAGATGAGAGACTCACTTCACAAGAGCAATTGTATGAGGCTTATTTTACTATGTTCTCTTCCCTTTCTCAATTATTATTATCTAATTTTTTTAATGTTTTAGATCATTTTATTTCTTTCCTCCTCCATTGCCTGAAAAGAAGGCAAAAGGAGGGCCTGATTTGGGTGTTGCTGAACAGAAATCTCATACGGCCGTCTTGAGATTTTTCAAGAGAGATCTCTGTTTAGTATATATCCTTATTACGTTCCTATTAAGGTAGCCCTACTTAAGATCAAGCAGGCCATAGTTTAATCTCTAAAACCCCGGGTTTCACTCTTGATTTGTGTGATTGTATGTGAAGTCTTTGTATAATGTCTAAGTGTTTTTGTTTATAAGGCCTGAATTAAGTCCTTACATGAAAAGTAATGATGATAATAGTTTTGGAAGTGACGGCTCTAGTATTGAAAACAAAATGGGGATAATTTCATTTCCCTATATAAATATAATTTTGTTTGGAATAAGTAAAGCGTGCTCATTTTGGATCCAAAAGACTTGCTGGTTTGGCCAGGCTGCTCCAGGCACAAGTGAAAGGCTTGAAGCAGCATAGATTTACATAATAAAGGTGTAAAAATTTTTTTTACTATAAAAAAATAATGAAGATCACACTGGGATTTTTTAGTTTTGATATGTACTCTTCAAGATACCTGTTAATTAATATTAAGGGGTGTTTTGATAAGTGTGGGAATGTTGCTTGAAGGTGCATTTACTCTATTTTTGTTAAAAGTTAACAAAGTCAAGAATTTCTTGCAATCTTTGAAGTCAAAATATTGTAAAGTGTGCTTGAAGATTCAATATTGTAAATAATATAAAAAGAAAAGGGGGGAGTCATGTCCTGGAGCTCCTGCAGGTCTACCCTGTTACGCTTTTTACTTCAAACAGTTTCTTTTGAATGTTGATGTACAAGAGATGCCAAAGTTTTTTGCCCTGCAAACTACTACCCCTTTTTTATTTTTATTTGATTCCAGCTAATAACACTGTTTTGTCCTTTTCTGAATAGCTCCAGATATATAGGCAGATAGGGTCTCTCAAGCCCCTCAGCGAGATCTTCTGAGCATGGCTTTTAAGGTACCAAGAGGCAGAAAAAGCCCAAAGGAGATCAGGTAAAATACTAGCTCTTGGCATACGCCCTCAGAGGCTCCAACGCTCCAACTGGAACTTCATCAGGGCCCTGCTTCAATAGTGGAAAGGAAGGTCATTTAAGCCAAAGCCTGCCAGGCTTACATGCTTTTGCTGTGAGGAAGAAGGGACACTGGAAGGTAGGCTTCCCCCTCGCTCCTCTAAGGAAGGGTTCAGTCTCTTCCAGCCCTGCTCCAGCCACCTGTGACCTAACCTTGCCCAGAATGCTGGGGTTTGCCACTAAAGGCTAAAAGGTGCCCAGGGCCGTCTGCCGCTTCTACGACACTTTGGACGAGCCTGGGGTATTTCTTCCAAGTAGCCGGTAGACTGGTCTCATTTACACAAGGGCCACTTAACTATGTCTTGCCTGAATAATCAGGTTTTTTATTCTTCCCTTGAAGATCTCTGTTGTGGGTATTGATAGTCCTGTTTTCTGCTGCTTTGTTTAATATATAGTCTTTCCTTTATTCCTCCTGCCTTAATGCCCCACTCATATTTTAGGCTAGGACTTACTCCTAATTCAGAGCTCCTTTTTTCTTTTTTGCCAACTTACAAATTTACCTCTTCCACCCAGCTTAGTGTATCCCAAGGTTCTCCTCACCACCCCATGGCTGTAAAGCTCCAGTATAGGACCCCTGGGTTCATCTTTCCAGTTTGAGAAAAAACAGAAGCTCCGTCTTCATGCGTGCTGCAGATGGCTTTTCCAGTCTACTTGGGTCATTGCCAGCTGGGAGCAGCGGTCATTGGGACTTTGACACTAACTGCAGAGTGTGGAAGTGTGACGACAATTCCAGTGCCATGAGGACTTCTCCTGAAAGTGGACTTTTCCTGGACTCCTGCTCCTGTGACAATTTTTGATGGACTGAACTGGGGTTGGGTTGCATTTGCAGAGACTTGGAATGGTGTTGATGCCAACTTCGACTTGGTGAACACTTTAAGAACATTAGTCTTTTATAGATTCTTGTTGTATTAGCTTAAAGAGTTTGCTTAAAGGCTTTGATCACTGTGATGTATTGGTATACTTGTTTTGGGTATCTGTTAGCATTGGCTATACTAATTTTGTGTTTGTTCTGTATTTTTTCCGTCTGCCTCCAAATTAGAAAATCAGATGAGTGCAAATCTCAGCACACAAATTTAAAAAGAAAAGGGGGATATGTTGTGGACCGTTAATGGCAAAAAAGCCATTATAGATTCGAGGCTTGGCAGGGGGCTAAGTTCTACCCCCTCCATCTCCATATTTGGCTTTGATGCTGAGTGTTTGCACCCACTCCACTTCCTTCCTTGGGTTGCAGGAAGCAATATACATGCCCTTCCTCTGACTCTTTGTTTGTTTCAGACCTGTGTAAATTTCACTAATTATCCTGTTTTTGCCTTGGGAGAGTTACTGTCTTAGCCTTTGATGTGCAACTTTGTATCAGGGTCCTTGATTTGCATAGGTCCATATAATAAAGCGAACTGGGGCTGTGAGGCACTCAGATACTGCCAGGCAGTTTGAGGAGTCCTCCCGGTCCCATCGGTTTTGTTCTGACAAGTGTGTTTCCTCAATTCCGCACCATTATTTGGAGCCGCGCTGGTCCGCGGCATAAATGAATAAACAAATCTATGTCACAACATTAAAATGTGCAACATTTTCCCAGAAATCTACAGAATAAAGCCAAAATTCATTGGTTCAGTTCCCTTCAAGCTGTTGTAGCCTAAACTTCTGTTCTCTAGCCACGTAAATTTTATTTTTCCACTCATTTAAAGCTCATGCTATTTTTTATTCCTAATAGGTTTCCTTCTCCTTTAATTTTTTAGTGAATTCATAATAATTATTTGAGAGCAAGGTCAAGTATTATTGTCTCTCAGATACTTTACCTGACCTATTGTTACTCTAATCTTCCTTTGTCTCCTCATAAAACCTTGTTCATGCCTTATAGCTTTAATCACACAGTGCTGTAATATCTCTTTCTCTCTTTCCCTAAATATTCCTTAATATGAACTGCTACTTGAAAAATAAAGAAGATGACTTATTTATTTTTACATTCTCAACAGTTCACGTAGTCAGCACTCAATAAGTGTTGGCTGAAAAATCTGAGGATCAACTACAGCTAGTACTCAACTTATGACCATGATTGGTTCCTACAGACCATCATAACACAATTTGGTCATAAGTTGAGTAGGCTATATGTACAGTACTGTGAAATGATGTTATAAAAATCTTTAAGTCATATTTTATCATAATTTTCTTTCATTATTGTTATATATCATAATTTTCTTTGTTCATTTTATGCCATTGGTATCATCTCTACACCATTTTGTTTCTTATTTTTACATTCATCAGGTTTACATAAAACACTGCATTACCAGTACAACTGGTTTAATATTTGAAAAGACAATTTCCTCTTGGTAGACATCTTGGGAGGGGTTTGATGAAAAATATCCAAGACACAAAACAAATTGCTGTACTGAGTCTGGGATAACAGTTGAAATGGTGCACACAGAGATGGTAGTGCTGCTGGAAGCTGGTCCGCACTGTCGTACGCCCAGCTGGGCAATATTCACACTGCAAGACGCAGAGCAGTCGTGACTAGCAGTTGTGGTCGTAAAGTCGAATGGCCATAAGTTGCATAGGTCGTAAGTTGATCAATATTTGTAGTTGAAAGAGAAAGCTAAAAACAGCCCACTCTAGTCATTTTGGCACTGGAAGAGTTTAATTGTGAAATGTAGTAGAAAGATCACCAATTGGGGCTGGGGAGTTGGGGATGAGGCAAGGCTTGAGATTCTAGTCCAGTTCACTGACTATAGTCTTTTTTCCTATCTCTATATCCCAGTGTCCCCATCTATATATTAGTTCAACTGATTTCCGAAAAGATTATCAATCTCTCTCCCATGCCAAATCTAATGCTCTAGAAGTTGATTATCCTTATGGACTATATTTCTATTTCCTAGATGGATATAGAAGCTATAAAAGGGGAATGAAATACTTGGGTCGAGAAATATTTTAAATGTCAAGTTTCTGTAGTAGATGAATACTGGGAAAGATATCTAAGAGATATTTCTTTTTTATTAATTTTAATGAGGTGACATTGATCACTGAGGTACATAGATTCAGAGAAAACATCTCCAAGTCATTTCGACATTTGATTATGTTGCATACCCATGACCCAAAGTCAAATTGTCTTCTGTCACCTTCTATCTGGTTTTCTTTGTGCCCCTTCACTCCCTGCACCCACTCTTTATCTCCCCCTCCGGTAACAACCACACTCTTTTCCATGTTCCTGAGTCTCATTTTTATGTCCCACCTATGTATGGAATTATACAGTTCTTAGTTTTTTCTGATTTACTTATTTCACTCAGTATAATGTTATCAAGATCCATCCATGTGTTGTAAATCAGGGGTTGAGAACCTTTTTGGCTGAGAGGGCCGTGAACACCACATATTTTAAAACGTAATTCCATGAGAGCCATACAACAACCTATATACGTTACGCATTATCCAGTAAAAATTTGGTGTTGTCCAGGAAGACAGCTGTGATTAGCTCCAGCCACCCACAACCATGAACATGAGCCGTAGGAAATGAATGGATTATAATACATGATAATGTTTTATATTTTTAAAGTTTTTTTTTTTTTGTTAAAGATTTGTCTGAGAGACAGATGCAGCCATCAAAAGAGCCACATCTGGCTCGCGAGCCATAGGTTCTCAACCCTTGTTGTAAATGATCCAATGTCATCATTTCTTATGGCTGAGTAGTATTCCATAGTATATATGTACCACATCTTCTTTAACCAGTCATATATTGAAGGACTTTTTGAATGTTTCCATGTTTTGGCCACTGTGAACAATGCTGCAATGAACATGGGATTGCATGTGTCTTTATGTATTTTTGAGTTTTGTGGGTATATACCCAGGAGAGGGATTTATGGGTCATATAGTAGCTCTATTTTTAATTTTTTGAGGAACCACCATACTTTCTTCTATAATGGTTGTACAACTTTACATTCCTACCAACAGTGGATGACGGTTCCTTTTTCTCCACAGTCTCTGCAACACTTGTTATTACCTGTCTTATTGATAATAGCTAATCTAACAGGTGTGAGGTGATATCTCACGGTAGTTTTGATTTGCATTTCTCTAGTAACTAATGAAGATGAGCATCTTTTCATATATCTGTTGGCCATTTGTATTTCTTCCTGGGAAAAGTGTCTGTTCATGTCCTCTTCACATTTTTTATTGGATTGTTTGTTTGTTTGATATTGAGTTTTATGAGTTCTTTGTATATTTTGGATATTAGGCCCTTATCTGTGCTGTTGTTTGAATATATCAACTTCCATTTAGTTGGCTCTCTGTTTGTTTTGTTGTCAGCTTCACTTGCTGTGCAAAAGTTTCTTAGTCTGAAGTGGTTCCATTCATTGATCTTTGCTTCACTTCCCTTGCCTTTGGAGTCAAATTCATAAAGTACGCTTTATAACCAAGGTCCATGAGTTTAATACCTGTTTTCTTCTGTGTAATTTATTGTTTCTAGTCTTATATTTAGGTCTTTGATCCATTTTGAATTAATTTTAGTACAAGGGGACAAACTGTAGTCGAGTTTCATTCTTTTCCATGTGTCTTTCCAGTTTCCCCCGCACTACTTGTTGAAGAGGCTTTCTATTCTCCATTGTGTGTTGTTGGCCCCTTTATCGAAAATTATTTGACCATATATATGTGATTTTATTTCTAGGCATTCTATTCTGTTCCACTGGTCTGAGTGTCTATTTTTCTGCCAATACCATGCTGTTTTGATTATCGTGGCTCTATAATATAATTTGAAGTCAGGTATTGTAATGACCTCAGCTTTGTTGTTTTTCCTTAGGATTGCTTTGGCTATTCAGGTTTTTTTTGTTTTTGTTTTTGTTTTTTATTTCTCTGAAGTTGGAAATGGGGAGGTAGTCAGACAGACTCCTGCATGCGCCTGACCGAGATCCACCCGGCACGCCCACCAGGGGGCGATGCTCTGCCCAGGGGGCGATGCTCTGCCATCTGGGGTGTCACTCTGCCAAAATCAGAGCCATTCTAGCGCCTGAGGCA
The DNA here is from genome assembly GCF_036850995.1 of Saccopteryx leptura. Taxonomy (NCBI): domain Eukaryota; kingdom Metazoa; phylum Chordata; class Mammalia; order Chiroptera; family Emballonuridae; genus Saccopteryx; species Saccopteryx leptura. Next base: position 69,090,023 of record NC_089516.1, on the reverse strand, counting down.
GAGGCCACAGAGCCATCTTCAGTGCCCGGGCAAACTTTGCTCCAATGGAGCCTTGGCTGCGGTAGGGAAAGAGAGAGACAGAGCGGAAGGAGAGGGGGAGGGGTGGAGAAGCAGATGGGCGCTTCTCCTGTGTGCCCTGGCCGGAAATCGAACCCGGGACTCCTGCACGTCAGGCCGATGCTCTACCACTGAGCCAACCGGCCAGGGCCTATTCAGGGGTTTGTTTGTTTTTTTGTTGTTTTTTTCTGAAGCTGGAAACAGGGATAGACAGTCAGACAAACTCACGCATGCGCCCGACCGGGATCCACCCGGCACGCCCACCAGGGGCGACGCTCTGCCCACCAGGGGGCGATGCTCTGCCCCTCCGGGGCGTCGCTCTGTCCCGACCAGAGCCACTCCAGCGCCTGGGGCAGAGGCTAAGGAGCCATCCCCAGTGCCCGGGCCATCTTTGCTCCAATGGAGCCTCGGCTGCGGGAGGGGAAGAGAGAGACAGAAAGGAAGGAGAGGGGGAGGGGTGGAGAGGCAGATGGGCGCATCTCCTGTGTGCCCTGGCCAGAAATTGAACCCGGGACCTCTGCACGCCAGGCCGACACTCTACCACTGAGTCAACCGGCCAGGGCAAGGTTTTTTATAGGTCCATATAAACCTGATGATTTTTTTGTTCCATTTCTTTAAAAAATGACAGTGGATTTTTGATGGGAATTGCATTAAATTTGTATATAACTTTGGGTAATATAGTCATTTTGACTATATTTATTATTCCTATCAAAGAACAAGGAATAATTTTCCATTGCATTGTATTTTTTTTATTTCCCTTAACAATGCTTTGTAGTATTCATTATATAGGTCCTTTACATTCCTTGTTATGTTTATTCCTAGGTATTCTATTTTTATTGTTGCAACCATGAAGGGGATTATTTTTTTGAGTTCATTTTCTGATGTTTTATTGTTGGCATATAGGAAGGCAATGGACTTTTGTATATTAATTTTGTATCCTGCGACCTTACTGTGTTGGTTTATTGTTTCTGGTAGTCTTTTTGAGGAGTCTTCAGGGTTTTCTACTTATAGGATTATATATCATCTGCAAAAAGTGAAACCCTTAATTGTTCTTTCCCAATATGAATGCCTTTTATTTCTTTCTCTTGTCTGAGTGCTCTGGCTAGAACTTTCAGCACTACATTGAGTAAGAGTGGAGAGAGTGGACAACCTGTCTTGTTCCTGATTTTAGGGAAAAAAAAGCCTCAGTTTTATGCCATTTAATATGATGTTAGCAGATGGTTTATCATAAATGGCCTTTATTATGTTGAGATATTTTCCTTCTATACCCATTTTGTTGAGTGTTTTAAACATAAAATGGTGTTGTATTTTATTGAATGCCTTTTCTGCATCTATTGATAGGATCATATGATTTTTGTTCTTTGTTTTGTTGATATGGTGTATTACGTTAACCATTTTACATATTTTGAACCATCCTTGTGATTCTGAAATGAATTCCACTAAATCATGATGAATTATTTTTTAATGTGTTGTATTCGATTTGCTAGTATTTTGTTTAGTATTTTAGCATCTGTATTCATTAGAGATACTGGTTTGTAGTTTTCTTTCTTTGTGTTGTCCTTGCCAGATTTTGGTATGAAGGTTGTGTTGGCCTCATAAAATGTGTTTGGAAGTATTGCTTCTTCTTCAATTTTTTGGAAGACTTTGAGTAGAAGAGTAACCAAGTCTTTTTTAATGTTTGATAGAATTCACTAGTATAGACATCTGGCCTTGGACTTTTATTTTTTGCGGAGGTTTTTGATAGTTGTTCCTATTTCCTCCCAGCTTATGGGTCTGTTTAGGCTTTCTGCTTCTTCATGGCTCAGTCTAGGAAGATTGTATTATTATAGGAATTTACCCATTTCTTCTAGGTTGTTAAATTTGAAGGCATATAGTTTTTCATAGTATTCTACAATAATTCTTTGTATTTCTATGGTATCTGTGGTGATTTCTCCTCTTTCATTTTGGATTTTGTTTATATGAGTCCTTTCTCTTTTTTCCTTAGTGAGTCTTGCCAAGGGTTTATCAATTTTGTTGATCCTTTCAAAGAACCAGCTTTTTGTTTTATTAGTATTTCCTGAAGTGGGGGTTTTCTGATGATAAATTTTCTCATCTTTTCCGTATCTGTGAATGTTTTTATTTCTCCTTTGTATTTGAAGAATAGCTTTGATGGGTATAGTATTCTTGGCTGAAAGTTCCTCTCTTTCAGATCTTTAAATATTGGGGTTCTCTTTCTTCCAGCTTGTAGAGTTTCTGCTGAGAAATCTGTTGATAATCTAATGGGCCTTCCTTTATATGTTGTATTCTTCTTTTCCCTGACTGCCTTGAGAATTTTTTCTTTGTCATTAGTTTGTGCCAATGTCATTATGATGTGCCTTGGAGTAGGTTTATTAGGGATAAGATAACTCGGTGTTCTGTTTGCTTCTTGAATTCAAGGCTCTAATTCTTTCCACAGGCTTGGGAATTTCTTGTCAATTATTTGTTTGAATATGTTCTCTATTCCATTTTCTCTCTCTTCTCCTTCTGATATACCTATTATTCTTATGTTGCTCTTTTTGATGGAGTCAGACACTTCGTGTAGGGCTTTCTCTATTTTTTCTTAATTCGTGAGTCTGTCTCCTCTTATCTCAGTAGTGCCTCTAGTTGCCTGTCTTCTATGTCACTAATTATTCTATCTTGTCTGTTCTATTAGCTAAGCTTGTTTCCTAGTTTTTCAGTTCATCAATTGAGTTTTTCATCTCTGTTTGATTCGTTTTCATAGTTTCAATTTCCTTGATGATGTATTCTTTCTGTTAAATGAATTGTTTTTCAGCTCCCTAAATTGCCATTCTTTGCTTTTTGTATATCCCTGAGTATTTTTAAAACTTCAATTTTAAACTCTCTGTAATTTAACTCCAAGGATTACAAGCTATTGAAATTTTTTTCTACAGGTTCTTCCTCATCTGGCTGAGTTACATCTCTGTCTTTTGTATCCATGATATTTGATTTCTTTTTCATTGATGGCATTTGAGAGTAGTATTGTTAATAACACTAATAAGAGTTGATAAAAAAAGAAAAATTAAAAAAAATTAAAAATTTTTTTTGAGAAAATATAGTGAAAAAATGAAAATTCTATTGTGCTAAATAGAACAAAAACTACATAGAACGAGTGCCTGAGTTTGAAGGTGGAGTGACAAAGTGACAAAAAAATGAGGCAAGAACCCACAAAATGACACAAGGAAAAGCATTTGAATCAAGAATAAAATAGAGAGACAAGATGGCGATGGAGTAGGCGGATATACCAAATTCCACCTCCCAGAACCAATGTGAATTACAAACTAATTTAAGAATCATCATCTGGAAAAACCAACTTTGGACTAAACTAAAAGGACTCTTCAACCAAATAACACTGAAGAAGTCACACTGAGACTGGTAGGAAAAGCAGAAATGCAGAGAGGGCTTCCCAGCTCCCCGGAGTGAACGGCAGCCGAGAGAGGCTCATGTGGCAGGAAGTGAGTTTAGCAGAAAGAATAGGGTCCTGAGTCCCCAGAACAAAACCCTAGCCTGCAGCCCCAGAGTCTAGAAAAGGCTTATGGACAGTATTTAGCTGGAAACAAGTTAGGATACTGTTTGTGAGAAAGAGACTGATTTCTCAGAGCCAGGATTCTTCTTAAAGAGACTGCACAAAACACCTCTCTCACAACCACTCACCCTGGGCTCCAGGGGACAGGGAGAAAGGAGAGGACCAATGTAGCAGAAAAGATTGTAATCTAGGAGGCACAGGGAGAAACATTTTGAGAGACAGACACCCTAACCTCTGTGACGAGTCACTCCCCAAATCTGAAGTGAATATTTCCCCTGGAAACAGTAATACCAGCAAAGGGAAGCAGGACACCAGCCAAACAAGCTCTCCATTGGCACTCAGAGTAAAGTCGCTTAGAAGGAGGAAGATTTTGGGACTACAGTAGTGAGTCGTAGGGTCTAAGCTGCAGCGCCCCCATCCACACGGCTGAGGGCTCGCCAGAGGGCAGGCAGCAGTGGGACATGGAAGCATGGTTCTTTCGGCAAGGGCGGAAGCCAGCTGGCTACACTGAGGCCCAGGTATGAGCTCAGTCTTGCCCAGCTGGGAAGGAGAGAGCGTGCAAAAGTGGTCAAGCCAAACTGCAGGCCGTCTGTAATACAGCCTTAGAGGGAAGGGCAGGAGCCCTGGAAGGGGTGGAGACCCGCCCTTGAGCAAGGGCATGGGAGCACAGCCTTGCCCTGCTCAGGGAACCCAGGCTTCTGGCCTGACTTGGAAGCTGGCTTCTCCCACGAGGGTGGAGTGAAAAGCCCAAAACAGGCAGAGTCCCACTACTCAGCATGGGCACAGACCCACCCAGCCACTGGGGCTAAAGCTTGTAGCCCTCCCACAAGCAAGCTCCTCCAACAAGGGTGGGGCAAAAGCCCGGAATCAAGTGGAGACATGCAGCTGAGCAAAGGTGCTCACCCCTGCCCTCAGGCCTGAGCATAATGCCACCCACAAGGGTGGGGCAAAGGCCAAGGCCACTGGGGCTTGTACACCCAAGCACATGATTACAGCCACTCCAATAAAAGAGAGCAGGAGACCACAACAACACCCTTACCCAAAAGCCCTAGGCAGCAACAACAGAGGGAGTGGCGGGCCTACAGACAGACCACATCTAGGGAACACAGAGGACAAACCCAGTGGACTCCAGTGGACAAAAACTTCTTTTACACAGAGAGAATGAGAAGGCAGAGAAATGCAACACAAATGAATCAAGAGAAATCCCCAGAAAAGAATCTGAATGAATCAGATATAACCAAATTACTCAATGCAGAGTTTAAAATAATGATTGTTAGAATGCTCAAAGATATTAGAACAACAATAGATGGTCATTACAAACACCTAAATAAAGAGATAGCAAATATAAAAAAGGACATTGAAATAATAAAAAAGAATCAGTCAGAAATGACAAATACAATATCAGAAATGAAGAACACAATGGAAGAAATTAAAAGCAGGATGGAAGAAGCTGAGAATCAAATAAATGAGTTAGAGGAAAAAATAAGTAAAGGCACAGAAGCAGAGCCGAAAAAAGAAAAGAGACTCAAAATGTCTGAGGAAACTCTAAGAGAGCTCTGTGACAACATGAAGAGAAATAACATCCACATCATCGGGGTTCCTAAAGAATAAGAGAAAGAAGAGGGGATAGAGAATTTGTTTAATCATATCACAGTTGAAAACTTCCCTCAATTAAGGCAGGTAAACATCTCACATGTTCAAGAAGCACAGAGAACTCTAATAAAGAGAAACCCAACAAAATAAACACCAAGACACATCATAATTAAAATAACAAAGCTAAGTGATAAAGAGAAAATAATAAAAGCTGCTAGAGAAAAAAAGACTATCACCTACAAAGGAGCCCCCATAAGGATGACTTCCGACTTCTCAACAGAAACACTTGAGTCCAGAAGGGAACTGGAAGAAATATTCAAAGTAATGCAGAACAAGAGCCTACAACCGAGACTACATTATACAGCGAGGTATCATTTAAAATTGAAGAAGAAATAAAAAGCTTTCCAGACAAAAAAAAAAAGAACTCAGTGAATTCACTACAACCAAACCAAGGCTGCAAGAAATGCTAAGGGGCCTGTTGTAAACAGATCAAAGGAGAAAAAGAATAGAGCAAAAGAGGAATAGAGTTTTAAAGAATAAAATGGCAATAAAAATTAAATATCAATAAAAACCTTAAATGTAAATGAATTAAATGATCGATCAAAACACATAGAATAGCTGCATGGTTAAGAAAACAAGACCCATACATATGCTGTCTACAAAAGACACACCTTAAAACAAAAGATGCACATAGACTGAAGATAACAGGATGGAAAAAAATATTTCATGCAAATTGAAATGAAAAAAAAAGCTGGGGTAGCAATACTTATATCAGACAAAATGGACTTCAAACAAAGACTATAGTAAGAGATAAAAAAGGTCACTACATAATGATAAAGGAAGCAATCCAACAGGAAGATATAACCGTTATAAATATCTACGAACCTAATATAGGAGCACCTAAATATATAAAGCAGACTTTGGTGGATTTAAAGTGTGAGATCCACAGCAACCTTTTATTGGATTGTTTGTTTGTTTGTTGTTGAGTTTTATGAGTTCTTTGTATATTTTGGATATTAGGCCCTTATCTGAGCTGTTGTTTGAAAATATCATTTCCCATTTAGTTGGCTTTCTGTTTATTTTGTTATCAGTTTCTCTTGCTGAGCAAAAACTTCTTAGTCTGATGTAGTCCTATTCATTAATTTTTGCCTTCACTTCTCTTGCCATTGGAGTCAAACTCTAAAGAAAAAGAATGAAGCTGGGGGCATTACAATACCTGACTTCAAACTATATTACAGGGCCACGACAATCAAAACAGCATGGTATTGGCAGAAAAGTAGACACTCAGACCAATGGAACAGAATAGAAAGTCCAGAAATAAAACCACATATATATAGTCAAATAATTTTTGATAAAGGGGCCAAGAACACACAATGGAGAAAAGAAAGCCTCTTCAATAAATGGTGCTGGGAAAACTGGAAAGCCACATGCAAAAGAATGAAACTTGACTACAGTTTGTCTCCCTGTACTAAAATTAACACAACCTTTTAATAGTAGGGGATTTCAATACCCCATTGACATCACTAGATAGATCCTCAAGAAAGAATATTAACAGAGAAAGGAATTAAAGGACATACTCGATCAACTCAATTTAATAGATATCTTCAGAACCTTTCACCCTAAAGCAGCAGAATATACATTCTATTCAAGTGCTCATGGTACATTCTCTAGGATAGACCACATGTTAGGGCACAAGAGCGGTTTCAACAAATTTAAGAGGATTGAAATATTGAGCACTTTCTCTGATCACAATGCAATAAAACTAGAAATCAATCACAACAGAAAAACTGAAAAATACTCAAACACTTGGAAACTAAATAGCATGTTATTAAATAATTAATGGGTAAACAATGAGATCAAAGAAAAAATTAAAAATTTCCTAGAAACAAATGATAACAAGTATACATCAACTCAAAATTCATGAGACACAGCAAAAGCAGTCCTGAGAGGGAAGTTCATAGCATTACAGGCATACTTCAAGAAGCTAGAAAAAGCTAAAATAAACAACTTGGCCCTGCATCTAAAAGAACTAGAAAAAGAACATAAAGTATAGCCCAGAGGTAATAGAAGGAAAGAAATAATAAAGATCAGAGTGGAAATAAATGACATAGATGCTAAATAAACAATACAGAGGATCAATGAAACCAGGAGCTGGTTCTATGCAAAGGTAAAGAAGATCGATGAACCTTTAACTAGACTCACCAAGAAGAAAAACAGAGAGGACACAAATAAATAAAATTAGAAATGAGAATGAAGAAATAACAACTGACACAACAGAAATACAAAATATTGTAAGAAAATACTATGAAGAACTGTATGCCAAAAAGTAGACAACCTAGATGAAATGTACAAATTCCTTGAAACATATAGTCTTCCAAAAATTAGTCTGGATGAGTCAGAAAACCTAAACAGACCAATTACAAAAAATGAGATTGAAACAGTTATCAAAAAACTCCCAAAAAAGAAAAGTTTTGGGCCCAATGGCTTCACAAGTGAATTCTACCAAATATTCAAAGAAGATCTAACTTCTATCCTTCTCAAGCTATTTCAAAAAGTTCAAGAGGAAGGAAGACTCCCAAGCTCCTTTTATGAAGTGAGTATAATTCTGATTTCAAAACCAGGCAAAGACAACACAAAGAAAGAAAATTATAGGACAATATCCCAGATGAATTTAGATGCTAAAATCCTCAACAAGATAATAGCAAACTGGATCCAGCAATATATGAAAAAATCATACACCATGATCAAGTGGGATTTATTCTTGAGAGGCAAGGCTGGTACAATATTTGCAAATCAATCAATATGATTCATCACATAAACAAAAGGAAGGAGAAAAACCACATGAGAATTTCAAATAGATGCAGAAAAAGCATTTGATAAAATCCAGCACCCATTCATGATCCAAACTCTCTTCAAAGTGGGAATACAGGGAACATACCTCAACATGATAAAGGCCATCTATGACAAACCCACAGCCAACTCAACAACAAACAAACAAACAATCAATCCACTAAAAAAATGGGAAGAGGACATGAACAGGCACTTCTCCCAGGAAGAAATACAAATGGCAAACAGATATATAAAAAGATGCTCATCTTCATTAGTTATTAGAGAAATGCAAATCAAAACTGCAATGAGACACCACCTCACACCTGTTAGAATAGCTATTATTAACAAGACAAGTAATAGCAAATGTTGGAGAGGGTGTGGAATGGCACAAAATATTAAAATAATGCAGAACAAGAGCTTACAACCAAGACTACTTTATCCAGCAAGGCTATCGCTTAAAATTGAAGAAGAAATAAAAAGCTTTCCAGACAAAAAAACTCAAGGAATTCACTACAACCAAACCAAGGCTGCAAGAAATGCAAAGGGGCTTGTTGTAAACAGATCAAAGGAGAAAAAGAATATAGCAAAAGAGGAATAGAGTTTTAAAGAATAAAATGGCAATAAAAATTAAATATCAATAATAACCTTAAATGTAAATGGATTAAATGATCCAACCAAAAGACATAAGGTAGCTGCATGGATAAGAAAACAGGATCCATACATATGCTATCTATAAGAGACACACCTTAAAACAAAAGATGCACATAGACTGAAGATAACAGGATGGAAAAAAATATTGCATGCAAATGGAAATGAAAAAAAAGCTGTGGTAGCAATACTTTTATCAGACAAAATGGACTTTAAAACAAAGACTATACTAAGAGATAAAGAAAGTCACTACATAATGATAAAGTGAGCAATCCAACAGGAAGATATAACCGTTATAAATATCTATGCACCTAATATAGGAGCACCTAAATATATAAAGCAGACTTTGGCCCTGGCCGGTTGGCTCAGTGGTAGAGCATTGGCCTAGTGTGCAGGAGTCCTGGATTTGATTCCCGGCCAGGGCACAGAGGAGAAACGCCTATCTGCTTCTCCACCCCTCCCCCTCTCCTTCATCTCTGTCTCTCCCTTCCCCTCCTGCAGCCAAAGCTCCATTGGAGCAAAGTTGGCCTGGGTGCTGAGGATGGCTCTGTGGCCTCTGTCTCAGGCGCTAGAATGGCTCTGGTTGCAACAGAGCAATGCCCCAAACGGGCAGAGCATCGCCCCCTGGTGGGCATGCCAGGTGGATCCCGGTTGGGCGCATGTGGGAGTCTGTCTGACTGCCTTCCCATTTCCAATTTAAGAAAAAGCATATTTAAGGACATATTAGATCAACTCGATTTAACAGATATCTTAAGAACCTTTAACCCTAAAACAGCAGCTGGGCTTGACCGCTTTTGCACTTCCCCTCCTCCCCAGATGGGCAAGACTGAGCTCACACCTGGGCCCAGTGGTGGCCAGCCGGCTTCCGCCCTTGCCGACAGAACCATGCTTCCGCGTCCCACTGACGCCCGTTCTCCAGTGAGCCCTCAGCCTTGTGGGGTGTGGGTGCTGCAGCTCAGACCCTAACACTCACTACTGTAGTCCTGAAAGCTCCCTCCTTCTAAGCGACTCTGCTCTTAGTGCCACAGGAGAGCTTGTTTGACTGCTGTCCTGCTTCCCTTTGCTGGTATTGCTGTTTCCAGGGGAAATATTCACTTCAGATTTGAGGAATGACTCATCCCAGGGGTTAGGGTGGCTGTCTCCCTGTGCCTTCTAGACTACACTCTCTTCCTGCTACTCCAGTAATCTCCTCTCTCCCCATCCTCCCAAGCCCCGGATGAGTTGTTGTGAGAGAGGTTTTCTGTGTGGTCCCTTTAAGAATAATTCTGTGTCTGAGAAATCAGTCTCTTTCTCACAAACAGTATCCTGACTTGTTTCCAGCTAAATACTGTCCATATGCCTCTTCTAGGCTCTGGGGCTACAGACTGGGGCTTTGTTCCTGGGACTCAGGACCCTCCCCTCTCTGCTAAACTCACTTCCCGCCATGCGAGTCTCTTCCAGCTGCTGTTCGCTCCGGGGAGCTGGGCAGTCCTCTCCATGTTTCCGCTGTTCCACCAGTCTCAGTGTGGCTTCTTCAGTGTTCCTTGGTTGAAGATTCCTCTTAGTTTAGTCCAAAGTTGGTTTTTCCAGATGATAGTTCTTAAAATTAGTTTGTAATCCACTTTGGTTTTGGGAGGTGAATGTTGGTATGTCCGCCTACTCCAGCGCCATCTTGTCTTTCTCTACACACCTATTTCTTTATACACATATTTCTTTTCATACCCTGTACCCCATCCACATCATCATCCATACCCGTTCAAACTTTTCTTTATGATGAGCCTTCCTCTCTACTCTAGTCAGCTCATATCCCATATAATTATCAATTATTTTTATACTATTCTTACCCATCTAGTTTTTTTTTTTTTTTTTGCTATGTTTGTGTATTGGTTTTATCTCCCTGGAGTTTGTAAGCAACTTGGTTAATAGTCTGCCATATAAACTTTTCTTCATTTGTGCAATTGTGATCTCTGGTTACTTTCTTTATGGAGATAGTTGGCACAGAACTTGTGAATATATGATTTCTTTTGATAGCCTCACTCACCCTATGAAATAAATATTGATTCCCTATTTCCCAAAATGTTTATTAAGGATCTGCTACCTGCCAGGCACTGTATAGGGAAGTTACTTCTTGCCTCTTTTTACAAATGAAAAAATTGAAAAATATTGTGAAGTAAAAGAATCATTCAAGTTCACAAGGATGAGCCTGACCAGGCAGTGGCACAGAGGATAAAGTACTAAATTGGAACTCAGAGGACCCAGGTTTAAAACCCCATGGTCACTGAGTTAAGCTCGGGCTCACTGGTTTGAGCCCAAGGTTGCTGGCTTGAGTAAGGAGTCACTTGCTCTGCCGTAGCCCTTGCTCCCACATCAAAGCACGTATGAGAAAGCAATCAATGAACAACCAAGGTGCCACAATGAAACGAAGAATTGATGTTTCTCATCACTCTCTCTTCCTGTCAGTCGGTCCCTATCTGTCTCTTTCTCTCTCTCTCTCTCTCTCTCTCTCTCTCTGTCACAACAAATATTTAGGAGGGCATCAACTGTTTCCTGAATATATGTGCAACATGCCATATTTTGAAATATTAATGAAATTAATTACATTAATCATGCTTTGTTAAGTTTCAAGTGAATCATAGGACTGAATCAGGATTTCTTGGAAAGACAAGAGCCCTGCTGGTTGGGGTAGACCTGGAAAACTTTGAAGGAAAGGTGAGGTTTGACCTGAGCCTTCAAAGATAAATAAGATTTTGATCAAGAGAAAAGAGGGAGGAAGAAGTACATTGCAAGGAGAAGAAATGACAGGAACAAAATCTTCCTAAGATGTTGCAACACCAGGTTTTGATATCACTGGTTTGCACCAGCAGTAAAAAAAAAAAAAAAAAAAAAAAAAAACACCTTTGAACACAATGTGATAAATGAAAACCCAGCTGGTTTTGCAGATTGAATGAAGGTGATAAAGAGGTATAAGAGTGGGAGACTAAAGCTCTGAAATAAGTTACTGGGAGTGACAGATCTTTACAAACTGTAAATTAAAGTACAAACAGCAATGATTAAAAGTATCATTGTTGTTGTTATTCTACTGCACAGTAAATTATTTGATTTAATAATTGCTGAGTTTTATCACTGAGTGATGGTCATTTCAATAAACCAGTTAAAGACATAACCCTTGCCCAAGAAAGCCAACTAAAGAAAATATACAAACTAAAAACTCTCTTTCCTCTTATAGTGTTATGAGCTTATTAGAAGTTCAGGAAGACCTGAATCAGCAAATGGGCGCTTTAGGCACTTTTCGTCCTCACACTTAAAGTAAGCTTCTTGAAGGAAATGAGTTATGGGAAAAATAAACATTTTTATTAAGAAAAATAAATAAAGGTTTACAGAATTAGCCAGCAACACTAATTATCATCTTCCTCTTTGTCCAGCACTTTAATCTCTTCAGTGACTTGCATGGGTTCATCTTCCCTATACTCTGACTCTAAAAAATGAGGATACCTGATATTATAGTTCTATATGGAGACAGCCTTGGCTGTGAAATCAAGATTCTTAGGTTCAGATCCTAGCCCTGTCACTTCCTAATCATTAGAACTTTTACTTTTCTGAGAATAAAAAATAAATAAATAACCCTTACTTTGCAGAATTCTCATGAGTATTAAATAAAATATGTATATATAAGGCCTGGAGTGTTCCTTAAATATCAGTTGTTGTTTATTTTCCTGGCATTATACATTTTATGTTTGAGAGTTAAAGAAAATATGGACCCAAGTGAAGAAAATTCATTTAACAAATTGCAGTTGAGTTCCTCTTAAGTGTCAGACTCAGTGCTAGGAACCTGAGAAAGTGCAGTAGACAAATCAAACAACAACTTTAATTTTGTTGAGTGTATAGACCAGGGCTTTGTGACATATTTTAACTGTGTTCCTATAATATTTAATTCCTCTGAGCCTCAGTTTGCTCAGTGGGATGATAGTCATTGCCAGACAGCCTTTATCAGAAAGTTGTGAAAATCAGATTAGATAAAATACATGGAAGGATTCTTGTCAACTGTAAATTATTGTGCTGATAAAATTGTTAGTTGTGGTGATACTCTTTGATACCAAGAGTGGCTAAAAACTGTGAGTTGCTAACTGTAAACACTAAAAAGCATATTCTCAGTTTACTGAAGAGAAGGCTGGCCACACTGGACTGAATATGAGAATGTCATTAACATAAACATCTAGCTGCTGGAAGTACAGGCACTTCGTACAGCCAAGGTTGTCTGGCTAGCTATAGTAGTGAAGAGAAAACCCTTGTCTTCATGCTTACTATTCATTACTTCTTGTACTCAACTTCTACCTTCCCTTGAAGCTCATATACCCACTGCCTTTTCAACTTTTACTTCCTCTTCTAAGTCAATCTTCTCTGAATAAATGATGTGGTCAACTCATTCATATCAACATGCCAGTGACTATAAAGACTCCATGAATGACCACTTCTAAGGAAAGGGGCATTAAATTGGGCCTACGACAAAAAATAGACTACAAATGGTAGAAATGTAAAGTATATCAGTAAAGCTCAGGTTTCTCTGAAAGCATACCAGGTGGTTGAAGACTGGACCAACTACAGAAAACTTACCAGTAATAAAACCATAAAATGTCAGAGATAAAAGACTTCTCAAAGTATGTTTCTTAGAACCCTAGTCTTTTATCTATCCTTCTAGAGGTTGAAGAAGTAATGGCTGATATCCCCAGAAATTCTTTTTAGTAACCTAAAAGCATAGCTCTTTTATGAACCATTGTTAGAATTAGGGGAAGACACAGATCTGTTTATACATTCAGAGAAACCCATCTCCAAATCTCACTAGTAAGGTCCTCGGGCTGTGTTAGTTGGCAGACATGTATATTATCTTGTCTACATAGAAGAAGCACAGTTATTTGATTTTCTTTCCAGAAACCCCCTTTGAAGGAAACTGTTCTTCACTTTTTCCAGAAGGGTTTACCCCATTCATATGGTTCCTGAGAGTTACTATGTTCTTACAATGTAATCTTACTCCCTGGTAACAATTAATTGACCCAAAGAAGGGCATGTGATCCAAGCTTGGACAGTTTTTATTTGTGCTTTTGAACCAAGAGATTCCAGCCAGGTTGGCTCCTAACTTCAACTACAGAGGTATTATCAGTGGCCATATTCTCCTGTGTGGACTTAGATTGGAGAAAGTGGTCTTCATAGAGAGGAGAAGAAGAAAACATTCCAAGAGAAACAGAAATGATAGAGGGAGAGCCTGACCAGGCAGTAGCAAGGTGGATAGAGCATCAGACTGGGACACGGAGGACCCAGATTCAAACCCCTGAGGTCGTCAGCTTGAGTGCGGGCTCATCCAGCTTGAGCGGGTGCTCACCAGCTTGAGCACAAGGTCACTGGCTTGAGCGTGGGCTCATCTGGCTTGAGTGTGCGATCATAGACATGACCCCAATGTCACTGTTTTGAGCCCAAATCACTGGCTTGAAGCCCAAGGTCACTGGCTTGAGCCCAAGGTCACCAGCTTGAGCAAGGGGTCACTAGCTCTGGTGTAGCCCCCTGGTCAAGGCACATATGAAAAAGCAATCAATGGACAACTAAGGAGACTAAGGAGCCACAACGAAGAATTGATGCTTCTCATCTATCTCCTTTCCTGCCTGTCTGTCCCTATCTGTCTCTCTCTCTGTCTCTGTCTCTGTCACAAAAATAAAAATGATGGAGAGAGAAAGAGTCCTGAAAGCACAAAGTCCCTTTCTCTTTTTTTCTAGATCCCAGAAGAATTCTGGTTCTGTGAGATATCCTTATAAACTTCATTATAAATAGTTCTGTAAGCTAAATTATTCACTTTCTCTTTTTGCCTTTGTAAGCTCAACTCTATTTCAATTACTTCTAACCATAACTGCTACTTACTAAAGCCTGATACTTATCAAAGCAAAATCAAGTCATTATTGAACTTTTATCCTCACACAATCCTACCATTGTACAAGTATTTCTGTTTTTATTTATATCATTATTATGATCCTATATAAATTTTTAGTGACAACTTGTAGGGTAGATGCTATTTTCATGGTTAAGAGACAAATAGAAACTTAGGCACAAAGCAAGACAAAAACTTATCAAAAATTAATATCAGAGCTAGAACACCTATCAAGGTGATATGATTTTGGATTATTCATGAACTTTGTTGTCTTAGCCCAAGATGGGGAGCCTTGATTTTATACCAGTGATTCTTACTGATACAGATGCCATCTTAAAATAAAAACAAAACCGAAATATTTTTTTTCTAATCACCATATTGACAGAATTTATAAGCCTAAAGACACTGTTACACCATTTGAGCATATTCATTCTGAGTCTAAAGTTGATGAGGCATTCATTGCATGCAGTAGTTAAGAGAGCACAGTTTGCACAGTCAGAGATGTTTGAATCTTTTAATCTGCCCTCTGTAACTTCCAAACTGTGCAGTCTTGAGCAAGCAACTTAAACTCTGTGAATTTCAGTTCTCTCATTTATGAAATAAAAGTAAATATAGATTCTTATGAACTCATAGAGTTGTTGTTAGAATTAGATAGGGAAGGAGGGTTTCAAAAATTCTAAAATGCTGAACATATATGAACTAATTTGTAATGAAATATACATTCATTCTACTAATGTTGAAAATAATAGGCTTGGTTCTTTTTCTATTGTGAACTCTTGAGGGTGTGCCTAGCACATGGTAGTTGATGAGAAAAGTTCAGTTACTCTTTAAGAGTTTCTGGAATTTTGCTAACAAGAAAGGACCATGCATGTGATATGCCAATGCCATTTATTATTCAAGATAGTATAAAGCTATAGATCCAGTTTTCAGGGGTTCCAAACATGACCCTATTACTTACTAGTTGTAAGGCATTAGACTTGACAAGTTGTTGTATTTTCTGAGCTTTTCTTTCTTCATCTGTAAAATAAGAGTAATAACAGTACTTTTTTTCATAGTATAATTGTAAGGATTAAATGGGTTAATTTACACAAATTTGTTAGAAGAGTAAGTGAGTACAGTGTAAGTACTCTTGTCATCAAATGAGTTAATTGTGTGAAGCTCTTAAAAGGATGGCTCACACACAATAATGTGTAATAAATATAACTGTTATTATAGTCCATTGCATAGGCTGTGGTTGATAAAAGAAGTTCAACCTAGTCATTCGTACACGAGGTGTTTTTGTTTCAATCTGACCTCACAATCTAAGTGGTCTTGCAATACTATATTACCTTTGTGTCCAGATCTCTGTCCTGGTTTGCTATCTATGAAAGGGGCTGCCATTAACAACTTTTCAGACAAGTTTTTTAGACACTGACATAGCACATACAAGGCTTCTATTGGATAACAGGTGACTAAGGAATGGCAATGTTGGACAGGAGACAAAGTGGTTATTACTGATAAGTTAATATTTGATCATTGTATTTGAATCTGCTTTAGTCTTAGTTTTAAGTTGATTCAGAATGGAAAACAACCAGAATTTGTAGTCTTTGCAAACTATGATAATGTAATCAGTTTTGATCTCTTGGAAAATACTGTTTGCTTTGCTTGATGGCTTTGATAACAATACTTCATAATTTCAGTGTATACAAACTTGAATCATCTCTCTAAATAAAACAACCGATTTTTAACTGATAAATATCACATTACTATTTGTGATTCATTAGTAAAGTATAATAACTTTACTCTTTCAAAAGTAGATGAGAATGATGTCCTTTCTTTTCATTGATTTATATTTCAACTCAGATAAAATTAAAGTTTTGATGTACACAGATTGATTCATGATACTCTAAGGAATTAGCTGTTCTGGGTAAGAATGGAACTTAAAGAGGGAAGTCTTTGCTCAGGGACTTGAGAAATAAGTCATACTTCTCGGAAGGAGAGATTTATAGAGGAATACAGTAGTAAACCATTGTAAGACTCCACCTATAACACATCATCAACTCTACTCCCTTGGGACTTCACTGTTACCCATGCACAGAAGCTGCCAAGAAACTGTACTACAGAGAAATTGTCACAGTTTTTAGATATAACTAAAGTTTTCAGTTAGCTGCAAATCACATGCGTCTTTGGGGATAAGGATCACTTGTTGAAGGGGTATATAACTGAAAATTCTAGCCTTATATTTTTTCTGCATCTGAATAGCTAAATGACCTTGGCCAAGTCACTTTAGTTTCACAAGGTAAGTTCCTCTTTTGCATAACGCAGCTAATTGTGCATGTTTTCCATAACTCCAAAAGTTACTATGAAAACTGAGATATTATGTGAACCACATTTTCTAATGCAAAAGTCACTACTGTCAGGGTCTGAATCTGCAGATACACCACAGAGATAAGGTAAAGTCACCTCCTCTTTTTGCTAATCCAGAATAAACGTGAATATGGTGGCAGTCATTCACTGGTTCACTGAATCACTAGCTTTGAACTCTAGAAGGAGGCTATGCTACTTGATCTCAGGTGCATCACTTGGCCTAACTCTCATTTTCCCAGAACATTCTATTCTCCAATATCCATGGTTGACATATGTTTTCTGATTGATGGTCTTTTTCCATTCTAGCAGCTATTGATTCTCTCTATAGTACCTGGCAAAGCCAAAACAAATATGAGCCAAGATTCTTTGTATGTTGTCATCTACAAATGTGTTTTTCAGCAACAAATGCTGCCAAGGGCATTTCTAGAGTCTAATGAGATACTGCTTTTTTTGATGGGGAAAGGTGAGATGTGGGTGGGGAGAAAGAGGGGTCTTGCTGAAATGATTTCCAACTGCTGACCTCTGCTTCACATGTTTTGAAACCTTTTAAATGTACAGTTTAAACTTTGAATTCCAAATGTTATCCCTAGCACCTGACCTTGGGGTCAAATATCCTTAGGTATTTTGAAAAGTAAATAGTACTATATAGATAATACCAGTAATTAACTGTTGCCTAATGCTTGAGAGGCAGTATGACATTTTGTTTTTTGTCAAACAGAGTAGACTTCAAGTTCTAGATCTGCCTCAATATTGTCATTTTAAAAATTAAAATAATAACAAACATCCATAAGTTCCTTACTGTTGGACCGTTACAAACAATGTACATTTTGGCACATAATTCTTATTACACATTTCACTTGCCTTCTTTCATTTTTGATTTTTACAACAAATTGTCAAGAAGAAAATTATCATAATCTCCAGTTTATAAAAAAAGTAATAAAAGGTACAAACTAGAAGATTATTCAGTGGTCACATTGCACATAAATAAGAGTGGAAAGTGTTTTTTGTTTGTTTTTTATCAATTGTAACTGCAAAGCCTATAATAAAATGTCCTGCTGTGTCATAGATTCCATACTGCCTCTGCTCATCAAATGTTTGGTCTACATGTTATGGATTGACAAGCCACCTCACCAAAGCACCAGGGAGACAGCTGAAGCATAGTAATTGAGGTCAGTTGCTCTGTGAAAGAATATAGAGGTCTATAGTACTGGTACTGCCTCCTGTGAGCTGTCTGACCTTGGAAAAATTGCTGAATGTTTCTGAGTTTCAGCTTCTTCCTTTACAAAATAGAAGTAACCCCTACTCCCTTGGTTTCTTATACAAAAGTAAGTGATTATCAATGTCTTATAATACCAGCATACGGCAGTAGATTCTTAATGAATTATCGTTGTAACCGTCAAATAGCACAGGTGAGGACAAACATATCTCTTTCTCATACCACTTTTGTAATCTGCTTACATGTAACATCTTACATCTAGATTTTTTTAATGTAACATTTACAGCTCTTAGTCCCAGTTCTTATTAGAGTGTCTAGTACATAATAAGAGTGGCACGCATTTGTTGAATAAGTGAAAAATGAATGAATAGCAATGCACAAAGTGGATGATTCTGCCTGTTGGAGGAGTAAGATTTTAAATGTCATATATATATATATATGAAACTCTCCCAGTTTCATACCTATTCAGCGCAGTTCGATGTGGGCTCACACACAGATTTTTTAGGGCTCCTTAGGTAGCTAGCCCGTATAGCCTCTACAGACTCATCACTGACTGATGACCTACCAGAACGGGGTTTCTCCACCAAATTGCCGGTTTCCTTCAACTGTTTATCCCACTGAGTAATGTTATTCCTATGTGGTGGCGCTTCGTTATAAACGCGCCGATATTCACGTTGCACTTTAGTCACGGATTTGAATTTAGCAAGCCACAGCACACACTAAACTTTCCTATGTACCGTCCACATCTCGGCTGGCATGGCCATGGGCTGCTCCGCTGTATACATGGTTGTACTTCATCATCTGCGCATGCGCACATGCTGCCACATCATCCTACAGAAACTGGGAGGGTTTTCCTTTTATTTGCTGCAGATTTCACATTTCTATCATCTTTTGTTGCTTTCCTGTGACCGTTCAAAAGTGCACCATGACTTTATGGACACACTGTATATATGCCAGCTTGTGATACCTTTTAAAAGAGATAAGAATAAAGAGTTATATAATTAAGAATAATAAATCCAGAAACACTTCCTAGAGAACTCAATATTTGAGCTATATTTTGAATGATAAATTGTATTTGGTCATGAGGAAAGGGAGAAGCAAATTTTATGACCCAAAGGTAGGCAGGTCTGAAAGAGTAAGGTATGCTTAAAGGGAGCCCAGGAAATCTGATGTGAGTGCAGAGGTGGGTGGTTGACAGGAGAACAAGATGGAAGAAGGAGCTGCAGAGAGAGATTAGGGCCTAACTATGATAGATTCAAAAGCTAAGCTGTGGAACATGGGCTTGAACCTGAAGGCCAAATGTTTCAGATTAGCAGCTCATGCATTAATTCTTGTCCATAGATATGTTTATGTTTTTAGGAGATTTCACATTAAAGTCTGGAATGCTGAAAGAGCATTTTTGCCTGACAAAATACAGTTGAAGTTGAGTGATGGCTGTTCGCTTTCAATAAAGCATGTGTTCTTTAGCTGGCCACAGGCTCCACTACCATACCCTTTGGTCTCTGTAATACTAGGTCATGTTCTCTCACAGTTTTGTCACTTAGGAGGAATTTGTGTTTGAAATCCCTGGCATAAGGAATTGAAAGTTATTGAGCAAAGGAGTAATGCTATCAGTTATCTTTTTAAGAAAAAAAATCCAATAATTTTGATTCTGGTAAAGATAGCCTACAGGAGGGTGTTAAGAGGAGAAGTTAAGGCTGAAGCTGTGGAAAAGAATAAAATGAGATGGAGGCTCCAATGCTGAGCAGCAGGAAAAAAGTTTGAGAATGGAAAGTAGTCCTTTATTATCTTCTATGTGAAGAAAACAACAAACACCCACAAATCATAAGAGGGAAGAACCCTGAGGATTTATTTATAAGCCTCACTCTTCATTTTAAGCTGAACTAAAATGTAGTTATTTAAATGATTCTACACTCTCCATTCTAGACTGTGAATGAGCTCCCCAAACACAGAGTCCACATTGTTTTATTCATCAGTAAAATACACAGTGCCTAGCACAGAGCCTACAAATAATAAATGCTCAGTAAATACTCCTTAAAAGTATGAGCTACAGTTATTCTCTATTTTACCCATACCTGGATAAAAGTTTTACTATATCATTAAGCATGTTGAAACTGAAGGGGTTTTTGCAAACCCCCAAAGCTAAACCTACAATTTAGAAATAGAATTTTAAATCTGAGAAAATGGAACTCATCCATTTGTTAAACAGATATATATTGAAAAATGAGCAGGTGCCACACCAGGCTAAGTCCTAAGGATTTGATAATGAAAAATAAATTAACATGGCCTCTGCCCTCAGAGACAAATTTACAGTCAGTGAGGACACATATTAAATAATTAAATAAACAATTAATGTTAATTGTATTTGTGAGAAGTCCTCCAAGTGAAAAATACTGGGTACTGTTAAAATATATTAAAAAGTAGGTTTATGAAGAAGTTTCACTGGCCTACGTGGTTCAGAAAGTCTTTGTGAAAGTGCTGTATGCATAAACAATTAAATTATTGAAGCAAAGGATGAACCACTGTTTTAGGTGCAAAAAAAGAGCATATGCAAAAGAAGGAAGGAGGGACTACCTGGCACTTAAGGAACTTTGAGTAAAACCTAGTTTGAGCTTGAGTGGAGCTCAGAAAACAGGAGGAAAGTGGTATGTGACATGAAATCAGAGAGATGCCAGATCATGCAGTGTCTGATTAAAGAGGAGGGCATTTATAGTAAGAGCAATGGGAGGCCAAAAACAGAATTTAAGTAGTAGAATGATATGAACAAATTCAATTTTTAAAAAGGAGCCCTGTACAGATACATACATATACTGACAATAAGTTATTAACAAAGGATTAAAGACAAGTAAGAGGAAAAAGAAAGCCTCTTCAAGATGGTGTTGAAACAATAAGACATCTATATACAAAAGAAATAGATATCCATATACAAAAATTAATTCAAAATAGATCATAGACCTAAATGTAAAACTGAAACTACTCATCTTTCAGTGAAAAATACAGGCTTTTAAAACACAGTTTGTGATTTTGGATTAGAAAAACATTTTTTTTTATATCTGACACAATACAAAAATGAACAAATTGATAAATTGGACTTTAATCAGAATTAAGGTTTTTCTGCTCTAAAGATATTAATGAAATTATATATACATAACACAGTATTATAGAGAACAGAACAGCAAATTCTGGAGGGAAGGAGAAAAGGCATTGGAGGGAGGGGGCATGGGGTGGTCAAGGGGAATAAGGGGATGGAGGGAGATATATTCGGTGGGACACTTGAATCTATGTAAACACAAATCAAAATCATATGTAAAAAATAAAATAAGTGAAGGATGTCATGTAAGATATAAAAAAAAAAGATACCGGAGCCTGACCAGGTGGTGACACAGTCGACAGAGCATCAGCCTGGGATGCTGAAGATCCAGTTCAAAACCCTGAGAATTCAGACTTGAATGTGCACTATTCTGGCTTGAGCACAGGCTCACCAGCTTGAGTATAGGGTCATTGGTTTGATCATGGGATCATAGACATGACCCCTGATCACTGGCTTGAGCTTAAGGTTGCTGGCTTGAGCAAAGGGTCAATTACTCTGCTGTAGACCTCTGGTCAAGGCACATATGAGAAAGCAATCAGTGAACAACTAAGGGGACTAAGGAGCCACAATGAAGAATTGATGCTTCTCATCTCTTTCCCTTTCCTCTGTCTGTACCAATCTGTCCCTCTCTCTCTCTGCCTCTCTCACTAAAAAATACATAAATAAATAAATAAATAAATAAATAAATAAATAAATAAATAAGATACCAGTAAGACAATGAAGCTAAACTACAAACTGTGAAAAATATTGGTGCATCATATTTCTGATAATAGTCTTGTACTCAAAATGCATGAATAACAAAAACTCTCTATTAAATGCAAGCAGCTCACTTCAATAATTACATAAAAATTTTGAGCAAAATCTTTGTCAAAGAAAATATACAAATAACAAAAATCACATGGAAAATGTTCTACATCATTATTTATTGGATAAATGAAAATTTAATGAGAAATGTCTATACATCAAATTTAAATGCTAACCTTAAAAAGACCTATTAGAGAAATACAAATTGAAACCACAATGAGGTATTACATCACATTTGTCATGATGACTATCATAAATAAATCAACAAACAAGAAGTGTCGTCAGGATGTGGAGAAAAAGGACCCTCCTGCACTGTTGGTGCAACTGCAGATTGGTGTAACCACTGCAGAAAGCAATATAGAGTTTCCTCAAACAATATAAAATGGGAATGCTTTATGATCCAGTGATTTCACTTCTAGAAATGTATCTGAAGAAACACAAAACATTGATTTGAAAGAATATACGCACTCTTATGTCCATTGCATTATTATATATACAATAACTAAGATTTGGAAGCAGCCCAAGTGTCCATTAGTAGATGAGGGGATAAAAAAGCTGTGGTATATTTACACAATGGAATACTAGTTGACTGTGAGAAAGAAAGAAATCCTACCTTTTGTGACAGCATGGATGGACCAGGAGACTATTATGCTAAGTGAAATAAACCAGACAGAGAAAGACAAATACCATATGATTTCATTTATATGTGGAATCTAATAAACAAAATAAACTCAGAAATAAAATAGAAATGATTATAATTACATAAAACAGACTGACAGCTATCAGAGGGGAAGTGAGATGGGGGGCTGAGTGAAAAATATCAACAAATTAAGAAAATAAAAAATCATAGCACTGGCCAGATAGCTCAACTGGTTGGTGTCATCTGGATATGACAAATTTGTGAGTTCAATCCTTAGTTAGAGCACATATAAGAATCAACCAAGTGGAACAACAGATCAATGTCTCTCTCTCAAATTAACCAATTAGTAACATTTTAAAAAGAAAAAACTCATGGGCATAGACAACATTATGGTGATTACCAGAGGGAAAGGGGATGGGAGAAGGCAGAAAAGAATATGGGTAGGACAAATGGTGATGAAAAAGACTTGATTTTGTGTGGTGAACACAGTAGAATATACAGATGGTGTATTATAGAATTGTACAACTTAAACCTATACAATTTTATTAACAAATGTCACCCCAATAAATTAAAAATAAATAATGCCTGACCTGTGGTGGTGCAGTGGATAAAGCTTTGACCTGGAATGCTGAGGTCGCTTTCAGAACCCTGCACTTGTCTAGTCAAGGTACATATGGGAGTGGATGCTTCCTGCTCCTCCCCCCTTTCTTTCTCTCTCTCACACTCTTTCTCCTCTCTAAAATGAATAAATTAATTCATTAAAAATAAATAAATAAATAAAAAGACTGACCATACAAAGTGTTGGTGAGAATGTGTCGGAATTGCTTGTGGGAATGAAAAATAGTACAACCAGTTCGGTAGTTTCTTTTTTTCTTTTTTTTTTTTTTTGTATTTTTTTCTGAAGATAGAAGCAGGGAGACTGTCAGACAGCTGGCATGCCCACCAGGGTCCGATGCTTTGCCAAGTGGGCATCGCTCCATTGCAGCCATATCTGTTCTAGCGCCTGAGGTGGAGTCCATGGAGCCGTCCTCAGTGCCCGCACCAACCTTGTTCCAGTGGAGCCTTGGCTGCAGGAGGGGAAGAGAGAGATAAAGAGGAAGGAAAGAGAGAAGGGTGGAGAAGCAGGTGCATGCTTCTCCTGTGTGCCCTGGCTGGGAGTTGAAACCAGAACTTCCACACGTGGGCTGATGCTCTACCGCTGAGCCAACTGGCCAGGGAAATTTGGTAGTTTCTTTTTTTGTGACAGAGACAGAGAGAGTGACAGAGAGAGGAATAGACTGGAAGGGAGAGAGATGAGAAGCATCAATTCTTTGTTGCAGCACCTTAGTTTCTCAGTGATTGCTTTCTCATATGTGCCTTGACCCGGGGGCTACAGCAGACCAAGTGACCTCTTGCTCTAGCCAGAGACCCTGGGTTTAAGCTGGTGAGCCTTGCTCAAACCAGATGAGCCCACGCCTAAACAGGCGACCTCGGGGTTTTGAAACTGGGGCCTCTGCGTCCCAGTCCGACACTCTATCCACTGTGCCACTGCCCGGTCAGGCAGCAATTTGGTAGTTTCTTAAGAAAGTAAATATACACTTACTCTTTAACCCACCCATTCTACTACTAAATATATTGACAAGAGAAATGAGAGCATATGTCTACACAAAAATGTATAGTTAAATTTTTATAGCAGCTTTATTGATAATAACCCAAACATTTTAAAGAACATAAGTGTCATCAAGAAGCAAATAGAGCCCTGGCCGGTCGGCTCAGTGGTAGAGCGTCGGCCTGGCACGCAGAAGTCCCGGGTTCAATTCCCGGCCAGGGCACACAGGAGAAGTGCCCATCTGCTTCTCCACTCCTCCCCCTCTCCTTCCTCTCTGTCTCTCTCTTCCCCTCCCTCAGCCGAGGCTCCATTGGAGCAAAGATGGCCCGGGCGCTGGGGATGGCTCCTTGGCCTCTGCC
Organism: Saccopteryx leptura; assembly: GCF_036850995.1. NCBI lineage: Eukaryota > Metazoa > Chordata > Mammalia > Chiroptera > Emballonuridae > Saccopteryx > Saccopteryx leptura. Next base: position 69,065,421 of record NC_089516.1, on the reverse strand, counting down.
CCAGGCACTAGAGTGGCTCTGGTCACAACAGAGCAATGCCCCGGAGGGGCAGAGCATCGCCCCCTGGTGGGCAGAGCATCGCCCCCTGGTGGGCGTGACAGGTGGATCCCGGTAGGGCGCATGCGGAAGTCTGTCTGACTGTCTCTCTCCCCGTTTCTAGCTTCAGAAAAATAGAAAAAAAAAAGAAGCAAATAGAGTCTTGATCAGATAGTGGCAAAGTGGATACAGCATTGGCCTGGGACACAGAGGACCCAGGTTCAAAATCCTGAGTTCACTGGCTTGAGCATAGGCTCATCTGGCTTGAGCGCAGGCTCTCCTGGCCTGAGCACAGGGTCGCTGGCTTGAGCATGGGATCATAGACATGATCCTATGGTCATTTGCTTGAGCCCAAAGGTCACTGGCTTGAAGCACAAGGTCTCTGGCTTGAGTCCAAGGTTGCTGGCTTGAGCAAGATTTCCCTTGCTCTGCTGTAGCCCCTGGCTCAAGGGCTCAAGGCACATATAAAAAAGCAATCAATGAACAACTTATGTGCTGCAACAAAGAATTGATGCTTCTCATTTCTCTCCCTTCTTGCCTGTCTGTCGTTGACCCTTTCTCTGTCTCTCTAAGCTTAAAAAAAAAGAAAGAAGGAAAGAAAAGAAAGAAGCAAACAGATAAACAAGCTGTGGTACATTCATAAAATAGAATGCTACTTACTATTTAAAAAGAACAAACTACTGGCACACATAAGAGCTCAGATAGATAACAAGGCTATTAGGTTGAGTGAAAGATACCAAACCCCCGCCAAAAAATGGTGATGGTTTTATTGATATGAATCTTTGGAAAATGAAAACCAATCTACAGTGACAAAAAAAATAGACCCTGGATTGCCAGAAGGAGACTGTGAAGAACATGGAGAGAAGTAAAAAGGGGCAAAAAAAAAAAAAAAAGATACTTATGGGGTGAGGGGTATTTTCACTGTGTTGATGGGGTGATGCTTTTATGAGTGTGTGTATATATCAAAAGTTATCCATTTGTACAACTTTAAATATGTGTAGTTTATTGTGTCTCAAAAAATACTTTAAAAGTGTTTTTAATCCCTCTGGAATAGAAAGACTAGAAATAAATCGACATTAGTACAGTCAATGTGATCGTTACCAAGTAAGCTAAGACAATACAATGGAGCAAAACAGTCTTATCTCTTTTATTTGAAAATTTAAAAAAATTTTATCTTTTATTTATTTTAGATTTTATTTATTACTTTTAGAGAGGAGAGAAAGGGAGATCGACAGAGAGAGAGAGAGAGAGAGAAGGTGGGGAGGAACAAGAAAGATCAACTCCCATATGCATTTTGACCAAGCAAGCACAGGGTTTTGAACCAGCAACCTCAGCATTCCAGGTTGATGCTTTATTATTGCGCCCGCACAGGCCAGGCTGAAGTTTTATTTAGAAAATTAAATTAAATGGGATGACATTGATCAATATGAATACATAAGTTTTATGTAAACATCTCCATAGCATTTAAAACTGTTAGTTGTGTTGTGTGCCCATCACCCAAGGTCAAATAATTAAATGATGCTGGAACAAGTGTATATTTATATGCCCCCCAAATAAATTTGAGCACAAATCTTGCATGCATCACAAAATTAACTCAAAGTAAATCACAAACCTAAATAGAAAATGCAAAACTATAAAAGTCATAGAAGACAACATAAGAGAAACCTAGATGGCCTTGGGTGTGTTGATGACTTTTTAGATAGAACACCAAAGGCATGATCCAGAAAAGAAAGAATTAGTAAACTAGGCTTCATTAAAATTAAAAACTTCTGCTCTGGAAAAGACAATGCCAAGTGAATGATAAGACAAGCCACAGACTGGGAGAAAATATTTGCAAAAGACACATCAATAAAGAACTGCTATCCAAAATATTCAAAGAACTCTAAAAACTCAACAATAAGAAAATAAACAACCTGATTTAAAAAAAAAATGGGCCGAAGACCATGACAGACACCTCATCAAAGAAGATTTGCATATGGCAAATAAGTATATGAGAAGATGTTGCACATCATGTCATTAGGGAAATATAAATGTTAAAAATGTAATACTACTACCAGAACAGCCAAAATATGAAATACCACCACCTAATGCTGGTGAGATGTAGAGCAGCCAGAACTCTCACTTATTGCTGGGGGGAAAGCAAAATGGTAAAGTCACTGTGGACAATAATTTGGAGGTTTCTTACAAAAATAAAAATACTCTTACCACAGTACAGCAATTAAGCTTCGTGGCATTTCAAACCAAAGGAGTTGAAAACTTAGTACATTCAGATTTTAAAAACTGTACATGATGTTTATAGCAGCTTTATTAATAGCTGCCCAAACTCAGAAGCAATCAAGATGTCCATCAGTAGATGAATGGATAAACAAATTGTGCTAGAGAAAATGAAGTAGTCTTGATTACTAAAAAGCAATGAGCTATCAAGTCATGAAAAGGTGTGGAGGAAACTTAAAAGTTGTGCATATTAGAAATGAAAGAAGCAAATCTGAAAGGGTACATTTTGTATGATTCCAACTATATGGTGTTCTGGAAAAGGTAAAATTGTGGAAACAGTAAAATGGTTAGCGGTTTCTAGGGGTTTAAGGGGATAAAGAAATAAAACTCACAGGACTTAGAGAATGTCCACTATTACCCAAAGGTTAGCTCACCTTAGCTTTACAGAGCAAGGAGCTAAGGAAAATTCCATTTGCAAAATCCCCTTGAAATTGCAAAGGAAGCCCATGGTAAAAACTTACCCTCAGCTTGAAAGTCTTGAGAGGACATCCTTGGTTACTTACTTGCTAAAAATAAATGCAAAGATGATAAAGGAGAAGAAGAAGAAAAATAGTAGGGACAAGCACATAATTTACATAATATTCTTCAACAGTGCTTCTTGATTTTAAAACAATGGCAGGAGAATAAGATTTAAGATGGAAGATCAGTATTCTAAATTCAAAATCAAGTATATGCTTCTATTATGTTTACAGTAGTTAGTCTTTCCTGTCCATAGTCTAAATGTTGATAGCATCACCTTTAAGAATAAAAGGTAATAAAGTAATCTTTCAGATCAGGATGTTTTCTTATTTACAAAGTTGTTCCATATATGATGTTCATTAATTATTTCATCAGTCTTTTGAGATAATGTATCATTGGCCATCATTTTCTGATGAGAAAACTGTGAAAACAATTTTTGTGCTGTGGAAGCAACATGAACTTTGGAATAATTCAGACCTGGATTTGAATGTCTGTTTGTCATTCATTCCACAATAATTGCAATAATTCAGATTATTTATTTCTCATCTTTTTAAAAAGGCTTTATTGCATATAACTCATAACCCTCCTCACCCTGTCCATGGGTTATTTTTCTACCAGTAGCAACCCCTTCCATACCCACCCTCTACTGCAGGGGTCTCAAACTCAACTCAGCATGTGGACTGCAGAGCAAGATCACAGCCATTCGGCAGGCCGCACTAGGTCTACAAAAGGCAACTGTTACGCAACACTTTTCAGTGTCACAAAACGACCAGAAACTGTAGTTTGCATCACAACTGCTGTTAACTAAGCTAATATCTAGCTAGGATGCTAGAGAAATGAAAAATACAAGTAAGCCCCTAGGCTTACTTAATTTTATCCAAAATATTTTGAACTTCGTGGATTAGTCTGCGGGCCGCACAAAATTGTTCGGCGGGCCGCATGTGGCCCGCGGGCCACGCGTTTGAGACCCCTGCTCTACTGGGTGTAAATAAGAAGAAAATTCAAATGTCCAAGTGTTAGAAAAACCATGTGGTGCAGCCTCTGTCTCCCCCTCTCCCCATTTCACAGAGCAAGGAACTGAAGCTGAGGGATAGGAAGATTGTCACTTTGTAGACAAGCAGTTCTCTTATTAGACCTATGTTATTTCCATTCTACTTCCTGCCAGACCAGCTGACTCAATTACTTGAAAGCAACCTTAGTTAAAAGCTTTGGTGGAACTAGAGGTTCCACTTATTCAAACAGGTTTTCAAAATAACTGCGTTTCAATTACATATTCCTGTTTCCCAGCTAGAGTCAGCCCAGATTCAAAGGTCTAAGGAATTTAAAAGCTCCTGGGGAAGGGGGGCACAAGATCCCTGTTGACAGAAAGGGAACCTCCTTTTTCATACATCTATTCTCCCATTGCCTCTGCTAGTTCATTCCTACCTACCTCTCCATCTTTACACAGGGACTAAGGGACCTCCTCCACAGAAGAGCAAATTGCAGGATCTAGGTCCCCTTCCATTCCTGACTGTCCACTAAGAAGAAGAAAAGCAGTCTTATGTAGATTCTAGTCTTTGAATAGTGCACTTTGCAAACTTTAAATATACAAAGGCAACTTGGAAAAAGAAGTGCTTGTATGTAAGCAAACGTCTGCAAAATCCTGGACAAAATCGAGGTCCCTGTGCACATGACATGTTTCTGGTGTTTGTGTGTTTGCCTGCTTGTCTGGTTGATTTTTCCTTTGTACATCTAGATAAGTGAGAAGTGTGTGGTTAGAGGCAATTCCAGACAGGGGAAAAAAAAGAAGAAAAAGTGGTCGAAATGACCTCTGGTTCCCAGGAAGAAAGTTCCTAGAGTGACTGGTACCGTGCCAAGAAGCCCAATCTACTTCTCTGGAGAAATCTGAAAGCTTTCAACAAGTATTTGCTGGCTCGTCTATAGCTTGTCTGCAGTTTGTGGAAGACCTTCCCTTCCACACTTCTCAGTCTGCCTTGAATCTAGTCCCTAGCCTAGGGAGCGGATATTCCTATTGCCCCTCCCACACTTGCACACTGCCGTTTTGAGATTGGACTTCGGAACCAAATCTGTTAAGTGTTGGCCTCTGAGAACTCCGCTAGCCCTGTCCTCAAAATAAAGCTCCGGGTAGAAGCTTCAGCCCTGGCGCCTAAAATCTGCTCCGGGAATGCAGGAGGTATTCCAGAAGCTGCTAGGGTCTTCCTAGGAAGAGCGGATCCTCTCCTGCTTTCACCCACGCTGCGCCAGCATTTGTTTCTACAGAGCCACTCGGCATTAATGCGAGGGGAGGGGAGGGAAGGGGAGGGGAGAGGAGGGGAGCGGAGGAGGGGGGAAAGGGGAGGAGTGGGGAGGGGAGGAGAAAGGAGGAGAGGGGAGGGGAGGGGAGGGGAGGGGAGGGGGGAGGGGAGGAAGGGGAGGAGGGGAAGGGAAGGGAGGAAAGGGGAGGGAGGAAGGAAGGAGGTGGTAAGGGAAGGAGGCCGGCCTGGCGGGGGCGGGACCCGACTCGCAAACTGTTGCATTTGCTCTCCTCGTCCCAGAGCCCCCTCTGAGATCGCAGAGAGCCAACGTGCTGCAGAGCCCGAGGGTCCCAAGCAAGCCTGGAGGCAGAGGAGACAGTAGAGGAAAAGTGACTACGCTAGCCGCTCCAGTGCAGGACAGGAGCCAAAGGGACGCCCCGCGTCAGCCCCAGCTGGGCTCTGGCGACTGCCGAAGCCTGTTGCAGCAAGGCGGCTTCGAAGCCGCCGCCCCGGAGCTCCCCTTTCCTCTTCGGTGAAGTTTTTAAAAGCCACAAGACACTCGGAGGAAGCGACGAAAGTACAGGGTAGGACTGACGGCTGCCTTTGTCCTTCTCCCCTCGACCCCGTCGCCCCCTTCTGGGGCTCCTCTCTTGCTGCTGCCTCTACCCGCTCCCCTCTGCCCAGCCTCCCCGACCTCCCCCTCACTCCAGCCGGCCCGGCGGGCCAGCCTGAGTTTGCAGAGAGGTAACTAACTCCCTTTGGCCGCGAGCAGAGGAGCCAGTCCTGTCCTGCAGAGACGGCTCTGGGGAGCTGGGCGATCTCGGAGAAGCTTCAGCACTGCAGCTGGGACCTAGCTGGGCAGGCTGCGCGCGCGGTGAGCCCCCAGGTTCTCCCACTCCCTCTCCTGCACGCCCCTTCCCCCGCCGCTTCCGCGGACCAAAGATCAAACGATGAAAAGGCAACCAGGTCTTCAATAGGCAAAAACAAACAAACAGAAAAAAAAACTCCATTTGAACCCGAACAAAACCAAAGAAAAACAATAACCTGGTTCCTATTTGCACCTGTTTCAGTGGGCACAATCTGGAAAACGCAGTTCTCTCTCTCTCTCTCTCTCTTTAAAGATTTGAGCATCTTTTGAATCTACCCTTCAAGTGTTCAGGAACAGACTGTGAGCCTAGCAGGACAGATCTTGTCCAATGCATGTTTTTCTTTGCACAAGACTTTGAGACTGTCAGAGAGATTTCGTGTGTCTATTCCTGCAAGTTTCTATCCTCAGAGCTTCCCGCCGGTGGGCAGCTAGCTGCAGTGACTGCCGCATCACAGCCTGTTGAACTCTGCTCAGCAAGAGAAGGGAAAACGGGGTAAAGGGTTAGGTGGAAGATTCAACCAAGCTCAAGGATGGAGGTCCAGTTAGGACTGGGGAGGCTCTACCCACGGCCACCATCCAAGACCTATCGAGGAGCTTTCCAGAATCTGTTCCAGAGCGTGCGCGAAGTGATCCAGACTCCGGGCCCCCGGCACCCAGAGGCCGTGAGCTCAGCACCTCCGGGAGCCCGTTTGCAGCAGCAGCATGAGACCAGTCCCCGGCAGCAGCAGCAGGGTGAGGATGAATCTCCCCAAACCCAGAGCAGGGGCCCTACAGGCTACCTGGCCCTGGTGGAAGAACAGCAGCCTTCACAACCGCCGACAGCCCCAGAGGGCCATCCGGAGAGTGGCTGCATCCCAGAGCAGGTTACCCCCTCGGCCGCCGGCAAGGGGCTGCAGCAGCAGCTGCCAGCACCCCCGAACGAGGATGACTCAGCTGCCCCATCCACGTTGTCCCTGCTGGGCCCCACTTTCCCGGGCTTAAGCAGCTGCTCCGCTGATCTTAAGGACATCCTGAGCGAGGCTGGCACCATGCAACTCCTGCAGGAGCAGCAGCAGCAGCAGCGACAGCAGCAGCAGGACGTGGTATCTGAGGGCAGCAGCAGCAGCGGGAGAGTGAGAGACACCGCTGGGGTTCCAACCTCCTCCAAGGATAGTTACGTAGGGGGCAGTTCTGCCATCTCGGACAGCGCCAAGGAGTTGTGTAAGGCAGTGTCAGTGTCCATGGGCTTGGGTGTGGAAGCGTTGGAACATCTGAGTTCCGGGGAACAGCTTCGAGGGGATTGCATGTACGCTCCGCTCCTGGGAGGTCCACCCTCCGTGCGTCCCACTCCTTGCACCCAGCTGGTCGAATGCAAAGGCTCTCTGCTGGATGACGGCCCGGGCAAGGGCAGCGAAGAGACTTCTGAGTATTCCCCTTTCAAGGCAGGTTACCCTAAAGGGCTAGAGGGCGAAAGCCTGGGTTGCCCTGACAGCGGTGAAACAGGAGTCTCCGGAACACTTGAGCTGCCATCCACCCTGTCTCTGTACAAGCCTGGAGCACTGGAAGAGACAGTGGCTTATCAGAGTCGCGACTACTACAACTTTCCTCTATCCCTGACCGGGCCGCCGCCCCCTCCGCCGCCTCCCCACCCTCAGGCTCGAATCAAACTGGAGAACTCGGTGGACTATGGCAGCGCCTGGGGAGCGTCCGCGGCGCAATGCCGCTATGGGGACCTGGCCAGCCTGCACGGCGGGGCTGCGGTGGGCCCTAGCTCAGGCTCCCCCTCGGCCGCTGCCTCCTCTTCCTGGCACACTCTCTTTACAGCCGAAGAAAGCCAGCTGTATGGGCCTTGTGGCGGCGGCGGCGCTGGAGGCAGCACTGCCGAGGTAGGAGCTTTAGCCCCCTATGGCTACACTCGGCCACCTCAGGCGCTGTCGGGCCAAGAAAGTGACTTCCCACCGTCTGACGTGTGGTATCCCGGCAGTGTCGTGAGCAGAGTGCCCTATTCAAGTCCCAGTTATGTCAAAAGCGAGATGAGCCCTTGGATGGAGAGCTACTCTGGATCTTACGGGGACGTGCGGTAAGTTTTTCCATTTAGAAATTGTCTTTTAGCTTTGAATCAGTCTGTGTTCTAGTGTGTATTTGCAATCCGCTTGAACACGACCGCTGGCAGAGCCGCAGAGGGTTCCCATACAAAAGGCCGCTCTAAATCCAAGCTTGACCTGGACTCCATACCTACCTAAGATTTGACCATAGTGCTCAGAACCCTCACTGTGCTCCGCAATAATTGCCACTGAAAAAAACCCTAGGTGCTGGCTCCTGCCTGACCACATTCCTTGACAGCTCTGCACTCCCAGCCTCCTGAAATCCTTGCTGCCTCCCAAGGGCTCCAAACTTAAATCCAATTGCAAGGGCCCAGTCGAAAATAAAGTCCTTAAAACCCCCCACTCCTTTTTCTCCTCCACTCCACCAAATCTCTGAACATGGACAAAATATGGACAATTTCTCCTATTAGGGTCTGTTACAGTTGGCCCTCCAGCCTGTGGCTGGTCTTGGCAGGCTAGAGGCCCAAGTTTTTCTCAGCCCGCCTCCTTCAAAAAGATAAAATGGAGTGTTGGATTAGGGAAAAAGGTGGTCTCTGAGTTTTAAGGGCCCGTGGTGTGAAGTAGGGGTGACGTTTCTTCTCTGGCAAACTCGGAGGACTTGCCCTAGGATTGGAGGCCAGCGCCGAGAGTCCAACCAGGCAAGATCAGAGAGCAGGCAAAGGTAGGGGAAAAACCAAAGGAAGACTTTCTTAGTGAACACTGGGAAGGCTTTTCCTTCACACGTTAACTATGTTGGATGTAATTACTTGGGTTATTGCTTTGTTTGTTTTTTGTAAAGTGTTTATTTTTTCCCCTGTGGATTATAAGAGATCCACAGTCCTCTAGTTTAGTTTTGCATTATATTTATAAAGAGGAGAATGTTCTTTTAATGAAGAAGTTAACCAGACTTCAGTGTAATTTATAAAAGTGTTAGGAAAAGTTTTAAAAGATTTCCTGCTATTCTACTGTGCTCAGAAAGTTGCTTTTGGAAGGGAGGAGTAAGGCTGTTCAACATATTCCTTCATTTTAAGGACATTTTCGAACATGAGCTGTTTACTCTTAACAAACAGAATAAGAACTATTAGGGACCTATGAGCTATTATACTCTGTAAAAGTTTTATTTAAAAAATGAGAAAAGTGGCAGTCATTTACATCTTGCTTATTAAAAATTCTTCCATACCACACTTGTTCATCTTGCAGACAGTGTTGATGATTTTTTTCTCAGCAAACTGAGATAGTACTTTAACTCAGTGAGAGAGGGAATATATTGACTGGGGAACTGACTTCAGAGGTTTGTGGCGTGCTGATGTCCCCATAGACTTGTGTATTGTTTTGCGTTTCTATACTTGTGACTATATCTGTGTTACTTTTATCTTCCGAAAAGTTCTCTATTAGCATAAGCACCTTTGGCAACTTAAATTGAACAATTTGCTTCCTTTCACTGATTCATCTATTCTTGGAAGATTGATAGCATAGTGTTAGAAAAGAGAGAAGAGGATAGGACTTCATAAAATATTTTCTGGGCTACTGAATAAACAGCTTATTACCAGGCTTTACATTCTATTAGGGGTTTTAATGTTTGGCTTACAGGATTTTTAAAGGTTCATTTATAGAGTCAAAGTTTTTTCCAGTTAATTTAGAGGGATTTTGTTTGTTTTTTGTGAGTTGGTTATACTGTGTGATAAAAGGTCTTTTTCATTTTAGAAGAACAGATTTACTTGGTCAGGTTAACTTTTTTTTTTTTTTTGGAGGGCTGTCACTAGTCAACGAAGCCCTCTTCTGTGAACTTTTCTGGTGGGGGAGATGTCAAAGGTGTTTTTGTATGCCCCCTCCAACTAATTCAGTTACCTGGGAGGAAATGAAGGATTGATTCCATGTATCTTTTAAGGACTGGGTATCTTCCAATAAATAACTTGAAATTATCAGGAAGTGGTTATCAAGAGCAAAACGTTCATACTATCAGGTGTGGAGTAAGATAGGTAGTTTTATCCCAGGTCTTAATAGAAAAACTTCTTTATTAGAAAGACCTGATTAAATTAATGACATGACCTAGTGAGAGTTTTGCAGTTCCAAGGAAATTGGAAGATTATTGAATCTTTTCTGGTTTCTGATTGCTACACTGGTTATGGGACACTAATGAAAGGGAAAACTGTGTTCTGCCTTGTGGGCTGACAAAGAATTTTCATTTCTAAAATACAGAAAATACTTGAGTCAGTTTTTTGAAATACCAATTTCATCAGAACGCAACCAACCCCAATCTAAATATAGACATTTTCTTACTTCTATTTTTCTTCCCCTCACTTTGTAGAGGCAGGCTTTGGTGAAAGACACGGGATTTTTTTTTAAAGCCAAACCCAGAGCTTCTACCTTCTCTGTATTATGTGCTAAGTTTAAGTTAAAAATCTCAAAATTCTAGAGGTCTCCAATAAACTATTGGATTTTTCCTTTTTCAAAAAATGTGTTGTGTGTTCAAACACATTAGCTAATTGTAAGGGTAGGAATTTTTTTAAGCTTCAGTAACTTCTGGAATAACTCTATTTTTACATATCTGCAATGTTTCTGGAGAGAGAAGAGAGCTGAAGGTGGTCTTTATTTTCTTACATAATTTACCATGTGGTTTAAACAGAGGATCATAAAAAGTAATGGGGCTTGTGTGCAACCCTGATGATATTTTATGGAGCTGTCTTCTTTCAGAGATCAAACAAGACCACAACTTTGTTAATTGATCACCGCCCAATTTGACAAAAGTAGGGCCTTTTATATTCTGGCAAATAACACAAGAATATGACAAATATTTATTCTTAGGAGTTAAGGCCTAGGGCAACCTGTTCAGGAATTAGAGTTAGGGTTTAGATAAATTATCCAGAAAATTTAAATTTTCTCTTAGTATTTGGTTCTGGTCATCATAATAACTAGTATTTTAGTAGTAGTGCTTTGAGATTAGTAAGTTCTTTCTCTATTACTTATTCTGAAATAAGTCATTTTATTAACTCCCTTTTCCTGTCCCCTCCCCCCCCCCCCCCCCCAGTTATCAAGCAACTTTTTAATGATTATCTTTCGCGGAGCAGTTTGTCTGTTTTGTAAAGCAGAATTTTGATTTGGGATCAAGATAGACTGACAGTCTCTGTCCATAGGCCTTGAAGATAAATATTTTGAGAGGGAAAAATCCTTTCTCCATGATCAGAAAATTGCTGATGAATTCTCTTTGGGTACCAATTATCAGAACCTGAGGACCAAATCTCCACATTGTCTGATACCCCATTTTTAAATATGTGCAAGATATAGGAATGGAAGGATCCTTTTGGCTGTCTACAGAGAATCTGTCTCAGCTTGGCCAAAGGTTAATTAACATCATTGAGAGATATTTTCGAAGAAATTTACAGTCTTCCAATTGCAAGGTTACTTTGTGGTGCTTTCTTGCCAGTGCTAATTTTACTTCATCAGACTTACATTCTTTCAGCTGTAAATTTTATATTATATATTGAATTTGCTGACACATTTAATTTTCTTTTTAACTATTTTCCCTCCCCGTAGTAATTTTCTCAGCTGGTATACATATACGCATTTCAAACAAAATTATTTAACCTCTTTACTCTTACTTCTACTATGGTTGCTCTTGGTGGAGTTAGGAGCATGGACGATTTTATTATTATGCTTTTTTTCATGGTGTTAACAAGATCACGGGTTTCATTCAGAACTCTGCTCAAAAGAGAGCTTAAATCTGGCTGGGTGTAAAAAGTAAGAGGTTTATTTTATACCCAAACCTGAAATTGTGGTTCTGAAAAACAAAAACAAACAAACAAAAAACACACCAAGTTTTGTAAAATTTGTAGGAGAGGGAGAAGGAAATCTCTCTCCAACCCTTATTTCCACCATTTTCTCTTTGTTTGCAGCTTCAAGTGCTGCCTGTCCCTTTCTTTCCTTCTCTTCGTTTCATGCTTTTGACATTGAAATATAGATTCTTCTTCTTACCTTTCAAGATAGTTTTTCTAGTTACTCTTATGAAATGCTCCTAAAGATTTTTTTTTTTAATTTAAAGAATAGCAAATCAGATCAACCCCAACTCTGCTCTTTTAAGACTGGATGACTTGAGGGGATAGCAAAATGAATAGCTGGGATTTATTTTTATCTTGAAGTTAGAACCTGTTTCAACAGTTGCTGAGGGAGCTGAACTAGATGGTTTGAAGACCTACAGTTTATTAAGTATTTTGCTGGCTACTGTCTCTGTCTCTCTCTTGATCTTTGTTTCTCAGTGTCTACTGGTCATTTTGGCAACCTTTTCTCAAAGCCTGAGAAGAACGGGACCCTTTCTTCCTTATAACAGCTCTGCCTGGCTCAGATCACTATAGCACTTTCACAAGTAGCAATGAATGTGCATATGAGGGCGCTTGCTAAAAGTGCCTGGCTGGGTTTTTACACAGATCTAAATTAATCATTTGAAAACAAAGGAAGATATTAAAAGAAATTATTCTACCTCAGACTTCCCTTGCCAGCATTCTATCAAGTTCTGAGATGTTGAATTCAGAGTAAGTTATCTTCATCCTAAACTAACAAAGCTAACTTTTTCCATACAGTTGTATACAGGTAACCAGCTTTTATTGGTAATCACAGCATACTGAAGAGAATTATGAAACATTATATTTATCTTTTCTTATTTATTTTAAAATAATTTCTTAATTTTTTAATTACAGTTGACATACAATATTATATTAGTTTCAGGTGTACAACCCAATGATTAGTCATTATATAATTTACTAAGTGAACATCCTGATAAGTCTCATATCCATCTTACACCATACGTACGTAGTTATTGGAATATTACTGACTACATTTTTTATGCTGTACCTCACATACTCATAACTATTCTGCAACAATCAATTTTTACTTCTTAATCACTTCACCTTTTTCACCCATTCTCCCAACCCCACTCCCATCTAGAAAACTCATATTTATGTTGCACTTTTTTCAAAGAAAAGACTCAGTATCTTCCAATTTATTCACTAGCACTCATATAGATTAGAGCTGGCCAGGAGTTGCTTAGTGAACACCTCTTTGTTAGTTGAAGGAGAAATATTTGCATTTTGTATAACATTTGTTTACCGTGTGGGAAAACTCTGTAGAGCAGCACTTCCAGCGTTTTTCTCAAAGGTTCCCACCTAACACATGTGTTAGATTGTTGTTCAGTAAGGGCTAGTTTCAGTGCATACAGCATAGAGATGATAAACTGAATTATGCACAGTTCCTTGCACATTCATGGATGCCACCCCTTCTTTCTCTGACTGTAGGCTCTTCTAGAGAAGCTTACAGCTCCAAAGTGCTGATTACTTGAAAATACTGTCAATTTAAAACATGTAGTACTTAAGTTTTATTTTTTAATAACAGCTTTATTGAGATATGATTTACAATGTATGTCATCCAACCATTTAAATAATACTGTTCAGTGATTTTTAGTATATTCAGAGTTGAATGACCATCAGTACAGTCATTTTTAGAACATTTTAATCACTTAACCGTCAACCTCTCCTCCTCCAACTCTGAGCAATTATCAACCACCAACCTATTTTCAGTCTCTATGGATTTGCTTATTTTAATATTTAATATAAATGGCATTATATTAGGTGGTCTTTTGTGACTAGCTCTTTCATGAAGAATAACATTTTCAGTGTTCATCCACATTGAAACAGATATAAGTACTTAATTCTTTTTAATAACAAAATAATGTCTTATTATATGGATGCACTATAGTTCATCTACCCATTCATCAATTGATATACATTTGAGTTGTTTCTACCTTTTGGCTATTATACTACTGCTATAAATAGTCATCTACAGTTATTTTTTTTTAACAAATATTTTCAGTTCCTTTGGGTACATACCTAGGAATGGAGTTTCTGGGTCATATGATAACTCTGTTTAACCTTTTGAGGAACTACCAAACTGTTTTCAAAAATAGCTGCACCATTTTACAATCCCATCAGCAATATATGAAGGTTCCTATTTCTCCACATCCTGTCAATACTTGTCTGTTTTTTTTTTATTATAACTATACTTGTCGGTGTGATATGCTATCTCAAAGTGGTTTTGATTTGTATATCCTTCTTATGTTGTTCATTGTCAGTGTTTAGAAATATAATTGATTTATGTATAATCACCTTGTAGCCTGCAACCTTGCTGACAGTACTTGAGTTTTGAACACCTCTGGGACTTAAGAGGCAGAAGGATTTTGCTGCTGTGCTAAAAGTTAAGACATGCTTTGTTTTGTACTGTGTGAAAAGACTGCTTAAGGCAGTGGTTCTCAAACATTTTAAAGTCGGGGTGCATTAAAAATCCTACAAATAATTGTAGAAGCACTAAATACAAATTTCTGAGAAATATGTTATAATAATTAAGTCAAATATTAAAGAAAAAAAAGTCCAAGCATGCTTTTATGGTAATTAAATGAAATAAATATGACAAAATTAAATTTATTCTGGCATTAAAAAAATTTTTATGTTACATTTTTGAGTTATGCTTTTTAGAATTTGTAAAAAAAGAGGGGTTAAAAAATTAAAAAACTACAAAAAAGTTATCTTTATATATATATAGATACATTCTTAGTAAGATTTAGTAAATTCAGCAGATCCTGGTGCAAATGTGTTAAGTTTTTCATTCTTGTGTTTATGAGAGACATGAGCCTGATGTGTCCTAGTGATTTCTTCTATGTTTGGGCATATATTTGAAAGGCAAACTTTCATTTCCCCATCAATACATTGAAGAATTCCTCTCTTTTTGCTCTTCATTGTGTTGAGTGCAGTAAACCCCCACCATGCATATCATCTTAACTTGACAGCAAACAAAGGATAGAAGAAACTTGCCTCCAGTCTTTCTGGGAAACATGGTGGGCAGTGTAAACAATCCAGCACCACAGTTTAACAGCCTTTTGCAACCTAATCAGGCAAGTGAAGTGGGGGTGGTGGGCAGACTGTCAGCTTATAGCCAATTCCCCACACCTCTGTCCCCAAAAATTTAAATTCCAAAAACCCTGTTGGTTTTTTGGTCCCAAACAAGGCACATATTTCTCTGGAATACCATAGGGCGCACCAGGAAATCTTCTAGGGTGCACCAGTGCACCCTGGCACACACTTTGAGAACCACTGGCCTAAGGAAACTGCTCAGTTTTCCTCAGCTATGAATTAAAATTGGTAATGACAACCCCTTCTTAGGTGAACAGAAGAGCATCTCTAAAATTTTCATGTCTTTAGAGAATAGTAAGAAAGAAACCTAATAACATTTATGCAGTCAACAGTCTTAATTTTAAGAAGAATTGGAAACTATCAGCAAAGGAATGAAGAATAATTATTTTTATACAGAAAATTGACACAAAGAGATAAGAAATGTAAACTAGGCTAAAGAAATCACTAGTTATGCTTGGCTTATATTTAGGTTTATGTGAACAGCTGGAGTCATAATTTTGTTTTTATATGTTGTCCTTTGGATAAAGTAAATGCCACCACTCCTTATGGTGTGTATTTCTAGATGGGGAAATGGTTCATTTATTTCATATAGTTTGGGCTTCTTTTCGGAAATTCACACCATAACCATGAAGCAGAGATAAAATTCACCTAAAAAGGAAATGAATTCTGGCCTCATTAATACTCTAAACTAAGGATATACCTAATCAGCTACAACTGATGATGGTAAGTGAACTGTAAACCACTGAACAAAATGTCGACTGTGACCTAGCTGTCTTCAGAGATGACCCTAATAAAGTTATTTTTAAAAATGTATCCAGAAATCTACTATTTTTATTAAGATTGCTATATGCCTATCTATGTGTTAGGAGGAGATCGGGGTAAAGGGGACATGATTCAAGAAGAATCTTGAGCTTATAGCTATTATTTAAAAAATAAAAACAGAATGGAAACACTTTTCTGTCAGTACAATAAGATGCTGGGTTGTATGGTGGGATGTATTGAAATGGATCAAAGTAGGCTGAAGTGGTTAGCAATATTACCTGTGTCTGTCTCTTATCTTTTCTGGATTAAGTAAGGACATAATTAAACTCAAGCAATTGACTGTTGGTCTTGATGGATATTTCAAAAACTGGAGGGTGGTACCCTGGGAAAGACAACAAAGAAAGAACTCAGCTAAAGGGTTGAAATCTATTTCTTCTATTTTAACAGTGCAGCCAAATCAAGTTAGTTACTACTTTCTTCTTCAGTTAATTTAGTTATATCTTGGCCCTTTTTGGAAACATGCTTTGATGTCTTTGACTATAAATATTTATAATATATGAAGAAGTAATTGAATTAAGAAAATTAATGGTCTAAGTTTGGCTTGAGAAGCAATGTAGATGTCCAGTGTGGTGGTCAGATCAAGATTTACTAATTTGGCCCTGGTTGGTTGGTTCAGCAGTAGAGCATTGGCTTGGACTGTGGAAGTCCTGGGTTTGATTCCAGTCAGAGCACACAGGAGAAGTGACCATTTGCTTCTCCACCCTTGCCCCTCCCCATCTCTCTCTCTCTCTCTCTCTCTCTCTCGCTCTCGCTCTTGCTCTCGCTCTTGCTCTCCTGCAGCCATGGCTCAAATGGTTTGAGCAAATTAGCCCCATACGCTGAGGATGGCTCCATGGCCTTGCCTTAGGCACTGAAATAGCTCTGTTGCTGACTAACGGAACAGCGGTCCCTAATGAACAGCACATCAGCCCCATACCAGACTTGTTGTGTGGATCCTGGTTGGGGTGTGTGCAAGAGTCTTCTCTCTGCCTGCCTACCCGCCTCCCCACCTCTCACTTCATAAAAAAATTATTATTCTGTGTTCTCAAAGTTTCATTTGAATATGGTGGCTTGCTTTGAGGTTCTGTATAAATGGAATTTCAGGTTGTTGGTTAAGTGACTAGAGTGAGAAGACAAGTATTGGAGTAAGGGGAGTAAGAAGCACATGAAAACTTTTTAAAATAAGGGCTTTGCTAAATTATTAATAGATGGTGTCGTTTTTTGAATTGGAGTACCCCTTAATCATAGGTTCTGTTTTCTGCAGGTTGAATTAACTTCTTTGCTTTACGGAACTGTAGTCCCACTATGTGGCCACTAGGGGGACTTCAAATGTCCTGCCACAGAATTTTCCAGAGAATGTTTGGCCTCCTTTGGTAGATTCAACACATCATAGGTTAACTTGAGCCAGAACCATGTAGTACCAGGCAATAAACAAACTACAGTAGTACTTACTATTTTTTCTGGGCTGTTCTTTCCCAAAATGCAGAACATTTTTATTAATACCGTTTGACTCCTTGATATTGTTTCCAAATGTGGTACAGGGAACAGTAATATTGGACAGATTCCAGTAGCACTTTACAGTTTACAGAGAAGTTTCATATTATGTTATTGAATTTAATTCTCATTTCTACTTTATACAAGTAGTCTGGTTTCAAGGTATTATAATACTCTTCATACTAATATAATGTTGTTATTCCCATTGTAAATTTTATGTTCAGAGAACATAGTTAACGTGTCTCAAATCAAACACTTCAAAGTGGCAGAGCTGAGATTTCAGCCCCACTCTTTCTTCCTTAAATCAAGTGTCCTTCTTTCTTTTATCACACTTCCCTTTCACCTCATAGATTAAAACTTATTATCAACGATAGAAACTGGTGATGTTCTTAAGACTTCTGTATCTCTTATTCACTAACCAAACTGATAGACTGGGTTGTATGGAAGTTCTGGGCAGCATTAACTTTGCCATCTTACTTTATAGACTGTACTCTTTCAACAAATATTTATTGGGCACTTATTATATGCCAAATTTTATCCTAGGCACCAGTGACACAACAATGAACAAAGCAGACAAAAAGTTCTCCCTTTGTAGAATGTACAGTTTAGTGAGAGGAGGCATGTAACAATAGATATATCAAAGTGATAAGTGTCATGAAGAGTAATTTAGCACAGTTTTGGGTGATACAGATTGATAATGTGGTGGACCATTTTTTATTTTTTGGTAAGGGAATGCCTTACTGAAAAGGTGATATTTGAACAGAGACCTGAAGAAAATAAGAAAGTGAACCATAGAGATATATGGGGTTTGAATAGTCCAGATACAGGGAACCACAAGTACAAAAATCCTGAGGAAGGACCAAATTTAGTGTAATAAATTACATAAAGCAGAGAGGCCTTTAAGGCTGGTTTAAGTAAATAGAGAAGGATAAGAGATGAGATAAGCATTAATGAAGGGCATCACAAGTTTTTGTTAGAATTCTTTTTTCCCCATTGGAAAGTTTTGAGCAGAGGACTGATGTGATCGAAAATATTTTAGTAGGATTCTTCTTCATATCATATACTGCTGTTTTACTTTGTTAAACATTTGTTTGTTTACGTATTGTCTGTGTGGAGAAGAGGCTGTAGAAGCAAGAGGAAAGCAAGGAGATAAGCCTGCTGCAGTAACCCTGGTGAGAGATTATGGTGGCGTAGACCAGGGTGGTCTTGCTGGAGGAGATGAGAAATGGCTGGATTCTGGATGTGTTTTGATAGTAGAGGTGAGAGCATTTATTTACTAACAGTAAATATTCATTGTGAGCAAAAGAGAGGAATCAAGACAGATTGTCAAATTTGGATGTGAGCAATTTGAAAAATGTGATTAGCTTTACTGAGATGGTGAAGATTGGAAGATTGTAGGCAGAGCAAATATGTATGTGGATGGTTATAAATCAAGAGGTTTGGGTATTTGGATGAATAAAGTTGGAGTTATCTGGTGAACATACTGATAACTTATTCTTAGTTTTCACACAGTGCTTTCAATCTTCCTGATTTTCAAGATGATTAGAGATCACCGAGGCCTTTGGTACCCTCTTCCCTCTCCCTTTATACTTTATAGAGGCCTTGAGAAGGGTATCATCTTGTCCATGGTAAAACAAGTTGGTAACAGAACTAGAGCACAAATTCAGTTCTCCTGGATTCCAACTTGCTGTTTCTTTTCTTAATGTTATACTGAGGCCTCACTTGGGAAAGAGTGGGTCTCTTCTTGTGCAAACCTTTAACCAGGAAATTAAACTAAATAATGAATAAAAGAACTGGAACAGCACACAATTGGCTGTTGCCTCTAATCAAACCATAATATTCATAATATTATTATTATGTTTTTACTAAACCATATATGAAAATAAATTATCCATGAAAAACATAGTAAGCAGATCAAAGCTAAAACCTACTGAGAATCTTAACAGAAATGGCCTGAGATTGTAGAATATTAGAGTTCATGGAACCTGGTAAACCATCTTGTCTAGTTAGAGTGTTCTATGGATGAGGTCCTATGGATGAGGTGCCTGAGACACAGAGGTAGAAAGGAAGTTGACCAAAGTCACAAAGAAAGCTAGCATCTTTTAGTCAGAGCCTGTGTTTAGTTATCTGTTGCTTCCTTGAAAAAAGTCTATGTTGGAAAAGTGATTCCTCACTCAAAACAAATAATTATAATAGCAATAATAATGATAGCATTTACTGGTTGCCAAATTTTGTTGCCTTACATGGATGAACTCATTCAGTTCTTATAACAACTTTGGTAAATAGGTAACCCAGAGAGGTTAAATAATGTGCTTAAAGGTCACACATCTAGGAAGTAGCAGAGTTTGTGTGCATATCCAGGAAGTATGGCTTGTAACTAGGAGGTTCTAACCACTCTATATACCAGTAGTTTTTTTTTTTCAACTTAGCCAACTGTTTACCTCTACTATCCTAAAAGACTAGTGACAGGGGGTGACCTCATTATGTATTTCCCCTATTTTAGTCTATTGATCCTCACCAAATAGCTAAATTCCTGGGGAATTAAAGTTGGGGTGGAGTGACGCAAAAGGTGTAGTAGAAAAGTTTGATCATTTATAATATGTAATGAAAAGCAAAACTATAGAAATTATTGAAAAAAGGCCTAGAGATCCTAAGGTGGATTGAAAATATCAAGGCTCACTGCAAACCTGGGCAATCTGATGCCTGCTTAAATAGGAAAGCTACCAAGGTAAGAAAAATGGAATAACTTATTGTACTTTTTAGAGTTGGAACTCTTTTATTTGTTTTACATATGTTAATTCATTCAATCCTCAAATAACTCCCTGAGTTAGGTACTGTTGTTATCCCCATGTCACTGGTGAGGAAGCGGGCACAAAATCATTTCATAACATTCCTATGGTTACAGAACAAGTGGAAGAGCATATATTAGAATATAGGCAGTCCAGATCCATAACATATTCTTTTCCACAGCATTTAAGAAAAGGGGTGCTATGCTCCTATTACATATTTTTTAATACAAAAACATTGAGCCTGAACTTCAAACACTGGGCAACTTTTATCCTTAAAACACAGCAGCTTCTTTTAAGATCTCTTAGGAGGAAAGGTGCTTACCTAAGGTTCCATGGTGAGTAATTAGCAGAACCAGAGCTTGAATTTGAGACTCCAGACAGGCCACTGCATCCTATCACTCTGGCTTCCTTCTCACACTGACTTGTCTCTCTTTATTCCTCCTTCTGTATCACACTAATCTCTAACCTTTTTTAAAAATTAACTTTTGGCCTGGCCAGTTGACTCAGTGGTAGAGTGTAGGCCTGGTGTGTGGAAGTTTCGGGATCAATTCCCGGTCAGGGCACACAGGAGAAGCGCCCATCTGCTTCTGCACCCCTCCCCCTTTCCTTCCTCTCTGTCTCTCTCTTCCCCTCCCGCAGCCAAGGCTCCATTGGAGCAAAGTTGGCCCGGGTGCTGAGAATGGCTCCATGGCCTCCACCTCAGGTGCTAGAATGGCTCCCACCACAGTGTAGCAATGCCCCAGATGGGCAGAGCATCACCCCCTGGTGGGCATGCTGGGTGGCCCAGTCAGGTGCATGCGGGAGTCTGTCTGACTGCCTTTCCACTTCTAACTTTGGAAAAATACAAAAAAAAAAACAATTAATTTCATCATCAATGAGATTGGACAGATAATCAGAAGAATGATCAGAAAATATTTTCTTCCAGATATTGGACAAATGAAAAAAAAAAGTCAGGAAAAAAATCAGTCTATGGGATTTGCCCTAAATATAAAAGGGAGCTTCCCAGTACAACAAAATGCTACCTCTGTCCTTCAAGGCCCAAGTTGATTTTTCAGAGTCCCATACATAGGAGGTCATGAATGTGGTTGTCAGATGACATTTTTTGTTACTCTGGAAATGGAAGCAGGCTACTGTGAAAGTGCTTCTCTCTAGAATTTTTTTTAAAGAAGATGCAGTCTTACCACTCACACAAACAACTATGTAGGCATTTCTTTTGAAACTTGGCAGTACATAAAAAAAGTATCTTTCCAAACTTGTCATATTGGACCACCTCTCTGAAGCACTGTTCAACCCTTGATTAGGTGAAGAAGTTGAATAAACTGAGAACTGGGAGTAAGATGGAAACCCTGATGCCTGGGTGAGAAAGATTCCAAAACATGTTTTGAGTCTGTTTACTTCTTCCATTTCATCTTTGTTTAAAAATACAAAGGATAGCAAGTATGGAGTGTGTAGGAGTCTCCTATTGTTTACTTGAAAAACCTGTTTGATCAGCTTTTTAAATAAAAAGACCAAATTAGACTGAGATATTTTAGTCACCAACTACCTAATAATACATAGACCAAAAATTGTAACCATACTCCTATTTTCAGTTGACATGTCATTTGGTTTGGACATTTGCTGAGGTGTTGGATTGACTTCAAATATAGCAGGTCAAATGTGGAATTCAGTATGGTGGGCTCTTCTCTGGGAATATCTCTCTTTCAGATTCAAAATTTTCCATCAGAGATTATCCCACAATGTCCTGGAAAAGCTGCTATTAAAGGCTTTGGGAGTTGGAGTAGTGAAACGATATGTTGTTTCCCAAAGCCTTCTCAGTCATTGCCTCTACTTGAATTCAGATCCTCATTACCTCTTGCCTGGATTAGTGAAGTGGGCTCATGCCTCTAGTCCTCTCTGTTGCTCACTGATTCATATTGTAATTGTTATACCCTATTAACCTTTTCAAAGTTCAGCTTCAATATTGTTACTACCCTCCTTTAAATATTTATTAGTCTGTAAGCTCCTTGAGGGTTGGAAACATGTCTAATTTATCTCTCTATTCTCAATGTTTAGAACAGAGGAAGCCTTCCTAAATAGTTATTTATACATGTTTGAAATTGCAGTTCTTCACCACTTGCTAAATTATTTAAGTCTGCTGTTCTGTGCTTTTTATGGACTGGGTTATTTTTCCAACCTCAATCATTTAATTCCCTTATGAAAATCTTAAACACCAACAAAAAAGATCTAGTTTCTGTCACCTTAAACTATCTCTACTCCTTTGTTCTCTAAACTTGTTATTTTCCTCATTATTCCTTTGACTTTGAAGGCTATCCCAATTTTTTTTTTTTTTGTATTTTTCCGAAGCTGGAAACGGGGAGGCAGTCAGACAGACTCCTGCATGCGCCCGACGGGGATCCACCCAGCATGCTCACCAGGGGGTGATGCTCTGCCCATCTTGGGGCATCTCTCTGCCGCCATCAGAGCCATTCTAGCACCTGAGGCAGAGACCACAGAGCCATCCTCAGCGCCCGGGAAAACCTCGCTCCAGTGGAGCCTTGGCTGCGGGAGGGGGAGCGAGAGACAGAGAGGAAGGAGAGGGGGAGGGGTGGAGAAGCAGATGGGCGCTTCTGCTGTGTGCCCCAGGCCAGGAATCGAACCCGGGACTCCCGCACGCCAGGCCGACACTCTACCACTGAGCAAACCGGCCAAGGCCTATCCCAATTTTAATAATATCTATTCTAAGGTTGGTTCTAATACCACCTTGTGCAAGATGAAATTTCCTATTCCTCTAACCCAGTGGTCCCCAACCCCCAGGCCGCAGACCGGTACCCGTCCACAGAGAAAGAATAAATAACTTACATTATATCCGTTTTATTTATTTTTAAATCTGAACAGTGTTTTATTTTTAAAAAATGACCAGATTCCCTCTGTTACATCTGTCTAAGACTCACTCTTGACACTTGTCTCGGTCACGAGATACATTTATCCATCCCATCATAAAGGCCGGTCCGTGAAAATATTTTCTGACATTAAACTGGTCCATGACCTAAAAAAGGTTGGGACCACTGCTCTAACCCATTGAGAAGTGATGTATATGGCATGATGATTTCTCCATGACATGATATGGTTGTAAGAATGTAAGTTTGTTTCCTCATCTGCGAAGTAGGGCAAGAAATCTATCTTACATACAGATTTTTGGGACTGAGGATCAGATTATATGATGGATGTTAGGAACAAGTTAAAAGTCAGTATTTAATCTCTTTTATGTTTAATATGGTACTAAGTTCATCAAATTATAATTATTTGTGTGCATGTCTTATATGTCCTAAATTGTATTCTCTTTAGGGTAAATATCATTTAGTGAATATCTTTTTGTAAGATATACAAAATAACATAGCTTAGAGCTTGGCACATAGTAGGTATTTAATCAATATTTCTTTATTAAGTGAGTCTAGTCAACAGTATTAAGTGACTGCCAAAACCAACTGAGTTCTATTATTAGAAAATTGGGATTCAGTATAAAAGAAGTGGCAGTCTTGCTGTGTTGAATTGTGGTCAGAGCACATTTGCAGCATGGTATTCAATCCCAGTATTCATGGGGCATCTCCTCTTAGAAAGCATGGAGAAGCTGAGATGTTGGGTTGGGTATGAGAAGGGTGGCAGAGAGCAGTGGACATAAATATTGTCTCATTATGTCTGAAGGACTGTCGTTGAATAAAGGAGTTAAATATTTTTTCTGTAGAACTCCAAAGGGCAAAATCAATGAGAACAGATTGCAGTTCAGTAAAAGGAAAGCATTTTCTTAGAGTGCTTGCACCTACATCAGAAGTTGCCAATATGGGCTAGATAAGTTTGTTTGTGTGTATGTGCATGCATGGATATGTGTCAAATCAGTTTATAACATTAAACCTAAAAACATCAGATTTCCAGTTTGGGGAATGAATATCCTTCATTACTGGGCCTAAATTCCTGCACGGCAATAACAGCAGTTGCCTCTCACATAAATGGGGAATGCATTTCCTCTTTGCTCAGACACCAGCTACCTTAAATTATTTGCTTGACTCTTTTAGGCATTTGAATTTACCATCCTAGTCAGATCAGAGGCCTAAGCAAATCTTACTACAGGGGTTTTTGTACCTCATATAGGAAAACTAAAGGAAAATACAAGGAACCCTGAAATGAGATCCAACTGTGTGACTTTGAGTAAGTAACTTGACCTCTCTGAGCCTCAACTTCTTTATTTATGGGCTGTTCTACTCACAGTGTAATGTGGAGTAAATAAAACAACTTAGATATATGGCCTGCCACTTAGTAGATGATGAAATATTTATTAATAATAGTCTTAATGAATAATAAATTATCTTATTCATCACACCCTTTCTGTCCATGTCACTATCATATATAAGTAGTAAATTCACCCTCATTGAAGGCATTTAAGAAGAAGTTAGACCTATTAGGAACCATGTATATAGGGCAGAGGTTTGGAGTCAAGGTTAAGTGATTTCCACAGTTGCTTCTTAATAATTCAAAAACATATAAATAAATCAAAAATGTCTATTGGATGATTTTTAGGTGTACCTTGCAGAGTTAGGGATTTTTAATAAACAACGAAGAGGCTGAGGGCTCTTGTGAAAGAAGTTGGGGTCAGAGCTAAAGTATAATGTGTTGAGGTTCAGGCATAGACTTTGACATCTGACAGATTTTGGTTAAAATCCTGGCTCTGACAATTACTAACTGCATATTCTGGACCACTTATTCTTTCTTAGTTTCAGTTTCCTTGTTTTTTTAAAAAATTATGTATTGATTTTAAGAGAGAAATGGGGTAGAAGCAGGAAGCATCAACTCATAGTAGTTGCTTCCAGTATGTGCCTTGACCAGGCAAGCCCAGGGTTTTGAACTGGCAACCTCAGCATTTCAGGTTGATGCTTTATCTACTATGCCACCACAGGTAAGGCACTCTCCTCATGTTTAAAATGAAAATACTAATTTTCCCTCATCAGGTTTATATGAGGATAAGTGAGAAAATAAATGAAAAACATCTTGACAAGTGCCTGACCCAGAATAAAAGCTTCATAAATGGTACTTATTATTACTATCATTGTTATTATTAGACCAGACATGCTAACCTTGAGAAAACGCACAGCTAGACTCAGAATGAAGTATGTGGGTCTTTCCCTAGGTCACTGCTGCCCGTTTCTCCTCTCCACAGAGCTCCAAGTCTCCCAAATGCTTTGGCTGGAATGTAAGTGTGAGGTCATTGAAGATAACAGGGAGCGTGATTTACTTTGGTAATGCAAGTTATTAAGTTACTTCCCTTAGCCCAGCTGAAATCTTTTACTAGTTGATGCTTGTTTCAAAGTACAAGACTGAGCTGGTCTGAGAAGAGAGGTGAGTGAGAAGACACCTCCTCTTAGCCAGAGGTCATGATCCTCTACAGGGAACAGAATGACCCAGTCCAAAGTCTGGGCCCTTAGTGAGTTTGGAGCCTCTACTTTTAAACTAGTCACTCCATTGTACACATCTCTCCCCTTCCCCCACAGAATAACTGGACAGGAATTTCTTTGAATCCTTCCATGGAAGGAACCATCCCCCTTCTCATCCTTGTGCTCCGCACAGCTGGCAAAAGGCAGACATCAGAACAAAACAAGCCTCTTATCCACAGAGAGAGGGAGCTTAACAACAGTGCTGAATTGCTTGGGAACCTCATGTTAACAAAGTATCTTTCTGATCACCTCTCAACATCCAAATAGACTAAAACATTTTTTTTTACTTTGCCTTAGAGAAGCTCCTTGGTTGAGTATATTTAAAGATCTGCTGAGTCATTGAAGAGCAGGCTGGCAGATTTCAAGAGGCAAGGACTATACCCTATGGGGGAGTAAGTAGAAAGGTGACATCTATATGGCTTTCTCCCATGAAGATTTAAAATGTGACCCACTGCTAGCCCCCAGGACAAAAATAGCATTTATTAGGGCTTCTTATTCTATGACTTTTTGTTTCCTTCTCAGTTTATAAAAGAGTAAGGGTGAGAGGGAAGGGGCACTCCTACCAGTGTGTCAGCTGTCTGGAATTGTAATGCTTCTGCTGCTGTTGGTGGCTTAGTAGCATGCAAGTGTCAGCTAATGTATACATTTTTCTGTTTCTTTTTCAGTTTCTGTTCAATGGCATTTTTACCATGGCACATGCCAGTTGCTGGAAAGTGATATATATTTGTTTATATTGTATTCTTCAGTGCACTAATAAATTTATTAGTGCAAAAATTAGCAGTTAGCAAGTGTTCATTTTGGGGCTTCATATTGTGGCTTCGTTCTTATTTAGAAAAATTAAATTTAATAGGTGACCTTTATCAATAAGAGTACATAGATTTCAGGTAAACATTTCTATAGCATTTTAACTGTTCCTTGTGTTGTGTGCCCATCACCCAAAGTCAGGTCATTTTTCATCCCTGTATATTTGTCCCTCTTTACTCTCCTCCACTCACCCTCCTCCCCCTGGTAACTACTTTATGTTTGTCTATGTTTGTGAGTCTCAGTTTTATATCCGACCTGGTTTTCACTCTGTAAACCTGTAGTTCTGAAATTTGACAAAGCCCTGAGCTGCTTCTTGGTTCCGTTCCACAGCTTCCAAACCTCTTTTTCTTTCAAGGCAACTACTCTATCATCTATCTATCTTTTGTTAGTTGCTGCCTTCCTTCATCTACTTTTGCCACCTCTAGTTCTTCAGCCTGTCTCTCATACTGGCATAGCCTCCCCCTCCATTTCTACCATGCCATTTGCCTCCCATTAAAATTTTCCTCAGAGTCCTTCACTTTGCTCAAACCACCTCTGGGCCCAGGAGCAAGAGTGGATCCAAAAAGGATACTACTTGGATTACTTTAAATGGTTGGTATTAAGATATTTTAGTTGTAATAGCAATGACATGTTCAGGCAACTATTTGCAAGACCTAGAACAAATCAGGTAAGCCAGAAATTGCATAAAGCTGGCAGGCGTTGTAGTTCTCTACCTCCCTTTCCCCATTTTTATTGAGATACAATTAACATATAACATTACATTAATTTCAGATGTATAACAATGATTCAATATTTGTTTATCTTTTCTGTTTGCATTCAGTTTTTAGATGGTTTTCAGAGGATATGATGGCTTCGTTACATTCAGTTGATATGAGAAATGGTGGTGAATGACTAAAAATGGAGCCATTAGACATGTTTGAGACTAAACAATTTCAATTCCTAGGAAGGATGTAGTGCTTAAATGTTCACTAAGTACTTTCAGGCACATTATCTCCTTTGCTTCTCAAACCAACATCAAGGTAGGCATTGTATGGATCAACATCACCATTTCATCAATAAGGAAACTGAGACTGGAGACAATAAAGGGACATTTCATGATAATTTAGACAATAAATAGAAGAATCAGAATTTGGAACATAAATTTTTGGTTAAAGACTATTTTTTCAAGCTCACTACATAGACTTTTTTATTGAATAAATGAATAAATGACTACATATTTAATTTGTAAAAATTATTTCCAACTTTACGGATTTTCTTTACTTTTTGTGCAACATGATTTTAATTCTCAACAATATCAATCAAGTAAAATGATAAGCATTAATGTATTAGTTCAATAATTCATTCTATTTGCTTCAACATTTCTTGAGTTCCAACTTTGTACCAGGCCAAGACATTATTTCAGGTTGCATATATCTCACAGACTGGGAACTGACATCTCACTAGTAATCATAAGAGCATCTATTTATGAAATGCCATTACCAAAATTTCAAGTCATATCCATTTTTCACAGTGAGAATGATCTTTCTAAAAATGTGAAAGCCTTTTACTTCTGGGTGCATTGATATGAGTAATTGCCTTTTAATCAAATCCTGTATTCCTAAAAACAAAAATGAAATGTTTCAGCCTGTGGTGTGTATGAGAGAGAGAGAGAGAGAGAGAGAGAGAGAGATAAAGAGGGAAAGATGAGTATGTGAAGGTAGTTGGGAGTTGGGGGATTGCTAAGTAAAACCTGTAAGGGACTTAGGTTGTCCTAGTGACTTCCAATTCTGTGTGTATGTATTGCATAAAGGATCGAAGTGACAACGATTGTTGTATACGAGTTGATCTTAGATGTTTTCCAAGTAAATGATCAGCAGATCCAGAGGATCTCTATCCTACTTGCTTAAAAAGCCCGACACTCCAGCCTCACCCGATGGTTGCGCAGTGGATAGAGCACCAAACTGGGATGCAGAGGACTGAGGTTTGAAACTCCGAGGTTGCTGGCTTGAGCGCAGGCTCATCCCACTTGAGCACAGCTCACCAGCTTGAGCTTGGCATCACTGGCTTGAATGTGGGGACATAGACATGACCCCATGGTCACTGGCTTGATTCCAAAGGTCACTGGCTTGAAGCCTAAGATCACTGGCTTGAGCCCAAGATTGCTGGCTTTTGCAAGAGTTTACTTGCTCTGCTGTAGCCCCCAGTCAAGGCACATATGAAAAAGCAATCAATGTACAACTAAGGTACTGCACTGAAGAATTGATGCTTCTCATTTCGCTCCCTTCCTGTCTGTCTGTCCCTATCTGTCACAAAAAAAAAGAAAACATCCAACACTCCAGGCTCTTTTCTGGCATGAGTAAACTGATCCTGATCAAATATTACACTTTTGAGCATCTTCTTCCCAGTTCTAAGTGTTGTGTTAGATGTCAGTGTGGTTTTTTGTTTAATCTTTAACCTGATCCTAGGGAGGTCTTATTAGTTGCACTCTACAGATGAGGAATTGAACTTCAAAGAGATCAATAACTTGTTCAAGGTCGTATAAACAGTGAGTAACTTTATGGATTTGGAATGTGAATTTTGATTGTTGACTTTTTTATCCTCTGGCTTCATTGCGCTTTTCACCATTCCACACCACCTCAGCTTTATTTTTCATAGGGACCATTAAGTCTACCCTCCATTAGCCAAAGCTTCTTGCCTCTCTTCAACATTACTCTTCCCTAGCATGTACTTAAGTAATCCTCAGAAAAGGTTTTATAGCCTTCATAGGTACTGTGGCCCAGAGTTAATCCAAGCTCTTAAGTGCTTTGGATAACTGTAAAATGGAAAATCAAAGTCACAGCTAATTCAGTAAAAATGAGTTTGGGATGTGAATTTCCTGGGCAACTTGTCATCCCTATTTTACTTCCTTCAGTTCATAAACTTACCCTGAGTTTTCCTTGAGAACTAGGAGTAATGGAGGATGGTTGGAAAAGGTTTCCTTTACTTCCTTTCCAATAACGCTTCAGCCAAGTGCCTCACCCACTCCTGCTTCCCTATTTTCTGTGCAGACTTGGAGGTGGAAGGTAGGAATGAGTTCCTTTTATCCCTGAGGTTATGCCATGGTTTTCTTTCCCTCCTGTTTTCCAAAGTGAAAGAAGAATTTGAATGACTACCAGAAGAACCATGAGTGAAAAAGACTGGGATACATGGAAGAGCAGTAAATGTATGCTTAAAATACTAGGGTTTGGGTCCAGACTTTGTTGGTTACTATCTATGAAACCTTGGACAAGTTAACATCTGTGAGTCAGAATTTCCTCATCTGTTAATTAGAACATAAATTCTAATTTTATAGATGAAAGGATAAGTCTAAAAGTGTTTTGTAAATTCAGAAAGGGCTTAAAGATTTAACGTGTTGCTTTTTTTATGATCACAGAATAAATGCTATACTTCAGTGATGTAACTTTTTCTTGATTTTCCTAAAAGCCTGATGTGTGCCTTAGAGATGAGACTTTGCCCCTGTACTAGCTGTATTACAATTGTAACTATGGGCTGAGGGAAGTGGACTGCATATTATGTATTAATGAAGTGTGAAAAGAGGGTTACACATTCTGGGTTCAGGAGACAGCCGGCAGATTAGACTGTCCAATCCCCCCCCTTTCACCCCTCCAAAACCTCTTTTATTTATTCAAATGTAACATTTGGGCTTGTTTCAAGTAGGCATATCTGTGTCTGGCTGAGTTTTTCCCCCTTCCTTGTATATAACAAGGATTTGTTGACTTGTTGAAAAACAGTATTCTCCTTTCTATTTCCAAGGACTAACTGTGCTTCTCTACTAAACATAATTCAAAGCAGTGAGTTGAAATGGGGCAAGTTTTTACCAAAGAATTACAGACGGTCAGAATTTAGAGAAGACCCACCCTGGAGGTCAGGCCTCTTTTGTACAGATCAGGCAGATGAAACCCAAGCAGGAAGAGGAATTAGACCAAATTTACAGAATTTGTCATGGCACATTCATATCGGAAATCAAGGGCTTCTACTCCAAGGTCAATACTAAGTACTCTTTAAGGCCCTTTTAGCTCACATAGATATTCTGTGATCTTCATGAATTTTGACCCTTAATATCATACATTGGGGACATAGGGATCTGAAATCTCAGCTCTAACTTAAGTGGGAAAGTGCTTTCCCCTCCACTAAAAGGGGCCTGGCAGATGGAAAGAGTGTGGTTACCATATGTTTCATACTAGTCTTCATTAAATTCAAATTTGTGAGTTCTGCTAATTAACAAAGAAATTATTAGCATGGGGAGGGCATGTCTGTTTACCTGCCCCCATGCATTATCCCCGTTGTGAATAGCAATAAGTTTTATCTGCTCTGATTTGCCAAACTGCTCCCTTCTCTCTATGTCCTGAGAGCAGACCAGTTCCTCAGAGATCATTTGCTTTATCTTCCTGCCTGCACAGAAGTCTGCCCCCAAGGTGCTGGAGGTCTGATTTGAACAGGACTTTGTTCAGTGCACCAGGAAAATGAATTCAGAGTGCTTCTGACATTACTTGTCACTTTTTTGCCTATGATGCTCTGGTTTCAGAGGTGGGAGTTTCTTTGGTTGAAAAATTAGAATTTAGTGGTGTATTGTTAAAAGATTCAGACTGTTACTTATACAATGCAGCTATTGCATTATCTTTTAGGCATGTAAACCGTCCTGCTTGTTCAAACTGTTTTAGAATTCAGTGGTTTGGCGCAGACTACAGTGTGAGTGGGGATTGTTGTGGTAGTGGGGAGATCTTAAGTAATTTTTTATTATTAGTGTGGAAAATATACTTAACCCTGTAAACCAAGACTACTTTTCTCATGCACATTGATCTGCCTGCACACTTTTAGTGACA
Organism: Saccopteryx leptura; assembly: GCF_036850995.1. Taxonomy (NCBI): domain Eukaryota; kingdom Metazoa; phylum Chordata; class Mammalia; order Chiroptera; family Emballonuridae; genus Saccopteryx; species Saccopteryx leptura. Next base: position 69,034,343 of record NC_089516.1, on the reverse strand, counting down.
GTAAGCAACGTATCTAGTGTCTTCCAGGTTTCAGTTGTCTTGCACAGGACAGCTGTGAGTTTCTATACATGTGTCCTGACTTGATGTTTGTATATGGTTCTGTAGTAGATTATGTGTGTCTGTTCATGTGAATTCATTTCTGAACAGTTGTGACACAGAGACCTGGAAACAGTGTCTAACTCTGTGTGCATTGCTAATGGGACCAAATCTCCCTCCCCCCCTCTCGGCACCTGTGTCTTTATGAATTCAGGTGTCTTACTAAGTCAATGAACCCACCTCTATATGTCCATTCTTCTATCCATGTGTCTCTGTGCTTTCTTGTATTTTTCCTCTGGGTTTGGGATTATTAATATCTTTGTGGACATTTCTCACCCCAAGCACATGTAATACTGTGTCTCTGTGCATAGCTCTTCTTTGCTGTCAGTGTATGGATTTCTACGTCTGGTTGGATCTTTATTTGTGTACCTACCCAGACTTATTTTGGGATTACTACTTCTGCTTGTGTATTAGCTCTTCTTTGACTTTCTGCTTCTCTGTGTATCTTTTACTTTGTTCCTAAAGTCCTTGTCTCCATGTGTTTCTCTCTGTATATGTTTTTTTTTAACATTTGCTGTTTTCATTACATTTCTTGCACTAGGTAAATTTTTCTTACATCAGGAATGAAGATAATTTTTCCAGCTTAACTGAGATGTAATTGACATGTACTATTATGTAAGTGTAAGGCATACAGTGTGTTGATTTTATACATTAATATGGTGCAATATGATCCCACTTCAGGTTTAGCTAGCAATACCATCAAGAAGTCACATAACTGCTAATTATTTTTTGTAGTGAGAATATTCAAGATATACTCTCTTAGCAACTTATAAATATATAATACAGCATTGTTAAGTGTATTCACCATGCTGAACATTAGACCCCCAGGAGTTGTTAATCTTATTACTGAAAGTTGATACTCTTTGAACAACATCTCTTCTTTTTCTGTATTGCCTGAAGTAACCACTATTCCACTCTGTTTCTAAAATTTTGTTTTTATAGATTCCACATATACATGAGATTAGTCAGTATTTATGTTTCTCAGTGTGATTTACCTCAGTAACCAAGTGCCATCAAGTTATATTCATATTGTCTCGAATGGTAAGAATTATTTCTTGTGGTTGAATAACTCATTTTACATATATTCAGACTCTGGAAAATTTCACAAATCATATCATTCTTAAAAATGGTTAATTTTAGAGGCAGCACTTTAGTAGGCTATCCCTTCAAATACCGAGTGATGAAAATTCTGAGAAAATGGTACATATGGCACATGATGAAGATGGAAAGGATAACGAAATCCAGAGAGGTTAGAAGACATAATTTTGGATTCATTTTTTCCAGGCTCATACTGATTTTGGCCATCTATTTAGCTATTGAGACCAGGTTATCTCTTGTGAGCTGAAAAGATGAAGACTCAATAATGTCCATCTGGCAAAGTAGTGATTAAAAATAAAGAACATTTTATTTCATATAAATGAAGGAGAACATGAGGTTTTAGATATGTGGACCCAAACCAACCATGTTGGATGGAACCTCATGTCTTAGGGATGAGAAAAGAAGAGGGGTTGCTACATAAAATCGAGCATATGGAAGGAGAAAATAATATTTAATAGAGGAAGAGTCTCGTGTAAGGAGCATTCATATTTTCCCATACCCAAACCATGTTTATTCCACTGGACATTCTCAGGAGATAGTTTCCCCAATTCATGGTCCAGATTTTCTTTTACCACCCTATATGTTTTGATGCATCAGCCTACTTATTTAATGTTTCTCTGACCATGTATCTCTGTGTCTTGCTCTTCTGGGCCCTTGTAATTTTTGTCTTATTTATGTTTCTGTACACATCTATTGGAATTGACCTCTTCATTTTTATATACATCTCTTCCTTTTAACTTCTGTCAATCAGGTTTGGGAAGAACTGTCTCTATTTGTAACCAGTCGGTTTTGTTGTCTCTATGTGTGTTCCTGTGTGTGTATCTGATTGCATGTGTACTGGTCCATCTACCTTTCTATTTCTATGTAACCAGATATTTCCATACAACTGTCTCTTGGTATTGACTTCTGTGTGCTTCTGTGTTGGCTCTATGTCTGTGCATATGTGTTACTGATCTTACAAAAAGCCCGTCTGCTTTCTGAGGAATTCATTGGATTCTTTTTTTGATATCTAATATGAACTTCTGCTTATTTTCTGGCTTGATTGCCACCATAGTACTTAGGTTTCTATTGGTAATTAGATGTACATAATTATTCTTGTAGGATGTCAAAAGAGTCCATTAGGAATTGTTGTGTTGTGTAGTAACAGGGAAATTGTGTGTGGAAATTTTTTGGGAAATGAGTGTTATTTAAATTGTAAACCTTTTCATGTTAATTTCTTTTGAATTACATATAAAAGGACTACCTGCATAAGATATATGCTGTTAGAGAAAAAGCCTATTGATAGAAATAAGGCATCTATTTGTACTGTGAATTCTTATTTTTGATGTTCCTTACTGGGATAGAGGATATTTACTGGTTTCATTTAGCTTTTTGTTAAGAAAAGTTGTTAAAGATGGCTCTGAGATCCAGGTAGAGCACAAGGAGTATAAACATGATGGAGAATGAGAAATGACAGAGGACTGGACATGTTTCTTTCTTTATTTTTTTTTTACAGGAACAGAGAGAGAGTCAGAGAGAGGGATAGATAGGGACAGACAGACAGGAACGGAGAGAATTGAGAAGCATCGATCATCAGTTTTTCCTTGCGACACCTTAGTTGTTCATTGATTTCTCTCTCATATGTGCCTTGACTGCAGGCCTTCAGCAGACCAAGTAACCTCTTGCTTGAGCCAGCGACCTTGGGTCCAAGCTGGTGAGCTTTTTGCTCAAGCCAGATGAGCCCGCGCTCAAGCTGGTGACCTTGGGATCTTGAATCTGGGTCCTCCGCATCCCAATCCGATGCTCTATTCACTGCGCCACTGCCTGGTCAGGCTGGACATGTTTCTTTATATGTATAGAGTTAGCTGGAGACTCAAGATAGAGTTCAAAGGAAATGGACAGGTGAGGACTTTGGAGAGAAGTTAAGCAAGATCCCATCTTTCCTTACACTACTGGACTGTGGTGTTCATTCAAGGAAAGCAGTAAAGGAAGAGAAAGCCAGGTCTTTTTCTTTCTAGTGGAAGGTTACCTCCTGTATTTAAAACTTAAGTTGTTTTAGTTTTTCATTTTTGGCTAGATATATCCTTTTAGGTTCTTGTTCTGCCACTGCAAAAAGGTAACATCTAAATGTGGCTAACATTTATGTATATGTATGTTATATGCTGTTGAGTCAGCTGTGACCCCTGGTAACTTAATGAATGAGTGATGTCCACAGTGTCCTTTCTTCAACAGCTCTGCTCAGCTCCTGTAGATTCACGCTTGTGTTTTGTTTAGTTTTTTTTTATGGAGTCAATCAATCTCATATTTGGTATTTCTCTTTTCCTGACACTTTGTATTTGCCCCAGCATTATTGTCTTTTCTGAAGAACTCTGCCTTCTCACAACGTTTCACAAGGATGACAATTTCAGTTTTGTCATTTTTCCTTACAGCGATAGTTCAGATTTATGCTCTAGAACTTTTTCATCTTACTGGTATTCCAGAGTATCCCTAAAGTTCTCCTCCAAAACTGCATTTTACATGTTTTTCCTGGTGTAACCTTTTGTTCATTTGTCTATTGTGTATGTGGAATTCTAAAGAGTACAGTTCCTTCTCAGGTTCTGAGAAGGAAATAGTCACTACATCTAAGTTATCTAGATGTAAGATATTAATTTGGTATTGTGTTAAGGAAATATCTATCTAGAAGTCAACTGCTTAAAAAACAGTAAAGAGAGCCCCATGAGTATTTTAATCTAATTTTCCTATAAGATTCTGAGAGCTACTTAAAATATTTTAAAATAAAAAATGATGAAACATCCTAGAATACTATTTATATAAATTGATATAATGGTTAAATAATTATATCTGCTTTATAACAGTAGATACTCTTCACTTGAATTATGGAATATAAAATAGCTCAACTAACAAAACCCAGGGGTAAAACCAATCTATATTTCATAATTCAGACATTTGAAGTAAGTTTTTCTTGTTATGTTGATTTGAATCAGTGGTATTGTATGATCATAATAAAGGCCGCTTCAGTAACAATGACATGGTTGCATAAGACAGCTTTTTTACTTATTTAGGAGAAAATAAGAAAAATAAGGGCAATGGATGGAGTTTTTATAAATACAATTTATTCAGTTGAAGTTATATTCTGATATTATCCTTTGTAGCAAACACTGACCATTCTGTTTTATTTGGGAAGACATTGAACATACTTTATTCTGCCATTTGGGGGGAGGTAAGGTAAGTATTGGATTAAGGGAGAGTCATGACTTATATACATCAGTGGTAAATAGGGTGTTTTATACATATGGCATAAAATGTCTAATTTTAGTAGTCAAATATTTATGTGGTCACAGTTATAACCTCAAGTGTATAGAGACTTCCTTATTTTCCTTTTAATCTTTTGTAAACAAATTCAAATCAGAATATCAGGTAAAATCTGATTGCAACAAATATTATTATAAAAATACTTTTTTTAATCCTCTGAAAGAAGGGAGGTCTCAGATGTTTGCCAATTTATTGATAGAATATTATATTTTTGAATTCTGGTATTTAAAAGCAAAGGACAGCTTCTTAAAATTCATTGTAAATTTTTGTCAAACATCAATTCAAATTTATTTTTTCTGTTTTGTTAGTGTGATGGAAGCTGAATTTCAAGTTGTAAATTGATCATTAGACTGCAAGGTAAGCCTTCAGCCTTGAGGAACAAAAGTAATCAAACCAGTCTATCAAATCACTTTTAAAGTACGAAGCTTTCCTGTGGATTTGGCCAGTTCAGTATATTATGGGTAGTAAAAAAGTTTATATACCTAAATTAGCATTCCAAATTTTGTTCCATTGTGCTTTAGTATTTTCTAGGCTCAACCTACCTTATTTATTACAAAATTATTATGGATTCGTAAAATTCTTTGACATTCTAATACAACAGCTCAGTGAGATAGGTAGGAATCTTAATGTCTATTTTATAGAAGAAATTGAGATTTAAAGTCATAAATTAATTGGGCTAGGGTTCTACTGCTAAAATGTGATAAAGCAAGGATTTGAACCCAGCACATAGCCATCTTCTTATTAATATTTGTTTTATGATTGTATGAAAATCTCACCAATTATGATCTCTGCTCTATGAGGTTAACGTTCTACAAAACAGAGACTCAAAGGCCAATCAAATGTGTCTATATTTTCAGAGGGCCTTTAACAATGCTCAAGTTAAGGAAAAACAGAGACAACTGAAATACTGACACCTTTAGAAAGTACTTGTGTAACATTTAACCTTAGATAATTTGGCTTTGAGTAAGAAAGGTGGAGTAAGATGCAGGAACCAGTTCTTCTCTATATCAGTTTTTATTTATCTTGCTCTTCTGAAGTCTGGGCCAACAGTCCTATTTGTTCTAAACAGTCCTATAATGTTTTTCCATTTGAGGACAGCGGATTTGGCACAAATGGATTGATTTTCTGAGATATCACATAGAAGGCTGCTCTGACTGACTTGTAAAAGTCCCTCAACCTTTCAAATCTGTGACATTTGCTCAAGATCATCTGATCTCAAGCCTTTGTTTGTGATATCATCTCTGTTGCCTTTATGACTAATAGAACAAGGCTGCAAGCTGACCCCCACTGGGTGTGTGTTCTGAGGCTCCTCTCCGCACACCCTTTGGCCTCCAATTTCAGGGTGTTAATAACATCCTATCGTTGTATAGAGGGGAAAATTGAGGTTCAGAGTGGCAAAGGAACTTTCCCAGAATCACACAGCTAGTGATTGCCAGCGTAAATGTCAATTTTGAATTTGTAGGATTGGTGGTCTTTTTTCTGGCATTTAGTTTATTGCGGGAAAATTTTAGAAAAGATAATTAGAAGTAGTAGCACTTGAGATATAATTACTCCTATTAGTGACTGAAGATCCAGTTGAAATTAGTTATTGTCATCTAGGAGTACTTTGAGGATAACATTTCCATAGTCCTGGTCAGCAATGCTTTACTGTTTTCAATTCCCTTGGGACTGTTGATCTATAGCAATGTTTCCTGAACTCCACTCAATCTCAATAAATTTCACCTTCACAATTTTTGATTCTCTGCACACCACCTATACTTCTGTGTACTTACAATTTTCTTTATATTATCTTGCTATTTGCACTTGCTACATTTATTTTTTTACTTTTTTAAAAAAATTTAATTTATTGTGTTAACATGGTTTCAAGAGTTCCACTCAATATAGCACTTTTAACCCCCTGCATTGTGCTCCCATGCCCCATGCAAAGTCTCTTTCCATTCCTACTTCACCTCCTGCCTCCCCCCCATCTCCAATCTCCATCTCTCCTTTCCCTCTGGGCCTTGCTGACCTCTTATCTGTATCTACAAGTTATGTACATACAATTTATCTAATCCCTTCACCTTCTTTGATCCTGTTACCTCTTCCCCCTTCCCTCTGACAGATGTCCATCTGTTCCCTGTGACCCTGTCTCTTTCTATTTTGTTCCTCAGTTTACTGTGTTCATTAGAGTCTACATATATGCAGTTACTACATTTATTTTCAAAAGAAACTTTCATATCAGTATAATACATGAGAAACCAGAATTCCCTGCCCTATTAAAAATAAGATATGGTAAAATTTGAAAATACACAGAATTTGACAACATAATGTACCATGTACCCATCTGTTGGGCAGATAATATGTATTATGCTCACTTTGTTAAAGTGGCGCTGCCCACGTGGAGGCCATTGCCCAGGTGATATTAATGTGTGTCTCTGGGCAGGCAGAATCCTTGTAGCCTGGGGCTTGGTTTTGGGATTAAGCCTTTCCTACCCTTTTTTGATGTGGGGTGGTACAATCCAATCATGCTTCAGAGAAGTGACTTTGTATTAGAGACTTCCCTATTTTGTATATTGGATTAAGAGTTTGGATTTCTACACTATAAAATGGGGATGGAACGGGAGCTTGTTCTCTTGGTTCCTGGGATGACTAGCATGAGAGAGCAGAGGGAGCAGAGCAGAGAGCAGAAAGAGGCCATGTGGCCAGAAGAAGCAGCCAAGATGGCGGAGTGCTGAGTGAGATGCCAGTTTGTGCAGTTTGACGCTGGAGAAGGAAGGAGATGGGGAACTGAGGAGAATAAGTCTGGTGAGCTAGAAACCTTTGATTCTAGGAAACTCGGATAAATCAGTAGCTTTGTGAGCACTGAATGTGATTGGGTTTTGGAGCCCAGTGTGTGTTTTTACTTGCCCGCCGGGTGCAAGCTAGGATTAAAGATGAAGGCCCATCAGTTCTTGGCTCCGTTGTTTCTTTACTGACTGTCCGAATCCAATGCGAACCTGCATGGGCCAGGCTGCTTTGATACTGGCCCTGGCCGTGGCTCCTGGCTTTACACCATCCCTAGCTTCAAAATTATCAACATTTTGCAATTCTTGTTTTACTTACTCCCCACTCACTTTTTTTCCCTTGCTGCAGTATTTTAAAACAAATTGCATACATATCAGTGTGTAATTCAAACAGGTAAGGAATTTGTCTTTTTAACACAACCATAAAATCATCAGCACACTTAAATATGAATAATAATCTCCAAATAGTATCTAATACTCAATCTGTGTAAACCCATATTTTTAAAATGCTGATTAAGCCCTGACCAGGTGGCTCAGTAGATAAAGTGTTGACCTGAAATCAGTGAGTACACAACTAAATGGAAAAACTAAATGAAATGAGTTGATGTTTCTTTCTCCCTTCCCTTCTCTTCTCTCCCTCTCTCTCTCCCCTCTCCTTCCATCTCTCCCCCCTTCCTCTTCCTCTCCCTTCTCCCTCTTTCTCTCAAGTCAACAGAAAGATTTAAATGCTGATTAAAATAAATTCATAACTACTAAGAATATTTTATTCCAGTGCCAACCTTACTCATCATCTCACCAGTAGTATATATTTCACAGTAAGGGAAATATTGTGCTGGGTCTTATTGCATTGAAGAAGATAAAAATCCTCTCCACTTTCTGGGTCCTATCTTACTCATTTGCAAAATGTGATAGCAGTGTTGGAAAGATAGGAGTAGATGATCTTTAAGGCTCCTATCAGCACTTAAGGACATATGATTCTTCTAAGTGATGATTCACCTCAGCTTTGAAAACCTATTGGACATCACCCATAGAAGGTAGTTTGAAAAATACAGATGATTGCTAGAATTACTGTGGTGATCACATTGTAAGGTATATAAACTTTGAATCACTATATTGTGCACATGAAACTAATATAGTATTGTATATCAATAATACTTAAATTAAAATGAAATTAATTAAAAAAGAAAAATACTGGCCCTGGCTGGATAGCTCAGTTGGTTAGAGCATCATCCTTGAGCACAGAAGTTGCTGGCTTGATCCCCAGTCAGGGCACATACAGGAGCAGATGTTCCTGTCTCTCTCTCTCTCTCTCTCTCTCTCTCTCTCTTGCTCTCTCTAATAATAATAATAATCAACGTTAAAAAAAGAAAAATACTGACGACTATGTTTATTCCTTCCTTCCTTCCTGACATGTTTTCTAAAAAGTAATGAGTTCTAGCTTTTTCTCAAAGTTGAATTTGGCTTGTTTTCCTCTTCTCAACCTACTCTCTCAAACAACACAGGCATCACCCACCCACTTACATACTTTCCCATAAGACTGTATTCCTAAAAACTCTTTTTGTCAAAGTGAAAATATATTCCAGTGCCCTAATGACCCTTTGGGTTAGTTTGGACACATGGCTACTTTCTGTGCTCTTTATTTTTGGTTAAGCCTACTCCCTACCCTGCTTAAAACTGTCATATATCACCCATCCTTGAAACCTGTGGGGAAATAGCTGTCATTATTTTATTTTATCTCAGCTCTCCTTTGCCAGCTTTGTCAATGGCATTGAGTTATAAAGGCTTGAATCAAACGTAGTGTTTCTTAGTCTTTAAAAGGTAAACACTCTTAGAGAACTGCTACAATTAGCCCAAGTAAAAGAGGATATGTCAACAGAGCTTCCCCTCCAGCACAGGTGTGGCAACCAACCGCTGAGATGGAAACAATTAATCTAAGATTATGTGTTTACAAGCAAAAGTTGGAGCTGAATGTTTTTACTTCTTAATGTGAGGTAATGACTACAAACTTGGACCTGTGGTGGTGCAGTGGATAAAGCGTCGACCTGGAACGCTGAGGTCGCCAGTTCAAAACCCTTGGCTTGCCTGGTCAAGGTACATATGGGAGTTGATGCTTCCTGCTCCTCCCTCCCCCTTCTCTCTCTCTCTCTCTCTCTCTCTCTTTCTCTCACTAACTCTCTCTCCTCTCTAAAAATTAATAAAAGAAAAAAAATTAAAAAAAAAAAACTACAAACTTGTAGTTTCCGGTGGCATCATAATAAAAAAAATTTTAAAAAGATTAAGCAAAGTAAGGAAGCCATAAAGATCAATCCAAACAACAAAGCTGATTTTATTTTCTTTGAGGATGATTTGTGACTAGTAACTAGTGGGAAAGGTAAGGGGAATTTTTTTTTAATCTAAAATATGTGGTGGACAGCTCATATGATCTCTGCCAATCGTACTCACTGGGTTTTTATGGAATCTAAATCTCCTTTCAAGTGCATTGGATGTATGTATAGGAGAAAGACAGGTCTGCTGAGGGTATGAAAACTGAGCCAAGAATTAACATATTTTCAAAGCTCCATGAAGTAACCAACTGGATAGTGCCAGGGTAGCAGGGTAGGGATAATGAGGAAATAGTTGAAATTATTTTTTTAAAAAAAGAGGGAGTAAGAAAGGAGAAAACTGGGCCATCCATCCATTGAAAATAAACCTTGAAAGAGATCCAAAAATCCTTAGAAATCCTTGACTTCTTACAAGTGATAAGTTTTTTTTCTCTCCCCTGACAATTGTAGAGGTCAGAGATTTCTCTTTTCTATTGCAAAACATTAAGAGGATATAGAAATAATTGTAGGTAGCTTAACTATGGCTGTGGTCAGAACTTTCCTGCAGTGTGTCTTTAAAATCTATTTGGAGTTTATACCAAATACTCCATGGACTATCAGTTGGGATACCAATACAACTACTACTGTTTCTGTTTAAAAGAAAAAATGAAATGCTTGTGATCAGGTAACCCAAACCAGTAAGGATTTTCAGAAACTCAGATTTTTAGCTGTACTGAAATACTGAAATTGGTTTATGGTTATGGAAAAACAACACAGAAGAGCCACCATGTCTCCTCTCCTTGTAAGTCAGACTGAAAACTATGGAATTCTGCATTAGCACCTCAGAAATGTAATTGCTAACATCTTAGCTTGCTAAAAACTTCAAATGTTATCTCTTTTGCCTCTTACATTTGGAGTGTCTATTAGGGGTGCACCTTTCATGTGTTTTGCTTTTGTTTGCATAAGAAACTGGTATATGTTTTGTTTTGATTTTTGGTAAACACCAACTCCGGTTTTGAACTAAAATTTTTATGTTTAAATTTCACACAAACAGGCAAAGGGAGGGAAAACACTTGGTCAAAAACAGAATGAAGAAACAAAATAAAGAAATATATTTGCAATTTCTAAGAAAACTCTAGGGTTTTATGTATTGATATATCACACAGACCTATTTAGTCCTCTGGTCTTCAAATCATGGAAGCTGGGAGAATTAGAATATCTATCAAAAAGTGCTCTTTCTCTAGAAAAAGAAACAGTTGTACTGTTGTGTCAGCAACATGACTACAGACCATGAAGTCCTCATGGTGATCTGAAATATGGGCATTTTGGAATCTCTGGTTAGAGCAGTCTTCTAACCCATGCTCTCAATGGCACTCCCCTAAATTTACTTTTTTCCTTTGATTGTTGGTGCTAAGGGTGATGACAACCATGCCCCCATTTGGTTCCATTATGTAGTTGACAAATTGAGTTTGCTGTTAAGTGAACCCAGCCCTAACTTCCTTGGCATTTTATCCATCTTCTAATGTGCCTGTGGATGAGCAGCTATATTGAATGTGTACACAGACAATAAGACCAGGGAACTGTGTTTGTAAATTAAATAATGAGTAGGCACCTCGGGAGCTACAGTTTAAACATATGCTATTTCCCTCACTTCACGAAAAGTCTCTTTGAAAAGAAAAAAGCATAAAGGTAGAAAAGCTGACAAGCACTCTCTTCCTGATACTTAGCCAAGTTGGAATAACCTGGTCTCAGTCTCAGAGGTCATGTTTCCAGCAAAATGACCCCCAGCAGTGGAGGATTTTATTTTATACAGTTTGTTTTTTAAAGTTTGTGTGCTGAGAGCCTATAGAGAGGCTTCTTCTCAGGCTGATACGCTAATGGTTGCTGGTAGAGATGGCAGAGTCCTTCTGTTGTTCTCCTTTTCTTTATAACACCTGGCTATGAATCCCTTATTTTTGTTTCTTGTTCTCTTTCTGGGAAAAAATGATGATAGATTTCATATAGCATATTGCCTTTTTATAGCATTTTTTTTTTTTAATTTTTTTCTTTTTCTAAAGCTGGAAACGGGGAGAGACAGTCAGACAGACTCCCGCATGTGCCCGACCGGGATCCACCCGGCACGCCTACCACGGGTGACGCTCTGCCCACCAGGGGGCGATGCTCTGCCCCTCCAGGGCCTCGCTCTGCCGAGACCAGAGCCACTCTAGCGCCTGGGGCAGAGGCCAAGGAGCCATCCCCAGCGCCCGGGCCATCTTTGCTCCAATGGAGCCTCGGCTGCGGGAGGGGAAGAGAGAGACAGAGAGGAAGAAGGGGGAGGTGGAGAAGCAAATGGGCACTTCTCCTATGTGCCCTGGCCGGGAATCGAACCCGGGTCCCCCGCATGCCAGACCGACGATCTACCGCTGAGCCAACCGGCCAGGGCTTTTATAGCATTATTAATATAAGATTTACATACTATAAATTTTACCTTTTTTAAAGTGTAACAATTCAATATTTTTGGTATATTCACAGAGCCATGCAACCATTACCAGAATCAATTCAGAATACTTTCATCACCCTAAAAAGAAACCCTATATTATTAGCAAACTCATTTCGTTTCTCTGGATGCCCTCCAGCATGCAACCTCTATAGATTTGTTTTTTCTGGATATTTCATATATATTAAATTAAGCAATATTGTAGCTTTTTGCATCTGTCTTCTTTAACTCAACATATTTTCAAGGTTTATCCACATTGTAGCATATATTTCTTTTTTGGCTAAATATTCCATTATATGAATGCACCATATTTGTTTATCCATTCATCCGTTATTGGACATTTGGATTGTTTCTATTTTGTTAATATAAATATTGCTGTTATGAATGTTTGTGTGCCAGTTTTTGTATGGACATGTTTTCATTTCTCGTGATTATATACATAGAAATGGAATTGCTGGGTCATATGGTAATTCTCTGTTTAACCTTTTGAGGAAATTCCATAATCTTCCAAAACAATGGCATCATTTTACATTGCTACCAGGACTATTTTATGAGACTTTCAGGTTCTTCTCATCCTAAACAACAATTGTTATTATAATTTTTAGTTTGTTGTTTTTGATGGTGGTCCTAGTGGGAGTGAAGTGGTATTTTATTGTGCTTTTGATTTGCATTTCCCTAGATGGCTAATCACATTGAATGTCTTGTCATGTACTTACTGGCTATTTGTGTATCTTCTTTAAAGAAATGTGTGTTTATATCCTTTGCTCATTTTTAATTGGGTTGTTTTTTTCTTATTGAGTTGTAGTCTTTTTAAATATATTTTGGAAATGTTTGTCTTTTTAAAGATGATACTTCACAGTTATATGATGTTTTCTAGTGAGCATTTGTGTAATTCTCCTGGCATTACATATTTTAGCTACATTAGCCACTTTGCCAGTTATGAATGCCAGCAGAATCTGAGTGACCTTGAATTCCCTCCTGAGAATGCAGCCCAGGAACAGAAATTTATCAGAAATGTATCAGAAATTTATCACTCCCCTCCCCCACATATCAGGGACACGGAGAATCTACATTTAAAGGTCTGTATTTTTTAAAAAAGTATTTTGTTTTTTACTTTATCTTGGTTGGGTTTGGGACATTTTCTTTCTGTTTTACCTTATACAGACTTGAGCTGTAACAAGAGGGAGTGCACATGAAATTGTGAAAACTTCAAGTAAGTTTTATAAGTCAGCATATTCATGTTGGTCTGTGTGATGGGTCAATGATCTAAAGAAGTGTCTCATTTTAAACTCTGGGATTTTTAGAAGTACCAGTAAGACTTACCCAAAAGTATATGTGCTTTGTAAGAGGGAGCTTGATGTACTCTATGTGAAAAAATAGAGATGATGAATAGACCCCTCTTTGTTTTAGCAATTTATATCAGCAATTTAATACTAAAAGAACTCTAAGTGGAAAATCATGAAACTCCATGTAAGAATAAGTTTTAAAATCCCATAGACCTCAGTTTCAAATATTGTTGGGGTTTTTTCCACTATTTCTCAGCTGTGTGCCCTTCTGCAAGTTAGATTGCTTTTGTGATTCTCCATTTCTTGATTGGTGAAATACATAAAAACCCATCTTCTCAAATTATTGTGAGAATTAAATGAGATGATGTACATGAAGTATCACCATATAAGTGCTCAATAAGCTAACTACTATTTTTCTATTTGAGAATAGGGGCAAATCAAATGTGTTTATTAATAGTAAACTGTACATTAATGGTATAGTTTAATGTGGGATGGTAGCAAGGAGTCCATAGACAGAATGGGCTGGGAAAATGAAAAGACTTTGAATGTTTATATTCTTCTTTTTTTCTTCCTTTCTTTTTTGTTTTTCTTCTTTTCCAAGTGAGAGGAGGGGGAGATAGAGAGACAGACTCCTGCATGCACCTGGACTGGGATCTACACGGCAACCCTCATCTGGGACCAATGCTCTGCCCATCTTGGGTCATGCACACAAATGATCTATTTTTAGCACCTGAGGAGGAGGCTCCAGGGAGCCATCCCCAGTGCCAGAGGCTAGCACATTCAAACCAATCAAGCCATGGCTGTAGAAGAGGAAGAAAAAGAGAGAGAGAGAAGGGGAGGGGTGGAAGTGGATGGTCTCTTCTCCTGTGTGTCTTGACCTGAATCAAACCCAGGACATCCACATGCCAGGCTGACACTCTACCACTGAGCCAGCTGGCTAGGGCCAGTTTATGTTCTTTATCTAGGCAGCTATTGGTAGTTTCTTCTCCTGGTTATCTGATTTTTTGAATAAACTATAACCCAGCAGAAATTTCTTATAATAATAATCTCTTACATTTATAGACTGTTTTGTATCTTTACAAGTATTTATTGCTTTTTATTTCACTGTCTACTCATAAAGAGCCTCTAAAGCAGGTATGTAGTCAGTATTTATTCCATTTTTCAGATGAGAATAGTGAGAATGGATTCTTTTATTCTTTTTCCAGCTTATCTTAAAGGTTCTTTCAGTGGCTTAACCTGGGCAAGATTTTGTCATGATTCCATCTCTGTTAGGGTGCCTATAGTGCTGTTATTGAATATTTAAATATTCCATGTGGTTCTAGTGGAAAACTTTTCCTTTTCTGTAAAATACTGAAATCTATGGGAAGGACTACAGAAGATTGGGTGTGCATACCCCTCTTTTAGGGTTGGTATTCTATTGAAGCTATTTGCAAGGCTACTGTATTATCTAAAAGCATTATTTCACATGTGTGTTGTAAGATCAAAATAGACACTTTGAATGAAAGAAGGATGATAAACATGGGTAAAGATTGAGGTGGATGATTGTCTTTCATTACTTTCTTTAATGTCCAACAAGCAGTCTTTGGAATGCTATTTCAACAAAACTTGTATAATGTAGAAGATACTGTTAACAGATTTCCAACACCAAGCTCATAAATCTGCAATTCTCTGTAGTCCTAGGCACATAAAGGAAAATTTATGAGCTTCATATTTCTATGTAGCTATTAAACTAAGCATATTTAATCTGGTTAGTGCTCCACACTAGCTCTTGCATGTGAGATTGCTCTCTCTCTTTTTTTTTTTTTTTGTTACAAGTATATTAGTTTTTGTTCAGATACCATTACTGCAAAGATATGTATATTTTCATCTGTTATATCAACCCCTTGCAAAACAAAATGGCAACACCCATGATATCGGAAAAGTTGGATTAGTTTCTTCAGTGAGTAGTGACAAAGATCATCAGTTTGCTTCTCTTTCTTCTAGTTGGCACATGAACCTGACACTAAAGGCAGTGGGGCCATTTTTAGGGGAAGGTGGCTTTTTCTCACCTACATTCAGCAGTCCTCACATATATTTGTCAAAAGCTGCTTCCCCAACTCCACAAGTCTTCATCCATCTTAAGCAGATGGCTATCTATCTTTTTCCTAAAGAGCGTCAAAGAAAAAAAAAGTGTCTCCAGGGAAAATTTAGTGCATCAAAACCCTGGCAGAAACTGTTTTTCTAAACACTAACCAAAATACTCTCTCTTTCCATTTGCCTTTTATTGTGTTTACAAGGAAGATGCATAATAACAACTAGTAATACCTTTTGTCAAAAATATACAGAGCTTTGGCTTTGTTTACCTCTCAACTACAGTTGCAAATGTGAATCTTTTTAATAATTTACCCTACAATTTTAAAATTTACAAAATCACCTTTAAAGTGTTACTATTATTCTGGCCAACGAATGGAGGTGTCAACTGATGGTTGTTGGTGGCAGTTCAGTGTTGGCAGGAATCCCCATTTGGGTTGTGGTGAAGGGGGAGACTTTATTTAGTGCAAACAGCTGAACTCTGATACAGCTCAGCTGGTGATCAGCATGGCTGTGGAACTGTTCAGTCATTCAAGCTATAGGACGGCACAGCTGTGAGACAGATCAATAATATCACAGTTAATTTGTGATATAACATGGCTGTGGAACAGCAAAACTGTGAGGCAGTACGAGTGTGAGGTGGCCACCTAAAGAGAGGTGGCCCAGGCATGAGGCCATCCTGGTGTTGCAGCTGAGTCCCATCTGATGAGACTGTTCTGCTCCAACCCACCAAGACAGGACAGCTTTGCTCTCGAGACAGTATAGGGAAAACAGCTGTGTTAGGCTTGCTCATTTGTACTTTGCATGATTAATGTATGAGCATGTGGCAGAGCCACGTGTATATAGCCTGTGTAAGGTTTAGGTGCTTTACATTGGTGTGGATCACTTGCCTGCCACTACAAAGGACTGTTTCACAGTTTGCTTGCCCACTACCATGAGGGGTTGTTTCCCTGCTTGCTCGCCGGTTGCCATGAAGGGTGATTTTCCTCTTTGCTCACCTGCTGCTGTGAGAAGTGGTTTTCCCTGCTTGTTTGCCCACCATTGCAAGGGTCTAATAAATGGGAATGGCCCAATGCTTTTCAGCTTTACAGTTCCTCTACCATCTGCCTGAATTCAATGTGAACCTGCCTGGACACAGCTACCAGCTTTACATCTGGTGTAGTGGGCAGGATTTGGATCAGATTAGTATGGAGCCACCAGCACCCTTGAAGAGTGGGATAGAGGTGTGGCATTGTTCTCAAGCATATGGTTCCCTGTGGCTACCCTGTTGGGGGTGTGGGATGGGTATTTTTGTAGCCCTGTGACAAGAAACCAAAAGCTCTCTGTGAGAGGCTGCACAAGGTCAAAAGTTCCAGGATGAGCTGCAGACTGAGTGCCAGCAGCAGCATGAGCTGGAACAGTCACTGAGAAAGAGCTGCGAATTTGAGAACTCCAGTCTAGACTATAGGCTGAGAACCAATGATGGCTTGAATTGAAATGATTGCTGGAGAAAGAGGCTGACTGCTTTTGAGAGCTTCAGTTTGAAATGCTGGCTGAACACCAACGGCCCCTGGAATTGGAACCATTGCTTGAGAAGGAATTGTGAGTTTGAGAGATCTAGTTTGCACTAGAAGCCAAACTCTGGCAGCAGCAATTGTTAGAAAAACAACTGTGGGTTCAAGAGCTCAAGTTTCAGCTTCAGGTTGAGATCTGGCAGCCACAGGAGGTGAAGTGGTCGCTGAAGAAGGAGTGCTACCAGCAGAGTGGCTCTGAGTCAGTGGGAGCAGGCATTTCCAACTACTTCTCTCCTGATGAGGAGAAGCTTCAGACTGAAACTGCTGTCAGCAAACTCAGAGCCAGGCCAGTGGTCACCCAGAAGGTAAAATCAAGCAGCCAGAAGTGCCTCAAGGGGTAGGCACAACTCCCTCTTACAAGTAGTTGATCACTATGTGGTCCAGCCCTACACCCAGACAGAGTTGATGAAGTTGGGGCACAATTCAGGCAGAAACCCATCAAGTTGCTGGCATCTTGGTTGCTGTGGTTGTGGGACATAGGTGTGGATGGCATCATGCTCTCCTGAACAGAGATGGAGAAATTAGCTGACATTACCACGCACTCCTCTTTAAGATATCATCTTCAAAACTGCCATGACAACCCAGGAAATCATACCCTATTTGAATGGGTGATGATTGCCATTTGTATGGTGTGGCAGAATATTAGAGACTTGCCAGGAATAGTAAGTCAGTGGGAGTTATACACTGAGCTGCAGCAAGTCCTCCAGGAACTGGCTATGAGGAATGCTACTTTCAACCTGAGGTTCCATGGACCAGATGAGGAAGTATTTATGGCAGGGATGAAGGACTTTATTATCTATAATGCCCCATCAGTCCTTTTTGGGTCACTGGTGGCTATCTTGGGCCTCCATGTGGAGCAGCCCATCAATGCTGTTACATGGATGGTGGCAGATTTGGGGGATGTAGAGGCAGCACAGGAACATAAGTCTGTGCAGGCTGCTGTCTGTGCTGCCCCTCCTCCCTAACTAAGAGAAACTGACCTATAAATGGGTTATGCAAACACAGATGTAGGTAGATTTGATTATGGCCAGGACAGATAGAAATTATATGGCAGGTCTAAGAGTCCTGTTAGAACTTTGGTGACAACTTATGCTATGATGGAAGTTCCAGCTGTTGAAAAAGTGGGGGAAGTGGGTGGCCCCGCAGCTGCCAAGAAAATGGCTGATATTTATGCTGCACGGCTGCAAGATTGTAGCAGCTAAGAGAATAGTTAAAGTGGGACAGGCCTTGAATAAGTTTGACCCCACCAGATCCTATGACCTCTGAAGGGTTTGGATGGGGCTTGTGGCAATGGACCAAGTGCTTATGGAAAGGTGCTGAGGTCTATTATCAAAGAGCTGAATGGCAAGTTGTTGGTAAATGGAATTTCACCTTAGGTGATATGCACAGACAGCTGGGCTGTCGTCTATCATGGACTGATCACTAAGCGTCATAATGGACTCTTGAAGCAGGGATTGTGACAAAAAGAAAACACCAGTTCTCTTGCTAGCTGAACATGCTGCTTGTGGACAGTATGAGAGACCTTGATGAGGGGGGTGGTTGCGGTACCTGTGGAGGTCCTCCTGCACCATGCAGCTACTCCCATCCAGTTGCAGAGATGCACCAAGGACACTTTCTTCAATGGACATGGCCTTGGACTCTTGGACTGTAAAAGCCCCCCACCTACAGTGGGTGGCCTTGTTGGCACCATAGTGTAGGGGGATAGGGGGGTAGAGGTTGGTCTTCAGTTAATTCCCTGGGCAACTAGTGTCTGGCCGCCTAAGGTGAAAGTTTGTTATCTTTTTGGTGCTTGGGAAGATGTCATTGTGAAAGGTGTCTTTTTAATTATTGTCATTTTTGGTATAGCTTATGCTGTCACTGTGGTTTCTGTTTATGTAATGTACCTCAGTCCTTGCAAAGGGAACATCACAGTAGATGTCTATCATGTAGATTCTGAGTCAAGCAATCCTAAAAGGGTGGAAGTATGGAAAACAGCTGTTTTAGACTTGTTTGCTTGCACTTTGCATGATTAGTGTGCGAGCACGTGCAGAGCCACATGTATGTAGCTCATGTAAAGCTACGAGTGCTTTCCCTTGGCGCAGATTGCTTGCCTACTGCTGTGAGGAGCTGTTCTATGGATCGCTTGCCCACCACTGGTGGGGCCATTTTCCTGTTCACTCGCCTGCTGTTGTGAGGGGTGATTTTCCTCTTTGCTCACCTGCTACTGTGAAAAGCAGTTTTCCCCTGCTTGTTCGCTCACCTGCCATTGGGAGAATCTAATAAATGGAAATGGCCCAATGCTTTCCTGCTCCACAGTTCTTCTACTGTCTGCCCAAATCCAATGTGAACATGCCTGGCCTCAGCCATCTGCATTACAGACAGTTTCAGTGGTACAACTCCAACTAGAGAGACACCATCTTCAGTAGAAAAAGAAAGTGAGCTCTGAGAGCCAGAGGAAAGCTGATATATAGAGAAAAATCCCCACTCTGGTCCCTGACAGACCCATTCTTATGCAAATAAAGACTCCAAAACCCCACAGTTTGATTAGTCCATAAAGCAATGCCCTAAATACAAAGATATTGTCTTCACCTGACTATTCCCATGTTGTTCTTTCTGACTCTAGAACTCAGATTAAAAGCCCCCTTTTCAGAGGGGCCTTCCCTGACCACTCTATTTCAAGCTAGCTTTCTCATCAATCCTTACTATCTTGTTAATTTCATTTGAAACACCAATTCCAATTTCTCATTATAAATTTGTTTTGTTATTTATTATCCATCTTCCCTGTTAGATTGTCAATTCTATGAGAGCAAAACCATGATCTTGTTCAATGCTGTATACATTACCAGCACAATCAGAATGCTTGGCACATAGAAAATCCAAAGTAAATATCTGTCTAATGAATAAATCCTAAGGAAGAGTTCATATTCTCACTCCTAATTGATTAAGTCTGAGCCAGGAATTCTGTACATTGGTTGTATATGAACATTATCAGTAGAACTTTAAAACAATGCAAAGGCCATCCCAGTGCCCTCATTCATAATGTTCAGGTCTAAACTTGAACATGTATATTTTTAAAGAGAAAATAAATGACTTTAAAGCACAGCTAAAGCTAAGAACCACTTATTAAACAGTATAAAATTAACTTACTGGCTGGCTGATTTTATTTCTCTATGCCTCCAGTTTATTCATCTGCAAAGTGGAAATGATAATAACTCACAAGTGTTTGTTTGTTTTGTTTTTGTTTTTTGATTTGGCACACAGAAGGCACTCACTGAGTATTAGTATCAGTCAGTCAAAAATCAACCCTCTTCTCCTCATAATCAAGCAATCAGACAGTCTTTTCAAGATACTTAATATAATCCCCCCATTTGCTATACCAAATCTTCATCTATTTATTTGAAGGGTCTTTCCCTCTCATATACAAATGCATTTCCAATTTTGTAATTTAAGTAAAGATCAAATTCAATTAAAATTTCTTTTCTTACAACTTTTTAGTATCACATTTTGGAAGGCTGTAGTGATGATAGATGTATGCACATTCACATGCGTGGTGTCTTTTTTCTTATTTTTGACTGTGATATCTCTTGGCTATGCAAATGTGATAGACTCTTTGGAACAAGGATACAATATACTTACCAGTCCAAAAACAAAATGAGTTTCCTCATTTTTGTCCTTGACTCTTTTGGATGATGATTAGAATTTTTGTCTCTAACATTATCTCTGCAACACGTTGATCGGGAGACCTGGCATTTCCAGAGTCCTGGGATGAGGACTTTTCCTGGTTGTTAGGAAGAAACAGGTAGTATGTTCTCCGTAGGAAGATAGCACTTGAGTATTGCCTTTTGCAAAAGAAAGCTTGTGAACTCAACTCTAAGTAGATACAGTGACATTGACCTCATTTGTGTCTGCTATTGTTTATGTCCAGGTCTTCATGAAGGGATTGACACTTCAGAACTTTCCATCTACTTTGTGATCAGTTAGACAATACTGAAGGTGCTGGTTCTGTCATGAGTGTTTCAAAATCTGCTAGGGAATAGAAAAATAACTATACTGATTCTTATCCCTGGAAATTCTGATTCATTCATTCTGGCATGAAGGCAAGAAATCTATATTTTAAAAATTGCTGAGTAATCTTGACATACAGCTATAATGAATACGTATAGCTGAGCTAGTTCACTCTCTTAAATGGCAATAATTCCCTAAGGTACCATTTAAGTTTGGCCCTGAAGAATAGATTAAGATTTGAATATTCAAAATATGAGTAGAAAGTGAAGACTTTCCAAAATGAGGGAACTTAGAAGAAAAGCTTGCAAAAATATTAGAGCCCCTAAAACTTGGATTTTTTTTCCCCAAGGACAGAAGTAGAATCTTTGCCTTCAGATGTAGCAAATAGCAGTGCCTGTAACTGGTTAAAGAAAAAGAGATAAAGCCCTGGCTGGTTGGCTCAGCGGTAGAGCGTCGGCCTGGCATGCGGGGGACCCGGGTTCGATTCCCGGCCAGGGCACATAGGAGAAGCACCCATTTGCTTCTCCACCCCCACCTCCTCCTTCCTCTCTGTCTCTCTCTTCCCCTCCTGCAGCCAAGGCTCAATTGGAGCAAAGATGGCCCGGGCGCTGGGGATGGCTCCTTGGCCTCTGCCCCAGGTGCTGGAGTGGCTCTGGTCGCGGCAGAGCGACGCCCCGGAGGGGCAGAGCATCGCCCCCTGGTGGGCAGAGCTTCGCCCCCTGGTGGGCAGAGCTTTGCCCCTGGTGGGCGTGCCGGGTGAATCCCGGTCGGGCGCATGCGGGAGTCTGTCTGACTGTGTCTCCCCGGTTCCAGCTTCAGAAAAGTACAAAAAAAAAAAAAAAGAGATAGTGCTCATCAACTTTGAATTCCTTTACATGGAACCCTTCATAGACCTCTCCATTTATAAAGAATGTCTTAACTTTGAAAATGACTTAATTCCAAACTGTAGACCACTGTGGATTTTTTTCTATTGTAGATATATCCATAACAATAACATTCTGCTTAAATGCTCCATTTATATTTGATTTATATAAAAACACCTGAACTTCTCAAGGCCATACACCTTTATGAGTTAGACTAAAAGCAATAATATTTCCTAATTCTCAGCTCACTTTGGAATGTATGAAATCACAGTAGTCTCACTGGGGTCACTTCAGCAGTAAGAAGTTATCTCCACTTCTGTTGCAAAACTCCTGAGTCATAGAATGAAAATTGTACATTTTCTACAACAAAGAGCTACAACAGATCTTTGTTCTTTGTATAGCTGTCACATTGCCATGGGACTTCAAGAATGTGCAGGTGCTTGAGCTTCTGCTTGTTGATGGATTATTCTGTGTTTATGCTGATGTAGTGATTTGGGAGATGTGTCTCTACTGTGAATCAAATGGCTGGTTTTGAATGGTGCTTGTCAGTGGTCATTTTGCTAATCACTCAGGTTCTCCTTTAGATAAATACCTACTCAGATTAACGTATTTATGGAATCTGTAGCATAATCATGGTACAGACCAAATATATTGAACAACCACAATGAAAACTATTAAGGCTCAAGTAGTGTGTCAGTGTAGTTATTGATGGTATATAACTCTCCAATACCAAGGAAGATTGGGGAACAGTACATTTGTTCAGTAGCTGCTGGGTACATGTGGCAGGCAGAATTGGAGAATGCACATGTGACTTGTACATTTGGAGGTATTGCCTGATCCGTAGGCATTTTGGTGGAGTTTTTCTGATGTTTACTTTGTCTTAATATTTAGAACATGCCAACAGGTTACTGCTGGTTTCTGCCTACTTCTCTAGTGATTACAAAACATAGGATTAGTTTGTTTCCAGAATTAAGGAGAAGTGAATTAACAGATCTAAAACAAAGGGAAAAGAATTAACATAGGCAGGTAGCTAGATATTGATGGGGAAAGAGAACAAAAGGAATTGGGCATGATATTCATTAGACTGGGAAACATGCTTTAGCAATAAACTTCAGGATTCTATTTTTAGTTACGCATTTCAGGAATATATTGTTCCCTTAGAGTACACTGTTCCATTGAGCCTTTGAGACTTGAGCCTCTTAAGAAAAGAACAGAGTTTTTCAACTGCCCAGGATAAAACCAGTTCATATCCAAACTATGGGGAGAAG
This sequence comes from Saccopteryx leptura, assembly GCF_036850995.1. Taxonomy (NCBI): domain Eukaryota; kingdom Metazoa; phylum Chordata; class Mammalia; order Chiroptera; family Emballonuridae; genus Saccopteryx; species Saccopteryx leptura. The sequence continues at coordinate 69,011,296 of NC_089516.1, read as the reverse complement.
ATGCTTTTCAGCTTCCTTTTTAAGTATGTACAAAGGAAGCCAAAATAACAACCATAGAGGCTTGTTAGTTTAGCATAGAAGAATTTGATTGGTTAGTGGGAGGAATTAATGCAAGTGTGCAAAGGTTAAAGAAACTAATGGTTGCCTTAAAGGAAGCGAGTCTTTACCAGCCCAAAAATATAAACATGGGCCCTTTTTTTTACCCTTTTTGCCCTTTACTCTGCCTTCTGGCTTACAGAAACGTGATAGTGATGTTTGCAGTCCTGTTGCATGGGCTGGCAACCAGATGATTTCCCAAGTATAGACTTTGAGCATTGCCTGGACCGGATTAAGCTTTGATATAAACTAAATCAGTTGTTTTCAAATTTTACACTTAGAGACCAGTGAAAATAGAATTATTTTGGGGACTGCTAAGGTAGAAATTGTCCTAAGCATACATGTGTTTGAATCATTGGGTTTATAATCTTCATATAACATCAGGGTGGTTAATGCTTTCACAGACCTGCACAAAATTAATGGTGCACCAGTGATTGAAAAATAGTGGGCTACATCATGGTGTGGAATATTTGAACTTTGATTTTTATATTGGGCTTAATAAAGCCAAGACTACAGTTTTTTTTTTGGTGAGACAAAGGGAAATAAGACATCTGAAACTTGTAACAACTTTTTATTTCAACTTTGAATAAAGCTTTCTGCAAAAGCTTAATTTTCTTTTGAGTGTGGGTTTTATAAAATGCTTTTTATATAACGCTGTGCGCCTAACCAGGTGGTGGCGCAGTGGATAGAGCATCGGACTGGGATGTGGAGGACCCATGTTCGAGGCCCTGAGGTCGCCAGCTTGAGCGCGGGTCGTCTGGTTTGAGCAAGGCTCACCAGCCTGGACCCAAGGTCGCTGGCTCAAACAAGCAGTTACTTGGTGCTGTAGCCCCACGGTCAAAGGCACATATGAGAAGCAATCAATGACCAATTAAGGTGTCGCAAGGAAAAACTAAATATTGATGCTTCTCATCTCTCTCCATTCCTGTCTGTCTGTCCCTATCTATCCCTCTCTCTGACTCTCTCTCTGTCTCTGAAAAAAAAAAAGTAAAATTGAAAAAAAAATTATATGATGCTGTGCACAAATGCCACTAGAACTGGCATAAGCATGGATGTCAAAGGGACTGTTTCTCTTGTTCACTTGCTCCATGAATATTTTCTGGGTTATGAATGACTATTTAGCACAGGGGTCGGGAAACTTTTTGGCTGAGAGAGCCATGAATGCCACAAATTTTAAAATGTAATTCCATGAGAGCCATACTACGACCCATGTACGTTATGCATTATCCAATAAAAATTTGGTGTTGTCCCAGAGGACAGCTGTGATTGGATCCAGCCACCTGCAACCATGAACATGAGCGGTAGGGAATGAATGGATTGTAATACATGAGAATGTTTTATATTTTTAACGTTATTATTTTTTTTATTAAAGATTTGTCTGCGAGCCAGATGCAGCCATCAAAAGAGCCACATCTGGCTTGCAAGCCATAGGTTCCTGACTCCTGATTTAGCAGAAGCTACTGCTATTGGGAATCCTAGAGAATACGTAGTGTCTATGTCCATTATTCACCCAGGACTCTTCTCCACACAGAAGCTAATGTCTCCATCATTTGTCACTCATAGATGCAGGGTACAGTTTTCAAGGGAAAACTTGAGGTACATCTTAAAGGATGGAATTAGATTTCAAGGCAAGAGATGTAAGAAAAGGTTGAGGCAAGACTAATCATTAATCCTGGTCTTTATAGAGGAATGTGAATTAGATAGACTCTGGAGGAGATTTTTGAGTAAGGACTTTTGGAGATACTATTACAAAAAAGTAGATTTGGGTTTATTTCTAATGGGAACTCCTGTTGACTCTTATTGAAAGAGTACCTGACTTGGATTCAGACAGATCTACATTGTTTTTAAATCAGGTCATTTATAGGGCAAACACTCAGTAAATGTTTGAAGCTATGAAAATTAACTCTCCTGCTTTCTTATTGTCAGAACCCCTCCCCATTCATTGAATAACTTAAGAAGCATTAATAAACTTTTCTCCAGAATCAAGAGGTAGAGAGCTTGGGGAAAATGTAAGAAACAAAGAGACATATTCTTATATTCTCTCATATTATCTTCCAGCTCTTCTAGGCTGCTCTGTTTGCAAGGCTGGCTTATGTATTTCTTTTTGGGAAGAGTAGATCTTCTCAAGTGGCCATACTTTTTTGAATTTCACTTCTAGTAGTAATATTTTTCAGGTCTCAGCTGACTTTGGAGGGTATGAACTCAGAGTAGTCTCACTGGGGTCACTTGAGCAGTGAAAAAGTATCTTTCCCTTGAAAAAGCACAGGAGTTAATACCAACTGACATCAGAACCTGCTGCTGCTTTGTTGCTCGGCAAACAAGCTATTTTAGTGCCAGAGGCAAGGCCCTGGAGCCAACCTCAACACCCAGGGCCAACTTTGCTCAAACCATTCAAGCCATGGCTACAGGAGGGAAAGAGAGAAAAAGAGATGGGGGTGGGATGGAGAAGCAGATGCTCGCTTCTCCTGTACGCCTGGACAGGAAATCAAACTGAGAAATCAAATTTCTGTATCAGGGACCTCCTAATTCTTTATTTAGAATCACCATTATTAGCAACAACAATAAGGAATATGGATTGAATTTCTGTGGGGTGGAACAGTAAAGTGGATTTTGAGGTGATGTAACTGATAATTTGGCTTTTTTAAATAAACATTGTCAATTACCTCAATTCCTTTGTTATTCCCCTTTCTCCAAGTGATAGAAGAGGAGATGGACTCCTGCATGTGCCCCAACCAGGATCTACCTGGAAACCCCCATCTGGAGCTGATGCTCTACCCATCTGGGGCCATGCTCACAACCAAGCTAATTTAACCTGAGGCAGAGGCTCCACAAAGCCTACCCATCTGGGGCCATGCTCACAACCAAGCTAATTTAACCTGAGGCAGAGGCTCCACAAAGCCATCCTCAGCGCCCAGGCTGATGTGCTCGAACCAATTGAGCCATGGTTGCAGGAGTGGGAGAAAGAGAAAGAGAGGGAGAGAAAGGAGAGGGGAAGAGGTGGAGAAGAAGATGATTGCTTCTCCTGTGTGCCCTGACCAAGAAGCGAACCCAGAACATCCACACACCAGGCTGATGCTCTACCACTGGTGAGCCAACCAGGCAGGACCACCTCAATTCTAATAATCACATGATAATCCATGGTGGATATTAATATGACTCAAATGACTACTGTGGTCTGTTCATGTTCCATGTTAAGGTACATGCCTAGAACGAGAAGTCTGAAGTTACTTAGCACTAAGGTTACAGTGCACTGATGTTAATGAAGCCAGAGTCAGTCAAGAGTATGAGTCCTGCCTGAGACACCTCATTCCTCTTTTGGTATATGACAACTGCATATTCTTGTCACCGGTAAGCAGCTTTAGAAACCACACGCCGGTACTGGTCTCAAGTGCTTAGACATAGGGAGATGGTGTGAATGGATTAAGGACACCTATGGCCAGTGATTAAACCACAGTACAGTCTGTTGTACAGCTCCGTAAACACATGAATCACTACCTATGATACATTGATGATAGCAGACACCCTGTAATTCTTGATTAGAGCTTGTCTTTGAAACACTGGGAATATTAGTGAAGTGTATTTTTAGTACTTACATTCCCAACAGACCCCAACATCTTTCCCTTGTCACTTTCTTGCAAGTTCTCTTTGCTCTCAGTTGACTGTCCACTATTTTTTTTATTAAGTGAGAGGTGGGAGGCAGAAACAGACTCCTGTGTGCACCCTGACCTGGATCCACTCGGAAAGCCCCCCAACCAGGTGATTCTCTTTCTGTCTGGGCTGCTGCTCTGTTGCTTGGCAAACAAGCTATTTTAGTGCCTGAGGCAAGGCCCTGGAGCCAACCTCAGCATCCAAGGCCAACTTTGCTCAAACTATTTGAGCCATGGCTACAGGAGGGAAAGAGAGAAAAAGAGATGGGGGGGGGAAAGGATGGAGAAGCAGATGCTCGCTTCTCCTGTATGCTCTGACAGGAAATCAGACCCAGGACTTCCACATGCCGGGCCAACACTCTACTGCTGAGCCAGCTGACCAGGGCCACTATCCACTGTTTTTAATGTGGCTCCTGATGGCTTCTACGGGTACTCGTATTTTAATAGGAAATCCTTGAACAAAACAGAAAACTCAAGGTTTAAAAGATAAATTACTAAAGCTGGTATTTTAGAAATTAGCAAGTGTTTGAAAGTAGATATTTTGGGAGACAAGAATCTTCAGTGTACCCATCTACATTTATATAAGAGCATTTTATTTCTGGCAAGTTATTCTTTCCCACAAACACACAAATATACACACACTCTATGCTTTAGCCACACAAAACTATTACTTCTTTTCACTCCTCTAAAGCTTTGCATATTTTGTTCATTTTGCCTAGAACAGCGATTTTCAATCTTTTTATTTTCATGGCAAACATAAGCTAATTACTAAAATTCTCTGGCACACTAAAAAAAAAAATTTTTTTGCTGAGCTGACAAAAAAAAAAGTACAATTTTGATTCATTCACACTTGGTGGCTATTGTTGTGTTGGCTATTGTTGTTTTTTTTCTTTGACAATCTGGAAAAGAAGTCAGTGCCCCTGACTGAACTGGATATTTAAAAAATCCTTGTGGCATACCAGTTGAAAATTGCTGGCCTAGAAGCCTCCTTCTTTTTCCATCTGGAAAACTCCCAATTCATTGCCACTATACTTAGCTATACCATTTTGTCCATACCTCCTGTATCACACTTCCTCTTGTTTTGAGTCTACTCACTTATCTATTTCATCTCTAGAAGAGAAGGAATTGCCCTGTTCACCTCTGGGTCTCATGCCCCTGGCATGTAGTATGCACTTTGTAAATGTTTGAAGTTTCAGTAAATGAATGACTTTCACCCTTTCAGGTTCCCAGTTTTCCTTCTGAAAAGAAGAACCAAATGAAAACTCTTAATTTTGGAGGATGAAGATGATTTATAGGTGCATGTTCAGACCATTTATTATTAAGGCATTATGTAGTTACATATTTCTTTATGTTGAATGCGGTGTAAGATTGGCCCCACACTCAGTAAAGCCCAGTTGTTAGTTGATCCAAGCTGGATTGCTTCTTTTCAAGTCTGGAATAAAAAATGACACTGCCCTATTTTATGCTTGTTAAGAAGGTGGTAGTTTACTACTGTTAATTTCAGTATATTTGTTGATTTACTTGGTTTGCCTTATAAGAATACAGTAGTCTCCTTTTATTAACAGAGCGTATGTTCCAAAACCACCTGTGGAAGCATAAAACCATAGATAGTACTGAACCCTATATATACTGTTTTTTAATATATATAAATACTTATGATAAATTTTAAGTTATACATTAAGCACAGTAAGAGATTAACAAGTAAAATAGAATAATTATAACAATATATTATAGTAAAAGAAGGGATTAAGCAAAAAAAATAGATGCAGACAACAGTATGGTGATTACAAGAGGGAAAGGGGTTAGGGGAGGTACAGTAAAAGAGGATAAGGGGAATAATTGGGAAAAAATATTTAAAAAAGTTATATAAATGAATTTGGGGCTACTACTATTAAATAAAATAAAGGTTACTTGAACACACACTGCAATACTGTGTCAGTTGATCTGATAACCAAGAAGGCTACTGAGTGACTAACGGCAGGTACTGTCTACATGGATATGCTGGACAAAGTGATGAATCAATACCTATGTGGGACAGAGCTTTATGTATGGTACATGATTCCATCATACTACTTGAAGCAGCATGCAATTTAAAAGTTATGAATTGTTTGTTTCTGGAATTTTTCATTTAATATTTTCAGGATGCAGTTGACTGCAGGTAACTGAAACCTTAGAAAGCGATACCGTGGATAAAAAAAAAAGGACTACTGGATTATCACCCTTGCACTTCTCTGTAGCTCTGTCACTGACAAACTTGTCACTTACTCATGGTTATATTTAATACATAGAACAACCTTATAAAATAAGTATTCTAATTTTTCAGGTGAGGAAACTGAGTCTCAGTGAGGTGAAATGACTTAAGATAATGCAGCTAGAAAGTAGAGGCAGCAATAACTTAACCTAGTCCTTTTAGCTCCCAGTCCATTGTTTTTTCTATTGGACCACACTGGTTCAGCCATTAGACAATAAAATTAAGTGGAGAATAGAGTGCCATGTCTGTCATATTTGCCTAAATATGTACGTCCTTACTGGAAGGCAGTCATGATTTATGCTTTATAAGTATTTGTTAATGTTCATTTCATTTATTTGGCTACCCATATGTTTCCCAAGGGGGAAGGCAAGCTAGGGCAAGTGCAGACAAACAACCATAAAGTTTGGATAGTTTCATTCAAAGTGGGCTGGCTGTTTGAAAACCACGTTTCTTGGTGATAGAAGATGGCTTTAGTATGGATTTTATTCATTATTGCATCTATATGCTAGATACTTTCCAAAATACATCTGAAAATATTTATGGATCCTAGAATATTTTCTGAATTAGACAGACTCGTGAGCATCATAACCACATTTGGCATGATAGGGAATTCTACTAGAATGTTTCTGGGAAGGTTGCCTGGTATAATGGAAAAAAGAATGGACTTTGAGACTGGTTAGATTTGAGTTATAGTCACTCACAGTGTGACCCTAGGCAAATTATTTAACTTCTCCGAACTCCACTTCTTTTATCCTTTGAACTGGAATTTAACAACCCCATTTTGCCTGATTGGTGTGAGAATGAAAATGAGATCTAGCACCATGCACATAGAAACCACTCAGTAAATATTACTTCTTTCCTGTCCCTCACCCCAGCTGTCTTTCTAGCCATTAGTCACCCACAAGCATGCATTTAGAAATCTGCTTATTACTCCATGCTGAAACTCACAACTTGCATGGACTATTAATTTTCCTTTTCCAAAGCCCCCTATGTTCTGCCCCACCCCCAAATTCTTGGGGCTCCCCAAATGGGCAAGTACAGGATGTTCTGTAGTGTATCAGAGGCTGTTACTCAATACTCTGGCCAGCCCTCCCAATACGTCTTTGCACACTGCATATGGAATTGCACTCCAGATCTTGGATCCCACATATGCGTCATACATTGCACTACCTCTTGTACTCAAATCCATCTCAAGGGTGAAAAAACCAGGTTCAGACTTGTCCAGAGAGTAAATTTCCCAAGCTCCCCTTGTTCCTGCATCATTTGATTAAAAAGTGGCATGTTTAACTCAATTGGACTTTATTTATATAAACTAGAATCAAAGTGATTGGTGGTGCCTTCCATTCTCAAGGTACCCCAAAGCACTTTGCAAGGTCATATGGTGAGCACTGAGGCCACACAAGGCAGTGCAGAAGCCACCACCCAACACTTCATAATTAGTCATGCCCAACCTGGGATCATCAAACCTGTTTTTATTGGAAGAGCAGAGAGGGAGGGAATGTTAGCTGGCAGTTTCCCTATGTACCCTTTATAAAAGTGCCTTTGGCTCTTCAAATTTCACCTGAATAACCAGCTCTGGAGAATATGCCTCAATCAAAGAGCAGAAAGTGATGGTGCCAAGCTGATGCTATGATGATGCCTCAGGACAGTGACCAAATAGACATGGCCTAACAATTGGTTTTTGTCCTCCATCTCCTTTTCCCTCTTCTGTTCTTTTCCCAACTTCTCTTTTTCTTTTTCTTTCTATTTCCGGCATGTTCTCAGGAATAGGTCAACCAAGGGTGGATAGTGTGCCATTTTAGGGTAATCTCTATTATTTCCACCTTTCTTATGCCATACTATTACACTATTGCATTTATGGCAGGAAAGTGTTGGAAGTGAAACTGCAATAGTACTATAGGCTTCTTTCCTTTAACATATGTGTAACTAGTTAAAATTTTCTTGTTCCAATAAGGTTTATGAAAGCAAGGGCTATGTCTATCTTGCTCACCTTTCTATCTTTAATGCTTGGGAGGCACATATAGTAAACCCTCAAAATGTTTATTAATTATAAGTTAATAAGTATTTAAAGACTTCATTGGTAGTATCTTATTTCTGGCATTGGTTGTTAACAGCCAGCCACCTCCCATTTGTAGGTTGCCTTGTTTGTTTCCATATTGTCCCAGCAAATTTTAGCTCATAGCCCTGCAAAGAGTGGGTGTGTTAAAATGAAATAACTCCCCTTCCATAGGCCTTCTATTTGGTTTGGATTTAAAACTAGACTTGCATTGGTTTTTGTCTGACTGCCAATAACGTCCTTTTCTGTTGTATTCATTTCTGTGTCCTTTGGGAGTCCCATACAGGGAAGTTTGTCACTGATACACATTTTGAGCCTTTCTCATCTGAATCCAAGAGATCACTGCCTGCACGTTGCTAAAAAAAAGAGAATTATAGGAGTGCTTTCAATTCAAAGAGGCCTCAAATTACACATGGCAGCCGTCTTTTTGGTGGGCAAGTGGATAAGTGAGATACAGTCAGCCAGTTTCTCCTCTTTATTCTGTCTTGCTTGCTTACACAGCTGAGAGGTGGAGCTGAGCTTCTGGGAGAGGAACTGGATCTTGGAGCATGCCCAGTGGTTCTTGGCCCTGGCTGGGAGACTATTTGATGTTTCAGTAGATAAGCTTTGATCACATTTGGGTTGCCAGCCCCGTTTGAAGTTTTAATACTACTCAACCATAAGAAAAGATGAAAATATATGCCATTTGTGACAACATGGATCATCTTGAGAATATCATGCTAAGTGAAATAAGTCAGACAGAAAACATTAAGAACCATATGGTTTCACTCATATGTAAGATATAAAACTGAAAGCAATAAATGAAGAAACAAGTAAAACAAGCAAAGGTTGGGGTTGGGGTTGGGATTGTGAGGGCTTCTGCCTTTTAAGGATTAAGCAGAAGAACTTATAACTCAGAATGAAAGCCTTGAATTGTCATATATGTCACTGACAAAGAATAATTCTTTACTGTAAAAACTTCTCAGATCTCATCTGAAGATCTGGGTTCAAGAACTGGATATACCATTTAATTTAAAATTTTTGACTTTCAACTTTCTTTGTGAATGGAAATGATGATAGTCATTGTTACCTCACAAATGATGATAATCATTGATGATAAGAACTTACTCAGTAGGGAGATAATTAAGTCAGATAAAGAATGAGAAAGCATTTTGTAAATGGTAAAATGGTATTATGACCTAAAATGCTTTTCTTATTTTTCCCTTCATACTCTCCCAAAATTTCCATGTTCTTGCCTTTTGTATAGCATGGGTGATTTAGATGTGATTCTGGACAGAAAGATGGATTGGGTGATTTCTTAGGCTCTCTTATAATTTACGATGCTGCAAACTATGCTTTTCCCTCACCCTTCAAGATTATTCCAAGTAAGAAAATCATCATTTAAGGCAGAGTAGAAATCTGAAACCCAACAGTGTTGATAACATCTCTTAAAGTGTAATAAATGGGAGGTAGTGTTCTTCCATTATATTCTGGTGTCTGATCAAATAAACAGTATAATGCAAATGACAGGAAATTGACTGGTTTTGAACTCTATTTTTGCCTGTGTTAAAAATAAGCCTATAATGGTCACTGTGACTTTGGATTTGTTATTTCTGCAATCTCACACTTATCCCAGATTTCTCCTTCTGCTTCTTCATTTTATGTTGGAGTTTCTTTTAGATATCAGATCAAAATTCAATCCAGCCATGTGTACCTGCAGGGGCCATAAGCCTGAAATAAAATAGTTTGAGGGGGAAGAGTCAAAGCTGTGGGTAAGAAGCAAGTATGCTACTAAAAAGAGAATTTGAACCCACAGCTTGGGACCTAGAACAGTGACCTGACAACTTGTCACAGTTGACACCAATAAGTGTGGGATGAGCTGCTGGAAATTTTTGCTGATTGGCTTTATGGAAGAGAATAGAAGAAAGAGGTTCAGAATACATGTCTCTGTATAGCTGAGTATAAAAAGAAAAACACACATAGAAAGAAAACTGAGGTTGGGAGTAATAGGATTATCACATTTTAGAATGAGAAATAAATTAGAGAATTTTATTTCTTCTGAATTTATTTTTGAATCATGTATTCTTTTTCTTACTCCAAATGCATCAATATTGGTTCCATTCTCCAGCTGCCATATTAAATGAAAGCTGAACCCTCACATAGGCTTGGCTGCATAGGTTGTGCTTCTTGGTGAGCACTGTGCCCCCTCTGCAACTGCAGTAAGGCTTTATTTAACAAGGCTCTCTGAGGAGACACATTCCTGAGGATACACATCTACTACTTGAAGGTACATAAAGAAAATCAGCATTGATTAGTCAAACATAAAGTCCTCAAAGGCAGTGTTTTTCAACCCCTGGTCTGCAAACTAGTGCCAGTCTGCCAGAAATTTTGCGCTGGCCCATGAAAGAGTTAACCACCCTGATGTTGTATGAAGATTATAGACCCAATGATCTTAGACAAATTCACTTATGCCCCAGGTGATTGCCTCTTATCAGTCTTTTTCATCAATGAAAATACTATTGAGGTTGTCTTTGATGTTATTGGGAATTGTAGGTTCATTTGAACAGCCTTTTACACCACGCAGAGCATTTACAGCTTTGCACTATAGACAAAAAGCATTCAGACAAACTTCTGTAGTATTCAATGCATTGTACATGTTGAGTTTGAAAATTAAGCACTTGCTTTTACCGTGTTGCATTGTTATATGCAGTAATATAAAACTTTATTCCTTGTGTGCTTCTGTTTCTGGCCAGCAAGGTCACTGGTGTCCAAGTGTAAAAAGGTTGAAAAAACACTGCTCGAAGGGATTTGATGCAGGGGGTGACTTAGAAAAAACTGTGAGATGAAAACCAAGGCTGGAAGGGCATCTTTACAACAGTGCCACTCCTAAATTTTCCTCTGAGTTGCCATTGCCCCATCCTTTGTTTCCACTGCTGACACCACTTGTAAAATAATTTCTTCTCTTAAATAAGTAAAACATACTCCCTTAACTGATCAAAGAACAGCTCTTTAGAAGAACTTTCAATAAAAGTATTTTCTTCATTTAAAAGGGTGATTTTTTTTTACAGAGGTAAGGTGAGAGGATTTAGGAAGAGGCTAAAAGATGCCTGCTAAATTTAAATGACACTATTATTTCTAAATATGAAACTAAAGTGATATATTCAAGAGTAACACTTTGATGATGTAGAGCCCATTAGAAACCCTACTGTGCTGTTTGACTGGCTATAGGTTTATTAATGATGAACTTTAGTTTGGGCATTTATTGAAATCAGCCACATTAAGACATGTGAGGATCTGTGTCAACTAACCTCAGCATCCAATGAAGATAGCAGCTGGCAGAGACACAGGCTAAATCGTAGGTAAGAGTGTAAACTCTACAGATATTTTCGCATACTAGGCAAACACAAAATAGGAAAATCTAGATTTACACAAGGAATTACGGAATCATTAACTTCGTTTTCATTTTCTTGAAAGAGTTTGGATAAGATTCTCATTAAATAAGAAGCTCCCTGAACACATTTCACATATGCTTTGATTTACATACATTTATCCCTTTAAAAATTGTAGAATAAAAACATAATTCTGGAACTTATAGTGAAAATGTGTTTCCCTTTGTACATTTGACATGCTTAAGAAATTGTGAAATGAATTGATTATAATCACATAGTGTTTCCTGTTCATTTCTTGTTTTAGCAATATTCCTAGAGAACACTTTTCTTTAATCTACTACTTATGATATTTAAGACTGAAGATGCAACTATTTAAATTATACTAGTATCAACTGGTAGTAAAAATGTTTGTGATATTCTTATCACTGTAGAACTTTCAGCAAATCTTAAAATGAATAGTTACCTCTACCAATTATATTTCATTGAGTTATTACTAACAACTGAATTTTGGTGTCTCTTGTTGTGACAGCATAGCAGTGTGAATAAATGGAAAACTAAGAAAGCCTCAGGAAATACCACTCTGGAATTTCTATATTTTAACTAAAATAGTGCCAAAGAAAAATAATATAATCTAAGTACCCCAAAAGCCTACAATATAACTCTTTTACTTTGATAATGGCATTTGAACTCTAGCAGCATTGTTCACAATAGCAAAGATCTGGAAACAGCCCAAGTGTCCGTCATTGGACAAGTGGATTAAAAAGCTGTGGTACATATATACAATGGAATACTATGGGGCTATGAAAAAGAAGGAAATATTGCCTTTTGCAACAATATGGAGGGACCTGGAAACTATTATGTTGAATGAAATAAGCCAGGCAGAGAAAGAAAAATATCATATGACCTCACTCATTTGAGGAATCGAAGGAATAATGAGAACTGAGGAGGAACGGAATTGAGACAGAGGAGGGATCAAAGGGACCAGAGAAAAAGAGGACAGAGGGAAAGGGGATGATAGGATGGGATAAACCTGAAGGGAAGGGGGGAGAGCACTGTAAGGAGGGTGCAAGGGAGATGTTGAGGGGAATATGGGGGAGGGGGGATGCATTTAGGATGACCCTAGAATCTATGTAAACACAATTAATTAAATAAAAATATATAAAAAAGAAGGAAAGGAAACAGAAAAATGATTATCATTTTACTTCTCCCTTTAGTTCTTAAAAAGCAAAGCATATTAAATTCCCTTAATCACACTTCTTCATAACTAATTTCTTTTTAACCTTTTATTTTTTAATTTAAGCGCAAGATATCTATTTTGAAATAATATTTTATCTTTAGCTTCTTCTCTGTGTTTTTTCCCTTACTTCACTTTCTAAACTTTTTTTTTTTTGTATTTTTTTGAAGCTGGAAACGGGGAGAGACAGTCAGACAGACTCCCTCATGTGCCCGACCGGGATCCACCCGGCACGCCCACCAGGGGCGACGCTCTGCCCACCAGGGGGCGATGCTCTGCCCCTCTGGGGGCATCGCTATGCGGCAACCAGAGCCACTCTAGCGCCTGGGGTAGAGACCAAGGAGCCATCCCCAGCGCCCGGGCCATCTTTGCTCCAATGGAGCCTTGGCTGCGGGAGGGGAAGAGAGAGACAGAGAGGAAGGAGGGGGGGTGGAGAAGCAAATGGGCGCTTCTCCTGTGTGCCCTGGCTGGGAATCGAACCCGGGTCCCCCGCACACCAGGCCGACGCTCTACCGCTGAGACAACCGGCCAGGGCCTCACTTTCTAAACTTTTTAAACTACTGCCTTTGAGTCTTCTATAATTGGTCCCAGTAATAAGTTCATTTAAGTAATTTCTTAGTAATATGATTTTTAAAAACATATCCAGACTACTTTGTTAAACAGGCAGCATTATGTTGTCATTTCACAAAATAATGGGAAATGTACACTGATTATTATCTCAATTATAACTGTTTTTCCTCAAAAAATAAACTAATATTTATTATAATATAGAACATATTTTTGAAACTCAGAGATACGTGATTTTAATTTGAGAAGGTACATTTAAAAAAGTAGTTAATTTTTTTAATATTAATTCTAATAAAGGTGACTTTTTGCCTATTTACTTGAACTCCAGACATCAGAAGCCTTTAATCAGAGGGAAGTAGAGAATGACTTGGGTTATTTTAAGTCTTTGTTAAGCTTTTGCAATAGAATAATTTTCAGTGTAATGGACAAGTTATGAATAATTGGAACTCTTTTGCCCTAATGTATTACTCAACAACAGATCCCCTGAATAAATAGGTCTTTATATTATTTAATGAAAACAAAACAAAACAAAAAAACCCAGAAAATACTTTAACTAGATAAGCATTTGTAGCTTAGCATTAGCAAGCAAACCAAGCAACCAAATAAACAAAACTTACAATGCTGGTAGTTTATTTTTTTAATTTTTTTTATTTTAAATTATGATGGAAAATTACTACAAAATATTTGATTCAAATTGTTTAAGAAACTTAAAATATTGACTTACGGAATCAATTCAGTTTTCAGCTTCTTCTCATCTACTAGTAATTAGGAAATGAAAATCATCCTACCTTTTAAATTTATAAATAATTTCCCAATATAGAATTCTATGGAATCCAAAGGAAGATAGTTACCCTTTCATCTCTGTACAAGTTGTGACTTTGATTTTAGACTAGTATGTATGTTAAGTTAAAATGAGCTTCATGAATGTTTACTCTCTTAAATCATGCTGAGCAAACAGATTACTTGAAAGGTCTTAACTGAACACTTAAGTACTGTGAAAGATGGATGCTGTGTCACAGCTAATGCTTCTTTAGTAATTCAAAATTTAGAAAACCCTTATACTGAATATTGACAATTTAAGAATAAAATAACCTTGAGAAAAAGAATCATGGTCTGTCATAGTGTGATTACTTAAAACATTTTACAAAGTTTATGGGGATTATATGATCTACATATAAATGCTATATATCTTAGTATAGGATACTATACTCTTAGTTTTGTAAATTTATCTTCATTATCCAGTCTAATTCAGGTGAAGATCATGTTAAATCTAAATTATTTTTCCCTCTATGTTTATTATTTTATTGCACATTTTCCATGGAATTTACAAAATACATGGAAGGACTTTTGAGTTCATTAGGTCACGAAATTTCTGATTTGGTGATGGATTTAAGAAAGGTGACAGGCCTATTTAATTCAAACAAAGACTATTCTATTTACTGTATATAAAATCTTGTAGTTTCTTATGCTTTATTATACTAGTGATCTGGATTACCTTCACTCTTTTTCTTGTTTCTCTAGGTACTTTGGTTTTTCAAAATGTCCCTTAATTTTCTTCAAAACATAAAAAAGGGGAATAAAACACTATTAAGTTACTACTAGCATAATTGAAATAGGTCAGACAGAGAAAGACCAATATCATATGTCCTCACTTATATATGGAGTCTAAAGAAGCTGAACTCATAAATACAGAAAGTGAATGTTAGTTGCCAGGGATGAACAGTGGATGCTGTGGGAGATGTCTGTCAGAGGATACAAGCTTTTGATTATAACATAAATAAATCCTAGAGAACTAATGTATAGCGTGGTGACTATAGTTAAAAATACTGTATTATTACTTGAAAGTTGGTGGCCCTGGGTGGTTGGCTTAGTGAATAGAGTATCCACTTGGCATAGGGACATGCCAGTTTCAATACCGGGTCAGGGAATGCAGGAGAAACGACCATCTGCTTCTCTTTTCTTCCCTCTATCCCTTCTCTCCTCCTTCCCTTCCCACAGCTTCTGGCTCCATTGGCTCGAGCACCGGTCCTTGGGTTAGGATAGCTCAGTGAGGTAGGTCAGCCTCAAGTGCTAAAAGTAGCTTGGTTGATTCAAGCACTGGCCCCAGACTAAAGTTGTTGGGTGAATCCTGGTCAAAGTGCATGCAGGAATCTGTCTCACTGCCTCCCCTTTTCTCACAAAGAAAGAGAGACAGACAGACAGAGAGAAAGAGAAAGTTGCTGAGAGAATATATCTTAAATGGTCTCAGCACAAAAAATGTCATAGTGATTATATGAAGTGATGGACGTGTTAACTGTTGTCGATACAATTTGACAAAATATACATGGATCAAATCATTGAATTGTATACCTTAAACATCACAATGTTCTATCTCAATAAAAGCTGGCAGGGGGTAACGGGCGGGGATTTACTACTAGCGTAATATAGCTCAGTGGTTCTAATTGAGGTTTTGTGCTCTATACCTCCAGGACATTTGGCTATGTCTGAAGATATTTTTGTTACATGTGGGAAGGGACTATGCTCCTGGTATCTAGTGTGGAGACCAGAGATGCTGCTGAACATCCTGTAATGCAAAATGGCTGCCCAGAAAATAAATAATTATCTGATCACAAATGTAAGCAGTGTGGAAATTGAGAAACACTTGTATAATGGAATCCAAGAAACTTGGTATCTAATCTCAACTCTTCTACTAACCACCAAGTAATTTAATACTTCCCTGGGCCTCAGTATTCTCAATGCAAAATAATAGATTGAATTACATGATCTTTAAAAAATTGTCCAGCATCAAGAACTTATAAGCCTATGAAACTTTTTGATGGTTTCTTTCCTTTCAAAGTGAGGGTTTCCTTGATGACTCTATACTTTTTTTCTTTGTGTAACCTTCCATATTATGTATTTATTTACTTGGTTTGTTAATTAAATATTATTTTTAATTAATATATAAAACATTTTAAAACCTATTTTATACAAAGCTATGTTACTTTAAATATCTGATTTTAAAAACAGTTTAAAAATCTACCTCGGTCTCCATTTGAAATTAAACAAAAAAAAATCCTTTAGTTTAAGCATATAGTGAGGGATTTTGCCTGTGTTCAGGTTGAGTGTATTCAGTTTTCCCACACAACCCTGTGAGAAGATAGCCAGATGGATTATAATGTGATCATCACGCGCTCATTTTAACCATACATAGATTAGTGAACACCACACATTACATGCCATTTCTCTAGAGAAACTGGTTGTGTCATTCCTGCAGAAATATCACTTCAAAAAGCCACATGTGGGGATATTTTATAAGGCATTTTAATTAATGAAGTGGTCCCTAATTTGTACTGAAAACTAATTAATAATTACTTTAAGAACAGTTGTCCCAGTTGGTCTATCTCTCGCGCGCGCTCGCTTGTCAAGTATCGTTCTCTGCACTGAAACAATAGCTAGGTTTTATATTGTGCCTACAACCACATCAGACCCATTTTATAGGGGAAGAAACAGAGAGGTAATTGACTTGCCCCAAATTACATAGCTAGGCAGTAGTGTGTTCAATGTGAAAACTTCTTCAAGAAGGCATTATCAATTGTAAGAAGTTTCTGGCAACTCTCTTGAGCAAGGGTTCCCTGCAGTGGCCCAGATAGTAAATATTTTGGGGTTTCTGGACCATGTGATCTCTGTCACAGTTGCTTAACTTTGCAGTTTTATCACAAAAGCAGTTACAGGCCATACATAAAAAAATGAGTATGACTGTGTTCCAACACAACATTCAAAAAAATGATCAGGCTGGACTGGGCACGCAGGCCATAGTTTTCCCATCCCTGCTCTTGAACATTTCTTAAGTTTCCATGATTTTGCTTAGTATCTCCATCTGCCCTCATTTTTACCCTTTGAGAACATAGCTAAGTTTATTTTAAAAATGCATTAGATACAGTAAGAAAATATATAACACTGAGATATTCAGATTACCAGAAATTAAGCCCCTGAACTCTTTTACCACACCTGGGAACTGCTCTGATTTGTTCCTATGTAGCCCCACCTTTAGACCCTTCACAAAAACTTGACACAAGTTTTCTAGAGGGGTATTTAATGCCATTTGCATAAAATCTGGCTCATATTGTCCCATGACTATCTTCTCACTGCTCTGGTGCTGTTTTCCAGGTGAGTGAGTACCCATTCCTATACAGAGATTTTTGTTATTCATGGTATTCAAATTAATAGATATCCTTCACTTTTAAGGTGTGTTTGAGCAAGGCTGGATAGAAAAGGAAAAATATAATTATCCAACTACCCCTTTGTAATTGAACAGAATTATTTTTCTATAAAACACATCTCGGCAGACCAAATACACTTTTTGTGAAAGAAAGTTTATTGAAAGACATAGACTACTTGGATATGTCAATTCTTAGATGTCTTTACTACCAGATTAACCACAGTGGTTATGGTTTTGGGTAAATCACTTATCCACTATGAGCCTTAGGTTATTTATCTTTGAGATGGGGATAATAATATTAATTAAGTATTCCTTAGTTTTCTTCTAATAACTAGTGGATATGAAACTGTCCATCACTGCCACATATAAAGATGAAGAAAGAATTGAGATATGTGTCATTGTGGCAGTGGTCCAAAAAGTGCTAACAATCTACTCTTTAAATAAACACCTCTTATTGCATTTCTGCAGCACTTTAGTTTTTAGTATGATTTAAAATAACCTTTGGTTCTTTGCTGAGTTCACTTGGAATGAAGTAAAAAGATAAAGTAATATGTGAATATTAGTTGTGTAAAGTTCACATATTATTTTAATAATATGGAATTAATTTAGCTCCAACTAGAGTCACAGTACTTTTCTTAGGCACTCCTTATTCTCACTCTCATCTTATTTTTTTCCACTTTTCTTCTTAAGGCAAAGAATGTTCTCCTGTGATGTTAAGAAAAGCATGATAGAAATTTATTTATCAATAATTCCCAGAGAGCCTGGCCAGGCAGTTGTGCAGTGGACAAAGCATCGGCCTGGGAGGTGAGAACCCAGGTTTGAAACCCCAAGGTTGCTGGCTTGAGCGTGGCCTTACTAGCTTGAGCGTGGAGTCACTTGATTGAGTGACAGGGTCACTAGCTTGAGCACAGGGTCACCGACTTGAATGAGTAATCATAGAAATGACCCCATGGTTGCTGGGGTGAGCCCAAGGTCACTGGCTTGAGCAAGGGGTCATTGGCTCAGGTGTAGCCCCCCAGTCAAGCACATATGAAAAAACAATCAATGAACAACTAAGGTGCTGCAACCATGATTTGATGCTTCTCATCTCTCTCCCTTCCTCTCTATTTGTCCCTGTCTGTCCTTCTCCCTGTGTCTGATGCACGCTAAAAATAAAAACATATATACATACATACATACATACATACATACATACATACATAAATATTCCCTAAGTACCTAATTGTATAATGAACAGAGTAGGATCCTTGGTCTCTAGAGAGCTCAATCTAGATACATGCTGTCTAATATGTATCCACTAGCCACATGTGACTATGGGACACATAAAATACCACTAGATTAAATAGATATGTGCCAGAAAGAGTGAGAGATGAAAGGATATATCCAGAGGAAATTATCCAAATAGACCAGAAAGGGGCATTAATTGTAGAACAGGGTTACTTATAATTAAGGAGGTTGGTGATATATCTGGCATTACTTGTTTCTATATGCTCTACTTTTTTTTATATGTTCTACTTTTTATATGTCTATAATTTATTTTTCCAAAGTGAGAAGTGGGGGAGGCAGTCAAACAGACTCCCACATGTGCCTGATCGGGATCCATAGGGCATGCCCACCAGGGGATGATGCTCTGCCCATCTGGGGTGTTGCTCTGTTGCAACCGGAGCCATTCTAGCACCTGAAGTGGAGACCATGGAGCCATCCTCAGTACTTGGGCCAACTTTGCTCCAGTGGAGCCTTGGCTGCGGGAGGGGAAGAGAGAGACAGAGAGGAAGGAGAGGGGGAGGGGTGGAGAAGCAGATGTGCACTTCTCCTGTGTGCCCTGGCCGGGAATCAAACCCGGGACTTCCGTACACTGGGCTGACACTCTACTGCTGAGCCATATGGCCAGGGCCATACCTATATATGTTTGGATTTGGTGAAAATAGTCTCAGCTATAAATTATATAGGTAATGGTGCTATGTAGATATATTTTAGCAATGTAGACTGTATACTTAATCAGCTAGAAGAGTACAGGAGGCAGTGGAAAATAATTTGATTCTTTGTTACATGAAAAGTGCAAGATGCTCAGTGGAAAGATTCATGGCTTAGTGAGTTCACTACTGAAACTAGACCCTGAGAATGAGTTTGCTTTAAATGACTGGTTAGGAAAATAGACCTAGGTCATTTAGTTCAGCAAGCTCATTTTGAGCAATTTTAAAATCTGAACCTATACTTGTTCCTCTCTCCCTGTGCCTGGTTTAGTGCCTGGCATCAAGAATATGTTTGATAAATATTTATTCTGTAGTAAAAATAATAGGTGTCCACAAAATTTACTGTTTGACATATGAATATCATTTAAAAGGCATTTTTACTGCTTAGAACTACAGGTAGATTTTCAGATATTTCACAGTAATAATTAACTTATTTCAAAATAGGTGTGAAGCAACATGGGAAACCTGAATGATGAATTAGTTTATTTACGTGTTTTATTTATCTCATACATAATTTTTATATGTCATTACCTACGTAAATTATTAAATAAATTATGCTATACTTATAATATGGAATACTATGCAGCAATATCAACTGACATAATATATTGTTTAGTGAAAAAAGTAAATTTCAAATAAATGTTTAGTATCATCTGACTTTTATAAAAAGAAAATCACTATGTTTGGATGTACACATATTCATATGCTTATATATATATAGAAAAATCTGTAGCAGAATATACCTCAGGATGTTAAAAGTAGAACCTTCTGGGGAGTGGGATGTAAGAAGTTTGGGCTTCAATTTTTTCTTTATAGGCTCTGTATTGTTTGTTTGTTTTTTTATTAAAAATGGTTGTAAATCACTTTTCTAAATATTTAAAAATTATTTTAAAATTCTGGTACTAACAATAGAGTAGTGTACTACAACTTTTAAGCGAAACAAAAGAAATTAGGAGGAAAACCCCAATGAAATTGGATATTTTGAGGTCATATTTGTTTATTACTTTATAAATGATTGTTTGAGAAAGAAGATTATTCAACTCACTGCTTAGTTCTTATAATTTTTCTAACAGCACATATTATAACTTTTGGTAAAAGCATTTTTATTATATTTTTATTTATTTAAGCTTCAAGTGTAAATTGTATGTGCTTTTAAAGTAAATTAAATGAATGAGTTCAGCCAGATCACCATAAAATACATGGGGTAAGGGGTTATGCAGCATCTGACAGTCTTTACCTTTTCTTATTGTTTATGCATAAACTTGGGAAGAAAAACACATTTTTGCTAAGTTTACTTTCCAAATAATCCTCTGTCTTTCCAGCAAGGTTGTAAGCTGATTGACAGTGAAAGCTATGTATCTTGTATTTAGATCTTAGGATTCCAGTTTCAGTGAAATTTCCAGAATGGGCAAATCCATGGAGACAGAGAGTAGATTAGTGATTACAAGGAGATGAAGGGAGGGGAATATGGAGTGACTGCTTTTGGGTGATGGAAATGTTCTAAACTTAGACATTAGTGATTGATAAACAACTTTGTTAATGTACTAAAAATCCACTATCATACACTTCATAAGGTTGAATTTAATGGTGTGCAAATTAGATGTCAATTAACGTACTCTAAATTTGAAAAAAAAAGGAAATCTTAAATGTTGTCTACTCATCTATTCTGTCTTCTGATGCTTGTAATCCTCTTGCAGTCAGAAATACTAAGTATGGAGTAGGCACTCAACAATGTAGTTATTTCTTTAGAAAGAAGACTTTTTGAAGTCCCACTGTAGAGTGAGTACTTTTGAATTTAGTACTTTATTGTTTACAGACTTTCATAAAACTATAAAAAAAGTCTCTTTCAGAGTCAAATGTTTACATGATTTATTCTTGGTTTGGTGTCAGTTACTTCAGCTCCTGTCAGCAAATATAGATTCTTGAAAAGTTCACCATTAACCCAGAAGAATAGTACAGAGCGATAGTTACAAAGTAGAACTATCAATTGTTTCAAATGAATGGGAACTTCTAGATGATTCAGTCCAACTTCCTCATTTTACAGAAAGGTGAACTGAGTGAGGCTTACAGGGTTAAGTTGAAAACAAGACCATGATTGCTTAAAAGTATTTTCTAAACCTTTTACATGACTATTCTTTTTTTAAAAAAATAATTTTATTTTTTTAATGGGGCGACATCAATAAATCAGGATACATATATTCAAAGATAACAAGTACAGGTTATCTTGTCGTTCAATTATGCTGCATACCCATCACCCAAAGTCAGATTGTCCTCTGTCACCTTCTATCTAGTTTTCTTTGTGCCCCTCCCCCTCCCCCTTTCCCTCTCCCTTTTCCCCCTTCCCCCGTAACCACCACACTCTTATCAATGTCTCTTAGTTTCACTTTTATGTCCCACCTACGTATGGAATAATGTAGTTCCCGGTTTTTTCTGATTTACTTATTTCACTTCGTATAATGTTATCAAAATCCCACCATTTTGCTGTAAATGATCCGATGTCATCATTTCTTATAGCTGAGTAGTATTCCATAGTGTATATGTGCCACATCTTCTTTATCCAGTCATCTATTGACGGGCTTTTTGGTTGTTTCCATGTCCTGGCCACTGTGAACAATGCTGCAATGAACATGGGGCTGCATGTGTCTTTACATATCAATGTTTCTGAAGTTTTTTTTGTTTGTTTGTTTTTTTAAGAGAGGAGAGGGAGAGAGAGAGACAGAGAGAGAGAACAAGGAGAGAGAGACAGAGATAGAGAAGGGGGAGGAGCTGGAAGCATCAACTCCCATATGTGCCTTGACCAGGCAAGCCCAGGGTTTCAAACCGACGACCTCAGCATTTCCAGGTCGATGCTTTATCCACTGCGCCACCACAGGTCAGGCTGTTTCTGAGTTTTTGGGGTATATACCCAGTAGAGGGATTGCTGGGTCATAAGGTAGTTCTATTTTCAGTTTTTTGAGGAACCACCATACTTTCCTCCATAATGGTTGTACTACTTTACATTCCCACCAACAGTGGATGAGGGTTCCTTTTTCTCCACAGCCTCTCCAACATTTGCTATTACCTGTCTTGTTAATAATAGCTAATCTAACAGGTGTGAGGTGGTATCTCATTGCAGTTTTGATTTGCATTTCTCTAATAGCTAAAGAAGATCAGCATCTTTTCATATATCTGTTGGCCATTTGTATTTCTTCCTTGGAGAAGTGTCTGTTCATGTCCTCTTCCCATTTTTTTATTAGATTGTTTGTTTGTTGTTGAGTTTTATGAGTTCTTTGTATATTTTGGATATTAGGCCCTTATCTGAGCTGTTGTTTGAAAATATCATTTCCCATTTAGTTCACTTTCTGTTTATTTTGTTATCAGTTTCTCTTGCTGAGCAAAAACTTCTTAACACATGACTGTTCTTAATAATTAAAAATGATAATAAATATTTTATACTTATCTTTCTGTTTTAGAATAAGTTAAACCGTCTGTCTTGTCCATTTTAGTATGAAAGTATTTTACCCAGATTGAATTTTTACATATTTTTAAAAGATGTTTAAAGTCTTTCCCACTTAGTTGAAATGTTAGCTTCATGAATAACTTACTATGGTGACCAGAATTTAAAATTACTCCAATGACTTTATCCTTGTATGATACCCTCCTCTTTGAGTATGAGTAGAACCTATAAATATAATATTCTTATTATTAGGTTATATTATACAATATGATATGTTTGAGGGGTCTAATCACACAAGCCCTTTAAAAAGCAGAGACTTCGTTTACCTGGTAACAGAACAGAAAGAGATTTGAAGCTTGGAGGGATCTGATGTGCCAATACTGGCTTGAAGATGGAGGGAGCCACATAAAGAGCAGCTTTTAAGGGTGGCCCACAGATGAAACTAGCAAGAAAATAGGGACCTCAGACCTAGAGTTAAAAATAAATGAATTCTGTCAACAACCAGTGAACTTGGAAATAGATTGATTTTCCATAACCTCCATATAAGAGATAAGTCTGGTCGACACCTTGATTTTGGCCTTGTGAGACCCTGACCAGGGAACCCAGCTGAACTCACCAGGACTTCTGAATTACAGAAATGTGAGATCATAAATCTGTGTTATTTTAAGATGATAAGTCTGTGATAATTTGTTATGCAACAATTAAAATATACACTTATTATGTTATCTAAGATAAGCCATATATCAAATCTCTTTTGCATCAGTTTTCTTTTGCCAGTCATAATGGAAATACCTTATACTTCTTTGAAATTGTAGTTGTGAAATGTGGTATCCATAGTAATAGGAGACATGTATTATTAATTTTGGTGGTATTATTAATAAAAGTTTTTATTCTTCCTGGCCTATAAATTTATTTTTACCCCCAAACTAGAAAGTAAAAGAATATAATTTGGCTCTAGGAAGACCTTCCTACAGTGTGCTCTTAAGATAAGCAGGCCATATGGAAAATATAGAGCCTAGAAAACTGTCCATTTGCATCACATACTTTTTGAGAACTCACTCTATACCTAGTACTTTAGTAAGCTCTGAAGATGGTACGAAAGGGATGGGAATCAGACATGGCCTTTGCCTACAAGTAACACATAATGAGGTAGAAAAAAGAAAATATGGGGTTACACTAATAATACTGTAAAGTAAAAAGTGTTCAATTCCTTGAGGTGAAAAAATAAAATTTGTTAAAGAGTTTAGGGAAGGTTGTCTGTGAACTGGCCCATCAAGAATAGTTAAGATTTGAATACCAGGAGGCAAAAAGTGAAAGACATTCTAGCTAGAGGGAAGAGCACAGCATAGGCACTGTAACCTAGAAGGTCACATGGGAGAATGACAAGTAGTTCCCTATAATTAAAGTATAGAATGTATAAGTGTAATAGGAAGTGAGTTTGAAAGAACAGAATGGGGTTAGATCATAAAAAGATTTTGATTTCTAGGTTAACAAGTTTGGACATTATGTGTTTTTTAACAGAAGGGTAAAGTGACCAGATTTGTAATTTAAAAAGAAAATTCTGGCAGTAATGTCGATAATGATTGGTGGTGAAGTATGAAGAGTGGTGAGGCAGAGAATGGAGACAGGGAGACTTATTAGGAGGGGAAGAAAGTGAGAGATGATAAACACATGACTTAGCAGAATTGTTTTGGTAAAATAGAAGAGAAACTAGGTGTTAAGGAAGTCACAGAGGTAAAATGGACATAGCATAGCAAGAAAGCAAAGTTCAAAAAGTTGTAAGATGCCAAGATAGGTAAAAGACACATAGCTAAGAACTATGAGGTAAGATTAGTACCCAGACATGCTGTAACTATGAGTTGATGTGTCTCATCTCTCCCCCTTCCTGTCTGTTTGTCTGTCTCTCTGTCTTTCTCTCTCTCTCTCTCTCTCTCTGTCTCTCTCTCTCTCTCACACACACGCACACACATACTCAAAAAAAAAGAAAGGAGGAGCATATATGTATATGTAGAAAATAAACCCCCCTCTAAAAAGATTAGTACTCAGACAGTCTGGCTATAGAGCTCTTATTTAACCATTATTGTTCACTCCTGAGAGGGTGGTCAACAGGAATATTCAGAAAAATAACGCTTTTATATGCAATGTGACAGGAACTACTCTTTGATTGAAGGCTGAATTGCAGTGAATTGTAAGTGTGTGTGTATATGTGTGTGTATGTGTGTGCTGCTTCTAGGAGTGAAAATGGGGAATATATTAGTCAAGGCCACAGCAGTGGGGTCTTTGAGCCACCAGCATTTACTTACTCCAAGAAAGGCCTTAGAAATGTGTATCAGTTCACTGGGCATCACCACATCGTGCACAGTCATTGTTCTCTGAGAGAATAGTAAGTCGTTCAAAAAATTTGTTAACTCTCTCCTTGTCACTCTCTCTGACAACTGGCATGTATAGCCTAACCCATTGAGAACGATATAGCACTTACGGGGTAAGGACTTGGGAGACTTCCCAGATAGTCTATGGCAGTGTTTGTAGAATGTGATCCCGAAATCACTTACATAGAGTTGCCTGGTGTGTCTTCTTGGGACTCATGTAAGATTTGAGGCTTAGCAGGAATTGATGTTTATAATAAGCATGTGTATGTTTTTCAATAAATTTTAAAAAGTGTTTGCTGCATTTATTTTTATTTGTGTTTTGAAATCTCCAAATAAATTAGTCATCCTGCCAGAATAATCAAAGCAATTATGGTATTGAATGTTTCCCTGAATGATACCTTCTCTCAAAGATTCTGGTATATATCCTCTTGCATCCACCTTGTTTGATAATTACCCTTTTAGACCAGTGTTCCCCAACCCCCGGCTGCAGACCGGTACTGGTCTGTGGGCCATTTGGTACCGGTCTACAGAGAAAGAATAAATAACTTACATTATTTCCGTTTTATTTATATTTAAGTCTGAACGATGTTTTATTTTTAAAAAATGACCAGATTCCCTCTGTTACATCCATCTAAGACTCACTCTTGACACTTGTCTCGGTTACATGATACATTTATCCATCCCACCCTAAAGGCCAGTCCGTGAAAATATTTTCTGACATTAAACTGGTCCGTGGCCCAAAAAAAGGTTGGGGACCACTGTTTTAGACCATTTACTTAAAGAATGAGAATAAGGAATAAGGTTCCCTATTGTTGACATAAGAATATATACCAAATATACAGAGAATTTTTATAAGAGTTTATATAAGCCAAACTGGTTGGCTGGTTGACTCAGTGGTAGAGCATCGTCCCAGCATGTGGATGTCCTGGGTTTGATTCCCGGCCAGGGCACACAGGAGAAGTGCCCATCTGATTCTCCACCCTTCCTCTTCTACCTTCTTTCTCTCTCTTTCCTTCCCACAGCCAAGGCTCCACTGGAGTAAAGTTGGCCCAGTCGCTGAGGATGGCTCCCTGGCCTCTGCCTCAGGCACTAGAATGGCTCTGGTTGCAACAGAGCAATGCCCCAGATGGGCCAAGCATCACCCTCAGTGAGCATGCATGGTGGATCCCATTTGGACGCATGCAGGAGTCTGTCTCTCTGCCTCCCTGCTTCTCACTTCAGAAAAATTAAAAAAATATATAAGCCAGACTGAGGACATATACTGGGGAGCAAGATCTCAAAAGCTCCAGATAATCACAGTTTTGCAGCTTGTTTTATTCATATGAGATTAAAGAGGAAACATATAGAAGATTACATGGGATGGGAGAGAGCAAGGCAAGGTAGTGATTGGATTATAGGACATTTAACAATGTTAGGTGCTTTCTGAAGGTAGTTATGGAAATTTTAAAGGTGTTTAATCTGTGCACAGAAACAATGGACAGAGATAGCTAAAACAAAGGTGAACCTTTCACTAAAAAGTTACATGCTTGGAACATGACTACCCACCATGTCCTACCCAGTTAGGAATTTATGATCAGATCACACTTGAGGTTACTTTACATAGAACCCTTTTTGTCATTCACACTACTATCATTGAAAATTATATCTCATGACTCAACAGTTTCTGTCACTCTAATAAGATCACACAAAGTTTGCATTAATATTAGCGTATTCAACCACTACCTGAAGAAATGTGGTACTGGACTGTAAAAAGAAATTGAAAAAAATTCTTTTTTTTCACTTTTTTTTCTGAAATGAGAAGCAGGGAGGCAGAGAGATAGAGTCTTACATGTGCCTGACCGGGATCCACCCGGCAAGCCTGCTAAGGGCCGATGCTCTGCCCATCTGGGGTGTTGCTCCATTGCAACCAAAGCCATTCTAGTGCCAGAGGAGGAGGCCAGGGAGCCGTCCTCATTGCCCGGCCAACTTTGTTCCCACGGAGCCTTGGCTGTGTGACGGGAAGAGAGAGATAGAGATAAAGGAGAGAGGGAAGGGTAGAGAAGCAGATGGATACTTCTCCTGTGTGCCTTGACTGGGAATCGAACCCGGGACTTCCACACGCCAGGCCGATGTTCTACTGCTGAGGTAACTTGTGAGGGCCAGAAAAAAAATTCTTTACTTTTTTTTCTGTGAACCTTTTACACTGGAAATAAGATAGTTTTCACTGCAAGCGGACTTGACCTGGTGATGGTAACCATATGTTTGTTTTTTAACTTTTTTTTCTGAATATTTTTTTTTCAATTACAGTTTAAATTTAATATTATTTTGTATTAGTTTTAGGTGTACTGCTTAGTTGTTAGACACCTTGCACCATACAGAATTATTGCAATATTATTAAATGTTTCTTATTCTGTACTTTACATCCCAATGACTATTTTTAATTACTAATCTGTACTTGTCAGTCCCTTCACCTTTAAAAACCACAGTGAGGTGTCACCTCACACCTCATGGAAGTCAGAATAGCTGTCATCAATAAATTAGCAAACAACAAGTGTTGATGAGAGTGTGGTTAAATGGGAACCCTTGAGCATTATTGGTGGAATGCACATTGTTACAGCCACTGTGGAAAGGAGTATGGAGGTTATTCCAAAAATTAAAAATGGAATTGTAAATTTTTTGAAACTTCTTTCCAAGACTCATTGTCATGGGTTACTTAGAACAGACTCCTTCACTTCAGTCCTCAGTGACCATTGTGAGAAAGGGAGTTTTATGGTTTAGAGCTCGTTAAGTGAAATCCAAAAATAATGAGGGTAACACCTTCTTCTTTGAAAATGAATTTGGTAAAAATCTCGATGCATTGGAAAGTACCAAGGTCTCAGCTTCACGTATTCCCAAAGGATTCTTCAAGCCATCTGTGTTACAGAGAATACCATTGGAATTTCCTGTTAGTCTTGAGAAAAGATGAGTGCATCGCTGTGGGAAGGCACCCCTTTTTTGCCTATATGATTCCAGTTTCACTGTGGATAGACTCTCTAGAGAGCCTGGCATGACATGTTTTCATTCCACCCTGGAGTATTCTTTATGAGAAAGCATTTGTCGAGTGGTTTACCATTTTGTTTTACATCCATTGTATAGGCTATGAAATGGTTATCTGGTCTCTTTATTTACCTGAGAAAATCAGTTTTTACCTTTTGCTCATTATGGCTGCTAAGCAGTAGCGGGGTTACTCAGGGAAATCATATGATTTCCTTCCATCTCCCCAAAGACTGTTCAGGAACTGGACAGGAATATCAAATCTGAGGTTTACTGGTTTATATTTGCCCTAAATTGGACATGTTATATTCTGTTTTTCAGATAACATAACATAGAACCTCCTCATTGAAGCAAATTCATTCAATAAGCATGTGTTAATGTTGCCACAAGCCAGGCAACTGTGATAAGCATTCTCTTAAAGTAGAGAAGGCAAATTTCTGTCCTTTATGTCTTTTCAGTTTTACAGAGAACACAAATGTATAAACAAATTGTTATTTTTTAAAATGTCATCATGTATTTGAATATAAAGTATTGAAAATGTGTGATTAATTCTGAAGGAAAAGAGTGATACTGGAATGTTCTCAGAGGAGGTCAAGTTGAAGGAAGAAAGGTACTTCACAGAAGAACTAGCAAAGAACACATTAGTACATTGAGTTTGAGAAAATGACAAAGAGTCTGATGTTGCTTAAGCAGAATGCAGGTAGTTGTTAATGTTCTATGTTAGGTTACAGAGGGCCTTGAATACCATACTGAAGATTTTTAACTTTGATGAATAGAATCTTAAAAGGATTTAAAAAAGAAAATAATCTGCCACATATTGAGTACTTCTTAAGTACCGGCCACTTTGCACGAAATGAGTATTTTCTTTCCCATCATTAGTTTTTCCTACTGAGGCTTGGCAGTCATTAGTTTGTAAGTCATTAGAAGAATTTTAAACAGAGGCATGATCTGGATGATTTGCATTTTAGGGTGATGACTTTGGGAGTGATATGCAAAGTTTTGAAACTAGATGTAGTGAAAGCATTCAGGAAACTTGCTTAAACTGGGCAGTAGTTTGGTAGAAAAGGATGGACAGTATGTTTATTGAATGGTTCTAGGGATTGCAAATATATAACTTGAATGAAAGAGTCTAGGCCTCCTATTAGCTCTTTATGAATATAATTAACATATAAGAATATAAGGAGACCACATGGTGTTTTGAAAGAACTCGAACTTGAAATGAAAACAATAAGGCTCAAGGTCTGGCACTACTGTATAACTAGTAGTAAATTCATAAATTCTTATTCTTCTTTGATCCCAGTTTCCTTAACTGTAAGTTTGAACACTTGAGATAATGTACGTTAAAGACATTGTGTTATACAAAGGTTGGTTCTTGAGGCAGCTGTTGTTATTTAATGTACTGAGTATCATGCCATCTCACAGAGTTGTTATGCACATCAAATGGAATAATGGGTTTGGAAAGTTTTTGGTAACTTTAAAGTGCGATGCAAATATCAAGAATTAGTAAAAACAATAAGAGAATAAGCCATTCTACATCCAGATATTGTCTCCAGTGTGATTCTTGTACTCATTCAGAACTATGCTTAAGCACCTCTAAGTTTTCACAGGTCAGATTCCCACACATGCCAGAATCAAATAGAACCAAAAGATTCTATGCATTGGTTTCTCTGCTGTCAAATTTTGGCTGTAGGACTACCACAACACCCATTTTACATGAGCTATCACCAGCTTTTGCTCATGTCTAGATACTTTGCCAAGTACATGCTGAATGTGGATGCAAATAGATCCCCAGATCCAAAAGGAACCTTGTTTCCTTCTATTCAAATTGGCCATACACATCAATCTTCAAGTTCTATGCCCAGCAGGCCACCGCAATCACCATGAAACCAGATGTGATCTATAAGACTAGTTTCACATTGCGTGTGGTCAGTGAAAATACCTTATCAGGCATACACTCATCACAGTATGCTGTTTGCAGTAGGGTTAACAGCCACATGGATATTCTGCCTTTGGTATCTATGAGATGCAGGATAGCGGTGAGAAATCAGAGCAGCTCCCACACCCACCCTTGAAATTCTAAGATAATATGGTCTTCAAACCCTTCTATCCCACTATTAATTTCATTAAGAGAAGTATCTTCCTAGCTACATAGTTATTCCCTCTCTATTCTTTCTTTCTTTTTTTTTTTAATTTTTGTGGAACAACCTTAAGATAATCTAGCTTTTGGTTTACACGGACCATTTCAGGTTTTCAAACTGTTATTTTTCTTTCTTTCTTTTTTTTTTTTTTTTTTTTTGCATTTTTCTGAAGCTGGAAACGGGGAGAGACAGTCAGACAGACTCCCGCATGCGCCCAACCGGGATCCACCGAGCATGCCCACCAGGGGCTACGCTCTGCCCACCAGGGGGCGATGCTCTGCCCCTCCCGGGAGTCGCTCTGTCGCGACCAGAGCCACTCCAGCGCCTGGGGCAGAGGCCAAGGAGCCATCCCCAGCGCCCGGGCCATCTTTGCTCCAATGGAGCCTCGGCTGCAGGAGGGGAAGAGAGAGACAGAGAGGAAGGAGAGGGGGAGGGGTGGAGAAGCAGATGGGCACTTCTCCTGTGTGCCCTGGCCGGGAATCGAACCCGGGACTCCTGCACGCCAGGCCGACGCTCTACCACTGAGCCAACCAGCCAGGGCCTTAAACTGTTATTTTTCAAAACAAGAAGGTTGAATAGACCCTGGTTCCTTATTTCTTTTCTCTTGGCAAAGAAGATTACAATCCTTTAGTAAAATGCTCTTTTGGCTGACCTGATGAATATGTACTAATGAGTCTAATGTATATTTGAGAATTGTGTACCATAAGAATTGAAATTTCAAGATGCAGTATGGTCTTCAAAGAAAAGTTTTAAGATTGAAAAATTTATTTTTATTTTTATTTTTTATTAAGTTTAATGGGGTGACATTAATAAATCAGAGTACATATATTCAGAGAAAACCTCTCCAGATTATTTTGACATTTGATTATGTTGCATACCCCTCATCCAAAGTCAAATTGTCTTCCGTCATCTTCTATCTGGTTTTCTTTGTGTCCCTCCCCTCCCCCACCCCCTCCCTCTCCTTCCTCTCCAGCCCCTCCCAGTTACCATAACATTCTTGTCCATGTCTCTGAGTCTCATTTTTATGCCTCATCTATGTATGGAATCATATAGTTCTTAGGTTTTTTTTTTATTTACTTATTTCACTCAGCATAATGTTATCAAGGTCCATCCATGTTATTGTAAATGATCCAATGTCATCATTTCTTATGGCTGAGTAGTATTCCATAGTATATATGTACCAAAACTTTTTAATCCACTCATCCACTGACGGACACTTGGGCTGTTTTCAGATCTTTGCTATTGTGAACAAGATTGAAAAAATAATGAAACACAATTTAAAACAAGTAAAAGATATCAAAAATAATTTTCACGGTTTCATATTTAACCATTTTTCTTTTTTTGTGTGTGTGTGAGGAGACAGAGAGAGGGACAGATAGGGACAGACAGACAGGAAGTGAGAGAGTTGAGAAGCATCAATTCTTCATTGCGGCTCCTTAGTTGTTCATTGATTGCTTTCTCATATGTGCCTTGATGGGTGAGGGGGAGCTACAGCAGAGCAAATGACCCCTTGCTCAAGTCAGCGACCTTTGGGCTCAAGCCAGCGGCCATGGGGTCATGTCTATGATCCCATGCTCAAGCCAGCAACCCCGCGCTTAAGCTGTTGAGCCCGTCCTCAAGCCGGTGACCTTGGTGTTTCGAACCTGGGTCCTCTGCATACCACTTCAATCCTCTATCCACTGCACCACCACCTGGTCAGTCTAACCATTTTTATTTTCTATATTTGTCCATGTACCTGTGTTTTTGCATCTTATTTATAAAAAACATGGTTTCATATCCTGGCTTATTTTTTTTATATTCTGCCTTTTTAATTTTGATATATAATAATATTTTTCTTTAATTATTTCTCAGAATACCATACAGGGGCACTGTCCAATACATGTAGGTATTTTTATTTAAGTTTAAACTAAATAAAATGAATGTAAATTAAAAATTAAATTTATCACTCATTAATCACAAGTCAAGGGTTCAATAGGCACATGTCTAGTGGCTACTGTGTTGGATAGTGCACATATGGAACATTTCCCTCAACACAGGAAA
Source organism: Saccopteryx leptura (assembly GCF_036850995.1). Lineage (NCBI taxonomy): Eukaryota > Metazoa > Chordata > Mammalia > Chiroptera > Emballonuridae > Saccopteryx > Saccopteryx leptura. The sequence continues at coordinate 68,978,911 of NC_089516.1, read as the reverse complement.
TCTATTGGAAAACACAGCCATAGGTGCAGCATGTCATAATGCACTAAACTGTTTTTCTGTTGAGCCTATAATTTAATTTTTCATTTTTAGATATTATGGATAAGTTGACAGTGAATATATCTATGTACGTAGATATTTTCTTAGGTTAAATTATGTCTTAGAATCAATTTCTTTTTTTTAAGTGAGATTAGGAGAGATAGAGACATATATATAAAAAATTCCACCAATAAATCTTAAAAATTTGGTTTTTACACAACAAAATTTTAATGTATCCTCCAAAATGCTTAAAGAGTTAAAATAGGCACCAATGTTTGAAATTTTTTTCTAAGATTATTTTGTATATTTTTAACCAGTTTTAAATGATAATTTAAAGATCATAAAAAGAGACAACAAAAATTAAATCATTTTTCAATAAAGGACATTTTTAACTCTTGGAAACTACAAGAGTCAGATTTCTACAGACCAGAAAGGAAGGAGGGACTCGTCATTTTATAAGTTTTCCCAACTCTCTAACCTGTAATGAGACTTGGCAACTTCAGGCTCTTCAAAATTTTCAGGCTTAGCTGATTGCTTCCTCAACCAAAGGCACATCTGAGTACCGTATTTCCCCATGTATAGGATGCTCCCATGTATAAGACGCACTTTAATTTTGTGGCCCAAAATTTGGAAAAAAACAACAAAAAACAGTATTACATAAAGTTATAGAACTCAAGTTTTATTCATTATAAAATTCATACAACTCCTCATCACTGTCAAAACTCCCATCCATTAGCTTGTCCTCACCTGTATCTGATGACGAATCACTGTCTTCAACAGTGAGTGCAAAACAAGTGCAAAAAAGCGGCAAATGCAGTAAAAAAAAAAAATACAACCGCTGTATAAGACACACCCAGTTTTTTTTTTGTTTTGTTTTGTTTTTTTTCTTTCATTTTTCTGAAGCTGGAAACAGGGAGAGACAGTCAGACAGACTCCTGCATGCACCCGACCGGGATCCACCCGGCACGCCCACCAGGGGCGACGCTCTGCCCACCAGGGGGCGATGCTCTGCCCATCCTGGGCGTCGCCATGTTGCGACCAGAGCCACTCTAGCGCCTGGGGCAGAGGCCACAGAGCCATCCCCAGCGCCCGGGCCATCTTTACTCCAATGGAGCCTTGGCTGCGGGTGGGGAAGAGAGAGACAGAGAGGAAAGCGCGGCGGAGGGGTGGAGAAGCAAATGGGCGCTTCTCCTGTGTGCCCTGGCCGGGAATCAAACCCGGGTCCTCCGCACGCTAGGCCAATGCTCTACCGCTGAGCCAACCGGCCAGGGTCAAGACACACCCAGTTTTTAGACCCCAAGTTTTTTGATAAAAGGTGTCTTATACATGGAGAAATACAATACTTTGAGGCAAGTACCCACAAGAATGCACTTGTGTTCATTAATTTATAGGTACCAGTCCTAAGCACTTCCAGAATCTTTTGAGGTCCTGGACCTGGTGTCTGAGTGACCAAAAAGAGAAGTCAGTAGAATTGCAGCTAAGTAGAACATTTCATACATCACACTAATTAGTTTCTCAAAAGCCTCTCTCTTGGGAGGAAAAAAGCAGCCAATAAGAACTTATGGTAGAATGTTTAAGGTTGGCTTGGTGTTTCTTTTTTTTTTTTAAATAAGAAACGTACAGTAATATATTTCTATGATGAAATGATCATACAATACAAAAGAATATGAAATGATAAAAGTTCTACTCATGATCTGACCTATTCTCTGCACTCTTAAGTTTTGCTCCTCAGAAGTAATTACAGTGACCAGTTTTTTGTGTTTTATTCCAGTTTTTCTGTGCATATAAAAACATATTTATATAGTTAAATACATGCATATTATTTCTCACAAAAACTATCACACTACAATTAATGCTTTGCATATTGATTTCTTCACTTAATAGGCCTTATACACTTTTCCAAATTGGTGTTTATATATATATATGAATATATATACATATGTGTATGTACTATATATATATATTAATTTTTTAAAGGCTGTTGGGATGTATTATGGTTTATTTTGTCAGTTTCTACTACTAATAGATACTTTGTTTTTTCCTAACTCTTCCAATTTTATAAATAGTGCTGCAATTAATATCTTCAAGTGGTAGTATATATTGTGCTTAAAAGGAATGGCTATGGAGCCAGATGATTTTGATTCTAATATTGGTGTCACAATTCTGTACTATATAACCTTGGACAAGTTACTTAATTTTTCTATGCCTCAATGCCTTCCAGTGAAAAAATCAAGATAATAATGGCCTCTATCTCATAAGACTTTTATGAAGATTTAATGAATTAACAACACACATTTGAAAATGCAAATATTTATCTTAAGTGCCAGGCACAAAGAAAATATAACAATTATTAGATAATACAATTATATTTATTTAATAGCATACTTTTGCAAAGATAAATCCTTAGTTGTTAAATAGTTGAATAAAAGTGTGTATGAATTTTGAATGCTGGTATTATTACCCTTTTCCCTCTCAGAAAACTGCACATTAAACTTTCTAATCTTTGTAAATATGGTAAGAAAAAAATTTATCATTATTTTGTTTCTTCTATTTAATTATGAATGAATATGAGCATCTTTTCACATGTTTATTGGCCATTTGTCTTTCTTCCCATGTGAACTGCTTGTTCTTGGCCTTTGCCCATTTCTTGTAGTTTGGCTTCTCATCTCTTTCTTATTGATTTATAGAGCTCTTTGTATATAAAGGAATTTGGCTCCTTGTCATATGTATTACAAATAGTTTTCTCAATTTATCTTTTAACTTTGTTTATATGATTTTCTGTCCAACAGTCTTGAATTATATAGTTAAATTAATCATTCCTTTTCTTTATGGCTCCTGAGTCTGGAGGTCATGTTTCGAAAGTTTTTCTATGTGGGTTTGATTTAAATCATGTACTGGAATTATTTTTGCCAAAAAACTCAACTATGGATATAAGAGTTAGAAAAGATCTTAGAAGCTACATAACTCAATATTTCTGTCTTCCTATCTCTTGAATTTTTCTTCGCAGAGGAAAAGAAATTTAGTCCCAATAAAAAGAATTAACTCTAAAGGTTCTACAACAATCTAATGATAATAAATGTAAACTAGAACTCTGGGTTCCTGATCATTCTGTTTAACCAAATTGACTCACGCCAAAAAAAAAAAAAAAAAAAAAAAGTCCTTTTACTTAAAAAAGAAACATTGAAGCAAATAAAAAAATACAATTAATTTTTAAGAAAATACACAACATATTTTAAAACAAATATCTATTTTTACTCTTCAGGATAATTTTTACTTAGATAAATATTAGTGTATGTTCTATTAAACATATATATGTAGTAGATATTTAGTTGAATGAATGTACAAATATTCTAACCAAAGGAGTGTATCTATCTCTTTTGCTTTCTTAATTATTTTAGCTATAACTATGAAATGTGGATTTATTTGAATAGAAAGCCAGTATACTTGTGTTTTGATAGCTATAAAGGCATTGGCTTGGCTGCTAACCATATTATCACTTTCTTTTCCCTCTCTTTGGTAAACCCTAGGATTAAATCTGATTCCTTTTAAATTGTGTGGTACCTTAACCAGTGTGACCTGTTTTGAATGCAGATGTACTCAAATTATTCCCCATTCATTCTCAAACCCTCTAATGGCACCTTACTGAGCTTACTCAGAGTAGCCACTTGTCCCAGGCACCTATACAGAGTCTTTCAGCCTTATTCACACTTCTTTTGTACATGCTGTTTCCCTGCTTGAGGCAACTTTCTTGCTGCAGTATGCTGGCCTTAAAAAAAACAATATAAATAAATATTATTTCTGCTACTTTTGTGAAGCCTTTTCCTATCTTTCTACTTTAAGACGAAGTGTCCTTATAGGTAGTACTTCTAGAATGTTAGTTCAAGGATCATGGTGAAGCTTCTACCAAACAAAATAGCCATTTACTGTAAAATTATAAAAACAACCATTTAAAATTTTTTGAAATTGCACTAAGGGCATACAACAAAGAGAAAGATATCTACTCAAGAAAATCTATTGATTTTAGTAAGATGACCAAGAATCTATGGCATTTGAGCCATGATCTATTCTCATCATCACCACCCCTACCTCCATGTGATAGAAGCTTATTTTCAGGTATGGCCAGGAAGATGAGGGATCCCTTTCCTCCCAATTCCTGTTCTAGGGATATAGTTGCACTCCCAGAGTGGCAAGCTATCAGTATCTCTTACATCGTTTATTGTAGAAGCACTATTTTAGACAGATACAGCTGAGAGGACCACAGATCCTTTCCATCACCTAGTTTCCACTCATGAGAGCTTTGTCCCAGTGGTTTTAAGACAAGGACACTGGAGCATTGATTGTGCCTGCCCCAGCTCATACATAGAATGAAGGTTCCATAGTGGTAAAGGCAAACTAAGATAAGTAGAGGCTACCATCACTCTACAGGATCCACTTGTAGAGCAGAGAAATCACTCTGGGAGAAGCATATCACTTTCTCTCTGGCCCACAACTCCACTGCAATGACACAGCAGTTCTCCAAGTAGGGAAGGCAAGCCATCAGAATGGAGAGCTTCACAGGTTTGCCTGAAGAGACTGACTTTATTTGGAACAGAGCATGGAGAATTTTGTGGCTAAAACATTTTCAAAAATAACAGTGATCCTGGAAATTAACAATTAAGAAATTAATGGTAGCTTCATCATACTACTTACAATAAGCAAAATGCCAAATGAGCCAGAAGGGTACCAGAGAGAAGAAGGAAAAGAAATATTTAAGAAGAGGCCTTATTTTATTATACTTATTTCCGAGTCTGTGGAGTACTGTACATGCGTGCTAAGCTTCACCCACTAAAGAGAAATGAGAGCAAGATGTGGAGCTGACTCTAAAGCATTCTTCAAGCCACACACACTTGCATCAGGAAAATCCTGAAGGCTTAAGGCTGAAGACATTTAAGCAAAATCACTGACCAACATTGTCTGAACAATATACTACTCTGGCCTTGGGACAAGCACAATAATAAAATCATGCTTGTCTCTAATGGAATATAAAACTGCCCAAAACTGTACCTTCTAAAGAGTGACCAGACAGAACCTCTAAAATACTCATCCCTAGGTGAATGTGGGGCAAAATGATAAACTTCCTGAACTGTGAAAGTACATGTCAAACAACATACACATACAATGACAAAGGGTAGAAATCTAACTGGATAAAGGGGTTTAAAAAGCAATGTTTAACAAAAAGTGGTTTTTGTAAAAGGTGAAAGATTTATACACTCTGAAGAAAAAACAGAGTAGACAAAACATAGGTTTTGTAATCCCAATGTAGATGTATGGGAACCTAGTCTAAAAAATAAAAACTAAAAAATATCTGAGCAGAGTTATCAGAAGCTTCACAATGTGGGAGAAATATACTTCACAGAATTAGTTCAGCCAAGTCCTTAAAACAAATCACCAGACAGAAAATAAAAACAACAAATTTCAGAAAGAAGTAGCAGTTCAATATTGAGTTGCAATACATTATCTGAAATTTCCAGTTTTCAACTAAAATTATGAAATGTGCAAAGAAAGAGTAAAGTGTGGTCCATACATAGGGCAAAACAAAAAAAAATTAATTAAAAAAATTATCCATGAGGAAATACAGATGCTGAGCTTACTAGACAAAGTATTATATTTAAAGTGACTTTTGTTTTATTTTTTATTTATTGATTTTAGCAAGAGAGGAAGGGAAGGAGATAGAGGAGAGGGGACATATATCTGTTCTTGTATGTGCCCTGACTAGAGATCAAACCGCAACTTCTGTGCTTTCAAATAATCCTCCAACCAACTGAGCCATCAGGCCAGGGCTATATTTAAAGCTACTTTGAAATTTATTAAGCTACTTTAAATATATTCAATGAACTGAAGAAAATCATTTCTAAAATACTGAACAAAAAGTATGAGAACAATTTTCACTAAATAGAGAATATCAGTAAAGTGATAAAAATTATAAAGAAGAGCCAAATGGAAAGATCTGAAGTTGAAAAATGTAGTAATTGAAATTAAAAATTCACTAAAGGAGCTCAAGTATAGGTTTCAGTTGGCAGAAAAAAGAATCAGCAAATTAAAACATAGTTCAGTGAAGATTTTTCATTTTGAAGAACAAAAATAAATGAATGAAAAAAATAAAGTCTCAGAGAAATATGGGACACTTGAGTTGTACAACAATATACATATACAGTAAGTATGTGAAAGAAAAGAAAGAACGGGAAGACTAAATAAAGAAATAATGGGTAATATTTTTGCAATTTTTAAAAAAATTAATCTATGCATCAAAAAAAGGTCAGCAAACTCCAATCAGAAAAATGCAAAGTGGTTGACACCCAGACACATCATAGTGAAAATGTTGAGACCAAATATGAAGAGAAGATCTTGAAATCAGCAGGAGAAAAATGAAAAGGGAGATACAATAATATCAACAATTGACCTCATCAGAAATGACAGAAGGCAGAAGATTGTGTTATAGCACATTTGAAGTGCTGAAAGAAAAATCTCCCTACAAATCGTCCTGCAAAACTACCTTTAAAGTGAAGGTGAAATAAAGGCATTTTCAGATAAACCAAAACTGGGAGAAATTATTGATATCTGACATATGTTTCAAGAAGTAATGAAAGGAAATTACACCAGACAGTAATTTGAATACATACACACACACATACACACACACACAGAAAAGAAAACTACTGTAAAGGGAATTATGAAGATGATTTTAAAAGTATAATTATATTTTTAAATTTTTTATCTTGATAAAAATCAATTGTATAAAATATCAGTAAAAGTGTATTGTTGGATCTATGACATATAGACACTTAATATATTTGACAATAAAGTGCAAATGAGTAAGGAAATGGTATCAGATAGTAAGTGGAATCCACAAAGAAATGAAAAAAAGATAAATATGATTAACATAAAAATATCTATAAATTGTGCTCTTTTTCTTAGCCTCTTTACTGGATATATGATTATAGAAGGCAGTAGTTATAAACATGTACATTTTGGTTGATAGCATATATAAACAAATTATGTATACAAGGGGAAAAAGTGGATATGGAGAAAAGTAAAGTTTCTATAACCTCCTGGATTCTGTATAAATCTGAGGTAGATTCTGATTATTGAAGATGCATGTTAGAAGCCACAAAGCAACCACTGAAAAAATAATTTAAAATATAGTTGACAAAAGGTAAAAACATAGTTAAAAATGTTCTTTAGAAAATATCTATTTTAGAAAAAGAGGCTGTACTAAAGGAGAAATGGGAACAAAGAATTAATGGGAAATACAGAAAATAAAGTGCAAAATGGAAGTGGTAACTCTAACTATACCACTAGTAAACCAGTGGTTTTCAATGGCCAGTTCATGAACTGGCTGCCAGAAATTCTGTGCCAGTCCGCAAAATAGTTAACCACCGTTATGTTGTATGAAGTCTATAGACCCAATTCTTACTCAAATTCACATGCTCAGGATGATTTCTGCCTCAACTGGTCCCCAAGTGTAAAAAAGGTTGAAAACCACTGGGTTACACAATCAAAAAAAGTAGAGATTGCCAGCATAGATAAATCAAAAAGATACAAACATGCTGTCTACAAGGAGACTTTAGATTATAAGACACAAGAAGTTTAAAACTGAAAGTACAGAAAATACCTCATGTAAACAGTAATCAAAAAAAAAAAAAAAAAAAAAGCCAGAGTGGCTCCTACTAATGTTAAAAAAAAAAAAGGACTTTAGGACAAAACTATTGCTAAAGATAAAGGACAATTTGTAATAATAAAAAATCAGTCTGCCTGACCAAATGGTGATACAGTGGATAAGCCATCGGAGTGGGTCACGGAGGACCCAGGTTCGAAACCCAAGGTCAGCGGATTGAGTGTGGGCTCACCAGCTTGAGTGAGGGGTTGCTGGCTTGAATGTGGGATCATAAACCCCATGGTCACTGGCTTGAGTGCAAAGGTCACTAGCTTGAAGCCCAAGGTTGCTGGCTTGAACCCAAGGTCACTGGCTTAAGCAAGGGGTCACTCACTCTGCTTGTAGCCCCCCCTCTGGTCAAGACACATATGAGAAAGTAACCAATGAACAACTAAGGTGCCACAATGAAGAATTGATGCTTCTCATCTTTCTCCCTTCCGTCTGTCTATCCCTATCTGTCCCTCTCTCTGTCTCTATCACACAAAAAATCAATATATAAAGAAGATATAACAATTATAAGTATATATATACCTAAAAATAAAGCCCTAAACTAAATGAAGCAGAGAAAAAGAGTTGTACAATAATAGTTGGAAAGTTCTATTCATTATATAGAAATAGATAGAAGATCGGCATGGAAATTAGAAGATTTAAATTAACATAAAATAGCTTGTCCTAACATATCTACCAAGCACTGTACTCAACAACAACAAAACCCAAAGTCTTCTCAAGTAAATAAGAAACATTCTCCAGAATAGGCCGTATGATAGGAAATAAGATAAGTCTTTTTTACTGCAAAATTTACAATCAAGAGTGAAAACCCAATCTATAGAATGTCAGAACATGTTTGAAAACGATGTATCTAATAGGGGACATATATGCAGAATATGTAAAGAACACCTAAAAACTCATAATAAAAAGACAAATTGAATTATTTGAAAGTGGGCTAAGGATTTGAATAGATATTTCTACAAAGATGATATACAAATGAAATGATTCTTAATATCACTAGATATTTAAAAAATGAAAATTACTTTACATTCCCACCAACAGTGTATGAGGGTTCCTTTTTCTCCACAGCCTCTCCAACATTTGCTATTACCTGTCTTGTTAATAATAGTTCATTTAACAGGTGTGAGGTGGTATCTCATTGCAGTTTTGATTTGCATTTCTCTAATAACTAATGAAGATGAGCATCTTTTCATATATCTGTTGGCCATTTGTATTTCTTCCTGGGAGAAGTGTCTGTTCATGTCTTCTTCCCATTTTTTTATTGGATTGTTTGTTTGTTGTTGAGTTTTATGAGTTCTTTGTATATTTTGGATATTAGGCCCTTATCTGAGCTGTTGTTTGAAAATACCATTTCCCATTTAGTTGGTTGTCTATTTTGTTATCAGTTTCTCTTGCTGAGCAAAAAATTCTTAGTCTGATATAGTCCCATCCATTAATTTTTGCCTTCACTTCTCTTGCCTTTGGAGTCAAATTCATAAAATGCTCTTTAAAACCCAGGTCCATGAGTTTAGTACCTATGTCTTCTTCTATGTACTTTATTGTTTCAGGAATGTAAAGTAGTACAACCATTATGGAAGAAAGTATGGTGGTTCCTCAAAAAACTGAAAATAGAACTACCTTATGATCCAGCAATCCCTCTACTGGGTATATACCCCAAAAACTCAGAAACATTGATATGTAAAGACACATGCAGCCCCATGTTCATTGCAGCATTGTTCACAGTGGCCAGCCAGGACATGGAAAAAACCAAAAGCCCATCAATAGATGACTGGATAAAGAAGATGTGGCACATATACACTATGGAATACTACTCAGGCATAAGAAATAATGACATCGGATCATTTACAGCAAAATGGTGGGATCTTGATAACATTATAAAAAGTGAAATAAGTAAATCAAAAAAAACCGGGAACTGCATTATTCCATACGTAGGTGGGACATAAAAGTGAAACTAAGAGACATTGATAAGAGTGTGGTGGTTACGGGGGGAGGGGGGAGAGGGAGAGGGAAAGGGGGAGGGGGAAGGGCACAAAGAAAACTAGATAGAAGGTGACAGAGGACAATCTGACTTTGGGTGATGGGTATGCAACATAATTGAACGACAAGATAACCTGGACTTGTTATCTTTGAATATATGTATCCTGATTTATTGATGTTGCCCCATTAAAAAAATAAATTATTTAAAAAAAAGAAAATTAAGACCATAATGAAAAATCATTCAACATGCACTAGAGTGGTAAAAATAATTATAATAATAAGAATAACAAGTGTTGGCAAGAATGTTAGGAAATTGGAATCCTCATACACTGTTGACGGGAATGTAAAATGTTGCAGCTGGTTTAGAAAACAATCTGGGAGTTCCTTAAATATCTAAATAGACAGTTCATTCTTAGGTATATAGGTATAGGTATATAACAATTTCATTCCTAGGTATATATACCAGAAAATTGAAAGCAAATGTTCAACATAAAACTTGTGTTTGTTCATTGCAGTTTTATTAATGCTATTAGCCGAAAGGTAGAAATAAGGCAAATGTCCACCAACTGATAGATAAACTGTGATAAATCCATATAATGCAAGCTTACTTATTCATAAAAAGGAGTGAAGTACTGTCCATACAACATGAATGGACCTTGAAAATATTATGCTAAGTGAAGGCAACCAGTCATGAATGGCCACATATTGTATGATTTCATTTATATGAAGTGTCCAGAATATTCCAGTCTGTTATGAAAGAAAAAAGATAAGGCTGACAGGGGCATCAGGGAGGGAAACATGCAGTGATTGCTAATGGGTACAGAATTTTGTTCTGGGGTGATGAAAATATCTGGAATTAGATAATGGTGATTGCTGCACAACTCTAAAATATTTTTAAAAACACTGAATTGTATACTTTAAATGGATAAACTGCATGGTATGTAAATTACACCTCAATAAAGCTATTAAAACAACCATACCCCTCCATATTTTTACCACTCTGTATTGTTTTCCCTTATGATTTCTTTTTCAAATAACATTTTAACAGCTGTTTGTCGATAATGGCTTCAAGAGGCAGGGTCGCTGTCTACTCCTTCCTGTGTCCCTGGCCCATACAAGGTTTCTTTCTTTTTTTTTAAGATTTCATTTATTCATTTTAGAGAGAAAGAGAGAGAGAGAGAAAAATGGGGCAGAAGCAGGAAGCATCAACTCTCATATGTACCTTGACCAGGCAAGCACAGGGTTTTGAACCAGTGCCATCAGCATTCCAGGTCGACACTTTATCCACTGCTCCACAACAGGTCAGGCTCCATACAAGGATTCAGTTGCCGCCTTTTGAATGAGTGTGAAGACTTTGATAAAGACAATAAGCTGTAACAAATACATAATGTGGCAAATTTGTTATCTATATGCACATCTGAAAGAGACCTGTTCTATGGTTAGAGGGGCTCGTTGAAGAAAATATGTTTATTCCATTAGAAGAAATGAACATTAGCATACCTTATAGTTCTATAAATTTTGATTTACACTTTTATAACTGTATGCTTTTTTTCTCCTTTCAAACTCCAAGCAGTGTCTTTGATTTTTTTCCCCAGATTTTAGCCTCTAACTCTACCTTATCAAGGAATAAAAATGGAGCTTCAGTATAGGGTGAGGCAAAAGTAGGTTTATAGTAGTGATGAAGAGAAACAGAGTTTATTCTTGTATAATTATTAATTGATTGCTATATTATTTTCCATACAAACAATTATAAACCTACTTTTACCCCAACATGTATATAACTGCATTTGCTTCCAACACTGATGTGCAGATGGAATTAGTATAATCAATTGGGATTTCTGAACATCTACAACTAGTTGTTAGTTGTCAGGCTTTATTTTGGTCTTGTGTGATAAAAAGACAGAATAGTCAGATGGATCAAGTTGTTAGTTGTTGCTTGTTTCTTCTCAGCTACTAAACCTTAGGCAAGTTACTATGTCTCATTGTACTTAAGCTTCCTCATCTGTCATCTTTACCATGCAATGTTGTGAAAATGATAAATTATGAAAATTTATGTGAAAGTACCTACATAATACAATGCACATAGGAGATGATGATGGTGGTGGTGGTGCCTTATTTTGTTACTCAGTGCATATTATGTGCCAGGCACTATGCAGAACACCTAACATGGATTAGCTCACTTAATTTCCACAATATTCAGGTACATTGATATTGTGAATATCCCCACTTCAAAGATGGGAAACTGTAGTTGCTCAGTGAGTGTGGCCATAGCTATCACAGTGCTGTTTTGTGTTGAATGTTGGATAAATATTATCTTCCTTTTTTCCATGGGTAGTTTTTCTTCTCTCCATCCATGTCAGTTGTAGAAAATGTAGAGACCACTCTGTTTTTATATGTGTATAGTACTAACAGCTAGGCAGATTGTGACTAGGACATTTAATGAAAGTGAAGCACAGCGCCCCAGGCAGCCTGAAATTACTTAGCTCCATGAAAGATCACAAGATCACTCTTATCCTCATTAGATAGAATATAGTCCTTTTCAGATTTAAAACTGTGTAGATAGAAAAAACAACCACATTTCAGATCCACTACTTCCTCATTGCCTAAGAAGTACGAAGAATAAAGATCAGATTTCTAGGGCTGAGAGAAGAAAATCATATCACAGTTCTCTCCTATTTCTTGGAGTAGGCATTGTTATCATTCCTTCTCCTCCCCCTTAGACACCAGCTCCCACCTGTCTCTTTGCCATGCCTGTTTGTTCCTACGAGAAGACTGCTGAAGTTTGTTTCTTGTGATAAGTTGAGGGTAGTTTAGCTCTTTTTGCCAGAAACACACTAGCCCAGCTTTTCTGCAAGCTGTGTAAATTTGCTTTCTCATTGGTTTGTTCATTTGTTCATCCATTCATTTATTCATTCATAGTTTCAGTAAATATTCAACAAACACTGAGAACCAAACCATGTGCTAAAATCTATGAATAAAAAGTGAAAAAAACATTTCTTGCTATTCTCAAGGAAAAGATAAAGATAAGCAAATGAACTAGTGAACACTCTGGTCCTATTTTGAAAGCTAAGTGTCTGATGCTCTTGATTTCAGGAACACAGAGCATTTAGCCTAAGTCTAATCTTCCTTCAGAGATAGAGCATAATTGAACTAAATAATAAAGAGTCTGTCATTTATAGACTAAATCATGGAATCCTAGAAAACTAGTGCCAAGAATGAAGCAACATAATGGAATAAGCATGGACCAAATAGCCAGAAGTTATTATGTATAGGCCCAATTCTGCTAAGACACTTATCTTCTCTGCCTACTTTTGTTTATCTGGAGAATGGGGTTAATAAAAATCTGTACATGACAAGGGTGTTGGGGAGCTTAAATAAGGTACTTTTTAGTCAATCTTTATCCCTTATTTTCTATACTTATCAGTATCTAAAATTATTTTTAACTCTTTCTTTATTATATGCACCTTCCTCAAATGGACGCCTCCATAAGACAATCAGGATCGTTGTTGTTATTATTATTATTATTGATTTTAGTGAGAAAAGAAGGGAGAGACAGGAACATAGTTCTGTTCCTGTATGTTCCCTAACCTGGGATCGAACCGGCAACCTCTGTACTTCAAGACGATGCTCTAACCAACCAAGCTATCTGGCTAGAGCCAATAAGCATCTTCATCTAACTTGTATATCATTGTATCCCTAGTTTAGTCAAATGGTGCCTGGTTTGTGGTAGGTACTGAATGCATTTTTACTGACAGAATGGATGATAATGAATGTGAAAGTGTTTGTAATTTATGAAATTCTATACATATATAATTGTTAAATTAAAGATATCTAGTCCAAACCCCCTGTTTTATAGATATTAGAAGGCAGTTTGGTATATTAAAAAGACTGCTGGGTTAAGAATTAAAACTAGAGTTCAAATTACAGCCTTACTACTTTCTACCTATCCCATTTTAGACAAGTTAGTTAACCTCCCAAATTTCCCTTGACTTATCTGTTTGCCTCACAGTTATGAAGATCCCAGGAGATAAATGCATGTGAATATACTTTATGTGCTGTGCAAATAAAGGATTTATTAGATGAGAAAACTGAGAGTCAGGAAAAAAGGTAACTGGCCACGCAGCAAGTTTACTGTCAGAATTTATAATGGAATCTCAGCTCCCAACCCTTAGTCTAGTATAGTAAGGCAGATTCTAGAGAAGAAACACAGTGGAGTAAAGTTAACAGCGATCGAGGATAAGGAGAAGCAGACTGTGTCTGGCTGAAACTTGTCCCCTCATCATAATGACAAAAGGGAACTGGAAACATACTGCCCCAAAGACCACATGATCACTTTGCAGAATGGAAAGAGCTTGTTCATCAAGTTGAACAATTTATGCTTATCTATCATTGACAGTTCCAGCAGCTCCTTACCAGTTCACTTTTATGTAGTTCAGAAAGATGCCAGGTATAACACATTTGACACATTTTCTTTCTCAGGTTGTATCCTAGTTAGTTCGTTCGTTCAACTCTGTGTTTAACTGTAATATAGGAAGATAATAAGTCAAAGTAAGAGTATGTCAAGCAATTACTCTCTATTTCTACTGAGGACAGAGGAAAAGATTATCTGAGCGATTCAGACTACCTATGAAGGAAAACTTGTGGCCAGGATGTGAGACAAACTGTGATCAAATAGATATTATGAAATTTTTTGGAATTTTTTAGGAGAGGTTTTCATTTATCTGATATAGCTTAGCAGAGTCCGAATTAGAACTCAAATGTTGCTCAGGGTTCATCTTGGCCTTCAAATTAAGGTGTTATTTGAAAAGCAACATGACAGTTTTCTAACTCTGTTCTTTGGTTTAATGGTAAGTAGAAGAGAAAAGAAAAAGGGAGGAGAATTGAACAGGAAATGCTCAGGCAGGGTTTGAGCTAGACACTGGAAATTTATCAATGAAGGCTACATGAAGTGTGGACACAAGACAGAAGCACAGATAGATTACCTATAATATAAAATATGACAGGTGCTCTGAAAGAAGACTTTACAAGTTGGGGGTATGATTATATTCTATCTAGGGGACAGAGGGTCAAGAAAGGCTTCATGAAGTAAATAATGGCCTCTTGGGCTGAGAACTGAATTATGAGATGCTTTGACAAGGGAGACTGATGGTTGGGGACAAGGTGAAGTCATTCCAATTGTAGAGAATGGCAATGTAAACAAAGACCCAGGAGTGTGAAACAGCAGGTTTCAGCTGGAGAACTGAAACAAGGTGGTACCCCTGGAAGGTCCTATCAAAAAGGTTGTGGAAATTCTGAGATAAGAAGATAGAAATAGGCCTTGAATGCCAGAATACTGCTTTAAATTTGAATTCTGTATGCCAACTGATTTTCAGCTCCTACCTAAGAAGATGGCTTTAGCATTTAATAAAATTATAGATATTTTTATCTCACCTGTTGCTCAGTTTCAGAAAACTCTGGGCTAAGTAAGAGTGGCATCAGTTTTCTGAATTGCTAAGTGGCTCCTCAGGGAACCCTGATGCATTAGTGAATTAGGCCACTGCTGTAAGCCAGGGGAAGTTATTGAAAGCTCTCAAGGAGAAGACTTACACAAACAGATGTTTTAGATAGGATTCCTCTGGGGCCATGTGTAATTTATGTATTGGTGAGGAACAGACAGGAAGCAGAAAACTTGAATAAGAGAGTTGCACTTACTTTGAAGGTAAGGTTGTGTATGTGAGAGGTACCATTTCGTCAGTAAAATACGGCAATGGCATTTGGGATACACTGAGGAAGTATATTACATTAAGTTCATAGAGATTAGTGCTTTTCTGGTTTGTCATTGGGAAATGCCATCCACTGTGACAAAGAATCATCTAGACTTGAGTTCAGATTTAACAACCATCATTTACTGTCTATGGATTTGGGAGAATGCTTAAAGTTTCTGGACCTCAGAATTGGGATAATAGTACATACCTTATTCATTTGTTGTAAAGATTAATTGAGATTAAGGTATCTAGAACAGTGGTTTGCAACGTTTTTATACTTAGAGACCAGTGAAAATATGAGAATTATTTTTGGGACTGCTAAGGCAGAAATCACTTTGAACATAAGCAAATTCGACTAACATCATTGGGTCTATAATTTTCATACAACAAAGGGTGGTTAGCCTGACCTGTGGAGGCGCAGTGGGTAAAAGCGTTGACCTGGAACGCTGAGGTCGCCAGTTTGAAACCCTGGGCTTGCCTGGTCAAGACACATATGGGAGTTGATGCTTTCTGCTCCCCCCCTTCTCTCTCTCTCTCTCTCTTTCTCTCTCTCTCTCTCTCTCCTCTCTGTAAAAAAATAAATAAATAAAATCTACAAAAATTAAAATTAATTTTTTTTTAATAATAGGGCTGGTTATCTCTTTCATGGACCGACACAAAATTTCTGGAAGGCTGGTTCACGGACTAGTGGTTGAAAAATGCTAATGTAGACCTTATCATATAATAGGTTGGAAATATAGGCTCCAAAAAATTGTTAGCTGCTACTGTGGTATATGCTGTGATGTGTATCAGAATAAGATGGGGTAGAGAACTTTTACTCTCTGCCAGTGACTTCTGTCCCCATAATCAAAATCAGTATCTTATGTTGAACAGGGCACTTTTCCCAAGTGTCAAGTTAATAGCTGACCTTGTTTTGCCTTGGGTCAGGCCTTGCTGTTTTGTATTTTGGAGCACAAGGTAAGCCCTGTAGTTGGTGAGTGTCTGAATGAAGCTGTTATTTTTAGCTTCTGTATGTTCTTTAAGCTACCTTGGAAGGTCTAATCTTGGACTTCCTGGTTGTGGACTGAGCTTGGAATCTCATCAGCATTTTCATGCTACCCAAGCTATCTGTTCACAAGGTGTTAATCTTTCCTTTTTTGCTTTGTTTTGTTTTCTGAAGTCCTTAGACACTTGGCTGAACATTTCTCATATTTCTTAAGCTACATTGTGTTTGCCTTGCCTCAGACAAAGTCAGAAGGACTATAAAGATAGGGTTGCTTTTTTTCCGTTGCCTTCACAAGTTTTGTATAAGGGATGGTAGTGGCTGCTGGTTTTCTACCTAACTAGTAGTGTATGACAAAGGAGGAGGCAGCAGGTGTATTGCAAAGCTTACTGGGCTAGAAGCCAGATGCCCCAGACTCTAGTCCCAAGGTAAAGTAAGGGTGGAATAAAGAAAATTAGGAGAAATGACCATTTATTTTGAGTGTGCCAGGTCTTTCCTCATGTATTAGCTAATACATTTGTCACAAAACCCTTGAGGCTGGTATGTTATTTTCCCCATTTTGTAGATAAAGAAACTGATGGTAAAGAGTTTAGTTTCATCTTTTGCCCAACATTACAAAGCTAGTGATCAAAATAGTGGATTTGAAACCTGAGTTTCTCTGTTTTCAAAGTCTTTTTTTTCCATTTGTGACAATGCAATTTGCTAAAAAATGCCTTTAACTTGGACTTCATTTGCCTCATCTGTAACATGGTGGTCTGTAACGTCTGTTCTGTGTGATAGTAAACCTTCTCAGATGGCAATATTTGTGTCTTTGGGTCCTTAATGTATTCTAAGTGCTTCTGACAGTGTCTAGCACATATTAGGGCACTCAGTAAATATTCGCTGATTTCTTTCCAGCAATAAAGTAGATGCAAAATGGATAAGATACATTTTGGTGGCTGCCATACTATTTAATGATATTGCCATCTTTTTTGAAGCATCTTGAAGTATAGTTGAGTGGCTGATGTTGGCCGTTATATATATTATTCACTTCTTGACTGTTGCAGATTCTAGGCCCTAAGAGAATTTAGTAATCAGAATGTGACTAGAAATATTGTTCTACAACAGAACTGTAGCATAAGAATTCATAACACCTAAGTTCTAGTCTCAGGCCTATCTCTGAAAAATTATCTCTCCTGGTCAGTTCTCTGTTACTTTCTTGGCCTTAAAATATCCCCTTGAACAATTGGGAATTTAGACTAAGTCTGTGGATTTCATTTCTAATTGAACATTTAAGTTATTTGGAGTGTTTTAAAAATGTGGATCCCTGAACTCTACTTAGTTCAATTAAATCAGAATTGTAAGGGTAAGGAGAACCATTGGTATTTTAACAAAGCTCCTCTAGTGATTTTACTGTGCACTCAATGGTGAAAAACACTGGACTAAATGATCTATAAGGGCCATCTTTCTGTAACATTCAATGGCAGGCAATCTTATTTAGCATGGAGGACAAAGCATGGGTTTTGGAGTTAGCTAGATGTGCATTCAAATTCTGGCTCTGCTACTTTACTAGCTGTATAATCTTGAAGAAATTATTCAATACTTCTGTACTTCTTTCTGACTCTTCACTGTAAATTGTAAATATTCTATGTGCCCTGCAGTAGTAGTTGTGGGGGTTAAGCATCTTTGACAATGTTGAACACATAGTAATTCCTAAGTAAATATTTTTTAGTATCAGAAGTTCAGATAAAAAATGTGAGAAAAAGATTGATTCACTAAGATTTAACAAGTAATTTAAAATCTAGTTGTTTTCACGTTTCCTGTTTTCTGGTTATGTATTTTGGAAACAAAGAATGTGGAAACAGCTCCAAATCCTTAAATTTGATGACACTGCAGAAAGGAATCTGGCTAGTTCCTCCATGATCAATTGGCTGTGATGGCTAATAAGCCATTGGAAAGATTTTGGCTCACAGAATATAGCAGATGTGGTTTGGGAGATGGAAGAACATGATTGTAGTAAGGATACTCATTTCTGAGAGTGATCCTATGGGAGAAGGACAACTTGGTCACTTTGGATAGGGCACACTGACCAAAAAAAAAGTATTTTTAAGAAAGAAGAAGAAAGGGGAGGAGACAGAATGAGAGAGAGAGGGAGAGAAATATCAAACTTCTTGTTCCATTTATTTCTGCGTTTGACTGCTTTTCATATGTTCTCTGACTGAGGCTTGAGCTGACTGCCTCAGGATATAGCCAGCACCCCTGGGGTTGAGTCAGCGACACTAGGTTCAAACCTCAGTGCTTCATGATGATGCTTTATGCACTGGCCACCAGCTAGGGTTGATAAAAAACAGTCTTGCTACCACCTCTCCAGCTGTCTCAGCATGTTTGTCAGTGATATAAACTACACGAAAGTGGAAATCACTAATAGGCCTTTAATTGCTTGATACACAGTGACAAGTAATTTTTCTAATCATCTTTATGTATTGTGAAAAGCAGTTACTGTATGTCGGATTTGTGTCTTGAATATGCATTAGAGCCATGGGCATTTTTATCTGTTCTTGGTTAGTAATATGGTTAGTAACATGATTTAGTACATGATGGGCATTATTCCCTAGTCTCCTCTGGTAAAACACTCATTTTTTTCCCCCTAGACTAATCATCAGCTTGGCCCTATTTATAACATTTCTCTTTTTATACCTTTCAATAAACATTTGTGGACTTGTTTTAACCCACATGAGCCCATGAGAAATCCTGTCAGGAGAATGGCTACGTCTTTCTCATCTTTACATACTTACCATGTAGCAGAGCTGATTATTCAGAATTTGTGAATGGTTTAGTTATTTTCAATGGATCAGTATATGACTGACATGTGTGGCTGACCTTTATTTTTCCTCCCTTCGTGATGCATGATGAGGATTAGTGTGTGAGTGTTAGGGAATGGGGTAATATTTGTATCATATAAAACATAACCTGACTTGGAAGACAAAGCTTCCAGAATGTTACAGAAAAGACTGCAATAAATATACCCTTTCATAAAAGCAACAAACATAATAGGAAAAATTAAGAAAATTAACCTTTCCAGAACTCTGCAAAGGAAACAAAAGTTGACAACAGCAGTCGGGGCATTTAGTCAAGAAAAACTGCTGAATAACCTCTGATCACAAGGAAATAATTAAAAATAAATAACAGAAAGAAATTTGTGAAATTCACAAATGTGTAGGATTAAACATCACACTCATAAATAAACAAAGTCGAATAAGAAATTACCTGAGAAACAGGAAATACTTGAGAAGAATAAAAAAATATATAACATACCCAAACCTATGTGATACAGATAAGCTAAAGCTGTACCTAAAGGTGGGAATGCATAGCTTTAAATACCTGTTGATATAGTCTGAATGTCATTGTTCCACCCAAATTCATATGTTGAAATTCTAGTGCCCGAGGTGATGGTATTAGGATGTGAGTTTTTGGAAAGCAATTAGGTCATATGGGTGTAACACCCTCAGAAATGGGAATTAGTGCTTTTATAAAAAAAGGCCCCAGAAAGCTTGGCAAGTGAGGATACAAACTGTCTCAGGAAAATCAGTTAATTAATATAATGTACCACATTTAAGAGAATAAAGGCCCCATGATAATCTTATTAGATTCAGGAAAACAAAAGACAAAATATTTAATACTCTTTCATGATTAAAAAACTCAACAAACCAGGAACAAGAGAGAATTTAGTCAAACTGATAATGATTATGTATGAAAAACCCACAGCTGACATCACACTTAAGAATGACCTAAAACGTTCCTTTTAATAAGATCTAGAAGAAGGTAAAGGTGTCTACTCTCACCATTTCTATTCACTATTGTATTGAAGGTTCTAGCCAGGGCAATCAGACAAGAAAAGTAAGTAAAAGAAATCCAGATTGGAAAATAAGAAGTAAAAGTATTTTTATTCATATATGACATAATCTTGTATATGGAAAATCCTAAAGAATCGGTAATAAACTGTTGAAACTAATAAATTAGTTTAGCAAGATTGTGGAATACAATATTGATGTATAGAAATCAATTGTATTTCTATACATTAGCAATGAACAATTTGAAAATGATAAAAATCAGTTTATTCACAATATCATAAAAGGACACTACAAATTTAGCAAAGTGCAATACTTATATGCTTAAAACTATAAAATATTATGAAGAAAAATCTAAGATATAAATAAATGGATAAACAGTACATGTTTATTGATCAGAAAATTTAGTATTGTTAAGATGGGGATTTTACCCATAGATTCAAGGCAATCCCTTTTAAAATCCAGCTGGATCCTTAGAAGAAACTGGAAAGCAGACCCTGAAGTTTGTATTGAAATACAGGAAACTGCAATAGCCAAAACAATCTTGAGAAAGAACAAAGTTAAAGAACACACACTCCCTGATTCCAAATTAAAATCTACAGTAATCAAGAATATGTAGTACTGGCATAAATATAGATACATAGATCAATGGAATAAAATTCAGAACCCCAAAATAAATCCTTACATTTACGGTTACTTTTATTTTAACAATGGTGCCATGACTATTTAATGGGAGAAAAAAAACATCTTTTTAAAAAAATAATGATACTAAGACAACTGGATATTCACATGCAAACAAATGAAGTTATATCATTTCTTCATACTATATACTAAAATTATCTCAAAATATATCATGGATAGAAATGTTGAAGGTAAGAAAATAAAGTTCTTAGAAGAATATACAGAAATAAATCTTTGTTATTTTTGGTTTGATATGTTTATATATTTTTCTATACAATATTTTAAAAATATATATATATTTTTTTACATAAAACACCAAAAGCACAAGTAACAAGAGAACAAAGTGATAAATTAAACTTCATCAAATTTAAAATTGTTTGTGTTGCAATGCCATCAAGAAAGTAAATATCCAGCCCTGGCCGGTTGGCTCAGCGGTAGAGCATCGGCCTGGCATGTGGGGGACCCGGGTTCGATTCCCGGCCAGGGCACATAGGAGAAGCGCCCATCTGCTTCTCCACCCCCCCCTCCTTCCTCTCTGTCTCTCTCTTCCCCTCCCGCAGCCAAGGCTCCATTGGAGCAAAGATGGCCCGGGCGCTGGGGATGGCTCCTTGGCCTCTGCCCCAGGTGCTAGAGTGGCTCTGGTCGCGGCAGAGCGACGACGCTCCCTGGTGGGCAGAGCGTCAACCCTGGTGGGCGTGCCGGGTGGATCCCGGTCGGGCGCATGCGGGAGTCTGTCTGACTGTCTCTCCCCGTTTCCAGCTTCAGAAAAATACAGAAAAAAAAAAAAAGGAAGTAAATATCCAGATCATATAATGAGATAAAATATTTGCATATCATATATTTGATAAGGATATCAATCTTACAATATATAAAAAACACTGAAAATTCAATGATGAAATAGAAAATAACCCTGATTTAAAACAAGAAAAGTATTTGAATAGATATTTCTCCAAAAAAGATGTACAAATGAAAAAAGCTCAACACCATTATTCACTGAGATGAAAATCAATACCAAAATGAGATACTTCACACTCACAAAAATAACTATAGTAAAAAGACAAAAAAGAAATACTTTGGATGTGGAGGAATTAGAGGCACTATACATTGCTGATAAAAATGTAAAAATGGCACACCCACTTTGGAAAATAGCCTAGAAGTTTCCTAAAGTGTTAACATTTGACTTAGCAATCCATTCTAAGAAATATAATCAAAAGAAAGGAAAACATATGTCTACACAAAAACTCATGAAAAAATGTCGAGCTATGTTATTTACAATAGCCAAAGAGTAGAAACAACTAAAATATCTACCAAGGGACAAATGGATAAACAATATGTGGTATATATCAATGCATTGAAATATTGTGCAGGAGTAACAAGAAATAATTAATTATACATGCTAAAAGCAGTGAATCTTAAAAACATTATGCTAATTAGAAAAAAGAGTCACAAAAAATTGTTTTGTATGACTATGTCAATATTAAATGTACATAAAATGTCCATAAAGGGCTTTTTTTTCAATTTATTTAAATTGAAAAACAAAAGACATTTTCCATTTTCTCACATACCACCCAATGCCAGCCCCTGCCTCTAGCAACCACTAGACTTTTCTCTATACCTGTAGCTTGTGTGAGCTTGTATATGTATATTTGGAGTCCACATATGTGTTGGAGGTCCATCCATGTTGTTGCAAAAGGCAAGATTTCATTTTTATGACTTAATATATATATTCACAATTTTTTTTGTATTTTTCTGAAGTGAGAAGTGGAGAGGCAGAGAAAGACTCCCACATGTGCCCAATGGAGACCCACTGGGCATGTCCACTAGGGGGCGATGCTCTGCCCATCTGGGACGTTGTTCCATTACAACCGGAGGTATTCTAGCACCTGAGGTGAGGTGGAGGCCATGGAACCTTCCTCAGTGCCCAGGCCAACTTTGTTCCAATGGAGCCTTGGCTGCAGGAGGGGGAGAGAGAAATAGAGAGAAGAGAGAGGGGGAAGGGTGGAGAAGCAAATGGACGCTTTTCCTGTGTGCCCCAGCCGAGAATCAAACCCAGGACTTCCACACACTGGGCCGACGGGTCTACCACTGAGCCAGCTGGCCAGAGCCTCTTCACGATTTCATCATCACAAATCCATTAATGGGTACTTAAGTTGTTTCCATACCTTGGCTATTATAAATAATGCCACAATGAACATGGACATACATATATCTTTTTGAAATAGTGTTTTTATTTTCTTTGGTTAATTACCCAGTGTGGAACTGCTAGATCATATGGAGATTTTATTTTTAAATTTTTGAAAAATTTTTATACTGGTTTTGATAGCCGTTTCACCAATTTACATTCCCATCAACAGTGCATAAGGCTTGCCTTTCCTCCAAACTCTCACCAATACATATTTCTTATTTTTGTAATAATTGCCATTTTAACAGGTGTGGGGTGATATTCCATTATGGTTTTGATTCGAATTTTCTTAATGATTAATAGTGTAGAGCATCTTTTTTTTTCCTTTTTTAAAATAATTTTATTTTATTAATGGGGCGACATCAATAAATCAGGATACATATATTCAAAGATAACATGTCCAGGTTATCTTGTCGTTCAATTATGTTGCATCTTTTCATAAACATGTAGGTCATCTGTAAATCTTCTTTGGAAAATGTCTGTTTAGCCTTTTTGCCTGTTTCTTAATTGGACTGTTTATTTTCGCATTGAATTGTATGTGTTCAATATATACTTTGGATATTAGTCCCTTATCAGATATATGACTTGCAAGAATTTTCTCCCATTCATTTTGTAAATGATTTCTTTTTTTTATGGAGAAGGTTTTTACTTTGCTGTAGCGCCACTTGTTTATTTTTGCTTTTGTTGCTTTTGTTTTTCATGTCAGATTCAAATAATTATTACTAAGAGCTATGTCAAAGAATTTACTGACTTTTGTTTTCTTCTAAAAATTTTATGGTTTCATATTTAACATTCAAATATTTAATCTATTTTAAGTTTTGTGTATGGTAAGAAAAGGTGGTCTAGTTTCATTCTTTTGTATGTGGCTGTTCAATTTTTGCAGCAACATTTATAGAAAAGACTGCTTTTCTCTATTGTATATTCTTGGCTCTATTGCCTTAAATTAATTGACCCTATATGTATGGGTTGATTTCTGGGCTGTCTATTCTGTTACATTGACCTATGTGTCTGTTTTTATACCAATATCATACTGCTTTAATTACTATATTTTTATAATATAGTTTGAAATTATGGGAATGTAATGTCTCCAGCTTTGTTTTTCTATTTCAATATTGTTTGGTTATTTGGAATCTTTTGTGGTTTCATACAAATTTTAGGAGTGTTCTATTCCTGTGAAAAAATGCCACTTGAATTTTCATACTGATTGCATTGAATCTGTATACTGCTTTGAGTAGTATGACCATTTAACAATACTAAAATGTATTGTTCCAAGCCACTACCACAGAATATCTTTCCACTTATTTGTGTATTATTTAATTTTTTAAATTACTGTCTTGTAGTTTTCAATATATGAGACTTTCACCTTGTTGGTATTTTATTCTTTTGATTCAGTTGTAATTTGAGGGATTTTTTTCTTCATCTCTTTCTGATAGTTTATTATTGGTGCATAGAAGCACAACAGAACAAATTTTACGTATTGATTATATACTCTGCAACCTTGCCAAATTTATTTATCAGTTCTAAAAGATTTTAGATGGAGTTTGACCTGTGGTGGGTGCAGTAGATAAAGCAGCGACCTGGGATGCTGAGGTCACCAGTTTGAAACCCCTTACTTGCCTGGTCAAGGCATGTACGGGAAGAGTTTATGCTTCCCACTCCTACCTCCCCCCTCTTTCAAAAATCAATGAACAAAAGCTTTTTCAAAAAGTTTTTAGATAGATAGGGTTTTCGGTACATAATCATTTAATCTTCAAACAATGACAATTTAACTTATTCTTTCCCAATTGGGATGTCTTTTATTTCTTTTTCTTGCCTAATTGATCTGGCTAGGACTTCCAATAATATGTTGAATAAAAGTGGTGAGAGAGGGCATCCTTGTCTTGTTCCTGATCTTAAAGAAAATGTTTTCAGCTTTTCACCACTGAGTATTATGTTAGCTGTAGGCTTACTATATATGGTCTTTATTATGTTAAGGAACTTTCCCTCTATTCCCACTTTATTGAGGGTTATTTTCAGAAATGGATATGGTATTCTGTGAAATGGTTTTCTGCATCTACTGAAATGACCACATGATTTTTATCCTTCAGTTTGTTAATATGATGTATCACATTGGTTGATTTGTGGGTCTTGAAGCATCCCTGAAATAAAGCCCTCTTGACCATGGTGTTTTACTCTTTTATTTATTGTTTAATTTGGTTTGCTAATATTTGGGGAAGTATTTTTGCATCTATGTTTAACAAAGATATTGACCTATAATTTTCTTTTGGTATAACATCCTTCTGTGATTTGGGTATCTTAATAAAGTTGACCTTATAAAACAGGCTTATAAGAGTTTTTCCTCTTCATTTTTTTAGAAAACTTTGAAATGGAATGGAATTAATTCTTTTTCAAATGTGTGGTAGATTTTAAAAGTGAAACTGTGTGGTCCTGAACTTTTGTTTGATGCAGGTTTTTGATTGCCATTTCAATACCTTTGCTAGCCATTGATCTATTCAGATATTCTATTTCATCCTGGTTTTGTTTTGGTAGGTTGTATGTTCCTAGGACTTAACCATTTCTTCTAGATTGTCTAATTTGTTTTTTTTTTATTATTATTTTTCTTCTTCTCTTTCCGAAGAAGAGGAGGGGAAAGAGACAGATTCCTGCATGCACCCCTACCAGAATCCACCCGGCAACCCTCGTCTGGGGATGATGCTATGCCCATGTGGGGCCTAGCACCTAAAGTGGAGTATCCACAAAGCCATCCTTAGCATCTGAAGCCCATGTGCTTGAACAAATTGAGCCATGGCTGTAGGAGGGGAATAGAAAAAAAAAAAAGAGAGAGAGAGAGAAGGGGGAGGGGCAGAGGTGAAGAATCAGATGGTTTCTTCTCTTGTGGCCCTGACTAGGAATTGAACCTGACTGGAACATTATACACCAGGATAATGCTTTACTACTAAGTCAACCAGCCAGGGCCTACATTGTCTAATTTGTTAGCATATAATTATTATAGTAGTACCTTATGATCGTTTGGAATTCTGAGTTATCAGTTATAATATTTCCTTTAAAAAATTAATTTAAAAAAAGTTTTTTTATTCATTTTAGAGAAGGGGGGAGGGAGAGAGAACGGGGGAGGAGCAGGAAGCATCAACTCCCATATGTGCCTTGACCAGACAAGTGCAAGGTTTCGAACCGGCAACCTCAGCGTTCCATGTCGATGCTTTATCCACTGCACTACCACAGGTCAGGCTACCTCCCTTTTTTAATATTTATTTTATTGATTTTTTTTCTTAGAGAGAGAGACAGGAACGTTGAGTTGTTCTTGTATGTGCCCTGACCAGGGATTGAACTGGCAGCCTCTTTGCTTCAATACAATGCTCTAACCAACTGAGCTGTCCGTCCAGGGCAAACACCTTCTATTCTGATTTTATTTATTTTTATTTATTTTTTATTTTTTTCTTGGTATGTCGAGCTAAAGGTTTGTGAATTTTGTTTATCTTTTGAAAAAAACAGGTCATACGTTGTTTTTTCTTTAATTGAATTTATTGAGATGACACTGGTTAACAAAATTATATAAGTTTCAGGTGCACAATTCTACTACACATCTTCTATACACTCTACTGTGTGTTCACATCCCCAAGTTAGTTCTCTATCAACACTATTTATCCTGCTATACCATCTTCAACCTCCCCCGCAGGTAGCATCTTAGTTATATTGATCTATTCTATTGTCTTTGTAGTCTCAATTTTATTTCAACTCTAAGCTTTGTTATTCTTTCCTTACACTAACTTTCAGTTTTGTTTGTTCTTTTTCTGGTCTCTTGACATGTAAAGTTAGGTTGCTTATTTGAGACTTATTTTGTTTCTTGATATAGGCATTTATCACCACTATGAACTTCCCTCTTAGAACTGCTTTTGCTGCATTGCATAAATTTTGTTATGTCACGTTTTCATTTTCATTTGTCAGGTATTTTTTAAATTTCTCTTCTTATTTTTGTTTCTTTGACCCACAGGTTTTCAGTAGCATGTTGTTTAAGCTCTATATTAAGGAATTTTCCAGTTTTCTTCATGAAATTAATTTCAAGTTTTATACCATTATAGTTAGAAAAGTTGCTTGATGTGATTTTAATCCTCTTAAATTTGGTGAGACTTCTTTTTTGGTCTAACATATGCTCTATCTCTATCTTGGAAAATGTTTCATGTGCACTAGAGAAGAATATGAATTCTGCTGCTTCTGAACAGAATGTCCTGTAAATATCTTAAGTCCGCTTGGTCTAACATGTTGTTAAGGCCAGTATTTATTTTCTTTCTGGATAATCTATATACTTTGATGTAAAGTCCCCTATGATTATTATATTGCTATGTTATTCCCTCTTTGGGTCTCTTAATATTTGCCTTATATAGTTAGGTGCTTTAATGTTGGGTATATAAATATTTACAGATGTTTTATCTTGTTAGATTGATACTTGTATCATTATATAATACTATTCTTGTGTCTTATTACAGTCTTTGTTTTAATGTCTATTTTTATATAAATATCGTTACTCTAGCTTTACTTGGTTTCCATTTGTATGATTACCTTATTCTATCCCTTCATTTTGTATGTTTTCTTACATATAAAGTGAGTCTCTTGTAGGCAACATATACATTAATCATATTATTTTAGATGAATAATTTAGTTAATTTAAATTTAAAGTAATAAAATTACTTTAATTAAAATTGCCATTTTAATTATTTTCTGGCATTTTTTTTTACAGAGAAGAGAGTCAGAGAAAGGGACAGATAAGGACAGACAGGAAGGGAGAGAGATGAGAAGCATCAATTCTTCATTGCACCTCTTTAGTTGTTCAGTGATTGCTTTCTCTCTCTCTCTCTCTCTCTCTCTCTCTCTCTCTCTCTCTCTCTCTCTGTCTCTTTGTCATTGCTTTCTTATATGTGCCTTTCCCAGGGGTATACAGCAGAGCAAGTGACCCCTTGCTCAAGCCAGCAACCTTGGGCTCAAGCCAGCAACCTTTAGGCTCAAGCCAGCGACCATGGAGTCATGTCTATGATCCCATGCTCAAGCCAGCGACCGCTCAATCAAGTTGGTGAGCCTGTGCTTGAGCTGAATGAGCCTGCACTCAAGCCAGCATCCTCAGGGTTTCTAATCTGGGTCCTCTGTGTCCCAGTCTGATGCTCTATCCACTGTGCCACTGCCTGGTCAGGCAATTATTTTCTGGCATTGTTTCACTTCCTTTCTTTCCCTTTCTTCTTCTTTTATTTGCTTCTTTGTTGTTTGATGACTTTCTTTAGTAGTATGCTTACATATTTGTTTTATTTATACATACAACTTATATCTATAATAGTCTATTCTAAGTTGATTAAAGCCATGACTTTAATCCCTTGTAAAGCTTAACATTATTGCTTTGCCCCTATATTTTATGTTTTCGAGATATTATTTTACATGTTTTTATATTGTGTATCCCTTAACTAACTTTTATAACCATAGTTAGTTTTACTACTTTTGCCTTTATCCTTCATACTGTATGTTATTCATTTACTAACATTTACTATTAGTAACCTTTCCAGTGAAATTCATTTTTTCACATGTATTCTGGTTACTAATTAATGCCCTTTCCTCTCAGCTTAAAGAAGTCCCTTTAAAATGTTTTGTAAGGCTGGTATAATGGGAATCAAATTCTTTACTTTTCCTTGTTCAATAAACTCTTTATTTTAATTTCCCAAGACATGTATTTAATTTAATTTATTAGGGTGGCACTGGTTCACAAAACCATATTTCATTCGAATGTACAACTCAACAAAATATCATCTGCACACTGCATCATGTGTTCTCAGCTATCACCACAGTGCTGTCTGTGTTTATAAATATAGCTTAACCCCTCCACTCCCTTTAATGTAGACCCTTCAGCTGTTTTTAGATCTTAGCTATTGTAAGTGACACTGCAATGAAGAAAGGTATGCATATATTCCTTTACATTAGCATTTTGGTATTCTTCGGATATATTTCCAGAAATGGGATTACTGGGTCAAACAACACTTTGATTTTTAATTTTTTGAGGAAACTATACTGCTTTCTACAGTGGCTGCACCAATCTGCATTCTCACATCAGTGCACAAGGGTTCCTTTTTCCCTACACTCTCACCAAAACGTGTTATTTGATTTATGGATGATAGCTATACTGACAGGTGAGGTGATAGATAGTTCATTATGGTTTTAATTTACATCTCTCTGATTATTAGTAATGTTGAACATTTTTAATATGTCTATTGACGATCTGTATGTCCCCTTTGAAGAAATGTCTATGCATGTCCTTTGTTCATTTATTAATTGGGTTGTCCTCTTGGTTTTGAGCTGTGTAAGTTCTTTATATATTTTGGAAATTAACCCACTATCAGATGTATCATTGGCAAATTGTTCACCCATTGAGTGGATTCCTTTTTCAGTTTGTTGATGGTTTCTTTTGCTGTGTAAAAGCTTTTTAGTTTGAAGAAGACTGTAGGCACATTTGTTTAGTTTTTTTTTCCTTTGTTTCCCTTGCACAGGGAGATATATTGGCAAAAATATTACTATGAGTAATGTGAGAAATTCTACTACCTATGTTTTCTTCTAGGATATGATTTTGTGACTAATATTATATTCTTTAATCAATTTTGAGTTTATTCTTATATATGATGTAAATTACTGATCTAGTTTCATTTGTTTGTATATATCTGTCCAGTTTTCCTGACACCATATTTATTGAGGAGACTGTCTTTCCTCTATTGTATGTCCTTGCATATTTCATCAGCTATTAATTGACCATAAGACATGGGTTTATTTCTGTGCTCTGTATTTTGTCCCACTGATTTATATGTTTGTTCTTGTGCCAATACTTTGTCATTTTGATTGCTATGTTTTTGAATTATAGTTTCATATCAGGTAGTGTGATACCTCCAACTTTGTTTTTCTTTCTCAAAATTGATGAGGCTACACAGGATCTTTTGTGGTTGCATAAAAATTTTTAGATTATTTGTTCTAGATCTGTGAGATATGCCATTTGTATTTTAATAACAATTGCATTAAATGTATAGATTGCTTTGGGCAGTATGGACATTTTAATGTTAATTCTTCCAACCCATGAACACAATATATGCTTCCCCTTGCTTGTATCTTTTTCAATTTTTTTCAGTATGTTATAATTTTCTGAGTAGAAATCTTTTACCTTTTTGATGAAATTTATTCCTACATACCTTAATTTTTATTTTTGCAACAGTAAATGAGATTGTTTTCTTACTTTCTTTCTCTGATACTTCACTATTGTTTTATAAAAATGCTACTGATTTCTGAATACTAATTTTGTGTCCTACTGCTTTGCCAAATTAATTTATTAGATCTAAGAGATTTTTCGGTGGAGTTTTTAGGCTTTTCTATATACAATATTATGTCATCTGCAAATAATGACAATTTTACTTCCTTCTTTATTGGATACCTTT
Source organism: Saccopteryx leptura (assembly GCF_036850995.1). NCBI lineage: Eukaryota > Metazoa > Chordata > Mammalia > Chiroptera > Emballonuridae > Saccopteryx > Saccopteryx leptura. The sequence goes on along the minus strand of NC_089516.1, from coordinate 68,948,329 downwards.
TTTTTCTTCTCTTATTTCTGTGGCTAGTACTTCCAGTACTATGCTAAATAAATTTGGTGACAGTGAATATCTGTGACATGTTCTTGATCTTAATGGGATTGCTTTTAATTTTTGCCCATTGATTATGATGTTGGCTGTGGGTTTGTCACATACAGCATTTGTTATGTTGAGGTATGAACCCTCTATCTCCAGTTTGCTGGGGGGGGTTATTATAAACTAGTGCTGGATTTATCAAATACCTTTTCTGCATTTATTGATATGGTCATTGATTGTTATCCCTAATTTTGTTTATGTGACATGTCACATTTATTGACTTGTGAATATTGTACCAACCTTTCATCTCTGGAATATATTCCACTTTTCATGGTGTATGATCTTGTTAATATATTGCTGGTTCTAGTTTGCTAATACTTTTTTTGAAGATTTTAGTATCTGTGTTCACCAGGGTATCGGTATATAATTTTCTTTCTCTTTTTTCAATTTTATTTAGAAAATTAACTTTAACAAGGTAACATTGACCAGTAAGAGTATATAGGTTTCAGGTAAACATTTCTATAGCACTTGAAATATTTATTATGTTGTACACCCATCACCAAAGTGAAGTCATTTTCTGTCACCTTATATTTGTCCCTCTTTACACCCTTCTCCCAACCCTATCCTCATCTCCCCTCCTCCTGGTAACCACTTCACTTTTATCTATGTTAATGAATCTCAGTTTTATATCTCACCTATGTGTGAAATCATTCAGCTCTTAGCTTTTTCTGATTTACTTATTTCATCAGTATAAGGTTCTTAAGGTCCATCCATAATGTTGTAAATGTCACTATGTCATCATTTCTTGTCCATTGTATATTTTCTTCTTTTGTAGTGTCTTTATCTGGTTTTGGAGTTAGGATAATGCTTCCCTTATAAAAAGAGCTTGGGACTCTTCCCTCCCCCTGAATTTTTTGGACTTGTTTGAGAATGATAGGTGTTAGTTCTTTGAATGTTTAATAAAATTGACCTGGGAAGCCATCTGGTCCAGGACTTTTGATTACAGCTTTCATTTCATTAGTTGTAATAGATTTATTCAGATATTTTTATTCTTCCCGATTTAGTTTTGAAAGATTGTATGTTTCTACAAAATTATTCATTTTTTTCAAGTTGTCCAACTTGATGGCATATAGTTGTTTAGAGTACTTTTTTTTTTTTTTTACAATCTTTTGTATTTTTGTGTTGTTAGTTGTAAATTCTCTTCCATTTATGATTTTTTTATTTTGGTCCTCTCCCCTTTTTATATTTATTTTATTTATTTATTTATTTTGATGAGCCTGGTTAAGGTTCATCAATCTTGTTTATATTTTTAAACAACTAGCTCTTGGTTTCTTTGATCTTTTGTATTGTTTCTTCAGTTTGTATGTCATTTATTTTCACTCTAATCTTTATTATTTTCTTCTACTTACTCTGAAGTTTGTTTTCACTTTTCTAGTTTTAGGTTGTTTATTTGAGATATTTCTTGCTTCTTGAAGTAGGCCTATAATGCTATGAACTTCCTTCTCAAGACTGCTTTTGCTATGTCCCAGAGATTTGGAGTTGTTGTGTGTTCATTTTTATTTGTCTCTAAGTAACTTTCGATTTCTTCTTTGATTGTTAACTCATTCATTGCTTAATAATATGTTATTTATCCTCCATGTATTTAAATGTTTTTTTCAATTTTTATTGTAATTTATTTCTAATTTCATACCATTGTGATCAGAGAGATACTTGATATGATTTCAGTCTTCTTGATTTTATTCAGACTTAATTTGTGTCCTAAATGTGGTCTCCTTTTGAGAATGTTCCATGTACACTTGAGAAAAATGTATATTCTGCTGCTTTGGGATGAATTGTTCCGTAATTAACAATTAAATCTATCTTATCCACTTTGCCATTTAAGGTCACTGTTGCCTTGTTGATTTTTTTTCTAGAAGATCTATCCACTGATGTCAGTGAGGTGTTAAAATCCCCTACTATGACTGTATTGTTGTTGATCTCTCACTTCATGTCTACCATATTTTCTTTATATAGTTACATGTTCTATGTCAGGAACATATATGTTTACAAGGGTTATATCTTTTTGTTGGATTGATCTCTTTAGTATTATGTATTGACATTCATTGTGTCTTGTTATCTTTGTTTTGAAGTCTATTTTGTCTGATAGAAGTATTGTTACTTCAGATTTTTGTTTTTATTGTTTCCATTTGCATGGAATATTTTTTCCATCCCTTAACTTTCAGTCTGTGCATGTCTTTTGTTCTGAGATTTTCTCTTGTAAACAACATATATGTGGATCATGTTTTCTTATCCATTCAGCTAGCATATGTGTTTCGATTGGAGCATTTATTTTGTTTGCATTTAATGTTATTATTGATAGGTACTTATTTATTGTCATTTTATTCTTTATACCTATGTTTCTCTTTATACACACACACACACACACACACACACACACACACACACACAGACACACACTGGTTTGCTACTGATAAAGCCCTTTAACATTTTTTTTTTGTATGGGAAGCTCTTTATTTCACCTTTAATTTTAAATATAGTCTTGCTGGATAGAGTAGTCTTGGTTGTAGGTCCTTGTGTTTCTTTGTATCAAATATTTCATGGTTATCCTTTCTGGCCTGAAGTGTTTCTGTTGAGAACTCAGCTGACAGACTTATGGGAGCTTGCTTGTAGGTAACTGTTTTTTTTTTCTTGCTGCTTTTAAGATTCTCTTTGTCTTCCACCTTTGTCATTTTAATTATGATGTGTTTTGATGTCATCTTTTTTGGGTTTATCTTGATTGGTACTCTCTATGCTTCCTGAACTCATGTGTGACTTTTTCCTTCACCAGATTAAGGAAGTTTTCAGCAACTATTTTTTTCCAATAGGTTCTAGATTCTTTGCTCACTCTCTTCTCCTTCTAGTACTGCTTTGTTGCAGTGTTGTTATACTTGATGTTGTACCAGAGATCCTATAAACTTTCTTTATTTTTTAAAATTTTCTTTTCTTTTCCTGATTTTTGTTTTAGTGCCAAAAGTCCTTGTCCTCTTAATTGCTGATTGAATATTCTACTTCATCTAACTTGCTGTTTATTCCTTCTAGCGTATCTTTTATTTCAGATATTTTATTTTTCATCTAACTGGTTATTCTTTATGTTTTCTACATTATTTTCAACACTGATTATCTCTCCATTTAAGTTCTCACTGATATCATCTATTTTATCCCTAAGACTTTTGAGCACACTCAAAACCATTGTTTTAACTCTGAATTGGTATCCTTGTTGCTCCCATTTCATTAATTATTTTTCTGGGTATTGTTTTTTCATTTGAGACACGTTTCTTCATATTCCTGTTGTTTGTTTGTTTGATTTTTCTGTGTATGAGGTAGATCTATAACCCCAAAAGCTGTTATGATGGCTTTACAATGTAGATATCTTTTTACAATCAGTGGTGTAGTTTCCAGATCACCTGATCCTGGTGCTCCAGGGAATATTTCTTGTGGGTTATGTGCATTCTGCTGTTGTAGTTGAGTCTTGAATGCTGTGGGCTCTTTCATATGTGTAGTGTACCCTTTAGGCTGGATGACTATAAGGATAAATCTTGGTCACTATGTATGATTCATTGTGTAGGAGCTGTCTTCTGAGGCTCAGTTGTTCCCCCCAGGGTCATGCCTGCCAGAGTCCCCTTTTGGGTATGCTGATTGTATGGGTAGTTGTGTCTAGCTCTGGTATGATCTGAAGCTCATCACTGGTTGTGTTAGTTTTGGGGTCCACTTGGGCAGGGTTCAGGTACAGTTTAATGTCAGATATTACTTGTAACTGGCCTTGGGCTACCTGTTTACAGTTATCACAGTATGAGAACAAGGCTACTTAGTCTCCGATTTTGGGTCACATGGTCAGTCACTCAATGATGGGAAAGTAACGCCTACATCAGAGCCATACATACCTCTTAGTCTCTGCCAGAGTCTCCAAATCTGTCTCCCTCAGGAGGATAGCACTGCAGGTCCACGTTGGTTTCAGCCAGCCATCCCCTATGTAGGAGCAAGGTCAGGAAGGTGGAGCCACTAGGACTCAAGAGGACAAATGAAAAGTCTCCCATTGAGAATGGTGCCGACTGAGCCTGCAGGAAGGGGTCGAGCACTTCATATTGGTTTGAGATAATTATCTCCAAGGGAGACATGCTCTGAATATCTCAGCTTGTAATATCTTACCCCTTTAGAACTGAGCTTAGTAGAATAGGGCCACTGGAACTTGGGAGGACAGATCCAAACAATCTATTATTGGGATGATGCCAGGAATCTTCCAGGAGGGAGGTGGACACGTTTTCCCCTCTTTAGGCAAAATCCTCTGAGCAAAGAAGACTTTGAAGGTCTCAGCTCACTAGTATCTCCCTTATACCTGTATGAGATTGAGCTCAGCAGAGTGGGGCCACCAATACTTGAGAAAGTAGATACAAACATCTCTTATTGGTGGTGGTGCCACCAAGCTTATAGAGGCAACAATGAGCATATCCTCCCCTTTCTAAGCTATAGCTTCTGAGGGAGATGTTCACTGAAGGTTATAGTTTTAACTCTTGGATCTCCATGCAAGACTGAACCGAGCATGGTGGGAGTTCTGGCTGCTCGGAATGCAGGTCAAATGAGTCTCCCATTGGGAGCACAGTGTGGGCTGATTTCAGGACAGACAGAAGTGCCTACCCCCCACAATGTAGCCACACAACCCAGCACCTGGTTGTCTGATTCCTGTACAAAATCCTGCCCAGGATACGTGATCCAAAAGTCCAATCTCTGTGCATTCTGAATCCCCTGAAGGACTGAACTCTTCAGGGTGGGTACCAAAGGTAGTGGAAGGGCAAGCCAAATGGTTCAACAAGTGTTGGGGGGGGGCCACTGGCTGTATGCTTGAGATGGGGAAAGATGGCCCCCTTCCCAAGGTTACACAGTTCAATCACTGTTTGAGTCTCTGCTATGACTTTCTTTAGAAAAAGAGCTTTCAAGTTTCCTGCTGGGTACTGGAAAACTCTTTTCTCTCTCCTTTTCTAAATTATAACTTAACCGGCTAGACTATTCTCAGTTGGAAGACTTTTCAGCACTTTGCATATATTGTACTAATTGTTTCTAGCCAGCAGAGTTTCTGCTGATATTTTTATGGAGCTTCCTTTGTATGTAGCAAGTTGTTTTGCTCTTCTGCTTTTAATATTCTCTTGTTTTTAATTTTTAACATTTTAGTAATGTGTCTTGGTGTAGATTTTTTTTGGCTTCCTATTATTTAGAACTCCCTGTTCTTCTTGAATCTGGATGTCTATTTCTTTACCCAGTTAGGGAAGCTTTCAGCCATTGTTACTCCAAATATGATTTCTGCCCCTTTTTTTCTCTTCTCTTTCTGAGATTCCTTTGATTCAAATGATAGTCTTTTTGTTGGTGTCGCATTAGTCCCTTACCCTAACTCACTGTTCTTTCATTCTTTATTTCTTTTTCCTCTTCTGTTTGGGTGAGTTCCACTGCTTTGTCTTCATGTTGACCAATTTTTTCCTCTGCTTCATCTAGTTCCCTGTTAACTTCTCGAGTGTATTTTTTAGTTCAGTTATTGTAATATTTAGCTTTGTCATTTCTATTTCGTGCTTTCTATATTTTTCATCTCTTTGATAAAGTTCTCATTGTGTTCATCTATTCTTCTTCCTTGTATTGTTTTGTTTTGTTTTAAATGAGAGGAGGGGAGATAGTGAGACAGATTCTTGCATGCACCCTGACTGGGATTCACCCGGCAAGCCCTGTCTGGGACTAATGCTCGAATCAACAGAGCTATCCTCAGCACCTGGGGCCAGTGCTCGAACCAATCAAGCCACTGGCAGCAGGAGAAGGAGAAGGAGAGAAGAAAGAGAGGGAAGGGAAGAGAAGCAGATGATTGCTTCTCTTGTGTGCCCCATACGGGAATCGAACGCAGGACATTCATACACCAGCCAACACTTTATCCACTGAGTCAGCTGACCAAGACCTCTTCTTTCCAGTATGATGAACAACTTCATGACCATTAATTTGAACTATTTATTATGTAAACTACTTGTTTACTATCTTGTTGTAACATTTTGAACATGTTCCTCAATTTATTTAATTTCTTTGACTTTCTTTGTTACTTTATATACAGTGGATTAAATAAAAAGCTTTTCCAGTCTTAAAGAATGACCTTATGTAGGAGATGAACCTTGTCATTCAACCTTGCCTCAACTATTGGTTGTCTTTGAAATCCTTATACTTGTCCAAGCAGTTTACTATAAATTTTAAAGCTCCCAGTAGTTGAGCATGTGCCAAGACCTGTCAGTTTTCTGAAAGGAAGGATCTCAGTCAACACCTAGACTCAAAAATATATATACAATCCTTTAGACTACAAGCATAAGTTGTTCTGGCAACCAGAGTCAGGTGATCTGGAGAAACTGTTGTTCCAGACAAGTGTGTAGGTCTTTTTCAGATGATTCCAGCAAGTTGGAGAAAAGCAGAGCACCAAGATGATATCCACAGCTTACATTCTTTGAAAGACACTCCAAATGTGTGCCGCTCTGAAGTGTTCCCCTTATGCTAAAGCTCCAGGACAAGCAAAGAAGCCTCCTTCACAGAAAGACTGTGGATGTGTCCCAGTCTGATATTTGTGCAGTGCTCTATGGGTAGGATTCTGTTAAGAACTGTCTCTCCAATTGCCACAATCTTGTGGGACTCAGGAATGTAAACCCCAAATCTCCCCAACAAAAAACAAAATAAATCCAAAAAACAACAAAAAAGAGCACCATTTAAAAAAAAAGAGCACCATTTATAAAAACCAGACACATATAAAACTTCCCTATAGGAGACACTGGTTCTCTCAAACATGGCAGACGCTGACCACAAAGATAGTACCCACACTCCAAATTCTCTGGAAAGAATTACAATCAACCCAAAGATGTATATTTAATTAGAATCCTGGCCCTGGCCAGTTAGCACAGTTGGTTAAGAGTGTCATCCTGTAATGACAAGGTTGCAGGTTGGGTCCCCAGTCAAGGCACACACAGGAAGCAACCAATAAATGCACAACTGTGTGAAACAACAAAAATGAGTGTTTTCCTTCCCTCACCCCCATCCCCATCTCTTTCTTTCTCTGCCTCTCTTAAAATCAATCAATAAACTGTCAAGGACAGCTTGGTTGGTTGGAGTGTTGTCCAAGAACATGGATATTGCCAGTTCAATTCCCCAGTCAGGACACATACAGGAGCAGTTCAATGTTCCTATCTGTCTCTCCGTGCCCCTCTCTCTCATTCTCTCTCTCTCTCTCTCTCTCTCTCTCTCTCTCTCTCTCTCTCTCTTTATCAACAAAACAAAACAAAAACGTGCCCCACTACAATCAGGGTGACTAAAGATCTGTGGTACATATAAGCATAAGCTCTACTGGCCGCCAAACCGGGTGGCCTTGCTGCAGTCTCAGAATGAAAGCAACCAGACCAAGGGTATGAGCTTCTCTCCAGGTGGCACCAATTATTTCAGTCCAATGAAACCAGGAACAAAATGTCCCTTGGTCTCCAGAACTAGGCAAGCAAGAGACATCCCCTAGGTCAGGGGTCCCCAAACTATGGCCCGCGGGCCACATGCGGCCCCTGAGGCCATTTATCTGGCCCCCACCGCACTTCCGGAAGGGGCACCTCTTTCATTGGTGGTCAGTGAGAGGAGCACAGGAAGCAACTGCATCCTGTGCTCCTGGAGTACTGTATGTGGTGGCACCGCAAAGCGCAGCATTGCTCACATACAGTACTACTTCCGATGACGCGGGACGCACGCGTCACAGCTCCGGAAGCGTGTCATATCACTTGTTACGGCTAGCAGTGACAAATATGGAACCGGACATTGACTATCTCATTAGCCAAAAGCAGGCCCATAGTTCCCATTGAAATACTGGTCAGTTTGTTGATTTAAATTTACTTGTTCTTTATTTTAAATATTGTATTTGTTCCCATTTTGTTTTTTACTTTAAAATAAAATCCTATGCAGTGTGCATAGGGATTTGTTCATACTTTTTTTTATAGCCCGGCCCTCCAATGGTCTGAGGGACAGTGAACTGGCCCCCTATGTAAAAAGTTTGGGGACTCCTGCCCTAGGTGGTAGCCACAAAAATTATTGCACTTGACACAACTAAAAGCTCCCTTCCAGGAGATGCTAGTCCTTTGGAGCACAGCAAAGGGAGAATGCAAAAATGTATCTCCACCCTCAGAAAGTGTTTAAGCAGGCTCCTAGATCTATATGTTAAATTAGGTACCTGTCCTCATTCTGCTGCTTTAATATAAGCAGACGAGTCTCTTTTATTTTAAACCTGGGCACAATTGGCTCTTTCTGAGCAGAGCCCTGGTTTTCAAAGTTAGATGTTTTGAGGGCTTGTCACTCAATATACAATATATCATAAAAGATGGGATGCCTGATGTGGCATTCAAACCTTTCACTTCTCAGAGAGAAGCTTCACTTTGGGAGTTCTCTCCCATTGTGGGATTCTGTGCTAGGGTGGTGTTTATGGAGACATTGTTTCACAGCCTCTTCTACCCACTTCAATGTGGTCTTTTTCTCATTTGGCAAAAATGTAATTACCCCTCAATCAGCCTTTAGCTTTTATTAAGATTTTCTTTTCATATGTAGTTTGTCTATGAGAGGAAGTGAGTTCAAAATCTTCTTACATTGCCATCATAAACCAAAAGTCATAAAGGGCAAATCTTTTTAAAATTTTATTTTTAAAAATACATTTAAAGGGGTGACATTGATCAATAAGTGTAAAAGGTTTCAGGTAAACATTTCTATAGCATTTGAACTGTTGATTATGTTTTACACCCATCACCCAAAGTCAAATCATTTTCTGTCACCGTATTTGTCGCTCTTTACTCACCCCCTCCCCACATCTCCATCCCCTTGGTGATTACTTCACTTTTATCTATGTCCTTAACTCTCAGTTTTATATCCTGCCTATGTGTGAAATAATATAGTTCTTAGCTTTTTCTGATTGACTTTTTCCACTCAATATAATATTCTCAAGGTCCACCCATGTTGTCCTAAATGGCCCTATCTCATCATTTCTTATTGCTGAGTAGTATCTATTGTATATATGTGTCACATCTTCTTTATCCAATCCTCTATCGAAGGACACTGATTGTTTCCATGTCTTGGCCACTGTAAATAATGCTGTGATGAACATGGGGGTGCATGTGTCTTTATCGTGTTTTTGAGGGGTTTCTTTTTGCGTAGATGCTCACTAAAGAGATTGCTGGGTCATATGGTAGTTCTATTCATTTTTGGAGAAACCACCAACATTTTTCCATAATGGCAGTACCAGTTTACATTCCCACAAGCACTGAATGAGGGTTCCTTTTCCTCCACAGCCTCCCCAACACTTATTACTTTTTTGTTGATAATAGCCAATCTACCAAGTATGAGATGGTATCTCATTGTCGTCTTGATTTGCATTTCTCTAATAACTAATGAAGATGAGCATTTTTTCATATACGTGTTGGCCATTTGTATTTCTTCTTGGGAGAAGTGTCTGTTCAGGTCCTCTCCCCATTTTTTAATTAAATCATTTGCTTCTTTGTTGTTGAACTCTGTGAGTTCTTCATATTTTTTGGATATTAACCCATGATCATAGCTGCTGTTTGTGAATATCAACTCCCATTTGGTTGACTGTCTGTGTTGTTGTCAGTTTTTTTGCTGTGCAGAAGTTTTTTACTTTTGATATAGTCCCACTCATTTATTGTTGCCATTACTTCCTTTGCCTTTAGGGTCAAATTCATAAAATATTCTCTACAGCCAAGGTCCATAAGTTTAGTACCTATGTTTCTTCTTGGTAATTTATTTTTCAGATCTTATATGTAAGCCTTTGATCCATTTTGAATTAATTTTTGTGTAGGGGAACAAACTGTAGTCAAGTTTCATTCTTTTACATGTGGCTTTCCAATTTTTCCGGCACCATTTATTTATTTAGGAGAGAGAGAGAGAGAGAGAGAGAGAGAGAGAGAGAGAAGGACAGAGAAGGACAGACAAACAAGAAAGGAGAGAGATGAGAAACATTTTTTTTTTTTTTTTGTGGCTCCTTAGTTGTTCATTGATTGCTTTCTCATATGTGCCTTGACCAGGGGGCTACAGCAGAGTGAGTGATCCCTTGCTCAAGCCAGTGACCTTAGACTCAAGCTAGTTACCTTTGGGCTCAAACCAGTGACCAGGGGGTCATGTCTATGACCCCACATTCAAGCCAGCGATGCTGTGCTCAAACTGGTGAATTTGTGTCAAGTCAGATGAGCCTGAGCTTAAGCAAGTGACCTCAAGGTTTCAAACCTGAGTCCTCTGCATCCCATCCCAGCATCATTTATTAAAGAGGCTTTCTTTTCTTCATTGTGTGTTTTTGTCTCTTTGTCAAAGATTATTTGTCCATATATATGTGGTTTTATTTCTAGGCTCTCGATTCTGTTCCATTGTTCTATATGTCTGTTTTTCTGCCAAAACCAAGTTGTTTTGATTATTGTGGCTCTGTAGTATAATTTGAAGTCAGATAGTGTGATACTTCTGAATTTATTCCCCCCCCCCCAGCATTGCTTTGGTTATTTGAGGTTTTTTATGATCTCATACAAACCTAGTGATTTTTTTGTTCCATTTCTTTAAAAAATTACATTGGGATTTTGATGAGGGTTGCATTAAATTTATATATTGCTTTGGGTAGTATGGCCATTTTAACTATGTTGATTCTTCCGACCCATGAAAATGGAATATTTTTCTATTTCATTGATTATTCTTTACATTTTTTCAATAATAATACATTGTAGTTTGTAGTATATAGGTCCTTTACATTCTTTGTTAAGTTTATCCCTAAATATTTTATTTATTTATTTTGCAATTGTAAAATTAATTTTTTTAGTTCATTTTCTGAAGTTTTATTGTTGGCGTATAAGAAAACAATAAACTTTTCTATATTGATTTTGTGTCCTATAACTTGACTGTATTAGTTTATCGTTTCTAAGAGTTTTTCAGTGCAATATTTGGGGTTTTCTATATACAGCATTATGTCATATGCAAAAGTGATACCTTTTCTTTTTCTTTCTCAATATGGATACATTTTATTTCTTTCTTTTGCTGGCTAAAACTTCCAGAACTATGTTTAATAAGAGTGTAAAGAGTGGGCAGTCTTGTCTTGCTCTTGATTTCAGAAGAAAAGCCTTCATTTTTTTCACCATTTAGTATGGTATTAGCTAGTGGTTTGTCATATATGGCCTTTATTATGTTGATGTACCTTCCTTCTATACCTATTTTATTGAGCATTTTAAACATAAAGGGATGTTATACATTATCAAATGCATCATCAAGGGCCAATTTTTTTTCTTCTTTTCCAAGGGAGAGGTGGAAGATAGAGGCAGACTCCCAAATGTGCCCCTACCAGAATCCACCTGGCAACTCCCATCTGAGGCTGATGCTCTGCCCATCTGGGACCATGCTCACAATTGAGCTATTTTTAGCACCTGAGGTAGATGCTGGAGCCAATGTATTTGATCTAGTCAAGCCATGACTGTAAGAGAGGTAGAGAGAGAGAGAGAAGGGAGAGCGGGAGGGGTGGAGAAGCACATGGTTGCTTCTCCTGTGTGCCATAACCAGAATAGAACCCAGGACATCCACATGCTGGGACAATGCTCTACCACTGAGCCAACTGGCCTGGGATGTAAAGGAAAAATCTTTAGAGACAGAAAGTAAATTAGTGTTGCCAGGATCTGAGAGGAGAAGGGAATGGGGAATGACTGCTAATGGGTACTGGTTTCTTTTTGAGGCAATGAAAATGTTCTAAAATTAGTTTACTATACTAAATGTAATTATGTCAAAATGGGTGAATTTTATAGTGTATGAATTTTATAACAATAAACCTATTAAAATATCTTAATTAAATTAAAACTAAGTTATAACAAGTATTATACAATTTTGGGAGATTAGTATAGGAAGAAAGCCTAACCAGGTGGTGGCGCAGTGGATAGAGCATAGGACTGGGATGCAGAAGACCCAGGTTCGAAACTCCAGGGTCACTGGTTTGAGTGTGGGCTCACCAGCTTGAGCATGGGGTCACTGGCTTGAGTGTGGGATCATAGACATGACCCCATGGTCACTGGCTTGAGCCCAAAGGTGGCTGGCTTGAAGCCCAAAGTCACTGGATTGAAGCCCAAGGTCACTGGCTTAAGCAAGGGGTCACTCACTCTGCTGTAGCCCCCCGATCAAGGCAAGTATGAGAAAGCAATCAATGTACAACTAAGGAGCCGCAACAAAGAATTGATGGTTCTCATTTCTCTCCCTTCCTGTCTGTCTGTCTCTATCTGTCCCTGTCTCAAAAATAAATATAATAGTGGGAAAATGTAGATTTTGGGAGACACATTCCTAGTATGAAATCTGATTTTTCCAGTTACTAATTGTATGATTTCAGACAAGTTATTTACCTTATCTAAGTCTCCTTTTGCATATCATCCAAGTAGGAGTAAGGGCACCTACCTCAGAGGTGGGTCTTTTCCTTTTTTCCAGAGTTGGTTTTTTAGAACCTAGTTCTATTTCCAGCTATCATCTCTAACATTTTCTTATGAGATTATTATACAAATGACCTTTTATTAAGCACTGTCGCAGCAACAGTGTAAACTGTCTTACTTCCAAAATTTCATTGAATCCTCTTAGCAGTCTTGTGAGTCCTGTATTTCTTTTTTTTTTTTTTAAAGTCATTGTTATTAGCATCCTGGTAAGTTTTATACCCATCTGACACTATACATAGTTACTAGAATTATTTATTTTATTCCTTATGCTGTACTTTACATCCCCATAACTACCAATCTATATACTTCTTAATCCCTTCCCCTCCTCCACCCACTCCACCATCACCCTTTCATCTGGCAACTATGAAATGTTCTCTGCATCTACAAGTCCTGTTTCTGTTCTGCTTGTTTATTTTGGTTTTTTTAATTCAACTATTGATAGATATGCATTTATTGCTACTTTATTTTTCATATATTTTTAATTTTTTCTTCTTCTTAAAGAAGACCCTTTAAAGTTTCTTAAAATACTGGTTTGGTGGTGATGAATTATTTTAGCTTTTATCATGTGGGAAGCACTTTGTCTGCCCTTCAATTAAAAATGATAGTTTTGTTGGGTAGAATAATCTTGGTTGTAGGTCCTTGCTTTTCATAAGTTTGTATATTTTTAGCCACTCTCTTCTGTCCTGCAAAGTTTCTTCTGAGAAATCAGCTGAAGCTCATGGGAGCTGCCTTGTAGGTAACTTTTTTTCTCGCTGTTTTGAAGATTGCGTCTTTGTCTTTAATTTTTTGCATTTTAATTATGATGTGTCTTGGTGTGGGCCTCTTTGGGTTCATCTTGGTTGGGACTGTCTGTACATTCTGAACGTGTGTGTCTATTTCCTTCACCAGTTAAGAAAGTTTTCTGTCAATATTTTTTCAAATAAGTTTTGAATTTCATGCTGTCTCTTTTCCTTCCAGTGCGGCCAGGATGCAAATGTTTGTGCACTTGAAGTTCTCCCAGTGGCTCCTTACACTATTTTCATTTTTCAAATTCTTTTTTCTTTTTGCTGTTCTAACTGGGGTATTTTTGCTTCCTTATATTCCAAATTGCTGATTTGATTCTCAGCTTCATCTACTTTACTGTTGATTTCCTATAAATTATTGTTCCTTTCAGTTAGTATATCTTTCATTTTTGGCTGTGGTTTTTTTTTTTATGATTTCTAAGTCTTTTTTTCACTCTATTGAAAATTTCACTAAGTTCCTTGAACATTTTTATAACCACTTTTTGAACTCTGTGTCTAGTAGATTGCTTGCCTCCATTTTGTTTACTTTTCTTTTTTCCTGGAGATTTGTCCTGTTCTTTCATTTGGGACATCTTTATTTGTCTCCATATTTTGGCTGCTTCCCTACGTTTGTTTGTATGTATTAGGTAGAGCTGCTATGTCTCCCAGACTTGGTAGAGTGGCATTGTGTATCAGGTGTGTCCTATAAGACCCAGTGGCATAGACTCCCCAATCACCCAAGCTGGGTGCACCAAATTCACCTCTGTGTGGGCTGTGTGCACTGCCTTGTTGTAGTTGAACTTTGATTGTTGTTGGAAACACTGGAAAGGATGGACCCCCAAGCCAATCAACTGTGAGGACTGGTTGTGCCTATAGTGGAGGAGTTTCTGTGTAAGCGTTGACTCTGTGGAGCAGGACTTGCTTTAGTGGAGCTTTGGGGTTCACTGGGTTTGCTTCTTGAGTGTTTCATTTGCGGAGGTAGTAGGGTTGTAATCTGGCATAGCCTGAAGTTCTCCACTAGATCTACTGGCTCTGGGGCCTCCCAGGAAGTGTACAGTCAGCTATTCTTTGTGCCCTGACTGGGGCCACCTGACACCAGCTACAGAGTGAAATGCAGATGGCTGCTACTTGTGCTGGGCTTAGAGGTGCCCAGAGAGGCCACGCTGTGAACCAAAGCCAGCTGTTGCTTGTACCGGACCTAGAGATACTTAAGAAGAGGCATGGGGTACACAAAGTCCTGATGCTGCTTGTTTGAGAGATTTTAGAAAAGTTCAAAGCATGAGGCAAGAGAGGCCATTTGTGTAGAAAAACCACTAGAAATGGCTTGGGGGAGCCAGCTATTTGGGTGGGGCAGGGTCTCAGGGAATCACCTGGGAGGAGCAAATAATATGAGCCAGGTTGATGGAAACTCAGATATGGTGCCCACCTGCTAGCTCTGTGGGCGTGGGAAGATGGTGCTCTTAGAATAAGAACTATGGCCTCTGCCAGGACTTTTTTCTGGCAGAAGCCTGTGCCCCCTCCTCAGCTCTTGTCCTAATGCCAAATAATTTAGTTCTTCCCTGTATGTCCTTAGTTCTTTTCAAGATCCTGCCTCAGCTCTGGCGCTCAGAGGAAGTGAGTCAGAGTGTCTATGCATGTGCCCTATAAGCAGAGCTGCCTGGGACTTCAGCAGACCTCCATCTTCTTCAGCCTCAATTTACACTGGTTTTACAGCCAGAAGTTGTGGGAGCCTGTTGTGGCTAGGACCTCTCGTTCCTCTTGGGAAACCTATGCAGTCAAGATATCACATCTTATTATCCACCATATGTGAATGTAGGAGCAACCTGTTCTGCATTTCCACTCCTACCAGTCTCAATGTAGCTTCCTTTTTAAATCCCTAATTGCAAGATTTCCATTCAACTAGATTTCAGACGGTTCGGAATAATAGTTGTTCTATAGTTTAGCTGTAATTGTGATGTGGTTTTGGGAGGAAACAATTACCATGTTTACCTATACTACAATCTTGACCAGAGTTGAGTTCTGTTACTTTTTCTTTTCTTTTAAATGCATGCACATGTGCACATGCAAAAGAGGGGTGGGCAGAGGGAGAGAGATGAGAAATATCAACTCGTAGTTATAGCACTTTGGTTGCTCATTGATTGTTTCTCATATGTGCCTTGACCAGGATGAGGCTCCAGTTGAACCAGTGACCCTTGCTCAACTCAGTGATCTTGGGCTCAAGCCAATGGCCTTGGGATCATTTTGATGATCTCGCACCCAAACCATCAAGCTTATGCTCAAGCCAATGAAACCGCACTCAAACCAGGAATCTCAGGGTTTCAAATATAGAACCTCAGTGTCCCAGGTCGATGCTCTATCCACTGCACCACTACTGGTCCAGCGAGTTCTGTTATTTCTTTATCCATTTTACATGCAAAGAAATTGAAGTCAAATGACTTGTTTAAGGTCATTCTGTTAGAAAGTAGCAGAGATTAACATGAAAACCAGACTTTCTACTTATGTATATTTTCACTTCAACAAAAGGCCTCACTAAACAGAATTAGAGAGCTATGAAATAAAGTCAGGTAATACTTTTAAAAGAAAACATGACTGTCCTCTTGCACATTCATCAAATTTCAAATCTCAAGCTGGCAGTAGGAAAAGAAGCTACCAGTATTATGCCATTACTTTCCCAATTTCTCCATTGAAATATTCCTTAAAGTCATTATATTCCATAATGTGATTAAGAACAATATTTTAAATTAGTAAGCATCAGGAAAAAATATGATGCTCTATAAAGATGTTTGGTGGTTTTTCTTAAATCTTTCTTATTTGAAAAGTACAGAGGTATATATGAAAAAGATAGGCTTTTACATACCTAGTTTTTTTTTTCCTTCTTTCTCTACTTGTCTTTACTTTCCCTAAAAGCTTGTATAGCCAAAAATGATCACCTTTTTATTTTAAGAATATTATAGGCCCTGGCCGGTTGGCTCAGCGGTAGAGCGTCGGCCTGGCGTGCGGGGGACCCGGGTTCAATTCCCGGCCAGGGCACATAAGAGAAGCACCCATTTGCTTCTCCACCCCCCCTCCTTCCTCTCTGTCTCTCTCTTCCCCTCCCGCAGCCAAGGCTCCATTGGAGCAAAGATGGCCCGGGCGCTGGGGATGGCTCCTTGGCCTCTGCCCCAGGCGCTAGAGTGGCTCTGGTCGCGGCAGAGCGACGCCCCGGAGGGGCAGAGCATCGCCCCCTGGTGGGCAGAGCGTCGCCCCCTGGTGGGCGTGCCGGGTGGATCCCGGTCGGGCGCATGCGGGAGTCTGTCTGACTGTCTCTCCCCGTTTCCAGCTTCAGAAAAATACAAAAAAAAAAAAAAAAAAAAAAAAAAAGAATATTATACATTTCCCTTTTTTTATGGTAAGACAAAGTGAAGCAACCTAGATTAAGATTGCAGCTACCATGTGGCAGGCAGAGGGAAGGGCTTAATGTGTATTATTGGTTGTAATTCTCAGAGGAGTCTTCTGGGATAAAAACTATTTCCAGTCTCCAGATGAGGCAAATGGAGCTCAGAGAGCCCTAATGACTGAGCCCAAGGTTCAATGTTAGAAGCAAGATTCAATCCAGGCCTGGCTGGTTCAAAACTCTTTTGAATTCATATTCCTCACCCAAACAAGGAAAATTAACCTATTTCTTCTTTATTTTACCCTGCTTTAATAATCACTGGGGGGCTTCCTTAAGTTAGCCAGACCCGTTAAGATATCTGCAAATCATAGAGAGAGAGGGAGGGACAGAAAGAGAGTGAGATTGAGGGACTGAGATTACAGTTGGGTGCTGAGCGTTTCTGAGCCCAACTTTCCCATGATTGAACTGATGTCTGTAATACACTTTTATTTAATTAATTGTGAAAGTGTTGGAGAATAGGAAATGGTGTTCTGGTTTGGAAAATTTCCATTTTATGCAGCAGTGGTTTTGCTTCAGTCTCATAAAACTGAATGCCCTGCGTCAGGATAATAAGTGAGAGTGTAACCCAGGGGAGGCAGGAAGAAACACAATGTCTCATGCAAATTTTGTACTTACTCTCCAAGCAAACCTCTGTGTACTTGCAGTTAGGATGTTAGTTAGGAGGATATTAGAAACTTCTGAGGTTTTCTTTTTTAAATTTCCTTTTATTATGTGCTGTGATAGCCATACAAAAGAATATATGTAACATGTATTGTACAGCATAATAATAAAACAAACACTCTTGGCCCTGATTAAGAACATTAATACCTTTTTTTCTTCACTGCTCCAACCCTATTACATAGAATGGTACCTGGTATGTAGTATCTTACTAAGTTTATGTAAATGGATGCATAAATCAACTTGATTTCTCCTTCTTTATATCATTACCTGCAGCTTCCCCTCAGAAGAAACAACTATCCTATATTAAAGTTTATTATTCCCTTGAATTTTTGTTTTCACATATATATTGTTTACTTTTGCTTCTTTTTGAACATTATGTAATAGAATCATATTGTATGTAATCTTTTATGAGTTATGTCTTTTATGCAACATTAAATTGTGTTATTCAACTATATGTAGCTATACTCTGTTCCTTTTATTGCTGAGCTGTATTTTATTGAATGAATGTATCATGATTTTTTTATCCTCTCTCCTGTCAGTGGATGTTTATCATTTCTATTTTAAAAACAAGGATGCTCATTTTTACACATGCCTTATGGTCCAATGTGCATGAGCTTCTCTAGGATTTAAACCTGGGAGAGAGACAACTCTTAGAATTTTCATTTTCAGTGCCCAAAGATCAGCCCATGAGTTAGAACAACAATGAGCCCTTTGACCTTACTAGACCAGGGTCAGTGGGAGTGCTGTCTAAAATATTTTATCTCAGAGAATAAGGAGGACATAGGTAGAAATTGACCTGGTAAGTCAAAAGATGTCACAGATCTCTGGTCCAAATAAGTTATAGTTAAATAAAGTTCAGATTCTAAAATTCATTATTTCTTCTTCAATATTTCTCCTATTTCTCCCCTTTTATAGTTATTTTTGTGCAAGATGTAATTTTGCTAAACTCATATCGAATAAAAATGTTGATGACCTTCTTCAGTCTTTAAGAATTAATTATAAAATTGATTATATTCTTTTTAAAATGAATGTATTTTAAATTTTAGTATAGATGAAAATTTCTATTTCTTAAAGACACTTTCCAAAAGACTTATTTACTTTATGTAGGTTTCTATTTTGTTTATCTAATATTTATTTTGCAATCGTATTCTAATAATGGATGACAATTATGTCACTATCATCATTATCATTTCATTTACCCATATATACTTTTATGTCCTTCAAAATAACATTCCTGTCTTTGAGGTGCTTTTCTCATTTGTAATGATCTGTATTCTGCTTTATTAAATCATCTAGTGTGCTATTTTACAGTTCTTTACTTCCTGTCTTTCTTCACTTCTAGAGAGTAAGTTGATTAGAGGCAAAGATAATTTATTTATTGATCAATACCGTATCTCCAGCATCTGGCCTTGTACCTGGTTCTTAGGACTAGCTTGTAAGAGTTGAATTGAATCAGTCTGTCTAATTTCAACCTCCAGTCCCACAACATGTTTAGTCATGGATTACAAATCTACACTTTGGAGTCAGACTTACCTAAGATGGAATCATTGTATTTTCACTTACTAGATGAGTGATCTTGAACAAGTTCACTTAATTTTCCTGAGCATTAGTTTCCTCTCCTACAATATAGGGAAAATACAGAGCTACCTGAAAGAGTTGGTGCAAAGATTAAATGAGATTATGTATGTGAAATGATGTGGCACATAGAGTGCCTAAGTTTACATCATTCTGATTTTATTTGAACTGTTTGTATTGGTTACAGAAGTCAAAAAGTAGAAAGAAGATGAAGATATTTGCAAAAAAAGAAAAGAAGAAACTTCTGCTTATTCCCCTTGTTTTGTGAATGAGGTTGGGGAAGTATAATTTTTACCTCCCAAAATAACAATTTTCATCAAAGAAATGAGAGACTTAGTTTGGAACATTTGTATATGGAAAATGAAACTCTTTCCATTTGGAATTTTTCACCTTACTGGTCTTGGTTATGGTGGACAAATTCCTGCTAACTTTCCAGTTAGGATAATAAAGAGAATGCTTATAGGGAGAAAAGACAGGCCAACACAGCCAGTTGCTGGATTTTCATAACCTCAGAACTTTTTGAGTGCTTTCTGTTGTATCTGGGACTTGAATAAAAATTAATATTTATGTTCTAGGGGTAAAATTCTTGTCAAGTGTAGTCTAAGTGAAAGCTTTCTTTGTTCTTCCCCTGCCAGGGCTGCTCATTGGTAGTTTGAAGAGAAGAAATCCTTTCATGATTTTTTGTTGCTGTTGTTCTGATGACTGTACTGAACATGATTATTGAAGAACCAATAATCATAAAAGTGAGGGTGGATAGCCAGAAGACAATAAAGAAATGAAATGGAAACTGGGTTGGATTTGGAGTCAGCTAATCCTGACTTGGGTGTCAAATAGTCCTGAGATTTTCCTCTATGAGTCTGACATTCTTCATTAATATATGGGGAAAATATTGCCTCACAGAGTTTTACAGTATTGAAATAACCCCCCCCCCCACACACACACACAGCAAACAAACTGCCATTAGGGCTTATTATCTTTTCTTAGTAAGAAAGTACTCATAAAAAAATAGTGACTTGCCTGATCAGATGGTGGCACAATGAATAGAGCATAGACCTGGGATGCTGACGACCTAGGTTCGAAACCCCAGGTTCACCGGCTTGAGTACAGGCTCATCCTTCTTGAGTGCAGGCCCACCAGTTAGAGCATGGGGTCACTGGCTTGAGCATGGGATCATTAACATGACCCCCTAGTCTCTGGCTTGAAGCCCAAGGTTGTTGGCTTGTGCTCAAGGTCTCTGGCTTGAGCAAGGGTCACTGGCTTAGCTGGAGCACTCCCAGTCAAGGCACATATGAGGAAGCAATCAATGAACAACTAAGTGCCTCAAAAACAAGTTGATGCTTCTCATCTCTCTCTTTTTCTGTCTGCCTATCTCTCTCTCTCTCTCTCTCTCTCTCTCTCTTTCTCTCTCTCTCTCTCTCTCACACACACACACACACACTAAAAAAATAATAAAATAAAATAATAATAGTGGCTAGTGGAAAACAGTATTGACTTTCCCGAAAAAATTAAAAATGGCTCTACGCTATGACCCATACATCCCAATTCTAGCAATATATGCTAAGAACTCCAAAACACTAATTTAAAAGAAGATATGCATCTTCATTGCAGCATTATTTACAATAGCCAAGATCTAGAAACAGCCCAAATTCCCATCAATAGATGAGTGGATAAAAAAGCTGTGGTACATTTATACAATGGAATACTCCACAGCTATAAAAATTAAGGAAATTGGCCCTGGCCAGTTGACTGAGTGGTAGAGTGTCGGCCTGGCATGTGGATATCCTGGATTCAATTCCCGGTCAGGGCACACAGAAGAAGTTCCCATGTCCTTTGCCAGCCCTCGCTCTTCTCTCTCTCTCTCTATCTCTCTCTCTTTCCCCATTCTGCAGCCATGGCTTAATTGGAGTGAGTTGGCCCCAGGCTCTGAGGGTAGCTTCATGGTCTCTGCCTCAGGTGCTAAGAAGAGCTAAGTTGTTGAGCAACGAAGCAATGCTCCAGATGGGCAGAGCATCACCCCCTAGTGGGCTTGTTGGGTGTATCCTAGTCAGGACACATGCACAACTCTGTCTCTCTGCCTACCCTCCTCTCACTGAATAAACAAAAAGGAAATTTTACCTTTTCCTACAGCATAGATGGACAATATTATGCTGAATGAAATACGCCAGGCAGAGAAAGACAGATATCATATTATCTCATTTATATGTGGACTCTAATGAACACAATACACTGAGGAACAAAATAACAACAGAGGCAGGGTCGCAGGGAACAGATAGATAGCTGTCAGAAGGAAGGAAAAAGAAAGGACGGGAACAAAGAAGGTGAAGGGAATAACCAAAAAACATGTATACATAACACATATATACAGACAACAGGGTAACAATAGCCAGAAATTGGGGTGGAAAGAGACTTTACATGGAGCATGGGAGTCACTATGTGGTATGTAGATGATGCTATACTGAATGAGACACTTGAAACCATATCAGCACAATAAATTTAAAAATAAATTTAAAATAATAGTAGCTGTATTCCTGTAGATGAGAATACAGTCAATGGTTGTCTACCTGAAGCAAATTAATCCAAGAAATCATTTGTTTTGTTTAATGCTTAGATATAAGACATAGGAGAGAAAAACATGAAAATCCATGTGAAATTTGTTAAAAACTTAAATTAATTACTATGGGAGAATTACCCATTCCATTAAGGTTTTAAGAACAGCTCTCTGCCCCTCTTCTTCACATCTACCTAGAATGACTCAGACATGGATCTTCTCAGAAATAGGCAGTTAGACTAGGTGACCTCTAAAGCTCAATCTTAGCCCAAAAAACCTGTGAGTATTGTAACGGGCAAGCGTTGAGATGGTAGCCTAAAATATTTTAAGAATCACTGTATATCATTTCTCAACAAGAGCTTCAGGCATAGGGATTCTGTTGTAGAATGAGGTTGAGATCATTCCATGTGATCTAGAAGACGCTTAAGGAAAGTGAGGAATAGGAAAAAAGACCAAAGAAGGCTAGTATGATAATACTAATTACAATCCCTCACTTGTATTCTTTCAAGGGCTTTTTTATCCTTTTGAATAATATATCTTGTTGCTCACAACAGCTCAGTAGCATGGGTGATACTATTCTTTTTTACAGATGAGAGTGAGGCTCAAACTCTAGAGCAAAATGCATAAAGCTATGTTGATATTTAATCTAGTTTTCCATAGTTCTTTTTGGCTAAGGTAAGGTCATAGACTGGGTTCATATCATTTATTTGCTCTGAAATTGTTCCCTGACCATCACCTTAAGTTGAATACCTTAAACGTCAGCTTTCTGCCTTCATCCTTCCCTCATGTAGATATAGCTCATAAAATTGGCTAATCCCAGAGAACTTGCCTAACTTTTTTAGCAGGATCCATAAAGGCTTTGTCCATGTGACAGGAAACCTACAAAATTATCCCTAGGAGCATTTCCAGGAAAATTCAATTCCACACTGACTGTATTAAGCAATGAATAATAATAATGTACACATTTAGTTTACTCTTCAAGACCTCAGACTTCTACTGTCCTATTTCTGCCAACCACTGATGTGTATTGCACTATTTCTCTTGTGTTTTTCCAGTTTGGACACTGCCAGGGACCATGCTCTACCCATTGACTATTATTTTCCACCCCAGAAGACCTGCCTGATATGTGGGGATGAAGCTTCTGGCTGTCATTATGGAGCTCTCACTTGTGGAAGCTGCAAAGTCTTCTTTAAAAGAGCTGCTGAAGGTAAAGAGTCTTGCACACTCATTTCTGTTCCCCTTTTTCCTTTATTTTCTAGAGAAAGGCACCAATTTTTTAGGCCTCAGGATTTTATCATCTCAGGGACCTGGTCAGTGGCATGGCTTTCTAAAAGAATCTAAGAGCCTAAAGAAGCAAGTTTTCATATTTGCTGGTCCCCTGGCTTTGGCAGCGTTGGTAGTACAGGCAATGTAGGCAATGATGATGGTCCCAGCTGGTGCTGAGAGCTTGGCACGTCTTAGGAATGAACGAAAAACTAATGATTTGAAAAGGTTTAATTTCCTCCCTGCTTGTGTTCCACTCTGCTGCCTACTGAGGGAAGAATTATCCTTATTAGAGAATTGATAAGTAGAGGTACCACAACTGTGTTCCCAGCCTGTACTTCCTGGTGAATACAAAACTGTTTCTTAGCAAAGTTTCCCTGGTCTCAGACCCAGAAAGGAAGTGTTCTCACTGTTAAACAGACCATCAGTCTATGTACATTCTCCCTTATGCTGCCACCTCCTTGAAGCCCTTTGCATTATTAGCTCCCAGGTACAGAAGAGTCCAAAGTGATGAAGTACTTTTATACTTCTCTCCAAAGACCTGTCCTTGGGGCCTCCCATTGCTACCAAACCCCAAGCTAAGTTACTTTTTTTCATATTTTTATGAAGTGAGAAGCGGAGAGGCAGAGAGACAGACTCCCGCATATGCCTGACCAGGATCCAGCCAGCTTGTCCACCAGGGGGTGATGCTCTGCCCATCTGGGGTATTGCTCCATTGCAACCAGAGCCATTCTAGCACCTGAGGTGGAGGCCATTGAGCCACCCTCAGCGTCCAGGCCAACTTTGCTTCAATGGAGCCTTGGCTGTGGGAGAGGAAGAGAGAGAGAGAGAAAAAAGAGAGGGGGAAGGGCGGAGAGAGATGGGTGCTTCTCTTGTGTGCCCTGATTGGGAATCGAACCCAGGAGTTCCACATGCCAGGCCAACACTCTACTAAGTTACTTCTTATATTTGCCTATATCAACAGGAGCCCTGGCTCTTATTTTATTTAGCTTTGAACACTTCATGTCTGCTCAGCCCCCAGGGGTGCTCAGCCTAAATCCTAAAAAGAAACTCCCATTTCCAGACATTCTATACATGATAGGGCCTCCTTCCCTTCCAGGAAACTTGAGCCTAAGCCATTTTTCCTTATCCTGTGATAACAGCTTCCTTCTCAAAAGAACACTGATGAACAATTTGTGAACAAAGATGCTGGGTCAGGGAGCAAACCCAGTGGCTAAACACCAGTATCTATTCCTTCCCCCACTTTCTATGAAGGAAGTGCTTCCTTATGAGACCCATTTCTTCCATCTTATTGCCCCAAAAATGTTGAGTTTCATGTCAGAACCCAAATAGACAATCTTTTTTATTTAAGGGCTACAAACCCTGTGAACAATTTTAAAGTGGCATCCATGTAAAGCCACACTTTTCACCAAGAATATGATGACATCCACCAAAAGCACCAGAGAGTTCTTGACATCTACAGAAAAGGAAAAAAATTGGGTGTCCCTGACTGGTCTTTTCCCTGATATCCAGTTGGAATGATGATTGCATTTCCATTATTTTGGCCAATTTTCGGGAATACCTACATAATGGACAGCTATTACTATTGTTTTACAGTCTTTAAAGCAACAAGGAAACAGTATTTAGTATTACTGAAAACATGTTTCGTGTTTCACCCATACCCCTGAGTGGCCCATTGTCATTGCTTATGCCAGGCTAGAATAAGGTCTAGGGCCCCAGTGCCTAGGCCTAGGCAGTTTGGAAAGTAACACAGAGAGTATTGCCTTACTTTCTTAAGAGTACTTACAGAAGGATGGCTATCAGAAAAGGAAGTGAAGAGCAGATCCAAAATCTTCAGATGCCTCCCCTTCCTCAGTGAGTATCTGCCTCTTCCCCATACCCTGTCATCCAATAAACTCTGACTACTGAGCAAAGAATGAAGCAGAACACCATCTACAGCTTGTGTGTCAGTAAGCCCGGGCACCACAGTAATAGTAGTTATATCAGCTAGCAAGAGAGCAACACACAAACAAACAAATTCAATAGATAAATTATATAGTATTTGATGCTGCCCCTGAATTTTACAAATTTGTGTCATGATATTGCTGTTTTTGGAAAACAGAAGGAATAATCAACCATATTATGAAAGGGAAGATTATGCTGTCATAACATATTATATGTGGGAGCTTTCTGAAGAAGTAAGGACGGAGGCAGGCAGAACGGCAGCCAACAAGGCTACCTGGGATGAACTCTCCTATGACATGAATCTTGGGCTATTTGAAAATAAGGAAGAGGAAAGGGATAGGGACAGTTACTCAAGGTACAAAACACATTAAAATCCAGTAAGGTCTCCAATACTCCAGACCCTATAATCACTTAAGTTAGGGAAACTTTGAGAAAATGAGCCATTGTGAGTTTGTGGGGCCAAATGTCTTGACTGCTTGAAATATGAAAAATAAACAATGGATTGCTTGCAGAGCTATGAAGCCCATTGGTTCCTTTGGAATATAGACTTCAGGTTCCATTGCTAAGCCCTTTGAAGGACAAGATAAGATGATTTTTAAAATACACAAAACAAAGAAAAAAATATTGGTGTTTTCACTCTCTTCCCATCTGTAAAACTTGTTGGCTGGAGTTTACGGTCATTTTTATCTCTGAAGGTGGAGGATGTCTTATTACCCTCAGAGAACATTTACTGATTTGGGTTTTTTCTCCATTTTTACAATTCATCATTATCGCCCAGGTGGCCTTTCTGGAGGTGTGTTTCTGAATCTGCCTTGTTCAAACTTGGAATTCTACTTGTCTGAAGAGAGTGGAAACACAAATCTTTCTGTTCCTCTCTTGTTTGTCATTGTCAGTTAACTCAGAGTGAGTATTCATAGTGTTGATTACCATTTTATTCATGGTTTCAGAAATCTCTGGATTGGGCACAGGTACAAGACTTAAAAGCCTGGCATGTCAGACAGAAATCCATTTCTAGCTTTGATAGTTCATAAAGCATGAGGTTTTAATGCTGTCATTGGTGCAAGGCTTAGCACACAGTTGATTGTGATATAGCCAGGTTTTCCTGTTGAAGCAAAAGGACAGGAGAGAGCGCCACTTTTTCTCATTGTCCATAATACTGGGAGGTTGGTATGAAGCTGAGGCTAGTCAGGGAAGAATCGGAACTTTTTGAGGTAGAAGATAATGGTACTAGGCCATAGGGTAAAGTCCCTAAAATCTGGTTGATGGAAACTTAGTGAAAGAATGAAAGTGTGTGTGTATGTGTGTGTGTGTGTGTACGTGCACACACACGAGTAAAAATGCATGAGTATTTGGGGGATGTTTGTGGGTTAGAAACATGCGTGAAGAAAATCAACTACCTGGAAGAGTGGGTGGCATGTGCAGGTAGGTGAAAGGGTAAAGCATGTTGGATACTATCTAAAACACCAGGAAGTCTAAGGAAAGTTATGCCTATATGCAGAAGTAGGGTCCCGGAGACTCTTTAGTTTTGTGATCTGGGATATGAAGTTTCCACCTTTGGACCTCTGTTTTCCCTATCTGTAAAACGAAAGACTTAAACTAGATACTGTTAAATGTTCTTTTAGCTTAAAATTTTTAGACAATTCTACAAATTACAAACATCATCACTATATTTAAGCAAACACATATGCATTTTTATCTGTATATACTTTGGGTTTTGCTTTCCTAATGGATGGAAAATCCTAGCTGCCATTCTCTTAAAAATCAGTCTTTACATAGGAATAGAGTCATTTGAGAGAGTGCACTGTGGATGGACTGTTAAAACTCATACTTTGAGATTTCCTTTTCCCCCAGCATTGTGACCATGCCTGGATAACTTCCATTCTTTTCCACTTTCTCATCTGGAAAATCAGGATATGAATCTCCATCTCTACCTCATCATGTTTCAAAGAGAGTTAATTAATTCATCATGTGCATGATGTGCACAAGAATTTTACTATTTTTCAGACATTTTCTAGTAAAACATTGGAGATTGTACATCCACTTGTTTTGTACACATGGAGCACTGTTTGGTACACATCATAAATTAAAACTGTAGTTTACATTTAGGAACTCAAAGAATTACACCATCCTCACTGATGTTTACAATATGTCCCAATTTAGTATCCTTGGCAAATTTTATGTAAGTATGGCTTTGATTCTCTCTCTTGTCCCAGGTTTTTGTGAGGGAAGAAATGTAAGTGAACCCTCATTGAACTCTTTCTGTCCTTTAAATCTACTCTTTCCCACTTCAACTCATGCGGAATAGAATGTTACTTATTTGGAATTTTTGAGCATATCAGTGTCCTTTCACCCTCTGAATTTTGGGATAATGTTTCTCAGAGGCAAGTTAACTATGCTAGGAGTATCTGCCTACAGCCTCAATGGAGGCTTGATCAGATATCTTTGGGCAAAGACTTGATTGATCGTAATTGCACACGTCCAAGAGATCTTTTCACAAAGCTTCTCTTATCTTTTATCTATCTCTGAATTTTTTATTTGTTTTAAGTATTCTTAAATTGAATTTATTAGGGTGACATTGATTAATAAAATTAATGTACAGGTGTACAATTCTATAACACGTCATCTGTACATTGCACAGTGTGTTCACCACCCCACATCAATTCTCTTTCCATCACTATTTATCCCCCTTATACCCTCTTCTATCTCTCCCATCCCCCTTTTCTTGCAATCTCATACTTCTGTCTGTGTCTATAAGTTTTTTTTTTCCTTTGCTTAATTCCTCAACCTTTTTCACCCAGCCCCCAACCCCATCCCTCGTCTCTGGTTTTCATAAATGCAATAGCCAGACTTTAATTCAGGGATTGGCAAACTTTTTCTGTAAGAGGCCATGTAGTGAATACAGGGGTGGACAAAAGTATGGGTACAGTTGCTCCTATGGAGAATAATACAATTAATAATAAATAATAATACAAAAACTGTGTTTTGTGTACTCACAACTGTAAACCTACATTTGCCCACACCTAGATATTTAACTCTGCCTTTGTGAAAGTGTGGAAGCAGCCCTAAACTCCTAGGTGTGGCTGTATGCCAGTAAAACTTTATGGAGCTTGAAATTTGTATTTCATTTAATTTGCACGTGCTATTAAATACAGTAATTCTTTCGATATTTTTTTCAAACATTTAAAATCTAAAAATCATCCCCAACACTTGAGCCATAAAAAATAAGCAGCACACACACAAAAAAAGCAGCACACTGGATTTGGCTTGTGGACTATAGTTTATTAATTCCTGCTTTTAGATGGTGGTTCTTGTGCTTGCAAATCTGCATATTAAAATTCACTTTTTCTTGTCTCCTAGTATTTAGAAATTTCCTAAATCATTTAATTTTAACCATTTCTCAGAGTTGGCCAGTCACAACTTTCATGTCTGCTTCTCTAGAAGGCCTGGTCTGGTTGTCTCTATGTCTTAGTATTTTTGTTTGTTTTTTGTTTGTTTTTAAATGAACAGAAGAAAGATAGAAAGAGAATACTTTTTTATGTTGATGTAGTAGATCACTTCCCATTGCAATACCCAGAAGAGATGTTGAAAATATATCACATACTGAAACATATGAGTAACTATGAAATATATACAAATAAGTTTTGATGGATGCCACATATACTTCACATGGTAAAGAGGAAGGACATTGAGAACTCTGATACTAAGTGTTATAGGAAACCTCTGTCTCATAGGAAGTAAGGCCCAGGTGGCCAGCTGAGTTACAGATCTGCCAAAAACAGGTCTTCATGAAGACAGGAGCTTTGTGTGGGGAACACTGTGGAGTCCAGAGGTAGTTGAGGGAAACTTCAGCTGATGGATCAGGTCCGCTGACCTGCCTTCAATAAGCTTTTTGTACCTGCCTCTCCTCCATGCTGAATTTTGCATTGATGTCTAAACTCTATTCTCTGGGATTTTTGGAAGCAGGCTGCTATCTAGGTAGTAGAACAAGATGCAGTGCTAAAGCACCAAATCAGGCTCTGGTTCTGCCATTGATTTACTGTGTGGTTTTAGTATGTCTCATTTCCTATTTGCATCTCAAAATCACCATGTGAATAATAAAATAAATTGGACTAAATGATTTCAAAGATTTTAGCAATAAATTTCTAACACTCTAAATATTTAATAATAAATGTCTAAAACTGTAGATACTCCAGATTTACCCATTGGTCAGTGGTTCACTTTTTATTAATCAGTCTTGGAGAATAAGCAGACCTGAGTTAAATCCTTAGTGCAAAGACTTAATAGATTTATGACCTTGATCAAGTCACTTAACTTTTCTCTGGTTCTGCAAGAAGAGTAATAACTCACAGTGCTATTGTAAGAACCAAACGATGTATAACACAGTTCCTGGTGCCTAGTAACTTTCAGATCCTTCTCTTGGAGTGAAGCCTTGGTCATTGGCACACATTCTTATGGTGTCCCCTAAATAGGCAGAAAGGAAAAATGAGAAATATTTGTGGCAGTCCTCTGGTTGAAAAGGCCTAGGTTTGGTACAAGGTTCCTCGATGACCACTACTATACAGTGTCACTTAACTAGTGATCAGAAACACCAATATCATTTGTATAAGAATATGGCAAAGACCAATCTCTTTCTTTTCTTCCTTGGCTCCAAGGGCACTATGAGTAACACTTCCCAGACAGCCTAGCAAGCTTGGATTCATTGCCTTGCCTGAATTCCAGCTCTCTGTGTCTCTTCATCTCCAACAAGATTTTTCTGATCTCCCTGGTAAATTCAGGTCTATAGCCACAGGCCAGGAGAAACACTAACAAAGGTCATAAATTATCCACCACGTACTTCAGCTTTTGGTTTCCCTGTCCAGCTGGAGGCATGTCTTAAAATATGTTAAAGCCAGATTCAATAGAAACTTGAGACAACACCTGTGTAAATACATTTTTGAGGCTTCTTTTCCTGAAGTTGGTTGGCAATTTTTAAAAACCAAGCCAGATTATATTTTATTTAGAATGCTGTCTCCTACATTATTAATGCTTTGGACCCATTAAAGGAACGCAGTTCGGTTGTAGTGTTTTTGTTTTGCTTGATTTATTTATTTTTGGTGGGGAAGCATTTCTTTAAAAAAAAAGGCTTTAGTTTAGCCTATGATGCTAATGTGTTTAAAATGAAACTCTGGTGATATACCAAAATTCACCCCATTTACCATAGATTGACTTTACATCCCTTTACCCCCACCCTAGTCTTCCATTTTGAACCTTTTAGAAACCTGCAAACCAAAACCAGCATGTAACATACATCTTATCACTAACCGCTCCCTGAGACATCCTCAAATCTTTTCCAAAACCCTATGTGTAGAAGAGGGTTAGCACCCTGCCAAGGGTTCCCAGGTCCCATCAGTAGGTGGATATGCAGTCCTTGAAGTTCCTTAATTCTGCTCAGCTTCAAAATACAAACAGTGTTGTGTTACTTACAACTGAAGGCCTCCTACTTGCCACCCTTCTGCAAGACCTCTTCTGCCACCTGAGCTGCACAGCCTCTGTGACTCCCCCAGAAGTCCTCTGTAGCTTGTGTTGGGTGCAAAGTGTTTTCTTTGTCTCTTTTGCAACTTGATGAAGAGTAGCTAACAAGTTTAGGTTCAAACTATAGTTCCATAGGAACAGAGATTAGATGTAGGAAATATACCTACTGAACCCTACAAAAATATTAAAGTGCTTTCTACCCAGAAGCCCTATTGACATAGTGGTAAAAGACTTGGTTTGAGTACAAAATTTGTTAACTGTGACCTTGGGAAATTACATCTCCTCCCTAAGCCTTACTTAGTTTTATCACCTATAAAATGATGATAGTGATGGCCACCCTCTGGAGAAGTTGTAAGAATTACCTGAGAGGCCCTGGCCGGTTGGCTCTGTGGTAGAGCATTGGCCTGGCATGCAGGAGTCCCGGGTTCGATTTCCAGCCAGGGCACACAGGAGAGGCATCCATCTGCTTCTCCACCCCTCCCCCTGTCCTTCCTCTCTGTCTCTCTCTTCCCCTCCCGCAGCCAAGGCTCCATTGGAGCAAGGTTGGCCCAGGCACTGAGGATGGCTCTGTAGCCTCTGCCTCAGGTGCTAGAATGGCTCTGATTGCAACAAAGCAACGCCCCAGATGGGCAGAGCATCGCCCCCTGGTGGGCATGCTGGATGGATCTAGGTCAGGCGCATGCGGGAGTCTGTCTGACTGCCTCCCTGTTTCCAACCTCAGAAAAATACAAAAAAAAATTCAAAAAAAAAAGAATTACATGAGATAAGGCAACTAGAAGTTTTTTTGCATATTGTCAAACTTTTGAAAATACGGTAAACCAAACACTGTTGACACAAATAATAAACCAGTCCCAAATCAAATTATAGTATGTTTCCACAGTCCCATGACTTCATTGTAGAAATACTAGTGTGAATTAATCTATCTGTTGCTATTTATATGGATAATGTGATAACAATATTTTTCAGACAAATGACATATTTCAGAGATAATTCAGGATATAACAGGTTTTCAGTCTTACAGGTATGTTCATTACAAAGTACAAAGATCTAAAAGGAATTGTCAGAAGGATGGTGGTCACCACAGAGTCAGACAGCACAGAGCTCCCTTGACTCTGTCTCTTAGAGGCAATTCCAGACTCTAGGTATCTGTAGACTCATAGTCTACTGGCAGGGAAGAAAGACTGGAGGTGAGTAGCTTTCTCTCGTTCATTTTTTTTCAGTAAGTGTGTGCTTTGTTAAGCCTTGTGTGGGCCCAGAGGTGAATATGAGCTGGCCCTGACCTAAAGGACTCTGAGGGGCATGCCCTCCAGAGTCAGCTGTAGTCATAACACTGCACAGCATATCTAAGTGCAGTGAAAGCAGTGTAATGGGACAGGAGAAAAAAAATCTGCTGGCATAGCTCCCCTTCCTCATGCCTAAGAACAACCCTGGCCAAGGCACAGTTTGAGGGCTCTGTCACTAAACAGCTCTAGGAGCCTTATCAAAACAACAGCAAAAACAATAATTATAATGATAATCTTAGCAGCTAAAACACTGATCACAATCATTAGGGGATCAGGGAATGTGCAGATTCTCCACTACTTTCAGCCTTTTGTATAGTGCATTTACACCAATGAAATAAAAGTTGGTTTTGCATCTCATTTGCATAATCAAACCACTTTCTTTAACTTGTTATTTTCTTTTCTGAAGTTCTTGTTTAATAAAAAAAAATCAAATGCTTCTTTTTTTTTATCACTTCATACTCATTTTGAAATATCCCCTAAAATTTGTGAGCAGTATATTTACTGAACATTTTCTGTGTTAAGCACAAAGTGCTTAGCTAATCATCATAAAAACCCTATGAAGTAGTAGATACTTTTACTTTCCTTAGTTTACAATGAGGAAACCAAAGCACAGAAGACTAAGAGAATAGGAAGGGAACTAAGTCATCTAAGTCGAACAAACATTCAGCAGCTATTATATGAACAACTTTATTCTAAGTGTTAAGGAGAAAGAGATGAAGAAAAATGTCTCAGTCAAGAGGGAGCAACAGATAAGCACACAGTGAGGCAAGTATATTCTAAACTTTCTGCTTAAGGCTGGAAAATCAGTGATGAATAAGATACAGTCCTTCCCTCAAAGATGTCAAGTCTAGTGGGGGATGTTTATGTGGAAACAAAAAATTAAATACTGCTGTGATACGTGTCATAAAGAGGGATACCTGAAAAATGAGACAGAGATTATGCAAAAACTAATTGGCTTAAATTATAACTCAAATGAAATAATTCTGTGAAGGGGTTAGTGAAGTTATATATATACATAACACAGAGATATAGATAACAAGACAGCAAATCCCAGAGGGAAGAGGGGCGGGAGTTAGGGGGTGGGGGGCAAAAGGGATGTAAAGAGGGACATGGGTTGGGAGAGGATGTTATATTCAGTGGGACACTTGAATCCATGTTAACACAATGAATAAAATTAATTTTTAAAAATAATAAAATAAATAAAAAAAAGTACTTGCTGATCTAAATGTCTTTCAGTAGGGCAGTTAAAAAATGTGGTATAATAGCCCACAGTATGGAATATTTTGCAGTCTTTAAAAAAGAAAAAAGCAACCCTTGCTAGATAGCTCCATGGGTTAGAGCATCATCCTGTTATGCAAAGGTTGCTGGTTCAATCCCCAGTCAGGCACATACAGAAACTGATTGATGTTTCTATCTCTCTCTCCTTTCCTCTCTCTAAAAATCAATAAATTATATTTAAACAAAGAATTGTGAAGAAACTAAAATATTTAAATCAAAATCCCCAAAAAGGTGTTATCTAATTTTATTCCATCTTGATTGTTTTCTGTTTATCATTCTATTCCTAAAATAGATTATCAGTATTTTTTTCCACTCAAAGATAAGAAAATGCCTCAAGGGGCTGCACCACAATATAATCAAACCATTCCGTTATCCCATGGCATGCCCGCTTTTTCACCTTCCTCACATTTACTCAGGTTTCTCCTTCTGCCTCAAGAGCCTTTTGTCCACATCTCCATATTCTTTTTTAAAATTAATTTTAATGGGATGACATTGATCAGTCAGGGTACATAGGTTCAGAGAAAACATCTCCAGGTTATTTTGACATTTAATTATGTTGCATACCCATCACCCAAAGTCAAATTGTCTTTCGTCACCTTCTACCTTTGTGCCCCTCCACTCCCTCCACCCTTCTCTCTCCTCCACCCCCCCTGCCCCGGTAACCACCACACTCTTGTCCATGTCCTTGAGTCTCACTTGTATGTCCCACCTATGTATGAAATCATATATTCTTAGTTTTTTCTGATTTACTTATTTCACTCCTTATTATACCTGCCTTCAACTTACATTATAGAGCCATGATAAAACAGCATAGTATTGGCAGAAAAATAGACACTCAGACCAATGGAACAGAATAGAAAGCCCAGAAATAAAACCACATACATATGGTCAAATAATTTTTGATAAAGGGGCCAACAACACACAATGGAGAAAAGAAAACCTCTTCAACAAAATGGTGCTGGGAAAACTGGAAAGCCACATGCAAAAGAATGAAACTCGACTACAGTTTGTCCCCTTGTGCTAAAATTAATTCAAAATGGATCAAAGACCTAAATAGAAGACCTGAAACAATAAAGTACATAGAAGAAAACATAGGTACTAAACTCGTGGACCTTGGTTATAAAGAGCACTTTATGAATTTGACTCCAAAGGAAAGGGAAGTGAAGGCAAAGGTAAATGAATGGGACTACATCAGACTAAGAAGCTTTTGCACAGCAAGAGAAACTGACAACAAAACAAACAGAGAGCCAACTAAATGGGAGATGATATTTTCAAACAACAGCTCAGATAAGGGCCTAATATCCAAAATATACAAAGAACTCATAAAACTCAACAACAAACAATCCAATTAAAAAAAAAATGGGAAGAGGACATGAACAGACACTTCTCTATATTCTTAAATCATACTTTCTTCCAAGACCTCCCTCAAAGTCCCCCCCTCCTCCTTGAAGCCTTCACCATGTTGAAAGGCACCCCACCTTGTCCTGTACTCCTACAGCAGACGCTTCATAGGTGCTTCTCTTGTGGTTCTTACCACTTTCTGCTTAGTCTTTCAGTAATACACTTGCTCAATTTTTCTTTCTCTGTTAGTCTGAGTTCCTTGGTAGCATTCAATTTTCTGGAACCTGATTTTATTTTAAATGCATTGAAAACTTTTTTCTGGATTGTATTGTGCCTGGTGGGATAAAACTTTTATTCTTAAACATGTGAAACTATATCACCTATATGCAGATTTATACTTTCCACTGATGGCTTTCTTAAAGCCCACCACCTTAACACAATAATTAATTAAAATGCATTTATATTTTCTTTCGGTTTTGCCCTGATGCTTATATGATTTCTAGAATTGCAGTGTGTTTTTTTTTGGGGGGGGGGTATTTTTCTGAAGCTGGAAATGGGGAGAGACAGTCAGACAGACTCCCGCATGCACCCGACCCGGATCCACCCAGCACGCCCACCAGGGGGCCACGCTCTGCCCACCAGGGGGCGATGCTCTGCCCCTCCGGGGCATCGCTGTGCCACGACCAGAGCCACTCTAGCGCCTGGGGCAGAGGCCAAGGAGCCATCCCCAGCGCCCGGGCCATCTTTGCTCCAATGGAGCCTCGCTGCGGGAGGGGAAGAGAGAGACAGAGAAGAAGGAGAGGGGAAGGGGTGGAGAAGTAGATGGGCGCTTCTCCTGTGTGGCCTGGCCGGGAATCAAACCCGGGACTTCTGCACGCCAGGCCGACGCTCTACCACTGAGCCAACCGGCCAGGGCATTAGAATTACAGTTTTTTTGTTTGTTTCCTCATACTTCTATTTTGGGATATTTAGAATGTTTACATATACTTAAGTTACATTTATCTACATTACTTTTTTTTACTTAAAAGTTTTTCTGAAGACCCATTTCCACTAGTGGAAATACTGGGCCAAGAGCAGGGGTTGAGTGGGAGCATGTGATGGACAGATCTTTCAGAATAGAAGATGCATTTGAGGAATTTAAAGGAGGCAGGTGGCTGTATAGATACCAAAAATCATGTGCTATGACTTAAGAATTTATGAAAGACCCATCTGCTTGAAAGTATCTCCCTACACATAACCTGTCACAGTGTATGAAACTCCCATCATATGTAGAATTGCCTTGGAAGACTTTTTCTGGGACTTATTCAGCCATTCTCAAGAAATACTATTAGAATTCAGGTTGTTAATATATCTTTTGGCAGGACTCTGGATGAATAGAACAGCAATTTCATAAACTTTGAAAGGCTAAGGGATTTGGAATAAGTTCTTTTTTTTGTTACAGAGACAGAGAGAGGGACAGATACGGACAGACAGGAAGGGAGAGAGATGAGAAACATCAATTCTTCATTGGGGCTCCTTAATCTCCTTAGTTATTCATTGATTGCTTTCTCATATGTGCCTTGACCTAGGGGCTAAAGCAGAACAAGTGACCTCCTGCTCAAGCCAGTGAGCTTGGATTCAAGCCAGCGACCTTGGGCTTCATGTCACTTACTTTTGGGCTCAAGCTAGCGAACATGGGGTCATATCTATGATCCCATGCTCAAGCCAGTGACCCTGTGCTCAAGCTGGTGAGTCAGTGCTCAAGCCATATGAGCCTGAGCTCAAGCTGGCAACCTTGGGGTTTCGAACCTGAGTCTTCTGCATCCCAGTCCAATGCTCTATCCACTGCACCACCACCTGGTCAGGCCAGAATAAGTTTTTAACATGTTACTTATCTGTAATAGGAAGGCTTAGATAAAGCTTTAAAGCAGCAAGCTTGGAGGAGCCAAGGGCCAAATTAAGAGGAAAGCAGAGGAAGCGTTGTGGAGAGAAAACAAGCTTCATCTACTTAACAGGACTTGGCATTGTATTGAGTTTGTATTTTAAAAAGCAGTGAGATCCCTTCATAATTAGAGGTGAATGAGTTCTGGACAACCAATAGTTGGTTTTAGATAGAATTGCAGGGATCTAAGGCCTTAAGGGATATCCAGGTACAAATCAGTTTCTGTGGATATCAGAAAACCATGAGGGGTTGGGATATAAGAAAACTAGCAAGAGCAGAACTTGGCGAAGCATGGCAGACTCAGCACATACAATACAAGTAAATTTACACAGATTGTCACAAAGGATTACAACTACTGGTGCAAGATAAGAGTCCAGCTGCCACTTCCCTGTTTGATAAGCAAATTAAATTTTTTAAAATTATTTTCATTTTTCAATTACAGTTGACAATATTATATTAGTTTAAGGTGTACAACATAGTGGTTAGACATTTTTTAATTTACAGAATGTTCCCTCCCTATATTTTAGGTACCCACCTGGCACTATACATAGTTATTACATTATTTATTGACTGTATTCCCTGTGCTGTACTTTACATCCCCACAACCATTTTGAAACTACTGATTTTTACTTCTTAATTCTTTCTCCTTTCTTACTCAGCCCCCCAAGTCCTCTCCAGTCTGGCAGATTTTTTAGAACTGCAGGCTTATTCAAGGAATTGGAGGAAAGAAAGTGGCTATATTAACCTGTTGGGCTGACTTTACTGACTTGGGTTGGGAGTTGTGGCTTCCAGACACTCAGGTAATTTTGTTTAGATGGAGATTGCAAAACTGTAACTTTTATATGGAAAAAGAAATAAGCCTCCGAGTCAGAATAGAACATTGAACCTTGTGGGGCTGAGGATAAGGTGGCTCTGTAAGAAGTCAGACATTATTTTCCAGTTCTGTCCCACAAAATTTCATGTCCCCCTTGGAACCCTTTTTACCTTACTTTGGTTCCTACTGTTTTTTCTCTCCTCACCCTGAGTATAAAGAACTATAGATCTCAGCCATTGGATTCCAAGAACACAATAGAGATGAGCTCTCATTCAACTACATGCATATTAGTAAATACTGTGGGGAATACAAACTGGAAAACCAGTATAGAAAATAAAAGGATTCTATTCCTTGGAATTCCAGATAAAACAATAAAGGGCTTTATTTGGGCTTTAGATGTCTTCCCCTAAGGTAGCTCCATTTTAGCTATGTCAATGTGACCCAATCTTCACTTGCTAACTTTTCTTGCTTATTTCTTCATCAATCCAGTATGCTTCTATAGGTTTCTAGAGAAATGCAAAATTTTACACACATATTTCATAAGAGGAAAGTAATTCTCCAATAGCAAGCGCTTTTACGATGCTGTGAGCATTTGACATCCAATTTGCTAAGAACATCAATAAGTGACCCTTTTTGGAGAAGAATGTGACTGGTGTTTACCTCAAGGAGACAGTCATTGTTCTAGGAAGTATAACTCCAGAGATTACTGACTCATTCCAGGGAATAGGTACAGAGAATGAATACTATATGTAAGCCTTCCCCTGATTAGCTTTCAAGATGTTTAAACTAGTTGCTATGTAGTAGATTAAGCTTTAGGAAATTTATTTGACCTCTCTCAGCCTCAATTTCTTCATCTTTAAAATGGAGATAATATGGTGATTAGAAAGGCCAAATACATTGATGCTTTTTAAAACTATAAATTACAAAGTGGAATATTAGTATTTGTTTCTAGATTCTACGGGATATACTTACAGTCATTCAGAAGAGTCATGGATATTAGTACATAGTTGGCTCTGAACAGCCTGGAACACTTTGCAAAGAGTTGCCTATTGGGGAAACAGCTTCACCTGCAAATCATTCCATGATTTACATGTTTTCTATGTACACAGCTCATTAGTACATAAGGAGTACCAGAGTGACTACTTATTTGAAATATCTCTCAGGGCTCCTCAAAATGAATTTTATCTCCACCCAAAATAGTCTTTTGGAAAGACAACTACCAAATTGATCAACAACATGTCCAACCACTTTTCATGTTGTAGAAGCAGGCATATAAGTATATAATTTTATTTATAGAGATAATTATTGTCTCTAAGCAAGTGAGCAGTATAGTAGCCAGAAAATGGCCAAGAGAGGCTTTGAGGGTTTCTTCTCATTATAGTTCAGCTTTGGGGCTTAGTTGCAAGGTTAACAAAAGCTGTCCAGCCTGACCTGTGGTGGTACAGTGGATAAAAGCGTCAACCTGGAAACACTGAGGTTGCCGGTTCAAAACCCTGGCTTGCCTGGTCAAGGCACATATGGGAATTGATGTTTCCTGTTCCTCCCCCTTCTCTCTCTCTCTCCCCCCCCTAAAATGAATAAATTAAAAAAATAAAAAAAAAGCTCTCCATCTGTTCCCTGTGACCCTGCTTCTGTTTCTATTTTGTTCCTCAGTTTATTGTGTTCATAAGATTCCATATACAAGTGAAATCATATGGTATATGTCTTTTTCTGACTGGTTTGTTTCACTTAGCATAATAATCCCCAGCACAACTTAAGCTGTTGTGAAAGTTAAGATTTCCTTCTTATTTATGGCTGTATAGTACTCCATTATGTAAATGTACCTAAGTTTTTTTTTTTTTTAATCCATTCATCCACTGATGGAATTTAGGCTCTTTCCACTGTGATTTTAATTTGCATCTCTCTGATAATTATTGACATTGAGCAGTTTTGTATATGCCTGTTGGCCATCTGTATGTCCTCTTTAAAGAAGTGTCTATTCAGTTCCTTTGCCCATTTTTAATTGGATTGTTTGCCTTCCTAGTGTTCAGTTTTACTTTTTTAAAATAAATTTTGGAGCCCTGGCCGGTTGGCTCAGCGGTAGAGCATCAGCCTAGCGTCCGGAGGACCCGGGTTCGATTCCCGGCCAGGGCACACAGGAGAAGCGCCCATTTGCTTCTCCACCCCTCCGCCGTGCTTTCCTCTCTGTCTCTCTCTTCCCCTCCTGCAGCCAAGGCTCCATTGGAGCAAAGATGGCCCGGGCGCTGGGGATGGCTCTGTGGCCTCTGCCCCAGGCACTAGAGTGGCTCTGGTCGCAACATGGCGACGCCCAGGATGGGCAGAGCATCGCCCCCTGGTGGGCAGAGCGTCGCCCCCTGGTTGGCGAGCTGAGTGGATCCCGGTCGGGCGCATGCGGGAGTCTGTCTGACTGTCTCTCCCTGTTTCCAGCTTCAGAAAAATGAAAAAAAAATAAAAAGAAAAAAAAATAAATTTTGGTTATTAACCACTTATCAGATGTGTCAGCAAATATGTTTCCCCATTTATTGGGTTGTCTTTCCATTTTGTTGATGGTTTCTTTTCCTGTACTAAAGCTTTTTAATTTGATGTACTCCCATTTGTTTATGATTTCCTTTGTTTTGTTTGCTCAAAGAGATATATCATCAAAAATATTGCTACAAGAAATGTCTGAGATTCTATGTTTTCTTCTAAGATTTTTATGCTTTCATTATTTAAAGTCTTTTATCCATTTTGAGTTTATTCTTGTGTATGGTATAAGTTCGTGGTCTTCTTTCATTTTTTTACATGTACCTGTCCAATTTTCCCAATACCATTTATTGAAGAGACTGTCTTTATTCCATTGTATACTCTTGCCTCCTTTGTAAAACATCATTTAACCATAAAGGTATAAGTTTATTTCTGGGTTCTCTATTCTGTTCCATTAGGCTGTATGCCTGTTCTTATGCCAGTACCAGGCTGTTTTGATTATAATGGCTTTGTATTACAGCTAGATATTAGGTAGTGTGAGACCTCCAAATTTATTTTTCATACTCAAGATTGCTAAGGCTATTCAGGTTCTTTTATTTTTTATTCCAGTACATTTTTGGAATATTCGTTCTAGATCTGTAAAGTATGCCATTGGTATTTTAATAAGAATTGTGTTGAATCTATAGATTGCTATGGGTAGTTTAGACATTTTAATGATGTTCACTCTTCCAATCCATAAACACAATATATGCTTCTACTTGCTTATAACTTTCTAATTTCTTTTTTGAGTATCTTAAAATTTTCCAAGTACAGGTGTTTTACCTCCTTGGTTAAATTTCTTTCTATGTACCCTATTTCTCTAATTGCAATTGTAAATGGGATTGTTTCCTTAATTTCTCTTTCTGATAGTTCATTATTGGTGTATAAAAAACTGCCACCAATTTCTGAATATTAATTTTGTATCATCCTACTTTGCTGAATTCATTTATTTGATCCAGTAGAATTTTGGTGGATACTTTAGTTTTCTATGCACAATATCATGTCATCAGAAAATAATGATAATTTTACTTCCTCCTCTCCAATTTGGATGCCTTTTATTTCTTCTTATCTGATTGTTGTGGTTAGGACTTCCAGTGCTATGTTGAATAAGGATGGTAAACATGGACACCCCTGTCTAGTTCTTGATCTTAAGAGGATTGTTTTCAGTTTTGCCCATTGAATAGGATGTTGGCTCTAGGCTTGTTATACAGTGTGTCTGTAAAGTCATGGTGCACTTTTGACCAGTCACAGGAAAGCAACAAAAGATGACAGAAATGTGAAATCTGCACCAAATAAAAGGAAAACTCTCCCAGTTTTATACCTGTTCAGTGCAGTTCGATGTGGGCTCACACACAGATTTTTTAGGGCTCCTTAGGTAGCTATCCCATATAGCCTCTACAGACTCATCACTGACTGGTGGCCTACCAGAACGGTTTCTCCACCAAAGTGCTGGTTTCCTTCAACTGCTTATCTCACCGAGTAATGTTATTCCTATGTGGTGGCGCTTTGTTATAAATGTGCCGATATTCATGTTGCACTTTGGTCATGGATTCGAATTTAGTGAGCCACAGAACACACTGAACTTTCCTCTGTACCATCCACATCTTGACTGGCATGGCCGTGGGCTGCTCCGCTGTATACACGGTGTTACGTCTTCATCTGCGCATGCACACATGCTGCTACATCATCCTACAGAAACTGGGAGGGTTTTCTTTTTATTTGGTGCAGATTTCACATTTCTATCATCTTTTGTTGCTTTCTTGTGACCAGTCAAAAGTGCACCATGACTTTACGGACACACTATATATGACCTTATTATATTGAGATGAAGTCCCTCAATTCCTACTTTGCTGACATTTTTTTTTATCATAAATGAGTGCTGGATTTTATCAAATGCTGTTTTTGCATTGATTAATATGATTGTTAATTTTTGTTCTTCATACTGTTTAAAGGACATATCATGTTTATTGATTTGGAAATATTGTACCAGTCTTGCATCCCTAGAATAAATCCCACTTGATCATAATGTATCACTTCTTTAATGTATTGCTGAATCCAGTTTGCTAACATTTTGTTGAGAATCTTAATATCGGCCTATAGTTTTCTTATTTTATACTGTCTTTATCTGATTTTGGAATTAGGATAATGTGGGCCTCGTAAAATGAGCTTGGAAGCCTTCCTTTTTCTTAATTTTTAAGACTAGTTTGAGAAAGATAGGTGTTAGTTTTTCTTTGAATGTTAGGTAAAACTGGCCTGTGAAGCCATCCGGTCCAGGAGTTTTGTTTGCTGGGAGTTTTTTTGATTACTTGTTTAATTTCATTGTTTATAATCAATCTGCTCACGTTTACTAATTCTTCCAGATTCGATTTTGGAAGATTGTATATTTCTAGGATTTATCCATTTCTCTCAGGTTTTCCAATTCGTTCATAGTACTATTTTTTTTTATATAATCCTTTGTACTATGCAATGTCAGTTATTACTTTTCTTTCATTTTCAATTTTATTTATTTAGGCCCTCTCTCTTTGTCTTGATGAGTTTGGCTAAAGGTTTGTCACTCTTGTTTATCTTTTCAAAAAACCAATTCTTGGTTTCATTGATCTTATTTACTTGTTTATTAGTCTCTATGTCTTTTATTTCTGCTCTTATCTATATTTTTTCCTTCCTTCTACTTCCTGTGGTCTTTGTTATTCTTCTTCTAGTTCCTTTAGGTGCAGGGTTGGATTGATTATTTGAGATTTCCTTGCTTCTCAAGATATGCCTGCAATGCTATGAACTTCCCTCTCAGGATTGTTTTGGTTGTGTCCCATAGATTTGGGGTTACTATAAATTCATTTTAATTTGTTTCCAGGAAAGTTTTTATTTCCTCCTTGATTTCATTGTTAAACTATTTTTTTGTTTAAAAACATACTAGTTAGCCTCCATCTGCTTGTATGTTTTCAGGGGTTTCTTCATTGTAGTTGATTTCTAGTTTTATATTATTTGGTCAGAGAAGATGTTTGGTATGATTTCAGTCTTCTTACACTTATTGAGATTTGTTATGTGTCCTAACATATCGTCTGTCCTAAATAATGTTCTGTATACACTTGAAAAATAATGTATATTTTGCTCCTTTTAGGTAAAATGCTCTGAAGCTGTCAACTAAATCCATTTGGTATAGTGTGTCAATTAAGACCACTGTTTTCTTTCTAATTTTCTGTCCAAAAGACCTACCCATTTATGTCAATGGGGTGTTTAAATTCTCTACTATGACTGTATTACTGTCAGTTTCTCCTTTTATGTCCATCAAGATTTGCTTTATATATTTAGGTGCTCCTATGTTGGGTGCATAGATGTTTACAAGGGTTATATCCTCTTGTTGGATTTTTCCCCTTATCATTATGTAGTGTCCTTCTTTGTCTCTTGCTATAGCTTATGTCTTAAAGAGTATTTTATCTGATATAAGTATTGGTATCACAGCTTTTCTTTTCATTTACATTTGCATGGAATATTTTTCCATTTCTTCATATTCAGTCTGTGTATATCTTTTGTTCTGAGATAGGTCTCTTGTAGACAACATAAATACGGGCCATGTTTTCTTACACATTCAACTACACTATGTCTTTTGATTGGAGCATTTTGTGCTCTTACATTTAATGTTAATATTGATATGTACTTATGTATTGCCATTTTATTCTTTATACCTGTAATCCTCTTCTTGATTTTTTTTTCCTTTGCTTTCC
Organism: Saccopteryx leptura; assembly: GCF_036850995.1. Classification (NCBI taxonomy): domain Eukaryota; kingdom Metazoa; phylum Chordata; class Mammalia; order Chiroptera; family Emballonuridae; genus Saccopteryx; species Saccopteryx leptura. The sequence continues at coordinate 68,905,225 of NC_089516.1, read as the reverse complement.
TTTTTTTTTTTTTTTCAGGGAGAGAGAGATTCAGAGAGAGGGATAGATAGGGACAGACAGACAGGAACGGAGAGAGATGAAGCATCAATCATTAGTTTTTTGTTGCTCATTGCGAAACCTTAGTTGTTCATTGATTGCTTTCTCATATGTGCCTTGACCGCAGGCCTTCAGCAGACCGAGTAACCCCTTGCTCAAGCCAGCGACCTTGGGTCTAAGCTGGTGAGCTTTGTTCAAACCAGATGAGCCCGCGCTCAAGCTGGCGACCTCGGGGTCTTGAACCTGGGTCCTCCGCATCCCAGTCTGATGCTCTATCCACTGCGCCACCATTTAGTTGGGCCCTTTCTTTTTTTATAGCAGGTCATGTAACATTACTTGCAATATTGGTTTGGTGGTAATGAACTCCCTTAGGATTTTTTTTTTCATCTGGGAACTCTTTATTTCTCTTTCAATTTTAAATGATAGCCTTGATGGATAGAGTAGTTGTAGGTATTTGTTTTTCATCACTTTGTATATTTCCTGCTAAACCCTTCCAGTGTGAAGTGTTTCTGTTGAGAAATCAGCTGACAGTCATGGGAGCTTCCTTGTAGGTAACTAACTGCTCTCCTCCGGCTGCTATTAAGATTCCCTCTTTGTCTTTAACCTTCTATATTTTAATTATTATGTGTCTTGGTGTGGACCTCTTTGAGGTCATCGCTGAGCTTCCTGAACTTGTGTGACATTTTTCTTTACCGTGCTTGGGAAGCTGCCAACTATTATTTTTTTAAACAGGTTCTCTATTCCCTATTTGTTATCTTCTCCTTCAGGTGCCACTACAGTGTGGATGTTGTTTTGCTTGATGTTGTACCAGAGGTCTCTTAGACTTTCCTCAGTTTTCTTAATTCTCTTTTCTTTTCAGTGCTATGCATGGGTGCTTACTGCTATCTTGTCCTCTAAATTGCTGATTCAGTGTTCTGCTTCATCTCTCTTGCTATTGATTTTTTCTAATATATTCTTCATTTCAGTATTGTTTTTATCATATCTAACTGATTCTTTTTTTATGTTTCCTATGTCCTTTGTAATGATTATTATCTATTTGTTTACATTCTCATGGAGATCATACACTCTTCTGCTAAGATTCTTGAGCATCCTTATAGCCATTGTTTTAAATTCTCCATCCGGTAGTTTGGTTACTCTGTTTCTTTTAATCTAAGGGTGAGGGTAAGGGGGGATTTCTCTTATTTCATTTGGGGAATATATCTTTGTCTCATTATTTTGTCTCTCTATTAGGTAATTCTACTATGATTCCTAAACTTGTTATGATGGCTTTATGATGGTGTTTTTTTAGGCTCAGTAGTACAAACTTCCAGATCATCTAAGCTAGCTTTCTTTCTTTCTTTCTTTCTTTCTTTCTTTCTTTCTTTCTTTCTTTCTTTCTCTCTTTCTTTCTTTCTTCTTTTTTGTATTTCTCTGAAATGAGAAGCAGGGAGGCAGAGAGACAGACTCCTACATACTCCCAGGATCCACCCAGAAAGCCCACCAGGGGTGATGCTCTGCCCATCTGGGCCATTGCTCCATTGCAACCAGAGCCAATCTAGCACATGAGGTGGAGGCCGTGGAGCCATCCTTAGCACCTGGGCCAATTATACTCTAGTGGAGCCTTGACTGCGGGAGGGGAACAGAGAGAAAAAAAAGAAAGGGGGAAGGATGGAGAAGCAGATGGGTGCTTCTCCTGTGTGCCTGTCATGGAATCAAACCTGGGACTTCCACACACTGGGCCGACACTCTACCACTGAGCCAACCAGCCAGAGCCTGAGCTCCTTTCTTGAGGAATGTTTTTTGTGGTTCTGTGCACCCTCCTGTTATATGATTCTTGAATGCTGTTGGCCCTTTCATGGATGGAGTTAAACCTTCAGGTTGGCTAGCTCTAAGGGTGATCATGTGTAGTAAGACACTGTACAGTGTCTGTCCTCTGACACCTAGTTATTCTTAGCAAGTTATGGTTCTTGCTGGACTCTCCCTTTAGGTGTGTCAGTGTGTGTCTAACTTTTGTGTAGTCTGAAGCCCACCATTGATTGTGATGGTTCTGGGTCTACTTGAGCATGGTTGGGTATAGGTTGATATCAGACATTGTTTTTAATCACCCTTGGGCTACTTGTTTGGATCTACCACTCCATTCATTGTTTGTGGCTATGTGCACTGTGCCTGGGTGCTTGTGAAAGTTGCCAATCTGTGTATAAGGGTCAACTTCTTCCTACTTAGAGCTGAAGGCAGCACTGTAGAAGAGCTGAAGCTCCTTAGCATCCACCTTTACCTGTCAGCTGCTCTAACTCCCCTTGTGGTTGCCCAGTCTTCCTACAGAATATTCTTCAGAAAGACCATAGAGTGGGCCCAGACTGGCCTCACCTTACAGACCATTCCACAGGTTGCAAGCTTGGTAGGACAGTTGTAGCAAGGGTTGGGAAGACAGGGCTAATGGGTTCCCTACTTGGGCATCACTTCGTTAGGAACTTAGTGAGGGGAAAGTAGCCCTTAATGCAAAGCCAAATCCCTCAATCATTGACAGGGACTTCAACTTTATTTCCCCCAGGAATGGTGAGCCACAGGGTCAGGTTGGGTTGGTCTGTCACTTATGTAGGAGTACTTTCAGCTGGGGTGCAACTAGTCCCAAGGTGGCCATTCAAGAGTCTCCTACTGGGCCAGATGGTGACCCAGCTCACAGGAAGGTAGTGGGCACTTCATCCCTGACATTAGTCTCCAACAAACTCACAATTTAAATGCCTGGCTTTAAGCTCCCTGCAGAACTAAACCCAATGGGGCAGGGAATCTGGGATTTGGCAGGGTTAACCCAAAGAGGTTCCCCTTAGGGGTGGTGCCTGCAAACCTGTAGAAGGGTGTTGGACACTTCTTCTCTTTCCTTGGGTAGCTTGGGCTGAGCTCACAGGGAAGATAGGAGTTTCCTCCCACCCCACTGTAAAGTATCCACATACTCCAGCACCTACCCACCTAGCTCCTGGACCAAAGCTTTCCTGGGGCAACAGTCTTGGAAATCCTTGTTCTCTGCATGGCACTCTGCTCTCCCCATGAGCCATGCTCTCTTTCTAAGTCCCCACTAACTCCCCCTGTGCTCACAATCCTGTAGAAGAAATGCAATAACCTCTTCCCCTTCCCAGAATATCAGGGGCTGCGCTTGCTGCAGAGATAGGAGTTGTACCCATGCCATACACCCCCACACCAGCTCCCACCTGTCTGGTTCCCATAAAAAAGCCTCTCCAGACTCAGCTGTACACTGGAGGTGAAAGAGGCTGACTCTGATTCCAAGGCCACACAGTTTAGTCATTGTCTTGGTATCCTCTAAAAGTCTCCCCAGAAAAGGAGCACCACAAAAGACACTGATAAGACTGAGTACAGAGCAGAGTGCCCCACCAGCAGTCAGTGACAGGCTGTGTACTTCCCAGGCTGGTTCTGTGATAATAGGATTGCTGGTACTTGGGAAGGTGGCATCTGGGTCTCTAATTTTCACCACCAGATGCTATATGGGCTCCTCTTCCCATCTCTGTTGTTCTGGGTTGGGGATCCCTGTGTGTATTCAAGACCCATTCTCTTGAGAGGAGAGAGGTCTCTGGTCTTGATATCCATCTGCTTTTTCAACCACTGTACGTGAGTGTAGAGTCTCATCTTCCCCATGCCTCCGCCCTTCTTACCAGTCTCCGTGAGTCTTCTGTAAATCCTTGTATATAATATAATACTTTAACTCAGATAGCCTTCAATTGGTTATTTAGGTTGATTGATATACTTTAAATGTAAATCCGGTTTGGGGCCAGGAAGCAGTGAGTGTAGCATTCACCTACTCTGCAGTTATCTTGGAATCCTAGCCACTATGAAGGCTCCATTTTGAAATACTTGGATTGCAATTTCAGGGGACTATTTTGAAATCTTACCACATTGCCAATGCAGATAAAAGAATCTTGCTGTCATTGGAGGCAAGAAAATGGGTGATGGAATGAAATGAATGTAATGAGAAATTAAGAAGAGTTAGTTTAATTTCTTTTAGAAAACAGTTTATCGCCTGACCTGTGGTAGCGCAGTGGGTCAAGTGTCAACCTGGAATGCTGAAGTTGCTGGTTCAAAACTCTGGGCTTGCCCAGTCAAGGCACATATGGAAATTGATGTTTCCTGCTCCTCCTCCCTTCTATCTCTGTCTCTGTCTCTCCTCTCTCTCTCTAAAACTTAATAAATAAAATCTAAAAAACATTTTGAAAAAGAGTTTATCATGGCAGAGTAAAACCATGATTAGAAAAAGAAAACTAACATGTGACACCAAGTAAGTCACCATTAAATGGCATTTGCCTTTTCTACTTCAAGGATATGTTGTGACATGATATATGGAAAGAGACTTGCTAAAGTTAACATATTTTACAAATGTATGAAATTGTTGTTACAACCTTATAAAAGTATACCTGCCTTCATTAATAACTTGGAGTGTCTTTAAAGACCTCTGCATGCTTTTAAATTAGATGAGTTATGATACAACTTACAGGGCACTCTTGATTTCTTTTTCTGACTCCTTTCCCAGAGACTTAGAATTATTGGCACCAAAAGGAACACTAGGAATATTTTTTAATGTAATTCACTTATCACAATATTCAACCTCTTTAAGTATGAAGTTTCAAGTTGTTGTTTTTTTAGTATATACAACAAGTTGCACAAACATCACCACTGCCTAATTCCAGAATATTTTCATCATCTTGAAAAAAATAACTTGTATTGATTAGTACTTATTCCCAATACCTCATCCTCTTAAATCCTGGCAATCACTAATATACTTTGTGTCTTGAGGGATTTTTTAATTCTGGACATTTTCTATAAATATAATAATACAGTATGTGAGCATTTTTATCTGTATCACTTAGCATAATGTTTTCAAGATTAATCCATGTTTTATTATGTGTCAGTACTTCATTCATTTTTCTACCTGAATAATAATTGCTGGGTCATATGATAGCAATATGTTTAATTTTTTGAAGAACAAATTTTTTACAGATACCACTAATATATACATTTCCATCGACAGTATATGAATACTCAAATTACTGCACACCCTTGCCAAAACTGTATTATTTGTTGTTGTTATTGTTGTTATTATTCCTATTCTAATGGGGGTCAAATGATATTTCATTGTGGTTTTTATTACATTTCACTAATGACTAATGATATTGTGCATCTTTTCATGGGTTGCTGGGCACTTGAATATCTTCTATATATAAATGATTATTTATATCCTTTGCCCACATTTCAATTGGATTATTTCTTTTTTTATTATTGACTGACATGTCTGCTTTATAAGTTCTGGACACAAGTCTCTTATCAGATATATGCTTTGCAAGCATTTTCTCCCATTCTGGACACTGTCATTTTTGATGATGACCATTAAGAACAAAATCTTTGGCCCTAGCTGGTTGGCTGAGTGGTAGAGTGTTGGCCCAGTGTGTGGATGTCCTAGGTTCAATTCCCCGTCAGTGCATACAGGAGAAGCACCTATCTGCTTCTCTACCCTTCCCCTCTTCCCACTTCTCTCTCTCTCTCTCTCTCTCTATCTCTATCTCTATCTCTATCTCTCTCTCTCTCTGTCTGTCTCTCTCTCTCCCCCTCCTGTATCCATGGCTTGATTGGAACGAGTTGGCCTCGGGCACTGAGGGTGGCTCCATGGCCTCTGCTTCAGGTGCCAATAAGAGCTTGGTTGCTGAGCAATAGAGCAATGCCCCAAATGGACAGAGCATCGCCCCCTTAGTGGGCTTGCTGGGTGGATGCTGGTTGGGGCGCATGTGGGAATCTGTCTGTGCCTCTCCTCCTGCTCATTGAATAAGAAAAAAAAGAATAAACTCTTTAAATTTGATGAAGTCCAATTTATCTATTTTTTCTCTTGTTGCTTGTTTTGCTGTCATATTTAAAAATTTGTTGCCCAATTCACAGTCACAAAAATTTACACTTGTGTTCTAAGCATTTTTTAGTTTTAGCATTTATATTTGGGTATGATCCATTCTGAGTTGATTTCCATATGTGCTATGAAGTAGCAGTCTAGCTTTATATGCAGATATCTGCTATCCCAACATCGTTTACTGAAAAAAAGTATCCTTTCTCCATAGAGTTGTCTTAGTAACCTTGTTGCAAAACAATTAAAAATAAAAGAGCTTACATCTGGACTCTTCATTCTATTCCATTGGACTATTCAGGGGTCTCAAACTCGCGGCCCGCGAGCCGCATGCGGCCCGCCGAACAATTTTGTGCGGCCTGCAGACTAATCCACAAAGTTCAAATCTGCGGGCCGCACAAAATTGTTCGGCGGGCCGCGAGTTTGAGACCCCTGAATATGTTTATCCTTATGCAGCTACCACACTATCTTGATTACTATAGCTTTATAGTAAGGTTTGAAATTGGGAAGTGTGAGTCCTCCAAATTTGTTCTTCAGTTGCAAGATGGTGTTGGCTATTCTAGAATACTTGAACTTCCAGATTAAGTGTTGGACTACCTTGTCAAATTTCAGGAAAAGTGACAGCTAAGTTTTTGAAAGAAATTACATTGAATCTGTTAACAGTATTCAGTCTTCAATTTTGTGAACACAGATATCTTTTCATTTAGTTATTTAATTTCTTTCAATGATAGTATATATATATATATATATATATATATATATATATATATATATATATAGTTTTCAATGTATAAGTCCTGAAGTTCTTTTGTTAAACTTATTCCTATTTTTTATGCTTTTGTAAATGGGAATTTTCTTAATTTAATTTTGGATTAGTCATTACTAGTCTATAAATAAAATTAATATTTGCATATTGAGCTATTATACTATATAGTTGCTTAATTCATTTATTAGCTCAAATATTTTGTCTATTTTTTTTAGAATTCATAGAATTTTTTAAATTTTATTTAGAAAATTAAATTTAACAGGGTGACATTGATGAAAAAGAGTACATAGGATTCAGGTAGATGTTTCTACCTGTTGATAATGTTGTATACCAATTACCCAAAGTCAAATCATTTTCTGTCACTGTAAATTTGTCCCTCTTTACACCTTTTTTCTCCCAATCCCTCTCCCTGGTAACCACTTCTCTTTTACCTATATCTATTAGTCTCAGTTTTATATCCTACCTATGTGTGAAATCATACATTTCTTAGCTTTTTTCTGATTTATTTATTTCACTCAGTATAATGTTCTCTAGGTTCATATTCTTTTTCTTTTTTATGAAATGAGAAATGGGGAGGCAGAGAGACAGGCTCCCGCATGTGCTTGACCTGGATCCACCCAGCATGCCCACCAGGGGTGATGCTCTGCTCATCTGGGCCAATTGCTTTGTTGCAACCGGAGCCATTCTAGTGCCTGGGGTGGAGTCCATGGAGCCGTCCTCAGTGCCTGAGCCAACTTTGCTCCCATGGAGCCTTGGCTGCGGGAGGGGAAGAGAGAGATAGAAATAAAGGAGAAGGGGAAGGGAGTAGAAGCAGATGGGTACTTCTCCTGTGTGCCCTAGTTGGAAATTGAACCCAGGACTTCCACACACTGGCCGACACTCTGCCACTGAGCCAACTGGCCTGGGGTGGGCTCATATTCTTTATATAAGATAATGTCATCTGTGAATAAAGATGATTTTACATTTTTCTTTCCCGTCTACATGCTTGTTCCTTTTTCTTGTCTAATTGACCTGGCTAGAACATCCAGTACAACACTGAATGTTTATAATTGCATATTTTTAATGGATTATAACATGTTCATCTTTGATCTAGTCACAGTTTTTGTCCTAATATCTATTTTGTCTGATATTAGTACAGCCACTTCAGCTCTCATTTGGTTACTATTCTCATGAAATATTTTTTTCCATACATTTATTTTCAATGAATATCCTTGAAACTACAGGTTTTCTTATAGAATAACATGTAGTTGTATCTTTTTTTAATTCTGCAAACCTCTGTTTTTTTAATAGCAGTGCTTAATCCAGTTACACTTAACATAATTTCTAATAAGGTAAGATATACTTCTGCCATGTCTCGTAGTCTATTGCTGTTGTGGTATGTTGTTGGTTTTGTTGTTTGATTGCTTAGTAAATTTTTGAAATAATTTCAGATGTTCAAATTTTTACAAAGTGTATGTGGACATCTAATTTTACCACATTTTTAAAAAGCTTTCTGGATAGCTCACTGTTTGCAAAAATTGTTATCCACTCACTTAGGAAACCTCGGTATGAACATTTGTCTTTGATTATTTTCTATAAACTCCACCAGGAAGAAAATTGTTCACACTGGTTGAACTCTGACTCAGGTTATATAAACCCAGCCTAGTGAATGGAGTCTTTCAGAGAACCCCCAACGCGTCAAATGACAATTATTTGAGAAAGAAGCTTTGAAGGAGTTACAATCTCACTCAGCCTCCTCCAATGGTTACCACCAAGATGCTAGTTTTTACTATCATTGCAGGCTGTTGGTTTTTATGGTTGGTATGGAGCTTGGGAGAGGTTGAAGTGAATTAGGACAAGTTTAAACATCACAAAGCTTTGAATAAATGCTCCCCAGATTTCTGCAAGAATTTGGTTAATTTTTAGAGTTCTGAAAATGTTTATTCTGACCATTTCTTTCAGGTTTTCTTCTCTTTTTTTATGGAGGAGAGAATTTTAAAAGTTCCTCACTCCAGCATTTTCTGTTACTTTACTCCATGCTAAGTAAGATGTTTTCACTGAACACTTCTTACCCTTTAGAAAAGTGAATATCTAAAGTGTCAAGAAAATAGTACCCTGAAAGTTAATTAACTTTTCAGGATCCTTCTGCTATTCCTAAGTTTTATTACCCCAATATTTTGTTCACAGTTCAGTCAATATCAACATTTTTGGTGATAATTCTTTTGGGGAACTCAAATGTACAGCAGGAAAATACATTATCTATATGGTAAGTCAATGGTACGGATGAACTTTTCGCGATGGAGGCAGTCTCCTTGACTTATTATCTGATGGTTGAAAAGTAAAACCCAAGAGTGTTTTAACTAAGCAGTCAACATGCAGTTCCTTTTATTGCATCACTAGCTTCTAGATGTCATTTGACTGGTCATGTTTATTGGTCAGTTCCAGCAACTGGTCTTTCAGGTAGTCATCACCAAAATATAGCACAAAGCAGAAGTTGTGGGAAGGAATAGTCAACCCTGTATGGTTGTACTAAGGTAGATGTATAAAGGAAACCTTTGTTTTTGGTAGAAAGAAAAAAAACATGGATGGAATCAATGTGTATAATCAAAACTAATTGAATATTTTAAAGTTTTTGATGACCAACAAATCATTAATTTCACAGTGTGTTTTATAATCTAATCTTGGCACTTTACAACTTCTATACCTTTTCATATACATCCTTCCCTCTGCAGGAATACTCTACCTGTGCTTTATTCATTTAGCAAAATTCTGACTCTGTCAAAATAATCTCTCTGTGCCCTGGCCGGTTGGCTCAGCGGCAGAGCGTCGGCCCAGCGTGCAGGAGTCCCAGGTTCTATTCGTGGCCAGAGCACACAGGAGAAGCGCCCATCTGCTTCTCCACCCCTCCCCCTCTCCTTCCTCTCTGTCTCTCTCTTCTCCTCCTGCAGCCAAGGCTCCATTGGAGCAAAGTTGGCCCGGGCACTGAGGATGACTCTGTGGCCTCTGCCTCAGGCGCTAGAATGGCTCTGGTTGCAACAGAGTGACGCCCCAGATAGGCAGAGCATCGCCCCCTGGTGGGCGTGCTGGTGGATCCCGGTGGAGTGCATGCAGGAGTCTGTCTGACTGCCTCCCCGTTTCCAACTTCAGAAAAATACAAAAAAAATAGTCTGTGAATGTGACTTCTCCTAACTCTTCTTTCTTTCTGTTTTTCTTTTGTTTTTACTTGTTTTTTTATTAAATTTATTAGGGTTACATTGGTTAATAAAATTATGTTTCAAGTGTACAATTCTGTAAAATATCAACAGATTTCATTGTTTACCACCCAAAGTTAAATCTCCTTTTGTCACCATATATTTGACCTCCTTTACCCTTTAACTACCCCTCCCCACCCCCTTTTTCCTCTGGTAATCACATACTATTGTCTGTGTCTGTGAATTTTTGTTTGTTTGTCTTGTTTATTTGTTATTTTCTCTTTTATATTCCACATATGATTGAAATCATATGGTTCTTGACTTTTCTTAACTCTTCTTGGATCTTAGGAGTTTAATATTTTCAGGCTCTTGACATTTCTCTTACTATACAGATTATTCTCATCTTACTATTTTATCTTCTGATGACATTATATAACAGCAGTTACTCTCTTTTGCATAATTCTTTATACATTATCCTCTAAGTTTTATTTTTAAAAACTCTCTCATTTATTCTTTTCTGTTTCTCTTTTTCTTTCAATATTTAGTGAATGCCTACTAGAACCAGACATTTTCTTAGTTGTTTTGCAGAGATTTTATTTAAATGTCTTACTAGACTTACGAGTTATTATCTATATTTTACAACGAGCTAAATTGAGGTCCAAGGAAGTCAAATAACTTGCTCTGAATTCCAGCTAGTAAGAAGCAAGGCAAGAATTTGAATACAAAATGTGGAACTACGATGCCTCATTTTTTCCCTGCTATATTACACCAGCTTCTTTCTCTGTAGTTTCTACTGATTCTTCTATGTGTTTCCCATTTCAATCTTTTACCCCTTTGTGGGGCTTTCTTAAAGTCAGAATAGAATTTTGGCTTCATAGTGCTTTGGGTCTATCATAGTGTGACACCCTAAAGAGAAATCACTCAGAAAAGAAGATATCTAATGAAATAATTGAAATGCAGGCACACATCTCTCTTCCCCCAATCAAGAATATTTCTTCTCTCAGTAGGAATGATAGTGACACCATAGGCAATATTGAGTCCAGATTCTGTTGAAGCTGTCACACATCTCATTAGGTATTTTGTGAGACCTAGACTTGTGTTTCTCTTTCCATAAAGCTGATTTCTTTGTTATCCTTTCTTCGTATTTTTTACATCTCTTTTTTTCCCTTTCTCTACCTCCTCCATTCCTCTTCTCCATCTTATTCCTTTTCTTCCCTACCCTCTTCTTCTTCCTTTCTCCTCTTTCTTTCTTCTTCTTTCTTCACCTTTCCCTCCCCTTCTCCTCTTTCCTCTCTCTTTCTCTCTCTTTTCCTTTCTCTCTCTCACCCCTTTCTCCCTCCCCCATTCTCTTTTTCACTCTCTGTCATTAATCTTGTCGAGAGTATGTATGTGTTTTGGTAAGGTCTACACTATAATTATCGCAATAAATAGCTTTTGAATTTTCAGGAAATTATAAATTAGAACAGCACCCAGAATGAGAGCACAATGCAGGTGTGTGTGTGAGCTTCAGATTAAATTTTTTCTCTCTTTTTTTTTTTTTTTTTTTTGTATTTTTCTGAAGCTGGAAACGGGGAGAGACAGTCAGACAGACTCTCGCATACGCCCAACCGGGATCCACCCGGCACGCCCACCAGGGGGCCACGCTCTGCCCACCAGGGGGCGATGCTCTGCCCCTCCAGGGCGTCGCTGTGCCACAACCAGAGCCACTCTAGCGCCTGGGGCAGAGGCCAAGGAGCCATCCCCAGCTCCCGGGCCATCTTTTGCTCCAATGGAGCCTTAGCTGCAGGAGGGGAAGAGAGAGACAGAGAGGAAGGAGAGGGGGAGGGGTGGAGAGGCAGATGGGCGCCTCTCCTGTGTGCCCTGGCCGGGAATCGATCCCGAGACTTCTGCATGCCAGGCCGACGCTCTACCACTGAGCCAACAGGCCAGGGCCCAGATTAAATTTTAATTCTCAAGTTTGATTTCAGATGCCTTTTTCTAGAATGACTTAGGAAGAAAATTTGAATAATTTGATTAAAGCTTTTATATAAGTGAAACACTAGATAAACAAATAACATTAAGGACAGTTAAGTGCTATACAGTATAGGTTTCAGCAGTAACTTCAGCCTCATCAGCTCTTCCCATATTCCACATGACTATGCACCATTCAAATAGCTCTCATTTACCAAAATACTTAAAATTTGTTAGGTGCTTCACATAACATTATTTTGAAATCTCAAGGCTCTGCCAAGGTGAATGATATGATCCTCATTTTACAAATGAGGAAATGGATTCAGTGAGGTTATACTGTTTGTCACAACTACTAAGTCACATTGCTGTGATTTATAACCCAATCTCTCTGACTCTTAAGTCTGTGCTCCTGCCACCACAACATACTTATTTTCCAATCAACAAATAGCTAAGAACAGATAATAGAAGTTTCATAATCTATGTATGATAGTCTCGTAATTTCTGGGATGAATAGTAATTTATTGAGAGATATATTAAATTCTCTTCATTATTCTCTCCCATCAATTTATATATGAAGAGCCTGACCAGGCAATGGCATAGTGGATAGAGCATCGGACTGGGATATGAAAGGACCCAAGTTCGAGACCCCGAGGTCACCAGCTTGAGCATGGGCTCATCTGGATTGAGCAAAAGTTCACCAGCTTGGACCCAAAGTCGCTGGCTTGAGCAAAGGTTACTTGGTCTGCTGAAGGCCCACAATCAAGGCACATATGAGAGAGCAATCAATGAACAACTAAGGTGTCACAACGAAAAACTGATGATTGATGCTTCTCATCTCTCTCCATTCCTGTCTGTCCCTATCTATCCCTCTCTCTGACTCTCTGTCTCTGAAAAAAAAATTATATATGAAGAAATTGAGGCTCAAAAGAAAAGAATGACTTGTCTAAAATTTCAAGGGGATCCTTGGAGTCAAGCCATGACTATACCTCCTTGCCCCATTCCAGAACACTCCTACACTTTTTTGTATTATTGCTGCTTCATGTGTATTTATCTCCCACTAATTGAAAGCTCTTAAAAGACAGCAACTATGATTAATGTTACTCTATTACTGACTTCATTACAGGGCTGGACCATTAAGTTTTCACTAGGCCTTTGTTTTGTTAATAAGAGAAACACTTTTTCTGACCATATTGTAAGAGCAGATTCCCTAATCACACCTTGTGATGAGCAGACAACCAGTTGTGAATGCTGACTCTATAAATTGGGAGCTAAGATATGCTGGGAACAGCCTTTTTGGTTTCCTTTCTGAAATATTATGTAGTTTAACCCCCTTGTTGTGTAGATGAGGATACTGGGATACTGAAGCCCAGAGAGAAGAAAAAATTTCTTTCAAAGTCACAGGGAATTAATAACAGACTTGTGAGTATTTTAACATAACATACATGTTAGAGTAGACAATGCATGGACATGGTACAAAATGTTTAAATCACAAAAGGTTAAAGAGTGAAAAACAATTCCAACCTCCCATCCTAAGGCATGTAGTTTTTTTTCTCTGAGGCAACCACTAATAGTTTATTGTGTACCCTTGTAGCATAGTATATGCATTTAGAAACATTAATATATCAATTTTGTTTACAGAACTGGTGTTCTGTATTGGCTTACATCTTTTTTTTCACTTTACAATTTATAATGAAGGTTGTTCCACCTCAGCATATCTAGAACTGCTTCATTTTTTAATATATACATTGTGTCTAATGTATATATTAAATAATGGACTGTCTAATAATGGACATTTCTGTTGCAGTCTTCCACTATCATAAAAAATGCTGTGGTAAATTTTCTTGTATATATGTCATCTCACACATGTGCAAACGTGCTGGGTCAAAGCAATGTAAATTTTAATTTTACAACTTTTTCCAAATTTTCCTCCACAAAGGTTGTAAAATAATTATGCAAAATTTGTACCTAAAATATTTATAAATGAAATACTTTCTGCTTACTTTACAAAGGATTATTGTCTTGACCTTATTGACCTTATAGAAGTGCTCAACAGAGTTTCTTTAAATGATCAATCCCACTGTACATATAAATTAAAGATCATTTTTAAAAAATGTGACTTAGACACTACTGTTCAAAAACACACCTACCGAATAAAGCATGGGAAGATGGCAGTCTGTTTCTAAAATGCAATTGAGTTTTAAAAAGTTGTGGTTCTAATAATATTACCAAACCCCAGAGGTAAGCTCAGATGAAAGTACAAGGAAAGAAGGACAAAAAAGTCTGACCCACCTAGAAGGAAGTAAAGCTACCAAAAAAGCAGAACCAATGCTATGCCAGTAAACTGTATTTCTGCTTGCTAGGTGGCAGGAAGCAACAGGGAGCCCTGATATTTGTAGTGTTCGCCAATTTCCATGATGTAGATGTTCCTATCAGTACTGATTTTAAGTCATCAATATGCTAGCACTGAATGTGAAATTGGGAAGAGACACTCAAAATTGTTTTTTATCAGTCACTGTGTAACACTGGAGAGAAACTAAGGGAAGACAGCTTGAGAACATAAAAATTGAATCTGACCAAATGTCAAATCACCTTAGCAGAAGTGAGCTAGTTATTCCTCACAGAGTTTTACTTAATGAGATTAGAGCCTGTAGTTTTCCTGGTTGGTCTTTCCAAACACATGTGAAGAACATAATCTGTTGCTCCCCACACTACTCATCTGAATGGCTTCAACCTCACTAGTCTCTAGAGGTGATAAAAGAGAAAGAAGATGAAAAAGCAAGGGGATTTGTGGACTGTCAAGTGCTATAGCAATGTCATACATTCTTCTTGTTAATCCAGTGTCAGTTGCAAAGCTCTATAAGCAGTCAACTCAACTGCAAGGTGCAAGCAACATCAGCAGTTCTCACATTAGAAGCAATAGAAGTGTGCTGAAAACATCACAGTGCCTACCCTTTACCCCAATTAACTGAATCAGAACAACTGGGAGTGAAACCAGGTATCAATTGTTTACAATAGCTTCCAGATGATTCTGACTTGCAGCCAAGATAGATAATTACTGCCCAGCACAACCTGGTTCTGCAACCCATTCAACTTTTCTTACCACTTTCTCTCCTTTATCTTATGCCAGCTACACTGACCACCTTGCTATTCCAAGAACACATTAAATTCATTCATGACTTTAATAAGCCTTTATATCTATTGTCCCTTCTTAGGGAATGTTCCTGCCCTGTCTCTTTAAATATCTGGTTCTTATTATTCAAGTCTCAGCTCAAGTGCCACCTCATCAGAGAATATTTAGCAACTCTACCTAAATTAACTCCTCCACTCTATCACAACACTGTTTCATTTCTTAAATTGCATGTATCACCATCTGAAAATATATAATTTATTTTTATAACTTATTTATTACTTGTCTGTTTCCACCAAAAGATCACCCAACTTGAAGGCAAAGCCTTTGACTGCATTAGTCACTGTAGTTTCCCTGGTTTCCAAGAATACTGCCTGAAACACAGCAGGTGTTATTCAATATTTTCTACGGTTGATCTCAAAGATATATTCACATACTTCATTTTCTTAAGGTTTACACTGCATAAGATGTCATTTAAGGCTATTTATGACCTACCTACCATCTATGGTAACTTGTAAATCTCTCCTTCTACTTCATGGCCCCTTGAAGCAGAAGGTCTATATGAACTCGAGTAGCTTGAAGGGTCTGTAGAGCTGAACACTGCAGGAATATCTCTAGTAGAGTGATCTGTGTGTGTGTGTGTGTGTGTGTCTGTGTGTGTTGAGGCAGGGATGAATAGAGCAGTGTGGTCAGAAGAGAGTCACTGATGGAGGGAGACAGAAGACAAGATAGACTTGGTAACATAGTAGTACATAACTCTTCTAATGTATCTAATATTTTCCCTTATATGAATCAGTTTCACATATATTCTATATTATTTGTTTTGTATAACTCTATGATGTGTAGACTATCCCATTATTTTTATCCTCGTTTTTTAGATAAGAAATCAAGGCTCACACTTGCCTGAGGCCAATAGAAGCTGGGACTTGACACCTACTCTTCTGACTTCCAGTGAACTGCTCTTTGCATTTTTATTTTATGGAGCTTGGGGCAGATTGTGGAAGGTGGTACCTAAAGCCAAGAAGAAGAATCTGGGCTTGATTCTTGCCTCCTCTCACTAGAGCTAATCATAAAGTCAAAAGAAACATGAATGACCATGATTTTATGATCACTCCGAAGAAGCCACCTTATAGAGGATTACCTGAGGGGCCTGGTTGAGAACCCATCTGTGATAACTGAGTTAACTGTTACCTGCCTTTCTGGGTGGGTGGCACAGGTGGAGAAACTATCAGATTTTGGGAATCACAGGGACTCTACTGCTTTATAAGTTTTTCTCACAGAAGATATGCCTTTTGGCAGGGTACAAACTGTGAGCCTTGAGTTGTTTAGCCAGTTCCACAGGTCTGAGAGAAGTATCCTGGAAGAAAAAAGTTACTTGGAATCAACAACGCTTGAGATTGCTTTTTGAAGAAGAGACTTGAGTGATTAGGCCAGAAGTTCTAAGGTGCCTGAACTACAGGGGAAGTTATGCCTATAAGATGTATGACCTCTAAATAGGCCTTGAGTTTGCTCCTTTTTATGTAGGTAACTCAGGAGACAGGTACTCAGCTCTTCCTTTCTGTAAAGTAGTGATTTTGTTTTTCAGGGGAAGCTATTAGAGTCAAGAGAGTTGAGATTGGAAAAAAAAAAAGATAGGAATGCAAACTGGCTTCAGTCCTCCTTGTAATTATTATACTCTGATGGACTTTGAGACTCCCAGCAGAAATTATAATATGAATAGAAGACTTGAAAACCCACCTTCCTTACATTGCTACTGTTCTCTTCATACCTACCACATTCCCTCTATTTATAGATTAGGGGAACCAAGATGAAGAGGGAAATAGAAATATGCAGCAGGTCAAATAGTGAATCAATGAGGCAGCAAGGCTGGTCTTCAGGTCTTCTATTTCCTGCTCTGTGCTCTTTTATTTTCTGCACTGCCTCAATCTTTGAAGTATTTCGGGACCCACTTAAGAAGAGATACTGCTTTAACAAAGGCAAGCAAAACATTTAAATTCATACAGACCTGTCTTTTTATCCTGCTGCTGCCACTTACTAGCTGGTAACTATAGATGAGTCATTCAGAGTCTCTGAGCCTTATTCTTTTTAACTCTAAAATAAGAATAGTAACTACCTGGAAGAGTTTTGACAAGAATTAAATGAGGTACCATCTTTGAAGGCAATTACAATAGTACCCAATCAAACCACAGTGGGTTATCTCCTCCCTCTCTCTCTCTCTATTGATCTCCCCAAGAAAGTTAAATGTTACTCATCTTTGACAAAGAGGCAGTGTAGATGTAGAACATAACAGGGCAGATAAGTCAGGAGACAGGCTGAGCATAAAATATTTTCTGTTACTGGTTAAGTAGAAAGCATATGGCAGCCTGAATTCAACCTGAGATATATATTACTTGGTAGAAGTAAGCACTCTGTGTCTCAGATTTCCCCATATACAAATTGATGGTAATGGTCTGTACCCACCCTACTTTGAAGAAAGGTTCAGCAAGATAATGAATATAGAGATGATTTTGAAACATTAAAGCAAATTTACAGAGAATAGTGGACAAGGGGACCTAAATTTTAATACCTTCAGAGGTTGATTGTTCCATCTCCTATCTGAGTTTCTAATCCAAACTGTATGAATGAGTCACAGTCATATTTTTAAGAGATTTCTTTCATATCCATATTTGGAAACTAAAATCACTTCTGTCACTATTATGTATCATTTAAAAATTTAAAGTTATTATTTTGCTTCAAAAGAAATATGTATCATATGGAATTATTTGTGTTTTTGTATGTTAAATGCTTTATGTGATAATATATAATCAAATATATGTATATATACATATAAAAATAATTCAGAAACCCTGTGTGTATACACACTCACACACTATAGTGCTTTCACATGTACATAGATACACACATGTGTTTAAGCATATTGTTCATGTTTATGTTGCATATGGCTTGCAATAACAGTGCCTCTCTAACACTATATTAAGGGCCCAAATGACTCCAGGTATGAGACAATGTTAATGTTATAGTATGTTAGTATCTTAAAAGGAGAGAGTAGGGGGATAATAGACCATTTTTTTGGTTAATGTCTTGCTTACTAGTAATAATTTTGTCCTTAATATGAAAGACTCTGAAATATATTATGGGTAAAGTGCAGACATCCTTCAAGATGCCTAGAACTGGAAAATATTTTAATGATTTTATAGTTTAGCCTATTTCATGTTATTCGTGGATCCCAGAAAGGAAAAAAAGCCTTGCCTGAGGTTGTGTAATGAGTTAATAAAAAGACTAAGGAAAGATTCAAAGCATGTGACTTCCAGCCCAGTAATCTTCCTGTTGTGAGGGACTTGAACTTTTTTTTTTTTCCACTCAGCAGAGCGGAAAAACCTCTTAACCTCAAAACCTAGTAAGGAAGATCCAAGATGACCACAGAATAGGTGGCAATTGCACTCATGTCCTCTATAGAACAATTAACCTGGACAACCAGCTGAACTAGTTGAGCAGAAGTATTATAACCAAGCATATACAGAAAAAGCCACATAGAGACTGCACATGAGAAAAGGCTGGTTCTGCACCCACAGATGACAGTTGAATCTGGAGAGATACCTTAGCTGTGAAGATCCCCCATGAAGAGCGTAAGGTCTTAAGCCAATGCCAGACTCCCCAGTCCAGAGTACCAGAGCTGAGAAGAGTTCATATAACAACTGGCTTTGAAAATCAGTGGGGATTCTATAAGTCAAGAAGAGACAGAAGTCTGCGAGAAACCAAGGTGCCCTCTTAACTGCCAAGGTTCCTGTGCTAAGTCGCTCTCCCATACTACCTACAGACACCATCTTTCTTGGGTCCAGCACTCTCTTTCATACAGCATCAGCCTAGGGGAATAAAATAACTCCACCATCTCTAATTCCTGTGGTCCTTCTCTGCTGAGCTCATGCCTTGTGGAGGAGTCTGTTGCTTAAACCCATGATATAGAAAGACATTCAAGGAAGGCTCTTGAAGAAGTCTGGGCATTCTCAGGTGAGTGTCAAAGACTGCACTGTGTGGCTCTGGGGATGGGGCCATTTCTTATCTCACTCACCATGTGCTTGACCATTGTCAATCCCCCACAGGAGATCTATTAACCATACTCTTACAACTCCTGATGGTCCTGTCTTGGTGAGCTTGTGCCCATTGGTAATCTGGATGGCACCATCTTGGACCTATGCATGGCACAGATAGTCTCAGATGGTTATCAAGGAGATCTAGGTAGACTTGGGGATAGACTGAGTTGTGTGACACTAGGAAAGGGGCCATTTTTCCTTTGCATATCCCACCAGTACAACTGTTCCTATGTAGAGCACTCCCTTTACATGGCCACATCTTGGTCTGTTTGGGCCTGAAGAACTCTCCTGGTCTCACCTTGACAACTCAAAGACAGCGTTCAAGCATAAAGGTCCATGGGCACCAGGCAGGTGGCTGCTGGCCTGGGTATATGCTAAAGCCTTTACTGAGTAGCCCCAGACCCAGAACTGATGTTGAATTTGAATTTGTATCAGTATAGTAAACAACACTCACTCATACCTGACGACTCATTTAGAATCCACCTCATACACCTCACATACCATCACAGGCTCTTTCAGTGACTGAGCCTCAAAGCAGCCAGCAGGCAGAGGCAGATCTCTGGGTGCCGTGGGCCTTTCGTTGACTTAACCCCAGGCTCAGTGCTGATGAAAGGCATTATTGGTGTGAAGCTTAGCCCTTTGATGGACACCTATGCTCAGCAGAGAAAGCAATAACACGTGGTTCACTTTGCAACCACAAACAGGTACTGTAACGTTTGTCACAGGCAGCACCTGACATTAACCTATGCTGAAGTTTCTCACAAATGACCCTAGAACCAACACACCCAGTGGCAGGCTTCAAAAGAAATCAAAGGACAACCCAACTACCTCCAAAATCGGTTCACCAAAGAGAGCTCTCCACAGGCACTAGGCCCTGCTGGGGCAAACTCCACCTCATGGAGTTAACCTGCATAGCAGATCATGCACTGGGGTTGGGATCAACCTTTATAGCTACCCAACCAGAAGGCCAGGTACACTTACAGATGAGTCAACAGTAATCAAGGCATAACTGCAATAGGAGGGCTCAAATAATACCTACAAGGGACATTCTTGGAGCACCTAGATCAGGTTATCTGGGGGACTATACCGATGAACCCCCAAAGATACCTACTATATAAGACCACTATATCAAGACTGAGATACAAAGATCTACCTAATAAAAAGAAACATATACAGAGAATCAGCCAAGATGAGAAGACAAAGAAACAGGTCTCAAATAAAAGAACAAGAGAAATCTCAGAAAAAAGAGCTAAATAAAATGGAGAAAAGCAAATTATCAGATACAGAATTCAAAACAGTGCTTAAAAGGATACTCAAAGAACTTATGAAAAGAATAGATAGACACATTGAGAACATTAACAGAGAGATAGCAAGCATAAAAAATAATATAGCAACCATAAAAAACCAATTAGAAATGAAGACTATAATATGTGAAATGAAGAATACACTAGAAGGAATCAACATCAGGCTAGAAGAAATAAAGGGTTGAATCAGCAATTTGGAAAACAAGGTATCAGAAAAACAGAAAGAAAAAAATTTAAATGGGGATAGCTTAAGGAACCTCTGAGACATCAGACGTAACAGCATTTGAATATCAAGGGTACCAGAAGAAGACAGATAGCAAGGGATGAAGGATCTATTTGAAGAAATAATGACAGGAAGCTCCTCTAACATGATGAAGGAAAAAAACACAAATCTAGGAATCATAGAAAATTCCAAACATGATGAACTCCCAAGAAGCCCACACAAAGAACCTTCATAATTCAAATGGCAAAGATTAAAAACAAAGAGAGAATTAAATGCAGGAAAAGACAGTTACCTACAAAGACATTGTAAACTGCTTTCTCAACAGAAACATTTCTGGCCAGTAGGAATTGGCACAAAATATTCCAAGTGATAAAAAGCAAGGACCTACAACCACACCTACTTTACAAGCAAGGCTGTGATTTAAAATTAAAAGGGTAATAAAGAGCTCAGATAAGAATAAAGTTAAAGGAATTTATGAACAGCAAACCGGTATTCCAAGAAATGTTAAAGGTACTTCATTAAAAACAAGAAAAAAAGAAAAGAGAGGAACATAGTTATAAAAAATAATATACCAACAAATACCTATATATCAATAATCCCTTTAAATGTAAATGTATTAAATGTTCCAATTAAAAGACATAGGGTAGTGAAGTGGATAAGAAAATAAGACCTTATACATATGCTGTCTATAGCCAACTCAGGCCAAAAATACACACAGACAAAAAGAAAATGGATGGACAAACATATTTCAATTAAATGGTAACAAAAACAGACAAAAAACCTGGGGTAGCAATACTTAGACAAAGTAGACTTTAAAATAAAACCTATAATAAGAGACAAAGAACACTATAAAATGATAAAGGGAGCAATCCAACAAGAAGATATAACCCTTGTAGACATTTATGTACGCAACATAGGAACACGAAAACATATTGTGATGAATTTAAAGAAATTGAGAGTAATGCAATCATAGTAGGGGATTATAGCACCCCACTGACATCAATAAGTAGATCTTCCAAACAGAAAATCAACAAGGAAACAGTATCCTTAAATGACATACTAGATCAAATGGATTTAACTACAATAATATTTTCAGAGCATTTCACCCCAAAGAAACAGAATACACATTGTTTTCAAGTGGACGCGGAACATTCTCTTACTTAGAAATTAAATTTAATGGGGAGACATTGATCAATAAGACTACATAGGTTTTAGGTAAACATTTGTATAGCATTTGAACTGTTGATTGTGTTGTGTGCCCATCACCCAAAGTCAAACCATTTTTCATCACTGTATATTTGTCCTTCTTTACTCCCCTTCTGGCCAACTCTATCTCCATGGTATCCACTTAAATTTTATCTAAGACTGTGAGTCTCATTTTTATATCCCACCAATGTGTGAAATCATATAGTTCTTAGCTTTTTCTGATTTACTTATTTCACTTAGCCAAACATTCTCAAGGTCCATCTATGTTTTCATAAATGGCAATATATCATCATTTCTTTTGGCTGAGTGGTATTCTATTGTATATATGTACCATTCCTTCTTTATCTGCTCCTCTATTTAGTGACACTTTGGTTATTTCCATGTCTTTGACACTACGAATATTGCTGCAATGAACAAAGGAGTGCATATGTCTTTGTGTACCAATGTTTTCGAGTTCTTTGGGTAGATACCCAGTAACAGCTTTGCTGGGACATATGATAACTTTATTCTTTTTTTTTTTTTTTTTTTTTGTATTTTTCTGAAGTGAGAAGCAGGAGGGAGGCAGAAAGACAGACTCCCGCATGCGCCGGATCGAGCATGTCCACCAGGGGGTGATGCTCTGCCTAGCTGGAGCATTGCTTTGTTGCAACCTGAGCTATTCTAGTGCCTGAGGTGGAGGCCATGGAGCCTTCCTCAGCGCTGGGGCCAACTTTGTTCCAATGGAGCCTTGGCTATGGGAGAAGAAGAGAGAGATAATTAAAGGGGGAAGGGTGGAGAAGCAGATGGGTGCTTCTCCTGTGTGACCTGGCCAGGAATCTAACCTGGGACTTCCACACACCTGGCCAATCCTCTACTGCTGAGCTAGCCAGCCAGGGCTGGTAACTCTATTCTTAATTTTTTGAGAAACCACCACACTCACTTATATAATGGGTGTACCAGTTTACATTCCCATCAGCAGTGAATGAAGCTTCCTTTTTCTCCACAGTCTCTCCAAGAGCTGTTATTACTTGTCTTGTTGAAAACAGACAATCTAACAAGTATGAAGTAGTATCTGATTGTAGGTTTTTTTTAATGTGACAAACAGAGAGACAGAGAAAGGGACAGACAGACAGGAAGGGAAAGAAATGAGAAGCATCAGTTCTTCTTTGCAGCATCTTAGTTGTTCACTGATTGCTTTCCCATATGAACCTTGACCCATGGGGCTACAGCAGAGCAAGTGACCCCTTGCTCAAGCCAGTGGCCTTGTGCTTAAGCCAGCGACCATAGGCCTCAAGCCAGTGACCTTTGGGCTCAAGCCAGTGACCCCTTGCTCAACCTCGTGAGCCTGTACTCAAGCTGGCATCCTCGGGGTTTCAAACGTGGGTCCTCTGCTTCCCAGTCTAATCCTCTATCCACTGGTCAGGCTGATTGTAGTTTTGTTTTGTACTTCCTTGATAACCAGTGAACATGAACATCTTTTTATATATCTATCTTTTGTCTGTATGTCTTCATGGGAGAAGTGTGTCTTCAGGTCCTCCCCTCATTTTTTAATTGGATTGTTTACTTGATTGTTGCTGACCTTTGTGAGTTCTTTATATATTTTTAAAATTAATCTGTTTTCGGAGCTACTGTTTGTAAATTATCTCCTATTTGTCTGGCTTCCATTCTGTTTTATTACCAGTTTCTATTCTTGTGAATATGCTTTTGAGTTTGATATGGTCCCATTTATTAATTTTTGCCATTACTTCACATGTTTTTAGGGTCAAAATCATAAAATGTTCTCTATCGCCAAGGTCCATATCATATATTAGTACATATATTTTCTTTTGTGTAGTTTATTGTTTCAAATCTTATATGTATGTCTTTGATCCATTTTGAATTAATTTTTGTTCAAGGGGACGAAGTGTCATTAAGTTTTGTTGTTTTGCATGTGGCGTTTTAGTTTAGCAGCACCATTTATTAAAGAGGCTTTCTTTTCTCCATTGTGTGTTTTTTGGATACTTTGTCAAAGATTATTTGTCCATATATATGTTGTTTTTTTCTGGATTCTCATTTCTGTTTCATTGGTCTGAATCTCTGTTTTTCTGCCAATACCATGTTGTTTTGATTATCGTGTTTCTGTAGTATAATTGGAAGTCAGGTAGTATGATACTTCTGGTTTCATTCTGTTTTCTCAGGGTTGTTTTGGCTATTTGGGGTCTTTTACAGTTCCATACTAATCTGGTGATTTTTTGTTCTATTTCTTTAAAAAATGACATTGGGGCCCTGGCCGGTTGGCTCAGCGGTAGAGCGTCGGCCTAGCGTGCGGAGGACCCGGGTTCGATTCCCGGTCAGGACACACAGGAGAAGCGCCCATTTGCTTCTCCACCCCTCCACCGCGCCTTCCTCTCTGTCTCTCTCTTCCCCTCCTGCAGCCAAGGCTCCATTGGAGCAAGGACAGCCCGGGCGCTGGGGATGGCTCTGTGGCCTCTGCCTCAGGCGCTAGAGTGGCTCTGGTCGCAACATGGCGACGCCCAGGATGGGCAGAGCATCGACCCCTGGTGGACAGAGCGTCGCCCCTGGTGGGCGTGCCGGGTGGATCCCGGTCGGGCGCATGCGGGAGTCTGTATGACTGTCTTTCCCTGTTTCCAGCTTCAGAAAAATGCAAAAATAAAAAAAAAAATAAAAAAATAAAATAAATAAAATAAAAAATGACATTGGTATTTTAAAGAGGATAGCAATAAATTTGCATATTGATTTACATTACATTACTATTTTAACTATACTGATTCAACTGATCCATGAACATGAGATTTTTTTTTCCATTTCATTGTATTTTTTTCAATTTCTTTTAAATGTTTTATAGTTTTCAGTATATTGGTCCTTCTATTTCTTTGTTATATTTAATCCTAAGTATTTTATTTTATTTTTATATAAATAAATTTTTATTAATTTTAAAGGGGTGACATCAGTAAATCAGGGTACATATATTCAAAGAAAACATGTTCAGGTTATCTTGTCCTTCAATTATGTTGCATACCCATCACCCAAAGTCAGATTGTCCTCTGTCACCTTCTATCTAGTTTTCTTTGTGCCCCTCCCCCTCCCCATCCCCCTTGTATTTTATTTTTTGTTGCAATTTTAAAGGGGATTGTTTTATTTTCAAGTCATTTTTTGAGGTTTCATTTTTGGCATATAGGTAAGTATAGACTCTTGGATATGGATTTTATATCTTGTAGCTTTACTATATTTGTTAATTGGTTCTAATAGTTTTTTGGTGTAGTCTTTGCTGTTTTCTATACACGTGATCATGTCGACAGCAAAAAATGACACTTTTACTTGTTCCTTTTTAATATTGATTCCTTTTACTTCATTTTCTTGCTTGATTGCTTTGGCTAAAACTTCCAGAACTATGTTGACTAAAAGTGGAGAGAGTAGGCAGCCTTATCTTGTTCCTGATTTGGGGGGAAAAGCTTTCAGTTTTTGATTATTTAATATGATATTAGCTGATGGATTGAACTATATGGCTTTTATTATATTGAGTAATTTGCTTTTATACCCATTTTATTGAGTTTTTTAAACATAAATAGATGTTGTATCTTATCAAATGCATTTTCTGCATCTCTTGAAAAGATCATATGATTTTAGTCCTTTGGTTGTTTGGGGGGGGTTGTTTGTTTGTTTGTATTTTTCCAAAGTTAGAAGCAAGGAGGCAGTCAGACAGACTCCCGCATGCGCCCAACCAGGATCCACCCGGCATGCCCACCAGGGGGCAATGCTCTGACCATCTGGGGCATTGCTCCATTGTGGCCAGAACCATTCTAGTGCCATGGAGCCGTCCTCAGCACCCGGGCAACCTTTGCTCCAATGGAGCCTTGGCTGCGAGAAGGGAAGAGAGAGACAGAGAAGAAGGAGAGGTGGAAGGGTGGATAAGCAGATGGGCCCTTCTCCTGTGTGCCCTGGCTGGGAACCAAACCAGGGACTTCCACATGCCAGGCCAACACTCTACCATTGAGCCAACCAGCCAGGGCCAGTCCTTTGTTTTTTGATGTGGTGTATTACATTGATCAACTTATGTATGTTAAACCTTCCTTGTTCTCCTGGAATGAATCCCACTTGATTGTGGTGTATTTTCTTAAATGTTTTATAATTGATTTGCTAGTATTTTATTAAGGATCTTTACATCTGTATTCATTAGAGTTATTGCTGTGCAGGTTTCTTTTTTTGTGTTGTCCTTGCCAGATTTTGGTATCAGGGTTATGTTGGCCTCATAAAATGTTTTAGGGAGTATTGCTTATTCTTCTATATTTTAGAAGACTTGAAGAAGGATAAGTACCAAATCTTCTTGCATGTTTAGTAGAATTCACTAGTGTGGCAATTTGGTCCTGGACTTTTATTTTGGAACATGTTTTTGAGAGTTATTTCTCTTTCCTCCTGGTTTATGGGTCCATTTAAGTTTTCCACTTCTTTATGACTCAGTCTACAAAGAGTGTATAGTTCCAGGTACTTGCCCATTTCTTCTAGATTCTTGAATTTGGTGGCATGTAATCTTTCATATTATTCTAGTGTGATCCTTTGTATATCTATAATGTCTGCGATAATTTCTCCTCTTTCACTTCACATTTGTTTATATGAGTGATTTCTCTTCTTTTACTTAGTGAACCTAGCAAGGAAGTTGCCAAATATATTGATATTTTCATAGAACCAGCACTTTGTTGTATTAATTTTTATAGTTGTTTTGTTCTTTAACTAGTTCAGTTCCATTCTGATTTTTACTTTTTCTTCTCTTCTGCTGAATTTAGGTTACCTTTCTTCTTCTTTTTTTAGTTCTTTTCAGATGTGATGTTACATTGTTTATGTGGGATCTCTCTTATTTCTTGAAATGAGTCTGTAATGATATAAACTTCCCTCTCATTAACGCTTCCACTGCATCTTAAAATTTTTGATATGTCATGTTATGAGTCTTATTTGTCTGTATATATCTTTTGATATCTGCTTTTATTTCTCCTTTGACCCCATTGTTTCTTAGAAGTGTGTTGTTTAATTTCCACATTATTGTGAGTTTCTTTACTTCCATTCTGCAATTGAATTCTAATTTCAAACCTTTATGGTAAGAAAAGATGCTTGGTAAAATTTCAGTCTTCTTGAATTTCTTAAAGTTAGTTTTGTGGCACAACATATGGTCTATCTTTGAGAATATTCCATGCACACAGAAAAAAATGTATAATCTGATGTTCTGGGATGAAATGTTTTGTGAATGTATATTATTTCCATTTATTCCAGTGTGTTGTTTAAGGCTGATGTTTCTTTGTTGATTTTATGTTTGGATGATGTGTCTAAAGATGTCAATGGTATGTTGAGATCTCCAATTATGGTTTTCTTTTAGTCTGTTTTTGTTTTCAGATCTGTTAGTAGATGTCTTATATATTTTGGTGTTCCTTGATTCGGTGCATATATATTGAGAAGTGTGATGTCTCTTTGGTATGTGCCTTTTTACCATTATAAAATGTCCATTTTTGTCTGTTAATTTTATTATCTTGAAGTCAGCATTGTCAGATATTTTTTTGTGTGTGACAGAGATAGAGAGAGACAGAGAGAGGGACAGATAGGGACAGACAGACAAGAAGGGAGAGAGATGAGAAGCATCAACTCTTCTTTGATGCACCTTAGTTTTTCATTGTTTGCTTTCTCATATGTGACTTAACCAGGGGGCTATAGCAGACTGAGTGACCCCTTGCTCAAGCCAGAGACCTTGGGCTCAAGATGGTGATCATTGATCAAATAAGATGAGCCCACATTCAATCTGGAAACCTCAGGGTTTTGAACCTGTGTCCACCACATACCAGTTTGATGTTTTATCCGCTGTGCCACTGCCTGGTCAGGCAGCAAATATTTTTAACAATGCATTAAAAAGTGTATAAGCTATGATCCAGTGTGAGTTATTCCTGGGATGCAAGTATGGTATAATATCTGCAAATCAGTTAATGAAACACACTACTTAAACAGAATGAAGAATATAATTATATGATTATGTCAGTAGATGCAAAAAATAATAATTTTAAAAATTAAATAAAAGAGAGAAGAAACAATTGTCATGACATAAATATAAAGTTTATAATAATGTATTACAAACTACCATATACCAACAAATGGGACAATCTGGAAGAAATGGGTAAATTTTTAGAAACATGCAATCTTCTAGGACAAAATAAGAAGAAACAAATCTATATTACAGAACCAAATTTATATGATAAAACTCTCAAGAAAGTGAGAATAGAAAGAACATACCTCAACATAATAAAGTCCAGACATGACAAACCCACAGCGGACACCATACTCAGTGGTGAAAAACAAGTCTTTTCCATAAATTCATGAACATTGCATGGATGTCTGCTTTTATCACTCTTATTCAGCATAATGCTGGTTTTTCTCACTACAGCAAACGAGAAGAAGAAATAAAACACATCCAAGTTAGAAAGGAAGTTGTAATACTGTTTGCAGATGACATGATACTGGATATAAAGAACCTTAAAAATTTTCCCCAAAAAACTACTAGTACTGATAAATGAATTCAGTTGTATAGAGGGATACAAAATATATATTCAAAAATGGGTTTCATTTTTATAGACAAGTAATGAAGTATAAGAATGTGAAACTAAGAAAATAATCCCATTTAAAATTGTATCAAGAACAGTAAAATATCTAAGAATAAATTTTACCAAAGAGGTAAAAAACCTGTACTCAGAAAATTTAAAAAAAAAATTGAAGAAGATATAGAAAAGTGGAAGCATATATTGCTCTTATTGGTAGGAAGATTTAACATTTTTAAGTGATTATACTATCCAAAACAGTCTATAAATTCAATGTAACTGTCATCAAAATGTCAATGGAGTATTTCACAGGACTAGGTCAAATAATCTAAAAATTTACACTCAGCCAGAAAAGACCCTGAATAGCCACAGGAGTCCTGAGAAAAAAAGCATTTTGGAGGTACCGTGCTACCTAATATTAAACTGTACTATTAGAAGGCTATAGTAAATAAAATAGCATGGTGATGGCATAAAAAATATATAGATAAATGGAACAGAATAGAGAGCCCAGAAATAAACTTATACTTACATGGTCATTTTGAGAAATGAAGCAAGACTATACAATGATGTAAAGACTATTCTAAAACACTGTGTTGGAAAAAATTGGAGAGATACATGCAAAAAAATAAAACTAGACCACCTTTTTATCCATTTACAAGAATAAACTCCAATTTGATTAAAGACTGACATGTAAGACTTGAAACCATAAAAGTCCTAGAAGAAAACATTGATAGTAAAATCTCTGACTCCTTGTCATTTTTTTCTAGTATAGCTCCTCAGGAAAGGAAAAGAAAATAAAAAATAAACAAATGGGGCTAATTCAAACTAAAAAGTTTTTGTACAGCAAAGGAAACCATCAAAAATATGAAAAGATAACCTGCAGAATGAAAGAAGGTATTTGCTAATTATACAGCTGATAAGGGGTTTATATCCAAAATTTATAAGAACTTAGGCAACTCAACATCAGAAAACCAAACAATCCAATTAAAAAATGCACAGAAGACCATGCAGATGGTCAATAGGCATATGAAAAGATTCTCAACATCACTATTCATCAGAGAGATGAAAATTAAAACCACAATGAGATAGCACTTCACACCTGTCACAATGGCTATCATCAATAAATCAATAAGACATCAGAGTAATGGTGTGAGAGATATCCTTGATCTCTCCCTTAGAAATTTCAAGAAATTGAACAACTATAACTCAATGAAAAAACCCAAGCTGTGCTCACAGGTTTGCCTGAAAAGATCCACGTGTGGTATTGACTTAAGGTGAGAAGGATAGAGAAGCAGGCCAGAAGATAAGATGCACTAAAAATGGGCTCTGGAGATGCTCTGGAGACTCTCTGGGTTTTTGTTTGCTGGCACTCATGAGAGGAAAGAATACTAAACTGTCTGTTTTATTGTCTTCTGGGACTCTGGAGAGAGGAGAAACCCAGACTGATTGGTGAGAATTTGGGGAGATACTGAAACAAAGCAGCAGTAGAACAAGGGGTCACTGCCAGTGTTCCCATGGTCTGCCAGTAACTAGCATTGAGACAGAGACATAAAAATACATATTTTAGCTCCCAGCCTCCCAGATCCTGCCTTTCTCCCCTTGTGGGTATGGAAAGTGACAGAGACATACACCTCAACTAGTTGTACACAGCCACTCTTTCCCTGAGGAACACAAGTGCTCTGTGTCTGGTCCCCAGGTCAGTTGGGATACCACCGGGGAGCATGCAGAGGCCTGAGACTGCCATTGCTAAAACTGTAAACTTCACAACATATCCCACACATCATCGCGACTGCAGTCCCACCTCCATCATCTTGATGGTAGCTTCCCAAAGGGAACAGCCTGGGGATTTGGCAGAGCTAAAACTTGTAGTCTAGCACCACCCACTGGGAAAAATAGAAAAATCTCTTTTTGCTTGGGAGTTTAGAAGAGGGATTTTTCATTTCTTACAATTATTTTTTCTGGATTTTCTTTGTTGTTGCTTTGTTAGTTTTTGATTAATGTTTTTTTGGTTTTGTACTTTGTTTATTTGGTGGTATTTGTCTTTTTCTTTTATTTTCACTTTTATCTTTTAATTTAATTTTAATTTTTTCATTGCTGTTTTTCCTTAATTTCTTAATACCACTCCCTAATGCCCTCAAAGCAGAAAAAAAAACAAATACCATGGCTACTCAAGGAAAAGTCACAGTTCAGAAAGAAAATGAAAAATCTCCAGAAAGTAATCTCAATCACATGGAAACCTATTAAACACAGATAATTCAGAATTGAAATTCTGAAAATATTAAACAAGATTCAAGAAAACACTAATAGGCAACTGAGTGAGCTTAGAAAACAAAGTGAGTACCTCACCAAAAATACTGAAACTTTAAAAACAAAGATGAAAAAGTCAATACATGAATTAAAAAAAATAAGCTAGCAAGTTTAGCTAATAGAAAAGGTTAGATAGAGGAGAGGATCAGTGAAATAAAAGATGGGCACATAGAGATGATACAGAGAGAAGAGACTCACAAATTTTTAAAAAAATGAGAGAGCTCTACAAGGATTGTATGACACCATCAGAAAGTACAATATAAGGAAAATGGTTATTTCAGAAAGAGAAGAAGAAGGGAATGGAGAGCCTATTCAAATAAATAACTAATGAGAACTTTTCAAACCTAGGGAAAGAGTAAGATCTTTAAATCCAAGAAACAAAGAGAACACCAAGTTACCTCAACCCAAACAGACCATCTCCAAGACCCATTGTAATAAAACTATCAGAAAACAATGAAAAAGAAAGAATCTTCCAGGCAGTTAGGGAAAAGAAAACATCACATATAAAAGAAAGTCCATTAGATTCTCATCAGACTTCTCAGCAGAAACTCTACAAGCCAGAAGAGAGTGGTCCCAAATGCTCTAGTACTGAAAGAGAGGAATTACCAGCCAAGAATATTATATCTATCAAAGTTATCCTTCAGCCTGAGCAGGTGGTGGCATAGTGGATAGAGCCTCAGACTGAGACACAGAAGACTCAGGATTGAAACCCCAACGTCATCGGGTTGAGCATGGGCTCATCTGGTTTGAGCAAGGCTCACCAGCTTGGACCCAAGGTCGCTGGCTTGAGCAAGGGGTCACTCAGTCTGCTGTAGCCTCCCAGTCAAGGCACATATGAGAAAGCAATCAATGAACAACTAAGGAGCCACAATGAAGAATTATGCTTCTCATCTCTCTCTCTCCCCCTTCTTGTCTGTCTCTCCTTATCTACCCCTTTCTCTGTCTCTGGAATAAAAAAAGAAAAGAAAGATATCCTTCAAATATGAAAGTGATATAAAAAATTTTCCAGAAAAACAGAGGATCAGGGAATTTATCGCCATAAAACCCCCACAGCAGGAAATACTCAAGGGGATTAGTCTACAGGATACAAATAACAACAACAAAAAAAAAACTACAAGTAAAAGGTCCAACAAGGTTACAATATAAGCAAGGTTACTTTGAGACAATAAAAGCATAAAAGGTGAGAGGATAAAGACCTGCAGTAGCAAAGGAAGATGGACTGCAGAAGCACTCATAAGACAAAAGACTCTTGTATATATGAAATTTTTTTCTCAATAACCTAACAGTCACCACCCATGTATAAACCAAAACTGAAAGATGTTACTCAAAGAAAGAAGAAATAAAAGAAAGAAGCATGGAATACCACCAAACTAAAACAAATGACAAAAACACAAAGGAAAAGAACCAAAGGACACATAGAGCTAGCAGAAAACAGAACACAAAATGGCTATAGAAAATTCTTATTTGTCAATAATTACCCTAATTATAAATGGAATTAACTCACCAATAGACACAGAGTAGCAGATAGGATCAAAAAGCAAAATATGGGCCTACCTGTGGTCACACAGTGTAAAAAGCATCTACCTGGAATGGTGAGGTCACCGGTTTGAAACCCTGGGCTTCCCTAGTCTAAGCAATATGGGAGTTGATGCTTCCTGCTCTTTATTCTCTCTCCTTTCTAAAATGAATAAATAATAATAATAAAAAGCAAAATGCAACCACATCAGATTATACATGTTTTCTGATTTGCATGGAACATTCTCAAGGATAGACCATATGTTGGGCAACAAAACTAACCTCAACAAATTCAAGAAGACTGAAATAATACTAAGCATATTCTCTGACCATAAAGCATTGAAATTATAATTCAACTGCAGAATGGAAGTAAAGAAACCCACTATAATGTGGAAATTAAACAACACCCTTCTAAGATAAGAATGAGTCAAAGAAGTAATAAAAACAGAGATCAAAATATATATACAGACTAATGAAAATGACAGCAAGACATATCAAAACTTCTGGGATGCAGCAAAACAGATAAAAGACATTTATATTGTTACAAGCTTATATCAAAAAAATATTGTTACAAGAGATCTCAAAAAAAAAAAAAACAAGAGATCTCAAGTAAACAACCTAACATCACATCTGAAAAAACTAGAATATAAAGAAAAAACAAACCCAAAGTTAGCATAAGAAAGGAAATAGTAAAAATTAGAGCAGAAGTTTATGAAGTAGAGAAAACTATAGAAAAAAATAATACAATAAAGTATTAATTATTTGAAAAGACCAATAAAATTGTCAACCCCCTGCCTAAACTCACTAAGGAAAAAAAGAAATGACTCATATAAACAAAATTTAAAAAGAAAGAGCAGAAATTATCACAGACATAGGTATACAAAGGATCATTCTATAATACTATGAAAGATTACATGCCATCATATTCTAATTCAAAAATCTAAAAGAAGTGGATAAGTTTCTAGAACTACATAATCTTCATAGCCTGAGTGACAAAGAAGTGGAAAACCTAAATAGACCTATAAGCAGGGAGGAAATAGACACAACTATCAAAAACCTCCCCCAAAATAAAAGTCTAGGACCAGGTGGCTATACCAGTGAATCCACCGAACATTCAAAGATTTGGTACCTATTTTTAAAGTCTTACAAAAAAAATAGAAGAATAAGCAATACTTCCAAACACATTTTATGAGGCCAACTTAACCCTGATACCAAAACCTGACAAGGAGAACACCAAAAACAAAAAACAAAAAAAAAACTGACCAATATCTCTAATAAATACAGATGCAAAAATCCTAAACAAAATATTAGCAAATTGAATACAACAAAACATTACAAAAATAATGCACCATAATCAAGTGGGATTCATTCCAGGAGTAAAAGGATGGTTCAACATATGCAAATCTAACAATGTAATACACCACATGAATGAAACAAAGGACTAAAGTCATATGGCCCTCTCAAGAGATGAAGGAAAGGCATTTGATCAGATACAATATCTATTTCTGTTTCAAAGACTCAATAAAATGGGTATAGGAGGAAATTACCACAACACAATAAAAGCCATATATGACAAACCATCAACCAATATCATATTCAATGGTTAAAAGTTGAGAGCTTTTCCTCTAAAGTCAGGAACAAGACAAGGATACCCACTCTCTGTACTCTTATTTAACATAATATTGGAAGTCTTAGCCAGTGTAATCAAGTAAGATAAAGAAACAAAAAGCATGCATATTAGGAGAGAAGTAGTAAAAGCATCACTTTTGCAAGTGACATGATCCTGTATATAGAAACCACCCCAAAATAAAAATAAACCAAAGACTCCACCAAAAAACTATTAGAAACAAAACAGTTGCAAGATAGAAAATCAGTCTACAAAAGTCCACTGCTTTCCTATATGCCAATAGTGAAACTTAAGAAAATGAATTGAAAAATAAATTCCTTTCACATTGGCAAGAAAAAAAAGAAAGAAAGAAAGAAAGAAAGAAAGAAAGAAAGAAAGAAAGAAAGAAAGAAAGAAAGAAAATACTTGGGAATAAACTTAAAAGATGTGAAGCATCTATATTCTGAAAACTACAATGCATTATTAAAAAATTTAAAAAGATAACGAAAAAAAATAAAAAAATAAAAAATTTAAAAAGACATGAATGGAAATATATTCCATGTTTATGGACCAAAAGAAACAACATAGTTAAAATGGCCATATTACCCAAAGCAATATACAAATTTCATGCAATCCCTGTTAAAAATCTCAACGTCATTTTTTAATGAAATAAAACAAAAAATCACCAGATTTGTATGGAATCATAAAAAACCCAGAATAGCCAAAACAATTCTGAAAAAAAAAAAAGCCAGAAGTATCATATTACCTCACTTCAAGTTATACTAGAGTGCCACAATAATCAAAACAGCATGGTACTGGCAGAGAAACAGACGTATCAACCAATGGAAAAGAACCGAGAACCCAGAAATAAAACCTCATATATATGGACAAATAAGCTTTGACAAAGGATCCAAAAACACACAATGAAGAAAAGAAAGTCTCTTCAATAAATGGTGCTGGGAAGATTGGAAAGCCACATGCAAAAGAATAAAACTTTACTACAGTTTGTTCCCCTGCACAAAAGTTATTTCTAAATGGATCAAAGACCTAATTACAAGAACTGAAACAATAAATTACATAGAAGAAAACATAGACAGTAATCTCACAGACCTTGGCCATGGAGAACAGTTTATGAATTTGACTCCAAAGGCAAGGGAAGTAAAGGCAAAAATAAATGAATGGAACTATATCAAACTAAAAAGCTTCTGCTCAGCACAAGAAACCAACAAAAAAAACCAAAAAGGCAGCCAGCCATCTGGGAGATGATATTTACAGACAACTCCAAAAAGAGGTTAATATTCAAAACATATAAAGAACTCACAAAGCTCGACAACAAACAAGCAAACAATCCAATTTTAAAAATAGGGAAAGGACCTAAACAGACCTTTCTCCCAAGAAAATATACAAAAGGCCAACAGATACATGAAAAGATGATCATATTTGTTAGCTGTCAGAGAAGTACAAATCAAAACTACAATGAGAAACCCCTTCACACCTGTTAAACTGGCTATTCACTGGGGAACAAAATTTTTGTTGCATCCAAAAAAAAAACAAACACTTGTTCTTATCTAATTCGAGTGTGCTGATCTCAAATCTGACATTAGTTTTTCTCTGTAAGCCACAGTTTTTTTGCAATTCAAGATTTTATGATTTCATCTTGTAAAATTTTCAACATTTAGTTTAACATAACAAAGTACAATGTCTTCTTGCACATCATCTTTGTGAAAATATAATAATTTATATAATGCAGTAAATACACTAATATACTAAAAGATATGATTGCATCAGAATTTGTCTACAATTTTGAAATAGAACATATTAAAACACTTATTTTAATCATAAAAATTGGGCAAAACTTATTTAAATTCTACTCAGGCAAAACTTTGCGTTTGTAGCTCTTGAGTTTGTGTACTTGTTGAGGAAAATCTCGTTTGATGCTCCAGCAGTAGTCTGATCATCACTAACAGCTCCAGGATTTTCGGGAAACTTATCAAGGTGACTGTACAGGAAGTGAATCTTTTTCTTTTATTATTAATTTTACTAGGATGACATCGATAAATCAGGGTACATATGTTCAAAGAAAAGATGTCCAGGTTATCTTGTCAATCAATTATTTTGCATACCCATCACCTGAAGTCAGATTGTCCTCCGTCACCTTTTATCCAGTTTACTTTGTGCCCCTCCCTCTCCCCCTTTCCATCTCCCTCCCTCCGCCCCGTAACCACCACACTCTTCTCAATGTCTCTTAGTCTCGTTTTTATGTCCCACCTACATATGGAATAATGCAGTTTTTGGTTTTTTCCTAATTTACTTATTTCACTCCTTATAATGTTACCATGATCTCATCATTTTGTTATAAATGATCCGACGTCATCAATTCTTATGGCTGAGTAGTATTCCATAGTGTATATGTGCCACATCTTCTTTATCCAGTCTTCTATTGAAGGGCTTTTTGGTTGTTTTCATGTATTGGCCACTGTGAACATTGTTGCAATGAACATGGGGCTGCATGTGTCTTTACGTATCAAAGTTTCTGAGTTTTGGGGGTATATACCCAGTAGAGGGATTGCTGGATCATAAGGTAGTTCTATTTTCAGTTTTTTGAGGAACCACCATACTTTCTTCCATAATGGTTGTACTACTTTACATTCCCACCAACAGTGAATGAGGGTTCTTTTTTCTCCACAGCCTCTCCAACATTTGTTATTACCTGTCTTGTTAATAATAGCTAATCTAACAGGTGTGAGGTGGTATCTCATTGCAGTCTGATTTGCATTTCTCTAATAACTAATGAAGATGAGCATCTTTTCATATATCTGTTGGCCATTTGTATTTCTTCCTGGGAGAAGTGTCTGTTCATGTCCTCTTCCCATTTTTTTATTGGATTGTTTTTTATTTGATTTTTTATTAGTTTGTTTGTTGTTGAGTTTTATGAGTTCTTTGTATATTTTGGATATTAGGCCCTTATCTGAGCTGTTGTTTGAAAATATCATTTCCCATTTAGTTGGCTGTCTGTTTATTTTGTTGTCAGTTTCTCTTGCTGAGCAAAAACTTCTTAGTCTGTTGTAGTCCCATTCATTTATTTTTGTCTTCACTTCCCTTGCCTTTGGAGTCAAATTCATAAAATGCTCTTTAAAACCAAGGTCCATGAGTTTAGAACCTATGTCTTCATCTATTTACTTTTCTGTTTCAGGTCTTACATTTAGGTCTTTGATCCATTTTGAATTAATTTTAGTACAAGGTGACAAACTGTAGTCAAGTTTCATTCCTTTGCATATGGCTTTCCAGTTTTCCCAGCACTATTTGTTGAAGAGGCTTTCTTTTCTCCATTGTGTGTTGTTGGCCCCTTTATCAAAAATTATTTGACCATCTATATGTGGTTTTATTTCTGGACTTTCTATTCTGTTCCATTGGTCTGAATGTCTATTTTTCTGCCAATACCATGCTGTTTTGATTGTCATGGCTCTATAATATAGTTTGAAGTCAGGTATTGTAACGGCCCCAGCTTCATTCTTTTTCTTTAGGATTGCTTTGGCTATTCGGGGTTTTTTATAGTTCCATATAAATCTGATGATTTTTTGCTCTATTTCTTTAAAAAATGTCATTGGAAGTTTGATGGGAATTGCATTAAATTTGTATATTGCTTTGGGTAATATGGCCATCTTGATTGTATTTATTCTTCCTATCCAAGAAAAGGAATATTCTTCCATCTCATTGTATCTTTTTAAATTTCCCTTAACAATGCTTTGTAGTTTTCATTATATAGGTCCTTTACATTCTTTGTTATGTATATTACTAGGTACTTTTTTTTGTATCAATCGTGACGGGATTGTTTTTTTGAGTTTGTTCTCAAATGTTTCATTGTTGGCATATAGAAAGGCTATTGACTTCTGTATGTTAATTTTGTATCCTGCAACCTTACTGTATTGGATTATTGTTTCTAGTAGTCTTTTTGTAGATTCTTTGGGGTTTTCGATATATAGGATCATATCTGCAAAAAATGATACCTTTACTTCTTCTTTTCCGATATGGATGCCTTTTATTTCTTTGTCTTGTCTGATTGCTCTGGCTAGAACCTCTAGCACCACATTAAATAAGAGTGGAGAGAGTGGACAACCCTCTCTGGTTCCTGATTTAAGGGGGAAAGCCTTCAGTTTAGTGCCATTTAATATGATGTTAGCTGATGGTTTATCATATATGGCCTTTATCATGTTGAGATATTTTTCTTCTATACCCATTTTGTTGAGAGTCTTAAACATAAAATTGTGTTGTATTTTATCGAATCCTTTTCTGCATCTATTGATAGGATCATGTGGTTTTTGTTCTTTGTTTTGTTGATATGGTGTATTACGTTAACCATTTTACGTATGTTGAACCATCCTTGAGATTCTGGGATGAATCCCACTTGATCATGATGTATTATTTTTTTTAATATGTTGTTGTATTCGATTTGCTAGTATTTTGTTTAGTATTTTAGCATCTGTATTCATTAGAGATATTGGTCTGTAGTTTTCTTTTTCTGTGCCGTCCTTGCCCGGTTTCGGTATAAGGGTTACAATTGGCCTCATAAAATGAGTTTGGAAGTATTGCTTCTTCTTCAATTTTTTGGAAGACTGAGTAGAATACGAACCAAATCTTCTTTCAATGTTTGATAGAATTTACTAGTATAACCGTCTGGGCCTAGACTTTTATTTTTGGGGAGGTTTTTAATAGTTTTTTTTTCTATTTCTTCCCTACTAATTGATCTGTTTAGGCCTTCTGCTTCTTCTTGACTCAGTCTAGGAAGGTTGTATTGTTCTAGGAATTTATCATTTTCTTCTAGATTGTTGAATTTAGTGGGATAAAGTTTTTCATATTATTCTATGATATCCGTGGTGATTTCTCCTCTTTCATTTTGGATTTTGTTTATATGATTCTTTTCTCTTTTCCTTGGTAAGTCTTGCCAAGGGTTTGTCAATTTTGTTCATCTTTTCAAAGAACCAGCTCCTTGTTCTATTAATTTTTTCTATAGTTTTTCTGTTCTCTGTTTCATTTATTTCTGCTCTGATTTTTATTATCTCCTTTCTTCAACTGGTTTTGGGTTGTCTTTGTTCTTCTTTTTCCAGTTCTTTAAGGTGTGAAGTTAAGTGGTTCACTTGGGCTCTCTCTTGTTTGTTCATATATGCCTGAAGTGATACAAAGTTCCCTCTTGTCACTGCTTTTGCTGCATCCCATAGATTCTGATATATCATATTGTCATTTTCATTTGTCTGTATATATCTTTTGATCTCTGTGCTTATTTCTTCTTTGACCCATTCATTTTTAAAAAGTATGTAGTTTAGTTTCCACAATTTTGTGGGGTTTTTTCCCTCTTTTTTGCAGTTGAATTCTAGTTTCAAAGCTTTATGATCAGAAAATATGCTTGGTACAACTTCGATTTTTCTGAATTTGCTGATATTATTTTTGTGGCCCAACATATGGTCAATTCTTGAGAATGATCCATGTGCACTGGAGAAAAATGTATACTCAGTCACTTTGGGGTGAAATGTCCTGTAGATGTTTATTGTATCCAGGTGCTCTATTATTTTGTTTAAGGCTAATATATATTTATTGATTCTCTGTTTGGATGACCGATCTAGAGCCATCAGCAGCATATTGAGGTCTCCAAGTATGATTGTATTTTTATCAGTTTTTGTTTTTTTTGTTTTTTTTGTTTTTTAATTTTTTTTTAAAGATTTTATTTATTCATTATAGAGAGGGGAGAGAGAGAGAGAGAAGGGGGGAGGAGCAGGAAGCATCAACTCCCATATGTGCCTTGATCAGGCAAGCCCAGGGTTTTGAACCAGCAACCTCAGCGTTTCCAGGTTGTCACTTTATCCACTGCGCCACCACAGGTCAGGCTATCAGTTTTTGTTTTAAGGTCAATAAGTAGCTGTCTTATATATTTTGGTGCTCCTTAGTTTGGTGCATATATATTAAGAATCATTATGTCTTCTTGATTTAGCGTCCCCTTAATCATTATGAAATGACCATTTTTGTCTCTGAGTACTTTTCCTGTCTTGTAGTCAGCATTATCCGATATGAGTATTGCTACGCCTGCTTTTTTTTTTTTTTTTTGGATGTTATTTGCTTGGAGTATTGTTTTCCAGCTTTTCAATTTGAATTTGTTTTTATCCTTGTTGCTTAGATGAGTTTCTTGTAGGCAGCATACAGTTGGATTTTCTTTTTTAATCCATTCTGCTACTCTGTGCCTTTTTATTGGTGAATTTAATCCGTTTACATTTAGTGTAATCATTGACACTTGTGGGTTTCCTATTGCTATTTTATGTATTGCTTTCTGTTAATTTTGTGTCTTGTTTGATTCTTCTCTTTTGTTTTTCTATGCTTTGTTTTTGTTTGGTTGTATGCCATACATCTTTCCTCTGTTGCTATCTTTTTTAATTCATGTGCTTTTGTGGTGGTTTTCTCAAGGGTGGTTACCATTATGTAATAAAAAGTGTCCCTACCCTGTTCATTGTAGTGCACTATTTTGTGAGTACTTTTGCACTCCATTGTCCTTTGCTACTGTTAATCTCCGTCCTCTCTCCCCCCCTTTTTTTTGTTGTCACAGTTTAAATTTGGTTTTATTGTGTTCTTGGTGAAGCTTTTACTTGTGGTTTTGTTTTGTTTTGTTCTTTGTATCTGGTTGGAAAACCCCCTTTAGTAATTCCAGGAGTGGGGGTTTTCTGATGATAAATTCCTTCATCTTTTCTGTATCTGTGAATGTTTTTATTTCTCTTTTGTATTTGAAGGATAGCTTTGATGGGTATAGTATTCTAGGCTGAAAGTTCCTCTCTTTCAGGACTTTAAATATTGGGGTCCACACTCTTCTACCTTGTAGAGTTTCTGTTGAGAAATCTGATGATAATCTAATGGGCCTTCCTTTATATGTTGTATTCTTCTTTTCCCTGGCTGCCTTGTGAGTTTTTTCTTTGTCATTGGTTTGTGCCAATTTCATTATGATATGCCTTGGAGTAGGTTTGTTGGGTTTAAGAAAACTCAGAGTTCTGTTTGCTTCTTGAATTTGAGGCTTTAGTTCTTTCCACAGGCTTGGGAAGTTCTCATCTATTATTTGTTTGAATATATTCTCCATTCCATTTTCTCTCTCTTCTTCCTCTGATATACCTATTATTCTTGTTATTCTTTTTTATGGAGTCAGACAATTCCTGTAGGGCTTTCTCTTTTTTTTTTTTTAATTTTTGAGTCTTTTTCTTCTCTCGTGCCTCAAGTTGCTTGTCTTCTATTTCACTAATCCTACCTTCTATCTGGCCTGTTTTATTAGCTAAACTTGTTACCTCGTTTTTCAGCTCGTGAACTGAGTTTTTCATCTCTGTTTGATTTGTTTTTTGTTTTGTTTTGTTTTGTTTTGTTTTACAGAGACAGAGAGAGAGTCTGAGAGAGGAATAGACAGGGACAGAGAAACAGGAACAGAGAGAGATGAGAAGCATCAGTCATCAGTTTTTCATTGCAGCACCTTAGTTGTTCATTGATTGCTTTCTCATACGTGCCTTGACTGTGGGCCTTCAGCAGACCGAGTAACCCCTGCTTGAGCCAGCGACCTTGGGTCCAAGCTGGTGAGCTTTGCTCAAACCAGATGAGCCTGTGCTCAAGGTGGCAACCTCTGGGTCTCGAACCTGGCTCCTCCGCATCCCAGTTCAGTGCCCTATCCACTGTGCCACCGCCTGGTCAGGCTGATTTTTTTATAGTTTCAATTTCCTTGTTAATATATTCTTTGTGTTTGTTGAGTTGTTTTCTGAGCTCTCTAAATTGCCTTTCTGTGTTTTCTTGTTTGTCTCTGAGTATTTTTAGGATTTCTATTTTAAATTCTCTGTCATTTAGCTTCAAGGTTTCCAATATATTAAAATTTTTCTCCATAGATTTTTCCTCATCTGTCTGTGCTACCTCTCTGTCTTTTGTATCCATGATATTCAATTTCCTTTTCCTTAATGGCATCTGAGGGTGGTTGTGTTGATAGTACTAATGAGAATTAATAAAGAATAAAAAGTTAAAAAAATAAAAAGTAAAAAAAAATTAAAAATTATTATTCCCCCCCTTTTTTTTCTCCTCTCCTCTCCCTCCTTATTGAGAAAATCTTGTGGTGAACTGTGAATTATATTGTGCTAAATAGACCAAAAACTACGTATAATGGAGGGCCTGAGTTGGGGAGAAGTGATAAAGGGGCAAAAAGGGGGTATGGACCCACAAAATGCAGAAAAGGAAAAAATTTTGGTCAAAAATAAAATGATTTGCTTTTAGGTGATGGTTGACTAAGGAATATAATGAGAGGAATAAGAGGGAAACAGGAAAAAGGGAAAAAAATTAAAATTACTATTGTATTTAGTGGAGCAAAAACTAGATAAAATGGAGAGCCAGGGTTGGGAGCACTGCTAGTGAGTTTAAAAAGCAAAGTAAAAAAAAAACCCCA
Organism: Saccopteryx leptura; assembly: GCF_036850995.1. Classification (NCBI taxonomy): domain Eukaryota; kingdom Metazoa; phylum Chordata; class Mammalia; order Chiroptera; family Emballonuridae; genus Saccopteryx; species Saccopteryx leptura. The sequence goes on along the minus strand of NC_089516.1, from coordinate 68,863,061 downwards.
AAGTACCATAAAGAATAATTTGAGTCCCAAATAAAATAATTTGTTTGTGATTGAGGATTGAATGAGAGGAAAAGTAAAGGAGAAAAGAAGAAACTAATATAGAGGGAGAAAAAAAAGAAAGAGGAAAACGCACAAAAAAAGAAAAAAGAACAAAAGGAGAGAGAGAGAGAGAGAGAGTTAAGGGTTGTGGAATGCAACCCTCTTAGAGAGAAAGGAAGAAGAAAGGAAAGATAATGGGAGATGTAACACTTATGGGTAGTGTAGTTCAAGGAGAGGAGAGAGTAAGACCGGCAGAGAATTAAACCACCAAATTGGAAGAGGAAGAAAATAATCAAGATAAGAAGAGAAACAAATGAAAAAATATAATAAAAATGGGATAGGTTATAAAGTCTGTGGATTATTCTTGATTTTGAGAGGTTATCTTCTTGCTTTTTCTTTTCTCTCCCTCTTCCTGGTCGGTGACTCTGTACCTCGTGTTCTGCCCCTGTGGCACATTTAGGTAGAGGTTTGCAGTTGATAAGTGTCTATGGCGATGTCATATATTGGGCTTCAGTCTCATTGGCAGTCGAGGCTCATTAGCATTTATAGGCTCTGACAATGAGATAGTCTGTTTTCCCGGAACCTCTCTCCTAGTCTTTCCTTCCTGAATTAGTAGCCTGATAATCCAGCTATAGGGATGCTGCTGCCTCTGCCTAGAGAGATTTTGTCAGTTAGGATCGCATAGGTCAGTTGGGAGGCGAGCGGACTGTGGGTTAAGCTAATTCTTCATGGGTCTGTTAGATTGTATGGCTGGGTGAGGCATCCCACTCGCCGGGAGAAGTTCGAGTGTAGGGAATCTCACTTTCACACACTGCTCTTCAGGGCGCAGGGGTGACCCCCAGACACTGGTTTTGGCCCACACAAACGCCTTTGACTCTGCCTCTCTGTCCAGAACATGGGCGCCCACTCCTGGGGGAATCTCTCACCCACTATCTGCGCTCTCCGACCAGGATATCAGGCCGACTGCCTCTCTCCCTGGGTTAGGCGGCACCTGGGCCACTGGGAGAAGTTCAAGCATAGAGAATTTTGCTCCCTTGCACTCCCTGCGTGCTGCTCTTCAGGGCACAGGGGCGACCCTGAAACTCTGGTTTCAGCCCACACAAAGGCCTCTGACTCTGCCCCTCTGTCTGGTAACATGGGAACCCACTCTCAGGATTCTAGGAGGAATCTCTCACCCCCTATCTGCGCTCGCTGACCAGGAGATCAGGGCCGATGGCTGCCCCAATTGCCTTCTTTGTCTGGATTTGGCACGAATGTTAGCTTGTGTTGACTGGGTTGCCACAAGCACAGTTTTTCCTCAGCTTGGATGTCCGTGCCACAGCCTGGTTCGGACGTTTCTGCTGCAGCCTGGTACTATTCACACCCTATGCCCACTTCAGTTCCTATATTCTCAGTTCCCAGTGAAAGCAGCCTTTATTTAGGTTAGTGAGGAAGGTGGAGTGTTTCTTCCTTCATCTTATTTCCTTCGGGGTTGATTATATATTTAGTCAATTTTTCGCTCGATCATACCTTTGCGTTTAGTGTGGAACTTCTGGAGGCTCCAAGGATTGATTTTTCTGTCTCTAGTTGAAGATCTTGTTGAATTTTTGGGGAGATTTGTCGGTCATGCTCCTCACGGTGCCATTTCTCTGATGTCACTCTCATGAGTCAGGAAGTGAATCTTAACACTCATGTTACATCTAATGTCACAGAAAGCCAACACCATCCTTTGAACCAGAAGTTCATAGTTTTCTGCTTTTTTTGTTGCAAAGGAAGATCTTTGTAACTGCCACAAAAGACTGCCATGCTGCTTTCTCCTCCTTGGTCATCTTCCTGGCAAATTCTTCATCACGTATGAGCGTTCAAATTTGAGGTCCATCAAATACACCTGCTTTTATCTTCTCGAAAGACAAGGCAGAAAAAGCAAAAATAATATGTTGAAAGCATTCACTTTCTCTATTCAAAGCCTGAACAAACTGCTTCATTAAGCCAAGTTTGATGTGACGTGGGGGGAAAATGATCCTGTCTCGATTAACTACAGGTTCATTCACAATATTTTGCATCCCTACTTCCAGAGCTTCACATTTTGGCCACTCCTTCTGTGTCCAGTGTTTCTCCTAAGCTCGGCTGTCCCACAAACACAGAAAGCAAGGATACTTCATGAAACCTCTCTGTTTTCCTAGCAGGAAATTTACCATTTTAAGATCCACACAAATGATTCAGTTATGCTCCTCATACTTCAGAATGTCGAGAACAATTTTTATGTCATTCTTACTAAGTCATTCAATTCGGGTTGGCTAAACTGCTGAGGTGTTAATGACTGCTTGGCATCAGAAGAAGACTCTTCAGATGCTGCACTCATTTCCTCATGCATCTTATCAAAATACACTTGATCACCATGTTCTCTTTCTTTGTCCTTAGAAGAAATAAAACCATTGAAAACTGGAACCGGGAGTGTCTCCGAGTGTGGGATAGGTCGTATTGCTGAAAGAATGTTAGGATATGCGATCATATGCCGGGTTTTTTTGCCGATGCCCTTTGTATGGATCAGACAGAAATAAGAGTCACTGATGTGGTCCTTAGGTTCACGCCAAACCATGGGAATATCAAAAGGCATTCCTTTGCATTTTTCTTTTGTCCAGTCATGAAGCATTTCCTCACAATTATGACACACAATATGAGGAGCCCAATTCTTGTCTTGATTGCCAAGGGGAACTTGAAAATAGGTAATATATGCATGTGTCACAAATGATGAAATATTGTGCCTTTGAGGTTGAAGTGTGTAACAGCCACATGTTACAGAAGGTGTCAGGACTATTCTTACATTTACGCTTACTTGAAGAAGCCATGATTCAATCTTAGAACAAAATAAGAGGGTGTTTTTATCAGATACTAATTTTTTACATTTAAAGACAACTACAATTATGTAAAAGTGATGTTTGTAAAACATTAATTGCTTTGTGGTTATGTTCAATCCAAGAGCCGTTGCCCTTTAACTCCAGTTTAGAAACCAATGCATGCCATTAACTTTAATAAAAATAAATTAAAATTGCATAAAAAATAGAGCATACACCAAAAAACGGATTTCAGATTTGGAATCAGCGATGCAGAAATATATAGAAACAGTTCTAAAACCTCATGCAACAGAAAATGAAAAAAAAAAATTGTTCCCCAGTGAATTATCAACAAGAGAAGTAAAAACAGGTGTTGAGGAGGAGGCTGTGGAGGAAAAGAACCCTCATTCACTGCTGGTTGGAATGCAAACTAGTAAACCAGTATGGAGGAAAATATGGTGCTTCCTCAAAATATTAAGAATAGAATTACCATATCACCCAGCAATTCTCCTACTGGGTATCTATCCCAAAACCTTGAACACATTGATACGTAAAGACAAATGCACCCCCATGTTCATTGCAGCATTACTCACAGTTGCCAAGACATGGAAACACCCATAGTGTCCCTCAATAGAGGATTGGATAGAGAAGATGTTGTACATATATTCAATGGAATACTACTGAGAAATAATAAATGATGACATATTTCCACTTACAACAACACGGATGGACCTAGAGAACATTATACTAAGTAAAACAAATCAGAAAAAGCTAAGAACTATATGATTTCATGCATGGGTGGGAGATAAAACTGAGAGTCATGGGTATATAAAAGTGAAGTGGTTTCCAGGGCTGAGTGGAGTAAAATGGACCAAATATATGTCCCACAAAGGTAGGCTATAAAACAAGGACTCATGGACACAAATAAAAGTAAAGTGGTTATCAGGGGGAAGGGAGGAGAGGTAAGGGTATAAAGAGGAGCAAATATATTGTGAGGGAAAATGATTTGACTTTGGGTGATGGGCACACAACACAATCAACAGTTCAAATGCTATAGAGATGTTCACCTGAAAACTATTGATCAATGTCACCCTATTAAATTTAATTTCTAAATAAATAAATTAATAAACAACTTTTGATGAAAGTATGGAGAAATGGGAACTCTCATGCAGGATTGTTGGGAATGCAGATTCGTGAAGTCATTATAGAAAACAGTATGGAGGGTCCTAAACAAATTAAAAATGGAAATATTTTATGACACATTTATACTATTTCTGGGGATTTAACTGAAGAAACCCAAAACACCCATTTGAAAGAATATATTCACCCCTATGTTCATTGCATCATTATTTATAATAGCTAAGATATGGAAGCAACCCAAGTGTTCATCAGTAGATGAGTGGATAAAAAAAGCTGTGGTACATTTTCACGGTGGAATATTAGTTAGCAATAAAAAGAATGAAGTATTACCATTTATGACAGCATGGGTATATTTAGACAATATTATGCCAGATTAAATGAAGTAATTTACTCAAATAAAAATACCATAGATTTCCTTATATATGATATCTAAAGAACAAAGTGAAGAAACAAAATACAAACAGACTCATAGATACAGAGAACAGACTAATGGTTTCTATAGGGAAGGAAGTTTACGGACTGGATGGAAAAGGTCAAGGGATTAGGAAATACATTTTGGTAGTTAGAAAACATTCATGAGAATGTAAAGTACAGCATAAGAAATAGAGTCAATAATATTGTAATAACTATGTATGATGCCAGGTGGGTACTGGAAATACTGGGTAGAATACTTTGTAAAATATATATTTGTCTAACCATGATGCTGTACACCTGAAAATAATAGAAAATAACATTGAATGTAATCTGTAATTGAAAAATATGATTTAAAAAATCCTAGTACTATGTTTGGCTCACAAGAGAGGCCAAGTAAATGTTAATATGCAATGACATTTGTCATACTTGGTTTTGCACTTATTTCTGGATAAATAATAAAATATATCTGAGTTTTAGGTCACCTTGGTTTAGGCCAAAAAGCACTCTGGTACAAGGTATGAACCATAACTAGAAAATGATCTGAGTTCCAATTTTTTTTTTCCGAAGCTGGAAAAAGGGAGGCAGTCAGACAGACTCCTGCATGCGCCCGACCAGGATCCACCCGGCATGCCCACCAGGGGGCGATGCTCTGCCCCTCTGGAGCATTGCTCTGTTGCATCCAGAGCCATCCTAGTGCCTTAGGCAGAGGCCACAGAGCCATCCTTAGCGCCCGGGCCATCTTTGCTCCAATGGAGCCTCGGCTGCAGGAGGGGAAGAGAGAGACAGAGAGGAAGGAGAGGGAGAGGGATGGAGAAGCAGATGGGCGCTTCTCCTGTGTGCCCTGGCTGGGAATTGAACCCGGGACTCCTGCACGCCAGGCCGACGCTCTACCACTGAGCCAACCAGCCAGGGCCTTGGGTTCCAAATTTTAAAAAAGGCAATTTCATTTTTCCCCCACTGTATCTTTCCTCATTCACAGGATGATTACCTTTCAAAAGTGGAATTTGGAAATCCTCTAAGAGCCTGATTCCACTGGCCGTACTACCATGTTTTGGCAAACTGTGGTCTAGTAGCCAATATTTTCCTTTGGATATAGAGTCCTGAAAGAAGTCAAGTATTCCTAACTTGCTGTACTTTACATTCGCATGAATGTTTTCTAACTACCAAAATATATTTCCTAATCCCTTCAAATAACTTAACCTTATTTCACCAATCAATGTAATGAACTAGGCTTGAGGATTGAAGCAGCACCATTACCGTAAGGGTGTGCAGTTCTAATATATTCATAGCACTGAAATTTAACTCACTGCAATTGGATACAGGGCCTATACTCTAGGAGTTGACACTCATCAGCTGAATGGCACCTGTAGCACCATGTTTTCCGTGCAGCCATTACAGTCCTTGGTTTGCAGCAGAGAAAAAGCTGTTAGCAAATTTTATTTATACTCATAGAATCCTGTATTATGGTAGAAATATTACTGGCCTAGGAGACTTATCTTCTTCTATGGTAAGGGAAAGTTATAATAGTATCTACCTCAAAGTACTACCGAGGTGCTTCATTTATGTGGCATATTTAAACTCCTAACACAAGCCTCATTCGTGGTAGGTGCCTATTACATGGTACTGATTTTTTCCCCTTTAGGGGCCTTCAACTCATTGTTCTTCAGGCAACTCACTACCTCCCTAGAACTCATTCTTGGAATGCAAGGGTGGACTAGAATGATTTTTAACAGTTGCTTCAAGCCCAGCAATATAGGAGGCCTTTGACAAAGGGAATGAGAGGAGGGAGAGAGGGAGGAAAGAAGGAAGGTAAGGGAAAGGAAACTTTTGCTGACCTGGTTACTACTGACTCTTCTACATAAAATAACCTACTATAATCAGTGTTTTCTGTGCTTAGTTTACGTATTTTGGGCTAAATGAAGGAAGAGGAAAGCCAAGCTGCAGCTAAATTTTTGGGGTTTCCCCCTGCTATCATACAGCCATTGCTCTTCAATTTCTCTTTTTTCTGTGCCACAGACCATCCTGCTCAGCTAAAAGAATCTTCCCTAGCATCCCAGTCTATCCTATAAACTAAAGAAAGCACAGCAGTAAATGAGAGAAAAACAACCAGGGACTTGGAGACAGAAAGAGGAGGAGTAAAGGGATGCTTGAGCTCCTGCTGGGGCAAGGCCACAAGCATGAGAAGCTTTCTGTCTGTCTCTGTGGGTGGCTCTTTGTGCTTATGGATCTCTCTGTTCTACTTGTACATTCATTCAGTCAGTCAAATTTTAACGAGGGCCTACTATGTGCCAGGCCTATGTTAGTATAAAACAGGCAAAGTATTGAATAAAGTTATTGAATGAACCTCCATGTCTTTCTTTGAGCAGCTGTGATCCTGAAGATCTGTGTGTGCTTGTGTGTGTGTTTCTATGTATCTGTGACAACTCCAGGTATGTACGATCATTTTTCTTGTTGTAACTTCAAAAGACTTTCTTTCAGTTGCTGTGATTCACTTCACAAAGAATGGGTCTTATCTCTTGATTTTTATAGCCTGCAAGATAAGGAGTTTGATCACTAGCAATTTAAAAAAACAATTGGTAAACCCATGGAGTTCTCTTGTATAGAAATTGTACTTATATTTACATTGTGAAAAATAACATGTTATTGGTTGCAATATGATCCTATGCATAATTACAGGAGTTGGGAGGCAGAAACATTACCTGAGCCCAAGTCTTTGCAGTATCATGCTAAAGGAGTGACAATTTTTACCATTGCTCATTTTCTCATGGGTGTTCTTGGGTTTTTGGTAAAGGTATATAAAGCATCTTCGTTAAAACAAAACAAAACAAAAAACAGTCAGTAGTCCTGATAGAGGAGATATTATAAGGACCTGAATTGTTCATCCTTATGAAAACCAAACAGTATAGCACTGAGTTAAATCCGCTTGATTTAATAGTTAGATTCTGTGTGATCAAATTGTTTTAGGGCTATTCTTTGTCTAATTCTCTCATCTGGCAGGATATATCTTCATGCCCTTTCTGCCTAGAAATACTTAAGGAGAGAAACTCTGGAAAATTATTAACAGTGCTGTTTACTCTTATATTTGTTCTCCCAGGGAAACAGAAGTACCTGTGCGCCAGCAGAAATGATTGCACCATCGATAAATTCCGAAGAAAAAATTGTCCATCTTGTCGCCTCCGGAAATGCTATGAAGCGGGGATGACTCTGGGAGGTATGATACTTTTATTCCTTTTTCTCCTCTTCCCTCCCTCCTTCATACTCTTTTTCTCTTTTTAAAGCTGATTTTCCCTCTTGATGCTTCCAAAGGGGCAGCTATGGTCTAGCAGGGGTCTCAAACTCGTGGCCCGCGGGCCGCATGTGGCCCGCCGAACAATGTTGTGCAGCCCGCAGACTAATCCACGAAGTTCAAAATATTTTAGATAAAATTAAGTAAGCCTAGGGGCCTACTTGTATTTGCCGAACGGCTGTGATCTTGCTCTGCAGCCCACATGCTGAGTTGAGTTTGAGACCCCTGGTCTAGAGGCTGACGACCCCTTCATATTCAACATAGCCGTGAGCCAGCTGGTGCCTTTCTTTACCTTAACCATGCCACAGCTCACTGTTTGGCTGAGCATAGAAGCAGGAGGTGTGAAGCAGGTATCAGGACACATACAAGGGTGAGTGAGTGTGGATGTGACTATGAAGGGATCCTCAGGGACAGACATAATGCTACTGGACTTATGTTGTTAAATGGTGACTAGGCTGAGAAAACTAAGGGACATCGAACAATGAGAGGTACAGGATGACCCAGGCACAGGCTAGCCTTAAACACCGAATGATTTCTGTCAGTTAACTGCTGCTGACATTGTAAGGCTGGCCACCTGGAAAGAGAAGCTGCTTTTCTTTGGAGCCCATGACTAGGCTGCCAAGTAGAGCCAATTTCCTATCCTACATTTCCTAGAGATCAGCAGGCCTTTCAATCATTTCCTTTTCTTTGCAAATCTATTGATCATTTCCAAAAGCATTTTTGGGGGGTAGCACTGTAGCATAACAAAGGGAAGATACAGTTCTTTCAAGGGTGACCCCCCATCATAAGGTTCTCTGTTCCCTAGTCTGTGTCTATCTTGAACAGTATCACCATTCCAGAGAGGCTTAGGTGACACTTATATCCCCCCACAACAAATTCCTCATTTCTTCATGTTTACATATGCTTAATGCCACAGTCCTCTCTGTTGCCTGCCACTTTCAGAAAGATGCACATTTCATAAGAAAAGCAAGCTCATTAGTCTATTTTTCAAAATAGAACTTGAGGCAAAACAAGCCTGTTTCTGATTGTTAAAACTGTAGGTTCATACCTAATTACTCATTATCAACCTGGAAAACTGCCCTCTAAATGCCTAGAAGCCTGCCCTCTCCCTTACCCTTTTCAGGGCTAATTTAAAGCACTTGTCCATCTCGGGCTTTTTGCAGCATGCTCAATACTTTACCTGCCTGTGTGTTTATTTATAAAAACCAACTTGTTTTATAATCATGTGTGGGTCTTCATGTGGATAACTATATCTTTCCCTCCTTATCTGCCAGTAATTGTCTTTAAACAGACCAAAGTACTACAAATAAATTGACCCTGACTCAATTTGAGATGATTTTAACAGAAGCATCTCAAGTAGTGTCTCGTGTTCTCAAACGTTGCAGGCAGATGCTCTGTGAGTGGTTTTCCAAGCAGCCACATCAAATGAAACTCCCATATCTAAAAAAAAATCAACCTTGTTCTTTCTTTGGCTTACTCCAGATAAATCAAATTTGTAGTGAGGAGGAAAAAATAAGACAGGAACAGGTGAGTGTAAAAGAAAAGCTAAGGGACTCACTAAAGGAAGTTTGTTTAGTTTTGGATTTTTTTTCAAGTGAATGTTACTACACCATGTAAGATTTCTTATACACCTAATTCTCAATTATTTAGCTGTCTGTGAATTATGTGTAAAATATGGTAGTCATAGGTCAAGAAACCCTTGGTTTTCCATCTGCTGATATGAATTGTATGTCCACTTTGATGGGCATATATAAAGTCTAATGGCAATCAAAGTCCTTGTACATGTGGGTCCAAATCATTTTTTAATTAAATTTTTATTCATTTTAGAGAGGAGAGAGAGAGAGAAGGGGGGGAGTGGAAAGCGTCAACTCCCATATGTGCGAAATCAGCATTCCAAGTCAACACTTTATCCACTGCGCCACCACAGCTCAGGCAGGTTCAAATCTTAAAATTAGTTTCATGTCTCAGCCAGAACCCTCCATTATAAAGCAGTCTATGATATGATTACAGTAAACCCCTTTGAAAAAGAGTCTACGTATAAGATATAATTTAGTAAAATTATAGTATTCCTCATAGCAGCAAACATAAATCTATAAATTTTTGTTGAGAGTGGTATGGTACATATACAAATTGACTTATTATATACATTTACAGAGTTGATCATACTCAACTTTGAATGGGCTTGGTCAACATAATGAAAGAAAGGTGAGAATGCTGTGGTTGACTTTGTCTCCATTCCATTTCTATAATATATACTGTGTGTCTGCTATGTATAAGACACCATGCTAGACAATAGAGCTTCAGGCTGGCAAATTTCAAAAAAAAAATGTCTACATATTCAAGGATTCCTGATGTCATGTAAAGAGCCTTTTCTTTTCTTTCTTTTTTTTTTTTTTTTTTTTTGTATTTTTCTGAAGCTGGAAACGGGGAGGCAGTCAGACAGACTCCCGCATGCGCCCGACCGGGATCCACCCGGCACACCCACCAGGGGGCGATGCTCTGCCCATCCAGGGCGTCGCTCTGTCGTGACCAGAGCCACTCTAGCACCTGAGGCAGAGGCCAAGGAGCCATCCCCAGCACCCGGGCCATCTTTCGCTCCAATGGAGCCTCACTGCGGGAGGGGAAGAGAGAGACAGAGAGGAAGGAGAGAGGGAGGGGTGGAGAAGCAGATGGGCGCTCCTCCTGTGTGGCCTGGCCGGGAATCAAACCCGGGACTCCTGCACGCCAGGCCGATGCTCTACCACTGAGCCAACCGGCCAGGGCCTAAATAGCCTTTTCTTTGGAGTCAGGCAGACCTAGATTAAAGGCCTACTGCCATTATTTATTGTCCCCTGTCTAAGCCTCACTCTCACAGACCTATAATGGTAATCAGATGACATAAATGTGAACATCCTTGGTAAATGACAAAATACTAGACAAATGTGAGGGTTTATTATGACAGTGAGGTTACTAATAATTTATCTGATAAGGATGGTCATAGAACTTTCCAGTTGACTTTTTTCTTTCTTTTTTTTTTTTTTCATTTTTCTGAAGCTGGAAACAGGGAGAGACAGTCAGACAGACTCCCGCATGCGCCCGACCGGGATCCACCCGGCACGCCCACCAGGGGCGACACTCTGCCCACCAGGGGGCGATGCTCTGCCCATCCTGGGCGTCGCCATGTTGCGACCAGAGCCACTCTAGCGCCTGAGGCAGAGGCCACAGAGCCATCGCCAGCGCCCGGGCCATCTTTGCTCCAATGGAGCCTTGGCTGCGGGAGGGGAAGAGAGAGACAGAGAGGAAAGCGCAGCGGAGGGGTGGAGAAGCAAATGGGCGCTTCTCCTGTGTGCCCTGGCCGGGAATCGAACCCGGGTCCTCCGCGCGCTAGGCCGACGCTCTACCGCTGAGCCAACCGGCCAGGGCCCAGTTGACTTTTATTCTGAGTTACTTGTCATGCCCCATGGTATGTAACAGCTCCAACAAGCATAGCATCACCAGAAGTCACTCTTGATTATCTCAATACAAAAGTACCACCAAGATTTTTTGGAGATGATTCTAGTAATTAAGAAAATCATATATATTATGTTCAAGTACCATGTCTGTAAGAACCTTCTTAGACACTATTATTTGAAAAACAAACCTTTCCATTTTGCTAAACTTTTGCATATAGTCTTTGCTTCCCTGCTGTAAACACTTGCTAAATTCGTTAATAACTTCCACTCCTCAACCTCTCCAACATTTGTTATTACTTATCTTATTGATAATGCCAATCTAACAGGTGTGAGATGGTTTCTTGTACTTTTGATTTGCATTTCTCAAATAGCTAGTGAAGATGAGTATCTTTTATGTATCTGTTGGCCATTTGTATGTTTTCTAAGGAGAAGTATCTGTTTAGGTCCTCTCCCCATTTTTTAAATTGGATTGTTTGCTTGTTTGTTGCTGAACTTTGTGAATTCTTTATGTATTTTTATATTAACGCCTTGTTGGAGCTGTTGTTTGTGAATATCATCTCCCATTTGATTAGCTATCTTCTTATTTTGTTGTTGATTCTTTTGCTTTGCAGAAGCTTCTCAGTTTTATATAGTCCCATTCATTTATTTTTACATTTATTCTCTTGCCTTTGGGCACACAACACAATGAATAGTTCACATGCTGTGGAAACGTGCACCTGAAACCTGTGTGTTCCTATGGACCAGTGTCACCCCATTAAATTTAATTTCTAAATAAAATAAGTTTTTGTTTTTTGTTTTTTCATTTTTCCGAAGCTGGAAATGGGGAGGCAGTCAGACAGACTCCCGCATGTGCCCGACCGGGATCCACCCGGCATGCCCACCAGGGGGCAATGTTCTGCCCCTCTAGGGTGTCGCTCTGTTGCATCCAGAGCCATTCTAGTGCCTGAAGCAGAGGCCACAGAGCCATCCCCAGCACCCGGGCCATCTTTGTTCCAATGGAGCCTCGGCTGCGGGAGGGGAAGAGAGAGACAGAGAAGAAGGAGAGGGGGAGGGGTAGAGAAGCAGATGGGTGCCTCTCCTGTGTGCTCTGGCTGGGAATCGAACCCGGGACTCCTGCACGCCAGGCCGATGCTCTACCGCTGAGCCAACCAGCCAGGGCCTAAAAGTAAGTTTATTGTTAACTTTCAAATTCAGTGTATACCACACCTTAACTCAAACAATGGAGAAAAAAAGAAAGCATCAGTACAGAGTGGCCCTTCTGGATACTTTAGCAATAGACTTCCTTTTTCATAAGATTTGGGTTTAGCATAGGCATTTTGATCACCTTGAAAGAAAATTCTTTTTTTTTTTTTTTTTTTTTTTTTTTTTTTTTTTTTTTTTTTTTTTACAGAGACAGAGAGAGAGTCAGAGAGAGGGATAGACAGGGACAGACAGACAGGAACAGAGAGATGAGAAGCATCAATCATTAGTTTTTCATTGCACGTTGCAACACCTTAGTTGTTCATTGATTGCTTTCTCATATGTGCCTTGACCGTGGGCCTTCAGCAGACCGAGTAACCCCTTGCTGGAGCCAGCGACGTTGGGTTCAAGCTGGTGGGCTTTTGCTCAAACCAGATGAGCCCGCGCTCAAGCTGGCGACCTCAGGGTCTCGAACCTGGGTCCTCCGCATCACAGTCCGATGCTCTATCCACTGTGCCACCTCCTGGTCAGGTGAAAGAAAATTCTTATAATTTTCTTTTATTCTTCCCATTACTCAGCTCTGAATTGTATAATATATTCCAAAATGGCAACTAGGAATGTGTCCTTGGACAAGTCTTTTCTTTCTCCTGTGGTTTGTCTCCCATTATAAAATTGACATAGTGGGCTTCACCAAGAACCTTTCTGGTACTACCATTTTATGATTTTATGTCTGAAGTCACAGAGACAGGACTATATGTTTAACAGCTCTCTTTTTGGATTGTCTATCCACTGTTTTCAGAAGTATAGGTAATCTAGACTAGAGTGCTTCAACTTGCATAGTAATTTTAGTTATCTCATGTCACACCAAAATAAGATATATTATGAGTCTAAAAGTAGACTGGATAGGTAAATCATTGATGGAGTGGACAGCAGGAGGCCAGTATCTTAGAGAAGCTGGCACTTTGCAACAGACGGCTGCTTGATCTTCAGGCCTCAAGATCTCTAATCTGATTTTATTCTATAGTGTTACATCTACTGTTTGGTTGTGAGATCTCTTCAACTCAGAAATCCTTTATGCACATAACCTTTTCCTTCCTGCTCCCAAGCCTATATCGACCTATTCATTGCTTTATTTGTAGCACCTCTTGGTGTTTATGAAAGGAACCTAAAGGTGACTGGATTGTCAAGGTGGTTCCCTTAAACACTACTTCCTGTCTTTCAGCTGCCTATCCATGTCAAAGATAGGCCTTTCTTGTCCATGGTTCATTTCTGGCTGCTTTTGAAAAAAATTATATATTGTTAAATCCTTCAAAAATCTAACCCCCTTGCCTACTTTTCATTTAAGAAAATAGTTATAAATGTTAATGTCTAGAAAAGGACCTTCTCACCAGGGCATTAGCTGTGGTTTTTTTTTTCCCCAGCCCATAGTTAGAATAAATGCAGAGCCATCTCTCACTTTTCTCTGCAATTCCCAAGGATGTGCTCTGAGTTTCCAAAATAGAGTGAGAAAGAAAGAATTGCTCTTACTTCACTTCTTTTCCCTTGACTCTTCCCTCCTTTTCACTTCCCTTTCTGTTCCTCCCCAGACGTGTGTGTGTGTGTGTGTGTGTGTGTGTGTGTGTGTGTTCTGCAACTCCTCAGTTCTCAGCCTTAAATAAGTGGAATTGGTCCTTGCTGCTCCCTCCTTTCCTGGACCAAGGAAGATGGTAGACCCTTAAGGCTTTCATAGAAGCAACCTAACCACACAATAGGAAAAGAAACACAGAGCCCTAGAGCCTGTGAGAATTTGAGGTATGCACCATTTTCTTCAGATGTTAGTCTATAGTGTTTGAGAATTGTTTTTTCTACTAGGACACTGAGACTTAATTCCACATCTGAGACTTAAACCTGATAACAGATCCGCAAGTTTTAACAGCCTCTATAATTCTACTTTGGAAGATGGCTCAGAGAACCCTTGGCCATGATCTCATTGCTGTGGATGTTTTGCTTTCCAGCATGGAAGACAATCTTGGCGCCAGCCACTTCATCACTCTCCATGTTCAGAAGCAGCCTAGTATTGAGATTTCTGGATCACTTGTCCTGTGTGCAAGACGATGATTCAGTGTTGAATGGCTTTTCAGGAGACAGGTTTCACAGCATTTATTCACCCATCTATTTATCCATCCATTTTTTTAACCAGCCAACTAAATAATCCTTCCACCTTTCCATTTATTCACTCATCTGTTTATCTACTTAAAATATTTATTGAGTTCCAACTATGTGCCAGACACAATGGTAGGCATTCTGAAGATGAAGAAATGAATAATGCTATGATGCCTGCCTTCAAAACATTAAATAAGGGGAGAAATACAGTAATAATGAATATGCCTTAATATTAAAGGTTAAATAGGAATGACTAAAAAAATGTTGAGTGAAATAGACAGGAAACAGCACTCAAGGGAAAGGACTTGGTTTGAATAAAGGTGAAGGAGATATAAAATTCATTAAGGGTTTGAGGAATAGCAAGTGCTTTAATGTGATTAGAGCTTGGGAAATGAGGAAGACCAGCTAAAACTGCATTGAAAATAGATGTGGTTATTATGCTAAAAGGTTTGGACTTCAGACATTTGAAGATCTATGATGTGAGATAGACATGTTTAAATATGATTTTGTTTATTTGATTGTTTGCTTGTTTTTATTTTTTTATTTAGAAATCAAATTTAATAGGGTGACATTGGTCCATAGAAAAATATAGGTTTCAGGTGTACATTTCTATAGCATGTGAACTATTTATTGCCTTGTGTGCCCATCACCCAAAGTAAAAAATGTTCTATTACTGTATACAAGTGGTCCCTTGTCTATCGCAGGGGTTAGGTTCCAAAACCCCCTGCGATAGGTGAAAATCCACAAAGTAGCAACCTTATATTTATTTTATTATTTATTTATATTTTAAGGTTTTATAAACCCTCCCCACACTCCTATAAACCTTTCCTACACTGTTATTAACCTTTTCACACACTTATTTTGCTTACTTTACTGCAAAAATAATTAAAATAATAAGTATATAAAGATACCTGTATATCACAAAATCCCATGATATAGCGAAAAATCAGTGATGCAAAATTAGGTATATACAATTTAAAAATCCATGACATAGTGAGACCACAAAAAAGTGAACCGTGCTATGGTGAGGGACAATTTTATTCATTTCTCTTTACTTTCCTTCTCCTCAGCCCCTCTCTCTAGTAATTGCTTCACTTTTATCTATGTCCATAAGTCTCAGTTTTATATCTCACCTATGTGTGAAATCATATAGTTCTTAGTTTTTTCTGATTTACTTATTTCACTCAGTATAATGTTCTCAAGATCCATCCATGTTGTCATAAATGTCACTATGTTATAATTTCTTATGGCTGAGTAGAATTCCATAGTATATATGTACCACATCTTCTTTATTCAATCCTCTATTGAAGGACACTTTGGTTGTTTCCATGTCTTAGTGGAACCCTCATTCGCTGCTGGTGGGAATGTAAACTGGTATAGCAACTATGAAAAATAGTATGGTTGTTCCTCAAAAAACTAAGAACAGAGTTACCATATGACCCAGCAATCCCTCTATCCTACTACTTGGTAGCTACCCAAAAAAACTCAAAAATGTTTGTTTTTAAAGATAATTAGTAATAGCATTAATACTGTATAGCTGAATGCTTAAATTTTAGAAAAAGAGGTAGTAGGCCATGTAGAAAAAGAGAGAGAAATTTGTATCATTAAATTTTTCTAAACACCTAATATTGCAGCCTTGGTTCATTGGATTAGGTTCCCATCATTTCTGTTGACACCTGAGGGAAAGGAAGGTTAGAGGAAGCAGAAGAGGATAAAGGGGATAAATGGTGATAAAAGGAGAATTGATTTAGGGTGATGAACACACAGTACAGACGATGTATTATAGAATTATACACCTGAAACCTATATAATTTTATTAACCAATGTCATCCCAATAGATTCAATTTAAAAAAAATGCCTTCATGATCAAGAGCAAACCACTCTCACCATGTCCCAAAGAGTATACATAAGAGGCTACTAAAACCACTAAAGTAAATCATGTTGGGTCTGTAGTATTATACACACAGGATAGAATGTAATCTAGATCAAAACAGTGTTATTGCCCAAGTCATCTCATAAGCACCCAAGGATCATACTAGACAAATTATTTCTGAGAAATGAAATGACTTCCAGCATCATACACAGTGTTCACTAAATAATTTGGATATCTAAACATTCTCACTAAAGTGTAACAGTTCTTTTGTGCACTCTCTGACCAAAATTCTGATATCTACCCAGAACCTCGTCATGGAGCTACCAGATACCCTCATTGCTAAAGTAGGAGGCCTAGAAATTGCAAATTTGTAGAATTTGGATACCACTGCCTACCCAACTGATTGAATCCCCACTACCTACAAGGCAGCAGGTAGCAGAGTATCATAAAAATGAATAACATGGAACTCAGTTACTAGAATTTTCTCCCTTCTCCTTTGACTCTCAAGATTAGAGACCTAAAAGTTTTCAGGTTGAAGATGCATGTAGTAAATATCAATTCTGAGAAGTGCTACTCCCCCTACTCAATTCTCAGATGAGGCATGAGCAGGATTGTGCCACAAACTTGGAAATTAACACAAACAATATAAGACTCAGTACGTACAACCTGTTTTTTCCCACTTTTTATTGAAATAATTACATATGAAATTGTTTTAAAAGTGTATAACAATGATTTTATATATCATATAAAAATAGGGTTAGTTAACATATATAACCATGCATAGTTACAAAGTTTTTTTCCTTGTGATGAGAACTTCCACTTTTAGCAACTTTTAAATAGACAATACAGGATTTTTAACTATAGTCACAGGCTGTATATAACACCCCCAAATTTAATTATTTTATAACTATTCAGTTTGTACCTTTTGATTAGCTTCACCCATTTTCTCCACCCTCTAATGCCCACCTCTGGTAGCTATAAATCTTTTCTCTGTTTCTATGAGTTAATTTTTTTTTTAGATTCTACATATAAGTGAGGTAATATAGTATTTGTCTTTCTTTGTCTGATTTATTTCACTTAGCATGATGCCCTAAAGGTCCATTGTTGTTGTTGCAAATGCAAGATGTCTTCCTTATGGATGAATAATATTCCAGTGTGTGTGTGTGTGTGTGTGTGTGTGTGTGTGTGTGTGTCTATCTGTATATACCACATTTTTTATCTATTCTTCTGTTGTTGGACATTTAAAACCTCTGGTATTTTGTTTTGTAATTTTGGTTTTAAGAAGTACTGTGGTATAGTGAAGTTAGTGTGATAGACTTGAGTATAGATACTTTTTTTTCTAGTCCTGGCTCTGTTGCTTACTAGCTTGATGAATTTGGGCAAATCATTAAATCTCTGAGACTCAGTTTCTCCAACCATACTATCAGAATAATAAAATCTTCCTTGTATGACAGTCAATTTGGAAATAAACTGGTATATACAGGTATATAATAAAGATCACTGTGCCCTCAAACCCTTTTCTGGATGAGAATTAGTCTGTGTGCTCCCAGTCACCACTGGGACTTGTCCTCTTTCTGCTATTGTAGTATGGCTTTTGATACTGGTTCTTTGTCCTGCAGTCTCAGAATCACCCTTTAATCTACCCTAGATCACCATCCTCCCATTGATTACATACATTTCTGGTTACACATTGTAGGTAAAAAGGTATACTTCTCTCTAATTAACTGAACTTGTAAACGGAGAGACAGAGATTGTATCTCTTAATTCCTTCAAAATAAATTATCTGGGGCAGCAAATATATGTTGTCGCCTATCTTTGCTAGTATGCTTTTAGAGAACTGTGGTTATAGGTAACTAATTTTTTCTAATCTTCAAAACTGATGATGCCTCATATTGTGTACTTGAGTAAGTGTCTCACTTGTAAAATTTCCACTTAAAATCCTTGAATTTTTAAAGTGTAATTGCAGCAGAAATATTTTATTGTTGTTTACTTTTGCTGTGAGCACTTCAAAATCCCTCAATTGCTTTTGAAAGGATAAAATGATGTCATAGGAAATATTTTTTCAAAAGTAGTAGGCAGAAAGCTGAAAGTACACAGCACACAATAAGTCATATGAACAAAGGTAAGTATTTTCCAAGTGTAACAATTCAGGGGGAAAAGTTTTATTTGAACTGTTTGAAAACATTTTACTTTGATTTAAGAAGTATGTTGTTATAAATTGTAGGATATATTCTTTTTCTTTTGAAAGAGAGGGGAGAGACAGACAGGGACCCACAGACAGGAAGGGAGAGAGATGAGAAGCATCAACTCTTCGTTGTGGCACCTTAGTTTTCATTGATTGCTTTCTCACATGTGCCTTGACAGTGTGGGGGGCTCCAGCTGAGCCAGTGACCCCTTACT
This sequence comes from Saccopteryx leptura, assembly GCF_036850995.1. NCBI lineage: Eukaryota > Metazoa > Chordata > Mammalia > Chiroptera > Emballonuridae > Saccopteryx > Saccopteryx leptura. The sequence continues at coordinate 68,844,344 of NC_089516.1, read as the reverse complement.
CAAGACAGCAACATTGGGCTTCAAGCCAGCGACCTCTGAGCTCAAGCCAGTGACCATAGGGTCATGTTTATGACAGGATCCCACTCTCAAGCCAGCAACCCCGTGCTCAAGCTGGGGAGCCCATGCTCAAGCTGGTGACCTTGGGGTTTCAAACTTGGGTCCCCAGCATCCGAGGCCAATACTCTTTCCACTGCACCACCACCTGGTCACACTAGGATATGTTCCTTAAGATGACAAAGGTATTTAAAACATTTTCCATTTCTATTATACTGAACTTATACATAGACAGTTTACCTGAGCAAGATACTTTTTAGAGACTTTTGCCCATTCTATAGGATTATGCTTGTATGAAGTAGAAGTAAGGGAGAAAGTACACAGCCACCCAAAGACCTGTAGAACCTTCAGATTGATTATTATTGATATATTTCCATGATGAAATATATCTAGTAAGTAAATTGGAAATGGTGTTGCTACCCTGGATCACCGCTTTCGGATCCAGGTTCCACTCTCATTAATCCAGTTAATCTTTGCTACACTTTGGAGATCTCTTAAGCTAGGCATAGAAATGTTTCTCTTTTTCTTGTTTAATACCTGCATTGGCCCAATGGTTCTGTGGCTGAAGTGAAAATTGACTACTGAGGGACATTTCAGCCTTAGCAGTCAGCAATTAAAAAAATGTAAGCAACAGTCCTAAAGAAACCACCTGCAGAAAACTTGGCCTGGCATTTGGACCTAAGAAGAAAATCTGGATGTTAGCCAAGACAAAAGGTTACCAGCCCTGGCCCACACAGTGCAATGTGTCATGCTGGCCACAATAAAACTGAAAGAGACTGAGGACTCTCCCCAGGGTGGAAAATGAAGCATGGAAGCTTTGATTAGTGAGCTGTTAGGCACACAGACATTGATTTTAAAGCATTCTGATCTCCAAGCTGAGTAATAACGCTTGCAATATTATGGGATTCTTCGGCTGCTGCAAGAAATTCAGAAGACTGAATAGGGAGTCTTTGTTGGGCTCTGAGTGTCTATAGTGAGACTGTTAAATTCCACCTCCCTTTTCTTCCTCTATATCCTCCCTCACCCCACCCCCTGCCTAATTCTTACCCACTGTGTGCAGAGAGGCAAACACAAATATATATATATATATATATATATATATATATATATATATATATATATATATATATTCGTTAGTATATTTGTCAATAAAGGATAAACGAAAGAGAAAAAGACAAGTGCAAGTAAAAATTTTTCATACCGCACCTCACCTCTGTCTTATAGGTAGGTAGGAAAAGAAATCAAGAAACCTCCCAATCCAATATGGCAGCAACTTGTTCTCCCCAATTTTGTATGCTGCCTCCGTTCAGAGGACCTGACTCAAACATCTGATTGTCAGGCCTGAAAGGGGCAAGCCCATCTTTAAGTTGCTATTCAACAGTGTTTCTTTATCATATTAGAAAAATTCCAGGTTGACAACTACAAACATCTCAAATGACCAGATGCTGAAGAAAGGCTGACCTGCTTCATTCAAAATGAGAGTTATAAAGATCTAGTAAATAGCCTAGAAACACCTGGAATCTGAACCTTACGGGCTTAAGCTCTTGCCCCTCCACACAGACTCTGACGTTGGGTGTGAGGGCTCCTTTCTTAGTTGACGACTCTAGCCCTGTGGTAGTCAACCTGGTCCCTACCGCCCACTAGTGGGCATTCCAGCTTTCATGGTGGGCGGTAGCAGAGCAACCAAAGTATAAATAAAAAGATAGACTTAACTATAGTAACTTGTTTTATAAAGATTTATTCTGCCAAACTTAGCGAAAATCTGACATAAAGTACTTGATAACTAATTATTATTATATGCTTTAACTTGCTGTAACTCTGTTTTATAAATTTTATAAAGTAAAGTTACTTCCCTACATTATAAATCACCATTACTGTGGAACCAGTGGGCGGTTAGAAAATTTTACTACCAACAGAGATACAAAAGTGGGTGGTAGGTATAAAAAGGTTGACTACCCCTGCCTAGCCCATGAGACTAACACTGTTTCTGTACTTCACAAGGAGGTTGTAAGGACTAGCTCTAGAAGTAGCAGCAGTTGTCATTTATGTACTTGTATCATACTTGTTCTTTTCTGTACTAAAACTTGGTGTTAGCAGAGTGCTTTTTTTTTTCTTTTTTTTTTTTTTCTGAAGTTGGAAACGGGGAGGCAGTCAGACAGACTCCCGCATGCGCCTGACTGGGGTCCACCCGGCATGCCCACCAGGGGGTGATGCTCTGCCCCTCTGGGGTGTTGCTCTGTTGCGACCAGAGCCATTCTAGTGACTGAGGCAGAGGCCACAGAGCCATCCACAGTGCCCAGGCCAACTTTGCTCCAATGGAGCCTCGGCTGCGGGAAGGGAAGAGAGAGACAGAGAGGAAGGAGAGGGGGAGGGGTGGAGAAGCATATGGGCGCCTCTCCTGTGTGCTCTGGCCGGGAATCGAACCCGGGACTCCTGCATGCCAGGCTGACGCTCTACCACTGATCCAACCGGCCAGGGCCAGCAGAGTGCTTTTTGATTGTTCTTGATTATATGATGGCATCCAGACACTGATTCAGATGGATACAGGGAAACCGAGGCTTAGGTGCTTGGTCTCCACAGTGTGCTGTAGGGAAAGACTTTTTTTGATGGAGTTGAAGGAGCTACCTAGAATGAGAAGCCATTTTGCCTATCTGAGGCTCTTCAGGTCATTTTCGCTTAGTTATTTTGGTAATTCTTGAGTTTACCGTTGCCTCTACTCTGCTGGGCCACTGCCTAGGACCCATCACTGAGCTGACGGCAGTAGCTGGACCACAAAAACTAGGCAAATAAGAACTTCATTTCTACTTCTCCTGGAGGAGCTTCCCAAAGAACCCAGCCAGCTCCTCTTCAAACAAACCAGGAGACTAGAGCCAGACTCCCCCTCCCCCACTCCTAAAGTCAGGGTGATTCTGTTTTCAGAAACACACGTGCACTGGGATCTTTCATAAATAGGAAAGCAAGATCTAAGAGCCAGTGCCTACTTCTCTCCTTTCCTATTGAAGTTAAGATGATAGAAGAAAGTAGATCAGGCTTTATTTCTTTTTTTTAGCTGTAGAACCCCCCACACTCCTTCATTGCTCATTCATCATATGTGAAGCCTTGTTCTTCTGCCAAGCCAGCCTCAAACTTTGCACTGATATAAGAGGAGAGGCTCTTAGAATTTAAAATAACTTGCTATGCTGTCTCTGCCCCAGAACCTCTGTATTAAAATCAGTTTATTTCTGGTGGATTTGGAGTCTTTAAGGCCAGAGGTAGTCAGATAGAAGAGCCAGAAGCACTCTCTCTGGCTTGCCTGGGGCTTGCATTTTTCACCTTCTTCTTTCTCCAGTCTATACTCACACACAGACACATGCACACACACACACACACTCGCACTCACACACATTCACACATGCACACATACACACACACTCACATGCACACACAAACTGTCTCTGTCGCTTTTTATCTATCTATCTCTTCTCTCTTTCCTCTGTCTCAGAGACATTCTGGAGGAAAGCCAAGAAAAGACTTCAGGAAGGAGAAAAGTTCCCCCTATTTGGGGCAAATTTTTCATCTCCAAGCCAGCACAAGTTTCCCTGAGGTGGATTGAAAGGTTAATGTGTTTTTTGTAACTGCTTTCTATTTGTTTGAATGTCACATATTTCTGTTAGTGGATTTTCCTTTAATAAAACCATTAATACTGCAATAGTATTTTCTTATTTACAACAGACTGACAGAATTAATGCTGTTAACATGGGGCCTTTTTGTTTCTTTTTCTTTTCTCTTTCTTTTTTTTTTCTCTCATTTGCTTTCCAGGTCATCCTGACCTGCTAGGCTTAGACTGTTTCACATTTGTTTTTAATGTCAGCTTAAATGTAATTGTAAAAGCGTGTATGCTCGAAATTCATGCAGTTATTTTTCCAGGGGAAAAGCTTGGTATGTGAAAGCACTTCCAAGATTTCGGTCGTGACCTTATGCCCCTCACCCAGGATGGCATCAGGACAGTAAACCCCTTTCTCCTGGCTCAGTAGTCAGAGACTTGGAAATAGTTTGTGCCAGATCCTGTGCTTTGGCAGGGATACGCAGCATTGCATATCATTCTATTATTAATTTCATTTACTCCTTCATGAACTAAAAACTATTAGACTAAATAGTCCAACATAAACCTTGAAAGATAAAATTTGATATTCTTTTTCCTGCCTCTTCCTTTGACTCAGAAGTGAGACGAGGAAGAATGAGGATGTGAGGGGAAGACCCTGGAACTTTCTTGCCAGAGAGAATTCTACCTACACTTATTAGTGTATACTTACACTTGGATGTACCCCCCAACTAATGTTTCACTCCTGGCATGCCAAGGACTGGCTCTGTTCCTGGTCACTTGTCCCTGTCCTAGTTCTTCACCGCTCATCTCCAACTGACCCTTCCCCCACTAACATATTACTCAACCAGATGAAATGGAAGGAGTGCCGCCCAAGAAGTCAGGATAGCCGGTTCTAGTTCCTGCTCTTCTACTATCTAGCTGTGTGAACTTGGGCAAGACTTAGCATTGGCATTCAATCCACTTGTCTTTGTTTAAAGATTGGTTTGGATAGGCAATCCCGGATAGTCAAGATTTGGAGCCTTCAAACATTTTCTTGGCAATGGTAACCTATTCTTCAAACAAAATCTGACATTTTCAAATGTAGACAGAATAAAGCACTGCTGCTCTGGTTTGAAAGAAGGTGGAGTTATTGGAGCCACATGTTTGGGCCCACTTTATCTCTTCTCAAGAGCTCTTGAAGAAGCTTGTAGAACCCTTGGGACACTACTACTATACTAGTTTGATGTCTAGAGAGCCTCTCCACCCTAATTTTCTCCCCTAATTAATTTCAATCCCTGTGGAAATATTGTCATTGATTAGCTTTTCTGGAAAGAGGTTTACCTGCTACAAATACAGGGGATGAAGTGGAGCAACGTGAGACTTTGAAACTAGCAAGTGTAGAAGACATTATTTATTGACCTACATAATTTGCTCTGTGTTAAGTACCTAAAACACATTCTCTTAGGGAAAATTAAAACAACCCTGTGAGGTAAATCCTAGTATTATCATAGGATTGAAACCTGTCATTTTGGCCCTCAACTCTTGGCTTCAGACCAGTTGCCTGAGATGGAAGGTGGTACTTCTTATAGGTTGCTACCCTAGCCAGTTTTTCAGAATGTTTTCTGGCTAGAGACCTATTCTTGGAAAATGTCATAGCATACTTATTGGCATACATTTTTACAGAATTCAGACAACTTTAACTGGTATCATCTAATTTTCTTCTAATAATAGTTCTATGCAGTAGCCAGGTCAGATTGTCACTGTTGTATAGAAGAGAAAACTGAGGTTTATAAGAAAATAAAGGATATGTTCAAGGCCACAAATTCAATAAAATGCTGAATACCACCACCTTCTTTTTATTGTGAATAACATTTTCAAATTTCAATTTCATTGTTGTGTTTTCCTCCTTAAGTTCCATACATTTTTCACTGTGCTTTAGTCCTGGAAAGTCCTTCTGGTGATATAGAATCTCCCCTAGACTCAGATACCACCATAGTGTCTATATTCTTTGTTAAGAACCCTATTATCCCTACTTTTCAGATGACAAAATTGAGGTACAGAGAGGCTAAGACTTGCTCAAAATCTTACAGCTATTAAGCGATACAGCCAGGTTCACAAATAAGACAATTTGACTCCAGATTCTTTGCTTGTAACTACTATCCTTTACACATACATGAGGAAACTAAGAACAAGAGAAGCAAAGAGATGAGCTTGAGGTCATGCAGTGAGCTCTCTTTGATCCTGTGACCCTCTAAGCCTAAAGTTATACAGTGATATGCCCTGACTTTAATCTAAGTAGGAGGAAAGATGGCTGGCATGATTTAAACCAGAACCAGACTGCCTTTCCCCAGGCCAAAATTCACTTGCAAAATTCTGTTTGTTCAGCACAGTGTTTGTTTAGAAAATTGATATAGACTGCTCCCAGGCAGGGCTCCAGTCACTTCCACTGTCTCTAGCCCACTCTATTTATATTCACGAGGCTGTTTTACTCATTTACATATCTGCCCCACTAATGAAGGTATTTGAGTTCATGACCCTTAGATTTGAGCATTATAATATATAAATACCTTCACACACACATACTTATATACACTCACATAATTACAGCCTAGTGTGTTTTCACAAAGTATTTGCAGCCCGACACCAAACATACTTTTATGTTGACTTAGCATTTAGAACTAAACTTAAGATCTGAGTTCAGTATTATAGGAAACTATATCCAGAAACTACCCTGTTACTAGTTTTTTGTTTGTTTTTTTTCAGAATGTGTTAGTTTTCCCTTTCCTTCTCTGCTATATCGGGTTCCCTGTTAAGCCTGCTGTCCCTTTTTCCCCGTGCCTGAGCTAGGTCACCTGCAAGCCATTCATGTTCTATTCTTTAGAAATGGATGGAGAGAAGAAACCATTTTGAGGGCTCACTATCTGCCAAGCATTCTCTCTTATTTAGTTCTCCAAAATATTATAAGAACTAGGTGGGGACATTCTCATTTTACAAATTAGGAAAGTAGATCTCAGAGAAGCTAAGCAAAGAGTTAAATTTATTAAGCTAGTTAATTGAAAGAGCTGTTATCTGAACCCAAGATTATCTGACTCCAAAGCCTATATTCTTGCCCTACACCACACTTCTACAAGGAAAGTGTATTAGTTTTCTATTTCTGCATAATAACTTACCACAAATTTAGCAGTTTCAATAGTACCCATGTATTGACTCACAGTTCTCGAAGTCAGAAGTCTGACACAGCATGACTGGATTCCTTGCTCAGTATCTCACAAGGATGAAATCAAGCTATTGGCCAGGCTGCATTCTAATCTGGAGCTCAATGTCCTCTTCCAAACTCATAAGATTATATGGCAAGATTCAGTTTTTTGCAGTTGTAGAATTAAGGCTCCAGTTTTTTTTCTTGCTGTCAGCCAGAGGTTGCTTTTAGCTACTCAAGGCTCCCTGCATTCTTTGCCATGTGAATCTTCCACCTTCCAAGGCAACAACAGAGAACCTCCTTGATTTTAAATCCTCCCGAGTCCATGTCTTTCCTGAAAAAGCCCAGTTCATTTTAAAGGTTTATCTGGCTAGGTCAGGCCCATCAAGGGGAACCACACCTCAGCTTCAACTGAACTGTGGCCTTACTCACTTCTGCCCAATTTTTTCACAACAGCACATAGATGAGCATTTGACTAAATAATTTATAAAAAAGTGTCTACACAGCAAGGGTTGAGAATCTTGGGGACCATCTTAGAAATCTTCCTACCACTAAAAGTGATTCTTTTGGCTCCAGGTAAGGATTAGGAACATCCTTGATCTCAGGGAGAAGGATTCTAACTTTCTAAGACTTTGGAAACTTCACCTCACCTTGTCTCTCCCCACTTGGATTAGAAAGTTTTTATCTTGAGGTGGCAAGGAATGAGACTGCAATAGTGCCTAAAGGTCACAGTGGCTATAAAAGCTGCAGATTAATCACATCTACCTCTCTTTAGGGATGCCTCATGAGTCCTAATTTGAAAAATCTTTCTCTGGTGCTGTAGAGACAGCCTTCACAGGGGTCTAATGCCACCAGGCTAAAAACTGAGTTCCTCATAAGATCCAGGCATCATCATGTCACGTGCTCTAATTCCCTAATGAGCCAGCAGGGACAAGGAAGTACCTTGCCAGTGGCTCTTTCTCATCACTGCTCTGACTTGAGATTGAAAGATACAGAATAGGCCCTGGCTGTTTGGCTCAGTGGATGGAGCATTGGCTCAGCATGTGGACATCTGGGTTTCGATTCTCATTGAGGGCACAGATGAGAAGTGACCATCTACTTCATTCTCCTCCCTCTCCCCTTTCTCTCCCTCTTCCCCTCCTTCAGCCACTCGTTTCATTGTTCTCAGTGTCAGCCTCAGGTGCTCAGGATAGTTTGGTTGATTCGAGCATTGGCCCCAGATGGGGATTGCTGGGTGGATCCTGGTCGGGGAGCATGCAGGAGTCTGTCTCTCCATCTTACCTCCTCTCACTTTAAAAAAAAAGATGAAAGACAGAAGAGATTCAAAGCAACTCACACACCATTAGAACTATCCATATTTACTAGCTCCTCCCTCCTAACTTCACTACTCAATTTAAGTAAGCTAATGGGTCTCTGTCATAATACAGGAGCCGGCAGGCTTTTACGTCACATAAAACAGTTAGATCTGACTCTGGGGCTCAGGTGCAGGTGGCAGGAGGGTATGGCAGTGGCCTTCATGGAAGAAAACAAGACCTTGGGCATTGAATAACAGCTGAGGCTAGCAATCTTCATTGTTCAGCATTCAAAGTTGTCTAGCAAAATGCAGGCCTTTGCTAGAGAGAGAGAGCACAGAGAATCCCCTGGCAGAATGAATGGAATCTGCTTTCATTTATGTTTAGTACAGTCATCCTTTTTAGTCAGAGAGGCCAGAACACCTGGTGCAGTTTAAGCCACTATGGCCACAGGGACTACACATTTCCCAGGTACTAGAAGCAAGCAAGATTGTGGCTTCTCTTCTTTAAGCAGATGTTCTATATAAGTTTGGAGGAAGAGGATCTGAAAATAGTAACCAAGTTTGCGTTAGCACTCTAAGGAGAAGGAGACTTACTGCACGTAGATGGATTCTCCCCAGTCTATGCTCATATTGGTCTTGCTTGTAATCAGTTCATTTAGGTCCACAAGTCATCAGAGTCAGTGGTGGCATGGTCAAGATGATAGAACATGCCTCACTAACTGTACCACCACTAATTGCTCTGTGTGCCCCTTTAATTTTTAGAAAAATCCATGGATTTTTTTATGTATAATTCTTTGGATTTTCCTTCTATACCAATAGCATGAGTAGGACAAGACAAATGGGACAGCTTCCCTAAAGAAGTTTATATTCACAGCACTATTCTACAGAACTTTCTGTGATGATAAAAATGTTCTATATCTGTACTGTCTAATGTAGCAGTCACTATCCATATGTGGCTTTTGAGCACTTGAAATGTGGCTAGTGAGACTAAGAAATTGTACTTTTAATTTTCTCTAATTTTAATTAATTTAAATTTAAATAGCCACTTGTGGCTAGTGACTTGTGTTAGAGCAAATACAGAATAAGAAGCTCAGAGAAGCAGGTACTGACATAGAGTAGACATCAGTCAAAAATAGAGCTGATGTGGTACAGCAACCTCTCTCTCGTGGGGCTGCCGCCACCCCATCTTTGACTTGAAAGGTTAAGAATTAATGTCAGAAGTCCCAAATTTGTGATAAGGACTAAATTCAAGTTTGTAATACAGATGAGTTTCAAGAAAGTATTTAGATATTATATTAATGTCTTCTAGGGATGTAGGGGGTTGTGCATATGCACACACATGCAAGTACATGGCAGGGACAGGAAGACCATAAGACATTCACTGCAGTTTGTCAGTGTTTTCACCCTTCTCCAAAATACACACACACACACACACACACACACACACACACACACACACACACACTGCTGCCTGAGTAGATACTGAAGGTGTATTGAATCTGTGACCCCTGGATGAGATTATTTCTAAGGACCCTTTCTGTTTTGTCATGTTGTGAATATTTAGGCCGCTATAGTGCCCCAAACCTATTTCTACTTTGGACATATGATTAGAATATTCTCATAACCTCCTGCCTCTGCTCTCCTGGATTTGATGCTAGTAACTGAATTCTGGAGTAAAAAGTGAGGATGGGAGGCAAGAATATTATAACCCCAGCCTCCTCTCCTTCTTCAACTTTGTTATTAATGCTAAGATAAGGTTCAGGACTTGAGACAACTTGGGGTGGCAGCATGATAGTAAAAAGAACATGGGCTTTGGAGTCAGCAGACCAGGTTAAAATTATTAGGTTCAAATTTTTCCTAGCTGTGTTATTCTCAGTTTACTTACTTGCAAAAAAGGTTTTGGAAATATTCCTAACTTTCAAATATTATTGTGAAATTAAACGATGTAATGTGTTCATGAAGTGAGGCACATAGAAGGCCCTCAAAAACAATAGTTCTCTTTATTTCTCTTTCTTACCTCAGGCACAGAGCTAATTATATTTCTGCCCTCTTCCAGGCTTGAAGGGGACAAAATGGCCTGACAACTCCTGATCTCAAGTCAGAAACTGCCAATAAAATGGAAGAGGGTGGTATACCTCTAGAGTCTGTGCTAGTGGAGCAGATCCAGTAGGAACTACCAGTCTATGGAGCTGCCTACAAGAACTCAAGTCAGGAACAGGTTCACTAGATGACTATATTTTAGGGCCAGAGCTCTATCTAGCTCTAGGAGAAGATGGGCTTTGCCTGGACCATACCTTCCAGCCTATTCTCTTTTTGGAAAGTGGGAATTGACAATGAGTGTTCATACCTCCTTATTATATTGATTGTGCCCAGCTTTGCAGAAATGATTGTTAAACAAGGTCATCTTAAACTTTGGATTGATTTTCCACACTGCCTTGTGGTTTTACCCTGAGTTTTCTCTGTGTTTCTCATGCACCACCAACCCCACCAGTTTTTTTACCTCTATCCTAGTTGTTGATCTAAACCTATTTATCCATTCTTGCATTATGGATCACATTGGATCTTCATTGACTTGCACTATGATTGGAGTTTGCATTGCAGGACTTCTTTCTCTAATTAAACCGTAAAGTTAGTTTCAGATAAGTACCTTTTTCTGCAGGAGCCAGAAACAGATCAGCAGCAGGTTTCGTTGTATTTGTCCATTTCAATTAAGCAATGATCTCATGTATATGTGGACCTTAATGAACATAATAAACAGATGAACAAAATAAAAACAGAAGCAGGGTCACAGGGAATGGACAAACAGCTGTCAGAGGGAAGGGAGTGAGGGGATTGGGTGAAAAAAAGGTGAAGGGATTGGCCAAAAAACATACATACACAATGCATAGACAGGGACAATAGTGTGGCAATAGCCAGAGGGAAAGGGGTGTGGAGCTAGGTGGAGGTGGGCAAAAGGGGGAGGGGAAAAAGGATGGAAAGAGACTTTGCTTGGAACGGAGGGTACACGATGTGGTGTGCAGATGGTGTTATATTGGGTTGTATACTTGTAACCTGTATGGTTTTGTGAACCAGTGTCATCCCAATGAATATAACTTTAAAAAAAAAAACAAAACAAAACAAAGAAAGTCCTTGTTAAACATGTTAGCTTAAAAATAATAAGATGAGCCTGACCTGTGGTGGCTCAGTGGATAAAAGGGTCAACCTGGAATGCTGAGGTCCCTGGTTCAAAACCCTAGGCTTGCCCAGTCAAGGCACATATGACAGACAATCAGTGAATAACTAAAGTGAAGCAACTATGAGTTTATACTTCTTGCACCTCCTCCTCCTCTCTCTGTAAAATCAATAAATAAAATCTTTAAAAAATGATAAGATGAGGAGCAACAGCTATATGTAGAGTATAGGATTATAATATTAGTAATATCACTTTTTATAACAAAACATTTTTGCTTCAAATTAAAAAGTAATTCTTGTTTTTTAAAGATGAGTATAATTTTGTTAACCAGTATACCCCAAATAAATTCAATAAAAAGGAAAGAAATTATTTGAGCGATCCACTTTTTTCTTTGTTTTATACCTTTTCAGATTTATTATTATTATTATTTTAAAGGAATTAGAAAGTGGTTTATGGCCTTCCCCAGTACCTGCCTATACTAGACCTCAGAATTATGACCTCTTCAATTACTTATGTTTGTAGCAATATAAATACTAGGGAAGTAAACATTAGGATGCCTAAAGACCTCTAAATTGTGTGCCTGTGAGCATCGGTGGGGGAGGGGTAGGATGGTTCATAAGGTTTGAGTTTTGGATTATTTTTATTTTAAATAATGTTATTTTCATTATTCTGTCTAGTGGCTGCCTCCTAGCATGTTTTCTGTTTTTCAGACAAATTAGAGGCAAGGAAATTCTATTATTTCTCTGTTATTATTGGGAATTTCAGCTCTTCAGCTTCCCCCAACTCCTTTGCTAAAGAATATCAGTGCATGTGTTACAGTACAAATTCATTATGGATGTGATATTTGCAGCTGTTACAGCATTCAGTGAGAAATTCTGCGACACCAAAAAATTCCCATTTCTTTAGCAAAAATCAGAATTATAGAATTTAGTAGTCTGAGGATAAGAAAGGACATTCAGGGTCATTAAAAATAACTCATTCTCATCTGATACTTTATGATTGAATTCTTAACCATTGTGCGTCTAGTCTCTCCTTGATTGTCTCCACTAACATGAGTGCTTGGCAACTTTTCCATGTTCAGAGAGCTTTAACTAACAAAGTGTGTTTGTTGTGGTGTGTTAGTGGTGGTGGTGATGGTGGTGATGGTGGTGGTGGTGGTGGTGGTGGTGGTGGTGGTGGTGGTGGTGGTGTGGTGATGTATGTATGTGTAGAGGGAAAGAGAAAGAGAGAGAATATCCCAGGCCCTGTACTTTTTATTATCCCTAGGAATCCCAAAATTAAATCTAGTTCTTCTAGATTTATGTATCCCTTTCCAGTCTCTTTAGGTAGCAATCTGCTAGATATGCGCACAAGTACATCACTCTCCTTATTTAAAACATTCATGTTTGTTTATTATATATAAGATAAAGGCCCAAGCGTCTTGTTTTCTGAGAGAGAGAGAGAGAGAGAGAGAGAGAGAGAGAGAGAGAGAGAAGCATCAACTCATTCCACTTTAGTTGTGCCATTGATTGCTTCTTGTATGTGCCCTTACTGGGACTTGAACCAGCAACTTAGGGGTTGAGACAGCATCCTGGGGATTAAGCAGGCACCCTTGGGAATGAGCTGGTGACCCTGAGCTTGAGCTGGAGACTCCAGATCAAATGGACATTTTGACACTTCAAGACAACACTCTATCCACTGCACCCCTGGCAAGAAGCACAAACTTCTTAATATGATGTACAGTCCTTATAAAATCAAGTCCCATCTTTGTTTTCAACCTTATAAATAGCCACTCTTCCCACAAATGCAATATATACTCCAGCTACACTGGTCTCTAACTATTTCTCCCAAACACTCTTCTCTGCTATTGTTTATGCCATTTTCACTCTTTTCTGCCTGGTGAAACCCTCACCATTCAAGGTCAAAGTCAAATGCTACCATAAAACTTTTCATGACTCCACCTATGCAGAGAGATTATTGTCTTTTTTGTTTATACCTCTGTTGTAACATTTACTGGTTTGACATTTTAACTGCTTGTGGGTATTAGTTTCTCTTCTACTACATACTGTTAGGCCCTGTGTCCTTTTTGTCACCTAGAAGAAAAAGCTTAACATTGAATCTCTGTGAAATGAATGAATGAATGAGTTGTAAATATATTAGTGAATGATTCAATTGAAGGTTCAAGATACGAACACTGAAGGCTGCATTTATGCAGTGCTTAATTCAAGGATACATTAGGTATGTCTGGCAATTGGAATGGGGAGAAAACAAGATGTGAAATTTGAGTTTAATAAGGATTTGGAATGATCAATCATTCATTCAACCAGTGTTAAACTGATCATTTGTCTTTAAGAAATTTAGAATCTCTGACTAAGGAGAATGAACATCCTTATTTTCTTAGCTCAGATACATTTTCTAACAGGTGGTAGCTGTGCTGTGTGTTTTTGTCCACTGATAATAAATCCAAGTGTCCCTTTCTTCCCAATAGCTCGGAAGCTGAAGAAACTTGGTAATCTGAAACTACAGGAGGAAGGGGAGGTTTCCAGCGCTACCAGCCCCACTGAGGAGCCAACCCAGAAGCTGGCAATGTCACACATTGAAGGCTATGAGTGTCAGCCTATCTTTCTGAATGTCCTGGAAGCCATTGAGCCAGGCGTGGTGTGTGCTGGACACGATAACAACCAGCCTGACTCCTTTGCAGCCTTGCTTTCTAGCCTCAATGAACTGGGTGAAAGACAGCTTGTACATGTGGTCAAGTGGGCCAAGGCCTTGCCTGGTAAGGAAAAGGAAGGTGGGGGCATGGGCTAAGGGAGATAATATTTAGTGAGTGCTCCTATGGACCAGGCACGTCCCATGTCTTGTCCTTTCCTGCCCATCAACTCACGCAATTCTCACCACTACCCTAAGGGGATAGAGTGTGGTATAATCCCCACTTTAAAAATAAGGAAACTCAGAAATCAAGGAGTACAGCAGCATTATATAGTGTTCCGTATACTTCACATAGCACACAACTATCATGTTTTATCCACAGACATAGTGTAAAAAATTCTACATAATGACAGGTCATATAGACACAACCTTATGCCTTAAGATGCTCCTCTCCATATGCACACACATGCTCACCCCAGAGATAATTTTGAGCCTGACCGTTAATTCTGTTTTTGGCATCACCTTTAGGAGTCATACTATGGGAACACAGATAATATGGTATGGTAGAAAAAACATGCTGTTGGAATTCAGAATACTTTGATTTTAGCTTAGTTCTATTTGTAAGTCATTGCATGGTCCTTTCCCTTTCTGCGTCTCAGTTTTTCCATCTTTATTATGTTGTGAAGAGTGATTTGGACTAAACTGATGTTTCTCAAATTTTTTTCAAGGAACTTTAGTGCTCTTTAATATACCTTAGGAATTATAGTAGGAAGAAATATTAAGTGAATTTGGTGATAGTGAAAGAAATACAAAACTTTCAACTAACTTCTGCTTGGATGCCTCCAATGATGGGGAACTCACTTTCTCTCTAGACTATCTGTTATTTGAACAGGACTGATTATGAAAATGTTGGAGTTCAACAATCATCTATCCAAGCATTCACAAATTTTCCTTTGGCAGCCAAACTTTTTATTTCTCAAAATATCACACACACATACAAATGGAGCTGGTTGATTAAAACCAGTGCCTCTTTCACACTACCACCAGAAAAGCCTCAAGTTACTCTTGTAGAATCTTTGGACTCCAGGGAACACAGTTTGGAAACCAGTGAGGTATAAGCTCTGTAAGGGTTCTACTAATACTAAAATTCTATGATTCCAAGATTCTTTTGAAACATTCAACAACCAATCCAATTCTTATGGAGTCAAAGATCAGCATGCCTTCTAATAATAACTGCCACTAAGATGGAAATTTATAGAGAACAGAGCAGTTTCATATGTATTGCTTGAATTGATCCTCATAAAAATTCCATAAAGTAAGGGCCCCTCCCATTTTATAGATAAAAGACACTGAAACCCTGATAAGTGATATGCTGGCCTACAAGTACATAGTCAGAAAGCAGCAGAGTTAGAACGTGAGTGCAGATCCCCTCCTGACTCCAAATCTCTTCCTCATCTCACTTCACTCATAGTCAGCATAGTGTTCCTGTAGTTCTGTAGCTCTGGGTTTCACAGTGAGAGGCCAAGGCCTCACCCAAGGCCACTTTGGTCACAGTGTAGACACACTGCCTTTGAAGACATTGCATCTTAGTGGCCAAACTCTTATTTTGTCTTTCCAGTTCACAAGGCCCAGTCACAGCCACCAGACAATCCCTAACACCTTCCCAGCTTGAGAAGCTGCACGCTGAGGTTGACTAGACAATTAGATCACTGGGACGAAGGCCCAAGGACTCTAGCCATGTATGCACTGTGCCAAAGTGGAGGGTTCACACAGGGAGGAAAAAATATAAAAAAATGAAAAGAGAAAGTTATTTTAATTCTTATCACTTATTCAGCTGGATATCTTGATGTCATTTGCATAACAGAGATTCAGTTTAATCTTTCCAAGAAGTTTCCAAACACTGAAATTGTCCCATTTTATTGGATACAGAACTTAGTCCTATATATGATTCCACTTAACTCTCAAAGCAATCTTATGAATCATAGAGACTATTATTTCCACTTCAAATTACAAGGCTCAGAGAGGTTAATAACTTGTTGCATTTGGTTACTTAACAAATGGAGCCAGAACTTAAGCTCACACCCTCTGATTTCTAATTTGATAGTCTTAACAATAACCTAGTGCAAATCATTTTGGCAGAATTTATATAACTAGGAGTCACTGGCAATCCCCAGGACAGGAAGTCCTCTCCTAACATTAATAAGTCTGCAAAACAATGTGAATTCACCATCTAGTTCATCTAAGGAAATTATCTCTGACCCTAAATCATTTAAGAAAATAGTATTTTATTTCATTTTATTTTTCTGAAGTAAGAAGCAGGGAAGCAGAGAGACAGACTCCTGCATGTGCCTGACTGGGATCCACCCGGCAAGCCCACTAGGGGGTGATGCTCTGCCCATCTGGGGCATTGCTCCATTGCAACCAGAGCCATTCTAGCACCTGAGGCAGAGACCACGGAGCCATTTTCAGCACCCGGGCCAACTTTGCTCCAATGGAGCCTTGGCTGTGGGAGGAGAAGAGAGAGATGGAGAGAAAGGAGAGGGGAAGGGTGGAGAAGCAGGTGGTCACTTCTCCTGTGTGCTCTGGGCGGGAATCAAACCCGGGACTTCCACACACTGGGCTGATGCTCTACCACTAAACCAGCTGGCCAGGGTTAAGAGAATAGTTTCAAAAAAGCCAGTTACCATGTTTATAAGACCTGTTGTTTATATTATCAATAATCACCATTATTTGCTCACTCAACAGATTGAGTTCCTGTTTTGTGCAAGGCACTACACTAAGCAACTACTAAGATAAATTTTGTTGTATGCTGTCTGTGATGGTGATGATATATGTAAATTGCCTTGTAGAGTACCTAGTACATTAATAAATGATAACTATTAATTGAGGGTAGGTGAGTACATAATGTATGCCCAGTATATTTATAATCAAGTGTATTTGGTTTGGAATCTTAGCTATACGCTAGTTGTTTTCCCTTAAAGCAAATCACATGTCTGCGTGTGCTTCTGTTCCCTCATTGGTAGAGGTAGTAGAACAATCTCTACCTTGCAAATTGTTATCAACATAGAAATTATGTACATAGGGCAGCTAGTACAGGAGTTGAGACATAGTAGATGCTCTGTAAATGGTGGGCTGTTACAGTAAGGCTTGAGTAAACAGCTACTGCTTTCATTAAAATCAATTTAAGCTGCCACCAGCCTTGCCTGGAAGTGCATGCATGGGATGAATTATCTCCTTTGTAGGTGCTGTTCGTTTGTTGCACTAGAGAAGCATAGATTTCCTAACTGGACTTTATTTGGGCATGTGCTCCCTGACAAGACTTGAGACTACAGATTTCCACTGCAGATTGCTAAGAAATGATATTGATTGGATTCTAGTGAGAAAAAAGACCCTCAAAGAAACTGCTGTTGCTTCCAAACCTGTTTGGTGTATTTCAAAACCTGAAAATGACTCCTCTCTATTTCTTCAGAACAGTCTAGCCCAGTGCCAAATAGGTGCTGAGTGAGTGTGTGCTGAAGGAAAGCTGTAGGCTGCAAGTCCTGTTTCTTCACGTCATCCCTGGATGGTGTGCTCTCTGAACAGGCTACTTCTCAGGCTAGGCATTAAGGAACACAGTGAGGGATTGCAATCAGAGCAGACCTATAGGTAAACTGACCTTCTCTGTTGCTATGTATACACAATAAATAGGCTGAGTGCTCAGCTGTTCTCAGCAAGGACTGTTAATTAGTGTTACAACAAACTCAGTTTTTCTTTTTTTTCTTCTCTTAGTTCTCTGGCATCTCAAGGAAAGGAAAAAGCATCAGTATAGACAGCTTCCTTAGTTCTTATATATATATATAGTTTAATCCCATCCCCCTTGGCACCCTCACACTCACACTCTCACCAGCCAAGGCTTTATTGCTTCCCACTGACTCACACACCAGAAGTTCAAGGTTCAAGTTCTCAGGACCCATCCCCAAAAGATCCTTGGATCTTCCATGAGTGGCCACTGCATTTTGCCTCCTATTGGGAAGAGCCAGTGCCAGGCATTCTGTCCTGAGGCTTCAGTGAGGAAATACTCTGGGGTCTGAGGCTCTGGCCAATCTGTTGTCATAGCACTACAGTGCTGATGGAAGGCATGAGCTTGCAATCTAAGATTGCAGCCAAGTGGAGGATATGCTTGACTCCAGAATCCTTGATGTCTGATAAGTTTGGGACCTAAGATAAAAGAGAAATAGGGTGTGTGGGTGGGCAAGGCCAAACCAAGCAGAACAATGTGTCTAAATATTGTAGACATTAGACTTGAGTTTATGGCTAAAAAAAAATCATGACCTCAGTAGCTCTTGAACTGTGTCTGTTAGCAGTAGAGTGGGGGAAAAAACACTTGCTGAATAAGAGAATTAGAAAACCTGTACCAATTCAGCTACATATAGGCTTTATGACCTTGGAGAAATCAGTTAATCTCTCTGGCCCTCAAGTTCCTTGTTGGCAAAGCAAGTGCCACATCACCTACGGGGTCATCAACAGAAAATATAGAATCACTATCTAAATTCATGGAAGCATTCCTAATGAGGTATAGCAAGACAAAATTTCAGATAGTTCTAGATCTGTTGAGGAGAAGAGAAATACGATGCTGGTAGGAGATAATTTTGGAGGTGATGTTTTAAGCACTTAATTGTTTAGAAACCTCCAAAATAACATAACCATATCTACTCTATCGATGTGATATTGTAGAGGTGTAGAGGTAGCATCTAGGAAACTGTTCTCTGTGCTTAAGTGGGGTAATTTGGAGGTCACCACATTCTACAAAATGAAAAATAATTGAAGGTCCTCAGTTCATTTAGTTAATATTTCTCAAATGCCCACTCAAATATCTGAACTGTGCTCTGTATTAGGGGAGAAAAGATGGAAAAGAAGGGGTGGTCCCTGTCTTCAAGAAGCTCCAAGTCTTATGAGGGAGACAGATGTGTATGTAGATAAATTCCAATATTGTGTAATGAGTGCTATAATTAGGTGGTACTCCACAAGTTTCACCTAGAAGGTAAAAGAAAAATGATTAAATCTTTTGCTTGGCTGAATTGTAAAAAGCTTCACAGAGAAGATAGCCTTTCATGGAAAACTTGAATGCTGAGTAGGCATTTATCAGGTGAAAAGCCTAGGAAAAGAGGAATGCATTCCAGGCAAAGGCAACTGCCTGTACAGAAGCATATATCTGTATATGGGAAAGCATGTTGTGTTCATCAAATTGTAAGTTTTTCAGACTATCTAGAACCTAGATTATGAGCAGGTAAATGGCAAAAATATTAGCCTCAGGAGGCGGGTTATGAAGGACCTGTTTGTGTATAATAACTGCAGCAGGGCAGGAATGACTGTAGAGTTGGGAACTACCAGGGCCAGGTTACTTGTTGAACAAAAAATAGTAGAAAGTGGGAAGCAGAAATAGAGCCTGAAGGTGATATGGAAGAGGCAGCAGCTGTCAAAAGCATTTGCCATGCTGATTGGTAATAACAATCAATTCCCAGGGTTGCTAGAGGGACAAATAAGACTATAGCTAGAAAAGAGCTTTATAAAGTGTATAGTGCTGCCCATGTTGGAGAAATGATTATTTCACTGCATCTTAACCAGTGCATAGTGATAGAGAGCACAGGTTTTGGAGTCAGACTGCTTGACTTTGGACCTTGGCGTGCCAGTTACTAGCCTTATGATCTTTGACAAGTTCCTTAACCTTTCTGTGACTTCCTTTTACTAATTCATTGAATGGAGATAATAATAGTACCTACTTTATTGGATTTTTGTAAGGTTTAGATGAGTTTATATAAGTAACATGCTTAGAAAGAGTGTATCCATTGAAAGCACTCAGTAAGTGTTAGATTATTCTTTTCCAACTGACAGTGCCTTTTTTGTTTCAATCATATTCTCATTTGAGCAGCTCAGTGAAGTAGAGAAGGCAAGAAATATTAGCCCCACCAGAACCTTGTTTTCCCCCTTCTTGCCAGCACTAATAGTTCCCGGGGCACTTCACGGGCTGCCTAAGTGCCAGATTCTCAGGACAGGAGGGGCCCAGCCTTTACACGGCCCATCATTCTCCAGTCTGATCACTGTCTCTTTCACATCTCCAGGTTTCCGCAACTTGCACGTGGACGACCAGATGGCCGTCATTCAGTACTCATGGATGGGGCTTATGGTGTTTGCCATGGGCTGGCGGTCCTTCACCAACGTCAACTCCAGGATGCTCTACTTTGCCCCTGACCTGGTTTTCAATGAGTAAGTGCTCATAGGCCCAGAAATCATAAACATGGCATCCTCGCAGACCTGCTTGATGGTAATAATGGTAACAATAGTGGTAGTTTGCTCATTTAACCTATGGGTGAGGCAGTAGAGGCCCCAGCCAGCTTACACAATCTGAGGTGACTTTGCCTGACCAAAGGCCAGCTGGTAGAAGCTCATGTGGGTTCGTACTAAGGCCATCCTTTTTCTACCCAAGACCCAACCTTGGTATGTTGGCCACAATTCTGACCTGCTTTGTAGCTTATCTCAAAACTTCATCTCAAAGTTCTTCTTCACTCTAAGAAGCATAGGGAATGGGCAAAGAGACTCTAGTTGAGAGGGCTGAAGTACTTTTGGTCCCCTTTGCTACACCAAGAATGACTGCCAGTCACCATATTTGAGCGGCTTCTTTATGCCAGAACCATACTGCATACTTTCTAAATTCTTTCTCATTGAGTCCTCATGAAAACTTGATTTCCCCTTTTGATAGATATTTTTTTAAAAAGTGAGGAAAATTAGGTTCATCAAAATAAAGTGTCTTACCCAAGGTCACAGAGCTAGTGCATGTTGGTGAGAAATTACAAAGGATGTCTGTATAACCCTCGTGGTGGTTGTGACAGGAAGGAGCAGCTCCACCACTCTCTGGCCACATGACTTTGGCCCAGCCACTTTTCTTCTTATAAAATCAGGTTTAATTAATGCTCACTCTGCCACCAGTTCTATATAACCTCCACAAATTTGGCCAAGGGCTTGAATTTTGAAATTATACTTTTCTCAAATAAAGTATGTTCTGTTGTTTTTTTACATCATTGTCTTTGGTAAGGACTTTTAACTTCCGTGACCTTCAGTTAAATAGAACTTTTTCAAATGGTATGTTATGATGAATAGAATGGGAGCTAATGATTATAAAATGTCTGGCCCATAATAGACAATAAATTTTTAAAGAAAGAAATACTTTTCATATACTCTTTCCCTAATAGTGATATTCTTCTCTACTTCTCCTGTTTGGGTTCCCTGGATGGCATTATGAATGGGGGCTTGTCAAAAAAACCTCCCCAAGGGCCTTAAACTAGTCTCACCACAGAGAATCCCTTTGGTCAGGGCAAGAATTGACCTCCCCTCCCCTCCCCTGTGGCCCTCTAACCAAGAAGAGCCTTAAAATAAATTCTATAGGCCATTAGTTCCTTCTATTACAGCAGTGCTGTGTGGAGGAAAATATGCACCCCTGCTGCCCTCCTCCAGGCCAGCCAGCCCTGAGAGCCAAAAGCTAAGAATAACCTTGGGCTTTTGGCACAACTTGCTTTGTGGTTTCCAGATCTCCAAAAAGTTACCCATGATGCCATCTTCTGGGGCAGGCTTTAAAAGGTCCCCTTCCTGTTCATCTCTCACCCCTCTCTTCCTGCTTCCTTCCAGTGATTGAATCAACACCCTGGGAACCTGCAACACCCTCTCCATTTAGAGCTCTAAGACCTTTGCAAAGTGATAATTTGTTATCCTCTAAATGCCGATTTCTTCTTTAGCCTCTGATAAGCATGTGGTATCCCATCTCAACTTTCTGGCCCACTCTCATGTATTTCATCAAAAGGTACTACAGGACTACCTGCAGGTTCTAGGCCCATCAAGCCTCAGAGATCCTGAAAAAACAGGTACCCTTGCCCCCTTCTTCTCATAGGAACCCACTATGTTAGAACTCTTAGGATTCCTAGAAACATCTAAACCAATGTTTCTCAACAAGGATGCTGTTAACATTTTTGGAGGAATAATTATTCATTGCGTAGAAGTTCCCAAATATTGGAGTATGTTTAAAATCCCTGGCACCTGCCCACTAAGTAGGATTCTAGTCACTGTGACAGCCTAAACTGCCTGGACACATTTTTACCACCCACTAGGGAGGCAGTACCTTGTCAGTTGAAAGTCACTAACTGCTGTTAGCATCCTTAAGGTACAACCAATGTGGAGACTGAAGTCCAAAGAGAGAGACAGATTCTGAGCTAACCCATGTGTTGATATCTCTGACACCAAACCCTATCATTAGCCCTGCGTTCTTCTTCCTTCCTGCCTGGTTTGTGGGAAACACATGTGAATACGATGCCTTAAACCCTAGCTATGAGGTAAACTATTTAACTTCCTTGAATCTCAATCTCTCATCTGTTGAACGGTGAATAGTATGATACTGGCACCTTGCTGCATGTCAGTGTTCTCCAATTTTCATCTCTCCTCTATTTTCTCTACTCTCTTCTATTTTCATCTGCTTCTACTCCTCCTAAATTCCATTCCTGTCCCCTTGTTTTATACCTTCTACTCTCTAATCCAGGGGTCGGAAACCTATGGCTTGCTGTAGCTCTTTTGATGGCTGCATCTGGCTGGCAGATAAATCTGTAATAAAAAAATAATGTTAAAAATATAAAACATTCTCATGTATTACAATCCATTCATTTCCTACCTCTCATGTTCATGGTTGCGGGTGGCTGGAGCCAATCACAGCTGTCCTCCGGGACAACACCAAATTTTTATTGGATAATGTGTAACGTACACGGGTCGTTATATGGCTCTCATGGAATTACATTTTAAAATATATGGCATTCATGGCTCTCTCGACCCCTGCTCTAATTCTTTTTTTTTTTTTTCATTTAACTCTTTCCCTGTTATTTTCACTTTTTTTCCCCTTTCATATCCTCTTTGTCTCTGAATTTCTTTGGTGGCTTTTCTCCCTTTTCTCCCCATCCTTCCTTAATTTGTGGGTCCCTGGAGCCTACTGCAGTGTTCCAGCAGTCCTGCATGTTGGTGGCAATAGCATGATTTCAGTGGTAAGCAGAAAAACTGCAGTGGGTCTTCAACAGAGGCTTGCACATACAATAGAGACCAGAACAGGTCCAGGCCCCAGGGTTAGCAGGTGTTATTCAAAAAATTATCTATGGTAGAAAAATTGAAGCAACACTGTTCTGGTCAATTGACATGTGATACTGCCTACCAGGCATCCCCAAACTACGGCTCGTGGGCCACATGTGGCCCCCTGAGGCCATTTATCTGGCCCCCCGCCGTACTTCTGGAAGGGGCACCTCTTTTATTGGTGGTCAGTGAGAGGAGCACTGTATGTGGCGGCCCTCCAACGGTCTGAGGGACAGTGAACTGGCCCCCTGTGTAAAAAGTTTGGGGACCCCTGGAACACTTCCTCTTTCTATTGATAGTTGAGTTCCAGTCTGAATTGCATATTTCAACACCATCTGCTTCCTTTCCTCTTTCTTCAGGCCAGCCAAGATCTCTCTGAGATAGAGTACTGACCTTCCATCTAGCCAGTGCCAAGGATGCTCAGGCTGTGGGCTATGCTAGTGGTTTGGAAACCAAAATGTTAAACCATAGCCTTCAGGCCCAGTCTGGCTGGAAGGTCTTTTTTCTCACCACTTAAATAGGTGTCAAATTCCCTTCCCTTTCTCTGCAAGATTTAATATCAATTCTTTCTCTCTCTCTCTCTCTCTCTCTCTTTCTCTCTCTCTCTCTCTCTCTCTCTCTCTCTCACACACACACACACACACACACACACATACACACTTTCTGAATTGCTGAAAACCAAGAAGTCCTAGTAGCAAGAATATGCTGTATCTTCTCTTAGACGCTTGCTATGGCCAGTCATGGAACAGAGTTTGCTCTCCCTGAGAAGTTGTCCAAGCCTTGGCCAATTCCCTATATAATTTATAAGTGATAGTGTGATGCTCTCTTTATAAGTCACTATAATGAAAGCATCTTACACTGTTTATAATTCCCAAACTGTGGTAAGGAACAGCCAGTATATGAGGGAGTAAGCACCCTCTCAGCAGGAGACATTTGAATTGGACCTTGAAAAACACTTCCTGGGTGATGTGATAAGTATTAGAACTCATATTGAAGGAACAATAGGGAATCTCTTTCCCTAGGAATGTTTCAAGAAATATTTAAATTTCTAAGTATGGGAAATGGCATTCAAGCCAAGAGGCAGGGGAATTAACAGCATGAACTACCACAGTCACTTGGGAATGCTGGTGTCCTTATGTTAAAAGTTGATTTCTAATGCCTATCTTCTAGAAATCTTCCAAGTTGGGATGCCTAGAAGACAGTTCCTGGTACTGGTTGTAGCTGGGAGATTAGAAATGTAGTCAGCAGACCATGTGCTTAGCCCATTGTATTTACTTGGTTAAACTTTCCTGTCCCTGTCTCAGGAAACAGGAGGTGCACGGGGAGCTGGAAATTCCATGTGCTAACCTACATCCTGGTCAGGGGAGATGAGTAGTTATCAGGATGTCAGGATTTGGTCTGTGGTGGGAGAACAACCTTGTTTCTTGTCACTGAAGAACTACCAAGAAAAACACCAAGTTCTTTTTGGAGAAACTGGGGAATAGAGGGCAAGCTGAGCCATTCTCCCTGGGCTTATTGTGAGCCCTCCCTCATTTCTCTCCTTCCTCTGTTTCTATTTCTCAGGTACCGCATGCACAAGTCCCGGATGTACAGCCAGTGTGTCCGAATGAGGCACCTCTCTCAAGAATTTGGATGGCTCCAAATCACCCCCCAGGAATTCTTGTGCATGAAGGCGCTGCTCCTCTTCAGCATTAGTAAGTGCCTGGAAGGGTAGGCAATGTCCCTGGGGACTACAGAGCTCAGAGAAGAGATGCTTTTTTCATTAAAGTGTTATCAGCTCCTGGACTCTGCCCTTCTTTCACCCTTCCTGTTCCAGTCTCCCTTAGCAGCATCATTTTACCCAAGAAGGATAAATGTCTTAGCTAGAGACCTATTTCATTGCTAAAATTAATCCTCCATTAGATTTCCACCTACTTTGAGGCTCTCTTTGGCACAAAGCTTTCTTGGGTGATCGTAGCCGAGCTCTGAAGTTTTCCATACCTTCTACCATAGACGCAGTCAAATATCATCCTGTATTTCTTATGAGGCAGAAAGGATTGCCTCCTAGAAGGAATTCCCTCTTCTGCCAATAGAAAGTCTATGTAAGTAACTCAGTCAGGGTTAATTTGGCCACCAAGAAATGTTTCTTTTATGCTTCTTCTAAGCAGAGTACGTTCTTAGCCTCTGTGAGGGAAAAACGAGTCCAAATTTGATACCAAAGTGATGTGTTCTAATTGTCTAAATCAAAACTTCTCTGTGGATACATAAAACCATAGGTCCTAAGAAATGTGTACATGAAAAGATTAGAAAAAGGATCAGGTGATCAGGCACAATAGAGATTTATTAAAGAAAAAATAATTTTAAATGGTTATATATTAATGCATTTGAAAAAAAGTAAAAAATTAACTTTCTAGAAAAATATAAAAGGCCACAATTTGGCACAGGCTGAAAATGGAGAATCAAGTCAGTTGTATTTATTTAATGCCCTTCAAGTTGGGTCCAGCCTGTCTTTTCTCTAAGACTTCTCTGAAAGACTGGAGGCCCCAGACATAAAGACTTCAGCTGCAGGAAACCAAGTAGATGATTCCTTCCCTATGGGGGTGGGGGTCAGGTTTGTGGTGAGAAAACTTGGTGCTTTGTCTAATGCTATTTTGTGGGCATGCTTCCCCTCCCTATTCTGTCTTCATCCCACATCAGTTCCAGTGGATGGGCTGAAAAATCAAAAATTCTTTGATGAACTTCGAATGAACTATATCAAGGAACTTGATCGTATCATTGCATGCAAGAGAAAAAATCCCACATCCTGCTCAAGGCGCTTCTACCAGCTCACCAAGCTCCTGGACTCTGTACAGCCTGTAAGCACATGATGGAGGGTGTTTTGTCAGGGAGAGCTGCCTGATACAGCCAAATGATAATATGTTTTTCTAGGGTCTGGCACCACCTGTTGGGAGGTGCTTCCATTCCCCTTTGACTTTGAGTGTGGTCCAGGAAGAAAATGCAAAGAAGAAAGGAGCACAGGTCACAATGTCCCAGCTGGATGTTGTGAAAGAGGTGGAGGAGTTGAGCACAGGGCAGTGGGAATCAAGGAAGGGGCTTAGAGCAGATAAGTTCTCTAGGCTTACAAAACAGACCTGCATGTTTCCCCTCTTCTTTTTGAGGTGTGTGTGAGTTTTTGTGCAGGCACAGTCGTGTTTTTGAGTGTCAGTGTGTGCCTGTGTGAGGGGGGAGAGAAAAAGAGAGAGAAGACAAGTAGCAGCATGAACCCTGGGGAAAAGGAATACCCAGTCCTGAATTTATAGTGTTTTAAGAGATCTCTTGGTAGCCCTCAGTGACTTCCTGAAGACTATTTAGTGCGTGCGCGTGCACGCGCGCGCACACACACACACACACACACACACACAGGGACAGGGAAGGAGGAGAAAATCAAAGCTGTGGATAAGAGTCTGACAGAAGCCAACTCCTTGTCAACCCTGTTTTCTTGTTTCCTCTCTCTGTTCTTGCCCTCCTACAGATAGCACGAGAGCTGCACCAGTTCACTTTTGACCTGCTAATCAAGTCTCACATGGTGAGCGTGGACTTTCCAGAAATGATGGCAGAGATCATCTCTGTGCAGGTGCCCAAGATCCTTTCTGGAAAAGTCAAGCCCATCTATTTCCACACACAGTGAAGCTTTGGAAGCCCCCATTTCCTCTCCCCCCGCTTTCAGATATCTTCTGCTTGTTATGACTCTGCACTACTTCTCTGCTGTGCCTTGGGGAATTTCCTCTGTTGTTTTACAGTCTGTCATGAAGCTGTTCCTGAGTTCTATATGCTAGGCTTTTTTTTTTCTTTTTCTTCTTTTTTTGTTTCCCCCTCTCTAGCTGACCCTCCCATGGCACTTTCAGACTCTGCTCCCTGATGTGGCCCTTATCTGTGTTTTGAATGCTATTGTATTTCTTTAAATTTATGATGATCCTCATGTGGCCTTGTGTCAAGATGTGCTGGTTTATACCACTGTGTTGTGTGCCAGCCACACAAACGTTTACTTACTTAATGCCATGGGAAGTTTAGAGAGCTGAGAGTATCTGGGAAAACAAAAACTAAAACTAAAACTAAACAAAACAAAAATATCCAAAATAAAAAACCTTGCTAGGATAGTTTTCCTTTTAAAAATACAGAAACAAGCAAATCCCCAAAGAAGCTAACAGTGACAAGAATAAGGTGAACATTACAAGACCGTGGAGAGTCACTGCGTTGTTCCCAAACCCTCTCTCCCAGATTTTATTTTCTGCCAATAATTATTGCCATTAGAGGGCAAGGTGAGTTGGGGGGGGAGGGGATGACAGATTTAAGACAGGATAAAGAGGACAGCTAAATCAACAGTACCTGCTCACAGGCTTGGTCCCTGAGGCCTCCGCTGCTCAACTTCAGTGCAATTCATTGTACTGAAAATGTGCTTCTTGTTTGAAAATTTGTCTGTATGTGAATGTCTCCCTGGTCCTATCTCTTTTCCTCTTAACCCTCTTCCTCCATCTGCTAATTGACTTTTCTAAGAATTCTGAACAAATGTTCTCTTTAGCCAAAACTTGGCCACTTCCACTGAAGAGTCAGGCCAGCGATCAAGAGAGGAAAGATCGGAACCTTCAGACAGCCCCATTTAGATCCAGGTCTGCTTTCTCATCCATCGGCCAGGGAGGAGCTTGGGGCTGGAGGCAGAGGAAAAGGAAGTGGTGGCTTGGCTCTTCTCCACTTGGAACACTGAGGAATTGACCTCTCTTTGCCCTCACATTTAAAATACCTGAATGCTTTCAGCCTAACTCTATGCAGCTGCAAGGGCCCTCCACCCTCCCTTCAGCATTTTGTGGACCCCAAGTTTACCAGCCATAGTGGTGAAACTTGTCCAGTTCTCCAGGCATATTCACAGACTGTCCACTAAGAAGTCCCACAACCAAGATGGTTAGCAAGCCAGCGGACTTAACATTTCTCTCTAGATGCCAGTAGACTCAACGACTTCTTACCAGATTTCGCTCATCAACTATCAGATCTTCTCCAGAGCCCTAAGACAAACTGGAAAGAAGGCATCAACAGGATTGGACAAGCTGGGTGATTTGCTCTTGTCTACCAGAAATGATACCTTCCCATCAAGTGGAGAAATGCCCGCTTTCTCTTTCAGAGCAGCTGAAGGCACCACCCAGACTAAAGCTAAAAAGAAAATTCTATTACCAGGCTGGGAAGAAGGAAAGCACTAGAAACAGAAACGCTGTGAGTACTTTCTTTGCCACCCAGCATATATGCTGTAGAAATCATGAGAAGAAGAGAAAAGAAACCAAGAAGAGACTGGCTACTAAATTAAAGTCTTCGGAGGCAAAATTTAAAGCCAGATGGGTGCCATCTGGTGAGTTTACTCAACCTCCTCCTCTGCTGCTGATTCCAGACTCTGACTTTGGCCACCTGTGTTGCTGCATCTCAGTCAGAGGGAAGCTAAAACACTGAGACTAAAAAACCGTGGCCTCCTTTGGAAAAGTCTGGTTGGTGTGTCTCCAATGGGCTGCCACCCATGAACTCAGGATGTGTTCCTGGGACACTGGTTTCATATAGTCTTTGGCATACCTCTATTCTCTTGAATTTGTCCCCAGTCCCAAATGCAGAGGGATGTCCAACTACTTTTTCATCTTGGCCACTGCCTCCTCACTTAGCTCTTAAATTCATCTGCTAAACTCAAGAAATTAGCAGCCAGTCAACAAGCTGCCCATTTCACTTGGTTCACTTTACTTGTCAAGAAGATAGTTTCTGAGTGATATGATATGATCTACATGGGTTTCCTCCCCTGATTTCTGTGTTGATATTAATAGCCAAAAGAACTTGCAAAACAGCTTCTTTAAATAACAAGGAAGAGGGGAACCTAAGATGGGTTATATACCAATCCAAGACTGCTGGATAAAACTAAAGCAGACAGGTTCTCTTTCTGGCATAAGAGAGATAAATGCTGGTTTTCTTTGTTATGACACCATTTGGCTTATATAAGCTCACAGGATCATTTTAGCTATTTTAAACAACAATAAAAAATACACTATTCTTTTCATTTAAGCTAAGTTACATTTTAATAATTCCTTTATGTTTGTTTTGAAACAATTGTCATCTTTTGTGGTACTTGGATCTGATTATATCATTCTAATACCTCTTCTTGTAAAGACTAGAGGCTCTCCTTTTCATTTCTGTATGAAATTTTCATCTTTAGAGATTTCACAATTGTGACTCTTGTCCTTATGAATATATATTCACTTGTGAAAACTAAAAATCAATGTAATTAAAAGTAGCAACAGTGGATTGCTCCAAATTTCTGAATAGCAAGACTAGGGGAAAACAGCCTAAACAAGGCTTTATGCCTACTGTTTTGCACTGGGGATTCTAAAAGAAAAAATATTTTAGCTTGGCTTTGTTCTCCCATAGAATAGGGGGATTTGTATTTTCTTTTGGCCTTTGATGTTCCAGCTAATGTCATTGACAAAAGTTCCATTTGCATGCACTGTGCTCTATAAACTGAATTGACTTGGTTCATACACTGTACTTACCGTGAAGGATCGGCCACCTAGATCTACCCTCCTGGTGAGCTGGAAGATGAAAGATCACTCACCAGACAAGTCACAGGAGCTATCTCTGAAGAGGTTTCCAGTGTCAATAGAGGTAGAGAGTCAAGAAGAAGGGAAAAAATAGGAGTACCATAGAGAAGGCCCTGTCTGTGTGGGCAGCAGATAACTGCCAGAGTCACACACTCTGTGGTCAAATAAGAGTCGTGTGGCAGTGAAAGCTCTTGGTGATTGAGCAGCTTGCCTAGACCTAACCTCTGAGCTGAAATGGTGATTGGATTCTTTGCTCCACGGCTTTTCTATGCCACAGACGTGTCATTGTTCTGGGAGAGTTCATTATTTTTTTAATGAGAAAGGGATTTTTTGAAGGATTCTGTCATATCTTTGAAAAAGTAAATCAGTAACATATATATATATATTTTTATATTATATAAAATTATATATATACATGTTCACTGGCACTAAAAAAGAAAAAAAAACAGTTTTACTCTGTCTCTCTGGCCTTTGGGTAGTTGCTGATGGT
Source organism: Saccopteryx leptura (assembly GCF_036850995.1). Lineage (NCBI taxonomy): Eukaryota > Metazoa > Chordata > Mammalia > Chiroptera > Emballonuridae > Saccopteryx > Saccopteryx leptura. Next base: position 68,814,235 of record NC_089516.1, on the reverse strand, counting down.
TGAAAAATCACATGCTGATGGTAGAGTCCCTCTCTGTCCATACTTAATTTCTATATGCACATACAGCAAGAATTCTATTTGTACTTCAAGAGAAAGTAGTTCCACCACCCACATGATACTGACATTACACAAATGACCTAACTTTGATCTTCAAGTAGCTTCTGTTTGTTTCATTAGGTATAACACAGACATGGCTTTGCCCTCTTTTCTTCCTTGATATTTGGTAAGGCGGGCACAAAAGCCCAAGCCACTCCCTTTAACCCTTCCTAAACTTGTGCCAGGGTTGCACTTTATAAGATTCTCTCCAGACAGCTCAGTGGCTGTGCCTGATAAAGTACAAGGCTGACTACTAATTATTCTGTGTCAGTTGCTCAGATGAAAGGGCGCTGAGCCAAAGGAGTGGCCTTCATGTTCGACCCCCTGTAAGGAGTCATGGAAATCAAGAATGCTAAAGCACAGGATCAAATCCCAAAAGTAAAGTCGAAATAAGCCATTTTGCATGTGCCAGTTTTTGTAAAAAGAAGTTTCTACCCCTGCTACCTTTTATAGGCAGTTCAGTTCTCATCACTAATCTCTTTGAAAATCTTTGAAAGATGTTAAAAAAAAAAGACAAAGAGATGAGAACATCAAGTTATGTAACCAAAGATTGCACTGTATCTGCTAAGATACCAATTTTTTTAAGGGCAGGGAGGGAGTAAACATTAGTGCCTCTTTGATAAGCTATCCAAAGACAGACTAAAGGACTTTGCTGGTGATTGAGTTATAAGAATTTTGTGGGTTTCCTCACACACATACAATATACATGTTTAGAAGAGTGGAAGATAATTTGGGGGGAAATGCTATTATGGGTCCTTCACTAAGTGATTTTATAAGCATAACTAGTTTTCTTTTTCTCCATTAGTTTTTGAGCAGATTTTGAAAGCTCCATCATTGCATGGTTGAAAATGGAGCTCTCTTGGCCACTGTGTTTGCTGGTGCCCATGTTAGCTTATCTGAAGATGTAAACCCCTTGCTTAAAAAGGGAGCATTCAAAGGACTAGATTTTGCACTAGAGGGACAACAGACAGAAATCCTCATTTCTGCCCACTTTGGAAGACACACACAAAAAAGTTCTCTGTGGTTTAAGGCAGAAGGTTGAAATATATTGTAAATGAGTATTTGTATCCATGTTTCAAAATTGAATTATATATATAGATATAATGTGTTCTGATAGCTTTACCTTTCTCTGCACCTTTATATTTGGTTCCAGGTCACAATTGATACCATGTACTTGTGTGAGAAGCTACAGTTACATTTTGGAAGCTCTCTTGAAATGTAAAAGACACCTGGGTTGATCAGATAACTTAAGAGATCTCTGCCCCTATTGGGGCCTGATCCATAGGCCTTTCAAAGGAGCAGGGATGGAGAAATGGTAGGGTACATGATGTATTGCACTTTACTAGCCCGAGACTGATGAATGTTTAAAGGGTGGTGAAAACTCATTGGAACTGACTAGGATTTACTATGAGGAAGGCCCAGACTTGGGGCCAAAGACTCATCAAATTGATTAGCCAGCAGCTCCCTGATGGGACCCGTGCAGCTGGAACTTTGTTCTTTACCATCCTTGTGAAAAAGGGCAGTTTATTGCACTTGGGAACCTGAAGCAAGAGCTCCATCTTTTACATAATTTACTCACCTGCGATTGAGGTGCTCTTGCTACTGGGTGTCTACATGCTTTAATTATGGTTTTGGATATGTTCTGTAAAGATTTTGACAATGCAAGTGTTTTTCTCTGTTAAAAAAAATGTCAATGTACTAGAAGTAATAATCTCTGTAGGTACTGGTCTGTGTCTGCCCGCAGGTAGTGGTGTCATTCTTTAATTAGGAGATCGACACTAGGGTCTGTTGCTCAGAGCCTCCCAACTCAACCATTTCTAGGGGAAGGCATAAAAATGCACATTATTTGCCCTCTTCAGACACCTCAGCTTAGGTAACAAAATAATTGGAATACTCCCACCCACCAATGTGAATGATAGGTATTTGAATTTAGCAAGGAAAGTCTTAAAGGTAAAACACCCTTTAACTCAGCTTCAAATTATCCCTATTTGGTTTGGTTGGAAAGTAGGTAACATGGATTGATTGATTTCCAACCTCAATTCATTGCATCAGGGGTGCTGGTTTCATTCCTTAGCCCAGTTGTCTCTTTGCCTTTTATGGAATCAAATGAGAAGCTATGGACTAAGTGACCCTTGTGACATGAAATACTTCCTACATACAACTTAGCAAAGCTGTCATATAGCTGTAGATTCCGTTGGCCACCAGAGACAAGCACACATACACCCCAAAGAAAATTCTAAAATATTGCTGCTTTTCTAGTGTTGCCCTCTCTGGCTGATGATTTATATTTTGGGACTATGTTTCCAGCATAGCAGAAAGGGCAAGCCTGTAGTCTCTCCCCTCCCTGCTTCAGCCCTTGGTGCTCACTGTCTGGAAGTGAAGCACCTGTGGGGTTGTCCTATCCCATAAGCCATTCATTCAGGTGCTGAGAACAGTCACCATTGGGATAGCCCAAGCTAAAGAAATGTCCCTTCAGAACTCAATGACACCCTTCTGCTTTCTCCTAGACTGGAATGTTGATTAGGGAGTGCCTCGAATATGACACTCTTCTGCTGGCTCTGAGATTAATTTGGCAGCAGGAGGGAGCAGACTATGTAACCAGATGTAAGAATTAATTTTGATATTGAAGGAAAATTTAAAAAAAAAAGAGAAAAAGCACCATATAAAGATTTTTCAAAAGAAGCATTAATTTTGCTTAAAACTTGTTTCAATGGGGCTTCAGCTCTTAAAGTGGCACTTGACCTTTTCTGGGCATCAGGACAAGGCCCAAGTGCTAGTGTTCTGTTTTCTTTTTGTAATCGTGGAATCTTTTGTTGCTCTAAATATAATTAAAATAGCAGAAACTTGTTTGTTGGAATACATGTGTGACTCTGGGTTTGTCTCTGTCTCTGCTTTCAAAAATGGCATTCATTGTGTAAAATATTGGCTTGCTGGTCTGCCAGCTAAAACTTGGCCTCAGCCCCTGTAGTGGCTGCAAACTCAAGTTATTGTTAACAAAGAGACTCTAGAAAAGCTGCTAATGTCCTCTTATCAGCATCATTAATTTGTTAAAACATAAAACAATCTAAAATTTCAGATGAATGTCATCAGAGCTCTTTTAATTAGCTGTTTTATTGGCTATCTTTATTGAAGTCAAGAGTTGGTATCATGCCCAGTGACCTTTTATGATACTTTGATTTCCAATATACATATATACTTTTTAAATCCTTGCACAGGGGTTATAACTTTTACCTGGGTTGGCTTTAATATAGGTAAGCCTTCACATAGGTTGGCCTTAACATGGGACAACTAAAATATCAAAAGGTCTAGGCTAGAAAGCACAGATGGACACTAGAGGTCCATTACAACCTTTCATCCACAACCTTGAGCTTGTCAACCAGGAAACAGTCACACAAAACCCAGCTGTTCACACTTATCCTCATCATTGTGGTAGCAGAAAATGGATGGAGCTTTACTGCCTGGTTTTTGTCAAGATTCAGCTAAGGAATAGACACATTCACATACTCACTGCTCTTCAAGGACCCTGTCATCCTTGACTGCCCAGGTAAAACTCAAGCCCGCATTCTTTTGGGTTTTCAAAAGTTCAAGCAAGTTTTCCTCCTATCTCATCTCAGCATGAATACTTATGAAATCCCAAAATGATTTTTTGATTTTTTGGGCTTGAGATACAGGCCATCAGTGAGGTGTGACAGACATGTTAAGGAATAATATGAAGGCTCTTAATGCCCTGGATTGTCACAGTGCCTCTCTACTGGACTTGGATGGGAACTCAGAATGTCTGTGACCCAGCTGGTGAGCTTATTTCTCTGGCTTTGCTCTCTGTTTAAATGCCAGAATCTCTGACAGAGATTCCTTATTAACCATGTTTTTCATTGGCCACCTCAGAGTGGATGGGTTTCTCAGACTTGTCCTGAGAACAGTGCTTAACAGACAGAAGAAAATGAGATTCTTTGAATATGTGTTTGTGTGTGTCTGAGTGAGACAGACAGAAGGTGAGTGCTGTGGGTTATGTGTGTAAATAGAGCCTGCCTCCTGAGGAACCCCTCTGACCACCATTACTTAGGTTCTCTTCTCTTGAACCTACAGACAGTGACCTAACAGCCACCCTGCTGATTTCATTTACCACTCAGCACTTGCCTAAATTGAAAAGGTTGTTAGTATCCACCATAGATTTTCTAAGGAGTAGTAAAGCACACAGGTCAGAGAGACAAAAACAAAAAAGATTCTGGAGGCAAAACAACTATAATTCTGACCTGCCGATGTGACACTGGGACACCTGCTTTCCTTTTCTGGACCTTCATTTTCTCATCTATTAAATGAGTGTGTCTGCAAGTATGGGACAGGACTAATGAGATGGGAAGCCCCTTTTAATGCGGACACCATAGTTATTGCAAACAGCATCTGTTTTCTTTATTTTTTATTTTCTTTTTTTTTTAATTGAGAGAAATGAAGACAGAGAGACAGATTTCTGCATGTGCCCTGACTAGAACCCAGCCAGCAACCTCAGTCTGGTTCTGATGCTCTGCCCATCTGAGGCCATGCTCACAACTGAGCTATTTTTAGCACCTGATGCAGAGGCTCCATGGAACCATTCTCAGGGCCCAGGACGATGCGCTCAACCCAATTGAACCATGGCTGCAGGAAGGGAAGAGAGAGAGAGAGACAGAGAGCAGGGGTATGGGGGAGGAGTGGAGAAGCAGATGGTCTCTTCTCCTGTGTGCCCTGATCAGGAATCAAACTGGGACATCCGCAAACCAGGCCAACCCTCTACAACTGAACCAACCAGCCAAGGCACAGCAGCACTTTTCTTAATCATAACATACAGGGTAAAGGAAAGGGCCATTTTCTTGCCTTAGAACATAATTTTTTCCCCACACTGTACAAGTTCTTTCAATGCTCATAAAACCTATGGGTACGGAGGCCAGCCAATGGTTTAAGGCTGCAATGTACTCTGGCATGGGGACACTATGTGTGGCCCGCAGAGCAGGGCCCAACATTGGAACATATAGTTTTAAAACTAGACCACATGTTTGCACCCAACAAAAATTTACTGAACACCTAGGGAGTCAAAACAACAATTGAATTATGTGTAATGGATACTGTCAACCTCTTGATGGATGGGGAAAAGGCTCAAAAATTAAATGATTTGTTTACTATTCAGGTCATATAAATAGCAGCCATAAATAGGAGTGAAATAAGTCACAGTCCATGCTTGCAGTGAGTTTCAGTCTATTAAATGCCTTAGGCCAGGCCAGTCTGGGACGTCAACCTATCACATCCATCTCTCAGGCAATACTGGGCTAACCTTTGATTTATATTTGCTACCTTTTATAACTAGAAGGATTCTTAGCATCTAGCCCAAACTTTATATTCTTCATATGAGGAAACAAAGCCAAAAACTTGTTAAATGCTATTATGAATTAAGACCTGTGATAAGGGACTATCCCTAGAACATTCAACTCATGGCCCCTTTATGTGCTTGCTGGTGGCTGCTATGGTGACAGAGCACATGAGAACCTCCACATTTACATGCACACTGGCTCAGAGCCCTGGTGAGAGAACATCCATTTCTGGTCTGGGGTTTCCTTGTGTGCAGCCCAAGAATCTCTATTTCAAACACAGCACCTACTTCACAAACCACCCACTCCCAGAGGGCATTTTCGTTTTGCATACCATTTCAGGAAAGGTTAGAGAAGGAGAGAATTATTGAGGGAGATGGTGGGGATAGCCAAAGCAATGAGAAACATTTAAAAAATACACTGAAGTATGAACAGTTACTTTTTTTTTTTTTTTTTTAGTTAACAGGCAGATGCAGATAATTCAAATCCCCAGATTATCATGCCACCATTTTTGTTTGTTTGTTTTACTTTTTTCAGGACAGAACTTCCCCTCTTCCCTCAACTTCTTTCCCAAGGTGCTTCAAGCAAGGAGAGGTTATTTTAGGAATTTGGTCTGACCACCAACCAGAGAATAATACCAAATAAGCTGACTTCAGCCAGACTCTATACAAACCCCCCAATCTTCATTGGGCTACTTCAAATCTCAGTGCACAAAGTAGGCCAGCAGAACAGGATGATGCTTTGAAAGACACATTGCTTGTCACTTGGGCAGTGACATTTGTCCCCAAAGGAAGCAAGCCCTTTTGATGCTTATACACAGTGCCAAGAGTGAATAATGTCAAGGCTGAACTAATCTTGTAAGATAATCCTACCACTTCAAAAAGCTGCAAGAACTCTTCATATGGGCACAATCTCCAATTACCCTCACACTCGTTTGTTCTTTCTTTTATTCAATAATTTTATTTCTGCAACCACAGTGTATCCCACACATTACCAAGATAAGTGTGGTCTCTGTCCTTATGGAGCTTCCAATCTAGTAGAAGATACAAGGAGACAGACAATTCTTATATAACATAATAGGTGCTATGGTAGAGGAAGTTCGAAGTTCTGTGGTGATGCAGAAGAAGGATGTCTAGCATCGTCTAGTAGGAAGTTCAATGAAGTCTTCTTAGAGAAGTCTTAAGTTGTGACTCAAATTGAATGAAGATGAAGCTGAGCTGAGGAAAAGGGCAATTCACTTTTAGCCAAGAGACAGCAACCTTGTAAGAAAAATTACAAATAGTTTAGCCTGAAGGAACCAGGTGTGGCTCTGGGAGAAAAGGGTAGAGAAGGAAACAGAAGTGAAACCAGTAAGGGCCTGTGTGTCACACTACATACAAAGTTTGGCCTTTATCCCAAGGTGAATATGAAGCCATAGAAATTTTTTGTCAGCATTTTATTTCCCAGGGCACAGTGTTTATTTCATTTGGACTTCATAACATCTTAAAGATGCAGGCAGATCAGGCATCATGCCCATTTTGCAGATTCAAAAACTGAGTCTCAGCATAATGAAGTGATTTAATAATTAATGGCACTAGATCTAAACAGAAAGCCTGGAATCTCCTAATTTCCAGTCTTAGGCTTCTCAAATTAGACCAATCTATTAAACCCCTCAAGATCTAGTACAACTATTAGAATGTGTTCAAGAGTCTTTATGGTGACAGCATACTATCCCATCCGTACCTGCCATGGCCTTCTTGAGCTGCCACTCACTAGCATGGGGTTCCTGGATGGCAGGCAGAGTATCCCATAGAGGAGCAGTAGCATCATCTCAGAAGCAGGGCAGCCTGTGTGAATCCAACCAGATTGGTACTCTGTGGTTGTGGAGACTCATTCATTTATCCAAACAGGAAGTCAAAAAAATGCTGAAAAAGAATGAACATTGCACCTTCCTAGAGGAGATGACACCAGATTTCAGCCTTGAACAATCAGGTAAATTGCACAATAGGAAAGACTGCTGATCAGGCAACCAAAGCAGAGGGAAGAGCATGGGTAAATGCCCAAGAAGCAGGAAATAGTATGGTTTCTGCTTTGGTGCAAAGAGTTGAAGATGAGTTTGGACTGGGGCCCATTGTGAAAAACTTGTGTGTCAATCATTCTCAGTTGCCACATGTGAAAGATAATGGTCCCATGTGTGACATACTTCTAAGGAAGACTCCAGAGTTGCATGTAATTCTTGACACAAAGCTACCACTTCCTCTTTTTCCCCACTGAAGGGAGAAAACATAAAGACAAATGAGACTGACAGTAGTGAAAGGAAAAATTGGCACCTCCAATAGTGTAATTTTTAAAAAAATTATCTACCAATGTTTCAATGTTTAAGATATTATCAACAAATTGCTCTCTATACCTTATAACTGATTACAGAATACCAGTTAACATAATTATGGACTTTAACAAAGCTGTGATACATTTAGTTTTGGGAGAGGGAAGATATCCTATAGCATAACATGTAAGAATATAATGGAATACAACACAAAGGTTGAGTCAAGGAAATAATAACAAAATCACAATAGTAAATGTATGGCACATTGATGATGTGCCAGGAGATACTAAAGATAAGCCCTTTATACTGTGCCTTATATAATGTCACATCAACCCTCTGATTTGAGCACAGTTACTCCTATCATATAGATAATGAAAATAAGGTTTTGATTCAACATTTTTTTTCTCAGACCCAAGAGGACCTCTAAGTAGTAAAGCCTGAACTGAAACTAAAATGTATTTGTTGCCAAAGCCTACAAAGTTGATCACTATATTATCTTTTTTGAAAGGCGGGTTGAATTTCTCAGTCTTCTCACAGAGGCCCAAAGAAATAAAAATCCAGTAGTGTTCTAAATAAAAATAAAGAAGAAACTATATCACCACGGAATTGTCTTTCTAACCATCCATGCCAGGAGTGATAGTAATGTCTGCTTTATGTAAGCCAATGAATTCCACACAATACCCCCTCCTTCCTCTCCAAATTTCAGAGAAGTCATATTGGGAGAGAAAAAAATTGTCTTCTCCAGCCCTACAATCTCCCAAGTGTCTCCCCAAAGCTTGCTTTCCTTTCCTGTCTCTGGTTAGAGGTACCTGAGATGCAGCAGTTCAAGTGTTCAGAGAACCTATGAGTGTATTGTCTATAAAGGCAAGTGGAGGAAAGAGCATCAGATCAGGAATCAAGATAATAGCTTCTGCCAATAACTAGCAGCTAATTGTTACTAGGCCTCTTCTCCTTTCTGGGCCTCAGTCACCCCATCTATAGAGCAAGGGACACAAGGACACTAGTTTCTTCTAACTCAAACATGTCTTCTTAAATTCTGTGAAACATTTCCTAAACTTTATCCATATTTTTTCAGTCTGTGAATTTCCAGCTCTACCTCACTCCAATCTATAATCTTGTTTACATTCTAGAATCTGTATTATAAAAGAGACTAATGACAGAGTTTGCTCTACTTTCAAATGTTAAGTCACCAGCATCCTTGATAATGCACCCCATATTTTACTGCTTATTGTTCCATAATAGCTTCCACCCCAAAGCATGACATCTTACCATTCATACATGCCTGTCAACCTAAATGCTTCTTGAACCATTCTCTATTTGGGAAATTTTGATATGGGTCAAAGACCCTGCTAGATGTATCTCCTACACAAAATAAATGTGGGCAACAGTGGTTTGGGAAATCTCTGAGATGAGATGGACTTTACTGTCTAGGTCAAGAACCAGCATTTGAGCAATACTACTTTATAAGTACAATGGACAAGAGACTAGATTAAAAGCCTTCCTTTCAAAATAAGGCAACACATTCTACTAGCCTTTGTTTATGCAGTGACCTTCATATGAAATGCCTTCTGTTTCTGCCTAGGCAAATCCTTCCAACCCACTAAGGTTCAACCCAAACACAAACTACTGGATGGTGTCCCTCATTGCCTCAACTGGAAATGACCTCTCTCTCCTTTTAATTTTGAATCTCTTTCCCCTAAGCCCAAAGCACTAGTTTGGCTTACAGTTAGTTGTAATAATGACTCACTGCCATTTACATAGTGCATTATACCTTATAGTATTTTGATATCCATTACCTCACTAGAGACTCACAGGAATGCCATAAGAAAAGCACAGAAGAGGGACAAGTGGCATTTAGTTGGTGGAGCAATTTGTCTGGTTAATTCCGAAAAGCACAGAAAGAGTTAACCATATTTCCCCCATGTATAAGACACAACTTAATTTTGGGGCCTGAAATTTGAAAAAAAAAAAAGTATTATGTGAAGTTATTGAACTCAAGTTTTATTCATCATAAAATTCATACAACTCCTCATCACTGTCAAAACTCCCATCTATTAGCTTGTCTTCATCTATATCTGATGACAAATCACTGTCTTCATATATTGCTTCATCCTCAGTTCCATCTATGGCATTTGAAATGCCACACTTCTTAAATTATTTGATAATGATTTCAATCTTGATATTATCCCAGGATTTTTTCACCCAAGTAAAAACTTCTCCTATAGTTGGTCGGTTTCTTCACTCTTGCTGCTGGTGTCAAATTGTCCCCAGACGACTTCATCCATTTGTTCCATTTGCCTCTCATGGCAGCTTTGATGGGTTTGTTCATGATGGCATCAAGTGGTTGGAGCTGGGATGTCAGGCTTCCTGGTATGACAGCAAGTTTTGTTTTTTCCTTTGCGGCAATCTTCTTTGTGTTTTTTTGTATGTGTGCCCTAAACTGATTAGCACCAATAGGGCAGGTTTGTGTAAGAGCCCACCTGGTCTTCTTCTCCAAACCTTCTCAAACCAGATTTTCATCCCATCCTGATCCATCCAACCCTTGTCATGAAAGTGAACAATCATTCCTTGAAGAATTCCTCCTTTCACATTGTTTTGCGTTTGAAAATCAGCATAGGAGGCAGCTTGGTTTTATCAGTACAACAAGCTAGAACAACTGTAAAATGGCTCTTTTCATGTTCACTTGTCTTCAAAGTTACAGTTTTAACCCCCTTCTTATCAACTGTTTTGTTACTTGAGACATCAAATTGAAGGGGGACTTCATCCATATTGCAGTCTGTTGCAACTCAAAGTGATGTGTCTTCTGACATTGAATGACAAAACAATGAAATTCATGGACCTCCATAATGGTTGTACTACCTTACAGTCCCACCATTATGGAGGAAAGTATGGTGGTTCCTCAAAAAACTGCAAATAGAACTACCTTATGACCCAGCAATCCCTCTACTGGGTATATACCCCCAAAACTCAGAAACATTGATACGTGAAGACACATGTAGCCCCATGTTCATTGCAGCACTGTTCACAGTGGCCAAGACATGGAAACAACCAAAAAGCCCTTCAATAGAAGACTGGATAAAGAAGATGTGGCACATATACACTATGGAATACTACTCAGCCATAAGAAACGATGACATCAGATCATTTACAGCAAAATGGTGGGATCTTGATAACATTATAAGGAGTGAAATAAGTAAATCAGAAAAAAACAAGAACTACATGATTCCATACATTGGTGGAACATAAAAATGAGACTAAGAGACATGGACAAGAGTGTGGTGGTTACCAGGGGTGGGGGGAGGGAGGACAGGGGGAGAGTTAGGGGGAGGGGGAGGGGCACAGAGAACTAGATAGAGGGTGGCGAAGGACAATCTGACTTTGGGCGAGGGGTATGCAACATAATTTAATGACAAAATAACCTAGACATGTTTTCTTTGAATATATGTACCCTGATTTATTAATGTCATCCCATTACCATTAATAAAAATTTATTTAAAAAAAAAAAAAAAAAAAAAAAAAAAAAAAAAAGAAATTCATGGACCTTCTGCTCATAGCTGTAAGACATATTTTGGGCAAGTTTGGTGCATGTGTGCATGCTTAGTCCATTCCATTTCATGAACCTGATGCATCAATTGTGTCCTCCTTTGAAATCAGTAACTTCCATCAGCAATTCAGCTTGCCTCATACTGAACCATCTTTGTGGACACAGGAATTCCAACTGCCCTCTGCTCTTCAATCCATATCTTCCATTCCCTCTCTAAATCAGGCCATTTTGCTGACTTGCCTCTCCTGGCCTTCTTCTACTGTGGTGTTTTCAGTAGGGTTTCTTCTTCCCATAGCCAGCCTCAGATTGATTTTTCATTTGGATGAGGATCATACTTATGTTCTACAGCACGATTTTCATTCACTTTTGCAAACTGGATCACTTTTAACTTGAATTCAGCACTCTACAAAAATTTTTTCTGAGCCATTTCCTGGGCAGAATGTGGCAAAATGTAACCTACCATAATATACCAGTAACAAGTGCAAAACAATGAGCACAAAGACAACAAGTGTGAAAAAGCGGGAAATCTACAACCACTGTATAAGATGCAACCAGTTTTTAAACCCCAAATTTTTCAAAAAAGGATGCATCTTATACATGGGAGAATGTGGTATTAATATTCCAGTGAAATATATGACAGAAAGGAAGCATTGTTATTTTAGAAGCTGGATGGAGACTTTTATTTCTAGCAGTATATATTTCTAGATACCTTAAATGACCCTCCTAATATAAACAATTAAAATGAAAGTCCAATATAAAATAATATTTTAAAGTTTGTTGCTGAATTAGTATGATAGTAAAGAATCCATAGCCAAAAGGGAAGCGAAAGCAGGAATTCTGCAGGTTAATCAGGGACAAAGGCAAATTTTGCCCTGAAGAGTTTCCCAGACACTGGAAGACTGAATCTTCACACTGGTGAATGTAAGAGATGAAGGAAGAAGGAGATAATGACTAGGGCTTGCCCTGGATGAAAAGTGTTACAAAACACTTCCACATACCCTCAATGCAAGGGTGAAGAAAAATTAAGTCTATTTCACAAAAGGAGATAAATAACCTTGGCACTGGGTGGAAGGGAAACATTACCCTTTCATGAGAATTTTTAACCATAGGTGGTCTTCAGATAGTTTTGTGGTCCTAATCAAAAATACTTATGAAGTCTACAAATCTAAAAGCTGAGATCCCAATCAGCAGTTCTCACAAGTGACTGGCTAAGGCAAATCTTCTGTGGAAGAATGCAGCTTTTATCCAGGTGTCAAAAATTCCTATAAATAAAGGTATAAAGAAAATGAGCATCTCATTGTCAAAAGTTACACAACACAGAAAGAAACAAGACACCAGAGTAAAAGCCCACATAAACAACAAACATCAAAATCAGATGCACACTGTAGAATGTAAAATCATCACACACAGAATGTAAAGTTATTTTTATCAAAAGTGATTAAACAGATTAATAAAATGTGTAAAATATAAGTAAGGAACAATCAAACATTTCAAAAAGAGTAAAATAGAATCACTGGAACTAAATAGTAGAATAGTATACTTAAGTATATATTGATAAACAATTGAACATTAAATATACAACTGAAGAAGCAGTGAAACTGAAGGTAGATGCAAATTATTCATAAGGTAGCACAGAAAGACAGTAAAATGAGAGATATTAGAGGTTCAGAAACATGAAGGTAGACTAGATATATCAAATATATATCTAACTAGACTTTCCTTGCACCATCATGGAGCAAGAAAGAGGCAAAATTCAAAGACAAAAGAGCTGAGAACTTTTAAATATTGTTGAAAGATTAATCTTGAAGACCTAGAATCCTGGCAAATCCCAAACCACACAAATAAAATAACTACCTACTGGAAACATCATAATGATTTTACAGAACACCAAAAAATAAAATTAACATAAAAAAGCTTGACCAGGTGGTGGCACGGTGGACAGAGCATCAGACTGGAACAGGTTCAAAACCTCTAGGTCACTGGCTTGAGCGTAGTATCATAGACATGATCTCATGGTCGCTAGTGTGAGCCCAGAGGTCGCAGGTTTGAAGCCCAAGGTCATTGGCTTGAGCCCAAGGTTGGTGGCTTGAGCAAGGGGTCACTCACTCTGCTGTAGCCCCCTGGTCAAGGCACATATGAGAAAGCAATCAATGAACAAGCAATCAATGAACAACTAAGATGTTGCAAGAAAGAATTGATGCTTCTCATCTCTCTCCCTTCCTGTCTGTCTGTCCCTCTCCGACTCTCTGTCTCTGTCAAAGAAATAATAATAATATAAAAGCAGTCAGCAAGAAGGGAAAAACAAGAACAAAACATTATTTACAGAGAAATAGCTATTATATTTGATTAATTTATCAGCCTGAACAGGCAGTGGCGCAGTCAATATAGCATTGGATTGAGACAATGAGGACCCAGGTTCAAACCCTAGGTCCAGCTTGAGTTCCGGGTCGCTGGCTTGAGCATGGGATCATAGACATGACCCCATGATCCCTGGCTTAAGCCCAAGGTCACTGGCTTGAGCAAGGAGTCATTCACTCTGCTGAGGTCCTCAATCAAGGCATATGTAAGAAAGCAATCAGTGAACAACTAAGGTGCCACAAGGAAGAGCTGATGCTTCTCATCTTTCTCCCTTCCTGCCTGTTCTTACTGAGAGAATTCTCTACCTAGCTGAATTATCTTTCAAGTTAAAATAAATATATAGTTTAGCAGGATATATATTTCCTTCAATAAAGGAAATTCTAAGTGATGAATTTCTTATAGATAAGAGATTTTTGATAGAATATCTGAAATGCCATGGGTCATAGTGAGCAAAGATATTGGTATTTAAGAGGGTAAATCTAAACATGCATTGATTATATATATAAAAAAGTAATGTCTAATATGTGACAAAATAAGGTAAAATTGAAGAATCTGGCAACAGCTTATATATTGATAAGGGTAAAGTTCAAAAGTTACAAAGTTGAGGAAAATGGTAAAGATTTTCATTAACTTCATTGTTTATCAAGTTGTTTATTTTTTCCAGTTTTATTGAGATGTATTGACATAGAGTACAGTGTAAATTTAAGATGTACAGTGTAATATTGACTTCATATATTGTGAAATGATTATCACAGTAAGTTTAGTTAATGTCCATCATCTCATATAGATACCAAATGAAAAGAAAGATTCTTCTTGGGATGAGAACACTTGAGCCTGCTATCTTAAAATTTTCCAGTATACCATACAGCAATGTTAACTATAGTCACCATGTTGCACATTACATCTCCAGGACTTATTTGTTATTTTTATTTTTATTGAATTTATTGGGGTGACATTGGTTAATAAAATTATACAGGTTTCAGGTGCACAGTTCTATAATACATCATCTGTATATTGCATTGTGTGTTCACCTACCCAAGTACTTATTTATTTTATAACTGGAAGATTTTTAGCTCTCTCACACCTTCATTAAGTTTCAGCACCCTCTCTACCCTGCCCTGATACCCACAAATCAGATTGTTCATGGGAGTTTAGTGCTGCTTTGAGGTTTGGGTTATTTTGGGGTTTCTTTAGATTTCATATATAAGTGAGATCATAGAGCATTTGCCTTTGTCTGACTTATTTCAATTAGTGTAATACCCATAATTTTGTTACAAATGGCCTGGTTTCTTTCTTTTATATGGTTGAAAAATATTCTATTATATATATCACAACGTCTCCAACCATTCATCTGTCAATGGATACTTAAGTTGTTTCCATGTCTTAGTTATTGTAAATAATGCTGCTATGAACTTGGAAATGTAGAATACTGATTTTATTTCTTTAGGATTTTTTTCTACATCTCTCAAAATGCCAATGGAATATTGATAGGATTGCATTGAGTTGAATCTCTTGATGGCTTTGAGTAGTATGGACATTTTATTCTTCCAGTCATGAGCACGGGATATCTTTCGATTTATTTGTGTCTTCTTAGATTTCTTTCAGCAATGTCTAGTGATTTTTAGTTTAGAGACCTTGCGCCACCTTAGGTAAATTTATTCCTAACTATTTTATTGTTTTGGATGTTGAGTAAATGGGATCATTGTCTTTATTTATTTTGCAGATAATTTGCTATTAGCATATAGGAATGATTTTTTCATCTTAATTTTGTGTCCTGCAACTTTACTGAATTCATTGATTAGGTCAAGCAGTTTTTGGTGGAGCCTTCAGGATTTTCTATGTATAAAATCATGTCATCTGAAAACGGAGACCATTTACTTCTTTATTCCCAATTCAGTAACCTTTTATTTTTTTTCTTACCTTATTGTTCTGGACTTCTAGTACTATGTTGAATAGGAGTGGTGAGACTGGATAACCTTGTCTTGTTCCTGATTTTAGAAGAAAAGCTTTCGACCTTTCACTATTGAGGATGAGGTTAGCTGTGTTATTGTTGTGTGTGGAATTAATTATGTTGAGGTACATTCCTTCTATACTTAATTTGTAAAGTGGTTTTTATCATGAATGGATGCTGAATTTTGCTTATTAACATTAGACTTTGTTAAATATCTATATAATATTGGTAAAATAACCAGAAAGTTTGGAGGTCAAAAATGTAAATATATATATAAAAAACTTATACACAGACAACAGTATGGAGATTGCAAGATGGAAAGGGGTTGGGGTGATAGATGGTGATGGAGAGAGATTTGACTTTTGCTGGTGAACAAACAATACAGTACAAAGATGATGTGATATCAAATTGTACACCTGAAACCTGAATAACTTTATTAACAAATGTCACCCAATAAATTCAATAAAAAATGTAAAAAGAAAAGAATCAACCAATGAATGCATAAATAAGTGGAACAACAAATTGATGTTTCTCTCCCTCCCTCTTTCTCTCTCTCTCTCTCTCTCTCTCTCTCTCTCTCAGCAATCAATAAATAAAATAACAAAACTATATACTAGGTAAATACAAAGCAAAGAAAACTTGTATATTTATATTAACTGGCAAAATAAACTTTACGACTCAGACATTAGTATAAATGGATAAGTTTGTGATGATAATATGTCTAGTTTACCAGGGAGATAACATCATTTTAGACTTGTATACCTCTCATAACAAAGTTTCAAAATATAAAAAGCAACATATAAAAATATATGAAAAATTTAGCAGCTTTGTAATTATAGTGTGATTTTTAGCATATATCACTCAGGAATTGATAGATTAAAAAGACAAAAAAAATGATAATGATATTGAAACTTAAATAGCAAAATTAAACAATTGTTCTTTGTTGTTATATAGAGAGCTTTAGAAACAATACTGGAGAATGCATGTTTTTTAAAAGCATGTGTAAACATTTTTGCCTTTGTCTTTCTTTTCTTATCTCTATTGCCTTTCCTCTCAGTTGCTCTTTCTGTTTTCCTCCTGTTTCTTTCTTCTTTTTGTATTCTTTTTATCCATTTTTCATCTCTGTTTTGCTTTTTCTTTTCTTGACACTCCTGTTTTTTTCTCATTTCTACTACTCTATTTTCTCTCCTCGTTTACGCTTTCACTCTCTCTCCAATCTCAGTCACACTCTCTCTTTGTCTATCCCTTCTCTCCAATCTCAGTCCCTCCATCTCTCTCTCTCTCTCTTGCCCTGATGTTCAGCTTTGAGCTCTCCTAGTCCTGCTTTTAAGCATTGGCTAATTCCCGCTAATGCTTAATCATCCAAAAAAATGGAGTCAGCTTTGAATTATACTAGAGCCAAATTTACTTCAAATAAATTGCAAAGTTTGCCTCAAATATTTTAAATTAACAAATATATAGAGAGCAACCACATGTATCAGATATTATGCTTCATTTTATTATGCATAATATCCTTGACTCACTACAACAACCTTCCAAATAAAAGGAAGGGGGCTATTATTCTTATTTCACAAACAAAGAAACTAAACTGAGAGGTGAGGCTCAGGAAAGAAAAGGAGTATGACTACAATTGCATACTAGGAAGATGTAGAATTAAGATCTGTGTCTTGTTCCAAATC
Source organism: Saccopteryx leptura (assembly GCF_036850995.1). Lineage (NCBI taxonomy): Eukaryota > Metazoa > Chordata > Mammalia > Chiroptera > Emballonuridae > Saccopteryx > Saccopteryx leptura. The sequence continues at coordinate 68,796,963 of NC_089516.1, read as the reverse complement.
CATGCTTCTATTACTCTATTAGCCTGGGAATGTTAATACGTACTCTGAAAGCTGAAATCAAGTGTTGAAGTGAAGGGTGGGTGTGATGAGGAGTTGTAAAAGAGAGGAACGTCCTGGTGGTATAAGCTCTGGCTTCCCCCCAGCCCAATTTTCCAACCCATATGTGCCACCTTACTGACCTCCACAGACCTCATCCTGCCCCAGATCCTGAGACAATTTTGATCAAGATAGAGTGAATCATAGAAATTTTATCCCCTCCAATCAATGCAGCCTAGAAAGAAGTTACATTTCTCAGACTTGGGACCTGACATAAGGTTACTATATTGTATGTATCAATTTTCTGACACTTGGTGGGTAAGGACGGAGAGACAGGCATCCATATGACCCTTAAGTTTCAGTATTTTATCTTCTCACCTCATGATTGACCAGTGTATAAACCTGGCCTCCTGCCTGGTTGTCCTGCTTCATGCAGCTCTAGGTCTGGAGCTATGAACCCAAGCTTATAGCCACCTTCCTCCTCAGCTTTTCTCTCCTGAAGACAGACTCCACTCTTGCCCCTGCCGCTCCTCCCATCTGTTACCCACAGCAAATCTCACATAAGCCACCCTTCAAGGGATGAGATAGTCTGCAATTCTCTTCTGTCTTGTCTGGTCCTGACCAGGCTACCTGCATCTACTGGGCCTTAACACCGCAGTCAAGATGGTCTTCTCAGGGACTATTTTCTTCTCATCAGGTCCATGTCACCAAAGTGTTGGGAAGCCTGGAACTCTTATAACTGAGTCACGAAGAAATCCAAGTTTAGTCTTAAATAAAGACTTGGTCTCCTCTACCGTCACATTATCTTGTTTCTACAGGCACCATGCAGACTGTAATTAATTAGGTAGTACACATTTTTCACGTACAACATAACCTTTCCATGAAAAATTCTGACTGACAGATTCTAATTTATAGGCTTTATTTCAGTGCATAGACAAACACTGCCGTGCTCAGACGGTATCTTTTGAAGGTTATAGCATTTAGACCCCAAAGTTCTTAATTTTATTGGAAATAAAAGAAAAAATATCATACAAATATTTTATATTGAAACTTAATGATTCCAACATACACTTTTTACTGCAGAAATTGCCATCTACCCACTTGCACCGTGATCTGAGAATCAGTCCCTGGAGGGCCCAGCTGCCTGCTGTGTCTGTTTTCGGTGGCCCTGGGTATCAGAATGATTTGCTCCATGAAGGTTTGCAAAGTATCCTCTTCCCTGTGTATACACATACTTGAATGAGTTTTGTTGTACGCAAGCTCATATTACAGTGTATTCACTGTAAACACAGAAATGGTCTTACAGTACAATGAAGCCACTGAGCTTTGTTCGTAACTTATAATCTCCTGGTAGGCCAGCTGGCAGGAGCACCCAGATCATTCCAAGCTTGATGGAGGAACAGCATATGTAGTCTAAGAGGAAGAAAAACCAACAAGCAGGAGGCACATAAAATTTGGTACCAAGAGAGCCGCGAAGAGCAAGCTGGGAATCCTGTGGGGGCAAAAGAGAGTTCCAGGGAGAAAGGCTGAAGAGTGAGCCTTTAACTATGCTGGTGAAAGCATGAGGGAGATAAGAATGGAATAGAAAATAGCAGCTCAGGTCTCTAAAAAAGACAAGAGTGGGGAGAAACACTGGGGTTGAGGACTGCAAAGAATAGTAAGCCAATCAGAAGAGGAAGAGCCGCCTGAGGGGCAGCTGCAACCCGAACAATAGTGGTGGCATCACAACCTTCCAGAAGAAACCATGTGTCCTTAAAGATGAAAGGGGAAGCCCTAGCCGGTTGGCTCAGTGGTAGAGTGTCGGCCTGGCGTGCAGGAGTCCCAGGTTCGATTCCTGACCAGGGCACACAGGAGAAGCGCCCATCTGCTTCTCCACCCCTCCCCCTCTCCTTTCTCTCTGTCTCTTCCCTTCCCGCAGCCAAGACTCCATTGGAGCAAAGTTGGCCCGGGCACTGAGGATGGCTCTGTGACCTCTGCCTCAGGCACTAGAATGGCTCTGGTTGCAACAGAGCAACGCCCCAGATGGGCAGAGCATCACCTCCTGGTGGACATGCCGGGTGGATCCTGGTCGGGCACATTTGGGAGTCTGTCTGACTGCCTCCCCATTTCCAGCTTCAGAAAAATACAAAAAAAATGAAAGGGGGAGAGTGAGCTGACCTCAATAGTGAACTAGAGATAAGTGGAATGAGAAAGCATACTTGCATTTAGAGTTTTATATCCAGAGTTTGATTTGAACTTTCTATCAGAGTGAACGTTCTATCAACACAAGAGGTCATGGTTTTGCCTACCAAGACTTTGGCAGAATGGAAGGGCTTCAGGAGCCAGTGTTGAAGGGAAAAGGGGATAGGCCTTCTTCACCTTTTTATTTCTTATGGGGACTCCCCAGAGTCTTCACTGTAGTCAAACATACTTGAGTTCCACTCCTGGTTCCATCACTGAATGTCAGTAAATGACTCATTTTATTTCTGTGAGCCTCAGTTTTCCCTTCTGCAAAGTGAAGATAATATCATGATGTTGCCTTTGAGGTTTCTCAGTAAATGTTAAGTGAATTTTATGAAGCTAAGACTCTCTCTTGTGTGCCACAAGAGGGCAGATACAGTGAATCCCAACAGGATAGCACCACTTGCCCTTTGCTGTTGGTTTGTGTGGGCATCAGCCCACTGGCCCCTCTATTAGACAAGTAGAACAAGGGTCTGGTGAGCCCTGCCAAGTTGAAGATAAGATGGATATCAGGGAAATGGAAAAATTACCGTAGTTGGGATTATTCTCAAACTGAAGTAACAAAAAGATGGCAACTATAGAAATATCCAATACAGCTGCAAGGTCACTTGTCACTGGACTCCTATCTTTATCACTTTTTACATTGAAATAGGAAGTGTTTTTTACCTCCATCAGGTGAGAGCTGTCTCTTCTGAGTCATCTAGGTTCCCTGACACTTGGCTCAAACGCTTCCAGTATTCCTGGCTCACTCCCTTCTTCTTCTCTGCCTCTACTCCCACTCATTGGAATAACTATGGGAATCATCTTCTGTAGCACTCTGCCAGGCCCCCAGATTTCTATCCTTTGCATTAACACTTGTAGCCATGTTAGGGAAGATACATGGCTGCATAGCTTCAAACTGCTTCGCTAATTCTTTTAGCTTAGACCAGGGGTTGGGAAACTATGGCTTTCGAGCCAGATGTGGCTCTTTTGATGGCTGCATCTGGCTTGCAGATAAATCTGTAATAAAAAAAATAACAACGTTAAAAATATAAAACATTCTCATGTATTACAATCCATTCATTTCCGACCGCTCATGTTCATGGTTGCGGGTGGCTGGAGCCAATCACAGCTGTCCTCCGGGACAACACCAAATTTTTATTGGATAATGCGTAATGTACACAGGTCGTTGTATGGCTCTCATGGAATTACATTTTAAAATATGTGGCGTTAATGGCTCTCTCAGCCAAAAAGTTTCCTGACACCTGGCTTAGACTTTAGTAAATGCAGGGAAACCAGCACTTGAATTTGTTGAGTACTGAACATATGCTGGAGACATTGCCAAATATATTACACTTAGTATGTCATTTAATCAGTGCAAAGGACCTATAACCATTTTACAGATGAGATAACTAAGATTGAGAAGAAGGTTACATATTCATGCAAAGTCACATAGGTAAGAAGCAACAGAGTTAGAATGTTAACTTTCGGGCTCCAATCCAATGCCTTTGCCACTGTGAACAACTCTGAGAAAACCTAACTCTCTTTTTTTGCCTCAATCAAGTCTATGTGGCAAAGAGTTCCCCTCTGGTTTCATACATACATAGACCACGACATGTGGTAAAGAGAGCAGGCATATACAAGTGGCTTTCACTCACTCTAGGCATTCTTTTAGTTCTCATTCTTCACTCCAGGTCATCAGGGAGCAGGGACTGATTACTCCTGTTTTCATTGTCACCCTATTAGTCTCTCAGTCTTTCATCATCTGCCTGAATAAGGTACCTTCCACAGCCTGGAGTGGAAGAGGCCAACAACCAGATTCCCTTCTTCCTTAATCACAATATTGATGCCACCAGCCCCTGGTAAGACCAGTTCTCACTCTGATTCTTAGCCTAGAGTTCTCTGGTAGGAAGAATGAAGGTGCCAGTCTTCCTCCCTAATTCATATGAAAGGAAGAAGCATCCTGATTGTTCAGGGGTGGGTGGAGTCAATGATGTCTAGAAGGAAAGAGATCTCGGTTCTGTATCCATGGATGCCAGAAATGGAACCTAAAAGTTCACCTTTCATGCCGCTTATTCTTTCCCTTGTGTAAAGCTAGTCAGGGTTTCAAATGAGAAAGGCCACCAAAGTCGGCTAATTTCTGCGATTTGGCTGTGGCCTGGCCTAAACTTGCACCTTGGAAGGATCGTGAGCCGGCCAAGCCTGAGAGCTCAGTCACAGCTGCTCTGGGAACCCACAGCCTGTGCCTGGCGCATTCCCTAACCCTGCAGTTTTATTAGCTTCATTTTTATGTGCTTTTTAACTTCCTGAATGCAGCCAAAACCAACATCAAATAACATCAAGGAACACAAGGTCATGATTCCCTCAACCCACAGTGCTCAGCCCCCAAGTCACTTAGAGGCAGGGTGTGCATAATATGCCACAGTTTCCCTCTTGCTTGTCTTTTCAAAAGGTGGGGAAAACTGCTGTTGCTTTGTGAGCTATTCTCAGACACTGCCGCCTCAGAACACACTGTGAGAGCTGTTTTGGGTCATCATAACCCAAGTAGCAGGAGGAGGAAAAAAGGGGGGAAGAAAGAAAACCCAGCCAGCAAGCAATCCTCAGATCCCTGTCTCCCTGAGGCCACAAGAGCTGGGCCTAATGGTCCTCACCAGTTCCTGCTGGGAGAAACAGCTGGAGAAATCAACCCCTTACCTCTCTGCCTCCTTTTCTACCTCTTCCTTTCTTCTTCATCTTTCTTTTTAATTTTATTCCAGGGCCAGCTAGGAACAAGCTTTACAACAGACCTTCTATATGGGCTGCAAATACCAGGCATCCCAAGGGATTTACTAGTCCCTTCCCTTGAGCTCTTAGGTAGGGAAGCCAAGAACTGCAGACAAATCTGGGAAGTTTCCCAGCCCTGAAAACTCAACACTAAGGCCTGAAACCAGAGACAGTCAAGCTGCTTGAGCTGAAGGAGCACCCTGGCCTTGAGAAATTCAGAAAACCAGTTCATATTATAGCTTTCCTGATCCACAATACTGGGAAGTAGGGGAAGGTAACTAGGATTAATTGGTCAGAGCCTTGACATTACAGTCAGAAAGCATGGGTTTCAGACAAGAAGATGTGCTCTAAAGTCTTTTTCCTCTCTTGGTCTCAGAATCTACCAGAAACATTGCAATTTTCCTTGAACATACTCTCCTATAGTCAAACTTTTCTGATTTCTTTAAAACAGATAATATAATGACACTTTATTTGCTAAGACTTTGATGAAGAATTCTAAAAGGTAGTAATGTAAACCAAAACCATGTTACAAAATGAAAGAAATTCTAGACCTTTTGTTATGTGCTTGTTCCCTTAGTAAACAAAGGCTTAGGCCCTGCTGTTATGCCCCATTCCCCATTAAAACTAAGTCTCTAGTGCCCCCATATGTAATGTGACAATATGGTTTCTAGGTGCCCTACCACCTGAACATTCTATTATTAGCTAACTTCTGAGTTTTATTCCTTGACTTTCTTAGTGCAAATATTTAAGAATTTAATATTTTCTCTGAGGATAATTATGAATCTATATATTTATAGAACCTCTATCTTTATCGGTAACTCTATATATCTATTTATCTACCTACCTGCTTACCTACCTACCTACCTATTTATGGGTGTTAAGCATAGCATTTACACATAAGTTCCTTATGCTAGTGGAAAATAAGATCAATTAACTAGATGGCAATTCCTCTCCTGATTGTAATCTCCGTTTTTGTGAGCCTTTTTTCTTTCCCTCATAAAATGAGTTTAAAATCTAAGTTAATAAGTTCATTTTGTCCACTGGTAATGAGAACATATAAATAAAATCTCTGTCTTGGCAGGAAATATTTAAAGTACTCAAAGAAAAGGATATACAACTTAAAATACTTTATTCAGTAAAGTTATCATTTAGAATTGAAAGATAAATTGTTTCCCAAACAAGCAAAAACTAAAGCAGTTCACCACAACTAAATCAGCCTTACAGAAAATGTTATCAAGTCTTTTTTATGCAGAAAAGGCCATAACCAGAAATTAAAAAGTACAAGAAAGGAATAAAAATCTCACTGTTTCAGGCAAATACACAATAATCACAGTAAATTAACCACCTAAAAAGTTAATAAAAAGGTTAAAATATAATAGTAGCAAAATTAACCATAACTACGATAAACAACCAGGAGATAAACAAAACAAAAAAGATTTAAAAATGTCAAAAACATAAAAAGGAGCAAAGACATCAAAGATGGCAGCAGAGTAAGTGGAAGGTGCACTCATCTTCTTCCAGGACTAAACTGGAATTACAACTAAAATATAGAACAATTATCCTGAATAACCATCTGAAGACTAACTGAGCAGAAGTCTTATAACCAAGGGATTTACAGAAAAAGCCATGCAAAGACTGGCAGATAGGTGGAGACGTGGAAAGGATTGGCCATGCTCCCATGGATGTCTGAGATTAAAGATTGGATATCTCAGCAGCAAATATTCCTCCTAAGGAAAATGGGGTCTCAACCTCATGCTGGGCTCCACTCTCAGATGACTTAGAGTTGGGAAGAGGTGTCCACATAACATCTGGTTGTGAAAATCAGCAAGAATTCTGTCTGCCAAAGAGAGAGAGAGAGAGAGAGAGAGAGAGAGAAGTGTTTGCTAGAGACACAGGTCTCTCTTAAAAGGTCAATGCATAATATCTCATTGGGAGCCAATATCTCATTGGGAGCCACTTACCCTGGGTGCCAGTGCAGGAAGGGTGGAACAGACTAAAGTCCTGTGAGAAGAACTTGCAGTTTGTGGCTCTGGGGACAATGCTGAAGGGTCAACTACCAGAATCCCTGTGTTGAGTCTTTCTCCCACACCAGACACCATTTTTTTTAATTTTTTATTTATTCATTTTTTAGAGAGGAGAGGGAGAGACAGAGAGAGAGAGAGGAGAGACAGAGAGAGAAGGGGAGAGGAGCTGGAAGGATCAACTCCCATATGTGCCTTGACCAGGCAAGCCCAGGGTTTTGAACCAGCGACCTCAGCATTTCCAGGTCGATGCTTTATCCACTGTGCCACCACAGGTCAGGCCCACCAGACACCATTTTTCTTACATGGAGCACTCCCTTGCTTATGGCATCAGTCTGAGGTAAAGCAATAGCCCCACCTTCTGGTCCCCAAGTCATCCCATACTGTGGAGCTCCATGCCCTGCTGAGAACTTAGTTATTTGGGCTGGAGAGCAGAAGTCTGGGAAGACTCAGGGGGTGTCAGTGACTGAGTTGTGTGGCTATGAGGTAGGGGTAATTACCCTCAATTTCTCATGAGCTTATTATCTGCTAAATATACTATCCTGATTCCTAGTGGTTCTACCTTCTGGAAGCCTGGTGACCCCCCTCTATTCTATCCAGATAGAATTTAAGACAGACTGAGTTGTTTGTCTCTGGAATAGAGGCCACTCCTCCCACCTTCTCCCAAGCTGGTCCTGCACCTCCCCTTTCTGAGAGATATACTAGCCCCAACCTTCTGACTCCCAGCATCCCACCTTGCTTATGTTGGGCTCCTGGCAGAATTTGAGACAGATTGACTTGTATTGCTCTAGACTTGGGTTATTTTTCCTTTTCACACCAGACTAGAGCAGAACTCACCTTTCACACAGCCAAGTCTTGGTCTGTTTGGGCTTAATAAACTCTGCTGTCTTCATCCTCACAACTCTCTGAGACCCATCTCTACCACAAGAGTCTGCAAGCAACCTGAAACTTTTGCTGAGTAGCCTCAGACTCACCACTGGTACCAAATTTGAACCTGTATCAATCAAGTGGACACCATTCACTATTACCTGACAACTGACTATAAAATTTTGTCATGCAACCCAAGTACTGCCAGAGGATCTTTCAGTGATTGAAACTAATAAGCAGCTAACAAAAGGAGGCAAAGAAGGCAGATCTAAGGGTTCCTGGGACCTTTTGTTTACTTGCCTTCAAGTTTGGTGCTGAGGAAGCCAGCCTTGATGAGCAGCTTGGTCCTTCCCACCCATACTCAAACTAAGCAGAGGCAGCCTCAAACTCAGGATTGCTTTGTAGCTACAAACAGAATGCCCAAGATCAGTCACTGGCAACATCTGATATTGATCTGTACCAGAGACCCTTGCAATAAGCTCCAGAACCAACAAAACTACTGGCCAACTTCAGACAACTACAGAGAAAGATCTAAGTAGCATATCCAAAGGGTAATCTCGGCAGACACCAGACCCTGGTGAGACGAATTCCCCTTAGTCTGGTCAGCAACTGAAAAACAGCTAATACACTGTAGGTCAGAATCAAACATCACAGTAGCCAGCCTGAGGGTGGATCATACCCACAAAAGGCTATCAGTTGTTAAGACTCAATTACAATAGAAGAGTTCACATAACCCACACAAGGGACATTCCTGGAGAACCCAGCTCAGGTAATCAATGAGAATTCATTGCTAGGTCTCATAGGACACTTGCGACATAGGGCCATCTTATCAAAACTGGGAGAAATAGAAGATCAATCTAATACATAGAAACAATCACAAAGAGGCAGCCAAAATGGGGAGACAGAGATTCCTCAAGTGAAATTCCTCAGGTGAAATAAGAGGAGAATTCTCCCCAAAAAGGAGATGAATGAAACAGAGGCAAGCAATTTACCAGATATAGAAATTGTTTAAAAATGGTTATAAAGATGCTCAAGAAACTTAATAAGAACTTCAACAAAGAGATAGCAGGAATAAAAAGGAACACAGAAACCATAAAAAGAAACCAGGCATAAATGGAGAATACATTATCTGCAATGAAGAATACACTAGAAAGTATAAAACACTAGGTTGGATAAAGCAGAGGATTAAATCAGTGATTTGAAAGACTGGGTAGGTTTTACAATCATTATGGAAGAAAGTATGGTGGTTCCTCAAAAAATTAAGAATAGAACTACCATATGGCCCAGCAATCCCTCTACTGGGTATTTATCAAAAAATCTCAAAAACATTGGCACATAAAGACACATGCACCCCATGTTCATCACAGAATTATTCACAGTGGCCAAGACATGGAAACAATGAAAGTGTCCTTAGATAGAGGATTGGATAAAGAAGATGTGGTACATATACACAATGGATACTACTCAGCCATAAGAAATGATGACATAGTGACATTTACAACAATATGGATGGACTTGAGAACATTGTACTGAGTGAAATAAGTAAATCAGAAAAATCTAAGAACTGTATGATTTCACATTCACACACAGGTGGGATATGAAACTGAGACCCATGGACATAGATAAAAGTAAAGTTGTTACCAGGGGGAGGGGGATGTGGGAGAGGGTTGGGGAGAGGATGCAAAGAGGGACAAATATATGATGATAGAAAATGACTTGAGTTTGGGTGATGGCTATACAACCTAATCAACAGTTCAAATGCTATAGAAATATTTACCTGAAACCTATGTACTCTTATTGATGAATGCCACCCTGTTAAATTTAATTTTCTAAATAAAACATAAAAAATAAACTTAAAAAAAGACAAGGTAGCAGAACATACCTATTCAGAACAAAAAAAAAAAGTAGAAAACAAAATTTTTAAGTTGATGATAGCTTAAAGGACCTTTGGGACAACATGAAGTGCAACATTAGAATCATTGTGGTACAAGAAGGAAAAGAGAAAGAGCAGGGAAAAAGAATCTAAAGAAATAATGACTGAAAACTTCTCAAACCTACTGAAGGAAATATACACACAAGCCCAGGAAGTGCAGAGTCCCAAACAAGATGAACCCAAAGAGGCTCACACCAAAACACAATATAATTAAAATTACAAAGGTTAAAGACATAGAAAGAATCTTAAAAACAGCAAAAGAAACAATTATCTACCTACAAGGGAGCTCCATAAGATTGTCAAAATATTTCTCAACATAAATACTCCAAGCCATAAGGGATTGCTAAGAAATATTCAAAGTGAAAAAAAGTAAGGCCTCATAACAAGATTACTCTATCCAGCAAAGCTCTCATAAAATTGAAGGAGAGGAGGATTCCACGATGGCTACAGAGTAGGTAAACATTACACTCACCTTCTCCAAATCCCAAACCTGATTTACAGCTAAAACATTGAGCATTCAACCAGAATAACCAACTGAAAGATAACTAAATTTAAAAATTATAATCAAAAATTTATAGAAGAAGCTACATAGAGACTGTTCAGGAGCATGGAGGTGCAGAAAAGGCTAACAACTGTTCTCACTAGCAGTGGCTGAAAAGCCAGAGAGAAATCACATCTAAGGAGCTCCCTTCCCCCAGGAGAGTGGGGGTTTCAAACTCACACAATATCCAACCCAGAGCAGCAGGGATGGTTAAAGGAGCTCACATAGATAGCATCTGGAGGTGAAAATCAGAATCCCAGATCCTACCTTCCCAGTTACTGGCACTCCAATTGTCACAGCCAGGGCAGTGCACATCCTGTCCCTGACTGCCAGAAGGGCCGCTCTGCTGTGTTCAGTCCTAGCAGTATCTGTTGTGCTGTCCTTATTCTAGAGAAACTTTGGACAGAGACACAGACAGTGACTAAACTGTGGGACCTTGGAAAAATGTCCATTGTCTTCCACTTCCAGCACACAGCTGTCTCGAGAGAAACTTTTGTCTGAGAAGCAGTCAGGTGGGAACAGAAGTGTTTGGAGTCATCACAACTCCTATCTCCCTGGTGAGCACAACCCCTGCTACCCCAAAGAGGGGTAAAGCTCCCAGCTCCCTTTCTACTGACTGGTGTGCACCATCCCCAAAGGGGAAAAGTTGATAGGTCCCTGGAAAGAGAGTGAAATGAGCTGGGAGAACATGCAGAGTCAGGACTTTAGGACCCAACTTTGCCTGCAGTGTAAAATGAGCACAGGGAGCACCGAGACAAGAGTCACACTTAACCAGGACTTCTCATGTCTGTCACCCTGGGGAAACTTTGAACAAAGTGTCAGACAGGTAGAAGCTGTCACATGTGGAGGCACTGAGGAGATTCAACTCCTACTTTCTTACAAGCACAGCCCCTGATACTCAGGGAAGTAGAAGAGGTCCCAGGTCCCCTTCTACAACCTAGCATGCACCATTATCAGAGGGGAGAAATTGGCAGGAACTTGGAAAGAAAGTGTAACACACTGAAAGCAGAGTGCTGTACAGAGTCAGGACTTTAGGACATGAACTTGTCCACAGTGAGCACAAGGAGTACTGAGAGAGCAGAAAGCTGCACAGTGAGTCAGGACTTCTTTAGGACTTGGGCTCACTCACAGAGTGCAGGGAGGTCACAGTGCCGTGTAGAAAGCCAGGACTTTTCGAGCCTGTCACCCCAGGGAAGCTTTGGTCCAGGAGCCAGATGGGCAGGTGCAGGAGTGTGTGGAAACTGCACAGTGAGGGTAGTGACTCTTGTCTCCCCTAGGGGCTCAGCCCAAGCTACTCAGGCAAGGCATAGAAGTGCCCCGTGTCTTTCTATAAGACTGCAGGCATCACCTGCAAAAGGAAGCTGTTTGAATCAGACCTGACAAATCTCAGATACCCTGCCCTGCTGGCCCAGTTCTGCAGGAAGAAGGGTGAGAGGTGTAGAGCTCAGACATTCAAAGTGTGAGTTCTTTGGAGTCTATTGTTGGGGATCAGATGAAGCACTTAGATACCTCTTGTGTGCTAAGCCATAAACAGCCCCAGTGAGAGACTCTCGATCTTCCTGTCTATGACCAGTGACTCTTCAGCTGAAAGAACTTCTGCAAAGGGTACTGTCACCCAATCTTAGCCTGCTGCTCACCCCTTCAAAGGAAAATAGAATTGGAATATCCAGCAGTAGTCAAGGTATTAAGCTCTGGAATAGGGGCCACTTTCCCAACACTGAATGCCTGACCAAAAAACCCCCCAAATTAGAGGTCCCACTAATGTTGTCCTCCCAACCTCAGCTACGCTGCCCTACTAAGATCACAAATGAAGGAAAGATCTGTAGGGAAACACCAGTCTGGGCTGACACTATGGTATTTCTGCAGAAGGCTCCACAGGAAGACCAGGTAACAACAAGGAGAGTTGGAGTAGCTGACAAGTGCAGAAAAATCTTAAGGAGCTTGGGCCCTTTTAAAGAACTGTCCTCAGTTATCAGTGGGAGAAAGTCAACCCTTATAAACAGGTTGACTCCTTCCACATGTACCCAGGCACAGTAAGAACAGCCACAAACAGTGAACAGAGTGGTAGCTCTATACAGGTAACTCATGGAGGGTTACAAACAACACCTGACACTAACTCATACCCGAAACCCACTAAGAAGACCCAGAGCCAACAAAACCAGGAGTGGGTTTCAGACTGCACTAGTGCTAGACCAAACTAGCCACACAAGTGGCACACTTAAAGGGTGACTCCACGCTAGGGGACATCTACTGCACAGTGTGGAGGCATCACTGGGGCATAACTTTTATTTCCCTGCAAGCAGATCCCTTGATACCCAGGGGAGCAGAAGAGGTCTCAGCTCCCCTTCTACAGGCCAGTGCACACCATCCATAGGGGAGAAAGTTGGCAGGACCTTGGAAAGAGAATGTGGCTCACTGAGAGAACAGAGTGCTATAGAGAGTCAGACTTTAGGATATAACCTTGTCCACAGTGAGTACATGGGTGCTGAGATAGCAGAAAGTTGCACAGAGAGCCAGGACTTCTTTAGTACCTGGGGTTGTTCACAGAGTGCAGGGAGATCACAGTGCCATGTAGAAAGCCAGGACTTTTTGAGCCTGTCACTCTAGGGAAGCTTTGGTCCAGGAGCCAAATGGGCAGCTGCAGCGGTATGTGGAAACTTCACAGTGGGGGTGGTGACTCCTGCCTCCCCTAGGAGCTCAGCTCAAGCTACTCAAGGAAATACATCAAGGTTGACCCTTAAAGCCATCCAACCTGAAGGGTTAACTCCACCTATGAAACAACCAAAAGTACTCAAAACTCATATACAACTGGAGCAGGGGTCCCCAAACTTTTTACACAGGGGGCCAGTTCACTGTCCCTCAGAGCGTTGGAGGGCCAGACTATAAAAACAACTATGAACAAATCCCTATGCACACTGCACATATCTTATTTTAAAGTAAAAAACAAAACGGGAACAAATACAATATTTAAAATAAAGAACAAGTAAATTTAAATCAACAAACTGACCAGTATTTCAATGGGAACTATGCTCCTCTCACTGACCACCAATGAAAGAGATGCCCCTTCCGGAAGTGCTGCGAGGGCCAGCTAAATGGCCTCAGGGGGCCGCATGTGGCCCGCGGGCCATAGTTGGCGGACCCCTGAACTGGAGGGTACATATTATCCACAAAAAAAATTTCTAAATCAAGGAGCTCAGGTGTCTTAGAAGTTTGACCCACTGAACCCAACAAGACACTTTTCTCATAAAGTCATTAAAACAAGTTTGGGAGTCAGAGCAGAGTTACCTAATACACAGACAAAATAGTCAAACAATGAAATATGCCCCAAATGAGCAACAAGAGAAATCCCCAGAAAAAAGTAAATGTAACAGAAGCAACCAAACAACCAGACAGACTTTAAAGCAATGGTTATAAGGATGCTCAAGGATCTTAAGGTAAGAATAGATGATCTCATTGAGAATTTAAACAAAAATATAGTAAGTATTAAAAAGGATATTGAAACCATAAAAAAGACCCAGTCAAGAATGACAAATACATTTTCCAAAATGAAGACTTCACTAAAAGGAACTGACAACAAGTTAGATGAAGTAGAAAATTGAATCAACAATTTAGAGGACAAGATAACAATAAGCACACAACCAAAATAGTGAAAAGAAAAGAGACTTAAGAAGGCTGAAGAAAGTCTAAAAAACCTCTGGGACAACATCAAGAAAAAGAACATCTGCATCATAGGGGTTCCTGAAGGAGAAGAAAACAAATAAGACATAAAAACCCTGTTTGAAGAAATCATAGCAGAAAAATTCCCTAATCTGTTGAAGGAAAAAAGTAACACAAGTTTAAGAAGCACAGAGTGTCCTAATTAAGATGAACCCAAAGAGGTCCACAACAAGACACATCATAGTTAAAATGCAAAAGATAAGAGGTAAAAAAAGGATCCTAAAAGCAGCAAGAGGAAAGCAATTAATTACCTACAAAAGAGCCCCCATAACACTGTCATCTGATTTTTCAACAGAAACACCTCAGGTCAGAATGATTGGCAGGAAATATTCAAAGTGATGAAAAGCAAAGACCTAAACGAAGATACTTTATCTAGCAAAGATATCATTTAAAACTGAAGGAGAAATAAAGAGCTTCCATGACGGAAAAAATAAAATAAAATAAAATATGAAAATAAAAAAGAAAGAAAAAAGGCTAAAAGAGTTCATTACCACCAAACCAGTATTGAAAGAAATGTTAAAGGGCCTGCTATAAGAGAGGACAGGAAAAAAGAAATCAAGAGAAGGAGGATTATAGGTTCAAAGAATACAATAACAATAAATAAGTGCATATCAATAATGACATTAAATGTAAATGGATTAAATGATCCAATCAAAAGACATAAGGAAGCTGAATTAATAAGAAAACAAGGTCAGCCCTGGCTGGATGGCTTAGTTGGTTAGAGCATTGTTAACTTTGGCATTTTCACTCAACTTCTGAGAGCCCCTTCACAATGTATTTTTAAAGTTTATTTTAATTTTAAAATTCAAACAATTTTTTGAGTTTTTTATTTTTATAGTTTTTTAAAAATCGTTATTTTATTATTTTTTTTCTTATTCCACAGAGACAGAGAGAAAGTCAGAGAGAGGGACAGACAGGGACTGACAGTCAGGAACGGAGAGAGATGAGAAGCATCAATCATCAGTTTTTCGTTGCGACACCTTAGTTCATTAAATGCTCTATCATATGTGCCTTGACCATGGGCCTTCAGCAGACCAAGTAATCCCTTGCTCAAGCCAGTGACCTTGGGTCCAAGCTGGTGAGCTTTGCTCAAACCAGATGAGCCCACGTTCAAGCTGGTGACCTGGGGGTCTCGAATCTGGTCCTCCACATCCCAGTTTGACGCTCTATCCACTGCACCACCACCTGGTCAAGTTTATTTTAATAATTTTATTTGGAAAATTAAGTTTAATGTGGTGACATTGATGAATAAGAGTGCATAGGTTTCAGATAAATATCTATAACATTTGAACTGTTGATCATGTTGTGTAGCCATCACCTAAAGTTAAATCATTTTTTATCACAATATATTTGTCCTCAATACTTTTCCATTTTGCAATTACAGTTAAGGTACAATATTATATTAGTTTCAAGTGTACAACCCAATGATTAGACATTTACATAACTTACAAAGTGATCACCTTGATAAGTTCAGTACCCACCTAGCACCATAGATAGTTATTACAATGTTATTGACTATATTTCCTATGCATCCCATACATCCCCATGATTCACTTTAAATACAATGACATCACTAAGTCAAATGTAAAAGGATACATTAATTTAAAAAGCAGGAATAGCCATATTAATATAAGATAAATTAAACTTCAGAGAAGAATTATTAGAGACAAAACAGCACATAACATAATGATAAAGGCATCAGTCCAGTAGAAAGACATGTAGTTCTAAATATGTGTGCATTAAAACACAAATAATATTTTTTTATTTTTATTAATTTTATTTTATTGTGTTAACATGGATTCAAGTGCCCCACTCAATATAACTTCTTCACCTCCACCCCCATGTCCCCCATTATTCCCCTTTACCCCCCCAACACCCTTCCCTTCTCTCTGGGATTTGCTGTCCTGTTATCTGCATCTATGTGTTATGTATACATAATTTCACTTATATGTGGAATCTAATGAACAAAGTGAACTGAGGAACAGAATAGAGGCAAAGGCAGGGCTACAGGGAGCAGAGGGACAGCTGTCAGAGGGAAGGTGAATGAGGGGATGGGATCAGAGAAAGTGAAGGAATAATAATTTTTAAATAAAATGATAGACAAAGCGCCTGACCTGTGGTGGCACAGTGGGATAAAGTGTCGATCTGGAACACTGAGGTTGCCAGTTTGAAATCCTGGGCTTGCCTGATCAAGGCACATATGAGAGTTGATGCTTCCTGCTCTTCCCCCCTTCTCTCTCTCTCTCTCTCTCTCTCTCTCTCTCTTTCTCCTTCTCTCTCTATCTCTCTCTCTCCCCTTCCCTTTCTCTCTCTCTCTCCTCTCTGAAAATTGAATAGTCTTTTAAAAAAAAGAAATAGACAAATCCACAACTGTAGTAGCAAACTCAACACCTTTCTCTCAGATATTAATAGAACCAATGGATAGACACTAAACAGCAATAAATTCAATTCAAATCATTATATATATATAATCTGACAAAGAATAGTATTTATAAAAAAACTTTCAGAGATCAACAGTTGACAAGCAATGCAATTATAAAATGGGCAGGAGACAGGAGGTGTCATTTCACTGAAGAGGAAATAGCTCATGCAAAGATGTTCAGCATAATCACACAGTGGGGAAATGCAAGTAAAAACCACAGTGAAAAATTGCAGCATGGCTATCAGAATGCCGACCCTACACAGTGTTGACACCAAATGCTGGTGAGGACATGGCAAACTGGTAACTCCCGAATTCCTGGAGAAAATAAAAATGATACATTTGAAAACACTTTGGCAATACTTCTCATACACCCTACAGATTGCACTTCTGGGTATTTGTCACAAGGAAAATAAAACTATGCTTGTTTATACAAAAACCTGTGCCCTGATTTGTATAGCAACTCTATTCTCAATATCCCCAAACTGGAAACAACCCACAACCTGCATGTGTTTCAATGGGTTACTAGTTAATCAAAATGTTTACACTTATACAATTGTATAGGATACAATAAAGAGAAACAAACTATTGATATACTCAGCAATTTGGATGAATCTCCAGGGAATTATGCTGAGTAAAACTAGTCAACCCCAACTGTCAATACTGTATGGCTCCATGATAACGTTTTTGTATTTTTCTGAAGTGAGAAGCTGGGAGTGGGGCAGAGAGACAGACTTCCAAGTGTGCCCGACCAGGATCCACCCAGCATGCCCACCAGGGGGCGATACTCTGCCCATCTGGGGCGTTGCTCCACTGCAACCGGAACCATTCTAGCACCTGAGGCAGAGGCCATGGAGCTGTCCTCAGTGCCTGGGCCAACTTTCCTCCAATGGAGCCTTGGCTTCGGGAGGGGAAGAGAGAGACAGAGAGGAAGGAGAGGGGGAAGGGTGGAGAAGCAGATGCTTGCTCTGGCCAGGAATCAAACTCAAGACTTCTACACACTGGGCCTATGCTCTACCACTGAGCCAACCAGCCAGGGCCATCATAACATTCTTGAAATGCAAAAACATTAGAGAAATGGAGACCATAGAGTACAGATGAGTGGTTGTCAAGGTTCAAGTCAGGAAGACAAAGAGGTGAGTGTGGCTGTAAAAGGGCAATGGGAGGGGATCTTGTGGTGACAAAACTGTTCTGTATCTTGACTGTCTCAGTATCAGTATACTGGTTGTGATATTATACTACAGTTTTGCAAGTTGTGATTATTGAGAGAAACTTGGATTTCTCTAAATCACTGCATGTAAATCTATAATTAGCATAACATAGAAAGTTTAATTTTACACAATAAAAAGATATTTATCACAAAAGTCAGGATAACTATTACCTCTGCAGGAAGGGAGAGGATTACAATCAAGAAAGGTCACATGAAAGTGTTTCTGTGGTCCTGGCAATGTGTGATTTATTGACTTTATAACTATTTATTAAAAGGTACAAATAAGTTTTATGCAGCTTTCTGCATACATGCCATATGTCAGAACTGAAAAATTATTTTTAAAATATACATTGGATCATTTCATTTCTTTGCGTCAAATTTTCCAATGGCTTCTTTTGTTCATAAGATAAAATCCAAACTATTTTTAAGTTAAATTTATTGAGGTAACATTGGTTAATAACATTATATAAAATTCAAGTGTACAAATTATAACTATATATATACTCTATAGCACTGTTTTTCAACTGTTTTAAACATGGGACCAGTGAAAATAGGAGAATTATTTTGGGGACTGCTAAGGCAGAAATCACCCTGAGCATAAGTGAATTTGACTAAGATCACTGGGTCTATAGTCTTCAAACAACATCAGGGTGGTTAACTCTTTTGTGGACTGGCACAAAATTGCAAGTGGACTGCTCCACAGATCAGCAGTTGGAAAATACTGCTCTATTGTGTGCTCATTATCCAGTCTTTTTTTTTTCCAGAAAATTAATTTTAACAGGTTGACATTGATCAACGAAAGCACAAAGGTTTTGGGTATACATTTCCACATTATTTGGACAGTCAATCATGTTGTATACCCATCACCCAAAGTCAAATCATCCTCTGTCATCTTATATTTGTCCCTCTTTATACCCTTCCCCCGACACCCACCCCTCTCCCCCTCTCCCACATCTCCCTCCCGCTAGTAACCATTGCACTCTTAAATATGTCCATGAATCTCAATTTTGTATCTTACCCAAGTGTGGAATTATAAAGTTTTTAGCTTTTCCTGATTTACTTATTTCACTCAATACAATGTTCTTAAAATGGTCCATCCAAAGTCTTCATTGAGGGCCACACAGCCTTATTCATCAATCATTACCCTCCTCATGTTCTGTGACATATTGAACTTTTTTACAGGTCTTTCCATCATAGGATTTTTGCACAAGCTTTTCCATCAGCTTGGAATGTTTTAGCACTGTCTTTACTGCCCTTTACCTACAGATTCAACTCGTACCTCCCAGACAACATTAAATCCCCTCAGAGATATGCTTTCTTAACTCTCCGTATTTCCCCTTATTAAAATGTTCATAATTTACAATAATACATTTTAAGTAATAAGTTGAGTACTGCCTGTGTCCTTTTTAAACCCTTGGCCTTCAGACCATAAAATTATTAGGTAAAAGAACGCATCTACCTAGTTTCTTACAGTGCCCAGAACAGGACGGGCACATAGCACATACACCATATATTTGTAAAATAAATGGGATGTAATTTCATTGTGTCCTTCTGTGTTACTATTGAAGAAAACATTGTGTGTTGGAAAGGTTGTTTAGGATGAAATTGACCAAATCTTGGTCAACTCTTGATTCCATCCCTTACTAGATATTGGCTTTGCGTAGAATTCTTTACCTCTCTGATCCTTAATTTTATCATCTTCAAAATAAAACCAATAATTCTTATCTCATAGAATTGCCACAGAGTTGAAAGGAGATAATTCATGTCAAGATGCCTAACATAATGTCAAAACATAAGAAACATGCAAAAACTTCATCCTGCATAAATTCCCTTTCCATCCAATTCAGGAAAAGTGTTGCTTCTCCTAAAAAGCTCACTTTCCTTTCTCAATGACAGAAATTATGTAGTCTACCATGTTTCCCTTTTCTCCTGAGCATCAAGGAAGCTCAAGTACTAAGATCCTCAGTGCAAGCAGTACACATGCCTCAGTTACACTGACTAGATGATATCTAAGGACCGTTTCAGGGCTGTCTTTTCTGGTTCTATCCAGGATAGTGCTCAGTGTAGGTAGAAGAACATAAACCGAATGAACCCCTATAGACTGAATGGAGCTTTTGCCATAAGATTTTGTCTCATGGAGAATAGTTGTCTGCTTAGCATGATGTGATAGCCCCAAGCATGGTGGTAAATAGATATAAGGTTTTATTTCAATGCTTATTCATGGGCAGAGGATGATACTGAGGCAGTACCTAAGTTCTGTAGAAGAAAGTGGTATGATCAATTAATGATTAGTACACAGGTACAGATGGAGGAATGGTGGCATATTTACTATATGATACCATTTCAGATCTTGCATTATGGCTCTTCACTACCTGGCCCAGAGCTTGAAATTACACTATTGATGTTTTATAACTCTGAGAGGGGCTGCTGAGACAACTTGAGCCTCATTGACAAGATTCATAGCATGAACTGGTGGACAGCCAGCTGGGTTCTGATGGTAATGGCACATAGGGTAAGACTTGCTATTCAGAATTCAGGGTATTGCAAAGACATTAAGCCTGTGATCTTCAGGCCAGATTCATTGCTTCTTGAGATTCCTGGGGTCCCCACACTCTTTAGAAGTCACTGTATAGAGCAATGTAGCTGGAGATGACTTTCACACTGAACCCTTAAATTATGTAGTGTCTTAAGGCAAGGCAACTGATATCTGACCTCAAAAAATGAAAGGCTATAGAGAAGAATATATGGACAACCCAGTTTTACATACAAGCTAGGAAGACTTCCCTCCCTCCCTGTCTCCTCCCCTACCTCCTTCCTTTTTTTACTCTCTTTCTCCTTTCTCATCTCTTCCTTCCTATCCCCTGTTGTCTCTCTGGCCTTTTTAATAATGCTACCTGCCCAACTCCAATCTGTGTGTCATCAAAGTGAATCTCCAGTTCACTTTCCCTACCCTGGGTCCTTTGAAGAACCTTTATTCAGGAACACTATGGTTTGCAGATGCCAAGTAATTATTCCCACTTGTCCCAGACTCAGGGAAGGTTAGTGTGGTCTCCCTGTCTTCACCAAATTGGGAACTCTGTGAGGAAGAGGTAGTATATTGCTCACATAGGGTCAGGCATTGAAAAGATGTTTATTTAGTGACAATATTTGGACTGACTGAATGAATGAACCCAAAGAAACTGTAAGAGTCATGTAGTTGAAGCCTTTGGTCAAGATTTTTCTACATATTGTATTACAGATATAGAACTCAAGACCAGGAAAAGGGAAGGTTATACTGTGACTTAAGCAAAGAACTAGGGTTTAAATCTAGTTTTTTCGGTCTTCAGACAATGATCTTTTCTGCTACAGACACCCAGACATCAGGAATTGAAGCCTCGGATGTCTGTGCCTTGGGTCTCTGTCTGTGCCTTAGTTTATTCATATGTAATATAAGGACAATAATAGTACTGAACTCATCTAATAAATTTAAAAATTAAATTAAGTGAGATCCGCAGCCATAGCTCAAATGGTTCAAGCAAAGTTCACCCCAGGCACTGAGGATGGCTCTATGGCCTTGCCTCGGGTGCTAAGATAGCTCTGCTGCCGAACAACAAAGTGGTGGCCCAGATGGGCAGAACATCTCCTGTTAGGGGGCTTGCTGGGTGGATTCTGGTTGGGGCACATGCGGTTGTCTGACTCTGCCTCCCTGGCTCTCACATAATAATAAAAAAAATTAAGTGGGATCATTCATATTTAGCACTTAAAATACTCCTGGCTCATAGAAAAAAATGCTGAGTAAGTATTGGCTATTATTAAATTTCTTCCATTATATATAAATATAGTATTTTGTTGCTATAATCTACCTTAAATGGAACTACCTACCTCAATATGTTGTGATCACAGCTGGCAAAAAGATCTTTTAGAGAGACTGGGAGATCTTCAAAGGTGAAGTGAGGAAGGAACTCTGCTTAAGAGTTCCTTCTCAGATCTCCTTTCCCATATTCCTCTTCAAGCATCTATGTCTGCCCACCCACCTCCAGGAAATTCTATAAACCCAATCTGAAGTGGCCAGGGTATCAGTGGTGGGGACAGAAAGGCACACCTCTTTCTTAGTAAACCATCTTTCATATAGTCATCACTGGGCTGGACAGATCCATCCTTGACTTCTCTGCTCTTTCCACCATGTGAAGTCTACTGAGCTCCCTTCTAACATGAGGAATCTTCAGAATGGTCTAGCTCTCTTAATATGTTTTTATTCTCTTGATGGATCCTCTTACAGAGAATTTTAGTTTAACTCTGAAGTCCTACAGAAACAAAGATCCTCTTACAGAGAATTTTAGTTTAACTCTGAAGTCCCACAGAAACAAATCTCAGTGTACCCTTCACTACCTGTCTGTTGGCACTGTCTGCCTGTCTGGCATGTGACAGCATGGCAGAGATAGATACCTGACCTGCACTATTTCAACAAGGAGAGCTAGGGCCAGTGAATTACAGCCTGTAGAAGCCAATTTAGATTCGGTTTTGAGAATTATATAGTAATTTGGTTTGTCAGTCCATCAATAGACTGGGTAGGCTTTGTAATGTGTGGATGGTCTCCCATTAGTGGTGTGACGATAGGGCCTGGAAGAGATGTTGGAGAAGGGATTCTTGGCCTGAATATCTCTGAGATTCAATTATTTGATAAGTTTAAAAACAAAATTTGCCTGACCAGGCAGTGGCGCAGTGGATAGAACATCGGAATGGGATGTGAAGGACCCAGATTCGAGACCCCAAAGTCGCCAGCTTGAGCGCGGGCTCATCTGGTTTGAGCAAGGCTCATCAGCTTGAGCCTAAGGTCGCTGGCTTGAGCAAAGGATCACTCACTTGCTGCAGCTCCCAGTCGAGGCACATATGAGAAAGCAATCAAATGAACAACTAAGGTGCCACAATGAAGAATTGATGCTTCTCATCTCTCTCCCTTCCTGTCTATCTGTCCCCATCTGTCCCTCTCTCTAACTCTCTCTGTCACAAAAAATAAAATAAAATATAAAATTTAAAAAACCTCAAAAAATCAGAGAATTACACTACATACCTTAGCGTTTCTCAAAGTGTAGTTTATGAATCCTCTGCATTACTATCACGTGAGGTGTTCGTTAAACATTACATTCCTGGGCCCCACCCTATGCCTGTTGAATCAGAATTATTGACGAATGGTATCCTGGAATCTGAACTTTTAACAAGTGCTCTTTTATTCCTGCTTGCTCCTACCCACTTGTTGGGCTTATCTAGACACCCACATATGTACTATGTGCCAGTCCAACCACTAACGCCACTCCTTTTCTGCCTTTCCATTTCTCAACCAAATCTGTTCATCTTCTTCACTACTCCATTCAACTTTCTTCCAGCTGCTTATTAGTCTTTTTAACCTTGAGCAAGTTACTTAGTCTCTGACACTAAGATGCCTGGCAGCCAATAGGTGCTCCTTAGATTTCAATTCCCTCTGCCCTTTCCTTCTTTCTTTAAGCTCTCTTACATTTTGAACCCTTGGCTTTTAACTCCTTCTTGTGATTTGTAATGCACTGTTATCAGCACATGTGTGCACACATATGCATATCAAAAAATGAAATAAGAAAAATAGAAGGAAATCAACTTCAATTAAGAATTATTTGAGTACTTACTATATAACAGGCCTCCTACTAGGCACTGGAACTACAGAGATGAACATGACATGGACCCCATCATCAAAGGTGTTTTTTTTCTAGCAGAAGATATAGTCACATACATGTGTTCATTCCATAGCAATGGCACTCTGAGAACTTAGATGGATTCTGGCTTGCACATGGAAAGGAAGGAGAATCAGATAAGGCAGTCAGGATGTGCAGGCTAGAGTTGCAGGGTACACAGCAATGTGGAGAAGAGTAGAAAGTGCATCTACCTGAGTGTGAGATATCTGTGTGTTCTCCAAGTAGAGATGGTAAGTAGATAGTTGGGTAATACCTGTCTGAAGTATGTGAGTCAGGTTAAGACTGAACAGCTGGATTAAAGACAGATAAAAATAGTCAGTAAGACTTAATGCCTTGAAGAAGAAGATGTCAGATGTTTAAACTGAGTGGCTAAGAAATCCTACTTAGTTCTCAGAGGTGTCTCCTTTGGAACTCTGACCAGTCTAGAGAGGTTCTTGAATATTTCCTTCAAGAGGAGTTCCTATGGTATCAGCAGTGTTGCCCCAGCCTATACAACATGAATTAGAAAAAAAAATCTCCATTGGGTGGGTGGAGTACTATGAGCAGCCTTCCTGCAAGGAGGGAAAGTCTATATTTTAATCTCAGCTTGTACTCTCAACTAAGCACCTTCGCTGTGGAGGGCAGCAATAATACACTTTTAGAAGTGGCCTTGAGCACCTCTACCCAGTGGGTTCTCATAGGTAAAGAAGGCCATCAGGTATCAATATGCCCTAGAGCTACACAGATTCTCACACAAGAAGCAGGGTTTCATGTCCTTTTCTTTAACTAAATAGAAAATGGGAGCTTTTCTCAGAATCTCATGGTTTTTATCCAAAGGCCATCGACTTGGGGATTTGAGATACATCATCAGGGACAAATTTTTCCTACTGCACCCATAGCATAGATGAAAACTGTTAGGTTTGGGGTATTGCTTTAAAAACCACCATCAGAAGAACCCTGATTGATCTGCTACTCAATGTGAAGGGCCCAGTACCAAGCCCCCAGATAAGATACTTTTCTGCCTCCCTCAACCTTTTGTGGCTGGATGCAGTGGTGGGATTCAAATAATTTAATAGCTAGTTCTTTGCCCTAATGATCATTTTAAGTATAAAAAATCGATATAGCAAAAGGTAGTTTATTATTTCATGCATTTAATACTTAAATAAGAACCATAAAAGAGGTACACAAAACTAGATTATGTTACAAGAAAGAGTTTTAGAATATTGATGAAAAAATATTAAATAATACCTGACAAAAAACAATAAAACTGTTATTTAAGATATTTCCATATTGCTTCTTGATTAGCATCTTCACTTGCAATTTTTTTTTCACCTATGGACAGAATGAACATCACTGCGGACTCTTAGAATACATTGTTGAGCAGATGAACAACCAAAAAGAGAGAATCCTGATTACAAGTGCCATTTCATCAACTGGTTCACTGAACTCAACAAAAAATTGGGTATTGGTTCTGCAGAACCCTTGCAAACCAGCTGAATCCCACCACTGGCTGTATGAGAGGACTTCATGGCATCCCAGAGGCCCAACTACTCAGAGATGAATGCAGATACCATGGACCCAAGCCTTGTAAACATGCTGCCTGTTCAGGGTCCTAATCACTGAGTAACATTCCCCTTGGCTAGAGGCACAAGATAATAGGTAATGCAAGCAGGAACTCAAATGCCAGATTCCGGGTCTCCAGATAGTATCATAACAGCAGCAAAAGGAAGACAAGCAGCATTTGTTTGAGGCTGGTGCTAAAACTTCAGTTCAAGCCAAACTAGGATTATAGATCAGGTCAAAGGGTCCTAGCAATTCTTGGAGAAGGGGGAAGAAGCTGGAATCTAGGTAGGATCCAATAAGAAAATTCTAGGTAGCCATATTGTCTAAAGCTTTTACCATCAGTCCATTAGTCACCTCTTCCCTGCCCAAACCAGAGAGCTGACTTATGGAACAGTGATGCCCATGGGATGCATTCCTCCTCCCTGGCCTTGTCTTAGTTAGGATGGATGTGCAACTGGACACTGACTACGGGCAGGAACTGTCAGCAGCAGGGTAGGTTGCTGATAGCAAGGCATGTCAGAAAGGCTAAGGCTGATCCTTGCATACAGAATCCATCAGGTGCTGATTAAATCTTGGTCATTAGGCCATGTGTTAAGTTCCAAATTGCTGGTGAGTACTTAACATCAGCTTTGGCCTATAGAACTTGCTATACCTGTGAGAATAAACCCTGTGTTGCTACAATATTTGTTGGCAAGAAGGAGCTACACACTATAAGCCAAGAGTCACAGGTTCTAGCTCTGGCTCTGCCACACATTTGAAATGCAGCCTTCAGCACACCCTTCTTTCTCTGTATTTCAGTTTCTCCATCTTTAGCATTATAGATTTAGACCCTTCTATTTCTATTACTTTTTGGCTTCCCAGTGACTCTGATCTGGCCTAACTTTCTAGTGTCATGCCTTAATTTGTAGCATTATTTATCCCAGAAAAAAAAAATCCTATATTTTAAGAAGGACCTCTAGGAGATAACACTTTAAATCAATGTTTCTCAAACAATGGTTTACAACAAATTAATAGATTATGAAATCAATTCAGTGGGTAACAACTGGCACTTCTTAAAAATGAAGTAGAATAAAATAAAAAATATCACAAGGATTGCACATACTAAGGGTAGAGAAACTGTTATGTTTTATTGAATAACATAAAGTTGCCAGTATTCAGCAATTTTTGACATATAAAATCAACAACTCATATGCACCTAAAAATACAATATATATGAGTGTGCATATGTACACACACACACACCCCCACACACACCAGGTAAAATATTTACTTTTTCATACTGTAAAATGTATTTCTTACCATGGGCTAAAGTAAAAAAATAATTCAACCCACTGCCTTAAACAGAAGAGATGGCCAGAGGTAGACCTCTGGAGGAAACAACTTTGGACCATCTTTTGGGATTTAGCACTTCTCAAATAAATGCAACAACTTTCCCTGTTAAGTGTAATATCTTCCGATTCTGTTTATCCAGTAATTTGGGCACATTTTATGTAGTCCTACCTTCCCACCAAGATAATGGAATACAGTCAGGGGACTTTTCCCAGATACCTAGAAGGGGAAAAGAGTAACTAGGCTTCTGGTCCTGGTAAACTAAGGCCTCCATCTTTGGTCTTCAGGGTTTGCATAACCAAAGAGCTCCCCTCCTTAGTGTGCCTTCTACTAGTAAGAATAAACCGGGCAGGGCACTCCAACACTTGCTTGCTGTGTCTGCCTGACTGTTAGAATATGGACTCCTTTCTATTGAGATATAATTGACATACATTATACTAATTTCAGGTATAAAAATGCTTTAATATTTCTATATATTGTGAAGTAATTCCAATTAACATCATCATCATACATAGTTACAATTTTTTGTTGTGATAAGGACTTTTAATATCTACTATATTGGAAAATTTCTAATATGCAATAAATTATTATTAAATAGAGTCAGCATGCTGTAGATTCCATCCCCATGATTTAATTTCGTTATAACTGGAGGTTTGTGCCTTTTGATCCCTACTTTCCCTCCTATGCCAGCTGCCTCTGGCAACCACCAATCTCTTCTCTGTATTATGAGTTTAATTTGTTTGTATTTTTTTCAGATTCTACATATAATGAAATCATATAGTATTTATCTTTCTCTGTCTGACTTATTTCACTTAGCATAATGTCTTCAAGGCCCATCCATGTTCTCACTAACAGCAAGATTTCATTCTTCCTAAGACTGAATTGTGTGTGTGTGTGTGTGTATACAGTCACATTTTCTTTATCCATTCATCATCCATTGATGAACACTTACATTATTTCCATATCTTGTCTAAAGCAAAAATGCAACAACGTTGCAATGATCACAGAAGTGTTCATACTTTTATAAACTAGAATTTTCATTTTCTTCAGGAAAATATACAGAAGTGGAGTGGCTGAATCACAAGGTAGCTAACTATATTTTTAATTTTTAAAATAATCTCCATATGGTTTCCCACAGGGGCTGTGCCAGTTTACATTTCCACCAACGGTACACAAACATTCCCTTCTCTCCAAAAATTTTATGAACTATCAACTGGAAAAACCAACTTTGGACTAAACTAAGAGGACTCTTCAACCAAGGAACACTGAAGAAGCCACACCGAGACTGGTAGGAAAAGCGGAAATGCGGAAACGCGGAGAGGGCTGCCCAGCTCCCCGGAGCGAACGGCAGCAGGGAGAGACTTGCATGGTGGGAAGTGAGTTTAGCAGAGGGGAAAGGGTCCTGAGCCCCAGGAACAATGCTCCAGCCTGCATCCCCAGGGCCCAGAAGAGGCGTAAGGACAGTATTTAGCTGGAAACAAGTCAGGATACTGTTTGTGAGAAACAGTCTGATTTCTCAGACCCAGGATCCTTCTTAAAGGGACCGCGCAGAACATCTTTCTCACAACCACTCACCCGGGGCTCCAGCGGATGGGGGGAGAGAAGAGAGGACCAGAGTAACAGGAAGAGAGTGTAATCTAGGAGGCACAGGGAGAAACATTTTGAGAGATAGCCACCTTAACCCCTGGGACGAGTCACTCCCCAAAGCTGAAGTGAATATTTCCCCCAGAAACAGCAATACCAGCAAAGGGAAGCAGGAGAGCAGCCAAACAAGCTCCCCCGTGGCATTCAGAGCAGAGTCGCATAGAAGGAGGGAGCTTTTGGGTCTACAGTAGCGAGTCTTAGGGTCTGAGCTGAAACACCCCCACCCATGTGGCTGAGGGGGCACCGGAGGGCGGGCGGCAGGGCAGGTGGCAGCGGGAGACAAAAGTGCGGTTCTGCTGGCAGGGGCGGAAGCCAGCTGGCCACCACTGGGCTCAGGTGTGAGCTCAATCTTGCCCGGCTGGGGAGTAGGGGGCGTGCAAAAGCAGTCAAGCTCAGCTGCCGGCAGCCTGTAATCCAGCCTGCAGGAGAAGGGCAGGAACCCCGGAAAGGGTGGAGACCAGCCCCTGAGCAAGGGCAGAGGAGCACAGCCTTGCCCCGCCTGTGCAACCCAGGCTTGCGGTCTGACTTGGTAGCCAGCTCCTCCCACAAGGGTGGAGCCAAAAGCCCAGAAGAGGTGGAGTTCTGCTACTGAGCTGAGCTTGGGCACGCGGTCCTGCCCGGCGGTAGAGCCAAGGCTAGCAGCCGTTCCTCGAGTGGGCTCCTCCTGCAAGGGCAGGGCAAAAGCCCGGAAACAGGCAGAGACCCACAGCTGAGCAAAGGTGCTCGCCAGTGCCCTCAGGACCAAGCATAACATCACACAGGGGGCGGGGCAAAGCCCGAGGCCACCAACACTTGTGCACCCGAGCACGTGATCACAGCCACTCCCGTGAAGAAAATGCGGAGGCAGAGAAATACAACACAAATAAACCAAGAGAAATCCCCAGAAAAGGACCTAAGTGAATCAGATATAACCAAATTACCAGATGCACAGTTTAAAATAACGATTGTTAGGATGCTCAAAGATATTAGAACAACCATAGATGGCCATTACGAAAACCTAAATAAAGAGATAACCAATATAAAAAAGGACATTGAAATAATAAAAAAGAATCAGTCAGAAATGACAAATACAATATCTGAAATAAAGAATACAATGGAAGGAATTAAAAGCAGGATGGATGAAGCAGAGAATTGAATCAGTGAGTTAGAGGACACAATAAATAAAGGCACGGAAGCAGAGCAGAAAAAAGAAAAGAGACTCAAAAAGTCTGAGGAAACTCTAAGAGAGCTCTGTGACAACATGAAGAGAAATAACATCTGTATCATTGGGGTTCCTGAAGAAGAGAAAGAACAAGGGATAGAGACTTTGTTCAAACATATTATAGCGGAAAACTTCCCCCAATTAAGGCAGAAAAACATTTCACATGTTCAGGAAGCACAGAGAACTCCATTAAGGAGAAACCCAAAGAAATCAACACCAAGACACACCATAATTAAAATAACAAAGCTAAATGATAAAGAGAAAATATTAAAAGCTGCTGGAGAAAAAAAGACTATCACCTACAAAGGAGCCCCCATAAGGATGACGTCTGACTTCTCAACAGAAACACCTGAGGCCTGAAGGGAATGGCAAGAAATATTCAAAGTAATGCAGAACAAGAACCTACAACCAAGACTACTTTATCCAGCAAGGCTATCATTTAAAATTGAAGGAGAAATAAAAAGCTTTATGACAAAAAAAACCTCAAGGAATTCACTGCAACCAAACCAAGGCTGCAAGAAATGCTAAGGGACCTGTTGTAAACAGATCAAAGGAAAAAAAGAATATAGCAAAAAAGGAATACAGTTTTAAAGAAAAAAAATGGCAATAAACAATTACATATCAGTAATAACCTTAAATGTTAATGGATTAAATGATCTGATCAAGAGACATAGGGTAGCTGCGTGGATAAGAAAACAGGACCCATACATATACTGTCTACAAGAGACACACCTTAAATCAAAAGATGCACACAGACTGAAGATAAAAGGATGGAAAAAAATATTTCACACAAATGGAAATGAAAAAAAAGCTGGGGTAGCAATACTTATATCAGACAAAATGGACTTTAAAACAAAGACTATAGTTAGAGATAAAGAAGGTCACTACATAATGATAAAGGGAGCAATCCAAAAAGAAGATATAACCATTATAAATATCTACGCACCTAATATAGGAGCACCTAAATATATAAAGCAGACTTTGATGGACTTAAACGGTGAGATCAACAGCAATACTATAATAGTAGGGGATTTCAATACCCCATTAACATCATTAGATAGATCCTCAAATAAGAAAATTAACAAAGAAATAGCAGACTTAAAGGACATATTAGATCAACTTGATTTAATAGATATCTTCAGAACCTTTCACCCTAAAACAGCAGAATATACATTCTTTTCAAGTGCTCATGGTACATTCTCTAGAATAGAACACATGTTAGGGCACAAAAGTGGTCTCAACAAATTTAAGAAGATTGAAATCATATCGAGCACTTTCTCTGACCACAATGGCATTAAACTAGAAATCAACCACAATAGAAAAATTGAAAAACATTCAAACACTTGGAAACTAAATAGCACGTTATTAAATAACGAATGGGTTAACATTGAGATCAAAGAAGAAATTAAAAAATTCCTAGAAACAAACAATAATGAGCATACATCAACTCAAAATTGATGGGACACAGCAAAAGCAGTCCTGAGAAGGAAGTTTATAGCGTTACAAGCATACCTCAAGAAGTTAGAAAAAGCTCAAATAAACAGCTTAACCCTGCATCTAAAAAAACTAGAAAAAGAACAGCAAGTAAAGCCCAGAACTAGTATTAGAAAGGAAATAATAAAGATCAGAGCAGAAATAAATGACATAGAGGCTAAAGAAACAATACAGAGGATCAATGAAACCAGGAGCTGGTTCTTTGAAAAGGTAAACAAGATCGATGAACCTTTAACGAGACTCACCAAGAAAAAAAGAGAGAGGACTCAAATAAATAAAATTAGAAACGAGAGTGGAGAAATAACAACTGACACAACAGAAATACAAAATATTGTAAGAAAATACTATGAAGAACTGTACGCCAAAAAACTAGACAACCTAGATGAAATGGACAAATGCCTGGAATCATATAATCTTCCAAAAATCAATCTGGAAGAATCACAAAACCTAAACAGACCAATTACAACAAATGAGATTGAAACAGCTATCAAAAAACTCCCAAAAAAGAAAAGTCCTGGGCCTGATGTCTTCACAAATGAATTCTACCAAATATTCAAAGAAGAACTAACTCCTATCCTTCTCAAGCTATTCCAAAAAATTAAAGAGGAAGGAAGACTTCCAAACTCCTTTTTATGAGACAAGCATAATTCTGATTCCAAAACCAGGCAAAGACAACATAAAAAAAGAAAATTATCGGCCAATATCCCTGATGAACTTAGATGCAAAAATCCTCAACAAAATATTAGCAAACCGGATCCAGCAATATATGAAAAAAGTCATACACCATGATCAAGTGGGATTTATTCTTGGGAGGCAAGACTGGCACAATATTCACAAATCAATCGATGTGATTCATCACATAAACAAAAGAAAGGAGAAAAACCACATGATAATTTCAATAGATGCAGAAAAAGCATTTGATAAAGTCCAGCACCCATTCATGATCAAAACTCTCAGCAAAGTGGGAATACACAGAACATACCTCAACATGATAAAGGCCATCTATGACAAACCCACAGCCAACATCATACTCAATGGGCAAAAATTAAAAGCAATCCCCTTAAGATCAGGAACAAGGCAGGGGTGCCCCCTTTCACCACTCTTATTGAACATAGTTCTGGAAATCCTAGCCACAGCAATCAGACAAGAAAAAGAAATAAAAGGCATCCAAATTGAAAAAGAAGACGTAAAACTATCATTATTTGCAGATGATATGATATTGTATATAGAAAACCCTAAAGTCTCAGTCAAAAAACTACTAGACCTGATAAATGAATTCAGCAAGGTGGCAGGATATAAAATCAATACTCAGAAATCAGAGGCATTTTTATACACTAATAATGAACTGTCAGAAAGAGAAATCAAGGAATCAATCCCCTTTATCATTGCAACCAAAAAAATAAAGTACCTAGAAATAAATCTAACCAAGGAGATTAAAGACTTGTACTCAGAAAATTATAAAACATTGATAAAAGAAATCAGGGAAGATACAAATAAGTGGAGGCATATACCATGCTCATGGTTAGGAAGAATAAACATCATTAAAATGTCTATATTACCCAAAGCAATTTATAAATTCAATGCAATACCGATTAAAATACCAATGACTTACTTCAAAGATATAGAACACATATTCCAAAACTTTATATGGAACCAAAAGAGAATACGAATAGCCTCAGCAATTGTGAAAAGGAAGAATAAAGCACGAGGTATCACACTTTCGAAAATCAAGTTATATTATAAGGCCATTGTACTCAAAGCAGCATGGTACTGGCATAAGAACAGGCACATAGATCAATGGAACAGAACAGAGGACCCAAAAATAAACCCACAGCTCTATGGACAACTGATATTTGACAAAGGAGGTAAGAAAATACAATGGTGTACAGCCTCTTCAACAAATGGTGTTGGGAAAATTGGACAGCTATCTGCAAAAAAATGAAACTAGACCACAAACTTACACCACTCACAAAAATAAACTCAAAATGGATAAAGACTTAAGTGTAAGCCGTGAAACCATAAGCATCTTAGAAGAAAACATAGGCAGTAAGCTCTCTGACATCTCTTGCAGCAATATATTTGCTGATTTGTCTCCACAGGCAAGTGAAATAAAAGACAGGATAAACAAATGGGACTTTATCAAACTAAAAAGCTTCTGCACAGCTAAAGACAATAAGAACAGAATAAAAAGACAAACTACACAATGGGAGAATATATTTGACATTGCATCTGATAAGAGGTTAATAACCAAAATTTATAAAGAACTTGTAAAACTTAATACCAGGAAGACAAACAATCCAATCCAAAAATGGGCAAAAGAAATGAATAGACACTTCTCCAAAGAGGACACACAGATGGCCAATAGGCATATGAAAAAATGTTCAACATCACTAATGATTAGAGAAATGCAAATTAAAACCACAATGAGATATCACCTCACACCAGTCAGAATGGCGCTCATCAATAAAACAACACAGAATAAGTGCTGGCGAGGATGTGAAGAAAAGGGAACCCTTCTGCACTGCTGGTCGGAATGCAGACTGGTGCAGCCACTGTGGAAAACAGTGTGGAGATTCCTCAAGAAATTAAAAATCGAACTGCCTTTTGACCCAGCTATACCACTGTTAGGAATATACCCCAAGAACACCATAGCACTGTTTGAAAAGAAAAAATGCACCCCCATGTTTATGGCAGCATTGTTCACAATAGCAAAGATCTGGAAACAGCCCAAGTGTCCATCAGAGGACGAGTGGATTAAAAAGCTCTGGTACATGTATACTATGGAATACTACTCAGCCATAAGAAATGATGATATAGGATCTTTTACAACAACATGGATGGGCCTTGATAACATTATACTGAGCGGAAGAAGTAAATCAGAAAAAACTAAGAAGTATATGATTTCATACATAGGTGAGACATAAAGATGAGACTCAGAGACATGGACAACAGTGTTGGGGTTACAGGGTGGGGGGAGGAGAGGGAGGGGGTTGGGGGAGGGGAGGGGCACAAAGATCATGGCTTTTCAGCATTTGCCATATTCCCCCCTTAATCTATAGACAGGCAGCAAATATTTACTTATGGTGTTTCCACTATAAAGACTGCTGTCTTAGGGACAAATGCTGATGAACTATTTCAGCAGTTCCTCCTTCTTCAAAGATTTATATGTCAACATAGAGCTCCATATTTCATAGGACATACTAAAGCTCATTCCATACTCCCTGGAGATTTAGCACAAGAGAATGCCCTTTTTTTTTCTTTTTCTCTTTTCTTTCTTTTTTTTTTTTGTTGTATTTTTTCTTTTCTTTATTTGTGTTTTTGTATTTTTCTGAAGATGGAAATGGGGAGGCAGTCAGACAGACTCCCGCATGTGCCTGACCGGGATCTGCCTGGCATGTCTACCGGGGGGGAATGCTCTGCCCATCTGGGGTGTTGCTCTGTTGCAACCAGAGCCATTCTGGCGCCTGAGGCAGAGGCCATGGGGCCATCCTTAGTGCCCGGGGTGGCTTTGCTCTGGTGGAGCCTTGGCTGCGGGAGGGGAAGAGAGAGACAGAGAGGAAGGAGAGGGGGAGGGGTGGAGAAGTAGATGGGCGTTTCTTCTGTGTGCTCTGACTGGGAGTCGAACCTGGGAATCCTACACGCCAGGCCAATGCTCTACCACTGAGCCAACCATCCAGGGCCTAGGAATGCCCTTGTTGAGCAAGCTACCCAAAAGAAAATTATATGGAGCAACCATGACAGACCGAGCAAGTCAGTCTCATACTATTCATCACCAGAACGCTGCAGCCCGGTGCAAACAGTTTCAACTTTCTCGGGAAGCAGCACAGCAGATTGGGAAATCCTGTCCAAGGGGTCCTATACTGCCCCTTCATTTGGAGTTAACCCTCAAGGACCCCTTCCAGGACAACTTTGGCAGATGGATGTTACTCATATACCTTCATTTGGCAAAGAGTCGTATGTCCACATTACAGTGGATACATATTCCGGATCTATAGTAACCTCTGGCAGAACAGGAGAGGCTGCTAAGCATGTTATAGCTCATTGTCTGTATGCATTGTTCTATTATTGGATTTCCTAAACTGGCTAAACTGAAAATGCTCCTGTATATGGAGCAAAAGCATTTACTATATTTTGTCATGCTTACAATCTTTAAAGTTAAGGTATTATTAAAGTGTACTCAGCAAACATTTTAAGGTCAATTAAAAAAAATTTTTTTTAAAGGGGGTAGTCATATCCTGGAACTCCTATGGGTCTACCATATCATGCTTCTTTCTTAAAAAAAATTTTACATTTCTTTTGAATGCTGATGAACAGGAGACACCAAATCTTTTTTGCCTGCAAACTACTACCTTCTTTATTAGATCCAGCTAATAACACTGTTTGTCTTTTTCCAAATAGCTCCAGATATATGGAAAAGATTTATATAAGCGGATGGGGATCCTCAAACCCCTAAGCGAGATCTTCTGAGCATGGCTTTTAAGATACCTAGAGGCAGAAAAAGCCCAATAGAGATCAGGGGAACTACCAGCTTTTAGGATACACCCTTAAAGGCTCCAACACCCCAAAGGGGTCTCATAGGATGCCATCTGGGTCCTGCTTCAATAGTGGAAAGGAACATCATTGAGCTAAAGCCTGCCAGGCTTATGTGCCTTTGCTGTAAGGAAACAGGGACACTGGAAGGTAGGCTTCCCCCTCGCTCCTCTAAGGGAGGGTACAGTCTCTTCCAGCCCTGCTCCAGCCACCTATGACCTAACCTTGCCCAGAATGCTGGGGTTAGCCACTGAAGGCTGAAGGTGCTCAGGGCCGTTGGCCCCATCTACGACACTGTGGATTAGCCTAGGGTATTCCTTCCAAGAAGCAGGTAAACTGATCTCATTTGCACAAGGGCCACTTAACTATGTCTTGCCTGAATAATCAGGTTTTTTATTCTTCCCTCAAAGATCTCTGTTGTGGGTGTTTATAGTCCTATTTTCTGCTGCTTTGCTTAATATATAGTGTTTCCTTTATCCCTCCTACCTCAATGCCCCACTCATATTTCAGGCCGGGACCTACTCCTAATTTAGAGCTCTCTTTCCCCCTTTTGCCAACTTCTATTATGAATCTACCTTTGCCACCCAGCTTAGTGTATCCCAAGATTCTCTTTACCATGCCACAGTCGCAGAGCTCCAGGGAAAAGCAACCTGGTCTCATCTCTCCAGGCAGAGGAGAACAGAAGCTCCATATCCATGCATGCTGCAAATGGCCTTTCCAGTCTACCTGAATCATTACCAGCTAGAAGCAGAGGTCATTGGGACTTGGACATGAGCTGCAAAGTATAGAATGGTGACAACAATTCCAGTGCCATGTGGACTTTTCCTGGATGTGGACTTTTCCTGGACTCCTGCTCCCTGTGACAGCTCCTAACAGACTGAACTGTGGTTGGGTTGCATTTTTCAGGAATTTGGCATGGTGGTGGGGCCAACTTGGACTTGGTGAACATGTTAAAGACACTACTCTTTTATGGATTCTTGCTGTATTGGCCAAGAGTTTGCTTAAAGGCTTTTAATCACGGTAAAAAAAAAAATAGAAGACTGGATAAAGAAGATGGGGCACATATACACCAGGGTATACTATTCAGCTAGAAGAAATGATGACATCGGATCACTTACAGCAGAATGGTGGAATCTTGATAACATTATGCGGAGCATAATAAGTGAATCAGAAAAAAACAAGAACTGCAGGATTCCATACATTGGTGGGATATAAAAATGAGATTAAGAGACATGGACAGGCGTGGGGTGGTTACGGGGGGTGGGGGAGGGGAGGAGGGAGAGGAGGAAGGGGAGGGGGAGGAGTACAAAAAAAACTGGATAGAGGGTGATGGAGGACGATCTCTCTTTGGGTGATGGGTATGCAACAGAACTAAATGACAAGATAACCTGGAAATGTTTTCTTTGAATATATGCACCCTGATTTATTGATGTCACCCCATTAAAATAAAAATTTATTTATAAAAAAAATATTAGCTATTGTGAAGGGTGTGAAATGATATCTCACTGTGGTTTTAATTTCAATTTATTTTTATGTACCTGTTGGTCATCTGTATGTCCTCTTTGGAAAAATGTCTATTGATATCTTCTGCCCAGTTTTTAAATCAGAGTGCTTGATTTTTATTTATTGAATTCTATGAGTTCTTTATATATTTTGAATATTAGCCCATTATTATATATGATTTGCAAATATCATCTCCCCTTCAGTAAATTGATTTTTTAAAAGACTTTATTCATTTTAGAGAGGAGAGAGAGAGAGAGAGAGAGAGAGAGAGAGAGAGAGAGAAATGGGGGAGGAGCAGGAAGCATCAATTCCCTTATGTGCCTTGACCACACAAGCCCAGGATTTTGAACAGGCAACTTAAGTGTTCCAGGTTGGTATTTTATCCACTGTGCCACCACAGATCAAGCCAGTAAATTGATTTTTTATTTTCTTTATAATTTCCTTTCTTGTGCAGAAAATTTTTAGTTTGATATAGTTACACTTACGTTTACTTTTGTTGCCTTTTTTCTTTTTTGTAATCAGAGTTTAAAAAAATATTGTCAAAATTGATGGCAAGAAATATACTATCTATGTTTCCTCTCTGAGTTTTATGGTTTTAGGTCTCACATTCAAATCTTTAATCCATTTGAGTTTATTTTTGTGTGTGATTGTAAGAGAGTTGTCCAGTTTTATACTTTTGCCTGTGACATTCCAGT
Organism: Saccopteryx leptura; assembly: GCF_036850995.1. Taxonomy (NCBI): domain Eukaryota; kingdom Metazoa; phylum Chordata; class Mammalia; order Chiroptera; family Emballonuridae; genus Saccopteryx; species Saccopteryx leptura. Next base: position 68,759,617 of record NC_089516.1, on the reverse strand, counting down.
TTTTGCAACGCCAGTTATTGAAGAGACTTTTCTTTCCTTTTTGTATATTCTCATCTCAATTGCTATGAATTGATTGACCATATAGGCATGGGTTTGTTTCTGGACTCTCAATTCTATTCCACTGATTTAAGTGTATGTTTTTATGCCAATACCATACTGCTTTAATTACTATAGCTTTGTAATAGTAGTTTGAAGTCAGAGCGCATGAGCCTCCATTTTTTGTTCTTTTTTTGTATTTTTTTTTATTTTTAAACTTAATGAGGTGACATTAATCAATAAGAGTACATAGGTTTTGCTTGACCAGGTAGGTGGTTTCACAGTGGTTAGAGCATCAACCTGGGATGCTGAGGACTCAGGTTCAAAACCCTGAGGTCACCGGCTTGAATGTGGGATCATAGACATAATCCCATAGTCACTGTCTTGAGCCCTAAGGTTGCTACTTTGAGCAATGGGACACTAGCTCAGCTGGAGCCTCCCAGTCAAGGCATGTATGAGAAGCAATCAATGAACAACTAAAGTGTTGCAACTACAAGTTGATGACTCTCTTCTCTCTTCCTTCTTATTTGTCCCTCTCTGTCTGTCTGTCTGTCTCTCTATTTCTCTCTCTCTTGAAGGTATGCTAGCTAAAAAAATAAAAATAAAAGAGTATATAGGCTTCAGGTGAACATCTCCATAGCATTTGAACTATTGATTGTGTTGTGTGCCCATTACCCAAAGTCAAATCATTTTCCGTCACTATACTTATAGTTCTTTATCCCATCCCCACCACAGCCCTTCCCTTGGTAACCATTTCCCCTTTTTATATGTCCATGAGTCTCAGTCTTATGTCTTACCTATGAGGGATATATATTTGTCCCTCTTTACTTCCCTCCCCCACACACCTCCCCCAGTAATCACTTCTATTTTGTTTATATGAGTCTTAATTTTATATCCAACCTATGTATGAAATCATATAATTCTTAGTTTTTTCTGATTTACTTATGTTACTTAGTACAATATAATGTTCTCAAGGTCTGTCTATTCAGGTTTTCATAAATGGCACTACGTCATCATTTCTTATGGCTGAGTAGTATTCCACTTTATATAAGTACCACATCTTCTTTATCCAATCCTCTATTAAAGGACACTAGTTATTTCCATGTCTTGGCCACCATAAAAAATGCTGTGATAAACATGGGGGTGCATGTGTCTTTGCATGCCAATGTTTTCGAATTTCATGGGTAGATACCCAGTAAGGGATTGCTGGATCACAAGGTAAACCTATACCAAATTTTTTAAAAAACTGCCATACTGTCTTCCATAATGACTGTACCAACTTACATTCCCACCAACAGTGAATGAGGGTTCCTTTTTCTCCACAGCTTATCCAACACTTTTTATTACCTGTCTCATTGATGACAGTCAATCTAATAGGTGGTATCTCATTGTAGTTTTGATTTGCATTTCTCTAACAGCTAGCAAAGTTGAGCAAATTCTCATATTTCTGTAGGCCATTTGTATGTCTTCTTGGGAGAAATATCTGTTCAGGCCCTCTCCTTATTTTTTCTTTTCCTTTCTTTTTTTTTTAACAAGAAGACAGAGAGAGGAAGATAGGGACAGACAGACAGGAAGGAGAGAGATGAGAAGCATCAATTCTTCACTGCAGCACCTTACTTGTCCATTGGCTGCTTTCTCATATGTGCCTTGACTGGGAAGCTCCAGCAGAGCCAGTGACCCCTTGCTCAAGCCAGCAACCATGGGGTCACATCTATGATAGAATGCTCAAGCCAGTGACCTCATGCTCAAGCCAGCAACCTTGGGCTTCAAGCCAGTAACCTTTGGACTCAAACCAGCAGCCATGGGGTCATGTCTATGATCTCATGCTCAAGACAAGGAGGCCGCGCTCAAGCTGGTAAGCCCATGCTCAAGCCAGCAACCTCGATGTTTCAAACCTGGGTCCTCTGCATCCCAGTTCACTGCTCTATCCCCTGTGTCACCAGCTGATCAGGCTCCCCATTTTTAAATTGGATTTTTTTATTGTTGCTGAGCTTTGTGACTTCTTTGTATATTTTGGATATTAGTCTTTTATCAGAGCTGTTGTTTGTGAATAGCAGCTCCCATTTGGTTGGCTGCCTATTTGTTTTGTTGTCAGTTTCTTTTGCTGTGAAGAAGCTTCTGAGTTAGTCCCATTCATTTATTTTCTCATTTAATTCCCTTGATTTTGGGGTCAAATTCATAAATTGTTCTTTATGGTCAGCTCCATTTGTTTAGTTTTTAAGTTTTCTTCTTTGTATTGTAATTTATTGTTTCTGATCTTACGTTTAGGTCTTTATCTATTTTGAATTAATATTTGTGTAGGGGGACAAGGTATAGTAAAGTTTCAATCTTTTGCACATGACTTTCTAATTTTTCCCAGTACTATCAGTACTATTTATTGAAGAGGCTTTTTTTTTCTCCATTGTATGTTTTTGGTTCCTTTGTCAAAGATTATTTGTCCATATATAGGTGGTTTTATTTCTGGGCTCTCAATTCTGTTCCATTTGTTTGTATATCTGACTTTCTGCCAATACCCATGCTGTTTTGATTATCTTGGTTCTATAGTATAATTTAAAGTCAGGTAGCATGATACATCTGGCTCCATTCTTTTTTCTCAGGATTGTTTTTGCTATTCAGAGTCTTTTATCGTTCCATAAAAATCTGGTGATTTTTATTGTACTATGTCTTTAAAAAATGACATTTGGGGTTTTTAATAAGGATTGCACTAAATTTGTATATTATTTTGGGTAACATGACCATTTTAACTATGCAGATTCTTCTGATGCATAACATGGAATATCTTTCCATCTCATTGTGTCTTTTTCAATTTCTTTCAATAATGCTTTGTAGTTTCCAGTATATAGATTCTTCACATCCTTTTTAAAGTTTATTCTTAGGTATTTTTTGTTGTTGTTGCAATTGTAAAAGGAATTTTTTTATTCCATTTACTGAAGTTTCATTGTTGACATATAAGAAAGCGATAGACTTTTGTATATTGATTTTGTATCCTATGACTTTTCTTTTTTGTTTATTGTTACTAATAGTTTTTTGGTAAAGTCTTTGGAATGTTTTATATACAGAATCATGTCACCTGTAAGAAGTAATACCTTTATTTCTTCTTTCCCTGTTTGGATGCCCTTTATTTCTTTCTCTTGCCTGATCGCTCTGGCTAACACTTCCAGTACTATGTTGAGTAAGAGTGGAGAGAGTGGACAACCTTGACTTCCTCCTGATTTCAGAGGAAAAGCCTTCAGTTTTTCAACATTTACTATGATAATGGCTGATGGTTTCTCATAAATGGCCTTTATTATGTTGATGTATTTTAATTCTATACTTATTTTATGGAGTGTTTTAAACATAAATGGATGTTGTATCTTATTGAATGCCTTTTCTACATCAATTAATAGGATTATATGATTTTTCTCTTTGTTTTATTGATGTGAGGTATTATGTTGATTGATTTCCATATGTTGAACCATCATTGTGCTACTGGGATGAATCCTACTTGATCGTGATGTATTACATTTTTAATGTCTTTTTGTATTCGATTTGCTAGTATTTTGTTTAGGGTTTTTGGATCTGTATTCATTAGAGATGTTGGTCTTGTAGTTTTCTTTCTTTTGTGTTGCCCTTGCCAAGTTTTGGTATGAGGGTTATTTTGGCCTCATAAAACATGTTTGGGAAGCCTGAACAGGCTGTGGCACAGTGGATAGAGCATCGGACTAAGATACAGAGAAGCCAAGTTTGAAACCCCGAGGATGTCAGCTTGTGCGCAGGCTCATCCAGCTTGAGCACTGGCTCAGCAGCTTGAGTGTGGGGTCACTGGCTTGAAACTGAGATCATAGACATGACCCCATGGTCATTGCCTTGAGCCAAAAGGTTGCTGGTTTGAGCAAGGGCCACACATTCTGTTGTAGCTCCCCCACCCCCAGTCAAGGCACATATGAGAAAGCAATCAATAAACAACTAAGAAGCTACAACAAAGAATTGAAAACTCTCATCTCTTTCCCTTTCTGTCTGACCGTCCCTACCTGTCCCTTCCTGTCTTTCCCTCTGTCTCAATCACAAAAAGAAAAAAGAAAAGAAAAGATATGTATTGGGGAGTATTGCTTCTTCTTGTATTTTTTGGAACACTTTGAGAAGGATAGGTACCAAATCTTCTTTGGATGTTTGGTGGAATTCACTAGTGCAGCCATCTGGTCCTGGACTTTTATTTGCGGGGAGGTTTTTGATAGTTGTTTCTATTTCTTCCCTGCTCATAAGTTTATTTAGGTTTTCCACTTCTTTGTAACTTGCACTAGGAAGATGATATAGTTGTAGAAATGCATCCACTTCTTCTAGATTGTTGGGTTTGGTGGCATGTAATCTTTCATAGCATGATAGATAGCCTTTGTATATATATCATGTCTGCGGTAATTTCTACTCTTTCTTTTCAAATTTTGTTTACATGAGTCATTTCTCTTTTTTCCTTAGTGAGTGCAGCCACTAGTTTGTTGGTTTCATTGATCTTTTCAAAGAACTAGGTCTTTGTTGTACTTATTTATTTATTTGTATTTTTCTGAAGTAAGAAGCGGTGGGGGGCTGGGGATGGGAGGCAGACAGACAGACTCCCGCATGCGCCCTACTGTGTTCCACCCGGCAAGCCCACCAGGGGGCAATGTTCTGCCCCTCTGGGGCTTTGCTCTAATGCAGCTGGAGCCATTCTAGTGCTTGAGGCGGAGGCCATAGAGCCATCCTAAGCACCGGGGCCAACTTTCTGCTCCAATGGAGACTTGGCTGCAGGAGAGGAAGAGAGAGAGACAGAGAGAAAGGAGAAGGGGAAGGGTGGAGAAGCAGATGGGCATTTATCCTGTGTGCCCTGGATGGATATCATACCCGGGACTTCCACATGTCAGGCCAACACTCTACCATTGACCCAACCAGCCAGGGCATGTTGTATTAATTTTTTTAAAAATAATTTTATTTCTTTAATGGGGCGACATCAATAAATCAGGATACATATATTCAAAGATAACAAGTCCAGGTTATCTTGTCGCACAATTATATTACATACCCATCACCCAAAGTCAGATTGTCCTCTGTCACCTTATATCTAGTTTTCTTTGTGTCCCTTCCCCTCCCCCTTTCCCTCTCCCTTTCCCCCCTCCCCCCGTAATCACTACACTCTTATCAATGTCTCTTAGTTTCACTTTTATGACCCACCTACGTATGGAATAATGCAGTTCCTGGTTTTTTCAGATTTACTTATTTCACTTCGTATCATGTTATCAAGATCCCACCATTTTGCTGTAAATGATCCGATGTCATCATTTCTTATGGCTGAGTAGTATCCCATAGTGTATATGTGCCACATCTTCTTTATCCAGTCATCTATTGACGGGCTTTTTGGTTGTTTCCATGTCCTGGCCACTGTGAACAATGCTGCAATGAACATGGGGCTGCATGTGTCTTATGTATCAATGTTTCTGAGTTTTTGGGGTATATACCCAGTAGAGGGATTGCTGGGTCATAAGGTAGTTCTATTTTCAGTTTTTTGAGGAACCACCATACTTTCTTCCATAATGGTTGTACTACTTTACATTCCCACCAACAGTGTATGAGGGTTCCTTTTTCTCCACAGCCTCTCCAACATTTGCTATTACCTGTCTTGTTAATAATAGCTAATCTAACAGGTGTGAGGTGGTATCTCATTGCAGTTTTGATTTGCATTTCTCTAATAGCTAAAGAAGATGAGCATCTTTTCATATATCTGTTGGCCATTTGTATTTCTTCCTGGGAGAAGTGTCTGTTCATGTCCTCTTCCATTTTTTTATTGGATTGTTTGTTTGTTTGTTGTTGAGTTTTATGAGTTCTTTGTATATTTTGGATATTAGGCCCTTATCTGAGCTGTTGTTTGAAAATATCATTTCCCATTTAGTTGGCTTTCTGTTTATTTTGTTATCAGTTTCTCTTGCTGAACAAAAACTTCTTAGTCTGATGTAGTCCCATTCATTAATTTTTGCCTTCACTTCTCTTGCCTTTGGAGTCAAATTCATAAAATGATCTTTAAAATCCAGGTCCATGAGTTGATTACCTATGTCTTCTTCTATGTACTTAATTGTTTCAGGTTTTATGTTTAGATCTTTGATCCATTTTGAGTTAATTTTAGTACAGGGGGACAAACTGTAGTCCAGTTTCATTCTTTTGCATGTGGCTTTCCAGTTTTCCCAGCACCATTTATTGAAGAGGCTTTCTTTTCTCTATTGTGTGTTGTTGGCCCCTTTATAAAAAATTATTTGACTATATATATGTGGTTTTATTTCTGGGTTTTCAATTCTGTTCCATTGGTCTGAGTGTCTATTTTTCTGCCAATACCATGCTTTTTTGATTGTCATGGCCCTATAATAGAGTTTGAAGTCAGGTATTGAAATGCCCCCAGCTTCATTCTTTTTCTTTAGGATTGCATTCGCTATTCGGGGTTCTTAATAGTTCCATATAAATCTGATGATTTTTTTGTTCCATTTCTTTAAAAAAATGTCATTGGAATTTTGATGGGAATTGCATTAAATTTGTATATTGCTTTGGGTAATATGGCCATCTTGATTATATTTATTCTTCCTAACCAAGAACAAGGTATATTCTTCCATCTCATTATATCTTTTTCGATTTCCCTTAACAATGGTTTATAGTTTTCATTATATAAGTCCTTTACATTCTTTGTTATGTTTATTCCTAAGTATTTTATTTTATTTTTTTTGTTGTAATCATGAAGGGGATTATTCTTTTGAGTTCCTTCTCAGTTGTTTCATTGTTGGCATATAGAAAGGCTATTGACTTCTGTATGTTAATTTTGTATCCTGCGACCTTACTGTATTGGCTTATTGTTTCTAGTAGTCTTTTTGTGGATTCTTTGGGGTTTTCGATGTATAGGATCATATCATCTGCAAAAAGTGATACCTTTACTTCTTCTTTTCTGATATGGATGCTTTTTATTTCTTTGTCTTGTCTGATTGCTCTGGCTAGAACCTCTAGTACCACAATAAATAAGAGTGGAGAGAGTGGACAACCCTGTCTTGTTCCTGATTGAAGGGGGAAAGGCTTCAGTTTAGTGCCATTTAATATGATGTTACCTGATGGTTTATCATATATGGCCTTTATCATGTTGAGATATTTTCCTTCTATACCCATTTTGTTGAGAGTCTTAACCATAAAATTGTGTTGTATTTTATCGAAAGCCTTTTCTGCGTCTATTGATAAGATCCTGTGGTTTTTGTTCTTTGTTTTGTTGATATGGTGTATTACGTTAACCATTTTACGTATGTTGAACCATCCTTGAGATTCTGGAATGAATCCCACTTGATCATGATGTATTATTTTTGTAATATGTTGTTGTATTCGATTTGCTAGTATTTTGTTTAGTATTTTAGCATCTGTATTCATTAGAGATATTGGTCTGTAGTTTTCTTTTTTTGTGCCATCCTTTCCTGGTTTTGGTATGAGGCTTATGTTGGCCTCATAAAATGTGTTTGAAAGTATTGCTTCTTCTTCAATTTTTTGGAAGACTTTCAGTAGAATAGGAACCAAGTCTTCTTTGAATGTTTGATAAAATTTACTGGTATAGTCGTCAGGGCCTGGACTTTTAGTTTTGGGGAGGTTTTTATTTTTTTTATTTTTATTTATTTATTTTTTTTCATTTTTCTGAAGCTGGAAACAGGGAGAGACAGTCAGACAGACTCCCGAATGCGCCCGACCGGGATCCACCCGGCACGCCCACCATGGGGCGACGCTCTGCCCACCAGGGGCCGATGCTCTGCCCATCCTGGGCGTCGCCATGTTGCGACCAGAGCCACTCTAGCGCCTGAGGCAGAGGCCACAGAGCCATCCCCAGCGCCCGGGCCATCTTTGCTCCAATGGAGCCTTGGCTGCGGGAGGGGAAGAGAGAGACAGAGAGGAAAGCACGGCGGAGGGGTGGAGAAGCAAATGGGTGCTTCTCCTGTGTGCCCTGGCCGGGAATCGAACCCGGGTCCTCCGCACGCTAGGCCGACGCTCTACCGCTGAGCCAACCGGCCAGGGCTGGGGAGGTTTTTAATGGTTTTTTCTATTTCTTCTCTACTAATAAGTCTGTTTCGGCTTTCTGCTTCTCCTTGACTCAGTCTATGAAGGTTGTATTGTTCTAGGAATTTATCCATTTCTTCTAGATTGTTGAATTTAGTGGCATAAAGTTTTTCATAGTATTCTACAATAATTCTTTGTATATCTACGGTGTCCTTGATGATTTCTCCTCTTTCATTTTGGATTTTGTTTATATGAGCTCTTTCTTTTTTTTCCTTGGTAAGTCTTGCCAAGGGTTTGTCAATTTTGTTGATCTTTTCAAAGAACCAGCTCCTTGTTCTATTAATTTTTTTCTATAGTTTTTCTGTTCTCTATTTCATTTATTTCTGCTCTGATTTTTATTATCTCCTTTCTTTGGCTGGTTTGGGGTTGTCTTGGTTCTTCTTTTTCTAGTTCCTTAAGGTGTGAAATTAAGTGGTTCACTTGGGCTCTCTCTTGTTTGTTCATATATGCCTGAAGTGATATGAACTTCCCTTTTATCACTGCTTTTGCTGCATCCCATAGATTCTGATATGTCGTATTGTCATTTTCATTTGTTTGTATATATCTTTTGATCTCTGTGCTTATTTCTTCTTTGACCCATTCATTTTTTAAAAGTATGGTATTTAGTTTCCACATTTTTGTGGGACTTTTTTCCTCTTTTTTGCAGTTGAATTCTAGTTTCAAGGCTTTATGATCAGAAAATATGCTTGGTACAACTTCGATTTTTCTGAATTTGCTGATGTTGTTTTTGTGGCCCAACATATGGTCAATTCTTGAGAATGATCCATGTACACTGGAGAAAAAAGTATACTCAGTCACTTTGGGATGAAATGTCCTGTAGATGTCTATCATATCCAGGTGCTCTAGTGTTTTGTTTAAGGCCACTATATCTTTGTTGATTCTCTGTTTGGATGATCGATCTAGAGCCGTCAGCGGAGTATTGGAGTCTCCAAGTATGATTGTATTTTTGTCAGTTTTTGTTTTAAGGTCAATAAGTAGCTGTCTTATATATAATATTTTGGTGCTCTTGGTTTGGTGCATATATATTAAGAATTGTTATGTCTTCTTGATTCAGTGTCCCCTTAGCCATTATGAAATGGCAATTTTTGTCTCTGAGTACTTTTGCTGTCTTGTAGTCAGCATTATCAGATATGAGTATTGCTACGCCTGCTTTTTTTTATGTTATTTGCTTGGAGTATTGTTTTCCAGCCTTTCACTTTGAATTTGTTTTTATCCTTGTTACTTAGATGAGTTTCCTGTAGGCAGCATACAGTTGGATTTTCTTTTTTAATCCATTCTGCTACTCTGTGCCTTTTTATTGGTGAGCTTAATCCATTTACATTTAGTGTAATTATTGACACTTGTGAGTTCCCTATTGCCATTTTATGTATTGCTTTCTGTTAGTTTTGTGTCTTGTTTGATCCTTCTCTTTCATCTTTCTATCTTTTGTTTTTATTTGGTTGTATTCCATACATCTTTCCTCTGTTGCTATCTTTTTTATCTCATGTGCTTCTGTGGTGGTTTTTTCAATGGTGGTTACCTTTAAGTAATGAAAAGGGTTCCTACCCTGTTCATTGTAGCACACTATTTTGTGAGTACTTTTGTACTCCATCGTCCTTTGCTACTGTTAATCTCCATCCTCTTTCCCTCTTCTTTTTGTTGTTGTCACAGTTTAAATTAGGTTTTATTGTGTTCTTCTTGGAGCTTTAACTTGTGGCTTTGTTTTTTTTGTTTGTTTGTTTGTTTTTTTTGTTCTTTGTATCTGATTGGAGAATCCCCTTTAGTAATTCCTGGAGTGGGGGTTTTCTGATGATAAATTCCCTCATCTTTTCTGTATCTGTGAATGTTTTTATTTCTCCTTCATATTTGAAGGATAGCTTTGATGGGTATAGTATTCGTGGCTGAAAGTTCCTCTCTTTCAGGACTTTAAATATTGGGGTCCATTCTCTTCTAGCTTGTAGAGTTTCTGCTGAGAAATCTGATGATAATCTAATGGGCCTTCCTTTATATGTTGTATTCTTCTTTTCCCTGGCTGCCTTGAGAATTTTTTCTTTGCCGTTGGTTTGTGCCAATTTCATTATGATGTGCCTTGGAGTAGGTTTGTTGGGGTTAAGAGAACTCGAAGTTCTGTTTGCTTCTTGAATTTGAGGCTTTAGTTCTTTCCACAGGCTTGGGAAGTTCTCATCTATTATTTGTTTGAGTATGTTCTCCATTCCATTTTCTCTCTCTTCTCCCTCTGATATACCTATTATTCTTATGTTATTCTTTTTGATGAAGTCAGATAATTCTTGTAGGGCTACCTCATTTTTTAAAATTTTTGAGTCTCTTTCTTCTTCTCTCTGTTGTGCTTCAAGTTGCTTGTCTTTTTTTCACTAATCCTCTCTTATATCTGGCCTGTTCTATTAGCTAAGCTTGTTACCTCGTTTTTCAGCTTGTGAATTGAGTTTTTCATCTCTGTTTGATTTGTTTTTATACTTTCAATTTCCTTGGAAATATATTCTTTGTGTTCATTGAGTTGTTTTCTGAGCTCCCTAAATTGCCTTTCTGTGTTTTCTTGTATATCTCGGAGGATTTTTAGGATTTCTGTCTTGAATTCTGTCATTTAGCTCCAAGGTTTCCAATATATTAATTTTTTTTCTCTATAGATTTTTCATCATCTAGCTGTGTTACCTCTCTTTCTTTTGTATCCATGATATTCTATTTTCTCTTCCTTAATGGCATCTGAGGGTGGTTTGTTGATAGTATTAATGAGATTTAATAAAGAATAAAAAGTTAAAAAAATTGAAAAGAGTTGTTTTTTAAAAAAATTAATAATGAAATAAAGAAAAATAAAATAAAATAAAAATTTTTAAAAAAGGAAATTATTCGCCTCCTCCTTTTCTCCTCTCCTCTCCTTTCCGCTCTTTCTTCAGAAAATCTTGTGGTGAACTGTGAATTATAACAAACAATGCCTGTAATGGAGGGCCTGAATTGGGGAAAAGTAATAAAGGGGCAAAAAAAAAAAAGAAAGAAAGAAAGAAGAAGGGGGTATGGACCTACAAAAAGCAAATAAGGAAAAAAATTGGGTTAAGAATAAAATGATTTGCTTTTAGGTGTTGGCTGACTAAGAGTTATGATGAGAGGAAGAAGAGGGAAACAGGAAAATGGGGAGACAAATTTAAAATTACTATTGTATTTAGTGGAACAAGTACTAGATAAAATGGAGAGCCAGGGATGGGAGCACTGCTAGTGAGTTAAAAAGGTGAAGTAAAAAAAACCCAAAATGCCACAAACATAAGTTTGAGTCCCAGATAAAATAATTTGTTCATTATTGAGATTTGAATGAGAGGAGATGTAAAGGAGAAAGGAAGAAACTAATATAGAGGGAGAAAAGAAAGAGAGAGAGAAAAAAAGAAGGAACCACTAAAAGAAGAAAAAAGAAAAAAGAGGAGAGAGAGAGAGAGAGAGAGTTAAGGGTTTTGGAGTGCAACCCTCATAGAGAGAAAGGAAGATGAAAGAAAAGATAATGGGAGATGTAACACTTATGGGTAGTGTAGTTCAAGAAGAGGAGAGAGTAAGACCAGCAGAGAGTTAATCAAACAAATTGGAGGAGGAAAAAAAATATCAAGAATGAAGATAAGAGAAACAAACGAACAAATATAATAAAATGGGATAGTTTATAAAGTCTGCGGATTATTCTTGATTTTGAGAGGTTATCTTCTTGCTTTTTCTTTTCTCTCCCTCTTCCTGGTCGGTGACACTGTACCCAGATTCTGCCCCTTTGGCATGCTCAGGTAGGGGTTTGCAGTTGATAAGTCTCTATGGCGATGTCATGTATTGTGCTTTAAGCTAGTTGGCAGTCGAGGCTCATTAGCATTTATAGGCTCTGACAGTGAGAGAGTCCGTTTTCCTGGAGCCTTTCTCCTAGTCTTTCCTTCCTCAATTAGTAGCCTGATAACCCAGCTATGGGGTTGCTGCTGCCTCTGCCTGGATAGTAAGAGGCTCAAATAGCTGGCAACTCCCCCCTCTATTTCCACTCAGCACAGGGCTCTGGGTAAGGCTCAGTCAGTCAGAGCTGCTAGCATAATCAGGCGGGTCTTCTGCCCACTCAAAGACCTCTGGCTCTGCCACTCTGTCCGGTAACACAGTGGGTGCCCACTCCCGGGGCGCTTGGAGGAAACTCTTGCTCACTATCTGTGCGCAGACCAGGATATCAGGCCAGCAGTCTCACACTCTGAGTGAAACCCACACCCGCATGGAAAAGTTCCAGTGTTGGAATTGGCTCTCGCTCCATCCCCATGTGCGGCTTTAGCAAGGCGCTGGGGCGGCCCGAGATTCCGCTTTTGGCCCTCACAAAGGCCTCTGACTCTGTCTCTCTGTGGGATAACACGGGCGCCCACTCCTGGGGCTTTGAAAGGAATCTCTCACCCACTATCTGCGCGCGCCGACCAGGCCATCGGGGAAAATGGATGCCCCACTTGTCTTTCTTTGTGTGGGTTTGGCGCAAGCGCTAGCTTGTATTGCCCAGGTTGCTACAGGAACAGTTTTTCCTCGGCTTGGATCTCCGTGCCACAGCCTGGTTCGGCCGTTTTTGCCATGGCCTGTATCTATTCACCCCATTTGTCCATCTCAGTTTCTATATTCTCAGTTCCCAGCGAAAGCCGCCCTGTTTAGGTTAGTGAGGAAGGCGGAGCATTTCTTACTCCCTATTTCCTTCAGGGTTTGGTTATATATTTAGCCAATTTTTCGCTCGACCATAACTTCGGGTGTATTGCAAAACATCTGGAGGCTCCAAGGCTAGGTTTTTCTGTTTCTGGTTGAAGATCTTGTTGAGTTTTAGGGGAGATTTATCGGTATCGCTTCCTCCCCCCCCCATTACTCTGACGTAATTTTTTATAGTATTTTTGTTGTTGTTGTTTTCTAATTCACTTAGTTCTGCTTTAATTTTTTTTTTCTGTATCTTTCTGAAGCCATAAACGGGGAGAGACAGTCAGACAGACTCCCGCATGCGCCCGACCAGGATCCACCCAGCACGCCCACCAGAAAGCGATGCTATGCTCACCAGGGGGCGATGCTCTGCCCCTCTGGGGTGTCGCTGTGTTGCGACCAGAGCCACTCTAGTGCCTGAGGCAGAGGCCGAGGAGCCATCCCCAGCGCCCAGGCCATCTTTGCTCCAGTGGAGCCTCGGCTGTGGGAGGGGAAGAGAGAGACAGAGAGGCAGGAGAGGGGGACAGGTGGAGAAGCAGATGGACGCTTCTCCTGTGTTCCCTGGCTGGGAATCGAACCCGGGACTTCTGCACACCAGGCCGACGCTCTACCACTGAGCCAACCGGCCAGGGCCCTGCTTTAATTTTTATAATTCCCTTTCTTCTGCTGACTTTGGCTTGCCTTTGCTCTTCTTTTTCTAGTTTCATCAGACATAACGTTTGGTCGTTAGGTTGTTAACCTGGGACCTCTCCCGTTTCTTGCTATAATATAAATTTCTCTCTCGTTACTGCTTTTGCTGATCCCCAGAAATTTTGGTATGTCCTGTTGTTATTCCTATTTGTTTATATATATATATAAACAAATAAAGATATATATATATCTTTTTTAAAATTAATTTTAATGGGGTGACATTGATAAATCAGGGTACATATGTTCAGAGAAAACATCTCTAGGTTATTTTGACATTTGATTATGCTGCATTCCCATCATCCAAAGTCCAATTGTCTTCCATCACCTTCTAACTGGTTTTCTTTGTGCCCCTCCCCTCCCCAACCCCCTCCCTCTTCTGCCCCCCACCCCATAAATCCCACACTCTTATCCATGTCTCTGAGTCTCATTTTTATGTCCCATTTATGTATGGAATCATATAGTTCTTAGTTTTTTCTGATTTACTTATTTAACTCAGTATAATGTTATCAATGTCCATACATGTTGTTGTAAATAATCCGATGTCATCCTTTCTTATGGCTGAGTACTATTCCATAGTATATATGTACCAAAGCATTTTAATCCACTCATCCACTGACGGACACTTGGGCTGTTTCCAGATCTTCGCTATTGTGAACAATGCTGCCAAAAACATGGGGGTGCATTTCTCCTTTTGAAACAGTGCTATGGTGTTCTTGGGGTATATTCCTAACAGTGAGATAGCTGGATAAAAAGGCAGTTCGATTTTTAAATTTTTGAGGAATCTCCATACTGTTATCCACAGTGGTTGCACCAGTCTGCATTCCCACCAGCAGTGCAGGAAGGTTCCCTTTACTTCACTTCCTCGCCAGCACTTATTCTGTGTTGTTTTGTTGATGAGCGCCATTCTGACTGGTGTGAGGTGATATCTCGTTGTGCTTTTAATTTGCATTGCTCTAATGATTAGGGATGTTGAGCATTTTATCATATGCCTATTGGCCATCTGTATGTCCTCTTTGGAGAAGTGTCTATTTATTTCTTTCGCCCATTTTTTTATTGGATTGTTTGTCTTCCTGGTGTTGAGTTTTACAAGTTCTTTATAAATTTTGGTTATTAACCCCTTATCAGATGTATTGTCAAATATATTCTCCCATTGTGTAGTTTGTCTTTTTATTCTGTTCTTATTGTCTTTAGCTATGCAAAAGCTTTTTAGTTTGATATAGTCCAATTTGTTTATCTTGTCTTTTATTTCACTTGCCCGTGGAGATAAATTGGCAAATATATTGCTGCTAGAGATATCAGAAACCTTACTGCATATGTTTTTTTAAAAAATGCTTATGGTTTTACAGCTCACATTTAAGTCTTTTATACATTTTGAGTTTATTTTTGTGAATGGTGTAAGTTGGTAGTATAGTTTCATTTTTATGGAGCTAGCTGTCCAATTTTCCCAACACCATTTGTTGAAGAGGCTGTCTTTATGCTGTTGTATACTCTTACCTCCTTTGTCAAATATCAGTTGTACATAAAGGTGTGGGTTTGTTTCTGGGTTCTCTATTCTGTTCCATTGAACTATATGCCTGTTCTTATGGCAGTACCAGGCTGTTTTGAGTACAAAGGCCTTGTAGTATAACTTGATATCCAAAAGTGGGATACCCTCCACTTTATTCTTCCTTTTCAAGATTGCTGAGGCTATTCGTGTTCTCTTTTGGTTCCATATAAAGTTTTGGAATATGTGTTCTTTATCTTTTAAGTAACTCATTGGTATTTTAATTGGTATTAGCATTGAATTTATAAATTGTTTTGGGTAATATAGACATTTTAATGATGTTTATTCTTCCTAACCATGAGTATATCCCTCCACTTATTCGTATCTTCCCTGATTTCTCTAATCCATGTTTTATAATTTTCTGAGTAAAAGTCTTTAATCTCTCCGGTTAAATTTATTCCTAGGTACTTTATTTTTTTGGTTGCAATGGTGAAGGGGATTGCTTCCTTAATTTCTTTCTGACAGTTCATTGTCAGTGTATAAAATGCCTCTGATTTCAGAGTATTAATTTTAAATCCTGCCACCTTGCTGAATTCATTTATCAGGTCCAGTAGTTTTTTGACTGAGACTTTAGGGTTTTCTATATACAATATCATATCATCCACAAATAATGATAGTTTTACTTCTTCTTTTCCAATTTGGATGTCTTTTTTTTTTTCTTGTTTGATTGCTGTGGCTAGGATTTCCAGAACTATGTTCAATAAGAGTGGTGAAAGAGGTTACCCCTGCCTTGTTCCTGATCTTAAGAGGATTGCTTTTAATTTTTGCCCATTGAGTATGATGTTGGCTGTGGGTTTGTCGTAGATGGCCTTTATCATGTTGAGGTATGTTCCCTGTATTCCCACTTTGCTGAGAGTTTGGATCATGAATGGGTGCTGAATTTTATCAAATGCTTTTTCCGCATCTACTGAAATTATCATGTGGTTTTTCTCCTTCCTTTTGTTTATGTGATGAATCACATTGATTGATTTGCAAATATTGTACCAGCCAAGCCTCCCAAGAATAAATCCCACTTGATCATGATGTATGAATGTTTTCATATATTGCTGGATCTGGTTTGCTAATATTTTGTTGAGGATTTTAGCGTATAAATTCATCAGGGATATTGGCCTATAATTTGTGTGTGTGTGTGTTGTCTTTGCCTGGTTTTGGAATCAGAATTAGGCTCGCCTCATAAAAGGAGCTTGGAAGTGTTTTTTCCTCTTGAATTTTTAAAAATAGCTTGAGAGGGACAGGAGTTAGTTCTTCTTTAAATATTTGGTAGAATTCACTTGTGAAGCCATCATGCCCAGGACTTTTTTTGTTGGGAGTTTTTTGATGACTGTTTTGATTTCATTGGTTGTAATCAGTCTGTTTAGGTTTTCTGATTCTTCCAGATTAATTTTTGGAAGATTATATGTTTCAAGGAATTTGTCCATTTCATCTAGGTTTTCTAGTTTTTGGCATATAGTTCTTCATAGTATTTTCTTACAATATTTTGTATTTTTGTTGTGTCAGTTGTTATTTCTCCACTCTCATTTCTAATTTTATTTATTTGAGTCCTCTCTTTTTTTCTTGGTGAGTCTCGTTAAAGGTTTATTGATCTTGTTTACCTTTTCAAAGAATCAGCTCCTGGTTTCATTTATCCTCTGTATTGTTTCTTTAGCCTCTATGTCATTTATTTCCACTCTGATCTTTATTATTTCCTTCCTTCTTCTACCTCTTGGCTTTACTTGCTGGGTTTTTTTCTAGTTCTTTTAGATGCTAGGTCAAGTTGTTTATTTGAGCTTTTTCTAGCTTCTTAAGGTATGCCTGTAATGCTATGAACTTCACTCTCAGGACTGCTTTTGCTGTGTCCCATAAATTTTGAGTTGATGTATGCTCAATATTGTTCGTTTCTAGGAATGTTTTCATTTCTTATTTGATTTCACTGTTAACCCATTCATTATTTAATAACATGCTATTTAGTTTCCAAGTGTTTGAGTATTTTTCAGTTTTTCTGTTGTGATTGATTTCTAGTTTCATGCCCTTGTGATCAGAGAAAGTGCTTGATATGATTTCAATCTTCTTAAATTTGGTAAGACCGCTTTTGTGTCCTAACATGTGGTCTATCATAGAGAGTATACCATAAGCACTTGAAAACAATGATGCTTTAGGATGAAAGGTTCTGAAGATATCTATTATATCGAGTTGATATAGTATGTCTTTTATGTCTGCTGTTTCTTTGCTAACTTTCTTTCTTGAGGATCTATCTATTGATATTAGTGGGGTATTGAAATCCCCTACTATTATAGTATTGCTGTTGATCTCGCCCTTTAAATCCATCAAAGTCTGCTTTATGTATTTACGTGCTCCTATTTTAGGTATGTAGATATTTATAACAGTTATATCTTCCTTTTGGATTACTCCCTTTATCATTATGTAGTGGCCTTCTTTATCTCTTACTATAGCCTTTGTTTTTAAGTCCATTTTGTCTGATATAAGTATTGCTACCCCAGCTATTTTTTATTTCCACTTGCGTGAAATATTTTTCCATCCTTTTATCTTCAGTCTATGTTCAGCTTTTGTTTTAAGGTGTGTCTCTTGTATACAGCATCTGTATGGGTCCTGTTTTCTTATCCACGCAGCTACCCTATGTCTTTTGATCGGATCATTTAATCCATTTACATTTAAGGTTATTATTGATACATAGTTGTTTATTGCCATTTTATTCTTTAAAACTGTATTTCTCTTTTGCTATATTCTTTTCTCCTTTAATCTATTTAAAACAAGCCCCTTAGCATTTCTTCCAGCATTGGTTTGGTTGTAGTGAATTCCTTGAGTTTTTGTTTTTGTTTTGTCTGGAAAGCTTTTTATTTCTCCTTCAATTTTAAACAATAGCCTTGCTGGATAAAGTAGTTTGGTTGTAGGATCTTGTTCTGCACTACTTTGAATATTTCTTGCCATTCCCTTCTGGCCTCAAGTGTTTCTGTTGAGAAGTCATAAGTCATCCTTATGGGGGCTCCTTTGTAGGTAATAGCCTTCTTTTCTCTAGCAACTTTTAATATTTTCTCTTTATCACTAAACTTTGGTATTTTAATTATGATGTGTCTTGGTGTAGATTTCCTTGGGTTTCTCTTTAAAGGAGATCTCTGTGTTTCATGAACTTGTGAGACATTTTCCTGCCTTAATTCAGTGAAGTTTTCAGCTATGATATGTTTGAACAAAGTCTCTATCCTTTGTTCTTTCTCTTCTTCTTCAAGAACCCCTATGATGTGGCTGTTATTTCTCAGACTTTTTGAGTCTCTTTTCTTTTTTCTGCTCTGTTTCCGTGCCTTCATTTATCTTTTCCTCTAACTCGCTGATTCGATTCTCAGCTTCATCCATCCAACTTTTAATTCCTTCCATTGTGTTCTTCATTTCTGATATTGTATTTGTCATTTCTGACTGATTCTTTTTTATTATTTCAATATCCTTTTTTAAATTTGCTACCTCTTCATTTAAGTGTTCGTAATGACTGTCTATTGTTGTTCTAAATCTTTGAGCATCCTAACAATGTTATTTTAAACTCTGCATCTGGTAATTTGGTTATATCTGACCCATTCAGGTTCTTTTCTGGGGATTTCCCTTGATTTATTTGTGTTGCATTACTCTACTTTCCTATTTTATCTGTGTAAAAGAAGGTTTTGGCCACTGGAGTCCACTGTGTGTGGCCTCTGTGTTCCCTAGGTGTGGTCTGTCTGCAGGCCCGCCAGCCCCTCTGCTGTTACTGCCTAGGGCATTCGGGTATGGGCGTTGCCAGTGCCTGCCCACTGGGGCTGTCCCTGTGGTTTCTGTCTCTCCTCCACAGGAGGGGCTGTGATCACATGCTCAGGTGTACAAGCCTCGGTGGCTTCAGTCTTTGCCCCGTCCCCGCGGGTAATGTTATGCTCGGCCCTGAGGGCAGGGATGAGCACCTTTGCTCAGCTGTGGGTCTCCACCTGATTTCGGGCTTTCACCCCACCCCTGCAGGTGGAGCCTGCTTGAGGGACGGCTGCAAACCTTGTCTCCATGGGTTGGGCGGGACTGCATGCCTATGCTCTTTTGTGGGACTGCGCCTGTTCTGGGCTTTTCGCTCCACCCCTGAGGGAGGTGCCAGCTCCCTCATCAAGCCACAAGCCTCGGTTCTGCACACTGGACAAGGCTGCGCTCCTGCGCCCATGCTCAAGGGCGGGTCTCTGCCCCTTCTGGGGCTCCTGCCCCTCCCTCGCTGGCTGGATTGCAGGTGGCCGGCAGGTGGGCTTGACCACTTTCATAGGTCCCCTCCTCCCCAGCTGGGCAAGACCGAGCTCACACCTGGGCCTCAGTTGTGGCCAGCGCGCTTTTGTGTCTGGCTGCCACCCACCTTCAGGTGAGCCCTCAGCCATGTGGGTTAAGGCGCTGTAGCTCAGACCCTAAGACTCACTACTGTAGTCCCAAAAGCTCCCTCCTTCTAAGTGACTCTGCTCTGAGTGTCAAGGGAGAGCTTGTTTGTTTGGTGTCCTGCTTACCTTTGCTGGTATTGCTTTATGCAGGGGAAATATTCACTTCAGATTTGGGGAGTGACTCGTTCCAGGGGTTAGGGTGGCTATCTCTCAAAGTGTTTCTCCCTGTGACTCCTAGATCACACTCTCTTCCTGCTACTCTAGTCCTCTCCTCTCTCCCCATCCCCCAGAGCCCCGGGTAAGTGGTTGTGAGAGAGGTTTTCTGCGCAGCCCCTTTAAGAAGAATCCTGGGTCTGAGAAATCAGACTGTTTCTCACAAACAGTATCCTGACTTGTTTCCAGCTAAATACTCTCCATACGCCTCTTCTAGGCTCTGGGGTTGCAGGCTGGGGTTTTGTTCCTGGGACTCAGGACCCTCCCATCTCTGCTAAACTCACTTCCTGCCATGTGAGTCTCTCTCAGCTGCCATTTGCTCCAGGGAGCTGAGCAGCCCTCTCCACGTTTCCACTTTTCCTACCAGTCTCAGTGTGGCTTCTTCAGTGTTCCTTGGTTGAAGAGTCCTCTTAGTTTAGTCCAAAGTTGTTTTTCTCCAGATGATGGTTCTTAAAATTAGTTTGTAATCCACATTGGTTCTGGGAGGTGGAAGTTGGTATGTCCTCCTACTCCATCGCCATCTTGTCTCCATATACACCTTTTGATCTCTTCTTTTATTTTATCTTTGACCCAGTCATTTTAAAGAAATATGTTGTTTAGTCTCCTCATTTTTGTGGGTTTCTTTACTTCCCTTTTGCAATTCAATTCTAATCTCAAAGGCTTAGGGTCAGAGAATATGCTTAATATCATTTGTACCTTCTTGAATTTGTTGAGGTTACTTTTGTGGCCAAATATATGGTCTATCCTTCAGAATGTTCCATGCACACTGGAAAAAAATTCATAACCTGATGTTCTGGCATAAAATGTTCTGTAAATGTCTATTATGTCCATTTAGTCTAGTGTGTCATTTAAGACCAATATTTCTTTACTGATTTTCTTTTGGGATTATCTATCTAAATTTATCAATGGCATGTTGAGTTCTACAACTGTAATTGTGTTTTTGTCTGTTTCTTTGTTCAGATATGTTAGTAGATGTCTTATATATTTTGGTGCTCCTTGACTTGGTGCATATGTATTAAGAAGTGTTATGTCTTTTTGATATGGCATCCCCTTTATTATTATGAAATATCCATCTTTGTCTCTTGTTACTTCTGTTGTCTTAAAGTCAGCATTGTCAGATATTAGTATGACTACATCTGCTTTTCTTTCCTTTTTTCTTTTTTCTTTTTATTTTACAGAAGTGAGAAGCTGGAAGTCAGAGAGACAGACTCCTGCATGCACCTGACCGGAATCCATCCAGCAAGTCCACCAGGGGTTGATGCTCTGCCCACCTGTGACATTGCTTCGTTGCAACCAGAGCCATTCTAGTGCCTGAGGCAGAGGCCATGGAGCCATCCTCAGTGTCTGGATCAACTTTGCTCCAATGGAGCCTTGGCTGCTAGAAGGGAAGAGAGAGACAGAGAGGAAAAAGAGGGCGAAGGGTGGAGAAGTGATGGACATTTCTCCTGTGTGCACTGGTCAGGAATCGAATCCAGGACTATTGTTTGGAGAATCATTTTGTAACTTCTCACTTTGAGTTTACTTTTGTCCTTGGAACTTAGTTGTGTTTTTTGAAGGCAGCATATGGCTGAGTTTTGGTCCAGGTGCACCTCCTCACATCTCAACAGGCCAGGGGATTAGACACCAAGCAGCTATCTTCTTCAGGAACAAGAGTGGCCTTGTAGAATCTGCTGTGGGGTATGTCTGCCACACTTCCATACCCCACCAGGGGAGGGAGGTGGTATCTGGGAGGCTGGGGGGGGGACACAGTTTGTTTTTCTCTGTCTCTGTGTTGGGTATGGGCAGCTTGAAGACCATAGGAACATTGGCAGTGACCCCTCATTCTATCCCTGCTTTGCTTTACTATTTCCCCAGCTGTCCCTCAATCTCTCCACTCCTCCCAGGCAGAAGACCCAGTCACTCTGGGTTTCTCTCCTTTCTGAAGCTTAACCACGAGTGTGTCATATCTTCTGACCCCGTTCTCAAATCTTCTCACTTTTAGTCCATTCCATGTGATAGGATTGACTCTAAATATTGCTTTAAGTAGTATGGAAATTTTAAAATATTAATCCTTCCAATCCACGAGTACAAAATATATTTACATTTTTTTGTGTCTCTTCTTCAATTTATTTCATCTATGTCCTATAGTTCTCAGTGTAAAAGTTATTCATGAATTATTTTTTTTACAGGAATAGAGGATCTTATAGTCTCGGGACAAGGTAAAGCATTAACATCCTTCATAGGATTATATGTACTGGGATTGTAATCAGCTCCTCTACAGGTTGAGGAGTGCCAAAGATATGGTTAAAAAGAAGAATGAAGACTATTCTAGCATGCATGGTTATCCTGAATGAAGTGCGGAGCCAGTTGTTACAGTACAGAATCCTTTCCAGGCTTGATGCAGTGGCCACAATTTCCCCTTTTTGGATTGTCCATGTAGAAAGGACACTGACCACTATTAGAAAGACAAGGCAAGGCTTTTTTGGCACTGAACCTTCCACCATTCCTAATTACCAAGATGGAGCTCCCAAAGAAAATAAAACTAATCAAATCCCAGATGCCTGAGTTGTAATGTTATCCCAGAAAAACTAAATAGGCAATAAACTCTCATTCTTGTCATGTTCTGAGTGACCTTACTTATTTCTCATCACAATGAAAAAGGGTAAGGAACATATGGGCTAAGAATCATGGGGCATTCATATAAGGATATCTTTTCATTTTCAGGGTTTTTTTAAATTACAGTTTACATTCAATATGATTTTACTAGTTTCAGGTGCACACATAGTGATTAGACAATAATACTTTAAAAAATGCTTTCCCCAATATTTTCAGGACTCATCTGGCACCATACATAGTTATTACCGTTTTATTGACTATGTTCCCTATGCTGTACTTTATATCCCCGTGACTACTTTGTGATTACCAATTTGTCCTTGTTAATTGCTTCACCTTTTTACCCAACTTCTCAAACCTTCTCTTCTCTAGCAAGCATCACTCTGTTCTCTGTATCAATGAGTCTGTTTCTATTTTGTTTCTTCATTTATTTTGTTATTCAGATTACACATATAAGGCAAGAGAGAAATTGAGGAGAATAAGGAGGAGGATGCATTCGGGGTGACACTAAAATCTATGTAAGCACAATAATTTTTTTTTTGTATTTTTCTGAAGCTGGAAACGGGGAGAGACAGTCAGACAGACTCCTGTATGCGCTCGACTGGGATCCACCCGGCACGCCCACCAGGGGCGATGCTCTGCCCACCAGGGTGCGATGCTCTGCCCCTCCGGGGCGTCGCTCTGCCGTGACCAGAGCCACTCTAGCGCCTGGGGCAGCGGCCAAGGAGCCATCCCCAGCGCCCGGGCCATCTTTGCTCCAATGGAGCCTTGGCTGCGGGAGGGGAAGAGAGAGACAGAGAGGAAGGAGGGGGGGTGGAGAAGCAAATGGGTGCTTCTCCTATGTGCCCTGGCCGGGAATCGAACCCGGGTCCCCCGCACTCCAGGCCGACGCTCTACCGCTGAGCCAACAGGCAAGGGCCAACAATAAAATTTAAAAAAAAATAATATGGCATTTGTATTTCTCTGGCTGACTTATTTCATTTAGCATCATAACTTCCAGGTCCATCCATGCTGTCATTAACAATAAGATTTCACTTTTATAGTCAAGTAATATTCCATTGTATATATGTACCACAGCATTGTCATCAACTTGTGTATTGATGGGCACTTGGGTTGCTTCCGTATCTTGGTTATTGTATATAATGCTGCAATGAACATAGAAGTGCATATATTCTTTCAAATTAGTGGTTTGAAGCCCTGGTGGGTTGGTTCAGTGGATAGAGCATTAGTCCAGTATGTAGACGTCCTGAGTTTGATCCTCAGTCAGGGCACATATGAGAAGCCACCATTGGCTTCTCTTCCCCTCCTTCTCTCCCTTCTCACTCTTTTGCCCTCTCTCAGCTAGTGGCTTGGTTGATCTTAAGCATCAGCCTCAGGTGTTGAGGATAGCTCAGTTGTTTTGAGCATCGGCCCCAGATGGGAGTTGCCAGGTGGATCCTGGTCAGGGCACATGCAGGAGTCTGTTTCTCTCTCCCCTCCTCTAACTTAAAGAAAAGAATTTGTGTTTTGAGTTTCTTCAAATATATACTCAGAAGTGGAATTGCTAGGTCATAATGCAGGTTCATTTTTAATTTTTTGAGGTAACTCCATACTGTTTTCTATAGTGGCTGCACCAATCTTCATTCCCACCAGCAGCGCACACGGAGTTATGTAAAAAAATCTTAATACCTAGGCCCTGGCCGGTTGGCTCAGTGGTAGAGCGTCGGCCTGGTGTGCAGAAGTCCCGGGTTCGATTCCCGGCCAGGGCACATAGGAGAGGCGCCCATCTGCTTCTCCACCCCTCCCCCTCTCCTTCCTCTCTGTCTCTTTCTTCCCCTTCCGCAGCCGAGGCTCCATTGGAGCAAAGATGGCCCGGGCGCTGGGGATGGCTCCTTGGCCTCTGCCCCAGGCGCTAGAGTGGCTCTGGTAGCGGCGGGGCGACACCCTGGAGGGGCAGAGCATTGCCCCCTGGTGGGCAGAGCGTCACCCCTGGTGGGCATGCCGGGTGGATCCCGGTCGGGCGCATGCGGGAGTCTGTCTGACTGTCTCTCCCCGTTTCTAGCTTCAGAAAAATACAAAAAAAAAATCTTAATACCTAGATATCTTCCTTCCCTGCCACCAATGTTCCAGACTTTTCTCTTGATCTGCCTGTGTTAAAATCCTTCAAGAGCCACTTAGCTGCTACTTCTATGATAAATTTTTCTTCCTTCATCCAGAATTGACATTATCATTCTCTATCATACTATAATATTTTCTCTTCCTTCTTATAATTCCTTTCCGTCAGAATCATAAATTAGCTATATGTGCCTATGTCACAGCCATCAGGCTCAGACATGGCTGAGTTCAAATCCAAGGTTCACTACTTATTGAATGATTTGGGGCCAATTTTTAGTATCTCTAAGCCTTAATCTTTTTTTAGTCTGAAAAATTGGCATGGCAACTATACACATCTCATAAAGTTGAATGGCCAGTGGCTGCGCACTGTCATGACCATGCAAGTTCTTACTGGATTTGGGCAATGTTGGGCAGATAAAATATATTATACTCACTTTGTAAAGATAGTGCTGCCCACATGGAAGCCTGTCGCCCAGGTGATATTAATGTGTGTTGGGGGCGGGCTGTGGGCAGGCAGGATCCTTGTAGCCTGGGCCTTGGTTTTAGGACTAAGCCTATCCCACCCTTTTTGATGTGGGGTGGTACAATCCCATCATGCCACAGATAAGTGACTTTGTATTAGAGACTTCTCTATTTTGTATATTGATTAAGGGTTTTTATTTCTACACTATAAAATGGGGACAGACCGGGAGTTTGCGCTGTTGGTTCCTGAGATTAGCATTAGAGGAGACAGCAGAGAGGAAAGCAGAGAAAGGCCACGTGGAGGAGGTCAGGAGAAGCAGCCAAGATGGCAGAGTGTTGAGTGAGAAGCCAGTTTGTGCAGAATTTGAGCAGGGAGAAGGAAGGAGATGGGGAACTGTATGGGCAGATTCCACGGCCACTATCACAACTACCTGGCCCATGCAGGTTCGCATTGGATTCAGACAGTCGGTAAAGAAATAATGGAGCCAAGAACTGGTGGGCCATCATCTTTAACCCTAGCTTGCACCCGGTGGGCAAGTAAAACACACACTGGGCTCCAAAACCCACTCACATTCAGTGCTCACAAAGCTACTGACTTATCCCGGGTTTTCTAGAATCAAAGGTTTCTAGCTCACCAGACTTATTCACCTCTGTTCCCCATCTCCTTCCTTCTCCCTGCACAAACTCTGCACAAACTGGCTTCTCACTCAACACTCCGCCATCTTAGCTGCTTCTCCTGGCCTCCTCCATGTGGCCTCTCTCTGCTCTCTGGTCTGCTCTCTCCTCTAATGCTTTCTCAGGAACCGAGAGAGCAAGCTCCCGTTCTGCCCCCATTTTATAGTGTAAAAATCCAAACCTTTAATCCAATATACAAAATAGGGAAGATTCTAATACAAAGTCACTTATCTGGGGCATGATGGGATTGCACCACCCCACATCAAAAAGGGTGGGATAGGCTTAATCCTAAAACCAAGTCCCAGGCTGCAAGGATCCTGCCTTCCCACAAACCGCCCCCAACAGGCATTAATATCACCTGGGCGACAACTTCCACGTGGGCAGCGCCATCTTTAACAAAGTGAGCATACTATATTTTATCTGCCCAACAGGAACAGAGGTGAATAAGTCTGGTGAGCTAGAAAACTTTGATTTTAGGAAGCTCGGATAAGTCAGTAACTTTGTGAGCACTGAATATGAATGGATTTTGGAGCCCAGTGTGTGTTTTTACTTGCCCACCGGGCGCAAGCTAGGATTAAATTTGATGGTCCACCAGTTTTTGGCTCCGTTGTTGCTTTACCGACTGTCCGAATCCAATGCGAAACTGCATGGACCAGGTGGCTGTGATGGTGGCCTTAGATACTGGCTTTATAGGCAGACAGTAAAGAAACAGTGGAACCAAAATTGGTGGGCCATTCTGTTTATTCAAGTGTCGTACCCGCAAACAAGCAACCAGGCAGGAAAGACTGCTTCCTTCTCATTCTGAGTTCCCAAACCCTTGATGTATTCTCCACTTCTACAACCCAGAAAATCTCCGGTTCCTCCTGGAATCAAAGGCCCCCACCAGCCTCAGTGGAGCTCCCAAATCCCCTCTTGGGTTCCACATCTGTACTCCTCTTCCTGCAAAACTTGGGCTAGGGAAAAATTCCTTCTCCAGCAAACAACATTAGCAATACAAAAGCCCCTCCCAAACAGGAAGGTAATTGGCAATTTGCAGTCTGTGGCCCTGAAGGCAAGCACTCCAGCCTTTCACAGACTACATACACATGGTGCTGCCCAGGCCAATGCAAAATATAAACTAGCAAAGCTAAAAAACACATTTTACAAACTGATTTGCCCAACACTGTTATATGGATTTTAAAAAGCATACTTAAAATGTTTTTCATGACTTCCATTTTAAAATCTAACATCACTCCCATCCTGACAACAGAATAAAAGCTGAAGAAACCGAATACAAATAAATTTTCTTGGACCCATCAAATCATTGATAAATCAGGGCAAACAACTACACCAAAATCTGGAGATATACTGTGAACCCACAAAATCACAACCCAGATCTAGAACAGAAATCAATGGAACAATAAAATGGTAAAAACATTTAAATGGTATATTTGCAAATTGCTAGAGGCAGAGTATGAATTGGTGTAAGTTGAGGCCTTAGTTTTTTGAGGGGGCACAATTTTATGGACTTGATCTCCAGGAATGTTAGCATTTTCTTGAAGAGCCACTGCGCCATCTCACCCATAGGTGTTGTAAAGAACCAAAAACTACAGAATCGATATTAATATTTTAAGAGGCTTAAAGAACATTTTATTAATTTGGGTTAAGGTGTGCAGAGAAATTTTGTGAATAATCTCTGTACTGTGTGATTGGCATAAAACCAGGATGACCCTTGGCATTGTATTGTAAATGCAAAGGGAAGGAAAACATGGATTCCCTGACAGTCCACCACACCTGTGGGGAAAGGGGTGAATGGCTAGCCAGGTGTAGGAAGAGAAAAGCCAAAATAAACCTTTTCTTAGAGTAATGAGCCACTTGTGGGCATTTGTCCCCATGGAAACTACCTCTCCCATATGAATGCATATAGTTAATGTGTGTGACTCTGGACAAAGAGATGGCAGATAAACATTAGAAAATATAGAAATGTCTCTTAATATGTAAAGAGACATCTTTCTATCATTGTGTTGACTTGAATTTTGTTTTCTCCAAAATGATGTATGGCTTGCAAATTGAACATGGTCCTATCATGTTAAATGGCATATGACTATAACCAATAGTGGTAAAGGGCACCTAATTACAATTTTTGCTTCTGTACTTCCCACTTACAAAACTATAAAAACTAAGTAGAACAAAGGGCCAGCGCACTCTCCCTCAGATTTCTGTCTGAGTTGCCGCCACTTGGCCAAGCTAGACAATAAAGCTTTGGTGTGTAATCAACGGATTTTGTTCCTGTTTTCAATGTTTCAAGTACCTCCGGATTAGGCTTAACATTCTTATGGTGAAGAGTCAATAAACATCCATCTATGGCCCTGGTAAGGAGAGGAAAAAGAACCATTTTTAAATACACCTAGCACATTTTTCATAACAAAGGCTTACTCTCTAGGCGATAAGATTTCAGAAAGCTTCATCCCACTTACAGAGACAAGCACTTATTCCTCTCCATGCCACTCAAGCCTTCTTGTTTCACATGAAAGGGTGAAAACAAGGTATCCACTTGTAAAACTAATTGCCCAGTAATCAGGCCCTTTTAAAGGTACACATTTAATCATAAGACTATAGAACATTCCCCCTCACCCAGTATAATAACAGTGTATTACAGCAGAAAGAGTGGAAGCTACAAAGCTTATTTAAAGAGGAGGTCTTAGGCAAACCTGAAGACAACAGGGGAGGGATAAACAAGGACAAGAGGAATTTGAAGTCTCTGGCACCTAGTTCTACAGCAAATATTAAACACATCATAACTTCTGCCCAGATAAACAGAACCTCACACCAAAGGCCTATTTTACTCAGTTGCTACCACTTGATATAGTTTTCAACATAATATTACACAGTGCACTAATAAGAAACTGGTAAAAAACATAGTCTGAAAAGACAAAGCAAGTGTCAGAACCAGTAACTATGATTAGAATATGTAAAAGACTCTAATGGAAAAAGTAGACAATGTCCAAAAACAGATCACCGTTGGAGGCAGAGAGATGGAACCTCTGTGAAACGATGAAAAAGAAATCTTAGAAATCAAAAATAGTGTAAGAGGAATTAAGAATCAATAGAATGGGCCCTGGCCAGTTTGCTCAGTAGTAGAGCATTGGGCTAGTATGTGGATGTCCTGGGTTTGATTCCCAGTCAGGGCACACAGGAGAAGCAAACGTCTGCTCTCCACTGTGCTCCCTTCTCTCTCTCTTTCTCTTCCCCTCTTGCAGCCATGGCTTTATTCCAGCAAGCTGGCCCTGGGCACTGAAATAGCTCAGTTGCTGAGCAACAGAGCAGTGGGACCAGAAGAGCATAACATCACCCTGTAGTGGGCTTGCTGGGTAGATCCCAGTTCTAGAGCATGCAAAAGTCTGTCTATCTGCCTCCCTGCCTCTAAGTAAAAAAAAAAAAAAAATCAATATAATGCATAGCTAAGTATAGAATCATTAAGCTTGAAAATGTATATGTAAAGAAACTTCCCAGAATGAAATGAAAAGAGAAAAAATAAAATAATATGCAAGGAGCCCTGGCTGGATGTCTCAGTGGTAGAACGTCTATCTGGCATGCAGGAGTCCCGGGTTTGATTCCCGGCCAGGGCACAAAGGAGAAGTACCCATCTGCTTCTCCAACCCTCCCCCTCTCCTTCTTCTCTGTCTCTCTCTTCCCCTCCCACAGCCAAGGCTCCATTGGAGCAAAGTTGACCCAGGCGCTGAGGATGGCTCTATGGCCTCTGCCTTAGGTGCTAGAATGTCTCTGGTTGCAACAGAGCAATGCCCCAGATGGGCAGAGCATCGCCCCCTGGTGGGCATGCTGGGTGGATCCCGGTAGGGCGCATGTGGGAGTCTGTCTGTCTGCCTCCCCATTTCCAACTTCAGAAAGATATAAAAAAATATATATGCAAGGACTATAAGATAATATCAAAAGGTATAACGCAGGGGTTCACAAACTATGGCCCACGGGCTGCATGCGGCCCCCTGAGGCCATTTATCTGGCCCCCAACGCACTTCTGGAAGGGGTACCTCTTTCATTGGTGGTGAGTGAGAGGAGCACATTGACCATCTCATTAGCCAAAAGCAGGCCCATAGTTCCCATTGAAATACTGGTCAGTTTGTTTATTTAAATTTATTGTTCTTTATTTTAAATATTGTATTTGTTCCCGTTTTGTTTTTCTACTTTAAAATAAGATATGTGCAGTATGCATAGGGATTTGTTCATAGTTTGTTTGTTTTTTATAGTCCAGCCCTCCAACAGTCTGAGGCACAGTGAACTGGCCCCCTGTGTAAAAGGTTTGGGAACCTCTGATATAACGTATGCTTACTTAGAATATCAGAAAGAGAAGAAAGAAAGCATGAGACAGAAGAAATATTTGAAATATTAAGTGCTGAGGACTTTCCAAACACAAAACCACAGATCCATAAAACACAGAGATTTTATCCAATCGAGATTGCTAGGCCCCAAAATACACATCTAGAAATATTATATTCTAAATGTAGAAAACCAAGAACAAAGAGAAAATCTTCAAAGAATCCACGTTGAAGGTAAGGGGATGTGAGAGGGAGGATGCCTTATTGTAAAGCCATTGGCACGGCCACCATCAGAGCCGCCTGGCCCAAGCAGGTTCGCATTTGATTTGGACATAGAGAAATGAAACAACAAAGCCAAGAACTGGTGGTCCATTAGCTTTAATCCTAGCTTGCACTGGTGGGCAAGAAATACACACAGTGGGAAAACAGTTCCCTTTCCATTTACGGCTCCCAAAGCCACTGACTTATCTGAGTTTCCTAGAATCAAAGGTTTCTACCTCACCAGACTTATTAACCTCGGTTCCCCATCTCTTTCCCTCTGCACAAACTTTGCACAAACTGGCTTCTCCTTCAGCACTCCGCCATCTTGGCTGCTTCTCCTCTCCTCCACCTGGCCCTTCTCTGCTCTCCTCCTGCATGGGCTCCTCTGCCCCATTTTATAGTGTAGAAGTCAAAACCTTTAATCCAATATACAAACAAGGAAGTCTCTGGTACAAAGTCACTTATCTGAGGCATTATGGGATTCCTCATGAGAGTGCACCACCCCACATCATGCAACAGTCAAGGGTGTGGGGAAAAGCTTAGTCTCAAAACTAAGCCTCAGGTATAACGACCTTGCCTGCTTACAGCCTGTCCCCCACACCCAATGCAAACTAACTATAAGTGAGCAAACATATATATCATATTTACAAACTTATTTAACCAATATTTATTTCTAGATGAACAAAGATAAGAATTATAGCAAACTCCTCATCAGAAACCATGCAAACAAGAAAAGAGTGTAGAGAATAAATTAGTGTTGAGAATGAAAAAAAAATCCATGAATACAGAATTTTATATCCATCAAAATCATTCTTTGAAAATAATGAAAAAATAAACACTCTCAAACAAGAACTGAAAAAATTCATTCCCAGGAAACTTGTTTTGCAAGAAGTTTTGCAAGAAATTATTTAAAAAGAAGTAAAATAATACAGGCCAGAAATGTAGATACACATAACAAAAGAGAAAACATTATAGAGGGAATTAACAAAGGTTAAAAAAATCTTTTATTGCTCTTAATTGATTAAAAACTGTTAGTTTAGTGTGTGAAACTAATAATAATGTATTATGCAATGCCAGTATATGGATAAGTGAAATAAATGATATCACTGTTGTAAGGCATGAGAGGGAAGAATAGGGAGAACTCCAACGGATTGGCATTATGCACGAAAGTGGTTGACGCTGTTTGAAGGTGGATTTAGATTAGTTGGGAAAACCACCCCAGCTCTGGGCAATAGTTGTTAATTAATTCAACTTGAGTCAGTTAAAAATGAACTTAGACTGAGAGAGGAGGGAAAAGTATATCATATAAAATGTTCAATGTAAAATATTCAAGTACAAACAGAAAATTCAGAAAAAGAGGGGAAAAAATAATGAATAATATAGATATTAAATTCAATTATATCAATAATCATTTTCTACAATAATGGCTTAAATATGCCAATTAAAAGACAGAAATTTTCAGAAAGCGTTTGTTAATTGTAAAGCCAGTAGCCAGGGCCACCATCACAGCAGCCTGGCCCATGCAGGTTCGCATTGGATTCGGACAGTTGGTAAAGAAACAATGGAACCAAGAACTGGTGGGCCATCATCTTTAATCCTAGTTTTCACTCGGTGGGAAAGTAAAACACACACTGGGCTCCAAAACCCACTCACATTTAGTGCTCACAAAGCTACTGACTTATCCCGGGTTTTCTAGAATCAAAGGTTTCTAGCTCACCAAACTTATTCACCTCTGTTCCCCATCTCCTTCCTTCTCCCTGCATAAACTCTGCACAAAACTGGCTTCTCACTCAGCACTCTGCCATCTTGGCTGCTTCTCCTGGCCTCCTCCACGTGGCCTTTCTCTGCTCTCATCTCTGCTGTCTCCTCTAATGCTAATAATCGCAGGAACCGAGCGAGCAAGCTCCTGTTCTGCCCCCGTTTTATAGTGTAGAAATCCAAACCTTTAATCTAATATACAAAATAGGAAAGTCTCTAATACAAAGTCACTTATCTGGGGCATGATGGGATTGTACCACCCCACCTCAAAAAGGGTGGGAAAGGCTTAGTCCCAAAAGCAAGCCCCAGGCCACAAGGATCCTGCCTGCCCACAGCCCGTCCCCAACACACAATAATATCACCTGGGCAACAGCTTCCATGTGGGCAGCGCCATCTTTAACAAAGTAAGCATAATACATTTTATCCACCCAGCATTAATCAAACACAAGAAAACCACCTTAAATATAGAGATTCATATTAAAAGGAAAGGATGGGTGACGTCAGAGAAAAGGCGCCATGAGGAGTGCAACCGACAAACCTACCCAAAATTTCAACAAGTTCATTAACCAGAGACAGAAAAATCTATCCTTGGAGCATCTGGGAGTCCCACACACTGAAAACGAAGGCAGAGGCAGTGGCAGCCTTATGGCTGGATCATCAGGCTGCTAATTCAGGAAGGAGAGACTAGGAGAGAGCCTCCAGGAAAACGGACTCTCTCATTGTCGGAGCCTGCAAATGCTAACAAGCCTTGACTACCAATGAGACTGAAGCCTAATATATGACATCGCTGTAGAGACTTATCAACTGGAAATCTCTACCTAAGTGTGCCACAGGGGCAGAGCCTGGGGTACAGAGTCACCAACCAGGAAGAGGGAGAGAGAAGAAAAAGGAAGAAGTTAATCTCTCAAAATCCATAAAAATCCACAGACTATATAACTTGTTCCACTATTATTTTTGTTTCTTTCATCTTCTTGCCATTATTATTATTATTATTATTATTATTATTATTATTATTATTATTTCTTTTTCCTCCACCTTGGTCCTTTTATTCTCTGCCCGTCTTATTCTTCCTCTTCTTGAACTTACACTACCCATAAGTGTTACATTTCCCATTTTCTTTCTTAGCTTCTTCCTTTCTCTCCATGAGGGTTACACTAAAAAACCCTTAACTCTCTCCTCTCTCTCTCTCTTTGTTTTTTTTCTTTTTTCTTCTTTTCCTTTTCTACTTTCTCTTTTTACTCCCTCTCTATTAGTTTCTTCTTTACTCCTTTTCCTTTTCCTCTCATTCAATCCTCAAACACAAACAAATTATTTTATTTGGGACTCAAATTTTTTTTTCGTGGCATTTTCAGTGCTTTTTACTTCACTTTTTAACTCATTAGCATTCCTCCCAACCCTGGTTCCCCATTCTATCTTGTTTTTGCTCCGCTTAATACAATAGTAATTTTTTTTCCTTGTTCCTGTTTCCCTCTTATCCCTCTCATTATATCTCTTAGTTGACCATCACTTACAAGCAAATCATTTTATACATGACCCAAATTTTTCCTTTTTTGCATTTTGTGGGTTCTTACCTCCTTTTTTGCCCCTTGAACACTTCCCCCCCACTCAGGCCCTCTGTTATAGGCAGCTTTTGTTCCATTAACATAATATAATTCATAGTTCATCATGATATTTTCCTAAAGAGAAGGGGAGTAGAGGGTAAGAGAAGAAAAGAAAAGGAGAAATAATAAATTATTATTTTTTTCCAAATTTTTTTCCTTCTTTTTTTTTTACCTTTTATTCTTTAGTAATTCTCATTACTGCTATCAACAAGATCACCCTCAGAGGCCATTAAGAAAAAGGAAATAGAATATAAAGGATACAAAAGATAGAGAAGTAGCACAGATAGATGTGGAAAAATCTATGGAGAAAAAAATTAATATATTGGAAACCTTGGAGCTAAATGACAGAAAATTTAAAATACAAATCCTAAAAATACTAAGAAATATACAAAAAAAAACACAGAAAGGCAATTTAGGGTGCTCAAAAAACAACTCAATGAACACAAAGAATATATTACCAAGAAAATTGAAACTATAAAAACAAATCAAACAGAGATGAAAAACTCAATTCATGAACTGAAAAACGAGGTAACAAGCTTAGCTAATAGAACAGGCCAGATAGAAGGTAGGATTAGTGACACAGAAGACAAGCAACTTGAGGCACAACAGAGAGAAGAAGAGAGACACTCAAAAATTTTAAAAAATGAAAAAGCCCTACAGGAATTGTCTGATTCCATCAAAAAGACTAACATAAGAATAATAGGTATATCAGAAGAAGAGAGAGAAAAATGGAATGGAGAACATATTCAAACAAATAATAGATGAGAACTTCCCAAGCCTGTGGAAAGAACTAAAGTCTAAATTCAAGAAGCAAACAGAACATCGAATTTTCTTAACCCCAACAAACCTACTCCAAGGCACATCATAATGAAAGTGGCACAAACCAATGACAAAGAAAAAAAATCTCAAGGCAGCCAGGGAAAAGAAGAATACAACATATAAAGGAAGGCCTATTAGATTATCATCAGATTTCTCAGCAGAAACTCTACAAGCTAGAAGACAGTGGACCCAAATATTTAAAGTCCTGAAAAAGAGGAACTTTCAGCCAAGAATACTATACCCATCAAAGCTATCCTTCAAATACGAAGGAGAAATAAAAACATTCACAAATACAGAAAAGATGAGGAAATTTATCATCAGAAAACCACCACTCCATGAAATACTAATGGGGATTTTCCAACCAGATACAAAGAATAAAACAAAACAAAACCACAAGTAAAAGCTCCACCAAGAACACAATAAAACCAAATTTAAACTGTGACAACAACAAAAAAAGGGGGAGAGGATGGAGATTAACAGTAGCAAAGGACGATGGAGTGCAGAAACACCCATAAGATAGGGTACTACAATAAATATGGTTGGTAACCTTTTCATTACTTACTGGAAACCACCTTTGAAAAAACCACCACAGAAGCACATGACTTAAAAAAGGTAGCAACAGAGAAAAAATGTATGGAATACAAACAAACAAAAACAAATGATAGAAAAAAGAGAGAAGAATCAAACAAGATACAAAACAGAAAGCAAATTATAAAAAGGCAATAGGGAACCCACAAATGTCAATAATTACATTAAATGTAAATGGATTAAACTCACCAATAAAAAGACACAGAGTAGCAGAATGGATTAAAAAAGGAAATCCAACTGTATGTGCCCACAAGAAACTCTCTAAGCAACAAGGATAAAAACAAATTTAAAGTGAAAGGCTGGAAAACAATACTCCAAGCAAATAACATCCAAAAAAAAAGCAGGTGTAGCAATACTCATATCTAATAATGCTGACTACAAGACAGCAAAAGTACTCAGAGACAAAAATGGTCATTTCATAATGATTAAAGGGACACTGAATCAAGAAGACATAACAATTCTTAATATATATGCACCAAACCAAGGAGCACCAAAATATATAAGACAGCTACTTATTGACCTAAAAATAAAAACTGACAAAATACAATCATACTTGGAGACCTCAATACACCGCGTATGGCTCTAGATCGTTTATCCAAACAGAAAATCAATAAAGATATATTGGCCTTAAATGAAACACTAGAGCACCAGGATATGATAGACATCTACGGGACAATTCATCCCAAAGCGACAGAGTATACATTTTTCTCTAGTGTACATAAATCATTCTCAAGAATTGCCCATACATTGGGCCACAAAAACAACATCAGCAAATTCAGAAAAATCAAAGTTGTACCAAGCATATTTTCTGATCATAAAGCCTTGAAACTAGAATTCAACTGCAAAAAAGAGGGAAAAAACCCACAAAAATGTAGAAACTAAACAACATATTTTTTAAAGATGAATGGGTCAAAGAAGAAATAAGCACAGAGATCAAAAGATATATACAGACAAATGAAAATGACAATACAGCATATCAAAATCTCTGGGATGCAGCAAACGCAGTAATAAGAGGGAAGTTCATATCCCTTTAGGCCTATATGAACAAACAAGAGAGAGCCCAAGTGAACCACTTAACTTCACACCTTAAGGAACTAGAAAAAGAAGAACCAAGACAACCCAAAACCAGCCGAAGAAAGGAGATAATAAAAATCAGAGCAGAAATAAATGAAATAGAGAACAGAAAAACTATAGAAAAAATTAATAGAACAAGAAGCTGGCTCTTTGAAAAGATCAACAAAATTGACAAACCCTTGGCAAGACTTACCAAGGAAAAAAGAGAAAGAGCTCATATAAACAAAATCCAAAATGAAAGAGGACAAGTCACCACGGACACTGTTGATATACAAAGAATTATTGTAGAATACTATGAAAAACTTTATGCCACTAAATTCAACAATCTAGAAGAAATGGATAAATTCCTAGAACAATACAACCTTCCTAGACTGAGTCAAGAAGAAGCAGAAAGCCGAAACAGACCTATTAGTAGAGAAGAAATAGAAAAAACCATTAAAAACCTCCCCAAAACTAAAAGTCCAGGCCCAGACGGCTATACCAGCAAATTTTATCAAACATTCAAAGAAGACTTGGTTCCTATTCTACTCAGTCTTCCAAAAAATTAAAGAAGAAGCAATAATTCCAAACACATTTTATGAGGCCAACATAAGCCTCATACCGAAACCTGGCAAGGACCGCACAAAAAAAGAAAACTACAGACCAATATCTCGAATGAATACAGATGCTAAAATACTAAACAAAATATTAGCAAATAGAATACAACAATATATTAAAAAAATAATACATCATGATCAATTGGGATTCATCCCAGAATCTCAAGATGGTTCAACATAGGTAAAATGGTTAACATAATACACCATATCAACAAAACAAAGAACAAAACCACATGATCTTATCAATAGATGCAGAAAAGGCATTCAATAAAATACAACACAACTTTATGTTTAAGACACTCAACAAAATGGGTATAGAAGGAAAGTATCTCAACATGATAAAGGCCATATATGATAAACCATCAGCCAACATTATATTAAATGGCATAAAACTGAGGACTTTCCCCCTTAAATAAGGAACAAGACAGGGTTGTCCACTCTCTCCATCCTTATTTAACGTGGTGCTAGAAGTTCTGGCCAGAGATATCAGACAAGAGAAAGCAATGAAAGGCATCCATATCGGAAAAGAAGAAGTAAAGGTATCACTTTTTGCAGATGATATGATCCTATACATTGAAAACCACTAAGGCTCCACAAAAAGATTACTAGAAACAATAAACCAATACAGTAAGGTTGCAGGATACAAAATTAATATATAAAAATCCATAGCCTTTCTATATGCCAACAATGAAATATTAGAAAATGAACCAAAAAAAAAAATCCCCTTCATGATTGCAACAAAATAATAAAATACCTAGGAATAAACATAGCAAAGAATGTAAAGGACCTATATAACACAAACTACAAAGCATGGATAAGGGAAATCGAAAAAGATACAATGAGATGGAAAAATATTCTTTGTTCTTGGGTAGGAAGAATAAATATAATCAAGATGGCCATATTACCCAAAGCAATATACAAATTTAATGCAATTCCCATCAAAATTCCAATGACATTTTTTTAAAGAAATGAAACAAAAAAATCATCAGATTTATATGGAACTATTAAGAACCCCGAATAGCCAAAGCAATCCTAAGGAAAAAGAATGAAGCTGGGGGCATTACAGTACCTGACTTCAAACTATATTATAGGGCCACGACAATCAAAACAGCATGGTATTGGCAGAAAAATAGACACTCAGACCAATGGAACAGAATAGAAAATCCAGAAATAAAACCACATATATATGGTCAAATAATTTTTGATAAAGGGGCCAACAACACACAATGGAGAAAAGAAAGCCTCTTCAACAAATAGTGCTGGGAAAACTGGAAAGCCATATGCAAAGGAATGAAACTTGACTACAGTTTGTCCCCTTGTACTAAAATTAATTCAAAATGGATCAAAAACTTAAATATAAGCCCTGAAACAA
Source organism: Saccopteryx leptura (assembly GCF_036850995.1). Taxonomy (NCBI): domain Eukaryota; kingdom Metazoa; phylum Chordata; class Mammalia; order Chiroptera; family Emballonuridae; genus Saccopteryx; species Saccopteryx leptura. Next base: position 68,721,831 of record NC_089516.1, on the reverse strand, counting down.
TAAAGTACATAGAAGACATAGGTACTAAACTCATGGACCTTGGTTTTAAAGAGCATTTTATGAATTTGACTCCAAAGGCAAGAGTAGTGAAGGCAAAGATAAATGAATGGGACTACATCAGACTAAGAAGTTTTTGCTCAGCAAGAGAAACTGATAACAAAATAAACAGACAGCCAACTAAATGGGAAATGATATTTTCAAACAACAGCTCAGATAAGGGCCTAATATCCAAAATATACAAAGAACTCATAAAACTCAAGAACAAATAAACAAATAATCCAAAAAAAATGGGAAGAGGACATGAACAGACACTTCTCCCAGGAAGAAATACAAATGGCCAACAGATATATGAAAAGATGCTCATCTTCATTAGTTATTAGAGAAATGCAAATCAAAACTGCAGTGAGATACCACCTCACACCTGTTAGATTAGCTATTATCAACAAGACAGGTAATAGCAAATGTTGGAGACGCTGTGAAGAAAAAGGAACCCTCATTCACTGTTGGTGGGAATGTAAAGTGGTACAACCATTATGGAAGAAAGTATGGTGGTTCCTAAAAAAACTGAAAATAGAACTACCTTATGACCCAGCAATCCCTCTACTGGGTATATACCCCAAAAACTCAGAAACATTGATATGTAAAGACACATGTAGCTCCATGTTCACTGCAGCATTGTTCACAGTGGCTAGGACATGGAAGCAACCAAAAAGCCCTTCAATAGAATACTGGGTAAAGAAGATGTGGCACATATACACTATGGAATACTACTCAGGCATAAGAAATGATGACATCGGATCATTTACAGCAAAATGGTGGGATCTTAATAACATTATACGGAATGAAATAAGTAAATCAGAACAAAACAAGAACTGAATGATTCCATACATTTGTGGGACATAAAAATGAGACTAAGAGACATGGACAAGAGTGTGGTGGTTACAGGGGTAGGGGAGGGAAGGAGGGAGAGGGGACAGGGGAGGAGGAGCATAAAAAAAACTAGATAGAAGATGACAAAGGACAATCTGACTTTGGGTATGCAACATTATTGAATGACAAGATAACCTGGACATGTTTTCTTTGAATATGTGTAGCCTGATTTATTGATGTCACCCCATTAAAATTAATAAAACTTTATTTATAAAATAAAAAAAGTTAAGGATGAATTAAAAAGTAAAAAGTTAGAGAAAGATATATGTAGTTATAACGATGAAATGCTTTAACATAATAAGACTCAGTGAATGGTAGCTATGATTATTTTCTTGCTGTTATTCTTGTTGTTACCAACTTTGAGCTTTTCTAGGGCTAGGACCTAATCTTCTCCATCTCTGTCTCTTCAGGTCCTGGCACAGAGCAAGTGAGGAAGAAGAGAAGTCAAATCAATTTACATTAAGTGGATAAATGGCTGCTCTGTTAGGCCTTGTACTTGTCACCAAGTCTGCCCGTAAATCTCTACATTTAGATATTCACATGACTCGCTTCCTAACTTTTTTCAGGTCTTTACTGAAATATTACTTTCTCAGTGATTACACCATTTTAAAAATTCCACTCCATTACCACACATCTCAGCATTTTTCATGCTTTATTTTATACCATAACACATTTAATACATATTATTTTTGTCTTTATTATCTTTCTCCCTCTATTGGAATGTAAGCTACCTAAAGGTAATGATTTTTGCCTATTGTTTACTGCCCTGACATCCTGTAATTTTTTTTTTACTTAATAATTTTATTTTATTTTTTAATGGGGTGACATCAGTAAATCAGGATACTTATATTCAAAGATAACATGTCCAGGTTATCTTGTCATTCAATTATGCTGCATACCCATCACCCAAAGTCAGATTGTCCTCTGTCACCTTCTATCTAGTTTTCTTTGTGCCCCTCCCCCTCCCCCTTTCCCTCTCCCTCTCCCCCCTCGCCCCGTAACCACCACACTCTTATCAATGTCTCTTAGTCTCAATTTTATGTCCCTCCTACGTATGGAATAATGCAGTTTCTGTTTTTTTCTGATTTACTTATTTCACTCCTTATAATGTTATCAAGACCCCACCATTTTGCTGTAAATGATCCGATGTCATCATTTCTTATGCCTGAGTAGTATTCCATAGTGTATATGTGCCACATTTTCTTTATCCAGTCTTCTATTGACGGGCTTTTTGGTTGTTTCCATGTCCTGGCCACTGTGAACAATGCTGCAGTGAACATGGGGCTGCATGTGTCTTTACATATCAATGTTTCTGAGTTTTGGGGGTATATACCCAGTAGAGGAATTGCTGGGTCATAAGGTAGTTCTATTTTCAGTTTTTTTAGGAACCATCATACTTTCTTCCATAATGGTTGTACTACTTTACATTCCCACCAACAGTGTATGAGGGTTCCCTTTTCTCCACAGCGTCTCCAAACTTTTCTATTACCTGTCTTGTTAATAATAGCTAATCTAACAGGTGTGAGGTGGTATCTCACTGCAGTTTTGATTTGCATTTCTCTAATAACTAATGAAGATGAACATCTTTTCATATGTCTGTTGGCCATTTGTGACATCCTGTAAATCTTTTCACCTGAATTCCCCCATCTCAATGTACTGCCCTATATTTATCTCTGTGGTAGCATTTACCCCATTGGACTAGAATTTTATTTCTCCTTGTTTGCCTCCCCCACCAGTTCTATGGCTCCTTGCAAGGTTTGCATTGTTACAGTGTCTGTTGTCCAATAGACTTCGGCAGGAGGATTTGTAGATGAAATGCAAAGCTCTCCACTTGCATAAGATAGATGCATCTTGGTAGCTGTAAACCAGGACCCCAGCCTACACATCCACTCATTGGACTGAGGATGCCTTACTCTTGTCCGTTGACCCTACCCTTTCCCAGTTTCTTGGCACATGTGATTTTGATTAGTACATTCTTTAGTTCCTCAACAAGGCAATTTGTGAAATTATTGCACAGGATATTAAAGTAGGGTTGGGTAGAGAATGAGTTGTGACAAACTACTAAAGATACCCTACTCCTAAGTGCTATGTGAGTGCACTCATTTAGTGTCTGCATACATACTTGTCTAAGCTATTCTTTACATTGGCCTTTGATATTTTCTTGAATTATCCACACAGAGGCAGAGTCTTCAATCACCTCCGCCAACACACCATATGGGTTTCAACACTGATGTCTCAACCACACAGACTGCTCAGAGACCTGACGAGCCACAACATAGAGGAACTTAAGTTGCTTATATTGTGTCAGAGGTTTCCTGTTTCTCAGGACCTGTGAGGAGTAGCCTGGGAGTTTTAGAGCAAAGGTACCTTATGTTACCCATATTTGTATTCCTGAAACCTGGTAAGGCCTTGGCACAAAAATGGGCTTTTACCAGTGATGAATGATTAATGGAATAAATAAATAAACCAATAAACAAAAGTGTTCAAAATATCAATTACAGAGGAAAAAAGAAACTATCTGTTAGGATCATCTAGCAAAATAAATACCAAGACCAAAACTTGAAAAACCATGGTAAGATTCTAGAGACAATGTACCTTTCCAACCCTTGTTTTCTCAGTTATCCACTTCCATTTTCCTGACAAAATTATCAAAACACCACTCAAACCTCAAATGTAAACCTAGTGTTGATGGATATATGAGAAAATAAACACTTCTGCATTCTATTGGGAAGAGTATAAATTGCTGCCTTCTTTCTGGAACACAGCCTTGACGCAGAAGACAAACAGACTATGAAACTGCAAGCTTCAGGATGACAGGAATGAGATCTGTTTTGGCCATCAGATTTCCCCAAAACTTGGCGTGATAACTGCCTGTAAGCATTCAATCAATGTTTGTTAACTAAATGAAAGTTATAAAAAAACATGTATTTTTATACAGAAGGGTATTTATTATTATAGGTATAATATTTAAAAATTAGAAGCAACCTAAATATCTATTAAGAGTACTGGTAAAATACCATGAAGTCATTAGGAACAGCACTTTAGATCTATAGGTTTTATAAAAATGTATTATATATATATTTATGTTATATATGTATATATGTCTATGTTATATAGAGAGATACAAATCAAGAGATACAATTCAAGAGATAACATAGACATAACATATATAAAACATCTAGGTTGATTATATATAATATTTAATTATATAATATTGCTGGAAAGATTAGACTAAAGAAAAGCATGTATAACATGATCTATTTTATGTAAAATTGTCTGTGTATGTATGTATACGTGTCTCTGAAGAGGTTTTTAACAAATGATAAATAGTGACTTGGTGAGATTACAAGAATTTTGAACATGGATAAAGGGGGGATAAATGCTGGTGAAAGGAGACTTGACGTGAGGTGCTGAACACAGTGCACACAGATGAACTGTTACAGAATTGTACATTTAAAACCTATATAACTTTTCTAACCAATCTCACCACAATAATTTAATTAAAAGTAAATAAATAAAAATAAAAGTAAATAAAAAGTTGTTATACTATATTTGTATTATTTTAAAATTAGATGTTAATCCACAGCTAACATTATACTCAATGGTAAAAAATGAAAGACTTTTCTCTAAGATCAAGAACAAAAACAGAATGCCACTCTTACTACTCTTATTTAGTAAAGTACTGAAAGTCCTAGTTCGCAGTTAATCAAGACAAAGATACAAAAGGCATTTAAATGAAAATGAAAGAATTAAAATCGTCACTGTTTATCAATTATATGATTTTTTACTTATCAAATTCAAGAGACTAAACCAAAAAAAATGGTTTGAATGAATCAACAAATTGCAATAATGTTGCAGGATATAAAATCAACCAAAAAATGTCTTACGTGTCTATACACTAATAATGAAACGTCTAAAAAACAATAAAGAATACTATCACATTCACAATAGCATCAAAAAATAATATATTGAGGAATAAATTTATCCAAGGAAGTGAAAAATATGTGCTATGAAACAACAAGACTTTACTGAAAACAATAAAAATAAATAAAAACACAAATGGAAAGACATCTCATGTTCATCGATTGAAAGAATTAAAAGTGTTGAAATGCTCATTCTATCCAAATCCATCTATAGATTCAATGCAATCTTCATCAAAATACCAATGTAATTCTTTACAGAAATAGAAAAAAATGTAAAATTTATGTAGAACCACACACACACAAATTGTGAAAAGAGTCCTGAAGATAAAGAACAAAGCCAGAGGTATCACTTTTCTTAATTTCAAACTATACTCCAAAGCTATAGTAATAAAAACAGTATGTGGTTGATATAAAAGTAGGCACATAGACCAGTGAAACAGATTGGAGAGCCCAAATTAATTCCCTGCATGTATGGTCAACCAACCTTTGACATTTTTCTACCCAATGTGGAAAAGATAGAGTCTTCAACAAGATTCTGTAAAAACTGAATAAAAATATACTAAAGAATGAAATTCTTTCCTTATCTTACACAACTCACAAAAATTAACTTGAAATGTATCAAAGACTTAAACATAAGACTTGATATGATAAAACTCCTAGAAAGAAGTGTAGGCAAATTGTAGCCATGATTTTATGGATATGAAACTAGAAAACACAACCAATAAAAGCAAAAGTCAACAAATAGGACTACATTAAACTTAAAAGCTTCTGTGTTGCAATAGAAATAATTAAAATAAAAAGGCAACCTACAGAATGGGGAAAAAGTTTGCAAACTATATATTGGGTAAGGGTTATTATTCACAATAAATATAGAACACCTGCAACCTAATAACAAAAAAACACACAACTTGATTTAAAAATGAGTATAGAAATCAAATAGATATTTTCCCAAAGAGTCAACAAGTAAATGAAAAGATGCTCAGCATCACTAATCAACAGGTAAATGAAAATCAAAAAGCACAATGAAAAAAATAACCCACAATAAGATATCATCTCACACTTGTTAGAATGGCTATCATCAATAAACAAGAAATAACAAGTGTCACAAGGATATGGAGGAAAAGGAACCCTTGTACACTGTTGGTGAGAATGTAAACTCAGCCACTATGAAAAGCAATATAGAGGATCACCAAAAAATTAAAAATAGATATGCCATAAGATCTATCAATCTCATTTCTGTGTATAGATAGAAGGAAATAAAAACTGGTTATCAAAGAGATATATGCACTCTCCTGTTTATTGTAGCACTATTCACAATAGCCAATATATGGCAATAACCAAAGTGCCCATCAATGGATGAATCAATAAAGAAGATGTCATATCTATACACAATGTAGCCTTGAGAAAAAAAGAGATCCTGCCATTTGCAACAGTGTGGATGGACTCTGAGTGCATTATGCTTAGTAAAATAAGTTCAACAAAGACAAGTATTGTAGCCTGACCAGGCAGTGGCGCAGTGGATAGAACGTTGGACTGGGATGTGGTGGACCCAGGTTGGAAGCCCTGAAGTTGCTGGCTTGAGCAAGGTGTCACTCTGCTTGCTGTAGCCCCCCAGTCAACGCACATATGAGAAAGCAATCAATGAACAATTAAGGTGCTGCAATGAAGAATTGATGCTTCTCATCTCCCTCCCTTCCTGTCTGTCTGTCCCTATCTGTCCCTCTCTCTCTGTCTCTCTCTATCTCTGTCACAAAAAAGTACTGTATGATATCAAGTTATACATGAAATCTAAAAAAAAAAAAAAATGAACCCATAAAAACAGTAAAATGAGCCTGACCTATGGTGGCACATTAGATAAAGCATTGACCTGGAATGCTGAGGTTACTGGTTCAAAATCCTGGGCTTGCCTGGTCAAGGTACATATGAAAGTTGATGCTTCTTGCTCCTCCTCCTTTCTCTTCCTCTCTCTCTCTCTCTCTCTCTCCCCCCTCCCTAAAATTAATAAATAAAATATTTTTTAAATTGTATTAAAAAAAACCCACCTGACCAGGCTGTGGTGCAGTGGGTAGAGCATCAGACTGGGATGCAGAGGACCCAGATTCAAGACCCCGAGGTTGCCAGCTTGAGCGCGGGCTCATCTGATTTGAGCAAAAGCTCACCAGCTTGGACCCAAGGTCGCTGGCTCGAGCAAGGGGTTACTCGGTCTGCTGAAGGTCCGTGGTCAAGGCACATATGAGAAAACAAATCAATGAACAACTAAGGTGTTGCAACGAAAAACTGATGATTGATGCTTCTCATCTCTCTCTCTCTCTCTCTGTTTCTGTCTGTCTGTCCCTGTCTATCTCTCTCTCTGACTCTCTCTGTCTCTGTAAAAAAATAAAAAATAAAATTAAATTTAAAACAATTTTTAATATTAAAAAAAATTGTATTAAAAAACAGTAAAACGATGGGGATAGTGGTGGGGGAATAGGACAAATGTTATTTAGGGGCACAAACTTGCAACAAGTAGTAAATAAGTCCTATAGATCCAATGCACAGTGTAGTGAATATAGAAAATTGTATTGTATTAGAATAATAAAAGTTGCTAAAAGCTAGAACTTGATTATTGCAAACATTGAAAAGAAATGATAGTTACATAATGTTATAGAAGTACAATAATATTATAATATATAAATGTATCAAATTAGGATGCATATCTTAAGTTTACACAATGTTGTATTTTAAATATAGTTCAAAAATTCAAAATAAAATAAGGTATAACATATAAGCCATTTAGAGATCTGACAAGAAGGTGGTGGTGATCAAATCTCCCTTGCTGCAATCAGTCTTTTGTCTAACAGTGTCATAGATCAGTCTGATTTTTAAAAGAAATATACAAGCTGAGTACCCAAGGCCATGCTTGGAGTTAGGCCAGCCTTGTTAGGTAGGGTTGGGGTCCCAGATGCCGCTGACCAGAGGCCCACTGGACCTGACAAATCCTAAACCATCAGAACAGTCATGTTGATATACTGATATGTTCTTGCCTTTGCCTGACATCCAATCCTGATCTCTGAAAGCCAACTGGAAATCCTACTCTATCTACTGCTGAATGATACAGCTAATGCACAGGCTTCTCTGACAGAGACCCAGCTAGCTGAGGAAGAGGTTGCCATTGAATCCGCTTTCTCAGCTATGGTTCTGCTGGTGCTCATTGATCAAGGCTGTGGGTTTTGCATATATGGCCTTAATTACACTGAGGTATCTTCCCTCTATTTTCCTTTGATGAAAATTTTTATCATAAATGGGTACTAGATTTTATCAACTGCTTTTTCTGCATCTATTGATATGATCATGTGTTTTAATATCCTTCATTTTGTTTATGTGGGTATCATGTTCATTGATTTGAAGATGTTATACCAATCTTGTATTCTTGGAAATAATCCCAATTGATCCTTGGTGCATTATATTTTTAATGTACTGCTGAATCTGGTTAGCTAATATTTTGTTGAGAATTTTAGCATCTATGTTCATCAGGGATATTGGCTTATAGTTTTATTTCTTGTAGTGTCTTTATCTGGTTTTGGAATTTGAATAATGTTGGACTTGAAACATGAGCTTGGGAATCTTCTGACATCTTGAATTTTTTGGAATAGTTTGAGAAGAATAGGTGTTAGTTCTTCCTTGAATGTTTGGTAGAATTCTCATGTGAAGTCATCCAATCCAGTACTTTAATTTGGTGAGAAGTTTTTTATTACTGCTTCCTTCGCACTAATTGTAATCTGTCTGTCTAGATTCTCTGATTTTTTGGTGATTCAGTTTGGAACAATTGTATATTTTTAGGAATTTATCAATTTAATACAGTTGGTCCAGATTGTTGTTGTTATATACTTGTACATAATATTTTATTATAATCTTTTGTATTTCTTTAGGGTTAGTTGTTACTTTTTTTTCATTTTGAATTTATTTATTTGGGTCTTTTGTCTTTTTTTCTTGATGAGTTTGGTTAAATGTTCATCATTCTTGTTTACTTTTTCAAAGAACCTGCTCTTGGTTTCACTGACTTTGTATTGTTTTTTTAGACTATTTTGTTTATTTTTGCTCTGATCTTTATTATTTCCTTCCTTCTACTCCATTTTGACTTTGTTTATTGTTCTTTTTCTAGTTCATTTCAGCGTAAAGTTAGATTGATTATTTGAGATTTTTCTTTCTTCTTTTTTTTTTTTTTTAAATAAATTTTTATTAATGGTAATGGGATGACATTAATAAATCAGGGTACATATATTCAAAGAAAACATGTCTAGGTTACCTTGTCATTAAATTATGTTGCATACCCCTCGCCCAAAGTCAGATTGTCCTTCGCCACCCTCTATCTAGTTCTCTGTGCCCCTCCCCCTCCCCCTAACTCTCCCCCTGTCCTCCCTCCCCCCACCCCTGGTAACCACCACACACTTGTCCATGTCTCTTAGTCTCATTTTTATGTTCCACCAATGTATGGAATCATGTAGTTCTTGTTTTTTTCTGATTTACTTATTTCACTCCTTATAATGTTATCAAGATCCCACCATTTTGCTGTAAATGATCTGATGTCATCATTTCTTATGGCTGAGTAGTATTCCATAGTGTATATGTGCCACATCTTCTTTATCCAGTCTTCTATTGAAGGGCTTTTTGGTTGTTTCCATGTCTTGGCCACTGTGAACAGTGCTGCAATGAACATGGGGCTACATGTGTCTTCACGTATCAATGTTTCTGAGGTTTGGGGGTATATACCCAGTAGAGGGATTGCTGGGTCATAAGGTAGTTCTATTTGCAGTTTTTTGAGGAACCACCATACTTTCCTCCATAATGGTTGTACTACTTTACAGTCCCACCAACAGTGAATGAGGGTTCCTTTTTCTCCACAGCCTCTCCAACATTTGCTATTACCCGTCTTGTTGATAATAGCTAATCTAACAGGGGTGAGGTGGTATCTCATTGTAGTTTTGATTTGCATTTCCCTAATAACTAATGAAGCTGAGCATCTTTTCATATATCTGTTGGCCATTTGTATCTCTTCCTGGGAGAAGTGTCTATTCATGTCTTCTTCCCATTTTTTTATTGGATTGTTTGTTTGTTTGTTGTTGAGTTTTATGAGTTCTTTGTAAATTTTGGATATTAGGCCCTTATCTGAGCTGTTGTTTGAAAATATCATTTCCCATTTAGTTGGCTGTCTGTTTATTTTTATATCAGTTTCTCTTGCTGAGCAAAAACTTTTTATTCTGATGTAGTCCCATTCATTTATCTTTGCCTTCACTTATTTTTCTTTCTTCTTGAAGTAGGCCTGCATTGTTATGAATTTCCCTATTAGACTCTTTTCACTATGTTCCTAAGATTTTGTGTTGTTTTGTTCTCATTTTCATTCGTTTAAGATTATTTCTTTATTTCTTTCTTGATTTCATTATTAACCTATGCACTGTTTAGTAATGTTATTTAACATCCATGTCTTTGTGTGATTTTCAGTTTTTTCTTGTGATTGATTTCTAGTTTCATACCATTATGGACCAAGAAGTTACTCGATATGACTTTATACTTCTTAAATGTATTGAGATTTGTTTCCTGTCCAAACATGAGGTTGATTCTAGGAAATGTTCCATGTGCACTTGAAAACAATGCATATTCTGCTACTTTGAAGGAAAATGCTCTGAAGATATCAATTAAATCTATATGATCTAGTGTGTCATATAGGTCACAGTTTCCTTGTTGATTTTTGGTCTGGAATATCTATCCATTGATGTTAATGAGGTGTTAAAATTTCCTAATTTAGCTACATTATTGTCAATCTTTTCTTTAATGTCTATCAAGATTTGTATTTCTGTACCTATTTAGGTGCTCTTATGTTGGGTGCATAACTGTTCCCAATGGTTTTATCCTCTTATTCAATTGCTCTCTTTATCATTATGTGCTGCGACCAGCACGGAGAAGTGAAGACCAGAGTGGAGGCGATGGAGGATGAAGGAAAACACAGAGACATAGATCAAGTTTGGGCCAGGTGGGACAGTGTGTTCTGATGGAGACACACTGCCTCCAAGCCTGCTTTCAGCCTGGCGATCTCTTTGGGGTTTCACACCTGCGTCCTTTGTTATCCCAGTCCAACACTCTATCCATTGTGTCACTGTTGGCCCTGCTCTTGGCGTCAATGCCACAAACAGCCTTCAAGTTGTTTTAGTACCTTGCCTTGCCAAGTCACTCAAGGCCAAGAGGGCCTTTTCTCTGCTCTCAGCTGCATGTAGGCCAGATGCATTCAGATGCAGTGGCTCAACAGTTATGCATGTCTTTTGTTGTCTCTTATTATAAACTTTGTTTTGTCAGATATAAGTATTACTGCCCCTGCTTTATTTTCCTTTCCATTTACATGAAATATCTTCATCCCTTTACTTTTACTCTGTGCGTAACATGCAAAACCCAAAGTGTATAGAAGGGAAGAGATATTAAATATCAGAGAGAAATAAATGAAATAGAAACTTTAAAGAACAATAGAAAAGATTTATGAAACTAAGATCTGGCTCTTTGTAAAGATAAGCTTAATTAATAAACCTTGCCCAGATATATAAATTTTAAAAAGGACCCAAATAAATGAATTCAGAAAAGAAAGAGGGGAAGTGACAACCATCACCACAGCAATACATAGGATTATAAGAAAACACATGAACAATTATATGCCAACAATCTGGATGAACTGAAAGAAAAGAATAAATTCCTATAAACATACAATCTTTCATGACTGAATCGGGGGGAAAAAAGGAACCTGAACAGACCAGATCAATACATATCAAGTAGTTTGAATCAGTAATATATAAAAAAAATAGAACATGGCCCTGGTCGGTTGGCTCAGTGGGAGAGCATCGGCCAGGAATGGGGATGTCCTGGGTTCAATTACCAGTCAGGGCACACAGGACAAGGACCCATCTCCTTCTCCCTGCTGCCCCTTCTTCTTTCTCTCTATCTCTCTCTTCCCCTCCTGCAGCCAGGGCTCCATTGGAACAAAATCGGCCAAGGCACTGAGGATGGCTCTGTGGCCTCCATCTCAGGCGCTAGAATAGCTGAAGTTACAACAGAGCAATGCCCCAGTTGGGCAGAGCATCGCCCCCTAGTGGACATCTCAGGTGGATCTCGGTTTGGCGCATGCAGTAGTCTGTCTCTCTGCCTCCCTGCTTCTTGTTTCATAAAAATGCAAAAAAAATTAATAAAAACCAAAACAAAACAAAACACCTCCCAAAAACAAGTCTTAGACTAGATGGCTTCATGGTAAATTTTACCAAATGTTCAAAGAAAAATTAATACCTATACTGTCCAAACTATTTTAAAAAATTAGAGAGAAAGGAAGGCTTCCAAGTTCATTGTACTAGACCAGCATTACATCCTGACCAGGTGGTAGTGCAGTGGATAGAGATTCGAACCTGGACACAGAGGATCCAGGTTTGAATCTCTGAGGTTACTTGCTTGAGCGTGGGCTCACCAGCTTGAGCGCCGGGTCACTGGCTTGAGTGTGGGATCATAGACATGACCCCATGGTCACTGGCTTGAGCCCAAAGGTCACTGACTTGAAGCCCAAGGTCACTAGCTTGAGCAAAGTGTCACTTAGCTCTGCTGTACCCCCCCAGTCAAGGCACATATGAGAAAACAATCAATGAACAACTAAGGTGCCCCAACGAAGAATTGATGCTTCTCATCTCTCTCCCTTCCTGCCTGTCTGTCTTTCCCTATCTGTTCCTCTCTCTGTCACCAAAAAATAAATCACCAGATTAAGACAGTGGCCTGCTCATAGGGGCTTCACATTGAAATTTGCAGAACCACTCTATTAACAGCAACAGATAGTCAGGTAATGTTTAACGTGATACAGAGAGCTGGGATTCATATATATTTGGGGTGTAGTTCTAGATCCTTAATTCTTATGATAGCAAGTTTATCTTTTACTTTCTGCTTCACAAAACCTTAACTTTCTAAGATCCCTTCCACTTCTGACATTCTATGGGTATCTGACGTTAGCAACAGAACTGAGCCAATCACTCAGAAAATTCTGTAAGATTCTTTAGTTATTGTGTTTTTCCCATGGCCCAGAAGTAGTAGCACCAAGAAGTTTCTGGATTCTCACTTTGAGGAAAGGCAAAAAAGGAAGAAGCTGAGAAGATTGTATTCTAACCCACAGTTTAACTCCAGCTGAATATATGCGAGTAGAACCCAAAGAAACTGAGTCAGTGATAGTGTCAGGATAAGTAAGCATATACAATCTGAAGACAGAGGGAAGGAAGACAGGGAGGCCTCAGGGAGACATGGAAAAGGCACGCTGGTAACTTTCTCAGCAGACTTCTGGATTCACTGACCATATTCTCCTCTCCAGCTCATCCTATGACCTACAAATACAGTGTCGGCTACATTTGCTGTTCAATTCTAGCTTACTGCTGTTATCACCTTCTTTTCTTCCTCCTCTATGTGTCCATGGAACTACAGTTTGAAGAGAAAGGTTTAACAGATTATGCATACTACAGAGGGTATCGCTTTTGTGTCATAGGCTTGAGTTCTAATACCAGATCTGTTCCTGAGTAACTCTGTGGCTTTGAAAGTCCTGCCCTACTCCCTTTCTTGGGGACTCATCTATAACTTGAAGGGATTGGAATGCTTCTTAACCTTTGCTGGATAACAGACTTCTGAGATTCTGATGAAATTGTTGAATGCAGATGCCACAGTTTTGTGTATAATTTCAGGATATTCATTGACCCTTAGACTAAGAATTCCTGCGTGATAGCTAAGGGCGCTTCGGTTCTGAGTCTGTGGTTCAGTAATCTAGGTGTGAAGCCGAGGTCTGTCTGCCCCTTCCAGAGAAAAAGAAGGAGGAATCAACCTTCCAAATATATCTCTTGGCTTGTGTTTCCAGCTTCTTTTGGCTTTAACTTATGACACTCTGGGCCATGAGGAATTCTTGCTTCTATCACAAGGCTTGAAACTGAGTAAAAAGACAAAGGTAAGGTGCTAGAATTCCATACAAAACCTGGTGCCCCTGAACTCCCTTTATAGGGCCTATTGGTCCCAGATGAAAATGAAAGGCAATGGTAAGAGGACATCTGGTCCAAGCAAGAAATGACCCACCCCAAGAAGACTGTCTTGCATTGCTGGCAGGCGTGGCTTATTCTATACTATACTGTCCCCTGGTGGCTGTTAATATGCACAGTACCTTCACTGGATGTGCTAAGCTTTAAAGGCAATATATGGACAAGGACCAACTGGAAGCCAATCCAAAGGAAATCCTACATGGTGCTTGAATTTGTCCAGAGCTACTGCTATAAAGCAAACTCAGAATGTGGCCTCTAGGAAGCAGTACTTACCAGCACATTGTGAGGTAAGTCAGTACAAGTCCCAACTTTCAACGTTGAAGGCATCCTCATGAGTCTCTGGAGCCCTGTAAAGCTCCCCTATTGTGTCTCTGCCAATACATTAGGCTTAAGAAAGGAAAGGGTGGTCACAATGGATGACCAAGCCTCCACTTACAGTGAAGACCAGGGCTCCTTTCCCCGTATCAGAACCAACCCTTGTCTTCTTTTGGGCTCAAACCCTACTTAGTCAACTGCTTGGCGTGTATCACAATGGAGATGTGTTACAGATTTTTCTCCAAACTAAACATATCCCAACTTAAATCATCACTTTCATTTCCTGGTCAATTTGTATTATTTAGGAGGCTTTAAGGGACAAGTTACAGAAATTTAAGTAAAATGGATTGAATTATGAGAAAATGTATAAACATTGTCTTTAACAAGTAATCTGGAGATGCTTAGTTATAGTGTAGTTCAATTCAGTGGCTCAATAACATCAAGGAGCCAGATCTTTTTCAGCGGTCTGCTTTATGGTCCTCAGCAGATGGACTACAGCTCTCGATGGCTACCATACTGCAAAGTGTCAAGTTTTCATACAACCATGTCCCAAGACTGAGACAAGAAAATCCTTCTTTTTGACCTTTTGTAAAGAGAAAATGTCTTTCCAAGAAGCTCCGCCACAGACTTCTCATACGTCTTTGGTAAGAATTACACCATATTCTTCATGCTTTACAAGTTAAGATTAGATTCAGCAGCAACACAGTAGAAATACAAGCAAAACAAAACGTATGATCTAAATATGATAACATTTTCTTTCTGTATAGAAAAACAGAGTCGGGTGTTCTGGGACTGATATGGTAGCTTCATGAGATCATCAGAGATCCAGGATCCTGCCAGCCTTCTGTTCTGTCATTGTTCAGGAATTCCCTACATCTATGTGATCCTAGATAGCTGCTGGAAATCTAGTCAGCACATCCATGTCCAGGAAGGAAGATTGAATAAATAAATGAGAATATACATCCTCTCCCTTTCTAAAAGTGTTTACAGAAGTCCCATACAGCAATGGTTCCCAACCTTTTTTGGGGCCATGGACCAGTTTAATGTCAGAAAATATTTTCACAGACCGGCCTTTAGGGTGGGATGGATAAATGTATCACGTAACCAAGACAAGCGTCAAGAGTGAGTCTTAGATGAATGTAACAGGGGGAATCTGGTCATTTTTAAAAAATAAAACATCGTTCAGACTTAAATACAAATAAAATAGAAATAATGTAAGTTATTTATTCTTTCTCTGCAGACCAGTACCAAATGGCCCACGGACCGCTCCCGGTCCGTGGCCTGGGGGTTGGGGACCACTACCATACAGCACTTCCGCTTAAATATCATAAGCCAATACTTAATATCATTGGTACTCTCAGTGTAGAGAACACTGGCAGCAATGTCCCAGCTGAAAATTGGTACTTCATTGCTAAAAAAGAAGTGAACAATGGATATTGGAGTTCTACCAACCCTCTAAAAAACATGCCACTTCCTAATCAATCACTGAAAAATGAAGTGAAATTGTCATGCTTAATTTAGACCAGTGGTCTCCTCTAGCAGCAATTTTTCCCAAGGCAACAATTGATAATGTTTTGGGACACTTTTAATATAACAATTTTGGGAAATTGTTGCTACTAGCATCTGGTTGATAGAGGCTCTAGGCGCTGCTAAACACCCTACAATGCATAGGACTGCCCTACAGCAGAGTTATCTAGCCTAAAATGTGAATAATGCAGGCAGTTTAGAAACCCTACTTAGCAAGATCCACCATGTAACTCCCTTTCTCCCTTGGGCTAGAAAATGGCAGGTTTCCTCTAGATTTACCTGTCAGTGAATGGTACCATTATCTATCCAGCTGATCAGACTAAAATTCTGGGGATTGTCCTTCCTCTGATTTAAACTCGATAGAGGCTTCTCCTTAGTCTGGTGATAAAGATGAAAACCCTTAATGTGAACTGAGAGAACCACCATGGTTCTCTGGACCCTATCAGCTTTGTCTCACACCACTCTCCTCTCTCGTTTTCTGTGGTCCAGCCATATTGGGCTTGTTCTTTTAGCTTCTCAAATGTGCTGTATTAATTCTCATCTCTCCTCTATTGCTTTAACCTTCAGATGCAACTATAGTTCATTAATAACACTCATGGTCTCAATTATTCACCCTTCCCTCTACCCATGCTAATTGGCATGTAACATTATAGTGTCCCATTCTGACTTTAAGCCTGGCTCTGTGATTTGCTTCAACCAATAGAAGGTTAGCATAAGCAAGAGCATGCTAATTTTGAAGAGAGGCGTTATGAAGCGTGTGTGTTCTCATCCCTGTAGCCAGTCTAAGATAAGGCCAGTCTAGATGCATAAAACCCCATATGACCTGCAGACATTTGAAGAGAAATAAATTCTTATTGTTATGTAGTATTGAGATTCTGTCATTGTGAGGTAGCATTAGTATGACAGAAACTGAGTGATAAACACTTCAATCCAATAGTGCCCAGATTCTGTTCATTCTGCTGCTTAAGTATATGTCCATTCTCTTCCACTGACTCAGTTCAAATATTGCAAACATTCTATCTGGTCTCCACATTTCCAGGCCTCTCTTCTTCCAGCCAGTACTTTATACATCTTCTATAATTATCATACAAAACAAAACAAATTTTAAAACCTTTGATCATATTACTTCTCTACTTAGAATTTATCGATGGCTTTCCATTGCCTCCAGGATAGGATCCAAACCCCCTAGCCTTGCATTGCAGACATCCTTTCTGCACCACTTTTCCCTTTAAACCTTCATCTGCTTCATCTTCCCTGGCATGTTCCAGTCATAATGCTCAACCACACTTTGTATTTCTGTGCTTCTAGACTTTACTCTTCCTTCTGTTCCCTGCTCTCTTCCATTTGAATAAAAAAATTTTTTTCAACATCCTCACTGGTACTCAAAATGTCAGCTCTTTTGTGCAGAGTCCGGACTTCCTTCACTTCTGCCCAGATGAAAGTATCACGCCCTTTCTTTGTGATTCCAGCAGGAGCTGTTTAGCTCACACTTCCTGTAGCCTTAGGTTATAATTAGTTTCCTTCTTCTGCACTGTTAGCAATATTTTATGTTCATATAACTTTGTTTCAATGTACTATATATTATATTCAGAGTTGATTTCTATCAGTTCTTTAGCTTTATTTTTAATAATTATAACAATTACAAGTTACAAGTGGCTTGCCTACTCCCTGTGAGTTTCTTGTGTTATTTTTATCCAGCCCCTTATTTACTCTTGCTCCCTGCTTGTAGCTAACACTGAACTTGGAGCAAAATGAGCATTCAGTAATGTGTTGCAGAGAAAGAATTCTCTAATTTTCAGTCCATAGTGATAACGCTATAAGATGTTATATTAGAGGCAGTTATACTTCAAATTATCTTTCTTTCTGCCTTTACATTTCCAACCATAAGTATCCATCAATAAGAAAGGCATTGGGCATAATGGGTTCTTCCTTTGAAAGTAATATTAAGACCAGGGAATCGCCTGACCAGGCGGTGGCACAGTGGATAGAGGGTTGGATTGGGTTGCCAAGGACCCAGGTTCGAGACCCCGAGGTTGCCAGCTTGAGCACGGGCTCATCTGGTTTGAGCAAGGCTCACCAGTTTGGACCCAAGGTCACTGGCTCGAGCAAGGGGGTTACTCGGTCTGCTGAAGGCCCACGGTCAAAGCACATATGAGAAAGCAATCAATGAACAACTAAGGAGCTGCAACGAAAAACTGATGATTGATGCTTCTCATCTCTCTTTTTTCCTGTCTGTCTGTCCCTATCTATCCCTCTCTCTGACTCTCTCTTTGTCTCTATAAAAAAAAAAAGACCAGGGAAGAGGAGGGGTTTCTTTTATGTGTAGTCTGGGTCTTCACTCCCATATATTTACCCAAGATAAGGTAATAAGTATTTTTTTGTAGATAAGCGTGGGGCAAGGATGCTGCAGAAAGTTGTACAGTGCCATTCACATAGGTTAGGGGTGGACGAGATGGGGTAGGGTCTCAAGGCAATGGCTCTGATACAAAGGGAACAGCAGAGACACACACCACAGGGCACCAAGGATACCAAGAGAGGAGAGGAGAAGTAAAGAGAGAGAGGAAGACAAGAGATATGAAAACCAAGGGCTGGAGGCTGTAGCAATGTTTCCATGTGCCAGGAGCCTGAGCTGTTATTCCGCAGCAGTCTTAGAGCATGAAGATTGTGATCTGGGCCTTAGAGAGAGTAAACATATGTTATGTAGATGTCTGCCCACGAAGCCCCTGTTGCCAAATATCCTTCACCTTTGCTTTCATCCCCAACTTTATGCTTCAAGAAATTTCCAAACACCTCCTGCTTTGTTTCTAAATTCCCTACCTCACCACTGACTCCTTGGGTTAATCCTTTCTCCTCTATAAGCTTCTGTGTCCCCAGTTATAGCACTAGAAAGGTTTGATAAAATGTTTTACAAGGGTTCAGCTTGAGGACACTGTGCATCTATGATTTCAAATCTGAAAGGTGTGTCTGTGAGTGTGAGTATGAATGTGTATGTATATGTATAAATTTGGACATGTCTCTGCCTCTTGGACTCCAATTAATTTATAAAATAGTGATAGCTGATCCAGATGATCTCTTAACATCCTTCTAGTTTTTAAAAGCCATAACTTTACAGCTCTGTGGTCCCTAAAACCATAAGTCAGAAACTAGGGATCCTTCTCATATTTTTTTGTTTTTTATCATCCTCTTATCCATTTTCTCTGTGGACCAAAGATGCTTCCCCCTACAACTCTCAGAAGTAAACATATTTCCAGGCCCTGCTCCAGAGCTAAAGAGCTTAGTTTCTTTCTGGCCACACCACTGTCAGCTCTAAGGAACTATAAAAATGCCAGTTGCTTGGAGCCATGTCTCCCACTGCTAATAGTTTATTTTTCCCCCAGTTGTCTTGAGAAGCTAAATTATCCTCCAAATAAACTTTACTTAGGTCTATAATAAATATGATTTAAGTGAGAAAATTATCACTTTCCTAGGCTGAGGAAAACCACTTAAATCTCTCCAGAGAAAATGCATTCATTAACCAGAGTGTCTCCAACAGGACCCTGGAAAATAGAAAAACCTCACTTGGGGGGTGGAACTCAGATAAATGCAAAGGCTGAGGGATGGGAGTGAGGTCACAAGTAGCCTTAGAGCTTCTGGGGGACACAAACACCCAGGACACATGGAGCCCTCAGGGGGTCATCTTACATAGCTCCCTACTCTCAGGTGGAGCAGCCTCTTTTACAAGCCAGATAAATGGGATCTCTCCTGTTTCTAAAGGTCTTTGAATGTATCATGCTACTATTTATACCCTAATCTAAATATCTGTAAGGGTTTTTAAAGATCATTAGATCTAACTACCTTGTTGAAGATGTGAGGAGACTGAGGCCTGGAGAAGAATAAGGACTCACAGGAGAGTCAGTGGCAAAGTGAGAGTCTTTCCAGCATGTGAAAGAGCAGCAGCCACGCTATAGTCTAATTTTGCAAATTCTCCCTACTTTCTTCTGTGCCTTTTATAACCCTGTGGTCTAGTCTAATCATCCTTGGTGCAGATTTTGGTTTTGGAACTGGGACCTACCACTTCCTTCAGTCTGGTTCAAATCACTTAGCAGCCACACTCGATTCTGCTTGAAACCTTGGTAATCTGACAGCATAAGCATATTACAAGCCCCTGGCATACTTTATTATTTCTCTGAGTTCCCAGTCTCTTTATCCATAATTAGGGACAACTGCTTCATTTCCATAGACAAAAGGCTACTGTAGTTCCTGAATCCACTTCTCCCCAAGAAACACCTTTAAGCATGTGCTCAGTAGAAAAAAAAATGGAATGTGTCTTCTATTTAGATCTTAGTTACTTAGCCCTCTTCCACCACAACTTCTGTCTTCCCCCTCAACCATCTTCACCACCCTTTGTTGACAGCTAGCCTAGTGCATTCCAGCTCCATACACTGTCATAAAGAAAATAGGAGCCCTGAAAATGCAGTTTAGGACAACATGAAAGAGACTTATAACTGTCATTGGAAGTCTAGGGTACAGAAATAATAGGATTTCTATTGCTGCATTCCTTATTCATTCAGCATTTATCCATTCATTCGTCCATTAATTTTTAAGCAGTCACCAAGTGTCTACTGTTGGTCAGGCCCTGTACAAGATGCTGGGGGTAAAGAAATGAGGCCCAGGTTGCAGCCCTCAAGGAGTTCACTGATTATTGGCAGCTGATGTGACAATGTTATACAGTGACTGGTGTCAGATCAGGGTTATGTACAAAGTATTCAGTAAATATATTTAAATCTCTAGTTGTACTTAAAGAACTCAAGCAACACAAAGGAGATAATTTTTGAATGATTTTAGAGAGATAAATGGCAGTTTGCCAACAAAAGCAGGAAACAATGCTCACAGCAGAGGGACTGCCACGTCAAAAGCCCATGGCTGAATTATAATATCAAACATTTATTGCAAACCTACTTGTCAAGTGTTTTATGCGCTAATTCATTTCAACCTGAGAAAAACCCAATAAAGCAAGTAATATTATTACCTCATTTACAGAAGGGTAAGGGAAGCACAGAAGTAAAATGACTTGTCCAGGCTATTTTAACTAGATAATAGGAAAGTTGGACTTTCAGTGCTGGAGCTCTTAACTACTACATTGCATTGCCTCGTTCAGATGCAGATACCGGTGAGGAACATCTTGACTGGCACAAAAGGTGGTAACACAGAGGGTAACAATGGCAAGCAACAGGTTGGAGAGAGCATAACTCAAGGGCCATGTGAAGAAACAATGAGAAGCCATTAGAATGGAAGAGACATTAGCATTAGGTATGACTTTCGGGCACAAATTCAGGTCTATTTAGAATACTCCATTTACTCATCTTTCTGTAAGATGTTATTGTCAACAACCAAGGTGACTCCAAAATCCAGGCTTTTTCAGTGTCTGGAAAAAAAAAAAGGAAGAGGGGCTGGTAATGTCCAGTTTCCCATGCCACTGCTAGCATCTCTGCTATCCAAGCCTAACCTGAGGGCTAAGACTAGGGCAAGCTGGAAACTAGCTGGAGAGACTGAGCCCCAGATAACTGCTATCTTTGGTCTTGATGTTGAAAAAGTTTTGAGGTCCAAAATGGGTGGTATCTGTGATTTGGAAGGGATCCAGGGAAACAGAGATGAGTCTCCCGAGAGGTGGTGCCGGTAAGGCAGTGAGATACTTCGGTGAGAATATTTGTCTTCTTGCTTTGGAAATTTAACCATAGTACTAAGGTTTTCTTTTTTCATTATCCTTTCTGCCTTGTTCCTTTTTTTTTTTTAGTAGTTTGTATGTGTGTGTTTGTGTGTGTGTGCACACGCACGCACACACACATACACACACACACTCCTGTATAATGACAGCCATTTTCATTTGTGTCACAAAGAAGCAGAAAAGATATGTGGCAAACAATGCTTGTCCTTACCCAATATCAATTCTCCTCTTTTTCCCAACAGAATTCTGATTTGGAGGTGAGGGGACAGAGTGAGCCTAGCTTTAAAAAACAAAAACAAACCTATACCCCCCAGCTTCCTTCACCTCTCAGAAAGGTGGAGAGATGACTTAGCTCTTTAAGGGGTAAACTCTGTGAACACATAATTTTTGCCTTTTCCTGTCCTTTCTTCCCTCAATGAGAAGACATGAGTCATGTTGCCACAGGAGATAATCTATCTTGTAGCTAGACTCCTATACTCTGAGGAGGATACTGCCAGTCTGAAT
Organism: Saccopteryx leptura; assembly: GCF_036850995.1. Classification (NCBI taxonomy): domain Eukaryota; kingdom Metazoa; phylum Chordata; class Mammalia; order Chiroptera; family Emballonuridae; genus Saccopteryx; species Saccopteryx leptura. The sequence continues at coordinate 68,699,863 of NC_089516.1, read as the reverse complement.
GACAGAGCAAAAAGACACAGAGGCCTGCCTATTCAGTGGGTCCTGAACTCTAACTCTTGGTTCCTTGTTATACAAAAACTAAACCCATTACTTGTTTAAATCTCTGGGTTTCTTTGTATGTTTGTTTCCTTTTATTATTTGTAATCAAATGAAATCACAGATTATTATATTACATCCATTCTTCAGCTGGAATTTGGAGAGTGGTGGGCAGGGAGGAAGAGGGGATACTGAGGGGTAAGCCCCAGGCAGCCACTGCTTGGGTCTTGCAGGCTTTTCTCCCCAAGCTTTTCTTTGTCCAGAGGTAGAAATTTCTTTGTTATGATTATATCAGGAAGGCTGTTCCTTTATAAGGGCAACAGTGTGAAACATAGCCTTCAAGAGAAAGCAAAGCTGTGTAGGTAAAATATGAGCATCTGATACAAGATGTACCTTCCCTCCTACATCTTTGTCTTTTGGAACTCTTCTCTGGCAAAATCTAGGATGTTCTTTGTTCTGTTTTTTAAAAATATATAATTGTAATGATTTAAAGACTATAAACAATATGGAGTGATAGAATTGTGCTGCCTTTACACTACTGACAATGAAATGTTTAACTGCAATTTCCCCATACAAACTTGAAACAATATTCACACTGAATAAATACTCTGATAAATAACATAGCTGTTGAGCACACACAAACTTTGACGCAAGCACAGGCCAAGAAAATAGAACGTAGGTGTTAGTTGAGGTTAACAAACTAGTCCAGTGCTTGTATCCACTACAAAATATTTCCCAATCTAAACAATATTTATAGAAACCATTTCACTCAGAAAAATGATTGCTTGCCTCCACAGAAACCAATTCTCTATAGGAACAATCTTTCTTTTCAATCAACATACATACAATTGTCATACCTAATTCATCTTTTATAGTCAAATATAACGTCACCACACACAGAAAAGGCAAATTGTGACATTAGTCACTTATTATTTATAAAGCTCAATGATATAAAGATATCCATATAACTCAAAAGTTCAGTGTTTTAAGTATCAACCAGATGAAGTAGTTTTTTTTAAGTTTATTTATTTTTATTTTTTTCTTTACAGGAACAGAGAGAGAGTCAGACAGAGGGATAGATAGAGACAGACAGACAAGAACGGAGAGAGATGAGAAGCATCAATCATCAGTTTTTCGTTGTGACACCTTAGTTGTTCATTGATTGCTTTCTCATATGTGCCTTGAACGCAGGCCTTCAGCAGACCGAGTAACCCCTTGCTTGAGCCAGTGATCTTGGGTCCAAGCTGGTGAGCATTTTTTATTTTGCTCAAGCCAGATGAGCCCGCGCTCAAGCTGGCAACCTCGGAGTCTCAAACCTGGGTCCTCTGCATCCCAGTCCAACGCTCTATCCACTGCGCCACCGCCTGGTCAGGCGAGATGAAGTTTTTGATAATGCATTCACTGATGAATTCTGAGGTATGTTGACAAAGAAAGGTTGGTAATTACCACTGGGACTGTTGCTGTTTCCGTTCACACTCCTGGCAAAGGCAGGAGAACAAAGACGCGGAGGCTGGATTGGACTTCTGGTACTAGGCAAACAAGAGGGTTGGAAGCAATAAATCCTGCTGGGCCATTTGTTTTGTCATTCTCGCTGTTGCTACTCAGCTCTCCAGCATGTGTCAGTTCATCTTTTCCATGACTAATCTTCTGTCTAAAATGCCACTGGAGTCGTGATAGGTTTGCACTGAATGTATCAATGGCTTTGGATAGTATAAACATTTTAACATTAATTTTTCTCATCCATCAACACAGGATACTTTTCTATTTATTTGTGCCTTTCTTTAATTTATTTTATCAATTTCTTATAGTTTTCAGTATATAGATCTTTCACCTCCTCAGTTATATATAATTTTTGTTTTTGATGTTATTGTGAAGAGATAATTTTACTTATTTCTCTTTCAGATCATCTGTTTTTGGTGTATTAAAAAACAGTTTTTCTTACAGAAGCAGAGAAAACAATTCTAAAATTTATATGGAACCAAAAACATTTTCAATAGCTAAAGCAATTCTGAAAAATAACAACAAAGCTGGATACATCACAGTTTCCAACTTCAAGATATATTATAAAGCTATAATAAACAAAACATTGATACTGGGATAGAAACAGGTGCATAGACCAATAGAATGTACTCAGGAGCCCAGAAATAAACTCATGAATATATGGTCAACTAATAATTAAGAGGAAGCTAAGAATATTCAAAGAAAAAAAGTCTCTTCAATAAATGGTATAGGAAAAATTGTATATTCATATATAAAATAAGGAAACTATACCCCTATCTTATATCATTCACAAAAATTTAACTTTAAATGGATTAAAGGCTTAAATATAGAACAATTTCAGATCTGAAAGCCATAAAACTACTACCCTTGCTTTTTTTAGTTAACATTTACTTGAAATATGTTTTTCCATCCTTGCATTCTCTGTCTTTAAAATTAAAGTAAGTCTTTTATACATAATAGCATATACTTGGATCTTGTTTTTAATTTATTCATAAATTGGATGCATTTTGATTGAAGAATTTAATCTATTTCTTTTTAAAGTAATCACTGAGGAGTAATACCTTTTTATTGCCATTATGTTTATTGTTTTTAACGGCTTTGTAATCACTTTCTTGCTTCTTGCCTCATTATCTTCTATTGAATTTGATGACCATCTGTTTTTAATCAGTATACATGGACTTCTTTAAAAAAAATAAAAGGTAATGCATTGATTTGTATAACTAGGGAGTCCAGAGGTAGTTCTAACTCTGAGGCATGGTTAGGTTAGATACAGAAGAGCAAATATTTCCTTCTTTACTTTGTTCTATATATACCAGTATTTTGCCATTTCTTCTATATTTATTTTTCCTTTATTTATTTTTAATTGAATTCATTGGGGTGACATTGGTTAACATAATTATACAGGTTTCAATTGCCCAATTCTATGATGCATCTTCAGAGTCATAATTTTCTGAATACAGGTCTTTTGCATCTTTGGTTAAATTTATTCCTAGGTATTTTATAGATTTGAAACAACTAATAATGGTGTTGTTTTCTAAGTTTTCCTTTCTGATAATTAATATCTGGTGTATAAAAATGCAACTCATTTCTGGATATTTATTTTGTATCCTGATACTGTACTGAATTCATTTATCTGGTCTAATAGTTTTCTGATGGAATCTTTAGGATTCTCTGTACACAGTATCATGTTATCTGCAAATAATGACAATTTTACTTCTTCCTTTCCAATTTAGATGCTTTTTATTTCTTTTGCTTTTCTGGTTGCAATGACTAAGAATTCCGGTACTATATTGAATAAGAGTGATGATAGTATCACTGTCTTGTTCCTGTCTTTAAAAGAAAAGCTTGTCATTTTTGCTATTGAGTATGATGTTGGCTGTGGGTTTGTAATAATAGCCTTTATGATGCTGAGGTATTTCACCTCTATTTCCACTTTGCTGCAAGATTTTATCATAAAGGGAGGCTGGATTTTATTAAATTATCTTTTCTGTATCTATTGATAAGATCATGTGATTTTTCCTTCATTTTGTTTTGTGGTGTATCAAGTTTATTGATTTGCAAATGTACAAACCTTGCATCCTAGGAATAAATCTCACTTGATCATAGTGTATGAACTTTTTATTGCATTGCTTGGTCTGGTTTGATATTTTGTTGAGAATTTTAGCATCTATTTTCATCAGAGATATTGGCCTATAATATTCTTTCTTTGTAGTATCTCTATGTGGTTTTGGAATTAGGATAATATTGGCCTTGCACAATGATCTTGAAAGTCTTCTTTCCTCCTGAATTTTTTGGAATAGTTTGAGAAGAATAGTTGTTAATTTTTCTTTGAATGTTTGGTAAAACTCATCTGTGAAGCCATCCTGTCCGGGCTTTCTGTACGTTGGGAGTTTTTTGACTACTGCTTCAATTTTGCTAGCTGTAATCTGTTTATTGAAATTCTCTGATTCTTCCTGTTTCAGTTTTAGATTGTATGTTTCTAAGAATTTATCCATTTCATCCAGATTGTCTAATTTGTTGACATATAGTTGTTCATAATATTTTCTTACAATCCTATGTATTTTTTATTTTATTTAGAAAATTAAATTTAATAAGTGACATTGATCAATAAGAGTACATAGGTTTCAGGTAAACATTTCTATAGCATTTGAAATGTTGATTATGTTGTATACTCATCAACCCAAAGTCAAATCATTTTCTGTCACCATATATTTGTCCTTCTTTACGCCCCTCCCCACCACTTCCCTTCCCAAGATAACCACTTCACTTTTATGTCCATGAGTCTCAGTTTTATATTACACTTATGTATGAAATGATATAGTTCTTAGCTTTTTCCGATTTACTTACTTCACACAGTATAATGTTTTCAAGTTCCATCCATGTTGTTGTAAATGGCAATATGTCATCATTTCTTATGGCTGAGTAGTATTCCATTGTATAATATACCATTTCTCCTTTATACAATCCTCTATCAAAGGACATTTTGGTTATTTCCATGTATTGGTCACTGTGAATAATGCTGCAATAAACATAGGGTCTTTATGTACCAATGATTTTGAGTTTTATGGGTAGATACCCAGTAGAGGGATTGCTGGGTCATATGGTAATTTTATTCTTAGTTTTTGAGGAACCAGCATACTTTCTTCCATAATGGCTGTACTAATTTGCATTTCCAGCAGCAGTGAATGAGAGTTCCTTTTTCTCCACACCCTCTCCAACACTTGTTATTTATTACCTGTCTTGTTGATAATAGCCAATCTAACAGGTGTGAGGTGGTATCTCATTGTAGTTTTGATTAGCACTCCTCAAATAGCTAGTGAAGATGAACATCTTTTTATATATCCGTTGGCCATTTGTATGTCCTCTTGGGAGAAGTGTCTCTTCAGGTTCTCTCCCCATTTTTAAATTTTATTGTTTGCTTGCTTGTTGCTACATTTTGTGAGTTCTTTTTATATTTTTGGATATTAATCCCTTAACGGAGCTGTTGTTTGCCTATATCATCTTCCATTTGGTTGGCTGCCTCTTTGTTTTGTTGTCAGTTTCTTTTGTTGTGTGGAAGCTTTTTTTTTTTAAGTGAGAGGCAGGAAGGCAGACAGACAGACTTCCACATGCACCCCAACTGGGATCTACCCTGAAATCCCCCTAGAGGGTGATGCTCTGCCCATCTGGGGCTACTGTTCCGTTGCTTGGCAACTGAACCATCTCAATGCCTGAGGCGAGGCCAAGGATCCCTCGTCAGCACCCAGGTCCAACTTGCTGGAACCTTTCAAGCAATGGCTGTGGGGTGGGAAGAGAGAGAGAGAGAGAGAGAGAGAGAGAGAGAGAGAGAGAGAGAAAGTGAAAGGAGTGGGGAAGCAAATGGTCGCTTTTCCTGTCTTCCCTGGTCTGGAATCAAACCTGGGACTTCCACATGCCAGGCCGTACTGATGCTCTACCGTTGAGCCAACCAGCCAGGGCCTGTGCAGAAGCTTTTTAGTTTAATATAGTCCCGTTTATTTATTGTTGCCTTTACTTCCCTTGCCTTTGGGGTCAAATTCATAAATTGTTCTCTAGAATCAAGCTCCATAAGTTTAGTACCTATGTTTTCATCTATGTAAGTTATTGTTTCGATCTTCTGCTTAGGTCTTGGATCCATTTTAGATCAATTGTTGTGCAGAGGGACAAGCTGTAATCAGGTTTCATTCTTTTGCATATGGCTTTCCAATTTTCCCAGCACCATTTACAATCCTGTGTGTTTATTTGGTGTCAATTCTTACTTCTCTTTTATCTCTGACTTTATTTATCTGGTTCTCTCTGTTTTTTCCTTGATGATTTTGGTTAAAGTTTTGTCAAAGGTTTTTATTTTTTCGAAGAACCAGTTCTTGATCTCATTAGTATTTTGTATTCTTTTATCTAGATTCTATTTTTTTTTATTTCTGCTCTGATCTTTATTTTTTTTCTTTCTTCGGCTCACTTTGGGCTGCTCGTTGTTATTTACCAAGTTCCTTTAAATGTAAAGTTCGATTGTTCATGGAATTTTTTTTGTTTGTTTCTTGAGGTAGGCCCTTAATGCTATGAATTTCCTTCTTAGGACTGCTTTTACTGTGTCTAAGAGATTTTAGGTTGTTGTATTCTCATTTTTATTTTTTTAAGGTATCTTTTGATTTGTTTCTTGATCTCACTGTTAATCCATTTATTGTTTAGAAACATGTTATTTAGCTTTTTTTTCCTCATGATTAGTTTCAAGTTTCATACCATTATGGTCATAGAAGATGCTTGATGTTATTCCAATCTTCTTAAACTTATCAAGACTTGTTTTGTGTCCTAACATGTGGTTTAGCTTAGAAAGTGTTCTATGTGCACTTGAGGAAAGAATTATGTTCTGCTGCTTTGTGGTAAAATACTCTGAAGATATCAATTAAATCCAGCTGATCTAATGTGTCATATAAAGCTGCCGTTTCCTTGTTGGTTTTCTGTCTGAAAAATCTATCCACTGATTTTAATGAGGTGTTAAAATCTCCTACTATGACTGTATTGCTGTCGGTATCTCCTTTTATGTTCATCAAGATTTGCTTTACATATTTAGTTGCTCCTACATTGGGTGCATAAATGTTTACAATGGTTATACTCGTTTGTTTGATTGATCCCTTTATCATTGTGTAGTGCCCTTCTTTGTATCTTACTATAGCCATTGCCTTAAAGTCTATTTTGTCAGACATAAGTACTGCTACATCAGCCTCTTTTTAAATTCCCATTTGCATGCAATATCTTTTTCCATCCCTTTACTTTTAGTCTGTGTGTATCTTTCATTCTGCCGTGTGAGTCTCATGTAGACAGCATATATGACATGTATTTTATTGAATGTTTTAACCATAAATGGATATTGTATCTTGTTAAATATTTTTATGCATCTATTGATAAAATTTGTATCTTTTATTTTGTTAATGTGGTGTATTGCATTGATTGATTTGTGTATGTTGAATTATTCTTGTGCACCTAGAATGAGCCCCACTTGGTCAAGATGTATTATCTTTTTAATGTATTGTTTTATTCAATTTGCTGGTACTTTGTTTAGAATTTTTTAATTTTTTTTTCTTTTTAGCAATTCACTTTTTATTTTTAATTTTTCTGAAGTGGGAATCAGGGATGCAGAGAGACGGACTCCTGCATGTGCCCAACCCGAATCCACCCCACAAGCCCACTAGGTGGTGATGCTCGGCCCAACTGGGCCATTGTTCTGTTGCAACCAGAGCCATTCTAGTGCCTGAGGCTGAGGCCATAGAGCCGTCCTCAGCGCCCAGGCCAACTTTACTCCAATGGAGCATTGGCTGCGGGAGGGGAAGAGTGAGACAGAGAGAAACAAGAAGGGGAAGGGTGGAGAAGCAGATGGGTGCTTCTCCTGTGTTCCCTGGCCGTGAATCAAACCTGGGACTTCCACACCCCGGGTTGACGCTCTACCACTGAGCCAACTGGCCAGAGCAATAGAATTTTTGCATTTTTGTTCATCATAAATACTGGTCTGTATTTTTCTTTTTTATATATGTTATTCTTTTTAAATTGAAAATATTGTATTGCTTTTGACCAGTTTCGGTACCAGAATCATGTTGGTCTCATAAAGTGTTATGAAGCATTGCCTCATTTTCTATTTTTTGGAATAAATTTTGAATAATAGATATTAAATATTGTTACTTTTTGGGGGGAAGTTTTTGATAGTTGTTTCAATTTCCCTACTAGTGATCAGTTTATTTAGGTTTTCCATTTGTTCTGTGAATCAGCCTGGGATGATTATATATTTCTAAAAACTTTCCCATTTCTGCTAAATTATTGAATTTTTTGACATGTTTTATTCATAATATTCTTAAATGATTTTTTGTGTTTCTGTGGTGTTCATTGTGGTGTATCCTCCTTCATATCTGATTTTGTTTGAGATTTTTAATTTTTTTCCTTATTGAGTCTAGCTAGAGGTTTGTCAATTTTATTTATCTTTTCAAAGATTCAGCTCTGGTTGTGTTAATTTTTTATATTGTCTTTCTTTTCCCTATTTCATTTAAGTGTGTTCTAATTTTTTATTATTTTCTTCTGACTTTGGGCTGCATTTGATTTTCTTTTTCTAATTACTTAAGATGTAAAGTTTGGTTGTTTATTTAGGATTTTTCTTGTTTCTTAAGATAGGTCTGTAATGATATAAACTTCACTCTTATTACTGCTTTTGCTGATTCCCAAAAGTTTAATATGTCATTTTTTTTTGTCTCTGTATCTTTGGTCTCTTATGTCTTCTTTTACGCAGCTGTTTTTTAGTAGCACGTTGTTTAATCTGCACATATTTGTGGGTTTTCACACTTTCTTTTTGCAGTTGATTTCCAATTACAAAACATTGTAGATAGAGAAAATGTTTGGAATAATTTCAATCTTCTTAAATTTGTTGAGGCCAATTTTGTGTCTCTACCTAAGCTCTATCCTTGAGAATGCCATATGTGCACTAAGGAAGAATGTATAATATGGTGTTTGGGGATGAAAGGCTCTGAAATGTATATTATTTTTATTTGGTTTAATGTATCATTGAAGGTCAATATCTATTTATTAATTTTCTGTTTGGAAAATCTATTGTTCTGGGGACAATCTCAAAATCTTTATCTGTGAAGGGAATGTCCTTAATTAGCACGGCAGAATGGACATTGAAAAAGATTCCGAGCATTATCAACATAATCACTCCCCAGGTGCTGAGAACGATGTGACAGGCGGCCAGCTTGGGCCCACAACATAGAAAGGATGCCATGAAGAAGGCAGTTGGAGATCGCCTAGATTTGGGCTGAGTGAAGAGGCGGTGAAAGAATCCCCCAGGGCGCTGGAGGGGTAAAAGCAAGCTGGCTAATATAGACATTTAATGATGTTTATTGTTCCTAACCATGAGCACGGTATATGCTTCCACTTGTTTGTATCTTCCTTGATTTCTTTTATCAATGTTTTATAATTTTCCGAGTACAAGTCTTTAATTTCCTTGGTTAAATGTACTCCTAGGTACTTTATTTTTTTGGTTGCAATAGTGAAGGGGATTGTTTTCTTAATTTCTCTTTCTGACTGTTCATTGTTGGTGTATAAAAATGCCTCTGATTTATGAGTATTAATTTTATATCCTGCCACCTTGCTGAATTCATTTATCAAGTCTAGTAGTTTTTTTACTGCGACTTTAGGGTTTTCTATATACAATATCATATCATCTGCAAATAATGATAGTTTTACTTCTTCTTTTCCAATTTGAATGCTTTTTATTTCTTTTTCTTGTCTGATTGCTGTGGCTAGATCTTCTAAGACTATATTGACTAAGAGTGGTGAAAGGGGGCACCCTTGCCTTGTTCCTGATCTTAAGGGGATTGCTTTTAATTTTTGCCCACTTAGTATGATGTTGGCTGTGGGTTAGTCATAGATGGCTTTTATCATGGTGAGGTATGTTCCCTGTATTCCCGCTTTCAAGAAAGTTTTTTTTTTGTTTTGTTTTTTTGTTTTTCTTTTTTCGTTTTTGTTTTGTATTTTTCTGAAGCTAGAAATGGGGAGAGACAGTCAGACAGACTCCTGCATGCGCCTGACCAGGATCCACCCAGCACGCCGACTAGGGGGCGATGCTCTGCCCACCAGGGGGCGATGCTCTGCCGCTCCAGGGGGCGATGCTCTGCCCCTCCGGGGTGTGGCTCTGTTGCAACCAGAGCCACTCTAGCACCTGGGGCAGAGGCCACAGAGCCATCTGCAGCACCCGGGCCATCTTTGCTCCAATGGAGCCTCAGCTGCCGGAGGGGAAGAGAGAGACAGAGAGGAAGGAGAAGGGGAGGTGTGGAGAAGCAGATGGGTGCTTCTCCTGTGTGCCCTGGCCAGGAATCAAACCTGGGATTTCTGCACACCAGGCTGACGCTCTACCACTGAGCCAACCGGCCAGGGCTCATGAAAGTTTTGATCATGAATGGGTGCTGGATTTTATCAAATGCTTTTTCTGCAGCTATTGAAATTATCATGTGGTTTTTCTCCTTCCTTTTGTTTATGTCATGAATCACATTGATTGATTTGCAAATATTGTACCAGCCTTGCCTCCCCAGAATAAATTCCACTTGATCATGGTGTATAAATTTTTTCATATATTGTTGGATCTGGTTTGCTAATATTTTGTTGAGGATTTTTGCATTTATATGCATCAGGGATATTGGCCTGTAATTTTCGTTCTTTGTGTTGTCTTTGCCTGGTTTTGGAATCAGACTTATGCTCACCTCATAAAAGTAGCTTGGAAGTGTTCCTTCCTCTTGAATTTTTTGAAATAGCTTGAGAAGGATAGGAGTTAGTTCTTCTTTGAATATTTGGTAGAATTCACTTGTGAAGCCATCAGGCCCAAGACTTTACTTTGTTGGGTGTTTTTTGATAACTCTTTCGATCTCATTAGTTGTAATCAGTCTGTTTAGGTTTTCTGATTCTTCCAGATTAATTTTTGGAAGATTATATGTTTCAAGGAATTTGTCCATTTCATCTAGGTTGTCTAGTTTTTTAGCATACAGTTCTTCATAGTATTTTTTTTACAATATTTTGTATTTCTGTTGTGTCAGTTGTTATTTCTCCACTCTCATTTCTAATTTTATTTATTTAAGTCCTCTCTCTTTTTTTTCTTGGTGAGTCTCATTAAAGATTCATCAATCTTGTTTACCTTTTCAAAGAACCAGCTCCTGGTTTCATTGATTCTCTGTATTGTTTCTTTAGCCTCTATGTTATTTATTTCCACTCTGATCTTTATTATTTCCTTCCTTCTACTACCTCTTGGCTTTACTTGCTGTACTTTTCCTAGTTTTTTTAGATGTTTATTTGAGCTTTTTCTAGCTTCTTAAAGTGTGCCTGTAGTGCTATGAACTTCCCTTTCAGTACTGCTTTTGCTGTGCCCCATAAATTTTGAGTTGTTGTATGCTCATTATCATTTTTTTCTAGGAATTTTTTTATTTTTTCTTTGATCTCATTGTTAATCCATTTTGTTATTTAATAACATGCTATTTAGTTTCCATGAGTTTGAGAATTTTTTAGTTTTTTTGTTGTGGTTGATTTCTAGTTTCATGCCATTGTGATCAGAGAAAGTGCTTGATATGATTTCAATTTTCTTAAATTTGTTAAGACCACTTTTGTGTCCTAACATGTGGTCTATCCTAGAGAATGTACCATGAGTACTTGAAAAGAATATATATTCTGCTGCTTTAGGGTGAAAGGTTCTGAAGATATCTATTAAATCCAGTTGATCTACTGTGTCCTTTAAGTCTGCTGTTTCTTTGTTAATATTCTTTCTTGATGATCTATCTAATGATGTTATTGGGGTATTTAAATCTCCTACTATTATAGTATTTCTGTTGATCTCATCCTTTATATCCATCAAATTCTGCTTTATATATTAAGTGCTCCTATATTAGGTGCATAGATATTTATAATGGTTATATCTTTCTGTTGGATTGCTCCCTTTATCATTATGTAGTGGCCTTCTTTATCTCTTACTATAGCCTTTATTTTAAAGTCCATTTTGTCTGATATAAGTATAGCTACCCCAGCTTTTTTTTTCATTGCCATTTGCATGAAATTTTTTTTTCATCCTTTTACCTTCAGTCTATGTGCATTTTTTGTTTTAAGGTGTTTCTCTTGTAGACAGCATATGTACAGGTCCTGTTTTCTTATCCAAGCAGCTATCCTATGTCTTTTGATTGGATCATTTGATCCATTTACATTTAAGGTTATTATTGATATGTAGTTGTTTATTGTCATTTTATTCTTTAAAGCTGTATTTCTCTTTTGCTATACATGTATTGATTGACTTATGACCTATGCAACTTACGACCATTCGACTTTACGATTACAATTGCTAGCCACGACTGCTCCACATCTGGCAGTACTAATGTTGCCCAGCTTGGCGCACAACATTGCTGGCCAATAAAATATTTCATACATGTTTATATATTTTGTTATGTTTTGCAATTGGGAAAATGTTTTCTATGGTATTTTTTACACCTGTATTTTGTATTTTTGTATGCACCTGTATTTTGTAATTTTGTATGTTTTGCAAATATTTAACCAGTTGTACTGGTAATGCAGTGTTTTACTTAAACCTGACAAATGTTAAAATAAAACAAAATGGTGTAGAGATTATATAAATGACATAAAATAAACAAAGAAAATTATGATATATAATAATAATGAAAGAAAATTATGATAAATTATGACTTAAATATTTTTACAACATCATTTCACAGTAATGTACATATAGCCTATTCAACTTATGACCAACTCGTGTTATAACCAGTCTGTCGGAACCAGTCATGGTCCTAAGTCGAGCACTAGCTGTATTCTTTTCCCACTTTGATCTGTTTACAACAGGCTCCTTAATATTTCCTGCAGCATTGTTTTGGTTGTAATGAATTCCTTGAGTTTTTTTTTTTGTTTTTTGGGGTTTTTTTGGTTTGGGAAGCTTTTAATTTCTCCTTCAATTTTAAATGATAGCTTTGCTGAATAAAGTAGTCTTGGTTGTAGGTTCTTGTTCTGCGTTACTTTGATTATTTCTTGCCATTCTTTTCTGACCTCAAGTGTTTCTGGTGAGAAATTGGATGTCAGCCTTATGGGGGCTCCTTTTAGGTGATAGCCTTTTTTTCTCTAGCAGCTTTTAATATTTTCTCTTTATCACTTAGCTTTGGTATTTTAATTATGATGTGTCTTGGTATAGATTTCTTTGGGTTTCTCTTTAATGGAATTTTCTGTGCTTCTTGAACTTGTGAGAGTTTTTCCTGCATTAATTTAGGGAAGTTTTCAGCTATGATATGATTGAACAAAGTTTCTATCCCTTGTTCTCTCTCTTCTTCTTCAGGAACCCCTATGATGCAGATGTTATTTTCTTCATGTTGTCACAGAGCTTTCTCAGAGTTTCCTCAGACTTTTTGAGTCTCTTTTCTTTTTTCTGCTTTGCTTTCATGCCTTTGTTCAACTTGTCCACCAACTCACTGATTTGATCCTCAGCTTCATGCATCCTGTTTTTAATTCCTTCCATTGTGTTCTTCACTTATGATATTGTATTTGTTATCTTCAACTGATTCTTTTTTATAGTTCAATGTCCTTTTTTATACTTGCTATTTCTTTATTTAGGTGTTCATAATGACCACCCATTGTTGTTCTAAGATCCCTAAGCATCCTTACAATCATTATTTTAAACTCTGCATCTGGAAGTTTGGTTATTTCCATATCATTCAGTTCATTTCCTGGGGGTTTCTCTTATGGTTTCATTTGGATTGCACTTCTATGTCTTCTCATTATGTCTGTATGTTTGGGTTTCTTGTTTGTAGAGCTGGTTGAGTCTAGGCTTGGTGTTGCCTGCCTCCAGTTTTCAGTTGTGTTATGTCTCAGTCTTCTTGGGTTGGCAACAGCTGATTTGTCAAAAATGCACTTTCTTAACTTTAAACTTAACCTAAGCTTAACATTATGTATTTTTCATTTAAACATCACCCTTTTTTGCCTTTTTGGCTGCACTTTTGGCACTTTCACTTGCAGAACTTTTGAATAAAAATCTATCTGAAGAGGTTTGCTTTTGCCTGCCTTTAAAAATGTTATAGAAATGTTACAAACAAGTGTCATTAAAAAGTGCTAAAGCACACAACCAGTTGATTCTGACTAGTATCTCAGAATTTCGCTTGGATCTCGAACTAAAATATGGACTGTGGCCTGACCTGTGGTGGCACAGTGGATAAAGCATCAACCTGGAAACGCTGAGGTTGCCAGTTCAAAACTCTGGGCTTGCCTGGTCAAGGCACATATGGGAGTTGATGCTTTCTGCTCCTCCCCCTTCTCTCTCTCTCTCTCCTCTCTATAATGAATAAATAAAATCTTAAAAAAAAAACAAAATAAAATAAAATAAAATAAAATATGGACTGAGTCTCAGCTTGTATCTAAAAAAAAAAAAAATTGTATGTTGGTCTGTTCATATCTCAAGGTACCACTGTATAATGGGGTTTCCTTTATAAGTGACTGTCTTATTTTTCTGGCTTCCTTAAGAATTCATTATTTGTCTTTAATTTTGTCTTTTAAAAAGGCCTTTTTGGGTTGAGATAATTAAAAGTTATGTTTTCTTCTTAGATTTCAGGATCTAGAGCTTTCCAAATGTTATGTTAGGGAAGTTCTCATCAACTATTTGTTTGAATAAGTTCTCTGTTCCTTTCTCCCTTTGTATTCTTTCTGGTATATTCATTATTTTTTAATTTTTATTAATTTTATTTTATTGTGTTAACATGGATTCAAGTGTCCCACTCAATATCACTCCTTCACCCCCACCCCTTTGTCCTTTATTATACCCCCTTTGCCCCCCTACCCCTAACTCCTCCTCCCCTTCCCTCTGGGATTTGCTGTCCTGTTAGCTATATCTCTGTGTTACATATATATAATCTCACTAATCTCTTCACCTTCTCTGATCCCATCTCCTCATCGCCTTCTCTCTGACAGCTTTCCCTCTGCTCACTGTGACTCCGCCTCTTCCTCTATTCTGTTCCTCAGTTCACTTTGTTTTTATATTTCTCTTCTAATAAAGGTCATATTGTTCTTTTAGAGCTTTTCTGTTTAGTTATTTGGTTGGTTGGTTCTCTCTCTCTCTCTTTCTCTCTCAAGTCTCTCTCTTTATCCAAATGTGTCACTTCCGGATTTCTCTCTTCAATATTACTGGTTTTTAAATATTTAGTTAGCTTTATTTTCCAAGTTCATTAGTTCATTGTTCCTCTCTTTAACAGAGTTATTAATGTTCAGGATTTCTATTTTGGTTTCTTTTGTTTGCTGGTTTTATTTCTGAGTTCATTAAACTATCTGTGTTTTCTGATGTTTTGTTGAATTTTTTCAAAAGTGCAATCTTGGATTCTCTGTTATTGAAATCATATTTTTTGCCCTGGCCAGGTAGCTCAGTTGGTTAGAGTGTTGTTCTGATGTACCGGGTTTGCAGGTTCAATCTCAAGGTAAGGCACATACAAGAATCAACCAATGAATGTGAATGGGTGAAGCAACAAATGTCTCTCTCTTTTTCTCTCATTTCCTCTCTCTCTCTAAAATCAATCAATAAAAAAATAAATCACATATTTTAATGTCTTTAATTTTATTTTCTGGAGATTTTAAATTTTCTATCTGGGCTGCCTCACTAACTTGGTTATTCCTGATATCTAATATATTCTTTATCCACCTAGGAACCAATGGGAATAAAATTTGTTTTTATTTTTGTTTTTTTTTCTTTAATGAGTGACACTTTTCTATTTAGTAGGTTGATAAGAGATTTTTCTTTTATTTTCCAGTAGGTGGCACTGAATCACAAGTGTTTTCGGTTTCTCTTGCACTGCTCTGTCTTGTGAGATCTCTGTAGGGTAGTAGGAGATGCTTTGTAATCTCTTTGGATGTTAGAGTATCTTCTGTGACCAGGTCCACTTGGTCTCAGGGCACCACCCTCATGGAGAAATGTGGTGAGAGATGCTGTTCTGTGCCTGGGCAATCCCAACCATGTCTACAACCAGAGGTTGTTGGCAGTGTAGCCACGATGGTGGGGGCAAAGTGAACTATGAGAGGCTGGCTGGTGCAGTTTGTGGCTTTGTTCTCCTCTTAGTCATGGTGACTCTCACACCTCAGCTGCCTTACCTTGTATGTCCAGCCCTGTCACTGAGATTAGCCACGGGAGGCATCTGCTACTCAGGGGAAAGTGCTTTTGTCTCTCTAATTATCAGGATTGCAGATACTATGCTCTGTAGTCCAACACTCACTGTTACTACTCCTTCTGGGTCTCATTGTTATCTCTGGGATGGTATGGGAAGGCAAGCATTGGGAAGATGAGATGAGGTGGCCAGGTTCCTTGGTTTTGTCTGTCTGCCTGGCAATGGCAGTCTCAAGACAACAGTGGGCCCATTTCTGTACTTTGTCTCTGCTCAGGTCATGGAAGGCTACAATGTATATTGACTGGTTCAGAAGGGACATTCACCTCACTTTATCTCTCTGCACTTCTGGGCTGCAGTGAGCAGACAGAGAACTGACTTCTCCCCTACCCTAAGACCCACATGAGCTCCAGACTGCATTGTGGCACCTGCCTCTTCCTTTCTCCCTTGCCTGCATAGATTGAAACTATGTTTGCAGTCCATGACTATATATATATATATATATATTGTATAACTATAATATGTTGAGCATAAATTTTATACTAAGAAATTTACTTATAATGTCTCTAATATATGAAGCAATCATGTTAAATTGGCATTTTATCACTGTTACATAAAAAATCTTAGGTTCATAGAGTTTGGGTGTATTGCTTACTGTAGAGGCATGTTAGTCCTGATCACTCTGTTCATTGTCTAGAACAGAATCTGGCACACATAGCTCCCTCAAAATATTTTTGAAGGACTGAATTTTAAAATTACTCTGGAGAATATATTTCTTCTACTTTTCCTTCTTAGTAATATAATTGTGATTTTTGTGATAATTTTATCATTTTTAAAAAGATATATAAGGCCTACCAGAAAGTTCTGTCCATTTTTGGAATAAAACAAAATACAAATTTTTCTTACCATCAATAAACTTTATTAAATAATATAATTGCCATTATTATTAATGATTTCTTGCCAGCGTGAGGGCAATTTGCATATCTCATTTTTGAAAAATGTTTTATCTTTTGATGCAAAAAATTGAACCAGTGCTTGTTTGATATCTTCTTCATTTTTGAATTTTTTGCCCTTCACAAAATTTTGTAAGGACAAAAACAAGTGATAGTTGGAGGGTGCTAAGTCCAGGGAGTATGGTGGATGCGACAGACATGCTTCTGTAGCATTTCTTCCTTGTTGAAATTCATAAAAATTACAGTGGCATAAATGAACTTTATCAGTAGCCATGGGTACACTATGGCTTCACACATAAGACTAACATGAATCAACTTTGTTTTAGTTAATTTGCTCCATCAGTATGTATACATTAAGTGATAAAAATAGAGAGGCACACATGCGCCAAATAAACATGTGCTTACATGTTGAAACTTGTTGTGATAGAAACGGACAGAACTTTCCGGTAGACCTTATATATATTTCTCAGCCTTTTATGGAATCAAGTGCTAGCATATGACAAAATTCAGGTCATTGAAATGGAAGTGCAGTGTCCAAATAAGACTTCTAGAAAAGCTCTTTCAGTGAAAATGACTCACCTTGTGTATCTCCTTAGCTCTTAGTCTTTCTCCTTCGTTTTTTCTAGCAAATGTATATGATACAGGAAGTAGAGTAGCCATGTTGTTGTCCTGAAAAGATATAATTACCCACAGCCAAACCATGTAACTCCTTCATGAGCAAAAGAAGCAGGTTCAATTTCCAAATACCAAGTCAATTTCAGCTTTCATTTACCCTCTTATTGGGCAATACTAAACAGTGAAAATTGTCACAGCTATGTGGAAGTCCTGGCTGAGGGGAAGATGAGAAGAAGCTTATATTTCTCAGGTAATCAAGAAATCACCTCCTTCAGGATATATTATGTGGAAAAAATAAATCTTTAATAAAAATCACTGTGAGAATTTTTCTGTTATTCACAGGTAAATATAATACTTAACATATATAACTGTAGACAAGGCTCTTTGAAGATGGCCATCATTACCAAAATAAAGAGAAATCCACATCTTTTTTGTGGGCACTTGGTAAAATGGATTTTTCTGAAGAATATAAAGCTGCCTGTTTAAAAATTAGAGAAGTTGTCAGTCGTAGTTGTAAGAAAAAAAGTAAAATATATATTTTTATTTCTTAAAAATGTTTCCCTCTAAGATGCTTAGCAAATATATATATTTATCGCTGGAATGTAGAGTTCTGACAATGGCCCAACAAGTATATGAACCTAGGTATATAGACTGAAAATTTGTATAAGATGGAAAAACTTTGCATTCTCTTTATCTGATCAGTCCTGTCCTGACATGGGACTGAACATATACAAGTCAGAACAATGTATAATGATTGTAACTGTTCTATACTCTGCACCTTGCACTTTATCTCTGTTTTCCCAACATTTGCATCCTAGAAAGAAGCCCAAAGTTCTGGTACTGACTGGGCCCTGCAGTCCTAACAGCTTATTTAGTATTCAAGTACCCTTCTTACAGGCTGTATTAAAGTGAGTAGAACAGGTAAGGATGAGGGTAAGGGTTTGGATTGAATCAAAAGTCAGTATTTCAAGGAAGCCTAAATCAATGCCTAGTATATTCTCAAATCATTTATCCAAAGAGTTCGTCCCATTGAACAAATATACCAACCGCATACTGCCATCTACAATCTCCCATCAACCACACCCTTGTTATATACACTACTATTCTGTCATGGTATTCCTCCTGTGAAGGCCAGACAGAGGCACACAATCCTTCCCAACATGGTGCATCAAGCATCCACAACTAATTGCTTTGTCAGAGCATGAAACATCACCTATGTGTCACACTTGGACTGGGTAGAAAAAGAGAATATGCACATGAAGCAATCAAGTAATAAATGGGGATCAAGACAAAAGCAAAAGGATTAAAAATAGAGTGCAGAATTATAGCCTTTAGAAATCAACTAAGCCAAAGAGGGTACATACAGCAGCTCTGTGGACAGTAACTGAAGCTTTGGCAGGGAGGGGTACACAGAAATCTGTTAGGGTTGTAAAATCAGCATCTCAACATCTCACAGGAACCTCTGGAGACAAAGTTCCTGGAGAATGCAGGAATGAAGGACAGGTCAGAGAAATGTGATACTGAGACTATGGAGAAGAGAAAGGAACCAAGAGGAGAAGACTGTAGGTTCCTAGCTTATGTCAGGTTCAGTTTCTAGGAGTTTACATATCCCATCCTTGCCTCTAGTCTGCTTTCACTGGACTCTTGCCTGTGATATAAGTTAATTCTTATTTCTTTGAGCCATCTCCAAATGGGGTGCTATATGTACTCTTTTGCCCTTTCTATAAGGCTGTTTTATGTCTTGTTCCGTCAGTTACTTTAGAGCCTATTGATGTTGATTGTCGTTCTGTTTCAAGCTTGGAGGATGATTCTGCAAAACAGCATCTGCTCCATGGCTCTTCAGAAAGGCACCTTTCTGAAGGGACTTCAGTCTTCCAGGCTATCACTTGGGAAAGTCCCTCTTAATGAGATCACAATTATTTGGAGTTTTCCAAAAAGCATCCATATGTTTTTCAGAAACTTTTCAAAAGAAGCTCCTTAGAGACAGAGCGCCATCCTTTGTTATGCCCCAAAACATGTTTCATAAAATGTGTAACCTCATTTTCAAAGGTTTAGTATATGACTGTTTGTTCTCCTACTCCACAGTGTGCACATCCTACCCTGTTGGGGGAATTGTCGTCCCGTTGCCAAAGTTCACTCATTTGTTGTCCTCTGTTTTTTTCCCCAGACTCTATTTATTATCAAATGAAAATTTGCCTTCACTATATTTCTCAGGAGGGCTTGAACTCTGGTTTAACCAATTCTCATGATCTTAGGCTTTGCTAGCTCAAAATTCCAGAGGTTGGCATGTATATTAAGCCTTCTGCAACAACAATAACACGTGTAAACAGAGTAGTAAAGCTTTTAAGGCATGCATGTTCATAATTTATTTTAATCCTTCCCTGTGAAATAAGTGAATTAGAGGTTATTATCTCCATTTTCAAAAGGAAAACAACTGTGTTCAAGAGGGGTAATGACTTGTGCAAGGCCACATTGTATGACGATGTAATTCACACTATAATAGGCTCTTTGTTCTGACATGGACCTCTGAATCAGAGTAGCTTATACCCACAGTATGATTGGCCTTCTCCTGAGAATCCCCTTTTTCAGGGCCAAGAAACTGATGGCCTTAGAGCCCATCTGGTCTCTAGCGAATAAAGCTTTCAGTGATTGGCGACAGGCCCCACTCTTCAGTCCATTCCATTAGGAGTGTTCTGCTTGAACTGCTGGAGTCACGCAACGCTGTGCCGCGTGTGAGTACGCAGCAGAAATCTGCTTTCCATTTGCAGTTTGCAGACTGAAAACCCCAAAGTACTGCTTTAGAGCTCAAGAGACATGAAAAAGTTTGAGTGGGCCTACACTTCAAGAAAAGAGCAACATTTCTAGTGCTAGATTCTTGGAAGAAGAGAAGGAAGATATATTTAAAACAGAAACTAAAAACATGGAAGTGAAAAAGTGGTTCATTTTAAACATAAAGGTCGAGCCTGTTCCTAGGAACTAGGGAATCGAGTTTCTGAGGCAGTTGCTGTGCCTTCCTGACTACGTTTATACTCGGTTGTTTGATTAAATGTGGTAATAAGAATGATTGGTTAGTGGGCTAGAAGTCAGGATATCAAAATCCTAATTTTAATGAAGTCTCTTCTTTTCTCCAGACCTTGGTTTCCACATCAGAACACAAAGGGGTGGATTAACTAGTATCTAAGGGCTTTTCTGTTCCTGGCATGCTCCTTTGGGCCTCCATTGTACTCTCGCAGATTTAAGAATTTTTGAGGCCCTGGCCGGTTGGCTCAGTGGTAGAGCGTCGGCCTGGCATGCAGAAGTCCCGGGTTCGATTCCCGGCCAGGGCACACAGGAGAAGCACCCATCTGCTTCTCCACCCCTCTCCTTCCTCTCTGTCTCTCTCTTCCCCTCCCGCAGCCAAGGCTCCATTGGAGCAAAGATGGCCCGGCACTGGGGATGGCTCCTCGGCCTCTGCCCCAGGCGCTAGAGTGGCTCTGGTCACGATGGAGCTATGCCCCAGAGGGGCAGAGATACGCCCCCTGGTGGGCAGAGCGTCGCCCCTGGTGGGCATGCTGGGTGGATCCCGGTTGGGCGCATGCAGGAGTCTGTCTGGCTGTCTCTCCTCGTTTCCAGCTTCAGAAAAAAAAAAAAAAAAAAAAGAATTTTTGAAACACTTCATGTCAATTAAGAAAAATTATACAAGTATTACAAATTCACTGTATAACAAGAAGAAAATGTAAACAACAAAATAAAAAGACTAGTTGATTAGAATTTTAATTTAAGATATAGCTACTCTTAAATTGAGCACTATCTACTCTTCTGAGCATTTTTATGTGCACACTTAACTATGCTTTTATATATTGTATTTTATTTTATTTTTAAAATATAATCATATTTTATTTGATTATATTTTAAAATATTTTAATTTTATTTTTAAAATATAATCATAACATAAAGACTATTGTAATCTTTTTTTTGTTACTTCATAATACATCATGAATATTGTGCAGAAGTGGAAAATGTATGCCATTATTTATGTTATGAATTTGAAAAACAAGAGATCTCTGTTCTCTCTGCACATATAAGTTTATACTAGATAGACTTTTCATCCATTCCTTACAATTTCATGATCGTCTTCTTTGTTTCTTTCCATTAATGGACTTTACTTAGAAAAATTTACAATAAGTAAAACAAGTATACCTCTTTTATTTCTTGTACCTCGGCACTTCCTCCAAATCTTGTTTCTATAAGGTAAGGAAACCAGATAAAAAGATAGAATCCGCCTTTTAGATTTCCTTTTAACTCTATTTCTTTGGCTTACAATTGAATGTATGTAGCAGAATTTCATCCTCAGCCACAGAAATGGCTGGATAAAGTTACCCAAACCCATTTTTGAGATCTAAGGTACAGAGAAATGCAGCAATTCTTCTCAAACCTGCACTACTCTCTCTAAACCATAGCTCTATGTTGGGGGTTATAACTATCTTAACCAATTGAATACAGTCAGAACTGGTTTTCCATTTAGTTAGTGATCTCTGTACATGCTGTCCATTTATCAGAAGACTCAAGAAACAAAAAAATGATTAATAGTATTCTAAAATTTAACAATGACAATATATCTCAATAACTATCTTTATACATTTTTATTTGAACTGGCTACAGGATATTTCATTGTAAAGATGTTCCATATTTACTTAAACAATTCCCTATTATTGGACATTTAAATTGTTTTCCCCCAAGCTATAGGACCTATATGATAAACATTACAAAATAATAACAATAGAAATAAAAAAAGACCTAAAGGGATGCCTGACCAGGCAGTGACACAGTGGATAGAGTGTTGGACTGGGATGCGGAAGACCCAGGTTCGAGACCCTGAGGTCGCCAGCTTGAGCGCAAGCTCATATGGCTTGAGCAAAAAAAGTTCACCAGCTTAGACCCAAGGTCGCTGGTTTGAGCAAGGGGTCACTTGGTCTGCTGAAGGCCTGTGGTCAAGGCACATATGAGAAAGTAATCAATGAACAACTAAGGTGTCACAACGAGAAGAACAATTAAGGTATCACAAAAAACACCTAAATGGAAATTAATACCATGTTCCTGGGTCGGAAAAATCAGTGTAGTAAAAATAACAATTTTTCCCAAAATTTATATACAGATTTAATACAATTCTTGTAAAAATTCTAGCAAAATGATATATATATAGAGAAAAAATATTTTAAAATGTGGATTAAAATACCAAAAAATTGAATAGCTAAAATAATTTTGAAAAAGAGGTATAAAGTGGGGGGGAATAATTTCATGAGATATGAAGTCTTCTTATATACTTACAATAATCAAGATTCTGTGGTGTTGGCTGAGGGAGAAACATATACATCAATAGAACAGAATAGAGAAGCTAAAAATAGATGCATACAAGTATGCTCAATCTATTTTTGACAAAGGTGCAAAACAATTCAATAGGAAATGGATAGCCTTTTCAACAGCTGGTGCTGGAACAATTGGATATTCATGGGCAAAAACATGAACTGTGACCTAAATTTATACCTTATACAAATATTAACTCAAAATGTATCAGACTTAAATGTAAAACATAAAATTCTAAAACTTTCAGAAAAAAATTAATATTTTGACTCTAAAATTAAAGTTTTTTGATATCATAAGCCTGACTCATCAAAAATTTAATAAATTAAAACTCATCAACATAAAATTTTTGTTTTGTGAAAGCACATATGAGAAGGATGAAGAGAAACTGCAGACTGGGAGAAAATATATATTTACAAACCACATATTCAACGTGTGTGTGTGTATGTTTTCTCTTAGTACCATTTATATAGGTTCTGTGACATTAAGTAAAACAATATATAATGAAACCAGTTTTATCATAGGCTACTTGATATAAATTATTTAAATACCAGTGGCACTTTATCAATGTTATAGCAAAGTGGTGTTAAATGAAACAACATTACTAAAGGACCTGCTATATATTATTTCAAAATTTACCAGTAGAATTTTTGCTTTTGCCATGACAGTGTAAAGAGTGGCCCATCCCCATCCCCAATGAAACCATGAAAATAATTTTAAAATGAGCATTTTAAGACTATAAATGGTCCCAAGGGCAAACAGCAAATAAAACAACATCTATTCAAGAAAAAATATATGAAAATTAAGTGCAAAAGTCAAAAGTCTGTGATAAATAAACCACAAATCCTGCTCCCCAAGTAACAAGGTGAAGACTCCACTCTAAATAGCAGCAATTAAGAACACATGGCTCACTTCTTTCCCAGCTACTAGGCAGAAGGCATCTTCCACAGGACTTCACCATTTCTCACATTTCCCCCAAATGCTTGTTCTGAGGTTGAATACCAAGGGACTTTGGCCTACAGGCGAAGACTCCCTTCTTATGACTAACCTCCATTTGTGGAATGGAGAATCTTTCTTGGGTCTGATGTGTTGAGAACATTGAGGCACCAACAGCTTTTCCCCAGCATGTGAGAGAGGAGCTCAATACTAGAGCTCCTAGAAAACTGAGAAGAGCTGAGCCTACTTACCAAGCTCTCCACCATCATCTGAAACAGGATTTGAAAAGATGTTTGCCATTGTCCCCAGGTCCAGAACCCTAGTTCATATTTTCTGACTGGTTGGAGAAGCAGAGCCTAAAACAATGGGCTCCTAACCTCTTTGAAAAGGAACTGACTTTATTTGTAAGAAGTTAGAAAAATCTAAACTAAGAGTGCTTTCAAAGTCAGTGAGGTTGTGGTGAAAGGAATTGAGAACAGATGTATATATTGAATGAAGATACAGCCTGAACTTAAACTGGGAAAAGAACCAGGAAAGAAGACAGCTGTGAGAAGTTCTGCTGAGGTCAGAAAAATATCAAACACTAACCACTGAAACCATTCTACATAAGTGGTCACAATTTGATTACAGTAGTTTGTAGATGAATTTTATGCTCCATCATGTTTGTAAACCAGAGAGCACTAGGAAAGCAATTAGTGGAACAGAGTGGTGTGGTCAAAGAAAAAGTAGAAAAGAGCTTTACACTGTCAGACCCTTGTTACTGTGGACATATCCAAAATTTCACTTCTCTGAGGAACAACAGCAAAAAATTTAAACTGTGGAGGATTGGAGTAGACTTCACTAAATAATCCAACCATTCATTAAACTAGTAAACAAGTCAATAATAATAGCAAGCCCTAAAGGTTGCATGATTAGTAAATAGAACTGAAAACATCCCCTCCCCAACACAAATATTACAAGAAATGTATAGAATCAGGACAGCGTGACCCCATACACCACAAAAAAGAAAGCTACAGAAACTACCTGTAAGTGTGACTAGATGTCAGATTTAAAAGAAAATGTTTTCAAAGTAGTCATTATAAATAAGTTTACAAAACTAAAGAAAAACTCAATTAAAAAGTAAAGGAAGGCCTGACCTGTGGTGGCACAGTGGATAAAGCGTCGACTTGGAAATGCTGAGGTCGCTGGTTTGAAACTCTAGGCTTGCCTGGTCAAGGCACATATGGGAGTTGATGCTTCCAGCTCCTCCCCCCGTCTCTCTCTCTCTCCTCTCTCTCTCTCTCTGTCTGTCTCTCTCTCTGTCTCTCTCTCTCCTCTCTAAAATGAATAAATAAAATAAAAATTAAAAAAAAATGTAAAGGAAGCCTAACCAGGCGGTGGCGCAGTGGATAGAGTGTCGGACTGGGATGTGGAGGACCCAGGTTCGAGACCCCGAGGTCGCCAGTTTGAGCGCGGGCTCATCTGGTTTCAGCAAGGCTCACCAGCTTGGACCCAAGGTCGCTGGTTTGAACAAGGGGTTACTTGGTCTGCTGCAGCCCCACGGTCAAGGCACATATGAGAAAGCAACCAATGAATAATTAAGGTGTCACAGCAAAGAATTGATGTTTCTCATCTCTCTCCCTTCCTGTCTGTCTGTTCCTATCTCTCCCTCTCTCTGACTCTCTCTGTCTCTGCCACAAAAAAAAATAAAGGAAGTTGTGATGACAATTTTTACAAAAAAAAAAGATAAGTGGAAATTTTTGTAGGAAAAAATACTGTAAATATTGAAATATAAATTCTGGACTTGAAAATTATAACCAAAGTAAAATACTAGAGTGGCTCAACAATAAATTTGAATGGCAAAAAAAAAAGAGAATTAGCAAACTTCAAAATAATTTTTGTAATTTTTATTTCTTGATTGATATTTTAGAGAGAGAAGAAGGGAGAGAAAGAGAAACATTAATTTGTTATCCCACCTATTCATGCATTCATTGGTTAATTCTTGTATATGCCCTGAGAGGGGATTGGACCTGCAAACTTGGCATATCAGGATGACACTATAACAAATCTGAGCTACCTGGCCAGGGCCAACTGAAAGTAACTTATTATACAAGCTGAAAAATGGAGGAAAAAAGAATAAAGAAAAAAATTGTTTTTAATTTTTATTTTTTAGCAAGAAAGAGAGAGAGAGAGGAACAGACAGGGACAGACAAAAAAAGAGGGAGATGAGAAGCATCAACTCATATTTGCATCACTTTAGTTCTTCATTGATTTTTTCTCATATGTGCTTTGACAAGGGTATGGGGGAGGGTGATCCAGTTGAGCCAATGACCCCTTGCTTAAGCCAGCGACCTATGAGCTCAAGCCAGTGACCATAGGATCATGTTTAGGACCCCACACTCAACTCATTGACCTGGTGCTCAAGCTGGTTACCTCAGAGTTTTGAACCTGGATCCTCTGCATCCCAGTCCGCTGCTCTATCCACTGCACCACTGCCTGGTCAGGCCTTCTGCCTAGTTTTTAATTGGATTGTTTGTTTGGTGTTGAGTTATATGAGTTCTTAAATAGTTTGGATATTTACCCCTTGTCTGAGCTGTTGCTTGAAAATATCTTCTCTTGAGTTGGTTGCCTTTTTTGTGTGGTTGGCAGTTTCTTTTGCTGTGCAGAAGCTTTGTAGACCTATTTATTCATTTTTGCCTTTGCTTCTCTTGCCTTTGGGGTCAAATTCATAAAATTCTTTCTAACACCAAAGTCCATAAATTTAGTACCTATGTTTTCTTCTATGTAATTTATTGTTTCATGTCTTATATTTAGATCTTTAGTCTGTTTTAGTATATGGAGACAAACTGAAGTCTAATTTTTTTTGTTTGCATGAAGCTATTCAATTTTCCCAACACAACTGATTGAAGAGGCTTTTTCCCCCTCCATTGTATTTTTTGCTCATTTGTCAAAATTTGGTTGCCTATATATATGTGGATTTATTTCTGGACTCTCAGTTCTGATCCATTTGTCTGTGAGTTTGTTTTTCTGCCAATATCATATTGTTTTGATTATTATAGTTTTATAGTATAATTTGAAGTCAGGGAGTGTGATACCTACAGGCTTCATTCTTTTTTCTCAGGATTGTTTTGGCTATTTGGTCTTTTCTCATTCCTATGTATTTTATTATTTTTGTTGCAACTGCTAATAGAATTGTTTTCAGTTCTTTTTCTGATATTTTATTGTTAATATATTAGAACAAAATGGATTTTTGCACATTGCTTTAGTAGTCTGTAACTTTACTGTATTTGTTTATTGTTTTAACAGTTTTTGGGTGGAGACTAGAGTTTTCTATATACAGGGGTGGGCAAAATTAGGTTTACAGTTGTTTGTATTGAATATAATATAATAAATAATAATACAAGAACAAACTTTGTGTTTTACTTACTCAAAACTATAAACCTGTTTTTGCCCATCCTTATATAAAATCATTGCATAATGCAAAAAGTGACGATTTTACTTCTTTATGACCAATTTAGATTTTTTGTTGTTCTTTGTTTGTCTGTTTTTTGCCTGATTGCTCTGACTAGGACTTACAGTAATGTGTTGAAAAACAGTAATAAGAGTGGGCATCCTTGTCTTTTTCCTTATCTCAGAAGGAAAGCCTTCAGGTTTTCACTGTTGAGTATGATATTAAGTGAATGTTTCTCATATACAGCCTGTATTCCGTTGAATCACTTTCCTTCTATACCCATTTTATTGAATGTTTTAATTATAAATCCATGTTGTATCTTGTCAATTTTTTTCTAAATCTATTCATATAATCATATGATTTTTATCCTTTATCTTGTTAATGTATCAAATCGATCGATTTATTTATGTTAAATCATCCTTGTGCTTCTGGTATGACCCACACTTGATCATGATATATTATCTTTTTTTTTTTTATAATAATTTTATTTTTTTAATGGAGTGACATCAATAAATCAGGATACATATATTCAAAGATAACAAGTCCAGGTTATCTTGTCGTTCAATTATGTTGCATACCCACCACCCAAAGTCAGATTGTCCTCTGTCACCTTCTATCTTGTTTTCTTTGTGCCCCTCCCCACCCCCTTTCCCTCTCCCATTCCCCCCTCCCCCCCGTAACCACCACACTCTTATCAATGTCTCTTAGTTTCACTATTAGGTCCCACCTACGTATGGAATAATACAGTTCCTGGTTTTTTCTGATTTACTTATTTCGCTTCGTATCATGTTATCAAGATCCCACCATTTTGCTGTAAATGTTCCGATGTCATCATTTCTTATGGCTGAGTAGTATCCCATAGTGTATATGTGCCAGATCTTCTTTATCCAGTCATCTATTGATGGGCTTTTTGGTTGTTTCCATGTCCTGGCCACTGTGAACAATGCTGCAATAAACATGGGGCTGCATGTGTATTTACGTATCAATGTTTCTGAGTTTTTGGGGTATATACCCAGTAGAGGGATTGCTGGGTCATAAGGTAGTTCTATTTTCAGTTTTTTGAGGAACCACCATACTTTCTTCCATAATGGTTGTACTACTTTACATTCCCACCAACAGTGTATGAGGGTTCCTTTTTCTCCACAGCCTCTCCAACATTTGCTATTACCTGTCTTGCTAATAACAGCTAATCGAACAGGTGTGAGGTGGTATCTCATTGCCGTTTTGATTTGCATTTCTCTAATAGCTAAAGAAGATGAGCATCTTTTCATATATCTGTTGGCCATTTGTATTTCTTCCTGGGAGAAGTGTCTATTCATATCCTCTTCCCATTTTTTTATTGGATTGTTTGTTTGTTTATTGTTGAGTTTTATGAGGTCTTTGTATATTTTGGATATTAGGCCCTTATCTGAGCTGTTGTTTGAAAATATCATTTCTCATTTAGTTGGCTTTCTGTTTATATTGTTATCAGTTTCTCTTGCTGAGCAAAAACTTCTTAGTCTGATGTAGTCCCATTCATTAATTTTTACCTTCACTTCTCTTGCCTGTGGAGTCAAATTCATAAAATGCTCTTTAAAACCCAGGTCCATGAGTTGAGTACCTATGTCTTCTTCTATGTACTTAATTGTTTCAGGTCTTATGTTTAGATCTTTGATCCATTTTGAGTTAATTTTTGTACAGGGGGAGAGACTGTAGTCCACTTTCATTCTTTTGCATGTGGCTTTCCAGTTTTCCCAGCACCATTTATTGAAGAGGCTTTCTTTTCTCCATTGTGTGTTGTTGGCCCCTTTATCAAAAATTATTTGACTATATATATGTGGTTTTATTTCTGGACTTTCTATTCTGTTCTATTGGTCTGATTGTCTATTTTTCTGCCAATACCATGCTGTTTTGATTGTCGTGGCCCTATAATAGAGTTTGAAGTCAGGTATTGTAATGCCCCCAGCTTCATTCTTTTTCTTTAGGATTGCTTTGGCTATTCGGGGTTTTTTATAGTTCCATATACATCTGATGATTTTTTGCTCTATTTCTTTAAAAAACGTCATTGGAAGTTTGATGGGAATTGCATTAAATTTGTATATTGCTTTGGG
This sequence comes from Saccopteryx leptura, assembly GCF_036850995.1. Taxonomy (NCBI): domain Eukaryota; kingdom Metazoa; phylum Chordata; class Mammalia; order Chiroptera; family Emballonuridae; genus Saccopteryx; species Saccopteryx leptura. The sequence goes on along the minus strand of NC_089516.1, from coordinate 68,670,819 downwards.
TAATATAGCCATCTTGATTATATTTATTCTTCCTTGCCAAGAACAAGGTATATTCTTCCATCTCATTATATCTTTTCCGATTTCCCTTAACAATGGTTTATAGTTTTCATTATATAAGTCCTTTACATTCTTTGTTATGTTTATTCCTAAGTATTTTATTTTTTTTTGTTGCAATCGTGAAGGGGATTATTCTTTTGAGTTCCTTCTCAGTTGTTTCATTGTTGGCATATAGAAAGGCTATTGACTTCTGTATGTTAATTTTGTATCCTGCGACCTTACTGTATTGGCTTATTGTTTCTAGTAGTCTTTTTGTGGATTCTTTGGGGTTTTCGATGTATAGGATCATATCATCTGCAAAAAGTGATACCTTTACTTCTTCTTTTCCGATATGGATGCCTTTTATTTCTTTGTCTTGTCTGATTGCTCTGGCTAGAACTTCTAGTACCACATTAAATAAGAGTGGAGAGAGTGGACAACCCTGTCTTGTTCCTGATTTAAGGGGGAAAGCCTTCAGTTTAGTGCCATTTAATATGATGTTAGCTGATGGTTTATCATATATGGCCTTTATCATGTTGAGATATTTTCCTTCTATACCCATTTTGTTGAGAGTCTTAAACATAAAATTGTGTTGTATTTTATCGAAAGCCTTTTCTGCGTCTATTGATAAGATCCTGTGGTTTTTGTTCTTTGTTTTGTTGATATGGTGTATTACGTTAACCGTTTTACGTATGTTGAACCATCCTTGAGATTGTGGGATGAATCCCACTTGATCATGATGTATTATTTTTTTAATATGTTGTTGTATTCGATTTGCTAGTATTTTGTTTAGTATTTTAGCATCTGTATTCATTAGAGATATTGGTCTGTAGTTTTCTTTTTTTGTGCCATCCTTGCCTGGTTTTGGTATGAGGGTTATGTTGGCCTCATAAAATGTGTTTGGAAGTATTGCTTCTTTTCAATTTTATGGAAGACTTTGAGTAGAATAGGAACCAAGTCTTCTTCGAATGTTTGATAAAATTCGCTTGTATAGCCGTCAGGGCCTGGACTTTTATTTTTGGGGAGGTTTTTAATGGTTTTTTCTATTTCTTCTTTACTGATAGGTCTGTTTAGGCTTTCTGCTTCTTCTTGACTCAGTCTAGGAAGGTTGTATTGTTCTAGGAATTTATCCATTTCTTCTAGGTTGTTGAATTTAGTGGCATAAAGTTTTTCATAGTATTCTACAATAATTCTTTGTATATCTACGGTGTCCATGGTGATTTCTCCTCTTTCATTTTGGATTTTGTTTATATGAGTTCTTTCTCTTTTTTCCTTGGTAAGTCTTGCCAAGGGTTTGTCAATTTTGTTGATCTTTTCAAAGAACCAGCTCCTTGTTCTATTAATTTTTTCTATAGTTTTTCTGTTCTCTAATTCATTTATTTCTGCTCTCATTTTTATTATCTCCTTTCTTCGGCTGGTTTTGGGTTGTCTTTGTTCTTCTTTTTCTAGTTCCTTAAGGTGGGAAGTTAAGTGGTTCACTTGGGCTCTCTCTTGTTTGTTCATATATGCCTGAAGTGATATGAACTTCCGTCTTATTATTGCTTTTGCTGCATCCCATAGATTCTGATATGTAGTATTGTCATTTTCATTAGTCTGTATATATCTTTTGATCTCTGCACTTATTTCTTCTTTGACCCATTCATTTTTTAAAAGTATGTTGTTTAGTTTCCACATTTTTGTGGGATTTTTTTCCTCTTTTTTGCAGTTGAATTCTAGTTTCAAGGCTTTATGATCAGAAAATATGCTTGGTACAACTTCAATTTTTCTGAATTTGCTGATGTTGTTTTTGTGGCCCAACATATGGTCAATTCTTGAGAATGATCCATGTACACTGGAGAAAAATGTATACTCAGTCACTTTGGGATGAAATGTCCTGTAGATGTCTATCATATCCAGGTGCTCTAGTGTTTTGTTTAAGGTCACTATGTCTTTGTTGATTCTCTGTTTGGATGACCGATCTAGAGCTGTCAGCGGTGTATTGAGGTCTCCAAGTATGATTGTGTTTTTGTCAGTTTTTGTTTTAAGATCAATAAGTAGCTGTCTTATATATTTTGGTGCTCCTTGGTTTGGTGCATATATATTAAGAATTGTTATGTCTTCTTGATTCAGTGTCCCCTTGGCCATTATGAAATGGCCATTTTTGTCTCTGAGTACTTTTCCTGTCTTGTAGTCAGCATTATCTGATATGAGTATTGCTACACCTGCTTTTTTTTTGGATGTTATTTGCTTGGAGTATTGTTTTCCAGCCTTTCACTTTGAATTTGTTTTTATCCTTGTTACTTAGATGAGTTTCCTGTAGGCAGCATACAGTTGGATTTTCTTTTTTAATCCATTCTGCTACTCTGTGCCTTTTTATTGGTGAGTTTAATCCGTTTACATTTAGTGTAATTATTGATACTTGTGAGTTCCCTATTGCCATTTTATATCTTGCTTTCTGTTAGTTTTGTGTCTTGTTTGATCCTTCTCTTTCGTTTTTCTATCTTTTGTTTTTATTTGGTTGTATTCCATACATCTTTCCTCTGTTGCTATCTTTTTTATCTCATGTGCTTCTGTGGTGGTTTTTTCAATGGTGGTTACCTTTGAGTAATGAAAAGGGTCCCTACCCTGTTCATTGTAGTGAACTATTTTGTGAGTACTTTTGCACTCCATTGTCCTTTGCTACTATTAATCTCCATCTTCTCCCCCTCTTTCTTTTTGTTGTTGTCACAGTTTAAATTTGGTTTTATTGTGTTCTTCTTGGAGCTTTTACTTGTGGCTCTGTTTTTTTTTTTTTTTTGTTCTTTGTATCTGATTGGAGAACCCCCTTTAGTAATTCCTGGAGTGGGGGTTTTCTGATGATAAATTCCCTCATCTTTTCTGTATCTGTGAATGTTTTTATTTCTCCTTCATATTTGAAGGATAGCTTTGATGGGTATAGTATTCGTGGCTGAAAGTTCCTCTCTTTCAGGACTTTAAATATTGGGGTCCACTCTCTTCTAGCTTGTAAAGTTTCTGCTGAGAAATCTGATGATAATCTAATGGGCCTTCCTTTATATGTTGTATTCTTCTTTTCCCTGGCTGCCTTGAGAATTTTTTCTTTGCTGTTGGTTTGTGTCAATTTCATTATGATATGCCTTGGAGTAGGTTTGTTGGGGTTAAGAAAACTCGGAGTTCTGTTTGCTTCTTGAACTTGAGGCTTTAGTTCTTTCCACAGGCTTTGGAAGTTCTCATCTATTATTTGTTTGAGTATGTTCTCCATTCCATTTTCTCTCTCTTCTCCCTCTGTTATACCTATTATTCTTATGTTATTCTTTTTGATGGAGTCAGATAATTCTTGTAGGGCTATCTCATTTTTTTTTAATTTTTGAGTCTCTTTCTTCTTCTCTCTGCTGTGCCTCAAGTTGCTTGTCTTCTATTTCACTAATCCTCTCTTCTATCTGACCTGTTCTATTAGCTAAGCTTGTTACTTCGTTTTTCAGCTCGTGAATTGAGTTTTTCATCTCTGTTTGATTTGTTTTTATAGTTTCAATTTCCTTGGACAGCCTGACCTGTGGTGGCGCAGTGGATAAAGCGTCAACCTGGAAACACTGAGGTTGCCGGATCAAAACCCTGGCTTGCCTGGTCAAGGCACATATGGGAGTTGTAAGGCCAGGAGCCATGGCTGTCACTATCAATTTCCTTGGACATATATTCTTTGTGTTCATTGAGTTGTTTTCTGAGCTCCCTAAATTGTCTTTCTGTGTTTTCTTGTATATCTCGGAGGATTTTTAGGATTTCTATCTTGAATTCTCTGTCATTTAGCTCCAAGGTTTCCAATATATTAAATTTTTTTTCCATAGATTTTTCCTCATCTAGCTGTGTTACCTCTCTTTCTTTTGTATCCATGATATTCAATTTTCTCTTCCTTAATGGCATCTGAGGGTGGTTTTGTTGATAGTATTAATGAGATTTAATAAAGAATAAAAAGTTAAAAAAAATAAAAAATAAATAAATCGAAAATAGTTGTTTTTTTTAAAAAAAATTAATAATGAAATAAAGAAAAATAAAATAAAAAAAAATTTTTAAAAAGGAAATTATTCCCCCCCTCCTTTTTTCCTCTCCTCTCCTCTCCCCTCTTTCTTGAGAAAATCTTGTGGTGAACTGTGAATTATAACAAACAATGCCTGTGATGGAGGGCCTGAATTGGGGAAAAGTAATAAAGGGGCAAAAAAAAAAAAAAAAGAAAAGAAAAAAAAAGAAAAATGAGAAAAAGAAAAAAAAAAGAGCGTATGGACCCACAAAAAGCAAATAAGGAAAAAATTTGGGTCAAGAATAAAATGATTTGCTTTTAGGTGTTGGTTGTCTAAGAGTTATGATGAGAGGAATAAGAGGAAAACGGAAAAATGGGGAGACAAATTAAAAAATTACTATTGTATTTAGTGGAACAAGAACTAGATAAAATGGAGAGCCAGGGATGGGAGCACTGCTAGTGAGTTAAAAAGGTGAAGTAAAACCCCCCCAAAATGCCACAAACATAAGTTTGAGTCCCAGATAAGATAATTTGTTTGTTATTGAGGTTTGAATGAGAGGAGATGTAAAGGAGAAAGGGAGAAACTAATATAGAGGGAGAAAAGAAAGAGAGAGAGAGAAAAAAAGAGGGAACCACTAATAGAAGAAAAAAGAAAGGAGAGAGAGAGAGAGAGAGAGTTAAGGGTTTTGGAGTGCAACCCTCATAGAGAGAAAGGAAGAGAAGAGAAAAGATAATGGGAGATGTAACACTTATGGGTAGTGTAGTTCAAGGAGAGGAGAGAGTAAGACCAGCAGAGAGTTAATCGGCCAAATTGGAGGAAGAAAAAAAGTATCAAGAATGAAGATAAGAGAAACAAACGAACAAATATAATAAAATGGGATAGGTTATAAAGTCTGCAGATTATTCTTGATTTTGAGAGGTTATCTTCTTGCTTTTTCTTTTCTCTCCCTCTTCCTGGTCGGTGACTCTGTACCCCGGGTTCTGCCCCTTTGGCACGCTCAGGTAGAGGTTTGCAGTTGATAAGTCTCTATGGCAATGTCATGTATTGTGCTTTAGTCTCGTTGGCAGTCGAGGCTATTAGCATTTATAGGCTCCGACAGTGAGAGAGTCCGTGTTCCTGGAGCCTTTCTCCTAGTCTTTCCTTCCTCAATTAGTAGCCTGATAATCCAGCTATGGGGTTGCTGCTGCCTCTGCCTGGATAGTAAGAGGCTCAAAGAGCTGGCAACTCCCTACTCTATTTCCACTCAGCACAGGGATCTGGGTAAGGCTCAGTCAGTCAGAGCTGCTAGCATAATCAGGCGGGCTTTCCGCCCACTCAAAGACCTCTGGCTCTGTCTGCCACTCTGTCCGGTAACACAGGCGGGCGCCCACTTCCGGGGCGCTTGGAAGAAACTCTCACTCACTGGCTGTGCACGCAGACCAGGATATACGGCCAGCAGTCTCACACTCTGAGTGAAACCCCCAACCGCAGGGAAAAGTTGCAGCATTGGAATTGAGTCTCGCTCTGTCCCCATGTGCAGCTTTTGCAAGGTGCTGGGGCAGCCCGAGATTCCGCTTTGGCCCACACAAAGGCCTCTGACTCTGCCCCTCTGTGCGATAACACGGGCGCGCACTGCCGAGGCACTCGGAGGAATCTCGCATTCACTATCTGCGCGCGCAAACCCGGATATGAGGCCGGCCGCGTTTCCCTCTGAGTGAAACCCCCAGCAGCACGGAAAATTTCCACCATTGGAATTAGTTCTCACTCCCTCCCGTGCGCGGCTTTCCCAGGGCGCTGGGGCTGCCCAGAGACTCTACCCTCGGCCCACAGAAAGGCCTCTGACCCTGCCTCACCATGGGGCAACACGGGCACCCACTCTAGGGGCCTAGGAAGAAATCTCTCGCCCACTAACTGCGCACCAACCAGGAGACTGGGTAAAATGGCCGCCCCGCTTGTCTTTCTTTGTTTGGGTTTGGCGCGAGTGTTAGCTTGTATTGCCCGGGTTGCCACAGGATCAGTTTTTCCTCGGCTTGGATCTCCGTGCCACAGCCTGGTTCAGCCGTTTGTGCCGTGGCCTGAATCTATTCACCCCCTTTGCCCGCCTCAGTTTCTATATTCACAGTTACCAGAGAAAGCTGCCCTGTTTAGGTTAGTGAGGAAGGCGGAGCATTTCTTACTCCTTATTTCCTTCGAGGTTTGGTTATATATTTAGCCAATTTTTCACTCGACCATACCTTTGGGTGTATTGCGAAGCATCTGGAAGCTCCAAGTATAGGTTTTTCTGTTTCTGGTTGAAGATCTTGTTGAGTTTTGGGGGAGATTTATCGGAATCGCTTCCTACCCCGCCATTACTCTGACGTCCGATATATTATCTTTTTAACATATTGTTGTATTCAATTTGCTAGCATTTTGGTAAGGATTTTTTATTTTATATTCATCAGAGATATTGGGCAGTACTTTTTGGTTTTCTGTGGCCCTTGCCAGGCTTTGGTATTAGGATAATGTTGGCCTCATAAAGTAAGTTAGTAACTATTGCCGTTTATCAATTTTTTGGAAGAATTTGAAAAGGGTAGATATTAAACCATCTTTGAATGTTTGGTAGAATTTACTCATGAAGCCATCTGGTGCTGGACTTTAGTTTTTTGGGAAGATTTTGATAATTGCTTTCTTTTTCTTACTCTTGATCTATTTAGATTTCCTAATTCTGCGTGATTTAATACAGTAAGGCTACATTTTTCTACAAACTTCTTCATTTTTTCTAGGGTACTGAATCTGGCTGTATATAGTTCTTCATTGCATTCTTGTATGATCCTTTGTATTTCTGTGGTGTCCAGCATTTCTCTACATTCTTTTTTATTCTGATTTTATTTGAGTCTGTACTTTTTATTTCCTTACCAAGTTGAGTCAGAAGCTTGTCAATTTCATTACCCTTTTCAAAAAACCAGGTCTTTGTTGCAATAATTTTTTCTATTGTCTTTTTTCTCCATTTATTTTCTTTTTACATTAAATTTATTGGGGTGACATTATTAATAAGATTATGTAGTTCTCAAGTGCACATTTCTATGATATATTCTGGATTGTCTTATGTTTCTAAGGGGGTTGATTTGTTTAGCTACCAATCAACATGGCTAGACTCAAATTATGACTATTAATTATAAAAAGAATACTAAAATGTGGTTGGAGACAAATGTCAAGCTCTGTCATGCCTTCTATGGGAGGCAGCTCAGATCTCAAAAAGGCTGCTTTCAAATTGCTCCATACATGCGTGGTTTAGCCAGTGCCTTACTTAGAAGGGACTTTACACAGAATGTGGGATTCTCTTTCTGTGAATTTCTCCCTTTTGGCTACCCCCTCCCAATTCTCTAGCAACCTTAGTTAAACTTCCCTCAGTCCTTCTAGCCAGAAAGACAACACGATTTCTATCAGAGGTGGGTTTTTTGTTGGCTTTTCTTTTTGGGTTTTTTTTTTTATCACATACTGGGCCACAATTGTAGCTTCCTTCAGGAGAAAGCAATAAAAATGGAAAACCTACCCCATTTCGTCGCTTCCTTCAATTTTAGATTTCCCTACAAAATACAACCACTTTCATTTGTTCCCCAGAGAACAGGGGTAGTTGTTTTATTGTATTTAGCTCAGAGTTTGTTTTTATTACTTCATAAGGGTTAATTTGTTAAGAATGTATTTCTCCACACAAGAAGCAGTACTGTATAAATTTAAAATAAGTATTTATGGTTATATAAAAAAGGTTATCCAAAGTCATATAATTATTACATGATAGAATCTGTCTTTAAAAACAGTTCTTTTCTCCACTACACAGTGATTTTCAAACAATATTTACAAAGAGAAATGCACATCATTGATACTAAAATACATTTTGCAGCGAATTTTCATGATGTTTCTAGCCCGAGAGAATTTCTCAGATGCCTTTCAGGTGCTTCTGAGACAATGTCTACCCACGAGCACAGTATGGTGGTTTAACTACCTTTTAATTACTTTTAAGTATCCCATTCTATCCTGGAAGCTCACCTTTAAGACTTACAGATTCATAAATATTGCATTAGCTTACTTGGTGATGAATTGGACTCTAAGGGGTTAATTTATATTTACCAAGCTACTCGAGAAAATTTGATAAACCAGAGTCTATTTATTAACTTTCAATGAGCAATATCACAACTGAGAAAGCTTTAAACTCATGTCAGCTTATTCTCCACTCAGTAAATAAACACATATAGGAAAGCAAATCAAGATCAAAAGTCCCTGAGTGGATGAAGGCAGGCCATACTGAGTGAATGCTTTGGAGGAGACCAATAAATTCTGATAGCTGTGAGTTTCTGTTCTTTCTAGCCACTTCTAGCTGAAGTCATGAATTCCTTCTACCTGCCTTACACAATTCTCAAACTGGAAAGCAAAATTCAATAAAGCAGTTTTCAGTGCAGAGTTAGTCTTCCTTCCTGCTTTGGTTTTGACAGGTTTTAATCCAGGTATTTGTTGAATCTAAGACTTGCTTTAATTGACCTCCATTATATCTAGTGAGGCCCTCTTCCAGGGCTGCTCCCTAGGGTTTTTCCCCCCCTTCATCCAGACAGGGCCTAGATGAGACCTGTCTGCAAATGGGGCTCTCACTGCTGCCAATCACCCTCACCACTTGAGCTTACACAAGTTATGCTAAAGATCTACAGAATCAACTTTTCCCACTGTTGTCATCGTCGTCATCATCATCATCATCATCATCATCATCATCATCATCATCATTTTATTCTAGCAATTCCAGTAACGTGGCTTTTACTTACATGATCTAATGTTATCTTCCCAATAGCTCTGTGAAATAGGAAAGGCAGGTATAATCAACTTCACTTTATATATGAGATCTCTAAAGCTCAGAGAAATTACTCAGACATGTAACAGCTAGCTAGCAATGAAGCCAGAACTGAGATCCAGGTCTCTAATGTTCCACAGCCTCAAACACTTTTCCCTGCAAGAGTGTTTCATCAAAGAGGCCTATTATGAAGCAGATTCTTAAGCCCATGTTATTTTATCCGATAATTAGGGACTAAATCTTCAAAGCATCTTTAAAGGGCCTCCGAGGTCTTTCTTAAGAACAAGTAAAATGGCAAACACTGAATTACCCTGTATGCCCATCAGGGTTAGAAATCAGCGCCTCCTTTCCCACATACAGGGCTGGAAATATATTCTAAACATTCCTGTTGTTTCAGTTCTTTGAATTACATCATTTTTAAAAGCTCCTATTCCTTGATATGGGCCACTTTGGCTAGGGAATCATGACAGGCCACATGGTAATCTCAGAGATGTTTGGCTGCAGTCCCCACACACTTTTCTTTCTGGGATTTCACTTACAGAAACCTCCAACATTTGTGATTATTTTCAACTCTTCTTTTACATGAGTCACAGGTAACTCATACTGTCATATATCTTTTTGACCCAATGTGAAATTCATCTTCTCTACAAATGTCATATGTATTGCAGCCAACTAGTTTTCTATCATCCAAAGCTTAGTTTCCATATTAATACAGGGAAATTTCCACTGTCTCCCATGGCTCTAAAAAATGCAGGAGAGTTAGAACACCTGTCATAATTTTAAGGAGACTGCACATTAGCTGTTGAAAAATTTTGTTTAAAGTGCCCTTGAAGCTTGGCTCTTCCAACTTTATAGCTTCATCTTTCTTAATACACATATACTCATCTACTTGAAGGACTTATTATTTTTTTTGTTTATCCTTTTAGAAAGCCAAATGGGAGATAGAAGGAGGCCTATGAGAAAGGAAACCATTTAGACCTGCTTTATCTAGGGAGAACAGAGTCCTCCTGGTTCTGTAAAGTCTAGTCTACCTCACTGGGACTAATGTTCAAAAGTAAGATTTGGTCATCAAGTCTTCCTTTTCCTCACACTGTTTCTTCTGCATATATTTCCTTCTGAGACCTCATAGGCTGACTGAGGAAAAGATTTTAGGATCTTGTGATCATACTCTCTCACTCTTCTTTTTTCCTCTCTTCTCCCCTTTTCTTCCCCTCCCCACATTCCTTTCCCTCCTCTCTGTCTCCCTCCCTCTCTCTCTCTCTTCATTTTATTCTAATCACAACTGACATATTTAGACAATTCTGTCTTGAATATATGGTCCTGTCTTCCTGGGACTATCCCCAAGGATTATAACACACGATAAAATCACTCTCTCCCTTCCTACTCAGTGCCCTAACCTCAAAATCATTCTCCTTGCCTAACAATAAATCTCCCAGAACAAATACCTGCTCCTTACAGCTCAAGGAGGCAGCTAAATAAACTGAGATCCAAGCTAAGCTTCAGATTAATGGGAAATGTTCAACTGGTAGAGGAGCAAATTAGCAGAAATTCTGTATCACTTTTTAGATCACTGACCTTAGCTAAGTAGGTCACTTACTTTCTGTGGAATTTATTTTCCTTGCATGATAAAAGGGAAAAACTTCTAAGTAAGTAGTTTTCTGTCATCTACCATACTCTGGGCCCATCACATTCACTTTAACTGGGGAAGCTAGCTATTCCTTTATCTATAGTATAAGAATGCTCCAAGTAAGAAATCCTTGAACAAAGGATTTAACCATTGAAAACATTTTAATATACTTACTTAAAAATTTTTGACAGCCAGTCCAATCCCAATATGTTTTTGCCTGGCAGTAAAAAGTTTTTAATAACCATTGTAGAAAGATGAGGATATTTGTGTTGGTTTGCCCAAACAATAAATCTAACAGGTAGGGTTTCAGTCTGGGTGGCTCAGTCAAACAATACCATGAAACATCAGTGAAGGAGATATTTGAAGGCAAGTTCATGGTCATTAAAATATCATCCCAGTGAATGACCACCTCTGCCCTTGTAGCATTCACCCAATAGATACTGACTTCACCATAAGTTGTCTTGAAGAACAAAAAATCAACTGAGTAAATTTAAAGATTGAAATGGTTTTACTGAGCAATTCAGTTGGGCATTATCTTATTCCCAAGCAGTGTGTAGAGAGGAGTTTGAGAATTTTTACAGTATGGTAGGTTTTTTATCAGTAAAAACTAGATAGGGCAAGAAAGTTGTTAGCAAAAGAAAATAAAGGATTGTTTTCAGAAAGGTTACCTTCCCTTTGGGGAAGGCAGGATAGCATCACGCATATTGCCTCCGATTCCTTTTGGAGATAAAGAAGGTTCACATGACCACTTACTTCACTGGTACTTACCAGAAAAAAACCAGACTGACTGATTAAGAACAAAATTAATGAACAAGCAAAATCAAAACAGACTCAGATACAGAGAACAAACTGATTGTTGCCAGAGGGGAGGGTGGTTTTCGGACAAGGTGAAAAAGGTGAAGGGATTAAGAAGTACAAATTGGTAGTTATAAAATAGTCATGGGATGCAAAGTACAGCACAGAGAATATAGTCAATTATATTGCAATAACTATGCCAGGTGGTACTGGAAATATCTGGGAGAACACTTTGTAAAGCATATGATTGTCTATACTGTAATTTAAAAATAAACTTATTTGTTCATTTGTGGTTTCCAGTTTTATATACTCCAATAAATTTAATTAAAAATCAAAAATAAAAATAGCCTGACTGGTGGTGGTGCAGTAAACTGAATGTTGGCCAAGGATGCTGAGGGCTCTGGTTTGAAACCCTGAGGTTACCAGCTAGAGAACGAGCACCTCAGCTTGAGTACGGGGTTGCTGGCTTGAGCAGAGAATCATCAACATGATCCCAAGGTCACTAGCTTGATCCCAAGTTTGCTGGCTTGAGCAAAGGGTCACTGGCTCAGCTAGAGTCCCCCAGTTAGAGCACGTGTGAGAAGCAATGAATAAACAACTGAAGTGAAGCAACTACAAGTTGATGCTTCTTATCTCTCTTCTCCCTCTCTCTCCCTCCCTTCCTGTCTCTCTCTCTAAAAATAATAATAAAAGTTAGAAAAAAAATAAAAATAAAGCATTATGTAAAGAGACAGAGGAATTACAATCCTGAAGATTGAACCTGAAATTACCAGGTATTAAGTCTTCTTTTGATATCATGGATTTTAACACAAATGACTCCATTTGGGGACAGTGGTGTTCTATTTAACAAAATTTTGAGGCAGTAGTGCCATTCTGAACCACTTCTCCATAGTTCTCACAGATCTTGTTGTTCTCCTGTGTGATATTCATAAGTCATGATGGTTTTTTTTTTGTTTGTTTGTTTTGCAAGAGTCAGACAGACAGGAAAGGAGACAGATGATAAGCATCAAATCATAGTTGTGGCACTTTTAGTTGTTCATTGATTGCTTTCTCCTACATGTCTTGACCGGAGAGCTCCATCTGATTCAGTGACCCCTTGCTCAAGCCAGTAACCTTGGGCTTCAAGCGAATACAGGTCATGATATTTTTGCTTAATTCCTGTTATATGGGCCAGGGCTTCCAGTTCACAGCCTTGAATCAGTTATTCTCTTCACTTTTTTTCTGATGTTCCAGTCTCAGGGAGATCATTTGCTTAGTGGTTAATGGCTTTGAACACACATTTAAAGCTTTTGAGAAAATACAATACGCCAGGGAGGTTATTACAATACCTTTAAATGAGATTACTCCTAATGTTTGCAGTGCCCCTTGGAGCCATGTCCCCAAGACTCAAACCAATGAAAATTAAATAAGTTAGAGAAATACTCCATTAAGGGACTCACCTTTATAAACCATATGCCTTGCTTAGTGATTATATATAACTGAATTTCAACTTCCCCAGAAGTATTAATCAAAGTGCAGCAAATAGTCTTGGCCACAGTACAGGCACATTCTTGTTTAGCTAAAAGGTAATCAAAGCTTATCCTATTTTCAGGAGGAACTTTGGGGAGAGAGTCTAATGATTTTGTTGGGAAGCTATTGCTTTAACAATGGATTCTGCAATATATCAAGAGCTAAGGAAATGTTCCTGATTAGAGCTTCATTTGTATCTACTCCTAATTAGGTCCACAGGCTACTAGGCACCTACTAAAGGTAGTGAATACTGAATCATAAAGAGCCTTCTGGTAGGTCCTTTCTAACTCAGCAGTATAAGCTTAGGGGAGTTGGTCAATGATGTGCCTCAGGTTTTTTGTGAACAGTTAAGGACATAGTTAGACAACCTAACAAATATTGCCTGATTTTGTGCCAACCATCTAGGCATTTATGGCACAAGGAGAATGACAACCACTACAGGAAAAGATAAATTCTGTTGTACATAAGTCACTTATGCGAAGATGGCACTATTAATGAACAAACCTGAGTTTTTAATGAGAAAACTCTTGTCTGAAAGTTTACCCTCCCTTAGCAATGACATGAGATGTATGAATAATGATTTTACCTTTCCAGGCCCATGCCAGAGTAAAAAAATGAAGAAAACAACAAAATATTTTATGTTTAGTTAAAGTATGAAGTCTTGTTCTGGTGTCTTGAGTTGCAGCAGTCTACATTGATACCTGCTGCTTCTCCTCATCATCAGTTTGACTGATAGGTCTCCATAACCTGTTCAGGCCCAGATTTCAGGTGGAGACTTCTTAGCTGTGAGATGTGTATCCAAGGTTCAATGCCATTTAGTGTGGCAGCTATGTAGGTGCTTACGAGTGCATAGTAAAGTCCCTTCCAATGGGGCTTTCTCTGATGAGGCTCCCAGAATACTTAGTAACAAGCTCTAGGTTGGAATCAACAGGATCCCTTGAATTGGAATCTGGAAAAGCTTTTTTAACTTGTTCATGACAGGCATGAATATAAGACATTACAGACTTACAGTAGTTTTTCATACTAGCATGAGACAATAGGGATCCATATGAGCCTGTATACTAATAGACATTGGTCTACTGGTGAGTATCTTATGTGGCGTGATTTTATGTTTCTCAAAAGGTGTACTAAAAACAGTCAGCAAGACAAAAGGCAATACCTTAGGTCAATGAATTCAGCAAGTTTAGAAACAGTTTCTTTGCCACTGTGATGGCTACAGCTTTGTGGACAAAGAATGATTCAACCTATCCTGAAAACATACCTACAATAACAAAAACATATTAATAAATCATAGTAAGTGGCAGATGAATAAAATTCAGCTGCATGTGTTCAAAAGTTTCAGAGAGAGGATGTCTGATGACTCTGAGGACAAAAATAGTTGTTCTAGATTTATGGACTTGGCAGGTCCGACATTGCTGATGGACTGGTGTCACAAATTATAGAAGTCTCCTTACCAAAGCCTTGTCATAATTTGAGTCATTTTAAATGCATTGTGGTGGATAAAGAAGTGCAAAAAACAAAAAATAAGGTTTGCCAGGAAGCCATAAAAACCAAGTGGCCCCAAGGTTCTTTTTTCTCCACATCCTCGCCAACATTGGCAGTTTATTGATTAACTGATGATTGCCATTCTGACAGGTGTGAGATGGTATTTCATTCAGGTTTTGATTTGCATTTATTTGATAATTAGAGATGTTAAATAATTTTCTGTGTCTAATGACCACTTGTGTGTCTTCTTTGGAGAAGTATTTAGTCAAGTCTTCTATACACTTTTTAATAGGGTTGTTTGTTTTTCTGGTGTTGAATTTTTGAGTTCTTTATGAATTTTGGATATTAGCTCCTATTGGAAGTGATATTGGTGGATTATCTTCTTCCAATCAGTAGGTTGTCTTTCCACTTTGTTAATGGTTTCCCTTGCTATGCAAAAACTCTTTAGTTTGATATAGTTCCATATGTTGGTGAGAAGGGAGATTGATGCAACTACAATGGATAACAGTGTGGAGCTTCCTCAAAAAATTAAAAACAAAGCTTCTTTATAACCCAGCAATTCCACCTCTGTGACTATATCCAAAAAAAAAAACAAAATACGAATTTGAACGAATATATGTCCCCCACGTTCATACAGCATTATTTACAATAGCAATGATACGGAGGTAGACCAAGTGTTCAGCAATAGATGAGTATATAAAAAGAACTGTGGCACAGCTTTGATGTCAGCATTGGTGACCAGGAAACTGGCTGTATGAAGACTGAGCTCTTCTGCAGAGGTTGTACCTAAGACAAGTGAGAACTTTAGGCAGTTCCACACTAGAGAATTCAGAAAGGATCAGGTTCGTATAAGATACAGGGTCATAAAGGATTTCATGATTTAAGGTGGAGTTTTTGTGAACAGAGATAGTACTGGGGTTGTCAGTGTTTTCAGGGGGTCATTTGTAGGTGAAACATTGAAACTTAGACACTTAGCTCCAGGCCTGCTTTTCATGGCAAAGAGTGGTCCCAATAAAAATGGATGCCAGTTCTTCATCTCCTGCTCTAAGTGTGATTGGCTAGATGGGAAGCACGTAATATTTGGAAAAATCATTGATGGACTTCTAGATATGAGAAAGATGAAAATGTTCCCACAGGCCCCAATAATGAGCCCAAGTTGCCTGTGATGGTCACACAGTGTGAGAGGTATAGTTCAGAGCAAGACTGAATCAGAATTTTCCTTTTTCTTTCAAGTAAAACCACCTCAACAGCACAGAGAAACAAAACCTACAGAGAATCCACAACACTGGTTTACCCTGGCAGGGAAATGTTCTTCCCTGCTAAACTTCTCCTGGAAATTCTTAAGAAAGAACCAATGGTTTGAGTTTCTCTTGCCCTCTACTTTTATTGAAAAAGTTAAGTAATAAGGGAAAAAAAGTGAAGCAGGTACCTATGTCCCAAGCTGGAAAACTGGCCCATGATTAATGAAGACCAGATGTGAAGGCACTGATGGCCACAAGATTGCTAGTCAAGCTGATCAAGCATGGCATCATTGCTAATGCCAGCATACACTTCTCTCTTTTCAAAGACTGACCTGATTTGGTCTTTCCTTCATTAGAACAAAATCTGTGGAGTATCACTCAAGAATAGACCCTGCCTGGATTTCACACTCTGTAAATTCTGCCGCAATTTGAGCTTCATGATGAACACATTCTTGATGTGCATATTGCTGAGGGAAGTGGGGGAGGAGAGAGATGGTTTTATGGCCAAGTGGCTCTTAAGCAATGGTGGGACAGCCTCCATGTGGCTTAGTCAATGACATCAGACAATGCCCTTGGAGTATTCATGGTAGAGTTTTTTTTTTCCTTTTTCTCACTGTGTCTCTAAATCATAAATAAAGACCTTTGGTTTCACACACACACACACACACACACACACACACACACACACAAAGTAAAACAACCTCATTAAACAAAAACTGACAATATTCTGTAAGATGTTTGTAGCATATAGTTTACTATTTCTTTTTCTTATTGATTTGAATAATTATACATTCTGAGTCTTAGTTCTTTATACATTGTGACTATTTTCTCCAGAATGTATTTTTTAAAAACTTTTTAAAATGAAAAACTGTGGCACAGTTACACAATGGAATACTACTCAGCCATTAAAAGGAATAAAATTGTACCTTTTGCAAGAGCATGGACTTACAAGGTATTATGTTAAGTAAAATAAGTCAGACAAAGAAAGACAAATACTATATGATTTCACTTATATGTAGAATCTTAAGAACAAAATAGAGAAACAAAATAGAAACAGACTCACAGACACAGAGAACAGACTGGTATTCACCAGAAGAAGTTGGGGTACTGGGTGAAGAAGGTGGAGGGATTAAGTGCACATTGGTATTTACAGAATAGTCACAGGATGTAAAGTACAGCACAGAAAATATAGTCAATAACATTGTAATAACTATGTGTAGGGCCAGGCAGTTAATTGAAATATTGAGGGACCACTCTATCAAGTACATGATTGTCTAACAGCTATGCTGTACATCTGGAACTAATACAGAATATTTTATATAAGCTGTAATCTAAAAAATAATTTTTAAAAGGTGGACATCTTGGGATTCTCATAGCCCTGACTATACATTTAATTTACAGACATTGTTCACCTACATTATTTTATTTGATTCAGGATCAGACTGCTGCCACGTTACTAGGACATCAGGATGGCAAAAGTCTAGCAAACGGGGTAATTTGGGGTAGAAGCAGAATGGATTTCATCCACATATGCCACAATCTTTATAGATTTTTTGCTGCTGCCTTTACATGAAAGTTAGCTCAAGCATTACTCTGATCCCCAGGTTCAGTCTTCTTAGTTTGAACGTCAATTTTAATGACAGTAGTTTCAGATCATTTGCTTCTTGCTAGTTTTGATTTGGGGTCCCAGAGAATATGAGAAAATTGTTTTGTTTCCATAACAGTACAAAATCATGGGTGACCCCAAAGGCATACCAGGTATTAGTATAAATATTTACAGTTTGTCCTCCTGACAACTGGAATGTTTGGGGAAGGACATGGAGCTCTACTTGTTGGACTGATTCAGCATTTGGGACATTTCCCTTTTTGAGTAATTCATACTGAGTAGCAGTAGCATGGCTAAATTGAATTTTTTTTCTTTTCTAATTCTATAGCATGACCCATCAACAAACAAGATTAGATCAATATTAGTTGGGGGGTGGTGTTTAATAAATTAGGACCCAGTGTCACAAAATGAGATGTTATTACCTCAAGTCATAGCGTTTGCCTTTATCGAGTAAAGGCAGTAACATAGTAGAATTAAGGAAATAGCAACATTTAAGACATCAATAAAATGATGAAAGCAGATGGATCTCATAAGAAGTTAGTCTTCTTGCACAGAAATGTTGAGTCAATTCAGAGTTAAGATTTTAGGCAGCGTGGAGAGTTTGCAAATAAACATCATTTTCCAGGATTAAACCTGCTGAGGCTTACCCTAACTTTGTAGCTACAGCTAGAGCCTGAAAACAGCTAAGATAGGCATGAGAAACTCAATGAAGTTGTGTATCTGCTATAATAGGCAACAGGTCTGTATTTATCACACTGTTCTTGGATGAGCGTTCCCAGAGCTTGATTATCCCTTTCATGAGCAGTTAAAGTAAAGTAAAAGGTTTTGAATAGTTAGGCAGCCCGAAGGCTGGAGAGTTTTTCAGTGTTTTGTTTTACTCTTATAAAATCCTGCTCATGTTTATTTTTCCAAGGAAGAAGTCCACAAACCCTATTTTTAATAAGTTTATACAGTAAGGAAGCTAATAGAGAAAAATTAGGAATCTATTATATATGCTAGAACAACCAGCCAAGCCTAGAAATCCATGAAGCTGTCACTTTACTGTAGCAAGTCTAAGAAACTACTGGATTAGTTTAATTCTTTTTGGAGATAGCTCAGTTCCTTCAGTACTCAGATCATGTCCAAGGTAATGACAGTGTCTAAAGATAAATATGATTTTTCTATCGAGACTTTATGTTCTTTTTCAAATAACTACTGCAACAAAGAAATGGAATCTTTTATGGATGTTGTTTGGGTAACTGAGCACTTCCAGAGGTCATCCACATATTATTAAAGAGGCGAATTTCCTGGCAACTGAGGGGTGCTCAAATCTTGGTGAAGTACTTGAGAGAAATAAGAAGCCTCAGTGAAGCCATGAGGCATAACTGTGCATATATGTTGTCAATTGTTTCAAATACATGCAAATAGATATTGACTGTCGTAGTTTACGGGAATAGTGAACAAGGTTGAACAAAGGACTCCCACAGTAAACCATTTTGAGTCTGACGGAACATGTAACAAAAGGGTGCTCAGGTTTGGAATGACTGGAAAATGAAGAGTAACTTGCAGTAATAGTTCTCAAATCCTGGACAAATTGCTATTCCCATCCATTAGGTTTCTGGGCCTGTCAGAGCAGCATGTTGTAGAGGCTAGTACAGAAAATATTTTAGCCTCTTGGAAACTAGGTCCCCTACTATTCTTGTGTGGGCTTCTATAGTCTCAGGTTTTAAGGGTTATTGTGGTAATTTGGAGAGAAGTTTAGTTATAACTATCTGAATCTTCCAGTGTCAGTGTAAGAAGTAGCTCACAGATTTTTGAGCAACTTAATTAATTTTGAGGACCTTTGTTGCAATCCTTCCTCTTCTATGTCAAGGGTAAATTGTAAGATCAGGTTCAGTTTGGTCAGGAAATTCTAAGGTGTAGTCTCCTTTTCATTTAGAAAGAAACTCTCCACCTAATAGATGGACTGGGGTTGTATCACAATAGCAAAAAAAGGATGTTTTTCAGGAAAAGATGCCAGTGTCATTTGTCCTGATTGAAAGAAAAATTCTCTCTGAACTTTATTAGATACCATCACTATGGAAACCTTTTTACTCCAAGAGGTCTGTTGCCCTATGAAAGTGGGTTTTGAAGTACAAAATGTAGTTTAAGTATCAACTAGAATTTGACAAGTTTTTACATTAATTTTCATTTTAGTTTCCCATGGGCTGTTTAAAGGAATTAACTGTTAATAGTTTACTACAGAACCTGTCAGATCTTTGTAAACTGTGAAAGGGGCCCATATGGAGGCCCTATTTTGGAGGTAAATATGAGGGCATTCAAGTTGATATTGAAGAATTTGCATAGGGCCCTGGAAAAAAATCTTTTTCAGGCCCTGATAGGCTGGTTCAGTAGATTGAGCATTGGCCCAGTGTACTGGATATCCCAGGTTTGACCCCCTGTCAGGACACACAGGAGAAGTGACCATCTGCTTCTCTTTACTTCCCTCTCACTCTTCTTTCCCTTCCCCCTACCTCAGCCAGTGGCTTGGTTGGATTTAACGTCATCCCCAGGTACTAACGATAGCTTGGTTGATTTGAGCACTGGCACCAGACAGGGGTTGCCAGGTGGATCCCAGTCAGGGCAAATGCAGGAGTCTGGCTCTCTATCACCCCTCTTACCATTTAAAAATAATCTTTTTCAGTATGCTTGTTGATTACAAACAAGACACTGATTTCTGGACCAATGACTAAATAATAAATCTCAAGGTGGTACAGTGTGAGAGGATAAGTTCTTACTTTGGGTCTTTAGACTTGAAGGTTCTGTAGCTGTAAAGCTAATAACATGACAAATTTTGTTTCTGATCTTGCTCTACGAGCCCTTCAAAATGCTCAGCAATAGCCATGAGTTCAGTCAGGTCTGTGACTTCCCATCCTATTTTATGCCTTTTTAAAATCCACTTATCTCAGGGGATTATTAATTTACAAAGAGGGCATCTAGAACAAATTTGGGGGCCCTATTAGTCACAGGGAACTAGATTGCCATAGCAAAGGGCTTCCAAGTAGCCTTCAATGTCTGCCACAGTTTCATTTCTCCTGTGTTTGCATGCTTAATGGACCAGTAAGTACAAGGAAGACAGACTCTAGGGAATGATTTGTAAGAGTTTAGGTGCTATTTTGCACACTCTTTCTAAAGATCACAAATATCATTTTCAGGGTTTTGCCACTTTGCTTCTTTCATCCATTTTTGTGCTTTACCAGGTCCACCAACATGTGAATAAGCTCATAAATATCTGACAGCCTAGGGTTATTAGCCCTGACAATAACTCCATATTCTTCAAAAATGTTAGGGTTCCTCCCTGGGTTTACGGAATTTTTTAACTATTGCCATTAATTCAGTCTTTTCTTTTAAGTGAAAGAAAAAAAGAGAGAAAGAGATACAGACAGAAAGAAAGAGAGAGAGAGACAGAGGAAGGGAGAGAGATAAGCATCAACTTGTACTTGCATCACTTTAGTTGTTCACTAATTGTTTCTCATATGTGCCTTGACTGGGGACTCAACAACAAACAAGCAGACAATCCAATTAAAAAGGAGAAGACCTGGGCCCTGGCCGGTTGGCTCAGCGGTAGAGCGCCGGTGTGGCGTGTGGGGGACCCGGGTTCAATTCCCGGCCAGGGCACATAGGAGAAGCGCCCATTTGCCTCTCCACTCCACCCCCCCCTCCTTCTTCTCCGTCTCTCTCTTCCCCTCCCGCAGCCAAGGCTCCATTGGAGCAAAGATGGCCCAGGCGCTGGGGATGGCTCCTTGGCCTCTGCCCCAGGCGCTAGAGTGGCTCTGGTTGCGGCAGAGCGACGCCCCGGAGGGGCAGAGCGTTGCCCCTGGTGGGCATGCCGGGTGGATCCCGGTCGGGCGCATGCGGGAGTCTGTCTGACTGTCTCTCCCTGTTTCCAGCTTCAGAAAAATACAAAAAATAATAATAATAAATAAATAAAAAAGAGAAGACCTGAACAGACACGTCTCCCAAGAAGACATACAAATATCCAACAGACATATGATATATGCTCATCTTTACTAACTGTTAGGGACATGTAAATAAAAACTACAATGAGATACCATCTCACATCTGTCCAAGAGGCTGTGGAGAAAAAGGATCCTTCAGTCACTGCTGTGAGAATGTAAACTGGTACAACCATTATGGAAGAAAGTATGGTGCTTCCTCACACATACACACAAAAGAAGAGAACTACCATATGATCCAGGAATCCCTCTACTGGGTATCTACCCCCAAAACTAAAAACATTGGTTTGCAAAAACACATGCACCCCCATGTTCATTGCAGCATTATTCACAATGGCCAAGACATGGAAACAACCAAAGTGTCCTTTGATAGAGGATTGGATAAAGAAGATGTGGTACATATATACAATGGAACATTACTCAGCCATAAGAAATGATGACATAGTGTCATTTACAACAAAAAGAATGGAATTTGAGAACATTGTACTGAGTGAAATAACTAAATCAGAAAAAGCTAAGAACTGTATGATTTCACACATAGGTGGGATACAAAACAGACTTATGGATGTAGACAAAAGGGGGAAGGGAATGTGGGGGAGGAGGAAGAAGATGTGGGGGAATAGGGAGAGGGAAGTGGGTTGAGGAATGGTGTAAAGAGGGACCAATATAAGCTGATGAAAAATTATTTGACTTTGGATGATGGGTATACAACACAATCAACAGTTCAAATGCTATAGGAATGTTTACCTGAGACTTATGTACTCTTGTTGATCAATGTCACACCATTAAATTTAACTTTTAAAATAAAAATTTTAAAATAAATTAAAAAAAATAAGTTGCTTCCAATACCATTGCTGCCAGCAAACTTTAAAGAAACAAAAATTTTACTGGGTAAATTTGAAGATCTAATTGGCTTTATTGCGTGATTCATGAACGGAGAAGCACCCCATCTAGCAGGTAAAGAGAAGCCTGAAGAGCTATACAATATGAAAGACTTTGTAGGAAAAAAAAACTGGTTGGGATAAGGAAGTCATTAGAAAAAGAAAAATAAGGATTATTTCAGGCAAGGTTACTTTCCATTAAGGGAAGTGTGGGGTGTTACCATGCAGATTGCCTCAGCTTCTTTGGGCGAAGGAAAGGGTCCGTGTGTCAAATTACTTCATTGATGCTGACCATAATGTTCCAAACTTGCTAACTAAGATTATATTCCTGAAGGTTGAAACTGAAATGAGGCCAGGTACTAAGTCTAGGTTTGACTTCATGAGTTTTAGCACAAGTGACTTCATTTGGGACTTGTGATTTTTCTCTTTAACACTTGTCTGTTTAACCCTGCCCCATGCTGGATAAATATTTATGAGTTTCTGCTATATATGAGGCTGACAGGAGGGGGAGAGAGGTGGTATTACAAAATTCATAGATTGACTAATGATTCTTATGACAATACATTAATGTATCACATCCTTACTTTACAGGTAAGACAACTACGGCTCAGAGAAATAAAGAAGTTTGCTTTAAATTACAAATAATCCTTCATCAGTTATTCAACACAGAGACTCACACAACTGGTAAGTGTTCAATCTGAGAAAAAACCTATTTCTTCCATGCTCAGCAATCTCATTTCATTAGTTAATAAGTCCTCTGGTTTCCACTGGCCTAGAATTCAGGGTGAGCCAGAAGTACTCTAGTTCTACAACAGTACTATAGTTCTGTTTTGTGTGAATACACGAAACAGAGCTTATCCTTGTATTATTTATTACCTACTATATTATTTTGCAGATGAAAAACTGTAAACCACCTGACCTGTGGTGATGCAGTGGATAAAGCGTCGACCTGGAAATGCTGAGGTTGCCGGTTCAAAACCCTGGGCTTGCCTGGTCAAGGCACATATGGGAGTTGATGCTTCCAGCTCCTCCCCCCTTCTCTCTGTCTCTCTCTCCTCTCTCTCCCTCTCTGTCCCTCTCTGTCCCTCTCTCTCTCCTCTCTAAAAATGAATAAATAAAATTAAAAAATTTAAAAAATCATTGTTAAAAAAAAGAAAAATTGTAAACCTAGTTTTCCCCCACCCTTTATATCTAATCTGTCCCTTTCTCTTCACTGCCATAGCCACCACCTTAATTACAGACTCCTAATTTATATTCTGGGGTATTGCAATTACTTACTGAAAAGGCCACACAAGAGCTCCTTGCTTTATATCTCTTGCCTCTCCAATCCATTTTTGTCCTAGTATTCTATATATAACCCCTTTGCTTTCCTGTTTTAATGTCTTCAAAACTCCCAGTGTCTTTAATGGCCCAGTTGCTTAAGCCAAAGCCTTGGGATCATCCTTGCTTCTTTTTTCTTTCCTTTAATCCCCTTATCTACCAGTAAATTCTGTCTTCAGGACCTCTAACACATATCTTAACTGTGTACTTCCCAACACACAGTTTCACCACAGTTATAATCACCACCTGTAGCTGACCTACAGCTGATTAAACCAAGGTGATCACCTAACAAAAGTAAGACAATCCATGCATAAGTCAGCTAATGATGAGGCATTAAGCATGTAACTGGCATCAAAAGATAATATATGCCAACTAAGTCCTCTAACATAAATTTGAGTTAGGAAGTCTCAAGAAAAGAAAGAAGCCACAGGAACTAAAACTGAAAGGGCATAATGTAAAGAAATTACAAGAACCATAAAGGGACATGACAAGTCATGTGCCAAGTTAGGAGAGAGTAAAGCATCTGGACAGAAAAAGATAATGGTAAAAATAAATAAATAAATAAATAGAAAGTAATGGAACAGACACAGGGCCATATTCATTGCAGCATACAGTAGAATCTAGTACTTCTATCTAGAATGAGCAGAAAATCTGGATAAAACAAAATTATCATTGACTACAATATAGAAATTCTGAGGCAGCCTGACCAGGCAGTGGTATGGTGGATAGAGCGTCGGACTGGGACACAAAGGACATGGGCTTGAAACCCTAAGGTCACCAGCTTGAGCGTGAGGTCACTGGCATGATCCCATGGTTGCTGGCTTGAGCCCAAGGTCACTGACTTGAAGCCCCAGGTCGCTGGTTTGAGCCCAATGTTGCTGGCTCGAGCAAGGGGTCACTCACTCTACTGTAGCCCCTGGTCAAGGCACATATGAGAAAACAATTAATGAACAACTAAGGTGCCACAAAAAAGAACTGATGCTTTTCATCTCTCTGCTTTCCTGCCTGTCTGTCCCTATTTGTCTCTCTGTCTCTCTGCCTCTGTCCCTCTCACTTAAAAAATTAAATACTGAGGCAAAAAGAGTTAAAGAGGTAATAATACAGAGATGAAATTACTTTGGAGACATAAGCAAAATTCCATAGTACTTTTATCTTAGTAGTATTTGCTTATCCTAGGCATGGGTAGTAACCTGGGAATCCAGTATTTTTATTAGCATGTGGCTGCTTCTAGGTGAAAAAGGAACCAGCAAAACTTTTGGTGGAGACTTAGAAGACCTCAATACATAGCCTTTATCCACAATGTGATTGATAGATACTAGAGATACCTGGGATAAGAGGTAAAATCTTTTGAGGAAAGATATTAAAATGTAGAGCTGTGTTTTATGGCACTGTTGCAAGTCAAAAATTAGAGTTCAGGATCCACTAGAAGACTGTCTGTATGAAATTAGCCAGACACAGAGTTGAAAGCCCTTTAAATGCTGCATTAAAACAGATAATGATTGGCTCTGGCCAGCTGGCTCAGTGTTAGAGCATCGGCCTGGTGTGCAGGAGTCCCAGGTTCGATTCCTGGCCAGGGCACACAGGAGAAGTGCCCATCTGCTTCTCCACCCCTCTCCCTCTCCTTCCTCTCTGTCTCTCTCTTCCCCTCTCACAGCCAAGGCTCCATTGCAGCAAAGTTTGCCCTGGCTCTGAGGATGGCTCTGTGGCCTCTGCCTCAGGTGCTAGAATGACTCTGGTCGCGGCAGAGCAACGCCCCAGATGGGCAGAGCATCGCCCCCTGGTGGGCATGCCAGGTGGATCCCGGTCAAGTGCATTTGGGAGTCTGTCTGACTGCCTCCCCGTTTCCAACTTCAGAAAAAAAACAAAAAACAGATAATGATTAAGCCCTACAAAGAGTGTAAACCAGAAGCAATTTAGCACATTCCTTGATTGGCTTAGTGTCAGTAAAGGTTGAGGCCTTTCTACAGAAAGATAATCTCAACCTGACCTTCAAAAAATTTGTGCACCATACCTGACATTCAATAAAAACAAATCATGTTGAGCTAAATACAGGATTGTATAATCAAATGTGAGTGAAAAACAAACATTAAAAATGTGTTTGTTCTTTCAAATCAGTGTTGTTGTTTTTTTGTTTTGGGGGGATATATTCCCAGAATTGGAATCACTAGGTCATAACACAATTCATTTCAGACCATTTACAATAGCCAAGATTTGGAAGCAGCCCAAATGCCCATAAGTAGATGAATGGATTAAAAACGTGCAGTAAGTATACATAATGGAATATTACTTAGCCATAAAAAGGAAATCTTACCTTTCACAACAGCCTGGATGGACCTAGAGGTTATGATGCTAAGTGAAATAAGCCAGGCAGAGAAAGACAAATACCATCTGATTTCACTTACATGTGGTATTTAATGAACAAAATAAACAAACAATATCAAAACAGACTCACAGGCACAAAGAACAGGATTGAGAGTTGTCAAAGGAAGGGTGGTTGAGGGGCTTGGTGAAACACGTGAAAAGAATAAGCAAAAGAAAAAAAATCTCATAGATGCAGACAACAGTATGGTGATTACTTATAATACCTAAATTTACGAATGAATTTAAGGGGTTAACTGAGTGTCCCTTGTACATAATATGACAGCTGAATATCCACATGTAAAAGAATACCTCACTAGAGACATTTATTTTGCTCTTGATTCTCTTAAGATTTTCTTTTTGTATTTTGCTTTCAGCATTTTTACAGTGGTCTGTCTATTTGTGGGTATCTTTTATTTATCCTATTTAGTATTACTGAGCTTCCTGGATGCAATACCAGTGGCCGAGGCCAGGCAGGTCCACATTGTATTTGGGCAGACAGTAGAGAAACTGCAGAGTCAGAAAGCGTTGAGGCATACCCGTTTAATAGATTCTCCCAATGGCAGATGAGCAAACAGGCAGAGGAAAACTGCTTTCCAGGCAAATGAGCAGCAGAATGGCCCCTCACATTGGTGAGCAGGCAATCCGCAATCCACCCTGATGGAAAGCCTTACATAGACTATCCACACGTGGTGCTGCCACGTGCTCATGCACTAATCAGGGAAGTACAAGTGAGCAAGCTTAACACAGCTGTTTTCCCAACATTGCATATTTAGGAAATTTCAGTAAGATTTACAGAAGACTTCTCAACCAAAACAATTTAAGACCAAAAGGCAGTGCGACGACATATTCAAAGTGTTAAAAGGGGAAAAAACTGTCAGTTAAGAATCTTAAGGCAGCAAAGCTACTCTTTCAAAACTGAAGGTTTACACCCTGGCCGATTGGCTCAGCAATAGAGTGTCGGCTCGGTGTATGGAAGTCCCGGGTTCGATCCCTGACCAGGGCACACAGGAGAAGCGCCCATCTGCTTCTCCACCCCTCCCCCTCTCCTTTCTCTCTGTCCCTCTCTTCCCCTCCTGCAGCCAAGGCTCCATGGGAGCAAAGTTGGCCCAGGTGCTGAGGATGGCTCCATGGCCTTCATCTCAGGCACTAGAGTGGCTCTGGTTTCAGCAGAGCAACGCCCCAGATGGGCCAAGCATCGCCCCCTGGTGGGAAAGCTGGGTGGATCCCGGTCAGGTGCATGTGGGAGTCTGTCTGCTGCCACCCCCCACTTGCTTCTCACTTCATAAAAATACAAAAAAACAAAAAAACAAAAAAAAACCCTGAAAGTATAATAAAATAATGCCCTGATTTTTTAAAAAAAACAAATTTGTTGCTAACAACCTGTCTTTCAAGAAATACTAAAGGAAGTTATTCAGGTTGAAAGCTAGTGATTCCAAATGGTAATCCAAATCAACACAATAAAATGAAGAACAGTGGTAAACTATGTAACTATAAAATATAAAATAAATACATATTATTTCCTCTGTTTCCCTTGACTAATTTAAGAAACAATTGTATAAAATTATTCAATATATATAAAGTATTGTTTGGGTCTAACATATAGAAATGTAATTTCTATATTGCAGCAAAAAAAAGTCAGGTGTGGAAAAAGTATATTTGGCTAACTAAATGAATATATATGTCAACTCAAACACAAAAGAACCAAGGAAAAGAACCAAGAATAATAAATAAGAAGGGTACTATAAAAATGCTAAACTATATACTTGTTCTCCTTTCTCTTGTTCTCCTTTCAATTTCTTTGAAACACATAAAATTATATAAAATGTTAATTATAACAATATTAAGTTTGCAACTCAAAAATATGTTACAATACGACAAAGAGGAAGAAAGTAGAACTATAAAAGAATACCATAGGTTACTAATTAAAAAATATTAAAACATGTAATAAAATATCATTAAAGTAATTAAAATGCTACATTAGATAGTATTTATATAATTCAAAAGAAAGCACTGAAGAACAAATAGAGAAACAAAAAAGACATGGAACAGACAGAATCAAAAAGTTAAATGATAGATACAAATCCAGCTATATTAATAATAATATTGAATGTGAATGAATTAAATAATCCAATAAAAAACTGATTATCAGAATGGATTAAGAAAAGGTCCACCTACATGCTGTCTATCAAAGACATAGTACAGATTTAAAGATCAAATATACCAAAGGTAAGAGAATGGAAAAGATATATAACAAAATAGCAACTACAATAAAATTGGAATGACTAAACTATTATTAGAGAAAATAGCCTTTAAAGCAAAAGTGTTACTAGATGTAAAGGGGGACATTTTATAGTGATGAAAGGGTTAATCCATCAAGAATACATAAGAATTATAAATATTTATGCATTTAACAATAGAATACCAAAACACATAAAGAAAAAACTGATAGAAATGATATGAAAAATAGAAAATTCAACAATAATAGTTGGAGATTTCAATACTTCACTTTCATAGTGGGTAGAACAACTAGCAGAAGATCAACAAAGAAATGGAATACTTGAGTAACATTATAAACCAACCAGACCTAACAGATATCTATAGAACACTCCATCCAACAACAATACATTACATACTCTTCACAAGTGCATATGAAATAGTCTCTATAATAGGCCGTAAGCTAGACCTCACAAAACATACCTCAAAAAATTTCAAATAATTAAAATAATACAAACTATGTGCTTCAACCACAATGATATGAAATTAAAAATCAATGAAAGAAAGATATATAGGAAATCAGAAATATGTAGAAATTAAACAGTACCCTTCTGATTTCAAGATGTCTGCAGAGTAAGTGAATACTTCACTCACCTGCTCCCAACCCCAAACTGGATTTACAGTTAAATTATAGTACAACCAACCTAAACAACCAATTGAAGTATAGTAGAACTGCGATATTATAACCAAGAATTTGAAGAAGAAGCCACATAGAGATTGGTAAGAATGGTGGAAATGAGGAAAGGCCCCATGTCCAGATGTGATGGTTTCTGCAGCAGGACTCCCTCCCCAGAGGAGCTGGGCTCTCAAGCCCAAGCAGGGATCCCTGTCCCAGAGTAGCAATGGTAGAAAGAAAAGACCACAAAGCAATTTGGTGGTGAAAACCAAAGGAGATTGAGTTGGCCTGGATTACCTAGATGTTACCTACACAGAGGTGAGCTTTCCCAGTGTTATAGTACCAGCACAGGAAGTGAACTCTCCCAGCCGCCTACTGCTCCAGCTGGCCACTCTGCCATGCTAGGTCCTACAGAGCAGTTTGCAAGCTTCAACCAGCAGAGAATTTTGAAACTCTCTCTCTCTCTCTCTCTCTCCCTCAGGAGGCTTGTGGAGAGATAGAAACAGTGACTGAGCTGGAAGGTTTTAGGGTAAAAACTGTTTCTCCCATGTTGAGGCACAGCCAGTGCCTTTCCCCTACCCACTTGGTGGGACACTTGGCTGTATTCATCACCTGCAGAGAGACAGAAGAACTGATCAGAACCAGGTGTGATTTTGGAAGGGGAGTCGCTGTGTTTTGCAGCACTGGGAAAAGAAAGAGGTGGATGATGGCCACTAGAATTACTTTGCTGAGTCATTCTCCATTGCATGGTCATGATCTTTCTTGGATGGAGCACTCCCCTCCTAAGGGCATCAGCCTGAGAAAAACCAGTTGTCTTCCTCTCTGAATTCCCTCTCACTCTACCCTAATCTGCAGAGATTAGGCTTTGCTGAAGAGTCAGTGACCTGAGCCAGAGAGTAGATGTCTGGACAGAGTCAGCGGGTGACAGTGATTCAGTTTTTCGGTGGTAAGGTGGGGAGATATACCTCCACACACACACTTTCCTGTAAATCTGACTGATGTTTTCCCATCATAGGAAATCAGTAAAACCACCCTCCTGGTTGCAAAGACACAGTTTGAAACTGAAGACTCCAGTGGGAACTGCTTCCACTCCCTTCCCTAAAGCTTAACTGGCACTTCCTCCTCAGGGGAAAGACACTAACCCCATCCTCCCAACACTACCAGAAGCTCTTTTAACCTATCAAGCTTAACAGGCAACTAGTAGGTGGAAGCAGCTAGAGGCAGATCTTAAAGGTGCCTGTGGTCTTTGCTGATCTGCCACAGACCCAGTGCTAACAAAAGCCAATCTCAGTATGCAGCTCAGTCCTTTCTGCCTGCACCTAAACCCAGCAGAGGCAGCCACAGTAGATTACTTGAACAGGTTGCAGAGGACCAGTCACAGACAGTGTCGTATATTGGCCTGCACCAGGTTCCCTCACAGAGGTCCAGAACCATTATACCCAGTGGAAAGATTTAGACAACACCAGAGCAGGATTCAGTTAGCTTCATAAAGAGCATATCCAAAGGGAGCTCTCATCAGGCACCAAACCCAGCTGAGATGAATTCTGCTGCCGTGGTCAGCACCTGCACTACAGCTCACACACAGTTGAGGAAGAGCGTAACAGTCAGCCAGCCTGAGGCTCAAACTGATGCCTAGTAGGCCAGTAGCAATCAAATCTCAATACCCAGGAGGATCCACATAACCAACACAAGGAACATTCCTGGAGCACCCAGCTCAGGTGATAAAGGGGACTGCAACACTGGACTGAATAGAACACCTACTATTGATACATAATGCCACCTCATGAAGACTGGGAATCATAGACCATTAATCTAATATGTAGAAACAAACATAAAAAGGCAACAAAAATGGGAAGAAAAAGAAACAGACCCCAAATTACAGAACAAGAGAAAAAGAAATAATATAAAGGGCAGTAAGCAATTTATGAGATATAAAATTCAAAGTAATAGTTATATAGTTATATGAATGCTCAAAATATAAAGTGAAAACTTCAACAAGAGATAGCAGGCATGAAAAAGAAACTGCAGCATTTGGATAGAGTGGATAGAGTGTCAGACTGGGATGTGGAGGACCCAGGTTCAAGACCCCGAGGTCACCAGCTTGAGTCCAGGCTCATCTGGTTTGAGCAAAGCTCACCAGCTTGGACTCAAAGTCTCTGGCTTGAGTAAGGGGTTACTTGGTCTGCTGTAGCCCCACACAGCATTTGGCAGTGACAAGAGCTGAGGTTTCTATCTGCAAGAAACCACAAAAAGAAACCAGTCAAAAATAAAGAATACAATATCTGACATCAAGAATATACTGGGAGAAATAAATAGCAGGTTGGATGAAGCAGAAGATTGAATCAGAGATTTGGAATACAAGGTAGAAAATAACACCCAATCAGAGCAGAAAAAGAATTATAAAGAATGAGGAAAGTTCTGCTTGACCAGGTGGTGGCGCAGTGGATGGAGCATCAGACTGGGGCACGGAGGACCCAGGTTCGAAACTCCAAGGTTGCCATTTTGAGCACGGACTCATCTGGTTTGAGTAGGCTCACCAGCTTAATTCCAAGGTCGCTGGCTTGAGCAAGGGGTCACTTGGTCTGCTGTAGCCCCCTGGTCAAGGCACATATGAGAAAGCAATCAATGAACAATTAAGGAGCCACAACGAAGAATTGATGCTTCTCATCTCTCTCCCTTCCTGTCTGTTTGTCCCTGTCTGTCCCTATCTCTGTCCCTCTCTCTGTCACAAAACAAGAAAGAAAGAAAATGAAAGCCTTAAATGACATATTAGATCAGCTGGATTTAATTGATATATTCAGAGCATTTCACCTCAAAGCAGCAGAATATACATTCTTTTCAAATGTAAATAGAACATTCTCAAGGATAGACCACATGTTAGGACACGAAACAAACTTCATTAAATTTAAAAAGATTAAAATCTTATCAAGCATCTTCTCTAACCATAATGATTTAAAACTATAAATCAATCACAAGGAAAAAAAAACAAAAAACACACAAAGACATGCAGGATAAACATGTTACTAAACAATGAATGGGTTAAAAATGAGATAAAGGAACAAATCAAAAGATACCTTGAAACAACTGAAAATGAGAACATAGATCCTGGGTCATCTAACCTGAGATGTGGAAGGAGGGATCACATTCTTTGTCAATCACTTTAAAGATATCAGTTGTTCACATACCATTTGTTCATTCATTAATTCATTCATACCCATAAAAACATATTGAGCATATTTTATATTGACTATAAGTTATATGCAAAGGAAATATTTTAAGCTCTGAGAATCAAGGTGCAAATATATGGTCTCCATCATCAAAGAACCCAAACATGGTGGGTAAGCAGGCATATTAAATGATTCGAGGGATTCCAAGATGGAGATGGAATAGGCAGACATTCCATCTGCCATCTCCCAGGACCAAATTGGAATTCCAACTAAATTTAAGAGCAATCATCTTGAAAAACCAACTTCAGACTAAATAAAGAGGAGACTATAACCAAGGTGTCACAGAATCCACATCAAGACTGGTAGGAAGGACGGAGATATGGAAAGGGCTGCCACTCCTGGGAGTGATGGCACTAAGGGTCTGAAGAAACTGTCACTGGGGAGGGTTGCCCTGAGAAGGGAGAGTCCTCAGCCCCAGGCTCAACACCCCAGCCTAGAGCCTCAGAACCTAGAAGAGGCACCCACACAGCATTTGGCAGTGACAAGAGCTGAGGTTTCTGTGTGCAAGAAAGAAACAGAGCTCTCAGAAAAGTAGGCTCTGTCTTAAAGAGCCTGTGCAGAAAATCTCGTTTACAGCCACTTATCCAGGGCTCCAATGGAGGGAGGGTTGAGAGGACTAGGGTTGTGTGAAGAGAGTGTGAAGTCAGTGGCCCAGGGAGAGACATGGTGGGGGATGGTCACCGTCGCTGGAACCCCTGTGCTGAGTCATTCTCCAATACTGCAGCCACCATCTTTCTTGGGTGGAGGGTCCCCTCCCAGTGGCATTAGCCTGGGAAAGTGACTGCCCTGCCCTGTGGAGACTGGGCTGTTCTAAGAAGTCAGCCAGGAAGCAGGGGATGCGTCAGTGACTCAGTTTTCTGGGCACTGAGGCCAGAGCTCCCCCTATCCACTGAGACTTCCCCCCTCCAGAAAGGTTGCTGAGGGCTAGTCATGGGTAGTGTCTCCACTGATCTGTGCTGGATTCACTCCAAGAAGGCCCAGTGACAGCACATCTAGTGGGCAACTGCAGAGAGCATAGGAGCAGGACCTAGTGACCCTTGCAGGTGGCATGTCACAAGAGCTCCTTGAACACTGGGCCCAGCTGAGGTGAGTTCCACCTTCTGTGGTCAGCACCTGCAGAGCTAGCATGAATTGGACAAGATGAAGCTTCACAGTCGGCCAGCCCAGGTCCTGGATATCTTGCCCCACTGGCCTAGGTTCCACAGGGGAAAGGGAGAGAGGCATGGAGCACAGACATTCAAGGTGTGAGTTCCTTGGAGCATTTAAAAGGCTTACCCACTTTCTGGGAGGGAGGTCACAATCAGCCCTAGGATGAACTCTCTCAGTCTTCCTTTCTAGGATCTGGGGTTCCCCAGCTGGAAGAACTTCTGCAGAAAGGACTATCAGCCTGACCCAATCTGAACCAGCTGCTTACCTCGCTGTGGAGAAATAAAATTAGAGTATCCAGCAGTATCTGAGGTATTAGGCTCTGGAGTAGGGGCCATTTTTCCCATACTGAGCTCCTGACCAAGAAACCCCTGATATAGGGGTCTTTCTCCCCACTAACGTTGTATTCCCAACCTCAGCTGCCCTAACCCAATAAGTTCATATCCTGTAGAGGAGTTGGTTGGGTGAGGTTAGTCTGGGCCCACACTACAGTCTTTCTTCAGAAAATTCTGTGGGAAGACCAGGCAGGTGCAAGTGGAGGAGGAGCAGCTGAAAAGTGGAGCCAAATGTTAAGGAACTTGGGCCCTTTTATGGACCTACTGTCAACTCTAAGCAAGAGGAAGCTAATCCTTATACACAGGTTGGCCCCTCCCACACTACCCAGGCACAGAAAATGCAAACACAAACAGCGAACATAACTGTAACTCCACAAAGGCAGGCTACAGTGGGTTACAAACAACAGCCAAATAACCAAAGCCCACCAAAGAGGACCCAGAACCAACACAAGCAGTAGTGGATGGCAGACCACACCAATGCTTGTTTCAGCTAACTACACAAGCAGCACACTCAAAGGAGGATTATAGCAAACACCAGACATCGTGTAGAATAAATATGCCCCATAGGACAGAACCTGCAGTGCATCTAATACATGTGAAAAAATGTTCAACATCACTAATCATCAGATAAATGCAAATTAAAACCACAATGAGGCAGCAAGATAGCGATGGAGTAGGCAGACATTCAAATTCCACCTCCCAGAACCAAAGTGGATCTTTAACCAAGGAACACCGAGGACTGGTAGGAAAAGCAGAAACGTGGAGGGCTGTCCAGCTACCAGGTGTAAACGGCAGCCCAGAGAGACTTGTGAGTTTAGCAGAGAGTGGAGGGTCCTGAGCCCCAGAAACAAAGCCCCAGCCTACAGCCCCAGGGCCTAGAAGAGGCTTACAGACAGTATTTAGCTGTAAAACAAGTCAGGATACTATTTGTGAGAAAGAGACAGATTTCTCAGACCCAGGATTCTTCTTAAAGGGACCGAACAGAAAACCTCTCTCACAAGCACTCACCTGGGACTCCAGGGAACAAGAGAGAGAGGAGAGGACCAGAGCAGCGGGAAGAGAGTGTAATTTAGGAGACTCAGGGAGAAATACTTTGAGGGACAGCCACCCTAATCCCTGGGTGGAGTCACTCCCCAAATCTGAAGCAAATATTTCCCCTGGAAACAGCAATACCAGCAAACGGAAACAGGACACCAGCCAAACAAGCTCTCCCTTGGCACTCAGAGCAGAGTCACTTAGAAGGAGGGAGCTTTCAGGACTACAGTATGGAGTGTTAGGGTCTGAGCTGCAGCGCCCCCACCCACATGGCTGAGGGCTAGCTGGAGGGCAGGCTGCAGCAGAACAGCAGGACATGGAAGCGTGGTTCCTTCAGCAAGGGCAGAAGCTCATCAGTCATGCCTGAGGCCCCGTGTGAGCTCAGTCTAGCCCTGCAGGGGTGGAGGAGATGCACGAAAGTGGTCAGGCCCAGCTACGGGCCCACCTGCAATTCCACCTGAGGGCGAAGGGCAGGAGCCCCAGAAGGGGTGGAGAAACGCCACTGAGCAAAGTCACATGGGCATGCAGGCGCGCAGCCTTGCCCTTCCTGCGGAACCAAGGTTTGCCACCCGACGCACTACCCGGCTCCTCCCACAGAAGTGGGGAGAAAGCCCAGAACAGGCGGAGCCCCGCAACTGAGCAGAAGCACGCAGCCCCACCCGACCCACGGAACAGAGGCTTGCAGCCCACCCACAAGCGGGCTCCTTCTGCAGGGGTGGGACAAAAGCCCAGAAACAAGCAGAGACCTGCAGCTGAGCAAAGGTGCTCACCTCTGCCTGTGTGCCCAGGCTTGCAGCCCAGGCACAGGGCATAACCCCATCCATGAGGGCAGGGCGAAGGCCAAGGCCAGGAGGCTTGTAAACCTGGGAATGTGATCACAGCCCCTCCCGTGGAGGAGAGGTGAAACCACAGCGACAGCCCCAGAGGGCTGGCACTGGCGCCCATACCCAAATGCCCTAGGCGTTAGTGGAAGAAGAGAAGGTGGTGGGCCTGCAGACAGACCACACCTAGGGAACACAGAGGCCACACCCATTGGACTCCAATGGCCAAAACCTTCTTATACACAGACAAAATGGGAAGGCAGAGAAATGCAACACAAATGAATCAAGTGAAATCCCCAAAAAAGGACCTGAATGAGTCAGATATAACCAAATTACCAGATGCAGAGTTAAAAATAACAATTGCTAGGATGCTCAAAGATCTTAGAACAACAGTAGATGGTCATTATGAACACCTAAAAAAAAGACATAGCAAATATAAAAAAGGACATTGAAATAATAAAAAGAATCAGTCAGAATTGACAAATACAATATCCAAAATGAAGAACACAGTGGAAGGAATTAAAAGCAGGATGGATGAAGCTGAGGATCGAATCAGCAAGTTAGAGGACAAGATAAATAAAGGCACAGAAGCAGAGCAGAAAAAAGAAAAGAGACTAAAAAAGTCTGAAAGTCTGAGGAAACTCTAAGAGAGCTCTGTGACAACATGAAGAGAAATAACATCTGCATCATAGGGGTTCTTGGAGAAGAAGAAAAAGAACAAGGGATAGAGACTTTGTTTAATCATATCATAGCTGAAAATTTCCCTAAATTAATGCAGGAAAACATCTCACAAGATCAAGAAGCACAGAGAACTCCATTAAAGAGAAACCCAAAGAAATCTACACCAAGACACATCATAATTAAAATACTAAAGCTAAGTGATAAAAAGAAAATATAAAAAGCTGCTAGAGAAAAAAAGGCTATCACCTACAAAGGAGCCCCCACAAGGAAGACATCTGACTTTTCAACAGAAATACTTGAGGCCATAAGGGAATGGCAAAAAGTAGTCAAAGTAATGCAGAACAAGAGCCTACAACCAAGACTATTTTATCCAGCAAGGCTATCATTTAAAATTGAAGGAGAAATAAAAAGCTTCACAGACAAAAAAAAAAACTCAAGGAATTCATTACAACCAAACCAATACTGCAAGAAATGCTAAGGGGCCTGCTGTAAACAGATCAAAGGGGAAAAAGAATATAGCAAAAGAGGAATATAGCTTTAAAAAATAAAATGGCAATAAACAACTACATATCAATAATAACCTTAAATGTAAATGGATTAAATGATCCAATCAAAAGACATAGGGTAGCTGCGTGGATAAGAAAACAGGACCCATACATATGCTGTCTACAAGAGACACACCTTAAAGCAAAAGAAGCACATAGCCTGAAGACAAAAGGATGGAAAAAATATTTCATGCAAATGGAAATGAAAAAAAAAAAAAAGCTGGGGTAGCAATACTTATATCAGACAAAATGGACTTTAAAACAAAGACTATAGTTAGAGATGAAGAAAGTCACTACATAATGATAAAAGGAGCAATCCAACAGAAAGATATAACCATTATAAATATCTACGCACCTAATATAGGAGCACATAGATATATAAGGCAGGCTTTGATGGATATAAAGGGTGAGATCAACAGCAATACTATAATAGTAGGGGATTTCAATACCCCACTAACATCACTAGATAGATCCTCAAGAAAGAAAATTAACAAGGAAACAGCAGACTTAAAGGACACAGTAGATCAACTGGATTTAATAGATATCTTCAGAACCTTTCACCTTAAAGCAGCAGAATATACATTCTTTTCAAGTGCTCATAGTACATTCTCTAGAATAGACCACTTATTAGGGCACAAAAGTGGTCTCAACAAATTTAAGAAGATTGAAATCATATCAAGCATTTTCTCTAATCACAATGGCATGAAACTAGAAATCAACCACAACAGAGAAACTAAAAAATACTCAAAAACTTAGAAACTAAGCCCTGGCTGGTTGGCTCAGTGGTAGAGCATCGGCCTAGCTTGCGGAGGACCCGGGTTTGATTCCCGGCCAGGGCACACAGGAGAAGCGCCCATTTGCTTCTCCACCCCTCCACCGCGCCTTCCTCTCTGTCTCTCTCTTCCCCTCCCGCAGCCAAGGCTCCATTGCAGCAAAGATGGCCTGGGCGCTGGGGATGGCTCCTTGGCCTC
The DNA here is from genome assembly GCF_036850995.1 of Saccopteryx leptura. NCBI lineage: Eukaryota > Metazoa > Chordata > Mammalia > Chiroptera > Emballonuridae > Saccopteryx > Saccopteryx leptura. The sequence goes on along the minus strand of NC_089516.1, from coordinate 68,633,549 downwards.
TGCCCCAGGTGCTAGAGTGGCTCTGGTCGCAACATGGCGACGCCCAGGATGGGCAGAGCATCGCCCCCTGGTGGGCAGAGCCTCGCCCCATGGTGGGCGTGCCGGGTGGATCCCGGTCAGGCGCATGCGGGAGTCTGTCTGACTGTCTCTCCCTGTTTCCAGCTTAAGAAAATATATATATAAAAAAAAACAAACTTAGAAACTAAATAGCATGTTATTAAATAAGGAATGAGTTAACAATGGAATCAAAGAAGAAATAAAAATACTTCTAGAAACAAATGATAATGAGTATACATGAACTCAAAATTTATGGGACACAGCAAAAGCAGTACTGAAAAGAAAGTTCATAGCACTACAGGAACACTTTAAGAAGCTAGAAAATGCTTAAATAAACAACTTGACCATGCAACTAAAAGAACTAGAAAAATAATAGCAAGTAAAGCCCAGAGGTATTAGAAGGAAGGAAATAATAAAAATCAGAGTGGAAATAAATGACATAGAGGCTAAAGAAACAATACAGAGGATCAATGAAACCAGGAGCTGGTTCTTTAAAAAGGTAAACAAGATCAATGAACCTTTAAGCAGACTCACCAAGAAAAAAAGAGAGAGGACTCAAATAAATAAAATTAGAAGTGAGAGTGGAGAAATAACAACTGACACAACAGAAATATAAAATATTGTAAGAAAATACTATGAAGAACTATATGCCAAAAAGTTAGACAACCTAGATAAAATGGACAAATTCCTTGAAACATATAATGTTCCAAAAATTAATCTGGAAGAATCAGAAAACCTATACAAACTGATTACAACCAATGAGATTGAAACAGTTATCAAAAAGCTCCCAACAAAGAAAAGTCCTGGACCCTGATGGCTTTACAAGTGAATTCTACCAAATATTCAAAGAAGAACTAACTCCTATCCTTCTCAAGCTATTACAAAAAATTCAAGAGGAAGGAACACTTCCAAGCTCCTTTTATGAGGCAAGCATAATTCTGATTCCAAAACCAGGCAAAGACAACACACAAAAAAGAAAATTATAGGCCAATATCCCTGATGAATTTAGATTCTAAAATCCTCAACAAAATATTAGCAAACCAGATCCAGCAATATATGACAAAAATCATACATCATGATCAAGTAGAATTTATTCAGGGGAGGCAAGGCTGGTACATTATTTGCAAATCAATCAATGTGATTCACCACATAAAAAAAGAAAGGGGAAAAACAACATGATAATTTCAATAGATGAAGAAAAAGCATTTGATAAAATCCAGCACCCATTCATGATCAAAACTCTCAGCAAAGTGGGAATACAGGGAACATACCTCAACATGATAAAGGCCATCTATGACAAACTCACAGCCAACATCAAGGAGCGAAAATTAAAAGCAATCCCCTTAAGATCAGGAACAAGGCAGGGGTGCCCCCTATCACCACTCTTATTCAACATAGTTCTGGAAGTCCTAGCCATAGCAAGCAGACAAGAAGAAGAAATAAAAGGCATCCAAATAGGAAAAGAAGAAGTAAAACTATCATTATTTGCAGATGATATAATATTGTATATAGAAAACCCTAAAGTCACAGTAAAAAAACTACTGGACCTGATAAATGAATTCAGCAAGGTGGCAGGATATAAAATTAATACTCAGAAATCAGAGGCATTTTTATATACCAACAATGAACTGTCAGAAAGAGAAATTAAGGAAACAATCCCCTTCACTATTTCAACCAAAAAAATAAAGTACCTAAGAGTAAATTTAACCAAGAAGATTAAAGACTTGTACTCGGAAAATTATAAAACATTGATAAAAGAAATCAAGGAAGATACAGACAAGTGGAAGCATATACCGTGCTCATGGTTAGGAAGAATAAACATCATTAAAATGACTATATTACTTAAAGCAATTTATAAATCCAATGCAATACCAATTAAAATACCAATGTCATACTTCAAAGATATAGAACACAGATTCCAAAAATTTATATGGAACCAAAAAAGAACACAAATAGCCTCAGCAATCTTGAAAAAGAAGAATAAAGTAGAAGGTATCACATTTCCCGATATCAAGTTATACTACAAGGCCATTGTACTCAAAACAGCCTGGTACTGGCATAAAAAATGGCATATAGATCAATGGAACAGAACAGAGAACCCAGAAATAAACGCACAGCTTTATGGACAACTGATATTTGACAAAGGAGGTAAGAGCATACAATAGAGTAAAGACAGCCTCTTTAACAAATGGTGTTGGGAAAATTGGACATCTACCTGCAAAAAAATGAAACTAGACCACCAACTTACACCATTCACAAAAATAAACTCAAAATAGATAAAAGACTTAAATGTAAGCCGTGAAACCATAGAATCTTAGAAGAAAACATAGGCAGTAAGCTCTTCAAAATCTATCGCAGCAATAAATTTGCTGATTTATCTCCACTGGCAAGTGAAATAAAAGACAGGATAAACAAATGGGACTATATCAAACTAAAAAAGCTTTTGCACAGCTAAAGACAATAAAAACAGAATAAAAAGACAAACTACACAATGGGAGAACATATTCGACAATATGTCTGATAAGGGGTTAATAACCAAAATTTATAAAGAACTTGTAAAACTCAATACCAGGAAGACAAACAATCCAATCAAAAAATGGGCAAAAGAAATGAATAGACACTTCTCCAAAGAGGACATACAGAGGGCCAACAGGCATATGAAAAAATGCTCAACATCACTAATCATTAGCGAAATGCAAATTACAACCACAATGAGATATCACCTCACACCAGTCAGAATGGCGCTCATCAACAAAATAACACACAATAAGTGCTGGCGAGGATGTGGAGGAAAGGGAACTCTCCTCTACTGCTAGTGGAATGCAGACTGGTGCAGTGAAAAACAGTATGCAGATTCCTCAAAAAATTAAAAATCAAACTGCCTTTTGACCCAGCTATCCCACTTTTAGGAATATGCCCCAAGAACACCATAGCACTGTTTCAAAAGGAGAAATGCACTCCCATGTTTATGGCAGCATTGTTCACAATAGCAAAGATCTGGAAACAGCCCAAATGTCCTTCAGTGGACCAGTGGATTAAAAAGCTTTGGTACATATATACTATGGAATACTACTCAGCCATAAGAAAGGATGACATCGGATCATTTACAACAATATGGATGGACCTTGATAACATTATACTGAGTGAAATAAGTAAATCAGAAAAAACTAAGAACTATATGATTCCATATGGATAGAAGGTGATGGAAGACAATTTGACTTTGGGTGATGGGTATGCAACATAATAAAATGTCAAAATAACCTGGAGATGTTTCCTCTGAACATATGCACCCTGTTTTATCAAGGTCACCCCATTAAAATTAATTTTAAAAACCCCACAATGAGATTCCACCTCACACTTGTCAGAATGGCGCTCATTAACAAAACAACACACAGTAAGTGCTGACAAAGGTGTGGAGAAAAGACAACCCTCCTGCACTGCTGGTGGGAATGTAGATTTGTGCAGCCACTGTGGAAAACATTATGGAGTTTCCTCAAAAAAATTAAAAATGGAATTGCCACCTGACCAGGCGGTGACGCAGTGGATAGAGCATCAGACTGGGATGCCGAGGACCCAGGTTCGAGACCCCAAGGTTGCCAGCTTGAGCACGGGCTCATCTGGTTTCAGCAAAGCTCACCAGCTTGGACCCAAGGTCACTGGCTCGAGCAGGGGGTTACTCGGTCTGCTGAAGGCCCGCAGTCAAGGCACATATGAGAAAGCAATCAATGAACAACTAAGGTGTCGCAATGCGCAATGAAAAACTAATGATTGATGCTTCTCATCTCTCCATTCCTGTCTGTCTGTCCCTGTCTATCCCTCTCTCTGACTCTCTCTCTCTCTCTCTGTCTCTGTAAAAAAAAAAAAAAAAAAACAAAAACAAAACAAAACAAAAAATAAAACCTGCCATTTGACCCAGCTATCCCACTTTTAGGAATGTATCCTAAGAATACCAAATCACTGATTCAAAAATAGATATGCACACCCATTTTTATTGCAGCATTGTTTACAATAACCAAGATCTGGAAACAGCTCAAGTATCCGTTAGTGGATGAGTGGATAAAAAAGTCGTGGTATATATAAACAATGGAATAATACACAGCCATGAAAAAGAAAGAAATCTTACCTTTTGTCATGGCATGGATGGACCTGGAGATTATTATGCTAAGTGAAATAAGCCAAACAAAGAAAGACAAATATCATATGATCTCACTTATATGTGGAATCTAATGAACAAAGTGAACTGAGGAATGGAATAGAGGCAGAGGTGGGGTCACAGGGAGCAGAGGGACAGCTGTCAGAGGGAAGGGGGATGAGGGGAGAGGATCAGAGAAGGTGAAAGGATTAGTGAAAGTATACATACATAACACAGAGATACAAACAACAGGATAGCAATAGCCAGAGGGAAAAGGGGGTGGAGCTGGGGAAAGGGGGTAAAGGGATGATATGAAGCAGAAAGAGACTTTACATGAGGCATGGGGGCAGGATGCGGTATGTAGAAGATGTTATATTGAATGGGACACTTGAAACCATGTCAACACAATAAATTAAAATTTTTAAACAATAACAAAAAAAATTAAATTCTGGTAAAAACTATAAAAGTAAGAAATTGTGAATTGTCTGTTAGACCAGTATCCTTTATATTGATATTCATAAACCAATTCAATCACTTTGTTAATTGAGTTATATTTGCTGATAGCACTATTATTTTTACTATTTCACAAGAAATTTTTACTAATTTTCTCATATATCCTTAGTTCCTTTATAATATAAAACAAAGCATAAATAAACCTATGTTCCTAATCCTCAAAACACAAAACATAAATGTAGCCAGACCTGTGGTGGTGCAGTAGATAAACATTATCCTGGAATGTTGAGGTCACCGGTTTGAAACCCCAGGCTTGCCTGGTCAAGGCACATATGAGAGTTGATGCTTCCTGCTCCTACCCCACTTTTCTCCCAAGTGAATAAAAAAAAGTCCTAAGAGAGATAAATTTAATATGATAGATATTCTTTAAATATACCAACTAATTAGTATTGTTTCAAAGCTATACTTTCCAGGCGTCCCCAAACTACGGCCCGCGGGCCGCAATGCGGCCCCCTGAGGCCATTTATCCAGCCCCCACTGCACTTCTGGAAGGGGCACCTCTTTCATTGGTGGTCAGTGAGAGGACCACTGTATTTGGCAGCCCCCCAATGGTCTGAGGGACAGTGAACTGGCCCCCTGTGTAAAAAGTTTGGAGACCCCTGCAAGCTTTACATTATTACCTATTGGTATGTTTTTGTATCTTTGTATGGCTACATGTATATAAAACAAAGGTATATTCATAGAGTCTTTACTACATTTTGTTAAATAATGTATCCAAGAGGAAAATTAGAATTTGGGTTTTTTTCCTGTAAGATGCCCAAATTAGTATGAGGGGTTCCTTTTTATCACCAAATTAGACTGTTAACTCTAAGTGCTCTTAGCATAGCTAAATCATTTTGTTAGTAAGTCCCTTGGACAGCCTTAGCCTAATTTGATTTGCTCATTTTAAAAAATGCTATCACAGACATAAATTAGCTCTTAAAATATAAAACCACACCTAGAAATGAAATCGTCTCAGATAACAAAAATAATTTTCTTTCCTTGGGCCTGCCAGCTGGAGGAAAGTAAAAACAAATATTGACATTGATAGTGGATGTGCTCTGGGGTTACTCCACCAATTTGGAATGCTTTAGAAATGAAGAAGTTCTTATCATTAATAAAAAAAAAAAACCTAAGGGAAAAAAGAGTGACTAATTGAAGTACTTTTACATGCTTTGCTGTTACCTAAGGACATAGGTATAATAAAAATCACTCAAAATACAAAGACCTAGAATCTCAGAGCTGTCCTCCCGAGGACCGCCATGCCAAATAAGCAGCATTAACCAAGTTGTTTGTTCCTGTAATCCCACAGAAAAGAAAGACCTCGGAGAAATTCAAAGAGGCTACTTATTAATGGTCAGAGACAAGTCCCTGATTCAGATAGAACAAAATGGGAAGAGTTAGGATGTTCATTGCATGAAGATAATATTTGGTACTCTCAGAATAGCCAAATGAAAGCACTAAATAATTTAAAATGGAATTTAGTAAAAATGCTTCATGCCATTACCTACAATAGGAGATGTAAAGTGGCAACAATATTAAGTGTTAGCTTTAGTCGGGCAGTGTTATAGATTGTTAAAGGTGTTCCAAAATTTGTCCTCCTGCCAACAACTCAATCTTGAAAACAACTGGAAAGGTAGAGCACAACAGAAACCAAAGCCTCAAAAGCTCTTTAAATACTTTGAAATGGACTTATACAAATGCATTCTGCAATACACTATAAATATGTCCTATTTATTTTGTTTATTCTCAGGGTAGGTTAAAGCTTTTCCTTACTGGAGAGTTCTGACCCTGTAACCTGCTCTCCAAAAAAAAAATAATAATAATAATTAAACCTGCTTGATTTTCTTTTTTTGACCTGCAGAATTTCAATGATCTCTCTAATAACAGAGATATTTTTGTGACAGAGACAGAGAGTCAATGAGAGGGACAGACAAACAGAAACGGAGAGAGATGAGAAACATCAATTTTTCATTGCAGCACCTTAGTTGTTCATTGATTGCTTTCTTATATACTGTATGTGCCTTGACAGCGGGGGAGGGGGAGCAGAGGGAGGGGGCTACAGTAGAGCAAGTGACCCTTGCTCAAGTCAGCAACCTTGGGTTCAAGCCAGTGACCTTGGGCTTCAAGCCAGCGACCATAGGATCATGTCTATGATCCCACGCTCACACCAGCGACTAGCACTCAAGCTGATGAGCCCTTGCTCAAGCCAGATGAGCCTGTGCTCAAGCTGGCGACCTTGAGGTTTCAACCTGGGTCCTCGAGTCCCAGTCTAACACTTGATCCACTGCACCACAGCCTAGTCAGGCCAGAGATATTTCTTTTAATAATACTCTTTTAAGGAACTCTGTAGATTTTTACCTTTTACCCAGAAATGTCACTGGGTCCACAGTCCTGAGGAAAAAAAAAAAAGAGGACTAATGAAATTCTAAAGTTAAAATTAAAAGCAGTCTCAGAAACCCTTGAACTCTCATGTCCTAAAGTATTACCATTTAGAAGATCAACTCCCTCTGGGATCTGCAGGCTATCTCTTTATAAAATAATAATAGGCCACCACATGCACTTGATAGTATAAGCAAATATGATTAATTAATTGAGTTCGTACTCGTGTGATTTTCTATCTTTATCATCAAGTACAAGCTCCATTTCCAAAACATCCAACTAAAAAGCCACTACAGGATCTGCAACTTTGACACCAGAAAAAATAACTGCCCTTGCCTTTATGTAAAGAACCCTATCAGATATTGTTAACTGATATAGCAATATAATTCTAAGGTTAAATACTTATACTCATGTTCTCTAGCTCAAAATATCGACATTCTTCCTCTTGATTACTAAATATCTATTCTATCTAGAAATCATAAACAGTATTTGTAGAAAAACCCTGGAGTCCACTGTCTTCAGAGAAGGACAGCTTCTAAGACAGTGGGGAAATATTAGTTTTTTGATTCTTCAGTACTCTTTCCTGTCCCTTTACTCTACTCCTAACCTGGCCTATTATTGCACTTTGATATCCTCTAAAACACTAAGATGATCTCCCTTATCTTCATCCCATATTTCTGACCTTTATGGTCTCCTATCATTGAAAAAGGAAAAAAACCTCTCTTAGGCATTTTACACAGACAATAGCTCCCACTCTAAATCTCACAGGCTGCTGGCCTTGCCTCCCCTGACCTGACTCTCCTGAAAAAAATTTAATAGCTGGTCCTTTAAGTCTTTCAAAAGACAACTTCCTTTTTTACGAGCACTGCCCATACTTAAGCTTCCCTCAGATAATTAATCCCAAACTTCAGTCTTATAAAAATTAAATGTTGACCTCATGTAAACAAAATGCTGAGGTCATTACAATCCTGTCAACAAGGCCTAGTCAATCAGAAGTAGGCTCACATATTGGGGGCTATTCTGGCTATGCTAGTTGGTTGATTCTCTTTGGAGATACTTCAGCTTCCTTTTCAGAAATGATTTGATTCTACTCAAAAGAATCTGTGTGCCTCAAGAGGCACACAGATTCTTTAGCTCCTATTATAGTAAATGGTACTTATCCTCTCAATACAAACTGTGCTCCACTAGGATACTATTTCATAGATGAGTACCAGGCTTATACCTGTCTACTGTACACTAGTTTATTGTGTGAATTAGGACTAATTTTTAGAAATTTTCAGATACTGAAAACCACCATCCCTCTAGTAAAGCATATTTCCTTTAATATGTTGGCTAGAAGCCTCCAAAATAAAACGAACACAGATTATTCTAGAAAACTTTCAGGAGGTATAATTGATTTCCTTCTCGTGTGCCATATAAGTTCCACAATGGGAATGTTATAACTAGAAAAAGTAGCTCAAACCTTGTCTCTGACTTTAGCAGAAGTCATTAAATGATAGTATTTCTTCTCTGGAAGTCTAATAAATTCTGATTTTAAATCCATTAATAAGTGTTATCATGAACAATGGTCTAGCCTTTGATTTTCTCTTAGCTAGCTGAGACAGAGTTTGTGTTATAGCAAATATGTCTTATTGCATCTGTATAAATACTAACGGCAAGCAGAACAGTGTGTGACTAGGCTAAAAGAAAAGCACCTGGCTTTATAAAATAGAATCTTCTGAATTCTGGGATGTTTTATTGCCTGAGGTACATATTCTAGTCCCTTGGCTCTAAAATCTGTTACAAGTACTGCCCTGGCCGGATAGCTCGGTTGGTTAGAGCATCAGCCTGAAGCACAGAAGTTGCCAGTTTGATCTCCGGTCAGGGCATGTACAGGAACAGATCGATGTTCTGTTCTCTCTCTCTTTCTCCCCTCCTCTCTGGCTGAAATCAATAAATAAATTTAAAAATAATAATAAAATCTGTTACAAGTAATAATAACTATTTTGTTTCTGACCACTGACTGTATTAGATATAGTTGGCTGATATATCCTGTTCAGAATGTTAAATGCTACTAAACAGCCACAGTCATGTCCAATGGTTCCAAAACTCATCCTATAATAGAAATAGAAGAAAGATTAACCCTGGGCCAACTAGAGGGTATTCAATGGACATTCTTCTTTTTTTTAATTCTTATTCATTTTAATGGGGTGACATCAATAAATCAGGGTACATATGTTCAAAGAAAACATGAATGGACATTCTTCTGATACTAGTTAAGAAGATATTGGTAGCGGCAAACATTTGGACATAGTGTGTCTTTGGCCATAAAGGGGGACTGAAAAAAATAACCAGCCCCTGCCATCCAGAACTGATCTAGCTTTCTCAGCTGGGTCTCAATGTTATTACTAACTTGTCTAACATCTTAACCAGGCTACTTTGCCCTCCCATTGCACATTAACAATTTAAAATAATACAACTAAGACAAGGTTACTCTGAGACTAAAATATAACAAAACATGGTTACTGTATAACTTTGTTTAAGCACCATTCATAAAATTGTCCCCACCTTCTGGAAGTGTCTAATAGAGCAAACCTCCACTTCCTTCAACCATTCCCAAAATCACCCAACAAAGCTAAATCCTGTAACAGATTATATTTAGCACCCTCTTACTAGGGAGGAAACCCCACAGCATGTATCTTCCTTAACTTCAAGGAATAATAAAGTGCTACTTGTTTGACTATAGGTGTGTTCCTGGTTATCTTTGACTAAAAGTCACTCATATAATCTATTAGGTACTCAATGAATATTTGTTAAGTGAATAACTCATAAAAATCTGCTTCCTTTTCCAACTTGTTCTATGTAAGATGGCCTTGGAATTGTCTGATCCAGTGTTTATTTCTCAGATTAAAGTCTCCAAACGATGGTGGCTATTCGCAGTGTGATTGTATTCGTCTCCTCCATATGACCAGCCTGTGGGCGGCCTCTCCTGGTTCTCCTCCTGTTTTTCTGATCTCTTCACTGCCTCATTTCAGTCCATTCTTAAATATTGGATATTCATAAGATTCTACACACTCTTGAGAGATTTCATTTACTTCTATGGCTTCAACTACCAAAAATATGTGAAATTTTTCAAAATTTTGTTTCCTACCAAGATTTTTCTCCTGCATGCCCATTAACTCCACCTGGGTGTCTCAACAACTGGCAAGCCATTGTCCTACACACCAGCCTTTAAAATGCTTGCTTGCAAAGTGTTACTTAGGAACCCATGCCTCAACACTGGCACAACTCCACCTTTTACGAACCCGGAATAATATGACCATTATTTACCATCTAAAACATGGGTGCTAGAGTCTGACAATTATTTTGACTCAAGATTTTCTTTCTTATCCTAATTCTGAAAAATTGGAATGTTGAAAAGAAAATGTTACCTGTAGTAGTAACAGTCTGCTTCCTAAACTTACAAAAGATTTCCAAATGTCCAATAAACATAGAGAAAAGATGCTCAGTTCATTAGTCATCAGACAAATGCAAAAGGAAACCATAATTAGATGCCACTCCATAAAAACCAGAATGGCTAAAATAAAAAACACAAAAATTTCAAGTGTTGGTGAGGATTCAGAGCAACTAGAACTCTCACATACTGCGGATAGAAATGCAAAATGTACAACCACTTTGAAAAACATTTTGCAATATCTAGCAAAGCTGAATATATGCATACATAAGGACACAACAGAAATGCACACATGTTCACTGTAGAACATGTTAATAAATGTTCATAGCAGCACTATTCAAATTTGCCAGTGGTCAGAAACGACTTTATAGTCATCAATAACCAAATGGACTGGATAAATATATTGTGGTACATCCAGAAATTGTAATACTATAAAACAATGAGAGTGAACCAACTACAACTATTAGAGCAATATGGTTGACTATTGCAAACTTAACATTGAGCAAAAGAAGCTGAAGAAAAATGGCAGATATCATATGATTCCATTTATATAAATGACAAAAACAAGCAAAATTAATCTATGGTGTTAGAGTTAGGATATCTTCCACTGGAGGGGTGTGGAGTTACTATAAGAAAACATGGATGTGGGATTCTTCCAGATTGCTGCTGGTAATGTTCTGTCTCTTGAGCTAAGTGCTGTTACATGCATGTGTTTATTCTGTGATATGTACACATATGATTTATGCACTTTTCTGTATGTATATTATACTTCAATTAAAACACACACATAACCCTGGCCAGTTGGCTCAGCGGTAGAGCATCGGCCTGGCGTGCGGGGGACCCGGGTTCGATTCCCGGCCAGGGCACATAGGAGAAGTGCCCATTTGCTTCTCCACCCCCCCTCCTTCCTCTCTGTCTCTCTCTTCCCCTCCCGCAGCCAAGGCTCCATTGGAGCAAAGATGGCCTGGGTGCTGGGGATGGCTCCTTGGCCTCTTCCCCAGGCGCTAGAGTGGCTCTGGTCACAACAGAGCGATGCCCCTGGTGGGCGTGCTGGGTGGATCCTGGTCGGGCGCATGCGGGAGTCTGACTGTCTCTCCCCGTTTCCAACTTCAGAAAACACACACACACACACACACACACACACACACACACACACACACACACACAAGAAAAAAGAGAGAGAGAAAGAATTTTGCCTCAAGATAGCACACACTTAACCATGACACCATACTGCCAATCAGGAAGTAACTACTGAGACAAGCTGAGATACAGGTGCTGGGCCAACTCATTAGTAAGTAAGTCATGCCACCAAAGCATGATTGATTTAATTCCTTCCTTGACAGTTAACAAATGACTGCATGTTGTAGTTTCTTGGGGTCACATGCAAGTATGTAAAACTCTGTTTGTTGAACTTTCAAAAACTAAGAGTCCTGCCCCAGTTATTTGCTAACTGCGAAGAAGAAGCCAGAACTCTTCTCAGAAAACTTGGGTGAGAATGATCACAATGATAATCACAACAGTAAATGCAAAATTGTACAATAAATGAGATGATAGATCACAACAAGAAAATTGACTGGTTTAGTTTGAAGCCTCAAGGCACAATTTTCTTAGGAATTAACATTTAATCAGTGAGCTAGAGCTGATCAATAAAAAGTTATTCATCCAAAGAAATGGAGAGAAAGTGTCTAAGTCAAAAGAAAAGTGCATGTGCTAAACACCTGAAACAGAGAGAATGGCATGTTTGAGAGAAAGGAAGTAGGCCAAAGTAGCTGCAGGAGTGTGGGGTCGGGGAAATGTTGTGAGATGAGGCTGGAGAAGTCATTTGGGGAGATAATGGATATACGGATTTTGGATTTCAAGTGCAAAAGGAAAAGTATTCCAAGCAGGACTGTGGCATGATACAATTTACATTTTTAAATGATCATTCTGACTGCCATGTGGTGCATTTATCATTGGATGAGATGTGTGGTGACCAGTTAGGAGGCTGTTAAAGTATTCCAATTGATGGCCAAGACTCCAGTGATGACTATAAAGAGGGACAGAGTGCAGACTTTTGAGGTAGAATTGTCAGTGTTAGCAACACACTGGAGGGAGAAATGAGAGAGAAAAGGAGACATCTACATGATGTCCAGGCCTTCTGGCATGAGCAAGTGGGAAGATGAAGCTACTATTTCCTAATATAAGGAAGATGAAGGAAGAACAGATTTGGACAAAGAGAGAATGATAAATCAAAAGCTCACTTTAAGACATGTGAAGTTTGAAATGCTGGGAGATATAAAGAGGGAGAAGTTAAGTGGGTAGTAAGATTAGTAAACCTAGAGCTCAAAAGATACATATGGGCTGAAGAGAATAATTGGCAAAAAGATACTATTTAAAGCTACAAGAATCTGAGCCCCTTAGGAAGAATGTATATAAAAGGAATGGAAAGGGCCCAGGACTGAGCTCTGAGGAAAATCCAATAAGAACCAAAATAGGAGACTAAGAAAAAGTAGCCATGAGACAGGAAGAAAACTAAGATATTGTCCTGGAAAGAATTTCAAGACGAAAGGAGTGGACAGTCATATCAAATGTACCAGAGAGGACAAATAAAATCAGCTCTGAAAAGTATTGTTGGATTTAATATCACTGAGGTGAGGTGCTTGGTGACCTTGGCAAGAGCAATTTTTGTCAAGTGGTGGGAAGGAAAGCCAGATTGTAATAGGTTCAGATGTAAGAAGAATGCGAAGAATTTGACACTTTGAGAATATCTAGTTCTCTCAAAAGTCATAACTGTGTTCAGAAGAACAATGGGTGCAGAGATAGAGGAGAATGAGAAGGATATAATACTTATGGAATAATTTTTCAATTATGATAAAAGAAATTTGAGTGTGTTTACAGGTCTACAGAGAAGTTGTCAGTTTAGAGGGAGTTACTGAGAACACAACAGAAGGACCAAGGTGTCATTGGCTAAATATATATATATATATATATTTTGCATCAGTACCTGCCACACATTCATATTGTGATTACTTTAGTTTAAGTCTCCATCATTTCTCACTTGTATTATCTGTGACCATCCCGGAACTTGTCCTGTTGTCTATAGTCACCTCTCTCTTCCAAATATTTCTATACCAGCAGTTCTCAAAGAATGGTCGATGGTCTCCTGGAGATACTTTCAGGGTGTCCCTGAGGTTCAAATGGTTTTCATAACCATACTAATATTTTAGTATTAAAATCATTTACCTTTGGTATTGTGTGGACATTTGCTTGGATGGCAACTCAGTGTGAATCAAGGTGGTAAAACTCAATGGTGCTAGTAGTCACTGGGTTCTTCACCACCACTATCGCTCATAAAAATAAATGCCAGTTTCATTTTTAAAATATCCTTAATTAAGCAGTAAAAATTATTAATTTTTTTCAAATTTCAATCTTAGAGTGTATACCTTTATAATATTCTATGGGACAAAGTTGAAAGTACTCATAAATATCTCTGCTGCACAATAAAGTGTGACAGTTGTCTTGGGGAAAGCACCAGGAGTTGTGGGCTTAATTAACGAAACACCATTTCAATTGACAGAGCAACTGACAGGTAAACTATGGTTATTCAGACTTGGGTATTGGGCAGATATTTTCTTGAAAATGAATGGTGTGAGCTTACCACTTCAAGGAAAACAATTGACAGTATTTGTTGTTGATGATAAAATTTAAACTTTCAAGTGAAAATTAAAATTTTAGAAAATTTGTATCTGCCAAGATGAGCTTGACATTTTCCTGTAACTCTTTTTGATAAGATCAATGGTGATATTAGCATGTGATTTTGAAATTATTGTATATAATCAAATGTCCATGGAGATTTGCATGACTAAGTGCACTACTATCTTCCAAATGATCAATACACAATGCTAAAAAAGCATGCCTCTGGTTCCACATTGCAGCTAACTTTTAAAAAATTACACATGTTGAGTTTTGGTGTAGTCTCAAAGAAGACTATCCATGGACTTGAGTGAGGCCAGATTTTCTTCATTTCCTTCAAACAAAACAACACATCATAACAGATTGACTGCAGAAAACAGCCATAAGAATCTGTGTTCTATTAAAGCAGATAATAAAGAGTTTTGCAAAACTCTAAAATGATAGCATTCCCCTCAGTACGTTTTATTTTGAAAAATATATATTATTATAATATGTCAGTTATATTAGTTAGCAGTTTATTATTTTAAATAAATTAATCAAAATTTTTAAAAATCACTAGTTTTATTGGCAATATGGTAAATGTCAATAAATATCAACCAGAAAAAAGAGAGGCTCTCTGAGGCCCTCAATAATTTCTGAGTATAAATTGGCCCTGAGACCAAAATATTTGATAACCCTTCCTCCACTAATTATTGTCATCTCCCTGGTTAAGCCTCAGGGAACTTGCTAGACCTCTCCTTATGCCTAGCACATTTAGCCCAATTCAAACATCATATTGTCTCTGGAGCCTTCTTTTCTGCTTATCAAATGTATTGATCTCTTCTTGCTTTCTCCAGTGCACTTTATGAGATTGGTTTCACAACCACCATTTTCCTCATTTTTGAAAATAAAGACGGTCAAGAGAAAGAAAGGCACTATGTCTCAGAGCAAGTGAGTGGCAAAGCTAGAGCCTAAATTTCCAGTGTTTTTTAAATTTATTGTGTTTACATAGATTCAAATGTCCCATCGAATATATCTCCCTCTCCACCCACCCAGTGTTCCCCTTTGACACCCTCTTTGCCCCATTCCCCCAACGCCCTCCCCCCTTTCCTCCAGGATTTGCTGCCCTGCTCTTTCTATCTGTGTTATGTATACATATTTTTACTAATCTCTTTCCCCTCTCTGATCCCATCCTCTCTTTCCCTTTCCCTCTGGTCTCTTTGACCCCACCTCTGCCTCTATTCCATTCCTTAGTTCACATTATTCTTTGGATTCCTCATATGAGTGGGGTCATATGATATTTTTCTTTCTCTGCCTGGCTATTTTACTTAGCATAATAGTCTCCAGGTCCATCCATGTTGTCACAAAAGGTAAGCAGGAGGAAGCTGATCCTTATAGACAGGTTGATCCCTCTCAGCATTCTTTTCACATTTCTCTTCGTGGAAGCTGTTGCAGAGATTCAGCAAGTGTTGGAGGCACCAGAGGGAAGGGGGATTCAGTTAAATTGAGCTAAAGAAATGTTCTGGGTTGGAACAATCTTAATGGAAGTAACCCTTAACGTTGGCCTGTTCTAAAAGCATTCAGTGAGTCTCTACCCGTGTTGACAGCAGATGAAAAGCAACTCATGGGAAATATTCACTCTTTGTTTTGCTTTTTCAGTTCCATTCCACGTCAGCCAGGCATCAGCCTTAAATGGAGTGGCTGAGGGAGATTCAGGCACTCTGGAGGCCACCTGAAGAGTGCTGTTCCCGCCTGAAGAAGCCCACTTAAGCTGATGTTGTTTTGATGTTGTTTTGTCAACACTGCCTGGTACCACAGTTGCCCTTATTTGGCTCCTCTCAGCTGGGATAAGAAGTCTAGGCAAAGCCTAAAGCAACATTCAAGGATTGCCAGATGTAACTGCCTGTTTCAGAACACTTTGCTTTTCCTATAATTTATCAAATGGTAAATATTGGAAATTATATCTTTAGAGAAAAATGGTTTAAAAACTTTGGTAGTGTCAAGAGATAGTTTTTGTGAGGCCTCCGAATAAAGCTAACCTTAAGGAGTGTTGCTTGTTCCACAGCATCTAGTTAATTAGGAGAGACTGCTCCCAGGGACAGGAGACTAGAGGATGTTAGTGACAATTAACTCGGTGTCTCATGGTAAACCTTTTAGGGTAGAGATGACTGGTTGAGATCGGTTGAGTTTAACTCACATGATTCCAGTACAGCTGACCCTGTGCTAAGAGCTTGGAATGTAGAGTTGAGTAAAACTAGGCCCCACCCCTGAGAAATGTATTGTCTCTTCAGGGATCCAGACAGAAACACACATAGTTATGACATGGATTATCAGTGTTTGAGTGGGTATGAGATGGGAATGAGTGACTGTAATGAAACAGAGGTGATATCTGAGCAATACCTTAAGATGAACAGGCTCATAGAAGGTCATCACAATTTTAGGGAACCAAATGTGAAAGGCATGGAGGTAGGAGAGCTGAGCTTGTTAGTTACTCTCTGGTTATCATCTGCACCCCTAGAATCATTCTCTGCCTTTGTCTTCCCTCTTCTGTGTCCCAAGAGGCTAACCCTGGGGACTGCATCAACTTTGTTGGATTCTGGCAGGGTTTGGCTAATGGAGACTGTTGGTCAAATAAGTTTATAAATATGATATATATATATATATATATATATATATATATATATATATTCTCACTTGTAGTTTGTATTGGGTGTGGGGCACAGGCTGTAAGCAGGCCGGGTCGTTATAGCCTAAGGCTTAGTTTTAAGACTAGACTTTTCCCTACACCCTTGACTGATTGCATGATGTGGGGTGGTGCACTCTCGTGAGGAATCCCATTATGCCTCAGATAAGTGACTTTGTATCAGAGACTTCCTTGTTTGTATATTGGATTAAAGGTTTTGATTTCTACACTATAAAGTGGGGCAGACCACAAGCTTGCTCGCTCTCGGTTCCTGCTATCATCATTGCAGGGGCCTCCCTGATCCCTTGCCCTTCATGGGAAAACCAGGTTTCTGCTTTTCCCTTGTCTTCTCTTGTGGCTTGCCTGTCTTGGTGAGACACCAATAAACAGAATGGCTCACTGTTGGGCAGGTAAAATGTATTATGCTCACTTTGTTAAAGATAACACGAGGGGGCCGTCACCCAGGTGATATTAATGTGTGTTGGGGTGGGCTAAAGGCAGGCAGAATCCTTGTAGCCTAGGGCTTGGTTTTGGGATTAAGCCTTTCCTACCCTTTTTGATGTGGGGTGGTACAATCCAATCATACCTCAGAGAAGTGACTTTGTATTAGAGACTTCCCTGTTTTGTATATTGGATTAGAGGTTGTGAAGCTACAGTATAAAGTGGGGGCAAAACGGGAGTTTGCCCTCTTGGTTCCTGAGGTTAGCATGAGAGAGCAGAGAGAGTAGAGCCAGCAGCGGAAGGAGGCCACGTGGAGGAGGCCAGGAAAAGCAGCCAAGATGGCAGAGTGCTGAATGAGATGCCAGTTTGTGTAGAGTTTGTATCTGGGATAAGGAAGGAGATGGGGAACAGAGGAGAATAAGTCTGGTGAGCTAGAAACCTTTGATTCTAGGAAACTCAGATAAGTCAGTAGCTTTGTGAGCACTGAATGTGATTGGGTTTTGGAGCCCAGTGTATGTTTTTACTTGCCCGCCGGGTGCAAGCTAGGATTAAAGACTATGGCCCACCAGTTTGTGGCTCCGTTGTTTCTTTACTGACTGTCCAAATCCAATGCGAACCTGCATGGGCCAGGCTGCTGTGATAGTGGCCCTGACCTTGGCCACTGGCTTTACATTTGGCGTAGTCGGCAGGATTCGATACAGATCGGCAAGGAGCCTTTGAGCGGTGGAGTAGAGGACTGGCTAGTGTTAGGGTTCCCCATGGCTGTCCTTTTGGGGATTATAGGCTGGCTGACTTTTACAGCCATGCGTGAGGAAACTGAGAGCTCTGTGGAAGAGGCTGCCCGGGACCTGAAAACCGAGCAGTGCAAGGAGTTGGAGCAAACGCAGGAGAAACCAATGCTGACCCTGGAGCTGGAGGAAGCTATGGAGGAGGAGGCCGACCAGGTTTGCGAGATTCGCCTGGAAATGGAGCAGCTGCTGGAGGAGGATTCACAAGTTCGTGAGTTGCAGATTGCCCTGGATGTTGTGGAGAGCCAGCAGCGGCGGGAGGCCAGGGCTGAGGCTGAAGCTGAGGCCAGGTCCGGAGCTGCAAGGTCTGTGGAGCAGAAGGCAGCAGCGGACGGAGGCTCGAGCCCGGCAGTGCGAGCTGGTGTTTTCAGTTCCTCTTTGGAAGATGAGGAGAATCGAGCTGGAGTTGCAATCCGCAGTCTCCATAAGATGGGAGCCCAGCTGGAAGGAGCACCTACTACAGCCCTGGTAGGTCTGCGATCTTGGGGACATAGGATGGACGTTATCATGCTCTCCAGAGCCAAGATGGAAATGCTGACTGCCATTGCCATGTGCCCCTCTTTGGGACAGTGTAAGACCTGCCAGGATGGCAGGGATGAGGGGGGTGGCTGATGCCCCATATTCGTGGACTGATTTCCTGGACTACGACCGGAGTGGGCATTGGCTCCTTTGTTGGATGGACTTACGGATTACGGATTTTGGACAATGTAAAATACCCTGATGGGGGTGGGGGGCGGCTTTGCTGGAAGCACTCCCCTGCCCCGGGAAGCTTTTCCCATGGCTAGAAAGAAAGCGAGGACATTTTGCGCTTTGGGCAAAGTGCTCAGAGACTGGTGAAGTGTACCTTTGTAATTGTTGAAACTGTATTATTTTTGCTGTTGTAATTTGTGTAATGTTCTAATTTCCTTGCACAGGGATGCCGGTGGTATAGATTGTGGGTAGTAAAGTGAGCATAGGGGTGGATTGTTGGGCAGGTAAAATGTATTATGCTCACTTTGTTAAAGATAACACGAGGGGGCCGTCACCCAGGTGATATTAATGTGTGTTGGGGTGGGCTAAAGGCAGGCAGAATCCTTGTTGCCTGGGGCTTGGTTTTGGGATTAAGCCTTTCCTACCCTTTTTGATGTGGGGTGGTACAATCCAATCATGCCTCAGAGAAGTGACTTTGTATTAGAGACTTCCCTGTTTTGTATATTGGATTAGAGGTTGTGAAGCTACAGTATAAAGTGGGGGCAAAACGGGAGTTTGCCCTCTTGGTTCCTGAGGTTAGCATGAGAGAGCAGAGAAAGTAGAGCCAGCAGCGGAAGGAGGCCACGTGGAGGAGGCCAGGAAAAGCAGCCAAGATGGCGGAGTGCTGAATGAGATGCCAGTTTGTGTAGAGTTTATATCTGGGATAAGGAAGGAGATGGGGAACAGAGGAGAATAAGTCTGGTGAGCTAGAAACCTTTGATTCTAGGAAACTCGGATAAGTCAGTAGCTTTGTGAGCACTGAATGTGATTGGGTTTTGGAGCCCAGTGTATGTTTTTACTTGCCCGCCGGGTGCAAGCTAGGATTAAAGACTATGGCCCACCAGTTTGCGGCTCCGTTGTTTCTTTACCGACTGTCCGAATCCAATGCGAACCTGCATGGGCCAGGCTGCTGTGATAGTGGCCCTGGCTCTGGCTTCTGGCTTTACACTCACCATCCTCCGACTCTGCCATTTCTTTACCGTCTGCCTGAATCCAATGGGAACCTGCATGTGAATGGCCATGATGGCGGCTCCTGGCCAATAGAGACACTAACAGATCAAGGGTGGAAAGAGAAGAGCTCTTGGTATTTTGTTGCTACTCCTTCCCTGCTTTGGGTCTCACTTCCAGCACTGACTAGAATTTTCTCTGATTATAGTTCCTCCTAGGAACTTCCCAGCTCCAGCTCTCACTAAGCTCTGGTAATACTGCTCCATTGCTTTAGCCCTCCAGGCCCACAGTGTAATGGCTTCCTGGTATTCCTAGACCCTGGGTGCTTTATTACTCTTGTTCGTACCGCTAATGTTGGCCATATTTTGAAAATTTGTTGACTTTATTTCCTGCAGGACTTTTACAAATAGAAGAACAACCATGGGTCCAGTTTTCACAGGACATAAAATACATGGCTGTGGCTGAGGTGAGGGGAGACAAGAAGATGAGACAAGGTCTACATGGCAGTCTCCTGTGTCTCTTTTTAGGAAAGATCTGTGTGAGTAGGTCATAAGGAGCCTCTACAAACAAATTTTGTTAGCAATTGGGAATTCTTTTTTGAAGATCAAAATTATTTTATTTATTTCAATTATGGTTTACATTCAGTATTATTATGCATCGGTTTCAGAGGAACTCTTGAAGTTTGTTGTTCTGTTGCACAGATGAGACCAGAATTAGTAGTTTCAATATATTGAACATTTTCTGTGTTAGACACTTCACCTTCATTATCTCATTGGATTCTCATGACAGCTTTTGAAAATGGGCACTTACAGATCTCTAGTATGCAAGTGAAAAACCTAAGGCAAAGAAAAAAGAAGTAACTTGCCCTCTTGACTGTTAATCAATTGAAGAGGAAGAATTTGAACCCATGCTGTCTGAGCCTAGAGATTGGGTGGTTCACTACACCCAGTTAGATGGTGAGTTGGTCTGCAAGATCTTTAAGGTGTCTGTCAGCCCAAAGACTTTATGCATCTATGCGGTAAGCGTGCATTTCCAACTAAGCTCAAGAGCTCATCCATTAGAAAAGGATGCAGGTGGTACACTTGCAGGGTACATGCAGAGATTTGAATGACACTTCTTGGTTAGGAACAGTACCTTCATTTCCTACAAATATTCCTCCTGCTGGCCATGCCGTCCCAGTGTCTGGGCAGAGACAGCCCATATGGCTAATTAATTCTGGAAGAATTTCATCTTTCAGAATGCCAGCCACATCGGCTCCTCTGATGAAAATCTGGCATTCCGGTGGAGTGACAGCCATCCACAGTGCCAGCAATTGCTTAGCACTGGCACAGGCTAACTTGACTTGGCCAGTGAGTCTGGATGTGAAATCATAATTTGGTAACAAGCATTAGGAAAATGAAGAGGAACCAACTTTGAACTACTCCAGGCTAGGCACTTTCCACTGGATTCTGCGCTACAACACTGAAAGGCATGTGGCATCACCTTCATGATACAGGTGAGGAAACGAAGGCTTTGAGAAGTGAAGTTACTTGCCAGGGAATAAGACACCTGTCAAGTATCAAAATAAACATTGAAATCCAGAGTCTTCCTGGCTCACAGAGCTCATATTCTTTGCTACTGTGTCATGTGGGCAACAGAATAGTAAAAACCTCAGAATTGGGAACTTGTCTTTGAATCCTGGGTCCACCATTTCAGAGCTATATGACTGTGGGAACGTTACTTAGCCTATGTCTCAGTTTCTTCATCCCTAAAGAGGGAATAATATCTACCTCATTGGGTTGTGAGGGTGAAATGAATTCATATTTCCAAAGTACTGAGAACAGTGCCTGACACAATTAATGCCATATATTTCTTAAGTAAATGTACAACCCTTTCTATCCCTTTAAAATCTCTTAATTCTTCCATTCTCAGACTTGGAGAAGGAAAAACAGGAACTAGTTCAGGAGAAAGACTCTCCTAGAAGAAAATCAGGTTTTTTTGTCTGAAGCTGGATAAAGGCTGAGGATTATAACTGACCTGGAGAGACACAGCCTGCCCACATAGATAGCTACTGAGATAATAGCAAGAATAGAGGTAGATGTCCAGGGGACTGGGGCTTTGACCACAGGTTACGGAAGCTTGGTTGTAGGAGTACGGCACTGTCTGGCTCAGCTCCATGCAGGTTTCAGATTCCTTCACGTTGGTACCAAGTTAGCAAGAGCAAAGAGGTGGTTCCATGGCCACATCTCCCTAACCCACAACTGAAGATGTATAGATGAGTGTATGTCTTGAGTTGCCTTAGGGTTTTCCGGAAGTCTATGGTGGGGAGGAAGAAGAATATGGTCTCCATTTCCCACTGAAGACACTCATGTGAATGGGGAAGAGCTGGTGCTCACAGGGAGAGCCTGGCTGCACAGGTGTGCTCTCCATCCCCACAGCCTGGGCATTGGCTAGCACCCTTGCCCGCCCAGGACTCACGGGTCCAGAAACATTATTTCTGTGGATTCTTTTTTTTTTAAACAGAGACAGAGAGAGAGAGTCAGAGAGAGGGATAGACGGGGACAGACAGACAGGAATGGAGAGTTGAGAAGCATCAATCATTAGTTTTTTGTTGCGACACCTTAGTTGTTCATTGATTGCTTTCTCATATGGGCCTTGACCATGGGCCTTCAGCAGACTGAGTAACCCCTTGCTCGAGCCAGCAACCTTGGGTCCAAGCTGGTGAGCTTTTGCTCAAACCAGATGAGCCCGCGCTCAAGCTGGCGACCTCAGGGTCTCGAACCTGGGTCCTTCTGCCTCCCAGTTTGATGCTCTATCCACTGTGCCATTGCCTGGTCAGGCTCTGCGGCTTCTTTATTCTCCATAATTGCCATCAGCTTTGAACTGATTGGACACACATCCAAATGCCTAACAGTTATGTTATGTTGTGAAGGGAGAAGACCACTATTTTTGGTGTTCAACACACCTGGGGTGAAATCCCAGCACCATCAATCAATATCCATGTGATCTGCAGTAAGTCATGTAAACTTGTAGAGCTTCAGTTTCCTAATAGCTAAAATGAGGATAATACCATCTTTCCCAGGCTGTTCTGAGGAATAAGAAATTTAGTGTAAAAGTTCCTAGAAAAGGGACTCTCCCTCCTCCATTACTTCAGTCCTTCTTTCAGCTTCCAGCCAGTATCCAAAAGCTTTCAGGGCTTTGAAAATAGAAGGGAATACTATACAGGCAAAGCCCTTCCTTCTCACTAAGCTTCCACAGTTCCTTCTGCCTTACAATCATGCTGGCCTTGGTCTTTGTATGAATGTGAAGTACACTCATTAATGCTTCAGTCCCATGGTTACTGTCCCTCCTTTACACTTCGGGGTACCTTCCCAGGGTCAGTTGAGATGGCCCCACCCAGGATACCTTTGACATTTCAATCATATTTGTATATTACAATTTTCTGGAAGATGGCCATAAAGTATCTTGAGCAAGGGGTGCATTTCCTTTTTTTATTTTTATTAATTTTAATTTATTGTGTTCACATGGATTCAAGTGTCCCACTGACTGTAACACCTTCACCCCCCACCTCGTGTCCCTATTTATAACCCCTTTGCCTCCCTCCCCCTAACTCCCTCCCCACTTCCCTCTGGGATTTACTGTCTTGTTACTTGTATCTATGTGTTATGTGTATATAATTTCACTAATCCTTTCACCTTCTCTGATTCCATCCCCTCATCCCCCTTCCCTCCTACAGCTATCCCTCTGCTCCCTGCAACTCTGCCTCTATTCTGTTCTTCAGTTCACTTTGTTCCTTAGATCCCACATATAAGTGAGATTATATGATATTTGTATTTCTCTGCCTGGCTTACTTCCCTTAGCATAACAATCTCCAGGTCCATCCATGCCATCGCAAAAGGTAATATTTCCTTCTTTTTCACAGCTGTGTAGTATTCCACTGTGTATATGTACCACACAAAGACTCCCTGGAAGCTGGAAATGATCCTGCCCCTCCATGTCCCAGATTTGCTTCAGGCACTGGCCACACTCTTATTTATCCCCCCCCTTTTCCCATCAACGGCACAACACAAATGATAAAAAGTTGTGTTTTTTTTCCCCAAACACCAGTTTACCACTGGGTTGTTGTCTTACACGTCAGAGAAAGGTTTTCAGTAATGAAAAATATGACATCGTTGTGTAGGCTGAGGACTCCCACAAATCTCCATTTCTATCTTAGCTTTTGCCTTTATTTTCTATGTGACTTTTAACGGTAATAATTTTCTGGATTGCAGTCTCTGCATCTGCAAAATGGAACTAAAATGAGGTGGTTAAGTGGCTCAACTGAGACAATGTACAGACATGGGAAAAATAGGTTTACAGTTATGAAACCATGAAGCAGTGTTTATTCTTGTGCTACTATTTATTAGTACTACAACTGTAAATTTACTTCTGCCCACTCTTGTATATAAAATGCAGGTAATGTGCCCACCAAGAGGCCTACCCCGACTCTTACGCCAGATCTTCTGAGAAGTATTTCCTACTTCATACTTGGCACATGACAGTTGCTTAACAATGTTACCTTTCCTTGGCCCAAGAGGACCCCCAACTCCATTGTGAGTTTTGCTTCCATTCTCAGGCCCTTAATTCTTGTTAACACAAATCATGCAAATGCTCTGGATCAAATTCTCATAACCTGTCCACCTATGGTCAGAGCTGAGTCCCTTTTCCTCTTTGTCAAAGTGGGGACAGCCTGGCTACTTGGTTGACAATGCTGCTTTCTCAGAGCTCTTCAAATTTGTTTAAACGTTCTTAGACCCATTTCCTAAGGCATTTTTTGTGTGGTATCGTATTCACTTCAGGGAGTATAATGTTATTTCTTGGTGAATATAAATACAACCTGGACAGTCAAGAGCCCAGGGTTAGTTTCCAATTAAGTGTAAAATCATCCAGTGCCAGGATAGTGCTTCTTTCCCATCTCACCACAAGGACCACCCACTCCCTCACTGAATAACTTTGAAGAAACATGAGTTGCTTTTCATCTGCTGTCAACATGAGTAAAGATGTATTGAATGCTGTTAGAGAAGGCCAATGTTAAGGGTTACTTCCATTAAGATTGTTCCAACTCAGAACACTTCTTTAGTTCAATTTAACTGAGTCTCCCTTCCCTCTGGTGCCTCCAACACTTTCTGAGAGTTTCAGCAACAGCTTTTATGAAGAGAAATATGAAAAGAATGCTGGGAATTTAGGTTCTAGTTCTGCTCTTACTTGCTCTGGGAGAGTAAGGCAGTGAGGGAAAGATAACTGCTCCTCAGAATAGCATAAGGGGTGCTCAGGAGGGTGAGGGTACCAGGCCACATCACCAAGAGCTGAACTGTCATAGGAAAGAGCAGCCATCAGACCTCAAGATGTAGGAATCCTCCAGACCTGACTGTTGACAACTGCACATAGCAGAGTAGCTGGGATTCAGATGAAACCCTTGCATGACAGAATAAAAAACTGAGGCAAACTGAGCCAGGTTTGGGGCCAGCTTAGACAAGGTGGTAGGGGTCAGGGTGGCTAGTTACAGGATCAGGAGACATGGCAGTTTCCAGCCAATCAGGTTACAATGAATTGAATAATACAAGCAGTCAGATGGTAGACAACATTTCGGAAGATCTTGAAAAAAAAAAAAACATTATCCACCAAACCTGAATGGATGTAGAAAAGATTTCATTCCTGGGTGGCAAATAAGTCTGCCACTACCATCGCTACTCCTACTACTATTGCTGCTGACTAATAATAATTGAGCACTTATTAAGGGCCAATCATGGTTATTTGGGTGGAGTAACTTGCACATGGTTATGAGGCATGAACATGGGATCCTGGTGTTCAAGTTCCTTCCAGGGTGGTTAGAGGCCAGGTGTCTTATTAGCAATGGAAAGCAAAGACACAACAAGCAACAAAGGAACTCAACCTCTATTGAGCCCCTTGAGATCACAGACCCAGAAAGGAGACAGAATTACAAGTCCTGCAGAATGGTAGTAGGACTGGAGAAGAGGTGAGGGATTGTTAGGACAAAGTCATCCCTACCCTATCTCTCTCACATTCTGATGGCTCTGGGAACTGTAATAGAATGGCACCTGCCAGCGTCAGGGGACCCAGACAGGAGTAGCTGAAGGAGTAGAAGCTAGAAGGACAAATCCAGGGCTGACAGCACTAGTGAAAAACTCAGTTCCCACAGGCTTGCCGAGGGCTGGAGGAGCGCAGGCACACAGAATGCCACTGCCCATTTCTGTTCACCATGGCTAGGAAAGCACTCTTTTGCAGTCTTAATTTCAGGTATGTTTTTGGGTATTATGAGAGTCTGTGTTTTCAGGAAATGGGCTAATGGAGGTTCAGAAGAAGTGAAACAACTTGAATTCACACCAAAACAGGCACCTCTCCTCTCCCAGGTAGAAATTCTGCTTCGGAGCAGGTGTTCCTTGGGTCCAGCCCTTTGTGACCCCAAGTACCCAGACTGACAGTTGCCTTGTCTTCCATCCAGCTTCTGAGAAGAGGTTGGTTACCTTCCCTTTGCAATCCATTGACCCCATGAAGCCTGGCAAGTCTCTGAATTTAACAGAATCCTTCAGAAAATTCAGCTGAGTGGACTTGGGTTACCAGACTACCAGGACCCCATGGGCAAGTGTAGAGGATCAAAGGTGCAAGGGACTTTCAAATCAACTTGGCCTCAGTCTCTCCTCTAAGAGAATTTTCCCAGTCTGGTGGAAACCACAGGGGGAGTTAAGAGAATGGTCTGCATCTAAACCCTGAATTCATCATTTCCCGGCTGTGGGAACTTGAGCGAATGACATTATCCTGTGCGTCAGTTTTCTCATCTGCAAAATGAGACTAATGCCAGTATTACATCATATAAATATTAACAGAACAAATTTAGCAAATCCAGTAAAATACTTCAAGACCCATTTAGCATGTAGAATGTCAAGCATCAAGTGATCAAGTGTTATCGGGAATACACATCTCATTTTGGGCCTTTGGGGAAACTGCTTCTGCTCCCCTACTACCTGATAAAATGAGACTAGTTAGGGAATAGTAACCAGCATCAAGGTGCCATCTAAGAATACACTCAGCTTCCAAATGATGCCCTGCCTTGTACTCCAGCTGTCACTTTCTTTGTTGTATTGCCCATTTGTGTCTGTTGTGGATTTAAGATGGAGGATGTTGGACAACATCATGGCTTTTAACTGCCCACAGAGAGTCACCTCAAGATTAAGGTGTTGACACCATGCATCTTTATCCTGAGAGCCAGGGTTTCTGTGTGCAGCTCTTCATGCCTGTTCTAAACAGCATTATGACCTCCAAGAAGATCCTATGTCCTAATCTCCAGGACTGTGATTCCATGAGTGAGGGGATGTTGAAGATGTGATTTTAGGTTATTACTGACTTTAAAATAGGGAGATTGTCCTGGATTATCGGTGTGGCCCAATAAAATCACCCCAATTAAAGGTGAGCCCATAATGGTAAAGGCAGAAGAGGAAGACAGAAAAAGGACAGGCAAAATGATCTGCTATGCCATTCACTGTTACCTTGAAGATGAAGGTGCCACAGGTCAGAAATGGGGCCTTGGTCTTACAACAACAAGGAACTGAGTTCTGCCAACAACCAGTGAAGCTCAAAGAGGATCCTGAGCCCCAGATGACAACCACGTCCCTGCTGAACCTGTGATTTTAGTTTAATGAGCCCCTAAAAGAGAATCTGGCCATAATATGCAGAATTTCTGACTTACAAAACTGTGAGCAAATAAATAGATGTTTTCAGCTGCTAAATTTGTAATAATTTGTTATGGCAGCAAGAGAAACCTAAAACAATGGTGCTGGGCCTTAATTTGTACATCTGTCAAATGGGGGCAAAATACCTAATCTTACCTACTTTATGGGACTATTATGAGGACAAAATGATGGACAAAGAGTTCTCTGCAGAGTCTCAAGTCATAAAACTGTTAGAATATATTTCAACAGGGAAAAATCATTCTGTTTTGAAGCATTTGGGTTGAAACAATTACGAGCTTAGAGCTCCTGACATTTCTACGAAGTGCCGAGGTTTTGTGGGTGCTTCTCCTCTCCTAGAGAAGTGGTACAGCAGAGGCAGAAACAGAAAACCTGGGTCCCAGTCTCTTTCCTATCTGCATGACCCTGAGCAAGTTATATTTCCTCTCTGAGCCTTAATAAAATGAGAGAAAACTCCTGTCACCCTCCCCCCATCAGCCTCTCATCTCTCTAGTTGATTCTCATGTCCACTAGGTAAAGACAACGTGCTAGAATCCAACCTTTGAAATGGAGTAGCAGACTCAGAGGGGAGAAGGGACTTGTCTGAAGCCACACACTAGAGATTTGCCTGTTATATGGCTGTGGGAAGCAGTGAGGGGGCACATGTGACAGAAACAAAATAGTGCCCAGATGAAAAGCCCTTCCGCCCTCAACAGTGTGGGGTCCACTACTGAAAATAGCTATCCTGATTCTGGTAAACTAGTCACTGAAAGAAAGTCAAGTTGAAATGCCCTTGGGTTCATGCTCTGAGCACCTGTTCCATGCTATTGGCATCTGCATGGGAGCACAAGCAGTGATACCTGCTCTAGTAGCATCTCTTTAACAAAGAGGAGTCAGAAATGTCTACTACTCAGATTTCCCAACTAGACCAATTATGTTTTAGTTCCGTTCCAATGATTTAGATGGCAAATGAGGAAGACAGAGAACTTTTGTCTGGGAGTTTTTCATGTGGGCAAATATGTGGGGGTCAAGAAAGAAAGAAAAAGCCTAACCCCCAAAATGATGACCAGTAAAATCAACCACCATAACACCCCTTGCTAGATAAGCCTGGTGTGATGGAAAAAACCTTGAGTAGAAGCCCAAGGGCCTGGGATCTTCTTTAGGCATGACTCCTAACTTGGCCAGCCTTGGTTATCCCAGTGGTAAATTAGGCAGTTAGACTAAATGATTTTGCAAGGATCTGCCAATCAAATACTTTATGGGTTGTAAAAAGAGACTTTTGTCTCAACGCTGTGGTTCTTAACCTTTATTGCGTCACAGACCCATTGGAAATTCAATAGAATGTTAAGGACATCTCTCCAGAAAAGGCACATTGACGTGAAATGGGGTATGCCATTTCAGAGGCTTTGAAAAGTTCTTGAATCCATGGCCACTGGGTTAAAAATTGCTTCTTTCAGGAGATAAAAGAGCTTAGCTGCAGAAGGCAAACATGATGCAACATGATGCAACATGACAGCCACCTGGCCCCAGTTCATCCCAACATTTCCCCCCAGCATTAGACTCAAAAATGGAATTCCTGCAGGACAAACACTGTCTCTCTTTTTTAAAAAACTGTTTTCAGATTTTTGTTCTTTCCAGATTGCTTGGGAAGGAAGCTGCCAGGAGAAAACAGGCAAAAGATTAATTCAAACAGACCCAGGTTGTGACATGCAAAACATGCTTTGCAGATTCGTCTTAAGCAGCGTACGCAAGAGGAGGAAGGCAGGCCACCTTCCGAAGTCCACGTGGAAGGTCTGGGGGTGCATCAGCCATGCTGTCTGTCCCCACAGAAGAAGACAGGTTCTTGGCAATATACTGCAGTGTCAGAGCTCCAATCTGGCAGCAGGGTCCACATCATCAGTAAAAGACATGTTATATTTCTCCAATGTTTAGCAAGCGTTTCAACTCCCGTTTCCAAAGTAAGCAATGGCCCCAACTCAGGTAGCTTTTAGTTCAGAGTAAGACCATTGAGATCAGTGGTTAGCCCCAAATCTTTCCAAGTTTGATGTCCTGAGGAAGCAGAAGTTCAGAGAAGAGTTGAAAACTGAGCTCCCCTCTTCAACTCAGGTCAGTGGATAGCTTGGTTTCTGCAGAGTCTGGCTTGAGAAAGTTCAGACATTCACAGTCTTACAAGAGCTCAAGAGAGACCTTCTGAGGAGATGAAGACAGAGGACAAAGGAGAAATAAACCTGTTTTAGAACATGTGCTCCCTATTTATATCAACCCAGACCCCAGAGGCACAGGGCCAGGAAGGAGCTGCTCTTCAGGACAAAATGATTCAGCACACAGTGGTTTGAAGAAGACCCTTCCAGAACAGAGAATGGGTCTTCTAAGGCCAAAGCCTTTAAACCTGAAAGGAAAAGAAGAGAGTAGAGAATTAGCTAGGACTGGTACAGCACTGAACAGCTATTGAGCAATGGGGCCTCCCTTGGTAGGCAGCTAGCCATACAATTGGCAGCTAATCTTATCAATAAAGCTGATCCTATGAAACAGGACTAAGACGGTGTTATACTCAGGAACGGAAACTGTCTATGCCTTTGGACTCAACTCTAATTGACAAAAAGTCTACAAGGGATGCAGAAGCCTGATAACTTTAAGATCACCCCTGCTCCCACCATAACATGGTCCCGGCCTTTATAGCATCAATAGTACTATAATAATTTCAAACTTCTTTTTCTAGGACTTCACTTTCATGGAGGCTGAAGGTTTATCTACCTGTGCACCTCTTAGGACGGGCAGTGATAAGAAGGAAAAAAAAAGCCTGGGGAGCACACAGAAAGCTCTGCCCAAATACCTGGATCTCACAGGTGTGTGCATTGGTTCATGTTATGCCAGTAGTCTGAGAGTCAAGCAAGCTCCCTTATTTGTTGAATTTAAAATATATTATCGTCCCTATATCTTACATTTGATATGGGTCAAATGAGTTAATGAATGTGAAAGTGCTTAACATTAGACAAATATAGAAGACTAAGAAGGAAGCTTTGGAGGGGGGGTAACACTGATTTGGTCTGAAGGAATGAAGTCCTTCTACAGACACTGAGGTAGACTCCTGGTACCTACTATAATACCAATAGAGAGGTTACTGACCTTATTTTAGACCCAATGAGTGTCAGCATTATAAGGTTGCAACCATTTTACAGATTAAATTGAGGCTTAGAGAAGGAAATGCAGTTGCCCCAAATGTCACAGCCTAGGATTCCTAATGAAATAAATTCAAATTCAATTTGAAAACCTACACTGTAGTTTGGGTGGGGGAGAAAGAAAAGAAAGAAGAGACTTAAAAACACAGAGAATTTCAGCATTGGAAGACAGTCAGTTACGGGTTAGGGAACCACAGGGTGATGACTGAGGCCTGGAGGTGACCTCCCACTCTCTCAGCCGACTCGGTATTCCAATCCTTGGGAACTCAGATCCCATAAAGAAGGCTCATGCATAACAAGGTTCTGTCATTAGGGGTGAAAGACTACATACCTGAGGCCTCAATCCTCATCTGCAGGAAGTCTGCTGTGAGCGCTGTGGGCAAAAGAGGAAAGACATTTCAGTAAGACTAGAAATCAAAACCAGAAAGGCAAAGCAGGGTCTGGGGGGTCCTTTCATGCCATAGTAAGTGCGTGTGGTCATTTTAAAAATAGGAAAGTGACTCTAGAGAGATATTTCAAAGCATCTAGCTCCATGCTTATAGGTTGAGCTACCTCTTTGGTAGAATTAGAGAGCCTAGATCCCAGACACAAAGACATCTTTTAGGTGCCAGACTAAGGAAAGCTATGGGAGCCCAAAGAAATTGGCCCAACACCAAATATTAGTCTGTAATTATCTCTAATAAGGAGAAGAGCAAAGAGGGAGGGCAAATGCCATGTGAAACATGAATCCTCTTTTGACTTAGAGACCAAACCAACTTTGCCTGACCTCTGATGTGCTCAGAGCAATCCTAAATTACCTTGTCTAAAGACAGCTGGACAAAGACAATCCTGAAGAGTCAGCTCCCATAAAGTGTGGCCAGAATCTCTCTGCCCACAGCTGGTCCCAGAGCCTTGTTGGTCCCTCAGCATTGTTTCTTTCTTCTTCCTTAAGTCTATTTACACCTACTCCCTGAGTGGTCATATTCTCAGCCATGCTTTCAATCACCACCAAATACTGAGGACCCTCCCCCAAAAGAGCTGCTATTCACATTTTGGTGTATGTGAATGCCCCCATGGTGTATAACTGCTGTATTCAAAAGTTCTACCCCTACATCTCTGTAGGTCCAGCCCCAACTATTAGTCTAAGTTGCAGTTACCTAGTGGACAGCTCTATCTAGATGTCCCATGGGGCCTTCAAAACTAATTTCCAATATTAAGCA
The DNA here is from genome assembly GCF_036850995.1 of Saccopteryx leptura. Classification (NCBI taxonomy): domain Eukaryota; kingdom Metazoa; phylum Chordata; class Mammalia; order Chiroptera; family Emballonuridae; genus Saccopteryx; species Saccopteryx leptura. The sequence continues at coordinate 68,601,732 of NC_089516.1, read as the reverse complement.
GTGCAACTTTTCCACAAAACTTTTCCTTCAGGATTAATTGTTGTTACCATCTACTTAATTCCCCAAGTTGGATCTCTCTCTCTCCTTCTCTCTTAATCCTTCTCTAATGTTCCATGTTTGAAAAGTCAACCAAGTCTATCTCTAATCTCTCCTTCAATTTCATTCCTACTGTCAATGCCATAAGTCAGGGCCTCATCAACTCCTGCCAGGAAGGTCAGCCTCCAAATTGGTCCTCCTGCATCCCTTTTTTTTTTTTACTTAGAGAGAGACAGTTGGAAAGAGAGACAGATAGGAATAGATAGACAGGAAGGGACAGAGATGAGAAGCATCAATTCTTCACTGTGGCTCCTAAGTTGTTCATTGATTGCTTTCTCATGTGTGCCTTGACTGGGGGCTACAGCAGACCGAGTGATCCCTTGCTAAAGCCAGCAACCTTGGGGGTCAAGTCAGTGACCATGGGGTCATGTCTATGATCCCACGCTCAAGTTAGTGAACCTGCGCTCAAGTTGGTGAGCTTGTGCTCAAGCCAGATGAGCCTGCACTCAAGATGGCAACCTAGGGGTTTCAAACTTGGTTCCTCTGCGTCCCAGTACAACACTCTATCCACTGCACTACCACTTGGGCAGGCCCTGCATAGTCTTTAGTTCCTCCTCTATTTTTCCCACTACTGACAGAATGATGATTTCTACAACTCAGTCAGCTCTGAAGACGTATTACCATGTTTAAACATCTTCCATAACTCCCAATGAACTAGAGTATAAAGACCAAACTCCTCAGTATGTCACGTGAGGCCTTCACAGTCTAGCCCAGGGGTCAGGAACCTATGGCTCGCAAGCCAGATGTGGCTATTTTGATGGCTGCATCTGGCTCATAGACAAATCTTTAATAAAAAAATAATGTTAAAAATATAAAACATTCTCATGTATTACAATCCATTCATTTCCTACTGCTCATGTTCATGGTTGCGGGTGGCTGGAGCCAATCACAGCTGTCCTCCGGGACAACACCAAATTTTTATTGGATAATGCGTAAGGTACATGGGTCGTTGTGAGGTCAGGAAGTAAACTTCTCTCCTTTTAATCAAGTAGTCAGCTAGCTAATTGTAGAAACCCTTTTGATGAAGATGGCTAAAAGAAAAAACATGAGGAGTATCATACTTTTCAGCAGGAATGGACAGAGGAATTCACCTTTGCGGAGAGAGTAGGTTCTGCAGTGTATCTAATATGCAATGATAAAATTGCATTGATGAAATGGTCAAATATAAAGTGGCATTTCGACACACACCATACTACATTTGCATCAAAATATCCACCGGGAGACAGCAGGAAGAAAGCATGTCAAGAGCTACTGTGCAGAGTGCAAGCTAGTCAGCACCAACTTCCTGTTTGGACCCAACAAGGTGACTGGAATTCAGCTAGCTTTGCTGGTGCTTTAGCAATTGTGAGAAACAGAAAGCCATTCACAGATGGGGAGTATGCCAAAACATTCATTCTTGATGTTGCCAATGAACTTTTTGACGACTTTTCGGATAAAGACAAGATAATCAAAGAAATAAAAGACATGCCTCTGTCGGCAAGAACTGTTCACGGTCGTACCATCATGATGGCAAGTCAAATTGAGGCAACACAAGTGAAGGACATAAATGCAGCACCATTCTTTTCTCTCACTTTGGATGAGTCAACAGACATAAGCCATTTATCCCAGATCAGCGTGATTGCAAGGTATGCTGTTGGTGACATACTATGTGAGGAAAGTCTTGCTGTTTTGCCTATGAAAGAGACAACAAGAGGGGAGGATTTATTCAAGTCTTTCACTGAGTTCACTAAAAAAAAAAATCTACCAATGGATAAACTTATTTTGGTGTGTACTGATGGTGCTCCGTGCATGGTGGGGAAAAACAGGATTCGTAGCGCTTCTTCATGAACATGAAAAGAGACTCATCCTGAGTTTTCACTTCATCCTACATCAGGAAGCACTTTGTACTTAGATGTGTGGCAAGCAGCTTGGTGATGTGATGTCGCTGGTCATTCGGGTGATCAACTTTATTGTTGCCCGAGCTTTAAACAATCGCCAGTTTAAAACACTGCTAGATGAAGTTGGGAATAATTATCCTGGTCTGCTTCTGCACAGCAATGTGCGTTGGTTGTCAAGAGGGAAGGTGCTCAGCTGTTTTGCAGCTTGTCTGAGCGAAATCCAGACTTTTCTGGAAATGAAAAACGTTGAGCATCCTGAGTTAGCTAACACTGAGTGGCTCCTGAAGCTCTACTATCTCATGGACACAACTGAACATCTGAACCAGCTCAATGTGAAAATGCAAGGCATCGGAAATACAGTCTTATCCCTTCAACAAGCAGTGTTTGCATTTGAAAACAAGCTGGAACTTTTCATTGCTGACTTTGAAATGGGTCATTTACTACACTTTGAAAAACTGGGAGAGTTTAAAGATGTATGCACAACAAGTGACCCTACTCAACATCTTGATCTGCAGCAGCTAGCGGGCTTCACATCTAATCTCCTGCAGTCATTCAAAGCGCACTTTGGAGAATTTCATGAGTGCCCTTGTCTTTTTAAGTTCATCATCCATCCACACGAGTGTGCAGTGGACAGCGCCGACCTGAGTTACATTCCTGGTGTCTCCGTCAGAGATTTTGAGCTACAAGCTGCTGACCTGAAGGCCTCAGACATGTGGGTGAATAAGTTCAAGTCACTGAATGAAGATTTGGAAAGACTTGCATAACAGCAAGCAGAGTTGTTGAGCAAACACAAGTGGGGAGAAATGAAAAAACTTCAACCTGCGGACCAGCTGACTGTCAAAACTTGGAACGCGCTTCCCATCACATACCACACACTGCAGCATGTGAGTATTGCTGTACTGACAATGTTTGGCTCTACGTATGCATATGAGCAGTTTTTCTCACATCTAAAGAACGTTAAGACCAACCTACAATCACATTTAACAGATGGAAGTCTCAACGCCTGCATGAAGCTTAACCTCATCACGTATCAACCAGACTGCAAAGCCATCAGCAAAACCATGCAGCACCAGAAGTTGCATTAATGGTGAGAAGTACTTTATTCATCATTGGTTAGCCACAGCATAACAACGTTATTAAAAAGAATTCAGAGACTTATTGTACTTTAAAAGTGTTGGTCTTACATAAAATGCACACATTTACTTGTATTTAGTGTTAAACATATTGTATGGCTCTCACGGAATTACATTTTAAAATATGTGGTGTTCATGGCTCTCTCAGCCAAAAAGGTTCCCGACCCCTGGTCTAGCCCCAGTCAATCTTCCTGGCCTCCCCTCCAGTTATGCTTCCCTCTTCTTACCCTACATTCTAGCCAAAGAGGAACACTGATCACTTCCTTTACAGGTGTTGCATAAGCTGTTTTTCCTTACTAAATGCCCCCCCAATAAACCACTTCTCATTTTTTATTATTTCCTGGTGTCTCCGTCAGAGATTTTGAGCTACAAGCTGCTGACCTGAAGGACTCAGTTGTGGAAAGAAGATGAAAAAGAGAGTGAGGTCATTCAAATGCCAGGTGTACAAATGGGAAGCAAAAAGGGGCAGAGCAAGGGTTAAACATATCATCATTTTTATGAGAGTTGAGAGAAGAACCTTGAAACAATGTCCATAGATGGGACTGACCGTAACCAGCATGTAGATTCGCTGATACAAGTGGCAGTTACAATGTGGGGTCTCTACAGAAGGGGCGATTTCCTTATGGAATGCTGAGTGGGAGGAACCTATGTGTATCTAGGATGGTGGCTTATGACATACTGAAAGACAGATGTACACACTTTGGTCTTATCCACACTCCTGCCATCATGAAATTGAGGATAAATATTAAATCTAGGTTCCAGAGGCCTAGATTAGACATAAGATAGGTAGAGTGGGGCTCCAGCCTAAAGTGCCCCTTAATTTGTGGTTGGTACAAGACTTCCCTGAGCACCAGCTGCCAATGCGTAGGCAGCATTACCAATCTTCCCATACTCTTAATACTGGTTTGCTTATGGTTTCCATATTGGAAGCCAGTCTGCCTTAACGATTCTATTGGACCTTGTTTTTGTTTCTTATGTATTTCTTCTCGATGTCTTGGTTCTCTGTCCAAGGTTACAGATCAATCCCTCATGTTTTTTGGTGTATTTCTATTTATCTTGTCAGCCTCAGATCAGATATCACTTCTTCTAACAAGCTTTCCTTCAGATGTGCCCAGTTCACTGTTCATTATGCTAATTCTAGTATACTTTATTCTCCTTTTTGGGGATCTGTTTCTCATATGGCTTATTCTGGGGAGGCAGAAAAAATGACTAGAGAGTAGGAAGTAGTCCTGCCCATAGGTGGGTACTTCATTAAGTGTATTAAGCTTTCTCTCTCTCTCTCTCTCTCTCTCTCTCTCTCTCTCTCTCTCTCTCTCTCTCTCTCTCCTGCTCCCTCTCTATCTGTTTTTCTTGTTTTTCTCAAGGTGGACATTTAATTAGGCCTGCTTCAAAAACATCCTAGTTGAAAACTTTATTTTCACTCTAGCAGTAAGAGAAATCTGGGGTGTTGGCCTGACTTTTATTCAGTATAATAGACTAAATGGTAAATTATTGTCTAAGGAGAATTTGGCCTGGTCTAGGGTCCCCTGTGATTGACCGTTAAGCAGAAGTAAGGTGACTTGCTGTATTGGGAGGGATATGACCTGGTGAGGAAGGTCCCAAAGTTTAACTAGATGAGGTCAAAACTATGCTCAGTTTACTACTGGTAAGGGCACATTGTTCTGCTTTTTTTTAATTTTTAATTCACTTTAACTAACCACCTGTCATCCATCTGGAAGCACAATTTCTAAACTTTCTGACAAGCAACATGAAGCAAACTCACAAAATGGTCCCTGAAGGCCAAGCAATCATTTGTCCAGGTGTTCTAGTCAAAATGGTCCTAAGTACCTGGCCTCGGACAGCCTACATCAGCACTTGAGAAGAAGGAGGGATTGAAAGGAGAGAAAGATGGAGGTAGGAAAGGAGGGAGTGAGGGAAGGAGGGAGAAAGATAAGGAGGGAGAGAGAGAAGAAAAAAACCAAAAACAATCCTCAGGACCTACTCTAAGAGATTCTGTTTTAGTGTGTCTAGAGTGGAAGGCAGGATTCTGTGTTTGTCTGCTTTTTCCCTCAAAATTTTCTGGGTGATTTATATATATGTGCGGCAACCTTAGAATAAGCAAAGCTCGTGCGCGTTTCTAAGGTAAACATTCTATTTAGGTTGTTTCTGTTATATTGCATTCTATATATTCTTGTCAGCTATCTTTTAAGAATATAATTGGCTCTAGGCTGACCAGGCCATGGCACAATGGATAGAGCATCATGCTGGGATGCTGAGGATCTAAGTTCAAAATCCAAGGTTGCTGGCTTGTGTGTGGACTCACCAACTTCAGCGCAGGGTCGCCTGCTTGAGTGTGGGACATGACCCCATGGTAACTGACTTAAGCCAAAGGTCGCTGACTTAAACAACAGATCACTGGCTCGGCTGGAGCCCCCCAGTCAAGGCACATATGAGAAAGCAATCAATGAACAACTAAGGTGCCACAACTATGAGTTGATGCTTCTCATCTCTCTCTCTTCCTGTCTCTCTATCCCTCTCATGCTTTCTCTTTCTCACTATGAATAAAAATAATATAATAGGTTCTAAATAAGCAAACTAACAAAAAAATAAGGCCTACATTGAGTTCAAAGTTTCTGTCATATTGCTTTGCATGTAAGTACTGTGTATGTGTGTGTGTGTGTGTGTGTGTGAGAGAGAGAGAGAGAGAGAGAGAGAGAGAGAGAGAGAGAGAGAGAGAGAGGAATGGAAAAGCAGTCAGGGAGGCAAAGAGACAACATACAGCAACAGATAAAGAAAGAGAGACATGGGGAGAGACAGACAGAAAAAGAGTGAAACAGATAGTGAGATAAAGGATAGTGAGATAAAGACAAAGACAGAAACATAGACATAAGTAGAAAAACATGGAAAGAGACAGAAGAAAGAGACTAAGAATGACAAAAGACAGATAGACCAACAGGTAAAGAAAAAAAGACAGAAATACAGGGTGAGGACAGAGACAGAATGGTGGGATAGAAAGGGCCAAACACAAAGAGACAGGAACAGAAACAGAGATTTACAAAAAGAAAATATAAAAGATCAAATGAGCCCTGGCCATAGAGCTCAGTCATCCTCGTATGCAGACACTGCCAGTTCGATCCTCATTCAGGGCACACACAGAATGTTTCTATCTTTCTCCCTTCCTCTCTCTCTAAACTCAATAAGATAAAATTCAAAAATATTAAAAGAGAAAATGAGATGCTTATGATACATTTATTAAAACATGATTTTTGTTTCTCTTTTGACACCTGCATCTCTTACCTTCCTGTTTTCCGGGAAGCTGTTTCAAAGAACTTGGTCCTGGAAGCCACCCTGTAACAGAAGCCAACCAAGTCCCATCAGTTGCTGTGGAGTATGTGTGAGAACCAATGGCCAGTGCAAGGACAAGAGAACATGTGTCAGATGCACCGTCAATGCCAGGCCCCACCTGAGCTTACGAGGGGCCTGGGTCTGAGGAGAGATCTAAGTATCAAAATGAGGAATGGCTCAAGACCATTGCATCCTCCAGCCCATGGCAGAGAACTCTGCTCCCTGTCAGTTTGGAAAGGTCTAAGTACGCTGCCCATTCAGGCTATGCTTGGGAGACACATGTGAAATGAGTCCTAGGTTTCAAAGTATCATTATTGCCATTGTGTTAATAGACTTAGCTAATTAGTCAAATAGTAAAAGCTTTTTAAAACTTTTGCCCCATTTTACAATTATGAAAAACAAGAGACAAAAGAAAAAGAAAGACCAGGAGGAGGTACACTGTGAGGGTCCCAGGCACTGACTGAGGACAGCCAGCCAGGCTGGCTGTGGCCTCTGGGCACTGCCACGCTCCCCCCCATCTCCCCCACCCACACCCTCACCCCCATCCTCCTCTCCCTTTATCCCCCCCGACCCCCCACAGCTTCATCTCTGGCCCTGCCTCCCAGGAAGGCCTGTGGAACACGGCTCAGCTCCTATCTTGCAAGAGGTTCTCTGGAGGCTCTGGGCCACTTTGAAAGATTTTTAAAAAATTATACCCTTGCTTTAAAAAAAAAAAAAAAAAAAAAAAAAAAAAAAAAAAACACGAACACAAAACAACAACAAAAACCTCAAAGGCACAAAACTGTTCATTAGATTACTTTTAAGACCAGTAGCAATAACAAGAAAAAAAGAAAAATTCCCAGAGCCAAGGGAGCATGAAAACAGAAGGTAATTAATCTCACCATTCCTCAGACATTAGGATAGCTAGAAACCATGGTCTCCTATTAGGCACTAAAGTTTGAACTCGTCAGCTTGGGGTAAGTCCCTCAGCCTTCAGTGTTGAGTAGAATACTCCAAATGAGGCTGTCCAAACGAGGCTGGTCTGTGCATTCCCCTATACCAGTGGTTGGCAAACTCAGTCAACAGAGCCAAATATCAACAGTACAACGACTGAAATTTTTTTTGAGAGCCAGTGTTTTTTTAAACTTAAACTATATAGGTAGGTACATTGTTATTAACTTAATTAGGGTACTCCTAAGCTGGCCTTTGCGACCACACTAAAGGGGCCAAAAAGCCGCATGTGGCTCGGGAGCCGCACTTTGCCGACCACTGCCTGCCCTAGACTATGTAGTGAGTGCTGCCTCAGAATTATGCATTATATACCCTGCACAACCAAAGTGGTAATCCTCAGAGCACTCCTGGTGGTCCTAGCTGGGCCTTAGGCTAAGGATGAGGAACAACCCTACTCACACAGATGATGGGATGTCCCCTGCATTGCCAGCTAGAATATCTGACTTTGGCTCTGTTTTCTGGGGAGTTGCTGCCCGGTAGAAAGGATCTGGAGGCCTCACAGGGGGACGGATGATGGTTGGCTTTTCTCCTGGAGGCCGCACTTTGCTGAAACTGTCAGAGCCTCCTGGAAGAGAAAACAACATCAAGAACTTTGATGGTCAGCCAAATGGAAAACTACGCAATATCAGAACAGAGCTATCTAGGCCACCTCCCTTGACACCATTTCTTTTTGGTCGCTAACAACTCTGGATTTTTGTTTTTTAATAATTCTTCCATCAGATATCCCTTCAGAAAGTCTAGGTTTGAACATCAGCTCTGAAGTTCCTATGTGTGTGACCTAGGGTATGTCACATCAATTTACTGAGTCTCAGCTTTCTTATCTGTATAATAAAGAGCAATAATACAGTATTTTACAAAGATACTGAGAGAATTTAATTAGGCATTAATATTTTTAGTAAAATGTTTGGCACAGAGTAGGTGCTGAGTTAATGTTTGATGATGAATTGGAATTTGGTAAATTCATCATCACTAAAATTCAAGCCTTTTTCACTTAGGCCTTGATTAGTGCAGTAGTCTCCTAACCTGTCTGCCTGCCTCTGTGTCTCCAGTTGCCAGGTCAGTGAGTACAAAATAAACATGCATAATGTTATAAGACATTTCTAGCAGGACTCTGGTGAAATGGGCGCACTCACATTGCTGCTGGTGCTGCACTCTGGGCTTATTCTATCTAATTGGCCATCAAGAATTCTGGAACAATGTGGATCAAATGCAAAATTATACATATGAGATGGTTTAAACACATTGATCCAGTTGATCCACTTTGGGGATCAAGTCCAAAGGAATTTAATCCAAAATAAAACAGCAACAACAAAAACAACAAACCAATTGGCACAAAACATGCTTAACAGCAAAAAGTCAGATCCAACCACAAAAGCTAAGCAACCAAGTCAATTCTTATAAGCATTTAACCAATATGTATTGTGCATAAACTAACAATGACTTAGGCCAGATAAAAAAATATACATATAAAATAATATAAGTGAAAATAAAGTCCACAAAAAGTGCTCATGACCTGCTGAACATCACATGGAAATAGACAATGTGCAGCAATGCTAGAGTGTTAGTAGATCTTGATTTTCACTAAATTTTTGTTAGTAAATCTTAATATTCATCAAGCTTTCTTAATAAAGATTTTAAAGTAAATTTAAAAAATACATTTTTTAAATTGAGAGCAAGGAAAGCAGAGAGACAAACTCCCACATGTGCCCCAACCAGGATCCACCTGGCAAGCTCCCTAAGGGGCAATGCTCTGCCCATCTGGGTCCTTGCTCAGTTGCTTGGCAACCAAGCTATTTTTAGCACCTGAGGTAAGGCTGGCCTCCTCAGCTGGCCAACTCAACTCACTGCTGGAGCCAATCAGCCATGGTTGTGAGAGGGAGAGAGAGATAGAGAAAGAGAGAGGGGAGGGGAAGCAGATGACCGCTTCTCCTGTGTGCCCTGAACAGGAATTGAACTCAGGACATCCACATGCTGGGCTAATGTTCTACCACTTAGCCAACCATTCAAGGCCAAAAAATACTAACTTTAATTCATATAACACCATTGGAAGATTTACCCTAAACATTTTTACACTGTTTTTCTCCTCCTTAAAGATCTTCCCAGTGGCTTATAAAATATATGGAATAAAGTTCAAACTGTTAACATAAATTCAAGGTCCTCTGTGTGCTGGTCCCAAGTCACCCTCCCAGGTGCTAGTTTTGGACTACAGCTGTCAGCTCCATGCTAGTCAGACTGGTTTCCTCACTAGCCTACCAAAGCAAGCTCTTGATTCTTACTCCTAGGTGAGACAGTGTGGTATAGTGGAAAGTACAGAGAGTCTGGAGTTGGGTAGACCCAGCTCTGAGGCCATGTTCTGCTACTTTCAAGCTGAGGGCCCTGGGCAGTTATTTCACCTCTTTGATGATCAAGTTCTTCATCTTGGAGATGGGTATAATAACCACTCCTCACAAGGTGGTTAGAAGGACTAAATGAGATGGCTTATAGAGAATGGCTAGTACAGAGCAGGGAAAAGTAAGTGTTAGACTCTATCCTGCTTCTTGTTTGAGTTATACCCCTATTCTCATGCCTTAACTGCATTGTAAGCACTCTGACACTCAGCTCAAATCTTGCCTCTCTGAACACTCCAGCTGGCATAGCAAATCCCCAACCATGTAAACACTCATGAAGTGCTTATATATCGCCATTTGGGTTTTTAGTTTTTTCAGCTAGTCGTTCTAATGAAGAAGATAGATATAGAAAGAAATAATGATAATTCAGTGTGACTGGTGTTCTGATGGAGGAATAAAACCATTACTACTCATGTAAATGCCTATAAATTCTGTCTTCCCATCTAGCCTGTGTCTTAAATTTCTGGATATGCCATTTCCCTTGGCACCAGGGTGATACACTGGGGAAAAAAATGACCCAAATTACAATAGTAACCTGATTTTTCTAAAGTATTTCTTACCATTCAAAGCACTCTCTCAGAAAACTATTTGATGTTCAAAATGATCTCAGAAAGAAAGAACAGACGGATCTTACTTATTATCTCCATTTTACAAAGAGAGAAGCTGAGGTTTAGAAAGGTGAACTGACTCAGCCACAATCACACAGGTAGGAGTGATGACTGAAATCCTGTCTCCTGTTCTTGCCTCCACTGTTTTTCCCAGTGTCTGCTGCTTTGTCATTATCATTAGTAAGAAATATTATAAATAATAATAGTGGTAATGGTAATAAAATAACTGGTAAAATTTTAGCTATATTTTTACTGAACACCTGCTCTCTTCCAGCTACTATAATACTATACTCAGTACTTGATGCCTAGATTTTCATTTAACACTGGCTACAACCCTGCAAGGTAGAAAGTATTATCTCTGCTGCACGGTTGAGGAAACAGAGATGCAGACATGAGCATAACCTCATAGTTAATTGGCAGTAGGTCCAGGTCCATATGATTTTTGAAGCTCATGTATTTTTAAGTATCAGTGCTTTCCAACCCTGGATACACACTGGAAACATTAAAATTGTATAATCCCAGGGCCTCACCTCAGAGATTCCAGTTCAACTGATGGGAAAATACAGAGAACCCAAGTATGGGCATTTTTAAAAGCTCCCTAGGTGATTTTATATGTAGTCAGAATTAAAAAACCACTCAACCACTCCAACCAGGTAGTGTCACAGCAGATAGAGCATTGGTCTGGGATGCTCAGGTGCCAGGTTTGAAATCCCGAGGTCTCCAGCTTGTGTGCAGAATCACTGGCTTCAGCATTTCAGCATGGCTACATAGACATGACCCCATGGTCGCTGGCTTGAGTGCAAAGGTCACTGGCTTGAATCACAGGGCCTCTGGCTTGAGCAAGGGGTCAGTAGCTCAGCTGGAACCCCTCAGTCAAGGAACATATGAGAAAGCAATCAATGAACAACTAAGGTGCTACAACTATGAGTTGATGCTTCTCATTTCTCTCCCTTCATGTCTGTCTGTCTCCATCACTTCTCTATCAGAAATAAATAAATAAATAGGCAAATCTTAAAAAATAAATAAATAAAAGAAACACTAGACCATATGATGCAGCCTGCTCACTGCAGATCATGAATTACCAGAGCTGACAGCACTCTTCCATTTCTACTGGTTACTGGAGGGGAGGCTGGTCAGGAAGCATATGCCACATTCAGAGCTGAAAAACATTTCCACCTGAGGCTGTTTCATCCTAGGCCTGTCACTTCCCTTGACGAGAGAATCAGATAACAATCCCCCAAAATCTGAACTCTAGTTCTTCCAAAATTCAGCCATATCTAAACGGAAATCAACCCAAGACCTTGGAAAACAAATGCCGTTAGCCTTTTGTCCTCCTAGGTTCTTTATTGGGAGCTCTGACTTGATGATTAACTACAAGTCAAACTTTGAAGTAGCAGCAAAGGGTTTTCTTGGTTGAAAGAGCCCAATGTTGTTCTCTCTTGACTCTAACTTGCCACAATAAAGTCACAATGTCAAACTGAGGAGACAGGGATGGAGGAGTAATATAACTGGCAGTCAAGAGAGCAACATTCCAGTCTTAACACTAAAACTAACTTGCTCTGTGACCTTGAGCAGGTCACGTCCCTACTTGTATGATGTGGATTTGAACTGTTTACAGATCAATGCATCCCTGATATGGCTGTAGACATCTATCTCTCCCTGCTGATTTTATATGTTGTTTTTGAGTACTCTAGAAGCCAGTTCTGATTATGTACTTAAGCAGCTAGAAGGATCTCTAGATAGATAGACAGAGCTTTAGGCTTAGACTTAGATTTGGTTGCATAACTCCCTGTTGTCTGCAGAACAAACTCAAACATTTTTGGCCTGGAATTCACTACTCTCTTCCATTTGGTTCCAAATGATCTTTCTGATCTATCTTTCCATCATTCTTCTTCACAAACCCTGTAGGCCACACAGAAAGTATTATTTGTCAATCATTCTTTCCCAGGTGCCCTGTGCCTTGTTCCCACGTGCCCAAATTTGCATATTCCATCAACACTCAGCTTAAGTTCATCTTTTTGGAAACCTAAGATACTCCAAGTTTCATTGCTTGAATCTTAAGGCACTAATTATCCTGTGCTCTGACTCAGAGCTCTTTGTTTTGGGTGGCTCCATTGCCCTGATTAGGTTTGAACACCTGAGAACCCATGTCAGTTCCACCTCTGTACTCACCAGAGGCCCCTGTAAACTGCTTTGCATGTGACTGGTATTTAAGAAATACCTATTGAGTAAAGAATAATGTAGTTCTGTCTATTAAAAGGATAATGAAGAAGAGCTCTCCATTTGTAAGTCTTCACTTGTACCAACTGTGATATATACATGAAAAAGGCAATTTTCAGATCTAATCTGAAACCTCAATTGAAAGGTGTTCAATATTCTGGGTATTTCTTGGGGGTTTTTGTGCCTAGCCTTATCCTTTTATAGAAAATGTGCATAGCCTGACTGGTGGTGACACAGTAGATAGAGCATCAATCTGGGATGCTGAGGTGCTAGGTTAGAAACCCCAAGGTCCCCAGCTTCAGTGCAGGGTCACCAGTTTGAGTGTGGGATCATCGACATGATCCCATAGTCACTGAATTAAAGTCCAAGGTTGCTGGCTTAAGCAAGGGGTCACTGGCTCGGATGGAGCCCCCTGGTCAAGGCACATATGACAAAGCAATCAGTTAACAACTATTAGTGCCAAAACTATGAGTTGATGCTTCTTATCTTTCCCCCTTCCTCTCTCTCTCTATTAAAAAAAAAGAAATAAAAAAGAAGAAGAAGAAGCCTGACCAAGTGGTGGTGCAGTGGATAGAGCGTTGGACTGGGAGGCAGAGGACTGAGGTTTGAAACCCGGAGGTTGCTGGCTTGAGTGTGGGATCATAGACATGACCCTATGGTCAATGGCTTGAGCCCAAAGGTAACTGGCTTGAAGCCCAAGGTTGCTGGCTTGAGCAAAGTCACTGGCATGACTTCTTTCCATGGGATCCAGAAAATAGATTATACAAATACTATCTTCCATGCCTGCCATTTCCTGGGAGGATACTACCCGCCCCCATAGCCTTATCAGTTTTGGAACTTCTACTATATTACCGGATGCTTTGTATACCTAATTTAATTAAACCTCAAAAAAACCCTGCATGCAATGTAGGCATTGTCTCCACTTAGAGCGGAGAAAACTGGCCCGAGGAAGTGAAGTTTACCAACTAAGATCATGTAGTTAATAAATGGACTCCTGTAAAAGCAAAGCAACTGCTGCAATTTTCCTGAGTATACATTTTGTGCCAAGCACAGGGATATTTTATTGTTACAGCAACCCTAGAGGCACAATTATTATACTCATTTTACAAATGAGAGAACTAAGGCTCAGAGATTATGGCTTGTCCGACATCCCACAGCAAAGAGGTGGCAGGATTCAAACTCAAATCTGTGAGACTCTGAGCCTAAGTCACATCCAAGACCTTGTTAAGCCTTTCAGCTTCTGGTCTTTCCATCAACTGTACTTCTTAATTTCTTTCTAACCGTGGTCCACACCTGACTTTTCCTACAAATTTGACCTCTCTCTCCAGCCCAACCTGTTTTCTCCCATCCCATTATCTCTCAAGTGACTATAACCACAGAATCTCAGCATTTGTAGATTTCCTTGGGCCCAATAGCTTTCAGACTTCAACCTTCAGCAACTTTCTTCCACCTTTCTTTATATCCATCTACACCCAGCCTGAGGGAACACAATAAGGGGAAACTATTTCCTCGTGCAGATTCCCCTAGTCTTCTAGAATTGTATCTTTTTTTCTATGATACTGCCCCATACCCACCTGAAAGCCTCTTATCTCCTTTAGCTACTAATTGCCATTTTGGATCAATGTGCAGTCAGGCTCCAGGGAAGGCAGAGAAGGAAAACCAAACACAGTAGATTATTAAAGCATAATGAGTCCGAACAAGAAAATCTGGGTAATGGCCAGCCCAGCCCATTACTGTTGGATCAGTCTGTTCTTAATACTTTTAGAGCAGATGTAAATGCCACTCATAACATTAGTCACTCCAGTGGAGAACCGATGACCCTGTGGCAGAGCAAGGCCTAACAAGCACTGTTTCTCCAAGCCCAAGAGGATGCCATCAGAATGCAACCTTTTCTCTCCCATAAGACAGAGGAAAACAGTTAAGAAGGACCCCAAACGCATATGGTATAGGGCCCCAGTGTGAACTGATTCTGTACTTTCATCTCAGAAGTTCAGACAGCGTGTGGGGCTCCTCACCCCATGTCCCTCCTGGAAACTTTTCCCACCCACACTAGAACATGGATGATGCTGACCTGGACTGATTCCTTCCATGCCAGCCTCACCATGAACCTTTGGAAGGCAGGACCATGAGCTTTCATCATTGCCTCTCTGACTGCATAGCACTGCGCCCAAATAAATAAACAAACACATGCAAGTATATGTTTCCCCCTCCCAGTCCCCAGCAGAAAGCCAGAGTCCCACTGTAGAAGCTGCACAAATGCCCTTTCCGAAGCCTGGCCTGGAAACAGGCAGTAACATCAAAGGAAGGCAGGAAATTAGGCTTGGATAATTTTGTTCCTCTCTGAATGAAAGGTTCTTAGATAACAAAGAGGGGAAGGTAGTTAAAACCACTTGAGAATGTGGTACCCAAGAAGTCTAAGTTCAAGCCCATCTCTATATCTTACAATCTGGTGGCTAGACAACTTATTTCACTTTTCTGAGCCTCAGTTTCTCCATCTATGAAGGAAGAACAAAACCTATCTCACAGGCCTATCACAATGATTATCTACAGTAGAAGAGAAAGTACCCAGTTCCATGTCTGGAATAGAAAAGGGCCCTGGATGAGATTACATCAGCAATCACTACCGATCTTATGGTAAAAGTTGACTTACATGGAACACAGCAATTTAACATGCACCATGCTTTTGCTATCTTTAATTGCTAAACAAACAAATAAATAAATAAATAATTGGACACTAGCAAGTTCACTCAAGTGTTGGATCAATGCAAGGGCTGAAGGTCGAGGACAGGATAGTGGCATAGTTGGATCACTAAACAAGGATTCCTGTGCACCGTCCCTCAGGGTGACTGAGAAAATTCTGAACAATGCAAGTGAAATGGAGTGACAACTGCAGGGTGCAGAGTGGGTATGCCAAGATAACAGCGTCCTCATTCTGACACTGCCACTTGGGCTGTTGGCCAGCATCTGGGACTGACAAATATCAGTTACAGCTCAGAGTCAGACCTTTTTTAGCTTTGGCTTAATTGATATCTGCTCTTATGTCTGGAATCTATTACTGGAGTGGCAGCCAAAATGAAGGAAGGGAGGGAGTTGGAGGTGGGAGTGGGCAAAGTTCAGAGATAGAATGCCAGAGGTTTGATTAAATTTCCACCAAGGCTAGAACTTCTGCCTCAGCTGTACATTCTGTAGCCGAGGCTGGAGGCATATAGGGCTTTGAAAAAAGCTGGATCATACTAGCTTGTTTCTAACTAATTTGAGGCAGAAAGCAAAGCCAGGCAATGCTGTGGCAGAAACTTAGATTGCCTGGCTGACACTGGATAGCCAGATCAGTTACATTCACAGAAACCATTAGATCAGAGCAGCAGTCACCAGTAGTGTGTGCCGGGCTGCCCAGGAAGGGGACAGGGGATGCTGCTGGATTTGACTTCACAGCAGGGGATGGCAAAGGGGGATCTGATATGGAGGGCCAGTTACTGTGTGTGCTGACTTGATAGGATCTGGCTGACCTTAAGGCTTGGCGACAGGCAAGATCAACTTCACTGTGATGAACATAAGCTAAGTTACACAACTCTTTACCAGATTGATGTGAAGGTCAATATATGAACTTATAAATTGAAGCAGATGTCTACATAGATGCCTGGCCTTACTTGGCTACATCCCAGAAGAGGCAAGTCTTACAAGGGGAAGGACAAGGGGAGGGAATTAATAACATATTTTGAGTATTGATTCATGACAGAAATTTTATTTGTTATTCATTTTTAACCCTAGCAATAATTCTGTGGAGTGAGTTGTTTCTCCAACTTACAGGCATAGGAACCAAGATGCAAAGAGGTTAAATAACTAGAATTGACAGATGCGTCCAATTGCGAAGCCAGAACACGCAGAACCAGTCTTACCAGACTCCCAGAGAAGAGCTCGCTCTGAATTGTGCCCTGAGACAACATCATCACCCCACACTGAGTCTGTCACATGTCACAATCCATGGGAGGAAATCCTTCCTAGAAACATTCTCTGGCCTCAACAGAAGAGTTGTGCTTTACTTAAACAACAAGCTGTTCTTGTTACCTTAAGAACTTAGAATTTTAGAACCATCTTTTTGTTTCCTCTAGAAAGTTTGGAGCCCAATACTCCAGCAAAGGTGTCAGGCTCCACGGCAAACATTTTACATGCCAACTCCACTTTTTCCACCTTCCAACTATATAGCTTTTCCCCTCCCTTGGCCTCAACTTTTCTTACCTCTACTCTACTCTAGAATCGAAGGCAGAGGTCAACAAACTTTTCCTGTCGAGTATCAGAGTCTCTGTTGCCACTACTCAACTCTGCTATTATAGTGTGAAAGCAGCTCTAGGCAGTGTGTAAACCAAGGAGCATGTGTATGTGGACTTGGAAATTTGAATTTCATAAAATTTTCATGTATCATGACATATTATTTTTCTATTGAATTTTTCAACTACTTTAGGCCATAGTTAGCTAAGCCCTGATATGCACCTCAAGCGGGCAAGGACCTTGTTTGTGTTATTCACTCTAACATACTCAACATGTAGAATGGGGCCAGGCACACAGAGTAAGTATTCAATAATTATTTGTTTAGTAAATCAATTATTCTTACTATTTTAAGTTCTTATATTTTTCTATCTATATTATTAAATGCCTTAAATTAGTTTTGGAACATGACAGGTATAAAACATAAGATACATTTTCAGACGGTTACCTAGCTAGAAAGTAAAAGAATCAGGGTTTGGATCTAAGCCTATGTGATATACAAGCCCACATTTGGTCCATTACACCAACTATCTTCAAAGATTCTAGCCTGACCAAGTGGTGGCGCAGTGGATAGAGCGTCGGACTGGGATGCGGAAGGACCCAGGTTCGAGACCCCGAGGTCGCCAGCTTGAGCGTGGGCTCATCTGGCTTGAGCAAAGAGCTCGCCAGCTTGGACCCAAGGTCGCTGGCTCCAGCAGGGGGTTACTCGGTCTGCTGAAGGCCCACAGTCAGGGCACATGTGAGAAAGCAATCAATGAACAACTAAGAAGTCGCAATGCGCAACGAGAAACTGATGATTGATGCTTCTCATCTCTCTCTGTTCCTGTCTGTCTGTCCCTGTCTATCTCTGCCTCTGTAAAAAAAAAAAAAAAAAAAAAAATTCTATTCTCCTCAAATTCCCAGGGATTAGCCCAACCCTCCTTCCTTGAATCTCACAATTAGCAGCTAATTAAATCTGCAGAAGCTGGCCACATCTAAAAAGTTCAGTTGTGCAGAAGTTTTGCCTCTTTGTCCATATTTCTATAAAAGTGGAGAATGAGAATAAGAAAACAATAGTTTATAGAGTCCAAGCTTTTTACAAAAGAAGTGTGCCTTATTGGAAAAACAAACAAACAAAAATCCACAGAGGCTTCGGTGCCTTATCAGGCTTCGTATGATTTAGAAGAGCTATGCCAGTTAGTAGCCCTTAGCAAGTCACTAATCACAAGTAGCTGCAGATTTCTAGTAATAAAGAAAAAGTAATGATAATACATTCTTCACAGTAAGTTTGTGAGGATCAAAAATAGCATGCCAGCCTGACCAGATAGTGGCACAGTAAACAGAGAATTAGACTGGAACGTGGAGAACTCAGGTTCAAAACCCCAAGGTCACTGGCTTGAGCGTGGGCTCATCTGGCTTGAGCATGGGATCATAGACATGACCCCATGGTCACTGACTTGAGCCCAAAAGTTGCTGGCTTGAAGCCCAAATTTGCTGGCTTGAGTCTAAGGTCACTGGCTTGAGCAAGGGATCACTCGCTCTGCTGTAGCCCCCCGGTCAAGGCATTAATCAGAAAGCAATCAATGAAGAACTAAGAAGACAAAGGAGGTACAACGAAAAATTGATGCTTCTCATCTCTCTCCCTTCCTGTTTGTCCCTATCTGTTCTTATCTGTCCCTCTCTCTGTCTCTGCCACACACACACACACACAAAAATAGCATGTCAGTACCTAGTACAATGCCAGGTCCATAAAAGATATTTAGTAAATGGCAACAGTAGCAGTAATAATTTTAATAAATAATATCATTATTATTAATTTAGTTCACAAATAATGACTGCCTACTATATGAGAGTTAGGCATTTTTCTAAGCACTTGGGATACAGAGGTAAATAAAACAGGCTAAAACCCCCTACCCTCACAGAGCTTACATTCTAGTAATTACTGTGAATGGTTTTATGTTCTTATTTACCACACCAAATTAGTGATACTAAAGTGAAGCTGATTTCTACTTAAACATCACCAACTTCAGAAAAATCTCAAGGTGCAAAGTACTTGGGTTCAGTTCTGGTTTCCATGGGATTGCCAAGCACTTACCCTCCTTGTGATGAGCCAGAGGCCGAGGAGCTGGTCTCTTTATGTGGAAAGAGGGGGCCTTGGTGGGCCCAGAGCCTGGCACAGGTCCATTGGTGGCCTTCGGTATGGCCTTGGTCCCTCCATCCTGCAATTTAGACACCAATTTCCCGACATCCACCTCGGGGCAGGACTCCAGTTTGCCATCGGAAACAAGTCTGCTTGGGGACTTCCTCCCAGGATCAGCTTCCACACTCTTCTGAAGAGGCATGCTGGGGTACTGTGGTAGTTTAGGGGGTTCTATACTGTTGGTGATAGTGCCATTAGGTGTTTGATTTTGGATTCCATCTAGGAAAAGTTTGCACAAAGAGGGAAAATTAATGATAATCTTTATAACTTTTTCATTTTATGCATGAATACATGGTATTGAGATATTATATGCATTTTCAAAGGAGCTATTATTGTGGACCAAGTCAACAATATCCCACAAAATCAGTCTCTATGCACCTGCATTCATATGGAATCACAAGTCACATCAAAGAAGGATTTCAATTCAAGATCTGAGTATGATTTTCACCAGTACAATTCAGTCAAACCACAATATATCAAAATGCTTTATTCAAAGAGATATGTAATTCAAAAGGAACTTAAAAGAGTCTCCAGTCAATTGTATATTCTATTAATTTAAAAAACATATCAGTTATAGGCCCTGGCTGGTTGGCTCAGCAGTAGAGTGTTGGCCCAGAGTGTAGAAGTCCTGGTTTCGATTCTTGGCCAGGGCACACAGGAGAAGCATCCATCTGCTTCTCCACCCTTTCCCTTCTCCTTTCTTTCTATCTCTCTCTTCCCTTCCTGCAGCTAAGGCTCCATTGGAGTAAAGTTGGCCCAGGCACTGAGGACAGCTCCATGGTCTCTGCCTCAGGTGCTAGAATGGCTCCGGTCACAACGAAGCAATGCCCCAGATGGGCAGAGCATCGACCCCTAGTGGGCATGCCGGGTGGATTCTGGTCCAGCTCATGCAGGAAGGAGTCTGTCTGTCTGTCTGCCTCCCCGCTTCTCACTTCAGAAAAATACAAAAAATAAAAGAAAAAAATATATATCAGTTACTCTTTAACTATTTCTTTTGCCCTTTTAAACTCATTGCTGGATCCAGTTTGCTAATATTTTTCTGAGAATTTTAACATCTATGTTCATCAGGAATATCAGTCTATTTTGCTGAGAATTTTAATATCTATGTTCATCAGGAATATTGGTCTATAATTTATTTTCCTTTATAACCAGATAAATAGTGTATTTATCTGGTTTTGGAATTAGAATAGTGCTGGCCTTGTAAAATAAGCTTGAGAGTCTTCCCTTCTCTTGAATTTTTTGGAATATTGGAGAAGAATAGATGTTAGTTCTTTCAGTGTGTGGTAAAGTTCACCAGCAAAGCCAGAGGGTTTAGGACTTCTGTGTGCTAGGAGTTTTTGATTGACTGCTTCAACTTCACTAGCTGTAACTGGTCTATTCAGATTCTAATTCTTCCTGATTCAGTTGTGGAAGATTTTATGTTTCTAGGAATTTATCCATTTCATCCAGTGTCCAATTTGCTGGCATATAGTTTTTCATAATATTTTCTTACAATCCTTTGTATTTCCTTGGTGTCTTGTTACTGCTCTTTCATCTTTGATTTTATTTATTTGGGTCCTCTTTTTTTGTTGGTGAGTCTGGTTAAAGGTTTGTCAATCTTGTTTATCTTTTCAAAGGACCAGCTCTTGGTTTCCTTGATCTATTGCCCTCCACAGTAATTTGTAAAGATCTCTCAAATTTCAAGTTAATAAACTTAACAGAAATAACCTTCTTTCTCAATCTTCATTAAAAATAACAGCAACTAGCCATTTTATGTTCTTCTAGCTTTTGTAGTCTACAATTCTTTGTGACAATAGTACATGCTTTTCAGTTGTTCTGAGTCTTAATTACTTCAAGCTTTGAGACTATATTAAGAGCCAGGGATATTCTCGCTAGAAAAATTAACATACACACATACATGCAAACTTTTGAAAATTAATTTTAAGAAATTAATGTAGTCCCCTGATACTGTTAATGATTCCTTGATTGAGAACTCCTTGTATAAGGAGATTGCCACCTTCTTCAGTCATAAAAAAACTGGATCAGAGTACAGTGGTTAAGAACAGAAATTCTGGTCAGTTATATGAGACCTGGTAGTCATGGCAACCAGTTGCAATACATGGATCTGATTTGGATCCTGATTTTTAAAAACACGAAATACGAGAGAATAGAAATTTGTATACTAATTAGATAGGTAGTAATCTTAAAGAATTACTTATTTCTTTCAGGCATAAGAATGGCATTGTGATTTTGGCTTAAAAGAGTGATAATCTTTTAGAAGCATGAAACATTTATGGGTGAAATGACATGACATCAGAGCTGGACAGTATGTAGGGGTCTAGATGGAGCATGCCTGGGTAAGTGGTGGTAATAGGTACATGGTGAGTATGTCATACTTTTTTTTCAACTTTTGTATATGTTTGAAACTCTCCATAACAAAGTGTTAAAAGAAATGCAGGCTCTTGTGCTAGCTGCCCAGGTCTGAACCTTAGTTCTGCTTCTTACCAACTGTAGGATCTTGGGCAAATTCATAATCTCTCTGTACCTCAAATTTTCTCCATAGCAAAATGGAAATAATAGCAATACCTACATCTTCAGGTTGTGGCAAGTTTCCAGATATGAGATCGTATACTTGTTTCAGTGCCTGGTATGTACTATACACTTAATAATTTTAGTTATTATTTATACTATTATGCTCCAAGTGAGCAGGGAAGGAAGAGTTTCTATGTGGGAAGAAGGGCTACATCTTGCTGCAAAGATCTTTTCCCTCTGAGTTTCCTTCTCCTTGGGAACCTGTCACCAAACACTGCCACCATCATCACAGGGGTCAGGACCAAGAGGAGTTCCACTTTAGTTCCCGTACTCTGGTCCCAGGGGAGATATGTGGTCCTGCTTTTCTTAACCAATAATATAATTGCTATCGGACTAGAGCCGCCCGACAACAACAACAACTAAATTAACAAAGGCTCACAAATAAACCTAGAAGTGCCGTGTAACTCAATCAAGTGTTTCCAGGACATGCCTGTGGCAGAGGCCACCTTTAAACCTCTAGCACTGAGGAGTAACTGCAAGCACATTCACCCTCTTTCAACACAAACAGTTGAACAGTGACATGAATTCCTTCATCCACGTGCTTTAGGCCCAACATCTCAGTTACACATTTCCATCTGAATGCTTTCTTCTTCTGGTGGAGAGACCCTAGCAAATCCCATCCCTGCTCTCCTTTAGGGGACACAACAGGGGTTAGCTATGCCTTATAGGCCTTGACAGTATCAGCACCATCTCAATCTATTTACACAGTGTCAGAGAGGCCACAACCTTCTATGTGGGGAAAGATCTTTCCCTAGCTGCTGGAGAAGGGGGATGGATGACATCAGCAATGGGAACTTTGAAAATAGGCCCTTCTGCCAGGATGACCATTTCTAGGTTCTGAGATTTGGTGAATAATAAAGATAAAATGGTAATGATAATAATAATGACAGTGATAATAATGGTAATAATAACAGATAGCATTATTTGAGTACTTTCTCTGTGGTAGGCCCTGTTCTAATTACTTTACATGGTTTGTCTCATGTAATCTTCCAAACTAGTCTATGAAGTAGTGAGCTCTCATTAGTCCTATTTTATAGATAAGGAATCTAAGGCACTGAAAAGATCAGTGTTACAAAACCAGTGTGGCAGAACTAGCTTTTGAAGCTTGAAGTCTGTTTCCAGAATCCACACTTTCTTTTTTCTTTTATTTTTATATTTTAGATTTAATTTATTCATTTTCAGACAGAGAGAAGAGAGAGAAAAAAACAGAGAGGGGGGGAGGGAGGGAGAGGAACAGGAAGCATCTACTCCCATATGTGCCTAGACCAGGTAAGCCTGGTGTTTCAAACTAGTGACCTCAGAATTCTAGGTTGAGGCCACAATCTTTCTGAAGAGACAGTTCAGTGGTCCTTCACAGAATGAGTTCAGTATCATCCCCTTTTCCTAACCAGACATTGGCTTCCAAAGGAAAACCTCACGGGCTAACTTCAGAAATGACAGAGAACTGGGAGTGAATCCTAATCAGATAGGGAAGCCAGGCAAATAGGCCAGGAGCCAATGGGAGCCTCTCCTCCGTGTGCGGGTAAGTGGTAGGAGGAACTTTGAGGGCTGCCCACTAGTCCAGAAAGAAAAATAAGTCAATTATTATAATACAAGTAGGATAAAAAATAAGTGTCATGAGGAAGACAGGCTAATTCTGTCTGATAGACTGGAGGGGCTCTTATAAAACAGGTCACATTTAAACTGGTACTTGAAGGATTACAATAGGTGGAAAAAGGTAAAACGGAATTTCACACAGAAGATAACTTGGAGTGAAAGATCATGGTTTGTCTAAGAAAATGTAAAATCAAAATTTAAAATTTAGTGTGGCTGGATCACAGAAGTCCATTTTAAATGAAAAAGGTGGGTAGCAGGAAATAAGGTTGTTAGGGTGGCTTGGGGCCATATCATGAAGGCATGAATGCTGTGTTCAAGAAGATGAACTTTGTCACTGGGGTGCAATGATATCATGCATTTTTTCTCTTCCTGTGTCTTGTATATTCCACTTAGCATAATGTCTTCCAGGTTCATCCATATTGTTGCAAATGGCAGGATGTCCTTCCTTTTAAGGCTCAACGTCACATTTTCTTTATCTATTCATCTGTCGAAAGACACTGAAGCTGTTTTCTTTCTTCTTTTAGTTTCTTTCCTTTTCTGTATATTTATTTGCATTGAATGAGAAAGATATATAGCGTTGGTATAGTGTTAAATGAATAAAAAGGAAGCTAAAGAACATAATACAAATTGAGTGTATGGGAGTAAAACCTTGGGTCAGACTGCTGTGGCTCAAATCTGAACCAAAGCTGTGCTGATTTCATGGCTTGTTATCTTTTGAAAGACAGACATCTAAGTAGGAGTGGACCCATACGCATTGAGTCCTCATCACTTCCTATGTCAGCTAGGTATACTGAGATCCATTTTATAGTGAAGGCATTGGAGGCTACCAGAGGGTGAGTAATTTGCCCAGTTTCTACAGTTACTAAATGGCAGCACAGCAGTTTGCATTCATCTTATTCCAAAGCTCATTTGTGTGCCTTAATATTGTACTTCTTGTAAGCTGGCTGAACACTGCTCTGAGAAGGAACCAATCTTTCTTCTCATGGTTCTTTACCAGTAGTATTTCATCATTTCCCCCTAAAACTTGTTACTTCACTTGTATATAGCATTTTAGTGAGTCCTCCAACCATCATCATGGACTCCTTCACATCCCTTATAAGCTCTGTCCCCCACCTCCTTAACCTCTCCTGAATCTGTCTAGGCTATTGTTGCTCCAGTTTAGATCTTGCCAATCAGCAGTCCCCTCTCTGGTCTCTCTACCTCTAGTTTCTCTAATCCTCTCTGCTTTTCATAATGAACTTAAAGGGATATTCTAAAAACATATACAATAATGCATGTCCCTGCAAAAAAAAAAAAGTTATGATCCTCTGCACCCTAATAATAATGTTCATATTCTTAAACATGACATTCATGGCCTTCATGGTATAGGCCCAACTCACCCTAACGACCTCATCTCCTGCTACCCATACTTTTCATCTAAAATTGGTTTCTGTAACATTGATACGTAAAGACACATGCAGCCCATGTTCATTGCAGCATTGTTCACAGTGGCCAGGACATGGAAACAACCAAAAAGCCCGTCAATAGATGATTGGATAAAGAAGATGTGGCACATATACACAATGGAATACTACTCAGCCATAAGAAATGATGACATCGGATCATTTACAGCAAAATGGTGAGATCTTGATAACATTATACGAAGTGAAATAAGTAAATCAGAAAAAACAAGGAACTGCATTATTCCATACGTAGGTGGGACATAAAATTGAAACTAAGAGACATTGATAAGAGTGTGGTGGTTACGGGGGGAAGGGGGAGAGGGAGAGGGAAAGGGGGAGGGGGAGGGGCACAAAGAAAACTAGATAGAAGGTGACAGAGGACAATCTGACTTTGGGTGATGGGTATGCAACAAATTGTGCGACAAGATAACCTGGACTTGTTATCTTTGAATATATGTATCCTGATTTATTGATGTCGCCCCATTAAAAAATAAAATTATTAAAATTAAAATTGGTTTCTGTAATCCAGCCACACTAAACTTTCAATTTTGATTTTATATTTTCTTAGAAACAGGAGTTGGTAAAGATGTGGAGAAACTGTAACATTCATCCATTATTGATGGGAAAGCAAAATGGTGAAAAGCCCTCAGCCCACACAGGGACAAAGAGAATCCCAGAATGGGAAGTGACAAGCCCAAGTCATTCAGCAAGCTGGTGACCAAGATGAAATTAGACCTTAGGTTATTGACACTCAGTTCATTTATTTATTACACATATTTATTGTGTAATAAATGCCAGATGCTGTGTTGGTACTACAAATGGAGTGAAAAATTTTCTTCTGGCAAAGAGAATATATTCTCTGGTGTATATTTGGAGAGATTATAAATAAACCAACAAATTAATTTATCCAGTAAAAATGAGATTATAAAACAGCAGAGTAGACATTCAATGTTTCCACTTTCTCCTGACTGCCACCTCCCTTGCTCTATGAAGGAGGTGATCCCTTAAGTTGGGCAATCCCTTTGTTTTCATTACTCCTTATTCAGCCATTTATTTATTCTACAAGTATTTACTGAACACATGCAATTTATAGGAATTGTTTTAAGGCAGCGGTTCTCAACCTGTGCGTCATGACCCCGGCAGGGGTCGAACGACCAAAACACAGGGGTTGCCTAAAGCCATAGGAAAATACATATTTATTATACAATACATTTTAAATGTATTTCCAATGGCTTTAGGCGACCCCTGTGTTTTGGTCGTTCGACCCCTGCCGGGGCCACGACCCACAGGTTGAGAACTGCTGTTTTAAGGGATGGCAATAAAGTGAAGCTTACATTCTAATGGAGAAGACAGATAAAAAGCATGTGAACAGGCCCTGGCCAGTTGACTCAGTGGTAGAGCATCGGCACAGTGTGTAAAAGTCCTGGGTTTGATTTCCAGACACAGGAAGAGTGCCCATATGCTTCTTCACCCTTCCCCTTCTCTCTACCTCTTTCTTCCCCTCCTGCAACCAAGGCTCTATGGAAGCAAAGTTTGCCCGGGCATTGAGGATGGCTCTGTGGCCTCCGCCGCAGGAGCTACAATGGCTCTAGTTGCAACGGAGCAATGTCCCAGACACATTGCCCCGGGTGGATCCCAGTCAGGCGCGTGCAGGAGTCTGTCTCTCTGTCTCCCCGCTTCTCACTTCAGAAAAATACAAAAAAAAAAAGTCAGCTGTTTCCTTATTGATTTTCTATAGGGTTGATCTATGTATTGTTGAAAATGGGGTACTGAAGTCCACTACTGTTATTTTATTCTATCTATTTCTCTCTTCATTTATGTTAATACTTCCTTTACATACTTATGTGCTTGTCCATATTTAGTAAGTTTTCTGTCATTATATCTTTTTTTTTTTTTTTACAGGGACAGAGAGAGTCAGAGAGAGGGTATAGATAGGGACAGACAGGAACGGAGAGAGATGAGAAGCATCAATCATTAGTTTTTCGTTGTGTGTTGTGACACCTTAGTTGTTCATTGATTGCTTTCTCATATGTGCCTTGACCGCGGGCCTTCAGCAGACGGAGTAACCCCTTGCCTGAGCCAGCGACCTTGGGTCCAAGCTGGTGAGCTTTTTTTTTTTTTTTTTTTTTTTTTTACTCAAGCTAGATGAGCCTGTGCTCAAGCTGGTGACCTCAGGGTCTCAAACCTGGGCCCTCCGCATCCCAGTCCAATGCTCTATCCATTGCGCCACTGCCTGTTCAGGCTTTCATTATATCTTTAAATAAACTTTCTCCCCTAATTCTCTTTCTTTGCACTTTCTAGAACCCCCATGATATGTATATTACTGTGTTAGATAATGTCACATAAGTCTCTTAAGTTTTCTTTACTTTTAATAATGTCACATAAGTCTCTTAGGTTTACTTTACTTTTTATCAATCTTTTTTTTTTCTTTTTGTTCCTCTGACTGGACAATTTCAAATGATCTGTCTTTATGCACACTAATTCTTTTTTTCTGCTTGATCAAGTTTGAGTTGAAGCTCTCTATTGAATTTTTCAGTTTGGTCATTGTGTTCTTTGGTTCCAGGATTTGGGTTTGGTTCTTTCCTATGATTTCTATCACTTTCTTGAACTTCTCATGTATTGTTCGCTAAATTTTGTTTAGCTGTCCATCTGTGCTCTCCTGTAGCTCTATGAGCATCATGAATACAATTATTTGGAATTCCTTGTAAGACAGTTCATAGATTTTGTTTCAACAGGGTTGGTTCCTGGTGCTTTATGTTGTTCCTCTAATGGTGTCATATTTATCTAGTTACTCCTCATCCATGAAACCCTGTTAGTGTTTGCCTATTTGAAGAAATAGGCACATCTTCCAGTCTTTACAGAATGGCTTTGGCAAAGAAAAGCCTTTATCAGTCAGCACACCAGAGATTCTGAGTGGGCTATTTGATGGGCTCCACAGGTGGGCTTAGTGCTAGAGTACTTAGGTTGGACCAATGTCTAGGTCAGTTGGTGGGCAAGCTTGCTGCCTGAGGTCATGGGGCTGTCTTGGCATTGGGGTAGACCTAGAGGTTCGGTCCATAGGAGGACATCCTGGAGGCACATTCTGTAGTTCCATCATGGAGACTAGAGAAATGATGGCTTTCCTGGAACCTGGGGCCAGAAACCTAGCCTGACACTGTGGTAGGCTTGCAGTCTGGGCCTGCAGGGAATTACCTGGTTCTGACGCAGGCCTGGAGCCTGGGTCTATGGAGGTCACCTGGGAACTTGGGTGACTGAGGAAATGGTTGGTGCTGAGGTTCACTGGGGTAGGCCTGGCACTAGGGTCCAGAATGAAGTTGGGTACTTACTTCACTCTCCTCCCCTCATGTAGAGGATAATTTCCTTAAACTGCATTGTATGATCTTGGGGAAGGAGTGACATGGGTAATACAAAAATATTCTTCCTACCATATGCAATGGACTTTTTCTTATTTATAATCTCTCAACTGGTTACCATGGCTCTCATGAAGGAATTTCAATGCATGGATGGTTGTTGTAATGATGTCACTGTGAGGGGACATTGTCTGGAAACAGCTATTTTAGCCATCTTGCTGACATCACTCCTCCATGTTAGCTGAATTTGAAATTAAAGTCTCTGAACATTCAGAAAGCGCAATGCTTACCCATTTCAATGTACTGTTGTACAACTCTAAGAGCACCTTTGATCCTCTACTGGCCTCCTAAGGGATCATGGTGAGTGGCTTTACAGGTTTATACTTGTCGTATCCACTGCCAAAGGACTAATTTGCTCTCTGGGCACAAATTTTTTAAATCTTGCTTTATGTGGCCCAGGAGCCAGGAAAAGTCTACCTTTACATGTAGAAAAAGAGCCACAACTACAATTCTACCTACTTTGTGCCTAATCACTGTTAAGAAGCTATTGATAAATTTTAGCACTGACCTTCACTTTCATCCGTGGGAGCATAGAAAACTGTTCTTTCCCTCAGCAGGCGCTTGGAGATTGTGATTGGCTTGTGCCTTCTTGCTGTCACTCGAGGTGGAGGCACTGGGGGTGTAGCACTTTCCTCAGGTGGACTTGAATATATCTGTAAAGGGAAAATAATTCCAGGAGACAATAAGAAAGATCAAGGTTTTGTCTCCCTAATGTTAGTTAACTCCTTGTTGATGCCCGCTAGCATCACACCTAGAGTTTGCCATAGCAACTCGGAAATGGCTAAAGGAATTGGGGAGATTGTCCTAATCACTTTAGCCACCATAATGTGGTTAGAAGTCTCCTACCGTGCCTGAGGCACAGGACCTGACATTTCTCAGTGTGGAGGAAATAATACAGACAAAAAATCCAACATTAGGACTAGATTTTCCACTTACTTCCTGGGAAACCTTAGTCAAGTTCCCTCCCATCTCTGAGCCTGAGCTTCCTCATCTGTAACATGGAGAGAGCACCATCTACTCAGCAGGGTGCAGGGAGAAGCCAGTGAAAACTCAAATACACTTACATTATATGGGTAGGGGCGGGGTGTGGAGAGAACTAAAAATAACCCACATGCCCTCAATATTTCTGAAAGGGCACACAGAAACTGGTTCTTTTGTTGCCTCAAGAAAGGATTAATCAGTGGCTGAAGAAAGACAGGATTAATCAGTGGCTGAAGAAAGGTTGAAGAAAAACTTATTTTTTACTCCTACATCATTGCACTCTTTTAAAATTTCATGCCATTTATGCATTTCTTATTCAAAAGGGGCGGCAATAACACAGTGTCTGGAAGATGTAAAAAGTGTTTGTTTAATAAAAGAAGAGCTTTGATTAGAATTTTTATATACTGTCTCACATGTCCCTGGAGAGAATGACATTTTGGCCAGAGTGCTCACACCTTGGGAGGACACACATATGTGGTAAGAGAGGGAAGTGACCTGTGTTCAGTGCAATGATGAAATCAAACTCAATAATTACTGCAAACAGAAATGTCAGAGCCTTTTCTTATTTATTCCTTCTCCAACTGGAATTAGAAAAAGACAGTATAACATAGAGATTAAAAAGACAGCTATGAAACTGGACCACTCTCTTATACCATATAAAAAATAAACATAAAAAGATTTAAATTTAAGGCCTAAAACCATAAAACTCCTAAAAGAAAAATAGTAAGTAAACTCTTTGACATCAATCTGAGTATCATCTTTTTTGATGCATCCCCTCAAGCAAAAGAAACAAAAGAAAAAGTAAAACTTCATAAAAGTAAAAAATTTGTCCACAGTGAAGGAAATCTTAAACAAAACAAAAAGACAACACACAGAATAGGAGTATATATTTGCAAATAAGATATCTGATAAGCCTGACCAGGTGGTGGTACAGTGAATAGAGCATCGGACTGGGACATGGAGGACCTAGGTTCAAAACTCCGAGGTCGCCAGCTTGAGCACATGTTCATCTGGTTTGAGCAAGGCTCATCAGCTTGAGCCCAAGGTCACTGGCTTGAGCAAGGGGTCACTTGGTCTGCTGTAGCCCCCCGGTCAAGGCATATATGAGAAAGCAATCAATGACCAAGTGGGATGCCACAACAAAGAATTGGTGCTTCTCATCTCTCTGCCTTCTGGTCTGTCTGTCCCTCTCTCTGTCTCTCTGTCTCTGTCAAAGACACACAAAAAATATGAGAAGGGGTTGATATAAAAAATATAAAAGAAACTCATATCAATAACAAAAAAGTAAACAATCCATTTGAAAAATGGGTAAAGGACATGAAAAGACATTTCTCTAAAGAAGGCATATGGAAGGTCAACAGTCATAATAAAAGATGCTCGGCAGAGAGAAATGGCGCCATGAGGAGCGCTTTTGATACCTCTCCCCAAAATTTCAACAAGTTCTACAACCAGTGACAGAAAAATCTATCCTTGGAGTGTCTGGAAGTCCCACACACTGAACATGAAGGTATGATCAAGCAAAAAAATGACTAAATATATAATCAACCCTGTAGGAAATAAGGACGGAGAATGGAATGCTCTGCCTTCCTCACTAACCTGAGCAAGGGCTGCTTTCACTTGGAACTGAGAGAGAGTGGGGGCTGGGGGTGTGGAGGGAATCAGGCTGAGGTGCAGACATCCAAGCCGAGGAAAGAGTGTGCCCACAGCGACTCAGCCCATGTAAGCTAATGCCCGCGCAGGACCCCGGCAAAGGCTGGCGAGCAGTGGCCTCCATTACCCCTTATATCCTGGTTGGCAAGTGCAGATAGTGTGCGAGAGGCTCCTCCTAGCACCCTGAGAGTGGGCGCCTGTGTTCCCAGACAGAGGAGCAAGGTCAGAGGCTTCTGTGTGGGCTGCGACCAGAGTCTCAGTGTGGTCCCTGCTTCCCCAACAGCACGCGGGGAGTGTGCGAAAGCAAACTTCCCTAAGCCCAAACTTCTCCAGGTGGCCAGGGCACCTCCTCCAGGCTAACAAAGCACATTCCTGGGGAAGAAAAAATATGGAAGCACTAGGGGGAGGGGAGCGCAAGCTGCTTGCAGTCTGTCTCTGGAGCAGATCTGTGGATCCAATTGCAGAAATTAGCTTAACCCACAGTCTGCTCACCTCCCAACTGACTTATGTGGCTCTAATTCACAAGGTCTCTCTCAGATTAGCAATCTAAGACAAGACACGTGATATTTTTTAATGCCTCTTGCTATGCACGTAGGGGTGGGGGCAACTTCCTGTCAGCCGATACAGGGTGAAAAACACATTCCTACAGAACAAACCTCAGAGAACACTGCAGAAGTTAGGCAGGATAGGCTGTAGGCTTTTTAACAAGGAAGAAGCCTGCAGGGAACAATCCCACAGAACGCAAAGGCAAATTTAACTAGATATACCTGGGAACTGAACAGAAGTCAACACACCCCCTACCTGCTTAAGCTGGTGGCTCCGATTGGCAGAGTTTTCATACTCAGGGCTGTATGTTAAAAAGAGGGACTTGGCAGCTTTTAAGACCTCCTGTTCTGCAGGCAGCAACTAGGGCATCTTCTTCCCAGCTAAAACAGGTTACAAAGTACAAAAAGCCTGGGGAGAGTGGTTTCACAGAGTGCTGAGGCATACTGGACATGCCTGGAGGCTCATAAAATGGCACCATGAGAGCAATTGGCTCCCAACCCTGCCTGATTAAACTGGTGGTTCTGACTGACAGAGCCTTACCCAGAGCCCTGCACTGAGTGGGGATAGAGTGGGGATTTGCCAACTCTTTGAGCCCCTTACTCTCCAGGCAGAGGCAGTGGCAACCTCATAGCTGAATCATCAGGTTGCTAATTTAGGAAGGAGAGACTAGGAGAGAGGCTCTGGGAAAACGGACTCTCCCATTGTTGGAGCCTGCAAATGCTAACAAGCCCTGACTACCAACGAGACTGAAACCTAGTATATGACATCATCATAGAGATTCATCAACTGCAAATCTCTACCTAAGTGTGCCACAGAGGCAGAGTCTGGGGTACAGAGCCACTGACCAGGAAGAGAAAGAAGAAAGAAAAAGGAAGAAGAGAACCTCTCAAACTCAAGAAAAATCCACAGAATTTATAACTTTTTCCACTTTTTTTTTGTTTCTGTCATCTTTTTGTCTTTATTATTTTTTCTTCTACCTTGGTTCTTTTATTCTCTGCTTGTCTTACTCTTTTCTCTTCATCTTGAACTACATTACCCATAAGTGTTACATTTCCCATTTTTTTCTTTTCTTCTTCCTTTCTCTCTTTGAGGGTTACACTCCAAAACCCTTAACTCTCTATTCTTTTTTCCCTTTTCCTTCTTTCTCCCTCTTTCTTAGTTTCTTCTTTTCTCCTTTACTTTTCCTCTCATTTGATCCTCACGCATGAACAAATTATTTTATTTGGAACTCAAATTTTTGTGTGTGTGTCATTTTGTGTGCTTTTCACTTCACTTTTTAACTCAATAGCATTCCCTCCAGCCCCAGCTCTCGATTCTATCTAGTTTTTGTTCCACTTAATAAAATAGCATTGTTTTTCTTTTTCTTGTTTCCCTCTTATCCTTTTCATTATATCTCTCAGTTGACCATCATTTACAAGCAAATCATTTTATTCTTGATCCAAATTTTTTTCCTTTTTTGCATTTTGTGTGTCCCTACCTCCTTTTTTTCCCCTTTATCACTTCTCCCCAACTCAGGTCCTCCATTATAGGTAGTTTCTGTTCCATTTAGCACAATATAATTCATAGTTTTTCATGGTATTTTCTCAAAGAGGAAGAGAAAAAAAAGATAAAAAGAAATAATACTTTTTTTACTTTTTATTTTACTTCAATTTTTTACTTTTTACTCTTTATTAATACTCATTAGTGTTATTAACAAAACCACCCTCAGATGCCATTAGGGAAAAGGAAATCAGATATCATGGATACAAAAGACAGAGATGTAGTACAGATAGATGAGGAAAAATCTATGGAGAAAAAATTTAATAGATGGGAAATCTTGGAGTTAAATGACAGAGAATTTAAAATAGAAATCCTAAAAATACTCAGAGGTATACAAGACAACACAGAAAGTCAATTTAGGGTGCTCAAAAAACAACTCAAGGAACACAAAGAATATATTACCAAGGAAATTGAAACTATGAAAACAAATCAAACAGAGATGAAAAACTCAATTCATGAACTGAAAAATGAGGTAACAAGCTTAGCTAATAGAACAGGTCAGATAGAAGATAAGATTAGTAACATAGAAGACAAGGAAGTTGAGGCACAACAGAGAGAAGAATAGAGAGACTCAAAAATTTTAAAAAATGAGACAGCCCTACAGGAATTGTCTGACTTCATCAAAAAGACTAACATAAGAATAATAGGTATATCAGAAGGAGAAGAGAGAGAAAAATGGAATGGAAAATATATTCAAACAAATAATGGACGAGAACTTCCCAAGCCTGTGGAAAGAACTAAAGCCTCAAATTCAAGAAACAAACAGAACACAGAGTTTTCTTAACCCCAACAAACCTACTCCAAGGCACAGCATAATGAAATTGGCACAAACCAATGACAAAGAAAAAATTCTCAAGGCAGCCAGGGAAAAGAAGAATACAACTATAAAAGAAGGCCCATTAGATTATCATCGGGTTTCTCAGCAGAAACTCTACAAGATAGAAGAGAGTGGACCCCAATATTTAAAGTTCTGAAAGAGAGGAACTTCCAGCCAAGAATACTATACCCATCAAGGC
Source organism: Saccopteryx leptura (assembly GCF_036850995.1). Taxonomy (NCBI): domain Eukaryota; kingdom Metazoa; phylum Chordata; class Mammalia; order Chiroptera; family Emballonuridae; genus Saccopteryx; species Saccopteryx leptura. The sequence goes on along the minus strand of NC_089516.1, from coordinate 68,567,904 downwards.
TATCCTTCAAATACGAAGGAGAAATAAAAACATTCACAGATACAGAAAAGATGAGGGAATTTATCATCAGAAAACCTCCACTTCAGGAAATACTGAAGGGGGTTTTACAACCAGATACAAACAACAAAACAAAACAAAACCACAAGTAAAAGCTCCACCAAGAACACAATAAAACCAAATTTAAACTGTGACAACAAAAATAAAAGGGGGGGGGGAGAGGACGGAGATTAACAGTAGCAAAGGACAATGGAGTGCAGAAGCGCTCATAAGATAGTGTACTACAATAAACATGATAGGTACCCTTTTCATTATTTAATGGTAACCACCCCTGGAAAAACCACCACAGAAGCACATGACTTAAAAAAGGTAGGAACAGGCCCTGGCCGGTTGGCTCAGCGGTAGAGCGTCGGCCTGGCGTGCGGGGGACCCAGGTTCGATTCCCGGCCAGGGCACATAGGAGAAGCGCCCATTTGCTTCTCCACCCCCCCCTCCTTCCTCTCTGTCTCTCTCTTCCCCTCCCACAGCCGAGGCTCCATTGGAGCAAAGATGGCCCGGGCGCTGGGGATGGCTCCTTGGCCTCTGTCCCAGGCGCTAGAGTGGCTCTGGTCGCGGCAGAGCAACGCCCCGGAGGGTCAGAGCATCGCACCCTGGTGGGCAGAGCGTCGCCCCTGGTGGGCGTGCCGGGTGGATCCCAGTTGGGCGCATGCGGGAGTCTGTCTGACTGTCTCTCCCCGTTTCCAGCTTCAGAAAAATACAAAAAAAAAAAAAAAAGGAAAGTCCAGAAATAAAACCTCATATATATGGTCAAATAATTTTTGATAAAGGGGCCAACAACACACAATGGAGAAAAGAAAGCCTCTTCAACAAATGGTGCTGGGAAAACTGGAAGGCCACATGCAAAAGAATGAAACTCGACTATAGCTTGTCCCCTTGTACTAAAATTAATTCAAAATGGATCAAAGACCTAAATATAATACCTGAAACAATAAAGTACATAGAAGAAGACATAGGTTCTAAATTCATGGACCTTGGTTTTAAAGAGCATTTTATGAATTTGACTCCAAAGGCAAAGGAAGTGAAGACAAAAATAAATAAATGGGACTACTTCAGACTAAGAAGTTTTTGCTCAGCAAAAGAAACTAACAAAAGTATAAACAGACAGCCAACTAAATGGGAGATAATATTTTCAAACAACAGCTCAGATAAGGGCCTAATATCCAAAATATAAAAAGAACTAAAAAAACTCAACAGCAAACAAACAAACAACCCAATAAAAAAATGGGAAGAGGACATGAACAGACACTTCTCCCAGGAAGAAATACAAATGGCCAACAGATATATGAAAAGATGCTCATCTTCATTAGTTATTAGAAAAATGCAAATCAAAACTACAGTGAGATAACACCTCACACCTGCTAGATTAGCTATTATCAACAAGACAGGTAATAATAAGTGTTGGAGAAGCTGTGGAGAAAAAGGAACCCTCATCCACTGTTGGTGGGAATGTAAAGTAGTACAACCATTATGGAAGAAAGTATGGTGGTTCCTCAAAAAACTGAAAATGGAGCTACCATATGACCCAGCAATCCGTCTTCTGGGTATATACCCCCAAAACTCAGAGACATTGATACGTAAAGACACATGCAGCCCCATGTTCATTGCAGCATTGTTCACAGTGGCCAAGGCATGGAAACAACCAAAAAGCCCATCAATAGATGACTGGATAAAGAAGATGTGGTACATATATACTATGGAATACTACTCAGCCATAAGAAATGATGACATAGGATCATTTACAACTAAATGAATGGATTTTGATAACATTATATGGAGTGAAATAAATAAATCAGAAAAAAACTAAGAACTGCATGATTCCATACATGGGTGGGACATAAAAACAAGACTAAGAGACATGGACAAGGGTGTGGTGGTTGGGAGGGGTAGGAGAGGGAGCAAGAGGGGGAGGGGGAGCGGGTGGGGCACAAAGAAAACCAGATAGAAGGTGAGGAAGGACAATCTGTGTTTGGGTGATGGGTATGCAACATAATTGAATGACAAGATAACCTGAAGATGTTTTCTTTGAACATATATACCCTGATTTATTGATGTCACCGTATTAAAATTAATAAAAATTTATAAAAAAAGAAGATGATCGGCATTACGAATAATAGGGAAATGCAAATCAAAATCACAATGATCCCTAGCTGGATAACTCAGTTGGTGGGAACATCATCCCCAAGCACAGAGATTACCAGTTCAACCCCAGTCACGGCACATACAGAAACAGATTGGTGCTTCTCTCTCTCTCTCTCTCTCTGTCTCTCTTTCTCTGTCTCTCTCATATTCTCTCCCTCCCTTCCTACCTCTCATGCTAAAATCAATAGATAAAATTAAAACACACACACAATGCGATATCACCTCACTCTAGACAAAACGGCTATTATCAAAAAGTCAACAAATAACATGCTGGCGATGATGTGGAGGAAAGGGAACACTTGTGCACTGTTGATGGAACTGTGAACTGTTGCAGCCACTATAGAAACCAGAAAAAGATTCCTCAAAAAAACTAAAAATAGAACTATTACACCACCCAGCAATTCTACTTCTGAATATTTATTTAAAGAAAACAAAAACACACATGCTATGTTCACTGCAGCATTACTTACAGTAACCAAGGTATGGAAGAAACCTAGGTGTTTGGATAAAAAAAGATGTGGTATATACACAATAGAATATCACATAGCAATAAAAAGAATAAAATCTTGCCATTTGGGACAACATGGATGGACCTAGAGGGTGATATACTACATGAAATAACTCAGGTAGAAAAAGAGAACTACTGTATGGTTTCACTTATATGTGGAATCAAAAAAATAAAACAAATAAATCAAAAATAAAACAGACATAGAAACAGAGAGACCAAAGAGATGACTACCAGAAGAGAGGGTGTGAGGTGATGGGTGAAAAGGAGAATGCGAATATAGTCAACAAATATTGTGATGTCTGTATGGTGGCAAATTATTACTAGAATTAGTTGGGTGACCACATAGTAAGTTACAAACATGTCAAATCATTACATTGTATACCTGAAATTGATTTAAGTAATAAAAGACTGTATACCAACTATACTTAAATAAAGAAAAAGTGAGCTTTGAGTCAGAATAAGTTGTGTTGAAGCTTTGCCACTTCCTAGCTAAACAATGTTGGGTGAGGTGCTTATTAAACAATGTTGGGTGAGGTGCTTATTAAACTACATGAGCTTCCATCTTGAGGCTCAATTTGCATTTCCCAAACCTCAGTTGTAAAATGAGGACAATGACACCACCCAGCTCAGAAAGTTGTGCAGATTGAGAAAATGCATGTAGAGAGCCTAGTCTAGAGCATATTAGATGCTCAGCAAATGGTAACTATTCTATTAGAAATCCTAACAAGGATTTAAAAATCCATGTTTCCTTAGAGGAAGAGGGAGGGACAGAGAAGATGAAGAAAGAGAGTGGAGGAAGTAGAGGAGGAAGGGAGGTTGATCTCTGAGCAATAAGATGGTAAGGGGTGAAGTGGTTACCTGCTATGCAAATCAGAGATTGTGGATTTAATACCTAATGTTTCTCCAAGGTCTCTTCCAGATTAAATGATTTTATTTTCCTCCTCCATTATATAAATTATTCACCTCTCATTAACAAACCTCTTTCCTCACAGCCTGCTGTTCTTCAAGGAGCTACCCAACCCCCAAGATGGGCTCACCAACTTCTAGGGTTAGTACTGAGAGCTGCTACTTTCATCTGGAAAGAGTGCAGTCTACAGCCCTTGTCTCCCCGAAGTAACTGAGACATTGTTTGGGAGCCTTTGAGACCAGTTTTGCCAATGTGCCAATAGGCAGGACTCAGGGAAGATGCTCAGTAGGCTTCAAATCATACACTCTCTAAACCCCAAAAACAGAGGGGGCCACTTCCTATTGTGTATCCTCTCTAAAATTAAAACATGGCCTGGATAACCCTACAGTCAACATGGATTGCAACATCTTCCCCAAAGCTGGCCTACAGATGTAAACCCTGGAGCCAAGCTTTAATGTGGAAATGCTGGCAATTACTGTGGTGGAAGATTCCACTTATCTGTCTCTCTGTTTTGTGAGCCCTCCAAAGGCCACACTTCACATATCTATTTTAAATGATAAGTTTTAACCCATCTATCACTTCCTTTCCCTTTGAGAAGGGTAACAAAGTAAATGATCCTCCTTGCTCACTCAATTCCAGCCACTTTGGCCTCTTTGTTGTTCCATATGTCAAGGACACTTCTGCCTCAGGGACTCTGCACTGCTTCTGGGTCTGCTCTTCACCAAGGCATCTACCATGCTCATTCCCCTGCTTTATTCAGTTCACCGCTGAAATAGCAGTAGCATCACCTTCAGTAAGATAACAATCTCTTACCTTTCTTATTGTACTTCAGAGAAGTTATCACTACCTGACAAATATATCAAATCATTGGTATGTTTGTCTCTCCCGGTGGAATAGAGAATCCATGAAATAGGGCCTGTTTTGTTTATAGGCATGTCACTAGTGCCTAGAACTGTGCTGGTATGTAATGAAAATTTAGTGCGTATTTATTAAATTAATGGGTATCACTAGTTCTTTGAAAATAGGACTACAAAATGCAGATAAAACCAGTGGTCTTAGAGGGAAAATCTTCAGTGTCTCTTAGGAGATAAGAGACAACGGGCCCATGATCTGTGGACTTACTTTTTTACAGCCAATTTTAATGAGAAAACTTTTAGAGATGAAAAAGGAGTTAAGAGAGACCCTAGAAAAGAAACTCTGCCTGTTCTGTTCAATTCCCTATTGACTTCTTGGGTATTCATAAAAAGATTTATTCTGAGCATACGCTGAGAAATGAATAACAATACGCTCTTTGAAGGTGGAAGAAACAAAGCCTAAATGAATGGGAAACTAGTATGTGGGGCTGGCTTTCTTCTAGGGAAGGATGGGACCAAGTACCAAGTGGGATAGACAAAACTCACTCTTCGGCATCTCACACAATCATTGCAAAGGGGAATGAGAGCAGTGGCAGGAGGAGGCGTGACCGGTGGGATCAGCTGCTGACCCAGCAGACTGCCTAAAATATGGATTTGGTGGAATGAGTTTTTCCCAATTTCAAGCCATGTGTCAGAACTGTTTTTAATAGTAAACACCTTCCTGTACAATGTCTACTCTGTAACAGTACAGTTCTAAGTGCTTTACATACATTAACTCATTTACTGATTGTTCACAAATTCCTTTCTTTGAACTTCCAAAGAGAATTTTGAACTAAGGGACATGGTTCATGAACTAGCACATTCCAAAATTCCACTACAGAATTAATCCCTCTATCTACCTTTTTCAGAGGATTAAAGGAGGAGAGAATAACTAGAAACATAAATGAAAAGTTGAAGAGATCATTAAAACTTGACAGGAAATAAGCCCTCATTTTCCTTCCTCTGAACACTGAAGCAGCTCTTCCACAGCTGAAAAACCAAGCAGAATTCTAACTTAATGATGGACTGAGCCAATTTACTAGGAAGGAGACTAGGGAGGGGATTTGAGGCCATGGGTTGGCTATGAAGAAAGAGAGTGCATTGCCCAAGGTCACCTGATAGCAAGGGGCAGGGGTATGATATGAATTCAGATGTGTCTGACTTCAAGGTTAACAGTCTTTCCACTGTGTAACACAGAAAGAAACATTTTAAGTTTTAAAAAAATAATTCCTTGGATGAAAACAGTATCAGGCAAAAGAAGTTTTGCCTGAGGACAGAAAGATTTGGCTTTCTGCAGACGGGTTAAGAACACTTAGGGTTTTGTAGTTTTTGATAGTGACTTCAGGAAAAATCCCAGAGGACATACTCAGCAGAATTGGGCAAGTCAGTGCTGTTTGCTTTTTCGAAAACATGGTTAGCATTGAGTGAATGTTAGTTAAATTGAATTTTAAAACCCTGGTCTAAGAAAATGAAATACCCAAGGAAATCTACTTTGCTCTGTTGAGTTTCGGCTGTCGCCTGCAGTTGAAGCCAGGGGGCCAACTCCCAGTGATTCTTTTCCTGAAGGCTCAGGAGAACCAAAGCTGGACAATAACATTTGTTGGGCTTTGAGACACAAGCAAGACAAATATCACCTTCACTGAAAAGGGGGTTTGTGGACTGCTGGCCTGAGTTCAGTCACAAAGTAACTCCATTCTGCTTTCTCCTCTCTCATGCCTTCAGGTGTGAAAGAGAACAACTTAAATACAAGACAATCATTTTTCAACTGCCAAAAGCCAGGATATCCAGACTCATTCAAACTCCTGGAAATTTTGGCAGAACTCAGCAGCAACTAACTACCCACATTCTTGCCAGATGCTGCTTCAAGGCTGCAAATATCACATTGTTCAAAAAGTATCTTGCCTTTCCATAAATCAAAGCTACAGGACTTGGCCCTGATGAATCCCAGATTTCTACTGAGTCTCCACTTACATTCCGGCTGAGGCTGTGTTGCCCTTTCTGGGGTCTGGCTATATTAGCAAACAGTGTACTCTGAGCTTCATTAAAAACAAAGGTGGTGATGGGTCAAAAATAATGAGCTCTTAGCATTTGGCAGAGACCATTTTGAACATCAAGCGTGTCAACAAGTTTTCTTAGAGTATGCACAGAACTTTGAAAATGTCATGTCTGTTGTTACAAAGAGCCAAATTTTTTGTAAAAGGACTGTCATCATCTCTGTCTTTGGTCTCTGCAACAGTCTTTAAGGTCCTTCTAGATGTAGTATTCTAGAATCCTATGTAGTCTCCCCATATATTACACTTATGAAAGCTGTTGCTCAAAAAGGTAAGTGACTTACCACCCAAGGCCTCAAAGCCAGTAGGTAGTAGAACTGAGACCAGAACCCAAGATTTGTAATCCCCAATTTGGTGCCCTATCCCCATAAAGCACAGGACCTTCCACACGAAACAGTGCTGTACTCCCACTGCAGTACACTGCCCACCTTTGTATCTAACAGGCCCATAACTCATGCTCCATCTGTTGGTACAGACCCCCAAGCAGTGGCCCTGGGAGGAGAAACTGAGAGAGAGAGAGAGAGAGAGAGAGAGAGAGAGCACAGAGTCAGATCCTGACAAGGACACCTTCACCCCCTTGGCATGGATTATGCAGTATCTACTAAGAAAAATATGACAAATTTCAAGTGGAATTTTACTTTTAGATCTATTTAGGATGCTTTCAGGATTGGAAAGTAAAGAATTTCTGTATCATTAACAACCATCAATTAAACATAAAAATGGGCCTGACCTGTGGTAGTGCAGTGGATAAAGCATGGACCTGGAACACTGAGGTCTCTGGTTTGAAACCCTGGGCTTGCCTGGTCAAGGCACATACAATAATTGATACTTCCTGCTCCTACCCCTTCTCTCTCTTCCTCTCTCTCTCTCTCTCTCTCTCTCTCTCTCTCTCTCTCTCTCACACACACACACACACACACACACACAAATGAATAAATAAAATCTTAAATTTTTTAAATAAAAATAAATATAAAAATGGGCCTGGCCTGTGGTAACACAATGAATAGAGTGTCAACCTGGAACGCTGAGGTCGTTGGTTCAAAACCCTGGGCTTGCCTGGTCAAGGCACATATGATAAGCAATCAACAAATGAAAAACTAAAGTGAAGCAACTATGAATTGATACTTCTCACTCCCTGTCCCTCCCTCTCCTCTCTCTGTAAAAGCAATTGATAAAATCTTTAAAAAAAAAATGGCCCTAGAAGAAAAAAATGGTCTAAGGACTTTGACTATAAAGACCTAATAGAAACCAAGATAAAAGGATTGGAAGGATACCATAATTAAGATAAAGTTAATCTCCATTCAGTACAGTAAATGGGTGGCAGTATAGGGCATGGAGAGGTATTAAAATTTGGTGGGAAACACTATGTACAAAGTACTTGACATATTATCTCACTGATTCTTCCCAACTAAGTGAGAAAGGCCTAATTATTAGTTTCTTTTCTAATATGAGGGAGGAAAGGCTCAGGGAGGCAGACAGGATCATTGAAGACCACCCAGTGAGCAAAGGATGGAGCTGGGATGCAACCTCAGGGCCTTTGTCTGGTTCCAAAACTATTTTACTATTCTTTCCATAATATTCTCCCCTGCGGGGATGTTTGGAAAGTGGGCAGAGGTAGCCTGGGCATTTCAAAATTATTTTAAGAAGTCTTAATCCAAAAAAGTAGCAGTGATACAGCCATCATTCCCAAAATCTCAGAGCAAAGGAAAATCTTCCCTAATTTCAGTGCTCCTCCACCAATTTCTGGATTCTGAAATTCCCATAGGCAGTGTCACCAGACTGAGGACCCAAGTCTGCTTCAAGTCTGGCTGCCAAAATATAACTAGCTCTCTAGCCTTCTGGTATTACAGGTCAAAGTTTCTGCATTATTTAGACTCTGATCACTGAAACAAAAATGACTATATAATCTTGGAGATCTTTTTCCAATTCTCAAAAATCTGATCCTATAGTTATTCTCTCTCTCTCTCTCTCTCTCTCTCTCTCTCTCTTCCTTCCTGCCTTCCTTGCTCAAAATACAATTAAAACAGATATATAATTTTGAAAGTCCATAAGAAATTTAATCCCCTTTGGCATCAATTCACCTTTAAGTAAAATTAGAGATTACTTTGTAAAAGTTCTGAGGATTCAATGAGATGTTGAATGTCAAAATTTTAGCACAGTTGCATGGCACACAGCAGGTTCTTAATAAATGTTAAATGTTACCATTTATAATTATTATTTTAGTACCAGATGGAGAGAAGAAAAGGAAGCAGAAGGTATTTTTTGCTTTTGCTAAATCTTAAGGATAATTCTTAGGGTGAGGAGAATCAAAAGGGTGACTAATAGGGAATGTTTCAGCTCTCTGACGTTGGGGGTAAACCCTAGCTCACAGTTGCATCCCACGCTCATCATACTGTCTCATCAGGCTTGTGATGCTTATTCATTTCCGACAGGTCCTTACCTCATTTCAAAGCTGAAAGAACTAGACCTTTGGAAAATGTGTGAAAGATCTTCCTGATTTAGGCAAAATTGAAAACTTAAAGACACTTTCAAAGATTCACTATGACTAATAAACACATCTCAAATTTCTCAATCTTAATATTATTTTCTACTCAGACATTTTCTCCAGATTACACTTTGCTCTTCACATTCACCGCTTAAAGAGGGTTTTTCCGAAAATTCATTTGAAAACGTCTGCCAAATCGCCACCTAACTACATATTAAAATCTGAAAATGTCTTCATATGTACAGGCTAATAAATGTGTTATTTTAAATAACTTTTAGCTTAACTAGGTCATTTCCTAAATTAAAGGCAATGAAGTAGATATCTGGCTTAGATTTTCTCTCTGTCTTTGTTCCTCTCTTGTGGCATGTGTATGTGTATGTGTGCCTAGGGGTATACTTTAAAATACATAAAATGTAAATCTGTGAAGCATAAATATTTATTTATATGTACTTCTATTTTTCAATATCTACCTAACAACCTACCTACCCTTTCAAGAAGAGGAAGAGAGACATATTTATCTTTTCTCTTGCTGCCCTCTAGTGGCACACACCAAAATATACATAAACCACATTTCAGAGAGAAAGGAATATCAGACTACCACTAGAATGTTCCTTCTGGGTTGCTACACTGTGTATCTGAAAAATACATAAATCAAAGTAGTTCTTTAAAAGGACTCTTGTTTGCCTCTGCAAATCCATTACACAGCCACGGTGTTGGGTTTTTCCTGGCCAAGGTCCTACTTGGCCATTTGGGAACATAGGCAGCATTTGAGTTCCCATAAACCCAGCTGTCTCTGACCAATTTACAGGAAGAACTGCCCTCAGCCATCCACGTCTACAGCAAAGACTGAACCATTCAGTTGCCTCAACCATGGTTTCTAACCATCTTTAGAGATAAGATTAAAATCCATTTTCACATACATTGGTAACAGATTTCCTAGTTACCTTAAAATAATTATTCTTCCAGAATACTACAGTTAAGGCAGTAAAGCAAGGTCTTACAGGATTAAAAAGTAGCCTCCAATCCAGTAAAAAAGAGAGATTGGAAACAAGGAAAGAACTCAAGTGATGTTAGAAGAGCTAAGTTAACCTCAGTGATGCAAAGACAAGTACAACTCATTATTGTCTTTAGCAGCTCACTTAAAACAGATCCTCATGCCCTGACATGCAGCTTTAACCCAATAGAGCTAGATTTAAGTCTTGGTTTTGCCACTTACCACAATCAGTGCCTTTGTTTCCAAAGCTAAAAAACATGCAAATAATAATATCCATCATTCACAGAGTTAGAATAAGGGCTAAAAGAGATAGAAGTGCATTGCCCCACACTGGGCACATAGCCTGATTGCATGTTCTTTGAATAAAAATCTAAGCCTAAAGAGGCAGAACCACTCGTTCTTAGTTCCAACCCAATGATCTCAGCAGTGGTAAAGAAGCAAAATGGCCAATAATAAATGTGTAATTGAGAAGACAATTTTGCAAAGTACAAGTGAAACAACTGGCAAGACTTTGGGGCTGCTGAGTTCTTTTATAAACTATATAGTTGGGAAGAACTGTGGGGGTAGGTGGGTAGATGTGTTAAAGTTCTAAAATCTAATTGAGGGGGAACAGAAGTAGAGAAATACAAAAAAGGACCTCATGTAAAATGAAGAGTCTGGATCAGAAAGTCTTCAAGCTCACTTTCCAGAAGGTTCTAATATTCAACTGGATCTATCCTGTAGTATTTTGTCCCCTTAAGTGAAATAACTCACTGTCCTCAAAACTAAATTGCTAAGAACTGCCTGCAGAGTTAACCTCTCTCTTCCCCTATAATTCCCAGCAGAGAACTTTCCTCTGTCAGCTTAAATTGCCTCTGTGTCTCAGGGTAGTAGCATCCAGTACATAACCCTCAATGAGATGGGAACAGAGAACTTATGACTGGCTTTGTTCTAGGGATCAGTGCAGTGGTAGATCTTCTTCCATCACTTACCTACCCACCAGAAAATAAATAATTTAGAGAAGATGATTCAAATTGTTTTAAAAGAATCTTTTTAAGCCTGACCTGTGGTGCTGCAGTGCATAAAGCATCGACCTAGAATGCTGTGGTCACTGTTTGAAACCCTGGGCTTGCCCAGTCAAGGCACATACAACGACCAACCACTATGAGTTGATACTTCCCGCTCCCTCTCTCCCTGCCACCTCCCTCTCTAAAATCAATAAACAAAATTTTTTAAATTTCTTTTTAAAAACTTAGAAATGAATTGCTTTAAGTTATTAATTCTTTCAATGCATTTAAATTTTATTTAGACTGGGTATTCTTAAAAGAGAAGCTGAAGGGAGAGGATGACAGAAACTTAAAATCAATAAGTTTAAGCCCTTTTCTATTAAAGAGCAAGTAGAAAGGAAAAAACACACATTATTAACATTATAATATATGTCAACTGAAAATCATATCCCATTAACTGAACAGCTTGGCTGGAACATATAATCCCCGATACTTGTTGGGCAGCATCAGCTCTCATATATACTATCTCTTTTAATCCTTACAACCACCCTATGAGGTTACACATACAAGGTCCAGATTTTCTGGAACGTATCATTTTGCTTTTTTTCAAAAGAAGCAATTTGATAGATGTATAATAACCTGGGACTTCATTTCATATCTCCATATGTTTCATATGAATAAATTCATAAATCAGAAAGATCCTTGGTTACTGTGTCTTTGTTTAGAAAACATGGTCAGAGTACATCTCTAGTATCATTCAAAGGTCAACACTTTAATTAATTAACACACGTAGCAGTTGTTTATGCAAGGGTCTAACAATTTCACTCAAAAGCTGATCACTGGTTAGTAAGCATAATCTCCCCTTGGATCATGGGTATGACAAATAACCAGCACTTTAATTGCTCTTCAAATCACGCCACAGATGATGCTTTTGACATCGTGGCCAAACTCACAAAAAACAAACAAACACACTTTTATGAACTCAGTAAGGATTGAGGTCATTTATAAAAAATGGATTTTCTGATAAAACTGAAGTTGGTGTTTCCCCTAAAACTGACAGAATGACCAAGAAATTCTGGTGTGTTAGATTACTGATGAGAGACTACATGTTAGTGTCAGTCTTGTGTCTACTTGTAAATTAATTAGAACATTTAAAATGCAATGAATCATGCAGTGAGCTTCTATGGTTCCTACTGCCTTCAGGACAAAGATCAAACTACTGGTCAAGCATACAAGATGCATGATCTGACCCCCAAATGCTAGGGTTAGGAATATGCTCTAACACAAAATCATGGTCTATGTGAATGATGGTTCAGCAATTCTTGCCTCCAAGGTCTCTGGCCTTCTCATCAGCAATGGTCTTTACCTCTATTCCAGGCACCCATTTTCATGAACATAACAAATATCTGGAGGTAGTAGAATATACATCTGAACTGTCTAGTTCCAAATCTGAACTTTCATACTTACGCTCTGACCCTGGATAAGTCACAGCTTCTCTGTGCCTTGGGTTTTCTTATGTGAAATGAGGTATAAATGTCCTAATATGTATAAAGAGCTTCAAACAGAGTTTGGCACATAATAAGGGTTTAATAAGTGTTAGCTAACACATCCTTGTTATCACCTAGAAATTTGCTCCATCTTTGATATTCAAAACACTAGTATCCAACTCTGATGACAACTTCTGATCCTTCTAGAAATCTTGTGTTTTCGCTCTTCATATTCCTGGTCTTCACCACTGAGACCTGTGTTTCTTTGATTCTTCCACTTTTTCTCAGTCCACCAATTCCCTCATTTCCCTCCCCTCATTTTCAGTTTGGTCTAAATGGTGAATAATGAACAACTACCAACACCCTCTGCATTTTTGCTCCCTGTTTATTTTCTGCAATTCCCTAAAAGCACCAATGCTGAAAGCAGCACATAATTAGTCTTTCCTCATTCTACATACTGGCTGTTGGGCAGTGTTGTAGGTGTAAAGCCTCGCCTGGGATGGTACCACTTCAGATTTACGGTGTGTATTTCCCTTTAATAACAGCCCTTCAGGGTGTCCTTCATCAGCTCTTCCCTTTTCACACTGTTCTAAACCTTCTCTTAGTCTCTTTATGCTTTCAGCCTTACACTCTTTTCCCTTACTCTCAGCAGATAAAATAAAACCTACATTCTACTTGAGAAAACAATCATAATCTTCCTCAATTTTCACAGACAAGGCTTCCTCATGCCCCCAGCTGGCAAACACATCATATCTATTCCCATTTCCCCCTCCTCCTTGCAAACAAGGCCACCCAAAGTCACGATTTCCTCAAGTAATCTGGAGGCCATCTGCTCAAAGCTCCCCAGGAAACTCACTCCATCAATTATCTACTCTCTCTCATATGAATCTTGTATTTTTTTATTACATCTGACATACAATATTATATTAGTTTTAGGTGTACAACACAATGATTAGGCATTTATATAATTTATGAAGTGATCCCTTCGATAAGTCTAGTATCCATCTGACACCATACATAGTTATTACAGTACTATTGACTGTATTCCCCACGTTGAACTTTATATCTCCATGACTATTTTGTAACTATCAATTTGTACTCCTTAATTCCTTTATCTTTTTCACCCAGTCCCCAAGTCCCCTCCCAAATGGCAAATATCAGTTTGTCCTCTGTATCTACGAGTTTGTTTTATTTTGCTTGTACATGTATTTTGTTCTTTAGAATCTACATATAAGTAAAACCATATAGTATTTGTCTTTCTCTGACTTATTTCACTTAGAATAATACCCTCTATATCCATCCATGCTGTCGCAAATGTAAGACTTTGTTCTCTTTTATGACAGAGTAATATTCCATTGTATATATATGCCACTTATTATTTATCCATTCATCTATCGATGAGGACTTAGGTTGCTTCCATATCTTGATTATTGTAAATAATGCTGCAATAAACATAGGGATGCATTTGTCTTTTGGATTTCTTTTGGATAAATATCAAGAAGCGGGATTGCTGAGTCATATTGTAGTTCTATTTTAAATTTTTTAAGGAACCTCCATACTTTTTTCCATAATGAATGCACTAATTTTCAGTCCCACCAACAGTGCATGAGGGTTGCCTTTTCTCTACATCCTTGCCAGCACTCTGACAGGTGAAAGGACAAAGAGATGGCCCACAGACATATGGTAAGATGCTCAATGCCACTAATCATTGGAGAAAGGCAAATTAAAATCACAATGGGCTATCATCTCTCACTTGTATCTTCACCCTCTTCTTCCACACCAGCTCTGCCCCCTCCTTGTTTATAAACATGCACAGGATTCCCAGCCTGAAAAAGATTCTCTCTTTAACTAATGTCTCTTGAGACGCTGCCTCCAATTTTTCTTTCCCTTTACAACCAAGCTACTTGCTGCTATTTCCTGACCTCCCAATAGATATTTTAAAATAACTTACTATGAAATATTTCAGAGAAGTAAAAATGAATAAAAATATCATAACAGAACTCCTGTGTATCCACTATTTGCTTTAAGATAATTAACCTTCACCAGCTGCACTCCCTTTCTCCACACAGAGGTAACTATATACTATCCTCCAGGGGAGCGTTCAGTAACTGGAGATCAAATGGGTGCCTAGAATGACAGGCTTACATTCTAATGTCAGGCCTAATACCAACAATCTGCCCTCACCTCTCAACTGAAATGGACAGCTGTTATGAACTAAAATGTGTCCCGCAAAAATTCATATTCTGAAGATTTAGTCCTAATGTGACAGTACTTGGAGATAGGGCCTTTAAAATGTAATAAGGGTTAAATGAGATCATAAATGTGATGTCTAATCCGGTGTGGCTTGTGTCCTTGCAAGATGAGAAAGATACCCTAGGGAAGAACATGTACAGAGAAAAGACTACATGAGGAAATGGCAAGAAGGTGACCATCTTCAAGGCAGGGAGAGAGGCCTCGTGAGAAACTAACCCTGACTTGATTAGCACCTTGTTTGGACTTCCAGCCTTCAGAACTGTGAGAAAATAAATTTTTAACATTTATGTTGCCTTGTATATGGCATTTTGTTATTGCATGTAATATAGCAACCAAAACTGTGTGAAAAGGTACCCAATCTCATTAATAATATTAAATAATAAATTAAAATTTTATTTGAAAACAATGAAATATAATTATTCATTTACCAGTTGAATAACATTAAAAAAATTGGTAATATCCAGGTTTACTAAGGGTATGAGAAAATAGGCCAAATACCAATGGTGTCAGCATGTATCAATAAAACTCTTTTTAACTTTTTATTTTTAAATGATTTTAGACCTATGGAAAAAATTTCAAAAAATAGTAGTGTTTCTGCATAATCTTCATCCAGATTCCCCTCATATTAGTATCTTATAACCACAGTGCAATTATTAAAGCCCAGAAATTAAGATGGGCACAATAATATTAGCTAATCTACAGGATTTGGTTGAATTTGATCAGTTTTCAAATAAATGTCCTTTTTTATGGTCTAGGATTCCATGTGACATTAAGTAATCATATCACCATAGTTTCCTCCAATCTGTGATAGTTCCTCAATATTTCTTTCATGACCATAACACTTTTGAAGAACAAAGATATTCTTCAAAATGATGATATTCTGCAAAATGATGTGCAAGATGTCCATAACCCCAGAACCTGTTACTATGTAACCTACATGACAAAAGAGACTTTATAGATATGTTTAAGGCAAATATTTTGAAATGAGAAGATGATCTTGAAATACCTAGGTGGGCCCAATATAATCACAAGGGTCTTCAGAAGAGGGAGGCAGGAGATTCAGAAAGATAAGGGAATGTGATGACCAAAACAAGGGTGATTGAAAGAGACAGACAGACAGATGGAGTTTCATATAAAGGTGCTATGCTTTGGGGGGAGGGCCTCAAAACAAGGGATGCAGGACACTTCTAGAATCTAGAAAGGGGCCAGGAAAGAGAGATGCAGCCTGCCAACCAATGTTATATGAGTGACCTTCAGAACTGCAACATAACACATTTGTTATGTTTTAAGCCACAAAGTTTGTGGTAATCTGCCATAGCAAGAATAGAAAATTAATATAAATTTTGGTACTTGAAAATAAAATGCTATTGCAAGAAATACTTAAAAATTGTGGAAGTAAACACCTTTAAGATATTGTAGAAGTAGCTTTGTAATTGGGCAGGGAGCAGACACTGGAGGAATTTGAGGGCACATGATAGGAACAACCTTGGATGCCTTGAAAAAGCTATGAGGAGAAATGTGGGTATTCATGATTCTGCTAGCAGGCTCAGGAAAAAGTGAGGGTCACAGTGGAGACAATATGCAAACAAATGCAAGTAACAGGATGTAACCTTTGAGATAGGCTTTTGCACTCAGTAGAATGCCCTTGAAATCCACCCAAGTTGTTGTGTATGTCAATAATTCATTCTTTTATATTGCTGAGTAGTAATCCATGCTTTGAATTACTGCAATTTGTTTAACCATTCACCCGTTGAAGGACATATGGTTTGTATCCAGTTTTTGGCTATTCCATATAAAACTGCTATGAATATACTTGTAGCAGTTTTGTGTGGACATGTTTTCATTTCTTTGGGATAAATGCCCAGAAGTGTAAATAATGGGTTGTATAGTAAAAGCATGTTTAGTTTTGTTATTGGTTTGTTTCTTTTAAGAAATTGAAAATATTTTCCAGAGTAGCTGCAACATTTTATGTTCTCACCAAAGGGTATGAGAGATTCAATTTCTGTGTACTATGGTCAGCATTTTATGTTATCACCATTTTTAAGTTTAATAATTCTAATGGGTGTAGTGTGATATCTCATTGTGGTCTTCATTAGCATTTCCCTAATGGCTAGTGATCTTCAGCATCTCTTCATATGGTTATCTGTCATCCATATATTCTTTTCATGTGTGTTGCTCATTTTCCTTTCTCCATTTTTTTTTTTTTTAGATTTTATTTATTTGATTTTAGAGAGAGAAGGGGAGAGGAGCAGGAAGCATCAACTCCCATACGTGCCTTGACCAGGCAAGCCTGGGGTTTCAAACCAGCGACCTCAGTGTTCCAGGTCAACGCATTATCCACTGTGCCACCAGAGGTCGGATCTTTTGCTCATTTTCTGAGGGATTGTTTGATTTCTTTACTGTTGAGTTTTAAGAATTCTTTATATTTTCTCCATGAGTCCTTTATCAGATACGTAGTTTGCAAACATTTTCTCCAAATTGGTAGCTTGTTTTTTTTTTTATCTTTGTAATAAGAGTCATTCACAGAATAACAAAATTTTTTTTTTTATTATTCAGTGAGAGGAGGGGAGGCAGAGACACATTCTCATATGCATCCTGACTGAGATTCACCTGGCAAACCCACTAGGGGGGGATGCTCTGCCCATCTGGACTTTGCTTCATTTGCTCAGCAACCAAGCTCTTCTTAATGCCTGAGGCAGAGGCCACTGAGCCATCCTCAGTGCCCTGGGCTAACTTGCTCCAATAGAGCCATGGCTGCAGGAGGGGAAGAGAGAGAGAGAGAGAGAAGCGAGAAGAAAAGGGATGGAACAGATGGGTGCTTCTCCTGTGTGCCCTGACCGGGATTCAAACCCAGAACATCCATACGCTGGGCCATGGCCAATGCTCTACCACTGAGCCAACTGGCCAGGGCCAGAATAAAAGTTTTTAATTTTTATGAAGTCTAATTAATTTATTTCTGTAATGGTTTGCGCTTTCGGTGTCATGACTAAAACTCTTCAATAAGACTCTTCAATAAGACTCTTCAATATGGCCTGAAGATTTTCCCATCTGGTACCTTCTGAAAGTTTTCTAGTTTTACATTTAAATGTATAATCATTTTGAGTTCTCTTTTGTATATGATGTGAAGTTTAGATCAAAGTTTTTTGTCTGTAGACATGCAATAACTCTAGCACCATTTGTTGAAAAGACTTCCTCCCTTGAAACACTTTTGTACCTTTGTTAAAAACAATTTGGCCACTTTGTGAGGTTATCTGCATATTCTCTTCCATTGATCTATGCATTTATCCATTTGCTAATGTCACTGTGTCTTGATTCCTGAAGCATTAATATAATACAATAGAAGTTAATATTATTGATGCTGCCCGGTTTATTCTGTATATTCAAAATTGCATGAGCTCTTCTAGCTCCTTTATGTTTGCATATACATTTTAGTATAATCTTGTCTCAACAAAAAATCTTGCTGAGATTTTTATATTAATTGCCTTTAACTTAGATATCAAGTTATAAAGAACTGAAATTTTCACTATAACTTCTACTCCATGAGCACAGAATGTCTCTCAATTTACCTGTATTTTCTTTGACTTCTTGCACCATCATTTTGTAATTTAGAGCATATAAATCCTATAAAATTTTTATTAGCCTTATAACTAAGTATGTCACATGTTTTAAGAGACTGTAAATGGCACTGCATTTTTAACTTCATTTTCCACACATTCATTGCTAGCATATAAAAATACAATTGATTTTTGCATGTTGGTGTTATAACCTATAATGATGACAAACACCCTTATTAGTTCAGGAGTATTTTTTATAGACAACTTGGGATTTTCTATATAGACAATCATGTCATAGGCAAATAGGAAAAATTATATTTGTTTCTTCCTGACTTGTATGTGTTTTATTTCTTTTTCTTACCAAATTGCACTGAGGGAAATTCCATTATCATGTTGAATAGCGGTAGTGAGTACACTATTCTCAACCTTAAAGGGAAAGCATCTTTTACTACTAAGTATGATGATAGCTACAGGATTGGATATTTTTAGTTTTGTTTGTTTTGGGGTTTTTTTGTGAATGTTCATTCAAAGTTGAGATCATTATCCCCTATTCCTAGTTTTCTGAGTTTTTTGTTTGTTTTAGGCATGTTTGTTGATTTTTTCAAATATTTATTCTGCATAAATTGATGTTTGTGTGATTTTGCTAATATGGTAGAATATAGTTTGTTTTCTTTTTTTATATTTACTTTTCAATTATAGTTGACATAAAATATGTTAGTTTCAGGTATACTACATAGTGATTAGACATTAATATACCTTATGCAGTAATCACTCCAACACTTCTGTCTAGTACCCATCTGTCATCATACATAGTTATTGCAATACTATCTACTATTTTCCTTCTGCTGTACTTTATATTCTCATGACTATTTATGAACTGCTGATTTGTACTTCCTTATCCCTTTACCTTTTCACACATGCCCTCCCCCACCCTCTGGCAGCCATCAGTTTGTTTACTCAGCGATATAAAGAATGAAATTTTTCCATTTGAGACAACAGGGATGCAGCTAGGGGGGAATATGCTAAGTGAAGGAAGTCAGAAAAAGGAAGAACAATACTGTATACTTACACTTATATGTGGAATCTAAAATAAATAAATAAACAAATAATACATTGTTTGATTTTCAAATTAGATGAACCACCTTGCCTTCCTGGAATATATCCTACCCGATCATGGTGTATACAATTTCTTTATTTTGCTGAACTGTGTCCGTTAACATCTTTTTAATTAATTTTGACCTATATTTGTGAGAGATAGTGGTCTAAAGTTTTCTTTTTCGTACTGTTATTTTTGGTTTTGGAGTCAGGAAAACACTGCCTTTATACAATGTGTCACAGAGTGTTTGTTTCCTCCCATTTTGTTTTCCGGGAAAAGATTGTGTAAAATTGGTGTTATTTTTTTTTTCTTTTTTGTAATATATTTGGTAGGATTCTCCAGTAAAACCATCTGGCATAAAGATTTGTTCTTCAGATGATATTTAATTATGGATTAAACACCCTTTATAGATTCTGGATACTCAAGTGATCTATTTGATATTAGATTAATTTTGTTAGTCTGTATTTTTTAAAGAACTGGTTCATTTCATTTAAGGCATCAAATTTATGTGCATATTAATCCCTTACTGTCCTCTTCAGATCTACAAGATTGGTATGATATCCTCCATCTTGTTCCTGGTTTTCATTTTCTTTGGATGTATACACAGAAATGGGATTGTGGCTTATATGGTAGTTTTATTTTTAATTTTCGTTTAGAAATTTCCATACTATTTTCCACAGTGGCTGTACTTTTTTGGAAAAAATGTCTATTCAGGTTTTCTGCCCATTTCTGTTTGTTTTTGTTTTTGTTTTTTGGGGGGTTTTTTGAGACACAGAGTGAGCGACAGAAAGAGAGAAAGATGAAAAGCATTAACTCATAGTTGCATCACTTTAGATGTTCATTGATTACTTTCTCATATGTGCCTTGACTGGGGGGCTCCAGCTGAGCCAGTGACTCCTTGCTCAAGCTAGCGACCTTTGGGCTCAAGCCAGTGACCTTGGGATCATGTTGATAATCCTGTGTTCAAGCTGGCGAGCCTGCACTCAAGCCAGATAAGCCCACACTCAAGCTGGCAACCTCGGGATTTGGAAACCTGGGACATCAGCATTCCAGGTTAACGCTCTATCCACTGCACTACCACCATTCAGGCTCTGTCCATTTCTTAACTGGGCTGTTTGGTTTGTTAACTATTGAGTTGTATTAGTTCTATATATATTTTTTTGGATATTAACTCTTTATTCGATGTAAGGTTTGCAAATATTTTCTCCCATTCTATACACTGCCTTTCCAATTCATTGTTTCTTTATGCATGCAGCAGCATTTTAGTTTGATGAGGTCCCACTAACTTATTTTTGCTTTTGTTGCTTATGCTTTTGGTGTCAAATCCAGGAAATCACTGCAAGGAACAATGTCAAGGAGTATTCTATGTTTTCTTTAAAGAGTTTTATGGTTTTATGTTTAAGTTTTTTTTATCAATTTTGAGTAAATTTTTGTGAATAGTGTTAGAAGGGGTCCAGTTTTATTCTTCTAACTGTGGCTAGCCCGTCTTCTCAAAACCATTATGAAAGAGACTATCCTATCTCTAATGAGCATTCTTGGCTCCCTTGTCAAATACTCAGTGATTGTATAAGCAGCAGTTATTTCTAAGCCTTAATTCTGTTCCACTGGCCTATTGTCTATTGTTTATGCCACTGCCATACAGTTTTGTTTTGTTTTGTTTTTATCTAGTGAGAGGAGGGGAGGCAGACAGACAGACTCTCACATGTGCCCCAACAAGGACTCACCCGGCAAGCCCACTAGGGGGCAATGCTCTGCCCATCTGCAACCACTATTCTGTTGCCTGGCAATCAAGCTATTTTAGCACCTGAAGCAGAGGCCATGGAGCCATCCTCAGCGCCCAGGGCCAACTTGCTCTAATCAAGCCATGGCTGCAAGAGGGCAGGAGGGGAAGAGAGTAAGAAAGAGAGAAAAGCAAGAGGGGGATGGGTGAAGAATCAGATGGGTACCCCTCCTGTGTGCCCTGACCAAGAACTGAACCCAAGACATCCACACACCAGGCTGACACCCTACCACTGAGCTAACCGGCCAGAACACCATACAGTTTTTATTACTATAACCTTATACTATAGTTTGAAATCAGGCAGTATGATGTCTTGGCTCTGTTCTACTTTCTCAGTATTGCTTTAGCTATTCAGGGCTTTTTGTGACACCATACAAACTTTGGGATAACTTTTTGTATTTCTGTGAAAAATATCACTGAAATTTTGTGAAAGAGTGCATGAAATATAAAGATGGCTTTAGGTAATATAGACATTTTAACAATACTAATTCCACTGATCCATGAACATAGCTTTCCATTTGTGTCTTCTCCAGGCCTCTAATGCTTTAAACTTGTGCCGATACAGAGGCCTTAAATGGTTCTTGGGCTCCACCATAGGTAAATGTGGGAAGGGAAGGGAGAGTGGCTCAGGTGGCTGGCATTCAGAAACAAGAATAACTGTAGGGAGAAAGCTGGGTCCATAGTGTCTATGCTGGTTGTTGGCTTTGTAAGTGGTGGAAAATGCTGAATTTGTCTTCAGAACAGGTCTCTGTGGCCTTTGATCAATCCCTACTGCATGCATGCTAATAACAGCCTCTAGTTTTTTGCCACGTTCCTAGGGAGCTGTATACACCTCAGTTTTGCTGACCTGAGTGGTGAAACAGAAGTGGGAACTTCACACAGTGCTCTGAGAGCTAGAAAAGCTAGTCACTTTCCCTGTTCTTCCTTTCCTGATGAAAGGGAATCTTTCTAGCCAGGCAGTTCCTTCTTGGCACTGAACAATGCCAATTTGAGGAACAGGATGATGCAGTCAAAATGAAGTTAGTCTTCCTTCTCTTCCTGTGCAATTCTTCTCAGTTGTTTTGTTCCACTGTGTTGCTAATCTTCCTAGGTGGACCCTAGAGGTCTCACAGAGCTTTTTTTTTTTTTTTTTTTTTTTTTTTTTCACAGATAACTGTCTAATCATTGATCTTTGTGGGGGAGGGGAAGCTGGGTTCTCCAACATTAACATTTTTTCTGCCAAGCCTCTGCTGCCTTTCTGTTATTGATTTTTAGTTTGATTCCACTTTTTAGTCAGAGAAACCATCATACATGATTTCATTTTTTTTTTTCATTTTTTTTTTATATTTGTTTAATGGCTCAGGATAAAGTTTTTCTTGTTATATGTTCTATGGTCACTTGAAAACAGTGTATATTCTGCTATTGTTGGGTTGAAGTTTTCTATAATGCCAATTAGATCCTGTTGGTTAATGATGGTCTTAAAGCCTACTAACTAATTTCTGATTTCTGTCTTGTGGATTTTTTACTTGTTGAGAAACGGATGTTAAAATCTCCAAATATAACTATAAATTTTTTCATTTCTCCTTTCAGCTCTAAAAGTTTTTCTTTCATGTATCTTAAAGTTTGTTGTTTGGTACATAAACATTAGGATTGTTATGTTTTCTTGAACAAATTTTATAATTCCAATTTGATATATTTATAGTGTTTTGGCATACATCTCTTTGGATAAATTTTAGTGGTTGCTACAGATATTATATTGTACACATATAAGTTGTAAAAGGCTACCGCAGTCAGCATTTCACCTCTTTGGTGAAATATACAAACTTTATCTCCCTCGATGTTCTT
This sequence comes from Saccopteryx leptura, assembly GCF_036850995.1. Classification (NCBI taxonomy): domain Eukaryota; kingdom Metazoa; phylum Chordata; class Mammalia; order Chiroptera; family Emballonuridae; genus Saccopteryx; species Saccopteryx leptura. The sequence continues at coordinate 68,544,890 of NC_089516.1, read as the reverse complement.
TATGCTCTTTCTTCCATTTAATACAATTGTCTTAAGCATTTCCTCCAAACACATTCAGAATCGCATCAGATCATATTATAATTACTGCTTTATTTCAATAAAGCTGGGGAAATTATGCTTTAATCATGAAACACAATTGAGAAAACTTGAGAGAAGAAAAGTCTATTAAATTTAGCCATAATTTTTCTGTTTCATTCTTTCTTTCTTTCTGATATTCAATGATTCCTTCTCCTATTGTGTCTTTTTTGTTTAGAGAACTTCCTTTAGCTATTCTTCTAGGATAGGTTGCCAGCTGCAAAATCTCTTTGTCTTCTGTTGTTTGGATTGCATAGTTTCTGTTATTCTTAAAGTTCACTCTCTTTCCTGTCTTCTCCATTCTATTGTTGAGCGCATCCATTAGATTTTAAAATTTCTCTTACTGCATTTTACATTTCTAAAATTTTTACTTGGTTCTTCTTTATTTCTTTGCATAAACTTTCTATTACTTTGCTAAGATTTTCTATTCTTTCATTTGCTTCAAATATATTCTTATTTGCTCATTAAAACATTTTTATGATGGCTACTTTAAAATTCTTGTCAGATAATTAATATCTGTGTCATCTTGGTGTTGATGTCTATTGATGATTATTTCTCATTAATGTTGAGACCTTCCTGGTTCTTGGTATGATAAATGATTTTCAACCAAAGTCTGTAAATTTGTGTATTATGTGAGTTTTAGTTTTACTTATCTCTTCTGTTTTAACAGGCCTCTTCAGACACTGCCACTGCAGGGGAGGGGCACAGCCTCATCATGGCCAGTTTTCCACTTGGCCCCCACTGACATCCCAATGGGAGGAAAACACTCATTATTACTACTAGGCAGGAATAGGAGTTTATGCTTCTTGTTAGGCCTCTAATGATACCACTCTGGCTGGAGGGGAAGGAGTATCTCAGTATTATTCCATGGTCTCTCCACTGATAGCACAGTGTGGTGGCTGTATTAGCACTGAGTGGTGGTAAAATTTTTGTATTTCTAACATGCTTCTTCTGATGCTACTTAGTCCTTAAATGGGCATAAGAGTCTAGGTGTTTCACATGATTGCTAATTATACTGGAGGGAAAGGGAGCAATTGTCTCATTACCACCAGGTGTGGAAAAAAGTCCAGTGTCCCACTTGGTCTTCTTTTTTAATTTTTTTTTAAGTGACAGGAGGAAAGATAGACAGATTCCCACATGCACCCCAACTGGGATCCAACCAGGATCCACCCAGCAACCCCCATCTGGGGCCGATGCTCTGCCCATTTGGGGCCCCTTACAACCAAGCTCTTTTTAGCACCTGAGGCAGAGGCTCGATGGAGCCATCCTCAGCACCCAGGGCCAACACACACAAATCAATCAAGTCATAACTGCAGGAGGGGAAGAAAGAGAGAGAGAGAGAGAGAAGGGGGAGGGAAGGAGAAGCAGAGAGTTGCCTCCCCTGTATGCCCTGAATGGGAATCAAACCTGGAACTTCTACAGGCCAAGCCCATGCTCTACCACTGAACCAACCAGCCAGGACCACCACTTGGCCTTCTTGATACCAATACATAGGGTATGAGAAGGCAGTAGCGTTCATTGTTACAGTCTGGGAAAAGTAGAACTCCAGGTTCTCCACTTAGCCTTTGCTGGCAGGGGTGGGGATGGAGCTGCATTTTTGTCTGTGTTCTTTTCTTGAAGTAGAGAAGTTATTATCTAACATTTTTGTGTTTTAGGCTGTCTCCTTCTGGGTCCTTTGGCTATACAGAGCAGGCTTTTGCTGGGAACATTTTAGACTGCATCTGTTAGTTTCTTAGGTTTTCAGCTTCCAGACTTCCCAATCTGAGAGATATGAGGCAAAAGCAAAACATAAGTGACTCATGGCCATGTCACTGCTAAAGTTCCAAGGTCCCTAGCCAGTCTGGTCTTCCTTCTTCCCTCCATATTTCAGAGTTTTTTTGTGTTGTCTTCATAAAGAATGTTTTGTAGGCGCCTGGCTAGCTCAGTAGAGCAGGGGGCTTTTTAAATTAATGTCCAGGGTTTTCAGCTGTAGTTTGTAGAGGAATACTATATACATATTAAAATCAATCAAAGGTATTAATGCATGTGTATGTGTATACATGTACTTTTTTCTTTGTTCCAACGGCAAATAAGACATTATTGCATGAAGATTGTAACTAGGACTTGAGCATAGGTAAAGGGTAGTAGAATTGCTTTTCATTCTATACTTCATAGTTTGAAATTTTTACAATGTACATGCATCACTTATAGTTTGCAAATTTAAAAACATTTAAAGCAGTAGATACTTTTAAGTGCTTATTCTACATGATGTATCTTGGGAAATTTAAATTACTGTCCACTCTTTCCCTCTAAAACTCTAAGAGTCTGGGGCTCCCTATCTTCTAGTTTTCCTATCACTGACCATTCTTTTCCACTATGTTTTGTGGTCTCTCCAATCGGCCCTTCAAATATACGCACTCCCTAGATATCACTCCTTGGTCTAACACTTATTATTTTGCAACAAGTATTCCATAAGAAAGGCTATTCATTCACATGGTTTTAATCACTTCCTTTATGCTATTGAAAGCCAACTTGATTTTTCTAATCCTTCTCTCTTCTCTGACCTCAGGTGTCTCATAAGCATAGCTATCTTAATTTTACCGAAATTTAATTTCTGCTCTTCAGTTTCCAATCTGCTCCCCTCCAGGTTTGCCTATCTTGTTCAGATGAAAAACAATAACAACAACAAAAAACAAACAAACAAATAAACGTTGAAGCTACCCATGGCCCTTCTCTTTTTGCCACATCTCACATATAATTTGTCAGCAAATCTGTTGGCTCTGCCTCCAAAATATATTTAGAATCTGACCAGTTCTCAACATCTTCACAGTTGCTACCCTCACCACCATACAACCATTTCTTGACTGCATTATTGAAAGAGCTTCCCAATTAGTCTCCTTACTTCTAACCTTGTTTCTCTATAGCTACTCTCCTAACTAGAATCATCCTGCTAAACATAAGAAAAATAATGTCACTTCTCTGGTCCAAAACTTCCTTCTATCTTACACAGACAGCAAAGTCAAACTCCTCCCAATGGATTCTAAAGCACTACAGGATCTGCTGAGCTTCCCTCTCCATTTCCTTTCTGAGCCCATCACCTTCTATTTCTTCTTTTGTTCAATATGTTCGAGCCAATCTGGCCACCTTGTCGTGCCTTGAACATGATAGCATAATTCTGCCTCAGGGATTTTGTATCTACCATTTGCTCAGCTTGGAATGCTTTCCCACTAGATAGTAGCATAAACCACTCCTTTATTACCTATGGGCATCTGCTCAGAGGTGATCTTCTCAGTGAGGTCATCTTGACTACTGTATTTAAAATTGCAAAAACACTGACTTCTGTCAAGATGGTGGAGTAGGTAAATGCTATGTTCACCTCCTCCCATGACCAAATGAATCAAAATAACTAAATTATAGAACAATAACCGTTGAGAATCACTGAAAACTAACTAAACAGAACTCATATCTAAGGATATATAAAAAAAAAACATTAATATTGGTAGAAGGGGTAGAGATGCAAAACAGGCTGGTTCTACAACCACATGTGGCAGTTAAAAATCAGGAGGAATATCTCAGTTCTGAGGGTTCCCCCAGAGTCATGAGGGATCCCTTCCCCCCATCAGACTTTTCAGTCTGGAGCACCAGTGCCGAGAGGAGAACACCCCACAACACCTTGCTATGAAAATCAGCGAGGCCTGAGCTGCGGTAGCACAGTGGATGGAGCATCAACCTGGAATGTTGTAGTCACTGGTTCGAAAACCCAGGCTAGCCCAGTCAAGGCACAGGCGAGATGCAACTACTATGATGTAAAGCCAGCAGGCAGGGCCAGGGCCACCATCACAGCAGCCCGGCCCATGCAGGTTCGCATTTGATTCGGACAGTCGGTAAAGAAACCATGGAGCCAAAAACTGGTGGGCCATAGCCTTTAATCCTACCTTGCACCCGGCGGGCAAGTAAAAACATACACTGGGCTCCAAAACCCACTCACACTCAGTGCTCACAAAGCCACTGACTTATCCGAGTTTCCTAGAATCAAAGGTTTCTAGCTCACCAGCCTTCTTCTCCTCAGTTCCCCATCTCCTGCCTTATCCCAGATACAAACTCTGTACAAACTGGCATCTCACTCAGCACTCCACCATCTTGGCTGCTTTTCCTGGCCTCCTCCACGTGGCCGCCTTCCGCTGCTGGCTCTACTTTCTCTGCTCTCTCATGCTAATCTCAGGAACCAAGAGCCCAAACTCTCGTTCCGTCCCCATTTTATAGTGTAGAAATCCAAACCCTTAATCCAATATACATAACAGGGAAGTCTCTAATACAAAGTCACTTCTCTGAGGCATGATTGGATTGTACCACCCCACATCAAGACGGGTGGGAGAGGCTTAATCCCAAAACCAAGCCCCAGGCTACAATGATCCTGTCTGCCTCCAACACACATTAATATCACCTGGGCGATGGCATCTTTAACAAAGTGAGCATAATACATTTTATCCGCCCAACATATGAGTTGATGCTTCATGCTCCTCCCCCGCCCCTTACTTTTCTCTCTCCTCTTTCTAAAAAAAATCAATAAATAAAATATCTTTAAGAAAATCAGTGAGGATTCCCTCTGGGGTGATGGAGGGCTGCTGGAATCCCAGGTGGTCCTCTTAAAAGGTCCATGCACTTCAGCAGTGGAGAAGCAGATTGAAAAGTGCCAGAAACAAATGGGGAGGAATTATTAAGCCATCTGGCTTCAGGTCAGAACCGGAGGGGCCTTTGCGTCCCTGTGTTGAGCCCTATCACAGCAGCGCTGGCAGGCAGGCACCATTTTTCCTTTAATGAGCCCTCCTCCCAACCCAGCCTGAAAGCAACTGCCAAATAAGAGTCTCCATCAAACTCACCTCACCCTGCTGATTTCCTGAGCACCTGCCCCATCTAACTCATTCACAGGCCTGAACATCTTTCAACGGCTGTTATTCATAAGAGGCTGGCCTCAATCCATGCTATGGAATTTCTGAAAGGTCTACAAACCCCAAACAATCAGAGTCTGGGCTCAGCATGCCCTGTACTTACATATACAAAAGACTGGGGACGCCTGACCTGTGGTGGCGCAGTGGATAAAGCGTCGACCTGGAAATGCTGAGGTCGCCGGTTCGAAACCCTGGGCTTGCCTGGTCAAGGCACATATGGGAGTTGATGCTTCTAGCTCCTCCCCACCTTCTCTCTCTGTCTCTCTCTCCTCTCTCTCTCCCTCTCTGTCTCTCTTTCTCCCTTTCTCTCTCCTCTCTAAAATGAATAAATAAAATTAAAAAAAAAATTAAAAAAAAAAAAAAAGACTGGGGACATGGATGTCCCCCTAAAAAACTACACTTCCCTGACTCCCTTAGAGCTAGATCTGACCATGAGATTAGATTCTGACAAACAGTAAATTAATGAAAGTAATATGCATGAGTTTCAGATCAAGACCTTAAAGCAAAGGACTGTATCTTCCACTTCCCTTTCTGTCATCCTTCTTGATTGATAGGATATAGAAGCTATCCGGTCGTGCACATGAAGCAGTACCTTCAGGATGGAAGAGCAATAAGGAGGAAACCCGGATGCAGGCCTCTGTCAAAATACCATACCAGCCCTGAACTACCTTGCTGGACTCTTCCACAGCAAAGAAATAAATGTCTTTTATGTTGGAGCCACAGTATTGATATGTAGAGTCTTAGAAACCTAACCTATATCCAATCTAATATATCTATTAATACATCTAGCAGCAGACCTTGGATTTGAATTGTAGACACCACCGGAGTTACCATAGTTTTTGCTCCATAAGACGTACCTGACCATAAGACACATCTAGGGTTTTAAGGAGGAAAATAAGATAAAAAAATGTTCTGAACCAAATGGTGTATTAAAATATTTAACAAAATACTGTGTTTTTCACTCCATAAGATGCATGGGCAGCCTGACCAGGCGGTAGCGCAGTGGATAGAGCGTCGGACTGGGATGCAGAGGACCCAGGTTCGAGATCCCGAGGTTGCCAGCTTGAGCGTGGGCTCATCTGGTTTGAGCAAAAGCCCATCAGCTTGAACCCAAGGCCGCTGGCTCCAGCAAGGGGTTACTCGGTCTGCTGAAGGCCCATGGTCAAGGCACATATGAGAAAGCAATCAATGAACAACTAAGGTGTCGCAACGCGCAATGAAAAACTAATGATTGATGCTTCTCATCTCTCTCCGTTCCTGTCTGTCTGTCCCTGTTTATCCCTCTCTCTGACTCACTCTCTGTCTCTGTAAAAAATAAAAAAAAAAAAAAAAATAAAAAGATGCATGGGCATTTTCCCATCCACTTGGGGGGGGGAGTGCGTCTTATGGGGTGAAAAATACGGTATCAGTCTTGTCCCATTGCAGAAAAGTTGTTATTGAATTATGTATGCTCTGTTAGGATGGCACTGTTGCTGTAAAGTGTAGAATTAAATGTAGGAACATCTGAAACAAGTGTACAAGACTTGTCAATACATATTTTTTGTTAGCCTCATTCCTGGGTTCATTTTCTGTCCTACCTCCGACAGCTGTCAGTCTCTTCTGAGTCTGCCTCTATTTTGCCTGTTAGTTCATTTTGTTCATTAGATTCCACATGTAAGTGAAATCATATGGTTACTGGTCTTTTCCACTGACTAGCTTATTTCACTTAGCCTAATGCGCTTGAGCTTCATTATAATGTACACTACCTCATTTTTTTTTGTATTTTTCTGAAGTTGGAAACAGGGAGGTAGTCAGACAGACTCCCACATGTGCCCGATCGGGATCCACCCGGCATGCCCACCAGGGGGCAATGCTCTGCCCATCTGGGGCATTGCTCTGTTGCAACCAGGGCCATTCTAGTGCCTGAGGCAGAGGCCATGGAGCCATCCTCAGAGCCCGGGCCAACTTTGCTCCAGTGGAGCCTTGGCTGCAGGAGGGGAAGAGAGAGACAGAGAGGAAGGAGAGGGGGAGAGGTGGAGAAGCAGATGGGTGCTTCTCCTGTATGCCCTGGCCAGGAATCAAACCCGGGACTCCTGCACACCAGGCCAACGCTCTACCACTGAACCAAGCGGCCAGGGCCTTACCTCATATTTTATGTATCATATAAAATACACCACCTTAAATTATTTCAGAATGAGAAGGGTTTAAGGAAATCTAGGTGTCTCATGGTTTTCCTGCACACACACCACTTTACAGTCCTCAATTGCCTTTTTTACATGGCTACCACTATATTACACTGCTAGCCTCTTGTAGTCACAGACAGTGATATTTTCCTACTTCTGGACCGGCAAGCATGGTGCCTGATAATGAGATACTTATATATAATAAAGCAGTACTTGCTGAGTGACTTACATCAGGGCAGAAGTGCTATTAAATGCCATTGTGCCACAGTGGAATTTCCTTCCACTATCAGCTTGAGCCAGGAAGGGAGACACAGCTCTGAAAGGTGGTGATGGAAAGTGTTACATGTTTAGAAGACTGATGGCAAGTACAGCAAATACATACCTTGACAAAGTGCTCAATGAGGATTTCTACCACAATGTTCTGGAATTTGATGTTCATCATGGCAGCCACAGTATCCTCCTGAGCTCTCATCAGCGTGGGACCAAATATCACCGCCATGTTGGAGGGCGTCATAAAATTCTCTTTGCTGTGCCCACACACACTGCCGGAAGAGAGAGAAAATGATTAACAAGATTCTCTCCAAGACCCCCGTGCAATTAAGACTGTTAGTGGATATAAGAAGTGAAAATAAAATGTAAAAGAGAAGGAGAAACCCCAAATGGCAAGAAAACATTACAAAAGAAAGAAAGAATATAAGACATTATATAATTAAGGGCCAAAGTGAGACATAGCCTTTGTCCATCACCATTTATCACCCCCATATACTTCTCCAACCTCCCCCCCAATAATCACCACATTGTTTGTCTGTGACTATAAGTCTTTCTCTTTCTCTCTCTCTCTCTTTTTATTTTTTGTCCTTTTTTGCTCAATCCCTCCATACCCCTTCACACATTCCTCACACCAATAGCTGTCAGCATGCTCTCTCTGTGTGAGTCTGTATCTATTCTGCTTGTTAGTTCATTTTGTTCATTAGATTCCACCTATGAGTGAAATCATACAATACTTGTCTTCTTTTTTGCCTGGCTTATTTCATTAGCAAAATACTCTCCAGGTCCATTCATGCTGTCATAAAAGGTAAGATTTTCTTCTTTTTTATGGCCGTGTAGTATTCGACTGTGTAAATGTACTACGGCTTTTTTTTATCCACTCATCTATTTACTGAGGGGCACTTGGACAGCTTCCAAAGCTTGGCTATTGTAAATAATGCTGCAGTGAACATAGGTATATATGTAGTCTTTCAAATTCGTTTTTTTGGTTTTTTGTTTGTTTGTTTGTTTGGGGGGGGGGGTTCTTTGGGTATACATCCAGAAGTGAAAGTGCTGGGTCATAAAGCAGTTCCATTTTTAACTTTTGAGAAGACTTGACTTGGGGGGGGTGGACACATAATGGGGACTACAGAGATGTGCTATAGAATTGGACACCTGAAACCTGCATGGTTATGTTAACCATGTTTGCCCCAATACACTCAATTTTTTAAAAAGTGAGACCTAGCTAACTTAGTACCACTATAGAAGAATAAAAAAGTAGATTGTGGGGGTTCTATAGTTAGAAAGTATTTGGAAAGAAAGGAGGGAAGTAATATGGCATTCCAGGCAAGAGATGTAATATATATAAAGAAGAAAACAGTACATAGAGAGTCTACCAGCCCCACCAGTTAGGAATCCAGGCCCTTCCCTATCCCAAGTTAGAGAAGCAAACACTCAAAGAGCTGAAAGGGATCCTTAAGGTTAGCCTTTTATCACTGTCCTCATTTTACAGATGAAAAAAAAAAGGAGTCCAAAGAAGGAAAAAATATTTGCCTAAAGTTACAAACAGTCTAATTACAGGAGGGCCTTCAATCCCAAATTTTCTGATCCTTCCTCCTCAGTTAAATTCCTTTTACTGGTGTCCTGTTTTTTATAGGACAGAACAAACTTTCATGAAAGTAGAAGTTAAGGCCACTTGTAACTTGACATCTATTTCTAATCCCAATGCCAGCTTGGACTCTGAAGCTGACATGGGTAGCTCATTAGCTGTGCAACAGTGACTCTTGGTGACCTAAACTTTCTGGGCTTCGGTTTTCCTACTTGCAAAAATAGTATTGACCTCAGAGGGATGTTGAATAGAGAGCTAAATGGCTTTGGCATGGTATCCTGGAAATAATTCATTAGAAGTATCAGCTCTTATTCTTACCTCCCCAGGACTCTCCGCTTAGGCACTGCTGACCTCAGACACTTGATATCCCACATTGCTGAGGTCAGACTTTCTGGCTGAGGCATGTTGTTTTAGACTTCCATGTCTTTGCTCATGCCATTTGCTCTGCTTAGAATGTCCCCCTTCATCTAGATCTAAAGAATGTGTTTTTATCAACTGAGATTCACTTTACCTGATATCGTCTTCAAGGCCACCCCGACCCACTGTCCTCACTTGACTAACAGACACACTGGCAAATGGAGTATATTGCAATTTGCTGTTTATGCCCTGCCTCTCTTACTAGATGGTAAAAAACATCCAAGTGTGAGTGTGTGGCATCCAGCAGGTACCAATTCATTATTTAAAATGAGTGCCTCTATTTCAAATAGTACTGGAGGCAAAATATGTGCTGTCCTTTGGTCAAAATAGCTGCAGGGCTGGGAGGTGAGGAGATGAGACAGCCCATAACAAATACTAATTTTCAAAACCCATCCAAAATGGCAGAGCAGGTAGAAGTCGGACTCACCTCCTCCCATAACTACATCAAAATTACAATTAAATTACAGAAAATCAAACTGGACAAATATCTAGATATACCTGAACAGAAGTTGTACAATTGAGGCTATAAAGAAACAGACAGGAGAGGTAGAGATGCAAAGTGGACTGACCCCTCATCCACATTTGGTGACAGGGAAACCTGAGGACTATCTCAGCTTCAGAGGACTCATCTGATGAGAAAGGGGTCTCAACTCTAATCCAGGCTCCCCAGCCTAGAGCTCCAGTGCTGAGAAGAGGAGCCTACATAAAATCTGGCTCTGAAAGTCAGCAGGGATTAAATATGTGCCTCAGTGAGACAAAAGGCCGCTGGAACCCAGATATCCAATTAAAAAAAAAACAGCAAAGAAAATCTTGCTCAAAGGCATTCACTATGGACTCCGACAAAGAGACAATGTCTGGAAGGGTGCCGGTGTCATACAGGGTGAGGCTGAGTTGTGTAGCTTCAAGAACGGGGCTAGAGGGACAGCCACCAAAGTCCATGTGAGAGTTCCTCTCCTATATCGCCTATGAATACCAAATTTTCTGTGTCAACCACTGACTCACAAGGCAATGCCAAAATTTCTGTGTCAACCACTGACCCACAAGGCATTAGCATGGGGAGCCACACTAGCCCCACCCTGATCACACCCAGAGGTCAAACCCTACCCAGGTCACACACAGCTGTGGGCTCTGCCAGTGGCAGCCGCCTCAGCTTGTGTTGCAGTCATTCTTAAAATTTCTCCCAAAGCATTATGGGTGCATAGTGCCAGAGACGTACAAGGAGAGTCTGAGTTGAGCATCTTTTCATACATCTATTGACCTTCTACATGTCCTCGTTGGAGAAGTGTCTACTTAAGTTACATTCTGAAAATCATTAAGAGGCATAAGTTATACTCCAAACTGTGGGTTAAGAAGATGGATAAAACAAAAAAGGGGGGGATTGTGAGTAGCTGATTTAGTTAGAACCTTGTGATATGATGTGACAGCAAAGAAATATAAAATTCTACATAGTCCACATGAACTAGAGAAAATGAATACAACTTGTTAAATATTGACATTTAAAACAAAGGAATGGGTATCAGATGGAGGTTGTAAAAACCTTCAGTTTAGGAAAAAATAATTTTGATTAAATGGTTCAGCTCAGAGCTCACATATTAAAATATCTATAATTAGAACTACCCTTATGATCCAGCAATCCAACTTGTGGGTATATATCCAAAGCAAATGAAATTAGAATCGCACAAAGATATCTACACACCCATGTTTATTGCAATACGACTCTCAATAGCCAAGATAGGGAAACAACCTAAATGTCCACAGGTGGGCATATAAATAAATATATAAACACAAGGAAATATTAATCAGCCTTAAAATAGAAGGAAATCCTGCCATTGGCAACAGCGTAGATGAACCTGGAGGACATTATGCTAAGTGAAATAAGCAGACACAGAAAGACAAATACTGCATGATTTCACTTATATGTGGAATCTAAAATAGTCAAACTTTCAGAAATACAAGGTAGAATGGTGGCTGCAATGGGCTGAGAGGATGGAGAAAATGGGAAGGTAATGTCAAGAGGTACAAAGTTTCAGCTATGTAAGTTAAGTAAATTCTGGAAATCTAATGTACAGCAATTGTGAATAGAGTTAACAACAGTACTGTATTGCATATTTAAAATTTACTAAGGTACATCTGAAGTAGTCTCATCACAAAATTAAGAAGGAAAGAAAATGGTAACTATGTGAGGTAATAGAGATATCATTTAGCCTTGTTTGTAGTGATTCTTTCACAATGTATATCCACACCAAACATCAGGTTGTACACCTTAAATATATACAATTTTTATTTGTCAGCTATACCTCAGTAAATAATAAAAATAAAATAAATAAATTCATTAAAATCAGTGCCATCATTAATGTGCTGTGTGACTTTGGCCATTTTTTCCTATCCCTAGGTATGTGTTTCCTCATCTGTAAAAGGAGAAGGTCTTTAGGTGATATAAAGAGCCTTCTGGCTCTGCCTTTCATTGACTCTAAGTCAGGGGTCCCCAAACTATGGCCCGCGGGCCACATAAGGCCCCGAGGCCATTTATCCGGCCCCTGCCGCACTTCTGGAAGGGGCACCTTTTTCATTGGTGGTCAGTGAGAGGAGCACATTGACCATCTCATTAGCTAAAAGCAGGCCCATAGTTCCCATTGAATTAATGGTCAGTTTGTTGATTTAAATTTACTTGTTTTTTATTTTAAATATTGTATTTGTTCCCGTTTTGTTTTTATACTTTAAAATAAGATATGTGCAGTATGCATAGGGATTTGTTCATAGTTTTTTTTATAGTTCAGCCCTCCAACGGTCTGAGGGACAGTGACCTGGCCCCCTGTGTAAAAAGTTTGGGGACCCCTGCTCTAAGTCCTTCTCTTGAAAATAGTGCAGGAGAAGGCTAGCTGGATAGTTAGTTGGAGTATCGTCACAAAGCACAAAGGTTGCCAGTTTGATTCTTGGTCTCTCTCTCTCTCTCTCTCTCTCTCTCTCTCTCTCTCAGTCTCTCTTCTCCCTTTTCTTTCTCACTAAAAATCAATAAATAAAATTTTTCTTAAAAAAAAGAAAATAATAGGGGGAGGGGAAAGACAGCCATACATTATGTGTCTACTCTTGGAAGAGAACAGAACCATCTAGTAAGTATGTTTGGCCTTCCACTCTATACAAGAAAACAAACAAACAAACAAAATCTCCCCCCCAAAATAAAAAAGAACTAGAATCAAAGCAAGCCTCTTGATCTAACTATGGTAAACCTTAAAAGACAAATGACTTATTTTCTTTATCACAAAAATTACAAGAAAAAAAGGAGATGAATGGAAAACTTATAGATTGGGAACATAGTAAAAACAAAGAAGCCTTAGCCTGTATTTCATCAAGCGTGGCCTCTGTGTTGTTTTTCAGCCCTTCAAGTGATTCTGATACACACAAGAGTTTGAGAGCTACTGCTATAGCTCAGGGAGTAACCAAGCTATGACTTTGAGGCCAAGTCCAACCTTCCGACTGTTTTTGTAAATAAAATAAAATTTTCTTGCAGCACAATGACGTCCATTCACTCACACATTCACAAAGGAAGAACTGAGCAGTCATGCCAGAGTGCATAGAGCTCACGTAGCCTAAAATCTGCCCTAATTATCAGCGGAAAACATTTGCTGATTTGTGTTACAGATTAAACAGGCTTCAAAAAGCATTTCAACTGATTACTATGTGTGGATGTTATTTGGATCCTAATTTAAAGAAAAATACATGATATACTTTAGATTACTGAAAATATGAAATAGAATATTTGATATTAAAGTATAAATAATGCATTTAATTTATAAAAATAAATTTATTTCCAGATGTGATCATTATATTGTTTGTCTGCACAAAGAACTTTTACTTTTTCAGTATATATACTGTAATAATTATGAATGAATAAATATATTTTGAAGTTGCTTCAAAATAATGTAGGAGGAGAAATAGCTGATCCAGATGGAACTAGACCGGCCACATACTGCTAACTGTCGACGCTGCATGATGGGCATGTGAAGCATGATGTGCGTGTGAAGAACACTACAGACTTTTCCTCCACCCCCCTGGCCCCCTACCTACTAACAATTAAGCTGTTCTCTGTATCTATAATTTTGTTTCTGTTTCTTTTGTTCATTTATTTTAATTTTTTGTGACAAAAAGGAGAAGGGATTGAGATGTGAAAATCACCAGTTATACAAACAGTTATGGGAATGTAAAGTCCAGCCTGAGGAACACAGGTAATAATATTGTCATAACTGTGTGTGGTGCCAGGGGGGTGCAAGGCTCATGAGGTGCTCACTTTGTAAGTTATATAAATGTCTACTCACTATGTTGTCCACCTGAAACTGATATAATATTGTATGTCAGCTGTAACTAAAAAATAAAAAATATATATAACCATATTTTTATATATTTTATATATAGGAGATAATTCCTAGGCTATTCCTTCCATTTTTGTATATACTTGAAATCTTGCATAATAAAACATTTTTGAAAGGTCAAGATACTAATGGAGATTGAGAGTGTATTGATCACACTGGTGCTGTGCTCTTAAGGACAGATATCTTTGGTTTCTTCTCCTGGTGTGACATGATCTGTAATCACTAACTTGAAATACTTCAACACAGCAAGTACAATGTCCTGAATTTCATCAATGCCATCAATTGCAACCACTCCATTATTTCCTGTACTACTGAGAAAGAAAAATCATTTTATTTTCAAATCACTATGTAATATTTTTAAGACATTTTAAATAAAAAACAACAATGAACATAAGTTAACCAAAATGACTATGATGTGAGCAGCTATTACCAAGTTCACGCATGTGAAGGTTATGATAATTACATCAAAAACACTCCTGACAACAGTGATTTTAAGAAACCACTGATTCTAAGATGCATACTGAATTCAGGCTACAAATAGAAACAGAAAAGTGCCCCTTAGAATTGATGACATTTAAAATATGTGCTTGGTAGTTTTCATGCATACCCTAGCAGAGGTTAACATATTACATACTCCAGGGTTGATTAATTAGTATTTAAAAGACTAATCAGAAACCAGAAGGGCTACTATAAGGTCAGCTAACTTCATCTCCAATCAACACCAGTGGCTTTGTTAATTAGCATGACTGGTGGTAAAATTATTTCTCATTGTTTAGATGTGCCAAGATACATGGATTGACAGGAAATATTGTGTATTCAATACCAAACTTACATACACATGTTTAAAGAATAGAGCAATGGTCAATCTTAAAACCAGTAAGGGGTATCAACCAATATCATGCATCTCCATATGTGATTCTGTGTAAAACACACAACATCATCGTGTATTCTATCCAAAGAGTAGTTAACTTGAATCCATACAATCTTTAAACATAGCTTTATCAAACAAGCCAAACAAGCCAAAGTCATAAGAGAGAAACTGTGCTAGATCAAAAAATGAAAAAGATAAAAAGTAGATAGAATGTGTGGCCCTATACGGAGTCTTAGTTTGGACAAAACACCTATATAGATCATTTTTGAGGTAACTAGAAAAATGTTAACAGTCTGGGAAGGTGGAAATTGTTAAACTAAAAATAGAAACAGAGACATGGATGCATGGAACAGACTGACAGCTGTCGGGGGTAGGGGTGAGAGGCTGGGTTAAGGAAGGTGAGGGAATTCATCAAAAAAATATATATGTATATGTGTATATATATACTATTATATATTTCTATATAAAACATAGACACAGACAAGAGTGTGGAGATAGAGGAAAGGGGAATGAAGGATGGGTAGATGTAGGCAAAGTGGAGGAAACAGGGACAGAAAGAGACTCTGCTGGTAGCAATGGGCCACAATGCAGTTTGCAGATAATGTTTTGCTGATTTGTACACTTAAAACCTGTATAGTTTTGTGAACCAATGTCACGTCATAAATTAAATTTAGAAAAATTAAAAAAAAGGTAAATAAAAATATAATGTCATTTTGGTAAAATATGCAAATGTGTTCTGGCTGGTTGGCTCAGTGGTAGAGCATTGGCCTAACGTGTGGATGGACATAATACCCAGATTTGGCAGAATGACCTTGTGCCTTATAGATGCCCTGTAGGGCTCAGTGGCATAGCCTACCTAGTCAACATAGCTGGGTGTTGCAGGTGTGCCACTGTGTGGGCTGTGTGAACTGTCCTGTTGTAGTTGAGCCTTGATTGTTGTTGTCACTGGGAAGGACTGATCCCCAGGCTGATCAACTTTGCACACTGGCTGCAACCTCAACAGAGGGGCTGCTGTGTAGGAGTTGACCCAAGGGAGTGGGACTTTCTTCAGTGAGGCATTAATGCCCATGAGTCCACCCTTTGAAGTGGTAGAGTCATACTCTGGTGTGGTCTGAACTTGCCCACCAGGTGCACTGGCTCTGGGACCTCCCAGGAGGTGTAAGGTCAGCTACTGCCTGTGTTCTGCCTAGGACTACCCAGCACAAGCTACCAAGCAATATGCAGGTGGCTGCTACGTGTGCTAGGCTTGGAGGTATCCAGGAGAGGCCAAGCTGTGAACCAAGGCCAGCTGCTGCTAGTGCTGGGTCTGGGCCCACTTAGCAAGAGGTATGGAGTATGCAGAGGCCAGAAGCTGCTTGTTTGAGAGATTTTAAGAATTTCCAAAGCATAAGCCAAGATAGGCCATTTGTATTTAAAAGTTACTGAAAATGGCTTGGGTGGGCCCACAAGTTGGGTGGAGCAGGGTTGCAGGGACTCATCAGGGTGGGACGAACAATGTGAGCCAGGTTGATAGAAACTCAGATATGGTGCCCAACTGCCAGTTCTGTAGGGGAGGGTCTCAGAAAAGAAACAATAGCTTCTGCTAGCACTTTTTTCTGGCAGAAAGCTGCCTTCTCCCCAGCTCTTGGCCTAATGCCTGACAATCCAGTTCTCCCCTGTGTATTCCTGGTTCATTTCTAGCTGCTGCCCCAGTACTAGAGCTCAGAGGGAGTGAGTCTGAGTAAGTCCCTGTGCATGGGCCCTTTAAAAGGAGCTGCCCAGGACTCCATCAATCCTCCGTTTCACTCAGCTTCAATCCCTGCTGGTTTTTACAGCCAGAAGTTATGGGGACTTCTCTTCCTGGTTCTGGAACCCTGGGCCGAGGGGTCTGGTGTGGGGCTGGGGCCCCTTGCTCAACAGGGGGAACCTCTGCAGCTGAGATATCCCTCCCGATTTTAAATTGCCACACACACATGGTTGTAGGACCAGCCTGTTCCTGTCTCTGCCCCTCCTACCAGTCGCTTCTTCTTTAAATCCCTAGTAGCAGGACTTTCTTTCAGCTAGATTTCAGGCAGTCCTGAATGACAGTTGTTCCTTAGTTTAGTTGTAATTCTGACATGGTTGTGGGACGATTTGAGTAGTGTATTTACCGACACACACATCTTGACCAGAGTAGATCATATGATTTTATTGCCTGATTCCAATTGTGTGGCTATGTTGGGCAAATAAAATATATTATGCTCACTTTGTTAAAGATGGCACTGCCCACGTGGAGGCCGTCACCCAGGTGATATTAATGTGTATTGGGGGCGGGCTGTGGGCAGGCAGAATCCTTGTAGCCTGGGGCTTGGTTTTAGAACTAAGCCTTTCCCACCCTTTTTGATGTGGGGTGGTACAATCCCATCATGCCCCAGATAGGTGACTTTGTATTAGAGACTTCCATGTTTTGTATATTGGATTAAAGGTTTTGATTTCTACACTATAAAATGGGGGCAGAACGGGAGCTTGCTCTCTTGGTTCCTGAGATTATCATTAGAGGAGAGAGCAGAGAGGAGAGCAGAGAAAGGCCACATGGAGGAGGCCAGGAGAAGCAGCCAAGATGGCGGAGTGTTGAGTGAGAAGCCAGTTTGTGCAGAGTTTGGGCAGGGAGAAGGAAGGAGATGGGGAACAGAGGTGAATAAGTCTGGTGAGCTAGAAACCTTTGATTCTAGGCAACTTGGATAAGTCAGTAGCTTTGTGAGCACTGAATGTGAGTGGGTTTTGGAGCCCAGTGTGTGTTTTTACTTGCCCGCTGGGTGCAAGCTAGGATTAAAGATAATGGCCCATCAGTTTTTGGCTCCATTGTTTCTTTACCGACTGTCCGAATCCAATGCGAACCTGCATGGGTCAGGCTGCTGTGATAGTGGCCCTGGCTTCTGGCTTTACAGGCTATAATATACTGCATATTGCATGGAAGGTTTAATTGATAAACCTTTTATGCAAGAAAAGAGAGCTGGGACTTCGTTGAATTTACAGAACAGGTTGTAAAACCGGTTTTGTGTCTTCTGTTGATAAATACTGTCTGAAAGGCAGAATGAAGTCTGAGGCTTGTTTCCACTGTAATATTCCACAGGTAGTGAGACCATGGGGAAGGTGACCTGTAGCATTCTCCTACCTCTGATTAATGGAAGCTATAAGTACCAAGCAAAAAGAAATAGATGATAGGAAACCGCGAATGAACTGCGGGATGTCTGTGTCTGCCTATTATTAGCCTAGAAACTGGGCTGGCAGTGGAACACACTACAAAGGTGTCAATACTTACCACCTAAGTTGCAAAAGCAGTGCTTGGTAGGAGGGATAATTATGCGAATTTTAAAAGCACATGAATTTTCTTCTGAGTAAATTTCTCTATTGGAATTAAGCCCACTTTTTATTTGCATTTTCCCTACAACTTTTGATTTTAAAGGTTTTCAAACACACACAAAAAATTGAAAGAATGGTATTATGAACACTCAGACTGTCTATACATGTACCTGAATTCAAGAATTAACATTTACTAATTAACATTTTGCTTTGCTTTCTTTTATCGGAATGCTTTAAAAGTAAATACCTTCAACCTTAAATACCCCAGCATTCATCTCCAAAGAACAAGCCTGCTGTCTTACAAAACCACAATAACATTTCCACACTTATGAAAATATATAATAGCTCCATATAATCTAATATCTACTCCATATACAAATTTTCTGAAGTGTCATGCAAAGAAATTTTTATAGTAGGATTTTTCAAATCTAGATCCAATCAAAGTTCATACCCTGTATTTGTTTCTGTTTCTTTAGTTTCTTAATAATTATTATACTTAGTTCTGATGGCTGTTTGGATTAAATGAAATCCTAGTGTAAAGTATCTACCACAATACCTACTCCATAGTAATAGCAGCCTAATATAAAAAAACCATCATTATTATTCATAAGATCAAGAGAAGCCATTCTCTCTTATTTATGTATCTCCCTGTATGACCAACCTAATGATAAGCAAATTGTAGACACTGGATATTGACTTTTTTGAAAAGTCCAAACCAGTGTCTTATAGAATACTAAACATTCTGTTTTTTTCTATACCCTGTATTTCCTTTAAACTGGAAAGGCTAATTTGGTTTGGGTTAAACTTCTTTGGCAAAAATATTTCAGTTTATCTTGTGTGTTCTTACTGTATCCAATTTGGAGACACATAAGGACAATTTGTACCAATATTAAACATGCTAATTTTTTGTTTGTTTGTTTCAAACTTTATTCCCAGGCTTCTTCAGCTTAATTAGCTGCAAAGAATGATTTGTGTATAAGCAAAAACTCAAACGAGCCACAGTGTCTAAAGGGCTTGGGCTTAAAAATAGTCGAGTTCTAGATTTTATCAGATCCATGAACAAAATTTGAAAAAACAGTCATAATTTAAATAGCAGCTCCCAGTAACTTCTTCAGGTTTCTCTTCTTCAGAAGTTGACTCCATTCAGTTTGCTTCTTTCTCGGAAGCCTCATTAAAATTCTCCACAAGATCTGGAACTTCATCATCATCCTCTTCCTCTCCATTAGCAAGTGGTGCTCTTCCATCCACAGATGGTTTGGGCAGAGCTTCAGCTTGTTTCCTTAAACTGGTTAGACTGTCTGCACCACGCTGGTTTGAGATGCTGGGTAGCATTTCTGTCAGCTGCTCTGTCTCAGCGTGGCGGTGATGGGGAAAGTGCTGCCAGAGATGCCTGAACGTCAGGGTGTTAAAGTGGATCACTGTTCCTTGGGCTGTGAACATATTTATTCTTAAATACCAGATAAATTGTTTACCCCCAACTTCTTTTAGGAGGACTGAAGTGTTTTGTTGTTTGTTTGTTCATCTGCTGTCGCTGTTCTGTGAAACACCTTATTTTTTTCTGTGGACAGCCCCTCTTCCACCAATGTGCACTTGTGTCTGCAGTTGGGCGAGTTTCTCCAGGCTCAGAATAGCTTTTTTCATCTCGCTGGAGAGGAAATGGGGCTGCGTGGGGTCTAGGGTTCACACTCAAGGGGTATTGGGCAGATCAGCAGAGAATAAGCACATCTATGCAGGGAAGGAAATTGAAAGCTCAGCCATGCAAACTGTGATCAATTAATTAAAGTGCTGTTTGCCAGACAGTTTCACTGCAAAAACACATTTTTTCCCTTTGTAATTAGTTAGTAATCTGTGGGTAATACATTAAAACTATGTGAACATCTTGTTCCTGAGAAATCTTTACCCACTGGTTTTGATCCATGCCTGAAACAGCTAGGGCACTGAGGTTACAAAGCAACAATTTTTCTAATTCTACCATTCCTCCCACATTTATTTGCTGGCATTCTTCATTAATAAAGAGCTTTCCTTATTCTACCTACTTCCCATAAAATTTTATTTATTCAAAGTGTTATAATCAAATATAATTTTTATTATATTTGATGTTCAAGTTGACCCCAGATGTAGTTGGTGCCAGCCTTTTCAAGCAGGTTCCTGCATTCCCATGATATCAAACCCTTATTAGTGCTTGAGCTGTTCTCTGCTGACAAAGGTATGCTTGATCCAAAGCAATCCTTGTATTTTCCTGGTCCCCAGGCTGGCGTCAGCCATTTCTCTAAAAGGCTTTGGTATTTTTAAGAAGAGAATGTTATTTCTAAACAAAGAGCAATGCATTATGTGTATCCATTGTGTGGGGTGGTCAGCAATGGGGGATAGTCACGTGAGCAACCCAGACCGGGAACTTGGCTAGAACCGCCCACATCCAGGCATGCCAAAAGAAACTACCCAGGAGCCCTTTGGAAAAAAAGCGACTGTCTGTCAGCCAGTGAGATTTCACCACGTCATGTTAGCTCAACCACCCTAGAGACCCTTTAAATATCCCCCATGCAGGTCACCCTATGCGACTTCCCTGGCCTCTGTGTCCCCGGGACCAGGGAACATCATCGGGTGGGATGCACTCTGTACTCAATAAAGCTTTTATTATTCCACACTTAGTGGCTCCGGCCCCTTCCTTCTTCCTCAGCAGGGAAAAATACCTTACATTTGGTGCCGAAACCCGGGAGGAGTTGAAGTCCACAAGGACTGCTCCTCTCCCCTTCCCTTCTGAGAAAGAACCAGGACCTTCGACCTTCCACCCACTTCGGCACATAGTGCAGTAAGTCCCCTGCCTCCAAACTCCCCTCAGTTCTTTCCACCAAGACTCCCTGTCCGAAATCGCAGTGTGTCAGGGACCTCTTCTGTTCCGTTCTGAGTGCATGTGTGCCCGTGGAGACATCCCGAGCACATCTACTTTACTTAACTGTCCGGTGACCAGAGCTTGAGTTGCGGGATGCCAGTTCTCATTTCTGACCACTATGAGAACTGAGGGCTGCTGTGAGGGCACAGGAATCTAAACCTAATCCAAAAATACTCCTGGAGTTGCCTTATCCGAAATCTCTCCCTCCCTAAAGAAGAAGAAAATGTTCTTCTTCTCCACTGTGGCCAGGCCACAGAACCCACTGGATAATCGAACCAGGTAGCCTCCTGAAGGGATTTTTGGTTTTAAGACCCTCACCAATTTATCACCAAAAAAGCTGGGAACTGGTTGGTGATCCCTTATATTCAGGGCTTCGAGTATATGTGCTCCCGTCCTAATCTCTGTGCCATCTGCTACATGGCGCAGGCCCATTTTGGCCAGAGAAACCTCACCTAAACCCTCTGCTCCTGATCTTTCCACCTTTGCCGACCCCCAACTTTCTCCCCATCCTGCCTGACCCCCAGGGGTGCCCCTCCCTCGGGACCCCTCTCTGGTCCCTCTGCAGACCTCTTCACTCGGGGCTTTTCCCTCCAAGAGCCCCCTGCCCTTCCTTCGCAGGATTCTGTTTCTCATTCACTTGCAAATACCATTCTCTCTTTCTCCTCCCCTGCTGGCCAGGAGTCCCTCCTTTCTCCACTGTGTTCTTAAGCCCCTCTCTCGTCAGGCCTCCCTCTGATGGCCTTGACCCTCATGCCGGTTTGTAGTTCTCCTTGACTCCACATCCCAACCTTGATCTTCTTGCAGAAGGCCTGCCCTTGTCCTACCTCTGGCTCCAGCATTTCTGACTGGATCTGGGTGCTGGGCTGCCCAGGAGCCCCCCTCCTCTTATTCTTAAGCCCTAAACCCCTATCTCGGACCTGTGAACACGGCATTTAAAGTTTTTAATGGTCGCAGCTAGTAGAAAAAGGCCAAGGTTACTCATGAGGACCACATGAAGCAGAAGGTGACACTCCAAACCGAGGCTCTTGTAGAAGCCCTGAGGCCAGCAGAGCAACAGGAGCAAGGCACAGGAGGTGCCTGACCCAAATCTGGGCTGTAAAGAGGATCCCCACCAGGAGCTTACTTTAAATGTGGCCCTTGGTCCCGGCAGTGCCCCTGCCCAAGACCACCCACTAAGCCCTGCCCTAATTGCAAGCAGCCTGGTCACTGGTGGAGTGATTGCCCCTTCTGGGCAACAGGCTTTTCCTCAGCGCCTCTATGTGGAGGACAAGCCATCCAAATGGAAGGTCAAGCTAGCCAGGCGGGCCCATCACTCAAACTCCTAGACCTCATGGACAACTGACGTGGCCTGGACTCGGAGACCCACATCGCCCTCACCAAACCCAGGGTAATGCTGCAAATAGTGGGTAAGTCCATCTCATTTCTTGTGGACATGGGAGCTAACTTTGGACCTTTAGTTCCCTCATTTCTTGTGGACATGCCATCACACTTTGGACCTTTAGTTCCCTCATGGGTCTCGGTTATGGGAGTGGATGGGACCCCTTCCTTTCCGCTTCTTATGCCACTCTTGACATGCAGTTTTGCCTCAAGCTTGCCCCCATTCAGGACCACTGGCAGTCAGAACCACTGGGTCCTACCTATCTCCAGCTCACCAAAAGGCTGGACCCTGAAGATCCTCCTACTGCTCCTCTTTTTTTAAACCCTTACAGGTCCGCATCTGTGAAGTTTCTCAAGTCACAGTCAAACAGATGTTCCTTCCGACTCCCCTCAAAGCCACCACCTTTCAATCTTCCCTCCCAATGATGCCCCTAACCAGCAGGAAGTAGCCAGATGAATAGCGGCTCCCCTATTTAACATAAAAGGTTGGAATGTAAGGTTGGTGGGCATTGGGAGGTCACATGAGAAACCAGAACCAGGAACTTGGCTAGAACCACCCACAATCATGCGTGCCAAAAGAAACTTCCCAGGAATCCTTTGGAAAAGAGCAACTATCAGCCAGCCAGTGAGATTTCACCACGTCATATTAGCTCGACCACCTTACAGACCATTTAATTATTCCCCACACAGTTTCATCCATGCAACTTCCCTGGCCTCTTTCCCCGGGACCAGGGAACATCTTCCAAGAAGCACTGTACTAAATAAAGCTTTTATTATTCCACACTTCATGGCTATGCCCTTCCTTCTTCCTCAGCAGGGAAAATACCTTACACATTGCTTTCTGGGGAAGAATGACTTCAAAATTGATGCACATGCTGTTGTAAGGTGCCAAAAGCTACAAAATTAATATTAATATTTTAGGAAGTTAAAAAAACATTTTGTTGATTTGGGCTGGGCATACAGAAAAGTTTTGTGGATGACCTCTCTGTACTTGTGTGATTAGCATAAAACTAATATGGCCAATGGCATTGTGTTGTAAATGCAGAAAAGGAAGGGTTAATAGTTAGCCAGGTACAGGAAGAAAAAGATTAAATTAAAATCTTTTCTTATACTGATGAACCATTTACAGACATTTGTCCCTACGGAAACAAACCCTCCCCTCCTGAAAGCATGTAGCTAATGTATGTATCTCTAAACAAAAGGTATAAACTTATGCCGTGATGTCAGGTTTTTTTCCCCTCCCATGAATAACTAAGAGTATATAAACAGACCCTGAAATATTTTTGGGGACTGCATGATTTGGGCCTGATGCCCCATATCAGCCATATGCAGCTGGCATATTAATAAATATCCTCCTGTAATAAAACTCTTCAAAATTTATCTGGACTGGGTGTCTCTTTGTGGACTCG
Organism: Saccopteryx leptura; assembly: GCF_036850995.1. Classification (NCBI taxonomy): domain Eukaryota; kingdom Metazoa; phylum Chordata; class Mammalia; order Chiroptera; family Emballonuridae; genus Saccopteryx; species Saccopteryx leptura. The sequence goes on along the minus strand of NC_089516.1, from coordinate 68,521,218 downwards.
ATGAAGTGAGGTACAATGTCTTTCAGAATCTGGGGTGCGGTACTTTATAACAATGCTTTGTTGCTTTGTTTTGAAATCTGGTGTTCATATTGGCATTTTCAATTCAACTTTACCATTATAAAATTGGAAAGCCAGTAGGCATGGCCACCATCACAGCTGCCTGGCCCATGCAGGTTCACATTAGATTCGGACAGATGGTAATGAAACAACGGAGCCAAGAACTGGTGAGCCATTACCTTTAATCCTAGCTTGCACCTGGCAGGCAAGTAAAAAACACACTGTGCTCCAAAACCCACTCATTCACTGCTCACAAAGCTTCTGACTTATCCGAGTTTCCTAGAATCAAAGGTTTCTAGCTCAATAGCCTTATTCACCTCTGTTCCCTATCTCCTTCTCTCTGCACAAACTCTGCACAAACTGGCTTCTTCTTCAAAACTCTGCCATCTTGGCTGCTTCTCCTGGCCTCATCCATGTGCCCTCTCTCTGCTCTCCTCTAATGCTAATCTCAGAAACCCAGAGAGAGGAAGACAAGATGGCGGTGGAGTAGGCAGATGTACCAACATCCACCTCCCAGAACCAACGTGAATTACAAACTAATTTTAAGAACTATCATCTGGAAAAACCAACTTTGGGCTAAACTAAGAGGACTCCTCAACCAAGGAACACTGAAGAAACCACACTTTTTCTGGTAGGAAAAGCAGAAACGCGGAGAGGGCTCCCCAGCTCCCTGGAGCGAATGGCAGCCGGGAGAGACTCGAGTGGCAGGAAGTGAGTTTAGCAGAGAGGGGAGGGTCCTGAGCCCCAGGAACAAAGCCCCAGCCTGAAGCCCCAGAGCCTAGAAGAGGCATATGGACAGTATTTAGCTGGAAACAACACAGGATACTGTTTGTGAGAAAGACATTGATTTCTCAGACCCAGGAGTCTGCTTACAGGGACCGCACAGAACACCTCTCTCACAACCACTCACCCGGGACTACAGGGGAAGAGGAGAGAGGAGAGTACCAGAGTAGCAGGAAGAGAGTATAATCTAGGAGGCACAGGGAGAAGCATTTTGAGAGACAGCCACCCTAACCCCTGAGACGAGTCACTCCCCAAATCTGAAGTGAATATTTCCCCTGCAAACAGCAATACCAGCAAAGGGAAGCAGGACACCAGCCAAACAAACTTTCCCCTGGCACTCAGAGCAGAGTTGCTTAGAAGTGGTAGAGCTGGAATTCAATACCAGGTTTATCCAAGAGCAAGGCCTGTGCTCAGCCCACTCTATCTGGTGTTATCCCTCAACTGAGACAATCCCTCAAATGAGATGCACAGTGATTCTGGGAGGATACAGACAAGAGTCCAGACAAAACCAACTTCCTAACAGATCCCTTTACATGCCCAGGATGAAACCTGTTAGGGCTGGGACTTAGAGATAACAGGCAGTTTTCTGGCAGTGCTACCAAGTGGGCCAGTCCTCTAATATGAACACTTCATGAAACTGCAGAAGCTACTTACTTGACCAAGTGCCTTATAAGAAGTTCCAGCATCTCTCGGTTCTTTTCTGGTAGCTTATAAACCAAAGTATGAATAGCTCCCAGCCGATAATCCAGGTTGTCAGATTCTGAGAGAGAACAGAGAAAATAATTTTACCTTCTGGGGAATTGAATCAAGCAAACTCTCTCTCAGACACATGCACACAGACAAATATAAACAATAAGAGACACAGAGGGTGTCATAGAGATGAAAAGTAACACAGAGAAAAACAGGCATAGAAACACGATGCAAAAATAATACTATGATACAAAGATACTGAGACAAAAAAAGACAGAACAAAAGGCAAAAATGAGAGAAAAACAAACAAATAGGCCTGGAAAGATGAAGAAATAGAAAAAAGATGACAAGAGAAGGCAAGACTATCTCAGTGGCAGTCAGAATTCTGGGTACAGAAGGCTGCTGCTAACGTTCCACATGGAAGTTTCCAGATGGAAATCCTTGAGCACCCTCCACCCTTGTGGTACTGGAAAGTATGCCCCTGCCTCTGGGTTACTAAGAAAATCACCAAGAGGGCTCGGAGTAAAGATCAAAGGGATCTTGCCTCAACAAAGATTCATTATGAGGACAAGTCCCCTGACTCTCTTTCCTGCACACCACACAAGGCATGATATGCAGGAGAGCGGTCACGTCAAAGTAAGAAAAAATACTCATTTAAGAGCATCAGCCAAAATTTTGAATGATTCTTCAGCTGCCAACTTTTGGGATGATTCTATATGCCTTACTTCCCATGTACCTCTCCACCATCACCTGCAGTTCTAACATCTAGAAAACATGACACTAGCACTAACAGATTAGGAGTAATGACTCACAACACAATGGAAAAGCATTTGAAAAGGCAAAATGTTGGAAACAAGCTGAAACAGCAGCTGTAATGGGACCACTGCACTGTCCCCTGCTAGCATGAGTCAATGTTCTTGTTCTGACGGAAGAGGAACAATCAATCAATGAAGTCCTCACACCTGTCACATCCCACAAGTTAGCCACATTTCTGCAACCCACTCAACTAATATTGATTTATGAAAAATAACACAGCTTGAGTTAGACAGCAAGTGAGAATACTTTCGTTTAGCAGTGGATAAAAATCTGTGTACGTTTTTGGTTTTCTTCCCTCAATTACTTTCCTTCCAGCAGTTTTCTAGGCTCATTGCTATAAACATTAAGAAGCCAGGACAACACAATTGAGTAGTGACATGAATACTTACTGGCAGCAGAGACCAGCTCTTTGTGTAGTCTATAGGTCATGACAGGTTCAGAAAGATTCCTGAAATTAATGAAGACTGTAAGTTCCTTTGAGAAAGGATCAGCGAGGGCTCAGACTCTCAGTTCTGTGGGTGGTGAGGCTGAACTCTCTGAGCCCTACAGCTTAGTGTGAATACATACACTTCTCTCCTGACCTGAAACTTGGTCAGAGGAATCTTATTTGCTAGTAAGTCAGCAGAGACCTGGAGAAGTATGGGCTGACGCCTTGACCAAGGTCTTCAATTCATTCCTCAAAATGAAAAGAGGCACAAACAAATCCTGCAGAACTCCAAGTGGACCCACCCTGAGTGCTCCTACAGTCTACAGTTTGATGTTTGCTTAGTGTCTTTCACCTCTGTCCTCCCACTTGATTTTTCCAACAATCCTGTGTGGTGTAGCAGTTTTTCAAATCCCCATTACATAGAGGAGGAAACTAAGGCTCAAACAGATTTATTTAGCAAAAAAAAAAAAAAAAAAAAAAAAAAAAAGGATGACTCAGCACCTATTTGTGTCTGGCAGTGTGCCAAGTATTGGAGCTACAGAGAGAAATATGACATAGTCTAAACCTCTAAGTAGCTCACAGTATATTTGGGGAGAGTGCCATATACAAAAACTGCCATGCAATGGGACAAGCATGATGATAAAATAAAGGGAAGTAGTGGGTGGCTCAGAGGAAGAAAGTGATCCATTAAAAATAATAATATTATTAATAATAATAGCAAACTCTTCACTGTTCTAAGTGATTTACATACATAGACTCATTTACTCCTCATAATATCCTTATAAAGTAGATATTCTAATATCTCTATTTAATAGAAGAGTAACCTGTGGTTCAGAGAAGTCCAATAAATCATCCAAGACCACACAACTAGTAAGTGCAAAACTAGGCAGTCTGCCTCGAGCCCATGCTCATAATCACTATGCTATACTGCTTGCCACTATGATTATTGTAGCAATCTGAATGAGAAATAATAAATGCCTAAATAAAAGGAGTAGCACTAGACAGAAATAAAATGTGAGGAGAGTCATTGATAGACAGTAAAGACAGAAACGTAATAATTGCGTATGTTGCTGAGGAAGAAGGTCATCTGCTTTAAGTGACTGGATAGAACAGAAATTAATTCAAAGGGAAGGGGAGATGCATATCTTTTAGAAAAAGGGACAGAGTGAGCTGGGTCTGAGAAGTAGCGGTAAAAATCATGATCCTTGGCGAGTGGTTAGAGCCATGGCAACAGATACAACTGCTCAAGAAGAAATGCTGTCTGGCAGCCAACAGCTACAAGACTTTCGAACATTTATTTGTCCAGAATAGTATATAAAGAAAAAATAGAATTGAATCATCCACCAGAATAAGAAAAATTGAGATATTTCAAATTTAAAAATCATAGTTTATGCCTCTATTGAAAAAATTGGAAGATATGGCTACATTGGTCCTATACGGTTATTTGTAGACATAAAGAATACTGCTGTTTATATATAAACAAAGGGATTGCTACACAAATAAAGGTTCCATGTGCAATATGTGTAATATAAAAATAGTCTATTTCACACTCATTTTCATGTCCTGTCCCCTGTGGATATTTAAATTTTCCCTGCCTTCAGTGTAGTAAGAATAGAGAAGAACTCTGGGAAATAACAGATAGAAAGTTCATGAGTGAATGGGACTCCTAAAAATGGTCAGAGGTGGGACAAAATCCAAAGTAATTGCTATAGCAGAATCCAAAAGAGGACAAAGTTTCAAAAAGTGCTTGTTAGCAGCCTCAAATGATACAAAGAGTTCAAATAAGGTTAAGACTGACAACTGTTGTCCGCTGTGCTCAGCATTGAGGGAGTCACGGTGACCTTGCCAAGAGCAGCTTCAACGGAGCACAGAGGGTGGGAGTCAAGCTGCAGTGGGTTCAAGTGTAACTGGGGAGATAAAGTAGAGACAAGAAGGGGAATTGCTTCATGTACTTAAGTTTGGTTTGGAAGAGGGTAAAGTATCTCTTTTATTAGGTAATTTTGTCTAAGCTCCTGCCTCCAATTATCTTCTACATTGTCAATGATTCTCAACTTTTAATTTCAAGCCCAGAACTCTTCACTGAGTTCATTCCCCTGTATTGCCCACACATTCAGTTGCCTGTTTAAGGTCTTGTCCTGATGTCTTCAAAGACATCCCAATTTGTCATCTCCAATTTAGTATTTTTCTTGTGTTTCTCAAATCCATAAATGCATGACCATTGTTTGCTTGTATGGGCCAGAAACATAGAAATCATTCTTTTATCTTCTCTCCCACATCATAATATCCAGTTTTACCCCCTAATCTCCTTTTTAATTTTGTTCAATTAGTTTAGATTCAATATTACTTTGAGTTAGTTTCAGGTATACAGCATAGTGGTTAGACAATCACATAGTTAAATCTCTTGAATATGCTTATTTCTACTCATCTCCACTACCACCCCCAGTCCATCAAGAAGCACAGTCTCCTTCCTGCACCATAGCAATACCTTGCTCATTAGTTTCTACCTATATCTATTTTGCCCCCCTCTAATATGACTCAGTATATTTTTTTCAAATACAAATCTCATCATGTAATCTCCTGCTTAAAACAGGGCTTGGCTAAAGTAGGTTTATTGGTATTCATATGGAAAATATACAATAATTAATAAATACTAATAAAAGAATCAATTCTCTTTCGCATACTCACAACTGTAAACTTATTTTTGCCCCCCCCCCGTGCATTCCCATTCCTTTTAACATAAATCTAGAATCCAATTCTTAAAATGTGCTAGAAGGCCTTGCATGATATATGACCCTACACGTCTCTCCCTCCCTCTCTACACTTTCTGTGCCACCTCTACAGGCCCACGGAGTTTCTTGATGGGGTCTTGCTCCCTCTTGCTTCAGGTCTTGTCCTGATGTCTTGTCCTGATGTCTGCATGTTCAGTTCTCTCTGTCTGAGACAACCTCCCAAAGTTGACTCTAAGCTATAATTCAAACCTCAGTTCAAACAAAGAACCAGAAAATATCAGGTCTTCCTGTTACTTGCCTTCACAGTACCTTTTACCTCTCCTTTAGAGCATGGATTATAGTTTGTTATATCTGTATAGTTATTTGTTTTTTGTCTGCCTACCTCACTGTTTAATAACCATTTAAGGTCAGTGGCCATATCTACTCACAGCTGTATGCTTACTGCCTAACACTCTACTATACTTACAGTAGGCTCTCAGACATGTTTACTGAATGATCTAGTGAATGGTGGATTGAATTAATGAAAGAAGACACATGGTCAAAGAGATGTGTGCTGCCCAAGCATATTTACATGATAAGAGGATAAAGCCAGTTGAATGAAAGATGTTAAAGATACAAGGCAGCCTGACCAAGTGGTGGCACAGTGGATAGAGCATTGGACTGGGATGTGGAGGACCCAGGTTCGAGACCCCGAGGTTGCCAGCTTGAACGCGGGCTCATTTGGTTTGAGCAAAGCTCACAAACTTGAACCCAAGGTTGCTGGCTTGACCAAGGGGTTACTCGGTCTGCTGTAGCCTCAAGGTCAAGGCACATATGAGAAAGCAATCAATGAACAACTAAGGTGTCGCAATGAAAAACTAATGATTGATGCTTCTCATCTCTCTCCATTCCTGTCCGTCTGTCCCTATCTACCCTTCTCTCTGATTCTCTCTCTCTCTCTGTCACTGTAAAAAAAAAAAGAGTAAGGGAAACATTTAAATCTCTTCTGTCACTGTAAAGATACAAGGCAGAGAAGCGATAGTTTTTAGAGTATTTTTCTGGCAGTGCTGAAGGTAAGGGGTGAAGTTAGGTACCTAGAAAACAGGAGATCCACTCTGAAAATACTGATATCTTCGAGAAATCTTATGGGTGTTGACTGCTGAGTGCATGTTAAAGGCCCATAAATAAGAGCCTTAAGGACTAATATCTCTTATTGGGGGTGCTACCCACTCACACTTTCAGGCTCGATCTTCCCATCTTTCAAAAGGGCCACACTGTTTATTGAGGGACAAGCTGGAGAAGATGAAATGTGGCAGGAAACTGAAGCTATAAAACTTTGAAAAAATGTATTTCACTTTTTTATTTTTTTGTATTTTTCTGGAGCAAGAAGTGGGGAAGCAGAGAGACAGACTCCCACATGTGCCCGACCAGAATTCAACCAGCATATCCACCAGGGGGGACATCTGTCCATCTGGGCCATTGCTGCATAGCAACCGGAGCCATTCTAACACCTGAGGCGGAGGCCATGGAGCCCTCCTCAGCGCCCAGGCCAACTTTGCTCCAGTGAAGCCTTGGTTGTGGGACAGGAGGAAAGAGACAGAGAGAAAGGAGAGGGGGATGAGTGGAGAAGCAGATGGGTGCTTCTCTGTGTGCCCTGGCCGAGAATCGAACCCAGGACTTCCACACACCGGGCCGACACTCTACTGCTGAGCCAACTGGCCAGAGCCAAAAATGCTACAGACAGAATCATTTACTTTCACTACTCTTAATACTACAAGTTTCCTGGAAAACTGTATAGTCAATTGTTCTCTGTATTTAATAAATTATCCAAACAACTCCAAGAAGGCCACTATTGTGGGCAGTAAAGAATAAAGGAAGACAATACTCCAATACCTGAGGCCTCACAAGTCAGAAATATTTAGGTTCAATAATATGAGCTGTGATCATGTATATTACTTAATAAGGGACAGGGTGCACTTCAATTTCCTTATCTGTAAAGTGAGTATTAGTGCCACATACCCTATATAGAGTTACTGTGAGAAAAAACAATGATATTGTCAGTGTAAGCAAGTAGGACATTGCCTAACACAGAATAAAGCCTGCAACACCAGTATCTCTTTTATTTAGAAGATGCAAGAGAAAGCCCTGGAAAGAGAATTCATGTTTAAATAAAGTTCTAAGATGGGGTCAGAGCAGGAGGTCATTTAACAGCATCATCTGGGACCCAATTGATTTGGAATTAACAGTATCTCCAGAGCTTAGGTATCTACCTTAATGACTAAAATGTACAATAGTGGAAAGAAGACATTTTAGCGCATGAAGTATGGTACATGCGATGGAACATAAAGAATAGTAAGAAATGAATGTGCATGAAATATATATGTAACAAATATTTTAACATAATATAAACTTATGCTAATAAACTGAACAATATATTCAACATTGTGAATCCACAGTCTGACCAGGAGGTGGCACAGTGGATAGAGTGTGAGACTGGGATGCAGAAGAACCAGGTTCGAAACCCCTAGGTTGCCAGCTTGAACACGGGCTCATCCAGCTTGAGCGTGGGAAAGCTGGCTTGAGCAAGGGTTCATAGACATAACCTTATTGTCACTGGCTTGAGCCCAGAGGTCACTGGCTTGAAGATCAAGGTCACTGGCTTGAGCCCAAAAGTCACTGGTTTGAGCAAGGGGTCACTGGCTCAGCTGAGCCCCCCCCCCCATTCCTGATCATGGGACATATAAAAAAGCGATTAGTGAACAACTAACATTCCACAATGAAGAATTGATGCTACTCATCTCTCTCCCTTCCTGTGTGTCTATCCATATCTGTCCCTCTCTCTGTATCTCTGTCTCTCTTTCTCTTTCTGTCTCTGTAAAAAAACAACAGGAAAAAAAGACGTGAGTCCACAGAATTTGCTGGGGACAAAGCTTTCCCTGCTCCTGGCACTGCACTTCATCCCAAAATATCAGGGCTGGATTTCACTGTTTTCTTCCATTATATCTATTAAAGCATGAGGCATGAAACATATACACAGATGCACACATTATATTTGTGCAGATTCAGTTTAATGTTTTAAAATGGTTAGACTACCAAAACATGTTAACCTTAAATGGTCACAAATCCTGAGTTTACTAGTGAGCCCATAGTGACATAACTTTTTGTGCAAAATGGCAAAACTTAAATAATTTTAAGGGCTGATGTTTAAAATAATCTCTCTCAAAAAAACAAAAAAAACCCAACAAACAAACTCATAGACACAGATAACAGTATGGCAATTACCAGAGGGAAGGGGTGGGGGAGGTAGAAAAGGGTAAAGGGGAATAGATGGTGATGGAAGGCGACTTGATTTTGGGTGGTGAAGATATAACACAATATACAGATAATGTATTACAGAATTGTAGATCTGAAACCTATATAATTTTATTAACCTATAGCATCTCAATAAATTCAATAAAAACTGAAAATAAAATCATTTTTCCCTGGCGTGCGGAGAACCCGGGTTCGATTCCTGGCCAGGGCACACAGGAGAAGCGCCCATTTGCTTCTCCACCCCTCCGCCGCACCTTCCTCTCTGTCTTTCTCTTCCCCTCCCACAGCCAAGGTTCCATTGGAGCAAAAATGGCCCGGGCGCTGGGGATGGCTCTGTGGCCTCTGCCTCAGGCGCTAGAGTGGCTCTGGTCGCAACATGGCGACGCCCAGGATGGGCAGATCATCACCCCCTGGTGGGCAGAGCGTCACCCCATGGTGGGCGTGCCGGGTGTATCCCGGTCGGGCGCATGCGGGAGTCTGTCTGACTGTCTCTCCCTGTTTCCAGCTTCAGAAAAATGCAAAAGAAAATGCAAAAAAAAAAAAAATCATTTTTCTCTAAAAAAGCCATTATTTCAATAGCAATTCTATTATTTTAATGTTTCCTTTGCTGAAATTCTCAGGTTTAAAAAAATGTATTCGGCCTGACCTGTGGTGGCGCAGTGGATAAAGAGTAGACCTGGAAATGCTGAGGTCGCCGGTTCGAAATCCTGGGCTTGCCTGGTCAAGGCACATATGGGAGTTGATGCTTCCAGCTCCTCCCCCCTTCACTCTCTCTGTTTCTCCTTCCTCTCTCTCTCACTCTCTCTCTCTCTCTCTCTCTCTCTCTCTCTCTCTGTCTCTCCCTCTCCTCTCTAAAATGAATAAATTAAAAAAAATAAAAAATGTATTCTAATGAACATTCATCTTTAACAGAAATCCTTTTGACTTGTTTTTGCTTTAGCAATCTGATTGATACTCCAAAACCAGGAGCACATGAACTCTAATCTCCATCTACACAACTTGCGTCAACTATGGAAAACAAAGTCCCAAACTGTATCAGGCCTACCTGAGGTAGAATTTCAAGGAGCTGGTGATCGTCTTAATGTCCCAGTCACTATTATGAAAATCAACATCTCCTGGGCATTTAGGATCTATTTGAGAAAAGAAAATAAAGGGAAAAATTAATGTTTCAAATATCTTACCTTTTACCTCTTTAAAAGAAAAGGTGCATTAAGTAAAAGATAGTTCAACCAGTTTTCAAGACATGAAAACTTTACAACAAAAATAGATTTGATGTCTCAAAAATTCCTTGCATTTATTTCAGTCAGGCATGTAAGGAACATGGAAATCATCTCTTCCATTTCCACAACAAGAAAAAGTATAACATAGAGAAAATAAACTCCTCTTAGATCAATCAGAAGACTGAGGTCATACATAGGGCAAACTACTCATACATAAAGCAAACTACTTACCATCCCCTAAACTGAAGAGATAGGCAAATACAGAGAATCAAAACTTACTAGAGTAGAGGCTCAGGAACAGCAACCTCCTTGGAAACAAGTACAGGGTTAGAAAAACCTAATCTGCAGCTGAGAAATTGCTAGGGGCTTGTGTGGACAAGTTTGAGAGTGAAAAATTCCACAGCGCCCAGTTTTTTTTTTTGGGGGGGGCACACTTATGTGAGTTTTATCTCCAGGAGACTTAACAGGTTCTAACAAGGAAGATCTAAGAAAAGTTCCTCATGTTTCTGTGCTTCTGAGAGGAGGAGAGAAAAAGTAGCCTCTTAAAAACAATGCACAGAGCATTTCCTTCTTAACAATATGGCCTCCCTTCAAGAGAAACTATTTTACTGGATCCTAATATATTGGGGTTTTATCAGAGCTTTAACTGATGTAGGAAAAGGGAAATTCCCAATAATATACCAGCTTGCCTTCCTATCTCTTCTCAGTGAGAAAACCAAAATAAAACTGAGATGCACTCGTGCCAGTCACGGGCCAGGGCACAGGCTCACTAAAAGATTAAGATGTAATTATAGGAATGTAGAATACTACCTCTCTTCTTGACACTTTATAAATAATTTAAAGAATAGAAATCATGCAAAATCTGCTCTCAGATTACAATGAAATTAAACTAGAAAGCAGTAATAATAACATAGCTGAAAAATCCCAAAATATATGGAAATTACACAACACATTCTAAAGAATGTAACAAAACAGAAATTTCTCAAAGAAATTTTAAAACATTTCACAGTAAAGCAAAATAAAAATACAACTTATAAAAATTTGTGGGCTGCAACAAAAGTGGTGCTCAGAAGAAAATATATAGGATTAAACACATATATTATATAAGTAGCAAGAGCTAAAATCTGTACTTTAAACTTCCACCTTATGAAACAACAAAAAGAATACCTAAAACCTAAAGGACGCAGAAGCAGAAGTAAAGAAATAGTAAAAATTAGAGCACCTATCCATAAAATTGAAAACAGAAAATAAATAAAGAAAATCAACAAAACTGAAAGATAGTTCTTTGAAACCATCAAAAAAATTGATAAATCTTTAGCCAGGTTAATTTAAAAAGCAGAGAGAGAGAAAACAAATTACTAATATCAGAAATGAAAGAGTGACAATCACTACTGTTCCCATGGACAACACCAAAAGGAAAATAAAGTGATATTATGAAGAGCTCTAAGCCTATAAATTGCACAACCTTGATAAAGTGAACCAATTTCTCCAAAGACATATCAATCAAAATTCACACATAAAACAGAAATGGAAAATCTAAGTAGATTGGTATCTATTAAAGAAATTGATTCAATAATTATCTGCCAAAACAGAAAGCAGAAGACTGAGAGTTGTTCAGTGGTAAACGCTACCAAATGTTTAACAAAGAAATTATACCATTTTTCTACAGTATCGCCCAGACAATAGAAAAAAAGGGAATATTTTGTAACTCATTCTATGAGGCCCGCACCACTCCTATACCAAAACCAAATGAAGACATTACAATAAAAAAAGTACAGATGGAATACCTCTTATTAATATAAATACAAAAATCTGAAGCAAAATATTAGCAAATAGAACATAACATTGTATAAACCCCACAACCAAATGGGATTTATTGTAGCTATGCAAGACTAATTAAGCTTTTGAAATTCCATTCATGTTATCTATCACATTAATAGACTAAAGAGAAAAAAGCTTATGATATCAATAGATGTAGAAAAAGCAATTGACAGATCTAATATCCAATTAAAATAAAAACTCTCAGTAAACTAGGGATATAGGCAAACTTCTACAACTTGATCAAGAGCATCTATAAAAACATACAACTAACATTATACTTAATAGTGAAAGATAGAAAGTCCCACTCCCAAGATCAGGAACAAAGTGATAATGTCCACTCGCACCATTCCTATTAACACTGCAGTGGAGAGCCTAGTTAAGAAAATAAGAAAGTACAACCATTATGGAAGAAAGTATGGTGGTTCCTCAAAAAACTGAAAATAGAACTACCTTATGACCCAGCAATCCCTCTACTGGGTATATATCCCAAAAACTCAGAAACATTGATACGTAAAGACACATGCAGCCCCATGTTTATTGCAGCATTGTTCACAGTGGCCAGGACATGGAAACAACCAAAAAGCCCATCAATAGATGACTGGATAAAGAAGATATGGCACATATACACTATGGAATACTACTCAGCCATAAGAAATGATGACATCGGAACATTTACAGCAAAATGGTGGGATCTTGATAACATGATACGAAGCGAAATAAGTAAATCATAAAAAAACAGGAACTGTATTATTCCATACGTAGGTGGGACATAATAGTGAAACTAAGAGACATTTATAAGAGTGTGGTGGTTACGGGGGGGAGGGGGGAATGGGAGAGGGATAGGGGGTGGGGAGGGGCACAAAGAAAACAAGATAGAAGGTGACAGAGGACAATCTGACTTTGGGTGGTGGGTATGCAACATAATTGAACGACAAGATAACCTGGACTTGTTATCTTTGAATATATGTATCCTGATTTATTGATGTCACCCCATTAAAAAAATAAAATTATAAAAAAAAAAAAAAAAAGAAAATAAGAAAAGGAAAGGAAGTAAAAAGTATACAGACTAAGAGGGGAAAATTAAAACTACTTTTGTTTACAGATAAAATGATTATCTAAGTAAATCGTCACAAACAATCAACAATGAAAATCCTGGGACAAAATAATTGCAAGGCTGCAGGATACAAGGTTAATAAACAAGTCAATTGCTTTCATATACACTAGCAATAACTGAAATATGAAATTAAAAACACCATTTACATTAGCACCCCCAAAAATAAAATACTTGGATATAAGCTTAACAAAATATGTACAAAAACTATATAGAGAAAACTACAAGACCCTGTTAAAATAAATCATAGATGTAAATAAATTGAGAGATATTTCATATACATGGAGAGGAAGTCTCAATGTTCGTTCTTCCCAACTTGATCTATATAGTCAATGCACGCCAATCAAAATCCAAGCCAGTTATGTGGATATCAAAACCTGGCCTGAAAGTTTATATGGAAAGGTGACAGATACAGAAGAGGCAGCATAACACTGGGGAAGAACAGTCTCAGCTCTGATACTACCCAATTCTAAGACTCACTGTAAAGCCACAGTGAACGAGACAGCAACTGAGTGTCGTGGTTCAGGCTACTATAATAAAATATCAGAGACTAGGTAGCTTATAAACAGGAATTTATTTTTCACAGTTCTGGAAGTGGAAGTCCAAGATCAAGGTGCTAGCATGGTCAGGTTCCAACTAAGGCCATCTTCTGTGATTTAGTCTGCAAGCTTCTCACTCCGGAATCTCTTATAAGAGCATTAATCTCATGAGCACTCATGACTTTATCACATCCAGAAGGCTCTACTCCCTAATACCATTACCTTTGGAGGTTGAGATTCAACATGAATGTGGGGGGGACACATTCAGACCACAGCATTCTGCCCCCCCCAATTTAATGTCATTCATGACATTTTCACATGTCAAATACATTCACTTTATCTGTATATTTCCAAAACTTAACTCTTTCCAGCATCAACTCAAAAGGCTAAGTGCAATCATCTAAATATCACCTAAATCAGATATGCACGAGATAATACATCCTGAGGCAGATCACTCTCCACCTGTGGACCTGTTAAACAAGTTAGATGCTTCCCAAATAAAATAGTGGGACAGGCATAGGACAAACACTACTATTCCAAAAGGGAGAAGTAGGAAATAAGAAAGAGATAAAGGGTTTTGAGCAAATCTATTCACTTAAGACCTGCTGGGGTGGGGCTCTTGCCTTCGGGACACACCAGGGTGGTGGTCCTGTTCCCAAGGCTGTGGGTGGGCCCACTCCCATGGCTTTGTTGGGCACAGCTCATTCTGCAGCTTTCGTGGGGGCTTTCCCAAGCTGAAACTGTACACAAGTGGTTCTCTAGTCTGGAGACATGTTAGCAGCCCTGGCCTCACAGCCCCATCGGGCATTTCCCTAGTGGGGGAGTCTCTGTGACGACCCTGCCCTGGCAAAGACACTTTGTTTTCATACATGAAAATATCTGTGGAGAGAGCCATAGCCCCATAGCTCTCATACTCTGCATTCAGGCAGACAAACCACTGTGTTGATGTTCCCAGTGTTTACTCCTTGAGACACTTCAGTCTGTGCCTGCGCCTCACTGTGCACCTATATAATAACCCTTTTTCCCAGAAGAGTGCCTGGTGTGTAAGAAGTAGGCTCCATCTCTGGGAAAAGTCAAAGGAATCCTGGCTACAGGATTCAATGCTTCAATTGTTGGAATGAGATAGCTCTTCTTCTATATAAATTGTAAATGGGAATGTTCTGAAGCAGAATGACTGCATTTGTGTAAAATCTTATTTGTGTAAAATCTTGGCCCTGCCCAAGACCTGTTTCATTCTCAGTGGAAATACAGTGACTATCAATTTGGCCACTTGTCTGTCCTATTTAGATTCCTTAATTTACAATTGAGTGAGGCCACCCACCCCAATTTCACCTCACTTGATTGTAGATCTTATGGGTCTGTGTAAAGCCAGTATCCAGGGCCACCATCACAGCAGCCTGGCCCATGCAGGTTCGCATTGGATTCAGACAGTCGGTAAAGAAACAATGGAGCCAAACACTGATAGGCCATAATCTTTAATCCTAGTTTGCACCCGGTGGGCAAGTAAAAACACACACTGGGCTCCAAAACCCACTCACATTCAGTGCTCACAAAGCTACTGACTTATCCAAGTTGCCTAGAATCAAAGGTTTCTAGCTCACCAGACTTATTCACCTCTGTTCCCCATCTCCTTCCTTCTCCCTGCACAAACTCTGCACAAACTGGCCTCTCCTTCAGCACTCCACCATCTTGGCTGCTTCTCCTGGCCTCCTCCACATGGCTTTTCTCTGCTCTGTTCTCTAATGTTAATCTCAGAAACCGAGAGAGCAAGCTCCCGTTCTGCCCCCATTTTATAGTGTAGAAATCAAAACCTTTAATCCAATATACAAAATAGATAAAATGTATTATGCTCACTTTGTTAAAAATGTCGCTGCCCACGTGAGGCTGTCACCCAGGTGATATTAATGTGTGTTGAGAATGCTTGTAGCCTGGGGCTTGGTTTTGGGATTAAGCCTTTCCCACCCTTTTGATGTGGGGTGGTACAATCCAATCATGCCTCAGAGAAGTGACCTTGTATTAGAGACTTCCCTGTTTTATATATTGGATTAGAGGTTGTGAAGCTACAATATAAAATGGGGATGGAGCGGGAGCTTGCTCTTGGTTCCTGAGATTATGATTAGCATGAGAGAGCAGAGGGAGCAGAGCAGAGAGCAGAAGGAGGCCACGTGGAGTAGGCCAGCAGAAGCAGCCAAGATGGCGGAGTGCTGAGTGAGATGCCAGTTTGTACAGAGTTTGTATCTGGGATAAGGAAGGAGATGGGGAACTGAGGAGAATAAGGCTGGTGAGCTAGAAACCTTTGATTCTAGGAAACTCGGATAAGTCAGTGGCTTTGTGAGCACTGAATGTGACTGGGTTTTGGAGCCCAGTGTGTGTTTTTACTTGCCCGCCGGGTGCAAGCTAGAATTAAAGAAAATGGCCTGTCAGTTTTTGGCTCCGTTGCTTCTTTACCGACTGTCCGAATCCAATGCGAACCTGCATGGGCCGGGCTGCTGTGATAGTGGCTCCGGCCCTGCCTGCTGGCTTTACAGTTCCCCATCTCCTTCCTTCTCCCTGCACAAACTCTGCACAAACTGGCCTCTCACTCAACACTCCACCATCCTGGCTGCTTCTCCTGGCCTCCTCCACATGGCTTTTCTCTGCTCTGTTCTCTAATGTTAATCTCAGAAACCGAGAGAGCAAGCTCCCGTTCTGCCCCCATTTTATAGTGTAGAAATCAAAACCTTTAATCCAATATACAAAATAGGGAAGTCTCTAATACAAAGTCATTTATCTGGGGCATGATGGGATTGCACCACCCCACATCAAAAAGGGTGGGAAAGGCTTAGTCCTAAAACCAAGCCCCAGGCTACAAGCATCTTGCCTGCCCACAGCCCGCCCCCAATATACATTAATATCACCTGGGCAAGGAGCTTCCATGTGGGCAGCGTCATCTTTAACAAAGTGAGCATACTATATTTTATCTGGCCAACAGTCTGCATGACACTGACAAGATTATTATCTCTGCATTTCAATTACTTCTTAGAGAATGTCAATGCCAGCTTAATATTGTTTAATTCTTAAGCAAATTTTCATGACGATAATATTTATAAAGGATTAGCTGAAGAACATACAGTCCATCTTTTCCTTTAGGTTGGTGACTGAACTGCTCTTTTCCACCCAAGCATAATACCTTTCTGAATCTGTGATTCACTACAGTAGTGTTTATTGGAGAAATTAGTTTTATTCCTTTTTACTCATTTAGACCTCAACATTTGGGAAAGAATTCACATTGATATTTTACAAATCCAAATATTATTCCTCTTGTCTATAATGTATAACTTTTTTTTTAATTTTTTTAAATTTTATTTATTCATTTTTAGAGAGGAGAGAGACAGAGGAAAGAGAGACAGAGAGAGAGAAGGGGGGAGGAGCTGGAAGCATCAACTCCCATATGTGCCTTGACCAGGCAGGCCCAGGGTTTTGAACCGGCGACCTCAGCATTTCCAGGTCGACGCTTTATCCACTGCGCCACCACAGGTCAGGCCCCTCTTGTCTATAATGTAATAGACGAAACAAACTGAAATGCTAGTTGTAAAGCCAGGAGGTATGGCCAGGGCCACCATCAGAGCTGCCCGGCCCATGCAGGTTCGCATTGGATTCGGACAGTCGGTAAAGAAACCATGGAGCCAAAAACTGGTGGGCCATAGTCTTTAATCTAGCTTGCACCCGGCGGGCAAGTAAAAATACACACTGGGCTCCAAAACCCAGTCACATTCAGTGCTCACAAAGCTACTGATTTATCCGAGTTTCCTAGAATCAAAGGTTTCTAGCTCACCAACCTTATTCTCCTCAGTTCCCCATCTCCTTCCTTATCCCAGATACAAACTCTGTACAAACTGGCATCTCACTCAGCACTCCGCCATCTTGGCTGCTTTTCCTGGCCTTCTCCACGTGGCCTCCTCCCGCTGCTGGCTCTATTCTCTCTGCTCTCTCATGCTAACCTCAGGAACCAAGAGCCGAGTCCTGTTCTGCCACCCTTTTATAGTGTAGAAATCCAAACCCTTAATCCAATATACATAATAGGGAAGTCTCTAATACAAAGTCACTTCTCTGAGGCATGATAGGATTGTACCGCCCTACAGCAAAAAGGGTGGGAAAGGCTTAATCCCAAAACCAAGCCCCAGGTTACAACGATCTCCAACACACATTAATATCACCTGGGCGACTGCCTCCTCGTGTTATCTTTAACAAAGTGAGCATAATACATTTTATCCGCCCAACAATAGGAAGAAAATGGGGAACTGAGGAGAATAAGGTTGGTGAGCTAGAAACCTTTGATTCTAGGAAACTCGGATAAATCAGTAGCTTTGTGAGCACTGAATGTGACTGGGTTTTGGAGCCCAGTGTGTATTTTTACTTGCCCGCCGGGTGCAAGCTAGATTAAAGACTATGGCCCACCAGTTTTTGGCTCCATGGTTTCTTTACCGACTGTCCGAATCCAATGCGAACCTGCATGGGCCGGGCAGCTCTGATGGTGGCCCTGGCCCTGCCTCCTGGCTTTACATTTGGCGTAGTCGGCAGGATTCGATACAGATCGGCAAGGAGCCTTTGAGCGGTGGAGTAGAGGACTGGCTGCTGTTAGGTGTCCCCATGGCTGTCCTTTTGGGGATTGTAGGCTGGCTGACTTTTACAGCCATGTGTGAGGAAACTGAGAGCTCTGTGGAAGAGGCTGCCCGGGACCTGCAAATCGAGCAGTGGAAGGAGCTGGAGCAAATGCAGGAGAAACCGATGCTGACCCTGGAGCTGGAGGAAATGCTGGAGGAGGAGGCCGACCAGGTGTTCGAGATTCGCCTGGAAATGGAGCAAACACTGGAGGAGGATTCAGAGGTTCGTGAGTTGCAGCTTGCCCTGGATGTTGCGGAGAGCCAGCAGCGGCAGGAGGCCGGGGCTGAAGCTGAGGCTGAGGCTGAGGCTGAGGCTGAAGCTGAAGCTGAGGCCGGGCTCGGAGCTGCAAGGTCTGCGGAGCAGAAGGCTGCGGCAGCCCGGGGCTCGAGACTGGCAGCAGGAGCTGGTGTTTTCAGTTCCTCTTTGGAGGATGAGGAGAATCGGACTGGAGTTGTGATCTGCAGTCTCCAGAAGATGGAAGCCCAGCTGGAAGGAGCACCTACTATGGCCCCGGTAGGTCTGCGATTTTGGGACATAGGCCTGGACATGCTTTTCGGAGCAGAGATGGAAATGCTGACTGCCATTGCCACGTGCTCCTCTTTGGGACAGTGTAAGACCTGCGAGGACGGCAGGGATGAGGGGGGTGGCTGACGCCCCATGTGCGTGGACTGATTTCCTGGACTACGACCGGAGTGGGCATTGGCTCCTTTGTTGGATGGACTTACGGATTATGGATTTTGGACAATGTGAAATACCCTGATGGGGGTGGGGGGTGGCTTTGCTGGAAGCGCTCCCCTGCCCCGGGAAGCTTTTCCCATGGCTAGGAAGAAGGCCGAGGACATTTTGCGCTTTGGGCAAAGTGCTCAGAGACTGGTGAAGTGTACCTTTGTAATTGTTGAAACTGTATGATTTTTGCGATTGTAATCTGTGTAATGTTCTAATTTCCTTGCACAGGAATGCTGGTGATGTAAATTGTGGGTAGTAAAGTGAGCATAGGGGTGGATTGTTGGGCGGATAAAATGTATTATGCTCACTTTGTTAAAGATAACACGAGGAGGCAGTCGCCCAGGTGATATTAATGTGTGTTGGAGATCGTTGTAACCTGGGGCTTGGTTTTGGGATTAAGCCTTTCCCACCCTTTTTGCTGTAGGGCGGTACAATCCTATCATGCCTCAGAGAAGTGACTTTGTATTAGAGACTTCCCTATTATGTATATTGGATTAAGGGTTTGGATTTCTACACTATAAAAGGGAGGCAGAACGGGACTCGGCTCTTGGTTCCTGAGGTTAGCATGAGAGAGCAGAGAGAATAGAGCCAGCAGCGGGAGGAGGCCACGTGGAGAAGGCCAGGAAAAGCAGCCAAGATGGCGGAGTGCTGAGTGAGATGCCAGTTTGTACAGAGTTTGTATCTGGGATAAGGAAGGAGATGGGGAACTGAGGAGAATAAGGCTGGTGAGCTAGAAACCTTTGATTCTAGGAAACTCGGATAAATCAGTAGCTTTGTGAGCACTGAATGTGACTGGGTTTTGGAGCCCAGTGTGTATTTTTACTTGCCCGCTGGGTGCAAGCTAGATTAAAGACTATGGCCCACCAGTTTTTGGCTCCATGGTTTCTTTACCGACTGTCCGAATCCAATGCGAACCTGCATGGGCCGGGCAGCTCTGATGGTGGCCCTGACCCTGCCTGCTGGCTTTACACTAGTAGGTCTAAGAAAAGTCGATGTAGTTCAAAAGAAGAAATACTAATAAAATTGCTGATATAATACTCAAGATATTGCTGATAAAAGTTGTTATTATGATTGAAGGTGACTACAGTGAAATTCAAATAATTATAAAGATAAAAGCCATTCTTGGCCTAGTAATAGAAGGATACTTCTTTAATCCAACAAAGATCTGTAGACGTGTACGGTAAGTGGTCAATGACTACGGTGGCTGGGGAAAGACAAAAGCCTTCATTTGCAGCATTTGTCAATTTCCATTGTATATGGCCAATTCAATGATCAATATTGATGTCAATGAACTTGAAGCTGGGAAAAGACATGCACAATCAGGTCTTATAGGCCAGTGTGAGCTGCCACCAGCACTACTATATCTGTCTCAAACAATCAGTTGATATCACAATTAATGGTGCAATACTAGAAACTAAAGCCCAGAAGCCAGAAAAGAATCCTGCATTCACCACCATTACTTATCATCAAGTCAGAGTGTCTAGAACAATGATTCTCCTAGAAAGAGCTGAAAAGCTTTCAAAAATTCCCAGGCTCCTACCTATATGAATTAAATCAGAATCTCTGGAGGTGGGTCTTGATTGTTTTTAAAACTCGCCAGGTGACTTAAATGAATGGTAAAGGTGATGAACCACTGGCATATCTAATAGAATTAAGAAACAGAAAATTTAATGTAATTAAACAGGAAAGAGAAAACTATAAGTTCATATTAGAAAGGAGTTAGAGTAATCAATATTTACCTATGAAATAACTGTCTACCTGAAAATCAAGATAAACAATTGAAAATTTGTTAAACTTCACAAGAAAGCTTTTTTAAAATCTCTGATCAGAAAATAAAGATATAAAAATCATAAACATCCTATATACTAGCAACAATCAGTTCAAAAATTCAAATAGAAAATTTTTTAAAAAATGGTACTCTGTATATGTTATTTATATAATCAAACCTAGGAATAAAAACCCATAATTATGTAGGACTTACCTAAAGAAAAAGTATAAAAGGTAAAAAGAAAATGTACATAAATGAAAAACACTATGATGCTAAATATAAAGACTAAACATTGAAAACCTGTCAACTTGATTCCACTTAAGTTTTAGATTTAATATAGTTCATATCAAAATGCCAACAAATTTATGTTTTCTAGAACATGACAAATATTTCTAAAGTATATATGGGCAAATGAACTAGCAAAAGTAAACAATTTTTAAACAAAAAGTAGTTGGGGAAAAAGTGTGCTACTTGATAGGAAAATGGTTAACAATGTTAGTCATGAACTACTGTGGCATCAGAATGGCAGAGAGAGAAGATCCCCTTGATCTTTCTCCCCTTGAAATTCCAACAACTGGAGCAGCTATAAGTCAGTGCATAAACCCCAGCTGAGTGCACAAGAGCACCGAAAGATCCCTACACTGAAGCAACTAAAGGTGGGCAGGGAGGCAGGGAACTTCAATAAGAATGCAGCCCAGCAGCCAAGCACTAGTGGCAGGGCTCCAGAGAGAGGAGAAACCTGGTTGTATCTGGGTTTCCCCCTGCCAGGAGAAGTAGAGAGATTCAGGGGTCACTCTCAGGAGGGAAAAACTAAAGCAAGGGATATAGCTCTGGGAAACAGCTGGTTTTCCCGCCATCTGCCCATTGCCTGCACTTTAGACAAAGAAACAGAGACACAAGTGCAGGAATTCACCAGCTTCCCAGAAATCGCACCCTTTGCCCTTAGTGTTGGGGTACAGGGTACATCAGTGGCATACCAGAGAACTAACTACAGAAACACTGTTTCCCATGTGCAAATTGGGTACTCTGGGTCTGGTTTTTGGTCGGTCAGGGCACAGGAGAGAATACACAGAGGCCCAAAGTCACCATTGCCAGGAGGAAGAACAAAGGCAACCATGTCACCCTAACCCACCCCACCCCCAATGTCGTGACTATACCTCCAGCAACCAGCATCACAGTGGGGATCAGCACAGGGATTTCACAGAACTAAAACTTGTAATTCAGCACCACTGTGGGGCAGCTGTGCTAGGCTTGTTTATGGGGTTACCAGGAGCAGGCACTTTGCCTGATTAGTGCATGAGCACGTGGCAGTGCCACATGTGTATGGTCTATATAAGGCTATAGGAACTTGTGCTCAAGAGAGATGGGGATTGTGGATGGTGGATTGCATACCTGCCACTGTGAGGGGCCATTTTGCTGTTTGTTTGCCTGAGAAGTTTTCCCTGCCTGTGTGCTTGTCCACCATTTTGAGACTTTATTAAATGGTAATGGCCCAATGCTTTGCGGCTCTGCAGTTTTTCTACCATATGCCCAAATCCAGTGTGAACCTGCCTGGCCTCAGCCATCAGCATTACATATAGCATAGTGGACAGGGATCGGAGTAGATTTGTATGGAGCTGCCAATACCCTTGAGGGGTGGAATAGAGGAGTGGCTATTACCATTGGTTCTCCTGGTGGGGACCATACACTGGGTTTTTTTTACAATCCTGAAAGAAGAAACCAAGAGCTCTGTGTGAGAAGCTAAGCGAGGTCAAAAGCCCCAGGGTGAGCTGCACACTGAGTGCCAATAATGGTGTGAAAGCACTGGAGAAAGAGGAGCGAGCACTGGAGAAAGAGGCCAACTGGGTCCGAGAGTTGCAGTATGAGGTGTGGGCTGAGCACCAGTGGCACCTGGAACTGGAGCAGTCTCTGGACAGTTACAGGTTCACAGGTTACAGTTTGCCCTGGAAGCTGAACATTGACAGAGATGGCTGTTGGAGAAACAACTGTGGGTTCAGGAGCTTGAGTCATCTTCAGGCCGAGAGTCAGCAGCCACAGGAGCCAAAGAGGGTGTGGAAGATGGAACTGCATTTCTGCCGGCAGAACAATTCTAAGTCCTCCTCTTCTGAGAGGGAGGCTTGTTGTCCGCAGACTCGGAGCCCAGCTGGTGGTCGCCAAGAAGGTAAAGACCCAGCAGCCACAGCTTCTTCCCCAGGTAGTTGAGCACTCTGTGCTTCAGCCCTACACCCAGGCACAGCTGATGGAGTTGGGGGTGAAATTCATGCAGAAAGTCACTGAGCCCCTGTCAATCTGCTTGGTGCAGCTGCAGGACATAGGTGTGGATGGCATCATGCTCTCCAGAACAGAGATGGGCCATAAGGCTGTGAGGGCTGCTGCCTGTGCTGCCATACACACACACAAACACACACACACACACACACACACACACACACACACCCCGACTAACAAGGAAAACGGGCCTGTGAAAGTTACTCGAACACAAATGTGGGTAGATTTGATTGCAGCCAGGGCAGATAGAGAGAAATTCAATGGCAAGCTTAATAAAGTCTTGTTGGAGCTTTGGCAGAAGCTTGAGTCAGAATAGAGGCCCAGACGCTGAAAAAGCGAGGGAAGTGGGTGGCCCCAACATCTGCCAGGAAAATGGCTGGTGTACTGGTTACAGGATCCCCAAGACCCATTGTCCCAGTTTGAATAGGGGGAAGGTCGAAGGACCCATCTGACAGGGATGGGCAGAGGCTACAGTCCCCATGTGAAATTGGCAATCCACTGGTCCCCTTCTAATGTGCAGCCACTGTTGGCATTAGGAGGTAATAGGTGTTTGTTTGTTTTTTACAGCAGCAGCAGCTAAGAGAACTGTAAATGCAACACAGGCCTTCCATGTGTTTGACCCTGCAAGGCCCTGTGAGCTAGCTGAGGAGTTTGGATGAGGCTTGTGGCAATGGACAGCACACTATGGAAAGGTGCTGAGGTTTGTTAATAAAGAGCTGTATGGCTAGTTGCCTGTAATGAACCTTAACCTTGGTGATTTGGACAGACAGCTGGGCTGTCTATCACAGACTGACTCTGAAACTGTGACCAGAGGGGGCCAACTCCCATAATGGATGGACAAGTCGCTCATGGACAGTACTATGAGAGACCCTGATGGGGGGGAGCACCTGTGGAAGCCATCCTGCACTGGTTCTCATCCAGTTGCAGAGGTGCACCAAGGACACTATAGTTTCCATGGACACACCTGGACTATACAGGCCCTCCTACCTACCATCGGGTTAGAGGTGAGCCTCCAGTTATCACGCTGGGCAAAGTGTTCAGGGAGATATTGCAAAGGGCACCTTTGTAATTATTGTAACTATAGTGTAACTTTTGCTGTTGCTGTAGTCTGTTTCCTGTCATGTAGATTGTGAAGCAAGCACCTAAAGGGGTGGAATGTGGGGCAGCTGTGTTAGGCTTGCTTGTGGGGGTTACCAGATGCAAGTTCTTTGCCTGATTGGTATGTGCGTGCATGGCTGCACCACAGGTGTATGGCCTATATAAGGCTACAGGTGCCTGCACTTGAGAGATGGGGGATTGCGGATGTGTGGATTGCCTACCCGCCACGTTGAGGGGCCATTTTTCTATTTGTTTGCCTGAGAAGCAGTTTTCCCTGCCTGCATGCTTGTCCACCATTGTGAGACTTTATTAAATGGTAATGGCACAATGCTTTCTGGCTCTGCAGTTTTTCTACCGTCTGCCTGAATCCAATGTGAACCTGCCTGGCCTTGGCCACCAGCATTATAGCCAATTACTGGAAAAAAAATAGAAAAAACCCTTGGAAGTAAACTGCTAAGGAAGAGCCACTCACAAATGCCTAGGCAGAGAAGGAGTCTATAGAATATCATGAATAACCAACAAAGAGATGCAATTTAGAAAGAAAGCAAAAAATCTGCACAAAGCAATCTTGAACACATGGAAACTTGGGATATAAGTGACAGATTATTCAAACTTGAAGTTCTGAAAATACTCAATGAGATGCAAGAAAACACTGATAATTCAATGCACTCAGAAAACAAATTAATTAACAAAACGAAGACTTTACCAAAAAGATTGAAATTTTTGGCCCTGGCCGGTTGGCTCAGTGGTAGAGTGTTGGCCTGGCGTGCGGGGGACCCGGGTTCGATTTCCAGCCAGGGCACATAGGAGAAGCGCCCATTTGCTTCTCCACCCCCCCTCCTTCCTCTCTGTCTCTCTCTTCCCCTCCCACAGCCCAAGGCTCCATTGGAGCAAAGATGGCCCGGACGCTGGGGATGGCTCCTTGGGCTCTGCCCCAGGCGCTAGAGTGGCTCTTGTCGCGGCAGAGCAATGCCCCGGAGGGGCAGAGCATCGCCCCCTGGTGGGCAGAGCGTCGCCCCTGGTGGGCGTGCCGGGTGGATCCCGGTCAGGCGCATGCGGGAGTCCGTCTGACTGTCTCTCCCCGTTTCCAGCTTCAGAAAAATACAAAAAAAAAAATTTATTGTAAAGAATCAAATAGAAATTCTGGAGATAGAGAACTCCATAAATAAGATGAAGAATGGCCTGACCAGATGGTGGCGCAGTGGATAGAGCATCAGACTGGGATGTGGAGGACCCAGGTTCGAGACCCTGAGGTCGCCAGCTTGAGCGCGGGCTCATCTGGTTTGAGCAAAAGCTCACCAGCTTGGGCCCAAGGTCGCTGGCTCGAACAAGGGGTTACTCGGTCTGCTGAAGGCCCATGGTCAATGCACATATGAGAAAGCAATCAATGAACTAAGGTGTCACAACAAAAAACTGATGATTGATGCTTCTCATCTCTCTCCATTCCTGTCTGTCTGCCCCTACTTATCCCTCTCTCTGACTCTCTCTCTGTCTCTGTAAAAAAAAAAAAAAAAAAAAAAAAAAAAAAGATGAAGAATGAACTAATGAGCACAGCTAATACAGCTGGACAGATATAGGAAAGAATAAGTGATATCAAAAATAAGCTCCTAAAGATGATGCAGAGGAAAGAAGAGACTAAAAAATAAAAGAAATGATAGAGCTCTCTGAGAATTATTGACTCGATCAGAAAGAGTTATAAAAGAATAATAGGGCCTGACCAAGCAGTGGCGCAGTGCAGAGAGCATCAGGCTGAGATGAGCAGGACCCAGAATCAAGACTCCGAGGTCGCCAGCTTGTGCACGGGCTCATCTGGTTTGAGCAAAGCTCACCAGCTTGGACCCAAGGTTGCTGGCTCGAGCAAGGGGTTACTTGGTCTGCTGCAGCCCCATGGTCAAGGCACATATGAGAGAGCAATCAATGAACAACTAAGGTGTCGCAACAAAAAACTGATTTTTGATGCTGCTCATCTCTCTCTGTTCCTGTCTGCCCCTATCTGTCACTCTCTCTGACTCTCTCTTTCTCTCTCTGTCTCTGTAAAAAAATAAATTTAAAAAAAATAACGAATAATAGGTATACCAAAAGAGAGGGAGAAGAGAACAGAGAGCCTATATAAACAAATAATTGATGAGAGCTTCCCAAACCTATGGAAAGAGCTATATCCCCAAATCCAAGAAGCAAACAGAACACTTAATTACCTCAAACCAAAGAGGACCTCTCCAGATCACAATGTATTAAAACTGTCAAAAATTAATGACAAAGAAAGAATCCTTAAGGCAGCTAGGGAAAATAAGAAAATAACATATAAAGGAAAGCCCATCAGGTTGTCATCAAACATCTCAGCAGAAATTCTACACACCAGAAGACAGTGAGCACAAACATTCAAAATAAAAAAAGAAAAAATTACCATCCAAGAATAATATATCCATAAAATTATCCTTTAAATATGAAAGAGAAATAAAATTTTTTCCAAATATACAGAAGCTGAGGGAATTTATCACCAGAAAGCCTCCACTGCAGGAGATATATTCAAAGGGGTAATTTTACCAGATATAAAGAACAAAACATCACAAAATACAAGTAAGAGCTCCAACAAACTTACAACATAAACAGGAATAATGTATGACAACAAAAACATAAAAGGGGAATAATCAAGGGCTGAATTAGCAAAGGATGATGGAGTGCAGAAGCACTTATAAGACAAAGGGCACTTGTATATATGAAACTGTCTTTTTCAATAACCTAATGGAAACTACCCACAAAAAAAACAACAACCTGAAATTCAGAGCTTAAAAGAGGGAAAGAGAGGAAAAAAGTTTGGAATGCCACCAAACAAAAACAACTGACAACAAAGAATCAAAGGAGATACAGAACTACTAGAAAACAAAAGATAAGATGGCTATAGAAAGTTCTCATGCATCAATAGTTACCCTCAATGTAAATGGACTGAACTTACCCATAAAAAGGCAGAGTAGGAGTGACGTCACGGAAATGGCGCCGTGAGCAGCGCGTCTGACAGATCTCCCCAAAATCACAACAAATTTATCAACTAGAAACAGGAAAATTTATCTTCGGAGCAAACTGAAAGCAAAAGGACTGTTATCACTCGAATCTGAGAGACGAGGGTGTGGAGGAAGCTACCGCAGGGACGTTCATTCAAGCCGCGAGGAAGTGCGCCTGTGGTAAGTCATCCTGCACTCGGAAGCCGCGAGCGGCAGCCGCCGCCGCCAGCCGCCGCCGCCAGCCGCCGCGAGCAGCGCCCGGGTCGGTTGCAGAGCGAGCGGCGAGCAGCTGCTGGCGCGCGCCCGGTCTGGTTGCAGACTGAGCATTGCAGACCGAGCACCGCTAACGTTCCCAGCGGCCCGCGCACGGGGAGCGGGAGAGGCCCCAGGGCGGTATTCCCTACTTGGGAGATTCTCTCCGCGGGCGGGGCACCTCACCCAGCCATTCAAGCTAACAATCAAGCGTTGGGGGAGGGGCGCGCGCAGGCAGCCTGAAATACCTTCGGGAGCACAGCTGCGACCCAATTACTAAAATTAACTTAACCCGTGAAATCTGCGCACCCTCGGTTCTAATTGATAAGATCTCTCTCAGTTCACCGACCCAAGACAAGAGGTGTGATATTTTTTTGGTGCCTCTCGCTAAAGGGGCGGGGGCAACTTCTGATTGATAGAGCCTCCATATTCAGGGATAAACGCTAACAAGAAGGACTTGGCAGATAATAAGATCTATACCACACTAGTCGCAAGCAGAGACTAGTGCCTCTTCTTACCAGCCAAAACAGGCTACAAAGTGTGGAAAGCCTGGGTTGAGAGGTCCAACGGAATGCTAGGCGCTGAACAATCACCTTGACAACAATTGACTCCCACCCCCGCCTGATTACACTGGAGGCCCTGACTGTAAGAGCCCTTCCCAGAGCCTTGCACTGAGTGGGGATAGAGTGGGGATTTCCCAGCTCTTTGAGCCTCTTACTCCCCAGGCAGAAGCAGTGGCAGCCTTGTGGCTGGATCGCCAGGGTGCTGGTTTGGGAGGGGGGGACTGGGAGAGAGAATCCACGAAGGCGAACTCTCTCGTCGTTGGACCCTGCAGACGCTGGCAGGCCTTGACTACCAGCAAGAATAAAGCCAATTGTGTGACATTGCCGTAGAACCCCATCAACTGCAAGTCCCTGCCTGGGTGTGGCGCACGGGCAGGGCCTGGGGTGCAGAGTCGCCGACCGGGAAGAGGGAGAGAGGAGAAGGAGGAAGAGGTTGACATCTCAAAATCAGGAAAAATCCACAGACTTTGCAGCCTGTTCCACTGGTTTTTTTGTTGTTGTTGTTGTTTGTTTCTTCTATCTTATTGCCTTTATTTCCTCCACCTCAGTCCTTCTATTCTCTGCCCATCTTATGCTTCCCTTTCCTTGAACTACACTACCCATAAGTGTTACATTTTATTTCACTTCTTCATCCTCACCCTCCTTTGGGGTTATACTCCAGGACACTTAACTCTCACTCTCTCCTCTTTTGTTTTTTTTTGCTTTATTTTGTTTTTTTCTCTTCCTTTTTTATTTCTTCCTTCGTTTTTCTCTTTTTCTTATTTTTTCCTTTCTATTCGTTTTTTCTTTTCTCGTTTTACCTTCCTCCCATTTAATCCTCAATCACGAACAAATTAGTTAATTTGGGACTCAAGGTTTTTTTTGGCTTTGTTTTTCTTTTTCGGTTTTGTTTTTGTTTTTTTCTTGTTGGTTTGTTTTTGTGGCATTTTGGGTCCTCCCAACCCAAGGTCTCCATTGTATTTGGTCTTTGCTCCACTTAATACAACGTATTTTTACTTATTATTTTTATTTTTTCTTCTTTATTATTCCTTTTTTTGTCCTTTTTTCTGGTTCCCTCTTGTCCCTCTCATTATATCTCTTGGTTGACCGTCACCCGCAGGCAGATCAACTTATGCTTGTCTAAGATTTTCATCCTTTTTTTTTTTTTTTTTTTTTTTTGCATTAAGTAGGTCCCTACTCCCTTTTTTTTTTTTTTTGCCCCCTTGAACTCCTCACCGCAAACCAGGCCCTCCATTATAGGCACGATATTTCCCTGAGGAGGGGAGAGGAGGGAAGGAAAACAAAGAAAAAAAAAAGGGAAATAATAAATTATTACTGCTTTTTTTTGTGGGGTGTTTTACCCTTTGTTTTTTTTGTTTGTTTGTTTGTTTTGTTTTTTTTTTTTTTGTTTTTTGTTTGTTTTTTACTTTTTACTCTTTATTAATTCTAATTAGTGCTATCAACAAGACCACCCTCAGATGCCAATAAGAAAGAGGAAATCGAATATTATGGATACAAAAGAAAGAGAGGTAACACAAATAGATGTGGAAAAATCTATGGAGAAAAGACTTAACATATTGGAAGCCTTGGAGCTAAATGACAGAGAATTTAAAATAGAAATCTTAAAAATACTCAGAGATATACAAGAAAACACGGAAAGGCAATATAGGGAGATCAGAAAACAACTCAATGAACACAAAGAATATATTACCAAGGAAA
Organism: Saccopteryx leptura; assembly: GCF_036850995.1. Classification (NCBI taxonomy): domain Eukaryota; kingdom Metazoa; phylum Chordata; class Mammalia; order Chiroptera; family Emballonuridae; genus Saccopteryx; species Saccopteryx leptura. The sequence goes on along the minus strand of NC_089516.1, from coordinate 68,491,718 downwards.
TTGAAACTATAAAAACAAATCAAACAGAAATGAAAAACTCAATTCACGAGCTGAAAAACGAGGTAACAAGCTTAGCTAGCAGAACAACCCAGATTGAAGATAGGATTAGTGAAATAGAAGACAAACAACTTGAGGCACAACAGAGAGAAGAAGAAAGAGACTCAAAAATAATAAAAAACGAGAAAGCCCTACAGGAATTATCTGACTCCATCAGAAAGAATAACATAAGAATAATAGGTATATCAGAGGGAGAAGAGAAAGAAAATGGAATGGAGAATATACTCAAACAAATAATAGACGAGAACTTCCCAAGCCTGTGGAAAGAACTAAAGGCTCAAATTCAAGAAGCAAACAGAACACCGAGTTTTCTTAACCCCAACAAACCCACTCCAAGGCACATCATAATAAAGATGACACAAACCAATGACAAAGAAAAAATTCTCAAGGCAGCCAGGGAAAAGAAGAGTACAACATATAAAGGAAGGCCTATTAGATTATCATCAGATTTCTCAGCAGAAACTCTACAAGCTAGAAGAGAGTGGACCCCAATATTTAAAGCCCTGAAAGAGAGGAACTTTCAGCCAAGAATACTATACCCATCAAAGCTATCCTTCAAGTATGAAGGAGATATAAAAACATTCACAAATACAGAAAAGATGAGAGAATTTATCACGAGAAAGCCCCCACTCCAGGAAATACTAAAGGGGGTTTTCCAACCAGATTCAAAGAACAAAAGAAAACAACACCACAAGTAACAGCTCCACCAAGAACACAATAAAACCAAACTTAAACTGTGACAACAAAGGAAAAAAAAAGGGGGGGGGGGAGAGAATGGAGATTAACAGTAGCAAAGGACGATGAAGTGCAGAAGTACTTATAAGATAGGGTACTACAATGAATATGGTAGGTACCCTTTTCATTACTTAATGGTAACCACCCTAGAAAAAACCACCACAAAAACACATGACTTAAAAAAGGTAGCAACAGAGGAAAGAAGTATGGAACACAAACAAACAGAAACAAATGATAGAAAAACAAAAGAGAAGAGTCAAACTAGATACAAAACTAACAGAAAGCAATTTATAAAATGGCAGTAGGGAACCCACAAGTGTCAATAATTACACTAAATGTAAATGGATTAAACTTACCAATAAAAAGACACAGAGTAGCAGAATGGATTAAAAAAGAAAATCCAACTATATGCTGCCTACAAGAAACACATCTAAGCAACAAGGATAAAAACAAATTGAAAGTGAAAGGCTGGAAAACAATACTCCAAGCAAACAACACCCAAAAAAAAAGCAGGTGCAGCAATACTCATATCTGATAATGCTGACTACAAGACAGAAAAAGTACTCAGAGACAAAAATGGTCACTTCATAATGATTAAGGGGACACTGAATCAAGAAGACATAACAATCCTTAATATATATGCACCAAACCAAGGAGCACCAAAATATATAAGACAGCTACTTATTGACCTTAAAACAAAAACTAACAAAAATACAATCATACTTGGAGACCTCAATACTCCGCTGATGGCTCTAGATCGGTCATCCAAACAGAGAATCAATAAAGATATAGTGGCCTTGAACGAAATACTAGAACACCTGGATATGATAGACATCTACAGGACACTTCATCCCAAAGCGACAGAGTATACATTTTTCTCTAGTGTACATGGAACATTCTCAAGAATTGACCATATGTTGGGCCACAAAGACAATATCAGCAAATTTAGAAAAATTGAAATTGTACCAAGCATATTTTCTGATCATAAAGCCTTGAAACTAGAATTCAACTGCAAAGAAGAGGGGGAAAAACCCACAAAAATGTGGAAACTAAACAACATACTTCTAAAAAATGAATGGGTCAAAGAAGAAATAAGTGCAGAGATCAAAAGATACATACAGACAAATGAAAATGAAAATACGACATATCAGAATCTCTGGGATGCAGCAAAAGCAGTAATAAGAGGAAAGTTCATATCACTTCAGGCCTATATGAACAAACAAGAGAGAGCCGAAGTAAACCACTTAACTTCACACCTTAAGGAACTAGAAAAAGAAGAACAAAGACAACCCAAAACCAACCGAAGAAAGGAGATAATAAAAATCAGAGCAGAAATAAATGAAATAGAGAACAGAAAAACTATAGAAAAAATCAATAAAACAAGGAGCTGGTTCTTTGAAAAGATCAATAAAATTGACAAACCCTTGGCAAGACTCACCAAGGAAAAAAGGCACAGGACTCAAATAAATAAAATCCAAAATGAAAGAGGAGAGATCACCACAGACATCATAGATATACAAAGAATTATTGTAGAATACTATGAAAAATTATATGCCACCAAATACAACAATCTAGAAGAAATGGATAAATTCCTAGAACAATACAACCTTCCTAGACTGAGTCATAAAGAAGCAGAAAGCCTAAACAGACCAATCAGCAGGGAGGAAATAGAAAAAACTATTAAAAACCTCCCCAAAAATAAAAGTCCAGGCCCAGACGGTTATACTAGTGAATTCTATCAAACATTCAAAGAAGACTTGGTTCCTATTCTACTCAAAGTCTTCCAAAAAATTGAAGAAGAAGCAATACTTCCAAACACATTTTATGAGGCCAACATAACCCTCATACCAAAACCTGGCAAGGATGGCACAAAGAAAGAAAACTACAGACCAATATCTCTAATGAATACAGATGCTAAAATTCTAAACAAAATACTGGCAAACCGAATACAACAACATATTAAAAAAATAATACATCATGATCAAGTGGGATTCATCCCAGAATCTCAAGGATGGTTCAACATACGCAAAACGGTTAACGTAATACACCATATCAACAAAACAAAGAACAAAAACCACATGATCTTATCAATAGATGCAGAAAAGGCTTTTGATAAAATAAAACACAATTTTATGTTTAAGACTCTCAACAAAATGGGTATAGAAGGAAAATATTTCAACATGATAAAGGCCATATATGATAAACCATCAGCCAACATCATTTTAAATGGCATAAAACTGAGGACTTTCTACCTTAAATCAGGAACAAGACAGGGTTGTCCACTCTCTCCACTCTTATTTAACGTGGTGCTAGAAGTTCTGGCCAGAGCAATCAGACAAGACAAAGAAATAAAAGGCATCCATATTGGAAAAGAAGAAGTAAAGGTATCACTTTTTGCTGATGATATGATCCTATACATCGAAAACCCGAAGGACTCCACAAAAAGATTATTAGAAACAATAAACCAATACAGTAAGGTCGCAGGATACAAAATTAACATACAGAAGTCCATAGCCTTTCTCTATGCCAACAATGAAATATTAGAAAACGAACTCAAAAAAATAATCCCCTTCACGATTGCAACAAAAAAAAATAAAATACCTAGGAATAAACATAACAAAGAATGTAAAGGACCTATATAATGAAAATTACAAAGCATTGTTAAGGGAAATCGAAAAAGATACAATGAGATGAAAAAATATTCCTTGTTCTTGGATAGGAAGAATAAATATAATCAAAATGGCCATATTACCCAAAGCAATATACAAATTTAATGCAATTCCCATCAAAATCACTATGAGATTTTTTAAAGAAATGGAACAAAAAATCATCAGATTTATATGGAACTATAAAAAACCCCGAATAGCCAAAACAATCCTAAGGAAAAAGAATGAAGCTGGGGGCATTACAATACCTGACTTTAAACTATATTATAGGGCCACAATAATCAAAACAGCATGGTATTGGCAGAAAAATAGGCACTCAGACCAATGGAACAGAATAGAAAGCCCAGAAATAAAACCACATATATATGGTCAAATAATCTTTGATAAAGGGGCCAACAACACACAATGGAGAAAAGAAAGCCTCTTCAACAAATGGTGTTGGGAAAACTGGAAAGCCACATGCAAAAGAATGAAACTCGACTACAGCCTGTCCCCGTGTACTAAAATTAATTCAAAATGGATCAAAGACCTAAATATAAGACCTGAAACAATAAAGTACATAGAAGAAGACATAGGTACTAAACTCATGGACCTGGGTTTTAAAGAACATTTTATGAACTTGACTCCAATGGCAAGAGAAGTGAAGGCAAAGATAAATGAATGGGACTACATCAGAATAAAAAGTTTTTGCTCAGCAAGAGAAACTGATATAAAAATAAACAGACAGCCAACTAAATGGGAAATGATATTTTCAAACAACAGCTCAGATAAGGGCCTAATTTCCAAAATTTACAAAGAACTCATAAAACTCAACAACAAACAAACAAACAATCCAATAAAAAAATGGGAAGAGGACATGAATAGACACTTCTCCCAGGAAGAGATACAAATGGCCAACAGATATATGAAAAAATGCTCAGCTTCATTAGTTATTAGGGAAATGCAAATCAAAACTACAATGAGATACCACCTCACCCCTGTTAGATTAGCTATGATCAACAAGACGGGTAATAGCAAATGTTGGAGAGGCTGTGGAGAAAAAGGAACCCTCATTCACTGTTGGTGGGACTGTAAAGTAGTACAACCATTATGGAGGAAAGTATGGTGGTTCCTCAAAAAACTGAAAATAGAACTACCTTATGACCCAGCAATCCCTCTACTGGGTATATACCCCAAAACCTCAGAAACATTGATACGTGAAGACACATGTAGCCCCATTTTCATTGCAGCACTGTTCACAGTGGCCAAGACATGGAAACAACCAAAAAGCCCTTCAATAGAAGACTGGATAAAGAAGATATGGCACATATACACTATGGAATACTACTCAGCCATAAGAAACGATGACATCAGATCATTTACAGCAAAATGGTGGGATCTTGATAACATTATAAGGAGTGAAATAAGTAAATCAGAAAAAAACAAGAACTACATGATTCCATACATTGGTGGAACATAAAAATGAGACTAAGAGACATGGCCAAGAGTGTGGTGGTTACCAGAGGTGGGGGGAAGGAGGACAGGGGGAGAGTTAGGGGGAGGGGGAGGGGCACAGAGAACTAGATAGAGGGTGGCGAAGGACAATCTGACTTTGGGCGAGGGGTATGCAACATAATTTAATGACAAAATAACCTAGACATGTTTTCTTTGAATATATGTACCCTGATTTATTAATGTCATCCCATTACCATTAATAAAAATTTATTTAAAAAAAAAAAAAAAGGCAGAGTAGCAGATTAGATCAAAACACAAAACCAAACCATATGCTGGCTTCAGTAGACACATCTAAGCTGCAGGACAAAAGTAGACTCACAGAAAAAAGGTGGAAAACAATTACCGCAGCAAGAAACATCCAAAGAAAGGCAGGTATAGACATACTTATATCTGACAATGCTGACTTCAAGACAACAAAGGTAACAGAGACAAAGATGAATATTTCATAATGATAAAGGTTACACTATATCAAGAAGACATAACACTTCTTAATATATATGCACCAAAATCATGAAGCAAGGAAATATATAAAACAACTACTATCAAAACTAAAAGCAGAAACAGACAAAAACATAATCATAGTTGGGGACCTGAATACACCATTGACAACTATAGACAGATCATCCAAAAAGAATCAATAAAGAAATATCAGCCTTAAATGACACATTAGACTAAATGGGTATAATGACATTTACAGAACCTCTTATCCCATAACATCAGATTAGACATTCTTCTCCAGTGTAAATAGAACATTCTCAAGGATAGACCATATGTTGGGTCAATACTATCCTTAAAAAAAATTCAAGAAGAACAAAATTATACTAAGCATATTCTCTGACAATAAAGCTCTGAAGTTAGAATTCAACTGCAAAAAGAAAGTTTAAAAAATCATAAAATGTGGAAATTAAACATACTACTAAAGAAAGACTGGGTCAAAGAAGACATAAAGCAGAGGTAAAAAAAATATAGAAACAAATGAGAATGATAACACTATATATCAAAACTTCTGGGATGCAGCAAAAGCAGCAATAATAAGAAAGTTTAAATCATTACAGGCCTATCTCAAAAAACAAGAGAATAAGTAAATCAGAAAAAAAAAAAAAAACAAGAACTGCATGATTCCATACATTGGTGGGACATAAAAACGAGACTAAGATACATGGACAAGAGTGTGGTGGTTATGGGGTGGGGGGGGGAGAGGGAGAAGGGCACAAAGAAAACTAGATAGAAGGTAACAGAGGACAATCTGACTTTGGGTGATGGGTATGCAACATAATTGAATGACAAGATAACCTGGACATGTTTTCTTTGAATATATGTACCCTAATTTATTGATGTCACCCCATTAAAATTAATAAAAATTTATTTATAAAAAAACAAGAGAGAGTCCTAATTTGACCTAACATGACATCTTAAAGAACTAGAAACAGAAGAACAAAGGCAACCCAAAGTCAGCAGAAGAAAAGAAATAAGAAAAATTAGAGTGGAACTGAATGAAATTAGGGGGAAAAAAACTATAGAAAAATTAACATAACAGAGAGTTGGTTCTTTGAAAAGATTAATAAAATTAACAAACAGCTAGACTCACTAACGAAAAAAGAGAAATGACTCATATAAACAAAATCAGAAAAGAAAGAGAAGTTACCACAAACATCACAGATATACAAAGGATCATAGTACAATAGTATGAAAGATTATATGCCATCAAATTCAATAACCTAGAAGAAATTGATAGCTTCCTAGAACTATACAGACTTCCTAGACTGAGTCATGAAGAAGTGAAAAACCTATATAGACAGATGAGCACTGAGGAAATTGAAATAACCATCTATAACTTCCCCAAAAATAAAAGTCTAGGACCATATGGCTATACTAGTGAATTTTACCAAATATTCAAAGAAAATTTGGTACCTATTCTCCTTAAAGTCTTCCAAAAAAATTGATGAAGAGGCAATACTTTCTAACATATTTTATGAAGGAAACATAACCCTGATTCCAAAACCTGGCCAAGAAAACACAAAAAAAGAAAACTATAGATCTCAGATGAAGACAGATGCAAAACTCCTAAACAAAACACTATCAAATCGATCATAACAACACATTACAAAAATAATACATCACGGCCCTGGCCCTTTGGCTCAGTGGTAGAGCGTCGGCCTGGCGTGCAGAAGTCCCGGGTTTGATTCCCAGCCAGGGCACACAGGAGAAGCGCCCATCTGCTTCTCCACCCCTCTCCTCTCCTTCCTCTCTGTCTCTCTCTTCCCCTCCCGCAGCCGAGGCTCCATTGGAGCAAAAGATGGCCCGGGCGCTGGGGATGTCTCCTTGGCCTCTGCCCCAGGCGCTAGAGTGGCTCTGGTCACAACAGAGCGAAACCCTAGAGGGGCAGAGCATCACCCCCTGGTGGGCAGAGCGTCACCCCCTGGTGGGCGTGCCAGGTGGATCCCGGTCGGGCGCATGCGGGAGTCTGTCTGACTGTCTCTCCCCGTTTCCAGCTTCAGAAAAATACCAAAATAATAATAATAATAATAATAATACATCATGATCAAGGGGGGTTTATTCCAGGCACACAGGATGGTTGAACATATGCAAAACAATGTAATACACTATATTAACAAAACAAGGACAAAAATCATATGACCTTATCAATAGATACAGAAAAGGCATTTGATAAGATACAACATACATTTATGATTAAAACACTCAATGAAATAGGTATAGAAGGAAAGTACCTCAACATAGTGAAGGCCATATATGATAAACCATCAACCAATATATTAAATGGCAAAAAAACTGAAGGCTTTTCCTCTAAAATCAGGAACAAGACAAGGTAGCCCACTCTCTCCACTCTTATTCAACATACAGAGTTCTGGGAGTTTTAGCCAGAGTGATCAGGCAAGAGAAAAATAAAAGGCATCCATATTAGGAGAGAAGTAAAAGCATCACTTTTTGCAGATGACATGATTCTGTAAATAGGAAACCCCAAAGACTCCACCAAAATACTATTAGAAATAATAAACCAACACAGTAAACTCTCAGGATGCAAAATTAATATACAAAAACCTGCTGCCTTCCTATATGCCAAGAGTGAAACCTGAGAAAATGGCATGAAAAAGCAATTCCTTTAACAACTGCAACAACAACAAAAAAATATACCTAGGGATAAACTTAACAAAGGGTGTGAAGGGCCTATATACTGTAAACTGCAAAACATTATTAAAAGAGATTGAAAAGAACATAATGAAATGGAAAGATATTCCGTGTTCATGGATTGAAAGACCCAAAGCAATGGACTCAAAGCAATATACAGATTTAATGCAATTCCCATTATAATACCAATGTCATTTTTAAAAGAAACAAAACAAAAAAAATCACAAAAGACCTCAAACAGCCAAAGCAATCCTGAAAAAAAGCAACAAAGCCAGAGGTATCACACTACCTGAATTCAAATTATACTACAGAGCCATGATAATCAAAACAGCATGATACTGACAGAAAAACAGACACACTAAACAACTGAACAGATTCAAGAGCCCAAAAATAAAACCACATATAAATGAGTAATTTTTGACAAAGGAGCCAAAGACACACAATGGAGATGATAAAGCCTCTTTAATAAATGGTACTGGGAAAATTATAAAGCCACATGCATAGAAAGAAATGAGTACAATTTGTCCCCATATAGAAAACTTAAACTCAAACTGGATCAAAGACGTAAACATAAATTCTGAAACAATAAATTACATGGAAGAAAACACAGGTACTAAACTTATAAACCTTGTCCATAAAGAACATTTGATAAATATGACCCCATAGGCCAGTGATGGGCAATTTTTTGAGCTTGGTGTGTCAAAATTCGCCAAAAATCTGAACATAACTCAGGTGGTGTGTCACTTCGAGAAAAAAAAAAACATAATTTCATGATATTTATAGTTTAAATAACAAAAATGTATAATTGTAATATTATATATAACTATTTAATAAACCAAAAACTAATTATTTAACTTATCTGCTTAGTGACTTCTTTGTTCATCTGTCAGTCGGTTTCTTTTTTTTTTTTTTTTTTTTTTTTACAGAGACAGAGAGTGAGTCAGAGAGAGGGACAGATAGGGACAGACAGACAGGAACAGAGAGAGATGAGAAGCATCAATCATCAGTTTTTTGTTGTAACACCTTAGTTGTTCATTGATTGCTTTTTCATATGTGCCTTGACCATGGGGCTACAGCAGACCGAGTAACCCCTTGCTCAACCAGCGACCTTGGGTCCAAGCTGCTGAGCTTTTTGCTCAAGCCAGATGAGCCCGTGCTCAAGCTGGCGACCTCGGGGTCTCGAATCTGGGTCCTCCGCATCCCAATCTGATGCTCTATCCACTGTGCCACTGCCTGGTCAGGCATGTCAGTCGGTTTCTTTTGTTGGTCTTGATATTATTTAACTTGTGTGGGGTGCCATGAACTAAGATAAGTGAGGAAGGGGGAATTCTTTAACTAACCTGCCTATTAGTGACTATTTTGTTGCTGAATTTCATTGGCTAAATCTTCAATTGAAGGTTGGTATTTTGTACATTTTAAGCCCAAGCAAGCACTACTAACTTCATCTGTCAATCTGTTTCTTTTGCTGGTTTGGATATTATTTAATGCAGAGAATAAGGTCTCACAAAAGTACGTAGAGGAAAAAATTGTGAGTAAAGCCATTGCTATATTTTTCAGGGTGCTAAAAGTGTCTGGTAATCAGTTCCAGGCACTCCAAATTTCCTGTTTGTAGTGGCACTCCTCTTGATTCTCCAAGCAGCACCTTTCCAGATTCTCAAGCTTTGACCTCAAGTCAACAAACACCTGAGCCCAGATGCTGTCTTGAAATTCTGCAAGTTGCATCTTATGTAAATTAAGATGGCTGCCGCTATTTCTAATGGCAGGAAATGGCACCCATAGCACAGGCCCTCACCTCTCCCAGCCTCCCCCTCACTTATCTCAGTAATGATGGTCAATTAGAAATCCACAACACCCCAGAACAGTAGATTGGATGATGGTTGCTGTGGTTATGTGGTTGCTGGTAATGGTGACCACAGGGCCCCCAGAGATGCATCCCCCATGGTATTCCACTGTTCCCTGCTCTGCCAGCCGGAAGTGATGTCAAAGATCCCCTAACGGCCTAACAAGAAGTCCCAGAACTAGATGCTCTGTGCTGGAGTTCTGTTGTTTTGGCCTACAGACTTCTGGCACAGAGTGTCTACACTACAGCAAATGTTTTATCCTTGGCTACTGCACCTGGCCGTGCAAGAGCCGAAGATGAAATGTCCTTCTCGGCATGCGGCCCCATACTTCTCTGGTATGCAGCCGCATGTCATCAAAAATGGCTACGCATGTCAGTCCTGACACACGTGTCATAGGTTCTCCATCACGGCCATAGGCAATGGAAGTAAAGGAAAAAATAAATGAATAGGACAATATCAACCTAAGAAGATTCTGTACAGGAAAAGAAACCAATAACAAAGCAAAAAGGTAGCCAGTCAAATTGGATATGATATTCTCAAAGAGAAGCTCTGACAAGGGGTTAATATCCAAAATATACAAAGAATTCATAAAACTCAACAAGCAAACAAACAATTCAATTAAAAAAAAAATGGTATGAGGACCTGAACAGACACCTCTCTCATGAAGACATAAAACAGTAAACACATATATATGAAAAGATGTTCATCCTTACTACCTATTAAAGAAATGCAAATCAAAACTACAATGAGATACCACCTTACACCTGTTAGATTGACTGTTATAAACAAAACAGGTAATAACAAGGGTTGGAGGGGCTGTGGAAAAAAAGGAACCCTCTTTCCCTGCTGGTGAGAATGTAAACTGATAAACTGGTATAGCCACCATGGAAAACAGTATGGTGGTTCCTCAAAAAATTGAGAATAACCATATAACCCAGCTATCCCTCTACTGGGTATCTACCCAAAAAAGTTGAAAACACTGATACCCAAGGATACATTCACCCCCAAGTTCATCACAACATTATTCACAGTGGCCAAGAGATGGAAACAACTAAAGTGTCCTTCAATAGAAGATTGGATAAAGAAGATGTGGTACATATACACTATGGAATAACTCAGCCATAAGAAATGATGACATAGTGTCATTTATGACATGGATAGAACTTGAGAATATTATGCTAAGTGAAATAAGTAAATCAGAAAAAGCTAAGAACTGTATAATTTCACACATAGGTGGGATAAAAAACTGAGAATCAAGGACATAGATAAAAAAAGTGAAGTTTCTCCAAGGAGAATAGTTGGGATGCGGGGGATAAAGGAGGCCACACATATGGTGAAGGAAAGTGGTTTGACTTTGGGTGATGGGCACACAAAGCAATGTATAGACCACGTGCCATGGAGATGTACACCTGAAACATATGTGCTCCTTTGGACTAATGTCACCCCTTTAAATTTCCATATAAGTAATTAAATAAGTAATGGCAGTCATACTAGTACAATACTAGTACAAGAATCATCAGACCAGTGGAAAAAATGAAAAGCTCAGGAAAAGATGATCATGATAAATAAAAGAACTTAATATACAATAAAAGCAGCAGTATAAATTAGTGGGGGAAAAAGAAGAAATGTTCAATAAATGGAACTTAGAAAATTAACTATTTCAGAAGAAATAAGTTCGCTCATTATTTCTCAACCAAGCAATATACTTTATTTCAGTATAGGTAGAAGAGTTAAAGGGAAAAATTAACCATCAAACGAATCACATAAAAGCCCACAAGTTAAGTTTTTTAGGTTCTTGGTTAGGAATTGACTTTCTGAGCACTAAGAAAATGAAGCTTTGAATGCACCATGGAGCTCACCATAGGTATACTATACTACAAGGCTGACAGTCCCCAGAAATTAGCAGAGATGATCACTTGAGAGCTGTACCATGACCATGGTTTGATGGAGAGCACACACAAAATATACACATGCCCCAAACGAGCATACAGTCAGGGGCCACACTGCATCAGAGCTCTTTGGTAAGCTTTGTAAAATGTGGATCCTTGGATCCCAAGAAAAAAAATTGACTTACTGCATCCAGGATAGGTCTAGAAGTTTCCTTATTTGTTTTTCTAATTATTTTATTTATTCATTTTAGGGGAGGGGAGGAGCAGGAAACATCAACTCCCATATGTGCCTTGACCAGGCAAGCCCAGGGTTTCGAACCGGCAACCTCAGTGTTCCAGGTAGACATTTTATCCACTGTGCCACCACAGGTCAGGCCTATTTGTTTGTTTGTTTGTTTGTTTTTGTATTTTTCTGAAGCTGGAAACGGGGAGGCAGTCAGACAGACTCCCGCATGCACCCGACCGGGATCCACCCGGCATGCCCACCAGGGGGTGATGCTCTGCCCATCTGGGGCGTCGCTCTGTCGTGACCAGAGCCACTCTAGAGCCTGGGGCAGAGGCCAAGGAGCCATCCCCAGCGCCCGGGCCATCTTTTGCTCCAATGGAGCCTCGGCTGCGGGAGGGGAAGAGGGAGACAGAAAGGAAGGAGAGGGGGAGGGGTGGAGAAGCAGATGGGCGCCTCTCATGTGTGCCCTGGCCGGGAATCGAACCTGGGACTTCCACACGCCAGGCTGATGCTCTACCACTGAGCCAACCGGCCAGGGCCTTATTTGTTTGTTTTTTAATAACATTTTGTCAAAGGTGATGCTAGAGTGAGGTTGGTTTCCTATCATGTAATGTGATAGATAATAAGGTGGGGAGTAAAAATAATCATAAGAAATATCTTGCCAAAGTTGCAACCACCACTCCAAATGAGGGCACAATGGTCTTTTCCTTACATTTAGAGGCAAAGAAAATAAATAAATAAAACCCAAAATAGCAAGAAAGGTAGAGCAGGTCCTCTAATATAATGAGTCATGTCAGAGTGTCCAAAGTAATCAAGAAATGTTAGTAACATGGTACTACTGTGAAAGTTCTGGTTGCAAAAATCGTAAAATCAGCTTTGATTACCTGCAGCTGACAAAACTGATCAAGGGAAAGCAAGAAAGAGAAGTGATTCATAGAAAGTTCAGGCAGTAATGAACCCATCAGGCTCTGACACAAGTCAAGAAGTCAGTAATGACTAATGTGAGGACTGGTCAGTTTCACCAAGTAACAGCCTTGACAGCTGTCATCAGACTAAAGGATAACTGATAGAAATGTCACTTGTTCTTTTGTTATTGCTGTGTATAAGACATGTGTGTCACAAGTGAAGCAGTGAAGGTATAAGTACAAATTACACCATAGGGAATATAGTCAATAACATTATAATAACTATGCAGGGGGCCAGGTGGGTGCTGGAAATATGGGAGGAACCACTCTGTAAAGTACATAATTGTCTAACCACTATGCATACATCTGAAACTAATACAAAATAACATTGAGTGTCGACTGCAATTAAAAGTAAAAATAAAAAATGTTATTTAAAAATAAGAAAGAGTATTTGGTTGCAGCAACAAAGAGATATGTCATACATTTAGTTTTCAATGCTAAGATGGGGAGACCCTACAAACAGCAGCTGAAAATCAATTCCATAATCAGCAAATACAGTTGTTAAAAGCCCTTGCTCCACGGGATTGAGACTGTCCTCTAGAGAGGCTGACTAGCCTGCTATTATTGACCTCAGTGAGCAACTAGAAATGTGCAGTGACAAAATGATTTCACAATATATTGGGTCATAGATAAAATGCCTTATAAGTGAATGTACACAAAAAGAGAATCCATCCATTGATTTATAATAATTAATGTTATAAACTATAGCAGTGGGAGACCTGTGAATATTTAATGACCAATAATGGCACAAAGTCCCATCAGTCAGCAGAGAGACTGGTCATAACTACCAGAAAGAGCCACATGGGTGCCTCTCAGGTGTGTCAGACTTGGTTCACGCTACCTATGGAGGAGAGAGGTGCTACCTGGAAAAGGGTGGAGGCTATGTTACTCAGAAGTTTAAAATAAATACCTCTGTGGCCCACTGATTCTAACTGGATTCAAATTACATCAAGATTATTAATAATATTTATAACCTTGAGGCAATAATTCTGCTTTGGCAAATCTACCCGAAAATATTGGAATCAACTCATCCATAAAGACATCACCAAAATAAACAAGTGACATGGACCCTCAAAAAGAGGAAAACAATCTGATACATTCTGGTTCATTTATCTACTATAATATTATAGTCATTAAAATATTTGAAAAGTATTTTAATCACATGGGAAGTGCTTATGTCAAGGTAATGTACATCTAAACCTCCTTATATATCCTCCCTAAAACAATATAGAACCAACAGAAAAATGTAAAAGCACACAAAGACATGCCCTCCACATTAAAACAAACACTCAAATTACTAATTACTTGTAAGTAGGACAATAAACACCAAATCCCAGTGAGTTACCACTGATATCCCCCTTTAACTGACCTTTGCAGGGAGCAGGCACAATGCTCAAAAATCTTCACTAATGAGAAAAAAGGGGGTGAGAGGCCTACGATTAATCTAAAAACAGCATCAGAAAGACAAAGTCTACACAACATGTAAAAGTATTGAAAAATAGTAAGGGTAGAAACAAGCACTTAGAGAAGTGTTCAAAGCAGTCTTCAAAATGCAGCCTTTGAAAGGTATCACTTCTAGGAAAGATAAAATCAAAATGTAATGAAGAGGCTCCTTTTGGAGGGAAGTGAAGCAAGAGAAAAATGAAAGAATGAGCAAAGACCTGCCATTTTCTTCATGTTCTCTCTTGGGAGTCTTTTTAATTAAATTTATTGGGATGACATTGGTTAATAAGATTATATTGGTTGCAAGTGTATATTTCTATGATACACTTTGGTGTCTTATAATTTTCTAAGTACAGGTCTTTTATCCCATTGGATAAATTAATTCCTAGGAATTTTTTGATACTATTGTAAATGGGCTGTTTTTTTAGTTTCTCTTTTTGATAGTTCATTATTGATGTATAAAACTGCAACTAATTTCTAAATATTTGTTTTGCATGCTGCTACATTACAGACCTCATTTATCAATTCTAGTGGTTTTTTGGTGGAGTCTTTAGGGTTCTCTATATATGATAGTTTTACTTCTTCCTTACCACTTTGGATGCCTTTTGTTTTTTGTTCTTATCTGAGTGCTGTGGCTAGAACTTCCAGTACTAAGCTGAATAAGAGTGGTCAAAGTGGACATCCTATTTTACTCCTAATCTTAAGGGAAACAATTTTGGTTTTTCCTGTGAAGGCTGAGTTAGCTGTGGGTTTATCATATATGGCCTTTATTATGTTGAGGTATGACCCCTCTATTGGATTTTATCAAATGCTTTTTCTGCATCTATTGGTATAATCATGTCATTTTTGTCCTTTATTTTGTTTATATAATGAATCACATTCATTGTTTTGCAAATATTGTACCAGCTTTGCATCCCTCTTATTAGTGGACATATGGTATATAGATGCTTTCTCACTATAGCAGCAGGGTTGAGTAGTTGAGATAGAGACCATATGACCCTCAAGGCTGAAACTATTTACTATTTGATGCCTGGCCAGGTGGTGGCACAGTGGATGCAGCATCTACCTGAGACACTGAGAACCTAAGTTCCAAACCCCAAGGTCATCAGCTTGAATGTGGTGTCATGGACTTGAGTATGGGATCATTGACATGATCCCTACGTCTCTGGCTTGAGCAAGGGGTCACTGGCTCAGCTGGAGGCCCCAGTCAAGGCAAATATGAGAAAGCAGTCAATGAACAACTAAGGTGCTATAACTATGATGCATCTCATCTCTGTCCCTTTCTCTCTCTAAAAAAAAAAAAATGTTAAACTATTTACTATCTGAGCCTTTATGGAATTTGCCAACTCTTTTAATAGTTCTCTCATTATAATTTCTGTTTAGCATTTCATTGTGTCAATTTATAATGTATTGATAAACATTTTCATTTCTTCCATTTTTCACTATTTAAAACCTCACTTGTGTTATTTTTTCTTTTCCAGCCTACCTGCATTGCATGTTTCCTCTGTGCTGCCAGTGGAGATCAAGTGAACACTGAACTTAAGCTTCTGAAATATATTTAGCCAAAAAATTTTATGCTAAGCCAGAGGCCTGATGAGAGAAGAGCTTTCCAACAGTTGAGAGCTCTAATGGGAACAAGCAGGGTATGAAGTTGAAAATGAAAAGAAAAATAAAGAAGCTGAGACTTTCAAACAGTTTGAGTCCATGATGAAACTGAGGGAAAGAAAAGGCAAAGATGAACATGGTCTACTGTATAAGATAAATATTTCTAAGATGTTGTAGACAGCACCTAATTATTAAGAAGGAATCACTTTATCTCTTAAGAATTCATGTGTCAGCGGCAATAAAAATTACAAAAGGCCACAGAATATCATGAGGGATGTGTCCCAACACCCCAGTCTAGTGTCTACTGCAAACAGGAAGGACAATGCCCAGTGCCCATACTTTTAGAAGCTCATCAAATATTTTTATTTATTTTAAAATCAAAGTAAAATATTAATTTAATCCAGTCTGAAAAATATTTGTCTTTAGCCTGACCAGGAGGTGGCGCAGTGGATAGAGCTTTGGACTGGGATGCAGAAGACCCAGGTTCGAGACCCCAAGGTCGCCAGCTTGAGCACAGGCTCATCTGGTTTGAGCAAAAGTTCACCAGCTTGGACCCAAGGTATCTGGCTCGAGCAAGGGGTTATTTGGTCTGCTGAAGGCCCACGGTCAAGGCACATATGAGAAAGCAATCAATGAACAACTAAGGTGTCGCAATGCACAACAAAAAACTAATATTTGATGCATCTCATCTCTCCGTTCCTGTCTGTCTGTCCCTATCTATCCCTCTCTCTGACTCTCTCTCTGTCTCTGTAAAAAAATAAATAAAAATTAAAATTAAAAAAAATTGTCTTTGTATCAGAACAGTCACAAAATAGAACTTGTAATATTTTTATGGATGAAGCGGCATAGGAAAGCCAAAGTGCCCAGGGTCCATGGAAATAATGCCGCAGCATTATGAAGAATAAAAAAACCACAGTTGGAGTCTGTTTGATTAAGATTGCCAAACTCCACTAAATAATTACACAACCTAGCAGCTGCAGCATTGAAACCTGTACAATTGAAATAATTAATTCAACCAAATGAAAATTCACCACATACACTGACCTTTACAAATCCCTTTGAAATACTCAAAATAATTATTATTATATCATTGAATGGCAGGCTGTAATGAATGTGGAAGAAACAAATTTATGAGAATTTAAAACAAAGTTTTAGCCACCATGCATTACCTTAACCTCCAGGCATCTTTTTAGAGCAGGTAGGAAGGCTCTGACCTGAAGGCTCCAAACTCATTTGAATTTTCTTATAATCTCTGTGTTTACATACACTCTGTTCCTTTCAGTTGCAATAGAAAAGTAGAAATGTGTACCAGAATGCATAAGCAAAGAAGAAACACAAAAAAGTAATGAGCCCATGAAAAAATGTATATATCATTGATCATTACGAAAATGCAAATAAAACCACAGTGAGATGCTATTTCACACCTACAATGACCACCACAATTAATAAATAGAAAATTACAAGCATTAGTGAGGATGTAAAAATAATTGGAAAACTTGCTTAGTGCTGATAGGAATGTAGGATGGTTCGGCTGTTATGCAAAACAGTTTAGCAGTTCCTCAAAGAGCTACAGAATTACTGTGTGAAACAGAAATTTCATTACTCTTTATATAACCAAAAAATTGAAAACAATTACTCAGTTAAGTACATGGACATGTATGTTCCTAACAGCGCTACTCACAATAGCTACAAGGGAACATAGCCCTAGTATCACAGGGAACAGATGGACAGCTGTCAGAGAGAAGGGGAAAGATGGGACAGGATCAAAGAAGGAAAAGGGATTAGCCAAAATCATATCTACATATAATGCATAGATACAGACAACAGGGTAGCAATAGGAAGAGGGAAAAGGGGGAATGGAGGTAGAGGGAGGGGGCAATGGCTGGGGAAAGATAAATGCATTCTTGGGGCTCGGTCTTATTAAAGGAGACAACAATGTCCTTTGATACTAGAATTTTTAAAAAGTAATATGGGTTTTGAAAAAAAAAGATGAGTAAACTAAATGGAGTATACACATACATACAATAGAATATTATTCGGCCATAAAAATTGTGAACAATTCATACATGTTACAATGCAAATAAAACTCCAAATATTATACTAAGTGAAAGAAGCAAGACAAAAGATTGCCTATTGCCAAATTCCACCTACATGGAATCAAGTGACTATGGAATGTCCAGAATAGGCAAATGCACAGAGTTGGACATCAGATTGGTGGTTATCAGGGAGCGTGGGAAGGGGAGGTGGAAAGCAACTACTTAACACATATGGGGTTTCCTTTGGGGTGGTGAGAAAAAAAACTGGAACTAGATAAAGGCAGTGGGTGCACAACATTGAAAAGTTACTAAATGGCACTGAGGTGTTTATTTTAAAATGGTCAATTTTAGATTTATCTGAATTTTGCATCCATAAAAAAGAAAGCATTAAGTCACTTTGAAATATTTACATCATTCACTACAGTAATTTTGAAGAGGGAATGCTCAATTTATGGTAGAGTGGACTAAAATGGAAAAATTAATAATAAATTATAGCACAAACCTAACTATTCACTATTTTAGTAGTAAGGTACAACAGCAAAGGTGTGCTCAGTGGTGATAAAGAAGTCACTAACAAATGAATCTAAAGCAAAGATATTCATAGAAAAGAATAAAGAATTTTCAAAAGACTGCCTGGATTTGAATTGGTATTTGTCTACTTAATACTAAATTAGACGAAAAGTCAACAGACTGATGATTGCCCTTGAACTTGCCAGAACAGACGGATTAAATGGATTAGCAAAGGTAATTATGTCATTAGAGCCAGCTAAGTAAAAAGCTTCTAAGACTTTGAAGGAATGGCCATAAAATAGAAGCCTTTAAGGCTATTTCAACTAAATCACTCCACAAAGGTGACACAAGTTAACCCTCTGAAGAAAATGAACTGAGAAAAATCTCTGAATAAAATTTTGAAATAAAAAGTCACTTCAAAATTGGAATTCCATTATTATTCCAAAATTTCCTATTTATAATTTCACATTGGGAGAACTTATAACAAAATGGCTTGTGCGCACTTCTAAGAGAGAGAGATGAAATTTTATATACATATGAAATTTATCTTTATACGTATAATTTAACAAAAGAATCAAAAGTATATGAATTTCTGTGTAGTATGTCAAAGAGGGCAAAGGGGGCCAAACATTTGGGTGATGAGGACAAAATACCATATACAGATGATCTATTTAAAATTGTACCTTTGAAATTTATATAATCTTATTAAACAATGCCACTCCAATAAATTTAATTTTAAAAAGCAAAAGATGCAAAAGTACATGAATTACATCTAGGTAAGGAGACGGATTACAAACCCAGAATGCAGGACCTCTATACCACCGAAGGAAAATAACGGCAGCAGGCAGCCTGTGGACTAACTGCAGCTTCAGTCTTCAGACCCCTGATTTAAATCCAGGGATTGGCAAACATTTTCTATAGAGCAGCAAATAGTTAATACTTTATATCTGTCAGCCATAAAATTTCTGCTGTAACTGTTTAGCTCCACAATTGTAGAGCAAATGGAGCTGTAAACAATATGTTTTAGAAAAATGGTCACAGCTTTACTTCAGTTAAATTTCACTTATAAAAACATGCAGTAGACTATGGTTTTCCAAACCCACCTAAAAGGACAACTAGCTGGAAAATATATCTTTGCAGCCTCTTAGAAGGCATGAGTTCACTGAGGCTGAAAATCTCATGCTGAAGCACATTCACTGTCATAAAACTATTCTGCATCATAAAACTAGATGACCCTAAACAAAGGGAGAACTTAAACTCCTTTTCATATCCATACTTGTTATTCTAAGCAGATTTTAGGAGCAGAGCCTGATGCTCACTGGGTTTTTTGGGTGAGGTGAGCCCAGCGTTACCCAGTCTCTGCAGCAACGAGGGAACCAGCATCACAGTGACAAGTGGGAGCACTAAGAACACAAAATGGAGATGGGTTTCTCCCTGAAGCAGGTCTTGCTCTGCAAGGTTGGGAGAAAGCACACAGGTCAGACCAGGAGGGTTGAAGAGAAACAACATGCACGTCAATAGAAAAGCTGTGCTAGGCTCTTAAAGTCTCTAGCTGGTTGACTGGTGAAGGTCTTTTCCTGTTGAACCAGCCAAAAAAGACTAGGAAAGGGGATTTTTTTTTAAATTTAAATGCATAGAAACTAACGTAAAACTATAAGGAAATATGATACCACCAAGGAACAAAGTAAGCCCCAGTAACTGACCGTAAATAAATGCTGACCCGTTCATTGCCTGACAATAAAAATTTTAAAAGCCACCTTAAAGAAACTCAGGGAGTTACAAGACAACAAATACAGACTAGTAAATGAAATCAGGAAAGCAATACATAACCAAATTGAGAATTTCAACAAGGTGACTGATGCCATAAGAAAGAACCATACAGAAATTCGGAGCCGAAAATTCAATAAAGAGCTTCGATAGCAAAGAGGATCAAGCAAAACTCCACTTCCAAACGTCAATTTGAAATTGTTCAGTCATACTAAGTGAAATAAGTTAGAGAAAGATAAGTACCATATGATGCCACTTATACATAAAAGCTGAAGGAGAAAACAAAGGAATAAGCAAAACAAAAAAGAAACAGACTCATAGATACAGAAATCAATCTGATGGTTGCCAGAGGAGTAGGAGGCAAGAGGCAAAGGGAAAAATCCAAACTTTCAGTTATAAAATAAATAAGTCTGGGGAGTGTAATGTGCAGTAGAGAAGATATAGTTGATAATATCATATTAACTTTTCAAGGTGACAGTTTATTGGAATTCTTTTAGTGATAACTTTTTAAAGTATACAGATGTCAGATCATGACATTGTATTCCTGAAGCTACTATAATATTGTATGCCAAATACACGTTGATTAAGAAAATGTGTAGAAACATAGCAGCAGCAATAATGAACACACACACACACACACACACACACACACACACAGAGCAGAGTTTCTGTACATAGAACAAGATGAACTGCACACTGACCACGTTAATCAGTGTGGAAATCTGAGTGGGGGGTGGTGTAGAAATTACCAAAAGCATAGCTAGAGAGTGCAGAGTACAGTTTTATTAAAACAGCAAGATCAAATCAATAAAAAAAAAAAAAAAGAATTTCAAGTGAGGCAGCTAAACTCTACCTCTCACAGGAAAGCAAATATAATAAACCTTATAAGAACCAGAGAGAATTTGACAACTCTTCTCAAGTTGTATATTAGAAAATTCAAACAAAGATCACTACCTAAGTCAGTGGTTCTCAAATATCAGAATGCATAATATTCACCCAGGTTCGCAGGTCCCAAATGCAAAGACTTTGAATCTCAGATCACAGTATGATTAACAAACATTCCAGATGACTCAGATGCAGTTCGCCCAGCACTTGCGGGCGCACACTGCCCTCTGTAGGTTTGCTCCTGACATTTCACCAGAAAACTCAATCCACTCTGAGATGCACATCACAAAAGAGAAAGAAAATGTAAAAAATAAATCAATAAATAACACTACTCGGAAACCTATTGCATTGGGTATACTGTGGCAAATAATTCTATTTTGATAGAATAATACAAAAAATTAGGAGAGTGTTCAACTGACAAGATAAAGCTTTCTGAGTACCATACAGCAATTGTCACTGTCTTCCCAAAGCAGCAATGGCCTCCCATACACAGAGGAAATATGTCAGCATCGTCTAGATCTGAAGAGTTTAGTTCCAAATATACCCATAATATAAAGGAGGCCAGGATATTGGTAAATACTTAGGGAAAAAATAGCATCACACATTTCTCAAAGGATGTAAAATAAGAAATATGACATCGTTGCCCAAGGCAGTGTTTCAGACAATGATCTTTTGGCCACCTCCATCAAAATCACCTTGGTTGCTTGCTTGAAATGAAGGTCTCCATCCCAGTACTACCTCATCAGAATTCTTGAGGGAAGAGGTCAATAAAACACACACACACACACACACACACACACACACACACACACACAGGCATACATACACATACATAAATATTTAACAGTGGCTTTTAGTATATTCAGAAAGTTGGACAACCATCACCACAATGAATTACAAAATATTTTCATAATTCTTCAGTGAAACGACATAACCTTTAGCAATCACTCTCATTTTTTCCTTCCCTGCCCCCTGCCTCACTAAACAACAACTAATCTACTTTCTTTCTCCCTATATAGGTCTATTATGAAAGTTCTGCATAAATGTAATCATACAACATATGGCCTTTTATTATTCTCTTCTATTAGTGTAAGGCTTCCAAGGCTTAGCCATTGTTATATGTATCAGAACTACATCCAAATTAATTGCAGAACATATTGTATTGAATGAATATACAAAAAAGTCTATTTTACATAAGTATCTCATATGAAAGAGGCAATGAAGAGAAAATCAGACGTTTGCTTCCAAAATCAAGCAGAATTCAGAACTTGATTTCAGTTATCGATAACTCTCCATAACTCCCACCCTTGGTTACTTACAGCAATTATAATCAAAAGCAATGTGTAAGGACGCAAGATCAGAGCACACAGTGTGTAGGTTAAATGACAGCAATGCCAGGAATGGGGGGAATTAACTTTATGAATACAAATAGGTTAAAAAAATAAGCTTTAAAAAGGCCCCATGACAAGGCATATGACTCCTTGGATCCGTGCTGTCAAGTAGTCATAGATACATTTGGCTATATCAATCTCAATTTAAATTAAGTAAAATTTTAAACAGAGTTCTACAGTTGTATTAGTCACATTTCACATCCTCAGTAGCCAAATGTATCTAGCAGCCACCATGTTGGACAAATAAAATAGAGAATATGTGGATCACTGCAGAAAATTCTGTTGGACAATGTTCTTCCAGAGACGGCTAAAACTAGTACAGCATGACCTATTCATTAATTCAAAAAAATAATTAAAAGCTTACTATAAGCAAGGTACTATTCCACGTATGAGGGATACCAAAATGCTCAACACAGATAAAGTTTCTACCACTGTGGAGCTTAAGTGTGAGTGATGGGAAAGAAAATAAATATAAAATAAAATACATTACACACAGAATACATTAAAGGGTAAAAAATAGAAAAAATGTGAGGGAATCAAAAAGAGAGAGAGAGATGCTATTTTAGTTACAACGGTCTGAGAAAGCCTCAATGATAAAGTGATATTTATGTAGAGATCTGAATAAAACAGGGAATGAGCCCTATTGATCCACTGGATGGAACGCTGTGGGAAGAGCAAACAGTGCCAGCAATAACCAAAGGTGAGTATAGATCTGCACTTCCAAACAACACTGCAAGAGGAGAGTAAAGCACAAAAGAGTAAAACCTAAATATAAGCAATTATTTTAGAAATGCAGATTTTTCTGGGGGAAAAGAACTTAATATTGTTTAGAAAATTTTATTAGGTTGAT
This sequence comes from Saccopteryx leptura, assembly GCF_036850995.1. Taxonomy (NCBI): domain Eukaryota; kingdom Metazoa; phylum Chordata; class Mammalia; order Chiroptera; family Emballonuridae; genus Saccopteryx; species Saccopteryx leptura. Next base: position 68,468,211 of record NC_089516.1, on the reverse strand, counting down.
ATATACAGAACATTTTTTATATGCCAAATGAATTTCCAAGTTAAGAGAGAGACATCTGAAACTGCAAAAACAAAACAACCATAAATAGATTATTTAAACAAAAACAACCATTTAGAATCTTTACAAACTGTCCTAATGGCATTCACCAAACAGATAAATATTTTAGTAAAATCAATAAAATATCAGTAAAAAGAGTGAGAGTCTGTGGCATCTGAGCCACAATCTGCCCCATTTTATATTCTGTTGATTCAAAAAGCTAGAAGCCCCAAAATCCTTACCAGATGCCACCAAGAATGCAGTGCTCTCTCCCCCAAAAGGTCCTCAGTGTTCTCATCCCACCCTCAGCTTCAGCTGCCAGAAACTCTATCCAGAAAGCAAGAGGGAAAGTTGTAAAACCCCCTTCCTCAACTCAGTTCCTACTCACAGATGGGACCTTGACTCTAGAAAGAGCAGGACATTAATAGTGGGCCCAAATCAACCCTGTGCCAGCTCATTTTTTTAAATTTTTTTCTTTTTTTTAAAGATTTATTTATTTATTTATTTATTTAAGAGAGGAGAGAGAGGGTGGAGAGACGGGGGGGGGGGGGGCGGGGAGAGAAAGAGAAAGACAGAGAGAGAGAAGGGGAGGAGCAGGAAGCGTCAACTCCCATATGTGCCTTGACCAGGCAAGCCCAGGGTTTCCAAACCGGTGACCTCAGCATTCCAGGTCGACGCTCTATCCACTGGGCCACCACAGGTCAAGCCTGTGCCAGCTCATTAAAGGACAGGGTCTCCATGCAGACAGGGGAAGCTGAGGTGACCAGGGAATTTTGCTTCTACCCAATGCCCTGTTCATAAAAGATGGGTATCATTATGAGAGAACCAAATCACTGTCTTAACCCCCAGATCCAAGATCATTTGGGAAGAGGTGTACCCAGGAGGTAAAGATAGGCCATAAGAACAGAGTTCCAAATTCCACCCTCCCCCCAAAAAACTGACTTTACTAGCAACAGAGTGTGAGAAAGTTCAAGCCAAGGATATACTAAAAATAATAAAAATGTTGATGTAAGTAATTAAGAAGAGGGTGATAATGAGCTCTCTAAATCATAAAATAACCAGTTAAACAGAGAAAACCAAGCAAAGACAGAGCTAAGGAGGGCACACCTGGGAATGCCACAAGTCTGAAACTATGACCTCAGAGAATATGCTACAAAGGTTATTCTTTAATTGGGTCACTGTGGCGTGCCTTGTGTCCATGTCAAAGACAATGGGGCAATCAGCCAAAAATTACTTAGGGCTAACAGCTCAGTGTGATAAGAAAAGAGGAAGATAATTTAACATAGAGGGCAGAGGCACAAAGAGCTCCTTGGTAAACTACTGTCCTGCCAGGTGACTGAGTACAGGCCTCAAGCAGTGAGTGTCCTTTAAGACACAACATCAGGGGATGAACAATGCAGGGGAAATGGCTTTCACTGAAATAGTCCATACAAATCACCAACAAAAAAGTAAACAACAAAACAAAATCAGCAAAATGTCTGCATGAAAGGGGCAGTAGTTGGCCTTCAGAGTTGCTGAGTAATCTACAATGCTCAGTTATAGACAAAACAGGCAACATATGCAAAGGAAAACAAAAGTGACTCATTCACAGTAAAGAATGGCAGGCAAACACTTCCACTGAGAAGGTTTGGATATTGAAAAATATTTTAAATCAGCTATTTTATATATATATATATACCTAAAGCAAACCATGATTTTAAAAAAGTAAAGGGAGGTATGAACAATGGCTCCTCAAATAGAAAATGTCAATAAAGCAATAGAAATTACTTTTTCTATTGCATGTATTAGGGTGATATTGGTTCAAAAACCATATGGGTTTCAACCAAACATCACCTACACACTGCATTGTGTGCCCACTGCATGAAACAAAGTCTCTTTTTATCTTCATCTTCCCCCCTTTTGCCCATCTCCACCTATCCCCACTCCCATTTCCCTCTGGGTAGCACCACACTGGCGTGTGTGTGTGTGTGTGTGTGTGTGTGTGTGTGTGTGTGTGTGTGTGTGTGTGTTTAATCTCTTTACCTTTTCTCATCCAGACCCCAGGCCACCTTCCCTCTGGTAGCCGTTCCATGTATCTATGTCTCTGTTTCTATGTGTCATTTTATTTTGTTCATTAGATTCCATATATGTGATACCTATTCTTTTTTTTTTTTGTCTAATGGTTGCAACCAAGATGTTCATTGCATTGATTTTCGTTTGAAATGTAATATTATCATTCTTATTACTATAGTCATTAAATTCTTGAAAAATTAAAACTCATTTTCTAACTTGATACATAAAATGTGTTAAATTCCAACTTTTTCCACTGACCATCATTTATTATAAATAGTTGGAGCCTGACCAGGTGGTGGTGCAATGGATAGAGCATAGACCTGGGACGCTGAGGAACCAGGTTCAAAACCCCAACGTTGCTGCTTGAGCATGGGATCATGTGACTAAAATGGTTGTACTTTATCCTTTCCAACATAGATAACATTTTTTTTTTGCACTGGTAGCTATGAATTTTATTATGTGGACATGTAATGTGGCATGCATCTGTACAAACCTTTCAGGCTGTGGTCCACAGATGGGTTATGAATGAAGAGACATTTTTCTCTCATTTTATTACAATGAAATTTAATAGTACAGAAAAGTTACATGACTTTTGTGGGTCAGATTTCATAAACCCTGCAACATGAGGAACTATAAATATATTAAATATTGTTATACATTAGATAACTTTTATTTGTATTTCTAAGCTTCCCTGGCTAGAACTTCCTATACTATCATAGAAGCAAGAGTAAGCATTATCTAAAAAGTGTGGTACATATGTACAATGAAATATTACTCAGCCATAAAAACAAAATCTTACCATTTGCTTACAGGATGGATGAACCAAGAGTGTATTATTGAATCAAAGGGCACTGGCCTGAGCAAGGAGTCACTGGCTCAGCTGGAGCCCCCCAGTGAAAGTACATATGAGGAACAATCAATGAAAAACTAAAGAACTGCAACTATGAGTTGATGCTTCTCATCTCTCTCCCTTCCTGTCTGTCTATCTCTGTCTCTCTCTTTAAAAAAAAATAAAAAATAAATAGTATGGAACAGTGAATGCTGACTTCATGAATGCTAGAGCTCTATTTTACTGTTGTAGATTAATCTGTTACTCCTCCATTTGGGTACTTCTCCTTTTAGATTTTATTTGCTAATATCTAGCAGCTCTAAAGGAATTTCATTTTAAAATTTTATTTTGAAATTACAGTCTACATTTGGGATTATTTTGTATTAGTTTCAGGTGTATAGCCTACAGTTGGACAACCATAAACTTTACACAGTGATTCCCCCTGATATTTCCAGTGCCCAGTTGGCACCATACATACTAATTACATTATTGACTATACATCTTCCTGAGTGTTTTGTAACTACCAATTTATACTTTTTAACCCCTTCACATTTTCCACCCAGTCCCAGAAGCCTCCTCTCCTCCAGCATCCATCAGTCTGGTCTCTGTATCTATGAGTCGGTTTAAATTGTTTATTTTGTCCTTTATATTCCACATATAAGCAAGATCATATGGCATTTTTATCTCTACGGCTAGCTTATTTCATTTGGAATAATACACTCTTGGTTCATCCATCTTGTAAGCAAATGGTAAGATTTTGTTTTCATGGCTGAGTAATATTTCATTGTACATATGTACCACACTTTTTAGATGATGCTTATTCTTGCTTCTATGATAGTATAGGAAGTTCTAGCCAGGGAAGCTTAGAAATATAAATAAAAGTTATCTAATATATAACAATATTTAATATATTTATAGTTCCTCATGTTGCAGGGTTTATGAAATCTGACCCACAAAAGTCATGTAACTTTTCTGTACTATTAAACTTCATTGGAATAAAATGAGAGAAAAATGTCTCTTCATTCATAACCCAGCTGTGGACCACAGCCTGAAAGGTTTGTACAGATGCATGCCACATTACATGTCCACATAATAAAATTCATAGCTACCAGTGCAAAAAAAAATGTTATCTATGTTGGAAAGGGTAAAGTACAACCATTTTAGTCACCAACTACATGGTCTTACTGTACACATACAAGAAAGCTCTAAGAAATATGCAAATACAAAAAAATTAAAGCTAGTAAATGAGTTCAAGAAACAAGATCAATATCCAAAAATCAACCGTATTTTTATATATGAATACTGAACAATATGAAAATGAAATTAGTAACAGAAATATATTTACAATAGCATAAAAATGAATGTAATATTTGGAAATAAATTTAGCAAGAGAAATATGAGACTTGTACACTAAAAATTACAAAATTTTGTTTAAAAATTCAGATCTAAATAAATGGAGAGATATAACTTTTTGTTTTGTTTTGTTTTTTGTTTTTGTTTTTGTTTTTGGTTTTTTTTGTATTTTTCCGAAGCTGGAAACTGGGAGGCAGTCAGACAGACTCCCATATGCACCCGACCAGGATCCACCCAGCATGCCCACCAGGGGGTGATGCTCTGCCCATCTTGGGGCGTCGCTCTGCTGCAATCAGAGCCATTCTAGTGCCTGAGGCAGAGGCCACAGAGCCATCCTCAGCGCCCGGGCCATCTTTGCTCCAATGAAGCCTTGGCTGCGGGAGGGGAAGAAAGAGACAGAGAGGAAGGAGAGGGGGGAGGGGGGAGAAGCAGATGAGCACTTCTCCTGTGTGCCCTGGCCGGGAATCGAACCCGGGACTCCTGCATGCCAGGCCAATGCTCTACCACTGAGCCAACCAGCCAGGACCAAGAGGGAGATATAACTTTTCATAGATTAGAAGACTGCTATGGACTGAAGGTTAGTGTTCCCCCAAAATTCATGTGTTCAAACCTTAATCCCCAATGTGATAGTATTAAGAGGTGGGACATTGGGAGGTAATAAGTCATAAGCATGAATCTCTCATGAATGATATTAGTTCCCTTATTAAAGAGACCCCAGAGAACTCACTCTTTTCCAACCACGTGAGGACACAATGAGAAGATGGCTGTCTATGAACCGAAGTGGGTCCTTGCCAGACTCCAATCTACTAGCATCTTCATCTTAAACTTCCCGGCCTCCAGAACCCAGTAGGTAATATTTTATGAGAGCAGCCTGCCCTAAGGCAAAAATTCGTACATGGATGAGAGTTTTGTTGTAACAGACATGAAAATGTATTTGAAACTGGGTAATGGTCAGAGGTTAGGAGAGTTCTGAGGTACTTGTTAGAATAAGCCAGGATTCTGTGATGGAATTTAAAAGTGATTCTGGTGCGAGCTCAGAAAGAAAAGAGAAAAGTGGTGGAGGAAGTGTCACTGAAGAACTTGTTATGAAGGGCGGAGAAAACTGATCCTTGTTATGAAGTGGTGCAAAACTTGGCTGAATTGTGTTTGTGCTTTAGTGTTTTGTGGAAGGTGATGTTTTGTAGTGATGAAATTGCATATCTGGCTGAGGAGATTTCTAAGAAAAATCTTAGAAGAGTGGCTTGGGTCCTCCTAACAATAGTAAATGATGAGAAAAGAGAAATGAATTAAAGATGGAACTGTGAAGGAAAAAGGAACTGGAACTTAAAGATTTGGAAAATTTTTCACCTTCCCAGATTACAAAGAAATGAAAAAACACATTTGTAACAGAACACTAACAGTGTGGCGGACTGACCACTGGGTAAGGACATTAGTGTGAGTGTCAATCACAGACTCAATCAGCTGGTTTAAAATCCAGGATTAGACACAGAATTAAAAAACAGCAGAAACACTGCAGCTGGAACTAAATGAATTGAAGAAATTAAGACAAAAATGAAGAACCCTGTTGGAATTCTTTTTTTTTTTTTACAGAGACAGAGTGAGTCAGAGAGAGGGATAGACAGGGACAGACAGACAGGGATGGACAGAGATGAGAAGCATCAATCATTAGTTTTTCATTGCACGTTGCAACATCTTAGTTGTTCATTGATTGCTTTTTCATATGTGCCTTGACCGCGGGCCCTCAGCAGACCAAGTAACCCCTTGCTCTAGCCAGCTACCTTGGGTTCAAGCTGGTGAGTTTTTGCTCAAACCAGATGAGCCCGCGCTTAGGCTGGCGACCTTGGGGTCTCGAACCTGGGTCTTCTGCATCCCAGTCTGATGCTCTATCCACTGCGCCACCGCCTGGTCAGGCCCTGTTGGACTTCTTAGACCCTACAGGACTAAGCCACAGTACTGTGTGGCTATGAGCATGCACTATTCTTCAAAACAAAGGAAGAACATTAAAGTGATTCAGAGATCATTATGGCTGCCATGCCCCTCACAGGCCCAGAGTGAATGGACTTGAGTACAGAGATACCTCTGCCTTGATTTCATTCCATAGCTGGTAATGTGACTAAACCTGGAAAATTCAAAGTTCAGCAAAAATAAAGACATGTATGCTTATCATTTCTGTCCATTAAAAAAATTCAAAATAATACTATATGTTGAGAACATAGACTACCTAAAAAATAGTGCTTCTTTTCTGAGGAGGAAAGAAATAGGGTTTAGTATCTATAATGTTTTCCTTTAAAAAAATCTAGATCAAATATAGCAAAATATTAGCATCTGGACGATAGATGTATGAATATTTGTAATATTTCCTATTTTTAAATAATTTTTATTTTTCAGTTACAATTAACATGCAATATTATATTAGTTTCAGGTATATACCCCAGTGATTAGATATTATACAACTTAATAAGAAATCATCCCCATAAATCTCACACCCATTTGACACCATACATAGTTATTAGACTATGTTCCCTATGTTGTATTTTACATCCCCATGACAGTTTTGTAACTGCCAATTTATACTTCTTAATCCCTTTTCCACCCACCCTCACCTCCGGCAACTACCAGTCTGCTATCTGTATCTATGAGTCTGTTTCTATTTGTTTGTTCTTTTATTTTGTCCTTTAGATTCCACACATAAGTAAAATCATATACTATTTGTCTGTCTCTATTTCATATAGCATAATACCCTCTAGGTCCATCCATACTGTCACAAATGGTAAAATTCCATTCTTTTTATGGCTAAGTAATATTCCAATATGTACCAATGTTATTTTACCCACTCATCTGTTGATGAGCATTAGGGTTGCATATATATTTTTCAAATTAGTATTTTCAAATTTGGATTTCTTCGGATATACACCTAGAAGTGGTATTGTGGGGTCACAAAACAGTTCCATTTTTAATTTTTTGAGGAAACTCCATACTGTCTTCCATAGTGGCTGCACCATCTGCATTCCCACTAAGCAGGGCAAGAGGGTTCCCTTTTCTCTACACCCTCACCAGCACTTGTTGTTTGTTGATTTATTGGTGATAGCCATTCTGACTAGGCAGTAAAATCTCTAACATTTCTTTTAGTGATACTTTTTTCTGACACATCTCCTCAGACAAGAGTAACAAAAGAAAAATAATAAGCAAACAGGACTGTATCAAACTAAAAAGTTTTTGCACAGCAAAGAAAACCATCAACAAAAGTAAAAGACAACCTATTGAATGGAAAAAAAAGATTTGCCAATGAATACATCTGGTAAGGGGTTAATAGTCAAAATTTATAAAGAACTCAAACAACTCAATATCAAAAAACAAATAAATAAACAGCAACAGAAAAACAAATAATACAATTCAATAGTGGGCAGAAGACCTGCACAAACATTCTTCAAAGAGAATATACAGGTGGTCAATTGACATATAAAATGATGCTCAACATCACTAATCATCAGAAAAATGCAATTTAAAACCACAATATCATGTCACACCTGTTAGAAAGTATATTTTTAATAGAAAAAAAGAATCAGCTACTTTCTTTTTTTTTTTTTTTTTTTTTTTTGTATTTGTGTGAGAGAAAGACAGACAGAGATGTAGGAAGAGAGAGATGAGAAGCATCAACTCATAGTTGAAGCACTTTAGCTGTTCATTGATTGTTTTCTCCTATGTGCCTTGAGCGGGCGGGGTGGGGCAGGTTCCTCCAGCCAAGCCAGTGAGCCCTTGCTTAAGCCAGTGACCTTGGAGTTATGTCTATGATCCCATGCTCAAGCCAGCGACTCCACACTCAAGCTAGTGACCTCGGGATTTCGAATCCGGGTCCTCAGTGTCCCAGGCCATGCTCTATCCACTGCGACACCGTCTGGTCAGGCTCAGCTACTTCTGATGGCAAGAAAGTGGTTTCAATGATTCAAAAATAGGAAAAAATAGAACTTTAAAATTTAGGATGATAAAAATGTAATGCCAGGCTTGCTAAGAATGGTTCACCTAAAATCTCATGAAACTGTCAAATATTCAGAATTGTGTGAAAAAATAGAAACTGGATCTTGCACAGTATGGATATAAACATAATTAGGGGTGAAACTGTTTCAGAAATAAAAATGTACCCTGATTTATTGATGTCACCCCATTAAAATTAATAAAAACTTATAAAAAATATATACCTATAAGGGTATATAATGAGAATATAACAATAACTTTTTTCATATTATCTAATAATTTTGAGTATGTTCAGATAAAGAATAATTATATATTTGGTTTTAAATTCAAAATGTATTTGTTTGAAGCTAAAATATTTTGAAGTAATAATTATAATTATGAGACTTAAGAATTGCCACTATTGGCCCTGGCCGGTTGGCTCAGTGGTAGAGCGTCGGCCTGGCGTGCAGAGGTCCCGGGTTCGATTCCCGGCCAGGGCACACAGGAGAAGCGCCCATCTGCTTCTCCACCCCTCCCCCTCTCCTTCCTCTCTGTCTCTCTCTTCCCCTCCCGCAGCCGAGGCTCCATTGGAGCAAAGATGGCCCGGGCGCTGGGGATGGCTCCTTGGCCTCTGCCCCAGGTGCTAGAGTGGCTCTGGTCGCGACAGAGCGACGCCCCAGAGGGGCAGAGCATCGCCCCCTGGTGGTCAGAGCATCGCCCCCCTGGTGGGCGTGCCGGGTGGATCCCAGTCGGGCGCATGAGGGAGTCTGTCTGACTGTCTCTCCCCGTTTCCAGCTTCAGAAAATTACAAAAAAAAAAAAAAAAAAAGAATTGCCACTATTATATTTTTAAATATACAACTTGTAAGAGAAATTTATTCAGCAAGTACAACTATAAAGCCCACTATATAGTAATTGTTTTGACAAAAATGTATTTTACCTATTAAGTTAAATAATAAAAATATTTGTTTTATATAATAAAAAAAAGAAATAAAAATGGGAAGATTTAGGAACAAACTCTATACTGTAAATCTAATAAATGCGTTCCCTAAGTACATAAAAAACTGTCTTCTGAGTCACTTACAAAGTATTATTTTGGAACACAGGCAGTTATTTGAGTACACATTTGGTTTTGTATTTAATTTATTTTGCTGGAAAAATAAATTGTAGCATGACTAAAAGAGAAATATAACCATTTAATCCAAAGGACGTTTTTTCTATTTAAATATCTAAGTAGAAAAACAACCGAATTATTTTCTGTTCAAAATCCAGGATAATATTTTAACCCAAATCTTGGCAAGAAAAGGAGTTTACTTAACTAAATGGCAATGGTGAACTTTACCTAAACCCTGTGCTACAAGGAAACAGGGATGGTTTAGAATTCTCTGCACCCTTTTGGTCCTGAGAAACAACAAACGTTAATGGACTACTCTGTGCTCATTTATAAGGCACATCTCCGTCCCTTCATATGACTCATATAAAACACATGACAATTCCTTTCTGCTTCTATAAAATCCCAAATTTCATTCCTCTTCTATGAGATGCAACTCATTAATAGAGGTTCTCCCTGTTGCAACAATCTGAATGAAATTATCCCCTTAATTGTTCATCTTTGACAAAGTTACAGTAATCAAAGCAGTGTGGTACTAAAACAATAGATCTTAAAAGTTCTCATCAACACAACAGATCGTGTATGGGCAACACTCATGCATGAAGTTGTTGCTGTGTGTGCCACTCAGGATGCTATGAGCTCAACGCCTACAAATCCTCACAACTGTTTGCCCAAATACCAAGTCTCAACAGATATTTCAACTGGTCCTTAACAAGCAAATGGTGACCAAGTGAGAAATGGACTCAAACAGTTCAAAGAATAAAGGATGTCTATTCTGGCCTTGATTGAGGAAAGGACAGACAAGAAATCCAGGTCAAGATGGAGGAGTAGGATGATCTTGAGTTCACCTTCTCCCACAACACAGCAAAACTACAACTACATAGAGGAGAACTATCAGAGAACTATCTGAAGACTAGCAGAACATACTTCTGACAACTAAGAATATAAAGAAAAAGCCACATCCAGACAGGTAAGAGGAGCAGAGACACAGTCTAGTGAGGACACACACTCACAAGTGCGATGACCTACAATTGGTAGGGATATCACAATTTCAGGGGTACATACAGCCTGAGGAGTGAGGGATCGGAGCCTTACACAGGCTCCCAAACCTAGCACACCCACACTAGAAAAAGGAGCCCCCATAATATCTGGCTATAAAAAACCGAGGCTTCCGTCCTGCAGAACTCATGGAAAAACTTGGTCACAATGAGTCCCAGCACAGATGTACCAGTCTGAAAATCGCCTGGGTCATATGTGAAGAAGATATATTAACTAATCTCAGGGCAAGTAATGGAGTAGCAGGTATCAGTTGAAACTTTTTCTACGGATGGAAGTGATGGTGGGCAACATTTTTTTTAAAGTCTGCTTCCATTTAGCTGGCCTGGTGCTGGCAGGTGCCATTTTTGACACTGTCAATGAACCTTACTACCACTATTCATCCCCCACACTGGCATTTTAAGGTCTTGCCCACACAACCTGCCTGCTGCAACTGGCACTTATCCAAAGTGGTTTTCACTCTACCACAAAAACCAGGCAGCTCAGCCTGTATCAGAACACACCAAAGGTATCTCCTGTCTTGCACTCAGCATGTCAACCCTGTAGGCACCAGTGCCCCTGAGAAATGACTCTCATCCTGTCACAGTCAAGGGGTGGGCTCAACAGTACCAGCCCCCCTCTAAAGCAAGTCCTGCACCACCACACCAAGCAGGTAGCCTCAGCTGGTATCAGTGCCCCTCCAAAGTGACTCCCAATTCTGGAAAGGACCCATACCAACACACCCTCCAGAGCCGAGGCCAACTCTTCCAGCCAGCAGCAATGAAGGCCTGCTGCTCACATAAGTGTGCCAGAAGGAGTCATAGTAAAACCCAGCAGCAAGCCACACCAGGGGTCTGACCTGCATACAAGGGTTCCCATAGCAACTGCAGCCAGGCCTTGTGGGCAGCCAGGGTGGGGGCAGTGCTATCCATCAGAAAATGGGCAGCAGTTGTGGCTGGGCCTTACACATAACCAGCCACAGGCCAACCCCACCTAGTGGTGTACCCACATCAATCACAGCCAAGCCTCACAAAAAGCCAGGCCAGGGACCAGCCCTGCCCAACAGCATGTCAACAAGTATAGAGGCTGAGCCTCATAGCTAGTAGGCTGGGACCAAATCCTTCCCACTAGCACACTCCAGAAACTGCATCAAACCACAACAGGTGAGTGCACACAATCCATTACAGGGGAAACCTTGAAGGACTTGGCTCTGGAGAACACAGGAGACTTTGCCACTGAGCCTCACAGGATACCTTATATATAAGACCATTCTCTCAAGACCAGAAGATGTCACTGATCTATATGATATACAGCAATAAATGGAGTTAGGCAAAATGAGGAGATAAAGGAATATGTTCCAAATGAAAGTTCATGAAAAAACTTTGGAAAAATAACTAAACCAAACAGATAGAGTTTAAAGTAATGATTATACAGGATTTTACCAAATTCACCAAGGAAGACTGGATGAACACAATGAGAACTTCAGTAAAAATATAGAAAATATATAAAAGGATCAAATGAGACTAAAGAATATAGGGGGTCCTGAGGTTACGACAGTCTCAACACACGTTTCGTGTTTATGATGCTCACTCTCATAAAAACTTTAAAAAATTGAGATTTGAGTGTTATGGCTTATGCCATAAGCGTACTTACTGACTAGCCTGGAACAATTCTTTAAGAAAGTAGAGAAGCCTGCAACAGATCCTGTACCCTCTACGTCAGCTGCTTATCAAGATGAAACATCTGTAGCACAGATAGAATCATCTGCAGTGTCTCCTGCATGTTCCTTAGACAATCCTGATTCACCTGACCCAGTATCTCCAGCACCTTCTGCAGGTTCTCCTGCCTCTCCAGCTTCCTCCTCCTAACAGATCACTCTCTCCCACTTTGCAATGCCCCTTTAGGAAAGAGAATTGTTTTTTACACTCATATTTTGTTATTTTTTATATTACTACAGTACAGTGTACAGTACAGTATATTTATATCATTTTCTTTTTTCTGTGGATTAGTTGTGTTTTTATGTTCTAGATTGTGATTTTACAACTGTGTTAGGATAGGTAAGTGACTTAGGCTATGATGTGTTTCAACTTACAACAAAATTCGGGTTATATCACTGTTGTAGGAACAGAACTGTGTACGTCACTGTTGTAGGAACAGAATTGTGTCATAACCCAAGGACCCCTGTACAATGCCTGAAATGAAAATTATACTAGTTGTAATCAACAGCAGAGTAAATGATGCAAAAAAAAAGCTATTCAGTGATCTGGAAGACAGAGTAGTGGAAATCATCCAATCAGAACAGCAAACAAAAAAATAATTTTAAAAAAGCGATTAGTTTAACAGACCTCTGGGACATCAAGTATAATAACATTCACATTATATGCATCCCAGAAGGACCGAAAGGGACAGAAAACCAATTTGAAGAAATAAAAGCTGAAAATTTCCCTAACGTGGTGAAGGCAAAACCAAAGTTTGGGAAGCTCAGAGAGTCTCACATGAAATAACCCCCAAAACACATTATAATTAAAATGTCAAAAGCTAAAGATAGCCTGACCAGGCAGTGGCGCAGTGAATAAAGCATCGAATTGGGATGCAGAAGACCCAGGTTTGAGACCTTAAGGTCACCAGCTTGAGCACAGGCTCATCTGGTTTGAGCAAAAGCTCACCAGCTTGAGCCCAAGGTCGCTGGCTCGAGCAAGGGGTTACTCGGTCTGCTGAAGGCCCACGGTCAAGGCACATATGAGAAAGCAATCAATGAACAACTAAGGTGTCGCAACACGCAACGAAAAACGAATGATTGACGCTTCTCATCTCTCCGTTCCTGTCTGTCTGTCCCTGTCTATCCCTCCTATGACTCTCTCTCTCTCTGTCTCTGTAAAAAAAAAAAGAAAAGAAAAAAAAAGCTAAAGATATACCAAGTGTCCATCAGTAGATGAATAGATAAAAAACGTTGTGGGACATTTACACAATGGAGTATTAGTCAGCTGTAAAAAAGAAGGAAATCTTACCCTTTGTGACAGCATGAATGGACCTGGAGAATATTATGTTAAGTGACATAAGCCAGTCAGAGAAATACAAGTACCATATGATCTCACTTATATGTGAAATCTAATGAACACAATAAAGTAACAAACAAAATAGAAACAGACTCATAGATATAGAGTGCTGTCAGAGGGGAAGGGGGGTGCTGGGCTGGGTGAAAAAAGTGAAGGAATAGGCCCTGGCTGGTTGGCTTGGTGGTAGAGCGTCGGCCTGGCGTGTGGAAGTCCTAGGTTCGATTCCCGGCCAGGGCACACAGGAGAGGCGCCCATCTGCTTCTCCACCCCTCCCCCTCTCCTTCCTCTCGGTCTCTCTCTTCCCCTCCTGCAGCCAAGGCTCCATTGGCAGCAAAAGATGGCCCGGGCGCTGGGGATGGCTCCTTGGCCTCTGCCCCAGGCGCTAGAGTGGCTCTGGTCACGACAGAGCGATGCCCCAGATGGGCAGAGCATCGCCCCCTGGTGGGCATGCCGGGTGGATCCGGATCAGGCGCATGCGGGAGTCTGTCTGACTGCCTCCCCATTTCCAGCTTCAGAAAAATACAAAAAAAAAAAAAGTGAAGGAATAAATCAAGAAAAAAACATCTCATAGACACAGACAACAGTGTGATGATAACCAGAGGGATGGGGGCTGAGGGGACATGGACTGCAGAGGTGGTGAACACACAGGACAGTACACAGATGATGTGTTATGGAATTGTACACTTACACCTATATAATTTTATTAACCAAGGTAACCCTAATTAATTCAATAAAAAGTGAAAAAGAAAAGTTAAAGATATAGAGAGAATCTTAAAAGCAGCAAGAGAAAAACAATCAGTTACATACAAAGGGAGTCTCATAAGAGTAATAGTTCATTTTTCAGCAGAAACTTTGCAGGCCTGAGAGGATAGCAAAATATATTCAAAGTAATGAAAAAATAAAAACAGCAACATTACATCCAAGACTACTTTATTTGGCAAGGCCATCATTCAGAATTGATTGAGAGAGAGAGAGACTATCCCAGACAAGCAAAGCTAAGAGTTCAACACCACTGAAATGTCATTACAAGAAATGTTAAAGGGATTTCTTTAAGTAAAAACAAAAAGGCCAAAACTACAAGTGAGAAAATTCATGAAAGAGAAAATCTCACTGTTAAAGGGCAACATACCTTAAAGGTAGTAGAAGAATCACTTATAAAGCTAGTATAAAGAACATAAAAAAAGTAGTAAAAATCATCTCTATCTACAATAACTAGTTAAAAAGTACACACACAGAAAGATGCAATATATGACATCAAAAACATATAACATGGCCTGACCTGTGGTGGTGCAGTGGGTAAAGCGTCAACCTGGAAACGTTGAGGTTGCCGGTTCAAAACCCTGGGCTTGCCTGGTCAAGGCACATATGGGAGTTGATGCTTCCTGCTCCTCCCCCCTTCCCTCTCCCTTCTCTCTCTCTTTCTCCCCGTTCTCTAAAATGAATAAATAAATAAATAAATAAATAAATAAATAAATATTAATCAGACAATTTGGGGTAATAGTGTCTGTCCCAAGGTTCCTACATTTCTAATAATTTCAGAGAAAGAGGAAGGATATTAAAGGCCCACAGTGATATTCCGTTAAATTATGATTCTAGAAACTGAGGATGGCATATGTACATGATTCTCACCAAGGTTAACAAATATCCCCTCTCCTCAAGACACTCACAGTGAAGCAGATCAGATAAAATGGAAGGAATTACATCACAGCAGGAAGTGCACAATAACATATACAGTGCAAAGTACAGAACTGGTAAAGAGGATGTGATTAACTGTTTTGGGTAAGATGAGGTTTGGCTTCCGAGGATATAATACCAAAACAGAAATCTGATTAACAAACAAGGATTAACTAGGCAAATGAGTAACAGTGAAGAGAGGGCAATAGTGCCATAAACACTAGTGTCTACCATGCAGTAGGCATTTAATAAACACCAGGTGAAGCAATGGGTGACAGCGACTGAGCTGTAAGTCTGGTGTAAAGAAGAGAAGAGGTTCATGAGTCAAGATGGGAGGAGGCAGAAACCAATAAGGCCTGGAAAATAAAAGAACTACTGGAGTTCAAACAGAGGAAATGAGACATAAACTCCACATCAGGAAAAAGAATACTTTTTTACATTACCTCAAAGGTGATACATTTTCCTATATACTTCATATAAATAGTATGAAAAATCTTGGTTCAGGAAGCATGTTGTTTTTTGAAAGGGCATACCATTATTTCTTTTTTCTGGTTGTCCGTACTGTTTCAGGAACCTGTGCTGTCAGTGGAGATCAACAGAGCCTTGGACCTGCGATATTCCAGTTACTCTGGGAGGAAAGTATGCAACTATATCCCTGAACCATAGCTGCTACTACACTAAGCTCCATAAGAGGGGACATTTTTGTCTGCTGTGTTCATTTCTATATTCCTACCATTTGATACAGTGCTTGGCATACAAGAGGCAAGGGCAGTGGGCAGCCTCTAGAACAGGGGTCTCAAATTGTGCGGCCCGCAGACTAATCCGCGAGTTTGAGACCCCTGCTCTAGAAGGTGCCAAAGGGCAGGAAACAAATGCTCCTCTAGAACCTCCAGGAGTGCAACCCTGCCAACACCCTGATGTTAGCCCTGGAAGACTGATTTCAGACCTGTGACCTCCAAAAGAGTAAGAGAATAAATCTGTGTTGTTTTAAGCCCTGATGTTTGGGGTAGTTTGTTACTGCAGCAGGGAGCCGGGGGCAGGAGGCTGTCAGATTCTTATGCCACCAATTTAATCTTTGTCGGTTACTACACCCCTGAAACACAAACTCCTACCCTACCTCTCACATATGGACGAGAATGCTGGGAAAAGGCAATATGTCGGTTGAAAACTAAAGACGAATTTGCTGAAGGCAAGTAAAAAATAGTTTTGAAAGAACAACATTAAATATCTATTGGCAAATCATTTCCACCTGGGTCAAAGCAAGCAAGATCTGAGAACAATCAATATACTAGATTAATAGGAATAGTTGTGACTAACAAATTGAGCCCATATAAAATTATATATATGTGTGTATATATATATATGTATATATGCGCATTATATTATAGGTATATGCATACACATACAGAGATCTAGATTAGGGATAAAAGTGTTTTGATATGTATTAAAAGTTAAAACTCCCACTATACTAGAATATAATAAAGATTAACACATAGAGTTGATTGAAGGAGCTCAAGTCCTAAAACGAAGTAGCATATGTTTTATTTTTTTACAAGGGGACTTATTTCTCCTTTAGCCAGAGGTCATATTATTCGACATTGCTTCTGTTTGATATATATTTATTATCTACTTGTCCAGATATATGTGAGTTTAATACTAAAGCTATACCCTCAGCTGCTGAACACCTTTCATTAAAACGTGTCTACTACAGGCAATGGCACAGTAGACGGAGCATCAGACTGGGACGCAGAGGACCCAGGTTTCAGCCCCAGGGTCACCGGCTTGAGCGTGGAATCACAGGCATGACCCCATGGTCATTGGCTTGAGCTCCAAGGTCACTGGCTTGAATCCAAGGTCACTGGCTTAGCAAGGGGTCACTTGCTCTGCTGGAGCCCCCTGGTCAAGGCATATATGAGAAAGCAGTCAATGAACAACTAAGCTGCCACAATGAAAAATTGATGCTTTTCATTTCTCTCCCTTCCTGTCTGTCCCTCTCTTTGTTTCTGTCTCTATCTCTCTCTCTTAAATAAAAGAAAGTGTCTACTACTATCCATATAAAATGTCTACAATCATCCACATGTGCACATTTCTACTCTATTTAACTGTCTACAAACGATTATATTAGGTATGCCACTGGTTTCTAAAAATTAAATGTGTTTTTTTAATAGTATAAAGGCATAAAGATGAAAGGAGAAATTTAAATACCTAAATTAGTAACATCTTTGCAGTAATTTGTCACTTCACTTGTTATGCCATTTCTCCTGTTTAGCTCAGTGGCCCTGGCATGGTAGCAGCGTTGTAGGAAGAATGTTCTTCTATCTATGGTTTCCAAGAAGGCTCAATGTCACCAAGGAGATCCAGCACCTGCTCCCCAGGCCCCACCTCACACCTCTGCTCCAGTCCTTATGAAATATTCAGGCTCTGGAGCCCGATGTGGTGTCAGAGTTCCACTGAAGAGATAGGTACTGAGTGCCCGCAACGTGCTAGGTACATTGGCATTATCATATGCACCTTTATGATTACCAACATTATAAAAACAGTATCTATTATTATTAGTAAGATAACTACGACTTGGTATAGGGCAGAGAAGCAGAACTCTTAGATGTGGTATCAAGCTGTCTCTGAGTTGATCAAATTAGCTTCTCTGTGACCAAGGTAGCTTATGACAAATCCAGCAGAGTGAAGACTCCAATCCCTCATAGTCTGTAGGCTCTATTAACACAGGGTATCCTGCAAGGGAGGTGGGGGTAACTAACATACTTACCGACTGATTAAAAAACCATTATTGATTGGGGATGTGTCCTCTTTGACTTTGTAGTCTGTGTTGTATTTTATTTGCAAATGGATGACTTTAGTAAGCAATAGACAAAAGCCTAGGGTCATATGTTACAGGAGATGTCACAGAGAGAGTAATCTTCAGCTTGTCTTGGTTCAACAAATAGCTGGAGGTGTGCTTTTGACTGGCACACAGAACGAAACGTAAGGAAGGAGGAGAAGAAAGATGGCGTGTCTGAAAAAGGAAACCAAAGTTCTTCTTCCCAGGGAAATCATGATGAGCCCACGTGAAGCTGAGGCAGCCAGCCCCTGGTCCTGTGCAAATAGATCAGGGTAGAGTGACAAGAACCAAGACAACTTGGAGGTTGATGGTGAACAGACACAACATGCCAATCGCGCCACTTTCTGTGAGAATCAAATTGGACTGCCCTGTGCACTCTGAGGAATCCATTTCCGTCTGATTGAAACCTGTGAACGAATCAGCACGATGCCTAGTATGGCATGTTTCTTAGATTATATATCAGTTGGAAAAATGTAGTGATACTAGAAACAGAATTCTAAACAGTTGATCTGAGTTCAATCATTTTTCAGAGACTTCATATCCTAGGCCATGTTGCCCCAGCTGTTTTATATATGAAAAAGTATCCTTTAGCTTATAAAATAGGATATAAATTGACCAGGAATAAGACAACTGGAATTTTTAAAAGTCAACAATACAAACTGATATGCAAAAACACATGATGAATCCTATAATATAAAACCTTCACACCCGCTCTGACTGATGCTACATTATCCTCAAATGCGAACTGGTATAGCCAGTTCTGCTTCTCCACCCTTTACCAAGTTGTAGTTACTATCTTACTACTAATAATAGGTACTGTTTTTATAATGTTGGTAATCATAAAGATGCTTGTGATAATGACAATATACCTAGTACATTGCGGGCACTCGGTACCTGTCCCTTTAGTGGAACTCTGACATCACATTTGGCTCCACAGGGACGTGAAAGGTAAGCTATGCATCACAGAAAAGACCAAAGTATGTGCTTTATCCAAACCTCTCATGCTTAATTTATTCTCTGATACTTATAAAAACTGAGCTTATGAGATAGTTCATCACCATTCACAAAAGGAGGGAGAGCAGGTTTGCAGCACAAGAAAAATAATAAGTTTACCTTTGGCCATGTCAAATGTAGGTACATTTGGAATATCTATGTGCAAAGAGCTTGTGCAACATTCAAAAAGTAAACCCCTCAGCCTCCAGACCTTATTGCCTCAGCTATGATTAGTTTTGTCCATTATTCAGGGTGTGATATGCATACATGGCGACTGTGATGTACGCTATGACTATGTGTCTGAGAAACACAGTTGCAGTGGGCAGATAGATAGATGAGTTTAAAATTCATGAGTTGATAATCAGACTAAAGATTTTTTTGGGTACTGTCATCACATAGGTGCTAGTAAAAAACTCGGTAATTGGTACCAGACTTGTCTTCAAGTTGTAACAATTACAACACTAGACAAAATATACAAAGTAGTTGACTATAGTCATTGAACAATGGACAGCACAGGACTATGACAGAAATAGGAGAAACAGGCCCTGGCCAGTTGGCACAGCGGTAGATTTTGGCCTGGCATGTGGAAGTCTCAGGTTCGATTCCCAGCCAGGGCACATAGGACAAGCACCCATCTGCTTCTACACCCTTCCCCCTCTCCTTTTTCTCTATCTCTCTCTTCGCCTCCTACAGCTAAGGCTCCATTGGAGCAAAGTTGGCCCAGGCGCTGAGGATGGCTCCATGGCCTTCACCTCAGGCGCTAGAATGGCTCCGATTGCAATGCTGCAATGACCCAGATGGGCAGAGCATTGCCCCCTGGTGGGCATGCCAGGTGGATCCCAGTTGGGCATATACAGGAGTCTGTCTCTCTACCTCCCTGCTTCTCACTTTAGAAAAATGAAAGAGAGAAAGAAAGAAAGAAAGAGAAAGAGAGAAAGAAAGAAAGAAAAAAGAAATAGAAGAAACAAATAAGTCCTACCATTGCTACAGCTTGCTACCTGAAAACACTTTCTAGATAGTGAGAAGAATGGCAAGCTAAGCATCAAGGTTCAGAGACAAACATCAAAGTTCAGTTGAAGAGACAAACATCAAAGTTCAGAAACACTGAAGCAGCTAGAATTTGCAGAGCAGAGTACCAGAAAAAAAGAAAATTATGTAGGGAAAGAACTAAACAAAAAAGTAACTACAGATCCCATTAAGTCTTGTTTAATACTAAGCCATGAGAGACCAGGATAAAAATCCATGAGGATAGGCAAAATAACACAAGGAAGCTTTAAGCTAAATAATTCCCAGAACTCACACAGAGCTGGGAGATGTTTAAGTTTCAATCAGTAAGAATGAAGAAACAAAAGAAGTTAGCCCTTTACAGTAGGACTAAAGTTGCCAGTAAAGGATACTTTATATCTGTACTAATTAGCTTTTTTAAAAGTCTCAAATATATTAAGCTGATCCTCAAATAACTACCTACAAAAGAAAATTTAACTCTCTTTAAAATAACTCAACAAAATTGAGATTTAGTAAGTCACAGTGCTTAGCAACCAACAAAAAATTACTAGACATAGGCCCTGGCCGGTTGGCTCAGTGGTAGAGCGTCGGACTGGCGTGCAGAGGTCCCGGGTTCGATTCCCGTCCAGGGCACACAGGAGAGGCTCCCATCTGCTTCTCCACCCCTCCCCCTCTCCTTCCTCTCTGTCTCTCTCTTCCCCTCCCGCAGCGAGGCTCCATTGGAGCAAGGATGGCCCGGGCGCTGGGGATGGCTCCTTGGCCTCTGCCCCAGGCACTGGAGTGGCTCTGGTCGCAAAAGAGCGACGCCCCGGAGGGGCAGAGCATCGCCCCCTGGTGGGCAGAGCGTGGCCCCCTGGTGGGCGTGCCAGGTGGATCCCGGTCGGGCGCATGCAGGAGTCTGTCTGACTGTCTCTCCCCATTTCCAGCTTCAAAAAAATACAAAAAAATAAAAAATAAATAAAAATTACTAGACATAGTAAAAACAGGAAATTGTGACACGTAACTAGAATAAAAATCAACCATTAGAAAAACATGTAGAAAAGGAAGCTTAAAGGGACCAGGCCAAATAGCTCTGTTGGTTAGAGCAGCATACTGAAGTGTAGAGGTTGCCAATTAGATCCCTGGTCATAGCGCATAAAGGAACAGATCTATGTTCCTCTCTTTCTCTCTCTCTCTCTCTCTCTCTCTCTCCCTTCCTCAATCACTAAAGTCAATAAACTTAAAAAAAATTTTTAAAAAGAAGCAAAAGGGGCAAAGATAGAATGCTAGAAAATATCCAGACAAAATTTATGAGCTAAGAAGAAGGGCCTGACAAGAGTCACTTGACTAATACAAGGCATTGCAAGAATCAAAAGACTGGTGAGTTATAGAAGTCATGTAGAAAGAAAATTTCAAAAAGAAAGTAGAGGTCAACAGGGGATCAATCTAGATAGAGACTGGAAGTGCCCACTGGGTTTCTCAAGATGACACCTTCTGTGCCTGGTTAGAGCGGACATGTTGGGGAAGAAGTCACATTGCAAAGAGTTTGAGGAGTAAATAAGAGGTGGGGAAGGTGATATGCTAGGTCTTTCTTCCAAGGCAAGATAGTCCCTGACCCAGGGTAGGCAAATATGTAAACAAATTACCTTTGAAAATATATTCTTTTAAATTCTACAACCTTCTTTAGCAATGTCTCTTTTCTCACACAGTTACATTTCCTAATACATAAACAACTCCAAGTAAGAATTTTGAAATTAAAATTTTTACCAAAAAAGGCATTCAGCAGCTTCTGAACCTGAATATTGCTGCCCACGGTACGGTACAATCCTTCTGTCTTGATCCCTAGGGGGGAAAAATGAAGTCAATTTTGACTATATAGGTAGAGCTTTCATCTACCTCAGGGGAAAGCAGGTACTTATACACTGGAGTCAGTTCGCACAGAAACTGTCTCCTTACTCTCTTAGTTCCCCGGCCCTCCCCTGCGGTAGGGTAACTGTTCTGAAGCATCTCTTCAAATTATTGTCTTCACACTTTCATTTGGATTGTACCAAGCCCTCATTAGCTGAACAGAAGTGAACCTACTCTGTAGTAAATAGAAGAATACGCTTAGGTGGGTAGCAGCAAAGGACCTAATTGACAAGGAAGCAATACCAACCTTCAAGATGTCTCTGAGCAGTGGTATAAGGGAGTAAAGGCTGCAGTGTGGCGAATATAAAACAAAAGGCCATTTTGTACATAGAGAAAACCAAACTATCATTTCAGAGAAAAAAAGGAGACTGCTAACACAGTACACTGGCCCATATTCTAAATATTGTCAGCGAGAAACTAGAGTGTCAACAACCTAGAAAAATTCTTATTCCACATTTGACTGAGTTTAGTTTTGCCTCCATTAATTTTTAAACCAAACTCTTGTTTATTTAGGATTACTATCATAACACTACTTGAGGAGTGCCAGGTATTACTGAAAAATATTTTATAAGCCATTTGAAGCTCTCTCTTTCAAAGCAGGAAGTCACTAGCAGTCAAGGTTTATAAACAGGGTTTATTCGTGAAATGGGTCCTGACCCATAGATGACATCATTGCTATTTTTGAGAAATTGTCCCAGGATAAATTCAGAATGTCTGGGTTCAAACACTGCCAAGGGATTGCCTTACCTTTGCTCTCAATGACATTGATGCACTTTCTGACAAA
This sequence comes from Saccopteryx leptura, assembly GCF_036850995.1. Taxonomy (NCBI): domain Eukaryota; kingdom Metazoa; phylum Chordata; class Mammalia; order Chiroptera; family Emballonuridae; genus Saccopteryx; species Saccopteryx leptura. Next base: position 68,445,610 of record NC_089516.1, on the reverse strand, counting down.
CTTGAAGCCCACTTCATTCAGCTCCACTGTTTCAAGCAAAGGAAAGCAGAGTCAGGTCCTGCTGCAACAAGCTTCACCTACCAAGCATCAATCATCCTACTGAGACTGCAGCAAGAGAACTAGGGGTTTGGTTAGTCATCTGCTTGGGGGTGGGTAGAGTTTTTATTCTTTATAACACAACATGCTTTTAGTTAGCCTTTGCATTGTCTGCTTTAGACATGAGCAACATCAAATGTGAAATGCTAGGCTGGAAATGCACCCAATGCCCATAATGTGTCTAGAACAAGAAGGCTTTGATGTGTTTCTCTATATTGCCACTGCTATTCCCGCCATCAGCTAAGATAAAGTGACTTCCTTAGTTCAATCAACAGACATATTTTTTTAAAAATAGGTCTGAGTTTCATTCCACACAGTGGCATCCGGAAACACACTTCCTGTGATATCCCAGCTCACTGATTACAGCATTTACTGTGATTAAGACAGCTGGCAGTTCATAATGTCAGTAGATCAGAAATTTGACTCACTTTCTTCCTGCTTCGTTATGGGGCTGTGGTAGATCTACAAAAGAGAAACAGAAAGTGCCATGACTGTTGTGAATCACTCTAGAGAAGTACAGCAAATATTAAATCAGAACCATTAACGACGCAGAGGCTTTAACAAGGAAAAGTGAGCTCAACAGAACCATCTTTGTTCAGGTCCCCAGGAAACAGTTAAAATTATAATCCCTGAAGATGACACTGGATTTCACACTGCTCACTGCCACTAAAGGAACAGTCCTCTAAGACTTGGAGAGTTTGTCTGATGGAGCAAGAGAGCATGAGAGAAAAAGGTGGATTCCTCACGCACAGCTGGGCAATGGGCATTGATAGTAAAATGTAAATGTTCACAGTACCAACGTCCCACACCACAAAGACGACCCAACAGGTGTCTCTCTGTGGAAAGACAAGCGCCCACCTGAAAGGGATCCATACACTGACCAAGTTTCTCTGGGCCATCTTGAAGTATGCCTGCAATGGTTAAGAAGAGCCCACAGAGGACATCCTGGTTGTGCCTCTACCACATTAGGAAATTGGGGTATGTCCTTTTCATTCTCTAGACTTCAAAATTCATATCTCTAAAATGCTCAGGGTTGGAGTAGATGTTCCTTCATGACCAGATCTTCTCTGACACTTTAAGAAAAGGCACGCATAACATGTGTGAGAGTAACCGAAGCGTGTATCAGTAAAGCAACAAAGATTAGAGTCTGTTTTAACTATTTCTCCTTTCAAAAGAATTTTTTTCTGCATGTGTGCATATACCCATGAATATTTTAGAGAGAGAGGTTTTCATGTCGGCCTGCCCTTGCTGCCACTTTGATAAACAAGATATTTTTGGTAAGTCTGCCACATCCAAGTTTGTAAGGACCCACATTCAGTGGGCTCATGTTCTTACACTCTTCTCCACAGAAAGCCTTCTGCAGCCTTCAGTCTTTAAAACCTAAAGAGAGAGCAAGTTCAGGAGAGGGATTCAAGAATAAAATGCCTTGCTGAGCCTCCTAGTATACTCCTAGAGAAACAGCAGCCATGTTGTAGTCAGGCTCCAGATATCTAGGAGGGAAAGAGGGAGGGAGGCGAGACCAGGCCTGGACTACTTTCTGGATGGCAGTCTTTTTTTTTTTTCCAGATTTTATTGATTGATTTTATAGAGAGAAAACAGGAGGGTGGAGTAAGAAGTATCAACTCATAGCTGCTTCACTTCAGTTGTTCACTGACTGCTTGCTATATGTGCCTTGACCGGGCAAGCCCAGGGTTTTAAACTGGAGACCTCAGTGTTCCAGGTCGATGCCTGATTCCCTGCTCCTTCACAGGTCAGGCTGGATGGCAGCTTTCACAACACCACTTCTCATTTATAGCTACCATTTTGGTTGCTATAAAGGCAATCTGGGACTTTTGCACTCCTCTTTAGAGTCCAGGGCACTGAGGACACACAGAAAGAAAACCTGAAAAACAGCTTTTTCCCCTCCTAGCAAGTGTTTAACTTGCATAAAGCAAGGAGTATTAGACTGTAGCCAAGTACTGTAGAATCTCAGTGGCTTTGTGCCCATGTTTCAGATTAGTAGAAGCACCTAAAACTAATAAATCACATTATGGTTGACAGACTGGCTTTCATTTGATTTTTAAAGCAACTTTGTGAGGTAGGTAGAACAGAGATTATTAATGTCACTTTACTGAAAGAAAACTGAGTGTCAAAGAGATGAAATAAGTTGCTTAAGGTCACACAACCACTGAATGGCAGAACCAGGATCTAAATCCAGGCTTGTGGGATTCCAACACTATGATGCTGATACTATCTCACATGCCACCAGGAAAAATAACCTGGGAAGACACTGAAGAGAGAAAATGCTTTCCAATGATTCCTGATTGTTCAGACTGGTCTTTATATATAGGATAACCCCATCCTTTTTAGTGTCACCTGTCTTGTGCAACAGTCTTCTAAACAGAGTGGCACAGTGGCACATCTGTGGAACTCAAGTTGCTTTATTTGTTAAACAAGAGATAGTGAATCAACAAAGTTCTTTCCAGCTCTAAAAATTTTGAGTCAGCTGGATCTATTACCCTTTAACTGTCCTAGACCCACTTGTACCACTAGAGGGCGATCACACACCAGGCTATGCAGCCACGGTATCCTCATTGCCAGGTAACTTACAGGCTCTTTCCCATCCATGGCCTCCATCCATAGCCTTCTGTTAGCTTCTGAAAGGGCCTGCAGAGTGATGGTTCCTGGCCTAAGGAAAAAAAATGAGAAGTTGAAAGCAGAAAACACACCTGAGAGAATGGAGTATTGTGATCTAAGGTCCCTCTCAGCCCCAGGAGCTGTCATATTAAGTAGGCATAGGCATACAAAACTCAAATTTTTCAAAATCTCTTTCACTGAGAAAAACAACAGAATACTTACAGAAGTGTAACTCTGGGAACCCTGAGGGAGGTGGTGTCTTGGTAGCCCATGCTAGGATTAGGCAAGGAAATATGAAGGCAGGTGCCAAGATACCTCACCGTGGTATATACTTAAATTGGTCTTATACTTTTTAAGCCAAACTGAGGTTCTCTCTGGCTGTCTCGGAAGCCAGCAATTACATCCGGGCTATAGGGCTGAGTATGTTAGTCACGGGCCCAATCATCTTCAGGAAAATGGTGTTGCTACTTCCACCACCACGATGTCCAGGAGTATTTACACTTGGAAACAACTCAGTTTACTTAAGCAATCTTATGACTAATAATAACAACTAAGAGTTATTATATGCTTACTAGGTACCAGATTCTAAGTACTCTGTAGCCATTAATTTATTTGATCTGCCCAGAAAGCCTATAAAGCAGGTGCCATAGTTTTTTTTAAATCCTGTATTACAGAAGGCATAGCTGAGGAATAGAAAGATTACTGAGTTCCCACACTGGGTAAGTACAGTGCACCAGGATTTGAACTGAGTAACTCTGGCCTAGCAGCCATGTTCATTCTTAGCTACTACACTGCAAGGCCTCTTTCGCACAGCAGAGGGCCTCGGCCTCAATTTTATTCTATTTACTTGCAGACCACTTATACGCAGAGATATCCCAAGTTGGTACACTGTATATTGTCTTTTTAGACCTTCAAAAACCAAACTGGAATTTTGGGATTGACCATCTCATTGCAAGCACGGTCTCCCTGCATTCCTCGTGCCGTCATGTGAAACTTGCTCCTCTTGCTCCTATAAGACGAGACCACTCTCAGGGTCATGACAGGATAGAAACCATGATGAGAGGCCTAGAGAAAATCACTGGGCCTCTCTGGGCCTGTGTCCTTATCCATAGGGTGCCGGAACAGACAAGCAGGGAGGTCCTTCCAGTTCTGCTATCCTGGGATTCCTGCTCTTCTGCTCTTCCATCTCTAGCTTCATTAAAGGACTCCTTAAAAAAGAAAGCTCCAAAATCACCTCTGAGCAAGAATCAACTGAAACCCAGGACTTGGCTTTGGACACTGGATTCTTTTCATTACCTTCATTTCAGAAACACCCAATCTTGTGGATAGATGGGGCTTTTGGATATATTGGATCATGGGGCTACAAAGCCTAGAAATTTTTCACAATGCAGCTATGCAGCTTAAAGCCTGAAGGCAGAAGGAAGGCGAGCAAGTAAATGGGCAACAGACAGAAAAGTAGAACTGAGGGCCAGATTCAATGTTAAACCATTCTGGAACTCAGCTTCACTAACTGGGAAAGCAGAGGGCCAGTGTGTGGCCTTGCTTGACCTTACAGAGAACCTGAAAGATAAAGAAGTGACTATTCGGGAAGCACCTATAGATTCTTAAGTGCTACAAAAAGTCAAATTCAAAGAACAGTGGGACCATCTATTTTTTTTTTTCTTTTACAGAGAGAGAGAGAGTCAGGGAGAGGGATAGACAGACAGGAACAGAGAGATGAGAAGCATCAATCATTAGTTTTTCGTTGCGCATTGCGACACCTTAATTGTTCATTGATTGCTTTCTCATACGTGCCTTGACCGTGGGCCTTCAGCAGACCGAGTAACCCCTTGCTGGAGCCAGCGACCTTGGGCTCAAGCTGGTGAGCTTTTGCTCAAACCAGATGAGCCCATGCTCAAGCTGGCGACCTCAGGGTCTCGAACCTGGGTCTTCCGCATCCCAGTCCAACGTTTTATCCACTGTGCCACCGCCCGGTCAGGCACCATCCATTTTTAGCAAAAAAATAAAATCATATAGATTCACAAACAGAATTTAAAATGGGGAAACTGACCAGTAGTTACTTATTCCCAGACCAAAAATATCAAAGAACTGTCATATCTTAGCTAATCTTTATGATTCCAGTCACTGAAAGTTTTGTTCATATGATATTGTAATTCAACCTCCAACTTCCTTTCTGGCAATCTGATCATTTTGTTAAAATTTTATTCTATTGCTCAGTGCCTAGTACATAGAAACGACAGACTGAAATAAAATATAGAAACACGTTTATTCACTGAATTTTGGATCAACCTCCCACCTACATAACAAGTCTTTATCCAAATGCTCTCATTTTCAAATTTATAGGTTAAATTCCTCTCTGATAAAATTTCCCCGGGTCAGAAAACAAAAAGAGGGCACTGGAGAAAAACAACTACAACCAAGTCCAAAGTCTGTAACCAAACTACTTCCACTTGAAATAAAAATATGCAAAGTAGGCAAAGTCTGTGCGATGTTTGCACCAAGCGGGAGGAAAGCCTCCCAGCGCTATGGCAGCCCTGCCTCCTATGTACCTCCCCTGAAAAATGTGTTCCGATTCACTTGTTCTTGTATGTTACCTTAGGAGATTTCAAAAAAGAATAAGTTTTGTTATCTTGTCTTTTCTGCAACCTCATCAAATGCTGATGTTTTGTATATACGATAGCAAATTAAATCCTAAGAGTAGCTTTTTCTGCCTAGAACAGTTGAGGCAAAGGCTGACACCTGCACACAGAGAGGCGGCCCAGGCAGCATCTACCAGGCACCGCTGTGGAGGGCAGCCAAGACAACAATATCAGGAATGGATTCGCTCGTTTTCATAAACAAGAGATGATAGAGGCAAAGAGCTACCCGGGCTCAACACCTGGTACATGGGGACACTATCAAGTCACAGCAGCACAGCTTACCTTTCATTCGTTTCTATATCAAAACAGAACCTCTTGTCAATAGATTCAGTCTTCCTTCTCACACAGTACTTCAGGGTTAAGTCCAAGGGCCCCTGACAGAAGAGAAGGATTAATAGTCAATTTGAAAAGAAATTAACAAAAGCTTCTTCAGCCTCCTGCAGTGTCCTTAGTGCCACTTGGAAGACACCTGTTGGGGCAGCAGGAGCACTGTGTAGCCTCACTGAGAACTTTGTCCCTTCAAACCATGGTTGCAACAAGATGGTAGCTGGCTTCTTCCTGCCCCCAAAATCAATGAATGGCTTAGATAAAGAGAAAATTATATTCATGGTAACCCGACTGTTCTCCAAGTGTAGGAGATTAACTAGGAAGCTTGTTACACATCAAGGAAGGGGAGGACAGGAGAAATGGGCTGCTCGAATCGCATTAAGTGCCTAGAATAAAATTTTCATTAGATGTCTAGGTCGGGAGATTGCAATGAGCCAGTGGCTTTCAGTAACCCTCCTTCTACTAAGGAGGCTGCTGGAGGAGGGGAGACCAACGTTTCTGTTCCCATCCTCCAGAGCCTGGAGAATGACAGGCCTTGCAACAGATAGGCAGCAGTAGGGAAAACAAGCCAATGTATGCATTAGTCAAGGTGGCATTTGGTATCTCATATGTGCAGAACAGTTTTGTCCACCTTAGTTTTGTGGGCACTTAAAAAGGCCATTGAAATCCACTTTGTCTACAGATTAAAATGTCCCAGGTCCCACATTGTTCAGTTTCCCTCTAGTATCTCAACAGAGACAATCTGTTATAGGTAAGAGAAGGAACAATTTTTGATCACCTACTAGGTGCTACATATAACATAGTATTTATAAACTGACTTTCTTCATAACAATCCTTGGAGGAAACTCAGAGGTAAAATGGCTTTCCCAAAGTCATCCAGGTTGGCAATACACTCGGAAGCTTAGTCTTGTCTACTTGAGTTTTTTTTTTTTTTTTTTCAGTTATGCCATTTACTAAGTATGGGACTCAAGGCAAATCATTTGCACTTTCTGAATCTTTTTTTGTTGTTGTTTTTTTACAGAGACAGAGAGAGAGTCAGAGAGAGGGATAGATAGGGACAGACAGACAGGAACAGAGAGATGAGAAGCATCAATCATTAGTTTTTCATTGTGCATTGCAACACCTTAATTGTTCATTGATTGCCTTCTCATACGTGCCTTGACCACGGGCCTTCAGCAGACCGAGTAACCTCTTGCTGGAGCCATCGACTTTGGCCTCAAGCTGGTGAGCTTTTTGCTCAAACCAGATGAGCCCTCGCTCAAGCTGGTGAGCTCGAGGTAAACCTGGGTCTTCTGCATCCCAGTCCGACGCTCTATCCACTGCACCACTACCCGGTCAGGCCACTTTGTGAATCTTAACTTCACAGAGTATTAAATGGGAATACTACCTACCTGACTGTCTCCAATTGAGAAACACAGTCATTGTGCCAGGTATATGCCTGTACCCTGTGCCACCTGAGAGGCCCACGCAGCCAAGCACCCAATACTTTCTTCCACTGGCATACTCACCCCCAAAAAGCCTATTCTTCTGCTGCTCCTGTGCTATAAAAATTCAACTCTACATTCACCCTTCAATTAGTCTTCCCTGCCCCAACACTTCAAATATCAAGCATTGTTAGTCACTCAAAATGAGTGATTTTCAACAGCGTCATGTACTTACCCTCTTTCGTTAAACTCTCAACTCCCTCACATTTGGTGGCACCGCAGCTCAGGGGCCCTGGCCTTACTCACCACTCCAGCTTCACCACCAGCCACCCTTCAGAGCAAAATAACTCCTATTTCACACATACATCATACTGTTTCCTGACTCCATAACTTTGCATGTACTGTTTCCTCCACCAGCGTTGACCATCCATACTGTTTGCCTGGCTATATTCTTACTTGTTCCACAAACTGCAGTTAGCTTCAATTTCTTCCCAAATCCCTTCCCAATCCCACACATCGCCCACCATGTGTTTTCCACATTATATAAAACTGCATGCTTTCATGTCTGATTTCTCCATTTGACTGAGAATGCCTCAAGCACATGGGCAAATCATCTTTATCTTTATAACTCTAGTACTTAGTAAAGAGCTAGTGCTCAATAAGTGTGTACAGACTATACTGCCACCTTGCCATTTCTCTGAGAAGGAAAACAAGCAGTTTACCTGGGATGAAGAAGCTACTAGGCCACAGAGCTAGGATTGAAAACCATATTTTGAGACTCATCAGGTAGTGTTCTCCACAGCTGTCTGACAGGGAAGGGACAAAAATCTGATGGACAGTGTTTGGGAAGGCAACCTGTAAAGTGAGTATCACAGCACAACAGAGTTGACAGAGGCAAGTACCATAGTCAGAAAGAGGGCTCATTCTACCACCTTAAAATCTGGCTTGCCAGCCTCACTGCTGCAGGGACAGGGGACGAGGCCCGGGACGGACAGCATTTACTTTGGCACCTGGCACGCAGCAAACGTTCAATACACAGTGGCATTTTACAACGTTGTTAGCATTGTCTCGTTAGTTAATATTCCTTGCCTTCCTAGAATACAAAGTTGTAATAGGAAATAGTCAGAGGTTGACAAGAAGTTATTTCCTACTCCAGTAGGAAATTCAAGTAATTACTTCCACCTCCCCTTGTTATAAGTGGAGAACCAAGTTTCTCTCTCGTTCCCCTAAGGCAGTGGTTCTCAAACTTTTTGAAGTCTGGGCGCATTTAAAATCCAACAAATAATTGTAGGTACACTATATACAAATTTCTGAAAAATATGTTATAATAAGTCAAATATTAAAGAAAAAAATACAAAGTTCAAGCGTGCTTTTATGGTAATTAAATGAAATAAATATGACAAAATTAAATTTATTCTGACATTAAAAAAACATTTTTATGTTACGTTTTTTGAGTTATGCTTTTCAGAATTCATAAAAAAGGGGTTAAGAAATAGAAAAACGACAAAAAAAGTTGTCTTTTTATATCTATAGATACATTCTTAGTAAGATTTAGTAAATTCGGCAGGTCCTGGTGCGAATGTGTTAAGTTTTTTCATTCTTGTGTTTATGAGAAACATGAGCCTGATGTGTCCTAGTGATTTCTTCAATGTTTGGGCATCTATTTGAAAGAAAAACTCTCATTTCCTTGTCAATACATTGAAGAATTCCTCTCTTTTTACTCTTAATTGTGTTGAGGGTAGAAAATCCAAGTTCACATAAATAGGATGTTGAAAATTGTAGTAAAATGTTCAAAGCTTTTTTAGATATTGCCACATATTCTTCTTTTATGGAAATCCAAAAGGCTTTAAGAGACAATTCCTTATGTTTAATCATCAATCTAAAACCCCCACCATACATATCATCTTTTTTTAAAATTAATTTTAATGGACTGACATTAAATTAATAAATCAGGGTACATATGTTCAGAGAAAACATCTCTAGGTTATTTTGACACTTGATTATGCTGCACTCCCATCACCCAAAGTCCAATTGTCTTCCGTCACCTTCTAACTGGTTTTCTTTGTGCCTCTCTCCTCCCCCCCCCCACCCTCGCCCTATCCTCCTCCCCACCCCGTATCCCCCACACTCTTGTCCACATACATATCATCTTAACTTGACACCACACAAAGGATGGAAGAAACTTGTCTCTAGTCTCTCCGGGGAACATGGGGGGTAGTGTAAACAATCCAGCACCACAGCTTAACAGCCTTTTGCAACCTAATCAGGCAAGTGAGGTGGGAGGTTGGGCAGACTGTTAGCTTACAGCCAATTCCCCACACCTCTGTCCCCCAAAAATCTAAACTCCAAAAACCCTGTTGGTTTTTTGGTGCCCAAAAGGCACATATTTCTCTGGAATACCATAGGGCGCACCTGGAAATCTTCTAGGGTGCACCAGTGAGCCCTGGCACACACTTTGAGAACCACTGTCCTAACGAATCCCACAGTAAAGCTGTGACACAACTTCAATTTTGCAAGTAGCCACTCAAAGAAAAGGGAAGGGGGGAAGAAAAGCAAAAAGGATCTTATCTGCTAGGCAAATGTAAAAGCAGTATTTGCCGCCTCTGTCTTGAGCTTTGCAGTTGGCACCTCTGATCAGGAAAGAAAGAAACAGCCTCAGAGAGCTGACTAAGAGAGGAAACTTCAAGTCCAGGACCTGGGAAGTGCTTGTAAAGAGAAAAGGAAGAGCCGGCAGGACCGTGTTGCTTCTCAGCACCCGCTGGGCAGGTAGCAGCTCAGTCTGGACAAACAGGAACAAATCCTGAGCTGCACTATGAGATGAACACATTGGAATCACATCAAGAAGTGTTTTGGCCCTGGCCGGTTGGCTCAGTGGTAGAGCGTCGGCCTGGCGTGCAGAAGTCCCCGGTTCGATTCCCGGCCAGGGCACACAGAAGCGCCCATCTGCTTCTCCACCCCTCCCTCTCTCCTTCCTCTCTGTCTCTCTCTTCCCCTCCCGCAGCCAAGGCTCCATTGGAGCAAAGATGGCCCGGGCGCTGGGGATGGCTCCTTGGCCTCTGCCCCAGGCGCTAGAGTGGCTCTGGTCGTGGCAGAGTGACGCCCCGGAGGGGCAGAGCATCGCCCCCTGATGGGCAGAGCGTCGCCCCTGGTGGGCGTGCCGGGTGGATCCCGGTTGGGCGCATGCGGGAGTCTGTCTGACTGTCTCTCCCTGTTTCCAGCTTCAGAAAAATACAAAAAAAAAAAAAAAAAGAAGAAGAAGTGTTTTGGTACTTGGCAGACTGGACACTAAGGAGAATTTTGGAGTCATTAATGAGTAACTGGCCCACATAGAAGCATGAATGAAAGTTCTGGAAAGTCCATTTGGTATGCTTCATTACAGTTGTGTCCCATCTTTAGTCCTCATTCAATGCAGAGTAACAAAGCAGGTACTTAAAGACAAAAATAACTAACTAAATAAGCAAAAGCAGTTTTCAGCAGCCTGGTGCTAAATCTCAGTCCTCTCTAATTTTCTATGAACAGCCTGACCTGTGGTGGCGCAGTTGATAACACGTTGATCTAAAACGCTGAGGAAACCACAGTTTGAAACCCTGGGCTTGACAGGTCAAAGCATATATGGGAGTTGATGCTTTCTGCTCCTCCACCCTTCTCTATCTCTCTCTCTCTTTCCTCTCTAAAATGAATAAATAAAATTCTTAAAAAAATTATCTAAAGAAAATTTTTTTCTATGAACAAGCCACACAACAGAGATCTTCTATGGAAAGCATCATAATAGAGAAAAATGGGCCCAATATCCTTCCTACCTAAACTTAGGTCACCAAGCACCACCACATTCAATGCTAACAAGTGACATTGTTTCACATTGTCAATTTGTAAGGAATTAAATTCTTAAAGGTCACGACCAAGACACTGTCTGAGAGACAGTTAAAAGGACTATGTTATAATATTAATAATCTATCAGCTTTTATCTTAAGAAATCCTCAAGCGAGTGTGTGTGTGTGTGTGTGTGTGTGTGTGTGTGTGTGTGTGTGTGTTTTCCCAAAACTCACACAAAGATAAGCAAAAGTGAGATTACAGAATAAAATTTTTGGCTGCACGGTCTAACATAACAAATTACGCAACACATACCAACATGTCAGGAACATCCTGGTGAGTAAACTATGCACTCAGTGTGTTAAACTCATCTTGCCCTTTGAGGCACAGGGGAAGGTGTGGAGGGCAGGAGAGACTTTAATGGCTTAAACATATTTAAGTATCAAACAGACTGAGATACAAGTTACTCTGACTTTAGTCAACAGGTTAACTGTTTTAAAAAAGAATTTGGGTAAATGATCTATTATTTTAAACTCTTGCTATTCAAAACAACCTTCTAATAGAGCCTTCTTAATAGCAATTCATACACTCTACCTACAATTCATCCATAGTTTTGCAAGTTTTCTTTGTACAATGTGACAGGCAGTCATAATAATTTAGTAAATGGTAGGAAAGCACACAGGTACTCTCACAAGGCCTGGCATAATTAACAGAGACCTTTCACTCAAGTGATCTTTCACCCAAGGCAAACCTAGGCCAAGGACAATATGTGAAGTCATGGTTTCACGTGACAGTGATGGATTTGGTTCTCTGACACTAAGTTAACATATACTCTTTTCTAAGATGCAGTTGCAGATGCATTGCAAAAAGTGTGGCACAAAGAACTGACCTGCTTAGCACCTGGCTTCTGCTCCATTGGCGTCAAGGTGAGTGTTTTGGTCTCTTTCTCATACTGGCAGTAATATTTCACCCAGGAGATACCCAAAGCCCCTAGAAAGATAGGCAAAAGTGAGCTGACAAGGTAATGTTTTGGCTGCACAGTCAGTCCACCCCTAAGATGGAGATGGGCACAGCTTGTCCTCAGGGTCACACTGCAGATCCAGCCCTCTCCTCCCCTGAGCACCAGTCCTGCGCCATCACCTTCCCATTGCACATATGGATATCTGAATCCTCGGGCACTATTTTCCACATGTGCTCTGGCTTGTTCCAAACCACTCACCTTTCCATGTTCCCTATGAATGCTACCACTACATATCCTACCATACAAGCTACAAACCTGTACCTTCCACTCCAACTTCCCTGTAATGTGCTGCATTTGATTGGTGGTTGGGTTCTGCCCATTCTATCCCCTGACTTTCTCTTTCAGCTGTCTCCTCCATTCCTCCTCTTTGGGAAGTGAATTCGTTTTGTATCCTATTTCTGACTTCTCTTTTTTATGTTTTATGAAATATTTCAGGCAAAACAAAAATTCACTATTTCTCCAATTCATTATTTCAGTGGCCTACCCTCCGGTTTCCCCGATCTCTGATCACTGCTCTCTAGTCCATTCTCCACTCCTTTGCTAGAGAAATATTTTCAACTATACATCTCTACGTCATTCCTCTCATCATGAACCACCCACGGTTTTCCCACTATATCCAAACTTGCTTACATTAACCCAGAAGGCCCTTCATAATATGATAATATTTATCTTTTCAACTTTGTTTTATGCAACCCTTAACCTCCATGTTCTTGTCTCATTGAATTACTTTCAGTTACCAAATAACTAGGTGGCCATATAATTTACCATTAATATTCTAGACATACTTAAGAGTGAATGGGAGCCTAACCAGGAGGTGGCACAGTGGATAAGGCATTGGGCTGGGATGCTTAGGACCCAGGATGGAAACCCCAAAGTCGTCGGCTTGAGCGTGGGCTCAGAGATATGACCATATGATTGCTGGCTTGAGCCCGAGGTTGCTAGCTTGAGCAAGGGGTCACTGGCTTGGTCTATACTTCTCATCTCTCTCCCTTCCTGTCTGTCTGTCCTCTCTCCCACAAAGAAAAAAAATAGAATGAATGAATGGGGCATCAGGACAACGGGTATATTCTTGGCAAAGCGAGCCCCTATAGATAAGCTACATCTTAATACAGCTCTGGGACTTTTTTTTTTTACAGAGACAGAGAGTCAGAGAGAAGGACAGATAGGAACAGACACACAGGAACACAGAGAGATGAGAAGCATCAATCATCAGTGGTTTTTTTTTTCGTTGCGAAACCTTAGTTGTTCATTGACTGCTTTCTCATGCGTGCCTTGACAATGGGCCTTCAGCAGACTGAGTAACCCCTTGCTTGAGCCAGCGACCTTGGGTCCAAGCTGGTGAGCTTTGCTCAAACCAGATGAGCCCACACTCAAGCTGGCGACCTTGGGGTCTCGAACCTGGGTCCTCCGCATCCCAGACCAACGCTCTATCCACTGCACCACTGCCTGGTCAGGCTGGGACTTTTCTTGTGCAGTGGTATACACCTAGAATTTTCTTTCCCTTAATCTTTTCTTGTGTGTGAAAGAGACAGAGAGTGACAGAGAGAAGAATGGATAGGGACAGACAGGCAGGAAGAAAGAGAGATGAGAAGCATCAACTTGCTATTGCAGCACTTTAGTTATTCATGGATTGCTTTCTCATATGTGCCTTGATCAGAGGGCTCTAGCAGAGCGAGTGACCCCTTGCTCAAGCCAGCGACCTTGGGCTCAAGCCAACAATCATGGGGTCATGCCTATTATCCCATGATCAAGCTAGCAACCCCACAGTCAAGCTGAATGAGCCCGTGCTCAAGCTGGTGACCTCAGGGTTTTGAATCTGGGTCCTCCGCATCCCAGTCCGATGCTCTGTCCACTGCACCATCACCTGGTCAGGCTTTTTCCATTCATCTGTACCTGTTAATATCTCACTCATAATTCAAGTTCCAGTTTGAACAGCACTTCCTCAGTGAAGCCCCTATACATATGCTCCTTGCAGATATGATCCACACATTACATTACAATTGTTGATATACTTGTCTGTCTTCCTCATTAGACTGTGTACTTCCTGAGCTCAAAAGCAAAACTTGATTCAATTTTTTTGGTATGCCTAATGTACTGAATATTGTCTGGGAAAAAGGATGCTCAGTAAGCATACAATCGACTAAGTGGCAATGCCACATCCACAGAAAACTGGGGCACAGAAGGGTCCCATAGCTACTTAGTACTAGAGCCAAGATTACAAACCCATTACTCTGAATCTCTTTTATAATATGACAGTGGTTCTCAACCAGGGGCAACTCTGCCTCCTAGGGGATACTTGGCAACATCTAAAGACATTTCAGGTTACCACACCTGGTGAGTTCTATTCAAATGAATTGGGAAGAGATGCTGCTAAACATCCTATAACACACAGGGTGGCCTCCTCAAAACAAAGTCCCCAATGTCAATAATGCAGAGCTGAAGAGATGACCTGATGAAAAGAACACGTGTTTGAAAACCATCAAAAGTTAACTGCTATAAGGGAGGAAATGCAAGGCAATACCACTGCTACAATATCCTGTTTTGCAGATTGGTTTTTTGCCACTGGTAACCTCTGAGGAGCCTCTCTGCCTACTCCTCAAGTAGAATAATGCTGGCCAGGGAATAAATCACAGGGTTTGTGGACATTGGCTCACAATTCATAAGGAAAATCAAACAGTACATATATATTTGCATAACGTAACTTAGGAGGCAGGAAAGCTTGAATCATCTACAATATTTGGTGACTGGTAAGTTAACCCGTTGCCCCTGGTTATCAGTAAACAACTTTCTTGCCCACTGAAATAACAATGGTTACTCAGTGCTTTATGACCAATTGTGCAATCCTACGGCACTGGAAGATAGAGAGTACAGTGGTGGGAGTGTAGGTTTTGACATTTCAAGACCTGAGTTTACTCTTAGGCCTGTTACTTGATAGTTGGGTGCCATTCAACTAGTGATATCTCCAATCCTCAGGGCCCTCATGTGTAAAATGGGTATGATACGGTGGTATAAAAGATTAAATGAGATAGTGTATTTATAGCACTCAGCAGTCTATGGCCATACCACCCTGAAAGCGCCCGATCTCGTCTAGTCTATAGCACTCAGCACCATGCCTAGCACATAGTAGGTATAATAAATATTCTTTTTCTGCCTCCACCTCCTACATCCACTTATTGCTCCATCAGAGTCATTAAAGGGACTAGATGATTAACAATCCTCATTTTGAAGCTCAAAGAAAACCTGAGGGCTTATCATCCCAGAGCCTTTATAAGATAAATCCTTAAGCTCCCTCTCCGATTTCACCTTACTTTTTACTCTCACTATTCCCAGGCTGCTCTTCAAAGAGATGTAGCTCTCAGGAGCCTGTGATCATTATTGGTGCCCACAGTCAGGAAAGATCAAGAGACAGTAGGTGGCAGCTTACTAAAACCCAACTGGCATCCTTGCATTCCCACTCACATTTCTCTTGGGTATAGAGATAGCCTTCGATGGTTGGCTGTCCTGGAAGTTTGCATGTCTGGGGAGCCTCCTTCATCCTTTTCTTAAGTTCTTCCATTTCTTCTCGGGTGCTGGAGAAATGATTTCTTGTCTGCCAAGACATTATCATCATAATCATTACCATCATCACCACCATCATGAATTAGCAGTTTCTTGTCAGAGATTTAGAGTTCTATTGGCTTTACAACACAGCAAAGAAAGAAAAAAGTGTTAGGCCCTGGCCGGTTGGCTCAGTGGTGGAGCGTTGGCTTGGCGTGCAGGAGTCCTGGGTTTGATTTCCGGCCAGGGCACATAGGAGAAGTGCCCATCTGCTTCTCTACCCTTCCCCCTCTCCTTCCTCTCTGTCTCTCTCTTCCCCTCCTGCAGCCGAGGCTCCACTGGAGCAAAATTGGCCCCGGTGCTGGGATGGCTCCATGGCCTCTGCCTCAGGCGCTAGAATGGCTCTGGTCACAAACAGAGCGACGCCCAGGATGGGCAGAGCATCGCCCCCTGGTGGGCATGCCGGGTGGATCCTGGTCGGGCACATGCAGGAGTCTGACTGCCTCCCCATTTCCAACTTCAGAAAAATATTTTTAAAAAAGTGTTAAATGCCATAGAAAACAGTTTTACAGAGTGTATCAGTAGTAAAGACTGAAAGGAAAAAAACATAAATGGCAATGTACCCAGAAACACACATTTGAGAGACTTTTTTCTAATAGGAATCACGTAGGACTCCAATAAGTAAGGGCACGTAGAATTCTGAGCAAGAGTCTGACCCATTTCACCAAAAGAGAGACTGTAAAGAAGGTTCCCAAAGATAATATTGCCATGGCAACTCCAAAGTCTGCCTCAAGTAAAGCTACTGCCCACCTGTCTCTGAATTAAATTCTGGCCATTAGGATAAAATGTCTGAGGGGGCTCTCTTTGAAGATCAGTGAGCAGAAGACTTCTCTTTTCATAATCACGAATACCAAAAGCTAATGGTAAGAAGTAATATTTTAAAAATACACAACCAAATCACAATTCCAAAACAGAGTTGAAATGTGGGTATCACCTGACCAGGCACTGGCACAGTGGATACAGTGTCGACCTGGGATCCTGAGGACCCAGGTTCGAAACCTGAGGTTGCTGGCTTGAGCATCGGCTCACCAGCTTGAGTACAACATCACTGGCTTGAGAGTGGGATCATAGACATGACCCCATGGTTGCTGGCTTGAGCTCAAAGGTCTCTGGCTTGAGCAAAGGGTCACTCGCTCTGCTGGAGCCCCCAGGTCAAGGCACATAAGAAAAAGCAATCAATGAACAACTAAGATGCTGCAATGAAGAATTGATGCTTCTCCTCTCTCTCCCTTCCTGTCTATCCCCGCCTCTGTCTCTCTCTCTCTCTCACTAAAAAGGAAGAGAAGAAAAGGGAAAGGAAGGGAAGGGAAGGGAAGGGAAGGGAAGGGAAGGGAAGGGAAGGGAAGGGAAGGGAAGGGAAGGGAGGGAAAGGAAGGGGAGGGGAGGGGAGGGGAGGGGAGGGGAGGGGAGGGGAGGGAAGGGGAGGGGAGGGGAGGGGAGGGGAGGGGAGGGGAGGGGAGGGGAGGGAGGGAGGGAGGGAGGGAGGGAGGGAGGGAGGGAGGAAGGAAGGAAGGAAGGAAGGAAGGAAGGAAGGAAGGAAGGAAGGAAGGAAGAAAAGTGGGTATGAAAATCATCAGAGATCCTGAGTATTTAGTGTCAAGATTGTCACATGATCACAGTGACAAAAGTGATCTGGAATGCCCTACCAAGCTGGGCCCATTCTTCTCATTATTTTCTAAATGAGTTCACATCTATATTCATGTAAAGGATTGCTAAACTCATACTTGTCAAACTATATTTGAAGGAAGATTCCAGTTATGAACCTGGTAATAGGAACACTTTGTAACTCAGCAGAAGATAAAGGCTCCCCCACTCAGGTGAAGGACGGTCTCCAGAAAGGAGAGTTCCCCAAAAGAAAAATAACAACACAAGTGAATTTTTTTTCCATGGACTCTTACCAACCATTTTCATCTAAAAATCCATCTATAAAATTCATGTAATGTAACAACTAGCTCAAAGTCACTACCTCAGTGATGCCTTCTTTGAATGTTCTAGGCAGTCAACTGTTCAACTCTGTGCTTCTTTAAAATTTTTGGTGTAGCATTTGTTAATAAATTTTATTACAGCATTTATCATAAGGGATTATGATTTATCTGTGATTATGACCTTCTCCTCTAACAGACTGTATATTTCTTGAAGACAGAAAATCTAACATGCCTCAATGTAGTGTGAGGCTTGTCATAATGCCTGGTATGGAGATGTTCATTATATCCATAAGTATTCACTAAATGTGAGTTAAATTAATGAGTAAGAATAAAAAAAAAATATGTGACAAGAATGGGAAAGCTGTGCCTAAGCCCATCTATAAGGACCAATATGGGAGAGAAGGTGGAGAAAATCTTTAAAAATAATTTGGAAGAGAGAGGGAAAAGGCAGTCACAATAATAAGACCTACAGAGTAACTTGAGTGCCAAGTAGGGCAGTAGCGGAGAACCTGAGCTGAAACAAGCCCATAGCTGGGTCTGATCTGGGAGAGAGGCAACAAATTAGCAACACAATAACTACTGGATAGACAGAGGTGTTAGAGGATGGAAGGGTGGGTTTGAACAATAGTCATCCCCAAAGGCAGGGAAGAGCTAATAATAGAAGAGCATGAAGAGTCCAGCACACTAAAATATTTGTGATCCACACTAGTATGTCTTGACTAATTGGCCAGGGTGCAAAACCTTAGAATTCCAATGTCAAGGTCATTAGGGCTTAAATCCAATTATAACGCAGAGACAGGTGAGAAAACCCACATGCAAACTTACATTCTGCAAACTGAGCTGGAGCTTTTGTTTGTATGGGAGGAAATCCTGTGTGAGCTCCACAGTCAGGTTGTTGGAAATGAAGAGGCTATGTAGAAAGGCCAACACCTAGGGAAAATGTGAAATAATAACTTTATCATCAGCATCTTCTCATTGATCAAATAAAGAAAACTCCACAGTGAGTTTTCAAAAAAAGAAAACAGAAAAGAAACTCCACAGTGTGTTTCTCTAGTATACTGTAGTGTTAAAAGCAGTCATGCAAATACAAACATATCTACACAAAGCTATTCTCTTACTAGGTTAAACATTTACACTGAACTCAGCTTCAGAAAATAAGAACTACTAATAGATTGATTCATGTGTATCTTTTTCAGATAGCATATAAAACCATTCATAATATGGACAGTATGGGGATAGACTGTCTTTGCTCTCTTTTCTCTCTAAATCCTCAGGACTAGCACAGAGTAAGTACTAAATAAATATTTGTTGACTAATATTCATTTTTCCATTCATTCATCCCATAACCATTTATTGTCCTTCTATTATATGTCAGGCACTGTGCTTGACACTGGTTGCCTATAATGTGCAAGACAGACTCAGTTTCTGTCTTTATGAATACTACACTGTCATGGAGTAGACAGAAGGGAAGGAAAAATATACATAAATAAAATAATTATAAGTTGTGATAAGCACTAAAACAAAGAACAGAAATGGGCAGCTACTTTAGGTCAAGTAGTCAAGGAGGTCCTCTGAAAGTGTCATTTAAACTAAGGCTCTGTCCCTTTATGAAGATCACCATAATGCTAAAGAATCCAAGAAGCCTGAACCCAATTTCAAGTTAGAAGTGTTTTGAGGTAGTTCCAGAAGAAGACATACAAATGACCAATACCATATTTTTAATGTCCAAAATATTCAACCCCATTAAAATTCAAATATATATTAATGAAAACAAAATATAGCTTTTTATCATTTAAATAGATTTCTAAAATAATGCTCAATGTTGGCAATAGTGAAGTATATTGCTCTAATTTTAAGAAACTAACAGGTGAGCACACATAAATATGCACAAACACCATACATATATAAAAATACAACCTATATGTATATATATACATAAATACATATAAAAACTATGTATATACACACATGTGTACATAAATCACTACATACTATACACATAGCTATGTGTGTGTATATACATGTGTATATGTACCACACACACAGTAGTATACACAATTTTACTGTTTTTTCCCCAAGCTTTCTCATCTCAGGAAATGCTAACACCACCTAATCATGTCATCAAACCAGAATGTAAAAAATCATGCCTAC
The DNA here is from genome assembly GCF_036850995.1 of Saccopteryx leptura. Lineage (NCBI taxonomy): Eukaryota > Metazoa > Chordata > Mammalia > Chiroptera > Emballonuridae > Saccopteryx > Saccopteryx leptura. Next base: position 68,426,004 of record NC_089516.1, on the reverse strand, counting down.
TCCCTTCCCAGTTGGCTCAGCAATGGAGCATCGGCCCAGCATGTGGAGGTTCTGGGTTCAATACCCAGTCAGGTCACAGAGGAGAAGTGCTCAACTGCTTCTCCAACCTTCCCTCTCTCCTTCCTCTCTATCTCTTTCTTCCCCTCCCACAGCTAAGGCTCTACGGGAGCAAAGTGGGCCTGGGGGCTAAGGATGGCTTCATGGCCTCACCTCAGACTCTAGAATGGCTCCAGCCACAAAGGAACAATTGCCCAGATGGGCAGAACATTGCTCCCTGGTGGGTATGCCGGGTGGATCCTGGTTGGGTGGGTGGATGTGGGAGTCTGACTGCCTTACCATTTCTCACTTCAGAAAAATACCAAAAAAAATCACACCTGATTTCTCCTTCACTCATGTCTCTGTCCAACCACTAGTAATTCCTGCCAGTTTTGCTTCCAAATATCTCTAATACAGCCCTTGTTTTCCATTTCCATCACCATTACCCTAGCACAAACCAACCTCTTCTCTTGCCTAGACTTTTGCAGTAGCCTTTTAACTGGTTTCCACACTACCACTGTTGGCTTCTTCCAAGCCATTCTCCCTACAACCAATTCAGCTCATGTCATATTCTGCTTAATGCTTCTCAGAGGTTCCCACTGCCCTGAGACCACAATCAAACACCCTGACCACAACTAGAGCTTCTATAACTTTCTCTAAGACAGGATCTGCTGCAATTCCCTTGTATCTCACCAACATCTAAAGCCTAATCTTCCCCTCATGATTATACCATTCTTTCCTGAGTTAAAGACCATGCTTGGGGAGACCTGAAGATGGCAGTGGAGTAGGCAGATGCACAGACTTCCAGCTCACACCACAAAACAGGATTACAAATTAATTTACGAACAATCAGCGTGAAAAACCAACTACGGACTACCAGAACAGCTCTCAAAAACCAAGGAACAGCCCTGGCCAGTTGGCTCAGCAGTAGAGCATCGGCCTAGCGTGCGGAGGACCCAGGTTCGATTCCCGGCCAGGGCACACAGAAGAAGCGCCCATTTGCTTCTCCACCCCTCCGCCACGCCTTCCTCTCTGTCTCTCTCTTCCCCTCCCGCAGCCAAGGCTCCATTGGAGCAAAGATGGCCCGGGCGCTGGGGATGGCTCTGTGGCCTCTGCCTCAGGCGCTAGAGTGGCTCTGGTCGCAACATGGTGACGCCCAGGATGGGCAGAGCATCGCCCCCTGGTGGGCAGAGCGTCGCCCCTGGTGGGCGTGCCGGGTGGATCCCGGTCGGGCACATGCGGGAGTCTGTCTGACTGTCTCTCCCTATTTCCAGCTTCAGAAAAATGCAAAAAAAAAAAAAAAAAAAAAAAAAAAAACCAAGGAGCAAAGGAGAAGCCACAACAAGCCTGGTAGGGAGCGTGGAAGAGCGACATCTCTCCAGCTCCAATCAGCACAAGACACAGGTGAGCCTGACCAAGCGGTAGTGCAGTGGATAGAGTATCGGACTGGGATGTGGAAGACCCAGGTTCGAGACACCAAAGTCAACAGCTTGAGAGCAGGCTCATCTGGTTTGAGCAAAGCTCACCAGCTTGGACCCAAGTTTGCTGGCTCGAGCAAGGGGTTACTTGGTCTGCTGAAGGTCCACAGTCAAGGCACATATGAGAAAGCAATCAATGAACAACTAAAGTGCTCCAACGAAAAACTGATGATTGATGCTTCTCATCTCTCCAATCCTGTCTGTCTGTCCCTATCTATCCCTCTCTCTGACTCTCATTCTGTCTCTGTGAAAAAAATTTAAATTTAAATTTAAAAAAAAGACACAGCTGAAAACAAGAAGTGGGGAGGAGGGGCAGTAACTCAGGTCTCCATGGAGATCTGAGATACACCTCCCTCTACTGAAGCTGAAAAAACACCCCACCCCTGGGAGAGTTACTGGCAGAACAAGCCTTCAGAGTCTCAGGTAACACCCATATTCCTGGATAGTTTCAAATAAGCCCCCTGCTGAGATCAGCAAACAAAACTACCACATGTTAAGAAAACAAACAAATCAAGACTTCAAAGTCGCCCTACTAGAAAAGCCAAATCTGACAGTGGATTACAAATAATAGCTGATACCAACCCAAGAAGACCTAGAAATAACACAACTGAAAATTGAAGGCAGGTAACACAAAGCCTAGACTCAACCAGCTCTACAAACAACACACCCAAACACACAGACATAATGAGAAGACCAGAGAAGTGCAATCCAAATGAAACCACAAGAGAAACCTCCAGGAAATGAACTGAGTGATATGGAAATAACCAAACTTCTGGATGCAGAGTTTAAAATAATGATTCTTAGGATGCTTAGGGATCTTAGAACAACAACGGATGGTCATTATGAACACCTAAATAAAGAAATAGCAAGTATAAAAAAGGACATTGAAATATTAAAAAAGAATCAGTCAGAGATGACAAATACAATATCAGAAATGAATACCACAATGGAAGGAATTAAAAACAGGATGGATAAAGCTGAGGATCAAATCAGCGAGTTGGAGGACAAGTTGAACCAAGGCATGGAAGCAGAGCAGAAAAAAGAAAAGAGACTGAAAAAGTCTGAGGAAACTCTGAGAAAGCTCTGTGACAACATGAAGAGAAATAACATCCGCATCATAGGGGTTACTGGAGAAGAGAAAGAACAAGGGATAGAGACTTTGTTCAATCATATCATAGCTGAAAACTTCCCTAAATTAATGCAAGAGAAACTCTCACAAGTTCAAGCAGCACAGAGAACTCCATTAAAGAGAAACCCCAAAAAATCAACACCAAGAAACATCATAACTAAAATACCAAAGCTAAGTGATAAAGAGAAAATATTAAAAGCCGCTAGAGAAAAAAAGGCTATCACCTAAAAAGGAGCCCCCATAAGGATGACATCCGACTTCTCAACAGAAACACTTGAGGCCAGAAGGGAATGGCAAGAAATATTCAAAGTAATGCAGAACAAGAATCTACAACTAAGACTATTTTATCCAGCAAGGCTATCATTTAAAATTGAAGGAGAAATAAAAAGCTTCTCAGACCAAAAAAAAAAAAAAAAAAAAAAACAAAAACAAAAAAAAAACCTCAAGGAATCCATTACAACCAAACCAATGCTGCAAAAAAATGTTAAGGGGCCTGTTGTAAACAGATCAAAGTGGGAAAAGAATATAGCAAAAGAGGAATACAGCTTTAAAGAATAAAATGGCAATAAACAACTGCATATCAATAATAACCTTAAATGTAAATGGATTAAATGATCTGATTAAAAGACATAAGATAGGATGCTAAAATCCTCAACAAAACATTAGCAAGCCGGATCCAGCAATATATGAAAAAAATCATACACCATGATCAAGTGGGATTTATTCTGGGGAGGCAAGGCTGGTACAATATTTGCAAATCAATCAATGTGATTGATCACATAAACAAAAGGAAAGAGAAAAATCACATGATAATTTCAATAGATGCAGAAAAAGCATTTGATAAAATCGAGCACCCATTCCTGATCAAAACTCTCAGCAAAATGGGAATACTGGGAACATACCTCAACATGATAAAGGCCATCTATGATAAACCCACAGCCAACATACTCAATGGGCAAAAATTAAAAGCAATCCTCTTAAGATCAGGAACAAGGAGGGAGGGGTGCCCCCTTTCACCACTCTTATTCAACATAGTTCTGGAAGTCCTAGCCACAGCAATCAGACAAGAAGAAGAAATAAAAGGCATTCAAATTGGAAAAGAAGTAAAACTATCATTATTTGCTGATGATATATTGTACATAGAAAACCCTAAAGTCTCAGTCAAAAAACTACTGGACCTGAAAAATGAATTCAGCAAGGTGACAGGATATAAAATTAACATTCAGAAATCAGAGGCAATTTTATATATCAACAATGAACTGTCTGGAAGAGAAATTAAGGAAACAATCCCCTTCACTATTGCAACCAAAAAAATAAAGTACCTAGGAGTAAATTTAACCAAGGAGATTAAAGACTTGTATTCAAAAAACTATAAAACATTAATAAAGGAAATCAAGGAAGATATAAAAAAGTGGAAGCATATACTGTGTTCATGGTTAGGTAGAATAAACATCATTAATACAGTGTGTCTGTAAAGTCATGGTACACTTTTGACCGGTCACAGGAAAGCAACAAAAGATGATGGAAATATAAAATCTGCACCAAACAAAAGGAAAACCCTCCCAGTTTCTGTAGGATGATGTTGCAGCATGTGAGCATGTGCAGATGATGATGTAACACTGTGTATACAGCAGAGCAGCCCACAGACATGCCATTCAATATGTGGACGGTACAGAGCAAAGTTCAGTGTGTAGTGTGGCTTGCTAAATTCAAATCCATGACCAAAGTGCAATGTGAATGTCAGTGCATTTATAAAGAAGTGCCACCACATAGGAATAACATTACTCGGTGAAATAAGCAGTTGAAAGAAACCAGCAGTTTGGTGGAGAAACCTCGTTCTGGTAGGCCATCAGTCAGTGACAAATCTGTAGACGCTATACGGGATAGCTACCTAAGGAGTGCTAAAAAAAATTGTGCATGATCCCACATTGAACTGCACTGAATAGGTATGAAACTGGGAGAGTTTTCCGTTTATTTGGTGCAGATTTCACATTTCTATCAACTTTTGTTGCTTTCCCTTGACTGGTCCAAAGTGCACCATGACTTTACGGACACACTGTAGGTCTATATTACCCAAAGCAATTTATAAATTCAGTGCAATACCAATTAAAATACCAATGACATACTTCAAAGATATAGAACACATATTTCAAAGATTTATATGGAACCAAAAAAGAACATGAATAGCCTCAGCAATCTTGAAAAGAAAGAATAAAGCGGGAGGTATCACTTCCCAATATCAAGTTATACTACAAGGCCATTGTACTCAAAACAGCCTGGTACTGGCATAAGAACAGGCATATAGATCAATGGAACAGAACAGAGAACCCAGAAATAAACCCACACCTTTATAGACAACTGATATTTGACAAAGGAGGTAAGAGCATACAATGCAGTAAAGACAGCCTCTTCAACAAATGGTGTTGGGAAAATTGGACAGCTACTTGCAAAAAAATGAAACTAGATTACCGGCTTACATCATTCACAAAAATAAACTCAAAATGGATAAAAGACATAAATGTAAGCCGTGAAATCATAAGCATCTTAGAAGAAAACTTAGGCAGTAAGCTCTCCGACATCTCTCGCAACAATATATTTGCTGATTTATCTCCACGGGCAAGTGAAATAAAAGACAGGATAAACAAATGGGATTATATCAAATTAAAAAGCTTTTGCACAGCTAAAGACAACAAGAACAGAATAAAAAGACTAACTACACAATGGGAGAACATATTCGACAATACGTCTGATAAGGGGTTAATAACCAAAATTTATAAAGAACTTGTAAAACTCAACACCAGGAAGACAAACAATCCAATCAAAAAATGGGCAAAAAAAAAATATGAATAGACACTTCTCCAAAGAGGACATACAGATGGCCAATAGGCATATGAAAAAATGCTCAACATCACTAATCAATAGAGAAATGCATTAAAACCACAATGAGATATCACCTCACACCAGTCAGAATAGCGCTCATCAACAAAACAATACAGAATAAGTGCTGGCGAGGATGTGGAGAAAAGGGAACCCTCCTGCACTGCTAGTGGGAATGCAGACTGGTGCAGCCTCTGTGAAAAACAGTATGGAGATTCCTCAGAAAATTAAAAATCAAACTGCCTTTTGACCCACCTATTCCACTTTTAGGAATATACCCTTGGCCCTGGCTGGTTGGCTCAGTGGTAGTCGGCCTGGCGTGCAGAAGTCCCGGGTTCGATTCCCGGCCAGGGCACACAGGAGAAGCACCCATCTGCTTCTCCACCCCTCCCCCTCTCCTTCCTCTCTGTCTCTCTCTTCCCCTCCCGCAGCCCAGGCTCCACTGGAGCAAAGATGGCCCGGGCGCTGGGGATGGCTCCTCGGCCTGTGCCCCAGGCGCTAGAGTGGCTCTGGTCACAACAGAGCGACGCCCCGGAGGGGCAGAGCATCGCCCCCTGGTGGGCAGAGCGTCGCCCCCTGGTGGGCGTGCCGGGTGGATCCCGGTCGGGCACATGCGGGAGTCTGTCTGACTGTCTCTCCCCGTTTCCGGCTTCAGAAAAATACAGAAAAAAAAAAAGAGAGAGAATATACCCTAAGAACACCATAGCACTGTTCCGAAAGGAGAAATGCACCCCCATGTTTATGGCAGCATTGTTCACAATAGCGAAGATCTGGAAACAGCCCAGTGTCCGTCAGTGGATGAGTGGATTAAAAAGCTTTGGTACATATATACTATGGAATACTACTCAGCCATAAGAAATGATGACATCGAATCATTTACAATAACATGGATGGACCTTGATAACATTATACTGTGTGAAATAAGTAAATCAGAAAAAACTAAGAACTATATTATTCCATACATAGATGAGACATAAAAATGAGACTCAGAAACATGGACAAGAATGTGATGTTAACGGGGAGGTGGGGAGGAGAAAGGAGAGGGAGGGGGTTGGGGGAGGGAGGAGGCACAAAGAAAACCAGATAGAAGGTGACGGAAGACAATTTGACTTTGGGAGAGGGGTATGCAACATAAATCAAATGTCAAAATAATCTGGAGAGGTTTTCTCTGTACATATGTACCCTGATTTATCATTGTCACCCCATTAAAATTAATTTAAAAAAAGAATCCGGCACCTTCAGGAGCAGTGAGAAATAAATACTATGGAATTGTGAAAGAATTCTATTTATAGGCCAAAGTAGCAGAGAAAAGTGAGGGAAGCTAGCCTAAATGACAGGAGAAGGCAATAATCAATACCCTAACATAAAATAATAATGCAGCTAGCACCATTGCAATCCCCCCAGGAGCTGTAGATTGCATCCTTAGCATCCTGTTGTAAGGACGCCCACAGAATGCAGCAGGCACTGACCCAGACAAAGCCTCTTCCATGCTGAATATTCTGCCATGTTGCAAGTGCATTTATTTTATTTGAAAGAAAAATGGTCCTGTTGCCAAGCCATCAGATGGTAAAAAGAGATATATTTGATGGATAATAAAAAAGGGTCTACAACAGCCTTCTTATAACACATTTCTAATGTAAATGCGTCCGGTACGCGGACTACGTTCCTCTGGTGTATAGATACCTGCAGAGAAAGGCACGTAGGGACTGGAAGGACCGTGTGGGGTGTGTGGGGACTATAGCCACCGAGAGGGAGCCAGTTATTGTTAACAATAACAAATAACCTCAGAAAACCCACTTAGCAAACATCACTCACTTTTCCGCAACCTGTTCTTGTGATACAGATTGACAGCCCTTTTAATATGAAATAAATCAGGCAGGAGAAGGAGTGTTGGAAGAACACACGGATTGAAGGCTGAGTGATAAGACGCGTCCGCAACGCGCTCTGTTTGCATTTGCCTGGGTAGCAGCTAACTTAAAAGCGTGTCAGGGCCCTGGCCGGTTGGCTCAGCGGTAGAGCGTCAGCCTGGCGTGCGGGAGTCCCGGGTTCGATTCCCGGCCAGGGCACACAGGAAAAGTGTTCGTCTGCTTCTCCACCCCTCCCCCTCTCCTTCCTCTCTCTCTCTGTCTTCCCCTTCCACAGCCAAGGCTCCATTGGAGCAAAGTTTGCCTGGGCGCTGAGGATGGCTCTGTGGCCTCTACCTCAGGCACTAGAATTGCTCTGATTGTGGCAGAGCGACGCCCCAGATGGGCAGAGCATCGCCCCCTGGTGGGCATGCCGGGTGGGCGTATGCAGGAGTCTGTCTGACTGCCTCCCCGTTTCCAACCTCAGAAAAATACAAAAAAAAAAAAAAAAGTGTGTCAGGCACTTTGAAAGGCTGCGAGGATGTGCTTTGAACCTGGAGGACGAGCTGCGTGTAACGTGAGGACTGGAGCTACTCCTTTAGAAAATAAAATATGTTAAAAGAAAAAAAAGACCATGCTTGTTCATCTGTCTGTGCCCAGGATCTCCTTTCTCCACGATTCGCACTGCCTCATATTCACGTTCTTTAGACCTTAAATGACACTTTCAGATGGATCTCCTTGACTACTTGACCTAAAGTAGCTACCCATTTCTGTTCTTTGTTTTAGTGCTTATCACAACTTAAAATTATTTTATTTATGTATATATATTTTCCTTCCCTTCTGTCTACCCTATGACAGCGTAGTATTCATAAAGACAGAAATTGAGTCTGGCTCATTCACTATAGGCAACCAGTGTTGAGCACGGTGCCCGGCACATAATAGAAGTACAATAAGTGTTTATTAGATGTGTGAATAAATACTCGTTTATATACATATATAAATATACACAAATGACAGACACGCATGGACACAGAGAGATATACTCATGTGCAATGCACATCTATGCACACAGATGTACACACACCCAATCTACCTGGGTACATATAGGTAAGAGAAATAAATATAATAGGTAAGCAGAGAATATGAGAAGAAAATGCCACAATATTAAAAGTGAATATCTCTGTATAGGAAATTTGTTGTTTTGTTTTTCCTAGCGTTTCTGCAATAAGAATACATTTTTGTAATAAAAAAAGTTGTTAAAATTCAAAATACTTGTCAAATCAAAGCACATCAAATTTTATACTAAATTAAGGAGATTTAAGCAAAAAAAAGTTAAAAAGACAGAAGTAAAAATAGTAGAATGGGAAGTCATTGAGTGCAGAGACATGAGTTCCTAGCACAGTGCCTGGTATATGATGGGCACTTTCAAAGGCTTTAAGAAAGCATGGCAGGAAGGAAAGAAGGAAAACAAGGTAAAAAGAAGGGTGATAGAGAAACCCAGGGAGGGAAAGAAAAAGAGAGGAAGAAAAAAAAGAGAAAAACAAATCATAGCTAGAGAGAAAAAATGGGGGAGGAAAGAGAGAGATTCATCACAATTATACACATTCACATTCTTTGAGATCCCAATTTACCTATCAAAGTTCTCCACATTTACCAAGCATCCGGAAAATATTTTTAGAGCGTTAAAGAATACATGGAACTTACCGGCTCCACAATGTTGAATTTCTTGGACTCCTGAACTTCCTGGATTTGATAAACATAATCAAGGGAGGACTCGAAAAAAATGTGCCTCTCTTTGTCCACCTGCAGGTCTGCCTGTAAAATGGTAACAAATGTCACAAATTGGCACTGTCATTCACGCTAGTCAGTGCTTATGGCAGGGGTCCCCAAACTACGGCCCGCGGGCCGCATGTGGCCCCCTAAGGCCATTTATCCAGCCCCCGCCGCACTTCTGGAAGGGGCACCTCTTTCATTGGTGGTCAGTGAGAGGAGCATAGTTCCCATTGAAATACTGGTCAGTTTGTTGATTTAAATTTACTTGTTCTTTATTTTAAATATTGTATTTGTTCCCGTTTTGTTTTTTTACTTTAAAATAAGATATGTGCAGTGTGCATAGGGATTTGTTCATAGTTGTTTTTATAGGCCGGCCCTCCAACGGTCTGAGGGACAGTGAACTGGCCCCCTGTGTAAAAAGTTTGGGGACCCCTGGCTTATGGAATAAACAGAATGCTGGAGCTAGAGGAGAGTTTAGGCACCAAGGAGTGATCTGATCCTTTTATGTTACAAATAGGGAACACGAAGTCAAGAGATAAAAAACGACTAATGCAAGACTTCCAGATTCTGGTCCTACAAGTAAGAAGCTTGGAAGCTTTCATGTCCATCCTCACAGGAGAAAAATGCTAAACAAGGTAAAAATCAAGTACTCCTCTTAGATCCAACAAAGAATTGAAGTCAGAAGAAAAACCAATGTCTCAAAAATAGTATAGACATTTGAATATGGGGAATAAAAGCATATCAGAGCAGAAGCCTGTTGCTGCACCCAATATCAGACTTTATTTAAGAACTCTCCAGTGGGTCCAAGATGGTGGCATATGTGGACGCTGGGCTTGCAGCCTCCCAAAAACCCATCCAATGTACCCCTTTACTTAGAACAATTCCTCCTGAAAGACAACTGAGAAACAATTAAACAGTTTTTGCACAACAAACAAGAGAGAGAGAGGGAGAGACAGAGAGAGAGAGAGCATAGAGAAAGCTGAGAAACCATGAGGGCTCTGCAGGAGGTGAAGGAACAGCTCAGGACCGAAGAGACCAGTGAGCACCACTGTTTACACCTCCTGGGCATGTGGATAGAAGATGGGAGCTCTATTCAGGCTCTATGGCCAACCACAGGGCACTGAAGCACATCCCCAGCCACCCCTCCTGGAGCAAAATACAACAGAATCATGAGGGCAGCATAGCTTGTATAAAGAGAGCGCCTCTTCCCAGATATCGACCCAGGAGGTAGGTATGGCAAGGCAATACTTCGCTCACAGAGCTGCCTATGCATGTAGGGTTCCCCCACCTGGAGGGAGTGCAGAGCTAGCAAAAACATTCCAGGCAGTGGCGCAGTGGATAGAGCGTCAGACTGGGATGCCGAGGACCCAGGTTCGAGACCCCAAGGTCACCAGCTTGAGCATGGGCTCATCTGATTTGAGCAAAAGCTTACCAGCTTGGACCCAATGTTGGTGGCTTGAGCAAGGGGTTACTCGGTCTGCTGAAGGCCCGCGGTCAAGGCACATATGAGAAAGCAATCAATGAACAACTAAGGTGTCGCAATACGCAACGAAAAACTAATGATTGATGTTTCTCATCTCTCTCCGTTCCTGTCTGTCCCTGTCTATCCCTCTCTCTGACTCACTCTCTGTCTCTGTAAAAAATAAATAAAATAAATTTAAAAAAAAGAATAAAACTCCAGAGAAATATCCTAATGAAATGGAGATGGGTAATTGGACAGATAAAAAATTCAAAGCAAACAGTCATAACAATGTTCAATAAACTTGAGAGTAGAATAGAGGAACTCAAGAGAGAGCGTGAACAAAAAGAAAATGTTATAAGCTCATTCGGTTTGAGCACGGGCTCACCAGTTTGAGCGCGGATCGCCGGCTTGCGCATGGGATCATAGACATGACCCCATGGTCACTGAGCCCAAAGGTCGATAGCTTAAAGCCCAAGTTGCTGGCTTGAGCAAGGGATCACTGGCTTGGCTGGAGTCCCTGGCCTGGCCGGTCCTTGCGTTTCTGCTGCCGGCCCCCACGTTTCCCCTCTTGGGACCCCCACCACGCATGCACTCCGGTGGGCCAAGCAGACAGCCTCAGCACCATCTCCCACATAGGTACATTGGGGCTGGGAGTGCAGGGTGGCCAGAGCATGGACATGGACAGGAGCCCGCGGGGTAGCACTGAGGGAGCGCCGCAGGTGAGCGAGGGACAGCTGGCTGGGGGCAGCGCGGACCCCAGGCGCAAGGCACGGTTCCGGTTAGACAGCTGCACAGGGTCACGTGACTGTGTCTCCCCCAGTCCCCCAACGCCTTCAGGGACATCCGCACCTACTTCTCCCAGGAAGACTGGGCCGTCATGGGCGACAGGGAGAAGGCGCGCCATCAGAATGTGAAGAGGAATTACCAGGCGAGGCGCTGCTCCGCATAGGTGATGGCAGTGCCAGGGCGGGAACCTTGGGGCGGGAACTAAGGGCGGAAACCATGGGCAGCATGCAGGCCAGCCGGTGTCCAGGCCACTCTTTCAAGCACTTCCCTTTCAGGAGCCTGATAATTTTGTTTCTCCCCAGGCCTCAGAGCCCCTAGGCCTGCTTTCATGGTTCACCGCTGGCAGGCCACCAGAGCCCCGGCAGAGGACACTGAGGACTCGTATGAAGAATGGACTCCGAGGAGGTGGCGAGGTGAGGGGCTGCAGGCACGGCACTGCCTTTTTCCTTTTTGAAACCCACTCGAGGTCAGTTCCCCGACCTCTCAGCAGCTAACGAGGGACAGAGCTTGCGTTTAGCAAATGAGCGAGATGCAAACAGTGCATTGTGCAATATGGGGCGATTCACTACACTGCTTCCATGTGTAAATAATTATGCACATTTATAGATGTGTTAATGAGCAGGAATGGTATAAAAGTATAAAAGCACATAAGAAATAACTCATTCAGAACACTTGTCATCACAAGAGGAGGAGGAAGGTCTGGCCGGTGAGCAGGGCTCCAGGACAGGGCTGCCCAGGCGGTACTGGCCACATTGCAGACGGGAAAGGATTAATTGTGGTGATTAAGGCAGCTGGGGTTGTGGGCCAGGGTAGGGACCACTGTATCAGGCCCTGTGTCAGCCATCTCTTCAGTGTGTCTGGTTTCATGAGGGTGCAGTCAGTAAGGTCCTTCCGCTTTCATGGGTCTAGGGTTGAAACACGGCTGAAGTCCAGATGTTTTCTTTAACTTGACCTAAATGGTTTCTGTGGTCAACAGACCTGAGGCTCTGTTCCCAAGACTGTTTGATGCTGACCAGTCTCTAATGATTAAGGAAGGGCAAGGATGGCCAAAAGGTGCAAAGGTGAAGGGATAAGAAGGAAAGGAGGCAAGGTGGTCATTGTACCATTAGATTGGACAAGGCCACCCTGAAACAAGAAGACAGAAAGGAGCCCTGGCCAAGTTGCTCAATCGTTAGAGAGTCATCCCCACACACCAAGGTTGTGGGTTTGATGTCCGGTCAGGCTCATATAAGAATCAACCACTGAAGCCTGACCAGGTAGTGGCACAGAAGATAGAGCATCGACCTGGGATGATGAGGACTCAAGTTCCAAACCCCAAGGTTGTGGGCTTGAGGATGGGTTCACCGGCCAAAATGCCGAGTCATTGGCTTGGGCCTGGGATCGTAGAAGTGACCCCATGGTCACTGGCTTGAAGCCCAAGGTTGTTGGCTTGAGCCCAAGATTGCTGGTTTGAGCAAGGAGTCACTGGTTCAGCTAGAGTTCTCTGGTCAAGGCACATATGAGAAAGCAATCAATGAACAACTAAGGTACTGCAGCTATAAGGTGATGCTTCTCATCCCTCTCCCTTCCTAAAAATAATAATAATAATCAACAACTAAATGCATAAATGAGTGGAACAACAAATCAATGTTTCTCACTCTCTTCCTTCCTCTCTCTCTAAAATCAATAAAAAATTAATTTATTGATTTTAGAGAGGAGTGAGAGAGAGAGAAAGAGAGAAGGGGGTGGCAGAGAGGAGCAAGAAGCATTATTGAGTGAAATAAGTAAATCAGAAAAAACTAAGAACTATATGATTCCATACATAGGTGGGACATAAAAATGAGACTCAGGGATACGGACAAGAGTGTGGTGATTACCAGGAGTGTGGAGGGGTAGGAAGGGGTGGGGGGAGAGGAGGGGCACAAAGAAAACCAGATAGAAGGTGACGGAAGACTATATGACTTTGGGTGATGGGTATGCAACATAATCAAATGTCAAAATAACCTGGAGATGTTTTCTCTGAACCTATGTACCCTGATTGATTAATGTCACCCCATTAAAATTAATTTAAAAAAATAATTGTAGCTATCAAGTATGGAGAGGGTGGGCAAGGTTTTGATGATGAGTCACATCTCCTCAGACACCAAAGGACACATTCAGGGGAGAATCCCTATGTTTGCAGGAAGGGTGAGTGAGTCATTAGCATTAAATTGCATCTCCATAGCCATAGCCACCACGTAGGTCATACCCCAACTCTGAGGGGACTTCAGAGGAAGTCTACTGACCATTTACCCTCCCAAGACTGTAATGAGTACAGAAGTAACTGTTTAAACAAATTCTTCACTTTCAAGACAAGAGATGAGCTAGACAAACAGTTCCTTAAGTGCTATGGGGATGTCAACACCAATCTCCTCCATGGTCTCTTGGCCTCATGTTCTAATAAATTTTGTCTCCATAAAACTATGAAGCTCACATACCTCATTCTCCCTCCCCATCACTGAAAACAGAGAGTTCCCAGATGGTCACAAAGAACTCACACTCTCAGGCACAGAAACTCAACCCCTGGAAATGTGGAAATTTGGCGTCAATCTACTTAAGTTACTGCCCAGGGAGAGGGATTTGAGACAGACTCACCAGGAAAAGGACTTTTCTCAACTCCCAGGAAGTAGAGCCTTTTCACCTAGTAGACTCACCACCCTCCTCCTTTGGCTTCTCTTGGCTCCTGTCCTGGTTTCCTCTGACCTCTGTAGAATCAGAGGTGAAAGCCAGGGAGGAATATGTGTGCGTGCATGTCCATGTACCTGGCTCAGTCTGGTCACCTGGTCTCCCTCACTATCTCCTCACTGCCCCTTCAGGGTGAGAATCTCATGGCGTATACCACATGGACTCCAGATCTTTCATAGTGAGTTTGAATCTCAGCTCTGCCCTCACCAGCTGTGTGACCTAAGGCAAGACTCTCAACTTCCCTGTGCCTGTTTTTTAATCTATAAAATAGGAATGTTGCCTGACCAGGCAGTGGCACAGTACATAGAGCACTGGACTGAGATGCAGAGGACCCAGTTTCAAAACCCCAAGGTTGCCGGCTTGAGCACAGTCTCACTAGCTTGAGTGCAGGGTCACGGGCTTGAGCAAGGGGTCACTGGCTTAGCTGGAGCTCCCCCCGCTGAGTCAAGGCACATATGAGAACCAATCAATGAATAACTAAAATGCTGCAAATATGAGTTGCTGCATCTCATCTCTCTCCCTTCCTGTCACTGTTTCCTTCACCCTCTCTCTTAAAAGAGAAAGCAAGAAAGGAAAGAAAGGATGGGAGGGAGAGAAGGAGGGGAATTAGAAACAGAGTTGTATGACTGTGAGGCTCTGGGGAAGAGACAATTTCCCTCCCAACCAGGGGTCAGAGGAGCTGCCCACCAGGAGGAGCACCAGCCTTCCACCAGCCTAGAGAACCCCTTCCCGCCCACAGCCAGTGCAGCAGAGCCACCCACACCCACCCCAGCACCCCACCCACACTGCAACAGAACTGCCCGGAGAGGGAGTGTACTACCCTGTGCAGCCTGAGTAGAGGAGTCTCAAACCTGCATAGAAGACACAGTAGCCTCATCTGCGGAGAATCTTTAGTTCGCCCCTCCTGATTCTCGGTGGTCCCCCCATGCTGAGCTTCAGCTCCTCAGTCAGCTGGGTGTGGCCAGCCTAGTTCCCCAGTGCAGAACACTATCCAAAGGTTCAGGAAGAATACAGAAAAACTGACTTGTGTAGCTCTAAGACGGGGTGATTTTTTTCTGTTCACAGCAAACCAGTTTCATAGTTCCTCCCTCCAGACAGCCAAACCTTTGTCTGTATGGGCCTGATGAACACTGCTGGGCTCACCCTGATGATTCCCTGAGACCCAACCCCACCACAAAGTCAACAGGCACAGGGTAGGTGGTGGCTTACCTCGGTGTACCCTGATAATGTTACTGAGTGCCCTCAGACACAGCACTGGTAATGATTTTAAATCTGTATCAGTCTGGTAAGCACCACTTGTCCCTACTTGGTGACTCACTAACAGCATCCTTTAAGAATCTCAAGTACTGCCTGAGACTCTTAATAACTGAATCTAACAGGCAGGCAGCTCATAAGTGAGGGAAGAGCTTGGGTAACCATGGGCCTTTTGCTGATCTGGTCCCAGCCTTGGTGCCCAGCTGGGACCTTCCCACACAGTCAGGGCCACCACAGACAGACACAAATTGTGTATGACTTTGTAACTGCACATTCGGTAAACCCTTTGATATCAGTCTGAATAATATCTTCTTCAATATGTCTCTTCAGGCAAGGGAAACAAAAACAAAAATTAACAACTGGGACTTCATCAAAGTAAAAAGCTTTTTCACAGTGAAGGAAACCATTAACAAAACAAAAAGAAACCTATGGAATGTGAAAATATATTCACAATGATACATCCAAAAGGCGTTAATATTCAAAGTATATAGGGAACTCATAACCTCAATAAGAAAAAAACAAAAAATCCAATTTAAAAATGGTCAGAAGGCTTGTATAGACATCTTTTCAAAGAAGACATACAGATGGCTGTTAGATGTATGAAAAGATGCTCAACATTACTGATCATCAGGGAAATGTAAATCAAAACCACAATAACATATCACCTCACATCTGTCAGAATGATCATCATCAATAAGTCAACAAATAACGAGTGTTGGCGAAGACGTGAACAAAAGGGAACCCTTGTGTACTGCTGGTGGGAATATAAATTGGTAGAGCCACTATGGAAAACAGTATGAAGGTTCCTCAAAACACTAGAGGGTAGAACTATCACATGACCCAGAAATTCCAGTTCTGTGTATTTATCAAAAGAAAACAAAAACACAAATTTCAAAAGATATATACACCCCTATGTACACCACATTATTTACTATTATAGCCAACATATGTAAGCAGGTTAGGTACCCTTCTATAGATGAATAGATAAAGACTAATGTATACATACAATAGAATATTACACAGCAATAAAAAAGAATTAAATCTTGCCATTTGGGGTGACAGAGCTGGCTCTAGATGACATGGTGCTAAATGAAGTAAGTCAGACAGAAGAAGGCAAACACCATATGGTTTACCTTATTTGTGGAATCTAAAAAGAAGTACAAATTAAAAAAGAAAAGAAAAGTAGACAC
This sequence comes from Saccopteryx leptura, assembly GCF_036850995.1. NCBI lineage: Eukaryota > Metazoa > Chordata > Mammalia > Chiroptera > Emballonuridae > Saccopteryx > Saccopteryx leptura. The sequence continues at coordinate 68,409,472 of NC_089516.1, read as the reverse complement.
ATAGAAACAGAGGCACAATGCATGGTGACTAGAGAAGGGGTATGGGATGGGTGCAAAAGGGATGATGAATCTATTTAATAATACTGTGATAAGTTTGCATAGTGACAAATAACTACTAGATTTAGTAGGGTGATCACATTGTATTGAATAAGATATAAAACTGTAAATAACTATATTGTACATCTACAAATAATATAACATAATATCATATAAACTATGTTTAAATCTTAAAAAACTAAATTAAAATTTCAAAATCAAATGCATGATCCATGAAAAGAAAAATTCATAAGTTGGGTTTCATTAAAACTAAAACCTTCTGGTCTATGAAAAATTTTATTAAGAGAAATGAGGCCCTGTTCAGGTGGCTTAGTGGATACAGTGCCATCCCAGCAGGCTAGGTACCCTTCTATAGATGAATAGAAAAAAACAATAAACTTCACCAAAAAATATTAGGAACAATAAACAAAAAACAAAACTGTAGGATACAAGATCAATGTACAAACACCATTGTGCTCCTGTATATTAACAATAAAATTTCAAAGAAAGAAATGAAAAAAAAATCCTGTTACAATTGCAACAAAGATTATAAAATACCTAGGTATAAACTTAAAGGGTGTGAAGGACCTATACACTGAAAAGTATAGGATATTATTAAAAGAAATTGAAGAAGACACAAAGAAATAGAAAGATATCCTGTGTTCATAGACTGAAAAAATCAATATAGTTAAAATGGGCACATTACCTAAAGCTATATACAAATTAATGCAATATCCATTACAACAAAAACTTATCAGATTCAAAAGACCCTAAATAGCCAAAGCAATCTTGAGAAAAAAGAACAAAGTCAAAAGTATCACACTACCTGACTTCAAATTATATTACAGAGCCACGATAATCAAAACAGCATGATATTGGCAGAAAAACAGACATACAGACCAATGGAACAAAAGGGACATCCCAGAAAAAAAAAAAAAACACGCTGTATATGAACAAAAAAATTTCAACAAAGGAGCAAAAAACATACAATGGAATAAAGAAAGCTTCACCTCTTCAATAAATAGTGCTGGGAAAGCTGGAAGGCCACATGCAAAGAATCAAACCATACAGCTATTTGTCCCTATGTGCAGAAATTAACTCAAAACAGAACAAAGACCTAAATACTAGATCTGAAACAATAAATTTCATAGACGAAAACATAGGTACTAAACTTATAGATCTTTGTCTGAGAGAGGACTTTATGAATTTGACTTCAAAGGCAAGAGAAGTAAAGGCAAAAATAAATAAACAGAACTATATTAAGCTAAAAAGCTTCTGCACAGCAAAAGAAACCAACAACAGAACAAAAAGCCAACCAAATGGGAGATGATATTTCTAAACAGCTCTGATAGGGGTTTACGACCCAAAATATATAAAGAACTAACAAAGCTCAGCAACACACAAGCAAACAATTCAATTAAAAAACGGGAGAGGAACTTCTCCCAAGAGGACATACAAATGGCCAACAGATATATGAAAAGATGCTCATCTTCACTAGCTATTTGGGAAATGCAAATCAAAATCACAATGAGATACCACCTCCCACTTGTTAGATTGGCTATTTTCAATAAGACAGGTAATAACAAGTGTCCAAGAGAATGAGGAGAAAAAGGAACCCTTGTTCACTGCTGGTGGGGATGTAAACTGGTACAGCCACTATGGAAAACAGTATGGAGTTCCTCAGAAAATTAAGAATAGAACTACCATATGACCCAGCAACCCCTCTTTTGGGTATATATGCGGAAAATTTGAAAACATTTATTCATAAAGATATACGCGCCCCTACATTCGTTGCAGCATTATTCAAAGTGGCTAAGACATGAAAACCACTGAAATGTCCTTCGATACATGATTTTCCGGGATGAGGCAGGGTGTGAGGAAAGGCTTGCAGTAGGAAGCTGCCACTGTCACCGAGGCAAAGCTGGCAATGGAAGTTGGGGACACACTTTGGAACATACCTCTTGTAACTGAGATTCTTTCTTTTTGGAAGACAGATGTAAGTGTCGATCCAGCAAAGAATAAAACCTCTCACCATCCTTTTCAAATTTCTTTTTCCGCTCCTAGACATGGGAGAGAAGGCACTGGTTAAGACATCTATACTTTTAATTCCGTTTGCTCAGAACTGAGAATGAAGGACACAATGCCAAGTTTCATGTGGCCAATCTCTATTTCCTGGGATGAAAAAAAAAAACAAAACAACAAATAAGCATTTGCTTTTGCATTGGTCTCGGCAGTTTTGAATTCCTCAAATACAGCCCTGAATCAGTCCAGCTGACGAAGGGCAGCTCCCGTTGGTCCCACTACAGGCTCTGGGGACTGCTGCTCAGGGAATGACACCAACACAGGCCTTGATAGCTGGGCACCTTCTATTATGCTAATGTTTTTAATAGTCTTTAACTACTCATTCAATTTTTTTAAAGGAGAAAGAAGGAACACAATAGTCAACTAAACATATGCCCTTAAAAACTTAATCTACAATGCATTTTAACAACCCAATAATAAGTAAAACATAACCAAGACACTAGGAATCTGGGACTGTCCCCGTGAATGGTGAGTTCTTTGGTATTGTTGACACATTTCACTGCTGCATATTAAGAGATTATGTAATAGATGACAAAAAAAATCCTGGCCTGACCAGGTGATGGAGCAGTGGATAGAGCATGTGCCTGGGATGCTGAGGACCCAAGTTCAGAAACCCCAAGGTCACCGGCTTGAGCGCAGGCTCACCAGCTTGAGCACAGGATCACTGGCTTGAGTGTGGAGTCATACACATGAACCCATGTCACTGGCTTGAACCCAAGGTCTCTGGCTTGAACAAGGCATCACTGGCTCGGCTGGATCCCCCCGGGTCAAGGCACATGAGAAAGCAACCAATGAACAACTAAGGTGCCACAACGAAGAATTGATGCTTCTAATCTCTCTCCCTGCCTTCCTGTCTGTCCATATCTGTCTGTCTCTCTGTCCTTTGTGTAAAAAAAAAAGAAGAAGAAGAAGAAGAAAGAAAAGAAAAAATCCTGAAAGGTTTAGCTGAAAACCAAAAGTTGGAAAATTTTGGGGGGGATAGAGGACCCAACTGTCATTGTCAAGTATGAAATTTAAATAAACTCTCTGCCTCTCAGCACAACTGGGAGTCACACCTCCTCCAAAGGAACATGGACCATGCTCCCTAGTCACAGACTAATGCTGACACTCTGCAATCCTGTCAGCAATATGCTGGGAAATGCATGTGAAAAGGCTTGTGTCATCTCACAGAAAATCCACAATCACTGAGCATCTACGCTGTGCTAGGTACTAGGAGAGGCATGGCAGGGGACACACAGATAAAAAGAAAAAAATACTTCACCCCTGCTTTATTTCTAGAAGCTGTCTGTTGCTAGGCAAGAAGCCAGGACAAAGCTGAGTAACCTCTGACCTGTAAGGAATGGGCTTTCACCATAGAGAAAGAAGTAGAGAGGAAACTACCACTATATCTGACACCTATGTCAGGCTGGAAATGTACTAGGTACTTAAAATTCATTCATTATCTCATTTAGTTTTCACACCACCGAGTAGATATTGTAAGAGAGATTAAAGTTCAAAAAAAGGTGAACTCATTAGTCCAAGGACACATAATATGCATATCTATCTGATTCATTACACATAGTCCAACAGAACCGGGTAATCACTGGAGAAATTACACATGGGTGGCTTCTAAGTAATCAGGGAACCTTGTAACTAAAACTCAAGTAGGTCTAGAGCCCAAGCCCCAACTCAGATTCCAAAACACAGGACACAGATTTTCACACAAAAGGTGGTGAGGCAACCTGTCCTTCCAGCTGCTGAACCTATTTAAAGTGGCTGTTGTTCGCAGAAAGCACACAGACAAAAATATGTCAGTGACTTCTGTGAGTTACTTTCTCCTCCACTTCCATTGTATTAAAATAAAAGCTATGAGATATAATTCACATATCATAAAATTCACCCCTTTAAACGGGACAATTCAAGCATTTTTAGTACACTTACAAAGTTGTGCAACCACCACTGCTATCTAATTCCAGATTATTTCCATCACCTCGAAAAGAAACCCTGTACCTATTAGTAGCCGTTCCCCCATTTCCCACTCCCTGTTTCAAGAAACCATAATTAATGTCCTGTCCCTAAGGATTTGTCTATTCTGGACATTTCATAGAACTGGAATCATACACTATGTGGCCTTCTGTGAATGTCTTCTTACAATTAACATGTTTTCAAGATTCACCTATATATCAGTACTTCCTTCCCTTTTATGCTGAGTAATATTTGATTGTATAGGTACACATTTTCTTTATGAATTCATTGATTGATGGATATTTGCTCCTCCATGTAAAGTTTAAATTAATTTTGCTTACATCTACGAAATAATTTCCTAGGATTTTGATAGAGTGAATATGTGAAATAAGTAACGAAGAACTGACATCTTGACATTATTGAATCTTTTTATCCATGAATATGGAATATCTCTCCATTTATTTAATTCATTTTTAATTTCATTTATTAGAGTTCATTTATATGTTCATAAGTAAAAGGAGCCTTTGTTTTTGATGATTTAATTTATTTCATTATGCTATCAAAATTATAGTACTATAAATTGTCCTGGTAGCTTTTGCTCTTTTCATAGGCTCTGGAACAATTTGTATATCAATAAAAATTAATTGTCCCTTGAATGTTTGGTACAACTCACTGGTAAAGCCAACTGGGATCATTTCTGTGGCGTAGTGAAGGAAAGATGAGGCCTTTGACTTCCATTTCAATTTCTTTAACATGTTTTTGTCTTGATTCTCCATTTTCAGCTTGTGCCAAATTGTGACCTTTTATATTTTTCTAGAAAGTTAATTCTTCACTTTTTTTCAAATGCATTAACAAACATATAGCCATTTAAAATTATTTTGTCTTTAATAAATCTCTATTGTGCCTATGCCATTTCATTTATTTATTCTATAGTCTGCATTTTATTTACTTGCATCTTCTCATTCTTTGGTGTATCCTACAAGTGGTTACAAATTATCCCTGTTTGTATTGTAAGTTTGTTGGTGATCTTACTCTCAATTTTGTGATCTTTTGTTCTTTGTTTCAGGTAGATTAACCCTCTTGAGTATTTCCTGCAGTGGAGGTTTTCTGGTAATAAATTCCAACAGCTTCTGTATGTCCGGGGGGGAAATCTTTATTTCTCCTTCATATTTAAAGGATAAATTTACTGGATTTATTATTCTTAGCTGGGAATTTCTCTCTCAGTTGTTGAATATTTGGTTGCACTCTTTTCTGGCTTGTAGAGTTTCTGCTGAAAAGTCTGATGATATCCTTTTGGGCTTTTCTTTTAGGTTACTTTCTTCTTTTTCATGCCTGCATTGAGTATTTTTCTTAGTCATTAATTTTTGATAGTTTTAATACAATGTGTCAATGAAGAAGGCCTCTTTGGATTGAGGTAAATTAAGTGTTCTGTTTTCTTCTTGGATTAGAGGATATAGTTCTTTCCATAGGTTTAGGGAGTACTCATCAACTATTTGTTTGAATAGGCTCTCCATTCCTTTCTCCGTCTCTTCTTCTAATACACCTATTGTTCTTATATTGCTCTTTCTGATGGATTCAGATAGTTCTCGTAGACTTCTTTCATTTTTTTTATGAATGCTCAAGGCTCTGTCTTCTACCCTCTGCATCATCTAGACTTCTATCTTCGCTATCACTAATCCTCTCCTCAATCTGGTCCACTCTATTTCCTATGCTTGCTAGTTCATTCTTAAACTCTTTTATTGACTTCTTCATTTCTAAAATTTGGTTGGTTCTTTTGTTTTGGGCTTTTTTTTTTATTTGTTTTCTGAGCTTAAATTGCCAGTCCATATCTTTCACATTTTGTTGAGTATTTTCAGAACTGCAATCTTGAATTCTCTGTCTTTACAGCACATATTTACTTTTTTATGGAGATTTTTCATTTTCTTTCTAAGCTGCCTCACTACCTTGGTTATTCATGTTATCTGATGGATTCCTTCTCTATCCAGGCATCAATGTATGAGTAGCACTTCTCTAGTAGATTCATAAGAAAAGGTCTTCCTATTTTTTCCAGTAGGTGGTGCTATATCACAAGTTTTTTAGTTCTGTGAAATTCCAGTGCTGTCCTCCACAGCCAGATGCTGACATCAGTGTAGCCATGATGCATGGGGGTGGATGGGCTTGGGGAATCACCAGGTTTTTTTGCTGTTTTGTCCTTTTGGTAATGGCAATGATGGAACTCTGCAGGGTCCCCTTTGCATCTCAATCCCAGGACTGGTCATAGAATGCATTCTTTGCTCAGGGAAAAAGGTGATTCTGTATTACCAGTTCTCAGCTTTTTGCATAATGTGCTCCACAACCCAACACCAAGGGTGAAGGGAGGTGAACTTGGGAGGCTATGGGGTGGCAGAACACTGTGGCTTTGTTTCTCTGCCTGGAATGCCAACTACCGACCACAGCTGCACCTCCATCCTGTTCCAAGATCTCTGGGCTCAGCTGCAGCTTGTACTACTTGCTCCTACAGGAATGCCCACCAAATCTCTTTGCTCTTTCAAGCTGAAGGGAGTAGCAGCTACAACCAGGAGTACCAACTACAACTGAATTCCTTCCCTCTCTGGGTTGAACCCCACCATGAATTCCAAACTTCAGGGCTGTGTCCATATCTCCTCTCAGCCCTTCTCTCTTCTCTACTCCCCATTTTGCTCCCACTTGTCCACCTTTAGATGTTTCAATACACAGAATTTTCAAGCATGTTTGTGTGTTTTGCAAGGAATCCTTTATTGAGTTACAGATATTCAAACTGTTGAAACTTCAAGGGAAGGAACCAAAGGGATCTCTCATGCCATCATTCCTCTGATATCACTCTATTCTGGCTTTTAACACCATCACTTAGTTTTTGAACTTTATAGAAATGGGCTCATACAACAGTTACAACTGCTTTTATGACTGGCTTCCCCCCCCCTTGAACTATTAGAGGTGGGCAAATGTAGGTTTATACTTGTGAGTACATGAACTACAGTTTATTCTTGTATTATTACTTATTTGTTAATTAATGTAGTTATTATTATTAAACTACTTTTGTCCACCTCCTGTATTTGTTATAATCATCCATGTTGTGGTCAACTGCAATTCTAGTTCACTTGTTGTCATAGTTGTAAAGTAATATGAATTTATCACAACGTGTTTATTCACTCAATGGTTGATAGGCACTATTAAAGAGTTGGGGTTTTTTTTCTCAGTTCTTCCATAGCAACCCCACAAAGCTAGGTCCTGACTGCAGTGTACTAGAAAGCATACAGTTTCTGGAGAAACAAAAATCTGGTTGAAGCTCACTTCTGTTATTAACTTGATATTAGGTATCTTGTATATGTAATTGGACAGGTTATTTGGCCATTTTGAGTCTTGACTTTCTCATCAGTAGGATATGAATAACAATGCTTAGCCATGATAACATATAGCAAGTACCTAGTAGGTAGTGACTGTTATTATAAGTCACTTATAAAATATTTAATGTTGGCTTAAAAATCATTCATGGATTACTGTCACATAGCTTGACTCTTGTAGGATTCTTCTCTTTCAGGGCATGCACTGGACTTTGGAATGCAGGGCAGTCTAATACCTTTGACTTCATTTACCCTTTCAGGTATGTGCCTTGCTCCATAGTTTGTATTTTTTTCTACCCCATTTAACTCCAAAACAGGTCTTTTTCATAAACTTCTTTCTATAATCTCTGTTGGTGGAGAAGAAACAGCAACAAGACTGACAACCCCATGTCTTGTTGCCAATGCTTTCTTGCCTGGCATCTATTGGCTGAGAACACACTATATCATAGCTTTCACAAGAACACCAACTCTCCAAAAAGTGGGCCAAATACATCTTCAGATGTGTTCAACAGTTTGGCCCTGGTCCCACCAGAGCCCACACAAAGGCTCAATTCAGTGGCTGTTCCTTTCTAGCAAGGGCATCCTTGAAAGAGAACTGAAAACATCATACTGTGGGCAACTCTGACAAGACCCCAAAAATATGAATCAAAAGGTACAAATGTTCTCCCTGTCATGTGTCTAAGGAGAATGACTGAGTCTTTATTTAGCAGTTTCCAGTGGACAGCCCAACATTCTGCACTGCAGGATGAAAGACCCATTATGAACAGAGACGGACTGAGCTTTATTTGTCCTCTCTTGACCTTGGGGATGGAGGGTCACATGGTGGTAAGAAGGGAAATAGTGATGGAAAGTGTTCTGCTAATCAAGTGATAACTAAAATATACAAATGGGAAATGACTCACTAAATTTGCATATGCTGGGAAGTTTGATAGTTGAGAGGATTAGAAGGAGTTAACCAAAAAGGAGTTTAGAGTAGGTGTACAAGGAGCTTTAAACCTAGAAGACAAGAAATGAGGAAAAAAAGGCAAAGAGGAAGATCATCCTTGATCTACTTTAGTCATCAAAACTAAATACTTTAAAAAAAACTAAATACTTATATTTATATTAACCCAATATAAGAAAGGTCAAAGTGCATGGACTCAGAACTAAGAAATGAGTTCAAATACTGAATTTGTCACTTGCTTTTGGCACTGTAAAATAAGCCTAATAACAACCACCAACAAGCTTCACCTGAACAGGCAGTGGCACAGTGGATAGAGTATTGGACTGGGATCTGAGGACCCAGGTTTGAAATGCCAATGTCACTGGCTTGAGCACAGGCTCATAGCCTTGAGCACGGCTCACCAGCTTGGGCATAGAGTTGCTGGCTTGAGCATGGGGTCATAGACATGATCCCATGGTCGCTGCCTTGAGCTCAAAGCTCACTGGCTCGAAGCCCAAGATCACTGGCTTGAGCAAGGGGTTACTGGCTCAACTGGAGTCCCCCAGTCAAGGCACATATGAGAGCAATCAATGAACAACTAAAGTGCCACAACTGTGTGTTGATGCTTTCATCTCTTTCCCTTCCTGTCTATCTATCCTTGTCTGTCTGTCTCTCTCTTAAAAAAAATTTAATTAAGGTTTTAGGCTAGGAAAGTAATGTTATCAACCCTAACAGTAAAATGTGAAGATATAGCTGACAGGAGTTCAAGGTCAAAAGTTAGTAAAGAAAGACAGAGGTGCTAATAATATCTTCATTTTAAAAAGCTACAGTCAAAATTTGATGGAGTAAGAAATAGGGGTTTATATTTATTATTTACATAGGGGTTTATATTTATTATTTATAGTAACAAAGGTAAGCAATAGAAGAACTAAAAGAATGCTGTAATTATCAAAAATGAAAGAAGAGGGAAAGAGGAAATAATGAGCAATGATCTCCTATATTCATAGCATGAAGAGATAACTTCTAAAATTGATAAAACAAGAAATAACAATGTAAGCACATTTTTTCAAAAATATGAAAGTTCACAATAGTGAAGATCTGGAAACAGCCCAAGTGTCCATCAGTGGACGAGTGGATTAAAAAGCAGTGGTACATATATACTGTGGAATACTACTCAGCCATAAGAAATGATGACATCAGATCATTTACAATAACATGGATGGACCTTCATAACATTATACTGAGTAAATAAGTAAATCAGAAAAAACTAAGAACTATTTGAGTCCATACATAGATGGGACATAAAAACGAGACTCAGAGACATGGAAAAGAGGGTGGTGGTTACGAGGGGTGGGGGAGGAAGGAGAGAGAGGGGGTGGGGGAAGGGGAGGGGCACAAAGAAAACGAGATAGAAGGTGACAGAAGACAATTTGACTTTGGGTGAGGGATATGCAATATAAATCAAATGTCAATATAATCTGGAGATGTTTTCTGTGAACATATGTACCCTGATTTATCAATGTCACCCCATTAAAATTAATAAAAAATATGAAAGTAATCATCAAAATAATTACAAACAAAAATGGTTAAAAATGAACATCTGCAAGAAGTACAACAAGCTGGAGACTGTTGAGGTTTTTTACAGATCTTATTATAACATTTCATATAGAATTATATGTATATGTGTGTTATATATAATTTAAACTTTTAGAATACAAACACTAAGCACCATTTGCTTCAAAACTTAATGCTTGTAAAATATAAGTAGACTGATGAAACTGTATGTTACACAGTAAAGTTAAAAGAAAATAAATGACATCTAATGGCATAAATATCCAAATTGCCATACAGAGGTTGAAAGACATATCTTATTAAATTGGAAAGGTAGAGTCTGACAAGGTGGCGGCACAGTGGATAGAGCATTGGATTGGGACAAGGAGGACCCGGGTTCAAAACCCTGAGGTTGCCAGCTTTAGCGTGGGCTCACCAGCTTGAGCGTGGGATTATAGACATGACCCCATGGTCACTGGCTTGAGCCCAAGGTCGCTGGCTTGAGCAAGGGGTCACTTGCTCTGCTGTAGTCCCACTGGTCAAGGCATATACAAGAAAGCAATCATTGAACAACTAAGGTGCTGCAATGAAGGTATGATGCTTCTCATCTCTCTCCCTTCCTGTCTGTCTGTCCCTGTATGTTCCTCTCTCTCACTCTGTCTCTGTGAAAACAAACAAATGAACAAATAAGTAAATAAATAAATTGGAAAGGCAGAGCTATCAGGTTTTAGCATAGAGGTAGTTTGATATTTAAACAATAGTCCTATTTTAAAATAAATATTGCTCCAAAAGTCCATCATATTAACAGATTCAAGGGAAACTAAAGTTTTCCCTATGGGGAAAACCTCCAATGGAGATGATTGTGGACATGATACCTGCGAACTGCCATAGTGCTTGGGAAGCCAATCATCTGACGGCCATTCAGAAAACTATTACATAACCAAAATTAGCGTCCAAGGCATCAGTGGTCAACCTGATAGGAACTGGTAATCACTGTGAAGTGGCTCAGGCAGAAAATAGCCTACTGAAATTTTGATTACTTGAGAGACCCTATCTACTGGGACTAGGTCACCAAAGTAGAACTGACAAAAGAGTTTGTTGGCCAGCAGATGGACTCTGCAAACAGAGAAACTTGCTTTCACTAGCAAAACCACCTCTGACCAACAGCTCAAAATCTAGCCACAGTAGAAAAATATTATTTGAGTATCACAAGTCACTCCCCTTCACACTTGGCCCATTGCTTTCCCACAAATTTCACACAAAATGTTTATTATTTCAAGAGGTAGTACATCAGTGTCATTTGAAAAGGTTAATCCTGTTTGAAAAATGAGATAAGTTTATTTTTAACATGAGTCCTCTCAGTTCCTAGCACTTTGTTATTTTGTATCTTTTTTAAAACTATCTAGACAAAAAGTCATGTCCTACATCCTGCAGTGCCACAGGCACAGATCTGGAGGCCTAGTAACATGAAACCTCACCATAAATCAGCAGTCACCCCGGAAAGAGACATTGCCCCTACTGTCTCGTTTTGCCCCATTCATTAACGTCTCTTCTTTTGACTTATAAACCAGAGTAAATCCATCATCAACTGGAAAGTTCCACTGGGAACACTCTACTCTCCCTATTTTGTTGCCAATGGTGATGGTGATGATGGTGATGATGATGATGATAATGATGATGACAATGACAGAAAAATCTTTTTTCAGGTACTTTCCTAAGAACTTTATATATGTTGACTAACTTAATTAATCCTATACTTATGTGTATATGAATTTTTTTTCATAAATTTTCCTCAATGCTGACCTCTGTTGATTCTGGCCCCGACCCCAGAGAGACCATGAAATTACAACTGCTCTCTCGAAAAGGTAATTAACTACTTTGTCTAGTTCAGTGCCATCAAATAGAAATAGTATAACACAGTACACACGTAGAATTTAAAAGTCATGAGTAGTCACATTAAAAAAGGAAAAAGATTTTTGTTGTATATCTAAAATATGACTGAAATCATGAGTCTTAACTTTTTCTGTCTCACTTATTTTGTTTAGTATTACCTCAATAAATTTAATTATAAAAATCCTCCCAGAAAAGAAAAGGAAGTAAAATCAATTCCCAATAATATACTTTATATATACCAATATATCCAAAATAGTATCATTTCAACATGTTATCAATATAAAATATTCATGAAACATTTTTCATTTTTTTATACTATTCTCAGAATCTAAGGCATATTTCACCTTTACAACAGTGTTTTTCAATCACAAGTCTGCGGACTGGTCCACCAGAAATTTCATGAAGGTCCATGAAAGAGTTAACCACTCTGATGTTGTATGAGGATTATAGACCCAACAATCCTAGTCAAATTCACTTATTCTCAGGGTAGTTTCTGCCTTAGCAGTTCCCAAAATAATTCTCCTATTTTCACTGATCCCTAAGTGTAAAAAGGTTGAAAACCACTAATTTATAGCACACTAGATTCTGATAGGCCAATTTCTACTAATCAATAGATGCACATTGAGTTAATTATCCTGATAATTACAAACAGAATATTTGGTTAGGAGTTATTTGCTCATGGTTCTGGTTTTGCACAATAGAAAACTGAGGCCCAGAGAGAAGTGATATCTCTCATAAAGTGAAATGAGCCCCAATCTTACATCCAGAAGAATTGAATTCAAATCCAAGCTTTGCCACTTCCTGGTTGGGTGCTTTGGACATTACACCTCACTGAATCTTGGCATCCTCATCTGTAAACCTGGGATGTTAACCTCCACTTTACAAGGCTGCTCTGAGGTACAAATGAGAATGCATATCTGTATATGTAAGGACCTACAAAGCACATCCCACAACCAATAAAGTCAGAGCTGTCTAGCAGCAGTGCTGGGTTTATCAGTCTGGGCCCCATCAAGACACAGAAACCAACCTGTATAAAGAATTACTAGCCTGACCAGGTGGTGGCACCTGGAGCATCAGCATGGGATGCAGAGGGCCCAGGTTCGAAACCCTAAGGTCACTGGCTTGAGCACAGGCTCATCCAGCTTGAGCATGGGATTGCAGACATGATCCAATGGTTGCTGGTTTGAGCCCAAAGGTCACCGGTTTGTAGCCCAAGGTCGCTGGCTTGAGCAAGGGGTCACTGGCTTGGCTAGAGCACTCCAGTCCAGGCACATATGAGAAAGTAATCAATGAACAACTAAAATGCCACAACAAATACTTGATGTTTTCCGTCTCTCTCCCTTCCTGTCTGTCTGTCCTGCTTTCTCTCTCGCTAAAACAGAAAAACAAACAAACAAAAACCTAGACCTTCTGAAGTGTCTGCTGATAATACCAGAACATCACAGGGTTGTTGTGATTAGAGAATGAATATAAAGCATCTAGCCCAGTGCTCAGTATGCAGTAAGCAGTCCTTACACAGGAGCTATTATTAGCAAGCTCCTCATTAACCAGATGAAGAACCTGAAGTTCCAAAGGGAGAAGCGTCTTGTCCATAGATACGTAGCCAATTGGAAGCACAGCCAGAAGCCAACTTGCTTTTTCTTTTGGATGAGGATGATGATGATGAATTTTCTTATAGAGACAAAACCTTTTCACCCCAGAAGACTGAGAAGTGGTTGCCAAACCACTATTCAACTGCTATAAAAAATATATATTTATTATATATAAATAAAACACATATAATATATAAACATATAAACATAGATATAACACACACATATATGCATATATCTGTGTGTATATAAACATATATATGTTTATACACACACACACACACACACATATTACACATACAGAGAAAATATACCTTGGTGAAGCCTATTTGCTCCTTCCGAAAATTTTCCAGGGGTTTGATCAGCAAATCGCTAGCATTGTGTACCTAGAGAAAAGAAAAAACACACAAAACAACTTTAAGATGAGAAAAATTTAGGTTCCACATTCCTTGTTACTAAGGCACTTCCTTATAATACACCGTCCTGAAAAATGTTAACCAGTGAGTTGGCTTGTTGGGTTTTGTTACCTTTTCCTATGTTGGTCTCTTAAAATCAAATGCTTTGAGAGAAATGAGAGAAGGAACATGAGGGGCATTTCTCTGTAATTTTATCAGTAGTCAAATCAGAAATTTTAACTGATAGATATCCAGAGTCATGTCCAGAAACATACAGGTGGCCTGAAGGGTGTGTGGTAAGAAGAGAAAAGGAAGGTAAAATACCTTTAAAGGCCAACTGCACCAGTACAAACCATTTCATGGGAGGCAAATAGGTTAGCAGCAATAGCATCCCAATAACTCCAAGGATAAGTTGTTTCCAGTCCTGTCCTGCATGTCATAAAACCAGAACATTTTCTTCAGAATTTGAAGTGTATTAAAGCATTACAGAGAGCACTAGATCAGGCCTTCCAACTACCTACCTATAGAATAGGGGATATTTTATCACTTTATATTCATTTTTAAATATCCCGTAATTTTTGTGAGCAGTATAATTACCAAAAAGAAGGTATGGAGGATACACTATTTTAAATACCATGGGCTTCTTTATGTTATTCTTGGCGGCCCGCAAAGTCAAGCCTTGCATACTGCCCATACAGTCTTCTTCCGAGTCACATAGGCTACCATTTCTAACCATACAGTAAGTCTGCCATTCAGACTTTTAAAGGCCATCTTCTGGAGAACTACAACCTCTTCTAGGGCACTATTTGAGAAATCACAGCTAGAATGCTCTTCTTCATTTCTTTTATCCATAGTTTCTGCTGCAATTTAAATTCATTTCTGAGAATGACCAGAACATATGCAATTGTCATATGCTCAGGCTGACCTTCCTTCCTGTCCCTCCAAAGTTTCTTTTGGTCTCTCCTAACAGAAAAGATAAAAAGCTGATGAACACCTCCCACATTCTCCATACTGGGCTGTGGGAGCCCTTTCACCATAGTTCCGGGAAGTGGGAACAGTACAGCCAGCAGTGGCTCCCTGGCACACAGTGAAAGGCCCACATTGAGCCTAACCTTCACATCATTCCGGAAATTAAATGGGAAATGGGGAGCCAATGCTCAGTACATAATTGAAGAGTTCTGAAGACAAAAGGGCACAACATAATTAAAGACAGAAGAAAATGAATCAGTCCTTTGGCAAAGAGTCAGCAAGAAGGGTGAGAAAAACATCTCAAAAGATGAATCCTACTTCAGTATCTTGGAGCTTTGTAACTCAGTAAATAAAAAAGAGATCAAGAAACAACTCAGGCTGAAGAAAAGTGCAGCTGAGCTTCCTGATGGTGTCTGAATGAAGTGGGGCAGTGGTGAATGCCTCTGAGAGCAACACTGGCAGCAGTCCACAGACTCTTCGGGCAGAAAAAGAAAATGAAACAACACTTAGTAGAGTGTGGATCAGCTAGTGGGCCATGTACCAGGCTCCAAGGAAACTGTCCATACTGGTCTCTCAGAATCCTTAGAAGCAAATCTCTTGAATTAAGAAAATTCCTAAGGGAAATTTCCACAAGCAGGATCTTGGGAACAACAAAAGATAACCAGAAATAACATATATCATCAGTGTTTTTTGCTATTAGTAAAACACTTCCCCATTCAGAACATCGTTTAGAGTATTTACAACAACCTTGGGAGGTGGAGATTATTTTCCTTATTTTACATATAAAGATAGAGATTCAGAGAAATTAGTGATTAGTCTGAAGACAACAGGTAAATTAGTACCACAGCCATTACTAGAGGCTAATAGTCTCTCACTGCCCAACTGCCACACCCAGTTCTCAGCGCTACCTCTCTAGAAACCCAGATGAAATGAGGGCAGGATCCTGAGAAGCCAGTACCACAATGTTGCAAAGGAACAATGATTACAGATGAAAGAACTCTTGGTGATAGAATAAATGGGTTTTTAAGAAAGAATATTTTATTTTACTTATTTTTTATTGAATTTTTTTTTTACAGATACAGAGAGTGAGTCAGAGAGAGGGAGAGACAGGAATGGAGAGAGATGAGAAGCATCAATCATCAGTTTTTCATTGCACATTGCAACACCTTAGTTGTTCATTGATTGCTTTCTCATATGTGCCTTGACCGTGGGCCTTCAGCAGACCTAGTAACCCCTTGCTGGAGCTAGCGACCTTGGGTTCAAGCTGGTGGGCTTTCTTTTTTTTTTTTTTTTTTTTGCTCAAACCAGATGAGCCCGCGCTCAAGCTGGTGACCTCGGGGTCTCGAACCAAGGTTCTCTGCATCCCAGTCCAATGCTGGGCGAATTTTTTTTTTATAAATAAATTTTTATTTTAATGGGGTGACATCAATAAATCAGGGTACATATATTCAAAGAAAACATGTCCAGGTTATCTTGTCATTCAATTCTGTTGCATACCCATCACCCAAATTCAGATTGTCCTCCGTCACCTTCTATCTAGTTTTTTTTGTGCCCCTCCCCCACTCCTTTCCCCTCTCCCTCCTTCCCTCCCCCCGCCCCCTGTAACCACCACACTCTTGTCCATGTCTCTAAGTCTCGTTTTTATGTCCCACCAATGTATGGAATCCTGCAGTTCTTTTTTTTTTCTGATTTTCTTATTTCACTCCGTATAATGTTATCAAAATCCCACCATTTTGTTGTAAGTGATCCGATGTCATCATTTCTTATGGCTGAATAGTATACCATGGTGTGTATGTGCCACATCTTCTTTATCCAGTCTTCTATATTGAATTTTTTGGGATATTAGTTCACAAACCCATACAGGTTTCAAGTGTACAACTCAACAAAACACCATCTGCCCCACATCATATGTAAAGTCTCTTTCAGTCCCCCTTTATCCCCCACCCACCAACTTCCACCTCCCCCTACCCACTTTTCCCTATGACTTAACAAAACTGGTCCACCAATAGGGAGTCATCTTATGAGACAAATAGAAGGTAGGATTATTTGTTGTCCTCTAAAAGTTCTAATAACCCAAGGAAAAATGAGCAAAAGACCCAAATAGACACCTCACAGAGAGCAAATAAGTACATCAAAACATGCTCCACATTATACATCATTAGGAAAATGCAAATTGCCACAGCAATGAGCTATCACTATACATCTATTAAAATGGGTAAAATCCAAAATACTGACAGCATCGAACACTGGCAAACATGTGGAGCAATAAGAACCGTCATCCACTGTGGATGAGGATACAAATGGTACGGTCATTCCGAAATATAGTTTGGCAGTTTCATACAAAACTAGACTTACTTTTACCATACAATCCAGCAACTGACCTCTTTAGGATTTACCCAAAAGAGTTGAAAATTCATACTTACATCAAAATCTGCACACAAATTTATAGCAGCTTTATTCATAACTGCGAAAAATAGAAGCGACCAAGACCTCTTCCAATAGGTGAAAGGATAATCAAACCGTAGGACAACCATACATGGAATACATATATAAATGATGAAAGAAAATGAACTATTGGGCCATGAAAAGATGAAAAGACATGAAGGATCTTTAAATGAATATTGCTAAATGAAAGCAGCCAATGTGGAAAGGTGACACATTGCTTGATTCCAACTATATGACAGTCTAGAAAAGGCAAAACAGAGTAAAAGGAAAGATTGTGTTTGCCAGGGGTTCGTATGTAAGGGAAGGCAGAAGGGATGACTAGGTTGACACAGGCGGTTTTCGGTCTGTAAAACATTGTATCTGTAGATACTCTACTGGTGAATTCATGCCGTTCCACATTTGCCGAAACCTATAAAATGTTCAACTGGAAAAGTAAAGCCTCATGTAAACTACAGACTTTGCTTAATAATATTGTATCAACACTGGCTCACGAATTGGAACAAATGTACCACACTTGTAAAATGTTAAAAGTAGGGGAAATGTGTGTGGAAAGGGGTGAGGGAGAAAGAAAGAACATGAGCTCTCTCTGCACTTTCCACTCAATCTTCCTGTAAAACAAAAATAGCTATAACTATTAAAGTCTATTATTTCTTTTTAAATTAGACTTTAAGTGTAAGGAAAAACATTTTCATATAGATCTAAATTAAACAATCCTATATCAAATAGAAATAAAGCCCCATTATTTCTGGAAGCAGAGACATAAATACCAGGCTAATTTCCTTAAGAACACTAAAGACCACAATTTTGGTAGACATATTCAACAGTCCAGTTTAATGTCCCCTGTAACTATTTGTCACTGAAATGATCAGGAATAGGATCTCCACACTAATTTCCTCTACCTGAGGCTAAACTCTCAGGGTAGGACCACAAGACAGAATAATCAGGTCTATTTCCTAAATGTCCTTCCAGTGCCAGTCAGCCATGAGACAGAAACCAAAACAGAGCATCCATCTGACCAGTGCAGACAGGAGCACTCCCCAATGTCAACACTGATCTAGGCTCCAGGCCCAGTGCTAGTCACCTACCATCATCATCCTTTCATTTTCAACTTCATTGAGTAATTCAGCAAATTCCTTGAAGGATTCAGCTGGAATGATAAAATAAAAATAAATCAAATTAATCATGGTACTTGATAGGCAAATGGACAGAGATCTGTGCAACAGGAAGTAGGAACCTATCCCCTCAGCCCAAATGGCCAGTAAAGGAAGGTGTCAAATCTAAGCCAATAGAAAAATGTGTTCAGTGCTTGTAAAATGTTTCTCTTTTTTTTCTTTTCTTTTCTTTTTTTTTTTGCCATTCCCCCAACCCAAGTGATCCCCCCCCCCAGTATTATTGACATAAATGACACACAACATTGTATAAGTTTAGGCAGTGCGGCATAATAGCCTGATATACCTATATTGCGAAATGATTACTATAAATTTAGTTAGCATCCATTACATCATATACTTAATAAATATGAGTTTTCCTGTTATGATAACTTTTAGAAACGACTCTCTTTATAACTCTCAAACATACTATGTAGCAGTGTGATCTGCAGTCATCACACTGCACAGAGCATCCCCAGTACTTAGTTATAACTGAAAGTTTATCTTTTTGAACACCTTTACCCAACTGCCCACCCATCCTGTCTCTGGCAATCCAAATCTCACTTCTTTTTCCATGAGTTTGGTTTGTTTAGAGTCCGCATAAGTGAAGTCATACAGAATTTGTCCTTCTCTGTTTGATTTATTTAACTTAGCATAACCCCTCAAGGTCCATCCATGTTCTCAGAAATGGAAGGATTTCTTTCATTTCTGTGGCTGAACAGTATTCTCTCTCTCTCTCTCTCTCTCTCTCTCTCTCTCTCTCTCTCTCTCACACACACACACACACACACACACACAGGCACACACACACACGCCCCACATGTATATACATCACATACATTAAGCATATAGATATCACATTTCTTATCCATTCATCTGTCAATCTACACTTAGACTGTTTCCATGTCTTGAACATCACAGATAATACTGCCATGCCTGACCAGGCAGTGGCGCAGTGGATAGAGCGTTGGACTGGGATGTCGAGTACCCAGGTTTGAGACCCTGAGGTCACCAGCTTGAGCGCGGGCTCATCTGGTTTGAGCAAAAGTTCACCAGCTTGGACCCAAGGTCACTGGCTCGAGCAAGGGGTTCCTTGGTCTGCTAAAGGCCCATGGTCAAGGCACATATGAGAAAGCAAGCAATGAACAACTACTGTGTTGCAATGCACAAGGAAAAACTAATGATTGATGCTTCTCATCTCTCTATTCCTGTCTGTCTGACCCTGTCTATCCCTCTCTCTGACTCTCTCTGTCTCTGTAAAAAATAAAAAAATAAATTTAAAATATTGCCACAAATAAAGAGGTGCAGATATCTCTTCAGCACTGTACTTTTATTTCCTTCACATATATAGTCACAAGTGGAATTGTTGGAATATAAGGTAGTTCCATTTTTTATTTTAGGAACCTCCATACTGTTTTCTACAGTGGCTGCACCAACTTACATTTCCACCAGCAGTGCACAAGTGATAACTTCCCTCCATGTACTTGCCAACAGTTATCTCTTGTCTTTTTTTTTTTTTTTTTTTTTTTTTTTTGTATTTATCTGAAGTTGGAAACGGGAAGGCAGTCAGAAAGACTCCCACATGTGCCCAACCGGGATCTACCCAGCATGCCCACCAGGGGGCGATGCTCTGCCCATCTGGGGCATTGCTCCATTGCAACCAGAGCCATTCTAGCGCCTGAGGCAGAGACCACAGAGCCATCCTCAGCGCCCAGGCCAACTTTGCTCCAATGGAGCCTTGGCTGTGGGAGGGGAAGAGAGAGATAGAGAGAAAGGAGGGGGGGTGGAGAAGCAGATGGGCGCTTCTCCTGTGTGCCCTGGCCGGGAATCGAACCTGGGACTCCTGCACGCCAGGCCAATGCTCTACTACTGGGCAAACTGGCCAGGGCCATCTCTTGTCTTTTTGATAACAGTCATTCTAATAGGCGAGAGGTAATAAAGTATCTCATCATGGTCTTTACTTGCATTTTCCTAATGATTAATGATGCTGAGAACCATTTCATGTATCCTGCTGGCTACTTCAATATCTACTGAGGTCCTTTACCCGTTTTTAAGTCAGATTCTCTGTGGTTTTTTTTTGCTATTGAATTATGGGAGTACTTCATCCTTTTTTTGGATATTAACCCCTTATCAGATAGATAATTTGTAAATATTTTCTTTCATCCCATAAGTTGTCTTTTCATTTTGCTAATTATGTCTTTTGCTGCACAGAAGCTTTTCAGTTTTTGTCCCACTTGTGTGTGTGTGTGTTTTTTTTTTATTTTGTTGCTTGTGATCAATGTGCCACAAACAAAAACTGATTGCCAAGACTCATCTCAAGAACCTTTCACCTGTTTTCCTCTGGGAATTTCTTTAATGGTTTTGGGTCTTACATTTAAACCTTTGATCCATTTCAAGCTAATTTTTGTGAGTGCTGTTTAATCAGGTTCTAGTTTCACTCTTTTATATGAGAATATGCAATATTCCCAGCACCATTTATTGAAGAGATTGTCATTTCTCCATTTAGTATTCTTGGCTCCCTTGTCAAATACATACAGTTGGGTGTATGTAAGGGTTTATTTCTGGGCATGCAATTCTGTTTCTTTGGTGTATGTGTCTAATATTAAGCTCAAATCCATCTCCCTGCACTGTAGTTTTGTTTCTCCTCAGGTTCCTGGAAAGCATTTGTGAAATCGTAGATAAAAAGGCATGAGGTATGTTAGAAAGAACATTAGATGAGGTAGTAAAATGCAGAAGGCTCTAGTTTAGGACACAAGATAGAGAAACAGAAGGAGCATGACTTTTAGAGAGAGGGAAATTTGGATTTGCAGCCTCAGTCTTCCATCCTCTCGATGTGCAACTTTTGACTTGACCCCTTTCAGATGCATTTGCCTAACATGTCAAATAGGCATGATGATATGTGTGAGGGTGCTGTTCTAGGAACTAAATGAGAAGGTGAATGTAGAGTGCCAACACCCAGTAGATAATAAACATTAAACTCTGCTGGTGCCAGTACTACCACTTACTGGTGAGGTGACTGGGCAAGTCACTTCTCCCTGGACTCCAATTTCTTTTTTTTTTTTTTTTTTTTTTGTATTTTTCTGAAGCTGGAAACAGGGAGGGACAGTCAGACAGACTCCCGCATGCGCCCAACCAGGATCCACCCGGCACGCCCACCAGGGGTGACGCTCTGCCCATCAGGGAGCAATGCTCTGCCCCTCCGGGGCGTCGCTCTGCCGTGACCAGAGCCACTCTAGCACCTGGGGCAGAGGCCAAGGAGCCATCCCCAGCGCCCGGGCCATCTTTGCTCCAATGGAGCCTTGGCTGCGGAGGGGAAGAGAGAGACAGAGAGGAAGGAGGGGGGTGGAGAAGCAAATGGGCGCTTCTCCTATGTGTCCTGGCCGGGAATCGAACCCAGGTCCCCCACACGCCAGGCCGACGCTCTACCGCTGAGCCAACCGGCCAGGGCCTGGACTCTAATTTCTTAACAGACTAATCCAACATTCCTAGTACTAAGGAAATTCAGTACAGGGTCAATATAGGACACCAAAAAATGTTATTTCTTCTTCTGTGGGTCAAGTTGCTGCACAAATCCAGGGAATTTGCAAATACCACGTATTAAAACCTCAACCTCAGCACAGGAAGAAAACTACCCTAGTTAGAAACATTAAATAGGAAAAAATGGCCTGACCAGCCAGTGGCGCAGTGGATAGAGCATTGAACTGGTATGCGGAAGACCCAGGTTTGAGACCCCGAGGTTGCCAGCTTGAGTGCGGGTTCATCTGGTTTGAGCAAAAGCTCACCAGCTTGGACCCAAGGTCACTGGCTCGAGCAAGGCGTTACTCAGTCTGATGGAGGCCTGTGGTCAAGGCACATATGAGAAAGCAATCAATTAACAACTAAGGTGTCTCAATGAAAAACTAATAATTGATGCTTCTCATCTCTCACCATTCCCGCCTGTCTGTTCCTATCTATCCCTCTCTCTGACTCTCTCTCTCTGTCTCTGAAAAAAAAAAGGAAAAAAATGAAAATGTTCACTGACCTGCTATCCCCAAATACTTTATTGTTTAAAAAAAAAAAAGTTAGCCCTGGTCAGTTGGCTTAGTGGTAGAGCTTCGGCCCAGTGTGTGGAAGTCCGGGTTCGATTCCCAGTACGGACACATAGGAGAAGTGTCCATCAGCTTCTCCTCCCTTCCTCTCTCTCTTCTCTCTTTCTCTCCCTTCTCCTCCCCTCCTACAGTCAGTGCTCCACTGTAGTAGCGAGTTGGCCCAGGCACGGAGGATGGCTCCATAGCCTTTGCCTCAGGCGCTAAAAAAAGGCTCCAGTTACAATGGAGCAAGGGCCCCAGATGGGCAAAGCATCACCCCCTAGTAGGAAAGCCGGGTGGATCCCAGTTGGGGTGCATGCAGGAGTCTGTCTTTGCCTCCCCTCTTCTCACTAAAGAAAAACAAACAAAAAAAAGTCAGAAAATATTTTGTTATTCTGATATTTTTCCAGGAAAGATCCATTTGTTTCTTATCTTCTTTGGATAAATGTCCATTCAATTATTTTATCCATTTTGTAATTGGGTTATTTCTGCTTATTGTTGAGTTGTAAGAGTATTATCTATTCCTTTATCAGAGAGAAGATGTGCAAAATTTTCTCACATACTATGGCCTATCTTTTCATTGTCATTTGAAGAACAAATAGTTAAAATTTTGTTGAAATCCAATTTATCTACCTTTCCTTTTGTTGCTTGACTTTACATGTTGTAACTAAGAAATCCCTGACTTTCTCTAAAACCAGTCCCATCCTCTCCAACAAATCCATCATCCAAGCTTGTTTAAGGTTGTATTTGAAATGTTTAAGTATTTATATGCACGGAAAGGTAAAAGTAAATACTATGTTAAGACAATCACCTGACTAAATTGCATTTAATAGGTAAATGTACTTGTTCCAAATTACAAACACATTCAAATTAAGAACAAACCTACAAACCTATCTTGTTTGTAACTCAAGAACTGCCTATAGTTACAAAAAATGGTAGAGGACAAGATTGGGCCTAAAGCCACAGTTTCTTGACACTACCTTAACTTCATAACAACCAACACAAAGTTCTTTTTCTTCCACTGTTCAATCTCTTCTTTGTAACATCCCTGAGATATAGATGTTAATCACATTTTACAGAGAACAAGTCTAACGCAGCATTTACATATGTGTTCCTTAGAAAAATATTACTCCAAATCGTTTGAGAAAATAAACCAAAAAACACTCTTTAATTTATCCGCTACAATTTTTTTTTCACATATCAAATTCTTTAAAGAAAATTTCCCTATATACTGACTGAGTAAAAGGCCTCAATGGAGGTTTAAGGGATATCTCTTGATTGTGCTTGGTGAGAAAAACATAAGACTGGGAGGAAATTTTTCTTTATCCTTCTTAGGCAGCCTCCCAGGAGTTTGGCTCCTGACCACAGGGGATAAAGGTGCCCTGCTTCTCTGCATCTACAGACCAAGGGGGATTCATGGTCTCAGACCTGCCTTGAGAGGCACATGGCCTCATGTAGCTTGAGGACTTACCAATGTTAATCTCATCATCGGTCAGAGTGTCTCCAATAAAATCAAACTGAAAGGACTGTAGTGTCTGGGAGAATTTCTGAACAGCTGAGGAGTAATCTGCGAAGGAAATTAAACAGGAGAAATAGTCAACACTGTTATCCTTTGATATCTTCATCTCTGTTAGGGCAGAGAGGAGAAAAGCACAGGGAAATGCCTCCAGCTGGTAGCAACTCACACTGAATGATGTTAAACAAAAGATCATACTGGGCCTGACCAGTGGTAGTGCAGTGGAAAGAGCATTGACCTGGGACACTGAGGTCCCAGGTTTAAAACCCTGAGGTTATCAGCTTGAGCGCGGGCTCATCCAGCTTGAGCGCGCAGTCACTGGGTTGAGCGTGGAGTCACAGACATAAACCCATGGTCGCTGGCTTGAACCCAGATGTTACTGGATTGAGCCCAGAGTTTGCTGGCTTGAGCAAGGGGTCACTGGCTCGACTGGAGACCCTCCTCGCCCCAGTCAAGGTACGTATGAGAAGCAATCAAAGAACTAAGGTGATGCAACTACAAGCTGATACTTCTCATTGGTCTCTCTGCCTCTTTCTCTTAAAAAAAAAAAAGAAACAAAGATATAGATCACATATTCCAAAAATTTATATGGAGCCAAAAGAACACGAATAGCCTCAGCAATCTTGAAAAGGAAGAATAAAGTGGGAGGCATCACATTTCCTGATATCAAGTTATACTACAAGGCCATTGTACTCAAAACAGCCTGGTACTGGCATAAGAACAGGCATATAGATCAATGGAACAGAACAGAGAACCCAGAAATAAACCCACACCTTTATGGACAACTGATATTTGACAAAGGAGGTAAGAGCATACAATGGTGTAAAGACAGCCTCTTCAACAAATGGTGTTGGGAAAATTAGACAGCTACCTGCAAAAAAATGAAAATAGACCACCAACTAACACCATTCACAAAATTTAAAAAGAACTTGTAAAACTCAACACCAGGAAGATAAACAGTCCAATCCATAAATGGGCAAAAAAAAAATGAATAGACACTTCTCCAAAGAGGACATACAGATGGCCAATAGGCATATGAAAAAATGTTCAACATCACTAATCATTAGAGAAATGCAAATATAAACCACAATGAGATATCACCTCACACCAGTCAGAATGGCACTCATCAACAAAACAACACAGAATAAGTGCTGGCGAGGATGTGGAGAAAAGGGGACCCTCCTGCACTGCTGATGGGAATGCAGACTGGTGCAGCCACTATGGAAAATAGTATGGAGATTCTTCAAAAAATTAAAAATCGAACTGCCTTTTGACCCAGATATCCCACTTTTAGGAATATACCCTAAGAACACCATAGCACTGTTTCAAAAGGAAAATTGCACCCCCATGTTTACGGCAGCATTGTTCACAATAGCGAACATCAGGAAACAGCCCAAGTATCTGTTAGTGGATGAGTGGATTAAAAAGCAGTTGTAGGCCCTGGCCGGTTGGCTCAGTGGTAGAGCATCAACCTGGTGTGCAAGAGTCCCAGGTTCGATTCGCGGCCAGGGCACACAGGAGAAGCGCCCATCTGCTTCTCCAACCCTCCCCCTCTCCTTCCTCTCTGTCTCTCTCTTCCCCTCCCGCAGGCAAGGCTCCATTGGAGCAAAGATGGCCCGGGCGCTGAGGATGGCTCCATGGCCTCTGCCTCATGTGCTAGAATGGCTCTAGTTGCAAAAGAACAATGCCCCAGATGGGCAGAGCATTGCCCCCTGGTGGGCATGCCGGGTGGATCCCGGTTGGGCGCATGCAGGAGTCTGACTGCCTCCCCGTTTCCAACCTCAGAAAAATACAAAAAAAAAAAAAAAAAAAGCAGTTGTATATATATACAATGGAATACTATGGGGCCATGAAAAAGAAGGAAATATTACCTTTTGTGACAACATGGATGGACCTGGAAACTATTATGTTGAGTGAAATAAGCCAGGCAGAGAAAGAAAAATATCATATGACCTCACTCATTTGAGGAATCCAAGGAATAATGAGAGCTGAGGAATGGAATTGAGACAGAGGAGGGATCAAAGGGACCAGAGGAAAAGAGGACAGAGGGAAAGGGGATGATAGGATGGGATAAATCTGAAGGGAAAGGGGGAGGGTGCTATGGGGAGGGGGGCAAGGGAGATGTTGAGGGGAATACAGGGCAGGGGGGTGCATTCGGGGCGACACTAGAATCTATGTAAACACAATACATTAAAATCAATAAAAAATAATAATAAAATTTTAAAAAATAATAAAAAAATAAACAAACAAACAAACAAAAACACTGTCAGTAGAAGATTTGAGCAACCAAAAACACCTACTAAAAGGGAAGGGAGCAGCTTCATGAAGTACTTTTAAGTTATGGGACATGTATTATCTTCAATGCCCATTCTCTCTGACCCGTTCGACCCAAAGACTGTAAGACCTAAATCTACTTATTTGTACTCTTAGGAAAGTCTCCTTAAGCATTTATTGAATTCTCATTATGGGAAGTGGACTAGATGCTTTCTTACCTCTCACCAAACAAATACTGGCAGTCATTTTACAATGAAAAAATTAACTATACATCCCTGAGCTAGCTGGAAGAGCTGGGACTAAAGGACACGTGGTCGGCCTGCCTCTCAAGGGTCCTTTCCATGACAACGTCGGCAGCATCAGGAGTTTTTACACATTAACCAGATGACAGCCTAGGTTGGGGAACAATCTGCCAGGGGAATAAATTTAACTTGCTCACAGGGTATCCACCATGGGACCTAATCTAAGAGGCAGTGAATGTAAAACCTGAGGGTGGCACAGCCAGATATACATTTTTATTTTTGGTCAATGATTTGGAATTTTATTATAAAAAAAAAGTTTAATAATGATGGTGTAAAATAAAATCACAATTAGCTACCTTTTTGACAAATTATCTTTATTTAAAATTTTAAACTACAACCTTCACCAAGATGTCCAGCCAAACTCTCCCCGGTTGCTGCTCCAAGAGTAGTAGTCAGGATAGCAGCAGCATTGCCAGGAAGTTGATAGACACACACACTCCCCAGTCACACCCGACCTGCTGAGTCACAATCTGCACCTTTCTACAATCGCTGGGGTTCGGCATGGTCTTTAAAGTTTGAGGAGCACTGCTCTCCCCAACTAAAGTAACTCATTAGAGCATCTTCTAGGAAAGCTCAAGCTTGCTGGTCACTGATGATGTCCTGTTCCTATTTCTTCTTTCACACCGTGGTTTCATCATGCTGCACCTTCATATCCATCAGATACCTAGGCTTACTGAGACACTGTGCTCTCAGGCTGACAGAAAGTGAGACAATACAAACAGCATCTATTCCTTCCAATAAAAAGCTATCACAGTTAAGCTATTGTGTATGGTTCAACACAAGAAAATGTGTTCAGGCATTTGACCAGATTAACCTATGAAAAATTTCATTACCATCTTGTCTAAGTCGCCTTTCCATAAATACTTATTTTCAGTATTTAGATCCCTGACCCTTTGAACACATCATTGAGGAGAAGAAGGGGGGGAGGGAAGGAAGAGGAGGGGAAGGAGGAGGAGGGGGAGGGGCAGGAGGAGGAGGGGAGGGGTGGGGGAGGGGGGAGGAGGAGGAGGAGGAGGAAGATGAAGATGATGATAAAGGTTTTACAGAGATTAGGGACTGCAGACCAGGTCACCATGCATTCTCAAATTTCCACAATTGAGAATCACATTTTCCACTTCAAATCTGGGCCACATAAATGTGAAGGGAGCATGTATGCCCTGCTCTCCACATCTCTTCAGCGAAGAGAACACAAACCTGGCTCCAGGCCTGGAAACAATGGCTTTTCCCTGGCCTACTTGGCCAGCAGCAGAAAGGGCGGGCCCAGAGTCCCTGCATGATCTGCCTCACTCAGGAAAACTGAATAAGAATATTCATATACTGTCCTTTCACACACACCAGGATTTTTTAAATGTTACCTGGGCCAAACAAGGTACAGTTATTATTAATTTCTCTTCTAGAATTATCTTAATAGTTCATAAATCACAAATAATATGATTTTTAACATTTCTAGTATTTTGTCCATCAAGGCACAGAGTAAAGATAGTTACATTCATTCCTTTTCGTTATTTGCACCACTTCTTTTTTTAAGTATTTTTTTAATTTTTAAAACACAGTTGATATATACTATTATATTAGAACAATTTCTTCTTTTCCCTAGACTCTGGCCTTCAAAACACTACCTTATGTATTTCCACAGAGGCTGAAAATTTTATGAAGGTCATTCTACAAACACTTTCATTTATTCTTCCCAACTATCCAAAGAGAGGTATTACTATCCTTACCTTATAAACAAAACCCAAAAATGAGACAATGCAGACAAATCACACTCAGAGATATGCACAACCATAAATTAACTGCTCTTCATGAAAATATATTATTTATTTGGCTTCAATACACATGGAAGTGCCAGGAAAGACTAAAATGTTTTAAATAAATGAGTTGGGTCACTTCTGAACTCCAAACAAACAGCAGATAACGTAGAAGGACTTGTCACATGTAGGGCATTTATTTTCTTATCATCCTTGAAATCACTGTATCACCCCAAACCATGCAAACAAATCACTCTATCCCCACCAATAGTTCCTTATCCTTGTTTATCAACTCACTAGTTCACAATTTTTTATACAATCTCTGAGTGTTTTATCTGCATCACCTTCTAATTTATTCATGTGTCTTCTATGATGTTTTCCTACACCTTTTCCTGACTCATTCTAGAATAGAGTGATAATGCTTTTTAGGCAATTGAAACTCTCTGGAATGAGGTAGAATAGAAAGGATTAATGAGTTCATTAACTAATGTATGTAAATACCAAATTTCTTTTTATCACTATATTTTCCTCTGGAGTCATATAGAATGCACCTTTATGTATAACTTTATTTTCTTTTGTAACATGTCTTGGAAATACATCTACATGGAAAATAGAGAAAGAAAAACAGAAACTATTGGAACCAACATTGTAAGAGCTCTGAAAACCAGTGAAGGGCTTCTTGCTTCAACCAACCAAAGTCCCAATCAAGAAAAATGGCAGAGAACGATTTTTGGTGTTTTCACTAGCCCTTGCTGTCCCTGTGGAGTAGTGGTCTTGTTTTTAAGGAAGTGGTAGCTTGTTTCCCAATTCCCCACCTCAAACCATAGGAAGCAGGGTAGATTTTATATGCAAATTATTGTGAACCTCTATTCTAACCTGTCAGGTCCAAGGAGGTCTCACATAGACAGCAGGCAGGGGGTGCAGTGAGTGCTGCTCATAAAAGATACAAGATGACTACGAACCCATTCTGTTAGCTTGCTAAGGGCTGCCATAACAACGTGACACAAGCTGGGTAGATTATACAACAAAAAATGTATTTTTTCACAATTCTGGATACTAGACATCTGATATTAAGGTGTCAGCAGGATTGGTTTTTTTCTAAGGCCTCTCTCCTTAGCTTACAGGTGGCAATTTTCGTCCTGTGTCCTCACACGGTCTTCCTTCGGTGTGTCTGTGTCCTCATCTACTCTGCTTATAGAGAACAGGTCATGTTGGACTTGGGCACACCCATGTGACTTCATTTACCTTTATCACCACTTATAAGGCCCTATCTCCAAACAGAGTCACAACATGAAGTACTGGGGGGTTAAGAATTTAACATATTAATTTGGAGGGACACAATTCAGCCCATAACAGCCATAGATTACAAGACCAAGAGATAAGCAGTGAATACACACAAGACACCATCTAAGACCCATAGGAGAAGTTAAGGTGAGAATCTTTGGGAAATTATGCCATTCAAGAACAGACAATTATATGGGAGAATTTAAAAAGCCAGGCATATTCCCAGGCAAAATCAACACTCAGAAAAGACCTGAGAAGAACCTTCTACCTCAGGCCACTCCCTGGGCTCAGAGCAAGCTAACTACATGGGGGAGTGTAACCCAGACAAGTCAATATAAAAAAACTCAGAAAGGAGGCTGATCTGTCTTTTCAATTCTTATATGCTTTTTCTTTGTTTGTTTCTTTGATCTCCTGCTCTGTGAAAACGTGAGCTGAAAATAGCTAATGGAATGCTCTTCAATGATCACATAGGACAAGGGATCATCACTGCAAAAATAGTTTATAAATGTCTCAAAACAAATGGATTATAACAGCCTTCAAAAGGATTATTTTAGCCCTGGCCGGTTGGCTCAGTGGTAGAGTGTCGGCCTGGCGTGCAGGAGTCCCAGGTTCGATTCCCGGCCAGGGCACACAGGAGAAGCACCCATCTGCTTCTCCACCCCTCCCCCTCTCCTTCCTCTCTGTCTCTCTCTTCCCCTCCCGCAGCTAAGGCTCCATTGGAGCAAAGTTGGCCCGGGCACTGAAGACGGCTCCATGGCCTCTGCCTCAGGTGCTAGAATGGCCCTGGTTGCAACAGAGCAATGCCCCAGATGGGCAGAGCATCGCCCCCTGGTGAGCATGACAGGTGGATCCTGGTCGGGCGCATGCGGGAGTCTGTCTGACTGCCTCCCCGTTTCCAACTTCAGAAAAAATACAGAAAAAAAAATTAAAAAAATTTAAAAAAGATTATTTTAATTAAAAAACAGCAAACTCTTTGGACATGGGGTACTCTAATCTGATTTCCTGAGTTGCCACAGTATAATAGTCAAATGCCCAATTTTCAACAAAAATTAAAAACACAAGGCATACAAAGAAACAGGAAAACAAGGCTCATTGAAAGAACAAAATAATTGATAGAAACTAGCAGACATTAAACTTAGTAAACAAAAGACTTTATAACAATTGGTTTAAATATGTGTTTAAAAAGCTAAGGGGAAATGATGGAAAAAGAAATGAATGGAATCAGGAAAAAATATCTGAATAAAATAAGAATGTTAATAAAGAAATAAGAATTATAAAATAAAGTCAAAGAAGGACATTATATGTTAATAAAAGGGTCAATTTACCAAGAAGATTTAAAGTTATGAACATATATGCAGCAAATATCAAAGCCCTAAAATATATGAACAAAAACTGACAGAATTAAAGGGAGAAATATATAGATAGATCCACAATATTTTTAATAATAGATAGAACCAGACATAAGATCAGTTAAAAAAAGAGTATTTTAAAACACTATAAACCAATTGATTATAAATGATATATAAAGAAGACTCCACACTGCAACAGAATACATATTTTTTGAAGTATACACTGAATATCTTCCAGAATAGACCACAAAACACATTTTAATAAGTTTTAAAAGGCTGAAGTCATATAAAATATCTTCTTTGATCAAGATGGAATGAAACTAGAAATTAAGAATAGAAAGAATATTGAAAAGCTCACTAATGGGTGCAAATTAAAAAGCACACCCTCAAGCAACCAATGAATCAAATCAGAATCACAAAGCAAATTAGAAAATAACTTCACACAAATGAAACCAAGGACACAGAATAGGTGGCATACAGTGAAAGCAGTGCTAAGAGGGAAATTTATAACTACAAATGCATACAATAAAAAAGAAATATGTTAAACCAATAATCTAACATGACACATTAAGGAACCAGAAAAAGAAACCAAAACCCAAACACAGTTGAATAAAGGAAATAAAGAATAAAAAAACAATACAGAAAATTAATAACACCAAAAGTCAATTCTTCAAAAAGAATAACAAAATTAACAAATCTTTAGCTGACTGAATGAGAAAAAATGGAGATTCAAACAACTAAAGTCAAAAATAAAGGTAGCAATTTTATAGAAATAAAAGGATTATAAGAGAATACTATGAACAATTGCTCACCAGCCTGAATCACTTAGGTGAAAAGGGAAAAATTCCTAGAAATATACTATCTAAACTGAACCATAAAGAAATAGAAAATCTAACTAGAACACTAGTAAGGAGACTGAATCAGTGATCAAAAACTTCCCAACAGAAAACTAGATGAGATGGTTTCACTAATTAATTTTACCGAACATTGAAAGAATCAACACCAATCCTTCTCAAACTCTTCAAAACTATTGAAGGGAGGGGAACACTTCCTAACTAATTCTATGAAGCCAGCATTACTCAGATACCAAAGCCAGACAAAAACATTACAAGAAAGAAAAACACTAGACAAATAAAATTAATGGATATCAGTGCAAAAATTCCCAACGAAATAATAGCAAATCAAATCCAGCAACATATTAAAAGATTAAATGCCATCAATAAGTGCAATTTGTCCCCTGAATGCAAAGATATTTCAATATAGAAAAAACTGATCAATATAATATATTATATTAATAGAATTAAGGGGGATCTCATAATTTCAATTGCTACAAAAATTTTTATAAAATTTAACACCTTTTCATAATTAAGAAAACACTCAATAAACTTGGAATATAACCTTTTTGAATGTGATAAAGGCCACATATATATATATATATATATATATATATATATATATTTTTTTTTTTTTTTTTTTTTTTTTTTTTTTTTTACAGACAGAGAGAGAGTCAGAGTGAGGCATAGACAGGCACAGACAGGAACAGAGAGATGAGAAACATCAATCATTAGTTTTTTGTTGCGCATTCCGATATCTTAGTTGTTCATTGATTGCTTTCTCATATGTGCTTTAACCATGGGCCTTCAGCAGACCAAGTAACCCCTTCCTTGAGCCAGTGACCTTGGGTCCAAGCTGGTGAATTTTTGCTCAAACCATATGAGCCCATGCTCAAGCAGGCGACTTCGGGGTCTTGAACCTGGGTCTTCCGCATGCCAGTCTGACACTCTATCCACTGCGCCACCGCTTGGTCAGGCAAAGGTCACATATAAAAAAAACAGTTAAAATCATACACAATGATAAAAACCTAAATTTTCCCCCTAAAGTCAAGAGTAAAACAAAAATGTTCACTTTGCCACTTCTCTTAATATAGCATTGTAAGTTCCAACCAAAGCAATGAGTCAAGAAAAAGAAAAAAAAAAAATTCAAATTAGAAAAGAAGTAAAGTGACCTGTGTTCTCAGATGACATGAGTTAATATGTAGAAAATCCTAAATATTCACAGAAAATATTATTAGAGCTAATAAATTGAGCAAAGTAACAGTATGCCAAATCAACAAAAAAAAGTCAGATTTCTATAAACTCATAATGAATAATTTAAAAAATACATGATGAAAATAATTGCATTCATAATAACATTAAAAGAATAAAATACTGCAGAATAATTTTGACCAAAGATGCAAAAGACAATGTACACTGAAAACTACAAACATTGATAAAAGACATTTAAAAAGATATAAACAAAATTATTCCATGACCCCTGGCTTGAGCCTTAAGGTTGATGGCTTGAAGCCCAGGGTTGCTGGCTGGAGCTCAAGGTCACTGGCTTGAGCAATGGGACACTGGCTCAGCTTGAGCACTGCTACCCCACGCCCCTGTCAAAGCACATATGAAAAGCAATCAATGAACAACTAAAGTGACACAACTATGAGCTGATGTTTCTCATCTCTCTCCCTTCCTGTCTCTCTCCCTCTCAAAAAAAAAAAAAGATATAAACAAATAATAAAACATCCATGTTCAGGGATTGAAAGACAATATTGTTCAGCCTGACTGGCCAGTGGTACAGCGGATAAAGTGTTGGCCTGGGACAGTGAGGTCCCAAGTTCAAAACGCCAAGGGAGGCCCTGGCTGGTTGGCTCAGTGGTAGAGCGCTCCTGGCGTGCAGGAGTCCCGGGTTCAATTCCCAGCCAGAGCACACAGGAGAAGCGCCAATCTGCTTCTCCACCCCTCCCCCTCTCCTTCCTCCCTGTCTCTCTCTTCCCTTCCTGCAGCCAGGGCTCCATTGGAGCGAAGTTGGCCCGGGCGCTGGGTGTGGCTCTGTGGCCTCTGCCTCAGGCACTAGAGTGGCTCTGGTAGCAACAGAGCAACGCCCCAGATGGGCAGAGCATTGCCCTCTGGTGGGCGTGCCGGGTGGATCCCGGTCAGGTGCATGCGGAAGTCTGTCTGACTACCTCCCCGTTTCTGGATTCAGAAAAATACAAAAAAAAAAAAACGCCAAGGGAGTTTCGGGCATGGGCTCACCACTTGAGCGTGTGGTCACTGGATTGAGCATGGGATCATAGACATGACCCCATGGTCACTGGCTTGAGCCCAAAGGTTGCTGGCTTGAGCTTAAGGACACTGGCTTGAACAAGGGGTCACTAGCTTGGCTGGATCTCCCTGGCCAAGGCACATATGAGAAAGCAATCAATGAACACCTAAGATGGCACAACTATGAGTTGATGCTTCTCATCTCTCTCCTTTCCTGTCTGTCTAACTCCCTCTCACTTAAAAAAAATTAAATGCTTTTATTTCCAATATGAAAAATCAGCAAAAAAATAAAATAAAAATAAAGAAAGAAAAGTTGGTCAGACTCTCCCTACCAATGAGCTAGATTTGTTATAGGCCAAGGGTTGGGAACCTATGGCTCGCGAGCCAGATGTGGCTCTTTTGATGGCTGCATCTGGCTCGCAAACAAATCTTTAATAAAAATAATAATGTTAAAAATATAAAACATTCTCATGTAGCTAGTGCTCGACTTACGACCACGATTGGTTCCAACAGACAGGTCGTAACAAGATTTGGTCATAAGTTGAGTAGGCTATATGTACAGTACTGTGAAATGATGTTATGAAAATCTTTAAGTCATGTTTTATCATAATTTTCTTTCATTATTGTTATATATCATAATTTTCTTTGTTCATTTTATGTCATTGGTATCATCTCTACACCATTTTGTTTCTTTTTACATTCGTCAGGTTTAAGTAAAGCACTGCATTATCAGTAAAACTAGTTTAATATTTGCAAAACATTCAAAATTACAAAATATAGGTGCATACAAAAATACAAAATACAGGTGTAAAAAATACCATAGGAAACATTTTCCCAATTGCAAAACATATCAAAATATATAAACATGTACGAAACATTTTATTGGCCACTGGTGCTTGGGTGCGGATCGTTGATGTCGTCATCTGAGGCAGCAGTTGGGGTTACTGGAGTTGGTTTTTTCATAAACATGGTGAGCTTTGTCTGAATTGTATGTTTCTTTTTTTCTTCATAAATTTCATGATACGGGCAAAACACATCATGCGCCATCCATTCAATCCTTGCAAATCGTTTGATGTTTGGGTCCATTGCTTCAAAATGTATAAGAAGTTTATTCAGTAAAGATAAACCTTCTGATAATCCCTTAATGGTGAACTTTCATTCTGGCTTCTCCTCTTCTTTCTCTGCTTCTCTTCTTTCTTCTTCTGCCACTCTTTCTTCTTGCAGTTCGATTAGCTCTTCATTTGTAAGTTCTCTGGATTCTTTGTCTAGCAACTCTGCGACATCTTCCATTTCACACTCCAAAGAAAGGTCTTTAGCGAGTTTTATTATTTTTCCCCCCGAGTCATTACAAGTTCATTTTCACTGTCAAATCCGTCAAAAAGCATAAACATAGTGCTTAACACAATTTTTCCAGATGCCATTCATGCACTTTGTTGTCACAGCCTCCCAGGCAGTAACAATATTCTTGATACACATCAAAATGTAGTGTTTCCAAACATCTCGCAATGTTAGTTCTGAGTCAGCATCTATAGCAGAAATTGCTTGAGCGAAGGTGGTTCGAAGATAGTTGGCCTTTAATGTAGCAATCGAACCTTGGTCCATAGGCTGGATGAGTGGAGTCGTGTTTGGCGGGAGAAAAACAAATTTTACATCTGGATGGAGATTGCTTAGATGTGGTGGGTGCCCAGATGCATTATTGAGTAGCAATAAAATTTTGAAAGGAATATCTTTCTCCAAACAATATTCTCGAACTTGAGGAATAAAACAGTTCATAAACCAGTCTTCAAACAATCCTTGTGTCATCGGGGATTTTTGCCCACTAAGGGACCAGGGAAAAAACAGCGAGGAATTCTCACCCCCATAGAAGTTGCCATAGAAGTGGCAACCAATACCAGAAGGTGTGGATTAGGATATCAAAATTTAGCATAGGGGCCTTGGTAGCTCCTGCTACCCCAATAATGCATTGTGCAGACCCAATTACTTGGAAATCAGATAATCCTGTATGGGTAGACCAATGGCCCCTTCCTCAGGAGAAACTTAGGGCAGCTGCTCAATTGGTACAAGAGCAGCTACAGTTAGGGCACATTGAACCATCTAATAGCCCATGGAATACACTTCCATATTTTGATCTTGTCACCTCCTGGATTATCAAAGGACATAGGCAACCCTTACGGCTTATAGATTTTGAGCCTCAAAATTATTGTTGTTCCTTTTTTCAAAGGATCAACAACAATGGCTCTGGGAAACTTCCACTAAATGGCAAATCGCTTTTGCAAATCAATGGACAACTTTATACTGAAACAGTCAACTTAAAATCAGCTCAAAGACTAGAATTATATGCCATTATCATGGCTTTTCAGCATTTGCTATATTCCTCTTTTTATCTATATACAGACAGCAAATATTTACGTATGGTTGTTTCCACTATAAAGACTGCTGTCTTAGGGACAACTGCTGATGAACTATTTCAGCAGTTCCTCCTTCTTCAAAGACTTGTATGTCAACATAGAGTTCCATGTTTTATAGGACATTCTCGAGCTCACTCCATGCTCCCTGGAGCTTTAGCACAAGGGAATGCCCTTGTTTATCAAGCTACCCAAAAGAAAATTATTTGGCGCAACCATGACAGATCAAGCAATTCAGTCTCATACTATTCATCACCAGAATGCTGCAGCCCTCTGTAAACAGTTTCAACTTTCTCGGGAAGCAGCACAGATTGGTAAATCTTGTCCAAGGGGTCCTATACTACAATCTGTCCCTTCATTTGGAGTTAACCCTCAAGGACTCCTACCAGGACAACTTTGGCAAATGAATGTTACTCATATACTTTCATTTGGCAAACAGTCCTATGTCCACGTTACAGTGGATACCTATTCTGGATTTATAGTAACCTCTGTCAGAACAGGAGAGGCTGCTAAGCATGTTATAGCTCATTGTCTGTATGCATTTTTCTATTATTGGATTTCCTAAACTGGTTAAACTGACAATGCTCCTGCATATGTACCAAAAGCATTTACTGTATTTTGTCAAACCTTTTGAATTATGGGTATTTCTTACAATCTTTAAAGTCAAGGTATTATTAAAATGTACCCAGAAAATATTTTAAGGTCAATTTAAAAAAATTTAAAAGGGGGGAGTCATATTCTAGAACTCCTACAGGTCTACCATATCATGCTTTTTACTTTAAAATTTTTAAATTCTTTTGAATGCTAATGAACAGGAGACGCCAAATCTTTTTCTCCCGCAAACTTCTACCTTCTTTTATTTGATCCATCTAATAACACTGTTTTGTCTTTTTCAAAATAGCTCCAGATATATGGAAAAGGTTTATATAGGCGGATGGGGATCCTCAAACCCCTCAGCGAGATCTTCTGAGCATGGCTTTTAAGGTACCAAGAGGCAGAAAAAGCCCAATAGAGATCAGGTGAACTACCAGCTTTTAGGATATGCCCTTAAAGGCTCCAATGCCCCAAAGGGGTCATAGGATTCCATCTGGGTCCTGTTTCAATAGTGAATAGGAAAGTCATTGAGCTAAAGCCTGCCAGGCTTACATGCCTTTGTGATGAGGAAAAATGGACACTGGAAGGTAGGCTTCCCCCTCGATCCTCTAAGGGAGGGTTCAGTCTCTTCCAGCCCTGCTCCAGCCACCTATGACCTAACCTTGCCCAGAATGCTGGGGTTTGCCACTGAAGGCTGAAGGTGCCCAGGGCCGTAGGCCCCATCTACGACACTGTGGACGAGCCTAGGGTATTTCTTCCAAGAAGCAGGTAAACTGATCTCATTTGCACAAGGGCCACTTAACTATGTCTTGCCTGAATAGTCAGGTTTTTTATTCTTCCCTCAAAGATCTCTGTTGTGGGTGTTGATAGTCCTATTTTCTGCTGCTTTGTTTAATATATAGTGTTTCCTTTATTCCTCCTACCTCAATGCCCCACTCATATTTCATGCTGGGACCTACTCCTAATTTAGAGCTCTCTTTCCCCCTTTTGCCAACTTCTATTACGAGTTTACCTTTGCCACACAGCTTAGTATATTCCAAGGTTCTCTTTACCACACCATAATTGCAGAGCTCGGGGGAAAAGCAACCTGGTCTCATCTCTCCAGGCAGAAGAGAACAGAAGCTCCATCTCCATACAGGCTGCAGATGGCTTTTCCAGTCTACCTGAATCATTACCAGCTAGAAGCAGCGGTTATTGGGACTTGGACATGAGCTGCAAAGTATAGAATGGTGACAACAATTCCAGTGCCATGCAGACTTTTCCTGGATATGGACTTTTCCTGGACTCCTGTTCCTTGTGACAGCTCCTAACAGACTGAACTGGGGTTGGGTTGCATTTGCAGGGATTTGGAATGGTGCTGGTGCCAACTTGGACTTGGTGAACATGTTAAGGACACTACTCTTTTATGGATTCTAGCTGTATTTACCAATTTAAGTTTGCTTAAAGGCTTTAATCACTGTAAAAAATATATAGAAGACTGGATAAAGAAAATGTGGCACATATACACCATGGTATACTACACAGCCATAAGAAATGATTACATCGAATCATGTACAACAAAATGGTGGGATCTTGATAACATTATATGGAGTGAAATAAGTAAATCAGAAAAAAACAAGAACTGCATGATTTCATACATTGGTGGGACATAAAAACGAGACTAAGAGACATGGACAAGAGTGTGGTGGTTGGGGGGGAGGGAAGGAGGAAGAGGGGGAGGGGGAGGGGCACAAAGAAAACTAGATAGAAGGTGACGGAGGACAATCTGACTTTAGGTGATGGGTATACAACATAATTGAATGACAAGATAACCTGGACATGTTTTCTTTGAATATATGTGCCCTGATTTATTGATGTCACTCCATTAAAATTAATAAAAATTTATTTATAAAAAAAAATCTTGAAAGGAATATCTTTCTCCAAACAATATTCTCGAAATTGAGGAATAAAACAGTTCATAAACCAGTCTTCAAACAATCCTTGCTTTACATGTCATCCATGCTTTACATTGAGAACGAAAGTAGACGGGCAGTGTGTGCTTGTTAACATTCTTGAACGCACACGGGTTCTCTGAGTGATAAATTAAGAACAGCTTTAGCTTAAAGTTAACCCTGCAATGTTCCCGCCAAGCAGCAGAGTTAGCCTATCCTTAAATGCTTTAAATCGCAGCATGCTTTTGTCCTCTTTGTGAATATAAGGGTGTGCTGGCATCCGTTTCCAAAATAATCCAGTTTCATCAACATTGAAAATCTGTTCTGCTAGATATCCCTCATCTGTAATTAATTCATCCAGACTATCAACAAACTTACGTGCTCCTTCCTCATCCGCACTTGCTGCTTCTCCAGTCACTTGAACACTATGCATTTGGAATCTTTTCTTGAACCTCTGGAACCAGCCAGTGCTTGCTACAAATTCTTGACTGTAATCTTCTCCAGCACGCTACTTTAGAGTCTGAAATAGACTTCTGGCCTTCATCTGCACACTAAAAAGACTTAATGGTGTCCGTTTTTTAATTTGATCTTCCATCCAAATATACAGCAATTTCTCCATTTTGTGGATGGGCCCGCTTCATTGCTTTGTTATAACTGTTGATCGCATGGGTGCAGAACCTTTCACAGCTTCACGAATTCTTTCTTTATCTTTCAAAATCGTCGACACAGTCTAGTGTGATAACTTCATATCACGTGTGATCACATTCACTTTCTTTCCTCCTTCGTACTGCTTAATTACCTTCATTTTCATGTCAAGATCGATGGCCTTTCTTTCCTTCTTGGCAGGCTGAGGCATAGACAATGACAATTTCTTCTTGCTAGACATCTTGGGAGGGGTTTGATAAAAAAATATCCAAGACACAAAACACAAATTGCTGTACCGAGTCCAGGATAACAGTTGAAATGGTGCACGCGGAGATGGTAGTGCTGCCAGAAGCTGGTCCGCACTGTCCTACGCCCAACTGGGCAAAGCTTGTGCTGTCAGATGCAGAGCAGTCGTGGCTAGCGATTGTGGTTGTAAAGTCGAATGGTTGTAAGTTGCAAAGGTCGTAGGTCAATCAATACCTGTATTACAATCCATTCATTTCCTACCGCTCATGTTTATGGTTGTGGGTGGCTGGGACCAATCACAGCTGTCCTCCGGGACAACATCAAATTTTTATTGGATAATGCATAACGTATATGGGTCGTTGTATGGTTCTCATGGAATTACATTTTAAAATATGTGGCATTCGGCCCTGGCCGGTTGGCTCAGTGTTAGAGCATCGGCCTGGCATGCAGAAGTCCCGGGTTCGATTCCCGGCCAGGGCACACAGGAGAAGCGCCCATCTGCTTCTCCACCCCTCCCCCTCTCCTTCCTCTCTGTCTCTCTCTTCCCCTCCCGTCGAGGCTCCACTGGAGCAAAGATGGCCCGGGCGCTGGGGATGGCTCCTCGGTCTCTGCCCCAGGCACTAGAGTGGCTCTGGTCACAACAGAGCGACGCCCCGGAGGGGCAGAGCGTCGCCCCCTGGTGGGCAGAGTGTCGCCCCCTGGTGGGCAGAGCGTCACCCCCTGGTGGGCGTGCTGGGTGGATCCCGGTTGGGCGCATGCGGGTGTCTGTCTGACTGTCTCTCCCCGTTTCCGGCTTCAGAAAAATACAGGAAAAAAAAAATATGTGGCATTCATGGCTCTCAGCCAAAGAAGGTTCCAGACCCCTGTTATAGGCTATAATAATTAAGACAGTATAGGTCCTGGAAGAGACAAATAGCTGATACAATAGAAATGGAAAATCCAGAAATAGCTTGGCCTGTGGTGGCGCAGTGGATAAGGCATAGACCTGGGATGTTGAGGTCCCATGTTCAGAACCCCGGGCTTGCTCAGTCAAGGCACATAGGAGAAGCAACTGCTGCAAGTTGATGCTTCCTGCTCCTTACCCCTTTTCTTTCTTTCTCTCTCTCTCTCTCTCTCTAAAATCAATAAATAAAATCTTTTAAAAATTCCAAAATAGACCTACATACAAATGGAAAATTAGTATATGAAGAGGAAATATCACAATGATATAGTAAGCAGTAAGACAGACATGGGCAGAGTAGGAACAATAGGTCAGGTACAGAAGGTTACTAGGGCTGGAAGCCCCAGGTGCCTAGCAACAATTGTAAAGTGGAACTTAGCCCCCAGGGTGACCTTTCCTCACCTAGCATATCACTGGGCATGTGGCTTACCTAGACCCCCTGGCTTTTCATATCACTGGTCATGAGGTTTGGTTTGGACCCTCCCCTGACCGTTCCTATCCGAGTCACTAGTCATGTGGTTTTAGACCCCCTTAGAGGGGGAACAAGGAAGCCAGAGAAAAGCCTCTTCTGACTCCCATGCAAGCCCTTGCACAGCCACTCCTTCAGTATTAAACCCTCAGGAAAATGAGACTCTGATCCGCATCAAATAATCTTAGGAAGAAGGCCTTGTATCTGTTGATCATAGAGACAGATTTTTGGTCAGACTAGAGATAACATCAAGGCCTCAGTTGTGTTTCAGCTCCAGGCTCAGAAAAGCAGCAAAGCCAGATGAAGCCAGAGCATGACTGACTGCAATGACTAATGACAACCCCTCCTCTAGCACCATGACCCTGAAAGGACATATCTAGAAAACTGATGAATATTCCACAGAGATCCCCCCCCCCAGACTTCCAGATTAAAAAGCCTCAATGTGGATGTGAGGGCAATCTGGCTGCGACATCTGTCACCCCATTGATCACCAGAGTTGATTTGGCTGATCTGGCTGGCTAGGCAGATGTCCCCTTCCTCCCTCACAGCTCCATGTGCATCCCTCCCAAAGCTGCATGCTCAAAGAGGACGACCTTCCCCAATAGAGGAGAGGACCGTTCTTCGGTCAAGGTATATGAGTAGCTGCGCTTCCCTGCTAGAACCTCCAAGAAAAAAAAAGCCTCAAGGCAAAGGACCCAGTGCAGGCATCTCTACTCTCTCTTATTTTCTCTCTCTCTCTCTCCTTCCATCTCTCCTTCCCCCCACCTTTCTTCCCTCAAGGCACAGACCCTTGCTCTCTTACCTCTAAATTCCAAGGGCCTTATTTTGCCTCTGTAACTTGGTTTACTGAGCCCACGCAGCCCAGTTGGCTCACATCTTCTAACTCAGTGACATTCTAAATAAATTTTCTCTGAAAATTACTAATTATTTGTTCTTGGCCCTGACTTCTTTCTCAGCCAAACTCAAGGACTGAGGTCTGATTTCCCAGATTACAGCTGGTGGTATTTTGTCATTAACAACGAACCACCAAAAATGACACAGGATTACATCAGAGATGATGGGCAATTGTCTATTTATAGAAAACTTTAGATACCTATTTCACACTATATATAAAAATAAAACTAGATAGATTTATAACCAAAATGTGAAAAGCAAACCTTTAAAAGTTGTAGAAGAAAATATATTTCTAACTTTAGTGTAGGAAACAATTTCTTAAATAAGATACAAAAGCAATAATAATAAATGGCATTACAATATATTTAACCACTAAGAATTTTTGTATGACAAAAGGTACAATACACAAAATGAAAAGGAAGAGAAAGTTGTTGTCTTTGACAATGGAAGAGACTTGGAATAGGGAGGAATTATTTGTAACATTTAACAGATAAAGGATTAACTTCTGAAATAAACAAATAACACCTTTAAATCATAATAAAGGCCAAAAACCCCCCAAAATGGTCAAATAACACAAAATAGGCAATTCACAAAAGAGAAAATATGAATGTCTAATAAACATATTGTAAAGTGCTCAATAGGAAAATAAAATTAAGCAATAATGATATTTTATTTCATACTCATCAGATTGACAAAGTTTTAAGGCATAACAATATCAAATGTGAATGGTGATGTGGGTAAATGGAGACTCTAATCTCATATTTGTTGGTGGAAGCCTAACTGGGCATAACCATTTAGAGCTTGGAACTTGGAAATAGCTGGTAATGTTAAAATTGCTCATTACCTGAGAAACTCTTGCACATTTCCCAAGAAGGATATATAAGGGTGTTCACTGGCATTTTACTAAGAATAATGAAAAATTAGAAACAGCCTATGTGCCCACTAATAAGGAAATTAATAAATATGTTGCTTATTGTAGGACTGAATGTCCCCGGTTGCCACAAGGGAAAGACCTCTTCCCCTGTCCTTTTTCTTAGTTATTTTCTTGAGAAAATTTGTAATTGCAAAGTTGTCTCTGTCTCTTTGATATGTATCCAAATCTTTATAAAAGCTAAATAAGCTTCCCACCAGTATTCACCAATATTACAACCAAGGAATATTTTTCCTAAG
This sequence comes from Saccopteryx leptura, assembly GCF_036850995.1. Lineage (NCBI taxonomy): Eukaryota > Metazoa > Chordata > Mammalia > Chiroptera > Emballonuridae > Saccopteryx > Saccopteryx leptura. Next base: position 68,366,219 of record NC_089516.1, on the reverse strand, counting down.
GGCATGAGAGCCATCTCTTTGGAACAGTAACATCAAGGAAGATGGCTCCCTGTTACCCGGGACAGTTTTCCAAAGTGCCTTGCTTTTAGTCTTATTTTGCTGTAAAATACCCGTACCCCAGATGCTGAAAGGTACTGTACCTCAATTCCGCGGGTTTATGTAGAGACACCAAGTCCAGATGAATTTTGAAGAGTTTTATTAAAGGGGGAGATTTATTAAATATGCCAGCCGCATGTAGTGGAATAACCCATTGCATGGCTTTGGATGGGAACACAGCCAACAAGAAAAGAATGTTTTGCCAAGAGAATTGTTTTGTGACTTGAAGGTGGGTCACTGAAACAGGCCTATGTGACTGAAGGCAGTTGCTGGGCTTTTTTCTCAGTAAAACATTCTCATAAGATTTCTGTTCCTTTCAAGGTTATTCCTTGAGATAAAGAGAGGAATGTTGTGGAAACCATAGAAGCAATAGCAATTAATGCCTTTTGATATTATGTTGTTACTAAGCTATCATGCAGGTGTACTCCATGTATCTTTAAGTAAAAGTTACGCTTGATGTTATGCCAATTTCTCAGTAAACAAGCTTTTTGAAGTCTTGTGAATAAAAGTAGGACACAGCATGAACTCGGGGTCATTTGCCTGAGCGAGCGGTGGTCCTTTGCTAGTCCATGATGATTTTGTCTGCTGATCTCTCTCTCTGCACCCCCGACTCACAACAACAGCTGCATATAGCTGACATGGGGCAGTTGTTGCAAGCCTAAATCATGTGCAAGCCCCAAAAATATTTCAAGGGCTGTTTATATACCCTTGATCACACACAGGCGGGGGAGAGCATGACATCATGGCACAAGCTTACGACATTTGTTTAGGGGATACACAGAAACATTAAGATCTTTAAGGTAACACAATCAAAGATGTTTACAAATCTTTTAGGGTTCATCTTCCCTCACTAGCCTAGAGGTATTTTACTCTCAAGATTCCAGAAAGGGGGGGAATTTTAATCAATGTAAGGTGGTATGTAAATTCTGTCTCCTATTGAAAGAGAAGTTTCTTGGTTAACCTTTATTTTAGATTTAAAACTAAATATCCCATTGTTCTTACAAGCCAGAAACTTGTACATTCTTCTCCTTACCCTACCCAAAGGAAGGATGGGACAGGAAAGCCTGACCTTTCTTCCTAGAATATCAATATTAATTTTGCAGCTTTTTGGTACCTTACAACAATTTGACTACTTGGCATAGAGATAAGAAAAGTTTTATTTTTTTCCTTTCAATAAAGGCAATCCCCTAGCACATGGATGCTTTAATTACCAATTTCATTTGGGTTAAACTATATAGCAAATAGTGCTGTCAACCCATTTTAACTAAGGAAAAGTTATGGTTTATCTTAGAACATGTAATGGACTGTGTCTGCTTGGCTGTTTCGTAAAATGGGGAGGTTTATTTCTGTCTCTGCAATATCAGTCATGTACACACCAGTTTGGTTTAATGCTCACTCAATCATAAAACTGTGTTCTTTCTTTTCTACATTGACGAAAGGACTTTCTAGGTTAGCAGGAGATCTTATTTTTAATTTCCCCAACAATATTCACAACAGAAGTATACTATTCATTATTAAAAGTGAATGAATTTCATCTATATATCAACATGAAAATATCTAAATGTAAAAAGAATAGTGCTGAGTAAAAAAAAAAAGCAAGTTCAATGGTACATGTGGCATATTCCACTTGTGAAAACATATTATATATAAATATATTATATATATATATAATACTTCTATTCTAGAATATGGCCAAAAAGCATACATTCCCAATTCAGGATTATGGTTGCCTATGTGGAGGACTGAAGAGAGGGGTAAAGCAGAGAAAGAGAGCAATGTGGTAGAAGACAAAATGTTCATAGGAAGGGGGTAAATACAAGGATGTCTATTACATGACATTGTACTTTTAGACTGGCATTCATAATCTTAAGAACAAATGGTTTTGCCCTGTGTCTTCTGTGCTCTTTCCAACCAGAGACATTTTTATTCATCAAGTTTCCTATACAGGCCCTGGCCGGTTGGCTCAGCGGTAGAGCGTCGGCCTGGCGTGCGGGGGACCCGGGTTCGATTCCCAGCCAGGGCACATAGGAGAAGTGCCCATTTGCTTCTCCACCCCCCCTCCTTCCTCTCTGTCTCTCTCTTCCCTTCCCGCAGCCAAGGCTCCATTGGAGCAAAGATGGCCCGGGCGCTGGGGATGGCTCCTTGGCCGCTGCCCCAGGCGCTAGAGTGGCTCTGTTCGCGACAGAGCGACGCCCCGGAGGGGCAGAACATCGCCCCCTGGTGGGCAGAGCGTCACCCCCTGGTGGGCGTGCCGGGTGGATCCCGGTCGGACGCATGCGGGAGTCTGACTGTCTCTCCCTGTTTCCAGCTTCAGAAAAATACAAAAAAAAAAAAAAAAGTTTCCTATATAATGTTTTTGGCAGCAGTTGGCAGTCCAGCACTCACTAGTAGCTGGGGTTAGTGACACAGAGAAAAAGCCAAAGAAAGAGTGAAAACCTGGCACCCAAATTGGTGCCTGGTGTTGCCAGCACTTCTTTGTTTGCTGTGACTATTGGACTTAGTATTGAAATCCAAGTTCAGAGTGACGCCCTCTGGGGGAATTCTACCTTCCAGATCCTTTCTTAAAATTATCACCAATAATAAGAACCTGGCTCCAGGCCAGGAAAAGGTTATCCTGTGAGGGTACTTAAGCTGCCTCCCCAGCTGCAGAGCTTCCAGGGTCCTGCTTAGACTGATTAACATCTGAAAAGCTTTCCTTTTTCAGATTTACTGAGTACTGGGCCCTTTTCGGATTCTCAAGGGAAAATTTTAGTTTTCTCCTTGGCAGATACTCTGAAAAAGGTTCAGCCTTTGAAAGAACAAAGCAGGAGACTTCTGGGCCAAAAAGACAGAGGGAAATCTTTACAACCTCCCAACCATTTCTCCTACTCTAATTGGTCATTGGTAGAAATTAAAAACAAAAAAAATCAGAAAGCTTAGAGCCTTCAAACCATCAGAACATAGGCTGCAGCTCTCCTACACAAAGACCTACAAGAGGTGAAGGAAACAGACTGAGCTGCCTAGATGCAGAAATAATAGCAAATGTCCCTTGGGGGCAAGTTTGTTTCTTTAGCACAGGAAGACAATATTCATATTCCATTACTGGATAGTTTCTAGGTCCATTAAAAATTTACAGAGAAAGGAACCAAATTGCTATTAGAATGTGAAGTTCACATTCTAACTTTTGTTAAATCTCAATTACAGTACAACAATGGTGGCTAAGAAATGCATATAAGTGTAATATAATGCAATAATATACAACCAGTAAGATCTGTACCTCAAAACATGTACCCACATGTACACACCCTCATTCTTCACATATGAAAGGACTGTGACAAAATACATTAAAGGTTCCCATTCACAGTGAGTATCTCTGTCTTCAAAAAAAAAATGTGTCTTTAATTTGAAAGTAACTCCCTCCTCTGACTATTAAGAGCCTCTAATTACACTCCAAAGGACTAATATTAGTGGGGAAGTTTTCTCTAACTCAACTGGCATTTCTTATTCTGGTCCAATACAAGGCAATCTTCCCTATTCTTATATACTATATATTGAGGCTGATAGTTAATACAATTAAGAAAGAGCAGCTTCTATACTTCTTTAAGTTCACTAGGAAAACAGTAGTGTGTGTGTGTGTGTGTGTGTGTGTGTGTGTGTGTGACAGAGATAGAGAGAGGGACAGATAAGAACAGACAGGAAGGGAGATGGGAAGCATCAAATATTCATTGCCACTCCTTAGTTGTTCATTGATCGCTTTCTTATATGTGCCTTGACTGAGGGGCTACAGCAGAATGAATGACATCTTGCTCAAGTCAGTGACCTTAGGCTTCAAGCCAGCGACCTTTGGACTCAAGCCAGAGACCATGGGGTCATGTCTACGATCTCATGCTCAAACCAGCGACTCTGTGCTAAGCTGGTGAGCCAGCATTCAGGCCGGTGACCTCAGGGTTTCAAACCTAGGTCCTCTGCGTCCCAGTCCGACGCTGTATCCACTGCGCCATCACCTGGTCAAGCAGTACTTACAGTTTTTAACAAGGCTCATTTAAAGATATTTTATGAAGGAACTGCTTATTTTAAAATAAAAAAACTGAAGTCCTGGATGAAGCCAGACTTCCCCTGCATCACAGTATTAGCCAATGGAGTGCCAGAGCTCAGCATGTTCAGGCTCCAGTTAATGACAGGACAAGACCTGATTATGTTCTTTCCTAGGTGAGCTGGGAGCATGCACCAACACGGTTTCAGTATTTCAGTAAACACCATTCCTCCTCTGGCGCTCCTGTTGGATTACAACATAATTGGATTATTTATGTAATTAGATGTTGATATGAATAAATTTTGACATAATTGGATTTCAACTTTTAGACTTCAATATAGTTGGAAAATGAATTGGAATGCTAAATAATTCTACCACACTTGTAAAGTGGTTAAGGACTAAACAAGAATACATATACAAGGTTCCCAGCTCAGAAGATATGCTCAATAAATTTAGTTTCCTAAATTCATAATGATGCCTTACATATGCACATAGGCTTAACAGTTTACAAAGGGGCTTTGACTCTCTGATTAGCCTCACAACTGTGTGAGTTAAGAGAAAATATTTTTCTCCTTTAAAAAAGTAAAGGGGCCTGACCTGTGGTGGCGCACTGGGTAAAGCGTCGACCTGGAAATGCTGAGGTTGCCGGTTCGAAACCCTGGGCTTGCCTGGTCAAGGCACATATGGGAGTTGATGCTCTGTACTCTCTCTCTTTTTCCTCTTTTTCTCTCTCTAATAAAAATGAATAAATTAGAAAATAAAAAATAAAAAAAAAGTAAAAGGGGCACAGAAGAGATAAGTAAGTTGCCCAGCATCACTCCAGAGCTGGCCGGTGATAGCTCCCAGATGCACAGGAAGTTCTCAGACCACAAATAATTTTCCCCTATGCCAGTAGTTCTCAAACTTAAATGCACATTAGAATAAACTGAAGAGATGAAGTTTATCATGACAAAGTCCACTACGTCCCACCCCCACAGTTTCTGACTCAGTGGATGTAGAATGGCACCTAAGAATCTGCACTTCCAAAATTTTGCCAGCTGAATGTTAATACTGGGTGAAGGACCACACTTGGAGAACTACTGGTCTATGCCACACTGACAAGTTAGGAAGATGTAGTCTGCCATGGGTTGAGGATCTCAGGGATAATATTTCTCTTGCCCAGAGTATCTTAAAATGTCAGAGCCGCAAGGGGCCCTGGAAATCATCTATCCCAGTGGTTACAGCCCCTAGCTTATTATTAGAATAACACAACACAATTTTTTAAAAATCATCTTTGATTGGCTCGACCCTCAGAGATGCTGCATTTAAATGCATAGGATGAAAACCAGGTTCTATGGAAAGAATCCTTTGCTAGCAGACTTGCTTGCCTTATAAGGAAAACTATTCAGCCTAAAAGTACCTGACCACAGACAAATTCATATTCACATAAAAAACTGAAATCTCTTCTGAATTAATTATGTCATTATAAAAGAGTATAAATGTATATTTCTTCTCCTTCCCTTAACTAGCATAAAAACAACTGTATAAAACAATATGCACATAATTGTATTTTGGGTCTGTAATACAAGGAAACAATCTGTTTTACATAAGTTCACAAAGGAGAATAAAAGAAAAACTATAATGGAGTTGGTAAATGACACAAGATGGTAACTTAAATCATAAAACAAATGAAGAGAACCAGAAGTGGCACTCAAGAAGGTTAATATAGGAAATTATATAAATGTATGCCTATTCTACTTTCTTCTCTCAATGTCTTTAAAAGATGCAAAATCTTATATGGAAATTACCATAACAATGATTTCTTGCATTTCTAAATATACAGATATAATAGAACAAAAACAGCATAAAAGCATTTAATATAAAAGGCCATAGTAAATGTGGAATATATGAACAAGAAACATGAGATATATAAAAAAAGTAAAATGGCAAACATAAATCCAACTATATTAATAATTTTAATGGGAATTAATTAAATAACCCAATGAAAAGACAATGAGTGACAAACTGAACTTTTTTAGTTGTACTTGTATGCTATCTACAGGAGACACATACTACATTTAAAAACACATATTAGTAAAAATTAAAAAGATGAAAAAGATATGAGAGCCTGACCAGGTGGTGGCGCAGTGGATAGAGCATTGGAATGGGATGCGTAGGCCCCAAGTTTGAGACCCTGAGGTCGCCAGCTTGAGCGCTGGCTCATCTGGTTTGAGCAAAGCTCACCAGCTTGGACCCAAGGTCGTTGGCTCGAGCAAGGGGTTACTCGGTCTGCTGAAGGCCCACAGTCAAGGCACATATGAGAAAGCAATCAATAAACAACTACGGTGTCGCAATAAAAAAACTAATGATTGATGCTTCTCATCTCTCCATTCCTGTCTGTCTGTCCCTATCTATCCCTCTCTCTGACTCTCTCTCTTTCTGAAGAAAAAAGATATGAGAAAGCTTTAGTGACTTTATAAGCATCAGGTAAAATAGACTTCCAAGTTAAAAATGATACTGGAAATAAAGGAGGACATTTTTTAATGATAAAAGGGTCAATGCATCAGGAAGATATAACATTATAAGCATATATGCAGGTAACAATAGAGCCCAGAAAATACATGAAACAAATCATGACAAAACTAAAGGGAAAAATTAGCAACTCAATAATCACAGTTGGATCACATTACTTTCAATAATGATTAGAACTAGACAGAAAGTCAATAAGGAGATGTAAGATGTGGACAATATCATAAAGTAATGATCCCTAACATATATCTATGTAACACTCTACCCAACAATAGAATACACATTCTTCTCAGGTGCACATATTATATTCTAGCAGACAGACTACATGCTAGCTCAGAAAACCATCCTCAATAATTTGAAAGAACTGAAATCATAGAAAATACATCCTATGACCACATGACCACATAGAATGATATTAGAAATTAATAGTGGAAATAAAGTTGAGCGATACACAAATATGTGAAAAATAAACAACATACTGCTAAGTAGTAAATGGTTGAAATAAAAAATAAGAAGGAAAATTAAAAAACATCTGAGGTAAATGGAAATAAAGAAAATACATATGAAAACTTAGGGCATATAGCTAAAGCAGTGCTTAAAGTAAAATTTATAGCTACAAATTCTTATATTAAAAAGAAAAAGATCTCAAATGGTTAACCTATCCTTTCCTCTTGAAACACTGGAAAGAGAAGAACAAAATAAACCTAAAGCAAGCATAAGAAAGGAAATATGAAAGATTAGAGCAGAAATTAATAAAAATCTAGAAATATAAAGCAATAGACAAAAATAACAAAACCAAAAGTTAGCTTTTTGAACCAATCGACAAAGTTGACAAACCTTTAGCTAGAATAACCAAGAAAAGAGAAAGCTCAAATAACCAAGTTCAAGACTGAAAGAAAAAACATTACTACAATCTTCTGAAAATGAAAATAAATTTTAAAGAGTACTATGTACAACTGCATGCCAAATATTAATTAACTTAATAAAATGTACAAATTCTTTGCAAGACACAAATTGTCAAAACCACCTCCAGAATAAATAGAAAATCTGAATATACCTCCAGCAGGTATATTCAGAGATTAAATGTATAACTTTTAAATTTCCCATAAAGAAAAAAGCCCAGGCCCAAATGGTTTCACTGGTAAATTCTGCCAAACATTTAAAGATGAATTAATAAAAAATTTTAACTAAAACTACCTATTTCAAAAATTGAAGAAATGCTTCCTAAGTCATTCTGTAAGGTGAGAATGCTATAAATACAAAATAAAGTCACTGCCAGAAAAAATTCCTATAAACATAAAAGTAAAAGCTTCAATAACAACTACAACAAACAGAAAACTGATTCCAGCAACATATAAAATAGACTATACATCATAACCATGTGGGATTTACCCTAGAAATGCAAGGTTAGTTCAACATATAAAAATCAAAGTAATACATCACATCAATAAAATAAAGTAGGAAAGGACATAATCATCTCAATCAATGCTGATAAAGTATTCAACAAAATCCAACAACTTTCATTATTAAAACACTCAACCAAGTAGAAATAGAGGAAATTTCCTGATAAAGGCATTTACCAAATAAGAAAAAGAAAAAAAAATCAGTTAACCTCATACTTAATGGTGAAAGACTAAATACTTTTCCCCTAATTTCAAGAATGAGACAAGGATGTCCACTCTCACGGGTTCTATCCACCACTGAACTGGAGATTCTCACCAGAGCAAATAGGCAAAGAAAAGAAATGAAAGGTGTCTAGATTGGAAAGAAGTAAAGTTATCTATATTTGCAGATGATACAATTTTACATATAGAAAACCCAATGTAATCCAGTAAAAATTATTAGAATAAATAAATTTAGCAAGATTGAAAGATATAAAACCAATAGATAGATAGAGATATATAATATATAAATAAATTCTATTCCTAAACAAAGGCAGTGAACAATTCAAAAGTGAATTTAAGAAAACAGTTCCATTTACAATAGTAAAGGATTCCCGGCCAGGGCACACAGAAGAAGCGCCCATCTGCTTCTCCTCCCTTCCCCCTCTCCTTCCTCTCTGTCTCTCTCTTCCCCTCCCACAGCCAAGGCTCCATTGGAGCAAAGTTGGCCCAGGCGCTGAGGATGGCTCTATGGCCTCTACCTCAGGCGCTAGAATGGCCCTGGTTGCAAGGCAGAGCATCGCCCCCTGGTGGGCATGTGGGTGGATCCCAGTCGGGCGCATGCGGGAGTCTATCTGACTGCCTCCCCATTTCCAACTTCAGGAAAAAAAAATCACAATATTACGAATTGCCTCAAAACTTATATTGAGAAATAAATTTAACAAATTAACACATGGCTTGTACACTGGAAACTACAAAACACTGATGAAAAAATTAAAGAAGACATAAATAAATGAAAAGATATCCCATGTTTGTATTCAGAAAACCTAATATTGCTAAGATGGTATACTCAAAGTGTTCTAAAGATTCATTGCAATCTCTATCAAAATTTCAGCTGCCCTTTTTCTGCAGAAAATTTTCCTGCAGAAATTGATATGCTGATCCAACTAAAAATATTGAGGAATGAAGGAATTAAAATATCACCATTTTTCAGCCTGTTATTAAATAATGGATCTAGGGGCAATGGCTGCTGAAACCATTAGGTGACAGAAAAGCTGACAGGAATTTTTACAATGGAAAAATCAAGCTGAAAACCTCCTCACACACAATCTTAAAACTACACACAAAAAAGGCAACCAGGTATTATGTATCTCCTGATGTCAGGCAACACAAAACACAAAGTAAATAAATAAAAAGAAAATTAGACCCAATTCTGATCAAACATCTTTTTGTCATCTGATATGTTCCTCTGGCTCCTATATGTCCTGTAAGCTGATAATAAAGTCCAGAATATGAGAATGTCCAGGGTCAAACAACCAATTTCTTCAACAAATAAATTATAAGTGTAAAAAAAAATTTAAGAGAATTGAAAGACATACAAACCTAATGATGTATGAGAACTCCTTTGAATCCTGATAAGCCAACCATTAAAAAAAAAAGGAAACAATGAGGAAATTTGAATATTTAACCTTTATATGATGATATTAAGAAAACAATTTTAATTCATTTAGGTGTAGTAAAGAATTTGACTATGTTTCTTAAAAGTTCTTATTTTTTGAAGTAAATACTAAAATGTAATATATTATCAGAGACTTGCTTCAAAATAATCCATTTGGAAAGAGAAAGAACCTGGGTGTATGGATTAAACAGAAATGTCCACAGGTTGACAACTGTTGAAGATGGGTGATGGGCACATCAGATTCATGACATTAGTCTCCTTGTCTGCAGAGGTTTGAAATTTTCCACAATAAAGTTTTTCTAAACAAATGAGTACAAATATATACAATGAGAAATAAGTTAGAGTAAAAATGTTTAAAAAGGCAGTTACAAAGACCATAAAATGTTTGATCCATTTATAGGAAATATCCAGACTGGGTAAATTTATAGAGATAGAAAATAAATTAATGGCTGCTGAGGTTTGTGTGGTCTGAAAGGAAATGGGGAGTGACTGCTTCTGGGTGTGAAGTTTCTGTTTGGGGAGATGAAAATTTTCTAAAATTGGTTGTGGTGATAGTTGCGAAACTGTGAATATATTATTAGAAACCATCGAACTGTGCACTTTAAACAGGTGAATTGTATTGTTAGCATAGGTAGCTAGATACTAATAAGGAAAGGAAAAAAGGAAATCAGACACTAAAAAGCCTGTTGCTGCACTAGGAAATCACAGCTTCAGACACTCCAGAGGATCGCAGCCTTGCTCTGCCAAGGGGATTCCCTGTGTAGAAAGGAAGGGCCAGATTTTCAATCTCCCCAGGATACAATCTGCCCATTCACACACTATGGGAGAAGGAAAAACAGCAGGAGAAATTCCTCTGCTGGACACATGCCCAGTATACATCAAGATGACACAAGGGGAAGTGCTTCCACTTTGATACATGAGCAGTAAAAGGCAAGATGGCAGCCACAGTAGCCTGTCAGTCTATACTGAGGAAAGGTTACGGGGTAGATCCAACACCAGCTCACAAAACACTGGGAAGCTGAATGTTAGTTTGAAAAGAATGAAGCTCTCCCCAACCTGAGATAATATTTATAACCCAGGCTTAACAAAGGGTCTCTCTTCTCTCATTCTCACTTGGGAACACTCCCTTGCCCTATTTGTTCACACATTCTCCAAGTAGCCATGAGGCCCTAGGACCTGCCTCAGGGCCACATGCGGAGGACTCCCAAGTGCAGGCTCCAGAAGTGTGGGCCTGGAAAGAGTGCCAAACGGAGTGCAGCCAGGGACATAGACTCTGTCAGTCAGACAAAGACAAAGGCTAGACTGGACTTAGCTTGATTCGGATTGAATGATGGCACAGAACAGGTGGACACTGGTCTTTGTATTGGGCCTGATAAATTGTAGTCTGGACCTTCTCCATGGTGGAATGGATGGAATGAGACATTGGGAACATTTGGGAAGCCTTCTATCATTATTCAAATAAGCATTTCTTTTTTCTTCTTTTTCCAAGCGAGAGGAGGGGGGACAGAAAGACAGACTCTCACATGTGACCAGACCAGGATCCACCCTTCAACCCCTATCTGGGACTGATGCTCTGCCCATCGGGGGCCATGCTCGTAACTGAGCTATTTTTATGGCACCTGAGGCAGAGGCTTCAAGGAGACATCCTCAGTGCTCAAACCAATCACAGGGGAAGAGAGAGAGAAAAAGAGAGAGAAGGAGGAGGAGGAGGGTGGAGAAACAAATGGTCACTTCTGTGTGCTCTGACCGGGAATCAAACCTGGGACATCCACACTCTGGGCTGACGCTCGACCATTGAACAAATCGGCCAGGTCTCAAATAAACCATCTTATCACAAAATCTCATCCTCCCATCTGGGTCTCCTGAAATGCTTTCCTTGCAACACCATAAGAACCCCACTTCACCCAGCACCCATATGTATGTGAATCATATCTCAAAACAACTGTTATATTAAAAGAAAATTCATGGCTCCTTAAGGTGATGATAATGAAAAAAAAGTTTAGGTAACAGACTCTGACAATGACTATAAAATTTTTTGTGTATAGGGAAACACTATTTGCCATATCTCTTCACTCTTATAACTCAGGAACCAACAGCATAGTTTCACCTCTCTGGAGCAATAAACATACTTAACTATTTCTCACTCTAAAAATTTAAAAAAGTAATAAACCTTGAGCCCTAACCCATTATAGTTGTTGATCTTTTTCACCTTTACAAATTTAAACATGATACACAGCCTCAGTCAAGGTGCAGTCCCCAGACCTTTTAAATCAATCTGCATTCTGACAATCCGCAATTGATGTGTCTGCACACTCAGGCTTGAAAAGCACTGGTAGCTAGCCCATCACTGCAGTAAGTCCTGGCAACTGCATAGCGAAATGATGGTCATCCAAAGATGTGGCCAGGTCAACCTCATTTTTAGAAAGGGAAAATTTATAGTCTAACTTATTTGACACTAGATGTATGATTCTAAGAATGAAAAGACAGAACTTCTTTGAAAATCTAGCCCCTATCACTGAACAAACAATTGCTATTTTCTCATCTGCATATTTAAGTCACAAGCAGGTATATATCTGAAGAAACCAAAATGCTCATTTGAAAGGCTATATGCACCCTATGTTCACTGCAGCATTCTTTACAATAGCCAAGATTTGGAAGCAACCCAAGTGTCCATCAACAAAGAAGCACATAAAAAAGTTGTGGCATATATAAACAATAGAATACTTCTACTCAGCCATAAAAAAGAGTAAAATCTTACTTTTTACAACAGAATGGATAGACCTAGAAGGTATTACACTAAGTGAAAGAAGTCAGACAAAAAAGGATAAATACTATATGATTTCACTTATATGTGGAATCTAAAGAGCAAAATAAATGAACAAAACATAAACAGACTTATAGATACAGAAAACAGACAGATGGATACCAAAGGGAAGGGTTATTTAGGGACTGGGTGATCAGGAGTACAAATTGGTAGTTAAAGAATAGTCACAGGGCCTGACCTGTGGTGGCGCAGTGGATAAAGCATCGACCTGGAAATGCTGAGGTCGCTGGTTTGAAACCCTGGGCTTGCCTGGTCAAGGCACATATGGGAGTTGATGCTTCCTGCTCCTCCCCCCTTCTCTCTCTCTGTCTCTCCTCTCTCTCTCTCTGCCTCTCCCTCTCCTCTCTAAAATAAATAAATAAATAAATAAATAAATAAATAAATAAATAAATAAATTAAAAATTAAAAAAAAAAAAGAATAGTCATAGGGATGTAAATTACAACGTTGGGAATATAGTCAATAATACTATAATAACTACATATGGGTAAAATTGGTTACTTGAAATTTCAGGGGACCCCTCTGTAAAGTACATGGTTGTCTAAGCACTATGCTATACACCTGAAATTAATACAGGGTAACATTAAATGTAAATTATAACTGAAACATAAAAATAAATAAATGAAAGAAACCACAAGCAAAGTTTACACACAATTTAGGTTAGAAATAATATGTAAATATGGCCCTGGCTGGTTTGCTCGGTGGATAGAGCATCGGCTTGGCATACAGATGTCCGTGTTCAATCCCCAGTCAGGGTACACATGAGAAGCAATCATCTGCTTCTCTTTCCCTCCCTCTCCCACTTCTCTCTCTCTTCCACTCTGGTAACCAGTGTCTTGACTGGTTCGAGTGTTGGCCCTGGGTGCTGAGAATAGCTTGATTGATTCAAACACTGGCCCCAGACAGGGGTTGCTGGGTGGATACCGATTGGGTACATGCAGGAATCTGTCTCTCTGTCTCCCCTCCTCTCATTCACAAAGGAAATAAATAAATAAATAAATAAATAAATAAATAAATAAATAAATAAATAAATAATAAATGGCATATGAAAGGTAAATCCATCAAGAACACATTAAAATAGCAGATTTTTCTTTTTAGGGAAGAGAGAGAGAGAAGGGGGAGGAGCAGGAAGCATAAACTCCCATATGTGCCTTGACTAGGCAATCCCAGTGTTTTGAACCAGCGACCTCAGCATTCCTGTGACTATTATAGTCGATGCTTTATTCACTGTGCCACCACAGGTCAGGCTTAAATAGCAGAATTTTTAAATGAGGAAATCTCATGCTTAAAAGGCTGTAAGAAACCACATATCTACTCCTAACTCACTGCTAACACTAGAAATTATTATATATAACCTACAATATTCATCCATCCAATGAATATTTATTCATTACTTACATTGCAGTAAATATTGTTTTCGGTTCCAGAGATACAATAGGGATCAAGACAGACATCATCCCTGCTCCTCTGGAATTTACAATCCAATGTGAGGGAAATGATAATAATGCTTCCTATTGTTGCAATGTGCAAAATCCATTGTATGTGCTTATCACTTAAACTTCAAACAAGTCTGGTAAATCAAAGAGGAAGAGGCAAGGAAGTCAATAGTAATTTTAGGGATGCTCTCAAAAAAGAATTACAAAAAAAATAGAATTACAAAATTTCATTTATCTGTATATACAAATTTTCCATGTTATTACAATAATATTTTAATAGTAAATAAATCAATACACTTTTTCAAGAGCCCACAGAGACTATTATCAGCAGAGGTTCAAACTGCAGAGCCCTAAAATATACCCACTTCTATATTGGGAGGTGTCCTCGCTAAAATAAATAGGAGGGAAGCCCTCCCAGCTCTGAATAAAGGCACAGTTCTCAGAACTGATGAGCTGAGGAGAGAGGTGACCAAGAATACAAACCTATATTAACAAGAGGACAATAGAGTTTGATGAGAAGTGAACAAGCAAAGAAACAGCTGTAGAACTGAGAGAAAACAAAGGGATCTGCGGAAATGACAGCATGCCCTGTCCAGCGGTCTGGAACATGAACAATCTCAGGCAATATGGCGAGATGGCTTCTCTCCTGGAACGCGGCAGATGTCTGACAAGAGTGGCTGCTTCAGCAGAACGCTGGAAATGCTCTTAGAGTCTGGGGTATCAGCATAGGAAGACACACAAGAGGAACTCAGGTAACCTCTGGTTTTACATCAGGGGAAACCGAGGCCCAGAAAGGGGGAAAAGCTTAATGGAAAGTCCACAGTGAGTTCTGGCAGTGTTAGGACTTAATCCCAAACCAAAACTATTTCCACCAACACCAGCTGCCTTCACCAAAGTTCTATATGCTGAGGCTGTTACTGTTTCCACTGGGAAACCTAAAGCCTTTAAACCACTATTCTCCAAATTGAGTTCATTGTAAAAAGCTGGCAAAGGGATCTCAATTTGTCTCCAGAGATTCTTCTGGGAAAACAATCCAATTTCATTAACTACTTCGAGATAACCCCTTGTGTTTCTATACCACATGATTAGAGAGAGTAAGAAGCTTTAAATGCATTTTTCTGGGCCACTTCACATTTGTAAATATGACAGTAGCTCTCATATGTCAGAAAAAGGACATACTAAAACCTGTCTGCACCCACCCTCTGGCTTCCTGTCTACATAGATGATATGCTCTAGTGTCTTTCAGTACAAATGGCAGGAGGCCTGAGCTCCTAGCACTCTTTCTGACATTTAAAGCTAAGTGACCTTGGGCCCCACTTCTTTCATCAGCAGAAGGAGCTGCACTAAATGACTTCAAAGTTTCTTCCAGTTCTAACATCCTGTGATTCTGTGAACCTTAGCAATGCTATAATCAAACTTTCCACAACTCCATATTCAAATGTGTATTTCCTTATAATAAGAAACCAGCTCAGAGAAACCAGCTGGCCTTCATAGTCTAAGTTCAAAATTTAGGAGTCTCAAGTTATGAATTTTATGCCTAGCTCTGCAAAGAAGTTCTTCAAGTGAGCCTGGGAGAAAATCCAAAGCAAGGAACTAGTCTACCCTGGATCAGCCAGTCAGTCAAGCTAACATGTGGGGAACGTTAATTTTGCAAGGAATTTTTGGTGAAAGAGAAAAGACACATGGATTTGGAGATAAAAGGTATTTTCAACAGCCAAACAACACTATGACAGAGTAACCTGTGAAAACGAGTTGACTTCAAACTGAGAGATCTGGAATCTAGTCCAGATACTGCCAATTACCAGCCATGTGACCTCAGTAGGAACAACCGGGTAGGAGCACCAAGCACCTACTATGTGCCAGGCACATGAGTTTTCTGAAAAAGACAAGGGAAGGACTACCTTCCTCAGACTCTCTTCTAGCTTAAACATCCAAATTTTATCTCCATCACTGTTTAAAGAACAAGGTAGAGAAACAGATGGATTTAATCATGCCAAACTTATTCCAAAAGTTGGTTTTGTAACAGTTCTTTTTTAACAAATGTTAAATCATCATGTACACTTTATTTTTATTTTTTTACATTTTAAATATATTACAATTTTGTCAATTAGACCTCCATAAAGCTTTTTTAAAAAGCACAAGAAGGCATGCTCTGGCCCTGCCTGTATAGCTGAGTTGGTTAGAGCATGATCCTGATATGCCAAGGTTGAGGGTTCTATATCTGGTCAGGGCACATATAGGACTCAACTCATGACAGCATGAATAGGTAGAACAACAAATCGATGTTTTTATTTCTCTCTCTCTCTCTCTCTCTCTCTCTCTCTCTCTCCCTCAGTCAGTCTCTCTCCCTCCTTGTCTCTCTTTCTCCCTCCTTCTCTCTCTATAAAAATCAATAATGCCAAAAATGAAAATTACTCGTAATTCTCCCCCAAATCAAATTATTTGTAAGGGTCCACTCTACTCTAACAATTTCCATTATACAAGTTCTTCACTGCAATAGCCTTCATTTTTTTTTTTTTTTACTGAGAGGTGGAGAAGCAGAGAGATAGAATCCTGCATGCACCCCAACCAGGATCCACCCAGCAAGCCCCCTACGGGGTGATGCTCTGCCCATCTGGGGCTACTGCTCCGTTGCTCAGCAGCCAAGCTATTTTAGCGCCTGAGGCAAGGCCACCAAGCCATCCTCAGTGTCCAAGGCCAACTTGCTCGAACCATTCAAGCCATGACTGTAGGAAGAGAAGAGAGAAAGAAAGAGACAGAAGGAAGTGAGAGGGAGAGAAGTGGAGAAGCAGATGGTCACTTCTCCTGTGTGCCCTGACCAGATTCAAATATGGGACTTCCACTTGCCGGGCCGATGCTCTACCACTAAGCCAATTGGCCAGGGCCTCCATCATTGTTTTGGAAAACATGCAGTGGAGTTTCACCACAAGGCATGCAGCAAGTCTTTCTTTCTTTCAAGATATAACCCCATAAAAATTTAGAATTGAGGCCCTGACCGGTTGGCTCAGTAGTAGAGCATCAGCCTGGTGTACAGGAGTCCCGGGTTTGATTCCCGGCCAGGGCACACAGGAGAAGCGCCCATCTGCTTCTTCACCCCTCCCCCTCTCCTTCCTGTCTCTCTCTTCCCCTCCCGCAGCCAAGGCTCCATTGGAGCAAAGTTGGCCTGGGTGCTAAGGATGGCTCCATGGCCTCTGCCTCAGGTGCTAGAATGGCTCTGGTTGCAACAGAGCAATGCCCCAGATGGGCAGAGCATCGCCCTGGTGGGCATGCCAGGTGGATCCCAGTCGGGCACATGCGGAAGTCTGTCTCACTGCCTCCCCGTTTCCAACTTCAGAAAACAAAAACAAACAAAAAAAATTAGAATTGAAGCAAAACAGGGAGTCAGCTCTTTCAATGCTATCAATACCACATGCCAGATCACAGTGGAAATTCAGCAAAATAAGGTTCAAATCCAAAAAGTTACAAAAAGTACAATTATTTCAAAGAATGAGGCTTCTGATTCACATATATACATTTGGAATCCACAATTATTTATAACAACTCAGTGTATCTATTTTTAAAAAGCAGCTCAGCAATGATCTTAGTCATTAATGTCTCTGGACAAGACACTGTTAGGCAGCATTTAAAAAGCCATGATGGGGTAAGAAGAACTCTGGCTCTGTAGTTCAAATTCTGACCATACCTCTCACTGTCTGTGTGACCTTAAGACTGCCCTCATCCCTAATATCTATTTTCTACCTCTGGGCCAAGAATTTCCACAAATGTCATGGGTACACATATTATAGGCACATTTCTAGGAGCTGGCATAGGGAACCCCTTCTCCACACAAACAGCTGTTGGGCCCAGGAGTGCCCATTTCAGGAGCATCAGACTAGGAAATTTAAAGAGAACAGACTAGTTGCCTTACATATCATTCAGCCTGTATTTATTCAAGCTCTGTGGAACTCCTCTACTGTAGACTCTGAAGAGCTTTACATTTTACATGACTGGGATCACAGACGCCTCCTGAGACTCCAATACAAAGGAAAACCTTTCTGTTTCCATCAGAGAACCTGCCAACTGTACCTAGAATCTGCAAGAAAATGGATTTAAGAAACCAATAAAAAAACTGCATAAGACAGAGGCAGGGATAAAACACAGAAGCACATAAAAGTGCACATGTCCAATGGGGAAGATTAATGTCTGCTGTGAAACATATGCCAATTAAACCTAAACATGGTCCTGATATCTGGTAATTCTACTTTCCAGCTGATAAATGTGGCTTACTTTCTCCCTGTCCAGTTTTATTTGGATGTGCCTATCTAGGTCAGAGATAAAAGACCAGATACTTTCAAGATGAAATATTTTCCACTTCCAAAGAGATGGAGGAAAAAGTCCTTTCTTAGCTGAGCGTTGTGGCTACTGTGCAAGGTCAACATTATCTTTCTTGGGCCATTTCAAAAGTCATGTTTTACCTCAGAGAATTTGGTTACAGAAAGATATTCAAAATACACCAATTTCTGGCACTGATTTTAAACTATATATGCTTCAAATGAAGACAGCTCTCAGTGTTAGGTTTACCTTATTTATCAGGCAAAAACAGACTGACCAGTGTAATGGTTAATTTTATATGTCAATTTGGCTGTGCCACAGTGCCCAGATATTTGGTCAATGATTCTTCTAGATGTTTTACTGAGGGTATTTTGGATGAGATGTTTACATTTAAATAAATAGGCTCTGAGTAAAGCTGACTGTCCTCCATAATATGGGTGGGTGCCATCAATCACTTGAAGGCCCAGATAGGAGCAAGAGGGAATTCTCCAGCATGTTTCACACTTTGAAAATTTTTTTCCATTGATTTGAGAGAAAGAGAGAAGCATCAACTCATTGTTTCACTCATTTGTGCCATTCTTTTGTGTACCCATTGATTGTTTCTCACATGTGCCTGAACCAGGGTTGAACCCTTGACATCTGGTAGGCAGCCACCCAGCTAGGGCTTCACAGTGTATTTTTAACACCATTTCTTCCTAGTTGCTATAGATTGAATACTTGTATCCCTCCAAAATTCATATGTTGATATATAATGCCCAGTGTAATAGTGCTAGGTGGTGGACTCTTTGTGTGGTTCTTAGTTCATGAGGGCAGAGCCTTCATGAACAGGATTAGTGCCTTAAAAAGAGGCCCTAGGGAGCTCTCTTGATCCCTTGTACATTATGATTTAGAGCAGGGGTCTCAAACTCAACTCAGCATGTGGGCCGCAGAGCAAGATCACAGCCGTTTGGCGGGCCGCACTAGGTCTACAAAAGACAACTGTTACGCAATGCTTTTCAGTGTCACAAAATCACCAGAAACTGTAGTTCGTGGATTAGTCTGCAGGCCGCACAAAATTGTTCGGCGGGCCGCGAGTTTGAGACCTCTGATTTAGAGCATAAAGACACTACCTATGAACCAGAAATTAGGACCTCACCAGACAATGTATCTGCTGGCACCATGATCTGGGTTTGCCTAGCCTACAAAACTGGTGGAAAGAACTTTGCTTTTTATATGCTTCCCAGTCTTCAGTATTTTGTTACAGCAGCACAAACCTCTGCGGACTTCTTTTGCACTCAAATTGCAACTCTTTTCTGCGATTCTCGCCTGCTGGCCTGCCTTCCCCATCAGATTTTGGACTCACTAAGCCTCCACAATTGTGTGAGCCAATTCCTTAAAATAAATTTCTTTCTGAATATACACACATCCTATTGGTTGATTTTGTCTGAAGAACCCTGACTAATACACCGAGGTCTCACACCCAAATGCAGAGCTTTTTAAGAATGGGTCCTACAACAGAGATGAAAGCTGAAAACATTATTCTAGCTGGCTGGCTGGTTGGCTGGTTGGCTGGCTGAAGGATGGAAGGATGGATGAAAAGGAGAAAGGGAGGGAGGAAAGGAGTAAGGGAAGGAGAAGGAAGGGAGGGAGGGAGGGAGGGAACAAAGAAGGGAGGAAGGGAGAAAGGGAAGAAGGGAGGAAGGGAAAGAAGAAGGGATTAAGCCACATTTCTCAATATTTGAAACTCAGATCTTCAAATGTCATGGCCATGTTCAGGATTTATTTATTGGTTGGCATTCCACTATTCAGCCCCACCCTCTTTCTCTTTTTTAAATTCCCTCTAGTCAATCTATTAACACAAATATTAGATATTTTGTTATAATCACAAACGTCCCTTTTCATCTTTTTTTTGTGGTCCACTTTTTCCTCTCTGTTGTTCAGATTTGCTGCTTTCTACTATTCTATCTTCAAATTCACTGATTCTGATTCTTTCTCTCTCTCTCTCTCTTTTTAATGCAAGAGAGAGAGAGAGGGAGGAACAGACAGGGATACAGGCTGGAAGAGAGAGAGATGAGGACCATCAATTCTTCTTTGTGGCACCTTAGTTATTCATTGATTGCTTTCTCATATGTGCCTTGACCAGAGGGCTACAGTAGAGTGAGTGATCCCTTGCTCAAGCCAGCGACCTTGGGTTTCAAGTCAGTGACCTTTGGGCTCAAGCCAGAGACCATGGAGTCATGTCTATGATCCCACACTCAAGCCAGCGACCCTGTGCTCAAGCTTGTGAGCCCACACTCAAGTTGGCAACCTCAGGGTTTGAAATCTGGGTCTTCAGCATCCCAGTCGGATCCTTTATCCACTGCACCACTGCCTAGTCAGGCCAAATTCACTGATTCTTTCTTCTGTCCTTTCCATTCTGGTTTTTTTTTTAATTTTTATTTTTAATTTTTTTATTTATTCATTTTTAGAGAGGAGAGAGAGAGGTAGAGAGACAGAGAGAGAGAGAGAGAGAGAGAGAAGGGGGGAGGAGCTGGAAGCATCAACTCCCATATGTGCTTTGACCAGGCAAGCCCAGGGTTTTGAACCGGCGACCTCAGCATTTCCAGGTCAACACTTTATCCACTGCGCCACCACAGGTCAGGCTACATTCTGTTGTTTTTAATTTCAGTTATATTATTTTTTCAACTTAAAATTTTCCATCTGATTTTTCTTTATATTGTCTATTTTTGCTGAAGAATTTGTTTTCATTTTTTCAAGAATATTCAAAATTGATTGTTCAAACATTTTTTAAATGACTGTTTCAAAGACCTTCTCAGATAATTCTAACATCTTATCTTGGTGGTGACAATGTTGTCCTCTCTCATTTAATAAGTTGAGATTTTTGAGATTTCTTATGAATGACACTGTGTTCCCCCAAAATTTATGTGTTGAAGACCTAAACACCAGCACCTCAGAATGTGACTGTGCTTGGAGACAGGGCCTTTAAAGAGGTAACTAATATAAAATGAGGACATTAGGGTGGGCCTTGTTCCAATATTACTCATGTCCTTATAAGAAGAAGAGATTAAGACATACAAAGAGCCTGACTGGGCAGTGGCACAGTGGATAGAGCGTCGGACTGGGATGCGGAAGGACCCAGGTTCGAGACCCCGAGTTCACCAGCTTGAGCGCAGGCTCATCTGGTTTGAGCAAAGCTCACCAGCTTGGACCCAAGGTCGCTGGCTCGAGCAAGGGGTTACTTGGTCTGCTGAAGGCACATATGGGAAAGCAATCAATGAACAACTAAGGTGTCTCAACACGCAATGAAAAACTAATGATTAATGCTTCTCAGCTCTCCATTCCTGTCTCTCTGTCCCTGTCTGTCCCTCTCTCTGACTCTCTCTGTGTCTCTTAAAAAAAAAACACAAAGAGCCCTGACCAGGTTGTTCCATTGCTGGAGCATCATCCTGGCATATTAAGATCACAGGTTCAATCCCCAGTCAGGGCACATACGAGAAGCAACCAGTTGAGTGTACAACTAAATGGAACAAATAAGTAGAACGAGTTGATTCTTCCTCTGTCTCTCTTCCTCTCTCTCTCTTTCAAATCAATGGAAAAAAATTTAAAGACATACAAAGGAACAACACAGATGTGTATACAGAGAGAAAAGGCCATATGAGTATAGGACAGGAGAATGGCAATCTGCAAGCCAAGGACAAAGGCTTTAGGAAAAAACAAATGTTGACCACTTGATCTTAAAATTCTAGCTTTCAGAATGATGAGAAAATTAAATCTGTTATTTAAACCACCCATTCTGTGAATTTGGAAGTCTCAACAAACTAATAGAATATGACCTATTATATAGATCAGCAGTTCTCGTGACCCACAGGTTGAGAACCGCTGATATAGATGATCTTCTATTATAAAATGGACATTTTGGATATCCTCTTATGATATGCCTTGATCTCATTTAAATGACATATTCTAGAAGGCCTCATCTAACACCTGTCTAATGGGTGAAGGGAAGTGCTGGTACTGTCAAGTGTGTGCACACTGCAGGTTCAGGTTGGGTGCAGCCAGCTGGCCCTTCTGGAGAGCAAACTAAGCAGGGTGGGGCCTCTAGGCATTAAAGGGACAAATCAAATCAGTCTCCCATTGGGGAAGTGGCCCAGACTGAGCTTGCAGGGGTAAGCTATAGTCATGCAAGCCAGAGTCCTGGACAAAGTCCCCACAGGAGACATGTTCCAAACATCCCAGCTTTATGTAAAACTCCAATCCTCCTACAGGACCAACTTCAACAGGGCAGGGCCACTGGTTGTGGCAAGAATAGGCCAAGTGACTCAACAAGTAGGGGTGGATGTGCCAGCTATGCAGTTGAGTTTGAGAAGAATATATCCTATTCTAGAGCTACACAGCTCAATCCCTGTCTGAGCCTCTGACAAGAGTTTCTCCAGAAAAAGAGCCCCATGGGTCTATGTTGGGTACAGCCAGCAGACCTATCCGGAGAACTCAAACTTAGCAGGGTAGGTATTGCCAGTAGTTGGAGGACTGGATTAATGAACTCCCCAAGCTGGTGCTGTAAGACCCTGGGAAAATGGTATCTCGTTCTCTCCCAGGCAGACTGATTTTCACCACCAAGTGCAATACAGGCTCCTCTTCCCAGCTCTAGTGTTCCACGTTGGGATCCCGGTGTGGGGTTGAGTGTGCACTCTCCTCAGGGACATTTTTGCAGCCAAGACATCCCTCTGGGTTGTCAGCTATCACACATGGGAGTGGGGCCAGCCTTTTCCACATCTCCTCTCTTCTTACCAGTCTTTATGTGGCTTCTTCTGTAAATCCTTGGTTATGACATCTGTTCAGCTAGCCTTCCATTGGTTATTCAGGTTTATAGTTCTTAATTTAGCTGTAAATCCAGTTTGGTGTCAAGAGATGGTGAGTTAGCTTCTACCTACTCTGCTACCATCTTGCAGTCCCTTATTTATAAACTTTTTAATTTTAATTTTTTCAATTCTTGCATATAACACCTCGCTTAAGACAAAAATACAGTATACAGCTGTAAAGATATTTTCTTTCTTATATCCTTATTCTATAAGCATTTTCTTATTTTTAAAATTTAATTTTTTTTTACTTGCTTAAATTTTTGTTAAAAACTAGGACACAAACACACACATTAGCCCAGGCCTACACAGGGTCAGGTTCATCAGGATCACAGTCTTCCATCACCACTTCTTATCCCATTAGAAGGTCTTCAGGGGCAATAACACACATGAAGCTGTCATCGCCTGTGATAACAATGCCTTTTTCTGGAATATCTCCAAAAGGAACTACCAGAGATTCTTCTAAGGGGGTGTCACTTTTTCAGAAATATGTCCATAGTGGTTTTTTGGTTTGTTTCTCTTTTTTCATCATAGTTTTGCCTATAAGCAGATAATTAACCATGAACATTCCTCTAGTTCATGAAAAGCTTCTGGTTTGGGAGTCCAAGTTTTCCAACCTTTTAAAGAGCTATTGAAGTCTGTGAGACCTACTGCTAAACACTTCACTGTGACTTTTCTTGGGCATTCTCCTTTTTATTCTCCTGCAGTTTCTTTCTTGCTTGCTTCTCCTTCAGCTTTGCGTTCTTGTTTCAGTTCTAACAACTTCCATTCCTCAGGAACCAACTCTAAGAGCTCCTCAATTTCCTCCTCAACAACATCCAGGTCAAAGTGGTTCGCCATCTTGACTACAGCCCTGTTGATTTTTCCTACCTCCTCATCCTTGGCAAATCCTTTAAAGTCATGGCTAAACCTCTTGAGTGCCTCCTTACAGAGGCCAACCATATAGTCCTTGTTGACATCAATCCAGGCCAGGCAAGGTCCCTGATGCAGTCACAGATGCTGTGATCCTTCCAGGATTTAATCAGTGTCTTCTCAGCGTCTTCTCCAGTTGCAGCAACCACCAGGGCAAAGGTCCTCCTAAAGTATAAGGCTTTAAAAAGTGCTATAAGTCTTTGACTCATTGGGTGAATCAAAGAGGTAATATTTATAGGGAGAAAGGCCACTTTGATATTGGAATGAAGATAACCAACAAAAGGGGGATGGTCCAAGAGCATTATCAAAAATATGAAAAATTCTGAAAGGTATGTTTTTCTCCAAATGGTCCTCCTCCCAGAACAGCAATTCAAGAAGGCATCTTGGAAGAGCTGCTGTTACATCCATGGTTTCTCACTGCTGCAGTGTACTGCCACTGCCACTGCGTACACACTGATGTGTTTGAAGACCCGGGGTTCTCACTGTGCTGGATCCCAAAGTTTCAGTTTGTAACCTGCAACACTGTCCCCAAACCAGACTGTTATCCTGTCCTTAAAAACCTTGAATCACGGCACTGAATTGACCCCTTATGAATGAAAAGTCCTTTTAGGCATAAATATCCAAAATAAAAAGGTTTCATCCATATTGAATATTTGCTCTGGTGAATATTTTCCCCACAATCAGCTTATCTACAGTTTCCAAAACCTCTTCAGTTGCCTTCACATCAACACTTGCAGACACACCACTCACTTTCACATTATGTAATCAACAATGATTCTTGAATCATTTAAACCACCCACAGCTAACAGTAAATTCAATATAAGAGTCAAGTCCAGGCTTTTCTGTCAACATCATAATATTTTTCCCAGAGGGATACAGTTCCATATCTGGTCCTCAATCCAAGTCATTATATTTGCTCTGATATAGGCTCTTCTTGAGGTTTTGCTAACCTCGTTTCTTTCAATGGTGCTGATCCTTTAACAGTGTCTGTGTTACTTTGTTCTTATGCTTCAATATCAAAGTTATGGTGGCATGGGATATGTCTGACTGTTGAGCAAAAACCAGAGCTAATTTGGGGCCTTAGTAGTCCTCAATCACTGTTAACTCTGTTTCCAAGTAAACCATTCAACATGACCTATTACTGTTTTACAGGCAACATTATTGGTGGATTTTCTTTGCTTAGAGGCCATAATATGCAGTCTGACTGGGCAGTGGTGCAGTGGATATAGCATCAGCTAGGGACGCTGATGATATAGGTTCGAACTCCAAAGTCGCTGGCTTGAGCATGGGCTTATCTGACTTGAATGTGGGCTCATCAGCTTAAGCAGCTTGAGAATGGGGTTGCTGGCTTGAGAATGGGGTTGCTGGCTTGAGCGTGGGATCATTGACATGACCCCATGGTCACTGGCTTGAGCCCAAAGTTGCTGGCTTGAGCAAGGGGTCACTGGTTTGGCTGCAGCCCCCCAGGTCAAGGCACAAATCAGAAAGCAATCAATGAACAACTAAGGTGCCGCAACTATGAGTTGATGTTTCTCATCTCTCTCCCTTCCTGTCTGTCTCTCCCTGTCTGTCTGTCTGCCTTTCTCTCTTGCACTCATTCACTAAAAGAGAGAGAGAGAGATGCAGTAAGCATGAGGTGTATGAAGTTGCTGGCAGCATAACACAGCATACAGTTTTACAGCAAGCTTTTTTACAAGTAGACAGAGTACACTAATAACAACAAAAAGTATAGTTTAGGTCTATCTGTGCTGTCACAGATCTAGGCATGAAAAATCAGTGGGGACTACTTCCCAGTAAGACAAAGGGTAGCTATATACACAGATGTCCTCTTAATGTTCCCTGAGCACAGACCCACTCACTCACAAATCCCTGCCCTACGCTCCAGTGAAGGGGGTACAGAAGCTCAAAAAGCATTAGGGCCATACCCTGAGAAACTAAATTGTTTGGCTTCAAGGCAAGGGCTGGAAAGGAAGCTCTTTCCCGACTAAAGTGCTTACAGGTGCCATTGTCCCTTTGTTGAGATCTCACCCAACACAAGTGTAGGCAGGCATAGGCTGGCATCAAGTCTGAATCTCCATTAACTTGGCAAACATACCTTGCACCAATGCTCTGAGATACAGCCCCACCCAACTCATAAATTCAGAGAGAACCTCTTTCAATAGCTGCTCAATAAAAGTGGCCAGACTCAGCCTATTCTTCAGACTTTCTCAAAGTTCACAAACTCCACAAAAGCAGTGGCTGGCCTTGGCATGCCCTGTACATCTTGCATAGTGACTGCAAAATGGCACTACAGAAAGCTGGCCTCAGCTCACAGCAAAGCCTCTTTCCGGTGCCACCAAGTCCAGCACAAGCAGCTACCAACTGACTACCATTTTGCAACTCCTACCAGGTAGCCCGAGGCCAAGCATAGGCAGCTACTGACCTGGGTCCACATGAGACATTCTCTCAAGAGGCCCTAAAATGAGCACACACAGTTGTGGGCTTTAGACCATACCAGAGCACCATCCAGTTAGCTCTACAAAGGACACATCCCAATGGTAAATGTGGCAGGATCCAGAGACACACTAAAGCAAATCTTGATCCATAAAGTCAGCACCCACACAACAGCTTGTCAGCTGTAGTCACAGGCAGTCCTCCCATCCAGAGAGCCTGAGGGTCAATGCCACTCACTGACATGCCCACTGTAATTAAGGCTACACTAAAAGAGAACACACACAATTCACATAAAGGACACACCTGGGTGACTAAGAAGACTGAGCAACTCGGCCCCACAGGACTACTACTACATAAGGCCACTCTACCAAGACTGGGAGATGTAGCAACTCTACCTAATACATAGAACAAACACAGAAAAGCATTCAAACTGAGCAGACGAAGAAACATGTCCCAAAGAAAGAAGAGTATAAAACTCTAAAAATGAAATAAACAAAATGGAGGAAAGAAATCTACCAGATGCAGAGTTTAAATCACTGATTAGTCCAGGGATAGTCAACCTTTTAATACCTACCACCCACTTTTGTATCTCTGTTAGTAGTAAAATTTTCTAACCTCCCACCAATTCCACAGTAATGCTGATTTATAAAGTAGGGAGGTAACTTTGCTTTATAAATTTTATAAAGCAAAGTTACAGCAAGTTAAAGCATATAATAATAATTACTTACCAAGTACTTTATGTTGGATTTTCACTAAGTTTGACAGAATAAATCTTTACTTAAATCTATCTTTTTATTTATACTTTGGTTGCTCCACTACCGCCCACCATGAAAGCTGGAACGCCCACTAGTGGGAGGTAGGGACCAGGTTGACTACCACTGGATTAGAAGAATGCTCAATAAATTTAAGGGAAGAATAGACGAACTGAGTGATAACTTACACAAAGACATAGAAATCATAAAAAAGAACCAATCAGAAATGAAGACTTCAACTGAAATGAAGAATACATATTACATAGAATACAAACCCAAAGATCAAATCAGCAATTTGGAAGACAAGGTAGTGGATAACACCTATTAGGAACAACAAGAAAAAAAGTGCCCTGACCAGATTGTTCACTTGGTGAAGAGCACTGTGCCAAAGCACAGAGGTTGTTGGTTCAATACCTGATCAGGACATCAGGAAAAGATTGATGTTCCTCTCTCTCTCTCGCTCTCTCTCTCTCTCTCTCTTTCTCTATCTCTGCCTCTCTCACTAAAATCAATAAATAAAATATTTAAAATTTTTAAAAAGAAAAGAAAAAAGAATTTTAAAATGAATATAGTTTAAAGGACCTCTAAAACAACAACAAACATAAGACTTGCAAAAAACAAAACAAAACATAAGACTTGCAACATAGGGGTACCAGAAGGCAAAGAGAAGGGCAAGGGATTGAAAACCTATTTAAAAAAATAATGATTGAAAACTTCTCTATCCTGTCAAAAGAAATAGAGATCCAAGAGGAACGGAGTCCACAAAGAAATGGACACAGAGAAGCTCACACCAAGACACATCATAATTAAAATGCCAAAGGTTAAAGACAAAGAGAGAATATTAAAAGCAACAAGAGAAATGCAGTTAGTTATGTACATGGGAGCTCTCATATGAATGTCAGCTGATTTCTCAACAGAAAGATTACAGGCCTCAAGGAACAGGCACAAAATATTCAAACTGATGAAAAGCAAGTACCTACAACCAAGATTAAAGCACTCAGCAAGGCTATCACTTAGATTTGATGGAGAGATAAACAGCTTGCCAACAACAAAAAAAAGCTAAAGGAATTCATCACCAGCAAAGCAATATTATAAGAAACATAACAGGAATAACATTAAGAACTAAAGAGGCCCTGGCCGGTTGGCTCAGTGGTAGAGTGTCAGCCTGCCGTGCAAGAGTCCCAGGTTCGATTCCCAACCAGGGCACACAGGAGAAGCACCCATCTGCTTCTCCACCCCTCCCCCTCTCCTTCCTCTCTGTCTCTCTCTACCTCTCCCGAAGCCAAGGCTCCATTGGAGCAAAGTTGGACCGGGCGATGAGGATGACTCTGTGGCCTCTGCCTCAAGTGCTACAATGGCTCTGGTTGCAACAGAGCGACGCCCCAGATGGGCAGAGCATCGCCCCCTGGTGGGCATGCCGGGTAGATCCCGGTCGGGCACATGCGGGAGTCTGTCTTGACTGCCTCCCCATTTCCAACTTCAGAAAAATACAAAAAAAAAAAAAAAAAACTAAAGAAAAAAAGAACAAAAACAAGAATAAGAAAACATGAAAAAGAAAACCACACAATTAAAGCAGTGGATCAACAAACTATAAAAATAGCACAAAGATTAAAATGCAAACAAAAGAAGACCATGTGTAATTACAACAGAAAATTAAGAGATATATAAAACACCACACACAAAAATAGAGAAAAATAATACCACATACATAAATGTGGAGGGATGAGTAAAAATAGCAGTATTTTAAACTGTGTTTAAACTTACACAACCATAACTTAAAATAGACTGCTATAAATGTAGCTTACTATATAGCAGTGGTCCCCAACCCCCGGGCCACGGACCGGTACCGGTCCGTGGGCCATTTGGTACCGGTCCACAGAGAAAGAATAAATAACCTACATTATTTCCGTTTTATTTATATTTAAGTCTGAACAATGTTTTATTTTTAAAAAATGAGCAGATTCCCTCTGTTACATCTGTCTAAGACTCACTCTTGATGCTTGTCTCGGTCACATGATACATTTATCCGTCCCACTCTAAAGGCCGGTCCATGAAAATATTTTCTGACATTAAACCGGTCCATGGCCCAAGAAAGTTTGGGGACCACTGCTATATAGGAAGTTAATGACAACCATGAACGAAAAACCTACAAGAGATATACAAGAAAGAAAAGGGAAGGAATCCAAACACAATGCTAAAAAAAATCATCAATATACATAAAAAGAGAGCAAAAGAAAAAGAAATGAACAAAGAACAACCAAAAACAATTAATAAAATAGCAATACCTACACATCTTTCAACAATTACTTTAAATGCTCCAATCAAAAAAGATAGAGTGGGCCCTGGCCGGTTGGCTCAGCGGTAGAGTGTCGGCCTGGTGTGCGGGGGACCCGGGTTCGATTCCCGGCCAGGGCACATAGGAGAAGCGCTCATTTGCTTCTCCCACCCCCCCTTCCTTCCTCTCTGTCTCTCTCTTCCCCTCCCGCAGCGAGGCTCCATTGGAGCAAAGATGGCCCGGGCACTGGGGATGGCTCCTTGGCCTCTGCCCCAGGCGCTAGAGTGGCTCTGGTCACGACAGAGCGATGCCCCAGAGGGGCATCGCCCCCTGGTGGGCAGAGCGTTGCCCGTGGTGGGCGCGCCGGGTGGATCCCGGTCAGGCACATGCGGGAGTCTGTCTGACTGTCTCTCCCCGTTTCCAGCTTCAGAAAAATACAAAAAAAAAAAAAAAATGGCTGAATGGAAAGAAAATGAGACCCAAACATATGATATGTTGCCTGAAAGAAACCTACTTCAGGTCAAAAGACACAGCTGAAAAGAAAGTAATGGGAAAAGTTATTTCATGCAAAAGGAAAACAAAATCTGGGATAGCAATTTTTATATCAGACAAAATAGACTTTAAAACCAAGGCTATAACAAGAAACCAATAACATTTTATAATGATAAAGGGAGCAATCCAACAAGAAGATAAAACTCTTGTAAATAGGAATGCTTAAATATGTAAAGCAAATATTGATAGACAAAAATAGAGAGATCAACACTAATACAGTGATAGTATAAAACTGTTCACAGCCCCTCTGACATCAATAAATAAGTCATCCTGACAGAAAATCAACAAGAAAACAATGGCCCTAAATAAAACATTAAACTAGATGAAATTAATTGATATTGTTAGAACATTTCACCTAAAAATAGCAGAATATAAGTTGTTTTCAAGTGCACATAGAAAATTTACCAGGAAAGACCACAAGTTAGGACAAAAAAATAACTATCAATAAATTTAAGACTGAAACAATACAAACCCTCTTCTCTAATCACAATTGTATGAAACTCAAAATCCATTACAAGAAAACTAAAAATCATACTAACAAATATATGCTAAATAGCATGCTACTAAAACAATAAATGGGTTAACAATGAGATCAAGGAATAAGTGAAAAAAAGGCCCTGGCTGGTTGGCTCAGTGGTAGGGCGTCAGTCTGGCGTGCAGGAGTCCCAGGTTCGATTCTCAGCCAAGGCACACAGGAAAAGCACCCATCTGCTTCTCCACCCCTCCCCCTCTCCTTCCTCTCTGTCTCTCTCTTCCCCTCCCGCAGCCAAGGCTCCATTGGAGCAAAGTTGGCCCGGGCGCTGAAGACGGATCTATAGCCTCTGCCTCAGGTGCTGGAATGGCTCTGGTTGCAACAGAGCAACGCCCCAGATGGGTAAGAGCATCGCCCCCTGGTGGGCATGCTGGGTGGATCCCGGTCGGGTGCATGCAGGAGTCTGTCTGACTGCCTCCCCGTTTTCAACTTCAGAAAAATACAAAAAAAAAAAGATACTTTGAGGCAAATGAAAATATAAATACAACAACCCAAAATCAGTGGGACACAATCAAAGCAGTTCTCAGAGGAAAATTAGGAGCAATAGAAGGATATGTCAAGAAACAAGAAGAGCCTGATGGGGTGGTGGCGCAGTGGATAGAGCGTTGGACTGGGATGCGGAAGGACCTAAGTTCAAGACCCCGAGGTCACCAGCTTGAGCGCAGGCTCATCTGGTTTGAGCAAGGCTCAGCAGCTTGGACCCAAGGTCGCTGGCTCGAGCAAGGGGTTACTTGGTCTGCTGAAGGCCCATGGTCAAGGCACATATGAGAAAGCAGTCAATGAACAACCAAGGTGTCACAATGAAAAACTGATAATTGATGCTTCTCATCTCTCTCCATTCCTGTCTGTCTGTCCCTATCTATCCCTCTCTCTGACTCTCTCTCTGTCTCTGTAAAAAAAAAAAAAATTAGCAAAATTAATTCAGCAATACATTAAAAACATCATATAGCACAGTGGTCCCCAACCCCCGGGCTGCAGACTGGTACCAGTCCGTGAGCCATTTGGTACCGGTCCACAGAGAAAGAATAAATAACTTACATTATTTCTGTTTTATTTATATTTAAGTCTGAACGATGTTTTATTTTTTTAAAATGACCAGATTCCTTCTGTTACATCCATCTAAGACTCACTCTTGACGCTTGTCTCGGTCACATGATACATTTATCTGTCCCACCCTAAAGACCGGTCCGTGAAAATATTTTCTGACATTAAACCGAACCGTGGCCCAAAAAAGGTTGGGGACCACTGATATAGCATATAGCTGACATCATACTCAATGGTGAAAAGCTAATACCATTTTCCTTAAGATCAGGAATAAGACTAGAATGGTCACTATCACCACTTTTATTCAATATAGTATTGGAAGTTTTAGCCACAGCAATCAGACAAGAAAAATATAAATTAAACGCATCCAAATCAGTAAGGAAAAAGTAAAATTGTCATGATGTGCAAATGACAAGACACTTCTGGGTATTTACCTAAAGGAATCCAAAGCATTAATTCAAACAGATATATGCACCCACTATGTTCACTGCAACATTGTTTATAATAGCCAAGACATGGGAGCAACCCAAGTGTCCATTGATAGACAAACAGATACAGAAAGTGAGGTACATATATACAATGAAATATCACTTGATCATAAAAAAGAATAAAATCCTACGGAGAACAAACTGATAGCTATGAGATGGGAGGATGCTTAGGCCTGGGTGGAAAAGTGGAAGGGCTGACCAGGTGGTGGTGCGGTGGATAGAGTGTCAGACTGGGATGCAGAGGACCCAGGTTCGAGACCCTGAGGTCACCAGCTTGAGCGCGGGCTCATCTGGTTTGAGCAAAAGCTCACCAGCTTGGACCCAAGGTCACTGGCTCGAACAAGGGGTTACTCGGTCTGCTGTAGCCCCACGGTCAAGGCACATATGAGAAAGCAATCAATGAACAACTAAGGTGTTGCGATGAAAAGTGGAAGGGATTAAGGAGCATACATTAGCGGTACAAAATAGCTGCAGGAAATATAATCAATACTATGGTAAATAACCGTGTTCTGTCGTGGGATCACCTCATATAAATGTCTAACCAGTATGCTGTACACATGAAATTAATATAATATCAAATGTAAACTGTTATTGAAAATAAAGTAAAATAATTTTAAAAGAGAAAGCTCACCTGACCAGGTGGTGGCACAGTGGATAGAGCATCAGACTGGGATCTGGGATGCGGAAGACTCAGGTTCGAGACCCTGAGGTCACCAGCTTGAGCGTGGGCTCATCTGGTTTGAGCAAAGCTCACCAGCTTGGACCCAAGGTTGCTGGCTCGAGCAAGGGGTTACTCGGCCTGCTGAGGGACCACGGTCAAGGAACATATGAGAAAGCAATCAATGAACAACTAAGGTGTCACAAAACAAAAAACTGATGATTGATGCTTCTCATCTCTCTTTGTTCCTATCTATCTGTCCCTATCTGACTCTCTGTCTCTGGAAAAAAAATAAAAATAAAAAAAGAGAAAGCTCAGATAGATAACATTTCCATTATCTCCGAAAACTCTTAAGAAGGCAAGCTTTGGATTCAGAACAGATTTCCACTACAGACTCCTCAACCACAAAGCCCTGTATTTTGGATAATTTACCTATTCTAATCCTTATTCTTCTTTATCTGTGAAATGGGAATTACAATGGTATCTACTTCACAGGATGAATGTGAGCATGTGTGTGTGTGTGTCTGTGTGTACAATTAAATAAAAATATACAATTTAGCTTTTACTATTACTGTGTCATGTGCTAGGCTCCTAATACGAAAAAGAAATACACATTGTGACTGTTTTCAAATGAACATCCTCTCTAACACTGGAGAGATGCAAATAAATAAATTATGATTGCTATTCCATGTACAGGAATAATGCTATTTTACTGAAAGCATTATCTAACAAGGCTCTACCAAAAAAAGTGAGGCTTAAAGAATATGCAGGTATTTTCCAGGAAAAGAAAGTGAGAAAGCATTCCAAGCAGAGAGAAATAATGTGAGCAAACCACAAAAGGACCTAGCATGTTGGGGAAGCTAGGAGAAGACAGTTATGGGAGTAGGCAGAGTGCATGATTAATGAAAGGCAGCTTCTGAAGGAAACATCAACAGGAAGCAAAAATCTCATAACATACCAGCTGACATAATGAAATTATCATTTTGTTCATTCTCCATAAACAGCTGTGCTCTCCTCCCTACTCAGCATCAGGAATATCTCTCTAGACAATTGCAGCTTACAACTGCTACCTTTTCTTCAGCAACCAACAAACTCACCAAAGAGAATAATGGTGATCTACACAATCACAATCATAATCATAAACAAGGTTTGGACTGAGAAGGGCGAAAGTCAGTGAACCAACTTCTCTCCAAGAAGTACAAAAGAGAGAAAAGGGAACTAGCGTTTTGTGGTCATCCACCATGTACTTACAAGTGATACCATTTCACCCTGGAAAACACTCTATGGGCCAGCAACTATTTCCATTTTTAAGATTTCTAAAACTATTCAGCTCATAAAGCTTAAATGGCTCCCCAAGATGTTGTGACAAAAAAGTGACAACTGATTAACTGATTTTTTTATTTATATTTTTTTAATTTTTTAACTAATTTTAATGGGGTGACAATGATAAATCAGGGTACATATGTTCAGACAAAATATCTCTAGGATATTTTGACTTTTGATTATGCTGCATTCCCATCACCCAAAGTCCAATTGTCTTCCGTCACCTTCTAACTGGTTTTCTTTGTGCCCCTCCCCTCCCCCAACCCCCTTCCTCTCCTCCCCCCCCACCCCGTAACCCCCACACTCTTGTCCATGTCTCTGAGTCTCATTTTTATGTCCCACCTATGTATGGAATCATATAGTCCTTAGTTTTTTCTGATTTAGTTATTTTGCTCAGTATAATGTTATCAAGGTCCATCCATGCTGTTGTAAATGATCCAATGTCATCATTTCTTATGGCTGAGTAGTATTCCATAGTATATATGTACCAAAGCTTTTTAATCCACTCGTCCACTGACGGACACTTGGGCTGTTTCCAGATCTTTGGTATTGTGAACAATGCTGCCATAAACATGGAGGTGCATTTTTTCTTTTAAAACAGTGCTATGGTGTTCTTAGGGTATATTCCTAAAAGTGGGATGGCTGGGTCAAAAGGCAATTCGATTTTTAATTTTTTGAGGAATCTCCATACTGTTTTCCACAGTGGCTTCACCAGTCTGCATTCCAACCAGCAGTGCAGGAGGGTCCCCTTTTCTCCACATCCTCGCCAGCACTTATTCTGTGTTGTTTTGTTGATGAGCGCCATTCTGACTGGTGTGAGGTGATATCTCATTGTGGTTTTAATTTGCATTGCTCTAATGATTAGTGATGTTGAGCATTTTTTCATATGCCTATTGGCCATCTGTATATTGTCTTTGGAGAAGTGTTTATTCATTTCTTTTGCCCATTTTTTGATGGGATTGTTTGTCTTCCTGGTATTGAGTTTTACAAGTTCTTTATAAATTTTGGTTATTAACCCCTTATCAGACGTATTGTCAAATATGTTCTTCCATTGTGTAGTTTGTCTTTTTATTCTGTTCTTATTGTCTTTAGCTGTGCAAAAGCTTTTTAGTTTGATATAGTCTCATTTGTTTATCCTGTCTTTTATTTCATTTGCCCGTGGAGATAAATCAGCAAATATATTGTGGCTAGAGATGTCAGAGAGCTTACTGCCTATGGTTTCTGCTAAGATGCTTATGGTTTTACGGCTTCCATTTAAGTCTTTTATCGATTTTGAGTTTATTTTTGTGAATGGCGTAAGTTGGTGGTCTAGTTTCATTTTTTTGCAGTTAGCTGTCCAATTTTCCCAACCCCATTTGTTGAAGAGGCTGTCTTTACTCCAATGTATGCTCTTACCTCCTTTGTCAAATATCAGTTGTCCATAAAAGTGTGGGTTTATTTCTGGGTTCTCAGTTCTGTTCCATTGATCTATATGCTTGTTCTTATGCCAGTACCAGGTTGTTTTGAGGACAACTGATTTTGAGTCCTGCAATCTGTGCTTTCAGAAAAGACCCAACTCATTCCGCTAGATTTTTTAAAAGTTTCCAAAGAAAAAATAGCCATAAGCTCTGCCTGGATAGCTCAGTTGGTTAGAGCATTGTCCCAATGTGTCAGGGTTGCAGATTCAATCCCTGGTCAGGGCACATACAGGGGTCAACCAGTGACTACATGAATGGGTGGATGAATGGGTGAAGCAACAGGTTGATGTTTCTCTTGCTCTCTCTCTCTCCCTCTCTCTAAAATTAATAATCAAAAAAATTTAGAGAGAGAGAGGGGGACAGACAGGAAGGGAGAGAGCTAAGAAGCATCAATTCTTTGTTGTGGTACTTTAGTTGTTCATTGATTGCTTTCTCATAGGTGCCTTGATGGGGGCAATGGTGGCAGTGCTAGAGCAAAGCCAGTGACCCCTTGCTCAAGCCAGAAACCTTGGACTCAAGCCAGCGACCATGGGATCATGTCTATGATCTCACACTCAAGCCAGCAATCCCACACTCAAGCTGGTGAGCCCATGTTCAAGCTGACGATCTTGGGGTTTATGAATCTAGGTCCTCAACATTCTAGTCTAACAATCTATTCACTGAGCCACCACCTGGTAAGGCAAAAAAAAATTTTTTTAAATACCCACAATATCCTATTTCTTTCTTTTCTTTCTACTTTGAGCACCCTGCTAACAAACACCTAACACAGTTACAACACTGAGAGGTTAGTGGGACATTATTCATAAGCAAACTGTTAGGTTCAAGAGACAGATGGGCCCCTGACACCATGGAGCATGGAATAAAAATCACAGGACCAGGATTCCAGATTTGGTTAAAGACACAACTTCCTACTTATGCATGAGCAAATCATACAAAATAAACCAGTGGGACTACATCAAACTAAAAAGCTTCTGTATAGCAAAGAAATCATCAACAAAATGAAAAGGCAACTGACTGAATGGGAAAAAATAATTGCAGCTCATATACCTGATAAGGGGTTAATATCCAAAATATATAAAGATCTCATACAACTCAATAGCAAATAAAAAAATGCAATTAAGCCTGATCAGGCAGTGGTGCAGTGGATAGAGCATTGGACTGGGATGCAGAGGACCCAGGTTAGAAACTACGAGGTTGCCGGCTTCTCACCCGGCTTGAGCATAGGTTCACTGGCTTGAGAGCGGGGTCTCTGGCTTGAATGCAAGGTCATAGATATGACCCATGGTCGTTGGCTTGAGCCCATAGTCGCTCGATTGAGCAAGGGGTCACTCGTTCTGCTGTAGCCCCCTGTCAAGGCACATATGAAAAAGCAATCAATGAACAACTAAGGAGCCACAATGAAGAATTGATGCTTCTCATCTCTCTCCCTTCCTATCTGTCTGTCCTTATCTGTCCCTCTCTCTGTCTCTCTGTCACAAAGAAAGGAAAAAAAAAGGGCAGATGATCTGAATAGACATTTTTCCAAAGAAGACATAAAGATGGCCAACAAACATGAAAAGATGTTCGCCCTGGCCGGTTTGCTCAATGGTAAAGCGTCGGCCTGGCGTGCGGAAGTCCCGGGTTCGATTCCCGGCCAGGGCACACAGGAGAAGCGCCCATCTGCTTCTCCACCCCTCCCCCTCTCCTTCCTCTCTATCTCTCTCTTCCCCTCCCGCAGCCAAGGCTCCACTGGAGCAAAGATGGCCCAGGCGCTGGGGATGGCTCCATGGCCTCCGCCTCAGGTGCTAGAGTGGCTCTGTTCGCAACAGAGTGACGCCCTGGATGGGCAGAGCATCGCCCCCTGGTGGGCGTGCCGGGTGGATCCAGGTCTGGCGCATGCGGGAGTCTGTCTGACTGCCTCCCCGTTTCTAGCTTCAGAAAAATACAAAAAAAAAAAAAAAACATGAAAAGATGTTCAACATCAACATCACCAATCATCATAGAAATGCAAATCAAAACCACAATGAGCTACCACCTCCCACCTGTTATAAAGGCTGTTATCAAAAAAATAAAAAAAGAATTAGCCTGACCTGTGGTGGCACAGTGAATAGAGCATCAACCGGGAATGCTGAGGTTGCTGGTTCAAAACCTTGGGCTTGCCCTATCAAGGCACATCCATACAAGAAGCAACTACTACAGGATGATGCCTCCCGCACCCCCCTTTCTCTCTCACTGTATTCTCTCCAAAATCAATAAATAAAATATTTTTTTAAAAACGATTAAAAATAAGTTACTGTTGCCAAGGACGTGGAGAAAAGGGAACTCTTGTGCACTGTTGGTGAGAATGCAAATGGGTACAGCCACTGTGTAAAACAGTACAGAGGCTCCTCATAAAAGTAAAAATAGAACAATCATATTACCCAGCTATTCCACTTCTGGGTAGTTACCTAAGTAAGCAATCTGCCTCAGAGCCTATGTGCTCTTGACCACCATTAATGATATCCCAGCCTTCTCCAGCTCCAACTCCCTGACAGCTTCCGAATCTGTAAAACAGGAGCAATAATCCATATCCCACTGCTCTCATTTTTGTTGTAAGACTCAAATTAAAGAGGAAACAGCACAAGGCTTTCTAAACTGCAAAGGGCTAGAGTCAAGTACCATAATTAACTTGGAGATTTACACATAAACCACCACATTAAGTTGGTCTTCCGTACTGTGCAATAAAACATATTTGTTTCGCTATATCCTGCAGCTCAGAGGCAATTTCAACTGCACTATCAGTTTTCAATGACACTGCTCCAAGTAGGTAAAACGTTACATTTGACCAAACTGATAGGGATCTCTGGTCAGACTGGCTATGAATACAAGTTTTTCCATTTAATAGCATATATTTTTTGTCACAAAAGACTAATTTGCCTAGGATCTCAGAACACTGATCAAAGAGGAAGTAAAATAAGAAATAAAAAAAAAAATAATTGGAGCTTCCACCTCTTTCTCAAAGAAACTAAGGAAAGTTCCTAGGGAGCCAAATGGCATGGAGCACCAGAGCGCGGAGTGAGGCCAAAGTGGCAGTGGTATTCAATTTCTGAAATGGAAAAGACCTATCATAAGTATAATCCACTTTCTGCAGCATTTTCAGCTCCACCAGGCAATATGTTTCAGAAAGACTCCCCGAAGAGTATGTGGCATTATCACCAGGCAATTGGCACCACAGCAGCAGTGCTCAGAGCAAAACAATCTTGGACTCATTTCATTTGGAAAACAAAGACAAATCCTACCCACACAGCTTAGCAAAGAGCATCCTGATGAGCAAACCAAGGCCAACACTTTCAAACAAGGCTGCACTCGGTAGGAGGGTATGGTGATACCCTGTTTCATTCTCACTTAGGGTCCCGAACACCTTAGCACTTACCCATTTAATCAGGAAGAATTCAAGAAATTCTTCCTGATATCTATAACATCTGACCTCATTTTTCATTTTGTCTTTTTGGCTATATACTCTTGCCTTGTATTGAACCAGCCTTGGCCTCAGCTCCCTTCTCAACTGAAAACTGCTCTCGCTTCTGGACTGTAAGTAATTCTAGTCATCATCTCAATAGAACCCAGCCTTCTGCCAGAACAGCCTCAGCACTGACCCCTGTGCCCCACCATCCTTTGAAGGGATTAAAAGGGACAATGTATCACATGTTATTGAATTTAGTAAATTATAAAATAAAATCTCAAAATTTGAAATTCTAGAAAATAAATAATATTAGTAGCTACTACTAGCTACTGTGGGTAGGCACTTACACATGTAGTCTGGGATCCTCATTTCAACCTTAGGAAATAGGTCCTATTATTATCCCATTTTTGAGAAAACTGAGGCCATGAAAAATTAAGTGGTTTTGCAAGTTTCACAGCTAAAAAGTGGCAAAGGTTTTTCAACAAATGGTATGGAGCAATTGGATATCCATAGGCCAAAAAAAAAAAAACCCATAAGATAAAATCTTAAGAGCCATCAGCCCCATCTACGACACTGTGGACGAGCCTAGGGTATTTCTTCCAAGAAGCAGGTAAACTGATCTCACTTGCACAAGGGACACTTAACTATGTCTTGCCTGAATAGTCAGGTTTTTTATTCTTCCCTCGAAGATCTCTGTTGTGGGTGTTGATAGTCCTATTTTCTGCTGCTTTGTTTAATATATAGTGTTTCCTTTATTCCTCCTACCTCAATGCCCCACTCATATTTCAGGCTGGGACCTACTCCTAATTTAGAGCTCTTTCCCCCTTTTGCCAACTTCTATTATGAATTTACTTTTGCCACCCAGCTTAGTGTATCCTAAGGTTCCTCATCTCTCCAGGCAGAGGAGAACAGAAGCTCCATCTCCACACATGCTGCAGATGGCTTTTCCAGTCTACCTGAATCATTACCAGCTAGAAGCAGCGGTCATTGGGACTTGGACGTGAGCTGCAAAGTATAGAATTGTGACAACAATTCCAGTGCCATGCGGACTTTTCCTAGATGTGGACTTTTCCTGGACTCCTGCTCCTTGTGACAGCTCCTAACGGACTGAACTGGGGTTGAGTTGCATTTGCAGGGATTTGGAATGGTGTTGGTGCCAACTTAGACTTGGTGAACATGTTAAGGACACTACTCTTTTATAGATTCTTGCTGTATTAGTCAAGAGTTTGCTTAAAGGCTTTAATCACTGTAAAAAAAAAATAGAAGACTGGATAAAGAAGATGTGGCACATATACACTATGGTATACTACTCAGCCATAAGAAACGATGACATCGGATCATTTACAACAAAATGGTGGGATCTTGATAACATTATACGGAGTAAAATAAGTAAATGAGAAAAAAACAAAACAAAATGTCCCAAAAAAAGGATAAAATCTTAGTAATCTAGGGTGATGTGATATGTTCTTAGACATGTCTTGATAAGCACAACTCATAAAGAAAAAGTAAACAATTGGACTTTACCAAATGTAAAAACTTTTGCTCTGTAAAAAATTCTAAATAGAGGATTTTCAAAAAAGATAAGCCACAGAATGCAAGAAAGTATTTGCAAAATACATATCTGACAAAGGATTCATATCCTAAATACATAAAGGACTCACTAAACCCATCTGACCTGTGGTGGTGCAGTGGATAGAGCAGGGGTCCCCAAACTACGGCCCGCAGGCCGCATATGGCCCCCTGAGGCCATTTATCCGGCCCACGCCGCACTTCCGGAAGGGGCACCTCTTTCATTGGTGGTCAGTGAGAGGAGCTGGTCAGTTTGTTGATTTAAATTTACTTGTTCTTTATTTTAAATATTGTATTTGTTCCCATTTTGATTTTTTTCTTTAAAATAAGATATGTGCAATGTGCATAGGGATTTGTTCATGGTTGTTTTTATAGTCCAGCCCTCCAACGATCTGAGGGACAGTGAACTGGCCCCCTGTGTAAAAAGTTTGGGGACCCCTGAGATTGAGTGTCAATCTGTAAAGTTAAGGTTGCTGGACCCCCCTGTCTGAGGAAAGGGCCTGGGTGGTGTGGAAAGTGCGGTTTAAGGAGTGAAATAACCGTCCAGACTGCAGACATCTCTCCAGCCCACTGCTCAGCCGCAGGTCCTGGGCGGGAGCCACAGCCACCAGCCAAGTCACCAGCCTCGGGGCCAGCCCCGCCAACCACTATCCCATTGCTCTAGCCCAGGAGGGGCTGCTCAAGCACCGTGGCCAGTACCTGGTTTCACTGTCAAAAAAATAGTAATTGCCTTGAATGCACAAGCCTCATTTTCCTTACAGCTCCTACATTGCAGAGCTTTGGATGCAAGGAGGCCAGCACTTAACTGTGGTTTCAGAGTATTGTAAATAAATATAGAATCCGGAAATGCAAAAAAAAAAAAAAAAAAAGGTTGCTGGTTCCAAACCCTGGGCTTGCCCAGTCAAGGCACATGTAAGAAGCAACTATGAGCTGATGCTTCGCACTCCTCTCCCCCTGCCTTTCTTTCTCTTCTTCCTCTTTAAAATCAATAAATAAAATCTTTTTTTCAAAATAAGGACTCATTAAACCCAAAAGTAAGAAAACAAACAACCTGATTATGTAATGGTCAAAATACTTGAACAGATACTTAACCAAAGAAAACATATAAACAGTAGGTAAGAACATGAAAAGATGTTCAACATCATTAGCCACTAAGGAAAAGCAAAGGTCCAGATGAGGTACCACTACAATGATTAGCATGGCTGCCACAAAAGAGAGTGACAATACCAAGGACACCCAGAAACTGGAATGACCATACATTGCTAGCAAGAACATGAACTGCTACAGCCACTCTGGAAAATGACTAGGCAGTTTTTTACAGAACTAAACACATACATATATAAATTCACAATCCCACTCCTGGGCATTTCTTCTCTAGAAATAAAAATTTATATTCACACAAAAACCTGTATAATAATGTTAAAAGCAGCTTTATTTGTGACCACCAAAAACTAGAAACAATCAAAATGTCCTTCAACTGGAGGATGGATAAACAAACTAGTGCCCCCATATAGTGCACCAGTCAGCAATAAAAAGGGAGTAAACCATGGGTATGCTTGGATGGATCACAAGAGCATTATGCTGAATGGGAAGAAAAGAAAAAAGCTAATCTCGCCTGACTCAGTGGTGGTGCAGTGGGTCCTCAGCATGGGATGATGAGGACCCAGGTTCAAAACCCCAAGGTCGCTGGCTTGAGCAAAGTGTCATTGGTTCTGCTGGAGCCCCCCCCCCCCCAGTCAAGGCACATATGAGAAAGCAATCAGTAAACAACTAAGGAACCACAATTATGAATTGAGGCTTCTCATCTCTCTCCCTTCCTGTCTCTCACTTAAAAAAAAAAAAGTTAATCTCAAAAGGTCATATACTGTGTGACTCCATTATACAACATTTTTGAAATTCCTGGGATTAAACAACTTGAAACTGAAACCTGTGCACAGAAATCACACTGAAGTCTCTGAGAAGTAGGCCAATCGCTATTTGTACAAAGATAACAGGAATTCTTTATTGAGTAACCACATGGTGAACTATCAAACTGTTATAAGAAACAGGGGGGAAAAAGTACAATAATATAAATAAAAATAGAATTTTAAAAAGGAAACTCTTAGGAGAGATACTAATATGAAGAATGACTAAAATGTCAAGGACTTAACAAGGAAAATCTTTTTAAAGCCACGAGAGGCCCTTGAAGGCAGCAGACACCAAGTTTTATCCAAGTCACTTGTAGCCCCTACCTCATAGCAGGCACTCGGGAAACGTTTGTGTTGGGCAAACAAGTTATAACAAATGTTTTTAGGTTTGCTCACTTGTATTGGGGCAGCACCATGCATGTATAGTCTATGGAAGGCTGTGGGTGCTTGCCCTCAGGACAGCAGATTACAAATTGTGGATTGCAGGCCTCCTTGGCGATTGTTTGCTATTGTTTACTGGAGAAGAGGTATTTCAGATTGGCATATTTTGAAGACTGCTGAGGTTGGTGGGAGCCTGTGAGTCCAAAGGGTGAACAGGGGTTGTAGAACTGGAGACCAAGTTGGGAGTTGGGAGCCCTGACTTTCACCAGGCCTGTTTAGCTGGGGAGTGCTGATACTAGTGGGGTCCTGAGATGGGAGAAAGGGAAGAGGTCTTCCCTGCCTGTTTACTTGTCTGCCATTGTGAGACTCTAATAAATGGAATGGGCCACCATTTCCCGGCTCCAAGTTCTTTTACCGTCTGCCCGAATCCAATATGAACCTGCATGGCCACGGCGGGGGCCACTGGCCCTACAGTTTGTTTCCAGTAATGTTGAATCAAGGAGATCACTAGACTTACCCCAAACCACAGCCTCATCCATGAATATGCCTGGTTTCTCTGTTTGATTTAGGTAAGAAGAGCTAACGTTTTTAGAGCATTTGCTATATATGAGGAACTGTCTTAAATTATATACACACAGAGTGTGGCAAAAGTAGGTATACAGTTGTTTATATAGAAAATCAAATAATAAATAATAATATAAGAATAACTGTGTTTCTTGTACTCACAACTGTAAACCTACTTTTACCCTACTCTTTATACACGTGTATGCCATTTATATGTATATGTGTGTGTGTATATATATGTGTGTATATATACAGATATAGATACAGATATGCACCATTTATATATATAAATTTGCTTTTCCTTAGTGGCTAATGATGTTGAACATCTTTTCATGTTCTTACCTACTGTTTTTATGTTTTCTTTGGTTAAGTATTTGTTCAAGTATTTTGACTATTACATAATTAGGTTGTTTGTTTTCTTACTTTTAGGTTTAGTGAGTTCTTATTTTGAAAAAAGATATATATATATATAAAAATAAATTCATGTAATTCGCAGAACAACCCTATAAGGTAGGAGCTATTATGATCTTCGTTTTACAGATGAGAAAACTGAGGCACAGAGAGCTTAAAGGATTTGCTTCCAAGTTCCACCTCTAGGAAGTGTAGTCTGGCTCTGGAGTTATGCTCACTGCTGCCAAATAGGCCTACTACTGTATTCTACAGTCTCTCTCTGATCTGCTCCTCAGTCACTAGGTCTTTGGTTTACATTTAAGTTCATTAGAGATGTACAAATAGAGAAGCCCTGAAGGATTTCCTGGATAAGACTTAGGTGTCTGTATAGTTATGATTCTTCCAGTCAGCAAGCACTTCCAGAATGCCAGCCCCAGCACTAACTACCAGGGACCCCCAGCAAGACAAAGCACAATCTGCACAGTACCCTAGTGGAGCTCGGCCCGGGGACAGTCCATCTCCTCGTGGAACAGCTGCGATTCAGAGCAAGAACTCTGACCATGGGGAAGATACCAGCAAGGCTTTCCAGAGGAGGGGAGACAGGATTTGAGGATGTAGAATTGGAATGGCAGGAAAATATGGCAGGGAAAGACATTTC
Source organism: Saccopteryx leptura (assembly GCF_036850995.1). Lineage (NCBI taxonomy): Eukaryota > Metazoa > Chordata > Mammalia > Chiroptera > Emballonuridae > Saccopteryx > Saccopteryx leptura. The sequence goes on along the minus strand of NC_089516.1, from coordinate 68,321,823 downwards.
AGACAGAAGAAACTGTAGGTTGAGAAGAATGAATGTGAGAGAGAGACAGAGAGAAATAGACTGACACACAAACAGGCTGAGAGATAGAGAAAAGTCAGGTTTCACTGACGCGTGTGGCTCAGGGTGCCGGGCGAGCAAATTGCTGGGCTGGGCAAAGCTGCAGAAGCAGTGTGCTCAGCACTAGACACAGCACCTACCCCACATCCAGGTTCCCCTCTTGCACACTGGCAGGCCTGAACAGGGCAAAAAAAAACCCCACTTCTTATTCTTAGGTAAAAGCAGTCTTAGTCAGCAGAGCACTCCCAGCATCGAGCATACCACCTCTTACAGAGTGCACAGGACCAGTTGTACTGCATGATTTAAAATTCTAACTTATGACTTAGCTGACACAAAAAATTAAAAAGCTACTATCAGAATCCTGGAAGAGTGACGTCACGGAAATGGTGCCGTGAGCAGCGCGTCCGACAGATCTCCCCAAAATCACAACAAATTTATCAACTAGAAACAGGAAAATTTATCCTCGGAGCATTCCGGAGTTCCACAAAAACTGAAAGCGAAAGGACTGTTATCATTTGAATCTGAGAGACGAGGGTGTGGAGGAAGCTACCGCAGGAACGTTCATTCAAGCCGCGAGGAAGTGCGCCTGTGGTGAGTCAGCCCACACTCAGGAGCCGCGAGCAGCCGCCGCGAGCAGCCGCAGGCGCGCGCCCGGTTCGGTTGCAGAGCGAGTACCGCCCACACTCCGGAGCGGCGAGCAGCCGCTGGCGCGCCCGGTCCGGTTGCAGAGCGAGCACCGCTAACGTTCCCAGCGGCCCGTGCACTGCGAGTGAGAGTCGCCAGCCACCGGTGCCCGGAGCACCCCATTCGCGCGTGTACCCTGGGCATTCCACGCGCCCAGAGCGCCCTGCTGGCCCGCACACCCAGGGTGCCCCATCATCCTGCGCCCGGTGCGCCCCAGCCGCCAGCAGCGGGGGAGCGGGAGAGGCCCCAGGGCGGTATTCCCTACTTGGGAGATTCTCTCCGCGGGCGGGGCACCTCACCCAGCCATTCAAACTAACAATCAAGCGTTGGGGGAGGGGCGCGCGCAGGCAGCCTGAAATACCTTCGGGAGCACAGCTGCAACCCAATTACTGAAATTAACTTAACCCGTGAAATCTGCGCACCCTCGGTTCTAATTGATAAGATCTCTCTCAGTTCAGCGACCCAAGACAAGAGGTGTGATATTTTTTAGTGCCTCTCGCTAAAGGGGCGGGGGCAACTTCTGATTGATAGAGCCTCCATATTCAGGGATAAACGCTAACAAGAAGGACTTGGCAGATAATAAGATCTATACTACACTAGTCGCAAGCAGAGACTAGTGCCTCTTCTTCCCAGCCGAAACAGGCTACAAAGTGTGGAAAGCCTGAGTTGAGAGGTCCAACTGAATGCTAGGCGCTGAACAGTCACCTTGACAACAATTGACTCCCACCCCCGCCTGATTACACTGGAGGCCCTGACTGCCAGAGCCTTTCCCAAAGCCTTGCACTGAGTGGGGATAGAGTGGGGATTTCCCAGCTCTTTGAGCCTCTTACTCCCCAGGCAGAAGCAGTTGCAGCCTTATAGCTGGATCACCAGGCTGCTAATTCAGGAAGGGGGGACTAGGAGAGAGACTCCAGGAAAGCAAACTCTCTCATCGTTGGACCCTGCAAACGCCAACAAGCCTTGACTACCAGCAAGACTAAAGCCAATTATATGACATTACCATAGAATCCCATCAACTGCAAATCCCTACCTAAGTGTGACACAGGGGCAGAGCCTGGGGTAGAGTCACCGACCAGGAAGAGGGAGAGAAAAGAAAAAGGAAGAAGTTAACATCTCAAAATCAAGAAAAATCCACAGACTTTACAACTTGTTCCACTAATTTTTTTTTCTTTTGTTGTTTTTTGTTTCTTCTATCTTATTGCCTTTATTTCCTCCACCTCGGTCCTTCTATTCTCTGCCCATCTTATGCTTCCCTTTTCTTGAACTACACTACCCATAAGTGTTACATTTTATTTCTCTTCTTCATCCTCACCATCCTTTAAGGTTATACTCCAAAACACTTAACTCTCACTCTCTCCACTTTTGTTTTATTTTGTTTTGCTTTATCTTGTTTTTTTCTCTTCCTTTTTTTATTTCTTCCTTCGTATTTCTCTTTTTCTTATTTTTTCCTTTCTATTCGTTTTTTATTTTCTTGTTTTACTTTCATCCCATTTAATCCTCAATCACGAACAAATTAGTTAATTTGGGACTCAAGGCTTTTTTTGGCTTTATTTTTCTTTGTCACTTTTGTTTTTGTTTTTTTCTTGTTTGTTTATTTTTGTGGCATTTTGGGTCCTCCCAACCCAAGGTCTCCATTGTATTTAGTCTTCGCTCCACTTAATACAACAGATTTTTACTTATCATTTTTATTTTTTTTTCTTCTTTATTATTCTTTTTTTTGTCCTTTTTTCTGGTTCCCTCTTATCCCTCTCATTATATCTCTTAGTTGACCATCACTCACAAGCAAATCATCTTATGCTTGTCTAAGATTTTCTTCCTTTTTTTTTTTTTTTTTTTTGCATTTAGTAGGTCCCTACTCCCCTTTTTTTGCCCCTTGAACTCTTCACCCCAAATCAGGCCCTCCATTATAGGCACGATATTTCCCTGAGGAGGGGAGAGGAGGGAAACAGAAGAAAGAAAAAAAGGGGGAAATAATAAATTATTACTGTTTTTTTTTGTGGGGTGTTTTACCTTTTTTTTTTTTTTTTTTTTTTTTTTTTTACTTTTTACTCTTTATTAATTCTAATTAGTGCTATCAACAAGACCACCCTCAGATGCCAATAAGAAAGAGGAAATCAAATATTATGGATACAAAAGAAAGAGAGGTAACACAAATAGATGTGGAAAAATCTATGGAGAAAAGACTTAACATATTGGAAGCCTTGGAGCTAAATGACAGAGAATTTAAAATAGAAATCTTAAAAATACTCAGAGATATACAAGAAAACACAGAAAGGCAATATAGGGAGATCAGAAAACAACTCAATGAACACAAAGAATATATTACCAAGGAAATTGAAACTATAAAAACAAATCAAACAGAAATAAAAAACTCAATTCACGAGCAGAAAAACAAGGTAACAAGCTTAGCTAGCAGAACAGCCCAGATTGAAGATAGGATTAGTGAAATAGAAGACAAACAACTTGAGGCACAACAGAGAGAAGAAGAAAGAGACTCAAAAATAATAAAAAACGAGAAAGCCCTACAGGAATTGTCTGACTCCATCAGAAAGAATAACATAAGAATAATAGGTATATCAGAGGGAGAAGAGAAAGAAAATGGAATGGAGAATATACTCAAACAAATAATAGACGAGAACTTCCCAAGCCTGTGGAAAGAACTAAAGCCTCAAATTCAAGAAGCAAACAGAACACCGAGTTTTCTTAACCCCAACAAACCCACTCCAAGGCACATCATAATAAAGATGACACAAACCAATGACAAAGAAAAAATTCTCAAGGCAGCCAGGGAAAAGAAGAGTACAACATATAAAGGAAGGCCTATTAGATTATCATCAGATTTCTCAGCAGAAACTCTACAAGCTAGAAGAGAGTAGACCCCAATATTTAAAGCCCTGAAAGAGAGGAACTTTCAGCCACGAATACTATACCCATCAAAGCTATCCTTCAAATATGAAGGAGATATAAAAACATTCACAAATTCAGAAAAGATGAGAGAATTTATCAACAGAAAGCCCCCACTCCAGGAAATACTAAAGGGGGTTTTCCAACCAGATTCAAAGAACAAAAGAAAACAACACCACAAGTAACAGCTCCACCAAGAACACAATAAAACCAAACTTAAACTGTGACAACAAAGGAAAAAAAGGGGGGAGAGGATGGAGATTAACAGTAGCAAAGGACGATGAAGTGCAGAAATACTTATAAGATAGGGTACTACAATGAATATGGTAGGTACCCTTTTCATTACTTAATGGTAACCACCCTAGAAAAAACCACCACAAAAACATTTGACTTAAAAAAGGTAGCAACAGAGGAAAAAAGTATGGAACACAAACAAACAAAAACAAATGATAGAAAAACAAAAGAGAAGAATCAAACTAGATACAAAACTAACAGAAAGCAATTTATAAAATGGCAGTAGGGAACCCACAAGTGTCAATAATTACACTAAATGTAAATGGATTAAACTTACCAATAAAAAGACACAGAGTAGCAGAATGGATTAAAAAAGAAAATCCAACTATATGCTGCCTACAAGAAACACATCTAAGCAACAAGGATAAAAACAAATTCAAAGTGAAAGGCTGGAAAACAATACTCCAAGCAAACAACACCCAAAAAAAAGCAGGTGTAGCAATACTCATATCTGATAATGCTGACTACAAGACAGAAAAATTACTCCAAGACAAAAATGGTCATTTCATAATGATTAAGGGGACACTGAATCAAGAAGACATAACAATCCTTAATATATATGCACCAAACCAAGGAGTACCAAAATATATAAGACAGCTACTTATTGACCTTAAAACAAAAACTAACAAAAATACAATCATACTTGGAGACCTCAATACTCTGCTGACGGCTCTAGATCGGTCATCCAAACAGAGAATCAATAAAGAGATAGTGGCCTTAAATGAAATACTAGAACACCTGGATATGATAGACATCTACAGGACACTTCATCCCCAAGCGACAGAGTATACATTTTTCTCTAGTGTACATGGAACATTCTCAATAATTGACCATATGTTGGGCCACAAAGACAATATCAGCAAATTTAGAAAAACTGAAATTGTACCAAGCATATTTTCTGATCATAAAGCCTTGAAACTAGAATTCAACTGCAAAAAAGAGGGGGAAAAACCCACAAAAATGTGGAAACTAAACAACATACTTCTAAAAAATGAATGGGTCAAAGAAGAAATAAGCGCAGAGATCAAAAGATATATACAGACAAATGAAAATGAAAATATGACATATCAGAATCTCTGGGATGCAGCAAAAGCAGTAATAAGAGGAAAGTTCATATCACTTCAGGCCTATATGAACAAACAAGAGAGAGCCGAAGTAAACCACTTAACTTCACACCTTAAGGAACTAGAAAAAGAAGAACAAAGACAACCCAAAACCAGCCGAAGAAAGGAGATAATAAAAATCAGAGCAGAAATAAATGAAATAGAGAACAGAAAAACTATAGAAAAAATCAATAAAACAAGGAGCTGGTTCTTTGAAAAGATCAACAAAATTGACAAACCCTTGGCAAGACTCACCAAGGAAAAAAGGCACAGGACTCAAATAAATAAAATCCAAAATGAAAGAGGAGAGATCACCACAGACATCATAGATATACAAAGAATTATTGTAGAATACTATGAAAAATTATATGCCACCAAATACAACAATCTAGAAGAAATGGATAAATTCCTAGAACAATACAACCTTCCTAGACTGAGTCATGAAGAAGCAGAAAGCCTAAACAGACCAATCAGCAGGGAGGAAATAGAAAAAACTATTAAAAACCTCCCCAAAAATAAAAGTCCAGGCCCAGACGGTTATACTAGTGAATTCTATCAAACATTCAAAGAAGACTTGATTCCTATTCTACTCAAAGTCTTCCAAAAAATTGAAGAAGAAGCAATACTTCCAAACACATTTTATGAGGCCAACATAACCCTCATACCAAAACCTGGCAAGGATGGCACAAAGAAAGAAAACTACAGACCAATATCTCTAATGAATACAGATGCTAAAATTCTAAACAGAATACTGGCAAACCGAATACAACAACATATTAAAAAAATAATACATCATGATCAAGTGGGATTCATCCCAGAATCTCAAGGATGGTTCAACATACGCAAAACGGTTAACGTAATACACCATATCAACAAAACAAAGAACAAAAACCACATGATCTTATCAATAGATGCAGAAAAGGCTTTTGATAAAATACAACACAATTTTATGTTTAAGACTCTCAACAAAATGGGTATAGAAGGAAAATATCTCAACATGATAAAGGCCATATATGATAAACCATCAGCCAACATCATTTTAAACGGCATAAAACTGAGGACTTTCTACCTTAAATCAGGAACAAGACAGGGTTGTCCACTCTCTCCACTCTTATTTAACGTGGTGCTAGAAGTTCTGGCCAGAGCAATCAGACAAGACAAAGAAATAAAAGGCATCCATATCGGAAAAGAAGAAGTAAAGGTATCACTTTTTGCTGATGATATGATCCTATACATCGAAAACCCAAAGGACTCCACAAAAAGATTATTAGAAACAATAAACCAATACAATAAGGTCGCAGGATACAAAATTAACATACAGAAGTCCATAGCTTTTCTCTATGCCAACAATGAAATATTAGAAAACGAACTCAAAAAAATAATCCCCTTCACGATTGCAACAAAAAAAATAAAATACCTAGGAATAAACATAACAAAGAATGTAAAGGACCTATATAATGAAAATTACAAAGCATTGTTAAGGGAAATCGAAAAAGATACAATGAGATGGAAAAATATTCCTTGTTCTTGGATAGGAAGAATAAATATAATCAAAATGGCCATATTACCCAAAGCAATATACAAATTTAATGCAATTCCCATCAAAATCCCTATGAGATTTTTTAAAGAAATGGAACAAAAAATCATCAGATTTATATGGAACTATAAAAAACCCCGAATAGCCAAAACAATCCTAAGGAAAAAGAATGAAGCTGGGGGCATTACAATACCTGACTTTAAACTATATTATAGGGCCACGATAATCAAAACAGCATGGTATTGGCAGAAAAATAGACACTCAGACCAATGGAACAGAATAGAAAGCCCAGAAATAAAACCACATATATATGGTCAAATAATCTTTGATAAAGGGGCCAACAACACACAATGGAGAAAAGAAAGCCTCTTCAACAAATGGTGTTGGGAAAACTGGAAAGCCACATGCAAAAGAATGAAACTCGACTATAGCCTTTCCCCGTGTACTAAAATTAATTCAAAATGGATCAAAGACCTAAATATAAGACCTGAAACAATAAAGTACATAGAAGAAGACATAGGTACTAAACTCATGGACCTGGGTTTTAAAGAACATTTTATGAACTTGACTCCAATGGCAAGAGAAGTGAAGGCAAAGATAAATGAATGGGACTACATCAGAATAAAAAGTTTTTGCTCAGCAAGAGAAACTGATAACAAAATAAACAGAAAGCCAACTAAATGGGAAATGATATTTTCAAACAACAGCTCAGATAAGGGCCTAATATCCAACATTTACAAAGAACTCATAAAACTCAACAACAAACAAACAAACAATCCAATAAAAAAATGGGAAGAGGACATGAATAGACACTTCTCCCAGGAAGAGATACAAATGGCCAACAGATATATGAAAAGATGCTCAGCTTCATTAGTTATTAGGGAAATGCAAATCAAAACTACAATGAGATACCACCTCACCCCTGTTAGATTAGCTATTATCAACAAGACGGGTAATAGCAAATGTTGGAGAGGCTGTGGAGAAAAAGGAACCCTCATTCACTGTTGGTGGGACTGTAAAATAGTACAACCATTATGGAGGAAAGTATGGTGGTTCCTCAAAAAACTGCAAATAGAACTACCTTATGACCCAGCAATCCCTCTACTGGGTATATACCCCAAAACCTCAGAAACATTGATACGTGAAGACACATGTAGCCCCATGTTCATTGCAGCACTGTTCACAGTGGCCAAGACATGGAAACAACCAAAAAGCCCTTCAATAGAAGACTGGATAAAGAAGATGTGGCACATATACACTATGGAATACTACTCAGCCATAAGAAATGATGACATCAGATCATTTACAGCAAAATGGTGGGATCTTGATAACATTATAAGGAGTGAAATAAGTAAATCAGAAAAAAACAAGAACTACATGATTCCATACATTTGTGGAACATAAAAATGAGACTAAGAGACATGGACAAGAGTGTGGTGGTTACCAGGGGTGGGGGGAGGGAGGACAGGGGGAGAGTTAGGGGGAGGGGGAGGGGCACAGAGAATTAGATAGAGGATGGCGAAGGACAATCTGACTTTGGGCGAGGGGTATGCAACATAATCTAATGACAAAATAACCTAGACATGTTTTCTTTGAATATATGTACCCTGATTTATTAATGTCATCCCATTACCATTAATAAAAATTCATTAAAAAAAAATAAATAAAATAAAATAAAGTAAAAAAAAAAAAAAAAAAAAAGAATCCTGGAAGGACTGAAAGGAACAGAAATGTAATTATAATTATGCACAGGCCTTGTCCACAATGGTAACTCCTCACATTTGTACGGTATTACACAACTAACCAAGTTTTCATTTATATTATCTCAAGCAGTCCTGATAGCACTCTTGTGAGTTAGATATTTCTATCCCTACTAGGCAGAAGAGGAAACAAAGCTTAGAGAAGTGAAGTGACCAAAGGTACTAGCAGAGTTCAAACCGTATGGATCCAAAACCAGAGCTTTTCCCAACACCAGACTTGGGGAAGCAGGGCCCAGCTCCCACTTACTCCTGACCTTCCTACCTGCGTCTAGGCCCCTCTGCACCTCACCTCTCACATCTAAAGCACTTCCCCCCTTAGGCAGCCCAAGGATAAACACTGTGAAAAGTTTTTTTTTCCTTTCATTCATTTTAGAGAGGAGAGAGAGAGAGAAGGGGGAAGGAGCAGGAAGCTCAACTTATAGTAGTTGCTTCTCATATGTACCTTGACCAGGCAAGCCCAGGGTTTCAAACTGGCAACCTCAGCATTCCAGGTCAATGCTTTATCCACTGCGCCACCACTGGTCAGGACATATTAGCTATTATTATTAACATTCAACCCAGATATAAGACTAGGTCTTTGTAATAGATATCTGGTTTCTTTTTGGAGTGATGAAAATATTCTAAAATTGACTGTGGTAATGGTTGGACAACTTTAAGAACATACTAAAAGCCATTGAATGGTACAATATAAATGAATGAATTGCATGTATGTGAATTATATATCAATAAAGTTATTTTCAAAACAACTCCCAAAAGATAGCAGGCCTTGCCCTGGTCAGGTAGCTCGACTGGTTAGAGCACCATCCCAAAGTACAGAGGTTGCCAGTTCGATCCCCAGTCAGGGCACATACAAGACCAGATTGACGTTACTTTCTCTCCCTTTCCCTCTCCCTTCCTCTCTTGCTAAAGTCAATCAATAATTTTTAAAAAGACAACAGAATTGTATTGATGAGCTGGAACAAGAAGTAGAACGTAAAAGTGTCTCTCTCCAAAAGCAAATTATTAAGACTATTTGCCCAAAGCCTATATATAGAGGCCATGGGGTTCCTTTCCTTTCTGATGACAGGCACAGTCTTTGTAGTGCTCAGACCTCCAGGAGGAGGAATGAGGGCCATCCTGCTCCACAAGGAGCTTACACTAAAAATGTTACTGAATGGGGTTAGAGATGAAGGGAGAGAAAAACAGATCACCTCCCATCTCAGACCAGATGCAGACTAAGTGCACAGGGAAAACACTTAGCAGTGGTCAAAAAGGAATTAAACAGGCAGCTTCGGAGGAAAATCCTCCAAAGGCAAGCTCAACTTGAAAAACAAAGAAAAAACAAATGGAAAACAACAGACTGCTCAGAAGAGGACAAGCTCCCAGGGAGCCTCAGAAAACTCCCATCTTGTTATCAGTTTCTCTTGCTGAGCAAAAACTTCTTATTCTGATGTAGTCCCATTCATTAATTTTTGCCTTTGCTTCTCTTGCCTTTGGAGTCAAATTCATAAAATGCTCTTTAAAACCATAACATTATACGAAGTGAAATAAGTAAATCAGAAAAAAACAGGAACTGCATTATTCCATATGTAGGTGGGACATAAAAGTGAGACTAAGAGACATTGATAAGAGTGCGGTGGTTGGGGGGGGAGGGAAAGGGAAAGGGGGAGGGGCACAAAGAAAACTAGATAGAGGGTGACAGAGGACAATCTGACTTTGGGTGATGGGTATGCAACATAATTGAACGACAAGATAACCTGGACATGTTATCTTTGAATATATGTATCCTGATTTATTGATGTCGCCCCATTAAAAAAAAAATACTCCAATCTTGTTCTTTCAATTCTTTCTCCCACCAAGATAAATCTCATTACATTTGGTAACCTCAGGCAAAAACTCCAAGGCAGAGAAGACTGTTCTGTGATTATGTTTTTGGCTCAGTTGCACTCATGACAAAGCCAAGACCTAGAGGCCACCACTTGACTCTGGAGTGAATCAGCATCATGTCCACAAGCAGGAACTTACACGGGGCACCTGGTCAGTGTACACTCTGACCGGGACTAAAAAACTAGCAACTGAGGAAAATTATATGTCATCCACACCTAGTGGAATGAGTGACGGGGGGAGGGGGGATAAAAGAGCTGGTGATTACCCAGGATTCCCAGTGAATACTGGGGAGGGGCTGTGGAGAGGAAAGGAGAGAATGGAGTGCAAGCATTTCATTGCATTTCAACTTTAAAAAGACTACTCACTAGCCCTTTAAGCAGTTTCATCATATCAATACTCCATTTATATTATTTCAAAAGTAGAGAATTAGCCTGACCAGGCGGTGGCGCAGTGGATAGAGTGTCGGACTGGGATGCAGAGGACCCAGGTTCGAGACCCCGAGGTTGCCAGCTTGAGCGCGGGCTCATCTGCTTTGAGCAAAAGCCCACCAGCTTGAACCCAAGGTCGCTGGCTAGAGCAAGGGGTTACTCGGTCTGCTGAAGGCCCACGGTCAAGGCACATATGAGAAAGCAATCAATGAACAACTAAGGTGTTGCAATGCACAATGAAAAACTAATGATTGATGCTTCTCATCTCTCTCCGTTCCTGTCTGTCTGTCCCTGTCTATCCCTCTCTCTGACTCACTCTCTGTCTCTGTAAAAAATAAATAAATAAATAAAATTTTTAAAAAAAGTAGAGAATTATAAGAAGTACCATTTCTCCAAGCTGTGCTGTGGACGTCACACCACAGACTTGCACTAATTTTTTTGGATGAATAGAAATTGGACTATACTCTTTCTTTAATTATATTCCAGATTCTACTACCTTTTGCTCATATGAACACCTTCCCACCAGTCAAAAAAAAATCTCTAAAAGCACAAAAAACATCAGCATAAAAGTATTTAAAAGAACCCTCCAAAATACATTGTACAGAAGGACACCAGGTGAAGATTCAGGAGAGCTGGGTCTTCACCAAGTTTTGTCAATAGTTACATAACTTTGAGCATGTCTCTCTGGGCCTTGATCTCTGTAAACCAGTAGACATGGCCACCATCACAGCTGCCTGGCCAATGCAGGTTCGCGTTTGATTCGGACAGACGGTAATGAAACAACAGAGCCAAGAACTGGTGGGCCATTACCTTTAATCCTAGCTTGTACCCGGCGGGCAAGAAATACACACAGTGGGAAAACACTTCCCTTTCCATTGAGGGCTCCCAAAGCCACCTGACTTATCCAACTTTCCTAGAATCAAAGGTTCTACGTCACCAGGCTTATTCACCTCTGTTCCCATCTCCTTCTCTCTGCACAAACTATGCACAACTGGCTTCTCCCTCAGCATTCCACCATCTTGGCTGCCTCTCCTCTCCTCCATGTGGCCTTTTTCTGCTCTCCTCTCTCAGGAACCGAGAGAGAGCAAGCTCCCAGTCTACCCCACTTTATAGTATAGAAATCAAAACCCTTAATCCAATATACAAACAAGGAAGTCTCCGATACAAAGTCACTTATCTGAGGCATAATGGGATTCCTCATGAGAGTGCACCACCCCACATCATGCAATCAGTCAAGGGTGTGGGGAAAAGCTTAGTCTTAAAACTAAGCCTCAGGCTACAAGGATCCTGCCTGCCCACAGCCTGCCCCCAACACACATTAATATAATCACTCCCATCCTAAGAAGAATGGCCACTAATATCACCTGGGTGATGGGCTTCCACGTGGGCAGCGCCATCTTTAACAAAGTGAGCATAATATATTTTATCTGCCCAACAATCTCCCCTTCGAAATACAAGAGATTTAAACTAGCTCAGGAGTTCTCAATCTCAAAGTTGTACTAGATACAGCGGATATTTGAAAAGGTGTGGAGGTGATTTTGGTTCACACAAGGACTCAAGGGAACACCACTGGCATTTATGTAGGGTAGGGAGGGCAGCTAGGAAACTAGACATCTAGCAGCACCAAGAACGGACAAATGAAATGAACTACCCTGTCCAAAATGCCAAGAATGTATTACTTGCCCCCTCCCAGAAATAACTGGATGAAATAATTAAGATCTCATCAACCCTAAAATTCTCTGTCATGGTCCAATATAACAAAGGATGTAGCAGTAGCTATACTGTCGTTGTCCTATTACTTCTGAAAGTGGGGAAATGTCACTCATCCTTTTCTTGGTTAATAAAGAAAAAAGAAAAAAATTATTCTGCATTTCATGCTCTAATATGCAATTAACAAAATCTGTTCTAGAACCCAATTCACTAAGAAGATTTGAATCTGGAAACAAATTTAAAAACTGAAGACACACACACACACACACACACATACACACACAGGAGGAACCTTATTAAGTACAACCAGATGTTCCTTAACAACCATTTGTTTAAAAAACCGCAAACAGCAAATTCCATTACACTCTGTTGTTCACCTTTAAAATCCAAGTGAGTTTGCATTTGGGGCAAGTAAGAAAAAGTTTGAAAACTGTTCACAGAATAACAAAATGTTCACTGCCAGATCTGTGTGTTTCAGGCCAATGAAAAAACATGGGTGGGTGGCTGCCTGTCATCCGCATCCCAGGAGTCAAGAGGGTGGACATGAAAAGACCTTGCTTATTAACATAATTTACTACTTTTAATGCCTGTTCTGAAATTCTTCCCACAAATCTGCATGGTGTATTTGCCTTAAGGATCAGAAAGAATTCTGTGTCTGCCACTTATCAATTTAAAGGTAAATCAGTTGGAATAAAAATCGTATTTCCAGCGTCTTAACCACAAACTGTTATAAGCTGACAATTCACTTACTGATAAAACACCAGCAGCCAAAGCAAGAACATCAAAGCCTCAAGTGCCTGAATAGAAGGGTCAACAGTTAAATAGACTCTTTTGAGGTGAAATTGAAAAAAAAATACCTTTCCAAATTTCTCTAGACACAAATTATAATAACTCTATCCAAACCCACTGCTTCTCAGAGCCAAATTTAACTCCTTCCTGAAACAAGCCAAGATGTTATAGTGAAAAACCCTTTCCTTTTAAGGAAATAATTCACAAAGCTGTTATTTTCTGTGGCAGAAAAGGCAGGCCTCTGTGGCCGGCCCCACCTTGGCAGTCATCTCCTAGAATACAGTGTAGAGTTCCAGAAATTTTAAAATCCTAAATCTGCGCTAGTAGCTTTTGCCAGTGACCTCAGTGGGCCAGCATCCAAACTCTGGGTCTAAAGTTTCAAAATAAATCTAACCCAATACTGAACAACCATCCTTACTGCTTTGCAGTGTCTTCCTTCTAAGAATATTTTGCTACCAGCAAATTCTAGTCTATACTGGGGAAACTAATCTCCATACTTGGCTCTGACAAATCAGTTCTTTTCCCTACCACCCACCAGTTGACTTCTCCCAGCCAATCTATCCACAACTATTATTAACCTTCACAGACCTAATCAGCTCCATATTAAGGGCCAGTTGGGTGGGTCAGTATATTTATGAATACGGAAGGGGAGGGGTCAACAACATCTTGTGTCCATCCAACATTTGCAAAGGATGAAATATATTAAAAAAAAACTAATTAAACCCTTATCAAATTTAATGTGTCAGCAAACTGATTCTTCACTGTCAAAATGCTTCTTTTTCTCACTCTGCTCTTATAAATCAGAACAATAAGAGCAAAGGGGAATGAAGTTTGGCTCAAGCTATGCAGTTCATTAAAATTTTAGACTGACAAAAGCTACCCTTGTTTTATTCGTATCAAATAGGCACTCAAATTTCACGATGTCCAAACAAAACTCTTAATGTCTTCTCTCTCTCCACCTCTCTCACACACACCCGCATGCCCATGAGTCCAAGAGCCCAGAAGCCCGCACACCACCCAGATGCTCTAAGCCAAACAAACTTATGATTCATCCTCTCTTCCTTGACCTTTCTCCTTCTCCTTCTCCCTTTTTCTCTCCCTCTCCCTCCTCTCTCCCCACCTCTCTTTCATCCAATCCACAGAATGAGAACTATTTCAAAACCATACATCTGATAAATTAGTATCCAAAATTTATATATAAGGAATTCAAACAATACAATAGCAAATAACAAAACAAGTAATCTGATTCTTTTAAAAAGGCAAAAGACCTGAGGAGACATTTTTCCAAAAAAACAAACAAATGTCCATCATGTTCATGAAAAAATACTCAGCATCGCTAATCATCAAATAAATGCAAATCAAAAGCACAATGAGTTATCACCTAACACCTGTCAGAATGGCTGTCATCAATAAATCAACAAACAAGTGCTGGTGAGGCTGTGGAGAAAAGGAAACCCTTGTGCACTGCTGGTGCTGCTACTATGGAAAACAGTATGGAGGTGCCTAAAAGAATCAAAAATAGAACTACCGCCTAACCTGTGGTGGCGCAGTGGGACAAAGCGTTGACCTGGGACACTGGGGTTGCCGGTTCGAAACCTTGGGCTTGCCTGGTCAAGGCACATATGGGAGTTGATGCTTCCTGCTCCCCCCCTTCTCTCTCTCTCTCTCTCTCTCTCTCTCTCTCTCTCTCCCCCCCCCCTCTAAAAATCAATAAATAAAATATTTTTTTTAAAAAATAGAACTACCATGTGACCCAGCAACCCCTCTTCTGGGTATTTATCTGAAGGAAGGAAATCACAGTCTCAAAGAGAAATCTGCACCCCATGTTCATTGCATTCACAATAGCCAACACATGGAAACAACTAAGCATTGCAGGAATAATATTCAACTATAAAATAATATATATAAAATAATATTCAACTATAAAAGAAGTAAATCCTGCCTTTGGCGACATGATGGATGGACCTTGACATAATAAAATAATTCAGACAGCGAAAGACAAATATTGTATATTTCGTTTATATGTGAAATCTAGAATCGCTGAACTGGGAAATGGAGAGTAGATTGGCGGTCCCTGGTAGCTGGGGTTTGGGGAAATGAGATGTTGGTCAAAGGCTACAATTCCAGCTATAATATTAATAAGTTCTGGTGATCTAATTTCTAGCATGGTGACTATAATTAACAGCACCGTATTATACACGTGAAAGTTGTCAAAAGAATATAGCTAGGGAGAAAAAAGACATAAATGGTCCCTACCCTTTTATAACTTACAGTTTAGAAAGTAAATCAAATAAATAAGCAAGTAATAATATTAAAGAGCCATTAGTGTTCACCAAAAAATTAATGTTAAAGCATGTGGGAAAATGCTTATCATTCAAAGACATTGCATTACTTTCCTAATACCACTGCTAACAAATTACCACAAATTCAGTATTTTTAAATGACACAGACTTATTTTCTTACAGTTGTAGATGTCGAAGTCCAAGAACTCAGCCCTTCCCTTTTCCAGCTACTGAAGGCTGTGCACATTCCTTGGCACCTGGATGCATCACTCACCTCCTGCTCCCATTTTCACGTCCCTTTCTCTCTCTGACCCTCCTCTGACCCTCCTGCTTCTGTCTTGTAGAGATCCTCGTAATTACACCGAGCTGCCCAGGGAAGCCCAGAACAGCTCCCTATCTCCTGGTGCTTACATCTACCCAGTCCCTTTACCTTTGCCATATGTGGTAACTTATTTACAGATTCTGGAGACTAGGGCTTGAACATCTTTGGGAAGTTATTATTCTGCCTACCACAGACATAATTTTGAATAAATAAAAAATGGAAGGAAATATCTCAAAACTATTAACAGTGGTTGAGTCTGGATGAATTATGATTAATATTTTTATGCTTTTCTCTTCTTGCAAATTCTAAAATCTCTACAATAAGCATATGCCATTTTTTTTCAGATTATTTTATTTATTGATTTTAGAGAGAGAAAGGGGGGAAGAGCGGGAAGCATCAACGCATAGTAATCGCTTGCCCTATGTGCCTTGACCAGGCAAGCCCAGGGTTTTGAACCGCCAACCTCAACATTCCAGGTCAACGTTCTATCCGCTGTGTAAACACAGGTCAGATAAGCATATGGCATTTTTTAAAACCTAGAGAATACAGACAGACACACAAACACAAAAAGGAAAAGAGGCATACAGCAAAGCATCTTTGTGTCACACTTGTCCTCAGCCCCCAGGTCCCTCAGGCTCCTCTCTCCAGAGGCGGTTATCATTAGCAGAGACACGTATGCAGGAATACATCTACAGGAGGCTGAAGAATGGGCCCTCAAAGATGTTCACATCCTCATTACCAGAGCCTGTTCGTATTTTATTTAACATGGCAAAAGGGATTTGCAGCTATGATTAAAGACCTTCAGATGGGGGGATTAGCAATGATTATTTGAATGAACCCAATATAATCACAAGGGTCCCTATGAGAAGAGGGAAGCAGGAGGAGTAATGGGGGACAAACAGCGATGTAACAACAGCAACAGAAACTGGAGTGATGTGCTTGAAAGATGGACAAAGGGGCCACGAGCAGCCTCTAGCAGCCAGAAAAGGCAAGGAATGAAATCCCGCACAGAACTCCAGAAGGAGCCAGCCTGCTCATGCCTTGACTTTAGCCCAGGGAAACTAATTTAGGACTTAAGATCTCCAGAACTGTAAAAGAAAAAATAAATATGTATTGTTTTAGGCCATCAAATGTGTGGTAATTTGTTACAGTGGAACCAGAAATAATTTCTGTACACATACCTTTTCAAACTTGTATGGACACATTGGGTACATATCTATACAGGTAGAATAAATTGAAGTAGAATTCCCAGGACAAAGTATATGCAGTTTTGATTTTTTTAATTGACTTTAATTCATTGTGTTTACATAGATTCTAATGTTGCCCCGACTGCATCCCCCCGCCCCGGTATTCCCCTCAACATCTCCCTTGACCCCTCCCCATAGCGCCCTCTTCCCTTGCCTTCAGGTTTATCTCCTCCTGTCATCCCCTTTCCCTCTGTCCTTTTTTCCTCTGAACCCTTTGATCTCTCCTGTGTCTCTATTCCTTTCCTCAGTTCACATTGTTCATTGGATTCCTCAGATGAGTGAGTTCATATGATATTTTTCTTTTTCTGCCTGTCTTATTTCATTTAACATAATAGTTTCCAGGTCCATCCATGTTGTCACAAAAGGTAAGATTTCCTTCTTTTTCATGGTCCCATAGTATTCCATAGTATATATGTACCAAAGCTTTTTAATCCACTCGTACACTGACAGACACTTGGGCTGTTTCTAGATCTTCAGTATTGTGAACAATGCTGCCATAAACATGGGGGTGCATTTCTCCTTTTGAAACAGTGCTATGGTGTTCTTGGGGTATATTCCTAAAAGTGGGATAGCTGGGTCAAAAGGCAGTTCGATTTTTAATTTTTTGAGGAATCTCCATACTGTTTCCCACAGTGGCTGCACCAGTCTGCATTCCCACCAGCAGTGCAGGAGGGTTCACTTTTCTCCACATCCTCGCCAGCACT
Organism: Saccopteryx leptura; assembly: GCF_036850995.1. Classification (NCBI taxonomy): domain Eukaryota; kingdom Metazoa; phylum Chordata; class Mammalia; order Chiroptera; family Emballonuridae; genus Saccopteryx; species Saccopteryx leptura. Next base: position 68,304,136 of record NC_089516.1, on the reverse strand, counting down.
TATTCTGTGTTGTTTTGTTGATGAGCACCATTCTGACTGGTTTGAGGTGATATCTCATTGTGGTTTTAATTTGCATTTCTCTAATGATTAGTGATGTTGAGCATTTTTTCATATGCCATCTGTATGTCCTCTTTGGAGAAGTGTCTATTCATTTATTTTGCCCATTTTTTGATTGGATTGTTTATCTTCCCGGTGTTGAGTTTTACAAGTTCTTCATAAATTTTGGTTATTAACTTCTTCAGACGTATTGTCGAATATGTTCTCCCATTGTGTAGTTTGTCTTTTTATTCTGTTCTTATTGTCTTTTTTTTTTTTTTGTATTTTTCTGAAGTTGGAAACGGGGAGGCAGTCAGACAGGCAGACTCCCACATGTGCCCGACCGGGATCCACCCGGCATGCCCACCAGGGACGATGCACTGCCCATCTGGGGCATTGCTCTGTTGCAACCAGGGCCATTCTAGCATCTGAGGCAGAGGCCAGGGAGCCATCCTCAGCGCCTGGGCCAACTTTGCTCCAATGGAGCCTTGGCTGCGGGAGGGAAAGAGAGAAAAAGAGGAAGGAGAGGGGGAGGGGTGGAGAAGCAGATGGGCACTTCTCCTGTGTGCCCTGGCCAGGAATCGAACCCGGGACTCCTGCACGCCAGGCAGACGCTCTACCACTGAGCCAACCAGCCAGGGCTTGTTTTCATTGTCTTTAGCTGTGCAAAAGCTTTTTAGTTTGATATAGTCCCATGTGTTTATCCTGTCTTTTATTTCACTTGCCCATAGAGATAAACAGCAAATATATTGCTACGAGAGATGCCAAAGAGCTTACTGCCTAAGTTTTCTTCTAAGATGCTTATGGTTTCATGGTTTACATTTAAGTCTTTTATGGATTTTGAGTTTGTTTTTGTGAATGGTGTAAGTTGGTGGTCTAGTTTCATTTTTTTTTTTTTTTGCAGGTAGCTGTCCAATTTTCCCAACACCATTTGTTGAAGAGGCTGTCTTTACTCCATTGTATGCTCTTACCTCCTTTGTCAAATATCAGTTGTCCATAAAGGTGTGGGTTTATTTCTGGGTTCTCTGTTCTGTTCCATTGATCTATATGCCTGTTCTTATGCCAGTACTAGGCTGTTTTGAGTACAGTGGCCTTGTAATATAACTTGATATCAGGAAGTGTGATACTTCCCACTTTATTCTTCCTGTTCAAGATTGCTGAGGCTATGTGTGTTCTTTTTTGGTTCCATATAAATTTTTGGAATATGTATTCTATATCTTTGAAGTATGTCATTGGTTATTTTAATTGGTATAGTTTTGATTTTTATTTAAATCGCCAAACTCCCTCCACAGAGGTTGTGCTGATTTCTACTGCAGCAATGTGTGACTATCACTCATTTGGTTATGACTTTATTCAAGATACTCTTTTTCCATACAGAAGTTTGCCTTTCATGCTTTCAGAAATGGCATCTTTTCCTTTTATTGGTTCCTAATTTTGTACCATATTTTAAAAATCCTTCGTCACTCTAAGATTAGTTTTTAAACACTCCCAGTTTCTCCTAGAAGTTTTAGGGCACTATTTCTTACATTTAAAATTTTGATCTATCTATAATTTACTTGGGTGTTAAAATTAGATTTTTATTTTCCCAAATAACTACCACATGAACCAACAACCTTTGCTAATAATCCATCCATTTCTCACTAATCAGAAATGCCATCTTTATCATATGTGAAATTTCTATGATCCAACATATCCCTAGACTTTCTAATCTGTTCCATTGATTTGTCCTTAAAATCATGTACCAATACCATACTTTAGTTTTGTTTTGTTTTTTACAGAGACAGAGAGTCAGAGCGAGGGACAGACAGACAGGAACGGAGAGAGCTGAGAAGCATAAATCATCAGTTTTTCGTTGCGACACCTTAGTTGTTCCTTGATTGCTTTCTCATATGTGCCTTGACCATGGGCCTCCAGCAGACCGAGTAACCCCTTGCTCCAGCCAGCGATCCTGGGTCGAAGCTGGTGAGCTTTGCTCAAACCAGATGAACCCACACTCAAGCTGGCGACCTCGGGGTCAAACCTGGGTCCTCCGTGTCCCAGTCTGATGCTCCATCCACTGCGCCACCGCCTGGTCATGCCCAATACCATACTTTAAAACATATTATAGCTTAATAACAAGTTACTTTTCATCTCTAATGAAACTAAACTCCACGAACTACTCTTTTTTTTTTTTAATGTCTCTGGGTTTTCACACTTGCTTGTTTTCACCAAGGTATTTTATAACCAGCTTAACAAAAACTGAATTTTTATTTGAATTGAGTTTAATGTATTCTACTACTTACTCAAGTGAACTTGTACTTTTATACTACTATTCATTTCAGAATATGGTATATCCAGCCTGACTGGTGGTGGAGCAGAGAATAGCGTCAATCTGGGACCCTGAGTTCCTCAATTTGAAACCCCAAGGTGGCTGGCTTGAATGTATGCTTGCCAGCTTGAGAGTAGGGTCGCCGGCTTAAGCTCAAGATTACTGGCTTAAGCAAGGGGTCGCTCGCTCGGCTGGAGCCCCCTGCTCAAGGTACATATGAGAAGCAATCAATGAACAACTAAGGTTGATTCAACTACAAATTGATGCTTCTCGCTGTCTCTCTCTTCTCTCTCTCTTTCTCTCTCTCTCTCTCTTTGTATCTCTCTTTCTGTCAAATCAATTTAAATGTCCATAAGTCTTCTTTTATGCTCTTCAATAATATTTCTTTTTTCCTTCATGTAAAACTTACATATTGTTTATTAAGTTTATTCTTACTTATTTTCTCTTTTCTGTTGCAATTTAAACAGGTCTTTCCTATGATTACATATTCTGATTGTTACTACTTAATAAGAAGGCAATTTCAGGATGATTTCAAGACACCTGAGGAATATAGGGTCTTTCTTTGAAGGCATAACAGGGATTCAGACCAACAGATTACTAAGGGTGGAGATTGACTGGTAGGACCCTCAACCATCCCTCCCTGAGACAGAAAATGGCAGGACTTCCCAGCACAGCAATAAGCATCCAGGCTGTGGAGGTTAGAGGAATCTACGTGGCTTCTCCCCAGGTTTAGGGCTTGAGGGACTTAGGGACCACCAGAGAATTTCTGACTCTGAATACTAATGAGTGACCTGGTTTGAACTCTGAGCCCCTGGTAAACAGTAACTGGCTAGGTTACCCATCACTCCCCACCTTCCCAGGAAAATCTGCCCCAGAGGATGCACTGAAAGGCTCATGGAAGCTGCCAATAACTGGATCCTGTGGCTGACCTTCTGCTGGGAATGAAAATCACCTCCCTCCGCGAGCAGGCCTGCCCTTGGGAGCAATACCAGGACTGCTCGGCCAGAGTGCTGCAGGAACAACCTCCAGCACAGTTCATCCAGATTTCATTCATCTCTCAGCCTGTAATGGAAGTTTTATTTAGGTAAATATCAGAGCAAGGTTAACAATTTTTTCCCATTTGGGGCGAGGGGGTTGCTTCTAACTTCTAATTCACTGTAAATTGGGACCACAGGCCTTTTGGTAAAGAATTCGCAGCAAGTTTGCAAAACAAGCCTCCCCAGATCCCCAGGCCTCTTATTAGTGAAGCCAAGTATATGTTTCGCTGCATGACTGCAGTCTCCCAAGTAGCTGAACCGTCTGCACAGGAAGGCCTCAACAGTGCCTGAATGTCTGCTTCTTTTGGCTTTTTTTTCTCTGTTAGGTTAATTAGCTAACCGGTTTCTAATTCTCTGGGCTTTTTCCCTTTATCGCCACCATCTTCCTTTTTGAGCTGGTGCTCTTCCTTGTTACTTTTTCTTCTTCTCAATCAGGCTCCTTCCACCCTCTAAAAATAACAAAGATAATTTAATGACCTTGGCTTGGGGTTGGAATGGCGGGTTGGTGGCTTCAAAGGAAGGCTGAGAGGCCAGCTGTTCGCAGACCACAGCACCTGCAGGACAACTACCAGCCCGGGGCACCACACATTGCAAAGAAACTGGGGTTGACTTGGATCTTGTGTTGCCTCCTAACTTCATTTACTAGCTTCTGTTTGCTAGTATTTGTAGGAGGCACTTTTATAGTTGTTCGTGACTACCTACATGTGCATTTTCCTCAACTATGCTGTCCAGTGGGACACAGGCCCACCTAAAAATCACCCTGTTCCCCAGTGCGCCAATGTTTGAGTGATCATTGGATGTTTCAGATTTTTATTTGCTGTTCCATTAACTGATTTCAGCTGCAGCTATAATAACCCAATGGAATGGCTTCCAAAGATTTCAATCCAACACATTTTCACTTGAAATTTTCAAACCCACAAAAATGTTCTCCAACCCCTTCTATGTGTTCCATTTCTGCAGTGATGATGCATTTCATGGTGGAAAACAAACCACATAGGAACATAGGGCTGTCTGGCTTATGAAGAAATCAGTTGCTCTGGCCCTCCTACCTTAAAGGAGGATCACATAGACACAGAATCAGAGAGCCAAGGCCCTAACCTAGAGACAGTGTGCTGCCTCAGGCTGTGAGTCAGGAATGTTCCTCAAAGTATGTAAAATCTAACAACTAATCTCCCATTCAAAACTGGTCCTCTCCTGATCAGGCGGTGGCGCAGTTGATAGAGCATCGGACTGGGATGCAGAGGACCCAGGTTTGAGACCCCGAGGTCGCCAGCTTGAGCATGGACTTATCTGGCTTGAGCAAAATCCCACCAGCTTGAACCTAAGGTCACTGGCTCCAGCAAGGGGTTACTCGGTCTGCTGAAGGCCCACAGTCAAGGCACATATGAGAAAGCAATCAATGAACAACTAAGGTGTTGCAACGCACAATGAAAAACTAATGATTGATGCTTCTCATCTCTTTTTGTTCCTGTCTGTCTGTCCCTGTCTATCCCTCTCTCTGACTAACTCTCTGTCTCTGTAAAAAATAAATAAATAAATAAATAAATAAATAAATAAATAAATAAATAAATAAAAAACTAGTCCTCTCCTACCTGACCAGGCAGTATGGCACAGTGGATAGAGCATTGGACCGGGACATGGAGGACCCAGATTCAAAACCCCGAGGTTGCTGGCTTACGTGTGGGCTCATCTGGTTTGAGCAGACCCACCAGCTTGAGCCCAAGGTTGCTGGCTTGAGCAAGGGGTCACTTCACTCTGCTGAATCCCCCCGGGTCAAGGCACATATGAGAAAGCAATGAATAAACAACTATGGTGGTGCAACAAAGAATTGATGCTCTCTTCTCTTTCCCTTCCTGTCTGTCTGTCCCTATCTGTTCCTCTCTCTGTCTTTCTCACAAAAACAAAACAAAACAAAAAAAAAAACTGGTCCTCTCCTGGATTCTCCCTCTCAGAGAATAGCCCTGCCATCCATCTAGAAACTAAGTAGCCATCGTACTATCTCCCACTTTCTTACCTTCCATATATCCAACCCATCTCCAAATCCCATTAATTAAAACTCAGAAATATCTAATACACTTTTGTTCACCTTCACCCTAAACTAAGCCATCACCATCATCATCTTCCTCTTGCACATACCTCTGCAACTACCACCTAATCCTGTCCCTCCGCCCATTCTTGCCCATTGAGAATTCATTATCCACAGTGCAGCCAGAGTAAGCTCCAAACCACATCAAGTGAATCTTCTTGCTTTAAACCCTCCACTGGTTTCACACTGCATCTCCCTACCTGGCCGATGGGCCCTGAATGATCAGACAACCCACTCATTACCTTCTAACCACACTGCTCTTCTTTTGCTCTTTGCAACTTCAGTCTTTGCATACATTTTTCTCTCTGTCTGGAATGTCCTCTCCAAATCCCCTCAAGCAAAATCTTCATGTGGTTTGTGCCTCCTTATCAATCTCTTCTCAAATTAAATGTCACCTCTTCCATGAAGACCTCCATGAGCATGCTACCAAAGGAAAGTCCCCCTCTGCATTCTCTCAGCCTTTGTTTAGTCCTCTTACAATTCTTATCACAACCTACCATTATTTTATTTATCTGTTTACTTAGCTTTGCCAGCCTCTGGAATATGAGTTAGTTCCCTGAAGCCAGAGACCATGTTAGTCTTATTCACCATACTATTCCAGTGCCTTTAAATAAAAAATGCTCAATCAATATCTTTTAAGGACTTAAGTTCTAAGTTGAACACTTTCTTATCCCTCTAACCCTGCCCTAAGTACGCATCTGGATTAGGTTTTTACAATATTCTTTTCATAAAGACTTTACCGTGTGTGGTAGATACTAGTGCTGTTAACCAAATATTACTGATTCCTCCATCAAGGCGACAGATACGGCTGCACTTCCCCACCTCCTCTGAAGGCAGCTATGCCATGTGACTTAATTTGCCAATGTAATAAGAGCCGGTGGGATAAGTGTCATTTCTAGTAGAAGCTTTAAGGGTCATAGAGAAAACTTCATATTCCTTTCCCCTGCCTCAGTGATCATGAAAATAGCACGCCTTCAACCTCAGACCCTGAGTATCTATGACAGCGGAGCACTCAGTTGAACCTCCATGTGTCATTTAAAGGAAATAAACCTTTGTTATAAGCTATTGACAGTTTGGAGGCTGTTCGCTACTACAACATACATCCTCACTGATACATGTTATCAGTGATTGTTAGTATTAGAGTCAAAAACAGATTTTTTTAATGCCATAACCTTCCACGCTTGCACACAACCTCCACCTCAGATGTGTTTATACAGCCCTTGCTTCCCAGTGGATATTGGAACTTCACCATTTATGACTCTGACAAAGAAAGGTCATAAGTGTGGGTCTCAGATATTTTAGAGAAAAGGTATTTTATATACTAATTACCCTATGAATGTGGCTAACTGACCACAATAATACCTTTATTGAAAAGAAAGTATTTCTTTTCACACCCAAAACTGAGGTGGAACAAAGCTGTGCACATGTCGGAAGAACAGTGAGGAGTCCAATCTAGCTAGAAAGCATAGAATGAATTCAAACGGAGGCGGCAGGACTTGAAGATGGAACAGAGAGTTGGGTGCATAATCTGGAAAACCTTGAAGTTCAGAAAAAGATAGAAACTTTATGATAATTATGTTGAAAGAATTATTCAATTCAACTAATGCCCAATGAGAGTTTATTATAAGCCAGAAACTACGCTAAATGGCATGACAGAGAAAGAGAAATCAGAACCAATCCCTCTCCAGGAAGGAAAGACAGATATTTATAAATATGGACAACTTAATAACAAGTGTGCTATAAACAACATACACATGACCATCAAGAGGGGGAGTGGTAATTCTAACTGAGAAGGTGGCATCTGGGCCTGGCCTAGAAAGAATCCAAATAGATTACTGGAACAGTAAAGAAAAAACTCAACTCAATTTCACAAATATTTTCTGAAAGCTAGATATACACAAGGCTCGGGCCTCATATTGTTCAGTAATATAAAAATTAAGAAACAAATCTTATCTTTCCAGGGCAGCATCCAATATAGCACTGAAGATGAGTACATAAATATTTATAATAGCAAGGACCACAAAAACATCATGAGACATAGCTAGTCCCATGAGAATTCAAATGAGGAAGAAGCCACATTCAATGGGCAGGACATGGGAAGAACGCTGGGAGAAGGTAGGTCTCAGATGGGCTTTGCACTGTGGAAGGCTCACAGCAGAGATACATGGAGGCAGGTGCATCCCAGGAGAAAAGAACGGCCTACGCCCAAAACTGAGGTGGAACAAAGCTGTGCACCCCTCGGAAGAACAGTGAGGAGTCCAATCTAGCTAGAAAGCATAGAATGAATTCAAACGGAGGCGGCAGGACTTTAAGATGGAACAGAGAGTCGGGTGCATAATCTGGAAAACCTTGAAGTTCAGTCTAACCAGTCTTTTTGTTTGTTTCTAAAGTTTGCAGTATGAGCAGTCACTTAATCTTCCTGAACAGGGAGTGGCATGACGGGTGCTTTGGTTTGGAACAGTTCATCTGGAGTCAGCACAGAATGAACTAAAGGGAAAAGAGATAAACAGCTGGGGATCAGTTTCTGCTTCAGCAAAAAGTAACAAGGGGGTGGTCACTTGGTAAGTTGTATAAAGACTAATCACTGGGTTGTACACCCAGAACTAATATAATATTGTATGCAACTGTAATTAAACATAAAAAAGACTTTAAAGTAAAAAGAAAAAGTAACAAGGATTTGAAATGCAGCAGGGGGAAGGGGAAGAGAAAAGTGGTGATAAAGCAAGACACTGCTGGAGGCTGGCCGGCCAGACTCACTGCTTATTGGCTTGAGGGTCATGGGAGACGGAAAGAAAGAAAGAAAAAAAAAGCTGCCTTTGAGGTTTCAAGTCTGGCCAACTGGCAGGCTGGGGATACCATGAACCAAAATAAGGAAGTCAGCAGGATGTGAGGAAAATGCTTAGCTAGGTTTTGACTCAAAACAAAGTAAATGATGACTAAATGTCAGTATAAATCAAATCATTAAATCCCAGGTGTAAATAAAATCTGCTGCAGACCTTATGTTGAGAGGCCTCATGACCTGTTCTCAGACATCCCAGTGCAAGTATAGACTCCGCTGCACCACGAACAGGAATCGAAAGAAGTCAGCATCCCTCAGGGGAGCACCTACATGCTCAGGTTTGTGAATCGTTCCCCACATTTTCATAACACAAAGGGCCAAGATATGTTCCACAGATGCCCAGTAGTTTTTAAAATCTGGGAATTGACTGAATACTATAAACTTGCTTCCCTGCGGAAAACATGCATCAGCACATACTCACACGTTAATGTATCAACTTGGGGGCAGGGTGTTTCCACAAGAGGCCTAATAGCCTACTAGAGAGTTGGAATTATATAGGAGTATTTGCAGTACCGAGTCAATGTCTTGAGGGCCAGCCGGCTTAGAAAGAACGGCCGTGTCCCAGAAGACCGGCACCTGAACGAGCCAGCACTGAATTGCGGATGGGTGAGGTGAGATGACGGAGAAAACAATGCCAGACAGAGAATGAAGAGCAGGCCCAGGTGCCAGCTGTCACCACGTGCTGAACAGGAAAAGGAGCACAGATGCCAAATGTTTCAAGTCTGCCAACTCCACGAGGACACTGTTTATTCAGAAATCTATGGCTTTGGGAGCTTGTCTTAGAAGCTGTCCCACCACCAGCCTTGGAGCCCAGACACAGATCCAGCGTCAAGTGCCTTTACCTTTAGCAGAAGAGAATACTGATCCTTATGAAAGGCCAAAAGGGCACCAAATAACTTGAAAACCAAACCTAAAAAACTCAAATAAGGGAGGCCAGACTCCTGGTAGGAAGCATTACTGGAGGAAAGGGTAGTGTTTGTTACAATAGAAATAGAATTATCCTTTTTCTTGGAACTGTCAGTCTTACCCACAGATCAGCAGCTGAAATGCCCAACTGTGCCTTTCCACTCTTAAAAGGAAACATCCCTATCACTGACCCACTGCCATAGAGACTCACAGAGCCATGCCAATTGGCTGCTTCCTTACGTGTACAATGTGTGTGATTCCAGGTTCAAGAGGACAAGGCAAAGGAGCATCAGTGAGTCTCAAATGAGGCAGCCTTCTGGAGTCTAAGCAGTCAGGCACTGGACCTAACATAATACGTGACAGAGGGGGCATTTCTTTAGCAAAGGGGACAGCTGTACCATGTAGGTTATGAAAATTTTGAAAGATAAGTGCATTATTCATAGTGGCCAAGACAGGGAAACAACCAAAGTGTCCCTCAATAGAGGACTGGATAAAGAAGATGTGGTACATCTATAGTACAATGGAAAACTACTCGGCCATAAAAAATGATGGCATAGTGCCATTTACAATGATGTGAATGACCTTGACAGTAGCATGCTAAGTGGAAAAGTCAAGAACCATATGATTTCATTCAAATGTGGAATATAACACAAAAAGTAATAAACTAACAAACAAGTACAAAGTGATAAATACAGACAATGGAACTTGGTTACCAGATTGATGAATGAGTTAAAAAGATGTGGTATATGTGCACAATTCAGCCCCCAAAAGAAAGGAAATTCTGACATTCTATAACATGGATGAGCCTTGAGAACAGTATGCTAACTGTAATAAGCCAGTCAGAAAAAGACAAATAATATATAATTCCATCATATGAGATCCCTAGAATAGTCAAATTCTCAAAGACAGAAAGTAGAATGGTCCTTGCCTGGAGCTGAGGGGAGACGGAAACGGGAAGTTACTGTTTAATAGGTACAGAGGTTCCCTTTTACAAGATGAAAAGTTCTGCAGATAGCTGGACAGTGGCATAACAATGTGAATAAATTTAATATCACTGAGCTGTATACTCAAACTGGTTATAATGGTAAAATGTATATTCTGTATATATGTTACCACAATTAAAAATAATTTTAAAGTTATTTCTCAGACTCTACTAAACATACCTCTTTTTTGACCTCATAAGGAGAGTTGGGAAGGCGGTAGCAATTTTATAGAGCAAAGAACTTTTCTAAAATAGAAGATGAAATGAAAGATAAGAGGCCCATCTCAGCTGTGCACCTGGGACCCAAAAGGAGAAGAAAGTGAGAAACAACGCCTGGCTTTTCATGTGCAAGTGTTTGTGTTATTATTTCATTATTAATCTTTTAAAGCATTTCCTTATTTGTATAAGCTCCAGAGGCATCTGAAGGTAGTCCAGATGTCAGATCAAGAATCAGAATTCCTGGGTCCCATTCCCACCTTGGCCCGGGCTCCATGCAGGCACAATAAGCTGCTGCAGGGACTTAGCTCCCGACAGGAAGAGAAGGAAGAGGAAAGGCAAACAAGCCTAGGAGCCAAAAAGCGGCCATTGATGTGAAATTCTTCTCCTCCTTGTTTAGGCACAGTTTGTGACAGACTCTATTTATGTATTTCTTCTGAGGTTTCTAAATTACTTCTGCAACAACTGGGGCATAGTGTGAAGTTCAAAAAGAAGCTAGCTTTCTAGAGACAGGGGATATCTGTATAGTCAGGGACAGAATTTCTACACACAGCTCTATGAATGTGCATTCGGCCTACCCTATGGCTTCTTCTATCAGAATAACTGATTTTAAGTTAATTAATGCCCAGTCCCTGGAGAACATAAGCAGATTCAAGGACATAGGAATATGGAAGGAGACACACCCTCTACACTCACACCCACACACCATGGTTACTGTGTTTTCTTACAAGACAACACCATCTGCCTATAAAATCCATGCTACGGCCACCCATTCTTGCCCATATCCCCACCCTGGCCCCTTTGTGGAACCTCAGTGCTGATGAAACATGCAAAAGAGGGGTCCTCCCTATTTGTTGCAATTTCAGCAACTATGAAATCTTAGATAAAACATTGTTCTTTGAATTGCCATATGACACCCTCTTTACATTTTTAGCCTACTCTTCTAATTTAATAGAAGCAAATCATCAGCTGGTGAGAGGGAAGGAAGTCTCTCTACTTTAGAATGCAGAATATGCATGAGGCAGAGGAAAACAAGCTGGAAAGGAAAGTATCTGTGCTAAGAAACCAAGGCAAGAGATCAGCTCCCATTACAGATAAGCCTACAATCTCTCTGTGTTAATCCTTGGACAAGCCATTAAACTGTTCTGTGCCTTTGCCTGACTGGTGGTGGCACAGTGGATAGAGCATCAACCCCAAATGCTGAGGTTCATGGTTCAAAATCCCGAGGTCACCGGCTTGAGCCCAGGATCATTGACACAATTCTCAAGGTCACTGGCTTGAGCAAGGGGTCACTGGCTCTGCTGGAGCCCTCTGGCCAAGGCACATATGAGAAAGTAATCAAAGAACAACTAAGGTGCTACAACTACAAGTTGATGCTCCTCATCTCTCTCTCTTCTCTCTCTAAAAACAAAACAAAAACCTGTTCTGTGCCTCAATTTATCTGCTGTAAAATACGATCTCATTATTCATTCAAATAAAATACTTAGAAATACTGAGGGCTAGGCACTATGTGAGGCCCTCTGAGCAAACATCAAGAGTGTTCCTGTTCTCAGGGCCAAGAGAATCACAGCAAAGATCCAACAGCACGCTCAAGGATAGCAAGGCCAGGCACACCGATACCATCCTTGTGAGGGAAATGTCCTTTTTATTCTACCCCAGAAGGTTTTCTGATCAGCCCCTATTTTACTCTCATCAGAGTGTCTGCAGGCTGTGTGACAGAAAACAACATGACTTACATTCCTTTGCTCTTCTCTTTGTGAAATTTGTTCTTGAACCCTTAAGGAATGACACACATCCAAATTCTGATCAAGCTGTCAATTACTACATTTTAAATTTACTTATAGCACAAGCATTGTCATAAATGTTTTTTACAAAATATACTTAGACAGCAGAGACTAACATTTATTAAGAGGATGTAATTTGTAAATACGTTATTTCATCAATACATTCAATGACCAATCTGCATTTATAGTTGAGGAAACTGAGACTTTAAGAAGCTGGCAGCTTGCAAAATGCCACCCAACTAATCAGCAGCAAATGTGGAATTCGAAAGCAGGTCTGCGTGCCACCAATGCCAATGATCATGCTCCCAATACTGTGCCATGTGCTAAACCTCGCTCTATCATTCCTTGCTGATGAGCTTGACTTCCTTGATAGAGAATATGCTGAAACCTAAGCTCACTAACATAACTTCAACCAAGATTATATTTTAACTACTTCAGTCCTAAGTGTCCCTTCAGTAAGATTTTTTTTTTTCAAAAAGAAGACTTAGTTAAAGTTGTAAGGTCCAGCCTGACCGGGCGGTGGCACAGTGGATAGAGCATCAGACTAGGATGCGGAGGACCCAGGTTCGAGACACCGAGGTCACCAGCTTGAGTGCAGGCTCATCTGGTTGGAGCAAAGTTCACCAGCTTGAGCCCAAGGTCGCTGGCTCGAGCAAAGGGTCACTCAGTTTGCTGTAGTCCCACGGTCAAGGCACATATGAGAAAGCATCAACGAATGACTAAGGTGCCACAATGAAGAATTGATGTTTCTCATTTCTCTCCCTTCCTGTCTGTCCCTCTCTCTGACTCTTTCTGTCACAAAATAAATAAATAAATAAAATTAAAATACTTTAAAAAAAAAAGCTTTAGGAAAAAAAAGTCGTGAGGTCCAAAAGCTGTATTCCCCTAACAAACTACTTTCTAGTGCTCCCAGAGGGACAGAAGTTAATGATGGAAAACGTTCCCCAGGTCAACAATCTAATTTCATTCTTTTTCTCACCCTCAGGTATCCTGGCTGACTTAGGTGGCCAGAAAACAGAGGCACTGACTCCATGACCTACCAGACAGACTCCTTCTAACACTATAATTCTGACTTTCTTTGCCCTACTTACATAGGAGAACCTGTGATTATTCTCCCAAACTGGGTTTTAGAGGCCAGATTCCTCCATTTTAGTAAAGATAGCACAAATAACATAACATTGCATCTAGCAACTGCTACACTTTTAAAATTCCTGCTAAATCATACCATGATCATTCTATCAAAATACCAGAATCACAGCAATAAATCACAAGGACTAAATAAGAACCAGGGAAGCTGGGAGGCACCCCCAATCATTTCTTAGACCTCAGTGAAATATCATCTGACGAGCTGGAGAAAGCCTGACTGGGCAGCATGCCCTGTTGTGACTTCTGTGGTTCCTGCCCCATAGCCTTCACTATTTGGTATATTGCATCACTGTTAACTATAAAGGGAACTGCTGTCTGGCTCCTTTAATTTCTCAAGCCTGTCAAGGAAAGAAAAAGGCTCCTGTTATCTTATGACAAATAATAAATCAGAAATCATAGGTTTCTCTTCCAGAAGAGCTACAGATTGGTTATGTATTACTTAGTTTTAGCATACACCTTAGGGCTTAGTGTACCAATTCAAAATTCACAACCATGAAATGCATACAAACTCTTCAGGGGCTTTGTGAAATATCCCAGTGACTATCTATAATGGGAAAGAGGAACTAGCTTTGTGACCATATGCTGAAAGACAATCAAAAAGAGCAAATATTTTCACTAGAAAAATAATGTGTTTCTGACTGGTCATTGGGAAAACTAGATCCTCAGATGACAGCTTTCTGAGACTAGAGCCAGGATTATGTCAGGTGCTGGACTACGCACTAGGGAAACATCACTGATGATGAAGACTTTGCCCATTCAAACAGGAAAACACTGAGTAGCACCATATGGATTCTAAGTTTTCGTTAAATATGAGGAAGTAGGCTATTTCTAAAACCACTTCCTCGCGTACCTCCCTACACAAACCCAGCTGGAGCTGGACAAAAAGCAAGAAGGTCCAAGAACACTCAAGGAGCTCAATATCATGCCCTATTCAACAATACCAATTAATGCTCCACAGCCTATTTTTGTCTTTCAGGGCTGTCCTGTCATAATTACTCAACTCTGCCATTTCAGCACAAAAAGCAGCCATAGACAATACGTAAACAAGTGAGTATGGCTATGTGCTAATAAAATGTTATTTACAACAGCAGACATTATTTACCAAAACAGGTGGCGGGCAGGATTTGGTCCATGGACCACAGAATGCAGATGCTTGCTTTACTGCAAACAGAGCAAGGAGAGCTCTTTGAGAAATCAAGTCACTATTCCTTATCCCTTCTCTCATCTGCCCAAGACTCCTGAGAAGGAGCAAAGAACAAAGGTTCAAGGGTAAAAAGTTTCCTTCCATCAGTTATTCTCAAAGTAAAAGGCTATATATAAAACACTTCAAAGTAAATAATGCCTGTGAATACCTATTCTATTTACCTCTACTTGTCAACATCAGAAAATAAAAATCTGGCACTGGCCAGTGGCTCAGTGGATAGAGCGCCAGTCCGGTGTATGGATTTCCTAGGTTTGATTCCAGGTCAGGGCACATAGGAGAAGCAACCATCCATCTGCTTCTCCCTCCCCTTCTCTCTCTCCCCCACCACAGCCAGTGGCTGGATTGGTTCAAGTGTGGCACCAGGCACTGAGGATAGCTCCACTGGGGTGTGACAGTCTCAGGTGCTAAAAATAGCTCAATACTTGAGCATTGGCCCCAGATGAGGTTGCTGGGTGGATCCTGGTAGGGGTACCTGCAGGAGTCTGTCTCACTATCTATCTCCCCTCCTCTCACCTAAAAAAAAAAAAAAAAGAAAGAAAGAAAGAAAGGAAAGGAAATGAAAGAAAAGGAAAGAAAAGAAAAATTTTAGCTACCTTCTCTGATGTGCCAATGGAGGACATGTGTTTCTTAATTAAACACCATGCTAATAACTACTGCCTGATGCAGAAACTCAGAGAGCATCTCATAAGAGACATCAAAGCCGCCATTGGTCATTAGGCTTCAGAACACCCAGAAGATCCTGGAGGGCTACTAACTCCTTGAGGGTGAGACCCCTACCCCAAAAAAATATCTCTCCCCGGAGAGACAATTTGCCAAGCAAGCGCTTCCTTTGCCCAGTGGCCAGTTCAAAGTATCAATCAGCCAGATCCTGCTGGACTTATTGGACTTGAAAAAAGAACAGCAATAGCTGTGGTAATACTGCCAGACATGGGCCAGGGCAAAGCAGCCTGCTGGAAGGGAACTCTATATGATGGGCTCTGCCCAAGAAACATGGCAAATTATCCCCGTAATGGCAGGGGAGCTGATGCTGATTAAAGGCACAGGGGTAAGAGAGAGGCAAAGGAGAAGTCCTGAACATTACCATGGCACACCAGTACTTATGAGCTCTTTTGAATGGGGGCTACCTAACATGATGGCATGAGAGGGTCCAAAGGAATATCAATTACAATTTGGAGGGTAGCAAGTGACTCATCAGACCATGAACAGGTGGCTAGGTATAGAAACAAAGCACAGTGAGGCAGGGTCTGTGCCGTGGCTTCTTGGGGCCCTGGAGAGAAAGGAGATGGCAGGGTCAATGGGCAGCAACAAAGAAAGTGAATGACAAGGTTTTACAGAGAGTGAGTTATCCAAGAAGATGGTGTTGGAAAGACAGGCTCAACGAGCAGGAGAGAGCTCAGCATGAAGCCAGGACACAGCTAGGACAGACATCAGGAACAATCAGGAAACTAACATGGCCAGGGACCATACAGGAAAGCCCCAAGACACAGACTTCTTAATCCCACCCTGAAAGGCATAATCCCTGATCCCCTCCTACAGAGAGTACATCAGAACACAGTAGAAAATATAGAGCCCTTAGGAGCCAGAAGATCTGGGTTTGGGTCCCAATTTTCCACACACTACTACTAGCTGAGTGACTCTGGGCAAATCACTTCTCTGAATTTCAATCTCCTCATCTGTAAAACTGTCAGCCCATTATCTGCCCTTTGTTACTTCACCTGCGTAAAAAGAACAGTGACAATACTGGCCTGGTCAGCTCCTAGGGTTGCTATGAAATCAAATTGAGATCAGAGGTCAAACTGTTTGGTGAACTGAAAAATACTAAGAAATATATTACACTTTTATTATTTTTATGAAGCATTATTATATATGATATCTATCAATGTAAACACACAACTCCATCTAAAGATAAAACTGGTTTCAAATAAGATGTATATTAGCCCTCAAACTCACTGTTCACAGAAAATTTGGACTAAATAATATCTGCACCACCATTGAACGTTCTAGAATAGAAACCAAGTGGCCTACTACAATATCCCCCTATTTTTCCTTCTTCTTTACAATGTTTTGGTTTATTTTTCATTCTAAAGATGTAATGAAAAAGGCCCAGTCACCCTGTCCCCCCTCACTAATATGAGGCTTTCCCAATTTTTTTTTACCACCTTCATTGGCTTCATAGAATTCCCCCTTAAAAGATCTCTTCCAGCCTGACCAGGTGGTGGTGCAGTGGATAGAGCATCAGACTGGGATGCGGAAAGGCCCAGGTTCGAGACCCTGAGGTCGTCAGTTTGAGCGTGGACTCATCTGGTTTGAGCAGAGCTCAACAGCTTGGACCCAGGGTCGCTGGCTCGAGCAAGGGGTTACTCAGTCTGCTGAGGGCCCATGGTCATGGCACATATGAGAAAGCAATCAATGAACAACTAAGGTGTCGCAACGAAAAACTGATGATTGATGCTTCTCATCTCTCTACGTTCCTGTATGTCTGTCCCTATCTATCCCTCTCTCTGACTCTCTCTGTCTCTGTAAAAAAAAAAAATTAAAAAAAAAAAGATCTCTGCCTTGGGCTGGACTGCCTTCTCCACAGCGGCCTTCCCAGACCAGCACAAGGTCTGGTCCATGACAGAAACTCTGCCACAAGCCCTGGTCTACCGGCCCCTCCGGTGCCCACTTCTCTGCTGCTGTTCACCAGCTTCCAACCTTTCCCAACAGCCACTTCCTGTGGGCATGTACTGGCCACTGCTCTCGTTTCTCTACAGAAGTCCCCATGTCTCTTCTTTATACATCTGCTTTCTGAACTACCTGTTTCTCTGAACAGCACTTACATTCTTTCATCATTACAGGGAATAAAAGCAATGTGGAACAGTGGAAAGAATACTCAGAAAATCTAAGTCTTAGCTCTACTACTGAATAGCAGTTTGAAAGTACTTCTGCCCCTAAGTAGTTCCCTCACCTATAAAATGAAGAGAACTCGCCTGAGCTGTGGTGGCGCAGTGGGTAAAGCATCGACCTGGAATGCTGAGGTCGCCGGTTCAAAACCCCAGGATTGCCTGGTCAAGGCACATATGGGAGTTGATGCTTTCCGATCCTCCCCCTTTCTCTCTCTCTGTCTCTGTCTCCTCTCTCTATAAAAATGAATAAATAAAATCTAAAAAAATAAAATGAAGATAACTCTTTCTTTCCCCCATTTAGCTGTAGGATATACGTGGAAGTGCCTTGCATACCATAAAGTGCTTTGCAAATGGTAGTTCACGCCCATATCTATATTTATCCACATGCAGGTGACCGGTCAGCCTGCGGGAGGTCACAGTCACAGATCTCACCCTTCCTGTCACACAGCACAAATATTGCCATACCTGAACCTGATAAACTTGATAAACTTCGTCTCAGAGTTGCTTCTTCCTCATTCATAATTGTATTCTCTAAATTGCACATATCTGGGGGGGGGGTGTCTATTATAGAAGGGTTGTCTGCTAATCTCCTATTTCATCAAGCTGCTACTGGACATACACCGACCAGAAAAAGTACAGCAGTCAATTCAGACTCGTTGAACCTTCCCCTACTTCATTCCTCAGGTCTACGAAATGCTTGGCTCCTTCAGGCCAACACTGGGCGTGCATTTTTGGCAAGCAGCAGGGAAGAGAAAACAATTGTTTTCTTTTATAAGCTAAAAGTGATTCTGAGCAAACAAATCACAGGCTCAACAAAAAGGTGCTGGTGAAGGGTAGAGACTATTTTCGTGAGGCCCAGTGACATTGCAGAGAGCTCTGGAGTGGACCTGACTATTGGATTCCAGTATTGACTGTGATTAACTGGCTCTATGACCTTGGACAAAGATGATACCCTCTTAGGCTTGCTTCCCCTTCTGAAATATAAGAGTAAAGCGAAATGTTCGCTTAAGGGTACTGAAAACTCTATGAGTCCATTTCCAGCAAGATGTTGCCCATTAATCAAAAAGAAAACAGTTAAACATCATCTGCTTTTCACAAAGGAAAAAAGCAAACAAAATGCCAAGAATCCTTAGCTTTCCCACCCCTTCCATTCTTCTAGTGCAGCCACACCATCCCTGGCTAGGCTGCTAACCCAGTCAGCACGCTGGTCCCCCTTGCTTTCTCATTTGGTATCACAGCAGAGTAAGCATTCCCATAAACCCTGAAACACTAAGCATGGATTCTAGAAGACAAATCTTTCCACATAAACCAAATATGGATAGATATCAATATTTCCCATGTTAAAAGCAAAAGAAATGATGGCGGGGACATTCTCTTTATAATTCTCTTTTCAGTTTTACTTTTGTGGCTTCAAATAAAAGTTGTAAGGGACAGCTACAAAACACCTCGATGATTTGTTAACCCCCCCCCCCCCCCCGCCTAATAACTTCAGGATGGACAAAGTCAGGATTAGTCTCTAGCTGTCAACTGCCACATACATGATACAGATTTTTCCAATCACAGGGAGAGGCTTTTCCACAACAGCCTGGCTCTGGAAAGAGAATTGGAAGCTGAGATGTAGCCCTCCTGCTTCTGGAAAGTCCTTAAAGAAAACCTTTTGCAGAGAACTGCCTTGAAGTTCCTAATATGGTGCTATAGTGCTGGGCCAGCCGCTTGTCACTTGTGACAAATTCCATGCTGCCTTAGAATAAAAATAATATATGGGGGGGACTTTGTCACCCTTCAGTAATGCCACACATTTTCCAATACACACCACCCGCTACATGGAAAGCAGCTGCATTTGCCATAAGAAATCAACAGATGAGCAGAGAAGAGGGGAGGCCTCTGGCACTGCCCAGCCAGCTGCTTTGGCTCTAGGGGCAGGAAACAAAGAGGACAGGTGTCACAGCACCGAGATGTAATGCCGATCTTCTATGACAAAGAAAAGAAAGTACAACCAAACCTTGACTAATTTGGGGCTAGACTGCTCAACAGGGAAACCATCTGATCCCAGACTGAGGGTGCAATGGAGAGAATGAGAGGTCACTTCCCACTAGCACAGTTCTCGGCAGCCAACTGGGTCATTTCAAACAAAGTAACCCTGTCCCCAATAACAAACATCCACACAATTTTAATGCAAGGTACCTGCTTTAGAGCATAGTGCACGAACAGCCTTGGAATGGAAAACCAAGAAATCTGATTCTAATCCCAATCTGGACTCAAGCTCTAGGTCCCTGGAGAAGTTAGTTCTGTTCCTTGGCATCCTTTTACCTGGATAAAAACCCAACAGAGTGGCCCTGGCCGATTGGCTCAGTGCTAGAGCATCAGCCCGGCGTGTGGAAGTCCCGGGTTCGATTCCTGGTCAGAGCACACAGGAGAAGTGCCCATCTGCTTCTCAACCCTTCCTCCTCTCCTTCCTCTCTGTCTCTCTCTTTCCCTCCCACAGCCAAGGCTCCACTGGAGCAAAGTGGACCAGGGCGCTGAGGACAGCTCCATGGCCTCCACCTCAGGCACTAGAATGGCTCTGGCCACAACGAAGAAAAGCCTGGATGGGCAAAACATTGCCCCTTGGTGGGCAGGCTGGGTGGATCCCAGTTCAGAGCATGCGGAAGTCTGTCTGACTGCCTCCCCGCTTCTAACTTCAGAAAAATACAAAAAAAAAAAAAAAAAAAAAAAAAAAATAAAGAAAAAAAAAAAAACAAAAACCAACAGAGTAGCATGGATGTGAAACCATAAGGAAGAGTCAAAGGATAGGGTAGGTATATGAATAAGCCAAGCACCTCTGTTTCTCCAAGCACAATCTTTAAAAAAAAAAACTATGGCTTTTATACCACAAAATTCACTCATGAAAGTGTACAACAAAGTGGGTTTTAGTATATTCACAGAGCTGTGCTACTATCATCACAACCTAATTTCAGAAAATTTTCTTGACTTCCCAAAAAAGCCTTTACCCATTAGCAGTCACAATACATCCAGACCCTCAAGCCCCTAGCCTTACACACAATCACAAACATAATATACTTAATTTGTATAGGGGTTTTCACATAATAACTTAGTGGATTTTTTTTTTATGTCTCCAACTATAATAATAATATGGGTTTTCTCTTATTCTAATTCTCCTATAACATTGATTGATTTTCAGATGTTAAACTAACTTGACTGAAATAAATTTGTATTACTGAAATAAATTTGTATTACTGAAATAAATTCCACTTACTTATGAGGTATAATCTTTTTTTATATGTTGCAGGGTTTGGTTTGCTAGCATTGTGCTGAGGATTTTGGTATCTACACTCTTCAGGAAATTGAGTCTACAGGGTTTTATCTTGTGATGTCTTTCATTTTGGTATCAGAATACTATTGGCCTCAGAGATGTGTTAAAAAGTGTTCTCTCCTCTTCTAATTTTGAAAAAGTTTCGCTAAGTATGTGTATTAATTATTCTTTAAAAGTTTAGAAGATTTCACCAGTGAAGCCATCTAGGCCTGGGCTTTTCTTTCTGGATAGTATTTTGATTACTATTTGAGTGCCTTTACTTGTCTACACAGATTTCCCATTTACTGTGGAATGAATATGTGTAGTTTGTGTCTTCCTAGAATTTTGTCCATGTCATCTAAATTTATTGTTATAAAATTAGTCATAGTATTCCCTTTTATTCTTCCTTTATTTTTTGTAAAGTTGGTAGTAGTGACCCTTCCTTCAGTCT
Source organism: Saccopteryx leptura (assembly GCF_036850995.1). Classification (NCBI taxonomy): domain Eukaryota; kingdom Metazoa; phylum Chordata; class Mammalia; order Chiroptera; family Emballonuridae; genus Saccopteryx; species Saccopteryx leptura. The sequence continues at coordinate 68,282,964 of NC_089516.1, read as the reverse complement.
TTTATCTTTGTTAGTCTCACTAATGGTTATAGTTTCTCAATATTATCTTTTTTTCTTTTTTTATAGAGAGAAAGGGACAGACAGACAGGAAGGAAAAGAGATGAGAAGCATCAATCGTTCGTTACAGCAACTTAGTTGTTCATTGATTGCTTTCTCATATGTGCCTTGACCAGGAGGCTCCAACAGTGACTGACACCTTGCTCAAGCCAGTGAGTGACCTTAGGCTCAAGCCAGTGATCTTTGGGCTCAAGCTAGAAACCTTTGGGCTCAAGCCAGAAATCATGGAGTCATGTTAATTTTCCCACACTCAAGCCAGCAATCCCGAACTCAAGCTAGTGAGCCCACATTCAAGCGAGATGATCCCGTGCTCAAGTCAAATAAACCCATGCTCAAGCCAGTGACCTCAGGGTTTTGAACCTGGGTCCTCAGCATCCCAGGCCGATGCTCTACGCACTGTACCACAGCCTGGTCAGGCTCAATATTACCTTTTTAAGAACCAACTTTTGCCTGACCTGTGGTGGCGCAGTGGTTAAAGCGTCGACCTGGAAACACTGAGGTCGCTGGTTCGAAACCCTGAGCTTGCCTGGTCAAGGCACATATGGGAGTTGATGCTTCCTGCTCCTCTCTCTCTCTCTCTCTCTAAAATTAATAAATAAAAATAATAATTCTAGAACATTTAAAAAAAAAAGAACCAACTTTTTAGTCTTCAAAAATTTTTCTCTATGGTTTCCCTATCCTTTATTTAATTCCACTCTAGTCTTTATCATTTCTTTCCTTCTACTTGCTTTGGGATTAGTTTAGTTTTCTTTCCCTAGTTTCTTAATATGGAAGGTTAGGTTATTGAATTGTGGTATTTCTTCTTTTCTAATGCAGGTGTTTAATATATATATATTTTAATTTATTTATTCATTTTAGAGAGGAGAGAGAGAGAGAGAGAAAGTGGGGAGGAACAGGAAGCATCAACTCCCACATGTGCCTTGACCTGGCAAGCCTAGGGTTTTGAACCGGCAACCTCAGCATTCCAAGTCGATGCTTTATCCACTGCACCACCACAGGCCAGGCCTAATGCAGGTGTTTAAAGCTAAAAATGTTCCCCTAAGCCCATGATGGTGAACCTTTTTATAAAAACCGCCCACTTTTGCAGTGTTGGTCAACCTGGTCCCTCTGCCAATTAGTGGGCGGTCCAGCTTTCATGGTGAACCAATCGCAGCACCGTTTGGTTGCTCTGCTACCGCCCACCATGAAAGCTGGAACGCCCGCTAGTGGGCAGGAGGGACCAGGTTGACCAGCACTACAAAAGTAGGCGGTTTTTATAAAAAGGTTCGCCATCACGGCCCTAAGCACTGCTTTTGCTGCATCTCTTAAGTTGTGGCATGCTGGGTTTTCATTTTCATTAATTACAAAGTATTTTCTAACTTCTCTTGTGATTTCCTTTGACCCACTGGTTATTCAGGTGTATGATATTTAATTTCCATGTATGTATTTGTGAACTGCCTTCTGCTGTGAACTATACTTCTGTTACTGATTTGTAAATCACTGCACTGTGACTATAGAACATACTTGGTATGAATAAATACATCCTGGCTTGTTTTGTGTCCTAGCAGAGGGTCTGTCCTGGATAATGTTCCATGTGTGCTTGAGAAGAATGTGTATTCTGTTGTTGTTGTCAAGTGTTGTACAGATTTATGTAAAAGATCTAGTTGATTCATAGTGTTGTTCAAGTTTTCTATTTCCTTGTTAATCTCTGTTTAGCTATTCTAGTCCATTATTGAAAGTGAAATATTAAAATCCCAATTTTTTTTTTCTTAAGTTAGAAACGGGGAGGCAATCAGACAGACTCCCGCACGTGCCCGACCGGGATCCACCCGGCATGCACACCAGGAAGCAATGCTCTGCCCATCTGGGGCTTCGCTCTGCCGCAATCAGAGCCATTCTAGCGCCTGAGGCAGAGGCCACAGAGCCATCCTCAGCGTCCGGGCAAACTTTGCTCCAATGGAGCCTCGGCTGCAGGAGGGGAAGAGAGAGACAGAGAGGAAGGAGAGGGGGAGGGGTGAAGAAGCAGATGGGCGCTTCTCCTGTGTGCCCTGGTCGGGAATCAAACCCAGGACTCCCGCACACCAGGCCAACGCTCCACCACTGAGCCAACCGGCCAGGGCCCCCAAATATTATTAGAGTATATATTCCTCCCTTCAATTTTGCCCACTTCGCCTCATGTATTTTGGGGCTCTGTTAATAGGTGCATATGTTTATCATTTTGCACCTTCCTAATGTATTGACTGTTTTACCATTATAAAATGGGTTTTTTTGGATGTCATAGAAATTTTGTCTTAATCTCTATTTTGTCTGATATTAGTATAGCCATCCTAACTCTCTTTAGTTACTGTATGCTTCGTATATTTCTCAATCCTTTTCCTTTCAACCTATCTAAATCTTTGAGTTCAAAACATGCCTCCAAAAAATACATATGAAAAAGCAATGTGTTCATGACAGTATTTAAACAGAAAAAAAATTGTAAAATTAAGTAGTTGTCAAAAACTACGGATAACATACCTCATGTGCATATATGTTTGTATATATAAAAGAGATATCAGGAAAAAGAATATCACTAAGGTGCCACAACAAAGAATTGATCCTTCTCATCTCTCTCCCTTCTTGTCTGTATGTTCCTATCTGTCCCTCTCTGTCTTTCTCTTGCCAAAAAAAAAAGAAAAAGAAAAGAAAAAAAGAAAAAAGAAAAAGAAAGTATTTAGTGGGCAATCAGATGTTAATATATGCTCCAAGAGGGCAGAGCCCACAGCAATCTTATCCACCATTATATGCTCAATTTCCAGGATAGTGCCAGACATATAAGTAGTTGCTTAGTAAGTCCTTATTGAATGAAATTGAACTGCTTTTACAGTATGCAAGTCTTTAGCACTTGATGCAAGCCAGATAAAGCAGCATGAGGGCCATCCACCCACCAGGGAAAAAAAGATCAGCTCAAGATTTCCAGAATACTCCCCTGGAAAAACATGTATCTTTCCAGGTCCTCGTGGGCTTTTAGGAAATTTCTATAGTAACTGATTAGAGAAACAGATGTCAGATTAAACAATGTTTTGGGCCATGCTTTAAAAATAAGGCTATAAAAATGAAGCTGAAAGGTAATTTTCCTCCATCATTCTTAACTCTGAAAAACTTTTCTTAACAAGCAGGTCAAGCCATAAGCTTCCCTACCCAATGCCAACACCACCCCCATTCCTTAAAAACACACATACACACAAAGAAAAAACAGCTTCTTATCAATGGTCACACTAAAAGGCTGGCTTGGTTCACTTTTCCACCCTTGTTCCCACAGGACTCCTAAATCAGCTACTTTGGCATCTGGTCTGCTGAAGAACTTCCATGAACACATCAATATTCATCTGACATTGCTTCATATCTACTAACAGCAGTACCATAAGACATGCTCATTACATTGATCTGAGATTAGATACTCCAGAGAATATCTAAAATAACTCCATGTGCTCCAAGCCACTGAGTAAATATCACTGGTATAATGACAGGATGTCTGCTGACTGAGAATGTATATTATATAACCAGCTCCTCCCCGCACACCATAGCACTACACCTACCCCAAAGGGATTAAAAGCTTTGGTCTCCCTCACTACAGAGCTATTCAGGACAGACCTGAAGGGCCAGGTTAACTCTAGTCAACATGCATTCGAGAGGATAATCAAATAGCCTAGCATAATTCAAGTCATCTACTCATGCTGGACATATCAGTTAGATTTTCTCTTTACACACTCTTCCAGATTAAAAATAAATTGGCTCTAAAGTTTCTGATAGAATCAATTTAGGTTGCTTTATCTATTTGAGCAAGACAGTTGGTTGCCCAGAAAACAGAGAATGATAGCAGCAGGAGGAATCCTGAAGCTCACTGACCAAACCTCTAATTTTAAAATAGAAAAACTCAGGCTGATGAAACTTAAGTCTTATTCAATGTTATATAGCTAGCTAGTGACAGGGTTGAAACCGACACCCAGGTTCTTAGTGTGCAAAGCTAAAGATGGTTCCACTAAGTATATTCTATATCAAATTCGCCTCAAAGTGGGAATCAACCCATCCTTCTAGGAAAGCAATCACTTACCAGCTAGGTGTCCCAGGTATCAAAGCAAAAGCTGAACAAGTTGCCTGACCAGGCGGTGGCGCAGTGGATAGAGCATCGGACTGGGATGCGGAAGGACCCAGGTTCGAGACCCCGAGTTGCCAGCTTGAGCGTGGGCTCATCTGGTGTGAGCAAAAAGCTCACCAGCTTGGACCGAAGGTCGCTGACTCGAGCAAGGGGTTACTCGGTCTGCTGAAGGCCCACGGTCAAGGCACATATGAGAAAGAAATCAATGAACAACTAAGGTGTTGCAACGAAAAACTGACAATTGATGCTTCTCATCTCTTTCCGTTCCTGTCTGTCTGTCCCTGTCTATCCCTCTCTCTGACTCTCACTCTGTCTCTGAAATAAATAAATAAAAATTAAAAAAATATATATTTAAAAGCTGAACAAGAAACCCAAGAGGTCACCCTAATAGAAACATCTAAAATTTTTGTTTTAAAAAGTATGACATGTTAGAAAGTGACATTTTTGTAAAAAATTTAAGAGTAGGTTATAAAACTTATACCAATTATAATATTTCAACTTTACGTACATTTTTAATACACAATGTATATGTTATATTATTTTACGACAGAACTTTTCATTAGTACAAGAGAGCCTTTGTATGTCTGGTTGTGCATGTATACATGTGGTCTTAGTGATATATTTCTTTTTCCTGATATTTCTTTTATACATACAAACATATGCACACGAGGTATGTTATCCATAGCTTTTGACAGCTACTTAATTTTATAATTTTTTTCTTTTTAAATACTGTCATGAACACTAAAATAATATAAAAATTGATGTAGACAAAAATTTAGAAGCTACAATTGGGTTAGCTATTTATTTCCCAAGTAATTAAAATACAGTATGAACTGCAATAAAAATATCATGGAACATTAGGGCTGAAAGTGATCTTGTAGATCACTGTTTTTCAACTACTGGTATATGAGGAAGTTCAGGCGGTCCATGAAAGAGTTAACCACCCTGATGATGTATAAAGACTATAGACCTGCCTGACCAGGCGGTGGCGCAGTGGATAGAGCATTGGACTGGGATGCGGAAGACCCAGGTTCGAGACCCCGAGGTCACCAGCTTGAACCCAAGGTCGCTGACTCCAGCAAGGGGTTACTCGGTCTGCTGGAGGCCCGCAGTCAAGGAACATATGAGAAGCAATCAATGAACAACTAAGGTGTTGCAACGTGCAATGAAAAACTAATGATTGATGCTACTCATCTCTCTCCGTTCCTGTCTGTCTGTCCCTGTCTATCCCTCTCTCTGACTCACTCTCTGTCTCTGTAAAAAAAAAAATTAATTAATTAATTAATTAAAAATAAAAAAAAAAGACTATAGACCCAACAATCTTAGTCAAATTAGCTTATGTTCAGGCTGATTTCTACCTTAGAGGTCCCCGAGATAATTCTTCCATTTTCACTGGTTCCTAGGTGTAAGAAGGTTGGAAACCACTGATATAGATCTGTTAACTACTCCACTTTATAAAGCTGCAGACCGAGGGCCACAGGGAAATAACTTACCAAGGTCACAATTCCATCAGAAGCAGAGCCAGCACCTTATCCAGGTATCTGGCCGTCATTTCTAAGATTTTTCCCCATTATACCATCCTTCTGTCTCTGTCACTTGGAAACTGTGTCCAGTGGTACTTCCCTAGAGAAATCTCCATCTGAAGACTGTCACCTTCCATTTTCCTAGCCCAGTAGTGTCCAGGACTCATAAAGTGATAGAGCTAAATAGATTCTCTACCTCACAAACTCCAACCTAATTGAATTTAGGCTGAATATCTTTAGTTAGCTAGCACATCTTTTTAAAACACAAAAGTAAAGACCTTTGGAATGGAGTGAGACTGCCATATTTTACCCCAATGACTCCAATCCTATTAACCCACTTCCAACAGCTTTATTTTTTCTGTTTTGTCCTTGGCCTCTTGCAGCATTCAAGCCTGTGATCCCAGGAACCAGAGCAGACATAATCAACAGTACAACGGAGTAAAACAAGTTGATGGAAAATGTGAAATGTTCTCCCAATAGCTATATTCACTGCCTTACCAATAAAAGTCCAGTTAGGTTTTTTAGGTTAGGTCTGCAAACTATGACCAGTGAGGCAAACCCAGCCTGCCGCCTATTTTTGTATGTCCCCTCGTTGAGCGGAGAATGGTTTTTATATTTTTAAACAGTTGAAAAATTTAAAGGAAGAATAATATTCTATGGCTCACAAAAGTTATGTGAAGTTCACCTGACCAGGCGGTGGCGCAGTGGATAGACTGTCGGACTGGGTTGCGGAGGACCCAGGTTCGAGACCCCGAGGTCTCAAGTTTGAGCGCGGGCTCATCTAGTTTGAGCAAAGCTCACCAGCTTGGACCCAAGGTCACTGGCTTGAGCAAGGGGTTACTCAGTCTGCTGTAGCCCCACGGTCAAGGCACATATGAGAAAGTAATCAATGAACAACTAAGGTGGCGCAAAAAAAAACTAATAATTGATGCTTCTCATTTCTCTCCATTCCTGTCTGTCTGTACCTATCTATCCTTCTCTCTGACTCTCTCTGTCTCTATAAAAAAATAATAAATAAATAAGTAAATATAAACTCTTTAAGGGTTTTCCAAAAAAAAAAAGTTATGTGAAGTTCAATAAAGTTTTATTAGTTTGAGTGATGGGTATGTAACATAATCAAATGTCAAAATAACTTGGAGATGTTTTCTCTGAACATATATACCCTGATTTATCAATGTCACCCTATTAAAATTAATAATAATACAAAAATGACCTAAGATCTAAAATAAGTCTCATCTGGTTTCACTCACCTTAAAAAAAATTTTAAAAATTAAAAAAATAAAGTTTTATTAGAAAAGAGCCACTCCATGGCATATGCAAATTACCTATTGCCACTTTCTTATCACAATGGCAATTAATGAATTGTCATAGTGACTAAATGGCCCTAAAGCCTAAAATATAACCTATTACAGAAGAGGTCTGCAGATCCTTGAGCTGTATCAAAAAAATTTTATTTCTTTTCAGAGAGAGAGAGGCAGGAAGGGAGAGAGAGGGAAGAGCCAGATGAGAAGCAGCAACTCGTAGTTGCTTCACTTCAGTTGTTCATTGATTGCTCCTCAAACGTGCCTTGACAAGGGAGGGGACTCAAGCCAAGCCAGTGGTCCCTTGCTCAAGCCAGTTAGCTTGGCCTCAAGCCAGTGAGCTTGGCCTCAAGCCAGCGACCTTTGAGCTCAGGCCAGCGACCTTGGGATCATGTGAACGATCTCGTGCTCAAGCCAGCAACCCTGTGCTCAAGCTGGCAAGCTCATGCTCAAGCCAGTGACCTGGGGGTTTCGAAATGGAGACCTCAGTGTCTCAGGTCGATGTTCCACCTACTGCGTCACCACTGGTTAAGCTATAACAAAGAAAATTTAAAGGTGCCAATAAACTGCTGAAAAGTCAAAAATATTTGTGTGAAATTACAAACACCTTACCTATCACTCGCAGATGAATCTTCATAAAGCACAGCTCAAGCCATGACTCTTTTCCACCAAAAAGTGTTTTTAGTACTCCCTGCCTATAAAGAAAAGTTCATGGCGGCATCATTTGCAGTGGACAAGACATAGAAATTCTGAAGTGTCCTTCAACAGAGGATTGGATAAAGAAGATGTGGTACATATACACTATGGAATACTACTCAACCATGAGAAAAGATGAAATACTGCTATTTGTGACAACATGGACAAACCTTGAGAATGTAATGCTAAGTGAAATAAATCAGAGATAAAAAGTTAAGAACCATCTGCCTGACCTGCGGTGGCTCAGTGGGTAAAAGCATCAACCTGGAACACTGAGGTCGCCGGTTCAAAACCCCAGGCTTCCCTGGTCAAGGCACATATGGGAGTTGATGCTTTCTGCCCCTCCTTCCCTTCTCTTTCTCTCTCTCTATCTCTCTCTCTCTCTCTCTCCCCCCTCTCTCTAAAATTAATAAATAAAATCTATAAATAAATAAATAAATGAAAATTTAAAAAACAGTTAAGAACCACCTGACCGGGCGGTGGCGCAGTGGATAGAGCATCGGACTGGGATGCGGAAGACCGAGGTTCGAGACCCCAAGGTTGCCAGCTTGAGTGAGGGCTCATCTGGTTTGAGCAAAAGCTCACCAGCTTGAGCCCAAGGTCGCTGGCTCCAGCAAGGGGTTACTCGGTCTGCTGAGGGCCCACGGTCAAGGCACGTATGAGAAAGCAATCAATGAACAATTAAGGTGTTGCAATGTGTAACAAAAAACTAATGATTGATGCTTCTCATCTCTCCGTCCCTGTCTGTCTGTCCATCTCTCTGACTCTCTCTCTCGGTCTCTGTAAAAAAAAAAAAAAAAAAAAGAAAGATAAAGAAAGTTAAGAACCATACAATTTCACTCATATACAGGATATAAAACTTCAAGCAACAAATGAAAAAAAAAACAAAAAAAACAAGAAAAACAAGCAAACAAAACTAATAGACACGGACAACAGTGTGGTGGTTACCAGAAAGAAGGGGGTGAAAGAAAGTGAAGTGTGTAAAGGGGGGTCAAATATATGGTGAAGGAAGATGATTAGACTTTACGTGGTAGGGACACAATGCAATATACAGATCCCATATCATAGAAATGTGCACTTGAAATGTATTTAACCTTTTATTTACTGATTTCAGCCAGACAAGAAGGGGGAGAGAGACACATAGGAACACTGTTCCTACACGTGCCCTGACCTGGGATTGAACCAGCAACCTCTGCTCTTTGGGCCGATGCTCTAACCAACTGAGCTATCCAGCCAGGGTCCTATATAATCTTATTAACCAATATCAACATAGCAAATTAAATTTTAAAAAGTCTTAAGTATTTAACAATTCATGCATGGTCAAGACCTCAATTTTCCATTCCAACCTTTATCTTCCAAACCTTCCTTCCTGCATCTCATACTCCAGATGACTTGCATTATTCGCTGTCCCTTCACATTCTCTGTGTCAGTACCACCGCCAACGCCCTGTCCTGATCACAGCGCAATCCAGCACAATAAACAGGGCCTTTGGAGTCAGGCCTGAGTTCTAATTCAGACTCTTGCCCTTATTAGCTAAGAAAGTTAGTTAAGGTCTCTAAACTTCAGTTTTCTCATTTTTAAAATAAGAAAAATAATGCTTGCCTGAGATGGAGAGGACTCAGGTTCAAAACCCTGGGGTCACTGGCTTGAGCATGGGCTCACCAGCTTAAGTGTGGGGTTGCTGGCTTGAGTCCAAAGGTCACTGGCTTGAAGACCAAGGTCACTAGCTTGAGCTGAGGCCATTGGCTTGAAGCCCAAGGTGGTTGACTTAAAGCCGAAGGTCACTGGTTTGAGCAAGAGGTCACTGGCTTGGCTGGAGCCCCCACCCCACCCTGTCAAGGCACATATGAGAAATGAACAACTAAAGTGCTGCATCTATGAGTTGATGCTTCTCATCTCTTTTCCTTCCTGTCTGTCTGTCCTTGTCTGTCTGTCTGTCTCTCTCTCTCTCTAGAAAAAAACAATTGAACAATCCTTACCTCTTAATGCTGTTGCAAGATTTCAATGCCTGGCACATCGAAGAGCTAAACAAGTGGTAAGTGTTATTCACTCTGCCTAATTCCAGTGCTCCTTCCTCCATTGCTTTTCCCTGTCCTCCTACCGGGAAAGGAGCTGTCTCTCTAATGTCACACACCATGGTGTCCACCTGTCCCACTCCCATGGCTCTGATCCATATTTACTAACTTATCTGATGCTGAGCTCTACCTATATTTTCTCTGGGAACTCCTTGAGGGCAGGATCCTTGTGTGACTCATTCTATCATATCTCTGACAGCCTGAGAACAATGACTTGACTATTGTATGTGCACAAGTATTTAGTGAATGAATGGTACGTGTTCATTGAACTATATATAGCACTTACTAGGTGTATCATGTTCCATTAGGATGTAAGCAAGGGCCATACCACTTGACTGAGTGCTTAGATAATATTAAAACCATATCAGTGCCCAAAACTGCCAACATAAAAACAAAAAAACAAACAGAAAAGCAAGCAATACTATTCACCTTCAGAGTAGCAGTGTTTTATTTTCAAAAATTTAAGTTATAATCTTCACCTTATACTCCAACAATTATAAATAGATCATATTTAAAGAGACAGGGATTAACCATTTCTCCAAGAAAAACATGTTGAATATCATTAATAATATCAATTACCTCTGACTGCAGATCTATGTACATCTAAATATTCAAATAGGACCTACATTTAATAAATTAAGCATCACACAGAGTTGTGACAAAACCTTATGTAGAGCTCTATACAAAATCAGAAGCAGAATACATGTAAGAATCAAATTCCATCTAGACAAACAACTGTCACAAAAACTGCAGCACAGCCTGACCAGGTGGTGGCACAGTGGCTAGAGCATCGGACTGGGATGCAAAGGACCCAGGTTCGAGACTCCAAGGTCGCCAGCTTGAGCATGGGCTCATCTGGTTTGAGCAAAGCTCACCAGCTTGGACCCAAGGTCGCTGGCTTGAGCAAGGGGTTACTCAGTCTGCTGAAGGAACCACGATCAAGGCACATATGAGAAAGCAATCAATGAACAACTAAGGTGCTGCAATGAAAAACTGATGATTGATGCTTCTCATCTCTCTCCGTTCCTGTCTGTCTGTCCCTATCTATCCCTCTCTCTGACTCTCTCTCTGTCTTTGTAAAAACAAACGAACAAAAAAAAAAACTGCAGCACAATGCACCATGTTTCATTAGTTCCTAGAAGCACTAGTTGTTGGATTCAATGGTCAACTTCGTAACTTAAATAAATAAAGGTGTTAAGCATTTTCCTGACTTTTTAAATGTCAGACTCCAAATGCCAAAATAAATCCACACATGTGAATACCAAATGAACTGCTGAGACATGCCTATGTGGGGAGTGACATTTTTCCAACAAGATAACAAAAAATATGTTCCCAAATATGTCTGCTGAGGCACTTACCTTCAGAAACCTGTTGGCAAGAACACACTCACCAGCAGATACATTATTAAACTGAAGATGTATTATGAACAACTTAAAATGTTTAGCTGTTTCTGTTACAAAGCACTTTCATATCCATTAACTCCTTTGAGCCTCACAACCCTGTAGGTGGGTATAACTGTCTCCACTTTATGATGAAGGGAATGATTTGTGCCATCTTATCCCAAGACGATGAAGTGACTATGGTAACCCAACTTGTAGAAATCCAATTCCCAGCATTCTGTGCTCATTTTTCCTCCACACAAAGCAAAAGCTTACATTTGTTTTCCTCCTGCCTCTGACTCAAACCCTCACCCAGCCAGCACAGCATGAGGAAGCAGGGTTGGAGTACAAACATTACTGTGGTCAAGACCCTGAGATGCAGCACGCCTCTGCCTGTCTCTAAGTACATTTTTAGAATTATTCAACTTAAAGGAAAGAAATGAAGTCTGGGTTAGCTGCTGGGTTTTATTTCCTACCTGTCTTATTTTGGGCTTTCTTTGTATATTATAAACAGAAAACGACCATAAATAGCAAGAAGTCCCCTGAGTCAAAATACCTGTTGCATCCTTTGCACATATTCCAAGGTCTGGGCCTGCATACTTGTTGGCTCTTATCATGCTCAGTCTCAGAAAAGGAAAGAATAAAAGCTAATAATTGCCCCTAGGTTACAGAACTTTTGCCATTACTCAAATATTTCACTGAACTGGGTTTTTTTTTTTTTTCTTTTTCTTTTATGAATCTTCATCTCTTTGATGTGCCTTAGCTAGTCATTTTTCAGCACAAACATTTTCAACTTACAGGAGACTTCACACAGTCTCTCCCCTCCTGGAGCTTATGAGGAGCTGCACTTGACTGTGGAGACTGCCCCAGGAATTTGCTGTGATAAGTGAAATGAAAACAAAACCCAAACATGTTCTCCTTTTCCTTTTGGTGAACCTTCATCTTTCTAACTACTCCTTTGGCACAATCTGCTTATCTTTAATCTCTCAGTGAACTTTTCAGTGGGGACACACCCCAAAGCCCGGCCTGTGAGTCTCTAAGGATCAACATCATTAAGGTGCTACCAGGAGTTTAATTTGGGCCACAATAGGACAAACCATTGAACGAGCAAATGCAATCAACTGACCAGGAGGCACTTGGACAACGTATATATTCTGACGAAAGCAGGCAGACAGCATGTGACTACACAAATACCAGCTCGTGCACTGCTGCTCCAAGCCTTCCTCCCTGCTCCTGGTTGGCTACATCTGCCTTAGAAGGTCCCCACACTGGGTGTAGACACAGTATATTCGGGATAAATCCACTCAGCACAAATTTATAAGTATACAGGACATTTTTGCCAGGAAGTGTGATTTTATTTTTCACAATTCTCTTTCAGCCAAGAAAATAAAAATTATCACTGTACCCAATCACTATTATCCACTTATCTGGGTATATACTTTGGCACAAAGGGTTGATTTGCCTGCACTCTTGTGGGGATATTTATTATTCTTCTCTTACTCCAAGCCTTCTGCCAACCAGAAGAAGTAAAAACTACACACACGATGGGGTGGGTGGGGAGTCCCACAGCTGTCAGCTGTGACCACTGGAAAAGCCAAGCTAGGTGAGATTCCTGGAGTCCCACGGTCCCATGGTGCCCGACCCCAGCCCTGTGACACGCTCCCTGGGGGCTGGGCTCCTTGTGCAGGGACTAGGCCTGTTTTTGTTCCACACTCAAGCAGAATGCAGTGGCATGTGAGGTCATCCAATAATTCTGAGTTTAGACCCACCTTTACCAGAACCATAGCTCAGTAACTTATAAAGGGAAAAAAAATCACTGGAGCAAGTTGCTTTCCTTAGATTCTAAGAAAACAACTTGCCAAGGGGAACGTTTTACCCACCCCACCCCCATGCTTACTGGAGCAACCAGAGACCAAGACAAAACCACCACTCAAGCTGCTGGCCTTAATTCCCAATTCTTTGCAAGGTGCTGGGCCAATTACTCGGTCAGCTTGGATGTCCCATTGCGGCAGACATGGGTGCTAGACATGTCTGACAGTATAGGCAGATTGTCCCTTTGGAACAAGAATGTGCCATGATAGCTGCAGAGCAAGAGGGTCCCTGGCATAGCTACAGATCCTGCCTTACAAGGTCAAGGCCACTGGAGGGAAAGGCCCAACGCCCTGGATCCTCCCTTCCGCCTGCGGGTGAAGAGCTCAAAGACCAGAGTTCGGGGATCAAGGAAACACCTCACTGAAGCGTTCACTTACTTCTCATAGCGCTGATCAGCGCGTTGCCGTCTTTGATCACGTCTTTGATGAATTTATTGGTCCTCTCCAGCTCCTGCTCGTAACACTTGAGCCTCTCGCGGAAATTGGGGCTGTCTAGGTAGCAGTCGCTGAACTCCAGAGGGGGGTGTCCCATGGCTCTGATGGTGGGGGTTGGAAGGAGAAAGGAAAGATACAAAGACCGAGAGCATCAGTGGCACAGTAGGGGGAGCAGATGGGAGGGATCGCTGGCAGCCTCCCTCCCTTTGATGGACAGGTACCTGTTCTGATAAGATTCCAGGGGAGATCCGGTTGGTCTGGACCGGAAACGGGCGCCCCGGCGACTGCTTCAGGTGACTGGGAACGCTAACTACTGCGGTCGGATCCCGGCGGGGCGCCGCCTAGCACTCAGCACCCCACTACAACCCAGGCATCGCTTCCCCAGACAGGCTGCAGACACCGCAGCCGGCTCGCCGCCGGACACCCGCCGGATCCTTATAAGCAATTGCAAACGTGACACTTCAGTCCGCCCAGAGTGTAGGCGGGGGTGAGAGCTGGGGTGGGAGCCGCCTCTCCTCTGTCCTCGCTCCTAGCTTCCGAGCTAACAGATTTCCTCCGCCGAACTCCGCGGGCCACCGGACCGCGCGCTCCCCTCCCCCTTCTTAAAGCATCGCCCGCGCCCCGCCGGGCGGAGCGCTGGGACCAAGCCGGGCAGCCGGGCTCCCTTGCTCGCTGTCCTCCTTGCACCCTGGGCTCCTGTTGCCGGAGTCCTGCGGCTCCCAGGAGTTTTTCCTGGTCCCGAGGAGCTGGCCGACTGTCCTGTTAGGAGCCGGAGGGGTTAAGCCGCGGCGGCAATGAAACGTAGCCTTCCTCCAGGGACATCCGAGTGCGAAGAGGAGGGCGAGAGCGCGGCACAATAGCCGCGGTGGCCGGCGCTTCCCTACGGAAACTGGGGAGCAGTCAGCCCCCTAGGACTCCAGCTGGAAAGCGTGGAGGTCTGGGAGATGTAGTCTTTCCGCCTCGCGCCCTGGGACTCCTCCCTGCGAGCTCAGAGCACCGCGCCCGGGCGTCGGCTCCCCCGCCCGCGGGCCTGCCCGGCCTCGGGGGCAGGTGTGCCGCGCCGGGGTCTTGAGTGGAAGGTTTCAGGAACTGGAGCAGAACCCGGGAGGGGTTGCAGGAGGCCATTTGTCACGTACCACTGTTTGGCTGCATTGTTTGTTTTCCTTCCAGCCTCCCTCTGACCTACCAACTTCTTTCTCTCTACCCTGTACCGTCTTCAAGGTCTCTTGCTGTAATTCCCATGGCCCTTAGAGCTGCGGGGTGACTGCTACACCCGGACCTCTATGTTAAGGTCAGAACTCTAGCCAAAAGAAATGGGGGCGTGACTAGGAGTTAACTTTTTCCTGAATAGGACCTCAGAGTATGGTTTTCGTGACCCAGGTCATTGCATAGGCCGCGGATAAGCACATGATTTTCCATGGGTAAATGGAAAACCTAAGAAGAGGATGTTACAGATTGCCTTGCAGCTTACCAGAGAGGCTTCTTGTCCACTGTCCACCGCAGAACAGGGGCTGCTCTTACCAGGTGGCTGCCTTGAGAGTAAGAGTATCCAAGGGCTGGGAAATAGTGTGTACATGGGCAAAAAGGCCCATTTTGATTTTGGAGAAGGGTTTAAGATTGCAGTGCCCTGTGAAGAAAGTTAAGGAATGCCCAAAGTGAAGGGGTTCTAAATAGAGTAATAACAGCTGATTCACCTGTCCTAGTTCCCTAAGGCTGCTGTAACAAATTGCCACAAATTTGGTGACATAAACCAACACAAATTTATTATTCTACAGTTCTGGAAGTCAGAGGTTAGAAATGGACCTCACTGACCTAGAATCAAGGTGTCATCAGGCTGTGTCCCTTTCTGTAAGCTATGGGGAAAATCTATATCCTTGCCTAACCAGCTTCTAGGAACTGTCCACACCCATAGCCCCCTTCCTCTGCCTTCACAGCCGGCAGTGCTTATCAACTCATTCTCCCCCTACATCTCTACATGGCTGTGACACTGGCTCTCCAGCCTCCCTCTTTCACTTCCAAGAACCCACCGAATAACTCAGGACAATCTCCCCACCTCAAGATCCTTAACTTGCACATCTGCAAAGTCTCTTGCCATACAAGGTAACACAGGTTCCAGGGATTAGGGCAGTGGTTCTCAAACTTTTTGAAGTTGGGGCACATTTAAAATCCTACAAATAATTGTAGGCACACTATATACAAATTTCTGAGAAATATGTTATAATAATTAAGTCAAATATAAAGTCCAAGTGTGTTTTTATGGTAATTAAACAAAATAAATATGACAAAATTAAATTTATTCTGACATTAAAAAACATTTTTATGCCCTGGCTGGTTGGCTCAATGGTAGAGCGTCGGCCTGGCGTGTGGGAGTCCTGGGTTTGATTCCCGGCCAGAGCACACAGGAGAGACGCCCATGGGCTTCTCCACCCATCCCCCTCTCCTTCCTCTCTGTCTCTCTCTTCCCCTCCTGCAGCCAAGGCTCCATTGGAGCAAGGATTGCCCGGGCGCTGAGGATGGCTCTGTGGCCTCTGCCTCAGGCGCTAGAATGGCTCTGATTGCGGCAGAGCGATGCACCAGATGGGCAGAGCATCGCCCCCTGGTGGGCATGCCGGGTGGATCCCGGTCGGGTGCATGTGGGAGTCTGTCTGACTACCTCCCTGTTTCCACCTTCAGAAAAATAAAAAATAATAATAATAATTTTTAAAAAAACATTTTTATGTTACATTTTTTTGAGTTATGCTTTATAGAATTCATAAAAGAGAGGGGTTAAAAAATTTTAAATACGACAAAAAAAGTTATCTTTTTATATTCTTAGTAAGATTTAGTAAATTCGGCAAGTCCTGGCACAAATGTGTTAAGTTTTTTCATTCTTGTGTTTATGAGAAACATGAGCCTGATGTGTCCTAGTGATTTCTTCAATGTTTGGGCATATATTTGAAAGGCAAACTCTCATTTCCTTGTCAATACATTGAAGAATTCCTCTCTTTTTACTCTTAATTATTTTGAGTGCAGAAAACCCCCACCATTCATATCATCTTAACTTTACACCAAACAAAGGATAGAAGAAACTTGCCTCCAGTCTTTTCAGGGAACATGGGGGGTAGTGTAAACAATCCAGCACCACAGCTTAACAGCCTTTTGCAACCTAATCAGGCAAGTGAGGTGGGGGGTTGGGCAGACTGTCAGTTTACAGCCAATTCCCCACACCTCTGTCCCCCAAAAATCTAAACTCCAAAAACCCGGTTCGTTTTTTGGTCCCCAACAGGCACATATTTCTCTGTGCACCTGGAAATCTAAGGCACACCAGTGCACCCTGGCACACACTTTGAGAACCACTGGATTAGGGCATAGCATCTTTTGGAGGAACATTCTTCTAACATCCATACAACGTATAATCCGATAACCCACCTCCCTAATCCTTTCAACAATCCTATTAGATAAGTATTATTCTTGTACCCATTTAAAGATGAAATAGCTGAGTCAAAGAGAGATTACATCATTTACCCAAAGACACACAGCTAGTTTAGTGGCAGTACTTGAACTTGACCCTAGCCTGGCTGGTTCTAGAGACACTGCTCTTAACCACTTCGTTATATCGCAGCATAGCACAGTCCAACAAGGAAACACCTTATAAAAATTAATGAGTATGCCTGACCTGGTGGCGCAGTGGATAACGCGTTGACCTGGAAATGCTGAGGCCGCCGGTTCGAAACCCTGGGCTTGCCTGGTCAAGGCACATATGGGAGTTGATGCTTCCAGCTCCTCCCCCCTTCTCTCTCTCTGTCTCTCTCTCTCTCCCTCTCTCTCTCCTCTCTAAAAATGAATAAAGAAAAAAAAAGAAAAAAAAGATTTAAAAAAATTAATGAGTAGCCACATCCTATTATAGGATTTTATTTCCTACTTTTTTTTATATTTTTAACATTATTATTTTTTTATTAAAGATTTGTCTGCAAGCCAGATGCAGCCATCAAAAGGGCCATATCTGGCTCATGAGCCATAGGTTCCTGACCCCTGTTTTAGTCCATTTACATTTTTTTTTGTATTTTTCTGAAGTTGGAAACAGGGAGGCAGTCAGACAGACTCCCGCATGCACCTGACTGGGATCCACCTGGTATGCCCTCCAGGGGGCGATGCTCTGCCCGTCTGTGGCATTGCTCTGCCGCAATCAGAGCCATTCTAGCACCTGAGGCAGAGGCCACAAAGTCATCCTCAGCGCCGGGCCAACTTTGCTCCAATGGAGCCTTGGCTGCAGGAGGGGAAGAGAGGAACAGAGAGGAAGGAGAGGGGGAGGGGTGGAGAAGCAGATGGGCGCTTCTCCTGTGTGCCCTGGCTGGGAATCAAACCTGGGACTCCTGCACACCAAGCCGACGCTCTACCACTGAGCCAACCATATTTCCTACTCTTTTTATCTTTTTCTTATCTTTATTCCCTACCCTTTTCTTCTTTATGAGAAAATGCCCCAAATGGGCTTTAAAAGCACCAATTCAGGTACTAAGGGTTTCCTATAGCATTCATTCAGTAATTTAACAAACATTTATTGAATGGCTGCTACATGACTTGACTTACAGAGCCTATACTTATATTTTCATTACTATGAACATTAACCATTGATGTTATTGATGTTAGGTACAGTCATGCTCATCTAACTTCCTATACTCAGAGTGGTATTTTTAGATTTTTCATGTATTTATTTTAGAGAGAGAGAAAGGGAGAGACAGAAACATCAATCTGTTCCTGCATGCGCCCTAACAGGAAATCAAGCCAACAACTTTTACATATCGGGAAGATGCTCCAACCAAACAAGCTATCCAGCCAGGACTCAAAGTGTTGTATAGTCAGTCACCTGTGTTATCCTTTATCTAGACAAGGGTTAAACTAAAGTGCAGAGGAAAACAAATGCCCTGGACCAAATCCCAAAGAAGAAAGAGGGTTAAAATTAGAACTCAGTCCTTCAGATAATAGCTGCCCTAGTTGAACATTATACTAAATGCTTTGCACATGCTATGCCTAACGCTTACAACTCAATAACTTGGAGTCTTCAAATTTTCTTTTTTTTTTTTTTTCTTTTTTTTTTTTACGTTTTTCTGAAGCTGGAAACAGGGAGAGACAGTCAGACAGACTCCCGCATGCGCCGGACCGGGATCCACCTGGCACGCCCACCATGGGGCGACACTCTGCCCACCAGGGGGCGATGCTCTGCCCATCCTGGGCGTCGCCATGTTGCGACCAGAACCACTCTAGCACCTGGGGCAGAGGCCACAGAGCCATCCCCAGCACCCGGGCCATCTTTGCTCCAATGGAGCCTTGGCTGCGGGAGGGGAAGAGAGAGACAGAGAGGAAAGCTCGGCGGAGGGGTGGAGAAGCAAATGGGCGCTTCTCCTATGTGCCCTGGCCGAGAATCGAACCCGGGTGCTCCGCACGCTAGGCCGACGCTCTACCGCTGAGCCAACCGGCCAGGGCAAGCTGACCAAATTTTCATTCACATAACCCCTAAAAGAATTTTGAGAAGCTATGTACTTCCTCACACATTTTTTTAATTTTTTTTTTCAGAGAGAGGGATAGACAGGGACAGACAGACAGAAACGGAGAGAGATGAGAAGCATCAATCATTAGTTTTTCATTGCGTGTTGCAACACCTTAGTTGTTCATTGATTGCTTTCTCATATATGCCTTCAGCAGACCGAGTAACCCCTTGCTGGAGCCAGCGACTTTGGGTTCAAGCTGGTGGGCTTTTTTTTTTTTTTTTTTTGGTCAAACCAGATGAGCCCGCGCTCAGTCTGGCAACCTCGGGGTCTCGAACCTGGGTCCTCTGCATCCCAGTCCAACGCTCTATCCACTGCACCACCGCCTGGTCAGGCATTCCTCACACATTTTTAGGTTGACATCTATATTTTGTTATCATGTTTAAATAGTTGCAAAAGGTGTAATTTCTAGCATACCATACAGATTGACAATTACAAATAAAACATAGTACACTTTTAAGGGTTTTCACTGGATTTACCATCAAACATTAAACACATACCAAAACAAAACTGTAAATTTTCCTTTAACTTTCAAAAACTTTACATTGTTCCTTTTTTCTCCTTGAAATAAAATGTCCATGCATTCTACCCACAGCGTTGTATTCTATCATAAAGTATATTTATACTTTCAGTTTTCTGTTGATCCCCATATTGAATTTCTCTGCAACAAAACATGTCCATAAATAGAAACTGAATAATTTTCATTTCCTTTTAATGATAAGGCTCCAAGTACAGTCTTCTGGGTTGACTTACAATTATTTCAATTATTATGTACACACAATAGATAAAAATACAGGAAGACAGACATTATGATTATTGTTATTAAACATAAAACAAAATTTTATTGGAAATATATATCTTAGTGAGATGGATGGGGAAGAGGTAAGTTTTATAGGGCCTTGAGTTAAAGAAGGTTCCTGGATATAAAAAAAAAAAAAGAAAAGAAAGAAAGACAGAAAGAAAGAAAGAGAGAGAGAGAGAAAGAAAAAGAAGTTTACTGGATATCCCTAATTGAAATCATTGCTTCATTTAGTCCCAAGGGTTTTTGTTTTGTTTTGTTTGTATTTTTCTGAAGCTGGAAACGGGGAGAGACAGTCAGACAGACTCCCGCATGCGCCCGACCGGGATCCACCCGGCACGCCCACCAGGGGCGACGCTCTGCCCACCAGAGGGCGACGCTCTGCCCCTCCGGGACCAGAGCCACTCTAGCGCCTGGGGCAGAGGCCAAGGAGCCATCCCCAGCGCCTGGGCCATCTTTGCTCCAATGGAGCCTTGGCTGTGGGAGGGGAAGAGAGAGACAGAGAGGAAGGAGGTAGGGGAGTGGAGAAGCAAATGGGCGCTTCTCCTATGTGCCCTGGCCGGGAATCGAACCCAGGTCCCCCGCACGCCAGGCCAACGCTCTACCGCTGAGCCAACCGGCCAGGGCCTAGCCCCAAGGGTTTTTATATCCTGGATCAAAGTATCATAATAAGATTTCTGACTTTTGAAAGATATGTTTTCCTTTTGACAGACTAAGAAAGGCAAACATGGGGTGGTTCTCAGGTAAATTGTTTTTGTTTGTTTTTTTTTAATTTTATTTATTCATTTTAGAGAGGAGAGAGAAAGGGAGAGAGAGAGACAGAGAGGGAGAGAGAGAGGAGAGAGAGACAGAGAGAGAAGTTGAGGAGGAGCTGGAAGCATCAACTCCCATATGTGCCTTGACCAGGCAAGCCCAGGGTTTCGAACCGGCGACTTCAGCATTTCCAGGTCGACGCTTTATCCACTGCGCCACCACAGGTCAGGCCTCAAGTAAATTGTTTTTAAGAACCCATATTAAAGGAGGTTGGGGATTTGGAACTTTGCTTCCTTCTCAGCTCTATTCATAATTACCAAAACTTGGAAGGAACCCAGATGTCCTTCACTAGGTGAATGGACAAATAAACTGTGGTACATCCAGACAATTCAAGAAATGAGTTACCATGACATGGAAAGACATGGGGAATCTTAAATGCACATATGACTAAGTAAAAGAAGCCAATCTGTATGGTGCCAACTATATGATATTCTGGAGAAGACAAAACTGTGAAAACAGTAAAAAGAAGTCCTGGCTGGTTGGTTCAGTGGTGGAGTGTTGGCCCAGCGTGTGGATGTCCTGGGTTCAGTTTCTGGTCAGGATGCAATGGAGAAGTGACCATCCGCTTCTCCACCGCTCCCCCTTTCACTTCTCTCTCTCTTTCTTTCCCTCTCTTACTCTGTCATCCTCTTCTGCAGTCATGGCTCGATTGGAACAAGTTGGCCCTGGGAAATGAGGATGGTTCCATAGCCTCCACCTCAGACGCTAAGAAGAGTTCAGTTGCTGAGCAACAGAGCAACACCCCAGACGGGCAGAGCATCGCCCCCTAGTGGGCTTGCCAGGTTGATTCTGGTTGGGGTGCATGCAGGAGTCTGTCTCTGCCTCTTCTCCTCTCGCTGATAAGAAAATAAATAGTAAAAGGAACAGTGACAGCCAGGGGGTGGAGACCCAGGGCTGTGACATGAGTAGGTGAAATACAAAAGGAGGGCAGTGAAAATATTCTGTGTGACATCGTAATGGTGAATATATGTGATTATACATTTGTCCAAACCCATAGAACGCACACCACCAAGAGTGCATACACCCTGAAATGAATTGTGGACTCTGGGTGATAGATTCATCAGCGGTAACAAGTATCCCGCTGCGGTGGGGAATGTTGATGAGACACGCTGTGCGTGGGTGTGGGGCAGGTGTATATGAGAAATCTTCTGTACTTCCTTCTCAATTGCTGTGACCCTAAAACTGTTCTAAAAAATAAATGTTTTTAAATGTTCAGGCTGCCTGACTTGTGGTGGCATACTGGATAAAGTATTGACCTGGAGTGCTGAGGATGCAGGTTCAAAACCCCAGGCTTGCCTGGTCAAGGCACATACGAGAAGCAACTACTATGATTTGGTGTTTTACACTCCTCTCTCCCCCGCCTTTCTCTCTCTCTCTCTTCTCTCTAAATCAGTAAATAAAATATTTTTTTAAATGTTCAGGCAGACAAATTCCATTTTCCCTGTTTCTTGTATGTCAAGGTAATAGCACCTTCACAGTGTTAACATGCCACATATGTCCATCCCTCTAGAATTCCAATACTTGCACTACATGGAGCACAAGACAGAGTGTGTATCAGCTCCACAGCCTTATCGCATGCTCACCTTGCCACCAGTTCTAGCCTAGCCCAATCCTGTACTACCATTGGCACCATTCCCAGACCCAATCTTGGCTCTGGCCCATTCTCTGCTTTGAAGGCACTTGACCTACTTTCTTTCTTTAACTTAAGCCAAAATTTTAGGAGCTCTAAGTGGGAAATGGTTGAAGAAAGGAAAAATCCTTTTCCATAGTGCTCCATACATCCAGCTCTCCACTTATAGCACTCCCTTCATGTCTCCCCTTTTGATGTTTCTTGGTGAAAAAAGTCATGAATTCATTGCTTTAAAAATGTGATCTATTTTAATCTATGTGATCAACTATCACCCACCATTTTTTATTTATAAGATTTATAAGAGTGTAAAGCCAGTTGCCATGGCCACCATCACAGCCACTTGGCCCATGCAGGTTCGCATTAGATTCAGACAAACGGTAATGAAACAATGGAGCCAAGAACTGGTGGGCCATTACCTTTAATCCTAGCTTGTACCTGGCGGGCAAGTAAAAACAGACACTGGGCTTCAAAACCCACTCATTCAGTGCTCACAAAGCTAATGACTTATCCGAGTTTTCTAGAATCAAAGGTTTCTTTTTTTTTATTTTAATTTTATTTATTTATTTATTTATTTATTTATTTATTTATTTATTTATTTTTACAGATACAGAGAGTGAGTCAGAGAGAGGGATAGACAGGGACAGACAGACAGGAACAAAGAGATGAGAAGCATCAATCATTAGTTTTTCATTGCGCGTTGCAACACCTTAGTTGTTCATTGATTGCTTTCTCATATGTGCCCTGACCGCGGGCCTTCAGCAGACCGAGTAACCCCTTGTTGGACCCAGCGACCTTGCGTTCAAGCTGGTAGGCTTTTACTCAAACCGGATGAGCCCGTGCTCAAGCTGGTGACCTTGGGGTCTCGAACCTGGGTCTTTGCATCCTAGTCCAATGCTCTATCCACTGCGCCACCTCCTGGTCAGGCTAGAATCAAAGGTTTCTAACCTCACCAGCCTTATTCACCTCTGTTTCTCATCTCCTTCTCTCTGCACAAACTCTGCACTAACTGGCTTCTCCTTCAGCACTCCACCATCTTGGTTGCCTCTCCTCTCCTCCACGTGGCCTTTTTCTGCTCTCTGCTCTCCAGTGCTAATCTCAGGAACCAAGAGAGAGTAAGCTCCCAGTCTGCCCCATTTTATATTGTAGAAATCAAAACCTTTAATCCAATATACAAACAGGGAAGTCTCTGATACAAAGTCACTTATCTGAAGCGTAATGGGATTCCTCATGAGAGTGCACCACCCCAGGGTGGGAAAGGCTTAGTCTTAAAACTAAGCCTTAGGCCTGACCAGGAGGTGGCGCAGTGGATAGAGCATCAGACTGGGATGCAGAGGACCCAGGTTCAAGACCTCGAGGTCCCCAGCTTGAGTGTGGACTCATCTGGTTTGAACAACGCTCACCAGCTTGGACCCAAGGTCGCTGGCTCGAGCAAGGGGTTACTCGCTCTACTGAGGGCCCACGGTCAAGGCACATATGAGAAAGCAATCAATGAATAACTAAGGTGCTGCAACGCGCAATGAAAAACTAATGATTGATGCTTCTCATCTCTCTTTGTTCCTGTCTGTCTGTTATCTATTCCTCTCTCTGACTCTCTCTCTCTCTGTAAAAAACACACACAAAAAAACTCTGCCAGTTTACAGCCTATCTCCCACAACAAAAGCAAGCAAACATATTTAAAAACTTATTTGACCAACAAAGAGTCATGGTTGCCATCACACTTTCATATCAGCAGGACCATATCAAAGCTTTGTCCTGGTAAGGACCTGGGTATTTTCTCCATGTGGTCATTTTCCGTGTTCATTTTGATTTCCAATAAGCCAGAGTTCAAAACGAAACCCAACAAAGCTTATTTTAATTTTGAGAGATATTATAGGAGGGATGAAAACATGGCTGTTTACTTTTAAACTCCCGGAAAGATATCAATACTAACCATTCCAGCTTAGTAGTCATACAAGTCTTCAAACAATGGTTTGGATTAATGACATGAGGGGAGGTTTACACTTCTCATTGTGGCAACAGGCTTTCAGATTTCCATATGATTTCATCTTGTATCTGTTTCTAAGTAGTAACTAAATAAACATGATTAAATACCTGTGACTTTGCGTATCATCTTATGTGCTTATTTTCACTCATATCACATAGTACATTACATAGTTTTTTATTTTTAATTTTTTAAATTTTTTTTTTTTACATAGAGAGAGAGAGTCAGAGAGAGGGAAAGACAGGAACGGAGAGATGAAAAGCATCAATCATTAGTTTTTCGTTGCGCATTGTGACACCTTGTTGTTCATTGATTACTTTCTCATATGTGCCTTGACTGCGGGCCTTCAGCAGACCAAGTAACTCCTTGCTTGAGCCAGTGACCTTGGGTCCAAGCTGGTGAGCTTTTTGCTCAAGCCAGATGAGCCCGTGCTCAAGCTGGCGACCTCGGGGTCTTGAACCTGGGTCCTCGGCATCCCAGTCCGACGCTCTATCCACTGCGCCACCGTCTGGTCAGGCATTACATACTTTTTTAAAAACACAATTACTGGACTGACAATTTGAGTAACATAAAACAACTAAAATATTTTCCAAAAGATTTCTAGCCCTGGGCTCTGGCCAGTTGGCTCAGTGGTAGAGCGTCGGCCTGGCGTGCAGAAGTCCCGGGTTTGATTCCCAGTCAGGGCACACAGGAGAAGCGTCCATCTGCTTCTCCACTCCTCCCCCTCTCCTTCCTCTCTGTCTCTCTCTTCCCCTCCCGCAGTCGAGGCTCCATTGGAGCAAAGATGGCCCGGGTGCTGGGGATGGCTCCTTGGCCTCTGCCCCAGGCGCTAGAGTGGCTCTGGTCAAGGCAGAGTGACGCCCCGGAGGGGCAGAGCATCGCCCCCTGGTGGGCAGAGCGTTGTCCCCTGGTGGGCGTGCCGGGTGGATCCCGGTCAGGCACATGCGGGAGTCTGTCTGACTGTCTCTCCCCGTTTCCAGCTTCAGAAAAATACAAAAAAAAAAAAAAAAATAAAAAAAAAAAAGATTTCTAGCCCTGGAAGTGATAAGACATGAGGAAGTCATAAGGTAATTGACTGTAACAAATTATTTTAGTTTCTCCTAAAATAAAGCAACACAAAATAAAACATGCAATTCTTTCTAATTTTTTTCTTACTTTTTTTTATATCCTACTTATGTGGGATATATATTTATCCTTCTTTAATCCCCTCTCCCCCCATAATTCTTTCCAATTTTTTAAATTTATTTATTTATTTATTTATTTATTTATTTATTACAGAGACAGAGAGAGAGAGAGTCAGAGACAGGGACAGACAGACAGGAATGGAGAGATGAGAAGCATCAATCATTAGTTTTTCGTTGTGCGTTGCAACACCTTAGTTGTTCATTGATTGCTTTCTCATATGTGCCTTGACCGTGGGCCTTCAGCAGACCGAGTAACCCCTTGCTGGAGCCAGCGACCTTGGGCTCAAGCTGTTGAGCCTTGCTCAAACCAGCGACATGCTCAAGCTGGCGACCTCGGGGTCTCGAACCTGGGTCTTCCGCATCCCAGTCCGACACTCTATCCACTGCACCACTGCCTGGTCAGGCTCTTTCCAATTTTTAAATCTCTTTTTTTCATGATTAAAACAAGCAGTAGACAAATACTCAGAATAATATCACTGACTAAAAATGGATATTCATTTATTCTTAAAGTAAACTATTAAGACATAAAATAAAGGATTTTAACAAGGTATTATAGAACAATATATATTAGTCCTTTTTCCACAATTTTGCAACAATTTCATGCTGGCAATTTAATAAATGACACATCAGAGAATGGACACGAAGATGGTTGTCTAAGAAGGCAAAAGTATGGTGGTAATGCTCTGGCAAGGAGCCAGAACACACCAAACATGCTTTCTCTCTCTAGTTGTTAAACCAACATTACCACAGGAAGGAAACTGGTTTCAGAACCGTACTAAGGAAGATGGTGGCGTAAATAAATGTGGTACTCACATCCTCCCACAACCACATGAAAAAAAACAATGAAGCTACAGAACAACCATCACGCAGAACCACCTAAAATCTAGCTGACTGGAAGGCCTACAACTGAGAATATACAGAAATCATGTCACATTGGTAGGAGGAGCTGAGATGTGGAATAGGTTGGTCTCACATGGCGGGTGAAAATCGGGAAGGATATCTTGGCTGTGAATTTTCCCCCTGAGGAGTGAGGAGTCCAAGCCCCACAGCGGGCTCCATTCCCAGGGTTCCAGTGCCAGGAAGACAAATCCCCATAACTTCTACTGTTCTCTTTTGTTTCCATGTGGTAGGTAGAGCTGGAAACAAAAGAGAAATCCCCATAACTTTTACTGGCCGTAAAAAGCAGAGCTTAATGTGTTTGAGGAAGATGGAGGACTGACGGAGTCCCAGGCAGCAACTTTTAAAGGGCTTGTGCATAGACTTACTCAGAATCAGTTCCTCTGAGCTCCAGTGCTGAGGCAGCAGCATAAAAAGCACCAGGGACATACAGGATAGAACAGAAGTATCTGGCATCAGAGTGAGTGAGAGCTGGAAGGGCAGCTTTCTCCCAGATGTAAGTGCTGGCAGAGGATCATTGTTCCTTTTCTGAGTCCTTAACCCACAGATCAAGAAGGTGGGCGCCATATACAAGTCTTCATCAACCTGGTTATCATTTTTCCCCACCCAAGTGATTCCCTGAGACCCCACTCCACCCAACCTGTGGCCCCTCCCAAATTGTTTCCAGTGGTTTTTCCATGACAACGCTTTGTCTTAATTCATGCTTTAGACTTTCCTAAAATATCACAAACAGGCCTGACCTGTGGTGGCACAGTGGGTAAAAGCATCGACCTGGGACACTGAGGTCGCCAGTTCAAAACCCCGGGTTTCCCTGGTCAAGGCACATATGGAAGTTGATGCTTTCTGCTCCTCCCTCCCTTCTCTCTCTCTCTCTCTCTCTCTCTCTCTCTCCTCTCTCTAAAATAAATAAATAAATAAATAAATCTAAAAAAATGTTTAAAAAAATATCACAAACAAGCAGTATCTAGCCTTGGCATGCCCCATACCTCTCATTAAGTGGCCCTAGGCCAGGTGCTAACAGCAGCTGGTCTTAGTTCTCATCTTGGCCTTCCCTGAGCACCTCCAATCCTAGCACAAGTAGCAGCCATCTTCAGATTGCCTTGTAGCTCATGCTGGGTGGCTCCAGGCATGGCACAGATGATTCTGACCTTGCCTGCACCTCCTGAGAGGCCCCAGAGACAAAGCACTTGGTGGACTGTTTCAGACCTCGTTGAAAACCCCCCAAACCACCAGCACAAGTGACACACTCAGGAGTCAGACTCAGTGAGCACCAGAACCTCACTGAAGTAATTCCATCTCCATGGGTTGAATATCTGCACATATGATCCTTCACAGTGGTTATAGCCAGTCCTTTTGGCTGATCATTCTAGGGATAAATCTCTCCCATTGACCTGCCAACAGCAATCAAGTCTCAACTACAAAAGGACGGTATACACAGAGTACATGGGTGGTGCATCTGGAGTGCCCACTCAGGTGAATGCAGAAGCTGTGCCACTGGACCCTACAGAACACCTACTACATAAGGCCACTCTACCAAGCCCAGGAAACATAACAGCTCTACCTACCACATGGAAACAAACACGAGGCTGCTGAAATGAGGAGACAAAGAACCATGTCCCAAATGAAAAAACAGAACAAAACTTCAGAAAAAGAACTAAACAAAATGAAGACAAGCTATCTACAAGACACAGAGTTCAAAACACTGGTTATAAGGGTAATCAATTAACTTAGAGGAAAAGTAGATGAACTTAGAGACAACTTCAAAAGCAGAAAAATGACATAAAAACCATAAAAAAAGAACTAGTTATAAAGTAAGGATACACTAACTGAAAAGAAGAATAATTTACAGGGAATCAACAGTAGAGTAAATGAAGCCAAAAATCAAAATAGTGATTTGGAATACAAGAAAGTAAAAAACACCTAATCAGAACAGCAAAAAGAAAAAAGATTCCAAAAAGATAAAGGTAGTATAAGGAGCCTCTGACCTACTTTAAGAAATAATGACAGAAAACTTCTCTAACCTGGTGAAGAAAATAGACATACAAGTCCAGGAAGCACAAAGAATCCCAAATAAGATGAAACTAAAGAGGCCCACACCAAAACACATCATAATTAAAATGCAAAAGGTTAAAGACAAAAACCAGACGAGTGGATCAAAAAGCTTTGGTACATATATACTATGGAATACTACTCAGCCATAAGAAATGATGACATCGGATCATTTACAATAACATGGATGGACCTTGATAACATTATACGGAGTGAAATAAGTAAATCAGAAAAAACTAAGAACTATATGAATCCATACATAGATGGGACATAAAAATGAGACTCAAAGACATGGACAAGAATGTGATGGTAACGGGGGAGAGTTGTTTTTTTCATAAACAAGGAAGGAGAGAGAGGGGGTAGGGGGAGGGAAGGGGCACAAAAAAAACCAGATAGAAGGTGACGGAAGACAATTTGACTTTGGTGAGGGGTATGCAACATAATCAAATGTCAAAATAATCTGGAGATGTTTTCTCTGAACATATGTACCCTGATTTATCAATGTCACTGCATTAAAATTAATAATAAAAAATGTTTTAAAAAAACAGAGAGAGAGAATCTTTTATAAATAATTTTTAATTTTTTTAATTTTTTACAGAGACAGAGAGTCAGAGAGAGGGATAGACAGGGACAGACAGACAGGAATGGAGAGATGAGAAGCATCAATCATTAGTTTTTCGTTCCGCATTGTGACACCTTAGTTGTTCATTGATTGCTTTCTCATATGTGCCTTGACTGCAGGCCTTCAGTAGACTGAGTAACCCCTTGCTTGAGCCAGTGACCCTGGGTCCAAGCTGGTGAGCTCTTTGCTCAAACCAGATGAGCCTGTGCTCAAGCTGGTGACCTTGGGGTCTCGAACCTGGGTCCTCGGCATCCCAGTCCAATGCTCTATCCACTGAACCACTGCCTGGTCAGACCAGAGAGAGAATCTTAAAAGCTGCAAGAAAAATGCAGTTAGTTACCAACAAGGGAGCTCCCATATACTGTCTGCTGATTTCCCAACAGAAAATTTGCAGTCCAGAAAGGAGTGGCAAGAAATATTCAAAGCAATAAAAAGAAAGGACCTACAAACAAGATTACTTTACCCAGCAAAGCTATCATTTAGAATCAAAGAACAGAAAAAGAACTTCCTAAACAAGAAAAAAAACTAATGGTGTTCACCACTACCAAATCAGTATTACATGAAATATTCGAGGTTTTCTTTTTCTTTTCTTTTTGAGAGAGGCAGAGAGAGAGAGAGACAGGAACATGGAGCTGCTCCTGTATGTGCCCTGACATGGAAATCAAACCGGCAACCTCTGTGCTCTGGGATAACGCTACAACTGATGAGTCATCTGGCCAGGGCTTAATTTTTTTTTATTTGCAGAGAGACAGAGGAAGGGAGAGAGACGGGAGGGGGAAGGAAAGCATTCATTTGTTGTTTCACTTAGCTGTGCAGTCATTGACTACAGCTAGTGCTCGACTTACGACCACGATTGGTTCCAACAGACTGGTCGTTTGGTCATAAGTTGAGTAGGCTATATATATGTACAGTACTGTGAAATGATGTTATAAAAATCTTTAAATCATATTTTATCATAATTTTCTATTATTATTGTTATATATCATAATTTTCTTTGTTCATTTTATGCCATTGGTATCATCTCTACACCATTTTGCTTCTTATTTTTACATTCATCAGGTATAAGTAAAACACTGCATTATCAGTACAACTGGTTTAATAGTTGCAAAACATACAAAATTACAAAATACAGGTGCATACAAAAATACAAAATACGGGTGTAAAAAATACCATAGGAAACATTTTCCCAATTGCAAAACATATCAAAATATATAAACATGTACGAAACATTTTATTGGCCACTGGTGCTTGGGTGTGGATCGTTGATGTCGTTATCTGAGGCAGCAGTTGGGGTTACCGGAGTTGGTTTTTTCATAAACATGGTGAGCTTTGTCTGAATTGTATGTTTCTTTCTTTCTTCATAAATTTCACGATACAGACGAAACACATCGTGTGCCATCCGTTCAATCTTTGAAAATCATTCGATGTTTGGGTCCATTCCTTCAAAATGTATAAGAAGTTTATTCAGTAAAGATAAACCTTCTGATAATCCCTTAGTGGTGAACTTTCATTCTGGCTTCTCCTCTTCTTTCTCTGCTTCTCTTCTTTCTTCTTCCACCACTCTTTCTTCTTCCAGTTCGATTCTTCCTCTTCATTTGTAAGTTCTCCGAATTCTTTGTCTAGCAATTCTTTGACATCTTCCATTTCACACTCCAAAGAAAGGTCTTTAGCGAGTTTTACTATTTTTTCCCCAAATCGTTTCAAGTTCATGTTCACTGTCAAAATCATTAACATAGCGCTTAACACAATTTTTCCAGATGCCATTCATGCACTTTGTCATCACAGCCTCCCAGGTGGTAGCGATATTTTTGATACACATCAAAATGTTGTAGTGTTTCCATAAATCTTGCAATGTTAGTTCTGAGTCAGCATCTATAGCAGAAATTGCTTGACCAAAGGTGGTTCAAAGATAGTTGGCCTTTAATGTAGCAATTGAACCTTGGTCCATAGGCTGGATGAGTGGAGTCGTGTTTGGCAGGAGAAAAACAAATTTTACATCTGGATAGAGATCACCTAGATGTGGTGGGTGTCCAGGCGCATTATCGAGTAGAAATAAAATCTTGAAAGGAATATCTTTCTCCAAACAATATTTTCGACCTTGAGGAATAAAACAGTTCATAAACCAGTCTTCAAACAATCCTTATGTCATCCATGCTTTATGTTGAGAAGGAAAGTATATGGGCAGTGTGTGCTTGTTGATATTCTTGAACACACACGGGTTCTCTGAGTGATAAACTAACAACAGCTTTAGCTTAAACCCTGCAATGTTCCCACCAAGCAGCAGAGTTAGCTTATCCTTAAATGCTTTAAATCCCGGCATGCTTTTGGCCTCTCTGTGAATATAAG
Source organism: Saccopteryx leptura (assembly GCF_036850995.1). NCBI lineage: Eukaryota > Metazoa > Chordata > Mammalia > Chiroptera > Emballonuridae > Saccopteryx > Saccopteryx leptura. The sequence goes on along the minus strand of NC_089516.1, from coordinate 68,251,670 downwards.
TGCTTGCTGGCATCCGTTTCCAAAATAATCCAGTTTCATCAACATTGAAAATCTGTTCTGCTAGATATCCCTCATCTGTAATTAATTCATCCAGACTATCAACAAACTTACATGCTCCTTCCTCATCAGCACTCGCTGCTTCTCCAGTCACTTGAACATTATGCATTTGGAATCTTTTCTTGAATCTCTGGGACCAGCCAGTGCTTGCTACAAATTCTTGACTGTAATCTTCTCCAGCACACTTCTTCAGAGTCTGAAATAGACTTCTTGCCTTCATCTGCACACTAAAAAGACTTAATGGTATCCATTTTTGAATTTGATCTTCCATCCAAATATATAGCAGTTTGTCCATTTTGTGGATGGTCCCGCTTTGTTGCTTTGTTATAACTGTTGATCACATGGGTGCAGAACCTTTCACACCTTCACAAATTCTTTCTTTATCTTTCAAAATCGTTGACATAGTCGAGTGTGATAACTTCATATCACATGTGATCACATTCACTTTATTTCCTCCTTCGTACTGCTTAATTACCTTCATTTTCATGTCCAGATTGATGGCCTTTCTTTCCTTCTTGACTTGCTGAGGAGTAGACAAAGACAATTTCCTCTTGGTAGACATCTTGGGAGGGGTTTAATGAAAAATATCCAAGACACAAAACACAAATTGCTATACCAAGTCTGGGATAACAGTTGAAATCGTGCACGCAGAGATGGTACTGCTGCTGGAAACTGGTCCGCACTGTTTTACGCCCAGCTAGGCAATGCTTGTGCTGCCAGACGTGGAGCAGTTGTGGCTAGTGATTGTGGTAGTAAAGTCGAATGGTCGTAAGTTGCATAGGTCGTAAGTCGATCAATACCTGTACTTCCCATGTGTGCCCTGACCAGGGATCAAGCACACAACCTTGTTGTTTCGGGAAAATGCTCTTAACCGACTGAGATAACTGGCCAGGACCTCAAGGGTTTTCTTTAAGGAGAAGGAGAAGGGAGAGGAGGAGGATGAAGAGAAGGAGAAGAAAAAAACAATAAAAGATCAAGAAATATGAAGAGTAAAATCACCATAACTACATATCTATCAACAATTGAATCTAAAAAACAAAATAAACAAGCATAACAGAAACAGACTCATAGATACAGAGAATATTTTGATAGTTGACAGATGGGAGGGGGGTTTGGGGACTGGGTGAAAAAGTGGAAGGAATTTAAAAGTACAAATTTGTAGTAACAGGATAGTCTGGGGATGTAAAGTACAGCATAGGGCAGGGGTCCCCAAACTACGGCCCACAGCCGCATGCAGCCCCCTGAGGCCATTTATCCGGCGCCCCGCCGCACTTCTGGAAGGGGCACCTCTTTCGTTGATGGTCAGTGAGAGGAACATAGTTCCTATTGAAATACTGGCCAGTTTGTTGATTTAAATTTACTTGTTCTTTATTTTAAATATTGTATTTGTTCCCGTTTGTTTTTTACTTTAAAATAAGATATGTGTAGTGTACATAGGGATTTGTTCATAGTTTTTTTTATAGTCTGGCCCTCCAATGGTCTGAGGGACAGTGAACTGGCCCCCTGTGTAAAAAGTTTGGGGACCCCTGGTGTAGGGAGTATAGTCAATAACATTCTAATAACTATGTATTGTGTCAGATGGGTATGAGATTTATTACAATAATCACTTAGTAAGTTATATAATGTGTAATTTCTGGGGTGTACACCTGAAACTAATTAAATATTTTATTCAATATTTATTCAGTAATTTAAAAATTAAAAATGATTTTTTAAAAGGAACTATGGTAGAGGACAAAATAAGTGAAAACACGAAAGCAGAAAAGCAAAAAGAAAAGAGAATCAAAAAGTCCAAGGAAACCCTTAGAGAGCTTTGTGACAACATGAAGAGAAACATTATCCACATAATAGGGATTCCTGAAGGAGAGGAAAAAGAACAAGGACTAGAGCAGCTCTTTGAAGAAATTATAGATAAAAATTTCCCTAAATTGATGCAGGAAAGGGTCACACAAATTGAAAAACCAGAAAGAACCTCATTAAAAAAGAACCCAAAGAGACCCACACCAAGACATATCATAATCAAAATACCAAAGCTAAGAGATAAAGAAAGAATATTAAGCCTGACTAGGCGGTGGCACAGTGGATAGAGCATCAGACTGGGATGCGGAAGACTCAGGTTCGAGACCCCGAGGTTGCACACTTGAGCGTGGGCTCATTCGTTTGAGGAAAAAAAGAAAAAATAAAAGCTCACCAACTTGGACCCAGGATCACTGGCTCGAGCAAGGGGTTGCTTGGTCTGCTGAGGGCCCATGGTCAAGGCACATATGAGAAGGCAATCCATGAACAACTAAGGTGTCACAATGAAGAATTGATGTTTCTCCTCTCTCTCCATTCCTGTCTGTCTGTCCCTGTCTACCCCTCTGTCTGACTCTCTCTCTCTGTCTCTGTAAAAAAAAAAAAAGAATATTAAAAGCTGTAAGAGCCTGACCTGTGGTGGTGCAGTGGATAAAGCATCGACCTGGAAATGCTGAGGTCGCCAGTTCGAAACCCTGGGCTTGCCTGGTCAAGGCACATTAGGGAGTTGATGCTTCCAGCTCCTCCCTCCCTTCTCTCTCTCTGTCTCTCCCTCTCCTCTCTAAAAAATGAATAAATAAATAAAAAATTAAAAAATTAAATTAAAAGCTGTAAGAGAAAAACAGTCAATCACCTACAAAGGAACACCCATAAGGATGACATCCAACTTCTCAACAGAAATACTTGAGGCCAGAAGGGATTGGCACGAAATATTCAAAATAATGCAGAACAAGAACCAATAACCAAGACTTCTTTATCCAGCAAGACTATCATTTAAAATTGAAGGAGAAATAAAAAGCTTCTCAGCCAAAAAAACTCAAGGAATTCATCACAACCAAACCATTGCTGCAAGAAATTTTAAGGGGCCTGCTGTAAACAGAACAAAGCGGGGGGGGGGGGAGATATATATATATATTATACACACACACAGTGGTACCTTGAGATATGAGTTTAATTTGTTCTGTAACCGAGCTTGTAAGTCAGTCAACTCATATATGAAACAAATTTCTCCAATTTAAAATAACTGAAATAGATTTAATCCATTCCAGTCCTGTGAAACATCCCCAAACCATCCTAAATTATTAAAGGAAACATATTTTTAATTAAGAAACACACATGTATACTTTACCGAATGGCATAACAAAATACATAAAATAAAAGAAAAAGGTGTTATTTAGTACTGTATTCTTACCTTGGAGATAAGACGAGTGCAGCTAATGTAGGTGAATGGTGGAGGAGGAGGAAGGGAGGAAGGGATGCAGGCACTGTAGACACGTAAACTAAAACTTCACTTTCTTAACACTAAATGTAAACTAAAACTGAATTTTCTTTACTTTAAACAAAACTAAAACTTCACTTCTTTTACTTAAAATGAAACCGCAAAAACTTAGTTGTAAAAAAAATGCACTTTTTAAAAATTAATTTTAATGGGGTGACACTGATAAATCAGGGTACATATGTTCAGAGAAAACATCTCTATGTTATTTTGACATTTGATTTTGCTGCATTCCCATCACCCCAAAAAATGCACTTTATTAACTTTAAACTTAACCTGAGCTTAACATTACATATTTTTCATTTAATCATCACCTGTTTTTGCCTTTTTGGCTGCACTTTTGGCACTTTCACTTGCAGGACTTTGAATAAAAATCTATCCAAAGAGGTTTGCTTTTGCCTTCCTTTTAAAATGTTATGGAAATGTGACAAACAAGTGTCATTAAAAAGTGCTGAAGCACGACCAGTTGAAACTTTTTCTGGGTGTTTCTTTTCAATGAAACTTGAAAGCTTCTCCCATATTGCCAGCATGTCTTTAATTTCACTTGTAGAAATCACTTCCTCTGACTCTATCTCCTCCTCACTACTGATCTCTTGCAGAAGCTCTGTATGTTGCATCATCTGTAGCTCCTTCATCTCCTCAATTGAGAGTTCCTCCTCATGTTCCTTGAAGAGCTTGTTTATGTCATCCTCATCTACCTCCAGATCCATCGACTTTCCGAGGGACACAATCTCCTCCAATGCTTCTACCTCGGTCTCAGTCTCTGGTTCGAATCCTTCAAAGTCCCTGTCTGCAACAACATCAGGCCATAACTTTTTCCATGCCAAGTTCAAGGTTCTTCTTGTAACCTCTTGCCATGCCAAGTCCATAATGTGTAAACATATCATGATGTTGTAGTGAGCTTTTCAAAACTCTCGAAGGGTTAGAATTGTATTCTCAGTCACCTCAAAGCAGTGATAGAACAAGTGCTTTGTGTAAAGCTTTTTAAAGTTGGAAATAACCTGCTGATCCATAGGTTGCAAGACTGAAATAATGTTGGGTGGGAAGTAGAGGACTTTCAAGAATTTGAACTCATCAAGAATGTCATCTTCAAGACCAGGTCGGTAGGCTGGAGCATTATCAAGGATTAGTAATGCTTTCATCGGGAGTTTATTTTCTTGAAGATATATCTTCAGTGCAGGAACAAAGACAAGATTTATGAATTCAATAAAAAACTGCCATGTAACCTGTGCCCTAGCATTGGCATGCCACATAACCTGCAGTTTTTCTTTAAGAATCTTGTAAGTCTTAAAGGCTCGAAGATTTTTGGAATGATACACTAGCAGTAACTTTACAGTCACCACTAGCATTTGCACACAATGTAAGGGTCAGACGTCCTTCATGGGTTTATGGCCTGCCAGATTCTTCTCCTCTGCAGTGATGAAAGTTCTCCAGGGCATTTTTTTCAAAAACAATCCTGTTTCGTCACAGATGAACACTTGTTGGGGAATGTAGCCTTCCTTTACGATAAGCACAGCAAAACGTGCGATATACTCCTCAGCTGCCTTAATGTCAGCACTCGCAGCTTCACCATGCCTCACTACTGAGTGGATGTCAGATTTCTTCTTGAAATTTTCAAACCAGCCGTGACTTGCCTTAAATGTATCTTCTGCTGCCTATTTTGAAGTTGATGGTTCTTTCTTCAAGTCGCAGGAAATAATACATGCCTTTTCACATGTTAGAGTCTCCGTCACTGTATCTCCTGCCAGCTCTTTCTCTTTCAGCCACACCAGCAGAAGCCTCTCCATTTCTTCATGGATATTTGTCCTTAACTGGGACTGAATTGTAGTTCCTTTCGCTGGATTTGTGCTTTTGATGGCGTCCTTCTGTTTAAGGATGGTAGAAATTGTAGATGTATTGTGGTCATACAGCGTTGCCAGTTTAATCACTCATACACCACACTCATGTTCTTCTATTTTTTCTTGTTTTACTTCTATCGACATCATTCTCTTCTTCTTCTCACCACTGTCCTTTAAACTCACTTTCTTCTACTCCATGATAGCACACAAAAAAAGTCAGTAAAAAATGCAAAAATGATGCAAGAATGAGTACAGCGCTCAAGATTCGACTTGATTCTGTAGGTAACACATGAGAAAGAACGAGATGCTGGTGTTGTGCTGCTGATACTGTACCCATATGCCAACGCGCCAACTAGCGGCAGCTTCCTGAATCACGACTCATATCTCAGAATTTCACTTGGATCTCGAAAAAAAATACAGACCGAGTCACAGCTCGTATCTTAAAAAATTGTATGTTGGTCCGCTTGTATCTCAAGGTACCACTGTATGTATGTATGTGTGTATATATATGGTAAAAGAGGAATATACATTTAAAGAAAAAAATGGCAATAAACAACTACATATCAACAATAACCTTAAATGTAAATGGATTAAATGCTCCAATCAAGAGACATAGGGTAGCTGAATGGATAAGAAAACAGGTCCCGTACATATGCTATCTACAAGAGACACACCTCAAAACAAAAGATACACATAGACTGAAAGTAAAAGGATGAAAAAATATTTCATGCAAATGGAAATGAAAAAAAATCTGGGGTAGCAATATTTATATCTGACAAAATAGACTTTAAAACAAAGACTATATTAAGGGATAAAGAAGGTCACTACATAATGATAAAGGGAGCAATCCAACAGGAAGAGATAACCATTATAAATATCTATGCACCTAATATAGGAGCACCTAAATATATAAAGCAGATTTTGATGGACATAAAGGGAGAGATCAACAACAATATAATAGTAGAGGATTTCAGTACCCCACTAACATCAATCGATAGATCCTCAAGAAAGATAATTAACATGAAACAGGAGAATTACAGGACACACTAGATCAACTGTATTTAATATCTTCAGAACCTTTCACCCAAAAGCAGCAGAATATACCACATATTAGGGGATAAAATGAGTCTCAACAAATTTAAGAAGATTGAAACCATATCAAGCATCTTCTCTAACCACAATGCATGAAACTAGAAATCAACTACAATAGGAAAACTGAAAAACATTCAAACTCTTGGAAACTAAACAGCATGTTATTAAACAATGAATGGGTCAACAATGAGATCAAGGAAGAAATAAAAAATTTCCTTGAAACATATTAAAATAAACATACAACAACTCAAAATATGTGGGACACAGCAAAATCAGTCTTGAGAGGGAAGTTCATAGCATTAGAGACATACCTTAAGAAGCTAGAAAAAGCTCAAATAAACAACTTAATCCTGCAACTAAATGAACTAGAAAAAGAACAGCAAGTAAAGCCTAGAGGAACTAGAAGGAAGGAAATAATAAAGATCAGAGCAGAAATAAATGACATAGAGACAAAAAAATACAGAGGATCAATGAAACCAAAAGCTGGTTCTTTGAAAAAGTAAATAAGATCGATGAAGCCTTAGCCAGACTCACCAAGAAAAAAAGAGAAAGGACTCAAATAAAAAAAAACTAGAAATGAGGGTGGAGAGGTAACAACGAGCACAGCAAAAATACAAAGTATTGTAAGAAAATACTATGAACAACTGTATGCCAAAAAATTAGACAACCTGGTGAAATGGACAAATTTCTTGAAAAATATAATCTTTCAAAAATCAATCTGGAAGAATCAGAAAACCTAAATAGACCGAATAAACAAATGAGATTGAAACTGTTATCAAAAAACTCCAAACAACAAAAGCCCTGGGCTAAATGGCTTCACAGGAGAATTCTACCAAACATTCAAAGAAGAACTAACTCCTATCCTTCTCAAGCTATTTCAAAAAATTCAAGAGGAGGGAAAACTTCCAAGCTCCTTTTATGTGGTGAACATAATTCAGATTCCAAAACCAGGAAAATACAACACAAAGAAAGAAAACTATAGGCCAATATCCCTGATGAATTTATTTATATATTTTTTTTCAGAGACAGAGAGAGAGTCAGAGAGAGGGATAGACAGGGACAGACAGACAGGAACTAAGACATGAGAAGCATCAATCATTAGTTTTTCATTGCGCATTGCAACACCTTAGTTGTTCATTGATTGCTTTTTCATATGTGCCTTGACCGCGGGCCTTAAGCAGACCGAGTAACCCGTTGCTCAATCCACCGACCTTGGGCTCAAGCTGGTGACCTTTTACTCAAACCAGATGAGCCTGCGCTTAAGCTGGCGACCTCGAGGTCTCCAACCAGGGTCTTCTGCATCCCAGTCCGATGCTCTATCCACTGCGCCATCGCCTGGTCAGACTATCCCTGATGAATTTAGATGCTAAAATTATCAACAAAATATCAGAAAACCGGATAAAGCAATACATGAAAAAAATCATACATCATGATCAAGTGGGATTTATTTTGGGGAGGCAAGCCTGGTACAATATTTGCAAATCAATCAATGTGATTCATCACATAAAGAAAAGGAAGGAGAAAAAACACATGATAATATCAATAGATGCAGAAAAATCATTGATAAAATCCAGCACCCATTTACAATCAAAACTCTCAGCAAAGTGGGAATACAGGGAATATACCCCAATATGATGAAGGCCATCTATGACAGGCCCACAGCCAACATCATACTCAATGGGCAAAAGTTAAAAGCAATTCCCTTAAGATCAGGAACAAAGCAGAGGTGCCCCCTTTCACCACTCTTATTCAATATCGTTCTGGAAGTGCTAGCCACAGCAATTAGACAAGAAGAAGAAATAAAAGGCATACAAATTGGAAAACAAGAAGTAAAACTATCATTATTTGCTGAAAATATGATACTGTACATAGAAAACCCTAAAGTCGCAGTCAAAAAACTACTGGACCTGCCTGACTTCTGGTGGCGCAGTGGATAAAGCATCGACCTGGAACGCTGAGGTCGCTGGTTCGAAACCTTGGGCCTGCCCAGTCAAGGCACATATAGGAGTTGATGCTTCCTGCTCCTCGTCCTCCTCTCTCTCCCCCCTTCTCTAAAATGAATAAATAAAATATTTTAAAAAAAAACACTACTGGACCTGATAAAGGAATTCAGCAAGATGTCAGGATATAAAATTAATACTCAGAAATCAGAGGCATTTTCATAGACCAACAATGATCTGTCTGAAGGAGAAATTAAGAAAACAATCCCCTTCACTATTGCAACAACAACAACAAAAATACCTAGGAGTAAATTTAACCAAGGAGGTTAAAGACTTGTACTTGGAAAATTATAAAACATCGATAAAAGAAATTAAGGAAGATACAAACAATTGGAAGCATATACCGTGTTCATGGCTAGGAAGAATAAATATTATTAAAATGTCCATATTATCCAAAGCAATTTATAAATTCAATGCAATTCATATTAAAATACCAAGGACATACTTCAAAGATATAGAACAAATATTTCAAAAATTCATATGGAACCAAAAAAGAACACGAATTGCCCAGCAATCTTGAAAAAAAAGAAAAAAGTGGGTGGTATCATACTTTCGGATGTCAAGTTATACTACAAGGCCATTGTACTCAAAACAGCTTGGTACTGAGAACAGGAATATAGATCAGTGGAACAGAACAGAGAACCCAGAAATAAACCCACACTTTAATGAACAATTGATATTTGACAAGGGTGGTTATAGCATACAATGGAGTAAAGACAGTCTCTTTAACAAATGGTATTGGAAAAATTGGACAGCTACCTGCAGAAAAATGAAACTAGACCATCAACTTACACCATTCACAAAAATAAACTCAAAATGGATAAAAGACTTAAATGTAAGTCATGAAACCATAAGTATCCCTAGAGGAAAACATAGGCAGTAAGCTCTCCGACATCTCTCGTAGCAATATATTTGCTGATTTATCTCCACGGGCAAGTGAAATAAAAGATAGGATAAACAAATGGGACTATATCAAACTAAAAAGCTTTTGTACAGCTAAAGACAATAAGAACAGAATAAAAAGGCAAACTACACAATGGGAGAACATATTCGACAATATGTCTGATAAGGGGTTATTAACCAAAATTTATGAAGAACTTGTAAAACTCAACACCATGAAGATAAACAATCCAATCAAAAAATGGGCAAAAGAAATGAATAGACAGTTCTCCAAAGAGGACATACAGACGGCCAATAGGCATATGAAAAAATGCTCAACATCACTAATCATTAGAGAAATGCAAGTTTAAACCACAATGAGATACCACCTCACACCAGTCAGAATGGAGCTCATCAACAAAACAACACAGAATAAGTGCTGGCGAGGATGTGGAGAAAAGAGAACCCTTTTGCACTGCTGGTGGGAATGCAGACTGGTGCAGCCACTGTGGAAAACAGTATGGAGATTCCTCAAAATTTTAAAATGAAAATGCCTTTTGACCCAGCCATCCCACTTTTGCGACTATATCCCAAGAACATCACATCAACGAGTCAAAAGGAAAAATGCACCCCCATGTATATTGCAGCATTGTTTACAATAGCCAAGATCTGGAAACAGCCCAAGTGCCCGTCAGTGGGTAAGTGGATTAAGAAGAGGTGGTACATATACACAATGGAATACTATGGGGTTATGAAAAAAAAAGGAAATGCTGTTTTTTGCAACAACATGGATGGACCTGGAAACTATTATGTAAAGTGAAATAAGCTAGGCAGAGAAAGAAAAATATCATATGACCTCACTTATGTGAGGAATCTGACGAACAATATGAGCTGAGGAGCAGAATGGAGACAGAGCCGGGATCAAAGGATCCAGAAGGAAAGCAGACAGAGGGAAAGGGGATGATAGGCTGATAGGATGGGATGAGAGCAGAAACGCAAATCCTGGAGGAAAGGGGGAGGGTGTTACGGGGAGGGGAACAGGGGGATATACTGGGGAACAGAGGGGAGGGGAGGATGAATTCTGGGGACACTACAATCTATGTAAACACAATAAATTAATAAAAAAATAAAAAATAAATAAAAATAAAAGGAACTATGGTAAGAATGAATTATGGAGACTTCACATTTAAACTTTCAAGAAGCTCAATTAGACCTCTAAATTACTCGACTAATTATTCTTTTTCTAACATTTGTTTATTGATTCTACGTGGCAGGGAGTAAAAAGTATAAACTCATAGTTTCTTCAATTTAGTTGTTTTTTTAAATTTTTTAGTTATTTATTCATTTTAGAGGAGAGAGAGAGAGAGAGAGAGAGAGAGAGAGAGAGAGGAGAGGAGCAGGAAGCATCAACTCCCATATGTGCCTTGACTGGGCAAGCCCAGGGGGTTTTTTTGGTTTTTTGTTTTTGGGTTTTTTTTTTGTATTTTTCTGAAGTTGGAAACAGGGAGGCAGTCAGACAGACTCCCGCATGCGCCCGACCGGGATCCACCCGGCATGCCCACCAGGGGGCGATGCTCTGCCCCTCTGGGGCATTGCTCTGTTGCAACCAGAGCCATTCTAGCGTCTGAGGTAGAGGCCATAAAGCCATCCCCAGCATCCGGGCTATCTTTGCTCCAATGGAGCCTTGGCTGCGAGAGGGGAAGAGAGAGACAGAGAGGAAGGAGAGGGGGAGGGGTGGAAAGCAGATGGGCGCCTCTCCTGTGTGCCCTGGCTGGGAATCGAACCCGGGACTCCTGCACACCAGTCCGGCGCTCTACCACTGAGCCAACCGGCCAGGGCCAAGCCTAGGGTTTTGAACCAGTGACCTCAGCGTTCCAAGTCGAGACTTGATCCACTGCGCCACCACAGGTCCACTTTAGTTGTTCATCACTTGATTGTTGTTTGTCATATGTGCCTTGACCGGGCAAACCCAAGGTTTTAAACCAGCGACCTCAGCATTCTAGGTCGATGTTCTATTCACTGCACCACCACAGGTCAGGCTCCACTCATTATTCTTACAAAAAAAAACTTTGAATTTTAAGTTAATAATGTTAAATACTGAAAGGTAAACACTAACAACATTTATTATGTCTAATGCACCTCCTTTATGTTTACAACAACCAACTTTCAAGGTAAGGATGCCATTTCCATTCTCAGATAAGAGAACTGAATCTTTAAAAGATGAAGTCACATAGCTTGTAATTGGTTGAGCTGAGAATAAAATGTAACTGCTGGGACCCCGGGACTTTACTCTTAACTACTGTGCTAGCCTCCCTTTGCACTGAGATATCAATTTTATCACAATGGACAAGTTTTAAAGGTTGGATAAAAAAAAAATGATGTTGACAAGAAGAAACACGGGCTCTCATAGACAGATTGTGGGAATGTCAACTAGTACAAATGTTTTGGAGGGGAATTTGGTAATATCTGCCCAAATTTTAATGCACATTCCCCTTGACTAAATAGTTCCACTTTTAGGAACCTGTACTATAGATTTCAGCACAGAAGTATGCACAAACATGGGACAAGCATGTTCATTACAGATTTTTTTTTTTTTTTGCAGTAGTCAAACTGGAAAACCCTGAAATGACCATATGTGACAGACTATATAAATGATGTCAACTCCTGCAATAGCAGATTATGCACTCAAAGAGAATGATTTAGTATGAAAATACATCCAAGGTATGTATGTGAACAAGACTTGTTTCACAGTAGTATTTAGAGTATGATCATATTTTGTGTTTTATATCATACATTATAATTTATAATGTATTTAAATTATATCTCAATAAAATGGGACTGTATATGTGTGTGTGCATTTATTTACAAATTATTTTAAAGTTTTTTATTTTTTATTTTTTATTTATTCATTTTTAGAGAGGAGAGAGAGAGGTAGAGAGAAGGGGGGAGGAGCTGGAAGCATTAACTCCCATATGTGCCTTGACCAGGCAAGCCCAGGGTTTCGAACCGGCGACCTCAGCATTTCCAGGTCGATGCTTTATCCACTGCGCCACCACAGGTCAGGCTATTTACAAATTATTTTAATGGTCTTGATTTGGGGGAGTAGAAATGAGACAGAGAGGGGGGAGTTTTCATTTTATATCATTCTGAACAGTTTACATTTTTACTATGAATATATCATATTAAAAATTAAATTAGGGCCTGACCAGGCGGTGGTGCAGTGGATAGAGCGTCGGACTGGGATGCAGAGGACCCAGGTTCGAGACCCCGAGGTCACCAGCTTGAGCACGGGCTCATCTGGTTTGAGCAAAAGCCCACCAGCTTGAACCCAAGGTCACTGGTTCCAGCAAGGGATTACTCAGTCTGCTGAAGGCCCGCGGTCAAGGCACATATGAGAAAGCAATTAATGAACAACTAAGGTGTTGCAATGCGCAATGAAAAACTAATGGTTGATGCTTCTCATCTCTCTCCGTTCCTGTCTGTCTGTCCCTGTCTATCCCTCTCTCTGACTCACTCTCTGTCTCTGTAAAAAATAAATAAATAAAAATAAAAATAAAAAAACAAACAAAAAAATTAAATTAGGACCAAAAAACAAAAACTTAAGGAGAATCATTAACTTCAATATGATTTGACCTGACCAGGTGATGGTGCAGTGGATAAGCATCGGCCTGGGATACTGAGGACCCAGGTTTGTAACCCTGAGGTTGCTGGTTTGGGTGCTGACACCAGCTTGAGCATGGGGTCACCGGCTGGAGTGTGGGATCATAAACATAACCACATGGTTGCTGGTTTGAGCCCAAAGGTCACTGGCTTTATAGCAAGGGGTCACTGGCTAGGCTGAAGCACCTCGGTCAAGGCACATATGAGAAAACAATCAATGAACAACTAAGGCATTGTAACGATGAGTTTCTCATCTCCCTTCCTGTCTCTCTGTCCCTACCTGTACCTCTCTCTCTCTCTCTCTCTCTCTCTCTCTCTCTCTCTCTCAAAAAAAAAAAAATAATAAAATCAGTACTATTTGAACTTATTTGACCATGAACGTTGTAAGAAATGCATTTTACATCCTAGACCAGAAAATACGTAGATATAACTAAAACAAGTCTCGCAAAATACTACATAGAACAAGCTCTAATATTTTTTTTTACAGGGACAGGGAGAGAGTCAGAGAGAGGGATAGACAGGGACAGATAGACAGGAAGGGAGAGAGATGAGAAGCATCAATCATCAGTTTTTTGTTGCAAGACCTTAGTTGTTCATTGATTGTTTTCTCATATGTGCCTTGACCGTGGGGCTACAGCAGACTGAGTAACCTCTTGCTAGAGCCAGCGACCTTGGATCCAAGCTGCTGAACTTTAGCTCAAACAAGGTGAACCTGCACTCAAGCTGGCGACCTCGGGATCTCGAACCTGGGTCCTCCGCATCCCAGTCTGACGTTCTATCCACTGCGCTACTGCCTGGTCAGGCTCTAATATTTTCTATTCTATTCTATTTCTTTTTAAAAAAAATATTGGTCACTACTCACTAAAACCATTTCATATCCCAAAATAAATGTTGACTTCTCCTGCTGACATGAGTGTAGGCCCTACTATGCACAACAATCCAGAGAAAACTCCAACTTACACAGCAATTTCCAGCCAGTCCAGTGCTTACCTAACACACAAACCAAGGTACTCCTAGCCAGTCAACACCACTCAGAGACTTTGCTTTCCTAAGATCCCTTAAATTTAAGAGACTTATTCTATTCCTCCTACTTCTAGCCTGTTATTCCAGAACCTATCTTGGCTTAGTAGTGAATTGGGGTTTCTTGCTTGGTAGTAACTTGGTACTCTTTTGTTGTTCTTTAATTGTTAATTTAACAATGAATAATTTGTGACCTTTACTTTGATAAATACTTCTCTAATTCACTAGGAAAGTAAAAAAACAAGTTCGTTCTGTGGCTTATTCATTTCAATACTTTTCTATTTTCTTTCCAATGTGCTACAAGTTCATATCATCGAATTCTTTTTTTTTTTTTTTTTTTTTTTTTTTTTTTTTTTTTTTTCATTTTTCTGAAGCTGGAAACGGGGAGAGACAGTCAGACAGACTCCCGCATGCGCCCGACCGGGATCCACCCGGCACGCCCACCATGGGGCGACGCTCTGCCCACCAGGGGGTGATGCTCTGCCCCTCCGGGGCGTCGCCATATTGCGACCAGAGCCACTCTAGCGCCTGGGGCAGAGGCCACAGAGCCATCCCCAGCGCCCGGGCCATCTTTGCTCCAATGGAGCCTTGGCTGCGGGAGGGGAAGAGAGAAACAGAGAGGAAAGTGCGGCGGAGGGGTGGAGAAGCAAATGGGCGCTTCTCCTGTGTGCCCTGGCCGGGAATCGAACCCGGGTCCTCCGCACGCTAGGCCGACGCTCTACCGCTGAGCCAACCGGCCAGGGCGAATTCTTTTTTTTTTTTAACAGGGACAGAGAGAGAGTCAGAGAGAGGGATAGATAGGGACAGACAGACACAAACAGAGAGACAGATGAGAAGCATCAATCATCAGTTTTTCGTTGCAGCACCTTAATTGTTCACTGATTGCTTTCTCATAAGTGCCTTGACCACGGAACTTCAACAGACCGAGTAACCCCTTGCTCGAGCCAGCGACCTTGAGTCCAAGCTGGTGAGCTTTGCTCAAACCAGATGAGCCCGCGCTCAAGCTGGTGACCTCGGAGTCTTGAACCTGGGTCCTTCACATCCCAGTCCAAAGCTCTATCCACTGCGCCACCGCCTGGTCAGGCATATATCATTGAATTCTTATTTGTCCTGTTCATAAAATGGTTTTCATATTCCTGATTTACTGATTTTGAAGTTGTGCAAAGTGAAGTCAAGCTTTCTTATAGCCAGCATAACACATTTTTTAAAATCCCACTGAACCCAAAGATGTGGGGAGAGTTTAGTTGACCAGAAAATTTGAAAGAAGCGTTAGACTACTGAATGTGGAACCAAATATAAAAATTTATATCATGTGGTTAAAAAATTCCTATGTATATTTACTGTTGATGTGCCTTGTTAAACCATATTAGTATAACAAAAATAAATCAATAGAACATTGAGGAAAAAAGAGAAGACATTTTATATTTTAATCTCACTTTATCAATAAACAGTAAATTGGAACTATTTAAACTTTAAACAATTGTAAAACAGTACATTCTCCAGCTCTTTAAATAACCATTTTGGGAGAACTGAAAACTTCTGTCACTCTCATGTCTAACCAGTACTTTGGTGCAACAACCCTGGGTCTTTTTTATGGACCACTTTAATAGTTCACATGACATACAAGTCACCCATTTAAAATGTATAATTCAATTTTTTATTTTTATTCATTTTAGAGATTAGAGCACAAGAGAAAGAGAAGCAGAGAGGTGGAGCAGGAAGAATCAACTCTCATACGTGCCTTGACCAGGCAAGCCTGGGGTTTCTAGCCGGTGACCTCAGAGTTCTAGGTCGCTTTGTCCACTGCGCCACCACAGCTCAGGCTTCAATGTTTTTTAGTATAGTCATGAGATCGAGTAGTTATCATAGTAAATTTTAAATTATTTCATCACCTCAAAAAAATACCCTGTACTCACTGTCCATTCTCCCCCAAACTCACCACCTCTCAGCCTCTGGTAACCATTAATCTACTTTTTGTCTCCATAGATTTCTCTATCCTGGACATTTTATATAGATAGAATTCTATAATATGGGACCTGTTGTGTTTGGCTTCATTCAATTAGCATAATGTTTTCAAGGTTCATTCACTTTTTAATGTGAATCACTACTTAATTCCTTTTCTTTTCTTTTTATTTCAGAATAAAAATCCATTGTATTTATAATTCACAATTTGTTCATCCATTCATCAGTTGATGGACATTTGGATTGTTTCCACTCTGGAGCTCTTATGAATAATGCCGATATGAAAATTCATGCGATAAAAATCAGAAATTAATAACAAAGAATAGCTAAGAGAATCACTTATATTTGGAAACAAAATAACACATTAACAAATAACTCCTTAGTTAAAAAGGAAGCATAGGCCCTGGCTGGTTGGCTCAGTGGTAGAGTGTCGGCCTGGTGTGCGGGAGTCCTAGGTTCGATTCCCGGCCAGGGCACACAGGAGAGGTGCCCATCTGCTTCTCCACCCCTCCCCCTCTCCTTCCTCTCTGTCTCTCTCTTCCCCTCCGGCAGCCGAGGCTCCATTGGAGCAAAGATGGCCCGGGCACTGAGGATGGCTTTGTGGCCTCTGCCTCAGGCGCTAGAATGGCTCCGGTTGCAACAGAGCGATGCCCCAGAGGGGCAGAGCATCGCCCCCTGGTGGGCATGCCGGGTGGATCCCGCTCGGGCGCATGCGGGAGTCTGTCTGACTGCCTCCCCATTTCCAGCTTCGTAAAAAAAAAAAAAAAAAAAAAAGGAAGCATAAAGGAAATTAAGAAACGCTAGACTGAAATGATAACAAAACTAAATGTCAAAATTTGGAGGCCATACTTGAAAATGCTATTTTGGTATATAAGGCAAAATGTGGCACTAAATACCTTGGTCAAGAAACAAGAAAGGTTAAAAACAAAAAAAAAATTGAACATTCAACTCATAATATTAGAAAAAAGTACATAGAAAAAATATTTAAAAAAAGAATAAGGATAAGAAAATAAATAGAGAAAAGAAAAAACAAAACAGAAGACTTACAAAATTAAAATTGTTTCTCAAAAAGATTAATAAGATAAGACTTTGGCAAAACTAATTAATTTTAAAGAGTTAAGATGCAAGGTAAACAAAGTTAAGATTAAGACACAAAAGAGATTAAACATAAAAATGTACTATAAGCAAGTATATGCTAAAAATTTGAAAACAGATGAAATAGATAAGCTCATAGAAACATATAAAATGCCCAAATTGGCACAAAAAGTAAGAGAACTTAATAGATAAAGCTGAAGTCTTAGCGAAAGATTTGTCTTCTCCTTAATTCCCAGGCCCACGTTGTTTCACAAGTGAATTCTACCCAGCTTTGGAGATCCCCAAGTTTCTGTCATATACAAACTGCTCCACTACAAAGGAGCAAATCCACCCAGTTCATTTTATAAGGCACTAGTCTTGATTTCCAAAGTATAAAACAGTAATCGAAGAAAGGAAATGTGTAGGCCCAATTCACTTAGTACAGGTACAAAAATACTTAACCTTTTTTTTAGTGAGCGAGAGACAGAGAGACAGATGAGAAGCATCAACTCATAATTGCGGCACCTTAGTTTTCATTGATTGCTTTTCATATGTGCCTTGACCAGGGAGCTCTAGCTGAGCCAATCACGCCTTGCTCAAGCCAGTGACATTGAGTTCAAGCTAGCGACTTTGGGCTTCAAGCCAGTCATCTTTGGGTTCAAGCCAGCGACCATGGGGTCATGTCTATGATCCCACAGTCAAGCTTGAGACCCCATGCTCAAGCCAGGGACCTCGTGTTTAGAACCTAGATCCTCAGTTTTCCAGACCGACACTCTACCCACTGAGCAACTACCTGGCCAGGCACAAAATCCTAAATTAATTGGTAACCAACCTCAGAGTATAGTTTAAGAAAAATCATATATCATGATGAAGTATGATTTTTCTGAAGAATAGAAAGATGGCTCAGTATCATGAAACCTATCTATGCAATTTAACATATGAATAGTCCAAACAAAAGAATATGCAATAGAGAAAATAGTGACAAAGCATTTACTATCTGTCCATTTACAGAAAACATTTCTCAACCTTTGATATACAGGTGTGATTTTCTCACAGTGTAAAATGTATTTTTACATAATTATATTCTGATGAGGTTTTCTGAATCCTCCTGGTCCAATTTTGGTCATTTTTATTTTTCTAAGAATCTGTCCATCTCCTTGATGTTTTCAAACCTGTCTATATTAGATTTGTACATAGTAATACCATGTAAAAAATTTTACAACCCCATTATTATTCTTCGCACAAAATTTAATCCCATCTTTACCACTAACAAAATTTCTGAGCAATTTGGAGCGAATCATTTTTCTTGCTTGAGTTGCACTTTCTCATAAATAAGAATAACAATAAAACCTACCTCACAGAATTTTTCTGATGATCAGATGCAAAAACATATATGAAACTGATTCGTAAAATAGTAGAGTAGTCCATACAAATGTTAGTTGTTATTTTTATCCTGCTAGGTTATTTTAATCAAGTTATCTCATTTATATGGACTTTCCCTTTTAACCTTGACATATTATCCTTGAGTGTGAAGAGAGAGGATGGGATCTAGCAAACCAATGAAGAGGTTAGCCTGAGAGAGAAAGCACAGCTGTGAGGAACAAAGATAGAGAATGTGTTTACAGGTGTTCCTGAGTGGATAGATGCGGCAGTGGAAGTCTGTGAAAGCTCCCGTTTGCATGTATGTTCTCAGTGAAGTAGAAGGCAAAGGTGTCATCTGAATTTCAGGATGAAAGGAAATACTGAAGTTTTAAGGAGAAAGAAAGTATGGTATGATCTTGTTCTAGGTGAACAGGCAAGTGAATAAACTTAAGAAAAATGTTGCGCAGTGGATAGAGCGTTGGACTGGGATGTGGAAGGACCCAGGTTCGAGACCCCGAGGTCGCCAGCTTGAGCGCGGGCTCATCTGGCTTGAGCAAAAAGCTCACCAGCTTGGACCCAGGGTCGCTGGCTCCAGCAAGGCGTTACTCGGTCTGCTGAAGGCCCGCAGTCAAGGCACATATGAGAAAGCAATCAATGAACAACTAAGAAGTCGCAACGCGCAACGAAAAACTAATGATTGATGCTTCTCATCTCTCCGTTCCTGTCTGTCTATCCCTCTCTCTGACTCTGTCTCTGTAAAAAAAAAAAAAAAAAAAAAAAAAAAAAAAAAAAAAAAAAAAAAAAAAAAAAAGAAAAATGTTAGCACCACTCAACATTAAGAGTCCATGAAGCTCTGAGGTCTTTTCAAGTGAGACCAGTCAGCAGAGTTGTGTGCTTTATTTCAACCACATTGTGCTGACCATGCAGGCACCGAGTAGACAGGGTGTTGGGTTTAACCAGGGTTGAACTTTTGCTGCTTAAGTATGACAAAGCAAAAGAGGGTTAAGGATGTTGAGTGTTTCAAAGGAGTAACTGCAGTGGTTATCAATGGAGGTTAAGCTGAATAAGGAGAGAAGAGAGGATATCAGTGGGATGAGGGGCAGTAGAATATTGGTAGATCAATGAATTTTAGGTCCCAACAAGATCAAAGGATAGAATAAGTGAGGTGGTCTTATTTTTCCCGTAGCTTTAATTTCTTAATCATCTCATATACATTAAAATAGTGGGCTTTCCCAAGAATTGACACATAAACAGATAGGATATGATTTGGAGGGCTAGATTTGAAGAATTAAATATATATAAAAACAGACATAAAGGAAGAGAGATGAGAAGCATCAACTCATAGTTGTGGCACCTTAGTTGTTCATTGATTGCTTTCTTGTATGTGCTTTGACCAGGGAGCTACAGTAGACCGAGTGACCCCTTGCTCAAGCCAGCGACCTGAGACTCAAGCCAGCGACCTTTGGGCTCAAGCCAGAGACCTTGGGCTCCGAGCCACAGATTTCAAACCTGGGTCCTCTGTGTCCCAGGCCAATGCTCTATCTACTGCACCACCACCTAGTCAGGCTGCTTCTTCTTTTTCTGTTTTTTAAGAATTTATTTATTCATTTGGGGGGGAGGGGAGAGGAGAGGAGTAGGGAGGAGAAGAAAGCATCAAGTGCCATATGTGCCGTGACCAGGCAAGCCCAGGGTTTTGAACCGGAAACCTCAGTGTTCTAGGTTGACGCTTTTATCCACTGCGCAACAAAAGGTCAGACCTGGGCTTCTTCTTTATATTGCAATTTTAAAATAAGGCACGAGACATTTACTAACTGACCCACTGTGATAGGAAGTAAAAAGTAGATATACCTATGTTCAGTAATTAATGTTTCACTATTTTTATCTCATCTTGAAATGATCTATATAGTCAATAATTAGTTTATCATTTAATTTAATTTAGCAAAACTCTAAAGCTTCAGACTTCTAAAAAATTTTTAGAAGATATTTTTAAGTATAGCTAGTGGTCGACTTACGACCACGATTGGTTTTTGACATACCAGTGGTAACACGATTTGGTCGTAAGTTGAGTAGGCTATATGTACAATACTGTGAAATGATGTTATAAAAATCTTTAAGTCATATTTTATCATAATTTTCTCTCATTATTGTTATATATCATAACTTTCTTTGTTCATTTTATGCCATTGGTATCATCTCTACACCATTTTATTTCTTATTTTTACATTTGTCAGGTTTAAATAAAACACTGCATTACCAGTACAACTGGTTTAATATTTGCAAAGACAATTTCCTCTTGGTAGACATCTTGGGAAGGATTTGATGAAAAATATCCAAGACACAAAACACAAATTGCTGTACTGAGTCTGGGATAACAGTTGAAATGGTGCACGCGGAGATGGTAGTGCTGCTGGAAGCTGGTCGGCACTGTCGTACACCCAGCTGGGCAACGCTTGCACTGCCAATTGTGGCTAGCAATTGTGGTTGTAAAGTTGGTCGTAAGTTGCATAGGTTGTAAGTCGATCAATATTTGTACATAAAATATAAAGTGAAATTATTGCTAAAAAGTTTTACCTAACATCTTTTGTTTTACTTACATCTATTTAATTAACTTATTTTTAGCAACCATACTTCATTATTTGACTACTTTATGAGACATTAAGCAGAGTCAATTGTTAGCCTAAGCTATTTTCTCTGCTGACAAGTGAACTGGACATTTAGTACATCTAGGTAGAATAAAAGTATTATATTAAATTTGGATAACTCTAAAGGTATTCATTTTAAAGAAACTAAACCAAGTGAAATTAGCTTTAACACCAAATATTTTTCCAGACCATGTGATCTTGAAAAATATTAAGGTTAGTTTTTATTATTTCTTAATTTATATAAGCACTGAATTCCTTTAAGTCAATTAATAGAGCTCTTTATAAACCAATTTTAGAAATATCCTCTGGAGGCAGAAAAATATCATAGTTTTATGAACCCACATTCAAATATAATACATATATAGACATACATGTAAATAGACACACATATAAACATTTTGACAGATACAACCAGAGACCTGACAGTTTAAAATTTTAGCCATGAAAATGTACAATAATACAAACCTCATATTTATAGATAACTGTTGGAATAAGTTTATCTGCTCTGATGGTTAATTCAGGCTTTTTATTATTTGTGGAGGAGACCTTCAAGAATTGTGTTTGTCTCTGACAAATAAGGGAACTGGGAA
Source organism: Saccopteryx leptura (assembly GCF_036850995.1). Taxonomy (NCBI): domain Eukaryota; kingdom Metazoa; phylum Chordata; class Mammalia; order Chiroptera; family Emballonuridae; genus Saccopteryx; species Saccopteryx leptura. The sequence continues at coordinate 68,230,208 of NC_089516.1, read as the reverse complement.
GATTTTAAGGAAACGGGGCTAGATTCTAGGTGATGAAACCTGTCTAGTGGTTTGTATTTTTTAAAAAGACCTCTTTTTCTTTATTTTCTGTGGGTTGAAGTTTTCCTGGTTAGGTTCACTGGGCTCAGTCTCGGGAAATTGTGGTATGTTATTTTCTGAAGTGTTGACATTTTAAAGACATAAAAAGTTGCCTGACCTGTGGTGGCGCAGTGGATAAGCATCGACCTGGAATGCTGAAGTCGCTGGTTTGAAACCCTGGGCTTGGTTTGCCCAGTCAAGGCACAACATGTTCCTTGCTTCTTCCCCCAGCCTTTCCCTCTATTTACTCTCTCTAAAATCAATAAATAAAATGTTACTAAAATGTTTTCTAAAGTTATAAAAAATTTATAACTTCAACGAAGAAATGTGAGTTTCTCCCCTTCTTTGAGTTTATGGTAATTGTTGTTTCTAATTTTCTTCCTTTAAGTACAAAATAATCGTACTTCTAATGTCCTGCATTTTATAATATCTGCAAAGGTCTGAAGGTACATATGAAGGGGTCTGAGCAGACTTTGATTTTTGTTTTAATTTCTGTCCTCCATTTTATCAAGGGAGTGTTAATGGCTAGCCATTATTTCAGTATGAGAACTCTCTAAATTTCTTTTCTTAATCTAGAAGTTTTTCCAATTAATCTTAATAGTGGCTTAAGCAGCTAGCCTTTCATGGCTTACCGGTGGTAGTCAACCTGGTCCCTCCTGCCCACTAGTGGGCGTTACAGCTTTCATGGTGGGCGGTAGCAGAGCAACCAAAGTATAAATAAAAAGATAGATTAAACTATAGTAAGTTGTTTTATAAAGATTTATTCTGCCAAACTTAGCAAAAATCCGACATAAAGTACTTGGTAAGTAATTATTATTATGCTTTAACTTGCTGTAACTCTGCTTTATAAATTTTATATAAAGTAAAGTTACTTCCCTACTTTATAAAATCACCATTACTGTGGAACCAGTGGGAGGTTAGATAATTTTACTGCTAACAGAGATACAAAAGTGGGCAGTAGATATGAAAAGGTTGACTACCCCTGGATTAATCAAAGCATGAGATCTAGAAAATGTACTCCTGGAGTTAGCCTAAGAATGACAGGGGCCTGTCTTATTTAAAAAACAGCAGTCCCAAAAACAGGGAATCTGTGTTTTACCCACTTTGAACAGAATTGAGTGGTAGATTCCCTAAACTTGAATCCATGGCTATTTGGCTGTGCGCCAGGTGTATGTGCATCTTGTGCAGAAGACTAGATTAACAGGAGGCAAACCAATTTAATGCCTGCATATCAAAGACCACAGTACCATGCTCAGATCATAAAATGAGGCCCAAAGAAATGATAGAATCAGGCATCTTTTTATACTCTGTAGACCAGCGGTTCTCAACCTGTGGGTCGCGACCCCGAGGTCGCGACCCACAGGTTGAGAACCGCTGCTGTAGACAAAGAAACAATAAATTTGGGAGGAAATGACAGGACAAAGAAAGTGCTCACTGAAAAGGAATCTAAGCTCTCTAAGCACGGTTTGCATATTCATTGATGAGAAATTTAAACAAAGTACTAAAATAGGAAAGAGGAAATAAGAGTTGACTATACAGATTTTTTGGCTCTGAGTTGTTAACTCTAGCAATAGGGGAGCCTTCCAGGTTGGGGGAGGACACTTTCACAGGGGAGACTCATTTTCTGCTTTCATAAGGAGACAAAGGAAGGTCAAGGTGCCCTGCTGGCACTGGCCGCTGATCAAGTTACTTAAATTCAAAGTAATCAATATATCACTGTGGGGTATTTGGGGCTAGCAGGTCTTGGGCGCCAACATATCCTTCTGTTTCTGGTTTATTAATGCAATTATTTTCAGGAATGGAGTTAAATTTTCAGCATGGAGATGATGGGGTTTTTCTTTGACCTGTTAAAATTATCATCACTATATATCCTGCTTCTGAATGAAGGTTATATTTCTGGGAAAAAATCTATTTGACTATGGGGTGTTATTATTTTGTCAGATTTGGTTTTCTAACAATTTAAGATGTTTGTACCTATATTAATATGTGAGACTGATACATAATTTTATTTTTTAGCACTGTGTTTGTCACTGGGTCTCTAGAATTATAAGTTTCCTTTTACTTCTCTCTGTAAAACTGTATACGGTGTAGGGATTACCTGCTCCTTGAAAACCTGAAGAAATAGCCTGTGAAACCATTCAGCTCTTTGGGAGTAGTGGGGGAGAATAGTTCTTTGGCAACTGTTTTTTATTTTATTATTATTTTTTAAATTCTTTTTTTTTTTAGAGACAGAGAGAGTCAGAGAGAGGGATAGACAGGGACAGACAGACAGGAACAGAGAGATGAGAAGCACTAATCATTAGTTTTTCGTTGTGCGTTGCAACACCTTAGTTGTTCATTGATTGCTCTCTCATATGTGCCCTGACCGTGGGCCTTCAGCAGACTGAGTAACCCCTTGCTCGAGCCAGTGACCTTGGGCTCAAGCCAGTGACCTTTTGCTCCAACCAGATGAGCCTGTGCTCAAGTTAAAGACCTCAGGGTCTCGAACCTGGGTCTTCCGCATCCCAGTCCAACGCTCTATCCACTGCGCCACCGCCTGGTCAGGCTGCACTTTGCTTTTTATATATTGAAATTTTTCTTCAAAAACTTTGTCCTAGCCTGACCTGTGGTGGCGCAGTGGATAAAGTGTCAACCTGGAAATGCTGAGGTTGCCGGTTCGAAACCCTGGGCTTGCCTGGTCAAGGCACATATGGGAGTTGATGCTTCCGGCTCCTCCCCCTTCTTTCTCTGTCTCTCTCTCCTCTCTCTCTCTCTCTCTCTGTCTCTCTCTCTCCTCTCTAAAAATGAATTAAAAAAATTAAAAAAAATAATTTTGCAAAAACTTTGTCCTAATTAAATTCTCTACTTCCTTTTTAAGTTTATTTTTATCAGGTTTTTTTTAATTTTTTTTTTCCTGAAGTTGGAAATGGGGAGGTAGTCAGACAGACTCCCGTATGCGCCTGACCGGGATCCACCTGGCATGCCCACCAGGGGGCGATGCTCTGCCCATCTGGGGCATCGCTCTGATGCAACCAGAGCCATTCTAGTGCTTGAGGCAGAGGCCACAGAGCCATCCTCAGCACCTGGGCCAACTTTTTGCTCCAATGGAGCCTTGGCTGCAGGAGGGTAAGAGAGAGACACAGAGGAAGGAGAGGGGGAGGGGTGGAGAAGCAGATGGGCGCTTCTCCTGTGTGCCCTGGCCGGGAATCGAATCTGGGACTCCTGCACGCCAGGCCAATGCTCTACCACTGAGCCAACCGGCCAGGGCAGTTTTTTTTCATTTTTAATTTTATTTATTTATTTATTTAATTTTTACAGAAATAGAGAGTCAGAGAGAGAGAGAGATAGACAGGGACAGACAGACAGGAACAGAGGGAGATGAGAAGCATGAATCATCAGTTTTTCGTGGTGACACCTCAGTTGTTCATTGATTGCTTTCTCATACGTGCCTTGACCGCAGGCCTTCAGCAGATCAAGTAACCCTTTGCTCGAGCCAGCGACCTTGGGTTCAAGCTGGTGAGCTTTGCTCAAACCAGATGAGCCTGCGCTCAAGCTGGCGACTTCAGGGTCTTGAACCTGGGTCTTCCGCATCCCAGTTCGATGATCTATCTACTGTGCCACTGCCTGGTCAGGCTATTTTTATCAGTTTTTTTAAGAAACTGCCTGTTTTCTCAATATTTCCCAGTTGTTTTCATAGAGTTGTACATTATGTTTTCTTGTAATTTAGAACAAGTAGTCAAGTTCTCTATACATATTATCTTAAATGTTAGTCCCACTTGCAGCACTTACAAAGTTTCTCAGTAATTCTGGGTAAATCAGGAGAGTCCTGAGTCCTGCTGCATTGTAAACGTAGCCTAACAGAGGATAAGGACCATAAGTGTATGGAAGAATATTGAGTTAGTTTGGAAATTCTGTGACATCTGTGAAACTAAAAACATAAAATAATTCCTATATTAGGAGCTCGTCCATTCTTCTACAACCTTCAATCCAGAGTTTCTTTCTTCGTAGCCTATTACCTCACACCCAACTTGTACCCCGTTAGTTAGAAAAGGAAAAGTGGCATTTTTAGTCTGAAACAACGACTAGGTAACTTTGGGTATTGTTTTATGGGCTGTCTTCTTCCTCACCAGCACCAAGGCCATCTAGAAAAGAGGGGCAGAGGCTAAGAGATGAGGCTGGGAGGCAGAAGGTGGGGCCTGGGGTTAGGGAGAAAGAACTAAATTTGGAGGTTGGCAAGGAAATGGAAGAGGTTATCAACGACCTCAGGAAGTGTGAAGGGAGCCCTTGGTAGTTTGATACTAAGTGCTGGAATCAGGAGGGGTGGGGTGCTGTGTTTGGGTTTGAGGCGGTATGGGAGGCTGAGGCTGGGACATTGCACATTATATTCTTTTCTTTTTATTTATTTATTTATTTATTTATTTTTGGTATTTTTCTGAAGCTGGAAACGGGAAGAAACAGTCAGACAGACTCCCGCATGCGCCCGACCGGGATCCACCCGGCACACCCACCAGGGGCGATGCTCTGCCCACCAGGGGGCGACGCTCTGCCCCACCGGGGAGTCACTCTGCCACGACCAGAGCCACTCCAGCGCCTGAGGCAGAGGCCAAGGAGCCATCCCCAGCGCCCAGGCCATCTTTGCTCCAATGGAGCCTCGGCTGCGGGAGGGGAAGAGAGAGACAGAGAGGAAGGGGGGGGGTGGAGAAGCAAATGGGCACCTCTCCCATGCGCCCTGGACGGGAATCGAACCCGGGTCCCCCGCACGCCAGGCCAACGCTCTACCGCTGAGCCAACCAGCCAGGGCCGCACATTATATTCTATTGTAATTTAAAAAGGCTTGATATGTACTGGTCTACATTTTAATATCACTTCCATCAGTATTTACACAAGTACTGAAGATATTGATATTTTTGGTTTGAAGAATTATAAGAATATTTAAACAAAATGAAACAACACATACAACTACATTAGTTTAAGAACTTCGTCTCATCACATTTCAGATCCTTTCTCCCTAAGTTTACTAGTGTTATAAAGTACTGAACCCCAGATTAAAAAAGGCACCTGTAAAGCCAGTAGCTACAGCCACCATCACAGCCGCCTGGCTCATGCAGGTTCACATTTGATTTGGACAGACGGTAATGAAACAACGGAGCGAAGAACTGGTGGGCTATTAGCTTTAATCCTAGCTTGCACCCAGCGAGCAAGTAAAAACACACACTGGGCTCCAAAACCCATTCATTCAGTGCTCACAAAGGTACTGACTTGTCTGAGTTTGCTAGAATCAAAGGTTTCTAGCTCACCAGACTTATTCACCTCTGTTCCCCATCTCCTTCCTTCTCCCTGCACAAACTCTGCACTAACTGGCTTCTCCTTCAGCACTCCACCATCTTGGCTGCTTCTTCTCTCCTCCACATGGCCTTTCTCTGCTCTCCTTTCTAACGCTAATCTCAGGAACCAAGAGAGCAAGCTCCCGGTCTGCCCCCATTTTATAGTGTAGAAATCAAAGCCTTTAATCCAATATACAAACAAGGAAGTCATGGATACAAAGCCACTTATCTGAGGCATAATGGGATTTCTCATGAGAGTGTATCACCCCACATCATGCAACAGTGAAGAGTGTAGGGAAAAGCTTAGTCTTAAAACTAAGCATTAGGCTATAACCACACTGCCTGCTTACAGCCTGTCCCCCCACATCCAATGCAATCTATAAGCAAGCAAACATATTTATCATTATTTACAAACTTATTTGACCAACGGCACAGTACCTCACTTCATCGAGTCCACGTAGAGATACCCAGTCCAGATAAATTTTGAAGAGTTTTATTAGAGGAGGAAATTTTAATATGCCGGATGCATATAGTTGACACAGGGCATCTGCAGGCCCAAATTGTGTAGCTCCCAAAATAGTTCAGGGGCTGCTTATATACCCTTGATCACACATGGGCAGGGGAGAGCATAACCTCATGGCACAATCATTAACAAGATTGTAACATTTGTCTAGGGGGGATACACAGGAACACCAAGACTTTCAAGGTAACACAATCAAAGATATCCACAAATCTTTCAGGGTTCCTCTTCCCTCACTAGTCTAGAAGTATTCTACTCTCAAGATTCCAGGAAAGGGAGGAACTACAATCAATGCAAGATGGTATGCAAACTCTGCCTTCCATTGAAAGGGAAGAAGTTTCTCAGTTAACCTTAATCCTTTCAGAGAACTTAAAACCAAATGACCCGCCTCACCAGGCGGTGGCGCAGTGGATAGAGCGTCGGACTGGGATGCGGAAGACCCAGGTTCGAGACCCCGAGGTCGCCAGCTTGAGCGCAGGCTCATCTGGTTTGAGCAAAAGCCCACCAGCTTGAACCCAAGGTTGCTGGCTCCAGCAATGGGTTACTCGGTCTGCTGAAGGCCCGTGGTCAAGGCACATATGAGAAAGCAATCAATGAACAACTAAGGTGTTGCAACGCGCAATGAAAAACTAGTGATTGATGCGTCTCATCTCTCTCCGTTCCTGTCTGTCTGTCCCTGTCTATCCCTCTCTCTGACTCACTCTCTGTCTCTGTAAAAAATAAATAAACTTAAAAAAAAATTTTTTTTAAATAAATCTTAAAAAAACAAAAACAAAAAAACCCACAAATGACCCTAGTCGTCCTTGTAAGTCAGGAGACTTCTACATTCCTTTTCTTCCATTTTCCAAGGAAAGGACAGGAAAGCCTGACCTTTTCCTCCTAGAATATCAATATTAATTCGCAGCTTTTTGGTACCTTACAACACTACTTGGGTGTTTTCCTGGATTGCCTATCTAAAAATATAAACTACTTTATTTCACACCCATCTCCTACTCTGTTTTTTTTTTTTAGAAAAACCCGGGTATTCACCTCCCCAAAGGGCACTAGGTATCCTGAATACTGCTTAGTGAACACTGTTTGTATTGCCTAACTTCAGTTCAGGTGGGGGTTGAGGTGAACTGGAGTCAGAAGCACCTATAAAACCCCATGATGAGGTTGGGACACGCAGGGTTTACAGCCTGACCTGTGATGGTGCAGTGGATAAAGCGTCAACCTGGAACGCTGAGGTCGCGGGTTCAAAACCCGGGGCTTGCCTGGTCAAGGCACATATGGGAGCTGATGCATTCTGCTCCTCCTCCCTTCTCTCTCTATTTCCCTCCTCTTCACTCTAAAATGAATAAGTGAAAAAACTGTGCTTATAAAGTTATTCTAACAATAATCACCCTCTTTTAGACCTTGAACTTATTTTCAGTATCTGCCCCAAATCCCTTAGCAATTGTGGACGCTGTAGTGGGATTAAAATGTTACTCAATGGGCCCTGGCCGGTTGGCTCAGCGGTAGAGCATCGGCCTGGCGTGCAGAAGTCCCGGGTTCGATTCCCGGCCAGGGCACACAGGAGAGGCGCCCATCTGCTTCTCCACCCCTCCCCCTCTCCTTCCTCTCTGTCTCTCTCTTCCCCTCCTGCAGCCAAGGCTCCATTGGAGCAAAGATGGCCGGGCGCTGGGGATGGCTCCTTGGCCTCTGCCCCAGGCGCTAGAGTGGCTCTGGTGGCGGCAGAGCGACGCCCCCTGGTGGGCAGAGCGTCGCCCCCTGGTGGGCGTGCAGGAGTCTGTCTGACTGTCTCTCCCCGTTTCCAGCTTCAGAAAAATACAAAAAATAATAATAATAAAATAAAAATAAATAAATAAAATGTTACTCAATGCTTATTGAGAAGCTCCGCCCCCTTCAAAGGGGGTGAGGGAGAAAAGTGACCTTGAAGGTCGGTGTGGAGACAGTCTACGAATTACAAAGTTCGAGGACTTGAGATGCTGTAGGCAGCGGGATGAGAAGCGCAGGAGACTGGCCGCACAAGGGCTATCCGGGCTAGCGAGGGCGTCACCCCTTCAATCAGGAACAAGAAAACTTGAGGCTTCCGAGAGCCCAAGGGCGGGGCCAGAGCTCCAAGCCGCTCCTGAGAGCCCGAACGGGCGCGGAAGCGGGCGCGAGGCCAGCGCGGCCGCAGCCCTGAGACCTACGGGGCGCTGTGAGAATCGCGGCTGGGTGTGAAAGAGGACCCTGTGTGGCGGGTCCGTGGCCCGAAGAAGCGAAGCGAGGAGGCACGTGCCGCTCCCCAACAGCCGAAGGACAAAGGACGGTTAACAGCCAGGACCGCCAGCCGCTACCAGACGCCTACTGGTGACGCGACAATCGCGCGCCGGCGCGCCGACGGTCCGCGACTTCCACGTCTTAGGTTCCGCAAAGGCCTGTGGGAGCGACCCGGGAGCAGGAGGGCCAAGATGGCGGAGGCGGCGGACTCTCCAGAAGACCCGGGGACGGCATCGGCCAGGCCCCTGGTGAGCTGGGGATCTGCGACAGAAGGGACCGAGGGTGAGGCAGAGTGTCCCTTAAGGAAGCCGGGTGACGGGCTCGTGGCCTGAGAGCCGGAACCCGGCCTCCCGGCAGGCGCTTCCTGTGCCCGATGCTGCAACCAGTCCCTGCCCTGCACCTGCTCTGGGGCTATCCGCTTCCTTCGCCCTCCTCATTTCTTCCACGCCTTCTAGTGAAATCTTCATTCACTGTCCTTTTCCGTACTCTCGGGGCTTCTTCTCGTCCCCGACATTATGTTAAATGCCGAGCTTTAGGTGATTTCTTAAGTATCTTTGCTTCTGCCGTCCCGTAATTTTTTTTTCAAGACCTGTCACTGGCCCGTGTTGGAGCAGCAGCATTTAGGGTTAATGGGAGAATGCAACGTGGCAGGTTGGTTATTGATTTGCTCAGTGGCCCAGGTAATGTTGCTTTAATCCCTGCCCTACTTGTCGCAGCTCCTTGCTGTCCTTTTCATGATGCTGTCTTGCTACTGTTTGTACAAGAGCTACTATTTCTGTTGCAAGTACAAGCCCAAAGCCTGGACAAGTATTTAATAATAGCAGAGGTTTTGCAGTTAAACTTACCTGGACTGTAATCATCCACTCTGCTACTTTGTATGGATTTGGACAAGTCATTTCATGGAGAGTATTTCTTCATTTCTAAAACGGAGATAAAAAATGCGTGCCTCAAGGAGTTTTTAAGAAGATGAAATGACATGGTTTTATGTAAAGGGCCTAATACAATCAGGGCCATGAACTCAGGGCCATGAAGAGTGTAATGAACTCAACATTCTGCCTCTAAGACCCTTATCCTAAACAGAGTTCAGTTAGCTCCCAAAGAGTATTTAGTTACATAGCAGTTGCTCAATAAATGGTCCATCCCATTCCTCTGTTTTAAATTGGCAACTTAGTAGAGGACTGAACTGGGAATCAGGTGAAATTGATTCTGGTTCTGGTTCTTCTTACTATTTGTTTACCTCTTCAGTCAACAAAGGTCTTTTTAGCATCTCCTATGTTCTAGGCACTCTTAGGCACTGAGGATACAGCAGTGAAAGACAGTGAGTAGGACCAGGTTCTCACAGAGCATTTGAGACCTTGAAGAAATCACCCTGACCCCATTTTTTTACTTGGGAAATGGGGATAGTAGCTCATCACAGATTTAGTGAAAGCACTAAATGAGCTGAGAATATACACAGAGTACCTGAGGTGACATAGATATGGGTGCCTAGTTGTTTTCAGTTCCTGTCATTCATTTAAATTGCTCCACTGCTCTTTTAATGAAACGTTCTCCGATTAATTTAAGTGGTTCTGGTCACTCATTACTCAGTATCCACTCCACTTCCATTCAACAATGTTTATTGAACTACAGAGGGTAAGGCACTTTTCTCGTTGATTTAGGGACTACAAATAGCCTGACCTTATGGTGCTTAACAGTTTAATTTGTAGGGGTAAGACAAGTGTGCAATGCTAAAATAAGGCAGAAAATAGTAACACAATTCGAAAGAAGATGCTATCATATCTGGTTGGGGTGAGGAAGCAGGCTGCATAGGAGAAATGGTGTTTGAGAGGGCCTCAAAGGATGATTCTGATTTGAAATTCCAGCTGATAAAAATAATTACAAATGATTGATTACCTCCTATATGCCAGGATTGTGTGGAACATTGTCTGCATATTTTCTAAACTTCACAGCAGCCGTTTGAGCTAGGTGGTTTTTTTGTTTGTTTGTTTTTTTGTTTTTTGGTTTGTTTTTTTACAGGGACAGAGAGAGAGTGAGTCAGAGAGAAGGACAGACAGGAACGGAGAGAGATGAGAAGTATCAATCATCAGTTTTTCGTTTTGACACCTTAGTTGTTAATTGATTGCTTTCTCATATGTGCCTTGACCACGGACCTTCAGCAGAAGGAGTAACCAGTGACCTTGGGTCCAAGCTGGTGAGCTTTTTGCTCAAACCAGATGAACCCGCGCTCAAGCTGGCGACCTCGGGGTCTTGAACCTGGGTCCTTCCGCATCCCAGTCCGACGCTCTATCTACTGTGCCACCGCCTGGTCAGGCTCAGCTAGGTGGTTTTTAAACTGTGTTTTACTTACAGATGAGGAGGTGAGACTCAGAGAGGTTTGAAAATTTTTCTAGAGTTTCACCAGCAGTTAGTGGTCTGGCCTGAAATTTGAACCTAGGCTTCTGAAGCCCAGATGCTGGCCAGGAGTCCTGCACATCTTTTTTTATTTTAGCTTAAGAATTGCTTTTGTTGTTTTTTCTTTGTTTCTTTCTTTTTTTTTTCTTTCTTTTTTTTTTTTTTTTTTTGTATTTTTCCAAAGCTGGAAACGGGGAGAGACAGTCAGACAGACTCCCGCATGCGCCCGACCGGGATCCTGGCTCGCCCACCAGGGGCGACGCTCTGCCCACCAGGGGGCGATGCTCTGCCCCTCCAGGGCGTTGCTCTGTCTCGACCAGAGCCACTCTAGCGCCTGGGGCAGAGGCCAAGGAGCCATCCCCAGCGCCCGGGCCATCCTTGCTCCAATGGAGCCTTGGCTGTGGGAGGGGAAGAGAGAGACAGAGAGGAAGGAGGGGGTGGGGGTGGAGAAGCAAATGGGCGCTTCTCCTATGTGCCCTGGCCGGGAATTGAACCCGGGTCCCCCGCACACCAGGCCGACGCTCTACCGCTGAGCCAACCGGCCAGGGCCTGTTTCATTTTTATTGATTTTAGAGAGAGGGAGGGGGAGAGAGACAGGAACATCAATTTGTTTCTGTATGTGCCCTGATTGGGGTTTGAACTGGTAGCCTCTGTGCTTTAGGACAATGCTCTAACTCAGTGGTAGTCGACCTGGTCCCTATCGCCCACTAGTGGGCGTTCCAGCTTTCATGGTGGGCGGTAGTAGAGCAACCAAAGTATAAGTAAAAAGATAGATTTAACTATAGTAAGTTGTTTTATAAAGATTTATTCTGCCAAACTTAGCGAAAATCCGACAGAAAGTACTTGGTAAGTAATTATATGCTTTACCTTGCTGTAACTCTGCTTTATAAATTTTATAAAGTAAAGTTACTTCCCTACTTTTAAATCACCATAACTGTGGAACTGGTGGGCGGTTAGAAAATTTTAATACTAACGGATACAAAAGTGGGCAGTAGTTATAAAAAGGTTGACTACCTCTGCTCTAACTGTAAGGTATTCCCCGCAGAGGAAAAAGGAAGGGGCGTAGCCACAAAGTGTGGATAAGCAAAAGCTTTATTGGGTACAGAGTACATCCCGCCTGAGGATGTTCCCTGGTCCCGGGGACACAGAGGCCAGGGAAGTTGCATAGGGTGACCCGCGTGGGGGATATTTAAAGGGTCTTTAGGGTGGTGAGCTAATATGACGTGGTGAAATCTCGCTGATGGACAGTCACTTTTTTCCAAAGAGCTCCTGGGAAGTTTTTTGGCGCGCATGGATGTGGGCGGTTCTAGCCAAGTTCCGGGGTCTGGTGTCTCAGGTGACCTTTCCCCTTGCCCACCACTCTACACTAACAAACTGAGCTATCTGGCCGGGACACTACACAGCCTCTTCTCCGGGCAGATACAAAGGTTGGGAGGTACTAATGTATTTCCAGGAAAACAGAAAGATATCTTTGGCTGAAGCACAGGGAAGTATTGGGACGTAATCCCTAAAAGATAAGGCTACTGAATTAAGGAGGCTGTATGGAACATTGGTTAGGGATGCTCGCTCTAGGGTCAAATTGCCTAGGTTTGATTCTAAGTTCTGTCATTTAACTAGCTATGGACTACTGGGGAAATTACCAAACTCCTCTGTATCTCAGTTTTCTCATCTGTAAAATGGAGATTTAGAAATATTTATGTAATAGGGTTCTTAGGTGAATTATAAATGAGTTAACCCATGTATTATAGAATATTGGTAGAGTGCCTGGTGCATATAGTCATGCAATAAGGGTTGTGTCTTACTGACTACTAAGCTGGGAGGTTTAATAGGCAGTGAGGAGCCAGCGGAAGTTTTTGAGGAGGAAAGTGTTTAAAATCATGAATTTGACAACAGAATAGAGGAAGAGTTACCACAGACAATGTCGAATCTGGGGGACCAGCGAAACTGTTGACGTAGTTCTAGGAAGAAGTGATGGCCACGTTGACTACCGCAGTGGCGGGGACACGAGGACTGGAGGACAGCAGGATCCATGAGGGTTTTCAGTGCTCGGGAGAAAGTGTCTTAGATCAGTTTTGCAAACTTCAGTGTGCATAGCAGTCATCTGGGGAATCGTGTTAAATTGCAGATTCTAATTCAGTCGGTCTGGAATGAGGCCCATTTCTAACAAGCCCAGGTGCTGCTGCTGCTGCTCCCAATACATTTTGAAAAGCAAGGGAGTAGCCAGATGGGAGGTTAGAGATGCCCTGAACGGAAATACATGAGACGAGGATGGCGGCCCTGAAAGGTGATTAATTAATTCGCTTCTGTACATGTTCAGTTTGAGATACTGGAAGGCCTTCCAGTAGATAGGCAGCAGGCTGCTGGACTCTAAAACCTGGACTTTAAGACTCAAGAGGTCTGGGCTAGACATGTTAATTTATAAGTCATCTGCATAGAGTTGGAAAGACTGAATCTTGGGTAATGCCTATCTCTTGCTTGTATACTTAGGGAGAAGGAAAAAGAACTGTAATAATGGCTGTAGCTTTGGGTCCATAATGAAGGAACTCCCAGGTGAATGAACTGTCTAGAGACCCCCTTCCACTTCTTAGAACCAGGCCTCTTGGACTTGCCTGGTTCCTGCTTGATGCTGCCCCAACCCTACCCTTGCTGATCGATTCCTTTCTCCAGGATATTAGTTGTTAGTATAACCCAGTGCTGGTCAACCTGGTCCCTACCACCCACTAGTGGGCGTTCCAGCTTTCATAGTGGGCAGTAGCAGAGCAACCAAAGTATAAATAAAAAGATAGATTTAACTATAGTAAGTTATTTTATAAAGATTTATTCTGCCAAACTTAGCAAAAATCCGACATAAAGTACTTGGTAAGTAATTATTATTATATGCTTTAACTTGCTGTAACTCTGCTTTATAAATTTTATAAAGTAAAGTTACTTCCCTACTTTATAAATCACCATTACTGTGGAACCGATGGGCGGTTAGAAAATTTTACTACTAACAGATACAAAAGTGGGCGGTAGGTATAAAAAGGTTGACTATCCCTGATATAATCCATCTGTTCCAGCCACTTTTTTTTAAAGGTTTCATTCATTCATTTTAGAGAGGAGAGAGAGAAGGGAGGAGCAGGAAGCATCAACTCCCATATGTATCCTGACCAGGCAAGCCCAGCATCCTGAACCCACGATCTCAGCATTCCAGGTCAATGTTCCATCCAGTGAGCCACCAGACGTCAGGCCCCAGCTGCTTTCTTAAAGTTGTACGCCCTGCTTTTGCTAAATTTTAAGCCCTGTGGCTCAAGCCAGGTTGCAGAGCGAGCATGTAGGTCTCTGTGCGCCCATGTGCGTGCATGTGCATGTGCATGAGCCTGCCTGCACAGGGGCAAGAGGAGAGACATGGGGTCCGAGCTACCTTTCATTCCTGTCGAGGGGCTAGCCAGAGAGTGGGGTCCACTAGCTGAGGGCCTGCAAGTCCTGTCTGTCTTACCTGGGGCTGATGGGCCAAAGATCCTGGCTCAGCTCAATGAGTAATGATACCAATTCTGTTGAGATGGGAAATGGGGTGGGAGTGTCATGGCACTTTAGTGACTGCAGTGACTTCTGAAACCAGTTAGCTGGAGTTAGGTCAAACCTCACAGGTTAAGCTACAGTCTTCCAAGGTCACCAGTTGCGGGCTAGATCCCAAGAGCACCTGCTCAACTCCAGGTCAGGGCTTGACCCTAGGGTGCCGGCTTGATTCCAGGGGTGCTGGCTCGACCCCCGAGGTCTCGGGTTTGAGCCCTGGTCAGGGCTTGACCCCAAGGGTGCTGGCTTGATCCCAGGGGTGCTGGCTCGACCCCCAAGGTCTCCAGTTTGAGCCCTGGTCAGGGCTTGACCCCAAGGTGCTGGCTTGATCCCAGGGGTGCTGGCTCAACCCCCGAGGTCTCCAGTTAGAGCCCTGGTCAGAGCACATATGAGAAGCAATCGGTGGCACAACTAAGTGGAGCAACGAGTTGATGCTTCTCTCTTGCCCTCTATCTCTCTCGTCTCTTCCTCTCAAAGAAAATCATAACTTATTTCTTACATTATATATGACTTAAGTCACATTACACGTGATCATTTCTTATACATTTTTTACATTTAAAAGTAGATAGTATAAATATTTGTATCCTCTTTAGTCTTAGATAAATGGTAGCATATAAAAGCTTTTCTCCATATATTTTTTTAATTCAACACTTGACAATAGTTCTTTAGAGATATTCTCATTCTTTCTTGCAGCCGCACTGTACTCCTTTATGTGGACGTACTATAGTTGATTTAACTAGTCCTCTAGTGATGAGCATTTGGGTTAATGTCAGGGTTTTGCTTTTACAGATAGTGTTGTGATGAAAAGCATCATGTATGTATGTCTTTTTGTGTTCTTGCCGTTTTATCTTTAGACTCCTAAAAGTGGCATCACTGAGTAAGTGATTCATCCTGTTCTAAAAGTACCATACCCCAGATTCTGAAAGGTACCGTACCTCACTCCATAGGGTTTATGTAGAGACACTAAGTCCAGATGAATTTCAAAGAGTTTTATTAAAGGAGGAGATTTAAATATGCCAGTCGCATATAGCTTACACGGGGTAGCAGACCCAAATCTTGTGCAAGCCAAAAATATTTCAGGGGCTGCTTATATACCCTTGATCACACAGGGGCGGGGGGAGAGCATGACATCATGGCACAAGCTGACAACATTTGTTTAGGGGATACACAGAAACATTAAAGACTTTCAAGGTAACACAATCAACGATGTTTACAAATCTTTTAGGGTTCCTTTGCCTAGAGGTATGTTACTCTCAAGATTCCAGCAAAGGGGAGGAACCTCAATCAATGTAGGGTGGTATGTAAATTCTGTCTCCCATTGAAAGAGAAGAATTTTCTCCGTTAACCTTTACTTTAGATTTAAAACTAAATGACCCTCCTGACCAGGTGGTGGCGCAGTGGATGGAGCATCGGACTGGGACCCAGGTTCGAGACCCCGAGGTTGCCAGCTTGAGCACGGGCTCATCTGATTTGAGCAAAGCTCACCAGCTTGGACCCAAGGTCGCTGGCTTGAGCAAGGGGTTACTCGGTCTGCTGAAGGCCCCAGGTCAAGGCACATATGAGAAAGCAATCAATGAACAACTAAGGTGTCACAACGTGCAATGAAAAACTAATGATTGATGCTTCTCATCCCTCTCCGTCCCTGTCTGTCTGTCCCTGTCTATCCCTCTCTCTGACTCTCACTCTGTCTCTGTAAAAAAAATAAAATAAATAAAATAAAACTAAATGACCCATTGTTATTGCAAGCCAGAAACTTGTACATTCTTCTTCCTCCCCTCCCCAAAGGAGGGACGGGACAGGAAAGCCTGACATTTCTTCCCAGAATATCGATATTAATTTCTCAGCTTTTTGGTATGTTACAACAATCCACATTTGCTAGCTGTTGCCAGGTTTCTCTTCAGCGGTGTGGAGGACTGCCCCCCCATGGGAGAGGCCAGTGTTCTTTCCCTCAGCCTCACCTGCAGAGTATGTTGTGAAACTTTAGAATTTTTGCCACTCTATCAGGTGAAGATTTTTATTTCAAGAAGTTTCAATTTGCATTTCTCTTCAGAGTGTGATTGAGAAGGTGATTTTCATAAGGTTTTTGAACAACCTTATTTTATTTAAAATTTTAGTATACTGTTTTGTATTTCATTTACTTACCACTTGTTGCCCAGGAAATACTGTGCTCATTGGTCCAAAAACCACGAGATGGGATTAATTCTGTTTTCGTAGGAATTTGAACATTTCAGAGTTTCTGTCACAATAATAGAACTTGGCAGATGTACATAAGACTTTAAAAGTTTGCAATCTTGCAGTTTGCTTTGGAAGTGTTATTTGATCTGTGGTTGCCAGGTAACCTGGTAAAAAGAGTGTAGATGAGGATGTACTTGGCCCGTTCCCTGTTCCTCTGGGTTTCCCTTTAGGCTTCATGCGATCCTCCATGTTAGCCAGCAGAGGCCGCTCAGGAGCAGAAGCGTGGCACAGCTGGGGCTTTGCCCTGCAGTCTTTTTTTTTTTTTTTTACATTTTTTTATTATTAATTTTAATGCAGTGACATTGATAAATCAGGGTATATATGTTCAGAGAAAACATCTCCAGATTATTTTGACATTTGATTATGTTGCATACCCCTCACCCAAAGTCAAATTGTCCTCCATCACCTTCTAACTGGTTTTCTTTGTGCCCCTCCCCTCCCCCCACCCCCCTCTCTCCTTCCTCGCCCCCTCCCCATTCCCCACCCCACCCCCATTACCATCACATTCTTGTCCATGTCTCTGAGTCTCATTTTTATGTCCCATCTATATATGGGTTCATACAGTTCTTAGTTTTTTCTGATTTACCTATTTCACTCAGTATAATGTTATCAGGGTCCATCCATGTTATTGTAAATGATCCGATGTCATCATTTCTTATAGCTGAGTAGTACTCCATAGTATATATGTTTTGCTAGATTGTGTCACGTGAAGATTTCGTGCCTGGAAACAACCAAATATTTGAGGGCAATAAGCGTTTGTCATTTGCATTATAATTTTTTTCCCATTATATGCCATCTCCTTTAAATGAAAAGAAATAGCATTTGAGAATTTTAATTAACTGCATTGTTTGCCGGTTGAGCTTTTATTTTAAAAACTGTATAAAACCCTACAAAAAGACAGCGTCCCTACTCTCTAAGAACTGATATCTTTGAGGAATGCAGCAGTCAATTATAGGCTTTTAATTGTTTTTTCTAATTCTTGTTAGTTTGCAGGCCTTTCGGATATATCCATCTCACAAGATATCCCGGTGGAAGGAGAAATCACCATTCCTATTAGATCCCACATTCGGGAACTCGACAACTCCACATTAAATGAATCTGTCCAGAGCACCATCGTAAGTTAGACTAGTTGAGAGAATTTCTGTTCAGTGTCAGTGAATTAAATAACTAATAGCACTTCATATTATTTTTGTTTGGTTCAGTATATGTTTATTGACATTTCTGGTTCTCTCCTTGAGAATAATTTGGTACAGCCTCTTTGGAAATGAGTTTGGTTACAAGGGGTATTAATAATCTTAAATTTTTCAGATCTTTTTAATCTTGTAGTTCCGCTTCTCCAGATATAGTATAAGGAAACAATTTTAATACAAAAATACTGTTTGGCCCTGGCTGGTTGGCTCAGTGGTAGAGCGTCGGCCTGGCATGTGGAAGTCCCAGGTTCGATTCCCGGCCAGGGCACACAGGAGAAGCACCCATCTGCTTCTCCACCCTTCCCCCTCTCCTTCCTCTCTGTCTCTCTCTTCCCCTCCGGCAGCCAAGGCTCCATTGGAGCAAAGTCGGCCCGGGCACTGAGGAGGGCTCCATGGCCTCTGCCTCAGGCACTAGAATGGCTCTGGTCACAGCAGAGCAACGCCCCAGATGGGCAGAGCATTGCCCCCTGGTGGGCATGCCGGGTGGATCCCGGTTGGGCGCACGCGGGAATCTGTCTCTGCCTCCCTGCTTCTCACTTCAGAAAAATACAAAAAAAAAAATACTTTTCAAAATGCTGAAAAATATTAATATGCAAAGATGTTCATTACACCATTCTTTACAATAGGGGAGAATAAAGGTTAAATAAACTATGTTACATCTATGTGGTAGAATGCTAAACCATTAAAAATCATGTTTACACAGAACTATTAATGACATGAAGAAATTTCTGTGAAAAATTAGGATGGAATTATCTCGGCTATCTCTTGAGAGGTTTTATTACCATACCCTTCCTAAAATGTCTTGATTATTAGTTAACCAGGCTTCTAGGATTTATTTGCCAGTTAAATTGGGAGTGTTGAAAATTTATTTTGTATAGTGTGAAGAAAATGGTGGCTAGGAAGCAGGCTAATTGGCCCTTGGGGTGTCATCGTGTATAAACTGAAAGTCAGATGCTATGTTTTGCAGGACAGATTTTAGTTTTTATAAGTACCATATTAAGAGGGCTATATTTCTCTTGTACAGAGTTTTAAAAATCAAAACAGGATGGAGGGGATGTGCTAAAGAGTTACATGTTGGCCTAAGGAGTTAATAGAAACAACCTGCCTCTGTGGTTTGTGTAGTGAAGGGGTTGAACTTAAATTTTTGCTCTAAAATTTAACAAAGGATTCCCAGGAGATTGAAATAAAAGAAATTTTAGCAAATTTAATTAGGGAGCTGCCTGGCAACCTTGGTTCTCACAATACAATAGTTGTTTATGTCTTTCAGATGCGTGATCTAAAAGCTGTGGGGAAAAAATTCATGCATGTTTTGTACCCAAGGAAAAGTAATACTCTTTTGAGAGATTGTAAGTATATGAGGTTTTTGAGGATTTGCTGCTTCTTATTGTACCTTCTCATAAGTACTTTATATGGCACAGGCTCTGTGGTAATAAAACTGACATCATTTTGCAGGATGGAAAAATGTATAAATGAGTATATAATTGAAAATTTAGGAAGAAGTTAAAAATTTCAAATGGAATTTCAGAGATTGGAAGATTTTAGTGTATTGTCCTCATCAGTGAAATATAGATTCTGTCCTCACCTGCTAGAATAGGCACTGTAAAAAATATTTGTGGAAGTTGTGAAGGCAAAATGTTCAACTGTCAAATTGGAATAATAGCTAGTGGATAGAGCGTCAGATTGGGATGCGGAGGACCCAGGTTCGAGACCCCGAGGTTGCCAGCTTGAGCACAGGCTCATCTGGTTTGAGCAAAGCTCACCAGCTTGAACCCAAGGTCACTGACTCAAGCAAGGGGTTACTTGGTCTGCTGTAGCCCCATGGTCAAGGCACATATGAGAAAGCAATCAGTGAACAACTAAGGTGTTGCAACGAAAAACTGATGATTGATGCTTCTCATCTCTCTCCCTTCCTGTCTGTCTGTCCCTATCTATCCCTCTCTCTGTCTCTGTTAAAAAAAAAAAAAAAAAAAAAGCTGAGTGCTTTGTCAGGATCACACAGGCAGGATTAAAACCGAGGTTTCCAGGTCAGCGCCTCTCCAGTGCAGAACTAGCGTGTTAGTTTGCAGATTAATGAGAAACATGAGCTTCTATCATATGTTAAAGTCCAGTGTGGGGCCAGATAGATAGGCTAGCACAAAGGGTGGGCACGTCATGGCCAGAATTTGCACTTCTGCCGTGTCCTGTTATAGCCATTGGCAAAGTGACAAGAAAAACAATTCACGACTTAAGAAATCTAAAGAAATGACTGACAACTCAATGAGACTTCACACCCATTAGGATGGCTGTTATCAAAGAAACAGAAAATAACAACTGTTTGTGCGAATGTGGAGAAATTGGAACCCTTGTATGTTGCTGGGGGCAGTGTAAAATGGTGTAACTTGTATAGAAAGCAGTATGGGCCTGACCTGTGCTGGCGCAGTGGATAAAGCGTTGACCTGGAACGGTGAGGTTGCCAGTTCAAAACCCTGGGCTTGCCCAGTCAAGGCACATATGGGAGTTGAAGCTTCCTGCTTCTCTCTCTCTCTCCTCTAAAAAAAAAAAAGAATAAATAAATAAAAATAATTAAAAAAAAAAAGAAAGCAGTATGTTGGTTCCTCAAAAAAATTAAGCAAAGAATAATTCCAGCAATTCCACTTCTGGGTGTACACAGACTCGAATTGACATGAGCTGTTTGTACACTCATGTTCACAGCAGCATTATTCACAAGAGCCAAAAGGTGGGAGAGGTAGATATTGGAATCAAGATAGAAAATACTACATGGTTGTTTCCTAACGGTCCTCCGCCTTTTCTTGCCTTGCAGGGGATTTATGGGGCCCTTTGATCCTTTGTGTGACGCTGGCATTGTAAGTACACATATTTCCGTTGTCGTTTGAGATAGACTAGACTTTTTTTGTGGAGTTTTAAAGTTGAGGGGAATTTTGGCTGAATATTTTATTTAGGACTTCTGTGATGTGTTCTCCTTATGTACTTAAATGTATAAAGTCAGGTAGCTTTCCAGATAAATTCAAGGAGTGATGGCATTAAAGATGTAAAAATTATGCCTACCTCCATGTACCAATGATTTCTCTGCCTATTTTAGCCATTTCTATTCAACAAAGTTTTATTTACTCTCATACACTTCCCCATCATTAAGTGAATTAAATATCTATAGGCTTAAGCACTGTTTATTTGCAAACATGATTCTTTTTCGGTCTTACTAAACTATGAATGAGAAAGAAGTGGTCGAGTTCAAAGCAAGACCACGTTTCCAAATGTTATGCTTTCCCTGTATATTCTATATAAAGGGAGAGGGCAGAGGCAGGAGAGCCCAGGCCCACGGAGAGGGAGATGTCAGGATTGTAGAGGGGAAGATCCCACCCCAGGACGTGGTTCTCGCTCTCATCCTGATGCCGTCAGCGAAGTGACTTCAGGCTGTTAGAACCAGAATTTGTATGATTTTTCCTAGTTTACAGAAAAGTTTTAAATACCGTCCCTTATTTTATCCTTGTAACAAGAAGGGAATTTTATTTTCCTTTTTTGGTAAACACGGTTAGGTTCATAGAGATTGAGGATGAACCACAATCACATAATCAGTGGTTGACATGGGGTCAGCCTCTGGCTCCTCTGACTGCGACTGCGCGCCTTCTCTGTGTGACTGTCCGATGCCTAGCCTCTGGGTCTTCTCTTGCACATCTATGAGAGGAGTTGCTTGAGGGTCCTTCCAGGCCTAACCTTTTATGATTCTAAATTCAACAAGTGTCTTACTGGCTTCCCCACCCATTTTTTAATGTGTCGAGTATATGCTATTTTATATTTTAGGTAATAACATTGACTGCGGATTTTTTTATGCCTTTAATAACCATAATAAGGAAATAATTCAGAGCCTTGATGGAACGGTTTATATTAGAAGCTCTTGAGCATGTACTTTTTTTTTTTTTTTTTACAGAGACAGATTCAGAGAGAGGGATAGACAGGGACAGACAGACAGACAGGAATGGAGAGAGATGAGAAGCATCAATCATCAGTTTTTTCCTTGCGACACCTTAGTTGTTCATTGATTGCTTTCTCATGTGTGCCTTGACCGTGGGGCTACAGCAGAGTGAGTAACCCCTTGCTGGAGCCAGCGACCTTGGGTCCAAGCTGGTGAGCTTTGCTCAAACCAGATGAGTCCGCACTCAAGTTGGCGACCTCGGGGTCTTGAACCTGGGTCCTCCACATCCCAGTCTGACCCTCTATCCACTGCGCCACCACCTGGTCAGGCAAGCATGTACTATTTTTAATTTTGAAAGATTAACCTTAGAGATTATGTCACTTAACCCCACTTATTTGCAGAGAAGAAAACTGGACTCCCAAGACACCAAGTGATACGCTGCAGTTTACGTATCTAGTGGCAGATCTAGGCTCAGTATCTGGCTCTCTGTGTTCCAGTCCAGTTACTGTGTTTTCGTTATACCGAGCTGAAGCACTAAGCATCCCAGACAGCACGTGAAGCCTAGCATCAGCGTTCTGTGCGTCAGATTGTCGGGGCTGGGAATGGAGCACACAGCCTTGCAGGCCAGATTTAGCGCGTGACCTTCTCTACTCGGTAATGAGAAGAGGTTTTGAGCTTGATGTTACCGTTTTTCTAAGAAAAAAATAAATAAATAACACGGAGTCCAAGTGTTCTAACTCCAAAATTCAAGACAGTTTGTATCTATGAAGCTCTTAGACAAAAAAAAAAGGATATTTAAGAGACTATTCAGTTACCCAGTTTGAAAGCAGTCTTTTAGTTATAATCTGCATATTTCGATATTGAAAAATCAACAACTAAATTGGTTTATAGACTGTTTGCGTTTTTTAATGTTAGAACCAAAACTTTAACCAAAGCATTACAGATTCAAGGGCTAGAGAAGGAACTGGACCACGTGTGTGTGGGTTGGCAGCCGGAGGCTCAGTATTGGAAACTCTTATGGTTTATCAAGAAAATCCCAAAAGACATTATTCTTATATGAAACCTCTCAATTTGAAAATAATGTCGACTTGAATTTAAAACCCTTTTAAATATTGTTTGGACAAACAACCTTACATCTGTGAGCCACATTTAACCTTTCAGTTTAGAACCTCTGATTAACCAAAAAAGGTCTTCAGTAATCCATTAAACATTCCAACAAAGCCAAATGGAGCACCCCTTGTACTCTAGAGGCATTTGGAATTTGAAAGGAAGAGCCTTGCCAAATCCTTCTGGAATTTTTCTTTCACACAGCCTACAAGTGACAGAGCTTCAGGTGAGGTATAGAGTCGTTCCCTGATTCAAACTTTGAGAACCCGTGCCTTGACTTGATTGCTCTGAGTAGAAGAGTAGGCTATTCTCATACCATTTCCTTGTCACAGAATGCTTCAGACAGGCTCTGCAGACAGTGAAAATGATGGCGGGCCCCAGTTTGCAGAAGTGTTTGTCATTATCTGGTTTGGTGCCGTTACCATCACCCTCAACTCAAAACTTCTTGGAGGAAACATGTAAGCATTATTAAAATCCATTCTTTTTCATTTGCTTGGTATCTCACCTGAGATTTTTAAGGGAGTCTGACTAGTTAGGTAATTTTTGAAAAGAAAAATTAAAATAAATGAGGGA
Source organism: Saccopteryx leptura (assembly GCF_036850995.1). NCBI lineage: Eukaryota > Metazoa > Chordata > Mammalia > Chiroptera > Emballonuridae > Saccopteryx > Saccopteryx leptura. The sequence goes on along the minus strand of NC_089516.1, from coordinate 68,207,102 downwards.
CACAGAGAATGTTTTCTTAAAACCAGTACACAGAGATAAGCTGGTTGGGTTAAATTATCTTAAATTCTCCAGGGTCCTTTGATAAGCTTCACATGCTCTCTCCTTCCCTGATATCAGAGGCAGGATTTTTTTGCGTTAGAGGATTGTGTCCATTTCAGGGAACAGATGGTCCATAGCTTTCAACAAGTTCTCAAGTAGGTCTATAAACTAGAAAAGATTAAGAACCACTGTCTTAGAGGTTCAGTGGGAGAAGGAAGTCTTTAGGAGTTAGAGTAGATCATCTGATATCCGAAAAGATTAAGAACCACTGTCTTAGAGGTTCAGTGGGAGAAGGAAGTCTTTAGGAGTTAGAGTAGATCATCTGATATCCTAGATGGTTGAGTCGTAAGGAGTTTAAAAGAGAAGGAAGAGTGTGGAGAGAGAAATGAAAACGTGCTGATGCAGAAGCCTAGCCTCCTAAAGTCAGTGTTAGCGCCTGGGTATTCTGTATCTGCAGGGAGGTAGCCCTCGATGATACATAGAAATCTGTGTAATACTGTCATGACACAGGTCAGCTGTCTATGATATTCATGAGTGTACGCTGTTTTTTAGATCTTTCTTTCAGAGCCTCTGTGTGCTGGGTTACTGTATACTGCCCTTAACCGTGGCAATGCTGGTTTGCCGGCTGGTACTTTTGGCTGAGCACGGAACAATAAACTTCATGGTCCGGCTTTTTGTGGTGATCGTGATGTTTGCCTGGTCTATAGTAGGTAAGAATATACTTATTTTTGCAATAGCAGAACAGACAAAAGCATGCGTTAGAGGTGAAGACTAAGACTCTTGCCAGTGCTGTCCATAGACCCCTCTGTTCTAAATGGTTGTGGATGGATTTGCTGTCCATCTTATCTGGCTTGGGAGTCTGGACTTCCAAGAGGTGGGGAGTCGTATATTTTTGTAAAGAATCCTTAGATAATGCATAGCATTGGAAACAGAGATTATGCTAGACCTGTCTTAGTCCTGGCACGTATAGGAGGACAGGTGACTTAAGAAATGACGGGTGTTCCTGACAAATTAATCATAAAATAAACAAGAGCTAGCATTTATAGATAGCTTATCATAGGTCAAGCACTGTTGTAAGTGCTTTATATGTATTATCTCATTTAACCTTAACAGCCACCCTAATACATAAAAATTATTAGCAGTAGTCCCATTTTTGTAAATGAGGAACGGACACACAGGGGTGAAGCAACTTGCCTTAGGACATAGAACTAGTGAACTGGGGAATCGACTTTCAAACCCAAGCAGGTCGCATACCCATTTAGAACTTGACTGTACTACTTCCCAGTATAGATTAAGTATCGTTATATAGTACTTTCCTGCTTCGGTAGAAAATTCTGCAAAAGATTAGGAAGAGCCTATAGCTTGGCATTGAAAGCAGTGGGCTCACTGTTGCTACATTTCTAAAATTCTCTTAAAATTTTACCTTAAACCAGAAGTGTTTAGTAGTATCTTATTAAATGGGATAAACAGACTGCCTAATATTTTTTTTAATTTTTTTTTAAATTTATTTTTTACAGAGACAGAGAGTGAGTCAGAGAGAGGGATAGACAGGGACAGACAGACAGGAACGGAGAGAGATGAGAAGCATCAATCATTAGTTTTTCATTGCGCGTTGCAACACCTTAGTTGTTCATTGATTGCCTTCTCAAACGTGCCTTGACTGCGGGCCTTCAGCAGGCCGTGTAACCCCTTGCTCGAGCCAGCAACCTTGGGTTCAAGCTGGTGGGCTTTTGCTCAAACCAGCTGAGCCCGTGCTCAAGCTGGTGACCTCAGGGTCTCGAACCTGGGTCCTCTGCATCCCAGTGCGATGCTCTATCCACTGCGCCACCGCCTGGTCAGGCCAGACTGCCTAATATTTTAAGTGCAGTAACATCTCTTTGCTTAGAACATGGTTAAAAGCCAAGAAGTAGTCCCAGACAAAGGTGTGAGGGTGCTGGAATCGACACCACAAAGACTGGGTGCTAAGCTCAGGCGTGTGCTCCATGGCCTGGCCTCCATTTCCTCACTGGAGTCTGATCATGGATCATATGTGTCATTCTGAATGGCTTAGTTATCCGGGACCCAGGCCCGCAGTATTTCAGAAACTAGGCTCTTAGAAGTATTCATTCTTTAATTCAGGAAATATTTATTAAGCATAAACTGTGTGTCCGGCCCTGTGCTAGGCACGGTCTCTGGCCTGAGTTCCCGGTCCAGTGCGTCAACCCAGCGTGCAAACCCTTAGAGATGGTACAGTGTTCCAGGCAGAAGATGGCAAGGCGTGCAGGGTGCAGCGGGGGAACGGGAGGAAGGTGGGCAGTTCTGCCTGAGGTGGCAGAGTACCAGCTGGTTGTTCAGGAAAGATATTTTTGCAGGGTGGTCATTGAGAATCAGGTGTTTCCCGGTGGACAAGAGAGATGGCATCCAAAAGAGCTGATAAGTTAATAAGAAAAGCAATTACTCAAAAGACACAGCAGTAGAATGCTGTTTATCATAGTAGCAAAAAACCTTGCACATTTTTATGAAGGCCTATTCAGCACAGCTCACTGACTTCTCAGAAAACAGTAAGAATCCATCTCAAATGTTGCAAACTTTCAAAGCTTTGGTACTTGAAACGAGCAGCCCTCAGCTGCTGGGAACGCTAAGCCGCGGAATGCCTTTCTGTCTGAGGGTCACACATAGAAGTGACTGTTAGCGAAGTTAGAACTTCCGGGCCATGCTGAGCACATTAAGGTTTGTAAATGTTAGTAGTTGTGACACACTCGTTGTATTTAATAGTCTTTCTGTTTTGTTTTATTTCCTTCAGCCTCTACAGCTTTTCTTGCTGACAGCCAGCCTCCAAACCGCAAAGCCCTGGCCGTTTATCCTGTGTTCTTATTCTATTTTGTCATCAGTTGGATGATTCTCACCTTCACTCCTCAGTAAATCAGGAAATGGAAATGAACAACCAGTGAACTGAAAGCTCATCTGAACAATGCAGTTGACTGGCGAGCTTTGCCTCTGGCCCTGTTTGGTCGGATTTGGGAGGGAGTTGGTAGCTGACTGCAGAAGGAGGTGAAAAGGGAGCCAGAAAGCCCTGCAGCCACTTCTAGAAGGAGCTGATGTTTGAAAGGCTGTTCTTGTCCTTAATGTTATTTCTTAAAGATACATGTGCATAGTACACACAGCACAATGCCTTCTTAAGGACTGCGGTCCATTTGGGTGACAACTGATGACTTGAAAAGGACCTGGATACATCCTGGGAGTCCAGTAGATTTGGTAACTGTATTTTCAATTTTCAGGTGTAGTTCTTAAATACATTGTCTTATGACTATTAGACTATGCCTCTCTTATTAGAATACCTAAGAATGGATAGTCGATCGATTTTCTTTCAGTTTTCTCTTAAGTTTAAAAAGGCTGAACAGAGGTTAGGAAGGGGTTCATAGATGTGGGAGGAGAAAACATGTATTAACCAGTATTCATATCTTGATCATAAAAAATCCTGCTCTAGTTGCTTAAAAGAAAAGCAAAAGATATTTAAAAAACCAGCTTCTTGAATCTTTCTATACCTTCATCGTACTGCCATGCTAATCAGCACCTGGTTGACCCTCTAGTTTTAACCTTATGCCCTAGCTCTGCGAATGTAAGCAAACATGTTAGCAGCAACACGTACTTTTTTTTTTTTTTTTTTTTTTGATGGAAGCTCTCAGTGGTCCAATGCTTGAGCTTATCCAAGTAGAACAACTCAGAAATACAGATTGGTGGGTCTGGAAGGCATGTTATCCCGTAGACACCTCTTAAAGGTAGAATGAGGCAGTTTGAATACAGCATATAGGTGTATGGAATTCTTAATTATTCTGTGTAGGACGGCCCCACCTGGAAAGTAAAGCTAAATCAGAATCCTGCTTTTAACCACATGAACAGGGAGGGTTTTGGTGTCTGTCTGCTGATTGGTAGAGCAGCTGGACGCTCAGAGCTGATGTGGGCGGAGCTGGGTTGACAGCTGCTGCCTTTTCAGAGCGGCGCAGCACTTTCCTCAGAGATGTGGGGTTTTTGGTGATGGAATAGCAACTTACTCTCTTAGTTCTGGACTTGATAGAGCTAAGTAGCTCTCCTTTAGACGTGTACTTATTTGTACTTGTGCATCTACTTGTATTCTCTGCTGTTTATGCACACAAGTGTGGAGACTTCTGGAAGCTCAGAGTCTGGGGCAGGCCGATTCTGAGCTAGACAAGTTCCTTTAATGTAATATGAGCCACTGCCTTTATAAATTGCACATTGAAGAACTCTTAATAGATAAAGACTAGTAGTCAGAAAACATTTATTGTAAATATACAATTAGCTAGAAATTTCTTATTCCACAATTTTTCTTTATTATAGATTTTAAATATTTATTTGTTTTGTATTTAAAGACTACCTGAACATAGATATATAATTTTAAAAACATATTTTCTCCAGCCCCAGATGAGCCAAGTAAACTATCCTTGGACAGTTGGGTTCTCGGAATGATGTCAATTACAAACCTTCTGTCCCAGCCTTGGGTCAAGTTTTTGGTTATATATTTGTATTTACTTCAAATTCTCTTTTAAATTTTAAAATAAACCCTGCACCTGCTCTGGGACTAAACCAATACTTTAGTCTTGAATTGATAAAGAAACTGTCCTAATTTTGAAATTAATCTTAAATTATCATTCATATCCATTGTCTGGAATTTTCTAAAGGCCACTAAAGATCTCTCTTCCAAAGTTGTATAATTCTCTCCCCCGTTGATTATAATGTAAAATTAAAGAAATAACCATGCTTCTCAAAAGGGAATTAAGTCTTTACCAGATTTTACTCAATCTAAATATTTAGTCATAAATTCCTAAGGCTACAACTCCAGGAGGAGTTTGTGTGGGTAAGTTTGGGAGGGGGTTATACATAGTGGGTGTAAAGGCAGCTTGTTCTGTGTTGTGTATTAATCTGTTGCTCTTGGGTGACTTAGGGGATGGTTTAACTTGATTTAAATAAAGGTGTGTCAGGTGGATATTTATCTTTCTGAAAACAAGTAGTCAGTTTGAGGGTATAAATATATTCTTATTATACACAAAAAGTGCATTACTTCCTGTGGCAAGACCTGAGTGTCTGCAAGTTGTAACCCTCAATACAGCTTTCCCTGATCTGCTGCAAAGGCACATGGATAATTCTAGAAAGGAGGGCTAGAAGGGAAGAGGCCTCCAAGGAAGGCACCCCTGCATCAGGAATTGGGAAGTTTCATACTTTTTTTTTTTTTTTTCAGAGACAGAGAGTCAGAGGGATAGACAGGGATAGACAGACAGGAACGAAGAGATGAGAAGCATCAATCATTAGTTTTTTGTTGCACATTGCGACACCTTAGTTGTTCATTGATTGCTTTCTCATATGTGCCTTGACCACGGGCCTTCAGCAGACTGAGTAGGAAGTTTCATACTTTAGATGAAACCCCAGCAGGTGAGCATCATTGCCGAGCACTGCATACCCTGCCATTGCGGCTTATTGCTGTTTCTCCTTCTAAGCTCGAGCCTCCATTGTTACATTCCTTAACAACGCGAACGGTTAACACTGGATTTCGTCACTGTTCAGATTATGAGAACTCGGCTGATACATATTTGAACATGCAGTCTAGTCTTAAAAGTCAGTCATTAATTGTCAAGTCCTTTACCGCTTAGGAGGCTTACTGCATGGGTTGAATTGTGTCTTTTCCTTGCAGTGGGCTTTTTCTGTTGTTGGACAAGGTGGGATCAGAGGGTATGGGACCGGAAGCATTTTACTATTGACTACATTTATCTTTTTTTTTTTTTTTTTTTTTGTATTTTTCTGAAGTTGGAAACGGGGGGGGGGGGGGGGGGCAGACAGACTCCTGCATGCGCCCAAACGGGATCCACCAGGCATGCCCACCAGGGGGCGATGCTCTGCCCATCTGTGGCATTGCTCTGTTGCAACCAGAGCCATTCTAGCACCTGAGGCAGAGGTTATAGAACCATCCTTAGTGCTTGGGCCAACTTTGCTCCAGTGGAGCCTTGGCTGCGGGAGGGGAAGAGAGAGACAGAGAGGAAGGAGAAGGGGAGGGGTGGAGAAGCAGATGGGCACCTCTCCTGTGTGCCCTGACTGGGAATCGAACCCGGGACTCCTGCACACCAGGCCGACGCTCTACCACTGAGCCAACCGGCTAGGGCCTACATTTATCTTTTTATAAAGCACCTCCTAAATGTGATTAAAAGGCAAGCCAGCCTGTGTTTGAAGACTTAATTATGTATTTTATATACTGTATTCTGGTCTTTCTGTTTACTCCTGGAGGTAAAAGTGAAAGTGTCATTTCAAAATTTTGGGTAACATCAAGTCATTGTAATGTATTGCCTGTCATGATATGATCAGATGTCCGTTGCATGCAGCTGTTCTATTTCAGAGTAAAATACTGAGATTGTGATTCTCAGACTATTAATTTCTGAGGCAATTTAGATAGAAGTAAATGTATGAATGTTAACCCATGTATGTAAATTAGAAAAACTTTTTTTAGATTTGGTGGGCTTTTATTAAAAATAAAGAATTTTTAGGGATTTACTCAGGCTGTAGGATGGCCAAATAATAATGACAGTAATATTACTACTAATAATAGCTAACATTTATTGGGCACTTGCTGTGTGCCAGGCACTATTCTATTTTTTTAAGAATTTTTTATAGCTTTATTGAGATACCTTAACCATAAAATTCACCCTTTTGAAGTGATGTACAAATCAGTGATTTTTTTCAATATATTCACATAATTGTGCAGCTGTTGCCTCTATCTCATTCTAGAGCATTTTTGTCACTCTGCGAAGAAACCCTGTGTCCGTTACTGGTCACTCACTGTGTCCCTTCTCCCAGGCCCAGGGCATGCACCAGTCTGCTTTCTGTCTTTGCTGACTTGGCACTGTTCTTAAGTGACTCTCTTGCATCCCTAATGCTCAACATAAAACACTACAAATCTTACTTTACAGGTAGAAGATTGAGGCACAGAAAGTTTAGGTAAATTCCCCAAGGTTGCACAGTAAATTGATTTAAAATGGGAAAAACACGTTATATGTGAGTGCGTTGTAGGGCACAGTTTTGAATTGCATTGTTCTGTACATGAAATGAATACACTCCGTCTCCAGGATAAGTGCCCTGATATTAGTATTAGTCATTATACCCTACCACTGACTGAAGGTCGACAACTCTGGACCCTTTTTCCTGAATATAATAGAACACTATTAGAGGCCTGTGAGAAAAACATGAGCTTTGCTGCCCTCAGTCCCTCATTCTTCTTCATCCTTAATCCACTTCCACCACCACCACTGTACACACATACCCCTCCCCTTTTTCTTGTAAAATCTTATTCTGTAACAACTGCCTCTTTTTAGTTATCCCAGAGGGATGGTTAATGCATCAGAATTTAACTTGTCTGTTCAGGTGTTTATGGGCAAGGGATGCATCTGGTCGTGTCTAGTACCCGTTATATTCCTGAGACCTCGGAGAGCAGTAGTGTGGAATCGAATGCCTTTCTGTTTGTGTTAAACTAGGGGGTGGGGGGATAACAGTGAAGGCTTTGCTCACTCTGAACCTTGACTCCGCACCGTCCCTGCTGCTGATTTTTTTGAACCCTTCAGTGCTCCATTTTAGTCCTGAGTTTTCCTATAAATATTGAACCAATGAAAAGAATAAATCTGTCAAATTATTTGTGAATGTTAAATGTGCAAATAAAAAACTGGAAAAGGAGAATTTGTGTCTGCCTGTTCCTTGTGCTAAAAGGCACGAAGATACTCGCAGCGTATTGTTCTCAGACTTACCGTATTGTCAGACAACATCTACGGCTGTGTGGGAATGCACGGGCAGCAAATTAGAAAGGGATGTCATACTATGGCACAAATAACACATGGCAGGCACTACATTAGCTGCTTTATAAACAGCAGCCTTTTGAGGTTAGTGGTATTTTGAAGTTGAGGGACCTGGAAACTCAGGTTAAATGAATTGCCCAAAGTCACATATTGCATGGTGCACCAGGATTCATACTCAGGTTTTGTGACGCCATAATCTTTTTCCGCTATCAGTTCTTGACCAAACTAAAAGTGTACCTACCCACTTTAAGGGAAGTGAATCCAATGAGGCAGCTTAAGAGTGTGCTGAGAAACTGGGTTTCCAGCCTTCTGCAGGGTGTTGCCCGTGTTCCTGGTCTCAGTTTACAATCTATATACTTGGGGAAGGCAAATTCCCTACCCATGTATATACATAATAGTTGAAATATATCATGGTTCTTGTTTGTAGTACCACATAAGACATCAGAGGGATCAGAACAAGAGCATGTCTTTGGTATATTGGGAGATGGGTAGGCAAGAGAGGCGGAGGGGCATTCCAGGTGGCAGAGAAGGTTTATGAGCAAGTCTCAAAGCTGTCCATGTACATGTGTGAGAGTGTGGCACTGTCCTGTATATAATCACAATGGTTTGTGCTGTTTTTCTAGCTGCCTATTTGTATTTCACTCTGTGAGGTAGGTACAGCTCAGCTTATTTTATAGCTAAGAAAATAGGCTCAAAGTAGTGATTTGAATATGACTTGGGTTACAGTCGGTCTCAACAAAATTAGAAAGTAATGCTTTGTGTTGATTTGATTCTTTCCTAACAACTCATATTGATGTGAATTCAACTAAATTGGGAAAATAAAGTTGATTGATGAGACAAAATTATTGAGGGTAAGTATCGAAAAGGAGGAAATTGGTAGTTAGGTCTTCCCGTGGTAGGAAATAGGTTGTCTTCACCAGTTCTGGGGCAAGGGTATACCTTGAAAGTGACATCAAAGGAATAAATGAGAATGTGTTGAGAAATTGGGAGGAGAGTAGAGGGAAGAGAGGAGTGGCAATGTATTCCTACCCTGTAGGCCTGGAAGAACAGTGCTTCTTGGAACAGTTGTGGAGGAGCTGAATTTGGCCATAAAAGTGGTCACATCCTACAGACAACTGGAAATATGAGCCAGAAAAGCAGTAGAGGTTGTTACAGCTAGAAATGTAAGTTTGAGCTTACAGATCTGATGATATTAAGAGAACATTGTCTCAGACAATCTTGATGAAAACCCTAGTTGCTATAGGGCAGTACTATAAAAAGGAACCAAAAAGATGAGGACAAGGATGGAAGGAAGCTAAAAGTTACATGCCATGGATTTCTGCCTGCTGCTTTTTATCTTACTCTAGTCTCTCCTTCACTTTCAGATTCAGTAGGTGGCCGAGCTGAAATGGAGCACAGCTATGTCTTCAATCCAAAGCCCATGCCCTTCCTGCTTGCTATGCTGTGCTACCCTTCCAGAAAGTTGTATCCTCTGAAAGCCTAGGGACAAGTGCCTTGTACAAAGCAGGTGTTCAGGAAATGTGTAGAATTAGTTCAAAGAAAAGTGGGTAATAAACAGGTATTACACACTGAGTGTGGGGGCGTGCTGAGAAATAAGAATTGAGAAAATGTATCTGGCTAGAAGGCCGTGGTAAATCAATTGCAATCAGGGGTCGTCAAACTTTTTATAAAAACCGACCACTTTTGCAGTGCTGGTCAACCTGGTCCCTATTGCCCACTAGTGGGCTTTCAGCTTTCATGGTGGGCAGTAGCAGAGCAACCAAACAGCACCATGATTGGCCCACCATGAAAGCTGGAACGCCCACTAGTGGGCGGTAGGGACCAGATTGACCAGCACTGCAAAAGTGGGTGGGTTTTATAAAAAGATTGACGACCCCTGGCAGTGGTCCGGGTATTTTACCATTCTCTGAACCCCTGCCCTCTGTCATGTGGCTTTGGATGTCCTCTCAGTAAAAGGCAGAACCTATTCCACCACTGCTTGTTTCTAGGTTGCCCTTCTCGCTTGCTTTGCTAAAAAAATGTGGCAAAGGTAATGTGCCAGTTCTAACCCTGAAACTTGAGGTGTTCTGTGTTTACTTTGTCTCTTGTTTCTCAGTCATTCTGCGAGAACAGCCTGAGTTAGCCTGCTGGACATGGACCAGAGCCAGTCAACCCTGCCACAGCCATCTTGGATTAGCCCACCGCTACCTGACTTCCAGACCCACGAGGGAGCCGTCTGAGACTGGAAGTGCTCCACTGTACCCAGCCTGTGTTACCAACCCACAGACTCAATAACTAAATAAATGTGTATTGTTTTAAGCTGCTGAATTTTCAATGGTTTTGTATGTGTCACATAGTGGCAGTAGCTAAGCAGATACAAAGGCCATTTTTAAAAAGAATTTTCTAATGGCATTTAATAGAAAGTAGAGGCACTGAGTATGGGGTTTTATTTGTAGAGTTGTATTAGGCATAGGACAGTCAAGATGATAAGAAGTGTCGAGACAATTGATTATTTGCTCATTTCACCAATGAAAGCCTGAGGCCTGGAGAGGGTAAATTACTTACCCAATGTTATTAGAAGGAACCAGCATAGAACTGAGTTTTCTTCATTTCTGGCTCACTGCTCTGTAACATGAGAGCACAGAGGGATATAGCATAATGCAAAAACCCACTTTGGCAGGGGAGTGGATATGTGTATATTTAACAGTAAAAAAGGAAGGAGCTCATGAGAAAGAATGATAGTTACCAAGGAAAAGAGTTCATTGAAGGAAGAGCTCTCCAAAGGAGGTGAAAAGGGCAGTGATTCCAAATATAGTTGGTAGATTTAGCTTTAGAGATTTAGCATATGTATACGTTTTTAAAATGTCTATGCATTACTTTAGTTCAATAAACAATGTCAAAAATGCATATGCTGAAATTTTTACCCTCAGTGTATGGTGTTCTGATGTGGGGTCTTTTGACAGTGAGTGAGTCAGGAGAGTGGAGTCTTCATAAATGGAATTAGTGTCCTTATAGGAATCCAGGGAGAATATTTTATAAGTTTTATGATTTTGTTTTCATCCACCTCATATTTTTTCTCTTATTTATTGGTGATTTAGAACTATAATTTGCACATATTAGTGAATTTCCCAAAGTCCCTTCTATTACTGATGACTGGTTTTATTCTATTATGGTTGTAGAAAATACTATTATGATTTCTATACTTTTAAATTTATTGGGACATTTTTATATCATAACATTATCGCCTATCCTGGTGAATGTTCCATGTGCACTTGAGATAAATATATATTCTGCTGTTGCTGTGTGGAGTGCTCTATAATCTGTGTGAGCTGGTATACAGTATCATTTGAGTCTTCTGTTTTCTTGTTCAACTTCTAGTTCTATATGTAATTGAAAATGGGGTATTGAAATCTCTTAACTAGTATTGTTGAATTGTCTGTCTTCAATACTGTCAGTTTTTGCTTCATATATTTTGGAGCGTCATTTTTAGGTGTAGCTATATTTCTAATGGTTATGTCTTCTTGATGGATTAACTCTTTTATTATTATAAAGTATCCTTCTTTATTTTTATTAACAATTTTTTTCTTATTTATTTTGTCTGATATTAATATAGCCACTCCGGCTTTGTTTTGATTACTGTTTACCTGGTGTATTTTTTTCATCATTTTACTTTCAACTTGTTTGTACTTTTAAATATAATAAACAGCACATTATAAACAACATGTAGTTGCATCATTTTTCTCTTTATCCATGCTGTAAATCACTGCCTTTGAAGTGTTTAAACCATTTGCATTCCATGTCAGTACTACTTAAGGTAGGATTTACATCTGCCATTTTGCTGTTTCTTTCATATGCATCTGATGTCTTTTTTGTTGTTGTTCAGCTAGTTCCCTTCTTTTTTTTTTTTTTTTTTCTTAAGCTGGAAACGGGGAGAGACAGTCAGACAGACTCCCGCATGCGCCCTACCGGGATCCACCCGGCACGCCCACCAGGGAGCGATGCTCTGTCCACCAGGGGGCAATGCTCTGCCCCTCCGGGGCATCGCTCTGCCGCGACCAGAGCCACTCTAGCGCTTGGGGCAGAGGCCAAGGAGCCATCCCCAGCGCCCGGGCCATCTTTTGCTCCAATGGAGCCTCGGCTGCGGGAGGGGAAGAGAGAGACAGAGAGGAAGGAGAGGGGGAGGGGTGGAGAAGCAGATGGGCGCCTCTCCTGTGTGCCCCGGCCGGGAATCGAACCTGGGACTCCTGCACGCCAGGCCGACGCTCCACCACTGAGCCAACCGGCCAGGGCCAGTTCCCTTCTTTAATACTAAATAGATCATTTCAGTATATGATTTTTAATTCCCCTGTCATCTCTTTCACTAGGTCGGGGTTATTTTCTTACTTTCTGCAATGAGGATTACAATTCACACCTTAATTTGAAACAATATGCTTCAGATTAATGTGTAATTAATTTCAATAGTCTACATACATAAATGTTGCTCCTGCATTCCAACTCGTTTCTGACCCTTCTGTTGTCTGCCAGGCTTCCACTTCCACTGAGATGGTTTTCAAGGCTACTGAGGAGCTTGAAATGGGGGATGGAAACAGGGAAGTTCAGTATCCTGGAGTATGGTATTGTTCTTGAGATTTAGCCTTTTCATTGAATAACCACTCCTCTAATTGTTGAAAACTTTCAGTTAATTTCTGAAGTTTTTTATTTAATCCATTCTAATTATTTCTAATACTATTCTTGTTAATTTTATGGAGGAAAACATTTCTGATGTTTCTTACTCTGCCATTATCAGTGACCTTAAGCCCTTGCCCTTAGTAGCACTTCTTTTTTTTTTTTTCTTATAGATAAGTAACTTTATTTTTTAGAATAGATATCGCTGGACTGGACTAATTTACAGAGGGGAAACCCTCTATTTCTAAAAGAAATAATGTTCTCTTTAAGGTAAAATTAATTTAATAATAATTTGGTACCTACTATGTGCCTGTCACTGGGTTCAGTGTTATGGTTATGAAAATTAAGAGCACTGACCTGTGGTGGCGCAGTGGATAAAGCATCGACCTGGAAATGCTGAGGTCGCCGGTTTGAAACCCTGGGCTTGCCTGGTCAAGGCACATATGGGAGTTGATGCTTCCAGCTCCTCCCCCCCTTCTCTCTCTCTGTCTCTCCTCTCTCTCTCTGTCTCTCCCTCTCCTCTCTAAAAATGAATAAATAAATAAATAAAAAGAAAATTAAGAGCACATGGTTTCTGTCTTTGAGTGTTTTGCATTCTTTTTTTTATCATTGCCATTTTTTAAATTTATTTTTTATTTTTTTATTAATTTTAGTGGGGTGACATTGATAAATCAGGGTACATGTGTTCAGAGAAAACATCTCCAGGTTATTTTGACATTTGATTATGTTGCATACCCCTCACCCAAAGTCAAATTGTCTTCCGTCACCTTCTATCTGTTTTTTTTGTGACCCTCCCTTTCCCCACCCTCTCCCCCCCTCCCAGTTACCATCATATTCTTGTCCATGTCCCTGAGTCTCATTTTTGTGTCCTACCTATGTATAGAATCATATAGTTCTTAGTTTTTTCTGATTTACTTATTTCACTCAGTATAATGTTATCAAGGTCCATCATGTTGATGTAAATGATCCGATGTCATCATTTCTTATGGCTGAGTAGTATTCCATAGTATATATGTACCACATCTTCTTTATCCAATCATCTATTGAAGGGCTTTTTGGTTGTTTCCATGTCTTGGCCACTGTGAACAATGCTGCAATGAACATGGGGCTGCATCTGTCTTTATGTACCAATGATTTTGAGTTATGGGGGTATATACCCAGTAGAGGGACTGCTGGATCATATGGTAGCTCTATTTTTAATTTTTTGAGGAACCACCATACTTTCTTCCATAATGGTTGTACTACTTTACATTCCCACCGGCAGTGGATGAGGGTTCCTTTTTCTTCACAGCCTCTCCAACGCTTGTTATTACCTGTCTTGTTGATAATAGCTAATCTAACAGGTGTGAGATGGTATCTCATTGTAGTTTTGATTTGCATTTCTCAAATAGCTAATGAAGATGAGCATCTTTCCATATATCTGTTGGCCATTTGTATTTCTTCCTGAGAGAAGTGTCTGTTCATGTCCTCTTCCCATTTTTTTATTGGATTGTTTGTTTGTTGTTGAGTTTTATGAGTTCTTTGTATATTTTGGATATTAGGCCCTTATCTGAGCTGTTGTTTGAAAACATCTCTCATTTAGTTGGCTGTCTGTTTGTTTTGTTGTCAGTTTCTCTTGCTGTGCAAAAGCTTCTTAGTCTGATGTGGTCCCATTTATTTATCTTTGCCTTCACTTTCCTTGCCTTTGGAGTCAAATTCATAAAGTGCTCTTTATAACCAAGGTCCATGAGTTTAGTACCTATGTTTTCTTCTATGTACTTTATTGTTTCGGGTCTTTGATCCATTTTGAATTAATTTTAGTACAAGGGGACAAACTGTAGTTGAGTTTCATTCTTTTGCATGTGACTTTCCAGTTTTCCCAGCACCATTTGTTGAAGAGGCTTTCTTTTCTCCATTGTGTGTTGTTGGTCACTTTATCAAAAATAATTTGACCATATATATGTGGTTTTATTTCTGGGCTTTCTATTCTGTTTCATTGGTCTGAGTGTCTATTTTTCTGCCAATACCATGCTGTTTTGATTGTCGTGGCTCTATAATATAATTTGAAGTCAGGTGTTGTAATGCCCCCAGCTTCGTTCTTTTTCCTTAGGATTGCTTTGGCTATTCGGAGTTTTTTATAGATCCATATAAATCTGATGATTTTTTTGTTCCATTTCTTTGAAAAATGACATTGGAATTCTGATGGGAATTGCATTAAATTTGTATATCGCTTTGGGTAATATAGTCATTTTGACTGTATTTATTTTTCCTATCCAGGAACAAGGAATATTTTTCCATTTCATTGTATCTTTCTTGATTTCCCTTAACAATGCTTTGTAGTTTTCATTATATAGGTTCTGTACATTCTTTGTTATGTTTATTCCTAGGTATTTATTTTTTTTGTTGCAACCATGAAGGGGGTTATTTTTTTTAGTTCGTTTTCTGATGTTTCATTCTTGGAATATAGGAAGGCAATGGACTTTTGTATATTAATTTTGTATCCTGCGATCTTACTGTATTGGTTTATTGTTTCTACTAGTCTTTTTGTGGAGTCTTTGGGGTTTTCGATGTATAGGATCATATCATCTGCAAAAAGTGAAACCTTTACTTCTTCTTTTCCAATATGAATGCCTTTTATTTCTTTTCCTTATCTTACTGCTCTGGCTAGAACTTCCAGCACTACGTTAAATAAGAGTGAGGAAAGTGGACAACCTTGTCTTGTTCCTGATTTTAGGGGAAAAGTCCTCAGTTTTATGCCATTTAATATGATGTTAGCTAATGGTTTATCATAAATAGCCTTTATTATGTTGAGATATTTTCCTTCTATACCCATTTTGTTAAGTGTTTTAAACATAAAATTGTGTTGTATTTTATCGAATGCCTTTTCTGCATCTATTGATAGGATCATATGGTTTTTGTCCTTTGTTTTGTTGATATGGTGTATTATGTTAATCGTTTTATGTATGTTGAACATCCTTGAGATTCTGGGATGAATCCCACTTGATTATGATGTATTATTTTTTAATGTGTTGTTGTATTCGATTTGCTAGTATTTTGTTTAATATTTTAGCATCTGTATTCATTAGAGATATTGGTCTGTAGTTTTCTTTTTTTGTGTTGTCCTTGCCAGGTTTTGGTATGAGGGCTATGTTGGCCTCAAAAAATGTGTTTGGAAGTACTGCTTCTTCTTCAATTTTTTGGAAGATTTTGAGTAGAATAGGAACCAAGTTATCTTTGAATGCTTGATAGAATTCACTAGTATAGCCGTCTGGGCCTGGACTTTTATTTTGGGGGAGGTTTTTGATAGTTGTTTCTATTTCCTCCTTGCTTATGGGTCTGTTTAGGCTTTCTAATTCTTCATGACTCAGTCTAAGGAGATTGTATTGTTCTAGGAATTTATCCATTTCTTCTAGATTGTTAAATTTGGTGGCATATAGTTTTTCATAGTATTCTACAATAATTCTTTGTATATCTATGATATCTGTGGTGATTTCTCCTCTTTCATTTTGGATTTTGTTTATTTGAGTCTTTTCTCTTTTTCCCTTACAGTCTTGCCAAGGGTTTGTCAATTTTGTTGATCTTTTCAAAAAGCCAGCTCCTTGCTTTATTAATTTTTTCTATAGCTTTTCTGTTCTCTATTTCATTTCTGCTCTTTTTTTTTTTTTTTTTTACAGAGACAGAGAGTCAAATAGAGGGATAGACAGGGACAGACTGACAGGAACAGAGAGATGAGAAGCATCAATCATTAGTTTTTCATTGTACGTTGCAACACCTTAGTTGTTCATTGATTGCTTTCTCATATGTGCCTTGACCATGGGACTTCAGCAGATAGAGTAACCCCTTGCTCGAGCCAGCGACCTTTGGTCCAAGCTGGTAAGCTTTTGCTCAAACCAGATGAGCCCACACTCAAGCTGGCAACATCAGGATTTCGAACCTGGGTCCTCAGCATCCCAGTCCGATGCTCTATCCACTGCACCACCACCTGGTCAGGCACTGCTCTGATTTTTATTATTTCCTTTCTTCTGCTGGTTTTGGGTTGCCTTTGTTCTTCTTTTTCTACTTCCTTAAGATGTGAAGTTAAGTGGTTTACTTGGGCTCTCTCTTGTTTGTTCATATAGGCCTGTAGTGATATGAACTTCCCTCTTATTACTGCTTTTACTGCATCCCAGAGATTTTGATATGTCGTATTGTTATTTTCATTTGTCTGTGTGTAACCTTTGATCTCTGCTTTTATTTCTTCTTTGACCCATTCATTTTTTTAAAAGTATGTTGTTTAGTTTACACATTTTTGTGGGTTTGTTTACCTCTTTTTTGCAGTAGAATTCTAGTTTCAGGGCTTTATGATCAGAGAATATGCTTGGTATAATATCAGTCTTTCTGAATTTGTTGATGTTATTTTTGTGGCCCAACTTATGGTCAGTTCTTGAGAATGTTCCATGAACACTAGAGAAAAATGTATACTCTGGCACTTTGGGATGAAATGTACTATAGATGTCTATCATATCCAATTATTCTAGAGTTTTGTTTAAGGTCAATATTTCTTTATTGATTTTCTGTTTGGATAAACGATCTAGAGCCATCAGCAGTGTATTGAGGTCTCTAAATATGACTGTATTTTTGTCGGTTTTTGTTTTTAGGTCAGTCAGTAGCTGTCTTATATATTTTGGTGCTCCTTGGTTTGGTGCATATATATTAAGAACTGTTATGTCTTCTTGATTCAATGTCCCCTTTATCATTATGAAATGACTGTTTTTGTCTCTGATTACCCTTGCTGTCTTGTAGTCAGCATTGTTAGATATGAGTATTGCTACACCTGCTTTTTTTTGGATGTTGTTTCCTTGGAGTATTGTTTTCCAGCCTCACTTTGAATTTGTTTTTATCCTTGTAGCTTAGATATATTTCTTGTAGGCAGCATACAGTTGGATTTTTTTTTAACCTATTCTGCTACTCTATGTCTTTTTATTGGTGAGTTCAATCCATTTACATTTAGTGTAATTATTGACACTTGAGTGTTTTCTATTACCATTTTTATATATTGCTTTCTGATAGTCTTGTATCTTGTTTGATTCTTCTCTTTTGTTTTTCTACCATTTGTTTTTGTTTGGTTGTAATCCGTACTTCTTTCCTCTGTTACTTCTTTTTTCAAGCCATGTGCTTCTGTGGTGCTTTTTTCAGGGGTGGTTACCATTAAGTAATGGAAAGGGTACCTATTATGCTCATTGTAGTACATTATCTCATGAGTGTTTCTGCACTCTATCCTCCTTTGCTACTGTTAATCTTTGTCCTCTCCCCTTTTTTGTTTTTGTTGTCACAGATTAAATTTGATTTTATTATGTTCTTAATGGAGCTTTTACTTGTGGTTTTGTTTTGTTTTGTTTTGTTTTGTTCTTTGTATCCGGTCAGAAAACTCCCTTTAGTATTTCCTGAAGTGGGGGTTTTCTGGTGATAAATTCCCTCATCTTTTCTGTATCTGTTTTTATTTCTCCTTCGTATTTGAAGGATAGCCTTGATGGGTATAGTATTCTTGGCTGGAAGTTCTTCTCTTTCAGAACTTTAAATATTGGGGTCCACTCTCTTCTAGCTTGTAGAGTTTCTGCTGAGAAATCTGATGATAATCTAATGGGCCTTCCTTTATATGTTGTATTATTCTTTTCCCTGGCTGCCTTGAGAATTTTTCTTTGTCATTGGTTTGTGCCAATTTCATTATGATGTGCCTTGGAGTAAGTTTGTTAGGGTTAAGAGAACTCGGTGTTCTGTTTGCTTCTTGAATTCAAGGCTTTAGTTATTTCCAGAGGCTTGGGAAGTTCTCGTATATTATTTGTTTGAATATGTTCTCCATTCCATTTTCTCTCTTTTCTCCTTCTGATATACCCATTATTCTTATGTTACTGTTTTTGATGGAGTCAGACAATTTCTGTAGGGCAGCGGTTCTCAACCTGTGGGTCGCGACCCCGGCGGGGTTCGAACGACCAAAACACAGGGGTCGCCTAAAGCCATCGGAAAATACATATTTATTATACAATACATTTTTAAATAAAATATGTATTTCTGATGGTTTTAGGCAACCCCTGTGTTTTGGTCATTCGACCCCCGCCGGGGTCACGACCCACAGGTTGAGAACCGCTGCTGTAGGGCTTTCTCATTTTTTTAAATTCGTGAGTCTCTCTCTCCTCTTCTCTCTGTAGTTCCTCTAGTTGCCTTTTATGTCACTAATTCTCTCCTCTATCTGGCCTGTTCTATTAGCTAAGCTTGTTACCTTGTTTTTCAGTTCATGAATTGAGTTTTTCATCTCTGTTTGATTCATCTTCATAGTTTCAATTTCCCTGGTGATGTATTCTTTCTGTTCATTGTATTGCTTTTTGAGCTCCCTAAATTGCCTTTCTGTGCTTTCTTGTATATCCCTGAGTATTTTTAGGATTTCAATTTTAAATTCTCTGTCATTTAATTCCAAGGTTTTCAAGCTAATGAAATTTTTTTCTATAGATTTTTCCTCATCTTTCTGAGCTACATCTCTGTCTTTTGTATTCATGATCTTTGATTTCTTTTTCCTTAATGGCATTTGAGAGTGGTATTGTCTACTAAGTCATAATACTACTAAGAGTTGATAAAGAATTAAAAATATATATAAAAAATTAAAAAACATTTTTGAGAAAATATAGTGAAAATTATATTGTGCTAAATGAAACAAAAACTACATAGAACAGAGGGCCTGAGTTGGGGACAAGTGACGAGAGGCAAAAAAAGAGATCAGAATCCACAAAATGCTACAAGGAAAAAATTTGGATCAAGAATAAAATAATTTGTTTGTAAATGATGGTCGAATGAGAAATACAGTGAAAGAGAAGAGAAGAAAAAAGGAAAAGAAAAAAATTACAGTGTAAAATGCAAATTCTATTGTATTAAGTGAAACAAAAACTACATAGAATGGAGAAACAGAGTTGAGGGGAATGCTAATGAGATAAAAAACGAAGTAAAAAGCACACAAAATGCCACAAAAATTTTTTGAATCAAAAATAAAATAATTTGTGAGTGAGGATCGAATGAGAATAAAAGTGAAAGAGAAAAGAAGAAACCAAGAAAGAGGGAGATAAAAAGGGAAAAGAAAAAAAAGAAAAAAAAGGAGAGAGTTAAAGTTTTTGGAATATAACCCTCATAGAAAAAAAAGAATGGAAAATGTACCACCTATGGATAATGAAGTTCAAAATGAAAAGAAAGAATAAAACAGAAAGAGGATAAAAGGACCAAGGTGAAAAAAAAAAGATACAAAAATGAAAGAGAAAAAAATATGGAAAAAGTTATAATAAAGACTGTGGATTTTTCCTGGTTTTGAGAGGTTATCTTCTTCCTTTTTCTTCTTTTTTTCTCTTTTTGGCCAGTGGCACTGTACCCCAGGTTCTGCCCCTGTGGCACTCTTAGACAGAGATTTGCAGTTGATGTGTTGCTATGGTGATGACATAAACTAGGCCTCAGTCCCATTGGTAGGGAGGGCTTGTTAGCATTTGCAGGCTTTGACAATGGGAGAGTCAGTTTTCCTGGAGCCTCTACCCCAGTCTCTTCTTCCTGAACCAGCAGCCTGAGGACCCAGCTGTGAAGTTGCTGCTGTCACTGCCTGGAGAGCAAGAGGGTTTAAGATCTGCCAAATCCCTCCTCTATCCCCACTCAGTGCAAGGTTCTGGGTAAGGCTTTGTCAGCCAGAGCCACCAGCGTATCAGGCAGGGCTGGGAGCCGATTGCTCCTCAGGTGTCTTTCTATGAGCATCCAGGTATGTCTAGTATGCCTCAGCCCTCCATGATTACTCTCCCCAGGCTTTTTGCACTTTTGTAACCTGTATCAGCTGGCAGGAAGATGCCCCAGTCACTGCCTGCAGAGCAAGAGGTCTTAAAAGATGCTAAGTCCCTCTTCCAGGTCTTTTTAAAGCACAGACCTGAGTATGAAAGCTCTGCTGACCAAAGCCACCAGCTAAAGCAGGCAGGAGGGCAAGCTGACTTCTGGTCAGACTTCTTTCTAAGGTTCCCTGGGTATATCTAGTTAAATTTGCCTTAGCGCTCCATGGGTCTGCTCTTCATAGGCTTCTCCCTTATTGGGAAGCCTACAGCCCAGCCCGCCCAACTTCTGCAGTGTTCTCTGAGGTCTGCTCCGTAGGAATGTGTTTTTTAACCTGTATTGGCTGGCAGGAAGTTGCCCCAGCCCCTATCTGCAGAAAAAGATGCCCTAAGAACTATCAAGTCCCTTCTCCGGGTTCTCTTAAATCGCTGACCTGGGAAAGAATTCCTTGTTAGCCAGAGCCGCTGCCAGTGTAAGCCAGCCGGGTGGGCAGTGAGCAGACTGCAGGTCAGGCTCCTTTCAGCGATTCGTGGATCTGCTCTCCAGAGGCTGTCTGCAAGCTGCCTGTTCGCCCTTCCCCCCAGCACTTCTGTAGTTATCTTCCCCAGGAATGTGCTTTGTTAACCTGTATGGTTGGCGGAGGTGCCACGCCTGGAGAGGTTTGGGCGTAGGGAAGCCAGCTTTTGTGCACTCCCCACGCTGTTGTTCGGGAAGCAGGGCTTATACAGAGGCTTTGGCTGCAGCCCACACAGATGGCCACTGCTGACAGTCTCTGACCCAGCCCCTCCATCCGGGAACGCCGGCGCCCATGCCTGAGGTGCTAGGAGGAACCACTTGTACTCTGCCCGCACTCGTGGATCTGGAGACTGGGAGTAAACAAAGCCCACTCCGCAGGCAAACCACTCGCCCACCTCTGCTGGGGTTTGCCACAGGTGTTAGCTCCACATGGGTGAGCTGCGGGCACACTCTCTCCTCAGCTCAAATCTCTCCACCCTAGCCCTCCCTTCCTCTCAGTTCCAAGTGAAAAAATTTTTCTCGAGTCAGTGAAGGAAGTGGAATACTCCATTCTCTGTCCTATTTCCTTCAGAGTGGTTTATACATTCAGCCACCTTTTTGCCCAATTGTACCTTTGTTTGGTATATGTGTATTTCAGATGCTCCTGGGATTATTTTTCTGTCTCTAGTTGTTGAATTTGTTAAAGTTTCAGGGAGAGGTATTGGGAGACCCCTCACAGCACCATTTCTCTGACGCTGAAGTCCCAGTAGCACTTCTTTTTTTTTTTTTTTTTTTTTTTGCATTTTTCTGAAGCTGGAAACGGGGAGAGAAAGTCAGACAGACTCCCGCATGCGCCCGACCGGGATCCACCCGGCACGCCCACCAGGGGCGACCACTCTGCCCACCAGGGGGCGATGCTCTGCCCCTCTGGGGCGTCACTCTGCCACGACCAGAGCCACTCTAGCGCCTGGGGCAGAGGCCAAGGAGCCATCCCCAGCATCCAGGCCATCTTTGCTCCAATGGAGCCTTGGCTGCGGGAGGGGAAGAGAGAGACAGAGAGGAAGGAAGGGGTGGGGGTGGAGAAGCAAATGGGTGCTTCTCCTGTGTGCCCTGGCCGGGAATCGAACCCGGGTCCCCTGCACGCCAGGCCGACACTCTACCACTGAGCCAACCGGCCAGGGCCCAGTAGCACTTCTTAAAAAATGTTTACCTTGCTCTCTCCACTATACAAAGGATAAGGAGTCCATAATCAAACTTTGCCTTGAGACGCACTAAGATCTGTTCCCATCTTATCTTTCCAGCTTCATCTCTCTCCCCTTTGCACAGTCTCTTCTCAAATGATGGTGATTTTTTTCACTTTCTTCAGAACATAGTATTTCCTCTTATTTGTGAGTCTTTGTACACTAACTTCATAATTGGATGCTCTCCCTTTACCTCATTTTTTACCTGGTTAACTCCAGATATCCCACTAAGTTCATTCTCTTTATAAAAAGTTAAGTTCTCAGACTGTGCACTCCCTTAGCTTTTAACAATTGTCATTTTTTTTTTTTGGCAACGTGTGCTTATTAGAATGTAAGCTCAGGAAGGACATGCCTGTGTTGTTCACAGTTCTAGTCACTTAGCAGATCCTCAGTAAATATAATAAATGGGTGTCATTCCCACTGCATAGTTGAGGAAATTAAAGCTTAAAGAAGGTAAGGAACTTTGCGGAGTGCCATTCATGTGGTGAGTAGCAGAGCTGTATTGTGAACTTATATCTGATTTCAGAGTCAATGCTCTTTCCTTTCTGCCTCCTTGCTTCTATATGACTTCTATCAAATGGGTGGCCTGCAGGTCCCTCTGAACTGAAACTCGACTCTCTGGGGCCAGGGTGATCCCCACCCTGGCCTGGGTAAAACAGTTCTTATTTTTTCTCAACAACCAGGATTGGGAAGGTTCTGCCTGGGCACAGCTGGTATGTGAATAGCCAGCCTCTTACCACATCCTTCCTCTGTGTTATCACACTTCTGAACAGAGCCAGAGCTAGAAATGGGAGGAAAACTAAATAGTGTGTGGTGGCTAGGATAAGAATGCCTGTACTTTTGGTGGGGAAAGGCAGGACACATGTGGGATGCTTTTAAGAGTAAAGGATGAAGACATAGGTAATAAAGGAGCAGGGAATGAGAACCATACAGATTAACTAAGTCAAACAAAGTGAAGGCAGGCCCTGCTACGTGCTGCCTGACAGGGAACTCGGCTGACCCAAGATGCAAGCAGACCACAGGGAGCCTCCAGAACAAAGAAAATTCCTGCAAAGGTTGGTTAATATCTACTCCCCTGTACCTTCTTGTTTACCCAGGCCATAAAGGGAAAACAGAGCACA
The DNA here is from genome assembly GCF_036850995.1 of Saccopteryx leptura. Lineage (NCBI taxonomy): Eukaryota > Metazoa > Chordata > Mammalia > Chiroptera > Emballonuridae > Saccopteryx > Saccopteryx leptura. Next base: position 68,183,933 of record NC_089516.1, on the reverse strand, counting down.
AAATATACCATGTAAAGGTTAAAGTTAATTCCAATGTTTTTCCCACCCTCTATTTCCCCATACCAGTAATTGTCCATAGAAACTACAAACAGATCTAAGCTCAGCCTCTAGAGACAGTTGGGGTCTCCCTTGTCCCATGTAAAAGGGAATGCTGTGCTCTGTTGCAGAGTAGCCCACTCTCTGTCTCACAGCTTCACAATAAACTGTATTTCACTTTAACCTCTTGTCTGGCACATGACCTGAATTTTTTCCTGGGAGAAGACAAGAACCCTCTTGGTTCTGGGTCTGAGTGCCCCCTAGGAACTCGCCCCTCCAGCATCACAGGGTAGGAAATGTTTGATTCTTTTTGACCCCTTGCAATGGGGCTTCTGCCTTCCTCTGTCCCCACATATATCACTGGGACCCTAGTTTAGAGTCACAATCCAAAGTGTTCATCTTGCTGCAGCCTCTCACTGATATAATGTTGTCGACAGCCTCTTCTTTCTTGGCACTTTCTGTTTCTGTGTGTTGCATGGCACGGTTTCCTGTTAATGAGCCTTCCTCCCGTTTCTCTGCCTGTGCAATTTCTGTGCTTGGTGGCATCTTCTCTTGCTGTCCCTCAATGGAGGTGTTAGAAATGCCAGTTTTGAAAACGAGGCTGAAGATGGGGGTATTGGAAACCGGTATACAGCAAGCCTAACCCTTCTCCATTCCTAGTTTCCAGGAGAAGGAATATCCTAACTACTGTCCTCTTCCCACAACTCTAATTGTTGAGTTTGGAAGTAGACACCAGGAAGGCAAATCTAGCCCGGTTCATACCACCCCTTCTTGGGCAGATCCTGCCCACAGAGAATGCTCCTCTCAGTGGATCTTCACCAAGCAGCCACCTTAGCAGAATAAGCTTTACTCCCACGGGAGGCCTGGGACATCCCACACTGTGGACAGGCGGACAATCCTCTCTAGATCTGAGCTTCAGCACCAGGAAACTAAGGTGGCCTCAAATGCATACCATGTTGTAATTTCAGCTTTATGAGTATAGAGGTGGTATTTTATTGTCTGTATGTCTTTCTCCTTCGTGTTATTTCTCAGTTGGTTTAAAACTTAGGCAGAGAAGACAGGCACTAATTTTGAACTCTGTCACCTCCAACAAGTTTTCCACTCTCAGTCTCAGTAGTCAGATGTCTATCTTTTGACAAAAAAATAATGATAATAATAAAAGGAAGGACTTTTTCTCCAAAGAAATTGATAAACGTCAGAGAAAATACCTTCATATTCTGACATTTTGGGGTTTCTTACTATATTGTCTAGATGACCATCCAATCATCCTAAAATGGAGTCTACCATTCAACAACTACTCCCAAACAGGTTTTTGAATGTTCATTCTTAAATTATTTCAGATTTACAGAAAAGTAGCAAAAATGCTATAAGAATTCCTATATAACCTTCACCCACATTCCCTGAAGTGTTAACATTTTACCATATTTGCTCAGCCTTATCCTATCTACCTAAATGCATTTGCCATCTGTCTACATCACTACGTGTGTATAATTACAGTCCCAACACTCCTTTATTCTTAAATACTTTAGTTTTTTTTTTTTTTTTTTTTTTCCATTTTTTTCTGAAGCTGAAACAGGGAGAGACAGTCAGACAGACTCCCGCATGAGCCCGACCGGGATCCACCCGGCACGCCCACCAGGGGGCGACGCTCTGCCCACCAGGGGGTGATGCTCTGCCTATCCTGGCGTTGCCATGTTGCGACCAGAGCCACTCTAGTGCCTGAGGCAGAGGCCACGGAGCCATCCCCAGTGCCCGGGCCATCTTTACTCCAATGGAGCCTTGGCTGCGGGAGGGGAAGAGAGAGACAGAGAGGAAAGCGCGGCGGAGGGGTGGAGAAGCAAATGGGCGCTTCTCCTGTGTGCCCTGGCCGGGAATCGAACCCGGGTCCTCTGCACGCTAAGCCGACGCTCTACCGCTGAGCCAATCGGCCAGGGCCTGTCTCCTTTCATCTAGGTTGTTCCCTCATCTTTCTTTATCTTTCTTGACACGATTTTGACATATTTGGAGAGTACCAGTCATCTATTTTGTAGAATGAATGTTGCTCACTTTGAGTTTGTGTGATATTTCCTCAGGATTATATTTGGGTTTTGCATTTTGGTCAAGATGTTATATACTTCTCAGTGCATCGTATCATTCAATGAGGATGTCTATTTGTCCCATTGCTGGTAATGTTCACTTTAATCGCCTGATCAAGGTAGTGTTCGCCATTTTTCTTTGTGATTAATACCTAGCTTATGGGGAGATACTTTGAGACTATATATAACTATCCTGTTCCTCATCGAACTTTAACCCCACAGTTCCAGTGTCCATTGATGATTCTTGCCTGAAACCATCATTACTGTGGTGGTTGCCAAATGAAGATTTTCTAATCCCAGCATTGTTTACCCATTTATCAGTGGCGTTCTACTATGAAGAAGAGCTTTTCTGTCTCCATTTATGCATTTATTCATTTACTTATGTCAGCATGGACTCATGGACTCTTATTTATTTTATGGGTTTTATTCTGTTACTTTCATTATTTATTTTGATGTTCAAATTGTCCCACTTTTTTTTTTCAGAGACAGAGAGAGAGTCAGAGAGAGGGATAGACAGGGACAGACTGACAGGAACGGAGAGATGAGAAGCATCAATCATTAGTTTTTTGCTGCGCATTGCAACACCTTAGTTGTTCATTGATTGCTTTCTCATATGTGCCTTGACCATGGGCCTTCAGCAGACTGAATAACCCCTTGCTCGACCCAGTGACCTTGGGTCCAAGCTGGTGAGCTTTGCTCAAACCAGATAAGCCTGCGCTCAAGTTGGTGACCTCGGGGTCTCGAACCTGGGTCCTCAGCATCCCAGTCCGACGCTCTATCCACTGCGCCACCACCTGGTCAGGCTTGTCCCACTTTTGACCAGTAGAAATCCCTTTGAAGTAGCTCCTGTGTCCTTTTGATGTGTCCCCAACATTCTTTGAACATGTCCTTACTTTGTGGCACACCAAGATGTTCCAGGCTCATTTGTTTTTTGTTTTGTTTTGTTTTTGTCTTTTTTTGTTTTTTTGCTCCGGCCCTGAAACTCACTGTTTTAATAGACAATGGTATGAAAGCAAGGCAGATGAAGTTCAGAGGATGGAGCAAGAATAAATGCAGATATAGACATACATTAAAAACTCTGCTGATACCTCCCATTCCAATCCAATACCACATGTTTTATTCTAACCATCTTCCTTTCCCTATTTGTAATTCCCTTCTCTAACAGTGAATATCATGCTTCCCATTTCCCACAGTTTATTTACTATGTGCTCAATCTTAGAACACACATAAAGTGGATCTGGAAATAATAACTCAGATCACTGTAAAAAACAAACCAATGAACTCAAGTTTGATATTTTCTTAGATTTCTTTTTTCTTTTTTGTCTTTAGCCTGAGAATATACAGTCAAAATTCTAAGCCTAAAAGTTACTTGGATTAGTTCTTTATTCCCCTGTTCAGTAAGGTTATGTTATTCATTTGAAATACAGTTAGGTTTATTCTGTTTCTGTTTTCATTTCATTTTTATCTTTCCTTCACTCTTGTTGATTTTTATTTCTAACCAGATATTTAATGCATTATAAATACACTATGAGTGGAAAAATCAAGAATGTCTAGGCATATGATGAATGTTTCCAAAACTATAGAGAACAGACAAACAGGTAAAGGAACATGAGAGAATTGGTCCCAGCAAAACCTTGAGGTTCCTGCCTGACCTGTGGTGGCGCAGTGGAATAAAGTGTCGACCTGGAACACTGAGTTTGCCGGTTCGAAACCTTGGGCTTGCCTGGTCAAGGCACATATGGGAGTTGATGCTTCCTGCTCCTCCTCCTTCTCTCTCTCTCTCCTCTCTCTAAAAATCAATAAATAAAATATTTTAAAAAATGGGTGCTGGATTAAAAAAACAAAACAAAAAAAACAACAAAAAACCTTGAGGTTCCAAGATGATGAAAATGGCATCTGCCCTACTGACCAACTGATTCAGACGGAAGTAGGAGGATAGCTGCTGATTCTTGGGTGGAAGGGTGGTAAATGAGACCTCTAGATAAATAAACTGGCTAGAATACCTAATATGCTAGGAAGTTTGAAGGAAATTATTGGGAATGTGATGAAAGTAACTTTTAAAAATGAGCAGAAGACAAAAGCAAATACAAACAAAAAGTTACACAAGAGCCTGACCAGGAGGATAGACAGTGGATAGAGTGTCGGCCTGGGATGCAGAGGACCCAGGTTCATAACCCCAAGGTCACTGACTTCAGTTCAGGCTCACCAGTTTGAGCATAGGGTCACTGTCATGAGCATGGTACCATAGACATGACACCATGGTCTCTGGCTTGAAGCCCAAAGGTTGCTGGCTTGAAGCCCAAGGTCGCTGGCTTGAGCAAGGGGTCACTGGCTTGACTGCAGCACCCCAGTCAAGGCACATATGAGAAAGCAATCAATGAACAACTAAGATGCCACAATGAAGAATTGATGTTTCTCATCTCTCTCCCTTCTTGTCTGTTCTTTTCACATAAGCTATTGACATGTCTCAACATGGCAACAACATGTATATTTTTGTTTTTATTTTACACGCGAGGAAACTGAAGTTCAGAGAGGCGAATGGGAGTGGCAGAACACTGGAATATTACTTCCAAGCCCGCATGAACTTGATTCCAGACTCCAGAGCCAGAGGCAGATTCACACCCTGCAGTTTTCTAATGTTGCCTGTGAGCCCTTGCCACTCCCACCATGTGAGAGTTCTTCTGCTGTGGTGTAGATCGGGGCTTGGGGCTGTGCTGATGGCTCCAGACTGGGGCTGTGGATCTCTGCATCGCTCCCTCTTTCCTCTGTTTCCCCTTGGTCAGCTCGGGGTTCGATTCTTACAGTTTGAGGATGAAAGCAGGATAGAAAAGGTGGAATGGGAAAGAAATCATGGGAGAAATCTGCAAGCTGTCCAAAATCCAGCATTCTTCTACGGGTAAGCAAAATGGAATGGTCTGATTGTTACACAAGGTGACATTAAATGTCAAATTGACTGCAATGTGAAATGCCCTTTTGAAAAATTCCAGATGCGGAATAAAAATGAGACAGGCTTGAATGCATTCAAAATTCCAAAAGGTTAGGTAGTGAGAGGCTCTGTGAAGTGCATTTCTATTTCTTTTTCTCCTCCTATGAAGAACTTTCCAACAATCTCCCCTTCCACTTAATGCTGAGCAAGGAGAAAATACTTTTAAAGGTGCTTCTTATAGTATAAATGCAGTCACCTGTTTTGTTACATGAAAGGAATGTCTAAGAGACCAAATGGGATTACAGAATGAGCCGTGTCTTGAATCCATGAGGAGACCTGGATTTGAGCCCCAGCTCTGCCATTAATCCTCTTTGTCATTCAGGACAGTTCGCTCTGGCCCATTGTTTTCTTATTTATTAAATGGACAAAACGCGGGAGTGACGGGGAAGATGTTAAATTAAATTATTCTTAAAGTCCTTTCCGGTCCTGTAGACCATGCCCAGCTCATCTTTCTCCTCTTAGTAGTATAGTCTCCTTGTTATAGAATGGGAACCTTTAGCTATATTATCTTGAAAGTCACTTCCAGTTCTTCCATTTAGCACCCAAGAGGAGACACTCCTGGCCCACTGTTCCTTTCTCCATATGTCCACATTGGGCACCACAGCGGATACCTTGTCCCTGAAGCTGAAGGAGCACTCAGAATAGTGGGGTGCCCGTGTCTGGGTAAGGAAGAGGGAGGTATTATGGCATGGTGGGCGACATGCAGAATTGAAGCACAGACAGATGGATTTAAATCCCAGCTTCATCATTTCCTGGGTGATTTAGAGCAAGTTACAGAACCTTTCTGAGCCTTCCTTATTAGGAAAACATGGATACCTTCTACCACATGGGATGTTGTAAAGATCAACTAAAGAAAATGTGTGGAAGATCTCAGGGCAGTGTTCATGACTCTACAATGGTCACTGATGGTCCAGTGCGATAAGAGCGGGTTCACACTGGTATGAGGGTTCAAAACCCCAAGGTTTAGGCATTCAAAGATGCCTTGGGCTTCGAACTTTTGGGCTTCAAGCCAGAGACCATGGTGTCATGTCTATGATACTACGCTCATGACTGTGACCCTGTGCTCAAACTGGTGAGCCTGAAGTCAGTGACCTTGGAATTTCGAACATGGGTCCTGATTGGTTGCAGCTTGTGCCACAGCAGTCATGAAATATTTTGAGTATCATTTCCTGCTGGTTATTATTATCATTACCCAGGGTTTCTAGAAGGCCAGCACTTTCAGGGAAAAAAAAAAAGGAAGGCTCTCCTTCCCAAACCTCATCAGTACTTGTTTCTTTCCAAGGCACCTTGTTCAGATACAGGTAAAGGGCAACTGCTGGGCGTGTGTGCTCCTTTGGGCTCTGCCTCTGTTAGGGGCTTCCTGACAGAACTGGGTCAGAGCACGGCAACCTGCAGCCATAGGTGAGCTGTGAAGAGCACCTTGAACAGACAAGTTAAAAAGACATCTAAGGTTGCTGAAGACAAGTTATGGAATGGTTTTACATAGAGGTCTTGGTGAATAGAAGTCCCACTTGCCTGTACTTGAGCAAATGCCATGTTTTCCATGGAGAGGTAGACCATCTGACTTGTTCCTTCTGTGTGCATAGGGATCACCTGGGGAGCTTGTTAAAAAGTCAGACCAGTCATGATAATAATTCCCATGGCCAATTACAAACTGTGTTATAATTTTGTTAGTGAGAAGAAGCATTTTGGAACCACTTTTAATTTGCAACAAATAACTCCCTTGCCATTAGTATGAACCAACGGGGGGAAATTGACAAACCAAGAGAGAGCAGCAGGTGGGACTAATGGAACATGGAGGTTGGATATTAGGATGACAGAGAGAGTAAAAGCCTGGAGGACTCCCAGTTTTCTGGCTTAGTTTACTGTGTGTGGCAGGGGCAGTGCTAGTCATTAAGGTGAGAAATACAGGAAAAAGAAAACTAATGAGCTCAATGTTGGATGTGCTGCCCTTGAGGTGTCTGCATCACATTCAGGCAGAGGTGCTGAATGGGTACCCGGATGCCTGGGTCTGAAACTTGCGGGAGGTCAGGCATGAAGACAAAGGCTGGGTGTCATCAGCACATAAATGGGGACTGAATCCTTGAAAATGAGTAATTTCATTTGGGGAGAGGAGAGTTTGCCTGGAATGGAACTCTAGAGAAAAGCAAGAGTGAGGGAATAGGCAGAGAAAGATGACTCTTGGTAGGAGATGGGGAAGGGGTAAACCAGAGGCAGAAGCGAAAAATAAGGAGAATGAGGAGTCTACAACGTGAGAGAGGTGTTTCAAGAATGAGAAAGTAATCAGTCATCAAATACATTGATGATGTCAAATAAGAAGATACCTAAAAGGTGAGTTGCCTTGGCTTCCTCGCCAAGGCCCTTTGACAATGCTAGCTATGATGCAAGGATGAAAAACCAAGGGTAAAAAATTTTCAGGACTCTTCTTTTTTTTCCTTTTGGTTAGAAATTGAGCCCTCTAAATCCAATTCAAGGAAAAATAGCTTGGGCAAAAAAGTGTAATGTAGGGTTGAACAACTAAACCTCAGGAAGGGAGGGACACAGCTGGACCTCAGGAACAACTGGAACCAAGGCCTTGAACCGTGTCGGGACGAGGGTCCAGTTGGAGTGCACTCATCAGCTGCTCTCTGTGCATCATCTTCAGCGCCTCCAACTGCAGCCTGGCCTCTTTCCCACAGAGTGTCATCCCTGCCTTGTGTAACCAGACAGCGACTGAATCCCTTTAGAAAAGTCAATTTGATAGTCCAAGCTTAGGTCAGCTAGCCATCCATATTCCCACCACTGGGTCCACAAGCTATGATCAGGAAGCATGTTTTGGGAAGCAGTGGTAGTATTGAATAAATCTAAGAAGTTGACAGATTTTGTTTATAAATGGAGGGTTGAGCATTTATCAGAAGGGACTAGAGTTGCTGAGCAGACAAAAGATTGAAATGAGAGATTAGTAAGCAGTCCCTGAAGTCCTTGAGCTACTGAGACTTCACATGTCTCCCCACTCTTCTCCCCATCTTTCCCTCAGTGGAGTTATGTCTGAGCACAGACATGGGCAAGGGAGGTCATGTGGTGACTCTAAGGTCTGCTGGTCCTCCCTACACCTCCCTACACCTGTCTTCTTTGATCTCTGTACTCCAAATGCCAAGGAGAGGGACTAAATGACTTACTTTCTTTAAGCTGCCAGACCAAGTCCCTCTCCTCTTGAGGACCTCTCTCTGAGGGGAAACTGGCAGCCCCCACCCCCTTAGAGCCCAAACTGCTGCAGCTTGGTCTCTTTCTCTGTGGACCTCAGCTGGGTCCAAGAGAACACATTTCGTCCCAACACTGTGACAAGCACCTACATTTCATGCTAAAATGACCTGACTTGCCAGACAGTTAGGATCTACTGAAGTTCCTAATTCCAAATTAGAGGATTCTTGAAGAAATGTGATGAAATCTACACTTGATAGTAAAAACATATTTCCATACTGTTTTTCAGTTACAAAGAACATTTTATATACATTAACTTGTTTAATCTCCACAATGAAGAACAGCTGAAGTCCAGTGAGAAAAGTATGGAATTGTATCCAATTGTTTGTGTAATTAAAAATCACTTGTGCCTGGCCTGTGGTGGCGCAGTGTGTAGATCGTTGACCTGAAATGCTGAATTCACTGGTTCAAAACCCTGGGCTTGCCTGGTCAAGGCACATATGGATAGCAATCAATGAACAACTAAAATGGAACAACCATGAGTTGAAACTTCTTGCTACCCACACCCTATAAAATCAATTAATAAAATCTTTAAAAATCACTTGTGAGTTTTGCATTGGATTTAAATGTTTACTTTAATAGAGGTTGATGTTAAAGCCAACCTGCTTTCATAAAGAATTCCATTTTTTATGAAAAAAAAAGTTTAAGTGAATTGAAAAGCACAACACTCTCCTCCTGTGAGTTGAGCTCCACCATGGCCAACCGAGCTGCTTGGACCTGGATAAACAGCCCTTTCCGTTTGTGTGGCACTTCACAGACCCCCAATGCTTTTACGTACATCCTATCATTTCATTTTAAGAGTAACCCTAGCAGGTGGGTGGGACGGAGCTTGTTACCTAGGTCTTTCAGAAGGGGACACTGCAGAGGTTTGCCCCAGATCACTCAGCTGTAAGGGACTGAGCTAGGATGACAAGGTGCACCTGCTGCCTCTCCACCTCTGGCTTCTTTCCTTCCAATCTGAATGTCTGCTCTGTTTCTGAGACGAGATTGCAAGCTCTCTGAGGGCAGGATTGTGTTTTATTCATCTTGGGTAAGCCTTCAGTGTTTGATGCTCCAAAAATTGCCAAGTGCCTGACTTTCTGAATGGGGCTCCGATTTACCCCCATTTGAAAACTGAAAGATTCAATGGTAGTGAGTTCTACGAATTTAGGAGAAACAGGCCTTTCCACCCATTGCTTGGCCTTGCCACCAGGGGTCAGCACTGGTGCTCAGGAGCCCAGAGCCCAGGGTGGTGGGAAGCTCGCGTGCCTTGAGAAAAAACAAAAGCAAACTTGAGCTTCTATTCTTAATGGCTAGTGAAGGAACTCCCATTGCTCATGAGAAGAGCCATCCTGCCATGTCCTGAGCCCCAGCCTTAGTAGGATGTGCCAGAACCCAGGGCTTGGTGAGATGTGGGCTGGAGGGTGAGTAGACCAAGTAGGAAGCCTGGGCCGGCACAGATAGACAGAGTCAGGCTCCTATTTCAGCCCTGCTGCTTTGTCCTGCTGTGTGACTTCAGGCAGACACTTTTTCTTCCCCTTAGTTTCCCTAGATGTTCCATAAGAGGTTAAGCCAGAGTGTTGGTTCATCAACAGGCCTGCTTATCAGCGTGGTCTGAGGAGCTGATTTCACAATGTGCACCAGCCATGAGACCACCAGTCTACGTGCACTGAAGTACTGGGATGGCATCTCTAGGAGGCAGCTATGCCACTGTGTCCGGGAAGAAGCCCCCCAGCTGATGCGCTGCATAGCCCTGGTAGGCCAGCTGCTGGTCTGGGCGATTGCTGAGTGCCCTGCCAGCAATGGAGGCCCTGCCTTTTCACATGCTGTCTCTGGTTAGGGAGCTCACAGGGCACATTCTGAGCCTACCTTCAAGCTCTTCTCCTACTCTACTCCCACGAGTCACACTGACTGTCCAGGGAGGATCCTTCTGCTGCTCTCCTCCCGGATCACACCCTGGTTCTGTGGCCTTGCTGGGTGGAAGCTGCTTCAGAGATGTCACTTTCTCTGTCCATGGACAGTACACCACAGGCCACCTGCTCTGCCTTCTTCTCAGGAAGTGTCTTTTGTATAAAGCAGAACTTCAGAGACATCTGGGAAAGAATAGTCACAGGACGGGCAGGAGGAAGGGAAACGTCTATGTGACAGAAGCTGGGAGAGCGGGGTCTGCAATGAGACAAGTAAGAGGCAAAGAGCAGACCCGCCTGGCACTAAGGATAAGTGTCTGAACCACTCCTCCCGCCTGGGTAGTTTTGCAGTTTCCAAAGCGCCTCCACAGTCATTAACCACTTTGTATTTTGAGCCTCAGCAGAAGCCCTGGGAGGTAGGGGCTGGTATTCCCAGGTCTCTGGGCCCCACCTTTCTGACCACCCTAGCGAAAACAGCTTGCCCCATACCCCATCAGTTTTCCTCTCCTTCCCCATCTTTTTATAGCCCTTATCACTGGCTTGACATGTCATTTTATTTCATTGCATATTGCCTTGAATAGTTGTTTATTTTTTTTTTTGTCTTCCCCACTAGAATGTAAGCTTCAGGAGGGCAGGTGCTGTGGTGGTCTCATTCACCATTGATGCCCCACTGGCGTATGATAAGAGCTCAGTAAATATTCATTTAATGAATAAATGAAATCCATAAATGGGGAAATGAAGACCCACAAAGAACAGCTTTGTCCCAAGTCACACAGCTAGTTGGTCATGCCATGTCCCTCTTTTTCCCGACGCCCAGGAATATGCTGTCTGTGCTTCCATAGAGTCAGAGTGGCAGCATGCAGCTTCGCCGAAAACCACTCTGTTGGATTTAGGGGCCAGGATACGAGAAGAAAGGCATTGGGCTTGGTGGTTAGGGTAGGTGGCAGGTACTGCAGTCTTGGGAAGGATCTATTTACCTTATACAGATGAGAGCTCTGGCTTTTGTCATAAGCTGAAATCCTGAACTTACATAATGCCTCCTCCTGCCCCAGTGGTCCAGGGGACTGGGTGAGAGAGTGGATGACCACCAACCCTTGCCTGCTGCCGGAGACACTCCTGCTAACTGCAGGTGGGCTTGTAGGAGTAGCTGGGGCTTGTTATTGATTAGTCTCCCCATGAACCTCCTTGAGGGAGCCCAATGAACATGAGTTACTTATTCAGGAGCCAGTCAGTGAGGATTAGAAAGCTGACTCCTCTACCACTTACCGACTGCATGACCTTTGGCAGATGGCTCTGTAGCACCTCCGTTTCCTCAGCTCTCCCTACCGCACAGGACTGCTGTGAGGGTTCACGAGTTGATCTGTGAAAAGTGCTTAGAGGGGTGCCTGTCCGGCACAAACTAAGTGTTCAGTGCACGTGAGCCATGCTTGTGGTTATTTTTGTTAGAATTCATTATTATACTTTCTTACTATTCTGCTATTATTATTTGTTTATTTTTATCATCTTCATCATTATTAGTATTACTCTTTATTTCTTCTTCTTCCATATACTCTATGCATTTTCCCCTCTTGCCCTAAGGATTGGTGGCAGATGGGGAAATGGAGGCACAGAAGCCCAGCAGTGGCTTGTTCTGGGTTTCCCAGTTCCCGAAGTCACCATGAAGGCCACAGCTTCCCAGCTCTGAGCATGCATGTGTTGAGCCTGGGTCCCTAGGGAAACCTTCCTGCTACCATGCAGGGCCCAAGTCATGCTGCACAAGCTGAGCTGGGTCAAGCACAGGGAAGCAGACTCTTTGGGGCTGGACTCAGCTCTATGAAGGTTCTATTATCCAAAGTTACCTGGGACCCAGCCCTGCTGGCCTCCTTTCCCCATAACTGAAACCTTCTGACCCTACCTACAGGCCCACCCCCAATGCCTGACACCCATCCAGACACTGGGAGGCCCCAGGCCCATCTGCTGGCCAGCATCGTACCCGAGCTATAGCCTGGCCCTGGCCCTGTTCCCTGATTCAAGTCATTGGGATTTTACTGATATAACAGTCACCAGATCTCAACTTCACCCACCCCAGCTCTGATCCCTGCTACCATCTGCAGTGACCTGAGTCCTGTTTGCCCTTATTGGTCCCCTCAAAGACTTCCCATTCTGGAACCCTGCTGCTGCAGGCACCACTTGTCTTCAAACTCTTTGTCAGTTGCCATACCTTGCCCCAAGATGTGTGTGCTCCCCTGGGTGTTGCCACTCTGCTTGTCACCTCAGCTCTCCAGAAAGCCTGTTCTGCCTGCCTCACTGCAGGTGTAGTACAGCCTATCCCCTAGTGCCTTTCTAGGTCCTGTCATCTCTCATTATGCCTACTGCTGGGCTTCTGTGCCTCCATTTCCCCATCTGCCACCAATCCTTAAGGCAAGAGGGGAAAATGCATAGAGTATATGGAAGAAGAAGAAATAAAGAGTAATACTAATAATGATGATGATAAAAATAAAACAAATAATAATAGCAGAATGGTAAGAAAGTATAATAATGAGATTATAATAAGGCATCCAGGTTTGCTTCAGCAAACTGTGGACATAATCCCCTGAAAAGGAACTTGACCTCACCACCAAGCCTGGTGAGGGAGTTCCCAAGCATCAGCTGCCACGAACCCAGGGTTACCCTGAGCTCCTCCCACAGGAGCTCCACAGGCTGTCCAGGAGCCCTAGGAGAAGGTTTCCACTGTGTCATTGGCGCAGACCTTGTTTTGAATCAGTTTGTTTCTTTCTTTTGCTATGTTTCTCAGTCTCCCTGTCCCATCTCTGACACATTCTCCCTTTCCCCCTCCTCCTTCGCTGGTCAGCGTTCCCACTGCACGTAGCCCTGCCAGCTCCATCTGAGCTGTGACAGCCAAGACAGCCCTTCTTCCAGAGCATCTGAAGTCGCCACTTCATGCAGAAAATTGCTCATGTGCTGGACTGACAATGCCTGACAATCCTGCTAATAATTGGATGCTCATGGGATTCAGCCCATAGCTGGCACCATTTCCCATGAAGCCCTATCAAGTCAGCTGTGACCCTAAGGGCCTCCCGCCCTTAAGATTGGAGTCCAAGGCCTCCCAGGAGAGGTGCAGTGGGTTGCTGGGCCTGTCTAGTAAACACAGCAGAGCTAGGTCCTGAGGATCTCATGTGCACTGCCCTGCCTCCAATTCTCAGCACACCAGGTTGGCGGGGGCCAGGGCCATAGGATGTGTGAGGTGCTGAGCTGACCTGGTTATGGGCAGAGGAACTGTGGTCCTGTGCTGAGAAGTCTGTTTTCCATTCAGATCCTGGTGACTGGGAGACCAGACTTTTCAACAGCAGGAATTTCACTTCTCCAAGTGGCATCTCCTCGTGTCTTTCATAGAAATCACATTCAGGCACGCCTCAGGCTCTGGCTGATGGCTTTGATTGTCCTGTGACACACAGAACTGTCTCTATTCTATCACCCAGCCAACCCTGGGCCCCTCCCTTGAGCAGGGAGAAATTCCTGCTAAGGTAGGGGTGTTGTGCAGCAAAGAAATGGCTAGCTGTCTCCCATACCAGAACTCCCCGTAGTGTAGGCATTTAAAATAGTAGTCTTACATGCAGCCCCATGTTCATTGCAGCATTGTTCACAGTGGCCAGGACACGGAAACAACCAAAAAGCCCGTCAATGACTGGATAAAGAAGATGTGGCACATATACACTATGGAATACTACTCAGCCATAAGAAATGATGACATCGGATCATTTACAGCAAAATGGTGGGATCTTGATAACATTATATGGAGTGAAATAAGTAAATCAGAAAAAACCAGGAACTGCATTATTCCATACGTAGATGGGACATAAAAGTGAGACCAAGAGACATTGATAAGAGTGTGGTGGTTACGGGGGGAGGGGAGAGAGGGAGAGGGAAGGGGGGAGGGGGAGGGGCACAAAGAGAACTAGATAGAAGGTGACAGAGGACAATCTGACTTTGGGTGATGGGTATGCAACATAATTGAATGACAAGATAACCTGGACATGTTATCTTTGAATATATGTATCCTGATTTACTGATGCCACCCCATTAAAATAAATAAATAAATAAAATTTAAAAAATAAAATAAAATAGTAGTCTTCTGATCTGGGGGAGGAATGGAAGGGGAATTCCCAAGTCCTTTGTGTTGGGTTTCCCTGTTGAGGAAACTCAGGAGACAGAGGGGCTCAGAGATTTCAAGGTATAAAGGTATATCCTGTCTCTTCAGCATTATCAACTTTTGGACTGGTCACAAGGACAAGGGAGCTTAGAAGGCCCTTAGAGCCACCTGGCCCATTGGTTTCCAAACCCAGCTATTTATCAGAATCACCAGAGAAACAGACCCTACCTTTTAAGGTTCTTGTTCAGGAGGAAACTGGTAACCTACATTTTTAAACACAGATGTACAACCAGTGGCCTAGTCTAGTGCCCCCACATTAGAGATGGAAGGAACTCAGGCTCAGAGAGGCCTATTTGCAGGGTCATATGGCATTGGCCTGACCTGACACGATCTGGTTCTAGTCTCCCTTTCCTCATTCTGGCCTCTCGTTTATGCGCCTCCAGGACTGCTGCATAAGATGCTGGGTGCCAGCTAAATGTGAATTCCAGACATACTCATACTAAAAACTTATTGTGTATCTGAATTTCAAATTTAACTGAGTGTCTTGAGCTTATATTTGCTCCATTCACCCTACACTGCAGACCACCTGAATGAAATTTATCACATGTCATTTCTGAATTCCTGCTTTTATGCCCTGACTTATGCCGCTCCCTCTGTCCGAAATAATCATCTCACTATCTCCCCCAAATCCTGCCCATTCTTCAACCTGAATGCCTCCTCTCAAGCTTTCTTATCCTTTGAGTTGACCTTATTCTAGCCTCTGATAATACTTTCTTTGTCTCTCTACTTCCACTTCCTCGTGTGCTAGCTGGGGTCAGAGTTCTTTATCTATTTGGCTCAGCTGTCCTGTGGAGCATGAGCCAGTCCCCCACCACGTAGGGGCCATATCTGAGTGGAGAGCAATGTGTGAAAACATGGGCTCTGGAGTCAGATGAGTTTTGCTTGATTTCAGCTCTTCCACTTACCAGCTGTGTGACCTTGGTTTTCCAACTCTTTGGGACTCAATTTCCTCATCTGTAAAATGGGAATTATAAGAGTCATTTCTTCAGAGAGTTGGGGTGAAAATTAAATAACATAAAGTTTTGAGAGTTATTAGAACAGAGCAAGTATACATCAAGTGCTCAGTAAATGTTAGCTATTGTTATACATCATCTGTATCCTCAGGGCCAAGCACAGAGCAGTAATCAGTAAAGTCTATTCGGTGACTGACTGACTGAATACATGTGTACAAGAGAAAGGTCTGGATATAAGACCCTATGTCCTGTCATTGGAAAGGGTTAGATGTTTATATGAGCGGCTTCATTTTGAAATATACGTGCATAAGAAAAGCACGTTCCAGCAGGAGAAAGTTTCTGCCCTCAAGGAGCTGTATATAATACATTATTCCTCTCTAGGGGAGTAAACTTCTGTTAGGAGATTGTTACACAAATGTTTGTCTCAGTGGAATACTTCTATGTTTCTATTCTCTGCAGGAATGATAGGAAGTGGAAATCTAGACTGTGTGTTACACTCTGTCCTTATCCTCCTGTGGACTGCTCAGAAACTTTCTCCCTCTGTTAGAGTGGAATGAATTGATTGAAAGATAGATAAATAATTAGAAATAAAAAAATATATATATAAAGATGACAGACAACAGATTGGTGGTTACCAGAGGGGAAGGAGGTAGGGGAGGGCAAAATGGGTAGAGGGAGTCACTTGTATGGAGAGAGGTAGAAAGTAGACTTTTGGTGGTGATTGTGCTATAGTGTGTACAGATATTGAATTATAATGTACACTTGAAACTTATGTGATGTTATTAACCAATGTTACCCCAGTGAAAAGGAAAGCAAAAAGTGAAATATAAGTGCCAAGTTCTGTTCAGGTTTGCTTTTCTGATTCCTCACTATTATCTCCCTCCCCTCCCTGCCCAACAAATTCAGTACTCAAGGGTTTGTTGGGTCCATGGCATTCATCAAAATGAGAAAAAATGAACAGGCAGAGCTTAAAATAAAAGAAAGTGAGACAGGTGGTTTCTAGTGCAGTGAGCTGTGTTATTCTCATCTGAAATCACTTACAGCTTTTGTCAAAACAATGAACCAGACATATTGCCTGATATATAGTAGCTGTCAAATAAATATTCATTGAATGAATGACTGCACATTGTTGAACGAAAAATAGAACATAATAAATATGTACATATATAAGTTTTCTTTTTTTTTACTTTTATTAATTTTTAGAGAGGAGAGAGAATGAGAGAGAGAGAGAGAAAGAGAGAGAAAGAAGGGGGAGGGAGGAGCAAGGGAGGAGCAGGAAGCATCAACTCCCATATGTGCCTTGACCAGGCAAGCCCAGGGTTTTGAACTGGCGACCTCAGCATTCCAGGTCGACACTTTATCCACTGCACCACCACAGGCGAGGCTAAGTTTTCTTTTTAAATAAAATTAATGTTGAGTAATTCTTCCACCCCTTCTTTTTGCCTGTCATGTTCCTGGTTCAGCCTGGAAAAGTGACTGATGAGGTCCTGCCACACTAACCCTGAATTCTGATGCAAGTGCCATTTATAACCACCTCGGCTGCACTCTTTTTTTTTTTTAATTTTATTTATTTATTTTTTACAGAGAGAGAGAGAGAGAGAGAGAGAGAGAGAGTCAGAGCGAGGGATAGACAGGGACAGACAGGCAGGACCAGAGAGATGAGAAGCATAAATCATTAGTTTTTCCTTGTGCATTGCGACTTCTTAGTTGTTCATTGATTGCTTTCTCATATGTGCCTTGACCACGGGCCTTCAGCTCAACCCCTTGCTTGAGCCACCAACCTTGGGTCCAAGCTGGCGACCTCAGGGTCTGGCAACCTCGGGTCTCGAACCTGGGTCCTCAGCATCCCAGTCCGATGCTCTATCCACTGCGCCACCGCCTGGTCAGGCTCGGCTGCACTCTTAAGGCTCATAGAAACCTTAGAGATTAGTTAAGCCAACTTTCCCCTTGTATACATCTAGTGACAAGGAGCTCACTACTTTATAATCTTTGGTATGCTCTTGATCTGTGCTATGATATTTGAGTGCTCTGAAAAGCTGCTACTGCTGCATCAATGACAGATTTGGCACTAAAACCCAAACCTCTCTATAACCCAGACAATCGTACTTTCCACTGTGCTACCGTTGGAACTATTAGGCTGTATTTCTTCAAAAAGTATCTGGGCTTCGATTTGAGCTCAGGTTTAGCTGATGCCAAATTAATGCTCTTCCTGCTTTAGCAGAAATAGGGAGAGTTGGGAGCACACAGGACAGGAAGAGGGAACGGGCGAACTGACACCGGTTGAACACTGACTATGCACCAAGCATGGCAAGTGTGGATGTGGCAGCTTATTGGCTCTTAGCAGTAGTCCCCTTAGGTAAGCAGTGAACCCACAGTTTACAGATGAAGAAACAGGCTTTGAGAAGACACATGACTTTCCTAAGGGCACACGGCTAGAAGGTAACAAAACCAACATTCAAGTATCTGATTCCAAAGCCTCAGCATCTTCAATAATAACAAATAACATTTATGGAGAAAACTTTATGCTGGGAACAGTACTAAAGGCTTTAACTCATTGAATTTAAGCCTCCCAACAAGGTAAATGCTGTGATTATCTGACTATGGGGGAAGAGGGCATATGCGCAAAGAAGGGAATGCTGATCTCTCTCTGGGTCTTCCTCGCTCCTCTGCCACATGCGGAGGCTTCCCCCTATAAGCCTGTGTGCAGTTGAGGGTCCGCAGGGAAGAGCCATTGTCTTGCCTTTGACTATTATCCTAACGGAATGGGCAGCTATTACAGCCTCCCCAGGATACAGATGGGAAAACTGAGGGCCACAGAGTATGTTGTAAGCTGAGTGGGAGGGATCCTTATAGACCCTCCGGGACAAACCTCTGGACCAAACTGCTGATGAGGAAAGTCCTCAAAGATAGGCACTAGCTAGCCCAAAGCAGGCTTAGGACCTTCTGGAGTCTCAGGATTTGGCCCTTTGTCTGACCATCCCAGGTCTCTGAAAGGGAAGTGAGGCCAGGGGGAGTAGGTTATTCTGGGCCTTGTGATGACATGTGTCCCCAGAGACCCAAGCCTGGCCTTTTGCCATAGGGTATCTGGGAGCCTTCTGGCTGCCTGCCATGGCATCCTGCCTGCTGAGGCTTGGGAGAGGAGGAATCACTGCTTCTTAATGGCTTCCTGCCCAGAAAGTTTCTTGAGCTGCTTAATGCTAATTCCACTGAAGGAACTAACTTCAGTGCACCTGGACTGTTCAGGTTCAGATACCAGGCTCAGCTTCTGGATCTGGAGGGTCTGAGCCTGGGACTGACCAAAGGGGGGAAGATGTCATCTCCTTAGAAGATGTTCAGAGAAGGACACCCACCTGGGCTATCTGAGCTGGAGAGACCTGTGCTGCCCTGAAGTCGGGGCGAGGGAGGAAAGGGCCTTCGAGAGAGAGAGAGCGCAGGTTCTCGTTGAGACATGACCTGACTTCCTATGGCTCCCAGGGCAGCACAGGATTTCGGAGAGGAGCTGTGATTGTTGCCAGAATGGAGATT
Source organism: Saccopteryx leptura (assembly GCF_036850995.1). Taxonomy (NCBI): domain Eukaryota; kingdom Metazoa; phylum Chordata; class Mammalia; order Chiroptera; family Emballonuridae; genus Saccopteryx; species Saccopteryx leptura. The sequence goes on along the minus strand of NC_089516.1, from coordinate 68,165,043 downwards.
TTTGTCCAGACTTACCCTGTCCTTAACCCCACACAGGAATAGTAGCCCTGTGACTTAAGACTTGTGACCCTGCCTTTCATTGCACCGCTGGGATACCTGAGGCCCAGAAAGGAAGGAACTCTTGAAGGTGCCAGAGTGAGTCATGGTTCCTGACTTCAGAGCAGGGTTAGCGAATGACCCCATAACCCAGGGCCCAGAGCTCCGGGTCTGAGGTTTCCTAAGGCCACAGCTTGGCCCCGTCCCCTGCCTGCCTCACACCTGCCTGGACGGAGGCTCTCCCTCCCAGGCCCTTGGCCTTGATACTTTTTCTGACAGTCCCTATGTGGTATTGGCGGTGCCCAGAGGCACCAGGCAGAGCTGGTGCACCATTGGGAGGGAGGCTTGCAGGCAGTCGCAGGTGGCAGTGGCGGGACCGGGGGGAACCAAGCAGGCAGGCCGGACACTCTGAGCTAGGGAACTGCAGCATTCAGGGAATTTCAGTGGGCATTGCTGTCTGGTACCAGCCAACTGGTTAACGGTGCCGAGTTTGAATCAGTGTGACCCGCCTCCCGGTCCCTCCTCCTCAGCTATCCTCCCCTCTCCCTCCCTCCTTCCTTTCTTCCCTCCCTCCGCTGGCCCTCCGGGAGGTGCCTGGAGTGAAGGCAGCGCGGCTCCAGCTGCTCCCGCTCTCTGCGCGGCTGAATGGAGCGCAGGGCCTGAGCAGCACGGGCCCCTGTCCCCCGTAGCCGAGCCGCCAGCGAGGCAGAGTCCGGCAGGGCCCTGCCAACGCTGCGTGCCCCACCATGCCTCTGCTGGACGTTTTCTGGTCTTGTTTCAGGAAAGTGAAGGTAAGTGACTGCCCAGTGCTAGCCCACCGCGCTGCTGCTGCTGGTGGGGCGGGGGAGGGAAGGAGGTGGCTAGGGACCACCGCAGGCTGGCTGGAAGGAAGGTGGGCTTCAGAGCCAACCGCAGCACTAGAGAGACTTGGGTTCAAGTCTCACCTTTGTCATTGAATCAACTCTGTGATCTTCTGTTGCTTTCCACGAAAATGAGTAGGCTGGCTGTTTTTCATGAAACTTGTCTCTGTTGCTTTCCCCACCTTGCCACGAAGGCAAGATTCTTAACCTCTCTGAGCCCCCAGTTTCCTCAGCTTTCAAATGAAGACAATAGACACCCCAACTCTATAGGCTGAAGTGGTTGATATTGTTATATATTAAATGTTTACAAACATAAGCGATGATGTTTGTGAAGTACCTTAATGTGATGACTGGCATGTAGCACCCATATGAATAATGGTAACTATTATGATGATTACTGATACTAATATGTACCAAGCACCTACTCTGTGCAAGGCACAACAGGAGTTACACCAAAGCAAAAAGCGGCATGACTTCTGTTCTCAAAGAAGTAGGAAAAGTGACAAGTATTTATCAAGCACCTACTACATGGCAGTCACTATGAAAATAGTTAAGAAATATTTGTTGAGTGCTGCTATATCCTGGATACAGGATATAAGAACACAGCAGGACCCACAAGGCTGTGTTGGGCATGATTTCTGCTCTCAAGAATCAAGGAATTGATATTTATTTTGTACCAGACATAAGCACTTTCAATTCATTAGCTGTGGTAGTAATCTTCACCACAACCCACTATTTTTCTGCTTTTATAGATGAGGAAAGGACCTTGGGAGCAATAGAGGAATGTTCACAAGGTCACTCAGGTATGACTAGTAGAGTTAGGGTCTGAACTCCTAAATCTACACTCTTCTTCTTCTTCTTCTTCTTTTTTTTTTGACAGAGATAAAGAGAGAGTCAGAGAGAGGGATAGACAGACAGGAAGGGAGAGAGATGAGAAGCATCAATTCTTTGTTGAGGCACCTTAGTTGTTCATTGATTACTTTCTCATATGTGCCTTGACCGTGGGGCTACAGTAGAGTGAGTAAGCCCCTGCTCGAGCCAGCGACCTTGGGTACAAGCTGGTGAGCTTTGCTCAATCCAGATGAGCCCGTGCTCAAGCTGGCAACCTCAGGGTCTCGAACCTGGGTCCTTCACATCCCAGTCTGACGCTCTATCCACTGTGCCACTGCCTGGTCAGGCCACACTCTTCTTGACACTGTGTGGCTTCCTACATTTCAACCCAGTAGGAAGACATGCAAAGAACTAACTTGACTATAAGAGGATGGAAGTAAGGCTGGGACCCTTGGAAGAAAAGGTCACTTCCAGTGGGTGGCATCGGAAAGGTTTCACAGGAGGTCACACTTGGGCTGAGACTGAGACTCAAAGGAAGAGAAGAGTTTGTCAGCCCAAAAAGGGGGAAGGGCATTCCAGTCATGCCCGGCAGAGGGAAGTTCATGAGCAAGAGTCTGCAGGCAGGCAAGTGGTGGTGGTTTCATCATGTGCCTCACATGCAGGGTTCAGGGAGAGAGGAGCTAGAGGAGGCACCAGGGGCTGCCTCCCATTGGGTTTGGAATTGGTCCTAACCTAGTGGGGGTCCCAAATGAGATTTTCATTCATCTGCAGTGAAACAAGAGAAAAGTGAGGATAACATAGTGCAGTTTTCAGGAAACTAAATTAATTCAACTCAAAAGACCATTCTTTATATGGAGATTATTATGTCTTTATGGGGTGAGGCTCAAATGATCTATCTTTTATGAAATAAGAGGGAGAGATATTTTCAATTGTCTGTTCTAAAAAAAAATGTTTGTGACTCTCTGACTGTTCCCCTATTTATTTATTTAAACATTGTCTTCCTCATCCATGACATTCCAGTCTGGAGACTGTTGTGTTAGGGGACAAGGGAATTTTAGTAAAGTAGCGGTATAATTAAATGGATGGTTCTAAGAAAAACATTCCAGCAGCCTTGGGTGGGGCCATGTGGAAAGGCCGCCCTACATGATGATGCGGAGTCCAGGAAGGTGGCTGTGATGGTGTAAGGATAAAGGGGAGGAGATGAGAGATGGATCTAATGATGAAGATAGGGGGAAGGGGAGGTGAAAGCACCTGAGATATTTGATGCTTGATTGGCATCAATGTCCCCTACCCTGGCCAACCATTCTGGGTGTTTGGCATGGATTTAAATTCCTTTATGCTAATTACCCCAATCTTTTCAGACTCCCAGCAGCACTCCCAGCTCATGCCGATCTCTTAGAAATTGTTGGGATAAGAAAACTCCAAGAAAGCCAGGGATTTTTATCCCAGGTCCTAGACACCAGCAGTCACGCACACATTCACTAATGTGCATGTCTGTAAGCACAAAATGTACCCCTGTGTTTGTGCATACTCTCAACTACACATGCACATGCATAAACACATCATTCAAGCTTGCACACGCATTCACACAAACACATGCCAATGCACATGCACACACAGTGCACAACCACAAACATGTAGACTCACACACGTGATCTGCATGCACATACAGAGGTAGGCACACCTGCACACAAATAGATGCCTTCTTATGCACAGCATGCAGGCACAGATAGACCCAGGAATATACCCAAAATTATGTAGACATACAGAAGTCTGCACCTAGTGCAAAGGCACATGTACATGCACGTGTACACACAGGGCTGTGGCAGACACCAATCAACACGTGGTTAGATCTCAGGGCGAGGAGACGGCCTTCCAGATCCCTGCACACACTTGGGTGTTGTGTCTCCTTTTCCAATGCTATTGCTTTGAGGCATCAGTCAGACAGGCAGGCCGCTCTGAGCCCCCTGCCCTCTCTGAGCCGTGCCCCCTTGTGAGCAATTGTGTGCAGAGCTAATAGCAAGGAGAGTGTAGCTGTGGCAGAGTCGGCCGTAGCTGAAGGGGTCGTTTCAGACCATCTCATTCAACTTCTTGGAGTCCTGATGGGGAAACTGATCTGCTGCCACCCCATGCCAATGCAGCTGGAGAGGCAGGAGGAGTGGGGTAGCAGAGACACTTCAATTTGCATTCTGTGCCCTCAGCAGACATGCACACATACTATGTGCCTTTGAGCAAGTCCTTTCTGAGCCTTGGCTTCCTTGTCTGCAGAATCCATGTTTCCCTCCCAAAGACGCCATGAGGATGGGGGGTTGTCTTTAAAGGGATGGGCATGCAGTAGGTGGTCAGCATGCATGACTTGTTAGAAGCAGACTCCTGAGCTGTACACTGGGGCACCAAAGCACAGAATGAGCAGTGTTCCATAATTGGAAACTCCAGGGTTAGGGTCTCAGGTTGTGTCTGCCTCTTTGCCATAGCCTCCACCCCCAGCCCTCTATACTAGCCCTGCCTGAGTCTAAGACCAGAGATGACACATTTGGGAGCTGAAGGGTGACACCTTAGAAGCCAGGGATAATGGGAAGGTGGCAGGAAGCCAGGGCCAGGACTGCTTTAAATTTCACTGAAGGTTAAGGGCAGCCAAGGGACAAGATGCTTGGCTGCGAAATGAACCCAGTATAGGTAGTTCCATACGTGTCTGATGTGTCTTCCCTGGAGGCCAGCGGGCCAGGCAGGTATCCGCAGTCTTTCAGAATAATAAAGCATGCGTATGAGCACCCTCCGCAGCCTCACACTTTCACATGTGCACACACAGGACTGTTTCTTCGATGTGTCCTTCTGCCCCTTCCAGCACCCAGCATGGTGCTACGCACATGGCAAGTGCTCTGAATGTGGGTCCTCTATCTTGTTACTCTCTCATATCTGGTGGGTGTATCAGTGCCTGGAGGGCACTGGCCTGGCGGGTGGTGAGTCTGGCTGGAGCTCCAACTCAGCCATGACCTCTAGGTGACTTTGAGAGAGTCAATACTCCCTGCTGTCCCTCAGTTCTTTCTTCTTATGACATAGGTAGGAGGTCACCCAATATCAGAGATGGGAAGGCCCTTAGAAATCATCTGTTACTCTCTCTTTTTTCCTCCTCCAAACTACCGATGGGGAAACTGAGGCCCAAGAGGTGAGGAGAAGTGTCTGAGGTCACACAGTGGGTCAGGACACAACCGTATTTGTACACAGTCTACATAATAGATGGTAATCTCCCTACTTACTCGGTGGCAAAATCTAAACACAATCTGCCTCTGGTAGTATTTAGCAGCAATCCCAGGCAGGTCATTCAGACATATGCCACAGACTCATGCACACATCCATGCATGTGCTAATAATCTTGCCTCACCTGCTCACAGGGCTTCTATGGGAGGCAAAGCAAATCGTCGACAGTAAAGTCCCTCATATACTGGAAGCCTTGTAAAGATTAGTCACCCAGTCACGGTCCAACAAGGGACACCACATATTTTCTGAGTCACTGTCCTCACATACTTTTTTGTTTTTAATTGTCACCAAAGTGACTTTTATTTGTGTTTCCCACAGAAACAGTGAGTGTAATTCATGGTACTTGGTAATTTCTCTAGACAGGAAAGAAATTGTATGAAATTGATACATGCCATTCTGAGGAGTCTTCTGTCATAAGTTCAAGATAAGCCTGTTCAGCAAAATCCAATATCATTATTCAGTATTTTATAAATGGAATTTATTCTACCTGTATCCTTCTCCCAACCGTGTTGTAAAATTATTCAGAATTATTTCAGTTGTGTGATCTGTGGGGTCCTTGCCTCTTTTCTTAATTTCTTTATGGAGACAAACACTGCTCATTTAAAAATGAACAGCTGGTTCATTTGGCAAGTGACTCAGAATTATTCCATTTGGTGTTTTATGATCTTCCTTTACAACGATAGAATCTGTGACATCTCTTGGGATGCACTGTGGAATATATTTTTTTCATAGCCAGTCCTCTTCTGTAATAAACATATGAGTTTGGTTTATCTGTGGAGAGCTGTTCACAGAGTTGTGCTATTCCCTTATGAGTTCTATCTTACATTGTAGTGAGAATCTTGGGAGAAGTCTGTCTGTTGAAGTAAGAAGCAAATTCATCTGCAGCTTTGTCATAAGCAATCTCTGCATCGTTAGGGTCTACTGTGGCTTCACCTCATACCCACTGGTTGTCACTGGTCCTAGGCATAGGCTTTGGTGGAGCCCTATCACCAAGAGCCTCTCTTTAAATTGTTTTCTTAGCTGCCAACTTTTCTTTTCATTGCTGCTGCTTCCACCGTGTGAACATTGCATCATGCTATTTGTTCTTAATCTCCGAAATGCTGACACCTGGAGGAAAGGCAGACGCTTTGGGGGTTGGACCCCACTTTCCGTCACTCCATTCTCAAGACTGCAGCCTCCTGAGGTGCTTCGGGGGTGCCTTTGTGTTTCAGGCCTTTCTGTGGCTGCTAGTCTTCTCCATGCTGTTTGCTCCTTGTTGTCTGCACGGAAAACTGTCTTCACATGCTTAGTCACACATATGAGTGCGCATATGCACAAGGGCTCTCCTATATTCACTCAAGGACATTCTTAGTCATCCTCTCCTGTTCATGGGCTCACACAGTGCGCACAGGACTTTCAGGTGGCTGCCTGGGCACCTGTTTACAAGGGTGTGGGCTTTCACATGTCCTCCGCAGGCTCAGCTTCATGCACCTGTGTGTGCTCATATAAACACAAGTCCTCACATGTGCTGGTCACACCCCGGGCACACTCTGTTCCCAAGCCAGCTTGCAATTTCTCAATCTTTGCCTAGAATCAGCTAGTGATTAGCAGTTCCACTTCCAGCCCCCAGGATGTCTCTACTTTTCCTCCCAAGTGAGACGCAGTTGCCATACGCAGTGTGTAGTTGCTGTGGGAAGTATAGGAGGGAGACTGTAGAGAATTCAGAAGAGCATATGAATACATGGAAATACTTCTAGATGCCATTCCCAAATTTTACATAGACATCCTCTTTATCAAGTGGATGGCCAGACACTCTTGCACACCTCCAATGATGTAGAGCTCACCACCTCCTCAGATAGCTTGTTTCATCTTAGGATACAACCACAAGTCCCTTAACCAGACTGAGTTTGTGTGTGTGTATCTGAAACTTGTACATACAGCTACCTCTCCAAAGAAAGGAATAACAACATAGACTCCCAGGTCATCGCAAAACCACTTAGCAAAGCAGGGTAGGGCCCTATACCCCAGAGAAGGTCGTTTCACCCCCAGGACCTTTCTGCAGTTCCACAGCCCAGTCAAATAATGTGTCAGTTGAGTGGTGGGTAGTGGCTCCCAAGATGGGTGAAAAATCTACACTGTGGATTGTCCCTGTGTGGCTAATTATAAATCACCTAGAGCGACATATGCTATGTATCTGAGAAACACAGGTCCAGGGGCTGAGGGAAAAAAGAAGCCCCTGGCACAGATGGACTTAAAGAGAGTTGTGAGCTCGTTTCTGGGCGATCTAGGAAGGTTTCTGAGAAAAGTTTCCTGGTTCAGGACAGAAGGCAGCTTGGTGTGTAAGGAAGAGCCCTGAGCATGGAACCAGACTGACCAGGATGCAATGCCTTCCGCTTTTTTGGTGCCAAAACAATCTGAGTGGGGGCTGCTGGGAGGAAGGGTTGAAAGACACACCTGACAATACGGCCTGGTGAGAAAGACTTCAGATTGGCATTGCCAGGTTTGTTTTATTCCCCCCCCCAAAAAAAGCACTAGAGAAAGTTAGAACTAATATCAGCTAACATTCACAGAGCACACACTGTGTGGTAGACACTATTCCAAGCCCTTCACGTATATTAACTCATTTCATCATCACAATAACTTCGCGAGGCAAGTGCTATTATTCTCATCATCCTCATTTTACTGAAGCACAGAAAGGTTTGGAAACTTATCCAAAGTCACATAACTCCTAAGTGATAAACTGAGATAATCTAAATCTAAAGTCTATATTCTATCCACTGTGTTTATGTAATTTGTGCCTCAGTTTCTCCACCTATAAAATGAGGACGTTAGATTGGTTTCTTTCCAAGAGTCTTTCCAGCTCTAAGACTCTCATTTTTTTACCTTTTTATTAAATTTATCAGGGTGCCGTTGGTTAATAAAATTATATAGGTTTTAGGTGTACAATTCTATAGGACATCATCTGTATATTTTATTGTACATTCACCACCCCAAATCCAGTCTCCTTCCATCACCATTTATCCCCCTGTACCTTACTCTACCTCCTCCACCCCCTTTCCCTCTGGTGATCACCATACTGTTGTCTGTGTCTATGAGTTTTTTTTCTTTGTTTAATCCTTTCACCTTTTTTCACCTAGCCCTGAAAACCCCCTGCCTTCTGACAGCTGTATCTATGAGTCTGTTTCTATTTTGTTTGTTAGTTTATGTTCTTCATTAGATTCCACATATGAGTGAAATAATATACTTGTCTGTCAGTAACTGGCTTATTTGAGTTAGCATAATGTTTTCCAGGTCCATCCATGCTGTCACAAAAGGTAAGATTTCCTTCTTTTTTTATAACCAAGTAATATTCCATTGCACAAATGCACCAAAACTTTTTTGTCCACTCATCTACTGATGGGCACTTGGGCTGCTTTGAAATCTTGGCTATTGTAAACGACACTGCAGTGAACATAGGGGTGAATATATTCTTTCAAATTAGTGTTTCAGGTTCCTTCAGATATATTCCCAGAAATGGAATCACTGGGTCATAAGGCAGTTTTATTCTTAATCTTTTGAGGAAACTCCATACTGCTTTCCACAGTGGCTGTACCATCTGCATTCTCACCAACAGTGCACAAGGATTTCTTTTTCTCCAAACCCTCCCCAAAACTTGTGTTTATTGATTTATTGACGATAGCCATTCTGACAGGTGTGAGGTGATGTTTCATTGTGATTTTAATTTTTTTTTACTTTTAATTTTTTCAGCTTTATTGAGATATAATTGAATATAATATTGTGTAACTTTAAGTTATACAATGTGTTAATTTGATACATTTATATATCTCTGAAATGATGACCACCAACATAGCATTAGTTAATTCCTTCATCATGTCACATGATTGCCATTTCCTTTTGTGATTTTAATTTGTATCTCTCTGGTGATTAGTGACATTGCACGTATTTTCATATGTCTGTTGGCCATCTGTATGTCCTCTTTGGAAAAGTGTCTTTTCAGGTCCTTTGACCATTTTTTTATTGGATTGTTTTTGGTTATTTTGTGTGTGTTAAGTTCTTTATACATTTTGGATATTAACCCATTATTAGATGTATCATTGGTAAATATGTTCTCCCGTTCAGTGAGTTGTCTTTTCATTTTGTTGATGATTCTCTTTGCTATCTGGCACTCTCATTATATTTCATGTATACTTCTCTGTACTTCCAGGCCAAGTGAAAAACAAAAAACTGCTCCCAAAATGTCAGTGATTTCCACTCAAGGTCCCTAGGGAGAAGAGAGAAGCCTAGGTCAGAGAAATGAGCCTGAACTGGAGGCCATCCTCCCAACGGCCCCTGGGTCCTGAGAATAGCTGGAGGTTTGGGAAGTTCTGGGAGGCGGGGCCTGGTCTGCATTTTTAAGTCACTAGTAACAATATCAGGAAGTAGCAGCTCACGCAACCTGGGCTGGGATGTAGGGTCAGAGTTTTTACAGCAGGGTACGGGAGTGGAGCACCTTGACTCTACCCCTCTGGACCACCTCTGAGCTGCTGTGGCTGTCGGCTCTCACTGGGGAGCTTAGAGATCAGCTGCACGGGTAGTTTGCAGGCTGGGGCTGCCAAGGGGCAGAGGAAAGGAAGTCCCGCACTTGGAGAATGGGGCTTGGGGCCCTGGAAGTGGGCGTAAGCTGACTCTTCCTGGCTCTTCCTTGCCCTGGGCTGGGTCACCCTGGGAGCTTGCAAGAAGAATGTGATAAAATGATATAATGCAGAGCTGCTGAAAATAGGACAGCAGTCTGCTAGTCCAGCTTTGGTCTCTTCCTTCCCTCTCTGAGCCTCAGTTTTTTCATCAAGAACATGGGGAGATTTCCTACTTCATAACCGATTGCAACAATGGCATATGTGAAAGGACTCGCCATATGTAGGTGCCCAACAAATCTGGGTTAAGTTTGAGGAAAATCGATTGGTTGTTCTACATGACCCTGGGCCTATGGCTTGTGCCCTCGGTTTCTTTATCTATAACATAAGAGAAATTTGGAGAAGTTACAATTGGGAACATATTATGGAAGTGAAAAGACAGTAAGAAACACTGATGTTAGGCCCCTGAGGCTCAGAAAGTGGGTTGTTTAGGTCGCTCCCCCCACCGCTCCTTGCCTCATACCTGGTCAAACTAGTTCAGAGTCCTGAAAAAGAGGCCCCATTTCACCCTAGAACCACTGTGTCTCTCCCCTGCAGTCCCTTCTTGCGGTCACCCTGTATAAGGCCCCTCTCTTGGAAGGACTTACAAGCTCTGGGCAGGAAGGAGGGTCCCTGTTGGCCAGTGGGAAAGTCAAGTCTTGGGATGTGATATTCCTGAGATGATCCAGAGAACCCCTGGGGGTTACAGCTGCTAGCTGCTCTCTTTCTTGGCCCTGCTCTTGCCTGCTGTGGAGATGGGGGGGGGCAGTTGGCTGGAGAAGGCTGGGGAGGGACAAGAAGCTGGACCTGGAGAAGCCCTGTGGGCCCGATGAGCAGTGAGGAGTGGGGGAAGGTGGGAAGAAGGTCCTGCCAGGACTGGCAGGAGAGAATCAAGGTAAGAAGAGCTCAAGGCAGCAGGGATTTCTGTCACAGGATGAGCTATAAAATGGTTTACAGATCAGCATTCGTGAGGTTACAGGTCGGGCACTGTTTTGGGGTGTGTGTGAACGGGTGTTAGAGCACGGTAATCCTGGTGGGTAAGCAAGGGCGTTGGGCCTTCTGAGAGGCCCCTCACTCCAGGTTATTTAGGGATAGCTCATACCCACAGAGAGGAAACAAAGGGGAACTAGACCCTCTGGGGATTCCTCAAAAAAGCAGCCTCAGACTTCTACCAAGAACTTCTAGAATCATTTCATCCATTGCCCTTTCTTGTCTAAGATTGTTCCTCACCCTCATCCTCGTGATGGAGGGAATGCACCTATCATTATGGGTAACAAGTCTGAATTCCAGCAAAGAATTGGTCAAAGTCACATGGTCAGGCCCAATGTTTGTGTTGGTCAGTCCCACTCTAAACCAGGTCTCTCATGCCCTTTTCAGGGACGAGATGGCATCCCTCAGGGCTGGCTGCACCCAACTCCCGGCAGACATGACACCCTGAACATGAATGCATGACCCCAGGCCACTGGAATGGGGTTTAAAAGTGGCCCCATGACACTGGTACTCTAATGTAGGAACTAACTGGTGGCACACTTAGCCGAGCCCCAGCCTATACACAGCCTTCCAAGTACCCAGCTGTCTCTACCTGGGACTGTGAGCACATCTCAGGACCCAGCCTGTGCCTTATGTACCCCTGTGCCCAGCCCAACACAACCCCTAGTCTAGGCCTAGCCTAGAACATAGAACACACACATGCACACATAGGTGGCCAAACCCACTGCACCCCTTCTCAGCTGAGAGACCCTAAAAGACAGGAGAGTCCTGAGGGGTCCAGGGGCATGCTTCCCGCAGGGGCCATCATCTGTGCTGGCCAGCACGGGCCTTGGCCTGGGGGCAGTGAGAGCTGGCTCCGGAGGAAGGGGTGTCAGGCAGTGAATAGGGCTCTGTGTGGCCTGGCTCAGAGGGCTGGGGGAGGCTGGAATGTGAGGAACGTGCTCTCATGACCGGGCCCTGTGGCATAGGGCTGGCCAGGAGCTGAGGGGAAGGAGAGAAAGCAGGCGAAGAAAAAATGAAAGATCTCTCTCGGCTTGCCCTCTGAGAGCAGGACCAGGCTGGCCACCGAGCCTGCATGTGTAGCAGGGTGGATGCTGGAGATAGCAAGCTCCATCCCAGCCATTTATGGTTAGAAGTCCTCAGTCTGGACCAAACCTGTCAGAAGCAGTTGCAGCTTGTCTCCGAACTGCCCCTTTCAGACCTCCCAGCTTCTCACACAGCAGCCAGCTTTCTCCCCCATCCCTTTCAACTCTCTCCCTTTCTCACTCTCAACCTGATTCCCTTTAGCTCTCAAAACCTCCTGATCTTGTCCCATCTGACCATCCTATCTGTCGTTGGACTGCAAGCTCCTCAAGGGCAGGGGCCATATCTGCTTCTGTGTGTGCAACTTTGCACCTGCAGGTCCACCACAGTGCCCACTGGACAGCCCTGACAGGTGCTCCACAGGCCTCTCAAATCCAACAGGTCTAAGGGACATTCATCATCAAAAGAGGAACCCCTTTCCCCTGACCCCGACTGCACCTTTTCCTCTGTTCCTGACCTCAGTGAATAGCCCTGCCACCATCCACCCGGTTGCCCAGGATGGAAACGTGAATTCACCCTTGGCCCCTCCCTTGGCCTCCCACATCCTATCAATGACTTTGGTTCTAATGTGGAAGCATCTCATATACAGGTCCCGTCTTTTTATCCAAAAGACCACCTCCCCAATCTGCTCTGGCCTCTTTATCTCTAGTTCTGAACTTCCCCTACCCCCATTCCCAGTCTATTTTTTACTCAACAGATAGAGTAACATTCAGAACTATAAATCTATGTTATTCCCCTGTTTAGACCTCTTCAGTGCCTCCCCATTGGGCTCTGCTTAAAGTTCAAGTTTTTGCATGTGACCTAGAAGGTATTTCACTATCTGACCGCCGCCCGCTGCTCCAGACTCATTTCTCATTCTCTGTCCGCACTCTGCTCTCCAGCCAGACTGTGCACAGTTCCTCAAATCACATGCTTCCCACCGCCTTGCCCTTTGCTGGTCTCTTCCTTCTGCCCCCTCCTTGTCTGCCTCAGGAACTACTATTCAGCCTTCGAGACCTGTTTCAAACTTGCTTCCTTCCCAAAAACCCTGTGACAACGCACCTGCACTCTCAGCGACTAATTACTGCCCCTGCTCAGTTTCACAGGCTTTATGCTTTCCAGCAGAACTCACATGCAACGTGATGATTGGTGCATGTGACCCACCTCACCACCCCTAACATTGCCATAAATTCCTCAAAGGCAGGGAACGTGCCAGGTTTAGCTGCATTTCTGAGTACCGAGCGCAGGGTCTGGGTACTGAGGGGGCTCATAGTGAGTGATGACCCACTCACTGCATGGGAAGACTATCACCACAAATCCTGGTCTTCTTCCATAATGGCTGTCTACAACCAGGAAAAGAAAGAAAGAAAAAGAGCCCTCATTTGGTAGCAGAATGTCTGATGAAAAAGCTCATGCCTTATCTTTCCCTATAAGCCTCTCAACTACCAAAAGAGTGCCGAGATCAAGGTCCAAAGAAGAGTAGGACTCATAGTCTGGGCCCAGTCCTGGTTATCCTGGGCCGCAGAGAGAAAAGGATTGGAGGCCATAACATTGGCAGCCTGATAGGCTCCAAGTGTAAACTTGGTTCTGACATTTACTAACTGTGTGACCGTGGGTAAGTCATTTCACTTCTCTGAGCCTCATTTTTCTTGTGCGAAACCTAAGGATAATAAAACGTACCGGCCCTGGCCGGTTGGCTCAGTGGTAGAGCGTCAGCCTGGCGTGCAAGGGGTCCCGGGTTCGATTCCCGACCAGGGCACACAGGAGAAGCACCCATCTGCTTCTCCAGCCCTCCCCCTCTCCTTCCTCTCTGTCTCTCTCTTCCCCTCCCACAGCCAAGGCTCCATTGGAGCAAAGATGGCCCGGGCGCTGGGGATGGCTCCTTGGCCTCTGCCCCAGGCGCTAGAGTGGCTCTGATCGTGGCAGAGCGACCCCCCGGAGGGGCAGAGCATCGCCCCCTGGTGGGCAGAGCGTCGCCCCCTGGTGGGCGTGCCGGGTGGATCCCTGTCGGGCGCATGCGGGAGTCTGTCTGACTGTCTCTCCCCGTTTCCAGCTTTGGAAAAATACAAAAAATAAAAAAAATAAAAAAATAAATAAAACGTACCATGCAGACTGGTTCTGACAGTTAAACAGGTCACTTATTTGTAACCTGTAAATTCCTGTGTCAATTTAAAGCCTAATTAACTCTTGAACTATATTTAATTCTATTATATTTATGATAGGTTAGGGGATCGGGTGAGAGAGGAGGGAATTTAATATGAATAGAAATAGAACTGCAGAACAGCCTGTTCCACTTGTCAGTTCTCCTAATTTCCCAGAATTATCACATTTAGGACCACACAGGGGCCTGCTTCCTCCTCTCCCACTCCATTTTTTTCTTTTCTTAAGATTTTATTTATTTATTTTAGAGAGAGGGAGAGAGAAGTGGAGTAGGAGCAGGAAACATCAACTCATAGTAGTTGCTTCTCATATGTGCCTTTACCAGGCAAGCCCGGGGGCTCGAACTGCCCACCTCAGCATTCCAGGTCAATGCCTTACCCACTGCACCACCACAGGCCAGGCTCCATCTTTTCTTTTTACTACCCTTTGTCTATTTGTGATAATCATATTGACTTGCTTAACCTTAACTAGGTCCAATTTCTAGCTTTTTAGTGGAATTTAATATTTGTCTCTCTTGATTGGTCATTCTTATGTTTTGATACCTATCTCATTGCAGAATTTTCTATTTCCTTCAGAGTAACATCCTCAAAGGCCTTGTCAATGAACACAGAGGGTCACCTCTTACCCCTCCTCTCTCCTGTGACCAATTGTGGGTTGAAGATTCACCAGGTTGTCTTGTGGTCTACAGGGGTGGGCCTGACCTTTAGTCATATTAGGGTGATCTAAGGCTAAGCCTAATCTCCCAGGATTAGAGATCATTGTTGTCTGTACCTGGTGTGGTGATCACTGTTCAGAGGATGAGATATGAAAAACATGTGGCAAACTCTTTTCCTGATAACCTTCGGTAAGTTTAGAGACTGGCTGCACAAAAGCAGAGGAGTAAGCAAGAAGCTTCTATCTCTAAGAGGAATCCTTTTTTCTTTCCTTGTTAACTACTGAGTTAACATTTCTTCCACTATTTTGGCCTAAGCCGCCGACATCACTTATGTAAACTGTTGTAAAAGCCTTCTAAGAGATCTCCCTGCTTCCACTCCAGCTCCACAATCCCTTTCCCACACAGCATCCAGAGTGATCTTTTTAAGATGAAAACCACACTCCTACTCTGCACTCTCCAATGGCTACCCACTGTCATTTGAATGAAAGCCAAAATCCTTGCCCTGGCCTTCAAGGCCCTACAGAATTTGGCCTCTGCCTGGAATCTTCAGCACCCAGATCGTCACACTGCAGTTTCCTTCTCATCATTCAGGCCTTGGCCCAAAGTTCAGCTCCGCTGAAAGACCCTCTCTGACCACGATTCCTAAGGCAAAGCAATCGCCTTATTCCTCTTGCCTTATCACTGTCTACCTCATCCTGTTTTTTAATGTTTCTCCTCAGTTCTTAATGATGTCTGAAATTTCCTTATTTATTTATTGGTTTACCTGTTTATTGTTTGCCCGTGTTAAATGAGAACAGGGACCTTACTTGTCTAGATGACCGCTGCATCCTTAGTATCTAGAATAGTATTTTGAAGGTCATTGGTGTTCTAGAAATATTTCCTTTCCTTTTAAATTAAGTTATTTTTATTTAGACAATTAAATTTAACTGGTTGACATTGCTCAACTAGAGTACATAGATTTAGAGAAGATGAGTGAATGAATTCATAATATGCTTTATCTTTTAAAAAAGTGCTTTCCGGTATATTAATTTCTCACGAAGCCTGTGAGGTCAGGATTATTACTATCCTAGTACTGTGGATGCCGACACTGAGGCTCAAAAGGTTATGTCCAATGACACATAATGAGTAAGTAGAGGAGGTGGCCCAAACTTGAGCTTGCCAATTCTAAATATTTCTTTTTACCACCAGGACACCTTGCTCTTAACCTGGCTGGTGGTATACCAAGGATGATATGTGCTGACTGATTCTTTGATAGTCCTATAGTCCTTATTGTCAGATCCTGGAATGGTACAGTGAACTGTGCAGCTTGTCTCTAAGCCCCTGACTTGGGGCTGCTCTCTATGTGGTGAGAGTGAAGTGAACCAGAGGAGTAGCCAGTGGAGTGGAAGGAAGTATTATGGTGTGGGAAGTCAGGAGACTTGGATTTAGGTTTCACTTTGCTCCGCTTGTACTTCATTTTCGTTTCTGTGGGTCTCAGTGTGTCTTTCTGTAAAATGGGTAG
This sequence comes from Saccopteryx leptura, assembly GCF_036850995.1. Lineage (NCBI taxonomy): Eukaryota > Metazoa > Chordata > Mammalia > Chiroptera > Emballonuridae > Saccopteryx > Saccopteryx leptura. Next base: position 68,149,062 of record NC_089516.1, on the reverse strand, counting down.
ATTGAACTTGCTGGCTGCGAAGTTACTTTCAATTCTGACATTATTGCCTGGGGTGTCTGCGTTGCTTTGATTTTTTTCTCTGTTTCCTTTGCAGTGCTTCCCGATGCGGACGGGGCAGAAGAATGTCGGTAAGTGTGTGAGGGGGACTCTCAGTGGCAGGCAATGGGACTGAGCTTCTCAGCACTCCTACGGGCTGCCTGATCAGGCTCCTGGGCCGGACAACCATTGGCCTAGGTGCAAAAATCTGAGGACGTCTTCTCTGTCTCCCTCCAGTGGGCACTTCCTGGACTGCTCAGTCCTGGCCTTTGGCTGGGAGGGAGTATGCTGGAGCTTCTTCATTCTTTGGATGGAGGGTTTTCTTTGGTTAGGGAGCCGAGAGAGGATTTCCCTGAGGAGCTACCAGTAAGAGGCAGCCAGCCATATGCTTCCCTTGTTCTCAGAGGCCTTTTGTCCACTAGGAAGTATATTAAAGTTGGGAGGGAAAGGGAACAGGTAAGTGGAGGGTGAAGGAAAGAGACTTGACATTTGAGAGTCAGTATCTTTGGTATTCCCATCACTTGCTGTATCTGGAAGGCTACCAAGAGGCCTAGTTAGGACTTGAGGGATATATGTGACCATGAGAGAAAAGAATTCCTCCTTATACTGTCTAACCAGTTTCTTTGAGCCTGACAGCCTGGCTGCCTATCTGCCTTCTGCCTGTGGTGTCCTACTTGAGAGTGGACAAGTGGGTTTCATTCTGGCAGCAACTTCCTTTTGTTGAAGAGGACACAGTCATCTAAGGGAAGATGACAGCTTTGGGTTGGAAGAGAATGAAGGATACTGGCCAGGAGTGCATTTACTGCCAAAGCCTGAGCTCCTGGCATTGTCCAGGCTCTGCTGCGGTCATCTAGGCCACCCTTCCGGCTCCAGCCTAGCCTCAGCCATTACCTGAGTTTCAGTTTTTTTTTTTAATCAGAATGAGATTGTGACTTAAGTGAGCATGGCTTCTAGGTGACAGTGAGGATTGGGGGTCATGTGGAACAGAAAGACACCAATGAACAAGTGGCATGCTAAGGACCTTTGTGAGGTCCTGAGGACCTCCACAGGTAGTTGGAACTGACTTGGGCACATTCTTACCAGGAGGCAGAGAGGGTATTTGGTGACCACCCAAGGACTTTTCCACCTTCAGACCCTTAGTTCTTGGGTGGTGGCTGCTAAAAAGGAAGAAGAGCCAGCAGGGCGAGGTGTTTATTTGCATTGCCATGACAGCAGATGAGAGAGGGCCTATTTTGAAGCAGGAACATTGCTTTGATCAGCACACAACGTACATCTGCTTCTCCATAACCCCTGCGCCTCCTCCCCCATCACCATTCCAGGGCTTCTTCTTAAGCACAGTTCCTACTTTGCACCAGAGACTTCTAGGGGCACAAGATCTGAACTGCCCATACTTGGGGAAAAACAAACTTCTCCATTTCAGAGACACCAGCTGCAAAGGCTAAAAGGAAACCCCTCAGCCCTGAAATAGTGACCCCCCCCCAAGATGAATGTATTTGCAGCTGCCAAGTTGCCTCATTAAAATGTCTGTGCTAGGCTCAGTCGCCAATGCTGAATCCTGGAAGTGTGGGCACCAGGTGGCTCAGTGGTCTGTGGCTTTAGAGATTGTCACCTACAGACCTGAGCTGGGACTGATTGTGCTAATTCTTTAGGTTAAAGCTTGGAAATGTCTATTTAAGGGCAAATGTGAACACATTGGTTCAGGCCGGTCTGAGGACAATCTGGCACAGATTATGAACTTGGTGGATGTGGCTATGGAAGCATCAAGGGACTGGGAATCAGGGACCTGGATTTTAGCCCAAATATCATTAGTGATCCACTGTGTGAGCCCAAACAAGAAACTTCCTCTGTCTAGATCAGTGTCCACATCTATAAAACGGAACAATTTATTGCATGGGTTTCTTATATGGATCGTAAGAGATAGTACATTCAAAGTGCTGAATAAATATGATTAATTCTGAGATTTAGCTCAGGGAGGGAGCAGAACTCAATTTTTTAAAAAAAAATTTGAACTAAGCAATGCCTTCATGTGTTTCAAAATCCAAAAAGTTCAAAGATAAGGTCTTCTTACTCTTGTCTGTTAACCACCTAAAATCCTCTTTGAGTTCACCAATGTTATCAGATTCTTGGGTCTTTGATGAGTTCAGAAGGTCTAAAGAAAGTGAGTTGTGCCAGGCAAGACTTCAGTGGTGGCTATCGCTGTCTGACTCAGGGGGAGGGGCTTAGGTGATTGGATGGTATAACATGGAGCAGAAAACGTGGAGCAGGAAGTGTGTGGGGCAGCAGTGAAATCAGCATTAGTTGGGAATCAAGAGACCTGGGATTCAGTATGACTATGCCTCTCACGGTTCAATGATCTTAAGAACATTCCTGTCTGTGACCCTCAGTGTTCCATCTGTGCCTTGAGCCTGTCATATTCTTATATGCCATTTTTGTAAGTTCTACCGCAGTAGAACAGGAGTGCGGAGAAGAGCAACCAAGGACTTTTTAGAGAAGAAAAAGCCAAGACATTGACTCACAGCTGGTAATTGCATGAATTTTGCATATCTAATCTTCCTCTTATTAAGATCAATCAATCAGAGGCTTCTCTGACACACTACTGCTTTGGTCCTAAGTGGGCTCATTGATAAAGCAAACCTTGGGCACTGTCTTCATAAGAGAACATCAAGAATGTCCAGCTGGTTTCAACATACGAAAGGCTATATAGGCACAAGACCATGGCCTGAGTGATCCTTGATGGTCCTGCTATCGTGGCCCAAGAATCCACTAGCACAATGTTTCCCAAATTTCACTTATATATGAGCCAACTTCATAATATTTGTCATCACTTCATCCAATGCCATTATATGCCTATTGTTTTTGTTTAAGTCAGCCCAATTTTAAACATAATCTTACTCTAAGCTGTAATATCTATGAAATTAGGGTTTGAGGTACTAGTTATATCTTTCCTAATACATACTGAGTTCAATATATATCAGTCACAATTCAAAATGTCAACATATCACTCCAAATCATCCCATGCATATAATAACATCAAGCTTTGAAAAGCAGAGCTGGCTATGATAACACGAACCAGCGGGGCAGAAGAAGGTTCAGGCATTTGGGGCTCACTCCAAGACTTACTAGGTGGTCTCAGGCTCCCTGCATTACTTCATACTTTTTCCAAGTCCTCATATTGTGTTGTTCAGCGAGAATTACTCTTGAGATTGAGATAGGTTCTGAAGTCTCCACCTTCCATACAATGTCCACCATCCTGAACTTCCTCGCAGGTCCTCAAGTGAGAACACTTGGCTGGGTATCAGCAGCTCTAGGTTTCCATTTTGGCTCTGCCCTTTGCCATCTGTATGACCTTGGACCTGTTCTTTCCCCTCTCTGGATCTTAGTGTCCCCAACTATAAAATGAATGGTTTGATTGAAATGACCTCTAAGGTACCTTGCTGCTCCATGATGTCTTGACTTCTAAACCCCACACTTCTGCTTAACCAGCAGATGGCAGAAGTGAGGAGGCTGCTGACCCCCACCACCACCATTTTCCTTACACCGTATTTACCCCTAGGCCCCTTGCTCCCTGTGCACAAATGTCCTTTTGTTGCCTGGAGCCCTTAAGGATTTCTTCTCTAATCTCCTGCTGAAGTGGATGAGGTAACCTGGGGAGTAATAGTTGGCCTGTAACAAGAACCCTGGCTCCCCAATCCAACCAGCTCTGGCTCCAGCCTGGCTGCAGGCTGGGCCTTGCACCACACTCCACCTATCAGCTACCCCAGACCCTCCTGCCAGATATGTGGGGACAGGAAGACCAGCTTAAAATGAAAAAAATATAGAAACAAGTACATTAATTTAAATGCATTTAAGTTGTTATTGGGTATAACTTCCAAGGCTTAGGAGGCCAGTAGACTGAAATGCTGAGCTTATAAAAATCATCAGAATAACAGTACAGTTAACTTCCTTTCTTTTGAAAACAATTAAATAATCCTTGTCACTAATTCTTGACAGATCTAGTTAATTAGCATTTGTTATTGTATGAAGAACATTTGCAGGGCATAGCTTATCTATCACTTGACAGATATTTTACATGGAAGTTGGAATAATAGAAAGATCTACTTGGTTAGGAGGTATCTGGAATTGATTATCATTTGAGACAGGAAATCTTTCAACCATGATCTACAGTGAATTCCGCCAAGGCAAAAACACTGGACTATGAGTTGAGAATTCTAAGCTTTAGTCCCAGATCTGATGTTAACTTCTTCTGTGACCTTGAGTTAGTTATCCCTCCTCCTGGGCCTCAGTTTCCTTGTCTAAAAAATAAAAAGGTTGAACTAGAATGTCCCAAGGTCTCCCGTATTGACTGTGTCATCCTCAACCCCCCACCCCACCCCCGCTTGTGCCAGGGTCAGACTGAAAGGAGGGAGAGGAGGGGATGAGGTCAGTGCAAAGGGCAATTTCAAGATGTTCTTTGGGATAGGGGAGAGATTCCCAGAGCTTTGGAAGAATGTAACAGCTTTCTTTGTGCTCAAAAGGGGCTGGGAAGCCCAGGTTCCTGGTGCAGGACTGTAAAACAGAAAGTCAGGCATAGGCTCACAGACTCGGATCAGGTGAATGTTCTGAGGCTCATCCTGGGTTAAGCCAGCAGATCAGAGCAAGGGCTGGCAGTCACGGACTGTCTACCAGGCCCAGGGAGGAGTGGAAATTGTAGGTGGACTGACAGGTATGGAAAGGACCTGGGGAGTTCTATTAGACACTTCCACCAGAAAGTCCACAAACACTTCACACTCAACACTAAAGATTATAATTCTTCATTATTCTTCTGGATACCTTCTCCTCCAGGACTCTCTTTCTTGGTTAATAGCACCATCATCCACTCAGTCACTCAAGCAAGAATCATGGGAATCAGCTGGACTTCTCTGTCCAGTCACCAAATTATACCCATGAAACTTCTCTGTAATGTTTTCTAAATCTGCCCTTTTCTACCAGCACTACCACAGCCCTCCACCTCAGCCCTTAGCAGCTCTGGCATAAGCAGCCCTGCCACCATGCCTCCCCTTCCAGTCCACCTCTCACACTGCTGCTGGAATTCTCTCTTTAAAGGAAAAAAATTTAACCATGCTCAAAAACCTTTGATTGCTCCCTACCTTTGGCCAAAGTCCAACTTCTTTGCATTGGCATTCAAGGTCTTTCACAACTTAAATAACCTATCATTATTGCTTCATCTGCTACCACATCCCCATGTTTCTGAGACCCCCTAGGACAACTCACTATTTTCTATATGTATAATGAATTCTCATATTGGGCTCTGCACTGGGTGTGTCTTTGCTAGCTCCTTTACTTGGCCTGTCAAGCTGGCCTCTGGCTTCCTTCTTCATCTAGTGCAGAGGTAGTCAACCTTTTTATACCTGCCACCCACTTTTGTATCTCTGTTAGTAATAAAATTTTCTAACCGCCCACCAGTTCCACAGTAATGGTGATTTATACATTTTTAAAATTATTTTTATTTATTTATTCATTTTAGAGGAGAGAGAGGGAGAGAGAGAGAGAGAGAGAGTGAGAGAAGGGGGGAGGAGCAGGAAGCTTCAACTCCCATATGTGCCTTGACCGGGCAAGCCCAGGGTTTTGAACTGGCAACCTCAGCATTCCAGGTCGATGCTTTATCCACTGTGCCACCACAGGTCAGGCAGTAATGGTGATTTATAAAGTAGGGAAGTAACTTAACTCTATAAAATTTATAAAGCAGAGTTACAGCAAGTTAAAACATATAATAATAATTACTTACCAAGTACTTTATGTCGGATTTTCACTAAGTTTGTCAGAATAAATCTTTATAAAACAACTTACTATAGTTAAATCTATCTTTTTATTTATACTTTGGTTGCTCTGCTACTGCCCACCATAAAAAAGCTGGAACGCCCACTAGTGGGCAGTAGGGACCAGGTTGACTACCACTGATCTAGTGCATATTTCTATTATAACACATCACACTCTTCTGAATTTGCCTCTTTACTCTATCTCCTGAGAGTACAAGGGGTACATCTGACTAACTCCTGTAACCCCCAGAATTAAGCACAGTGCCTCATATAGCCAATGAATCTGCCAGGGATTGTCTTTTATCTTTGATAGCATAGCAGAAGAGCTTCTGGTAATCAGATTAGTGGCTTCTTCCTCTCAGCAGCCTTTCTTCCCTATTATTTCATCTGTGAACTAGCTATTGCAAATTGACAAAGAGCCCTGCTTTGTTCCAGATGACAAACTGTTTTGAGACAGAGCCTTGAGGGTCCAATGGTTTAAGCCAATGGTGCAAATCCATGTAGAACACATTTCCACCAAACCTTTGAAACTTGGAGATTGCCCTACATCTCGAGGTACTTAAGGACGATGTTAATCAGTGTTTTTCAAACCTGGTAATGAGGAACTCTGGAGTTCCTAAAGATTCTTTGAAGGAAGTGAAGGCAGAACACAGTTGAAGGGTGCTATATTCAACCACATTTCTTTATCTTTTTGAGATTGCATGAAGATTTCATTTGGAGACTATAGTTGGCTATATAAAAGTAGATGTTGGAGACCACTGCTATAATCTAGTGCTCAATGGCTAATAAGCTCCTTTTTTCTTTTATTTAGAAATTAAATTCACTGGGGTGACATTAATCAATAAGACTGCATAGGTTTTAGGTGAGCATCTCTATAGCATTTGAACTGTTGATTGTGTTGTGTGCCCATCACCCAAGGTCAAATCATTTTTCATCACCATATATTTGTCCCTCTTTATTTCCTTCTCCCACCCCTCCCCCACATCCTCTTTCCTCTAGTAACCACTTCACTTTTATCTATGTTCGTGACTCTCAGTTTTATATCCACCCATGTGTGAAATCATATAGTTCTTAGCTTTTCCTGATTCATTTAGTATAATGTTCTCAAGGTCCATCATGTTGTCATTCAGTGACCAAGACATAGAAACAACCGAAGTGTCCCTTGAGAGAGCATTGGATAAAGAAGATGTGATACAGGCCCTGGCTGGTTGGTTCAGTGGTAGAGCGTCGGTCTGGCGTGCAGAAGTCCCGGGTTCGATTCCCGGCCAGGGCACACAGGAGAAGCACCCATCTGCTTCTCCACCCCTCCCCCTCTTCTTCCTCTCTGTCTCTCTCTTCCCCTCCCGCAGCGAGGCTCCATTGGAGCAAGGATGGCCTGGGCGCTGGGGATGGCTCCTTGGCCTCTGCCCCAGGCTCTAGAGTGGCTCTGGTCGCAACAGAGCGACGCCCCGGAGGGGCAGAGCATCGCCCCCTGGTGGACAGAGCGTCGCCCCCTGGTGGGCGTGCCGGGTGGATCCCGGTCGGGCGCATGCGGGAGTCTGTCTGACTGTCTCTCCCCGTTTCCAGCTTCAGAAAAATACAAAAAAAAAAAAAAAAGATGTGATACATATATGCAATAGAATACTACTCAACCACAAGCTCTTTTTTATACCATTCCTACTATCTGCCCCCTGGGGCTCACATCAAATGTTCCAGATACAGTCAAGCATCTCTTTCCACTCTATACCCAGTTGAACATTCTTTTTAATTCTGAGCCAAAGTTTACCTCACAACTTCCACTCAACAGCCTGACTTTCACCCCTTAATGTCTCATGAAAGTCACATGTTCCTTCTTCCTAATAACTAAACTGCTGGCATTTAGAATTTTCCAAAGCCTGAGATAGAAGGGATCTGGTAGCTCACACAGTCGAATGCTCTTGCTGCAAGGGAAGCTGACACCCAGAAAAGTAGGTGATCAATCTGCACAGACAGCTTGTTGGTGGTGAAAATGACACTAGAACCCAAGTCACCACTCATTTATAATGTCCTCCCCAGATTGTCCTTCTTTATAGCGAACAGCTTCAGCTCATGAAATTATTTCTCACAGACCTGATGACTTTTCCCTGAACCAACTCACAATTGGCAGTCAGCAATGGCTGAAGATGAGCATCTCAGCTGGCTGGTGCCCAGGCTTTGGTAGGGATGGGGCAGGGGCGGGCTAAGGGCAAAGGCAAAGGAGATCAAACTGGTGTCAGAGGCAGAACTGCTCCTTCTCCACCGCTTCTTTCCCTGTCATCATCCTCCCCTTTCCATAGGATTAATTCCATTTAGACAGCCCTCTTCCACACAGGGCAGCCAAGGGGCAGCTTTCAAAGGTCCCTTCTGACCTGTTTGCTAGAGAGTCCCTGCTGGGTGACCTTCCACATCCCAAACCCAGAAACAGGAAGAGCTGGTTTGGCTTGCGTTTTTTGAGAAGAAAAATGAAAACATAAAAAGTAGACCTCCTGAGAACAGAGGTTTCCAGCTCTGTGTCCACGTGCCCCGGAGCATGATATTTCAGGGAGTGCATTCCACAGGGGAAAGGAACAGCCTTGTTATTAAAAACAAAACATAATGACCTCCAAGGTTTGGAAAGAGGAAAAGGCCAAAAGGAGACTCTGAAGGAGGGAAGGGCGGTTGGGTTCAGAATCTGCAACCCTTCCCCACCATGCGCCATTTGTGACTGTCATCCTTTGATCTGACTGCTGTTATCACCACATCTGGCCCCCAGAGGTGCCCTGCTCCCTTTAACCTATGGCTCAAGAGAAGGGCCCAGCCCCTTTGCTTGTTTCCTTGAGGATCATCAAAGTAGGCTGGGACTCAGAACTTGCGTTTAAAATCAAGAAGGAATCAGACATAAATTAAGTAAAGAACCAACAAATGGCAGAACAACATTCAGGCTTTACAAAGTGTATGCTTTTTGTCTCAAGAAAGCCAGCAAAAGCAGGGGAAAGCTTTGCCAGTCCCTAAATATCTCTCAGGGTAACTACTCCATCACCCACATGACCTGCTGCTGTAAGTTTGCCTGGTTTTCTCTCCACTCAGCTCTCTGTCACTGGGAGGTGGATGTTATCTTGTTTCCCAACCACAGTTACTAAAAGGGCCAATGCAAAAGGTATTTTAGGAGAAAAAGCCTGCAGAACCCCATTTTTCCTTTCCAGCTGTGGTTTCTGGGTGGCAGTCCATGGTTTGTTCACAACTAGTCGGCAGAGTAGAAGTGTGGACATTTGGGTACCAAAACACTATGGTTCTGAAGAAAACAGCTCTGGCTACCCCTAGAACTTCTACAGGCACACATACACACATGTCACATACATGCATGCACGCACACATAGCCTCTTTACCAAACTGTTAGTTTTGCAGAGTAAAAGCACCTTCACAATGCAAAATCTTACCACAGTCTCTTGCTTCTCAAACAGGGCTATTTGTCCCCTCTGGGCCAGAGGTAAGCAGAATGTGTTCCTGGAAGATGTTTTCAAAAGTATCTGCTAGGGATGGTCCATTTTCCCTAAAAGATCAGGGGGCAAAGCATCATTTTTATATTAAAACAAGCATAGATATATGGTATGAAAAAGCATGCTAAATTCACATGAATTGTAAGCTACTATTGGAGACTTCAAAGGAATTTCTCACTTGTTGCTGGTTGCATGGACTTCTCTAGCTCCTTCGGGCCATGTGAGTAGTGTTCAGCCATTTGGAGATTCTGTGGTGCAAAGTTTTCAGAAGCATACATTTACATACGGGGCTCCCTGAGGCATAAGCTGTGTCTCCCTCCTCTCTGCACCCTCAGGCCTGATGCAGAGCCAACCTCAAAGAGGGCACTCAAGAGCTATTTGGTCTGTCCTTTCACCCCTTGCCATCCACCCACCCATCCTTGCCAACAAACAAGCAAAAAAGATAGCCTTCAACTGTTGGAAAGAGCAGTTTCTGGAGAATTCAGACAGCTCTGGGTCTGAGTTCTGTCACTTATTAGCTGTGTGATCACCTTTCTGACCCTCGGTTTTCTGAATTTTAATTTTTTTATTTTTTTATTTTATTTTATTTTATTTATTCATTTTAGAGAGGAGAGAGAGAGGGAGAGAGAGACAGAGAGAGACAGGGGGGAGGAGCTGGAATCATCAACTCCCATATGTGCCCTGACCAGGCAAGCCCAGGGTTTCGAACCGGCGACCCCAGCATTTCCAGGTCGACACCTTATCCACTGCGCCACCACAGGTCAGGCGGTTTTCTGAATTTTAAAATGAGGATGCAAATGCCCAACTCTTGGGTTGTGGAAACGAAGTGTGATAGTGGGAGGGAGAGTGCTCTATAAGCTCCCAGCTAATACACAAAGTACAGTTTTATTAAATGATTATAAAATGAGCACCGTGACTAGCTCAGACAGTAGGGTGAGGGAAGGGGGAGATGTTTTCTCCAGTCCGAAAGTCTGATTTGAGATTAAGAAGGCAGGAGCTGAGTTCTCAAGAATGAGCCCCTGGGCCTCTGGAATGGGCAGGGCCCATGTCTAATCATGGCCCTGCAGCCCCACCCCACTCCCGGGATGCAGTATGCAAGCCAGAGGGCAGTTCGGGGGTGGGGGGGGGGAGTGATGGAAGGATCGGATGTGTTTCATACACCTGAGGTTTCCAAAGACCAGATGTGCTTGCCTTCTCATGTCTGCCAAAGAACCCCTTGAAAGCCCAGCTCACAGCAAGGGTCACTTGTCAGTGAAGGCAAAAGTACAAATTCTGTGACCTTGGGCAGGTGACCTTCTGGGCCCCAACTTCCTCATCATTAGAATGAGGAGATTGGATAGAATAGTCTCTGAGACCCTTCACAGTCCTACACATGATGGTCATGTGACCCTTAATGGAAAAGGAGATTGATTTGATTTTCCAAAATTATGATTTTTAAAAAATGTGATCAAACTAGTCACCTGATTGTTTGATACTTAATCCTGAACCCTAGTGCAAAACAGTGAAAAGTAGTGTAGGGAGGCCTGGCAGGGCCCCCCTTCTGTTTTTATGTCTGCTTGTCCCTATGGCTCCCTATGCCTGTGTCTGGCTGAACTGGCCCAGCTGGACCTCCCCAGAGCAATTCGTGATCATAGGCCAAGTGAGGGGCAGGAGGACAATGCAGGTGTTTCCCAGGCCCCGGGCTCTGGCCCAGGTAGCTCACAAAATAAAATGAGAAGAGGAAAGAAAACAGGAAACCCTGCCCACTATACGTACCTAATTGTTCAGGAAGAATTCCTTCTAGGTAGGTTCGTTGCCTCAGAAGCCAACAACAGCTGCTGAGTTGGAGAGCTGATGGCTGCACCTCTGGGATTTGGGGACTCCCTTGCTCCCATCTCAGTCTGTTTAGAACTTCCCCATTCTATGAAGCTCAGTTCAAGTACTGTCCTCTGCCCCTTCACGTCCCCTGCATACTGTGTATCTGTCTCATAGCATAGACCATGTTGTGCCTTGTGTTGGAGCTATTTCCTTTCACATATAGATTAGAAATAAAATACATCCTCTGAAGAAAATGTGTCTGGATATAAAATGAAGAGCCAAAGTTTCATAATCCCTCACTCCCACTTTCCAGAATTAGCCACTGTTAAGATAGTTTTTTGTGGTGTCCCAGAAAACTTCTGTTGTCAAGCTGTTGAAAATGCAAGAGCATGATGCCTTGGACGGAGCACGGGCTCTCAGGAGTCCTCACTGGGTTTGTGCCTCAGCCCTCCACTCTGCTCAGGTCAGCTTGGGAGAATTCTGTCTCCACTTTGACTCTCAGCTCTGTAGAGTGGGATAGCGATTCCTCTCCTGCTGCCTCACAAGGTTGTTGTCAGGGGCAATGAAGAAAAAAAAAAAAAGGAAGTGCTGTGGGAACTGTAAGATGTGCTCTACCTCCATGCTTGTCCCTGTGACTTGGCTATAAGCACCTTGGGAACAGAAACCTGACTCAGGTGAAGCCGGATCACCATTGCCCCCAGCGCCCGATGACTTGTCCAGAACAGGCAGGTGTGGTGAATGCCAGGGATGTGAGCTGAATCCCAAGGGGTGCACCACACCCTAAGGGGTCAGTGCTTTGCTCCTGCCCTGGTTCTAGGCACGCAGTTCCCTAACCTTCATTTGGAGCCAAACTCAGCAGAGAGACCACTGTTCTAGAGTTTCTTGTCTTTCAAAATGCTGCTCCACTTTAAAAATTCTGCAATTACTGTTCTCACCCTCTACCTCCCTCAGCTCCCGTTTCCTCAAATTTTGGCCCCAACTGGTTGATGCTTTCATAAGTGTGTGTGTGTGTGTGTGTGTGTGTGTGTGTGTGTGTGTGTAGAGAGAGAGAGAGAAAGAGAGAAGAAAGTGGACACGGAGCTTCAATTTTCTCAATGGATCAGATGTAAAACAGTGTGAAATTAGGGCTGGAAAGCCCCTCCAGTACCATTTAGTCTGATCACTCCCTTTCAACCTTTAACAGAGAAACTGAGACCCAGGAAAGGGGAGGGACTTGCCCAGAGAGTCAGTGGCTCTGATGGCCAAGTAAAGGCCCAGGAATAGACAAGCCTCTGGGCCAAGGGTGCTCAAGTTGAGGGAAGTGGCCTGGGAAGGTGGGTGGGGCCCAAGAAGAGATGAAGGTTGTCAGTGAGGGAGGGTCAATCCCGTGAAGGGGTTGGGACCCACTGCAAAATTTCCCAGGAAAGTAGAAATATAAGAAACACAAGAGCTGTGGTTTAGCAAGTTATTATGAGTCTTGCTGAGCAAGGAGAAGGAGGAGAGAGGAAAAGAAAAATAGAGGGGGCCGGAAAAGGAGCTAAAGGGAACAAAAAGGGAAGAAGGCAGGCTAAGCAAGGTGAGTGGAGGACACTCCTGGTGGTCGGGTCAGTGAAGCCTGAATGCATCACATCAGAGGTGTGGTCCATGTGGGACATCTAGCCACTGTATAAGTTCCTAGCGGCTCTGCTGCTTGGTTTCTTCTAGGCTCGGCACTTACAAACCAGTCTTTATTTTCTTAGCAAACTCAGCATTTTTCCACTGCCCACTGTTTTGAGAAGTGGCCCCAGACTGTAGGCTTTGCCTCAGCAGATTTGGCACACAAGGGTACTATGCTGCCGGGCCTGGTTGCTGATGCAGGAATGCACCCTCTCTCCAGCCACAATCCAATTCTCAGGGAGCCAATCACAGTGCAAGGGGAACTCAGCCCATTTCACAGATGAGGGCAACATGGTTTTCCAATGAAAATAACAATGAACACAGGAATAACAAAAATAACTAAATATGCATTGAGAACCCATAATTGTACTGATTAAGAATAAAGGCCCTAGATCAAACTACCTGTATTCAAATCCCAATTGTACCTTTCAGAAGATGTGTGATTTTGGACAAGTTTCTGAACTTCTCTGTGCCTCAGTTTCCTTATATGTAAAATCAGGATAATACTACTATCTTCTTGAGAAGATTTGGGAGAATCAAATGCGTTGACCCAGGTACAGCCTTTGAATGATGCTTGGCACATAGTGGGTGCTCAATAAATGGCAGCTATTATTGTCATCATCACTATGTGCTGGGCACGGTCCTAAACATTTTACTTGCATTATGGCTCTAATGACCAATCAGAAGGCAACTGAGCCCCAGGTGCAAAAGGAACATATCTAGTCCATTGAGTTTAAAATTTCTCTTGCCACACCCAACTGAATCCGATGTGCAACCCCAATATATAAAACAGATAAAAAGCAACATGGCTCTGATTTTAGCAAGGTGAATAGGGGTGGGAGTCTAGAGCCCCCAAGCTCAGCTTTGCCTTGTTCTCTGCTCTCCCAACATCCCCAAGGTAGGCCTTGAGGCTGCTCCCCTGCGGTTGGGAGCCACAGTTCACAAGCCCTATCTAGTGCATCCAACCTTTTTATGCTCAGATGACAACATCATTGACCCTGAATGGGCAAGTAACACACCCAAGGTTACACAGCAAGTCAAAGGCAGAGAGGGGTACAGCGGTACCACTGGGTGTGGGGGACAGTAAGTAGTCAAAGAGAACTCTTCTTTGGTTCAAGTAGATCACAGAACATCCAGGCTTTGGAAAAGAAGAGCTAGGAAAGCAGGTAAACAGGAGGGAAGAGGAGGCTGACCCAGAGGCCCTGCACCTGGGCCATGAGTCTGAGCAGCCACTTTGGACCCTCTCATCTTGCAGGAACCACCCAGACTTCAAGACAAGGCCTATCCTCATGGAGCCTCTCACTGCACGAGGTTTGGGGTTCTTTTCTCACAAAGGAATATAGTACCCTGTCCCTGGAGGATGCAGTTCACCTGGGGTTAAATACTGCTTTCTGATTGACCCAAGTGTGAGCATTTTCACAGGGCTCTTTCTCCTCCAGAGCTCCTGGGGGCAGCCTGTCCCCCCACTGTTGTTGGGAAAGTGCAGGGGGCCGGCCTGGGCCTCTGCCCCTTTCACAGCTCCGTGTAGGTACCCCTATCTGTTGAAAGCATGCCACTGTTGATCCAAGAACCTGCATATCACAAACCTTTTTTTAAAAAAGATTTTATGGCCCTGGCCGATTGGCTCAGTGGTAGAGCGTCGGCCTGGCGTGCGGGGGACCCGGGTTCGATTCCCGGCCAGGGCACATAGGAGAAGCGCCCATTTGCTTCTCCACCCCCCCCTCCTTCCTCTCTGTCTCTCTCTTCTCCTCCCGCAGCCAAGGCTCCATTGGAGCAAAGATGGCCCGGGCGCTGGGGATGGCTCCTTGGCCTCTGCCCCAGGCGCTAGAGTGGCTCTGGTCGCAGCAGAGCGACGCCCCGGAGGGCAGAGCATCGCCCCCTGGTGGGCAGAGCCTTGCCCGTGGAGGGCGTGCCGGGTGGATCCCGGTCAGGCGCATGCGGGAGTCTGTCTGACTGTCTCTCCCCGTTTCCAGCTTCAGAAAAATACAAAAAAAAAAAAAAAAAAAAGGTTTTATGCCTGACCAGGCGGTGGCGCAGTGGATAAAGCGTCAGACTGGGATGTGGAAGACCCAGGTTTGAGACCCCGAGGTCGCCAGCTTGAGCCGGGCTCATCTGGTTTGAACAAAAAAGCTCACCAGTTTGGACCCAAGGTCGCTGGCTCGAGCAAGGGGTTACTTGGTCTGCTGAAGGCCCACAGTCAAGGCACATATGAGAAAGCAATCAATGAACAACTAAGGTGTTGCAACAAAAAAACTGATGATTGATGCTTCTCATCTCTCTCCGTTCCTGTCTGTCTGTCTCTGACTCTCTCTGTTTCTGTAAAAAAAAAAAAAAAAAAAAAAGTTGTTTATAAAAAAGATTTTATTTATTGATTTTTAGAGAGAGGAGGGAAAGAAGGGAGAAGTGAGAAGTAACTCATAGTTGCTTCTTGTATTGTGCCTTGACTGGGCAAGCCCAGGGCCTCAAGCCAGTGACCTCAGTGTTCCAGGTCAATACTTTATCCACTGTGCCACCACAGGTCAGGCAACATTGCCAGCTTTTGTTTCTAGACTTTGGCATGGGTTATCAGAGGACACCACAAGGAAGAGAAATTACAGGAGAAGTTTTTCCCAAAGAACTTTGGGACTTCTCTGGAACCCCTTCTTCTAACCTGTTGCTTGAAATACTCAGAGTCCACGAGAGAGTTCTGGAAACTGATTCTGCAGGGCAGGACAAGGTCGGCACCAACACTGGAGGGCAAAGCCCTGGTACAGGACCCTGAGTTGCTTGCCTCTCCCTGGATGGGCCTCAGGATCTTCAACTGCACCCTGAGGGGTGGAGCCAGTGCTCACTGTGAATCAATCAGCTCCAGGCTAGACTGCCGAAAAGGTTTGGGCCACTTAGGGGCTCTCTCATAAATGGCCTGGAATCCCAGGGGAACGTACCAAGTGATAAATGCAAACAAATCCTGCCCAATGCCATAGCTTGCTGGCCCTTCAGGCTGGTCACAGGTGGTGGGGATAGAGGAGGCATATTATTGACTCTCACACTGCAAACTGCTCCTCTAACGTAAAAACAGGTTTTGTTCGTGGCCAGGCCCACTGTTCAAATGGGCAGAGCCCTGGACCCCAGAGCCAGACTGCAGGGTGGGTATAACCTTGGGTTGCTGCTACACTCTGCCAGGTGATGGAAAGGTGGGGAGGGGCTTCTGCCAGTTCTCACTGGGATGAAGGTGTATATACTGAGGCCAGCGAGTTGAGGGTGAGGGGCAACTGTGCATAGGTGCTGTCACTACTCCGCTGATAAGGGCAGAATTATGGGCATTAGAGCTCAGCAGCCTACATGATACAAGGACAGGAGGAGAGTGATAAGGCAGGGTGAAGGACTAAGTAGAGCAATTTTGCAACTGACAAGCTCATCTTATCAAAGCTTTTATATTTGATCTACATCACAGTTTAGGAAGATCGGTGTTATTGTCTCCATTTAATAAATGCAAAGACTGAGGTCCAGAAAAGTGGTGTATGCCATCTAGTAAGTGTTAAAGCTTGTGTTCCAAGCCAGGGCTGCTTTGAGAGTAGCAGTTTTTAGGGGCCCCTTCTCTTGAGCTGATAAAATCTGCACGTATTACTGTCCATGCAGCAACTCTTTTAAGATTTGGCAGAAGGGCCTGGGAATTATCCTTCCCATTTTACCAGGGCCCAGAAAAGGCTGACGATTGGGCCACAGGCACACACAGCCAGATGGAGATAGGAAAGGCTGAGGCTCTGGCCCTTGACATTTCTGCCTTCAGTTGGATAGCTGCAGAACACAGCTGGAGTGCTCCCACTGATGTGCACTCTGCTGCTGGACATTTCCATTCACAAGGTGCTCTCCGGTCTATTCTCTTGAGGTTTGCAGGGCCAAAAAAAGTTATTTTATTTTCTAGGTGAAGAAACTGAGGATTAGTAACTTGAGAAAGTTTACACAGCTTTTCTTCCTTCCTTCTTTCCTTCCTTCCCTCCTTCCTTCCTTCCTCTCTCCCTCCCTCCCTCCCTCCCTTCCTTCCTCTCTCCCTCCATCCCTCACTCCCTTCCTTCCTCTCTCCCTCCATCCCTCACTTCCTTCCTTCCTTCCTTCCTTCCTTCCTTCCTTCCTTCCTTTCTTTCTTTCTTTCTTTTTACTGAATGGTGGAAATAGAACTTGAGACCAGAGATGTGCCCAAATTCTCCTCTACTTTTTCACAAAGTGTGTTTGGCCAGCAAGGGAAGGACTGAGCAACTTCATTGAAGCATAATGTTTGAGGCCAAAAGAAGCAAACCCCAACTCCCCAGGGTGACATTTAAGCCCTTTTCTCTTTCTCAGATAAACCTCTGAATTGCGGAGGCAGTCATGGGGCCATTGAGGGGGCAACAGAGAAGCCAGTGAGCTCAGTTCTCTGGACCAGACCCTGGAGCCACTAGGTTCTGTGGCTTACTAGGTGCCCCATGAGCCCACAGGGCTTTGGGTCACAGTGCCAGTTTGGTGCCACCCCATGAAGGGCAGGGCAGTGTGTTGTGTGTGTGTGTGTGGGGGGGTTCTCTCTCTTCTTCTCTCCACCTGTGGTTGCATTTCATGCTTGGTCCTTAAGTCTTATTTACATTCCTCTATCCCAATGACATTGAGGGAAGAAAACCCCAAATCTCTCGGTCACCATTGGTCTGGTCAAGGCTGCATCTGGGCCACTCACTTGCTCGCTCACACACTCACTCTCCATTCAGTCTTTTAAGAAATATTCCTTAAGTGCTAACTCCATGTCAAACTCTTTCCTGAGCAATGAATATGCCATAAATAATAAAATACAGTTCCTGCCCTCAGAGAATTCAGACTCTTACTGGGGAGGAAGACATAGATAACTGAACGCAATATAGAATGACTGCTGGAGTAACTGAGCTGTGGGAGCCCCCAGAAAGGGAATGGCTCATGCTATTCATAAGAGTGCCTGAAAAGATGGTAGAACTTTGCCAGGTGCAAGGCATAGGGCAAATAACCTCTCTGTTCCTCAGCTTCCTCATCTGTAAAATGGGATAACAGTATCTACAGGACTTCTTTAAGGAGTCTGTAAGTTAAACTGTGCAAAGAGCTTAGAACAGTGTGAGGCACGCTGAAAGCAGCTGAGAACTGTTAGTGAAATAAGTCAAGGGAAACAAGCACGAGCACATCTGTGAGAGAAAAGAGCGTAGGAACACATCTGGAAGGTAATGAAATTAAGTCAATAAAGTTCTAGGAGTGCCAGCTGATTTGGCTGGGTACCCTGATGCAGTATTTTGAATGTCAATCTTAGAAGTGTGGACTTGTCCCCCTAGGTGGATGCACAGCCATTTCTGGAGCTGGATCTTGGCCATGGAGGGTGGCAGAGGATTCCTGTAGTGCTGTTTCCACCAGCCATATAGGTACTAGATCCAAGAGACCGTCATAGCCAGGAAGCAGTCTCTTGCCACATATGAATGACCAGCCCTATGCACAGCCCAGCCCCTGGCATAGCATCAGTCTGAGGAATGGTGAGTTGTGGGGAGAAACATTACCTCTCTGCCCTCAAGGAGCTGCTAATCTGATTGGAATAAAGCTTGCTTCTGCCAAAAATCAACCCAATCATCCTTGTGAAAAGTGCTGGAGATGGGTGGGTGAGAGAGGCTCTGTTGTAGCCCGAGAGGTGGTGTGTATAGTGGTTACTAGCCAGGGCTGACAAGCTGTCTGGATGTAAACCCCAGTGGTCACTTTCAAACTGTGTGACCATGGGCAAATCACTTAACTTTTCTGTGCTGCTGTTTTCCCACTAAAAATGAGAGTGATAATATTTGACATTATTATAGTTGTCATGATGATTAAATCACATGTGAAAAGTACTTAGAATGCTGGCTCACATAGCAAGTGCTTCAAAAACATTAGCTTTTCTCAGTGACTAAAGGCCTTTGGGTAAAAGGCGGTGGCCTGTAGCATCTGCATGCACAGGACCAATGTGTTTCATCCTCCTGGGTGCCAACTCTCCTTAAAGACACTGGGAAATTTAAACAGATGTTTAAGATAAAAG
Source organism: Saccopteryx leptura (assembly GCF_036850995.1). Lineage (NCBI taxonomy): Eukaryota > Metazoa > Chordata > Mammalia > Chiroptera > Emballonuridae > Saccopteryx > Saccopteryx leptura. The sequence goes on along the minus strand of NC_089516.1, from coordinate 68,130,301 downwards.
CAGGGACTTCAAAGATATTCCTCGCTTGGAACCAAAGTTTCAAGGTCCATTTTCAGCCCCCCCTCCCCAGATTTCTTCATGTTTTTCCCCCTTGGCCCTTAGGGGTACTTGAACTCCAAAGCTCCAGGCCCACAGACACATGTGAATTTATGGAACTTTTATAATAGATCGTTTTCTGGGGTAAGGATGATGACTGCCGTTATAAGGATGAAAAATGAGCTCAAATTCTGGCATCACCACTATTAGCTGTGTGCACGTAGCAAGTTCCATTAAGTTTGTCGTCCCTCAGATTCTCCATCTATAAAATGGGGGTGATGATGATGGTGGTGGTGGTGATGATATATCTCTTTACAGGATCGTGGTAATAGCCATACCAGACACAGAGTTAGCACTCAGTACACATTAGCTTTTATTAACCCCCTCCTCACATTTCCTCCCACAACAATATTGTCAGGTGGGTGTCTCCTGTCGTTTTATAAAAAAGGAAATTGAAACTGTAAGAGGTTAGGTCAGATTTGCTAACAGAAGGCATTCCTGCAGTGGGGAGGGGGTGGGAATAAGTGACTTTCGGGGTCCTTTCCAGTTCTCAGGTTCTGTGATTTAAGTTAAACTTGGGAGCCCTTTCACATCACTGTCTGGCTGGTGCCAGAGCAGCAGAATTCAGGAAATAGGGAAGGGACGGGCCCAGCAGGGAGATGCCTTAGCGGGGTAGGAAGTGCTGCTGCTGCCCTTCCTTCTAGGCCGCTGTGTGGAGGGCCTGAGTCCTGTGCTCCACCCTCCCAATGAGCAGAAGGGAAACTCCTGTGCTCTGAGGAAGCTGACTGAGGCCTCTTCTCCCCAGAGGGGAACTTGTCCCTGGGGCAGGGCCTCATGGAAACTCAGAAGTCAAAGACTCAGCAGCACCACACTGGGCACAGAGGGGAGCCCCCAGTGCAGTTTGTCCTGGTGAGCCCGCCCCGAGTGGGGGCTCATGACAGGCCCGAGCACTGGGAGAGAGGAGGGGGCTTCCTCTGCTTTATGACCAAATGGAGGCAAGCCAAAAGGAATTCCACGAAACAGCATGGCCTAGTAGAAGGTGGACTAGGCAGGAGATCTGTCTTGATTCTGAAATGGACTTACTGTGTGACCTTGGGCAAGTCCCCTGCCCCATGTGAAGAATATTCACAGTGACAATACAGTGTGCAGATGAGGTTTATTTGAGATGTACACTCAAAACCCGTATGGTTTTGTGCACCAATGTCACCTAAAGCAATTCCATTAAAAATAAATAAATAAATAAATAACGTTTTGTGGACATCTACTGTGTGCCAGCACTGCATTGGGGGAAAAGATGACTGGCATATGGTGATTAAGATGTTAATCTCTAGGCCCTGGCCGATTGGCTCAGTGGTAGAGCGTCGGCCTGGCGTGCAGAAGTCCCGGGTTCGATTCCCAGCCAGGGCACACAGGAGAAGCGCCCATCTGCTTCTCCACCCCTCCCCTCTCCCTCCCCCTCTCCTTCCTCTCCGTCTCTCTCTTCCCCTCCCGCAGTGAGGCTCCATTGGAGCAAAGATGGCCCGGGCGCTGGGGATGGCTCTTTGGCCTCTGCCCCAGGCGCTAGAGTGGCTCTGGTCGCAACAGAGGGACGCCCCAAAGGGGCAGAGCATTGCCCCCTGGTGGGCAGAGCGTCGCCCCCTGGTGGGCGTGCCGGGTGGATCCCGGTCAGGTGCATGCGGGAGTCTGTTTGACTGTCTCTCCCCGTTTCCAGCTTCAGAAAAATACAAAAAAAAAAAAAAAAAAAAAAAAAAAGATGTTAATCTCTTATCCCCTTGCAGCTCTGACACTGAGTCTAGAAAAAGTGGGTACAAATCCCTTGCAAATAAGCACGTCTCAATTCACAGACTCTTCTTCCTTTTCCTAGCCTGTCCCTTGCCCCCCACACACATGGGCTTGTTTAGCCCCAGTCTCGTGGCACAGGTATGGAGAAGCCGGAGGGAGCGGCTGCAACCTTCACCTGTGTACATGTATCCCCTTATCATAATTCCCATTGTGTCACAGGATTGTTATCTTGTTACAGATGAGGAAACTGAGGCCGAGAGATAAAAAATGGTCCAGGTTATGGTGCAGTTAGTGCAGAGCCACTGTTAGAGTCTTGCCCTCCTTACTGTCCACCATCAGAAGTAGAGTGGAAATGACCAGGTCTGAGAGCTCGCAACTTTCTGTCTTCCCTCCATTGTAAACAAAGGCGGATCAGGTAATGCAAGTTTGCTTGCTTGGGGTGGAAGCTAGGAGTAAGGGAATTTAAGTTATGTAATTTAGGATCCTGGGTCCGGGCTTTTGTTGTTGTTTGTTTGTTTTGTTTTGGTATATCTCCAATGCGGATCTCTTTGAGAATAAAAGCAAATTTTTAACATACGGAGATTGAACTTAGGCACTACACTTAGCCCCTTTGTATCTTCACAACAGTCCTGCAATGTAGAGATAATTGCCCTGCTTAGATAACTGCCGAGTCATCTGCATTCTTGGGCCTCAGTTTTGCATCTGTAACATGAGAGAGTCTATAAAGCATGCTCCTGTTCTTAAAGCCCAGGATATTCTTGGTACTAGAAGGGCTTCAAGGTCTCGGTGTTGGGATCCAAGGTTCCTGTGCTCCGGTCAGACATAAGCCTGGGTGGGTGGGAAGTGACCGACTGCCCAGCTGGTGGGCACTCCAGAGCCGTGTTCCCTGTCCATCTGACTGCTGCACAAGATCTTCTGCCATGTCACGGGTTTGGTAGAATTTGGTAGACAGGCAGCGAGGAGCTGACCAGGCACTTAGAAGATGCCCCACTCTCGGAAGGAGTGCGATTGGGGGTGAAACACCTCTCAAATAGGGGGCCAGGGTGGGAAGGGTCGGAGGGTGACTCCATCCCTGAAGAAGAGGCCCCGTGGCGTTGGGGAGCCGGGGTGCAGGAGCTAGATGACTTGAGGCCAGTGTGGGATGGAGAAGTGGGGCAGGTTCCTGCTCACGATAGGGGCGTGGAACTCTCTCATTGCTCTGAGGGGCGGGGGAACCAGGCCCGGGCTCCCTCAGCCCCGCCCTCTTCGGCCCTTACTGGGCTGTGGGCTCAATCTAGGTGCAACTACCCGAGGCGCTGGAGGTTCTCCTCGCTGCCGGCAGGCTTCCGAGCCGCCTCCGACGCATGGCTGAGGCGCGGGGCTGGGGGCCGGCCGGGCGGCTTCTAAAGCCGCAGACGTGGACGCCGAGGACGCCGTGGGGTGTGAAGGGAACCCGGGGCGATCCGCTGCGCTGGAAACCAGGTGAACTGCGTGAGGACCCTGGCGGGAGGTCAGGACGGGGCTGCACTTGGCCGAGAGCTTCGGAGCTGCGGTCCCCGCGGCTCTGCCAAGCTCCCAGCCCCTCTGTCTTTGGTTCCAGTCCCGTCCTCATCTGTTAGCCCTGCGTCTGTTTGTCTAAACCCCACCCCGGCTGGCAGTCCCTCTTCAGACCTTCCACCCCAGCATACCAAGGTGTCCCGTCCTTTCATCCCGACCGTCCTCCTGGCTTCGTTCCACCCCACTATCTCCCTCTGCCCGCATCCACTCAAAAAGAACACCGTTTTAGTAACTAACACACAGTAGGTGTTTAATAACAGTATGTTCCCAAGTTCTTATTCCTACTGCACTTCCTTTGTCTCTGACTCTGTTGTCATACTTCTTTTCTCTGGTCTGTCTTCCTGTCCCACTGTTTGTCTGACCCTCAGCCGGTATTTTCACCTCTTCGTTCCATCATCTGTCTGACTGTCCTAGCTCTCTTTTTGTCTCCATATTCTTGGATCTCACTAGCTATTTGGTTGCTCCCTGCATCCCCTGTCCCTCCAAGGGCCCCTTACTGCCTAACTCCATCCCCTAGTTGTCCCCCAGTCGCACGGTGCAGCCCAGGCTCCCGGGCAGCACATTTTCGGTCAGCTCGAATTGACTCAGAGCTCCATCCCAAGGCTTGTTTTCACTACAGCAGGTCTCCCAGAGTGCCTGACACTTTGTCTTAAAATATACATATCTTTACTTAAAAAAATTTCCAGGCTCTGCCTGCTTCTTTTCCCCCCAAAATTCTCCTTTGCTCTTGCTCAAATGGCAGGGAGGAAATGGCAAAATGGGGTTTCTCGACGTGGGTTTGTAGCACGAATGCGCTGAAGGACAGAGCCCACAGAGGTGCTCAGGTCAGAGCCTCTGACTGCACGTGTGCACACTGCGGCTCAGAGAGGGCGACACTTTCAGCAAGGTCTCACAGCATCTCCGGGGTGAAACAGGATAGAAGCCAGAGTGGCAGTGTCCTGTCCCTGACCCAGGAACCTTGGTGGGGTGGGGCCCAGGAGCTACTTGACTGATGTTTCCTGGGAAGAAGGTCTGTTGGTCCAGAGAAATGAGGTGTCTAACCTGGGAGCACTGCTGCCTTACTTCTGTCCCTGTTTTCTGGGACCTAACCTGGCTGCCCACCGCCCCGGGTTGGGCATTCTCCATCTGGGGCTGCTATTTACCTCCCCTGCTGGCATGGTAGCTCCAGGAAGACAGAGGCACCCAGCTGTTGGGCCTATCTGCCCTGTTCTGTGCCCCAGCCCCTGTGCTGCCTGGGTGCTCATGTAGACTGACAGGTTGATACATATGCATAGGGAAGTCCAGACTTTGGCTGCGAGTCAGATCAGAACTTTTATTTAGTGCGTGAGTGAGTGAGAGGGAGAGGGAGGGAGGGCAGGCGGGCCAGAGGGGGGACAGAAGGGGTATTGGTAGAGTGGGAATGGAGAGCTGTACTTGCAGAAGGACCCACTGAAAGAGGACAGGGACTCCAAGACCAAGACAAGCCAGACCCTTGGTTGAGTGGCCCTCAAACCTCACCACAGAACCAAGGTCCTCTGTGATGTCATTCTGGGGCCTCGGAGGGCTGTCTTCAGGGGAAGGAGGCAGGGTGGGAGGGTGTCCATAAGACAAGCTGTGTCTGCTGGAGTTGACATCTCCCAGTCCTAGAGACCCATAATCACAGGGCTGAGCTGAGCCCGGCTCTGGCAGAGCCCAGAGAGCTGCCCCCGCCGCTCCGGCAGCCCTTCTCATGGACACCGGATTTAGTTGCACGTGAGGTCAGTCGATGGGGGCACCTGTGGGTGGGAAGGAAGAGCTCCATCTTCCCTCCTCTTCCATCTCCTCCTTACTCTCCCAGGTTTTGTCTTGGGGGCTCCTTCCCCAGAGGAACATGTGGAAGGGTCTCAGGCAAGGGGCCTGACCCTGCACTCTATTCAGGGACTCTGGGTGTCACTGTCGCAGGTGTGCTGGGGACAGTGCTCGAGGCAGAGGTCAGGACTCTGGCCTTCTAGGCTGCGTTGGTTCAAGCCCACTCCCTTTCCTTGCCTTTCACCTGAGCGCTCTCCTTTTTTTTTTTTCTCACTTTCCTCTGCTCGAAAGAAAGTAGCCTGGCCCCCAGCTACTCCCCATCTATAAGGGACCCTCATGTCCCCCTTCCCCTTCCCCTGCAGAAGCCCCATGGATGTCGCTTTTCTGGGAACTGCACCCTCAGGAGAACACACAGAAGCTCACAGAAGCAGAAAATGTGCTGGAAAGAAGGGATCCTGGAAACCAGGGTCCAATTTTTTTCAGACGAAAAAGCTGAGCCTAGACAGGGAGGAGCGAGCTTGAGGGCTGAAACCGAATCAGGCGGCGGGGACTGTTGGGTACAGGCCTGGAGGGAGGGTTCCTCTGACCTCAACTGCTCGTATGTGTGCAGGGGAAGCTGCGAGGGGGCCTTGTGTTATTAGTGGGTTTGCCTTTCTCATCTTCCTCACCGCCCTGTGACCTTCCTCTGAAGGACAAGAATGAGGTGGGGTGTGGAGGGGGTGGACATCCTGCTCTGGGTGTCTGTGCCACAATCCCCGAATACTCTGCCCAGGGTGACCTCACCTTTGTTTGGGCCAAAGCAGCCTCCCTGAAGGAACTGGAGAGGGGGTGGTCCATCTGCCTACAGAAGAGAACTTCTTGTCCTGTTGCAACAAGCCAGTAAACCCAGGCATGGGGCCTGTCCTGGCTGTGAAATGGGACTCATTGCTGTTGTGGCCTGGTGGATCTGTTACAGGGATGCTGGGGGCTAGCCCTTTACCATGCTGACACTTTGGTGTCTGTTGGAGGAAAGGGGACAGGCTTTTGGGTGTCTGTGGAAGAGGTGGAGACAGGGACTGAGTGAGTCTGGGTTCTCTGCCTCCAATTGTCCTAACACTTCCCTCTCGATGACTTTTGGAAGCAGGGGGGATGGAACGAGTACCTCTGTGTCCTAGCTTATGAAGGGGGAGCCCAGGGAGAGGGGATGACTCCTGAAACTCCCCTGGCCCATGCCTTGATCGGCCAGTGCTCCGGCTCCCTACATGGCTAAGTCAGGGCTCCCAGCCCAGCACCAGGCTTGGCCTTCCAGGGCTTCTGGTGCATGGCTGAGAACAGTCATGGTGGTCCTTGGGCTGTAGGCTGAGAAGGGGTCTCTGTGCTCTTCTCAGGACCTATGCTTCTGTCCCCCACCCCCACATAGCAGTACTCACTCAGTGAGGTGCCTGTGTGCCCCTCACCTTGGCAAACTCCTCCCATTGCCACCTCTCTGCCAGCCCATGTCTGGCCCTGTGCTGGCCGCCCCTCACAGTGCAACCCCCCTGCCATTGCCAGCACTGCTCAGGATTTTTTTTTATGAACTGTAACTAACTATTCCACATATGGGAGCCTAATCAAGAACACCCTTTCATGAGGCCAGGTGGGGGCCCCAAGAAGCAGGCCTTTACCCTCCCAGGCTTGACTGGTGGGCTTTCGATGAGGCATGCAGAAATGTGTGTGCACGCCTGAGGGCACTGGTGGTCACAGGATGGGCCTGTCCAAGTATAATTCATTTTCCCCTCAGGCTGCTTCTCCCTTTTTCTCTTCCCTGCTGAGTTTCCTGTAATTATTTGCTGCTCCTCCTTTGGCTTCATGGAAAAGAGTAGTGGAAGGGTCTGTTTGGTTCTTTCCTGATGTTACCCTCAGCCATTACAGAGTGGGGCTATGGGTCTGCCTCCAATAGCCTGAGAAACCCCTATTCCTAAGCAGGGAGGGGTGTAGGAACTGTTATAAATTCTCAGATAAGCACTTATTGAGGCCCAGGTGCCTTGGACTGAGGCTCAGGGTAATAATAGCCTGTGGAGTTTTCTCTGCCACTGCCTAGAAGAAAAAGGCTCAGAGCCCTGGAGAAAAGCTTAGCTCTGCAACGCATCCAGCGCCCCCTGCCACCTGTCACCACCCTTTACAGCAGGGGTCCCCAAACTTTTTACACAGGGGGCCAGTTCACTGTCCCTCAGACCATTGGAGGGCCAGACTATAAAAAAAACTATGAACAAATCCCTATGCACACTGCACATATCTTATTTTAAAGTAAAAAAAACAAAACGAGAACAAATACAATATTTAAAATAAAAAACAAGTAAATTTAAATCAACAAACTGGCCAGTATTTCAATGGGAACTATGCTCCTCTCACTGACCACCTATGAAAGAGGTGCCCCTTCTGGAAATGCGGCGGGGGCCGGATAATGGCCTCAGGGGGCTGCATGCGGCCCGCGGGCCGTAGTTTGGGGACCCCTGCTTTACAGTATGCCCTCACATTCTTGTTTGAACTCTGTCTACTAGGCATTGTGCTGTACTCTCATTTGGCAGGTGAACAGACTGATAATTGGAGCACACAATGACCAGAAAGTGGTAGAGCTGAGACTAACATCCAGCTCTCCTCCTTCCTGATCCAAGGTTGTCACCATGTCTAACACTTGAAGCACTTTCTGTGTGTCAGCCACCATCCTAAATGTAATTTAGTCCGGTGGATCTGCTCACCAGTTGTAAAAGGTCAAGGCTGCAATTATCATCCACTCTTGACAGATGAGGAAACCATGGCACAGAAAGATGGAAAGTAATTTGCTTAAGGTCATACAGCTAGTTAGTAGCAGAGTTGGGTTTTATACCTAGGCTGTCTGGCTCCAGAATCCACTGTCCTGCCTTTTGCATAATGCCACAGGGCTGTGATCATGGCAGAATGGAGACTGAAGTAAGCCCCATGCCTGGGGCATAGAAACATGCATGCACACACCCCAAGGCTTTTGCACCTGCTCTTAGCCAGCCCTCATGGGCTCTATGTTTTCCTGCCTGGTGGCTGAGCAGGTGGCTGAGCCGGCATCCAAGACAGCAGCAGCAGTACCATAGGAAACAGGCAGGAGTGGGGAGTTGTGGATGAAGTGATGCCAGAGATCTGAAGGTTCCAGAGCCACTCAAGGTGCAGCCCAGAATGGAGCTTGTAAAAAAGGAACCATTTTTTCATCCATTCCAGGCATTGTCACTGAATATCTGTTACATGCAAGACTCTGGCTTAGATGTGTGTAAGGGGAAGAGGGTGGCTTGGGGAGCAAGAGATGGTGGTGGGATTGAAAGAGATGAACTATCTTTGTCTTTCTGAAGGAGTGTAGTAACTCTTGCCTTTCTGAAGCAGATGGAACAAAGGAAGAAAATGAAATAAGACCCAGACATCACTTGGGCTATTTCAGAATGTCCCGATGTGCATGACAAATACTAGGATTGTAGCTTCCCTTACTATTGTGTTCACTCAGGTCAATCAGCAGGTATTTTTACCTGTTGAGTACCTATTCTGTGCCAGACACTGGGGAGCTCTTATTCTAGTTATTTGTAGCAATTGCTCTTTTTGTACCTTTTGATATCTTGGAACTTTCTGTAGTTTTCCGGTTTGACTACCTTAAAAAAATAAAAAAAGAACTGGGTGTTTCAGTGTCCCTCATATCTGACTTTGTTAAAAGTATCTACTGAAAGACAAGTTGGGTTTGCTCATTATTCATATGGTTATAATTTCTTTATGGTTGTTATTTGCATATCTTTTGACATTCATTCACACATTAGCAAACATTACTGAGAAACTGCTGTAGGCATTGTGCTTGAGGCCCTGAGAGGAAAGGAGAGGTGGAAATAATCAGCCCTGACATGGTTTCCTGTCCTTAGGGAAGCTATAGGATAATTGCAGGACCCACATTTTCATATCCTTCTAGCATTTTCCAGGAGCATGACAAGTTTGGCTCCAACTCAGAGCCTTAAGGATGCTTACAGAGCTAACAGCCTCATCTCAGGAAGGATGTCATCTACCTCCCACCCACCATAAGGGCCCCTGACTCTGAGTAGGATTTTGTATCTCGAAGTGAGTTATGGTGTACAAGCCTCATCCATGTTCAAGACCCACAAGGGCATGACTCATCTGGAACAAAGTGCCACATGCATCTTGCCACTGAGCGGAAAGGAGGGGTACACACTGGAGGTAGTGTTGCCTCATCATTTCTCTGATTCTCATCAGGGCTAGCACAGAAGGAAGGTAGGAGAATTCCAGTTTGGCCTAGTGGGCTCAAGGCCAGACATGATGGGGGCACCTGGGGCAAGCTCTGTCTCTGCTAGTGCCTCTGGTGACCTTAAGAAAGTTGCTGACCTAAGAATCACTCGGTTTTGCTCTCATCTGTGTTGGGTGCTCCAGCAAACAAATTAGACAAATGCAGTCTGCTTTCTAGGAACCTCATCTCCATTCCTCCCACCTGTTAGGTAGAAAATAACCTGTGTGCAGGTATTGTGCCTGCTGTGGATTTGCTGGGGGAACTTGAGTGAGTCATCTCTTCTCAGTTTCTGTACTTGTAAATATGGAGGATGGTGGTTGGATGAACGGGCTCTTGGGTATTCCAGTCACTGGCTACTAGGAATCCCCAATTAAACAATGAAATCAAGGTTGTGAACTTGTGCTGGACCCTTGTGAGGAAAAGCAAGAGAGAAATAAAATCACACTGTTTCTTAGTGAATTTAAATGGGCTGTCACAACTCTTGGGAGCTCTCTCTCACCGTGATAAATGTAGATGCCCCCGTTTTCCATGCATTTCTCTGGGGAGGTAGAGTTTGGACTTGGGGTAGGGAGCTGGGCGTGGTGGGAGAGTTGCAGAATGATGGAGCCTGGCAAGGGGGGAATGGCAACTTCCTGCTCTAACTTCGAATGTCCCGGTTTTCTCTTGGTTGCCTCTACTAATCTGAGATCTCACGGAAGTTGTGTCTTCTGAACTCCGGGTAAATTACCCTCAGGAAGCCACTGAACCTTTCCGTGCACATGGCATATGGACTTAAATTCCCTACACGGTGCCAGACACATGCAGACCTCAATAAAAGACTGTGTCCCTGACCCACTCCCTCCTTCACTCTCGGTCGCTGGCTCTTGGCTAGCGCTTTATCCGCCTCTCACTCACCCCGGAGCAGCGTGACTTGAGGAATAGGCTCCGGGGAGGAGATTGGAGGATCCAGAAGGCGAGCCCCGCCCACCGCAATTTGGAGGACTTTCTGGAGAGGCTGGTGGGCCGGACTGCACCTTCATTGGTCGAGGGTACCGTAGGTGGGCGGGGCGTCCCTACAGCCCTACTTGCCGCGGCTCCCTCCCTGTCTGCGCTAGGAGTGGCCACGGGTTGACAACAGCTAAGCAGCCGCGGCAGCTGCCTCTCTGGCTGGCACTGTTACCCCCGCCCGACCCCAGGCTCTGCGCGTGCCCAGGACGGTGCGGTCCGCCTGCACTCCCTTCTTGCCCGCTGGCAGCTGTGTCTGAGTCTTGGATCCTAAGGCGGTGGACGCGGCCTCCAGGTAGGAATTGGGGCGACTGCATGGGCACATATAGACCCACGCAGGAGAAGCCAGCCAAGCCACCTTTGCCCCCGGAATTTGGGTCGGAGTCGCTGAAATTGGGGTACCCTCGAGCCTGCCGGTCGCGCTTCTCCCAGGGAAGCCCCACGACTGGGGTGGTGGGAGGTGGCTGCCGGCCCGTTATCCCCAGGCCTGGCTAGGGTCTGGAGCCCTTGCTCTGGGCTTTCAGAGGGAGGCTGGGGCAGCGAGGCTCCTGGCTCTGCGCCTGGGTCAAGCTGCTTCTCCTACCCTCGGCTCCTACCTCCGCTTGGAGGGCATTTCCAGGAAGCCCCCGGTCGGGCGGTGTGGGCTTTCCCTTCTGAGAAACGCCCCAGACTTTTCCTGGTATTAGGGTAGCTGCGAGGATCAAGGGAAAGCCTTAGGATAAGGCGCATCTTTCAGGGTTCCGTTTCCTCATAAAGTCCAAAATGGTTCTGGATTAGAGAACCCCTGAGCCTTTCAGTAGAAGTTTTTGGGACTTCCAAATTAGATAGGCTGGGTTCTCTCCATTTCTCTTCTCCCAAGACTCCTTAAAGTTGAGCACTGAATTATGACTCAGGAAACCGGGGTTCAACCACTAATTCATGTGACCTTAGGAGAGTCATGCAACTTCTGTGTGCCACGGTGTTTTTTTTCTTTTTTAATTTAATTTTATTTAGAAAATTAAATTTAATGGGGTGACATTGATCAATAAAAGTCCATAGGTTTCAAGTAAACATTTCTATAACATTTGAACTGTTGATTGTGTTGTGTGCCACGGTGTTTTCAACTGCAATTCAGGTTGTGAGCTGGCTAGATTTCCATATCTAAAAGCCCAGTTTCTTTTGCTCTGACATATGGTGACTTGGTGCATAGGTCCAGGCACCTAGACTGGAAGGTAAAAGGTTGTCTAAGATGCAGGTGAAAAACTTTGTGATGATTATGCAGCTAAGCCAGCTAGAAAACTAGTGGTAGTGGTGGTGGTGGTGGGGGGGGGGGGGTGAGCAGTCAGACTGATGTTGGGAAAGGGTGGAGCCAATGCAGAAACCCATGTGCAGAGGGTTCTCCTTCCCTCGGAGTACCCACTTCTCCCCACCAGAGAAGAGGGTGATGAATCACACAGAGGGCTATTTTCAAACCCTGACTGCTAATGTGGGACCTGTTCCCATCCCCAACAGGTTGTTGTCCCCACCCACCATCTCTTTCTTTCTTTCTTTCTTTCTTTCTTTCTTTCTTTCTTTCTTTCTTTCTTTCTTTCTTTCTTTCTTTCTTTCTTTCTTTCTTTCTTTCTTTCTTTTAGAGAGAGAGAGAAAGATGAAAGAGAGAGAGAACCATTGAGTTGTTCCACTTCTGTATGCATTAATTGGTTGATTCTTATATATGCCCTGACTGCGGATTGAACTCACAATCTTGGTGTATCAGGGTGACCAGTTTCTGAAATTTCCCCTCACTTTCATTTTCCTAGACTAGAGGTAGACAGTCTTGTCTGGGATGAGAAGGTAGGCAGCCTAAGGGGGCAGAAAAGAGGGGGGCTGCTGGTGGTTTCTGAGTGGTTGATGGAGCAAGCACGAAGAGTATAATGGGGACGTTGGGGGTGGGAGACTGTTCTGGACTGGTCCTTGTTTCTGGAATTTGGCCTCTGTCCAACTGTATTCTGAATTTGGGATTTGGGATTTCTGCTCCCTGGGCCTCTGTAGTTAGGGCTAGAAAATATCACATGGACAGAGTTCATTTGGTCTCCCCTAATTGCTTGCTTTCTCTCTGCAACTGACTCTTGGTGAATTATACTAACCCTACCCTCTGTGTGTTTGTGGCTCCCCTCCCTGATATGGAGAGAAAAGGCTGTTGCGAGATGAGATGATGTTTGGAGCTGTTTATAGCAAGAAGAGGGGTTGAAGCTGCGCAGAAGGGCTGTATACCCTGTGTGTACGTTGAGGGCTGTTGTATATGTTTATATGCTTCCATATAAAGCACAACATCTTTTGAGTTTGAGCAAAGAAAGTGGCACACAGAGGCCCAAACATGGACCCTCTCTCCCTTCTTTTTTTTTTTTTTTTTTTTTTGTGTGTGACAAAGACAGAGAGACAGAGAGAGGGACAGACAGACAGGAAGGGAGAGAGATGAGAAGCATCAATTCTTTGTTGAGGCTCCTTAGTTGTTCATTCATTGCTTTCTCATATGTGCCTTGATGGGGGGGGGAGGGGGGCTACAACAGAGCATGTGACCCCTTGCTGAAGCCAGCAACTTTGGGATCAAGCCAGCCACCTTGGGCTTCAAACCAGTAACCTTGGGCTCAAGCCAGCGACCATGTCTATGATTCCACGCTCAGACCAGCGATCCCGCGCTCAAGCTGGTGAGCCTGCACTCAAGCTGGCGACCTTGGGGTTTTGAACCTCGGTCCTCTGCGTCCCAGTCCGATGCTCTATCCACTGTGCCACCACCTGGTCAGGCTCTCCCTTCTTGAGTTTAAAATTTTTATTCTTAGAGCTACTGATTGGAGACAGAGCAGAGGACCCCTGGAGCTAGGTATAGGGATAGCCATAGTGACAGGAAAGCAAGAAAGTCCCAAGGAGAGAGTCTCTCTGATCAGGATGCTGATGCAGCCAGGGGTGCTTTCCTGCTGGGAAACTCCTGGAGCTTCCGGTTGCAGACATGAAATGTTCAGATTCAATGGATGTTAGGCTAAAAGAGGCATCTTTCCCACCTTCTTGGGAAAGATGGGGTGAGGAGTCTCTGGCTTGAATAGAATAGGGAGAACTTTTTCCTCGGGCTCTCAGTTTGGGAAAATGAGTGTCATAGCCTTGGGTCTTTGGGAGGCTATTATCAGGTAAAGTAGAGATTGGGTATCTCAAAGATGCAAGGGTCTTAGGAAAAATGTGAGCTCCTCCACCTGGCAACCTAAAAAGAGTAATTGAATGTAGGGCTGGGCACACAGTTGAGTCAAATGTTTATTAAGGCTCTATTAATTTGTGGCTTACAAGTGCATGCTAAGGGGGAGGTTTGGTCCACGGAGGGGGTGGGGTTGGTCTTGGTGAACTTGAATCAGTGGATTGAGAGTAACAGTCTGAAGTGCTGTTTGTGTATGCTGTGTGTCTCCTTGCCCAGCCCTCCACCTTGGGAACTTGCACACTGACCATTGCTGTACCTGTTTCTTGGGCTGGCAGGGACTGTAGAACTGGATGTTAACTTCCTTGGGGGTTCAGGTTGGTGTTCTGCAAAAAATAGGGGGTCCGTGCTCTGCCATTGTGTGTGACCTCTCAACTCTTGGTCCACCCCTCCACACATACTTTTTCCACTTCTGTGGATTAAATGAGGTGATCCATGGCCAAATGCTGTGGGAATAATTAAATCTAGGCTTGGTGCTTGGTCTTGTGGAAGACACAATGTAACCCCACCTTCAGGGAATCTACCATCTAGTTTGGAAATTAGTGGCATAAATAATATATGACATGGCAAGTCTTTACCTTGGTGTGGGCTTTTAAAAAATATTATGAAGAATTTCAAATATATATAAGTAGAGATGGTTGCTAGCGTAATAAGGCCCCATGTTCTCATTACCCAACCTCAACAGCCATTAGCCCATGGCCAATCCTGCCCTAGGACACTTCCATCTTTCTTGTTATTTTGAAGCAAATCCCAGACACCTTATCAATTTATTTATAAGTTGATAAGTAAATTCAATATACAGCTCTAAAAGATATGGACCCAAAAATATAGCCACGGTACTACTATCACAACGAAACATCCCTTAATCACCACATATCGTGGCAGTGTTCATATTTCCAGTTGTTTAGGAGGACATTTTGCCCCAGGAGGGCTGACCAGGGAGCAAGTGCTTTTGATTAAGGGGAAGGTAAATGACAGAGGCAGTGACATTTGAGCTGAATCACGAAGAGAGAGGCTCGGGAAAGGTCCGAGCTGGAGGGATTATGGTGCTCTAGCCCTCATTTTGCAGCAAGGCCACCTGTCTGTGGGGCTCCAGCTGTGAGGCTGACTTGTGGAGGCTCCTTGTGGAAATTCTGTGTCCTGGTTCTCTACTGGTAAATGGGAGTTCTAACCACCACCCCGTCTGCCAGTTCTAGGTCTATACAGGAGCTTGAAGTCCAGAATTCCTGGGAGGCTGCCCTCCTCCCAGCCCCTGCCCTGTCCCTGTCCCTGGGCCCCGATGCCAGACTGGAGCAAAACAGGATGCATTCAGGATGAGCGCCTTTTCCAACTTGTCATCTAATCACCATGGCCCAGCTTGGAGCTTCCTCTCTCATTCATGATAAAAACCCTCACTGTCTCGCTTTTCCCTCCCACCCCAGCAAGGGTGTGCTGACTTCTTCCACATCCGGGCCAGCCCTCCTCCACCCTAGTGTGGGGCTGAGGGAGAATTTCCCTCGCCCAGGCCTCCCTTCCCACTGCCCCAGAGCAGGCTGTGAGAGAGACAAAAAGACCCCACAAGTGCTCTCCCTGGCTGCAGCCTCCTGCTCTTGGGCTGTCCTTGGAAAAGGCATGGCTCCTTTCCAACAAGCCTGTGGTCCTGCCACTGCTCAGTTAATGATTGAGCCATGTAATAACCACCTTGAAAAGTCACCTCTTGAGGATGGCTATTAACCAATTTCTTGTCCTCCTCAGGCCTTAAAGGGGCCCCATCCTGAACCCTCACCGTCCCCCAAGGGATCATTAACAAACATTCAATCACAAGAACTTCTGGGGCCAATTAATTTCTGCCTCTCTGTGTTCACTTGGGCAGAAAGAAGCAGTTACTCACATTGCTTCAAGGACACATTGATCCTAGGCGGTGAGGGAACCGAGGTGGTAAGGGTTCAGATGGGCAGCAGATTAACAGTGTTTTAGACATCAGAGTCACAGAGGGGATTAAAGGTGTTTCTAGGAGCAGGTGACTACCTGATCTCAAAAGTCTAAGAAAGCAAGAAACTCCCACCCAAGGGATCTGCCATGACTTGGGGTGGGATGGAGCCATGTGTGTGTCTGTGTCTAACATAGCTTTGGGTCCCTGTGCACCAGGCTGAGATGTCAGCTGTGTGCTACACTGCTGCTGCCAGGCTGGAAGACGAGGCCTTCCTCAGAGGGACTGTATCTTGACAAGCAGTGGGAGTTGGAAAGTGTCAGGCTAGGACTCAGGTCCAATTTAGAAAGTTCTAGACCACAAACAATGTTCTGCAGTTTCAGCGAGAAGGGAAGGAAACATTTTATAAACCCTGAGGGCCTCAGTATAGTCAGGAAACCTGGCATCTAATTGTGCCTCTCCATAGCTGCCTCTCCGTGAGTGACTTCAGAGAAGACTTTTGCTTTCTCTGGGCCTCAGTTTCCACAGCTTTAAAATGGGACTGCAGGTGGCACAGATTCAGTGGTCTCTCAGGATCCCTTCCAGCTATGAAAGTATGTGTTCCCAGTCAAGTTCCTCTTCCTATCCACAGGGCAAAGATAAGCTGTCTTCAAATTCTCCCAGGCGCAGTCACTAAATACCCCAACTGGCTGTTCAATTGGGCTCGCTTAGTCCTGCACTGCCCCAGCAGGGCTTTCTTTCAGCGTGGGCTTTTGCTCAGTTTGATTTCTAGTCCCTTCCCATGTTTGTGTCTGTCCCAGCCGGCCACCCATTCAGCCACAAGTTAATGAGTGACCTGTTCCCCGTGGGTAGTACCAGCCCAAGGTGCTGCTGGGATCCCAGGTCTCTGTGGGAACCAGCTGAGGGCCTAGTCAGCTCTGGTCACCTTTGTGCTTTCTTCCGTGATGCCCCAGGGGTAGAAAGCAGATGCAGCTTGCAGAGAAGGGCCTTTAGAGGACACCCAGTCCAACTCTGCTGAAGCTGGATCTTCCCGCCAGCTGCCTGTGCAGTTCCTGTTCGCTCATCTTCAGTACCTAGGAGTGCAGTGTTTCAAGGCAGTTGCTTTCATGCATGGAATGTCCAAAGGTTTTCTTTTATGTTGAGCTGAACTCTGTCTGCCTGTGATTTGTACCCCTCGGCTCTGGCTCTGTTCCCTGGGACCACCTAGACCCTCTCTGCTCTCTCTGACTTTTAGAGGTCTGAGGACAGAACTCGAGTCCTCTTGCACCTTCTCCAGGCCACACAGCCTCAGCTTCTCCAAGGACCTGGGACCAGTCCCCTTCCCAGCCTAATTGCCGTCCTCTGCACATGCTCCTGTTCATGGCCCTTGGGGTGGGAAATAGAACTCTAGAAGCATCTCAGTCTCCTCTGTTTATTTCTCACCTGATTGTTTCCAGAAGAGTTCTCTGTGATCCTTTTCTGAACTGCACAATCCTGGACCGGCACCTCCTGCAGCTCTCTCTGATTTATCACCAGGTCTAGGCAGCCACCCTGACTGGGGAGCGCTCGGAGCGGAGGGCTAACTTCTTGTGCCCCCATAGCAGAAGCCATTCCTGCTGAGAGGAGACTCTTACCTTGATGAGCTGACTGCAGTACCCTGTGGGGGCTGCCAGTGTGTATTCCTTTCCCGCCGCTTGCTTTGGTCTCTTGAGCTGGCATGGGTGGGGGGCAGAGGACATTATAAGGAGCATACTGGAAATGAGTATGAGCCATGCCCCACAGCAGAGGCTGGAAGGGTGAATCAGACAGGGAGAAACACCAGCCAGCCATTCCTTTTCTAGCATTCAGTGATGATGACAACGATGAGTCCTTCCATGTTTTCAAAGTTTCCAAGGCACTTTCACTTCCATGATCCCATTCTGTTCTCAGAGCAGCCCAGTAAGCTAGACAGTGTGATCTCCCCAGTTGGATCCTCAGTAATCTCCAGCTGAGGCCCAGGAAGGAGGAAGGGCCCTGTCTCCAGGGAGGGAGGATTTGGAACCCAGGTCTCCTGACACTCAGCCCTCCCTGCTTTCCCCAAACCACACCCGTCAGCCAAGACAGCTGGGGCTGGCTGTAGCTTCCCCACCATAGAGGAACCTCTGCCCGGGCTGCAGCTCTGTTCCCATGGTTGAGGGAGCGATCTCGAGGGGAGGTGTTTCCTGTTCTTTATCTGGGCTGGCCAAAGGCTGGGCTGGCTGAGGTGTGAGACAGGGGCCCACAGCCAGCTTCTCTGCTCCAGGCTGGGGAAGGGGGAGGGGAAGGGACAGGGAGGGGGGAAGCCCTTGCCCCAGACATCTAGCCTGAGTGGCCCCCACCTGAGGAGGGCCTTCTGAATGGAAAAAACAAAGAGGGGCATGTGGGAAAGAGACCAGAGTGCAGCACAGCAGAATACATCCTGAGTTGTACACAGGGTCCCTGGGGCAGGTGAGTGTCATGGCACAGAGTGGGTGCCCTGGTATATGCAACAGCGTGTGATGTTGGACATATTACTTAAGGCCTGTGAACCTCCATTTTGTGAGCTATAAAATGGAGATAAGGTACCTACCTTATGGGGTTGTTTAGCATTAGGGCCAATAGTATAAACAGGATTCTTTTTTTTTTATTTTATTTTATATTATTCATTTTTTTTTAGAGAGGAGAGAGACAGACAGAAAGGGAGAGAGAGGAGAGAGAGACAGAGAGAGAGAAGGGGGGAGGAGCTGGAAGCATCAACTCCCATATGTGCCTTGACCAGGCAAGCCCAGGGTTTCGAACCGGCGACCTCAGCATTTCCAGGTCAACACTTTATCCACTGCGCCACCACAGGTCAGGCAACAGGATTCTTATTGTTGGTGTTTAGTGGCACTTTCTGTCACCTCATCACTTTGCTGTGTTCCACCAAACTGGGGATGTGTAGTGCTCAAACCTGCCACCTCCTAGGCATTAGGTCTGGATTCCTCTGTCACTTCGGATTCCACCTCCTCTACGAGAGCTCTCCTTGGCCATGCTTACCTACAAGGCTCCTTCCCCTGGCCGCCTTTACTGGCATTTGTGACATTGCAACAGGCTGTAGTATCATTGGGAACAACAATAACAGTAGTGAACTCTTCTAGATTCCTTTTTCATTTTATATTTTTTTAAGATTTTATTTATTGATTTTTTTTAATTTTCTTTTTTTATTTATTCATTTTTAGAGAGGAGAGAGACAGAGAGGGAGAGAGAGGAGAGAGAGACAGAGAGAGAGAAGGGGGAGGAGCTGGAAGCATCAACTCCCATATGTGCCTTGACCAGGCAAGCCCAGGGTTTCGAACCGGCAACCTCAGCATTTCCAGGTTGATGTTTTATCCACTGCACCACCAGAGGTCAGGCTATTTATTGATTTTAAAGAGAGAATATATGTATATATAAAGAGGGGGGGGGAAAGGGGGGCAGGAAGCATCAACTCCTAGTACTTGCTTGTTGTTATGTGCCCTGACCAGGCAAGCCTGGAGTTTTGAACCAGCGACCTCAGCAGTCCAGGTCCACACTTGATACACTGCACTACCACAGATCAGGCTAAATTCTTTCTAAAATTGATTTTAGAGAGAGGGAGAGAGAGAGAGTGACTTGTTGTTCTACTTATTTATGCATTCATTGGTTGATTCTTGTATGTGCCCTGACCAGGGATAGAACCCACAACGTTGGTGTATTGGGGAAGCTCTCTAACCAACTGAGCTACCCAGCCAGGGGCTCCTCTAGATTTCTGACACATTTGAAGTTGCTTAGCTGCCATGACAGTGCTGTAAGGCAGGTAATGCTGTCATTATCCCCATTTTACGCATGCACAAACTGAGGCAAGGAGAGCTTCAATGAAGAGCTTACCCAAGGTTGCACAGGCAGACTGACCCCCCTGCCCACACCTTTAGCGGCTGTGCCATGCCTCTCCTTTTCCTTTCCTAGATGTGCAGCCCGGAGGCAGGAGCTGAGGCTGGTGTCTCCCTTCTGCCCTGGGCTGTTCACACACCCAGCAGCAATCAGGCACTCCTGAGCAGACAGTCCCCACATCCTTGCCTGCCCCCTCGCCAGATGGACAGATGGACAGGAAGGAAAACTCGAAAGACTGGATGTTGATCCTCTAAAGCAGAGCTGCATGGAGGTGGGGGAGGGTTGGAGGAGGGAGATGGGGGTGGTTCTGGTAGCAGCAGCAGGTTCGTTTGATTAGCACCTTCCAGCACAGTGGTGGGGGGTGGGGGTGGGGGGTTGGAGAGCAGGGTGCTGGGTGGCATCAGGGAAGAAGAGGCATTTTAATGAGCTGTCTTGACAACTGGGTTGCATTATTTAGAAGGCATGGGTGGTTAGGGAGAGGTAGGAGGCTAGCTGGATTAACTCTGTGATCCCTCCAGCTGGCGTGGCCCAGGCTGGAATCGGGGACGTGGTACGATTGGCTTTTTTCCAGATGCTGGAGCTCTCCCTGCCGTGCTCCCATCTCAGGGCCCTTGGGTGCTGCCAGCTCCCTCTGCTCCAGCTGTGCCACCTACCAGCTCCATTGCTTCCGGGCTCATTCCCTGTCACCTTGCATCCAAACAAGCTCCAGAGTGCCCAAAACGATGGGCCATCTTACCCTCTGCCTCCCTGACAAGGATGGGCCTGGTAGCAGCTCTGGACACGTACTCCAGGGGAGTTTGGCTTTTTTTTTTTTCAGTTTTCAGACCTTGATGCCAACATAGGGCCTGGCACCAGGTAGGTGCTCAGGTAATATTAGTTGAATAAATTCACAGCCAAGGGGGAGTAGATTTGGGGGAAGAGCCTAGGGAGGCTGACATGGTAACTGATTAAGAGGAGGGCTCTGAACATTTAGGTGGGCTCCAGGCCCCATCTGTAGGCCAATGAAAGCCACTTGACATTTCATAGCCTCAGTTTCCTCACTTGTGCCCTAGACCTGCTTTGGACAGGGCCATTGTGAGGACCAAATAAGATGTAGGATGATCAAGTGCTTTCTCTACCAATGGGAATTCATTTCAGGTTAGGGATTCATACTGTAAAAACCTTGGCGTATGTTTTTTGTGTCTACGGCCTAGGCAACTTTTTCATATTTAATGAGGAGGATTCTAACTTGATACATCTGACTCTGACTCCAGAACCAGACTGCCTGGATTTGCATCTCTGTTCACCACTTGTTAGCTGTTGACCTTGGGCAAGTTACTTGCTATCTCTGGGCTTCAGTTTTGTTATTTGTTAAATAGATTTTCAGAGTGCTTATCTCACAGCTAAAGAATTGCCTGGGACAGAACAATGATCTTTTGGCAGTTACTATCTCATTTCACACTTGCAAAAACCTCATGTAGTCGGTACTGTGATCATATCACAGCTTTACAGATAAGGACACTGAAACTGGAGACATTAAGTCTTGCCTAATGCAATCTGGCACATATAAGTACTCAGTAAATATTGGTGTCAATTATTAATTATATATAATTGCATTAAGCATCATTAACATCGTTATCAATAATGAGCATGACCACAGTTAAGAGGTAGCAGAGCCAGGACTAAAAGCCGGGTCTTCAGACTGCTAGCCTGTTATTCTTCCCACTGAACCACAAACCTGGGTTCTTAGGTCTTACACAGCCTTTTGGCCACTATTTTGAGTTGTTTCTCTTTTGCTTCCCGACCATGGTCTGAGCTTGAATGTTGTCACCCCTCCCCCACGGCCCTTGTTCTCAGGGTCCCCGGGCCAGAAGACTGTTATGGTGAAGAATGGGTGCTCTGGCATATACCTCCCTTTGGCTGCCCAAAGGCTCAGGGGAGGGGTTGTGCTCATTGCTTCCAGAAGGAGAACAGGCCTGCGCTGAGGAGGCTCCCTCTCTGAAGCCCATTTCCTTTGTGCCAGAGACGGTTTTCTCTGGATCTCAGGGTGGGGACAGGCTCTTTCAAGGCATTTCCTGTCCGGGAGTTTATATTTGGCCTCAGAAAAAGGAAAGGGAAGTAGGCAAGAGGGTGGGATGCAGAGGTGATGGCGCAGGGTCAAAGCGGGTGAGCGCCAAGACTGCAGGCCAAGAAAGGGAAGCGGGAGATTGCGCCTGTCCCTTGTCCCTTCTCTCGGGTGAGCGGGGCTGTCCTTACAGGAGCTCAGGATGGGAAAGCTAGATGCCCCTTGAGGCCAGAGTGCCTCCACCCTTAGGGATAGATTATTTTCCCTTGTCATTGCTCTGGGCCTCTGTGCCTGGCCCTGTGGTTACTGCCCTGTGTGCTCAGCTCTGCAACCTGCTGTGGGCATAAAAGAAGGGGTGGGGTCCGAGGCCCACACACACTGTTCAGTTCGGAAGCAGGACTTCCTGTCTAGGTGTTGCCAGAACATTCAGTAACCATTACCACACTGCAGTGAGCATTCTGAGACCAATAAGACTCAATGGAGTTGTGCTGTGGTTGAGGCGGAGACACAGACTCTTGTGCTTTTGAGAAGGTAGTGGAAATGTGTTGGGGGGGCCACTTAATTTAGCTGAGTCATTAGGTGGTAGGAGGTTGGTTGAGAGGTCAGGGAAGGAAAGCTTTATGGAAGGGGATGTTTGACCTTCATTTATATGAACAATAGGGGTACCTCCAGTATCAGGCAGAAAGCAGTCTGGTTTGTCTGCCCCGGGCTGCAGGCAGTGGGAAGCCTGGCCTGTTAGTTTGCAGAGTAGGAGAGTGACCAGATCAGAGCTGGGCTCTTGGAAGAAGAAGCTGGCAGGATGACCTGTTGAAATGAGAAGCTGAAGGCTGGGGACTTGGAGAACTTCAGTGATTCAGGCATGAGAAACTAGAGCACAGCTGGGTGTGGGAAATCATAACCATTAGATGGAAAAGTTGACAGAACGCAGTGACTAAATACATACATGAGCAGAGGGAGAGTAGACCAGGCTAACTGGGGATTTAAGCCTAGATGTTTCTGCTTTTGGAGGCAGGAAATCAGAAGATCTGGCTTGGGAAGGGAAGATGGGTTTGGTCTTGGTTCCTACCGAGGACGCTCACTTGAGGTTTCCAGAAGAGAATGTGCAGGGGAGGACAGCTCCCCCTACTGAACCAGCCATCACAATTACCCCTACCTCTCTGCTCCAGGTCCAGATTTTGGTGAACGACCATTATTAGATGGTAAAACTAAGGATCAGACAGAGGTAGTAGCTTGCCCAAGGTTACACACGAAGTTCCTAGTGGGACTAAGGCCAGAACGTAGTTCTCCTGAGTTCAATCCAATAGTCTTCCATACTACAGTGGAGAACAGTCACCACTGGTCTAACACCTGCCCTAGACTGGTTAGGGTGGCGTCTTTTGACTCCAGGTTGAGGACTGGAGATGATGAAGTAGCACGTGGCTTATTAAAACGCTTGTTTTTTCTTGTCACTATGACCTTGTCAGAGCACCTGGGACTATGTTGGGGGCAGGATCCCCTGGGGGCAAGAAAACTAACGGAGAGACTGATGCAGAACAGGTGGCAGCTTTGACCTTAGCTGTCACAGGGAAGCCCTGGTCCGCTCAGGAATGTCAGCCGCCTGCTTTGGCCCTGCTATATCTAGGGCTAGCCTAGGTGACCACAGAGCCTGGCCGACTCTGGGCCCAGATTTCCAAGCAGCCCCAGGAGGCCAGAAGTCTGTTTTAGTCACTGGGCCCTTATGACCCTCACTTACAGCTGTGCACTGGAGCTCAGGGCACAGCTTCGTGGGGGCAGCGGCGGTGCGAGGCGCAGTCAGTGTTTCTCTGTGTAACTTCCATAGTTATAAAAACTCCAAAGCATAACTGCCATCTCTCCCTGGTTGATGCGGCAAGGTGTTTACGAAGTCTAAAAGCAAGGGACCTCCATTGAATATTGTGTCCACTCTTTGTCTCACTCCCCAGGACATCTCCAAGGAGGGGGGGAGCTACCTGGAGGTGCCTGAGACCCCCCAGTAAGGTCTCGCAGTTCAGTCTGGAATCAGACTTGTTTTTTTTGTTTTGTTTTGTTTTGTTTTGTTTTGTATTTTTCTGAAGCCGGAAACAGGGAGAGACAGTCAGACAGATTCCCGCATGCGCCCGACCGGGATCCACCCAGCACGCCCACCAGGGGCACGCTCTGCCCACCAGGGGGCGATGCTCTGCCCCTCCGGGGCGTCGCTCTGCCGCGACCAGAGCCATTCTAGCGCCTGGGGCAGAGGCCAAGGAGCCATCCCCAGCGCCCGGGCCATCTTTGCTCCAATGGAGCCTTGGCTGCGGGAGCGGAAGAGAGAGACAGAGAGGAAGGAGAGGGGGGTGGAGAAGCAAATGGGCGCTTCTCCTGTGTGCCCTGGCCGGGAATCGAACCCGGGTCCCCCGCACGCCAGGCCGACGCTCTACCGCTGGGCCAACCGGCCAGGGCTGGAATCAGACTTGTTTTGGTCGAGGGGCCGTTCTGTGCCTTGCAGAATGACCAGCAGCATCCCTGGCCTCTAGTCAGTAGTTGTTAGTTGCATCCCTCCCCAGTCGTGATGATCAAAAATGTCTCCAGATTTTGCTAAAGGCCCCCTGGGGTCATTATCCCTAGTTGAAGAATTTCTGTTGCCCTGTGGCCTTGGACAGGGAGTGTTGAAGCTAGAGGGGTGTTAGAGTGGAGAGCCTCTCATGCGAACCTGTCTCTGGCTAGCAAAGACATTCAGCGACTGCATTTTGTGGCCCCCCAGTCCCACAGTACTGTACCCTCTTGGGTTTTTTGCCTTGTTGCCTCAGCTGTGACAAGAAGACTTCAAAGTGTTGCTTGCGAGGGCACAGGAGCTGGCGTCTAGCTGTACCTCCGGCTGAGACTGAGGCTGGCATCTGCACAGGTCTGATGGTAGCCTCAAGTTCTGCCTCAACTAACAAGCCGGACGCTGACCAGTATATAGCACTGCCAAGCTAGGCTGCTTGAAATGTGGCGGCCTTGCTGCGGTGCCCCTCCTGTGATGTTTGGAATGTGGGATGAGAGCTATTTTGGTCTTGTCTCCCTTCCTCCCTCCCCCTCCCTCCCCTGTAAGAATCTAGTTAGAGCTGTGACTCCAGCTGAGAGCAGCAGGAGCAGAGAGAGACGAGAGAGTACCCGGCCTCCCATGGCCAGGGTACTGCAGACCCCCTGAATGTCTGCTCCAGGGTCAGGAGGGGAAGTCTTGGCAGTCTTGGAATCTACGACAGCTTTTAGTACGGGTCCCTGTGAAGGCTCCTCCCCCTTGGTCCCACAGAGAGAGAGGTGGCATAGCCAGGTAGTCACCTGTTGCAGTATTGCTGCCAGGGTCACTGCCATCCTAGAGTGCTCCTTTGTGCAAATTCAAATGAAGCACTGCCTGTGAGGGACCCCAGGCTAGAGGATGGGTTGGCACACTTCTTGTGGTCTAGGCCCCTTAGTGTATCTTTATGGGAAGGTGGAAGGGGCTAGTCACAGGCACTTGGGACCAAGTGAGATGTGAGCCCTCTGCCCAAAGGCCAGTGTCTGTCAGCAGGTCTTTCTCTAGGAGTGGTGGTGGGGGGCAGAGGGAACAGGCCCTGTATCAACCAGAGAAATGACCTGAGAAGCCACTTGTCAGGACCTAGCACTTCCAGTTGCAACAGCAGGGCCTGGAGTGGTAGGCGGACCCTCTGCCTGTCTTGGGTACCAGTTGGGCCTCACGAGCTCACTTTGGGAACTTGGGTTTTGACACAGGTGGCAGCATGCAGGCCTTTCTCCAGTACTGGAGAATGCCGGCTTTCCTCCTGTGGTCACGGAAAGTGGGAGAGGCCATGCTGATAACAGATCTTGTTCTGGAGACAGCCATCCTGTGGTGAGGGCCATGGAGGAGATGCCTGTCCAGATAAGGAGCTAAGTATGGTAAAGGAAACCGGCCCATCAGTTGGAAGCTGCCTTGCGGAGCAGGTCAGCTATTTGAATAGGTTACCTTTACAAACATCCACAGACCTGCCCGCCCAGTGGCGGGATTCAAATAATTTTTAACAACTGGTTCTCTGCCCTAATGACCGTTTTAAGTATAGAAAAGATATACCAAAAGGCAGTTTATTTTATTTCATGCATTTAATACTTAAGTACAGTAAGAGAGGTACACAAAACTAGATTATGTTATAAGAGTTTAAAATATGAATGAAAAATTATTAAATAATACCTGACAAAAACAATAAAACTGTTACTTAAGGTATTTCCAATGACAGCTTGTCACCCCCTGGCAGTTTTTCTCTTCACATTATATGTTTGTTTACTGAAGTAACAAATACAAGAGAATTAAAATGTACTATTTTGTCAAGGGTCTAATGAGTTTTATGAAATGAATAAATAAATATTACAAGCATAGTTCCGTTAAATTTTTTTTCACCTATGGACAGAATGAACATTACTACGGGCGCTTAGAATATGCTATTGTGCAGATGAACATTAAAAAAGAGTAAGGAAAGTAAATTTGTGATTTCCACATTGGGCAGCTGCCCAGGTGCCCATCTTAGAGAGAACCCTGATGACAAGTGCCATTTTAACAACCGGTTTGCCAAACTCAGCAAAAAATTAGATATCAGTTCTGCCGAACCGGTGCCAACCAGCTGAATTCCACCACTGTGTCCACCTCTGTTCTACCACATGCATGCACCTTACTGCACATTGCTCTATGGGCCAGTGATTCAAATGGCCTGAGCCTGGCCTCTGGCTTTTTAGCTGGTCACATCTGCTAGGGTAATGGTTCTCTGTCTTCACTGCACTTTGGACTCACCTGGACAGCTTTAAAAAACAAACAAAAATTAATCCTGTCCCCAGAGATTCTTATTTAATTCATCATGACTGGGTCTCAGGCACTGGTATTTTAAAAAGCTCCCAGATTATAACGTTCAGCCTGAGTTGAGAGGTTAGTGCTCCCTCTGTAACAGACACTTTGATCTGGGCCCCGTGACATACACCCATTGCTTGTCCTGGACCTGTGTCTTGCCCAGTCCTTAGGCCTGAGCCGGACTTTGGGTTGGGAGGGAGCAGGCTGAATCAGGGCCTGGATAGCTCAGTCACAGCCCGCTGAGTGACCACAAGGCCTAGGACTCGAGTTTCCCAGTAGTGGCGTGAAGAGGGTGGGGTTGGTGACATTGGCTCGGTGCGGCCTGCCTTCCCAAAGCTTAGTTGCCTGCCGCTCTTTCTCTTTTCCTCCTAGATTTCTCTCTTACGTCTTTACAAATAGGACACAACCAGAACTGAGCCCCAAAGGCTGTGTGAAGAGCAAGTCCATGTAGTCCTAACAGAGGACTGTAATGATAACTTTCATCTAGATATTCTCAGAACCAGATGGAACCCGACCGTATCCAGACTAACCAGGAAGTTATTAGTTCTCACTGTAGATTTGGTAACCAAAGCTTAGTGAATGAAGAAAGTTGCCTTGCCTGAGACAACTTAGGCAGCGGGTATGTGAGCGGCTTCATTGGAAAAAGCTTTCCCCCACCTCAGTTATCATGTTTGGGCATTATTGCATTTCTTCTGTGGGGAATGTTGCTGCCTTTCTCATGGGGGCAGAAACTCTGCCCTCGTCAATCTAGCAAAGCCTAAGAACAAGCCCTGCTCTCCTCCTCATTGCATCCTCCCCTGCACAGAAGGAATGCTCCACGCCAAGAGGATGCCTAGGATGGGGCCATTGTAAGTGCAGGGGCAGATACCATCACCCGCCTCGGAGACTATCTGCTTCTGCTTGCCAGGTCCTTCTTTGATGCTCCCTCCAGGATGCTTGTGAGTGTAGCCCTGGGGCCTGTCCGGCTCCAGAGCTCTAGTATGTCTCTCTCCCAAATCTTTTGGCTCCATTCACACCCCCCCCCCCAAGGGAGAGAATTGAAATCTTGATGGAATCCAGCTTGCACCAGTGCAGTGCTGTCCCTGATCTGCTCTGGCACATCACCCTAGCATGGCCAGAGCACAGCTTGCATAACAGAGAGGCTGAAACTGCTGGAATCTGCACATCTGGACACTGGCAGGACCAGGGGCCATAGACAGACATTCCGACATCACTCGCCTCAGCCTGCCCGGTGTCACTCTCCCCGCCAGGCACGTGAGGTAGTTGTCAGTCTGGGCCGCCTGGGCCCCAGCTCCAGGTGAACTGACTCCTGGGGGCGGGTGGTCATTCCTGGTCCCAGCCTGGGCAGGCCGGGACGGGTGGGAGGGATGAAGGCAAATCATCTTAGCTCAGCCCTTAATCACTGAGACATATGTCCCTGACTGCTCATCTGAGAGGGGCCCCAGGGCCTCCCAGATCTCTGTGGTGTGGTATTTTGTCAGGAGCCAATGTCCCTGACATCCTGTTGGGCGATAACCTATTACATTCTCCAGATTCCTGCCAGGAGGCTGCTGGGGTTTCAGGCTGGAGCCCTGCTTGGGGCTCCTTGGGCCTTTGTCTCTTGAGTTCTTGTGGCCTCTGAAACTTCTGCCTCAACCTTACTTCCCTGAGCCATTTGGCTTTAATGCTGACAGTGACATGAACATCGCCACTTTCGAGACCCAGAAGGGGATGCTAGCTGGGCCTCTTCCTCCCCTTCCTCTTTTTCCTTGGGAGGCTTTAGTCACGGTGGGGACAGAACTCATCTTTGGAGTGTTTGGTGCACTATGTTGTTTTTCTCTTCTTTTCTTTTCTTCTGTCCATCATTTTATTGTCCTCCTTATAGAGGACAAAACTGAGTCTTAGAGAGGTTAAACTACTTGTCCAATGTCAGAGAGCTAGTGATTGACAGCTCCAGGATTTAAACTCTGCTTGTCACTTTAGACCAGAAGGGGTAGAAAACCAGTGTGAGGGTGTGAGTTGGCTCCTTTGAGTCTAATCCCTGGTTTACCTGGCCTCCGAGGGCAGGTGTGCATACTGCCATGGAGAAGAGTGCTGGGCATGGCCTTTACTTTTCTTTCTTTTCCTATTCAGTGAGAAGAGGAGAAGCTGAGACAGACTCCTGTGTGCGCCCCTACCAGGATCCACCTGGCAAGCCCACAAGGGGGCAATGTTCTGCCCATCTAGGGCTCTTACTCCATTTCAACCCGAACCATTTTTTAGTGCCTGAGGTGGAGGCCATGGAGCCATCCTCAGCACTTGGGGCCAGCTTGCTCCAATGGAGCCATGGCTGCAGGAGGAGAAGAGAGAAAGAGAGAGAGAGATGAGAGGGGGAGCGGTGGAGAAGCAGATGGGTACTTCTCCTGTGTGCCCTGGCCGGAAATCAAACCCAGGACATCCACATGCCAGGCCAATGCTCTATGCTCTACCACTGAGCCAACTGGCCAGAGCCTAGGCATGGCATTTTAAGATTTTGGTTGTAGCCTCAGTTATGAAACTTAATTCTGTGAGTTGGAAAAGTCCCTTGGGCCTCAGTATACCCCATATGGTAGCTTTTTAAAAATACTGATTTCAAAGTTCTACCATAGACTAATAAAATCAGCCTCTGGGAATGGGGCTTTGGGGAATTGGTGTTTTTAAAACTTCCTAGATAGCCCTGGCCGGTTGGCTCAGTGGTAGAGTGTCGGCCTGGCATGCAGAAGTCCCGGGTTCGATTCCCGGCCAGGGCACACAGGAGAAGTGCCCATCTGCTTCTCCACCCCTCCCCCTCTCCTTCCTCTCTGTCTCTCTCTTCCCCTCCCGCAGCTGAGGCTCCATTGGAGCAAAGATAGCCCGGGCGCTGGGGATGGCTCCTTGGCCTCTGCCCCAGGCGCTAGAGTGGCTCTGGTCGCAACAGAGAGACGCCCCGGAGGGGCAGAGCATCGCCCCCTGGTGGGCGTGCCGGGTGGATCCCGGTCGGGCGCATGCGGGAGTCTGTCTGACTGTCTCCCCGTTTCCAGCTTCGGAAAAATACAAAAAAACAAAACAAAAAAACTTCCTAGATGATTCTAATGTGCACCCAAGGGTGAGAATCCCTGAGCTAAGTGATCTAGGTCAGCGCTTCTCCAACTTGAATGTGCTGCAGATCACCTGAGGATCTATCTAGTTCAGTGGAGATTGGGAGATTGGGTTCAGTGGGTCTTGGGCTCCAAGTGTCTAACATGCTCCACGGTGATGCTGATGCGGCCGATCCAGGAACCACACTGAATAGCAGGGACCACAGGACCCTAAGTATGAATGAAAAAGCTTGCTGCTCATGTGAGTGAGCTGGTCCCCTTCCCGCCAACCCTGGCTGGGGCCACTGCATGGCTCAGGCAGATGGTGAGAAACGCCAGACTTTGTTACTGTGCCCCCCACCCTGCGGGCTTAGGGAGGAGCATGTGAGTAATGGACAGGCAGGTGCCTCTCCTCCCTTCCCTTCCTCTTTGTTCTGCCTCAAACTGTGAGTGACAGGGGGCCTATTGTGGATTTCAGGGGTGTGTTCCTGGAGATTGGTTCCTGTGATTGAGGTGGCCCTTCAGGTGTCACTGTTTCCTTTTGTGCCTCCCTTTCTGGAAACTCTGATCTAGTCCCTCTTTTTGCACCTCCCCTTTGTCTTAATGACAGGAAAGCAGAGCTGGCTGCTGGGACAGGCTCTGAGGACAGGAAGGCCCTTCATCTGGGTATGTGGCAGGAGTAAGAGATGGGCAGCGGGTGGTAGCAGCCAGCTCAGCTGTCCTAGCAGCAAAACCATGCCCCTCAAATGCTCCTTGGGTGGGCGTGAAGTCCCTTCGGGCTGCTTTGACCATATCCTCCCCCCACCCACCACTTGCCTAGAGATTTGGCTCTTTTCCCAGCATGCATTGCCCCTGCCAGAGGGGCTGAGATAGTGCTAGCTGAGCCTTGTGGGAATAAATACTTTCCGAGACCTCTAGGAGGTCCTGGTGATTCCTAGATCTTTATCATAGATTAGAGAGTTGCAGTAACAAGAGACATGCACATACACACAGATGCAGGTGCACACACAGACCTAGGGGCCTGTGGGGGTGTGTGTGCAAATGCACAAGCCCACAACAATCCATGGCGATTGTGGATGTGAGCAAACTTGACTATAGCTCTGCACAGAGACAGATGCCAGGTGGCCCCTACCAGGCACCTGCACGCACGGAAACATACAGGTGTGCAGCCCTGCCCCACACTCATTTCCCGAAAGCCCCTAGGGCCTCCAGGGTCTTCAGAGCCTGCTTTTGTCCCCCTCATTAGTGTGTGACCCTTGAGGATCCTGTTAGTTTCTTTCTGACCGATTCCCACCTTCCCACACTCCTTCCTTCTCCAGCTACCCAGTATCTGAAATACTGTTTTGTCCTTTGAGTTGTCAGTCCTGGCGGCCAGGTTCTCATTCTGGATTCCTAGTGTGAGGGCACGGTGGAGAGAGAGCACTTGCTGTCTCCTTGGAGTCATCTGGTCCCAGGTGCTAAGAAAATGGAGGAATGGGGACCGGACTCTGTGGCCAGAGTAACTCTACGGAGACAGCAGCCCACCCTACCCTCAACACCAGGTCACATGTCCCAGCCACACTGCTCCCTGACACCATCTGGGGAGGGAGCAGATAGCTACCTGATCAGCCCCAGGGCTTAGGGCTCCGCTGCTTCAGTCCAGCAGCAGGTCTGTCAGCACTGGGGCTGGCAGCGCCCACTGCTCAGTGCCCAGAACTCCCCGAGCAGGGGCGGGAGTCTGACCCAGCCGGATGCCCACAGGCCAGCACTGTGTCAGCATGATAACCAGCGCGGGTTATGGTGCAAATAGGCTGGCCTCAGGGAGAGCTGGGGCAGCCCTGGGAGGCTCCTGGGGGAGGAAAGTCTGGAACTTGACGAGTGGCAGGGGAGGAGGAACACAGTGGCAGCCACCCTGTCTGAAGCGGGAACCCTGAATGTGGTCAGACTGGACTTGGACTCCAGCCCCAGTGCTGCTGCCCCATCAACCGGGAGACTGTAGAAGGCCCTTCCTTTCTGAGCCAGTTTGGATATCTGTGAAACAAGGGTGGTCAAACCTTCTTCACAGCTTATTGAGTGTGTGTAGTGACATTTGATTATCAGAATGCTGGAGAATGATTGTTAGGTATGATGAGGGGAAAGCGAATAATAATTAGTGAACATTCGTCTTCCTAGCTGGACTAGGACAGTCTGCCCAGGCTGGGGAGGGGGGTGGCTCCCTGAGGACGAGGGGTGAAGACAGCTGTGCCCTGCACGCCCCCCCCCCCAGCAGTAATGCTTGACCCCAGACGGTCCTGGGAGGTGTAGCTGACAGCAGGTTCTG
This sequence comes from Saccopteryx leptura, assembly GCF_036850995.1. NCBI lineage: Eukaryota > Metazoa > Chordata > Mammalia > Chiroptera > Emballonuridae > Saccopteryx > Saccopteryx leptura. The sequence continues at coordinate 68,098,736 of NC_089516.1, read as the reverse complement.
TTTCTGTTCTGGGGCAGGGGCAGGAGAGTGAGAGGAGATTGGGACAGGTAAGGAATAAGGCTAAGGAAGGGGTCCCAGGACATAGAGGGCATGGGACATAGAGGGGCAGAGTAGGGGACAAATCCTAACTGGCTGTGACTGAAGCAGATGGGCCCACACCTAGAGGCACCATCACCCATGAACCCTGCTTCTCCGCCTCATCCCCTCACCCTGTTCTGTTTTAGAAACTGAGGCCAAAAAAGCATGTGAGTGGCTCCGAGCAACAGGATTCCCGCAGTATGCTCAGCTTTTCGAAGGTAAGGCTCCTTCTCCCCCACCCTCCAACTTTCCTTATTCCTCCATTTTTCATCTGTAAAGTGGGGCGAATCAGGTCCTTTCTCTGACTACACAGAAAACTATGCACCCTGGCCCTGCCCCTACAGTCACAACCCCTCTATCCTACGTCGTGGTCGCTGCTAGAGGGCTCTCAGCAGTCCTCACAAGCTCCGGTGTTGCCCATGTGTGAAATCCCTTGTCCTGACCAGGGCCCCGGCTCTGTACCATTCCGAGTATGCCAGTTGCGCAGACGCAGTGTGGAGGGCGCGCCCCAGCAGTCCAGTGCTCACATCTTCCCTGTGCTCTTGTTCCTTGCTTTCCGTTTGTATTTCCATTTTTCTGTAGCATTGTTCATACTTGCTGTTTCTACTTCCCCTCTTCTTCCCCCACCTCGCCAACGACCGTCTTTGTCAAGCTCACCAGTGACCCTCATGTGGTCAGATTCAGTGGTCACTTCTCAGTCTTATTTAATCTCTCAAAAGCATTCAGTGCAGTTGGCCACTTACTTCAGTGTCTCAGAACCTTCATCTCCTGACTGTCTCTCTGACTGCTGCTTCCTCTAAATGGTCGCTAAGTGTTGGGTGTCTCAGGGCAAAACTCCAGTGCCTCTTTTCTTAACATTTCTTTCCTAGGAGATTCTTGTCCAAGTACTCACTCTATCTACCCCAGTGACTCCCAAGTCTCTCTGTCCAGACCTTAGTCTCAAGCTCTAGCTTTGTCTGTTCAACTGCCGATCACTATCTCTGCCCAGGTGTCCGCCAGCTGCCTCAGGTTTCACAGGTAAACTCAAAGCTACCCTGGCATCGCCATCTGCACAACCCCCAGCTCCGGGAATCACCCCCAATTTCTCTTTTCCTTTGCCCCCCATCGCTGAGCTGACTCAGCAAGCCCCTTCTACCTCCAGAATAGTTCTTGAATTGATCAACTTCCTACCACTTGCACTGCCCCATCACTGTGACATTCTGTCAGTGCTCACCTGGCCTAGTGTGCCACTTGCCTTCCTGCGCTTCTTGCTCCACTCTGAATGCACAATAGCCAGAGGCCCTGCGCGTGTACACCTCCCTCCATCACTCCCATGCAGTGACTGTCACTCCCAGCACACTTAGAATGAAGTCAGCTCAGGTGCTTTCTCCTCGCTGACAATATGGTGTTGGCCAGCTGCCCCTTCTCTACTCCTCTCCCCTTTGCTCACCACACTCCACGCTCCTTTTTGTCACTTGCTCACTCTGGGCCCTTTTCCTCCTCAGAGCCTTAATATGAGTCCTGCCAGAAACTCCCTGCCACTGGCCACTGCTTGTTCTTCAGGACTTGGCTCGGAGTCCACGGCCCCAGAAGGCCACGGCCCCAGAGGCTGACCACCTCTCCTGGCGTAGCCGCACCCAGCCTCTCTCTATCCCATCGCTTTGCTGATGTCTCTCGTACCATTCACTACTGCATTCCCTTGTTTGTTCCACATATTGTTTATTGTCTTTTGCCTCCAGGAGAGTGGAAAGCCCATGAAGACAGGGACCGTTTCTGTCTCATTTGTTGCTCTATCCCTAGTGTTGGCACAAAGTAGATAGATGCTCATTGAATATTAGGAAATGACTAAATGGGTTGGTTTTACCAATAAGGCAAAGAGGTGTGGAATTTCCCGGCTGGCCGCTCTCACCTCCTCCCTTCTCCTTCCTCTCTCGCCTCCCCTGTCCAAACCCCAGGGGGTGGGTCCCCTGCTCTGTGTAGCAGTGGGAAGTGTCTCTTCTGTCTTTGCCCCAGTTCACCTTGGGCCAGGGAGGAAGTTCTCCGTTTGAGTTTCAGCAACCCAGGATTCAAAGAGAACTGAGGTGGCCCATGTTGACTCTTAGCAGCCAGCCAGGATCTCAGGCCTGCCGTCCCCTACGGACTTACCTCATTGGCTGATGGGTCCTGTCGTACGCTTCTGTCCTCCTGGCCTCTCCTCGGCCTCTCTGCTGATGGCCAGATGAGCTCCCAGGGCCTTGGGTCTTCCAGGCTTCCTCCTCCTGCCCTGCCCGTGCTGGCCCGCCTCCCTGTGTCCCTGGCCTCCCCTTTCCAGCTCAAGGGCTGCTGCTGGTAGGGTTTCTGACCAACCACCCTCAACTCATCGTGGCTTCTCTCTGCTATGCAGAAGGTTCATTTCCCCTGGATATTGGCTCTGTGAAGAAGGACCACGGTTTTCTGGACGAGGACTCTTTGGGGGCCCTGTGCAGGTAGGGGGGCTGAGGGCCAGACCTGGGAGGCGGGGCCCAGTTTGGGGCTTCCTTGTGGAAAAAAGAAACCTGTGATCCCCCAATACAAGCAGGAGCCCCACAGAGTAACAAAGCTCATCTCCTGCAGTCACCTGCTCACTCTGTCACCTGGGTCTATGACACCCTCACCACCTGAGCATTCTACCTGGAAAGCCAAGATCTGGCCTTGATTCTTTTCTCCCTTTGGTTAAATCCCACAGACAGTCCTCTGACTTGTCCCCTCTCTACTCACACCAGCTTGGCCATTGTTTGAGGTCAACCATGACTTCTTGGATCCATTACAGCATCATAACTGGCTTTTTTGCCTTCTGTCTCTGTGTTCCTCCCTCTTGAGGGCCCAACCGCCCAACAGCCACTGTGGGCTGCTTCTGGGCGGGCGCTCCTCTGCTCAAGATGTCTCAGCTGGGAAGCCTGGGATAGGAGTCCCTCTGTCTCTCTCCTTCCAAATGCCATTTTTGTCTTCTAGGAAGCCTTATCTGATTCCAACCTTTCTGTTCATGGAAGTTCCTCGTCCCACCATCTGTGTGCCCATTGTGCTTTCTGTATACTCTGTTCTTGAACCTTTCCCATCTCTGAAGTGGTTCGTTTCACATCTCTAAGCTGCCAGATGACTGTAATCTTCCCAGTATCTTGTCTGGCACTGAAACCTTCATGGATACTGGGCTCGGGGGAAGTTTGTTGACTGGTCATGTGAATTAGTGGATGGCATCTTGGGGGTATCTTGGTAGGTTATGCCCTGCAGGCTTTGAGGCTTGGGGGCCGTTAGGTGAACATTGCATCGTTTCCTTGCAGGAAGCTGATGACCTTGAACAATTGTGCCTCGATGAAGCTAGAGGTTCATTTTCAATGCAAGAAGGTGAGTCATGGCAATAGTAGGGTCTCTGACCTTGTGGCGCCTTGCTCTAATGTGGGAGTGAGGTGTAGGGGGCTCTTTGAGACCTCTGGGTTTTGGTGAGCTTGGTCTAGAGCAGCGGTTCTCAACCTGTGGGTCGCGACCCTGGCGGGGGTCAAACAACCAAAACACAGGGGTTGCCTAAAGCCATCGGAAATACATATTTTATTTAAAAATGTATTGTATAATAAATATGCATTTTCCGATGGCTTTAGGCGACCCCTGTGCTTTGGTCATTCGACCCTCGCCGGGGTCGCGACCCACAGGGTGAGAACCGCTGCTCTAGAGGCTGGAGTCTGAGAACAAGTACCCTGGCCCTTGGCCTCACCCACCCCCCTCAGCTCACCTCTATTTCCTGGGGTTTCTAATAACTTAACCTAGAGATGGCCCTTCCTCCAGGAAATACATCTGCCTCCACTCCCTGTTCTGTTATGGCAAAAATTCCTCGACTATGGGGTAGAAAAAGAACAATGTGATGGGAAATATCATGGCCTATATGGTCTTGGCAGTCAGGGTCCCTTCACTCCAGCCACACTGAGTCCTGTCCCTCTGAGCCTCATTTTCCACATGTCTACAGTGAATGGGGCAGGGGGCACCGATAGCTTCCAGTGGCCTTTCTGGCTCTGCCAGTCTGAGACTGCAGAAACCATGAGGACTGTTGGTCTGCTTGGAGCCCTGGAATATTGACCTGTGACCCCATCCTGCCCTGGGGCCAGGCTTTGTGGGTTCCCTCGGGGGCTTTCTCTCCTGCAGGCCTGCAGTCAGGCGGAGCAGCGAAGTTGCCGGACCCCTGGCAGGAGAAGTAGGAAACCAGTGGGTCCTGGTCCCCACTCTCTGCTCAGTTGCTCAGTGATCTTGCGCAAGCCTCTTCCTCACTCGAGGCCTTAGTTTCCCCACCTTGAAAATTAGAAAAGGAGAAAATCTAAAATCTCCTGTCAGCTCTGGCATTCTGTGATTCTGATCTAAGACACTAGCCCAGACTTGAGAGGTTGCAGAGGACAGGAGGTCAGGATGCCTGGATTCTAGGCTGGCTCTGTCACTGGCTTCCTGAATGACAGTGTGTGACCTTGGGCAAATGGATTCTCACTTGTGGGTCTGGCTTTCACCGTGTAAATGGAGGAAGGATTAGATACCTCAGATGCCCTTTACCGTCCATCTGGGCTCCGTCTATGACTCCTGGCTTCGTTCTCTGGGACTCCCAGAGCCAGCCCCCCTCCAGGGCGTGTCCTCAGCCAGAAAGCAGGGCTCTTTGCCTGCAAGTCCTCTGAGCATTTGGAGGCGGAAAGTGGAGCACAAGCAGGGGCTCCTGGGTGGACTCCTCTGACCCGACCCTGTGCTGCTTTCCCAGAATGAAGACTCAGAAGAGGAAGAGCAGTGCACCATCAGCAACCCCTGGGCCGTGCAGCGAGAAAGCACGCGCTGGTCCCGTACGGGCTCCTCTGACCTGCTGGCCCCACCGAGCCCTGGGCTGCCGGAGACATCCAGCTGTGAGAGTGTCCTCACCAAGCTTAGTGCCACCTCCCTGCCGGCCATCACCGTGAGCCTACCGCCCGAGCCAGCGGACCTGTCCTTGCTAGGCCGTGCCCCCAGCCCAAGTAACCAGACCCTCAGCCCCGCTCAGGGCCCAGAAGGTCCCCAGGACAAAGCCAAGAAGCATCGTTCCCGTAGCTTCCTCAAGCACCTTGAGTCTCTGAGGCGGAAGGAAAAGGGTGGCAGCCGGCAAGCTGAGCCCAAGCGCAGCGCAACCACCTCAGAGAAGGCCACCAAAGCCTCCTCTTTCTGCAGCCATCGTGGCTTCCTCTCTGTGGGATTTCACAGGGCCAAGACCCAGGCAGCCACTTCAGCCAGTGGTGGTGGCGCCAAGACTCAGAGGGCCTGGGAGGCCTGGTCAGTGGCCACGCTCCGGCATCCCCAGCGAGTGCACAGAGGTGACTACCTGGTACACGTGCCTGGGGACCACAAACCAGGCACCTTCCCCCGCTCCCTGTCCATTGAGAGCCTGTGTCCTGAGGACAGACGCCATCTGGCCGGCTGGCAGCCAGGGTGGCGCTGGGGCTGTGAAGGCCGCCGGGGCTCGTGTGGGTCCACAGGCAGTCATGCTAGCACCTACGACAATATGCCTGAGCTGTACCCACCTGAGCCTGTCCTGTCTGGGGCTGAGGCCGAAGATGAGGAAGGCAGGGGCAGCTATGCCCACCTAGATGACATCCTTCAGCATGTGTGGGGGCTACAGCAACGGGTGGAGCTTTGGTCTCAGACCATGTACCCAGACCTGGGGCCTGGAGATAAGGAAGAGGAAGAAGATGAGGAAGAAGAGGAAGAGGCCACATCATCAGTAGAAACAGCCACCGTTGAGGTAGAAGGTCAGCCTGAGGGTCTGGCCCAGGTAGGGACTCCAGCCCACAGTGAGTCCTCAGGCCCGGGTCAGGCTGATGTCAAGACAGTCGTCCTGGCTCCAGCCTCGGCTGAGCTCCAGGGACAGGCCCAATCCGAGGCCAGGCCACTGGACCCAGCCCAGGATAATGAGCAGGAGGTGATTTCGGGTGGGGAGCCCACCTCTGCCTCCAGCCTGTCTGTGGAAGAAGCACACTCCATTTCTGACACTGTGGCCTCCTCCAGCGAGATGGACAGTAGTGGGAACTCCATGAACGAGGCCGAGGCTGCAGGGTCCCTGGCTGGACTCCAGGCACCAGCACCCCGTGAACGACGGGATTCAGGCGTTGGAGCTTCACTTACCAGACCCTGCAGGTGGGAGTTCAGGGGACGGATAGGGGCAGGGGCTCTGTTGTCTCTGTCTCTTCCCTCCCCAATACCTTCCTTCCCCTCTGTCCCCTCCCTACATCTTCACCTCCCTCACCTCCAAAGTCAGTTTTTTAGTTCTTGGGATCTGATTGATTGCCTTACAGCGCCCAGTCGCAGGAGGGCAACAGCAGGAACACAGGACTTGGCAGTCCTGAACGTCAGGTTCTGGACCGCCTTTGCTGTGTGGCTCTGAGCAAATCCTGGTTTCTCCTTGGCCTGGGTTTTCCCACGTGTCCACCCCCAGCTTTGCTGTTCTAGTTTCTAGAGCAGCCCCTCTACTGCAGTCCTGGAAGGGTAGGGACTGGCGCTACTTGTTGGCATTAGATGAGCCTGAGCTCTGTGTCACCTTCCTGACAGCATCTGGACCACGGGGTAGCCCCAGAAGCTGAGACTAAGCTGTTTCCACCCTGGGCATAGCAGCAATGCTGACAGCAGTCCCATCTCCCTGCATTTTCTTTCTTTGGGGAGTAAGAAGGGGCCAGAAGCCTCCAGCTCGTTCTAAGGTTGACCCAACCCTGCTCCTCTGGCTTCTCCACCCTGACCCTCACCAGGAAACTCCGCTGGCACAGCTTCCAGAACTCCCACCGGCCCAGCCTAAACTCAGAGTCCCTGGAGATCAACCGGCAGTTTGCCAGCCAGATCCACCTGCTGCACAAAGGATCCCTGCTGCGGCTCACGGCCTTCATGGAGAAGTACACCGTGCCCCACAAACAGGGCTGGGGCTGGTGAGTGCTCCGCGGCTGCTCCTGGGTCAGCCCCGAAAGCAGGTGTAGACAAGCGGCGCCCACAGGCCAGTGGGGTGCTAGCATGTGCCAGAAGCCTGGAAGGGCTGCGGCCTGAGTGATCAGTGCAGCTTGGGGGCTTGCGCATGTCCGTGGGGGGCGCACACAGGATGCACGGGGAGTATGTGTGCTGTGTGCGAGGAGGGATGGGGTGGGGAGCATGAGGGCCTCAAGCTGAACCCCTACTACACCAGCATCCATCCTGCCACCAGCGAGCTTGTCCTAAAACGAAGCTTTGGTGGTCACTCTCCTGATAAGCACCCTGTGTGGCTCCGCCTTGCCAGGGTTTCCTTGCCATCCCGGTCCCTTCATGTTCTGGCCTGCCCCCTCTGCCGGGCTCTTCAGCTCCCCCTACCGGCAAGCAGCAGCACTGTCGGGCCAGTCCTTCCCCGAAGGTGCCATGCTCTCTACCTGCCTCTTTGTCTTTGTCCATGCTGTTCTCTTGTCCTGGAATGTCTACCCCCTTTCTCCTCCTCTGGGACAATGCCTACTCATTTTTCAAGAACCTGCTGAATTTCTACGTCCTCTGAAGCCTTCCCCGCCCTACTAGATACAGCTCCCCTCATGGGTCTTCCCCTGAGTTGTTGGCCCACCACTGACGGCATGTGTTGTCACTGCCTGTTGACACGCTTATCTCCTTAACCACACCGAGAGCTCCCTGTGTCCCTCTGTGACTCCCCAGGGCTGGGCTTACAGAACTTACACAGTGACTGTTTACTTGCGAGATGTGGTGTGTTTCTTCCCTACGCCTCTTACCCCTGCCTGAACACCTCCCTGACTGCAGACAGTCTCCAAGCCGTGTCCCAGTCTGTCCAGCCCCCTGTCCTGATCTCTTGTCACTCCTCCAAACAGGTCAGTGCCCAAGTTCATGAAAAGGAACAAGACCCCAGACTACCGGGGCCAGCAAGTGTTTGGAGTGCCGCCCCTCATCCACGTGCAGCGCACGGGCCAGCCCCTGCCACAGAGCATTCAGCAAGCCATGCGCTACCTGCGCAGCCAGTGCTTGGACCAGGTGAGCCCTGGGGAGCCCAGGTGCTAGAGACCCCGGCTTCCGAGAGCCTGTCTTAGCCTCAGTCCAGCCTTTCTTACTCATTTCCATTACAGTCATCTTTTCCCTTGGACCAAGGCTATAAAAACCCTTTCCTCTGGTTTTGCCATTTTTTTCTAACCCTGAGCAGCAGGAGGCCTGCTGGGTTTGGATGTCTCTGTGGTGGCCTTTACTTGTGACTCCTGGTGCAGGCCTGGCCTCAGTCTCCCTCTCCATGTCTCCCTCCCTCCCTGACCTGCATGGGCTAGGTGGGCATCTTCCGCAAGTCTGGGGTGAAGTCCAGGATCCAGACCCTGCGCCAGATGAACGAGTCCTCTCCTGATAATGTCTGCTACGAGGGCCAGTCAGCTTACGATGTGGCGGACCTCCTGAAGCAGTACTTCCGAGACCTGCCCGAGCCTATCTTCACCAGCAAACACACCACCACTTTTCTGCACATCTACCAGCGTGAGTCGCCTTGACCTATTCCCAGTAACCCACCCCATTCTCAACCACCCAGAGAGCAAACATGTTCTGTTCCCCCAACTCAAACCCAGTCTATGGGAGGACAGACTGAGGCCCTGAGGAAAAGCAGGGACCTGCCTAAGGTTACACTGCACGTCTAGCACCCAGAGACTCCTCCAAGCCCACCTTCGCCCTTGTCTCTCACTGGGTTCTCTTGGGAGCACTGTGTCTTCTGTGCTGCTGGAAGCAGTTGGCTCCAGGGAATAAGAAAGCCCTTGCTCCATTCCTTCCCAACAGTCCTCCCCAAGGACCAGTGGTTGGCAGCAGCACAAGCCGCCACTTTGCTGCTCCCCGATGAGAACCGGGAGGTGCTGCAGACCCTGCTCTATTTCCTGAGTGACATTGCCTCAGCTGAGGAAAACCAGATGACAGCTGGCAACCTGGCAGTGTGCCTGGCACCCTCCATCTTCCACCTCAATGTCTCCAAGAAGGATAACCCCTCACCCAGGTGAAACAGGGTAGCCTGTGGCTGGGCCAGGCAGGGAGGGTTTGGCACCCCCAACCGGGTAGAACTTCAGGGTCTTGCAAGCTAGCATTGCAGTTCCAAGGCACCACCACAAGGGGTCAGCCTGACTCAGGGGCCGCGGACTGGTTGGATGCTGTGAAGCGCGGGGCCTTCTAAAAGACAGCAGGTTTGGGGTTCAGGACTGGCAAGCTGGCTCCCTGGGAATTGGAAACCAGCCTGTCAGCTATATTGTCTCCTGCCCTTGTTCCATCCTCTCCTCTCGGCCCTTTCCTCCAGGATCAAGAGCAAACGCAGCCTGATTGGCCGGCCAGGTCCTAGGGACCTCAGTGACAACATGGCAGCAACCCAGGGCCTGTCACATATGATCAGTGACTGTAAGAAACTTTTCCAGGTGAGTGACTGCAGGCTATGATGCCTACATCCCAGACCTGGAGGACCCATCAGGCCCAACCTTTGCACCTCAGGTCAGGGATGAAGCCCGGCTTCACCCATGCCCCTCAGCCTCCTACTTACAGCTCTTCCCTGCAGTCGCCGGGCCTCCCCACTCTGGGAACATGAACTCAACGGACTGTGGGCTCTGGGACTGAGGGTCCCTGGCCCTCTGCTGCTTGTTCCCCACGGCCCCAGCCCAGTGTGTGTGTGCCCTGCCAGGTGCCCCAGGACATGGTGCTGCAGCTGTGTGGCTCCTACAGCGCCGCTGAGCTCAGCCCCCCGGGCCCCGCCCTGGCTGAGCTGCGCCAGGCCCGAGCTGCGGGTGTGAGTCTGAGCCTCTACATGGAAGAAAGCGCCCAGGAGCTGCTGCGGGATGCTGCTGAGCGCTTCAAGGGCTGGGAGAGCGTGCCAGGGCCCCAGCACACAGAGCTGGCTTGCAAGAAGGTGAGGACCGCTCTTCCCAGGGTCACCATGGTGTTGGGACGAGGCTCGGTGCAGGCAAGGGGCCAAGAATCCGAAGGGAGAAGCTGACCACCAGTCCTTCTGGGCCTTGGCCTGATGCTTGGGGAATGTCAGCCAGCAAAGCAAGAACCACCTGAGACCTAGGGGGCTCTCTTGGGGATCATTGGCGAGAACCACTGCCCCCCCCATTCCAGCTGTGTTGCCACCTTTAGAGCTTCAGCTTCCATCTGTCCTTGCACCACAGTCACGTGGTGCTTCTGCCCCTGATGTCATGCTCCTGAACTGAAGTGCCCCAGCATTACATTTCCCAAGCCACTGTAAGCCCCAGCTTGCTGCCTCCCTCCCGCCTTCAGCCTCCTGCCATGCCCCAGGCTAGAGGTGACTTCTCTCTGTCCCTCTCTTGGCACAAGCCACGTTCTTCCTCAGATTCTGATTCTGAGGAAGACTGCACAGTTGAGCTCTGCCATGTATAAACTGGCCACAATGAAGCCTCCCTTGTAGGGTCAGGACAGGAAGCCGCCTGGCCCTGGCATACACAGAGGGCTCAGTGACTGGCAGCCTTTGTTGCTTGGCATGCCTTCTACCTCATACGCCCGGCGGTGAGCTCCTTGAGGACCATCACCATCTTCTCTCCCTGTCCTTTTTCAGAAATTCCAGGCACAGAAATTCATGGCAGGTTCTAGTAGGCCTCAGAGAATGTGTGTCTGTCTTCTCTCTGCTCCTGAGCAGGTGAAGAAGCAGACATCCAGAAAGGAGAGAGGACAGGGAATGCAGGGATGGCCTGTCTGAGTATGACAAGGTTCAGCACAGTTGCCCTGCAGCCTTCCTCCTTCAGGGGCCAGAGTGAGGGCAGGCCGTGGCTGGATGTGAGTGGGACTTCTCCAGCACTGATGGCTGCCTCCTGTCCCCACTGCCATGGCCCACAGGCACCAGACAGCCACCCCCTGCGTGTGTGGAAGGCATCCACAGAGGTGGCGGCGCCCCCAGCCGTGGTGCTGCAGCGCGTCCTACGGGAGCGGGCCCTCTGGGACGAAGACCTGCTGCGCGCTCAGGTGCTGGAGGCCCTGACTCCGGGTGTGGAGCTCTATCACTACGTCACTGATAGCATGGCACCCCATCCCTGCCGCGACTTTGTGGTGCTTCGGTGAGGGACTCCAGCAGCCACCTTTCGTGCTTCGGGGACGGGCAGGGGCAGGGGGGTGTGAACCAGCTTCAGGAACCTGGATGTGTGTGTCCCTTCCGCACAGGATGTGGCGTTCTGACCTGCCTCGCGGTGGCTGCTTGCTCGTCTCCCAGTCTCTGGATCCTGAACAGCCCGTGCCGGAGTCTGGGGTGCGGGCACTGATGCTCACGTCTCAGTACCTCATGGAGCCCTGTGGCCTTGGCCGCTCCCGGCTCACGCACATCTGCCGCGCGGACCTGAGGTACCTGGCCCCCGTGTCCTGGCCTCCCGCCTCTGCCCCATGCCAGTGATCCCTGGGGGCTGGGGGCTGGGGGCTGGGGGCAAGTCCTTTCTTCTCCTGGAAGGGACTCCTGAAAAAAACCCATGGCTCACGCCTGCCTGCTTCTACCTCCCCAGGGGCCGATCTCCTGACTGGTACAACAAAATCTTCGGACACTTGTGTGCCATGGAAGTGGCAAAGATCCGGGACTCCTTCCCCACCTTGCAGGCAGCCGGCCCTGAGACAAAGTTGTGAACCTTGGCCCGGTTCTGTGGGGACACCGCCCAGTCCCTTTGGTACCGAAGGATTAAGGGGGGAATGACAGCAAGCCCCTGGATGGTGCTTCCAGGGCCAGAGCTGGTCCCCATGCCCCAGCTGCCTGTCCTCGTCCCTGAGTTCCCTTGCACGTGCAGGGGAAGAGTTTCAGTCTCCCATCTTCTCTCCACCTTCTCTCCCCAACCTGTGTCTGCCTTCCTGGGAGACAAGAGCCATTTTTGGAACTAGAAGGCCGCTGCTGCCTTTCAGGCCTATGGATCCAGCAGTCACACCGAGGCTCTCCCAGCTCTACTGCGGGGTGATGGAGGGAGAGGGCGGAGTGTGCCCCCAGCTCTCTGCCCATCTGGGAGCCCTGCCATCCTGTTTGGTACTAGGGTCCCTTTGAGGTTGGATGGGAGGTTCTGGTCTTGCCTCTGTGCCCACCATGGGCCTTTCCAGAGAAACTGGACGGGAGTGGATGGACACAGGGGCAGGGCACAGAGCAACCCCAACCACCATATGTGTTTTATTTGTGTAAATATGATGCTGATTTTTATGAGGCTGATTTAAAGAGTGGGTCCTGCTGGGTCCTAGTAGGCAATCTGACGATTTGGGATAGCTTGGGACCGGAGAGTGAGGGAGAGACCTTCCTTTCTCAAGTTTCAAGAGACCAATGAACCAGTTACCCCTGGCTCGGGTCCCATACTTGATCTGCCACTCCAGGGGTCCTGTGTAGCCTTTGGCCATGCGCTGCTATGTCCAGAGGGCTTGATCTCACCGCCCAGGCCGAGCAGAAGCACATGGTGTCGCTCTGGCTCTCTGTGCCTGCAGTATCAGGCTGACATAACAGCCCCATCTTCAAACAGACCTGGCTCCCAGCTCAGGTGGCCAGCCAGCCAGATGGCAGGGCCTAGTGTCACCCCAGCCAGCTGGGGAGTGATCCAAACCTGACCTACCCCACTCATCAGCCAGCTTGGTTCATGTGGAAATTCAAGTTCCATTCAAACACCAACTTGTGATTTATTTTTCTTTTGGATGAATAAATTGAGGTGGGATGGTTCCTAGCCAATGTTGTAATTTTTAAGCCCACTTTACTTGTACCTATAAATACTGTACAGTCAGAATATGTATATATATTTGTGTATATATAGATATACATATGCATACACACATCTATATACACACAGATATGTTCTATCATGAGCGTACTATAATCTGGGTGATATGGTGGGGGGTGGGGCACTTACAGGGAGATGGGGGAGAGGGAGAGCAGGAGCCACGTGACCCCCTCAGAGAAACAATAAAGCATTATTGGAGATGCACCCTGGCTGTGTGGCTGTCTTCACTGAAACAATGGGGTAGGGACTGAGCTCAGGGTTGGGTCAGAGGTCGTGAGCTTTACTGGCCTAGGACTCAGAGGGAATGTGGAGAAGGCCTCCACTCTCCTCTTTGGGAGGTGGGATTTCAAGAAGCCAATTTAGGCAGAAGCTGCCCTGTCTTGGCCAGGTTTGGCCATCTGAGCAACCTGTGAGCATGACCTCAGGAGTCATGCCAGTAGCTGTAGGGACATATGTCACCGGCTGTGTTGTCTTCCTTGCCCTGCCACACATAGCTCAAGCTGAAGGACCGAGAGTGGAGACCTGGCCCCAGGAGGCTGAAGGAAGAATTAATAAGCAAGGTTATGGGAGCTCTGAGTGCCTTGTGACAGCTCCTGGCCTGGTTGCAGTGGCCAGAAAAGCCCAGAAGACTAGAGAGTTCCCCTTTGACTTCCTTGGAGGAAGGGACTTGCCTCTCCCTTGATACTGTAGCTGGAAAATATCCAGCCTACAAGGGCCAGCTAGAGAGTACAGGCTTTTCAGTCAAATCTTAGCACACCCCTTGAGTGCTGCTGAGTAGCCTGGACCCCACCCCCACCCCAGCGCCTCGCAAGGCAAGTGGGCCAGGGGAAACCTTGTAGTGGGTTACCCTCAGTAAATTCAGGTGGCCCGTCCCTGTCTATACCCCCCACCCAGCGTGAACAGCTCAGGGTGCCTGTCAAGTGCCAGCCACTTCACTGTCACTTCTATTCCCTTCTGGATTTAGCCACCCCTACGTACCTTTGGCCTTTCCTCACTGCTGCTGCCTGGGGGTCTGGGCTGGCCCTGGAGAACAGCAAGGTGAGCAGAGGCCTGTCAATCCCTTGCCTCTGGGAAAGCCGGGGAGGCTCCCTCCACCATTTGTGTCTGGGATAGGAGATGGCTCAAGCATCCCTGGCATTAATGGACACCAGTCAGTGGTTTTCAAGGCAGGCAGCCAGGGGGCCTTCTGGCACAGGCACTGCCCCACCTGGGCATGGACAGAGGCTGGCTGATGGTACAGAGGGTCAGGCTGTACATGCTGTCAATGGGCAGTATGAAAACGACCACCCACGTGATGGTTGCTAGGAGACACATAAAGAGTTATGAGGGAAGCTCTTGGAAGGATTCCCCCAACCTTTCATCTCTGGATCTGATGCCCTGGACCAGCTGCCCAGTGTGGCTCATTTATTTCTGGCGTTCTGGGAGAGGTAGTGCCAAGCAGGGCAGCTTCTCTGGACTTTAGTTTTGTTCCCTATATAAAGCAGAGGTTCCCATGCCTGCCTAGCTCTGTCCAGTCCGCCGTGCAGTCCATGAGTGTGCTACCATGCTCAACAGACATGGGAATGGGTGTCATGATGATGAACTGACCCAGGCCCCTATTCCCACACAGATGGCAAACATTACCCGTGGTCATTTCTAGCTCTTAGTCTCATACCTCCACCCACCTTGAGTTGACCTTTTCCTTTTCCTTTTCCTGGTGCCGGAGAACTCTCACCCTCAAATCCCCAACCCTGTTGCCTACACTTTCTCCTCTTGCGCTTCCACTGACCCAGTACCTCAAAGATACCAGGTAGTGGGTGAAGCCTATGTGGGAATTGGACCATCTATCCACAAGTTTATTTTTTTTTAATTCACTTTAGAGAGGAGAAAGAAAGGCAGAGAGAGAGGCAGAGAGGGAGAGAGAGAGGAGAGAGAGACAGAGAAGGTGGGGAGGAGCTGGAAGCATCAACTCCCACATGTGCCTTGACCAGGCAAGCCCAGGGTTTCAAACCAGAGACCTCAGCATTTCCAGGTCGATGCTTTATCCACTGCGCCACCACAGGGCAGGCTATTCACAAGTTTTGATCTATTAGTTTCTAGTCTCCAGGGCCCTGTTGTTAGCGTGGCTAAGGGTCAATGGTAGACAGACCTGGGTTCGGATTGCCTATGTCATTGCCTGGTTGTGTGACATCTAGTGACACATTTCATCTTTATGATTCCTTTTCCTCACAGAAGATAATATATCTTGCAAGGTTGTCATCAGTGTTAAATGAGCCAATGTGAATGAGACTGCATGATGCCTAGCAGATAATGGACGTAGGTTAGTGATAGTTTCCTCTGCTCTGCCTCCTTCTTGCCAGTTCGGCTCTGTGGGAAGAGCTTGTGCTTGGGTGACTGTGTATGCGTGCAGGTATGCGTACTATTTTCTGCTTGGCATCAAGCCCTATCTACTCTTTTGGATCCCAGGCCCCCACAGCCTCAGCCCCCACTATCCTATTTTTTTTTCTTTTTCTGAAGCTGGAAACGGGGAGAGACAGTCAGACTCCCGCATGCGCCCGACCAGGATCCACCCGGCACGCCCACCAGGGGCGAAGCTCTGCCCACCAGGGGGCGATGCTCTGCCCCTCTGGGGCGTCGCTCTGTTGCGACCAGAGCCACTCTAGCGCCTGGGGCAGAGGCCGAGGAGCCATCCTCAGTGCCCAGGCCATCTTTGCTCCAATGGAGCCTCGCTGCAGGAGGGGAAGAGAGAGACAGAGAAGAAGGAGAGGGGGAGGGGTGGAGAAGCAGATGGGCGTTTCTCTTGTGTGCCCTGGCCGGGAATCGAACCCGGGACTTGTGCACGCCAGGCCGACGCTCTACCACTGAGCAAACCGGCCAGAGACAGAGAGAGAGTCAGAGAGAAGGATAGATAGGGACAGACAGACAGGAATGGAGAAAGATTGAGAAGCATCAATCATCAGTTTTTCGTTGCGACACCTTAGTTGTTCATTGATTGCTTTCTCATATGTGCCTTGGCTGTGGGGCTACAGCAGACTGAGTAACTCCTTGCTCGAGCCAGCGACCTTGGGTCCAAGCTGGTGAGCTTTGCTCAAACCAGATGAGCCCGCACTCAAGCTGACGACCTCGGGGTCTCGAGCCTGGGTCCTCCACATCCCAGTCCGACGCTCTCTCCACTGCACCAGCGCCTGGTCAGGCAGTTCCCACTATTCTAAACACAACTACCTCCTCACCAGACTCCAAATGTCCCAGTGATCTCTCTGCATCCCAACTACTAATTGGCTTTCACTCCACTTCCTCATTGAGGATGGCCCCCTGGCCATATCTTTCTTCTCCAGCCCTCCTTCCTCTAGGCAGGGAAATCTCTTCCCACTTCTTTGACCATAACTCTTGGACTTTTTCCTTGCCCCTCCCACTTCTCTCTTCTCTCTGTCCCACCTTATCCTTAAGCATTCCTCCAAGTTCTTCCTTAACTTTCTCCTCCTTGACTCACCTTGCCCTTTAGGGACTCTGCTGACATCCATTGTTTGACCTGGAGGTCCAATTCAAACTCATCATCTTTCCACACACAATCTGTTTCCTGCCGCCTGCTCTGTCTCTGTTGGTGACACTGTTACCTTCCTGGATGCCCAGTTCAGATCCCCAAATCAGGTATAACTCTTTCGTCCTTCTTACCTCCTCTCACAACCAATGCTCACTATCCACCTTTCCACCCATCCATCTACTCATCCATTCTGCCATTCAACACGTAGTTGTAGAATGTCTGCTACATGCCAGACTGTTGAGGTGCAGAGAGTACAACAGTGAGCAAGACTGACAAAGTTCCCACTTGCCTTTAGCACACATTCTTCTAGATGGGTGAGTGGAGGGAGGTAGACAGCAGACACACACACAAGCTAACTGAAGCTATAATAAGGGTGATGAAGGCAATAAGGCAGAGTGAGGTGGTAGCGACTGGGAAGTTACTTCAATAGGCTGGTCAGAGAGGGCCTCTTTGAGTAGGTAAGGGACCATTTGAGCCAAGACCTGAGGGAGGAGAAGGAATCAGCTACACAAAGATCCAGGATGAAGCATTCTGGGCAGAGGAAATAGAAAGTACAATGGCTTCGATCTGGGGACATAGTTGGCATTGTCTGAGATGAGTAGCTAGCTGGTCAGTGTGGCTGGGGTGCAAGAAACAATGAGATAGTGGGAGGAGATGGGGTCACAGGGTCAGGTCACATGAACCTAAAGGGAAATTAACCATGGTCCATCTACACTACCTCCACAGCGTCTCCTATATCCAGCCCATGCTAGGTAGAGCACCCAGTTCATATTACATTCCCTTCTACTTGGATATTAGACAGAGTACTTCATCTTTTTTCTCTCCTTCTGCCCATTTCCACCTATACCCAGTACCAGGTGAATCTTTCTAAAGTTAAGTATCATTCTATGTTTTTCTGGCTCAAAAACTGTCAATTCCTCCTCCCCTGTCCCCCAGTTGACTACCAAACTGTGTCATTTAGGACCCCACAATACAGCCTTGTCCTGTCCACAGAATTTCTCCTCTCCTCTTCCCACCTCAAGCAGTGGCCCAGGAATTCTCCTTTAGTTACCTTTTCCAGGAGTGGATGGAAGACTGTCTTGGATGTAGAAAACCCATATTCAAGTCTCAACTCTGGCTGCTCTTAGCTATGGGCAAATTATTTAAACTTTTGGGGTCCCAGTTTCTCTATGTGTAAAATGAGGCTTGGAGAGATGTGTGGATTTCTTAACATTGTAAGTTAATTATCACAAAATGTTATCACCTTCAAATCTTACTAGTCTGGCAACACTTACCTCTGATATGTCTCCACCATGAAGTCATCCCCGACGTTTCCAGCAAGGTTGGCTCTCTCTCTCCTCTGAGTCACTATTGTCATTTACATCTGCCCTCAACCTTGCTTATGCCTCCTCTTGGGTACTAGTTACATTACCAGTCTGCCCGTTAGCTTGGGAAGACCTGTAGTCATTACCTCATGGGGTTTCTCTGACATCTTCATAGTGTCCAGAAAGGTTCAGTGAAAGGCACCTGGAGACACACAAACATGTTCAAGCCCTGGCTCTGCTACTTCTTAGCATTGAGACCTTGAGCAAACCACTGTGCTTTTCAAGCCTCAGTTTTCTCATATGTAAAGTGGGTACAGGAATGCCTACCTTGCTAGGGTGTTGAGAGGAGCCCATGTACATAGCAGAGTGCTCAACACAATAGTGGCTCAAAGGGAGCATTTTATCACTGCAAATGTGCCACATTTTATCGCACATTACAGATAATGGCTTTTCATCAACATCGAGGCAAGACTATCCTCATTGGCAAAAACATTACAACTGATGCTCACCTGATGGTTAGAGTATTTTTTTGCAATAAAGTACTACTTTTAATTAAGGTATATACATTGTTCTCTTTCAGACATAATGCTATTGCACACTTAATAAACTACAGTGCAGTGTAAACATTAACTTTTATATGCAATGGGAAACCAATAATTTCATGTTACTAACTTTATTACAATCCTGCTTTATGACAGTGGCTTGGGACCAAACCTGCAGTGCCTGTGAAGTGTACCTGTACTGAGTTGCTTCGTTCACTCCAAGCTGTTGCTCTCTAAGGCCCCCTTTACTTGGTTTGCCTCTCTTCATCCTCTCTAGCTGTTTACACCCTTGCAACCCACCCCTGAGCTCTTGAAGCACTTTTCAAGTGTACTTTTGTTACACAAAACTACCCTCAAATGTATAAACCAGTCTCTCTTTGCCTAGGTTGTGACATCAGGCACAGGGCCTAAGAGTGTCCCCTCTGTAGACCCACGTCCAGCACAAGGTCTGGTCTAGAAGAGCCAGTGCCCAGGGCACTCAGAGAGCGTGTGCTGAATGCAGTTAAATATTTGTGTGTGAAAGCAGGGAGATGGGAGGGTACGAGTGGTGGGGGCTGTGGGATGGGAAAGGACACTGGAGCTCAAGGGAATCTGGCAAAGGGTGAGAGAGGACAGTACCAAACTCTTCTGCTGCCTAGGAGGGAACTCATGGGTACTGAATTCCTACTGTAGACCAGGCACCATGCCATGCATTTTTCCACACAGGATGTCATTTCAACCTTCAAAGTGTCCTATGATGTGCTAGCATCCCCTTCTTCCTGGATGGAGATCTGAGAGTCCAGGAGGCAATGAGACTTGCCCTGAGATGCACAGCAAGTAAGCAGCCAAACTAGGATTGCCTGCCAGACTCTCAAGCCCATCTTCTTTCCACGACAGCCCTGTGTGAAAGGAGAGGACACTGCTATCTCTGGCTGGTGGCTTCGATGTGTGTGTGTGTGTGTGTGTGTGTGTGTGTGTGTGTGTGTGTGGTCACAGTAGGGATAGGACTGGAAGTGGTAGGTGTGAGAGTTGTTGAACAAAAGAGGAATGCTTCTGAGGAAAGCTGGCGGAAGAGAAGTAAGACCAGGAGGGAAGGGAGAGAGGCAGGGCTGCAAGCATGTGCAGTGGCGTGAGGCTGCCATCCTGTTTCCAGCGCACCCCAGTGGCCTACTGGAAGTTGGCCTACCCTGCCCTGCTCTCAGGATACTGGCTATGGTCAGCATTGGGCTATGGCAGCCTCTACAGCAGGCAGATGGAGAGGGCCTGGGATTGATCACGGACAAGAGCCACATCTGGACTTCCATGGGCCCTAGCTACTCTTGCTTTTATGGGCCCTTCCTTCATAAACAATATTAAAATATATATTTTGTAACTGTATTTGTATGAAGATGAATGTTATCCAGGCTGGACTAGTCATGATATATATATATTCATTGTTATTATACTTATTTTTTTCTTCTGATGTTAAAATAATTTAAAACAATTTTGTGGACCCGAGGTGCTGGGTTTATTATGCTTAACAATAAGCTGGCCCTGGCTGAGGACAGCACAGAGCTTGTAAGACAATGAAAACATTGCTGCTGGGGCGGGGCAGGCACTGACTGAGGCCCAGGCAGCTGGACGCCTGTCCCTACACTTTGGATCCATCAAGGACATGCGACCACAGTGGCATTTCCTGCCTCCCTTGTTGGAGTGTAGACATTCCTCATTTCCCAGCTCTACCCAAGATGTGCTTCTCAGTCCAGAGAGGCAAACAGGTTCCTGTCAGAGCCTCTAACTGTTCCCTATGGCCTCACATAAGAGCCTTGATGTCAAATGAGAGCAATTTATGGCCCAGGGCTTCTGCCTGGGAGGCAGAGACCCTGTGCTCCCTGGCTCCTCCCCTCTGAAGGTGGAGGAAAGAGCTAGTGTGCTTCCAAACCAGTTCACCGGTTGGGGGAGGGACAGCTGAATCAATGTCTCCAGCTTGTCTGTGGAGTAGAACATGTTGTCCAGGCCACAGAAAAGTGCCAGTATAAACAAGTACTGCTTGTGTAGGCAGAGGAAATGGCAATGTCCTGGCCTGTGCTAACTTGAAGTGAAAGGGAAGCAGAGGACAGGAGGGAGAGTGGGACGGGGTGGGGGTGGAGGTAGAGTACTAAGCTGGAGGCAGTGCCCAGAGCCCAGGGAAAGGGGGAAGAAGCACAGAGATGAAAGCCCATCCCTCTCCAACGTGGTTGACGCAGCTTGCCCATCTGCTTTCTCACTAGATACACAGAAAACCTTGAAGGCAGAATTTTTATCTCCACTTCAGAGGTACAGAAACTGAAGCTCAGAGTAGTGAAGAGAGGTATTCGGGCAATGTTACACTAAGCTAGTTTGTGGTGGAGCTAACTTTGAACCAATTGGACCTGTGTGTGACTCAGTGTTGTTAGGATGGGAGACTACTCGGTGAGGTGGCGTCCAGAAGTGAGGGGGTGAGTGAGGCATGAACCCCCTTTCTTCTGGTCTTACACGCCTGGGGAACCAGTCTGTCTCTGTGCTGCCTTCGAAAAAATGCAGCTGGTTTGCTTCCAAAAGACCCTGAGGTGGAGATCAGCATCATAGCAGCTAACATTTGTTCGAGCCAACTATGTGCCACACACTGCGTACACACTGGGAGCTTTATATGCATTAGATTGTTCCCTTTCCACAACAATGCTGTGGTCAATAGTCTCATTTTACAGATGACAACAACTGAAACCCAGGGAGGTGAAGGGAATCTACCTGAGGTCACAGAGCTAACAAAGGAGTGAGCCTGGATTTGCAGCTTGGTCTGTCAGACTCAAAAGACTCAAGAAAGGTTGGGTTTGGTCATCAGACCCAGTGGGATAAGCTCAGCAAAGCAAAGGGACCTGAAAATGGAGCCTAGTGAGAGAAGGAGCAATGAATGACTAAGCCTTTTCTTTACGCATAGAATCTTGAGAAGTGGTTTCCATGTCCATGGAGTATAGAGAGGAACACAGTCTAAGGAGCAGCTGGAAAGATTGGGGGTTGGTCATTAGAAAGCACTTCCTCAGCCTGTTGATCACTAAAGCACCCACTTATTGGGAAGCATCTTGCTTGGAGCCAGGGACTGTCTAAAATGACTCCCAGGAGGCCTGGAGATCGAACAAAAACTTGGGAAGGACATGCAAGAACCTCAATTGTCTGGCAAAAGTAGGGCTAAGTTCCTCCTCTTGAGACCAGCTTAAAGGTCCTGCTGCTCAGAACACAGGGCAGGTTTCACGACAGAGAATCTCCCTACCTTTTTAAAAAGTTTTTAAAATTAATTTTAATGGAGTGACATTGATAAATCAGAGTACATATGTTCAGAGAAAACATCTCCAGATTATTTTGACATCTCATTATGTTGCATACCCCTCACCCAAAGTCAAATTGTCTTCCGTCACCTTCTATCTGGTTTTCTTTGTGACCCTCCCTTCCCCCACCCCCTCTCTCTTCTTCCTTGCCCCCTCCCCCCCACCCCCCACCACCCACCACCCACCCCATTACCATCACATTCTTGTCCATGTCTCTGAGTTTCATTTTTATGTCCCATCTATGTATGGATTCATATAGTTCTTAGTTTCTTCTGATTTACTTGTTTCACTCCGTATAATGTTATCAAGTTCCCTCCATGTTATTGTAAATGACCCAATGTCATCATTTCTTATGGCTGAGTAGTATTCCATAGTATATATGTACCAAAGCTTTTTAATCCACTCGTCCTCTGACGGACACTTGGGCTGTTTCCAGATCTTCGCTATTGTGAACAATGCTGCCATAAACATGGAGGTGCATTTCTCCTTTTGGAACAGTTCTATGGTATTCTTAGGGTATATTCCTAAAAGTGGGATAGCTGGGTCAAAAGGCAGTTCGATTTTTTATTTTTTTTTTTAAATTTTTTGTATTTTGCTTAAGTTGGAAACAGGGAGGCAGTCAGACTCCCGCATGTGCCCAACCAGGATCTACCCGGCATGCCCACCAGGGGATGATGCTCTGCCCATCTGGGGCGTCTCTCTGCCGCAATCAGAGCCATTCTAGCGCCTGAGGCAGAGGCCACAGAGCCATTCTCAGAGCTTGGGCAAACTCTGCTCCAATGGAGCCTCGGCTGCTGGAGGAGAAGAGAGAGACAGAGAGGAAGGAGAGGGGGAGGGGTGGAGAAGCAGATGGGTGCTTCTCCTGTGTGTCTTGGCCGGGAATTGAACCCGGGACTCCTGCATGCCAGGCCGACGCTCTACCACTGAGCCAACCGGCCAGGGCTGATTTTTAATTTTTTGAGGAATCTCCATACTGTTTTCCACAGTGGCTGCACCAGTCTGCATTCCCACCAGCAGTGCAGGAGGGTTCCCTTTTCTCCACATCCTTACCAGCACTTAGTCTGCGTTGTTTTGTTGATGAGCACCATTCTGACTGGTGTGAGGTGGTATCTCATTGTGGTTTTAATTTGCATTTCTCTAATGATTAGTGATGTTGAACATTTTTTCATATGCCTATTGGCCATCTGTATGTCCTCTTTAGAGAAGTGTCTATTCATTTCTTTTGCCCATTTTTTGGTTGGATTGTTTGTCTTCCTGGTGTTAAGATTTACAAGTTCTTTATAAATTTTGGTTATTAACCCCTTATCAGATGTATTGTCACATATGTTCTCCCATTGTGTAGTTTGTCTTTTTATTCTGTTCTTATTGTCTTTAGCTGTGCAAAAGCTTCTATAGCTTGATATAGTCCCATTTGTTTATCCTGTCTTTTATTTCACTTGCCCGTGGAGATAAATCAGCAAATATATTGCTGCGAGAGATGTCGGAGAGCTTACTGCCTATGTTTTCTTCTAAAATGTTTATGGTTTCACAGCTTGCATTTAAGTCTTTTATCCATTTTGAGTTTATTTCTGTGAATGGTGTAAGTTGGTGGTCTAGTTTCATTTTTTTTGCAGGTAGCTGTCCAATTTTCCCAAAACCATTTATTTATTTATTTATTTTTATTTTTATTTTGTATTTTTCTGAAATTGGAAATGGAGAGTCAATCAGACAGACTCCTGCGTGCGCCTGACCAGGATCCACCCGTCACGCCGACCCGGGGACGATGCTCTGCCCATCTGGGGCATTGCTCTTTTGCAACCAGAGCCATTCTAGTGCCTGAGGCAGAGGCCACAGAGCCATCCTCAGTGCCCGGGCCAACTTTGCTCCAATGAAGCCTTGGTTGCGGGAGGGGAAGAGAGAGACAGAGAGGAAGGAGAGGGGGAGGAATGGAGAAGCAGATGGGTGCTTCTCCTGTGTGCCCTGGCCGGGAATCGAACCCAGGATTCCTGCACGCCAGGCTGATGCTCTACCACTGAGCCAATGGGCCAGGACCCCCAACACCATTTATTAAAGAGGCTGTCTTTATTCCATTTTATGCCTTACCTCTTTTTTCAAATATCAGTTGTCCATAGAGCTGTGGGTTGATTTCTGGGTTATCTGTTCTGTTCCATTGATCTATATGCCTGTTCTTATGCCAGTACCAGGCTGTTTTGAGTACAATGGCCTTGTAGTATAAATTGATATCAGGAAGTGTGATACCTCCCACTTTATTCTTCTTTTTTAAGATTGCTGTGGCTATTCGTGTTCTTTTTTGGTTCCATATAAATTTTTGGAATATGTGATCTGTATCTTTAAAGTATGTCATTGGTATTTTAATTGGTATTGCATTGACTTTATAAATTGCTTTGGATAATATCGACATTTTAATGATGTTTATTATTCCTAACCATGAGCACGGTATATGCTTCCACTTGTTTGTATCTTACTTGATTTCTTTTATCAATGTTCTATAATTTTCCAAGTACAAGTCTTGAGTCTCCTTGGTTAAATTTACTCCTAGGTACTTTATTTTTTTGGTTGCAATAGTGAAGGGGATTGTTTCCTTAATTTCTCTTTCTGACTATTCATTGTTGGTGTATAAAAATGCCTCTGATTTCTGAGTATTAATTTTATATCCTGCCATGTTGCTGAATTCATTTATCAGGTCTAGTAGTTTTTTTTGTTTGTTTGTTTGTTTGTTTTTGCATTTTTTTCTGAAGCTGGAAACAGGGAGAGACAGTCAGACAGGCTCCCGCAAGCGCCCGACCGGGATCCACCCGGCACGCCCACCAAGGGGCGACGCTCTGCCCACCAGGGGGCGATGCTCTGCCCATCCTAGGCGTCGCCATTTTGCGACCAGAGCCACTCTAGCGCCTGAGGCAGAGGCCACAGAGCCATCCCCAGCGCCCGGGCCATCTTTGCTCCAATGGAGCCTTGGCTGCAGGAGGGGAAGAGAGAGACAGAGAGGAAGGCGCGGCGGAGGGGTGGAGAAGCAAATGGGCGCTTCTCCTGTGTGCCCTGGCCGGGAATCGAACCCGGGTCCTCCGCACGCTAGGCCGATGCTCTACCGCTGAGCCAACCGGCCAGGGCCTCTAGTAGTTTTTTGACTGAGACTTTAGGGTTTTCTATATACAATATCATATCATCTGCAAATAATGATAGTTTTACTTCTTCTTTTCCAACTTGAATGCCTTTTATTTTTTTTTGTTGTTTGATTGCTGTGGCTAGGACTTCCAGGACTATGTTGAATAAGAGTGGTGAAAGGGGGCACCCCTGCCTTGTTCCTGATCTTAAGGGGATTGCTTTTAATTTTTGCCTATTGAGTATGATGTTGGCTGTGGGTTTGTCATAGATGGCTTTTATCATGTTGAGGTATGTTCCCTGTATTCCCACTTTACTGAGAGTTTTGGTCATGAATGGGTGCTGGATTTTATCAAATGCTTTTTCTGCATCTATTGAAATTATCATGTGGTTTTTCTCCTTCCTTTTGTTTATGTGATGAATCACATTGATTGATTTGAAAATATTGTACCAGCCTTGCCTCCCCAGAATAAATCCCACTTGATCATGGTGTATGATTTTTTCCATATATTGTTGGATCCAGTTTGCTAATATTTTGTTGAGAATTTTAGCATCTATATTCATCAGGGATATTGGCCTATAATTTTCTTTCTTTGTGTTGTCTTTGCCTGGTTTTGGAATCAGAATTATGCTCGCCTCATAAAAGGAGCTTGGGAGTTTTTTAAATAACTGTTTCAATCTCATTTGGTGTAATCAGTCTGTTTAGGTTTTCTGACTCTTCCAGATTGATTTTTTGGAAGATTGTATGTTTCAAGGAATTTCTCCATTTCATCTAGGTTGTCTAGTTTTTTTGGCATACAGTTCTTCATAGTATTTTCTTATTATATTTTGTATTTCTGTTGTGTCAGTTGTTATTTCTCCACTCTCATTTCTAATTTTATTTATTTGAGTTCTCTCTCATTTTTCTTGGTGAGTCTAGTTAAAGGTTCATCGATCTTGTTTATCTTCTC
Source organism: Saccopteryx leptura (assembly GCF_036850995.1). NCBI lineage: Eukaryota > Metazoa > Chordata > Mammalia > Chiroptera > Emballonuridae > Saccopteryx > Saccopteryx leptura. Next base: position 68,073,258 of record NC_089516.1, on the reverse strand, counting down.
AAAGAACCAGCTCCTAGTTTCATTGATCCTCTGTATTGTTCTTTAGCCTCTATGTCATTTATTTCTGCTCTGAACTTTATTATTTTTTTCCTTCTACACATTTGGACTTTACTTGCTGTTCTTTTTTTAGTTCTTTTAGATGCAGAGTTAAGTTGTTTATTTGAGCTTTTTCTAGCTTCTTAAAGTGTGCCTATAGTGCTATGAACTTCCCTCTCAGACTGCTTTTGCTGTGTCCCATAAATTTTAAGTTGTTGTATGCTCAATATCATTCGTCTAGAAATTTTTTTATTTCTTCTTTGATCTCATTCTTAATCCATTTGTTATTTAACAACCTGCTATTTAGTTTCCATGTGTTTGAGAATTTTTGAGTTTTTCTGTTGTAGTTGATTTCTAGTTTCATGCCATTGTGATCAGAGAAAGTGATATGATTTCAATCTTCTTAAATTGTTGAGACCACTTTTGTGACATAACATGTGGTCAATTTTAGAGAAGGTACCATGAGCACTTGAAAAGAATGTATATTCTGCTGCTGTAGAGTGAAAGGTTCTGAAGATATCTATTAAATCGAGTTGATCTAGTGTGTCCTTTAAGTCTTCTGTTTCTTTGTTAATTTTCTTTCTTGAGGATCTATCTAGTGATGTTAGTGGGGTATTGAAATTCCCTACTATTATAGTATTGCTGTTAATCTCGCCCTTTATATTCATCAAAGTCTGCTTTATATATTTAGGTGCTCCTATATTAGCTGCGTAGATATTTATAATAGTTATATCTTCCTGTTGGATTGCTCCTTTTAACATATGTAGTGGCCTTCTTTATCTCTTACTATATTCTTTGTTTTAAAGTCCATTTTGTGTGATATAAGTATTGCTACCCCAGCTTTTTTTTTTCATTCGCATTTGCATGAAATGGTTTTCTCCATCCTTTTACCTTCAGTCTATGTGCATCTTTTGTTTTAAGGTGTGTCTCTTTTAGACAGCATATGTACGGGTCCTGTTTTCTTATCCACGCAGCTACCCTATGTCTTTTGATTGGATCATTTAATCCATTTACATTTAAGGTTATTATTATTATTTTTTATTTTTTTATTTTTATTTATTTATTTTTTCTGAAGCTGGAAACGGGGAGAGACAGTCAGACAGACTCCCGCATGTGCCCGACCGGGATCCATCCGGCACGCCCACCAGGGGGTGATGCTCTGCCCCTCTGGGGCATCACTCTGTTGCGACCAGAGCCACTCCAGCACCTGGGGCAGAGGCCAAGGAGCCATCCCCAGTGCCCGGGCCATCTTTGCTCCAATGGAGCCTCAGCTGCGGGAGGGGAAGAGAGAGACAGAGAGGAAGGAGAGGGGGAGGGGTGGAGAAGCAGATGTGCGCTTCTCCTGTGTGCCCTGGCCGGGAATCGAACCCAGGACTTCTGCATGCCAGGCCGACGCTCTACCACTGAGCCAACTGGCCAGGGCCAAGGTTATTATTGATATGTAGTTGCTTATTGCCATTTTATTCTTTAAAGCTGTATTTCTCTTTTGCTATATTCTTTTCCCACTTTGATCTGTTTACAACAGGCCCCTTTACATTTCCTGCAGCATTGGTTTGGTTGTAATGAATTCCTTGAGTTTTTTTTTTTTTTTTTTTTTTGGTCTGGGAAACTTTTTATTTCTCCTTCAATTTTAAATGATAGCCTTGCTGGATAAAGTAGTCTTGGTTATAGGTTCTTGTTCTGTATTACTTCTAATATTTCTTGCCATCCCCTTCTGGCCTCAAGTGTTTCTGTTGAGAAGTTGGATGTCATCCTTATGGGGACTCCTTTGTAGGTAATAGCCTTTTTTTCTCTAGTAGGTTTTAATATTTTCTCTTTATTACTTAGCTTTGGTATTTTAATTATGATGTGTCTTGGTGTAGGTTTCTTTGGGTTTCTCTTTAATGGAGTTTTCTATGCTTCTTGATTTTGTGAGAGTTTCTTCTGCATTAATTTAGGGAATTTTTCAGCTATGATACGATTGAACAAAGTCTCTATCCCTTGTTCTTTCTCTTCTTCTTCAGGAACCCCTATAATGCGGATGTTATTTCTCTTCTTGTTGTCACAGAGCTCTGTAAGAGTTTCTTCAGACTTTTTGAGTCTTTTTTCTTCTCTGCTTTCATGCCTTCATTCAACTTGTCCTTCAACTCACTGATTCAATCCTCAGCTTCACCCATCCTGTTTTTAATTCCTTCCATTGTGGTCTTCATTTCTGATATTGTATTTGTCATCTCCGACTGTTTCTTTTTTAATATTTCAATATTCTTTTTTATACTTGCTATTTCTTTATTTAGGTTTCGTAATGACTATCCATTTTTGTTCTAAGATCCCTAAGCATCCTTACAATCATTATTTTGAACTCCGTATCCTGAAGTTTGGTTATTTCCATATCACTTAGTTCATTTCCTGCAGATTTCTCTTGTGGTTTCATTTGGATTACACTTCTCTGTCTTCTCATAATGTCTGTGTGTTTGGATGTTTTGTTTGTAGAGCTGGTTGAGTCTAGGCTTGGTGTTGTCTGCCTCCAGTTTTCAATTGTGTTATTTCTAGGTCTTTTTGGGTTGGCCTCAGCTATTATTTGTATTCCACTTTCGGATTTGGGCTGCTTTGAAGTCTTGATTTGTTTGTTTTCTTAATAGTTGATAGTCTTGTTTACTGATCTCAGCAGGGGGCTTATTTGAAACTGTATCCAGGAATGCAGTGGGTATAACCTGAGACTCTGAAGGTCTCTTCTGCTATTGTAGTTACTCTCTCTGGAAGCACGGTGTTTTCTCAGCTTCAGTAGGGGAAGGTGTATCTCAGCTCTCCATGGAGACCTAAGTTACTGCTTCTCCTCCCCACTTCTTATTTTCAGCTGTGTCTTGTTGCACTGATTGGAGCTGGAGAGACGTCTGGAGATCTGTGACCTGGAAGCAATTTAGTTTTTTGTTTTGTGGAAGGATCAGCCCCTCCCCCAGCTAAGGCCACCTACAGCACTGGATGAGTCAGCTTCTCAGGTCGTCTTCTGCATTCCTCTGCCCCTCACCATCTGTCTCTCTCTCTCTCCCCTTTCTTTTTGGAAGACAAGCCAGTCCTTTCAACACACCTCATTTCCTGGTCACCAGAAGGGATAGCCCTTTTGGGCTCTGAGCTTCACCACCCCTCTGTTCCTGTAAGCAGGGAAGATTCAGGTACTCCCTACCAGATTTGTTGTGGCTTCTTTTTTGCTCCTTGGTTTTTGAGAGCTGGTCTTATTGTCCAGAGTTGGTTTTTCACACTGATTGTTCCTAAATTAGTTTGTAATCCAGTTCAGTGGTGTGAGCTGGGAGTCTGTGCATCTGCCTACTCCGCTGCCATCTTCAAGTCTCTCAAGAATCTCCCTACCTTAATTGTCAATAGTGCTAAGATTGATAAATGCTGGTTTAAACCCAAATCCATCCCACTTCAATTGAGGATCACTGGTCAAGGATGATGGGGCCAAAATCCATGAAGCCAGGAGCTCAAGGGTGAGAAGATGAAGAAAGAAGGAAAGAAGGACTAACGGGAAACCAGTGTGCACCCCACAGCTCTGATCCAAGAGCTCTGAAGGAGGGGCCCTCAGAGCCAGATTAGCTTAGGCATCTGGTCCTGATAGATGAGGTGTGCAAGTAGCTGAGAGAATCCTTCAGCAGCACCTGGAAGGGGGCAAGTAAATAGACAGGACCGAGTGTCCTCCAGGGGCTTGATACTCTGCAGGACACCCCAGGAAGACACAATGCCTACGAGTCACCACATACAGCCATGATGGTTACACCCAAAAAAGTATTGTTCTGTCCTTCGGTTCCTGTGTGCCTCATGAGTGCTACATGCTGGCGAGGTGAAGAGTCTTCCTTCTGGTTGGTGTGGTAGGAGACACACTGCCCTGAGAATCAGGTGCTGTGGAGCTTTGTCTCAGCTCTATTGCTTCTGAATTATGTGACCTTGAACAAGACCTCTTAACCCAATTCTTCTTTGAAGCCCACCAAGTGGAAGTAGACATATGGTCTAAGGAGCTGCCCTCCACAGCACCCCACCAATCCCAGGGGATGGACTTGGGACCTTCTGGGCTCCCTGTTCTCTGGGAAGAAGCCCCTGTCCCTCTCCTGGGTGCAGGGAAGCCTGTGCATAAAACCACATGCTTACAGACACATGAACCGCACACACATGCTCATGTGGATCTTCCTATTCCTTCTCTCTCCCCCCCCCACACACACGCGCGCACACACACACACAATACCAGATCCTTTGTTCCTTGGCTGAGCAAATGTGGTGAGAAGGGAGGACAGGATCACATCCTTACAGAAAGTACAAGAAACACAGCCCCGCAAGGTGCCCAGGAGAGGCTGGGTGAGGTTACTGCCCTCCGGCAGCCTGTGGGGTTATGGACTTCAACAAGGGAGGACAGCAGGTGGGCTTCCCAGGTAGGGGGTCTGCAGCCACAGGCAGGTCTCCAGTCTGCCTTTCCTCCCCCTGCTAGGTGCTCTCATCATGGACAGCATCCAGAGAGCTTAACAGAGTCACCCCTGCATGGGGCCAAGAAGTTTGTGAACACTTGAGGTGAAGTCTCCTTCTGAGGGTGGGCCTGCCCCAGACCCTCAGCCAGGTGTTGTCCTTGTTTGTCCAAACACAAGGAGTGGCTCAGCAGCTGCTGTGTGATTTGGCTCACTGGTTCGGTGTTCACAGGGTGGTCAGCTGTGTGGCCCAGGTGGAAAGGCAGATGGTGCAAATCAGGGAAGAGACCAGTGCTTGATGTGAGGTCACTGAGAACAGACAACACACATACCAGGCTCGAGGGCCACAGAGCTCACTTCCTGCAAGAGCAGAGAAGACTGCACAAGTGCCAGTCCTTCTGGTGTGTTGATTCTCATGGATAGCAGAGCTGTTCGTCAGTCAGTGCCCCATGTGACTGCAGGCACCCCACTTGTCCTGCAATGGGAGGGATTCTACCCCCGCCCAGGGTCTGAAATGCAGAAAGCTGTGGGTGTTCCTGAGGGTCATCGACATGCATACCTAAGCAGAACAAAGGAGTACACATCAAGCCAAGAACAGAGAGACAGAGTCCTTCAAAAGGCCTTAAGCCCAGCACAATGCTACAGGCCATTGGCCCTGGGGGGTTTGGGGAAGAAGGTATAAAGCATGGAAGACCTCAGGAGACTGCCTTTCTCATCACTAGAACCCTTTCTTGTCTTCCTTTTATCTTCCTCCCATCCCGAGAAGAAAAAAAGCCACTCACAGCCACTCCAGGGAAAGGTCTTGAAAGAGCCAGGGAGGGATACCACCAGGGCCACAAAGGACAGCGCAGAGTCTGGGGCAAGGGAAGGTCTGGGCAAGAGGCTTGCCGGGCAGTGACTGCCAACGGGCCCAGGAGAGCGAGCTTGAGTGGAAAAGCAAGCCCTGAAGAGTGACTCTAAGAGAGAAGTATGCGGTAAGTTCCTAGTTAGCTACAGCAGGCACAGGCCATTTTCTCTGGTGAGTCCTCTTGTGGAATATTTATTTTACTTAAAGATTCCTTTTGCCTTAAGTGTTCTATTGCCTCCTTACAGAAACAGCTTCTCGAGGCGGGCCAGCCAGCGCATCAGCACCCAGGTTGCCAGTGGAGCAGGAGAGAGTGGAGATGGTCTTGTCAGCATGTACACTTGCTGGAGACACCACTTACAGTCCTGGTCTTTAGGCCATGAGCAGAGACCAAGTTCTTGGTCCCATAGTGAGCACTGCTGAATTAGTAGGCTGGCCTGGCCCAATGTGCTAGCCTTGCTGTTGTGAATGGGCTGCAGCCTCAGTGGCGAACAATAAGCCAGGAGGGATTGGTCATTCCTACTAAACCTGCATAGAGTATATTATATATATAATGTATAACTGTTCAGTTTCAACAGTTTGACACATAGAACCTGGGGCATTCTGGGGTTTCTTCACAAAAGTCTCCATCCATATTTCCTCATTCTATCTGGCCTTTTTTCTTTTTAAGTGAGAGAGACAGACAGAGAGAAAGAGAAGGACAGACAGAGACAGACAGACAAGAAGGGAAAGAGAAGAAAAGCATCAGCTCATAGTTGGGGCACCTTAGTTGTTCATTGATTGCTTTCTCATATGGGCCTTGACAGGGCGGGGGGCGGAAGGGGCTCCAGCCTAGCCAGTGACCCTTTGCTCAAGTCAACAACTTTGGTCTTCAAGCCAACGGCCATGGGGTAATGTCTATGACGCCACACTCAAGCTGGCGATCCCACACTTAAGCTGGATGAGCCTTTACTCAAACCAGCAACCTTTGGGTTTTTTTTTTCTCTCTCTCTTTTTTTTTAACCTTTGGGTTTTGAACCTGGGTCCTTAGAGTCCCAGGCTGACGCTCTATCCACTGTGCCACAACCTGGTCAGGCTATATCCCTCTTTTTGTAGATTCACTCCTTTTTTCTCTGCTATTCTTTCTGTCCCATCTCTCTATCCACCATTCACTGAGAACTGGCAAGCTCTGAGCTGAGGTCTGGGCTCAGAGTTGAGTAAGATCTGGAACCTGCCTACAGGGAGCTCAAAATCCAAGATGGGCAGTATATATAGAAAATGTTTCAATATATAGTGTGAGAGTGGGAGATGGGCACTGGGTAGGGGAAGACAGGATATGCTTCCTGGAAGAGGCACCATCTGAAAATCTTGAAAGGTAAGTAGGAATTAGGTAGGCAATGGAGAGGACCAAGAAAGGCATTCCAGTTAAGGGAACAGCATGAATAAAGAGAAGAGGGCTAGAGGTGCATGCAGGCACCAGATCCAAGGGAGTCACATGGCATGTTGAGCCATTGCTTCCCAAACTGGTTTTTTTTAAAATTAATTAATTAATTAATTAATTATTTTTCTGAAGCTGGAAACGGGGAGGCAGACAGACTCCTGTATGAGCCTGACCGGGATCCACCCGGCATGCTCACTAGGGGGTGATGTTCTGCCCATCTGAGGCGTTGCTCTGTTGCAACCAGAGCCATTCTAGCGCCTGAGGCAGAGGCCACAGAGCCATCCTCAGCGCCTGGGCCAACTTTGCTCCAGTGGAGCCTTGGCTGCAGGAGGGGAAGAGAGAGACAGAGAGGAAGGAGAGGGGGAGGAGTGGAGAAGCAGATGGGCGCTTCTCATGTGTGCCCTGGCCGGGAATCGAACCTGGGACTCTTGCACGCCAGGCCGATGCTCTACCACTGAGCCAACTGGCCAGGGCCCAAACTGGGTTTTGCTGATCAGTGTTTCCTACGAGAAAGATGGGGTGGGTAGGTACACATCTGTGTGGTACAGATGCTGATCTGTTCTGCAATAAGGACACTTGTTTGTTTGGTTGAGGGAGGCAGTCTCTTAATATTTGCTCTTGGAACCTCTTCTGTCACTGTCACACAGTTTAGGAAATGCTGCCATAGACATTAGGGAACCAGGGGCGGGTTTTAGGCTGGGAGTGGTGCAATGGGCTTCTCTTTTGGAACGCTCACTCCTGACGTTGTGCAGGTGTGGACTGAAGAAAAGAGAGCTGCACAGAGAACAGGAAGGATCCGGCTGTGACTGTCCAGGCGAGAGAACTGAGTCCCACTCACAGAAAAGGCACAGCAGGGAGGGCGGGTGGCATGAGAGTCTGTTTCATCTTTGAACTGGGCCCAGTCCGTGCACTCTGAAGCTTGCCCATTCCAACCCTAGGTCTGTCTACACTCTCCGCACCCAGACCTCTTCCACCCTCCCAGCCCGGTTCCTCCAGACTACCCAGGTTACCAGGGTGGTGGCACTCCCTAAAGCTGGGTTTCTGGTTTCTCTTCACCCCAAAACCTTGAAAAACTATGGTCCCACAAGGCCCACAGTCCTCAAAGCCGTTTCTCCCTAGTGGGATCTGCGGCTTGGGTGGGCCTGTCCCCAGGCTCCCTTCCATTGTATGAAACACGGAATGACTTCACACTAGAGGGCCTGTGTTGAGAAGGCCAGCTGGACTGATGCAGCGATAAAGCAGAGTGAGAAGGGAGATGCGAATAGCTGCTCTTCTCTCCATGGGCTTACCTCACTTCTTCTTCCAGGCTAAGCGTGGAGTCAAGGTCACGGGTGGAAAAACACTGAAAGGCTATTTCTGTGGGGCACGCCGACAGGCACCTTTCCTACATGGACACACACTGTGTACACCAAACAAGGTGCCTGAGCTGAGCCAAATGTACATTGAAGGGAGCACGGAGCTGGGGACCCTCATGTGCTCGCTCAGAGCTGTGCACAAACACACACGGACACACACAGCTACATGACGTTTTGATCTCGCAGCTTTGATGCATCCACTTAGACAGCAGGAACACTTTGTTCTGATTGCTTTAAAGGGATGAATTTGACTCAAAGCTATTTTTACAAGGCCTAAAATTAAACCATTAAACTTTCAGCTTAAAAAAAAAAAAGATATTATCAAGCGCTGTTTGAAAAGGACATCCTTGTCTCACCACTTCACCTCGCTCTGTGGGTTCTCCGGCTTTAACAGGGGCTGGCAGAGGAATTCAGGAGTGAGGGGGCTCCGGGATGTCAGAGGAGCCTGTTACTTGATAATAAAAATCTGCTGATTTTCTGTGGTGACACAACCATCTGGGCATAGCTTGTTCAATGGCTCCAGCAGAATGGTCCTCGAGATGTTCTGTGTTAAAATGTCCTGATTATGGTCATGCATGGCGACGCAAGACATGTGTCCTTGCAGTGGCACAGAAAACCAAGCCCAGGCACAAAGACACACACATGCCTGCACAGACACACAGGCATGCCTAACACATGTCCTTTTCCCTTCTCATTTACTGGTTGTGTGATCCTGGGTCACTGGGTGTCGAGGTGACCCAGCCTCTGCTGGCACCGGGCTGTGTGGCGGTCACACCCGTCACGGGGCAAAGGCAGAGACACATGGCACTTGTAGCCCTTTGAAACATGGACGCTGGATGAGCGGTTTGTCTGGGAGCTGGTGGGGCTGGCTGGGGCAGCGCTGGACACCCGGACCTGGGCCCCGCCGTTTCCCACCCTCTGCAGCCCTGTAAAGGGGAAAAGGAAGCCCGCCTGAGTGAGGGGAGGGCCGAGGTCTGGCCAGAGGAGGGGCTGAAATGAAGAAGGAAACAGAAATGCAGTGTTCTCTAAGCTGAGATGTGGTGTTGCTTCAGACAGCTCCCCAGGTCAGGACTTCCAGATTGACTTGGCAGGGCTTAGGGTGAGGGTTTGTATTCTCTCCTCATTCGGGCTGGGGCTGGGGTGGCTATGTGAGGAGGGGCCTTCTCCTGTCAGAGCTCAAAAGTCTTTACACAAGAGCCTTCCACATCCTCTTTCCTCCCACCACAGGCCACACTGACTCTGAAGGGACAAATGCCTGAAGATAAGGACATTCTCAGGGCCTTGCAAGGGGCACTCAGAGCAGCACCCACATATGTCCTGTCACCCCTGTAGCAGGTCTGATCACACGTGGGACTCAGCCTCGGGATCAGGGCTGCAGAGGGTGGGAAACGGCGGGACCCAGGTCCGGGTCTCCAGCGCTGCCCCAGCCAGCCCCACCGGCTCCCGGACAAGCCGCTCATCCAGTGCCCATGTTTCAAAGGGCTACAAGTGCCATGTGTCTCTGCCCTTGCCCTGTGACGGGTGTGACCGCCACACAGCCCGGTGCCAGCAGAGGCTGGGTCACCTCGACACCCAGTGACCCAGGATCACACAACCAGTAAATGAGAAGGGAAAAGGACATGTGTTAGGCATGCCTGTGTGTCTGTGCAGGCATGTGTGTGTCTTTGTGCCTGGGCTTGGTTTTCTGTGCCACTGCAAGGACACATGTCTTGCGTCGCCATGCATGACCATAACCAGGACATTTTAACACAGAACATCTCGAGGACCATTCTGCTGGAGCCATTGAACAAGCTATGCCCAGATGGTTGTGTCACCACAGAAAATCAGCAGATTTTTATTATCAGGTAACGGGTTTCTCCGACATCCCAGAGCCCCCCCACTCCTGAATTCCTCCAGTGGCCCAAGACCACCCAGTGAGGTAGTACTAGAGGCAGAGCCAGATGCCGGCACTCCAGGTGCCTCCTTTTTTCAAGGTTTTTTTTGCTCTGCCAGAAAAAAAAAAAGTTTTTTCTCTTTTAATGAAAAGATGGAAATGGCTCCGGGTGCAGTGGAGCAACATCCCAGATGGGCACAACATCGCCACCTGGTGGGCTTGCTGGGTAGATCCTGGTCAGGGCACATGCAAGAGTCTGTTTTTGCTTCCTCTCCTCTCACTAATTTTAAAATAGTAGTAGTAGTAGTAATAATAATAATAATAATAATAATAAAGAAAAGGTAGAGGAGGGTGGAAACTTTTGTTTATTATGCATCTACCACTGTCTCATGGCTGGCTGCATGAACAGCCCAGCAAAATGGCAGGGCAGGTACTATTATTCCCATCTTTACAGACCAACCTACTGAGGTCAACAATGAGCACTGAGTAACTTACCCAAGTGACCATAGAAAACAAGTGGCCAAATCAGGATCTGAACTTAGGTCATCTGATTCTAAATCCTGGGACAATCAAGGTAAAAGGAACTCTATGTCTTAGAGAAAATGGGTGACTTCGTGTATTAGACATGATTCTTCAGTGAAAAAAAAAACCATTTAGAGAGATATATAGATGGATAAATAGATTTACAGACAAACAGACAGACACATAGATATACAGACACATAAATAGATAGATAGAGGATTGGCTCACACAATTATAGAGGCTAAAAGTGCCAAGATCTGGCATCGACAAGCTGAAGACTCAGCGGAGCCAATTTGCGCTTCTGGTTTGAGTCTAAAGGCCCAAAACTAGAAGAGCTGATCATGTAAATTCTAGTAAAAAAGCTAGCAATCTTGGGACTAAAGAAGAGCCAATATTTCAGTTCAAGTCTGAAGGCTGGAAATGGCCAATTTCCCAGCTCAAAGAAGTCAAGCAGGACTTCCCTTTTTATTCTAGGAGGGGCAACTTTTTTGTTCTATTCAGGCCTTCAACTGATTGAATGAGGCCCGCTCACACTCGGGAGGGTGATCTGTTCTATTCAGTATACCAATTTGAATGTTAATCTCACCCCAAAACATGCTCACATGACCTAAAATAATGTTTGACCAAATATCTGGGTGCACTATGGCCCGGTCAAGTTGACACATAGAATTCACCATCACACCTGGGGAGAGGGTGAAGGTGAGCCCCCAGCTCCCTTTCTGTTGAGATGTACTTGCTGCATGGCTGGTCCTCTTTAACTTGCCTTTGTACTTGCTTAACTTCATGAATCTAGTTCTGGAAGTGGAGCTATCCACTGTTATTCAATGGAGAGGAGACAAGAAAGAAGAGAGCTGGAGTGGGGGATAGATAGTCCCCACAGTGCTCCCTTCTTCCTCAGTATAAGGGTCCACACTTGCCAAGAGGCTCAGTGGAACTGGCACTTGATTGGGGACTTTATGGATAGGAACTCAGACACTAGTATCCCTTAAGACCATTCAAAGAGGAAGGGAGCTCAGTCGGAGGTCACCTATTTGGGACCTAATCACACAAGGCATCTCGATAACAAAGACTTGTTATAAGAAGATATTTTTAATGAACATCAATTTTTTTTCATAAGAAACAACACCATCGTAGCAATTCAGTGATGATTTATTGAGCATTGTAGCTCATCATGACATGATGGAGTATAATGTCAGTTGAGTTTACAGTAGCCCAATTCATATAATATGGAGAGAAGGGTATGGATGGCATCCAAGCCTGGTGATACCACAGTGACATTCTCACTGGTAATGCACAGTTAGTAGTGACAGTGACAAGTTCTTTGTGTTTTCATAGTGAGTTAATATTATACATATGAAAATGCATGTTTTGCCTGACCTGTGGTGGCGCAGTGGATAAAGCGTTGACCTGGAATGCTGAGGTCACAAGTTCAAAACCCTAGGCTTGCCTGGTCAAGGCACATATGGGAGTTGATGCTTCTTGCTCCTCCTCCTTTCTCTCTCTCACTCTCACTCTCTCCTCTCTGAAATGAATAAATAAATAAAAATTAAACAAAAAGAAAATACATGTTTCATGTCTTAAAAAATTCACTATTCTGTTTTGGGGTAAAGATTCCCACCTCTTGAAAATATTGTTAATGCAGAGAAGAATCAAAACCACTCCAGATAAAATATCATTTACAGTATCATTATCCCCATTTTTGGATGAAGAAACTGAAGCATTGAGGGATTAGGGAGCCAGCCTGAGATTACACAGCCGCTAATTGAGGGCAGTGGGATTTAAAGCCCAGATCTGCCTGACTCCAAAGTTGCCATGTGACTTGATATGGAGCCAGAAATCCAGAGAAAGGAGGTGGTGAATTTGGATGATAAAAGCAGACCACCCCCACTAATCCCATTCTGGCCCCTGAACCCTTTCTTTTGTCTAGTCCTTTCTGATGGGTAAAAAGAGACAGTTCTTGGGTTTTGATCAGGTGTATCTCTGGGGAAGCAGCTTTTGGGGTAGAGAGCAGGAGAGAATAGAGGAGCAGGCTTCTGGGAGGGAATAAGGAAATGATCCATGGGTCAAGTGCTAGGAAGTTAATGGGAGGCTGTGGAAGACCAGAAGCTAAGCATGTTTGCATGCGTGAAGTAGTGGGCTCACTCGGGGCTCCTGGGGTGGGTGGCCAAGTAGGGTTGAGGGCATAAACAGGTAGGATTCAGCACAATTCTCCTCCTCATCCCTGGCTGGCATAGTCCAGTTCACCATTGCAACCAAGGGGCTGAGGGAAACGACCAAAGGGAATTTGGCCCAGGAAACAAGGCAGATGGGGGCCACCTCCACTGAGGCTGGAATAGGTCAGCAGAGAATCTGCCCAAGGGAAGCAAAGAGCGCATGAGGAGAGTGTATTTTTCTTAGTCTACCATAATAAATTGCCATAAACTGGGTTACTTAAACCAACAGAGGTTTATTCTCTGGAGGCCAGAAGTCTGCAATCAGAGTGTTGGCAGTGCCACACTGTCTTCTGACTCTTGGGAGTGAATTGTTCCATGCTACTCTCTTACTTCCTGTTGGCTTCTAAATGGTTGTTGCCATTTCTTGGCTCATAGCCACATCATTCTAATCTCTGTCTCTGTCTTTGCATTGCCCTCTCCTCTGTGCATCTCTCAAAACACCCTGTGCCTTCCTCTTAAAGGCTGCATGGCACTGCATTTGGAGCCCGCCTGGATGAGCCAAGTAGTCACCTTGTCTTGAAATCCTTAACTGAATTACATCTGTGAAGTTCCTTTTTCTACGGATTAAGATTGATAGCTGTGGGTGGCCATTATTCAATTTCTTACAGGTGATGAGGGTGTGTACCAAGATGACTTCAGGACTTACCTCCCTGTCGTTTCCTTGGCTCCTCTCTGATTCATATGGTGGCTTCATCCTGAGTGTGGTTGCAAGATGGCTACCATTGCTCTCTATATCCTTTCCAATGCAATGACACCCTGTAGAAGATGGGAGAGATCATCTCTTCTTACATAGCTGTTATAAAGCAAGTAAATTTTTCCCAAAAGGACCCCCTGTAGGCTTTCCCAATCATCTCATTAGCCTGAACTATGTCCCATGACTGTGTTAAGCCAGTTACAGGCCAAGGGTTGAAACCTGGTTGAGACCAACCAAGATTCATCTCTTGAAGCACATGACCATGCAGAGGAGGGTGGATAGTTGCACCAAATCAGGGTTCCAATAAGGAGAAAGGCATGGGATGCCTTAGCTTTCATACTTTGAATTAGATATAACCAGATAGATTAACTAAGGGACACTATTGTATCTTGCAATTGTACTTGGCTGCCAAGCTAAGCTTTGAGTCTATAGGAAATGAGTTGCTCATGCTTCAGAAGGCCACATGATACGATGTCTGAGGAGCTGATGGTTCAGGTGGCATTTCTACTGTTCATAAGCAGCAGCTGTGATCTCACCTATGACTTTTTTTTATTGAAGTTAAATTCACATAACATACAACGAACCATTTTAGAGTGTAGAATTCAATGGCATTTAGTGTATTCACAATGTTGAGCAACTCTTACCTCTCTCTAGTTCAAGATATTTTCATCATCCCAGAAGGACACCCCATACCTAGTAAGCAGTCACTCCTCACTCACCTCTCCCTCCAGCCCCTGGAAACCACTGATCTGTTTTCTGTGTCTATGGATTTGCCGATTCTGAATATTTTATATACAAGAATACAATATGTGACTTTGTGTCTCTTTCCTTTCACTTAGCATGTTTTCAAGGCATATATCAGTACTTAATTTCCTTTTTATGACTGAATAGTATTTCATTGTATGGATAAAACACAATTTGTTTATCCATTCATCCGTTGATAGGCATTTGGATTGTTCCTATTTTTTAACTACTGTATTATGAATGGTGCTGCTATGAACACTTGTGAACAAGTATTTAGTTGAAAATTTATAACCTGTTTTAATTCTTCAGGGTATATTCCTAAGAGTGGGATTGCTGAGTCACGTGAACTCTGTTTAAGTTTTAAAGGAAGCACCACAGTCTTTGCCACAGAGGCCACACCATTTTGTATTCCCACCAACAACTTACAAGGGTTTTTATTTCTCTACATCCTCATCAATACTTGTCTTCCTGTTTAAAAAATTATAGCCATCCTAGTGGGTGTGAAGTTTTATTTCATTGTGGTTTTGATTTACATCTCCTTAATAATCAATTATGTTGAATGTCTTTTCATGTGCTTGTTTGGCCATTTGTACATCTTTGAGTTCTTTTCCCATTTTTGAACTGGGTTGTTTGACTTTTTGTCATTTAGTTTTAAGAGTTCTATCCTGAATACTAAACCCTTTTCAGATATATGGTTTGCAGAAAAGTTTCTCCCTTTCTGTAAGTTGTCATTTCACTTACTCAGTAATGTTCTTTGCTGCACAAAAGATTTCAATTTTGATGAAGTCCAATTTATTCACACATAGATTTATCTTTCCATAGATGCCCAAGGCTCCCAACTCTGATGCACCACAAGCATGGCATCCTCAAGTGCCCTGAACCATTACAGACTGAAGCCTGGATTCCTTTTAGACTAAGTTTGATTTTTTTTCTCATTCTCACCCTGCTTCACTCTCTAGTCCAGTCAAGATCCCCCCAGAGAAATGTTATTCTTCCAGGAAACCCTGGTTTTCTAATGCCCTCTCTCCAAATTCCCCTTCTTTCAGAACACAGTGCAGTGAGCTTTTCCTTTATTCCCTCCTCTTCCTCTTTTCTCCCCCTCTCTCCTTTCTTCTTTCTTTCCCTTCCTTCTCCAGTTGTCTTTCTTATCCTTCCCTTATTTCTCCAATCCCAGATGCTCTAAATCAGCGGTTCTCAACCTGTGGGTCGCGACCCCGGTGGGATCCCCTAAAGCCATCGGAAAATACATAATGCACATCAGGTATTTACATTCTGAATCATAACTGTAGCAAAATTACAGTTATGAAGTAGCCACCAAAATTATTTTTTGGTTTGGGGTCACCGCAACATGAGGAACTGTATTGCGGGGTCACGGCATTAGAAAGGTTGAGAACCATTGCTCTAAATAGATTGGAAAGGGAGGAATAGAGGTTTGGGGTGAGGGAATCCTGCTATGGTGAAGAGGATCCTCAGATGGCTTTGGGAAGCCTGAGCTCTAGGCTTCAGTTAGCCTTGCCCCAGCTCCCATTTTGTCACTGAGTGTGTGTGACCCAGATGCGTCCCGTCTCTCTCTGAGCCTCAGTTTCATCTTATCTGTAATGTGAAAACAATGGGATGCATTTGTGGTTTCTATACTTTAAAAAATAACTAAAAGCCCATGTTTCAATGAAGTCTAACAAAAAAAAAAAAAAAAAAAAAAAAAAAGAAAAGAAAGAAACACATAAAAGGCTCTGGGAAAATTGGTGTGCTGAAGTGGAGAGAGCACTGAGCTGTCTCCGGCCAGGTGCAGGGGAGGGCAGCCTCCATGCCTGCCTATGAAAGTCTGGGGTTTGGAGTGGCCAGTGACTCATATAGCGTTCCCAAAGGATTGAAAGGTCAGTGTGGGAGTCTAGTGGTCCTTAGCTCTGGGCCCCTGTCCCTGGCACCCTCACCCTCTCATGGAGCCTACACTCTGATCATAATCCCCTTCCAGCCACCCTACAGCCAGAGTGGGAGGAGCCTGCTGCAGTGCACAGCCCCTTAAGCTCTGCATCGAGTGCCGCTTAATAAAATGCACTCATGGTTTCTCTTCACCTTCAAGACAAAGCCCATCCTTCCATCCGCCACAGGCTGGAACTGCAGGCCCTTCGCTGTCTGCTCTCAACATGTCTCTCCAACCCCTCTTCCAACCCCTCTTCTCTCTCGCCCTCTCTCCCTACTGTGGATGGACCCAAGCTACACCCCATTACCTCTTAATTTCTCTCCCATTCCACACTCTTTCAGCTCCCATTGTGCTCTGCCCACAACACACTCCTGGGCCACTGTGCCTGGAGAGCTCCTTGTTTTCCTTCATGGCCAGGTCAGGTGGCACCTCCTCTGGGCAGCTTTCTCTGGTTGCACCTCCCTCACTGCAGGCTCCACCGGCAGCCTGTGTGCAGCAGCGGCCCGAGACAAAAGGAAAATCAGCCGCACCACACCCAGCCTACCTCGGTGTACAATGCGGCTGCATTGTTTACTGAAGATTTCTTGCAGTCATTCTGATTTTTAAACTAGTATGCTAAAATATATCAAAATTACTGAGTTTTTGCTGACTCGTTTAATTTTAGCTGGAAGCAAGTCCTCACCATAGTCCAGACCCTAGAATAGTCTGCCCCTCTTAGCACTGGGGTTGGCTCCCTTACTTCATTCATGCGGGGGAATCAGCTCAACCCAGAAATGTGCTCGCACCCAAAGGCCCTTGATGCGATTCAATGGAGGAAGGGGCGATCTTTTCAATAAGTGGTGCTAGAACAATTTGCTGTGCATCTGGCAGGGTGGGGGTGGGATGTCTCTTCATTCCTATCTCGTACCACACAAACATACTTTTGGAGCTAGATAATAGAAATAAATATGAAAGGTGAAACATAACACTGCTAGAAGAAAATAGGAGAATTGTTTCGTCACCTTATATTGCACTGGAAAACTAAAAAATTCGTGTGACTCGCTTTATTGCAATATTTGCTTTATTGCAAAGGTTTGGAACGGAGCTCACAATATCTCCAAGGTATGTCCTCAGTGTAAATTACATCTCAAAGAAAAGGCATCAAATACCAGCTCTTCATCAAGCCATCTGGGACCACCCTGTTAAAAACAGTATGCCCAGCCTGACCTGTGGTGGCGCAGTGGGATAAAGCGTCGACCTGGAACATTGAGGTCGCCAGTTCGAAACCCTGGGCTTGCCTGGTCAAGGAACATATGGGAGTTGATGCTTCCTGCTCCTCCCACCTCTCTCTCTCTCTCTCTCTCTCTCTCTCTCTCTCTCTCTCTCACTCACTCCTCTCTCTCTCTAAAAATCAATAAATATAATAAAAAAATAAAGTTTAAAAAGCAACTACTATGAGTTGATACTTCCTGCTTCTCCCTACCCCTCTTTCTCTCTCTCTCTCCTTTCTTTAAAAACAAACAAACAAAAAACAGTATGCCCATCCCTCCCAGCACGTGACCCTGCTTCACTTTTCTTTGAAGTGCTGGGACGACTTAGCATAGTGGGAGTATACTGGCCTCCACATCTGGACTTGAAGCCCATTAGGGCAGGGGTCAGTCTCATTCAGCGTTCAGAGCAGCACCTGGCACAGAGGAGAAGCTCGATAAAATACTCATCTGTTGAGATCCTTGAGCCTGTTCAATACAGCATGCCCAGAGCATGGCGGTGAGAGGTACAGGAGCAAGCACACAGCTCTGGAATCACACAACTTAGGTCCATATCCTGGTCTCCTTGCCTTGTAGCTGAAAGGTTGCAGGCAAGTTTCTTCACCTGTCTCAGTCTCCCCATCTCTGAAATGAACATAACCCCAATTCCTGTGTAAGTGGAGCCCAGAGCAAGAAGTTGAACCCTGCCTTCCCCCTCAGATGCGGCCAGTTGGCTCCTACTGCCTGAGACTCAGGTCTGCAGGCAGCTCCGTGTCCCTCAGTCCCCTGAAAGGGAGGGTATGTTGTGCAGAGGTGCTGCTCCCCAGTGGCGGTTTCTAATGTGTGTATCTCAGACAGACTTCCTGCGGTTTACCAGGAGGTTGGTTAAAAACGCCCGGTTCCCCTTAGCAACAGTTCTTCTTTCTCAGAAATGTTCTGTGCCAGGTAGAAAGACCATCACAAAGCCTGCAGACATTCTGAGGCTACTCAGCCTTTAGATGTGTCCCCCCACTGCCTCCAGTATTGGAGGGAGGAGCCTGAAGACGGCAAGAAACTGCCCCAAGCCACAGGCAGCCCAGGAACAGAAGGGAATTTCTGCCTTCCAGTCAAGTGCTCTTTGGGTTATAACACGATCTCTCATTCACTTGCACATCTGACCCTTCGCCCCCAAACCCAGGCAGGGCCTTAAATCATAGTGAGTAATGTGTTTCCCAGACAGCCTCAAAGGCAAGCTGGAAGAAGAGCTGCTAAAGCAAGACGGAACTGGCTGTGAGGCCTGCCTGGAGCTCGGCTTTTCCCACAGGATCTGAGTCTTTAGCAAGCCTGAGGGAGCCGAGTGTGTGTGCCTGGGCTCGCCCTCAGCCACAGCCAGCAGGGGCCTCCCCCCCAGGAATCCCGACCTACGCAAGCACTAGCACTCTGTTGGGATCAAAAGGCTCTGGACGCAGCACTGAAGCCACTGCAAGCTTCAGGTCTGGGCACATATGGAAATGTGCATCTACACAAAGCCATCTATTCCTCTAATCAACAAATATATCCCTTGTCCAGGAGACCCTGGGGACTCTTGTCAGCATTATTACTGTTTCTCACTATACTTGAGCAGAGGAGGATTAAGGTGGATCGAGGCCTTGGGCACAGAAGAAAATATTGGGCCCCTAACATTAGAGAAAAGTGTCAAGTTGAGGTTTTGAGGGGACTTTCAGAAGTTGGGGCCCGGGGTGTGCACCCAGTGTGCCTGCCATTAAATCCGCCTCTGTACTTGAGGTTTACCTGCTGACTTATAATTTTGAAAATGGTTCCTCATCCATTTTATGCTCTCCTCTTTATAAACCCATTTGAGGCGGATCTAGTGATTTCACAGTTATAAATGGGGAAATTGAGGCTCAAATACCAGAATATACTTTGTAAAGGCAAGAGTCAGTGGCTAAACTAGTACTAGAACCCAGGTTCCCTGCCTCCTGGTTCTGTGTGGACTCCATGCACTTGGCCACCTCCTCCAGGCAGTCTTCTGGGCAGCTGTTTCAGGGTTTGACAGCTCTCGCCAACTTGCCTTTTTCTAATTTCTGAGCCCAGTGTCTGTGGCTGGCATGTCCAGTGTAGCTCCTCTGGCTTTTTCTACATATAACATCTGAGATTTCAGAGACTGCATACTAGGGTGCTAAGCAGGGTCCCTAGAACTTTTGGAAGCCTGACCAAAGGTTCTAGCCCTCCACGGCCTCCGTGTTTCCTGATTGAGGGGCAAACCATTCCTCTGGATGACACCAGTCCCCTGAGATGGGATCTGAGCTTTGACAGCACAGTCAAGTGGAGGGGAACACCCAAATGATACCTAAGAGTGTTCAGGTTCAGGCTTTTCTTTCTTCGGGAGCAGTGAGCCCCTTATGGGTGGGACTGTGTAAGCAGAGGTTTTGAGGCCATTTGCCGGCGGTGCTGCAGAGAGGTTTAGGGTGGCAGGTGTCAGTTGCAGTGGTCCCAGAGAGGAACTGGATAGACTTCCATAACCTTTCTTGCTTTGAGAGCTAGAATTTGTAGACTCTACCCAGTTGTTTTCCGAAGATGACTCAACAGTGATTTTTCACAGGGAGATAGTGGAGTGCAGTTCCCCAGCCATGCAGCAAGGTTTCCCAGGGGCTAGTGGCCTCAGAGAGAGTCCTTAATATCTTGTCATTCTTCTTACCGGCTCCATGAACTTGAGCCCCCACCCCCAGTGTAGCGTGGGCTGCTGGTGAGGGGTGGGACTTGGACACTGAAGGCTTGGCATCTGCACACACTTACAGTTGGGCCAGAGGAGGTAGGAGATGCTGGGAATCAAGCGGCAGTTATCTGCTCCTAGCGTGGCCCACCTTGGGCACGGCAGAGCCCAGCTGTACTCTTTGCTCCTGCTAACTCATCTAGAGTCTTAGTATGTGACGTTCTTGCTGGAAGATGTATATAATCTCTGCAGGAGTTTCCCGGGGACTGGGCTAGTGAGGGAAGGAAGGAAAAAGAAGAAGGATAATTTTTTTTTTGAATTTTCCTATGTGCCAGGTGCCATGTTAAGTGCCAAAGGAAGCATGTGTAAATGGGAAGAGCAAAGATTTTAGAGTTAGATATTCACTCATGCATAACTTTGTCCATTTATTCTTTTTAGAAGACACATTTTATTTTCTTTATTTTTATTTATTTTTATTTTTTATTTTTTTACAGGGACAGAGAGAGAGAGAGTCAGAGAGATAGATAGATAGGGACAGACAGGAACAGAGAGAGATGAGAAGCATCAATCATCGTTTTTTTGTTGTGACATCTTAATTGTTCATTGATTGCTTTCTCATATGTGCCTTGAGCGCAGGCCTTCAGCAGATGAGTAACCCCTTGCTCAAGCCAGCAACCTTGGGTCCAAGCTGGTGAGCTTTTTGCTCAAGCCAGATGAGCCCGCGCTCAAGCTGGCAACCTCGGGTCTCGAACCTGGGTCCTCTGCATCCCAGTCTGATGCTCTATCCACTGCGCCACTGCCTGGTCAGGCTGTCCATTTATTTAAATAAGTAAAATGTATTTATTTAACAAACATTTATTGAGCCTACTATGTGTTAGGCATTGTGCTAGGTATCAGGGATACAACATTGACAAATCATTACCTCTGACCTCATGAAACTAAAGTCTACTGGGAGAGACAGACATAAAAGAAATCATTCTCCAATTGATCTTGGATTATAAAGTGTGATAAATGCTCTGAAAAGAGAGAGAAGGAGAGAGAGAGAGAGAGAGAGACAGAGAGACAGAGACAGAGACAGAGAAGGTTTGTGAGTAGATAACAACAGGAGCCCAATTCACATTTGTGGGATAGACGGAAGTGTCAAGGAAATCTTTTATGAGAAAAAAGGCCCATAAATGAGATGTAATGGACGAGAATGAGTTATCTAAATGAAGAATGAAGGGATGTCAGAGGGGAGGGGGTTCAAGAGCTGGATGAAAGAAGGTGAAGGGATTAAACTAAAAAACATTATACATGTAAATATATAAAGCGATAAACACAGACAACAGTGTGGTGATAGTCAGAAGGAATGGGAATAGGGGTAAGTGCAGGTGGGCAAAGAGGGAGAAATGGGACCGAAAGAGACTTTGCTTGGAGTGATAGGTGCATGATGCAGTGGACAGATAATGGTTTGTTGAGTTGTGCACTTGAAACCTGTAGGTTTTTGTGAACCAATGTCACTCCAATACATTCAATAATTAAAAAAAAAAAAAAAGAAACTAGACATTACAGGGAGAAAAAAGAATGAAGGCATGGGTGCTCCAGATAAAGGACTATTATAAGCTAGGGCCACAGGATGGAGAAGATATTAGAATTCAGTGACTTACAGTTTGTAGAGTTTGTACATGTTCACACTCTTCTTCAAGCATCGCACAACACCATGAGGTGGATACTAATCACCACTGTTTTACAGAATTAGCAACTGGGGCTCAGAGATGTTAAGCAATGTGCCTTAGATCACATAGCTACTAAGTAGTAGAGGAAAGGTTTGAGTCCAAGTATCCTGCCCCTGAGTGATAATTATGGGTAATTCTATGTCAATTGGACTAACCCTGGAAGAGATTCTATTTCTCAGAGAGGCCACAAGTGGGTTAGATGTTCCACAGGATTCCCAAGTTCAATTGTGATGTCTTCTTTCCCCTAGGGATGATCTGGAAAGGAAGGACCCTGGTCTCTGTGGGTAATTAACATTTATTGCTCTCCACGGGGCTCCCAGCTATCAGCAGCCACTGTTTGAACAAGGGTATTTCCCCAAATGATCTCTGGACTGAGCGATAAGGCACCCACATCTCTGCTCAAATGGGATACTGTTGGAATAGAAGATACTTGTCTCCATTCTCCTTCCATGGGCTGGTCCCAATAGCTTACCTATGCCTTGCTGGGTGATACTCACCTCAATGAGAATGCATAGAGGGGCAAAGATCAGCTTAGCCAACCCTTATCTTAAAGCAGGAAAACCAGTCAACTGATCAGCAACTCTGTTGAAGGAGTTTGGAAGAGGTTTCAGAGGTCCTCTTTTGTATTTTCACAGCAAGTGGCCACCCTCTCTGTTTGCTTAATATCTCAAGCAGCCCTTTTTGTGCTCTGAAGAATTTACTGTATGTACTTGACCACTCACTCCACTTCTCTTGGCCTCACATTCTAAAGGCCTTTCCATTTAATAGCTCCAAAGCCTCTAATCAGATACTATGTCAACAGTTGCTGTGCACATCTGAAATTTAAAATTCACTCTGGGGAAGAAATTAACAAAAAAGAGAATAATGTATTAATTAGAAATATGTACTTTTACTCAAATGTACTTAGAAATATTTAGTTGGGATGGAACAGAAAATAACAGTGGGCAGGAGGGAGGCATGCACATGGGAAGGATGTAGGCATGCAAGCTGATGGCCTCAAAAAGAAGTAGAGGGCCTGACCTGTGGTGGCGCAGTGGATAAAGCGTCAACCTGGAAACGCTGAGGTTGCCTGTTCAAAACCCTGGGCTTGCCTGGTCAAGGCACATAAGGGAGTTGATGCTTCCTGCTCCTCCCCCCTTCTCTCTCTCTCTCTCTCTCTCTCTCTCTTTTTCTCTCCTCCCTCTCTATAATGAATAAATAAAATCTTTAAAAAAAAAAGAAGAAAGAGAGGCATGAACAAAGAGATCTGGGAGCAATGAAAGGGTAAAGGGTGAAAGTGGTAAGAGAAGGCCAAACCTAAAGATGGAAAGGACTGAGCTACTTGAGGGAAATGTTGGCACTCCTGAGTCTCCCCTTTGATGTCCCACCAGCACCTCAAAGTCAACCTGGTCCCACTCCATGGCAGTGTTTCCCTCCCCTGAACCAGGTCTCTTAGCGAACCAGTCCTCAAGTCCAGTCCAGTGGTTTTTCTCTCCTCCCACCCTCTCAAGTTTGAGTTTGTTCCCTCCTCCATATTCACACTGTCCCTGTTTCCCTGAGCTCACTCTTGTCCCTCCAGCCCATGCTACATACCCTGACATGCGCTTCAGTGGCTCCCCCCTGTCCTTCAGATAAATCCCAACCCCCTCTCCATGGCCCAAGGTCCTGTGGGCTCTGGTGCATGCCTTCCTCCGCAGCCTCTTCTCTGGCTCCTTGTGGCAATGACAATAGTCCTGTTTTACAAATGACTACTGCCCATCTCCAAACTATAGCACATGCTGCTTCCTCTGTGGGAATCATCCTTCTTCTTACTTAATCACTTGGAGAACTCCTTCTCATCCTTCAAGTCTCATCCTATACAATCTCTCCTAGGAGCCAGTCTGGGTTGAGGGTTCCTCTTATTGGCTCCTGCATCCTCTGGGCTTTGTCACAGAACTGAACACACTCACTTGTGTTTATCTGGTTACATTTCAGGCTCCTTCACTTTGTGAGAGCTCCTTGAGGACAGAGATTTTTTTTTGTTGTTGTTCCTGTATAACATCTTGTGGGTGCTTAACAATTATGTGTTGAATAAATGCCCTGGAAACAGCCTAGTATCTTGTGCACAGTAAGCCAATGTTTATTGGGGTGAATTACTATCCAGGAAAGAGGCAGGAGATGCGGGTGTCAAGGAAGTCGGGCAGGACTGAGAAAGAGTTTGAGGTAGTGCAGCAGAGTGTTGGCAGGCACGTGAAGTTTCTGCTAGGAAGAACTAGGTGGGCTGAGATCAGGGAAAGCCTGTCTGGGCTGCAGGGGTCGGTGGAGTGGGCTGCGCATCAGGACATTAAGACCTGAAGAAAAGACACCAGCTTGAGCTCTTCCAGGGGTTGAGGCAGCTCTCTGTAACTGCACTGCCCAGTGCACACTGCAAAAGATGATTTGGGCTGCGAGACCACATTTGTTCC
Organism: Saccopteryx leptura; assembly: GCF_036850995.1. Taxonomy (NCBI): domain Eukaryota; kingdom Metazoa; phylum Chordata; class Mammalia; order Chiroptera; family Emballonuridae; genus Saccopteryx; species Saccopteryx leptura. Next base: position 68,049,153 of record NC_089516.1, on the reverse strand, counting down.
ATAAATATATATTTATTGAACACCCATGATGTGTCAGGCACTGTTCTAGACACTGAGGGGCACAGCACTGAGACAAATACATACCAATATCCCTTCCCTCATGGAGCTCACATACTAATGAAGGGAGCCAGACAATAAATGAAATAAGTAAAATCTATAGAATATTAGGCGATTATGAATGTATGGAGAAAAATCAAGGTGGGAAGGAAGCTAAGAAGTTGCTAGCTAGAGGGTCATATGCTTCAATTATAAGTAAGGAGGTCAAAGGCCAGCAGGAGGTGAAAAGTCTTTTCTGCGAGAGCATTGTAGAGGAAGGGGCAAGGGCCCAGGACTAGTGAGCTGCCCACCAGGCCTGCAAGTGAAGAGCCTACATTGAAGAACCTCGTGACCTAACTGGCACCATAGAGATTGTCCAGAGCCTGTACATTCATTGCACCTGCAGTCCCATCTCTTGCCATTTCCCACTCCAGTACTGCCCTCAGGACATGTACACATAATAACAGGGCATCGCCCCTCAGTCCAGAGCTGCTTCATGGAGTCTAGTGAGTCAGATCGCACCTTCCTTCCTTTCAGCTGTGACTGGCAATGTTTGCTGGTGTGACTGACAAATCTGATTGCCCAGTGCAGACTGTACATGCTATTTCAGGTCCCTGCATCTGTCAGGGTGGCAGGAATGAGTGTGAGTGGGACACTGACACTAATGTAGCCACAACGTGCTCCAGGGACTGTGTGCACGTGTTAAAGTTGGGACTCCATGTGCAGCCTCACTGACTCTGGGCGGCTCATGTTCCCTCACTGAGCCTTAGTTTCCCCATTTGGAATATGAAGCCCTTGTCCCACCTCCTTTAGAGGATACTTAAAGATGATAATGTTTAAAGCTTAAGGAGGGCCTGACCAGGTGGTGGTGCAGTAGATAGAGCATCGGACTAGGATGCAGAGGACCCAGGTTTGAAACCCTGAGGTCACCAGCTTGGGCTCAGGCTCATCTGATTTGAGCAAAACTCACCAGCTTGAGCCCAAGGTCACTGGCTTGAGCAAGAGGTCACTTGCTCTGCTGTAGCCCCTTCCTCCCTGGTCAAGGCACATATGAGAAAGCAATCAACGAACAACTAAGCTGCTGCAGCAGAGAATTGATGCTTCTCATCTCTCTCTCTTCCTGTCTGTCTATCCCTATCTGTCCTTCTCTCTGTCTCTCCCTTTCTCTGTCACAAAAAAAAAAAAAAATCTTAAGGAGGAAGATAATAGCCCTCGGTGAATGCCACCCCAGTACAGTCTTTTCTGAAAGGTAGAAAAAAACAAGCTCCACTAACCATTCCCACGTGTCTGCCTTTGGAAGAACCTCTGGGTGCTTTCACCTAATTGGTGACTGAGCACCTGGCGACCCAGGGCAAGGAGGGAAAGGATACTGCCTCATCAGCTGAAAACAGAGATGTGCCCAAGGTCATGTAAGATGTGGGAACTGGGGTGGGGGGGCGAAAGCATTTCTCCTCACTTGCTTACCATGCTCAAGGAAGAGATCGAAATCTGCTCTCTTAGGTAGACCTTGGACATTTAAGAAGCCTTCATCACACCGGACACTGTAGTATGCAAACAGGGAGGAAGAAGTTGCCAAATAGGGTTTTAGAATCACCCTAGGTATGGATAAAGAAGTGGGTGGAGGCAAGGTCATCTAGAAGGTTTTGCTGTGCTCTAAGGAAGGGATGGTGATGTCTTAGACCAGGGCAGAGTTCGTGAGAAGAGGAAAGCATCATTGGGAAAAATATCCTGGAAACAACTGTAACCACTCTTAGCAAATGGTAAACTAAAAGGGATAAGAGAAAAGGGGAAAGTTCAAAGGGGTTTTCAAATTTGCTGCTGCCAAGTAAGCTCCATCTTCCCCATTCCTGGACTTTTGCAGTTGGTTTGGGAGTGAGGGATGAGGTTAGTTACACATCTCATTTGGGGCTATAACATTTCACCTTGTCCATTTCAGTTCATCTTTGCAGCCTGTAGAAAAACTCTCTGATTCAAAGTTATCCTGTGTCTGCTAGTCCTCTGGTTTCATGTGACTTGCAAATTCTCGAGAGCCAGGCTGCTTGTGTTTAATTCCTAGCTCTGCTGTGTGATCTCGGGAAAGTTATTTATCTTCTCTAAAGCCACAGTTTCCACATTAGCATTATGGGGATAATAATAGAACTTACCCTATAGGGTGGATGTGAGCATTAAATGAGCTAATGCAGGAAAAGGACTCAGGGCCTGTCACATTGTAAACACTTGATAAATCGTATTTTCACTATTGTTGAATGCATTTTTTACTTAGTGCCTATTGTGCCTGGCTGTGCCAGAAACCTTGAGGGAAGCAGAAAAGAATTAGGTCAGGTTTCTGGAGGAGAAATGCACACTTCCTGGCCAGAATCCAATAGGCTCAGGGCTATAACAGAGAAAGGCTCAGAGTGCTGTGGGAGCAAGGAAGAGAAGAGAAAGTAATTGAATCCTGTGAGTTGGGTAAAGGTGGGCATGGCCAGTTGTGTCAAGTTGGCTATCTGGTCAAAGGACAGTCCACTTGGTGGTACCTTAAAGGTGGTCTGCCGGGAATTTCTGTGCCAAAAAGATTCTGATTTGGGAACTAGAGAAAATCAAGCAGCTGACACTGGAAGTTGAATCTGAAGAATGAAAAGAGAGGCTAAGAGTGAACATTTGAACTCCTGCTGCTAAGGCCTCTAGAGTAGCGGAGGATCCAGTCCCAGCCTCCAGGAGGCCAGATCCTCTGAAGGTTCTGTCTCTTCAAGTGCCATACTTCTTTCCACTTTCTCTGTACATGAAACCTTCGTTAGGGCCTGGGTGGATCACAGCTTCTTCTTCTATTTTTTTTAATGGTCTAAGTGGAACTTTTTTTTTTTTTTTTTGGAACAGCTTTATTGAGATACAATTCGCACAACATGCAATTCATCCACTTAATGTATGCAACTCAATGGTTTTCAGTACAGGTATATGTGCAGTCATTACCAGTCAACTTCCGAACATTTCACCACCTCAAAATGAAACCCCACACCTATATTAGCAGTCATTTTCCCTTTTCCCCTCTCTCCAACTCCTCCAACTAATCAACTTTCTGTTCTGTGGGTTTGCCTATTATATGGATACTTCATCTAATTGGGATCATACAGTATGTGGTCTTTTTTTTTTTTATCAGGGTACATATGTTCAGAGAAAACATCTCCAGATTATTTTGACATTTATATTGCATAAATGATTATGTTGCATACCCCTCACCCAAAGTCAAATTGTCTTCTGTCACCTTCTATCTGGTTTTCTTTGTGCCCCTCACTTCCCTCCCACCCCTTCTCCTCCCCCTCGATAACTATCACATTCTTGTCCATGTCTCTTAGTCTCGTTTTTATGTCCCATCTATGTATGAAGTCATATAGTTCTTAGTTTTTTCTGATTTACTTCTTTTACTCAGTACAATGTTATCAAGGTCCATCCATGTTATTGTAAATGATGCAATGTCATCATTTCTTATGGCTGAGTAGTATTCCATAGTATATATGTACCAAAGCTTTTTAATCCACTTGTCCACTGATGGACACTTGGACTACTTTCAGATCTTTGCTACTGTGAACAATGCTACCATAAACATGGGGGTGCATTTCTCCTTTTCAAACTGTGCTATGGTATTCTTGGGTAATATTCCTAAAAGTGGGATGGCTGGGTCAAAAGGCAGTTTGATTTTTAATTTTTTGAGTTATCTTCATACTGTTTTCCACAGTGAATGCACCAGTATGCATTCCCACCAGCAGTGCAGGAGGGTTCCCTTTTCTTCTAAAATGCTTATGGTTTCACAGCTTACATTTAAGTCTTTTATACATTTTGAGTTTATTTTTGTGAATGGTGTAAGTTGGTGGTCTAGTTTCATTTTTTTGCAGAAAGATATCCAATTTTCCCAACACCATTTAGTCAAGAGGCTGTCTTTACTCCACTGTATGCTCTTACATCCTTTGTCAAATATCAGTTGTCCATAAAGCTGTGGGTTTATTTCTGGGTTCTCTGTTTTGTTCCATTAATCTATATGCCTGTTCTTATGCCAGTACCAGGCTGTTTTGAGTACAATGGCCTTGTAGTATAACTTGATATCGAGAAGTGTGATACCTCCCACTTTATTCTTCCTTTTCAAGATTGCTGAGGCTATTCATGTTCTTTTCTGGTTCCATATAAATTTTTGGAATATGTATTCTATCTCTTTGAAGTATGTCATTGTTATTTTAATTGGTATTGCATTGACTTTATAAATTGTTTTGAGTAATATAGACATTTTAATGGTGTTTATTCTTCCTAACCATGAGCACTGTATATGCTTCCACTTGTTTGTATCTTCGTTGATTTCTTTTTTCAATGTTTTATAATTTTCCAAGTACAAGCCTTTAATCTCCTTGGTTAAATTTACTCCTACGTACTTTATATTTTTGGTTGCAATGGTGAAGGGGGTTGTTTCCTTAATTTCTGTTTCTGACAGTTCATTGTTGGTGTATAAAAATGCCTCTGGCCTGACCTGTGGTGGCGCAGTGGATAAAGCGTTGACCTGAATATGCTGAGGTCGTCGGTTCGAAACCCTGGGCTTGCCTGGTCAAGGCACATAGGGGAGTTGATGCTTCCAGCTCCTCCCCCCTTCTCTCTCCCTGTCTCTCTCTCCTCTCTCTCCTTCTCTGTCTCTCTCCCTCTCTCTCTCCTCTCTAAAAATGAATAAATAAAATAAAAAATTTAAAAAATGCCTCTGATTTCTGAGTATTAATTTTATATCCTGCCACGTTGCTGAATTCATTTAGCAGGTCCAGTAGTTTTTTTTACTGAGACTTTAGGGTTTTCTATATACAATATCGTATCATCTGCAAATAAGGATAGTTTTACTTCTTTGCCAATTTGTATGCCTTTTATTTCTTCTTCTTGTCTGATTGCTGTAGCAAGGACTTCCAGGACTATGTTGAATAAGAGTGGTGAAAGGGAGCACCCCTGCCTTGTTCCTGATCATAAGGGGATTGCTTTTAATTTTTGCCTATTGAGTATGATGTTGGCTGTGGGTTTGTCATAGATGGCTTTTATCATGTTGAGGTATGTTCCCTGTATTCCCACTTTGCTGAGAGTTTTGATCATGAATGGATGCTGGATTTTATCAAATGCTTTTTCTGCATCTATTGAAACTATCATGTGGTTTTTCTCCTTCCTTTTGTTTATGTGATGAATAACATTGATTGATTTGCGAATATTGTACCAGCCTTGCCTCCTCAGAATAATTCCCACTTGATCATGGTGTATGATTTTTTTCATATATTGCTGGATCTGGTTTGCTAATATTTTGCTGAGGATTTTAGCATCTAAATTCATCAGGGATATTGGCCTATAATTTTCTTTCTGTGTGTTCTCTTTGCCTGGTTTTGGAATCAGAATTATGCTCGCCTCATAAAAGGAGCTTGAAAGTCTTCCTTCCTCTTGAATTCTTTGCAATAGCTTGAGAAGGATAGGAGTTAGTTCTTCTTTGAATATTTGGTAGAATTCACTTGTGAAGCCATCAAGCCCAGGACTTTTCTTTGTTGGGAGTTTTTTGATAACTGTTTCAATCTCCTTGTTGTAATCAGTATGTTTAGGTTTTCTGATTCTTCCAGATTGATTTTTAAAATATTATATGTTTTAAGGAATTTGTCTATTTTATCTAAGTTGTCTAGTTTTTTGGCATACAATTCTTCATAGTATTTTCTTACAATATTTTGTATTTCTGTTTTGTCAGTTGTTATTTCTACACTCTCACTTCTAATTTTATTTATTTGATTCCTCTCTCTTTTTTTCTTGGTGAGTCTTCTTAAAGGTTCATCAATCTTGTTTACCTTTTCAAAGAACCAGCTCCTGGTTTCATTGATCCTCTGTATTATTTCTATAGCCTCTATGTCATTTATTTCCTCTCTAATCTTTATTATTTCCTTCCTTCTATTACATCTGGGCTTTACTTGCTGTTCTCTTTCTAGTTCTTTTAGATGCAGGGTTAAGTTGTTTATTTGAGCTTTTTCTAGCTTCCTAAAGTATGCCTGAGTGCTATAAACCTCCCTCTCAGGACTGCTTTTGCTGTGTCCCATAAATTTTGAGTTGTTGTATGCTCATTATCATTCATTTCTAGGATTTTTTTTAAATTTCTTCTTTGATCTCATTCTTTTTTTTTGTTTTGTTTGTTTGTTTGTATTTTTCTGAAGCAGGAAACGGGGAGAGACAGTCAGACAGACTCCCGCATGCGCCCGACCGGGATCCACCCGGCACGCCCACCAGGGGCGAAGCTCTACCCACCAGGGGGCGATGCTCTGCCCCTCCGGGGAGTTGCTCTGCCGTGACCAGAGCCACTCTAGTGCCTGGGGCAGAGGCCAAGGAGCCATCCCCAGCGCCTGGGCCATCTTTGCTCCAATGGAGCCTTGGCTGCGGGAGGGGAAGAGAGAGACAGAGAGGAAGGAGTGGGTGGGGGTGGAGAAGCAAATGGGCGCTTCTCCTATGTGCCCTGGCCGGGAACCAAACCCGGGTCCCCCGCACGCCAGGCCGACGCTCTACTGCTGAGCCAACTGGCCAGGGCTGATCTCATTCTTAATTTATTCATTATTTAACAACCTGCTATTTAGTTTCCATATGTTTGAAAAATTTTGAGTTTTTCTGTTGTGGTTGATTTTAAGTTTCATGCCATTGCGATCAGACAAAATGCTTGATATAATTTCAATCTTCTTAAATTTGTTGAGACCACTTTTGTGACATAACATGTGGTCTATCCTAGATAATGTACCACGAGCATTTGAAAAGAATGTATATTCTGCTGCTTTCGGGTGAAAAGTTCTGAAGATATATATTAAATTCAGTTTGTTCTAGTTTGTCCTTTAAGTCTGCTGTTTCTTTGTTAATTTTCTTTCTTGAGGATCTATCTAGTGATGTTAGTGGGGTATTGAAATCCCCTACTATTATAGTATTGCTGTTGATCTTGCCCTTTATATCCATCAAAGTTTGCTTTATATATTTGGGTGCTCCTATATTAGGTGCGTAGATATTTATAATGGTTATATCTTCCTGTTGGATTGCTCCCTTTATCATTATGTGTAGTGGCCTTCCTTCCTTATCTCTTACTATAGTCTATGTTTTAAAGTCCATTTTGTGTGATATAAGTATTGCTACCCCAGCTTTTTTTGCATGTAATATTTTTTTCTATCCTTTTACTTTTAGTCTATGTGCATATGATGTTTTAAGATGTGTCTCTTGTAGACAGCATATGTACGGGTTCTGTTTTCTTATCCATGCAACTACCCTATGTCTTTTGATTGGATCATTTAATCCATTTACATTTAAGGTTATTATTGATATATAGTTGTTTATTGCATTTTATTCTTTAAAGCTGTATTCCTCTTTTGCTATATTCTTTTCCCACTTTTATATGTTTACAACAGGCCCCTTAACATTTCCTGCAGCATCTGTTTGGTTGTAATGAATTCCTTGAGGGTTTTTTTTTGTCTGGGAAGCTTTTTATTTCTCCTTCAATTTTAAATGATAGCCTTGCTGGATAAAGTATATAGTCTTGGTTGTAGGTTCTTGTTCTGCATTACTTTGAATATTTCTTGCCACTCCCTTCTGGCCTCAAGTGTTTCTGTTGAGAAGTTGGATGACATCCTTATGGGGGCTCCTTTGTAGGTGATAGCCTTTTTTTCTCTAGCAGCTTTTAATATTTTCTCTTTATCACTTAGCTTTGGTATTTTAATTATGATTGTCTTGGTGTACTTTTTTGGGGTTTCTCTTTATTGGAGTTCTCTGTGCTTCTTGAACTTGTGAGAGTTTTTCCTGCATTAATTTAGGGAAGTTTTTAGCTATGATATGATTGAACAAAGTCTTTATCCCTTGTTATTTCTCTTCTTCAGAAACCCCTATGATGTGGATGTTATTTCTCTTCATGTTGTCACAGAGCTCTGTAAGAGTTTCCTCAGTCTTTTTGAGTCTTCTTTCTTTTTTCTGCTCTGCTTCCATGCCTTTATTTAACTTTTCCTCCAACTCACTGATTCTATCCTCAGCTTCATCTATCCTGTTTTTAATTCCTAAGCACACCACAGGGGCAGAGCCTGGGGTACAGAGCCACCGACCAGGAAGAGGGAGAGGAAAGAAAAAGGAAGAAGTTAACCTCTCAAAATCAAGAAAAATCCAGAGTTTATAACTTTTTCCACTTTCTTTTGTTTCTTTCATCTTCTTGTCTTTATTATTTTTTTCTCCCACCTTGATCCTTTTATTCTGTGCCTATCTTATTCTTTTCTCTTCTTGAACTACATTACCCATAAGTGTTACATTTTCCATTTTTTTCTTTTCTTCTTCCTTTCTTTCTATGAAGGTTACACTCCAAAACCCTTAACTCTCTCTCTCTCTCTTTTCTTCTTTTCTTTTTTCTCCCTTTCTATTAGTTTCTTCTTTTCTCCTTTACTTTTTCTCTCATTCAACCCTCATTCATGAACAAATTATTTTATTTGGGACTCAAATTTTTTTGTGTGGCATTTTGGGTGCTTTTTACTTTGCTTTTTAACTCATTACATTCCCCCCAACCCTAGTCCTCCATTCTATCTAGTTTTTGTTCCACATAATACAATAGTATTTTTTTTCCTTTTTCCTGTTTCCCTCTTATCCCTCTGATTATATCTCTCAGTCAACCATCACTTACAAGCAAATCATTTTATTCTTGATTCGAATTTTTTCCTTTTTTTCATTTTGTGGGTCCCTATCTCCTTTTTGCCCCTTTATCACTTCTCCCCAACTCAGGCCCTCCATTATAGGTAGTTTTTGTTCCATTTAGCACAATATAATTCACAGTTTATCACGGTATTTTCTCAAGGAGGAGGGGAAAAGAGGAAAAAAAAGAAATAATAATTTTTTTCCTTTTTTTAACTTTTTATTCTTTATTAATTCACATTAGTGCTATTAACAAAACCACCCTCAGATGCCATTAAGGAAAAGGAAATAGAATATCATGGATACAAAAGACAGAGATGTAGCACAGATAGGTGAGAAAAAAATCTATGGAGAAAAAATTTAATATATTGGAAGGCTTGGAGCTAAATGACAGAGAATTTAAAATAGATATCCTAAAAATACTCAGAGATATACAAGAAAACACAGAAAGGCAATTTAGGGAGCTCAAAAAAAACTCAAGGAACACAAAGAATATATTACCAAGGAAACTGAAACTATAAAGACAAATCAAACGGAGGTGAAAAACTCAATTCATGAACTGAAAAACGAGATAAATAGCTTAGCTAATAGAACAGGCCAGATTGAAGGTAGGATTAGTGACATAGAAGACAAGCAACTTGAGGCACAACAGAGAGAAGAAGAGAGAGACTCAAAAATTTAAAAGAATGAGAATTCCCTACAGGAATTGTCTGACTCCATCAAAAAGACTAACATAAGAATAATAGATATATCAGAAGGAGAAGAGAGAGAAAATGGAATGGAGAACATATTCAAACAAATAATAGATGAGAAAATCCCAAGCCTGTGGAAAGAACTAAAGCCTCAAATTCAAGAAGCAAACAGAACACCATGTTTTCTTAACCCTAACAAACCTACTCCAAGGCACATCATAATGAAATTGGCACAAACCAACGACAAAGAAAAAATTCTCAAGGCAGCCAGAGAAACAAAGAATACAACATTTAAGGAAGGCCTATTAGATTATCATCAGATTTCTCAGCAGAAACTCTATAAGCTAGAAGAGAGTGACCCCAATATTTAAAGTTCTGAAAGAGAGTAACTTCCAGCCAAGAATAATATACCCATCAAGGCTATCCTTCAAATATAAAGGAAAAATAAAAACATTCACAGATACAGAAAAGATGAGGAAATCTATCATCAGAAAACCCCCACTCCAGGAAATACTAAATGGGATTCTCCAATCAGATACAAAGAACAAAAAAAAAAAACAAAAACAAAACAAAACAAAACAAAACAAAACAAAAAACAAAGCCACAAGTAAAAGCTCCAAGAAGAACACAATAAAACCAAATTTAAACTGTGATAACAACAAAAAGGAAGGGGGGGAGAGGATGGAGATTAACAGTAGCAAATGACGATGGAGTACAAAAGTACTCACAAAATAGTGCACTACAATGAACAGGGTAGGAACCCTTTTCATTACTTAAAGGTAACCACCATTGAAAAAACCACCACAGAAGCACATGAGATAAAAAAGATAGCAACAGAGGAAAGATGTATGGAATACAACCAAATAAAAACAAAAGATAGAAAAACAAAAGAGAAGGATCAAACAAGACACAAAACTAACAGAAAGCAATATATAAAATGGCAATAGAGAACTCACAAGTGTCAATAATTACACTAAATGTAAACGAATTAAACTCACCAATAAAAAGGCACAGAGTAGCAGAATGGATTAAAAAAGAAAATCTAACTGTATGCTGCCTACAGGAAACTCATCTAAGTAACAAGGATAAAAACAAATTCAAAGTGAAAGGCTGGAAAACAATACTCCAAGCAAATAACATCCAAAAAAAAAGCAGGTGTAGCATTACTCATATCTGATAATGCTGACTACAAGACAGCAAAAGTACTCAGAGACAAAAATGGCCATTCCATAATGGCTAAGGGGACACTGAATCAAGAAGACATAACAATTCTTAATATATATGTACCAAACCAAAGAGTATCAAAATATATAAGACAGCTACTTATTGACCTTAAAACAAAAACTGACAAAAATACAATCATACTTGGAGACCTCAATACACCGCTGACGGCTCTAGATCGGTCATCCAAACAGAGAATCAACAAAGATATAGTGGCCTTAAAAAAAAACACTAGAGCACCTGGATATGATAGACATCTACAGGACATTTCATCCCAAAGTGACTGAGTATACATTTTTCTCCAGTGTACATGGATCATTCTCAAGAATTGACCATATGTTGGGCCACAAAAACAACATCAGCAAATTCAGAAAAATCGAAGTTGTACCAACCATATTTTCTGATCATAAAGCCTTGAAACTAGAATTCAACTGCAAAAAGGAGGAAAAAAATCCCACAAAAATGTGGAAACTAAACAACAGACTTTTAAAAAATGAATGGGTCAAACAAGAAATAAGTGCAGAGATCAAAAGATATATACAGACTAATGAAAATGACAATACGACATATCAGAATCTATGGGATGTAGCAAAAGCAGTGATAACAGGGAAGTTCATATCACTTCAGGCATATATGAACAAACAAGAGAGAGCCCAAGTGAACCACTTAACTTCACACCTTAAGGAACTAGAAAAAGAAGAACAAAGACAACCCAAAACCAGCCGAGAAAGGAGATAATAAAAATCAGAGCAGAAATAAATGAAATAGAGAACAGAAAAACTATAAAAAAATTAATAGAACAAGGAGCTGGCTTTTTGAAAAGATCAAGAAAATTGACAAACCCTTGGCAAGACTCACCAAGGAAAAAAGAGAAAGGACTCCTATAAACAAAAGCCAAAATGAAAGGAGAAATCACCACAGACATCATAGATATACAAAGAATTATTGTAGAATACTATGAAAAACTATATGCCACCAAATTCAACAATCTAGAAGAAATGGATAAATTCCTAGAACAATACAATCTTCCTAGACTGAGTCATGAAGAAGCTAAAAGCCTAAACAGACCAATTAGCAGGGAGGAAATAGAAAAAAACTATTAAAAACCTCCCCAAAAATAAAAGTCCAGGCCCAGACGGTTATACTAGTGAATTCTATCAAACATTCAAAGAAGACTTGGTTCCTATTCTACTCAAAGTCTTCCAAAAAATTGAAGAAGTAGCAATACTTCCAAACACATTTTATGAGGCCAACCTAACCCTCATACCAAAACCTGGCAAGGACGGCACACAGAAAACACCAACAACACTACAGACCAATATCTAATGAATACAGATGCTCAAATACTAAACAAAATACTAGCAAATCGAATACAACAACATATTAAAAAATAATACATCATGATCAAGTGGATTCATCCCAGAGTCTCAAGGATGGTTCAACATATGTAAAACGGTTAATGTAATACACCATATCAACAAAAGAAAGAACAAAAACCACATGATCTTATCAATAGATGCAGAAAAGGCATTCGATAAAATACAACACAACTTTATGTTTAAGACAGTCAACAAAATGGATATAGAAGAAAAATATCTCAACATGATAAAGGCCATATATGATAAACCAGGAGTCCCCAAACTTTTTACACAGGGGGCCAGTTCACTGTCCCTCAGACCGTTGGAGGGCCGGACTATAAAAAAAGACTATGAACAAATCCTTTTGCACACTGCATATATCTTATTTTAAAGTACAAAAACAAAACGGGAACAAATACAATATTTAAAATAAAGAACAAGTAAATTTAAATCAACAAACTGACCAGTATTTCAATGGGAACTATGGGCCTGCTTTTGGCTAATGAGATGGTCAATTTGCTCCTCTCACTGACCACCAATGAAAGAGGTGTCCCTTCTGGAAGTGCGGTGGGGGGCCGGAATAATGGCCTCAGGGGGCCTCATGCGGCCCGCGGGCCATAGTTTGGGGACCCCTGTGATAAACCATCAGCTAACATCATATTAAATGGCATAAAACTGAGGACTTTCCCCCTTAAATCAGGAACAAGACAGGGTTGTCCCCTCTCTCACTCTTATTTAATGTGGTGCTAGAAGTTCTAGCCCGAGCAATCAGACAAAGTAAAGAAATAAAAGGCATCCATATCAGAAAAGAAGAAGTAACGGTTTCCTTTTTGCAGATGATATGATTCTATACATCAAAACCCCCAAAGACCTCACAAAAAGATTACTAGAAACAATAAACCAATACAGTAAAGTCGCAGGATACAAAATTAATATACAAAATTCCATAGCCTTTCTATATGCCAACAACAAAATATTAGAAAACAAACTCAAAAAAATAATCCCCTTCCCGATTGCAACAACAAAAAAATAAAATACCTAGGAATAAACATAACAAAGAATGTAAAGGACCTATATAATGAAAACTACAATGCATTGTTAAAGGAAATTGAAAAAGATACAATGAAATGAAAAAATATTCCTTGTTCTTGGATAGGAAGAATAAATATAATCAAAATGGCCATATTACCCAAAGCAATATACAAATTTAATGCATTTCCCATCAAAATTCCAATGACTTTTAAAAAAAAAATTTTATTTTATTCATTTCAGAGAGGAGAGAGAGAGGGAGAGAGAGAGCTAGAGAGAGAGAGACGAGGGAGGAGCTGGAAGCATCAACTCCCATATGTGCCTTGACCAGGCAAGCCCAGGATTTCGATCCGGCGACCTCAGCATTTCCAGGTCGACGCTTTATCCACTGCGCCACCACAGGTCAGGCCCAATGACTTTTTTTTTAAAGAAATGGAACAAAAAATCATCAGATATTTATAGAACTATAAAAAACCCCAAATAGCCAAATCAAACCTAAGGAAAAAGAATGAAGCTGGGGGCATTACAATACCTGACTTCAAATTATATTATAGAGCCACGACAATCAAAACAGCATGATATTGGCAGAAAAATAGACACTCAGTCCAATGGAACAGAATAGAAATCCAGAAATAAAACCACATATATATGGTCAAATAATTTTTGATAAAGGGGCCAACAACACACAATGTAGAAAAAAAAGCTTCTTCAACAAATGGTACTGGGAAAACTGGAAAGCCACATGCAAAAGAATGAAACTCGACTACAGTTTGTCCCCTTGTACTAAAATTAATTCAAAATGAATCAAAGACCTAATATAAGACCTGAAACAATGAAGTACATAGAAGAAAACATAGGTTCTAAACTCATGGATCCTGGTTTTAAAGAGCATTTTATGAATTTGACTCCAAAGGCAAGGGAAGTGAAGGCAAAGATAAATGAATGGGACTACATCAGACTAAGAAGTTTTTGCTCAGCCAGAGAAACTGAAAACAAAATAAACAGACAGACAACTAAATGGGAAATGATATTTTCAAACAACAGCTCAGATAAGGGCCTAATATCCAAAATATACAAAGAACTCATAAAACTCAACAACAAACAAACAAACAATCCAATAAAAAAATGGGAAGAGGACCTGAACAGACACTTCTCCCAGGAAGAAATACAAATGACCAACAGATATATGAAAAGATGCTCATCTTCATTAGTTATTAGAGAAATGCAAATCAAAACTACAATAAGATACCACCTCTTACCTGTTAGATTAGCTATTATCAATAAGACAGGTAATAGCAAGTGTTGGAGAAGCTGTGGAAAAAAAGGAACCCTCATTCACTGTTGGTGGGAATGTAAAGTAGTAAAACCATTATGGAAGAAAATATGGCAGTTCCTCAAGAAACTGAAAATAGAACTACTATATGACCCAGCAATCCCTCTACTGGGTATATACCCCCAAAACTCAGAAACATTGATACGTAAAGATGCATGTAGCCCCATGTTCATTGCAGCATTGTTCACAGTGACCAAGACATGGAAACAACCAAAAAGCCCTTCAATAGATGATGGGTAAAGAAGATGTGGCACATATACACTATGGAATACTACTCAGCCATAAGAAATGATGACATCTGATCATTTACAACAAAATGGTTATATCTTGATAACATTATATGGAGTGAAATAAGTAAATCAGAAAAAACTAAGAACTGCATGTTTCCATACATAGGTGGGACATAAAAACAAGACTAAGAGACATGGACAAGAGTGTGGTGGTTACGGGGGTGGGGGGGGGAGGAAAGGGAGGGAGAGGGGAAGGGGCACAAATAAAACCAGATAGAAGGTGACAGAGGACAATCTGACTTTGGGTGATGGGTATGCAACATAATTGAATGACAAGATAACCTGGACATGTTTTCTTTGAACATATGTACCCTGATTTATTGATGTCACCCCATTAAAATTAATAAAAATTAAAAAAAAGATTAAATCAATAACCAAGGACCTCCCTGCCCTGGCTTGTTGGTTTAGTGGTAGAGTGTCGTCATGGTGCGTAAATGTCTCAGATTCGATTCCTGGTCAGGGCACACAGGGGAAGCAACCATCTGCTTCTCCACCCCTCCCCCTCTCACTTCTCTCTCTATCTCTCTCTTCTCTTCCTATAGCCATGATTTGATTGAAGCAACTTGGCCCCAGGAACTGAGGATAGCTCCATGGCCTCACCTCAGGTGCTAAAATAGCTTGGTTGTTAAACAACAGAGCAATGGCCCCAGATGGGCAGAGCATCATCCAATAGTGATACTTGCCAAGTGGATTCCAATTGGGGCTCATGTGGGAGTCTGTTTGCCTCCCTGCTTCTCACTTAAGGAAAAAAAAAAAAAAAGAACCTCACAAGAATAACAAGGTTTTATTGATTAATTCTTTTAAACATCTAAAAATGAGGGTTTTTTTTTTTGAGGAGAGAAGATAGTAAGACAGAGTCCTGCATGCACCCCAATTGGAATCCACCCAACAATCCCTATCTGGTGCTGATGCTCCAATCAACTGAGCTATTTTTAGCATCTAAATCTGACATGCTCAGACCAACTGAGCTAATTTCAGCACCTGGGGTCGACATTTAAACAAATTAAGCCACTGGGGAAAAGGAGAGAAGAGGGAGATGAAAGGGGAGAGAAGCAGATGGTTGCTTCTCTTATGTGCCTTGACTGGGAATCAAACCCGGGATTTCTATAGGCCAGCCTGACTCTCTATCCACTGAGCAAACCAGCAAGGGCTAAAAATAAATTAACACCAATTCTTAAAATCTTCCCAAAGAAGGTGAGAGAACACTTCCTCACTCATTATATGAGGCCAGTATTATCTTAATATTAACCATAGATACACAAATAAATCACATTAAAAGAAAACTGCAGATCAATATCACTTCTAAGTATAGATTAAAAAAAATTCTCAACAAAATTCAAGAAAACCAAATTCAGCTGCATGTTAAAATAATTATAAACCAAAATTAAAGGTGATTTATCACAGGAATGCAAGGATCTTTCAACATATAAAAATTAATCAATGTTATACATCATATTAATAGAATAGAAAACCCACATGATCATATCAATTGATGCTGAAAAATAATTTCACAAAATGCAATCTCTTTTAATAATTAAGAAACATCTCAACAAACTAAAACTAGAAAGGAGCTTCCTCAACATAATAAAAGAATATTGATAAAAGTCCTACAGCTAATGTCATACTCAAAGGTGGAAGATTTCAAAAGTTAATACAGAGCTATAGTAATAAAAACAGTATGGTACTTGCATAAGTATAGACATATAGATGAATGAAAAATACTTTTTAATCTCTCTAATGCTAACCATGTACACTCTTGACCTTAAATCCTTCAAAGATCACAGTGATACAGGTTAAATAATTAATTCTTTACATGACATTCAAAGCCCTTTAAAATCCAGCCCCAACCTTCATTACAGTGTTGTAACTGCCCTTTCCCTTAAAGTACCTGAGACTCTGACCACACCAATTTACTGTGACATCTTGGGTGCCATTTTTTGTCATGCTTCCATGTTTTTGTACATTTTTTTGCCTCTGCTTGGCCTTCTCCTCTTCCTCCTCTTCTTTCCCTGTTGAACCCAAACTCATCTTTTCCACACTCTGTGAATGTACCTCTCTCAAAAAGCCTTCCCTACCACTGCACAGAAAGAGTTGGCCTCTTTTCTCTGTGCTCTATCAGCAGTTTGTACCTCTCTCTGTTATATCACAGATCACATGGGGTCTACCTTGATGTGTTTGCTTCCCCTTCTGAATTGTGGGCTTGATAGAAGTGACCAGCTTTTATTCATGTTTGCATTCCCAAGGCTTAGCTCATGCTTTATTGAATCAAATGCATTTTAAAGGATGTTTGAAAAGTAAATTTTAGTAAGAGACTAGGGAAAAACAAATAAATTCTCAGGAAGCGAGCACAGGTGATTATATTATAACATCAACATAACTATGAAGAAAGAAATGTTGATAGTCTGGTAGTTATGCAAAATGTCAAAAATGGAAATAACTCAGCATACATCAACTGAAGAATGGATACACAAAATGTGGTGTATCCATACAATGAGATATTATTTGGCCATAAGAAGGAATTAAATACTGATACATGCTACAACATGGATGAATCTTGAAAACATGCTAAATGAAGTCAAACACAAAAGGACAAATATTATATGATTTAATTTTTTATGAAATCTTCAGAATAGGCAAACCTATAGACAGAAAGGAGACCAATGGTTACTTAGGGCTGGAGGTAAGGTGAGGGCAAATGGGAGTGAGTACTACTTGGTACAAAGTTTCTTTTTGGGGTGATAACAGGTTCTAAAATTAGATAGTTATGGTACTCACACATCTTTGGGATTATGTTTTAAAAACATTATATTGACAGGCCCTGGCCGGTTGTTTCAGTGGTAGAGCATCGGCCTGGTGTGCAAGGGGTCCCGGGTTTGATTTCCGGCCAGGGCACACAGGAGAAGCGCCCATCTGCTTCTCCACCCCTCCCCCCCCCCCTCCTTCCTCTCTGTCTCTCTCTTCCTCTCCCGCAGCCAAGGCTCCATTGGAGCAAAGATGGCCTGGGCGCTGGGGATGGCTCCGGGCGCTGGGGATGGCTCCTTGGCCTCTGCCCCAGGTGCTTGAGTGGCTCTGGTCGCGACAGGGCGACGCCCGGGAGGGGCAGAGCATCGCCCCCTGGTGGGCAGAGCGTTGCTCCCTGGTGGGCGTGCCGGGTGGATCCCGGTCTGGCGCATGCGGGAGTCTGTCTGACTGTCTCTCCCCGTTTCCAGCTTCGGAAAAATACAAAAAACAAACAAACAAACAAAAAAACATTATATTGACACCTTAAAGTGGTGATGGTGAACTATTTGGTAGTTAAATTATATCTCAATAAAGCTGTTTAAGCAAAAAAAAAAAAAAAAAAAAAAAAAGAAATCTAGAAAAAAATCTTGCAGAGAAATGCACCAAAAGTTTGACAAGTGGTTGTTAACTGTAAGTTATGGTATAGTGTGAAGGTGATCATGATGATTTTCTCCTACTAAACAGTGCCTTCCATATATTCCATGAATACGTATTATTAAAAACAGACGCTTCATTTTTTTTTTCTGTATTTTTCTGAAGCCGGAAACGGGGAGAGATAGTCAGACAGACTCCCGCATGTGCCCGACTAGGATCCACCAGGCACGCCCACCAGGGGGCGACGCTCTGTCCACCAGGGGGCGATGCTCTGCCCCTCCAGGGCGTTGCTCTGTGGCGACCAGAGCCACTGTAACGCCTGGGGCAGAGGCCGAGGAGCCATCCCCAGCGCCCAGGCCATCTTTGCTCCAGTGGAACCTCGGCTGCGGGAGGGAAAGAGAGAGACAGAGAGGAAGAGAGGGGGAGGGGTGGAGAAGCAGATGGGCGCTTCTCCTGTGTGCCCTGGCCAGGAATCGAACCCGGGACCTCTGCACGCCAGGCTGATGCTCTACCACTGGACACTTCATTTTTTAAATTAAGAAGTTAAATTTAATGGGGTGACATTGGTCCAAAAGAGCACATGTTTTAATATATTAAGGGAGATGAGTGAGAGGAGAATGAACATATTCTGAGTGCCTACTATGTAGTAGACTACTCTCCACAGCATTCTTGTAAGGTTACTCTTTTATTCCAATTTCACCAGCGTGACAGGGAGAAAATGAGACATGAAAAATCCCTGTCTGTCCCCATTCCCTTCCCCTTTCGAAGAAGCTCTTGGATTTTCTGGTTAATTTGGGGCTTTTGGTTAATTGAGTTGGTGATGACTAAAGAAAAACTAAAAGAGGCCTTGAAAAGCTAGACTGATTTACAATGAAATGAGAAAAAGTGACCAGAAAAAGCAAAGAAAGATCAGAGGATGACAGAAAAAGAGAAGAGTTAGCCAGGGCTGAATGTAGATGAAATTAACTTGTGTGGAAAAGAGCAGACTGGAATCCAGGTGCCTGGCCTCTTTTATCATTCTGACCTCAGCTCAGACTTGGCCTTTTCAAAGGCCCCCTGATGCCCGCCACTAAAGGAACCCCATACCCTCTATCTCCATCTCTTCCCATCACATTACTCTGCATTATACTCTCTATAGTATCGATTCATGTCTGAAAGTGCCCTGACTCCTCTCGTTGAGTTGCATGCACCTTCCAGAGCCAAGGCCTTCTCTGGCTTGTTCATTGAGCGATTGCAGAGCAGACCACCAGGTCTGGTAACACGGTAGTGTCCAGACGACAAGAATTTGGTTGCTGCTGTCATTCATCAATGCCTATCCTGTTGCTATGTCCAATTTTTCAAATACAATTCATCCTTCAACACCTCGCTCAAGACCTAGCAACTCCTAGAACTCTCTCCTAGCTGAGAGTGTGCCCTGACCTTGACACATGAGACCTTAACTACTCCCATACATGTCTCATAAGCTCTTTGATGTTCATTTCTTATATATCAAAGCAACACATTTCACTGAACTTTTTTGTGTGTGCATGCATGCCAGAAAGTAAACATATAAGGAAAAGAGTCATTTTACACTGTGATAACTGTTCTGAAGAAAATAAAACAGGGCAATAGCCTGTAGTTGGGGGAAATGGCACTATTTAGTCTGTATGGAGGGAGAAGTTTCTCTAAGGAGCTGGCAATTGAGCTGAGACCTGACTAAAGAGATCGGGATAGCTTTTTGTCTTTTCCAGAATGCCTTGCATATCATATATATTTGCTAACTGGCTGACCATGGAGTCTCAGGGGTGGAAGGTTCCTAAAGGTTATTCAGTTTAGGTTCAAGCCTACATATGTTTCCTCTCTAAAGATAGGCTACTACCCCTAAGTGAGACAACCTGCAACAAGGTTCCCACAGTTTCCCACTGAAGTTTGTTTTCTTAAGGATAGCTACAAAACCGGCATTTTCTAGGCGCCTGTAGTGTGCCAGACACTTTTATATCTAATATCTTACTTAATTCTTACCTAGTGGTGTTAATATTATTCTCATTTGAAAAGTGAGACAAACTCAAGAGTTTCTGTTATTTGCCCAAGGCCACCCTGCCAACAAGCATGTAGTGAACCTGCCTAACTCCAAAGCTGATACATTTTACTAACGAAACGTGCTCTTTTAATTCTGAAGTTTAAACCTTCTTGTTGAGGTTTTGACATTTCTAAACTCAAGACTGACTTGATTTCATTGGACCTTTCTCACTAGAGATGCCAACTTAGCCTTCTCCATAGACTGACCCTATATAGATATGAAGTTCGGTTGTCTTTATTTTTCATAATTGTAACACGAAGAATGAACTCTTGTATGATCCAAAATACCTCTGGTTGGATACATTTATTTATTATTATTTTTTTTGTATTTTTCTGAAGCTGGAAACGGGGAGAGACAGTCAGACAGACTCCCGCATGCGCCCGACCGGGATCCACCGGGCACGCCCACCAGGGGCAACGCTCTGCCCACCAGGGGGCGATGCTCTGCCCCTCCGGGGCGTTGCTCTGCTGCGACCAGAGCCACTCTAGTGCCTGGGGCAGAGACCAAGGAGCCATCCCCAGCGCCCGGGCCATCTTTGCTCCAATGGAGCCTCGCTGCGGGAAGGGAAGAGAGAGACAGAGAGGAAGGAGAGGGGGAGGGGTGGAGAAGCAGATGGGCGCTTCTCCTGTGTGCCCTGGCCGGGAATCGAACCCGGGACTTCTGCACGCCAGGCCGATGCTCTACCACTGAGCCAACTGGCCAGGGCAGCATTTATTTCTTATGCAAGCTCCATTCTCCAAATCTGGGCATCACTCATAATTCCTGTGTGTTTGTGCATGCATGTATGTGCGTATGTGTGTGAGTGTGTATGCGTGTGTGAGGGGAGTAGGTTGATGCTATTTACTTGACTGGTCAGTAAGTTAAGAGATCATTTTTATCTCTGTATTGTGGCCTCTTCCCTCCTGTTTCAACCTCCAAATCTGCTGAGCCTATTATATTGTCCCTTTTAGTTGCTTGGGTGGGTCAACACGGTATCTTCTCTTCCACAGCCAAAGAGGACCCTGCTCATCTCTTGTGCTTCCTATGTCCCTCACAGGGCCTGCAAAAGCTGCCCTAGTGGTGGAATCCAGGAGCTTGGGGCTTTTCTGGGAACCTCTGAACCAGCCTGTTGTGAGGGGTACACGTCCTCATGTGTTCACCTCAAGAAAATTCAGGCTGACATTAGAGACTGTGGCCCCACTAGTAGTGTTTTTTCTTCACAGCCTGATCGAAGATCCTAGCTTTTCTTTGTCTGCCTCTGCCATTGCCTCATTGACATTTGAGTCAGCCTAGGTCTTAGAGGATGTCATCTGGTCTCACTCCAAATGTAACACTTCCTGTTTATCTGTCCACCCCTCTTTGTCTCTCAAAACTGCAACTACACAAGAATAATAATAGCCACTATATGCTAAGTATATAGTAAGTGCTCAACCAATCTGCACAACAGCCTGATAGGTAAGTGTTATTTTCTTGGCACTTAGTAGGCATTACAAATGAATGAATTAATTAATGAATAGATTCTCCTCAGTTCATCATAGGGGAAACAGAATCTCTGGGAAGTCAAACAAGTAACAAGGGGTAGAGACAGAATTGAAACTCAAGCTTATTTAAACTCAGAGCCTGGGCTCCCAACAGTCATATCGGGATACTTCTAACACTGTTGCAGCACCTTAATCCCAATATCCAGGCCTGTCTGTGGAGGAAGCTGAAGGTTGTGGTTAGAAATAACTGGATTTTGGCCCTGGCCGGTGGCTCAGTGGATAGAGTGTAGGCCCAGTCTATGGATGTCCTAGGTTCAATTCCCAGTCAGGGCACACAGGAGAAGCAGCCATCTGCTTCTCTTTCCCTTTCTCTCCCCCTCCCACAGCCAGTGGCTCAATTGGTTGGAGTGTCAGCCCCGGGCACTAAGGAGAGCTCTGTTGGTCTGATCGTTAGATTCAGGCTTGAAAAATAGCTTGATTGACTTGAGCATCAGCCCCATATGGGGTTGCAGGGTGAATCCCAGTTGGAGCACATAAGGGAGTCTGTTTTACTATCTCCCTTCCCCTCACTTAAAAAAAATACTGGATTTCAAGTCAAACAACCAGTAAGCAGGCACTACCAATTCTTAGCTGTGTGAGTGTGAGCAAGTTGCTTAACTTTCTGTACCATAGCTTCCTTGTTGAAAATGGGCGTAATAATAACAACTCAGAGATTTGGGCCACTTGAATGCAATAATGTATATAAAGGGCTTAGCATGGAACATGGTCATCACTCAATAAACATTTGTGATGATGATAATGGTGCTTGAGACAAACACAAGACTGCCCCTTCTAGCATCCTTTGTTCTTCATCCCTTTATCCACTGTACTGAGCTGAATGGTGGCCACCAAAAAATATGCCCATGCCCTAACACATGGGAATTATGAATATTACTTTATTTGGAAAAAGGACTTACCTTTGCAGATGCAATTAAGTTAATGATCTTGAGATGAGATCATCCTGTATTATCTGGGTGCATTCTTAATTCAATGACAAGTGTTCTTGTAAGAGAGATATGGAGAAAGATTTGAGTATCAACCTTTAAATATTATTAACTTTACACCATATTATTTAAGTTATGAAATGTCAAGGGGGAGAGTAAACATAGTTAAGGGACTTTACTTCTTCATCTTGGGAAGAGGTCATTGTGTTTTGCATTGTAGGCAAGATAGTTGCATCATGCTGGCAGAATTATGACCTTATTATTTTCTTTATTTGGATATTAAATATGGCTTAATGAGGTGGATATGGGCACTTAATTGAAAAGGGATGGACTTGTGTTAGCTAATTTGTGATAGTTAATGTGTCAGCTTGACTGGGCCATGGGGTGTCCAGATATTTGGTCAAACATTATTCTGGGAATGTCTATGAGGGTGTTTTTAGATGAGATTAACATTTTAATTGGTAGACTGAATAAAGCAGATTGGCTTTTATAACATAGGTGTGCTTCATTCAATCAGCTGAAGACCCAAATAAAATAAAAAGCTGATTCTCCAATCTTACTTTATCTTTCCCAATTAAGAGACAATTTTCCATCCTGACAGCCTTGAAACTAGAACATCAGTAATTCCTGCCTGAAGGCCTTCGATCTGGGACATCAACTCTTCCTGATTCTGCAGCAGTCTCCTAACCTCCAGACTTGAACGAGGACATCAGCTATGTAGATTTTGGATTTACCAGCCTCCCTAATTGCATAATCCAAAAACCCAATTCATATATATATACACACTATTGGTTCTCCTTTTCTGGAAAGCTTTGAGTAATACAAGGAGGGAATGCTTTTCAACTCATTCTATGAAGTAAATATTACTCTGATGCCTTAACTAGAAAAGATATCATAAGAAAACTACAGGGCCCTGGCCGGATGGCTCAGTGGTAGAGTGTCGGCCTGGTATGCAGGAGTCCCGGGTTTGATTCCCAGCCAGGGCACACAGGAGAAGCACCCATCTGCTTCTCCACCCCTCCCCCTCTCCTTCCTCCCTGTCTCTCCCCCTCCTGCAGCCAAGGCTACATTGGAGCAAAGTTGGCCCGTGCACTGAGGATGGCTCTATGGCCTCTGCCTCAGCGCTAGAATGGCTCTGGTTGCAACAGAGCAACGCCCCAGATGGGCAGAGCATCGCCCCCTGGTGGGCATGACGGGTGGATCCTGGTTGGGCGGATGCGGGAGTCTGTCTGACTGCCTCCTCGTTTCCAACTTCAGAAAAATACAAAAAAAAAAAAAGAAAGAAAACTACAAATAAAACCATATTCTGTAACATAGGATTAAACACTATGAACAAGTGTAGTTTATCCCCGGAATACAAGGTTTGTTTAACATTCAATATTAATGAAACTCAAAAAGTACATGGTCTTTTCAATAGACACAGAAGAAGCATTTGATAAAATCCATCATCCCTTCATGATACACAAACCTCCCAAACTCAACTAACTAGAACAACAACAAAAAATTTTCCAATCAAATAATAAGCATCTACCAAAAACTCCACAGCTCATATCTTACTTAATGATGAAAGATGGAGTTTTTGTTTTTTGGGGTTTTTTTTCCCCTCTAAATTCAGGAACAAGACAAAAATGTCTATACTTATCACTTCTACTCAACATTTTACTGGAGGCTCTAGCCAGAGTAATATGGCAAGAAAAATAAGTAAAAGGATACAGAAAACTAAGAAAGAAATAAATATCTTTATTTGCAGATGATACTATCTTATCTATGGAGAAGCCTGATAAATCCACTAAAAGCTTATTAAAAGTAACAAATGAGTTAAGAAAAGTTTTGTCATATAAGACCAATGTACCAAAAAGCATATTTCTGTATACTAGCAATTAACAACTTACATTGGAATTAGAAAAATAATCTTATTTATGATCCTATCAAAAAATAAAATATTTAGGAATAAAATTAACAAAAAAAGTGTAAGCCTTGTTTTCTGAAAACTATGAAACATTTATTAACAGAAACTAAAGGAGACCTAAATATGTGGAAAAATCATACTCTGTGTTCACAAAACAGAATACTTACTATTTTAAATTTAATCTCCAAATTGTTCTATATATTCAATGCAATTCTCATAAAAATTCCAGCTAAGATTTTCTTTTTAAAGAATATTTGTCAAACAGATCCTAAAATTCATATTAAGTGCAAGGGACCCTGAATAAGCACAACAATCTTGAAAGAGAAAAACAAAGTTAGAAGACTTTCTGATTTCAAAGCTTATTACAAAGCCATAGTAATCAAAACAGTATCATACAGACATAAGGATAGACATATAGATAAATAGTAACTGTTTGAGAGTCTAGAAATAAACCTTTATCCTTATACTTAACTGATTTTCAGCAAAGGTGCCAAGACAGTTCAACGGGCAAGAAAACTTTTTTCAACAAACATGATAAGAGCCTGGCCTGTGGTGACGCAGTGGATAAAGCATAGACCTGGAATGCTGAGCTCGCTGGTTCAAAGCCCTGGGTTTTCCCAGTCAAAGTACAGACCACAAGCAATCAATGAACAACTAAAGTGGGGCAGCTATGAGTTGATACTTCTCACTTCCCTACCCCTCTCTCTCCTCTCTCTGTAAAATCAATAAGTAAAATCTTGGCTCTGGCCAGATAGTTAAGTTGGTGAAAGCATTGTTCCAAAGTGCAGAGGTTGCTGGTTTGATCTCTCGTTGAGGCCCATGCAGAAGCCGCTTGATGTTCCTCTCTCTCTCTCTCTTTCTAAAATCAATAGAATAAACAAACAAACAAAATAAATAAAATCTTCAATAAAGAAACAGAAACAAAATGCTAAGATACCTGGATATCCACATATAATAAATAGATATAGATAGATAGATAAATAGGTAGATAAACTTGGTCCCCTACCACATACTATACACTAAATTAACTCCAAATGCATTAAAAAATGTACATGTAAAAGCTGAAACTACAAACCTCTTAGAAGTAATGTAAGAAGATATCTTTGAGACCTTGCGTTAGGCAATGGTTTCTTAGATGTGACAAAGAAAAGTATGAACAATAAAAGAAAACATACGATACATTGGACTTCATTGAAATAAAGAATATTTTGTGCTTTAAAGAACACTATTAAGAAAGTAAAATTAGAGGATTGGATCTCACTTGCTGCCACTTCACTCTGGCTGTGACCTATAGCCAGCATGGGAGCCCAAAGGGACAATGCAGGGGAACTCAGAAGCCAGGAAATTGACTCAGTGGCTTTTGAGGATGTGGCTGTAAACTTTACCCTGGAGGACTGGGCTTTACTAGATCCTTTTCAGAAGGAATTACAGAGATGTGCTGTGGGAAACATTAAGGAGCCTCACCTCAGTAGAATTCATATGGTAGAGAAACTTTGGAAAGGGAAAAGAGTAAACAAAGTGGAGAAAATTTTAGCTTTATTCCAATGTCAATGAGGGAAAGAAAACTCTTCCTGCAGTAAAGCCATGGGAACACATAGTGTGTGGAAAACTTTTTATACACATTAGTCACTAGCTGTGTGAGTATAAGAAATATGGAGAGAAGCCATATAAATATAATGTTTGTGAGAGAGCCTTCAGTTTATCTTCAGTTGAAAAACATAAAAGAAATGACAATGGAGGGAAAAAAAATCTGTAAATATGAGGAATGTGGGAAAACCTTCATGTGGCCCAATACCCTTCAGAGAGACATGATAACACATACTGCATGTGGTCTTTACAAATGTAAGATGTATGAGAAAATCTTTTCTTATTCAGCTTCACTTCAAATATATGAAATAACCAACACAGAGAGAAGTCTTATCAATGTGAAAAATGCTACAAAGCATTCAGGTATCTCAGTAGTCTTTGAAGACACGAAAGAACTCACAACTCACAGGAACCCTATGAATGTAAGAAATGTGGACAAGTCTTCAGATGCTTTAGTTCCTTACACACCCATAAAATGACTCACACAGGAGAAGAATCTTATGAATTTAAGAAATATGGACAAGTCTTCAGGTCTTACAATATGTTACCAAGACATGAACGATCTCACACTGCAGAGAAACCCTATGAATGCAAAAAAAGGAATCAAGCATACAGTGTTCACAGCTGTCTTCAAAAACATGAAAGAACTCACATTGCAGAGAAATTGTTTGAATGTAAGAGGTGTGGGGAAACCTTAAGATGTTCCACTGCGTTACAAATGCACAAAAGCATTCACACTGGAGAGAAATCTTTTGAATGTGAAAAAATGTGGCAAAGCATTCAGGCATCCCCATAGTAGTCTTTGAATACACAAAAGATTTCACAGTGAAGAGAAACCCTATGAATATAAGGAGTGTGGGAAAGCCTTCAGATCTTATAGTCCCTTACAAACACATAAAAAGACTAACACAGTAAAGAAACCCTATGAGTGTAAACATTGTGGTAAGTAAGCCTTTATTTCTTGCCGAAGAATTCAAAGACACATGAAAATGCATACCTGAAATACACCTTATCAATGTAAGGAATGTGAGAAAACCTTCATTTGGTTTATATCACAATCATGAAAGAACTCAAACTGCAGAAAAACTCTATAAATGTATGGAATGTAAAAAATTTTCATCTGTAACAAAATTTTTGAAATCACAAGATGAAGAGTGTACATTACAGAGAATCCATATAAATGTGAACCTTCAATCAATCCTATTTCTTCCTAAAACATTGAAGGTCTCACTGGATCAAACCTCTTGAACCTAAATAATATGGGAAAGACTTTAATTAACCTGCATCTTTACATGTAAAACTCCCGCAGAAAGGAAATAAAAATGTAAATAATGTGAGGAGGCTTGTTGGAAATTAATTTATATATAATGTTTCAGAAAACTTTCAGCATTAAAGTATTGTTATTAAAGTTGTAAATAAGTTATGTTTACCAAGTTTCTTTACTTAAGTGCCTCATTGGACACTGGATTTATACTACAGTAGACTTTTGATTTGAAGGACAAATTATTCTATGATATGAGTACTGCTGGACCTTCAAGTTCCACTCAGCTAGATCCAGGCCAGAACAGGGGTTGCTCCTCTTAGACCCACTCAAAGACTGTCTGACTCGTCTTTTCCCTGTGTGTCATGTGTCCCAGTTTCTGGAACAGGCCCTTGCTCATCCCCAGGCAAGCATATAAGTGTTTTTCCTTTATCTGGGCGTGTCTTGCCCCAGCACCCCTATCCATCATGCTATGTTCTATATAAGCTTTTGGCACCTGCCAACTGGCATACAAAATATACTTTTAATTTCCCTATAGAAAGCAAAATCACAACCCACACAATGAGAAAAAATATTTGCAAACCATACACCTTGTAAGGGATGTGAATTCATAATATATAAAGTATACTCAGAACTCAGCAATAAAAAGACAAATGACCAATTAAAAATGAGTAAAGCATCTGAATAGACATTTTTCCAAAGAAGATGTACAAATGGCCAATAAGGACATGGAAATGTTCTCAACCCCCTTACTTATCTGGGAAATGCCCATCAAAACTGCAAGAAGATACCATTTCACACCCACTAGGATAACTATAATCAAAAAGAAAATAAGTGCTGGGGAGGATGTGGAC
The DNA here is from genome assembly GCF_036850995.1 of Saccopteryx leptura. NCBI lineage: Eukaryota > Metazoa > Chordata > Mammalia > Chiroptera > Emballonuridae > Saccopteryx > Saccopteryx leptura. The sequence goes on along the minus strand of NC_089516.1, from coordinate 68,021,045 downwards.
AAAGTGAAATTCTCATACATTGCTGGTGGGAATGTAAAATGGCACAGCCACTTTGGAAAACAATATGACAGTTCTTTAAAAAGTTAAACATAGAGGCTCTGGCGAGTTGGCTCAGCAGTACGGTTTCGGCCCAGTGTGTGGAAGTCCCAGGTTCGATTTCTGGTCAGGGCACACAGGAGAAGTGACCATCTGCTTCTCCACCCCTTCCCCTTCTCTTTTTCTCTCTTCCCTTCCCACAACCATGGCTCAAATGGTTTGAGCAAGGAGGTCCCAGGAGCTGAGGATGGCTCCATGGCCTCACCTCAGGTGCTAAAATAGCTTGGCTGCCTGAGCAGCCGAACAGTGGCCCCAGATGGGCAGAGCATCACCCCATAGGAAGCCTGCCAGGTGGATCCGGTTTGGGCACATGCAAGAATCTGTCTCTCTGCCTCCCTACCTCTCAATTAACAAAAAAGAAGTTAAACATAGAATTACCATATGACCCAGTCCTAGGTATATGTAACCAAGGGAAATGTAAAGATATGTCTACACAAAAATTTCTAAATGTTTATAGCAGCGTTATTCATAATATCCAAAAAGTGGAAACAACTCAGAAGTCTATCAATTGAGGAACACGTAAAAATTGTGTGACCTATCCATGAAATGGAATATTATGTGGCCATACAAAAGAACAAACTACTGACATACTCCACAACATGGATGTGCCTCAAAAAAATTATGCTCAGTGAAAGAAGCCAGTCGCAACAGATGACATATTGTGTGATTCTGTTTATAGGAAATGTCCAAAAGGCAAAGCCACTGAGACAGAGAATAGATTAGTAGTTGCCAGGGACAGGGGATAGGGGAAATGATAAACGTGGGGTGGTTGCTAAGGAATATGATATTTTGGGAGGTGAGAAAATGTTCTGGAGTTAAATAATAATGGTGTTTACACAACTATAAAAATATACTAAAACCTGCTGATTTCTATACTTTTTTTTTTTTTTTTTATCTTTCTGAAGCTGGAAACAGGGAGAGACAGTCAGACAGACTCCTGCATGTGCCCGACCGGGATCCACCCGGCACGCCCACCAGGGGGTGACGCTCTGCCCGCCAGGGGCGATGCTCTGCCCCTCCGGGGCGTCGCTCTGCCGCGACCAGAGCCACTCTAGCACCTGGGGCAGAGGCAAAGGAGCCATCCCCAGCGCCCGGGCCATCCTTGCTCCAATGGAGCCTTGCTGCGGGAGGGGAAGAGAGAGACAGAGAGGAAGGAGAGGGGGAGGGGTGGAGAAGCAAATGGGCGCTTCTCCTGTGTGCCCTGGCCGGGAATCGAACCCGGGACCCCTGCACACCAGGCCAACGCTCTACCACTGAGCCAACCGGCCAGGGCCGATTTCTATACTTCTAATGGGGTGAATTGTATGTATGTGAATTGTATCTCAATAAAGCTGTCATAAGGAATAATCTGAAAAGCAATAACATAATAAAAATAATGTGAGCTCCAAATCCAAGACAGAACTAATATTTTTAATAGATAAATTGTTCTTACAAGTTAATGAAACACACACAAAGGCAAAGGAGAGGGAGATGCAAAGACAGGAAGGCTTACAGGTTGGCTAATGAATATTTAAAGAATGAAAAAAATCCTGGCTAATAACGGCTAACACATCCATGACATAGGCTATATAAATGCTTTGCATGTATTAACTCATGTAACCCTCACAACCACCGTATGAAGTAGGTTTCTGGCCCTGCACAGTGAATGCCACAGGCTACCCAGGACTGTGTGACACCCTCACCTGATGCATGGTTGTCTTCTGACTTGTGTGGGGTGTGGACACCGCTGTCCCCACTGTCCTGACTTTATCCTTGGAATCATTGAGGGTGTCCTGAGAGCTTGCTCCTGAAGTCATTATTTCTGGAAGTAGAAGTTTATTATGTGCTAGGTGGCAGTAGGTGAACCCATCTACCTTAATGAGCTCCTGCATATTTTGTGTGGTGGGGTACATGCACACCCATCAGCCTTGGCAATCAACTCGGCTTTGAGTGAGGCCGTCAGCTGCAGAGGAGAGGTGTGCTGCCGCAGACACAGGCGCATGGAGGAAGACCACGTGCTTCTGCCCAGCTCTGGGCCACGGGAGATTCTGCGGGCAGGGCCAACATTTCCTGTGGGAAGCAGTTCTGTTATGCACCAATGTGAGGAAAAATGGGCAATCAGAGTCACAGAAGCCTGTGACTTAATACCTGGCCCTGGTTATTTCATCCTGGACATTTTTTAAAAGCAGGTGTTACCAATCATCCACTCCAGTCATAAAAGCCCTTAATAACATGCCCATGGAAAATCCAGCCTGAAACCTGAAAGCTCTGCTCCTTGTAGAATGTACCTGGGAAACTGAATAGGCTGCTGCTTTCCAGCGTTGGCAACTCCAAGCCAGGGCCGTATTAGAACCCTAGTGGTGGGGGAAGGTGAGGGGGGCCTTGAAACCCCTGGCACCCCCACAATGAGGTTTTCCTCTCCAGCCCCAGCAGGTACTCTTTGCACAAAGGACTACTAAGGACAGAGTGACTGAAAGAGAATCTCTGGTGAGTAGCTTACTTGGGGAAGGGGAGAGGGCCAAAGTGAGATGCTTCAGTTTCCTCTAAGGCCACCAGGCTGGAGAAAGTCAAAATGGCCCAGGGAAGCTACAGGCAAGAGTGAGGCTCAGGCCGATGGGCCCTCTGCTCCGTGGTGCTTGCTGGCCTGGGACTGTTTGCTGACTGGGTATGGCATGGAGTGAGGGGAGGTAACTCAGGCATCTCTCGCCTCCTTGAGCTTCAGGTTCCAGCACCTGTCAAGATCCCAGGGGAGGCCCAGCAGTGTTTGTTGGTTTCTGAGAGACTCTGGGTGTTCTTGTGGTAGCAATCTGATGGGCTCTCCCTCTGTGGTTCTGGATTCTTGAATTTCTCAGGTGCCCATTGTCTGTAAGAGCCTCCTTGTATGACTGGACTGCGCATCTGGGCTGGCAATCTGTCCTGTCACATGAGCAAACTAGAGAAGAACGCTCCTGAGGTGAGGGGGAAGGATGCAGAGCTAGTCCCTCTTTGCCCTGTGGAGGATAAGGTCTTCACTGTGGCCCGCACTGTGACACGTTGTCAGGGACTGAGTCATAGTTATCCCGGTGTCCCTTCCAGGGGTAAAGGCAGGTATCTGTAGCTCGGAGCCATGAAGACCTGTCTCAAATCTTGAGTCTTAGTAGACACAAGAAGTTATCCACAAGAACTTATTTAGGACTCTCGACTTCTGAGAATGCCAGCCATCTATATATAAAATGACTTTTGAATGATAGAATGGATACGAAGTACCGGGAATATAATAGGTGCTCAATAAATGGCAGCTGTCACCACCATCCCTAGCAAAATCATTATCACTATAACCATCAGCATTTTTTGCACACTTCCTGTATGTCCATCCTTGTGCTTGGCCTTGGTGCAAAAGATAAAGGAGAAGCGTTTTGAGAGAACTGAGATGTATACAAATAATAAAAATCCATATGGCAGTCACAAGCAGTATAGTCAGGATATGCAGCTCAAAGAAGGGAACAGACCTGTGGGCTAAGGCCTTCTAGGAAGGCTGCTCACGAGACAGGTGCTAAGGTAAGCCTGGAGAGATTGGAGCTCCAGTGCTTGGAAGGAGGGTGGGGACAAAAAGGGAGGGTGTTCTTGGTGTAGCTCAGCCCAGGCCAGCTCGGAAGCTGGCAATGTCTCCTACTTTTGAACGGTTGGGGGTCAGGTTCCGTGCTGGGTCAGCTTTTGGAATGCAAATACTGAGCTTGCCACTGGGGGTCGACAGAGATTGAGGAATAGGGAGGCTAAGAGGGCGAGGAGATTTCCTTGGGGACTCTAACCCTTTGATTCAACAAGCTGCTAAATGCTTCATTTACTCACCTCTAAAATCCCACCTCCTCCCGCCTCTGTCTTTAGAGCCCTAATCCCCTAATTCAGAAGCCCCAGGAGCTTTCTGCCTTCCCCACTTTTGCCCAGAACACCAATCCAAGGAGGAAAATTCCCTCCTTCTCCACACCCCTTCCCTCACCCCTCATGGCCAGGGCGGGGGCTGCCGGCAGCTCTGCTTTGTGTCCTGGAGAAGGAACAGGAAGGCAATACGAGCCAGGCCAGGAAGATTCTGTTCCTCTGAGGAGGTTGGCTTCCTCGTGAGGAAGATGCTGGGTGGTTTGTCAACTGAGGTCTCACTTAAATCCCAGTTTGGGCAGCTGTGCGGAGACTAAGGGAAAGGCTTGAAAAGAACTGGGCCTGGCCCTGGCCGGTTGGCTCAGTGGTACAGCGTCGGCCTGGCGTGCAGAAGTCCCAGTTTCGATTCCTGGCCAGGGCACACAGGAGAAGCGCCCATCTGCTTCTCCACCCCTCCCCCTCTCCTTCCTCTCTGTCTCTCTCTTCCCCTCCCGCAGCGAGGCTCCATTGGAGCAAAGATGGCCCGGGCACTGGGGATGGCTCCTTGGCCTCTGCCCCAGGCGCTGGAGTGGCTCTGGTCGCGACGGAGCGACGCCCCGGAGGGGCAGAGCATCGCCCCCTGGTGGGCAGAGCGTCGCCCCTGGTGGGTGTGCCGGGTGGATCCTGGTCGGGCGCATGCGGGAGTCTGTCTGACTGTCTCTCCCCGTTTCCAGCTTCAGAAAAATACAAAAAACAAACAAACAAACAAAAAAACAAAAAAACAAACAAACAAAAAAGAACTGGGCCCTCACTGGAAAACCCACTGAGTCCAGGCACTGGGGCTTTCTTACTGAAGGTGAGAAGGAGTCTCCAACCACACTGGACTATGTTGTGAACAGCAAGGGGAGGTTTCCGTGTCAGAGATCCTGGCTGGGTTAGCTCAGGGGCAGCTGGAGTGTAGTGGGCCTGGGTGTCATGTATCTGGTGTGGTCATCTGGCCCACTGGGTCCAGTCCCCAGAAAGTTTATCAGTTGAGAAAGCCCAAAGTCTGGCTCTTTAGCTTTCCTGCTAGGATGGCAGGTAGGAAGCTAGCTCATCATCTAGGGAGGGTCTGACCTAGCAAGATGGAGAAATAACAAAGCAGCTGCCCCTTTCCTCTGCTCCTTGAGTTGTCCAGATGTTTATCTTGCTTGGAGTGTTTCTCCAGGGGAACTTTATTCCCTGTGTTTATAGGGCTTGACATGTCCGGAGTGTTCGCTAAGGAGCCAGGAGCAGGGTTGGACAGAGATGCCATTTCTCTAGCCAGCATCATCCTTCCCCAGGTCTACTGGCCTTGGGCAATGGGGCACTAGAATGAGGTCAGTGACAGGTGGGGACAGCTGCTGCTCCCTCCCCAAATTCCTGAAACCCCAAAAGTGATGGATAACTCAGCCCCTATGTGCACATTCCCCAGGTAACTGGAGTGAGGAGGCAACAGGTGGGTGGGGCAGGAGTGCTGCAAGACCCCCCCAGGCTGCCTTGTGCTGGGCTAGAGAGTAGAGGACAGGAGGGACCACAGGAGGAAGCTGAGCCCGACTCAGTGACATTCAGAAGAACAGGGGTGTCCAAAGATGAGGTCTCTAAGGGCTGGTTCAGAGCCTTGTGCTGCTTGCTGTGCCTCACTGAGCCATGCTCTAGCTCTCAGATGCCTTGTTCTGGGCTCATCTCAGGAGCAGAGGGCAGGCTCTTTGCCTGTATGGGGCCTGGCAGCTTGGGACAGATTTTGAGGAGTCTAGAGTAGGGTGAAGGTATATAAAGAGGGGATAAAAAAAGAGGAAAGAAGGGGGAAGGCCCAACTCAGGGAAACAGGGGATCCTCCTACCACTGGTCTCTTCCTGCCCACAGCCTGAGCAAGCCAGGTTGGTACGTGGAAGATCAATGAGATTTCAGTGCAAATACCCACAAACCAGGCATGAGGCTGGGTCAGGGGCAAGACAGGGGCTGGGGGTTGAGAGTTGGGTTGAATCTTAAGTCTTTGGGACCAACGCCTCCTTCCCCAGCCACTGGAACTTGTCCTGGCTGCAGTAAAACTAGACTTGCAGGGAGTACCCACCTGGGGCTGGATCTGATCTAGCCCTGGGGTGTGGCACAGCCAGGGTCGGGGAGAAGGAAGAGTGGGAAGGCCCCATCCTGAGCTTGGCCAGGGCTTGACCCAGAGATACAGTGACTTGGGAAAAGCAAGGTATTTGTGAGGAAGGGGGGCAGCCTGGGCCAGCACAGATGCCAGCTGGTCTCCGCTAGGGGGTGGTGAGGGCAGAAGGAAGAACAGGAGAGAAGGGTGTGTTGGAATAAGCCAGCTGGCCAAAGAGGGATTTGCATGCTGAGGTTGGCAGGGTAGGGGATGCAGCCAGTTTTCTGACCTCTAAAATGGACCTATCAATACCAACCTCAGATGATATGAGAATCAAACCCAGATAACAGAGCACTAGAAATGATGCTATAATATCCAACTATGATGCCTGACACAGAGTAGGTGTTCAAGAAATGGAACCCTCCTTGTTGTAGAGAATGAGTGTGTGTACCTATGAGCAGGGTGCAGGCAGAGGTGGTGGTTCTTGGAGGGAACAGACAAGAGGCCTACGGCAGCCTGACTGGTGGTGATGCAGTGGATAGAGTGCCGGTCTGGGTGGTGGCTGAAGTCCCAGGTTTAAAATCCCGAGGTCGCCAGCTTGAGTGTGGGGTCGCTGGATTGATCATGGGGATCATAGACATGATCCAAAGGTTGCTGGCTTGAACCCAAGGTTGCTGGCTTGAGTGAAGGGTCACTGGTTCGGCTGGAGCCCCTGGGCAAGGCACGTGTGAGAAGGAATCAATGAACAACTTAAAGGGCTGCAACTACGAATTGATGCTTCTCATCTCTCTCCTTTTCTGTCTGTTTCTGTCTGTCTCTCTTTCTCTCAAAAAATAAAGTAAAATAAAAAATAAAATTAAAAAAGAGGCCTAGAGCAGGCTGGAGTGACTGCCGCTAGGAGAGAAGGCTGCTCATCTGGTGGGGTCGGCTCTCTGCTCTCTGAGCCTTTTGTGCGGCTGCCCACCCCGGCGCACACTTCTTTCCCAGGGCCTGGGATATCATCATGGAGTCAGGAGTAGAAGCCCATGTTGTATAGCCAAACAACCCAGGTTTGAATCCCGAGTTTCCTACTTCCTGGCTGTGTAGTCTTAGGCGACTTATTATAGTTCCCTTCTGTCAGAATGCAAGGAGACATCAAGGACAAGGGACTCAGAAGTCAAGGATGTGTGTGTGTGTGTGTGTGTGTGTGTGTGTGTGTGTGTGTGTCCATGCATGTTTGCATGACCATGACATGAGAAAATGTGGAGGGTTAAACACTATGTTCCACAATGGCAGGAACTGGGCCTGCCACTTAGTGTGCCGTGAGCAGGTGGGTGAGAAAGGCTGAGAGTTCATGTATGAATATGTACACGTGTGAGAACAGGAGAGGGGCTGAAACTATGTGCACATGGCACACAAAGCATGTGTGGACGGGTGAGAACATGTGCGACCAGGAATGAGGGTGTCTCTGCGGGCGGCTCTGTGGAGAAATAATAGTTTCCATTCAGTAAGCACCGTGGCGGGCCAGGCGTGATGCTGAGCCCTTTCTGTGCATTATTTCACGCACCTCCCCACAGCTCTATGATGGGGGCACGACCTCCAGGTCATAAGTGAGCTAACTGAAGCACATAGAGGGGAAATGACTTGCTCAAGGAGACATAGCTGATAAGCAGGGAAATCTGTGGCTCAGAAAGTTATACCCCTGCTTCTCATGCGTTGTGGGATGCTGAGCTCAGGGTGTGAGGCCTGAGGTCTCCTGCAGTGGCCAGTTGCTCTGCACCCTCAGGCCCAAGGGACCCCCACATACTGACTTCAGTCTGCTTGGAGGTCCTCCAAGGCCAGGCTCAGTGGGGTTCCCCAGCGGGTCACCAGGGCAGGCCCCGTTCAAAGGCTAGCATGGGATCACTGCTCTAGAAACACTGGTAAACTAGAAGTCCACAGGGCTGTCAGCTAGGATAAGAGAGGGCACACCTCCCCCACAGATCTTGACTTCCTCTTAGGCTCTTATAGGGAATCATTTTCTCCTACCTCAGGGGCCTGAATCACTACATCTGAGGCCCTGCTAGGGTGGGGCAGGAGGTGGGGGGCCAGCGTCACCAGCTCTGGCTGTGCAAGGAGTAGTCCCAGCCCAACCGCTGAGGGCCCTGTAGCTGGGGTCGACAGGCCGAGACAGAAAGGTTGTGCCATGACCAGGTGTGCGCAGTGTGTGGAGCAGGCCTAGACACAAAGCGTCCTCTGCTCTTTCCTCTGCCGCTCTCCCCACCCAGGATTAGGTGTTGGCACACTCAGGAACTGCTTCTGTCTCCTTGGATTTTCCCAGCCTTGCAGCAGAGCCTCATCTACCTCACTCCACATCTGGTCTGGGGGTCGCCTCCCTCCCAAGGGGCACTCAGAAGGTGGAAAGTGGAATCTGAGGCTGGTTCTGGGGTTGGCAGTGGTGACTTTAGCTAGGCTCTTGGGGAGGTGGCCAAGGACACAGAGGGACTTTCCTAAGCCTAGCAACTTCGTGGAGGACTGTGAGTGAAGAGTAGGGTCCTGGATATTCTGAAGGCTGCTGCATCCCAGGCATGAACCTCCTTCTAACCAGGAATGAATTAAGTAAGCACACCAGCCAGAAAGACCTGGAAATGTAAGGCAGTATGGTAGAGGGGAATGGGCATAGGCTATGGACACAGATAGCCCTAGTGTCAAATCCTGCTTCCACCAATGAGCAGCTAGGTGACCTCAGATGAATCACTTCTCCTGTCCGAGCTTTGGCTTCCCCCTTATGTAAATTCAGGATAGCAGAACTATCTCAAAGGACCATGAAAGGAGATGCGTCTAACACAGTTCTTGGCACGGAGCAGGTACCCAGTAAGTGGCAGACTGTTTTCCATACTCAGGTTTTGATTTTCCTGACATGCACTTGCTGGGATCCTAGTCTCCAAGCTGAAGCTTGGTGTGCCCTTGCACCTTGCTCTCATCTCTCCTTGCTCACACCCACGGGTTGGGAACCTTTTTAGCTGAGAGAGCCATGAACGTCACATATTTTAAAATGTAATTCTGTGAAATACAACAACCCGTGTACCTTACGCATTATCCAATAAAAATTTGGTGTTGTCCAGGAGGACAGCTGTGATTGGCTCCAGCCACCCACAACCATGAACATGAGCGGTACGAAATGAATGGATTGTAATACATGAGAATGTTTTATATTTTTAACATTATTATTTTTTTATTAAAGATTTGTCTGCAAGCCAGATGCAGCCATTAAAGGAGCCACATCTGGCTCGCGAGCCATAGGTTCCCAACCCCTGCTCACACCGCAATAAGGGGCCCAGCTGGGATGTGAGAGAGCCTGGACAGCTCCCTTCCTCCCTATCCACCCAGATCCGTCTCACTCCGAAGGTCCCGTCCCTGACAGTAGGAGGGGCCCAGCTTCTCCTTTTTTATCCCCTTCCCAAATAGAGGTCCACTCTACAGCCAAAGAGATCACCAGAGAATCCAGTGAAAAACTCAGTAGCTCAGCTTCCTACTTATGTGAGGTAAGGCATGAAACTGTATAAGTGGTAGAGCCCTTCTGAGCCTCAGATGGTTCCTCACTTGATTATTTCCATAAAGAAACAGCAAGTCTACTTCATATTCCCCACAGTCCCAGACCTAACCCCAAGCCCAGATCTTTCTACTGTGACTTCTCTTCTTTCCCGCAAAAGGTATGGTTCTTGCCAAGGTCACCAAGTCTGTTTCAGGTCTTGTGTTCAATTGTGTGTGCCAGGCTTGTGGGTGCCACGCTCCTGTCCAGTGAGAGCACCGTCCGTCCCAGGCGCCCGCAGTGCTGTGAAAGACCAGTTGGGGGAGACATCGGCACGTGTGTGCATCTGCTGGGGTCCGACCAGGGCGAGCGGGTCGGACCGGAGGGTCTGAGCTATGGGATGGAGCCAAAGTTATAAGCAAGGAAGCGAGGAGGGGCGGGGAGAATGGGCCAGGGCTGGGAGACAAAGACCCAGATGGCGAGGCCGGGAGGGGCTGGAGTCCGGTGTCTCAGAGCCGGAACGTCCGCCTTTGCTTTTTCAAAAGGCGCCTGCCCTGCGCCTTTTCCTCTTTGCTCTCCAGGTGTCTTTCTTTATCGAGGTGCCCTCTTATCCCCGCTGCCCTATCCCTAGGCCTTTCCTGCGCCTTCAGGAAGGACAGCATTCGAAATCTGGGTTCCTGGGTCTCTTCCCCAAATCTGAAATTCCGAAGGTCTGGTCCCTGAGAGTGAGAAGCTCAACTGACCCCCGGAAACCCCCTCTGCTTCATCACGCACCGCTATCCGTTTGGAGTTCAGGGCTCCGGGTTCGCATGCAAGCGGACACTGCGTTGAGAGGGCAGTAGGAGGAATGGCCATCAGAGCCATTCGAGGGTCTAGCCCGGGGGCAAACAGGCTCCAAGCCACAGAGCTGAGCACCGAGCAGGTCTCCAGGGCTCCTGTGTGTAAAAGAGAATAAAATCACTACTTTTTCGGGATACTTGTGACAGAGCCTGTGTGGCCCAGGTCAGTAGGTCGGAGTGTTGACCAGGCGCGCGGGGAAGGGAGGAGGCCAACAGCTCTAGAGGAGCGCCAACTTCCCACGGGGTGAGCGCTCTGGGAACAGGACTAGGCGGGACCCATCCCTAACCGCACCAGCCGCACACTCAGATTGGTGCCATCGAGAGCGCCGCGTCCTTAAGAGCTCCCAGAAGCCCTGCCCCCTTCCTGTTCTGGGGGCGTGGTATGGGGCAAGGACCCCGTAACGGAGCTTTCTATTGGCTAAGAGCTGTAGGGTTGGCCTTGCGTTCGCCTGAGCAAGGGAGTAGACAGCTCAGCAGCGGCTGAGGGAGTCTATGCGCGCTGGTCAGCAGTGGGAGGTGTGTGAGGCTCGCACTGGCCGCAGACCCTCGGGCTCAATCGGGGAATCTAGGACTCTGCGACCGGGCTGCCAGGCCACCCTGCCGAGGCTTCAGAGACTCAAGCTGATGGGACTGGCTCGGTCAGCCGCATCTCCCCGCTCTCCTGAGTGCACTGAGCGGGGCCCGCGCTGAAGTAGAAGCTGTCGGGGGGGCGCGGAGCCCGGAGTCCCAGTGTGGCCTGGAGGAACGGAACCCGTGTCAGGGCGACCCAGGCGGGAGCCCCCGGACCGCGCTCGGGTTGTAGGGAGACTCTCACTTCTTCCGAGGGGCGCCGATCCCGGGACGGTCGAGGCGTCGGGGCGGCCACCGCGTCACCAGCGGGGAGATCCCGTCGGGGAAAGGGTGCGCAGTCCCCAACAGTCTCGGGGAGCAGAGCGGAATCGGGCGGGAGCCCCCGGGGGCGCAGAGCCCCCATCGCGCCCGGTGCGGCGGAGAGGTCAGGCGAGCGCGCCCTCGGAGGCCGAAGCCCATGCCCGGGGTGGGGGCGGCTGCCCAGTGAGTCCTCCTGGCCGGCCGGGAGGAGAAGAGCGACACCAAAGCCGGCGGGCGGGGAGTACTTCAAGGCCGGCGGCCGCGGAGGATGGGAGCCTGAGCGGCTCAGAGCGCAGCGCAGCACGGGAAGAAGAGGCGAGCTTTGCTGAGGAGGCGCCAGGGGACCCCGAACTGCAGGCTGCCCCCAGGAAGATGGCCCGGCCTGGGCAGCGTTGGCTCGGCAAGTGGCTTGTGGCGATGGTCGTGTTGGCGCTCTGCCGGCTTGCCACGCCGCTGGCCAAGAACCTGGAGCCCGTGTCCTGGAGCTCCCTCAACCCCAAGTGAGTAACTTATCGACTCTGGTCCCTGGGGGTGGGAGGCGCTCCTTCGGGGTGAGGCCGCGCGCTCCCGAGTGCGAGTGGGGAGGTTCGGAAGAGGAGCGGCGCCCCATTTTGTCTCTGGCTTTTTCGAGTGTGTTTTCCTGCGGGCGGGCGGGGCGGGGGCGCTTGGCTGGGTTGTGACCCCGCGGCTTGTGGGCCCTCTGCTCCGCACGTCGCAGATCAAGTCGAGATGGTTGCGTCAGGCGGAGCTGGGAGTCCCGGCGCTCGGGAGCGTGCTAGAGAGCTGCGTGGTGGGGAGAGAGGGTGGAGGCGGGGAGGCAGAGGAGGTAGCCCCTTCTAGGGCCCCTGGGAACGTGGCGGTTTTCGCCCAGAGCCTCTCCGGGGTCGGGCTTGACCTGGGCGGGGGATGAGGCCGGAACATAGGTTCCTCGTTTGTTAAGCTGTGAAGGGACCGGGGCGCGGGACCCCGACCTTGGGGCGGGTGGCAGCGCCCGTATACCCATTCGGGCTTCTCCCATTCTCATTTCTTTCTTCCCCGTTTGCCTTCCTTGCCTTTCGCTTTGCCGTCTCTTCTAGCCCCCCTTTTCTCCCTGCCGGGCCTTGGAAGGGCGGGCGTCGCTTCCAGACTCACAAAGGCGGCGGGTGGAGAGGGGCGGAGTGGGAAAGGGTTTGTGGGTGGGTGGTTCGATCCAGCGCCCGTCGGGGGTCCAATGGAGCCGGTGGCAGAGATTCGAGGGCGCCCGGGAGGAGAGTGGCGGCTCAGCCTGGGAGGGAGGAGGGTGGGGAGGGAAGGATTTGAAGGATTCCTGCCTAGGCGGTCCGTGGGCCCCCACCCTGTGTCCCTCAGACTGGGAAGCTGTGCTTAGCTTTCCCCAAGGGTTTGGGAGGCAGCTATGTAGAGGAGATCCTTTCTTTCTTTCCTCCTCCTTCCCCTTTACACCCCCCCCCCCCAGCAACACACACCTTTCAGGGCCGTGGCTCACGGGTTTCTGGGCTGTTAGTGGGGAGTCTTCAGGGCTGTGTGGTTGGATCTCTGGACCTTTTTCTCTTTTGGCATCCAGGACTCAGGTTGAGACTCGGGGGTCCACATTGCTTTTCCTTCCTGTTTTCTTGAGGTCGCTGCAATGTACAGACAATGTACGCTTAGTGGGGAACTGGGGGGCCTTGGCCTGCCCTGTCTTGTGCTCTCAATTCCTGTATCTGGAATCTTTTCCTGTCCACTCTCCTGGGCTCCCCGCTAACTTCCCGGGCTCCTGCCGGCCTCAGTCTCATGGGTCCCAGGGACAGCGCACCTCTCAGTCCTAGCTTGGGGGAAGATAGCTTCTTTAGTTCTCTTCTCCTTGGGTGTAAGTAGGGTCCTATTTACTGGTTGGTGGGGTAGCTGAATCGGGGTCAGGCTAGAGGGCTCTGCCTTGGTACAGGAAAGGGATTAGCAAGAATTCCTCCCTTACTCGAAGCCAAATTGGGCGCAGCACTTTGCTAACAGTAAGGACTCAAAAATGGTCTGGGGGCCCTGGGTTGCTGAGCCCGGATGGGGGGAGGTTGTGAAGTGTCTAGTTCTCCTCTGTAACGGTGGAGGCTGGAAGCGCTCCCTCTTGAGCCAGGAGAGCTGAAAGCCGCCTGGGGTAGCCCATCATAGGGGCTCATGGGAGTGACCTAATTGCTCTCTCGGGTCTCTAACCAGAGCTAGCAAGCGGCTCCACAGCTGGAAGGGAGCCCTCCTGCAGAGTTGGGGTTGGGTGGGAGAGACAAGATCTCTCTGGGCTTCCCGCTTTTTGTGTTTTGAGCCTTTAGTGTCTGGACTGGTTTACAGGTTTTGGGGATCTGACACCCCTGCGTCCACTTCAGGCTGAATGCAGGCATCCTGGAGGGTGAGGGGGTGCCTGAGGACTCAGTGGGACACGCACGAATTCCTTCCTATGATTGAGCAGATCCTGGGACTGGTCCTGGTGTCCCTGCCCCACCCCCTCCCCACTTCCATCTACTCTCAGGGGTCTGGAATGCAGCCGCCATGGGGGGGGGGCAAGAAGACAGGATGGATGCGCTGCCTTCTGCTCGGCTGCAGCTCTGGGGGCTGCTTTCGCCACTGCACCCAACCCTCAGGCTGCCACGGCCTCTCAAATAAACAGTCTCACTCTGTGCGTCTCCCTCTTTGCCTCGGCCTGAGTGCTGCCTCTCGGGTCCGTGTCGGCTGGCCCTCTCCACCCTCTGATCCATGCTCACCTCCCCTCTCTAGCCAGGCTCACCAGCTTTCCCCTTCTCTCACACTCCCTCTCACTCTTAGTCACTCTCTGCCTCTTTTTCTCAAGTCCTTTTGTTTCTCGCACATGCCTGTGCTCTCCCTCACAGGCTCATTTTCTCTCTTCCCTCCCCGCTTCCTCCTGGCTTTTGGTCTGTCTCCTCAGCCCTGTCAGGAGCTGGCACCCCCCCCCCCCCCCCAATCTCCCAGTGCTTATAAACCCTGCTTAATTGCTTCCTCCTTGGGAAAAAAAAATCAAAATAAAGAAGTGGTGGGGCTAGGGGTACGTTTCTAGGTTCCGGGGAGCACCCCTGCCCTGACCGGCGGAGTGAGGCTTGAAGGGCCAGCTTAGGATGCCCAGCCTCTTTCCCAGATTGGCACCGGGGCTTTCAGTGTGCTGGACCCTGGGTGGCGAGAGGGCTCCTGCCTCCTTGGCTCCTCTCCTTAGCTTTGTCCGATGAGTGCAGCGTGGGGAGGTCGGTTTGGTCCCACCAGAGGCTGGGAGGAACCAGAGTATGTGCCTGCGCCTGGGTGGGGGGCTGTGATGGAAGGTCCCAGGGCAGCCCCTCCCCCAGCCTCCTCCCCTGAGAGCTTGGGGCAGCCGGCAAACCTCCTATTTGAGTCTTCAGCCAAGTCCAGCTGCTGCAGTTCACTCTCTCAGTCCCGTTCTGTTCTGAACCCTTCTCGCCCCGCACTCAGGTTCCCCCACCTCCAGGGAGTGGGAATGTGCGTGAGATCACATTACAGCTTCCCTACAAGCGCGTGGGGGTGGGGGTTCAGCATGGCGTCCAGGACCCTTGACTCCATCTAGTATGGGTGGGGGCAGCTGCAGACCCCAACCCAGGCTTGCCTGCTACAAGCCAAAGTGTTGTCCCCAGCCCCCTCACAGCTGTTCCAGCTCACAGTTCTGGGGAGGCCAGCTAATGGGGCCCCTTTCCTGGGGCGGCTAGGGACCTGACCTCCTCTACTCTGTGGCTGATTGGCCACAGGTGGGGACCTGAGAGTGCTGGGAACCCAGCAGCTCCTTGAGTTCCCTGTTCCTCTCCCTCCTCGCCCACACCCCATGCAGCCAGGCCAGGGTCAGGAGGGCCATGTGAGTCTGGGGTGGGGCTGAATCAAGGGTTCCCTTTCTCCCCTCAGGCTCTCCACTGCCTCCCCAGCTCAGGGGACGATGATGGGCAGGCCCTGGATACTACTGTGCATCCAGCCTTTCTGGGGTTGGGACTACAGAAAGGGTGGGCCAGCCAAGAGGCTGCTAGTTGCCATGGTAACACCAGGTTTGGGGGAGGGTCCGCCGTGTGATTATTAGGGGAGCTGAGGTGCGGGATGCTCACCAGCACGGGTTCATTGCCCTGTGACCCACAGCAGCCCCTCCTGGGTGTGTGGGTATGATAGTCGTTTTGGGCAGGGGTGCTAACAGCCAGGACTGTAAGCTTCTTACTTCTAAACAGCACACACAGTGCTTGGTGTGCTAACAGTTAGGCAGCACTTTGCTACTCACAGGAGCCCTCATGTGTGAGCTCACTGGATGCTCTCAACAGCCCTGGAAAGTTGGAATGCCCCCCCCCCCATTTCCCAGACAAGGAGGCATACGCCCAGAAAAGACTTGTCTACAGTCAGTTAGCCCCTGGGGGTAGCACTGTGCCATGTGCCATTCTGTCCACACCATTCTGTGGCCGTGGGCTCTAGGAGAGATGGGGATTCAAGATGGAGTTTGGGGAGAGGCGCTGGCTCCCTGCCCCTGGGCTCCCCTCTCACTTTGCAGGACTGCGTGCATCTGTCCTGGTGACTCAGGCCCTGCCCGCGTGGGATGAGCAGTGCTCTGACCTCCTCGTTTGACTTTGCTGGGCCTACCTCTGAGGGCAGCCTGCTCAGGTGGCCTGAACTGGGAGGCAGTCAACTCACTACCTGGCGTTCTCTCTCCTGAGTTCTGAACAGCACCTTTGCTTCCTTTCTGAGCCAGGAATCTTCCTCTTAAGGACCCCACAGAAAGCAGACAATGATAGAGGGAGGGTTAAGCCCCCTGTGGACCTGAGCATTGGCCAGGTGGGGCATGCAGGAGGGCATAGTCCAGTGTGGGTGGGGAGGTGACTTCCTCTGGGAGTCTCCTGGCTTCCCTGCCTCCGACAGTGCTCTGTGTGTGCCAAGACCCAGCTGCTGTTCCTGCCCACCCATGCCTGGGCGGGCACTGCTGGGACACGCCAGGCCTGCTCCTGCTGCCTCAGGGGCTGGGTGGAGCTAGGGGAGGGAAAAAGGAGCCTTTAATTTGGGGGCTCTCCACCCTTTCTGGGATGAGAGCAGACTTGAGCTCTGGCTTGGGGTCTGTCCTTCACTGGTCTTACCGCCCTTGGGGGTGCAGGCATGGTGGTGCTGGGGTCACCCAATCAAGGCTGTGGCTAGAGTCTTCTACTGACCTTGGACTAACATGGCCTGGGACTAGCCTCTCCCTTCGGCCACTCTCTGACCACAAGTTCCAAGAGCCCGAGGTAAGGATGAGGAGAAAGGAAGTATAGATCTGGTCAAACGTGGGCAACCTTCTGGGCACGACTCCCACACTACAAGCTCTGCCCACTAGAGACTGTATGTGTACGGGTGGAGAGGGGCTCCGCTGGACAAAAGAAGCAGGGGCAGTTAGCCTCTGACCAGTCCAGTGCCTTGGAGGTTCAGGTGTCTCTTGCAGGACTCTTAGCCATCATGGCGTACTTCTAAGCTCAGTAGGAAGGCTGTGGGAGAGCCTTGGACTAGGGTGCAGGGGGAAAGGCACATCCCAAGGCCGGAGCTGGACTACTCAGGCTGCCTCCCCCAAGTCCTTTTACCCCCTTGGGTGGAGCCCTGGGGTCTGAGGGCTATCGGATGCTGAGAAGGGAAGGCCTCAGGAGTTACCATGACGACCTGCTTCAGACTTCCCGCTGGGCCATGTCAATCCCCTTAGTTTCCAGAAAAGGGCTTTGTCTGGGGGTGGCCCCAGGCAGGAAGGCTTGACTTGATTATGGGGGCAGTGGTAGTTTTTGAAAAGTGGAGGATAAAGAGTTTAACTTGGGGCCATTCTCTTCCTCCTCCTCTCCTGCCTCTACTCCTAACCTGGTGAGTTTGAAAGGCAACCTGCGGAGTCTCCCTGTACAATATGACTAGTGTACTTGGCTTTGTGGCCTCACTCTCTCGCTGGCTCCATACCCACCCCTGATGACCCCTTGCCACTTTCTTGGGCTTCCCAGAGGCCAAGAAGCAATTTTCCCAGTGGTGGGGAAGGTGCTGATAATACACTGTCATGGGGGATCAGAGTCAGGGTAGGTAGGTGTCCTCAGGCTCCTGTCCTTTCTGCACTTTAGGTCAAGGTGAGTTTCCCTCTGCCAGCTGCTATGCAGATGAACTGATGAATATTAATGAACCCTGTTCACTGAGGTTGAAGAGACTCTGAGGGATGTTGGGGGCAATAGTCCTCTCTTCTTCCCTTGACTCCACCCTCTATGTAGATGTCGGTTCCCTCTGTCTTTGGGTTTCAAGTAAAACCCTGAGGAGCTGGAAGCCCCGTGTTCCAATTCCAGGGCTCCAGATCCTGGTTGGTGTTGCGAGACTGTGCTCAGGGAAGTCAGGACATCCAGGTGAGTAAGCCAGGGTCAGGTGGTTAGAAAGCTGAGCTGGGGTGTACCCGCTTTCATGTCCTCAACATACCTGCTGCCACCTCCAGATAGGGTCTTGTTGAGGTGCAGCTGTACGAGGTTTTCTTAGATGCCCTAAAGGTTAATGTCCTGGGTGAGTTTAGTCTCCTCAAGTGGGCTCTGAGTACCTTCCTTCAATGGAAAAGTTCATCTGGTCACTCATACCTTCACATGCGGAGCCTGGACTCAGTGGGTCTCGAAGCTTCCTTCTGGCTCTGAAGTGTTAGAAGTTGTCTAATCCTGTTGTCTGGATGGAACCAGTGGGAGCATTGGAGAGTGGAAAATACCTTGAGAATGAATTATAGAGGCTTTGGTGAAACTTCTTAGCTTTTTATGGTACATGGGGTGAGGGCGTTCCCTCTTAAATGTTTATGTGTGCCCCCATCCCCTGCCAGCTTCCTTTCTGGCCCTCAGGGGTGCAGTAAGGTTAGGTACCAAGTGAGAGACTTCACTGTGGCTTTTACTGTCCTGCACAGCAAGATAGATGACAGACCCTAGCTTGGTGGAGCCTCACTCGATATGAAGAGAGGCCTGCCTTTCTTCACATTCTTTTTTTTTAAATTTATTAATTAATTTATTAATTTTTATTTATTCATTTTTAGAGAGGACAGAGAGGGGGAGAGAGAGAGACAGAGAGAGGAGAGAGAGGGGGAGAAAGAAAGACAGAGAGGGAGAGAGAGGAGAGAGAGACAGAGAGAGAGAAGGGGGGAGGAGCTGGAAGCATCAACTCCCATATGTGCCTTGACCAGGCAAGCCCAGGGTTTCGAACCGGTGACCTCAGCATTTCCAGGTCGACGCTTTATCCACTGCGCCACCACAGGTCAGGCCTTTTTCTTCATCTACTTGGTCTTCATCTACTCACCTCCTTGGCTGTCATTTCTGTCCCTTGGGTGAGGACACTGAGCTCCCAGTTGGCCCTCAAACCATGCAGTCCCCACTGTGGAACATTCCCTTAGGAAGCGGAACCATGCTGTTCCACTGGCAGCTTCATTCTCTTGAAGTACTGCCTTCAGCCCTTCATTGTCCTTCCTCCTAGAAAGTCTGTCCCCAAGCCTGACCTGTGGTGGCGCAGTGGATAAAGCGTCGACTTGGAAATGCTGAGGTCGCTGGTTTGAAACCCTGGGCTTGCCTGGTCAAGGCACATATAGGAGTTGATGCTTCCTGCTCCTCCCCCCTTCTCCCCCCCTCTTCTCTAAAATGAATAAATAAAATCTTAAAAAAAGAAAAAGGAAATAAAAGAAAGCCTGTCCCTAGTGAGATGAAGCCCACAGGGTGGGTTGTGAGCCTCGAAGCCTTTCAGTTTGGCCCTAGCTGAGCCATTTCTGAGCATGCCCTCACATGAGCTGTGCTTCCACTCATGGCCTGCAGCCCTTGCTGTTTGAACTACCCTCCTCAGACATGACCTACAGATAGCCTGGCACTGTGTACTGCTGGAGCGTGGGTCATTTACTTTTCTGACCGACACCAGACAGTAGAGGCCTTGAGGATGGGGCCACATCTCTTATTCTTATCCCCACCCCCAACCCAAGAAACAAGACCGGGCTCCTATGTACTTGGTGTCGGTAGCTGGCTGCCTGCCTCTTGAAGTCAAACGTGGTGAATGCCTACTGTGTGCTAGGTGCTCTGCACATGCCGCTGTGTCTGTCCTCTACACCCCAAGGGAGGAGGGCTCTTCCCACCCCCAGGTCACGAGGGAGGAAACAAGCTCAGGGAGGACAGGCAGCACATCCAAGGTTAGAGCACTAGTCAGGGCCCTGTCTGCCTGATTCCGAAGTCCGAAGTCTGTCCTTCCCCAACATAGTACTGCCTAGCTCCCAGTTCCAGCCTGCCCAGGCTCCGATGTGGCCAAGGGAGCACCAGTTTTTCACTATGTGTGGAGGCTGGGAGAGAGCGATGTGAATAGATGGACCCGGGCAGCTGTCCTCCACCTGCGATTCCCCAGTGCCAGGCCTTCTGGTGTAGAAGACAAACCTGCCTCAGATGGCATTTGTCCATCTCCTCTCAGGATCCGGAGCACAGGCAGTGTGGAGGCGGGGGAATTAGCACATAGATGAGGGAGGCTCCCGGGGCCCTCTGTTATATGATCTATTGTCTCTGCTTTGGTCCCTTCTCCTCCCTCTGTTCTTAGGAGTGACACTGCTCAAGCTTTGAGGTTCAGGCTCTTGATCATTGGGGGTCAGATATGTCGAGGTAGGACACTGGTGGGCAGTGGGGACTCGGGAGATCTGTGTGCAGCTGCACCTGCCTAGAGACTGTGCCCATTACCCCTGGGCTCCAGGAGATGTGCATTCCTGTCTCCCCATCATGTCCAAGATTAACAAGGCTGGGGGAGAAGGTAAGGATTCCAGGCAGCCTGAGCCTCCCTAGCCATTGGCTGGGAGCTGTGGGGGTGGCGGCTAAGGCATGTGTGGGCTTGTGTGTGTGTGTCTGTGTTCTGTGCATGCACACGCGCATTTGCACACGTGTACAGAGCTGGTGGCAACAGTGGCTGCGAAGGAATGTGAGTGTGATGGTGGTGGGAGGAGGATCGGGCTGCCACCTCCAGGGAGCCCAGGGCTGATACCTTGGTACCCAGCCCATCAGACACGTCAACCCCCTGCGGAAATGCCACATTAGGACAAAGGGCTCCCCCAGCTAGGTAGTGCCCCACCCTGTCGAGCAGTCAAAGCCTGGCAGCCTTGCCCATGGGCCACCCCTTCCACACCCTGCTGCTAGTGTGGTTCTCTCTCCCCACCCCTTTCCTTGCTCAAGGAAGGAGGAAAGACAGAATTCCTGTTCTTGCCATCTCCACTCAGGAGGCCCAGCCAGGCCCTCACGGTCTGCTTTCCTGGCTCAGGAGGTGGCCTGCAAACCCCAACCCTGAGGCTGACCCCTCTCTTCCCTTCTCGGCAGGTTCCTGAGTGGGAAGGGCCTGGTGATCTACCCAAAGATTGGAGACAAGCTGGACATCATCTGTCCTCGAGCAGAAGCAGGGCGGCCCTACGAGTACTATAAGTTGTACCTGGTTCGGCCCGAGCAGGCCGCCGCCTGCAGCACTGTGCTTGACCCCAACGTGCTCGTCACCTGCAATCGGCCAGAGCAGGAAATCCGCTTCACCATCAAGTTCCAGGAGTTCAGTCCCAACTACATGGGCCTGGAGTTCAAGAAGCACCATGATTACTACATTACCTGTGAGTCCTGCCCATCGTGTGGGTCTCTCCTGTCCTGTAGCGTGGTGGCCCCTGAGGAGTGCAGTGAGACTGCACACGGTCAAGGCCCTGCCTGATCTGGTCCACTTTGGAGACTGGCAGGCTCTCCTCCCTGCCTGGCCTTGGGATTCTGGCACCAGTGTTAACCAAGGGCCCTCTGCCAGCTTGTCTTGGCTGGAGGAGTTGAGTGGGAGAGGACTCCCATTTGTAGTGCTTTCTCTCCTTTGCTTTGCCCACCTAGGATCTAATCTTGGGAATGGCAGAGTTGGCAGAGCCCTTTGGGATCAGCCAGCTGTTCGGCCTTTCTCTTCATGGGAAAGTGCCACCCCAGCAGAGGAAGGGCCTTCGTGCCTAGATTGCACACAGAGTTAGGGAGAGGATTGGGACCCCAACCCAGTTCTCTGGACCCCTAATCCGGAGTCCTTCCAGTCTGTGAAGAAGCCTCCCTCAGGATGCCAGTTCTGATTGCTTTGCCTCTGAGCAACATTGTCCATTGAGAACACACACCTTAGGTGCACTGAGAAAGAAGGGCCAGGGCCCAGTCATGTACAGCAGCCCCTGGGGAGAGGCTGGTTCCTGGCCGGACTGGGCAGGGCTGGCCACGCTGTTTCTGTGGGAGGGGAGAAGTCGAAAGGGTCTCGGGTAGGTGGGGGCTGCCTGCCACTCCTTGCCTCCCAGGTCTGTCCCAACAACGGGCACTGGGGCAACACTCGGGTTTCTGGGTCATGAGGACAGGCCTGTCTCTCCCCCTCATGGTGCTGGCCTTTTGCTGCACAGCTACATCCAATGGGAGCCTGGAGGGACTGGAGAACCGGGAGGGTGGTGTGTGCCGCACACGCACCATGAAGATCATCATGAAGGTCGGACAAGGTGAGTGCCCAGCGTGAGGGCCCCCAGCGAGGCCTCTGCAATAAATGTCCCCAGTGGGTGTTGAGAGGAGGGGAAGGGGCAGTATAATTTGGGTAGCTGAGGTCTGGTCTATACGCCATACTTGGCCCACCCCAGATGATTGAGGCCCCCAGTCTGGTGGGGTCGCTTCCCCTCACCTGTCCTCTCTCCACCCCTAGACCCCAATGCTGTGACGCCTGAGCAGCTGACTACTAGCCGGCCCAGCAAGGAAGCAGACAACACTATCAAGATGGCTACGCAGGCCCCTGGCGGCCGGGGCTCCTTGGGTGACTCTGACGGCAAGCATGGTGAGTGGAGGGGTCTCTGCCCTGTCAGGGCCTGTCTCTGAAGAAAGGCAGGGTGGGACCCAGCCGAAAATCTGCCGCGTGTCCTTGACCACCCCTACCTTCGGTCCCCCTTCCTCAGAGACTGTGAACCAGGAAGAGAAGAGTGGCTCAGGGGGGAGCGGAGGCAGCAGGGGGGACCCCGACAGCTTCTTCAACTCCAAGGTAGCATTGTTTGCGGCCGTTGGCGCTGGCTGCGTCATCTTCCTGCTCATCATCATCTTCCTGACGGTTCTGTTACTAAAGCTGCGCAAGCGACACCGCAAGCACACACAGCAGCGGGCGCCCGCCCTCTCGCTCAGCACCCTGGCCAGTCCCAAGGGGGGCAGTGGCACAGCGGGCACCGAGCCCAGCGACATCATCATCCCCTTACGGACTACAGAGAACAACTACTGCCCCCACTACGAGAAGGTGAGTGGGGACTACGGGCACCCCGTCTACATCGTCCAGGAGATGCCCCCGCAGAGCCCAGCGAACATCTACTACAAGGTCTGAGGGCCCGGCGCGGCCTCGGGCCCCGAGGGACAGTCGGCCGGGGACCGCACCTCTCTTCTCTCCCCACGCCCTTCCCCTTGCCAGCTGTGCCCACCTTTGTATTTAGTTTTGTAGTTTCTTGGCTTTTATAATCCCCCTTTTGCCCTGCCCCTGGGCTTCGGAGGCGGTGCTTGTGCCCCAGCCCCCACGCTCTTGTGCCTTCCCCCTCTGGCCAGGCCTCAGGGCTCTGCGGGGGTGCCCCTTCTTGGAGGGCAGGGTTGGACGCTGATGGACAGCAGGCAGGGAGACGCCCCCTTGGCCCTGTCCCCCTCGCCCCCTTTCCCCCTTCCCAGGACTGCTTGTCCGCTATCATCACTGTTTTTAATGTTTTTGTGTTCATTTTTTAGCTGTCAACTCATTTTCATCTGTTTTTGGAAGAAAAAATAGAAAAGGCAGCCCCTCCCCAGGCTTTCTGAGCAAGGCTCAGCCCAGTACAGGGGGCCAGGGGCAGGATGTGGCCAGCCAGGAAGCATAAGATGGCATTTCTTTTATAAACTTCTTGTTATTTGTGTGGGGGGGTGGCAGGCCAGGGCTGTTCTTGCCCATGAGGGAAGACGACAGTGCCACTGGGCAAGGTGTCTCCCCTCCTGACCCTTCTGCTACAAAGCTGATCTTGGCAATGGGGTAGTGGCTGCCACCCTTCCACCAAAAAAAAAAAAAAAAAAAAAAAAAAAGGAAAGAAAAGAAAAAAAAAAATCCCTTCCTTGTGGGATTCTTGGGCATCTCCTGCCTCCCTTACTCTCACGGTAATTAACGTCTTAATTGGCTGTTGCCTGGGGAACAGGAGAGCTGCTGCAGGCAGATGACCTCATGGGGGGTGGAGGGAGGTGAGGTGCCCAGGTGGCTATTTGCCCTGCAGAGCTGGGAGTTCTCCCTTCTCCCCCCTCCCCCCGCCCTGCTCTCTCCTCAACTTCGGCCCCCTTTGGCCTGATGGGAGACAGAGGCCCAGGGCAGAGACCTACGCGGGTATAAGGCCAGGTGGCTTGCTCCTTTTCTGGGCTCGAGCGCAGGTGGGTGCATGCCCCCAACCCAGCCCTCACTGTCCTCCCAATCTTGGGCTGGGGCCTGGCAAGAGGAAGAGGCTGCCCAGGGTTGGGCCAGCACGCCGTGCACTTTGACCCCGTCTCCTTGTCAGCACGGCTGCTAACAGACTGCCACTTGAGTGCGCCTGGCAGGTGCCCCCAGAGCGGCCAAGGCAGGAGATGGGCCTTACACCACCCACCTCTGCACCGCCTCCTGGCCCGCCGCCTGCCCCACGCCAGGTGGGAGAGGGAGCGGAACAGCCAGCCCCTTCCAGGTGGCAGTCGGAAGGGTTTTTTGTTTTTGTTTCTGTTGCCATTTGTGTAAATACTAGTCTTTTTTGGAAAAAAATAATGTAAAGATGTTTTGTATAAACTCTGAATTATTTTCTTGTTGCTTTTTTCTTAGAAAAAATGAGAACTAAAAAAAAATTAACTACATGAAGAAATGGGTGTAAAATGGTGTCGTGATGTTGGGGAATGAAGTGTAAGCATACGAGTGAGTGAGAGAGAGATTGCCTGTGCCCAATACGTGGTGATCTGGGCAGGTGCGGGAAGGGGCGGCTGTCCTAGTGGCGCAAGGTGTTTTATGTTCTCCTGTAGCCTTTGACCCCTCCCCCTCTCCGTCCTGCTGCCTCTATGGCATAGGCCATGGGCATCTGCCCAGTCTGCCACTAGACTCAGCTAGAGAGGTGGATGGGGGAGGGGTTGTTCCCATGGGGAACTGGGTGTGTCCACAGGTACTGCCACCACCTGGCTGGGGCTAGATCTGGGACCTGCTGGCAGGCCCAGCCCTGCCCTGCCTCAGGATGCCTGGAGGTGGATAGAAATAACTTCCTGAGAGCTGGCTCTCAGCTGCAGCCCACTGGGTCCTGGGGCTGCTTCAGGCTGCCCAGTTTCTGGCTTAACCAGAAGGATCCTCCGTCCCCGGTCTCCAAAGCTGGGCCACACCAGAGCCCTTAGTGTGGCCCACCTCGGGGATCTGGCTGGCGGCTGAAGCCCTGAGCTAGAGCAGCCCTGAACACCCATCCAGTCTCCCTCCTCAGGCTGGGGGGTGGAGAGAGTGGAGAAGGCCCCGAACAGGGTTCGGCCTCATGTCGAGGCAGGGGCCCCGACTGGCAGGGCCTGGGCCTTCCCGCTCCAGTCTGGAGCAGGCCACAGGGCCTGTGCGGGGACTCCCTGTGGGGATGGCTCAGACAGAAGTCAGGAGAGGGAGCACAAGTGAGGTCCCTGCAGCTAAAAATGTGTAAGAAGGCGTTAGAGGAAAGAAGGAAGGAAGGGAAGAGTGAGTTTGTGACCCAGAGCAGGAAGCCCCTGAGCACCAGCCAAGGCTGTGAGGGAAGTAGAAGCACATGGAGACCGAAGGTGGAGAAGGCCCAGGACTGGGACCGCAGGGGGGAGGGCTGGGAGGCTGGCCGGGGCAGGGCTGGGCCCGGCTGGGGTGCTCCGGGAGCCAGCTGGGGCAGAGGCTGTTTGTTTGGTTTCTCATTAACCAAAGGAAGTTCCTGGATCAGATGAGGCCTCTGCTGCCTGCCTGCCTGCCTGCCTGCCTGCCTGGAGAGGGGCCTGGGTTGGGCCGGGGGTCTCCAACCAGGGCTGCTTCAGGCCAGATTGATGATTCTAACTGAGCTGGAGCCTGACTCGGGTTGGGTGAGCCCGTCCCATACTTCTTTAACCGAGTTTCCTTGGGTGGTCCCCAGCCCAGTTCAGGAAACCAGCTGCCCCCATTCTCCTGGTGGGTGGGGGTGGAGTTCCCAGGGGCCCCTGGGGAGTAGCTGTGGGCGGGTGAAGTAGAATCTGTCGCAGAGGGCAAAGGACAGCATGGGGCAGCCTTTCCACAGCCCAGAAGGTGGGCGTCTGGCTGGTTCCGCTCGCCCTGGCCCAGGGGCCGCAGCTGGGCCCAGCGTGAGCTCAGTGCCTGTGCTGTGCAGGCCTCACAGCAGTGCTCAGTGCCCTTCACCTGGACAGGGCCTGCTGCTTTTTAAAAAATACTCTTACCCACATTATCTCACTGAACTTTCTCAAACCCTGTTAGGGCAGAAGTGGTGGAATTATTTGCCTCACATCTTAGATGAGGAAACCGAGACTCTACGAGGGACAGAACCTGGCCCCCAAACACACATCGAGTGAATGAATGGGAGCGTGGGAGTTCAAGGCCAGGCCTTGTGCTCCACCCTGAGCCAACAGGGGTCCTGGAGGGTGACTCTCTCCTCTGGCCCACTCCCCTGCTCCCTGCCTCGTGTTGGGTGAGATTGAGCAAGGGTGCTTCTTTGGGCATCTTGAAGAATAAGAGCCCTCCCCCCAACTCCCTTCCTGTCTGTGTGGCTCAGGGAGGGACCATGCTTCGCTAGCTGGAGGCAGGAGGTGTGAGCCTCCTGTGGTTGGGCCTCAGACCAGCCCCACCCTCTGCTCTCCTTCCTGTCCCAGCTGAGCCCAATCGCCAGGTGAGTCAAGGATAGAGGATGCTTCCCAGGTGAGGGTGGAGCTGCCTGGCTTCCTCCACAGGCTGGGTCCAGGTCACCAATAAAACCAAGCTGGGCAGGTGCTAACCAGGCCTCAGTTTCCTAAAGGAACAGGCTTTGTGAAGCTGGAAGGTCAGGACTCTTGTGCCTCATTGCACTGGTCCGTTTATGCTTCTAGGAGGCCTCCCCGCGGCCCCAGGGATGTGGATGGCCTGGGACCCTGTAGGCAGGGGCATGAAGGTGGGCTGAAGAAGCCAGGAGAGACCTAGTCTCACTTGGGACCATCCTAGGTGGGGCCCTGAGAGCAGCTGGCATCAATCACTCGGAAATCCGGCCTGCCTGCCTGCCTGGCTGGCCTCCTATCCTGCCCGGGCACGTCACATTCCCACTGACGTCCCAGCTGAGTCAGCCCCAGCCTGCGTGGGGACCCTCCTCGACTATCTGCTGCTGGCCTCCTGTACAGCTGGCCGTTGGATCTGGGGGGCTGGGATCCCAGCTGGTGCTTGTTAGGCTGGCTCCCTCTTTGGGAGTCTGCTGAGGGGGAGACCAGCCCCCACCCAAGACAGGGGTCACAGAGCCCAAACTGAAAGCAATTTAAGGGCATGGGGGAGACAGTAATTATAGGTTCTGTTTCCAGTGGTTAATTATCCAGCTGGCAGAGAGAAAGTAAAGAGGGAAAGCTGGGGGTGGGGGGGTAAGGAATGTGTGAAGGGATATGGGAGGGCAGGAGAGTTTGCCACAGGCCCTTTGATACAGGAGAAAGAGCCTGTGGCTGCCGTCCTCACGCAAGCATGACTTTTTTTGACCTGGGCAGGCAAGTCCCTGCCTCTTTGGGCCTCAATTTTCCTGTCTGGTTAGTAAATGAGACTGGATGTCTTCATTTATTCAGAAAATGTTTACTGAGTACCTACTATATGCCAGCCAGTGCTCTGGTCACTGGGGTACACTGATGAACAGGATAGAGAAGGCTCCTGCTCCCAGGGACCTCATGTTCCAGAAAGGCCTTTAAGTGCCTAGTTAGCTCTTAAGGGTGCTTATGTGTTGATGGGCGGTGGGAATGTGAGAGGCAAAATGGAGGAGACACAGATTAAAAACTTGGATTCTAACGCTAGCCTTTCATGCATTCATTTATCTACTTAAAAAAAACAACCCCCAACAACAACAAATTTTGAATGCCTGGCATGTAATAAGCACCAATAAGTGGTTGCTGTTGCTTCTCTTGTGAAGGGTGCTGCGGGCAGTTTGGCTCTGTGGCTGGACTTCTTGAGCACCCTTCCTGCTTTGAGAGTAGACCCACGGCCTGCCTGTTCCCCTCATCACTGACCAAAGCTGGCCTTTTGCAAAATTCCCAAAACATCTTTATCAGAAGTTACCCTGGGACTCCAGTCCCAGCCTGCCTTGCCAGCCCCTAGCCCCAGAACCCGGGATGAGTTACACAAGTGTACCCACGATAAATACTTCCTGAAGCCAAAGCCGAGGAAATATGTGTTCTAGGCCCTTGCCTGCCTCTGGGGCCCCGTGGACTGGTCGTTGGTGAGGAGCTGGCTTCGAAGAGAGGATCTCCTGCCTTTCTCTGGCCAGGGCCCTCAGGAGAGGCTCCAGGGTCTTCCTTGGTTCCAGGGTCCCAGAAGCAGCCAGGGAGACCCTGGATCCAGCCTGCAGCAAGGACTGCGTGCTGGCTGGGCTCTGCTGGGCAGAGCCACTGCTGCCATGGGACTGCCTGGTGGCCTCTCCAGCTCTGCTCGTGCCCGCTCAGTAGAACCTGAGAGGTTTGAAGGCTAGGAAATGGTTGAGCTAAGACTTTTCCTGAGAGCTTCTTTCCAGACCAAACCCCTCATGGGAAACTGAGGCCCAGACCTAAGAAGGGCATCATTCAAGGTTCATGCACGCTGGTCCATTCAGGCCTCAGGAGCAGCTCCCTGCTGTCATGTACACTGTTGCTTTGTTCTCCCAGAATCCCCAGGAGTTTGTGTGTGTGAGTGAACCAAACAAACCTATATATACACAATATTTATATTGACAAACTCTGTAAGTTTACACAAGGCAATTACCAAAACGACACATTATAACCTTGAAAGAAAAAAAAAAGGTCCTGGGAGGTTTAGGCCTGGTCAAAGCAGACCTTGAAAATGCACTAACAGTTTGCTCTCCTCCCTGGTGTCCCCTCTCCCGTGGCACCTCATAAGTCACTCATTGGCACAGTAGCTTCAAGTCTTCAAGGGCCGGGTCTGCTGTTAGAGTACCAGACCCAGCATTGGGAGTCTCCAAGCTGGGCAGGGCAATAAAGACTCGCGGTTCCCCCTTCCTGGGAGCCCAGCGAGGCAGGCAGGCCAGTCTTCTGTGTACACCTTTGGGGCTTCCCTCCCCTTCCCCCATCCAGCAGCCAGGCCTTTCCAGCCAGCCTGACAGTTAGCTGTCCTTGCCCTGTCTGCAGCCCCCTGCACACACTAATAGCCATGGCAGTAACATGCTTTCACATGCAAATTACTATGGCATTCTCAGCCCCTGCCAGTGCCCCAGCCCCCACGGCCTCCCCTGAGCAGACTCAGAGAAGAGAATGGAATCTTTCAAGCTGTTAGGGAATTTAGAGACCTTCTAGTCCAGCCCCCTTGTTGGATGGATGGGAAAACTGAGGTCCAGAGAAGGGAAGAAGGAACTACCCACAGTCACACAGAGAGTTCACTCGGACTGGCCCTCACCCAGGTTTTCTGACTTCCAGCCCGTTGCCTCTTCAAGCCACCACAGCCTCCCAATTCTCCTGCTCCCCTCCCCATGCCAGGCTGTTTACCATGGACCCTGGGATCACTCCCTCTGGCACAGACTCTCATTCCAGGCACCCCTCAGTGGGGCCTGGGAGTGTGGAACCCAGAAAAGAAAAGGCTAGAGGTGCCCATGCCATAGGGGCATTGCCCAGGGAAGGGAGCCATTCTCCTTTGAAACAGGCAACAGGCAGGATTTGCTCACTTCTCTCTGTGTACCGCCCAATCCTCTGATTGTGGCCAAACCACTCTGGCCCTTTCTAGCAGGCCTGCCAAGCCATGCCAAGTCTTCTGGACCCTAGTCCCACCAGCTTTTTCCAGCTTTACAGATCACCACTCTGCTAGAGTTACCACTAGCAAAGCCCGGGCCCTGGGAGGCCCAGGGACCCAGGTCCCAGCTGGGGTATGGAAAACTTGCCCTTCAGTTCAGTTGAAACAAGATCAGAGTTTTCTGAAATGAACTTTACAAGGAAACAAAAATAAACACCAAAGGGGAAAAGGAGACTAGTTTACAGAGCATAGGTGTCTACTCCGCGCTCAGCCTGTCCTGCCACAGATGGGCCTGAGGTAGACGCTTGTGGATCATCTTTCAGCTCTGCCTCTGAAACAGCTCTTGACTCCTCCCAGTTCTAACAACCCCCAACTCCAGGGCCCTGGTTCAGGTACTTTCATCCCCTACCTGCACTATGGCAACAAGCCTCCTGACTGGTCCCCCTGCTTCCGTTCTGTCCCTCTCTCCTGCAAAACAGCAGCCAAAGTCATCTTTCCTAAACGCAGCCCTTGATCTTGTCAATCTCTGTGCACCTTTCAGATTCGTCAATCATCCCTCAACTCTTCGGTAGGTCTGTTGGGGCCCTGGGTGACCTGGCCCCTGCCGTCTCTTCAGCTTTGTGGCTCTACCCCTGCACAGCACACTCACAGCCCTCAGCACAGACGTGCCCACTGGTTCCTGACCAGGACAGGCACCCTTAAGCCTCTGAGCCTTTCCGCATGTGCTCCCATCAGCCAGAAATGCCTATTCACTTGTGCCTGGCCCGGGAAACTACTCTTTTTTTTTTTTTTAATTTTTTATTTATTCATTTTTAGAGAGGACAGAGAGAGGGAGAGAGAGAGAAGGGGGGAGGAGCTGGAAGCATCAACTCCCATATGTGCCTTGACCAGGCAAGCCCAGGGTTTCGAACCGGCGACCTCAGCATTTCCAGGTCGACGTTTTATCCACTGCGCCACCACAGGTCAGGCCGGGAAACTACTCTTGATCAAGTGTTCTTGGTAAGGAACACCCTGACCCCCAAGTCCAGGCAAAGCTGGTTCTTCGGGCCCTCACAGTGCTTCTGCTCACACTGGCACGAGTCTGTTTTCCGCACTAGACTGGGAGCTTCTGGGTGGCAGGCACTGTGGCTGAATCATCTCTGTGTCTCACAGTGGTGCCGGCACAGGGCTTGGCACAAAGGCTAAGAAACCTTTGAAACATTGATCAAATTGAATGGGCTTGGCTGAGCTGGCACAGTCATTCCAGGACTCTGTCCCTGCCCTTTACCTGCTCACATTACTAGTCAGCCAATCAGGAGAGTTGACATCGTATTACCCTACAATAACAGTGAACTTTTACTGAGTGCTTACTATGGGCCTGGCACCAGGCTCAGCACTTGGCGTGCATTACTCCATTGACACGTCACTTCTCAGTGTGGTCTCGGGGAGCTCCTTATCTGAGGTAGGACTATGATCAGCCCTGTGTTACAGATGAGGAAATGAAGGTGCAGAGAGGGAAAGTACCTTGTCCGAGGGCACATGGCTAGGAAGTGGTACAGCACGGATCCGAACACCAGAAGCCTGTCTCCAGAGTCCGAATGCTTAGGGGCTCGGCTATGCTTGTGCAGCCCGGTGGCGGAGCCAGCATGTGGAGGGTACACCTTCAGGAGCCATCCTGTGTGGTGGTCAAGAGCCCAGACTCTGGAGTCAGGCTGCCAGGATTGACATCCCCGTTTTATCACTGTCTAGATATGAATTCTTAAGCACGTCGCTTAAACCCTTCTATGCTGCTGTTTTTCCTCCACAAGGTAGGGCTGGGGGGTAGCGTCCCTCTCAGGAGACTGCAGTGAGGATTAAGTGTACGCACACATGGCAGCCCTGAGAACAGTGTCCTGTGATTTACTAGCTTTTGAGCTTTGAGGCACCCTTTGATTGCCGTCACCCAGCTGTAGGCAGCCACGTCCACTCCAGGTTGCTCTGTGCACGGCCATGGGAACCAGAGGCTCAGCCTCAGTCACTGTGGCCCCAAGGAAGGTGCCGCATGGCAGACTGCACACCCTCCAGCCCCAGCCCAGGGCCTGGCTGGCCTGTGTCCGGCTCCTCGCAGGAGCTGCAGAGTCGGGCAGGAGGCCTGCATCTGATGCCCGGCTCTGCCACTAATGCTCGGATCAGTCATCTCTCCTCTCAAGGCTGGGCTTTCTTCTTCATCTGTTAGGAATGGAATGATGTAAGCCAAACTGCTTGGTAAAAAGCAAGTGTAAGACAATACATGGTGATGTAAGGAGCCACCGGTTCCTATCAGAATGTGCGTTTCCTCAGGGCGGTGAAACCGTTGCTCAGTGAAGGCCAATGACTGTGTGACCGAGTGAGTGTGTGTTCTGGCCAGAGCCTCTGTCTGTCCCCAGCCAGGCCTCAGGAGCCAGAAGTCCGGGTCCAAAGCAGGGACCCACATCTTGGCAGTAGGTAGTCTCAAGAACTTCTGGGAGTCAAGAAGCTGGTGTTGCCCTGTCAGGAGAAGCCCATCAGCCAAATCTGAAATCCAGAGACATTTTTGTTCACATCCTCAGCAGGGTCATTGAAGCTTCCAGGTACCATTGGAAAGAAGGATGCTCCACTAAATAGCTTCTTTCTACTCTTGTAAGCCTGGTGACGTTTAAGCTAGCATAGCATTTCCAGGGGCCACTTAGATAATAATATGTATCAAAAGCCGAAAAAGGTAGACATCTTCTGAATTAACAAGGTCCTACCTATACTGAGAGGTTAAGGAGTGTGGGGTGGGGGGTCGGTAGCAATGCTGGCCTAGGAGCCAGTGTTGGACCTGGGGCAGGGGGCAGGGCTAGGTGGCCATAATGGGACTAGAGACTGGGGGTTCTGTGTAAGCGACTTTTTGTATAGCAATTATTATAAAAAATTGGAGAAAGCTCAAAAACCACTTTCTATGAGAAGTTTTCACAATATACACACACTTGGCACTCTAGTAACAGTGAAAATGTGTTCAGGTAGCATACATTAACTATCTTCTCCTTTGAGAAATCTTCGCAGTTCTCCATCTGGGCTCCGCATGTGTCTCCACACTCTCGCATGTTGGATGGCAATGACAAGATTTTTCACCTCTCAGTAACTCAGTTTGTTCATCTGTAAAATGGGGCTGCTGATAGTACCTGTAGTGCTGAGTTGTTGAGAAGAGGCCATGAGATAATATATGTCCAGTCCTTGGTACAGGGCCTGGCACGCCATAACCACTCAATCAATGTTAGTATTATAATGACTGCCTCTGTCATTAGGCTGTAATCTCTTCAAGGGTAAGAACTGTGCTATATATTTTTCTCAATGATTCTCGAGGGCCCAGTACAGATCTCGAAGCATAGTAGGCGCTGAGTGAGTTTGCTGAAAGAGAAATTTAGTCCAATGCTCTCAACACAGAGAAGAGGCAGCTGAGGCCTCAGAGACAGCAAGTCAAGAGTTGGTCCTAGAACTCGGGTCTTCTGTCCTCAAATTGTGGACCTCAGGGATTTGGGGGTAAATGTGGGGTTGTGGGCAACCTGCTAGATTCCTTGAGCCGAGCTGCTTGGGCTCTTTCCTTGCTTTGGGTCTGGGATCCCTGTGATCAGCAGGTCTCTGGGGCTGGGGAAGTTGTGCTGACCCTCCCCCCAAGTCTTGCCCTCATCCCTTCCATCCCAGGCTCTGGCCTGGCTCAGCCAAACAAGAAGATTCATTAACCGTCTAAATATACAGAGCCCAGGGGCCATGTGCAGCCTGCAACAGAGCTCGGGTCCCAGCAGGGCCAGAGCCTGAGGCAGTGGTGCCAGAGAGGGTTGGCTGGGAGGGGGCCTGGTGAGGGGGAAGCCCCAGGAACAGCTCATGTGATGATTGATGGGGAGGTGAGTGAAGCCAGGCCAGCGCCAGGCCCTCAGAACCCTCAGTCTCTAGTCCCATTATAACCACCTAACCCTGCACCCCACCCCCAGGTCCAACTCTGGTCCCCAGGCCAGCGGTGCTACCACCCCCTTCTCTACACTCCTTAGCCTCTCAGTCTAGGGTCCTGAGCTTCAGAAGTATGGAGCCTAAGAGGTGGGCGACCAGGAGTGGGGGTGGGTTTCCCCAGGCTCCTGCCTGCTTATTATTGTAAGGGTTATTTCTCTAATCAAAACTCCCCAATTACCCAAGGGCCCCTCTGATTAATATTCCATGATAACAGGAACAGGTCACATCTGGCTGCAGAAGCTGGAATTCGACACTCCAGGAGCCCCATGATTGGTCTGCAGGAAGAATAATAAACTTCCTTTCTCCTTCCCCCTTTACCTTCCTTCCCATTCAGAGGCTCCCCTTTTCTTCCACCTCGCCTTCCCCAACCCTTGCCTTCCCCCGTGCACCCCACCCAAGCTCCCTGCTTTGCCCTCTGCCCTCTGTGAAGGTGGAAGCCACCTCTCCAGTTCTGGTCAGCCCTTTGGTCATCGTGGTCCCTGCTTTGCTAGTCTGGCTCTTTGGCCAGAAAGTACTTTGTGCTGGGGTGCAGCAGGCTGTGCAGGGTAGGCAGTCTAGGAATGATTGTGGGTGCTCTGAATGAAACATCTCATCAAATCCTCATTACCATCCTCTGCCGAGGACCTGGTGTTATTCTTGTTTATTGATAGGGGCACAGTGCCTCTCAGAAGCCTTGGGACTTGCTCAGAGCCACATAGGCTTTTAGTGACAGGGCTGGGATTTCCATCCCAGAGCTTTCTGCCCCCAAGGCTCCTTCTCCCCCTGCCACCCACCCTGATCTGATGAGGATGGTTTCCCTGCCTGAATGCCCAGATTAAGATGAAACCCACTGATATGCACAGAGTCAGTGCCTGTGACAGCAGACCTCTGGGCTTCGATTGGATTAGAGATGGGGTTTTAGGTAAGTATGAACGGAGACCTTTTAGGTGAATCCCACAGGCCAGGAAAGGGGAAAGGTCTGTCCACATTCATGCGGGAAGGCGGTGGTAAACATGGGACTCAGATGGAAACCCCTTCCATTTGCCAGCCTGCACATGGCTCCAAGTGGGATAGCATTCCCACCATACCTGCATGCCACGGACTGCCAGATGCCACTCTCCTGTGACCTGACCCACAGTCGACCCAGACGGGACACAGCTGCTTGTGTTTGTTCAGTCTTC
Organism: Saccopteryx leptura; assembly: GCF_036850995.1. Classification (NCBI taxonomy): domain Eukaryota; kingdom Metazoa; phylum Chordata; class Mammalia; order Chiroptera; family Emballonuridae; genus Saccopteryx; species Saccopteryx leptura. The sequence continues at coordinate 67,986,845 of NC_089516.1, read as the reverse complement.
CCCAGGGAGCCTGGGCAGAAGGTGGTCTCTATTGGAGTGGAGGGTGAGCAGTAAAGTAAGGGGTTGTGGTCAACACGGGGTCAAAAGGATTTAGGTTCCACCAGTCCTACCCTCGGGGGCAATGGCTTCTGGCAGCTGCCACCTCACTTCCTACCATGACTCTCAGCAGCCAGGCAGAGGGGGAGGCACTTGGGTGTCAGTGCCCCCCCTCTTTCCCCTCTCCCTCACAGCGGTGGGATACAGACTTTCTCAGTGAGGAGGGGCAGGGTAGTGAAGGGTGTCACCAGTCCTCACTGCCTTACCTGGCAATTTCCTCTGCCTCTCACCTGGCTCCTACCTTCCCTGCTGTGCTATTCAAAATGCCCTGGGACCACCTCCCTAATTTATAGTTAGGTAAACTGAGGGCCCTGGATAAAAAGACTAAGATTGATTTATCAGTGGTTTCTGGCTCCAATGACTCTTCCCGTCCCTTGCCTCCCCTGGCTGAGATAGTCTTGGCTAAAACATGAGGCTGCTTAGTCCTCATGTCTTAACCCTTGGTGAGGTCTAAGACCCACTGTGCTTTGAGGTACACAATTCCTCAAAGTTAGCAGAGGCTCAGATAGGCCTTGCAAGACCTTGAGTTCTGTCTGCAGAACAGAGGCCCAAGTCTCATCCTGTGTCTGCGTTCTCCCTGACACTGCTCTGGCACCCGGGCCCACAGCCTCTCTTCAGACCCTGCCTCTGCCCTGCCACCCCTCCCAGCTGACCTGCAGGTCACCCCGAATCCATCGCTTTTACACTAAAGCTAGACTGGCCTTCCTAACTCTACACCTAGGTGAGGTACAGAGCTGCTCTGTGCCTCAGCTTTCTCCTCTATAAAGTGGAGATAAAATCCGACCTATCTCATGGGGCTGAGAAGATGAACTAAGAGCATGAGGTAAAGCTGTTGGAACCATGCCTGGAGTGGAGGGAGCTCATGTGCTAAGAATGAAAAAGGCTGACACCAGGTGGGCTGTCACTCTGCCCTGGGAACTGTTCGAATACTTGCTATGTGATAGTTGATGTAATCATCACAACAGCTGTGTATGGTAAGTGTTACTGTTATCATTCCTATTTCCCAGATGAACATACTGAGGAACAGAGATATTATGCAACTTGCCAAAGTTCACATTGCTAATGGTGCTGAGTAGCCTTTGAACCCACATAGTTTTCCTTCTGAGTTTGGCCTCTTAACTACTCAGCCATTTTGCCTTGCTAGAAATAGTCAATGACACCCCAGTATCTATAGAAGTCTAAATTCCTTGAGTTGCCACTCAAAGCTCTCCTTACACTACAAATCACCTTGACAACTGAATGACTGCTTCCAGAACACCAAAGGTACTTACCTGCTTCTAAACCCTGGCTAAGGTAGCTTCCTCCAATTAGAATGATACTCTTCCCTCCCCTAAAAAAGTCCCTGCACATGCACACACAAACCCTTCCTCTCCAGGGATTTGATTTATTTATTTATTTATTTATTTATTTATTTATTTATTTATTTATGTTTTATTGATTGGCTTTGGAGAGACAGAGAGAGGAAGTGTGGGGTTTGTTGTTCCACTCAGTCATATATTTTTTGGTTGCTTCCTGTATATACCCTGACCAGGGATCACACCCACGACCTTGGTTTTTTGGGGATGACGATCTAAATGACTGAGCTAATAAGCCAGGTTTTCAGGTGTTTATTTTTAACCCATTTTCAAAAACAATGGGCTCAAAGTAAGCACCTGAGAGGTGGGTTTGTGTGTGTATGTGAGCAGTTTGGGGGCAGAGCTAGAAGGACGGTTCAGGTGTGACTGAGAGGTGCTCCCGTCAGTGATCCTTAACCATTTCAGCACCTAAGACTGTCCTTTTAAATTATTTGTCCCAACTCTGTTCTTCCCCCGGCCCTCAACACCAAGGCTTTGAACGGCCTTGTCTATCAAATGATCTGCATTTAAAAAACATACAGCAAGGCTAAGAGGGAAGGCTGGTCTACCGGAAACTAGGTTGCACATCTGAGAGGTGGATGGATTTTGCCTTCGCCACTATCTCATTTTTCAGAACTTGAGTTCAGTGACTTGATGCAACTTCCAGGCAAACTGGATGCTGAGGCCAGACCCCCCGCAAATAAGTATAGAAAGATCTGTATTTTTCTCTCCACTGTTGATGGGGTTTTATTTTCATGCTCTAGGACTGACTGCAACAGACAATTGATCCTACTGCCCAATTATTGTCGGAAAGCAGGCCTTAAGATCAACTATCTGAAAGCCCAGATCATCAGCGTTGGCAGACAGCCTCTAGCATTCAATTGGTTTCTCTCCAACTATTTAATACAGCAGATCAAATCATGCAGTTACCTGGGAATGCAATTTGCAACTAATTCATCTTGGAGGGTTCACCAGGAAGCTATATTGCCTAAATTAGATGTTCTAGGGGTGTTTTATTGAGAGTTTTTAAATGGCCACTGTGGCAGTTGGTAACGCCTGCTTTGAAAGCGTTCCAGACAAACGGTTGCAGGTCTGGCTCCCGGTAGAGAGCTTTGTACATTGGAGGGAATTATGATCTGTTTTCAGGCCCTCAACAGTATTTCAGGGAAACACTGCCCTTGCCCATCCGTGGGAACCCCTCCAGACCTCTCTGTGAGAATCACCCCTATGCCTTCTTGACCCATCCAAGCCCTTCCCCGTGCCTAGCTCTCAGGCCGAGTGTGGGTCTCTGCCCTACCTTCGTGACCCACAATTGGGACACTCTGGGATCTTCCCCCAGGTGACTCAGCCTCGAAGCCCCTGATGCCCCAGCCTTCTGTGTAGCTCAGCTTCGAGAACTAACATTTGTTGTAGACCGTCTGCTGAGCAGACTGTCCAACCTTCTCCTGGAGTCTCATATTATTCTTAGCTTAAGGCAGCTCCTCAGAGATCTGGGTAATTGGAGTGGAGCACTGTAGGCTTTCCCGAGGCACGAGAGTCTGCTAGTTCTGAGTCTGGTTCTGGTACCAGACTGACCTGGGTTTGCGTCTAGTCTTACCACTTTCTGCCTGTGTGTTCTCGGGGCAGTGATGTCACCTGACTCAGTTTCCTAATCTGTGAAGTGGGGATAATAACAGCGCTCACCTCCTGCGTTTATTTGGGGGGGGGGGGGTTCAATGCCTGGCACATAGTAAATAATGACTATTGCTATTGATTTTTATTCTTGGAGAACTGCTTCTGGTCCTGTAGCAGGTGGCTGGAGGGAACAGTGGGAGAAAATCAGCCTAGTCCTCGCTGGCTGCAGGGATGTTGCGGAGGACTGTGGGTGGTGGCTTCTCCCAGGGTCCTCTTTGTGAAGGGCCAAGGGAAAGATGTGATTTCCTTTCTGACTAGGGAAAGCCATACTTCTCTGCATACTTGGTTTATTTTTATGTTACAGATGCCATGAAGCTTATAATTGATCATGTTTCCCTCTTTTATGTGGCTAACAGGGCGGCTGAGAGCCAAATGCAGGCTCCAGGAACTGTATAGAACTTTAGAGGAGGCATTTTGTGTGTGAGTCATTCTTACTTCTGGCTTTATTACTTTCCTAAACTTATTTTTCTTTTTTTTTCTTTTTTTTTTTTTTTACAGAGACAGAGAGTCAGAGAGAAGGATAGATAGGGACAGACAGACAGGAACGGAGATAGATGAGAAGCATCAATCATCAGTTTTTCCTTGCATCACCTTAGTTGTTCATTGATTGCTTTCTCATATGTGCCTTGACCACAGGCCTTCAGCAGACCGAGTAACTCCTTACTGGAGCCAGTGACCTTGGGTCCAAGCTGGTGAGCTTTTGCTCAAACCAGATGAGTCCGCGCTCAAGCTGGCGACCTCGGGGTCTTGAGCCTGGGTCCTCCGCATCCCAGTTTGACACTCTATCCACTGAGCCACTGCTTGGTCAGGCCTAACCTTATTTTTGTTTATCTTGATTTCTTTCAAGTACATTTTTTATATTTTTATATTTTATGGCATTTGTTCAGTTGTCCCAAAATCATTGATGAATAACTTGTGATGTAAATGACTGTTATAAGAGCCACAATCATTTAGTGAGTGTTTACTGTTATCAGTGCTCACAAGAATTAGCTTATTTAACCTCACAACAACCCTATGAGAAAGGGATAATAATAATAATAATAATAATAATAATAAAATGAGTTTCAGAAAGGCTGTTACTCATGCCAGGTCACACAGCTTGGGAAATCTTGGAAGGAACCTGTGTTGTCTGAGCCCAGAGCTGTCTTCTCGCTCCACTGTGTGCCCCTGATAGATAGAGAAAGATAGATACACAGGCCAGTATGTAGGGGATACATGTATATAGATGACAGATTAGATAAATAGATTTAGGCAAGTATGATAAGCATAGATAGCAGACAGACAGTGAGATGAAAGATATTATTGGCTTTCCCATAAGATAACCAGGGTTGCTTTACCGAAGTGATATAACTCTAGCCCAAGGCAAAAAGAACTTGATGTCTTAGTCCGAACAATCCTACCACAAGGAAATGTTCATTTTCCCTTAGGGCTTTTGAAAATTGAGATACTCGGGCAGTTCATTAATGCCTTTGTGGCTCTCTGTTCATTCATGTGTGTATCCATTGTGCAGCTACTTTTGGCTGGGCACCAAGGCACAGTGATAACTAAGAAAGATGGGTCCCTACCTCCAGGGGCTTCTGACTCACTGAGAGAAACACACATGAAGACTAATGATCCCGATGCAGATGCTGGAACCCAAGCATCTTCAGGGCATTTGGGAAGCGGAGAGGTGGCCAGTGTTGGGGAGCAGGAGATCAGGGAGAGTCAGGAAATGCTTTAGGTCATCATCTCATCGAGAAAGGCTTCCAAAAGGAGGAGTTGAGCAAAAGGTAGAAGATGATTAAGACTTTGGTAGATGGCAGGCGTGCTGGAGGACAGACAGAATCATGTGAGCAAAGGCACTTCGGTCTGTTCTGGTTGCAGGGAAGGGGTTGTGTTGGGTGGCCTAAGAGAGGGAGTTGCAGGAATAAGGTGGTCACATCAACAAGGGCCAAGGTGTTTGGAATTCATCACATGGCTGATGGGGAGTCCTGGAGACGTAGGAGACAGGGGAGTGACCTGGTCAGATTGGCATTTTGGAAATCATGCATTTACTCGGAGCAGTGTGAAGGGTGGAGGCAAGGAGACAGGCTAAGATGTCGTTTCCACCGCCCCATCGTGAGCTCCTAGCACATACATTGCTCCTTCACCACATGGCTACCGAGCACAGATTAAGAAGCAGGCACTATTGTAGGTACCAGGGACATGGCAATACACTGCTTGGACAAAGTTCCCAGCCCTTGGAGACACACAATGAAAAATAAGGCACACATACTTTATGTTAGAAGGTGATAAGAGCTTAAGAGCTTCAGAAAAAGAGAAAATAGATGACCAGGTGGTGGCACAGTGGATAGAGTGTCAGACTAGGACGCAGAAGACCCAGGTTCAAAATCCTGAGGTTACTAGCTTGAGCCCAAACGTCATTGGCCTGAGCCCAAGGTCTCTGGATTGAGCAAGGGGTCAGTCTTTCTGCTGTAACCCCTCTCCCATCAAAGCACATATGAGAAAGCAATGACTGAACAACTAAGGAGCCACAACAAAGAATTGATGCTTCTCATCTCTTTCCCTTCCTGTCTGTCCCTATCTGTCCCTCTCCCTGTCTGTGTCACAATAAAAAGAGAGAAAAAAACAGAACACAACAAGGAGAATCAGGGTTGTGAGGTGGGGCTGGCTCGAGACCTTATGGAGAAGGTGACGGTTTAAGCCAAAACGTGAAGACAGCAGAAAGAAGTAATATTGGGACTTCTCCCATGTCTGACTTCTACAAGCTTTCACAGCCCAGGCCACTGGACTTGGAACCAGACAGTTTGGTGTTCAAGTCCTGGGCAGGAAGTCATCTCTGGGAGCCTCCATTTTCTCTTGTGCTCCCTGCCTCTTGAGCTTGGCTGCGGTGAGTAGACAGACACAGTGGTGCTATGTAGTCCGATGGGCTGGGACCAGATGGAAAGCGGTTATCATGACTTTCTGTCCAGCATTCCTTCCTGGGCCCCTGGCGGCCCCAGGGTTCTTTGCACTCGAAGAGCAAGTAGAAGAAGCAACCCAGGGAGAGTAGCTGACAGTCTCTTGCTCAGGAAGGGGAGCAGCTTCTCTGAGATCCAGTATGGAAAGAACTGGGCCATGGGCTGGGCTGTGGCATTGTGGCTGTTGCCTCCACCATGCACCAGTGGGCATGAACCCACCATGTGGCAGAGCTGGAAGAAAGCCGTGACCAACAATCAGTTCAGATCCTGTGGGACGGATGGGGGTGCTGAGGCCCAGGGAGGGCAAGGGACTCACCCACAGGCACACGGTGAGTGAGTCAGAAACACCCAGCCCTGGGGCGTACGTCTACTGCCTCTTATAGGAGTCATGGTTGAGTCCAGAGGCTGTTTTGATCCAAGTGAATTTGTTAACAATTAGGGCCTGCCCCCCATTGAGGCTTTCTTTTGGGGCCTGAAGCCCATTGATAAAAGTTATAATAATAGTTAACAACATTTAATATTCTTCCAAGAGATTTCCATCTGTCATTTCAGTGAGTCTCTTCACAACCCTATGGAGTGTTATTATTACACCCATTTTCATTGGTGAGGAAACTGAAGCACAGAGAGGTGGAAGTGACTTGTTCAAGGTCACACTACAAAAAGTAGGAGAGTGGCCAATTTGGGCGGTTTTGTTCATGAGTCTTTGTTTAGCCACTAGATGATACAGGTGTGAAGTGTGTGTGCATGTGTGTACATGATGCTTGCAGGTGGGAATATGGCTGAATATGTCTCCCATATCTGCATAGGGGCTGCCGGGCAGACCCGGCAAGTTCTCTAAGCCATCTCTCCAGCAGGCCCTGTGGGAACCAGGGCTGCCTGTGGCTCAGAGTAGCTGTGACCTAGAGCAGTGGTCAGCAAACCGCATCTCGCGAGCCACATGCGGCTCTTTGGCCCCTTGAGTGTGGCTCTTCCACAAAATACCACGTGCGGACGCTACCTCGATAAGGAACGTACCTACCTATATAGTTTAAGTTTAAGAAATTTGGCTCTCAAAAGAAGTTTCAATCGTTGTACTGTTGATATTTGGCTCTGTTGACTAATGAGTTTGCCAACCACTGACCTAGAGCAAGTCACATAGCAAGAGCATGCACAGATACCACAGTAGATGTGACACCCTTTGGACGTGGTTCTCTAACTGCGGTTTCAGGACCACCGGAAGCAGCCGCATCAATTAGAAACTGGTCAGAAATGCACATTTCTAGGCCCCACCCCCATCCCACTGAATCAGAGACTGGGGTGGGGCCCAGCACTCTGTGTTTTAACAAGCCCTCCAGGTGACTCTGATGCCTACTCAAAAGCAAGAATTAGCTACAGACGGGAGGGGCCCAAGGTGTGCTGGGTTGCATGCTTCCACGTACATGTACACGCATGCTCAGGGCACAGCACTCTACAATTTCCAAAGGTCCTTCTCACCTACAACCTCCTCCGATCCTCTTAACAACGGGGATCCCACGCACTTCCTAGATGAGTAAACTGACATCCAAGGAGGTGAGGTCATACATCAGCCAGTCCCTGGCAGATGCCAAGCATTTCAGCCTTCCCAGTATCCAGTGCCTGTCTCCCATCCTCCCGCCCCTACCCCGTAGGTTGGTCCAGGGCTACCCATGCATACAGCAGCATCTCAGAGGAGAGAGAGGGGCTAGACAGGATAGCCACCCTCAGAAGTCTGCCAACCCTATCACATCCCCTCCCTCATTTCAGCAGCACCTGCAGACCAAGTTTCTTTTTCCTCAGGTGGGTTCACCTGGAAGGGAAGGAGATGGTGTCTGTGGAAGCAGAAATGGCTCTGGGAATCCAGAGTCTGTGCTAGGACATTCCTAGAAGTCGATCCAGAGGCAGCAGCACGTTCAGGCTTAGAGTCTCCTCTCCCCTTCCTCCACTGGATATGGTGGCTCCACTGGAGCTGGCCCAGGAGGTAGGACCCCCCCCCCCCGAGTGGAGGGTGAGAGGTGGCCACCAGCTGACACCTGCCTAGGCCTCTCTTCCACTCCAACCACACGCCTGCTCTGGGGGCCCTGGCAGGGAAGTGAGGGGCCTATCTAGCCTGCCAGGGGCACTGAAAGTGGCAGGAAGGGATAAGGAGAGGAGGATATCTGAGTCCACAGAAGTAAGGTATATACACAACCAATAAATCAATAAAGCATGCCTAGGCCCACAGCATGTTGGCAAACATCTGGCCCGGTCATTCTCAGCTTGGGATGTGCAATTGTGTGTTGGGGGGAGGGGTCTGCTGGAATTAAACTTTTATGTTCTTATTTTGTTGGTAATCTGAACACATTTTCTTACACTTATAAAAAAAAGCAACTATAATTCACAACTGGAAGATGTTTAAATAGTCTGTGTTCAATTCTGAAGATGGAAGACATGCAGATCTGGGGGTTGTGGTTCTAGTTGTCCAAAGATATCTTCTCAGGGACTGGTTCTGCTGGAATTTTTGTCCTAGAAAGGGACTATCTGGGTATTTCAGCCCCAGATTGAGAAGCATTGATCTATTCCAGCTCTATGTTCCAATTGAGGACTCCGGGGCCTGGAGAGAGCCAGGCCCTTGCTTGGGGTCTTCCAGCAAGTTAAGAGCAGGCCTGTGACTGGAGGGCTAGGCTAACACAGACTGGCTCTGAGTTGTTCCTGTCATACTCTGCCGGCGCTCGGGCTCAGGCTCGGGCAGGGGTGGTCAGGGTGGTAGAAATGTGTGCCATTATAGATTTGTCAGTCCTCTTTCTGTTTGGGTCTGCATGGACTCATTTAGATCTTATTAAGAGATCCAGCCAGTCAGAGGTGAATGGAGGGCAAGGAACACTCAGTGCTTCCTGCCATGGTGATTACCTGTTTCCATTGTGTCAAAGATGCATGGATGGGTGAGGTGCAGCCCCCGCCTGGCCTGCCCTCCCCCTCCCTGCTCCTGCATGGACCTGTAAGGCAGGTATTAAAACAATGACAATGTCTCACAAGTCTCCAAAGGGAAACGTACCTCCATAGTGACAATGGATATTTCACTTACTTTATGCCAGACACTTTACGTGTAAGATGTCAAGATGCCATTGAGTGACCCCGTTTTGTAAATGGGGAAAATGATGTGTGGAAAGGTTAAGGAAACTGCTTCTTGGTGGCAGAGACAGACTAATTCCTGAACACACTTTCTTAACCGTCCTGTCTCATGTGATCCTTGCAATAGCCCTGAAAACGAGCCTGGATGGGTCATTCTCCTCATTTCACAGAAAAGAAAATTGTGGCTCAGAGATGGGGGTGGGGCGGGGTGGGTAGGCAGCTGGATCACAGCCTATGAAGCTGGAAGTGTTCTGTCTGCTTCCTGATGTAGTGTCTGCTCACTAGCCCTCACTGGCCCACGGAAGACCTTTAGACCATGATATCTTCAAGGATTTGGAAGCATGTCAGAAACAGACTTGTCAAAAATTTGTGACAACTGCAAATTGTTTGAAATTATAAATTAGTTGAAAATAAATATTTCCAGTCAATGGTTTTCCACGTAATAGTTATTTCCAGGCACTATGGCAAAGTTTTTTTTTTTTTCTTGCAACTTTTGAACATGTTTGCTTGTTTTCTGGATTTTTTCTGTTTTTATTTTGAGGAAGGATAATTTAGGGATTCATTTCTAACTCATTCTTCCTGTTCTGATTGTTCAGTAATGTTTTCATGAACTTTGAAATCTTACCCCTGGTTCTAAGTAAACTGCCCTCAAAAGCAGCTAACTTGAAACTGGAATGTGTTCATCTGCCCTTTCCAGCTTCCACAAGTTTGTGCAACCTAGCATGGAAACACACCCTTTCAAGTGCTTTGCCTTTACTTTTCTCAGATGAATGTTTCTGCCAGTGACGCCAACTTCCTCTAGCCCATGTTCTCACCAGTTGCAGTGTGCACCCCCTTCCATGTAAGTAGCTTTGACTTGGCACCTTTTCAGCTGTGCCATGGTATCATTTACTCCCATTGGGAAGGCTGCTCGCTGTCAGAATTTAAGTGCCATGTGGTTTCCAGGACAAGAACAGGCTTAAATTGGGCTTTGTTGGTACAATGGTGCTTGAAAGAATTGGCGAGGAAAATGCCAGTGGGCATAATGTCCACACGCACAGCACACCGATGGGGTGTGAGGTGGGTGAGACATCTGAAGTCATGGGTAAGAGTCAGGGTGTGCGGTTCACTGCAGCTGCATACTGCTGCCTCAGTGTCGGCTCCGTTGCCTGAACCCTGGTGCTTCCAGCATTGGCTTTCCCTTGAAAACTTGTTTGGGCCCCTCTTCTGCGTGGCAGTGGTGTGGGTTCCAGGCCCAGAAGAGTTACTGTACTGGCCCTGCATGCATTGACCCTACCACCAAGATGAAATGGCATCTCCAATGCAGCTGAGCAGGAAGAACAGGATTTTAAATGAATTAGACATAACAATTCATAAAGTGAGAAACAAACTCTTCCCCTCAGCATGAACAAGGCATGAGAAATGTTTATAGCTGTTGAAAAATTTCCTAAGACATCTCATGGTATGTCAAAATGACCAATGCCTGGAAAACCAGTGACTAAGATATGAATTTTTCTCTAGTTTATCATTTAGAACCAACCTTTTTCATTAGTTCACTTGGACCCAGATCAGATGGGTTGGAACAAAGGTCCTCATCTCTTTAACCCCAAAGGTGTGTAGAGCATCACTGGGTGCATAGCTGACTTGAATGTAGTTGCTCCTTACCTCCTTTTCCGCACACCTGCACCCCAATATCTACCTTGAACTACATTCTCTGGCTTCAGAGTTCAGAAAAAAGATGCATGCTGGCCAGTCGAGGTCAAATCAACCCAATAACCATTATAGAGTCAAAGTAGATTTCTTCTTCTTTTCTTGGGTTTTTCATTATTTTTCAAATTCCTACAATTTCCATATATAACGATTATAATTAGTAAACATAAATCCTACAATGAAACCTTATACTCTAAATGCAGCACCAAGCCACATACCCATCAATGTGTTGGACACTTTAGGGCTGGGACTATGGCTCTGTCCTGGGCTTTCTGGTCCTATGGGGGCTTACTCTCTCAGCTAATGACTGGATTCCTCTTGCTTTCCCCTCTTTTCACACTGACTGCATCTGCCAAGAGAGCCAGGGAAGGAGGTGGGGGGGCTCTGTCTCTGTCACCAAAGGAATGAAGAGATTAGTCTAAGGGGATAGATAGTAAATTGAGACTAGGTTGAGATAAGACAGCAACAATTAAAACAGCAGGAACAATTATTCAGCACATGTTTTCTGAATGGCAACTATGTGCCAGCTGTGAGGGATGCTCAAGAAGGCAGAATTCTACTCTTTGAGGGGCAGCGTGTTACACGGGCATGAGCTTAGGTACTTGAGCCAAAATGAATAAGTTCAAATTCTGGCTCCACCATTTAGTGTCCTGTGACTTTGAATCTCAACCCTTAAACTGCTGGAGACTCAGCCTCCTCACCTGTGAGATGTGGATACTGATGATCATACCATCACTGTAAGCATGTATCCAGGGCTCACTGGGTGCCAGCCACATATGTGCACTTGATATGTACAATCTCCCTGCATTTTCAAAGCAAGCCTACAAGGCGGGTACTATTATTCCCATTTGATATACAGGAAAACTGAGGCTCAGAGGAGTTAAGGCCGGCATCCCATCACAAGCAGACAGTGAGGTCAGAATTTGATTTCAGACAGGCTGACTCCAAAGCCTTTGGTCTCCATCACTCTGTTTTATTGCTTCCCACCAGTGAGCCGGTGTCATGAGTCAGTCGGGCATCTGAATATCAAATGGCCAGCCCGGCATACAGTAAATGTTTAACACAAGTGGTTCATTTCCCTTGAAGATCTCCCAGTCCAAGGTAGGGAGTGGAGGGAAAAGGGATGGGCTGTGCCCTGCCCAGGAAAGCAACTTCCAGCCCAAAGATGAAGGGCTCTCTTGGCAGGTATCTCTGCTCCTTCCTGGGCCCTTAGGCAGGTTACATCTTCTCCTCTTGACCAACCTGGGGAGCTGCTTAGCTATGGAGGAGGCCCCCCAGGCCAGAGGGCATCTAGTGCTCCCCTCCCCTCAGGAAGTGCACTCTGGATCCTCGGAGGCCTTCCCCAAAGAGAAGACTGGAGGTTTCCACAAGAGGAAGCCATCCTTCGCAGAATGGACAGGCGCCCTGTGGATCCTGCTAAGAGAAAGTGGCACTGGTGCCATCAGAGCTGCGGGAAAGGGGTCTGCAGCCCTCATCCCTGCCCCTCTCCCAGCCCAGGGCAAACCTCTTCGGTCCCCGCCCCACAGTCTGTCTGGGCCAGTCTGTCTCTCCCACCCCAGCAAAGCATTAAAAATTGAAAGCTCCTTTGAAAAGAAAACAGTTTCATAAAAACTCCATCCATTTTTCATGAGAGGATCAGGAGAAGGATGGTGAAGAGAAGAGAGGCAAGATGGGGGAGACAAGCAGGGCTGGGCAGGCAGTGAGAGGCTTGAGGGATCTCTGGTGTGGTCTTAGCAGATCGGGGGTCAACAAGGGCTGCCTACCCCCGTCCTGAGAAGAGGAGAGCATTAGATGATCTCTGGCCTGGGTGTCCTCCTCCACAGCTAAGTTGCTCCACAGGTTGGGCAAGAGCAGGCCTGTTACTTGAACCCTGGCCACATATTTGTAACCCAGAGCACCAGGCAGGGCAGGGCCAGGCCATAAAACGCAGCTGGGCACTGGGCAAAGGCTGCGTTTTGAGAAGAAGTCCAGTAGAGACAGTGGGGCATGAGAACTGAAAAGTCTTAGGTGTAGATTCTAGCTCGTGTTCTTTGGACCCTAGAACCTTTCCAACCACAAGAGACACAATTATTTTCATTGTTGTGACCAGCCTCCACCTTTTCTTGTTACTCGCACCCCAAAAAAGGTAGGTCCACTCAGGAAAGAGACCTCACAGGTTGTCTTTGGCAGGAGAGATGGTCACTTGGGTCTAATTGAATGTGTTTCTGTCTCTGGCACTAGTCTGTGAATATGCATGGGTGTCTACATGCGCCAGTGTGTGTGCATGGTAGCATATGCATGAGTGTGCATGACCAAGGCTGTGTGTGTTTATGTGTGTGCACACGTGTGTGTGTGTGAGCAAGGATGTGGACTGGTGCCCATGTGTGAGAGTACAACTGGTCTACAAATAACGTTTCATTCAGCTTAATTTTGTTATGACATTGACGAGATGCCATAGAAACTTAACTTTTGTTTATGTCAATTAGCCTATGTAAAATTGGTTTCATTATACGTCATTTTCTGAAAGTTGCAGAACCTATCAATGACATTAAGTAAGGATTTACTGGACTTGTTCCTACTGCTCCCGGTTCTGAACAGAAATGAGCCGTTCCTCCCCCAGCATGCGTCAAGGGGGCCCGTGGGATGGCTGTGGTGTGTGAGAGGGTAATGGGAAGAGTGGAGTGGAGGGAATGCCTTGGAGGCTGGAAGACAGGTAGGCCTGATGTGTCAGCAGAGCCCTAAAGCTGGTCCCTTTGGGACCTGGAAATTCAGAAGGAGTTTGCTTCATTTGTGTCACAAACTGAGAAGGGCAGAAAGGTGTGTGTGTGTGTGTGTGTGTGTGTGTGTGTGTGTGTGTGTGTGTGTGTGTGTGTTTGGACAGGAACAGGAGCTTTAATTAACTTCATCAGCATGGCCAAGCGGGGGTTTGGGGGTTATTCCCAGAGTAATAGATGGGGAGGAGACTGAGAGGCTCATTGATGGTGTTTCTTTGCTTTGAGGGTCCAGCTTTCTGGCACAACCCCAGACCAATCTGGGCAGAGTTTCCTCCCCACCCTTTTCTGGCCCAGGGAGAGTTGGGTGCCTAGGGTGCACCCTAAAGGTAGCTTGAGTAGGGGTGAGGTCCTGGCACCAGGAAAGGATTTGGTACCATTGTGGGATATTCTGGTCTGGACTTCTTCTGGGTTTTCTACAAACATGTGTCCAGCCAGCTGTTCTTTCATCTACCCTGCACATATTTACTAAGCCCTGACTCATACTCAGCATTTTATCAGGACATTGAACATGTAGATATATCCCTGCCCTCTAAGACCACCGAATCTAGTGCATTCTTGGCTGTTCTTCTCCATAATGTCACATGTCCTTTGTGGTACTGTCAGGCAGGTGGCAGCCCTGGTGCTGGCAATGCACCCTGGCAGTTCGACAGGCCAGGAAGCCAGGAGACACAGATCCAGACTTGTATTCACTGTGCGACCTCGGCCACATCACTGCTTGCCAGGTTCTCCATTTGCCCATTTGTACCAGGACTGGTTACTCTAAGATGGGATCCTGCTTCAATGACTGTGTAGTCTCTGGATACACACTAAGATCAAGAAATGACAATTCTTGGGGGTTTTGGTCCTTGGTCAATGACTGTGGGTGACCATAAACAATTGAGAGTATCTCTTTAAGCTCAGTTTCCTCAACTGTAAGCAGGGCATAATCAAACTGCCTTGCTCATAAGATTTATGCGAGCATGAATTGTGGGTGCTCATTTATACAGAAGTTCTGGCCTGGAGCTTGCAGGCCTAGAGCAGCATGGGGCTGACGAGCTAAGGTTGGTGTGGCATCCCTGGCGATGTTCCCAGTCCCCGGGCCCAGGCTGAGCTCCTCTGTACCTGGAGGTGTGGGTGTGAGTTAAGGTGGTAGGCATGGGGTTAGTGGTTGAGAGTGCTGGTCTGGTCTTGAGGAAATCTGGCAAGGGAGGCAGCAAGAGAGGACATACCAGATATGGGTTCCACTTGTTTGAGTCACCTGAGCCCAATGTGGGGAGCTTCCCATAGGCCCCAGGGCAGAGCAGAGGGATGGTCACAACACCTCACTACATTACCCCCTTCTTAGTCATTCTTCATGTGAATGGCAGGGCTGGAGTACAGTTGCTGGCATTGACCTTGGTGGGTAAAGCCTGGCAGGACTGGGAAATAAAGAGATACAGCAGGAGGTCAATAGTCACAGACTCAAGCACCCTTTCCTAACTTTCACTTTCTCAACTGACTTTCCTCCCAACACACGCCCATCCTCCTCAGAGGAAGGAGGGATCCTCTTCTTTCCAAGTCAAATCAGCCCATCCTTCAAGGTCCACACTCCAGCAATTTTCTCCCTACTGCTGACTCCATGTCCCCAACCTGCAAACATATTACATTCTTCTCCATCTAAAAAATCCTGCGCTCTATGCTGTTACCCCTTAGAGCTCCTGCCCCCTGCTGGCTTATCCTCTTACAGCCCAAGGCCCATGCTGACAACCTCCCTTGCTAGCTGGTGATGTATGGGTGACTAAAGATCATGTCCTCCCTGCTTGGGCCTTGACCAGACCCATGTGGCAGTTCCGACATAGCTGCCTCCTGGCATTGCGCCTTTTCTGGTTTCTTCAGAACAGCGCTCTCCAGCTCCTCCTTTCTCTCTGCGGGTCTCAGGCTTCTCCAAGGCATCTCTTGAACCCCGTCTCTTCTCCTTCTAATATCTTACCTTGGCAAACTCTTCTATTCCTGTGCCCTCAGCTCTCTCTCCAGGTGGAGAAGAGTGGACATGTGATGCTGGACCAGGGAGAAGAGGCTTCCCAGTCAGGAGAGATGAGGTGGAGGCCAGAGGCTATGGTCTCATTCAGTCGCCATATCTGCTTCTGATGTCCCACCTCCTTTCTCTTGTCCTCACCCTGCCCGCTGCCATTCTCCTTCTGTTTTAACGACCAGCTAACATCTTCTGAGTGCTTACTGTATTTGAAGAGCTTGGTCATGTGGAGGGCTCAGCAAGGAGGGGGCTGGCAGGATTGGAGGTAAGCCAACAAGGGGGAGCATGACAAGGGATAGATGATAGGATAGTGGGGGGCTGTGAGAAAAAGAGTGACTTGATTTGATTTGGATTTTTCAAAGGCTCACTCTGGTGTCTGTATTGAACATAGAATGGGGGTGAAGGGAGGTCTGTTAGGGTAAGTGAGGGGGGTAGGCGAGCCAGGTTGATGGAGGGAGTTGCTGAGAAGTGGATGGATTCAGATATATTTTGGGGGTAGATTAGCTGAACTGCCTGATGAATTGCATGCAGAAGGTGAGAAAAAGAAAAGGTTCAAGGTAACTCCCAGGTTTAAGGTGGGAGCAACTGGGTGGACAGTGACATCATTTACTGAGCTGGTGAGCACTGGAAGGAAGGTATGGCAGAAGCTTAAGGACTATGCTTTGGCCATGTCAACTTCAAGATCCTATTAAACATCCAAGTGGAGGTGTCAAGTAGGCAGTTCTCTGGAGTGCAGTGGAACAGTCAGGGCAAGAGATAAACGTGGAAGAGATCAGTTTTTACCTCAGGCTCTTGAACTTGCTTTTCCCCTGCCCAACACTCTGCCCTCATTTAGGTCTCAGCTCAAACATCCCCTCAGTCTAAAGTCATCTTCCACTTCCAACCCCAGGCATACTCTATCCCATGTTCCTGTGGCATTTACTTCCCAGCTGAAATGATCTTGTTTACCTACTTATTTTTACATGCTTCTCTACTAGCCTAGACTATTAATTTCACAAAGGCATGGGTTGTTTGATTTTGTTCGCTGCTGTACCCCCAGGACATAGAACAGTGCCTGGCACATAGTAGAAGCTCAGTAAATATCTGAGGACTGAATGAATGAGCACTTTCCACTGCAGTAGCTCTCTTCATCCTGGCAACAACCTCCTGAGAGTGCTAGCTGTGACCCTGATATTCAGAGTAGGAAACTGCGGCTTAGGGAGCTTTCTGAATGCTTACTACAGTCCAAGGACACACACTAGGAGGTGGTGTAACTGGGATGCAATCCCAGGTCTATTTGGCTCCAAAGCTCATGTGTCAGCTACTCCCTCATGCCAGAAAGTGCCTTCAAGAGAAGGCTTGGGTTGGACTTCACCCCTGCCATTATCTTTATTCTGAGATCTTGGGCAAGTTTTTAAGCAGTCTTGCCCCTCTCTAAGCTTTGTCTAAAACCACCCCTATTTACAGGATTTTTCTGAGGATTACATGTGGGAACGCTTGATAAAGCACTTTGTCCACTCTATCAGTGCATCCATATATAAGAGATTAATAACCTCTTAGGGCTTCAGTCTCCTTATCTGACTAGTGGGTGGGGGCAGGGGAGGGTGTAGAAGGGAATAGACGGTCTCTGAATGTCTTTCCAGCCCTGACAACATTCCAGGAATCCTTGGTCTCCAACATTTGTAGAAATGCACTGAGTATACGTGTTCCAACTGTGAGCGTTGTGAACACAGAAGCCTCGACTTTGACCATTGATGCTTCAGCTCTGTGGATGTGGGAGGCCTCTTTGAAGTTTGAGGGAGGTAAATTGAGGACAAATCAAAGGAAGTCCTTCCTCACCCCAACTTAATGAGCTTATGGCTTTCATTACACACAGGAGTAGGCCAGGCAGGAAACAGGAATGGCTTTGGATGGAATGATAAATGCCAAAGACACGGATGGCTCTGAGCAGGAGCTGGCAGGGCTGACCTTTGAGGTCAACGAGAGGGAAGTAGCCCCTTAGGGCCCAATCAGAGACCAACCTTGGGCTTCCAGAGAGGCAATTCTGGGTGGTGGGAATTGGGGGTGGAGAGGTCACCGAAATCATCTACCTGTACTGCCTCCATTGAACTCCCTTAGCTCACCTCTAGGTGGTGGGTAGAGTAGGGGTGGGGACCACAGCAGAAGCAGTAGGATGCAGAGATTCCAGCTCCCAACCTCCACCCACTTCTCAGGAAGGCTTCTGCTGGCTGTGCCAACACTCACCAGCTGCTGTGGGGAACACCTGGCATATGATCTCCCTTTCTTCTTCCTCACCCCACCTGCACCTGATGACATCAACTGGAAGGAAGGACTTTGTCCCTTCCATCCACCACAGGGTGGGAGGAGATTGGTAGCTTTGGGAAGTTGGTGAGGTTTGGCTCTGGTGCTCTTCTCTCGACCCTATCAAAGCTCTTCACTTCTACAATTCCTGTCCTCCTTCTTCCAAAAGCCAGTCCTGTAGGGTCTTGCTCTCAGCTGGCTGTCAACTAAGGTGTTAGCTGTCAACTAGGGTGTTAGCTGTCAACTAAGGTGTTAACTGATATCTAAGGTGTTAGCTGATAACTAAGGTGTTAGCTGACAACTAAGGTGTTAGTTGATAAGGCTTAACACCCCCCAAGGGGTATGTGCATTTTAATAGGGGATTGTTTAAAAGGGCTGGCCTTCAAGACTCAAATGATATATGCTATATTGGTGGAATTTTAGGCAATGGTGTTGATTATGGGTAAAGGTGTGGGTAGTCCCCTCTAAATCATACCACTTTTGCGCGCGCGCGCGCACACACACACACACACATCTCTATCGCTCTTACAAAAAGGTTCTGAATTGTGTGTATATCAGTACACATTTTTATGACATGTAATAACAACAACAAACACTTATATAATGCTGTGACAAGCACTGTTTTACATACTTTACATATATTGATTGACTTATTTCATCTGCACAACAGCTTTATGAAATGGGTACTGTTATTATCCCGATTTCACAATTTGAGGAATCAAAGGCTCAGAGAGGTGACATAAATTGCCACCAGGTGACACAGGTAGTGGGCCAGGGCAGAAGATGAACCCAGCTCCCAAACGAGGGCAGACGGGAGAAGTAGACTGGGAGCAAATAAAGGGCACATGTGCACAAAGGTGGTGTGAGGTGAATCTTGGTAGACTCCTGCCAAATATGCAGGCAACAATAGGAGCAAATGAAGGAAGTGGGGTTATGTGTATGTGTCTGTATGTGTGTGTGTGTGCTCTTTCCCTTGGGGCAGGGGGGTCTGGGAAATGAGGTTTGCAAAGGGGATGAAGACCGATAACTCTCTTCCCATGGCACTTGGTAACTACTGACTTCTTTTGGATGGACCTTTGAACAAAAGTTACCCTGATTGCAGTGTGCACAGGGTAGGGTGAGGGGCCAGGCCAGAGGTGGCAGTAGCCCGGGCTGGGTGTGGCTGCGGGGCAGCTGGGCAGGACACAGGGTCCAGACTGTGAAGCTAACATTGCTGTGGCCTTGGGGGTACGGGTAGGGCCGGTTGGAGCCTGCAGCCCAGTGTTCTGGCTCTGGCTGGGGGACAACTGACAGTGCGTTTTGGAGTGTGAGTTGGGAATGAAGATTTTGAAAAGTAAATTACACTTTTTTTTGTTGTTGCTTTTTTCTTATTACAAAAGCAATATAGTCTTATTAAAGAAAATATGGCCAATGTAGACAAGCAAAAAAAGGCAGCAATGATTCGCAATGTCCCCGCCAGAGATAACCAGTGTTAATATTCTGATGTATTTCTTCCTTCTGCTCTTTTTTCCCCCCTCTATATATTTACCAGTTTGGCTTTATAAACTGGTCCTTAAAGTATATTGTAAACATCTTATGACACTAAATAGAATCTCCAAGTTCTTCTTGTTACAAAACATTTAATACTATGGGTAAGTTAGAATTTATATACTCAATCCCCTAATGTTAAGCATTCAAGTTGTCTTTTAAATATCCTCATTACAATGATTGTTGTAATGACTGTCTTTGTGGCCAGTGAGACTGGAGATTTAGGGGCTGTCAGTCTCATCCCTCTCAGCCCCCGCCATCACACGCCCTTTGGCTGAGCTGGGGCAGCGATAGTCTGGGGCTTGGCTGTTTGGAACCCTGCTAAAAAACAGGCTGTGGGGTCTTGGGCAAGACCCTTTGTCTCTCTGGGGCTTCAACCTCCCTACCTGTGCAGTGGAGGAAGTTGGACTTGGTAGAGTCCTAGGCTTTTTTTCTTTTCTTTTTTTTTCCAAGTGTGAAGAGGGGAGATAGAGAGACAGACTCCCACATGCGCCCTGACCAGGATCCACCTGGCAACCCCATCTGGGGCTGATGCTCTGCCTACCTGGGGCCACACTCCCAACCGACCTACTTTTAGCACCTGAGGCAGAGGCTCCAGCAAGCCATCCTCAGTGCCCGGAGCTGATACAATCAACCAATTGAGCCATGGCCTTGGGAGGGGAAGAGAGAGACAGAGAGAAAGGAGGGGAAGGGGTGGAGAAGTAGGTAGTTGTTTCTGTGTGCCCTGACCTAGAACATTCACATGCCCCATTGGTGCTCTACCATTGAGCCAACTGGCCAGGGCCATTTCTGGGCTTTTCTTTGGCAATGTGATCTGTGTGTTTTCTTTGCTTCCATTCTGTTTAGTGTCTTACCCTGGTGCCCATGGCCTTCCTTGGGCTCCCTACTTCCTGTTTTCTTTTCCTCACTTTGGCCCAGCCCTTCTCTGTCCACTTCGCCTTGGCTCTTCTCCTGGCTCAGCCTGGCAGCAAGCTGCAGCCATTCCCCAGCTGACCAACTGGCTGAACCCCTCTGTCCCATACTAGCCCTGCCCGGTGGAGGCAGGGAGCTCCAGGAAAGACCTGCCGTGGATGCCAGGGTCCTTGGGGCAGCTATCCCAATGACAGTGACCCTAGGCTTTCCTGGCACTACCTGTCAAGCAACCAGTTGGACAGGCAAGACACTCCTGAAATGGAAACTGAAGCTCTGGGAAAGAACAGAGAAGGCTGAGGATTTCTTGAGCTCATCCCAAACGGGTCATCTTTCCTGAGAGGTCATGGCACTTTGCAGGGAAGACCCTCTGGATCAAGAGTCTCGGGTCCAAGTTCATGGTCAAGATATCTGGACAGGTTCTAGAGGTCTGGGGACCAATTCTCTGAAATGAATTGCAAATGGCGTGGGCATGTATTTCCATAGTCTAGTTCATTCATCCAGATATTCTAGAGCTACGAGACTTCAGATAAAGATGAAGGAGGCCTGTCCTGGAGGTATTCTGTGCCGCCCCTGGTCTTCAGGCAGAATCTGTTCCCCAAACCCCAACAGAGACATACTCAACTCCAGACACCAGGGATTTACTACAGTGATGCGGTGACATCAGTGTCACTAAGGGTTGTGCTACTCACAGACCACTTTCAAAGGAGCCAGTGTCCTTCTAGCAGACACCATCTAGCACCTTCTGCCCCTTCTATATTTTCTGAGAGGAGCACAAGTTGCTCAGCCAGGAGGCCAGCCTGGGGCACGTGCATAACAGGTAGCAAAGGCCGACCATGTGCTGCCTGGGGCCTCTGAAAGTGCCTGAGGATGGAGTGTGTGGAGCAGTGCAGAGCTAGATTGGAGAGGATTAGATAATTGACCTCATAATTGACCTAATTAGTGAGTGGCTGTGTGGAGAGCCCTTGGGGATGCTGAGCCTGCAGGTGGCACAAAGGCTGGTCAGAATTATATAGGGGCTGTGAGAGCCGAAGCCTGGGCACTTGCCAGCAGCAGTGGAGGGAGGGCTATGCGGGGTGAGGCCCAGGATGTGGAGGCATTTAGCAAAGAGGGGCGTGGGTAATAGGGATCACTGAAAGGACAGGAAGAGGGACAGGAGAGACCTTGAAGACATGAGGATAACAGTTGTGGGGCATGTGGCGGGGAGGATCAAGATCTGGGGACACCAAGGGAAGAGAAGCAAGGATTCACTGGAGACACACGGGGAGGAGTCAGAGGAGGAACAGAGAAGACCCTGAGGGCAGAGACAGAGGTTAGGGGCCTGGAGACGAAAAGGGAGCTACTGGGGTCACAGCAGCAGCAGCTGAGAGAAACCTGGGAGGGAAAGGCAGGGTCTGGGGCTCCCTGGAAATCAGAGGGCCAGACATAGAACCTAAGCACCTGTCCTCAGTGCTCATCTGGGCACTGTGTTTGTGTGCATGGTCACTCGAAGCCCATTTGGGACTGTGAGGAGGCTAATAGCCTCTTGGTGGGAGAAGAGAGGGTTGAGTAGCATTGAGAATGAAGACTGGAATTCCTGTATCCCAAGAAAAGCTTTGGGAAGAGCTTGGCACTCATGGCTTTCTCACCAGGATGCATTCTTAAAACAAATGTTCATTGTGTGCCTACTAGATGCTAGAAAATATTTTAGGAGCTGGGATACATCAGTGATTAGATCTGACAAAGATTTCATGGAGCTTACATTCTAGTGAGAGGAGACAGACAAATAATAAACATAATAACCGAGTAAACCAGGCAGTGTGTTAGCATGTAAGTGCCATGGAGAGTGCAAGGACCAGAGTATGGAGAATGTGGTGTGCTGAGGTTGAGCAGGGGGCCTGTGATCTGCAATTTAAATAGACTGTTCCTGGTGGGCTTCATTGAAAAAGTGACAGGAAGTATATGAGCAAAAACATGAAAGCAAGGGAGTGAGCTATAAGTATATCTGGGGAAGAGCCCTCCAGGTAAAAGGAGTAGTAGGTGCAAAAGTCCTGAGGCAGGGAAGTCTGGTTGCTAAGGAAACAGCAAGGAGGCCTGTGTAATTGTAGAGCAGTGAGCAAGGGGGAGAGTTAGGAGAGGAGTTCAAAGAAGTAATGGTGGAGTGGAGGGGGGCGTATCTTGTAGTGCTATGGTAAGGGCCATGAAAAAACAATGGCTTTTCCTCTGAGTGAGATGGGAGCCACCGCAGGGCTTGTGGCAAAGGGATGGCAGGATCTGACCCTGTTCTAATGGACAACTCTGACTGGTCTGTGAAGATGGGGCTTAGGCAAGGTCAAGAGGGAAAGATGGAGAGCAGTGAGACAAACTGCTTGAGACATGAAGGGGGCTCAGCAGGGTGGCAGTGGGGAGACAAGAGAAAGGCCCCATTGCTGCCAGCCTCCTGTGCTTGCCTTCCCTGGCTCGGCTCATCAGAGTGGAGTGAAGGGCCCTGTCACAAAAGGGAAGAAGAATCCAGCCCAGGAGCGCCTGCCCACTGGGAAGCTGGCATGTTACACGAAGGGTGCTCTGCTGGAAGTTGCTGATGTATATACAGAGCTTGATCCTTGGCACCTGGAGGACAAGTAATTTACAAAAAAAGAAAAGGGCAATCCTAAATCCCTGTCCCTGGGGAGCTGGCAGGGTTGAGAAGACCAACACATACATGGACACAGCAGCTAAGGAAGAGCCTGTGCCCAGCCTTAACGTCTGCTAGGAGCAGGGGGCAGTGGGAAAAGGGGCTCTTTGGAATGGCTCAGGAGAATACAGGAAGACTTTCTGAAGGAGGACCCACCTACCCACACATATGCACATATAGGAGCATACATTTGGATATAAGTGCTCATCGCAAAAGTGACCGTCATTGCATATGCGCACAAGCTGCTGTGTACACTCAGGTGTACAGGGGTGCGCACACACAGGCAGTAATGCACGGCTCACACCATCACATACACACACAGAGCCTTCACGTGGGCCACAGCCCACTCCTTGCCTCACCTTCCACCAGCCTCTTCCCCTTTCCATCCTCACCCCAACCAGGCCACCTTCCTCAGACAGGCTCCCTCATTCTGCTTCCGCACCTGTTTCCTCTGCCTAGAGCAGGGGTCTCAAACTCGCGGCCTGCCGAACAATTTTGTGTGGCCCGCAGACTAATCCACGAAGTTCAAAATATTTTGGATAAAATTAAGTAAGCCTAGGGGCCTACTTGTTTTTTTCATTTCTCTAGCATCCTAGCTAGATATTAGCTTAGTTAACAGCAGTTGTGATGCGAACTACAGTTTCTGGTCGTTTTGTGACACTGAGTAAACTGCATGTACGATTGTGCTTGTTGTACTGATTTTTTTTTGTTTTCAACTGCAGTGAGAAAAGTGTTGCGTAACAGTTGCCTTTTGTAGACCTAGTGCGGCCCACCAAACGGCTGTGATCTTGCTCTGCGGCCCACATGCTGAGTTGAGTTTGAGACCCCTGACCTAGAGTGACCCTCTTCTCTTCTCTGACCTCCTTCAATCGTCGATGGCACCTGCCGCAGCACAGAGCGCAGGGGACTGTTGGGACTTCTACGTTTCTCTCTGTTTTCCCTGCACGGGGGCTCCCTGGGACCTTCTTCACCTCTAGACTCCAAGATCAGTGCCTGACACATGTTAAGGGCCCAACCAATTGTTGAATGAATCCATATCTTTAAGGAGTCGAGGGTGCGAGGTGGGCTGAGGCGAAGACAGATCCAAGGTGAAGTGATCAGAGCAGACCCGGGCCGTTCTCTGCGAGACAGCAGTCATCGCAACCCGGGAGCTGCTGCTTCTCCTGCTCCAGGCTGAAGGAACTGCTTCGGCTTGGGGACACGGTGGAGGGGAGGTGACAGGGAGAAGGAACAGATTAATCTGGGGATTAATTGAAGGACTTGGCGGCCCGGCAGCACGTGTGCTTGGGGCAGCGGCTCTAATGGCTTAATCAGATTATAGGCCTCACATGGTCTGTCCCAGCAGTGCCCAACTCACCCTTAAAAGCATACCCATTCCAGGGCTCTCCAGGATGGATCCCACACCTGTGGCTAGGATCTACTCTGATGCCTGGCATCTGGGACCTCGCTGTAGAGACCCCCTGTCTATCCATTTTACCAGACCCAGGCCTGCTGAATGAGCTGATTCGAAGGGCACAGATTTGTAGTTGAGACAAAAACAGCTTCAAAACGAAGCTCCACAATTTCTTTGCTGTGTGACCTCAGGTAAGGTACCTAACTTCTCTGAGCCTCAGTGTTCTCATCTGTGAAAGAGGACAGTAGTGCCTCCTTTGGAGCATTGATGTGATGATTAAACAAGATGTAAGTGAAGGCACTTTGCAAGTGTTCCTTATTGCTGGGAGAGTCTGTCCTTCCCTCCCACTGGAGCTGTCCAGCTAAGACCAGAGGCGAAGAATACAGAAGGGGCAAGAATTAATAACAACAACAACAATAGTCAGCAGCCATCTGAACAGCCAACCCATGTGTGGCACTTTAAAGTGGAGGACGCACCATCCTGTCCATGACCTGATCTCATTCCCAGCATAGCCCTGGAAGGAAGCTGGCCGGGAACCCACAGGCTCCATGTGAAAGACAAGGAAGAAAGCAAGGCCGGAAGAGATGATTTGCCTCTGTCAGGGGCCAGAGCTGTGCCCACAGGGGAAATCCTGCCACACAGACGCTGGTAGGATGACCATGAACCAGAGAAGGTTGGGGCGTCCAGCCTGAGCTCCTGGCCCAGACAGCCTGGGGGTGGGGACACTCAGCCTTGCCAGCTCTCCTTCCATGCCAGGCAGAGCTGGGCTGTGGCCTTGAGTTCAGTGAAGGTAGAAAGTCCCCATCTGGGGGCACCCTGTGGTTCTGAGGCCTAGGGGACCCCCACCCCAGGGCTGGGGCTGGTGGGGGCGCTGGAGGTGTACTCTGTGTAGGCCTTCCTATGGAAAAGCCTGTGGCTGTCCCAGGGGTGCCAGGCTACTGGGGCACAGATGAAGGTGCTGCTTGGGGAGCAGGCTGGCTTCTAGCCTCCCCTCTTCTCGCTCCTAGCATTAGTAGTGATTTGTTAAGCTGTTCCAACTTGTCAATAGTCACTTCGATGCCTCTGCCTCCTGCTGGCCTTTTTGGGGGGTTCAAAATTGTCAGGAGCTCAGGGGCAAACTAGAGATGGTGGAAGTCATCTGAGAAACTGAGATCTGAAGGAAAGGAGTGTCCAAGCCTCTGCCCACCTTGAAGCTTTACCTCTACCAGGCACCATGTCTGAAGGGAAGAGATGCAATCATGAGTCCCTTGCCCTTACACCCTTGCCTCATCCAGCTTTGTTCCAGTCTCAGGGAAGAGAGGTTCCAGGGCAAAATTGCTGGCTGGGATGGGACAGGCAGTTGGGTGGCCTCTGATGGAGAGGGGTGGGGGCTGGGTCTGAAAAGAGGGGCAGATGGTACAGGGGTGTCTGACTATTCTTTGGTGCTTGGCCCGGGGAGAGATGTCAAGAACTTCCATGAGAAGAAAACTAGAGACGGTCACATTGTGCCAGACACTGAGTTCTAGGTTTCATTGGAATTAGCTCATTTTACTCTCATAACCTTATCATTTTACGGATAAGGTATACTCGGGCTCAGAGAAGTAAAGCGACTTGCCCAAAGTCACTCAACTGTAAAGTGAAAGACCTGAGTTGGAACCACGTTCTGGCCAAGGCCTTCAGATCCTTAGGACGGCTTTGAGTTAAAATGGAACGAGCCTGACCAGGCGGTGATGCAGTGGATAGAGTGTCAGACTGGGATGCTGAGGACCCAGGTTCGAGACCCCAAGGTCGCCAGCTTGAGCATGGGCTCATCTGGTTTGAGCAAAATCTCAGCAGCTTGGACCCAAGGTCGCTGGCTCGAGCAAGGGGTTACTCCGTCTGCTGAAGGCCCGTGGTCAAGGCACATATGAGAGAGCAATCAATGAACAACTAAGGTGTCGCAATGCGCAACAAAAAACTCATGATTGATGCTTCTCATCTCTCCGTTCCTGTCTGTCTGTCCCTGTCTATCCCTCTCTCTGACTCTCTCTCTGTCTCTGTAAAAAAAAAAAAAAGAGCCCTGGCCGATTGGCTCAGTGATAGAGTGTCGGCCTGGCATGCGGAAGTCCTGGGTTCGATTCCCGGCCAGGGCACACAGGAGAAGCGCCCATCTGCTTCTCCTCCCCTCCCCCTCTCCTTCCTCTCTGTCTCTCTCTTCCCCTCCCACAGCCAAGGCTCCATTGGAGCAAAGATGGCCCGGGCGCTGGTGACGGCTCCATGGCCTGTGCCTCAGGCGCTAGAGTGGCTCTGGTCACAACAGAGCGATGCCGCAGATGGGCAGAGCATCGCCCCCTGGTGGGTGTGCTGGGTGGATCCTGGTCGGGCGCATGTGGGAGTCTGTCTGACGGCCTCCCCGTTTCCAGCTTCAGAAAAATACAAAAAAAAAAAAAAAAAAAAAAAAGGAACAAGAAGCTCAGATGAGCAGGCTAGAGAGTCACTTAGCAGCTTGCCAGGATTCTGGCCCTAACCCAGGCCTGACTCTACCACCTGCATGAGAAGCAGGAGCTGGGCTGAAGGGCCCTGGAGGAGTCTGCTTGCTCCGATGGTCAAGGGTATCTCAGAACTGTCTCCCACTTCTCGCCATGGCCAGTCTACCAGCCAGGCAGGGCTGGGAGCAGGAAGGCAAGTCCGAAGAGCTGGAGCCATCCTGGGGTGAGGGCGGCGTGGAGGGGATCATTCCTGAAAGAGCCAGGCCCGTAGTCCCCGACCAGGTGTGGCTTTGAGCAAGACTTGGCAAGAGGAGACAGGTCTGAGGTAAGCTTTGGCTCTTAATCACTGCTCTCCTCCCTCTCGTACACCCTGCCACCCTCCCAGGAGTTGGGCACCATGGGGGACTGGGAATGGGAAAAGACTGCCTGCCGCGTCCCCTTGCCCTGGCCTGCCCCATGGACTCTGGGGGAAGCTCATTAGCTCGAGGGGCGCCCTGGCCCTCCCCTCACAGCTTGTCACACAATTAGCCACCCTCTCCGTACAAGTTGCTGTGTAATTATTGGGTCTTGGCGGCTTTGGGGCCATGTAATTAGCCTGCCCCAGCCTCCAACCAGCTCTCAGGGTCATTAGTGGGCCCACTGGGGGTGGGCAGGCGAGCAAAGCATCTGCATGACAATGCACACATTGTAGCGCCTCTGCCTGCACCCAGGGCAGAGGGGCAGCTGGTGGCACTGTGTGGCCCGGCTCCTGGGCATATCTGCCCCTACCCTAACTGCCTGCTCAGAGGCACCTCCAAGCTGGCCAGTCAGTCATAGGTTACAAACCTTTTCCCGGTTGGACTTTTTGGTGAGTGTCACCACAAGCCTGGAGGTAGGTACTCCGCTTGTCCCCAGTTCACAGATGAGGCACCTAAGGCTTAGAGAGGAGATGTCGAGCCAGAGGTTGCCCTGGGGAGACTTGCTTGCTCCAGGGGCCACTGGGGACCTCTTTCCTCAGTGCTGAAGCCCTCTTCCAGGCTGCTCCTGGGCCATCCCAGACTCTTTCCTGACCTTCCTTCAGAAGTTCTGGAATTCTCCTCCAAGTTGGCAGGATGGGCAACTTCCATAAGCATTTGGACTTCCAAGGGAAGAGTTGCCAAGAGCCACTTGGTACATCTGACCATCTAGAAATGTCTCTCTGAAGCCATTCACATCTGTGGAGGGCACTGTTTCCTTCCTAATCTGCTTCTACCCTGAGGGGTCTTCTACCATCTCACCGTACCCCGCTGTCTGGGAGCCTGGGCTGTGCTGCCCTCCATGAACACCCTCTGTCCGGTGGGTGGAGGTGGGACGGGATGTGGCCAGAACTCCTGGATACTCCTGGATGTTTAAGCCACTGCTTTGGCTTTGCCAAAGTACCTTTACCATGGGACCTTGCCTGACTAACAACTCTTCACTCTGCTCGTTTAGAATTGTCCCATCTTGAGCAGGTGCCCTAACCTCGCTGAGCTGCCCAGGAGTTGTGAAGACTAAACGGCATCACTTTGGCAAGTGCCTGGCTCTGCTAGTATGGAGCACCAAGTGACACAGTGAGTTCCCCTCCCAGTTCCCAGCAGCAATGGGCCTCTGAAACCAATTTCATCTTCCATCTCTCCTAGGGCCCCCGAACAAAGTCCCCACAGAGCCCCAGTGTTCTGCACCTTGCCTCCTCCCCTGATGCCTGCCCCTAGCGACCCCCAGCCACCTTCCAGCTCCTCTTGAACCCTCTCCCCATTTTGAAGGCTGCATTATCCTGGCAGCAGGGAAATTAGTTGTTCCCTTGAAACCCCCTGCCCCACCCTCCCCGCCCCCCTTCCCAGGGCTGGTGACAAGTCTGTGGGACTTAATGGGCTGGCATGAAAGGCAGCACTGACATTAATTGGCTACATTTGGCAGGCAGGCCCCCAACCCCCCCCTTCTCCAAGCCCCCACCGCTTCCCAGGAACCTTATCAATCCCACCACAGGGACCAAGAGCTTCGAGGCCCCTGCCAATTAGGCACTTTTTGCTCCTTTTCTTCCCCTGATGGGGTTTCGTTAGAATTTATGACACTCTATAGGGCTGAGGGTG
This sequence comes from Saccopteryx leptura, assembly GCF_036850995.1. Classification (NCBI taxonomy): domain Eukaryota; kingdom Metazoa; phylum Chordata; class Mammalia; order Chiroptera; family Emballonuridae; genus Saccopteryx; species Saccopteryx leptura. The sequence goes on along the minus strand of NC_089516.1, from coordinate 67,957,969 downwards.
AGGGGGTGGGAAGCAGGGGATGGGAAGGCTGGGGGAGGTCCATTCCTATGGAGGACAGGCCGGGGGAGGGAAGGGGGTCGGATGTGAAAAGGACACTTGGGATTAGGCCCTGAAGCTGGAGGGGAGGGCTCTGTGCTGCAGGATGCAGGGCCTGGGTGGAGGGGGAGGAGGGCTTTGGCCAGGCCAAGAAGACTGATTTAATAGGCACTGTGTGCACACTTGGAGGAAGGTTTGAGAAAGTTTGGGGCAATCCCTGAACGTGGCTACAGGTCAGAGCTGGAAGGCTGAAGACCCTGCTTTTCCTCCCAGACATCCCTATACACCCTTGGGCCACTCACTGGCTCTTGCTGGGACAGGATGGGGCAAGATCCACAGTCCCCATCCCCAGCCAGTGTCCGAGAAGGGGAGAGTGGAAGGCATTCGCACTGGCTGCAGTGCTTCCGGAAGCCTGTCCTGGGCTGGGGCTGCGTGCCCATGGTGCGTCAGTGTGCTCTTGGCCAACCTCACGCTGGCCAGGGGCTTCAACTGCAGCCCAGGATGTCTGTACAGTAAAACTAAGAAGACAGATTTTCACTCCACAAATCTTGTGTTTGGGAGAATACATCTTTCAAAGCCTGAAGAAGCTGGTGAAAGAGACTTCTAGTGATGCTAAGGGGGACCCACTGGCCTGGATGGCCTGGCACAGGTGTGGGAAGAAGTAGGCCCTGGGAGCCACCTCTTGTCACCCTCTGAAACCAACCTGGCAGCCAACACTGCTGCCTGTTGGGCAATAGGAAACCTTCAGGTCTCCCAAGTCCAGCTGAATACAGTTGAGCTGCTTTGGAAAAGGAAAGCCTCGGGCATTTCAGATCTATACTGGCATTTTGGTGTTGACTAACAGATCAGATACTATTCTCACAGGCCTGTGATGTTCACTGCCTGCACATTGGCTAATCAGTCTATTCCTTGTTCTTTAAAAATATGTCTGCTTGCATTTTTGTTTTCCCCTCTGTTTCAGGCCACATGTGAACCTCCCAACATTAAACTGTCCGCCAATGTTTTCCCTTTGGTCTCTGATCCCTGAGTTCCCAGTGTCCAGGGTTCATGCGACCCCAGCCCTCCCTCGTGCTGGGAGTCAGCTCTGAAGGGACTGTTCAGTCTCTCCTCAGGTACCCAGCACTTCCCCCTCCCCAGCCAGGTCCTTCTTATGGGCCAGGATTAGGTCCAGAGGAGCCACTGGCTGCAGCCCCCCTCTGCCCACAGAGAGGCCTATGATCACCAAGGGCCACCAAGGATGGGGCAGCCATTCCCCTTCTAGCAGCAGGGGCCTGAGGCTCACAGCAGACTGAAGAGGGAACGCCCACCCCCAACCTCCCACTGTTGCTCTGTTTTAACAAGGGATGACTTTAAATTAGAATAAGAGATGAAAATAGGTCCTGTGTCCCCAAAGTTTTCAGGTCCGTCACCACGGTTTCCAGGTCACTTAGACATCATTTTAGATTTTGTTTGAGGGTCTCATTGGCGCCTCCTCATGATGTGGCAGATGGCCAGTGGCCCCGAGGGATCTGGGCAGGCTCCCTTCAGACACATCCTGAAAACAGCTCACCTCTCACTTGTGCCCCTTTGTCTCCTTGAACAGATATTTCCCTTTGCTCAAATTCATTGTTTCTATTGAGATGGTGCTATTACCATGACTATAAATACTACTAGATAATTATAATAACCATCATTTGGCAAAGGTGTTTGGAATACTCTTATAAGCAGTATTCTAAACATCTTATTCATATTAACTCATTTAGTTCTCACAACAGCCCTATAAGGAGGAAACTATTATTATCTCTGTTTTACAGGCAAAACCACCAAAGCCAAAAAGGGAAAGGTACTTTGTCCTAGGTCATGCAGCTAGAAGAGATGCAACAGGGCTTCATATGCAGGTCTGTGGGACTGGGCACCCTGGACCTCCGCCTTTGCGAGGGCAGGGTCACTCCTCACAGAGCTGAGCAAAGGCCGCTGGGCTGATGTGGGCCGGCTGGAATGTCCATGGGGGATGCATGCCCTTTCCTTGTTCCTGGTCCCTGACAGTGACGCCCCTCCAGGTCGTTGGAGCCTTTTCATTCTTGTATGACATCCTTTATTCCATCTAAAACCCTGAGTACCCTCGGATAATGACTTATATTCCATCTAAAAAAGTTGAGTCTCCTCTCTGCAGATCCAGGAAGGAAGGACGGGAAGAGCCAGCCGAACACACACTTGGCTGCAACCTTCAGGCCCCAAAGCTTAGGGACAAAGACTTCAGTGGCCACCAGGGTTGGGTTTTAAGACCTTTAGAGGCTTTAAGCTCTGAACAGACTGTACAGCCCCTGCCCCCCACTGGCCGTATATAATTAAAATTAAAAACAATACTAACCCATAAAATACGTGTAAGGAAGTCCAACAAACTTTTGATTTTTCCCAAGATACTACTTTGATGCTTGAAAAAATATATCGAATTCTTTCAAAAATTTGTGCTCTCTCTCTTGTGTGCGCTCATGGACATGCGCACAGCGCTGTTAGCGCCTTTAGTGTGGGCTGCCATGGCTGCCCTCACCGGTGTCTTCCCTGGGGCAGGCAGTACTTACATGCTCACCTCCTCTCTGACTCCATCCTTTTGCCAAATTTCAGCTCCTGAGCCCTGTAATCCCCTCCCGGGTCCCTTTACCTCTGCTAACTTGCCAACCTGGTAGTTGGGAAGGGTTGGTAATGAACTAAGTGGCAGCCACCCCTCTAAGTCTTGCTACCAAAGTGTGGGCTGCATCACCTGGGAGCTTGTTAGAAATAAAGAATCCCGGGCCGGCAGGACCCCTTCAGTCAGAATTCACAGTTGCTCCACTTTCCCAGGTGTCTGTGTGCACATGACAGTTGTCGCTATAAGGCAGTGGTTCCCAAAATGTGCTCCCCAGACCAGCAGCTGCAGCACCCCAAAGCCTGTTAGGAATCCAAATTCTCAGGCCCAGCTCAGTTCTACTGAATCAGATGCTCCAGGGTGGGGCCCAGCAGCCTGTGGTTTCAGAAGCCCTCCAGGTGATGCTGATAAACTCCGGAGTTTGAGAAGCACTGTCACTCTAAGACACACAAAGCAAGAAGCTCTCGCAGAAAAGTCTAAGACCCTTGGATTTCCCTAGTGCTCACCAGGCAGGCTGTAGCATGGAAGGGCTCCCTGCACTATCCTGCCAATTATTTGGGCATCTCGAAATTGGTGCTAGGTGCTTGGTAGATTTTACAAGGCTCTCATTTATTGAACACTTACTGTGTGCTAGGAATGGCCAAACACAATCACAGACATTTCTTCATCTAATCAATAAACCATCCTGTGCGCTAAGAGTTAGTTCACCACTCCCTTTAATGATGAGAAATCTGCAGCTCAGAGAGGCCAAGTGAGAAATGCAGGATTCTGCCTCATTTGTTAGGATCCCCAGTTTAATGCCTTTTCCACAGCACCTGTGCTGCCCGGACTGTAGCACTCTAGAAATACTGGGTGCTTGCTCTATGCCAGACACCATTTTAACTTTTTTTTACCAATAATTCATTGAGTTCCACATAGCCCATTTGACAGATGAGGAAATTGAGGCACAGAGACAAGAACTTACCTGTGCAAGTTCTCCCAGCTAGTAAGGGGGCAGAGCTGGGATTCCTACCCAAGCAGAGTGGCGCCACAGGCCTTGCCTGAAGACCAGAGTTAATCTGTTGTCCCTTCAGAAGCCAAGTACAGGTCAGGCATGGGAACAAAAGGGAGTTTGCTGGCCTTGACAGCTTTATTGAGGTGGTTTATGTTTGATTTCCCCAATTTCCAGCTCAGCTGTTTTACTCACATCCCTCCTCCCAGGCCCCTGCCCTGCTCACACCAGTGCGTCTCCCACTGCACTGCATTCTCTAAGCTCCTTGGGGTCCCCAGCTCAGGCTGGTTCTCTGGACTTCCTACCCCATCCAGTTGGCCAGCCTGAGGCCCCCAGACAGCCAGAAAGGCAAGAAATGGCAATCATACAAGTCCTAGAATCCCAGCACACAGGCTTAGCTGGCAGCCAGATGGCTGTCTCTTCTTGGATCCTCCCCATGCTCCCCTCTCCCCAGAGTTCTGGCTTCCTACCCCTTTCTCCACGGGACCTCTACCTGCCCGGGAGCAGCGGGTTCCCAGCTTGGCAGAGGTCCTTGGCTGCCAGCTTCCTGGACTGACAAGAGGGAGATGGGCTGCTGCACAGCCAGACAAGCTGATGGCCTGCTGGCCTTCATCAGCGTGCCTCGGGCCATGGCCCTCCTCCAGGGGTAATGAGGTGCTCCCAGCTGACATCTCTGCCATGACGGACAACTTACACGGACTTCTCAGGGCATCCTCTCGGTTAATCATCACAGCCATCTTGTGAGAAAAGTGTTCTTCCACTGGGTTTTCAAATGAGGAAACTGAAGAGGTTGACAGAGCAAAGCAACCAGACAGAGCATACACAGACCTGCTTACGTGGTCCTAGGCCAGCATGGTGCTGTCAACCCCCCCAATAAACCCGACCGCAATTCTGGTCAGGAGCTACCAGGGCCAACTTCTTGACTAATAAAATGGAGTGGCTGGTCCTGTAGAGGAGCCTCCAGGAAAACGCATGTGTCTCGTCATGCTTTGTGCTGGGCACCTCATCTCCCGGATGTCCCCTTCCCTGACTCCTGGTCCTGCCACATGGGGTGACTGCTCCAAGATCAAAGGGCTTTCTCAAGGCACCACCCCCACCCCTGATTCTTCTCTTCCATGTCTGATGTTACCTTGTCACTCCCACCATGTTCTCCATGGGAGCCTGTTCTATTGGAAACAAAGCCACAAGCCTCCATCTTTTCTCCAAAAACATCTTCCCTTTCCCCGCAGATCAGAACTGAAACTTGGTGTCTGCCTTTAGCAACTCTCCTGTGGGTCCAACTGTGCAATTGCTGTTTATGGCCCAAGGATTCTTTTGCCTACTTCTAATTCCCAGTCTTCCATAGAAAGCCACACTACTGACTATAAGTCCCGTATCCCCTTTCTCAGTCCCACTAACCACCGGAATACTGGCTGGTCTGCAGTTCCCACAGCACAAGGATACCAGGCCTTTCCTTCCACCCTGGCCTGCGTTTTCTTCCGCACTGGCTTCAGCATCCTCCCAGATGTCCCAGCAGCCTGACGCCCAGCCATCCGAAGCCTCCCACTGGCTTGGTCACATCTCAGACCTGACATTCCTTGGGAAGGCTTCGGCTAATATATTTCCAGTCGTCAGCTTCTCTATTTCCAACCCCTCGGATGACTGTCTCCTTCGTTCTTCCCAAACCTGGTTTTGGTTCCAGTACTTTGCACTTGGCTGTTAAGTAACCATTTCTTGGATAAATGAAAAAAAAATGAATAAGCCCCCTGTTCCTGAGCATTTCAGTCCCCTACCCATTCTCCCTGCCCTCCAGCCTCTTCAGGCCATCTATACTTCCCTGCTACATCTGTTCTGACCAGTGATTTTCAACTGGTGGGCCGTGGCACGCTGATATGCCACAAGAATATTTTTATTCTTTATTTAAAAAATTAGTTTTGGCCTGACCTGTGGTGGCGCAGTGGATAAAGCGTCGACCTGGAAATGCTGAGGTCGCCGGTTCGAAACCCTGGGCTTGCCTGGTCAAGGCACGTATGGGAGTTGATGCTTCCTGCTCCTCCCCCCCCCTTCTCTCTCTCTCTCTTCTTTCTAAAATGAATAAAAAATAAAAAAAAATTAGTTTTAATTTACTGTGTTGATAATAGTTTCAAGTGTTCAACTCAATATAACACCCTCTACACCTTGTATGGTACCTGCCATGCCCCATGCAAAGTCTCTTTCATTCCCATGACTCCGCCTTTTCCCCTCCTCCCCCCACCTCCACCCCACCCCTTCCCCTTTGGTTATTGCCACCCTGTTGTCCATATCTATGTGTTATGTATATATGATTTTGGCTAATCCCTTCACCTTCTTTGATCCTGTCCCATCTTTCCCCTTCCCTCTGACAGCTGTCCATCTGTTCCCTGTGACCCTGCCTCTGTTTCTGTTTTGTTCTTTAGTTTACTGTGTTCATTAGATTGCACATATAAGTGAGATCATATGGTATTTGTCTTTTGCTGCCTGGCTTATTTCACTTAGCATAATACTCTCCAGGTCCATCTATGCCTTCGCAAAAGGTAAGATTTTCTTCTTTTCCATGGCCACGTAGTATTCCATTGTATAAATGTGTCACAGCTTTTTTATCCACTTGTCCACTGATGGACACTTGGCCTGTTTCCAGATCTTTGCTGATGCAAACAACGCTTCAATGAACATGGAGGGGTGCATATCTTCTTTTAAATCAGCGTTTTGGGATTCTTAGGATATATTCTTAGAAGTTGGATAGCTGGGTCATAAGGCAGAGAATTTTTAAAACATATAATGCCTGACCATTCAGTCATGGGTACTGACTTCTTTCCCCTTAGATTGTCAAATAGAAAATGAGAAGAGCCAACACATCAATAGCTGTCTGGTGTGAATGAATCAAAATCATACTTTTTGTTTGTTTGTTAGATTGGCAAAAAATATACTTTTTGTGTGCCACAGAATTTTAATAATTAATTTATGTATACCATGAGGTGAAAAAGGTTGAAAATGTCTGTTCTAGACCTTGATGCCAGCCATGACCTTCATGACTTAAAGTCATTCAAGCTTTGTACACCTTCTTCTCATTCTGCCTTCTGTTGTCCCCAACCCTGGTCAGTAACTGGCTCTTGTCACTTCCAAGTTTGCCATGCTGAGCAGGAGGCCCTTGCAGATGACAATGGTCCACAGTCTTTAACTCATCCCATGGGGACTGCCGTTTCAATGTTTTACTTGTCTTACATTCCAGCCTTACGGCTATATCCCACCTAATACTTGGCTTCCAATTTTGCTGAGATAAAGGCTGTCCATCTCAGAATTTCTCAGTCTGTCCTCCCTCCCCCCTTTCACCCTCCCTCTCCCTTTTCTGTCCTAGGAAGACATGTCTATTTTCCTCTCCATTCCTAACCTCTAACTCCATCAATTATTCTCTTTCTCGTGTATCTCCATCTCTCCCCCTCCTTTGAGTGCTATTTCCTCCTCAGCCGACAAGGATTTTCAGCTCTCTCCTATCCTTCAAAGAAACCCTCCCTTGACCCTGCCTCCATCTTAAGCTATCATCCCCTCTCGCCTTCCTTTCTCAGACAAGCTTCTTGGAGGGATTGTCTACTCACACTGTCTGTGCTTCCACACCTCCCATTTTCTACTACATTATGTCCTCTCTCCCTCTTACCTGAAACTGCTCTTTTAAAGGTCAGTAATGACCTCCTTGTCATTAAATTGAGTGGTCTTTTCCCATCCTCACATCTGACCCTGCCACATGTCCCTTCCTGCTTTCTTTTCTCTCTTCACTTAGTTTTGGGGACACCGAATGACTTCAGGTCTCTTCCATCTTGCAGCTCCTTTACTCGCCTTCTTTGCCATGCATGGGTCAGTTTTGCTGTAGCGCTCCCTGTTGGTCTTCTCTCTCTGTGCCCACCCAGAGTAGCAGTGTCCAAGCCCCTGCTTTCAGCCACTCTGACCACATCCCATTATTGATCGTTAGCCCTGATCACTCACTCAGTTCCAGACTTAGGTAGCAATGTACCTAATGGGCATGTTCATTTTAAGTCTACAACCCAGTGCATCAAGCTGAAGTCATCATCTTTTCCCTAAAACTGGTCCCTTCTTATATTGTCCAGTTTCATAACTGCTACAACTATCTACTCAGTTAATAAAGCCCATAACCGAAAGTCAGCCTCCTTCTTCTCCTCACCCCCACATCCGATTTATTACCAAGTCTTATGATGTCTACTTCTGAAATATCTCTCCAATTGGTCCCCTTCTCTCCAGCCCCATTTTCTGTTTTGCTTCATTTATCCATTTGTTCAGCAGTTATTGAGTTCTTTGTGACCATCACTGTAGCAGACACTGAGCAAACCTTAGTGAACAAGATGGCCAAGGTGTCTACCCTCATGGCATGTGCATTCTAGTGAGGGAATCAGATGGTGAAGAAACAAATAGACACATAAAGAGAAATGAGTAGAGTAAAGAGTGGCTGTGACAGAAAACAACAGGGGGATCTGTTTTAGATAAGGTGTTCAAGGAAACCATTCTTAAGGAGGTGATATTAAAGTTAAGGCCTAAAGACTGACAAAGAGCCAGCAGTATGCAAAGCCAAGGAGGGAACCTCCCAGGCAGAGGGAACAATACCTGCAGACATCCTGAGGCCAGGAAGAGCTCCCATGCACTAAGGAGCAGACAGGATGCCAGTGTGGTTGAAGTGGGACTCACTGTGGTCAGAGAGGGAGGCAGTGACCACATGCTGGGGGCGACTGTAAGCCAGTGCAAGAAGCTTGTATTTTAATTCAAGCACAATCCAAGAACACTGCTGGGTTTTAAGTTAGGGAGTGACAAAGTCTGATACGCATTCTGAGCATTACTCTGGCCATCGTGAGAAGTCTAGAGTTTAGAGGGGTAAGAGAAGTGGAAGAGTGGAGGACAGGCCTGCACAGTTGTCTGTGAGGGAGAAGATGGTGATGGTGGGACAGATGGAGACACATGGCTGAAGGTACACCAGAGGTCAAGCAGAATCTGTCAATCAATTAACGAGGGGAGAGGGGAAGAGACAAATCAAGGTGAACTCTTGGAATTTGGGCCTGAGCAACTCATGAATGGTGCCATTTACTGAGATGGGAAGCAGAGGGGGGACCAGGGTGAATTCAGATGATTTCTTTGGACACCTTGAATTTGGATTGTTCTTTAGCTATTCAAGTGAAGCAATCAAGTAGGTGGTTGGTAAAATAAGGTTGGAAATTGGAGAAGGTTGGGATGAACAGACATTTGGGACTTACAAACTTGTAAATGGCACTTGAAGCCATGGGAATGGATAGGCTCACCTAGGGAGAGAGTGCAGAGAGTAGAGAGCCCAGGATGGGGCTTAGAGGAATTTCAGTATTTAGAGGTTGGATAGAGGATGTCGATCAACAGTGGGGACATCTGCTGAGATATCAGGTCACATAGAAGCCGCTATGGAGCCAGCCTGTATGGAGCCTGATGTGTCGAGCACTGTGCAAGGTGCTTAATATCTATCATTTGCCTTATCCAATCCTCACTCACATCAACCCTGTGATGTAGGCATTCTTATTATCACATCCACTGTGCAGATTAGGTAATTGAGTCTCAGAGAAGTTAAGTATATTTCTCAAAGTCACACAGCTGGTTAGTGGTAGAGCCAGGATTCCAACCCAGGCAGGCTGGCTCCAGAAGCCCTGTCTTAACCACTACACTGGCTTCACTCATGATATCTACTCCTAGAAGTATCTCCTGCATTTGACAATCTGGTAGTTGTTGCTGATCTTGACAAGAAGAGTGATTTTAGCAGAGGGGTGAGGGCAGAAGTTAGAATGCATTGGTTGACAGGTGAATGGAAGGTGAAGAAGAGATGGAGTATAGATGGCTCTTTTGAGAATTTTCCCAGTGAAGAAAAGCATAGAAATAGGATCATTCCTGGTGGGAGCTGTAGATCCAAGGAAAGTCTTGTCTTTAAAAAAATGTTCATTTTCCCTCCCCTCTCCTCTCCTCCTCACTCCTCTTCTGCCTTCCTTTCTATTTTGGTAAGAAGGAAGATATTGAGCTTGTGTCTTTGTTAAAGGAAGTGAGTCAGAGTAGGAACTACTACAAAAAAGCTTGGAAAAGTGGGAAGGGTGAGCTCCTGAGTGTAGTTTGAAGGGCTGGTCTGAGAGAGGAGGAAGGCTTCATCCTCCATTGTGATGGTGTGTGTGTGTGTGTGTGTGTGTGTGTGGTGGGAGGAAGAAACAATGAGGGTATGGAATTTGTGGGGATAAAAGGAAGTTTCTATCTGATGGTACTTGTTTCTCAGTGCATGATGAGGTGAGGTTACCGGTGGTGATGGGTGGGAACTGGGGAAGAAACAGGAAGACTGAATCAGATTCCCGTCACGGCTTCTGAGCTACCACAGTCGTCCCCAGCAGGCTTCCCTGCTTCTATCTTCTCCATCCTCCACACGGAAACTGGGTGACTCTCCCTAAAGATTAGGGAGGTTAAGCCCTGCTCCCAAACCATCAGTGCCTTTACCCATGTCTTTGCCTTTGCCTGGAAGGTCTTCTCCATGGCCCACCTTGGCCTTTGAAGCCTTCTCGAGAGCTTTGCAAGCGGATACAAACTTTCTATCTGGACTGAAGTGATCTGTTCCTATCCTTTGTGAGTAACAGATCTGCATGCCTCAACCTGACCCTCTGAGAGCACAAACTAGGCCGTATTCACCTCTGTGCCCCTTCCACGCCAACAGTGACTAGTGCATAGTAACTGCCCTATCATGTGTTTATTTCCGTAGTAGATGTAAGTGTGTATGCACCTAAGTGCACACACAAGCCTGAAGGTCAGGAGGCCAGGTATCTAGTCTCTTCCTCTTCCTGCACCCCAGTTTGCATCTTTGTAAGATGAGTGAATGGGACCCAATGGCTCCACATGCCTCTGTCCTGGTGCCTGATGCCTCCACCATCCATGGATTTGCCTGAACCTTCTGGAAAGCTTTTGACATTGCCAACCTGTCACCTAAGTTTACAAGCTACTGGGTGAAGAAGGATGGCTTTTGACCTATGTGTCAACCTGAGCCTGAATCAACCCTGCCAGCAAATGACAACAACAGCCAGCATTTGGTGAGCACTTACTGTGTAATACGCCAAGATCTTTGCATGTATTTTCTCTTTTAATCCTCACAACAACCATGGAGGTCAGATTAGACAGATAAAGAAAGTGAGGTTTGACACAGTGAGGTAATCAGCCCAGTGCGACACAGTGAATGAAGTAAGTGGTAGCACGTCGAAGTAAGCTTGGACTCTAACTCTGGCCTCTCAGCTTTCAGGCTCCTGTACTCAACTGCTGGTTGCTGACCCTCACGGTGGTTTGGCTGCATGTTAGATTCACTTAAGGGAGGAGCTTAATGATTATTGATGGCTGGATCCTACCCCAAGAGGTCTTGATACAATTGGTCTGGGGTATGGCCTGGTACTTGGGATTTTTCAAAGCATCCTTTGTGATTCCACTGTGCAGCCAAGACTGAGGCCACTGTCCTAGAGGCCCAGTTCTCAGGTCTGAAGCGGATCCTTCCCTGGGCCACCTCAGCCCACTGAGATTTGGGGTGGGGTTGCTGTGGAGCTTGGGATAGAGGCAGGACATAGGGGTAGGAAGGGGGAGGAGTGGTTGATGGAAAAGCTATCAGGAAATTTTCTTATTATATAAGCTGTAATGCCTGGAACTGGGAAAGAATCTTGGGCCAAACTGTGTCCACTGTGACTTCTTTGTCACTCTTAGCCATACATGGGCCAAGCTGTAGGACTCGTTAAGCACAGCATATCTACTCCTCACAAGGTTGACTCTCCATCCAAAGTCCAATCCCCACCCACACCTTGGGTGCTCTTTTCTTCATGCTTGGATCCTGGCTAGAATGTCATTGTCAATACAAGGTATTGAGAATCCTGCCACTCTGCTCCCAACAGTTGATCACCTACCTTCTGGCCTCTTGTCACTAGACCTGCCCCAACAGTGAGCCTGACTAAGGTCAAGGTCCACACCCCATTGGACCAAGCTTCCTGCTCTGGAATCGGGTTCTTGGCCTTACCTTCCCCTGGGCCTGGCTTCCCCCTTCCCCACCAGTCCCAATGGCTGAGATCACAGCATGCCTTCTACATAAGCCCACCCAAGTTATGACATGACAAGGTCAAGCAACCTCTTTCCACAGAACCAGGGTGCTCTTTTGAGGGCAGTGCCAGTCTGGGGTAGTTCTGTGCTACTAGAAACTGGCATCTACATGCCTGAGTGCCAGGGTGAGGTACCCCTGAGGTGGAGAGGGCCTGGTCGGGGGAGGGAGGCTGTGAGCTGCCGGTTAAGCCAGGTGGGTGTGGAGGAATTCTCTGTCCAGCTGCACATCTTTATTCATAATGCTTGATTGTTCCTGGCTAGGGAGCTGATCGTGCTGTGTGTGTTGGGGGGTGGGGGGAGTCCCGGGCAGGCGGTGGGCTCACTCTGCTCCCTTCTTCTGTAACTGCAGTGGGAGTGGGGGTGGCCATGAGCCCGGGGCTCTCAGGCTGCTCACAGCTGGTCCCGATTTGCGGACAATGGGAACTCAGCTCACGGTGCATCCCAGCCGAGCCCTGGCTCAGTCTGGGACTGCTGGAAGGCTTGCGCAGGAATGTGGGGCGGAAAGGCTCGGAGGGCAGGCTGCAGACAAGCGGCCAGAGAAAGCCCTGGCAGAGAGGGGACTGAAGACATGCAGGCAGGGCAGCCAGAGTGAGGCATGCCAGCTGACCCGGCTGAGCTGGGCAGGGTCTCAGCCGAGACCTCCACTTAGGCCTCCTGGGGCCCTTGCTCTCTCACTGCTGGGGCAGGGAAGACCAGCTGACACCCTGAGCATCAGGGACTCAGCCAAGAGCACACAGAGTCCCTGGCAAATCTGGGGCTGGCAGCCAGGTGTCCGGACCAAGGCCATACCCTCCCCCCACCCTGCTCCTGGAGCCCCAGTGCCTGGGCCACCAGAGCCCTGTGAACCCGTCCCCTCCTCAGGCCTGCTGGACAGTACAGGGAGGAGCACAGGATGACAGGAACCCTGCAGTCCCAGCCCGGCTCCCTCTAGGGAGGACTCCTTCTCCCCACTCTGCCCTGCCTTACCCGGACTTTTCTCTGGGGGTTTGGGTCTGTGCTGGGGCAGGTAGGTGGGGATACTGCAGGGAAACAGAGCAGGGGTTATAATAATACCTCAAAAAATTCTTACCACAGAAAAACAGTGTTACCTCTGTGTGGCGATGAATTTTAACTAAACTTACTGTGGTGATCATTTCACAATATGTGTATGTACATAAGGCACTAAGTTGTACACCTAAAATGGATACAACAAATACATTAATTATAGCTCAATAAAAAGTATCTCAGCATATTAATCATCTACCATGGGGCAGGCACAGTGCTAAGCACTTTGCACAAATGATCTCATGTCACCCCCACAGGTACCCTGTGTAATAGGTATGGTCATGACCCCAGTTTGCAAAGGAGGAACGTAAGACCAGAAAAGGATAGGTGACTTTCTTGGGTCTCATGACCAGTGATGTGCAGAGCAGAGATTTGAATCCAGGATCATCTGATTCCCTGATGCGCTAAACTGTCTTTTTGAATGCTGCGAGTTAAGGGAGCTTTGGAAAGGACATCTAATCCGTGCCTCTGAACTCAAGCGGGAACGTAAATGCTGGCCCCAAAGGCACAGATTGAACTAAGATCTTCCAAAGAGCTGGTAGGAGCTGGGAACTTCCCCTTCTCTCTGGGTGGGGTGAAGTACTGTCCTGTCCGGAGGTGCAGCCCTGCCCTGAGGCAGACGGGTGGGCAGGGGGCACGAGGCACTTCACGTCACAGACGAGAAGCTGAGCTCAGCCAGGAGGGATGGAACAGACATTCCAAACCTTGATCTTCTCATAGTCACCCAGGGCAAGGCTGAAGTGGTGCGCAAGGCAAACTTGGCACTGAGCTAGGCTCCTGCCTTGTGAGATGTGTTACTAAGAGACCAAGAATTCTGAGAGAGAGAGAGAGAGAGAGAGAAAATGAGTGAGTTAGTTCATTAGGGATACTTGGGACCTTTGTGGAGATGCAGAGGCCTCCCTGTTCCGGGTAGCTTTGTCTGTCACCCAAGCAATAGTTTATTAACGCAGCCTGGGCTGGAGCTGGGGTGAGGGCACAGAGCCACAGCGGCAGGAGGAAAGGAGGCTGCACAGGCCCGAGCCCCGTGCGGTGCTGCCCTGGGTCTGGCTTCTAGAGCAGTTCAGCCAGTCTGACCTGGGGAGAGCAGGCCTGTGTGGGGTGGGGGCTCCCTAGCAGAGGGGCCTCTCTGTGCCCACGAACTCCGCCGGGCTTTCTGCAGAGCAGGCTCCTTATTCTTCTGCCAGTCTTGCAGCATGGGCCTGAAGAGTGTCCTCGTGTGACAAAGGTGAAATCGAGGCCCCAAGAGGGGATTACCCGAGGCCACAGAGCTCTTGAATTGCCAAGACAGGATTGGAAGCCTAGCTGTGACTGGCCATGGCCTGGCCACCCCAGGGGAACTGAAAGGAAGGCCAAGTTTGTACCCATCCGACCTGGCCAGGCTGGGCCCAGGCAGGGGGGAGCACCGGGAAGAGGGGCGCAGGGCGCGAGGAGGGAGACAGAGCCGTGCATGTTTGCATGGCTTTCTGTGGGCGTGTGCATGCCTGTGCGTTTCTGTGTCTCTGTGTGTGTCTCCGGGCGGCTGTTCTGCTTCCTCAGCAAGCCTTCCCTGCCCCCTCCTCTTCTTTTCTCTTTCTTCTTCTCCTTACTCCTCATTGTCGTCTTCTCCTTTTTAATGAGACTTAATTAGCGTTGAGTTCCTCCTCTGGCTCCCTCTCCGCCCCCTCCCCTCCCTGCTCTCCCTCCTTCCCGAGGTGCAGGCCAAGCGATCTGACAAATGCACTTGAGAACAAAGCGCCGGGCTAATTCGGGGCCTGCTCAGGAAGCAGGAGCCGAGCTGAGATAATGGCTCTGAAATAGCCCAGCGTGATTATGCTTCCTCAGCCTGTGGCCAGGCGGGTGCAGGCTCGGGCGGGGGCGGCGGGTGGCGGGTGGACGGGCGGGCGCCTGACGCCTCCGCTTCAGTCCCACTGCTGGGTCCAGGCCCAGCCCTGTTCCCTTCCGTAAAAGCCTTCTAGATGCCCCGGGTGCGGGGAAGAGCCAGGGCAGTCTTCTTCTGACCTCTGAGGAGCTGCTGGCCTTTCCAGGGTCCTTCAGACCCCCGGAGGCACAATCCTGTTTCAGCCAGGGCCACTCAACCACAGTCATCCTCCTGATTGGTGGCGAAACTGTATTAAGAACCCAAAAGGCTATCCACAATCCCCCACCCCACGCCCTGTCTCAGGTGGCCTTGCTTGGTCATGCTGTCCCAGTTCCAGCGTGTGTGTGTGTGGGGGTGGGGGGGTGGGGGTGGGGGGGGGGGTTGGGAGAGGTAATTCAGAGCAAGGCCTGGGCTCCCAGTCAGGGCCCTCTAGGAGCTCGAGTGCTGAAGGGACATGGAGCCCTCCAAGATGGCTAAGGAAAAGATGCAGCTGGGTCTGCTCTGGCATCCCAAACAAGACAGGACATGGGCATGGTGCCCATCAGAGGGGTGGGTCAGATGTCACTTGAATATCCTCTGCCTGGGCTTCCTGGAGCTTGTCCAGAGCTTGAAGCCAGACTGAGGGAGAAACAGTCAGGAGGATGGGCCAGGATCAGCCGGAAGCACTCTTCCCAGGCCACTGGCTCATCCTGTCTCCCTGCCATGCCTCTGTCCTGACCTAGACATGGCGAGGCCTTACAACCAGAACAGTCCCAGGCTTTGCTCTCTGGCCCAATTTTCAGGTTCACTACCCCTCTCAGACCCAGTGTGCAGTGATGTGTGTGTGTGGACATGTGTCCATTTAGTTTCATTCATCCATCAGATATACATTGCTTAAGCTCCTCCCAGCACCAGGCTCAGTGCCAGGCCCTGAGTACCCAGGCAAATCAGACAGAGGTCCTGTTCTCAGGTCCCTTAGTCTGCTGGGGGTGACAGATGAAACCAAGAGATATGGTGCAGTGTGATCTGTGTGGTGATAGTTGGAGTCCAAGAAGCTGTGGGAAGTGAGAGGATGTTAAGGCAGAAAGTCAGAGAAGGCTTCACGGAGGAGGTGACATTTGCGCTAGGCTTGAAAGATGAATAGGGCTCTGCCAGGGTATAGGTAGAGGGAGCAAGAGATTTGCTCCCCTCAAGGCACAAGGGAGCCAGTATGTGAAAGGGCTGATGTTCTCATGATTATTTTCCACCTTGGGATCCTGGGACTAGAAAGAGGCTGAAAGACAGAAACTGCCTGGTTGGGGAATGAGCCCGGTGGACCACTGCCTGCTGTTCCCACCCCGGATAGTGACCTGGTCTAACACGGGACCGAGGGCTCTCTCTACAGACCTGCAGCACTGACCTCTCTGTTCTTCAGTCAATCCTCGGGACTGACCACACTGATGGCATCTCAACTCCTGTTCTCTAAGCAGAACCCCAGGCCTGACGTCGTTGCTTTTCATTCTGAGCTTTATTTATGAGCTGTTGTGTCGGCCTGCCTCAGCCTTGCATCTCCTCCCTAACCCCCCAAATCCCAGAAGCGGCCTTGCCCCTGCGCCTTTGCTGCAGAGGTGGCTGGCTGCAGAGTGAACAGATCACCTTGCCTTGGTGGCTTTCTACCTCTTGAGCTGTTCCAGGAGTTGCTATAACCTTACTGGCTTTCCCTGCAGTGAAGTCTCCGCAGGAGCCCGGTCTAGGCCCTCTGAGCTTACACTAGGATCAGCCGGAATCAGCCGGAAGGCCCAGGCATTTCTAAAGGTGCCCCATGGACAGCTGCACACTCATTTGTGCTGCATGAGGGTCCCAGGCCAAATGTATGAGTGGAAACTGATTCCCAGCCTGCCTTCTGTTTACCTGTCTTGCTCACACTAGTGCAGGGTGCGTCTACCTACAGGGGGTGCCCTGTTCTAATTAGCACAAAGTACCGAACGAGTGGGAGGGGCCTTGGCTCTGGTCCCGCCTCCCATTCCCAAGACGGAGCTCTGGGGGAAGGGAATGGAGGTGGTGAACTTGGGGAGACCCTCCCAGCTGAGAAATGTAGGGTTGGGAGCTGCAGCAAATATCTGGTGTATGGGGGCCAGCTCTGGGACAGAGGCTGTTCCGGACTGTGCAAAGGGACTGTGTGAGGATTACTGAGAGGAAATGAAAATTGGGGATGGCCCTCTGGGGAATGGGCTGCACATGATGTCAGAAAGGAGGCTGCCTCTGGGGGGGCAGGGAGGTGTGGAAAGGGGTTGGCTATCTCTACTGTCCCCAGCAGCTAAGCAGGCAGCCACAGTTGAGGCTCAGGGCTCAGTCAGCCCACGTGGCTCTGACCCCAAGCTGCCTCCTCTGGTTCCTGGCACCCTTGAGAGCTGAGGGGGCACATTCTTGTGGAGGACCTCTGAGACTGGGGGCTGAGAAAGCGGGCTGGAGGGAGTCATCAGACAAGGTCTCACTTCCTGCTGGCACATTTCACAGCGTACGAAAGGACTCATTTCTCCAAACGTGCCACCCTAGCTTCTCTCAGCTCTGTAGCAGGGTAGGTGTTCTTGTTCCCACATTGTAAGTAAGGAAATGGCAGCTCAGGGAGACATGCTGCAGTGACCTAGCTAAGCTCACTCAGCTGGTCAGTCACAGAACCTGTGTTTGGGACCCTCTCTGCCTGGCCCCAAAGCCCGGGCTTTTCTCGTTTCACCCACTGCCGCCACGGACAGCAGCTGAGGGTCCAGGCTCCCCTGTTAAAGGTTTCAAAAATTCCAACATTCTGCCTTGGAATGATCAGCTCCATTTCCAGATAAAGAAAACTGAGGTTGCACAGGGGTACTAAGTGGCAGAATTGTCAAGGATAGTCTTGGAGTGGGGAGTGTTTTGAGAGAAAGAAAGAAAAAATGCCTGCGTGTGTGCATGTGTGCGCGTGTGTGCCGGGCAAGGGGCCAGAACGCATCATGGAGCACCCATGCCAGCTGGGCAGAGGCATGGAGACGGGAGGCCCCAGATGGACGTGGCTCTGGGGTGGGTGGGGAGGGGGAGTGGGGAGAATGTGGGTCTGTGATGTGGCACAAAAGGTCATGCTGTTGAGAAAGGCAGGCTTCGTTTCTCAAGCTTTGTCCCTGAGTTATAAAATAGCTTTCTTCTTTCTCGGGAATGCCAGGATTACTCTCCAGGGCTCTCTGCTCCTGCCTGGCCCCTGCCCTCTGTGGTGGCTCTGTCCGCTCCCAGATCTCCAGCTGGAGCTCCCAGCCCTGCTCCCTAATTCCAGAGGGGCAGGCAGCGTGCCCACATGGCCAATTGCCTCTCCCAACGCACACAGGTAATTCATCTCCACCTCTCTTTCAAGCCTCCGCCCCCAGATGTGCGGCCTTCGCAGCAGCCAGAGGCCAGCTCACCCCAGCCACATGGGCGGCCAGCTGTAGCCCCTCATTTCCGGGGAAGAGAGAACTAATAAAGGAGAGTCTCTGAGCCACTGCCCCCCCCATTCTTTCTTGCCACAGCCGCCCCATAAAACCGAGGGGAGAGATGTAAAGGGAGCAAGTGTGAGTGGAGATAGTGTTTCCACCAAAGCAGGGGACTGAAAGGTGGGGACCTGTGGCTGGGGCCCGGACAGAGGTGGAAGTCCTTATCTGAGCCGCTGTGACCCGTATGCCAGCTCACACAGGAGAGAGAAGTGTAATATGGGTCAGAAATGAAAGGCGGTGGACATGCCAGGCAGTTGGCCTGGTGGAGGCACCCAGGCTGGGGAGACCTGAGGGCAGCCTTTCTGCCTTCCCTCCCCTTCCCTGGCCCCTCCCACCATCCCACAGGTGAGCCAGGAGCCTCACTCCTGGCCACCCCGGGGCCACCTTGGTCTGTTCCTGAACTTGTTTCTCCAGGCCTCAGTCTTCCCAGCTGTGGAACAGACTCCACTAGATACCTGGTGTGAGTGAGGACAGGTTGTGCTCCGTGGGAACACATGGGGACCTGTTGTCCCCAGCTCTGATGGGTGCTAGAGCTGTCAGGAGGGCGGGGGCCTCACAGGAGTGAGTGTCAGGTGCTCAGGGATATGGAGAGTCTGACTCTGCTGGAGGCAGACACTCTCCTGTCCTGCCCAGGAGAAGGAGGTGGGCAAATCTTAGGCTAGGACACTCCCTTTCCCACTTATGGGGCTCCTGGTTTAACGTTCATTCATTGATTCAATCTAGCTCTTATTTACTGAGTATGTGTCGTGCTGCAGGCACCGGGCGTTGAGCAGTGAACACATGTGAGAGTCCCTACCCTCATGGGGCTGGCATTATTGTGGGGACACAGGCGATGAGAAGGCAGCTCCTCTTTTATAAGCCAGAGTTTGGGGGATGAGGGCGAGAAGCAAGGCCCGGTGTTACTCTGAGACGAGGCCACGCCCTTCTCCCACAGCGGCTTCCGTTGCCAGCATGAGTCCAGCTGGGGCTAGGTTCAGAGTTTAAGGGAAGGGTACAGCGATCGGTCCCTCATGTCGGCCATGGAATGGGAGCACGCTCCCAGCCTGCACACTGAGCTCGGCCTGCTTGGAACAGACCCACAATTCAGCCCTGTGAGAGCAGCCGAAGCTCACCCTGCTGGAGGCCCAGGGACACCAAACTTCCTGGTGGCAGAGGGCTTGGTCTGCGTGGAGAGCAGGGCAGAGAATGCTGAACTGGGGGCTGGATGATTAGGCTTTAATTCCTTCTCTGCCATCTACTCCCTAGCAGACAGTGGGTACGAGGTTAATCACCCCTCGCCTTGATAATCAGGAAGGTGGCGAGTGTGACGTCTGAGAGGTACTTTGGAAAGAGTCAAGTTCTCACCAGATATTACAGTTTATTTCTGTCAATCTTTGCATTTCCCCAGGTTCTGGTTCAATGTGGGACCTCAGTGCTTGTTGACGAAGCTTTCACACTGAGTGAGCAGCCACCTGCTTCTTCGCCTGGTGTGTCCACGGTTCCAGGAGCAGAGTTGGGGCAGGACAGCCTATGTGGTTGAGCTTCGCTCAGAAGTTTTCACCCTTGCTCTAGGTCTGTCATTGACTGGCTGTATGTCTTTTTTTTTGCATTTTTCTGAAACTGGAAACGGGGAGAGACAGTCAGACAGACTCCCGCATGCGCCCGACCGGGATCCACCCGGCACGCCCACCAGGGGTGACGCTCTGCCCACCAGGGGCGAAGCTCTGCCCCTCCGGGGAGTTGCTCTGCCGTGACCAGAGCCACTCTAGCGCCTGGGGCAGAGGCCAAGGAGCCATCCCCAGCGCCCGGGCCATCTTTGCTCCAATGGAGCCTTGGCTGCGGGAGGGGAAGAGAGAGACAGAGAGGAGGGGGGGGTGGAGAAGGGCACTTCTCCTATATGCCCTGGCCGGGAATCGAACCCGGGTCCCCCGCACGCCAGGCCGATGCTCTACCGCTGAGCCAACTGGCCAGGGCCTGGCTGTATGTCTTGATCTGAGTCCTCTGACTTCCTGGAACTCCAGGCTCTTGTCTGTGGAGCAGGTGAAAGAATCTCCCACTCCACCTCCCAGAGGTTTCTAGTGATGATCAACTCAGATGACACCAACTTCCAGACACATAGGACGGATGGGGTGCCAGGACCAATTTTTCCTCCCCGCAGCCCAGGGGTTCAATTGGGATGTTTATTCCCAGGGCCTGACTCAGGGAGGACCTGACAAGGTGAGGAAAAGAAAGGGGGACTTCCCAAGCAGAGCCAGGCCTAATGAGATCAGTGCCAGCCCCTGCCCCCACTCAGCCTGACTCCCACCTGTCCCAGATACCCCTGTTCACTCTAGGGAGGGGTGAGGTGACAATCATCCTCAGTCCTCATAGAGCGATGGGGGGGGGGATAGAGATCCAGAGACTGAGAGAGATCAACTCCTAGTGACTGTGAGAAACAGGAAAGTGGGAGAAAGAAAAACTGCGTGAGAGAGACAGAGAGGCCTAGAGACTACTGTGTGTGAGAGAGACTGAGACAGGAGAACTGAGTACTAGGTAAGGGTGAGAGAAAGATCTGGGGAGGATGATCTTGTGTGGCAGAGAGACAGACTGAAAGGGAGGGAGGAAGAGAATAGCAGAGAACATCCGAGACCTCTGTGAGATGGAGAGACAGGGCAAGTGTAGATGCAGCTATAAACCAGAAGCAGAAAGCGATTCAGATACTTTTCCTTCTGCGACTTCCCCACTGGGGTGGGGGTAGGGGTCAGGTGGGGGGTGCAGGACTGGGGGAAGCAGGCTAGGCAGGGGGGGCTGAGCTCCTTGGGGGAGGGGAGGTAAGTGCGGCAAGGTCAGCACCGCAGAGCCCCAGATTCCTTCAGCCAGGAGAAACCCCTGGCACTTGTTTCAGTCTCCTTGGGCTTTAGAGAGAGACTGGGAGTGTGTTTCCCTCTGGGGGACAGGCTACATGGGCTGGGGGCCGGCCCTGACTTGGGCTCTCTAGATTTGAATTCCAGCTCTACCACCACTTAGTTTGGAACCCAGTATTGGGCTTTTCCCATTTGGGGGCCTCAGGAGGCCTTTCTGTACAAGGGGTGCACATGGGGCAGACTGAGGTGGGGGGATTAAGTTAAATCATCTTTTGCAGCGCTAATGTTGTAGGATTCATAGAAGGAAAAGCAGGAGAAAATGAGACCCCTGCAAGTAAAGAATTTTTGTCTCCGTGTAAACTTTTTGTAGCATTTTGAGGGTTGCTGGATAGGAATTGGGTACCTCAATGGCTGTGCTGCCCCAAGGCAACCTGGGGGCCTGGACAGTGTGGGCACTCTCTGGCCTCCTGCCCCGGCACCTGAAAGCTCGGCCAACAGGGGAAAGGAAGATGGTGGGGCCGGCGCTGGCTCCAGGCATGGGCTGGCTGCAGAAAGGCGACAGAGCCCTGTTTTCCTGCTGTGCTGGTGGAATGGGGACCCACACAGATTACACAGGCACACCCTGAGTTCCAGGGACCTGCAGTGTGACAATAAAGACGACAGAGCATCTGCCTGGCTGGGAGGCTTGGATGAACACGAGGGCCACCCTATGTAGGCCCTTTTCAACATGCTCGGTGTCTCCTCCCCACCGCATCCTGCAGACATCCCCTCCACTCCCATCCCCGCTCCCGTGCTCGCTCCCACCGTGCACAGGTTTTGTCCCAGAGACGGGCGGGGAGGGGCCCTGCTGGGCTAGAAGGCTGTGCCCAGCCCAGGAGCTTCCGCCTCCTCAGCTTCAAGGCACAAGGGTCAGACCTGCTCACAGCACTCTTGCTTTCCACATTGATAAACTGAGGCCACAGTGACGTCCCAGACACATCCTCTCCTTTCTCTTAAATGCTTAAAAAGTATTTCTGGTGGAGACTGAGGGCCACACCCAGTGCTTGCTTGCATCCTGGCGGCTTTGTCTGAGGATAAGGATGCCAGTTTCTCCACCTTTGTTCTTGAGCTCCCTTGAGGGCCAAAAAGAAAAGATAAGTTGGCTCTACAGCAAAGACAAAGAAATGTGATACCACACCACTCACCCCAGAGGTGAGAGGCATCTGAGACTCAGAGATCCTGGGTGATGTGTCCACGGTCACATGGCTAGGGGAGGCCACGAGCCTCAGTGTGTCAGGTTCTAAATTATCTACTGATTTTCTTGGTTGGTTTCTTTCTTCTTGACTTTTTTATTTTGAAGGAACAGAAGGGAATGATAAAAGCAATACATACTCCCTGCAGAAAATTTGAATAGCACAGAAGAGTATTACCAAGAAAATATCACCTACAATCTCGCTAGCCAGGAAAACCACTCTTAATTTTTTGTATTTTTCTTTCTAGTTGCACGCACACACACAATCCTCTCTTTCACATAAGAGAGCATACTGGACAGTCGGGGTTTTAAAATTGTGATAAAAATCATATAACATGATATCTACCCTCTTGACAAATTTTTAAGGGTACAGCATTGTTAATATAGGCACAATACTATACAGCAGATCTCTAGAACTTTCCTGTCTTGCAAGACTGAAACTAACACACACACCCCCAGGCCCTGGCATCCATCATTCTACTCTCTGTAAGAGTTTTACTACTTTAGATTCTTCACTTAAGTAGAATCACACAGTATTTGTCTTTCTTGACTGATTTATTCACTTACCATAATGTCCTCCTAGTCTATCCCTGTTATTACAAATGGCAGGGTATCTTTCTTTTTTTTCAGGCTGAGTAATATTCCATTGTGTGTGTGTGCATCACATTTTCCTTATCCATCCATCCATCCATCCATCCATCAATTCATCCATCTGTCGTTGGTCAGTCCGTCCATCTGTCCGTCCGTCCATTGATGAATACTTAAGTAGTTTCCATTTCTTGTCTATTGCAAATAATGTATGCAGCTGAAGATATCTCTTTAAGATTCTGACTTAAGTTCTGACTTAAATTCTTATATTTCCAGAAGTGGGATTTTTGGGTCATATGGTTGTTCTTTTTTAATTTTTGGAGAAAACACCATACTGTTTTCCATAGCGGCTGTACCATTACATTGCCACCAACAATGTGCAGGTTCTCCTTTTTGCCACATCTTGGCTAACAATTGTTATTTTCTAGTTCTGTTGTTGTTATAATGGCATTCGAACAGATACGAGGTGATACTTGTGGTTTTGACTTGCATTTCTCTGATGGTCAGTGATGTTGAGCATCTTTCCATGGACCTATTGGACATGTGTATATCTTCTTTTAGCTATTGCATTTTGCACCCTGATTTTCTCATATATCACCAAACTGTAAGTATTCCTCCATATGATTGAATAATTTTATACTGCCCCTTACTTTGTCCCGAAGGCAGGGACCTGAGTTTGGAAAGCCACAAGGCCCTGCCAGGCTTCTGTTGGAGCAATAATGTCTAAGAGTGTAAACTTTAGCAGCAGATAACACTAGGTTCAAGTCCAGATGCTGCCAATTCTAGGTTGCTTGGCTTTGGGCTGGCCAGTTCCTCTGAAAATGGGGATAATAATAGAATCTATTTCATGGCCTTTTTGTGTAACCTCACTGAGCAGGCCAGGACTCAATGAAGATGCCAGGACAGAAGACACAGGAATTCCCCCGGGGACATTAGCTATTATCATTACGGAATAACAGGAGGCCTGAGCAAGTTCCTTCTCCCTCTCTGGCCTCAGTCTCTTCATCTGTACTATTGGGGACTACACTGGATGTCCCCTTCCAGTTGTGGTTGCCTTGAATCCCTACGAGTAGAGGTGGAAAGAGGATGCATACTAGCCACGCAGTGGTGGGTACTCCTCCTTGGACCTCCTTGTCTTCATGGCCTCAGCCCTTTCCTCCAGCAGACCCCTCTTTCCTGGGGCTGAGGCCCAGACTGCATCGCACAGGGTCCTGGCTTGGTGGGGCCTCTGGCAAGAGTCGGGCTAGGCTGGCCTGCACCACCACAGTAAACCCTTCTCTGGGCCTGGGTTCCATCGATCAACACCCCTGAGAATGTAAGCATTGATTTTGGCGCCTTTTGGGAGAGTCACAAGGAGGGGGAGGTTTGCCCCTTGGAGGCTGGGATTGGGCAAAACTGGGCTTGTCTTGTTCCAACTCAGAACCAGCTACTCAATTTGGCTTTATAAAGACAGAGACAGCCCCTAGTGTGGGGTTTCTGTCAGTCCTTGAGACTGCCTGCGGGAGGGACCTGACCATGGGAGGGCCTTCTGGAAATATTAAATCCAATTCTTCACATTGTACAGACAGAGGCACTGTCTGGCACTGTCTGACTTTTCCACCTGTATCTGTAAGCTCAAAGCTCAGTATGGGGGGGGGAGTGGCTCCCAGGATGGAGGGGAGTCAATTCACCTCATCTCCTAGCTACTAGCCTGGAGCTAATGGCACCTGGGACCATTCCCAGTCTGGAACTAAGGCTGCCGATTAGAGGCGAGAGCTCAAGTCCACCACAGCCCCTTTCTCTGGGGAAGCTGCCCAGGGCACAGAATCCAGCTGAGACAGGCAGACCCAGGCCCTCCGACTGTCTTCACTACAGAGAAGCCCAGAAACCAATGCTGGCCCCTTGGCTCAAGGCCCAAAATGGGGCCAGGGGGGTGCTAGGCTGAAGGGTAGAGAAGGAGCTGCCACTCAGTCTCTCCACTCCCCCAGCCCCTTCTGAAGTCCAATCAGTTGGCAGCGGGAACTGGAACTGCTGCCCTTAAATGCCAAGGCTAGTGGAGGCGGGATCCCAGCTCCAGGAGGGGAGAAGGGATTGGTCTGCATTGCTTATCTCTTCCATGCTACTGGGTAGGGTGTGAGGATCAGTCCTGTTCTAACTTCTTTGGAGATTATGGATTCCTGGGATATAAATTAGATAAACAGCCAAACTTCCCAGCAAGGCACTAAGCTCATCTAATTGTACAGTATCAGACCAGAAAGGAAACATGAGAGGTTGGAAAACTATTTTTAGCCACATAAACTGCATAGCTTGTGGCCTTGGTGGTGAACCCAATCCCTACACTCTCCTGCAGTAGCACCCGAAGACACACCTGCAAAGAGCCCTTGAGCTGAGCTCCCAAAGAGGGAGTGGCTTGCTCGAGGTGCAATGAAGAGGCATGGATTTGCCCATTTTGTGTCCCTCTCAGGACACATACTTCCCTCCTGTTAGTTGTCTTTGGTCTGCTCCCAGCCAACACGCAAGCTCTCCGGGGATTCTGGCTCACAGTTCCTTTATCATTTCTACTCACGCCCTGCATGTACCACATCAGGGGCTCAGCTCTGTGTTGGCTGCCTGAGTCTGTGCGTACCAAGGGGTACCAGATCAGAGAGGGGGTACCAGAGCAGTTGAGAGATTCACAGCCTAAGGCCATGACACCTGTGGCCACCTGCCTCCTGACTTCTCCTCAGTAGCAGTGACGTGGGGAAGCCTCTGTGCACCCAGCAGTTGTCCAGGGGACTGTGCCCGCAGTCCCGAGGCCACCAGAAGCACTAGAAAGGGAAGGTCAGTCCATCCACTCCCCCACCTCTGCAGCCCTCAGACCCTTCTGAAGTCCAATCAGTTGGCAGCGGCAACTGCTGCCCTTAAATGCCAAGGCTAGTGGAGGTGGGATCTCAGTTCCAGTCCGGAAGCTTTTAACCCCTCACTCAACTTCATTCTGCTGCCATTTTGATCATTCCCGCTTGCAGTTGCAGGCAAAGAGTGGCTGGCCCCTCTGTCTGCATGAAGTCAGAGGAGAAAGAGATAAGGTTCACGTCCTGAGTACCTTTTATGTGCCAGGCATTAGGCTAGGTGCTTTTCTTACATGATTTTATTTACTCCTCAACCAGCCCAGCAGAAGTAACCAAAGCCCAGAGAGGATGTGCCACTCCCTTAAAGCCATAGAGCAAGTAGGAGTTTGGCCTGAGATGGAGCCTAGCTAGGTGGGCTTCACACCAGAGCCGGTGCTGTTCCCATCGCTCCTACAAGCCTCTCAGAGAAACTGAGGGGCTGCTGGCTGTTGGGGTACAGCTGAGAGAGAGAGGGCCGAGGCCGGGTGCCCCTGCCTGGGGCCCCCGACATACTAAGCTCCCTCGGGGCCTTCCTCTCCCTCCTGTCTCGCAGCTCTCAGACCTGGCAAGCAGCACGGAGGACAGGGGGCTGGGAGGGGCACACAAGGCTGGGGAACGGGAGCAAAGAGCTTCCCCAAGCCCAGAAACTCCCTGATTGGCCCCCTGCCAGTGGGGCAGCTCCAGAGAGACCTTCTGGGAATAGAAAGAAATTCATTAGCGGATGTGCAAGTCCCAAACCGATTAGCGATTTATACTCTGGGCTCAAACAGCAGGTGGCTTAGGTTTATTATCTGACTTAGCCCAAAGGCCACCCAGTTCCACCCCTCCCTCCTTCTTTCTTTTCTTCCTGTGCTCGTCAGGAACGGATCCTCAGCCTGACTTGTCCAAGGCCCTTGCTTTAATCCCCACAGCATAGGCCAGTTCCCAGGAGAGCATGCGCCCTGGACGGCTGTGGAGGCGGCCAACAGTGGCGGGTGCTGGGATTACCTCCTGAACGGCAGGACGTTTCTAATTTGAGCTTTGTCCATTTCAGGGACCCAAGAGGACTTAATTTCCATCTTGGGGCAGAGCAGGAGGGAAGAGTGGGGTGCTGCAACAGATACCAAGGGGTGGAGGCTAGATATGAAGGGGAACTTCCAGTACTCAAGCTTTGATTCCCGGGCTGGGATAAATGCACTGCTTGGCTGTGAGAAATGCGCTAGGATGAAAATGACACAGGCTGGGCCTGTAGCCAATGGGAACTTCCCCACAGAAGATGCCACTTAAAAGTGTTATTAAACCCTCAGGACTTTTAAAGCAGAGAACAAGGTAACTATGAACACCCTTTAAAGAGATATTGAGAGTTCCCAAGGGAGCTCTGTGTCTTTCTCACTCTCCTCTGCCTTGGGACGAAGACGTGTGGCCCCCCACACCAACCCCCGCACTATGTTTATGGTCATGGCTGCCATCTCCTTCTCTACCCTTCAGCCTAGCACCCCCGACCCCATTTTGGGCCCTGAGCCAAGGGGCCAGCATTGGTTTCTGGGCTTCTCTGTAGTGAAGACAGTTGGAGGGCCTGGGTGTGCCTGTCTCAGCTGGATTCTGTGCCTTGGGCAGCTTCCCCAGAGAAAGGGGCTGTGGTGGACTTGAGCTCTCGCCTCTAATCAGCAGCCTTAGTTCCAGACTGGGAATGGTCCCAGGTGCCATTAGCTCCAGGCTAGTAGCTAGGAGATGAGGTGAATTGACTCCCCTCCATCCTGGGAGCCATCCCCCCCATACTGAGCTTTGAGCTTACAGATACAGGTGGAAAAGTCAGTCAGTCCTTGCCTTGCCCACCCTGAATGTTACCTCCCCAGACCCCTGGGATTCCAGGTCAGGGCAGGAGACTGTAGAGTCTGCCTGGATTGTTGCTTTTGTGAGGTTTCACCTTTGGGAAGTTCTTCCTCATGTCTGACCTTAAGTCTTCTTACTGTAACTGTGTTTTTTCTGATTCTTTCCAGAAAATCATGAGGTGGTTTTCTTGTTTAAGATCACAGTGTGACTGTTTAAAAATATTCATCTTAGTGGATATACATCATAATTAATAGTTAAATACTATAGAATGTTTACCTGAAACCTATGTACTTTTATTGATCAATGTTACCCTGTTAAATTTAATTTTCTAAATAAAATTTTTTTTTAAATCTTACAAAAAAAAAAAAAGATCACAGTGTGAGTGGAACTTAGAAGAGTAGGAAACATGGGCCAGACCAGAAAGCTCGAAGGGGCTTTGAGCCTGCTGGAGTAGGAGCTGAGTGGCCCTTTGCTCCTGGCGTCTCTGAGGTTCCTACTCCAGTCCGTGGAATAGGTATCGCAGAACAATGGAAAAGGGCTCAATGCAGCTACTTCCTAGCGTGTGACCTTGAACGAGCCACACCTAGAGCCCTGTTCTCCGCCTCCTGGTTCAAGGTCTTGCCCCTCACTGTGACTCTCAGTACCATTGGTCCCGCCTGTTAGTCGATTATTCCACCAAGTGCTGTGTGCCCATCCCACGATGAGGCACTGCTTCGGTGGGGGCAGCGCTGACGGGAATGTGACCGAAGTGGCCAGGTCCTGCCCTTCAGGGGCTCCCAGCCTAGCAACCCTTCCAGACCTCACCTCCTCTTCAATAAACAACCTGGGCTGGGGGGGGGCCTCCTACCCAGCTGTACTGAGTGATTAAAATCTCTCCTCTTCCCCTGACAGATGACCTCCAAGGTCCGTTCCAGACCTATGATTCTATGATTCCAGCTGGGGATATCCAATTAACCCTTGTCATGCTTGGCTGGGCCTTGTGAGCTGTGGAGTGGGAAGGAGTGGGCATGCACACACCAAGATGCTCTGCCCTATTCCTCTCCCCACCCCACTCCATCCCCATCCCTACCTCCTCCACGCCAGGGCGCTGCTTATGAGGCCTGGGACCTGGAGTCAGTGTCTGGGTAAGGAGAGGGTTACTGATAGGTGTGCTCTGGGGCACTGTGTCTCTCCAGCATGGGCCTGAGGGCAGATGGTAGACCAGCTCTGGCCCTGCGTGGTCCTGGTTCAGACAGAATGTGTTCCCAAAGGGAGGCCTTAAAGGGCTTGGCTAAGGTAGGGAAAGGTGGGGGCTATGGAAACAAGATCACTGACTAGTAAGCAGACCATCCGGAAGCCTGGCATCTTGGGTCATGTCTCCCCCACCCTGCTCCCCTCTCCCGGGAGCTGTGCAGGGGCCGCACACACCCGCCACCGCTGTGCCCTCTGTTCGCAGCGCCTGGCTGCTGCAGCGGCCGGGCTTTGTCTGATTGCCTTCTTGCATGGCCCCTTCAGCTGCCCGGGCCCCCAGCCCGGCCCAGGCCCCCTTCAGGTGAGAGCAGAGGCGCTGCGGGGGCCTCCACAGTCCGGCCCCAACTCCCGCAGCTCGGAACAAGAATCTCATTAAATGCAGGGGGCGGCAGCCGCAGGGCCTGGGGCGGCCTGACCACAGAGCTGGCTTCCTTCTGCAAACAGCCAGCTGGGGCCGGGGCGGCTGCTGTGCGTGTGCACATGGAGCGGGCACCAAGGCCGCCTGTGTCGCACGCCCCGCAGCCTCTCGGGCTGCCCAGGCTCCCCCCACGCGCCCTTCTGGTCACCCCAGCCCTGTTCCTGCCTTCCCGCTGCTCCTCCTGCAGCCATCCTTCTATTTCTCTCTCTCTTCACTCCTTTCCTCTTTTCCTCTCAGCCTGGCTCTGTTTCTGTCTCTTTCTGTCTTGGTTTTGCCACCATCTCTCGCACAGCCCCCCATTCTTTCCCGTCTCAGCCCTAGGATCCTGCTGGCTTCCTTCAGTCTCCATCTTGGGGCATCTCCATCTTGCTGTTCCAGCGGGTGTTCTTAGCTCCTGCCTGTCGCCCTCCATCTCTCTGAGCTTCACTCTGTCCTCCTCAGTGTGTGCAGCCGCTCCCTCTCCCTTGCTCAGGCCTCTGGTCATTGTATCTCTTCCTCACTCAGCCCTCTGCCCATTTGCTCAGAGTCTGTGTTTCTGAGGCTGCCACGAGACGCTTCTGGGGAGGTTTGCTGAACTGTATAAACATGGCCCCAGCAGCAGGACGTGAGGAATTCTGCTGACGGTGCTTTCCTTGGGGCTTGAGGGGGGGCGGTGTGAGCCTGCGGCCAGGGGCCCTGAGGAGACTGCCAGGGGCCCCGAGGAGACAGCCGACACTGTCCTCTCCTGGAGCCTGCCTGCCAGCCTCCCAGCCGCTCAGCGTCTCCTCAGCTGGGAAAAAAGAACAGGCCTCGAGGGGCTGCTCACCCAGCCTAGCCCACTCATCAGCACCCCCCCCCCCCAATCACACACACTATGCACACACTTCCCTCTAGTGTGCACGGCCTGCAGCCAAATAAACGGAATTCAGTCCGGTGTTTCTCCTGGCCTGGCCTGCCTAGGCCTCCGGGGCAGGGGCAGGGCTTTGGGGAGGAAAAACAGCCCCAGGGGCTGCTGGCGCAAGGTAGTGGAGGTGAGGACAGCCTGCCCTTTTCCATCAGTAGTTCTGCATTTAAAATCCCTACCTTTGAGGAAAAGTTTATCGTCCTCACCCCTCAGCCATTCCAAAGCCTTATCCCACGGTCTGTCAAAATGCTCCTTTATCCAACTAAAAGTCCCCGTCCTGAGACCTGGATGGAGTGTGGGTGCACCCAGTGATGTGTGGTGTGTGGGGCATGTGCGTGATGGTGCGCGTGCTGCTGGTACCCAGACAAACTGGAGAAGGGATCGTTTATTTGGGGAGGGGGTGACAAGAGCAGGGAATGAGACAGGATGCAGAAAGCTCAGTGCAGAGGTTGGTACAGTACTCCGCGGAGAGACAATGGGGTCTGGTGGCAGAGGCGCTGAAGGAGGCCCAATAAAGTAGGGGAAGCTGTAGACACAAATGGCTGAGGAAGGGGGGGTGGTGGAAAGGTTGAGTGACGTGAGTGCAGGTTTCCTGAAGAATGGGAAGACCTGGGGGAAGAGACTTCCAGACTGAAGAGTTCTGGGGAGAGGGGAGGGGATCTGAAGGAGAGGCAGCAGGGCCTGCCAGCAGGAACAGTCGTCTAACACCTAGTCCTAAGGTGATGAGCTCATTTTGGTTTGCTCAGGACGTTCCAGATTTTAGTGCTAGAAGTCTCACATCCTCGGAAACCCTTCAGTCTCAGATCAACCAGGTCACCCTACTTACTTCTCACCCATCAGGCAGTGTGCAAGCATGGCTCATGTCAACCGCACAACTCCAGGGTGGGGGGGATGTAGTGAAGTGTCTTAGCCCCACTTTACAGTTGAAAAAATGGAAGCTAATAAAATTAATGTCACACAGTGAGTGGCAGATTTGAACCCAGGTCTATTGTTTCACTGCATTGAGTTGTTTTAGCCTAGACTCAGAGACGTTCAAGGACCAACCTAGTCACCCTTCCATCTCATCCCTTCCACGCATTCCAACCTCAATCAATGGAGGTTCAGAGTCTTGGCATGAGGCAGTGTCATTTGGACCTACTGCCTGCGTGCACTGGGCTGGGCCTGGGAGTGGGGGTGGGCTGCAGGGAAGAAGACTTGGTCCTCTTCAACCCAAGGCTGACCGGGGCCTCACCATGGACTGCCACCTGTTGATTTTTTGGCTTCTGCCCCAGCTGGGGACACAACCAGCTGTTGAGGGGTAGGGGTGGGAGGCGGAAGCCGGGGGCAGTGTTAAGGAGGGTGTCTCCAGGGCTTTGCTGGGTTCCTGGGCTCCAGGTGGTCGATCTGGGGAGGGCTGGCCCAACATCTGAGAGCAGACTGGGGGCTGGGCCCCGAGAGTCCGGCACTGCTGGTCAGCGCCTCCGGTGCGCTGGGGTGTGAGGAAGCTGCCACAGAGCAAACAAACACAGCCTGTGAGGACAGGAAGCAATTACGGACCACCCAGCCTAGGCTGCTCGGAGTACAGGGAGGGCAGGCTGAGGCTGGGATAGGCCGCCAGCAAGGTGTGGCCTGGGGCAGGGCCAGGGAAGCAGGGTGAAGAGTTTCTGGACTGGTGGGATTCTAGGAAGGCCACAGCAGGTGTTCCCCTGCCTCTGAGGAACATCTCTCCACTTAGAAATGACATCAGAGAAGGGACTACCTTGGTGGGCGTGCAGTGCTGGTTTCTGGTCAGAAGGCCTTGGTCTAGCTGTGCTGCTCATGTGCTATATCTGAGGCCTGTCCTTTCTGCTCACTGAGCCTTCGTTTCCCCATCTGTATAGTGAGCGGGTTGCAAGAAATGATTTTCAATAGTGCCTTCAGTTTTGCTCCTCCATAATACTCATACATTTCTGAGAGCTAAGGATTTCTTAGCTAACAAGAATTTATTGAGTGCCAACTGTGTGCAGACGCTGGGGCTAACTGGTGGGCGTGGGGAAAGAAATTTGGAAGTTTAAGACCTGGGTTCTGTCCTTAAAGAATATGCTTAGCCTTACCAGGTGGAGGCGCAGTGGATAGAGCTTCAAACTGGGATGTAGAGGACCCAGGTTTGAAACGCCGAGGTCACCGCCTTGGGCATGGACTCATCCAGCTTGAGCCTGGGCTCACCAGTTTGAGTGCAGGGTCACTGGTTTGAGTGTGGGATCATAGACATGACCCCATGGTCACTGGCTTGAGCCCAAGGTCACTGACTTGAGCAAGGGGTCACTTGCCGTGCTGTAGCCCCCTGGTCAAGGCAGATATGAGAAAGCAATCAATGAACAGCTAAGGAACTGCAATGAAGACTTGATGCTTCTCATATCTCTTCCTTCCTGTCTATAAAAAAAAAAAAAAGGATATTAGCTTAAAAAATAATATGTATTGAATAGATTTACATAAGCTGAAAAATGTTGAAATGATCTCATTGAATTTCCTCCCAAAGTCCTGTGAAGGAGATACTATTATTCTTCCTATGTTACAGATGAGGAAACTGAGACTAAGGGAAGTTAAGTGACTTGCCTAAGATTGCATGTTGAGACTTTCGGCTAGGGCAGTCTTACTGCACAGCCAGCGCTTGGAACCTCCATTCTAAGCTCCATTACTGTAGGTGATAGAGCAGAGTCACTGCCCGCACTCTGTGTAATGTGTTCTATTCATTAGCTCATTTCAACTCACCGGTAAGGTGGACAACCTGGTGATATGTCCACCTTACCGGTGAGTGGTTGGAGGGTCCAGGATGGGAAGAGTTTGCTGCTCTCCTTCTGATGCCCAACGTGTGCTGGGTTGCAGCCACATTCCCTGTCCTCCCACTGTGGCTCCAAGAGAAAGCCAGCAGCTCTCCTGCAGTACCTCGGAAGTGTCCCATCTTGTCACTCTCTAGGGGCAGGTGGGTGGGCAGGCAGCTTTGGTCCTCTGCTCCGGCCTCCTTGTTTCTCCCTTTCCCAAGGGTTTATTGAGCACCTACGACTCTCCAGGTGTGCTGGGGGACTCTGCACAATATTCCCTTCACCCAGTGGCAGTCAACCTGGTCCCTACCACCCACTAGTGGGCATTCCAGCTTTCATGGTGGGCGGTAGTGGAGCAACCAAAGTATAAATAAAAAGATAGATTTAACTATAGTAAATTGTTTTATAAAGGTTTATTCTGCCAAACTTAGTGAAAATGCGACATAAAGTACTTGGTAAGTAATTATTATTATATGCTTTATCTTGCTGTAACTCTGCTTTATAAATTTTATAAAGTAAAGTTACTTCCCTACTTTATAAATCACCATTACTGTGGAAACAGTGGGTGGTTAGAAAATTTTGCTACTAACAGAGATACAAAAGTGGGCGGTAGGTATAAAAAGGTTGACTACCCCTGCCTTAATCTCACAGCTACTCCACAAAGTAATTTGAACTCTCATTTTAAGATGAGAAAGCTGAGGCTGAGGAGCTGTCAGAGAGCCCCTGGGCATTGGGCCTCCTTCCCTCCTAGGACCCGGTGCAGGAGCTGCACTGGCTGCAGGGGCCTTGGGCGCCTGTGTTTACAGCTCCAACCCCTTCCCAGGACGCCCTCAGTGAACTGCTTAGCCAAGGCCAGATCTTCCTCTCAGCTCCTGGAAGCGAGGCCATGTTCAGTCTCTCTGACAGCACCCTTCTCCCCTCCCTCCACATCCAGCCCTGTTTTCTGACCAGCACGGAGCCGCAGGACTGAGGGCACTGTGGGGCCCGGGCTGCACGTGCCCTTGTGCTGCTGGGGCCTCAGTTCACAGGCACTTTCGGAAGTGCTATCACCTAAACGACCTCGTGTACTCCTCACTACGATCCAATGAAGTGGCTCCTGGTATTATCATCGTTCTTCTCATTTTCCAGAGAAGGAAATTGAGGTGCAGGGAGTTAAATGGGTCACCCACGGTCATCCACTGTTGGAGGCAGGATTCACACCCAAGCCAGCTGGTGCAGAGCCCCTGTGCTAAGCCAACACGTGAAGGCCCTTAAGTACCACCCTTAAGGATCAGGACCTTTATCCTGTAGCAGGAGGAAGTGATTGAGGGGCTTAGCCTAGGAGCACATAATCTGGTTTGCCTATGAGAGCAGTCAGTCTGACAGCAGTGAGGAAGGGACTCGGAGGGGCAGATGAGAGGCAGGAACACAAGGGAAAGGCCAGGGTAGCTGGAAGCCCAGGGACAGATGATGGTAGCCTGGCTTAGGGCAGTGACAGTGGCTGTGGAAGAAAGGGGAAGAGATGAGGCTGTTCGGGACGTGAAGGCAGAGCTACTGCTCTGCCAGAGGACACACTGGGCTGCTTCTTCTGCTCGTACTGTGAGCTTCTGCCCTCAAGATGGTGCACCCTTTTTAAAATAGGGGCAAATGCAGCATGTGCATGCATGCATGTGTGTGTGTGTGTGAGAGAGAGAGAGAGAGAGAGAAAGAGAGAGAGAGAGAGAGAAAGAGAGAGAGAGAGAGAGAAAGAGAGAGAGAGAGAGAGAGAGAAAGGATAAGTCTACAGAAGAGGTAAGTCTAACAGCAAGCTGTTAACAGTGGTCCTGCTGGGGAGAGAGACAGATGAGGAGAACTTAACTTTTTGCCATATGCACTTAGGCATTTATGCATTTTCTCACAATGAACATGTTTAGTTTTTTTTTTTTTTTTTTTAATAAATCACAGAAGTGTTTTTGAAGACAACAAAATATTAATGTCCAGGCTTGGTGTGACTATCCATTGAGATAAGGGACAGCACTTTGCAAATTGAGTGGGTGGGATACCTAGTTAGTGATCTTCCCACTCCTCTTGTGCAAATGGAAAAGACAAAGTGTCCCAGAGTGCATTATTCCTGATCACAGAGCTCTAGTTGGGTGAACCCTGGGGGTCAACTTCAGCTGTTCTGGGCTCCTCAGTGCTGCCCTGGTCCCATCAGCCCCTGGGGCCAGGCAGAGTTTGCACAAAAGAGTACTTTGGTGGTAGGCTTTGGCTGGGGTCCTGAAATCAGTGACAAACTGAATGGGATAATAAGTTAATTAAAGCTGTTCCATATGTGAGGCATCTCAGGGCACGGGAAAGGGGCTTGACCAGGGAGCCACACGGCGTACCCACACTCCTGAGGAATCTAAGGCCAGTCCCTCCACTTCTCTGGGCCTCGGTTTCCCATTACATCCAGTAAGGAGACAGGCAGATGTGGTCTCTTAGGGCTTTGCCAGCACTAACATTCCAGGGGTCTCTAATTAAAACTGTCCCCTGTGTATTAAACTTCTTGTCAAGTTTTAATTAATGGCTGATGAAGCTGGAGCATGTATTAGCTGCCACCCCTGCTGGGAGGCAGGGGACACCCACAGGGTGCTTGACCTGATAATCACTGCTAAGTGGCCTCTGCCCACATCTCTCTACCCTGGCCCCCCCATCATAGCCCAGTGCTTTCCCCTCTATACTACACCACCGAAGGTGTGAGGTGTGAGGCCTGGTGTGTGTGTGTGTGTGTGTGTGTTCGATGGTGGCTCTGTGATCTTTTTTTTAAAAATTTATTCATTTTAGAGAGGAGAGGGAGAGAGAGAGAGAGAGAGAGAGAGAGAGAGAGAGAAGGGGGGAGGAGCTGGAAGCATCAACTCCCATATGTGCCTTGACCAGGCAAGCCCAGGGTTTCGAACCGGCGACCTCAGCATTTCCAGGTCGACACTTTATCCACTGCGCCACCACAGGTCAGTAGGCTCTGTGAACTTGATTTGTAACTTAACCTTTCTAATCTTTAGTTTCCTCTTCCATTAAACGGAGATAGCATTTGGCTGCAAGTAACAGAAAGAAAAAAAAACACTCGAAATGTCTCGTATAATAAGCACATTTATTATTCCACAAAGTCCTAAAGAGGAGTGATTCAACGGTTGATTCATTCATTCTCAGCTCTTGGCTTTTGTCCTTAGGTCGGCCTGTCATGGGCATCAGGTGGTTGCAGCCGCTCTAAGTATCACACTCTAACTTAACAAAATCCAGGCTGGAAGAAGTAACAATCTTGCTTTATGTCCCTTATGTTCCCTTTTAAAACCAATGCAGCCTACCCCAGAATCCCTAGCAGCTTTCTCATTGGCCAGAAATGTGTCATATGCCCAGGCTAAACTCAACCACAGGACAAAGAGGTTAGGTATATCATGACTGGCTTAGATAAGTATTCTCAAGTCTGGCTATACATGAGAGTTTACTGGGGTGCTTTTAAAAATAGCAGTGCCCAGCCTGACCAGGCAGTGGCGCAGTGGATAGAGCCTCGGATTGGGATGCGGAAGACCTAGGTTTGAGACCCTGAGGTCGCCAGCTTGAGCGCGGGCTCATCTGCTTTGAGCAAAGCTCACCAGCTTGGACCCAAGGTCGCTGGCTCAAGCAAGGAGTTACTTTGTCTGCTGAAGGCCCACGGTCAAGGCACATATGAGAAAGCAATCAATGAACAACTAAGGTGTCGCAACGAAAAACTGATGATTGATGCTTCTCATCTCTCCGTTCCTGTCTGTCTGTCCCTATCTCTGACTCTCTTTCTGTCTCTGAAAAAAAAATAGCAATGCCCATATCGATTTAATCTTAGCAGGTGGGGCCTGATTGCCAGTATTTTTTAAATGTTCTCTGAGTGAGTCAGATATGCTTAGACCAACCAAGATTCAAGCCCTGTAGCCCAGCCTCCCTTGTGCTGAGTCTGGCAGAAAAGCAGAAGTGATGGTGATTGGCTGTAAGCCACCCGATGTCCAGATGAATCCTCTGTGTCCTATCAGCTCCAGGAGAGGGGTTTAAACCATACAGGCATGTGTCCTCCAGAAACTGCCTTCTAGGACGTGCCCCATCTTTTGAATGGAAGGCTGCCCTAGAGCGGTTGCTTCCAAATCTGACCACACGTCAGATTCTCCCGAGGTGCTTGTTAAACATAAACGCCGGGGTCTACCTAATGGCTATGGAGTCAGAACTATGTAGAAGAGAGCCCAAGGATTCAGACATGCGCAGCTGCCTGCACACATGAAAACATACATTTGCTAATTCTTCTGGTAATTCTTTGGCAGTTATCCATAGGGTACTGTTTGCAGAGGACTGCTCCACATATCTCTCTGGGTTTCAAATGGTGCCTGAAAGTTTGCCATTAGAGTCATTTTCCTAATCATCCCTAATCCTGTATCTCTCCCTCCCCCACCAATTAACACATAGTATGGTTGTTAAGGAGAGTCACTGAGAATCTCTTGCCTTCAGTTTCATTTTTCTTAACATGAGAACAATCGTCCTTACCACATTGTCATTGCAAAGGGCCCAGGAGACAATGGAAAGTAGTGGATCAACCTGAACATACTGAACGCATGGTGTGGAATATCCATAGGCTGGGAGACTGAACGCGTGTTCCATTCTGTCACTGGGTCTCTGTGACCTGGCCCTTTCTACTCACCCAATCCCCAAACCTTTGTTTTATAATCTGTGAAATGTGGAGGGCTGCATACATAGATAGAGATGTGGTTTTTTTTTTTCAACATCCTTAATGGCAATGAGAAGAACCTCTCCTGCAGAAATTATTTAGTAGTATAGCAAATTGCCTTGCATGTCCTGATAGGTAGGACAAAAGTCATCTTTGTCTAGCAGACTGAGGACAGAAGGGAAAGGGAAGAAAGGCCTGGCAGGCATCCAGGGGGTGTATAGGGAAACCCAAAATGAATGAGGAATTTGGAATTTTTATTGAGGCCTATGAGGTCCCTAACATTGCTCACTGGCTTATTCAATGCCCCTGCTCCAGAAGAGGCATTCTCAATGGTAGACTGTTAGACACCTAAGCATGAAGCGTTTGGTAACTCTGTGGGTCCCAGCCTGACCCCAAGCTCTGGCCCCCTCCAGGCCCTGGATCTCCCATTTCCCCACTTCTTTAATCTCTGCATCTGGCTCCAGATCAAATGTGCATTTCCTTGCAACCAGCAGGTCTGAAAGTGTCCATCTGTGAAGCTGAAGCTGGAGCCAAAGGCTGTCTAAGAAGGAGCTCGCCCACC
Source organism: Saccopteryx leptura (assembly GCF_036850995.1). NCBI lineage: Eukaryota > Metazoa > Chordata > Mammalia > Chiroptera > Emballonuridae > Saccopteryx > Saccopteryx leptura. The sequence goes on along the minus strand of NC_089516.1, from coordinate 67,920,009 downwards.
AGCTGAACCCAGGCCAGAGCTGAGAAAGAAGAGCACAGGATCAGGCCACCCAGGATGTGGAGAGGGGAAGGGCCCTTCTGGATCAGCCAAGGAGGTTTGTACTGACCAAGATCATCTGAGGAGTGGTGGGATCAAAGATGGGGAGGAAGGAATTCTGGGTCTAGTCCTCCGAGTACCATTAACTCTTTGTGTGACCTTGAGCATGACCCTGCTTCTCTCTGTGCTCCAATCTCCTCACTTGTAGCATAAAGGGTTGAATGAGAATCCCAGTGCTATGGACTCTTGAGGCTGGAAATGTCCTTAATGACCATCTACTCCAAGCTCCCACCCAGAGCTTGAGACTCCTCCACAGCCTCCTGCAAAAAAGATTGCCTAACCTTTGCTTATATACCTCCAGTGATAAGGAGCTCATTTTCTATAATGACACCCTGTTTTATCTCAGCACAGCCGTCTGTTAGACAATCTTCCTTTGGCTTCTATCAGTTGGTCCTAGTTTTGTCTCCTGGGTCCCCACAGCTAATCTTTCTTATGACAGCCCCTAGGAGGTCTGAATTCAGTGTTCGAGTTCCCCTGAGTTCACTCTTCCCCAGGCCAAACAGCTCTGACTATTCTCATAGAGCCTGGTCTGTGACCCTGTAATGTGTGGAGCCCATAACTGGACACAGTCCCCCAGGTAGGGTCTTGGCAAAGGTGCAGAGGGCCACAACTCCACGTTGCTCCTCCCACAAGCAATGGTTCTTGCAGTTGAACTTTAGGTCTCTTGGTTTTATCACCTATCAGGACCTCCTTAGCCTGCAAGCTCTCTGAAGGTAGGATACTCTTCTGATTCCTTCTTGTCACCCCAGGACCCAGCCTGGGACCTTTCCCAAAGTTGGCATCACAACTTGTGTGCTGAGGCAGTTGAGAACGAAGAGCATGTCAGGAATGTTTGCAGGCATATGTGGGCCTGCAGCTTGAACTGGAAGAATGTGTTGAGCCATGGAAGGTCCCAGATTACCCATATATATTCAGGCAGCCTCTTTCTACTCCTGCACTACCTATACTGGTCCGCTGTGCGGGCCTAGTGCAGTGGTACTGGTGTTCATCAGTGCCCCAGCCCCAGGGAGGCTGGTATTTGTATTTGTGGCCTCCTAGGCTCCTCGGAGCCTGTCGGTCAAATAAATTTGTAAATATGATATATATGTTTGCTTACTTATAGTTTGCATTGGGTGTGGGGGACAGGCTGTAAGCTGGCAAAGTCATTATAGCCTAAGGCTTAGTTTTAAGACTAAGCCTTTCCCACCCTTTTAATACTAAGATCTTTTCAAAACTAAGCTTTTCCCCACACCCTTGACTGTGCATGATGTGGGGTGGTGCACTCTTATGAGGGATCCCATTTATGCCTCAGATAAGTGACTTTGTATCAGAGACTTCCTTATTTGTATATTGGTTTAAAGGTTTTGATTGCTACACTATAAAATGGTGCTCATGCTCTCTCTCGGTTCCTGAAATTAGCATTGCTCAGATTCTGTCATCAGTATTGGAGAGGAGAGGCAGCCAAGATGGTGGAGTGCTGAAGGAGAGCTTGTGCAGGGAGAAGGAGATGGGCAACAGAGATGAATAAGGCTAGTGAGCTAGAAACCTTTGATTTTAGAAAACTCGGATGAGTCAGTGGCTTTGGGAGCCCTGAATAGAAAGGGAAGTGTTTTCCCATTGTGTGTATTTCTCGCCCACCAGGTGGGAACTAGGATTAAAGGTGTAAAGCCAGAAGTCAGGGCCAGGGCCACTATCACAGCAGCCTGGCCCATGCAGGTTCACATTGGATTCGGACAGTTGGTAAAGAAACGATGGAGCCAAAAACTGGTGGGCCATAGTCTTTAATCCTAGCTTGCACCCGGCGGGCAAGTAAAAAACACACACTAGGCTCCAAAACCCACTCACATTCAGTGTTCACAAAGCCACTGACTTATCCGAGTTTCCTAGAATCAAAGGTTTCTAGCTCACCAGCCTCATTCTCCTCAGTTCCTCATCTCCTTCCTTATCCCAGATACAAACTCTGCACAAACTGGCATCTCACTCAGCACTCCGCCATCTTGGCTGCTTTTCCTGGACTCCTCCACGTGGCCTCCTTCCGCTGCTGGCTCTACTCTCTCTGCTCTCTCATGCTAATCATCCCAGGAACCAAGAGTGCAAGCTCCCGCTCCGTCCCCATTTTATAGTGTAGAAATCCAAACCCTTAATCCAATATACAAAATAGGGAAGTCTCTAATACAAAGTCACTTTCTGAGGCATGATTGGATTGTACCACCCCACATCAAAAAGGGTAGGAAAGGCTTAATCCCAAAACCAAGCCCCAGGCTACAAGGATTCTGCCTGCCTTTAGCCCACCCCAACACACATTAATATCACCTGGGCGACGGCCTCCTCGTGTCATCTTGAACAAAGTGAGCATAATACATTTTATCTGCCCAACAAAAGGTAATGACCCACGATTTCTTGGCTCCGTTGTTTCATTGCCGTCTGTCCGAATCAAACCTGAACCTGCATTGGCCAGGCGGCTGTGATAGTGGCTGTGGCTACTGGTTTACAGAGCCCCACGTGTCTCTCGTAGCTCTCAGTACAACTCGTCAATGTTGTGCATGTCTGTGTGTGACTGCCAGAGGTACCCCTGATATCTAAGAGGCTGCACCCCATCCATTGACAGGGGTGTCCTGAGGATCTGTCTGAGGCAGTAGGAAATAACAGTGCCCTGTCAGTCAGCAGGGGTGTCCTAGGCTGGCTGAGGAGGAGCATGGTGGCAGCTGAGCCCTGTCACTGACGAGGGTATTCCCAGCTGTCTGCCTGTGGAGGGGGAGGCAGCTGCCCTGGCAGGCGCCAGGGGTATCCTGGCCATGCCCACTCTGACGTAGCCTCTCTCTATGTGTGTGCATCCTCTTGCCACTCAGCTGTCATTAACCCCAGTTACCACAAGGGAAGTTGGCGCTGCCAGAGCTTAAGGTCATGAGAAGGACACTTCAATTATTCCACTGTCATCTGTCTCCATCCCAGAGGAGTGAGCAGCCAGTGGCTGCAGGGCTAGCTAGAGGGAATGTGTGCTGGGGTGAGGTAGGGCAGGGCAGGGCAGGGTGGAGCAGGGCAGTGCAGGGGGGGCAGTGCAGGGTGAGGCAGGGCAGGGCAGTGCAGTGCAGGGCAGAGCAGGGTAGGGCGGGGCCTATGAACGGGAGAGGCAGGAGAACCATGCAGAGGACCCATGGGCCATCTTGAATAAAGGGAGCCAGCAGAGACCTCTCCAGACATGAAGCCACAGATGGGGCACTTCCAGAGCCAATTTATGCAGCTGCTGAAGTGGCAAGGACACACATGGGTGTGGGACTCAGAGATTTAGGTTCTAGTCCTGGTTCTGTTGCTTCCTGGCTGCCTGACCATTTTCTCCGCTTTGAAATGGAGATGTTTTGGAAAGCACCAGGCCAGGTCCATGATGCACACTTTGAAAACGGAAGGCCTCTCTTGCTGTAAGTTCTCTCTAAGGCTAACCAAGTGTAAAGCCAGTAGCCAGGGCCACCATCACAGCTGCCTGGCCCATGCAGGTTCACATTGGATTCGGACAGTTGGTAAGGAAACAATGGAGCCAAAAGCTGGTGGGCCATCATCTTTAATCCTAGCTTGCACCCGGCGGGCAAGTAAAAACACACACTGGGCTCCAAAACCCACTCACATTCAGTGCTCACAAAGCTACTGACTTATCTGAGTTTCCTAGAATCAAAGGTTTCTAGCTCACCAGACTTATTCACCTCTGTTCCCCATCTCCTTCCTTCTCCCTGCACAAACTCTGCACAAACTGGCTTCTCACTCAACACTCCACCATCTTGGCTGCTTCTCCTGGCCTCCTCCATGTGGCCTTTCTGTGCTCTCCTCTCTGCTCTCTGCTCTCTAATGCTAATAATCCCAGGAACCGAGAGAGCAAGCTCCCGTTCTGCCTCCATTTTATAGTGTAGAAATCAAAACCTTTAATCCAATATACAAAATAGGGAAGTCTCTAATACAAAGTCACTTATCTGGGGCATGATGGGATTGCACCACCCCACATCAAAAAGGGTGGGAAAGGCTTAGTCCGAAAACCAAACCCCAGGCTACAAGCATCTTGCCTGCCCCCAACACACATTAATATCACCTGGGTGATGGGCTTTCATGTGGGCGGCACCATCTTTAACAAAGTGAGCATAACATATTTTATCTGGGGCAGGGGGAGGGAAAAAGGGAGAGGGGGAGGGGGAGGGGCACAAAGAAAACTAGATAGAAGGTGATGGAGGACAATCTGACTTTGGGGTGATGGGTATGCAACAGAATTGAATGACAAGATAACCTGGACATGTTTTCTTTGAATATATGTACCCTGATTTATTGATGTCACCCCATTAAATTTAATAAAAATTTATTTATTAAAATATATATATATTTTACCTGCCCAACAGGGACCTCCTCCAGGTTTTCCGAGACTGGTCCAGAGTCTCTTTGCTCTTGGCTCCTTCCCCTTGGCAGAGGAAGCTGTCATAGAAGACAGGAAGGGGCTGAGGGGACAGAGGCCAGAGCCCCTGTGAGTGACTCCATGGCCAACTCTGAGGAATGTCAGTGTTGGTCAGATAAGTTTGTAAATATGATATATAATATCACTTCTGGTTTGCATTGGGTGTGGGTGACAGATTGTAAGCAGGCAGGGTTGTTATACCCTAAGGCAGGGGTCCCCAAACTTTTTACACAGGGGGCCAGTTCACTGTCCCTCAGACTGTTGGAGGGCCGGACTATAAAAAAAAACTATGAACAAATCCCTATGCACACTACACATATGTAAGGCCAGTGGCCACGGCCAGGGCCACCATCAGAGCAGCCCAGCCCATGCAGGTTCGCATTGGATTCGGACAGTCGGTAAAGAAACAATGGAGCCAAAAACTGGTGGGCCATAGTCTTTAATCCTAGCTTGTACCCGGTGGGCAAGTAAAAACACATACTGGGCTCCAAAACCCACTCACATTCAGTGCTCATAAAGCTACTGACTTATCCAAGTTTCCTAAAATCAAAGGTTTCTAGCTCACCACTTATTCACCTCTGTTCCCCATCTCCTTCCTTCTCCAGCGTCAAACTGCATAAACTGGCCTCTCACTCAATACTCCGCCATCTTGGCTGCTTCTCCTGGCCACATGGCCTCTTTCTGCTCTCCTCTCTGCTTTCTCCTCTAATGATAATGTCAGGAACCAAGAGAGCAAGCTCCCGTTCTGCCCCCATTTTATAGTGTAGATTCAAAACCTTTAATCCAATATACAAAATAGGGAAGTCTCTAATACAAAGTCACTTCTCTGAGGCATGATTGGATTGTACCGCCCCACATCAAAAAGGGTGGGAAAGGCTTAATCCCAAAACCAAGCCCCAGGCTACAATGATCCTGCCTGCCCCAAAACACATTAATATCACCTGGGCAATGGCCTCCACATGGGCAGCGTTATCTTTTACAAAGTGAGCATAATGCATTTTATCTGCCCAACAACATATCTTATTTTAAAGTACAAAAAACCAAAATGGGAACAAATACAATATTTAAAATAAAAAAACAAGTAAATTTAAATCAACAAACTGACCAGTATTTCAATGGGAACTATGGGCCTTATAAGGCCAGGAGCCACCCTCATGGCCATTCACATGCAGGTTCCCATTGGATCAGGCAGATGGTAAAGAAATGGTGGAGTCGGAGGATGGTGGGCCATCCTGTTTATTGGTGTCTCACCAAGACAGGCAAACCACAAAAGAAGACAAGGGAAAAGCAGAAAACCAGCTTTTCCCATGAAGGGCAAGGGATCAGGGAAGCCCCTGCAATCGTGATAGCAGGAACTGTGTGAGCCAGCTCCTGGTCTGTCCCACTTTATAGTGTAGAAAACCAAAAACCCTTAATCCAATATACAAACAAGGAAGTCTCCAATACAAAGTCACTTATCTGAGGCATAATTGGATTCCTCAATGGAGTGCACCACCCAGATCATGCAATCAGTCAAGGGTGTGGGGAAAAGCTTAGTCTTAAAACTAAGCCTTAGGCTACAATGACCTGGCCTGCTATACAGCCTGTCCCCCACACCCAATACAAATCACAAGCAAGCAAACATATATATCATATTTACAAACTTATTTGACCAACAGGCCTGCTTTTGGCTAATGAGATGGTCAATGTGCTCCTCTCACTGACCACCAATGAAAGAGGTGCCCCTTTCAGAAGTGCGGTGGGGGCCAGATAAATGGTCTCAGGGGGCTGCATGTGGCCCGTGGGCCGTAGTTTGGGGACCCATGCCCTAAGGCTTAGTTCCAACCTAAGTGACTTTGTATTAGAGACTTCCTTGTTTGTATATTGGATTAAAGGATTTGATTTCTACACTATAAAATGGGGCAGACCGGGAGCTTGCTCTCTCTTGGTTCCTGAGATTAGCATTAGAGAGGAGAGCAGAGAAAGGCCATGTGGAGGAGAGAAGAAGCAGCCAAGATGGCGGACTGCTGAAGGAGAAGCCAGTTTGTGCAGAGTTTGTGCAGAGAGAAGGAAGGAGATGGGAAACAGAGGTGAATAAGGCTGGTGAGGTAGAAACCTTTGATTCTAGGAAACTCGAATAAGTCAGTGGCTTTGGGAGCACTGAATGGAAATACTATGTGTATTTCTCGCCCACTGGGTGAAAGCAGGATTAAAGCTAATGGTCCATCAGTTCTTGGCTCCATTGTTTCATTACCGTCTGTCCGAATCTAATGAGAACCAGCACAGGCCAGGCAGCTGTGATGGTGGCCGCAGCTACTGGCTTTACAGTCAGCATTCCCCATTCATGGGATCTTCCTAGAAAGCCAGTCAGGGTCTGAGGACCCACCACCTTTATAATGTAAAAGGCTCTCTTTCCATCCCCTTCCCAGAGGGGGAGCAGGTGCTTGTGCTGATGAAGAAACTGAGGCTCTGTTTAGTGACTTGTCCAAGAAGATCATAGACCTGTGGGATTGATAGGATTCAGACCTACTACTAGTCCATACCAACTGTTCTTTTAATTCTCCTCATCATCACCTTCCTTCTTCCCACCCCACTACAGCATTCCAGGCCTGTCCTGACAGACTGACTACTCAGGATTTCCAAAACACTCCCTATGGTTCCTACCTCCATGTTTTTCCTCATCAGCCGTCTTTGGCCTGGAATGTCCACCTCACCCTGCCCTGCCCCTCTCCTCCCATTTCCACCATTTCTCATCTCCTGGTCCCCTGGATATTCTCCTCATTCTTCAAAGCTGTTATGCCTCATCTGATACCTGAAAGCTAGACTTCCTGTGCTCCCAGAGAGCTTTGCACTCTTGTCTTATGTCACTAGAATAGATCTCCAGGATGGTTGAGGCAAACCTCTCAGTGTTTTGAGGAGGGAATGTAGGAGACCAATGAGAGAAGATGGGGCTCTGATATTCTCCTGCTTTCTCTAACCCTTTGGCCTGTGTTGGGCAGATAAAATGTATTATGCTCACTTTGTTAAACATGGCGCCACTGCCCACGTGGAGGCCGTTGCCCAGGTGATATTAATGTGTGTCTCTGTGGATCGTTGCAGCCTGGGGCTTGGTTTTGGGATTAAGCCTTTCCCACCCTTTTTGATGTGGGGTGGTACCATCCAATCATGCCTCAGAGAAGTGACTCTACTAGAGACTTCCCTATTTTGTATATTGGATTAGAGGTTGTGAAGCTACAATATAAAATGGGGGCAGAACAGAGTTTGGGCTCTTGGTTCCTGGGATGACTAGCATGAGAGAGGAGAGAGCAGAGCAGAAGGAGGCCACTTGGAGGAGGCCAGGAGAAGCAGCCAAGATGGCGGACTGCTGAGTGAGATGCCAGTTTGTGCAGAGTTTGTATCTGGGATAAGGAAGGAGATAGGGGAACAGAGGTGAATAAGTCTGGTGAGCTAGAAACCTTTGATTCTAGGAAACTCGGATAAGTCAGTGGCTTTGTGAGCACTGAATGTGACTGGGTTTTGGAGCCCAGTGTGTATTTTTACTTGCTCGCTGGGTGCAAGCTAGAATTAAAGACTATGGCCCACCAGTTTTTGTCTCCATTGTTTCTTTACCGACTGTCCGAATCCAATGCAAACCTGCCTGGGCCAGGAGGCTGCTGTGATAGTGGCCCTGACAGCCATGCCTCCTGGCTTTACAGCCTGTTTTTCAGTCTCTTCCCTGATGGAAATCCTCAGGGCTTTAGGTCTTCCTTCCCCTTCCTTCCCCTCCTTTCTCTCTCTAGGGGAGCTATAGTATGACAAGGCCTTCAGGGCAGGATTTCTGACTGCCTCCAGGTCACCTCCACCAGGATGTCCCTTACTCAGATGAAATTCCAACCTGTCCCAACTAAATCTATCAGTTGCCATTCTCTCTAAACCTACTCTTCATCCTGGGTCCCCTTTCTCAATGGATGGCACCATCACATTGCCACCAGAATCCCAGACGCATCTTCACCACCTTTCTCTCCCCACACATCACATCTGTCAGACACCAAGTCCTGCCCATTTTACCTCCCTCACCTGCTGAATCCACCCCCTTCTCTCCAGTTCCATGATTTCCACCTTGGCCCACCTGTCACTTCTGGGTGCCTCCTCCCCTGTTCCTGCTTTCACTCTGCTTCCAACTGCCAGCCAGTTTACCACAAGATAATGTTGCAGAAAGCAAATCAGACTATGTTGCTGCAGTACTCAGAAACTCCAGGGATCAAGAAGAAATTCAAAAGCCTGCAGGATTTTCCTCGCTCCCCTCCTCCCCTGCCATGTTGCCTGTGCCAGGCCATCTTCTTCTGTTTTTTACTTCTTCTAAATTTATTGTGTTAACATGATTTCAAGGGTCCTACTCAATATAACACCTTGTACCCACCACATTGTGTCCCCCATGCCCCATGCAAAGTGTCTTTCCATTCTCATTACTTCCCCTTCACACCCCTCCCCCAACCTCCACCCCCTTTTCCCTCTGGCTATTGCTACCCTGTTGTTTGTATCTATGTGCTATGTATATATGATTTTAGTTAATTCTTTCACCTTCTTTGATCTCATCCTATCTTTCCCCTTCCCTCTGACAGCTGTCTCTCTCTTCCTTGTGACCCTGCCTCTGTTTCTATTTTGTTCCTCCATTTGTTGTGTTCATTAGATTCTACATATAATATTTGTCTTTCTCTGTCTGGTTTATTTCAATTAGCATAATAATCTCTGGGTCCATCCATGTTGTCACCTGTAAAGCCAGTAGCCACGGCCACCATCACAACCGCCTGGCTCGTGCTGGTTTGCATTTAATTCGGGCAGATGGTAATGAAATTGCGGAGCCAAGAACTTGTGGGCCATTACCTTTATTCCTAGCTCACACTCGCCAAGCCAGTAAACACAAACACACTGGGCTCCAAAACCCACTCATTCAGTGCTCACAAAGCTACTGACTCATCTGAGTTTCCTAGAATCAAAGGTTTCTATCTCACCAGCCTTATTCACCTCTGTTCCCCATCTCCTTCTCCCTGCACAAACTCTGCACAAATTGGCTTCTCCTTCAGCATTCTGCCATCTTGGCTGCCTCTCCTCTGCAATACTGATGGCAGGAACTGAGCGAGAGAGCCCCTGGTCTGCTTTATTTTATAATGTAGAAAATTAAAGACTTTAAGTCAATATACAAATAAGGAAGTCTCTGATACAAAGTCACTTATCTGAAGCATAAATGGGATTCTTCATAAGAGTGTACCACCCCATATCATGCAACAGCCAAGGGTATGAGGAAAAGCTTAGTTTTAAAAAGATCTTAGTATTAAAAGGATGTTGAAAAGATCTTAGTATTAAAAGGGTGGGAAAGGTTTAGTCTTAAAACTAAGCTTTAGGCTACCAGGACTTTGCCAGTTTATAGCCTGTCTCCCACACCCAATGCAAACTATAAGCGAGCAAACATATACATCAGATTTACAAATTTATTTGACTAACATCACCAAAGGTGAGATTTCCTTCTTTTTCATGGCCATATAGTATTCCACTGTTTAAATGTATCACAGCATCTTTATCCATTCGTCCACTGACAGACACTTTGGCTGTTTTTATATCTTGGCTATTGTAAACAACGCTTCAATGAACATGGGGGTGCATATCTTCTTCTTTTTTTTTTTTCTGTATTTTTCTGAAGCCGGAAACAGGGAGAGACAGTCAGACAGACTCCCACATGCGCCCGACTGGGATCCACCCGGCACGCCCACCAGGGGGCGACGCTCTGCCCACCAGGGGGCGATGCTCTGCCCCTCTGGGGCGTCGCTCTGTTGCGACCAGAGCCACTCTAGCGCCTGGGGCAGAGGCCAAGGAGCCATCCCCAGCGCCCGGGCCATCCTTGCTCCAATGGAGCCTCGCTGCGGGAGGGGAAGAGAGAGACAGAGAGGAAGGAGAGGGGGAGGGGTGGAGAAGCAGATGGGCGCTTCTCCTGTGTGCCCTGGTTGGGAATTGAACCCGGGACTTCTGCACGCCAGGCCGACGCTCTACCACTGAGCCAACTGGCCAGGGCCCATATCTTCTTTTAAATTAGTGTTTTGGGATTCTTAGGATCCCAGGAAGTGGGATAGCTGGGTCATCAGGCAGTTCCATTTTTAATTTTTTTAAGAAACATTATACTGTTTTCCACAGTGGCTGCATGAGTCTACATTCCCACCAGCAGTGCAGGAGGGTTCCCTTTTCTTCACACCCCTGCCAGCACTAGTTTGTTGATTTGTTAATGAGCACCATTCTGGCAGCTGTGAGCTGATATCTGATTGTGGTTTTAATTTGCATTTCTCTGATGATTAGTGACGTTGAGCATTTTTTCATATGCCTCTTTGGAGGAGTGTCTAATTCAGGTCCTTTGCCCATTTTTTAATTGAATTGTTTACCTACCTGGTGTTGAGTTTTACAAATTCTTTATAAATTTGGTTATTAACCCCTTAGCAGACATATCAGCGAACATGTTCTGCGATTGAGTAGGTTGTCTTTTTATTTTGTTAATGATGTCTTTTGTTATGCAAAAGTTTTTTAGTTTGATATAGTCCCATTTGTTTATTTTTGTCCTTTTTTTCACTAGCTCGAGGAGATATATTAGCAAAAATATTGTGTCAAGAGATGTCTGAGAGTCTACTGCCTATGTTTTCTTCTAAGATTTTCATGGTCTTGCAACTTACACTTAAGTCTTTTATACATTTTGAGTCTATTTATGTGAATGGTGTAAGTTGGTGGTCTAGTTTCATTTTTTTGCAGGTAGCTGTCCAATTTTCCCAACACCATTTGTTAAAGAGGCTGTCTTTACTCCATTATATGCTCTTACCTCCATTGTCAAATATCAGTTGTCCGTAAAGGTGTGGGTTTATTTCTGGGTTCTCTGTTCTGTTCCATTGATCTGTATGCCTGTTCTTATGCCAGTACCAGGCTGTTTTGAGTACAATGGTCTTGTAGTATAACTTGATATTGGGAAGTGTGATACCGCCTACTTTATTCTTCTTTTTCAAGATTGCTGAGGCTGTTCTTTGGTTCCACATAAATTTTTGAAATATTTGTTTTAGATCTGTGAAGTATGCCATTGGTATTTTAATAAGAATAGCATTGAGTCTATAGATTGCTTTAGGTAGTATGGACATTTTAATGATGTTAATTCTTCTTATCTGTGAACATGTTATGTGCTTTCATTTATTTGTACCTTCCTCCTCCTCAATTTCTTTTTCCTTCCTTCCTTCCTTCCTTCCTTCCTTCCTTCCTTCCTTCCTTCCTTCCTTCCTTCCTTCCTTCCTTCCTTCCTTCCTTCCTTCCTTCCCTCCCTCCCTCCCTCCCTCCCTCCTTTTCTTTCTTTCTTTCTTTCTTTCTTTCTTTCTTTCTTTCTTTCTTTCTTTCTTTCTTTCTTTCTTTCTTTCTTTCTTTCTTTCTTTCTTCTTTTTCTTTTTCTTCCCTCCCTCCCTCCCTCCATCCCTTTTCTTTTCTTTTCTTTTGTTTTCTTTTGTTTTCTATTCTTGAGTGGCAACCTCACCACTCTGGGATGATACTCCAACGAACTATCCGGCTAGGTCTTAATTTTTGTTAATTTTTAGAGAGACAGAGAGAGGAAGGAAGAGAGAGGGGAGGGGGAAGGGAAGCATTTATTTTTTGTTCCATTCAGTCATGCATTCACTGGTTGCTTCCCGAGTGTGCCCTGACCAGGGATCAAACCAGCAACCTTGTCACTTTGGCTGATACTTTTAACTGAGTGAGCTAACCAGCCAGGGCTAATATCTTTTTTCAATGTCTTATAATTTTCCAAGTACAACTCTTTTACCACCTTGGTTAAATTTATTTTTAGGTTCTTTATTTTTTGTTGTTGTTGAAATAGTGAATGGGATTATTTCCTTAATTTTTCTTCTGACAGTTCAATGCCACTGACTTCTGAATGTTAATTTTATGTTCTGTTATTTTGCCAAATTTATTTATCAGGTCTAGTAGTGTTTTGGCTGAGACTTTAGGGTTTTCTGGGTACAGTATCATTTTGTCAACAATTAATAAGAGTTTTACTTCTTCTTTTTCAATTTGGATGTCTTTAATTTCTTCTTTTTGTCTGATTGCTGTGGCTAGGACTTTCAGTACTATGCTGAAGTCTTATAAGAGTGGTGAAAGGGGGCACCCCTGTCTTATTCCTGATCTTAAGGGGATTGCTTTAAATTTTTGCCCATTGAGTATGATGTTGGCTGTGGGTTTGTCATATATGGCCTTTATTATGTCTAGGTATGTTCCCTCCATTTGTACTTTGCTGAGAGTTTTGATCATAAATGGGTGCTGGATTTTATCAAATGCTTTTTCTGCAACTATTGATATAATCATGTGATTTTATCTTTCATTTTGTTTATGTGATGAATCACATTTATTGATTTGCAAATACTGTACCAGCCTTGCCTCCCTGGAATTAACCCCATTTGGTCATGATGTATGACCTTTTTAATGTATTGCTGGATCCAGTTTGCTAATATTTTGTTGCGAATTTTAGCATCTCTGTTCATCAGGGATATTAGCCTATAATTTTTTTCTTTGTAGTATCTTTACCTGGTTTTGGAATTAGAATAATGCTTGCTCATAAGAAATGATGACAGAGTATCATTTACGACAACATGGATGGACCTTGAGAACATTATACTGAGTGAAATAAGTAAATCATAAAATCTAAAAACTGTATGTTTCCACACATAAGTGGGATACAAAATTGAGACTCATGGACATAGATAAGAGTGCAGTGGTTACCGGGGGAGGGTGAAGGAGAGATGAGGGATGGGGATGAAGAGGGGTATAAAGAGGGACAAATATAAGGTGATGGAGGATGATTTGACTTAGGTGATGGGTGTACAACATAATCAACTGTCCAAATGATGTGAAGATATTTGCCCCAAATTTATGTACTCTTGTTGACCAATGTCATTCTGTTAAATTTAATTTTCTAAGAAAATAAAAATAAAAAGAATAATGATTGTATCGTAAAATGAGCTCAGAAGTCTTCCCTCATCTTGGATATTTTGGGATAGCTTGAAAAGGATAGGTGTTAGTTCTTCTTTGAATGTCTTGTAAAATTTGCCTGTGAAGCATTCCAGTCCAGGATTTTTATTTGCTGGGAGCTTTTTGATAACTACTTCAATTTCGTTTCCTGTAATTGGTCTGCTCAGGTTTTCTGAGTCTTCTAGATTCAGTTTTGGAAGAGTGTTTGTTTCTAGGAATTTATTCATTTCACCTAGGTTGTCCAACTTTATTGCATATAGATCTTCATAATATTTTCTTATAATCCTTTCTATTTCTGTGATGTCAGTTGTTACTTCTCCTCTTTCATTTCTAATTTTATTTATCTGGATCCTCTCTCTTTTTTCTTGATGAGTCTGGTTAAAGGTTTGTTAATCTTGTTTACCTTTTAAAAGAACCAGCTCTTGGTTTCATTGATCTTTTGTACTGTTTTTTTAGCCTCTATGTCATTTATTCCCACTCTGATCTTTATTATTTCCTTCCTTCTATTTCCTCTGGGCTTTGTTTGTTGTTCTTTTTCTAGTTCTTTTAGGTGCAGTGTTAGATTGTTTATTTGAGCTTTCTCTTGCTTCTTAAGGTATGCCAGTAATGCAATGAACTTCCCTCTCAGGGCTGCTTTTACTGTGTCTTGTAGATTTGGGTTGTTGTATGTTCATTTTCATTTGTTCCAAGAAAATTTTTTATTTCTTTTCTTTTTTTAAAAAAAGTTTATTTCTAGCCCTGGCCGGTTGGCTCAGCGGTAGAGTGTCGGCCTGGCGTGCAGGGGACCCAGGTTCGATTCCCGGCCAGGGCACATAGGAGAAGCACCCATTTGCTTCTCCACCCCCCCTCCTTCCTCTCTGACTCTCTCTTCCCCTCCCGCAGCCAAGGCTCCATTGGAGCAAAGATGGCCCGGGCACTGGGGATGGCTCCTTGGCCTCTGCCCCAGGCGCTAGAGTGGCTCTGGTCGCGGCAGAGCGAGGCCCCGGAGGGGCAGAGCATCGCCCCCTGGTGGGCACAGCTTCGCCCCTGGTGGGCGTGCTGGGTGGATCCCGGTCGGGCTCATGCGGGAGTCTGTCTGACTGTCTCTCCCGTTTCCAGCTTCAGAAAAAAAAAGTTTATTTCTTCCTTGATCTCATTGTTATCGCATTTGTTATTTAATAGCACGTATTTAGCCTCCAAGTGTTTGAACGCTTTTCAGTTTTTCTACTGTAGTTGATTTCTAGTCTCATGCCATTGAGGTCAGAGAAGATGCTTGATATGATTTCAATCTTCTTAAATTTATTGAGACTTGTTTTGTGTCCTAACATGTGCTCTATCCGAGGAAATGTCCCATGAACACTTGAAAAGAACATATATTCTGCTGCTTTGGGATGAAATGTTCTGAAGATGTCAATTATATCCAGCTGATCTACTGTCAGGTTGTTTTATGCTCCTGAGTTCTGCTCAGGCTGCAGCTTCTGCCAGAATACTTGTCCTTTCACCCTTTACCTGGCCAACTACTCCTCAGTCTCTGGGCCTCATTACTCTACATGTGTCTTTTAGGGATCAGTTCAGGTGCTACCGCATCCTGGAAGCCTTCCAGACTTCTTTTCTCCTCAAGTCTGGGTTAGACACCTCTACCCACTGTGGGCTCTGATCCTTCTCCACCATTCCCCCTGCCTCCCTGTAGATCTATCAGACTGTGGTTCAACATGGACTGTAACTCCTTGGGTACTTGTTTGTTTCTCCCACTGGACCAAGGGCTGGCAAACTACAGTCCAAAAGCCAAGTTTGGCCACAGCCAGACTTTATTTTTTAAATAAAGTTTTATTGAAGAACCAACATGCCTATTTGCTTACATATCATCCATGGTTGCTCTGACTCTACAACTGCAGAGTTGAATACTTGTGACAGTCCCCAGAGCCCCTAAATAATTACTCTGTGGTCCTTTACAGAAAAGGTTGCTAACCTCTGCTCCAGACCACCTGCCCTGTGATGGCTTGGAAAGCTTTTCTCTGGTTCATTGCTGGATCCTCAGCTCCCAGCACAATGGCTGATGGTTGGCAGGTGGCTGAAAAACATTTATCAAATTGTGCTTGAAGTGTATCTGGTCACAGAGTAAGTCTGAGGCCCACCTTGGTTCCTTGGATCCCCAAGTTGGCTCAGACCTCTAGTTTCTTAGTTCTGTGTCCCCAGGAAACAAAAATGAGGTCAGATTCCCTGTATGTCCTCACCCTTCCTCAGAATAAGGCTAGGCCCAGAGGACAGAGAGGCTGTTGCTGTTGACCACCTAAAGGGCTCAGAGGAGGGCAGCAGGGCCCTGCTTTGAAGGGGTTCCTCCCCTGTGGAAGATATGCACTGCCATCTCAAGGCTGTCCCTGACACTAAAGCAGGAGTTCTCAATAAGAGACCATTTTGTCTGCCAGGGGATATTTGGTGATGCTTGGAGACGTTTGTATTGTCATAGAGGTGGGGCCACAAAGAAGCAGTTGCTAGTGGCACCTAATGGGTAGCATCCAGGGATGCTGTTCATCACCCTATAAATGCCCAGGACAGTGCCTCTTTCCCCCATAACAAGGATTATTTGGCCAAAAATGTCGGTAGTGCTAAGTTTGGGAAAATTTTCTCTAAAACCAAGGTTGAGAAACACCTGATGCTAGGGCTCCGGCCTAGATCAGTAAGAACAAAACCTCTGTGCTGGAGCCCAGGCTCTGGCAGCTTTATAGTCTCCCCAGGTGATTCTAATGTGAAGCCAGTGCTGAGAACCTCTGGCTAGAGCCTACTTTTTGGGAAAATTTCCAAAGATGATCCCACACATAGCCCCAAGTTGCCCAGGATAGTCTTTGCCTCATATATTTGGACCCCTGCCAGGCCCTAGACCTGCTGGTCATTTTGGCAGAACTGGCTATGGCACTCATGGGGTATCTGTGAGCACTAAGGGGCCAGCAGGGCTCCTTGCCCCCTCCCCTCCCCTGCCCATCTCTGCAGGAGTGTGAGGGGGGTGCTGCCGGAGCAGGGGGCCGAGGAGCGCAGCTGAGATTCCAATCACCTCTGACCACAAATATCCACACCAAGCCATCTTCCCTTCTCCTCCTTCCACGCTGGACTGTGAAGAGAAGCACCCCTTTCCTGAATGCAACTCAGAGGCCCCAGGCTGAGGTGGAGAGAGGGGCTCAGTAGTGTGGATATTAGTGAAGAGGTGTGGGAACCCCTAGCTTCCCGAGCTGGTCCTACTTTGCAGGAATGTGTGAAGCTCTCTTCACCTCTTAAATCTGATCAGATCCTGAGCCTGCTGGAAGGGCGAGGGAAGGCGGGTTCTTCTGCCTGGGATGAACTTTATGTATTTCTCTAAAATAGCAACTCCACAGGAGTAGATGCAGGCCGGCCCCCCACTCCCTGCCTGAGGTGGGGCTGATCCATCCTGGAGAGAGGCCTGCACTTCTCTCCTGGGCTAGGCAAGCCCCACCCCGGCCTAGACAGTTCCCGTCAACACTCCTCAGCTATTGAGCGCTGGGGGCAGGGTAGTCCTGAGAGAGCAGGGCCGGGCTTCCAGGAGACTCCCTGACCAGAAAGACTTCTCCAGCCCAGAGGCTGCCAGGATTCAAGACTGCAGAGGCTGCAGTTCAACCAGGGGCTGACAGTGAGCCTGCAACAAAGCAATTAAGCTAGGCCAGATCTGAGCTTTAGGACAGATTCCTGAGGCCTAAACGGGGTCTCCATTGCCGGAGCGACAGCATGGAGGCACAGACGGAATGAAACAGAGGCAGGTGCATGCTGTGTGCAGTGAACCCTGGTGGGGGTATCCACAAACGACCAGTAAGGCTCCTGGGAGCACCTGAGGCAGATGTGAACTACCCAGCTGGTGAGGGAAGAGGAAGGGGGCATGGAAACAGCAGGCACGTGACATTGGAGTCAGACATTCAAGCATAAGAAAATTGCAAAAGACGGATAAGAGTAATCAACTGGGAAGACAGAGTGGAGCAATTGTGCCCGGGTTGTGCCATGTCTGGGACATGCTGTGTTGGGCCTTGTGGAGAGGACACATGGTTGAGCAGGCCAGTGATGGAGCTGAGGTGGGGACAGGTGTGTTCACAATGAGAGGGTTTGTGTGCCCCTCTGGATGAGAACCCTGACTTCATCCTGAAAGCCCTGGGGGGCTATGGGGGGCCACGAAACAGGGTAAGTGACATGATCATATTTAACATATATAACATTTCTCCCCCTCATGGTTAGAGGCTGGATTGGGGCATGGAAGGGGCCACAGCCTGAGGACAAGGGACCGTCTGGGGCCAGGACAATGTTCTGAGTGTAGGCCCACATGGTGATGATAGAAAGAATAAGGGACAGCTGAGTCATTGTGGAGTTACACTACTTGATGTCAGCACGAAAAAGACCAGGTCATCTTTCAGAAACTGACATCAGAATTTTACTTGCTTGCTTAAAACATTCTAATGGCTCTTGATCAGGGGTCCCCAAACGTTTTATACACGGGGCCAGTTCACTGTCTCTCAGACCACTGGAGGGCCACCACATACAGTGCTCCTCTCACTGACCACCAATGAAAGAGGTGCCCCTTCCGGAAGTGTGGTGGGGGGCCGGATAAATGGCCTCAGGGAGCCACATGCGGCCCGCGGGCCATAGTTTGGGGATGCCTGCTCTTGATGGTTCTTAGGATAAAATCTAAACTCCTCCCAGAGGCCTACTGAGCCCAAGTGCCCTGGTGCCTAGCCATTTCTCCAACCTCATCTCATACGAGCAGGCCTCTACTTCCAAATTCTTAGTTTCAGCTCTATGCACAGTGACTTTCAGTTGCTCAGGAGCCACATGCTGTCCCTTACCTCTGCCCTCAGGACATGCCCTTCTCCACCTGGATAATTCCAGCATTCACGCTCCTTGCACTCCCCTTTCCTTGACCTGACCACTCCACACACTGGGGTTTGGTCTACTCTCCATTCAGGTCTGACCTTTCGGGGTGGGCCCTCATGGACCCCACAACTCTTACAGGCTCCTTTGGCTCCTTGGACTGACCCCATCTTGCCCCTTAGTAGCCTGGATGGTTTTTCTGTGAGCTCCATGCACAGCGCTGACACAAGTTGAATAAATATTGAAGAAAAGAAAGAAGGAGGGGCACACATCAAAAACAATGCTCAACTGATGGATGGTGAGGTGATATTACTCCCAGGGACAGAAGATCAATTTTATCTGGGGGGAGCTGGGTAAACATGAGCTTAGTATCTGAGGGATACCCAGAAGACATGACGAGTAGGCTGTCAATTCTGCGGGCCTGGAGCTTAAGCAGCAGTTCGAACTGGACCAGTCTGCTGAGAGCTGAGAGCTAAAGCTGTGGGAATGCAATTGAGACTTGATGTTTTTTGATTCCTAAGTAAACGGCCAACCAAGAACCAGTATATTTTGATACACTGGTGGCCAAGGACGTGACAGGAAGAGGTGGAGGGAGGCAGCAGGAGGTGGCGCCCTCCCTCTGTAGGGTTGAGGGGGATCCCTCCTCTGGAACTGTCCCAACTGTCACAGCTCTGCAGGGAGAGTGTCCTCGCTGGGGGGCCTGGCTTAGGAAGGAAAGCTGGACAGAATAAAGGTCCCCCTGGCCTCTTTGCGTGCTTCCTCCCACCAGGGGCCCCCAGTTCTCCCTGGGTCTGGCCCTCTTTCTGGAGCCTGTGGAACCCAGTTTGCTGTGGGGCTCCCATCTCCGTGGACCCACTGACACCCCCTTCCCTACTGCCCCATCCCTGCGCTAGCCTGCCTCTATAACTCAATGCTCCTGCTCCTTCCTTAGCTGGGCCCAGGAACCATGCCAAGCATTGTATTTCCTAGCTGGGGGATGACTCAGGCTTCCCTCCCAGTACCACCCCACCCCTAGACCCCGATCCATGCCACAGGCTGAACAGGGAGAGGAGTAGAGGGGAAGCCTGAATCCAGGGTGATGGGACGGTGGGCTCGGGCCCCTGTTCCTCATGCCTACCAGGTGGCATCTGCAAGGCTGGGGAGACTGATGACCAGGTGCCAGGGCTGGGTATGAACGAGAGGCCTCCCAGATAGCTAACATCAGCAGTCCAATGTGATCAGCCTCCAGGAACCGGCAGATCAGTGAGCACCTATTAAGTTGCAGGTTAAAACCCTGCATTCAGTAGGCCACACCTTTTCACTTAAAGCCTTAGAGTTTTCTTCTGAAAATGGAGGGGCCACTCAGGTGTTCTAGTAACCACAATCCTAACATCATATCTTGGTGCCACCTCTTCCTTGCTGAATGCCCTTGGACAAGTAAGTCACTTTCTCTGAGCCTCAGTTGGCTCATCTGTACAATGGGGATAGAACAATACCCTCTTCTCAGGGTGGTTGGGAGTAACGTGTGGAAAGCACTCTGTAAACAGTCAAGGGCTGTGACAGAAGGAGTGTTATATTTATCTCCATGGCTAGGATGGAGAAGAAGAAACAGGTGGCTCCCTGCTTGTCTGTATTCGGGGGCACATTCCCCAGTTCTTTCCACTTGACACGATGGGATTCCTTGAGGCCTCAGCCCATGGCAGATCAGGACTCAGAATGGGGGATGCAGATTTTGCTGGAGGACCTTCAGCAAGTGCCTTGACTTTTCTGAGCCTCACTGAACTGTGTTCAGAGGGGCAAACAAAGGGAGAATTTGTTTTCTCTCCCCTCCTCTCCCAACCTCTCTCCCTCCCTATGGCTTGTGTGGTGATCAAAGGAGAGGTTCACATAGAGGTGAGACCCAGAAGCCCAGCACCCTTCCTAGATGTGCTGGGGGGGGGTGCAGAAGAAATGTGGACATGTGGAGGGCAGGGCCAGGCCTGGCCCGTGTGCGTGCGATCAAAGGAGCAGGGTGGGGTGGGGCAGGGGGTGGGGGGCGAGTGTTTTGCATTGCTGAGGGTTTAGTGCTTTCTCTCGGTTGCCTGGATGCCTTGGTATTCCCCTCACCCCCAGTGTTCATCATAGGCCCCTAGCCCCTACTCAGGCCTAGTGTGAGTGAAAAGCGGGCCGCTCACCTGGCCGCTAGTGGGTGGCTGGGTAGATCATCTGCCTGGTCAGCCATGCAAGCTTCTCCTCCTGACCCGCCACCTTACTTAGCTGTGACCTGTGGTCCACGGGCTTCCTGGACTGACTCTTAGAAGACTGCACAGCCGGCCAGCTGCCCGTGACCCGACTACATGAGGCATGCTGTTGTCCACTGCCTGGCACTCGCCAGCCTTCAGCATGTGTGAGAAGTGGCCAGTGCTGTGAGTGGGTCTGAGCCTCTAAGCCTCTTGGCTCAGGGCAGCAGCTTCTGTGTGGCCGTGGAGCAGCTTGGGTTCCGTCCTGGGCCGGAGGAGGCGGAGACCAGCTCGGCAGCCCTGTGGCAATGTCCAAGGACATGAAGACGGTTGCAGAAAGAGTGGTTTTGTTTCAGGAGGAGAGGAGGAGAGAGGCAGGCCCTTCTAGGTCCTCTCCGGTAGCCTGGGGCCTCTGAAGGCCACTCAGGCAGGAAACCACCTTTTGAACAGTGCACAGGCCGGCCTGTCCCCAGCCCTACTTCCCATCCTTGGTGTGAGTCCTGAAGGAGACGCCTCTGTACCATTGTTCCCAGGGATAGCTCAGCAGGGTCAGGTCCAGGCCGAGCTGTGGTCCTGAGCCACCACCCACTGGGAGGAGAGGCACATGATGGCCCAGAGGGGCAGCTCCTCTAGCCTCTGTTCTTGCTGGGCAAGCAGCCACTCAGGATGCCATGACTCGGCAGGACAGGGGTTGGGGTAGACAATGCTCTTTTTTACTTTCCTTAGAAGTGTTTATGGGAGGGTAAACTGAGGAAGGGAGCAGACACTTTGCTGATGACTGTGGCAGAGTTGGAATGGTACCACAAAATGGAAGGGGCCCCAAAATGTGCTTAGTTGCCCTCTACAGTTTCAGCTCCACAGAGGCAGTGCCTTTGTTTCGTTCCGGCTGTGTCCTCAGTGCCACAGATAATGCCTTGGCATGTAGCAAGTGCTCAAGAACCCCCTGTGACTGTGTGAGTCCCTCTGCTTTCCCAGCTCAAGCGCCCACCGCATGATCAAAGGCTGCTGATGCTCAGAGTGTCCTGGACTCATAAGCCTGGGTTCCGGTTCCACCACTTTTTAGCTCAATGACCTTGGGACTTAGTTTCCTTCTCCTTAAAAAAACCCCTCTGAGTTGTTGGGGGGACTTTTGGAGATAGTTTGGGAGCTTTCTTGGCACATATGAGATGCTCCTTAAATGTTGGTTCTCTCACACTCTCTTCTCACTAAGTCTTGTCGTTTCCAGGCTGAACAAGCCAGCAGTCTTAGACACCCCATATTGTCTCACTGGATCCTTACACCAGGCCCTGTCAGGTGTGGTGCTATCTATGTCTCCATCTAACAGATATGGAAACTGAGGCCCAAGGAGAGAGATTCTGGTCTCACAGGAAGTATTAGAGGCAGGATTTGAATGCCATTCTGTCTGGCTCCTGGCCTTTTTCTCTAATGCAACATTCACTCATACCATTCATAATAGCTTATGTCTGACATTCTAGCTTTGTGACATCAGGCCTCTTACTACATTTCTATGAGCCTTGGTTTCTTCAGCTTTCCAATGGGGAAAATTACCCTGACTCCCCCAGCCTTGGCTTTGACAGCAACCCAGGGTGGTTGCCTATATCAGCCAGTTGCCTTCCCCCTGCTTTCCTCCAAGTGATTGACAGATGACATGCTGCTCACCGCCATCCTCCCCAGGCATTCCTGCCCAGGCGCCCGGAACTCCGGCCCCAGCACTCTCTTTCCAGGAAACGTATCTGAATGCAAGTGACTGAGAGGGACGTTATTAGACGGATAACATTGGGTCAACTGTAGTTTATTAAAACAGCAGTAAATCATTTTTAAAACTATTATTAGCAGTAAATGACCTTCGACACACTGTGCAACTGATTTTGACACACGAATGGGTCACGACTCCTCAGGGATAAGGGCTAGTGTTTCTGATAGCTCTTTTACAAGCAACAATTAGTATTGTTATAAAAATGACCATTTTCCTATCCTGGGGGCCACGTAGTACAAAGGTTCAGAAGCCAAACTGCTAGGATTCAAATTTTGGTTCTGCTACTTCCCAGCTGTAAGATATTGAGCAAATTGCTTAACTTCTCTGTGTCTCAATTTCCCCATCTATCAAATGAGAATCATAATAGCAGTGACTACTTCCCAGGGTTGTTTGAAGATCAGATGAGATAATGAAAATAAAGTGTTTAGCCCAGTGTTTAGTTCAAGTGTCACCAAGCCACAACCTGCAGATGACTTCTGACTCTGTGCATTTTTTTAAATTTATTTTATTTATTTTTTATTAATTTTAGTGGGGTGACATTGATAAATCAGGGTACATATGTTCAGAGAAAACATCTCTAGGTTATTTTGATATTTGATTATGCTGCATTCCCATCACCCAAAGCCCAATTGTGTTTCGTCACCTTCTATCTAGTTTTCTTTGTGCCCTTCCCCTCCCCCAACCTCCTCCCACTCCTCCCTGACTCTGTGCGTTTTTGTCAATAAAGTTTTATTGGAACACAATCAGCTCAATTTATTTGTCCATCACCTATGGCTGCTTTTGTGCTGTGACAGTGAGTTGAGTGGTTGCACATAAGACTGTACTCTCTGATCCCTTACAGAAAATAGCTGTCAATGTCTGTGCTAGTTCATAAAGGAATTGATCAATAAATGTGAGCTGTTATTATTTCATTTCACTTCATTCTTCTAAAAGGCCATTCATTGTCAACATGGACACACAAGTCCAGAGGTGGAGAAATGACCTGTTCAAGGCTACACAGCTCAGATGGTAAAGGATTGGGTGTGGAGCCCTTTGACTCTCAGCCCAGGGAACTTTCTAGTGCGTGACTTTAACCAGGGATTTCCCCATGCTTGGAGTTCTTGGGCTCAAAATTCTTCCTCCAGGACATGGAAGAAGCTGGCTTATTTCCCAGGCCAAGGGATGTCAGCTGCCAAGCCCAGAGACTCTCTTCCTTCCCTGTGTAAGAGGCTCTGCCAGGTCAGCTGGCAGGGGGAAGCTTCTTTGCCCCATGTGGACTTTTCAGGACCCTTCTCTGGCTTTCTACCCTTGGGTCCACTGGCCCGCAAGGCTGCATTGGGGTGGCAGCCTTGCCGCATAATTAATGTTCCTGTGCCCCACTCAGGACTCTTATCTGCTTGCTGACCTTGCCCTTGTTCTTGTAATGGGCTGGTTTAGGCCATTTACATTTTCTTTACTCTGCTTTCCTGTCCAATAGCAACTATGACATAATTATATTGCTCCCTCTTATCCTTAATCCTCTCAAACTGCCTAGTTATCTTTAATTTCCTGTCCATTTTCCTTACTGGGAAGTTAGGTAGAACTAAGTCAGGTCAAAAGTGGTGGAATAGCATGGGAAAGCTCATAGATGCTCACCCAGGGATTCTGGGGGCCCAGAGAGGTGGCTTGGGCTTCAGAGTCTCTGAAGGCAGGAGGGACATACCACTTCCCAGTCTGGGCTTCTTCTGTTGACAAGTATAGGTCGTTGGTAGGGGCAGGGAAGAAACATCTCTGAGGTTCCTTTCTCCTAGCTTGGGCAGTCTGGGAGTCTTGAGACCTAATTTCAGTGCTCAGTAAACTCTAGCCTCTTGACCTCCCTTCAGTACCGGTATCAAATGTTATTCCTATCCTCAGTCTTCCCTAGGTCTCATGGCCCCGAGAGTGGCAGACACAGGACTAGAGTAAGTTTCTGTGTATGTGTACACATGTATGTACAGGTTCACGCATGTTCCTTTGACCATGGACTCCCTTTGACATCTGTCTTGTATATGGTGGACACTCAACATATGCTCATTTTCCTCTTCCCTTGGGAGACCATAGTGCTTAACACTGGGTGAAGCTAGTGGGCAAGCCAACAGTAGATATTCAGTCAGTGTTTATCAAATAACTATACTGAGTAGATGTGTTCTCCCTGAGAGTTTTTCCATGTGTGTGTGTGTGTGTGTGTGTGTGTGTGTGTGTGTGTGTGTGTGTAATGTATGAAATGTGTGCACTTTGGGTATAGAGTGTGTGCTTTGTGAGCGTGTGTATCACATGTGCTTGGTGTGTGAACATGAGTGTGCATAGTGTGCAGCTGTGTGTGTCCATGTGGGTGCAGACAGGAGAGTCCAATAGTTTAGAGTTCAAGGCACAAGCTCTGAACCAGAACTACCTGGGTTTGAATCCCAGCTGTGCACTTTCTCATAGTGTTACCTTGGTCCTTGAATTTATCTAAGTCCCAGTTTTGTCACCTGTAAAGGGGGTACAAATGTCAAACTCACAGGGGTATAGAGAGTGTAAAATGTGCTAACGTAGGCAAGACTCCTAGCACATGACCTGGCACATGATGAGTGCGCAATAGTTGATAATTGTTGGTAATGATAATGCTGATTAGTATGTGGTGAGCTTCGCTGTCAGGGGCATGTGTGCCATGGGGGAGTGTGAACGTGAGCATGTGCAGGCCAGTATGGAGCAGCATGTGTAAAGGAAGGCCTGATGCGAGAGACTGGAGGTGTTAGGCAGACCCCGGGAATGCCCACCTGGAAGGCAAGCCCAGAGAGATGGAGCAAAGTCCACACACCTTCACAGAAGATGCTGAAAGGAGCCTAGACTTGGTTGTATGGATCTGCTGACTTAATGAGCCTTTCCCCCCCTCAGCAGCAGGATTAATGGGATGACAGTGGGCAGAAGAAAATCTAGCTGGAGAATCAGGGAACAGCTCCCAACAAGGCAGCCTGTTAGCTTAAGAAGCAGTCTCTCCCAGGACCCTTGTGGCTCTTACCCAAGGCATTTCAAAGCCTTGCTTTCCCAAGAGATGGGAGGACAGACCTAAGAAGGTGGGGAAGGGACATCAGGGAGACAGGGAGCGGATGCTGGAGGCACGCTGAAGAGGAGCCTGGGAAGGATGGTAAGTTTGCAGGGAATACTGGGAGAAGGGGCTGGAAGAGAACTTGGAGTTCTGAGGGGGAGAGAAAGAACATGGAGATCAGGGGTGGGGAATGGAAGAGGAAGGCAGTGGCACTGAGAAAACCACCTCCTCCCTCTCTCTGAACCTGGTGGAAGCGTCTTTAGGCCAGGTGTCACAGCCTCTCAGTGAGTCACAGGGGCAGGTTCTAGAGCAATTTCATGTTCCAGTGACTGGCTAACAGCTGAGAAAATAGAAGGTGGCCAAAACTCCAGGGTAATCCAGGGACACCTGGATATGGGAGGAGATACTTCTCAGCCAAGGATTGAATCTAGGAGCTAGATACCTGACAGCTCCCTAGCTCCCCTCCATGGCGCTTCCAGCCTACCCCTGGGCCCCCTCTTTTGGCTTCTCTTTCTCAGGGAATCATTTAGCCTGGCCTGGCCCTTAGTCGCTTCTGAGGCTCACTGAGGCTGATCTGCCATGCACTTTAAGAGTCGGTGGGTGGCTGCCCTTACCATCTGCTATTGTATGTCTGAAATCTTGTCTTGCTTCCCTGTACTCTCCAGGATAGACCTGCACCCCTGAGTAGGAAGAATCTTTGGCCATAGTTAACATAGACATTTATGGACCTGCAAATTCTCACATTTTGGGTCTCTGCCCTTATCCTCGTTACTTTCTGCCTGTATACCTATCCATTGTCTATGAGTCTTTGAAGTCAAGGACCAAAGCAATACATTTCATTAGATAAAAATTGTCATGGTGATCGTAATACTACTGCCAATGAAGATAGTGACAGTGTCAATGGTGGAAATAAAGTTATTAATAATAGCATTAATGGTGACTGTGGTGATGAAGGTAATGGTGGAGATGACAATAAAGGTAATAATGATAGAGGTGATGATGGTGATGGTACACGTGGTAATGGCAATGATGCTAATTCACTTAGTAATGGTGATGGTGGTGGTGAATGTGATAATCATGGTGAAAGTAATGATGATTATCTTAGACATAGAAATAGAAATTGTGGCAAGGAAGAGAATGAAGGTGATGATGGGTGAGGTAGAAGCAGAGATATTAATGTATAGGTACTGAAGGTGGTGATGATGGTAGATGCAGTACTTGTGATATTAAAGGTAGTAATGGTGGTGATTGAAGGAAGTGTCAGTGATGTTGAGAGTAGTGGTGGAGGCAGGGTGGTGACAGCGGTAGTAGAGGTGATGGTGAAGATGGTGATATTGATGGTTGTGATGATAATAACAATGGCAATGGGCCTGGAGATGTTTGTGGCTGTGGCAGTGGTGATGACTGTGAAGACTAAAGCAATTGACGATGGTGATGGTCATGACAGTTATGATAGCCAAGAATCTGATAGGTCTCCCTGGTCTATTATTTTCTATATTACCACTGATTTTTTGTCCAATATCCTCCATCTTAGTTTTACCTTACCATCCTTCACTATTTCTGGGGGATTAGAACATTCAGTTAAAGGTACTGTGCAGCTGCTGGCTTCCAGAAGAGTAGCTGGGTCCCCTGGTCTCATTTGTTTTTGGGGGAGTCAGAATTCAGGCAGTGATTTTCCCCATTGCCACTAAAGTCAAAACAGCAAAGACTTGGCACCAGGGACTAAAGTTAGGTATTATGAACAGCATCCTAATGGTGAGAAATGTAATGCTGGAAAGTCACCTGAAGAAAGCTATGGAATGTCCTACCTTTCAGATGGCACAGAGCAAGAGAGAGCCCTCATTGGTCTGCATGAATTATGCCTAAAGGCAGGGGTGTAGACATGATGATCTGAGTTAGGACCAACTTCGGGAGTCTGATTGCTGGCCTTGCTAGGCAGGGAAAGGAGGTGGATTTGTCTACAGAAACGTGGAGTTCTGTCTCTGAAGCTAATGGTGAGGAGATGAGAAGAGGAGATTTGGGAAGGGAAGAGGCAATGCAATCTGGTGGTTTAGAGAAATGTTGGCATTCTTGTCCAGATTCCTTGTGGTTCTGAGTGGGAGGTGACCCAGGATGTGGGCCTCTGTGGCACTGCCTCCAGCCCTGCATCTGCCAAGAGGCCGCCCTTCAGGGCCATGGCGCCCATCCCCCAGCCAGGCTGTGGTAAGAAGGAGGGAGAGGAAGGAAAGAGGGAGGAACACTGATCACAGTTACTGGGAAGAATCTGCTTTCTCTCACAGTCTTGGAGTTCTTACCTCCTTCACAGTTCTCCTTTGCCCTCCCTTGTTTTGGTTTTCTGATTTGTAAAGGCCACTCACAGAAGCTCATCAGAGACAGGCTTCCTGTAGCATCTGGGACATTGCTTGTACCAAGGCAAAGGTCACATGACAAGGAAAGGGAGGGTACAGAATGTTGCACAAAAATCATAAGCTTTAGAATCAGAACCAGGGCCAAGTTATAACTCCATTATTTAATCACTGTGTGATTTTAGACCTAGAGGGTACCACTCTCTGAGCCTCAGTCTTCCTTCTATAAAATGAAAGCCTTTCTTACAGAATTTAATTAAATAATGTTTATAAAGTATCTAATATACTACTAGGCACCTAGTAGATGTCTAAGAAATATTAGACTCCCCCCTCCCGACCTTCCCATCCCTTTCAGAAGGGGAGAAAGTAAGCACTGCCTAGTCTGCTTACCAGACTCCTTGAGCACAGACCCTTCCCATCTTGCTATGCCATCTGACACTGGGAAAGTCTACATCAGGTAATAGCGGCAAGCAACCTTTCCACCCTGTGTGCTAGGTTTGCAGTCAGAAGACTTGTTAGTGGTGTGACCTTGATCATTGCTTAGGTATTCTGGGCCTCAGTTTCCTCATCTGAAAATAAGGATAATAATCCCTGCTCTACCGGCCTCACAAGGTTGTTTTGAGGCTCAAATGAGATCATGTTTTGGGAAGTGCAAACTGCTGGATACATGTGGGTGTTATTAGCTTTGTCTGGGAAGGAGGGAGGGAGGATTAGTCTTTAGAGACTGGGTTAGTGCTCCAACTTGGGGGAGGTTCACCTTGAGGATACCCAAACCAAAATATTCAGGGGTTCAGGGGTTGCTGAGGACATAGAATTGGAACTCAGCCATGAGTCCATCTTTGTTCGGCTTGGGTGGAATGAGATAGGAGTTGAGATAGATATGTCCTTTGTCATAAGTCACATGTAAATATGTCAATTATGGGGTTTGAGTCAACTTCCTGAGGACTTTTTGAGCCAGATAACAACCCCAAAAGACCAAAGACCTTCTTCCATTTCTTCTTCTCATCTTCTGGTTTTACTGAGGTCAAAACTTGACCAATGTCTGAAGTTGACCAATTCTTCCCCAAGTGCCACAAGAACCTGTGGGCCATGCCCTTCTGAGTGGCCTAAAGTCAGAATAGGGTTTTTCCTGAGCTGGGTGTTGTGTGTGTGTGTGTGTGTGTGTGTGTGTGTGTGTGTGTGTCAGAGTCAGAGAGAGACAGAGAGAGGGACAGATAAGGACAGATAGATAGGAAGGGAGAGAGACAAGAAGCATCAGTTCTCTGTTGCGGCACCTTAGTTGCTCATTGATTCTTTCTTATATGTGATTCTTTCTTGACCAGGGGCCTACAGAAGACCAAGTGACCCCTTGCTCAAGCCAGTGACCTTGGGCTCAAGCTGGTGAACCTTGTCAAACCAGATGAGCCTGCGCTCAAGCTGGTGACATCCGGGTTTTGAACCTGGGTCCTCTGCATCCCAGTCTGGTTCTCTATCCACTGTACCACTGCCTGGTCAGGAGAGTTGGGTGTTCTGATGGGGCATAGATCTTTATAGTACCCTCTGCCTACATGACCATGGGCCCAATGTCTGTGGTCTGACAACCCTCATCAACAGTATTCTTTCTCCCACATGACCTTTCTACGCTTGTTTTCCTCATCATCCACTAATTCCTCTTTCTCACAAAACTGGCCAACTTCTTCACACTTTGAGCTTTCATCAGTGGGTCCTCTTCTTCTTTCCCAGTGTCTAATTCTTCACCCTCACTTCTGAGCAACAAAGGTGCCTGCCACATGCGCCAGACTGACTATATAGCCTCCAAGTGCATTTCTTTGCCCTTTGTTCCCCGTATATCCTCACCCTAGTCTCTCATTCTTCTTTCAAAGCCTCATTTCGCCCCTCCCCCCCTTCATGCCAGCCTCTGGCTCTGGCTGCTCCTGCCTCCTACCAATCTTCACTGTCTTCATCTTCCTGAGGGTGGGCCAGAGGTACCTGAAGACTCCTTCCACCCTGTCTTCCCTCTTTGCCCATCTTCTTGTCTTTCCACTACATCTTCTCTCACCTCGTGACTCAGCTCCTGTTTCCTCCTGCCCCTGTGGCTGATGCATTTTTGTGCCCCTCCCACCACAAACAGTTTAAACTCTGGATACCCCCCCCCCACCCAAGTCAGCTTGGGCCTTCACTGGACCCTACCCAGAAAGTTTACTCCACTTGGCCCCTTCCTATGGGCATCCCAGAGCAGCCAGCTGCTGCCTGCAGATCATTGGTGGGGACTACATTCGGGCCACCTCAGGAGGCGAAGTTCAAATGAAGACCTCTTAGCATATGTTTGATCAGCTGAGACCAAATCCACAGCCTTTTGGAAATGGTGCCCAACAGCTCAGCTGTGCTCAGGAGTCAGGGTCTTAAGCCAGGCCAGGCATGGCCCAGTGACCAAGACACGGAGAGAAGAGGGAGATAAGGCGAGGAGAGGAGAACTCTTTTCGTGTGTGTGTGTGTGTGTGTGTGTGTGTGTGTGTGTGTGTGTGAGAGAGAGAGAGAGAGAGAGAGCACTTAGCAGGATGGTGGTGATGCATGTGTTGTGTCACTGTGTCAGAAACTACTGGGTGCCACTGAGGTGTTTGATGGGCTGTCACTGGGCTGTGTGAGTGCCATGTACTTATTCTGTGTGTTGTGTGCCAGTGGTTGGAGGGCTGCCATGCTTGGAGGTATTGTATGTGTTTGGTGTTGCTGTGTCCCATGTGCTCATGTTATGGCTGTGCTGTGTCAGTGGTTTGTGGTCTGGTGGATGCTATAATGGGTGCGCTATCTCACTGAGGTGGGGGTGCTGTGGGGGATACATCATGCTTGGCTGCAAGTATGGCATAGGTGTGCTGGGAAACTTGGGTGTCATGGTGCTGGTGTGCAATAGGGACATGCTGTGTGTCACTAGGTGTATATGTCTGTTGGGAGGCTGTGACCTATGAGACATAAGGTTCATGAATCCCAAACCCAGTTCCCAGTGCCTATAGTTCAGACCCGGTAGTCTCCAATTTCAGGTGAATTGGAGCCAAATTCTTGTATAAATCATCTCACTTCCCACCCCACCTCTGCCCTGCTAGAGAGGTCATCTTTCAATTCCTGTGGTTTGATCCAAACCATTGGCTGAAGTTCCCTGAGTATTCAGCTTATAATGACCAGAGTGGGAAGAGGTAGAGGAGAAGTTGTGGAAAGAAGAAAGGGGTAAGGAAGGAGGGGGAAGAGAAGAAGAGAAAGAGAAACTGGAGGAGAGGGAGGGCGGAGCAAAGAGAGCCAATTGGAGGGCTTGCCCAAGTCCTAGGACACTCTTATAGGCCCTGGAGATACAGTAAATTCAAGCAAGTTCAGCACTCCTAAGGCCAAGTCCTGGGGGCTATGGGAGAGTCAATCAGGTATGCCTGGTTTGATCTAGGGGGGCAGAAATACTTTCAAGAGGGGTAGATGTTTGAGCTGATGTCTGAAGCGGTAATGTATGTGAAATCTCCTCTGGGTTTCTGACTCCAGCACTTGGAAATCTTTCCACCTCTTTACTTTCTTGGTTACCCAGGCTCAAGCTGAGGGTGTTATCTTTGGATTATTTCTCTTTCCTCACATCCAATCAAGCTGGCAACCATTACAAAGGCTCATGCATTTAACAGTTTAATCAACAAATAGTCATTGTGCCTGGAATCTGCTAGGCATGGTGCCAGGCCCTGGGAAACCATGAACAAGCAGGCAGGACTGAGTTCCTTCTCTCATGGATCCCACCTTCTCCTCAGTGTTGCCTGCCCCACACTGCTCTGGGGCAGGCCTGCACTACTCTCCCCACATCTGGGCTCACCCCTCCAGTCCACTGTCCTCATGGCAGCCAAGGCAGCTCACAAAAGCTGTGTTCATTCAACAAAATTCACTGTGGGACTACTGTGTGCCAGGCACAGGTTAGGGCACTTGGACTACATCAGCAAACAAAACAGAGCTAACTAACAGTGTGACAGGAAGAGGAGGTGAACAATAAATAAAAATATAAGAAGTAAATTAGCCTGACTTGTGATGGTGCAGCGGATAAAGCGTCGACCTGGAATACTGAGGTCGCTGGTTCAAAACCCTGGACTTGCCTGGTTAAGGCATATATGGGAGTTGATGTTTCATTCTCCTCCTCCCTTCTCTCTCTCTCTCCCACTCTCTCCCTCCTCCCCCTTTCCAAAATGAATAAATAAAATTTTTTAAAAAGAAAAGTAAAATTTACAGTATGTTAGAAGGTGGCACTGGTTTTAGAAAAATGAAAGAAAAAAGTAACAGGGACTGGGGATGCTAGAGTGCAGGGCACGATGCAGAATTATTTAAGGTGGCCAGGGCCAGCCTATTGAGAAGGGGAGATTTGTGACAAGACTTTAAGGAAGTGAGAGAATTAGTCATGCAGATATCTGAGAGAAGAGCATTCTGGGCAGAGGGAACAGCCAGTGTAAAGACTGTGAGGTGGGAGCATGCCTGGCATGTTTGGAGAACAGCCAGGAGACCACTATGGCTGAAGTCCAGTGAGCGAAGGGGGAGTAGCTGGAGATGCTGGAGCTGCCGGGGGTTTGGGTTGCAGGAGGGTTTGGAGGTCAGTGCAGAGACAATAGCTTTCACTCTGAGTGAGCCGAGAAGCTGTGGGTCTCGACCTATGTTGTAACAGGATATCTCGGGCTCCTCATTGGAGAAATCTGTAGGGAACAAGGGCAAAGGCAGGGAACCACTGAGGGAATCTACCACAGTGACCTAGGCAAGCTCAAATAGATCAAATAGGAGAGGGGCTGGGGTGAGTTTTGTTTGCTCTAAAAAGCTCGGTGTGTAGGCAGAGCCAGGGAGGTATCATTACCGCTGACAAGCAGAGGGATGGCCACAAAAAGGCTGGCCAGGCAGGCAGCCCCGAGCTGGCTAGCAACCATCCGCAGGAGCAGGGAGGCCCTAAAACGTTGCCTGGAGCCCTTTGTGCTCTGGCCAAGCCTCTAGCCCTAGCCCAGCCTCTGAATCTAGCCAGTAGCACAGGGCCAGGTAAAGGCTGACTGTGCACATTCATAACTGGAGCATATGGAGCTCTTGCTAAGCTGCTGACTTTTATACCCCTCCCACAGGCCTGTGCAGTAGATGTTTGTGTCCATGGTCGCTGCCACTTGCATGGTGCTTACTGTCATGCTGACACTTATTCTCAGAGCTTTATGTCCATCAAAGCATTTGACCCTCATGATGGCCATCCTATAAAATAAATTTTGTTATCATCCCCCTTATGTATGTAGTGAAACTAAGGCACAGAGTCGTTAAATAACTTGTTCAAGGTCACAGAGTTGTTCAAAGACAAGGCTGGAATTCAAACCAAGGCATTAGGGTTCCCTACTTTGTGCTTTTAACCCCTATGCTTATGGGAAAACCAAACTCAAAGATGAGAGTGACTTCCCAAGGTCATGCAGCAAATTTGTGGTGAAGCTCATATTGGCGTCAAAGCACCTGACTCACCACCCTGTGAGTCCTCTGACAGGCTCCCTATTTCCCCAACTTTCTGCCCTGACCCTCCCAGCTCACACAGACTCTGAAGGTCGACTATTGTCTTTAGACTTCATCTTCGTTTATAAAATGTTCTTTTCCCTCCCCCCACCCCACTTGCACGTTTCCAACCAGCCTGTGCCCTGAATGGCAGAGGCCAGAAAAGGAGGCTGAGCTGCTGCCAAGTGGGTGGCATTTGCTGGAGGCATTTTTCCGTTCAGTAAGTGTCTTCGTCCCCCAAAGACTGAAGGAGAGATCTGAGGGAGGAGCACTGTGGGCTGGGCTAAAACAATCTCTCCCAAGCCTCCCCGGAAGGTGCACACATGTCTGTGGGTGTCCACGCATGTATGTGCCTGTGTTTTCACATGTGTGTCTGGCTGGACCAGGGTGTTGGGGACAGTGTGCATAGGAGCTCTTGTGTATGTGTTTCTGGGTGTGTGCTTACTTATTGATGTCTGTGTGTGTAAGCACAGCTGGGTGGCAGGTTAGGTGTAAGTGTGTGTGTGCCCGGGCACGGGTGTGATAACAGGGGAAGGGGTCTGCGTGTGTGTGCGTGCAGGGATGGGTGTGTGGGGCTCTGGAGGATGAGGCTAACTGCCCTGCCCATCCACTGATAGGGCTGGCCTCAGCCTGCCCTGCCACCTCGGGCACACCTGTTGGCCCAGTTCTGCTGCCCACATCAGAGATCACCTGGTTCTCAGCTTTGTTTTCACCCTCACTACTCTCTACCTGGCTCATAGCCTCTCCCTCAAGGCCTCCAGGCTTTTCCTGGGGCAAGCAGAGACCACTGGGAGGGACATAAGTGCACACTAGCTCAGTCCCTGGAGACCCAGCATGATGGTGTTCCCGAGGACCCGGGCTCGGTATAGGCTACTGCCATCACAACAGGATGCGTTGTTCATATTGAATTGCTCTGACAACTCTACCACTCTCCCTGAGACACAGATGGGGACTGTGTCTGGCAGAATGTAATCAGGCAAACCAAAACCACCCTAGGTTTTCGACAGAAGGGATTTCATCCAGGTAGCACAGACTGTGGGGTGAGACAGCCTGGCTTCAGGTCCTGGCCCTGCTGTTTACTTGCAGTTTGACTTGGGTAAGTTATTTAGCCTCACTGCCTTATTGCCGTCATCTCTAAGCTAGAAATGCTGGTGGTGGAATGTAGCTCACAGGCTCATGGGGAGTGTTAAATGAGCCAACATATGTAAAAGTGTTCAGAGCAGTGCCTGGCACATAAGAAGTACTGTATAAGTGAAGTGTAGGTTGTTATTAGTAGCTGTAAGTTATTAGTGGCTGTGGAGCAGAGAGGCGACTTCTGGGTTCCTTGGATCTGCCCACCTTTGGAGCTTTCTCTCTCCAGAGTTCCACTGGTCCCAGCACATGGTCAGGAAATCATTCCACAGTGCCATGAGAGTGGCAGAAATAGGCAGTGGACAGCATCTTGCCACTTGGCCCTGAACCCGAGCCCCACCCTCTTTTGCCCAGAGTGTTCTTCCCTTTCAGCTTACATATGCACATGCACATCTGGATGCACAGCAGAGGCTCAGCCCTTTTCAGGGGTGGCCCCAAGCCTGTAACCCTAGTCCCTTGGAATATCTGTGCACACCTGCGCAGCCGTGAGTCACAGAGGACTCACCAGCCATTAGCTCATTTGGCAGGCATAGCTATTCTGGGAGATGGAGATTTTAAACCTGTTTTTCCCCCTACAGACAGGAGCTGAGTCTCAGAGAGGTTGAGCAACTTGCTCAGGGGCACACAGCTAGTACATGACACAACCAGGACATGAGCTCACATCTCTCTGACTCCAGGCTCACATTCACTCTATTCATTCTATTTCTTCAGCTACATGGCTTGAATGGGCATCAAGACTGATGTCTCCTGAGGCAGAATGTGAACCTAAGGGGACCCCTGGGGCTGAGGGAGCTGTCTACCCACATTCAAGGGCCATTCCAGCCATGGCCCTTGAAGGTCTGTGGACCTATTTGTGTCCGCCACAGGAGTATAAGCCCCCTGAGAGCTCTGTGTTTCTTTGCCCACAAAGCCCAGCAGTGCCGGCACAGAGCTCAGTGCCCAGTGGGGTGTAGCCCACAGGCCAAACCCAGCATAGTGATATATGTTGCTTATCTTGAAGAATGTGTCTAGAAACTTCAAGATTAGTCACCACGATTGAAAAATAGAGCAATTTTATATAAAAATCCAGAGCTCCTCAAAAAATTCAAGATCCCTGGTAACCTTGGGCTTACATTCCAACATGGCAACAACCAATTATATTGTAGGAGTCGCTGCTCTTGGAGAGAAGGCACATGATTACCATTTCACCCTGGGGCCCAGTACTTCCTGTTGTTACCCCAACTGCCATCCCCCATCCCACTTGTAACATGGCTTCCTGCCATTCATTCTATTTCTTCAGCTACATGGCTTGAATGGGCATCAAAGCTGATGCCTCCTGAGGCAGAATGTGAACCTAAGGGGACCCCTGGGGCTGAGGGAGCTGTCTACCCACATGAGCTCTCCTTTAGCTCTATAGCATTTAGCCTCAGCCCATTCACCCAGAGCCTTCTCCCTCCACTCCATTTAGCAGAGGTGGTAAGCATTCATTTATGTTGCTCATAAAGGGCTCTGGGATGGCAGAGAATGGGGCATTTGTTTTGGCCAGAGTGAAATCAGGGAAAGCCTCCAGGAAGAGGTTGCATTTAAGACTGGAAGGATGGGCAGGCTTTGAATGGATGGAGATGGGAATAGGAGGAAGGGTAGATTCTGCAGCAGTAGCAAGAAAGGGACGTGGCCATGTCTGGGTTGTGTGCTGGCTGAATATGACTGGTTCTTAGGGTAATGAAGGGGAGCAGGGGAAAGGGAGATGGGAATAAACATTTACCAACCCCTCATCTCTGAAGACTCCTAGTCCTTGCCTGATGCTCTGTGAGGGACACACATGCAGGAGCTTGGTTACTTCTCGCAACAATCCTGTGAACCCGAACTATGAGTGAACTGAAGTTCAGACCATTTGCACAAAGTTAGATAGTTAGTAGAAGGGCTGGAATCTACCGCCCCCCCCCCCGTATGCCTCCATATTGGGAGAGAGAGGGCTGGAAGCCATAGAACACTTGGAGCAGGCGAGTGGTTGGGTTTGTCTTGTCTTCTGGGTCATAGGCAGCTGGCCCAAGGGGATATGGAAGGAGAATCCCAGTGTCCTCTGCCTTCTTCCCCCTCCCGCCAGCTTATCCTCTCTATGTCCTTTGACTCTCACCTCCCAAATAGCTCCCATCCCCACTGCCTTGTCCCAATCCAGGCCCCACACTTCTCATCTGGACCACAACAGTCTTCCACTGGGTCCCCCTCCTCGTATTCTTCCTCCTTTCCCATCTGCTCTACACTGAAGCCAGAGGGGACTTCCAAAAGGTCAGAGCTGACTGTGTTCCATGACCCCACACTCACACCCACACATTTGCTGTGAACTCTCCAAACAGCTCCCTGTCAGCTTCTCCCTCTGTCTAGACTGTCCTTTTACTCCTCCACCCTTTTGGCACCAGCATACTTCTTATATTCTCAGTTCCCATGCTACTTCCTCTGGGAAACTTGTCCTGACTGCTCTCCTTCTCCTTGTCCGGGTTAGGTAGCCCTTCCCTGGCCTTCCAGAGCCTCCTGGCCTTACCTCCACCATGGCCCTGCCCCCTGTACCTGGCAATAAAGGCAGCTTCCTTCACGATCTCCTACAAGCCTGGACAGTTGTCCCAGGCAGGACTGGGGGGGGGGCAGGAGAGGGCGGTTGTTAAGAGCCTGGAGTCTGGACTCAGACTACCTGGCTTGGAGCCTGGAGCTGCCAGTTAGCAGATGTGTGCACTTGAGTGAGTCCCTTTGCAACTCTCTTCCACAGCTTTCTTCTGCAACGTGTGGATTATCATAGTCCCACCCTTCCAGGGGCTTTTATTGAGAGGAAAGAGTTTAGAGTTCGTATAAAGCACTCAGAACTGCACCAAGCTTATAGCAAGTGCTCAGTAAACACAGCCATTCATCTCTGTATCTCCAGGGCCTGGCACAGACTAGGTGTTTGGTGGCTGAAAGCGGGGCCTGGGTCAGGAAGGCTGGCCTCCATGGAGGGTGACCTAGCTAGGGGATGAGCCCTTCTGTAAGTGCCTGGGAAGGAGTTGGGGGCATATACGGCCCCCAGGGAGCAACTTCAGAGCTAATGGCTGCTGCTTGCGGCAGCTCCTATCTGGTTCGGTCACCAGCCTCCCCCATCAATGTGATTCAAGTAGTCAGCTGACACCTCATTAGCCTAAGTCCAGGCCCAATCCTACTGCCACGCAGTGAGCAAGCAAGCCGCTGGAGGGCCACAGGCTCTTTAGGGCCAGGCCTTCACCGAGGGCCCACAACGTGATACCGGCTCAGGGCCCAGTCCATGTGTTTCCAATCAGCAATTAGTCTTTAATTAATGGGGCAGCAAAATGATTGTTTTCCCGTCTGAATGGCGGTGTGGGCAGGGAGCCGGTAGGAATGGCCATCTGTGGAGTGTTAAGCTGGAGTTACAAGAGGAGACACAAAGAAAGGAACCAAACACCCCAATTTGGGCCCGAATCATGGCCCTGGGCAAGCTGCATGGCGCCCGGCCCAGTGGTAAATGAAAGCCAGGCCTGGGCTCCTGGTGCCACCTGCTCTTCCCTCAGCTCCAGTGTCCCGAGTGACTCTAAGGATGGCTGAGAGGATATCCTCTGGGGCCTCGGTTCCCCCAGGTGCACCATGAGGAGGTCCCCAGTGGTCCTCTCAGGGCCCTCACAGCTCCAGCGCTCTGACCCCTAGTTACACGTGACCCAGCAGGAATGCTGGTCCTTGGGTCATGCTTCCTGACGTCCCAGCCAGGCCCCATCTCTAACATTGTGATTACCACTTCTGATTCCTAGGCTGCTTGAGGTAGAAAACAGTTTTATAAACCGTGGAGTGCTGTGCTGGGTTCCTGGAACTTGGGCCTGGGAAGTCATCTAGCGCATCCTGGGGGTTCTCGCCCCTGATGCCTTTGAGCCTGATTCTCATACCCTCTTTCCAGCTGACCAGAGGAGGAGGGGTTAATAAGGATAGAAGCCGCTGTAAGCACTGAGTGGCTGCTGGGCTTGCCCACTGCGTTATCGCACCGAGTCCTCACTACAGCCCTGCAAAGTAGGGACTTTTATTGCCCCTGGTTCACAGAAGATGAACCTATGTAATTGAATAGCTTACTGTGTAAGAATTTAGCCCAAGGAGGCCCCACTTCGGAGCCCATGGATTTAACCACTAAGCAACAGGCAGCTTCTCTTTATTTTGGGAGGCGCTATCTTGGACAACACTTTAACATAAGCTTCTCCCCTAAAATCTAGAATCACAGGCAAAGGACATCAACCCTGGCTGAGCCATTAGCAATAAACATATTCAGCCCTCCTGTAGTGTGGATGAGGAGACTAAGACCCCAGGGCAGGGATGGGCAGAAATATATCCAGGAACATGCTATATGTTCCTGGCTGTCCTGGGTTCAAGACTCAGTTTACTGACTTCTATTTCTGTTCAGTTGGAGCAAAATCTTATTCCCTTGGGCTCCTCCCACTCCGTCATCCCTGCCATTCTGGTGAGTCCACCTCCTAGATATGCCATTGGTCCATCAGTACCTCTCCACCCTTCCATGCCTGCCTGGGGTCAACTTTTGTCCTCCACACAGTGCTGCTTCCTTAGCCCCCTCAGTGGCTTCCAGATGAATCTTTCAAGTGATCACCTTGGATATTACTGCACACTTGCTTGGAAACCCTCAGTGATGCCCTATGGCCTCTTGCCTGAAGTATGAAGCTCTCAACCTGCCAGCCAGAGCCTCCTATATAAAGCTCCAATCCACTTTCCAGCTTTAGCTCCATTTTCCTGCTTATGAATCATATGCCTCAGCCAAACTGGACTTATCAAAATTGGTTTCCTGCTCTGAAGGATTGTTGTGAGGATTAAATTCATTGCTCTATGTAAAGCCCTTGGACCAGTGCCTGCAATAGAGCAAGGGCCATGTCAGAGTTGGTGAGCAGATTCAAAATTAAGTATGTGGACCTGCCATATCTATGCCCAATTCTAAGCTTCTTTCTACTCACTGGGTTTGCTGCAATTCACTTGCTCTGCATGGCCAAACCCCTACCCAGCCTTCAAGGCCTTAAACTATCCCATGTTACTTCCTCCAGGAAGGCTTTCTTTATCTCTTGTGCCTTGGAATCCCACCAGAACTCTCTTTATCCTTTCCTGTGGTGGTCTAGTCAGTTTTTTATTAGCAGTGAGTGTGTGCGTATGCTCTTGAGTAGCCTCAAAGTTTCTCGAGGATAGGTGGTATAGAGTAGAGAAAAGGTATGAGCCTCAAACTGACATATTTATACTCCAGTTCTGCCAAGTTCCAGCTATGTGACCTTGGACCATGCCTCCCTAAGTCTCAGTTTCCACAGAAGTAAAATAGTCCTTACCTGATGGGGGTTTAAGAAGGCTTTGGTGCAACAAGGCACAAACTCTCCAGCACATGGAGGGAGCTCTCACTTCTACCCTTTTGTGCTGAGAAGTTAGAAGGAAGCCTTGGTGTTTATGAACTGAGGCCTGGCTTCTGGCCTGGGAGATATTTAACTGGTAACTTGGCCTCTTCCTGTATCCTGAGACCCAAGTGGCTGTGTCCTTCCCTAGTTCTTCACTGGTTCTGCCTCTAACACTTACTGCAATGACCTGAGCTAGTGAGAACAAGAGCCAGCTGCCCTTGTGTTTCTTAAAATGAAATCTGCCATTGGCTGAGGACAGATGGCGATTCTGAGTCAGCACCTTTTTGCATTTTTCTTCCAATCACCTTCATGGAAATCAGAGCAGGAATCCTGGGACTTCCGACCTGTTTGTGTGCACTCCCCATAGCCTTGCCCAGGCTGCACCCTCTGTCAGACTGAGGGCCAGTCCTGCTCCCATTCCCAGCATTGAGGGAGTTTGAGAATGATCCCATGGCTGGACTTGCCTTCTGAGGACACCCAGGAGGGAAGATGTGGGGAAGTAGAGCTTTCCTGGGAAGGTAAGAGGCCTGGTAGAGTTGCCATGCTACCAATGACTGGCCCTGACTTGCCCTCTTTGACCTTCAGATTTTGAATGACTAAGACGACACAGTCTAGACCTACATTATCTCTCTCAGATGGCTGTGCTAGCCCCTGACTTACCTCCTTGTTTTCATCCTTTCCCATCTCAGTCTATTCTCAATGCAGAAGCCAGTGGGATTCTGTTAAAACATACACCCCATCATGATATGCCTCTGCTCAAAACAATGTCTTTGCTTTTCAACAACTATAGTAAATGCCAAAGGCCTTGAAATTATCTATAAGAAATCATATCATGCTAATGAATACAGATGCAAAAATCCTCAACAAAATACTAGCAAATTGAATACAACAGCACATTAAAAAAATAATATATCATGACCAAGTGGGATTCATTCTAGGAGCACAAAAATGGTTCAACACATGTAAATCAATTAACATAATACACCACATCAGCAAAACAAAGAACAAAAATTATATGATCCTATCAATAGATTCAGAGAAGGCATTTGATAAGATATTGTAGCATTCTTTTATGTTTAAAACACTTAATAAAATGGGTATAGAAGGAAAATACTTCAACTTAATAAAGTCCATCTATTACAAACCATCAGCCAATGTCATACTAAATGGTGAAAAACTGAAAGTTTTTCCTATAAAATCAAGAACAAGACAAGGCTGCCCACTCTCTCCACTTTTATTCAACATAGTTCAAGAAGTTTAAGCCAGAGTGATCGGACAAGAGAAAGAAATAAAAGGCATTCATATTGGAAAAGAAGAAAAGGTTTCACTTTTTGCAGATGATATGATTCTGTATATAGAAACCATAAAGATTCAGTACAGTAAGGTTGCAGGATACAAAATTAATATACAGAAGTCTATTGGTTTTATATACACCAACAATGAAACTTTGGAAAATGAACTAAGAAAAAGTAATCCCTTTTACAGTTGCAACAACAACAAAAAAATAAAATACTTAAGAATAAACTTCACAAAGAATGTAAAGGATCTATATGGTGAAAACTATAAAGTATTATTAAAGGAAATTGAAAAAGACACAATGAAATGGAAAAATATTCTGTGTTCATGGATAGTAAGGATAAACATAGTTAAAATAGCCATATTACCCAATGCAAATACTGTATACAAATTTAATACAATTTCCATCAAAATTCCAATGTTGTTTTTTAAAGAAAAGGAACAAGAAATCACCAGGTTTGTATGGCAGTATAAAAAACCCTGACTAGCCAAAGCAATCCTGAGGAAAAAACCAAAACCAAAAACAACCTCCAGAAAACCAAACACAAAACTGGAGGTATTACAATACCTGACTTCAAAGTATACTACAGAGCCACAATAATCAAAACAACATGATATCGGCAGGAAAATAGACACACAGACCAATGGAACAGAATTGAGAGCCCAGAAATAAAACCACATATATATGGGCAAATCATCTTTAACAAAGGAGCTAAAAACACACAATGGAGGAAAGAAAGCCTCTTCAATCGATGGTGCAGGGAAAATTGGAAAGTCACATGCAAAAGAATGAAACGACTACAGTTTGTACCTCTGCATAAAAGTTAATTCAAAATGGATCAAAGACCCAAATATAATATCTGAAACAATAAAATATATAGAAGAAAACAGAGGCACTAAACTCATGAATCTTGGCCGTAGAGAACAATTTATGAGTTTGACCCCAAAGACAAAGGAAGTAAAGGCAAAAATAAATAAATGGGACTACATTAAACTAAGAAGCTTCTGCACAGCAAAAGAAACTGACAACAAAACAAATAGGCAACCAAAAAAAGGGGATATGGGAGATGATATTTGCAAACAACAGCTCTGGTAAGGGGTTAATATCCAAAATACATAAAGAACTTACAAAGCTCAGCAACAAATAAGCAAGCAGTCCAATTAAAAAATGGGGATAGAACATGAACAGATACTTCTCCCAAGAAGAAATACAAATGGCCAACAGATATATGAAAAGATGCTCATCCTCATTAGTTATTAGAGAAATGCAAATCAAAACTACAGTGAAATACCACCTCACACCTGTTAGACTGGCTATTATCAACAAGACAGATAATAACAAGTGCTGGAGAGGCTGTGGAGAAAACGGAACCCTCATCCACTGCTGATGGGAATTTAAGTCAGTACAATCATTATGGAAGAAAGTATGGTGGTTCCTCCAAAAAATTAAGAATAGAACTACCATATGACCCAGCAATCCCTCTACTGGGTATCTACCCCCAAAACTCAAAAACATTGGTACGTAAAGACACATGCAGCCCCATGTTCATTACAGCATTGTTCACAGTGGACAAGACATGGAAACAATGAAAGTGTCCTTAGATAGAGGAGTGAATAAAGAAGATGTGGTACATATATACAATGGGTACTACTCAGCCATAAGAAATAATGACAGTGACATTTACAACAACATGGATGGACCTTCATAACATTATACTGAGTGAAATAAGTAAATCATAAAAAAGCTAAAAACTGTATGATTTCGCACATAGGTGGAATACAAAACTGAGACTCATAGATATAAATAATAGTGCATTGGTTACCAGGGAGAGGGTGATGTGGAGGAGGAGTGGGAGGAGGGGGTTGGGAGAAGGGGGTAAACAGGGACAAATATAAGGTGATGGAAGATGATTTGACTTTAGGTGATGGGTATACAACATAATCAACTGCTCAAATGATGTGGAGCTGTTTACCTGAAATCTATGTACTCTTGTTGATCAATGTCACCCTGTTAAATTTAATTTTCTAAATAAAAAAAAGAAAAGAAAAAAAATCAGATCATGGGTTTTCAAACATGGCTGCACATTGGAGCCATCTAGGGAATTTTTAAAAATACTGATGCCTGTTTCTCATGTCCAGGGGTTTTGGTTTAATGGTCTGGGATACAGCCTGGAACTGGAGATTTTCAAAAGCTCTCCCGATGACTAAGTGAGAACCAAAGCCCGTGTGATCTGCATTCACCACCACCTTTACCTCTCTGACTTTACTTCCTACTCTTCCGCTATTCGCTCTGCTCCAGTCACTGCCTGAGCTGTTCCTCCAACAACCCAGGAATACTCCTACCTGAGGGCCTTCACACTTACTGTTCTCACTGCCTGGAATACTTTTTCTTCTGCCAACTATGTGTCCAGAACCCTCACTTTATTCAGAGTCTTACTCAGATGTTGCCTTCTAAGAGAGGTCTTCCCTGCTCTTCCAAGCTAAAAGAGTACCTCTCATCATCGCACTCTGACCATTGTCCTCCTTCATTTTCCTTATATCACTCATCACTATCATGATATTTATTTATTCATTTGTTTTATTATTTGTCTGTCTCCCTCCACTAGGATATCAACCACACAAGGAGTAGTGCTTTGTTTTGGTCATTGTTATATCACCAGAATCTACAATAGTGCCTAGCACAGGGGTTGGGAACCTATGGCTTGTGAGCCAGATGTGGCTCTTTTGATGGCTGCATCTGGCTCGAAGACAAATCTTTAATAAAAAAATAACGTTAAAAATATAAAACATTCTCATGTATTACAATCCATTCAT
This sequence comes from Saccopteryx leptura, assembly GCF_036850995.1. Taxonomy (NCBI): domain Eukaryota; kingdom Metazoa; phylum Chordata; class Mammalia; order Chiroptera; family Emballonuridae; genus Saccopteryx; species Saccopteryx leptura. The sequence continues at coordinate 67,876,224 of NC_089516.1, read as the reverse complement.
TTCCTACCGCTCATGTTCATGGTTGCAGGTGGCTGGAGCCAATCACAGCTGTCCTCCGGGACAACACCAAATTTTTATTGGATAATGCGTAACGTACACGGGTCGTTGTATGGCTGTCAAGAATTACATTTTAAAATATGTGGTGTTCATGGCTCTCTCAGCCAAAAAGGTTCCCGACCTCTGGCCTAGCACATAGTAGATGTTTCACAAAGGTTTCTTGGATAAATAAAGAAATCAAGGCAATTGGAAAGCAAGCTTGGGAAGTAGGCCCATATAGACTGAACTTTCCTGGTCAGATCTTTTCTAGATATGTAATCTTGGGCAAATCATTGGAACTATCTGATGCTCAGTTCCTAAGCTGATAAATGGGCCTAGGGATGTCCACTTATACAGACTTACTGTGGAACAACCTTGAAAAAGAACAAAGTTGGTTCTTTGAAGCTCTCCAATTTCAAAATTTGCTTAAAAATTACATTAAACCAAGTCTGTGTTATACTGGCACAAAGACAGATATATAGATAAATAGAAAAGAATTGAGAGTCTATAAAGAAACCAATACATTTATGTTCAATTGCTTTTCAATGAGGGTATCAAGACCATTCAATGAGGAAAAAATAGTCCTTTCATGCAAATAATGAATTTGAACCTCTACCTCACACCATATAAAAAATATAAAAACTTCTCAAAATGATCAAAGACCTAAATTTAAGAGCTAAACAATAAAACACTTAGAAGAAAACAGATGTAAATCTTTTTTATCTTAGACAACAGTTTCTAGGACCCCAAAAGTACAAGCAACAAAACAAACTAAATAAAAAAGACAAATTGGACTTCATCCAAATAAAGACTTCTGTGCTTCAAAAGATACTATCAAAAAAATAAGAAACAATCCACAGAATAGAACATATTTGCAAATCATGTATCGAATAAGAGATTAGAAATGTATAAAGAGCATTTTACAGTTAACGATAAAAAGAAAACAAAATTTTTAAATGGGCAAAACTTCAGAATATCAGTTTCTCCAAAGAAGATATATAGATGACCAACAAATACATGAAAAGGTGCTCAACATCATTAGTCATTAGTGAAATGTAAATCAAAACAATAAGATACCACTTTCACACCCACTAGAATGCCTAGAATCAAAAGGTTAGATAATAAGAAATGTTTGTGAGGATATGAAGAAATTTGAGCCCTCATACTTGCTGGTGAGAATGTAAAATGATGCAGCCGTTTTGGAAAACAGCCTGGCCATTTCTCAAAATGTTAAACATAAATTACCACACAAACCAGCAACCCACTTCTAGCATAGATACCTATTGAAATTGAAAACATATGTTCACACCAAAACTTGTACGTGATATTCATAGCATCATTATTCATAATAGTTAAAAGTGGAAACAGCCTAGATGCCTATCAGCTAATGAATGAATAGAAGAAATGTGATCTACATATACAAGGAAATATTATTCAGTCATAAAAAAAGAATAAAGTACTAATGTGTGCTGCAATGTGGCTGAACTTTGAAGATATTATGCTAACTGAAAGAAGCCAATCAAGAGGACAAAAAATTGTATGATTACATTTATATGAAAGTCCAAAATAGACACATCCATAGAGACAGAAAGTAGAGTAGTGATTGCTAAGAGTTTTGTGTTTGGGAGGAAATGTGAAATGATTGCTAATGGGTACTGAGTTTCATTTTGGGGTGATGAAAGTGTCCTGGAATTAGATGGTTATGATATTTGTGCAACATGGTGAATATACTAAAAATACTGAATTGTACTTTAAAGGGTAATATTATAGTGCATGAATCATATCTGAATAAAAATAGTATAAGGAAAAGGAGAGAGAGTTTTTATGTATCCTCCATCCAGTGTTTCCCAATGCTACATCTTACAAAATTATAGTACAATATCAAATCCAGGAAACTGACATTGATACAATGTGTTCATATACTTTTGTGCTGCTTGAGTATATGTAGATGTGTATAACCATCACAACAATCAAGACACAAAACTGTTCCATCACCACAAAGATCTCCATGCTATCTCTTTGCAGTCACACCCATCCCCCTGTTCCCCACCATCCCCAGCCCTTGGTGACCACTAATCTACTCCCCAACTCTATAATCTGGTCATTTGAAGAATGTTATATAGATGCATATAGCATGTGATCTTTGGGATTAGATTTCTCATTCAGCATACTGATAATTCCCTGGAAATTCATCCATGCATGATCAAGAGTCTGTTTCTTTTGATTGCTGAGTAGTATTTCATGATATGGATGTACCAATTTGTTTAACCACTATTTAGGACCATTTTGGTTGTTTCTAGTTTTTGGCTATTACAAATAATGCTACTTTGAACCACACACAGGTTTTTGTGTGGACAAGTGTTCATTCTGTGGGATCAGTACCCAGGAGTATAATTGATGATTTGTATGCTAAATGTATGATTAATTTTTTTTTTTTTTTTTTTTACGAAACCACCATGCTATTTTCCAGAGTGGCTGTACCATTATACAGCCCCACCAGTAACATATAAGATTTACTTTTACCTTTACCCTTGTCAACATTTGGCATTGCCCCTATTTTTTCTTTTAGCCATTGTAATAGATGTAGAGTGATGTTTCATTGTGTTCTTAATTTATATTTCCTGACACTTATTGACGTTGATCATCTTTTCATGGGTTTATTTGCTATTCATATACATATATATCTTCTTTGGAGAAATGTCTCTTTATGTTTTTTGCCCATTTTCTAATTGGATTGTTTGATTTTTGCTATTCAGTTTTGAGACTTCTTTAATACATTCTAGATATGAGTCCTTTGTTAGATTAGATATTTGGTTTTCAAATATTTCCTCCCACAGTATAACTTGTCTTTTAATCCTCTTTACAATAGTGTTGTAGAGCAAAGGATTTTTAATTTTGATGACTTCCAAATTACCCATTGTTTAATGTAATGGATTGTGCTTTTCACGTATCTAAGAACTTCACCAAGCCCTAAGTACTGCAGATTATCTATTTTTTTAAGTTTTCTAGTTTTACACTTTACACTTAAATCTATCATTCATTTTGAATTAATTTCTTTGTAAGGTGTGAGGTTTAGGTCAGGATTCATCTTTTTGCTAATGACTGTCTAATTGCTCCAGCACCACTGTCTTTTACTAAGTATTATGCCAACTGTAGGTTTTTGGTAGCTGTTCTTTATCAAGTGAGGACATTCCCTATATTTTTAGTTATCTGAGACTTGTTATGACCCGATGTTAAATCTTTCTTATTTCTTTCTCTCTATCTACTGATGTGACTGATTTTTCTCTTTTTGCCTGTTAATATAATGGATTATAATGATTTTCAAATTTTGAACCAGCCTTGCTTCCCTGAAATAAACCCCACTTGGTCGAGTTATATAATTCTTTAAAAATATTGCTGAATTCAACTTGCTTGTATTTTGTTAAAGGTTTTGTTTTTATATTCATGAAAGATATTGGTTTGTAGTTTTCTATTTGTTTTATCTTGGTCTAGTTTTGGTATGACGGTAATACTGGCCTTGTAAAATGAGTTGGGCATGAATCTTCTATTTTCAAGAAGAGACTATATAGAATCGGTGTTAATTTTTTTCTTAAATATATGGCACAGTTTAGTGAAACCATTTTGGCCTAACGATGAAAGTTTTAAATTATGAATCAATTTATTTGATAGTTATAAGGCTAATCAAATTATTTATTTCATATTAGGTGAGTTGTTGCAGTTTGTGCTTTTCTAGGAATGGGTCCATTTCATCTAAGGTATCAAACTTATGTGTTTAAAGTTGTTCATAGTATTTCCCTTCTATTCTTTTGATTAGTTTAGGGTTTGTCATGATATTCTATATTTTATTCCTGATATAAAATAATTTGTGTCTTTTCTCTTTCTGTCATCAGTCTTGCTAGAGATTAGTCAATTTATTGATCTCTCCAAAGAGCCAACTTTTTGTCCTATTGGTTTTCTCTATTTTTAATTTCATTGCTTTCCTGCTTATTTTATTATTTCTTTCTACTTGCTTTTGGGTTGACTTTGCTCTTTTTTTTTTCTAACTTCTCATGGAATTTATTGATTTAATATTTTTTTCTCTTTTCTAATGTAAGCATTTGGTGATATAAAGTTTCATCCTAGAACTGTTTTAGCCGTATCATACAGATTTTGATATGTTGTGTTTTCATTTTCATTCAGTTCAACATTTTATACATATAGAACCTATCACTGTCTACTGGTGTGAACATTTTACAACTTTAGGTGTAGAGTAGAAATCCTACCTTTTCAAATGCCCCTCTACATGCCTCCATTTATAATATAATTGTCTTAAATATTTCTTCTACTTACATTGAGAACCGCATTAGACATTGTTATTATTTTTGGTTTTTAAAATAACTCTCAAGCATAATTTAGACAATTCAAGAGGAAAAGGAAAGTCCATTGTATTTGCTGGTATTTTTACTCTTGATTTGTTCTTTTTCCTTTCATGATATTCCAATATTTCTTCTTTTACCATGTTTTTTTTTTTTTTTTTTTTTTTTTTTTTTTTTTTTTTTTTTTTTTTAGAGCTTCCTTTAGCCGTTCTTTTAGTGTAGGCCTGTTAGTAGAAAACAAATGTTTTCCTTTATCTGAAACTCTCTTGGTTCACCCTTCATTCCTGCAGGATATTTTTGCTAGATCTAGAACTCTGGCTTGACATTTCTTTTCTTTCAGCTCTTGAAAATATTGTGCCACTTCCCTTGCCTTTATGGTTTCTGAAGAGAAATTCACTGTCATTTGAGTTGTTTTCCCCCATAAAAAATGTGTTCAAGATTTTTATTTTCTTTGTCTTTAATTTCTGAAGATTTGACAAGATGTGCCTTGGTGTGGATTTTTTGTTTGCTTGTTATTTTTATTTTATTTTTTCTGTTTGGGTTGCTCAGCTTGTTGAATCTGTGTGTTTATATCTTTTGCCAAATTTGGGAGACTTCTGTCCATTATCTCTTTAATAGGTTTTCAGCCTCACCAGCATTCCCTCTCCTATGACATGTGATTCCAATGACATAAATGTTAGATCTTTTGTTATAGTTCCGTAGGTCTCTGAGCACCTCTTTTTTTCTTCCAATTTATTTTCTCTCTGTTGTTCAGAATGAGTAATTTCTACTGCTCTTTCCTTAAATTTCTATTCTTTCTTCTCTATTGTTTTTAAGCCCATCTATTGAGGTTTTTGTTTTCACTATTACTTTTCCAGGCAAAATTTTTGATTTGTTTCTTTTTTATATTCTCCAATTCTTTTGCTAAGACTTTCTATTTTTAAATTTTTTTAAGTCTGTTTTTAATTCCTGGTGGAATAATTTTTTTTTATTTATTTACAGGGACAGAGAGAGAGTCAGAGAGAGGGACAGATAGGGACAGACAGATAGGAATGGAGAGAGATGAGAAGCATCAATCATCAGTTTTTCGTTGCAACACCTTAGTTGTTCATTGATTGCTTTCTCATATGTGCCTTGACCGTGGGCCTTCAGCAGACTGAGGAACCCCTTGCTGGAGCCAGCAACCTTGGGTCCAAGCTGGTGAGCTTTGCTCAAGCCAGATGATCCCGCGCTCAAGCTGGCGTGACCTTGGGGTCTCAAACCTGGGTCCTTCCGCATCCCAGTCCGACGCTCTATCCACTGCACCACCGCCTGGTCAGGCTGGTGGAATAATTTTTATGATGACTTTTAAAATCATTGTCAGATAATTTTAATACTGTGTCAACTCATTTTTGACATACACTTATTGTTTTTTCTCATTCAAGTTGAGGGTTTCCTGGGTCTTTGTATGACAGGTGACCTTTTATTGAAAACTAGACATTTTGTGTATTATCCTATGCAACTCTGGATTTTGTATAGATCTTCTGAGTTATCAGGAGTCCTTAAATGCCACGCTAGCAGAGAAAAGAAGCTTCATCTCCTTACTGCCAGCTTGGGGTGGAAGTCCAGGTTTCCTACTCTGTCTCCTTTGATATCCCAGGGAGGGAAGAAGTATCTCATTACTGCTAGGTAGATAATAGGATTTCAGGCTCCTCACTAGACCTCTGCTGACAGTGGCAGCAGGGATAGCCTTGTTACTGCCAGGTAGAGAAAAAAGTGCTGGCTCCCCACTCATTCTTCTCTGATACCATCCCAGTTAGAGAAGAGGAAACAGGATTGGGCCACCTTATTACAGCCTGTTGAAGAAGTAAGTCTAGACTCCTCACTCAGCCTTTACTATCATGAGTGGGAGGGGTGTAGCCACAGTTTTTACCATAGTGCATTAGGTTGGAGTAGAGTGGTTATTGTCTAAATATTTTTCTGTCTTGCTAGACTGACCCTTTTCTGGTCGTTTGGCTAAAAGAGAACAGACTTTTGTTGGGGCTGTATTTTCTGGTTTATTTGTTTTTGACTGTGCCCATTTGCATTTTTGTTTGCTGGCTTCTCTAGCTTCCAAGGAACTCACTACCATATTTTTCTTTGGGTCCTGAGCTCCTTAGATGGTCTGCATTGTCTCCAACTTTTAGATTCTTTGTATGTTTGTTTTATATATAATGTCTAGAGCAGGGGTCCCCAAAGTTTTTACACAGGGGGCCAGATCACTGTCCCTCAGACTGTTGGAGGGCCGGACTATAAAAAATAACTATGAACAAATCCCTATGCACACTGCACATATCTTATTTTAAAGTAAAAAAAAAAAAAAAAAACGGAAACAAATATTGATACAATATTTAAAATAAAGAACAAGTAAATTTAAATCAACAAACTGACCAGTATTTCAATGGGAACTATGCTCCTCTCACTGACCACCAATGAAAGAGGTGCCCCTTCCGAAAGTGCGGCAGGGGCTGGATAAATGGCCTCGGGGGACACATGCGGCCTGCGAGCCATAGTTTGGGGGCCCCTGGTCTAGAGATTTTAGCTGTCCTTAGCAGAAGTCAGAAGAAATGTGTCTACTCCTCTCATCTAAAAGTAGAAGAGTCCCTTTGTTACCTTTTTCCCATTTAAGAAAGGCCACAGGGAAAACCATGAATCTGCTCTAGTTGTTTTTCACAAAAGGAAAGAAGAGACAGGAAACGAATTACAATCCTTAAATATTTGACTGTAATTAGTTAGTGATAAATAGCTTGTAACACCCAGAATGACTTGAACATGAGACTGAGAAGGACTAGATTCTAACTGTCAGAAAAGAAGATGCTCGGACAGTGATTTTATTGCAATGCCTGCAGAAGTCAACCCCTTCTGCCTTCTAAAGTTGCTTTCAGCTGTTCCCCTTTCTCATGCCTACCCCATTCCTAATTGGGGACAGTCTTAGGGATGTCACCACAGGAACTGGGTACCTTTTTTGTTCTGTGAGTATGGGCACAAGAGATAGGAGAGGAAGTACAGGCCCAGGGTGTCCTTCCCAGTCTTGGCCCTGGGGCTGCCTGACACCTATATGCGCCCACCCACAGAGGTTTTGGCCTTTAGGACCATCCTTCCTTTCCCTCTACAGCCTATCTTTTTATTCTGAGCTTTCCTACAGGATCCCCCTCCCATACTACCCATTCCCTAATGGCTCAGGGAAGCACATTCCATACTCCTTCTTGGAGCTGAGGCCAATGAAGTGGTGGCAGCTATTCAAGAATGCAGGTCGTGTGTGTGTGTGTGTGTGTGTGTGTGTGTGTGTGTGTGTGTGTGTGTGTCTGCCTGGTTAGCCTGGACTGGGGGTGGGGGTGGGGTAATCCTCCAAATGGACACAGTTTTGAGTGCTGTTGAGAGAGCTGGGGGCTGAGGCGAATGAGAGAGCAGCAGCATGTGACGTCTCTATTCTAGAGGCTTTGGTCTGAGGTGGTAGCACAGGTATTTATTATCTGGCTACTTTAGTCCTGGGTTGACTGAGGCCACCATAGTCCCTCTTCTGAAAAGGTTTGGTAAATGACTTTGGAACCCACCCTACCATAGGGCCTGGTTAATTAGGCTCATTGGAATCAGCTCTTTGCCTGTAGCCTCAGTTTTTCCACTTGCAGAATGGAGGAATATTCTAGAAGCCTTTATGTTCTAGTTTCAGGGCTTCTTTGGAAGCCCAGTTGATTCTATCTTGGCATATCCCCAAATCCCAAATAGTCTGATGGCTTCTTGACTGAGTAGATAACTATTATTAACTATTACTGTGACAACACAGAAAAGCTAGCCATTGTTGGTTTTTTAAATGCAAATTTGAATCTGCCATAGAAAATACACATAAAAAAAAAAAAACACCAAACACCCCACCACACGTTTTTGCATGCTTAAATTTGGGAGCTGCCCACGGACCACTTAAAGGCCCCACAAACCACCATCAATATTTCTTGGACCACCCCTGAAGAACTGCTGTCCCAAAGGAGGTCATTGAATGAGCCTTAGAGACTGAGGTGGGGCCTGGGGAGATGCCTCAGGGAGGGAGTTGTTCTGGGACAAAGAAGTGAATCAGGGCGGCAAGAAGCAAAATTCTGGTGAGGGCTGGGACAGCAGCCTTCAGGCCTGCTCTGATAACCCTGCTGAGAAATGGGCTGAGTGGACCTAAGTCTCCACTTAGGGCCACTCAGCCCTGGGTAGGAGGTTCAGCTCTGGGTAGAAGAAGGCAGCAAGAAATTTGAGGACACCAGGCTAGCCTGATCATGGGTGAGATCTTTTAAAGGAGGGATACTCGAGTGGAGAACACAGCCCCCCACCCCCACAGGTCCCTGGCAGGTTCCTATGAGGCAAATAGATACCCAAAATCAGAGGTATGGAGGGAACCCAGAAAAATACTCATTGTAGGAATTCCCCACTTTTAACGGAAAGCCTGGGCTCCCCAGAAGGTCAACATTCATTCATCCATCTATACATTCATTCACCAATGATTCATCCATCTAGTATATACGGGGCCTTGGGCTAGATCCCAGGGATATGGCTGTGAGTTAAACAGGGCCCACCTTTAAGGCACTCCCAGTCTAGTGAGGGAGACAGAAAAATAATTGCAATACAGTGTGGTTAGAGAGCTGTGAGAGCTCAGTGGGGAGGATCCAACCCAGACATGGGATCAGGCAGGCTTCATGGAGGTGACATCTAAACTGCGAACTGAAAGTGAGGTGGCATTATCCAGGGGAAGACAGGGCCAGAAAGGAACAGTGGACTCAGCAGAGGGGTCAGCATGTGTATGTTCTGTAGGCTGATGCAAGCATGGCTACCCCTCTGGTATTATTGGCTCAGCCGCTAGGTTTGAGCCTGGCAGGATTTATCATGCTCTTTCCTTAGATCTTTGGGTTACCTTGTGCCAAAGATGTCCCGAACCCTACCTACCCCTGATTGAACCTGATTCCACAGTAGGTTGAAGCTGGGCCCAGGAAACTGTGGATGTAGGTGGGAGGGGGCAGAGTCTCAGAGAGAGCAGGGCCAAAACATCCAGAAACCAACCATGATGACCAAAGGCGGATTTAACGGCAGGCACGCTGGATGCACATGTGCCCTGGGCCTCAACTTCTGAAGGGCCCCACAAAACCCCAACTTGACACTTTTTTCTAATGACACCAAGTTTGGTTTCATATGTGCAATTTTAACATGAATAGTACATAATATTTTTTATTTATTTAAAAATATGGTTAACATTTATTTTTATTTTTCCTGTCTCTCTCTCTCTCTCTTTTAAGGGGCCTGATATTTTTTTTCTGCACCTGGGGCCTCAACCAACCTTCATCCACCTCTGATGATGACCCTTGGCTGGGGGAGGATGTGCGCTGAGCAATTAGTTCAGAAGACGCGACAGTGTCTGGTCTGGGCCAGTGCGTGCCTCCCAGTGTGCAAGGGCTGCTTCTACCACCACTGTCTGCGAGGCCACAGTTACTCTGGAGGGTGTACCTAAAGCAGGACCTAGCACAGCTGGGCTTGGGGGAATGCCACCTCATAGACAATGACCTGCTTAATATTCCTCAGAGGGAAGTGGTGGGCAGGCCTTGCTCCAGACCTACCTCAGCCTTCCACTGGAAGCCACGTTTCATGTGCTCAAGTGGCTCAAGAGTGGGAACTGGACACGCTACGTTCATGAGGCTACAAGGGAAAACATCGTGGCTGCCTCTGGAAGCTGCAAGGAAGTGCATTTAAGCCACTTATAGCAAACCTGGGAGAGGGCGGCCCAGAGAGTGAGAGGAAGTCACGCAGGGTCAGGCTGCCTGCCCAGAACTGGAGCTAGGAGAACGCGCTCTGGGTTCTTTCAGGTGGAGCGGCTGGGTATAGGTTATAGGTGGGCGGTAATGGCAGACCCTGGCTGGGCAGCAGTGTGGAAGAAAGCTTCAGTTTAATTCCTGGCTTGGCTACCCTTGCACTTTTCTATTCTGAAAAATGGTGATAATAAACAGAGCTCACATCCTAGGGTTGGAAGGTCCAAAAAAGCTAATAAACAGGAGCTAGGTCAAGAAAGAGAGTGGTGGGAGGGAGGCTGGCCAGGACCTCAGGAGCTGGGCCTTGCAGGTGTGCTTGATCCTGACAGGGCTCCACCTCTGTCTCTTGATGTCTTCCTCAGTGAACGGAGCGGCCCTCAAAGTCTTCTTAGCAGCTCTCTTGAAACCCACACCTGTCCCTACTTTTTCTGACTGGCCCAGCCCCAGGGACAGGAACTGTTCTCTACAGGTTGCTCTGGTCCCCTCCCAGGGGCTAGGATGCCTCTGGGTTGTCTGGGCCTAGTGCTGCCTCAAGGCCTCCTGCAGGTATGAGGCTGCTCTCACCTACTTTCAACTGCCCTCCTCAGCTTCCATTGTCTCTCACAGGCTGAGCCTGGACCCTGCCCTCAGAAAATCTGGCTTTTCTTGGAATCCTGTCCTTGGCCTTCTGCGGTGGGTCACTCTCCCTGCATTTTGGTCTTTGCTCCATAAACAGGGCCACTCATTCCTGCATCTTCTGTGGTTTCCCACTCATCTCAGTGGCTGCCAGAGTTCAGTCAATCAACGGTTAACAGGTGATGAACTGGAACCGCTACCATCCACTGACAGAGCCTCCCAGTGGAGGGCCAGGCATGGGGCCGAACACTGCATATTTGCCATCTGTGTGGATCTTTACCAGATCGCTATGAGGAAGGCCACTGTGGAGTGGTGGGTGGGGACACAGATTCTGGAGCCAGATATTTAGTCAGCTTCAACTACTTTCTAGCCGTTGACCTCATGCGAAGTGACGTCTCATATCTCTGTGCCTTAGTGGCCACATCTTCACAATGGAATACTTGTGGTAATTACTTCAGAGGGTTGTTGCGGGGCCAATATATGTCACGTAGTTCGGTTAGCACTCAGGAAGTGAAGCTATTATTCTTACCACATCATAGAACTCTCAGGAGTGTCTGCTGTACTGCACTCGGACTAGGGTGAGAGTTGGCATCATCTTATCCTCTTGGGGAAATGGATGTCAACTTCCCAGCCTGTTGCTAGAAGTGGAGCCTTGATCTGAACCCCAGCAGGTGGGCCTCACTCTGACCATCTCCTTCTCTTTGTCACCTTCTCCTTAGTCCCCACCAGAAATCTTATTGTCTCAAGAGCAGAATCATTCAGAATGGGTGCCAATGGCCTGACATAAAATGTCACCTTGGCTTCAAGACCTCTATTCACCCATTCATCCAGCCTTATACTCCCCTTCAGAAGCAATAGGACTCAATAAGCTGTTTCCCTGCTTGGGAAGCAGCCCTCACCCACATGCAGTTCCAGCCCTTGCCCCTGTCCCATTAGCTGGAGACATTTCACCTCCACTGTGCTCCACCAGCAACACCTCCCCTCTCTCCTGGGGTCTGAAATATCTTCTCAATTCTTCATAGCTCAATTTCTTCTTCCTTTCTTCTAAACCTTTTGAGCTGAAGCCCAGGTAAACAAGAAGGCTGAGGAGTCAGAGATGAGATTATTTCAAGGGCGTCAACATTGATTGTCAGGGAACTGCCCCCACAGTCAAAAACTGACCCACCAAGGGTTCGATTGGCATTTGCCTCTTGCCCTTTGTTTCAGGGGTGGCTTGTCTCAGAATGTGAGTTCCTTGAAGACTAGGGCTCAGCTGGCTCCTGGGAGACTCCTGCAGGGACAGCACTGCTGTTGTGTGGAAATAGTAGCAATTAGGTCCCAGCCACTGGGAATGACAGGACCCAGTTTCTGTGCCCTTGGGTGACTTAGGTGTGTGCCAGCTGGAGTATTCAAAATCTCAAATCTCTCATTAGCCAGAGTCATCAGAACATATAATTACATATAACAATTTATGATATAGTAGAAAGACCTCTAGACAAGGAGTTAGGCAGACCTGATGGAGACCCACTCCCTAGCTTAGTTGTTCATGTTTTGGGGCATTCAAGAGCCTTGCCATTAGAACATATGTACAAACCACGGTGCCTGGCATATGGTAAATACTCAGTATTTTAGGCTATTATTACCCTCCCCACTTCCATTTCCCCACATTATCCCCACCTGACCTGGCACAGCCCGGAACCCAATCCCTTCAGAGCAGCTCAGGTGCCCCCATACTTGGAAGAGCAGAAGAGGTACAGGGAGTCCTTCTCAGAGGGAGCTGGGCCAGAACTGTGGGGTCTTTGGCATCGTGTTCCACCCTCGTGCTCTCCAGCAGGCCTGTTGGGGGTTGGTTCATAGGGCTCAGGCTGGCCCAGGCACTGGGGCTTCAATACACGGAGTCACGAGCTCTAGGTGCAAGAGTGACATGGCCTAGGGTCCAGAGGCCTGGCTGCCATTCCCAGATTTATCAGGGACTCCATGTGCTCTTGAATGAGTCAGTGGTCATGTCAATGGTGTAGAAGTAAGCCTGGAGGTGGCTGTACCAATGGTCTTCAAAGTATCTCCCAGCTTGGCCATCCCATGGGTACAGGAAGCTGGAGGAGAGGTAGCTGGGGGAACAGAAGTCTCCAGATTTGACACTCCAGCAGGAGACCATGCGGCCAGAGCCTAGCTCTACACTCTCTAGGGCTTGAGTTACCACAGCGACCTTGCACGTTGGGCAAGGGTTGAGCAGTAAGCCATTCTGTTGGCGGGCATATCAGCATGGGAGCCAGGGGCAACCAGCGACAAATCACTCTCTTGTGTCTCCATCAAGAACAGCTTCCCTTTACCAGGAGTGAGAGTCAACAAAGAAGGCCCAGGGTAGCCCCAGGCCTGCACAGGCAGTGCCACTGGGGACCTGGCAAGTCTAGGTCCACTCCGGGAAGCAGCTCAGGCCCCTTGCTTCTGCCATCGTTCTTCCTCCTTCCAAGAGGCAGGTTGGACTGTAAGGCCAAGCCACACTGGGGTCTGTCCCTGGTCTCTGGGCCGGGCCTGGGGCTGAGGCATGTCTCCCACCAGTGCAAACAATGCCCAGCCTTTGCCCTCTCTCTCAGATAACCCCTCCAAACAGGGTCTGAAACTGCCTTTTTCTGACATTTCTGGGCCTGGCTGACCCCAATCCATGACCCTGACCCAAGATCTGGCCTGATCTATGGTCTGACTGTCTCGCTTACTCTGGACCTCAGTTCCCTCATCAATAATCAGATGGAGGGTGGTCTTGGTGAATGACACAGGCCCCTGCAATGGTGAAATTCCCGAAGTTAGGGATGAAATTCCAGGTTCTGGCTATCTTTACCAGGGCTCCAGGAAAGCTCTGCTCCCAAGTCGCTGCCCCACTTCCGGCCTTCCCGGCTGACCATCGGCTGCCAGCGCAGGCCTCCCTGCCCAAGAAGCTCTCTTCAACCATGCAAACTGAAACCTTATCTCATCTTTCCTAGAACCTCCTCCACTCGGGAGAGCCTGGGCCACTTAAGTGTGTGCACCTGTGCACCCAGGCATATCTCTATCTGTACATGGATCCGTAGCTGCAGGTAGAGAGGGGTGGTCACTTCTTCACCTCTCTCCTCCCACAGGGTTTAGCCAAAGCAGTTGGAAACATATTCCTGTGACCAAAATCCAGAGCTGTAAATCTTACCCCACATGGCACTTAGCCTTTCTTAGTCTCAGTTTCCCCTTCTTAAAAACCCTCACTCCATAAGGTTTTATGACGCTTTATTCATTCATTTAGCAAATATGTATAAAATGTTTTCTATGGGCCATGCACAGGTCTAAGTGCTGGAACAAAATGAAACAATAATATGAAGTGCTAATCCCCACACTGGCATATGGCAAGTGCCCAGTCAATGAGAATCTTCTCTCTTCATCTACACAGGAAGAGCCAACATCAGTGGATCACCTACTATGTGCAATGCACATAGTCCTTGCAACAACCCTTGGACACAGGCATTATCATGATCACCTCCATGTTTCTGATGAATGAGGCACAGAAAAGCGAAGTATCAGTGCAAAGTTACATGGCTAGTAAACGGCGGTCCAGACCAAAGTCCATTCTTTTGCCCACTCTAATAAACCCCTTCTCCAACTTAGGCTTTCAGCCTTTTCTTCAGGTAAGGTCAAGCTCACAGCTCCATGGCTGTAAGAGAAATGTATGTGCACATACACACTTCTCACACACACATTTATGCTACACATATCAGTGCTCGCGGTCATTGGTCCAGACCGAGTGCTAGCCCCACAAACAGGAAAGGCCACACCCTCCACATATTTGCTGTGCCTCCTCCACACCAGACCCCACAATGCACACCCCCTAGCCAGCGTGGTTCCAGCTCAGCCCTGCCAGACACACAGCGAGCATGCGCATGCACGCAGTCTCACACACAGACCCTTCCTCTGCTTTCATGGCCAGGAAATGGGGAAAGAAAGAAGAAGGAATTTTATCTGTAATTTGAGGCTGTGTGGTGGGTTCAACCGATGTAGGCAAGGTCAGCAGGCAGGGGGAGGGAAAGCAGAGGGAGATTGCCTTGGCCAGAGACAGAGGGTTGGGGGAGGGAGCTGGCGGCAGCAGGAGGAGGAGCAGGAGAAGTTGGAGGGGGAACCCAGTATCTTGATAAACCATGCAACGTCGGAGAGGGGGATGCAGGGATTGGACTTGCAAGAACTTTCTCATGCCATAAATTTTCACTGGCTGCCTGGAACCTGGAGCCTGGAGGCCAGAGGCCAGAAACTTGAGGAAGTCTTGAGAAAGCCAATCTCAGGAGCATGAGGGTCAGGGCCCAGGCCTTGGATGGGGGAAGGGAGCAGGGTTACCCAACCTACCGGGCTCCAGCCCTGTGTCCTTGCTCGTGTCTGTTTCCAAGAGACCTTGGATTTCCAGCTGCCTCATGGCTCCGTGGCCTTTGCAGATGCAGATGCTCACAGGTCTGTGTCTGTGTGCATGCTGTGCGTGTGCAGTGGTGTAGCGGACTGCTTCAAGAACATGAGCCTCAGATTCAGGTGGAATGAGTGTCCAAGACTGACTCCACCTTCAGGGCTTCATGACCTTGGGCACATTAATCATCTTCACTGAGCTTCTGTTTTTTATCTATAAGTGAAAATAAGTATAACCCCCTTGTAGGGTTGTAAGGATGAACTGATATAATGCTTGTGACAGGCTGAGTGCAAAGCCTGACACGTACAAAAAGCCCAATAATTTTTTAAATTATTTTTTTTATTTTTCATTTTTCAATTATACTTCACAGTGCTTACATTAAGGATTATTATTATGTTAGACCAGGGGTTGGGAACTTTTTGGCTGAGAGAGCCATGAACGCCCCATATTTTAAAATGTAATTCCATGAGAGCTATACAATATGTTTAACACTAAATACAAGTAAATGTGTGCATTTTATGTAAGACCAACACTTTTAAAGTACAATAAGTCTCTGAATTCTTTTTAATAACGTTGTTATGCTGTTGCTAACCAATGATGAATAAAGTACTTCTTACCATTAATGCGACTTCTGGTGCTGCATGGTTTTGCTGATGGCTTTGTAGTCTGGTTGATATGTGGTGAGGTTAAGCTTCATGCAGGCGTTGAGACTTCCATCTGTTAAACGTGATCGTAGGTTGGTCTTAACATTCTTTAGATGTGAGAAAGACTGCTCACATGCATACATAGAGCCAAACACTGTCAGTACAGCAATACTCACATGCTGCAGTGTGTGGTATGTGACGGGAAGTGCTTTCCAAGTTTTGACAATCAGCTGGTCCGTGGGTTGAAGTTTTTTCATTTCTCCCCACTTGTGTTTGCTCGCCAACTCTGCTTGCTGTCGTGCAAGTCTTTCCAAATCTTCATTCAGTGACTTGAACTTATTCACCCACATGTCTGAGGCCTTCAGGTCAGCAGATTGTAGCTCAAAATCTCTGACGGAGACAACGGGGATATAACTCAGGTCGGCGCTGTCCACTGCACACTCATGTGGATGGGTGATGAACTTAAAAAGATGAGTGCGCTCACGAAATTCTCCAAAGTGCGCTTTGAATGACTGCAGGAGATTAGATGTGAAGCCCGCTAGCTGCTGGAGATCAACATGTTGAGCAGGATCACTTGTTGTGCATGCATCTTTAAACTTTCCCAGTTTTTCAAAGTGTAGTAAATGACCTGTTTCAATGTCCATGATGAAGAGTTCCAGCTTGTTTTCAAATGCAAACACTGCTTGTTGAAGGGATAAGACTGTATTTCCAACGCCTTGCATTTTCACATTGAGCTGGTTCAGATGTTCAGTTGTGTCCATGAGATAGTAGAACTTCAGGAGCCACTCAGTGTTAGCTAACTCAGGATGCTCGATGTTTTTCATTTCAAGAAAAGTCCGGATTTCTCTCAGACAAGCCGTGAAATATCTGAGCACCTTCCCTCTTGACAACCAACGCACATTGCTGTGCAGAAGCAGACCAGGATAATTATTCCCAACTTCATCCAGCAGTGTTTTAAACTGACGATCATTTAAAGCTCGGGCAACAATAAAGTTGACCACCCGAATGACCAGCGACATCACCTCACCAAGCTGCTCACCACACATCTGAGCACAAAGCGCCTCTTAATGTAGGATTCAGTGAAAACTTAGGATGGGTCTCTTTTCATGTTCAAGAAGAAGTGATACGAATCCTCTGTTTTTCCCCCACCATGCATGGAGCACCATCAGTACACACCAAAATAAGTTTATCCATTGGCAGATTTTTTTTCTTTAGCAAACTCAGTGAAAGACTTGAATAAATCCTCCCCTCTAGTTGTCTCTTTCATAAGCAAAACAGCAAGACTTTCCTCATGTAGTGTGTCACCAACAGCATACCTTGCAATCACGCTGAACTGGGATAAATGGCTTACGTCTGCTGACTCATCCAAAGCGAGAGACAAGAATGGTGCTGCGTTTATTTCCTTCACTTTTGTTGCCTCAATTTGATTCGCCATCATGATGGTACGATCATGAACAGTTCTTGCCGACAGAGGCATGTCTTTTATTCATTTGATTATCTTGTCTTTATCCAAAAAGTCATCAAAAATTCATTGGCAACATCAAGCATGAATGTTTTGGCATACTCCCCATCTGTGAATGACTTTCCATTTCTCACAATTGCTAAAGCACCAGTAAAGCTAGCCGAATTCCAGTCACCTTGTTGGGTCCAAACACGGAGTTGCTGCTGACTAGCTTGCACTCTGCACAGTAGCTCTTGACAAGCTTTCTTCCTGCTGTCCCCTGCTGGATATTTCAATGCAAATGTAATATGGCATGTGTCGAAGTGCTGCTTTTTATTTGACCATTTCATCAGTGCAATTTTATCATTGCATATTAGACACACTGCAGAACCTGCTCTCTCCACAGAGGCGAATTCCTCTGTCCATTCGTGCTGAAAAGTACAATATTCCTCATCTTTTTTTTTTTTTTAGCCATCTTCTACATCAAAAGGGTTTCTGTAATTAGCTAGCTGACTACTTGATTAAAAGGAGGAAAGTTTACTTCCTGACCTCACAACGACCCGTGTAGGAAATGCATTATCCAATAAAAATTTGGTGTTGTCTTGGAGGACAGCTGTGATTGGCTCCAGCCACCCGCAACCATGAACATGAGTGGTAGGAAATGAATGGATTGTAATACATGAGAATGTTTTATATTTTTAATGTTATTATTTTTTTATTAAAGATTTGTCTGTGAGCCAGATGCAGCCATCAAAAGAGCCACATCTGGCTCGCAAGCCATCGGTTCCCTGTGTTAGACCCACCAACTCAAAAGCCCCCTAAATTCAGGTCTAAAAGCCATGAATCCTTGGCTCCAAACAGATGTGGTTGCCCATGATGTCTTTATCAGTGAGCATGGATGGCTGTGCCCTTCCTATGCACTCATACACCCATGAACCCGCCAAGTGCCTGTTTGTAGCCCAGGAATCCCTTAGTGTAGCAGACACACAGGATACATATGCACACATCTGCAGAAGGTACCCATGCATCCACACTTGCCTGTACATAAATGCACGCACATGTGCGCTCACACAGCATACACTTGTGTGGTACACGTATGTTGTCATGCATGATTGCATGGGTGCGGGTGCCCACACATGCTCTCAGGAACACACGCATTAGTTGGAACACACATTTGTATATGTGATCTTGAACAAATCACTGCCCCTCTCTGGGCCTCACTTTTCTTACTTGTAGAACAGGGATAATATTGATCCTTGCTTTAGCCACTTGCTAAGGACCTTGAGTAAATCAAATTAAATAATGCCCATGGAAGTGTGAGGTAACCTGGAACATGCTATGCAAACATCACCGTTAGTACTGTCAATTCTGCCTCCAAAGTAATGGGCAAATCAATCTTCCTGGTCCCCATTTCGCTGCTACCACCCTAGCCCAAGCCACCACCTGGTCTCATCTAGACCTCTGCAATGGCCTCCTCCCTGGGTGGTGTTTCACCTCCTGCCAGCCAACTGACTACTGTCCACACTGCCAGAGTGTGCTTTTAACAGCATATCACTGACAAGACCCATATTCCGCTTAAACCCTGGGTGGTTTTCACTGCTTCTAGTTTCCTCTTGTTTTAGGAGGTTTGGCACAGAGATCAGGCTCTGCAGCCAGACTGCCTGGGTTCCTGCCTCTGCACTACTGTGACTCTGCGCTGTTACTATGTGCAGTTCACTTTAGCTCTGTAAGCCTGAGTTTCTTCATCTGAGAAGGCTAGACCTTGCTCCTAGGGAGGGAAGCTGAGAACATTAAATGAATTGATATCTATAAGACACTATTAAGACACAGGACTGATTCTAGAACTTTGTTCAGTTTGGCCTCTGCGACTTTTCCAACGTCAGCTTGAATGGTACGTCCTCTAAGACGCCACCTCTGGACACACCAGTTTGGGGCAGGTGGCTCATCCGCTGCCACCTCTCATTAAATGTCTGTCTCCCTTGCTGTCCAGGATGAGAGCCATGGTTGTTTCTGCCTACAGGTCCCAGCACATGGCGGATACTCCTTAACTCCTTGTAGAATGGATACATTTTATACTTTAGCCTCAGGGAAGGCAAGGGCTTCCAAAGAAGGAGAGGAAGATGGATAAAGTAGAGGTTTGGGACTTGTGTCTGGTGATGGCCATGTGCAAAAGGGGGCCAGGAGTTTTGCGAGGAGATAGTAAAGGCCCTGTGCCCCCCATCTTGGCTCAGAGCTGAGATTTTGTGACTAAAATGGAATCCTCAGACTTTACCAAGGTTGATCCTGGTTCAGGAACCGAAATACCAGAAAAGGAAGGCTTTAGAGAGAAGGCAGGACAGAAGTCACATTTCTGACTCAATACCAGGAAGAAAACGGCATATTTGTTTTTTTCATGCCATTCTTCGGAGTATGTGGGCCATGAAGGCTCCCACTGTGCCAGACTGCCGGCCCGAGTCTGGCGCTGGACCGCTTCCTGGGGCAGGGCTGCTCTGCTTGCACACACTCCCCCTGAGGGGAGGCCAAGGCCAGGCGTGGGAGGCCAGAGGCTGAAGGACGCCCAAACGGACAATAGTCAGGACAGACATGGGGTAACAGATCGTGTAGACAGGGAAGCGGAGTACAGAGAAGAAAGACACAGATGGGAGGGATAGAGCAAGAAAGGGAAGGGTTGGGGAGAATGATTGCGAGAGAGAAGGAAGGAAGTAGGAGGAAAAGAGTCAAGTGTCTGCACATGGGTGGTGCCCTTGATCCCCTCTGGCCCCTTCTCTGCTGTGCCCACACTGGTAATGAGATGGCAAGGCTAAATAAATACTCCGAAACAGGCTCCCGCCAAACCATGGGCCAGTCTGCATGCAGAGCAAAATGAGGGGCCAGGAATCCAAGGCCTGGAGCCAGCCGTTTCCTTTTTGGTCCCAGGCCTGGTAAGGCAGGGCTGTGGGCACTGGCTAGAGGCCACCTGGGGGCAGGCGCTAGCATTCTGTTGCCCGCGGAGGCCTCCCTGCCTTTATACTTCTCACGACCCCAGCCCCGGCACAGAGCTGCCCTACGCCTCAGGACAGTGGGAAATGCTGCCCCCTAAGATCCCACCTCCATGGCGGCCAGAGCTCTCCATGACTGGGAATGACTCCTGGCTCCTCCGAGCACCTTGTGGCCTCTCTTCCCGCACACAGTTCCCGGGCCCTGCTCTGGGCCGGGCCCTCATTCAGATGCTACACACAAGGCTTCTCTCCATCCTCAGAACTGCTCAAGATAGCCTCAGTGGCTCTGTGCTTGAGCTGAGGAAGTGACGCGCAGAGAGGAGAAGTGACTTTCCACAGTCACCAACACAGGCAGTCGTGGGACCGTCTTCAGACAAAGCCTGTCTGGTTGCTGAGTTGACAGCTGCAACCATGATCTTCTGGAGAAGAACGGCTGAGCAGTCAGAGGTGCTACGCCTGGCTAGCACCACACGATGTCCGATGTCCGACAGGTAGTGTCACAGCTAGAAGTGGCTTCAAGGACAGTCAGCTCCTAACTTCGTTCCTCAGTTGAAAAATGACAAAAATGGTGTCCAAGAGGGGAAAAGTCTTGACTTGGGGGAAAGGGCCAGAAAGCCCCGTAACTGACAGGACAGAGACTGGAAGATAGAAATAACTCAGATGGCGTCGCCACAGTGAGTCCAGAGATAACAGAAAGGCCTTCAATTTTTGAATTCCCCAAATCTTGGCATTCAACACTTACTTTGATTTTTTTTTTTTTTTGCAGTGTTAACAGAACCAACCACATATTAGATTTGAGATTGTCCTAGAAGGTCCCTGTTGCATAACTGCCACTTTGACCCTGGAGCCTTGGAACCCTGGCTGTCCTAGAGCCTGGGGATGAAAGGTCAGCAAGTGCCTCAGTCACTGACATCTCAGTCTCCAGGCGGCTCTCAAACCTTCATCCAAGAGTGCTGTCTCCCAGGGGAGCGGGAAGAGCAAGAGGTGATGCAGTGCCACTCTCAGAAGGGACAGGGGGCCGCCTGGGTGTGCCTCAGTCCCGCCACCTCAGCCAGCACTGTGGCCCAGCCCCTTAGCCCCAGAGCACGTAGGCAGAGGAGCTCAAGTTGGCAGTCCTTGGGGGGCCACCCCTGCCTGCACCTTTGGGACCTGTGAGAGCTGGGTCTCCTGGGAGCTCTCCTTTGAACTCCACTAATAAGACCCCTGCCAGCCTCCGCTACATGTCTGCAGGCTGCTTCCCACAACCAGGGAGAGATCTTCCCTGCTGGGTGCAGGGACAGGGACGGGAGGGAGAGCCTTCGAGGGACCCCAGGCTTGCCCGCGAGGCATCCCATGTCTCTCAGGATCCGTGCAGAGAAGCTGGCACTGTAGCCACTGTGCCTCGGAGCAGAGCCCAACCAGGAGATTTTCCTGGTCAGGCCGGTCCCAGCTCACTCTGACTCTACACAGGCCGGAGGAGGTGACAACCCTATCGACCAGCTCCTCCTGGCCCCACATTTACATCTTGATTACATTCCTTGGGAAAGCGTCCAGGCCACATTCCGACTGGCAGGCTGCTGGGAAGACCCACAGAGCACTATGGCAACGCTGGAGGGACCTGGCCTGCCGGCCAGCTGAGCAACAACCCCAGGCTGGGGAATCTCCCTTCCAAGGCCAGTCTGGATTCCTCAACCCCACCAACTGTGGCCAGTCCCCTCTTCCAGCATGCTTCCCCACCCCCGCCCTCCTCACCCCCACCCCCAGCTGCAGCCAGACCCACGCAGGCCTTGCCCTCTGCAGAACCTGACAGAGGGCCAAGTCCAATGCCAGCTCCCCTTCCCCTAAGCCTTGAGAGGGCTACCGTGTTCCCCCAAAGCCCCAGCCCCAGGCACAAGTCCTTGGGCCCCAGGTGAGGGAAGGGTGGTGAGGGAGACGGGTCTGCTGCTGCCCTGCCACTGCCCCTCCTGAGCTGCCCACCAAGCATGTCGAGCCACACAGGCAGTTTGCAAGCTTTCTTCGTTCTTCTTTTCCTTTTGAAAAGCATAGTTCTTAATTAGGACCCTAGCAAGTCAAGGACGGTGAGAAACACTTCATAAGTTTCTCAGACTGTTTGCATCTTCAGAGTTCAGTAGAAAATACTTTTTTGTGTGTGTGTGTGTGGAATCTTAGAAGCCCTGCGATAGATCCTGCAAAGCTTCTCAGAAAACCGAGTAAAGCGTCCTCCTCCAGCAAAACTCCCCCAGCCCCTCCTCAGGAAAAGCCGTGTGCCTTCTTGCTTCCCTCCTGTCTCTCTGGCCGCCCACAGTCCCGTAGGAAAGACCAGGGCTGGAAAGGAAGGGAGAGGAGGCCTCCCTCAGCACCCCCTCACTCAGCTTCTTGTTAGGGGGCAGAGCATAGACAGTTGTATAACTCACACACCCCAAATCCTCCTTCTGTTCCCTTCTCCTCCCCCATTCCCCCTCCCTCCCTCCCTCCCTCCCTCCCTCCCTCCCTCCCTCCCTCCCTTCCTTCCTTCCTTCCTTCCTTCCTTCCTTCCTTCCTTCCTTCCTCTCCTTCCTTCCTTCCTTCCTTCCTTCCTTCCTTCCTTCCTTCCTTCCTTCCTTCCTTCCTTCCTCTCCTTCCTTCCTTCCTTCCTTCCTTCCTTCCTTCCTTCCTTCCTTCCTTCCTTCCTTCCTTCCTCTCCTCCCTTCTCCCTCCCTCCTTCCCTCCCTCCCTCCCTCCTTTCTTTTCTTCCTTCTTTCCTTCCTTTCCTCATTACCTCCCTATCTTATTAGACAATGGAAGCCTTGCTCTGCTTAGAGGCAACAGAACCCATTAGTCCCTCCCACTCTATTCCTACTTGAGCCCCATAAGCCCCGGAGGCATCTTGAAGCCCACAAGGAATGGGGTTTGAAAACCACTGGCATTGTAGTTCTGGCATTCTATGAAGAGATGCCTCTCCTTCCTCTGAACATGTTCCCATTTCTTCCTTGTTTTCTTTCTTTCTTCTTCCTCTCTTTGACCTCCTCCTGTCTCGTTCCCTGACTCCCACCTCCGTCAGTGCTCATGGACCCACCTGGCAGAGGCTTGGGTCCAGTCTGGCAATGCTTTATCTGCCTGGGGCAAGTGGGCAGGGGCCTCATTCCAACACTGGGCAGTAATTGTGGGTCCCTGGCTTGGCCAGACAGTGCTTTCCAGTCACGTGAGCAGAGGCCCTGGAGCCAGGCATTCCTGCCCTGCCCTTTAAACTGTAATCAAGGCGGGGGTGGTAGCACCAACTCCAAAGGGTAGCTTAGCTGGAGACTTTTTGTTGTTGTCTGGAGGGACTAGGGAAGATCATGAACAATATTAGATAAAGACACAACCTTGGGTAGAAAACTGCTCCTCTCCCGCTGTAGGTACGGGCCAGATAATTGAGGGAACTGTGGGCTGGGATCCTGCTTAGAGGCCAGAGTCCTCCAAAGTGCCATGCTGCCATGGAACTCTCTAGAAAAACCCACGAAAGCTCCTTGTACAGTTGCAGACAGGGAAAAGTCTAAGCCTAAAGCCTATCCTGGCTTCCCTGCTCCCAGCTAGGGTCCAGTCACCTGAACGGTTGCCTTGAGGGGCTTCTGTGTGCCAGGCACTGTGTTAGGCACTGGCGGTGCAGCTGCAAACACATAGACACAAATATCACAGAACTGACTTCCTAGTCAGAGGAGAGAGCTGATAAACAAAAGCTTTAAGGAGAATAAACAGAGTGAACAGGGCAATGGCGAAAAGCAAAGCAGGGAAGGGCCATGGGAGAGGGTGGGGAAGGACAAGAGCTATTTTAATAGAGGGAGTCAGGGGTCTCCCTGAGACAGGGCCACTGCAGCGAAGCACTGCAGGAGGTGAGAGGGGACTGCTGCAGGTGTCTGGGGAAGGTCACTTCAGGCAGAGGGGCCATGCTGGTGTGTCTGAGGGGCAGTATGAAGGCGGGTCTGGCAGGACAGAGCAATAGAGTGAGTGCGTGATGTGTTAAGCACTTTAGGTTTGGTTCTGAGTGAGACGGAAGCCAGTGCAGGATTTGGAGGCAGGAAAGGGCCATGGCTTGACTGAAACATGTTAAGGCATCCTTTGGGCTGCTGAGAGGAGGAGAGCTTGCCCACGGGCACCAGGGGAAGCAAGAAGACAAAGCAGAGGGCTCTTGCAGTGATCCAGCTGAGGGATGGTGGTGGCGCAGCTTGTGAATGCTCTCTGAAAGCAGAATTACCAAGACTAGAAGGTGGGGTGTGAGAATGAGAAGAAGCCGTCTGTGCGCCAGACCCCGAATCAAGGTCAGGGCCCACAGCCCCTCCAGGGGCCGACCCTCCAGGAGTTCACAGTACAGTGATCTCTGTACATCCCAATGGGTGCCCCATGTGCTGCACAAGCATGGGGGAGTCTCTGGCCCTGAAATGCTAAAGGGACAGAGAGAAACTGATCTACAGAGGCTGGGAACTAAGCCAAAATGTGGTCAAAGAGTACTGACAAATCTTAGATGAAGGCAAGGGAGGTGGCATGCCTGGACTGTGGGCAGCAGTGGGGTTCCGTCACAGTCATCCACTCTGCTTCAGGTTGGAGGGACACTGGAGGCCTTCGAAGTGAGTCCCCTGTGGGTCTTCCTCATGGAGCAGTCCCCAGCCACTCCCTTATTTGCTGTGTCAGTCAAAAAACATGGATTAGCCAGACCCTAAGCTGTGCTGAGCCAAGACGAGCTGACCAGCCAACTCTCACATCCTACAGGACTTACAAGCCTCCCTGGATAGGAAGACGAGAAGGAGAAGTTGCCAGGGTTGGTCAGTTAGACCTTGTGAGTCAGGGTCAGGGGCCTGGGACCTGGGGTTACACTAAAGGCCTGCCTAATTTTCCATAAAACCCATTTCTCTTATCAAACCTCTCCTTTCCTTTTCCCTAACACCTCCTGAGGCTCAAGCAGCTGCCTGGTTCTCTGGAGAGCGAGGCTGCAGGATGCAAGACCGTAGCTCTGTGGTCCTCAGGCCAGAAGCTTATGGAGACCTCATGGGTCATGTATTCTTCAGTGTACTATCATAGGACAGAAAGAGCCCATGAGGCACTGCCCACTACCCTGCATAATAATTGCCTTTCACATAGTTGTGTCAAAGAGTGTATTGGTACTTCCAGATTCCAGAAGGCCTGGCAACAGTGTTGGTGACAACAGCAATAGCAGCTGTGGTTTATCGAGTCTTTCTGCACGCAGGCACTGCGCTGAACACTCAGCATGCATTATCTCATTTAAAGCCCCACAGCAAGTCAGTGAGGGCATACTCATAGTATGCCCATTTTCTAGATAAGGAAGCTCTGATTCAGCAAAGTTGATTTCCCTGTCCAGTGCACACAGCTAGGAAGAAGCAGAGCTGGTATTCGAAGCAATCCAGGACCACATGTCCATTTTGGTTATGGGAGATGTAACTGTGAAGCCAAAGTCACAATACCAATGTCCCCTTGCTGCTTTGGGGGACGGGGGAGATAGAAGGCCCTCTTATTGAGACTGCCTTCCTCTGTCTTCCCTCACCCCACCCCATTCTGCCTTCCCTCCTTCCTATTTTTCTCCTCCCTCTTTCCTGGCTATGTGGAGGTTATGGAGGCTGGGGCAAGAGGTCCCCATATGCCAAATCTAGAGATGCAAGGCCTGGGGCTGAGGATCCAGGAAGGGAAGTGTTTTGGCTTGAAGATCTAGATTTGGGGGATTGTAGAGGAGGTTGTGTCTTATGGAAGGAGGATCAAGCTACAGACTTGGAAAAAGCCCCCCAAAGCTGCAGCGAGGGTCTGACCTGGCTCCAAACCACTGTGGTCTGGCTCCTTCTTGTTAGCAAAGAATGATTAATTTGAGAAATTACTGGAAAGATTGGGGGAAACAATGTATTTCCTCACCCACACTCAGGGCAGGTTTGAGGATTGGGGATGTCTCCTCAAAGTCCCAAAGCTCCATTCCTCAAAATTCCTCATAAAAGCCTTATGGGCATAGGTACTATCACTGTATCTGTTTTTGAAATGAGGAAATAGGCATAAGGAATTTTAAGAGCTTGCCCAAAATCAGGCAGTAAGTGGCAGAGACCAGACTTAAATGAAAGTAGTATTGTTTACAGCCGTCCACTCAATCTCCTGTTCTGGGGCTGGTAGGTAACTCCCTCAGAGGACCTAGCTGAGGTTCTTCCCACTTCTGAGGGACAGAGGAGCAGGGCAGAGCTCTTGGAAGCCCAACTATGCTGCTTACTATTCATATGTGGAAACTTGGACAGGCTGTTTTGTCCCTCCGAGCCTCAGTCTCCTCATTTGTAAAATGGGGCACTAAGATGACTCCAGCAAGTTTAGATACAAAAGCACCTCCCCCTTGTTCCCCAGGAATAACCCCCACCACCCCCACATTGTTGGGCTTCAATTGGGCCTGACTGTGGAAGTTGCTACATGAGTCCCCAAGAACTGGTGAGCGCTGTCCTGCTGTGGCCGGCACCACAGCTTGACTGAACTGATGGAGTCAAGGCTAGCAAAGTGAGCCTGGGGTCTGGCCCCAATCTCTGTCCCATCTCTGGGCTCTGGTTGGTAACAATGTCCCAGTCCCAACCTTGCCCAGCCCTTCTCTGGTCCCTAGCTGCTCTTTCTAGTGCCTTGGTGACCTGTACAGTCCCCTGGATCCCAGAGGACTGGGCTCTGCCTTGCTTTTGCTGGTCTCCTCAAGGACTGGTGTCCAGCCTCCCATTTAAGGTCCTGCTGCCATCTTCTCCCTTGCCTCTTAGACTGCCTGGCATTGCCTGCCCCTGGACTCCTTGTCAGTTGCCTTGTCCTTTTCAAGATTTCCTGTGAAACCACAGACCCTACAGCTCCCTGCAGACCCTGCACTGTTGACTGTACCTATAACACTGCAGGGAGTCTGTTGTGCAGAAGAAGGACTGTCTAGTGGGTAAGGCCCTGTGCCATAAGAAAAAGGAAGCTCCTGCTTCCTGTGCTCAAGAGCAAGTGCATGGTACTTAGGCCAGAGCCAGAAAAGAGCTCTGCCCACCACTGGCATTCCCTCAGACATCCCCTCCTGGGCAGCCCTGGGGTGGGAGGCTTGCTGGAGGAGGGCCGGGAGGCTGTTCATCTGCCCTGGAGGCCCGATCTACTTTGTGCCTGGCTCAGGAAGACAGAGGTCAAACCTCAGCCACCATGAGCAGAAGAGGAAAGTAGAGGAAGGAGGAGGAAGTGTGATGGGTCCGGCAGTGGAGAAGTTTGGGCCAGCGCGGTCTGAGGAGGGAGGGGAGTTGGGCTAGGGCTATTTCTGTACAATAATACAGAGGCAGAAGGCCAAGCTGACAGGACAGTGATTAGTCTTCAGGGAGCAAAGGCGAAGCCTCTGCTGACGAGCCTGGGGCCGGCAGAGTTGGCCGGAGGCCCAGTCCAGTGGGCTGGAGCAATGATTTCAGAGGCCCGGAATTTGAGGTGAGTTGGGCTCGTGGACTAAGGAGCAGGGAAGGTGGGAGCAGAGAGAGGGGAGCCAACCATCTCACCCTCCTCCGCCTGCCCCACCTCCAGCACAGGCGCTGGGCAGGGGTATAAGCTGGCCTGCCCTGCTGTCTGCCACCACAGGGTTATCTGGCTATGGTGGGGGCAGATCTGCAGTGCCTACACCCACCCTGGGCTCCAGCCTGTGGGGAAGATGGTGTGAGAAAGCCAGGAACACAAGGCTCGGCAACCTTGGGGAAAGAGGCGAGCTTGCTTTGTCTTTCCCTTGGGATATCTAGTCACAGGGTCCAGGTGAAGAAGTGTGAGAGGTCAGAGAGTGGGGGAGATGGTCAGCTCACGTTTGCGAACAAGATCCCCAGACTCCTTGCTGTGACCATTGCTGTGCATCACCTCCTGGACACCTCCTGCTAACCCCTCCTGCTAATCACATGACGTAGGAGTGATCGTACTTGGGTTACAAAGAAGAAGCTAAGGCTCAAGAGCTGAAGTGATTGCCTTAACATTACAAAGCTAGGAAGGGGCAGAACCATATTCAAACCCAGGTCTACTGCCATCTAAAACCATGGATTTGGAGGCAGTATAGCAAAGTGAGTGGGTAAGAATCTAGGTTCTGGTCTGCCACTACTGGCTTTGAATCTCCTACCTGTTCCCTGACAGTTGTGACCATGAGCAAGTAACTTGACCTCACTTAGCCTCAGTTTCATCATCTGTAAAGTGGAACTAACAATAGTATGTAGCTCCTAAGATTGTTGTGAAGATTAAAGGAGTTACTATGTGGGAAGTGTCTTGAACAGTGTGTGGCACACAATAAGAAGTATAGTGTAAGGATTTACCACTGTCCTCTGTGGCCTTCCTTAGTGGATGAAGTGTGGGTGAGGCAAGGCCGCTGTGTGGGGAATCACAGGGCAGAGACTTCTCCAATCCTTTTGGAATTGGTGTCCTCCCACCTTCGGACAATAGTATTAGGAGTGTTCCAACAAGGAGCTTCTGTGACCCAGCAAGTTCACTTCTGGGAATTCATTTGAAGGAAATAATGGGTCAAGAGAGCAAAGATGTATATACTGGGATGTTCCTTTCCAAGCTGTTCATTATAGTAAAAAACAAGGCCTGCTTAAATGAATTATGGCATATTCATACACAGCAGCCATGAAAAACAATGATGTCACTCTAGAGGTATTGATAGGGGAAGAAATCCCTGATACAGTTGTTAAGGAAGTCAAAGCAGTTTACCACACTGCAGGTAGGCAGGGTTTAAGAGGTAAGGTGTTCGATGTTTAGGGATGGGAAGGGGTACTCATTCTCAATTTGGGGGCACCTAAAATATATTGACTATGAACATTCAATCCTTTTGTAATGAAAAGAAAACCAGCAATTAAACTATTTTTATAAGAAAAAAAACTAACCTCAAAGTTTAGAACCCTTTAGCTGGAAAGAGGTTGTCTGCACGAGTCCTCTGGGCCTTCTGATGAGGGGTTCCCTGGCATGAGTGCCCCCTCTGCTCAGGAGCAGGCCCAGTGTTCCACCCCAACCCTGTTCACCCTGACAAGAAGGGAGACAGGAGGGTAGGGCAACAAAAAGGCATGGTAGAATCAGACAAAGTTTCAAACCACTGGCCAACATGGTCATTCATGTTCATTCATTCATTCATTTACTCATTTATCGAGCTCCTTCTATGTGTCTGGACTAAGTAATGAGAACACAACAGTAAACAAAATAGACAAAAAAAAAATCCTTACACTCGAGGGGCTTACGTTTTACTGAAGGCAGACAGACAATAAAGAAAATAGATAGATAATACAGAGAGTATATTGGATGGCAATAAGTGCTCCCAAGAAAAGTAAACCAACAAATGAGAAGAGTGAATGTAAAGAAGGGATGGTGCAATTTAAAATAGAGTGGTGAGGGAAGGCTCTCTGCAAAAGTAGCATTTAAGTAAATACCTCAAGAAGGTGAAGTGACAGCCATGTGAATAGTTTCAGGAAGAATGTTCTAGACAAAAGGAACATCAAGTGTGATAGTCCTGGGCCAGGGGGTATTGGGTATATTGAGGTATAGGTAAGAGGCCACAAGGTTAGCAAAGGGGAAGGGAGTCAAGATACATTCGAAGAGGAAATGGGTGTGGAAAAATGTAGGACCTCATCAGCCTTGGTGAGGCTTCAGGTTGTTCTGAGTGGAACGGGAGCCAGTATAGAGTTTTGAACAGAGTAGTGGTAAATGTCTTTACAGGGTCACTTTACTACTGTGATGCAAATAGACTGAAGGGGAAGGGTCAAGGAGGAAAGATGGTGGACCAGTTAGGACATTGTTATGACAATAATCCTGGCAAAAGGTGATGGGGCTCAGACCAGTGTGGCAATGAAAGTTGTGAGAAATAATTGGCACCATAGTCCCTTTCTGCTTTAAAATTTTAGCCCAGATTCCCCACAAAATCCAGAATGAGCTGTAGCAACATTTTCTCTTTAGTGAGAGTAATGCACATAGGGTATCCCAGTACAGAAATACCCTTCTTAGCTTCTTTGAACCCCAACCTGCTCCTAGGTCCCCACCCAACCCTCTAGCTTGTCAGTTCCAAGAAGGTAGGGTCCTTTGTCTGTTCAGTTCACTGCTATACCATCCAGTGCCCACAACAGTGTCTGGTGCTTACTTGGCACTGAACTAATGAGAGAATGAATGAATGAATGAGGACTGCTGTAGAAGCTTTGAGAAAGGAGCACTGAATTCAGACACATGGCGGGAAGAGGATAGAGGCAGTGGTGGGTGAGCACATATCTGACCTGACTACTCAATCAGACCCCTGGAGAGCATTTATAGGCATCAGAACATGGGTGCAGGCACAGGTGGGCCCTTTTCCAAATGTGAGTGTAAATGTTTGCCATCTCATTATTCTGTGCATGGGAAGGGGAGGGAGAGAAGTGGCTGCCTTACCTTCCTACTTGGGCAGGATGTTCCCATCTTAGGAGTGGGGAAGCAAGTCTAGGCTAATGCATAAAGTTAGGCTCCTGATTAGGGGGCAGTATTTAGGGACAGACAGAGTCCAGAAGGAAAACCAAAAGCAACAATTTTAACCCCTCCTCTCTGTCCTGTCCTCTTGCCACCCCTGCCCCCCTGAAACAATCCTCCTATCTCTGCCAGGAGCCTCATACTCATTCAACAGTATTCCTTACTAACGTCTCTGTTCTCCTTCTTGCTGTATCTTCTCCAGACTCTCTGAATCCTAACTCGATTCAGTGGAAATACCCTTTAATCTTAAAACTACCCCTAACCTTCTTTCTTAGTAGCAGCCTGCTTCTCTGCAGACACCATCACCTTCATCTCATCTCTGTAGTCTGTTATGGATGTCTCACTATCCCTCCAACTCAAGAGAAAGTAAGACTGGTCTCCATTGAACCACAGGCACACCATTTTCCTTCTATGTATTTCACTGCTATGCCATGAACCATCATGATTGGGGGAAGGTCTTACAAAGATTTATTAAGCATATTGCTGATAAGATAGGTAAGAAATTGTATCTCACTATTGTTTTGTTTTGCACTTTTCTATTCATTGGTCAGTCAAGATTTCTAGTTAAATGTAGTTGATTGAATAAACACATTTAATGCTATTCCCCCTCCAGGTCCCATTAAATTGACAGCAAAGGGATTTTGAAAAAGAAAACATTAACTTAAAGGAATAAAAAAAAATAACAGAGGTGACAGACAACTGCAAGAGAATGTTGGAAGCTGGCAAGCAGGTGGAAGCGGACCAGGGAGAGTAGAAACGCAAGCTGGCAGTGGGAGAAGGGCAGAAGCAGACCAATATGTTCCATAAAACCCTCAGAAATGTTCAGGAAAGAGGCTCACCAGATATGTCGTGGAAGTGGGAGTATATTTGGGCTGAAGACAAGAGGATTGGTTGGAAGTTGGAATAAGAAAACTTAGACTTCCAAATGCCTTCTTCCATATTGGTAGAATACCAGAGGTGGAAGCAGATATGACAGGCTCCTCTGAAGGCAGAATGCATTCCGGCAACAGGAGAACAGAGTGATAATCTATATACTGGGCAGTGAGGCCTGCATCCCTTCCTCACTCAGATCCAACAACATGGAAGCCATGATTCTGTGTCGTCTCCTTTTACTTGCAAACATTGGAAGCTTCCTCTCTAGGGGTTCTCATACATGGATGTTCCCTAAAAATCCCAAAGAACTCTACTGTGACCAGTTGAAAAACACTATTCTGCATCCATAATTCCAATATGCTTTTTAATTCCTCCCTATTAAAAATAAGATGACAACCAAGGATCACCAGACATTTGAGAAAATCCTTTAAAATAAAAGACAGAGACAGAAATAAACAGAAAATGAACTCAGAAGAAATAGACACTGTGCAGAGAGAAGAAAACTAGACATAAAATCTCAGTGGCTTGCAACAACAATGGGTCATCTTTTGTTCATGTCACATATCATCTGCATGCCAATTAAAGTTCTGCTCTATGTTTTCTTCCACTCCAGAATGTGAGCTGAAGGAGGAGTTGATATTGGGATATCAGCAGTAACATAGCACGGGAGAAGATAAGATGGTGGAATCACACGGTGACTCTCAAAGCTTCTGCTCAGAAGTGGTACATATCATTTCTACTCTCCTTGCATTGACCAAAACAAGTTACACGTCCAAATCTTATGTCACAGTGCAGGAATTATAATTCAATTGCATGGACCAGACTGATACAAAGAGGTAGCAGATATTTTGACAAAATCAAATCTACCAGAATCCATGAAACAAAAATAGCAAGTGCCCTGGCCGGTTGGCTCAGCGGTAGAGCGTTGGCCTAGCGTGCGGAGGACCCGGGTTCGATTCCCGGCCAGGGCACATAAGAGAAGCGCCCATTTGCTTCTCCACCCCTCTGCCGCACTTTCCTCTCTGTCTCTCTCTTCCCCTCCCGCAGCCAAGGCTCCATTGGAGCAAAGATGGCCCGGGCGCTGGGCATGGCTCTGTGGCCTCTGCCTCAGGCGCTAGAGTGGCTCTGGTCGCAATATGGCGACGCCCAGGATGGGCAGAGCATCGCCCCCTGGGGGGCAGAGCACCGCCCCTGGTGGGTGTGCCGGGTGGATCCCGGTCGGGCGCATGCGGGAGTCTGTCTGACTGTCTCTCCCTGTTTCCAGCTTCAGAAAAATGAAAAAAATAAAAATAAATAAAAAATAAATAAAAAAAAATAGCAAGCAATAAAAGAAGAAAAAATAGATATTAAAAATTAACAATATAGGGCCCTGGCCAAGGAGCTTAGTTGATTAGTGTGTCATCCTGACATGCCAATGTTGTGAGTTCGATACATGGTCAGGACACATACAAGAATCAACAAATGACAACAAGAATGAGTGGAACAACAAAATAGAAGTTTCTCTCTCTCTCTGTAAAATCAATAAATAAAAGAAATTATCAATAAAGGAATATAAAACATTAAATAAATGGTTAGAAAGATAAAGTTGACAGTAAGTAAGTAAAAAAATAAAGGAATGAAGATAGAAAAAGTGATAAAGCTTCAAGAAGCCATGTATCTGAATAAAAGGAATTCCAGGAAGAACAAAGACAAGAGAGAATATGAAACTATTAGTGAAATAGTTCAGTTGCATTTCTCAGAATGAAAAGATACAAATTTATGAATTGAGAGGGCACATCATGAGCCCTGACTGGTTGGCTCAGTGGGAGAGCGTCGGCCTGGCGTGTATAAGTCCCGGGTTTGATTCCCGGCCAGGGCACACAGGAGAGGCGCCCATCTGCTTCTCCACCCCTCCCCCTTTCCTTCCTCTCTGTCTCTCTCTTCCCCTCCCGCAGCCGAGGCTCCATTGGAGCAAAGATGGCCTCTGCCCCAGGCACTGGAGTGGCTCTGGTCGCGGCAGAGCGACCCCCCCCCCCCCCGAGGGGCAGAGCATCGCCCCCTGGTGGGCAGAGCGTTGCCCCTGGTGGGCGTGCCGGGTGGATCCCGGTCAGGCGCATGCGGGAGTCTGTCTGACTGTCTCTCCCCGTTTCCGGCTTCAGAAAAATACAAAAAAAAAAAAAAAGTCTTGAGAGGGCACATCATGTATCCAGTACAACAGATGCAAAACAACCAATAACAAGGTATATCTTTGTGAAATTTTAGCACACTTGACAAAGAGATCCTAAAAGTCTCCAGAAAGAAAAAAAAAATAGATATAGTCTCAAGAATTAGAAAAGTATAAAACTTCTCTATCATGCAATGGAAGCTAGAAGATAATAAAAATATTTTCAGATTTTTAGGGAAAATTATTTCTAACTTAAAATTTATGGACTATCAATCAAATGTGAAGATAAAACAAAGACATGTTCAGCCCAACAAGTTATCAAAACATGTAGTTTGCCTGCATGCCTTTTCAGGAAGCTAGTGGAGGATCTCATCCAATACAAGGAAGACTAAATCGCGGCACCTCTGGAACCGAGGAGACAGGGAAGCTGACGTGAGAGGAAGGTGGCGGTGGTCCTCAGGATGGTGGTAAGAGGGAATCCCTGGACAACAGGCAGCCAAGCAGCAATTCTGGCGCCCAAGCAGGCCAGGTGTAATGGATCGTGGAGGGTTCCAGGGGAGGTGCTTCTAAGGACAAGATATTTGGACAGATTGAGATGAGATTTACTGTTCTGGCAGTGAGTTTGTTAACAAATTAGTCAGAGGTACACAGAAAAGCAATCAAATACACACAAAAGTTGAGACAGGTATTAATTCAAGGGAACACAAAAATTATTCAAGGAAGGGCATGTACTTATAGGACACCTCAGGGCTCATAATTGTATTAGTGTCAACACTGACTATTGTTTGTGTAGAGTCAGGTGGATGAAGAGAGTGAAATCCTTGTCTGCTACAATAGGAAGGCAGTAGATTAGCTCTAAATCTGAAGAATCAAGACAGCAATATGTCATTTAAAAGTGTGGAGAGAAATATTTTTTCAGCTGAAAGGGATTAAGATACCCACCTCTAAGGAGTGGGAATTGGTATAGAAAATGTGAGGGCAATGTAGAAAATACTACAACAGTGTAGAAAAAACTAAGGCAGTATATAAAATACTAGTGCAGGGACCCTCTGCTTTTGTTGTTATTTGTAGGCTTGAGCATTGCAGTAAAAAATATTTTTTTTGTTCAAGTCTGGTTTTTGTTATAAACCTTCCAAACTATGTACATTGATAAAGTGCTTCTTGCATATTTTTGGCCTAATTAATGGTGAGGTTGAATATCTTTTAACCTGTTTATTGGCCATATTTATAGTTCTACTTTCATAAATTTCCTGATTGTATATTCTTTGCCTAGTTTTTTTTTTTTCTTTTGGGTGGTTTGCCTTTTTAAGCATTCATTTTTAGGAGTTCCTTATAAATTATAGGTTCATACAATAATTTGTTCAACAAACATTTACTGAACAAGGCACTGTGCTGGGTGCTGGGGATACAGCAAGGAACAAGACAAGCCATGTTCTTGCTGTCACGGAGCACACACCCAAGACAGACAGAGAGCAAGGGAACCAGTGCACATACACAGTGCTTCCTGATAACGCTAAGTGCGCTGAGGGAAAGGAAGAGGGTGACAAGATGGATTATGAAACGTGGGGCATGGATCCTCTGGATTGGTTAGTCTGAGAAGGCCTCTCTTAGGAGGTGAAATTTGACTCACTCAGGCCTCATGAGGATTTGGGGATGGATGTAGCATCTCAGACACCAGAAATAGCAACTGTAGATGTCCTATTGCAAAAAGGGGAGATGGGGGTGATAGAGAAACAGAAAAAAACCCCAGCATGGATAAAAGTTGCCAATCATTTCCTTCAGTCTGTCACTTGTGTTTACCTTTGCTTGCAGTGCTTATTGTCATAAAAACTTTTCAGAATTTTAATGCCAGCAAATTTACCAATCTCTTCATTTAGAGCTTTTGCTTTTTCTGCTTTTCTTTAAGAGGAGATTTTCCCTACATAAATATAATAACCATACTTTTCAGTATTTTTATAATAGTTTTATACATTGTATTTTACATTTGATGCCTTTAATCAGTATATCATTTTTCAATAGTGTGAAAAAAGATCTATTTTTTTCTTAAAAAGAGCCAATTGCTTTGACACCATTTATTGAATAGACCATTATTTCCCTACTGATTTGAAAGGCCACCTTCATTAAATACCAGATTACCACATGCCCATGGATGTGTTTCTGGTCTCTATTCAGTTGCTTTGTTTCGCATCTCTGTCCCTGTGCTAGGTCTGATTATTATGCCAGTAATCCTGCCTCAGGCCAAATTGGTTATTCAGGTCCCTTGTCCTCTGATTGCTGAGTTTATGCTACACCCATTGTTCTCCATTTTGAATAGAAACCTCCAGCACACACCTTTAATTCTGAAAAATGTATAAAATATTTTGATATATAATAAAGCAAGTCAAAGTTCCCCTTTTCATTGTTCTTCCCTTTCATAATTGTTTTAGTTCTCTGTGAACATTTTCTCTCACACATGAATTTTCTAATCAATTTGTCAAGTTCTGTGAAAACTCCTGCTAGAAATTTTACTGTGATAGAATTAAATTTATAGATTAGCTTGGGAAGAATTGATATTGCTACAATATTGAATTTTCCCTCCTAGGAACATGTATGTTTCTTCATTTATTTAGATCTCTTTAAATGCTCTTCAGTAACATTTTATAGTCTTCTTTTCATATGTCTGGCACACTTCTTGTTTGGGTTCTTCTTATTTTATAATCTTGTTGCTTTTATAAAAAGAATCCATTTATCTATTTATCTCTAATTGGTTATTGCTGTTTTCTATGTTTTGTTTTTATTGATTTTAGCTAGAGAGGAAAAGAAAGAGAGAGATACTGATTTGCTGTTTTACCCACTCATGCATTCATTGCTGCTCTCTGTATGTGCCCTGACCAGGGATAGGACCCACAACCTTGGCATGTTGGGATGATGCTTTGACCAACTGAGCTACTTAGCCAGAGCTACTGATTTTTTAAAAAATCAACCTCATTTTAGAAGAGTTTTAGATTTCCAAGAAAATTCCAAAGATAGTACAAAGAGTTTCCATATACTCCACACACCACATTTTCCCCATTTTTAACAACACTTAGCTAATGAACCAACAGTAATACACTGCTATTAACTAAACAGTGTTATTAACTGAAGTCCATAGTTTATTCCTTATTCTTTAGTTTTCCCCTAATGTCCGTTTCCTGTTTCGGAAACCCAGCCAGGATACCATACTTCATTTAGTTGTCATGTTTCCTTAGGCTCCTCTTGGCTGTGACATTTTCTCAGACTTTCCTTGTTTTGATGATCTGGATAGTTTTGAAGCGTGCTGGTCAGATATTTTGTAGAATGTCTATCGATTGGGATTTGTCTGATGTTTCTCTCTCAATTAGACTGGGGTTATGGATTTGGGAGAGGAAACCCACAGAAGTAAAGTGGCATTTTCATTCAACATCTGAGGGGACTTCTCATTGTTGATGTTAACTATGATCACCGGGCTGAGATGTGTTAGTCAGTTTTCCCCACTGGAAAGTTACTCCCTCTGCCCCATCACTGTATTCTTAGGGGGGAATGACTATGGGCAGTCCATATGTACAGATGGAGTTTGGCTCCACTGCCTTAAAGGCAGTGTACATAAATATTTGGAATTCCTGTGAACAATTGTGTCCCGTCTTCGCTTGTTATTTAGTCATTATTTTTATTAGTGTGGACTCATGCATATGTATTTTATACTTTGAGTTATAATCCAATACTACTGTACTTGTTCTGTTGCTCACGTTTCTACTTTGGCCATTGGTCATTCTTTCAGTTGGTTCCTGTGATTCTGTGAGCCCACACCCAACAATGTGTGTGAGGTTTTTTGTTTTGTTTTTGAGTACTTCCTTACTTTCTGATACTACTAGATGCTCCAGGTTTATCATGTACAACCCTTGTCCTAGCCCTAAAATCATCCATTTACTCAAGGGTCCCTGGTTCCTTTTCTTGGAGGATGGTATTAGAAACCAAGATCTGGGCACTGGGTGTCCTAATTGCTTCTGGGATGTCATTGTTTCTAGGCCCTCTCAGCTGACAAAACAAAGAAATACTTGTATGTATACTAACCCATGTGTATACACACATCTCTAAATATTTCTGTATGTAACCACCCAGATCTATGTATCAAGCTAAAACAGAAGGGGCTCTTATTGATGTCTTCAACTTCAAGTCATTACCACATTTTAGCCTTTTCATCATGCCTAGCTGTAAAATCACACTTAAATAGTGAAAAACCTGGTTTCCAACATCTGCTACCCATTCCCTAATTGTTCAGCTCCAATATACATAGATAGTAGTATCAAAATTGTTAGCCTATACCTTGTGGGAAACAACTTTATCAACTAAGAGTGTAATGTTTATGTGCAGTCTCTTTTACCTTTAGTCTTACAGACAAAGCTGATTTCAAAAGTTACTTTGGTCCATACCTTTTCCCCTCACAGTCTTTCAGTGAGATTGTTTCATACCTTTGCAATACAGTTACGTTCTTTTGCCACATTCTACATTCCATCCTGAGATCCCCAGTTTTCCAATGATTTTATAAAATTTGTATACATTAAGGTTTTCTCTTTGTGCTATAAAGTTCTATGGGTTTTGAAAAATGTAGAATTAGACATTCATTATAACATACCATACATATATTTTCACCACCGGAAAGTCCCTCGTGCTTCACCTTGTCAGCCCTTACTTGCTCCCTTTGAGGCCCCGGCAACCACTTTTCACTCTCAGATTGTTACTTCAATTTTGCTGTTTCCAGGTTATTATATAGTTGGAATCATACAGTATGTAGCCTTTTCAGACTAGCATCTCTCACTTGCCAGTATGTATTTAAGATTTGCCCATATCTTTCTCTGGCTTGATAGCTCATTTCCTTTTAGCTCTGAATAATATTCCATTGTCTGGGTGTACCAGTTTGTTTATCCATTCACCTATTGAACTCTTTTTGTTGTTTCCAGTTTGAGGTTATTATGAATAAAACTGCTACAAACATTTTTGTCCAAGTTTTGTGTGAGCATAAGTTTTCAAGTCAGTTCACTTAATACCTGGAAGTGCAATCACTGGATTATATACAATGTTAATACAATGTTTAGTTTTGTAAGAAACTGCCAAATTGTCTTCTTGAAATGGCAGTATCACCTTTTTTTTTCCTGAAGTGAGAAGAGGGGAGGCAGAGAGACAGACTCCCACATGTGCCCAACCGAGATCCACCCGGCATGTCCACCAGGGGGCAATGCTCAGCCCATCTGGGGCATTGCTCCCTTGCAACCGGAGCCATTCTAGCGCCTGAGGCGGAGGTCATGGAGCCATCCTCAGCACCCAGGCCAACTTTGTTCCAATGGAGAAGCAGATGGGCACTTCTCCTATGTGCCCTGGCCAGGAATTGAACCTGAGACTTCCACATGCTGGGCTGACACTCTACCACTGAGCAAACTGGCCAGGGTACCATATCACTTTGCATTTGAGAGTTCTTATTGTTCCACATCCTCACCAGCAATTGGTATTGTCAATTTTGGGATTTTAGCGATTTTTATAAGTGTGCCATGCTTTAATTTGCAATTCTTTAATGATAAGTGATGTTGAACATATTTTTATATGCTTATTTGCCATCTGTAGATCATCTTTAATGAGGTGTATGCTCAAATATTTCACTCATTTTTAATTGGTTTGTTTTCTTATTTTTGCATTTTGAGTTCTTTGTAGATTTTGGATGTAAGTCAGATATGTGTTTTGCAAATATTTTCTCCTAACCTGTGACTTATCTTTTGATTTCTCTAAGAGTGTCTTTTACAGGGCACTTTATTTTTTTAATTTTAAAAAATAAAAACGTGTTAATTTCTTCTTTCATAAATCACACTTTTGATATTGTATCTAAAAACTCACCACAAATTGAGGGACACCTAGACTTTCTTCTATGTTTTCTTCTGGAAGTTGTAAAGTTTAGTGTTTCACATTTAAGTCTATGATCTACTTTGAATTAGTATTTGTGAAGTTGTAAGGTCTATGTTTAGGTTTTTTTTTTAATTGAAGTAAAATTGGTTTATAACATTTGTAAGATTCAGGTATGCAACATTATAATTCAATATCTATGTACACAACAGTGTGCTCACAACTAAAACTCTAGTTTCCACCCATCACTATACATATGACCCCCTTTATTCATTTTGCCTTCCCTCTACCTCTTTCCCCTCTGGTAGCCCCCAATATGTTGTCCATATCCATGAGTTTTTTGTTTTATTTGTATTGGTCATTTTTTTTTAATTTCAGATATGACTGAAATCATATGATTTTTGCCCCTTTTCATCTTACATGTTTCACTCAGCATAACACCCACAAGGTCCATCTAAATTGTTGCAAATGGCAAGATTTTACCTTTTTATGACCAAGCAGTCAATAGTGTGTGTGTGTGTTGTATAAACAGTGTGTCCGTAAAGTCATGGTGCACTTTTGACCGGTCACAGGAAAGCAACAAAAGACGATAGAAATGTGAAATCTGCACCAAATAAAAGGAAAACCCTCCCAGTTTCTGTAGGATGATGTGGCAGCATGTGTACATGCACAGATGATGATATAACACTGTGTATACAGCGGAGCAGCCTATGGCCATGACAGTTGAGATGTGGACGGTACAGCGGAAAGTTCAGTGTGTTCTGTGGCTCACTAAATTCGAATCCGTGACCAAAGTGCAACGTGAATATCGGCATGTTTATAATGAAGCACCACCACATAGGAATAACATTACTCGGTGGGATAAGCAGTTGAAGGAAATCGGCAGTTTGGTGGAGAAACCCCGTTCTAGTAGGCCATCAGTCAGTGACGAGTCTGTAGAGCAGGGGTCCCCAAACTTTTTACACAGGGAGCCAGTTCACTGTCCCTCAGACCATTGGAGGGCTGGACTATAAAAAAAACAAACTATGAACAAATCCCTATGCACACTGCACATATCTTATTTTAAAGTAAAAAACAAACAAACAAACAAACAAAAAAAACAAAACG
The DNA here is from genome assembly GCF_036850995.1 of Saccopteryx leptura. Lineage (NCBI taxonomy): Eukaryota > Metazoa > Chordata > Mammalia > Chiroptera > Emballonuridae > Saccopteryx > Saccopteryx leptura. The sequence continues at coordinate 67,835,563 of NC_089516.1, read as the reverse complement.
GGAACAAATACAATACTTAAAATAAAGAACAAGTAAATTTAAATCAACAAACTGACCAGTATCTCAATTGGAACTATGCTCCTCTCACTGACCACCAATGAAAGAGGTGCCCCTTCCAGAAGTGCAGCAGGGGCTGGATAAATGGCCTCAGGGGGCCACATGTGGTCCTCAGGCCGTAGTTTGGGAACCCCTGCTGTAGAGGCTATACGAGATAGCTACCTAAGGAGCCCTAAAAAATCTGTGTGTGAGCTCACATAGAACTGCACTGAGTAGGTATGAAACTGGAAGAGTTTTCCTTTTATTTGGTGCAGATTTCACATTTCTATTGTCTTTTGTTGCTTTCCTGTGACTGGTCAAAAGTGCACCATGACTTTACGGATACACTATATATGTACAGTATATATGTAGATCTCAAATCTTCATTCAGTCATTGGTAGATAGATCTAGGTATTATACTTTTGAGTATTTTTCTAAAGAAAGTGAAAACACTAATTCAGAAAGATATATACACTTCAACGTTCACTGCTTTTTATTTATGTATGTATTTATTTATTTATTTATTGCTTATGAGTGTCCAATTGTTCCAACACATTTATTGAAAAGATAATCCTTTCTCCATTGAATTGCTTTTGCTCCTTTGTCAATAGCCAGTTGACTATATGTTTATGAGTCTATTCCCCAATTTCCCTTATGTTCCATAACCTATGTGTCTATTCTTTCACCAATACCACACTGTCTTGATTACTGTAGCTTGTTACTTATTATCTTGATTACTTATAGTCAGTCTTGAAATTGGGCGGCATGGGTTCTCCAAAGTTGTCCTTTTATAATATTATGTTTACAATTGTAGGTCTTTGCCTTTGCATATAAACTTTAGAATTAGCTTGTTGATACAAAAGTAACTTGCTAGGATTTTGATTAAGGTTGTGTTAAATCTATAGATCAAACTAGGAAGAATTGCCATCTTCACAATATTGAGTTTTTAAATCAATGAACACAAAATATCTTTACATTTTATTTAGATCTTCAATTTCTTTCATCAGTTTTGTAGTTTTTTCACATATAAATCCAGTCCATATTTGTTAGATTTATAAATAAATATTTTAAATTTTGGTGTTATTATAAATGGTATTTTTAAACTTCAAATTTTAATTGTTTATTGCTGACACATAGGAAAGCAATTGATGTTTGTATATTAACTTTGGATTCTACAATTTTGCTATACTGACTTATTAGTTTCAACAGGTTTTTCGTTGATTCTTTGGGGATTTTTACATAAACAATTATGTCATTTATGAACAAAAACAGTTTTACTTCTTTCTTCTCAAACTTTATATTTCTTATTTCCTTTTCATGTGTTATTGCACTTTCAGTATGATGTTGAATAAGAGTGATGAGAGAAGACATCCTTGACTGTTCCTAATCTTAAGAGGAAAACATCTAGTTTCTCACATTAAATGTGATGTGAGCTATAGGTATTTGTAGATGTACTTTATCAAGTTAAGCAAATTTACTTCTATTCCTGACTTACTGACAGTTTTTTTTAAATCATGAATATGCGTTTTCTCCATCAGTTGATCTGATCATGTGTGTTTTATTCTTTAGTTTGTTGATGTGATGGATTAAATGGATTTTTTAATTTTAAAACTAACTTATGTACTTGAAATAAACCCATTTTGGTCATGTGTATACTTCTTTTTATATATTATTAATTCAACTTGCTAATGTTTAGGTTTTTTGAATCTGTGTTCATGAAAAGTACTGTTCTGTAGTTTTCCTTTCTTGTAATAGCTTTATCTGGTTTTGGTCTTAGGTAATGCTGATCACATAGAATGAGCATAGAATGTACCTTTTACTTCTACTTTCTGGAAAAGATTGTAGAAAATTAGTATAATTTCCTAAAGTATTTGGTAGAATTAACCAGTGAAACTATCTGGACATGGTGATTTCTTTGTTTGGAAGGTTATCCATTATAGATTCAATGTCTTTAATAGGTAAAAGACTATTCAGATTAACTATTTCTCCATGTGCATGTATTAGTAGTTTGTGTTTTTTAAAGAATTTGTCCATGCCATTCAAGTTATCAGATTTGTAGACATAAAGTGTTCATAGTATTTCTTTATTATACTTTTAATGTTTATAAGATTAGTAATGATATTCCATCTTTCATTTCTGGTATTTGTAATTTTGTGTCTTTTCCATTTTTTTCCTATTAGCCTGCCTAGAGATTTAGCAATTTTATTGATATTTTCAAAGAATCAATTTGTGGTTTTGTTGATTTTCTCCATTGTTTCTCTTTTAAATTTCAATGACTTCTGCTCTAATTTTAATCATTTGGTTTTTTCTCCTTTCTTTAGGCTTAAATCGCTCTTCTTTTTTTCTAGTGTCTTAAGGTGGAAGCTTACATTATAGATTTTAGATCTTTCTTCCTTTACAATACATGCATTTAATACCATATATTTCCCTCTAACCACTGATTTAGTTGTATCCCACAAATTTCAATAAGTAGTATTTTCACTTTGATTTAGTTAAAAAAATACTTTAGCTTCCCTGGAAACTTATTTTTTTACCTGTGTGTGTTTTTATTTTTTTATTTTTTTTAAATTAATTTTAATGGGATGACATTGATAAATCAGGGTACATATGTTCAGAGAAAACATCTCCAGATTATTTTGACATTTGATTATGTTGCATACCCCTCACCCAAAGTCAAATTGTATTCTGTCACCTTCTATCTGGTTTTCTTTGTGCCCCTCCCTTCCCCATCCCCCTCCCTCTCCTTCCTATTCTCTCCCCCCACCCCCGGTAACCATCACACTCTTGTCCATGTCTCTGAGTCTCATTTTATGTCCCACTTATGTATGGAATAATATAGTTTTTAGTTTTTTCTGATTTACTTATTTCGCTCAGTATAATGTTATTAAGGTCCATCCATGTTGTTGTAAATCTGCGGTTCTCAACCTGTGGGTCGCGACCCCGGCAGGGGTCGAAGGACCAAAACACAGGGGTCGCCTAAAGCCATCGGAAAATACATATTTATTATACAACCCACAGGTTGAGAACCGCTGTTGTAAATGATCCGATGTCATCATTTCATATGGCTGAGTAGTATTCCATAGTATATATGTATCAAAACTTTTTAATCCACTCGTCCACTGATGGACACTTGAGCTGTTTCTAGATCTTCAGTATTGTGAACAATGCTACCATAAACATGAGGGTGTATTTCTCCTTTTGGAACAGTGCTATGGTGTTCTTTTTTAAAAGTGTTTTATTTAATTTCCAAATATTTAATGATTGCTTATTGGTTTTAATCTTGATTTTTAAAAATTCTGTTTGGTAAAGTTTAATCTTGTTCTGATGATTTTTCAGTTGCATCTCTTACATTTTCTAGGTAGACAATAACATCATCTGCAAATAATGATAATTTATATCTTATTTTTCAGTATGCCTGTTCATTTGTATTTGTTACCATATTACATTGGCCATGGTCTTCATTACAATGTTGAAAAAGAATGTTGATGGTGGACACCCTTGTCTTGTTCTTGACTTTGGTAAGAAAGGTTTCTAATAATTAACCACTATATGTTATATTTACTGTAAATATTTTTCTTCTTTACTGTATTTTTCTGGGAGTTTTATTTCATTTTAATGAGAAATGAATATTCAAGTTTATAACTTTTTAAAATAAAATCTATTAAAATAATGGTATAATTATTACTCTTTTATATGATAGTATAGTGAGTTACTTGATAGATTTTTCTAATGTTGATCAGCATAGCAAGGTGACTTCAAATCCCAGCTCTTTAAACACTTATTATCTGTGGATTTACTTAACTTCTACCCTCCTCAGTTTTCTAAACAGTAGGAGCTACCTCACGAGGCTGTTATGCAGAATATTAATATATACAATCTAAAACAGATCTTATCACATAAGAAGTACTAAATACTTTTTTAAATTATTGCTTTTTATTCTTTATAGAAAGTAAATTCTATACAGTTATGACCCACTTAATATGCTATTACATTTTGTTTATTAAATGTTTATTTATGGCTTTTTCATTGGTGTGATTAACTTGTAATATTCTTTTTTTTTTTTTTTTTTTTTTTTTTTTACAGAGACAGAGTCAGAGAGAGGGATAGACAGGGACAGACAGATAGAAATGGTGAGATGAGAAGCATCAATCATTAGTTTTTCGTTGTGCATTGCAACACCTTAGTTGTTCATTGATTGCTTTCTCATATGTGCCTTGATCATGGGCCTTCAGCAGACTGAGTAACCTCTTGCTCGAGCCAGTGCCCTTGGGTCCAAGCTGGTGAGCTTTTGCTCAAACCAGATGAGCCTGCGCTCAGGCTGGGAACCGTGGGGTCTCGAACCTGGGTCCTCGACGTCCCAGTCTGATGCTCTATCCACTGCGCCACCGCCTGGTCAGAACTTGTAATATTCTTTACACATCCTGTTTTTGGCCAGCTTCAGTATCAGGGTGATCCTAACAGCCTAGAATGAGTTGGATTGCTGTTTATCTTTTTCTGCACTCAGAAACAGTTTATATAATAAAGAAAGTCATCTGGGCCTGTTGTCTATATTTGTATTTGTTATATATTGCTATATCACAAATTATGACCAAAACTTAGTGACTTAAAACAACAGACATTTATTATTTCACAGTTTCTATAGATCAAGAAACCAGATATGGCTTAGCTGGAGACCTATGGCTTAGGGTCTCTCACAACCTGCAGTTAAGGTGTTGACTGAGGCTGTAGTCATCTCAAAACTATTTATGAAGGATCTACTTCCAAGCTCACTCATGTGGCTGTTGGTAAGATTCAATTTCTTGTGGGTTGTTGGATTAAGGACCTCAGTTCCTCTCTGGATATGAGCCAGAAGACTCCTTCAAGTTCCTTGACATGTGAACCTCTCCATAGGGCAGCTCACAATGTAGCAACTTGCTTCAAAGCCAACAAGAGAACCAGAGTGTGCCAGGAAGATAGAAATAACTTAATATTTTTGTAACTTAATCTTGGAAGTGACACCCCATCACTTTTGCCATATTCTTTTCACTAGAAGCAAGTCACAAGGTCCAGCCCACTGAAGGAGAGGAGATTAAACCACAGGGTAAAAATAAAGAGGTAGGAATTATTGTGGGTCATTTTAGAAGCTGTCTTCCACTACTTTTACTGGTACCTCTTTGATTCCCCTTCCTTACCAAGACCTTCTATGATTATTGGTCTAACCAATTTTACACTATTTCTTAGACAATCTTGGTAATTTATTATTACTTAGCCAAGTAAGTTCATCTAGGTTTTCAAATGTATTTGTAAAATTAATATTCTCTGGAGCTGAATTTCATTCCTATTATTATTTATGTTTTCTCTCTCTTTCTTTATCAAAAAGAACATTTGTCTATGTCATTGGTCCTTTAGAAAAGAACTGTGATGTATTTTTTTGTATTTTCTTTTATTGATTTCTGCTTTTCTCTTTATTAATTCCTTCCTTTTACTTTTATTTAGCTTACATGTGTCTTTCTTAGCTCTGAAAAGCTTAGTGCAATCTTCAATATTTCTTGTTTTTTTTTTTTTAATAATTGCATTTAAGGCCACACATTTTCCTCTGAGTACCACTTTGACTCTACCTTGCTGGTTTTGATACATAGAGATCTTATCGTTTTTCATCTTGCATTAGTTTGTGGTTTTCAATCTGATTTTTTCTTTGACTAGGCTAGAAGAGTTTCTCCCTGTTAACTTCCAATGGCATAGATTTCAAACCATTGTTTTGTTGGTAAATGTAATTTTTTTCCTTGTGGCTAATATGTGACCCTATATGATATTTATTATTTGGAATTTGTTGAGATTTTCCTTGTAGTTTAATACATCATCCATTTCTGTAAGTATGCAATATGTATTTGAAAAGTGTGCATTTCTGATATGTTAATGCAAACATGCACATGTTCAAGTTTGCTAAAAGTATTATTTAAATTGCATATGTTTTATATAGTTAGCATGTTAGTAAGTTAGCACCTGATGTGACCATTTCTGCAAAAAATATCTGTTTTTACACTACAATTGTGAGTTTGCTGATCTCTATTTTATACTTATGTTGTAAAGCCTTATATCTTTGTGATGGCTTGTACCTAACAATGGAATATCCTTTATTTTCTAATGCTTTTGCTTTGAATTCTCTTTTGTCTGAAACTGATATTGCTGTACTCGTATTATTTTTATTGGCATTAAAGTATATTTTTCAGTTGTTTTTATTATCAACTTTAATTTGTTTTATATGTTTTATTTAAAGTTTAAAAGTGCCTGACCAGGCGGTGGCGTAGTGGATAGAGCGTAGGACCCAGGTTCGAGACTCCGAGATTGCCAGCTTGAGCGCGGGCTCATCTGGTTTAAGCAAAAAAGCTCACCAGTGTGGACCCAAGGTCACTGGCTTTAGCAAGGGGTTACTCGGACTCCTGAAGGCCCACGGTCAAGGCACATATGAGAAAGTAATCAATGAACAACTAACGTGCCACAACAAAAAACTGATGATTGATGTTTCTCATCTCTCTTCGTTCCTGTCTGTCTGTCCCTATCTATATCTCTCTCTCTCTGTCCTGTAAAAAAAAAGTTTAAGTTTAAAAAGTATATATTATATTTCTAAGCTTCTGAAGTTTACCTGTACACTATTAATACACATTCTAAAACATATGCACGCTCTTTCAATATTTAGCATTAATCTTATCTTTATTTTCCCTTCAAACAAGGCAAGAAACTTGATGTACATTTTCTTTTTTTTTATTTAGAAATTAAATGTAATGAGGTAACATTCATCAAAAAAAGTACGTAAGTTTCAGGTAAACATCTCTGTAGCACTTGAACTGTTGATTGCATCATGTGTCCATCACACAAAGTCAAATCATTTCCTGTTACTGTACATTTCTCCCTTTTTATTCCCCTCCCTTCACCCCCCATATCTGGTAACCACCTCACTTTTTTTATCTATGTCCATGAGTCTCAGTTTTATATCCCACCTATGTGTGAAACCATATAGTTCTTATGTTTTCTGATTTACTTGTTTCACTTAGTATAATGTGCCACTGTGAATAATACAGCGATGAATATGGGGGTGCATTTGTCTTTGTACATCAAGGTTTTCAAAGTTTTGGGGTAGATTTGGCATGCATTTTCTTAGCTCTGCTCTCTCTTTGCCATCCCCTGTTTATGCTGTCACCCCAGTCACTGCTTATGTTGATATCTTCCTTTACAGGTTGGCTGATTTCTTTGCTCTTTGCTTCTTACATCCCACTTCTTGGGCTCAAATCCGTAGTGTTCCTTAGTGCAATATTGGTTATTTCAGAGAGGATTTGTGACTGACAACATTTTGGAGTGCTGGAATGTCTGAAAATGCCCCTATTTCATACTCTTCATGGTATCTTGGTATTGGGCACCAAGTATATTCCACAATGGTAATAAATTTTAAAAATATATAGTATCATTCATTTCTAGATATGTAGGATATGCGAAGGTACACTCAGTCTACCATTTCACTCTCCCATGCCTGTTTCTTAACCCAGGTTTCACTAATATCTGTGTGCCAGGACAAGGAGAGCCATCCTTCTACCATCCTTTTCTTTGATTTCCTGTGCCAACCAGGAAAATTGGTTAATTTTCAGGAATATGATTGGATGAAAAAAAATGGGAAAAATGACTATGCATCACATATCAGGATAAGAGTGTAGATTGCTCCTCTTTCTCTTTCACTCATGTCTGTGATGCCACATGCTAGCGTAGGGCAGCTTTTAACTAGTCAGTATTCTTGTTACCATTTTTTTTATGAAACCAATAGGAGCAAGCTAAGATCTGAGATTCAGGTTTGGCCTTCTGATAGAAAGAGATCCCTCAGGACTCTAGGTTAGGCTGCACTATCTTGCCTGGTATACCAGAGCTTGCCCTGGGGTTTGAAGCCTACAGCCCAGCTAACAATATAATACTACTTTCCTTTCATTTACCACTGTTCTCTGTAGGTATGTCTCCTGGGAACCCTGTGGAGAGAGCTGCTTTTCTTTTAGAGCAATATTTTGGTATTTCATGCCTCTTGCTCATAATAGGACATTAATTGCACTATATGTTCAACCATCCCTTCATGGTAATATTATTCTTGCAGTTCCATGTCTTTAAAGATATAAAGAGAAAAACTAAATATGCCTTCAGTAAAGAGGATATGGGTGCCCATTTTAACATGCCACAGCCTTAGGGCTGCTGTGTAAGTTTGTAGAAGTTATGTTCCTTTTTCATCATAGACTATGTGACTGGCACCGCTGGAGTTGTGCACCACAGCCCTATGTGGTCTCCCTGCCACAGCTGCTGAGAAGGATGTTTGTCAATCCCTTTGTCCTTAGCAAATGGCCTTGTAAACATCTGCTGTCTTAATGTTCCAAGTTTTATCTTGTTATGGTGCCTTATCCCATGCTCCTTGGAGTACGTCTGTCAGCTCTTTAACACCTGCTTCGGTTAAACTTGTGGCTTAAATAGCAAACATGCCCCAAAATATATAGATGTGAAATGGAAAACACGGTGTTCAAAGCCAGGTCTATCTGACTCCAAAGCTTATACACTGTCTAATTCAGGCAAGGGGCTGAAAGAATGCAGCTGGCAAAATGGCTAAGGTTTTATTCCAACCCTTGAAGGGCCTGCTTATGCTAGTCTCTTTTATTCATTCATCACATTTTTCTAAAGTCTCTACTGGGCAATCACTAAGGTCTCTTCCAACTCTACCATTGGTGACACAGGATATCTCCAATCTCTTTAATGTTAGTGAGGCCCCTTTTGGTTGCAAATGGAAGGACTCCAACTAAAACTGGTCTAAGCCAAAAGGGTGTCATGTTAGTTCACAAAAATGAAAAGTACCAGGGTGGTCTGGTCAGGAAATGCTAAATCCTAGGTTCAGAGGAAGTCTGTCTTTGTTTTGGATGCCCATTTCTCTTTGTAGGCATCATTCTCAGGTGGATTTTCTCACAGAGCTCCAGAAACACTAGGCTCAGGTCTTCTGGTTGATCAATACCCCATGTCTTTTTGTCTCTCTCTCTCCCTCTCTCTCTATTTTTACTCCATTAAATATTTGACTCCATTAATTTTTTTATTGATTAATTTTACACATACAGGAAGAAAGAGAAAGAGAAACATTGATTTGTCGTTCCACTTATTCATGCACTCATTGGTTGATTTTTGTATGTGTCCTGCCAGGGGATTAGACACACAACCTTAGTGTGTCAGGACAATGCTCTAACAAAATTATCTTTCCTTATCTTTTTATCAAAATTTCCAGGGAGGGTGCTCACTTTGGCAACTCATATACTAAAAAAAAAAAAAGAAAAGAAAAAAAAAATTCCAAGGAGGATTTGTATGGCCCAGCTGGGGTCATGTGACTCTGCATAAACCAATCACTCTGTCCAGTGTGATGGAATGTTCTGATTGGCTTAAGTCACCTGGCAATCCTTAAAATGGACTCACATAGACTCACAGTGGGGGAGGAGTGGTTTCTCAAGAAAATTTAGGTGCTGCTATTAGAAGAGGAGGAATGGATGCTGAAGAGATGAAAACAACGCTCTCCTGCATTTCTGATTTTACAGATGAGAAAACTAAGATCCAGAGAAGGGCAGGACAAGCTCATGATTGCATGGACTATATGTTAAGCACATTTAGGTGACTTTTGCAGGCCAGAAATTATGAGAAACAGCATTCTGCTTTTGTCCCAGCATCATAGATGCTAGGACATCTCTGGTGGCAGTTTTGAAGTTTTCAAAGTCAAGGGACATTGTAGGTCTAATAAGATTGCAAATGTGTGTTGTGGAAAAAAATATATGGGTAGAAATCAAGTCATTTGGTTCCTAGTCCTAGCTCTGCCGCTCACTATTTGAGTGAATTTGGGCAAGTCTATTCCTCACGCTAAGCCTCAGTTTCCCCATCTGCAAGCTGAGAGGGCTGGATTCAATGGTCTGAAAGCATACTATAAATTGATGCTTTTGTTCCACTCTTGGGGAGGGAGGGAGAGAAGGCAGAAGGCTGAGAGAGAGTCCCTCCTCTCCATCTGGAACCATGTGGAATTTCTGCAGTAGAGACATTTAACCTGACTTTAATTTGAGTTGAAACGTCTGATATTTCTGATAGTAATAACATGCCCTGGATAGAGCGGGTGGGTGGGGGAGTAAGGGCCCCTGAAAAGAACACCAAAAAGCCCTCTCTGTATCTTCTCTTGAAGCATAGCCCCCAGCAGGTGGGGGTCCCAGCATCCCTGGGAAGTGGGTGTTCCTGAGATGCCGGGTCGGAGGAATCCGTCTTGGGCTGGCAGGCAGCCATGCTGGCTGCATGGCGGGCTTTCGGCACTTCCTTCTCCCTTCAGCCTGCCCCGTCCTGCTCCGCGCGGTCTGTTGGCTGGCTTCAGGCTGGGTCGGGCACAGTGGAACGCTAGGGTGAGGGCCAGACAGTGGGGAGTGCATGAGGTGCCACTTGAGATGTCAGACACAAGCCCTGGTGGAGCAGAGAAGGGAAGTGGTGTGAGCACGTGTGTGTGTTGGGAAGGGTGGGGAATTGCTGGTGGGGCAATAGCCTTAGTGACCTCTATTAAGTGTGCTGGTCCCTCCCTAGATATCCACTACCCCCCAACTGGGTTCTTCTTTCCACACAAGCATCTTCTCTTCAATGGCAGACTCCCTCAGCTGCCACCCCATCCTCTCCTGCTGGGACACAGATGTTTCATCTTAACCCTCCCTCTGTCACAAAGTAGTCCCCAGGGAGTTGCAGGTAATGGGCTCACTCATTCATCTGGGGATACAGCTAAAATTTCTTCATTCTTTTCACTATTGGACCTAGTGAACAATATGTTGAACAATATGTTGAACAGGGGAAGTGAAAGCCCTGCCTCATGTCTAATTTTCTGTATTTATTCTCCTCTGGATATAGCAAACTGCTGGTCACCAGCCACTACATAAATAGTGCCTGGAGTCTGTGAATAAAAGGCTCCCCTCCTCCGGGCTTCCCATCTCATCCCCTGTCTGCTTTCCTGCCTTAATGACCCTTCTGTGATGGGGTGATGAGTGGGCATGGAAAGCCCATGCTGACTGCCTAGCCCAGAGCAGGCAGCCCTCCAATTACCCACAGCACTTGGAGGAGGGGCAAGCGGGGGGTGGGGAGAGAAGGCTTTCTTTCCCCCTTTAAATATATATATTTAAGCAAGGAAACAGATTTCACTTTCAATCTTCTTTCCAAGAGATTGTTATAAACAAAAGCAGGTCTGGGGCGGCAGGAGGAGGGGGAAGAGAGGAAAATGATTTGGGAGATTAGGAGGCGGCCACGACAGCGTCCCCTTTTAAACCTCAATAAGGTTGTTTTTCTTGGTCGTTTTCTCCTCCTTCCCTCTCCAGCCAGCATTACTTAAAAGGAACATTATGTTATCACAAATCAGATTTCCAAACATCATCTCCAGGTCACTGTGAACAGCTCAGCAATTTGGCTACAGATTCCTGGAGAAGACGTCCCCTTTAACCTTAAACTCAGGAGGGAGCTGCCCCCATCACAAATGCTGGGGAAGCCCTCCTGGCTGAGAGAGTAGAGAGGCAGTGCCTGGGGGCTGGGTGGGGGCTCCCACGCCTTCAGAGAAGAGGGTGTGCATGGAGCACAACTCCACTCCACCTCCAGATTTCTTGAGGGGATAGCTGGGGACTTCCGATGCCCGTTGGAGGACATCCTTGGCTCTGCTGGGTGGGAACTGGACCTGGTGGAGTAATATGGGTTTCATTTTTCCTCTGCCATAAACTTGAGGCTTATCGATGCCACGGAGCTGCCAAGGGAGATTAAAGTCAAGGCTGGCGCCCTCATTCCCAATGCACAGTGAGAGACCACAAGTATTCCAGCCAGGACGATGCGGCAGGTTGAGATAAGGGTGAAGCTGATGGGTGAGGCAGATGAAAATCTTCTGGAAGAGTGGTGCTCCCCCATGATCTGTTCCCTCTGGCCAGGTACAAGGCCACGCTTTGCCCTCAATCCTATTCTCACCCTCCGAGTCTAAGGCAAAAGTTGAGGGGAAGAGGAAAGAGAAGGCAGGCTAGGAGGTATCTAAGGCATGTAGACCTGAGTTGGGACTACAGCAGAAAGAATTTGGGCTAGACACAAAAGACTTCCAAACAATTAAAATTGGGAACAAGTGGAACAACTTTTCTCACAACAAAATGAGGGGAAGCAGCAAACTTGAAGGATCCGGCCATCTTGGTATCTAACCAAATGGAAACAGCTAGGTGACAATAATTGGCATTGGAGTTCCTGCATGTTCTTCACTGCCGTAGAACTGAGAGGAGCACAGAAGGTTAAATTCCAGGTCCTCAAGCCAAAACATTCTTTCAAGGATTCTACCTCCATTAACATGTGTACACTTGCCAACCACCTTAAGGTGCAAGAAGTAGGACCTCCATTTTGTAGATGGAAAAACAGAGGTTCAACAAAGAAGTGACTCATGAAGACCACATAATGAGTGAGCTTAGTTGAAGCTAGACTTGATATCCCCTGACCTTCACCCAGGCTTTTTTCTTTGCTCTTGCCATATAAGTGTACTTTTGTATGCCAACCCTTGCTCCAAAGACTTTTTAAATAAAAGCAGGTGGCACCCTGACCGGTTGGCTCAGCGGTAGAGCGTCGGCCTGGCATGCGGGGGACCCGGGTTTGATTCCCGGCCAGGGCACACAGGAGAAGCGCCCATTTGCTTCTCCACCCCTCCCCCTCCTTCCTCTCTGTCTCTCTCTTCCCCTCCCACAGCCGAGGCTCCATTGGAAGAAAGATGGCCCGGGCGCTGGGGATGGCTCCTTGGCCTCTGCCCCAGGCGCTAGAGTGGCTCTGGTCGCAGCAGAGCGACGCCCCGGAGGGGCAGAGCATCATCCCCTGGTGGGCAGAGCGTCACTCCTGGTGGGCGTGCCGGGTGGATCCCGGTCGGGCGCATGCAGGAGTCTGTCTGACTGTTTCTCCCCGTTTCCAGCTTCAGAAAAATACAAAAAAAAAAAAAAAAAAAAAAAAAAGCAGGTGGCAAAGCAGGCCCAAAAGTAGGCTTTCAACGTTGAACAGGGAAGAGGTGGTGGGATACTCCAAAAGACAAAGGATGGCCCTGATGATGTGGAATCCAAAGAAAGAGGTCCACAGGCAAGGCCAAAACTCATTCCAAGAGCTGGCAGGGAGGCCTGCTCGACATGGCAGGAAGGTTATGCGAGGCTGAGATGTCAGAGATGGCTACCAACAGGGATAGCCCAGGGATGGGGGTCTGCTTACTGAGAGCAGTCCTGTGCCTGGAGAATCAGTGAGGGGAGTCCAGCTGGTCCAAGTGGCAAGGCCCTGGGTACCCCGATAGTCACACTATGACCTTGGGTTAGAGGAACTAAATGGATTCCTTGGAGTCAACCCAGAGTCACAGCCAACCAAGAGCTTCTCCTTCCTGAACATTCCAGTTTTGTGTCCCAAATGGTGGCCTGAGGGCCACATCCAATGCAGGGAAAGGAAAAGTGGCTCACACCTACCATTGGTACCATCTACAAGTGGTGTACAAAGTCAGGCCCCTGCACATCGTTATCCTGTGGCCTCCTGCCAACAATCCTGTGAGGCAAAGAGTGTGATCTCCATGTCATGGTGAGAAAGTCAGGCTTTAATTGTAAAGTAAAGGAAGGGGCTGGCCCAGGACCTATCTGTGATATAGCACAGAGGTTGGACTTGAACTCAACTCTATGTGACCAAGACCCATGTTCTTTTGACCTAGCTATGACCTCAAAGGTGCAGTTTGAGACCTGTCAGGGGTCAGATGGAAGATGCCCAGCAGGAGCCCCACATTTGGGGGTTTCCGAGTCGTTGGTCCTCCAACTTCTTCATTATGAGGGCCCCCAGACTTTCCAACCTCAGGAAGTGAATTGGGTCCTGGGCAGACCAAATACCCAGAACTTTTTTTGGGGGGGTCTAATTAGGAGCAGCTTCCCACCACACCTCCATCTCCAAACTCCCTCCTCTTAAGCTCCTTTGCTCTCCCTCCAGAGTGCTCAGACTCAGCACCCTGAGAAAGCTCTGTCCCAGGGGAGGGGGCACTGGAGGGGCATTTTGCTTTGCTCCTCATGCCATGGACTCCCGGGCATCTGGCCCGGCTGCCCTTCCTATATATTCCTTTAGGAGGAGGGTTGCAGGCAGCCTTGGGTAGACTGACACTCAACCTGCCACCCCTACACTGAGGCCGCTTAGCCATCAGCGCTGAGCACACAGAGGCCTCTCCCTTGCTTGCTTTGTTTATCTTGGCCCAAGGATGACACAGGCCGGATCTGAGGGGAGGATGGAGAGGCCATTTCCAATATTTCCTCCTGGCATCTTCATGCCCCTGAGATGCCCTCTAGTAGCTGGGAGGAGAGGGACAGAGGTCAGTGGTCTGAAAACAATAGCTTTAAGTCAGGGTGGGGGTGGGTGAGCCTTGTGGTGGGCTGGCAGGTACTGTGCGCCACCTCCAGAGTGGGGCTGTGAGGACTGGCAGGGAGGCTCAAGGACTCAGACCTCAGACCCTCAGCTGAACTCACCCCAGGCCCTGCCTCAGGCAGATATGGGTAAACAGGGCAAGGAGCTAGCCTCCCTCCCAGGACCGGGACTGCACAGCCATGCAGAACTGCCGGTCCTGGAACCATGTGAAGGGTCTTCTGTCCAGGCCAATAGGAGGGGGGGTTTGCAGGCCCTCCTGCGGCTCCAGAAAACACCAGACTTGCATTTCCAGAGCCCGTTGGCCTCAGCAGAATGGCCCCACCACGGAGGTCTCAGCTATCCGCTCTCCAGCTTGTTCGCTCTGTTGGAATCCCTGTCTCCAGTTATCATGTCCACCGACACACCCGGCTCTGTCCCTCAGCCAAGCCACACACATGGAGCTGTTTTCCCTTCCCTTCTCTGCCGGGCCTGCCCTTTCCCAAGGGCTCAGGGACTTTGCTCCTCTGAATTCCCTCCAATCTGTCTCCATCACCCCATGCTCAGGGACATTCAGCTGCACAGTGGCCTCAGAGGAGAGGCAGGAGGCTGCGGCAGGCCGGCCTGTTCCCTGAGTCCTACTGCCATCGGGAGGGGAGAACATTTTGTTTGTCTCTCTGCTTACCTCCTTTCTTCAGGCTCTGCAGAAGCCTGAGGCGGTGAGGGACATAGGGTCATCTCAGTTCAGTCAACAAATGTCTCTGAACAGTTCCAGCATGGGAGACCAAAGGGTTCTGACTTGGTTCCTGCCTGTGAGGGTCTGGCAGACAAGTAAAGAGGTCATATTACTAAGAATAGCAATAATAACACCATGACAACACTTACCCTGTGGCAGGTACTTCCCTTAGCACTGCCCACAGATTAATCATTTCCTCCCTATGAAGGTCTTATGAGACAGTAGTAACTGTAACTGTCTCCATTTTATGGGTGAAGAAACTGAGGTTGTAAGAGGTTATGGACATTGTTCTAGGAACCATGGAGTGTCAGAGTTGGGGTTCCATACTCAGGGCAGCTGATGCTAGAGCTTGTACTCTCAACAGCTGCACTAAACCTGGCCCCAAAACTCAGTAAATGTTCAAAGGAGAGAAAGGTTTTTCCAACAGGGCAACTCCAAGCAGGCCTCCTGGAAGAAGCAGCATTTTCAAAAGCCTTGCAGGTAACTTGAACAGGCAGAGAGGTGGGAGGCCATGCCAGGTCAAGGTAATAATTAGAGAAATGAACAGGGAATAGGACATTTTAAATCAGGTTCAGAGAAGGCAAAGAGTTCGGCATGACGAAGACTGAGGGCAAAGGGCAGCCTATGGGGACACGGCTAGGGGGGGTGCGCTTGGTCTTTTGGGCAGTCAGCTTCCAGGATGGGCAGAAGAGAATCAGAGGCTGGTTGGTACTCAGACTCACCGGGGGAGAGAATACTGTCGTTGTCAGACAAAATTACCCTGTTCTGTTCTGTGGCAGCGTCAGTGGGAACTCTCAGGAGGTGGCAGAGATAATGGATTGACAAGAGTTGCTCCCCAAATGGATGCCAAGTATGAGAAAAAGTGAGGAGGCCACTGAGGGGCAGAACACTGCGGAGCGGAGCAGCTAGGCCGGTGGACCATTTGGTTCAGGACATGGGGAGTCGGAGGTACCTGGGGGCCTCCAGCAATGACCCCTAGTTGAGGAACTAGGGGGAGTCTTGTGTGGCTCTGGTGTAGAGCCCACGACCTCAAAGGGTGAGAGACAGTGCTGGGAAGGAAGGCCGGACACCCGGGTAATTAGTTAGGACTTGACCCCACAAACAATGAGGAGCCCTTCAAGGGTTTATGAAGAACGACATGGTGCCAGGAGATTTGCATTTTAGGGAGGCCGCTCTGGCAATATTATCGATATTATTAATACTGAGGACAGGTAATGAGGAGAGGCTGCTTAGGAAGGAGACCTGAGAAAAGAGAGTGGGTATAGAAAGAAGGGGTAAATATGAGCCATTTTGATGGTAGAAAGTGTGGAACCCAGAGAAAGGAAGTAAGGTTAAAAAAAAAATGTAAGCAACACAGCGGCCAAATGGAGAAGAAGCGAGCAAGAGAGTGGAGCCAGCCAGAGGGAGACAGGTGCCCACCAAGGGCGAGGAGGGGGGGAGAGGGTGGCCGGCAGCCAGGCAGAGAGGTGAGGGTGCGACCTGTTGCTTCCTCTGCACTTGTTTGCTCCCCTCGAGACCTTGGCCACAGGCCTTTGTTAGAGGACAGAAGAAATACTTCCAAAGGCAGCGCCTTCCTTCTGCCGTGGGTTATAAATCTCCAGGACCAGACACCGTACACACACACCTGCCTCAGGCTTGGGCTTGGCAGCTGGGCCACCAGGGTAGGGGCCAACACTTCCCAGGGAAGGGAGACTTTCTAGACTTCGCTTCCTAAAGGATTCCTGGCTAGAGAGACATCAGTCAGGACAGGAGCCCGTGCGTCCCTGAGCAGGGCCCGGTATTTGTGGGGTGCACATTGTCGGGTGAGTGGCCAGGGAAGGGAGCAGGTGGAAGGACAGGCCCACAAAGAGGAGCAAGGCCTGGCTGGTGAGCAAGGGAAGGAAGGGGTGTACAGGAGGGTGGGACCAGGAGTCTGAACTAAAGTGGCTCCCTAGGGCCTCAGGCCTCTGATGTGACATGGACTTGCCCCAAGGGCCAGGATGGCCAGAGTCATAGGGAAGCACTTTGGTCAGTGACAATCGGTGTGGGGTCAAGGAAAGGGCCAGCACATCCCCTGTGCAAACATGGACTGAGATCCGCTCAGAGCTGGAAGGACTTTGGCAAGTTCTCGTGTCCAATCCCAACATGTGACAACTGGGGGATCGGGGAGCTCAGAGAGGGGGACCGGCAGTGGCAGGGCTGAGAGGTCACCCAGGCCCTTAACGCCTGAGCCCAGGCTTTCTGGCACTAACGAAAGAGGATGCCAATAAAGATGAAGATCCCTTGGGATTCCTCTGTGTTCCTGCATGGAGAGAAATCTCCCCTTTAACTTACTGAGGATGGGGAGGACAGAGGGTGGACTGTAGCGACAGGAATTGGCAGAGCAGATAGATTGCTGGCCTTGGAAGAATCTGACGTGGGAAGCGAAGGGCAAGTGTAGACAGAGGCCGAGAGCCATTGAGAGACACTGGGGCAGCAAACTGAAAGATGGGAGAGCACCTGACTGGGGCTCGCATGGCTGTTGAAGATAGCTGGAGGAGAAGAGCGGAGGAGAGGTCAGGGCGCAGGGAGAGGAGAGCAGAGTGACTAGGAGTCTTCAGAAGAGAGAGACACTCGTTTCAGGTGGTAGCTGTAGAGGAACCACGTGAGGCTGGGTCTCCAGGCAGTCTACTCTAATCTGAACTCCAACAAACTGACCAGAGATCTGGACAGAAAAACTCTGGCTTTCTCTGAGGCCAGTGAGGTGGGAGAGAGACACTGGGTGTCCACAGTCTGGGGACCATCTTTACACCAAAAGTTTCTGAGAGAAGTTTGGAACTGGCTCGACTGGCAGGTGGCTCTGACAGACTGTGGGGGCTGCAGGCAAGGGTTAGTTGCCCACGCTCTCTTTGGTGGGTGGATACGAATTGGCATGCATGTTGTATGCATATGCCGTTTCGTTTACATACGATCCTGGGAAGACCTCTGTGCTCTCTGCATAGGAAGAAACCTCCTGGCCTCAGTGTCAGACATGACAATGACTCCAGGACACCCCTAGCCCAGAGTTCCGGGTGCCTGGCCTGGACCGAACTACCCAATCGCCTCACTGACCTGGCATCTTGGACTCCATTTCTGCTATTCATGCCACACTGGGGGCAGGAGGATTTCTTACCTACGCCCCAAATCGCCCAGACTAAAGAGTATTCCCAGGCTCCTCTGCTGCCCACCACAACAGTCCCTGCCCAGGGATGTTCTAACTGTTTTGTTGGCTCCTAGAGCAAGCTCTGGCTGAGGCTCATGAGCACTCGGCCATAGGCACCCAGATCCTAACGTGGCCTTTTCCTCTTTTTCCCTGGATTTGGCTTTAGGCTTCTGCAGTGAGCCTACCACCCAGGCTCCCACTGCCCAGAGCAGTTTCCCCTAGAAGCTCCCAGTTCTTAAGCACTTTCTGTCCTTTCTACTAAAGCCTCTCTTTCTGATGCCCGAGTGCATACAATAGACACTGATACAAGCTTACTGATGGTGTAGCAGAGGCAGAAATAAAGTTGAGTATCTCCTGATCTCCAGCCCTGAATGCTGGGAGCTGAAAGATTTTTAAGGCAGCAAGAAGTGGCCAGACCACCTGACGTTGGTATATGTGTCATCTTAAGGGGGGTAGGATTAAGCCTGGTCTAGAGGATGATAATGTGGGGCAGATGGGACAGGGAGAACAAGTCACAGGACAACTTGTCATCTCCTAGTGACTTGTAGGAACTAAGACAGACCCTTTGAATGCAGTGCTTTGATTGCAGACTGCCAAGCCTGTCCCAGGGTTATACTCAGAGTTAAAGGTGACCACAAACCAGCCAGTCATCCTGTTTGAAGAAATGTCTACAGTGTTTTGGAAGAGATAACAATTTGGCCTTTGTCTTTCTCCTCCATCTCTCTTTTTCTCTTTCTCACTTTCCCTGTCCTCTAGTTCTTTGTATGGCAATGTTCTGGCTCTCCTCCAAAAAGGAAAAAGAGGCTACCAAGCCAGGCTGAAGAGGTAACTGGGGAGGACGTGTTCCTCCTGAGAGCCCGGGGCCCTCCGGGGCCCAGGATCAATGCAGGGGCAGTAGACAGGGGTCCCTGTGCCTCGAGAGGGAAGGTTTACAGGACTTACCCGTCTCAGGTACAGTGGAAGTAACTACCTGGTTCCTGCTGAGGCCCCAAGGACAGATGAACATTGTGCCGGTGTGTACAGGTACGCACCTGTCCAGGAGTACAGGGATGGAGCTGTTGGCACCCCAGGTCACCGATCAGGCCCGGGCTGGGCCAAGGGCCTTTCAGTGACAGCTATAGCCACTTGGGTCTTTTTGCGGGACTCTGTGCTAAGGAGTTCTTCAGAAACAGAATCCCAGCCCATCCTCTTCTCCTGATCTTGACAGTGGGAAAAAACTTTCTTTCAGGCAAATATTTCTGTACTGACAAAGTCTTCCAAAGGTATCCATCCCCAAGCCTGAAGACTAGAGCCTGACCAGGCGGTGGCGCAGTGGATAGAGGGTTGGACTGGGTTGCCGAGGACCCAGGTCCGAGACCCCAAGGTCGCCAACTTGCGCGCGGGCTCATCTGGTTTAAGCAGAGCTCACCAGCTTAGACCCAAGGTCGCTGGCTCGACCGAGGGGTTACTCGGTCTGCTGAAGGTCCGCAGTCAAGGCACATATGAGAAAGCAATCAATGAACAACTAAGGTGGCGCAATGAAAAACTGATGATTGATGCTTCTCATCTCTCTCTGTTCCTGTCTGTCCCTATCTATCCCTCTCTCTGACTCTCTCTGTCTCTGTAAAAAAAAAAAAAAAAAGACTAGAAAACTTTTCTTCCAACGTGGTGGCCAAGCCACTCCTGCCATGCTCATGCATTGTGGTCTCAAGAAAAGCACTGTGAGGCTCATGCTCCAGCGGCTTTCGCCTTGGGCTGCTGCCTCAGCCACCGTCCCGGGAGGATTGGGAGCCTTGCGTGCTGGCTTCAGAGAGTGAGACTGGGGACCCTCCAGGGAAGGTGAGTAAGAAGCCACATGCTATAGCTAACAGGGCATCTGGGGGCCCAAGGCCCCTCTCCTGCAGAAGATTACTTCAGAGTAGGGCCTTTAAGGCTCCAGGGAACTTCCCTGACCTTTCTGGCATCCTGCCTGCATCTCAATTTCTAAGCAGAGCCCAGGTCCTGGCCTCAGGAGCAATCCAAGTTCCAGCCCAAGGCCTTCTGGGAGCTGCAGAGTAGAGCAGCCCCAATCAGCCCTTGGCTGCCTCACTTCCTGCAGGTGGAAAAATCATCCTATTTATCCCCAAATGGATTTGTCTACTCCAACAACAAACAGATACAGAAACGCACATGGAGTCACCGGCACATGTGTAAAAGAGAGATCCATGGACACACAGAATCGGTCTTTCTACCCCCGCCCCCCTCTGCTCTCTCTGGCTTTCTTTCGATGTGTCTCTGTCTCTCTCTGGCTCTGTCTCTCACTCCCCCTCTTTCTGACTCTTTTCTCTCACTCACACTTTCCCAAGGCTCCGTCCTGCCTGCACTACAGCATTTATCAAAGTGGCCTGACCTCATGTTGTAAAAATATACAGCGTGGAACAAAATCCACCTTAAACTCTCTTCTAAATATATTAAAATAATAGGAATTCTCATCTGCCTGATTGAATTTGCTGCCTGATATTAGAAGCATGCCAGGCCCTTCTGGGCCGAGCCTGGGGCAGGGAGGGGCTGGGATTCCCTGCCTGACTCCTCTCTCCTGGCTAGCAACTTCACTTCCTTGGGTGGATGGGGCTAGGATGACAGAGTATGGCTGCGTTCTGGCCCAAAAGCCTTGGACAGCCACCTCAGCCAACAGCCACAGAGGAGTGAAGACGAGCAGCATGGCTCCTCTGGCCACAGAATGCCTCCTGTTGCCTGGAAGTCATGATCCTCTGCTGCACACCAGCCAGCACCGGGCTCACAAGCCATCCTGCAGTTAGTCCCAAGCTTTGTTGGCATCCACCTCCATGGCCCACGGGACCAGAGCTCCTTGAGGTCAGGGGCCATTTTTTTGTAAAATCCAAAACAGTCTGGTACAGAGTAAAATCTTGGAGATACATTTGCTGAATGAACAGATGTGTTCATTCATTCACTGAACCAAGATTCATCGGACCCTTAACTTAGCACTTGCCCAGCACTGATAAGCACTCAGCAGCTACAGAGGCAACCACTGCCCCGGATCAGACCTGCCCCAGGCCTCCTACTGCCCAGCCCAGAAAACGATAAGACTTGCTAAATTTTAGACTCCGTACGTCAGACTACCACTTCTGCCTTATCCTGGCTTGCTCAGGACTGGGATATGACGCTGATGGGTCTTTGGGGATGCACTGGGCAAGCAGAGAAGAAGAAAGGCTGGGGGCCTCCCCTAGCTAGGGGAGCTTCCAAGTAGGCAAAGGTTGGTGCCAAAAGGCAGGCAGTGAGTTAACAATGAGTCCTCAGGTTCCAAGAAGAAATAGACACTAGATGGTAATCAGCCAGGGAACGTTACTGCGGGGAGTCTGCTATAGGAGCGTCCTGTGTCTAGGAGACAAGCAACCGTCATCTGGGGAGGGCTGCAGGTTGTGATGCAGAGGAATGAATCAGTTGATACAAGCCAGCTTATGCTGGTAAAGGTTTAATAACTTGCTCACTGGGAGGGGAAAAAGCCCTGATTTGTAGTATTTGCCAATTACCATGGTGTGAATACCCCCATGGGGTCTGATTTCAAAGTATCAACGTGACATTATTGAATGTAAATTTGGAAAGAGGTATGTACCAGCAATGCTCCTGAGCCACCACACAGTGAGATTTGCCTTGGTCTGGGGCCAACACAAGTTTATTTCTTGGAGAGGGACTGGCTGGGGTAAGGAAAGTTCCGATGCCAGGGACAACCTGGGCGCCCCATCAGTGGGCATTGTTGGGAAGAGGCTAAAGTGAAGGGCAGCAGATAGAGGACAAGTGGTGATGTCATACGGCCTCTGCCAGGACTGGCTTAGAGCTCTGGTGGCTGATGTGATGTCTGCAGAGGCAGGGAAAGTGCTGATATGTTTGATCCTTAAAATAATAGCACACCTTATGTGGGGCTTCCCGTGTCGGGCCCTGTACCAGCATTTTCCATGTATCAGTTCATTTGATCCTCAAAACCACCTGGTGAAGTAGGTTATTATTATTATCCAGAGTTTACAGATAAAGAGAATGAAATGCTCACATATTAAGTAACTGTCCCATGTCACGTGGCACTTTGGCTCTAGTCTATTCTCAACCACTACATTGTACTGTCTCTAGCTATACTTCTTTAATGGTCTCTTTTGGAAATAGGTATCTTTCCTAGGCCCATTGTACCTAACAGAGCTCTCTGGCCTGCTCCTTAAATGCTTCTTCTCACCCATTTCCCTACAACATACCTGTCAAACATGGCACTTGTCCTGGGCTCCCTGGGCCTACGACCATTCACACCTCAGCAGACTCAGTTATCAGCTTTCTTCTTTTGATGATGGGACATAAGATGGTGATATGTGTGTGTCAAGGTGAGGGGTGGCTAAGTATGGGTGGTCTTTGGAAGAAGGAGGAAACTTTATCTCGGAGGAGGCAAAGGGAGGAGAAAAGGGAGAGAAAGGGATGAAGGAGAAGGGAGGGGGTGGCATTCTCCAGGCCTGGACTTGGCAGAAACTGGTCTCTGAGCATTGCTGTGACCTCTGCATACACTCAGGGCACCTTTAAGTGTGACTTGCTGAAGTGTAAACAGAAAGAGAGGATATGGGCTCTGGGTGGCTGTGGAATTAGTTATCACTTATAGTGTGTGTGTGTGTGTGTGTGTGTGTGCGTGTGTGTGTGTGTGTGTGTGCGTGTGTGCATGTGCACAGACCTCCTCACACACCCATATTCAAAACAATGCCTGTACCTGAAAGTAACCATGTAGGCACATTTATGGGATCTGTGACTATGCGTGTGAGAATCGTTGACATCCTTGACTCCTGGAATCTCCCTGGACCTCTGGAAAAACCCTGGCAAAAAGGCTTGGCAAGGGCTCCAGCGAAGCTCACAGAGGGGATTGAGAGAGCCAGACGGGTTCTAGTTGAGGAAGGGCTTTTTTTCTGGGCTGAGGTCAGCCGCCCTCTTTTTTGCCACCACTAGATATAAATCCTCAGCTGCCCTCAAATGCTTGGAGAATGGTGAGGCATTTCCTCTGAGACTTGCTTTGCGAATCAAAGAGACAGACCACTGAGGAAAATCTCACAAGGAAGCACCTGGGCTATTGCTCAGAGCATTCCCAGTGCCCCATCTTTCTCCAAGTGCATCCTGTGGAAGAAAAGGCAAGGCCTCTGCCATCTAGTGACAGCTGGCTTTAATTCTTGTTCCAGCAAGTTTTTGCTTTGGGACCTTAGGCCAGCTCCCTCGTGTCACAGCCTCAGTCTCCTAATCTATGAAATAGGAATTTCCTCCACCCGACAGGGAAAGGACAGGAGGCCACACATGTGACTGCATCTGGCGAAGCCCTGGCCAAGCTCACTCCCTCTTTCCCCTTCTCTGTAGTCAGGCACTGAGAGCAACTTCCTTTCAAGTCAAGAATCTGGGGGTCCAGAAGCTCTCTCTCCCAGGGTAAAAACTATCATGAAGGGTTCTGCACCCCTCCTTGAGCCTTTACTGGACTCCCCTTGATTTATTTACCTATCAACAGATGAATGACAGACCCTGAAGCCAATGGCTGAGTTACAGACCTCCTCTTCCACACCCACTGGCTCAGGATAATGCAGTATCTCTTGTCCTCACACATAGAAAGCTCTCTACAAACACACATAACCCCTCTTATGACATTTTGGCAATACAGGAATTTCAAAAGATATACCCAGAATTTCACACCATGGAAGGGGTAAGACATCTATCTCATCCCATAAGCTAGATGCTATATATATCTATAGATATATAGATATAGATATAGATATAGATAGACATAGAGATATATATAAATACACACACACACACACACACACACACACACACACACACTGGAGCAGGGCTTTATAAAAAAAGGCAAGTTTGGGGACACAGGTACTTTCCTAGTCCCTGTTCCTTCTTCAAGCCCACTGACACTAGGAGAATTTTGTCCTGTAGCTTACATGGATTTGATGATTTTCTAAAAATCAACTAAGGATAGGTCAGATGGCTGGTCAGGAGCACTAGGGGGCCCTTATAGTAGCTAAAGCTGAAGTGGCCAGTGTTTTACCTAAAGAGAGAGTTAGGAAGTCTGAGGACCAAGCCAGGAACTGACTGGGTGCTTTAGTAGAAATAGTCCAAGTGAGCCCCAGGGTCCTGGGTCATGCCTCTGCCACTCACCATTTGTATGCCTGTGCAAGGCACTTAACTTCTTTGAACCTGGATTTCCCTATTTGAAACATAAGGGTCTGGGCTATTGTGGGTATCAAATGAGCTGATGCCTGGGAAGCATTTTGTAGACCATTGGATACCACAGATGTGTGAGACAAAGCCAAGAAAAGAATGCTACCAAGGCCCTGCTCTGGGCTGTCTTGGTGAAGGGTACGCAGTTACCTCTGTTAGCTTCTTCACTGGACTGATGGCTGCTTGGAACTGGGGCTGCATTTCCTGGTCATCTGTGTGCTCCCCAGCTGCCTAGCACTGGGTGTGGCAGAACACAGGCACTCCAGCAGCATTTGGTGAATAAATAGGTCATCTTACTGGTGTCCCCATAGAAACCCAGTGAGACAGTTATTATTGCCACCCCTCATTTTACAGAGAATGAATGAAGCCCAGGGAGGTGAATGTATTACCCAAGGTCACACAAGCAATAGTAGCTAAGAAGGGACACTGTCTGTATGACACAAGTCCTTTCACTTTCCACTGCACCCCTTGGTCTGTTTCAGGGTTCATACCCCTCTGATGCTTCTCTGCCCAACTCTCTGCTGCCTGGGAGGACCTGTGGATCCAATGAAGAGCCCAGCAGGCAGAGGGTGGCAAGAGGCATGGGCCACAAAAGTTCAGGGCTTAAGCCAGATCCCAGCTGTCTTGTCCACAAGTGATCTTGGCTATCCAAGCCTACTAGTAGTGGACAGGACTGCCTTTGGTGAGCAGGCATGATGGGGCACTAGAGGATGATGAGATGTTGAGAGAGGAAAAAATGTGGGAAGTGTAACTGCTGAGAATATCAGAGAGAGACCCTTTGATCTCCTTTGACTACCAACTATCTAAAGAATTTTACACTGAGAAAGTTCTTCCTGGTATCTATCTTAAGTTCTTGCTGCAATTTAAGCTCATTCTTTCTAGTTTTGTTGGCCTCTGGGCTTTTATACAAATAATATCTCACTGTCTTTTAGATCAGTGATCCATGGACCAGTGCTGGTCCGCCAGAAATTTCGTGCCGATCTGTGAAAGTTAACCACCCTGATGTTGTATGAAGACTGTAGACTCATAGACTCATACCAGTCTGTGGATTGGAGGTTGAAAACCACTGCTTTAGATATTACCTTCAGAAACCATGGCCAGGAATTTTTTCTACTCATGACAAGAAGAAGAAACTTTGCCACCAGCTCTACCCAAAGATATCAGGAAGATGGGCCCAGATTCTTTGCCTAAAAGGCCTGGGCTCAGCTTCTGACTCTGCCAGTTGCTGCCTGTGTAACTGTGGATGTGCTGCTTTGCCAATCTGTGCCCCACTTTGCCCAGGTAGAGTGGTACTTTCAACCCTTCCCTCTGTGCCTGACAAAGGGTTGGTGCTTTTCCTACAAAATTGTACTCTAGTGACATTAGCCTGCATCGTGATGGCACTGCGCTCATTGGTTCACACCTTCCCCCGGCTGCCCCTTTGCCTTTGGGTTGTCTGGGCTAGGATTGTGCACCTCCAAGTCCAGCTCCAGGCCTCAACCTGTGCCTGCTCAGCCCGGGGAAGCCTGCCCTCACTGGGGAGTTGCCCTCACCTTCTCAGGACCGCTTTCAGCCCTCCCAGCTCCACACTGTTCCCAGAAGCCAGCACACAGCTCTGCACTCACCCCACTGCTCCCATAGTGCTGGGGCCTTCCTATCCTCCGCTTCTCCGAAAGCTTCGGGATTTCTTTTCAGCCAGGAACCCAGGGTAGTTACCATCTCTCCAGAGATCACGTCACTCCTTCTAGCTCTGTATTGACATGTGCATTTCCAAAGCCCAATTTGCCTTAGAATTATTCTTGTCTAGCCAGGCAAGGGGACTCCCGACAGATCTGGGAGACAACTTTTGGCCAACTGCAAGAGCTGGCTGTGACGTCTCACGGGGCCTCACTGCCCTAGCACTTGGGGCTGTTTCTCAGTTTCTTAGTATGATCTCACAGGGCCACAGCTTTCCTCTCGTCCTTGACCCTTCCCCAGGTAAGCAGTTTGTCTGGGCCTCGTCACGGCCTGCTGCTCCATGGCCACTTCCCTAAGCTCTCTAACTTACAGGACCAACCCCACTGAACAGCCCTACATGTGGCGCTTCATCTCATTTTGGACTCCAGTCAAATGGAATATAAAAATAATAATGTTTTTTCCATCAAATTAGCAAAACTTAAAAATATATATCTTGGTTAATGCCAGCAAGGACGCAGTGAGATGGGCAGTCTCATGTACTGCTGGTGGAAGTGTCAACTGGTGTAGCCTCTTTGATGGGCAATTTGGAAATAACAAGACCTGTGGTCTACACTTTGAAGTAATAGTTACCCTTACAGGAATATGTGCTAAGGAAACATTTGCAGATTTGTATTAAAATGTGTGTAAAAGCTACACATAGAAAACAGTAATAAGCTAAATGTCCAACATTAGAAAGTAGATTAAACAGAATTATGTTTTGAAGGGTATATGATAATGTGGGAAATACTCATGATATAATGCTAGGTTAAAATCTTGAAAATACCAATTCTTATATATAGTATCATCCTGGTTACTGTTTTAAAAACTATAAATATTCAAATAAAAGGATCAGAAGGAAATCAACCAAGTGTTAAGAGTGGCTGACTCTGGGTACTGGAATTATAGTGGGTCATAAAAATAAAGCTAACATTTTCTAGCACTTATAATGGGCCAGGAAGTTTTCTGAGCTGCATATATTTACTCCTTACAAGTTACTAACTTACCAGATAAATACTTTATCATCCCCATTTTACAGATGAGAAAACTGAGGTAAAGAGAGGATAAATGATTTGCCTAAGATCACACAATTAGTAATGTTCTTCTTTGTACTTGTCATTATTTCCTGGCTTCTCCATTATGAGTACATTTGGATTTTATAATCAGAGCAAAAAATGCACAAGGACTGTAAGAAAAATCAAAGTGCACAGCTGAGTCACAGATGGTTTTCAGCTCAGCTAGAGAGAGCTGCACTGCACAGCGTGCTTTAACTGTGGTACGTGGTACTCCAGGTCTTGGAGACGGGGCTTTGGTCCTTCTGATCTTCTCTTGGTCAGTCAGTGTAGCTGAGGCATCCCACTCAGGGCCTGCCCCTGACCATTCCCGCCTGCCTGATGAGGTTTGCCCTTTGCATGGAAAGCCTACATTGCTAGCTCCACTCCAGACGTACACCTCCAGGCCTATCTTTGGAATGGCAAAGGCTGGCACTGGTGGGCTTCACTTGTCAGTCCCATCTCAGGGATATAGCAAAAGGGGGGTGGGTGGGAAGAAGAGGACATTTTCCCTCAGGCATCTGTCTCTGAGGGTTCCACAAAGACACTAGTTTTTTAATTGTAGCAGAGACGTGAGAGCGGACAGGGAGAGAGGTGAAACTGTTTACATGGGTCCCGAGCACTCTTTCCCCTGGAGAGACCCACTGCCCCATATTTTCCTGGCCCCGGTCAGCCTCCAGATGCTCAGCCACTACTTCCGCAGGTCCCTGCACTTCAACACCAGTCCCGGTGTCAGCACCGGCTTCTCTGGGGTCACACCTAGCTGCAAACAGGGTTTAGGTAGAAATCCAAGTTTCCTGGAGGGAAGGAATGGCTGTCATTCCTTCCCTTTTCCCATGTCTTTTCTGAGTCTTGGTTATTGTTCCGAATGCAGCTGTAGGGCAGGATGGGGAGGCTGGCCCCAGAATATGGAGAGCAGGAGGAAGAGGGGGTGGGGTGCCTCCAGATCTACTTGTTACTCTACAGAGGGGGTGCACCATGGAGCTGTTTGGGGACAATAGCAGGAGACCTGAGGTCTAGTCCTGGCTTCTCTCACTGGCTGTGGGACCTATGCAAGGCCCCGCCCTTCTCTGAGCCCCAGAATCCTTTGCTAGAAAATGGCAACCTGAGGACCCTCATCACTGGGTTGTGCTGGGACACCTACACTATCAGGGGACAGCATGTTATAGGAAACAGTGTGGAATGGAGCTCTCTTTTCTCTGGAGAGAGGGTCAGGTTAGGATGCCAAGAGGCCTTTCCCTCTGCAAGGTTCAATTTCCTCATCTGGATGCCTTTGAAGAAGCCGATGTAAGCAATGAGCTCGGTTCCTATCAAAGCGCACAAGCACTCCAAAAGTTGCACATGATATCAGGAAGCACTTTAATGTCATGAGTCCCTCGCAGGGGTCAACTCCAGGCTAAGAACCTGACTTGTGTGAATGGCTGACCCCTTTCCTAGCCTGCCTCTTATCCCATACTTGCATTGACAGGCAACTCACTCTCCTCCAAGCAACCGGTCCACCTTTGCAGAGCCCTGTCTTTCCCTTTGCTTAGCCGAAACCTGCCTCCCTAGAGCATCTCTTGGAGGCTTCCTTGCCAAGGGACGTGAGAAAGAACTGAGCCAGGTGTGCTTGGCTCTGAGTTATCACAGAGGAAGGAAGGAAGGGGTCTCCCCCCACCACAAGCCAGGTCAGCTACTTTGCAGCTGCTGCTCCCAGGGGTGAATGCTGGATTTTCTGCCTCATGAAGTTGTCCTCCAAGATACTTTGGAGCCAGCAATGGACCAGGCCTTGGCATTCAGCTGGTCTGCTCTGCTTCCCCAGAGGAAGGAGGCAGCAGGAGACCTCCAACATGCCCACTTCCTCACTATAGCACTCTCCAAATCAGTGTTTAAAGTGCCCTCCTTCACACCACCCCCACGCAAAACCCCTCTATTGTCTCCTAGCATGGTATAATGCCCCCCCACATGTCAGCCCAGGAGCCAGGTTGGGATCCTAAGAGCAGCTAGGTCACACTCAGACACAAGGAGTGCTAAATGAAGTAATGGACATAAAACTTGGATATAATGGATGGAAGTTCCATTCCTCCTTCTCCCTCCTCCCCGGGACACTCCATTTAGGTAGACAGAGAAATGGGAAGCAACTGGAATGGGCATGTATGGAGCATTTACTGTGGCCCATGTTCTGGGCACATTAGAGCTTGATAATAACCCAACCTGTAGGTTTGACTCAGTTTTCCAGTTGACACAGCACAGAATAATGAGGGGTCTAAAGCCAGGTCTGCTCCTCCAAGCCCACATCTTACCTTTCATCACACTGCCTCATGGTGGAGAGGGAGTGGGGGGGGGGGGTTGGGGGGAGGAGTGGGGGTATGATTCCCTCCCATGCAAAACAGCTTCTCCTTTAAGGTTCTTAAGGCCCACCGTTCTGATTGTTTTAGGGAAAGAAGAAACAAAGCTCTCAAGTTATGCTTGGAGTGCCTCCCCTCCTAGCCCTGTTCGATTCTCACGGGTATGAAGCCATCGCTGTGGGGAAGAACTGGGCCTGACCTGTGGGGCCTGCTCGGGGTGGCTGGGTACTGAGTAAATGAGGGGCCCTTCCGGCTTTGCCAGGATGAACCTAACTAAGGGCCTGATCACGCAGGGAGGCAAGAGATGCCCATAAAAGGCAAAGCTTGTTCAGCTCAGGTCAGAAGTAACAGATACTTCCTGGGTGGCTGGGCGAGGTCTTTGGTGGCCTGGGCTTAGGGTAGAAGCAGAGCAGAATGCCAGAGGAGCCTGGGATGAAGGTAACCCTGAGCTGGAAGAGAGCTCACCTGAGGCTCCCCGAGCCTCTGGTTTTCCAGGGAGCTGTGGCTCCCAGGCCTGGGTGAGCTGCTTTCCAAGCTACTCTCAGTCAGCCTCAGCCTCCCTTGGTGCCTGTTCAGAGCTTGGCCAGAGCCTATCTTAACTCCAGAGAAGGCACTCCTGTGCCTCGGATGGCAGAGCTGGTAGGCTGTTGCCATGGCAGCCAGGGGACTGAGAAGAGGAGCTGAAGTGAAGTGGCCTGGGGCTTGTTACTGAGAGAAGGCACTTCCTGCATCCTTCAGTGCCCAACTTCAGAGGATGTCGCTGTCCACGGCTCTTGGCTGGTAGTGGAGCCAAAGGTCTTTCTCAGCCCACTGAGGGCCAGTCTGCAGTGTGAGTGTGGCGTGTATGTATTTGTCTGTGTGTGTTCTGTATATGTGTGGGGACATAGAACCCCAGGGGATCATCTGTGTGTATGGGTATGTGCATATATATGCACTCATGTGGGTACACACAGGCCTGCAAGGGTGGAGGCTGTGTGTGTGTGTGTTTGTGTGTGTGTGTGTGCATTTGTTCATATTTCTTAAACAATGAAGAGAGGAGAAAGAAAGACAAAAGTCCTAAATGACTCTGGCTTTTGGAGGAGCCAGCCTGGTGTGGCGGGTGCAAGGAGCAGAGTAGGCCGGCCAGGGGCCTGATTGGAACCAGACTTGACAAGGAGGGGCTGTAAATGTTTTTTTGCTGCCTGTCTTAAGAAATTTATGTCACACTCACTCCATCATCCTGGCGGGGGCAGCCTCTCTCAGCTGCTTGTGGTTCTGGGCCTTCCAGTGCAATGAACAACCACTGTGGGGTCCCCTGAGCCTCCTCTGGTCCCGGGTTTGAGCAGACCCCATCTCATAATGACCTGAGGCTGATGGAGATGAGCCATGGGTGGATGAGGAGGAGGAGGAGAGAACTTGGCCCCAAATGGCCTTTCTTCCCATAGAGCCTTGATGGTGGTGGTGGTGGGGAGGGGGCGTGTCAAACATTATGGAAGTACAGGCAGTTGAGGGAGACAGAAGAGGGGCAATGTTCTATTCAGAATATCTTCTCTGCCTTTTCCTTATCTCAGTGGGAGGCAGGGACCAAGCATGGACAGAAAAGAACAAGATGGCTCCTAAAGTAGGCTTCAGAGACCAGTTAGGATACAGGTGGAAACTGAGGCCCCGGGAAAGGAAGGGACTTGCCGCAGGTCACACATTGAAAAGGCCAATGGTAGTCTCTGCCCATCATGTTCTATGTGCCTTTCTCCTCACCTCATAGCTGGAGATTCTTTGGAACCCAGGATGAGGCACTGCCTTTTTCTGATCACCTTACTCTATTCTTAAAATCCTTTGGGTTCCCTTTGTTCTTACAATAAACAACAGACTCCTGGGCATGAATTACAAGGTCTGCCCTGTTCTGGCCCCTGCCTAACTCTGTTCATATCCTGTAAACAAGCTCCCTCCTGCCACTAGGCCTTTGCACATGCTGTGATCTCTGCCTGGGATGATTTCCTCTCCCTTTTCTGTTATTTGACTCCTACTGTTATTTTGACACACAGCTGAACTCCCTCTTCCTCAGGGAAATCTCTCTGTATCTCCCTGTCTAGGACATGTTTCCCAGTTTTTTACTCTTGTGGCAGTATGAACCTCTGCTCCACAGCACTTTCCACAACTGCAATTTTACTTTTGTTGTGTACTTTGTAATTAATGGCTACCTTCCCTGCCATACTCAAAACTCCATGAGGACAGGGACCACAGCTGCTTTTGCTCACTGATGCTGTCCTAGTGTTCAGCACAGACATGGCAAATAACCAACAGTGACAAGGACATCAGGAACTAATATTTGAGGCTTACCATGTGCCAGGCACTCTTCTAACTGCTTCCCTTGAAATAACGCATTTAATCTTCAGAAACTCTATGAGGTAGTTACTATTGCTAAACAGAAAACCACAGGCCCAAAATGGAATCACTTATGCTAAAGCCCATGACACCAAACCTAGACTTCATACCTAACCTAATTTCAGTTTTAACCTTCTCCAAGAATGTAATCTTAATTGGTTGGTCAGGAATTTGGGGGTCAGAACCAATAAGTTAATCTGTTATGTGTTCCCTCCAAGCCCCAGAGGAAGCTGAGGCAATCTGCTTGATAAAACCTCTGCCTATGGAAAGGTAACCTTGCCTGAAACAGTCCTTTATTTTCTTTTGTTAATAACTTTCTTGTCCTGCCCAGTTTCTGCCTATTTCTATAGCTCCTCAGAGCCCCATTGTATCAATACTTGCTAGATAGGATGCTGCTCAATTCATGAATCACTCAGTTAAACCAATTAGAACTTCAGATTGGCTTTGTTGAATTTTTGTTAACACTATCAGTATTCCCATTATACAGATGAGGAAATGGAGTCATAGAAAAGTAAATTCACAAGTCAAAGGTCACACAGTAAGTAGTGAAGCTAGGATTTGAACCCAAGCAATCTGTGTTCTTAATCGATTTTGGGGTGGCCCCTGCTCCAGGACTCCTGCCACCTGCCCACATTCACTTCTACCTCACATGCCCTCTCTTGGCCTCCCCTACATGCACTACTCACATCGGTCTGCTCTCTTGAATGATGTGAGACTGCTCTAGAGCTGAGGGATGCCCCTGAGTTTAGAGAGGTACTTTTCCATTCTTGAACACTGGCTCTGGCTATTACATCTAAGCCGCAGTACACCAACCTATCCAGACTCAACTGTCCCCCAGCTGTGTGCCAAGTCAATCCACCGCCA
This sequence comes from Saccopteryx leptura, assembly GCF_036850995.1. Classification (NCBI taxonomy): domain Eukaryota; kingdom Metazoa; phylum Chordata; class Mammalia; order Chiroptera; family Emballonuridae; genus Saccopteryx; species Saccopteryx leptura. The sequence continues at coordinate 67,802,716 of NC_089516.1, read as the reverse complement.
AGCCTCAGTTTCCCCATCTTTAAAATAGAGTTATTCCGGCCCTGGCCGGTTGGCTCAGCGGTAGAGCGTCGGCCTGGCGTGCAGGGGACCCGGGTTCGATTCCCGGCCAGGGCACATAGGAGAAGCGCCCATCTGCTTCTCCACCCCCCACCCCTCCATCCTCTCTGTCTCTCTCTTCCCCTCCCGCAGCCAAGGCTCCATTGGAGCAAAGATGGCCCGGGAGCTGGGGATGGCTCCTTGGCTCTGCCCCAGGCACTAGAGTGGCTCTGGTCGTGGCAGAGCGACCCCCCGAAGGGGCAGAGCATTGCCCCTGATGGGCGTGCCGGGTGGATCCCGGTCGGGCGCATGCGGGAGTTTGTCTGACTGTCTCTCCCTGTTTCCAGCTTCAGAAAAATACAAAAAAAAAAAAAAAAGTTGAATCACCTCAACTTTAAAAAAAAAAAAATACAGTTATTCCCAGTGAAGATTCAGTGGGTTGGTAACCGCAAAGCCCAAGACCAATATTAGTTATCACTTGTATCATTATTGATGTTATAATGTCAATGGAAACCCTCTCTTCATGGCTTCCACCTCCAGATCTTAGTGGAGACAAAAAGTAACATATGGTACTAATGGTAACTGTTCAGTGTGTCCCCTTCTCAACCTTAGTCTGCCACCCTGCTCCTCCCACCCTCCCTGCATGCCTTCTCATCCCCACCACACTTAGGATGGGCTTTGGGCTGGTTAAGAAGCCCCAGGCCTGTGTGGGGGAGAGGGTAAAACTCTGTCCACACATCCTGTGTCACCTCTCTGTCAGCCCTCACAGGCCTTGCTGCTTCTCTGCCAGGTCAAATGCAGGGAACACAGGCCACTCCAGCCCCCCAGGGCTCACAAGTTCAGCCCCCTCCCCACCGTGGCATCTTGAACAGAGCTGAGTCTATGCCTCTTAGTGGGGGGTGGCTGTGGGATGGGGGGGCCACAGAGAAAGGAGGGTTACAAAAGCTGTGTCTTGCTTTCCCAGTGGCCTCCTGGGGGCCAATGAATGCACAGAGCCACAGCTAGGGGTGGTGGGGGTGGGCAGCCAGCATGTTTTCATTTTGCTCTGTTTGTTTTCTGTTTAGATCAACTGCTCAGTTCTGGTTTGGGCCTCTGAGGGCTGATAGGGTTTGTCAGGTAAGGATTTCTGGGGCCACCCATCTATGCTTCTACAGGGCTGTGGGCTCTACTCCCGCCAGCCCCACAGGAATGGGAAGGCCTGTCTGCTCTGCTTACTTGCCAGCCCCTTTCTTTCTTTTCTTTTTTTCTTTCTTTTATTCTTTTCCTTTGTGTCTCTATTTCTTCTTTCTTTCTCTCTTTCTCCCTCTCTCTCCTTTCTCTCCCTTTCTCTCATCTCTCTTTTGTAGTTTGTTTCTTTTCTGCCTCCCTGTGCCTATTTCATTCAGTAGTTCTTTCTGTCTTGCTATCTTTCTCCCTTTTCCCTCTATTTCTCCTTTTTTCTTTCTCAAAATGCCTAGAGCATTTGGAGGCCTGAGTTCTGGCCTCCCCTATGAACTCTCTCTCAGTAACCTTCGGTAAATCCTTTCCTATCTCTGGGCCTCAGTTCTCCCATCTGCACAATGAAGGCTCTAATTTATGTGACCCCTGAGATCTAAGCTAGAAATTCTTGTGTGTGTTGATTCCTTGTAGTGGAGAACAGGGTGGGGGATCAGGTTTGCTCTTCAGGGAGTGTGGCCCTGAGATGCAGTCTAGACTGGAGGAGAGAGGGCAGTTGTGGGGTGTCTCCTGAGCAGTGAGGGCTTATGGGAAAAGGCAGAGATGGAGGAGGCCGGCCTCACTGGTGCTGAAACTCAATTCAGAGAATGCCAGGAACAGAGAGCTGAGGCCTGAGATCTGGAAAGGTGGAAGCACTGCTCCAGCAGCGGCGGGCAGCAGGGCTGAAAGACAGAGCACTCGGTCCTGCTTCTTAGCCTTCCATCTGCTTTGCACATAGCCCCGACGCAGGCCAAAGACCAGGTGGCCCCTGTCCTCGAAACCGCCTCTCCTCTCATTATGGCATTTGCCCACTACCCGCTAGTAACTCAAAGGTAAAGGATTTCAGGTTAGGGTGTGCCGCACACCTCTGCATTGCTTTCTCTTCTGCAGCCACAGGCACCTCAATTCTAGAGCCAACCACACTGAACTCGTCCTCACATCCAGCACGTACCTCCGACTCCTCCAGGGTCTCTTTCCTCAGTGAACGAACAGCCATCCTCCCGGTAGCCTGGTTTGAGGGCCTTTGCCTGGGCTGCCTTCATCATCGGCTCCCAGATCTCATCCATCATTGGGTCATGAGGTTCTCTCTCCATGTGCCGCCACTGGCCTCCTTGCTGTTGCTGCTGTTGCTGCTGCCACCTCCGTGTCCCACCTAGACTACTGCCACATTCTCCTTCTGCTCTTGTCTGTTTCACCATCTCCAATTCGACCTCCACGTAGCTGCCCAAGTGACTGCAATTTCTAGACCTCAGGGTAACTTCAAGGTTTGGGCTACTACAAATAGGACTGTTCTAAGTATCCATCTGCGTGTCTTTTTGTAACAGAATTGTTGGGTCATAAGGGAAGCCCGGGCTCAGCTTGGGAAGATTCTGTCTCACAGTTGTCCAGAGTGGTGGGACCAAGACACACTCCCACCAGCAGTGCGGGAGTTTTGGCTGCTCCTTGTCTTCACTGGTATGTGGTCATTTCCATTTTCTTTCATTTTACCCATTGTGATGGGTATATAGTGGCTTCTCATTGTGGCTTTAATTTTCATTTTCCCTTTGACGAATTAAGTTGAATACCCTTTCATGTTCATTGACCACCTTGATAGTCTTTATTTTATGAAGTGTCTTCAAAGTCTTGAGCACATTTTTTTCTACTGGATAACCTAATATATGCTGGTCTTTTGTCAGAGAGATCCACTGCAACTATTTCCCCCCATTCTGTGGGTTGTCCTTTGATGAACAGAAATTCTTTAATTTTATATAGTCCAAATAATCAACTTTTTTCTTCATGGATAGCATTCTCCCATCTTATTTAAGAAATCTTTGTCTACTCCAATGATACAAAGTTATTCGCCTACATTTTCTTCTGAAAGCTTTATTGTTTCTGCATTTCACATTTATATCTGCAATCCATCTGGAACTGATTTCTGTGTGTGATGTGAGGTAGGGGTCAAGATCAATTTTTTTCCACATGGCTATCCAACTGACCCAGCACCATTTATTTTTCTAAAAAGTTTTCAACGTACTACAGTGTCATTTTTGTCATAAATTGGGTGATTGTATATGTGTGGGTCTGTTTTTGAATTATCTATTCTTTCCATTTGTCAGTTTCTATACTTTTGTGCCAATACCACAATGTCTTAATTACTATAGCTTTCTAGGTCTTGATATCTGTTAGTGAGAATCCTCCAGTTACGTTCTTTTTCAAGATTAAGTGGGCTATTCTTGGCCCTTTGCACTCCCATCTGAATTTTAGAACCAATTTATCAGTTTCCACCACATAAAAAAGCTGGGATTTTTAAGTGAGATCACATTGACTCTGTAGATTAATTTGGGGAGAATTGACACCTTTATAATACTGAGTTTTCTAATCTGTGAATATGCTTTATCCCTTAATTTATTTAAGTCTTCTTTAATTTCTCTCTTTAGTGGTTTTTTTGGGAGGGGGGTTGTTTTTTGTTGTTGGGTATTCTGGTTTGTTTGTTTTTTTAGTTTTCAGTGTACAGGCTTTCTACATCTTTCATTAGATTTATTCCTAAGCATTTGATGTTTATGCTATTACAAATGATAGGTTTATTTAAAACTTACTTTCTCAATTTTCTCTGGTATATAGAAATACAATTGATTTTTTGCATATTGACCTTATAGCCAGTGGCCTTCCTAATTCTTTTATTAATCCTAATAGTTTGTCTATAGATTATTCTGGATTTTCTATGGACTCAATCATGCCAAATGCAAATAATAGCAATTTTACTTCTTTCTAATTTTTTATTTCTTTTGCTGGCCTAGTTACACTTTGTAGAATCTTCAGTACAACACTGAACAGAAATGGTGAGAGTAGGCATTTTTGTCTTACACCAGTAGCAGAGTATAAAAACTTTTCATATTTCACTATTAAGTATGTTTATTAAAGGTTTCCTATAGATGCCCTTCATCAGGTTAATGAAGATGCCTCCTATTCCTAGCATGCTGAGAGTTTTATCATGAATGGGTGTTGAATTTTGTAAAATGCTTTGTATGCATCTATCATGATTTTTCTCCTTTTTTAGGTTAGGTGAATTGCAAGGATTGATTTTTTTATTGTTAAATCACCCTTGAGTTCTCATGTTAAAACTCATGTGCTCAAGATGAATTATTCTTTTAATATATTCTTGAATTGTACTTGCTAGTTTTTTGAAATTAAACTTTTTTGTGATGATTATAGATTCACATGCAGTTGTAAGAAATAACACAGGGAGGATCTCTGTACCTTTTACCCAGTTTCTCCCAATGGAAACATCTTGCAAAAATATGGTACATTATCACAACTAGGATACTGACATTGATACAGTCAAGATACAGAACTTCCCCACAAGGATCCCTCCTGTTGCCTTTTCATAGACACACCTACTTCCCTCCCACCCCACATCCTCCTTAACCCCTGGCAACCACTAATCTGTTCTCCATTTCCACAATTTTGTCATTTCAAGAATGTTATATAATAGAATCATACAGTATGCAACCATATGGGATTGGCTTTTTCACTGAGCATAATTCTCTGGAGATTCATCCAAGCTGTTGCATGTGTCAGTAGTTTGATCCTTTTTGTTACTGAGTAGTATTCTATGGTATGAATGTACCATAGTTTGTTTAACCATTCACCCGTTGAGGGACATCTGGGCTGTTCTCAGTTTGGGGCTATTACAAAGAAAGCTGCTTAAATGTTCATGTACAAATTTTTGTGTGAATGTTAGTTTTAAATGCTCTGATAGAAACGTCCAAGAATGCAGCTGCTGTGTCATATGTCGTTGCATGTTCAGTTTCATAAAAAACTGCCAAACTGTTTTGCAGAGTGACTGTGCCATTTTATATTCCCACCACCAGCGTGTGAGGGATCCAGGTTCTCTGTACCCCTTCTAGCATTTGGTATTGTCACATTTTTAAAAAAGTTTAGCCATTGGATAGCTATGCAGTGATATCTCATTGAGTTCTTAATTTGCATTAATGTTGCTGACTAACTTTTCATGTGCTTATTTGCCATCTGTTTATCCTCTTTGTTGAAATGCGTCCTCCGGTCTTCTGCCTATTTTCTAATTGAATTGTTTGTTTTGTCTTCTTTTGTTTTGCTTCACTGTTGAGTCTTAACAGCTCTTTGTATATTCTAGATCAGAGGTCCCCAAACTTTTTACACAGGGGGCCAATTCACTGTCCCTCAGACCGTTGGAGGGCCAGACTATAAAAAAAAAAAACTATGAACAAATCCCTATGCACACCGCACATATCTTATTTTAAAGTAAAAAAACAAAACAGGAACAAATACAATATTTAAAATAAAGAACAAGTAAATTTAAATCAACAAACTGACCAGTATTTCAATGGGAACTATGCTCCTCTCACTGACCACAAATGAAAGAGGTGCCCCTTCTGGAAGTGCGGTGGGGGCGGATAAATGACCTCAGGGGGCCGTATGGGGCCCGTGGGCCATAGTTTGGGGACCCCTGGTCTAAGATACAAATTCTGTGTCCTATACATGGTCTACAGCCATTTTCTTCCAGTTTGTAGTTTGTTTTTTCATCCATTTTTAAAATATTTTTTTATTTTTTTTAAATTATAGTTGACATTAGATATTGTATTAGTTTCAGATCTACAACATAGTGATTAGAGATTTATATAACTTGCAAAGTGAGCACCCCACTAAGTCTAGTACCCATAAGATGCCATATATAGTTATGACAATATTACTGACTATATTCCTTGTACTGAACTTTACATCCCTGTGAATGTTTTTATAACGGCAGTTTGTACTTCTTAATCCCTTCCCCCTTTACACCTATTTCCCCCAACCTTCCTTCCATCTGGCAACCTTCAAAATATTTTCTGTATCTATGAGTTTGTTTCTGGTGTGTGTGTGTGTGTGTGTGTGTGTGTGTGTGTGTGTGTGTGTGTGTTCTAGGTTCCTCATACAAGTGAAATCATATGGCATTTGTCTTTCTCTATCTGACTTATTTCACTTAACATAATAATACCTTCTAAGCCCATCCATGTTGTTGCAGATGGCAACATTTCATTCTTAGTATGGCTGAGTACTATTTCATTATACATATGTGCTATCTCTTCTTTATCCTTTCATCTCCTGGTGAACATTTAGGTTGCTTCCATATTATAGTAAATAACATTGCCATGAACATAAGAATGCATATGTCTTTTCAAATTAGTGTTTTGGGAGCCTGACCTGTGGTGGCGCAGTGGATAAAGCGTTGACCTGGAAATGCTGAGGTCGCCGCTTCGAAACCCTGGGCTTACCTGGTCAAGGCACATATGGGAGTTGATGCTTCCAGCTCCTCCCCCCTGTCTCTCTCTCCTCTCTCTCTCTCTTTCTCCTCTCTAAAATGAATAAATAATTTAAATTAGTGTTTTGGGAATCTAAAGTTTAGATAATTACCCAGGAGTAGAATTGCTGGGTCCTTCTTTGTCTCTTGTCTTAAAGTCTATTTTGTTTAATATAAGTATTGTTGCCCCACCTTTTCTGTTTATTTGCATTTACTAGACATAATTTTCCCATCCCTTTATTTTTAGTCTGTGTATCTTTTTTTTTTTTAAACCTGAAGTGGATCTTTTGTAGACAGCATGTGTAAGGGTCTGGTTTTCTTGCACATTCAGTCATTCTATGTCCTTTGATTATAGTATTTAATCTATTTACATTTCTTATTTAAATTTTATTATGTACACTGAATTCATATTTTTATCTTTTTTTTTCTTCTTCTTAAAAAAGTCCCTTAACATTTCTTGTAAAACTGGTCTTTAGTGATGAACTCTTTTAGCTTTTGGTTGTCTGGGAATTTTTATCCATTTTCATCAAACAGCAAAAGTATTTAATTCAATGAAGTCCAATTTATTTATTTTCCTTTTATGAATCATACTTTTGGTGTCATAGCTAAGAATTCTTCATCAATATTTGAATCCTGCATATTTTTTCTGTTTTTTTCTTTTTCATATTTTTTTTCCTAAATGACCCATACTTTTATGTTTTATATTTAAATGTATGATTGATTCATTGAGTTAATTTTGGTGTAAGATGTGAAGTTTAGGCTGAGTTTCATCTTTTTGCCTGTGAATGTGTAATTGCACTATTCGTTGAAAAGACTATCTTTCCTCCGTTGAGATGCTTTGAGAGGCTTTTGCACCTTTAATCAAAATTCGGCTGTATGTATTTGGTGTGGATTTGTTTCTCAGTCCTCTATCTCCTTCTGTTTGTCTATATATCTCTCCTGCTAATAGCACACAGTCTCGATTACAGCAGCTATAGAATAAATTGTAAAATCAGGAATACAATTCCTCACATTGTATTCTTTTTCAAAATTGTTTAAGCTACTCTAGTTGCTTTGACTTTTCATATAAATTTTAGAGTAATCTTGTCTATATCTACAAAGAAAGCTTTCTGGAATTATGATAAAATTGTATTAAACCTATATATCAATTTGGAGAGAACTGACATCTTTATTATGCTGATTACTTCAATCCATGAACACCTGGATATGACTTATCTTTTTTTTTCTTTCATCAGCATTTTTTCATTTTCAGTATACAAGTCCTACATTTTGTTACATTTCCACCTAATTATTTTTTTCTTTTTAGAGAGATTTTTAAACATCATTGCATTTAAAATTTTGGTGTGCATATGTTCATTGCTGGTACATAGAAATACAATTAATTTTTATATGTTTATCTTGTATCCTGTTACTTTGATGAACTTATTAGTTCTAGGAGATATTTTGTAGATGTCTTGAGATTTTCTATGTAAAAAGTCATGTTATCTGCAAATTAGAACCATTTTATTTCTTCTGTTCCAGTCTGTATACCTTTCCTTTCTTTATTACTTTGTTCTTTTTTCACTTATTTATTACATTGACTAGAACTTCCATCACTGTTTTTGAATAAGAATGATGAGAGTGAACATCCTTGCCTTTTGCCCAATCTAGGCTTACAAATATTCTGTCTTTCATCATCAAGTATAATGTCAGATGTATGATCTCAAAGACGGTCTTTAGCAAATTGAAGAAATTCTTTCTCTTCCTAAAATTTTAGTGTTTTACTTATGAAAAGGTATTAGATTTTGCATAAATTTTATATGCATTAACAAATTCACTGATTTTTCTTTCTTAGCCTATTGATATGGTGAATTACGTGAACTGATTTCTAAGTATTGAACTAGCTTTGCATTTCTGTAATGAACTGCACTTGGTCATGTGTATACTTTTTTAGATATATCACTGAATTATATTTGTTAATGTTTTGTTGAGAATTGTTCTGCTTATTCTTATGTGGGGTATTGGTCTGTGGTTTTTTGTTTGTTTACTATATTTATCCAGTTTTGTTGTCAGGGTAATGTTGGATTTATAAAGTGAGTTGAAAGTCTCCATTTCTCTTCCTTATTCTAAAAGTGATTATATAGAATATGTGTTCATTATTTTCTAAACTTTTAGTAGACTTCTCCACTAGAATCATGTATATCTAGGGATTTCTTCTTTGGTATGCCTTTAAATACAAATTTAATTTCTTTGATAGTTATAAGGCTATCGAAATTATCTGTTTCATATTGGATAAATTGTGGTAATTGGTGTTTTTCTAGGAATTGATTCATTTTATTTTAAATTGTCAAGTTATGTGTGTAGATTGTGCATAGTGTTCCCTTATCATGCTTTGAATGTCTGTTTTATTCCTGATATTGGTCATGTGTGTCTTCTCTCTTTTTTCTTTGTCAGTGTTATCAGGGATTTGTCAATTTTATTGATCTTTTCAAAGAACCAGGTCTTTTGTCTTATAGATTTTTCACCCTTGAAATCCTGGCACATATCTCACTTGGTCATAAAGAATTATTTTTTTAATATATTTAATTTTTTTATTTCCTAATAGTGTGTTTTTGGAGTTTTGATCCATGTTTACCAGAGAGATTGACTTGAAATGCCCCTTTCTTATAATTCCTTTATGGAACTTTGGTATTAAGATTTGGCTAGCCTCATAAAAAGAGAAGTTTCCTTTTTTTATTCTCTGGAAGGATTTGTGTAGTATTCATGTCATTAAGCACATAAAGTTTTATGCATTTATGTATATTTGGGGGCAAATAGTTTCATCTCTGTGCTTGGAGCTAGGTGGGGCAGGGTAACAAATTTTTTATCTCTTACCATCTGCCAGATACCATGCTAAGAATTTTACACTCATTATCTCATTGATTCCTTATAAAAATCTCATTGGACAATAATTTCTACACTTATCTCTGAGCTCAGAAAAGTGAGATTCATTGACTTGCCTAAGATCATACAGATGTAGGATTCAAAGCTTAATCTTATTGTTGACCTTCTAGTCCAGCCCACGCACTGTGCTCTGAAACAGTCACCCACCATAACATGGAATCCCTCCAGCGACTCAGGGAGAGTATACTCATGCTTTCACGGTAGAGATGAGAAAGTTGAAGTGCAGAGAAGTTGAGGAACTTGTCCAAAGCTAAACATCTAGGATGTGGCCAAGTTGGGCTCCAGGGTTGTATTTTGTTATTCTGCAGCCAGAGAGTATTCTTTGTGCTATGGCCAGAATGTTCCTCTTGTGGCAAAGAGCACATTCTCGTGTGTTAGTGACTGCCGTCATTGTTATCAGTTCAGGGGAAGGGAGGGGTCACTATGGCCAGGACAGCTGCTGGCTCCAGGTTCCAGGTACTACAATGAATTACAGCTGAAGACAGAGCTGGAGAGCTAAGCTGCTGGGCGGCTGGAAGAAAAAGGCTCAGGAAATTGGGTCCCGAGGCATGGAGACTGGCAGGTAAGTTGGCAGAACAACACACACACCTAGAGATGGGCTGACAGGTTAGAAGGTAAATGGGGACTGGAGTTTTGCAGGTCACAATTCCCTCCCTCTAGCATGTAAATCACTTTCCTGAGCAAGACCTGGTTGGACTAAATTTCCTTTGTCCCTAGAAATCTTAGGTTAGAGCCACTACTAACTCCTAGAAAAGGAAAAAAGGTGAAGGTAAGAAGAGTTCGTGCCCTGAAGCCCTAGCCCCCAGCCAGAGACAGGAAAAACAAGCCTAAGATTAAGATATGGCAGAGCAGAGAAGGTCCTTGTAGATTACTTGGTCCAATCACCCCGTTTTCTATGGAAAAACCAAGGCCCAAAGAAATGAGGATGAAATGATTTTTTTTTCAAGGCTAGGTGGGCAAAAACAAGAGCCCAGACTAAGGTGTACAGGGTGTGGAGCGAAGAAAGGGATGTGTGTATGTGTCGACTGAACTTCTTTCAGTACAGTTTGGACTGTGTGACCCAATTACTTTGTGTATTAACATGTGATCCTAGAACAAGTTACTTGAACAATCTGGACCTTAGTTTCCTTATCTGTACCTCATCATAGTAACTACCCGATAGTTTTATTGTACAGATAAAATGAATATTATATTATACACACACACACATAGATACATACATACAAATATGAAACACTTAGAAAAGTGTATGGCACATAAGAAACATATGTTGGTGTCTTGCTATTATTGGAGGTCTTTGGTAGGGTGTCAGTAGCAGTGGCTTAACAGTCAGCTTGCCTGAATTCCAGTCCAGACTCCATACTAATTGTGTGGCTTTGGCCAAGTCTCTCCTTCTCTGTGCCTCCGCAGCCTCATCTGCAGTATGTATAATGTGGGAATAAATGAGAGCAGCTGGCTCTTAGGACCGTAGGGAATTCAGCGCTATCACATAGACAGATCACCCAGCTCAGAGAAGGCCATGGAGAAAAGGTAGCTATTGTAACTGTTATTCAGCAAGTTCAGAGAGGCATCCCTGAGGGTTTCTGCCCGTCAGGCCCCACTCTTTCACAGCCCGCAGGCTAGCCCCAAGTTCCTGCCTACTGGAGCTGGGCAGAAGATCCAACTTTCCAAGTATCAGGCTGTGCAGCCTCTCTGGTCCTGCCCCCAGGCTGGCTCCCTGACTTGACAACCTCTTTGCTTCTCACGGTAAGGAAAGCTTTAAGAGCCACTCGGAAGAGACTTGGAGGGATGTGTCACCTGGAGGCCCCACACTCACACTGATGACCACTAGAAGTGGAGATAGGGCCTGGCTACAGAAGATCTCCCTCCACCCTGGCAAGGACCACTTGCCCCCAAAAACCCCCCTCCATCTGACTCTGTTCTGGGGCTCAGTGGAGCTGGAGCAGTAAGTTGAGCAAGAAACAGAGACTCGTGAGCTTCCTGAGTAGAGACTACTTTCTGTCACCACACACTTTAGTCTAAAGGAGGGGAAACATAGACCTAGAAAGAGCAAGGAATGTGGCCAAGGTGACAATAATTCCCATTCTACAGAGTGAGAAGCTGTGACTCAGACATATTTAATACAGTTAGGATTGCAGTCCAGATCTCCTGAATGGGACCTTTTCTAGAACCAAAGTGTGTCAGAGCTCGAAGAGATGTTATTTTAGGAGATATTTGAGTCTAATTTTATTTCCTAGATGGGTAATACAGAGGCCCAGAGATGAAAAAGAACTTGCCTGAGGTCCAAAAGGAGTTAGTGGCTGAGGTAGGACCCAAACATGGGGCTCCTCATCCTTCTGCCAGCTGCGGAAGGAGTAACACTGTACCCGAAAGCTTGGGTAGGAGAAGGGATACCTCGCAGACTACTGGGTTTTTAACTTCCACTCAGTCATACTGTTGTTTTCCCATCGTCTGCAGTTCTGAAGACCCTCTTACTTCCCTTTCTACATATCTGCGGAAGGCATTCTCATATGGATGAGCCTTAAGAAGAGCCAGAGACCTGAGTTCCAGGCTGTGTGGTCCCTTTCTGGACCTTTGCTTTTCCAACTTTAAAACAATGTGTGCATGGAATGTGGAGCAAATGAAGACTAATTGAAGGGGAGCGTTTGAATGAACTAGAGCCCAAAATCTGTGATCTCCCACTCTCTGGGGCTGGACTCAGGCCTGGGTGACTGAATCCCCAGGGAATTCAAATGAGCAGCAAGGTCTCTGAGACTTCTAAGGGCTCCTTGACCTGACTCTTGCTGAGATTTGGTGACGAACATGGAGGGTCTAGGGTGGGGAGTGATTTCCACAACATTTCTTCTGCAGTCCTCACACTGAGCGTGTCAATCCGAATTACAGGCCATTTTCCCAGGGTTAGAACATTGCTTTTGGGGTTTCCAGGAATGTCTGCATTCCTCCTGGGACACTGCTTCTATGGTAAGAGTCTGCCTGTCTACACCGCTTTACCTCCTCTTTCCCTGACCTCCCAACAACTCCCTTCCCCAATCTGGTTGACTCCTTGTGGCAAAGAAGTAATGCAGGTTGTGGAAGCAGAACAGGCTGGGAGTCAAGTCCTTGCTTCACCAGAGTGGTTTTGCAGCCTCAAGCAAATCAGTTTGCCTCACTATAAACCTCAGTGTGCTTGTTTCTAAAATGGTAATGGTAGCCTGACCAGGCGATGGTGCAGTGGATAGAGCATCGGACTGGGATGCGGAGAACCCAGGTTCGGTACCCCGAGGTCGCCAGCTTGAGCGCAGGCTCATCTGGTTTGAGCAAAGCTCACCAGCTTGGACCCAAGGTCACTGGCTCCAGCAAGGGGTTACTTGGTCTGCTGGAGGCCCCCGGTCAAGGCACATATGAGAAAGCAATCAATGAACAACTATGGTGTCGCAATAAAAAACTGGTGATTGATGCTTCTCATCTCTCTCCGTTCCTGTCTGTCTGTCCCTATCTATACCTCTCTCTGTCTCGTAAAAACAAACAAACAAACAAACAAACAAACAAACAAATAAATAAAATGGTAATGGTAGCAGTACTTAGTTCCCAGCACTGTTGGGTACACTGAGTGGACACCTGTATCTAGTGAGCTCAGCCCAGTGGCTAACACCAGGGAGCACTCTGGGAATGGTGATTCCCTTCCCCTATGTGCTGCTCAGCCACAGGGGCAGCTCAGCTCCTGGCTTCCTCAGAGCAACCTCAGGCAAACTATCTTGCTCTCATTCGAAATATTCAGCATACTGAATAATCTCCTTATTCTAAAGATAGGGGAATGAAAAATCTATTTCCTGCATTAGACACTTTCTAGATCATGAGATATGTCCATTTTCACTTGCTTGTATCACTTTCCCAGCAATTCCATTAGAGAGGAATTATAATCCCACTATACAAGGAAGTTCAGTCATTTGCCTACAGTCATTCCGTTGAAAATTGCTAGTGCTCAGATTCAAACCCAGAGCCATCTGGCTCTGGAGTCTAAGCTGTATCCACTGTATCTTCACTGTCTTAACCTGGTAAGATTGGGGGAGGTGCCACTGTACTGGGCACAGCCCGCACTAACATCGAGCCACCTCAGGATGGGTGAGTGTCCATTGAAGAGACCTGTGGGATGGATGGGCCAGACACAGACACAGACACACAGACACAGACACACAGACACAGACACAGACACACACACACGGGAATGAGGCAATGACAGTTATCTATACAGTGCTTGGTTGGCTGGCAATGTTAAAGTAGGCTCTCTACACAAACCACCATGAAAAGAGGTTGGAAAGTTGATATTTGCTGAGAAGGATGTTAATGGAAATGATCAATGAATCCTCCATACCTTGAGCATACTGACAGTTTCTTATACACACACAAGCGATGATAAAACTAGCAATAACCAGCCTTTATGTTTAGCTTTACAACATATGCAGAAGTATTTCTTGTCTACCATCTCACTTTCCTTCACAATGAATTAATTCAACGAACATTTACTGAGCACTTACTATGTGCCAAGCACTATTCTAAGCTCTTGAGCTACATCAGTGAAGAGAAGAGATAGACAAAGATCTCTCTCCTTGTGGAGAATGTAAACTGGTGAGAAGAGACAAAAAGTAAACAAGATAAATAAAATGTATCATATGGTTGATGATAATAAGTGCTATGGAGAAAAAGATAAAACAGGAGGAAAAAAGGTCAGGGTGTCTGAGGGTGAGGTTACAAGTTTATCTGGCCAGGAAGGTCACTCTGAGAAGGTAACATCTGAGAAAGCTGCAAACAAGGTAAGGAAGCAAACCACACAGATACCTGTGGAAAGACCACTCTAGACAAAGACAACAGTTGAGCAAAGAACCTCAGTTGATTGCACGGCAGAAAGTTTTGAAGAACTGCGAAGAGGACAGTATGGCTGGATTTGAGTGAGCAGAGAGGAGAATAGCAGGGTATGACAGCAGAAAGGAAATGAGGGACCATATCTTGGAGGACTTAGGGCCACCAAAATAACTTAGTCCTAGGGATACGGGGAAACTTGGAACTGGAGCTGGGCTTAACAAGGGCCGTTGGGCTTGGCTCATTCAGGTGTAGAGAAGAGGCTGTGGAGACAAGGGCTGAAGGATGGCCGAGAGGGTGGAGACAGTGGAGGTGGTGAGACATTTCAGATTTGGGGATGTATTCTGAAAATAGAGACAAAAGACTTTGCTGACAGATGGAAGGGCGAATTGAAGAAATAAAGGAGTCAAGGACCACCTTTATGGTATGAAGCCCTCAAGTCTCTACCTCTGCTGTCACCATCCTGGTCTGAGGCACCACCCCCACCCCCACCCCCTCTCACCAGACTTTGGCAATGGCCTTCTTACTGGGGATCTTTGCTCCCATTTCTCTCTCCTACAATCTACTCCCCAGCCAACAACCAGAGGGATCCTTTTAAAATGCTAATCAGGCCTTGTCACTTTCTTGGTTAAAACCCTCCAGTGTCTTCCCATGACACTTAGAATAAAGTCCAGGGCCCACATGAGCTGGATCCTCCTTGCTGTTCCAATGATCAATGATCTTTCCTGCCTTTATCCCCACCCCCTGCTCTGCTCCAGACTGCTCTGCTGTTTCATGAACCCACCAAGTTCATTCCCTTCTCAGGACCTTTGCATTAGAATGTTATTTCTCTATTCTGCCTGTAATGTTCTTTCTCTACTCTGCGTGGTTTGCTTCTTCCCATTCTTCATATCTCAGCTGAGATGTCACCTCCTCAGAAAGATTATGTACTGCACCTTCACCTCATCTAAATTAGATTTGTCATTCTCAGTTTCCTTTCTCATGAGATCAATGAAAGCTTGATGCTTTTGTTTTATTCCCTTCATAGTATGTTCCACAGACTATATTTTGATTACCGTGATTTTTGTCTCCTTCGTTAGACTGTCAGCTCCCTGAGGGCAAGGGCAGGACTGCACAGAACTGGCCCACTTCTGTATGTTACAGCCTGGTTCTGAGACAGGCACTCTGTGTTAGTGTGTGTGGCAGGGTACTAAGTGGCTTACAGGCATATGCTCGTTTAATACCAGAGCAAGCCTGTGAAATAGGTGTTGCCATTATACCCATTTTACCAAAGTAGAAACTGAGGCTGAGGTTGGTCATGAGGTTTGCAAATGATAGAGCCAATGTTCTAACTTGTGTGTCTGTCTGTCTAACTACCTTTGTACTCTTTATGACCTCTCTCTCTCTCTTTCTCATGGTATATACTCTGAAAATACTTTTACACATGAATAATGAATTGAAAGTGTTGAAAATTTAAGCTTGAACTTAGGTGCATCAAACACAAAGTCTATATTGAACCTCCACCTCTTAAGATGACGTAACAAGATGTCCCATACCATTTTTTATGATAATGTGCAAAAAACATGATCTTTGGAACCCAGCAGGTCTAGGTTCAAATTCTTGTCCTAGTAGTGACTATATGACCTCAAGCGAGTTGCTTCACATCTGTTCATACACCTGTACAGTGAAAATGATAGTCACTCCTAATTCTTAGACTGCTGTCAGAAGTGTAACTTTTAATAAACCTCTGAGTCTGTTTCCTCTTCCTGTATTCTAATTTAGAGACATTCTATGATTAAGCTCAATCTGTCCTACTGGAGCTTGTTTTACTCATTCGATCTGTCACTCTGTCTATTCATCCACCTATCTATTCATTAATGATGAAGTCCCCTGCTGTGTACAAGCACTGTGACAGTCTGTGAGCTCCAGAGGAAAGTAGGATACTAACAAAGCTTGTACTCTAAGGGTCAAATAGCAGTTGAGGTCTCTATCATGTCCTGTACTACCACTGGGAGTGAGGGGTTTGTGAGGTCTGTGGCATGCACCCTTTGAGAGTTGAAATTGTGTTGGTTCCCCTCTCACACAGATACTCAATATTTGTTGACCTCCTTCTGAACTGCGAAGGCTGCATGGAGAAGGACCTTGAATATAGTTTGAACTTGAGCCTGTGGCCACATAGTTTCAAGCAGGGATGTGACACGATTAGGTTTGCTCTATAGAATGACTTCTCTTATCCCTGGTGTCTGCAGGGTTGGAATAGACAAAATGGGAAGCAAGAAGGACAATGAGGAAACTATTGCACTAGTAGCCATGAGAAATGACGAGTGATCACCCTTGGTGGTAACAGTAGGAATGGAGACAAGTGGAAGATTCGGAAGGTATTTTAGAGAGAGACTCACTCTGTTGTGGTGATTGAACAGATATGAGAGCAAGGGAGGGAGATACATGTAAAAGATGGCTTCCAGTTTTCTGCTTTGGACAACTGGGGCACTGGCTGGATAGCTCCAGATACCTCATCATGGATGTCTTGGACAGGGGAGTGAGTGGGAGTCCAGTGGCTTTGACCTTCTCAGAGCAGCTTGCTTGATATTTGCCTGCATTGTCAGCAAATATTTTTTTTTCTTTCTTGGGGTGATATCTCCTGAACTCTGTCCTGCTCAGCCACAAAAGTAATAGCACATTGACAGGTGACAAATGCTAAGACAACTTCATTTAAAGGGATTCATTAACATCTTGGTAACCTGGGAAATTCTCACTGCTCTCGGCCTGACCTGTGGTGGCACAGTGGATAAAGCATCGACCTGGAAATGCTGAGGTTGCCGGTTTGAAACCCTGGGCTTGCCTGGTCAAGGCACATATGGGAGTTGATGCTACCAGCTCCCCCCCTTCTCTCTCTCTGTCTCTCCTCTCTCTCTCTCTCTCTCTCTCTCTCTGTCTCTCCCTCTCCTCTCTAAAATGAATAAATAAATATTTTTTAAAAGTCTGCTCTCTTCTTTCTTCCTTCCTATCTTTCCTTCTTTTCTCTCTCTTCCCTCTTCTCTCTTCCTCTGCTTCTCTCCCTCTCTCCTCCTTTTCTAAAGCACAGACATTCTCACCCTTATAGAGATTCCCTAAAGGGACTTGAGAGGATGCCTAAGTGCATATGTGTACACACAGGAATGGGGTATGAAAGGGAACAAGAGCTTTAAAGGTGAACTTTAAAAAATCGTTGGTCTCAGACAAAACTCTTAGTCAGAGGTCTCAAACTCGCGGCCCACGGGCCGCATGCGGCCCGCCGAACAATTTTGTGCGGCCTGCAGACTAATCCACGAACTACAGTTTCTGGTCGTTTTGTGACACTGAAAAGTGTTGCGTAACAGTTGCCTTTTGTAGACCTAGTGCGGCCCGCCTAACAGCTGTGATCTTGCTCTGTGGCCCACATGCTGAGTTGAGTTTGAGACCCCTGCTTAAGGACCCATAGAAAACAAACTATCTGGAACTATCAGGAAGGAAGTCCATCCATCCATTCAGCAAACACTCTTAGGGGTCTCCTCTGTGCCTAGTCTGTGTTGGGCCAGTCTATAAGGATCAAAGAAGTTATTGGGACACACAGCCACCTCCCTAAATTGACAAGATGTGATCAGAGTTCTCTGTGGGAGCACTGAGGAGGGAACCAATTGTGTTTGTGTGGCAAGCTATGAATGACTTCACACAGGAGGTACTCTTTGAAATGGACTTTGAATAGTGAATAGAGTCTCACTTGTGGTGGTGGAGTGGATTGAGCATTGACCTGGAAAGCTGAAGCCGCCAGTTCAAAATCCTGGGCTTGCCTGGTCAAGACACATATGGGAGTTGATGCTTCCTGCTCCTCTCTTTATTCTCTCTCTCTCTCTCTCTCTCCCTCTCTCTCCTCTCTCTAAAAAATGAATAAATAAAAAATAAGAGTGAATAAAAGTTTATCATGCTGGTAAGAGAGGAAGGGCACTCCAGGTAGAAGGAACAACAGCATAAGCAGAGACCTGGAAGCATGAGAGAAAATGGCAAGTATTTCATTGAGACTAAGTGATAGACTAGAAGTGGGAGAGACTGGAGGGAAAAGCTGAGGAAGGCTGGGCCCTGAATGGCACACGAGTGACTTTGAATGCTGGGCAGTTATTTAGAACAGCTATTTTGGAAGGCACATTGGCAGCTTCTGTCAACATTTCAGATGCCTTTTGACATAGAGTTTCTATGTCATTGTCTGCCCTGGAGAAACAGTTGACACTTGGTTATGCATAGGGATTAAAATACTTTGATAATATAAAATAGTGTAATACTATGAATAGTCACCAATAAGGAACTGGTTATATAAGATTTTAGTGCATCCCTGCCAAGGAATATCATGAAACAGTTACAGTAAATGAAGCAAATCTCTTGAGGGCCAAACAAGAATAAATAACATTTTTTAATTGCAGAAATATAGCTTGGTGTGCACACATATATTTCTTCGTTCTTTCAGCTGAGCAATGGCACCCCAGTAGCAGTGAGCACATTTAGTGACCAGATCTTGGTTTCTAATACCACCTTCCAATAGAGGGAGCCAGTACTCAATGAACAAATGGACAAGGATAGTACAGGATATTCTTGGACCATCTTGTGGTGTCAAAAAAATAAGGAAGTGCTCAGAAAAGCACAGGGCCTTTTTGGAAGAACTCAGGAGCCAAGCCAAAAGAGATCTAATAGCCAAGGTGAGAATAATTTGAGCAGAAAATAAATAGTGATGAAATTAGCTTTTTAATATTTAAATTTAATTTTAGAATCATTTTAGATTTGCAGAAGAAGTTCAAAGTTAATACAGAGGGTTCCCATATACAGTACTTAGCACCAAGTTTCTTCTAGTGTTAACACCATACATGAGTGTGTTACATTTGTTAAAACTAATGGAACAATATTAAAACATTATTATTAACTAAGGTCCATACTTGATTCAAGTTTCCTTAGGTTTTTTATTTTTTACTTAATGACCTTATCTGCTCCAGTGTCCTAGTCCTGATACCACATTACATTTAGTTGTCATGTCCCCTTAGGCTTCTCTCGTCTATGACAGTTTCTCAAACTTTCCTTGCTGGTGATGACTTTGAAAGTTTTGACCAGTATGGTTGGGTAGTCTGTAGAATGTCCCTCAATTTGGATTTGAAAAATCATGATGCTTTTCTCATCTTAAAGTGGGGAATGGGTATGGGGGGAATATCACAGAAGTGAAAGGCTCTTCTCAACACATCACTGGTGCACACTGTCTATCAGCTGGTGGCATTAACTGGAACCACCTGACTGAAACTGAAGCAGTGTTTGTCAGCTGTCTCCATGGTACTTTTCAAGCCTTCTACACTGTCCTCTATGGAAGAAAGATTCTATGCACAGCCCATACTTAAGGAGTACACAGTTATGTCTTATCCTCCTTAGGAATAAGATAATAATAAATTTTAACAATAGAATAAAATTAATATCTATTGACTCATACTAACACAAATAAGTAATTGGGTGCATAAATAAAAAAGAAATATGGGGCATCTTTTCCTTACATTAAAATTCCAATTAAGGGATGTAGAAGGAAAGAGGGAAATAGAACATGATTATTAGACAGGCAGCACAGTAATAAATGTTGATCCACCTATGTGTGCTACAATTAGCAGACAAGCATAATCATTTGAAGAGAAACATAGAGTCCTTCAGTATCTTCCCAATATACTTGAACTATATATGAAACGGAAACACAGTAACACTATAGTTGGGAAACCCTGCAGACATCAACTTAACTAAATGACTCAGGTAAACATCACCAGTAATAACACATATAGACAACACGGACTTCTTGGTATGATCAGCTGAAAAGGACTCAATGTCACTTCCATGGTATTTTTGCCAAAAATGCCTAACTCATAAGAAAATATCAGGCAAACTGAGACAGTCTATAAAACAGATGGCTACTATTCTTCAAAAGTGTCAAGGTCATGAAAGAAAGGAAAGAGAGGAATTGCTTCAAGTTGGAGGAGACTAAGGAGGCATGGCAGCTCAGTGTGATGCAGGATCCTGGAAAGAAACTGGAACATTAGTGCGAAAACTGGTGACATTTCTATAGGCGCTGTAGTTTAGTTCATAGTGTGATACCAAGGTTAATTTCCAATTTCTTCGTTTTGACCATTGTACTAAGTCTGTGTAAGATGTTAGTATCAGGGGAGGCTGGGTAAGAGGTGTCTAAGCATTCTGTGTTCTATTTCTTGCAACTTTTCTGTGTCTAAAATTAGTTCAAAATAAAATGTTTAAAAAGTTGCAGCATAATAGATTTAGGGAAGATACCTGGAAGGCCTCTGGTGGCAGAAACGTGAGATGTTTCCACTGATTTTTGAAAGGTGTTTGTCTCAGGCTGCTAAACAGAGCCAGGAAAGTGGCGGAACAGTTGACCCCTTGGGTATTCACAGATCTAGAGAACTCTCTGGCCTTTTTGGATCTAGGGTTGGGGAACCATCTCTCTTCATAGCTGTTTTCCCAGCCCCCAAAGATTTGTCCAACATAACAGCCTGGGCTCACCTGGGCTGTATCTCCAGAGAAGACCCTGGGCCCTGTTTCAGCCCTTGGGACTGCAAGCCCCCCTCGCTCCTCTCCAACTCAGTGCTGGGACGGACAGCGCAGCGCGCAGCCGCCCCCCCCCTGGGCTCCCGCTCCCTGGGACTCCCACCCTGGAGGGCTGGGGTGAGGGGAGGTGAGGCTGACGCAGTTGGGGAAAGGCTTGGCAGGCGGGCCAGCAGCAGAGCTGGTGCTCCATCCAGGGGAGGGCGACTCAGACAGTGGTTAGCTTCGGAGTGGGGCTTAGCAGAGGGAAGGGGGAAAGGGAGGGGCCTCTCCTTCTCAAGGGGCCCTTTCATGTTGAAATCAGCCAGTGTGAATGCTGGCGGCCCAGGAGCCCAGCCGGGGGAAACGTGAGAGCCCCCTTATCTCCCCTCTTGTCACAGTGCCGTCTGCGGTTCCCAGCCGGCCAGTGAGGATGCATTAGGAGAAGTGTCGGTGGGGGTGGGAGTGTTTCCCTCAAGACCTTGGGCTGGGCCCCACTCTGTTGGGCGGGGTCTGGGGAAAGCAGGTTCCAGACTCTCCCGGTGCTGGAGGTGGGGGTAGAGTGGAGTGCCCTGCCTCTAGGAGCAAGGGGAGGCTGCAGAGGCGGGGATAGGAAGGCAAACCTCCAGCCTCATCTGGATACAGCACCCCGCGCCGCCCGCCGGCCCGCTGGAGGGCAGGCCCCGCCCACGCACCTGCAGGAGCAAGAGCTGCTCCCTCTGCGGAAAGCCCCCAGTCATCACCGCACTGCTTCTGCACTTGCACTCAGTTCCCATTTTGCATTTCTGGGCAGAAAACCTGGGGCATTTGACCAGGGAGGCTGTGGCCCCACCTTCCCTGGGACACTCTCAGCCCAGGGGTGATCCATGCTGTCCAGACAACCTTGGTGGCCGAGGCCTGAGCTTACTAGCTTTCCTGGCGGCTCACACAGGTTGGCTCTTTGGCCTCCTTTCAACCCTCCAATCTGTGTTTCAGTGAGATGGGCTGGGAGGTTCTTTGTAACTCCAGTGCTGTAGGAGGGAGGTGGTTGAGGCCAACATCTGGACACTGGGGGCATCGTTGGCCCCCAGAACTGGAGCTCTCAGCAGCCAATGTTTTCGCAGCCATCATCTGTCCGTGCGAGTTCCTGCCAGGGCCCTGTGGAGGAGTAAGCATATGGAAAGCAGAACAAGGCAAAGGTGATACAGGGTGGGACCCCCAGAGGCAGTTTGGTGCAGGGAGGGAAAGGGAGCTATAGGTTCCTGGTTCTGCCAGCAGCTGCTGGTGACATTGGCCAGTCAGTTTCTCTGTGCCTCCAAGGGTCAAGTTGGAAAAATCCCTACTGAAAATCACTGCCCCTATCATTCTGTTCCTGCCTTCATTTCCTGCACACACGCATCACCATCGGAGAGCCTCTGCTGCCTCCACTAGAACACGGTCTCCACCGGGGCGGGGCTTTCTCTCCGTCATTACTGGACCGAAACTCCACAACAGGAGGGCAAGATGGTCTCTAGGACCTGCTCAGCTCTGGGCGTCCTCATCCACTTGTTGCAAGTGAAATTCTGGGTTCCAACCAAGGAGAACAGAGACAGCAGATGCCCAACAGAGAAGAGTTTTCTCCTAAGGTTATGTAAGAGCAGAGTGTGGAGTAATCCCAGAGTAGCAAAGGCTAGACTGAGGCCCCAGGAAAGAGGGCACAAGCCTACGATGGCTGCCAGGATGCAAGATCCATTTGAGCTGCTAATTCAGCCCAGCCTGGGGACAGGCCCTGGAGGGCAGGGACGAGGATTCATTCCTCTATGCATCCTCAGAACCAGTTCAGGACATAGCAAAGCAAACAGACTCAGGCAGCGTTTGCTGGTTGGAGATGATTAATTGCTCACTATTTTGTACCTGTCTTGTTGCCAGCTTGGTTTTGCTTCTGGAAGTTCCCGACACCCTCCTAGGTGGGTCTGGCTGTCTTCCACTTGAAGGCTGTGTTTTATGAACCACCCTATGGCACCCTCACAACAGTGAGGAAGGTACTATATTATTATCCCCATTCTACAGATGAAGAGGCAGAGAATCAGAGAGGTTTAGTGACTTGCCTTAGGTCACACAGACAAGAAATTACAGAGCCATGTTTTGAGCCCAAGTCTGTGCTCTCTTCTTCACTGTCTTCTCTAAAACAGGTCCAGGGCTCCAATTTGAACTGTTTAAAACAGACTCTAGCACTTCCACACATTTTTGCTACGTCATTGCATTCTCACCTGTGTGGTGAGAAAGGCAGGCACCATTATTCCATTTCATAGACTGGAGAGGGCCTTATAGTCACCCAGCCAATGAATGGCATCACTGAGACCTGAGCCCACGTCAGGCTCCTGATAGAGCATGACCCTTTGCTTTGGACCAGGCTGGGGTCTAAGTGCTCAGACCCCACTTGCTGGACCAAGACTCCTGCCCTCCCAGCCTGAATTCAATATCACTGATGCCACGAACATCATGGGCACCTGGCCCTGAGCAGAGCCTGCTCTTTCTGCCTTGTCTGTGAGACCCTTTCAAAGGCTTCTGTTGGGCCTCTTGTGAAGAGGGAGGTGACAGTGGGAGGGTGGGCAGGCTGCCGTGGGATGGACAGAGAAAGCACACTCTAGGACCCCAGAGTATCCATAAAGTTTTCTGTCCAAAGGCTGTATCTTGACTTTTGCTCAGAACCAAGCCTCAATTCAATGAATATTTATAGAATGGCCACATTACACCTGGCATTTCAGCAAATGCTTTTGAAAACAGGCAGTTATCATTAACCGAGTAATCGCTTTATGGCAAGCAGTGATTGTACACAATCTGTTTGAATCTTTATGGAGTCCTGAAAGGGGTATTATGAATATCACCCCCTTTTTGCAGATGAGCAAAGTGAGGGTCAGAGATACCAAACCATGCAGAAAGTGGCAGAGCTGGAAATAAAACTCAGGCCTGCCACACTAGAAATTCTGTGTTCTTCATTCCTATGCCATCTCTCAGAGAGGAGCAGGAATGAGAAGGAGAGCCCTGGCTCTTTCCCGGGGTGCACAGGGACCTTGGAGAGATGTTGGTGGTTCCCTCCAGCCCCACTCCAGGCTTTTCAAGCCTGAGAACCCCCAGGTTGGATGAGGTGGGCCATGCGGCGCAGAGGAACCCACATGTGAGTGCATGGGAAGGTTGTGCTGGTGCTCCCTCCACAGAGCTGATGGTCCGGGCAGATGGATGGCACACCAGTTGCCGAGAGGGGACCAAAGGGGGGATTAGACAGAAGGGACATTTAGAGAAATTCTGGGTACAAAATCACTA
Organism: Saccopteryx leptura; assembly: GCF_036850995.1. Lineage (NCBI taxonomy): Eukaryota > Metazoa > Chordata > Mammalia > Chiroptera > Emballonuridae > Saccopteryx > Saccopteryx leptura. The sequence continues at coordinate 67,778,604 of NC_089516.1, read as the reverse complement.
GAAATACTTTCTTTTTTTTAATTTTTATTTATTTATTTATTCATTTTAGGGGGGGAGAAAGAGAGAAAGAGAGAGAGAGAGAGAGAGAAGGAGGAGGAGCAGGAAGCACCAACTCCCATATGTACCTTGACCAGGCAAGCCAGGGTCTCGAACCAGCAACCTCAGCGTTTCCAGGTTGACGCTTTATCCACTGCGCCACCACAGGTCAGGCAGAAATACTTTCAAAGAAAAGAATGAACTCTTTGGCTTTGTGAATCGGAAGTAACTTGGAGATGCAAGAGCCTTGCTCTCAGAAAGCAGACAGACCATGGGAGCTGGGGTTCTCCCCTGGGTCAGGCAGCTTTAACAGACATGATCTCCCTGCCTTTTATCTCCTCCCTGCCATCTATTCTTCCTTGAAGAGGTGAGACTTAGTATCCCACTTCGTAGAGAATGAAACTAAAGCTTTTAAAACAAAACTTGACAGAGCCAAAGTTGCATAGTTAAGAAGCAGGCAGATCTGGTTTCAGAGAGCATGCTCCAAAATGCCCCAAGGATAGAAAGAGAGAAAAATCCCTGGGTGGTAGCAGCAGGAATACTTCTGAGCCCAGATCTGCTGACCCCAAAGCTATATGCCTGGGGCCAGTGGAGCTCCGCTTCTGGAATCCCCTGGGCCACAGCAGCCTCTTCATAAAAAAGCTAGGAATGGAAGAGTGGTGGAGGAATCAGGTCGAAACCCTTGCCTCCATGCCTCTTGTGCAACATCCACGATGAGTAGGATTTCCCTCGGCAGAGGGAGGAGCCCGCATCGCACACTAGGTGCGCAGCCTGAGCAAAGGCGTGGGGGCTGGAGAGGCCATGGCAGAAGCAGGGTGGGGAGACGAGTGTGGCCGGAACAGGCCTCTTGAGAGTGGCAGGAAGCTGGCTGAGTCTCAGGCTGAAAACATCCTCAAAATCCTCTAGTCCAGACTCTCCTCAGGCTTAAATGTACTGCCCGGCAGCCCTGGGCCACACGGTAAACGTCTGCTCCACTCTTTGCTGCTACTCTGCACAATTTCCTGCAGGGGATCAGAAGAGTCCCTTTAGCTCATCTAGCCTGGTGCCTTCACTTGCAGCTGGAGAAACTGAGGCCCAGAAAGGAAAAGTGACTCATACAAGGGCACACAGCTAGTAAATGGTAACCCTGAAGGAGGTTTTCTATGGATACTCAGTAAGTATCCATTGAATTGAAGCTTGGTTATGAGCAAAAGTCCAGACAGAATTTGGTCAGAGAACCTTATAGACATTCTGTCACCCTCTCTTCTCCTAAGTGAACGCTCCTTTCCCTGGGCCCATCCTCGATACTTAGAACAGGGCCTAGGAGGGCACAGAGTAGGAGCTCAATTTGCAATTGTTGAATGAATAAGATTGGGTCGGCAAATAGCCGTGACCTGAGGGGGCGCTACAGACGCCCTTTTTACTAGTTTGCACTAGGAGATTGTATAGACTGCTGACTGTGCTGGGGCCGTTGGAGGACCAAGGGGTTAGTCTCCTCAGTAGCTTGCTCTGCTTCCTCCAAACAGATGTAACCGATGACTGTTGCCCATGGCCCGCCCATCCCACTTCTGGCTAGCAGGTGGGGCTTACACTAAGTTTCTGATCAGCTAACCTCAGCCCCTTTGCCGCTCACTCCCTCGCTCACTTCCTCCTGGCACACCAGCCTCTGTGGGAGCACCTTCTACACGCACTCGTGCAAGCCCCGATTGTTTGTGCTTGACAGCTGCGGCATTCCTGGGACCTTGAACAGTCAGGAGGTGGACGTCTTACAGATGGGGAGACCAAGGCTTAGAGAGGTGATGGTCACCCAGCAAGGACATCCCAATGTGTATTTGAACTGAGATCTGTCAAGTCCAAGACTCATGCTTGGCTCAGCACCCCCCAGCAGGGCTCACCCTCTGGGCACCTAATGGCAGACCCTGCCCATCTTCTATGATACAAGGTATCTGTGTCAAGTTGACATCCAAATATCTGGCCATGTGCTATAGATGCCAACTGTGTGACTCCAGGCAGGTGCTCCTACCTGGCTGCTTTTGAGAAGACAGATGGACTCTCGTCCAACCCACTGACCCTGCCACTTAGAGCTGTGGCAGGACTTCTGAGAGCTGCTCTCCAGTCTGTTTATCTCAGGCCTGCTTGGGTTGGGGGCAGAGACAGAAGAGTATGGTCAGGAGCCAGGCCTCGACTGTATGAATTGTTGTCTCTAATCTGGGAAGGTTTAATTCAGGGGTAAGTAGGGGGAAAATTCTACCCCTTCCCAGAGGGACTTCCAGCGCTAGCTCTGCCCTATGGTTGGCTTGGCGAGGCAGTTGGACAGATGGGAAGAAGGCCTGCTGACACCCTATTTCCAGAAGATCTCAGGGCCATGGGGTGCTGGAGCAGCCTGCCTGGGGGCCTGGTCTGACACAGACACTGCTCGGTTGTGAGGGAAAGAAGGAGGCTAGTCCACAGAAAATGGGACCCCCACACACAGGTCCAGCCAGCACACAGGTCCTGCACGACAGGGCGGGGCAGAGCAGGGTAGAGGGTGCTGAAGGAAGCTGCAATTAGTGGAGAGTCTCAACTGTTCAGACTCTTGCTGGGGAAGGAAGAATGCATTCCATAGTGAAGGACAAAGACAGAGAGAGAAAGACCATGACAGATAAACAGAGAGAGAGAGAGAGAGAGAGAGAGAGAGAGAGAGAGAACAAAGAGAATGCAAGCCAATGAACAAGCAAGGAAGACAATGGGAGTTGAGAGGTCTGGAGTCTAGGCCCAACTCACGGACTTGCCGCGGGCCCACGACCAGTCAGTCCCTCTCCTCAGGCCTCTAAATCCCATTTGTCAGGCTGTGGGGGACAGGGGTAAGACTGGCCTAAGCACCTTCTAAGAACCCACCAACACCAGTGCTCTCAAATTCTGTGAGACAGAAATTGACCTTCCAAGGCTGGCTCTGGACATTTCTGAAGCTCACAGTAATAAAAAAAATAGCACAAACCAAACTTTGGAAATTCCAAGTATGTCTGTGGCCGGGGGGTGAGGGAGTCAGAGCTGCAGAACTGTTTGTCTATGACTCAAAGCCTCTCAGGGGAAAGATCACACATTCTCAGAGGCAGGGCTACCCCCCACCCCGCCGCCCCAGCTGGCCACCCAGCTTGACCTCCACGGGGCCCCAGCCTCGGGCCCTGCCACCACCACTACCCACTTCCTAATGACCTTCGTGGAAGAATGGGGGATAAAACCACAGCCGAAAGAGCCTTGCTAACTTGTCCAAGGATACCCAAGAGTCTTCGTGCGGATCCTAATGTCATTACCCTAAATCAGCGGTTCTCAACCTGTGGGTCACGACCCCGGCAGGGTCGCCTAAAGCCATCGGAAAATACATAATGCATATCAGGTATTTACATTCCGAATCATAACTGTAGCAAAATTACAGTTATGAAGTAGCCACCAAAATTATTTTTTGGTTTGGGGTCACCGCAACATGAGGAACTGTATTGTGGGGTCACGGCATTAGAAAGGTTGAGAACCACTGCCTTAAATGGAGGTGGGGGAGGAAAAGAGGGGGAAGGAGGAGGGTCATCCTCATCTCACCCTTCTTGGTGCCAAGCGCAGTGCTTGCCCTTCCCAAACATCATCCCCCTTTATTTTCAGAACCACCCTTCAGGACAGGACTCACGGTGCCTGAAACCAGCGCTCAGAAGGGCACCTCTGCTGGTTGAAGGTTAGTAGGGGGTAGAGCTGACATCTCGAAATCAGATGCCAGGTTTAGGTCACTGCCCAAGGGTCCCATTGTGGTGAAAGCAGGAGACTTTCCCTACAGTTGGGCCTTGTCACTCTGACTGGCAGTTTTCTCATCCCACAAAGGCCTGGCCCTGAGGCAGGGGTTCTGGCTGCAACCTGAACAGTGTATGGGACTGAGCTAGAGGGAAGGAGGTGGCCCACGGAAACCTTGGGGGATATGATGGGGTGATCTGCTATGAGGGTTGTTTGTATGTCCCTGTGTCTGTGCCCCCTCTCCTTCCTCTGATAGGTGTGGCTGGCACTGCCCTAGCCCTGACCTCAGGTGAGCCGAGTGACCCTGCTGGGCCATGGAGCCCTGCCTCTGGAGTTGCCAACCTGGCCCAAGTACGGAGCAAAGCAGGCCTCACACACACAGGGTCAGAGGCAGAGAAGCTGTAAAGAAGCAGAAGGACAGACCCAGAGAGAGAGACAGAGAGAGACAAAGAGGAAACTGGAGGCAGAGAAAAGTGGAGACAGATGATGACCAGGGAAACAGTGAGAGATGCAGTGAGCAAGAAAGAGAGAGAGAGAGAGAGGAGAGAGAGAGAGAGGCAAAAAATCTAGAAAGAGGCAGAGACAAAGAGAAACTGGAAGGAGACCGAAAAAGAACCGAAAAGACAGTGAGAGGGAGAAGTAGGCCAGGGCCTACAGGCAGAGAGACAGGCAAATGGGGACAAAAACAAAGATAGGAACTGAAGGAGACACGACAGAGACATGGAGAAAAGCAACGTAAGTGAGGCCCAGAAGGACAAGAGAAGCGGCGGGAAGATGTGGGGAAGCAGTGCTGGGGACCTGAGCCAGCCCAGCCCCGTTCAGATGGGGTAGCCAGGACAGCAGGCCCACGTGCCAGATCCTGCTCCCTCCCCTCCCCAGCCTTTTTCATTCTAAGCACAAGAAAAATAACACTACCTGTTTGGCAGACTGAGGTAAGAGGAGCTTGGATCACCTCAGGCCTCACTGGGCCTCCCTGAGGGTTGAGAAGGTGAATATCTCATCAGAACTATAACCCATTTGTCCTCGCACACTGCTGGGGTCCCAGCCTGGCAGCCAAGCTAGTGCTTAGCTGGGAGGGAGGACCCCAGAGCTCTGCTTCGGCCCTTCACCTTTGTCCTTGGTTTCTTTGTTCCCCATTGTCTCAACAACTCAGGGCGCCTGGCCCACTAGCCAGGTGCAGAAGCCACAGGGCAATGTACCCAAGGCCATTTCAGGGCCTAGCTGGGACCCAGAGTGTGCTCCGGGTACAGCTGACCACCCTTCCGCCCTCTCCTCCTGGATTTATCTGTACATCTACCTCCCTGATCCTCTGCTCTTTCTTCACTCCTGAAAATTGCACCATCCTGACATGCCATCTCCGTCCAGCCGCCACCTGTCCACCAGCTCCAAGTTCCAATTTCTCCCTTCTAGTCAGGTGGGCCTCTGGAAGCCAGGCTGCTGGCCAAGATTTCAAAGGCTTCATGGCTGCCGCCTTCCTAAGCCCAGGAAGAGGGCTCTAGGGCCCCAAATAAAGCTTCGCCCTGCCAGCAAGCTGTCTGATCAGGCTTGTCTGGGTGAGCTCTAGCCCTCCTTTGCAGGCCTGAATCAGGCATGAGCCAGCATGAGGGTGCCTCGCTCCCAGCCACCGCACTCCCCGTCTGCGTGTCAACCCGCATCCTTGGAGCTCTCGTGGTCTACATCTTCTCAGGGCCCTTCAAGGAAGGTCAACGCCAACTCAGACCCCAGCCTCTACCAACAGTCCTGCCCTCTACCAGCTCTCTCAGGAGATGGGACCCCCAAATTCCATGGGGCTTAGGAAATTAAGGTTTCATGTTCCAGGCTAAAGGGTGTGTGTGTATGTGCACATGTATGTGTGCATATGAGAGGGTGTGTAACCTGCACCCTAGCAATAGTGCAATCCCAGAGAGCCATGCCTTTCCATTGGGGCAAAGAAAGAAGGTGACGGGCTTTGCTCTCAGAGGGCCTGGGGACAATGCCTGACCTGGTGAGGTAGACAGCTACTTCAGACCTGGAAACAAGAATTCTTTGTCTCAACATGGATGTCTCTACCCAGGCATTCTGGGAGGAGAGGAACAGTATGAAGCCCATTTATTTACTCATTGTCTGGGGGACAGACAGAACAGGACATTCATGGTGGCATAGAAAAAGGGCCATTTATTTCTCTTCCCCCTACATCATGCTCTCTGCCCTGCAGAGGCTGCTGCGGTGACCATTCTTGAAGGTTAAGCGGCTCAGTGGGGGCAAGGAAAGAGAACGAGTGCTGGAGGTGTGGAGGGGCCCGGTGGTGACTCCTGCCGGCCTGTGCTTTCTGGACACCCAGTCCACAGGCAGGCCTTTGTCTGGCATCCTTTCCCTAATTTGAGCATCATGGAACCCAGGCACCAAAAGGACATCCCATGTAGTCTTGTCACCCAGCCTAAGGAGAAACATTATTTGCATACTCTCTACCCATCTCATGACTTGGAACATTGTGGCCAGTCAGTAGAAACGGCCAGGTCGGCGACCTGGCCCTGGCTGGTTGGCTCAGCGGTAGAGCATCGGCCCTGGCATGCGGGGGACCCGGGTTCGATTCCCGGCCAAGGCACATAGGAGAAGCGCCCATTTGCTTCTCCACCCCTCCCCCTCTCCTTCCTCTCTGTCTCTCTCTTCCCCTCCCGCAGCCAAGGCTCTACTGGAGCAAAGATGGCCCGGGCGCTGGGGATGGTTCCTTGGCCTCTGCCCCAGGCGTTAGAGTGGCTCTGGTCGTGGCAGAGCGACGCCCCGGAGGGGCAGAGCATCGCCCCCTGGTGGGCAGAGCGTCACCCCTGGTGGGCGTGCCGGGTGGATCCCTGTCGGGCGCATGCGGGAGTCTGTCTGACTGTCTCTCCCCGTTTCCAGCTTCAGAAAAATATAATAATAATAATAATAAGAAGAAGAAGAAGAAGAAGAAAGAAAGAAAGGAAGAAAGGAAGGAAGGAAGGAAGGAAGGAAGGAAGGAAGGAAGGAAGGAAGGAAGGAAGGAAGGAAGGAAGGAAGGAAGGAAGAAACGGCCAGGTCCTATCTCCCTCAAGAGAGCCAGGGTCCCCAGAGGCTCCAACTGACCAAAACCCATTCCTAAGTAAAAGCTTGTCATCCCCCCAGGTTTAACTTAAGATGTGCCATCTCCTAACTGTGTGGCATTAAACAAGTCCTTAAACTTCTCTGAGCCTCCATGGTCTCATCACCTGAAATGAGGATCATCTTTGGGGCCAGCCTGCTCTCCCAACCTCACAGGCCCAGGTCAAAGGATCATTTACACAGCCATTCAAAAAAGATTGATCAAGCGCCCACCACATGCCAGACACTGTTCTGAGGCCTTGGGTGCTGCTACAGTGAAGAGAGGAGACAAAATCTCTGCCTTTGAAGAGCATCTTTTCTAGAAGTGGGGCAGTCAATACACAACAAATAGCTCCTATGCCATCAGGCACTAGTTGAGTCCTGTACATATAAAGGCAGATGAGAAAGCAGGCAGTGAGGGCAGCGGGGCCCTGGCTTGGTGTGCCTGCTCCTGCCCTCCGGAGTCCACTTGGTTCCTCGCATGTGTGTGGCCAGCCAGGCAGGCAGAGCAGGACACTGATCTGGAAACACAGTGGCCTGGCCTATTTTTGTCACAAGGCTCTGGCCTCAATCCAGCTCAGATCCCAGTGTCCCTTGCTTCCCCGGCTCCAATCACAAACTGGGCAGAAAGCGGTTTCTGCTTTCCTTCCCGCCAGTCTCCTCAGCCACATACAGGAGTCAGGCTGGGCAACTCTTGGGTCTGGACCCCTATGCGCTGCCCCTCTCCACCTTCAGCTCCTATGCTAGGTCCAGGTGGGGCTGCGGCTGTCCTCCACCCATGAGCTAGTGGGCAGCGGCCCAAAAGCAGCTCAGGTCTCACTGAAGTGGTACTAACTCGTCTTCTAGGACCTGACAGGAGAGGGAGTAAGGAGATTAAATTGGTTTGGCTTCCTGGACGCCCCTCCCACCTGCCTCCTGGACAGGATGCGAGGACATTGTGGCGTGTGGAGGGTGGGGCATCCACAGGGGAGCAGAGGGATAGTCAGTGTCCTCAGATTAGGGGGACATTGAAGAGGCAGAGCAGAGGGGTTTTTCCATGAGATTCAGCACCTCTTGGCCCCACCATGGCACATATTTGGGAACCAGGGGGCCTAAGGGAAGCTCCTGTTATCCCTTCTAAACGTGTTTGCTTTTGCATTTTCATTTTGATGGCTTAACATTGGTGGGGCTACTATGCCCATTTAAAATTATTGAGAATTCTTTTTTAATCACAAAAGTTAATCAAGCTCAGTATAAGAAACTTAGGAGATACAGAAAGTATTAGGAAGACAAATATTCATTTCCCATGGTCCACTATCCAGATAGAATCCCTGTTCACATTTGGTTTATTCCCTGATGTCATTTTTATGTCTTGATCTAAAGCCCTGTGTAGCTCTACTAATACCCACACACACACATTTTAATATACTTGAGAACATGGGTAATAGCAAGAGCTAACGCTTACCATATGCCTACTCTCCTCCAGGCCCTGTTCTCTGCACTTTGCCTGCATTCACAGGATTGTTCTTCTCAATAATCCTTAAAGGTGGGAATTATTATTAACCCACTTTCCTTCTGAGGAGGTTGAATATCCAACCTTAGGTCATGCATTTGTTTTCCAAAACAAACCCAGACAGTCTTGACTTCCAGAATCTCTGGTTTAATAACTATACTAGATGGTGTTAACATTTTTTAAATTATAAAATATATGTACAAAAGAGTATAGAGAATGTTCATGCCCAGTTGAAGAGGGAGTAATGACATGTGTATTTGTGATATCACCACCCAGCTTATTAAATAGGACATCACTGTCTATGCTTTCTTTCTCCTTGCTTCACAAGCTATCAGGCACCTGTCCCACTCTTAGAATAATATGATTCTCTAGGCAGTAATGAGGCTTCCTCCTCCTTGGCCTTCAAAATCCCCAAGAGCTTTGCCTGACAACAATTCTTGGAAAATCGCAGGGGGCCCACTTTTCTGCCCCTTCTGGGACAGACCTCGGGGCACACAGTGGCTGGCTGGGGGGAGGCAGGGTTGGTAAGCACTTGAGCAACCCAGCAGGTGCCTGCTGTTCTGGCATCAGGTGCTGTCCCAGCCCTACACACCACCTTTCTTCTGATGCCCACCAGCCTATCCCAGGGGAAGTGTAAGGGAGGAAGGGAGGAGGTGTGAGCTCACTGAGCCTCTGAGGTGGGGCCTGGGGCCCAGACCTGAGGCCCGTGAGATGCTGGTGGGACACAAGCCCCCTTGCCTCTCCAACTCAGCTATAGAACCCAGTGTGGGTAGCCATCTCATTCAAACCTGAGAGGTGGGCACCGAGCACCTGCTTCAATGGGCTGGGAGGCCCTGCTTCATCCTTTCTTTCAACACCTCTTTGGGTACCTGCTACATTCCAAGCACAGTGCTGTGTTCTGGGGAAACAGGCAGAGGAGACAGACACCATTTCTGCTCTCACGGAGTGTTTAATCTTGTGGGAGGACAGATATTCAATGACCAATACCCAAATAATGATTTTATTATGATTGACAAAGGACTCTTAGAAGGAGTACGGGTTGCTAAGAGAGTATATGACAGAGGTCCTGACCTAGCCTGGAGGTCAGGTCTGAGGAGGCAGAGACCTTTAGAGCTTGACCGGCCTCTTCTCCTGCAGGTAGTGGGGGTGGGGGTGGGAAAGGAGGCTGGGTCCCATCCACTTAAAGTCACTTTAAAGAGCCAGAATCTTCTGGCTGGTGGCCTTTGGCCTGCAGCTAGTGGACCAAGTGAATTGGGTAACTTTTCCCTCTTCTTCGCCCTCTTGCAATCACTGCTGGGGTAAGCTTGATCCTACTCCCTTGCTGAGTCCAACAACAAGTGCCAGGCACTCTGAATGGTACTTAGCAGCCGCTGAGGCAAGAGCTTCCCCAACCCAGTGCCGCCTTGCTGATTAGCTTGCCCACACTCAGACTCTCTGGTTGGCAGGCCTATGGTTCTTGAGCTTCACTGTCAGCTTCTGCCCTTCTTGGGGGCCTCCTCTCCCCATTCTGTACCCACATAAGTGTCCAGGCCCTGGGTAGAGGAGACTAATCTTCCCTCTGTTTCAGCAGCTCTTGGGGCCCCAGGTGGCAGAATGAGGCCTTTTCCTCTTCTTGCCCATCCATCCATCCTTCGTGGAAAGCACTGAAACGACATGGCAGAGTGGTTAAGAACACAGAATCTTGTGCTGAGTGGCCAGGGTTTGAATCCCAGCTGTGCCACTTCCTAGTTGTGTAGCCTTGGGCAGTTTACTTAACCATCCTAGGCCTTGCTTTGTGGTTTATAAAATGGGGATGGTAATGCTAGTATCTATGGATGGGATTCTGACAAAGACTAAATGGACAAATGTTTGCAAAGTTCTTCAAATAGCACTTAGCCCTAAATAGCAGAGATAAAGATGAGCTCTTTGGAGCTTTACTGTCTTCCAGAACCTGAGATCAGAGGCAAGTGTTGCTCTGTGCCTGCCTTGGACAACTCCAGCAAACTTATTACCTGGAGTGTAGAGGATGAGAATAGTTTGTTTCTTTGCTCTGTCAGAGATTCATAGAAGCTGCAGCTGTTGCAGCTGGAAAAATCCTCAAAGACCATCAAGTCAGCCACTCCCTGCTCCCCAGGGGATGTGAAACTAAGGTTCAGGGAGGAGGCAAAGAGAGTGACAAAGAAGGGGTTGTGACCTTGGTTTTTTAGCCAGAGCTTTAGTCTAGGTTGGTGGCTAAATATTCACTCTTGGATTGAAATCTGGGCTTTGGCACTTGATAGCATATGATGATCATGTCACCTGAAGACAGGAGCTTAACTCACAGGGCCTCAGTTTCCTGGTCTGTGAGGTGGGAACAGCAATATCTAGTAACACATGCTAGTTGTCATTCTTATGTCAAAGGTCTTTCACTACAGGTTGCTGGTGCTGGTGCCCAGGTGGCACTCACTGACCAGGCCAGGCCAACTCCCTGGGTCACCAACCGTCTCTGTGCCCATTTGGCTGGCCCGTTCTTCCCTTATAGTCTTAGGCCCTTTGTGCCTGCTGTGAAGGCAGCCTGACCGGCTTAAAATGGAAATAACCTATCAGGAGCCTGGCCTAAGGACAAAGGAGGTGCCAAGTGGCAGTGTGAAGGTATCACTCATTCTCCCTGTCTGAGGGAGAAAGCGTAGCTTTTTCTGTGTTCTTCCTCAGGTTGAGCCCATTTTCTTGGAGTTCATTTCTGGGGTCCCTTTGAGCCAGTGTTTTCCCCTCGGATCCTGGCCCACAGGCAAGGAGGAGATGGAGCAATATGACGGAGGGATCGTCATGAAGTGCCTGCTCCAGCAGTTGTCTGGCCTGGCTGCACATCACCCTCCTCATGTGGAGACTGTGAGAATACCTGTGCCTGGGCTCCACCCCCAGACTCTGTTTTATTGATTGGGACTGGGTCCTGGCGTGGACCCTGAGTTCAAGTTCTCCGTGATTCTACTGAGAACACTTGCATCAGGTGCCGTGTAAGGTACCGCAGGAGATCCTGAGATGCTTGGGCTGAGGTTCCTGGCTCCCAGTGACACCCAGGCTCCTGGGGAGACAGGACAAGTAAGGAAACAGTGATAAGGTAGGGGTGTGTGCTCTGCTAAGGATGTCAAAATCTGCCTGGGCTAATTCACAGAGGAAGTAGCATTTGAACTTGTATCATCCATGCAGTCAATATTCAGAGACTATTTATTGAGCACTTACTATATATAACAGACAGCTACAAGTGTCAGATATGCAGCAGTGACCAAGATCAAGTCCATGTCCTTCTAGGGTTTTCATTCTAGTAAGGATGTCTAGTGAAAGGTCCACGGGAATTTGACGGTCATGGAAGTGGGTGAAAAGTATTCCTGGGAGAGAGAACATCATGAGCAGACAAGTGAGAAAGAAAAGGCCATATTTTAACAATGACCGTTGATGTGGCCAGAGCCTTGGCATCAAATGCAGCAGTGGCAAATTTGAGAACCATGCTTTGGGTAAAACCCAGATGATGGGAGCAGGTACTTGGAGACCCTATGAAGGAGCTGAAATTATTCCTGAGGACAGTGGGGAGCCACGTCAAGATTGTGAGCAGAGGAGTGACTTGCTCAGATTTATGTTTAGAACGATGACTCTGAGGTCATTGGGGAACAAGCTTGGCAACTGGCTCATCTTAAGAGGGTTTTTCTTTTTCTTTTTTTTCTGTCCTTATCTCCATCAAGATCCTAAAGTACTGATTTCCTTTTGAGGGCAGCCTTACATGAGGCAAGGCTTAGAGGCAAGAAGCAGTGAGCATAGTGGCCACCTGTTGGGTGTACTCTTCAAGACCGTGCAGATTTAATCCCCACCATACCCCCTTGTGTAGGCATGATTCTTATCCTCATTTTATTGATAGTGAACCTAAGGCTCAATGAAGTGAATCCATTTCCCAGGGTCACATAACTGGTAAGTTGAAGAGCCAAGATTTGATCCTAGGCAGTTTACACTCATAAGCACTGTGTTATGCTAAATACCTAATAACTTCAAGAACTCAGTCTTGCCTGACGAGGTGGTGGTGCAGTGGATAGAACGTTGAACTGGGACTCAGAGGACCCAGGTTCGAAACCCTAACATCACCGGCTTGAGCACAGGGTCACTGGCTTGCACGTGGGATCATAGACATGACCCCATGGTCGCTGGTTTGAACCCAAAGATCACTGGCTTGAAGCCTAAGATTGCTGGCTTGAGCCCAAGGTTGCTGGCTTGAGCAAGGGGTCACTCGCTCTGCTGTAGCCCCACCCCCACCCCTGTCAAGACACATATGAGAAAACAATCATTGAACAACTAAGGCGTCGCAATAAAGAATTGATGCTTTTCATCTCCTCCCCCTTCCTGTTTTTCTGTCCCTATCTGTCCCTCTCTCTGTCTCTCTCTCTGTCTAGTCTCTATCACCAAAAAAAAAAAAAAAAAAAAGAAAAAAAAAGAACTGACAGCTTGAGGAGGTGCCATAGGGGCATTGTCACAATTCCTGTGTTTCCAAGAAGGCAAAGGGCATTTAACCTCTGACCTTGGGTTTTTCCGCTTGAAGGGAGAGATTCCCACTGGTGCAAAGCTGGCCCCGACCTGTAAGTAATTGCAGGCACTGATCACCCTAAAGGTCTTGCACAGTGACCTTATTCTGGCTGGGTTCTCCTCAGACCCACCCGGGGCAATTTGGAGAAATACAAGAGAGTAGCATGGTCTGTCCATACTTGGCAGAACACCAGGTACAAAGGAGGGTATTTAATAGATAACTGGCGATTGGATGAATAAATGCATGAACAAATGACTGAGCAGTGCATTGAGCTGAGCCACAGCAGCTGCTCCTGGGAAGTAGCAGAGCATAGCGACTAAGCATGAGCTTTTGTGTCAGCAAGGCCAGGGTTCAAATCTTGACTTGACCAATAGCCAGTTGGGTGATGTCAGAGGCTCCCTCTCCCTCCCAGGGCTCTTTGAAAGGTTAAGATAAAAAATATATATAAGCTGGATGGTCCCTGCAGACAGTGAGTGCTTAATAACTGGTAGCTCTTGTTGAGCTTTTGGGAAACCCCTCTGAGAACCTAATAAACACTCTGGACTGTTGCCCCAGAATAATCCACCAAGCTGCCCAATTTTCCACGTAAGCTCTGGGGTTTAGGGAACTTTTAAAGACTAGACCCGACATTTAAGAATGTGGCTGCAGGTGCCCTCACTGGAATGTTGTTGGGGGGGCAGGGTGGTCTTTGTTTCCCTCTTCACTTATCCCTCCCCAGGATCTGCATGTTTGGAAAGGGCAGTTTTGAAAGAGAAGTTCAAGGAGGATTCGGGGAGATTTGGGGCACAGGGAAGGGGCCCTAGTCACCTGGAGCAGGTTTGGCTTTTCTGCCCTCTCCTGTTCCCTCTCAAGGCTGGGTGGATGAGGCTAGAGAGGATACTGAATTTAGGCAGCTTGTACCGGGGGTGGGAGGGGGAACGGGAGGCAGAGGTTAGGAGACAGCAAGGAACACTGGCTATTGCTGTCCACTGAGATAGCATGGGCTGGGCCTGCAGAGCCCTCTTCTTTACCGGGTTCATAAGACTTCATGTATCGGCAGACATCAGTCCCTTTTGCAGAAGAGAAAGCAGGCTCAGAGAGGGGAAAACAAGTCCCCTCCACCCAGAAGTGGCTGAGTCGTGAATGGAGCTCCAGCTTGTCTCATTTCAACAGCTTTATTCTCTCCTCCTCATCATCTTGCCTTAAGGGAAGGCATGGCTCCCAGGCTAGCTGAACTCAGCCCTGTCCCGTTGGTGGGCATCTGTGAGCAAGGGCTCTCAGATGCCGGCCTGAGCACTAGCTCCTGCATCACTCAGGTCTCAGGCAGGCTGCATTGGGAACAGCAGCCACCCATCCGGAGGGGGTGGTGAAGCCGCAGCTGAGTTTAAGAGCAAAAGATGACTCCAGCTGCACAGGAAACACAGTAACCCTGATTATGTGTTTATTCTTTCCCTTCCCTGCCTCCTGCTCCCACCCTTCCACCTCCTTCTCTTTCTTCCTGCCTCCTCCCTGTGTGCCTTCCTACCTCCTATCTTCTGTCAAATCTGCCTACTGAGAGTGCCTTCAGTTCTCATCTCCTCTTTTCCTGGGGCCACCCTTGCCCAGCCAGCTTGCTCTAGATGGCTGTCAGCCCTTCCCCTGTAGGTGGGGGCTGCTCAAGCAGCACACTGAGAGACCCGAGTCTCCTCCTTTTGGTAAGAAGCCACCAGCTAGAGTTGGCCTTAGAGATTAGTCTGTCCAACCCTACTCTTTCTTTTTTATAGGTGAGGAAATTGAGGCCTATAGAGGGACTTTTGGTTTAAAAGTTATAACAGAGCCAGAAGTAGAATCCCAGATGCCCAAAGCAAGACTCCAGGGGTCACCAGTGACATGATGCTGGAGGAGGTGCTAGGGACTTGGGGCTCTTGAGACATGCCTCCACCAATAAAGTTCAGGATAGACCAACACCCAGTCAACTCCTTCTGTTGGTCTAGAATCCCTAGAGCTACGGGCTCTTTCAGACCACAGAACCCACTAAGGACATCTAGTCCAATCCCCTGTGACTCAGAGAGAGAAACAGAGGGACAGTACCAGGGAGTTCTTTTGCCCTGAGTCACAGAGTCCCATGGCAAGGTCTGGAAACACTCTGATGGGGGTGAGCACTAGGAGAAAGAGGAAGGGTCCATGTTGGACAAGTAATTACAGGGGGTCCTAGGGCTATAACACAGTTTCATTCCTATGACAGTGATGTAACCCGAATTTTGATGTAAGTCGAAACACACCCTAGCCTAATTCAGTTACCTATCCTAACACAGTTGTAAAATCATAATCTAGAACATGAAAACACAACTAAGGCACAGAAAAAGGAAAAGCACATGAATATACTATACTGTACACTGCACTGTAGTAACAGAAAAAAATGAGTAAACCAAAACATTCACATTTCAATTTTTAAAGTTTTTATGGGAGTGAGTGTCATAAACTCAAAACGTTATATGTTCAGACTGACATAACCCAAGGATGCCCTGTACTTCCCGCCAGCAGGCTTTGTGAGCTGATAAAAATGGGTGAACAAAAGTGGCTAGGACATGTCTTTTCCAGAGCTCTCAGAAGGAGAGTCTTGCCAGGGCCCCTCAAGATCCTTCTCCCTGGGAAGCAGCACTATTTGTGGCATGTGAGTGAGATGCCTCCTTTGGGGAGGAGCCTAGGGATGGAGGTGGCAGGAGAAGGGGCTTTTGCTCAGCTTGAAAAAAATCTCCATTAACCCAACCTGACACATTGGTATTAGCTTTTCCTATGCTAAATTACACAAGGATAAACTTGGGGCTGGGAGAAAAACCACACCGATTAGTGTCAGCTCCAGACCTACCGCACCATGACCAGGGGCAGGGGCAGGCGTTTGTGACGTGGTTGTTTCCCTTCCTATTTCTTCCTTGGACTTCTTATCTTCCTGTATTTCTGCAAAGTGCCAAGGACACAAAATGAACTTGGCACATTCTCTACTGAGTCAACATGAAACGTTTGCAAGATTGAAATGGGAGCAGCAGGAATGTGGAGACTTCCCTGAGGCCCTGTGCTCGGGTGACCACAGCAACAGAGAAGAAAAGAGGAAACCATCATTCAAGACTTTATCACAGCCTGACCAGGCACTGGCAAAGTGGATAGAGTGTCAGCCTCAGATGCAGAAGACCCAGGTTCAAAACTTCGAGGTTGCCAGCTTGAGCACGGGCTCACCAGCTTGAGTATGGGGTCACTGGCTTGAGCGTGGGATCATAGACATGACCTCATGGTCACTGACTTGACCCCAAGCTCACTGGCTTGAGCCCAAGGTCGCTGGCTTGAGCAAGGGAACACTAGGTCTGCTGTAGCCCCCCAGTCAAGGCACATATGAGAAAGCAATCAATGAACAACTAAGGTGCCACAACAAAGAATTGATGCTTCTCATCTCTCCCTTCCTGTCGATCTGTTCATCTCTCTGCTTTCTGTCTCTGTCTTTATCTCTCTCACTTAAAAAAAAAAAAAGATTTTAGTGCAGAATAAAAAATTAAATCAGAATTTTAATAAAACTGACTGGGTCTCACTTCATTGCCATTGTCCAGTGCCAGCCAGTGGTTACTGGGTCCTGAGTTCTCTGAGAAGCTACATACCAAGGGCAGAAGGACAAAGAGTGATGAGGACTGGAAACCAAAGCTGGGGTTCTGCTCTAAGGATGAGACAGGGAGCTAGACTCATCAAGCACTGCCTGTGGGCCAGGACTTAGCCAGGCACGTTGCTCCACTTCTCACATTGAAACCCTACCACGTTAATCTGCAGTTGTGGTTATTAGCACCATTTTGCAGATGAGAAAACTGTAGCTCAGAGAAGGTGAACAATATGCCAAAGGTCACACAGCTAAGAAATGATGGAGCCAAACTTGAACCCAGGTCTCTTAGACCTGCTTCCACAGGCTTCTGCTATAACCCATGACATAGGACAAGTGTCTTTGGAAGGGAATTGATGAGAAGCAAGAAGCAATGGAGGAATCCCCTTCTTTCCATAGATCACTTATCAGTTCTGGCCTTGTCCGGCCTGAATGATATAGCCCCTGTATTCCCATTCCATCTGCTCATTTGCTGACCCATCTCCATCCCTAGGAAACACACTCTCCTTTGTGTTGGATACAGGGACAGATGAGAGCAGACCTCTGTCTATCCTTAACCTTTGGCCCAGGACAAAACAAGCCTCTAATTCAGACACAGGAGCAAACTCGGAGTTCAGACACAGCACAGTGGTTCAGACAGCCTGGTTCAGATGTTAATCTGAACTTAACAATGTATTAGTGGTAAGACCTTGTGCAACTTATTGAATTCCTCTGTCCATTTGTTTCCCACCATATAAAGTTGGGATGATCATAGCACCCACAGCATAGGACAATTATGAAGATTAGATGGGTTAATATTTATGAAGCACTTAGAACACAGTCTGGTGTAGGGGAAGTGCTTGCTGTGTGGGTGTTAGTGCTCATATCACTCAATGTCATAAGGAACTACTGCATCACCACCACCAACAAGGGAGAACTGCCCAATAGGAAGTCCCCGGGGACATATTGTAATGAATCAATAAGAATCTGGATTGCTTGGGAGCCAGGCTTGGGGTGCCCACTTTAATGATTCAATATGGCTAGTGCTCTAGGCCATCCTTATAAGGATCTACTTTACCAATTGCTCAGAACAGTTGGGACTTATCAGGTTGAACCATGTGAAATCGCCAATGCTTGACCATTTTGACCCAGAAAAACAGCAATTTCATTTGGTTTAACCCAGGGGTAGTCAACCTTTTTATACCTACCGCCCACTTTTGTATCTCTGTTAGTAGTAAAATTTTCTAACCTCCCACTGGTTCCACAGCAATGGTGATTTATAAAGTAGGGAAGTAACTTTACTTTATAAAATTTATAAAGCAGAGTTACAGCAAGTTAAAGCATATAATAATAATTACTTACCAAGTACTTTATGTTGGATTTTCACTAAGTTTGGCAGAATAAATCTTTATAAAACAATTTACTATAGTTAAATCTATCTTTTTATTTATACTTTGGTTGCTCCGCTACCGCCCACCATGAAAGCTGGAACGCCCACTAGTGGGCGGTAGGGACCAGGTTGACCAGCACTGGTTTAACCCAATAGCAAGGTTCATTTTGGGGTGAATAAGGGCTGGTTCAGCTCCCACTCATTTCTTACCTCCTCAGCTGAGGAAGGTTGCTAAGCATATTTGACCCATTTCTATATAAAAAAAATTTTTTCTAGTAGTTGCTTCTCTTCCTTGAGAAGTTGCAACATTCCTTCTGGAAGCAATTTTACACTATTAGAGCCCTTGATACTTAAAGCCGAGAGGGATTTTAGAAAAAAAACACAACATTTTATTTTTAGATGTCTGAAGATGAGTGGTGAGTAATCAAGGATATAGATGGCATTGCTGGAGATGATGTCTGAGACTCTGGGGAGATTGCCAAGTCTCATGGAAACTGAATAGAAGAGAAGGTGGCAGGGTCCCTGCCATCTCCGCTCCTTGATGGTCCCTCAGGTTTATACAGAATGGCTCACAGAGGAAGCACTGATCGCATGTGGCATGTGTCCTCCCCTTTCATCTGCTCATTCCAGCTGTGTCGATGGTGGCTCTGGTCCCTCCAAACCTGGGTTTCTCCTCCATAAATTCCATGAAGTTAAGGACCACATCTGTCTTGTTATCATTGAATCCTTGGCACTTACCACATTGCTGGGTGCAAAGTAAACCCTCAATAAATGTTTTCTGAATGAATGAACTAAACAAACAAAGCAAGTGGTTTCATCTTGGCCTAGCAATCTCAGTTTCTAGGAGGAAACAATGAGGACTTATGAAAATCTTTTCCAAGAAATTGAAGTGCTTGGAAAACAAATGTCTGGGGCTGTCACGGGTGTTGTGGTCAAAGCTCCCAAAAGTCATTGGAGCCTGAGCTCTCAGAGTGATAAAAGTCACAGCAGAAAAGGAAGCCAAGAGGCCAAGAGGGCAGGACATGGTCACTTTTGAGGGAAAAAAAAGCTTAGTGTAGGTCAATATCTCTACTGAGGGGTGACAAAAACTAGGATTTATCCACAGCAAGAAGGATTTAGATCAGACCTTCCATGTACTGTGGGGACATGAGGCAGTGTGCTCATGTTCTTCCCCGAACATCTTTAAAAGCAGAAAGCCTTCACTCTCATCACTCACAGACAGTGGGGGGTTGGACTAATCACTCCCATTCTCGGGGTCTCAGTTTCCCCACTATAGCTGTAAGGGGAGACGGTAGTAGAGCCTGTGGTCTCTACAGTTCCTTTTAACTTTTGAAGTCTGGAATTCTATCTGGAGGGTAGGTTATGCTGGCATAACTTCAGAAGGATGTAGATGGCCATAAAAATGGTGGCATCTCTGGAGATGAAGAATCCTGCAGGGAAACCCCTCTCCCAGCCCTCTACTTCCTTCCCTTTCCACTACTGAGACCACAACCTCTCCTGCTCTCCTAGGTTTCTCTTCTCCAAACCCCCGCAGCTCTGTCTGGAGGCCCCATTCTCTGACCAGCTTTGTTTGTTTTTAATAAAGTTAATCGCACTCTTAATTTGTACGTAATGAAAAGATAAAAGGGATGCATGGGGGTGAACCTTCCACTGGGGTGGGAGCAGTGCAGTTCCAGGGCCGCCAACTGCCTCCCACCTCCAAGCGCACCACTGTTTTACCGGATCAGATCCGGAGTCTGAGCAGGGGCTGCTGTCTGGCCCCAGCCCGGCCCTTGTTACTGCAGCGCCCCCCCCCCCCAGAAGAAGCCTCCTGAGGACTGCGTGCTCAGCCTTCCCCTTGCCTGTGGTGGAAGGTGAAGATTCCACCCCGGTGAGTCCTGACTACACCTCCAAGCCCACCTTTGTAGTCCTCCTCACCCTACCCAAGCCAATCAGCTCCTCGAAGGCAGGGACGGGCTCAGGGCTAGGAACACAGCAAGTAGTAGGGACACTCAGTTCATCATTCTTGACCCACCTGATCTCTGAGAATGCCTTGGATTCCTTAATGAGAAAGACAGAGACTATACTTGAGGAGGGTGATTTCATTTTACTTAACTGTGGATTTCCACTTCAGCCATCGCTTTCTTCCTGAGATGCCTTTTCCTTTACAAGTCTCATTCAGCTGATGGGTCACCGCAGGTCCTTGTTCTCATCCCAGGCCTGCCACCAGCATGTACCTTTAGGGCCACTCCTTTCACTTCCTGGAGCTCTTCTTGCCTGTCTATCTCGGAGGCAGGTAAAGAGTTTAGCCTCTGTGGGTGGTGGACAGAGAGAGGGCTTATTATAAGAGGAGTAGTTCCTACGGCCTAACATGCTGAAAAAGCTTGGGGAAGAAGAGTCCCTGGCCCCTAGAGCGATTCCCCTATACCAGTGGTCAGGAACCTGTGGCTCACGAGCCAGATGTGGCTCTTGATGGCTGCATCTGGCTCACAGACAAATCTTTAATAAAAAAAATAATAACTTTAAAAATATAAAACATTCTCATGTATTATAATCCATTCATTTCCTACTGCTCATGTTCATGGTTGCGGGTGGCTGGAGCCAATCACAGCTGTCCTCTGGGACAACACCAAATTTTTATTGGATAATGTGTAATGTACACGGGTCGTTGTATGGCTCTCACGGAATTACATTTTAAAATATGTGGTGTCCATGGTTCTCTCAGCCAAAAAGGTTCCTGACCCCTGCCCTACACCCATCCATCCCAGAGGCAGCTTCCACAGGACATTGTCCCTTGAAGTGGTGGTTTGGAACAATGATGTTCAAGGGGCAGATGGGCAGGAACTCTAGCCTTCCCATGAGAACTGCTTAGTGACACAATTCAGTGAGGACCGCAGCAGGGGTTAAAGGCAACAGGAGTCCCCTGCATGTCCAGCCCTTGTCTCAGAGGTTTCTGCCCCAGGCCCTGGGTCATCCACAGTAGAGAGAGAGAGAGAGGAGAGGCTGGTAAGGGTTGGGGATGGCTTAAAGCACCAGGAGGAAGTGAGGCTGCAGAGCAGGGAGCCCTTCTCTGCCCTCCCAGGGCCAGGTCAGGCGGGGCACAGGCTGGGCTCCAGACCCAGATGGGGTATGGAGAGAGCAGCCCCACTGGAGGGGCTCCCAGCATGGCACGCTTGAGCAGCAATCTGGAAGCTATTGGGCTTGTGCGTTTCTGCGATCCAACATGAATGCCATGCCCAGTTCATTTCCTCTAAGGAAACACAACCTCAGGGGATAATTAGAGCTTCTTTGCGTACACAATCCCATATTGTTTATCCAACACAAATTAAAAAACGTGGGCCCTGAGAACATGGAGCGAGAGATAAAGGAGACCTCCTCCTCCTTCTTCCCCCCTCCTCCCTCCCTCTCAGCTGGATCTCATTATCCTGCCAGGCCAGGCCAAGCCCCAGCCCCAGCGACGCCCCTGCCCTGCAGGCTC
The DNA here is from genome assembly GCF_036850995.1 of Saccopteryx leptura. Taxonomy (NCBI): domain Eukaryota; kingdom Metazoa; phylum Chordata; class Mammalia; order Chiroptera; family Emballonuridae; genus Saccopteryx; species Saccopteryx leptura. The sequence continues at coordinate 67,757,317 of NC_089516.1, read as the reverse complement.
CCGCTCTTCACACAGCCTTTGTGCACCCCCAGACCCAGTCCTTGAAACTCAGGGCCTGGAATCCTTCCTACCTTCCCCTGAGTCTGTCTGCCTGCTGCCCTGTCAGTATGGTAGCTCTGGGGCTACCCTTTTGTGACTGTTTGTCCATGTGTCCCTTCACGGAGCCTCCCACTAAGGAACGTGGGAAATGCCAATCCACAAACACTCTTCAGCACCCAGGAGCAGAGGCAAGGCCTGTGCCCTAGATGGTTCTGGGAAGGAAGGGCTGACTCTCTTGGCCCTGGCCTTGGCCCTAGGTCCTTTCCACTGCCCAGATGCACCCTACCCAGACAACAGGGATCCCAGTCAGCCTGGCCTGGGGGCTCCTGCACAAAGCCCAGCCCCTCTTTCCCCAGGCTTCAGCCCAACAAAGGAGAATTCTCAGCCGGGGCGTCTCAGGATGGGAGGAAGGAGGGTTGCGGGTGGAAAATAGCTTCAGAACCCAAGGTTGGCCATCTCCATGAAAGCCCTATTATTGCTCGGGCTGCTAAACGTCTTGCTCAGCATGGCCTTCACTTCCCTGTCTCCCCCTAGGAATAGCTCCACATTCCAACATCACACAGCCAGCCTTTGTCAACATGGGAGGCAGACAGGAGGCAGCTTGGGCAGGGAGGGCTGTGGATGAGGGAGGTGGCAGAGGGAGAACTCACCTTCCCCAAGCCCTGCTGGCTTGCAGGGCAAAGATGGCCTCATAGAAGTCAGTGCATCATCGGTTCTGACCTCCTGGTTTCTCTGTACCACAGCCTGGTTTCCTGGAGGTCCTTGTTCCAGGAGAGGCTGGCTGGGTTTTCCTCGGAGGCTGGGAAGGTGGCCCTCTCTCCACTATCTGCTAAGCAGTATGGGTTCTTGGTCTCCCAGGGCCCAGGGCAGGCAAGGATAGGCCCTACTGTTCTGTGGCCCTGACCCCTACCTCAAACACAGAGAAAGCAAGAAGGATTGAAGGTTGAACCAACTCTCTCCTGGGGCCGGGCCTCCCACCCTCCAGCAGCCACAGAGCAGGGAGCTGGCCTGCTGGACAAGTAGGGAGTTTGACTTGAGGTAGAATTTTCTCTGGTTGAAATGAAGAGGAAGTTGTGTGAGCTGAGAACACATTCTCCGTCTGGTCTGTCCTTTCAGCCCTCCTGGTATTTTTTTTTCTTTTGGTTTGTCTCTGAGCTGGAAAGAACATGTGCTTGGCAGATTTTTTATTAACTCTGTAGCTCTCTCTCTCTCTCTCTCTCTCTTTCAGTCTCTCTCTTTTTCGCTTGCTTGACAGAATTTAGATTAGACAAAACATGAGCTCATTTCTGCCTGAGAAAATAAAGAACACCACCCTTCTTCCCCTCCCCCATCTTCTTCTACTCTTCCTAGCCTCACCCACCTCTGCTCGAAGGAGGAGGAGGAGGCCTTAGAGTCTTCTGTAAGTCAAGGCTTGGAGTGCTGCGTTCCCCATGCTGCACCAGCAACCAGCTTTGGAGAGCAGAGAGTCCCACAGTCTGGCACTCACAGGTCCTTTGCCTAGAGGCTGGGTTGCAGGGGGGACATACTTTGGGTCCTGAGAGGTAAATAGGAAAGGTGGGCCCTGCTGGAATTGGCCAGGCCCCTGACAGCATTGGCATCCAAGGACCTGGGCACCGGACTTTAACCCTGCGTGGACCTCCCCCCTTACTTTCTTCTTGTCTCATTCCTTTGGGCATTCCTGCACAGTCGTACCAGCTCCTTACCCCTGAACACTTGCTGGGGTCCTCTTCCAAACTGCCGACTAAATCACTGAAGCCCCTCGTTTCTTTATTCACAGGTATGGGCATATGGGCAGGGCAGCTTGGGAGGCCTTCTGAGGTTGAAATCCCAGCTTTATCCCTCATTTGCTGGGGCTTGGTCTACTCATTCCCCCTCACTGAACATCAGTTTCTTGTCTGAGACAAGGATAGTAAGATCTACATTATAAAATTGTCCTGAGGTTTAAATGACATTTAAATCAATGCTCTTGAAATTGATGTAAACAACTAGCAGAATCTCTACCTTGTAGATGTGCAATAAATCTTCCCCTACTCACCCTTCCCTTTCTTCCTCCACTTCCTCTTCCTTTTCTTCGTTCTTTTCTCTTCTTCCTCCTCCTCCTTCTCTTCCTCCTCCCTGTTGTCGTCATCGTTGTTGTTGTTGTTGTCTTTCTTTCTTTCTTTCTTTCTTTCTTTCTTTCTTTCTTTCTTTCTTTCTCTTTCTTTCTTTCTTTCTTTCTTTCTTTCTTTCTTTCTTTCTTTCTTTCTTTCTTTCTTTCTTTCTTCTCCTTCTCCTCCTCCTCCTCCTCCTCCTTCTTCTTCTTTTTCTTCTTCTCCTCCTTTTTATTCTTTTCTCTGTCTCTGTCTCTCTTTCTCTCTCATTCCTTGTTTCTCTATCTCTGCTGACCCTCTCTTTCTCCTAACAGAACACGGGGGTGGGAGGACAGCAGGAAGGATTGTGCTGAACTTCCCAGGAGTGGAGTGAAGTATGCAAGGAAATGTCCACTGGACTCCGGAAATTCACCTGCCAGCATGTTACAGAGGAGGCAGGAGGACTGCTGGAGTCCTGCTCTGGAAGGTCTGGAGAGGTGCAATGACCCTGGACTTTGGGTAACAGATCTCCGGCTCTTGTCACTTGCCTCTCAGACCTTCAGTTCCTCATCTGTACAATGGAAGGAAGGATTCCCCTTCTCTCAAAGTTGTCGTGAGGCATCTCCATGAGCTTCTGCAGGCTGCCTTGATGAGTATCGTTTGTCATTCCACAGCGGGGGAAAGGGAAGGAGGCAAACAGGGGTTCTGAGGTCATTTTAATAGCTGAAGTTGCTGGGTTCTTGAGGTCATCCTAGCAGGCAACAGTCCAGCCCAGTGAGGGGGGCCACAGCCCAGGCTCTGGACTGGTGGGCCCCTCCGAGCCAGTGGGCCCCTCCACTACCCTTCACAGTCACCCCTCTCAAATGTCCAGTAGCCTGCCCACTGGCCGTCGAGCTGTCCCTTATCCAAGCAGGGCAGTATTGCTTCTCTGATCTGGTTTTATAAATGAATCTCTTCCACTAAACCTTTTTATTGCCTGCCTCCGAGCCCACTCCCATCCATCTATTTCTGCTGCTTCTTCTCCCATTGCCATCCCTTTCTCACCCTTTGGCGGCAGGATGACTCCCACGTGGCCTGCAGGGGCCATGGCATCTGTGTTCCAGGTGAGAGAGTGAACCCCAGTGCTCAGTGACTCTGGCCCCTTGACATTTGGTCTCTTGGAGACAGCCAAGTAAAAGAAGCCTGTGGGGCTGGCCCCCTGCTGCATACTTGCTCAGTAGCCTTGAAAACTGCTAGCACTTCTGTCGGCCTCAGTCTCCTCTAGCTGTAAAAGAGAGTGTCTGGCAGGGCCCTGGGTGAGAAAGCAAGTGCTCTGCAAACTGTTGGGCACATTTTAGTTCTTTCTTCACTACTCAGGAGGGCAGGTCTCTGGGGACAGCTTTCCCCTAGGCTGTCTCTGTTTGGCTTCTCACCTGGACCCTATCCCCACATCCTTGGAACTCCTCGGTTGCTGGGCACATGGCTCCACAGCTCACCAGGGTCACAAACAAGTTCAACCCCTAAGACGCTGTCAGCTTTTGGGGAGAAAGAAAGGCTTCTCTTATGAGAGGAAGGAAACAAGTTAGACCTGAGACCGCTTGTTGGCGATGGAGATGGCAGAGAGGGGGGCCTGAGTGGTATGTGGCAGGGCCTTTTGGCCCAAAAATCAAAGATGTGGCCAAGATGCTGAAAGCTTCTCTTCACTTCATTGCCTAGATTCTCTCCAGAGAAGGCAGGCAGCCCATCTGTCCGCCTGTGTCTCAGGGTGGGCAGGACAGGGTCGAGGGGACTCTCTCTGTGGAGCACCTGCTTTAACAGGCCTTGGAATTTTCTTTTTTCTTTTTTTTATTATTTTTATTTTTTATTATTATTTTTTTATTTTTATTTTATTTTATTATTTTTTTTACAGAGACAGAGAGAGAGTCAGAGTGAGGGATAGACAGGGACAGACAGACAGGAACGGAGAAATGAGAAGCATCAATCATTAGTTTTTCGTTGCGCATTGCAACACCTTAGTTGTTCATTGATTGCTTTCTCATATGTGCCTTGACTGTGGGCCTTCAGCAGACCGAATAACCCCTTGCTCGAGCCAGCGACCTTGGATCCAAGCTGGTGAGCTTTTTTTTTTTGCTCAAGCCAGATGAGCCCGCACTCAAACTGGCAACCACCTCAGGGTCTCGAACCTGGGTCTTCCGCATCCCAGTCTGATGCTCTATCCACTGCGCCACTGCCTGGTCAGGCAGGAATTTTCTTAACAGCCCTGTAAGAATGGCTGAGAAGGGCTTATCTCTATTTTCCAAACAAGAAAACTGAGGCTCACAGAAGCTAAAAAACCAAAAAAATAAATAAGTGTGCCAGAGTGTATATGTGACAACAGATGCTTGTGGATAGAGCTACAGAAAACACAGTTGACATGATTCTCACCTGCATGGAGCCTACTATCTAGAAAGTGGCAGCAGCAGGTTTTGCACCCTAGTCTGTCTGATGCCAATGCCTATGTTGATAACCAATACACTAAGATGCCCCATGTTTCAGACAGCGAACATATCAACCATTTCAGTCATATGATGGAGGAAGAGGCTGACAGTGACTAAGAGGCTTTTCAGGGCCAGTCCCAGCCCTGTAGGAGCTGATAATCTAGGGGAGTAGAAACATCTTCCTGCAATGTGGCAAGGACAGGGATGGGTCTGGCACCACACATTTGAGGGGTTTAGCAAGACCTAGTGGGTCAGAAAGTCTGAGCTGGCTCTTGAAGGATACCTAAGAGTTGACCAAACTGACAAGGGAAAAAATGGCACCCTAGATAGAAGGACACAACTTGAGTAAGTGCCAGAGCCAGTGCCAGCAGAACTAGGCAGGTAGGGCCCCCAGCCTGCTACCTTGCAGGGAGGGAGCAGTTAGAAGCACCTGGGTTCCTATCTCTGTTTTGCTCTTTCCAAGATGTGTGGCCTTAGATAAGCACCAAATCTCTCTGAGCCTCAATCCCTTGATCTGAGTGCTGGGTACCTAGTTAGTGTAGAATGCTAGGTAGCTAATAGTGTTATTGTTATCATTATTGTCACTAAAACTCTTGTCTCAAAATGTGCTGGTTGTAGGAGTGCCTCACTCAAACTGCTCCCGCCCCGTTTCCACCCTGTTCTGCCTGCCCGTTCCCCCTTTGCTCATTTACTCTTACTGCACCCCACCAGCAGCTCTTGCTTCTTCCCTGAGCCCCACCCCCTGCCACCCTCCTCTGTGACAGACTGGCTTGGCTCTGGATAAAGTCCACAAGGTTGGGCCCTAGCAGGCTCCTGGCAGATTTTAGGGCAACTAGCACCCTTCTTGCCCATCCACACCATGTTGAGCCTGAGGGGAGGGAAAGGAGCTGGCTCAGGGAGGAAAGAGCAGGAAGATTTCCTTCCCATCTCACTCTGGATCGCTTCTGGTGTGTGGACTGCATGGTCTGGCCTGAGGCCTGTCTCCTTCATTTGCTTTGTCCACCTCAGAGGCGGGGAGGAGGGGAAGGAGAGTGATCTAGAATGAGAAGGTGGACGCAAGAATCCCCACCACCACCACCACCACTGCCTACCCTAGACCTCTCTTGTTGACACTCAAAGGTACTGCCTCTTCAGCAGCATAAGGTTGACCTTCCCTGTGTTCTCCATACTGCTGAGGCCCGGCCACCTCCAGCCCTCTCCCCAGGGAGACTGGGGTGGGGGGAGTAGTGAGGAAGGTTTGTTAGGAGGTGGGGGGTGCAGAAGTCCAGCCTGGTTCTGATTTCCCTGGCTAGGGCTGGGAACCAGAGCCTGGTCTGTCTTCAATCCACCCCTCCTTCCCCCGTGCAACACTTCTCTGCTTTCGGGAGCGGCCCATAACCGCAAACACATTTGCTAATGCAGCTAGCCTGCCTGCCCTGGGACAGCTGGCTGGGCTCTGTGCCTGGGGCCAGGCCAGGCAAAGGGCAGGGGGCCTGGCTGGGAAAGGGGCCTGAGGCTCCTCCTCCTCTGCTTAGCTGCACAGCCTTGGTCACTGCCTTTCTGGCTCATAGCTCCTTTCCACTACGACTCCTTTGAGGGCTGAGATGGATGTCAAAGAAACTGAGGCCACAGAGGGAAGGGCTACATGGCTGGCTGCATGCTGTTCAGCCTGAGAAGAGGCAACTAGACATGCTCTTTGGCCAAGAGATCAACTTGCCTTGCTGGGCTAAGAGGGTTTCTGGGTCTGAGTCCTCCCACATCGCCTCGCCCTCAGAGGAGCCATCTATGAGGATGGACAATCTAGGGCCCAGGGGAAGCTGAGTTTATGGGTTACCCAAGAAGACAAGAGAAGAAGGAAGCCAGGACTTCTTTCTGCCACTATGCAAGTTGGGTAATCACTTCCTTTTTCTGAGCCTCAGTTTCTCCAACCTGTCCTGATTATCTCACAAGCTTGTGACATGGGAATAAATAGGCAAGTGTCTTATAAACTGTAAAGTACTGTGTCCACAAGAATTATCATTCTGCCAGACCACAGGCACTGTGAGGGCAGGGACAATGTCTGAACTCCCTCTGTATCCCCGGACCCCAGCCCTGAGCACCATGTGCACGGATGGCTACAGAGTTGGGCCCGGGGACGAAGAGACACAACTCAGTCCTGTCTTGTAGGTCCACACTCTTCCAGGCTCTGAGAACCAAGACTGACTTTGAGGTCCCTAAATCTCAGAGTTGGAACTATGGCTGGAGCCCACCCCCAACCAGACGTCAATCACAAGGCCCCAGCCTCACTCAGCTGCCCCCATCCACCCTACCCCCACCTCTTCTCTTCACACACAAGGCATGCAGCTCAGCTTCCCTGCCAAGACACCCCAACCAAGGCCCACAGCCCCTCTCCAAAGACAGGGCCCTTTCTCTGCCACGTTCCTGGAGGCTTTTCCACTTAACAGGGCCTTGAAATCCATTTGCCGCAGACTGTGAACTTCCTCTTCATGCTCCTGCCCGCTGGCCCTCTTCTAGGCTGACCCCCCACCCCCATCCGCACTCTGGCATCCCCCAACTCATGTCCCAGGAGCTCTCACCCTGATCTCCCCCTCCCCAGGCCTCTGAGGCCAAGCAGGGGCCACCTGGAGGAGGCACACAAGGGCCCAAGAAGCAGCAGTGACCTGGGCTAAGACTGGGAGCTGAGAGTTTGTTCCCTAAGCTCCAGCTGAGACACAAAGGCCTGCCTTCCTTCTTCCAGCCCACTAGAAAAAACAACCACTTCCTTCAAGACCCTGGAGCCAACAGGGCATCCTTCTATTGCATGGGGAGACACAGGACATCAGCCTGAAATCCTCAGACACAGTGGGGCGTGCAAACAGTCTGCGTCTAGTCCTACCTCAGCCAGAGTCCACGACCTTGGGCCAGTCTGGTCTCTCCTCAGGCATCTGATTACCCCGCTAACCCACCAAGGCCAGACCTCCTCTTGTTGCCTGAATTAAACTGTCCTCTGCCTCCCCAGTGTGGTCAACTTCAGGTCCCTGTACCTTTCCTTTGGGAGTCTCTAAAAGGTTTTCATGTTCTGCCACAAAGTCAGTTCCCAACTCTGACAAGTGCCTGTGAAGCTACAGAAAGGGCAGGCAGTTGCCACTCATAGAGCATCTGTTATGGCCAGGGATTTCATGCTTTCTACCTCATTGTGATGTGAATATGTCCTTGCTATAGACTGAGGAAACTGAGGCTCAGAACTGATCCACGGTCCCCAGGCTGGGAAATGGTGGAGTCATGACTTGAACTTGTGTAGTTGGACTTCCACCTGAGCTCTAACCTTGCCAGCCTCTCTATGCCTATGCCTGCACCTGTGCCTGCGCCTGCGCGCCTACATGCCTGTGTCTGTGCCTGTGTGTCTACATGGCCTGTAATGGAAGGAGGACCTGTTAATCCATACTTGCTTTGCAGTGGCTATTTGCAGAGCTTCGGCTCTTGGGCAGGCCTCAAATGATGAGGTCCATACTGACACATGTGCAACTTGAGATCCACTCTGATCTGAGGTCTCATCTCAGCTCTATTTCCCTAAATTGTATTATTCTAAAGCTAAAGCATAGTGAAGAAAAAAAAGTGTAGCTCAAAGGCAGAACACTTGAAAAAAAAGGAAGGATTGCTCTATGGGCCTCAAGTCACCTGGCAGCCACTATCATATCCTTCTCTTATTTAAATGCTCACAACAACCCTTTGGGCCAGCAGTCATCTGGACCTTTTTGTAGATTGGGAAACTAAGGCACAGAGAGGGGAAGTAAATTGCCAGAGACCACACAATAAGAAGGTGGCACAGCATTTCTTCCACCCCAACTCATGCACCTCAGCCCAGCTAAAGTTTGCTCTCACCTTGTTTGTGTGGGCTCTGGGCTTTGCCAGTCTCTCTTTCTCATCCTTCCTCACTCTGGTTCTCAATAATGTATTTGTATATAACCAAGACTGAGTTATTATTACCCATTACATGGCTCGCCTCATTTCAAATTTCTAGCGTTAATGCAACCAATGGAAGAAAAATAGGATCTCATCAGACGCCTACCTCACCAGGCCAGCACTGACTTCCGTGCCTCACTTTGCACGTGGATGGCCCCACACGCCGTTTACACATGCACCTGACAAAACGAGCAGGCCCTCTACCCATATAGGATGCCCTCCCCAAAAATCAATGAAGTGAAGACATGTATATGCATATTTGTTCTTTCAATGAACATATATGGGGCATCATGGATGAACCCAGCACTCCTCCAAGGTCCTAGAGCAGTGGTTCTCAAAGTGTGTGTCCTAGAAGATTTCCAGGTGCGCCCTATGGTATTTCAGAGAAATATGTGCCTGTTAGGGACCAAAAAACCAACAGGGTTTTTGGAGTTTAGATTTTTGGGGGACAGAGGTGTGGGGTATTGGCTGTAAGCTGACAGTCTGCCCAACCCCCCACCTCACTTGCCTGATTAGGTTGCAAAAGGCTGTTAAACTTGGTGCTGGATTGTTTACACTACCCCCCATGTTCCCTGGAAAGATTGAAGGCAAGTTTCTTCTATCCTTTGTTTGGTGTCAAGTTAAGATGATATGTATGGTGGGCGTTTTCTGCACTCAACACAATTACAAGTAAAAAAAGAGGAATTCTTCAATGTATTGACAAGGAAATGAGAGTTTGCTTTTCAAATATATGCCCAAACATTGAAGAAATTGCTAGGACACATCAGGCTCCTGTTTCTCATAAACACAAGAGTGAAAAAACTTAACACATTCACGCCGGGACCTGCCGAATTTACTAAATCTTATTAAGAATGTGTGTGTGTGTGTGTGTGTGTATGTGTGTGTATATATCTCTCTATATATCTATAGATATATAGAGAGATATATATATATATCACTTTTTGTCAGTTTTTTTATTTCTAACCCCTTTTTTACAAATTCTAAAAAGCGTAACTCAAAAAATGTAACATAAAAATGTTTTTTAATGTCAGAATAAATTTAATTTTGTTGTATTTATTTTGTTTAATTACCCTAAAAGCACGCTTGGACTTTATATCTTTTTCTTTAATATTTGACTTAATTATTATAACATCTTTCTCAGAAATTTGTATATAGTGCACCTACAATTTGTAAGATTTTAAATGCGCCTCAACTTCAAAAAGTTTGAGAGTCACTTCCCTAGAGATATAGCAATGGATAACCCAATGTCCCTGTTTTCTGTTTTCATGGGCCTTAGGGACTAATGACAGGAGAAGTGGACAATAAGCAAGTAAAGCATACATTAACAAGAAGAGTCTCAGAGCAGGGCAGGAGCTATTAGAACAATAAGCCAAGCTCGTGTAACTGTGATGTAAGGTGAATAGTCAGGGAAGGGCTCAATGAGGAGGCAATGTGTAGAGTGAGACTTGATTGGCAAGAAAAAGCTGGCCCTGTGAGGAGCTAAGGAGGTTAGAGGGAGAAGGAACAGAAAGCATAAAGGCGCTGAGGTGGAATTGACCATGGTAGAGAAAAGGGCTATACGCTGAAGTTGGAGAGATTGAAAGGGATCAAATTATATAGACCTTATAGGTCATGGTGAGGAGTTTGAGTTTTATTCTAGGTGTGGTGAGAAGCCATTAGAAAGGTTTAAACATGTTTAAGGCTGTGACTGAACTGGTGTTTTAAAATGATGGCTCTGGCTGCTACCAGGAGAATGGATTATTGAAGGTCAAAGGGGGAAATACTAGTCCAGACGAGAGATGAAGATGACCTAGGCTAGGCTGGTAGCCTTACACAGAAGTGGGTATCAAGTAGGTAATTACATATGCCATTCTGGACTCCAGTGAAAATGTTAGGTTCTGCCCAATAACCACATGGATGGTTCCTCTGTATCTCCACTTGGACATCTAAGCAAGTATCTCAAATATATCATGGCTGCGAAGGGATCCTTATGTCCCACCAACCAAGCTGTGTGTTGCATGAACATGGGGTTCAGGATTGGAGATACAAATCAAGGGGCATCATTGGCATATAGATAATATTTAAACCCACAGAGTTCAATGAGACCATCTACGGAGAAAGTACATGTAGACAAGAAGAGAGCACCCAAGACTGGGCTCCAACACTTATAGAAGGAGCCTGCAGAGAACCAGAGGAGGAGCGATCAAGGAAACGAGACAAAAGCCAACAAGCAGGAGAGCACAGCTCTAGGAGAGAGAGGTCAGCTCTAGCAGATGCTTCTGAAAGGTCCAGAAAGGCAAGGCAGATCAATGGGTCTGGCAATGTGGGGCCACTGGTGACCTCGACAAGAGCAATTGTAGCAGGAGAGAAATCAATAGGGGTAGAACAAGCAGTGAGAATGGCCTGTGAGGAAGCTGCAACACAGAGCGTAGAAATCTTTTTAAGGAGGTTTCGTGATGAAGAAAAGCAGAAGAGATGGGGTAGAGTCTGGAAAGGTGTGTGGAGAACGGTCAGTGGACTGGAGGCCTAAGTGAGGACAGAGCATTGTTGGAGTCAGGGTACTAGAAGGAACAGGAAGGAAAAATAGGGGGTGGGGTCAAAGGGTGGAGTTGATGGGAATGAAAATTTTGAAAGTGATGCACTTAAGAGTAATTGCAAGGTCAAGGCTATGGCCATGTTCCCCAGAAACAGAGAAGCCAGGTGGTGGGTGGGTCATCTGTGTTCGTGAAGAAATTGCCAAAAATATGGCCAGGATTAGGAAGTGGCGAGGAGGCAGTTAGCCACTTACTGACATCTCAGCAAATAAGGGCCCTGGTGAGGAAGGTCAAAAGATGACACCCTCAGGGAGGGGTAAGGAATGAGGTAGTCGTGGAAGGAGTCATTGTTTTTGGGAAAAGGAAGGAAAACAAATGGTCTGGAAGCAGTCATGGGAAACAAGGCAGACATCATCCCCACATCCCTGCCTTGAAAATAGAGCCCCCTCTTGAGGGAGCTGTGTCTTGGGGCATAAGAATGAAGGAAATGGTCCTAGGGAGGGGAACAGTTGCTAATGGGACCAGAAAGCAGAGTGTAAGGGTTTCAGGAACTTGGAGAAAATGTAAGATGAGGCCCAAATCTAGGCAATGTATAGAGCAATATAAGGATTAGAGTTGGAAGGATGATGGAAGGCCAAGGAGGTCTGAGCCTCAGTGGTGATTAAGGTAAACAGGGATGTGAGTCCTAACGGGATAGACAAACGTTTCCTGCAGAAAATGTACTCATCAGTTCAAGCCAGGAAACCTGGGGAGCTGAGAGACTGACTTCTTGCCGCTGGCTGGAGGTGAGCAGGCCAAGGGTGATCTAGGACCTTTGAGCCAACCAAGGAAGCTCTGTAAGCCATCCATATAACCTGCAGGGGGCAGTGTCTGTGCTGAAAGAGAAGAGGTCAAACCCGTAACAAGCAAAGTATGTCTAACTGGGTGCCCATGATAATATACTATCAGGTACACACTTACATGCACACGGAGATTTGAGCCTCCCCACAAAGCATGAGTATGTAAGTGAAATATTACATATATGCAAATAGTACATATATGTATGTAAGTAAAATATTACATATATGCAGGCATGTCCACTCTTACATGTGCATGCCATGCACACAAATAATGCACACAGGCCCAACACACCACAGTGCCCATAGTTCCCCATTGCGCACACACTCCCACATGTGTGCAAGCATGTGTACACACACACACACATGCACACACACCAGAGACTGGGCTTTCTTAAGTCTTGCCAAGCCACAGACAGCAAAAAATCAAGCTGAAGTTGAACAATCCAACTCAGAAAAGGTGGAGGAGATGGAGGGCATGAGAATGAAGTGTATGTTGGGGGAGTCAGGCAGGGGGAGAAGGGAGCCAAATGCTGAAGGAAAAACTCGAGACCATTTGAAAAAGGGAAAGCCTTCAGACAGAGCAGGAATGCAGGCTGTAATTAGACTTGCTTCAACCGTCTCTAGATTCGAAGAGGATAGGCAAACTGGTTGCACATGCAGCATGGTGATCCCTAGCCGAGATAACACCGGGAAAGCATGTGTGCATGTGCATGGACATGCATGCTGCCTGCAATCCTGCAAGAGCTAAGAAAGTGCACTTGATCACATAGCATTGGGCCCTGGGGAAACTGATGTAAGGTGTTCCCTTATGTGTCCCTGCAGCTACCTGCGTTCAGACTGGACCCTTCACCCAGCTCAGGGTAATCACACACACACAAACACACACAGACACACACACGGCCCAGAAGGTTAGGATTAGCTCAAGGCCACAGAGCTCGCCAAGCTGGCATAGTGGGTAACATCGTGGCAAAGGCACTGGATGAGGAGACAGTATTGCTGAGATCAAGTCTCAAGTCAGCCACTGATTGGCTTCCTGAGCAGGGTCACATCCCTCCCTTTCTCAGGACCTCTGTAGCCTAACCAAAGAGAGTTCTTGGGATTCTTCCATTCTGGCCCTGAGTCTTTACCCAGAACTGTTGGTTCAGATCAGCTGGAAGCAGGTGAAGGAAACAGACTTGTGGGATGCTTATGAGAAGAGGCGGACTGGGAGGGATGTGAATGTGTCGGGCTCCACTGGCTCTGAGCAGAAGTTGTACTGAGAGAGGGAAGACTTTCACCCTTCGGCCTGGCCGGTGTGTCTGCACACCCTGGACTGAAGCAGGCCCCAGAGCAGAGGCACAGGCAGCCAGGCAGGGCCCAGCCAACCACAGACATAATCCCTCATATTCCCTCTGGCCTTTCCCTTCCCTTCTTCTCACCTCCAACCTCCAGGCCTGCTGGGAAGGCCTTGTGGGCAGCTGCTGTGTCACTAAAAATAACTCAGCCAGCCTTGGGTGTGAAGGAGCCCGTCTTACTTGCAGGGTCCCAGAGGCCTGGCAGGTGGCAGTTGGTGTCTGTGGCCCCTCCAAGCCTGAGAGATCAGGTTTTCCTGTTCAAGTGTGAGCCCCAGGTGCAGCCCAAACTTCAGCCCCCTACATGCCACCCTCCTGGCTTCACAGCCCCCCAGGACTCCTCTCTAGACATCCACACAGCGGCGGCTGGGGTCCTGGTGCTCAGAGAACAATAATACTAATGGCAATAATATTGGCCATGGTCAACCTGTATAAAACATTTACCAGGGGTCCCCAAACTACGGCCCGCGGGCCGCATGCGGCCCCCTGAGGCCATTTATCCGGCCCCTGCCGCACTTCTGGAAGGGGCACCTCTTTCAGTGGTGGTCAGTGAGAGGAGCATAGTTCCCATTGAAATACTGGTCAGTTTGTTGATTTAAATTTACTTGTTCTTTATTTTAAATATTGTATTGTCTTTTTACTTTAAAATAAGATATGTGCAGTGTGCATAGGGATTTGTTCATAGTTTTGTTTAGAGTCCGGCCCTCCAACGGTCTGAGGCACAGTGAACTGGCCCCCTGTGAAAAAAGTTTGGGGACCCCTGACATTTACTGTATGTCTGCCAGACACTCTGGGAAGGGCTTTGTATGTCTAACTCGTTACTTCCCAGCACAGTAAGCAACAGTATCCCTATTGTGCAGGTATACAAGCAAGGCACAGGTAGCTTAAGTGAATTACTCCAAGTTACACAGCTAGTAAGTGGTAGAATGGAGATGTTTTATATTCTTTAACTGCAGATTTCTTCAGGGAAAGAAACATTCTGATAACAATAAAAGTAAGAGGTAACATTTACTTATCTTTAGGAGTACTGGGCCTCCTTGACTTCTTCAAAGCTGGCTTTATATAACATCAAAGCTACAGGGATGGAGGGTTGTTAGGTCCTTGGTTTGCCCCTTGCTGGCCTTGCAGCTCTGAGTGAATGCCTCCTCCTTTCTGAGCTTGAGTGTCCTCATTTGTGAGCGGAGGCAACGCTAACAGCTGGCTCTCCCGGGAAGCATGAGGGCTCTCTCTCGGAGACAATGGCTATGGACAGCTAGCATGGAGGAATGAATGCACATTACCATAGGCCCCCTTTTTAAATGCTGGGGGGCTGCTTTGTCCCATCCTCTCCAGAGCCTGGGTAGAACCCCATGAGGTCCTGCATCCGGGCCATTTTCTCCGAAGCCCTATCGGCACAGGGCACAGTACCCAGGGCCTCTGAGCTTTCCAGGGGCCTATGAAAATGTGTCAGCTCCAAGAAAAGTTATTGGCTCTAAAATATTAAAAGAAAACAGCAGAATTGGAATTAATAAATGTTCTATTATGTGTCTACAAAACATAATATAATATTGACCTCATTAATTGTTAAATTTAGTCTTTCTAAAAATTTTATTACATTTGAAAACAATTTGTTGGGTAAGTTTCCTCACTTTGCAAGAATTCCCAAGTATGCATGATGATTACCAAGAAATCATAGCCAATTGGGAATGAAACAAGTTACTCATAGGCAAATGATTTCAAAAGCGGAATTATAAAAAATCCTTTCAAAATTTTATAGCACAAAATACATTTAATATGGGATGTGGGTGCATTTTCACATATTTGATACGCTGAGGGGTAGAGGCAATGGAAGTGAGAGTGCCTGAGGCCTGGGGAGGCCTGGGCAAGGCCCGGCCCTGAGAGGAAGAGGAGCGGGGGCCTGTGAGCCAGGGGATAAAGGTGCCTCTGGGACAAGAGCGATTTGGAGGAAGGAGTCTACAGGCCCCAGTGGGCGGCCACTCCTTCAGTTATTCCCCTCATCTCAAACAAAACAAAACAAAACAAAAAAACCTCCCGAGCCACATGCATGTAGGCGCTGGCAGAATGGCCCTCATGGAGTAGCCCTTTCATGTACTGCCCTCGGCTCTTATCAAAGGCCCTTTCAAAAAACAGGCATGTCTGTGTGCCTTTCATAATCAAGAAGAGAAATAAACATTATCTGACGAAAAGCGAGAAGAAAACAGCCATGTGTAAACGGTGTCTGTTGGGTTGTCAAGCTGTTGCCCAGGACATTGTCCACTGGGCTGCTCCATACCCCTGGGCAAGGGCCCACAAGAGGTATTTCTCTCCCAATTTAGCAGCAGCATCAACTTGGGTCCCTTGAGGGCCTGTCAGTTTCCTCCTCTCTGATACCAAGAGCAGCAGAGCGCTCTGCTTCTGGCAGGCTCGCCATGGGAGGCCGCCTCGCACAGGCAGTGAGTGGGAGGCACAGAGGCCACCACTTACATCTAT
Source organism: Saccopteryx leptura (assembly GCF_036850995.1). Taxonomy (NCBI): domain Eukaryota; kingdom Metazoa; phylum Chordata; class Mammalia; order Chiroptera; family Emballonuridae; genus Saccopteryx; species Saccopteryx leptura. The sequence goes on along the minus strand of NC_089516.1, from coordinate 67,741,680 downwards.
GTGACCTGAGGCAGGTCCCTTCCCACTGAGGCTTCTGTGCTACACCGGCGCAAGTCACAGGGGTAGTGTGAGGATGCACTGAGATAGTGAATGTTAAGTGCAAGAAAGAGGCCTCCGCGCAGTTAAGAACTCAGGATTGAGAGTGGGTTTGCTCTTGACTGCCGAGATTGGAAGACTCAGACCCTCAACCCTGGGATGCCTGCCCCCTCTGCATCTCTAACACCTGGGCTCTAGGCCCAGCACATGCCAGCAACCTGACTAGGTCAAGCCTGCCCCTTGTCAAATCTATTAATACATGCCTAGGAGTCACTTAGGAGCTCGGAAACTGGTAGCAGAGACTCCATTGTGACCCCCAGCTCTCCAGAAGCTAAGATGACTCAGACTCACCTACTCTAGATGCTGCCCCTGCTCTCACTAGCTACCCGGCCTGCTTTCTGCCCGCTCCTTCTCACCTCTTTCCGCAGAAACCCAATGAAGAGACGGTTTTGTTCAGAGCTCTCTGTCCTACTCATTGCTGTGGCCAATGCTGTCCCCTCTCCAGGCCAAACACCTTGCTGTCAGCTCAGGAGCTTGGCCCACTCTTTTGAATGCCATCTCTCTTCTGTCCCCATCCTCTCTCCCGCAGGCCACCTCCTTCGTCTGCTCTCCCTCCATTGCACCCTTGCCACACTTTGTATGTGGCTCCATGGTAGCTCTTAGTGGCTTTTGGCTCCTTGGACCAGCATTTCCAGGTTCTCGTGTGAGTAGCCCTTAGACAGGAGTGGCAGAGGCTGCCTGTCACCTCTGGGCCCCTGGGGCCCCACACTGGGCTTGACACGAGGGTATCTGCTGAACAAGAGAGAACTCAGCACAGGTAGAGGCAGCAGGGAGAGAATTAAGAGAGATTCTTCCTCTAGGATTGGTCCTTCCAATTCTGAGCAGTAAGTTCAGAAGATCTAGCAGGCATCCCCAAACTATGGCCCGCGGGCTACATGTGGCCCCCTGAGGCCATTTATCCAGCCCCCACCACACTTCCGGAAGGGGCACCTCTTTCATTGGTGGTCAGGAGAGGAGCACTGTATGGGGCGGCCCTCCAATGGTCTGAGGGACAGTGAACTGGCCCCCTGTGTAAAAAGTTTGGGGACCCCTGATCTAGGCTCAGGTTCTTGATCATTTTCAGCTGCGTGACCTTCCATTTCTGGTAAGCCCCACTTTTATCAGCAGAAAAAACGAGGTTTCTACTTTCTTCCCTGCCTCCTGCCAAGGGCTGTTGTACAGATTAAATGAGGGAACAGTTTGGCAAGTCCACGAGAACTTGAGAGCTGCTGGACCAGTGGCCGGGGCCCTGGGCACATGCCTGTCCTGGGGATTCCTCTGCACTCATTTTCCTGATGAAACTGCAAAGCCCTGAGAACATGCAGACAAACCAACAACACCCACTAAAGCCCTGACTGCTAGACAGCTTCATTGCAAAGAAAAACCAATTTGCCTCTTATCAAACGTGATGACTCACATTTTGCCACGTGGTTCCAGCTCACAGTGTTTGGAGGGCTTTCTGGGCCCTCTCATTCCTTTAATTCCTGCTCACACCCCACCCGCCAGGCACGCTGAGCACCACTGGACAGTTAAGAATATGATTAATCATAACGGCAGCTAACGCTTATCAAGGGCTTCCCATAGCTCTTAGTGTTTTGCATTTATTAACTCACTTAATTCTCATGACACAAACAGGTACCACTATTTCCCCCATTTTTAGAGATGGGAAAACTGAAACTCAAAGAGGTGAGGTTATTTTCCCAAGGTCACAGGACTAGCACACAGCAAAAGCACACTTGGCCTATAGTCCAGCTCTGGAGTGTGCGAGCTTCACCACTTTCTAACTACTTAGACAAAAGACACTGAGGCTCTGAGAGAGAAAGGGACTGACCCACAGTCACACACACAGTGAGTTAGTGGCATTGCGTGGATCCTCTAACTCAGATCATCAGCACTTTCTATAACCTGGACTTTTCCATTTAACAGTTATGGTGTGTAAATAAATACTTAGTGCAGTGTCAAGAGGGCGGCTATGCAAAGGAAGTCAATCATAGGTATTTTTTATGTTTACAATTCAACAAACACTTATCCTTGCCCTCCGGGAGACACTCACTCCAGTATTCCATTGCAGGAACTGAGGTAATCCAGGAACTGACAATGGCTCAGCAAACAAAGGAAGGAGTCCTTCCTTTCCCCACGTAGGCTGGCCCTGGGAGGAGCAAGAGCCAGAGAGGTGGGTGCGCCTGGAGGGCGCTCATGCCTGAGCAAAAGCACTGGCAAGAGAAAGGGCTCTGGGGACAGTCAAGACTCCAAAGTGCCTGGCCGGTTGGCTCAGCGGTAGAGCGTCGGCCTGGCGTGCGGGGGACCCGGGTTTCATTCCCGGCCAGGGCACATAGGAGAAGCGCCCATTTGCTTCTCCAACCCCCCCCCCTCCTTCCTCTCTGTCTCTCTCTTCCCCTCCCGCAGCCAAGGCTCCATTGGAGCAAAGATGGCCCAGGAGCTGGGGATGGCTCCTTGGCCTCTGCCCCAGGTGCTAGAGTGGCTCTGGTCTCAACAGAGCTACACCCCAGAGGGGCAGAGCATCGCCCCCTGGTGGGCAGAGCGTCGCCCCTGGTGGGCGTGCCAGGTGGATCCCGGTCGGGCGCATGCGGGAGTCTGTCTGACTGTCTCTCCCCGTTTCCAGCTTCAGGAAAATACAAAAAAAAAAAAAAAGACTCCAAAGTGACTGTAAGAGTTCATGGAAGAGAAGGAGGCCATATGGCTACAGGACTTAAACACCAACCTAAGGAATTGAAAGTTGATTTTTGCAGGTGACAGGCAATCTATTCCCTGTGACAGAGGGAAGTCACCACCATGGAGTCGTTAGAGAAAAACAGACTTGGAGAGTCACAGTATGTCCCAGCTAGAAAAGACACTGAGAGCTCAATAAGGGCCAATGACAGACGAGGTCAATCAGGGAGTTTGTAGGACTCAGGCCTTAAATTGGGTCTCATGGGACCTTGGGGGTTTGTATAATAAGTAGAGAGGAGGGAGGAAGGGCCATAAAAGCAGCATCCCAGGGAAAAGAGAGAAAATGGGCCTGACTTTGGGCAGCCCCACGGCCCATGCCCAGGCTGTCAGGTATGGCTTTGACTACAGAGACCCCTACAGGGGCAGCCAAGCCCCCAGAATCCTTTTCAGCTGACCAGAATCCTGGACCAAGGCCCATGTCCCAAAGCCAGGCCATGGGTCTCTTTCTCCTCTGTGGAAAACCCACAGGGACGGGTTTGTCAGGGGAATGGAGGGACTGGCTGGGTCTGGCTGGCCAGGCAAGTGTCCTGGTGTGAGAGAAGCCAGACCTAGCTTAGACAGGGCAGTCATCCTGGCTTGCCGGGAAGCCGATTAGAGCTGGGGTGGGCTAGGGTCCTGGAGGCCTCTGCCCTGGTCCTCCACCCCCACCTGGCAATCATTAGGTTAGCTCAGAGGATCCCCGTTAAGAGAGCTAGACTTCTGGGATGCATCAAGGTGAAAGGGAGGCTGGCAGAGAGGACCCCTGTGCCCAGACCTCACACCGAGGGCCCCCCATGGCTGCCAGCTCCCTTGGGCATGTCAAAAAGACATTTCAAAGACCTGGCCGGCCCCTTATCAAGCCATGTGTGCCCCTTCTTCCCACGTGGTAGGCCATGTGTCCAATTCTCATGGGGAAGTATAGAGCTATGAGCTTGGAAAGGAGAGGCTGCTTTTTAGAGCAATGGGTCAATTAATCAGACAAAATCTGCTAAGAAAGTGCTAACCTCCAGGACTGGGATGATGGGATCTAGGAATCCTTGGAGGTGAGGGAGCATATACAGGTGCTGAAATGTTGCCTCTTCTTCCCCCAGCCTCCAATTTCAACTGCCAGTGTCCCAAAGCCCTCAATGTCCTCATCCGTAAAATGGGCATAATGCCTTTCTCATAGGGCTGTTGTGAAGCTGAAAGAAAAAACTGAATATAAAACTCAGAAAAGGCCCTGGCCGGTTGGCTCAGCGGTAGAGCGTTGGCCTGGTGTGTGGGGGACCCGGGTTCGATTCCCGGCCAGGGCACATAGGAGAAGCACTCATTTGCTTCTCCATCCCCCCCTTCCTCTCTGTCTCTCTCTTCCCCTCCTGCAGCCAAGGCTCCATTGGAGCAAAGATGGCCCCGGGCACTGGGGATGGCTCCTTGGCCTCTGCCCCAGGCGCTAGAGTGGCTTTGGTCGCGGCAGAGCGATGCCCCGGAGGGGCAGAGCATCGCCCCCTGGTGGGCAGAGCGTCGCCCCTGGTGGGCGTGCCGGGTGGATCCCGGTCGGGCGCATGCGGGAGTCTGTCTGACTGTCTCTCCCCGTTTCCAGCTTCAGAAAAAATACAAAAAAAAAAAAAAAAAAAAAAAAAAAAAAACTCAGAAAAAACTGAATATAAAGCACAGTCCCAAGTACAAAGTAAGTACCCAATACATGCTGGGCCAGCCGACTCTATTTTTGTCTCTACAGAGGGGTCACAACAAAACAGGTGAACATCTACTAGTCCGTGATGCTCCTATAAAGTAGAATTGAGAGGTCCCATATCGTTTATCCCTTACTTCCTCTATCCTACAGATGCAGCAGTGGAGGCCCAGAGAGGTTGAGTGACTTATCCAAGACCACACAGCCCAATGGTGGTAGAGCTGGAAGTATAGCTCAGATTGCCTGCAGCATAGAACAATGGATTACTGCTTGGCATCCAGCCCTGGCTCAATCCACAGCAATGGACTGTGATTTTAACTGTCCCTACTTCTCAAAAGGGTGTGACAATGAGAACAGCACGAAGTGTCCCAGCAAGGCTGAGGCTGCAGATGAAGGATCTGCTTTTGCTCTACTCTGCAGCAACTTGGGCCCAAGCAGGGAGAGAGAGAGAGAGAGAGAGAGAGAGAGAGAGAGAGAGAGAGAGAGAGAGAGAGAGAGAGAGGCTTTATTGAACTACCATATCACATTGCAAGCTCCTATCTCATTTGCTGTTCACTACTCCCTGGCCCCCCTTCCCTGGCTCTTTTGCAGCCAGATCTGCACGGTTTGCATTATTCCCCTTCCCGCCCACCCCCTCCCCGGATATCTTGGTTCCATATTTTCCACACTGAGGCTCAGTTTACTCCTGGCTGGGATCCGGGCCTGCACTTGGGTTCTAAGAGAAAGCTCTGGGGCAAGGGCAGGGGCGGGAGGGTGAGTGTGCTGGGTGGCGAAGTCCCACTGCTCATTCCACCTTTCTCTCTGTGATGACAGGCCACCGCAATATTGTTCCTACCCTCTGCCTTTCACCATCACCCTAAGACAGCAGTAGTTCTCTAAGCGAATGCCACAGATGCCTGCTCCTACATCGCTTGATACTGGCTGGAAATGAAGATTCCCGGGCTCCACCCAGACCAATTGAATCAGAATGTCTGGGGCACAGCCCAGGAATCTACATTATGACTCGTGTTTCATTCAGAAATATTCTTCCTCACTTTTTCCCTTTAACTCTTCACTAGTGAGAGGTTCATTGTGATAGCTGAACTTGGTCACTCCTGTGCCAAGTACATTTAACAAATGTCCACTGACTGCCCCCTAGACTTTTCTGGGTTTCTCTCCTAGCTCCCCAGCCATTGTTCTGCTTCTTTTGCTGGCTCCTCCTTCTCTCCCATCTCTTGGATGCTGGAAGACCCAGGACTCCGTCTTTCCTGCTGTTTTCCACGCCACCCAGTCTCTCTGCATGAGCTCATTTCTCAGCTCTGTCTCCTATCTGCACGCTGATAGCATCCACCCAAAGCCTCCAGCCCGGCCCTCTCTCCCAAGCCCAGCCCAGTCCCAGCTGGAATGCCCTGCAGGCCCCTCAGATTCAACAGGACCCGTACTGAGCTCATCTTCTTCACACACCCAGCGAACTTTCTGAAGCACACATCTGATGACATCACCTAAAAACCTTCTGGGAACTCTCCTTGGCCTGTAAGATAAAGCGCACACTCTGGAGCTACAGTGCAGGGCCTGGCCCCTGGTTCCCTCTCCAGCTCGCTCTCTTCCCACTCCTCTCCTCAGCCTCACAGAGCAGGCTGCCCTGCTCCAGATCTGCTGAATGACTCACAGTTCTAAAAATGCACCAGGCGCCTCTCACCTCTGGCCCTTGCATATGTTACTCCCACTTCCTGGGACAGAGGGGCATAGTGAGGGGGGCCGAGGGGACGTCTGCTTTCAAACACTGGTCTAGAGGGGATGCTGCTGAGATTCAAGTCTCTGTGTCCTCAGCAAACCTGTAGGGACTCAGGGTGCAAGCACATTCTGCCGGCACCTTTCCCCTGGCAGTGGCATTGTTGGGGTCCCCTTGTCCCCCAGCCTCCCCAAGCCTAAGCCTACTTAATATCTTTCGGGCACTTCTTCCTCGCAGAAGCCTCTCTTTACTCTTCCAGTCTGGATTATTAATAGAATAATGATCATAGATAAGCTTCTAAGAATAGAGTTTGGCTCTCAATAGGCACTCAATGCATATTTGTTAATGATGATGGGTGTATGTGTTCCTCGAAATTTCCTCTGTCGATGTGTAATGACCAACAATGTCAAGTTTGTCTCCCACCCAAAGTATGAGCTCCCCAACGGTAGGGGCAGCATTTCCTCCACCTGTGCATCCCTAGAGTCCGAGGAACACCAGTAGGTGCTCAACAAATATTTGATGGATGAGCTTATGGAAGGCCCTCTGTGCCTTGCCACTGCACTGTGTCCTGGGGAAGCAAGCAAAGATGAGAAAGTGATGCCGTGGCCCCTGCTGCAGAGTCAGGGGGAGCACCACTCGTTGTACTAAGGCTACAAGAAAAGGTAAGTATTTTGCTCTTTGGAATGCAGTTAGGAGGGCAGGGAGCCTTCCCAGGGGAGGTCATCTTTGACCAGAGCCTCGTTGGATATGGTGATCCTCAAGTCTTTCTTATTTATTATAAAAACTAAGACCTTTTGGTCTATTATAAGTAAACGCTAGACCCTGGCCGGTTTGCTCAGTGGTAGAGCATCGGCCTGGTGTGTGGAGGTCCCAGGTTCGATTCCCGGCCAGGGCACACAGGAGAAGTGCCCATCTGCTTCTCCACTCCTCCCCCTCTCCTTCCTCTCTGTCTCTCTCTTCCCCTCCCACAGCCAAGGCTCCATTGGAGCAAAAGATGGCCTGGGCACTGCGGATGGCTCCATGGCCTCTGCCTCAGGCGCTAGAATGGCTCTGGTCGCAACAGAGCAACACTCTGGATGGGCAGAGCATCGCCCCCTGGTGGGCATGCTGGGTGGATCCCGGTCGGGCGCATGCGGGAGTCTGTCTGACTGCCTCCCCGTTTCCAGAAAAATACAAAAAAAAAAAAAAAAAAAAAAAAAGGTAAATGCTGCTCATTCAGCATCTTGATTAATCAAGATACCCATCCTAACAATAAAAGTTATCACCCCTGGTTGCCCGGTGACCAAGGGGAGGCTCAGAGGAGATAGCAAGGTGGCCCAGGTCACTCACGTAGTAAGGAGCAAAATTGCAATTGGTTTCAGATTTTCCTGACCTCAGAATTCACATGTTTAATGCCACCTTTTTCTGCTTCCAAACCATGCATACTGTGGACCATGGCAAAGATGCCCTCTCCTGAAAAGTCACCCTTACCTTGTCGCCTGGACAGTGTCACTGTTAGTCAGGCATGTAAGAGTGCAGACTTCCCGTCCTGCTGCAGCTCTACTGATGCGAAGCTGCCGAGGGCGAGGAGTCCCAGCACGCATCCCAGAGCTTGTGCCGCCTCTTACTAGCTGTGTGCCACTGGCTGGATGTTTCACCTCTTTGAGCCTCAGTTTCTTCATCTGTAAAATGATAACAGTAATTCATAGAGTTGTTATAAAGATTAAGTTATAAAACACTTAGAATAGTGCCTGAAATATAGTATAAAGTGCCCAATAAATGTCATTGTCACGCACTCTTTCTACACAAAAGTGGAATGCACTATATATGTAACTTTTTATCTTATTTATGGTATGGGGCAGGATTTTGTCATGCGGACAGGGACAGTTGAAGGAGGGCAAGGAGGGCGTGCAAAAGCTTGGCGGTGGGGAGAGTACGTGGTGTGTGTTTGGGAAGTTCAGAGAAGACTGGTGCAGCCGGAGGTATAAGGGGCCAGGCCGCCAGGGCCTGGAAGTCTCCCGTGACATGGCTGACCCGGGAAGAAAGCCAGCACCGCCTTTTGGTTGGAAAGTGGAGTTCTCAGCCCTCATCACCTCTGGCAGAACCTCCCCCCCCCCCCACCGGGGCAGCTGGGACAGGGGCAGGCCCTCCCCGGGGATGGGAGCCTGGGCTGTCAGGCAGCTCTCTGCTCAGGTCTCGGGCTCCAGGCCTCTTCCCACTCAGGCATCTGCGGCATTCTCCTCCTCCTCAGAGACGGGGGGAGGGGCTACAGAGGCAGGGTCCTCTGCATCTGCAGGCACCGCCTTGGAGCGAGCTGCTCTTTGAAAGCCCCAGGCAGGGGCTGCGGGATGAAGGGGCCAGGGCAGCCTGCCAGGGTGGGCTCCTCTTCTCAGCTGAGGTCTAATGGGAGCTGACAAGAGCAGCTGTGAGCCTTTGATCTGCCCTTCAGGTATGTGTCCCAGCTTTGGATGAGGAAGCTGGAATGAGGAATGTTGATGGGGGCAGAGATAAGAGAGGATCAGTCCAACCAGGCAGAAAAGGCTGGAGGTCACCAGGCCAGGGTTCAGAGGAAGAAAGAGAAAAACTGAGCTAGAAAAAGGCCTGCACAGTCCCCAGACGAATGGCCACTCGGCCCTTTCACTCCCCACTTAGAGGGGAGGCCTTATGGGCCAGAGAGGCTCCTGTGGACTCGAACTTGGTCAGGCTCCTTGCACATGGGTGGGGTTCAGACTGCCATATGGTCTTCATTTTAGGTCAGCAGGCAGGGGCTCCACCCTGCCACACCTGGCCAAGACATGAGGTGGGCTGGGCTCAGACCACAGTGAGCCTCGGCAGGTGAACTGGGGTGGGGGCCCCTTGGAGCTGCCAGCCCTGAGATCAGAGGCCCAGCCTGGGCCCACTGGGTATTTTTCCAGTTGGCCCCAGCCCAGGAGACACCTGCTTGGCGTGGCCCAGATAGATCTGCAAGCCTTCCAATCACAGGTTTTCAGGCCCGTCTTACTTGACAGCGTTTTACCGAGTGGTCAACCTGCATCTTGTGGAAGACTTCCAGGGACAGGCCGCTCCCCATCTCTCCAGGCAGCTGATGGACACGCTTTGTCACACTCAACACCCAGCCCTACCATGGGCTAGCTCTGTCTCCCTCGACTTTGGCCTCTTTAAATGAGATCCCCAGACACCAGCCCGGAGGAGTTCAGGGGCTGAGCTCCAGGGAAGGCTGCTAGAAGGACTGGAAAGGAGTCCAAGTGAGAGGCCTCTTGGCCGCAAGCAGACCCTGGGGGATGTGAAGTCGGGTCCCAAGATGGAGCCGAGGTTACCACAATGCTGAGCCAAAGTGCAAGGACACGGAGAGACCCACCTGGCCTTCAGCCCTTCACAGCCCAGAGCCCTGCTGTCATTCTTGGTCTGCTTCTTGATTGTGTCACTTCGGCATCAAAGTGTGAAGGCCAGTGAGACCCGAAAAGGCCTTCTCATCCACTGCCACCCACTGCCGTGCCACGGACTTCTCCTTGTACACCTCTAGCCCCAGTACCTTTTCCTTCTTGGACTGTTCTGGTTGTTAGAAAGAGATTCCCCGGCCCTGGCTGGTTGGCTCAGTGGTAGAGCGTTGGCCTGGTGTGAGGGAGTCCCGGGTTTGATTCCCGGCCAGGGCACACAGGAGGGGAGCCCATCTGCTTCTCCACCCCTCCCCCTCTCCTTCCTCTCTGTCTCTCTCTTCCCCTCCCGCAGCCAAGGCTCCATTGGAGCGGAGATGGCCCGGGCGCTGGGGATGGCTTTGTGGCCTCTGCCTCAGGTGCTAGAGTGGCTCTGGTCGCAACAGGGTGACGCCCGGGGTGGGCAGAGCATCCCCCCCCCCGTGGTGGGTGTGCCAGGTGGATCCCGGTCGGGCGCATGCGGAGTCTGTCTGACTGCTTTCCCGTTTCCAGCTTCAGAAAAAATACAAAAAAATTAAATAAATAAAGTAAAAAGAAAGAGATTCCCCATTCCTACTCTGAATCCACCTCCTTACACCTTCTTCCTTGGACCTACACTGCTTGATAAATTTCCATAGATGGGGAGGCAGCTCTGGTGATGGGGAAAGCACAGTGATCGGTGCTCTGCCCTCGAGCTCCCCCTGGCCAGTGGGTGGTCCCTTCCCTTCAAGGTGGGACTTGATGTGTTCTATCCAGATCTAAGAATTTTTGTAAATTTTCTGTCCCATAATAGGTTTTCAGGTTACTGAGGATGGAGATCATGTTTTCTACCCATCCCCACAGTTCTCTCTTTTCCAGGATAAACACCTCCTCCAGTTCCTTCAAATGATCCTCCTGGCGAGGCTGGGAGTTCTTGTCTCCTCCCCAGCCCATTACCTTTGCGGTTACCTCTCCTCGGTGGGGAGGGAGATGCAGAAACCTTAAGCAGCCTCCCTCAGGCACTCAGAAGTACCTGCTGAGAGGAAGGACGGAGAGGCCAATGTTGGGCTCTCCTCTTCTCTGACTTCCCAGTCTCCCCCTTGACCTTGCAGTTACCCAGTCTCTCCTACTCCCAGTGTCCCGAGCAGCAGGATCCCAGGCAGCCACTGGCCCGTTTGTCACATCTAGTGTCCGCCTGACTCTACTCAGCCTCCGTGGCAGGACCTCAACTTCACAGAGCAGCAAGGAGCTCTCCAGGAATCAAGCTACTCCCAAGAAACTTGATCATGTTCCTTTGCCTAAAGAACCCTGCTCCATGGGCAAGGTGGCTTCAATGACTTCTGTTTGGTTTGTCTGGCTCCACAGTTGCCCCTCCTTCCGGGGTGCCCTTAGCTTCTTTCCTCAGAGGCCAGGCCAACAGAGCTCTGGCAGGTGCTGGTGTGGGCAAAATAGAATCTGCTTCCATTGAGGAAGCATGAGCTGGCCACTGCCAGCTCCCTGGGGCTGCTACAGCATCCGAGGTGGGCCGCTTGCTCCACACTGATCCTGGGCCAAAGCCTGAGGCCTGGCCCGGAACCTCAGAGTCTGGGAACCCTGGCAAGCCCTCCAGGAGATGACAGCATCAACGGGAGCTTGCACGTGAAGGAGGCACACCTGCCTCCTCCCGGTGGCCCCTTCCTTCTCCTCAGGCTGCTGAGGAGCTGAGATGCTACCCTGTCCTTGGGGTGGTCACTTGCTTCCTCCACACCTGAGATCCGGGCTGCAGAGGAGGGGGTGGGTGGAAAGGGGCCTAGAAGAATGTGCAGGACAGGCAGAGGGCAGATCCCTCTCCCAGCCCAGGGCCCCATGATAAGGAAAGGGGAGGAGCAGCTGGAAGCTAGCAGAGGGAGGGAGAGAAGAAGAGTGCAGAGAATGTGCTGTGTCAGCCTTGTGCTGGGCCCCAAACTAACAACTCCCTCCAGGCTTCCCTCCTCTCCTCTCTCCTCCCTTCCTCTCTCCTCCTCTGGCCGTTCTCCTCCCTCCCTCCCTCCCTCCCTCCCTCCCTCCCTCCCTTCCTTCCTTCCTTCCTTCCTTCCTTCCTTCCTTCCTTCCTTCCTTCCTTCCTTCCTTCCTCCCTTCCTCCCTTCCTCCCTTCCTCCCTCCCTCCCTTCCTTCCTTCCTCCCTTCCTCCCTTCCTCCCTTCCTCCCTTCCTTCCTTCCTTCCTTCCTCCCTTCCTTCCTTCCTTCCTTCCTCCCTCCCTCCCTTCCTCCCTTCCTCCCTTCCTTCCTTCCTTCCTTCCTTCCTTCCTTCCTTCCTTCCTTCCTTCCTCCCTCCCTCCCTCCCTCCCTCCCTCCCTCCCGTCCTTCCTTCCTTCCTTCCTTCCTTCCTTCCTTCCTTCCTTCCTTCCTTCCTTCCTTCCTTCCTCCCTTCCTCCCTCCCTCCCTCCCTCCCTCCCTCCCTCCCTCCCTCCCTTCCTTCCTTCCTTCCTTCCTCCCTTCCTTCCCATTCTGGGTCTGTATTGCCGTCTCTTTCTCTTCGTATTTTTCTCTGTCTCTGAGCTCGGCGTGCATGCATGCGTTGCTCACTCTCTACTTGACTTCTCTGCCTGGGCTTTTCTCTATTTGGGTTGCGTTTCTCTCAACCTGTCCTTTCTCTGAGGTCTGTCCATTTCTTTCTGTCACTGACTGTGTCTTCGTCTATCTCATTTCTTTGTCTCTGTCTCTTTCTTTAGGTCTCTGCCTCTCTGTCTCTCCCCACCTATCTCTTTCTACCTCTCCCAGTCTATGCCCATCTCCTCCCTGCTATCTCTCCCTTTCTCTCCTCTATGTGACTCTCGAGAGGCTTTTAGCAGCTGAGAGTGTGAACCCTGGCCCCCCCAGCTGGCCAGCTGTGCTTCTGAGAGGGGCCAGGCCTGGCATAGGGCAGGAGGGAGGCAGAGAAAGAGGGCACCAGGAACTGTTTTCCCAGGAAGAGGAGGGAATGAAGGGAGTGGCCTCTTGCAGCATCTCTGATGAGCCAGGCGTGTTACCAATTGCTTTCACAAAGTCCTTTTCTTTATTATCCTGTGATGGAAAGACTCTTTTGTCCCCACCTTCTGGATGAGGACACGTAGTCTCGAAGGGAAGTGACTTGTCTGAGATTACACAGGCTGTCAGTGGCGGAGATGCTGGCAGTTAAAGCCGGGACGTTCTGCCTCCATTACCTACAGAGAAAGAGCCGGCTTCGGCTGTCCTGCGGCTACCCTCTCCAAGCCCCTGTCTGCCTCCACCCTATACTGTTTTTCTCTGGGGTGATGGTCTTAGGCTTTCCTGGGAAGGGAATCCCTTGAAGGCCTACTGGGAAGCAGGGCTGCTGAGTTTCGGGGCATCACAGTGAAATCACCCTGAACCGGCCCGCAGAGAGAAACCCCCAGAGCCCGCTGGGGAGACTTGGCTGAGAAAGTGACATTTGTTGTGTAACACAGTCTGAGCTGGAAGGACCCTTGTATTTGTCCTAGTCCAGCCCTTCTCATTGCACAGATGGGGACACTGAGGCCCAGAAAGGGAAAGTGGGCTCAAGCCGCCTCAAAACGTGCCCTCAGGCCCTGGCCAGTTGGCTCAGCGGTAGAGCGTCGGCCTGGCGTACGAGGGACCTGGGTTTGATTCCCGGCCAGGGCACATAGGAGAAGCACCCATTTGCTTCTCCACCCCCTCCCTCCTTCCTCTCTCTCTCTTCCCCTCCCGCAGCCAAGGCTCCACTGGAGCAAAGATGGCCCGGGCGCTGGGGATGGTTCCTTGGCCTCTGCCCCAGGCGCTAGAGTGGCTCTGGTCGTGGCAGAGTGACGCCCCGGAGGGGCAGAGCATCGCCCCCTGGTGGGCGTGCCGGGTGGATCCCGGTCAGGCACATGCGGGAGTCTGTCTGACTGTCTCTCCCCGTTTCCAGCTTCAGAAAAATTCCCCCTCAGGGAAACAGGAACAACTTTTTAAAGGAAAATCATCAGGGGCTGGTTGGGTTCATATAAATGACATGGAAATTCCATGCCAGACAACCCATCCTCACCAAACCATCCTCAGCCCAACTTTGGGGCCAGGCACTTGGGGAAAAGCCTGGGGCCACCCTCATGGCCAGGCCCTTCTCATCTCCGGCACTCCCTGTGTGCAGACAGAGTCACACAAGGCCCCCTGGTCTGCAGCTTGGGCTGTGTGACTCTTCCCGGGGGAGGGTGGCCAGGGGCCCAGCTCGCAGTGCAGCAGGTAGGGGAAAGCACTCACTCCTGAGACAGAGGCCAGGGGAGACAAAGGAAAACGACTTTCCTTCAGTCCCGCCCCAGTGCACCTCCTCCGCCAGCCCCCAAAGGGCTTACCACGCACCATCTCACTTTGCTCCCTGCAACAGGCTTCGGACTTTGGCGGGGCTGTGATCATTGCTGCCCATTTGCCAGCAGAGGAAACTGAGGCCCAGCAAAGCCTTTTGTCCAAACTCTGGTGCAGCGAGTGAGATCGATCAGTGGATCCACGACCTTGAGCACGTTTTTAGTGGCCTTGGCACTTTGTCCTTGTTCTGTTCTGGGAGACAGTAGCATGGGGTTGCCCAGAACAATTCTCAAGTGAAGAATAAGCAAGGGAGAGATGTGGGAGCCAGATTCGCTGGAGGGCATTTAGGGGGAGAGAGAAAACGATTAAGGAAGAGGAGGGATTGGCTCCGAGGAAAAGATGAAAGGAACCAGCAGACAGGGCTTGGCTCAGGGATGAGTCAGGCCAACAGCCTCCTGAGATAGCAATCTACAAATATCTCCGAGGTGTCAACAGCCAAGTAGGCTTCAAGGAGGAGGAGGAGCAGAAACACAGCTGGAGCAGGAAGAGGAAGGGAGGGGTGGGAAATGGAGTGTCTTGGCCAATTAGCGTGGGGACACCCACCTTGGGAACTCTGTTAAAGGAGGCAGGCTGGGCCAAAAGGCAGGGCCCCAGAGGGCTGCCCTGGAGAGATGCAGGGGACCTTAGCAGGAGCCTCCTCCTGTGAGGTACTGACCTCCCACCCCAGCCCCTCCCATGGAGTAGACAGGACCCTGCTTTTTTTTCTGCCTCCCCCCACCTCAGCACTGGCCCTGTACCAACTTGAGTCTGTTCTATCTCTAATAGAGCTGCCTCTGGTTGTAGACACTGCATATTCCCAGGGCAGCTCAGCAGCCTAGGGTAGGGATCGTGGGGAGCAGGAGCTCCCCGTCCCCTCCTGACTGCCTGGGATCCAGGTGCTGGAAACCTGGGCCACCAGAGCAGGGCATAGCCCCCTCTTCTCAACTCAGAGAAGAGGCCACACAGAGATGCCACCTACAGAGGCCAGGAGCCAGGACCTGGGCCTCATCCTCATACCCTTCTGGGCTTTGCCTTGTGTCCTAATGAACAGGCCTGGGCCACCAGCCCTGCCTTAGGCAATCATAGGAACCAAAGCTCAGAGAAGGAAATGGTGTTCCTGAGTTTAAGAAAATGTTACCTGGAGAAAGTAGAGGAAATGGGGCGGAAGCCAATCTTCTTGAACGGTTAAAAATATTGTTGCCTCCCACCCCTCACCAACCCACATGTATGCAAACTTCTCACATACACACACACACACATACACAGGCATCTCTGCTGTATCCGCCCTACAGTAAAATGGGGAACTTGAGCAAAGCTTAAAGGGGTCCAGAAAAGCCTGGCTGATTCTTTCCGGGTGGTAGCTCACTGCTGCTACAGCTCTGCAAGGTTAAGGCTCATGATTCCATTTCACAGATGAGGAGACTGAGGTTTAACACGATGAAGTGATTGCTGACACCCTCAGGGCTACAAGGTAGCAGAGAGGAACTTCAGACTCAGGTGTGTCTGTGTTCAGAGCCCATGGGCTTTACGGCCTCAGGGGTGGAGATTCTGCAGCTTCACCACTTTCTCCCTACGCACTCTGACTGCACACGCAGCCCCTCAGGAAGTCATCCTCTGGACCTCCTCTAAGCCCCACCATCTGGGACACTGGAGCCAGACCAGATGCAGGGGCACTGGGGAGGTGCCCCATTTCTGTTTTTCCCGAGGCTGGGACAGCAGCACCTACTGTCTGACCCTCTTGGCTCCCCCTGGTGTGGGAGCAGCTGGGCAGCCCCTTCTGACTTGCAGCATGAAATCCCCACGTTGGAGATGCCTGGCACGGCCCACACTGGAGAGAAAACAGAAGGATGGGGGGTAGGCACAGTAGGAGTTGTCACCTGTTACAGTAATAACTCCTGTGCCCACAGCACTTCTCAGCGTTCAGAGTGCTTCCAGAGGCCTGCCATGCAGCCTCACATCTGGGAATGAGGGAGAGGAGAAAGATTACTATCCCTGCTTTCCACGTGAGAAAAATGAGGCCTGGACAGGGGAAGTGATTGGTTCAAGGTCACATAGCTAGACTGTAGAACAGTGCTTTGAGTGTTATTCTTTTGCAACCCTTAGTAAAACAAGCATATATACATATACATATACATATACATATACATATACATATACATATATGTGTGTGTGTGCACGCAGAACTAGGTATATATAAAATGAAAGCAAGTTTTATGAAACAATACTGATCTGTATTACGTGGAATATAGTCTATTTTATTTTTTTAATTCTCATCAAGATTCAATGGGACTTGCTAATGCGCTGAGATGTGCAATTTGAAAGAGACTGCTCTAGTCACATGCTCAGTTCTCCAGCTTCCAAAGTCAGAGAGGACTTGTGGGTTGTGCTCTGCTGCCCTGTTTTGAAAGAGAAAAGGGGGGATGGGGCAGGCTTAGTTAAGCAAGGGGGTAGCGTGACGTTGGAAGTTTGGACTGGTAGGTGCTTTGCTCTAGAGGACTGGAAGGAGACCTCCTGGTTAGGGCTCCCTGCTTGTCTGTGTAAAGGGAAGTACTAGAAAGACCTCAAAATTCTGACCCCTGGAGATACAGAGACCAGGATGCTAACACTGAGGCCTGATGCAGTGCTGCCATGACAGAAGGGAGTGGATCTGCTAAAAGAGGGGATAGAATCAAGTGTGAGAGGTGCATATACTCAAGCATGTACATGCACGCACATACCCACACACATCCCATAAGCCTTGCACTGCAGCCCCTTCCCCACAGTGGGAGGTTGGGGGTGGGCGTTCCCTCTTCAGTCTGCTGTGAGCCTCAGGCCCCTGCTGCTAGAAGGGGAATGGCTGCCCCGTCCTTGGTGGCCCTTGGTGATCATAGGCCTCTCTGTGGGCAGAGTGGGGGCTGCAGCCAGTGGCTTCTCTGGACCTAATCCTGGCCCATAAGAAGGACCTGGCTGGAGAGGGGCAAGTGCTGGGTACCTGAGGAGAGACTGAACAGTCCCTTCAGATCCCAGCACGAGGGAGGGCTGGGGTCGCATGAACCCTGGGCAGCAGGAACACAGAGTTCAGAGACCCCAGGGAAAAGTTTGGGGGTAAGGGACTGGGGAACATGATCTCATGGTCCACCAACCTCAGAAGGAAAATGGCTCAAAGGATCAGGAAGGATAGGAGCACCAGTACAGTAGAGTTAAATGATAACTGAGGGGAGGTACTGGAAGTAAAATAACTACAAAAGGACTTTCCAAAGAAACACAGAAATGAAAAGGTCATACGCCAAGACTACAAAGCGAGGCAGAAAACCAGGCTATGAGGGAATGGTGTCATGGAGGCAGTGAGGCCAGAGAACAGGTCCTGGCAGCAAGAAGTGTCTTATAGCTCTATTCGGAGGCCAGGATGTCCAAAGGAAGGACAGGGAGAATGCCCGCGACCTGGCTCCCAGAAGTACTTGTGAACCAGGAGGGAAGAGCAAACAGCAGCAAGAGGACACTAAAGCTGTAAAAAGGCTAAGTGCTCAAGGCCGGATGACGTAGTAGTTAAGAATATGGGTTTTGGAGTCAGATAGCCCTGCCTCAAAGGCCTGGCTCAGAGACACGCTAGCGTGACTCGGCAAGTCATTTAATCTTGTCAGGCTTCTGTTAGTTCACGTGTAAAATGAAGTTGATCGTGTTACCTACCTCATAGCAGTCATGGTGATCCCATGATAATGTATGTAAAGTGCTTAATACAATCCCTGGCACATAATAAAAGCTTAATAAATGGCAGCTATTCTGATTATCATTCACTGTTCATGCTACATACCTCAAGCAAGGTCCCTTTTCTTGGACTTTTCCACTGGCCTAGAAGATCTTTCACCTCATCACCACCTATGTAAGTCCTGCCCATGCTTTAAAGGCTAGGTCCAAAGTCACCTCTTCCACAGAGCCATCTTTTTTTCTTTCTTAATGAGAAGAGGGGAGGCTGAGAGACTCCTGCATGTGCGCCAACCAGAATTCACCTGGCAAGCCCACTGGGGGGCGATGTTCTGCCCATCTGGGGACCTTGCTCTGTTGCAACTGGAGCCATTTTTGAGCTCCTGAGGTGGAGGCCATGGAGCCATCCTCAGAGCCCAGGGTCAAGCCATAGCTGCAGGAAGGCAGAAGAGAGAGGGAGAGAGAAAGAGAGAGAGAGAGAGAGAGAGAGAGAGAGAGAGAGAGAGAATAGGAGGATGGGTGGAGAAGCAGATGGTTGCTTCTCTTGTGTGCCCTGGCTGGGAATCAAACCTGGGACATCCCATACACATGCTGGGCTGATGCTCTACCACTGAGCCAACTGGCCAGGGTCCACAGAGCCATCCTGATTGCCTCTCAGTTGCCCATAAGCTCTTTTTCCTCCAAACCACTCAACATTGTACCTGCCCCTTTTTCCTGGCACACGCCACCGTTTACCTTTTATAGGACTATCGGCACCTCTGCCTCCTCTGACTTGATAGGCACCTTGCTGAGCAGAAGACTCGCAGCAGCTCATGCAGCCCTGGCTCAACAGAGTGCTGACCCATGCGTGTTGAATACATTTTCATTTTAAATGACTTCACCTCCAAGTCCAGGGTACAGAAAGCAATTGCAGATAGGAGGTGGGAACCATCACCATGAATCTAAAAGCCCACAAAGACTAGATTTACAAGTATAGCATTGATGTTCAAAAGTGAGAGAAAGGTAGAATTGGTGATATTCGGCTGCATAGCTCAGTCTGGAATGTGGACAAAATTCCTAATAGAACTGTCAAGCTGCTCATCAGTGGGAATCTCCTGATGAAACCAGGAGATGAGAAAGCAGTGCTTCATTAAGAACAGGCACGACCAGCTAGGCTGCACTTTATTTTGGGACCGTGTTGGTCCCTCGAGATAAGCGAAGTTCTTATAAGGGCTCTGGCACTGTTCTTGCGAATAAGGTGGAAAACTTTGGGCTAGGGACGGTCCGGTCAACAATGGAAATTAAACAACCTTGATTGATGTAAACAAAGGAGTTCTTTAGCACAGTGGTCTTCAACCTTTTTTGGGCCACAGACTGGTTTAATATTAAAATATTTTCACGGACCGGCCTTTAGGGTAGGATGGATAAATGTATCACGTGATCGAGACGAGCGTCAAGACTGAGTCTTAGATGTAACAGAGGGAATCTGGTCATTTTTAAAAAATAAAACATCATTCAGACTTAAATATAAATAAAATGGAAATAATGTAAGTTATTTATTCTTTCTCTGTGGACCGGTACCAAATGGCCCACGGCCTAGGGGTTGGGGACCACCGCTTTAGCACACTGTCTCGGGGCTGGACCTCTGTCCCATCCGGAGCAGCGAAGCTATCAGTGATCTGGTGGGGAATGCAGAAGGCCTGGTCACTGTCAGATTTCCCAAGACCCTGAGCTATGAGGTACAGCTAATATATCGAATTGGAAAATGAAAACAACAACAAAAAATCTCGACAGGCTGGAACCAGGGGCAAAACCACCCAGATAAAATTGAACAGGGGTAAATGTAAAGTCTTACTTGAGATTCAAAGCCCGACTACATAAATACAGGCCGGGGAGACAGGGCTTAACAGCCGCATGTGTGAAAAAGACCGAGGGCTTTGAGCTGACCACAAGCTTCACAGAAGCAAACAGTGTGACGTGGTGGCTAAAAAAGCTAATGAAATCGTGAGCTGTATGAATAGAAATACAGTTCCCAGATGCAGGGCGGTAATAGCTCCACTGTACTCCTCCTGTCCAGACCATCTGGAATATGGGGCCGGATTGTAGGGCCCACATTTGCCAAGGCACATTGATAAACAGCCAAGGCAGGTCACCCAGGCAGGAGAAATGCAATGTGTAAGAAATAGTTGGAGAAACTGGGGCTGTTTACCCTGTCCACAGGGGCTCCTGAACCTTGGCCTAAAATAGCAACGTTCTGCAGAGGCTCGATCTCATTGGGCACACACTTGGTGCCAGGCATTGTGTGGATAGCTTCTGGACACGGAATCCTCACAATGACTCTGATGGAGCCACTGCCCTCTGACTCAGAGAAGTGGAGTAACTTCCAGGAGGTCACACATCTAGGATGTAGCAGAGACAGCACACAGCTCAAATTGGCTTGTCTCCAAAGATCATGCTTTTTGTTCAAAAAGCTGAAGGCCATCATGGGGCAGAGGAAACAAGGGTGATCTGTACCCTTGTTCAGGGTCCGAGAGTCATATCTGTCATCTGTGGGTGGAAACTACCAGAAAGAATGATTTCAACTCAATACAGATATGATGTGGTGGGGTTTTGCTTTGTTTGGTTCTGTTGTCCTTTAACTTGTTATTATGGAAAAATCTCAGGTATATGTATGTAAAAGTAGGCAGAATCGCTTTGTGAGTCCCCAAGTATTTACCCATAACCCAGCTTCAACAGTGATTGACTCCTGACTCGCCTGGTTTCACCCCATCCCTACCCACCCCCCACCCCATCCAGGGGTTATTTTCATTCAGATTCCAGATATCCCCTCCATATGTAAACAGATGGCATTTTTAACAGTCAGCCCTGTCCAAGGTAGAACTGGAATCCAGGAAAGAGAAGGAAGGAGCTCATTGTCACAGTATCCCTGAGGCCCTTCTCCGTTCACATGAAATGAATGAAGATCACAGCCAGCTCCCTCTTCTCTTGATCATAACTGACTTTATGGAGGCAGCTCAAGAAGGAGAAGCTGGTGCTGCCATTCGGGCAAAGGAGGTTACTAAGGTGTGCTGGGCTCGCAAAGCTTTTCTCAGAGGCACAAGGTAAGGTACCCCTTACCCTTTCCAGCCTGCAGCTGGCAGTGCCTTACCCTTGATACCATGGTACCCAGGGTTTGCTCAAAATGAAAGGGGAGCTTATTTCCCTATCCCAACTCTCCCTCTTTGTCTCTCTCATACACACACACTCACATACACTCACACACACTCACTCACACAACCTATTAGAGTTTTTGGAAGGCATGTCCTAGGCCGTCTCTCACACCTTTCCCTGGAGCCTGGCATGAGTCACCTTCTCACCATGGACATGTGGGTACAGGTCTTCATGGGAGCAAGTCGTGGGAGCAAGCAAACTTCAAGGCTTTAGGGGCCGCCAGCCCCAAGGCCTAGCCTACACTTCTAGCAGGTGGCTCCTCTGGGCCCTGCCCATTCCCTCCCAAGGGCCTTCTTTATACTCCTCCCGCAGCCTTCAGTAGAGCCTCCAGCTATACCGTGCTCACATCAAACAGGAGAATAGCACTTGACCCAGTCAAAGCTTAGAATTCCCTCAACTGTGGCAGGCCTCTGACCCCTCACCTGAATAGACACTCGCAAACATGTCAGAGGCATGATATGTACACAGCTGGGTTTTGGTGGATCATACATGCACGTGTCTACATTAGTTCGTCAGTCTCTGACTAAAGGCCGAGGTTTGGTGTTCTGAATGGAGAGCAATGGTAGTTAACCTTTTAAATAAGTAAATATATTTCTGGAGAAAGTGGTGAAGGAGGTAACAGTGAGTAGAAATTATATGACTGACAATATCTATCGGTGGCTGTTGGTGATAGCAATGGTGGCATAAATGTTAATATTGAGGCAGGTGAGGACAGTGATGTCAGATTGCATTGGGTCAGTGATGATGGTGATGGAAGTGGCAATGGTGACAATGAAGACAGAAGAAATAATTTTGGTGGAGGTCATGGTAGTGGCAATGGCGGAAGGTTTGACCTCCAGGCAGCTGCCTTTGGTGATGTGGAGAAAGCAACTCCAAGAACCAAGGCACTCTCTGCAGCCTCTCAGTCCGGCCTGAGAACAGCTTCCTGGCCTGGAGCTGAGCTGCATATGCAGCTTTTGAAGGTTTGTCATGGTGATATCTCTTTAGTTAGGTCTCACTGGAGGCAGGAGGATAAACCATGTAGGTGACTTCTCTGAGGGCCCTTGACAGAGGATTCTGTGCAGGGCCAGAAGCGGGTTTAGACCCAGACTGGTCTCAGGCAAAAGAGATGCTCTTTTTTTTTTTTTTTGTATTTTTCTGAAGCTGGAAACGGGGAGAGACAGTCAGACAGACTCCCGCATGCGCCCGACCGGGATCCACTGGGCACGTCCACCAGGGGGGAAGCTCTGCCCACCAGGAGGCGATGCTCTGCCCCTCCGGGGCGTCGCTCTGCCGCGACCCTAGCCACTCTAGTGCCTGGGGCAGAGGCCAAGGAGCCATCCCCAGCGCCAGGGCCATCTTTGCTCCAATGGAGCCTCGGCTGCGGGAGGGGAAGAGAGAGACAGAGAGGAAGGGGGAGGGGTGGAGAAGCAAATGGGCGCTTCTCCTATGTGCCCTGGCCAGGAATCGAACCCGGGTCGCCCGCACGCCAGGCCGACGCTCTACCGCTGAGCCAACCGGCCAGGGCAAAAGATGCTCTTTAGGCCCTTTTTTACCAATCTCATCCATTGCCAGGCGTGGCCTCACGGAGACTGTGGGGGAGAGCACTGCACCAGACTCTGGACTTCTCTTGCATCTGAAGGCCTGTAATGGCTGCGGGACAAGAGGCTGGTTCACCAAGGGAGGTTATAAAGCTCTTTTCTGTCCCCAGGAAGACAGACCCCATCTTCCTGGGCTAGAAGCTTCGCTGGGAGCAAGGGGGGTTGGCCTATTAATCCCCAGGAGGCTGAGGCCTCTAGAGGGACAGAAAGTGAGCCAGGAGTCTATGAAGAGGGATTCACCCCTGCTTTGGCTACCTCAGGGTCAGTAACACCAACCTGATCTTTTGGGGGAGGGCTAGCCCCACTCATTCTGTGGTAGAGTGAGAAAAGTAGAGTTTTTGAAGTCAGAAAGATCTAGGTTGAAGTCCAAGCTCAATCAATTCCTTACTTTGGACCCTTGCTCAAGTCCCTTCACTTCTCTGTACCTTAGTTTCCACATATGGAAAATGGGCTTATAATTCAGAGTGTGCACCTGTCACCATTACCAGCCCCCAGGGTACGTTCCATGACTAGGGGTAGTGCCTTTTCCTCCTTGAACCTCATTGAGAGACTGCAGTCTTCCCCAAAACCTTACCCACTCTGTGCATCCAAACATCCCTGAGTAGGGAACTAGGTGGCCAAGCACCTCAAGTTGCCACCATTTGACACATTTCACTGGGAAAACTCCAGGCTGGGCACTGGTCAATAGGTAGCTCTCCCGGAATGCCAAGGGGTGATGCTCTCTTCGCGGCAGGGAGAGAGAAAGTGGCTTTTCCCTGATGCCTCGGGCAAATGCAGCAGAGCTGGCCCGGGAAAGGACACGGTGTGTTTCACCCTGCCTTGTGGTCCTCTGGCACTTATTCCCCGAGGCCTTCTACCTGGCGCAAAGCACATGTTATCTGGTGATGTTTCTTGCATTGTTGTTAGGAAATGCTGTATTATTAACTTGGTGTGCATATATTGGTGGGAGGGGGATTAGCTGGCCTTTTAACTAGACTACAAGATTCTCGAGAACAGAAGATACCCCTTCACCTGTTCTCTCCCCTCTTAGCACAGGGCTGGATATCTGGAAGTTTTCAGTCCAGCCAGGTTCTTGCTTCTGTGGTTAGGCAGCTGCTCAGGGTCCTTCCAAAAGGTGTGAAGATTGCAGACCCTTTCTAAGCTCTCGGGCGAAGGGTTTTGTGGCTCTTCGACACTGTTGTCTTGGCTTTTTCTTTCTCTGAGAAAATCTTTACAGGCCTCTGACCTGCAAGCTCTCAGTCTCTCGGGTGCGTCTCTGTGCCAGTGTCTCTGGAAGTGAATGTCTTCCAGCCACTGAGAAATGAGGGCGGGGCCAATGCAAACATCACAGCTGAATAGAATCTTTGTGGCCTAATGATTTTGGAAACCGGTTTGCACGGCAGGCTTATTATTCAGAGGATGGGAACCAGCTGTTCCCCTCTCCCTGACAGGATAAGAAGGAGCAGACAAGAAGTGCAGTTGCAGGGACTGCGGTTTCTGACCCAGAGTGATACAGAAATCTGAGGCGTAGATTTAGGGGGCTATCCTCTCTAGAAAGCTCTAAGAGCAGATCATCCTCTACTCTGACTCCATCTGGATGAAGGGTTCTTCTCTTTAGACTCCAGGGTGGAGACGGTGACCCCAGTAGGCTCAGAGAACAAGGGTAAGCACTGATGAGCCAGACACAGATAGGAAGCTGGAAAGAAGAGGCCTCATAAAGTCCTGGGGTAGAGATGTGGGCCTCCTTGGGCAAGGAGCTCCCTCAAGAGACTGTGTGTGGCCTCAGGGGGACAGGTCCTCATTGAAGACCAACTGTGCCAGGTGCTTTTGTATCTACTAATCTCCTCATCCCTCAAGGCAAGCCCTTGAGACAAAGCAGTTATTGTGACCATTTTACTCAACGAGGAACCTGAGGCTTTTTCGGAAAAGTAAAGCAAGTTGTTCAAAGTCACACACAGACAGCAAATGGCATATTCAGGATCTGAGCCTGAGTCTGGCTCCAAAGTCAGTGCTCGTTTCATTGCCCCCCAGGCCTCGGGTTCCAAGGACAACAGTGAGGAGCTGGGCCACTGCTTCTGGTGGAGCGGGAAGAGAGGAAGAGCATGCGGGGCCTCCATAGGTGAACCACCTCAGGCCCCCAGCATCCCTGGCCCTTGATATCCCAGCCTGGTTGCTAGGGCTGGCAGGGGGCAGCACCCACACTAGAGCTCTTTCTGGCTCCAAAAAAGTCAGGCATCAGGCTCTCAGGCTCAGGAGTCACTGAAAATGGGCCTGGACTCTTTCAAGGTATAGCTCCGCCAGGTCACCTC
The DNA here is from genome assembly GCF_036850995.1 of Saccopteryx leptura. NCBI lineage: Eukaryota > Metazoa > Chordata > Mammalia > Chiroptera > Emballonuridae > Saccopteryx > Saccopteryx leptura. Next base: position 67,717,096 of record NC_089516.1, on the reverse strand, counting down.
GTCCCCACCCTCACAGAGCTGTTGAGAGGCAGAAACAAGAGAATGTATGTGCTAGTGCTGGGACAGCACTGTGCACCTGGGGACGCGATCAGTGTTTGAATCTACATGACCAAAGGAAGGAACAATGTGATGAGGGGTCTAGGCTCTTTGGGGGTAGCAGGAGAAAGGGAGGAGCTGGAAATTCACAAGCCCCCGAGCCTTTCCTTCTAAAGCCTACTTCTTCCTGAGGGGTCCTCCCTGCCTCCCAAAGGCTGCAGCAGTGGGCTCAGCTTTTTCTATGCAGCAGCCGCCCCACTTGCTCTGTCCCTGCCCACCAGGGAAGAGCGTGTCTCCTTCCTGCTGCCTTTGCAACAAATGCACAGACTCTTTGTGTTTTAAGGACTTTATGGCTACTCTGGACAGAGAAACAATTGGTGGGGGGAGGGATGGTCACCAGAATAACAACCGTGGGGAAGCCCCAAAGGGTCAAGAGAGTAGAGTTCCAGTTGCCCTTGGCATTCATTGAAATGGAAATGGAGCTGGCGTAGACATTCTCAGAGGCCTTTCCCAGACTCCTTTTCTTCCATGGTCCCTGGACATTGCCTGTAACTTCATTCTCTCCCTCTTTTATGCTTGAGCTTGGGGCTCCTCTATTCCCAAGCAAGACGCCCTCACACTCATCTCCCACCCCTTTCCCTTCTCACCATCAATAGGCCCCAGGGGTAGCAGAGACCCTCTTATGGCAAAATAATAGGCATCCCAATTCCATCATTCACATCCACCCAAACTCAAGTGGGTCATTTACATGCAACCTGGAAAGGGAGGGCCTGGAGGGTGCTTAGGGATCACCTAGGTCATCCCTTCCCCCATCCTGACCCTCTCTGCAAACAGAAGAAAACTGAGGCCCAGAGGAGGGAAAGGAGCTCCCCACTGTTATACAGTGAGCAAGAGGCCACATCAGAACCAGAGGCGGGGACTCAAAGGGCTCTCACAGCTCGTTGCTTTTGATCAGACTTTCTAGTTCTGAGGGCTGATGGTCTGCGCCCCTGAGAGCCTCACAGGGCACAGCTGAGCCAGCTCCTGGCAGATGTATGAAGGGGGTTTCAGAGGAGGTTTTCCCCTAACTAAGGGCCAGCTTGGGCAGTCCCTCAAGGCCCAGGGGCAGGAAATTCCATCTGCTGCTAGCCTACTATGTGCAAAAGGCTCCCCTGCATGCTTATTTCATTCTCATGGCCGAGAGAAAGGCGGTGTTATTGCTCTCGTTTTGCACACAAGCTAAATAAGTGTCAGAAATGTGGAAGGGTACATACATGACTAAGTCACACGGCTAGGGAGCGACGCTCCGGACTCAGAGCCGGTGCCCTATCACTTATGTTTTATCGCCCCAGAGCTCAGCCCTGTCCCAGCTCCAGCCCGCGTTCTTTTCCCTCCACCTCCAACCCACCTCCAATTCACCTGGCATGACCCGGAAAGGAGTGGCCCGGTGAGGGTCCCACGGAGCCGTGGTCCTGGGAATGCCTAAGCCCCGACTCCATCTTCTCTGAGTACTTTGAGGGGGTGGCAGCAGCTGTCAGCACACTGCAGGACAGACAGCATGTGTATGTGTGACAGCATGTGCAAGGGTCGGCTAAGCGTGTGTGTGTGTGTGGCAGCTGGGTAATATGTAGGTCTAGGTCAATTTGCGGTTGTGCATGAGGCTCTGTACATGTGTAAGTCTGCAAAGTTGGGGCTCTGCTCGTCTGGGTCGATATAGATGTCTGGAAGCGCATACAATTGTATGCATGTCCATGTGTCACTGCACCCTGGATCTGTGTTTTGTACTATACGTATGTATCTGTTCCAGGTACACCTACAACCGTGTGGGTGCCTGCTTCTAAGCAGGTCTGCCAATCTCTGTGGTGTCTGGATGTAGGTGTGGTGCATATGCCGGCATCTGGGCCTGTTGACACGGATTTGTGTGGGTGCCAGGTGTGCAAAATACCATGTATGAGAGTTATACAAGTTGCTGTGTCGACAGGGGCAGGGCTGCCATGGTCTCCTTTTGCAGCTGAAGGAAAGTCTATACACAGGTGTCCAGGTCTGAGACCCCGTGTGACCTCATACATGCATTGTGCTCACAAGTGAGTATGTCTGCACATGTGTCTGTGGGCTTCCGGTACATATGGCGCACCATGCATGCTCAGGGCTGAGGTCTATCCCCACCAGTGAGTCTCAGCAGCCCCCAACGCCCCCCAGCTTCCATGACCCACCGCCCACCTTGAGGAATCAGAACCCATAGGGTGTGAGCATCCCTATTACACCCTGCCAAGCGCCTAATCCCCTGGGGAAGTCATTACCAACAACCATACACAGCCAGAGTTGCTTAATCACTCTTAAGAAATTTCTTTATAATCTGAGTAAATTACTTTAATTACTTGCAACTACCAATTAGTGTTTGAAGGTTCCCCTTACAGAGAAACCAGCCTCCTGCTCTGGACTTCCAGTCCCCTCCTTCTCCAGGGTGAGGGCTGTTCACCTGGCCGCCCCTCCTACCAGGCGCCAGGCTGCCGCCTCCTCCGCCCACAGGGCCCAGCCGCAGGGGCCCAGCCCCTGGCTTGGCTGCAGTGGGGCTCAGTTTCTCACTGAAGGGGAAGGGGAAGAGGAGTCTAGAGTACCGGTGGGCCACTTCAGCTTCCGCCGGCCCACCCCCATGGCGCCCGGCACTGGGCTCAGGCGCTTGGTTGCTACTGGCCAGAACTTCCCCTCTCTGGGCCTCCTTCTTCCCCAGAGCCCAGGCAGGGAAAATGGCTGCTGCCTTTGTGCTCCTCGAACAGAAAGGGCACAGTGGGTGCGGCTCTCTGAGGACGAAGCAGTCCTCTAAGCCAGGCTGCTGCCAGCTTCTGTGAAAGCCCCAGAAGAGATGCCGGCCCTACTCAGCTTCCACAACCAGCCCAGGGAGACCCCAGAAATGCCCCGAGAAAAAGAAGAATGCTGTAAGAGGCAGTGAGGAACACTAACTTGGGCTGGAGTCCTGACTCACTTGCCTTAGCTGCCTGACCTTGGGCAAGTCACTTCCCCATGCTAAGCCTCAATCTCCTTATATGTAAAATGTGGAAGATGAGGCTGATTTCACACTTGGATGTAAAGATTAAACCCCTCCCAACATGGCACCAGGGGGACACACTCTACAGCTAATTCTCAGTGTGTTAGGGGTGGGGGCTACGGAGAATAAGATCTTGTCACTGCCTCCAGGAAGCTCCCAGTCTCATTGGGGAGATAAGATGTGTGGAGAAATAATCAAAACATAAGGAGAATTGTGGTACTTGCCCTTAGAAAGGTGGACACATCAAATATTGAGAGTACTCAGGAAAGCAAGTGCAGGACAGGTAGGTTTCCTTGAGGAGGCTGCTCCATGTGGCACTCAGCCCACGACTGAGTTCCCATTTATCCTTCCCTGGCTTCCATTAGCCCCTGAACACCTGGGCGGAGGTATCTCTTTGTGGCTGATTACTGTGTGCATAGCTACCTAGGAGGTTACAAGACATCCCCCAGGGCAGCTTCTGCTCATTTGGGCGCCTTTGTGTGTGTGCATATGTGTGCGTGTCTGTGTACACATGCACACCAAGAGGTGTGTGTGTGTGTGTGTGTGTGTGTGTGTGTGTGTAACTTGGAGGAGAAAAAGAGTGGGTGAACACAAGGAACAGAAGATGCCAGGGAGCAAAGCTCCCTCCCCTTCTTTCTGCCAGCAACGCTCTCTCCTTCCAGCTCTGGGCAGCAGCCCTGCCCACGGAGTGCAAGAGGCCCTCCTCATTGGCCCGGAAAGGTCACTTTACCACTCAGCCTGCCCTGTTCCTGCACAAGACAGCTCCCGGGTACTCCTGATTTCTTCCAATCCAATCGGTATTTGAAAACGCAGTTTCCAGAGTATTTGTTCTTCCCAAGTCCCATTAGACTGTTCTTATAGTCCTGACAACTGGATGCTGGTAATATCTCTATTTTAAAGATGGTGAAACTAAAATACAGAAAGATGGTATGTCTTATCCAAAATAAACTTTATTGCAAGATAAACTCTTCAGGCCCTAGCCCCTTGGTCATATGGCAGGGACTCTGGGGGTCCCATTCAAAGTGCAGTGCAGGCTGGGGGGCTGGAAGAACTGAAAAGGAAGGCTGCTTCCCTATCTGCTACCCAGGGATCACTTGGGTCACAGCACCACACCCTTCCTTCAGGCCTCACTCTCCCATCCCTCCCCTTCTCCCCACCCCACAGAGATGAGGGAGTCAGCCGCCTTCTGGGCAGGCAGTAGGGCTGTGGAGGTTAATTAACTGTTTCTCAAAAAGCTTTGAAGATGAAGGCTCCTGCAGGAGGGAGGGGATGCAAGCCGGCTTGCAGGCAGAACCACCAATGAATTGGGGCACCAGGTTGTTATTAAGGAAAAATCCCCAGCTTCTTGCCTCTACTCTGCCCTCCCCCTTCCAGGTGCTGCCAGGGGGCTCTATACTTTGCGAGGTCTCCGGACTCCCTGCCTTACCATGCCCAGACATGCCTTCTGGAGGTGTGCAGCCCTGGTGGGGGGATGGCGGTTAAGACCCAGGTCTCTGGCGGGCAAATAAGGGAGAGAGAGAAGAGATCCTGAGGCAGGAGGCAATGTAGTTCCCAGGGACCACACAAAAGGGGAGGCTGGAGATACTGTCCTGCCCATGAGCCTGTCTCAGCTCTACGTGGGGACAGAGGCTGCCTGTTCATGCCTTGGGTCAGCCAAGCTGGGACTCCTCAGCAGTGTGCCTGCAGGCGGGCCTGACCCAGGGGCCCAGGTAGATGGCTCTTAATTCAGTGCCCTGCATCCTCAGATGGCCAGCACTGGTGTTGGAGACGTTTTCCCAGGAGAACCAGGTAGAGAATTAACCCTTTTACCTGCAAGACAGAAGGTTTCCACAGTCACCTCCTTGATCTCTTCCTTGTCTCCCTCTGTCTCTCCCAGTGCTACGGGGCCCTTACTCTGTCCCCAAGCTTACAGTCCAGTTGGGGGGACATAATTGTAAGAAGAGAAAATATAGCTATTTAACCCAGCATTCCTTTTCTGAGGAATCACCCTACAAAGGATTCACCCATGCACGGTGATATTCAACAACATGGTAGTGCATTAAGAGGGGCACATCAGCCTGACTGGGCGGTGGCGCAGTGGATGGAGCATTGAACTGGGACGCGGAGGACCCGGGTTCGAGACCCTGAGGTCACCAGCTTGAGCATGGGCTCATCCGGTTTGAGCAAAGCTCACCAACTTGGACCCAAGGTCGCTGGCTTGAGCAAGGGGTTTCTTGGTCTGCTGAGGGCCCACGGTCAAGGCACATATGAGAGAGCAATCAATGAACAGCTAGGTGTTGCAACGAAAGGCTGATGATTTGAAGCTTCTCATCTCTCTCCGTTCCTGTCTGTCCCTATCTATCCTCTCTCTCTGTCTCTGTGAAAAAAAAAAGAAAGAGGGGCACATCATACCCAACCTAAATGGCCATCATTAGGGGACTGGTGAGACACACTGTTCTATCCTATGAGATCCAATATGGCTGCTCAAAAGAAAAAGTTAGATCAACACATGCACTGTGGAAAGATGCCCCACAACTCCCGTTAAGGTTTAAAAGTAACTTGTAAAACATGTGTGCATGTAAAGTAGAATGGCATCTGAAAAATGAAACTACTTCTATATCTCTGTATGTCCTTATGTATCTTTAAAACGAAGTTCGAGCTTTTGCTGGGCCCCTGCACTGCTCTATTCCCTGGCCTGCAGGTGGGGGCCTGACCCTTCTTTACTGACCTTCATCTTCTTAGTCCACAGTAGCAGAATGACAAGGCAAGAACAAGAAGTAAGCTAGCTGCCGTGCTCTCTGGGCCAAGCCTTTGCTAGGACCGAACATGTGTTTCCCGAGGGTGGCTAAGGTCTCCCAGCAAGGAGGCCCAGCTCCTCTGGAAGTCATCCATCCAGACCCCTGCCTCCAGAGCAGATGGCTTCTTCCCATAACTTTGATCAAACAGGGTCTCCCCAGAGCTGAATGCATCTGCTCAGCCTCTGACAAAGCATAGCTCCATTCCCCAGTCAGGGACAAGCAGTGTGCAAGTGAGTGGGCCCATTGGGCACCGTGGTAGGCCCTAAGAGGGGACCCGGGGGACCAGAGGACAGGGTGTCAGTCCCCACAGTCTGGTGAGGGGTGAAGGGGGAGTATTTGGAGGGCCAGTACAGAAACCAAACTCAGTCTCACGGAGCAGAAAGAAAATCTGTACCAAGTCCCTTGAAGGGGTGCTCTCAGAACTATGGGAGCAGCAAAAGCAGACTTGAGAGTGAGTGGGAGCGGGAAATCTCTGAGCAGCTGACAGCCAGCAGCACGGTCCCGCCAGGGTGCCTTTGGGTCTGCACAGCAGACGTGGCCGAGGCCCGCCCCTCCACCTCGGCACTTGCTGAAAGAGGGAGCATCTTTTCAGGGGAGTTCTAGTCATATGTCAGCCCCCTTGACCTCCTTCAAAGCAGCTTCCTTAGGTTACCCCCCACTAAGAGTATATAAAATGGAGAGAAGGAATTTCTCAAGAAGAAATGAGGATGCTATGGGGGTTGGGTAGCCCCAAAATGACAAATGACCACGATAGGGAAGCTGGGCCCCAGGGCCACAAACGTGTCTGTGCTGAGGGCCTGGATCATGGCTGCGCGGGCCTGAGGGGGAGGGGCTGTTGAGCCCCTTTGTGGTGCAGGCCCTGTGCTGAGCTCTTCCCACACACCTCTCTCATGCCACCTCACCTCCGCCCCAAGACACAGGCATTATCACTCCCATAGGCAGAGGGGGACCTGGAGGCTCAGACGCCGGGAGTGACCCATGCAGTGTCATCACCAACCCTGAGGGGTTGAATCTGGACTTTGAACCTGGGACGCAGGCTCTGCTCTCTCTGCCCTGCTCTCCCATGCCGGGGCCGGAGCCACCGCTGCTGTCTGAGCAGCCTCTGGAGTTTGTCTTGAGAGCTCCGGATCACAGCACCCCCTGGAGTTCTCTCTTCTCCCTCCTTTTCCTCGCCTATCTCCATGGCTCAATCTTCAGCCAATCTCTGAGGTCCATTCAGAATGAGGGCTTGAAGCTTTTGGTGCCAGGCAGCCTTGTGGGCAGAGGCAGGGTCAGCTGTCATATTCCCTGAAGGCTCTCTTGCCAGCTCTTCACAAATCCTTTGGCTCTGGGCAGATCCTGGGAGGGAGAAAGGCAGGAACTCCGATTGCCATTTCTCACCTCCCTCCTTCCCCGTCAGGCAGCAGTGAGGCTAGCAAAGCCAGCCAGGGGCTGCCTAGAAGGAAGAATGGAGGACGGCTGCAGAAGTTACCCCAGGCTATCCAAGCGAGGAGGCTATCCTTTGGGCCAGATGGTGGGCTCTTGGGTCCTCTTGTTACCCTACCCTTCCTCTGTGCTGACTATCCAATGCTCCATCTGCCACTTTGGTGGCACTCCCACCCCCCTTCCCACTCCAAGACACTTGGTTTCATCATAGATTCCTGGCTTGTCACTCGAAGTAGTGAGCTGCCCTTTTAGGGAAATGAGTTCCTTTTAGTGACCCTGGGTATGTCTTCTCAGGGTCCCAAGCAAGTGAAGGCCACTGGCTTTGAAGCCTTGGGCCTGACAGATTAGCAGTTCTCTGTACTCAACACATAGAAATTCTTGACCTGTCCTCTTGATCCGTCAGCTATATGGCAAAAGTGAGACTTCCAGCCTGGATATAAGTTCACTCCCACCGCTGCTTGACGCTGCCGCATGGACAATGCAAGGAGACACAGGGGTGGTGGGAACAGGACAAAAGACCTGTGCATCTCAACCCTGCCCCACGCGGGGTGTGACTTGCGGTAAGGCCCTCCTACTCTAGTTTCTGGTTACAGCCCCTATATCACAGGGTTGCCGCAGACTCCAATGGGTCAATAATGTAAAGATATTTTGTAACAATAACAATTTTTTTGCTGGCTTAGTATTAGTGCTTAGTATTCTAAGCACTTTACAAGTATCAACTCATTTAACCCTCGCAGCAACACTTTGACCTAGGGACCTTACTGTTCTTGCAATTTTATAGGATCTGAGGAAGATCTAAGGCCCACACGAACCTGCCCCAAGTCACAGGGCAAAGAAGTAGCAGAGCCCAGATTTAAACCCAAGGGTCTTGGCTCCAGAACCTTCGCTCTTAACCACTGTGCTGTACTATAAAAGACTGCACAGGCCTCGGTATTATTTTTTAATACTTGCCTGTGAGGCTGGAGCTCCTCAGAGAGGAAATTCGGAGATTTGGCATGGAAAACCCAAGTGCCTGCTTTCTGAAGCCGTTACAGGTCCTCAAAGGTCAGCTCCTGCCTGCCTGGCCAAGTACGGGTGGAGGGCCCCTTCCTACCCGCAGCCTTGGATTTGGGGGAGCATCTGGGCGGCTCCTGTCTGCTCTGGCTGCAGGGAAGGGGGGCAGGAGAAACGGGCGCGCCGCTAATCAGAAGCAGCGGGTCTGCCGGGCTCTGCGGCCCGCTTGGCTCGCTTCTACGCAGCAGCCCGCGCCTGCTGAAAGGCCTCTGCTCCAACCCGGCGCTACCAGCGGCGCCGCGATGATGGAGAGCCCGGGAAGCCCCTCCCTGGGGGCCTGCTGCCCGCCGCTCCGCTTTGATAGCCTGTCCGAGCGGCGGGCCCACGGTCCAGCAACTCCTCCCGCGTTGCACACATTCTTCCTGGCCAAGAAGGAGCGCAGCGAGCTAACGCGATCCAGATGTGGGACAGCGATGGGCTTGAACCCCAAATACCAGCCGGGCCACTTGGAGACCTAGGGACACACAGGAGGGCTGGGCTGGGGGGGGGGGACTCCTGGCCTCCTTGAAGCCTATCACCCAGCCTCAAGCTCCTCTCCTCATGCTCTGGAGACCTGGGCCCGGTCCGCTGCTCCCTTTCAGTGCTATGCTTCATCCTGATGCCAGGCCTGCTAGGCAAACCAGCTCCCTCCCAGGGGAGCTGGAGAGCCTGGGGGTAGCTTAAAGAGGCCCACCAGCCACCAGCAAGGTTATGTGCTTCTGTTCAGAGTCAGAAACTCATCCTCTGACACTGCCATGCTCAGTATCCGGCTTGAGCTGGGCTTCTTTGTCTGGGGAAGGCGGGGGTGGTCAGCCAAGGGGTCACAGGATTTAAATGCCAGCTCCAGCTCCACTATGTAGCAGGGTCATAGCCTTTGGTATGTAACCTCAGTTTCTAAGGCTCAGTTACCTTATCACTTAAATGGGAGCATATGCAGACAGTTCTAGCATGAGAGGAGGCATAGACCTTGGCCTTGAAAGCTGAACTTCGCACCTGCTGGGGCAGAGGGATAGGAGGCCGACTCTCTAGAGAGCCTGTCTGTGCCATGGTCCCTCATTCTGGGATCCTTCCCTCACCCCCAGGGCCAGACCACACTAAGCAGGAGGAAAGTGGGTGGTCAGGGATGTCTGGGTCCCTGATGCTGATGCTGGAGGACTGGGAAAAAAGGAGGGCAAGCAAGTCCGGGGGCCTCCTTGGACATGTTCCTTAAAGAGCTGGTGCCACTCAACGCATGGCGGTGTGGCCATCAGTGTGCTGTGATCTCAGACCAGTGGCGCTTCATGAATATACGGCAACACAGTGCGCAGGATAAATACAATGTGATGGCTTCTTAACAGGCCTCCTTATTAACACAGCTCTTTTCCAGCCTGCAACAAACCCAGAAAGTCTGAAATTGCACCGTGAGCACTTTACAGTAAGTGATTATTTGCCACTGACACCACAGTGTGAATTAGTTGATTAGCTGGCTGGAGGACTAGGAGTTCTGGGGGTGGGGTTCATTTCAGAGACGTGTGGAACCTCCTGGAAGGGAAGATCTAGGCTCACCCAGGTGGAGGACAGAACAGTGCTAGGCCCTCAAGACGCTGGGCACAGACTGAAGAGCTGACAGGGTCGAGGACCTCCTGGGACACTGGACAAGAGACAGAAAAACCAGGTTTGAATTCTGCCATTATCACTGACTCAGTTATATGCCCACAGTCAGGTCATGCCTCAGCTGTATAGGGGATAGAGGCTGTCCCGGATGAGGACAAGGCAGATAAAGTAATCTTAAGGGTCGCGTTCAAGGATTTTAATTCCTAAGTACAGCTCCAAATTAGACGCATGGTAGGGTCTCCCTATGTTCCTGGGAAAGTGGAGGGACCAGGGCTTGAGAAGGGGAATAAAAGGAATTCTGCACCACAGCAGTGGGGAGTAGAGTGTTCCTGCTTTGTGGGAGACCCAATTTCTCATCTGCACATGCTCGGGAAGGTAGCTAAAGAAAGAGGGGAGGAAAGGAGAGAGGGAGTGAGAGGGCTAGCCCCAGTCTATTCCCCTCACTGCATTCACTTTTAAAATAAAACCCATTTATACATAAATGTTGGCCCAATGCCCAGTCTCTGTAGAAAAGCTTTTCTGTATTAAACGCTACAATGAATTAAATTAACCATAATGATTTCTTTGTGAATGGAAACCTCTCTCTCTCTCTCTCTCTCTCTCTCTCTCTCTCTCTCTTTCTCTCTCCTCCCCCCCTCCTTTGTGACATGGTTTTGATCAGGTTTTCCCCTCCCTCCTCAACTCCAATAGCCCCTGCCCTCCCCAACCTCCCTCCCACCAGCACCACTGCCCTCCCAGAAATGACCAGTTCTCTGAGCACTTCCCAAGGTTAAATTGATGCTTTCTGGTGTCCAATGTGGAGCAGAAATTGGTCATCCTGGGGGGTGCTCTGCACAAACGGGGTTGAGGGCATGCTCTTGGAAAGCGTGTGCCCACCAGGGCTTCTACACGAGGCTTTTCTGCTGGCAGGACAGCTGTCTGAGCCCTTCTTTCTTGTCTGTAAACCTACGGGCATGCTATTGAGTTCAACAGACTTCTGAAGGGAGACTGGAAGGGGGCATGAGCATGTGAGTGGAAGTTGTGCACAGGACAGAAGATGTGAATGTGGTCACTGGTGAGCATACCCGAGAACACCCGTGCCCACGGGGGCATCTCCACGTGTGGGTACCTGGACTCTTGCCCATGCTCGTACCTTGAGCCATGTGTGTGCATGGCAGGACACGAGTGCACCTGAGTCTTGATCTGCAGGAGTCTATCCGGGGATAGGCCCTGCATGTGCAGAGAGAAGTCAGGGTGCTTTCGAGGCACTCATGGATGCTGTGCAAGAGCCTGTCAGCTGGCAAAACCAAGGAAGCCTTCCTGAGGGTGGTGGTTTTTTTTTTTTTTGTTTTTGTTTTTGTTTTGAAGCTGGAAATGGGGAGAGACAGTCAGACAGACTCCCTCATGCGCCCGACCGGGATCCACCCGGCACACCCACCAGGGGCGACGCTCTGCCCACCAGGGGGCGATGCTCTGCCCCTCTGGGGCGTCGCTCTGTTGTGACCAGAGCCACTCTAGCACCTGGGGCAGAGGCCAAGGAGCCATCCCCAGCGCCCGGGCCATCTTTGCTCCAGTGGAGCCTCGGCTGCGGGAGGGGAAGAGAGAGACAGAGAGGAAGGAGAGGGGGAGGGGTGGAGAAGCAAATGGGCGCTTCTCCTGTGTGCCCTGGCCGGGAATCGAACCCAGGACTTCTGCACGCCAGGCCGACGCTCTACCACTGAGCCAACCGGCCAGGGCCAGAGGGTGGTGGTTTTTAACCTGAGGGCTGGAAAGGGGAGTTCCAACAACAATCTTTCCTGTGGACACTTCACATTTCCAATGCCTTTTTATAAGAATTCCGTCATTTCTCCCACACATCAAGCTTATAAAGTAGGTGCTATTATCCCCATTCTAGAGATGAGAAGACTGGAGGTTTTAAATCTCTGGTACCAGTTTACTGTACAGCCATCGCCTGGCCCCAGCCTACCACACGTTTCATCTCTGCCAGGCCAGCTGCCCTCAATACCCACAACCACTTGGTGATCTCATTCCTCAAGTTGTGGCTCATGTGGCTTTCCCCTGTTTCTTCTCCTCAATCTCATAGGGACAAAACCTTGGGGGTGGACACTCTTTCCATAGCTCTGTGTCCCCATCTGTATCACGAGAGGCACTTGGCACCCGGGCTACATCTTTCAAAAACACCAGGCCATTGTGTGCCTCCAGGTCTCCTCCCACACTGCTTCTTCTGCCTCCCTCACATGTACTGACCTCGCAGGCCCCCCAGATGCCTAGTGAGAATCCTGTCACTCCCTCCCTGTACTCTGAGCAGTCTCCCAGCACGACACCTAAATAAGACATTCAAATTTTCGGTGAGCCTGTCTGTGTCTCCCACCAGATGGTGAGCTCCATAAGGGCAGGGGTGATCTCTGATGCATCTCTGATTTCCAGGAACTCTGAGCTGGGGGCCGAGATGCTTGTGGAAGAGAAGAGGGAGGAAAGAAGGGAGGGTCTTTTCCATGCAACATAAACGGAGGTATTCATAATCTCATTCTACCCAAAACTGTTGTTGATACAGATGGATATTTTATAATAGCTGTAAGATATATCAGATTTACAAGGGTGAAGTCAAGGGCAGGGGGTTGCCATTGAGTACAAGCTTGAAACAGGAAAGCAGAAGAGTGGCCATGGCTGGGTTTAGTGATGGGAAATGCATGGCTCCCAGGGCAATGAAGTCTTCCTCTCAGAGCCGGAAAGCCTCTGGACAACTCTGGTCCCCACAGCAACCAAGCACAGCATGTGGATGTTGCAGGCCCTAAAGGACCAACCCCCCAGACAAAGCACATTTCTTTCTAGGAGCTGAGATCCTCTAAAGGTTCGTGGAGGGGGAGAAATAAATGCCTGGTAAGGGGGTGACAGCTTAGTCACCTGGAAGTGAAGAGTAAGGTGTGGAAGGGAGCCCTGCTTCTGCCCATTTCCTTTGGCTCCACCTTCCCTTCCCTGAAACTGGTGGCCACTGGTCCGGTCCTGGGGTTCTCAGGGCTGCCTCCAGCTCCTGAGAGCACCAATGTCTGGCTCAGCCAGAGGCCAGAGAGATTAGCAAGGCCATCTCCCAGCCTTCAGCCCCTGGGAGGCCCCTCTGGAGACAGTGGCAATGGGGCCACATGGGAGGTAGAGCAGGCAGTGGAACTGGCCCAGGAAGAGTGTGGCAGGGTGCCAGCAGGCCTAGCCTGGCAAAAAGATGTGAGCGGATGGCCGTTGCAACTGGTCTAATTGCTGTCTCATCGGCTCTCCCAGGGGCTCATTCCAGAGCCAAGCGAAGGGAGGCTTCTGCTGCGAGACTAGAGGGAGCCCGAGGAAAGGTGGAGGGCCCAGCGCTTTGAAAGGCACTGACAAACCCCAGCATGCCCAGTGCAGAGACCCAAGTGGCGGGGGTAGAGAGACAGGAAGCAAAGGAGCCTGGAGGGAAGAGCCTAACACTCCCATCATGTGCTCTTGGCTCCCGCCCCCACTCCTGTGACCCTTTGTCTCCCTCTAGCCAGTGCTTTGCCTCTTCTTTTCCCAGGGTCCTCACTGGCCTGTCCCCACCTCTGCCCTTGCCAAATTAGATCACTGCTCTCCGGCTCCCATCCCGCTGCCATTAGCTCTCATTCCAACCTCAGAGATCTAATTACAGAAGTCAGCAGATGCTTCTCTATCCCTCACTCGGTGGACTTCTCAGCCACATTTGATATTTTGACCACCTCCTGCTTCAGGAAAATCTCTACTACCTAATTCTATACTCTCCACTTAGACATGCCTTTCTTGGTTCTCCCCCTAATTCTTCGACCATTTTGTCTTAGTCTCTCTCCCAGGCCCCTCCTCCTCAGCATGCCCCTTCAGTGTTGGGTTCCCCAAAGTGCTACCCACAAGCCTCTCCACCCCACAGATGCTCGTGGGCACCTCAACCACTCCTGCGGCTTCCACCACCCCCTCTCGGCAGGTGATCTCCAAATATCTCCTCTGCGTGGGTCACTCTCCCGACCTTCAGCCAGCACAAACGTTCACCCTGTGGTCATGTCCAAACACACTCTAGAACAGAGGTTCTCAACCTGTGGGTTGCAACCCCGGCGGGGGTCGAACGACGAAAACACAGGGGTCGCCTAAAGCCATCGGAAATACATATTTTATTTAAAAATGTATTGTATAATAGATATGTATTTTCCGATGGCATTAGGTGACCCCTGTGTTTTGGTCGTTCGACCCCCGCCGGGGTCGCGACCCACAGGTTGAGAACCGCTGCTCTAGAACCTACCTCACCCCGAACAGGACTTACCAACCTCACGGTCTACACTTTCACCAGTTTTATGTATCAAGGGGCAGCCCCACCCAGGCCCCCAAACTAGACCTTTGCTCCTCCCTCTCCCTCACCCCTCACATCTAATTAATTACCATGGCCTGCCAATTTTACCTCCTTAATAGCTCTGGAATCCATCCCAAGCATTCCATCGCTACAAACACTGTCCTAATTTAGGCCTTTATCATTTCTCTGCCGCCAGAGTGCGTCCTCCTCTGACCAGCTTCCACCACGCAGCCAGAGAGAGACCTTTCCTGAAGACAAATCTGAGCATGTAATTCCTCAATTAAAACCCTCCTCATCATCTCTGGAGCAGAGTCAGAATTCCCCAGCCTGGCACACAGCCCCGTAGGGTCTGGTTTTGCCCGACTACCTCACCTCCCGCCCCAGCTTGGACCATGCACTTTGTACATCATGCTCGGTTCCCTCAGCCTCTGTGCCTCTGTTCAGCTGGCAGACGCCTACTCACACAGGCAGCTTGGTGGGGTGGGGATGAGAGTGGGCTCAGGGGGCCTGACTGCCTCCATGGGTAAGTCACTCACCTTCTCTGTGCCTTGTTTTCCCTATCTGTAAAATGGGGAGAGCAACAGTTTTTTTGGTTTTGTTTATTTATTTTTTTAATCTCAGAAGTTCATATTCATCTCATAAGGGAGTAAATTAGACCGCGCTTGTAAAACACTTAGAACAGGGCCTGACACATATTAAGTGCTGCGTAAGAGTTAGCTGTTATTAGCTATTATTCCCCCTTCAAGGGCCAGCTCAGACATCACCGTACTTGTGAAGCCACCTCCTCCTCTGAGACTACTATAAGTGGCCCTCTTCCGGGCCCCTATAGCCCTGGCTAAATTCCACTGTGGCACTTGAGACCATCTGCCTACTGCTTGACCTTCCTCCGCTGCTACTTGCTGTCAAGCACTGAGGTCTATTTGTCTTTGCATCTCTGTCTCCGGGCCCAGTACTTCTCGTTTCAGCCTCTGACCAGCCTGATAGCACTAACATCATCTCCATTTTGCAAATGAACAAAGAGAGGCTCAGAGAGCTAAAGGGAATTTCCCCAAATCACACCGCTAGAAATGGGCAGAATGTGGATATAAACCCAGATCTGCACGATTTCAAACCCCATGATCTTTTCTCCTCAACCTTACTGCCTTAAGGTAGGGGGTCTGAAACCTTGTCCTACAAGGAAAGATTAAAGGAGTGAGTGGATGCTCTGGAGCAGCGATGACTCGGGGGTAAGGACAGTCCCCTCCCACCCACCTGTTTGAAGCTTGCTGGTGCTGGTATGTGTGTTTTAATAGTGGTGCCTGTGCATGTGTTGGACATGTGTGCAATGAGATTGTGCCAGAATGCTAGGGGTGGAAACCCAGAGATGAGTCCCTTGGTCTCAGAACCCCCAGTTACCTGTTTCAGTGTCCCTGACTTTACAGAATGCTCTCCCGTCCTATGTTGTCATTAGACCAGCCTCACACACTTGGGATGAGGTAGTCATGGCTCAGACATGGCAGTGACTTAATCCAAGTCACCCATCTCTAGAGTGGCAGAGCGGGAACTCCAACATTTCATCAACATCAAGTCTTCAACAAGCCCCATTTCCTTCCAGCTGGAGGTTCGATGAGAATGGGACTGCGGCTGGAGAAAACTACAACCAGAGAAATGGGTATGTGAATGTTGTGATGGTTTGGGGTGGCCGGCCTAGAGGGAGGAGAGACAAAACAGATAGTTTCTAAGACTCAGAGCTCTCGTCTTCAAATGGGAATGACACCCCCAACCTCCCAGGGCACATGTGGTCTCGAACAGAATGAATAATAGAGGCAAAACAATCAGACAAACAAATGCCTGATGCATGGTAAGTACCCAACAGATACAAGATTGCATCTGAATCTGCAGAATGCTTTGGAGCAGTGGCAAAAATATTCCACAGAAGTCAGTATGTCAAGAAGCAGGCAAAGCTAGATTTTGAAATACCACCTCTGCCTCTTACCAATTATTGGGCCTTAAGAAAGGCAGGAAATCCCCACTACGTCTTTCTTATCTCATTTTCATGGTGGAGATGATAGTGTCTGCCTTACAGAGTTGTACGTGAGAGTATGTGTGGAATGGCTGGCATAGGGCAGGCACTAATCATGGTAGACATAGTCATTAAGACTTTGAAGCCATACCATGTGGCTTCCAAGTCCAGCATCTTTACCTTTACTTCCTGAGCAGTGTGATGCTTGACAAGTCATTTCACTTTTTTTTTTTTTTTTCATTTTTCTGAAGCTGGAAACAGGGAGGCAGTCAGACAGACTCCCTCATGCGCCCGACCGGGATCCACCTGGCATGCCCACCAGGGGGCGATGCTCTGCCCCTCTGGGGCGTTGCTCTGTTGCATCCAGAGCCATTCTAGCGCCTGAGGCAGAGGCTCAGGAGGGAAAGAGAGAGACAGAGAGGAAGGAGAGGGGGAGGGGTGGAGAAGCAGATGGGCACCTCTCCTGTGTGCCCTGGCCAGGAATCGAACCCGGGACTTCTGCACGCCAGGCCGATGCTCTACCGCTGAGCCGACCGGCCAAGGCCCATTTCACTTCTTTGTGCCTTGGTTTCTTTCTCACAGAGCTGATTGCAAAGATAAAATGAGGGAATCCATGTAAAATGCTTAGAACTGCTCCTGGCACAGAGGACATGCTCTAGGAGTGCGGGTGATTATTGTTATTTTCAGACAAAGGACCAAGAGGCATGAAATAATGCCCCCCCCCCCTGCTCCCAAGGCACCGCATCTGCTCCATGAACAAAGACATTAGTGGAGGCCAGTCAGGACAGATTAATGGGGTTCCTTTCATTCAGTTTCCTAAAGGCACAGAATGACCCTTCCCAGGGCTGAGGCCCTGTGTGTAGAGGTTGCTGTGCACAGGCCAAACTTTAGCCAAGATGTCCCAGGCTCTCTCCTGGATTCGGCCAGAACTATTGAGAGCCATTGCGAAGAGCTCTGGTGGGCTTGGAGGGCCCAGAACCATGGCCTGCAATCCCACTCCCTCCCTGGTGGATCAGAGGTAGGAATTAGGGGATGAATACATCTTTCAGGACCTACCTCTGGCCTCCATATTTATACAAGCCATAGGGGCTTAGCTCACCTGGCCCAGCGGCAGCACAGAGCAGGGCAGAGCTGAGGGCCACAACCTAGGATGCAAGCCCAGCCAGATGAAGCAGGCCGTGTCCCCTGAAGGTCCTGTTCTGGCTCCATTTGCAACAGGCATTCTGGAGACCTGCTGCCTTTTCCCAGGCACTTGCTCTAGGCTTTCATAGCTTCTCCCAGCCACCTAGGGCCAGGTAGGCACCCAGGTGGAAGCAGAATACCATAGCTTGCCCCCCTTGGGCAAGTGCTCAGGCTGGGGTCCCACTGAGCCTTCGCGCATAAAGCTCTAGTCCCAAGTGAGGCCTCCCCTTCACTATCGCCTCCCAGTCCAGCCAGGCCCGCCCCCAGTGCCACGTGGAGGGAAATCAGAAGCAGCAGAGGAATTGTTTGTAATTAGTGTGTTTTTAAAGGCTTTTCTGTGAGTCTTTAGCAGATTTTTGGGGGAGGGCAGCTTGCTAGGGAGCATTGAAATGAAAATCCTGTGTTCTAGCCGGACCCTCTTGGAAAGAGATTCCTCCTATTGAAAAGGCCAGAGCCCCGCCACCCCCTCCAAGTTCCCCCAAGTGCTTGCTCTGGTCATAGAGGAACCCAGTGACATGGGGCGGCACTGTGGAACTGCATTCCGGCCCACAGGCCCCAGCTCTGCCTCAGGTCCACTCGTTCAGTCCCCTGGCATGAAAGTCTGTTCCAGATGCCCCCCCCCATTTCCACTCTCCCCCCACCCCCACAAAGGCACATCCCTTCACACACACACCCCCTCCTAGAATAGATAATCAAGTGCTGTCCCTGCTCTCCCAACACTAGAGGCACTGGCCCCTGGAACAAGGCACATCTGTGGAGACCTGTTCGCAGTTAACCAGAATTCCTAGTACAAGCAGCAATTCTAAGAACAGGACAGCCCCTCCCACCTGACCAGCATTTTACAGTTTGCAATGTCTTTGCGCATCTGTGAGTCCAGTCATTCCTCTAGCAACCCTGTGAAGAGGTGCTGTTCGTTATTACCGTTTCACAAATGGGATTAGGAGATAACTTGTCCAAGGTTCCTTGGCCAGCAAAAGAAGAGTTCGGTCTGAACCCAGGTCTGTAGGATGCCCTCTTCCCTCCCCACCCCAGGCTGCGTCTCCCACGCGCTGGCTGACACGCAGGCAGGACCATTCTGGTGCAATCCAGGGCCTTGTGGTCTGGGATCATTTCCTGTGGCCTGAAGTACTTATTTGCAAGTTGTAAGGACTGCCTGGTTTCTGGAGGCTGCGATGAATGCTTCCAGCTGGGAATTTAACCTTCTCAGACCCAGCTGTGGATCTTGAGAGCTCTCTTAGTTCCCTCCCATTTTTCTAGAACCCCGGAGGGAAATAAATCAGTTGTGTATGGGTGGGGGACAATGGAGGAGCACTGGACTGTGACCCAGAAGACCTGATCTGGGGCTGGCTCTGAGACAGACCACTTGCTCTGTGACCTTGGGCAAGTCCCTTCACCTCTCTGACCTCAAGTCAAGACTTAGAAAGTGCTTCCCTGCCTGGCCTCTTGTTTTCATTGGAATATAAATGGAACCGGTCAGTTCCATTGTGGTATTATTACTATTTCCCCTCCTGCAGCTCCTCCACAGCTGAAGGTCTTGGGAGAACTATGGAGTTTTTGCCTGTGAGGGCTCCATAGGAAGGCCGCCGGGGACAGTGAAACTACTCCCTGCCTCTCCAACACTGTACAGACCAGCACAGGAAGGCGCAGAAAATGGGAGGGGCTTGCAACAAGGTCATGCAGGGAAGCTAGTGGTAAGGTCAGGATTCAAACCCAGCTTAGTAGTGGTGGTGCCAGGGGTGCTATGGAGATTTTTAACCTCCTATAAGATCCCACCAGCCCCCTAAGCAACTCTCAAAGAAATAGTAATAATAACACGTGTGTATTTTAAATCATGTATAGAGAGTGAATGAAAGCATCTTCAGGAAACTTTTCTATTTTTATTTCTCTATAACACCATCCTCTCCAGGGGTCTCCAAACTTTTTACACAGGGGGCCAGTTCACTGTCCTTCAGACCATTGGAGGGCCACCACATACAGTGCTCCTCTCACTGACCACCAGTGAAAGAGGTGCCCCTTCCGGAAGTGCGGCGGGAGCTGTATAAATGGTTTCAGGTGGCCACATGCGGCCCGCGGGCCGTAGTTTGGGGATGCCTGCGGCAAACACAGTGTTTGCTGGGCCCCGGAGGTGTCCAGCCTTCCACCAGACTGTTGTGACCCCTCAGGCCCTCCTGGTGGTGATGGTGACGCAGGCCTGGCTCCCCGTACTCTTCCCGCTCTCCACGTCCCCTGACATCTCCTTTCAGCTCCTGGCCCTCCTGTCCGAGAGGCAGTTTCTCAGATGCAGCCCTGCTCTCCTCCACCTCTGTCCTTCCACTGGTTCTAGGAAGACAAAGTAGAGGGAAGAGTCTGCGATTGACAAAAGAGGAATGAAAGTTTCATGGCTATTTCAGAGGGAACTCTGCGTGTCTTTCCCTGGTGTCCTCTATCGACATAAAGAAAGACTTTCCGAGCCTGACGTAGTACCAGAACACGGGAGGAACCAGAGCATGTTAGAGATGCAATGGCCCTTAGAGACCTTCAATTCAACCCTTTTGGGTTATAGATGGAGAAACTGAAGCCCAGAAGTGGGGATTTGCCTCAGAAACTTGGCAGCAGAGCCAGGACCAGAAAACTCTTGGTTTGGCCCCTACAGCCTGTGTGTGTGAGTGAGTGTGTGTGTGTGTGTGTGTGTGTGTGTGTGTGTGTTTCCAGGCTCCCCTGTACCCTGCTGCCTCTTGCGCCCACGTGCAGACTCACCCATGTGAGCACTAATTCAGGCTGACGGCTGCTGGGAGGGTCACACATGGAGCCACACACCGGCCCATTCACTCTGACACATACCCCAGCTGGCTGTCCCCTGACACACACCCCTCCATCGCCACTCACCAGCACCTTCCTACCCCCGACCCCTCCACCCCACAGCCTCTCCACCATCCTTGGCTAAGTGCTCAGCCAGCCCCAAACTGAATCATGTGCCCTTCCCTGTTGGCTGCCCCTGGGTCTCTCTGTCAATGTGACTGCCCACAGCTGCACAGAGAAGAGCATGCTGGGAGGTGTTCGGGGAGTGGTGGGGCTCAGTGCCACCCTACAACTGTAGGCTCAATCTAGAATGTCCCATTGGGAGGCCTGGGGCCCAGCCACACCTTAGATAAAGCAAAGCAAAGCAAAGGGAGGAATGTTCAGAGAGAACAGGAGAGAAAGACAGGGCTAAAGAGCCTATAGAAGATAAACCCAAGAGTGGAAGCCTGGAGGCCTGTTCTGGCAGCGGTGGGACTGTCCTGGGAAAGCAGCAGGCCGCCATCTGGAATGCGCATGCTCAGAAAGCACTGGACAACAGCCTGGGCTGGGGCGCAGAAGGACTGGAGGTGGGGGGTAGCCTCTTTAGAGCCAGGGGGAGAAGTTGCTGAGCTGAGGAGAGGCCAGGCAGAGGCCTCTGGCCACAGCAGTCTGAAGGCGGTAAGTCTCATGGGCTGGATGTGGTTGGGCAGTGCCTGACACACTGTGGGTGGCAACACATGATTACTAGATGAATGAATGAGTTAATGAATGAATGAACTCTGTCTCCCTTTGTCACCATGAGGGAGCCTGGGCCCCAGCCCACCTCGCAGTCGGGGCTGGCTTGATGCGGCTGCTGCGTAAGAGAGGGTTAAAGGGACTGCTGCCACAAGAAAAGAACCTGAGCCCCTGGGCACTGCTGGCAGTACGAGGTGCCTGACACAGTAGCGCACAGCAATTGGGGCCCTGGCTCATCATTTGCCGGGACTTCAGTGCCCCTTATGGCCACCCACTCTAATCTCCCCCTGCCTCCATGTTTTAGATGTGGAAACTGAGATTCAGATTGGAGGTTGAATTTCCCAAGACCTTGCAGCCCATCCGTAGCCAGAGTTCACCCTGGAGCTTGCATTTTCTCAGCTGGTGTGGGCAACCTGCCCTCCACTCCTCCGCAGCTGCCGCCTATCTCTGCTGCCTATACAGCTGTGCTTTCAGCTCCAGACTTGATGGCTTCTGGGCCTGGAAGAGCCATGGACAAACCAGGGAGGGTGGGGAGAGAATCAAGAAGAGAGATGAACTTCTCTGGGGAAGCAGAG
The DNA here is from genome assembly GCF_036850995.1 of Saccopteryx leptura. Lineage (NCBI taxonomy): Eukaryota > Metazoa > Chordata > Mammalia > Chiroptera > Emballonuridae > Saccopteryx > Saccopteryx leptura. The sequence goes on along the minus strand of NC_089516.1, from coordinate 67,695,660 downwards.
CAGGGGCCAACTGGGTGTGGACAGGGACAGGGCACATAGGAGGGGGACTTCTGCCCCAGCTCCTTCTGCCCCTGCCCCAACATTGCTGAAGTCAAGTCAGGTGCCCCTCCCTCCCAAAGGTCCACAGGACAAGGAGTGTCTTCCCCACATGCTGCATTGCGTGTGCACACACACATGCACACAGGCCGAGTGTATATGTCCCATTGTATGACAGAGACAACGATTATGCAGACAATCTGCATTTCCCTGGTGGCGATGCAGCTAGAAAGGAAGTACTGGGTGGCTTGGGGGACAAAGGCCCTCGGATTCCATGCACCACCAATGGATATTTTTCTTGTTAACACACAATGCTGCTTGCATAACTGGAACTGGCTAGACACTGTGAGAAATGTTTAGGGCTTGAAAAAAAAGCAAGAGGAGCAATATATAGCCACAAAGCCACAGGGTCCCAGAGGCCGCTTTCCCAAGGACGCTCTGCTCCCAGCCTCTCATGCGCACACGATGGGGGTCAGGCAAGGAGGCTACAAGGGTAGAAGCAGCTCTCATGTCAGCCTCCCAACTGGGCCCAATGACTCAGAGCTTTCTTCTGGGGGCAGAACCACAGTGGCTCCATGGCTCCTCATCTTTTTGCCTGGTGTGCCTAGCACCCCACTGCTGTCCAGGTCTGGCTCCCCACAGGGCCCGTCTCCAGACAGGGTCTCGGCTGGGAGGACATTGGGTAGATTACTATTGGGCCAGGGACTAAGGGATGTCTCCACACACCCTGGCTACAGAGTGAATTCAGTTTTTTCAGTTCAACTCTGACCCTAGTCTTCACCCTAATTCTGTTATTAAAGTGATCCCTGAGATCAGAGGTAGATTTAACAGCAGGCGCATCAGGCATGTGCCCTGGGCCCCGACTTCGGAAGGGCCCCACAAAAACCCAACTTGATACTTTTTTCTAATGACACCGAGTTTGTTTGTTTTTTTTGGTTTTTTTTTTTGGTTTTTGGTTTTGTTTTTTTTTTGTATTTTTCTGAAGCTAGAAACCGGGAGAGACAGTCAGACAGACTCTCGCATGTGTCCGACCGGGATCCACCCGGCACGCCCACCAGGGGCGACGCTCTGCCCAACAGGGGCCGTCGCTCTGCCACAACCAGAGCCACTCTAGCGCCTGGGGCAGAGGCCAAGGAGCCATCCCCAGCGCCCGGGCCATCTTTGCTCCAATGGAGCCTTGGCTGCGGGAGGGGAAGAGAGAGACAGAGAGGAAGGAGAGGGGGAGGGGTGGAGAAGCAAATGGGCGCTTCTCCTGTGTGCCCTGGCCGGGAATCGAACCCGAGACTTCTGCACGCCAGGCCGACGCTCTACCACTGAGCCAACCGGCCAGGGCCCGAGTTTGGTTTCATATGTGCAATTTTAACATGAAAAGTACATAATATTATTTATTTATTTAAAAATATGATTAACATGTTTTTTGGTTCTTTTTCTTTTTTTTTTTTTTGTATTTTTCTGAAGTGAGAAGCAAGGAGGCAGAGACAGACTTCCGCATGTGCCTGACCGGGATCCACCCAGTATGCCCACCAGGGGGCGATACTCTGTTCATCTGGGGTGTTGCTCCACTGAGGCGGGGGCCATGGAGCTGTCCTCAGTGCCTGGGCCAACTTTGCTTCAATGGAGCCTTGGCTCTGGGAGGGGAAGAGAGAGATAGAGAGAAAGGGGAGAGGGAAGAGTGGAGAAGCAGATGGGCACTTCTCCTGTGTGCCCTGGCCGGGAATTGAACTCAGGACTTCCACACACTGGACCGATGCTCTACCACTGAGCCAACCAGCCAGGGCCGTAAAATGTATTTTTATTTTCCCTGTCTCTCTCTTTTTTAAGGGGCCCGATATTTTCTTCCATGCCCGGGGCCTCAACTGATCTTAATCTGCCTCTGCTTGAGATGGGAAACAGTGGCTCAAGGGCCTGGGAAAAATGTGGGGCAAATGATAAGAAAAAATAAAATAAAATAAAAGACAGCATTTTATCAGATGATACAGGAGAACTCCTTTGGCCTAAAGTGACCAACTTTTTTGTCTCCTCAGATGGCCCCTCAGCATTTTAGAATGAATAGATACTGTTTTTAAACAGAGACTCAGAATAAAAAGGCAAAGGAAAATGGGCCAGGGTGCTTAACCCAAGTCTGCAAGAAGATGCCCATCTCAACGTGAGGGTAGGTATGCAAGACACATGAGCAAAGATGGCAGGATGCTCTCCCTTAGTGACCCAGGGCCAAGCTGTGCAGACCCGGGGACCACCTTCATGATGGATGCTTGCTCCCTGGAGCAAATAGACTGTATAGTAAATACCCTCACGACATCTGAAATTCTCCCATTCTAGGGCTTGGAATGGGAGAGGGGGTCAGTTCTGGTGCCTTTTCTGGAGACAAGATTTCCTGGAACTTATTTTCTTCCTGGTCATCTCCACCCTTCCCATCCTCAGAAAGTCCCCACCACCTTCTGAGAGCCCGTTCTAGTCCCCAAGCATCCCCACTCCCATTCTCACTCTGCCAGCCCTCTGGAAAATGGGTAAGGGGGATCTAGTGACTGGCACCCCTGGGTCCCTAAATGAGAAGCATGTTTATTTATAGCCAAGTGAAATTCATTCCTACTGCGACCCTCTTCCCCTGGCCACGATTGTGTATATGTCTCAGAAGTTCCTGCCATGGCCTCCTCACCAATCTGGCTTCTCCCAGCCTTCCCAACCCTGGATCCCTGAGAGGCGGGGCCGAGGCAGCTGCCACATTCAGTGTGGCAGCTCCCCTAGCTCAGTACAAATCAGAAACACATTGGAGGCAGGCAGGCCAGCAGGAGCAGACAGGCCGGGGTTGGGGCCCATTAAGGCCGGAGCCTGGCCTTTGCAGTCTGAGCAGAGGTTTCAGGTCTGCCTCCTGATTGTTTGTCTCAGAGATGAGAATGGCTCAGAAGGCAGCTGACAAGGACCATGGGGGGTGGGGAGGGGTGCTGGGAGGCCCTGGCTCTCCCAGGTTCTCCCTGCCCTGGAACTCAGGGAGTGCAGGAGAAGCAAGCTGCCTCATTTCCCTACCCCCACCCCCAAATTCCAAACAGATGTGCAGTCAGATTCTTCCTCTCCTTGGTTGGGGGAAACAAAAGAAATTAAAAATGGGACCCTAGAGACACAAGTTTCAGGAGAACCCTGATATAAAGAAGAGATGAAAGGGAGACACAGGAAGGACTTCCAGAGGTGCAGGTGAGATGGGAGAGGTGGGGGTAGCAGCTTCCCCCTTCCCCCTCAAAGAGAAATTCTCAGAGATACCTTCCTATCTGGGGTTGGGCAGTTGTTGGGGGGGGGGGGCGCCTGGAATGATGATTGCTCTGGGAGGTCCCACTGAGTCTCAGATGTAAAGGATTCAAGGATGTCTGCAGACATGAAGAGCATCTATATATCCTGGTTCAGTGAGTCCCGACTTAATCGGCGCTGGCATTGGAGAGCCTGAGCCTGCCCTTCATTCAAAGACAGGGACTCGGAGGCCCAGAGAGGGGCAGGCGCTGCTCAGGGCCGCACAGCAGGCCACACTCCAGATTAAATCGAAAATGGGAGGCTTCCCTGCCCACCCAGTGCCCCTTTCATTCCACATGCCCCCCTTTCTCAGTGGTCTCACTTCGTAGGCAAGCGGATTCCCTGCCCTTCTCAGTCTGTCTTGCCCCAGCTCAAACCTAGGGTCTGAGCATAGTCTTTCCTGGGTTTTTTTCTGTGATGTCTGAAAGCTCTCTCTGGATTTGCTTGGAAATCATGGCTCCCTATGCGGAGGTTTCTACTAGTGCCCACCCCTGCCCAGAGCAGCTTCAAACAGCCACAATTGGTATGGGCAGTGTGGTCAAATGGTGAGCACCTGGGCTTAGGTGACCTGGCCAGTGGCTTGTTTCTGGCACACAGCTTCCAGCCTGCCACTAACTAGGCCCTTCCCAGGGCACCACAGGTCTCATGCTCAGCCCTGTTATGGCCTCTGCCCAGCTCCTCCCTCCTCTCAGATCTGCCTGCCTCCTTGCCAAGTCTGCTGTAGCCCTCATCCCCATCCATGCCCACCAGAGGCCAGGCTAAGGCCACCTCTGAGTGCCCTCTGGTCTCCTGGCAGAGCTCGTCTGGCCATGTCCCCCAGAACACATACATGCATGCACAAAGCACAGGCACTTTGTATGTGCACACACATCCACTTTCCAGAAGCATCTGGTGAGGGTTGCTGTGCTAGTTGGGCCTAGGGGGCTGGCAAAGCCTCACTCTACCATTAAGAATCCCAACCTGCAAAAATCGAAGGCACATTATCCATTCAAAGCCCTTGGCCTAGGCGGCTTTGAAACTCCTGACTGTGTTGGTGTCCATGCCAACGCTGCCAAGGATCAATGCTAAAGAACAGGTTTGGGGAGATGGTGGCCAAGGAGATGAGATTCTCTTTCAGTGTGCGTGCTTTCTCTCTCTCCTCCTCCTCCTCCCTCCCTCCCCCCCATCTCTCTCTTTCGTTTTTTTTTCTTATTGTAAATTCCAAACAGATGGGCAAGTCTTCTCTCCCACTTCTGAAGTTGAGGGGGATATCAGCCATGGGGGGGGGGGACCAGAGATCACTCCCCTCTGCAGACTGGATCGTCCCAGCCTCCCCGGGTCTCCTGTTCCACTGTCTCACGCCTCGCTGGATTAGGCCAGACATGAAAAAGTATTTCCTACATCCTTTTTGTTCAGAGTCTACTATTGACACTTGTGCTTTCCTCCCTGCAGGGCTGCAGACATAGTGGGGCGGAGGAGGAGGGAGGGAGTAGGACACACTTTCTAGGATTCAGCTATCTGCAGAGCCAGACCCAAGCTGCAACCCCATTATCAGGGGGAAGAAGAGCTCCATTCCTGGGCATGACTGGGAATATCAATGGAGTGCTGTGTCTGCCTATACAAGCTCTCTAAGCCCAGAGACAATCACAGACAGAAACGGCAGGATTCGGAGCAGTCAAGTGCTGCTTCTTGCTTTGCAGCAAGAGCTGGGCCTTGTTATTTAAGCTAGAGACAGAGGGATTTATATGTCTCCATGTGATTTTTCCTTGCAGAGCTGAGGCCCAGAATCCCTGTGCATGGCAGGGCTGGGACAAAGCCTCTCACGTTTAATGATGGTCCCAGAAAGAGCAGCAGGGACCAAGTAGGGCCAAACTGCCAGGTTTCCTGAACCACAGAGCCACTACCCTGGGCCCTAGGGTTGACCTTCATCCTCAGCTGAAACTCTACTCCGACTCCTGACTAGAGATCAACATCATCAGCCACTGGTCTCACACCAGCTTGTGCCTCTGCCTTGTACCCCAGATCCAATAGCTAGCCCCTAGCCCATCAACCTGGGCCCATCCTAGAACTGCAGAGAGATACCATAAAAGGATCACAGTCCTGGCTTGCTTCCCTGACAAGTAATGATAATAATCATATTAGCACTGTTCCAAGACCTTTTCACGTATCTTGAGACTTAGGGACTCTTAACATTACCTATTTAACAGATGAAGAACCTGAGGCACAGAGAAGTTAAGTAACTTCTCCAAGGCCACACAGCAAGTAGCAGATTCAGCTCACCATAGAGATCAGACCCCCGAGTATATCATCACTGCCTTCCAGGGCTGCTGCTCTCTCCCATCTTCCCAGTCTTCCCAGGATTGCAGTTCAGCCTCCCAGTCTCATGTCCAATCTTCTGACTCTGCAACCTGCCTATCAGAGTCTCCTTACCAGATACCACCCACCTGCCTGACGCCCACCCAGCCTCCAACCCTGCGGTCCCTGGCCTCCCTGCCAGCCAGTCTGGGCCCTAGCTTCTTACCATCTGCTGGGACTCTCCTCCATTATCTGCCCTGCCCTGCTCGGGCTCTTCTTTGGAACCAACAACATGGGAACATCTGCTGGAGATCTACCACAGTGCTGACCAATAGAAATATAATGCATGGCACATTTAGAATTTCCTAGTAGCGGCCCTGGCCAGTTGGCTCAGTGGTAGAGCGTCGGCCTGGCGTGCAGAGGTCCCGGGTTCGATTCCTGGCCAGGGCACACAGGAGGGCGCCCATCTGCCTCTCCACCCCTCCTCCTCTCCTTCCTCTCTGTCTCTCTCTTCCCCTCCCGCAGCAAGGCTCCATTGGAGCAAAGATGGCCCGGGCACTGGGGATGGCTCCTTGGCCTCTGCCTCAGGCGCTAGAATGGCTCTGGTCGCTGGAGTGAAGCCCCGGAGGGACAGAGCATCGCCCCCTGGTGGGCAGAGCGTCGCCCCCTGGTGGCGTGCCGGGTGGATCCCGGTCGGGCACATGCGGGAGTCTGACTGTCTCTCCCCGTTTCCAGCTTCAGAAAAATACAAAAAAAAAAAAAAAAAAAAAAAAAAAGAATTTCCTAGTAGCTAAGTTCAGAAAGTAAGTGAAATTAATTTCAATATTTTATTTCACTCATGTAGTATCGTTTCCACATGTAATCAATGTCAAAATTATTAATAAGAGCTTCAGAGCTGGCCTCTGTGGACAGAAGGCTCACCATGAAGGCTTCAGCTCCTGGGGCCTCAGTAAGGGATGCAGACATGTGAGCAGGTCATGGCCAAGGCACAGTTATATAAATAGTGGTGGACACAACATAGGGTGGTGGCCGAGAGATGAGTGTGACTGTCAGAGTCCCCAGAATCAGGCTGCCTGGGAGACTGGCTCTGGGAGTTTGTGGGTGGACAGGCGCAGAACAGAAGAGTAGGTGCAGCAAGTAGGTTCAGCTTTTTTTCCACTCAGTCTTCCAAGACCAGTGTGTATCGTACACTTCCAGCACATCTCACTTCCAACAGGGGTACTTCCATATTGAAGAACACAGACAGAGGCAGAGTGTGGGCCGGAAGGAAGCCTGGGAGGAGGTCAGGGTAGCAAGTCAGGGGTTAGAGACCTGGTCTACTCTTGGTGCTGATGCTGAATCATTGACGATCTTGGGTGAAGCCCTCACCTTCTCTGGAGGTTACAATGAGAGGGTTGGTCTAAAGACCTTCTGGCTTAACATCCTACTCCCACACCCCTCCTGTCTCCTCCTACACGCCTGTAGTATCTAGTTATCAATGGAAACCAAGTCCAGAAAATGATGAACTTCCTTTCTCCCCAACCTAAAACTGTGACCTCTGCTGCCTTCTCTGGCAATATCCATGGTGAAGTGGAGCTCGCCACTTCGTTCCTCATGACCAGTGGTGCTGGGACTTGGTTTTGAACTATCACAGACTCCTAAATCTGTGCAAATCGAGTCAGATTATCTTTTTTTTTAAGTTTTTATTTATTAATTTTTAGAGAGAGGAGAGAGAGAGAAGGGGAAGAGAGAAGTGAGAGTAGGTGTTTCTCCCATGTGCCTTGACCAGGCAAGCCCAGGGCCCCGAACCGGCGACCTCACTGTTCCAGGTCGCCGCCCCATCCACTGCACCACCACAGGTCAGGCAGATTATCTTTTAAATAGTAAAAGTTTGAGCAAAAGTGAGCCTAGCCCTGGCCGGTTGGCTCAGCGGTAGAGCGTCGGCCTAGCGTGCGGAGGACCCGGGTTCGATTCCCGGCCAGGGCACACAGGAGAAGCGCCCATTTGCTTCTCCACCCCTCCGCCGCGCTTTCCTCTCTGTCTCTCTCTTCCCCTCCCGCAGCCAAGGCTCCATTGGAGCAAAGATGGCCCGGGCGCTGGGGATGGCTCCTCGGCCTCTGCCCCAGGCGCTAGAGTGGCTCTGGTCGCAATATGGCGACGCCCGGGATGGGCAGAGCATCGCCCCCTGGTGGGCAGAGCGTCGCCCCATGGTGGGCGTGCCGGGTGGATCCCGGTCGGGCGCATGCGGGAGTCTGTCTGACTGTCTCTCCCTGTTTCCAGCTTCAGAAAAATGAAAAAAAAAAAAAAAAAAAAAAAAAAAAAAAAAAAAAAGTGAGCCTAGTGGTGTGTCAAGAAGTCAATGCTCACCTTTTGAGAGAATCCAGCTTGCTTAGGATGTCTCAGTCTCATTCACACACCCCCGTCCCCAATGTTCTATGTAGCCAATACCAACCAAAAAGTTTTGGATACAAGCTTGAGTTTCTGGAGGTTAGACCATGGGGTGGGTGAAATAGGCACTTTGAATATGCTTTCACCAACTATACTCATCCTCGGAAATTCTGCTATCCATGACCCCATACCCCTATCTCCTGGCCCAGCTCAGAGTCTCTAGCCTAAACTGAAACCCTACAGCCATTGGAGGAGGGATTTTTACTAGGGTTCTGAGCCTGAGATTTGAAGAGACAAAAGATTTTCCAAATGATTTGGGCTAGTTATAATACAGTTGACCACAATGGCATGGGTTTATTTCTGGACTCTTCTGTCTGCTTTCGTGCCATTACCATGCTGTTTTGATTACTAAAGGCTTGCACTATAATTTGATATCAGGTATCATGATACCTCCAACTTTGTTCTTCTTTCAAAAGATAGCTGTGGCTTTTAAGGGTCTTTTGTGGTTCCATGTAAATTTTTGGAAAATTTGTTCTAGTTCTGTGAAATATACCAGTGGTATCTTGATAGGAATCTTATTTGATCTATAGATTACTTTGGGTACTATGGACATTTTAATGATGTTAATGCTTCCTATCCATGAAAATGATATATGCTTCTACTTATTTGTATCTTCTTCAGAGTCTTATAATTTTCCAAGTACATGTCTTTTACCTCCTTGGTTAAATTTATTCCTAGGTATATTATTTATTTTGAAGCAATTGTGAATTGGATTATTTTTTAGTTTCCCTTTCTGATAGTTTATTATTGGTATATAGAAAGGCAACTGATTTTTGGATATTTATTTTGTCTCCTGCTGATTTAATGAATTCATTTATCAGTTTTATTAATAGCCTTTTGGTAGGATCTTTAGGGTTATCTATATATAGTATCACATCATCTGCAAATAATGACAGTTTTATTTATTTCTTTCTAATTTGGATGCCTTTTATTTCTTCTTCTTATCTGATTGCTGTGGCTAGGACTTCCAGTACTATGTTGATTAAGAGTAGTGAATACAGGCCCTGGCCGGTTGGCTCAGCGGTAGAGCGTCGGCCTGGCGTGCGGGGGACCCGGGTTCGATTCCCAGCCAGGGCACATAGGAGAAGCGCCCATTTGCTTCTCCACCCCCCCTTCCTCTCTGTCTCTCTCTTCCCCTCCCGCAGCCAAGGCTCCATTGGAGCAAAGATGGCCCGGGCGCTGAGGATGGCTCCTTGGCCTCTGCCCCAGGCGCTAGAGTGGCTCTGGTCCTGGCAGAGCATCGCCCCCTGGTGGGCAGAGCGTCGCCCCTGGTGGGCGTGCCGGGTGAATGTCGGGCGCATGCGGGAGTCTGTCTGACTGTCTCTCCCTGTTTCCAGCTTCAGAAAAATACAAAAAAAAAAAAAAAAAAAAAAAAAAGAGTAGTGAATACAGACATCCTTGTCTTGTTCCTGATCTTAAGGGAAATTGTTTTAGTTTTTGTCCATTGAATATGATGTTAGCTATAAGTTTGCCATATATAGTCTTTATTATGTTAAGGCATGTACTTTCTACTCCCACTTTGCTGAGAGGTTGTTTTTTTTTTTTTATCACAAGTGGGTATTGGATTTTATCAAATGCTTTTTCTGCATCTGTTGATATGATCATGTGATTTTTATCTTTCATTTTGTTTATGTGGTGTATTACATTAATTGATTTGTGGATATCATACCAACACTGGATCCCTGGGATTAATCCCATTTGATCATGGCATACGATCTTTTTATTTTTATTTATTTATTTTTTAATTTAATTTTTAAAATTTTTATTTATTCATTTTTAGAGAGGAGAGGGAGAGACAGAGAGAGAGAGAAAGAACAGAGAGAGAGAGAAGGTGGGGAGGAGCAGGAAGCATCAACTCCCACATGTGCCCCGACCAGGCAAGCCCAGGGCCTCGAACCGGCGACCTCAGCATTTCCAGGTTGACGCTCCACCCACTGCGTCACCACAGGTCAGGCGCATACGATCTTTTTAATGTATTGCTGGATCTGGTTTGCTAATATTTTCTTGAGGATTTTAATATCTATGTTCATCAGGGATAGTGGCCTATAATTTTCTTTCTTTGTAGTATCTTTATCTTGTTTTGGAATTAGGATAATGCTGGCCTCATAAAATGAGCTAGGGTGTCTTCCCTCCTGTTAAATTTTTGGGAATAGTTTAAGAAAGATGGGTGTTCTTCTTTGATGGTAAAATTCACCTGTGAGGCTATTTGGTCTAGGACTTTTGTTTGTTGAGAGTTTTTTTTATTTTATTATAACTTCAATTTCACTAGTTGTAATCTTTCTACTCAGATTTTCTGATTCTTCCTGATTCAGTTTTGGAAGATTGTATGTTTCTAGAAATTTATCCATTTAACCCAAATTATCTGATTTGTTGGGCTATAGTTGACCCCTGAGTAAATGTTAATCTTCATAACAGCTCTGGAAAGTGAGAACTATTATTATCTCCATCTTACTACTGAGAAAGCTGAGACCCAGAGAGGGTAAATCATTCATCCAAAATCACAGAGCTAGTAAATGACAGAGCCAAGATTTGCATCCTAGGCTGTCTGACTAGAAAGCTATTCTCTGCTCACACTATAATGATTCTAACCCCAGGAGGACTGTTGGTGGAGTATGTAAATATGTTAACAGTCCTTTATGCATATCCACTCACTTATTGTTCAGTCCAACCTATTTCATAGAAGAGAAAACTGAGGCACAAAGAAGTTATGCCACTTATCCAGGGGTCCCCAAACTACGGCCCGCAGGCCACATGCGGCCCCCTGAGGCCATTTATCCGGCCCCCGCCGCACTTCCTGAAGGGGCACCTCTTTCATTGGTGGTCAGTGAGAGGAGCACATTGACCATCTCATTAGCCAAAAGCAAGTCAATAGTTCCCATTGAAATACTGGTCAGTTTGTTGATTTAAATTTACCTGTTCTTTATTTTAAATATTGTATTTGTTCCTGTTTTTTTGTGTGTGTGTGTGTGTGTGTTTTTGTTTTTTACTTTAAAATAAGATATGTGCAGTGTGCATAGGGATTTGTTCATAGTTTTTTTTATAGTCCAGCCCTCCAACGGTCTGAGGGACAGTGAACTGGCCCCCTGTGTAAAAAGTTTGGGGACCCCTGCTTATCTAAGGCCATACCAATGCTAAGTGGCAGAGCTAGAATTTGAACCTGGCATCCGGCTCCAGAGCCTGTCACCAATTCCTCATGCTTCATTTTAGGTCAGGCCCTGTTCTCCAGGTGTTGGCCTGAAAGAGTCCCTGCCTATATAGGGTACCATCCAGGGCCTCCTCTGTAGGCTGAATTCAGTACTGCTCCCCCAGGAGCGTTAAGCCACCATGCTCACCTTTTAAAAACAGTCCGTCCAAGCCGAAGCAAGCTCAGCCTGACAGAGGCAAGGTGGGTAGTGGAAAGAATGTGGCCTCTGGCATCAGATAAACCTGAGTTGAAATCTTGGCTTTAGAAATTACTTCGTGACCTTGAGCAACTCACCAAACTTCTCGGGATGTCTGTATCCTACTGTTAAGGGCTGTTGTGAGAAGTAAATGAAATGGCTATGTAGAAACGTGAATTATATACTCTAAAGTGCTCTTGAAGGTTAGTTGTAATTGTTGTTCTATGGGACTCAGTTCTTCAGCCCAGGCTGTGCCAAAGCTAGACTAAGAGAAGTGGGCTTTAGAAATGCTAATGACCTGCGTGAGTGACAGTCCGCGGACAATGGAGGAGGGCTCCGTGAATGGTGCAGCCAGGCCTGGGGAGGGGGGGTTCCCCACGTGGGAGCCGAGTGGGGGAGGGCCTGCAGGGGGAGGCCCTTCCGGCGCAGGGGATCTCAGACTCCGCTAATTGGAAGGGGCTGGAGCTGCTGGAGCAGAAAGGGGGAGGGGCTTACCTGCGGTCGCCGCTGCCGGGGGCGGGGCTCCCAGGAGGAGACCTGGCTGGAGCGGGACGGAGCACTGCAGGAGCCTTGGGCCTGGGGCCAGTGGTCGCAGCCCACCTGAGCTGGACACGCAGAGATAAAGGGTGGGGGAGCAGGGAAAAAAGGCCCTGGGCCTGGCCTGGGGGTGGGGACTGAGCACGATGTTTTGGGTTGGGCAACTCTAGGTAGGGAAGGTGTGGGAACTAATTTCTAAACCCAGGTCCAATGCTGACCTCTTTGGGTTGACCTCCTTCCAGGCGTGCGCGCGCGCGCGCGCGCGCGTGTGTGTGTGTGTGTGTGTGTGTGTGTGTGTGTGTGTGTGTGTGTGTGATGGGCTGCCTGGCGGAAGAGAGGCAGGAGCTTCGTCCTTAACCTTCTCTTCGTCCCCCCCATCTCTTCTCCCTTTCCTCTCCCCTCAGCTCTCTCCCTTTGCCCTCCCCTCCCCCTGCCCCATGAAGGCTGTTTTTGTTCCTCCTCCTGGCCTAGCCCCCGAGGTGTGCAAACAGGAAGGACCTCTCCCCAGGCAGTGAGTAAGGAGGGAAAAATGAGGTGTTGAAAAGATGACAAGTCGCCCTGTCAGAGCTCACCTTGGCAGGGAGCAGGCGGCAGGGGCCGGCGGGTGGTGGGAGGGGGTCCGTTCTGGAAGCTAGCCTACATGTGCCCAGAGCCAGGCAAGCTGATCCTCAACAAGCAGGCACTGTATGTGCGTTTGTTTGGTTTAGAAAAGCGCCCCCCCCCCTGCCCATTCCTACTATCAAAGATCCTTTCCTTTCCTTCCCAGTAGGAAGAGTAAAGGCTGCTGGGCCAGTGGTTTAGGGTATGATTGAAGGGGGTGTGGCTATGGAAGGGGGCTGAGCAGGAGGCCCAAATCCCTCTTCTGAGCTCCAAGTTTTGTATCCTACAGCCTCCTGGACATCCCCCTGCGTATCTCAAAAGCACCTCAAACTTAACATCCTAAAGTGAATTCATCAATGTCTCTCTCCACCCCTGCATTCTGTCCCTCCTATAGAGTTCCTGTCTCAGTAAATGACCTCATCATCCAGTCACCCAAAAGCCAAAATCTTGGGAGTCATCCAAGACTTCCTCATATCCCCAATTGGATCAGTCTCTAATCTGGTCAGTTCTCCTTCTTATCTCTCCAATCTGTCTTTTCTCTCCCTCCCCAGAACTGACACCCAATTTGAGTTTCATTCATTCACTCATTTAACAATGATTTATTAAGTGCCTACCATGTGCCAGGCACTGTGCTAGCTATTGAATTGTGAACAAATCAGATCTGGCTAGTGCTCCCATGGAGTTTTGTGTCAGATGTGGCTGGACTCACTACAGTGGTGTGGTCTGATTAAAACTCTTCCCTCTAGAGCACAGTGGATAAGAGCAGCGATTCTAGAACAAGCCTGACTGGGTTTGGATTGTGGTTCTACCACTTAGAGCTGTGTGACCTTGGGCAAATTACTTAATCTTTCTGTACTTTGGGTTTTTTACAGGGTAAATGAGTGTGATTACAGCACCTACCTCATAGAGCTACTCAAAGGATAAAATATGTCCAATATTTTAAAATGCAAGTGTTCTATTAACATAATTTTATTATTTAAGTATGGAGTGAAGCAAGGCCAGATGATAGACCAAGCTATAGGAATGCAGAGGAAGGCCTGCCTGGGAGGCAAGGGGTCAGAGAGCAGGAATCCGGCAGGAGGTGCTTGCAATGGCCCCATCAAGACGTCAGTATGGCAAATCCAAGAGTCCTGATTCAGTTCAGCAGCTCCTTTTCCCTTCTGAGCCTAGGTTCCTTAAGGATAGCAGTCAACAAGTATTGGGGGCTTAATAGGCATCAACACGTTAACTCTTCTCAAAGGGAGTTATTATTATTTTTATTGATTTTAGCAAGAGAGGGAGGGAAAGAGAGAGAGAGAAACAGGAACATCAATCTGTTCCTGTCTGTGCCCTGAACCAGGGCCTGAACCAGCAACCTTTGCACTTCAGGACGATGCTCTAACCAACCGAGCTACCTGGCCAGGGCAGGAGTTACTATTATTTAACTCCCATTTTATGGATGAGAACACTGAGGCACAGAGAGATTAAAGCACTTGCCCAAGGTCATAGAGCAAGTGAAATGCAGACTGGGACCTGAAAGCAGGTAGGTACCTTCAAGACTAGTGATCAAAACACTTTCCTTGTAGAGCTATGGTAAAAATTGCACAATACGCTTCCAGAAGCCTTTGGTAGCAGGCTGGCCAGCTGCTCAGGGAGCATTCTCTTCAGCCTGTGGGCTCTAGCCGTGGCTGAGGCCACAGAGGCTGAGCCAGCAAGAAAAGGCCTGAACCTCAGGCCTCTAAATGTACCTGAGCAGTGCTAGAGTCTCAGGGACAGGCCCAAAACCTAGGTCACAAATAAGGCTCAAAGTTAAGCCTGACCAGAGGACCTGGGGACTTAAACTCCTGAGACTGCATGGGGTCAGAGACCATCTTGGTCACTTCTAGATTCCCCAGGACTTCACAAAAGGAAGCAATTAATAAATACAGGAAGGAAATGCCACTTCTATTGTCCCCTGTATACTGTCATGGCACTAGTCCCTCATGCCCTCTTCATAGCAGTCCCATGAGGTTATCATCCCCATTTTACTGAGGACAACACTGAGGCCCACTCAACTCCCAGAGCTAACACGTTGTCAAGTGGCTCTTTGAATACAGAGAAGAGAGAAGAAAAGAGAAAGTCCCCTCCTATCCATGGCAGAGGAGGAAGGGACATTTTAGCACTCCAGTTATAGGCTCCTCTGGTGATGGCAGGCTTTGTCAGTTTTACCTCAGGCTGCCCACCTACATACAGCCCATGGACCGGATCCACCTCTGCAGAACCCACACCAGCTCAGGATTGGAGGTCCATCAGATCCTCAGGTATATATGTTCTAGACTTTGGATGACAACCCCAAGACTGGGGCTACTGAGACCCCCACCTGTCACTGGCCTGAGCCTGACATCTGGGACTCCTCCACTTAGGAACAAAGTGACCAGCAGGAACTTCCGATCCCCACAGACAGGGCCGAGCTCCCCGGGGGGCCACTCTTCTAGCTAGGAGGACCCAGGGCAAAGCATGGATTTTTCTTCCCTAGTGCCTAGCTTGTGAAGGAGGAGTCAATGTGGCAGCCATGTCCAATCAGGCAGGGCCCCATGACACAGAAGCTCCTTCATCTAGGCCTGAGGAGGGGTCATGCTGGGGCTCAGGGAGGAGCTGGGGCAGACACAGAGCCCATCCAGCCAGGACAGCCCACATTCCTCAGCAGCCCAGAGGGGTGAGCATGCTCCACAGGAAGCCAAGCCCTTCACCAAGAGGGGCTCAGCCGCCATCTGTGCACACAGACAGCGGTGAGCAAAAAACTTCGGCGGCCGGCAGAGTCAATTGCACAGAAAAAAATAGCAAACATTTTGCTTCCTCCTCCTCCCCCTCTTGCTGCACTCCACTTCCAAAGGGAATGTTGGGCTCCCTGCTAAGTATTTTTCTCCAGACCATGCCAGACATCCGGAGTCAGCCTTGCTAAGTTGCTGAAGAGAGTGCGATGTGTGTGTGTGTGTGTGTGTGTGTGTAGGGGGTTTTTCTGCTGGGGACTAGTGGGTTTTCTTCTGAGCCCTGCACTTCTGAAGCACCGAAAAGAAAGGAGCCAGGAGAAATGGGAACAACCAACACCCGCTGTCCCCTGATGCTTTCACAGTGCATTTTGTCCATCTGTTATTTAATTTGCTTATTCCAACCACTCTATGACATGGGGTTTTTGTGTCCCATTTTATAAATAAGCAAACCGAGGCTGGACAGAGGGAATGCGCCTTGCTCACTACTCACACTTAATTAGCATGAAAACTGTTGAGTAGCAGGTCTTTGTACGAGCCCCCAGTGATGAGGACTAGCTAGGGTGGCTGGCAGGACCCCGCTCAACTCAGGAAGAACCGCCCTTCAGAGGCTTGCCTCAGTGTTCAGCCATGGCCCCATTTTATTTTTACTCTTTCTCCCTGATCTCCTGCTTGTTGAAGAGAATTTGAGAAATGCCCTCAAAACGGAAGGCAAATTGAAATTACCTCTAATCCCCATTGAGTGAGAAGCATTGTTAGCTAACATGATGGTAGACCTCCTGACAATCTCTCTGTTTTCCACATATACAATCTAGAGGTCTCTTTTACATACTTGAGATGGTAGTGGACCTGCTCTGGGGACTGGGCCACCTTCCAGCCCCCACCCAATGTCCTCATGAGGCCGGCTGGACTGCTTCCTCATCTCCCTAGCAGGCTGGCTTGGGCCGAAGTTACTGGTTCCCAGGGTCCATGCACACATGCCATAGCATCAGGCTATTTCATAAACCCTACCCTCACCTTTGTTCATTCAGTTCTGCCTGAGACCTCTGCCCTCCCGCATCCCTCCTTCCCTTATCTCTCCCACTTTCTCTTTCTCTGTCTCTCTCTCTTTCTCTCTGCCATGTATACGATGGTTTAAAAAAAATAAATTAACATAATCTCTGAAGGAACAAGTTAAAAGTGAGGCTCCTTCTCACTTCTGACCTCAGCGCCTGTTTCTTGTGCATCTTTCCAGAGATGCTTTAGGTACAGGCGCAGTATCCATGTGCATGTAACTCGTGTGAACATGCATGACAACTGTGCCCAGTGAAGCGGCTGCGCCATCACTTATGTAAGCCGGTGGGCACTGAGCTGCTTTCCAGTCTCTGGCTGCTACAAACAATGCGACAGTCAATATCCTTGTACAAACAACCTTGTCCTTCTGCACAGGTAGGAGAAATTCTAGTGGAATTGCTGGTGTGTAGATTTTAAATGTTAATGCATTTCACTAATGGGCCCTTCCAACAAACCAATTGGCACTCCCACTGAGAAATAGCATTTCAAAAGGCCTAGCCTACCCTTGCTCCCTTTCTTTACCTGGCTAATGCCTATTCATGCTTGCCAAGCAGCCTCACCCAGAATGCCTCCAATGACCAGCCCCCTTCCCAGGACAACCAGCCAGGATATTTGCTCCCAGGTCACTGTGTGTTTGCCTCCACGTTGTACCATCCACAGAAGGTTGCAGTCCTTTCTTTCCAGGTCACCTTCATGCACTAGACTATGAGGTCTTTGAGGGAAGCACTTAACCTTATGCATCTCTCACAGCCCCCCCTCCATCCGACACAGCACAGACAGAAGGCCAATAAATACAAAAGTATGGCAAAGGTAGGTTTACAGTTGTGAGTATGGAAAATACAGTTTATTCTTTTATTTTTTTATTTTTTATTTTTCTGAAGTGAGAAGTGGGGAGGCAGAGAGACAGACTCCCACATGTGCCTGACTGGGATCCACCGGCATGCCCACCAGGGGGCGATGCTCTGCCCATCTGGGGTGTTGCTCTGCTGCAACTGGAGCCATTCTAGTGCCTGAGACGGAGGCCATGGAGCCATCCTCAGCGCCCAGGCCAACTCTACTCCAGTAGAGCCTTGGCTGTGGAAGAGGAAGAGAGAGACAGAGAGAAAGAGGAGGGGGAAGGGTAGAGAAGCAGATGGGCACATCTCCTGTGTGCCCTGGCTGGGAATAGAACCCAGGACTTCCACACACCAGGCCAACGGTCAACCACTGAGCCAAGCGGCCAGGGCCAACACAGTTTATTCTTATATTATTTATCAATTATTGTATTATTTGTTGGTATGACAACTGTCAACCTACCTTTCCCCACTCCTGTGTTTGTTGAACTAGACTGGTCATCTTGGAACCCCAGCTCCGAGTGTAGAGTGGGCAGGAGCGCGTTTGCTGAACATAAGCCTCATCAGGGCTGAGCAGTTGGCTCTGGTGCCCCTGGGTCCCTGGAGATTTGTCTTCTGGTACTAGGTGCCCTGTCCCTTCCTCTCTTTAGGCTGGCTCCCAGACTCTGCTTCTGCTCTACTCTTCTGACTCTATAAGCAGTTTCTGTGTTCTAGTCCCCAGCTCCTGTGGAAGAACCCCTGTGTACCCACCCCCCACCCCCATCCTGTGTCTTATTTCTCCCGTTTCTCCTGCCCAAAGGCCCGGTGCCCTATTGTCTGTTGCTGGGGGCTGCAGCCTGTACCTCTGCTGAGCAGAGCACCTGAAGTGGTTCTAGCTGCAGCCAGTCTGGGCTCTTATGCTGAGGACCAGGCCTCTCCCTGCTCCTCACAACACTGGGGAGGGACAAGTTCAGAGAAAACATCCCTGCTGCCCCCCCCCCACCAAGCAAACATAATCTTGCTCTCTCTTCAGAACTGCCACCATCTCCTGGAACCTCCTTCTCCTCCTTCTGCGGTCGATGGGTGGATCCAGTGACATCACTGAATGTAAAGAGGTCTGGGGAAATCTTATCTCCATGTGAGGGGTGACAAGGCCTCACTAACATTTGAGCACCCTCTTTGAGATAGTGAACCCCAGAGGAAGGAAGTATGATAGGAGGAACGTAGCGTGTGGCAGAGCCTGCAGTCATGTGCTGGCCACAAAATCCCGTTCTGCAGGAACGAATGTCGAGGCAGGCTGATTGAGCATTGCTTGGGGGTTCCAGAACGTGTCTTGCTCCACGCCAGGCCTCGTCAAAGGCTGGAGCCAGGTGACAGATGGACAAGCACGCCATCAACTCCGTGCTCATCAGAGGTTCAATCCAGGCCAAAGAGAGGTGTGCTGAGGCGGGTTGCCATATACTCCACCTTCAAGGCAACCACCATTTCCTAGCCACAGAACAGCCTCTGAACAACAGTGGACTCAGAAGGACAAACAGAAAAGGGGACAGAAGGTGATAGGAGGGGATGAGTAGGCGTGGCAGGGCCTGCAGAGGCTAGGGGTTGGAGTGGGGCTAATGCCGGGTCCAATGAATCTGTTTGGGCCAAGTTTTGATGAGTCCTCCTGGGCTCTCTGAATACAACCCCTGCCCGGGCACCACAATAGGAGAGGAACTCATAATCTTGCTAGCAAGTGTGGGTGAACACTTGAGCCAAGCACTGGGAACAAGAATGACAGAAACGACCCAGATACAGCTCCTGACCTCAAGGACCACAGAGAGGAAAGGAGCTAGGACTATTAGAAAATACTGTTTTCAGGAGCTTGCATGTGACGGGGACTTCCTAAGGATGGGTAGAAGTGACAGGACTGGAAAGGACATTTCAGGTCAGAGGTCCAGGCACAAACAGAAGGATCAACTGGAACAAGGTAGTGTCTTTGATCCAGGAAGGGCCTTATGACAGTTCAGTTGTAGCGCCCATTGTGGAGGACCACCTCAGGAAGCTGGGGTGCTTTCTTGCAAGATGTAGTGGTTTAGGCTACAAATCAGTGACCCATATGTGAGGCTACATATACCACAGCCCAGAAATAAGTCCTCAAACCAAAAAGTATAGTGTAGTGGGAGGCATCTTCATGAATACACCAAATAACCTACTCTCAAAAATAACTGCTTTGGCCCTGGCCGGTTGGCTCAGTGGTAGAGCGTCGGCCTGGCGTGCAAGGGGTCCCGGGTTTGATTCCCCACCAGGGCACACAGGAGAAGCACCCATCTGCTTCTCCACCCCTCCCCCTCTCCTTCCTCTTTGTCTCTCTCTTCCCCTCCCGCAGCGAGGCTCCATTGGAGCAAAGATGGCCCGGGCGCTGGGGATGGCTCCTTGGCCTCTGCCCCAGGCACTAGAGTGGCTCTGGTCCGGACAGAGCGACGCCCCGGAGGGGCAGAGCGTCGCCCCCTGGTGGGCGTGCCGGGTGGATCCCGGTCGGGCGCATGCGGGAGTCTGTCTGACTGTCCCCGTTTCCAGCTTCGGAAAAAATACAAAAAAATAACTGCTTTGTGCATAGCAGCCCCCATGGCCTGTTGTTCTAGAACCATCCCTCCAGGTGCCAAAAATGGGTCCACTGCATTGTAAACAGAAATTACCGGACCTTTGGCCATTTGGGATATTTCACATGACTGGGAAAACGGGCACAGAATGGGCCTATGGTATTGGCAAGCATGCTATTTGGAGTTCTTTAATATAAACAACAGGAACCAACTCTGGCTAATTTAAGCAGAACAGTTTTGTTGGAACACTATGGTGGCGGGAGAGGGGGGCTTGGGGAGTTTTCTGGGAGGCTGAAGAATCAGAAATTGGCAGGAACAAGGGACTGGGCATCCAAGGACATAGCCACATCTTGCACAGGTGCTTTTGGCCACCAGTACCCCCAACTTGGACCACACTGTCATCACCACAGAAGCACAGGAGCAAACGCTTGGTGAGCCCCGTTCCTCTGACTCCCCCTGAGACTTAAGGCACTGAACACAAGTGTCTGATGCTCTTAGCTGACGTCCTCAGTCCAGGCTGCTTGAGGGCCTAGGGCCCAGGTCTCACTCCGTGTGTGTGTCCCCAGTGGAGAGCCTCAGCCCCAGCTGGCCCCTCTGCAGCAACAGGCCTGTCCAACACCAGCAGGGGCTTCGGGAGCTGGGACGGTGCCCTTCCCCTGGATTTACCAATTCCGACTCAAAGGGAAATTAGGGCTGCCCATTATGCACAGGAGCAGGAGGACCAGGAGACATGCATGCTCCTAACTTACCTCCTCATGTGGTGCCAGTCAGGGCACAGCAAAGGTGAATAGTAGGCAAACCACCGCAATCCCCCCCAACAAGGGCCCTCTAAGGTCGCAGATTTCAGCGTCTCCATGACAGCTGAGATGCTGGCAGAAGGCCAACGGGGAACACAGAACGTCTGTGGGAGATGAGGTTATAAATATCAGCTTGACCGGGTGCTGAAAAAAAAAATACTATGGCTTCTACCCATGTTTCCATACTTGCAGTAAGAGGATAAAAAAATCTTTCTTATTAATTGGAAAATTTTGATTTTACTTATTTTGTTAATATTCATGAAAATACACTGACATTGTAAAAAAAAATCAAGAAAATGAAGTATTTTGGGTGGAAAAAATCAAAAGGCCCCTTCCTCACTCCTTTCCCCCAACCCAAAGATAAGCACTGCCTCAGGTAGGCGTGTGGCTTCCAGACACTTTCATGCATTTTCATGTATAGTTTGGTTTTGTAAGGTTTTATTTTACATCAAGACTGTGCATATTGCTATATAGTATGCTTTTTCTACTTAACATACGTCTTAGAGATCTTTCCATACCAGTACATACATTTTTCTAACTGCTGCATAGTATGAACCCCTGCTACCAAAGTATTTAAGCCAGGCTGAAGAGCAGAATCCATTTTAGATTCTGAGATATAGCTCCTCTCACTATTCTCTCCAAAAGGGCTGCTATGGTTACATGCGCACCAGCAGCAGGAGTGTTCCAATTTCTTTTCTTCCGAGCCCAAACTAGGTATTACCACAAAGAAAAACCACTGCTTTATGTTGGACACGTTTCACTGTTGTGTTCACTTCCATGTCACTGATTGCCATTGAGGCTGAGCATTAACAATATCCCGGCTGCTAGAGCTGAAAACAGCTCTCAGAACCGATGGGAGGAGCAGAAATGAGCCCACTTTGGAAAGCAGTTTGACAATATCTAGTTTGAATGATGTTCAGACCCTAAGACTCCAAAATTTTACCTCCAACCCCAAGATCTAAAAATTTCATCTCCATAGACTTACCCCTAGAGAAACTCACAGATGTGCACAGAGACATCTGTTAAGTACATATGTTCATTGCCACAAAATACTGGGAAGAACCTAAATGTCTACCAATAGGGGAATGGATAAATAAATTGTGGTAATTCATACAACTGAATGTTTAATATACATCAGTTAAAATGCATGATCAATATGTATGAAAATGGTTAAATTTCAAAAACAATGGTGAGTGAAAAAAAATCAAGTTGCAAACTGATACACACATTCTATCAATTCTGCCCATTTAAAAAGCAGAAACAACTCTACATTGGTTATATATACACATATACATACACATCATATATGTATATATATATATATATACCTATGTACACATGTACATACACACATGTATGTCTAAAAAGACAAGAAGTAAATGTACCATTTACTGGGTAGTGCTTACCTCTGCAGAAGGAGGGTAAATATGACAAGTGAGGAACTTCACTCGCACCTGAAAAATTCTCTTTATTGGAGAGGGAGAGAGATCTGAAGACAGAGTGGTCAAATGTTAAAGCCTATTCACTCTGTAGGTGGCTGCCTATATATTTTCCTCAGCACTTGTGTGGCATATGTATTTGATTCCTTTTGTGTCACTGTGTTAAGGTATACAATCTGCATATAGCTTTATTTTTTTTTTTACCCATTCCCTCTGAGAGTTTGTTTTCTAAAAGGAGATTTTTAACTCCTTCATTCTCCACTCAGTTTGGATGAACCCCCAGCACTGTTCTTCCATTTTAGGGTGCTTTCTTGTGCCTTTCCTCCCCACAGACTGACAGTCTTCTCTCTGCAGCCTTGGCCCCTTGATCATCATATACTTTATTCCTACTTTTAGAAATAATTACCTTTAATTTTTTTTTCTGTTGTCAGAGTCAGCACTTCCAGTGAAATTAAAGTTTTTCTACTATTTGGAACACAAAAAACCCTATTTTGATGCAAATGCAAGGGATACATTAAAAAGTCACTTAGTACCATTGTTTTAGACAGAACCAGACAATGCAACTGTACCACGTAAAACCGAACGAACTTTAATCAGCTTTCACGGCACTGCAATTACAGGAACATTAACCCCATAACATGCAACAGCAACAGTGATGCCTTTTGCATATATTTAACAGACAGACTTGATGTTAACATTAACAGCAACAGTCTACTGAAGAAACAAATGCAACTGATTTCAGTGTTCAGATTAGAAAATGTATGTTCTTACTGCAATCTCAAGTAGCATTTAGAAAGTTTAGTTTTCCCTTTCTAATATCTAAAAGACAGTATGGTGTTTAATGCATTGGTACACAACTGTTTCACATTGGAAATGATCACAAGAAATCAACCAGTGTAATAGATTAGTAGGATGATCAGTTTCATTAAAATGGTTAATTTAGGGAGGGCTCCTGCAGTATTGTGGACTTCGGATGGGGAAAACCAGTAGACCAAGAGTAAAGGACCTTGGTCTTAGATCGGGGGAGGGAACATGCAGCGGCACACAGGGCAGGTGCCTGACTTCTGAAGCCATATGGACACGCATGGCTTGTGGAAATAGTGGTGACACGGCAGCTCGGTTGCCACCTCTCCCTTGACATATTCACTGCAACATATGGGGCAACACATTTCTTGCCCCACTGCACTGTGGTCTTCAGAGACCAGGATCTCGGGAAGGGTATCGATACTCTCCTTGCTCGCTGGTGGATTGGCCACTTCCACGTCTACCGCGAGAGACTCCAAGTGTGCGAGGGCCGTTTCCATCGCCTGGGCCAGGCGTTCTTCAAGTGCCATGTATGTGAGGAACTGAGGATCCACGTAGGAAATGGCTTCGGCCACTCCCAACCCATCTGCGAATCCATCAAAGAGGCTCCAATCCACTTCCAGGTCTTCACTCACGCTGGAGTCATCTTCAAGGTTGTTGTTGCCATCTAGCATAAAGGACGCAGCCTGCAGAAACTCCTGACTACAGTCATTGTCCCCCTCACTGCTGCTCTCATTTTCATTGCATTGAAGCCAAGGGGCTTCTCCTTCTTCCAGCAACACCTGCTCTTCTACCTGAAGAGATGGTCTTTGAGCTTCAAGCTCATGGCTTCCAAGGAGGGCACTGGCACAGGGGCTGGTGCCAGCCTTGGCATTCCCTCTGGCGTTTACTCTGGCTGCCTCAGGCCCATGCTCTTCCTTCCCCAGCAGCGTCTCCCAGCTTTCATCACTGGCCATGTTTTTCTCCCAACCTCGGTATCTCCGACGCAAAGCAGCAGTCCACTCTTTGTCACTGTCGGAATCTTCATCATAGTATTTGTAGTAGTCATCACCGAATGTCCAGAAGTCATGGTTGGCCGAGCCTCGTTGCCATCTCGACACCTTTTCCGTCTTCGCTTGATCATTCCTGGCTTCCCTTTTGTCTTCTGGGTACTTTGGCTCAGAGTAGCCACTTGAACTCTCACCTCTGCCTCTTCTTGCCAGGCTGCCCAAGCGGCGTTCACCAGGGCTGCCAGCATCCCTCCACCTGGAAGTACTGTGTGGCATATCGTCATCATCATCAGTATCAAAAAATATTTTTGGTTTCATGCAGTTTGGACCGGCCAGATTTCTGATTTTGGGCCTCACCACCGGTTCCTCTGCACCCTTCGGGGTGGCATCCCCACCCCCACACATACTCACAGGAGCCCTGCCGGGACCTACAGGCAAACTCTGCTCCCGTCTCCCCCTCTCCAGGCTGGTGCCCTTTG
Organism: Saccopteryx leptura; assembly: GCF_036850995.1. Lineage (NCBI taxonomy): Eukaryota > Metazoa > Chordata > Mammalia > Chiroptera > Emballonuridae > Saccopteryx > Saccopteryx leptura. The sequence continues at coordinate 67,671,449 of NC_089516.1, read as the reverse complement.
GGGCCACCTTGCTGTCAGCAGCAGAGATCTGAGGAGCCATGCTCTTCTGCTGTAGGAACTCAGCCCTGCCAGCAGAGCGTCTGGCTGCAGGGGCTGGGTCTAGCTTGTCCAGCTCCTCTCTCACATCCTGGTGAAAACTAGAGAACTGAGGACGCACCCCAACCAAAGACCTCGCCCCTGTCTCTGCATCATACAGCTTATCATCTTTAAACTTGCCAGTGCTCCCTTGCACTGGCATACGTTCCACAGGCCCAGCCCCCTCCTCCTCACTGTCATCTGCCCCGAAAGAGTCAGTATGTCCATAAGCCATTCCTCTTCTGCTACCTGGAGCCCTGTACTCTCTTGGCGGGTACCTGGAGTAGTCTTCATTATCAACGTTCAGGCTGGTTCCCGCGTGTTCACTGTCATCCCAACGACGACTGGTGGAAAATGGTGACCGGCTCCTCTTGGTGATTTGATTGGGGGCTGATCTATGCATTGGGACTTCGGATGTTGCCTTTCTCTGGCTGGAAATCCTTTCCCGCTGGCTCATGGATGGCCTGAAACTGACATAAGCATGACTTCTGCCATACCTCCTGCCTGTATGGGACTGATACCCTCCTTCTGAGTTCAGCCATAGAGGTTTACTAGATTCCTGAGCCATTGCTCTGACAGGGTTTCCAATACAGCTGGGGCTCAAGGGAAAAGGCTCCTGCTCCCTGCGCACACTTTGGAGATGGGAAGGTCAAATCAGTTCAGAATAAAGGAGCAGGGAGATTTATTTCCACGTCAGTAGGCAGGTAACAGAAAGTATAAGGGCCTTTTAAATTAGTTTCACTTTCTTCTAAAGCCTGGAGTAGCGTTCCAGGGACTGACAGGTGTAGACCTGGAACACATTTTTAATGTTGGCAAAATGATTACAAAATTGGGGTTGGAGGAGAGCCAGATTTAGGGGAGAATCTGAGAAAAGATGGGGTAAATGGATGCTGGGTAGGTGGGTGAAATACAGTGGAATTGTGCCAACAGGCGAAGGAGAAAGACTGCTACGGGCTTTTGTTTGTTTGTTTTTTGGGGTGTCTGTTTTTCTGAGCCCTGCAGACATACAGGAGAATTGCATGTTGGAATAAGGTGGAAAATACAGATCACTGTGTGTACACTGAACGCCTACGTGTACACTCAGAGAGAGGCAGGTGGACGGGGAACCAGCCATCTTGCAATGGAGAGATGCGTATGTTTGTAGAGGGAAGGTGCAGGTGACAGTGGCATTAAGAAGAAGTGTGTCACACAGAATGAGACCCATTCTGGATGTGGGTTCAAAAATGACAGGTGTGGGCAGGGTGGCTTCAGAGGAGAGGGGCGTGTGTAAGTGTGAGAGAGAATGTGTGTGTGTGATGGCTGTAAGTCTGTGGAAAGACACCTGGGTTTATGTGTCTGTAGCAGGCAAGGGTGAGTGCTGTGGCAGTGGACAGGGGTGTTCGTAAGTTTGTGTGTATTTGTCAAAATGGGAGGCAACAATGGAGACATGTTAGTGTCCCTGCAGGAGGATTTCTGTGAATGTGTGCACACCGCAGAGACCAGCGAAGGAGAGCTGTCTGTGCACATATGTAGCAGACAGGAGAGGAGAGCATTTGCGAGGTGTGTATAAAGGCGTGTGGGGATGGATTTGTATGTAAGGAATGTGTGAAAGAGGAACCAGCAATCACGGACATCCTTACGTATGTATGTGGCCAGCAGGGAGGAAAGGCGGTCCTGGAGAGGAGGGGGATGTGTGTGCACATGTAGGTGTGTGTGTCTAGGGAAAGCACGGAAGGGTGTGATGCTGTGTAAGCGTGTGTCCATGCATGCGTGGGAGAGGTGCTGCGTAGGAACCTTTATTATGGGGGGGGAGGGGCTTCAATGGAAGGGGTGTGTGTGTGTGTGTGTGTGTGTGTCTGCTTCTGTCCGCATTGAGGCTGCAATGTCAAAATGAGAGAATGCAAAACATTATCAGCTGAAATGGCAGATCCACACCAATGTGGCAGGGAAGGGGGGTGGAAAGGACGGGACGGGTATAGATTTTCCCTGGGAATAGTTTGTTTCTCTGAAAACCATATATTTACCTAGAAATCTTAACAATTTACCATTCAGCACATCAACTGCAAAAAGGGGGTCAGAAAGGCCACGCAGTGCTCCGCAGAGGGGCTGGGAGGAGCGGAAGGGGAGAGGGGGAAGGGGAGAGGGGTAGAGGTGGGAGAATGCCGAGACTTACCTCTCAGTGATTAGAGCTATTCGACTGGGGGGCCGCGCCGCAGGAAAGGGCTGAAGAGTAGAGGATGGGGCTCCCAAACAGGCTGATGGAGGACACAGGCCACCCACCACAGTCAGGTGCCGCGACTGCCCCACCCCTTCTCGAGCGACTAGCTGGAAAATCTGTACGTTAGAGCTCTTCCAAACCCTCTCCCCGGTCCCTGGCCGCTCATCCCACCGCCCCATCTGTATGAATACGGGACATCAAACGCCTTTCACTCACCAGTCCGGACACCCGCGCGCCCTCGGGAGGAGCAGATGCTTCGGACCTCCAACCGCCACCACCGCCAGAGCTGCTGCTCCCGGTCCGGCTGTTGCCCCCGCTAGATAACAGCGGGTGGTGGGGCGGCGACTGCGGCAGCGGAAGTGACGGTGGCTTCAGCTGGGGCCGCCCCTTGATGAGGCTGGAGAGGCAGCTGCTCGACAAATTGGGGTGGGCCCGGAAAGCTTTATTTCATCTTAAGGGATGAATTCGTCAAGAATACAGAAAAAGACAGAAATGTAACCAACAGCCAGCTTTAACAAATGTTAACCATTTAGCCACATTCCCTTCTGTTCTGTGGGTTTTTTTCTTTTAATAAAATGAATTCGGCAAATTCTTTCTGATTAATTCCAATGTGAAAGTAATCATAATAATATATATCTTATGTTACATGTTATGGTTTGTACTGAAACTATTAAAAATGTGACACTATATTTAGAGTTGCAGTAAGCTAACATTTTTTTTTTAACCTGGTTGAAGCAAATTGAACTGTTTACAATAGAATTTGTTGCCGTAAATCACAAAATCAAGCTACTCTATCCAAAATAAATGATCAATTATGAAGCACAACATGGGTTCACATTCTGGTAATTGTATTGCAGCTTTAAAACATCACAGCAATGACTTTTGGTTTGATAGCATTTGAATTCTAAACTCCTTTTTGTTTTTACATTGATTGCACTTTACAATCTATTTCTAATAGTTGCAACGAATGGAGAGTTCCCAGGTTCACAACAATGGAGTTTTGTTCTCACTAGAAATAAAGTGCATAATAGAAAAACAAAAAATTTTTGGAGTACCAAGAATAGAAATAAGATGTATAACTTTCAAACCATTAAAGAAATAATGTGTAGAAATAATCTAACAAAGAGCAGAAATGGATAGAGAGGCAACAAGAATGGATGTAAAGGGGGGGGGGCAGGGATAAATCCAGATATATCAGTATGCATTACAGATTACCATCTCCTATAAAAAACAAAATCATTTTGACCATTTCGTTTTCAGAAGTTTAGTTATATGCTGTTTATACGAATTTTATCTAATGCAACAATAAGAATGAAAAATATATGCCAACTAAATACTGGCAGAAAGAAAGGAAGGAATGAAGAAAGGAAGGAAGGCAGGAAGGAAAGGAAGGAAGGAATTTAAAAAAGAGAAGGGAAGAAAGAAGAAAGGAAAGAAGAAGACCTAATAATGTTAATACAGGAAAGATCAAGAAAAACTAAAAAGCTTTAAAGAAAACAAAACAGATTGTTCCATTCACTGAGAAGATATAGTCACTAAAATTTATATGCCAAACAGTGTAATTTTAAAATATATGAGGCAACTATTGTTAGTACTATAAAGAGATCAGAAAGAGCAATTACAGCGGGAGCTATAATCACACTTGTTATGACGTAGGTAGATCAAATAGACTAATAAATTAGGATATATAGAGATTGAACAACACAGTTAGATTAATAAGCTTGATCTAATAATGTATGCATATTTTTGTATTCAAGAAAGGATACATTTTATTACAAATATTAAGACAATTTCAAACATACAGAAAAGTCCGAAGTATAAAGTACACATTTCCATGTGACTGTCACACAGATTGAGCAAATTTTATTTTCTTTGGATCTTCAAATACTTCTTTTTTGAAGCAAACAAAATATTACAGTCGAATCCCAAAGAAGCACATTCAGAATTTCCCTTCTTGACCATGTTTGTTTTTCTTTTTCTACGTATGTAAATATCTGTAAACAAAACACATTATTGTTTTATGTATGCATTTCAAATTCTGTAAGTAGTATCATAATAAATATATCCTTTGCAGCTTAAATTTTCCCTTATTTTTAGAACTTTAGCAGTTTCATTCATTTAAATCTAGGTTATGCATTTTAATTGCTGAATACTATTGTATCAATTTTCCAATATGATAATACTATAATATATTATTGTATAGATTTTTGTTGCATGAATTATCCAATTTCTTTCATTTCTTTACCTCCCAATGGACTTACGTTGTTTCTGTTTTGTGCAATTATAAAAAGAGATTTAATGAACACAGGTCCTTGTGAACACACAGAGGAATTTCTCTTGGGCAGAGCTTTTCAATGAAGTAATGGGTGTTCTGATATATTAATCCTGTTAGCCACCCAGGTAGATGGATCTGGCTTCACCCAACTGCTGCACTGGAGACTTGTCTCTGGCTAAGTTGAGCAGACTGTCTGTTCACCTTTTTGAGCTGGTATAAATATTAGCATTTTAAACATGTCTTAACATGAAAAAGATGGAAAGAAAACTGCTTTAGCATGTGTACATTGAAATGGAATTTCTGCATCAAAGGGTATGTAGTAGTTATCTATTGCTGCAACAAATTGCCCCAAAACTTGACATTTTAAAATGTAAATAAAACAAACATTTATTATATCACAGTTTCTGTGAGTCAGAAATCTATGAATGGGTTAGTTGGGTGCCTCTGGCTCACAGACTCTCATGAGATTGCACTCAAGCTCTCACCTGGGGTTGCAGTCTCATCTGCAGGCTCAGTTGGGGTGGGATGTCCACAACCAAGCTCTTTTATATAGCTGTTGGCAGGCCTCAGAAGATCTACTTCCCAACTAAATCATAAAGTTGCTGTCAGAATTTGATTCCATGCCATGTAGCTTCACAGTTAAATTTTATGAAACATGCAAATAAGAACTAAGACCAAGGCTTCTCAAACTATTCTTAAAAATGCAAGGGGAAGAAAAAACTCTTAAGATAATTTTATGAGGCCAGTTCTATCCTAATTCCAAAAACAGATAAAAAACACTATAAAGAAAAAAATATCTCTGATGAATATAGATGTTAAAATCCTCAACAAAATATTAGCAAACTGGATCCAGCAATACATTAAAAAGATCATACACCATGATCAAGTGAGATTTATTCATGGGATGCAAGGTTGATATAAGATTCTCTAATCAATTAATGTGATCAACCACATAAACAAAATGAAGGATAAAAATCATATGATCATATCAATAGATGCAGAAAAAGCATTTGATAAAATCCAGCACCCACTTAGGATAAAAATCCTCAGCAAAGTGTAGATAGAGGACACATATCTCCATATATGACACATAAAGACCATATATGACAAACCCAGAGCTAATATCATACTCAATGGGCAAAAGCTAAAAACATTTCCCTTAAGATCAAGAACAAGACCTTAAGATCAAGAACAAGACAAGGATGTCTGCTTTCACCACTCCTATTCAACACAGTACTAAAGTCCTAGCCACAGCAGTCAGGTAAAAAGAAGAAATAAAAGGCATCCAAATTGGAAAGGAAGAAGTAAAACTGTCATTATTTGCAGATGACATGATACTGTATATTGAGAACCTTAAGCATTTTAACAAAAAAAACACTGCAACTGATAAATAAATTAAGTAATGAAGCAGTACACAAAATAATATTGAGAAATTGTTTGCATTAAACTAATAATGTACTATCAGAAAGGGAAACTAAGAGAAAAATTCCAGTTACAATTGCATCAAAATAAATAAAATAGCTAAGAATAAATTAAACCAAGGAAGTAAATGAGGTGTGCTCTGAAAATGATAAGACAATAATTAAAGAATTGAAGAAGATACAAATAAGTGGAAGCATGTACCATGTTTATGTTTAGGAAGAATTAGCATAATTATAATGTCCATACTAGCCAAAGCAATCTATAGATTCAATGCAATTCTTATCAAAATAGCAATGGCAATTTTTACAAAACTAGAAAAATTTAAAAATTATTATATGGGACCAAAAAAGACCCATAATAGCTGCAGCAATCTTGAGACAGAAGATCAAAGTTAGAGGAATCACGCTACCTGATCTCAAATGATACTACAAGGCTGTAGTAATCAGAACAGCATAGTAGTAGCTCAAAAGCAGACATATAGATCAATGGAACAGAATAGAGAGCCCAGAAATAAACTCACACTTATATGGTCAATTAATATTTGATAAGGGAGGCAAGACATAGAGTAGGATAAAGACAATCTATTCAATAAATAGTGTTGGGAAAATTTGACAGACACATGCAGAAAAATGAAACTAGACCACCTTCTTAGACCATATACAAGAATATACTTAAAATGAATTAAACACTTAAATGTTGGACTCCAAACCATAAAAGTCCTGTAAGAAAACATAGGCAGTAAAATCTTGGACATTTCTCATAGCAGTGTTTTTTCTGATGTCACCCTCAGGCAAGGGTGACAAGAGAAAAAAAAATAAATCAGACTGCATCAAACTAAAAAGGAAACCATCAACAAAATGAAAAGACACCTATTAAGTGGATGAAAATATTTGCCAATGACACATCTGATAAAAGGTTAATATCCAAAATTTATAAAGAAGTCATACAACTCAATACTAAAAAAAAAAAGTTTTTAAAAAATGGGAAGAAGACCTGAATAGATATTTTCCCAAAGAAGACATACAGATGGCCAATAGGCATATGAAAAGATGCTCAATGCCACCAATTATCAGAGAAATTCAAATTAAAAACCACAATGAGATATTACCTCACACCTGTCAGATTTCCTATCATACATAAATCTATAAACAACTGTTGGCAAGGGTGTGGAGAAAAGGGAACCCTCCCTCCTGCATTGTTGGTGAGAATGCAGATTGGTGCAGCCACTGTGGAAAGTATGGTGTTACCTCAAAAAATTAAAAATGGAACTCTCTTATGACCCAGCAATTCCACTTCTGGATATATATCCAAAGAAACCCAAAACACTAATTCAAAAGACAATATGCACCTCTATGTTCATTGTAGCGTTACTTACAATAGCCAAGATTTGGAAGCAATTCACATGCCCATCAATAGTGGAGTGGATGAAAAAGTGGTGGTGCATGTATACAAAGGAATATTTCTTGGCATTAAAAAAATGAAAAAAGAAATTAACAACACCTAAAAGCAACTGGCATGGTTCTAAATTTTAATGGCTGCCTAGTATTTCATAATCTATTCAACCATCAACCTATTGACAGATAGTTAGGATTTCCAGGGGTTTTTTTGTTTTGTTTTGTTTTTTTAACATGAGCAATGCTGCAATTCATGTCTTTGTGAATATAGGTCTTTAGTTGCCAGAGCCTTCATTTTCATGGAATGTCACAAAATCAGGATTTCTAGGTCAAATGACACACATTTTTGTGGCAACTAATGCTGACGACATTGGAGACAGAGGGGAATTTCTTTTCTTTTTTTTTTTTTTTTTTATAAATTTTTATTAATGTTAATGGGATGACATTAATAATTCAGGGTACATATATTCAAAGAAAACATGTCTAGGTTATCTTGTCATTAAATTATGTTGCATACCCCTCACCCAGAGTCAGATTGTCCTCCGTCACCCTCTGTCTAGTTTTCTCTGTGCCCCTCCCCCTCCCCCTAACTCTCTCCCTCCCTCCCTCCTGCGTCAGAGGGGAATTTCTTGTGAAGAATAATCAGTAAAGTTTCAGTTAGAGATATTTCAGAGGCCTCTAGGTTGAAGGAAATAATGTATCCAAAGGGAACCCTGTTGGGGAAAGTGTCAGCAGTTTGATTTGTGGAGGGAGAGATGAGGGCAGTGAACTCTGAGCCTGGCTCAGATGGTGAGGACAAAGCCTAGATGGAAAAGCACAAGAGTCTGGGACTGGGTGGGTTTGGACTGAGTAGAGCCTGTGTGGGATCCAGTGAGAGAGATTCTATGCTCCATGACGAGCTAAGAGGAGTTGCCATCATGAATGGTCCAACTAACTTACATCTCAGAGGCCTCACTCTTTGTCTCTCCCAACCGTCTGGCAATGCCTGAACCACTGGGATGGGCCCCCATGCTCCCTGGCTCTCGCTTCCCTGTCCTGACTTCCAACAGGCCCCCAAACCAACTGCCTCCTCCTCCTTTTCTCCAATCTCCAAGCCCTTTACCTTTTCCCCTGGCTTGGCTTTCTATTGTGTATTTCCTGCTGAGTTTCAAGGATTAGAAGTGCCTACTTTGGGACACAACTTCCTTATCTTCTCCCCAGAACTAGGACACCCTTGCCAAGATCTGGTCCCAGCCTCACCCTAAGGATATCTGGTAGGAATCAGGCAGAGCTTGCTGGGTGTGGGGCTGCAGTGACAAGCCCAGAGTGTGAGGGGGACTAACATTTGTCACATGCCTATCATATGTCAGGTGCTTTACATATGTTCTCTCATTTCATCGTGACAGCAAAGTGGTGAGGTAGCAATTCTTATGTTCAGATGAGGAGGCTGAGGCTCAGAAATTGTAACGGCTTTGTCCAAGACTACTCAACTAGAGGCAGCAAAGGTGAAATTTGGAGCCAGGACTGTCCACTCCAAAACCGGCTACTTCCAGGCCAAAGGTAAGAGGAATGTGGTGGTCTCAGTCCCCGAGTAAAAGACAGGCCTCCAAGGTAGGGAGTCCCCTGATGTGGGCCTAGAGGAGCTTATTGGCTCACAGCCAAGCTCCTCATCCTGACAGGCAGGGTGTGAGTAGAGAGGGTAGCTGGGGTGGACACTGGCAGAGCTAGAGAGGCAGGAAACAGGCTCCACTCACCGCTACTTCTGCAGCCTTTGCTCAGGCAACTCTGGGCCACCCTCTTTCCATAGGGCCTCTCCTCCCCAAACCCTGGTGCCTCTGTGCTTTCATCAACAGGGAGAGAAGGGAGCCAGCTGAGAGCGCTGGAAGATGGCAAGTGAGTGGTAGGGGACAGGAACAGGCAGAGTTGAAAGGCCAGAACACAATTAGTTCACAGGCAAGAACTTGGACCTGACCCTGGTAGATTGATTCCTTCCCCTCCCTGGCCTCACAGTTCCCATCCTGACAGTGGAGAGATTGGATTCAGGGATAACTGAAACCCATGCCAACTCTACCAGTCTGTTTGTGCCGGGGCCTTCCTGGGCAGGGGGGAGCTATGCCCACACCAGTGGGAGGGCTTTGCCCACAGAACATGATTGGGGGAGTAGCGCTGGCAGCAGCTCAGGTGAGCCTGGAAGATGTGAATTGCTGACTTGGGAAGAGCTGCCTTAGGCCCTGCCCAGGAGCCCAGCCCTGCCCCTCTCCCCATTGCGCTCACAGTAGAAAGGTGGAAGACGAGTAAATGGGAAGCTGAGGTTACGGAAAATGTGTCTTGAAAAGAAGAGCACTGGGGAGAGTGTAAGAAGGCAAGAAAGAGTTGTCAATGCTGCTGGTTGTCCTGAGTGGGAGAGAAACTGGCCACTCCAAATCAAAGCCATCTTTGTTCTTCTGTGGAGGCATGGGGCACTAGGCGGCCTCTTAAGCTGGGCTCCCAGCGAGTCTTCTTCCTCTCCAGGCCGAATGTTTCCATCTATGAATGAGAATCTGGGCCCAAATGCCCTTCAAGGGTTCTGACAGCTCTCACATCCCAGAATCTTCTACATTTTGGCTTCAAATCAAGTCCCTTGAGCTCAGCCCTGCCTCAGGTACTGAGGGGTGAGCTGATCAGCTGTGGGAATCTGTATGACGTTGCTGTTTACCACAGTGGAATGCAGTTTCCCTGCCTGTTTGCTGCCTTCCGGTCTTAGCTGAAATGTCACCTCTTCTAGGAGGTCTGTCCTCCTGGTGCCCTAGGGTAAGCCAGATCTGACTCTGAACCAGTCTCATGGCTTCAAGATACTCATCACAATAGTAATGACTTGTGGCATGATTTATTTTTTCTGTGTCTGTCTCTCCTCTCAAATTGCTTCACTGCCCTTGAGCCAGGGGCTTCGTTGACCTTGTTCACAGCTCTGCATCTGGTGTCCAGTTGTCCAGAAAACTTTCAACCAACAGACAGTTCTTGAAAAAAAAATTCCTAGCAGCCTCAGCATATCACAGACCTATGGGGCCAGGCACCGATATACAGGGTGTCACGTGGCCTTGGTATCACCCCCCCATCCTCATTTCTTAGGTGAGACGATGAAGGGGCAGAGAGGGGACGCATTTCGTCACGACAGAAGCTTTTGTCCTGAACCAGTTGGAGAGGCTGTGCAGAGTTGGGCCGAGCAAGCAGGTCACCCTGCTTCACACCTCCTTTTTCGCCTGCCACCACTCTTCAGAGAGGAGCAGCAGCTGTGGCCTCTCCTCGTGTTCCCATGACAACCAGTGCTTACCTCCCACTCACACTGGTTCCTAATTGCCTGATTACACATCTTCTCTCTCCCCACCCCCAGCTCGGGAGCTTCTTGAAAGCAGGGTCCATGGCGGGCTTTACTCACCATTGCTTGCTCCAGGCTCGGGGAGTATTAGTTAAATGAACAAAAAACGAATGCATGCCCATCCATGCACATGGGTTTTTAAAAGCTTTCATCACAAACAACCACCTGGCAGCCTGGAGTGGCTGGGGGAGGGGCCGGAGGACTGATGCTCCTCATCTCACCTCTGCTGAGTGGAGTGGGTAGCTGGCCCCCTCCTCCCCCCCACTCCTGCTGCCTGGGGAAGCTCTTTAGAAAACAGGCCAGGCAGCCAGTGTGGTTGTGGCTGTTGGCAGGAACGGGATGCTGGAGATGGTGTGACACCCGCCCCTCACAATCCCCTGTGCACACACGCGCACATGTGCTCCTTCACCACCTCCTTCTGAGAGAAGCCATCTCAAGTGGCCAGCTTTTGCTCTGAGAATTACCCGGAACAATTGAGTTTCATATTCACTTTCAGTGCTTAGTCCAGGATCTTGTCAGTCAGCCCCTTCCCCTCTCCATCCCCAGTGCCACCATCTTAATCCAGCTCACCATCATCTTCCACCTGTGTTAGTCCAACAGCCCCCCTCCCCTCCCCCCACTCCTGTCAGCTTCCCTTTCTTCTCCCTCCCCATCTCCCACAGTGCAGATGGAATGAGGGTCCCAGACAGAAGTCACCCCACATTATTCCCAGCCAGCCTCGTGAGGGGAGCAGGTGCTGGCATCATTTTTATGGCCCAATGAGAGTCTGTCCAAGCCACTGAGGCTGCTGGGGGTGGGGTGGGACTACCAGTCCATTAGTTTAGTCCTAAATGTTTGTTGACTTAATATTTGTTTTTTATTTTTATTTTTTTTTAATTTTTTTTTTTTTGTATTTTTCTGAAGCTGGAAACGGGGAGAGACAGTCAGACAGACTCCCGCACGTGCCCGACCGGGATCCACCCGGCACGCCCACCAGGGGCGAAGCTCTGCCCACCAGGGGGGGCTGCTCTGCCCCTCTGGGGCGTCGCTCTGCCTCGACCAGAGCCACTCTAGTGCCTGGGCCAGAGGCCAAGAAGCCATCCACAGCGCCCGGCCATCTTTGCTCCAATGGAGCCTTGGCTGCGGGAGGGGCAGAGAGAGACAGAGAGGAAGGAGGGGGGGTGGAGAAGCAAATGGGCGCTTCTCCTATGTGCCCTGGCCGGGAATCGAACCCAGGTCCCCGCATGCCAGGCCGACGCTCTACCACTGAGCCAACCGGCCAGGGCCTACTTAATATTTGACTTTGGACCAGGCACTGAGTTGGTTCTGAAGTCACTAGAATGGGACCATAGGACCATCATGAGTTCCTACCCCCAGTGGAAGGGACAAACAAACAAATAAACAAATGAACTTGATGTGAGCTGCGCTTAGGACAGGGTGCTATGGGAATGCACAGAGAAGTATGCTTGTGTAGAATCAGGGTTCTGGGTCTGTATCTCTCTCTCTCCCCCGCCCTGCCCATCTGTCTCAAAGGAAGAGACATTTGAGCTGAGCTTTCTATCTGAATTTTTTGTTATGAGCAACACAAATGATCTCTGGCCAACTGAAGAGAAAAGGGAATTTGTGGGTTGGGGTTAGGCTATAGGGACCTTACAGAATCAAGGAAGAGGCTAGAAAATGAGATTGGGCAATAGATGTAAGCAAGGGCAGCATTGGCGAAGGGGTGGGGGAGGTGTAAGAAGCAGAATGATTTGATCAGAATGCTTCTACTGAAATGGATAAGGCTATTCCCTCTATTCTTATACTGCTTGCTTCAGATTTGAGGTTCAATGACTGCGTCCAGTGACCAAGCTTTATCCCATGCCTGTCCCTGGCTAGACTGGGCTGGGGAGAGGAAGGTTATGTGTGTTTGGCTTCCATGGTAGGAGGTTTACACATGGATTTACTCTTTGGCCAACCTTACCCACAATGAGATAGAGACAATTCACTTAAAGAAAACAGGAGTCTGAGCACGGGAGAGGAATGAATACTGCAGAGCCACAAACTAACAAATGTCTACTCTCTGCCTGATGACAGGAAAAGAGGAGGAGGAGGAGGGTCTAACTAGAGAGAAGAAAGTGGGCAAAGAGCCAAGGCCTGCTGTGCCTGAGGTGGGGGGGCAGCACCATGTGACTGCAGTGTAAGGGGGGATGTGAAGCACCCCAGTTGATGAGACAGGAGTGGGAAAGGGATAGACTGCAGCATGCCCTGTGGAGTGGGCCGTGAGGAGCCAGCCGCAGGAGGAGGAGGGGAGGCTAACCAGATGCTATTTTATGACTTTTACTCTGGATGGGTCAGGAATGGATCAGAGATAGCAAAACTGGAGGTGGGGAGACCAACAAGGAACTCTTCCGGGAAAGAAATGGTGAGGCTTGAATTCCAGTATTAGTCATGGACAAAGAGGAGATAACAGATTCAAGAAAATCTATAGCCTGACCAAGCGGCAGTGCAGTGGATAGAATGTTGACCTGAGATGCTGAGGACCCAGGTTCGAAACCCTGAGGTTGCTAGCTTGAGTGTGGGCTCATCTGGCTTGAGTGTGGGCTCACCAGCTTGAGCGTGGGGTCACTGGTTTGAGCACGGGATCATAGACATGAACCCATGGTTGCTGGCTTGAGCCCTAAGGTCACTGGCTTGAAGCCCAGGGTTGCTGGCTTGATCCCAAAAGTTGCTGGCTTGAAGAGCAAGGTCTCTGGCTTGAGCCCAAGATCACTACTTGAGCAAGAGATCACTGGCTTTGCTGGAGCCCCCCTCCCCCCGGTCAAGACACATACGAGAAAGCAATCAATGAACAACTAAGGTGTCGCAACTATGACTTGGTGTTGTTTCTCATCTCTCTCCCTTTCTGTCTGTTTCTCTCTCTCTCTCTCTCTCTCTCTCTCTCTCTCTCTCTCTCTCGATTGAAAAAGAGTGAAAATCTATAGAACTGTGAGGGGTGGGAGGGATAACGGATGGTGAAGAGAATGAGAAGACTAGGGAGGTGGTTTAAGAGGGGGAATGTTGGGACAGAGTGTGCACCTTTCTCATGGGCCTCAGGAGGCACAGCTGCCTCTCTCAATGCCCCTTTCTTTTAATAGTTAACATCAGCCTAGTGTTGTTTGCATGTGCCAGGCACTGTGGAAAGAGAGAGAGACAGAGACAGAGAGACCAAGACTCTTTTTTTTTTTTTTTTGTATTTTTCTGAAGCTGGAAAAGAGGAGAGACAGTAAGACTCCCGCATGCGCCCGACCAGGATCCACCCGACACGCCCACCAGGGGCGATGCTCTGCCCACCAGGGGACGATGCTCTGCCCCTCCGGGGCATCGCTCTGTTGTGACCAGAGCCACTCTAGCACCTGGGGCAGAGGCCAAGGAGCCATCCCCAGTGCCCGGGCCATCTTTGCTCCAATGGAGCCTCACTGCGGGAGGGGAAGAGAGAGACAGAGAGGAAGGAGAGGGGGAGGGGGGGAGAAGCAGATGGGCACTTCTCCTGTGTGCCCTGGCCGGGAATCGAACCTGGGACTTCTGCACGCTAGGCCGACGCTCTACCACTGAGCCAACCGGCCAGGGCGAGACCAAGACTCTTAATGGACCCTCTCGTGCTCTACTGGTGGGAGCCTGAACTGATGACCTTGCTGTGAAGAGCAATCTGGAAATCATCCTAAAGACATCACTTAACACGTGTGTGCAGGTAGACATATGTATAAGGATATCACACCATTGTTTATAAGAGTAAAAACCTGGAAACCACCTCAAAGACCATTAGTGGGGAACTGGTTAAATAAATGGCAGCACAACCTCATTGGAGCTTAGTTTGAAACCAGCAGACAGGGACAAGACAGACAGCCCTGTACCTTATGGCGCCCTTGCTTCAGGTCTGACAGGACCAGTAGAGGAAAGGGGGAAAGCTTTAACTTTTAGTGAAGTTTGGAGTTTTGTCTGTGTCAAGGCCGGACGGATTCATTCCTGAGAGTAATTGGAGGAAGATTTTTTATGTCTTTGAAAACAGTTGAAAAAATTACAGATCTTCAGGAGATTTCATCCAAGAGGCCCAGGAGAAATAGGTCAGAGGGAGTTAAGGGAGAAAACTCCCTTATTTTCTGCTTGTGCAGTTCAACCTATTTACTAGAAGTTACAGTAACAAGGAGTATCTCTGGGCATCAAGGTTGGAGGAAGCAGGCGTAGCTCTTACTGAACACTTTAAAGACTCAGGCATTGTTGGAATGTTTTACAATGTATGTAGATCCCAGAAGTAAAAAGTCAGTAGAAACAATGAAAAATGAAGATACTTGCATTTGTGGCATAGGGGTGGGAGGGTGCTGACAAGCTGCTTGGCCTTGGGGCTCCTGAAGCACTGAGGACATTTAGCAGCATCCCTGGCTTCTACCAATTAGGTGCCAGTAACAACCCTATATCCCAGATTGTGGCAACTAAAATGTGTCCCCAGGCATTGCCAAATATCCCCTGGGGGAGCAAAATCGCCCCCTGAGTGAGAACCACCACTCTAGATGGATTTTCAGAACACACATTTTATTAACCTCATTTCCTAAATGGCCCTCTCTGTGGCTCCATGGGTCTGGGAATCAGGAGATATGGTTTGATTTTGGATCAGCTACTTACTAGCTATGCGACCGTGAGCCTTCCTGAGCCTCACTTTGCTCCTCTAAAGTGGAGTTAATAATAATAACATGGTACCCAGGACTGCTGTGAAGGTGAGATGTCTGTAAAGTAGTGAGCACAGGCCTGGGGTGTGGCAGGCAATCAGTCAACATCAGGGCACAGTGGCTGACTGGGGTGGGATGATCTGTTTCCCAGCTGTCATCTCCACAGAGCCTACCTCAGGCATCTGCACAGGGCTGGGACTTCTAGGCTGCAGGGATCCCTACGAGCCTTTAGGGCAAATGCCAAAACCATATGGGTTCCCAGGACTTCCCTCCCTGGCCAGTTGCTTTTAAAATGCTCAGGTCTCTCCCTGAAACATACAAACCACCTTCCTTGACCCTATTCCCTTGTCTAGCTACTGCCCTGTCCGTCTTCTCAACTCACTCTTTGAAGGTACTTCCCACTCAGCCTGTCCCAAACCGATCACACCAGCTCCCTCTGTAAATCTGCAGCTTTCTGCTCTGCCTTATCGCACATAGCAAAGGGCACCCCTCACATCTAGTTCTACAGATGTGACTCCTGAGCCTGAGTCATTCTCCAAATATCCTGCATTACCAACCCCCTAGCCAATCCTGATCATTTTATGTCCTAAGTCACTTAAGCTTTTACATTTACTTATTTCTCAACAGGTAGCACATTCAAAAATCAAAACAGCACAAAAAGGCATGGCGTGAGGAGTCTCACTCCAACTCTATCAGCCTCAACACCCACACCCCAGACACCCAGAGGTAAAGCACCTTTACTATTGTGTGATAGCCTTGCCCTGCATCTTTTTTTTCATTTTTATTAATTTTAATGTATTGTTTTAACATGGATCCACGTGTCCCACTCAACATAACTTCGTCATGGCCCACCCCCAGTCCCACATCTTTATGGAAAAATGAATACAGTGCATATTCTTAGTTCTCCCTTTCTTCCACAAATATACAATGCTATACACGCTGTTCTGTACCTGACATTTTTCACAATGTGTCTTGTCAATCTTTCTGCTCCATACTTAGAAGCCTTCCTCTGTGTTTACATGAACCGCTGAGTCTACCATTATTTATTTTACCAGTTCTTATTTGTGAACACCAGCTATATGCAATCTTTTGCTATTGTAAATAATATATATATTAGTGAGCAAGAGAGACAGGAAGGGAGAGAGATGAGAAGCAACAACTCATAGTTGCTCACTGTTTCTCATACAGTACCTTGACCAGGTGTTCCAGCCAACCTAGTGACCTCTTGCTCAAGCCAGAGACCTTGGGCTTCAAGTCAGAGACCTTTGAGCTCAAGCCAACAACCTTGGGCTTCAAGCCAGCGACCTTTGGACTCAAGCCAGTGACCATGGGATCCTGTCTATGATTCCGCAATTAAGGTGGTGACCCCATGCTCAAGCTGGCAAGCCTGCCCTCAAGCTAGATGAGTCCACACTTAAGCCAGCGACCTTTGGACTCAAGCCAGTGACCATGGGATCCTGTCTATGATTCCACAATTAAGGTGGTGACCCCATGCTCAAGCTGGCAAGCCTGCCCTCAAACTAGATGAGTGCACACTTAAGCCAGCGACCTCAGGGTTTCAATCTGGGACCTCAGCCTCCAAGGTCGACGTTCTATACACTGTGTCACTACTGGTCAGACCCTAAACATTTTTAATCTATCCATTTGCTTCAGTCTTCTTTGTGTCTACTCGGGTGTAAGCTACCACTAGCTTTTACTGGACTCAGGCAAATCGCTTCCCAAGTGGTCAGCCCAGATGACCTCTTGGCTTTGTTTCAACAACAGCCAGAGTCATATTTCCAAAACACAACTTTGAGCATGCCATTCCTCTGCTTAAAACACTTCCATGGCTTTCCCATGCTTTTAGGGTGAAGGTAATACCCCTCAAGATGGCCCTTGAAGCCTCATCTAGTCTCCCCTAGCTAGCCTCTATCCTTGTCTTGACCACTCTGCCTTCCCCCTTCTCCATGCTGCTTCTGCTGGCTGACTTCCAGTTCAGGATTGTAGATCACAGTAACACCGTTCGCCTCTCCTTCCTAACTGTGGTCCAGTGGGCATTTCACATTCATTTGCTGGATACTTTGATTCATGTCTGGCTCCTATTACTCATGTCCCGGCCCCCTCCCCCTCCCTGGGGACTATGAAATCCATGCAGGTAGGGGTCTTACCTGTCTTTGCTTCTCGTGAAATTCCTATATGTAGGAAGATTCTTGATTGAATGAATGAATGAATGAATGAATGAGGTGAAATAAGGTCATGCAGAAGACCTGACATGGAGTAGGTGCTCAGTAAACATTCTTTTCATCCTTCTTGCTTTCACTGTCTCCTCTTTGGTCTGGAGCCCATGACAGGCCACCTTCCATGCACACTGCTCAGCAATGCTGTTCTCTAACCATGAAACCCTAGCCCTTGCCTGGGCCCCCCTCTCTGGACTCATTTGATGGTTGATTGTTCCACCCTCCTAGAAATCCGCTTTCTTGTCTTGGCTTGATGCCCAGAAGCCCCTTTCCCCCTGACCACTTCCTCTCTACCATCTCTTCCTCTGCCCACCCCTGACATGTTTGGATTTCTCAAGTTCCATCCCAAGCCCCTTTGCTTCTTACTCAGTATATTCTTTTCAGTTTCTTCATCCATGCTTATAGCTTCTACCACCACATATGCGTAAACTGGGGGTCTCCCATCCAGGTCTCTGAAACATGGCTCAGAACCCCGTATTAGTGCCACCTCTGCCCCAGGAACATAAGCAGAGCCAGACAGTGGAGACTGTGTCTGTGTTGGCTTACTATGGCCTCCCCAGCCCCTGAAGCAGTGCTTAGAACACAGTAGTCACCTCATAAATATTTTTAAATGTGCAAATGAAAGGGTCCCATGCTAGGATGGAGACAGCTGCCTCCTCCAAATGGGGCCCTTTCTTGGCACGGCAGTGGGGCAGAGAGAAGAACTGGGTGCTAGGTGCCAGGTCCTGGCCTTTCCTATGTGGGGCCCTAGCAGATGCCTTGTGTTCAGAATAAGGATGAAAACAGAATTCTAGGCAGGACTTGTACCGAGGAGCTGGTGGTCTCCAAACCAGCTCTCTGTCCTGTGGGCTTGTTTCACCCCATTTGTAAACCACAGACAACCTTTAAACAGAGACGGCAGCTCACACAAGAACATGTGCTCATATCATGTTCAGGCGTGCTGCTTTTAAGGGGAGCACACAACCGACCGTGGCCTGTGTTAATACCATCGGAGGGGAGGAGGGCACAGGTTGAGGCCCCATAAGCCAGAACAAAGAGCTCAGAGAGAATATTTGTATCATGTGCAGGGGGCACCAGGCCACCCTGCTCGCAAGCCCAGGGCCTTCCTGACAATGGTTGGGGCTGGGGGAGGCCAGGTTGAGGGGCAGTGGAATTCTCCTTGTAGCCACAACATGGTCTATGGCACGCCCTCCTATGACAGGCTGGTCTGAGTGAAGGTCAGGGCCCGGCTCTGGGTACCGTGAGAACCGCAGAAAAGCACAAAATGTTTGCAGCTAGAGCTGAAGAGGCTCCTTGACACCACCCGTTCCACCCACCTCATGGTTCTGATAGAAACACTGAGGCTGAGATTGAGGAGACTGTCCCATTGTTATTAACTAGCGGGCCGGGTGTCTGGCTTATCTCTTGGCTTCGGGCCTACTAAGCCCACAGAGCTGACAGTCTCTTCCTGCTTACATTCTGGAAGGGAAAGGCAGGCCACAATTTTAAGGAAGAATAAATAAGTAAAATATGTAGTATGAAAGATGGTGATTAGTGTTACGGAAAAAAAAGAAATCAGTGATAGGGGATTGGGAGTGCGGTGAGGGGGTGGCAATTTTAAATGTAGTGGTCAGAGCAGGCCTTTGGGAGAAGGAGACCTCAGAGGCAAACACATAGGAGGTGAATGAGTGAGCCAGTGCTCTGTCCACAGTGTCAGGGGACACCTGGGAGTGGACCTCAGACTCAAACTGGCTTCTCCTAGGTCGATAGCCAGAGAGCTTTCTGGGAGGCTGCCATATAGATTTGGCCTGGCCATAGGGCTGTGAATAGGCATGTCTTCCAAAACCAAAGCTGGGCACAAAATTAAAGGCCCATGACACCCAGGGCCAGGCAATGAGAACACTAACAAGAATTGCGCCATTATCCTGCCTTGAGTACTCACCATGTGCCAGGTGCTGTTCCAAGCTTGCTTGTGTTATGTCGTTTCATCCTCACAATGACCCTGCGAAGTAGGTGCTATTCTTCTGCCCATTTGCCAGATGAGAAAATGGAGGCTTAGAGCAGTTGAAGAACTTGCCTGAGGTCAAAAAGCAAATGGCAAGAGCTTCTGGCTCACAGCCACCCAAGGTGTTCGAACTCCAGAGCTGTTGTTAGAAGGACAGCAGCACCTTTAGCAGTCTGGGCTATAATAGTCGAATGGAGGCAGAGGGCACATTACACGATCTCTTGGGTTGTCTGCAGGGCCAGACAACTCAGTGGGAGTTGAAGATCCATGTCTAACATGGCAGCTGACCTGGGGTAGAGCTGTATGGGGGTCCTCCACAAGGAAGGTAGACTTCATCTCCACTGTAGCCTTATCTCTATGAATGCAGAGCCCTGGTCTGTTTGGCCTACTACCTAGAACAACACCTGGCACAATAGTAGGTGATCAATAAATACTGGAATAAATGAGCATATAAAAGAATGAATCAAGAGTCCACTCTCACTTATCAATGGCCAGCCCAGCCACAGAAACTCCTCTTTCCAAACAGCCAGGCATCCGGACTGCTGGTCTGTTTGGCCCACTACCTTCTTTGTTCTTATGTGTTGGGCCTGGAGGCGATGGTAGTTATCGTAGAAAGGGCTGCTGGGTCCTGATCACCTGCTCCAAAGCAAGACTTGGCGCACTGGGTGGCTCTCTTCAAGGCCACAGCTTCATGAAGAACATCCCTCCCAGCCCCCTTACTCCTCTGAGGCAGCAGCAAAGAAAGAAGAAGCAGCTGGACCACCTTGGTGGAAGAGGAGGTATTGGGCATGACCACAACAAGGACTGGAAAGGCAATAGCAGGTCGGCAGGGTGCCGAGGAGGTGCAGCTCAAAGCTATCAAATCTGCGTCTCTGGCCATCATTAGAGGTGGCCTGCCGAAGGGGCATCAGCCCCTCCATGGTGTCATGGCTGCCATCCACCTTGTGCCATGTGTCACTTTGCCGCGGGCCACAGCTGTGCAGCACAGTAGGTGGGCTTGTTCCTTTGGACAGAATCAGCTCTTCCCTGCTGTTGCCTGTAAGGTCTTCTTGTACCTTCTACAGTGTTAGTTTTCTACAAAGTATCCAGATATAAACTTATTTTTATTTATTCTGCTCAGTCCTTGGAGTGAGTGCCCTTTCTCCCTGAGAACTGATAACTTCTTTCAGTTCTGGAAAATTCTCAGCTATTATCTCTTGAGTGTTGCTTTTCATCACTTATTCCTGAAGATCTGTGCAGGCCTTCTATTAGACTTAAGCTAGAGCCTCCCGGCGCCCAACTTCGTGCCTGTTACCTGCTCTTTCAAAGTTCGGGTCTCTGTGCTGGTGTGATTCCCTCAATCCTAACCTCCGATTCACTAATTCTTTCCATGACTGGGTCTAGGCTATCACTATCCCATTTATTGAGGTTTCCTTTTTTATTTCAATGACCATATTTTTTTATTTCAAAGATTTCTAATTGAGTTTCTTTCCCTATGTCTCTTCCTGTTTTTACTGAATCATATCTCATCCTTTTAAGGAATATCATGCCTTAATATATCTCTGTGAACATCCTAGAAATGCTTATTTTCAAGAATCCATCAGCCTACTTTCCAAAACTTCATCTGGAGTAAATTTATTTGCTGACTGTAGATTTTGTTGGCTCTCTCTGACTGTTAGGTTTCTCTATGTGTTTTGGAATTTTGGGTTGCAGCCTCATTGGAGTGGGAGAGTTGGTGTTGTTTTCTGTGTGTTTATGTTTCATTGTCTTTCTCCCTCCGTGCTACCCCCCCCTCCCTGTCTAGTGCTTTTGTGGTTGCCTTCACTGGCTCCCTAGCCCTCCCAATCCAGAGTCCGGTCTTATCATGGCAGCTCAGGGCTCTGCCCTAGGGGATGTTAGGGGTCTCCTGCTTCAACCTGGAGCCCTCAGGGCTCGGTTCACGTCTTGGTCTTGAGGCTGGGTCTGGCCCTTCTCAGCTTCCCATGGCCTGGTCTTGTAGGCAGAACTCTCAGCAACAGCTGCCATTTCTAGCTCTTACTGGGAGAGATTTCTTCTTTCTCCCTCTGACTTGTGGGCCTGGCTCTGGCCTCCCTCCTTATGATGCACTTGCAGCACCCCAGGAGCTGAGTTCGGATCCCCCACCTCTGACCACCTGCACTCGGCCATGGGGATGGCAGACTGACTGCAGCAGTGTTTGCTGCTGGGTGCCTCTGTGCATGCTGGGATCTCAGTTTTTGAGCTGGATTATTTGGGGTGGGAGTTCTGTTTTATTGATCACCCCTCCAAATAGGTTTGGTACAAAAGGATCTGAGACCACCTTCACTGGAAGTATATTCTGATTCTATGGTGTGTCCTTTATGTACCATAATCATGAATGATTTAACCAATGTCCTAGTGTTGAGCTTTTAGCTTGTTTTCCATTTGGGGCAAATATAAACATAAAGGCAATAAACACCTTTCATGTACTGGATCAAAGGGGATATATGTTTCATTTCATAGTAGCACCCAACCATCACCGCCGCTGCTACCGCGGATACACTGTCACCAACCTCTGGCTGGTGAACAGAAGAAGAAAGGCCCTGGAAATAAAGAAGACTGTGCTTCTGCAAACTCTAACTTAGTATACGTGGCTGAGGCATCTCAAACCACTTCTTCCCTGTTCCTGGTTCTCTGGGAACCTCAGCTCCTTCCCAACTTATTTCAGTGAATCTGCACAACATCATGACAGACCAGGGCAATATTTTCCTCATTTTTCCCGAAAGGAAACTGAGACTCTGAAACATCAGATGACCCCCTAAGCTACCACTGGTAGGAGGGGACTCACGGGAAGCTGAAGAGAAGCCGGCTGTTCTCAGTGACTGAGCTGCGGTGGGGAGACCTTTAGGGCTTCTCTGAGCCAGGTGTTTAGAAATTTGGCCCCTCCGTAGGGCCATGGCATGCAGGGGTTGTAGGCGATGCCTAGATGTCTGGATGTAGGTGCTCCAGGACAGCCTGCACCCTGGGGAGGAGGGGTGACAAGGGCTGGCTTTGACACTTGGGCTGGGCAGCTCATGAATTAAGCAGCCGTACTAGAGACTCAAATAAAGTTGGTTTCCATAACAAGGGTGCAAATCACTTCTGCAAGCCTGCTCAGCCAGTCTGCGGGGACTCAGCCTTCCCTGACTCCACATCCAGTGTTCTTCCTGGTGCCGCAGCCCCAGCCTCCCGCAGCCACATGTTTCATTGTCCTGTCCCACTATGTTCCCTCCTGCCCAAAAGAAGATATGGACCCATGAAGCCCAAAGCCGTGGCCTCTGTGCACCCCCCTGCAGCCCCTGCTTGCCTCTGTGGCTACCCTTGGCAGAGCCGGGCCGGCCAAGCTGCTGGACACAGGCGTGGTAGCCCAGGGTTGCTCAGGGAGCTCCGCCTGTGTCCCCGAACGCCACAGCAGGTGTGAGTCTGGTGCCCAGCCCTGCCCGGTGCTGCAAGGCTACAGTCGCTGGGGGACGGGGTTGGGGGGGCTGCCGCTGGGGCCTCAGCCTGGCCATGGCCGAGGGCTGCGCCTGCAGGTAGGTCTCCCCTGCTTGCTCAGGAAGAGCACAGAAAGAAGAGAAAGAGGCTTCGGCCCCCCGTGGGAATTCCTGAAGGTGCCCAAAGAACTTCAAGCTCATCTGCCCCTCTGACCTGGACAGAGGCATGTGGAGGCATCTCTCAACAGCTCCACAAATGGGAATCGGAGGAGGCCAGCCTCACGCCCTAGGCTGGAAGCCCTGGCCCAGTGTGTGTGTGTGTGTGTGTGTGTGTGTGTGTGTGTGCGCGCGCGCGCGTACGGGGTGGGGGGGTCTGCCTTTGCTCAGTGCCATGGCACACAGAGCTGTTTGATCATGGCTTCAGTGTGAGGGAACAGGGTGCCAGTGAGGAGAGGGGAGGCAGGGACACTTGGAGCCCCACTGCCCACAGCCAAAAATGTCCCATAGCTGGAAACATAAATCTCAACACAGGCCGCACTAGCACCTGGCAAGAATAGAACTGAAGAGCCAGACCTCCCAGCCTGGGTCACTGGCACACTCCTGAGGGCCTCTGGCCAGTTGTCTTCAGCTCTCTCTGCCTTTCCTGACGGGCTGGGGTTCCCCAGGCTCTGCCAGGCCCACTCCTCTCCTCGCTCTTCAAACACTTCCTGTGTCAGTGGTCCCCAACCTCTTTTGGGCCACGGACTGGTTTAATGTCAGAAAATATTTTCATGGACCGGCCTTTAGGGTGGGAGGGATAAGTGCACAAAATAAAATTATGCTACCGGTGTAAAAACTGTAGTATTTTTAAATATAATTGTCGAACTTACGAGACAAGCGTCAAGAGTGAGTCTTAGATGGATGTAACAGAGGGAATCTGGTCATTTCTTAAAAATAAAACATCTTTCAGACTTAAATATAAATAAAACGGAAATAATGTAAGTTATTTATTCTTCCTCTGTGGACTGGTACCAAATGGCCCACAGACCGGTACTGGTCTGCAGTCCGCAGCCCGGGGGTTGGGGACCACTGTCCCATGTGACCTCACCCAGCCCTCAGACTGCAGCCACCACATCTGTGCTGACAGTTAGAAGAGCTCAGGTTAACTGAGTGCTTTCTCTGTGCCAGGTACTGACCTAGAGATTGTACATGGGTTAGTTCATTTAATCTCCACAACAAGCAGTGAGGTTGGCATTACTCTTATTCCATGTACAGACCGTGAAGCTGAGGTCTGGGGAGGTTTGGGGACTCGTCAAAGGTTGCCCAGCTGGGAAAGGGCTGATGACTCACAAACCGCTGTCTGTATAGCTTGTTTCTGTCATGGCATGCCTTCACTAAAATGCTCCACCAGCTCCTCAAACCCACCATGGAGAAAACTGCATGGGGTTTCTCCTGCACCCAGCCCAACCTCAAACCGCCTCCTCCTCTTCCCAGAGCCTATCTCTTATGGGTCTCTCCAATTTCCTGCAACCCCGGGCAACATCTCACAGGCCTTCTCTAACCCGTGTAATTCCCAGGCAGCCTTCACTCCTGCCCATTTGAACGTCTTAAACCTCCTTCCTCATTTTCTTCCATCTTTCGAGTCTTCTTTATCTCAGGCTTCTGGTCTCACCTCTTCTCTCCTGGTCTAGCTCCCACACCACCACCAGGAAAGCCCATGGCCCTTCCTCACTTGAGATCCTCCACACCTCCCATAGCCAAATTCCTTGTTCTGATGTTCAAAGCTCCCCACGGTTAGAGCTCGAACTATTGCTGAGCCTTGCCCTTTGCTCTCCTACCCACCCGCTGCAGCCAATCTGACCTCCTTGCTGTCCTTCCTTGCCTTGACCCCTACATTTGGGGTACACAATCCCATCCTACACATTCCACCCTTAGAATAGAGAATAGCCCCCTCCTTCCCATCCATCTAGCCCAAATGTCCATCCGTAAGCCCTAGTCTGAATGCCACCTCCTCTGTGAAGCCCTCGTGATCTCTCCTGTCGGATGTGCAATCTGCTACTTCTGGACTATAGCAGTGTGATATGGGAATTGGGAGAGACCGTGGATTTGGAGACGAAACTAGGGCTGGCTCTGTGTTGTTAGACATCTGGAAAAGCCTGTTGACTGCACTATGCCTCAGTTTCCTCGCATAGAAAATGCAGCTAAGAAAATCTCTCCTCTGGGTTGTGAGAGCTGAATAAAGATGATGGGAACGGGGTAGGCAAGCCATGTGATGAACCTTCTCCTTCTCCCAGTAGCACTCTGGTCCACGGCATACCCTCAGGGGTGGTTCAACAACCACCCACTGCCAGGAGGCTTCCTTCTATTTATTTATTTATTTATTTATTTATTTATTTATTTATTTATTTATTTATTTATATTTTTCTGAAGCTGGAAACGGGGAGAGACAGTCAGACAGACTCCCGCATGAGGGAGGGGAAGAGAGAGACAGAGAGGAAGGAGGGGGGGTGGAGAAGCAAATGGGCGCTTCTCCTATGTGCCCTGGCCGGAATCGAACCCGGGTCCCCCACATGCCAGGCCGACGCTCTACCGCTGAGCCGACCGGCCAGGGCCTCCTTCTCTTTTGTTTCCTTCCTAACCCATCATCTAGAAGTCCTGAGGAATCCCCAAAGGAGAAAAGCCTTTAAGGATTCCCTTGCTGGACCATGTTGGCTTGGGGCTTGATGTACAGGTTTTCCCCAGTTGTGCAGGTGATGAGGGTGGTTTTAGGCTCTTCTAGGCACCAGGGCCTTCAGGAGTCCTAGAGACTAGCCTGGGAGGCCTGCATCCTTCATTGGCGGGGGAGGTCTCACAGACTGCTCTTCTTCCCAAGAAACGGCACTTTGTTTGAGCATCACTGGGCTCTGTAAATAAGGTATGAGCTTGGAACCCAGGAAACCTGTTCTTAATGGAGAACACCTTGTTCCTGAATTTACGGACCATCAATCTTCTTGGCCATGAGTTTAAGGACAGAGGGGACATTTGAAGGTTTGAGTATACAACCTTCTGTTCTTCTTTTCTCCAAGCCTGATCAAAGGCCACCTTAAAACCTTACTTCCCTGTTCCTTTAACACTGGGTTCATGGACTTGGCCAGGGAATAGAGTGCTGAGAACACTCAACTAAGTCCAACAGGAAAGAGACTAAAAGACCCTTAGATGTAGATGGGTCATGATCAGTTACAAACCACATTCCTTGATTTAGAGACTCACAGAGGAGCAATGCCATAACAGTTGCATCTACCTTGGTCCCCTTTCATTGAAGCTGGACAGACTGAGGTCCAGAGAGGGCAAGAGACTGGCTTGAGATCATGCAGCAAGACAGTGGCAAAACCTAGACCTGCAGACACTCAGCCTGGAGCCCTTCTTCCATACCCATAACCTTATATGAAGAAGTGGTGATAACTATGGAAGAAGCTGGGGGGTGGGGGCCACGGGAGGCAGAGACTTGAGGGGAGGAATATGGAAATGGAAAGTCTCCGGCCAGGAGAGTCCCCAGTGCTCAGTGGCAGCCCACCCCAAAGATATCAGCCATGTAGCACAGACATCCTCCAGCTGGGGGCCTCCCTGCTGGCCAGCTGTGCAGGCCTTGGGTGGCATGCCCCAGATGTGGGAGGCCCCAAGCTGGAGGCTGGACTTTCTCTTTAGTGACGTTGTGTGCTCCCCCGGCATGCAGAGGGCATGGGCCAGTCTCTGGCTCATCTCTGCTGTCAGGCCCAGTGAAGGACAGTCAACACTCCTGGCTGATCAAAGGCACTCCTACCCTCTAGCCCCAGGAGTGCCGGGGGCGCAGGGGAGTGGGAAGAGCCCAGATGCCATCCTGCCATGCTTTGAAGTCCCAGTGCATTCTGGGAAGGGACTAGTTTGGAGTGAGACCTTTAGAACACAAACATAACAAAATTTCCTGACGTGTTATGATGGAGGCAGGAGAGCCAAGTCCTAACACCTTTGACCAGTCCCTTCGCCCTGTGGGCCTTGGCTTTCCCAGCTGAGCCAGTTGGACTCTGTAGAATAAGGGCCAGGCCAGCTCTTCCCTCCCATGACTCTGATTTTCTCTTCCTTCTCTCTGAGGTCAAGTGGGTAGAAAGGCCCAGGGTAAGTTTGTGGTCAGGGGTAAATAGTTTGGCACCAAGGACATGCTGGGTGAGATACTTGAAAGTGGAGGCAATTTATTCACTCATGTATTCATTTATCCATTGTTGAACACCTACTGTGTGCCTTAACCCGAGGACTTGGAAATAGGGCACCTTAATGTGTTGCTCCATGGCCCAAGGGACCTAGATTCTGAATCGGCACAACCTTTCATTGTGCATTGAGTCTGTTCTAGAGCTCTGCGGAAGCACTGGTTCTTCACTTTCACCTGGTGGGACCGTATGCAGTGGGGGGTTGGGTGGAATCTGAGTCCAGTTAAGTTAAACTGAAACAGCCTCTACTAGAAGACTAGGATGGCTTACAGTCTGATTGGAGAAAGTGGAATACCAACACTGGGAGAAGGGCAGGCACCGAGGGAGGCAGGGAAGAATGTTCTAGAGCCAGGGTCAGTCAAGCTGGTATACTGCCTCTGATACTGCTCCTCCTCCACCCGGACCCTAGCTGGTTATCTCTGAAATTGGCAATCATTTTGTAAATGTCCCTGCTCCTTTACATGGGAAGCAACTTTTGGGCTGCTACGGGGCTTGAAGAGGGAGCTTTCTAAGCTTTCTGGCTTTCTGCCGTCACAGATGCCCCTCTCTCCCTGCCCCTTCTCCAACTACTGCAGCCTAGACCCAAGTGACTTTGTTTTTTAACTGACTAAGTCCTTGGGCTTCTCTCAACACTCCAAGAACCCCCAGGCTTTCTGAACTTGTCATGTCTCCAAACAACTTTTTTATCTCCATGTTTGTCCTTTAGGCCCTCAAGTTTAGGGTCACATCTGGAGAGGCCAACATAGTCATCTCCCTGACTAGTCCTAATCACCTGACCCCAGGCTAATCCAAAGCCCTGTGCACTAGCATGTGACATCATCACAAGGTACACAGTGAAAATAGGGTACCAAAATCCTCTTCCAGCTGCTGAGGTGGGCACCTGCTGGGGGAACAGTAAGGCCTGGTGCCATGACTTCCTTCAAGAGTATCATCAGTCAGGAGGGAGCTGGTCTGCTCAAAGCCCCAACGGTTGAGAGAGCCTGGCACCAGCCTGCTAAGGAGCCAGGCTGTGGAGGGGCTGGGCCAGGCTGGATGTGGGGACCATACTGGGGACCTACGGGCACTGACCCTCTCTCATAGCTGCTCTTCAAACCCTCCCATCAGCTGCCAAGGGAGTCACCTATCCTCCACATGGCCTACTGAGACGGCCATCTATTACGAAGGTGCGGGCTGTGGCTGTGGGAGAAAAGCAAAGCTGGCCTGAGACATTGGGGACATTCTATGACTTGTTCAAGGTTATATAAATGATAAGAAACAGAGTTGGAGTTCCCAGGTCCTCAGTGGGAAAACTAAGTGTTCTAGTGAGGACCATATTGTATCCACTCCCCCAGATAGCTCTCAGAAACCCTTCCTCCCCTGGCCTTCTGAGTCAGGACTTAGCTGATGTATTTAGAGCCACACACAGTGCATCAGAGCTTGGGGAGGTCTTAGAGATGAGTAGTCCAGGCATCCGCTACACACAGGCACACACGCACCCACACATATACATATGCGCACACACACACGCACAGTACAAGTGGGAAGTCGAGGCTTGAGGAGGGAAAGGAGAATGCCAAGTGTCTTGTTTTGTTTAAAAGCAAGATCTCTGGGCTCCTCTGGCTGCCTTTGCTTCTTGTCCAGGCCCAGCTGCATTCCTGTCCTCGTCATCTTGTAGCATAGCCACAGTAGCTGTTACTACCTGCTCACCTCCTCTTCCTCTCTTCAAGCTTGGCATTCATGGCCCAGCCTCATGCTGGGGAAGCCCCCACCCTGCTGGTGTCCCCAAGCTACCCCTGGTGGAAGAGCTACCTCACTTCTGGCCCTCTGCCTTCTCTTCTGATAGCATATGTGAAGAAGCTATTGGGACCAGAATGAATCATGGAAAGAGGTAGGCTTGGGTGAGGCAGCCCAGGCTGCCAATGGAAGAGGCAGCTCCAACCCCTCCCATCAAAGCCTTGGAATCCAGAACTGCAAAGGCCCCAGGGAGGAAGTAAAAGGAAGCCAAGTTGCTAAGTTGCCTGCCCCCCAGGCTCTGCTGCAGATGCCTGGCTGGCTGGCTGGCAAGGAGGGAGGCCGGCAGAGGACTGATACTAACCACCCCTCACATCTGGAAGGCCCTGTCACATCCTTCCTTTCTTCTCAGCCACACAAAAGGGCAATTATCCCCATTGGCCAGATAGATAGAGGGAGGCTCAGAGAGGACAAAAAACCTGCCTGAGGTTGCCCAGCGAGTCAGTGGTGGCATTCAGTGCCTTTTTGCATCCCAATATTCCATGCCCTGTGCACATTCCCTTAGCTTCTGCCCAGCCTCTAGGCCCAGCCTGGGGCTCCCAGATTTTGATCCCCATGATGGCTACAAAGAGATGGGTATCCAGGTTGGGAGGGACTATAAGAGGACAGGGCTAGGGGGGTGCAGAGGGACCACTTTACAAACAGGAGCAAATCTACCCTTGTCCCAAGTTACCCTCTTTGCCCTCTCAGATGAAGGACTGTCTTTAGCATTTCTTGTAGAACAGATCTGTTGGCAACAAATTCCCTTAGCTTTTCTACCTCTGAGAATGTCTTTACTTCTGCTTCATTCACTAGATGTTGAATTTTGGGTTGACAGTTCTTTTCTTCTGGGATTTAAAAAATATTGGGGCACTTCTTTGTGGCCTCTACAGCTGCAGGTGAGAATTCCACCATCATTCACCCCTGGGTCTGTTCTGACTCCAGTGCTCTGCTCTAAAGGAGGCAGGGTAAGGAGGAGAAAGGACTCTGGGCCCTGGGAATTGAACGAGCTGGGTGACACTGGGTGAGTCCCTCCACCACTCTGAGCCTCAGGGTGACCATTGTTGCCATGAGAGTGCGGGACCGGATGGTTACACTTAGTGCCTTCTCTGGCCTTGACATTCTCCTGGTCTCTGAGAATTATCAGACTCCCAGGACGGCAAGTTCTTGAAAGGACAGCAGATGCTAGAGAGATGCCCTCTGGCCCTTCCTGTCTGTGGGGGAGGTGGCTCAAGTCCTGCACCTCCTGCTCCTCCATTTCTGCTTGCCCTGATCCAGTCAGGCCTGCTGAGGTAAGGAGGGTTCTTAGGATGTTTGTGGCTCAGTAGAGCAGCTCTCAAATCCTGACCCACTAAGAAAAGCCCCTCGTTTGCTCTCATCTGAGTCATTGTGAAGTCCCCCTTCAGTGGGCGTGGGGCAGCCTTCAGGACCACTTTGTATTGCCCCCTCACCCTACAATACACCCCAGCTGCTGGGTTCTCAGATGCTCCCATGCTCTTTCTTGCCTCTATTTTGTCTTCTCTACCTGGGAAACCCTTCTTCCCTTATGCACGTGGCAAGGTCTTGCAGAAGAAGCAGTAACTATTTGCTTCACCTTTCTATGCCTCAGTTTTCTCACTTGTAAGTAAAGTTGTTGTGAGGATTAATGAACTATTCCCTGTGAAAAACTTTGAACAATGTTTGGCCTACTGTAAGTACTCCATAGACATGAACTCTGTCATTATCACCGACACTATTACAGTACGGTGATTAAATGCACAGACCCTAGAATCAGACTGCTTATGTTCAAATCTTGGCTCCAACACTAGCTGTCACCTCAGTCAAGTCACTTAACCTCTATATGTTTTAGTTTTCTCACCTTTAAGAGGCAGATAATAACAGCCCCACCTCACTGGTTTGTCATGAGGATCAATTTAAGATACTCAGAGCCTGGCACATTGTAAACCGTCAAGAAGTGTTAGCTATTCTTGTGACGATGATCGTCATTACTTCAGCTTCCTCAGAGAAAGAGGCAACAGGTGCCCCTGTGGGGAGGTCTCCACCCTAACTGATACTAGGGAGGGATGCCCATGTACCCAGGCAACTCCTGGGCCACCTCTGGTTTTTGGTTCTGGCTAGGAGGCACTCATGTGAGATGTCTACCTTTAGGGAAGCCCCCCACCCCAGTTCTTTTTTTTTTTTTTGTATTTTTCTGAAGCTGGAAACGGGGAGAGACATCCAGACAGACTCCTGCATGTGCCCGACCGGGATCAACCTGGCATGCCCACCAGGGGCGACGCTCTGCCCACCAGGGAGCGATGCTCTGCCCCTCCGGGGCGTCGCTCTGTCGCGACCAGAGCCACTCCAGCGCCCGGGGCAGAGGTCAAGGAGCCATCCCCAGCGCCCAGGCCATCCCCGCTCCAATGGAGCCTTGGCTGTGGGAGGGGAAGAGAGAGACAGAGAGGAAGGAGGGGGGGTGGAGAAGCAAATGGGCGCTTATCCTATGTGCCCTGGCTGGGAATCGAACCCGGGTCCCCCGCACGCCAGGCCAACGCTCTACCGCTGAGCCAATCGGCCAGGGCCCCACCCCAGTTCTTACATGTCAACGAAATTCCAGGAATCATCCAGGGCACCCCTGCCATGCCATCTGAAGCTCCAGCCACATATTTTCCCGGGGCCTGCCTGGGCTGAAGTTCACCATGCACTGCAGCCCCAGATCTAGTCCTGGCTCTGAACCCTGGCTTTCTCTGTGACCTTGGGTGAGTCTTCTTTCCTTTCTGGGTCTCACTTTTCTATTTATAACATGAGAAGTGTGGCCAGATGGTCTTTAAGGCATCTCCTAGATGAGGAAGTCCTAATATGATTCCCTGTGGTCATCCCAGGGCTGAGTTAGCCCAGTGCCTGTCATTAATCATGTGATAAATCCAGCCTGACCAGGCGGTGGTGCAGTGGATAGAGCGTCGGACTGGGATGCGGAAGGACCCAGGTTCGAGACCCCGAGGTCACCAGCTTGAGCACGGGCTCATCTGGTTTGAGCAAAAGCTCACCAGCTTGGACCCAAGCTCGGTGGCTCCAGCAAGGGGTTACTTGGTCTGCTGAAGGCCAACGGTCAAGGCACATATGAGAAAGCAATCAATGAACAACTAAGGTGTCGCAACGCACAACGAAAAACTGATGATTGATGCTTCTCATCTCTCTCTGTCCCTGTCTATCCCTCTCTCTGACTCTCTGTATCTGGTAAAAAAAAAAAAAAAAAAAAAAAAAAAATTAAAAAAAAAATGGATTAATCATGTGATAAATCCAATCCAACTGAAGTGGACTGATCATGGACTGATCATAGAAACAGACAGGTGACCCAAACCAGTCCCTCCCATGCTTCCTATTTACCCTCTGGACCAGCCTTTAGCCATCACTTGCTACCCAGCTCCTAAACTTCCATAATTTAGGGATTGAGGGCGGAGCCTTGCTTCTTCCTGGAGGCGGGAGCACTGAGGCCCAAGCAGGAATGTTTCTGGATTTATTTTGGCCCTCTAAATTAGAAGGCTGAAGGCTCTCATTTAGCTCTCTCTGCCTGGAGTGGGAGCCCATGTTGGGGTGGCCTGCCTCCGCTGCCAAGCATGAGCCCTACACCAGACCACAGCCCAACCTCAGAGCTGTCTGTGGCCAGCTCTGCATAGCAACATCCTAGACAACAAAAGCCCCTTAACCCTCCTCCTCTAGTGGCGACCATGGTCGTGGCTGCTGACGCATTGGGGCTCAGCAGGATGGGGTCCAGAAGAGGTTCTGGGGTGGCCATCAGACACTAGGAAGGCAGAGATCATCCTTGTGCTCACAATGGGCACCATCTTTCCAACAGTCTTGGCAGGGCCACATGGGCTGCCCACTCTGAGTGAGGCCAGACTGAGAAAATGTTTGGTAAATGAAAACTGAGGCCTAGGGCCTGGAGGGCCACTGGGCTTTGAGAACTGGCCAGCTGTTTTTCATCTTCACAGAGGGCTAAGGGAGAGGAAACGGGAAATACTATGGGAATGACTGAGGGTTCAAAAGACCAGCCTTCGGTCCTAGGCAACTGACTGGCCCTCTGGCCTTCGCCTACCATACACCCTTCACTCCACCCACCACTAGAGGCATCTTGCCAGCAAAGACTTGATTGGAGTCTTTCTTTAATTAAAACATTTTAATGGCTCCCTTCCTCCAGGGGGAAATTCAGCTCTCCATTCAAGTTAAAGTCCTTCAAAATGTGGCCCCACCTGCTTTTCAACACACACACACACACACACACACACACACACACACCCACCACATCTCCCCACCGAGCCAACCTACTGACCACCCCGGCTGCTGGGTCCTCCAGATGCTCCCATGCTCTTTCATGCTTCTGTTTTGTTCCCTCTGCCCGGGAAACCCTTTTTCCTTGTCTACTTGGTGAACTCTTCCTTCTGGTCGAAGCCCCAGCTCAAATGTTCCCAATTCTGCTACAAAGTGAAGTAACTGTTCCTTCTTTTGTGCTTCCACAGCATTAGCATCGAACCTTTATTAATTCCACCAGCATTTGTTGAGCACCTACTACATACCAGATCCTTTCCTGAGCACCAGAGTACAACAGTAAAAATGGTAAGTCGCAGACCCTTCCCTCCTGGAGCTTGGATGCAAGAGAGACAGATAACGACCAAGCAGGCTAATAAATGCACAAGGTAATTTCAGGCAGTGAGGTATACAGGGGGTGCTGGTAACTGTTGAACAACCAGCTCTGGAGCAGGGGAGCCTTGATCTGCAGCATCTGCTGATTTCCGTGCTGTAAACACACCCAGCGTGGTGATTCCAGGCTGCCGACAGGAAGTCCCTGAACACTGAGTTGGTGAGTGCCAGTGAGGGGCAGCCCAGCACACCGCCGGCACATGCCAAACAGAAAAGAAAACAAGTTAATAGAAGAGAGAGTAACTGGGGCACAGAGGTTGGGGGGGTGTTACTAGATTACATTAGATTGGATAGGAGAGGGGTTTGGGGAATGCCTCTCTGAAGAGGTGACATTCAGAGGGTGACCTGAATGACAAGGAACCAGCCATGCAAAGATGTGGGGGAGGCTGTTAGCACACTGGATTTTCAAAGTACTTTTTTCTATCAAGGTATAATTCACATGCAGTCAAGTATAATGATTACAGCTCCATGGACTTTTACGTATCAACCTATGGGACCGTCACCTAGACGGGGGTGTAGAACATTGCCAGCACACCAGAAGGCTGAGGCTCCCTCCGGCTTCTTCCCAATCAGTAACAGCCCCTCCTACCCCAGGGGTAACTACTATTTTGACTTCTTTACCTATGAATCGGCTCTGCTATTCTTTGAAGTTCATTTATGTGGAATGTAAAGGGAGCACACTTCGATGTTTTTGTGTCTGCATT
Source organism: Saccopteryx leptura (assembly GCF_036850995.1). Lineage (NCBI taxonomy): Eukaryota > Metazoa > Chordata > Mammalia > Chiroptera > Emballonuridae > Saccopteryx > Saccopteryx leptura. The sequence goes on along the minus strand of NC_089516.1, from coordinate 67,637,134 downwards.
GGACTTCTTTCACTTAACGTATTGTTGGGGAGCTTCATCCAGGTGGTCGCATGTCACAGTAGAGATGTCTTTCATTGTTATACAGTATTCTATCATGTGGTTGGGCCCTGGTCGTTCAGTTGTAATGATCTGTGTCCCTGCCAGTTTCCTCCTCAAGCCTGAGAGATGGCTGTGTAGAACCACGGGGACAACCTGTGTTTGGGGTCCCACTGATGTGGGTTGTAACATTGACTTGGCCTCTCAGGAGTAGGACGATTTGGAGCAAGGCATTCCCTTCTGATATATATATATTTTTATCTGCAAGCCATCCTACAGGTGTGACTGAGAGTTGGAGAGATGAGACACAGCAAGCACTCAGTGGAAGCTTTGCCACTGGGAGTCTGCTTGAGGACGCTGGGGCGCCGCCTCCTCCTTAGTGTGTGCATGTGTGTGCATGCGTGTATATGTTTGTGGGCACATGCATGCATAGACAGCGAATGTGTGGCTGTGTTTTGTGCCAGGAAAAGGCCATTGAGATAGCTTTCGGCTGGTGTGAAGGACAGTTTTGAGGCCAGAGGTACTTCCACTGCATAGTAGGCCTGATATCTGAGTATGTCCTTTCCAGGCAGGGAGAGAGAGAGAAAGAAAGAGATGAGGGACTCATGAGCTCTGTCACTGCCCATGGAAAGACAGAGACACAGGGGATTCTGCATGAGGTCTCTGCTTTCTCCCTATACTCTGCTAGGGAAGGGAGGTAGGTCGGGGATCACTCTGCACTTCACACTTGCAGGAGCTGAGGCTCAGAGAAGTGACTTAACCAAGGTCGCACAGCCTGACAAGAGTTGAAGGAGAGATTCACACTTGGCAGAGTTTCACCCAAAGCCAGAGGGTTGAGGGCATCTTTTGGGTGTCAGGCCAGGAGCCTTGAGGTTATTGACCCGGCCTCAAGGAGACAGAATAGCTGAACAAGCAGGTTGGGGCTCTGGCTCAGAGCAGGGCCTTGGGCCTGGTGCCATGGACTGTAGAGGGAGCTACCTGGAGAGCTCGTGCCAACACGTCCCCACATAATGGGGCTCACCTAGACATCACATCCTCTTTCTTCTCCCTCCACTTCCCAGAAGAGAGAGGAGGCGGGAGAGGAGGAGCACCTAATGGGAAACATGTGTCTTCAACATTCCAGCTACAGCTTCCTGCCTGCCCGCTCCCCTGCCCGCGCCTTGTTCCCCACCAGCTTGTGCCCGTGGACAGCTTTGTCCTTGGTGCTGCCACCTCTGGCCCTCTTGCGCCGCCAGTTTGGCCCCCTAGGCCTGGTGGCCAAGCTTTCTGAATGAGAGACCGTTCTCCTTTATTCACTCTTTACCCCTTCCTCTCCCTGGCCCTCAGGAGCCCCCAGTCAGGCAGGCAGAGGGTCAGGGGAGGGACCCTTGCAAGCACAGGAACACATTGCTCCCCACCGTGATGTTGCTGCAGGAGCTGTGCATGTCCTTATGCCAGTCCCTTCTCCTTTCTGGCCTCATCCCTTATCTGTACAACGGGCTTATCTCCATGGGCCCTGTCAGCTCTGGGGTTCTCACCGGGCAGCAGAGGCCGGGCATCTCCAGAGCCCCATATTCTAGATGGAAAGAAGTAGAACTTAGTCCAGTTCAGGGCTGGAAGCAGAGCACTGCAGGGAGAGAGGAGGCTGATTGGATTCCGTTGAGGACACAGGGTTTCTGGCCATAAAAGAGGCTGCGTCCGGTAACCCTGGTTCCCTCCTTCTGCAGCTGCTCACTTGCCATTAATTCATCAAATCATTATGGAGCATCAGCTCGGGACCAGGCCATGGACTAGGTGCCTTGATGCAGCAGTGGGCAAAGAAGACGTAGCCTCTGTACACAGAGAAATTGCAACAGGTCCCTGACTCCTCAATTAGGGTTTAAAGTCCTGGGCACAGCATCCACACTTCATGCCTAAAGACCTTGGGGAACCTGGGGCTCAATTGTCCAGGAAAGCTAAACAGTAATACAGAGCTCGAATCTGAATCTCTGGACCACTATTGTCCTCCCACTCCTTTCCAAAGTTCTTCCCATTAGAATCCTAGCCTCAGCGGATGAGCTGGAAGGCACTGCAATCATACCGAGGAGCCTGGAGACCCACAGAGGAAGCCGGGAGTGGAAAGGACACAGCCTCCTCCACTCTGCTCCTCTGGGTCTGCAGCACGGGCCACACCCTTGTCCACACAGCAGAGACTGCAGGCCACCTCCTCTGACCACTTACTGCTGTGCCTGTCTGCTGCACAGGACTGGAGGTGTCTTGAGGGCAGAGCCTGTGTCCTCTTCATCTGCCCTTCCAAGGCCTGGGCCAGACAGACACAGAGAAGCAATTCAGTTGGTGCCTGTAGCATGGAATTGACTGCTTTGCTCCCTAAATACAGTTGTTTCTATGTACACTCTCAATGCATGTGCTCTGGAGATAGGAGGCTTGGGTTTGCATTGTGGTTCCATCACTCACTAACTGCACTTTGGGCCAATGACTCCAACTTTGTGTGCCTTGCTTTGCTCATGGGTAAAATGAGGAAGCTTGTAGTAATGACTTCATGGGGTTGCTGCCATGCACCCAAAATAGCATCTGGTACCCAGTCACTGCTCAGTCTGTGTTCACTGCTGCGACCACCACTATGACCATTTTCAGTTGAGGATGTGTAAAGCTGTTTCCCGAAGAGCCTGCCAGAAGTGGATGTTCCTCATACGGGATCAGCTGAAAGCTTGGCACTAGCCTAGCTCTTCTCAAACTTTCCCCTGCATAGGCATCACCCAGGGGTCTTATTAACATGCAGATTTTGGCTCAGCAGGACTGGGGTGGGGCTGCAGATGGTTCCTGTCTAACAAGCTCCCAGGCAGTGCTGAGGCCCTTGGGCCAGGGACCACACTTGGAGGAGCCCTCGCCAATAGTAACTAGCCTGGGAGCCCTGCCCCCCCCCCCATCTACTGAAAAGCCAGTGTCAGGTCCTGTGCTAAGTGGCTCATATGTGTCATCTCATCAAATCCTTAGGACAGCCCCAGAGAATATGCATTGAATTCCTGTTTTATTCTCTGAGCAAGCTGAGGCTCAGAGAAATCAAATGACTTTCCAAAGGTAACATAGCTTGAAATGGCAGAGGCAGGATTTGAACTCAGGCCAGGCTGACTCCCAGCTCTACTTTCCCTCCATTCTGGCAAACAGCCTTCCCATGGCCCGGCATCCCTTAGAGCAGGGGTCCCCAAACTATAGCCAGGCCCACGGGCCGCATGTGGCCCCCTGAGGCTATTTATCTGGCCCCCACCGCACTCCCGGAAGGGGCACCTCTTTCATTGGTGGTCAGTAAGAGTACTGTATGTGGTGGCGCTGCAAAGCGCGGCCTCGCTCACATGCAGTACTACTTCCAGTGACACGGGATGCACATGTCATGGCTCCGGAAGCGTGTCATATAACATGTTACAGCTAGCAGTGACAAATATGGAACCGGACATTGACCATCTCATTAGCCAAAAGCAGGCCCATAGTTCCCATTGAAATACTGGTCAGTTTGTTGATTTAAATTTACTTGTTCTTTAATTTAAATATTGTATTTGTTCCTGTTTTGTTTTTTTTTACTTTAAAATAAGATATGTGCAGTGTGCATAGGGATTTGTTTGTAGTTTTTTTTATAGTCCAGCCCTCCAACGGTCTGAGGGACAGTGAACTGGACCCTGTATAAAAAGTTTGGGGACCCCTGCCTTAGAGTATATCTGTGCCACTGAGAAAGGACTGCAACACAGCATTTAAACAAAGTGACAGCAAAACCCACTCCAAGGGCAGAGCTCTTGAGAGTGTCCATAGCATTTGCCTGGCTGCCATAGGTCTTGTAGGTGAGCAGTGCAGAAACTAGGACCCCAGTTGAAGTTGGGGACTCTTGAGAGACCTGAAAATGGCTATGAGGTCAGGCGGGAGGATGGAGGAAGGCCCACTGGCTTCCCCTGCCTAGCTTCCCATGGGATGGCCCTTTGGTGGGGCCCCAAGACCCAGGAGCTGCTCCTCATCTCTGCAGGCTCAGGACCCCATCCGGGTGGTCACAGCCAGGGCCACTGACTGCGCTGTTCCAAAGCCCAAGATTCTGAGGGTCCATTTATGTGCTTGGAGTAAAGCACCAAACTATCAAGGAGACACTCTGTTCTCAGTAGTTCTCTGATTCAGGGCTGCTCTGTCCGAACCAAATCTGGGGATACCTCACACCTCCCAGTCCCCAACCACTTGCATTCTCATCATCAACTACGCCCATGGAAATCCTTTCTTTCACATAGTGCATAATACAATGAACATGTGCTACCTTCCTGGGACTTTCTTAGCTCTCCTTACCTGACATCATGAACCTATAGGGTATCTGAGAGATGGGTTTCTGGGACTGAGAATTGGCTAGAATTGTAGGCCAGACTGTGTGAGGATGTGTTTTCTGGGGTGGCTATCCATAGCTTTTACTGTTCATTTATTTATTTAGCAATTTTTTTGAGAGAGAGTGAGAGGGTGAGAGAGAAGAAGACAGGAAGAAAAAGAGAGGGTGAGAAGCATCAGCTCATAGTTGCTTTCACTTTAGCTGTGCATTGATTGCTTTTCATGCACGCTTTACCTGGGGCCGAGCCAATGTTCCCTTGCTCAAACCAGCAACCTTGGACTTTTCATGCCAGCAACCTTTGTTTGGGCTCAACCCAGTGAGCTTTGGGATCATGTGGATGATTCAAGCCAGCGACCCCGTGCTGACAAACCTGCGCTCAGAGCCAGTGATCTTGAGGTTCCGAGTCACTGCTTTATCCACTGCACCACCACTGGCTACGCTATTTAGCAAATGTTGATAGAATGCCTTCTCTGTGCAAGGCCTTGGTTGGGCACTAGAGGTACAGTGATGAGTGACACAGACATCCCTACCTTTAGGGAGCTTCCAGTCCAGGGGGAGACAGTGAATGAGGAGCAAACCAAAACTAACTCCACGTAAGGACAGATGGTAATGCTGGGGCCCGGACTCCATCTAGTTGAGTGTCATTCAGTCCATAAATTGGCACTGCAAACATTTTTGAAGGAATGCCTGAGTGAGTGCCAGGGCAAGAGAGGGCACAGGGCTTTCCCAAGGTCATACAGATAATCAGGGGCAGAATCGAAAGCAGAGCCCCAGGCTTCGGGGCTCAGTGTGGGGTAGTGACCAGCACGTGTGCGTGGTGTTTCAGTGGGCACGGGGCCAACGGAGCTGCAGGATACAATGACCACTCTGATTGATCCTGGGATCCCTGGGCCTGACATTTTGTGTGGCCAACAAAGCCATACTGACCTTCCTCACCATTCTTAATTTATCCATTTTCAAGGCACACTGCCTATGGGGGAACCCCCCCCCATAGTGCTCTCATCCCACAGGCAGCTCTCCTCCTCTTAGCCCTCTGGGTGGGCTCTGTACCTTCCTGGGGCTTCCCTCCCTGAGAAGGTCCAGCTGGCGGGCCCAGCTGGGGGGCTGAGGGAGAATGGGGCCCATCTGGAGGGAGCTTGAAGTGAGCCAGAGGGACCAGCAGGGAGGGAGAGTCTCTTGGGAACAGAGCCCGGGCTGGGAGAACTCTCAGACTGGCTCAGAGAAGAAAAGGGAGAGCCAGGTGTCTCGGCTGGCATGAGAGTCTTCCAAGGACTGAACGGGCATTCAGAGGTCACCTTTGTTCCCCCTGCCTTCATCCAGGACACACTTGAATCTGCGCAAATCTCTCCAGTTTCCAAGGGCTCTTGGCTGGCTATTGACTGACCATTGTCCCTGTCCATCCCATCGCTGTGGCACTGTTCTCTGTTTTCTCTGAGGGCTAGTGTGGCCCAGGCTGGGGGCGATGTCTGGGAAAGGGGACGAGTAGGCCTGTAGTGAAGGAGTCTTCTCTCTTCGTGGAAGGCCTTTGGTGTGCCATGGAAGAGACAAAGCCTACATGATCTGCTCCAATACATCATGGGAGGCACTTTTAGGTCTTCTGACAAGGGAAAGAGCAAGCCTGAGGGTGGTGGGGCTCAGCCAGTAAGGAGAGAACTGGCAGAGGAGACACGGAGAATAAGGGAAAGGCTCTGTGGGCAGAAGGCCTTGTCAGAGCTGCTCAGATCCCCACATGATGCTCAAGCCCTTCTACTGTATTTCATCGCTAGGCATATGGCCTTTTGCCATGCAGGCAAAAGCCTAGGTGTGGAGTCAGAAAGACCTGGTTCCAGACGCAGTACCCCCACAGTCCACTGCCTGCTGCCTCCCTGGGCTTCAGCCTCCTGGTCGGTCAGTGGTTATGTTCATATTGGCATCATTTCCCAGGGCATCTTCTTACTTTCCAGCCTCTCTTTTTTGCTTCACTTCTCACTTACCAGATGTTCACAGACAAGAATGGGCTGCTTCTTTTAACACAAAGGGATCTAAGGTGGGGTTGGGTTGCTAAGCTCCCCCCTTGGGATGTGGTGCAGGTTGACGAAGCCAATAGGCTTCTCTGACTGTGCTTCATGAAGGCCAGCGCCCTCCCCACTTGCCTGCAGGGCAGGTGCCCTCTTCCTCAGAGGGCCAGGGTTTCTTCTGTAGCTCCTCTTCCCCCCCCCCACCCCGTCACCGCCTGTCACCCTGCCCAGCTCTCAGGCATTCACGGGACAGGATGGCGCAGAGCAGAGCTGAGCTTGACTATTTATAACATGGGATGTGATAAACACTTCGAAGAGATAGTTCCTGATAGACCAAATTTGATGGAGATTATATAAGCAATTAGATCTTCTGAGCACTCCGCTATCTCCTTGCAGTGAGGCCGCTCAAATCATGTGTGAGCAAGTCTTTCTTTATAGCAGACATAATTGAAAGGTTTCAGGTGGGCCAGGCAACCTCTCCCCACCCTACAACCCACCAGCTCCCTCCAGCTGCCCTGTATGGTGAAGGGTTGGGCCTCTCCTTCTCAGCCAGCTGTGGGACCCTGGGGAATTCCTGCAGGTCTCTCGCTTTCTCTGCACCTTGGTTTCCCTTTCTGTACAATGGGGACACCAACACTTGGCCCACAGGCTGGCATGAGAATTCTGAGAGAAACTGAACTATCTATCGCAGCCCAGCCTCCAGTGGGCACTCAAGTCATTTTGAATCCCAGGGTCCCTTTCCGCTCTCTGGCCCACAATAGGTAAGAAATTTGGCTCCTGATTCATCCAGCCTATCCTCCCTCATCCTCCCTCCCTCCCACACCACACTCTCCCCTCCAAGTGCTAATGCTTGCCTTCTCATTTATTAGCGTGTTAATGGGCCTGAACAGTGGTAATTGTCTTTTGCCAAGGGCTATCTGCCCTTAACAAGGCTTGGGCTTCTCCCTTCTTCTTGGCCCAAATGCCAAGACCCATTGAGCCCCAGAGCTGGCCCTTCCCACCAGAGTGGGATCTTTTGTCTGTAGAAATGCCCAAGACCAACTCTCAAAGCCTGACAGCTGGCAGCTCTTGTAGCCTGCCCTCACTCCTCTGGCTGCGCTAACCTGGCGCACATGAGCCAGCAGGCCTGCCTGCCTGCCTGCCTGCCTGCCTACTTCATCCAGGGGAGCTGGGCAGAACGGGTGTCTGGCAGAGCCTGAGGTAGCTGGGGAGCTCCAAGGAGGCCCACCCCAATGCACCCCTCCCCCATATCTTGACTGCTCGCTTCACACACCCTAAGCTCTGACCACACCTGGCCAATTACTCTGCTCTTCTCACCTCCGGGCCTTGACCTGTGCTGTTCCCTCACCCTCTGCTCCATCTCAGAGTGAAGACCCCCACTCACCATTCAGACCCTAGTCCAAGTATATCTCACTGTGTGAAAAAAGCCCTCAACAAGGCCACACTCCCAGGGACTTGTGTGTCACCCTCTCCTGGGAACAGAGATAGCCGTATGTGTGGGTTATCTCTGGCCCTCTGTGGCAAATATGGAGCCTCGACCAGAGAAGATGTCCTGGGGTACTTTCCTCGGAGCAACAGAACTGCACAGTAGCATCAGAGTGGTCAGTACAGAGGGCAGTGAGGCTGGTGAAGTCTCCAACAGGGTCTCCATTCTGTGCAGGAAACAGAGGCAACAGGTAGCATGGAGTCAGATACTGTCGGAGGACACTTGAAGAGACACCTATAGGCAACTTTCAGGGTTTTCAGCAAGCACTTAAAGAAGCTTAACAGGGGCCCTGGAAATAATTCTGCTGTGTATGTGATGACGGGTCTGTTCTAATCTGGGAGATAGAAAACAAGCCCTGCAATCAACTATGTGATCTTGACTGAGTCATCTGGCCTCTGTGAGCCTTCAGTTTCTTCATCTGTACAATGGGGATAGGAATCCTTACCTAATAGGGCTGTTGCAAGAAGTAAACAGTATGATTTGAGGACTAGGAGAGAGCACCTATGTACAAATGCTTGGCATTTCTTAGGCACCCAAATAAACTACCATTTCCTTCTCCCACAAGCCCCCAGTCTGCCAGGAACTCACAGTCTGTTTGGGGGCCTTACCCAGCAGAACCCAAGTAGTAGTAAGTGTTGAGGGCCTCAGAGTTGAGTAATGAGATTTTAAGGGGACATACTATGAGAAGACTAGCTCACAAAGAAGCAAGGTTGAATGACTGGAGTTTAGCCATAGATTAGGCATTAGGAAGAATTCCCAGATGACAAGGACTTAGAAACAAAAAGTAAGAAAGCTCTAGAGAAGAAGCATCCTCTAAAGCTCTAAAGATTTGACAGCTCAGCGGAACCCTGTATAGTATGAAGGAACCAGCTACGAGAATAGTAGGGGGAAGAGTGTTCCAAACAGAGTGAACAGCAAGTGCAAAGGCTCTGAGGCAGGAACCTACTTGGCAGGGTCAAGGCACAGAAGAGATGAGTACAAATGGAAAAGAATAAGAGGAAAGAAATCCCAGATGAAGCCAGAGGAGTCAGCAGGGACAGACCATGGTGAACCTTGAAGGCCATGGGTAAGGAAGGACTTCACGTTTTACTCTGAGTGATATAGGAAACCCTGGGAGAGTTTGGAGCAGGAAAATGACACGATTGACTTCGGACTGTAACAGATCACCCAACTTTTGTGTGAATTGGCAGGGAACAAAAATAGAAGCAGGGAGACCATGAGGAGGCTCCTGTGGTCATCTAAGCAAGAGGTGATAGTGGCCCGGGGGTGAGAAGGCTGGCAGTGGAGATGTGAAGAAGTGGTCAGATCTGGGGTTTATTTCAAGATGAAGATGGCAGGACTTGTTAATGAATTGGAATAAGAAAGAATACTTACTTGGCATCTATTATATGTATAGCCATCATCTCACTGAATCCTCCTGACTGCCCTGTGACATCAATCTAATTAACCACCATTAGACTGAGGGAAGAACTTAGGCTCAGAGAAGCAAGTGGATTGACCAAAGTCACACAGAGAAGAAGTGTCAGACTGGAAGTAGAAGCCAGGTAGGTCTGTGTGATTCTGAAATGTATATACTTTCCCTGACACCATTACCCATCAGGCCTGGGCTAGGCCAGGCTTCGGTTCCCACTTTCCCAGAGACCAGCTCCCTAAAGAGGAGTCTCTTGTTATTGCTATGTTCTAGCCCTGGCCTTGAGCCCTGCTCTGGCCACCTCATCCTCCTCCCTCATCTGAGGCCAGCCTCATCTGAGGCAGAAGGGGAAGCAGTGTTAGCATGTCCATCTGTAAAATGCAGGAACAGCCCATGGACTCTACGGTGGTCAGAGGACTAAATGTAACACCAGATGAGTCCAAAGCTCCCTGCCCAGCGCTCGGCATGCTCTCCCCTCTGCCCTCTTAGCTGCTGGCTCCGGCTGGGGCCAGGATGCCCAGCAAGTTGTCCTGGCGCTCTCTTCCCCACCCCAGCCCCCACTCAGAGCTCGCACCCCTAGGAGGACCCAGTCAGGCTCTTTCTCTCCTGTTCCTACCATCCATTCCTTGCAGCCCAGACATATGAACTGAGTCCCATCATGCCAAATAGATGCAAAGGAAAGAAGAAAAACTCACTTCCTCTGGCCTGATGCTTTTCATTCCTGCCACAAACAAACAGAATCAACACCCACTCAGCAGTGGGCCTGTAAGCCCCTCTGGGGAGACAGAGAGGGACAGAACATCCACCCCCCCCTTGCACCCCAAGCTTCCGGGTCTCCTCCCTCGAGGCTCAGGAATGCTCCCACAGAAAGGAAGTGTGGGCTGGTTCTAGCACACTACTCTCATGGCATGCTCGGAGAAACTGAGGCACAGAGGGAAGGGACTTGGCCAAGGGTACACGGCTAGGTAGTGGTAGGGACAGACCAGAAATCAAGTCAAGTCTTTATTTGCAGAAGTTGCTTTCACCTTCAGTGCATGCCTGCAGCCCAGCTGGTACACGCCTGGTATGAGAGCGTGGATGCCCACCTTGTGTCCACTATGCTTCCCAAGGGCCTGGGCAAGGAGGCTTAAGCATATCTATATTTGGAATCTCTCACAAGCTCCTGTCCCCAGGACATGGGTTCTAACCTCCTGGGACACTCCAGAGGCCCAGAAATGGCCACCTGCTACCACCCATCTACCTCGCCCACCCACTTCCCATCTGAGGATGGTTCTCTCTCCAGGTAACCCAGAACTCCCAGTCTGCCCTCTCCTGGCAGCCCCATCATCGACCCCAACCAAGACCCCCTCCCACTCCAGGCAGGAAATGCAGGAGGGCACACAGCGGCCCTTAGGGAACTCACATTGGCGAGCAAGAAAAGGGCCATGGCCTCTGGAGACGAGGGAGCCAGTGCCGGATTATGGGCTCCTTGCTCGGAAATGATTGGTCGTGACAAGCTCACTGCAGGAACAAAGCCATATGAAATTGACCTCATCACCAGCGATCAGATCAGATTGTTTAGTGTGAAGGGAATGTGAGGGGGATGTTCAGCTGGGCGATGACCTAGTTAGGGCCTTAAAGAGGCAGAGCAGCTGCCCCACTCTGGGGAGGAGGAGGGCCCTGCTGAACTGCAGGTGAAGTTTCCATTCCCAGGGAAACTCCAGCCTCTCTTCCATCCCTGTCCAAGGAGAACAGGAGACAGCAGAAACTGGGGAAACTCTGAGGCTAGAAGTTCCACAGGCTCTAGGGGATGGGGTGGGGAGGGGGGGATTTAACTGTTTGTTTATTCCATCTCAGCCACTATTCTGACTGCATATGTTAACTCAAGTAACCTTCAAAACCACCCTGTGACATGGATACTATTAAAGTGCCCACTTTACAGATGAGCAAACTGAGATCCAAAGAGGCTCACATTACTTGCCCAAGGTTACAAAACAGCTATGTGGCCATCTGGCCATGGAGCCTGTGCTGTTAACTACTATATTCTACTGCTTCTATTCTGCTGACAGGGTGGACCAAATGTGGCAGGCCAAATAAAGCCACAGCTAGGAAGAGGTGGCTTGTGCCTCTGAGGTCTCTCTTTCCTCTCAGGCCCCAGGGGCCCCAGGGGCTGGGACAGGGAAGAGGGGCCTGTCAGGAACTTCAGGAACAGGTGCCTGCTTTCTCCTTGGATCCTGTTTCCTGACACTTGCATGAGGAACAGAAAGGGGGAGTGAACATGTGGCTAGCTGGCCAGAGCAGGCCCCTCTCTGCCAAGCTGCGCCTTGGGGAATATGACTCTGGCTGCCTGAGGGGTACAGAGAGGATACCAGAAGGGGGGCAGAGCTTCTGGTGGGGCACATGGTGTTAACCCTTTCTTCAGTGATATGATATTAGCATAGGGCCTGGGCCTGGCACGGAGGAGGAGGGTGCCTGCTAATGTGTGGCAAACAGCAAAATCCACTGAGAGTAGGCCAGAGCAAGAGCTGCAGCATAAAGGCTCCTGGTTGGCTGCTGGGAAGAGTTCCAGGGAGGCCAGTAATCTCCCCTTGAGAACTCAAGGCACAAAAGAGACCCCTGTCACCCCAAGGGGTGAGGAAACACCTGAAGCCAGTGCCTGAGTGGCAGCATCTTTTTTTTTTTTTTTTTTTTTTTTTTTTTGTATTTTTCTGAAGCTGGAAACGGGGAGAGACAGTCAGACAGACTCCCGCATGCGCCTAACCAGGATCCATCCAGGGGCAATGCTCTGCCGCGACCAGAGCCACTCTAGCACCTGAGGCAGAGGCCAAGGAGCCATCCCCAGGACCCGGGCCATCTTTGCTCCAATGGAGCCTTGGCTGCAGGAGGGGAAGAGAGAGACAGAGAGGAAGGAGGGGGGGTGGAGAAGCAAATGGGCGCTTCTCCTATGTGCCCTGGCCGGGAATCGAACCCGGGTCCCCTGCACGCCAGGCTGATGCTCTACTGCTGAGCCAACCGGCCAGGGCCTGAGTGGCATCTTCTATGATGGGCTGCAGGCATGACAGCCCTGACTGAAGCTAAGGGTACGTGTGGCACTAGGAGCCCCTGCCTGGTTGCACACAGGCTGAAGAGTCTGGGCTGGCAAGACCTCAGGGCCTCGGTGTACTTTCCTGGTGGTATAAAGCTGACAGGAACTTCTGCTGCTCCCCAATCCTGGGCACTGAGCGCTCTGTGCCTCTTTCTGTCAGCCAACCAGCCTTACATGTGCCTCTAGGGGAGGCCTCTCTGTTCTCTGGCTCCTTTCTGCCCAGTTCCATGGGCACCTGTGATGTCTTATCAGGGGCTTTGGATGTTAGACAGGGATGGTCCAGCCTCCCTACTGCCCCAGCCTGCTTTCTAGTGTCCTTCCTGCCTTCCCCAGGTCCTCAGGCTGAGCCAGTTTCCATCCACCCCTTCATCTCAGGCTGAATTTCTCAGATATGACCTGGTGAGGCTTCATTTGTGACTAATGCTTCCTTCCTGGAATAATCCTGAAGCTCCTAGCAACGGTCTCCCCGACCTGGTGTGTGTGGGGTTGTCCTCTCTCAGCATGCAATGCAAACTACTGGAGCACTTCTAGTTCTTTCCTGGGAGCCCACATTGAAAAGATAGAGGCAGAAAAGAGCCTTGCTTCTTTTTTTTTTTTTTTTTGTATTTTTCTGAAGCTGGAAACGGGGAGAGACAGTCAGACAGACTCCCGCATGCGCCCGACCGGGATCCACCCGGCATGCCCACCAGGGGCGACGCTCTGCCCACCAGGGGGCGATGCTCTGCCCCTCCGGGGTGTCGCTCTGCCGCGACCAGAGCCACTCTAGCGCCTGGGGCAGAGGCCAAGGAGCCATCCCCAGCGCCCGGGCCATCTTTGCTCCAATGGAGCCTCGCTGCGGGAGGGGAAGAGAGAGACAGAGAGGAAGGAGAGGGGGAGGGGTGGAGAAGCAAATAGGCGCTTCTCCTGTGTGCCCTGGCCGGGAATCGAACCCAGGACTTCTGCACGCCAGGCCGACACTCTACCACTGAGCCAACCGGCCAGGGCAAGAGCCTTGCTTCTTTAGGGCTAATGTCATAGGGCTGTCAAAGGGTACAAGGATCCTGAGGGCCATAGCCAGGCCCCATGGGTGGCAGCCCCAGGGATAGAGAATTCAGTCCACTTCAGAGAAGGGCCTCCTGTCATGTTGAGCTGTTCTGTGAGGGAACAGCTGTCTTAGGGCCAAGTGAGACCCTCACCCCTGGAGGTGTGCAAGTAGAGGCTGGTTGGCCAGCGATGGGAATTCAGAAGAGGGTTAGTGAAAGCCGAGTGGGCTGTGCTATCTCTGCCTGCCTCTGTGTTTATTTTCCTTGTTGTCATTGCAATCTCCGCAGACCCACGGGGATGTCTGCCCTTTGGGTAGCCCTCCTCACAGGATAACTGTGCAAGTTGTCAAAGTTAAAGACAGAAACAAAAAGGCAAAGGGAAAATCCAAGAATGGCTAGGGTGGGAAACAGAGGAAAAACTGAGAAGGGGGGGGGGGATTAGAAATTCAAAAAGAGAAAAAGACACAGAGGAAAAGAAAAGCAGAGACAGGGACAAGAGAAAGGGGAGACGGGAAGAAAAAAGCCTCAAGCCAGAAGCAGGGGAAGTTGGAGACAGAGAACTGCTCTCACCTTCCTGTTCCCTGTCTCTCCCAGCAGCCCTGAGGCTTCTGGAGAAGCCTTATTTCCTTGCTAACCCAGCAACCCTACCCCTTTCTTCAAAGGCAAGAGCAGCTGCACCAGCTGCATAGGTCAGGGCCTTGGAACACACTCGAGGCCACAGGGGCCCTTGGTGAGACCAGGCCTGAGCCACCAGGCCTCCCCCATCTCTGTCTTTGGGCAGAGAGAGGCTTCCGTGGGGTCCCAGCAGCTCCAGGACCCAGAAAGGCAGGAGAGGACTGGGGCAGTGGTCACTGCCTTCACACCTCTGCCACTGGTCAGAGGGAGCAACTGGGGTTCTGGTGGTCCTGAAGAACAGAGCTGGGCCTGTGGGTGAAAGTCACCTGGAAGTGACGTCCAGCTCAATTGCAGGCAGAACTCTATTCCAGGGGTTCTCCACCGAGAGCCTGGGCTTCCCAGGGCCCAGCGCGGCCAGCGCAGATGTGTGTGAGGGTCATTGGCTGAGCGCTGGCGGTGGGTGTACAGGGGCGCGAGCCTCGCTGGGAGTGAGACCAGACAGCTTCAAAGTCTGAGTGGCTGTTTCAGTGATCCCAGTCCTCAGCAGGGGACACATCTTTCTAGCCCAAAGGGGAGAATTCTACTGTGTTACTTTAAAGAGCCAAGGCTAATAAGACTTTTATTCAGACTTCTGCATAAGAATGTTTTCCATGCTTCCATCTGAAGACTTTTTGTGCAGCTATGTGGTAATGTCTATAGCTATGTAACTACATAGCCCTAATATCTATAGTAGCTATGCATTTATGTATCTCTCTATTATCTATGCATCTCCAGACCTGTATCTCTGTCTTTGTATACCCCTTTGCTGTATATCGTATATCTCTATAGCTCTGTATCCATCTGTGTCTCTCCCTCTGTGAGCAGCTGATGGAGATCCTGAGGGATTTAGGACCCCTGCTTCCTGCCTCCTCAGCCACTGCCCACCTCATGCCAGTTGTGTGAGGCCTGTCCTCACAACCAGGTTTCCCACCGGACAGTGGCTGTCCTGGGCCTGAGCCAAGGGGTTACCGTGAGGAAACTGGTCAGAGTCCGGAAGGCCACTGTCACAAGCCAGGAGCAGCTGCTTTGCCTGCATTTGTCGGGGGGTGAGGAAGACAGGAGGGCAGGAAGAGTTGTGGAGAAACGTGTGTGTGTGGGGGGGTGCGCCCTGGGAATGTGAGAGCCACTGAGCAGTGGGGACTGTTAATAATGGATGGAGCATATCACACAAGCAGCCCAGCACTTCTGGTTCCTTGCTGTGGGATCTCTAGGACAGAGTCCTACCCTTCTTGGAGCCTTCAGTGTGCCCATCTATACCACAAGCATCTCGAAAGTTTCCTTTCAGAGCTGATGCCCTTAACAGGGCAGCAGTCACCACACTTTGAAGTCATGGATTCTTATCACTAGGGTATTTTGAGCAAGCCACCCAATATGTCCACAGGTATTTATTCATACATAACACGGTGGTTTAAAAAAAAAAAAACACCCAAAAAACAAAACAAGACTCAGAGCAGACTGTGAATGTGCTCTCTGGCTCTTCCACTGGGCAAGTGACCTGAGGCCTCTACCATTAGTTCCCCTGTAGGAAGTGGAGATAGGCATGCCAGTCACCACTATCAAGCGGTCCTGAGAGTCTGGGAGCGAGTTAGTGTCTATGTGCTGCTATTAGTACAATGTATGACTTTACTAATTGATGATGTAGGTCACAAATTGCATGTCAAATGTTGGAACTGTTAAAAGATAAAGTAGAAAGAAATAAAACAGTCCATGTATTGTAATATTTTCTTCTCACTCCCTAGTGGGTTGCTCAGCATAATTTGTGTTGTCAATGTTCTAGATTTTGCTTAGGATATTTTCTCTGGCTTCCTGATTCTAACTACCAGGGAAGCCTGACCTTGAGGTGGGGCCTCCTGAGCTGACCAGGATCAGTCTGGTCTGAATCTGGGCCTACCCCTCCCCACACAACCACTCTGGGAGCTGCCACATCTCTCCAGGAGTCTGCTACCACGGCGTGGGGATGAGGGCCCCCATTGATCCCCATGCCCCCAGCCACTGAGGGCCAGCATGGTCCAGGGACCTCACACCCAGCCTACAGGTTCTACTTCCGACACCCCAAACCTCTCTTCCTCAGCACAGCCAGCCTCACAGGGGGAGGGGCCACCCTCTCTGCCACGGAGCAAGCAAGTGATGTTCAGCACTGGCAGGTGACACTGACTCACCATTTACTGAATGGACAATAATGAGAGCTCACCATTACTGTGCATTTTCTTAAGCACTTCACCTGCAATCATCCCTGATTCTTCCCAAGGATCCTATGAAGCAGATGTTTTTATCCCAGTTTGCCCGATGCTATATAGCTAATCAGGGAGCAGGGAAACCAATTGCCCGCTGTCTGACAGAAAGCAGCCTCTCTACCTTGTGACCCTGAATGAACAAGTGAGGAAATAAATGGTTTCTTGGTCTCCCTTCCCGCTCTCCCAAGGCACCTCCTGTTCCTCTCCTGAATTCCGGGTTTGCACTGACCCAAGCCTAGAGAAAACCACCCCCAGACCAGCTCCCCCATCCTTTATCTCTGCGTGTCCAGCTCAGGTGGGCTGCGACCACTGGCCCCAGGCCCAAGGCTCCTGCAGTGCTCCGTCCCGCTCCAGCCAGGTCTCCTCCTGGGAGCCCCGCCCCCGGCAGCGGCGACCGCAGGTAAGCCCCTCCCCCTTTCTGCTCCAGCAGCTCCAGCCCCTTCCAATTAGCGGAGTCTGCGATCCCCTGCGCTAAAAGGGCCTCTCCCCTGCCGCCCCTCCCCCACTCGGCTCCCACGTGGGGAGCCCTCGCTCCCAGGCCTGGCTGCCCCATTCACGGAGCCCTCCTCCATTGTCCGCGGACTGTCACTCACGCAGGGCATTAGCATTTCTAAAGCCCACTTCTCCTAGTCGCGCTTTGGCATCAGCCAAAATGAGGCTCACTTTGAAACATAAGTTTTGGGAGCGGGTGCTTCCTGGGTGGCTAAAACATATTACCTTGAGGTCCTTAACTCTCTGGGCCTCAGTCTATTGGTCTACCATACGGGGAGAACTGTTCTCCCTCTTCTGGAGGGTCAGGGCACCTGGAATTTCTCAGCTCCAAGAGATGTTGAGAAATGGGGCAGCCTCCTGGGTCCTCAATATATCTACCTGTTCCTTACCCCTGGGTTTCTTGGGCCTTGCAGTCTGGACCTTCCATTCCCCACCCACGTGCCAAGGGAGACAGAGTTTTGTCAAAACTGGTTTTCCCTGCCCTAACCTAAGCGGCCTTTGTTAAGGCCCTGGCAGGATGGGGCATGAATGGGGGTGACTTCTTTGCCCTGGCATCTGAAACCTGCCTAAATAAGTTGGATGGAGAGACAGCGCCACCCAGTGGCTTCTTGGGCTCTTTGCCAATCTTTCCTAGGGTGGGTCCTCGCCTACTTGGGCGTCTGGGCCCCCAACCAGGAGTCTCACCAGAGAAACCCTTTTTACTTGTGGAAATTAATTTGCATTGCTGTAGCTGCTTTAGACCCAAGCTTCTGTAAAGAGCGGCTGTTGGAGTCCCGACCGGCTCTACTCAACCCCAGCCCTGCCCCCATCATTCCAGTGGGCTGGCAATGACTCTCTCCAGGCTCTGTTGCCAGTGGCCTGGCCTTTCCGTCCCTGGCCCTCACTTTCTCCCTGTGAAAAGTGGCAGAATAGTTCCGGCCACCCTCTGCTTTTCCTGGTGATCTGGGGAAATTTGTGGGGTAGGGGAAGGTATGGGTTTGAGGACCAGTTGTTCAAGTCAGTTGACCACCTGCCCCCACCCCCATGCCTTGGGAATAGGCTCTGGCTCCATGCACACTTCCCAGACACAGACCCTAGGCTTTGGGTCCTGCCTGGAAACCCAGGAGCTGCTGACCAGGCCTTCGGAATACCAGGAGAATGGTTTCCATTCCTCCCCAATGCCTGCTTTCTTTGGTTCCTACTCCCTGCTTCTTCTGTCTTCCCGATTCTTAAACTCTTACCCTCTTCCCTGCACATTCTGCTGTATGCCACAAGACGCGTGCGTTTCTCTTTAATCCTGGTAGAGACCAAAATGAGAAAAGAGTAAGCCCTGCTTCAAATGAAATGCCTTCCCACCCCGTTCCCCTCTCAGGTCCCTTCTGAACCTGTTCTTGGCTAAAGCAGGCAACAAAGCGCGAGGGAAGCAGCTCTGTCCCCACCCCCTCTGGTCTCCTCCTGCAGGCCCTCCCTCTGTGTGGGCTTGGGGAGAGAGGGAAGGTGGATTGGGCCCAGAGCGTCTTGTGTCTGGAGTCTGTTTAGGCTTTAGGGAAAACTGAAGTGAGACAGAGAGCAGGGGAGAGGAGGAGACTTGGTCCAGGAGGAAGGAGTGGAGAGGCTGCGCTGCAGTATCTAGTGTGGCCTCTAACAGGGTCCAACCCAGACTTGCTCCCTGGTCAGGAGAAGGGAGAAAGAGTGAGAACAGCCTCAGCACCAGGGATCCACAGGCCAGGGCAGGGCCCTGCTGGGCTTGGCCTTTCCAGCTCTGCTCTGAGGAATTACAGAGGCTCCGAGACGACTGGGTGTAAGTGTGGGGTGGCATGTTCAAGGGGCGCCCCTCCCAAATGCTCTACTTGCTCTGTTATTTTGATTATAGTTCCAGGTAAAATTTTGTCCAGAAAAGTATTTTGTCACCAAAAAAAAAAAAAAGTTTTAAAAAGCCCCACTTTAATCCATTTCTACAATTAACAAAAAAGGAAACGGAGGATCAGAAAGATAACTTATGGTAGCCCTGGCATCTAGCATAGGATCCTAAGTAAACATTCGTAGGGAAAAAAATTGAATGCCATGAAATTCTCAAATAATTTTAAAGCATAACCAAATTCCCTTTCATTTTATATGTGGCCACGCTTCAAGACCTGCCACCTTTTAAAGCTATATAAGAATTTGTTACACAAGCAATAACAAGAGCTTTGGGACCTGACCAGGTGGTGGCGCAGTGGATAGAGTGTCGGACTGGGATGAGGAGGACCCAGGTTCGAGACTCTGAGGTCGCCAGCTTGAGCGCGAGCTCATCTGGCTTCTGGCTTGAGGAAAAAAAAAGAAAAGAAAAAAAAAAGCTCACCAGCTTGGACCCAAGGTCTCTGGCTTGAGCAAGGGGTCACTCGGTCTGCTGAAGGCCCATGGTCAAGGCACATATGAGAAAGCAATCAATGAACAACTAAGGTGTCGCAATGCACAACTAATGATTGATGCTTCTCATCTCTCTGCATTCCTGTCTGTCTGTCCCTATCTATCCCTCTCTCTGACTCTCACTCTGTCTCTGTTTAAAAAAAAAAAAAAAAGAGCTTTGGAGAATCTTCTCAAATATTGAGAATTATCTGAAGTCATAGTGAACTCTCTTAATTGAAGTGCAAGCAAAGGGACAAGTCATAAAATTGGCTAATAGTCTTTACCTCTGTCCAAGCCAGGATGTGTGCATATTGTTGTGTAAATTTTGATTAATTTTCACCATGGTGTAACACTACCTTGCAGATGTTTGACATGAAGGAGGAAAAGAGGAAAAGCCTCCTCTTGCTTTGAAGTGGAAATGTGAACGAATATTCTTGAACACAAAGGTACAGTCAATCTCAAAAGAGTGGTTTGGTCCAGCAGGGCTCCTCACTGTCCCAGAGCCATTATTCTCATCCCTCCATGGACTATTATGCACCCCAGGACCATTATGCACCACAGAACAAAGCATGTGGATGCGCAATAGCATGGATTCTTCATCATCATCTGTAGACAAGATTTAAACCTGGGGCAACTTTCTCTCGTGTTGGTGGGCTATGAGAAAAGGAATCTAATGTTAGGAGCTGCTTGAATAGAATGTAATGATCAAGAGAAGCCATCTACCAAAGATGGGATTGCATGTTCGAAAGGCAAATAGAAATAATTGGTAGGTTAGGCCCAGGTTTGAATTATCCATGCACCTGCTTTGCCCCACCCTCCCAGCTCACCTCCCTGTGCGCCCAGTATGGATAAGGAGAAAGCCACTGCTTCTCATTGAATATGATTTCAGGGAAGCACCTTTCGTCTCAGATCCCTCAGTCTCTTCAACTGTAAAAAGGGGGTTAAGAGTGAACCATATATCAAGAAAGAGTATCCACAGAATGGGAGAAAAAATTTGCTAATTATATATCTGGTTAGAATCTAGTATCCGACCATGTAAAGAGTTTTTACAACTCAAGAATAAGAAGACAATTCAATTAAAGACGGACAAGAGAAATTGGGAGAAGTATGCATTTCTCCAAGGAAGATGTACAACTTGTTATTAGCAGATGGATAGATGCTCGATGTCATAGTCATTAATGAAGCACTAAACCAAACCACTTCAAACCCACTAAGATGGCTAGAAAAAAAATGTTGGAAAATAACAAGTGTTAGTGAGAATGTAGAGAAATTGGAATGCTTGTTCATTCTTAGTGGAAACGTAGAATGGTGCAGCCACTGTAGAAAACACTCTGGCAGTTCCTCAAAAAGTTAAAGGTAGAATGACCGTCTCACCCAGCAACCACTCAGAGGTGTATACTCAAGAGAAATGAAAGCAGGTGACCACACATAACCTCATATACGCAAGCTCATAGCAGCAGCATTTGTAACAGCCAAAAAAGGTGGACACAACTCAAAAGTCCGTCAAATGGTGAATAGATAGACAAAATGCTGCATATTCACATAATGGAATCCTCTTTGTCAGTAAAAAAGAATGAAGGACTGACACATGCTAGAACATGGGTGAATCTTGTAAACATTATGCTAAGTGAAAGAAGTCAGATAAAGGGGACATATTCAATAATTCTATTCATATGAAGGTGTCCCAAAGAAGCAACTTCACAGAGAGAAAATGGATTAGTGGTTGCTAGGAGATGAGGGTAAGAGGGGATGGGAAGTGACTGCTAATGGGTATGGGGCTTCTTTTTGGGGTGATAAAAATATGGTCTGGAATTAGATATTGGAAATGTTTGCATATATTAAAAACCATGGAATTGCATATTTGAAAAGGGTTAATTTCATGATATGAGAAATATATATATATATATATATATATATATATATATATATATATATATTTGGTAAAGAGTGAACTATATAGCAGTAGTTTACAAATTTGGCTACATCACAACTACTCCAAAACTATCCCTCTTCCTGGTGGTTCCAGGCCTGAAAGTCTGTGTTTTTAACATGCCCCTGGGGTGGTTCCAATGTAGCCAGGGTTGGGAACCACTGGACCAGCTCTAGCATTCTAGAACCCTGCCTGTGTCTATAATGCCTGTAAAGAGTTGCACACAGCCCCTTTCTCCATGAGAGCTGGCCCCTCTCGGGTTCTGCACACCTTGAAACAACCAGACCTCACACCCCAAGAAAGACCTATCGCATTAGCCACAGAAACAGACCCTTCTTGTGCTCCAGGGGCCGTAGGGGGTTTCCCACCTCGAGGCTGGTCTATTGGTATTGGCCTTCCCAGGTGTGTGTGTGTGGGGGGGCTCCTTGCCCCCCCCCTTTCTTCCAGGGCCTCCTTCAGCAGAGCCTGAGATTCATCCTTCTGCTCTGGAAGTACCACCCCCAGGCCTGCCTGGCAGGCGATGTGGTAAAGGAATTCAGACTATACTGGGGGACCTGCCAGGGGAGGGTGCTGCAGGGATGATCCTCAGGTACCTGGGAAACCACATGTCTGGCACCTGTTTGGCTTTGATGCCTGGACCCAATTCTGTGGAGGGAGCTCTTAAATAGTCAATCCAGATTCAGCCTTCAGCACGGGGTATGAGCAGATGAATGGTTCTGGTCCCCTTCAGTGCGAATGAGCACGTGGCTGTGTGCGCAGGCCTAGAGAGACCCCATGCTTAGCTGCTGTAAGTCAAGATGCCAAGGCTTTGCCCATAGTTTCTCCTGACCTTCTTCACTTCCTCAAAGGCCCAGATCAGACTGTCCTCTCACTGTAGCTACAACAATAATGATACCCCTCCCATCCCACTGACTGAGGGCCAACTATATGCTAGGCCTACTGCAAAATGCTTTGAGATACTTTATTTAATCCTCACAACAACCTTTTACAGTAAGAAGTGCTCTTCTCACTTTACATGAGGAATCCAAAGTTCAGTTACTCAATTAATATTTATTATGCACTTATTATGCACCAGGCGCTATACTAGGTGCTGGGTCTACAGAAGTGATTGAGGTCCAGCCCACTCCTCTTGGAGATTTGGTTTTTGTTTGTTTGTTTGTTTGTTTGTTTGTTTTTTCTCCAAGCAGGAAAGGAGATTTCCAGAGAGAAGCAAAGCTGAAATAGTTAGTCAGGTCCACTTGAGTCCACAAGTCATCCTAGTCAGGCTGCCTACCCTTGGCCACATGTGCAGATTCCCTCTGGCTCACAGGGAGCCTTTCCGAGGCTGTTCTGTGGCTGGGTCTTCCCAGGAATGTGAGCAAGAAGAGCACGTGCTTCCTAAAAATCAGCTGTTCACATGCCACCATCATCAATTTGGCCAGAGTTTCATCCCACCTGTTTCACTATTTAGTTGTTGTTGGTTTTTTTTTTTAAATGAATCGCTTCTGAAAAAGAAACTTTAATATTGTACCTCAGTGTCACACTGAGCAGTGATATCCATGAAATAATTTGTGATATGCTGGTTCCATTTTTTTCTAATAAACCTTAAAATGAACTTTCACTATTGAAAGGTAATCTTCATTTAGGTGCCATTTCAAACCCTCTCAATACCAGCAATATGAACATCAGACTTTGGGGAGACACTGGAAGAGAAAGGAAAGGTGATTCACTTATGTGCTCAGAGGTGAACTTGCATGGACACCACCTTTGTTAAGTCACTTTGAGCTAGATCACTGGAAAGGTTAAGGAAGGCTTCGCCAAGGAAGTGACCTTTGACTGAGTATTAAAGGATGGGCCGGACTGCAATCAACTGCAAATCAGGAAGAAAGACCTTGCAGGTGTGGGCTGTGGGGTGGGAGGGAGAGTGTCAACAAAGGCATGGGGCGGAGTAAGGCAGAACCCCTTTGGGGAATGAGGATGGCCTGTGGACAAGGGCGAATGCACTGCAGAGGAGCCTGGAGAGCTTGATGTGACCGTGGTGGAGGGTCTGAGATGCAGGTCTTGCCTTTTCTGGGGAGTTGGTGGCTGCCCATCAGCTAACAGGAGACATGATCATTCATTCCTCTTGCTTAGTAAGGCAGGTGGCACAAAGTGGACCAGCAGCCTTCTCACTAAAGGCTGAATGGCAGCAGGGGAAATTGTAACCAGTCAAAAGAAAGAACTTTCTGGATGTGAGCTGTGAGAACCTGTTTTAAAATGGCCAAGGAAGGCTGAGGAATCTCTTCCCCTGGAGAGATTCTCATCTGTCTGTTTCTAGAAAAATTCTGCCCAGAGGCAGGGAACTGGACCCAAATGACCCATTTGGGTTTTTTCCAGTCTACAGCCTTGATGATATCATTGTTCCCTCTTCCTCTAGTCTGGGCTACCTCACCCCCGCTCAGACTCATTGGGCTTATTCCTGTCATTAAAGATTTCCCAGGACCCAAAGCCACAGCTGTTTCGGTTGGTGACTCACAACGTCGTCAGCAAAATCATCCCAATGTCTAGCCTCCATCCTTCTTGCTATAAGCTTGAGTAAGCCCAGCATTTCCCTTTCTAGCTTCCCTTGAAGGTGAGAAAATGAAGGTTATTATCCTTATACAGCTAAGACTTTTCCTGTCTGTCTCACCACCAGCCTTCCTTTCGCCTCTGAAGAGACAGTGAAGACCTCACAGACAGATAGATTTTAGAGTTGAAGAGCCAGGGTTTGAATTTTCATTCGTTGTAAAACATTTGGCAAGTCATTTAAGGTTGGGGGTTAAGTAAACTAACATTTGTGGAACACTTTTTATATACTCAAGTTCTCCTTGTTGAATGACTCAAATGTAGATATTATCCCCATTTTATGGATAGGGAAACAGAGGCTCCAAGTGGTTCAGTTTCTTGCTTACTGTTACCCAGCTAGTAAGTAGTAGAGTTAGAACTGGAACTGAAATCTCATAGGCTCCAAAGGCGGTGCTTTTCTTACCTTACTGTGTTATTTTTGCTTCACCGCTCAACCCAAGTTTCTGTCACCTGTAAGATGGGCTAATTCTCTCTGCCCCAAAGAGTTATGTGGAGGATTAAAGACATACATACTGTGTGTGAAAACAATGTGTAAGTCCATAAGTGATGGGCAGATGCTACATCAGGGGTCCCCAAACTTTTTACACAGGGGGCCAGTTCACTGTCCCTCAGACCGTTGGAGGGCCGGACTATAAAAAAAACTATGAACAAATCCCTATGCACACTGCACATATCTTATTTTAAAGTAAAAAAACAAAACGGGAACAAATACAATATTTAAAATAAAGAAAAAGTAAATTTAAATCAAGAAACTGACCAGTATTTCAATGGGAACTATGGGTTTGCTTTTGGCTAATGAGATGGTCAATGTGCTCCTCTCACTGACCACCAATGAAAGAAGTGCTTCTTCCAGAAGTGCAGTGGGGGCCAGATAAATGGCCTCAGGGGGCCGCATGCGGCCCGCGGGCCGTAGTTTGGGGACCCCTGTGCTAGATACTTATGATTCTCAAGCCCTGCTCCATTCTCTGAGCTTTTGCCTGCACCGTTGAGAAACTATTTCTGAGGGAAGTATGCAGAGTTGACCTCTCCTGTCCTCCATACAGAGTTCTCTTCCATCACAGCTCCTATGGCACTGGATTGAAATTCCTTCTTCAGTATGTTTGCATCATGTCCAGGGCACTGTGCTTGACACATGTAGCCGTCAACAAGCATGGCTTGAATGAATGAGTGAATGAATGAATGATGCAGCCTCAGTCTCCTTGAGACTTTCTTGCCCACTGTACTGTCCTCACACTGCCAGGTCACCGAGTAAATGACAGTTTCTCAAACAAGCTCACTGCTTCTCTAATTCCATGCCTCTGCCCACAACATTCCTTCTGCCAGGAATACCTTCCCTACCCTATGTCCTCTTGTCAAAACGCACGTGCCGCTTCCATCATTAAGCTTTCCCTGCCCATCCCCCATCTGAGTCTGAAGTGATTGTGTTTTCCCGTGAACACCCATTGCACAGAGTGGGCACCCTTTAGGGCAGGGGTCTCAAACTCGCGGCCTGCGGGCTGCATGCGGCCCGCCGAACAATTTTGTGCGGCCCGCAGACTAATCCATGAAGTTCAAAATATTTTGGATAAAATTAAGTAAGCCTAGGGGCCTACTTGTATTTTTCATTTCTCTAGCATCCTAGCTAGATATTAGCTTAGTTAACAGCAGTTGTGATGCGAACTACAGTTTCTGGTCGTTTTGTGACACTGAGTAAACTGCATGTACGATTGTGCTTGTTGTACTGATTTTTTTTTTGTTTTCAACTGCAGTGAGAAAAGTGTTGCGTAACAGTTGCCTTTTGTAGACCTAGTGCGGCCCGCCGAAAGGCTGTGATCTTGCTCTGCGGCCCACATGCTGAGTTGAGTTTGAGACCCCTGCTTTAGAGGACTCTTTAATATCCTCTATCTGCTCAGGTCGTCATTTTCATCCCACTGTGTGACCTTAAGAAAGCCTCTACCCCTGCTTTGGGCCTCAGTCTCCAATCGGTACAGTTGTTTCCAATGGCTTTTCCAACCCTGTCATCCTGTGACCTGACTTCTTTTGGGTTCAGGGAGTACAAGACACTGGAGAACCCCAAGTGGGACCTTTGACTCTTGAAAGCATGTGCCCAGCTTCCAGGCCTGAAAATCAGCTTCTCGGATATTATAAGCTAATTGACTTGCTTAATAAAGGGATAAATAAATATCTACTTAACATGATTACTGTCAGAGGCCTGAGCCACAGAACCTTTCTATCACTGGGGTTTTATTGCAGAAGAAGCTAATTAGCTCTAATTAGGCAACTCCCAGGTGTGTAAGGCAGAGGCATGGGGGAGAGGGGTTGGGGGAGAGGAAGACAAGTGGGGAAGGGGAAGAGAGGTCTCTGTAGTTCCTTCTCTCAGCTGCCATGGCTTGGATTGGGACACCCTAAGAACCCCAAACTCAGTGACACCTAAGGCACCTCACCCATCTGGGATGAAGGAAGGAAGTTTCTTGAGAAACTACTATGTGCAGGACTGTAGCAAGCACGTCCTCTGCATGCTCTATCTCATCTGATCCTCACAATGATCTTCACTGTCCCCATTTCACATAGGAGGAAACTGAGATGCACAGAATTAAGTCCCTTTTCTGGGCACATACTGCAGGGAAGCAGAGGTGCTGGGCTCGGGTTGGATTTCAAAGCCAGAACCGACTGCTGTCTTTGGCCTCTGCTGCCCTCCCAAGTGACAGCCTCGGAGGTTCACGCTACACAAGAAGGACTCGGATAGGCAGTGTCTTCCCTCTGCTGTGACAGCTTAGGGACACTCAGTCAAGAGGTTTTCCAGGGTGCGCCAAACTAGGCACAGAGTTGGCAGGGTACCTGGGAGAGTTGGCCATCTTTCCCTTCAGGAACCCTTCCTCCTCTGATTCAGGTCAAGGCTCTGGACTAGGAAGCCTGGATGACTCAGACCCTCCCCCTCAGAAGTTCACATGCCAGTGGAAGCTTATGAACATTTGAATAGCAAATTGTTTAAGCATAAAAGTGTGTATGAAAAATGTATCTACATTTCCCTACCATCATGTCATTCCTCTCCTCAGAAATTGTTTTCTGGGTTTTGAGGCCCTAAATCAGCAAATTTTGTGAGACCTAGATTTGAATCTAGTTTCTGCTGTTTGTTATTTGTGACCTTACGCGTGTCTCCTGCCTATCTCTGTTTGTACTGCCGCCATTCTGGACCTAGCTTCACAACTCTTACCTGGACACATGCTTTCCTAACGGGCCTCCCTGTTTTTCTGGAATTCTTTACACTGTAACCACAATGAGGCACTTCCTGGATAACCCAGCTCACAGTCTTCCAAAGCCTTCACCATGGTCTGCAAGGCTTACATGACTGGATTCCTGTCTACCTCTCTGGCCTCATTCCAGGCCACACATGGTCACTCACAAGCTGTGCCACACTGGCTTCCTTAATGTTACTTGAAAAAAAATGATTTCTACCTTAGGAACGTTTGTGCTTGCTGTTCCCCCACTACCTCAGTGCTTTGATCCCAGCCATTTGCATCACTGTCGCCTTCTCATTCTTAAGTGTCACTTCTTTGGAGACATATTTCCTGGCCATCCTGTCTTAAACAGCAGTAACCCCTTTGTTCTCCATTTCAGTACTTGTTGTTTCCTTCCAAATGCTATAGTTGGTAATTATTTTTTATTACTTTAAAAAATGTGTTTATTGTCTATTTCCTCCGACTCAAACATAGGCACTGTTGGGCAATAACTTTGTTTTCACCACCACTGTGCCTCAGCCAGTGTATGGCACATAGTAGGTGCTCAATACAGACTTATTAGCTTGATGGACAGGTGGATGGTTGAAACAATGAATAAATGAACACTTCTTAAAGCTATTGTGAGGATTAAATGAGCTAATGCATGTTAAATGTCTGGCACAGAGCCCAGCAAAGAGCACAGCTCAGTAGCTAATAGTTGAATCGGCATGTGACCTGCTGTCTGGCACCCAGCTGTTCCCTGAGCCACTACACCCTAGCCAGCTAGTCCTCCATCACACTACCCTGCCGCCTGCAAGGTCCAGCTCCTTCTGTCCTGGAAACAAACCCATTCTCATCCATAGGCCGTATTATGGTGAAGTTGAAAGCATGTCGTTAAATATTCAGGAGTTTTACAAGCAGATTGTTAAACAATCAGTAGCTTAAGGGAGGCCATGGTAGGAGTATTCATACCACAAAAATTGGCAAACAGTGCAAATCAAGGCACC
Organism: Saccopteryx leptura; assembly: GCF_036850995.1. Classification (NCBI taxonomy): domain Eukaryota; kingdom Metazoa; phylum Chordata; class Mammalia; order Chiroptera; family Emballonuridae; genus Saccopteryx; species Saccopteryx leptura. The sequence continues at coordinate 67,609,324 of NC_089516.1, read as the reverse complement.
CCTGCCAAGAGCCAGTTTACCAGCACACCGCCATTAGCCTTCACCCCCGCTGCACCCCACCCTATGGAAGTGCTCTATTCGTGTTCTTTGCCTGCTATCCTTCAAGGTACACATCAAACACTGCTTCCCCCAGAAAGCCATGCAGCCTCCCTGAGCTCTTTCTTCAGTGACAGCCTCAGTGCCACAAGCTAGGATACCTAAGCTAATGTTTCTATATATTGATTTTTGTTGTCTTTTACTCCAAGTGAACATGAGAATCTTATCCCTGAAGCTTACTTTCAAAACCATAAAAGCAGGGACGTGGTTGATCCTTTTTCTCTTCTAGTCCCCCACGGTGCCTCACACAGGACTGGGGGCTATAGAGGCGCTTAGCAGGGCCTCAGACAGCAGGTGCACAGAGTGGCAGGAGTCTGGGTCAGGGAAGCAGCAGCTCTGCATTTCAGCTGGACTCAGCCACGGATCTGCAGTGTGACCTGGGGCCAGTCCCTTTCTGTTTCCAGGCCTTGGTTGGTTCATCTAAAATGATGTCGATGGTATTGAAGCTTCTTTCAAATTTCAGGTTTCAAAGGGCTTGTATATCATTGACTTTATGTCATTGACTGAGATACAAATAAGTTGTTTATTATTTTATGCAAAAACTCTCAAACAAATAATTTCAAATAACTTTCAAAAAAATTATTCCTGGCCCCCCTTCCACCCAACTTAGTAACAGAATGCTTGGAAGGATCTTTAGGGAGGATTGAACCCAAGGCCTTTATTCTGAAGATAGTGAGAGCTAGGGTTTGCGGAGCACTTATTATATGCCAGATACTATTTTAAACATTTCATGTGGATTAACAAATTTGACCTTTATAACAACAATGCTAAAAGGTAGATACTTTTATCAAAGTCCATTTTACAGATGAGAAAGCTAACAGAAATGCAACAACTTGCCCAAGTCACACAGCTGGGAGGCAGTAGATTTGAGGCTTGAAGTGGGCAGGCTGATTTTCAATCCCATACGCCTAACCACTGTGCTGTACTGCCCTGTACAGCTCTCAGAGGAAGTGGCTGCCTCCCAGAGGCCCTGACTGGACAGGTCCCACTGGTGCCCAAGTTCTACAAATAGGCATAATGCTTTAAAGGAAATGTCACATCTAGTTTTCTCCATGTCCCAGCTATATGACCTTGGACAAGTACCTGTGCCTCTCTGAGCCTCAGTTGTCTCTTTTCTCTCATGCAGGACTCTTCTGAGAATTAAGAGAGAAAGGAAATTAGCATGTATTGAATATCTCTGTCTGTTTTAATTGCATTAAATTACATCCTCTGGGTCTTCTAGAAGCCTAGAGAAAAAAATTATTCTCCCATTGTACAGAAATGGAGACATATTCAGAAAGGGTAATAACTTCCTTAAAGCCATGCAGTCAGGTGGGGCAGAGATGGGATTAAACCCCAAATCATCATATGTTTTTTGTATAAACTTTTAAAGAATTTTGTAAGATTTACAGAAAAACTGAGAAGGTAATACAGAGTTTCCGTATACCCTGCACCCAATCTCCCCAATTTCACTTTACATTAGTACAGGGCATTTGTCACAGTTAACGAGTGGATTTCCTTAGTTTTAACCTAATGTCCTCTATCCAGGAGTCCACAGAACATTTAGTAACCATGTCTCCTTCTCTCCTCTTGACTATGGCAATTTCTTAACCCTTTCTTATTTTGAATGGCCTTCACAGTTTGGAGGAGTGCTAGTCAGGTATGTGTCGAATGTCACTCCATTGGGCTTCACCTGCTGTTTTTCTCACGGTTGAGACTGGGATTAGGGATTTGGGGAAGAAACCCACAGAGATAAAATGCCCTTCTCATCTCATCATGTAAAGTTTACATGCTCTCAGTGGGGCTTGTGACTGCTGCCGTTGACCATGATCACTTAGCTGAAGTGCATTTGTCAGGTCTCTCCACTGGAAAGTTACTCTGCTGTCGTCTCTTCCCATACTGTCCTCTTTGGAAGGAGTCACTCTGTACAGCACACACTTGAAGAGCCTGAATGGAAAGATGTGTGCCACCTCCTTGTGGGAGGATGATCTACATAAATTATTCATGATTCTACAGGAGAGATCTGGCTCTTCTCCACCATGTGTTTATTCAATCACTTGTTTATATCATTATAGACTCATGGATATTTGTTTTATACTTTGGGTTATAATCCAATGGTACATTATTTATTCTGTTGCTGAAATTATTCCAACTTTGGCCTTTGGGAGCCCCCTTTAGTTGGCTCTTGTCTCTCTGACATACCCCTGTCAATATGGTTTGTTTCTTTTGTTTGTTTGTTTGTTTGTTTTTTAGCATTTCCTTCATTTCTTGCACTACAAGATGCCCTGGCTCATCTTGTATATTTCTGCTCCAGCCCTGGAAATCAACCACTTCTGCTAGGAGCTCTAGTTCCTTTTATTGGAGAATGGTATTAGAAACCAAGATTTGGGCATTGGGTGTGTTCGTTGCTCCTAAGCCCTCTCAACTATCAGAGTAAGCTATGTGTGTGCTAATTAGTGTACATATACAATCATTAAGTGTTTCTCTGTGTAACTATTTGTATCTGTATTAAGCTAAATATGAGTTTACACTGATGTCTCCCATTGTGATCCATTACCACTCGGATGTTTCCAGCCTCCTCCCTTGCTTATCTGCATACTCACAGTCCAACAGTGAGCAACCTGGTTCCCGCTACCCGCCAGCCGCCCTCATGCTCTTTTTGTAGCCTTTCTTGCCTCATGGCTGCCAGGTTCCCAAGGCCTACCTAGCAGCTGCCACAGGGAGGAGCTGTGTTCATCCATCCCAGGCCCTGGGTGACCCTAGGGGGTGGTTATGATTGTACAGCCTGGGAAACCCTGAACATCAGACCCTCCTCCAATCCTTCAGAGGTACCAGGAGAGTTTGCCTACTTGGAGCAAGGGACTCTTTGTACCTGCAGGGACTCATTGTGGTGTGGCAGCAGCCCCTCTGCTACAGCTTGGTGTGCTGGTCTTGCTGCCCCTCCTCCACGATCCTTCCCCTTAGCTGACCACCGGTTCTCCTACTTAGGTGTGGTAGAAGATAAAGAGAAAATTGGAATTTCAGGCACAGGCACTATACAGTATGGAGGGGCTAAGGCTCCTTTGGCCAGATTAGTTCAGCTCAGTGGTTGTCACCCTGGAGAAGTATCCTACAAGACCCCACATGAGCAGGGCCCCTGCTCGAGCCCCACACCTCCAGGGACCCTGTACTTTAAATGGTTTTCCTCCAAATGTGTTAATGTTCCCTCTGGTACTGAGGACCTTCCTGGTGGAGTGCTCTGGGTCCCTGTAGGCCCCAGTCCCTGCTCCTCCTCTTTGGGATACTCCCTTAATGGCTGTCTCATGCATGGCACCAACCACATGCCTGGAGGAACTCCTGGACTCACATCTATGGCGTGTTCCTGGGACCCTGGGCCCGAGCCCAGTTCCTGGAGGATCATCGGCAGGTGGGCCACTGCTGCTGGCTAGCATAGCACTTTTTTCTCAGGGTGATGGGAGAAGTTAGGTTTCCAGAATGCTGCTAACATGCTGATTGAGGGTGACTTGAATTGTTTATAAGTCAGGGGGCACACATAGACACGCAGACACCCAAACATATCTATAAATAGAGAGACCGATCATTTCATCCCCCTCAGGGCTCATGCACTTTAGGAACAGCATTTCCATAGAGTTTATGGAGTTAAAAGCACAAAATGTCCAAGCCACAAGGGAGTTTAAAGCCACATATTCCAAAGCATTCCTGGTACATGGCCATCATCCACCCCCCTTACCCCATAGTCTGTTTTGGGTGGGATATGAGCTTCTTGGGGTGGAGATAGGAATAAATCCTGATCCCTGCCTTCCTAGGTCTGCTTGTCTAATGGGGGACACAGCCAACAGAAATTGTCATTTTGAATAAAACAATAGAAAGAATAGCAGTAATAGTAATAACAGCTGCCACTTATTGAGCTCCTACTATATGCCAGGTGCTGCACTGTGTGCTTTGTGCCATCTTATTGCATACTCTCAGTGAGCTTATGCAGCGGGGCTCATGGTACTCCTAGTCAATAGAGGAGGCAACCGAGGGTCAGAAATAGAAAATGGCGCACGTGTGCGAGCCAAGAGGGGGGCTAGGTGAGAAAGATGAAGGGATTAAGCAAAGAAGAAAATCTTATAGACACAGACAACAGTGTGGGGATTACAGGACGGAATGGGGGTTGGGAAGGTGGAGGAAGGTAGGGGCGGTAAAGATGGTGATGGAAGGAGACTTGACGTGGGGTGGTGAACACACAATGCAGTACACAGATGATGTATTATAGAATTGTACACCTGAAACCTGTATAATTCTAAACCAATGTCACCCCAGTAAATTCAATAAAGAATTAAAAAAAAACAATGTCTTTCAGCTCTGTGTAGCTCCACAGCCTGACTTCTGTCACACTCTCGGGCCTCAAGCCTGAAGAATGGAGGCCAAATGGAGTAAGGCGACATGCCCAGAAAGAAAGGACTTGAATCCAGTGCCCTCTGCCCTCAGCCTTGCATGGAAGCCATAGAACTTTGCCAGGAAGATAGTGGCATGCGTCCATGATCCCGGCTGTCTTCTCCTACCATGGTCTCATTTCCTGGCACAGCTCCAGCCCCAGCCTGAGCCAGGCAGGCCATGTGGCTAGCACATCTCCCTTTCAGCTCTGCCAGGCCTGCAGCTGGCCCAACCCTCTCGTACCCCTCTCAGTGCCCAGCCCCCTCTCCTCGGCCAACGAGGCAGCCCTCCTTTCATTCAGCATTCCTGCCAGCTGGTGTGTGAGCCCTGTGCAAGGAGGCTGGGTTGCCATGACAGCGTGGAGGGCTGCTGTGGAGGGGGGCCGCCCCAGTGCAGGGTTCCTGACCTCCCTAGGAAAAGAAGCTGTGGCCCTGGGCCTGGTAAGTGCTTCAGCAGGTCATCGCAGACCTGCCCCCACTCCAGCCTGGCCTTCTGCCCACACCGGGTGTGCTCTAAGGGCTCTCACCACACAGAAAGGGATGAGCTTGGGAGGAAAAATGCCCAGGCCCTTTGGAGCTCAAGCTCAATATAGCAGAACTAATTTGAAATGTCACTTAGGGCAGTTTCACTCCCAGCCAACAAAAAGCTGGTTTATTTACATAGTCAGCTGTGGCCCGAGGCCAAGAACCCCGCCATGCTGGGGTGTAAGGGATGGGCAGCTGGAGGCCTTGGCTGTGGCCCCTTGGCCTAGACCTTGCTCAGAACCACCATCTGGAAACCCCTGCAATCAGAAGGGCTCGATCCAATGGACCCCATGCATGCCTTTCCATTCCAGACAGCGCTCCTTGATCTCGGGACCCCGGGTCAGGGCGGAGCTACCACTGACTGCCTTGACACCACTTCTATGACAGGTACTCTGACACGGTTTTCTCAGTGAGCCTTTGCCAAGCTCTGAAATGAGGACTGATTATCCCCATGCCACAAGTGAGGAAACCAAGGCTGAGCAGCAGTTGGGAGTCAAACCCAGGTCAGCCTGGTTCCTGAGTCCATGCTCTCTCCCCACATTCATACTTTGTATTTTGAGTCCTGGGCTCCCATCAGCCTCGCCGCTACCCAGAATGTGGCCTATGTGAGCCACCTGGCCTGTCAGTTGATTACCAATGGCCTTTTTAAGCAGAATCGCTAAGGTCTCTATTCCCCGGATTGCCCAGTGAAGACATTGGTCTGGGGGCTGACAGTTGTGGAGCAGGTCAGAGTGGGCTCTTCCTGGTGCCCATGCCAACCTGTGTGCTTCACCCAGGAGAACACTCAGGTTCCTGGCTAAGAAGGCACACAGAGAATGAAGAGTCTTGTCTATTATGTTCCAGATATGTACTGAGCACCTGTTATGTACCTGGAACTGTGCAGGTGTTGGGAGTACACAGGTGACAAAGACAGTCCCTGTCCTCATGGGGTTCTCAGGCACCGTCCATAGCAATCACATAGCGGGGGCTAACATTGCCTGGTCTGTGCCAGGCACTGTTTTAAGCAGCTCGTGTGGATTAATTTCTATAATCTCTTTAGCAACACTATGAGATAGGTATTACTATTATCCCCACTTGACAGATGAGGAAACAGAGCCTGGGAGAGATAAAGCATCTGGTTCAGGGTCACAGGGCTAACAAGTGACAAAGGGGGTTTTGAAGCCAGTCAGACTGCCTGCAGAACCCACTTGCCCCAATCCAAGAGTAGGGCTGCACACTGTAGCATGCAGAGTTGGGATTAAGGGCACTTTGGCAGACAAGAACCGAAACCAGCTGGAGGCCCTCCCTCCTGCACTTCTTGAGAGTGCTGGCCCCAGGGAAGGAGGCCAGGGGCGGCCCAAGCTACCCTCAGGGAAGTCTGACCACTCTTATCAAGTTTTGCCTCTATTAGTCTTAGGCAGGGGTCCCCAAACTTTTTACACAGGGGGGCAGTTCACTGTCCCTCAGACCGTTGGAGGGCCAGATTATAAAAAAAAACTATGAACAGGCCCTGGCCGGTTGGCTCAGTGGTAGAGCGTCGGCCTGGCGTGCAGGAGTCCCAGGTTCGATTCCCGGCCAAGGCACACAGGAGAAGCGCCCATCTGCTTCTCCACCCCTCCCCCTCTCCATCCTCTCTGTCTCTCTTTTCCTCTCCCACAGCCAAGGCTCCATTGGAGCAAAGTTGGCCCGGGCGCTGAGGATGGCTCCATGGCCTCTGCCTCAGGTGCTAGAATGGCTCTGGTTGCAGCAGAGCAACACCCCAGATGGGCAGAGCATCGCCCCCTGGTGGGCATGCGGGAGTCTGTCTGACTGCTGCCCCGTTTTCAGTTTCGGAAAAATACAAAAAAACAACAACAAACAACAACAAAAAAAAACCTATGAACAAATCCTTATACATACTGCATATATCTTATTTTAAAGTAAAAAACAAAACGGAAACAAATACAATATTTAAAATAAAGAACAAGTAAATTTAAATCAACAAACTGAACAGTATTTCAATGGGACCTATGCTCCTCTCACTGACCACCAATGAAAGAGGTGCCCCTTCCGGAAGTGCGGCGGGGGCCAGATAAATGGCCTCAGGGGGCTGCATGCAGCCCGTGGGCCATAGTTTGGGGACCCCTTCTCTAAGGGGCTTACTGAAGAAGGGCTTGCTCTCCGTGCTAGGGCCCCGGGAACGATGTGGCTGGAATCAGCTGGGAGTCATTAAGGATGCTGGCAGGGCAGACTGAGGTATGGAAGGGGTGGGGAAGGCCCAGAACCCAAGGCCAGGGCATGGCAGTGGCCAGCCAGTAGGCTCTGGGCTGAAGAGTCACACAGGGTCAGATGGGGAGTGGAAGTTGTTTGGCCCCAGTGGAGACTCTGCTCTCTATGTAGTCCTCCGGAAGTCTCAAGATGGAGGGAACAAACGTCTGGAGAGAAGCTTGGAATGGAAATAAAGACTTGAGCTAGTATAGCTAGTAGGTAAAGGAAGGGGCTGGCGGTCTTTAGCCCCCACACCACATAGAGGCTAAGAAAACCTTAATCTACTCCCCACTTCGCTGTGTGCATTTTGGGATTTTTCTAAAGCAACCCAGAGGGAAAGAGGGACCTCAATGGCACTAGGGCTATGATGCCCTCTCCCCCCAACTCCTGCTCTACCACAGCACCCCAAGCCATGCATTACCTCAGCACGAAGGAGCATGCTGGACCTCCCTCTGCAAGTGCCACAACTCTAGACATTGTATCCAGTAAGTGCTCCCTGACCTAGAAACCCAGAAGGAGCGAGCAGGGAGCAGTGGCTGTGTGGGTACTGAGGCTGCCTTAGGGAAAGAGGGCGGCACTAGACGGCATGTTGGTGGCAAACCCGCTTACTTCAGGCTTCTGGTTTGGGGAGGAGGGGGAGCTCAGCTCCTTCCCGGGTCCTGCCAGAGCTTCAATGAGTCCCTGTGAGCAAAGGGACTGTGAGACTGTCCACAGAGGCCACTGGAACCAGCAAAGGCTTCATGGAAGGCTGGGCCTGATCCTAGGGTTCTGCTAGCCTCCTTGACTGGTTCAAGATCCCAAAGGCCCATGGGAACCCATGGGACAAGCACCGTTTAGTCCATGCTGCAGACCCAACAGCACCTCAGCCGGCCTTGAAGAAGCAGGTGGCCATCAGAAGGGCGTAGCTCCCTTGGTCATCCCCAGCCCTGGTGGGCCAGGGGTGAGGTGGGAGGATGTGGCTGGAGTGACACTCAAGGTTTTCAAAAATGTCATCTAGTTGTCTCTGAGCCTGCAATAAGTTCCCCAGGACCCTGCCACCGTTGACTCCACTTCTCACTCATCTCTCTTTTCATGGTCTTTCAGTGACTCTCCATTCCCCTAAGGCTCCCCACCTGCCATCTCTTTTTATCTCCTTGTACATGAAGTCTTCCAATCTGGTGTCCAGATTAGTTGCCTTGAAGTGTGCTTTCCATCCCTTGCCTATATCCTGTCATCCCCAGAGTAGGCATCCAGGAGCCAACTGGGTCCCTGTGAACCTTGTGTGGGCAGGGATGGTACTTCCTGACCGAGCTTCTCTGCCTCAGCATAAGAGATGTCAACATTGGCTACTGGGTAGAGAGAAAGTTCAGGGAAGGAATGGGACCAGTGGGATAAGATGGAACTGCTTATCTTTGCCTCGACTCCCAGCAGCCTTAGCCACAAGAGCTCTTGGGCCTACTGAGGCACATATTAGGAAGTACATGGGCACAGAGCAGGGTGCTGCCAAGCACAGCCGGGCAGGCAGTGGGCAGATGGGCTCAAGGCTCAGCCTCCTATAAGCTCTTCTCCACCAGCTTTCCATGGAAGGACTCACACTAGCCCACGTCCGAGTTCCAGCTAAGCGCCGGACACTGGGGGTAATTGCCAGAAGCCTCTGATTTTCCCCATCTCTGGGTCTGGGTCTCAGAGTCCCCACCAGCTGCCCATCTGGGAGTCATGCGGGGCTCCTCACTCTCCCTTTCTCACCCCCCACATCCAATCAATCACTAAATCACCAAGCCCCACCCATTTCAACTTCTAAACCTCTCTATTATCTTTCTTGTCTTGTGCCTTTCACTGCAACCATCCCAACCATCAAACACCAATAGCACTACCTATCCTTTACTACAAGCTTTGATATGCCAGAATCTGGGCTCAACATTTGCCCTATTTGCCTCACATAATCTTCCCACCACCAACACTCTGAAAGCTGTGCTATTATTATTGGCTCCATTTCACAGATGGGAAAACTGAGACCCAGAGCAGTAAAGCCCCTTGCCCAAGGGCATGCACCTAGCAGAGAACAGAGCTGGGATTCCTCCTCAGGCCGTCTGTTTCCACAGACTCACCGTGCTCCACCGCCTCTCTCTCGCCTTTCCTCCTGCCAGTTTCACCTCTCTCTCAGCACTTTCAGGTTCTGTGTCTAGGATTATCATACAGTCATGTGCACACACGAACAATGACATACACAAAGATGATGTATCGCAGCCTTGTTTGTAATCACAAATGATCAGAAATAACCTAAATGTCCATCAGTGGGAGATTAGTTAACTCTTGGACAATAAAATACTATGTGCCATGGAAAAGGACAAGGAAGCACTGTGGGGACTGACACAGAACAGTATCCAAGATATAATATCTGGTGACAAAGCAAAGTGAAGAACAGAAGGTATTGATACCATTTACATACAATAAAGGAAGGTAAGAATATATAAGTATCTTTGCTGTCTCTTAACTTCTTCTACCTTTAAATTTCTGGACTGTGAGAACCCAACCCTTGGGAAAAACATATTTATGAAAAAATATAAACCTTAGTATTTAAAACATAGCAATGTACACCACAATTTTTATTATAGCAAACAGACAAAATCATCTCATCAACTGCATGCCCAACCGTGCACATGCCATGTTCTCAGCCTACACTGAGCTCTTCCCGCCCTGAAGCTCTTCTCTAATGTCTGCATCACGCTTTCCATCATGGCCTTTATCAGCAGCATGTGGGTATGGAGCACTTGCAATGTGACTAGTCCAAACCGAAATCTGTCATAAGTATAGAATACCCACCAGAACTGGAAGATTCAATATAAAAAACAAATGTAAAATAGTGTCACAATTTTTCTCTATTGGTTACACGTTGATTTGATAATATTTTACAGATATTTGAAAAGATATTATTAAAATTAATTTCACCAGTCTCTTTTACTTTTTTAAAAAGATATATTTTATTTTATTTTTAACCTTATTCATTTTTTTAGAGAGAGGCAAAGAGAGAGAGAGAGGAGGGAGAGGAACAGAAAGCATCAACTCCCATATGTGCCTTGAACAGGCAAGCCCAGGGTTTCAAACTGGCGACCTCAGTGTTCCCAGGTCAACACTTTTTCCACTGCGCCACCACAGGTCAGGCCCTTTTACTTTTTGAACATGGCTACTAGAAAATTCAAAATTATATATATGGCTCACATTCATGGCCTGCATGTTTCTGTTGGATAGCACTGGTCTAAATTCTACTAGTGCTTCCGGTGTACTTTGAAGGCCACTTCCTTTGTGAAGCTCTCCTTGAGTCTCTTCTTGGAAGCCCACTTGTTGCCATCTGCCTGGCAGCACTAGGTAAGGGCAAGCTTGCTGACTGTGTGTGTCATACCCAGTTAACTGTCAGCCTCTGGAGGGAAAGGCCAAGTTGCCTTCCTGTCTGCATCCTTCAGAGTCCTCTAGACAGTTGAGTTTAAAATCTAGCTCTGGGCCCTGGCCGGTTGGCTCAGTGGTAGAGCGTCTGCCTGGCGTGCAAGAGTCCCGGGTTCGATTCCCGGCCAGGGCACACAGGAGAAGCGCCCATCTGCTTCTCCACCCCTCCCCCTCTCCTTCCTCTCTGTCTCTCTCTTCCCCTCCCGCAGCCAAGGCTCCATTGGAGCAAAGATGGCCTGGGCGCTGGGGATGGCTCTGTGGCCTCTGCCTCAGGCGCTAGAATGGCTCTGGTTGTGGCAGAGCGACGCCCCAAGATGGGCAGAGCATCGCCCCCTGGTGGGCATGCCAGGTGGATCCCGATCGGGCGCATGTGGGAGTCTGTCTGACTGCTGCCCCGTTTCCAACTTCGGAAAAATACCAAAAAAAAAAAAAAAAAAAAAAAAAAAAATCTGCCCTGTGAATTCACTAAAACCCATTGACTTGTATATTTCAAATGGGTAAGCTATATGATATGTGAATTATATCTCAATAAAGCTGCTATATGAACTTATAGGCAAGACTTGCTGGGAGAATTAAATGAGCAAATGCATGAAAAGCATTTCATGTTTTGCCCATAGTAAGTGCTCATTGAATGCTAGCTCCTATGATTCCAGTACACCAAGCACTGTGTTAGTCATGTTACATTCAGTGTTTCATTCAGCTCTCACACTGAGCATATAGTGTACGTATGACCATCTATCTGCACATGAGGGATGCAGACATTTAGTCTGAAGAGGCCTCACGTTGATGTAGGTGTCTATTGGTAGAGCTAGGATTGGATCCTCGAGTTCCTGCCCCTTCTCCTTTCACATGTTCATCTATTCTCAGGATGTTTGGCCGCCCATGGGGCAGAGGTCTCAGGCAAGCCTCCCCTGAGTGTCAGTAAGGTCTGAGGAGGTATGCCATGCCTTCTTTAAGAGACGGGTCCCGTACCTGTGAACAGCCTGGCAGGGGACCTTCAGACAGCCCTTAGGAATGGAGGCTGGATCCACGGCTGCGACAATCCCAGAGCAAGGACCAAAGAGGCAGTGGCCACTGAGCCATGCTGGCTAAAGAACGTGTTTTTCAAGCTAACTCTCACTCTGGACAGGTGAAGATTCACATGGGACTTCGTGATCATCTATAGGATCCCAGGGGCTGCTCTGGGTGACTTACCATGCTTTATCTTGTTGAATCTTCATGGCGAGGTCTCCATTACTACTTCAATTTATAGATAAGGAGCCTGAGGTTCAAAGAGGTGACTCATCCATAGCAGAGCCAAGAATCAAACCCGGGCCCCATTCACTTACCAACTTATTCATTAATATTTTCTTATTTGTTCATTCATCATGTATTAGGTACTAGGGATACAAATATGAATTAATTTCTGTTATGGGCCAAATGCTGTGGGAGAACTGAAGAGGAAAAAACACAATGACAGCTGGGAGGAGTGTTTGTGTGAAGTGTGTGGTCGGGAGACGCTGGCAGGCAGTGAATGTCTCTCAGACAAAGCGTTTCATAAAGAGTAAATACAATTTCACTAGAGTGGGGGATAGGAAAGGGGAAGACATTTTAGGGGAGGAATGGCTCATGAAGGTTGGGAAGGCCGGGAAGAATGTGAGTGTTTAGTAGGTAGTGAGGGATGGCGTGCGCTGGGAAGCATGGAAGATGTGGCAGACAGTGTGGGAGGCAAACCTGCAGACTGGGCCTTAAAAGTCTTGTGTGGCAGCCCAAGGGGTTTGGACTAGATCTGTGCCCTGGGGAGCTGCTGAAGGATTTTGGCATGGTCAGTTTGGTTTGATAGAAAGACCACCATGACAGCAGGGCTGAAGGCAGATTTGAGAGGTTGGCCTGGAGGCAAGAGCCCATACAGAAGAACCCTGGAATAGGGAAGAGGTGACAGATAAACTATAGTTGTAACCCTGGGGACAGATCTCCCAAGAATCCTAAGTGTAGATTGGACAGGAAGGATTTGATGCAAGGGTGGGTGGGGTCAAGGACCATTCCTGAGCTCTGGCTTAGACATCTGTGTGGATGAAGTTACCAGGCCCTGAAGCAGGAGCAGGAAGGAGGAGCAGACATGAGGCGTGCTGACCTACAGCGACCCTGTCTCAGTGCTGGGAATCCAGCAGTGATGCGTGGGCTGGGGGTAGGGTGGAGAGAGGGCCCTCAGCTGGTGACTCTTGGTCTCACATTCCTCTCCTATTCTGCCCCGCCCACCTCAAATACATTCTGCTAATGTCGGTCCCAGCGCTGCAGGCCATCCTTAGCAGCAGTTAAGCCCCCATTGGATTGGGGTGTAAGTGCTGTCCAGCTAGGAGGCAGAGAAGTCTCTGTAGAGGTCATCACATGCACAAGACTCAGAGTAGACAGTGGACTGGACAAAAAGCTAGGTTGCCCTAACAGGTCCAGGCAGAATTCCCCCTAAACCTGATTTCCATGAGGGTCTCCCCCTCCCCCATTATCCTCAGTCAGAGAAAGCGGTGGAAAAACTCTGGATAGCAGGCAGAGAAGACCAACCAGAGTGTGATTTGCATATCATTTGCATAAGACAATCTGTTCTCTGGTAATTTTCAAGTGAAAATGTTATCATCACTCCCTGGAGGGTCATTGCATGATCTTTCTTTCCTTTGTTCTTTAGTACAGACAAGCGCCCGGGCCTGCCCTCTAGGAAGGTCTGCTGGTGAGGAGGGCTCACAGTGCGGCCTGCTCAGTGCTCAGGCCTGGGGCTTCCTTCCCAGGGAACTGGACCGACCCACACTTCTACTGGCCCCGCCAGGGCCTTTCAGAACACTTCAGGCTTGTGCTACGGCCTGCCTCCCCTAACCCTGGCTGCTGCCCTGCTCTGGGGGCTCCCTGGAGGCCCAGCTGCTCAGGAGGGCCCAAGCAGCTACGGCATAGGCCTAACTCAGGGGACATTTTCTAATAGGCAGATAATTACCTCTGTTAATTGCAATTTGATTTTAGCAATTTTTCTGTAACAACCTGGAGACTTCAGGCCCAGATACTGAGAGAAAGTGCCAGGGTGGAGCTTGCAAGCTAGGGCCCCCGGGGCTGAACGGCCCACCTTCCCACCTACTGAGCCACCCCTAGGCTCTGTCCCTACTGGGTTTCGGGCTGGGGCCTAAGCTGCATCTCACCCCACAGCTCAGCTTCTTAAGAAGGACACCCACAGGTAGCTCCCAACACCATGAGCCCCCAGGGACTGGATCTGCAGCGCTTCTGGAAGGGATTAGCTGGCAGATACCCCAGGCTCAGAGCAGGAGCCCTATCCCAAAGCCTGGAGGGCTCCCTGCTGGAGGCAAGAGGTTGTTGGAGTTCTGTCCATGACCATCCTGTCCATCAAACCTGCTCCTAGGGCTGCCACCGCCCCCCCCCCCCTAACCAGCCCTGTGCTCCAGGGACCCTCAGAACATAGCTTTGGAACACAACTGCCAATGGACCTAAGCAGGTTCCTTTACTTCTCTGTGCTTCCAGTTCTTATTCTTTTTTTTTTTTTTTTTTTGTATTTTTCTGAAGCTGGAAAAGCGGAGGCAGTCAGACAGACTCCGCATGCGCCCGACTGGGATCCACCGGCACGCCCACCAAGGGGCGATGCGCTGCCCATCCGGGGCATCACTCTGTTGTGACCAGAGCCACTCTAGCGCCTGGGGCAGAGGCCAAGGAGCCATCCCCAGCGCCTGGGCCATCTTTTGTTCCAATGGAGCCTCAGCTGCGGGAGGGGAAGAGAGAGACAGAGAGGAAGGAGAGGGGGAGGGGTGGAGAAGCAGATGGGCGCTTCTCCTGTGTGCCCTGGCCGGGAATCGAACCTGGGACTTCCGCACGCCAGGCCGACGCTTTACCACTGAGCCAACCGGCCAGGGCCGGGTTCTTATTCTTAAGATGGGGAAATGGTATTATTTACATGGAATAGTTGTGAGGATCAAATAAGGTGTGTTAAGTTCTTCACCCACCTTGTTCTTATATAAGTTCTCTATAAATGATAGTTGTGTTCTGGCTTTTACTATTATCCATGATTTGGGGCACCCTGGGATGATCCCAAGACCTGTAACTTAGGGTCATGTGGACCCCAGGAGGCCAATGCAGAAACAGGTGGTAGGAAGTGCCCTAAGGTGAGAGTCCTTAATGGGGCAGGCTACGAGGTTGGGTTGGGGCTGCAGGGGAGGTTTTAGACTGAAGTTTCCTAGTGGGAGCTGGTCCTTTTGAGACCCTGGGCTCTGGAGTAAGAGACAAGCTTATGTCTATTGCCTCATTCACTCTCCTCCACCTCCACCTATCCATGTGAACTGGCACTCTACCACTTAAGAGGAGGACTTTTTGGAGGAAGAGGCTTACAGGGAAAGGAGACGTTCATGGAATCACGTTGGGTCCTTGGAAAGGCACTTGTAGACAGGCAGACCTGGGTTCAAATTCTTTTACCCACTTATTGTAGTATATCTGTGGCCCTTACCTCCACCTCTTCAACTTCAGTTCACTCCTCTCTGCATTGAGGAGGCTGGTCCATTTCCCACATGAGGTGGCCATGGGGATTAGCTAGAATAACATGCGGCAGCATCAGATAGGTGCTTAGTGAATAGCCGTTTCTGCTCCTGCCCTTCCCCTTCCTTCATGTGTAAGGGGAGCAATTATCTGCCTGTGTTTATGCATGCCTTGCCCCACCCAATTCCTCAGCATGGAGATGGAGGTGTTGAACCACTGCCTTCCTTCCCATGCACACAGGCCCTCTCTGTTGCTGGCAAAGAGAGGGGAGCAGGGGGGAGGCCGGCAGTGGTTTGGGGCCCAGGGGAGTGTCCCGGCGCCTGCCCACCACTTTGGGCCTGCTGCTCCAGGCAGCGTACTAATGAAGCCAGGAGGACCCACAGAACAGAACAGCAGGCCCCCTGCCTCTGTCCAGCCCCCAGTGACCTAATGTGGAAATCGGCTGCACAGACAGGCCCTTTGCTTGGGGCTTGGGAGGCGGAGTAGAGCTGGGCTGAACAGTTGCTTAGAAAGGAAACAGAGGAGGGTTTGGCAGGGGTCTCAGGGAGCCAGGCCTGTTAGCAGGGCAGGAACTAGGAGATGTGAGGAAAAGGCCAGTTTCTGCTTGGTCCCAGGCAGCGCTGGGCTGGCTCAGGCCTGGCTCTGCCCATAAAGGAGGTGTTGACAGAATGATGGGGTGGGAGGTCCCCAGCTGAGGGCACTGCAGGGCCAGCATGCTGGGAGGTGACTGCTTGGTACCTTGTCCTGGGGCTTCTGGTCTCTACTACCTATTGATTTGTGTGACTTAAAGCAAGTGCCTTGACTTCCCTGAACCTCAGTTTACTCTTCTCTAAAGTGGGACCTGTAAGGAATATGCATGAGGCACACTAGATTCCAGAGTCTTAACTCTGGGAAGGGCCGAGGAGGGGCACGGGGCAGGGGAGGTGGACATAGGGCCCTTAGCTCTATCTAGGTCGTTTCATGGCCACAACAAGGTGTGAAGCCAATGTGGACTATCATGAAGATTTGACAAATCTGGGTGATAGGTGTTTGTTACACATTTTGTTGTTGCATCTTGTCTGCATAGCTGATATATTTCATAATAAAACTAACGTCCAGAGGCAGCATTATGCACAGAGTTCAAAATGCACTGAATCTCGGGCATCTCCTACAGGAGTGGAGCAGATGTGCTCTGAGGGACCATGGGAGGGGCCTCTGGACCCTGGCGAGGATGGGATCCTGCGGGCACAGGTGGATGCGATCCATGCATTTTAGGGCGAGTAGCAAAAAGCATGTACCAAATTCCTACACCTCTTCTGTGACATATGATTTCAAATAAGCATGTGTAACTGAGGAAAAATTTAAGTACTATAAGTAGAATCAGTAACCTGGGGTGGAGATGGGGATGAATGACCCCCCACGCCTGTTGTATGCTGTAAGGATGGGGGTGGCATGCAGGAGGCTCCTTTCCCTCTGCCTACTCCACTGCCAAGTGCTGGAGCCCTGGAAATTCCACTGACCACCCAGATCACTGGTGCTCAACTTTGGGGGTACATAGGAATCACCGGTGACCTTTCTCACAGGGGGACTGTTCAGGTTCGCCCCAGGGATTCTGACTTGGGCAGCAGGCTGTCTCCTGGCACCCCTCAGCTCTCTCTCTTACCTGCTTTGACAAAGGGCTATGGATCTGGGCACAACCAGGTGCCCTTTGAGGGGCCAAAGCCATATGACCCCGGATACGCCTTCCAAGCACATTCCCCAGATGTCTTGACCCTCCTGCCCCACTTCTGGGAGGACCGCTGGTTTGTAAGAAGATTGAGGAGATGGAAAGGGATCACCCTCTACCACAAGGCTGAGTGGGTGAAGCTGTACTGGAAATCATCCGGTTTGTTGGTTGGTGACTTTTCCATTCACGTCTTCTGGCTTCCTCTCGAAACTCTTCCCTTAGCTCCCATGACAACTCAACGTGTGTCCTTATTCTCCTCTGACAGCTCTGACTCTGCACCTTCATGCCTGTCACACGCGCATGCGCACACACACACACACACACCCTCCTCTTCCTCCTCTTCTCTGCTCACAGACTTGTCATAGCACCCCGCATCCCAACAAGGTTTGGGCATTGTTTCTGTCTCATGACACACTCTTCTCCGTCGGCCTTACGGCTAACCACTTAAGAGGCTTTTTCAATCTCTCCCCAGCCCCACCTCTTTACCAAGCTTCTGTTTCACACCCTCATCCCCGTGGTGGACCTGTTCATCTGGAATACTCTCTAGCACCTGAAATGCGACCTGTCTAAACTAAACTAACTGTGTCTTCCATGTCCCCTTCGCCAGCCTCTTGTCCAGTTGTGCTTGTGGCCCCACTCTTCTCTCCGTGCAGCCAGCTTCTGTCGCTGCAAATCCTTCCTGGCACTGCTTTCCCCCTCCCACGTCCTAAGGCAATTGGTTGAGCTCAGTCATGCACTGGTGAGTCCTTGTTGGCAGTGTCTCCTGCTCCCACAGGATGTCCTTCACCCTTTCGTCGCTGCCCTTGTCCAGACTGTCGCGGCAGCTGCGTCCCCAGCGGCCCTCCTCCCTCTCAGTGTTGCTTCCTGATCCCCCCCCCCCCGTGCCTGTTGGTAACACCAATTCCTCAGCATGGGAGGCAGGATCCTGCTCAGCTGACTTGTCCCAGTGTAGCCCAAACTCTACATCCATCAGGCGTCCCTGATTCGACTTCCCTGTGCAGTGGGACACTTCTGCTTGTCAGCAGGGCTGGCAGCCTCTTCGAGACTACTCTTGAGGTGGCTATGAGGATGCTACTCATAAGTGCTGACACTAACTGCCACCGGAGGAAAAGCACGAGACCGACACACACAGAGTTAGTTGCAATAATCACACAGCCAGTTTATTACTCACAAATCCTTTTAACATGCCTGGGTACAGCTTAATGGGGTCCCGTCAGCATGCTCCTCTCGGCTGTCTTTGGTCAGAGCTCAGAGGGGTGTGGAGACAGTTCACATTCACATTGGAGTCTGGGCAACTACCTCAGCAGGAGGCCCCTCAGCTTTAGTACCTTTTCTGGCCAAGGCCTTCTAACAGGTGTCAATCTACAGGATTTATCACCTCAAACCACTTTTTTGGGAGTTCCTCACAGGGAACACTTTTTATGTTAATCTATTGAAATGTTTACATCAAAACACTTTTTAAGGTATTCTTATTTATGTTAATTTATGAAGTTATGATGCCAAGCCACTTCGTATCTATGTATAACTTCACACACACACTAACTGGGCCTTGCTTGAAAGTCAGTCTGTTTATCACATCTGTACACACTATGTTAATTCCTATCCAGATGGCATAACTTTATTTAATTTTAATAATTATTTTTAATATTATTTTAATTACTTTTATATATCTTTCACATTTTTGTTTTTTACATTTCTATATATTTAATTACTATAACATTATATTTCTACAACATAACTCCAACTGACCCTTCTCATCTTGAAGCCATTGCTTCTCCAGGCAGACTGGTACCGTTGGACTTCTTTTGAGCACGTGGGGCTCCTCACTGTCCTCCAACAGTCGTGGTCTATGTGGAGGTCATAAACTCGCTTGCAGTGGATGGGTAGATAAGAGAAATGAGCAAAGTGAGCTGAGTTGGGGGTCAGAAGTGGTGGCGGGTACAGAGACCCAGAGAGGGCACACCCTGCTTACAGGGGCCATACTCTGCCATCCTACTATTGTGTCATGCAGGAAGGAAGGCCCCATGCTGCCAGATCCTTCAAATTATTGAGAGAAGTTGGAAACCTGAAACTTGAAGGTGAGTGCCTGACATGTGGTGGTGCAGTGGATAAAGCATTGACCTGGAATGCTGAGGTCGCCGGTTCAAAACCCTGGGCTTGCTTGGTCAAGGCACATATGGGAGTTGATGCTTCCTGCTCCTTACCTTTTCTCTCTCTCTCTCTTTCTTTCTCTCTCTCTCTCTCTTGTCTTCAAAATGAATAAATAAAATCTTAAAAAAAAAAAGAAACTTGAAGGTGAAATATCTAGGTTGTAAAATGTTGGCAAAGCATTGGGTTCACTGGGGGTTTGTTGTAAAACCCTGTACTGGGCCATACAAACATATCTGCAGCTGGGTGCTGCTAGTCAGGTCTAGTATCAAGAAGCATCTAGCCTGTTCTCACTTCCGTCCCCTTCCAGGGGCACCCTCCCCAGCCTCCTTGGTCTTCAAGTCTTAGCTGAAGTTCCACCCAGCTGGCCACCTCAGTCCACTCCAACTTCCTGTGACCTTTAACCTTCAACACAACATACTGGCACCCAGCTAGGATGCCTTTGGAGGAGGTTAGAGGTTAGAAGTGTGGGAGTGTAATTAGGTTGCCTGGATTTGAATACAGCTTAGCTATTTATTAGTTGTGTGACCTTAGGCAAGTTTTTTGCCTTCTCTGTGACCCAGTTTTCCTCTCATGGGGTTGTTAGAAGGATTATATGGGATAATCCATGAAAAGCACTTGGAACAGCACCCGGTTTACAATAAACACTCAATAAATGTTAGCTGTTATTATCATCGCTGCTTGGGGTTGTTCATTCACTGTTTGTGTTCAGATTTTGCTTGTGGAGCTGTAAGCTTAGAGAGGCCAGGAAGTGTGCCTAATAGTTTCTGTGGCCTCCCCAATCTGCACCCTCTACCTTTCACCCTCCACCACCAAACTCTCCCACATCTAGTCCACACACCCAGGAACACAGTCAATGCTTGGGAAAATGTTAGGTGCAACAGACTGAGTCCAATCAGCAAGCATATAGCATGCGTTAATGGTGTGCCGGGCACTGTGCTGGGTGCCAGCAGCAAGGCGCAGAGGAGCCAGCACCAACAAGCCGCTTCACCTCCCTGCCCTCATTCCTGCATCTGTGAGATGGATGTTAAGGATGCCCACCTACCACGTGGGATTGGCGGGGGCAATAGGATTGAGGTATGGGTATTCCCGGGCCAAGTTAGGGAGCCTTTCTTTAAGATTTGAGTGAAAGTACTCAAGGGTCAGCTCACGGAAAGAGGGCATTCTTCCCCGGGGGGCCTGGGGACAGGCTAGCTGTTCCAGTGTCCTCCAGTTCTGCACTCCATGCCGGGTTCATCTCCAGACTGTCCCACTGCCCCGCAGGTGCTGCATCCAGCCCTGACTCTCACAGGGCACCCTCCCATCAGGGCTGTGTGTGTGTATGTGTTTGCGGGGGTGGGTGGCCGACTTGATTGAAGGCTGGATAAGATGGAGGGGCTTATATCACAGAATCACAGGCAACTTTAAAGCAGTTTTTAAACACTGTTCTTTTAAAAAGTTTCTGAGTGATTCTTACCACCTATGAAAGTGTTAGCCTGACAGGGGCTCACTGTCTACTCCTCAACCCTTTGTTATCCTCTGGCCACTCAAAAAATATACATCCATATACTCATTATTGTGGTGAGTAATTTGACTTTCTCTAAGCCCTGCCCCAGTACGGCTCCAAGACTGCCTCTGTACACCCCACACTCATTCACAGCCTTTCCTCAACACTGGGACACCTCCTTTCTCTCTCGCCCTTTCCCTTTGTCCTTGAGAGGACGACAGCAGTGCAGACATCACCCCTTTATCACCGAATGTGAATTGCACCTCACTCCCTTATACAGCAGAAGTGACTATCGTCATTTGAGTATGTCAACAAAAGAGCATCTGGCCTAAGAAAAAGTCTTATAAGAGTTTATTTGAGCCAAAGTGGCAACAATTGCCAGGAAGCAAAATCCCAAGGGATTGAGAAAATAAATGCTCCGGAGCGTGGCAGTTGTGCAATCTGTTCTATTTATTTTTTAATTTCTATTTATTAATTTTAGCAAGAATGGGGGAGAGAGAGAGAAAGAGAGAGAGAGAGAGAGAGAGAAAGAGAAAGAAGAACATAGATCTGTTTCTGTATGTGCCCTGACCAGGCATCAAACTGGCAACCTCTGCACTTAGGGATGATGCTCCAACCAACCAAGCTATCAGGTCAGGGTGTGCAGCCTTTTCTATACACTAGAAACAAAAGGCAAATGTAAGAGACTAAATGAAATCCATCGGTGGTAGATTAGGGAAATGGGAGAAAAAAAGCTGGGGAATCTCTGAGACTGAATAAAAAGCAAAACAAAGACACATACTTGTGCATTGATGGGTACAGAATAGTTAACAGCACATAGAGAAAGTAAGTGGGGAATAAGATAACCATGTGGTCTCTGCTCTGGTGCCTGTGGCTATGCTTTCCAGGGGTCTGGAAAAGAAAATTACTCTGAAATTTCAAAGCTATGTTATCTTAGGTGCACAGGACAATAGACAATTTCAACGGTAAAAATTGACCTTTGTCAAGGAAGCTGCAGGCCTAGCACATGACTACCTACCATGACCCGCTTTTGGTTAGGAATTTTTATGTTCAGACCGTCCTGTGTATCTACTTTCGGTCTCTGCGTCTGTAAGGCCTCCCGTGGGCTTGAATATGTGTCTGCTTTTTCATCTACAAGTTAAAATGATTTGTTTCTTCCATTACACATTTCTGCATGTGTGCGAAAGGGTGTGTGTGTGTGTGTGTGTGTGTGTGTGTGTGCGCGCGCGCGCATGTGAGTGGTGCATCTAGCACAGTGCCTGGCCTGTGAGACGTGTTGATATGTGGTGGCTACAATTTCCCATCCCACCCTTCAGGTTCTGAGGCCCCAGAGAAGAGAAGTGATCCCTGCCCCAAGGACTCACAGTCCAAACAGGGAGAGAAAGAGCCAGATACCCAGCCTGATGCTACATGATGTATACAAAGAGCCAACTACAGGAGGAGGAAAGCCACCTGACCTGTGGGCTAGTAGGAAGCGCTCATACAGAGAGTGACACTTAAGCTGTGTGACTAATGGTGTATGGGGGAAAGAGTGGGAGGCATCAGGGAGTACACAGTGGCAAGGCAGATCTGGTGTGAGGGCTGGTGAACAGCCTTGATGGCAGGTCTAAAGAATTTGGACTTCCTTCTGTAGGCAGTAATGAGCCATCCAAGGTTTTGTAAGTAGGGGAGTAACCTGATCAGAGCTGTGTTTAAGGAAGATTAATTAAAAATAATGTCTGGTGGGCTTAATTCCCGGCTAGCCCTGGGCTTTGGAAGAGCCATGAGATGAAGAAAACAAGGCCCCATTGAAGGGGCAATTCCCAAAATAATGGTTCATAAACATATGAAAAGATGTTCAACCCTATTAGAACGCAAAGAAATGCAAATTAAAGCAACAATGAGATACCATATTTGGCCTATCAAATTAGCAGGGATTAAAAATGATAGCACTTAGTTCTGCGGAGGGTTTTGTAAAATAGCCTTATTGCGCACCACCGAGGGGGGCTTCGGGTGGCAGGCGCAAATCTGTCTGACCTTTGGAAAGGGCAGTTGTTTAAAAGTGCACATCATGTGACCCCTAAATCCCACTTCTAGTTATTTGTCCTAAAGAAATCATTGTGAATGTGAGCAAAAATGTATGCTCCAAATGTCTCCCTCTCCCCGGGTGTTACTTACAAAAGCAAATAACTGGATAGAATGGGAGAAGTGTTAAAACTGCTTGACCTCGGCCTCTGAGACTGGACCCTAACTTGTCTGAATTCTCAAAGGCTGGAGTCAGGAGACAAAACCACTATTTCTTTTTGAAACTGCCCATGGGGTGTTGCCCCAGTCTCTAAAGGAAGCCCTCGAAATTTGTCCTGGGGGCAGACGGTGCCTTTGTTCCCCTGCGACCCGCAGCAGGCCTCTTGGTCATGCAGATGTACCTCAAGTACCTATTCATTGTCTTGGGGAGGCCCTGACTCCATACGCAGATGCTGAGAGATCACTGGTAGGCATTCTGTTTAATAATGTAAAAGGCCGGCGTCATTGTGGACAGGCGGCATCTCTGCAGAATCTCTTGTGATGGTAAATGATTTTCAGCTTCCTTTGGTCCAGCTTTGAGACAGCATGGGGGCAGGTGGGGCGGGGGTCGATGACAGCCCTGGCATGGGAATAGAAGGGACAGAAGAAAAGAATCTTGGTTCTGAGGAGGATAGGATCCCAGCGATGTGGTGGCAGCCTGGATTGAAAAGCCCCTGACCGCCAGCAGTGAGCCCTGGGAAAGGGCAGAGGCTCAGAGCAACAAGGCTGCTATCAATTGTCAGTCTCCATGCCACTGTTACCCAAGAGGGATTTTAGGTGGGACATAGAGGAAAATAAAGTTTAATACTTGCTTAGGACGAAGCTCAAGTTTTAAAAGGCGTGTGTGTAGGGTATTGATAAAAGACCCATATTAAAGTAAACACAAGGATAGATGAAATATGAATGTGGCAAGTGTTGAAAGTGGTTGCCGTTAGCTGAAGTTTGGGAACAATTACTCTGTGTTGATTTGAAGTCATTGGGAAAGTTGGTAAACTGAATGGCCAGGCTCAGCTCTACGTCAGAGAAGTGAGTCACAGGCTGTGGACCACATACGGACCCAGGGCCATGGAAACAGCCATGGCATCCAGGAGGGGAAGCAATGAGGAGGGTGCTGGAGGGGCCAGGAAGGAGCCCAGAGGGTGGGCAGGGGCTGTTGGTGCCAAAGGATGGGCACTGTGGACTCAGGGGAGGCCCTAGGCTCCCTCTGGACACTCAGATGAGCTGTCAGACAAGGGCTGGTGGTGGAAGGCTGAAGAACTTGGAGATGCTTGAGTCCTAAATGCAAAGGCCATCCAAGCAGATAGTCAGGCGACCATGCAATACTGATGATGCAGAAAGATGCCAATGAGAGATCAGAAGTGAAAAACAACACAGAACTGTACTACGACGTGGCCTCAATCACCTTAAAAAAAGGACTGGAAGGAAATATCCCAAACATTACCAGTGAGTGTCACACAGATGGAAGCTACAAAGAAGAGCCCTGGCCTACCAGTCAGATAAGGGACAGCCATGTCTGAATCATGGGTGGAAGAAACAGATGTTCACAGGGCAACTTTATTCATTGCCATTCCAGGAAGAAGAACAGTATGGCAAAGGCTGAAGATATGACAAGTCTAACATGCTGGGTCACAGATGTGGGTCATGATCAGATCTTTTTTTTTTTTTTTTTTTGTATTTTTCTGAAGCTGGAAACGGGGAGAGACAGACAGACTCCCGCATGCGCCCCACCGGGATCCACCCGGCACGCCCACCAGGGGGCGATGCTCTGCCCCTCCGGGGCGTCACTCTGTTGCGACCAGAGCCACTCCAGCGCCTGGGGCAGAGGCCAAGGAGCCATCCCCAGCGCCCAGGTCATCTCTGCTCCATTGGAGCCTCGCTGTGGGAGGGGAAGAGAGAGACAGAGAGGAAGGAGAGGGGGAGGGGTGGAGAAGCAGATGGGCGCCTCTCCTGTGCGCCCTGGCTGGGAATAGAACCCGGGACCTCTGCACGCCAGGCCGACGCTCTACCACTGAGCCAACCGGCCAGGGCCATGATCAGATCTTTGTGACTTATCAGAGACCTCTAGCCACTGAATGGAGGATGCGATCTTGGGAGTTAGACAAGGGGAGAGAGCAGTTAGAAGTTGGTTGTAGCCATTCAAGTGAGGTGACAAGGCTCTGCATTCCTGTGAGGGAAAGAGGTTCCAGGGTGGCAATGTGGATGTGGGGGAAGGAGCAAAGGAGTCAAGATATTGAGGCAGTAGAATCTAAGGAACTTGGTAACAATTCATATGTGGGTGAAGGAGAGGGTGGCTTGCAGGAGGATTCCCAGGAGGCCTGACTCAAGCACAGCTGGCACACGGCTATGCTAAGGGAAGGAAGAAGTAGCGCTTGTATTCTTATGGCCTTTATAGAAGTGAGGAAACAGAGTTCCTTTCAACATCACCAATCAGGAGTCTCAAGGAAGCACTCTGATTGGCTGGCTTAGGTCACACGCTCATCCTTGTGGCCAAATAGGCTGGATCTGTTTATTACCCATGGAAGGAGGAAAAGGAGTCTACTAAAGAATAAAACAAGAATCACCACAGATTCTTTGGACTTGAAAACTAGAGCAAAGGGTAACTGTAACTGTGGACTTTGACCAGTATAACTTCATCAGCATGTATGCACAGAGAAAGGTCATCACACCCTAAAGTCAAGTTTAAATATCACTAAATCCATTCTCCTGCCTCCAAACTGCCAATCTATCACTTCTCCCTCTACTCCACTGCCGCTGCCCAAGGTCAGGTCCTTAATATCTCCCACAGGGCCTCTTGCCTCTACTACACACTGCTCTCCTCCCTGCCTCCAGGTCTGCGCCCTTCAAACAGCTGTGAACACTGTTGCTGCCACAAGGACTGCTGGTCTGGATCAGAGGCAGTGTAGCTTAGGGGTTAAGAGGGTGGGCTTTTTCTGACCGTGGGTTCTAGTTCTACCACTTACTAGCTTTGTGATTGGCATGAGCTGCTTCTCCTCTCTGAGTTTCAGTTTCCCTAGGAAACTTCATAGACTTGTTGTAAGGATTGCAGGAGTTAACATTTGTAAGATGCTTAGAACAGGGTCTGATATGTAGTAAGTGCTATGCAAGTGTTGTCAAAGATATGACTATGTCGTTCCCCAGCTGAAAACCCCAATTTACGTCTCCTGCCTCCCTTGAGCTCACCTCCTCCAGGAACTCTTCCCTGCCTGCCCCTTCTTGGCCTGCAAAGAGGCTGCAATGTACTGAAGCACACCTCCCTGTGCACGTGTCCCTGGAGGGTCAGGAACTGTCTGATCCACTGCTCACCCCCCCCCCCCCACATGGAGAACAACACCAGGCATGTGAGCAGAGCCTCAGTGCTGGATTTCATTGGATGTCATACATTTGAAAAGCTCCTTGCTTTCTGCAGTGCTTTTCACATCTGTTATCTTAGTGAAACCATACTACAGACCTGTAGAATAAGTAGGATTGTCTCCATTTGATAGATAGGGAAGCAAGTGTGTTAGGCTTACTCACTCATACTTTGCCTGATTGGTGCGTGAGCATGGGGCAGCACCTCTTGTGTATGGTCTATGTAAGGCTGCAGGTGCTTGCCCTCAGGGCGGCAGGTTGTAGATCCAGGATTGCCTGCCTTCTTGGGAGGGGCCATATTTTGCTATTTTTTTTGCCAGAGAAGGGTTTTTTTCCCTGTTTGCTCCTCAGCCCGGAGAAAGAGAAGTGGTTTTCCCTGCCTGTTTGCTCTTCTGACCTTATGAGACTCTAATGAATGAAATGGCCCACCATTTTCCGGCTCCACAGTTCCTTTACTGTCTGCCTGAATTCAATGCGAATCTGTATGGCCACAGCCACCGGCCTTACAGTGCTCAATTCCAATTCCACATTTGAAGCCTGAACACCTCTGGGCACAGTTTCTTTACCTGTATCCGGAAGAATTTCGACCACAAGGCGCCTGAGGGCACTTTCAGGTTGAGCATTATCTCAGTGGCTGTCCTGTGCTCCCTTACCCGCCACCATGGCAGCTGTCTCACACCTGGGATCAGCCCCTAGGAGAATAAATGTCACAGGAGCAAAACCAGGGAGTGGTGATAGCAGTGGCTCGGCCCCAGTGGACGTTGAGAAGTTAGAGGACTCATTAGATCTTAATGAACTGCAATTGAGCATATTGATTACCTCTCAAATCATTTCCTCCTAATTCAGTCCTCTGGGGTCAACAGATCCCTGGCTTCCCTGGGCTTTTTGCCCACTCTCCTAACTTAAATAGTTAAAGACTTCATGGAAGGGCTTCCAGGCAAAAGGGGAGCAGGTCAGGGGGATGGGGTGAATGCTGAGATATGAGGCCCCATCTCTGCCTTGCCCAGGTGCTCAAAGCTGGCTTCCTGAGCATGCTACTAGTTCAGTCCACAGGGCCCTGCATTTGGAGGAGTGCTCTGCTGTACTCTCTTTGAAATGCTTACTTTTTGGTCAAGAGATCCCACATTTTTATTTAATGCTGGGCTTTGAAAATTTATAGCATTCACAGGATAGAGTGTGGTCTGCGTAAATGGCACCCACTAGAGCAGGGGTCCCCAAACTATGGCCCATGGGCTGCATGCGACCCCCTGAGGCCATTTATCCGGCCCCCGCCGTATTTCCGGAAGGGGCACCTCTTTCATTGGTGGTCAGTGAGAGGAGCATAGTTCCCATTGAAATACTGGTCAGTTTGTTGATTTAAATTTACTTGTTCTTTATTTTCAATATTGTATTTGTTCCCGTTTTGTTTTGTTTTTTCTATTTTTTTTTTTTTTTTTTTTTTTACAGAGACAGAGAGTGAGTCAGAGAGAGGGATAGACAGGGACAGACAGGAATGGAGAGAGATGAGAAGCATCAATTATTAGTTTTTCATTGCGTGTTGCAACACCTTAGTTGTTCATTGATTGCTTTCTCATATGTGCCTTGACCGCGGGCCTTCAGCAGACTGAGTAAACCTTTGCTGGAGCCAGCGACCTTGGGTTCAAGCTGGTGGGATTTTCCTCAAACCAGATGAGCCTGCACTCAAGCTGGGAACCTCGGGGTCTCAAACCCGGGTCCTCTGCATCGCAGTCTGACACACTATCCACTGTGCCACCGCCTGGTCAGGCCTGTTTTGTTTTTTTTACTTTAAAATAAGATATGTGCAGTGTGCATAGGGA
The DNA here is from genome assembly GCF_036850995.1 of Saccopteryx leptura. Lineage (NCBI taxonomy): Eukaryota > Metazoa > Chordata > Mammalia > Chiroptera > Emballonuridae > Saccopteryx > Saccopteryx leptura. The sequence goes on along the minus strand of NC_089516.1, from coordinate 67,581,616 downwards.
TTTGTTCATAGCTTTTTTTTATAGTCCAGCCCTCCAATGGTCTGAGGGACAGTGAACTGGCCCCCTGTGTAAAAAGTTTGGGGACCCCTGCACTAGAGCATGCAGAATGGCAACCCTGGCTGTCAAGATGGAGTTTAGTCCCTTAGACTGATGTCCAGAGAAGGGAATACACTTGCCCAAGGTCACGCAGCCCCATCAGTCAGTGGCAGTGTGAGCACTAGAACACAGACTCCCTTTCCTTTTTCTCAGTAGTAGACTTACTTTACATAGTAAACTTCCCCAAGCTTCTATAGAACGAACCCTTAGACTAGATCACTCCTGTCATCCATATTTGACAAATGATCTTGTAAGTGCTTAGGGTTGGAAATATGTGAGGAGCGTCAGCCCCCACCAATACTTGCACTGGACTAAACAGGCCCTTTCTAGCCTCCCTCCCAGGTGCCCATGTTTGCTCACCTCCAGGGCCAGAGGACTCATTTCTTCACATGGTAGACAATCCTACCATCACACAGCTGGAACTTTTAGGCAAGCTCTTTAAGAAGATTGCAACCAACAGTTCAAATGCTATGGAGACATTTACCTGAAATCTATGTGTTCTTATTGACCAATGTCACCCCATTAAATTTAATTTCTAAATAAAGAAGTCATGTAAGAGTTGACCTCCTTAAAATATTTGCCCTTGGTCCTAGTTCTCTTCCTGAGGAACACCTAGAATTGAGTCAGCACCATCTCTGGCCAGCCAGCAAAGCAGCTTTTCTGCAGATGAGAAAAGAGTAGAGGTGATCTGTCTGCCTTGGGATTTTTAAAAATTGACTTTAGAAAGAGGAGAGAGGCAGAAGGCAGGGGAGAGGAGTGGGAAGCATCAAGTCATAGTAGTTGCTTCTCTTATGTGCCTTGACCAGGCAAGCCTGGAGCTTTGAACCGGCGACTTCAGCACTCTAGGTCAACGCTTTATTCACTGCACCCCCACAGGTCAGGCGGCTTTGGGTTTCATTAGCCCAAAGCCATCAGAGACTCCAGTAGGGGGGCAAAGAAAGGGGTGTCACAATTGGGAGCTCATGGCCTGCTGGCTCCCAGACAGAAGAGTACCCAATAGTGTGGGCAGACCCTGGCTGGGAGTCAGCGCACTCGGACATGAGGATTGAGGTGAGCTCTGGGACAGTGGTGCTTCCCAGTTCCCCTGCCTCTCTGTGAAGTCTGCTGGGGCTTGTTACAAAGGTGAGGTCAAAGGAAACACGGCAGCCAGGGCACTGGAGGGCCCTATGGGCCTCATAAAGTGCTGAGGGAGCAGGGTATGCTGCTGAATCCCCTCTCCTGACTAACAGAGAGCCTCTGGGCAGAAGTCCCAATGGGAGGCCTGGACTTAGAGCCCTGGGGAGATGAACTGACTGAAGGTTTGGCGACACATTTGAATAGGTGCCCACAGACAGCTAGCTCTCTGGCCCAAGGTGCTCAACCTGGGCTGTACTGTAGAATCATCTGGAAGGTGTTCAGAAACATCTGTTCTCAGGTCTCATTTCACAGGGACTTGAAGTTTATCAGTTTGGGATGGGGCCTGGCCAGCAGCATTTTAAAACAAGTCCTTGGTGATTCTAATGTGCCTTTGAGGCTGAGAGCCACTCATCCCGAGCAGAGCTTCTCAAACTTGAATGTGAAGACAAATCACCTGGAAGTCCTGTTCAAAGGAGGGCTCCGATCCAGTAGGTCTGGGGTGTGGCAGAGACTCTGTGTTTCTAACCACCTGCCAAGCATGCCCCGGCTGCCAACCCTTGGTAGCATTCCGAGATGTCTTTAAGACAAATGTGACCCCAAAGTCCTCTGAAGTCTGGGGCTGGGTAGCTGGAGCAGGGCCTGGAGCTTGGAGCTAGACTCGATGGCCTCTGAGGACACCGTAGACCTCTGTAGGACGGGCAGCCAAGGCCCAGCTCATATAGAGAAGGCTCAGGTTTGGGCTCGAGGACGCAGAATGGGCGGAGGAAGCAGATTGCTATCACCAACACAGGAAGCTCTGTGAGCCAGTTATTTGGAGCTCAGACTTTGTGTCTAGAAGCCAGCTCTCACAGCTCATAGACTCCTCGTCCACTGATCTCAAGAGCCTGGACATGCACTGGTGTGCCCTTCCTCCCAAAGGTCAGCCGCGGCGGAACCAGACCCCTTGCTGCCCTCAGGAGTGAGGCACTTCAGCTTCCTTCACTGCCCCCCAGTCTGGCCCCCAAGTCAGACCTCAGTGATGATAGGTGGCAGACAGCCCAGATGTACCCTGCTGTGCTCTCTTGGGCTGTCACTGTTCCCAGGGGCCCAATTAAGCCAGTGCTTTGTCCCTGGGCAGTGGAGGCAGGCGTTCCTGGCTCTCTTCTGCTCCACACTCCATCTCTTCATCAGCTGTCGCCAGACAGCCCACATAATGTTGGCATTTCATGCTCAATATTCTTGATGAAAGTGGAACATCAAAACCTCAGCGGGGTGGACACATGGTGACTAAGTGAGGCTCTCGCCAAAGGAACTATCTTTTCAGCACAAGAAATCAACAAATCTCCTTTTCCAAGGCTGTCTTGTATTATTATCATCATCACTCTTGTTGTTGTTGTTGCTGTTATTCCCTTCCCTTGCATCTAAGTAGGCATAGTAGGCCATGCCTTGTTTTCTTATATATGTACTCTCTCTCACTGGCTGATAGCAATTTCTGTCTCTTGTTATAGTAAATATTGATTGGCACTGTTAGGAGACGGCAGGGCTTTAATCTTCTGGCTGCCTGTGCCCTGGTTCAGTGATGTGGGTATTAGTGAAGAAGATTGTATTATCTGTTCACACACCTGTTTTGCCATTCGCTTCTCTCCTGCAGCAAAATTTGGGCTATTAATACCATAAGGAATTGGTTTTCCTGTAATGTCACTTTCTCTCTTCACTTTTCTTGTGGCTCCAGGGAAGCACCCTTTTCTGGTCTGCCAGCCCTGGGCTGCTAGCACCCATACAGCCCCTAGAGCTCAGGTACAGAAAAGGGGTGTGCACCATCACTCACTCATTTGTTCTTCATCCATTCAATTATTCTGTCATGAAACATCTGTGAAGCACCTACTGTGGGAACAGCACACAGCTGGGCTCTGTAAAAGTGTGTGTCGCAGGGCACTCCCAGCCCTCCCAGTGCTCTCACTCTGGTGGGAGATGACCGCATTACAGTGTGATTAGCATGACAGCAGGAAGGCAAGGCAGCCACGTGAGAGGCACAGTAGAGGTAAGGGAGATGTCAACTTCCTGGAGGTGCTATTGAGACTAGATCTTAAAGTTCAAGTGAGATCGAAATGTCATCATATCCCAGTTGAGGGTTCTTTCAAGACAGTGCAATCTGAGGCTCTCCAGAAATGGATGATCCCGAGAGGGGAAAAAGTGTGCCCAGAGCACTGTTCACTTCTGGTCTGAACCTTTGCCCTGCCACTGACCCACCATGTGACCTGGGACAGCCAAAGTCCCTCCACCAATTCTCTCAGAGCTGGGCATGCTATCACCCCTCCACCAGGGCAGCTCCTCTTAGAGATATAAATTACTGCAGTGTGGGTTGTCCCCGGAATGGCGGGTGTCTATGACAATAGTTCTGTCCTGGTGCAGAGATGGGCAGGTCCTTGTGCTCAAAGGGCTTGGATACTGACAGGAAGAAATGAATGGGAAGACAGCAAGTCTGACTTCCAAAAGGGGTCCAAGGAAGAATGACGGCCGAGGTATGGGAGGGTCCTGTAGGCCGCAGGAGGGTTCTTAGGCAGAAGGGCAGGTTTCCCCTGCCAGCATTAAGTCCTTGTCAGAAGTACAAAAGAACTGAACGTGTATCGTGCCAGGGAAATGTAAGGCACATTCACATGTGTGATGGCATTTAATCCCTGAAGCAAGCTATGAAGCTTGGACAGTTATGCCAATGGCATTGGTGAGGAGACTGAGGTACAGTGGGGAAGACCTTGGGCTCTGGCTTAGGCTGCCTAATTTGAAGCCCAGCTCCACCTCTTACTGACTGGGGTCCTTGGACATATTATTTAACCTCCAGTTTTCTCAACTCTGAGATGGAGATAATAATAGTACCTGCCTCGCTGAGGATTAAACGAGATCATATATATAAACAACTGGGCAGGCTGGCACACAGCAAATGCTCAGAGATCATTGCTACTAAAAATGGCTGAGGTTACAGAGTCACTGCATAGCAGGGCTCCAATTCAAAGTCGAGGCTGACTCTAAAGCCAACACTCTTTGCGGGGCTCTGTGCCCTCATGACCCCTTGCTCACTGGTTCTGGCAGTGGAGCCATTCTTGCAGGCTGGGCTGGGTGAAGTTGCAGTCAGAGGACTCCTTCCTGCCTGGCGCACCTACAGAAACCAGGTGCTGGATTTCAGTGTGGAGCGATAAATGTTGGGAGGGTCGTGGGACTCAGGGCTAGAGGAGTCGGGCTGCTGATTAGCACTTCTGGGAGAAGCAAAGCTGTTACAGAGGCTGCTCTGGAAATGACCATCTAGTATCTATTCTTCCCTCTCCCCTAGTGAAAGAGCCTCAGATTTATCCATGATGGTAATGCCTGGCCTCTCATATATCACGTGACTGAATTCTGACCAGTGAAATATAAAATAAAAGGTCATTTGGGACTTCTGGAGAGACTGCTTAAAAGGAAGCTGACTTATCTAGTATAAGTGTCTTGTCCTTTTTCTTTTTCTGTTGTCTAGAATGGTAATGTGAGCACTGGAGTTCCAGCAGCCATTTTGAACCCTCATGGGACTTTGAAAATGAAGTTGGTAGTAGGGTGCTAGAGCAGAAAGCCGAAAGGAGCTGAGGCCCTGATGACTTCAATGTGCCACCATGCCACCCTGAACTGCCTCCCTCCAGGCTTCTAGCATGTGGGACTATAAACACCTGTGTATTTAGACTAGATTTGGCGGAGTTTCAGTTCCTTCCACTGAATGCAATTCCTAACTGATTCAAAAAGCTTCATGGGGAAGGAATAATGTGCACGGGTTATTGGGAAATATAATTCCAGATTGAAGAAATAGCAGTCCAAGGCATGGAGTTTGAAATGTGACACATGACAGAGTTGGCAGAGGTAACTGAGGAGGTGGGACATGTAGTGGCCACTGGGTTCCAGCTTGCCAGGGCTCCTGGCTAAACAAACACACCATACACTAACTACAGGTGGTCACCTGGCCTCCTCTTGACTATCGCTGGGGCCAGTAGCTTCAGTTCTAGCTGTTCACAAATTTTTCTTTTACTTATATCAAATCAAAATCCATGCAATCTGCAGGCAGCCAGGTGGTCTGATCTCCATTTTGCTGATGAGGAAACTGAAGTTTAAGGAAGTGTGCTGACCTGACCTGCACTACAAAGTTAGTGGGAAGAGCTGGCATTTGAATCCAGGTTGGATCCAGTCCATTGCCCTCTTTCTACTCCTGGTTTTCAAATTGTAGCATGCAGCAGAATGACCAGGAGGGCTTGTTAAAGCACAAAGAGCTGGGTCCTAACCCAAAGTCCCTTACTCAGGAGGTCTGGGGCCCAGCCGAGATCTGGCATGCCTAATAGGATCCCAGGGGATGTCCATGCTTCTAGTCTGTAGACCTACTTGGAAGATGAGTCGGTTGGAATATCAGCTAAGGACAGGGGTCTCCTGTGGCAGATGTGGAGTGGGTTCTCACAGGTTCAAGCTGACAACAGCAGGAAGTGAGCTGGCACAGAGCAGCGAGGAGGGTGGGCAAGCAGGAGAGCCTGGATGGCTGGGAGACACCGAGGGGAAGGACTGGGTGAGAGGATGGGCAGGGCCAGGAAGCTGGGGCTGTAGACAGGCTCTTCAGGGGCCAGGGCACTGGGCTGAGCATGCGCACAGCCTGGCACAGGCAGGAGGGGGGTGTTGTCCTCACTTAACCACTTGGTTGCTGAGAACCCTCTCCTCATACCCCTTCCTCCTTAGCAGAAAGAAAATAAGAGCTCAGCTGAGTTCTGCAGATGCTCTTCATGGGGTTCTGGGGGACTTGGGAGAGGCCAGTAAGGCCACCCTCTTATGTGTTACATGGAAGCCCTGGACATCGTCATAGTCAAATCTCTGCTTACTTGCCTGGGAATTCCTTTGCCTCCAAGAAAAGCGCATGAAGGGAGGAGCCTGACACCCCACCACTGTCACCTGTGTGGTTCTTCTGTGCTTCGGTTTGCTCATTTGCAAACTGGAAACTGGGAGTCCTCGCCAGTCCTCCCTACCCCTGACAGTGTCGGTGCAGCACCTAAGAGATGAAACGAGTGGAATCCCGTTAGCTTCTTCTTACCTGACAGCGTGTGCCTCTTGGTGCGAATAAGCTTTTAACCTTAACTCTGATTTTCTTGGACATCTGCCGCATTGAGGCTCTGGGACTTAGTGAAGGGGTGCTTCATCTGTCACTCTGGAGCTTCCAAGCCCTCCTATCTCCTATCTGCCAGGCCGGGTGGCACCTGAGCTGAGCCCAGGCCCCACAGGAATGCAGAGAATTCCTTTCTGGCAGGCTGCTGGTGCAGGCTCCAGCTGAAATGCAAACAGACACCACCCTTAGTCCCCTGGCTGGGTTTCTTTGACTTCTTGGCTCCCAGCCTCCAGAAGGGCTATCACTGACCCACTGGGAGGAGAGACAGGATGAAGAACATTTTTATAGGCTAGGAACCGATCTGAAACTCATTGCAATGCTCCAGCCAGATGTGAGAGATTCCGTAAGCCCCGAGAGGTTGCTTGAACTGAAGACTGCAGTGTAAGTGCTTGCCTACACAGTCATGCAAGGGGCTTTTATTTTTGTGTGTTAGTCCTTGTGCCCAGTTGGCTTGTCAGTTTTCAGGCTATAAATTCCTAGAAGGCAGAGGAGAGATATTTAGTGATGGGGAAGTAAAGAAAGTGATGATAGCGATGACAGTGATGAGCATTGTAGTATTGGGGTTGAGGCTTGTAGGTACAGGATGAGGAGAGAGAAGACGAGGCGGAGCAGGAGGAGCCAGAGAAGTGGGAGGGGGTGGATGTGGGTGCAGGGAAATGGACAGGGGGCTGATGCGGACGGAAATAGTGAGTGACAGGGCGATGAAGGTAGTGGTCTGAGTGAAGGCACTGTTCCCTCTTCTCTCTTTATACATCTGTTTCCCTCTCTAGAACCTCCTTCGGGGCTGGGGCTGGGCCTCTCTCTTCTTGTGCCAGTGCGCACTTGTGAACAGTGCTTGCTGATAAATGGAGGACGAAGGGTGGTGCGGGCAGGGGGCTGGAGGGAAGGATGGCCCTGCTGACTGGGAGAGGCCATGTTAGAGCAGCCATGTGGGGCAGAGGCTCCACAGAACACATGCCCATGCCCCCGAGACCAGAGGTGGAACTGTCTGCAGGAGGCACAGCTGATGGTTCTCTGGGCCACTGGTGAGTGTGGAGTGGGGACCTGGGTCCAGGCCCACTGGGGCCAGCCAGGCAGCGGCTACGGACGAGGCAGAGGCAGCTTCTGGGATTTGTTGATTTGCTGAGCCTGCCTGCTGGGTGCAGGCTGTTTTCCCATAATCATCTTTTGTCTGCCTGAACAATAGAGGTGAGGGGGCAGCCAGGCAGGTGGGACAGAGCCTGACAGGACTGAGGAAGGGGGAGGAGGCTATGTTCCCAGCCCAGGCCCACTGCTGTAGCCCCCATAGTGACCCCAGAGGCTGCCGAGAATCGCCCCCCACACACACACACACCGGGCTGGCTCACATACCTCCCCACACACCTCCTTCCCTCAGAAGCTTCCAGGCTTTTGATAAATGCCGGCTGGTTCAGCTCCTGAGGAAGGCAGGCGGCTCCTGGGAGGAGCCTGCCGACATTCGACACTCCGGGAGAAGGATGGACTGGCCAGGAGCTGCGTGGGGGGTGGGGGCTGCAGCCTAATTCCCCACAGAACAAAAAGAGAGTTCTCTCTCCCTTGCACCAGCTGCTGAGTCCCCAGCTCTGGCTCGATCATTTATCAAATTGCAATAAATTAACATTTTCTGGGGCAGGAAAACCACACAGTGAGGCTTAATTACCAAATTTGGGGATGGCCTGAAGCCCCTCTGGGCCCGCCTTCTCTGCCCCCATTCTTGCTGGGGTCCGGGGAGCACAGAGCCCCAAAGAGCAGCTTCTTCCATTTCACTCACACCTTTCCTGGGGCTGCCTGGCCCCTCCCCACTCCCTGCACACAGCCCTGCCTGTCACCTCCTCCTTGCTGACATTCCCTCTTCGGTCTCTCCCACCCCACAGAATGCAGCGCAGGCCTCTTTATTCCCACTTGGCAGAAGGAGAGCCAGAGGACCTCAGCGAGGAGAGGGACGGAGGGTGGGTGGAGTGCAAGGCTGGGCCTGATGTTGGGACCCTGAGGCACAAGTTGGAAGTCCTGACACCCAATTTCCCAAACCTGAAATCCATTATTTTTTTCATTGAATTGTGAAACTTACAATTTAGACAGTGCAAGGATACTCATAGTCTCCCTCTCCTGTCTGGGTGGGAGCTCCCTAATCTAAGCCTCTAAGGGAGCACATGCCAGAAATTAACTCGGCTTTCTGGAAGTTTCCCCTGATACATAAAGCCCTACTTGTGGAGACACACGTGTTCACTTATTCGTGATGATGTGGTTGACATTTGCTGAGTACTTACTTTCTATGCATCATCTCACTGAATCATCACATAATGCCTCCAGGTAGGTGTCCCTGTGCGACAGATACAGGAACTGAGGCTCATAAAAGTACAGAGACTTTCCCAAGGTCACACATCAGAAGCAGATTCCCATCCAGGACTATTGGGTGCCCCCAACAGTGCTTTCTTCTCCCTCCACTGCTCCTGTCGCCTTCTCACTACTGTGCTGGGGGTCAGGGGCCCAGATGCCCGCCCTGGGATCTCACCTGGGGCCCCTTTCTCCTCAGATTGTGGAGTGCCCACACACCTGTATCGGCTTCACCGTCCTGTCAACAACCAGGTCTGCAGCCCTCATAGTCCCGCCAGGCCCTCAGCCCAGCAGTCGGTAGCCAGAGCCTTGGCTTCAGAATGGAACAGGGGCTGGCTTGAGTAAGAAGCAGCTGGAAGGCAAGCTGTTTGGAAGGAGGTGCAACTTTGCTCACACACAAGGATGGGGTGGCTCTCAGGGCTTTGTCCCACCTGCCCTCGGATGAGGTGAAGTGGAGATCGCACAGGGAACTTGTTCTCTGCTTTTTCCCTAGGGCACAAGATAAAATGGAGTGTTGGGCTATATATAGTCTGAACTCGGCCGGGGACTCCTTGGCTCCCTCAGCTCTGAAGGGTTACAGTTTGGTGGTAGAAGTCCCTCACAATCTGGCTCCCATCTACCTTCTGAAACTTGTTCCCCACCCCTTGTCTTTATACACTCTGGTTCAACCAAACTCACTATTCCTCTTCCACGCCTTTGCTCACGCTGTTCCTGTTGCCAGAAGTAGCCACCCTCCTTCCTTTCATTTATGGAAATCCTACCCATCATTTAGGGCCCAACTGCGTCTTCCTGCAGGGAACTGTCCTTGTCCTCCTCACCATGACACCTTCCTCTTCTCTGCCCACCAAGCTGAAACTCTTTTCTCTCCTTAAGGCACTAGCCACTTTGTCCCTAGAGGTAGAGTCGTCTGGATACACATCTTATACTCCCCCCAGAGTAGGAGCTCAGAGGGAGGTGCTGTCAGATTCATCTTTGTATTGCCCGGCCTTTCAGTTCAGATTTCTCAGAATGGTGTGTCTACTTCACACCCCACACGGTGGGGTCAGTGGGAAGATCATGGTCTTGGAGTGAGGGACACCTGAGCTTAGAGCTCTGTTCTGGTTCTTTCCAGCTGGAGCCCTTGAGCAAGTCACCTTCCCACTCTTGAACCCTGGTTTTCCTCAGAGTTTGTAGGGTGGAATTAGTACTTGCTACCACTCAAAGCTAAGTAACGATGAAATGCGGGACGAAAAGGTCACGCCCCCTTTGAAATACACGCCCGTGGTTGATGTCCAATACATGTTTGCTCTTCATTCCTCCCTTTGACAGGGTCTGATGAATGGATGAGTGAATTAGCGCTGGAGCCTCCGGGTGGCGGCAGCCAGAGGCGCTGGGCCCTGCCTGCCCACTGCCCCCTCCTCCAGGCAGAGCTGCCCTCCAGCCCCCACCCACGCCCTCTGCTCCGTTCCCAGCCACCCCCGGCCTGTAGTTTACACGCTGAAATTCCCAGAAGCTGAGACTTCCAAACAAACCCCCCAAGTTTGGATTTATCAGCCATGCTATTAAAACAGTAATTTTCAGCTGCCTAATGTTTCCAACTTCTGCTCTAATCCAGTGGGTAAATATTTACGGAGCCTGACACCACTCCTAGGCCACTTGCTCAGCTGCCAAACATTCATTTCCTTTGCAGCTCCACTGGTTTGATATTTTTAGGAGCAGGGGATGGAGAGGGGTGTGTGTGTGTGTGTATGTGTGCTTGTGCGCGTGCCTGTGCCTGTGCCTGTGGGTGTGTGTAAGGATGTGGGAGTGAAGCTCAGCCTTTCTTATGGTGATTTCTTGGGTGGAGAGAGACTCAGGAGAAAGTAGGTCTTGCTACTTCCTTCTACCCAGATGTCCCCACACCGGGGTTGGGAGGCAGGGGCTCACTGCCGGGCACCCAGACCCTCCGGCATCCCCTCCTCAGCACCTCACCCCTAGCTATCTAGCTGGTTTGCTATACACAGATAGTAGAGAAGTGTTGAGAGAAGTGAACCATACCTCACGCCTGCCATTTGCTAGGTGGGTGGCCCCAAGCATATCCCTTCACCGCTCGTGAGTCTGTTTCTTCATGTGTAAAAGGCAGGTAGGTAAGTATGGCCACCTCCACGGTGAGAGAACACGCGCAGAGCACCAGGCACAGTGCCTAGGTCGGGGTGGGTGTCCAGTGAATAGTGCTTTAGAGAAAAGATATGAAGCATGCCTTCCATCCTCACTGATGCCGCAGCCATGCTGCACTAGTGGCTGTCTCTCAGCACCTCTGTGTCCTCGCTCATGCCCTTCCTTCCGTCTGGAATGTCCTCAGCATAACTCAGAACACATGGTTACCTCCTCTGAGAAGTTTTCCCTCATGGCCCTAAAAAAAAAACAAAAAACCACTCTTCACTTCCCTTTCTCTCCCTCTCTGTCCCCCCTCTCCTTCCCTCCTTCTCCGTACACCTCACCAGACTGAGCACTTGTGAATGGAGGCTGAGTCATATTCATCTGTACTGCCTTGGCATCTAGCACAGAGCTAGACAACGTGCTCAATGACTCTGCTGCGCGCGTGAATGTTTGTTGAATATTTATGGATTGGTTGGAAGAAGGGAGGAAGGAAAGGATAATTTTTAGTTTTAGCCATCCAAGACATTTCTTTACCCCCTCATAGGGGAGAGCAGTAGAAAGACAGAAAGGAACCAATAATTACTGAGTGCCCCGTGCAGGCAGAGAGCCTTGTCGGTCTGTTCCCTACAAACCTCAGAATTTAAACGGGTGTTATGACGTTTAATGAGCTCCTACTGTGTCCGCAGCAGTATACGATTTACATGAATTAACTAACAATCCTGACAACAGTCCTACCCATTTTAAAGATAGATAACCGGAGCACAGAAAGGTTAAGTTACTTGACCAGGGTCACACAGGTAATAAAAGGCAGAACTGAGTTTTTAGGTGTGGTTCCAGAGCCTGAACTTTTACTACACTGTACTATACCTCCCATAGTAAATGCTCAAAGAACGTTTGTTGAGTGACCGAATGAGTGCCTACTGAGTGAGTTGCTGTACAGCTCAGTTACATACAGTATTTTATTGACTCCCCACAGGAGCCTTTCCTTACATGGTGTGTGTGCAAGCATCTTCATTATTCATTTGAAGAAACTGAAGTGCAGAGATGTGAAGTAATCTGCCCCAGGAATTGCTTGCTACCCCCCTAGTTGGCTTATGGTGTCCTGTCTGGGCCAGAGGCCCCAGAGAGACCCAAGAGGTGGTCTGTTCTCATCACTTGGTGCACAGAGAAGAGCAGGACTTCTGGACTCGGAGATGCTAGTACCTTGGGAGGTCAAGCTGGAAATGGCCAAGGATCTCATCCACCCTTCCCCTTTAGATTGGAACTGGGCCCAGAGAGATGAGCAGCTTGCCCAAAGCCACATAGCAACTAAGCCAGCATACTTGAGCCCACACAGCGCCCCTGCTCCCCTACCTCTCTCAGGTCTCCCAAGGCCACCCAGGGCTCATGGCCGCCTGGCCAGCCCACAAACACGGTCCCCAGGGCATGGGCTTCTGAGTGCGAACTGGAAGCTAGGAGCAGTGTAATGAGGAGGACAGAGCCCAGCAGGAAGAGAATAGGCTGCCTCATGGGAAGAATTCCAAACAGATTGAGCTGCAATGGAGCCCCTGTTATTAGTAATTGTAGGATCATAATGATGCCTGGGAAGATGGCGGTGGTGATGATGGTGATAACATTCAGGGCAAGAGGAAGAAGGAGGAGTCAGATGGCATCGTGTGCACTGTGGCCAAGCGTCACTTTCCCTCTCAGACCAAAGTCTGCTCAGCCCACTCAAAAATAAAAAAGAACAGGGCCCTGGCCGGTTGGCTCAGCGGTAGAGCGTCAGCCTGGTGTGCGGGGGACCCGGGTTCGATTCCCGGCCAGGGCACATAGGAGAAGCGCCCATTTGCTTCTCCACCCCCCCTCCTTCCTCTCTGTCTCTCTCTTCCCCTCCCGCAGCCAAGGCTCCATTGGAGCAAAGATGGCCCGGGCGCTGGGGATGGCTCCTTGGCCTCTGCCCCAGGAGCTAGAGTGGCTCTGGTTGCAGCAGAGTGACGCCCCGGAGGGGCAGAGCGTCGCCCCTGGTGGGCGTGCCGGGTGGATCCCGGTCGGGCGCATGCGGAAGTCTGTCTGACTGTCTCTCCCCATTTCCAGCTTCAGAAAAAAAAAAAAAAAAAAAAAGAACAGCCTGAGCAGGGCCACAGCGGATTCTGGTACAGGCTGAGCCTTGTTCACAAGGGCCCGGTGCCTGTGAACAGTGGCGGCTGCTTCTCACACTATGCTGTGTGCTGGGTCCTGGGGCTGGGGTTATTCTCAAAAGGGGTGCCTTTTTCCAATCCCACAGAGACTCCAAGTTGGCTAGCAGTGGCCTTGAGCCGAATGCACAGGAGATTGCTTTGGGAATGGGGTAGGGACCCAACGCCACCATCACCCCTTTGCTGGCTATGCCGGCATTCAGATACTTCAGTTCCCTCCTTTCCCTTCTCTTTAGAGCCAAACAGTTGTGACCTTGAATCTGGCTTCCATTACTTAGTCCCTTGTGATCTGACCTGGAATCTATCACCTTAGTTCTCTGAGCCTTAGTTTTCTTATCTGGAGAATGGGGCAATATTGGGAGGGTTAAATGACATAGATAACATGTTGGACAGTGTTTGGCACAGAGTAGGTGATAAAAACAAAATGAATTCCCTCCCCTATCCCTCTTCCTCTTTCTCTGGATGTTAACTCTTTTGTTTAGGGTTCAAGCCCCTTCCAGATCCCCCTCCCATCTCCCAGGCAGCAGGGATTGGAAAACAAAAATTGGCAGCAGGACCTCCCACACTCTAGAGCATCGATGGAGGAACCCCTAGGCAGTTTCTCCTGAGCATTTGTGGCCAAGATCTAAATGTCTGGACCAGTAATACCCTGCCCAGCTGTCTGGGAGATTCCCTTTGGGAATTAAGGAGGTTGTAAGATCCTTGGGCCTTTCCCCTCTCCTCCCCCCACCAAGGCTGCTGAGAGGCTGGGGTGATGGATGGGGCCCTGCCTTCCCCTCACTACTTCTTTGATGAGAAGAAAGAAAAGTCCACCTGAGTCTCAAATCAAAAACAGGTGATTTGCCTGTAAGTCAGGCTGGGCCCTCTCTGGGATCTGCAAGAAGGTGGGGGCTGAGGGGAAAAAAGGAGAATGTGATAAATCACACTGTCAGGTGGGGGTGCTACCTTCCAGCTGTGGCAGGGATGTGCCTCGCTCCCAGGCCCAGTGTGTGCCCAGCACAGGAGGTGGGAGCTGGGGATCTTCCCCACCCACTTCTACCTCGATCCCCAGCTCCTGCCCCACCACGAACACCCCTCTGCCATCCACCAGTCCCCCAGTGCACATTCACAGGGCCGCCCCTCCTCACCCCCATCCTCACAGCCCTTGCTGCGCGGTACCTGGGCGAGTCTTTGCCTCTCTTTGGACTTGGCTTCCCCATTTGTACTGCAGTGGGTATATTCTTCTGACGTGAGATGGAGAAGTTAGACCTTGGGCTTGTATCTCAGGGTTGGAGCTCAGTGTGGAGTTAGGACTCTGTGGGCCCATATTTGTGTTTAACTTCCCTCTGCTTCAAACCTCCTCCAGCACTGACATTCTACAATTATCTGCTCCAAGAGCTGTCCAGGCCCCCCAAGGTCCATGAGCAAATATGCCGGACAGATTCCTCAGCACACTGACCTTATGGCCCCCGCTTGACCCCAGTCCTTCTCCTGGTGCAACACACATAGACTAGCAGGGCTCTGCCTGTCCCACCAAGGGTCCCCAGCATTCTAAATGTGGGTGGTGAGGACAGATAACAAATCCAGGAGGAGTGTGCAGGCCTCCTGAGATCAACAGTGACTGCTGAATAATGAAGAAAATAAAACAAGAACTGGGGGAACCCTCCGAGATCTAGCTCTCCATCGTCCTTGGGGCAAACAGAAGCCCAGGGAATGTGTGCAATAGGAAAGGTCACACAGCCAAGCAAGGCCAAGGCTGAGACCCCCGCCAGTCTCTGGATTCTCCATCTCCCCCCCCCCCCCCCCCCCCCCCAGAGGCTGTGTTTGCTAAGTGAACTGAAGAGAGTTTCTGACCCGAAGCCTCCTTCATTCCTGGATTCCAATAGCGCTTGGTGTCCCCGAGCAAACTCCCCTCTGGCCAGCTAAGGCTGGTGACAAGGCGCGCTGGACCCTGTCACCAGCCTGAGAGGCCACCCTGGAGCAGGGGCAGGAGGGACAGGAGAGAGGAGGCAGAGAAGGGAGAGAGGGGAGGGAAAAGGAGGGAGGCCAGGGGCCAGGAGAGGAGAGGAAGGAGATGAGGTGGGAACGAAAGCTGCAAGTTTACAAGGGAGAAAGGAGAGGGAAGACCCAGCAAGAGAACATCAGACGAAGGGCTCTGAGAAGGGAGAAGCAGCCCAGGGAGGGAATGGAGGGCGGGCACGTGGGTGAGAGACCCTAAAAAGAGACAAACGAGGTAACTGGATCTGCAGAGGGGAGCACAGAGGGCTGCAGCTCAAGGGTTCCCTCCATTTCCATGGAGCTCCCCCAGGGGCAATGGGGGCAAATTGAAAATGAAACACCTCTTCCTCGAGCCCAGAGATGTGACCCTTGGCATAAGAGGATTAGGGAGGCTTCCAAGAGGAAATAGAAGGGTGCCAGGAGTGGGGGGGCCTAACACAAACTCCCGCAGCCACCTACCCCAAGCCAGCAAGAGAGAATGCCTGGAGGAGCCCAGGAGCCATGGAGCACCAGCGCCCCCTCGTGGCCATGGTGCTCGCTCGCCTAGCCGCAGGGGTGGTCTGGAAAACCGGGTGGGAGGGGGCACCAGCCTGAGCTTTGGACAGGAAAGGAGACAGGTTCCACGGGGAACCCAGGGGATGGGCTAGTGACTTTGGTGGAGACTTCCAAGGCCTTCAAGCATCAGTACAGAGCAAAACAGCGAGCCTGGAGGATTTCTCCTCAGCGTCCTTCATTCAGGAGAAAACCAGGGCACACTTACATCTCAAAATGCCCCCTCTCACCCCAGTGGCATAGTGTCGGTTCTTGCCATTCCAGTCTCTGCCTTTCATCTGGGCCTCTGGGTGCCTCCCACTTCATTCCTGGGCCTGGGCCTGCATCTCCGGGGCAGTGTGTGTGCTTGGGGGGGGTGTATCTTGTGCATGGCAAAGGGTGGGGCCTTAAGCAGGGCCACCTCAAAGAAGTGGCACACATGTGATCCTGGACAACCACTGGCAGGGAGCTGCACTGGAAGTCAGGAACCCTAGGCCCCACCGTGCCTCAGTGCTGTCTTGCTGTGCAATTTTGAGCATATCTTCCCTGGGCCTCAGGTTTCCCAGCTGGAAGCAAAAGCTCTTGGTCTCAATGACTTCTAAGAGCCTATCCATCTGTAACATTCTGCAATTTTGTGATTCCTAAAGACAGAGCTCGAGGAGGGAATGAGTCCAGCGGTAGGCAGAGTGAGTATTTCATTGTGATTTCTGAGAGATGATTACCCACCCCACCCAGCCCACACCCTGACTCTTCTGGTGCCCTCAGCCAAACTGCCATCCCAGATCTGCTCACAGAGACCTGTGGGACCAAAATCAGGCCTTCTCAGTGGGACTGGGGTGACTTCTCTGCCACCGGGGGGGGGGAGGGGGCAGCAAGGGCAAAAGGCCAGCCGTTCCTGATTCCCCTACCATGCAGGACATGCAGACATCCTTGCAGGTCCGTTCGGAGCCCTGGGCCCCGGGGTGGATGGAAAGTGCAAGGTCAGCAAGATCTCAGTGAGCCCAGCCCAAGGCAGGAGCCTGGCCTGGAAATAGAGAAACCTGAGCCTGGCTCAGGTCCCCCAGAGAGGAGAGGAGGGAGGGATGGAGCACAGGGAGGTGAAGGGCACCTCAAGGAGGCCGGCTGCTCTGGCTCCGGCTCCAGCTCAGGCAGGGGAGGGCAGGCCCAGTGTGCGAAGAACTGAGCCCTGGAGGGGGGAGGCAGGTTCAGCTAGCTGGAGAAATGAACCAGAACGAAGGCCGAATGTGTGTCTTTGGTTTCAGAGTCAGTTCAGGGCTGAGACTGCCTGCTAACCTCTCTGTGCCTCAATTTTTTCTTCTATAAAATTGAGGTGTTAGCACTCACCTTGCAGGGCTCTTGTGAGGATTAAATGAGTTGGCATTTGCAAAAACAAACAACCCCCACCCTCAAATAAACCAACTAAGAATATTCCCTGCCACCTAGTGAGTGTTTTCTTTCCTTTCTTTCTTTCTTTCTTTCTTTCTTTCTTTCTTTCTTTCTTTCTTTCTTCCATTTTTAACCCCAGGAAATCCTGCCCCACAGTACACCAAACAGAATCCTGGGATGACCTAGCTGGAAGTCCCTTTTACTCTAATACTAAAAGAAATTGAACAGGTTCAAAATCCAATTCCTGCCCCCACAGTGGTACCAATTGGTACGTTTCATCTCAGAGAGGTGGAAGAGACTTGTCTCACATCACATAGCGCACTGTGGCACGGGTGAGGTCACTTCACTGCCAGGTCGGAGCCTTAGTTTTTGTCCCCCCCCTCCCACCAGAAGAGTGTCTTCCAGGGTTTGTGCTTGCTAGACCTGGCCCTGAGTTTTCTCTGATGGGACCTTGGCAAGTGTCTCACTGGGTAGACCGTGGCCCTGGGCGGGAGCTGAGGAAGCTCATCCCAGCCTGTCAGTGGTCCTGTCTGACAGTCAGCTCACCTCCTCTATCCTGTGTCCTTTGGAGCCAGAGAGTTTCCCAGCTGGAGGAAACCTTGTAGATCACTCGGTCTCTCAGCCTCCTCTTCCATCAGCCATCATTATTATTTTATTTTTATTTAGAAAAATTAAATTGAACAGGGTGCCATTGATCAACAAGAGTCCATAGGTTTCAGGTAAACATTGCTACTTCCACTATCATTAGCTTCCTCCTGCAATCCCCTCCTCAACCTCCTTGCCCCCAACTCTGCTTGTCCCTGAAGGTACGTAACCCCAGAATGCCTAGGCCAGCTCTCATCCCATTTTCCTGGGCGCTGGCTGTTTCTGCTTGAGAAATAAGATAAGCAGGGAGACAGAGGCATCATGCTGTCTAGCTCAGCAGACAGTTGGCCCTCCTGCTTGCCACAGCCACCAGGCGGACCGTTATGTCACGTGCTGTCTAATTTCTGTTCCTTCCTGGAGTGGCCAAGCCAGGAGAGGGTAGGGCTCAGGACTCAGGCGGGACTCCAGGCCTCAGGGAAATGGGATCGGGAGGGGGGGGGGGGCTGTTACCCTCAAGACTGAGGGGCTGGAGGCGCCCTCTGGCCCTTCGAACACTGTCCTGCCTTCCCTGCAGCCCAGCATGGGCCGGGCTATTCCCCAGCGCCTGGGCTTGACCTGTTTCCAGTGATTCACGTCTATGCACTCCCAGCTCGCCCCTGGGAGCCAGGCTCTGCACTCTTAATAGATCTTAACGGTTAAGAAGTTTTTTCCTGCTACTCAGCGTTAGTGCTTAAAGTACAGTTACACTCTGAAAATTGACCATAAAATGACACCATGGGGTCCACATTTATCCTCCAGCCACAATTCCAGACCAGCTTGGTTTAGTTTTCAGGTTGAAAAATGGCTTTTGGGGGCTTCAAACTCCACCCAAGCCCTAAATCTGCCACGGTGCTCCCCCGTGGGGGCGCCTCCATCCCCAGGCCAGGGCCCAGGCAGAGCCTGCGACTGCTGAGAGGGCAAGCCAGCCCAGCTCAGCGTGCCCGTTTCCTGCCAGATTTGGGGGAGGCATGTGGGCCACTGTAGGAGTGTGTGAGGGACCAGGTTGAGATGTCAGTAGAAATGGGCCCAGCCTACCCAGGTGTGGAGGTCTCCAGTGGTTCCCCCATCCTATGATGGACCCTGGAATATGTCACCACGCTCCGAGGCAGGACTAGGGCCAAGGCCTAGAGAGGAAGCCTGCTCAACCCAGGGTTCTCTGCAGAGCCATGGGGAGGCAGGATGCGAGAGGGAGGAACACTGAAGGTCTCAGCGAGACAGATTCGGCAGTCCTGTCATCTCGGGAGTGCTGCCCCTCCACTGTGCAGCCAAGGACAGGGTCAGTTTCCTGGCCAGTCAGTTTAGGGCTAAGTAAGGGCTGGACTCAGACTCATCGAGTCCAGAGGTCACCCCAGTTGCAAGTGGGGATAAGGAGGCCCCCGAGAGTATGGATGTGGGTCCAGGGGCTTTGGGGATGCGGGCTGGAGGCCATGCCTTGGGTTCCCAACTGCTGCTGCTGAAGCTCAGGCTGGTCACCTGCAGGGGGACCCTCTGTAGAGTTTCTCCTGTTTACTCTAACAAGCTTGGTTATCTGGTTCCCAAGCCCGCAGCAAATTAGAAGCAGTAAATCAAAAGAGGGCAGAGGGGCTGCGGGAAGCAGGCACACTAAAAGTGTCAAGAAGTGAGAGCTGATGGCCTGACAGCAGGGGAGTAGGCAGCAAAACCAGTAAAACACAAAACAACCGCAACCAGGTACAAGAGCTTAAAGATCGCAAACAAGCTGGGGCCATTTCGTGCTGGAGAAATGGGCCTGAGGAGATCACCAGGGCGCAGTGCTAATAATGATGGTGGATAACGGTGCCTGCCCTCAGCTTCAGAAAGAGCTCCATTATGCCCTGTTCAAGGAGGCAGCGCAGATAAGGAATGTTTCCTCAATGCTTCCACCAAAAATGAAGAATTTTGAAAGTGTATGCTTATGGGAATAAAACCTCACCTTTGAGGACAGTCCTAGAGTCCCTCATGCCTCATTCCTCAGGCCCTGCAGAGCTGAAGTTGGCAGGGTGTCCCGTCCCACCAAGAGCCAGTGCTGTGTGGATGCGCCTACTGGCTTCAGAGCCAGTTCTGAGTCCAACACCAACTCCACTACTTACTGTCCCTAGGACGCTCCACCTGTCACTTGCCTCTCCAAACCCAGCTGTTTCTTCTGTGAAATGTTGACAACCATACCTGCCTAGCAGGGTTCTGAGGATTAAATCAGACAAACCAAGGGCCACATGTTTTACCTTCAGTGCACAGTCAGGACTCACTTGGTGTCCTGTCCTTCTTTGAGAAGGCGTCTTTCCATGTGTCCCAGCTGTCCCTGTGTAAGGACCTCAAGGAGTATGGGCACAAGGGCCTCTGCTTGCAGCCCTTTTGACAAGGACAATGGGGCTTAGAAGGATGCTGGCTCTGGGCAGGGCTGTTTTATACCCAGAGACTGGGGGGAGGGAGGGGAAGTCAGGGTCGTGGCAACAAGGGTTAGGAGCCAAGGATTCTTCCCCTTTGCTTCTACCACTTCCTCTGGGTTCCACAGTCTTCCCCTTTAAGAGCAGCTACCCCGACTTTTCATTGCCAGCCAAGGACACCTGGCACAAGGTGCCTACCTCTTGTAAGTCAGGTGCCAACACATCTCATGAGAAAAGCACCTGTAGTGCAGACAATGCCAGCTGGTGGTGGTACGGACCAGAGATAACCAGCATCTGTAGGTAGGTGTCGATATGCCGGGCACCTGCCAGCCTGGGCACTTATATTCCAGGGACACATGGAACAGGGCCAGTGTGCTCAGAACCCTGCTTCAAACTTTCCCCCAGTGACTTTTAAGAACAGCCTCACCCCTATGCCATTTGGGTAGGACAGAAAAGAACCAGGAAGGTTCAGGGAGGTTGAGGGGATGGGAGAGAGAGAGACACCTGGATTTGTCTCATTCAGGAGACAGGCAATGTTAGAGGGGCTGTGAAAGATGTGGCATTTAGTTGGCCTGGTTCCAAACCCAGACAAGTGTCATCTTCTGAGTTTCCCCTAAGAGCCTGGGCAGGTCACTTCATAAGCCTCAGTTTCCTCTTCTCCTCTATGCAACCATTGAAAATACAACATAAATAAAAAAGTTGGCACGAAGTCTGGCATTTAGTATAAACTCACTAGATGGCATGCACCTGCCTAGCAGCCAGTGCTCTGAGGGCAATGCGTGGCTGCTCACTGACTCCCCACAGCAATCCCGAGCTAGGAGTCATTACTGTTCTCAAGGTTCGGAGAGTAGAAATGACCTCCCTTCGTCCCACAGCTAGAAAGCAACAGAACCAAGCTGCCTATCAACTATGCCATAATGCAGATTGATTAGGCAAATGGTGCAAAAGTGCTCTGTCACCTTCAGCTTGCTATACCAATGAGTGGGGTAGGTGGTGGTGTTACAATTTACGACTCGCACTAGAGCTAGTCCCTGAAGACACCCTGGGCAGGAGGCGATACCTCAGGTGCCATTCAGCAGGCTGCCCATCGCTCCCAGGCCTCCCGCTTGCTGGGTTTCTCATGACCCACATTCCTCTTGGCTTGAGCCTTCATGTGTGGAGCTTCTCAACCAGCACCTGCCCTCTGGGACTCAAGCCTGAGGAGGGTGGCTCAGTGCCCCTCTGCTGCCAGGAAGGGCACATCAAAGGCACAGCACGTGGCTGAGGGGCTCTCTGCCTTGTTTTGTTTGGGTTCTGCGGAGCACACATAGGCATGCACACATGCAGGAAGACAGGGGCTTTGGCAGGCGGGCAGCCCAAGGAGCTGGTGCGCTGGGGGTGGCTGGGGAGGAGCAGTGGGGAAGGAGGAGGGTGATAGGAAAATGTGGCAAAGGCCCCGAGGGAAGGAGGAAGGGAGGCAAGAGGTGACAGTGTGGGCAGCTGGCAGGGCATGTTCCCTGTGTTACACTGCTTCTGGAGGAAAGCCAGGGCACGGCTGGATGTTTAGTGTCAGGCTGACGGAAGGCTATGCGCCACCATCATGAGTGTTTCTCTCATTTATTCATTCATGCATGCATTCATACACTCACCCGACAACTGCTCATCAAACCACCAGTATGAACTAGTGTTTTAGAGAGTGAGCTCCGGAGTCAGACTCCTCATGTTGAATCCTGGCTGTACTTTTTATTCACTGTACCTCCTGGGGTGAGTTACACACTCTGTTGCCCCAGTGTCTGCATCTCTGAAATGGGTTTAATAGTACTTATCTCAGAGTACGGTTGTGAAGATGCAGTGAATTATTCCATGTAAAGCTTCTAAGACAATGCCTGACACATAGTAAATGCTTAATAAACACTTGTTACATGTGGGCATACCTGTGTGTATACATGTCTTCACGCATGCAGATTACATGCCAGGCTTGCGCTAAGCACTAGAAACACTAGATAACAAGACAGATACAGTCCTTGTCCTTATGGAGTTGACATTAAGTCCTGAACTAACCCTCTGGTGGAGGCCTTGCCATCATTTCTAGAATACTTCCAAAATAGCTAGAAGTAGAATGTGTGTTCAAACTGTCTCCTCTCTGCTTTGCTTTCTTCAGTAGGGACAGGTTAAGCCTGTCAGCTACGTACAACCCTAAAAGAAACCAGCACAGAAGCTCAAGCAGATGGTGTGATCAGCATGGACTTTATCACTAGCGGACTTCTAGAACATTTCTTGGTGGCTAGAATGGTGGAAGAAGACATAAATTAGAGTTATCCAAAAAAGTAGACCAGGAAAGAAAACCTCTATCAAAATCTCTCTCTCTCTCTCTCTCTCTCTCTCTCTCTCTCTCTCTCTCTGACATTCTTGGTCTACTGGAATTATCCCCCATGGGCAGGCATGTCGCTGGTGTCCCTACATGCATGTATGCATAGATATATGTAGGGACATGCACATATAGACATGCGTTGTCATGGACACAGCTAGAGTCTGAGAAAAAAGTTCATGTGAGCCTGACAAGGCGGTGGCACAGTGAATAGAGCATTGGACTGGGATGTGGAGGACCCAGGTTCAAGACCCTGAGGTCACCAGCTTGAGTGCAGGCTCATCTGGTTTGAGTAACGTTCGCTGGCTTGAAGTCCAAGGTTGCTGGCTTGAGCTCAAGGTTGCTGGCTTGAGCAAGGGGTCACTCCATCTGCTGTAGCCCCCTAGTCAAGGCACATATAAGAAAGCAATCAATGAACAACTAAGGAGCTGCAACAAGTTGATGCTTCTCTTTTCTCTCCCTTCCTGTCTGTCTCTATCTGTTCCTCTCTCTCTCTGTCTCTGTCTCACACACACACACACACACACACACACACAGTTCATGTGAAATGAAACAAGGGAGGGGCCACAGAGCTGACCTGAGGCCTCGGCACCGGGCCAGGGGGGTGGGGTCCAGCAGGCACAGCCTTCAGGACCCAGAGCACCTGCCTCCGTCACAGCAGTCACTGCCCACGCTAACGGAGGCAGAAGCCACAGAACATCTTCTGTCAAAGTGAATCCCAAAGAACTAAGAGGTATTATGACTTTTTTAAAAAAAAAATTCAATGTCAAATAAATATGGAAAATGCCAAGAAAATCAATGTAAATAGGTTTCTTTTATTTGTTGCACTGCAGGACTTTTCAGAGCCTTCGGTAAGCTAACGTACAAAGCAATCCCCGAAGATGTATATAGTTGTATGTGTCGGTCTATTGAGTTCCCCAGACAAATCTGACCACAAAGGCCTTTCTCCGAGTCCTGAATTCAGCCTTCTTTTGTTGTCTTCATGTACCAGAAACATGCCTGGCTTCCCAAGTCCCAATGTAGAATGTTGGGACCTTGCCTCCCAACCTCTCGCCTGGGTCAGCAGCCTGCTCTATGTCCCCACAGTCTCCATGCCCTCCCCATGTTTGCTGAATTCATCAGAGAGGGATCAGATGGTGGCTGCCAGATTCCCCATCAGAGATGCTCACTGCTATAGACGGTGAGGTGGGCAGCGGAGGTACCGGCACAGGGCCCACCCAGTGCCCATGGGCCTGTGCTGCCCCATATGAAGGTTCCTGTTCATGATCAGCTTCAACTCATTAGAACAGCACCAGGCCCAGGAGGATGCAGGGAGAGGGCTGTGCGAATTAATGAGTGAGCAAATTAAACATGCTCTCTCAGCCAGCAACCTGTTCCAGCTGATCGTTGGAAGCCCAGGGATCTGAGAGTGGGAAGCCCTGCCCTGTGGGCCAGAAACCTTAAGGCAGCCATCTCCTCCTGGTCCTTGAGGCATCTGGCAGCAGTAAAGTCACAACGTTCAGCAAGTGAAAAAACAGGACACCCAATTAAAATCCCAACTTCAGATACACAGTAGTTTTTCAAGTACAAATATGTCCCATAAACATACTTATACTAAAAATATTTATTGTTTATCTCGCATTCAAATTTAACTGGGCATCCTGTATTTCATCTGGCAACTCTAGTCCGTAGAGTCCCAAGGCTTTAGGAGCTGGGGTCCACGCCTGGGCTGGGACAGGGACAAGCACAGTAAGCCTGAGAACTGCCACCCCTCACCAATGCCAAAGGCCAGCTGTCCTGGATCTCTGAGAACCCAGTTTCTTGTGTCCTTGAGTAGACAATGAGGTGCTGGTGAATGGATACCGCCTGCACGGGGAGGCAGGAGACCCACGGGGAAGGTCCTCTGCTGCTCCTCTCCCACCAGGTGACACTGGCTGGCCACTTCCTCTGCAGTCCAAGGTGTGAAGGCTTCACTGGGCCAGATTCTGCCAGTTTCTGCCGGGAGTGCCTCTGAATGACTGGAGGGACTGAAGGGAATGTCCATCACTGGCCCCTTAAGGGCAAGCTGAGTGGCACTAATGCTGGGAATAGCAAGGCGCTTCGAGGGCTGGCGTGTGTCTGCTGCTCACCTTTCCCTGCACAGGAGGCTCAGGCGCCATCACTGCACATGAGGGAGTGGGCAGCCGTGCGTGGCCAGGCTCCCAGCTGAGTCAGAGCAGGAGCAGCCACTTCCTTCAGAAGCCCCATCCCTTCTCCCTTGCTCTGGGTGCATCCAGATGGGGTGGTCAGCTCTGACCCACGTGGGCGCTTCTGCTGTCAGTGATGTCACAAGAAAGGCAGCTTGGAGGGAGCAACCAGCTGCTTTCCCGCTCCCCCACCCCCCCATGCCTCAGTGGGCAGTGAGCTTAGGGTTAGACATATTGTCAGGCCAGATGTAGATTTGGGTTCTAATTCTCTTCTCTTCTTTTCCCCTGGGGTCTAAATCCTTTAAGTCTTTCATTTTGCTTCCTGAGGAAGGGAAACACATGGGCTGGAATGGGCGGGGCTTCTCCTTTTCCAGCTGCTGTGGCCAAGTTCCCCAGTCCCAGCCCTAGATAGGTCTCTAGCTGAACTCGGCCAATCTGCCAACCAGGTCTCCAGCAGGGGTGCCCAGGCCCAGCCAGGGCTATCTCTGGGCTATAAGAAGGCCCTCCAGTGGGAGAAAACAGATGTGCAGCCTTCCCTCTGAGGGCCAGGGCCCCAGGGCCTCCGTTCTGTGGTTTCCGAAACACCCTCCTTCTCCTTCCTCCAGCACCTGAGAGAGCGCCCACCCAATCAAGTTCTTGCTGATAATTGACTCACTGACACAGTCACAACACACAAATGATAATCATGGGTTGTTTCTGAACATTAGGGCTGAATGGAACCTGATAGCTCATTAACTTCAATCTCCCTTCTATGAGAATGGGGAAACTGAGGCCTGGTTATTAAGGCGCTAAGAGACTTGAAAACTCATGTGTTCAACATCTGCCAGGAGCCATGCAAACCTGATAAGCAAGGTATAATAAGCCCGATTTATAGCTGGAGAAATTGAGGGCTCTGAGGATAACAGACATGTCCGATGCCACACAGCTAGAAGGGGCTAAACCAAGATTTGAGGCCTGTGCCCTGTGAATCCAAAGCACGTGTCCTTGCCACCACCAGGACACTGCTTCTGCATCCAGTGAGGCATGCCAAGCAGGACCCCCAAATGCATAATGCTCTGCTCTGTCTGGCTTGCAAGGCTGGGTGCCCCCGACAGCCAGTCAGTGACATGGGCTTTCCTCACCTCCCACACTTCACTCTTCCCTCCGCAACCCTTAGCCCCTCCCTCCCAGCTTTACATTCACTGGGCCAGGGTGTCCCTCATGAAGTCTGACCCTAATTCCGGGCACTGTGATCTGCTGGCCAATCCCTCTCATTTGGAAGCACCATCATTTAGGTTCCACTCTGGGTGATTGGCATTATCTCTTTTACACTTGAAGAAACTGAGGCTTAGCATGGTTAACCACATGAGGCCTCGAATCCAGGACATCTGGCTGATCCCAAGCACAGGGCTCTCTTTTAATTTAATCTCAGTCACCCCAACTCCAGTCCCCATCGGAATTCCAGACATGAAAATGCCGGGTGGCATCTGTCCAAAAGCCCCTTCCCTGGTCCCAGTCTCCTCCTCTTCCCTGGTGATAACCTTCCCTTCCCTTCCCTTCTTCCTGGGGCTGCTCTCTCACTGACTTGAGACCTGGGCCCATAGGTACCCCCGCTTGGCTGTTGCCCCTCCCTGTGGCCCCAGGGCCAGGCCAGGGCTTGGCCAATCATCTTATCTAATGCAGTCTCCTCTTAGTTTCCAAATGACCCCATCCAGGCTGGCAGGGGAACTGAGTAGGAATTCACACTCCTCGGATCCCCACCCCCTACTCAAGGAAGGGGAGGGCAGACAGAGATATGGATAGAGAAGGGGGGAGATGAAGAGAAAGGGGGAGAAACAAAGTCCAAGAACATGGGGGAAAGGGGAGGGAAGGCATAGCGTTCGTCATTCCATTGCTCCCCAGGGCAATACAGCTGATCTGGCAGACAGCAGGGCTCAACAGCACCCAGAGAGGGCTTGGCTGGCACAGAGTAAGTGCTCAGCACATGTCCACTCATTTGAAAGAATGAATAAAAGTTAATTTGTTCTCACCAGTGCACTCTCCCCCCCATGATGACCTTGCTCCCTGTGGGCTCTGACTCCACACTGAGGAGTTGGAGCACTCTTGATCTGCTGCCTGGCATGGCCCCCTGAGACTGTCAGTTCTCTTTCCATGTGCTTATGTCATAAATTCAAAGACTGGCAGAGCTGGCAGAGCCCTCAGACAACCTAGGTCCACACCTTATGGCGCAGATGGGGGCGCTAAGGCCCAGAGCAGGGAAAGGACATATGTACTGCGTCACTCAGCAGAGCTGGAAGTGGGAGGCTGGACTTGGGCCGCCCAGAGTTCAGTACACTGCTTACCATGTCTCTGGACTTCCCCACATACAGCAGTGCTACAGGGGAGGCCAGAGATCTTCATTCTGGAGGAGAAGGAATGACAGCTCCCAGTCCTCACAGTCTGGGGGGCAGCTCTGGCCAGCGGGGGTGCTCTCTTGGGAATAAACTGCTCATCCACCCCACCTCTCCCTCCTGGCCACCATGGGGCTCTGGTCCCCATTGGGCTCTGACAAACCTGGATCTTCTACTTACTAGCTCTGAGACCCTTCACCTCTCCAAGCCACAGTTTCTTTGTCAGTAAAAATGGAGGTAACACTATTTCCTTCCTGGGATTTGTGTGAGACTTAAAGGGGACAATGCACATCCTGAGAATTGCATGGCACATGTCTGTCACACAGTAAATGCTCAATAAATGTGGGCAATTCTAGGACCCTCCGCCACTATCCTGCTGGCTGCCCCTCCCCTCACCCCAGGTCCTCTAGCATGGTCTTGGAGCTTTGTGCCCCCTCCAGCTGCAGGAGGGGACAGGCTCTGGCTGCAGGGCCCGCAGGTCCCATTGCATTTGTGGTGCAAACTTGGGCAGTCCTTCCCCTCACTTCCCTCACCCAGAGAAGGCCTTCACAGAGCTCCCCCGTGTGCCAAGGGCTCCCTGGCTCCCGACAGGTCTAATACTTCACTTCTATAAACCATCTTATGTTGAGCCAGGTTGGTCTAGAATCCAGCATGCACGCTCATGTTTGAGAGAGAGAGAGAGAGAGCGAGACAGACAGAGACAAGGAGAGAGAGTTCGTCCATGTGCACTCCCAGGGAAAAGATGGTGCAATCCGAAACTGCCCCCTTTTCTCAGGCAGATTTCTCTGTTACAGGGCAAGGAGCCTATGGGTGACTGGAATCCCACGCCCCTGGTGTAGATTGGCTGCCACCTGCCCCTAGCAGGCCCAGCTGTGGTCCTCCAAGTACAGCACTGTCCCGGACCCCTTCTCCCGGCCTCAGAACCTGACTTTCTACCAATCCCCGCCAGGGTCTTCTTCCATCTCTCCTCTCTGTACGTCTGGGTGGGCGGCCAATGCCTCGCCACATGGACACACTACACACAGCCAGCTCACCCTCTCCTTCCCTCTTCCTCTGCAGGACAAATTCCTGATTACTCATTCCTCCTCTGAAACATCTTGGTTCCCGTGTCTGACTTGCTGTGTGATCCTGAACAGTACACTTCTTCCCTCTGCCTCCTTTAAACCATTTGTGAAATGAGGGTGATCACCCACGTCCCACCCGCCAGCCTCTGCTCTGGGTCACAGCAGGGAGAAGTGGGCTGGCCTGGTGGTTTGGAACAAGCTGGGCCACCGTGGCCGGCCCTCATGGCAATGTGGCAGGACAGCGATTCAGAGGCAAGAAAGGTGGTCTACCGTCAGATTCGAGTGCTCGGCACAAGATTCCCACCAAGGAGCTCTCAAGGGACACTGAGCTCCATCTGCCCTTCTGTACTGTTCACACAGAGATAAAATGGGGCCGTCCCGGTGTGGCTGCCCCGCGGAGGGATGCCAGGAAGGTACTACTTGGATTCATGGAGGGCAAGGTTGACCCATCCTGGTCGCTGGACCCAGGGTTATTCCCCAACAATATATTTACAAATAAAGTCACTTCTGGGGAAGCCCCTCTGGCTCAGGGTGGGGGCAGGGCCAGGGCCTGCAGCCAAGCAGGTAGCTTGGCTCTTCCATTAGGGGCTGCCAGCCCAGGCAGCCAAGCAGCTAATCCCAAGGTTTATGGGGCAGCCGCGCTCGCCAGGCTCAAGGGCACAGGAAGCAGAATTGGAGTTTCCAAAGACAGCAGTTTTTCCTTGCTTTCCGTATTGCTTCCCACTTTTTCATTGCTTGTTTCTGCCTCTCCCGCCATGTGCCTCTTCCAAGGGTCTGCGCTCTTTGCAAAGCCTCCTGGCTCTCTGTCTCTGTCCCCTTACTTTTTATGCTTCTCGGTCTCAGGGCCTCTTTTCCTTTCTTGGCCTGTCTCACAGAGGTATCTTTTTGGATCAGGAGCTTTGTCACAGCTGCGATGCCACCCTTGCTCTGTGCTCTTGCTCTGGAGCCTTCCTGCACCCTGTAGCCCCTTTCCCGCCGTTACTGATTCTCCTCTCCTTTCTTGTCTCTCGTGCTGGGTTACCTCCTCCTCCTGGGCAGCAGCAGGGGCCAGTGATGAGCAATGTGGGGAACAGATGTGGGATGCCCGGCACCCCCCTGCCAGATGCGGCTCATCGGGTGGCTGACAGCGGCCGAGCCCTCCCAGGAGGGGCCTGCCAGGCACGCATTCTTAGCCTGCCCCCGCTCCACTTAGGCAGGGGCTTCAATTGACAACAGGAAAGAAAGTAAAACACATAAAAGAGAAAAAACGCAGCCACCCAGCGATGAATAGAAGCAGAGCAGCAGGAAGTAGGCTGCCTGCAGCTACCTGGACCTGGAGGGTGCTGTGTGAACAGGGCACGGACAGGGAAAGGGAAGACCCTAACTGGCAAGAACCTGCCTAGGAGCCTGCTTTGGACGCTGCTCTGGGCTGGACATGGCAGCCTGAACCCTTGCAGCAGCCCTGGGGCCTGGACACTCAGTATGGGCCCAAAGAGGCTAAATGACTTTACCACCTTTCCTGCAACAGCCATTCCCTCCGTCCTGAAGGGTTCTCCTGCCACAGGGCTCCATGCTCTTGTCTCTCCATCCCTCTGTCCTCAGAGAGGTGCCCCAGGGCTGTCTGGATCTTGACAACTGCTGAAGCATCACTTTCCTTTAGGGGTTTGGCTGTTGCACTTCTATCCATTGGCTCCTGATAGGCCAGACCCCTTGGAGTCCTGGGGGCACCTGCTCTAGTTCCAGAGCAAAGCTGGGCACCTTCTTGCCTCTGTTTACTCTTGGATTTCTGAGCAGCCTGGGCTCCAGGCCTACAGCCCAGCACATGCTCAGTCTTCTGAAGCAGCGTCAGTGGCGGCCTTCCTGGGCTCCGTTCAGCACCCCTGCCCTGCAGTGGCCTTTGCTCAGCAGGCGCCCCCCCCCCCAGCCCCTTCCAGCTTGCCAGCTGCCGCAGCGCCCCACGCAGGCCCAGGTGCCTGGGCAGCCTTCCATAGCGGCAGCAGTTCCCTATGTTTCAGATGGAGAGGCAGACCTGCAGAAACAAAGACGTGGGCCCCAGTCCCCGTCCCTCCAGAACCAGGGAACAGCTCTCGTAAGAGGTTGAAGCTACATCCCAAAGTTCCTAAGATCAGACCTCATACCAGGACCAAGCTGGAGCCCAGGGAGGGCCTGTGGTAGCCTTCCTTGATATGCAGGTAACAGACTTTAACCTCAGAAGTGACTAGGACTTGATAATGAAATTCATTTTCTTTAGGGATGGTGACAGAGCAGGTATCTGGCCAGGGGCCCCCAGAACAAGAGAACTCCCTCCTGCCTTAGCTCCTCCCCAAAAAAACCAATAGCATGGCCTTACATAGCCCCTTTGCCCAGAGGACCTGTATGCTGCTCCTTTTGTCACTAAACCAGCCTTATAGGAGAGGAAAAGTTGCATCCCAGAGAGTGGCAGCAATTTGCATAAGGTCACACAGCTCTGCAGGCCCTGTCCCATCCCCGTGAGTTCCTCACGTCACTGAGGCAGCTTTCTCATAGGAGAGGCCCTCTGACAGGGAGAAGAAAGGAAAGAGAAAAACCTGCAATCCGTCTGAGGAAGAAGGAGCAGCAAAGAGAGCCTGGGAATGGATACACACCTTCTCTTGAACTGCCCACGCAGGGAAAGGCAGACCTGGCAGGCAAGGCGAGGGTTAGGTCCTTGGTTACACACGCTGTGAGAGGGAATGTTGCCTCCTCCTCCCAGTGCCCCAGGGAGTCTATGTGACTGAACTGGGACACAGAGAAAACACTGAGAGTGGCTATTGCTGAATGGCCCCCTTGCCTTCTCCCTCCCTCCGCAGCTCCCACTCCAGTTAGTCCTGCTCGAAGCAGCAAAGCGGTGGCAGCAGCTCCCCCTGGTTCTCCATGCTCCCATGTCTGCCCCTCCCCCATTGACTCCACCTCGCAGCCAGAAGACAGATGTGTAAACCAGATCATGGCACGGTGCTGCTTAACACCCACTGCTGGCTTCTCTCGCCTTTCAAATAAAGCTGGGCTCCTTACATGCCCTCAGGGTGCTCTGGGATCTGGGCCTCCGACCTCCACGCCCCCACCCACCCAGCCACCATGACCACAAGCACCTCCTGCTTCACCAGTACTACTTCTGTCACCTTCCCTTAAACACTGTCCTTTCCTCCTGCCTTCCTGACTGGCCCCTCCTCCCAAATACCTCGTGTAAAGCCAGTAGCATGGCCACCATCACAGCCGCCTGGCCCGTGCAGGTTTTCATTTGATTTGTTTATTTGTAATAAAACAATGGAGCCAAGAACTGGTGGGCCATTAGCTTTAATCCTAGCTTGCACCCAGCGGGCGAGAAATACACACAGTGGGAAAGCACTTCCCTTTCCATTCAGGGCTTCCAAAGCCACTGACTTATCCAAGTTTCCTAGAATCAAAGGTTTGTACCTCACTAGCCTTATTCACCTCTGTTCCCCATCTCTTCTCTCTGCACAAACTGGCTTCTCCTTCAGCACTCTGCTTCTCCTCCACGTGGCCTTTTTCTGCTCTCCTCTCTAATGCTAATCTCAGGAACCATTAGAGAGCAAGCTCCCAGTCTGCCCCATTTTATAGTGTAGAAATCAAAACCTTTAATCCAATATACCAGCGGTTCTCAACCTGTGGGTCGCGACATACAAAGTCCTGATACAAAGTCACTTAGGGTTGGAAAGGCTTAGTCTTCAAAGTAAGTTGTAGGGTATAATGACCTTGCCTGTTTACAGCCTGTCCCCCACACCCAATGCAAACTATAAGCGAGCAAACCTATATATCATATTTACAAACTTATTTGACCAACACCTTGCCTTCTGCCTCCCTCTGCGCCGGTCACCAGGCCCAGGGAAAAGGCACTCCAATTCTGGAAGGGAGGACAGCACCAAGGCCCTGCCAATCAGCTGACATTCCCCTTAACTCTGGGCAGGGAACTAGGGAGTCTTTTGAAGTGGGTGATGGCAGGGAGTCCAGAGGGTCACAGAGAATTGAATGAAGAAGAGAGACGAAAGTCAGTGCATAGCCTTGATCGAGCACGAGGAATAGCAAGACAGGAATTCGAAGGAAAGAAGGCAGCTGAATTGCCTCAGCGCCCCTAGGCCAGGCCTTCAGATCCAATTTCTCCTTCCAGTTCTGCCACGGAGTGGTGGAGTGCCTGCCACTCATTCCATTTCACAGGTGAAGAAACTGAGGCGCTGAGCAAATGAAGTGAATCACCGCGGTCATACTGCTGAGCCTGGCTGCCCACCTAGGTCTGCGAGACTCTTCACCTCTAGGATTCCAGGGCCCGAGCCCCTCGAGACCAATCAATTACTGAATGGGAACAATTGAGGGGGCCGCTGGGGCTCTGCCCTCGCCTCCCTGGCCGGCTGCAGGGTTTAGCCGTTTACACATTGAAGGCAGCCTATTCTCACCAGCAGCTTCCCTGTCCGCACATTTGCATTTGGAGCCTTTCATCTGATCTTTCAGAATTAAAGGCTTTGTCTCCTATTAAAAGAATTCCAGGCCCTAAGAGCCCCGAGGGGGAGGGGAGAGGCTTGGCTCCGAGAGCCTTCCTTCCCACCGCGTCCAGCTCAAACCGCTCCCAAGGCTGTAGGGCGGGGCTGAGCGCCGGGCAGGCGCGCTTGGGTGGATAGAGCGAGGACAGTCTCTCCGGCTCCAAGCTTTCACCTCCCGCCTTCCCGGCCCATTCGGACGACCTAGGACGCCGTCGGGCCAAAGGTGAGAGCAAGTGCAGGAAAGGAGTCGGCGTAGACGGCCTGAGATTTCTGGCTCTGACGCTTATCTGCCGTATGCTCTTGGGAGGCTCGCCCTCACCTCTGAGCCTCAGTTTCTTCATCTGCAAAATGGAAGCAAAACAGTTTGTAAAGAGCAGCAAGGCTTGTCTTAGAAGTCAGGGAGAGAATGAAATTCCAGACATGTTCCTCCGTCCCCCTGGGCAAGAGCTTTCTCCTCTGTGGGCCTCAGGCTCCGCCTTGTAAAAACAGTCTGTTCACTTTCAAGGGCTCTCCTCCAACTCGGGTGTATTATGGGATGCTGAGCCTCCAGAGCACATTCAGCCGCTACCTCCCCTTTGTCCTGACCCCAGCCTGGACTTGGTTGTCCACCCCATCACTGTAATACTTTCATCCTTGTTCCCTAGGCCACCCTGGCCGCACATTAGGCTCACTTAGGGAGATTTACAAAAATTCCAGTGTTGATCCCCAGAGATTCTGATTGAATTGTTTTGGGGTGGGGCCAAGGCCAAGGATTTAAAAGCTCCCCAGGTGACTCTAATGTACAGCGGGGGCTGAGAACCAGCACCGCAGGCTGTCTAGCTTTTGGACACATGCTGCTGCAGGGTAGAGACTGGGAGCCTAGACCCCAGTTTGGGCCCTTCCTAACCATTACCACGGGCAAGTTACTTACCTTCCTTGTGCTGTCGTTATCTCAGGTTTAGAAGAGGTGAGGAGATTCAATGAGGTAATGCATGCAAAGCACTCAAACCTTTAGAGCAACTCTGGGCACAGAGGCAGGGCTCAGTAAACCTCTCTCTAGCTCTGATTTTCACTTTGTCGTTGACCATGTACCCGGCAGTGAGCTCCTCACAACCCTGAGAGTAAGAAGGTTAATGAAGCAGACATTACACATGGGTAGACTGAGGGCCAGAGAGGGGGAGTTACTGGTCCAAGGTCATGTAGCTAGAAAGGTCCTTAAAGATCTTTCTACAAAGTGTCCTGGAGATGTTTTCTCTGAATATATGTACCCCAATTTATCAATGTCACCCCATTAAAATTAATAATAAATTTAAAAAATATATATCTTGCAAATTAAAAAAAAAAAGATCTTTCTAGCAGAGTGGGAGGAAGTATAGTTCTTAGGTGTGCAGACCCTGGAACTAAACTGCCTTGGGTTCAGATTCTAACTCTTTTACTTCAACTGTGTGAAGTTGAGTGACTGACTGTTCTGTATCTCAGTTTATTCATCCTTAAAATGGACACACTAATAGTTACAATAGCACTCACCTTGTGGGTATTCTTTAAGCGAGTTCCCCTTCCCCAGCCCCAGCAACCTCCTACACTGTAAGTCAGGAAGCCCAGACCCAAAGGGGGAAGAAGAGACTCATCCAAGGTCCTACAATGAGTTCAAGGCAGAACCTGGCCAACATCCAGGTCTCCTGGGCAGCCTCCGAAAGGCCCAAGCCCAACACTTGTTCCTATAACTCATGTAGTCCTCTCCCCTCACAAAGAACATTCAAAACTTGTATGGCCAGATTATTGGCAATTTTCTGTCTCCCAGTGTTCATGAGGAAAAGCAGAAAAGGAATTCTCATTCTCTCTAAGTCTCCCTTATTTTTAAATTTTTTATTCTCTGAGCACTCTTTCAAGCTGGCTCTCACTAGCTTTGTCGCCTTTCTCCCTTTTCATTTTCTTCCTCTTCAGTTCCCTCTGGTAACTCAAAACCATCTGAGTGGATTTAAATAAGCCTTTCCTCAAATAGTCTCCTTCAAGGGGGAAAGGACAGAAAGTTAAGCCTAAAGGGAGATTTTCTCTGATGATTATAGCGCGGGATGAATGGAAAGGAAGGCGAGGGGGCTGGTGGTATGGTGGGGGTGCAGGGTGAAGGGCTCAGAGACCACGAGCAGGACTAAGAAGAGGGGGTACTGTTGGCCAGGGTTGAACGGGGGTCCCTAAATGAGGACTCATAGGAGTCAATGCCCAGGGACTCCCAGACAGCCAAGCTCAAGAGGCCCAGAAGGCCCATCACATCCATACTGACTCCAGTCCCCCCCACACACAGACAAGCATGCACTCATGTATGCGTGCACACACGCATTAGACGGGGACAGGCTTTCCAAGGGGTTCAGGAAGCACTGAGTAGTGAAAACCCCTATTAAATGGCTGAAGTGTCACCTGGCGAAGAAATATCTTAACTCACTACTTTCAGTCAGTAACATCACATAAATGAGTTTATCCTTTGTCTTTAAAATTGCATATGACAAATCTCTCTTGTTTCCTAGCTTTGTGATTGGCCAAATAAGGGAAAGTACTACTAAAAATAAGCAGCCAACTGTCTCTGAGTGCTTACCATGTGCCTCTGTGTTGGGTGTTTCATGTGCATGAGTACATTAAATCTCATGACAATCCAAGGAAGTTGGTACGATTAAAACTCTCATTTTCCAGATGAGAGAAGCAAAGCCCAAACTGGTTAAATGATTTGCATAAGATCATACAGCAAGTAAGTAAGTGAGATGGGTTTAAACTTGGCAGCTTGGCTTCAGAGCCAGTGAACTTAAACACTGTGCTCTGCAGAGATAAACCTGATGAGCCCTTCCCTCAAAGAGTGGACAAGCGGGGCGGAGGGCCCTGTGACAATAAGAAGCTAACTTCCAGGCTAGCAAATGATGTCAAGTAAACAACATTGTGAGTCAGGCAACTGCATTCCATTTCTTTCTTTCTTTTCTATTTTTTAAATATTTATTTTATTGATTTTAGAGAGAGGAAGGGAGAGAGCAGGAAAGAGACAGGAACATCTGTTCTTATATGGGCCCTGACTGGGGATCAAACCAGAAACCTCTGTGTTTCAGGATATTATAATCAACTGAGCTATCTGACCAGGGCTGCATTCCATTTCTGAGCTGTGTGACCTTGGGCAGGTTACCTGACCTCAGACAAATCCAGAACACAGGCCTGTTGGACTGATCCAGATGTACTTTTGCCTAGTAACCCCTACAGAGCTGGGGAAGGGGAGCCTTTTATAAGCACCTGCTCATGACCCTCATGTTCAGTTCCCCACTCTCCATTATATATACTAGTCTATGGATTTACCCATTGTGAACTCGTGTCCCCCAAGCTCACAGTACTCAGCCTCCAGCAGCCCCACTGCACCCCGAGAAAAAACAGTACTTGTAGACACGCACAAACCTCTCCCTGCAGACAACAACACTCCTCTGGACATGGAGAGTCCTATCCTTGCACACCAGTGCCCATCCCTACGAACACAACCCCCTCCTTGAGACCCTGTCTGCAGGAGCCCTCTCCACAAGACTCAGAAATGTGGCTCTCGTTGCAACCAAGCTAACCACTCTGTTGCATGGGATCTGCATGCGGGCGAGCATCAGCAGGACATGGTGGCCCAGAGATGGGTGGAGTGGGGTGCACAGTGCAGTGTGGAAGAGGCTGGTTGGGAAGGCAGCACAGGCTGGTCACACCAGCCTTTTAAGCGATCTGTTTAGCCTTGCAGCTAAGGAGCCCATTAGCAGCGGCTTCTCATTTCAGAGTTCCCAGCATGCCATGGCCCACAGACTGCACAGTGTTTATTTGGAGAAGCTGAGAAAAATTGTTTGTATAATTACAGCAGGGACAAGGGCTGCCGTTGAAGGGGTTCTCTGCAGGAGTCCTGAACTTATATAGCAGGCACCAGCTCCAAGGCCTCACCACCTACCGGAGGAGCACCCGGACGGGGCCCAAGAGCAACAGAGGTCAGTGACTGGGCTGCAGGACCTCCACAGTGGCTTCTCTGCCCTCTCCCTTGGCAATAACTGACTGGACAGACCACCGTTATTCCACCAGGACCAGGCAGAGAGGAGAGAAGGCCAAGATGCCCTGAAGTCACCACGGGGTGCAAAGAGCTCAGGCTTTGAATTAGATCTTTGCATCACGGGGCTTTAGTTTCCTCATCTGGAAAAGGGTATAGGGACACGCCTCTTAGGGCCTAGTGGCTGGGAGGAGGAACAAGCTCTGTGTCAGTGTCTAGCACAGGGGTCCCCAAACTTTTTACACAGGGGGCCAGTTCACTGTCCCTCAGACTGTTGGAGGGCCGGACTATAAAAAAAACTATGAACAAATCCCTATGCACACTGCACATATCTTATTTTAAAGTAAAAAACCAAAACGGGAACAAATACAATATTTAAAATAAAAAACAAGTAAATTTAAATCAAGAAACTGACCAGTATTTCAATGGGAACTATGGGCCTGCTTTTGGCTAATGAGATGGTCAATGTGCTCCTTTCATTGACCACCAATGAAAGAGGTGCCCCTTCCGGAAGTGCAGCGGGGGGCCGGATAAATGGCCTCAGGGGGCCGCATGTGGCCCGCGAGCCATAGTTTGGGGACCCCTGGTCTAGCAGGATGCCACAGTGTCCCATCCAGGCCTTCTTTTTTGCCCTGTTCTGGGATGGATCTTGATTTCTTTTTTTCTCTTCATCCAGATAATTGCCTTCTGAATAATCAGCTTTCATCCTGCCCACCTTAGACTTTTCTACAAACTTTGACACCCACAGTATTACTGAATCCCAGGGGAAGAGACCGGACAGTTTGCTTCCTTCTCTGCCGAGGCAGCCTGTACTTTCTCCTATGGCCTTTGTCAGAAATTCTGATTGAATCTAAATTTGTCCTCGTGAAACAATTCCTCTCCTCTACTCTCCCTCATCCTCACATGCAGGTCTGAGTTCTGCTCCTAATCTTGGGGCAGGCCACTCTTGACACAAGTCCTAGAGGTTGAGCTGGGGGCCCCTCCTGATCATGGCAGCTCCCCACCTAACAGAAGTTCTGATGAGGCACTGGCCCTTCAGGCGAGGCCCAGCCTCAGCGCCGCATTGCCCCTCCCTCCTTCACCACAGCTGCTGTCCTCAAGTCCTGATCACCACCTGAGCCACCTCCTTCCCTGGCCCTGTCTGATCAGTGCTGGGGTAAGGAGCACTTATCTCCCATGGCAGGGCTGAGGTTCCCATTTGGGCCACACTTTTGCCATCTGTGAAGTGGGAATTTGGACTTTATAAACTCCAAGACATTCCATCATTTTTTTTTTTTTTTTTTTTTTTTTTTTTTTTTGTGACAGAGACAGAGAGAGTAACAGGCAGACTGGGAGGGAGAGAGATGAGAAGCATCTTTGTTGCGGTACCTTAGCTTCTCAATGATTGCTTTCTCATATGTGCCTTGACTGGGGGCGGGGGGAGGCTACAGCAGACCAAGTGACCCCTTGCTCAAGCCAGTGACCTTGGGTTCAAGCTGGTGAGCCTTGCTCAAACCAGATGAGCCTGTGCTCAAACTGGCGACCACGGGGTTTTGTACCTGGTTCCTCCGCGTCCCAGTCCGACACTCTATCCAGTGCGCCACTGCCTGGTCAGGCAACATTCCATCATCTTAATGAATGCTCACAAATAGCTTCCTGAGCTGGGTAGGGTAGGGAAGTAATGGGGTCACCAGGTCACAAGGCAGCAAGGGGCCAGAGCCAGGATTTCAGCCTAGGTTAGTTGGACTCCAAAGCTCACAAGTTCCAGAGGGAGACACTCACACAAAACAAAGGAAAGGCAGGAGAATTAGCCCTTTGTTTGAAGGGAAGCAGCATTTATTCATTCATTTAATTATCCATCTATCTCTTATGTCCATTTGTTTTTAGAATGAAATATTGCAGATGCATGAAAAATTCTCAAGAATAGTACAACAGGCCCTGGCTGGTTGGCTCAGTGATAGAGCGTCAGCCTGGCATGCAGGAGTCCCGGGTTTGATTCCCAGCCAGGGCACACAGGAGAAGCGCCCATCTGCTTCTCCACCCCTCCCCCTCTCCTTCCTCTCTGTCTCTCTCTTCCCCTCCCGCAGCCAAGGCTCCATTGGAGCAAAGTTTGCCTGGGCGCTGAGGATGGCTCTGTGGCCTCTGCCTCAGGCGCTAGAATGGCTCTGAATGCGGCAGAGTGATGCCTCAAGATGGGCAGAGCATCGCCCCCTGGTGGGCATGCCAGGTGGATCCCGGTCGAGCGCATGCGGGAGTCTGTCTGACTGCCTCCCCGTTTCCAGCTTCAGAAAAATACAAAAAAAAAAAAAAAGAATAGTACAACAACCCCGTTATCCATCATTCAGCTTCAGTCAGAAAACATCACAGATTTAGTTGCAGCTTTCTGTGTATACCCTCAGATTCTGATCTCCTTCTTAATCCACTCCAAGGTAGTCACTCTCCCAATTTTGATTTGCGAAAAGCTTTGCATTAATGGTACTCTGTGCACACTTAGTGACTTGTTCTATCACTCCCCATTATGTCTGAGATGTGTTCATACTAGCATGTAGACATAGTTCATTCATTTTCTTTGCTACATGGTATTACATTGTCTAAATATATTACATTTACTTATGTATTCTAATCATGAACATTTAGGTAGTTTTGCACATCTTGTCATAACAGAGTACTGCTATGAATATCTTTGCACGTGTCTTCCAGTGATCATGTGTGTGTGTGCAAGTCCCTGGGGTCTTGTTGGGTCTGAGGGTGTGTGCTCATCTTTGCCTTTATAGGATGCTGCCGGGTTGTCCTATTCATTTGTATATTCATAGGAGTGATGCTTACTGAACATTGACTATGTGCAAAGCCCTGGTGTGACAGCAGAGCAGAACGAGCCATTGCCTTTAAAGTGAGAAGCGTAGGGAAAGAGGCAAGTTAGATAGAAAGAACTTGAGGAAGTGTAAGTAGTCAGTTTCTATAAACTTGTGGCGAACTCTCTGGGAAGAGCATTCAGGTCATCCAGCCATAGCGGATGGGGGAAGACCTCTGCCTCCCAGCCAGCTTCTGAAGAGATGCAACCGTAAGAGGTGGCAGTCGGCAGGCCCAGGTGCTGGTCCTGGTTCTGCTTCATATGTGCTGTGTGACCTGGGCCAGGTGCCTTTCCCTCTCCGGGCTAAATCTCTTCCCAATATGTGGGGCAGGGGAGCAAAAGGAAGCTTCAATCTACTGTCTGTAGCTAAAACATTTGAGTTGGAAGAATCAATGTGTCACATAACACCCAGAACCTTGATTTTCTCCTCTATAACATGGGCTTGCTAAGCCTTGCTGGGCCCATCTCCCAAGGCTGCCAGAAATGCTCTAGAAGGGTTTGGGTGATCCTTTTAAGTGGTATCTTCCTTTAGGTACAGGTTGGCAGAGAAATGGCAAAGGTGACTCCTGAATTCCCTCCTGGCTTATACCTTTTGGCTTCTTTACTCCTGCCATTCTTGCTGGGCCTCTTCCCTAGAACCTGCTCCCGCTCCAAGTCAGCCATCGCTGCACACAAGGTATAAATATAAAAAATAAATAAACCCAGAACTGGAGAAAATTGCTGGCAAGCATTGGCCGCTGATTAGCATGCATAGTGGACGTGCAGCTGGGCATATCGAAGAGAAGTGCATTTTTCTGCAGGATGGAGCTCGCAGCATGGTCTGGGCCAGGGAGGGCAGCAGAGTAGGAGAAACCCAGAGAGGGGGCTGTGGCTGGATTTGGGGAACCCGACAGCCAGGAGAGCCCCAGGCCTCCTCTCTCAACCTGCTCTGTACCCTGCACATGGTCCCCAAACCCAGGCAGGGATTCCTCTCTAATCTTGAACTTGGGGCCTGGGTGAGAGGAATGCGGACAGTGAGGAAAGAACCAGGTGGCGAGGGGCTAATCAGCCTGTCTGGGTGAACTGGGGCATGCACGTTCATCATCCTAGCTTCCGTTTGGGGAATCTGTAAAAGGAGAAGAACAGTAAATATCTTGCAGGCTTGTGGTGGCCTGATGAGTGAAGAAGGTCAACCGGTGACAAGCACATTGTAATAATGTACAAGACGTGGCCATGGCATCTTCCTCCTCCTCTGCAATGTGAATCCCCTCCCCAGTGTGTGGCCTTGGGGGGGTGCACATACTAAGACAAGTAAGAGGCCAGAGGAGCGGCTAGGGGGAACCCATGGGGGGGGACCCATGGGGGAAATTCATAGAGAAAGAAGAAAAAAAGTAAAAACAGCTGCGGAGTGCTTTGGTGTCTTTCTCACTTCATTTAAACACCCCAGCAATCCTTTGCAGATGAGGAAATTGAGGCACTGAGAGGTTACTAACTTGCTCAAGGTCACAGAGCTAGGTATTTAGCAGACCTGGTATTGGAACGTAAGCCACTTGACTCCAGGTAGGTTTGCCAGATAAAATACAGGCCACTTGAGTTAGATTTGAATTTCAGATGAGCAGCGAATACTTTTTTAGTATATACTGAAACTAAAAATGACATACCTATGCTAAAAAGTATTTATTGTTTGTCTGAAATTCAAATTCAGCTGGGCATTATTTTTTTTCCTAGATTCCACAACCCTAAGTCCAAGACTGCATTGTTAACAGTACCTACCCCCCCACCAGTCACACTCTAAAGGCCTCTGAGAAAGTAGCTGGGTCACCCCCCGCCCCCTCCAGGGAACTCAAACTCTCTCTCCCACCCACCTGCAATTCCACACCTGGTAATTGCACTTCTAGAAGCCCATAGATGGCCCTGGGGAGTTATTTTTAATGGAAGGAGGTTGGCTCTCAGACCCCAGTGGGGCCCTCAGCACTCAGGGGGGCATTAAAAAGGCATTGCCAGAGGAGCAGGTTGTCCCCAGGGGCCCAAATCATAGAGGCCTGAGTCCCAAGGGTAAGGAGTGGAACAGTGGAAAGAGTATGCTCACTCTGGAGTGTGTAAACCTGGATTGCAACCCTGGAACTGCCATTTCTTTGCAGTGTGACCTGTCTTAGTTCAGGCTGCTATTAAGAAATACCATAGACTGGATGGCTGAAACAACACACATTTATTCTACCCCAGTTCTGGAAGCTGGGAAATCCAAGGTCAAGGCACTGGCATATTCGGTGTCTGGTTAGAGCCTGCTTCCTGGTTTATAGTGACCATCTTCCTGCTGTGTCCCCACATGGTGGGGGCAGAGGGGAAGATGTTGAGTGAGCAAGAGTGTACCAATGCCATTATGAAGACCTCTCCCTCATGACCTCATCTAAACCTAATTATTCCCCAAAGGTCCCATGTTCTAATACCACTAAATGGGGGTTAGGGCTTCAACCTATGAATTCTGAGGAAACACAAATGTTGGGCCCATTATAGGCTCTAGGCAAGTTACTTTAGCTCTCTCTTTCCTCATCTGTACAGTAACAATAAGAGCAGAATTATTGTGAGGAGTAAGGGAGCCGAGGTGTAGCGCCTTAGAAGTACTCAGGAACTGTGGCCTATTCTTATCAATCAGCATCAACTGGCCCTGGCCAGTTGGCTCAGTGGTAGAGCGTCGGCCTGGCGTGCAGAAGTCCTGGGTTTGATTCCCGGCCAGGGCACACAGGAGAAACGCCCATCTGCTTCTCCACCCCTCCCCCTCTCCTTCCTCTCTGTCTCTCTCTTCCCCTCCTGCAGCCAAGGCTCCATTGGAGCAAAGATGGCCCGGGTGCTGGGGATGGCTCCTTGGCCTTTGCCCCAGGCGCTAGAGTGGCTCTGGTCGCGGCAGAGCGACGCCCGGAGGGGCAGAGCATCGCCCCCTGGTGGGCGTGCCGGGTGGATCCCGGTCAGGCGCATGCGGGATTCTGTCTGACTGTCTCTCCCCATTTCTAGCTTCAGAAAAATACAAAAAAAAAAAAAAATCAGCATCAACTGCTCTCCCCCTCACCTGCCCTAAGCCAGCGTCCTTACCCCCTCTACAACATGGGCTTGTGACTTCTCCATTTCTCCATTTCTCTTGGGGTGGAGAGAGAGAAACCAGGCAGCTGATGAGGGTCCGGCCTCTGGGGTCACTTCCTGTGCAACTGCCATCCTTGGCATGTGGGAACACCTGCTCTCATCCTCCTCCCCCATCCCACCCTGCCAGCCACAGTTCCTGAATGATTCATGAAAATGCCAATACACCAGTCACCCTCTGATTGAATGGGAGCTCTGAGCAAGTGCTTTCTCACCCAAACTCTGCTCTAGTCACAGGAGAAGGGGGATAGCATGGGGTAGGAGAGAAGGTAGGGATTCCCAAGGGTAGAAGAAAGGTTCTGGGGTCTGCCTTCAGGTACTACCTCCTGTAGAGCCCCCTATCTTTCCAAATGCTGATCTCCAACTTGGGAAACTTGGGAAAAGCTGAGCACACATCTCTCCAGTTGCTTTCCTTCTCTGAGCCTGTTTCCTCATCTGTGAAATGCAGATAAAGTCCCTATATCATAGGCATAGCAGAAAAGTGAGAAGATGGATGAGAAACCATTTCTTTTCAAGCTACCATTGTCCCCAAAGCAAAGCATTATGATTGTGCCTGGGCCTTTGTTTTATCATATATAACATGAAAACTAGAATACCTGCCTTCTGGGGCTGTTTTGAGGATTAAGATGTTCTCCAGGCTTTGTAGGCTGTCCCTGTGCACAGGACACCCCATTCCCACTCCTACTCTTCCTTGCCTGCCTAATCCTTGCTCTTTCTTTGGGATGGCTCCAAAGTTACCTCTTCTGATCAAAATTCTCACCTTCCCCCAATCCCCATGGCACTCCCAGACTGGCTTAAGCACCCCATCCCCTGGCTTATTGCGCCTCCTGTCTGCCAACTGCCACACACCATCAGGGCCCGCTTCTGTGTCTGTCTCGCCACTGGGCAGCCAGCTCACCATCTTGTTCCTCATTTTCCCCCTGACCAGCATGGGGCCCGACCCTGAGTTTGCACTCAGTAAACGTTTGCAGAATGAGTGAAAGTGCCTCATAAACACTGATGTGTTGTCCAGATACGAGGGCTTATTAGCAGGGCATCCCTTGGAAACCCAAGATTCTTCCTATCATTGCCGACATGATCATGGAGCTGGGTTTTCCCCAGCTCACCCTCTCTTCATCTTAAGCCTTTGCCCCTGGAATCCTGGCAGTGGGGCCTGTGATGACACTGGGGCTTGTGGCGCACTGTGGGCACCTGGTGGATTCCAGGGCCAGCTGGGGCAGCCTTCATCCCTGTTCCAGCCTGTCTCCCGGGCCCCTGGCCTGCTGTTTTGCCCCACAGAGCCCACTGCGTTCAGTCGCAAACACCTCATTATCAGGGCGATGCAGCCAAGCTGGAGGCAGTTCAGAGAAGCGCAGCAAGAGTATGTGGGGCAGAGGGGGCCTGGTGCTGGTGCTGGCGGCGGGGTGGGGGGGTGGAGCAGTCAGGGCCTAGGCTCAGGCATGGCTCCACCAGGCCCAGCAGGGAACCTGAGAAGTGCAGCATCTGCACACCAGCGTCTGGGGAAGGGCCTCCCCAGTGAGGGAACAAATAGGCTAGCTGGGAAGACGGAGGAAACGGGGCTCCTCCCCACCGCGGGCCAGGAGACCCCGGCACAAACCAGCGCAGGACCCATCACTCTTTGCAGCCTTCAAATGTCACCCCATCAGTCCCCACCTCTGCCACTACCTCTGTGAGTCAGGAGAA
The DNA here is from genome assembly GCF_036850995.1 of Saccopteryx leptura. Taxonomy (NCBI): domain Eukaryota; kingdom Metazoa; phylum Chordata; class Mammalia; order Chiroptera; family Emballonuridae; genus Saccopteryx; species Saccopteryx leptura. The sequence goes on along the minus strand of NC_089516.1, from coordinate 67,537,668 downwards.
GTCACTTCCCTAGAGTGAGAAGCAAAGGGGAGAGGCTGGCATATAGGAGGGGCCCCACCTCACCCCCTGTCATCTTATTGATGGTGACACTGGCCTAGGGAGGTGAAAGGACTTGGACAAAATTACATATGCAGCCCTGGCCAGTTGGCTCAGTGGTAGAGCGTTGGCCTGGCGTGCAGAAGTCCCAGGTTCGATTCCCGGCCAGGGCACACAGGAGAAGCGCCCATCTGCTTCTCCACCCCTCCCCCTCTCCTTCCTCTCTGTCTCTCTCTTCCCCTCCCGCAGCCGAGGCTCCATTGGAGCAAAGATGGCCCGGGTGCTGGGGATGGCTCCTTGGCCTCTGCCCCAGGTGCTAGAGTGGCTCTGGTCACAACAGAGCGACGCCCTGGAGGGGCAGAGCATCGCACCCTGGTGGGCAGAGCTTCGGCCCTGGTGGGCGTGCCGGGTGGATCTCGGTCGGGCGCATGCAGGAGTCTGTCTGTCTCTCCCCGTTTCCAGCTTTGGAAAAATACAAAAAAGGGGGGAAAAAAAGAAAAAAAAGAAAAAAAGAAAAGTAAATTTAAAAAAAATTACATATGCAATTTTCATCAGACCAAGACAGTAGTGTAGCCTGAACTGGAACTTAGGACCTCTGGACGCCAAGCTGTGTGTTCTTTCCACCATACGTTTCCTCAGGAACCCAGGGAGCTGCTCTGCTGCCCAACTGTGCCCTGCCATTTGCCCAGAGACACACACCACCCCCTCTGCAGTAATCCCTCCCAGATACACTGTCACACCACACAAACAAGCACAGTAGCACATGACTGCAGGTAACTGACACATACGTGTGTTTCCAGGTACGATGTTACTCTGGCTTTTCAAGACACCTTTCAAAAGGGTGATGCATGAAATGCAAATCAGGCCTAGGACCCCTCACTCATGATTGGCACTTTGGTTTCTAAGCTTGCGTCATTGCTGCCCCTCCACCTGGAGTGCTCTGTTCCCCAGAATATAGCCTAGCTGGCTTCATCTTCCCATGATGGTATCAGTTCCAACACTGCTTTTCTGAGAAGCCTTCCCTGACTACACAGTGACTGTAGCCCATCATACCATTTTCTGTTCTTCATAGTGCGCGCGCGCGCGCACACACACACACACACACACACACACACACACACACGAATGAATAAATGGACAACCAAACCTAGAGCAGAATTTTCTCTCCAGTAGAGCTGTCCAGACTGGGCAGAGAGAATACAAGTTCAGGCTTGAACTGGACATGTCCCTGGACCAGTTCATTTGTTCCATAAATACAGATTTATTACCAGGCACTGATTTGGGCACTGGAGACACAGCAGTGAACAAAGCAAATATCCCTGCCATCATGGAGCTCGCATTCCAGTGGGAGTTGATAGGTGATGACCAACGCATCTGAGTCAATTTTAGGCCATGTTAAATAATGATAACTAATTATATGTGATAATATCACATATGAGAAATAATAAGAAAAATAAAAAGGTAGGGGGGATGGAGTGGGGTAGGTAGGAGAGTTATGTGTGTAAATTTAAATAGGGTGTCCATTTCAGCAGAAACCCAAAGGGCTTGAGAAAGCCAGCCAGAGGATATGAGGTGAAGGAAGCAGCAAACACAAATACTCTGAGGCTGGAGTGTGTCTAGCATGACTGAGGAACAGAGTATTGGAAGGGGAGAGTAGTGGCAGGGAGGTATTAATCACAAAGCAGGCATCCCCCTTGTCCTTTTCCATGTTTGGGGAGCCAAGAATCAGGGACTATGAACACTAAGAATGGCCTTTCAAGAAATTTCTCAAAACTGTACCTCTTTGGTCTTTTCTGAGTCTTGGGCCCCAACCTGGGCCAGGTCCCTAGGTGTTTTGTTGGCCCTGCCTGAGACACACAGGACGCTTTCCCCAGTTTTCTCAAGACAAAGAAGGCTGCTGGCAATAACCTGTACATCTGGGTAGCACTGTTGCTTGCACTGTGCCTTAATTCTACCACAACCCTCCCTGCCTGCAGAAGCAGTTAGAGTAGGCAACATGAGCCCCATTTGACAGATGAAAAAAGCTGAGGTATAGAGGCTAGTGCTAGTGATCAATGTCTACCAAGTACTTATTGACTGTTCACAAGGACCTTGGAGGCCCAGCCTCTTTTGACAGATGACGAACGGAGACTCAGAGAGGTTAAGTGACATTTTCCAAGGTCATAGAGCTAGGTCATGGCAAAGCTGAAACTGAAATTCAGACCTTTCTATCTCTACTGTCTCATATTCTCCCTCACACCATTCAGTCCTTGGGGAAGAAGTAGGAGGAGGTTGGGAGGTAAAACTCAGGACATACCAAGGTCATCAACACTGAGGAGGCATGAATCCGCAGGGCATAAAGGAAAGTATGTGGGCTTGAGAATCAGACAGACTGGGGCTAGAATCCCAGAGTTGCTGTGTGACCTTGCACAAGTTTCTTCCCCTTTCTGAGCCTCATTTTCTCATATCTAAAGCAGATTGAGGACAGACATCTCATTTGTGCAGTTTTATAGGTTCAGTGAGATCCCATGTGGGGAAGTGGTTCATGTGGTGCCTGGCACACAGTAAATGCCCAATCAGTGTGGCTCCTTCTTTATAGGTGTTCATCTAACTCAAGTGAAGAGTCACGGACTGGTGGCAGTGTCATGCCTGGGTGTGACTAAGGCTGGAGCTGGGCTTAGAGGAGGGTCCCAGCTGGTATGGTGAGCCTGTCAGCACCAGGCCCCAGATTCTGCCCTGAGGATGATGACAGCAATGCTCTACGGGTCCAATTCTTAACTGAAACCCCAGAAATAAATGGGGAGTAGGAACCTGGGGTCTGAGCCCAGCTGTCTCCAGCTCATCTCCCTGTGGCTCTCTTCCCACCTTGTGTCTTGCCAGCGAGCAGGGAAAACAGTTCTCCTAGCTGCTCCACCCCTGCTCCCACCTGAGGACCCCACTCCCCGGAGGGCTCAGGGCTGTTTAATGGACTGGAGCTGTCTTTAATCTGTTCCATAAATGTTTTCAGGATCCTCATTAGAAACCATAATGTCCTATTAATATGCTGATGAGATTTCATTGGGGGGGTGGGGGCATAGGAAGGATGAGTTGCTGGGAGGTTGTGGTGTGGGGGAAGGGTGCTGGGATTCACCATGGGGGTCCCAGTGGGAAGGACCAGAGTGGAGCTTCAGGTGTCACCCCAATCTTTGGGAAATACAGAAAGATTTGGTCCCAGGTCCCATCCTTCCCTTTGCACAGGGGCCACTCACACACACACCCTTCCACACAGCCCCCCAGAGTACTGCCCTGGGAACCCACCCTGTGCCCAAGACTAGTCACCAAAGCCTATGCTCACTCCTTTTTTCCTGCCACTGGCATCTACACTGAACAAGCTGGAGCTTAGGAGCAAGTTGGGCTCCCAGGCCTACAGACTTCAGTGAGATACAACCAGGCATTTTTGGACAATGGAGAGAAGCAAGGTATGTCAAGTTGCCAACATGCAGTAGGCCCTCGATAAAATTGTGGCTATCAAGACAAGCCACGCCCTTGCTCCTAGGCTGACAAGTGAGGGAGGCAGATGGGTAAGCAATTAAAAGCCAGTGATGCCAGATGAGTCTGGGTTTAACAAAGGAGGGAGGGGCTACCTGTGTTTCTGTGCAGGGGGTGTGGATGCCACTCCAGGGGTCACTGGCAACAATACAAACAAACAAAACAGAAGCAGACTCTTATTTATTTATTTATTTATTTATTTATTTATTTATTTATTTTATATTTATCTGAAGCTGGAAACGGGGAGAGACAGACAGACTCCCGCATGTGCCCTACCGGGATCCACCCGGCACGCCCACCAGGAGCAACGCTCTGCCCACCAGGGGGCCATGCTCTGCCCCTCCAGGGCGTCGCTCTGCCGCGACCAGAGCCACTCTAGCTCCTGGGGCAGAGGCCAAGGAGCCATCCCCAGCGCCCGGGCCATCTTTGCTCCAATGGAGCCTTGGCTGCGGGAGGGGAAGAGAGAGACAGAGAGGAAGGAGGGGGGGTGGAGAAGCAAATGGGCGCTTCTCCTATCAAAAGCAGACCCTTAGATACTGAGAACAGGCTGGAGGTTACCAGAGGGGATGGGGGTTAGCAGGGTGGGTGAAAAGGTGAAGGGATTAGTATCTACAAATTGGTAGTTATGAAAGTCACGGGGATGTAAAGTACAGCACAGAGGATATAGTCACTAATAATGCAATAACTATGTATGGTGCCAGGTAGATACTAGAAACATCAGGGGGATCACTTTGTGAAGGATGTGACTGTCTAACCAATATGCTGTACACCTGAAATTGATACAAAATAATGTTGAATGTCAACTGTAATTGAAAAAATTAAAACAAAATTTAAAAAATAGGTATTTACAGATAAGATCTCTGTGCCAGGCTTTCGTGCCCACTGTGCCTCAGCCAGGAGCGCCTCCTTGCATCTCCACCTGCCGAAGGCCTGCCTTTCTTCAAGGCCAGCTCGCCAGTTCTCTGCCTGACCCCAACTCCTGTCTGTTCCTGCAATCTCCCCCACTGTGCCTAGATTCAGAGATGTTGGCATCTGTGTGCTGTTTTCCAGAACACGGCTATGAGCTCCAGCTGGTGGCTGGAATGACGGTCACTGAGGCACCTGCACAATCACCTGAACCTTCTCTCCAACCTCCCTGGGCCAGTGGATACTTGACTACCTACACAGCAAGAGCTTTATTCCCTCACTTCCTTTAGCCTGCCTTGGCTGCTGCTGGCTGCTGGCTCCTGGCTCAGAGCCCCATTCCTGGCTTCTTAAAGTCCTTCAGACTGGGGAGCCCTGCTTCAGCCTACTCTGAGGGCTGGCATTGGTCAGCTGACCGCATTTTGCATGGCTCCCTGTCTAACCCTCCTGCCATGGCTGCACCTGGGAGCACTTTGCCCTGAGCTCCTATTCCCTTTTGCCTTTTCCATCAAAACTCACGTTCTTGGTTCCTTGCCCTCTATCCTCAGCTGGAACACATGTGCCTGGCCCTTTGCAGTTTGCAGGCTGCTCCCTCAACCCAGTGCTCTGTCATCTAGCCTCTGAGTTCCTCAGGGCCAGTCAGTCACCCATTCCTGTCTACAGGAAGTAGAAGAACAAGTGCAGTGTGTGGCATTCAGGTCTTCGCTTATTTGCTGGGTGGCCTTAGGTAAGTTCTTCAGTTCTCTATGCCTTAGTTTCCATAAAATGGGAACAATAATATTTTCTACGTGACAGAATTCTTCTTGTGTTGTGTGAATTTAAGGAGACAATGCATGCAAAGAACTGAGCACAGTGCCTAGCACACAATAAGTGCTCAATAAATGCCTGCTATTATTCCCCAGCCTTCTTGGAGGTTCACCTAGGATATCTCTAAGCTCACGCTGTTGCTGCCTCATCTCTAGGCATGCCCCCCCATCCCAATTTATCCTATTGCTACTGCCCCAGACCTGGTTTTACTTCTTGTTCCACCATTTAACTCATGAACATTTCTCTGAGTCTCAGTTTCTTTATCTGTAAACCAGAACTGTGAATGCCCACCTCAACAGGTTGATGTGAGGGTCAAATGAGGTGGTGGCCATCCAAGTGCCTATCGCAATACTTGTCACATAGTGAGGATTTTTTTTCCACATCCATGGAGCTCAGGTGTGAGGCCAGTTTGGCTTGAGCCTGAGGGCGGGGTGGGTACAAAGGGAGGAGTATGGCTGGGAATACTAATGAGGATGCCAAAGAGGCCCTGGCAAGTGGAGCCAAAATCACCAAGGCAGTGCCTTAAGGGCAGAGCAAGCTTAGGCACGATGCAGGCAGTGGGCACTGACAGGAGCGCTTATCTGACTCCTAGGCCTGGCAGACACCGTGGTGCAAAGTCTGCAGATCTGGCCATTCTCTGCAAGCGCCAGAGAAGTTTCCTGTAAGACTCAAGCCTACAAGAGGGACATGGAGAGAGGCTGCTTGGGAAGAGATTGCTTTGGGTGGCATTGGGGTGATGTGGGTTGAGAATATTGACAACACTCCAATTACCCTGAAAGGCATGAGGTTGTGGTCCTGGACATCAAGGATCAAAGAGATTTCAAATGCCAGCTACTCCCTGTCACCAAGACCTTTCTAAAAATTTTCTGGTGCCTGATTTCTCCTTGGACCAACTTTGGTGAACCTTCTCCAGATGGGGCTCGTGACATGGCAGGATCTGAGACCGGAATTGGGTGAAGCATGGAACTAGAGCCTGTTTGATGTGAAATATCCCAGAGCAAGAAAACACCAGGGGCATTGGAGTGGGGGCAGGAGCTGAGGTAGTCCTGAAGCCAGGAGCCAGGCTACGTCAATCCACACATCGGAGTTCTCCAAAACTCAACTGGTCTCTAAGGAGCTGCTCAGATTAGGAAGCCATTGGTCTAAAAACTTTTATTAAGCCCTTACTAAACACCAGACGCTAGGGCTGGGGAAACAGAGGTGAATCCCACAGGCCTTGCCTTCTGACGAGTTGGTATATATAAACTAAGGTAGCGAGGCACTGGCAGGGTGAGAGATGGGGGTGGGGGAGACATTCACTTCAGTTCTGCCACTGCTTTGCAGAGGATGTCCTTCTCTTTCTCTGAACCTCAGGTTCCTCATTAAGACACTGGGGGAAGGCGGAGAATAGGTGCTTTCTAAGGGCCTCTGACCTCAGTTGGTGACGGGATTCAGCACTCATGTGAGGGTAAGACAGAGCCCAGGTCCCAGAGTAAACAAGGCCAGGAAGCTCTGTCTGAGCAGAGAAGATATGTGCCACCCTCAGGCTCCCTGGTCTTCCCACATCTCCCAAGGAGGCCCTTTGTGCTGGATTCCATGAAGCTGAAACCATATGCCAGCCCAACTTCTCGCCTTCCCTGCTATGGAGCGTGGGCTGTCCAGACGTCTGCTTGCCCATCGGGCCCGGAGCACTTACGCTTAGGACCACGGAGGAGCAGCCATGGAGAACTGATGTGGCTGTTTTCCTTATAGGCCCCAGACACTCTCCGGTGATCATAGGAAGCCAATTAGCAGAGAACAAAATGCTTTCTGCCCTGGGCCCTTGCCTACCACTGCCTGAATCTGCTCAAAGCTTAATGGTCATTTGAGATGTCTCCGGGGAAAGAGAATGAGGCTTCCATGGATTGCCTGGCTCCAGGCAGCAGCCTGGTCCTGAGGGAGGCTGGGGGAGGAAGAACAAGGTGCCTGTGGCTACTGGATGAGCCTAAGCCCGTGGGAGTACAGTGTACTCGGGGCCCAGGGCCAGCATCTGGACTGCTCCTGCCACCACCTGGGAACTGGTGCTCCCCCAGGTCTCCTCGGCACCTCTGCGAGGCCCCAGCTGGGTCCAAGCTAGTGGTGGACAGAGAGGAAAAGCGCCATGAGGCCTCAGGGAATCTTCTTACTTTAGGCAGCTGCTGGGGCCTAGACTCCTGACTGGGTCTTGTGTGCTTGTGAGGAGGATGTGGTTAAATGCCTTCATCCCACATTTGCCTGGCTGGCCCGGAAAGCTGGTGTGTCTGCCTGCGTGCTGTGGGGAGGGCGCTCAGCTGGAAAGAAGACGAGCTGGGTTCTGGGCAGGGCCTGGCCACTGCTGTGCTGCTGTGTGCTTTCTCCATTCCTGGGCCTCAGTTTCCACATCTGCCAAGTGAGAGTTGCTGCCTGTCTTATTGAGTCAGCTGACATGCTTGGAAGAGTGTCCTCAGAGAGCTCAGGTGGATGGGAAGGCTGGAGTGGAGGCTGAAGGGGTCGGGGGCGGGGAGAAGCCGAGTGTAGAAAGGTGACATCACTTCTTTAGAGGGTGGCCACTGATACTGCTCTTCCACCTCCATTTGAAACCCATCCTGGCCACTTAGCTGTGTGACCTTGGGCAAGTCTCAACCCTTTTGCACCTCAGTAAATAAATCATTAGATCAATCTTACTTACTCTTGAGGTCATGGCAATAAATGTGGGGAGCCTTTGTAAACACCTAGCAGTGCAGGGACAGAGCTAAGGGCAGGAGGGCTGGGGGAGACTCCACCCCCACGCCCGCCATGAATAATGGACTAGTATTGATCCCCTGGCTGGGAAATTCCCTGTGACCTATGATAAAAAATACAGCCAGTCTGCGAGCCTTGAGCTCAAGACAGGTTTCCACCAGTCAGGGCTGAGCTCATCTGCATTCCCCCTGACCCGGCCCATGGCCGCACGTGGGCAAGTTTGCTTGGACAAGGCATCAGAGACAGAGACCTGACCAGCGCCCACCATCTCCTCCACTCGGTCTCCAGGCAGAAAGGGTTCAAAGGAGCAGGATCACCTATGGTGGGAACCCCCCTAGCCAGGCCCCCAGAAAGAGAAGATGGTACACAGACCTGGATTTAAATCCTGCTTCCACCACTTCCTGCAAGTGCCTTGGTTTTTGCCTTATGTAAAATAGATGTGGTAATTCCTTCCTCACAAGTTAGTCTTAGATTCAAATGAACAAAGGTATGTAAGGTGCCCAGTACAGTGCTGCCAAGGGGAGACATTCAATAAATGGCAGCTCAGACCTTACAGTTCTCCCTTCTTTCCTTTTGTCCCAACTGTGAAACGCAGGACCATTTCACAGAGGTATAAGTCTGAGTAGATCCTTTTAAAAAAAAGACCCTACTGAGATATAATTCACAAACCATAAAGTTCACTCTTTTAAGGTGCAAAATCAGTGGATGTATTCACAGAGTTGTGTAACCACCACCATTATCTAATTTTGAATATTTTCATCAACCCAAAATGCCCCATACCCATTAACAGTCACTTCCCATTCCCACCTCCCCCACTTTATGGCTCTGACAATCACTAATTTACTCTATTGTTCCTGTGGGTTTGTCATTTCTGGAAATTTAATATAAATGGAATCAGGCTGTATGTGACATTTTGCATCTGGTTTCTTCTATTTAGTGTGATGTTTTCAAGCTTCGTTTATGTTGTGGTGTGTAGCAGTACTTTGTTCCTTTTCATGGCTGAGTAATGTTCCATCATATGGATAAACCACATGTTGTTACCCGTTTGTTATTTGAGAGACATTTGGCTTGTTTCCATTTTTTGACTATTATGAATACTGCTGTTATGAATACTCATGTACAAGGTTTTATGGGGACATATGTTTTCATTTTCTTGGGTATATACATAAGAGTGGAATTGTTCTATCACAGAGTAACCTCATATTTAACTTTTTGAGGAACTGCCAGGTTATTTTCTAAACCAGCTGAACCATTTTACATTTCCACCAGCAGTGGATGATGGTTCCAATTTCTCCACATCCTTTCCAATACTTGTTGTTAATTGTTTTTTTTTATGATTATAACAATCCTAGTGTGTGTGAACTGGTATCTCATTGTGGTTTTGATGTACATTTTCCTGATGGGTAATAATGTCGAGCATCTTTTCATGTGTTATTGGCCAATTGTATATCAGCCTTGGAGAAATGTTTATTCAGATCATTTACTAAGTTTTAAATTGGATTGCTTGTCTTTTTATTGTTGAGTTTTAAGAGTCTTTTATTCTACAATAAATACAAGTCCTTCATCAGATATATGACTGGCAAATATTTTTTCCCATCTTGTGATGTGTATTTGTCTTCATTTGATTGATGGTGTCCTTTGAAGTACAAATGTTTTTAATTTTGATGAGGTCCCATTCATCTATTCTTTTTTTTTCTTTTTTTTTTTTTTTTTTTTTTTTTGTCACTTGAGTTTGTGGTATTTGTGTCTAAGAAACCATCAGGATCTAATACAAAGTCACTGTTTTCTTCTAAAAGTTTGACAATTTTAGCTCTTACATATAAGATATTTAGAGTTAAATTTTAAATATGATATGAGGTGGGGGTCCAACTTTATTCTGTTGCCTGTGGATTTTCTCACCATTATTTGTTGAAAAGATTGTTTAACCACCCCATCCCCCAACTGTCTTGGCACTCTTGTGAAAATCAATTGACTATATATGCCAGGGCTTGTTTCTGGACTTTCAATTCTGTTCCATTGATTTCCATGGGTCAGTACCATACTTCGTTGATTACTGCAGCTTTGTAGTGAGTTTTAAAATTGGGAAGGATGAGTTCCCATTTTGTTCTTCACCTTAAGATTGTTTTGACTGTTTTGGATTCCTTGTAATTCCACATGAGTTTTAGGATTAGTTTATCAATTTCTGCAACCCCCCCCCACAAATTCTAGCTGAATATTTTATAGGAATTTCATTGAATCTGTAGATTGATTTGGAGCTTATTGCCATCTTAGCAATGTTAAACATCCTGATACGTGAACATGGGATGCCTTCTGTTTATTTATGTCTTTAATTCATTTTAGCAATATTTTACAGTTTTCAATGTACCAAACAAGTCTTATCCTTCACTTATTAAATATATTTCTAGGTATTTTATTATTTTGCTGCTATTATAGACAGTATTGTTTTCTTAATTTCTGGTTCAGGTTGTGCACTGCTAGTGTATAGACATGCAATTAATTTTTATATATCAATTTTGTATCATGAAACCTTGCTGCACTTGGTTATTAGTTCTAATAGTGTGCACATTACTTAGAATTTTCTATATACAATGTTATGTCATCTTTAAATAGAAATTTACCTCTTTCTTTACAATCTGAGTGCATATGTGTATATTATATATTTATAAATATAGAATACTTATATATTCTATATTTATAATTTCTACATTTATAAAATTTGTAATTTCTATATTTATAGATTCTATATTTATAAATATATAATTTAAGCATATATTATATACATATTATATGTATTTCTTGTCTAATTCTCCTGGCTAGAATCTTCAGTACAATGTTTAATAGAAGTGGTGAAAGCAGACATTCTTGTCTTGTTCCTGATCATAGGTGGAAACTATCCAATAGTTGACCATGAAGTATGATGTTGGTTATGGGTTTTTGGTAGTTGCCCTACATCAGGTTGAGGAAGTTCCCTTCTAGCCCTTGTTTGTTTATTGTGTATCATGAAAGCTTGTTGAAATTTGTCAAAAGTAATTTCTGTGTCCATTGAGATGATTGCCTTTTATTTGTCCCTTTTTCTGTTAATATAGTATATATACTCATTAATATTTGAAAGTTAAGACAATCTCTTGAATTCCTGGGATAAATCCCATTTAGTCATAGCATTAAACTTTTCTATAAGTTGTTAAATTCAGTTTCTTGTGATGGTTTTGGTTTTCATATCAAGATAACACTGGCCTTATAAAATGAGTTAGGAAGTGTTCCATACTATTCCATTTTATTGGAAAGAGACTGTGAAGAATTGATATTATTATTTTTAAATATTAGGTAGAATTCACCAGTCATCTGAGTCTTGGTTTTTCTTTGTGGGATTTGTTTTTAGTGTTAGTTTAAGCTGTTAAGATTTACTTATTGTTTATTCTATTTGGTGTCTATTTACTTATACTCTACTCAAATTTTTAATTTTTCTTGCATTGGTTTCAGTGTTTTCTCTCTTCTTAGAGATTTATCAGTTTCATCTTAGCTTATTGGCATGCAGCTGTTCATAGTATCCCCTTATAATCTTTTTTATTTCTGGAAGGATAGTAGTCATGTCCTACTTTCATTTCTTTTTTTCTTTTTTTATTTGATTTATTGAGGTGACACTGGTTAATAAAATTATACAGGTTTTGGGTGCACAATTCTACAACACATCATCTGTGCACTGTATTTTGTGTTCCCCACCCCAAGTCAAGTTTCTGTTCATCACCATTTATCTCCCCATACCCTCCACTACCTCCCCTGCCCACCCTAGCAATCACCACACTGTCATTCATGTCTATGAGTTTTTTCTCTTTTGCTCATTTCTTATTTCTTATGTTAGCAATTTGGGTTGTCTCTCTTTCTTTCTCTCTCTCTCTTTTCATCAGCCTAGTTAATGGTTTCTCAATTCTGTTGCTAAATTCAAAGAACCAACTTTTGATTTTGTTGATTCTCTCCATTGCTTTTCTATTCTTTATGGTTATTTTTTTTTTATTGAAAGGCAGAGAGACAGGGAAGCAGAGAGACAGACTCCCACATGCACCCCAACCAGGATCCACCTGGCAAGCTCCCTACAGGGCAATGCTCTGCCCTTCTGGGGATGCTGCTCTGTTGCTTTACAATTAAGCTTGTAGTGCCTGAGATGAGACCATGGAGGCATCTTCAGCAGCTGGGGCCAACTTGCTTGAACCATTTGAGCCATGGCTGTGGGAGGAGATGAGAAAGAGAGGGAGAAAAAGGGGAGGAGAGGGGTGGAGAAGCAGATGGTCACTTCTCCTGTGGGCACTGACTGGGAATTGAACCTGGGACTTCCACATTTGGACTGACGCTCTACTGCTGAGCCAACCAGCCAGGGCTAATTTGGTTTTCTAAGGTGGAAGTTTAAGTTTTTGTTGAAATCTTTTTTCTTTTTTAAATATGGGCATTTACAGCTATAAATATCCCTTTGAATATTGCTTTAGTTGCATCCCATAACTTTTGGTATGTTGTGTTTCTGGTTTCATTCATCTCAAAGTATTTTCTTATTTCCCTTGTTATTTCTTATTTGGCCCACTGATTATTTAGAAGTATGTTGTTTAATTTCCACATATTTGTGAATTCCCCAAATTTCCTTGTTTTATTGACTTTTAATTTATTTCCATTTTGAGTGGAGAACATACTTTGTATTATTTCAGTCCTCTTAAATTTATTGAGGTTTGTTTTATGATCTAACATATGGTCTACCCTGAAGAATGTTCCATGTACACATGAAAAGAGTGTGTATACAGCTGTTACTGGGTAAAGCATCTATAGATGTTTGTTTGGTCAGTTGATAGTGTTGTTCAAGTCTTCTATATCCTTGTTGCTCTTCTTCCTAGTTGTTCTATCAATTATTGAATGTGGAGTATTGAAGTCTTCAAGAATTATTGTTGATTTATTTATTTTTTCCTTAATTCTGTCAGTGTGTGTTTCATGTAATTTGGGGCTTTTTTTATTAGGTGGATATACATTTATATTTTTTGTCTTCTTGATAGGTTGACTATTTTATAATTATAAAACTTTATTATTTTTTCCAGTAATAATTTTTACCTTAATGTCTATGTTATTAATATTAGCATAGGTACTCTAACTTTCCTTTGGTTACCGTTTGCATGCTATAACTTCTTCTATTCATTTATTCCCAACCCATTTGTGTCTTTAAATATAATACATGTCTCTTATAGAAAGTGTATAATATAGTTGATTGTGATTTTAAAATTCCACTCTGCAAATTTTTGCCATTTTTTCTCATTTTTTAATTGAATTTATTGGAGTGACATTGGTTATTAGAATTACATAGGTCTCAAGTGTACCATTCTATAATACATCATCTGTATAATGTACTGTGTGTTCACCACCCAAAGTTAAGTCTTCCAACACCATTTGTTTCCCCTGCACCCAATTTTACCACCGCCACCTCCCCTTTCCATCTGGTAATGACAATATTGTTATCTGTATATGAGGTTTTTTGTTTGTTTAATCCCTTCCCATTTTTCACCTACCCCCATAACTCCCATTCCTTCTGACAGCTGTAAGTCTGTTTCCTATATCTATAAATCTGTTTCTATTTTGTTTGTTTGTTTATTTTGTTCATTAGATTCCACATATAAGTGAAATCATATGTCTTTCTCTTACTGGTTTATTTCATTTAGCATAAGACTTTTTAAGTCCATCCATGCTGTCACAAAAGGTAATATTTCCTTCATTTTTATGGCTCGGAGGTATTTTATTGTGTAAATGTACTACCACTTTTTTATCCACTCATCTACTGATGGACACTTGGGCTGTTTCCAGATCTTGGCTATTGTAAGTAAAACTGCAATGAACATAGGGGTGCATGTATTCTTTCAAATTAGTGTTTCCGATTTCTTCAGATATATTTCCAGAAGTGGAATCAATGGGTCATAAGGCAGTTCCATTTTTAACTTTTTGAGGTAACTCCATACTGCTTTCTACAGTGGCTGCACAAGTCTGCATTCCCACTAGCAGTACACGAGGGTTCTCTTTTCTCCACATCCTTGCCAGCCCTGTCATTTCTGGAATTATTGATGATAGCCATTCTGACAGGTATTAGATGATATCTCATTGCAATTATAATTTGTATTTCTCTGAAGATTAGTGATGTCAGTCATCTTTTTATATGTCTATTGGCCATCTGAGTGTCTTCTTTGGAGAAATGTCTGGTCAGGTCCTTTGACCAATCTCTACTTTTTGATTGCAGTGTTTAATTCATTTACATTTAATGCAATTATTGGTAAGAGTGGGTTTATATCTACCATTTTGTTATTAGTTTTCTATATGTCTTATGTCTTTTTCCCTCTATTCTTCCATTATTGCCTTCCTGTGTGTTAATTAGATATTTTACCATTGTAATTCTCTTGTCATTTATATTACTGTGTATTTCTAAGGTTTTTTTTAGTGGTTGCCCTAAAGATTACAATTAATTTAAAACAATCTAATCTGATTTAATACTAATTTAATATCAATAATAACAAAAAGTTTGCTCCCACATAACTTTATTTCCTCTCCCTTTTTGTGCTGTTATTGTCATGCAAATTTCATCTGTATACATTACAAACACATTAACAGTTATTGTTATTGCTTTATGCCATCATTTTTTAGGTCAGACAGAAAGGAAAATATTACAAATAAAAAATTCAGTTGCATTGTTTTTTATAGACCCAGTAATTACTTCTTTACCAGCACTCTTTATTTCTTTTTGTAAATTCAAGGAAATATCTAGAGTCCTTTAAGTTCAGCTTCAAGAATTTCCATTAGTATTTTTTTTTTTGTAGGACAGGTCTGTTAGCAATGAAATTTCAGGTTAAAAACAATTGGAATATCTTAATTTCTCCTTCGTTTTTGAAGGATAGTTTTGCTGAACAGAGAATTCTTGCTTGACAATTGTTTTCTTTCAGCAGTTTATTTTACTGCCGTCTTTTGGCCTTCATGGTTTCTTATAAGAAGCTAACTTCTCAATATCTCATTAATATTATTGTTGGTCACTTGTATGTGATTTTTCTCTTACTGCTTTCAAGCTTCTCTATCTTTGACTTTTTTCAATTGTCTAGGACATATTTATGTGTGCATTGCATTATATTTATCCTATTTGGAACTTGAGCTTTTTGAAAATGTGAATAGGTGTTGTTGGTTTTTTTTTAAATCAAATTTGGGACTTTTTGGTCTATTATTCTCCAAGCATTCTTCCTTCCCCTTTCTCTTTCTTCCTCCTTCTGAAATTTCCATTATGCACATTTTGGTACACTTGATGGTGTCCTATGTGTCTCTGAAGCTCTATTCCTTTTACTTTGTCTTTCTTTTCTTTTTTTCCTTTTAGTCTTCTGAGTGGACAATCTCAGTTCAATTTCAAGTTTGCTGATTTTTTTTCTTCTGTGAACTCATATCTGCTGTTGATTCCCTCTAGTGAATATTTGATTTTAGTTACACTTTTCAACTCCAGAGTTTCTATTTGATTTGTGTGTGTGTTAAAATAGACATAACATAAAATTTACTATTTTAAACATTTTTGTGGTAACAAGTGTAAATTTATTATACATATTTTAAATTTTAAAAAAATTTTTATCTTACTTATATGTGAAATTTAAAGAGAAAAAAATGCCAACACCCAAAAAACAACAAACCCATAGAAAAATAAATCAGATTTAGAGTTACCAGAGGCAGGGGGTAGGGATGAGGACACTTGTAGGAAGGTGGCTAAAGGTACAAACTTCCAGTTATAAAAGAAGGAAGTACTCAGGATATAATGTACAGCATAGTGACTATAATTAAAATTGTTGTATGATATATATGAAAGTTGTTAAGAAAGTAGATCTTAAGAGTACTCATCAAAAGGAGAATTTTTTTTCTTTTTATTGTATCTATATGAGATAACTGTTAACTAATAATTTCATAATGTATGTAAATGAAACCATTATGCTGTATACCTTAAACTTATACAGTGATATATATCAATTATTTCTCAATAAAACTAGAAAAATTCCAAGTGAAAATATTTAATCTGCATGTTAATATTTTTATGGTAAAATATTCATAACATAAAATTTACTATTTTAACCATTATAAATGTAAATATTATTGGCATTAAGTACAATACATTCACAATGTTGTGCAATTATTGTCATTTATCATCAAACTTTTTCATTTTCTGAACTAAAACTACCCATGAAACAATAATTCTCCATTTCTCTCTCTCTCTCCCTCTCTCTCTCTCTCTCTCTCTCTCTCTCTCTCTCTCTTTTCAATCCCTGGAGACCACCATTCTACTTTTTGTATCTATGGATTTGACTACTCTAGGTATCTCATACAAGTTTGTGTCTGGCATATTTCATTTACTGATATCTTCAAGGTTCATCCATGTTATAGCCTGTGTCATACTTTCCTTCCTTTTTAAAGCTGAATAGTATTTCATTGTATGTGCATTCTGTTTACATATTCATCTATCTATGGACATTTGTAGTGTTTTTACCTTTTAGCTATTGGAAATAATACTGCTATAAACATGGGTGTATAAACATCTGTTTGAGAACCTGCTTTCAATTACTTGGGGATATATATCCAGAAATGGAACTGCTGGATTATATAGTAATTCTATTTTCATTTTTTCTCTTACACTGTTTTCCACAGTGGTAGTGCTGTTTTACATTCCCACCAGCAATGAACAAGAGTTCTAATTTCTCCTCATCCTTGTCAGCACATAGTTTTCTTTCTTTCTTTTTTTATAATGATCA
The DNA here is from genome assembly GCF_036850995.1 of Saccopteryx leptura. Taxonomy (NCBI): domain Eukaryota; kingdom Metazoa; phylum Chordata; class Mammalia; order Chiroptera; family Emballonuridae; genus Saccopteryx; species Saccopteryx leptura. The sequence continues at coordinate 67,520,914 of NC_089516.1, read as the reverse complement.
TCCTAATGAACGTGAAATGGTGTCTGATTATAGTTTTGATTTGCATTTCTCTAATTATTAATGATGCTGAGTATTTTTATGTGCTTATTGACCATTTATATATCTTTTTTTGAAAAAAATGTCAATTCAAGTTATTCCCCCATTTTTTGAGTTGGATTGTTTGTTTTGTTTGTTATTGAGTCTTAGCATTTTTTTTTAATACTCTGAATATTAATCACTTCTCAGATGTGTGATTTGCAAATATTTTTTTCATTTTCTGGGTTGCCTTTTTACTCTGTTGATAGTGTCCTTTAGTGCACAAAGTTTTTAAATTTTGATAAAGTCCAATTTGTCTATCTTTTTTTAATTGTCTGTGCTTTTGGTGTCATACACAAGAAATCATTGCCAAATGCAATGCCATGAAGATTTTCTTCCATGTTTTCTTCTAAGAATCTTAGATCCTCAAGGACATATATTGGAACATTTTAAAGCCCTCTATGAATTTCTCATTCCCCAGATCTTCCTCTTAAGATTCTAAACCAGAGAGCTTTTCATTTACCCCAACTGGTACTGCTGCTGTGGTATTAAACAATTTTACTGATTGTTTTCAACAAATACTCCATTGATCGGACTTTTTCTATTGAATGAACTCTGAGACAGGTCAAATAAAAATTCTATAAATAATGCTCTTAGCCCTGGCTGGTTGGCTCAGCGGTAGAGCGTCGGCCTGGCGTGCTGGGGGACCCGGGTTCGATTCCCAGCCAGGGCACATAGGAGAAGCGCCCATTTGCTTCTCCACCCCCAACCCCTCCTTCCTCTCTGTCACTCTCTTCCCCTCCCGCAGCCAAGGCTCCATTGGAGCGGGGATGGCCCGGGAGCTGGGGATGGCTCCTTGGCCTCTGCCCCAGGCTCTAGAGTGGCTCTGGTCGCTCAGAGCGACGCCCCGGAGGGGCAAAGCATCGCCCCCTGGTGGGCAGAGCGTCGCCCCTGGTGGACGTGCCGGTGGATCCCGGTCGGGCGCATGCGGTAGTCTGTCTGACTGTCTCTCCCCGTTTCCAGCTTCAGAAAGAATGCAGAAAAAAAAAATAATGCTCTTCTAAGGAGCTGCTAGACAGGCCAAATAATGACAATTCTCTGAGAAGTGGGCTTTTTGAGGCTCTCCAAACTTGCTTGCCCCCTCTGATTGTTAGGCTAATGGTTTTCAAAGTGACCATGAAGCTAGGGAGAAAGAGCTGAAATATAGAAAGTCTGAACCTCCTAAAGCTTGCTGTTCTTACCAAAAATCAGTAGCTTTTTTCAAATAATGCTCCTTGGATTGTAACAGACAGTTAGTTATTTCCCAGAGTTCTGGAAAAGTTGATTTTGACCATTTGTGACAGAATTCTTATTGCTTTTAAGAAGGAGCAAATTTTTAGAGATCCTTGGCCTATCATTCCAGACATCTTGTTCTGAATGACACTTATAGGCTTGACAGACACCTATGAACAAAGTGAGGAGGGGGATTCCATACAGAAGCAACAGCATGTGCAAAAGATGGAGATATAAAAGTTTGTGGTTTATTAAAGAATGATAAGTGACCATACACATGGTGAGAACAATCTATATTACTCAAGATTTTTCCTGTTGCAAGTAACTAAAACCCAACTCAGGCAGGCTTCAGATTTTTTTTTAATTGGCTCACAGTGTTGATAAGGTCATGGGTAAATCCAGCCTTAGTCACAAATGGATCTAGAGCCTCATATAATCATTAGGACTGATCTGTGCTCTCCTCAGTTCTGCTCTTTTATGTACTAATGCCATTCTTTGGTAGATTCTTTTCTTATGGTTACAGTATGTCAGGCAACATGTCCCAATTAATATCCTCAAAGCTCCAAATTCTATGTAAAGAGAAATTATCTCTTTCAATAATTCTATGCAAAGTCCCAGAACTAAGTCTCATTGTGCCGATCTCTAAATTAATCACTATGACCACAGGACATGGAGCCAGACAAGAGTCAAATGCTGTTCTCTTAGCTAAAAGTGAAGTCATCCCCTAACAGAACCACAGAGAGGTAATTATTTAAGAAATATATAGATTATCTTATCAGAAGTTGCATAATAAGTGCTAATGAAGCAAAAACAAATGATATACCCCCTAGAAAGAGTAGTAGAAGCTGAAACTAGAAAGTACCAGTGCAAAAGAGATCTTGCCATATCGGACACCACCCCACAGCCCTGGAAAACTACTCAGCAGACATTGGTTGAGAACCTGTTCTGCCATAATCTGTGCTGAGCACCAGGATTCAAACCTGCAAGAAGTATCCAGTCTAGTTTTACACATTTTCAACCTCCAACATCCTTGCTGAGACTTTCCCAAGTACTCATTTCATCTACATCTTTAATATCCAGATTAGAAAATTGGTGCTCAGAGGGACTTAGGAACCTTATCACTGTCAAACAGCAAATTAGTGGCAGAGCTGAAAGAAGGACCAAGTTAGCCCTCTATGCTACATACATAGACCACAAGTTGTCTTTCCAACCCACCTATGGGGTGCCTTCCCAGAGTTCTCTTACCCTTGCTGTTACCCCTCAGAAGAATGCTAACTGCCTTTTGGTTGACTCTAATTTACATTTTTGGGGAGCTCAACATCAAATTCTTTCCCTTATTTCCTTGCCTTCTGTCCAATATGCTTGCCTTTTGTTTCTATACTTCTGAATGTCCTGTCTAACCTTCTCTTGCAAACTATTAAAATACATTTGCAAGTAACCATTTTTATGTGGGACACTCTGTGGGCAGCCCACAGAGGCAGCACTCAGATACATGTGAGCTAAGGGGTATTGGTCACACTTCACTCATTAGTCAGGACTATTTAGTCATTCAACAAATATTTATTGAGCAGCTAGTATGCACCAGGCATTGTTCTAAGGTCTGAGAATAAAGCATATGGAGAGCATGGACATCTCTTTGATCTCTAACCCCGGGGGGCTACCTGATGTGCAAAGCTGTCATTCTTCCCACTCCTGCTCTAACCAAGGAAGGGAGAGGTACCGAATAGGTCACAGAAATAGCCTGGGAATTACCTGAGTAAACTGGCTTTCTCTTCCTCAGAACCTGGATCTCTCTAGGCCCATCCATCAGTGAGGTCATTTGTGAATGCTCTGGGTCAGGGCAGGGCAGCTCTGGCTTTTTCTTGAGCCTTGTCCTTGACCCATAACCTCATGTCAACTTGCCCTTCCTGGAAGCTACTCCACTGGCTTCCCTGCTGATTCCTCTCTCTAGGTCTAACTGCAACATCTTTGCTCCACCATCAACTCTTGCCTGGGTCAGTGCAGTTGCTTCTTGACTGACCTCTCTGTTTCTACTCAGTTTACTCAAGATCTCCTTCTGTGATCAGTCTATTCTGTAAACTGAAGCTAGGGGAATCTCATTAAAACAGAACCTGGACCATATCTCTCCTCTGCTAAAAAACCCTCCCACAAACTACCTATGTCACTCAGAATAAAATCTTAATCCTTATAATGGCTTACAAAACCCTCCACGAGCTAGCCTATGTCAGTTCTCCAAGCTCATTTCCTACTACTCTCTCTCTCCCTCATTCTTCTCCAGCATGCTCATCTCCAGGCTTTTCCTCAAAAAGCCAGTCAGGCTCTTGCCTCAGAACCGTTGCATAGGCTGGTCACTCTACCCAGAGTATTTGTCTCCCAGACATTTGTGTGGTGTTCTCCCATATGCATTTCAGATCTTTAATCAAACGTTACTTCCTTGGGGAAGTCTAACCTGACTATTTTTTAAAAAGTTATTAACCCCCACCCTTTTCCAATATGCCCAATCTTTCTTTCCTACTTTTATTTTTCTTTTCGGCCCTACCATCTTATGGCATAAAACACATATATTTCTAGATTTCACTGAGCTCTATGAAGCAGCAGCTTTCATCTGTTTTTCCAAATGCTTTATTCTCAGACCTTAGAACAATGCCTGGTGCGTACTAGGTACTCAATAAATATTTGTTGAATGACTAAATAAATAGTCCTGACTAATCAGAATTTTGGACAGTCTTTCAGCCATGAAAAATTAGAGCCAGGAAGTTACTTAGATCACTTCATCTAATTGGCCACTCTCATTTGACAGGTGTGATAACAAATACTCAGAGAAGAAAAAGGACTTGTTGAAGTCACAGAAGGAGTTACTTTAGTCAGAAATCAGCAACTTAACCCTTAGAATCAGAGATCTTTCTACAGACTGTTTTCTTGGGACCCATCCTCTCCTTCAGTGAAGCTCTTTCTTTCTTACAAGGCAATATGCAACTAAGCTCCCCTGCTCACATCTGGAGAGCCTTCCCACCCAACATCTCTGAGGCTGGGGCTGGAGCGTACCCCAAGACAGTTGCTTCAGCTCTATGGGCATTGCTTGGGAGTTGCCTGCTCTTTGGTTCTTTCTTGGGAATGGGGGAGCAACTATAGTTGAGGGAGACTGTGAGCAACTTTGATCACGTAGAAAGGGAGGAGTCATGTGGAGAAAGTGGTCGTAAGGTGGCGAGGAGTAACATGTATTGAATGCCTACTTTGTGCCAGGTATCACACTAGGCATTTTATATAAGATGCTTCGTGTTCTTTCATTATCCTTAACACTTTGAATAAATATTATGTTTCCCATTTTATAGGTAAGGGAGCTGAAGCTCAGAGAAGAGCAATGATTTCCCTAAGCTCGTATAGCCTGTAAACAGAGGAACAAAGATTCAGATCCACGTATGTTGGCTAATAGTCTGGAGTCTCTCTCTGATGTTCTGGATCTAGCTACCTCTCTGAGGACCCCAACTCTAGACTGCATCCCAGTCAGGGTTCAGAGTTGAAGGTACCTCTCTCAGGCCTTTCCATACCCTGCAGGAGCAGCAGGTTGGAGCAGGCCCAGAGCTTTGGGAGGACTGTCAGCACACTCCTGTACTTCCTGGCCCACAGCCTCCTTTCTGTCCCAGGCCTGTGGAACTGGGCTTGTATTCAGGGCTGAACGAACATTTTCCCCATGGAGTGGGGATAGTCCACAGTTGAGCCAAATGGAAGCCCTTGGGAGGAGAGGGGAAGGGGGAAGGGGGAAGGGGAGCAGAACAACAGCCTTCCAGAAAGGATAGCTTTGCGACTTTCAGCCTAATATCCTGGAGCTATTCTAGGTAGATTGTGGTCAGTGGAATTATGCTTTTATCAGGCTGCTGGGAGTTTCAATAAAATCTTTATGGCCGGGAAAGTTCTCTTTATGGAAGTCAGATTATTAAAGTGCCTGCTGGGGGAGGGCTTCACCAACTTGCCTTGCTCTGCACTGCCTCCCTCCTCCCCTTCAGAACAACTCCCCTACTCATCTTCTTTCCTCCCCTTCCCACAGGCCCCCAGATCCTAGGAAAATTTGAGCTCCTCATGCTGAAACATGGAGCAGGCTTTGGCAGCTAGAGTGGCACTCAGAGGGCACATCTCAGGTGTTCATGAGACTGCAAAATTAATGTTGCACAGTGGCCCATTTCCCTACCTTCATCCCCATTGAGGAGCCCTGGTTTTGTTATTTCTGGGTCAATCTTTCTCTGTCCCTGGCTCTGCCTGTCAGCAGGTCCCAAATTCTGGTCCTTAGCACACAGTTGAGCCCCTCCCCCTACTTCCCACCATCCCTCAACCCAGCCTAGCCCTGCCCATCTGTTTATCTGTCCATCTGAAGAGCTTTCCTGCCTGACATCCCACAAGGCTGGTGTTAGGGGCTGACCTCAAGGCAGTGTTGCTTCAGCTCTTTGGGGTTTTCTTGGAAGTATCCTGCCAAGAGACTCTGTCTGGGGATATGGGAACAATGATGGATGTGGCCTTGCACTCTACTTCATAAACTGCCTGCTTGCAGAGATCCTGCCTTAGGTTTGCCTTGTGGCTTTCTGGGATGTTTGAATTTAACAAAAGGAAAGTGGTTTGGAGCAAATAGTATCTTTCAGGGCTAGAGTCTTTAAGAAGCCCCCTGAAATTTAGTGCTTTTGCCTACCCAAGTTCTCCCACTGCCTACTCCTCAACATCCTCCTTGTAATACCTTCTTCTAGGTCAAGCGATGACATGCTCTTGAGGAATGGTAGAAGGAACTAGAAAGGAGAAGACCAAAGGAGCCAGAGTCTTTGTGTTCAGCCCTTTAAAGGGTCATCATGAGGCAGAGGAAGGGGATGTGTTTTGCATGGTCTCAGAAGTAAAGCTAAACCAGGTCTCTGCTGGTGTTTTCCCTCTATTATCATATGAAATCATCCCAGCAACAATTTAAGGTTAAGAGTATTGTCCTCATTTTACAGGTGAGGAAAATAAGGTCCAGGTCCAAAGATCTCAGAAGTTTCTTTTCAAACTCAAGTCATCCAGTTTTAAATCTAACATTCCCTAAATCCTGCTGCTCTGAATTGACCAATGGACAAAGGCAACATGTAGACTGCGTTGGGTTCAACATAGGCAGTACTTTGAAACCACCCCAACCAACAGCTCAGCTCTGCTTACACACTGCCATGGAGACTGAGTTGTACACACCTCCAGGCTGTTTGAAGCTCAGAACCCACTTCCTGTTCAACCCCATTTCTCCTCCACCCTGACACTGCTCTAGACCTCTGGTCTGTACTTCAGCTGGATATCTGCTGCCCCTTGGCATTTCTTGCCAACTAGGAGAGATACTCAGTCTCCCAGATGGACTCTCCTCTAGACTTTCTTCAATTTGGACCTCTCAGAAGTGAACCCATATGGTAGTCTATTCTTAGTTTTTTTAAAGAACCACCATACTTTCTTCCATAATGGTTGTACTAGTTTGCATTCCCACCAGCAGTGAATGAGGTTTCCTTTTTTCTCCACAGCCTCTCCAACACTTGTTATTATCTGTCTTGTTGATAATAGCCAATCTAACAGGTGTGAGGTGGAACCTCACTGTAGTTTTGTAGATTTGCATTTCTCTAATACCTAGTGAAGATGAGCATATTTTCCATATATCTGTGGGCCACTTGTATGTCTTCCTGGGAGAAGTGTCTGTTCAGGTCCTCTCCCCATTTTTTAATTGGATGGTTTGCTTCTTTGTTGCTGAGCTTTGTGAGCTTTGTAGATATTTTGGATATTAACTCCTTATCAGAGCTGTTGTTTGCAAATATCATCTCCTATTTGATTGGCTTCCTATTTGTTTTGTTGTCAGTTTCTTTCACTGTGCCTTTAGTACCCTTGCGTTTGGGGTCAAATTCATAACTTGTTCTCTACAGACAAGGTCCATGAGCTTAGTACCTATGTTTTCTTCTATGTAATTTATTGTTTCAGGTCTTATATTGAGGTCTTTTATCCAGTTTGAATTAATTTTTGTGAAGGGTGACAAATTTTAGTCAATTTTCATTATTTTGCATGTGACTTTCCAATTTGCCCAGCATCATTTATTGAAGAGGTTTTCTTTTCTCCATTGTGTGTTTTCGACACCTTTGTCAAAGATTATTTGTCCACATATATGTGGTTTTATTTCTGGGATCTCAATTCTGTCTAATTGGTCTGTATGTCTGTTTTTCTGCCAGTATCATGCTGTTTTGATTATTATTGCTCTATAGTATAATTTGAAATCAAGTAGTGTGATACCTCCAGCTTTATTCTTTTTTTCTCAGGATTGCTTTGCCTATTCAGAGTTTTTTTATGGTTCCTTACAAACCTGGAAATCCCTCTACTGGGTGTCTACCCCCAAATCCCAAAAACATTGGTACATAAAGATACATGCACCCCCATGTTCATTGCAGCATTATATTCACTATGGCTAAGACATGGAAACAACCAAAATGTTCCTCAATAGAAGATGGGATAAAGAAGATGTGGTACATATATACAATGAAATACTACTCAGCCATAAGAAATGATGACCTATTGCCCTTTATGACAACATGGATGGACCTTGATATGATTATACTGAGTGAAATAAGTAAATCAGAAAAAGCTAAGAACTATTTGATTTTACACATAGGTGGGATATAAAAGTGAGACATATGGACATTGATAAAAGTGAAGTGGTTACCAGGGGGAAAAGAACATAGGGGAGGCAGAAGGGGACTTGAGTGAATGGGGAGGGGGGGAGGGGGAAAGGGAGTAAATAGGGACAAATATTAGTACTGTTGGAGTCTAAAGTGTGGGGTGGGTACTTAGGTGGGGGGTGGTAGGAGATAACAGGGTGTGAGACTGGGGAGTCAGGCTGGGGCAAGACCAGGGGGGAAATTTAGACGTTCTCTTAAGGCTGATGGGAAGAGTATGAAGGTTGTTAAACACAGGAAAGGAGATGATCTGTCTATAACTTATATCGCTCTGCCTACTGGGTAGATACTGGATTATGGAGAAGCAGGAGTTGAAGCGGGGAGACCATTGAGAAGGCTGTTGAAGTAGTCTAGCTGAGAGATGATGGAGGCTTGAAGCAGGGTAGTAGCAGTGTCTATAGAGAGAATTAGACATTTTCTGGTATATTTTGGATGTAGGAGCAATGGGGTCTGATGGTTAATTAATTGCACGCATGGTGGAAAGGGAGGTATAAATGCAGATTCTGGCTTGCACAACTAGGTGGCTGGTGATGTCTGTTATCAATACAGAAAGCACAGGAGAAGGAACAGTGTGGAGATTAGTTGAGTTCTGGATTATCCCTATAGAATCTGAAGTTTTCACCGGTCATCCAGAATTGACAGTAGTCAGGCAGTGGCAGATCCTGAACCTCAGAGGGTAGGTATAGAATGAAGGGAGCTATAGATGGGAGATACCAACAAAGCGATAGTCACTGGAACCATAGGAGTGGGTGAGCTGGTCCAGAGCAGGGGTATAGCATGAGAAGAGGAGAGGGCTATGGTTACTGTATGGGGAGATTCACAAAAATGTGGAGAGAAAGACAAAATCTGTCAAGGAGAGTAAGTAGGATTATATCAAAGAGGCAAGAAGGACACCTAGAGATAAGTTAGAGGGGTAGAAAAGCCAAGAGAAGAGAGTGTTGCCTGACCTGTGGTGGCGCAGTGGATAAAGCATCGACCTGGAATGCTAAGGTTACTGGTTCAAAACTCTGGGCTTGCCTGGTCAAGGCACATACAAGAAACAGCTACTATGAATCGATGCTTCCTATTTCTTCACTCTTCTTTCTCTCTATATATTCCTCTCTCTCTCCTCTCCTCTCTCTACAGACCAATAAATAAAATTAATATACATAAAGAGAAGAGAGTATTGCAAAAAGGAGAGGGTGATCACCTGTGTGAAATGTAAAGTCAGATATGGAAAGTGTCTGACACATCAGTGATTACAAGGTCCTTGGTGACTTGCATAAGAGCTACTTGCCCAGCAGGGATGGGCATGGTAGCTGGCCTGTAGTATTTAAAAAGGTGGGAAGAGCTGAATGTTTCTGCCCTAAATTCTGCCATGTTTTACTCTTTAAACTTGTTCTCCTGTTTAAGAGAGAAGAGGAGCCAGCAGCTTCTGCTGGTTTCCACTGTATCAAGGTCTGGTTTTCCCTACCCTCACTCCTCTACACACACACGCACACACACACGCAAACACCAAACACACACACACACACACACACACACACACACACACATGACTGACACACACTTCCTTGCTTCTTTTTGCTCCCCCCCCCCACTTTTCCCACTTCAGATTCAGAAATAAATTGCTCACTGCCCCAATGGTGAAACCTTATCTGGTCTGGTAAAAATGTGTGTCTAGAGCAGCTGAGCTCCACATTTCAGCCAAGGGAGCTGAGCTGGCCGCTGGCTGGCTGCATGGGGTGGAGGCAGGGTGGGAGATGGAAGGAGAACACAAAGCAGAGCCTGGGATGGGAGTGAGGGGCAGGAAAGGGGAGGTGAAAGAGGAAGAAGATGGGAAAGCAGAAAGGAGGAAAGCAGAACTGTGAATGCAGAGGAGCTGGAAGTGTTGGGACTGTAACCACTTTCTGGAGTCATAGATGTGTGTTTAATTTTAATCTTCACTACTTCCGAGTTCTGTGGTAACTAACATTCTTCTCTGAGCCTCAGTTTGCTTATCTGTCAAATGGATTTAATAATAATGCTTTACCTCATTGATACTCTTCATGAAGTACCACATCCTATTATTATCATCCTTATTCACATTTCAGGACAGGGCTGGTATTGGGAAAAGGCCAGACAGCTTTCTGGGGACCTTACCTGGACTACAGAAGCAACCACCCATGGCCGTGCACTCTTTGCTGGCTTTCCAGAGAGTTCTCAGAGGCGTCTAACACTGGCAGTAAGAGACAGCAAAGATGTAATGAGCAAGAATAAAAAAATGGTCATTGTACCTCAAGCTCAGCAGTTCCTGCAGTGCCTTCAGCTTTGGCCCAGAAACAGCCTACAGAAAGCAGCCATTTTCAAGCCTGGCTCTGGGAAGCCACAACCATAGTTGCACAGAAACCTCCAGACAGCTGCTTGCCACATGCTGCTTGGCTTTTAAGAGGGGGGGGTGATTCTGATGCCACAGGAAGGCAGAAAGGCCAGAGGAGTTCACCAGACCTGACCCCTGACACTCTATCCCCATGGGCCAGATGCAGAAGCCAGTACTGTTCTCAGGCCTAGTGCTGACCACCTCTAGCTCCTCCTGCCCCTGAATAGGCAGAGTCCTGAGAAAACTGCAACCTATGTGTGTCCCTGTGCCAATGCTCCATTTCTGCTCCTATCCGCACCCTGCTGTTCTGTTAGAAAGTTTCAGTGAAAGGAGATCTCTTGCTAAGACACTCCCAGCTGATATTCCATCACAGCCATGGGGTGCCAGGAAGTGGAGAAATAAGACATTCTTTTCAGGTTGGGGGTACCACCTCCTTCTGATTGTCAAGGCAGGAAATTGGGGCCTGGAGAAGCAAAGAAGCCAAGCCAAGAGGGTTCTAAGGCTCCTCCAGAGGCTGTGGGCTGGGAGGCAGCAGTGGCAGACTGGACACAATCAAGCTTGCTATGACCTCATGGAGAGAAGGGGGAGCCCCCAGAATGAACAGCTTTGGCTTCATGCTCACAAGTCGGGGAGGAAAGAAGCTGTGTGGGATGAGACAGGAGCATTTAGTGGGGTGAGTGAAAAGTATGAAGATGGATGAGGCAAAAACTAGAGGGGCAGCTTCAGAAAAGCAGCCGTCCTCAATTGACTTGGGCTTAAAGCTTTCAAAGAATCCATCTGAGAAGCAGGTGTTGGGGAAGAGCCCCCAACCACCAAATCCGTGGGTTCCAAGTGCAGCATTTACTTGGAAAAGCAGGGGCAACAGCATGTGGCAGAGAAGGTTTTAGATGGTCCTGGCCCGGCTTACATGGACAGGTTGGTAGATCAGAAAACTGGCGAGATCCAATGTGGAAAAAGCCAGTCCTTATGGATGATCTTTTGCGGAGGTCTGCAAGGGCAGAGCAGTAAAGGCAGAATGCGTGACATGGTTTAAAGACTGGTGAGGAGCTGAAGCCCAGATCTCATGAGGAGCTGAAGAAGCTAGAGCCTCATGACCTGAAGCAGAAGAGACAAGGGAAAGTCAGCTCTGTTCTCAGAGCTCTGAATGGCTGTCATAGGCAGAAGAAGCAGAGGGACCAGATGGTGTCAATGTGGCCTCAGGGGGCAGAGACTCCTGGGAGAAAACCATAGGGAGACAAGAGCTTTTCAGCTTAGTCCAAGGAATAATTTTCTCAACAGTGGTCCATGCTCAAATTTGGCAAGAGGGTAAGTAGTGAGTGCCCCATCACTGTAGGAAATGTAAGTAATGGCTAGATGATCACTTTGTGGAGAGTCAAAGAGTAGATAAAGGGTGGTCCCCTAGCATCTTCTGGCAACCTTGTTATGAGACTCTCTGGCTCCATGAACTAGATGGGTTATCTCTATGAGAACCCAATCAAAATTCTAGTACTTGTTCCTTGAGCTTTCTAAGGGACTGTGACTTGAGTTTGCACCTTCCAGATACCTAGCTTGGCCATTTATGATGTGGCTCTGTTGTTCTCTCATGATATGCCCAAAATGCCTGTAGTCTCTCTTGACATCAGCATCTCACCACATTGAGTATAGTGGGCGTGTTTAATGACATTTTTTTTTCATATTTCTTCATATGGGGCTCAACTCATGAGCCAGTGGTTGGTTTCAACTTTATAGGACATTGAAGGGATTCTCAAGGACAGTTTTGACTATCTGCAATTGGGCCTTATAGGCTGACTTAAGATGCCATGCCCATGTAGGGTGCTGCTTCACTGACTGCTTAATAATGCTGCAAGAACAAAGCAATATGCTGGGGGAGGTGTGGATGGAGACCTGAAGAGAAAGGATCTCTCCGTGGATACCTAGTGCCTCCATTCTTCTCTTCACACAGGCCAAATTACCCTCCTAGATCATCTTTCCTCCTCAGCTAGATATCTGCTATCTTTGCCTTCTAAAGAGATGCATAAGGCCCTGGCCGGTTGGCTCAGTGGTAGAGCGTCGGCCTGGCGTGCGGGGGACCCGGGTTCGATTCCTGGCCAGGGCACATAGGAGAAGCGCCCATTTGCTTTTCCACCCCCCCTCCTTCCTCTCTGTCTCTCTCTTCCCTTCCCGCAGCCAAGGCTCCATTGGAGCAAAGATGGCCCGGGCGCTGGGGATGGCTCCTCGGCCTCTGCCCCAGGCGCTAGAGTGGCTCTGGTCGCAGTAGAGCGACCCCCCGGAGGGGCAGAGCATCGCCCCCTGGTGGGCAGAGCGTCGCCCCTGGTGGGCATGCCGGGTGGATCCCGGTCGGGCGCATGCAGGAGTCTGTCTGACTGTCTCTCCCCATTTCCAGCTTCAGAAAAATACAAAAAAAAAAAAAAAAAGAAAAGATGCATAATACAACCATTTTTTTACCCCCTTGCTACTTCCTCTTTGGTCCAAGGCACCCTTAACTCTCACTGAAAGAGTTTCAAGAACCTCCTTAATCTGCATTCATTCTTGTCCTCCATTTCATCCATCCACGTCACAGCAGCTGTTGTATTTCTGTTATGACATAAGTCAGATCCTATCACTCATCTGCTCAAAACCCTCTAATAGCTCCATTATCATCAGAACAAAAGCCAAATGACTTACAGGGCCCTACAAGATCAGTCTCCCAGGCCACCTCTCTAACTCATCTCCCACTACTCTCTTTTCTGCTCGTTCCCTTCTACCCTACCATTCTCCAAACCCACTGAGCACACACCCATCTCTATGCTTTTGCTCTTCCATGTACTGGGGACACACTTTCCATAAAACTTGATACAACATACCTTCTTGTCCTTCAATCTCTGCTCCAATGATTACCTTATTGGAAAGACTTTCTCCTTTACCGCATGTTATAAAACAGCGAATCTACTTCCTTATACTACCCAGCTTTTCCTTTCTCCATATTACTTCTTGCCACATGTATCTTTACTCAGGGTCTTCTGTTCTTTGCTGTATCCTCGACATCTAGAATGTGCTTGGCATGAAGTAGGTACTCAATGAACATTCAATGAAGGAGTGACTCAAAACACACCACTGGGAGCCCACCAACTGGCAGAGAGGCAACTATCTCCACCCCAGCACTGTAGCTCTTTTCTGTGCTTCCTGTTCTCCAATGTCACTGACTTGCTGGGTAGCATGCTTAGCATGACTCTGCCTGTGGAAGCTGATACCCTGCTTAAGCTAACACCCTAGCTTCACCTTCTTTCCCTGATGCTTGCTTTCTGCCTGCCCAATCTTTCCTTTCAGCCATGTCTAATCTTAGGGCCTGGTATTATCACCTGTGAGACTCAGGATTGTGGTCAGGCACTTCCTGGCTCAATAGCTATCAGGACTAGTGCTTAGCATCTAGACCTACTCTTCACGCTACCACCACCCATGCCACAATAATCAAAGGTGCCCAACAAGCACCCCAAGAACTTGAGAGAAGAAGGGTGGGAGAGGGTTTGGGACTTATACTATCTGAGCCTCCCCAGGTAGAAGTGAACCTGGAATGCTTAGCTCTAGAAGGAAGTAGCTTTTAGCTCCATGGGCAGGTCTGGTGTTGAGCTGGAGATGACACTGTGGAGAAGGAACAGGGCAAAGACCTGGCTCCAGAGGTACAGAGAAAACCTTAAACAACCACCATGGGGCTTGTTGGTGAAATGTCCAAGAGAGAAGAGAACCAGATGTCCAAAAGTTTGGGTCTCAAGAACTCTGTTCTTAGGGCAGTAACTGGCCCCAGTGCACCCAAGGTGTAACCTGTCAAACAAATCTGGGGCCCACTCAGAGTTAGCAGCTGCCTTGACTGAGCAAGATCACTGTGGCTTACAGAGAGGCAGAGAGGGGAACTGAATGGATATGTATTATGAAAAGGAGAGAGAACTTACACTAAAAGAGCACCAACCATTATCCTAGATACTTTGCCTGTGTTTTTTTTCCCCCACAACAACCTTATAAGACAGCCATGATTATTCCCATTTTACCAAGGAGCAAATTAAAACTCAGACTTGAAATGACTTGCTCAGGGTCACAGCTGGAAAACGGCAGAGCTAGAAAATAACTTGTGACTCTTGTTCATGGCTCCTTCTACCAAATATGGACTGAGCATAAACTGTGTAGTGTGAAAGTGTAGTTTACACTTTGCATCTGTTGTCTAATTTGAACATTATGACAGTCCTACAAGATAAGTAGGTATTGTTCCTCCTTTATGAGGAAACTCAAGCTAAGAACTGGTTAAAGGACTTACCCAACTAGTGAGAGATAAGGCTTAATTTTAAAACAAGGTCTGTTACATTTCAAGGTTCATGATCTTTTTGTTATATTCCCCAATAAATGTTTAATTGAAAGAAAAAAGATAGATAGAAAGAAAGAAGGAAGGGAGGAAGGAAGGGAGGTAAGGAGGGAAAGAGGACAGGAGGGAGGAAGGAAGGGAGGAAGAAGGAAGGGAGGGAGGAAGGAAGGAAGGAAGGAAGGAAGGAAGGAAGGAAGGAAGGAAGGAAGGAAGGAAGGAAGGAAGGAAGGAGAGAGAGAGAGAAAGAAAGAAAGAAAGAAAGAAAGAAAGAAAGAAAGAAAGAAAGAAAGAAAGAAAGAAAGAAAGAAAGAAAGAAAGAAAGGCAACTCTTGGAGGACCTGAGAGGAAACATCTACCCTGGTAACAGGTTGGTCTCAAGTGGCTGCTAGAGACATCTAGATTAGAAGGATGGTAGGACATTAGATGTGTTTGAGAAGTGAATGACAGTTTTGTTTTCAGGCCCTGAGGAGCTGTATGAATTGTGAGTACAAGGTACAGGTTGGGAGCATCAGATTCATGAACATGGCTTAATGCTCTGCTGTCGCCACCTTTAAATTATTAATTTTTGAACAGGAGCCCTGCGTTGCAATTTGGTGTTCATGTTCAAAGACTGGAAATCCTAAATCTTGAAACAATGTACCCATTCCTGGCTCCTGTTGTCTCCTCTTTTCCCCAAAGTCAGTCCTGTACCTGGTACTGCCATTCTTCCACTCAACAACCTCCCCATTTCTCTATTACTTGTTGCTTCACTCCAAACAGCTCATCTCAAGAACCTCAAAGCCCCAACTTGGTCTGTTTTCTCAGGACTCCTTCATATTAACCCTCTCCTTCTGACCCCCAACATGCCTAGAGGCTTTCTGGGCATGCCTGAATCCTCCCTCTGGGCCTTGGTGTGCTGACAGACTTCAGCGCCTGGAAGCTGGGACTGCCTGGGCCCTGGTGAGGAATTCTGCCTTTCAGCCAGCACACCAGCTCCCCAAGGGCAAGTTTTATTCTGTTCTGTTCACTGTTATGTTTACAGCACCCAGGAATGGTCTCAGTGCATTTTAGGTACTAAACAAGTAACAGCTAACCGAATGACTAAATAAATAGATTCAAGGCTTTCCATCATCTGGCTTCAACACGCTCCAGGCCTGATGTCCATACACTTCAGCCTGACGGAATAATTTCTTCTTCCCCTGTACTTCCTGCACTGTTTCTGCAGCCTTGGGTGCTCCTCTTCTAATACTCATGTCTTCAAATTCCAGCTATTGTCGAGACACAACTCAAAAGGCCATTTCCTTTATGAAGTCTCTCTTAAGCACCACAGCTGGCGGGGCCTCTCCTTCTGAGCTCTGTATTCCATTAAGGCATCTCTCACTTTTTGTGATATAGCAGGAGGTGCCAATAGACGTGGAATTCTGTCTTTCTGCCACTTACTAACTATATACGATCTTGCCTAGTCACTCACCTCTCTGAGCCTCAGTTATATCAACTGTAAATTAAACCTACCAGTAGAGTTGTATCATCAATTAAATTAATTATCTTAGTGCTAAGTGCAATTAATAATATACTATTATTGACAACAACAATAGTGCTAGCAAGAAGTATTAGGAGGCTTTCTGTGTATCTGATCAATCAGTCCCTAAGGCAGACACTATTGTTGTTATCCCCACTTTACAGATGGAGAAACAGATCCAGAAGTTTAGGAAGCTGCCCAATGGCACACAGCTAGCAAGTTGCTGAAGCCAAGACTGGGAAGCCATGCAGTCTGCCCCAACCCAGCTGCAGGGCCCTCCAGGGCTTCCTCAGGACTGAGGCTCCCATTCCAAGAAGCTGCAGTGTCAGCTCCAGAGCTTACCCCAGCCCAACCCCTCCACGAGGGGCTGCATTTGTTCTGAATTACAGATGGTTTGTTTTGAAACAAAAATTATCTGTAATCAGAGGGGCAACGTATACATAGATGCTTCTCTTTTTCTAAAGAAGCTCTTGGCCAGCTGGCCCAAGGGATATTATTTTCTTCTTTCTTTTTCTTGGCTCCAGGGAGGACATGGTTATAGTGTGGTCTCAATGAGGTCTAAATAAAAGCAAACAAGAGCTAATTTAAAACTGGGACCTTGCCACCCACACCCTCTTGTTCACTGCTGCTCTCTCTTCCTTTCCACCATTCTGGCCTTGGATTGATGACGGTCCAGCGATACCCCAGGGAGAATATTAAGGGGTGCCATGAAACTCTCCTCTAACTCTCTAAACAAAATTAATTTGAACGTGGTTTTCACTGAAAAATTAATGGAAACCATATCATCCTGAAGGGAGTCCGGTGAAGGGTGCCCAGAAAGTCCCCAAAGAACCAGGAATTATGAAACTGTGCACACAGGTGACATGGAGAATTGAGATGATTTTATGGATTATAAACCCTCAAATCACTTCTGTATTGGCTGGGCTGAGCACAAGAATCACCAAGCCATCCTATGCTTCTGTTTTCTACCACCACCTCCAACCCCACCCACCACCCAGTACTGAAAAGGTCACTCTCATAGGTATCTCTGTGGGTGAGGAGAAGGTAATGGAGACCCCAAATCCAGTTTAATTACGCTTGGCAATCCCTTTACTCAGAGTTTCATTCTCAGCATGGTATCAGGGTAGGGGGTGCATATGAGATGACATCACACAAGATTTGGGAGGCAGCAATGTAGCAGCAACCATTGTGCTCTGCACGCTGATGTAGAGACGCTGCATAGCTGACCTGTGGTGTTATCAGTCTGCTGGCTCGCCTCTCTGGCATAAGGCAGCAGTCAGTCCTGCGGCCCCTCCAGGTCTCCAGATATAAAGCCTCAGTGAGTCCTGGGCCCGCAGTACCTGAAGCTCTGTGGCAAAGGCTGCCAACTTTTGCAAGTCACCCACACAGTCAAGGCTGAAGGTGGTGAAACAGATGTAGGTTCTGGTTGTTCCTTACTCTCTCCGCTTCATTACCAGTATTTTTTGTTTGCTTTTATTTTATTTATTTATTTTTTAAGGCTGGCTCTGCTCACCTATAGTGATGTCAGTCTCATGTCCAGATGCAGGGGCTACAGCCTTCCATAACTTCTTCACCCACTTCTAAAATGATGGAAATTATAATCCTCATAATAAATGTCTTATTCCAGATCACTCACAGTGGTTCTGGTTTCCCTGCTCAAACCTGAACAGACACAGTGCTAATTAAATGTTATTTTATTAGTGTTGTTAAATTGGGAGTTTCACAGGCAGGAACCAGGTATTTGTCATTTGTGTACATACTACGGGCTCATCAGAGAAGTTGTGAGTTGCTTCTGTGGTGTTTGCTGAATGAAAGAGAATTGAACAAGACTCCAGGCAGTCAGCCAGTACTTGATGTGAACCATTTTGAACTGTGTCCTGGAGAGGGCAGGATGGATAAGCAAATGTAATTGGATGTAGCTAATGCACCTCAGCCCAAATGGATATAGAATATTAACAAACAAGCAACACTGACTTAATGGTCAGTAATTAGAAGAACAGCTAGTGCTTACTGACCACAGTGCATGTGTTACCCCATGTAATGCTCACACTACTTCTGAGACAGGTAGGCAATGTGAACCTCCAAGAGAAGAAGTAGCTTGCCCAAGTTCACACAGAAGGCAGAGATGGAATTTCAGCAAAAGGGCTCAGGCATCAGAGCCTGTGTGAAGTTGTACATGCTGTATTAGGCAAGTATCCCATACTGAGGGAGCCCCTTAAGAGTTGCAACTAAACTTTGCCCCAGCCCTGCTGAGTGTGAGCTTGACTGGAAAGAGCCATGGAGAGGAGGCAAGGGACATAGGAGGCTTCCTGGTGGAATCATGGAGCCTGAATTTAGCCTTGAAAAGATCGAGCCAATTCCCTTTCGCCCTCTCTATCCCATCTGCCATTGAATTCTATCGATGCTTCATTGGAAACGTCTTTAATCATCCTCCATCTCCCATTCAAGCCCTCTTGTCCCTGCCAGACTTCAGATTTCCCTTGTCTCTGGCCGGGACACTTTACCTAGCCTCTTTCTCCCTGGCTCCCTGGCTCCCTGCCCTCCTGCCCTCCAGTCTTACCTAGTCAAATATATACAGGCTTCACGAGCTGTCTTTTTCAAACTCAGTTCTGATCATAACATGACTTCACTCACGATCTTACCATGCCCAACCACCCACCTATTAGGATTCTGTGGGATAAAGTAATATTTAGAAAAAAACATATGAACTTACTGATAGTCAACGATTTTGACCTACAAACATGGTAAATTCCTCTCGTTCTTCTATTACTGATAATACTAACAGCCATCATTTATTCAGCCCTTATATTGAGTTAAGGCTAGACACATGCCTCTGAGCACATCATTTCCACAAGTTTCCCACTCTCTTCCCCACGTCTATTGGACTCTAAGCTTTTCTTTGTCTTACTCTGTCTGCTTCACATGTTTCCCTCCGGACCTTGGTTTCACTGCCTCCATTGCTGCCTGTCACTGTTTCCCACATTTTGTTTGTCCATCTCCCTCCTAAAATTTTCTTTCTGTCTCTGCCTCTCTAATTCTCTATTTCTCTCTACTTTTTTATCTGTAGCTGTCTTTATTGTATGTCTGTTTTACTTCTTTTCTCTGTCATTTTCACCTTCTCTGTATCTTTCCTTTCCTCTGTCTGTATCTATTTGTTTGCCTCTCTCTCCCTGAGAGAGGGAGAGAGAGGTGGGGGAGAGACTACAGATCTGTTTCCTGACCTCCTAGGATGCTGGTACCCAGAAGAGCAACTTGAGGCTAAGGCCCAGGGCTTCCTGACTGGGAGCTGGGAGGACAGACAGGCTGGAGCAGGCATCTGGCTCAGAGCGCTAGGACCATGTGTGAGCCCAGGTCAGCCTCCCAAAAGCAGTTGTAGGAGCTTGTGGCCTGCCCCGAGGATGCAGTCTCATCTTGCCTGCAGCCAGCAAGGCAATTGGTGCAGATGGCAATCACCCAGATGTAAAACCCAGCTGTGCAAATTAGCCCGAGGCCTGTAAGAAATTAGACTGGATCTAAAAGAGATCAGGCTGTGAAAAAGGAAAAATGTTAGTTAAAAGAGAAAATTCCCACTCCTACCTCGAGGTCACAGATCACAGAAGAGAATCTTCAAGTCACCAGGGACTTCAAGGGGCCATCTGGCTTGGCCACACCTCAAAACAGGTCAAGACCCAAGAAGCCAAGACAATTTCTGTCTTTCCATGTTTCAAGAACACAGGCCAGAGATTTGTCAGCATCTTTCCCCAGTACCTTGTTCTGGGAATGAATCCTTACACTGTGAAAAGTTTTAGGGAGAACTCAGACCACCAAAGTCACTTATACTGGGACCCAAATTTGCACCCTAACCCCAAAATGCCCCCCTCAGTCTTCCAAATCTCAGTGCTTAGTGCCATCATTCACCCAGATGCACATGCTAAAACCTGGGCATCCTCCTTTTTCCTCTTTCCCCCTGTCTAATCCATCAACAATCTTGACAACTCCAACTCTCATCTTCATTCCCAATATTACTCCCTGCACAACAGCCACACTTACCATCATGAGCCAAAAGCCCTCACTGCGTCTATCTGGATGACTGCACACTTCCTTGCCGGTCTCCATGCCTCCACTCTTGCCCTTGCATTCCATTCTTCAGAGAGGCTGGTAAGATATTTTAAAAAGTCATATAGGGAAGGTATAGCTTCAGGTCATACAACCCCATTATGTCTGTGCTGGCCCACTCACTCAATTTCTCATAGGTGACAGCCTTTTCAAGCTGCAAAAGTGGAACCAAGGAAGCAAGAGTTAGTAATTCCAAAGTTGAGTGAGAAATATTGGTTGACTGAGATCTCTATATAATTACACAGATGAATTATGATTATTCCCAGTATATAGGCTAACAAAACACACACATATGAAAATTCCTTGTGTCATGTCATCCTTCACATGGTTAACCTATCGAATATTTGTTCTGCAGATTGATAGTTCTCAAGATATAAGAGAATTAAGTCTTGATTCAAAATGAAAGTATTATGATAATATGCAAAACATCAACTATACACTCAGATACATCAAAATAAATATAATTGATATGTTGTCTATACAATAGCATATACTATAGAATAAGGTATGTCAGGGAACAAAACCCATTAGTTTTATCGATATTACTATGGGAGACAGTTCTTTGAAAACAAAATCTGAACTGAAATATCTTTCATCACAACAGTATAAATTTAGCAACTATAAACTATGCAAAAAAAAAAAAGACAGAAATATAAGAAAAGAAAAGAAAAAAAAAGAAAAGAAAAGAAAAGGGAAAAAGTCATGCCATTCTTCTGCTTGGAAACTTCCTTGGGCTTCTCATTACACCAAACCCCAAGTATTCACTGTGGCCTACGTCATCTAACTGCATGCCCGCTGCCACTCACTTCCCTTTAGCAACACTGCCTCTTTGCTATTCCTTGACCTGCTGAGTTCATTGCCTCCTAAGGGCCTTGGCCCTTGCAATTCCCTCTGCTCAGGATGTTCTTCCCCCAGATATGCACATGGTTCCCTCCTTTTCTTCATTTCGATTTCCACTCAAAAGTCACTTCTTCTAAGAGATCTCCTTTGACCATCTTAGTTAAAATTATTCCTGCCTCAAAGGCTCTCCTTTATTTAAATTTTTTAAAGTTTTCATTACAATTGACATTCAGTATTATTTTATATTAACTTCAGGTATACAATATAGTGGTTAGACATTTATATAATTTATAAAAGTAAAGGACTTGTATCACTGCTTGGTATTATATTTTATAGTTTTTTGGTTATTGGTTGCCTCTATCACTGTTAGCCCAGTTCCTAGAACAGTGCCTACTATATGGTAGGTACCCAATGGTGGTTGAATGGATAAATGAAATCCTGATGTTTATAGGCTATGTGACTTTGGGTAATTTAGTGCCTTATTTCTAAGATGATAAGAATGAAATCTACCTTGCTAGCTGCCATGACGAGTAAATGAGATAATAATTATCACAGTGTCTGGCATGAGAAATTACTGGTTATCAAAATAGTCAGTGCAATTTTTATCTGATTTTTAAAGTTCTGTCCTCAATAGAGTCAGAGAGCAGCTACACATTCTCTCCAGGCTGAATAGTCCCAATCCTCTTAATTTTTGAGATGTAAAACATAGTGGTACAAGAAGCAAGGGATGAATGGGAATGGTGGTAAAAGAACATGGCACTAAGCTACTAGCTTTTTGAAATCAGCTCAGAGCAAGAGTAAGCCACAGAGAGTTCAAGTCAAGTCTTAAATGTGCTAAAACAGCTAAAGAAAACCATGTACAAAGAATTAAAGAAAATCAAGAAAATGATGTATGAATGAGAATATCAATAAAGAGATAGGAATTCTAAAAGGAGAAATTCCAGAACTGAAAATTATAATAACTGGAGTGCGAGCCACAGATGCCCTGTTTCCTCAACTGAAAAGCCACTGTACAGGAAGCCAGGGTCTCTGAATTTGAGGTCCAAATCCCATGAGGTAGTAGGAGGAAGCATTTAATTGGCAATAATAGGCTCTGGAGTCAGACAGACCTAGGGTCCAATCCAGCTCTACTGTGTAACTTTGGGCAGTGGCTTATCCTCCCTGGCCTCAGTGATGGTGATCTTAATAGTCTGCCAGGAGGAAGAAATTAGATATTGAATGCAAAGTACTTAAACCAATGCCTGGAATGTGGTCAACACTCCCTAAATGGTAGCTATTATTACAAGTATTATCATGATCTCATCCATCCCTATCTCTAAGCATCTCTGCATTCTAACAATTCTCTAAAGGGCTGGCTCAAATCCTTTAAACCAGTGATAGGCAGTCTTTTGAGCTTGGTGTGTTAAAATTCGCCAAAAAAAAAAAAAAAAAAAGCATAACTCGGGTGGTGTGTCACTTCGAGAAAAAAACCATAATTTCACGATATTTATAGTTTAAATAACAAAAATGTATAATTGTAATATATAACTGTATTTAATAAACCAAAAACTAATTATTTAATTTATGTGCTTAGTGACTTTTTTGTTCACCTGTCAGTCAGTTTCTTTTGTTGGTCTTGATATTATTTAACTTGTGTGGGGTGCTGAGATAAGTGAGGGGGAGGGGGAGTTCTTTAACTAACTTGCCTACTAGTGACTTTTTTGTTGCTGAATTTCATTGGCTAAATCTTCAGTTGAAGGTTGGCATTTTGTATACTTCAAGCCCAAGCAAGCGCTACTAACTTCATTTGTCAATCTGTTTATTTTGTTGGTTTTGATATTATTTAACGCTGAGAATATGGTCTCACAAAAGTACGTAGATGTAAAAATTGTGAGTAAAGCCATTGCTATATTTTTTCAGGGTGCTAAAAGTGTCCAGTAATCTGTTCCAGGCACTCCAAATTTCCTGTTCGTAGTGGCACTCCTCTTGATTCTCCAAGCGGCACCTTTCCAGATTCTCAAGCTTTGACCTCAAGTCGACAAACACCTGAGCCCAGATGCTGTCTTGAAATTCTGCAAGTTGCATCTTATGTAAATTAAGGTGGCTGCCGCTATTTCTAATGGCGGGAAACGGCACCCATAGCACAGGCCCTCGCCTCTCCCAGCCTCCACCTCAAATATCTCAGTAATGATGGTCAATTAGAAATCCACGACACCCCAGAACAGTAGATTGGATGATGGTTGCTGTGGTTATGTGGTTGATGGTAATGGTGATCACAGGGCCCCCAGAGATGCGTCCCCCATGGCATTCTGCTGCTCCCTGCTCCACCGACTGGAAGTGATGTCAAACATCCCCTAACAGCCTAACCGGAAGTCCCAGAACTGGATGCACTGTGCCAGAGTTCTGTTGTTTTGGCCTACAGACCTCTGGCACAGAGTGTCTACACTACAGCAAATGTTTTATCCTCGGCTACTGCACCTGGCCATGCAGGAGCCGAGGATGAAACGTTCTTCTTGGCATGTGGCCCCATACTTCTCTGTCATCGAAAATGGCTACGTGTGTCAGTGCTGACATGCATGTCATAGGTTCGCTATCACGGCTTTAAACCTTCCCTGCCAGGGAATCCATCTTGGCTTCAGACTAGCTCTGGCACATACATATTTTGCCCTTACAGAGCAAAAGGTCACTGACTTCCTCATGGCCAAAGAGATCCAGGCTGGGACAACACCCTCACTCTCTGGTGGTACCTATGGGCAAGAAATATCAAGTGACTTCATCAAAATGGCTGAGTAATCAGCTCCAAATGCCAGTCCCTCCACATAAATATCAAAAAGCACTCAGAAACTGGCAGTATCAACTTTGTGAGAACTCTGGAAAAGAGTCAAAGGTATATAGCCACCAAGTGAACATTGAATCAATAAAAAATCCACTTTAAAATGATTCTGGCATTTAGGGAATTCTCTGTCAAAACACTAGTTGAGCACAAGGTAAAGGAATAGAGACTTCAGTGACCACACAGGACAAAAAATCCAATCTTTGAAAAATAGTTTGAAAAACTTACTAAAGAAATGAATGACTGCAACCTTCAACAATCAAGAAAATCAAACCCTGGGGAAAAGGGAGAATCTGATTCTCAGGCTTTCTACATTTCTACATTTTAATATTAAAATGTCCATTTTTCAATAAAAATAACAAAGAAATACAAAGAAAAGAAAAATACTGTATGGCCCATTCAAAAAAATAAGGAAGCTCACTTTGGACTTACTGGACAAAGACTTTAAATCAACTTTCTTAAATATGCTCAAAGAGTAATGAAAACAATGAGCAAAGAACTAAAGGAAGCTAGGAATTATAAAAAAGAGACCAATAGAAATTCAGGAACTGAAAAGCATAATAACCAAAATTAAAAATTCACTAAGAGTGTCAACAGTAGGTTTAATCAGGGAAAATAAAGAATTAGTGAATTTTAAGACAGAACAATTGAAATTATCCAGTCTGTGGAGCGGAGAGAAAAAAAATTAAGAAAAGTGAACAGAGCCTAAAAAACCTGTGGGACACCACTGAGTAGAGCACCATGAACATTATGGGATTCCTAGAAGGAGAAGATATTTTTAAAAACCACTCCCAACAAAAAAACTATAGGACCACATAGCTTTACTGGTAAATTTTACCAAATATTTGAAGAATACTTAATGGTAATATTTCTAAAATTCTTTGTCAAAATTGAAGAGAAAGAAACTTCCTAACTCATTCTATGAGGTCAGCACTACTCTGATGCTGAAGCTAGATAAAGATATCATAAGTAAAGTAAAGATCAATATTCCTTATGTATGTGCTATGGCATACACAGCAATGAAAAATCTGAAAAGGAAATTAAGAAAAGAACTCATTTACAATAGCATCCAAAACAATAAAATACCTAGAAATAAATTTAACCAAGGAGATAAAAGACATACACTGGAAAGTACAAAACTGAAAGAAAGTAAGGAAGGCATAGATAAATGAGAAACCTACCTGTTCCATCAATTTCAAGGCTTAATATAGTGAAGATGTCGATACTACCCAAAGCAATCTGCCAATTTAATGCACTATCAAATTCCAGTGACTTTTCTGTATTTTGCAAAAATAGAAAAGCCAATCCTCAAAAAAATAAAAAATAAAAAATATATATGGACTTACAAGGGACACCATAGAGATAAACAATCTTAAAAAAGAACAAGGTTGAAGGACTCACATTTGACAATTTTTAAATGTTTTTTTTAATATAACCATTAATTTAATGGGGTGACATTGATAAATCAGGGTACATATGTTCAGAGAAAACATCTCTAGTTTATTTTGACATTTGATTATGCTGCATTCCCATCACCCAAAGTCCAATTGTCTTCCATCACCTTCTAACTGGTTTTCTTTGTGCCTCTCCCTTCCCCCAACCACCTCCCTCTCCTACCCTCCACCCCGTAACCCCACACTCTTGTCCATGTCTCTGAGTCTCATCTTTATGTCTCACCTATGTATGGAATCATATAGTTCTTACTTTTTTCTGATTTACTTATTTCGCTCAGTATAATGTTATCAAGGTCCATCTATGTTGTTGTAAATGATCCGATGTCATCATTTCTTATGCCTGAGTAGTATTCCATAGTATATATGTACCAAAGCTTTTTAATCCACTCGTCCACTGATGGACAGTTGGGCCAGATCTTCGCTGTTGTGAACAATGCTGCCATAAACATGGGGGTGCATTTCTTCTTTTGAAATAGTGCTATGGTGTTCTTGGGGTATATTCCTAAAAGTGGTATAGCTGGGTCAAAAGGCAGTTTGATTTTTAATTTTTTGAGGAATCTCCATACTGTTTTCCACAGAGGCTGCACCAGTCTGCATTCCCAAAAGCAGTGCAGGAGGGTTCCTTTTTCTCCACATCCTCGCCAGCACTTATTCTGTGTTGTTCTGTTGATGAGCGCCATTCTGACTGGTGTGAGGTGATATCTCATTGTGGTTTTAATTTGCATTTCTCTAATGATTAGTGATGTTGAGCATTTTTTCATATGCCTATTGGCCATCTGTATGTCCTCTTTGGAGAAGTGTCTATTCATTTCTTGTGCCCATTTTTTGATTGGATTTTTTGTCTTCCTGGTATTGAGTTTTACAAGTTCTTTATAAATTTTGATTATTAACCCCTTATCAGACGTATTGTCAAATATGTTCTCCCATTGTGCAGTTTGTCTTTTTATTCTGTTCATATTGTCTTTAGCTGCGCAAAAGCTTTTTATTTGATAGAGTCCCATTTGTTTATCCTGTTTTTTATTTCACTTGCCCGTGGAGATAAACTGGCAAATATATTGCTGCGAGAGATGTCGGAGAGCTTACTGCCTATGTTTTCTTCTAAGATGCTTATGGTTTCACGACTTACATTTAAGTCTTTTATCCATTTTGAGTTTATTTTTGTGAATGGTGTAAGTTGGTGGTCTAGTTTCATTTTTTTGCAGGTAGCTGTCCAATTTTCCCAATACCATTTGTTGAAGAGGCTGTCTTTACTCCATTGTATGCTCTTACCTCCTTTGTCAAATATCAGTTGTCCATAAAGGTGTGGGTTTATTTCTGGGTTCTCTATATGCCTGTTCTTATGCCAGTATCAGGCTGTTTTGAGTACAATGGCCTTGTAGTATAACTTGATATCCGGAAGTGTGATACCTCCCACTTTATTCTTCCTTTTCAAGATTGCTGAGGCTATTCGTGTTCTTTTCTGGTTCCATATAAATTTTTTTAATTTCAGGAATTTTTTATTTATTTATTTATTTATTTATTTTTTCATTTTTCTGAAGCTGGAAACGAGGAGAGACAGTCAGACAGACTCCCGCATGCGCCCAACCGGGATCCACCCGGCACGCCCACCAGGGGCTACGCTCTGCCCACCAGGGGGCGATAATCTGCCCATCCTGGGCGTCGCCATGTTGTGACCAGAGCCACTCTAGCGCCTGAGGCAGAGGCCACAGAGCCATCCCCAGCGCCCGGGCCATCTTTGCTCCAATGGAGCCTTGGCTGCGGGAGGGGAAGAGAGAGACAGAGAGGAAAGCGCGGTGGAGGGGTGGAGAAGCAAATGGGCGCTTCTCCTGTGTGCCTTGGCTGGGAATCGAACCCGGGTCCTCCGCACGCTAGGCCGACGCTCTACCACTGAGCCAACTGGCCAGGGCATTGGTTCCATATAAATTTTTGAAATATGTGTTCTATATCTTTGAAGTATGTCATTGTTATTTTAATTGGTATTGCATTACATTTATAGACATTTTAATGATGTCTATTCTTCCTAACCATGAGCAGAGTATATGCTTCCACTTGTTTGTATCTTCCCTGATTTCTTTTATAAATGTTTTATAATTTTCTGAGTGCAAGTCTTTAATCACCCTGGTTAAATTTATTGCTAGGTACTTTATATTTTTGGTTGCAATGGTGAAGGAGATTGCTTCCTTAATTTCTCTTTCTGAAAGTTCATTGTTGGTGTATAAAAATGCCTCTGATTTCTGAGTATTAATTTTATATCCTGCTACCTTGCTGAATTCATTTATCAGGTCCAGTGGTTTTTTGACTGAGATTTTAGGGTTTTCTATATACAATGTCATATCATCTGCAATAATGATAGTTTTACTTCTTTTTCAATTTGGATGCCTTTTATTTCTTTTTCTTGTCAGATTGTTGTTGCTAGAATTTCAAGAACTATGTTGAATGAGAGTGGTGAAAGGGAGCACCCCTGCCTTGTTCCTGATCTTAAGGGGGTTGCTTTTAATTTTTTCCCGTTGAGTATGATGTTGGCTGTGAGTTTGTCATAGATGGCTTTTATCATGTTGAGGTATTTTCCCTGTATTCCCACTTTGCTGAGAGTTATGATCATGAATGGGTTCTGGATATTATCAAATGCTTTTTCTGCATCTATTGAAATTATCATGTGATTTTTGTCCTTCCTTTTGTTTATGTGATGAATCACATTGATTGATTTGCGAATATTGTACCAGCCTTGCCTCCCAAGAATAAATCCCACTTGATCATGGTGTATGATTTTTTATATATATATTCTGGATCTCGTTTGCTAATATTTTTTTGAGGATTTTAGCATCTAAATTTATCAGGGATATTTGCCTATAATATTTTTTTGTTGTCTTTGCCTAGTTTTGGAATCAGAATTATGCTCACCTCATAAAAGGAGCTTGGAAGTCTTCCTTCCTCTTGAATTTTTTGAAGTAGCTTAAGAAGGATAGGAATTAGTTCTTCTTTGAATATTTGGTAGAATTCACTTGTGAAGCCATCAGGCCCAGGACTTTTCTTTTTTGGGAGTTTTTTAATAACTGTTTTGATCACATTTGTTGTAATTGGTCTGTTTAGTTTTCTGATTCTTCCAGATTAATTTTTGGAAGATTATGTTTCAAGGAATTTATCCATTTCATCTAGGTTGTCTAGTTTTTTGGCTTACAGTTCTTCATAGTATTTTCTTACAATATTTTGTATTTCTGTTGTGTCAGTTGTTATTTCTCCACTCTCATTTTTAATTATATTTATTTGAGTCCTCTCTCTTTTTTTCTTGGTGACTCTTGTTAAAAGTTCATCGATCTTGTTTACCTTTTCAAAGAACCAGCTTCTGGTTTTATTGATCCTTTGTATTGTTTCTTTAGCCTTTATGTCATTTATTACCGCTCTGATCTTTATTATTTCCTTTCTTCTACTACCTCTGGGTTTTACTTGCTGTTCTTTTTCTAGTTCTTTTAGATGCAGGGTCAAGTTGTTTATTTGAGCTTCTTCTAGCTTCTTAAGGTATGCATGTAATGCTATGAACTTTCCTCTCAGGACTGCTTTGCTATGTCCCATAAATTTTGAGTTCATGTATGCCCATTATTGTTCATTTTTAGGAATTTTTTAATTTCTTCTTTGATGTCATCGGTAACCCAATCAATATTTAATAGCATGCTATTTAGTTTCCAAGTGTTTGAGTATTTTTTAGTTTTTCTGTTGTGGTTGATTTCTAGTTTCATGCCATTGTGGTCAGAGAAAATGATTGATATGATTTCAATCTTCTTAAATTTGTTCAGACCGCTTTTGTGCCCTAACATGTGGTCTATCGTAGAGAATGTACAATGAGCACTTGAAAAGAATGTACATTCTGCTGCTTTAAGGTGAAAGGTTCTGAAGATATCTATTAAATTAAGTTGATCTAGTTGTCCTTTAAGTCTACTGTTTCTTTGTTAATTTTTTTTCTTGAGGATCTATCTAGTGATGGTAGTGGGGTATTGAAATCCCCTACTATTATAGTGTTGCTGTTGATCTCGCTCTTTATATCCATTGAAGTCTGCTTTATATATTTAGGTGCTCCTATAATAGGTGTGTAGATATTTATGATGGTTATATCTTCCTGTTTGATTGCTCCGTTTATCATTATGTAGTGACCTTCTTTATCTCTTACTATTGTCTTTGTTTTAAAGTCCATTTTTTCTGATATAAGTATTGCTCCTCAGCTTTTTTTTTCATTTCCATTTGCATGAAATATTTTTTTCCATCGTTTTATCTTCAGCCTATGTGCATCTTTTGTTTTAAGGTGTGTCTCTTGTAGACAGCATGTGTATGGGTCTTGTTTTCTTATCCATGCAGCTACCCTATGTCTTTTGATCAGATCATTTAATCCATTTACATTTAAGGTTGTTATTGATATGCATTTGTTTATTGCCATTTTATTCTTTAAAACTGTATTCCTCTTTTGCTATATTCTTTTTATCCTTTGATCTGTTTACAACAGGCCCCTTAACATTTCTTGCAGCATTGGTTTGGTTGTAATAAATTCCTTGAGGTTTTTTTGTTTGTTTGGAAAGCTTTTTATTTCTCCTTCAATTTTAAATGATAGCCTTGCTGAATAAAGTAGTCTTGGTTGTAGGCTCTTGTTCTGCATTACTTTGAATATTTCTTGCCATCCCTTTGGCCTCAAGTGTTTCTGTTAAGAAGTTGGAAGCCATCCTTATTGGGGCTCCTTTGTAGGTGATAGCCTTTTTTTCTCTAGCAGCTTTTAATATTTTCTCTTTATCACTTAGCTTTGATATTTTAATTATAATGTGTCTTGGTGTAGATTTTTTTGAGTTTTTCTTTAATGGAGTTCCCTGTGCTTCTTGAACTTGTGAGACATTTTCCTGCCTTAATTGAGGGAAGTTTTCAGCTATGATATGTTTGAATAACATCTCTACACCTTGTTCTTTCTCTTCTTCTTCAGGAACCCCTATGATGTGGATATTATTTCTCTTCATGTTGTCACAGAGCTCTCTTAGAGTTTCCTAGACTTTTTGAGTCTCTTTTCTTTTTTCTCCTCTGCTTCCATGCTTTCATTTATCTTGTCCTCTAACCTGCTGATTTGATTCTCAGTTTCATCCATCTGCTTTTAATTCCTTCCATTGTGTCTTCATTTCTGATATTGTATTTGTCATTTCTGACTGATTCTTTTTTATTATTTTCTTTTTTATTATGTCCTTTTTTATATTTGCTATCTTTTTATTGCGTTGTTTGTAATGACCATCTATTGTTGTTCTAAGATCTTTGAACATCTTAACAATCATTATTTTAAACTCTGCATCTGGTAATTTGGTTATATCTGACTCATTCAGGTCCTTTTTTGGGATTTCTCTTAATTCATTTTTGTTTTATTTCTCTGCCTCTTCATTTTGTATTTGTAAAAGAAGGTTTTGGCCACTGAAGTCCACTGGGTGTGGCCCCTGTGTTCCCTAGGTGTGGTCTGTCTGCAGGTCCGCCACCCCCTCTGCTGCTGCTGCCTAGGGCTTTCAGGTATGGGCATTGCAGGTGCCTGCCCACTGGGGCTGTTGCTTTGGTTTCCACCTGTCCTTCATGGGAGTGGCTGTGACCACGTGCTTGGGTATACAAACCGTCATGGCCTTGGCCTTCGCCCCGCCCCTGCGAGTGGTGTTATACTTGGCCCCGAGGGCAGGGGTGAGCACTTTTGCTCAGCTGCGGGTCTCTGACTGATTCTGGGCTTTCGCCCCACCCTTGCAGGAGGATCTTGCTTGTGGGATGGCTGCAAGTCTTGGCTCCAGGGCCAGGTGGGACTGCATGCTCATGCTCAGTAGCAGGACTTCGTCTGTTCTGGTCTTTTTGCTCCACCCTTGCGGGAGGAGCCGGCTCCCAAGTCAGGCCACAAGCCTAGGTTCCACAGGCAGGGCAAGGCTGTGCTCCTGCACCCTTGCTCAAGGGCAGGTCTCCGCCCCATCTGGTGCTCCTGCCTTTCCCCCGCAGGCTGGATTGCAGGCTGCCTGCAGCTGGGCTTGACCACTTTCACATGTCCCCTCCTCCCCAGCCGGGCAAAACCGAGCTCACACCTGGGCCTCAGTGGTGGCCAGCTGGCTTCCGCCCTTGCCGACAGAACCGCGTTTCCATGTCCCGCTGCCGTCCACCCTCGGGGGAACCCTCAGCCGTGTGGGTGGGGGTGCTGCAGCTCAGACCCTAACACTCACTACTGTAGCCCCGAAAGCTCCCTCCTTCTAAGCGACTCTGCTCTGAGTGCCGTGGGAGAGCTTGTTTGGCTGGTGTCCTGTTTCCTTTGCTGGTATTGCTGTTTCCAGGGGAAATATTCACTTCAGATTTGGAGAGTGACTCATCCCAGGGGTTAGTTGGCTGTCTCTCAAAGTGTTTCTCCCTGCGCCTCCTAGATTACACTCTCTTCCTATTACTCTGGTTCTCTTCTCTCTCCTCATCCCCCTGGAGCCCCTGGTGAGTGTTTGTGAGAAAGGTTTTCTGTGCGGTCCCTTTAAGAAGAATCCTGGGCCCTGGCCAGTTGGCTCAGTGGTAGAGCATCAGCCTGGTGTGCGGGAGTCTCGGGTTCGATTCCCGGCCAGGGCACACAGGAGAAGCGCCCATCTGCTTCTCCACCCCTCCCCTCTCCTTCCTCTCTGTCTCTCTCTTCCCCTCCTGCAGCCGAGGCTCCATTGGAGCAAGGTTTTCCCGGACGCTGAGGATGGCTCTGTGGCCTCTGCCTCAGGCACTAGAATGGCTCTGATTGTGCAGAGCGACACCCCAGATGGGCAGAGCATTGCCCCCTGGTGGGCATGCCGGGTGGATCCCGGTCAGGCACATGCGGGAGTCTGTCTGACTGCCTCCCCATTTCCAACTTCAGAAAAATACAAAAAACAAAAAAAAGAATCCTGGGTCTGAGAAATCAGTCTCTTTCTCACAAACAGTATCCTGACTTGTTTCCAGCTAAATACTGTCCATATGCCTCTTCTAGGCTCTGGGGCTACAGGCTGGGGCTTTGTTCCTGGATCCCAGGACCCTCCCCTCTCTGCTAAACTCACTTCCTGCCACGCGAGTCTCTCCCGGCTGCCATTCGCTCCGGGGAGCTGAGCAGCCCTCTCCGCGTTTCCGCTTTTCCTACCAGTCTCAGTGTGGCTTCTTCAGTGTTCCTTGGTTGAAGAGTCCTCTTAGTTTAGTCCAAAGTTGGTTTTTCCAGATGATGTTTCTTAAAATTTGTTTGTAATCCACTTTGGTTCTGGGAGGTGGAAGTTGGTACATCCACCTACTCCATCGCCATCTTGTCTCCAAGCCACACTTGCCAATTTTAAAACTTACTAAAAAGTGATAGTAATGTCTGGGCTTGGTGGGGCAGCGGCTCAGACTGGGAAAGAACTCTAGGCTTTCATGTTCATTCGTTTCTTCAAAAGGCTCTGCCAGTTTCTCTTCATTTCCTCACTTTTTAAGGCTGACATTGGCAGCTGCCTGGCCTCCAACTGAGAACATTTACTGCTGTACAGTTTTATGAAGAAAGAACGAGATGACCAGAGAGACTCAGAAAAACAAGTTGGAGTTAGGGTTTGGTAAGGTGATGGAAAAAGACAGGAGTCTCTATTCTGTGAACCTTTCCCCTCCACTACACAAGGCTATAGTCATGAACTAAGGGGATGCTACAACCAGGAGGAACTTTGGAAACCCAAGTCCACCTAACTCCATTTTACAGATGGGAAGAATGATTCCTGCAGATGGGATGGGAGTCTCCCAAAGTCACACAACAGTCAAATTCAGTGAATACCAGGACTGCTGGGCTGGAAGACATCTTAAATGTACCCTAGATCACCTCCCCACCACAATTTAATAAAGACATGTTCCAAGCAGTCTTCCCAATGGCAGGTGATTGTCAAGCTGTGGTTTGAACACATTCAAAGACAGGATGCTCAATGTCTCCCAAGGCCTACTTGTGTTTCTGGCCTCCTTAGGACAAGTCGGCCTACTGAAAAGGTTTTCTCCTATTCAACAATCCCTGAATGACCATGGTAAGGTCCATCACATGGTATCCCTACAGGGAGACCTGGGGAAGTCTTGCCTCCCCACCAGCGCTCGCCATACTTCCTTCTCTCCCTCCTCTGAACATCTCTTCATTTTGCCTGTGGCTGGAATCTTGGTCCAGTAAAGAAGCAAAGGGTCTTCATTTCCAGGAGCTGGCTCAACACACACTTTCTGAGCATCACTAATTCTAAATCTAGCCGAATGGCTTTTCTCCCAAATCCTCCTTTGGGTAGAGGCCAGAAATGGTAAATTTTCAGGGTCCTTTGGGATATTTGAAGGGCCTGCAGCCAGGGTGGCCTAAATGCAGTCTGAACTCATATTTCCCCTTCTAGACTGATGGGAAAAGACAAATCCAGAGCCTCTGAAGCTTTGGAAACCATCAGTACCTCCAGGGCCCTCCTTTACTTGGGGAAGGGCCCCTCTCTACCCTTGCCTTGCCCCATCTCTGGCAGCCTAAAATCCTAGTTTTCATGCTCTCCCACCTCTCCCTTACCAACCACAATAAAGCCCACTGCCTACAGTAGTCTAAAACTCTCCATCATTTTACAAGTGGGAGAATTGAGGCCCCCAGAGGAGTGGAGCTGCTCCAGATGTGTGGGTTCAGGAGTCTATGAGCCTACAGGAGTTCCATCGTCACTCACTTCTGCTCTCCTGAGCACCAGTTACTTGCACACTCTGGGCGTACCTTATCTCACCTGACTCTGACATGCTTGAGGTGGTAAGGGCCTGGGGACGATTCAACACTTGGAACCCAGGAAGGCCCTGCTGATGGTGGGCCAAGTGATTATCACCATCATTATCAGTTGGCCTTTTCTGCCCAAGCATGTTTGTCTGTAGCTCCACATGCTTGCCTCCACCTATTTGCCAGTTCACCATGAGGGTGACAGCAGTGCCAAGGGGCACCCCAGGATCACCTCCGCACAGCTCCGCCTACCCAGGCCACTGTGGTCCCTGTAGCACCCCACTGATGTCAGATCTGCTCTGTGCCTGGCAGGAGGGGGAAGAAGCAGATGGCCTTTGCCCTCAGTCCACTCCTCTAGCCCTGTCCTGTTCTCTCCTTCATCGCCCTTCTGTGCTCATGGAACTAACTTAGAAATCCTGAAAACCCAAACCCCCATAAATTCTCAATTCATTCTGCAGATATTTCCTGTGTTGGGGTTTTCGGCAGCATCTGCTGGTTTGAAGTTCCCTCTTTATTTGTCCTGGGGGCACCATTACTCTCAACTTTAGCAGTTTTCCTGCTCTGTAGTTCTTGCCAGACTCCATCTGAGGAAGAGAAGATTGGTGAAAGAATAATTATTATTATTGTTATAAATATATATTTCATTTTGGTTTCATTTTTTTCCCTCTAGGCCTTGATGAGAATCCCAGGCAGAGGCTGTCAAGGGGATGGTCTTTTCATGGACCTCAGGGCAGTGGGCTTGCCCTATCAGAGCCTGGCACTTTGCCCTCCAGATAAAAGCATCTGCCAAAAGGCCATTCTCTGCTGTTCTGCCCAACAATACCCAGCTCTTCAGCAGCTTTCTTCCCATACAAAACTCCTGGCTCAAGTCCCCAAGTCTCCAGGAAGCCTCCCTAAGCAAGAAGCACAACACCTACTATGTATGAGATACTTTCCAATGTGTGGACTTAATTATTTCTCACTGTATCCTTAGAAGGCAGACATGTTTAACCATCCTACAGAGGAAGAACTGAAGCTCAGAGAGTAGAAGCTAGGGGCTCAAGGTGATAAAACTAGATAATGGAAGAGCTGAGATTTCAATACAGATATGCCTGGCCTCAGAGCCAATGATTTTTCCACTGGACTACACTCCCCTCTTCTGAGCTCCTGAAGGACATCTTTCATGAACTCCCGAATCTCACACTTGGAACCAAGTTGCCTTAGCTTTCTCAATATTTGTTCCATGAGTTTGACTATAGAGATTTTCAGAATTTGAGAACCTTAGAAATCAATTAGTTTAAGGACCTAATACTACAGACAGGAAAACCGAGGCCCAGAGAAGGCATGTAGCTATCACACAGCACATTAGTGGTTTTCTTAATGAAAGTTAAGTCCCTTGAGGATGGAAACCATGCTTCCCCTTATGTTTATTAGACATGCCCCTGTCTCCCACATTCCAATATACACTTGCACACAACACTGTACATAATATTCAGCACAGATAAACAAAAACTACTATTTTTTATTAAGTGACAACAACTACTGGGTGTCAGTTATCTTAACTGTCACAACAACCTTTTGTAGTCCAATTTTTTGATGAGATCACTGAGACCAAGAAAGGGGAAATGGCTTGTCCCAGGTCACATAATGAGGAAATAGTCAAACCATGATTAGAATTGTGGGTCTGGCATCATTTCCTACAGCCACTTTAACAGCAGTAGCTACCATTTATTGAATCAGTACTACGTGTGAAAGACTATAGTAAGTATTTTATCAGAGTAGTGTCATTTAATCTTTCTAGTAACCCTGAGCCTTCCTCATTTTACAGAAGAGAAAACTAAGGCTCAGAAAAACTGAGAAACTTGCCTAAAGCCAAAAATCTAGTGAGTGGCTGAGCCAGGTTGACTTGATCCCAAGGTGTTCTTATTCTAGAAGACATCCTCTTTCTCTGTTAAGATAATTGATACAAAGGGGGGGGGGGAGATTCTACTTAAAGTGAATGTTTAAACTGTCATAGTAAATAATAATACAGAAAAAATTTATTTGAATTTATCATAAAAAAGGAACCAAAATTATCACAAGTAGTTTATCTTATATCTCACAAATTTAAGCTGGTATTGCAATGTTCTTCTAGTTCTTAGAGCAAGTTCAGCTATTAGTTACTTTATGATATGATTTTTCTGACAAAACTGAATGATAGCATGGCATAACATTTTTATTTTTATTTTTATAGCATGACCATAAAGAAGATACTTTTATAAAAAAATAATCCGAGGATTTTAGTTTTTCCCAAGAATATCTCTTAATAACTTGAGAGTCAAATATTATTCTTTGAAGCCTTTATTTTGTTCACATCCTTGTGGACTTGTCCTTTTTGAATTTTAACTGACCTAATTCTGCCAGGCTATCTTGTGTCCATGGCTTCTGAGGTTCCAGCAGTTTTCCAATATCACTTTTGTTGATTTCACAAACTCCTGAGTCATCCTCTCTGATGTTTACAGTTTCACCTTGCAAATTGGCATTGTATTTTCATCTTATTCTTTTATGTTTATGACATACAACAATCAGGAAAGACTGATCTAGATGCTAGTGTTAATCTGGGAGTGATGACAGAGTAATTTTATAATTGGCCAATTCACTAGTGAATATCTTAACGGTCTCTTGCTTTGCTACCCAACCTTCTGACTTCAGGGACTTAGAAAAATAAATACTTGGATAATAAGTGCCCCTTCTCCTATCTCCGTAAGCTCTTAGCAGTTAACAAGTATTTAGTTATCAATAAATTTAGTGAATAGCAAAGTACTGGATTTACACCTCAGCTTTGTCATTTAATTGATGTTTGTTACTTTGGGCAAGTTACTGTTACTCGATCTGAGTGAGCCTTAGTCTTCTTTTCTGTAGAATGAGAACATGGTCATTTTTAGTGTCCTTTCTTCCACCTCAAATAAGTAAGCTAATCCAATTATGTTTTTTCCATGCCCCTTGTAGTGATTTGTTCAGGAAAGAACATGTGGCCCAATCCTGGCCAATGAATGACACATAAAAGGAATTCTATCTAGGTACCTGTGGGAAAGATTTCCTTCCTCCTGAGAAGACAAAAAGAGACATTTTTTTTTCCTTTAGGTAATGTTATGCCTGGGAGTGATGTTTTAAACTACCTTCAGCAGAAGTTTTTCTGAGGACTGCCGAACCAAGAGATGAAAAGATCCTTAGTTCCTGAGAACACAGATGATCCAGTAATTTTATGCAGATAAAAGCATCCTAAAGAACAGAAATAGCTATTTCACAGATTTTAGAATTAAATAAGATATTCCATGTATAAAGGGCTTATCTTAGCACACAATACATATTGCTTTTAAATACTTAGAAATTAAAAAGTGTTTGCTTGTTCATCTGCTGCCAAAGTGGGGTTTTCTTGTGATTTTTTTCAGGGAAGGAACAAGGTAACAAATGTACATCTTCCCAACATCTTCTTGGTTAGAATTTTACTGGGGTTGGGTTGGGATAGAGCCTTGGCTCTGTTCTAGAACAGTGAAGAGTCGATGTCCACCTGAGGGATCAGAGAGACTGAGTGAATCTTGGTCATTTTGACACATCCACTATGTCCTTAAAGAGGGACAAAAGAAATAAAGAAATGTGCAAGTCTTCTGCAATATAGAAACTTCCCAGTTAGGACCTAGTATATCTCTAAGAAGTTCCAGAGTTTTCAAAACAGACCTCATAAAAAAACATTTACAGAAACTGGGATTTTTTTAGCCTAAAGAAGAGAGAGCTGAGGCTAGAGAAAAGTTCATTTTGCAGTGTTCACCTTAGATAATGGCACTACCATCCATTCAGAAACCAGGAGTTATCTTTGAGACCTCCTTTTCTCACCACTTTCCCCCATATGCAATACAGTCCCAGTCCTGTAAGGAGAACTCAGCTGGCTGACACCTAAAAGTAAGTAATCAATGGGCTCTTGGTGCATATTAAGAGCTCAATAGGTGGTAGCTGCTCTCATTTTTAGGCAACATACCAGCCCAAGGATGGGCACTAAGCTGTTCATATAGTTCCCTTGAGCATATTTGTACTGGCTGACATTTTCACAAGGAACATTAACAAGGAGAAAAGAAAGGAAATACTATAATTTATAAAACTACATGCAGCATAAAAACAATCCATTAGGATCAAATCCAGTTTAATCCTAGTATATACTCTCGGTGGATCCCCAAATCCTATCTCTTGAAGTGATAGCACTACATTCTTAGTGACCTGACACAACCTTGAAGCTCCCTTTGCCTGGTGTCTCCCTCCACTAGCTGCCTGTTGGTTTCAACCATGTGGCTTCCCTGATCCAAGAGTTGGAATTCATGCATGTCTTATTCTTGCACAAGTGACAACTTCCAAAACCTTCCATTTACCCCCTCAGTTAGCTCTGGTCAGTGAAACTCAGCCAGCTCACAGCTGACTGCCAAAGAGCCATAGTGATTAAAGAATTTGAGCTTCATAGAAAGGGAAGGAAGGATGGTAGCCCTGCTGTTGTAGATAAATTTGGTGTGGAGGCCACATCTGCTGTTTCAGCCACTGCACCTATCCTCAACTGTTGTGACTTCTGTGTTTAATGGCCGGACCTTGGAGACTTGCTCTTGGCTGATAGGAGTCATCTAATCCACAGTTCCATAGGAAGTTATATACCTTCCACTCATGGGTTTGGGAGGGGAGTTTAATGACTGCTACAAGGATACAGAAGCCTAGTTCTTCTCCTCAAGGTGGTACAACTCTGTGGTGTGATTTATGCTCCTAAGCCCTACATTCACCAGAACAGGTCAAGGCTAGACTTTACTAGTGATCAAATCCTTTCTGGCTTCCTATCTTGCTTTTCTGCCTCACTTTTGGGTTTTTCCATAAGAGCATGACCTCAGTTATTCACGTGTCCCAATCTCTGCTTAAGTCTCCAAACTCCCCATAGCTAGAATTTGTAGAAACACTCACTAGAGCAAGCTCCTTTTTCTTCCACCAAAACAGGAGTATCACTTAGAGGAATCTGAAGGTTCAGATCTAAAATCAAACCTGATCTTAATCTCTCAGTTAGCTAGATGTATACACAACCCGCAAGAAGAAGGGCCACCTTTCTTCACACTATTCCCCTTGTCCTGGGCTTTTCACAGTTAAGTAAACTGCTCCAGGAAAAGGTGTCAAAGCCAGAACACTCTTTTGAGGATAGCTAATCACGGGGATGGATAGAGCAGATTTTAAGGTGATGGAGAAAAGAAATATTAAGAGCTGGTTGGAGGGACAGTAGCTCCTCAGGCCGGCATCATGGGGATGTTGCATGCATCTCTGGTAAATTGATGTCAACCTAAGTAGTGAAGATCTGAAAAAATGGAGAGAGACAAGATTTGATTAATTAAAGATGGGCCATGGTCATCCTTCCAAACTTTGTTAATCTAGGACATCCCTACGATCTTCTCAGGCCAAACTTAGACCATCATTAGTCTCTTGCCACTTCCAGTCACTTGACAACCTGCACTTCTCATTCAGTAGAATGTTATGTAAATTTAATGTTTAACAGTGGATTGGTGGTGCTGTAACTGACATCTAGGATAAGTCCTAAAAATGCTTTCCTGACACTAACAGCATTACCTAGAGTGGTTTGTTAATGTCATATTCCAAATAATGACGGGAGGGACTCATCACTTTCACCACTTTTCAAGTGTAGAAACTTGAATAAAAATTCAGTCGGGAAAGATAATGTTGTTAAAGTAAAGGTATCTTTATATTTCAACTAATGTTTTCTGAATGCTCCCTCCCCAATTCATCATTGGCTATCTGTCTGCCTAAAGATTCATTCTCTTCTAGGTGTCCGGTGGCCCCATTCTGTTGCTTTCTCTGGCCCTCTTTTCTCAGCAGCCGGGCCTGGGTGGAAGTAAGAATGATTCCAGTGAGAGGAATCTAGGTGAGACCTGAGGAATGACATTCTGGCTTTTCAAGATGTGAGACGCTGGAAAAGAGTACTGAATGAGAGTTGTGAAATCTCCATGGGGTGGCCTTAGAGAGCTCCAACCCTTACAAAGTCACAGGTTGATGAAATCTCGGAACTGCCATGAATATAGAAGGCATTCAGTCTAACCTCTGATCCAGAACTCAAGGCTTCTCTACAACATTTCTATTAAGTGCTCAGTTCAACCAAGTTTGTACACCACAAGCAATGAAGAACTCTCTTTCTTTCAAAGCAGCCAGCTTTATGATAGGGTAGCTAGGACTCTGAGAAAGTTCTTTTTTATGCTGAGTCCGCACTTGCCTCCCTATCTGATTGGTCCCATGGGGTCACAAGAACATGCTTGCCCATTATGTGGTCAGAAATCTCTGAATCACACTTCCATGCCTAATAGCCCCAGTTCCTCCAAATACTGTTCACAGATATGGGCTCTAAATCCCTCTCCAACCCCATCACTGCCCTGTAGACATGCACCAGCATGGCCTTAATGTATGGGATTCAGGACTGGATACATTCTAGAGGGCATAGAAGAGCAAGATTATGACCTACTTTGTTTGGTCTCTTTACCTCTGTTGATATATCCCAAATTCACCATAGCTTTCAGGGTAGCATTTCTGCTCAGTGCTTTCTCTCACTGCTTAGAAAGGCTTTCTCTGTTGGGAAGGTCAACTCATCACAATGGGGTCTTGAAGCCTGCTCTGTGCCTGGCTGGGTATACTTGTGTGACCTTGGAGGGAGTGAGTACAGCTGTCTGAACTTGTTTCCTCATCTGTGCAATGAGGATTACTGAGTACCTACCTCATACGGCTATCATGGGAAGTAAGTGAGATAATGGACAGAAGATGCCTGACACATGGCAAGAGCTCAGTGAATGTTAGATTTCTTTCCCCTTCCTCATTTCTCAGCCCCAAGGCCTGGCTAACAGCTGGGGGGTATCTCTAGGCCTGTGTGTGAAGGGGAAGCCAATGGGTTGAGTAACAAGACAGTAACCAGATGGCCCAGATTTCCAGGGACAAGCTTAATTTTAAATATTCTGTTTTGTGATCAGCAGATACATTAGACAATCTGGCCTGATTTTTTAGTTTGAAAAATATGGTCACTAGAGTTGATGATGACATTGCACAGATGTCCTTTCTTGGGCCAGCAGGCCTGAGATGGCAGAGCTTGGGTCCTGGTCAGGAAACAATGTGTCCATGTTTGTGGTAAAATCAGGCAGTGATCTCATGGCAAGCAGGTGTCAGAGGTACAAGAAAATCAAGGTCTCCCCCCCCCCCCATCTCTAAGATTCAACCTGGGCCACTTTTTTGTGTACCAGGTCCCTGCTCTAAGTTGGACTAGGTTTGGGCTGAAGGGGCGGGCCTGCCTAACAGGGAGAATTGAGCAGCCCTCACAGTCCACAGGCCACTGGCTTCAGGTGGAATCTTGGAGGGCAGGCCAGCGAGGAGGGCGCTTGATGGCTGCACAGCATCTTTTTTTTATTTTTATTTATTTTTAATTTTTATTATTATTATTATTTTGTATTTCCCCGAAGCTGGAAACGAGGAGAGACAGCCAGACAGACTCCTGCATGCTCCCGACCAGGATCCACCCGGCACGCCCACCAGGGGCGACGCTCCGCCCACCAGGGGGCGACGCTCTGCCCCTCCGGGGCGTCGCCCTGCCATGACCAGAGCCACTCTAGCGCCTGGGGCAGAGGCCAAGGAGCCATCCCCAGCGCCCGGGCCATCTTTGCTCCAATGGAGCCTTGGCTGCGGGAGGGGAAGAGAGAGACAGAGAGGAAGGAGCGGGGGTGGAGAAGCAAATGGGCGCTTCTCCTATGTGCCCCGGCTGGAATCGAACCCGGGTCCCCCGCACGCCAGGCCGACGTTCCACCACCAAGCCAACCGGCCAGGGCCTGCACAGCATCTTTAAGGACTCTGCTGCCTCCTGCTCCCCTTCCCTTTCTCTTCTTGAACTGCTCCTCTCTGCCTTGACTTCTATATCTCTCCCACTCTGTGGTAAATGTTGAGTAGATCCCCAGGCGGTTACCATGTATGCCATCCAAGGTGGCCTGTGGACAAAAGAACTGGAGTCTGGGAGTCAGGGGAGGAGCTGGGCTGGGACTAGTCTTTGCTAATCAGAAATTCCCTTGTGTGATCTCAAGTAAATAACATTTTCTCTGAGTCTCAGTGTCCCCACGTATAAGCTAGAAGGTTGGGACTAAGTGGCCTTTAAAGGTCCTTCCAGCTGGCAAGTTCCATGATTTCGGCATGTGAGTGTGTATGTGGTTATATGCCACAGAATCTCTGTACAATTTTGTTTTCCTCTGAACTATCAGCCTATTTCCCAGTCTCTGTTCCTCTCTCTACCCCCCTACCGTTCCTTCTCTCTCCTAGGCTCTGTCCAGCCCCCCATTTCCTCCCTCCCAGATGTTCTGTCCTTCCTTTCACCATTGCTGAGGACACTGCTCTTCAGTTAGCACTCACTTATTCTAGTTCTGGGTGTCCCAGGTCCCTCAGTGTGGCCGTGCTGCCACAGTCCCTTATGCCCCCCCAAACACACTCAGGGTACAAATCTAGCCAAATTTGGCCCAAGGAGAGGGGGTTGAGCAAGCCTATAGTCAGAGCCTAGGCTGTCTACCATGGTCCTCTGCTGCCACCTGTTGTTTGTCCAGAGTGACATCTCTCTGGGGCTGCCTGGACCCAAAGAGGTCAGGAACGTTGCTCCCA
Organism: Saccopteryx leptura; assembly: GCF_036850995.1. Lineage (NCBI taxonomy): Eukaryota > Metazoa > Chordata > Mammalia > Chiroptera > Emballonuridae > Saccopteryx > Saccopteryx leptura. The sequence continues at coordinate 67,478,176 of NC_089516.1, read as the reverse complement.
CCAACAGGAATCCATTACGTACAGTGTCCTGCCAGGCCTGATTTAAAGCTCATCATGTAATCTGTCTTGCACCCACTCTGGGCCTGTCTCCGGTTTCCTTGCTTGTGAAATGGATAGAAGTTGTCTTCAGCTCTGTAAGAGAGAAACAAGGAGAGGGGGCTCAGGGGACACCTGGCTTTGTATCCGGCCCCTGCCCTTAGCTTGGTGGGTGACTTGGGAGTGAATCCTTCCCCTTCTTCGGAGCCTAAGGGGAGACATGGTTGAGAGAAAAGGGGAAAAAGGGATTCCTGTCTACTACAGGCAAGTACTACATGGCTGAGAAGCTGGAAATGGACATTTTCACTTTGTCTACATACTTTTGGCCAGGCCACAGTCTCTCTGAGCTGCAAGCCCTTGCAGGTATTTATTCACTCACTTACTCACCCCTGCATTCCACCAAGCAGCCCAGGGCTGTGGAAAACAGTGCTGGACGGAGAGTCAGGAGCCTTGCTTTGTAGGCCACTGGGTCCCTAACCAGGGCCTTCCTGTTCTCTCTCTGAGCTGTGGTTCTATCTTCTTGACAAGAGGGGGTCTGGAATAGACCAGGGGTAAGTTCACCCTTCTGCCATTCTAAAGTTATGGGTTTCTGATTGTGGGTGCCCTGCCAAACATGTGGGGTGATGGAGCAGTTCTATGTCTCCACTCAGAGACAGGGGATATCCTGCCTAATACCTCTCAGACGCTCTCCATCCACCCTCAGACATCTGACTGGCCTTCTCAAAACCAACCAACAAGAAGTTTTTGCAGCCCTAGCCGGTTGGCTCAGTGGTAGAGCATCGGCCTGGCATGCGGAAGTCCCGGGTTCGATTCCCAGCCAGGACACACAGGAGACGCACCCATCTGCTTCTCCACCCCTCCCCCTCTTCTTCTCTCTGTCTCTCTCTTCCCCTCCCACAGCCAATGGCCCCGGCGCTGGGGATGGCTCCATGGCCTTTGCCTCAGGTGCTAGAGTGGCTCTGGTGGCAACAGAGCGACGGCCCCTGGTGGGCATGCCGGGTGAATCTTGGTCGGGCGCATGTGGGAGTCTGTCTGACTGCCTCCCTTTTCCAGCTTCAGAAAAATACAAAAAAAAAAAACAAAACCCAACAACAACAAAAAAAAAAACCTACAAGTTTTTGCAGAGTTCCCCCTTCTTTCCCACAGGGCACTGTTTTGGTGCCAACTGCCAGGTCACGCGGCTGGCAAATAGGACTAGACGTTACTTAGCCCTGCACACTTGAGTCCAGGAAGATCTGAGGTTCCTGGTAATGATCAGTCCTTTAGCCCCAGAGTCCCTGGAAGATAAATGAGCTAGAGCTGGTCGAACTCAGAACTGGAGTCCTCACAGTCCCAAATTCTTTCCTCCTCAGGTTTGAAGCCAACAAAACCACCACTACCTTGCAAATGGTATCTGAAAACAAGGCCTTCTTGGAGTGCAAAGAAACTCAGCCCTGGAACTGCTTGCCTCCTGGCCCAAGCTCTGCTTCCGGAAGCATTTAACTGAGGCCAGTGTCCCCAGACCAGCTGTAGCCTCTTAGTCTGGATGCAATGCCAACCGCAAGGTGCATGCACAAAATTGCAGCCAGGTAACAGCCTCTGGAGAGGACCTGCCTGGTGGTGTCTGGAAGCTGTTCCTCATCTCTCTGCCCCTGCCAGCCCCCCCCCCCCCGCCCCCAGCCGCCCATGAGGGAGGTCTTGCCCGCATCTGCTGCTGGCATCTGCTGCTGGCCGTCACATCTGCAATGGATTACAGGGCTGGCCCGGGATCAGGCTCATCCCAGATGTGGATTCCCCTGGAATGTGCCTTCTCTCTAATTGTCCAGCCCCTGAAGGGTCCCAGCACCCTCCTCTTTGTCTGCCCCTGCTGTACCCCAGTGCGTGCTGTGGCCTTCCTCCTTTCCCACAGCTTGTGCCGGAACAGCGGAACAGCAACAACCAGGACCAGGGCCAGCCCGGTGGGGGGCCACATTCTCCTCTAGCCTGGTTGGAGAGGCTGGGGAGTGGGCAGTCTCAGCCCATCCCCCTTCTTTTTTCCTGGGGCCAGGCACTGGGGGCAGAGGGGGAACTCTGGAAAACTCACTAGAGGTGGAAGAATTTGGCTTTGCAATGCAGGCTCCCCTAATCCCTGGCCCTTCCTGGGAATGCCATTAACCTCTCCAGCCCCACTGATGGAAAGAACAGCTCTTCCCTGGGCCAGGCCAGCTCCTCAGAGGTTCCCAGATGACAGCCTGGCTGGGCAAAGTGGCTCCCCTGGGTTCCAATCGGTATCTTCATGACCCCACAGTCGAAACAGCCTTCTAAGTGGTGAAGTGAGTTCTGGTTTCTTTCACTTTAGGTGAGTCTTCATGGGATCTCTGGAGATATTTTTAAGGCACAAGTCTAAGATCAGACTTTGGCTTTGAAATCTAGCCCTGCCACAGACTGGTTGTCTGGTCTGGGGCAAGTGACTTCACCTCTCTGAGACTCAAAAATCTTCTCCCCTGAAGTGATTATACCACAGTCATTACTTTCAGCAGATATTGATTGAATGCTTACTATGGGCCAGGCTCTATTTTAAGTACTTTATATGTCTTACCTCAGAAAACAAAGATATGAAAAAAAGTGTTATTATTGTTTCTGTTTATTATAGATGATGAAATTGAGTCACTGGAAATTTGCATAACATGCACAAAGTCACACAGCTAGTAAGGGCTAAAACCAAGATTTGAACCAGGCTAGATGGCACCCGAGTCTTCAGACAAGAATGATTCCATTAATGGAACCTAATGTAATCTGTATTATTATTTAAAATTATAATCAGATGCCTCTTTGCTTAAAAACCAATAGGTCCCCAATTGTACAAGGCAAAGTTCAAATTCCCAATCTGGCCTTCAGAATCTATATAGTTGTGGTTCAGTATTTGACCTTTGCTCAGTCCCCTTTGCTCTAGCCCTTTGTGACCACGTTGACCATTTCCTCTCATTTTGTTCGCTGCTCTGTGCCTGTGTACATTGTGATTCTCTCTGTTTGGCGTGCTGACAGCTGGCCTTAATCTTGATCACCCCTACAAGGCTTTTCCAGACAGCTGATTTCCCCTCTGGGCACCCACAGCATTTTGTCCATGTATCTATCATTGTGCTTTTTACTTTGTACTCTAAGGACCAAGTCTTATCCCCTCTCTGAGCTTCAGTATCTCTGGTAGAAGGGCTCTTCCAGACTTGCCTTCCTATGACCTTGAGGTCAGTGGTTGAGTAAGCTCTATACTGGATATGACATGACCCCAGCTAACAACTTGGGAGGCTATATACAGGTAAAGAGAAGAGGTGGCTTGGTAAGGAGGGATGAGATGTCCAGTCCTAACACCACTGCTCCTTTTTCTCCCTGCTAAGTCTCTTTCCTTTTCCCTCACAATCCTCTTGAAAATTCACTTCCTCCAAAACAGTTTTTTCTGCCTCTCTACCAGTTCCAAAAATGGCTCAATTATTCTACAACAACTTAACACAGGAGCAACTCCTCCAATAAACCAGTCCTCAGACACTGTGGCCTGTTGTTTAGCTGAGAAATACCTCATCCAGGGCTCTTCGCCCATGCATCTGTGTGTCTTTATATCTATCCATATTTTTGTTAGGATTGGTGTCCCCCATTCAGAAGACCTGTGCCCAGAAAAGTGACCCAGGCCAGAGGCCTCGAGAGCCTACGCCAGGCCTCAGGATTACAGTCCTTCCTTCTCCCAGACATGAAACAAAGAAAGAAGTGGGACACATTAGTTCTGGAAGAGCCTTTAGGGATCAGCTGGTCCTCTGCTGCCCCTTCTACATTACCCGGTGTTTCAGATGGGAAGCCGTGGTTCAGAGAAATTGTCCATGGTCTCACAGCTGATCTGAGACAGTGCTGGGAGTAGAGCTCTCTACACAGAACCACCAAACCCTCAGTTCTCAGCCCCAAACCCCTGAGCTGCTTTGATTGGAATCAGGGATAAGACTGAAAATCTCATCCAGTCAAAGCTGTCTGGGACCCTTCAAATGCATTTCCTCTAGGAAGCCTTTACAAATTAGCTCTGCCCTGGTTCTGATGATGTCTCCACCGCCACCTCCTCAGCATTGATGCCTTCACAGCACACCAAGCTAATGAGGGTGTCCCTGTGCCACCTCTGCCATGTAGTGTGGCATGTGTTTTTTCTGTGGTCTGTGTCCCATCTCCCCTCTTAAAACAACTTACTGACAGATAGATGGACAGATAGACTGACTGGATGATTTTCTCACTGGCCAGGACTGGTTAACAAACAGATGGAATGCCTGGCTGTCTGACTGGCTGACAGGCCATCTTGCTGGCTAATAGAGGCTGACAGTTGATGGACAGACTGACTGACAGACAGATGAACTGACAGACTGACTAACTTTAGAAAGATCCCGGAGGATTCAAGAAAACCAGGACTCCAAGCAGAGGGACAACACATATTGAGAATTCCTCAGCAAGCTTTTGTCAAGAAACCTCCAGCAGCCTGTCACCAATGAGACACAATGAGACACAATGAGACATTGGGAACTGAGGAAAGGGTGGTGAGAACAAAGGGCTAATGGAAACTACATGTGCTGCTGACCTGCCACAGTGAGGAGACCCAGGCAGGGAACCTTCGCTCCTGGCACCAGGACCTGGCTCCTGGCACCAGGACGTCCCTGGTGGGTACCTTACAGAAAAAGCAGGAAGGAGCCAAGCGGGCTGGGCACATGGCCCCTTTCCCTGAACATGCTGGACCTCATCTGGGCTTTCAGAAATTGAAGCCTCATCTTTTTCCCTGCCATAGCCTTCATCCAGTTGACATTTAAAAATAATAGACCCTGTCTGGCTTTTTTTTACAAAAAACCAAGGTCTTCAGTAGATGCACAGGATTTTGAGCTGGTTCTTATTAAGTTATTTTTGCAACTGGAAGGCACTCCATTTCCCACTCAAACCCTCATCATTCTGCTGACAAGTGGAAATGAGTTTGGGAGCTGCTTACTCATGTTTTTCGGGGTTGGTCATTTCATCCCCTACGTGGCTGTCACTGCTGTCTTCCTGTACTCTTGGCAAAGGGAAGTATATGTCTTGGAGGAGGGATGGGCTTTGCTTCTCTCCCTTCTTTTGAGCTTTGCCTAGAAAGGCCAGTTTGCACACAGGGATGAAGACTCAGACCCCACGGGTGGAGAAAGTGGGAACCTCACTCCCCTCCACAGTCTTGCTAGAGCAATAGGCTGCAGCTGCAAATGAGGTCTCTGTAATCTGGGAGTACGAGGGAGGGAGGAAATCCTGCTTCCAGACTGCTGGGTCCGTGGTCAGTCACACATAATTTAAGTCATAACAAACACATTTGAAGCTCACAAGCCTGTACAAAACAATGTGATTAATAAGGGAAGACATAAAGCAAATTAGCACACCAGACAAGCAAATTGTTTTCGGGGTGATGGAGCCAACCAAAGGCCAGGCTGCCTTGCTAGCTGCTTTGTTCCTCACCCACACCCATCCTACCAACTTCTGGTCTTTTCCACTTAACTCCTGTTGGCAGAGGCTAGCTATTCCAGTCTAGGCAGAAAGAGGGGCAACAAGAGAGAAGACAAGGTCATGGGCAGTTTGTAGTCAGGACAATTGAAAGGGCATGAACTAGCAGTCAAGAGACAAGAGTTCTAGTCCAGGCTCTGCTGTGAATCATTTATCTGGTGCTCATGGACTAACCGAGCACACATTTCAGCTCAACATTAGGAATAACTTTCTGGAAGTCTGAGCTGACCAAAATGGAGATAGTGAACCCCTATACTAGAGGTATGTAAACAACATGGGCTTGGCTTATCCATTGGGATGTTGTTGAAACAAAGTGTTGAAGGCTTACTTTCATCACTGTGGTTCTATGGCTCTGTGATCTCAGATAAATCACTTGACAAGTCTGAATCTTAAGTTTCTTATCTGGGAAAGGAACAATGAAAAATCTCATCCTATCTCCTTTACAATGGTATTGTGAGGCCTAGAGGAGATGCTATGTACACAAATGCCACGAGAAGAGCCAGAGAACCATAAGGAATGCTTCTGAGTATCACTGCATCCTGACCACCAGCATAGGGGAAGGCAACTGGAAGGCACTCTATTTCCCACTCAAACCCTCATCATGCTGCTGACAAGTGGAAGTGAGTTTGGGGGCTGCTTACTCATGTTTTTTGGGGTTGGTCATTCCATCCCCTACGTGGCTGTCACTGCTGTCTTCCTGCACTCCTGGCAAAGGAAGGTATACATCTTGGAGGAAGGATGGACTTTGCTTCTCTCCCTTCCTGTGCTGTAGGGGAAACAGGGAGCTTCTTAGCACCCCTTTGATTTCTCTCAATGTTCCCAGCTCCCCAGAGCTGACTGAGATCCCACCTACCACCTCCCTGACCTTACCAGCTTCCTGCCCTCTCTGCCCTGGTCTGCTGTAGACAGCTGCATTTGTAACATTCACTAGATGTTCAGTTATTTGCTGTTTCTCTATTGAGATCTTGAACTCTTCTTAAATCCTTTCATGGTTGCTTGTCTGTTTCCCTATCCAGACCATCACATACTTCATCCATACTCTGTCCCAAAAAGTATTTAAAGCACAAAGTAGACTGCAAGCTCTATGAGGGCCAGGACTAGATCCTACTCATCCTGAGCAGACTAAGCATCATATTAGTCAGAGTTCTGGATTACACACACCAGGAACAGTTCTAGATAACTTCTTCATATAGGAAGGAGATAGCTCACAGAATCTACCAGAAAATTGCGATCTCATCATTAAACAAGGGAGGTAGCCATGATCTTCCCTTGAAAGCAGGCTGCTACATGCTGTCAGGAACACTGCCATATCTGGACCTATTCCTGTGCCAAGAGATTCTTGGTTCTTTTGTAGGCATCACAAATAATCTCTTGCTATTGGTGGGAACATGTAATTGGCTGCATTTAGGTCATGTGACAGTGCCTGTAGCTGTCAACAACTTGAAAAAACTACCTGTCTCCCTTTGGCTTCTGGACCACTCTCCACCTATCTTGAAAGTCTGCCCCAAACAGGCAGGGTGTTCAGGAACTGGCCAGCCATCATCACCACTCTCTTTCTAGTGTACAGCAGTCATCCAATAGTTATGGGCTGAATTTGATGTAGGTGTTTACAGAGGTTTTCAGAGTCCTCCCAGGCTCCAGCCTCTATCACTGTTATATGCCACATCATTGTGGTCAGTCCCTCAAACTTGATGCACAATAAGGAATTGCTCCTATCTCAGAGAAGCCTCATATCCCTGCTTAGCCCCAGTCTGGAATGGACCACCTTTGTCCAGGCCTCATACCCCACCTGTCCTACCTCTGACTATAAAGGCTAAAGCTTTCATTGTTTATCTTCCTCTTTCCAACTTTGTCTCATCCATTGGTTCTAACACTTTTTTTAATTTTCTAACCTGTAACCTGTTGACAATAAATCCTTACTCTGTCTTAGCAATATTGTTGCAGGTGGTAGCCTTTGGTGACATCTCATGCCACTCACAGTGAGTCTAGGGAGCCTCCAACCCAACATCATAGTTCTATCCTCTTTGTGAATCAGCCTCTTCCCCAGAGTACCTTTCATACTTCACTTACACCATCAGTGCAGCCAGACCTGTTAGGAAGGACATGTGGTGAAGGAGGGAATGTTAGGTAGATGGCCATCTCTACTTGGGTCAGGTGTTACTTGTACAATGATTGTTATGAATGTCTCTATTTATACCTTTATCTGCGGTCCCTTTTGCCTTAAGAAAGAGGTCCTGAACCTGCTGGGAATATATTTCAGAAGGTCCTGAAAAAGCCATACCAGAAAGTCCTGTGCTTCCCAGAACTCAGCTGATTCCAGCCAGGAGCTCCTTCAGATTGACTGGAGCTTTCTTCCCATCTAAGGAAAGGTTTGGGGCTTCCTAACCCCCACTATTCTTGATATAGCTGCCAACCAATTTTCATGCCTCCCTAAAGTGCTTCTGCATCAACCACCAAAACATAAATTTGGGCCTAAAATGTATGCTCAGTTGCTTCAGCTTATCTTTAATCACTCATAATAACCTCAACTTAGATATTACAATGCCAAGTACTTGTATGAACAGGAATAATTCTAGTGAGTTGTGGCAGAGACAGTCTGCTGTGCACTGAGGATTTGTGCTCCCCTTGCACAGTATAAAGTTTTTTCAGGTAACCAACTGCCCAGACAGGAACTACATTTCCAAGACTTCTTGTGTCAAAGTTAGGCCATATGGTGGGTTTTGTAACAATAGAAAGTGAAGGGAAATGATAAGTGTTACTTACAAGCTGAAAAACATAGTTACTGTGCCTTCCTCATACTCTCTTCCCTTTCTCTTGCAACCTTGGGACCTGCGTTGATAATGGTGGCATTACATGATGAGTGAAGCTAGATCTTTGAATGACAAAAGGGAACAGAGCACCCCTACACCTGCAGACCACAGTGGACTGATGTGAGTTAGCATTAGATATTTATTATGATAAGCCTTTGAGATTTCATGGTTGGTGTTACAGCAGTCAAATCCCGTACACACTCTACAGTCTAATGTCGTCTCTGGAAGCCTGGTTCTGAGTGGCTCAGCACGGCAGTTTTGATCCATGCTTGATTCTTTGAAGGGCTTTTAGACTCCTCTATCTAATGTATTATGTGTGTAATGTCATCCAAAAAAAAAAAAAAAAAAACAACAGAACTTTGGGTCCTTTCTTCCAGGTGACCATGAACTTGACGTATGCTTCCTAGAGTTTCCAAAGAACTTATACTGAAATCAACAACCAACTATGGCTGAAAAATTTTGTGCTTTCAAGCCATGTACTCCTCATGAATGAGAACCTGCAAGCTTTTTAATGTGCCTTCTTGACAGTCTCTGAGACATTTCTTTTTAAAATAGCACCTGGAGCCACTCTTCAAACTCTTTTCTCAGGATGTGGTCTGTTGCCCCTGACTCCTACTTTCATTTCCAAACAGGCCGCCAAACTCCCAGAGCTTATGGTACCTGGTTAACATCCAACAAAGGCTGAGTCCCTTGTTCTAGCACCTGCCTTGGACCCCTGTGCTCCACAGGCTCCAAAGTCTGTTCGGCTCTCCCAATCAATTCTACTATACCCCTGAGGAATATAGCAGCTTCCTCTCTCCACAAGCAAACCAATTGCCTCTACAAATCTTGTGTCTATGTTTGATTTTCTGAGGGAAATCTTGAGCTTAAACTAGCCTAGAAAATTCCTAACACAAACTCCCAGGTCCTTGGTGAAACAGCTATTTCCAAACATGACTTTCTTTCAGGGACTTTAATGCCAAGGTCACAGCTGTCTCTGCCACATCCATTTACTAGGAGGGATTATTCCCTCATACCATTACTACCTGTGCTATGTCCACTTTATCTCTTCAACCCCAAGTCTATTCAACTAACAATTTAGGGAACACAAGAGCCATTCCTGAAGCCACTTATTCAGTATGCTTTGGTTTAAGATGCAGCTAGAGTCTGTTCACACTTCAACAATCCTGACCCATTTCCTGACCATGGCCCCTCTCTCCACGCACACCATGTAGCCCTATTATTATGCCTTTTAACATCAGAAGAGTGGGCTAAATCGCCCTTTACTGGGGGAAAAGTCTTACTATTTGCAGATCAATCACATACATAGAGTCCAGAACAAAGTGAAGAACAGGTCTTTACTCACAGCTCTGGTTGCCTATTTGCCATCTGGAGAGTCTTCCCTCTCCCTCCCCCCTGGGATTAGCTCCTCAGTCTGAATCAATGGCCTCCACTGGCCTTTGTTTTCCTTCTTTCAAGGCCACCCACAGAGTAGCCCTCTGTCAGTGTTTCAAGAAGCCTCTCTTCTGGGACTCTTTCTGCCCCCTCCCCAACCCAGGCCCTTTGGCCTCTTAAGCTCTCTGGCCCTCAAGTCCCCATCTCTTCTCTTCCTTGGCCTTAGGCTTGGGCTGCCATTCATACTGTTGTATCTAGTTTCCCCTGAGTGGAGCTAGAAATGGCTCTGGACCCTTGCAGGTGGAGAGGGAAATGAAGAAAAGCATTCCTCACTGGTCCAGCATCAGGGTCAAACAATTACAAAAAATTAGGCCTTTCACACTGACAAAAGTGACCACCTCTTAGCATGCCCTTTATGTGTAATGCTGCTATAAGAATTTCCTATTGATCAACCCTCCTTTGGGTTGAATCACAAAAGATCTCCTTCTGTTATCTCAGCTTGGTATGTTCAGGATCCAGAAAGGGTGCAGGGGGAAAAATTCCTATCTAGCCACAATGGGCAACTTCATTCATGAGATATTGCTATGGGTTTCTTCACAACTTCTGCAGTCTTCAGCTCTTCCCCATCTCTTTTATTATTTATTTATTTATTTATTTATTTATTTATTTATTTATTTATTTGATATTTATCAACATTTAAAGTTTTGGGGGTATAGAGACAAATAAGATGTAGTCTCTACACCCCAGTTGCTCCTGGAGCTTTAGGAGAGACACACAATGGAAAGAGACACTCAGTGCTATGACAGGAAAAAATGAAGGGGATTGTGGAAGCCTGGAGAAGAATCTTCCCATGCATACTGGAATAATTAGAAAGGACTTCCCAGAGGAGAGGGAACCTGAGCAGAGGCTAATAAGGTATAGGATGCAACCAGGCAGAGGTAGCCCCTAGAGCAGAAGCAGGTGTGAGGTGGAGTAAGAGCAGCATGCTACAGTCAGGCAACTCTGTGAATAGTGTTGTTGGAACAGAGACTGCAAGTGGAGGGTACGGCAAGACATGGGGCTGCCAAGACTGGCAGAAAGTAGGCTCAGGAAAACTTGGACCAAACTAAGGAAGCTGGGTTTTTATCTGGCTCCTAAAGTGTTAGGGTGCTGATCAAGAATGAAGCAATGGGGTGGGGTAGGAGGTGTAGGGATCAAGCAAAGAAGGACCTGAAACCTGTATAATTATGTTAACCAGTGTCTCCCTGTGGGGTGGAGGTGGCGGGGTGCGGAAGAAAAGGCAGTGTTTCTCTGGGTTTTCATGTCTGATGAAGCTAGCTTTGAGGTGGGCTGAAACCTCTGCAGATCGCTCTCCCCTCCAGCTTGGTAGTACATCTACCAATGAAATAATTGGAGTGCCCTCTGGTGGGCTGCAGGGGCCTCAAGACTAAGAAAACCTGAAATATGCAGCTTGGTGTGCTTGCTGCTAGGTGATGCTTTGGGTAAAGGATTGGCATATGATAGCCTTCTGAGTTCTGGCCCACTGGAGCTAGCCTCACAACAGAGCCTGGTGGAATGGGCTGTTAGCAAGGGCAGATGATTATAATTACAGCAGATATGGCTGTGGGATGGCCTGCTCTGTCAATAAGCTATGGGGGTATGGGGGGGAGTGGGGGAGTGTTCCTCCTTGTGAGTGAAGGAATCGCTGAATTTGTCTCCAATGTCCTGTTATACCCTCTGGCTCGCTTCACACTTGGGCTTGGAGAGCAACACCAAGGGTCATTTGCACCCTTTTTGAAGCTCCACTCCAGACAGGGTCACCACATAGGTAATTGGTCAGAAAGATAAATGTTGGAGAAGTGGATGAATGCATGGGCTCTGAAGCTAGACTGCCAGACTTCAAAGTCCTGTTCTACTACTTCCACAGCTATGCACTCTTTGGCAAGGTACTTTAACCTCTCAGTGTCTCAGGCTCCTTGTTTGCAATCTGGGGCCACCTATTTCTGGTGATGCTGTGAAGAATAAAATAGGATAATATGCACAGTGGCTGGCACATAGTAAGCACCCAATCAATAGTAGTTGTTCTTACAAGGGACCTAAGGCTAAGGGGGGTCCTGAGTTGGGAAAGGAAAGGGTTATTTTTGCAGAAAGACTGTCTGGCAAGTATAACATACTGGCTTGATGGGAAGGGGTCAAGTTTTTTTGTATAATGTTTGTCCCTGTAGGAGTTGGGGGCTTGAGCATGTCTGTAGTGGTTCTTCTAGTTGGCAGGCACAACCTTTTCTCTTTTCTTTGGCCTCATAGGGACTGGTCTGCCTCTGGTTTTGAGAGGCTTGTACACTACAGACAAGACCCAGCCCAGTGATATGTCCCAGGTCCCAAAATGGGAAGCCACTGGAGACCTCTTTGTCCTTAGGCGAATGGGTGTCAGTCAGCAGTTCTGGCTTACCCTTGTAGTTAGAATCTGACAGTAGAACCCTTGGGAATACAGGTGTGATTTGGGCAGTCTGCAATTGCTCCAAGCTATGGTAGTTGCCATTCAAGGCCATAAACTTCTAAAGCCTTACAAGGTAGCCTTCTCAGTCATAAACTCCTACCCCCACTGAGTAACTAGGACAGTAACCCCAATGACAGCTGTGTATATGTCAAGCACCTCTTGAAAGTTGCTAAACCTGGGTTCAAATTCAAATCCTGTCAACAGGATCTAATTGAGATATAATTCACATATTAGACAATTTACCCATTTAAACTATATAATTAAATGGTTTTTAGTGTGTACACAGAGCTGTGCAACAATCACCGCAATCAATTTTACAACATTTTTATCACCTCCAAAAGAAACTCCATGCCCATTAGCAATCACTCCTCATTCTCACCTCAGCTCCCGTTAGAGAAAACCAGAGCCAGACAGCAGTTAAAGTAGTAAGAACAGATTTTATTCAGGAATTATTGCAATAGGGGAAAAGAGACCTCAGTAGAGAACTTGGCTCAATTCCAAACACAGCAAGAATAGTGGGGATTTATAGCCAAGAAGCAGGTGGGGGGGGTGTTGGTGGATGTAAAATTATTAAGAGGAGATATCAGGGGAAGGGGGGATTCTTGCTAAACTGACCTAACAGGATTCCTGCTAAAGGCAGGCTAGGGTGATCAGATATCACTTGGGGGATAGAAGGAGATAAAGAATTTGATATCAAGGTGATCAGATACTGAGCGTGATCAGATATTGAGAGTGAAGGTTTCTTGCTAAATTGACTTAGTAGAATTCTTACAAAAACTGGGCTACGCAGGCTTGACAACAAGGCCCATGTACAAACCCTAGTCTAGAAAAGGGCTTAGAGGAGTCTGACTAAAGTTTGGTAAAGGAGAGAGTTCATTTCACCCCTGCAGCCCCTGGCATCCAACACTCTTTGTTTTGTCTCTAAGGATTTGCCTGTTGTGAAAATTTTGAATACGTGGAAATTTCATATGTGTATGTGATCTTTTGTGTCTGGCTTTTTTATATAACATAACAGTTTCAAGCTTCATCCATGTTGTATTTCATGCATATATCACTACTTTATTTCTTTTTATTGCAAAATAATATTCCATTATATGAATAGTTCATGTTTTATGTATCCTTTCATCAGTTATTGGACATTTTGATTGTTTTGACTTTGAGTTAGTGTGCATACTGCTGTATGAACATTTGTGTACAAGGATTTTGTGGACATATTCCTTCATTTCTCTTATGTATATACCTAGGATTGGAATTGCTGGGTTATGTGGTTAACTCTTTGTTGAATTGTTTGAGAAACCACCAGACTGTTTCCCACAATAGTGGCACCTTTCACATTTCAACCAGCAGTGGATGAGGATTTCAACTTTTCCACATCCTCATCAACCCTTATTTTCTGTCTTTTTTATTATCACCATCTTAGTGGGCATGAAGTGGTATCTCATGGGTTTTACTTACTTATTTATTTATTTATTTACTTATTATTATTATTATTATTTTTACAGAGACAGAGAGTGAGTTAGAGAGAGGGATAGACAGGGACAGACAGACAGGAATAGAGAGAAATGAGAAGCATCAATCATTAGTTTTTCATTGCGCATTGCAACACCTTAGTTGTTCATTGATTGCTTTCTCATATGTGCCTTGACCACGGGCTTCAGCAGACCGAGTAACCTCTTGCTGGAGCCAGCGACCCTGGGTCCAAGCTGGTGAGCTTTGCTCAAACCAGATGAGCCCACACTCAAGCTGGCAACCTCAGGTCTAGAACCTGGGTCCTCTGCAGCCCAGTCCGATGCTCTATCCACTGCGCCACCGCCTGGTGAGGCAGGTATCTCATGGTTTTGATTTGCATTTCCATGGTAGCCAACATGTTCAGAATTTTTTCATGTGCTTATGGACCATTTGTGAATTTTGTTTAGGCATTTTTAAAATTCAGATCTTTTGCCAAATTTGTTTTTTATTGTTGAGTTGTAAGAGCACTTTATATATTCTAGATATAAGCCCCTCATCAGATTTGCTAATATTTTCTCCCATTTTCTGTGTTATCTTTTCTCATTCTTGAAGGTATACTTTGAAACAAAACAGTGTTTAATTTTCACGAAGTCCAACTTATCTATGTCTTATTTTGCCACTTGTGCTTTTGGCGCCATATCTAAGAAGGCTTTGCCTAATGTGAAGCTATGGAGATTAAATCTTAGGTATTCTTTTAAGAGTTTATAGTTTTTGGTCTCCATTTAAGTCAATGATCTATCTGGAGGTAATCTGAGTATATGTTGTGAGGTAGGAGTCCAACTTTATTCTTCTGTATATGGATTTCCACTTGACTCAGCATTATTTGTTGAAATCACTATTCTCCCCCCCCCCCACTGAATTGTCTTGTTCAAAATCAATTGATCATAAATGCAAAGGCTTATTTCTGGACTGTCAGTTCTATCCCATTTATCTTGAAATCTATCTTACCACACTATCATGATTATTGTAGCTTTTAAATAAGTTTTGAAATCAGGAAATGTGAGTTCTCCAACTTTTTTCTTGTTATTCAAGATTGTTTTCATTAATTATTCCTAGTCCCTTATATTTCCTTGTCTAATTCTGCAACAAAAATAAAGAAAGAAAGAAAGAAAGAAAGAAAGAAAGAAAGAAAGAAAGAAAGAAAGAAAGAAAGAAAAGAAAAGAAAGAAGGAAAGAGAGAAGGAGAGAAAGAAGGAGAGAAAGGAAGGGAAGGAAGGAAGGAAGGAAGGAAGGAAGGAAGGAAGGAAGGAAGGAAGGAAGGAAGGAAGGAAAGGAGGGAAGGAGGAAGGAAGGAAAAAAGGAAGGAAGGAAGGAAGGAAGGAAGGAAGGAAGGAAGGAAGGAAGGAAGGAAGGAAGGAAGGAAAGCAGGGACGTAGATAGGAGGGATTGGGAGAAATCAATAGATTAATGGGAAGTACTCTCTTAATACCAAAGTCTCCAGTTCTTGAATATGGAATATCATTATATTTATTTACATTTTCAATTTTTTTCAACAACATTGTATAGTTTTCAGTGAACAGTCTTACATTTCTTTTGTTAAATTCACACTTAAGTATTTATACTATTATAACCAAAATTGTTTTTTTTTATTTTGTTTCAGATAGTTTATTACAAGTGTATAGAAATATAACTGTTTTTGCATATTGACCTTTTATTCTGAAACTTTGCTGAAATTTTTAACTCTAATAGTATTGTGTGTATGTACTTCATATGATTTTCTATATATAAGATCATGTCATCAGTAAGTAAAGACAGTTTTACTGACATTTTTCCAATTTGGATAATTTTATTTCACTTTTTTTTTGCATAATTTCCCTGGCCTACACTTCCAGTACAGTGTTGAGTAGAAGTGGTTAGAGTAGACATCCTTGTTCCTGATCTTAGGAGAAGAGCTTTGAGATTTTTACTATTAAATATGATATTACCTGTCACTTTTTCATATACACTTTTTATCAGGTTGAGAAAGTTCCCTCTATTCCTAGTTTGTTTCATGTTTTTATCATAAAAGGGTATTGAATTTTGTGAAACACTATTTCTGTATATGTTGAAATAATCATGTGGATTTTTTCCTTTATTCTAGTAACGTGGTGTAATACATTGATTGGTTTTCATATGTTGAACCAACCTTGAACTCTTGAGATAGGTCTCACTAGGTCATGTTAAGTAATTCTTTTTAAATGTTGCCAGATTAGATTTGCTAATATTTTATTGAGATTTTTTGTGATTATATTCATTAAAAGATATTGGTCTATAGTTTTGTTATGTTGTGATGCCTTTGTCTAGTTTTATTATCAGGGAAATTATGTTCTCACAGAATGAGTTGGGAATTGTTCTCTATTCTTCCACTTTGAAAGAGTTTGCAAAGGACTGATGTTATTTATTTTAACATTTGGTCGAGTTCATCAGTGAAGCCATCTGTGTCTAGCCTTTACTCTGTGGGTAGTTTTATTGTTGTTATTATTAATTTATTCTTTTTATTTGTTATAGGTCTGTTTAGATTATTAACTTTTCCAATGTCTATTTAAGTAGATTGCATCTTCCTAAAAATTTGTCTTTTTCATCTAAGTTATCTTATTTGTTGGCATGCAGTTTTCCATAATATTTTCCCCGTAATCCTTTTTATAACTATAAGGTCAGTAGTAATGTTCCCTCTTTCATTCTAGATTTTAGTAATTTAAGTCCTCTCTGTTTACTTTTTATTCAACCTAACCAAAGGTTTGTCATTTTTGTTATCTTATCGAAGAACCAACTTTTGGTTTCATTGCTTTCCTCTATAGTGTTTATATTTTCTATTTCATTTATTTGAATTCTAATCTTTATTATGCCATTCCTTCTCCTTGATTTAGGTTTAGTTTGCTCTTTTTTCCCCCAATCAAATGCTGCCAATATTCATGCTGTTTCATTCTGGGTGAGTCACTTCATCTCTCAGAGCTTTAGTTCCTAATTTGTAAACTGTTAGGGCCTATCTCAGAGGATTGTTGGAAAGATGAAATGAAATAATGCAGATAAAGGGCTTAGTACTGAGCCTGACACAGAGTCAGAGCTTAACAAATTGTGGCTTCTGTGAATTTTTGTGCCAGGTCCTATATTTGTACTTTATTTATGTAATAGTGCACATATGATCTATGATGTCTTGTAAGAGTAGAATCAATTATAAGATTTTAAAATATCTTTTAGTTATAGCCAATCCAAATACATTTGAAATCTATAAAATGAGGTGCATTATTTCTTCATGGTTGCCAGCTAATGGTTCTTTAGCACATAAAGTCTATTTCATTTGGGTATTTGGAAGGCTTTCATCCCTCGGTCCCCTTCCTTTTTTCCTCTGTTACTCCTTTTTCCCTCTTCCACCCACAGTGTCCTGTCCTTATCCTCCAACTACTTCTTGTAGGCAGGGATAGCAAGATCCATTTGCTCCTTGTAGCCAAGACAAGCAGGAAAGGCTCTTGGCTGTGGTAGGATAGAGGTATCTTCCACTCTTCAGACAAAGTACCTTCCAGACCAACAAGCCTCCCTATTGTTTCCATCCATTCTCTCTCCTGAAGAAAAAAGTCAATGCATTATTGTGGTAAATGACTCCCTCTTCACTTGAGATAAAGATGGGAGGAACAGATGGATGACTTGCAATGCTGAAAGGCCCCCTCTTTTCTCACCAAGTATAAGGAGAGTGAGGAACAAGCATCCTAGGGAAACGCTTTGCACCCTTTCAAAGAAGAGTACTGCTACCCCGTTCAGTGAGTTAGGAGAGCCTGTAGAATACCAGGAGCTCAGTACAGCACACTTGGCAACAGTCATATGAGATAGCTTTTCCCTGAACATTCTCAGCTAACTTCAGATTAGTCATCATGTTGGATTACCCAAGATGCTGGGTTGGAGGCTGACCGTGGATCCTCCAGTTAGAAACTAACAGTTCCAAAGGCTCAAACTCTGAGGTGTCTAGAGCAGGGGTCCCCAAACTTTTTACACAGGGGGCCAGTTCACTGTCCCCCAGACCGTTGGAGGGCTGGACTATAAAAAAAAACTATAAAAAAATCCCTATGCACACTGCACATATCTTATTTTAAAGTAAAAAAACAAAACGGTAACAAATACAATATTTAAAATAAAGAACAAGTAAATTTAAATCAACAAACTGACCAGTATTTCAATGGGAACTATGGGCCTGCTTTTGGCTAATGAGATAGTCAATATGCTCCTCTCACTGACCACCAATGAAAGAGGTGCCCCTTCCAGAAGTGCAGCGGGGGCTGGATGAATGGCCTCAGGGGGCCACATGCGGCCCGCGGGCCATAGTTTGGGGACCCCTGGTCTAGACAATGCTTTGTTGGAGGATGCCTGCTAATTCTTTGTTCTCTGGAAAGAGTGCTCTTATTAAAGATTGAGGTAATTATGAGATCCCCCTCAAATGTCGTTCACACCTCACTATCTGTTCTCATATTCTCCTTTCCTTATAAGCTTTGAGAATAGACAGCTAATCTGATATCACCATCATTATGTTTTGAGTTGGGAGTACCCCCTATCTTAATTACTTCCCTGATGAATAGAGGTTGTTACGATGCATTATGTCAGTGGTTCTCAAAGTGTGGTCTGCAGGCCAGCAATATCAGCAGTCACCTGGGAACTTGCTGGAAATGCAAATTCTTGGCCTCACCCCAGACCTACTCAATCAGAAATTCTGGAGTGGGTCTCAGCCATCTGTGTTTTAACAATGCCTCCAGGAGATGCTGATGCTCGAGTTTTGAAAATCATTGCATTATGGGCCCAGCTTCTGTTTCCCCTTCCAGCTGCACTTTGTAAAGTGGCAAGCATTTACCACCAGATACAGAATTTCAGTCCAACCATACTACAGTAGCTTTCACATGTTGTAGTAAAACCTGATCTCTGAACAGTCATTTGGATGCCTTACACAGGTGTCACAATGGTTTTCCTGTGTGTCTGGGGTACTGTGTTGCTACCATCACCTGCCAATCAGCAGATGGCAATGTGCTCATCAGTTTATCTGCAGACAGCCCTCATCTACCCATCTGGGCCCTTGCCACTGATACTAAACAGCTGCCAATGGTCAGATAAGGCTCCCTTTCACATATCAGGAAGGGAGGCAAGAGGTCAGGGTCATCCTCTTCATTATGTGTATAGACTCAAAAGCCCACTTAAACATTCTACCCGTTTTTGTTATGGCAGGACCCTACTATGTTTATTAAAGTTCTTAAAATTTCTATGCAGGGGTTCATATGACAGGCATTCTCTCACTTTTTGATCTTGCCAATTGAAACAGTTTCCATGACAACCCACTCTCAAACTGTCACTTAGGCAGGATGCATCCAAGTAAAAATGCCTCTCAACACACCTGTGCCATCATGGAAGCTCTCTGATTTCAGGTAAGCCTCACTGGTCATATAACAAGTGTAAAGATACCAATATGTTATTCAAGTGATGACTATCATATTTTAAGGGAAAACTTTATTGACTAGGGATTTGGTGGCTGATTTATTTCCATATAGGTTATTTGCGTGAGCAATAATTTTACTGAATACTTGAGATGTTATTGTCACATTTTACCTAAACTTCCATGGTTATTTTGGGCCAAAGAAACTTAATTAACTCCCTATCTGTTCTCTTCCCAAATTGTTCAGTGTTACACACTGACCATGTACCACAGGGTCATACTTCTTTGTTCTTTTTTTCTGACAGAGACAGAGAGAGGGACAGATAGGGACAGACAGACAGGGAGAGAGATTGCAAGCACCAATTCTTCGCTGCGGCACCTTAGTTGTTCATTGACTGCTTTCTCATATGTGCCCTGACCAGAAGGCTACAGCAGACCAAGTGACTCCTTGCTCAAGCCAGCAGCCTTGGGCTCAAGCTGGTGAGCCTTACTCAAACCAGATGAGCCCGCGCTCAAGCTGGCAACCTTGGAGTCTCAAACCTGGGTCTTCTGCATCCCAGTCTGATGCTCTATCCACTGCGCCACCACCTGGTCAGGCCACAGGGTCATACTTCTGAGGTCATTCCACCCACTTGTACAGTTTGTTCAGAGGCATTGATTATAGCACTCATTAAGGACACTCTGTGTCTTTCCAGGCTTTAGAAGGCAGCCCCAACAAAAGGTCTTATTCTTATACCTTGTCTACAGCCTGAAGTTCCAAATTATACCACTGAAATGTTTCCCTTGTCCATCAGTGGGAGTGAAACTGGCTTAAATAGATATTATTCATAACTTCTGTGGACACAGGTTACGGAAGTAGCTTAGGCTTGGAGCCATGCCTTCCCTGTTCAGAGAGAGAGCCCCCTTTTCTATCACAGATAGCTCATGGGCTTTATAGGCAATGGTCCATAAATCTCTGTTACTTACCCAATTGATACCGAATACTGCTAAGGCAGCCATCCAGCAGCGTTGAATTTAGCACTGTTAAGGACATATATTAAGAGAGTTGATACCTGAACTTGGAAGGGAAGAATTTATCCATGATATTTCATTCACTTCATGCTAAAAACTCAAGCTTTTCTGGTTACTTGAGTTCTATACTTAGTCGATCTATTTTTAAACCTCCTTGTTTTCTAATAACTGTCTTTATGACTATAACCTTATTTCTAAGCACAGCTTTGGCTACTTCCCACGGGTTTTGATGCTTTTATTACCATTGGCTTCCAAATAATTTGCAATTTTCATTTTTATTTTCTCCTTAACCCATGAATTATTTAGAATGTTTTAAAATATCCTACTGTATGAATGTTTATCTTTTTAATAGTGATATTTTTATTTTATTGCATTGGGTCAGTAAATATGGTCTGTATAAATGAATTTTTAAAAAATTTGTCAAGATAGTCAATTTATATAAACACTTGCCATGCACTGGAAAAAGAATGTATATTTTTTAACTGCTTGATGTAAAGTTTAATTTCTATACACATAAATGCACACACTGTTTACATTGTCAAGCTTGTTAATATATTATAGTTGGTCAATATCTCTCTATTCTAAATTATTTTTTATCTAGTGATCTTTTGATTTCTGGGGGTGATATATTAGTCTCCTGCTTTAATTATGGGATTGTCAACTTTTGTTTTTAATTTTTGTTTTATATATTTTGAAACCACTTCTTTAGGTGCATATTATTATTTTTTGTCTCATTGTATCTTCCTGGTGAATGGCTCCTTTAAGCAATATGAAATTTCCCTCTGTCTCCTTTAATTCTATTTCGTCTGATAATAATAATGCTTAATTTCTTGCTGTTGGTTATTTGCCTGACACAGCATTTTCTACCCCGTTATTTTCAATATTCCTGTGTCATTTTATTTTAGCCATTACTTTTGCATCTATACCCAAGCTAGAACCTCTATGATTTAACAGGTCAATTTAATCTCTTCAAATGTATTTTTGTTACTGATATATCTGCACTTAAATCTGCTTTATTTTTTGTTTTGTATTTACACTGATTCTTCTGGCTTTTTTTCTTTTTTTTTTCTGGACTGATGAACAGTTCTCTTTTCTCATTATTTTCTCTACAGATTTTAACATAAACATTTGAAAAGAAAAGCAGGGGACTCAGAGAGGTTATGTGTTTGCTTAGTTCAAGGTCACACACTGAAGTGTGTCAGTTTACTGACTTGGTGACTTTGTTAAGATTAAAACCCAGTTCTGGGTGACGTCACGGAAATGGCGCCGTGAGCAGCACGTCCGACAGACCTCCCCAAAATCTCAACAAATTTGTCAACTAGAAGCAGAAAAATTTATCCTCGGAGCATCCACACTGAAAGCAGAGGGACTGTTGCCCAGGAGGGAATACGCCTGGGGTGAGTAAACCCACACGTGCAGCTGCCCCCGCCGCGTCCCGGGGAGTGCCGGCAACCACCGGCGTGCTCTGAAAAGCCCGGCGCGCGCGCGCGCCCCGAGCCGCGTCCCAGCGCCCCGAGCCGCGTCCCAGCGCCCCGAGCCACGTCCCAGGGAGTGCCGGCAACCACCGGCGTGCTCTGTGCTCTGAGGAGCCACAGGCGCGCCCCATCCACGTCCCAGGGAGTGCCGGCAACCACCGGCGTGCTCTGTGCTCTGAGAAGCCGCGCGCCCGCGCCCCGCGTCCCGGGGAGTGCCCGCAACCACCGGCGTGCTCTGAGAAACCGCGTGCGCGCCCCGACCCACGTCCCAGGGAGTGCCAGCAACCAACGGCGTGCTCTGAGAAGCCGCGCGCCCGCGCGCCCCGGGGAGTGCCAGCAACCACCGGCGTGCTCGGAGAAGCCGCGTGCTCGCGCCCCGAGCCGCATCCCGGGGAGTGCCGGCCACCACCGGCGTGCTCTGGGAAGCCGCGCGCCCGCGCGCCCCGGGGAGTGCCAGCAACCACCGGCGTGCTCGGAGAAGCCGCGTGCTCGCGCCCCAAGCCGCATCCCGGGGAGTGCAGGCCACCACCGGCGTGCTCTGGGAAGCCGCGCGCCCGCTCCCCGAGCCCCGTCCCGTCCCGGGGAGTAGCGGCCACCACCGGCGTGCTCTGAGAAGCCGCGTGCGCGAGCCCCGCGTCCCCGGGAGTGCCGGCCACCACTGGCGTGTTCTGAGAAGCCGTGCACGCGCGCGCCCCGTGACGCAGTCCAGGAGGGGCGCCAAACCTGTCTTTCCTAGTCAGGAGATTCTCTCCGTGGACGGGGCACCTCACCCAGCCATTCGAGCTAACAATCAAGCGTTGGGATAGGGGCGCGCAGGCAGCCTGAAATACTCTCTGGAGCACAGCTGCGGATCCAATCACTGAAATTAGCTAAACCCACAAAATCTACGCACCCACAGGGCTCTAATTGATAAGATCTCTCCCAGTTCAGCGATCCAAGACAAGAGGCATAATATTTTTCACTGCCTTTCGCTAAAGGGGCGGGGGCAACTTCTGATTGACAGAGCCTCTATATTCAGGGATATACCTAACAAGAGGGACTTGGCAGATATTAAGATCTATATAGCAAGCAGCGAATAGTGCATCTTCTTCTACAAACGCCAACAAGCCTTGACTACCAGTGAGACTAAAGCCAATTATATGACATTGCCATAGAATCCCATCAACTGCAAATCCCTACCTAAGCGTGACACAGGGGCAGAACCTGGGGTACAGAGTAACCGACCAGGAAGAGGGAGAGAAAAGAAAAAGGAAGAAGTTAACCTCTCAAAATCAAGAAAAATCCACAGACTTTATAACTTGTTCCACTAATTCTTTGTTGTTGTGTTTCTCTCTTCTTTCTTATTGTCTTTATTTGTATTTCCTCCACCTCGGTCCATTTATTCTCTGCCCATCTTATGCTACCCTTTTCTTGAACTACACTACCCATAAGTGTTACATTTTATTTCTTTTCTTCATCCTTACTCTCCCTTAGGGTTACACTCCAAAACCCTTAACTCTCACTCTCTCCCCTTTTGTTTTCTTTTTGTTTTTTCTCCCTTTCCTTTTTTTCTTCCTTTGTTTCTCTCTTTTTCTTATTTTTTCCTTTCTATTCGTTCCTTCTTTTCTCCTTTTACTTTTCCTCTCATTTAATCCTCAATTACGAACAAATTATTTAATTTGGGACTAAAGTTTTTTTTGTTTTTGTTGTTTGTACTTTTTTTTTTTTTTTTTTTTTTTTTCTGCTTTTGTTCTTGGTTTTCCTTTATTTGTTTGTTTTTGTGGCATTTTGGGTACTTTTTACATTGCTTTTTAACTCACTAGCATTCCTCCCAACCCAAAGTCTCCATTGTATTTAGTCTTCACTCCACTTAATACAACAAATTTTTACTTATTTTTATTTTTTTTCTTCTTTAAATATTATTTTTTCTCTCCTTTTTTCTGTTTCCCTCTTATCCCTCTCATTATATCTTTTAGTCGACCATCACTTACAAGCAAATCATTTGATGCTTGTCTAAGATATCCTCCTTTTTTTTTTTTTTTTTTTTTTTTTTTTTTTTTTGCATTTAGTAGGTCCCTACTCCCTTTTTTGCACCTTGAACTCTTCACCCCAAATCAGGCCCTCCATTATAGGCAATTTTTGTTCCATTTAGCATAATATAATTCACAGGTCATCACGATATTTACCTAAAGAGGTGAGAGGAGGGAAGGAG
The DNA here is from genome assembly GCF_036850995.1 of Saccopteryx leptura. Lineage (NCBI taxonomy): Eukaryota > Metazoa > Chordata > Mammalia > Chiroptera > Emballonuridae > Saccopteryx > Saccopteryx leptura. Next base: position 67,454,412 of record NC_089516.1, on the reverse strand, counting down.
AAGAAAGAAAAAAGGGGGAAATAATACATCATTACTTTTTGTGTGTGTGGAGTGTTTTTTGTTTTTTTGTTTTTTATTTTTTTATTATTTTTTTTTTCTTTTTTTTTCCCTTTTTATTCTTTATTAATTTTAATTAAGAATATCAACAAGACCACCTTCAGATGCCAATAAGAAAAAGGAAATCGAATATTATGGATACAAAAGATAGAGAGGTAACACAAATAGATGTGGAAAAATCTATGGAGAAAAGATTTAGCTTACTGGAAGCCTTGGAGCCAAATGACAGAGAATTTAAAATAGAAATCTTAAAAATACTCAGAGATATACAAGAAAACACAGAAAGGCAATTTAGGGAAATCAGAAAACAACTCAGCGATCACAAAGAATATATTACCAAGGAAATTGAAACTATAAAAACAAATCAAACAGAAATGAAAAACTCAATTCACGAACTGAAAAACGAGATAACAAGCTTAGCTAATAGAACAGCCCAGATAGAAGATAGGATTAGTGAAATAGAAGACAAGCAACTTGAGGCACAACAGAGAGAAGAAGAAAGAGACTCAAAAATAATAAAAAACGAGAAAACCCTACAGGAATTGTCTGACTCCATCAGAAAGAATAACATAAGAATAATAGGTATATCAGAGGGAGAAGAGAGAGAAAATGGAATGGAGAATATACTTAAACAAATAATAGATGAGAACTTCCCAAGCCTGTGGAAAGAACTAAAGCCTCAAATTCAAGAAGCAAACAGAACACCGAGTTTTCTTAACCCCAACAAACCCACTCCAAGGCACATCATAATGAAGATGACACAAACCAATGACAAAGAAAAAATTCTCAAGGCAGCCAGGGAAAAGAAGAATACAACATATAAAGGAAGACCTATTAGATTATCATCAGACTTCTCAGCAGAAACTCTACAAGCTAGAAGAGAGTGGACCCCAATATTCAAAGCCCTGAAAGAGAGGAACTTTCAGCCAAGAATACTATACCCATCAAAGCTATCCTTCAAGTACGAAGGAGATATAAAAACATTCACAAATACAGAAAAGATGAGAGAATTTATCAGCAGAAAGCCCCCACTCCAGGAAATACTAAAGGGGGTTTTCCAACCAGATTCAAAGAACAAAAGAAAACAGAACCCCAAGTAACAGCTCCACCAAGAAAACAATAAAACCAAACTTAAACTGTGACAACAAAAGAAAAAAAAGGGGAGAAAGGATGAAGATTAACAGTAGCAAAGGACGATGAAGCGCAGAAATACTCATAAGAAAGGGTACTACAATGAATATGGTAGGTACCCTTTTCATTACTTAATGGTAACCACCCTTGAAAAAACCACCACAAAAACACTTGACTTAAAAAAGGTAGCAACAGAGGAAAGAAGTATGGAATACAAACAAACAAAAACAAATGATAGAAAAACAAAAGAGAAGAATCAAACAAGATACAAAACTAACAGAAAGCAATTTATAAAATGGCAATAGGGAACCCACAAGTGTCAATAATTACACTAAATGTAAATGGATTAAACTTACCAATAAAAAGACACAGAGTAGCAGAATGGATTAAAAAAGAAAATCCAACTGTATGCTGCCTACAAGAAACTCATCTAAGCAACAAGGATAAAAACAAATTCAAAGTGAAAGGCTGGAAAACAATACTCCAAGCAAACAACACCCAAAAAAAAGCAGGTGTAGCAATACTCATATCTGATAATGCTGACTACAAGACAGAAAAAGTACTCAGAGACAAAAATGGTCATTTCATAATGATTAAGGGGACACTGAATCAAGAAGACATAACAATCCTTAATATATATGCACCAAACCAAGGAGCACCAAAATATATAAGACAGCTACTTATTGACCTTAAAACAAAAACTGACAAAAATACAATCATACTTGGAGACCTCAATACACCGCTGACGGCTCTAGATCGGTCATCCAAACAGAGAATCAATAAAGATATAGTGGCCTTAAACGAAATATTACAACACCTGGATATGATAGACATCTACAGGACACTTCATCCCAAAGCGACAGAGTATACATTTTTCTCTAGTGTACATGGAACATTCTCAAGAATTGACCATATGTTGGGCCATAAAGACAATATCAGCAAATTTAGAAAAATTGAAATTGTACCAAGCATATTCTCTGATCATAAAGCCTTGAAACTAGAATTCAACTGTAAAAAAGAGGGGGAAAAACCCACAAAATTATGGAAACTAAACAACATACTTCTAAAAAATGAATGGGTCAAAGAAGAAATAAGTGCAGAGATCAAAAGATATATACAGACAAATGAAAATGAAAATACGACATATCAGAATCTCTGGGATGCAGCAAAAGCAGTAATAAGAGGAAAGTTCATATCACTTCAGGCCTATATGAACAAACAAGAGAGAGCCGAAGTAAGCCACTTAACTTCACACCTTAAGGAACTAGAAAAAGAAGAACAAAGACAACCCAAAACCAGCCGAAGAAAGGAGATAATAAAAATCAGAGCAGAAATAAATGAAATAGAGAACAGAAAAACTATAGAAAAAATCAATAAAACAAGGAGCTGGTTCTTTGAAAAGATCAACAAAATTGACAAACCCTTGGCAAGACTCACTAAGGAAAAAAGACGCAGGACTCAAATAAATAAAATCCAAAATGAAAGAGGAGAAATCACCACAGACATCATAGATATACAAAGAATTATTGTAGAATACTATGAAAAACTATATGCCACCAAATACAACAATCTAGAAGAAATGGATAAATTCCTAGAACAATACAACCTTCCTAAACTGAGTCATGAAGAAGCAGAAAGCCTAAACAGACCAATCAGCAGGGAGGAAATAGAAAAAACTATTAAAAACCTCCCCAAAAATAAAAGTCCAGGCCCAGACGGTTATACTAGTGAATTCTATCAAACATTCAAAGAAGACTTGGTTCCTATTCTACTCAAAGTCTTCCAAAAAATTGAAGAAGAAGCAATACTTCCAAACACATTTTATGAGGCCAACATAACCCTCATACCAAAACCAGGCAAGGATGGCACAAAGAAAGAAAACTACAGACCAATATCTCTAATGAATACAGATGCTAAAATACTAAACAAAATACTGGCAAATCGAATACAACAACATATAAAAAAAATAATACATCATGATCAAGTGGGATTCATCCCAGAATCTCAAGGATGGTTCAACATACGTAAAACGGTTAACGTAATACACCATATCAACAAAACAAAGAACAAAAACCACATGATCTTATCAATAGACGCAGAAAAGGCTTTCGATAAAATACAACACAATTTTATGTTTAAGACTCTCAACAAAATGGGTATAGAAGGAAAATATCTCAACATGATAAAGGCCATATATGATAAACCATCAGCCAACATCATATTAAATGGCGTAAAACTGAGGACTTTCCACCTTAAATCAGGAACAAGACAGGGTTGTCCACTCTCTCCACTCTTATTTAACGTGGTGCTAGAAGTTCTGGCCAGAGCAATCAGACAAGACAAAGAAATAAAAGGCATCCACATCGGAAAAGAAGAAGTAAAGGTATCACTTTTTGCTGATGATATGATCCTATACATCGAAAACCCAAAGGACTCCACAAAAAGATTACTCGAAACAATAAACCAATACAGTAAGGTCGCAGGATACAAAATCAACATACAAAAGTCCATAGCCTTTCTATATGCCAACAATGAAATATTAGAAAACGAACTCAAAAAAATAATCCCCTTCACAATTGCAACAAAAAAAATAAAATACCTAGGAATAAACATAACAAAGAATGTAAAGGACCTATATAATGAAAACTACAAGGCATTGCTAAGAGAAATAGAAAAAGACACAATGAGATGGAAAAATATTCCTTGTTCTTGGATAGGAAGAATAAATATAATTAAAATGGCCATATTACCCAAAGTAATATATAAATTTAATGCAATTCCCATCAAAATTCCTATGACATTTTTTAAAGAAATGGAACAAAAAATCATAAGATTTATATGGAACTATAAAAAACCCCGAATAGCTAAAGCAATCCTAAGGAAAAAGAATGAAGCTGGGGGCATTACAATACCTGACTTTAAACTATATTATAGAGCCACAATAATCAAAACTGTATGGTATTGGCAGAAAAATAGACACTCAGACCAATGGAACAGAATAGAAAGCCCAGAAATAAAACCACATATATATGGTCAAATAATCTTTGATAAGGGGGCCAACAACACAAAATGGAGAAAAGAAAGCCTCTTCAACAAATGGTGTTGGGAAAACTGGAAAGCCACATGCAAAAGAATGAAACTCGACTACAGCCTGTCCCCGTGTACTAAAATTAATTCAAAATGGATCAAAGACCTAAATATAAGATCTGAAACAATAAAGTACATAGAAGAAGACATAGGTACTCAACTCATGGACCTGGGTTTTAAAGAACATTTTATGAACTTGACTCCAATGGCAAGAGAAGTGAAGGCAAAGATAAATGAATGGGACTACATCAGAATAAAAAGTTTTTGCTCAGCAAGAGAAACTGATATCAAAATAAACAGAAAGCCAACTAAATGGGAACTGATATTTTCAAACAATAGCTCAGATAAGGGCCTAATATCCAAAATTTACAAAGAACTCATAAAACTCAACAACAAACAAACAAACAATCCAATAAAAAAATGGGAAGAAGACATGAACAGACACTTCTCCCAGGAAGAAATACAAATGGCCAACAGATATATGAAAAGATGCTCAGCTTCATTAGTTATTAGAGAAATGCAAATCAAAACTACAATGAGATACCACCTCACCCCTGTTAGATTAGCTATTATCAACAAGACGGACAATAGCAAATGTTGGAGAGGCTGTGGAGAAAAAGGAACCCTCATACACTGTTGGTGGGACTGTAAAGTAGTACAACCATTATGGAGGAAAGTATGGTGGTTCCTCAAAAAAACTGCAAATAGAACTACCTTATGACCCAGCAATCCCTCTACTGGGTATATACCCCAAAACCTCAGAATCATTGATACGTAAAGACACATGTAGCCCCATGTTCATTGCAGCACTGTTCACAGTGGCCAAGACATGGAAACAACCAAAAAGCCCTTCAATAGAAGACTGGATAAAGAAGATGTGGCACATATACACTATGGAATACTACTCAGCCATAAGAAATGATGACATCAGATCATTTACAGCAAAATGGTGGGATCTTGATAACATTATACGGAGTGAAATAAGTAAATCAGAAAAAAACAAGAACTACATGATTCCATACATTGGTGGAACATAAAAACGAGACTAAGAGACATGGACAAGAGAGTGGTGGTTACCAGGGGTGGGGGGAGGGAGGACGCAGGAGGGAGGGAGGGAGAGTTAGGGGGAGGGGGAGGGGCACAGAGAAAACTAGACAGAGGATGACGGAGGACAATCTGACTCTGGGTGAGGGGTATGCAACATAATTTAATGACAAAATAACCTAGACATGTTTTCTTTGAATATATGTACCCTGAATTATTAATGTCATCCCATTAACATCAATAAAAATTTATTAAAAAAAAAAAAAAAAAAAAAAAAAAAAAAAAAAAAACCCAGTTCTAATTGACTTCAGTCGACTCTCTCAGATCCTTTCTGGAATGAGGCAGGGTATCAATAAACAAACTCAAAATCCAGGTGTTTTCTACTTCATATAATAACTGCTAACCTTTATTGAGAACTGACTATGTGCCAGGCACGATTCAAAGAGCTCCCCATTTTTTACACTTGATTGTCATCACTTTGAACAGAAAGGGCACACAATGTATTTCTGAGTTATGCTGGGCAAGAGTGCCCCTGGCCCAGTATTGAAGGGATCTACCTCTTCTACATAGACATAGCTGAGGTGAACATTCATCCTCCCAAATATACAAGGTAACCCATCAATCTCTATCTGGGGAATAACTCATTTTTCCATTTAACCAAAAATCATTGAACATCTACTATGTACTCTGCATTAGTTTCTGCCTCCATGGAGCTTTTATTCTAGTAAGGAAAGCAGATAATAAACAAGAAAACAAAAAAAATAAGTTTTCAGATAGAGATAAATTCTATAAGAAAATAGAGTAGAATACTTTAGAATGATCAGAGGATGGGAGCAACTTTAGATAATATAGTCAAATAAATTCATCTATGGGTAGAGATCTGTCTGTATATTGACATGTGGCTATAGATAGTACACCCTTGTGTCTCACTGTTTATCTTAAGAGGTATTCAGAGAAGGCCTCTCTGAGGGGGAATAATGAAAAGGAGCAAACCATGTGACCATGGAGGTAAGCATTCCAGGTAGAAAGAACAAGACTTAAGGTAGATTTTGGTGTGTTTAATGTAAAGCAGAAGGCCAGTGTGGCTGAAGGAAAGTAGATGGACAGAGAACATAGTGGGAAATAAAGTCAGAAAAGTGATTAACAAAAAGGTTAATCAGGGCCTCATAGGCTGTGGTAATTAGTTGATTTTACTTTAAGTGTGATAGGAAACCATTGGAGGGTTTTGTTGTTGCTGCTGCTTTTTGTTTTTGCTGTTTTATTTTGCTTTTAATCATAAAAATTTTCAAACATATAACACATTAGAGAGAATCATATCATGAATTTCTATGTACCTATCACCCAGCTTCAAGAATTAACATACAGCCAATCTCATTCCATATGTATCCTGCACTCCTCCGATATACACTGAATTGTTAAACATAATCCTGACATTATCTCATTTCATCCATAAATACTTTATACAGAGCTCCAAAAGATGAAGACCCTTAATATTTTAACATAACCACAAACATTGGAGGGATTTATACATGCAAGTGATGTGGTATGATTTGTATTTAAAAGATCACTCTGCCTACTTATGGAGAAGAGATTATAGGTGCTCAAGGGTGGCAGTGAAGAGCTTGGTTGCTGCAATGGTCCAGGACACAGATGGTGATGGTTTGGACCAGGAGTAGCACTGGAAATGGAGATGAATCAGGCTACTGTAGATAGAAGCCCATAAAACTAGGAAACCTTGTAATTACAAGATTCTAAGGAAGCTCTTGCTCGAAGACCACAGTCACCTTTGTCAGCATTATCCAAATGCTTTGAAGAAAGAGGATGATCCCGGTGTACTGAACTCTGGGGTGGTGAAGGATGGTTGCTCAGCTGGTCACCCAAACCATCTGGGATGAGGTATAAATAAGCATGCTGCCTAAATATATATCAACTTCATACTTTCAAAGTACTTGTGGAATACTAGTCAAGACATGGTAGAACACTCCTAATACTGCTAGTATAGCTAAACTATGATACTTGACCTGGTGATCTGGGGTCCTACTTGTGAAGCTGCTGAAAACCTGCTAAGGTCACTGCTCCTGAATGCCTAAGCCAAGATACACCCCCTGGATCACTGCTTGCCAGACCAGCCAATAGCACAGTAGCCACAGAAAATCCTAGCTGTGGTCAAAAGAAGAAGACAAGTACAAGTTAAAGAAGTAGGGTAGGATGTCAGATTTTATCCAGGCATTGGACTAAGCCATAAGATGACATGGGAGATGGGAGGAGGATGTGAAAGAAATCACAAGATGCTAAGAAAACCAGTAACAGGTTGGAAAGTAGTACAGATGCTGGTTCAGTGAAAATGTTTCAGTGTGTAGGCTGCAAATCATTCAGGAGTGTCAGAACCAGTTCCATCTATGTGCTTTGAGGTTTGGGTAAAGGTGAGTGTGGCTGATACTAGGAATCCCATCAGGCAGGATGAGGCAGTGGCAGGTGCATGTGTCCTGAGGCCTTCAGCTTCCTGAATATCAAGCCCCTCTGAACTTATTCAGCAGAAAAGGTATGAACAGTTGTGGGATCAGTCTTGTGTGGTCATGATTTATGTAGGCCTCGATTGTTCTAGAGGAGTCTTAACTTACTACTTGAAGGGTAGGTAAAGCTTCCCCCATTTTCCACAGAGATTTCTATCAATAACAGTTCATAGCAAGCAGGTTTCTTGCCCTGGAACAGAGTATCATCATTTCACGTAGACCCGGGCCCTGGAAATGAGAAAATGATCCTGTCCCTCCCAGGCCCAGGAGGAGGAAGCTTCCTGAGCTTGTACTCCAAGAATAGCTCCTCAGAAGCCACATAGTTGGCCAACACTTCAGCTACTGGCAGGGTGGGCTGGACAGATGCTTGAAAGACCTGCATTAAGTGCTGACAACAGTAGATCAAAGTGTAAGCCACTGCCCTACAATATGGAAAACACGGAATGAGTGACCACAAAAGGCAGCAACTTATGTTAGGCCTAATCAGGGACTCTGGAAATGTTCGCGTGTAACAAACCTCTTAACAGTGTTTGTGGTGGTGATGATAGTGATGATGACGACGATGATGATGTGTTGCTCACCACTTATTGAGCATTTATGTGCCAGACACAACACTAAGTGGTTTATATCCATTATCTCACTTAATCATCACAGCAATCCTGACAACTCCTATTGTTATCCTCATTTTACAGCTAAGGAAAACAAAACGCAGAAGGGTTAAGTAATTTGAAAAGTTAAGTAATTAAGTGACTGAACCCAAATTCAAATGCATACGATCTAACCTCAGAGCCTGACCTCTTTTTGCTATGTTGCCCATAGAAGGTGTCCGTTTATAATATAACAAGTTTGGGATAGGGAATTGGTAGAGTCTGCTGGACTAGATCCTGCAGATAAAATTGCAAGACATTCTGTAACATACTATATACCCTGGATTGGCAAACAAGCCCTGAATATTAAAATGGGCAGTCATTAAGGTAGAATGGAGGAAAGAGCAGGCCCAGGGATCTAACTCCTCCATGGTACAAATTTGGTGATGACTCTCCCAACATACATGTTTGGGTTATGGGTAGTAAATGGTAGGTTCACCCAAATACATGCACTTATTTAAGCTGTGGGAAGGGTCCAAGTAACAGACTTAGCCATGCTGAAAAATAATTGTGACCTCTAGTTCATATTCTAGCCATATCCAGTGAGTACCCATTTGATGAGATATCCTACTTCCAACACGTAACACAGATAGTTCATTGTGTAGGAGCCCTGTCCTAATCTTCAAAAAGTGCTTACCAGGAAAGTGACACCATTGTAAAGAGAGCTTAGGCAAGACTGTAGAATTGCAAAGCATAAAGGTCAACTGGCTCCACCTGGCTTTTACTGGCTGGTCGCCTTTGGTAGGGTACACCCTCTCTTCAGTTCTCCCAGGAATCCAGCATAACCACCATCAGGGTTTTGCCTATGGAAAAGCCCATTTTGTCCTCTCTGATCAGGCTAGAACTTCTTCAACTTTACCCCCAAACTGTAAAACATTATATAGCTGCATCACAAATCCAAGAAGGACTATTACCCATGTGACTGTTCTCATGGAGGATAATGTGGTTATAAATAAGAATAACCATGCTTTTGATTGGTAGTCTTCACTTCTCATTTCTACCCTGCCATTTCTTATATATTCTCAAACTAACTTGGTTAGAAGTCCACAATCCACCTTCTACTATTAATCCCAGAATATTATCACATGCTGTTTCAGTAAACTTGGCAGGTACATGGGTCAATTTATCTGCCTCTAAAGTACCTGAGATATTGACCAAAGACACAGCCTTCCAGAATAGTAGAACATCTCAGCAAAAGACAAGAGAAAAAAAGAATTATGTTTGCACTGAGATTTGACTATCTGACATATTGATGTGCCAGGGCTTATACAGCATAGTGATCATAAATGCTATTTATCAGTTATTTCTGGCTTCCCTCTTTCAGACACCTTGTAGAATTGCACTTTCCTAACCCCATTGAGGTTAAGCATGGTCATATGACTTGCTTTAGCCAATGAAATATTTGTAGAATTGACATAGGTCAATTTCTGAGTAGAAACTTTAAGGGTTAGTTAATGGTTCTACTTGTTCCTCTCCCTTGATGCACTACTCATGGAAATGAGTAGATATGGAGGCACTGTCAGCTTGGGTCTCTGACGACTATGATGAGTAGAGCCCTCAGTTAACCTACTATGAACATGTAGCATGAGCAAGAAATAAAACTTTATGTGTTCATTTGTTTCTTGTGTGTGCCTTGACTAGGCAAGCTCAGGGTTTTGAACTGGCCACCTCAGGGTTCCAGGTCAGTGCTTTATCCACTGTACCACCACAGGCAAGTGTTTGCTTTTAGCACCAGGATTTTTTTGTGACAGAGACAGAAGGTCAGAGAGAGGAACAGATAGGGACAGACAGGAAGGGAAGAGATGAGAAGCATCAACTCTTCCTTCGTTTCAGCACCTTATTGTTCATTCATTGCTTTCTCATATGTGCCTTGACCGGGGGGGCTATAAAAGAGTGAGTGACCCCTTGCTCAAGCCAGCAACCTTGGGATTAAGCTGGTGAGCTTTGCTCAAAACAGATAAGCCTGCGCTCAAGCTGGTGACCTTGGGGTCTCGAACCTAGGTCCTCCGCATCCCAGTCCAACATTCTATCCACTACACCATTGCCTGGTCAGGTGAAACACCGCAATTTTTAAAGCATAAACACAAACCCTCAAACATTCAATATTACTTCTAATAGAGTGTTCTTTTGGAAATCTTGATTTCCTTTTCTTATACTACAAAACTTCAGGTCTTCAAATATTCCTGGAAGTTGCATGCCTATTATGAAAGACAATGGTTCATTTTACTCTGTCCTCAACATTATTAAAACAGTATTACAGCCATAATAAATACAGATTAACAAAATCTTGAACATCTGGTTGACATTTCCCTTCAGACTTAAAAGAAAACTTCCACAGATTATTTTTTCTCTCCCGAGAGGTTGAAAACGTGTTTGAAAAGAAGGTGACTTAAGATAGTATTATTTCAGGCAATACGTAATTAAATTGAAAACCATGGTCACCATCATCCACAATTTATCAAGCACACACATTATGCTGTATGCTATGTAAACACACCCCCACTACCTCATGCACTACTTTTCATTAATAAGTGCTCTGTGTGTGTGTTTCTATAGAAATACAAAAACGTAGATGCAATCAAATCTACTTTTCAAACTATGTACACAGAACAAAATGATGTTTAAATGGTCCCCAGCAAAGGCTATTCTATTTTGAGAAAATGACCCTTAATCTCAAAATTCACCCAAATCTCTCTTCTAGATTTGTGGCCTCCAAAGAGGGTTGAATGCACAAGAGAATATTGATATATGATTTAGTGAAAAACAGGAAAAATAGTATTTGTGATCATTTTTACCAATGGAAGGAAATTAAACTTTGCTAATATTAAACATATGGACCTTATTAACTCTTATCTTTTTTATTCCATATATCAGCTGGCCACACATTATCACGTAGGTTATGTGTGCTAAAAATAATTTTAGTTTCATAGCTGATAAGCACTTAGACCTTCACTCTTACTTTCTCCTATTAATGTTCTGTTGCAATTATTTTACACTGAAGCATAATTGACATACATTATGTTAGTTTCAGGTGTACAACATAATGATTTGATATTTATATATATTGTGAAATGATCACTACAAGTCTAATTATCATCCATCTTCACACATAAAGAATTTTTTTCTTGTAATGAGAACTTTTAAGATTTACTCTTTAAGCAACTTTCAAACACACAATACAGTATTATTAATTATAGTTGCCATGCAATGATGGCACCCACTGAAAATAGAAAAAGAGAAGATAAAAAAGAGAAGGAAATAAAAGAAAAAATATATAAAAGGAAAGAAAAAGTTTGGGGGAAGGAGATAGCATCCACCGGCTTTAACACAGCAGAGGGAGATTGCACAATATAACGCCCACCATATACTAGTTGCGCCTCTCAAGACTTCTGGTGGCCACAGATCAGGCTTGCACCTAATAGGACACTGATATCTATGGGACTCTACAAATCAAGGAGACATTGGGGCTACTTAATTCACATTGAGATCATTGCAGCTCTCTCTAAAAAGAAATGCTTGCTTTGTGATCTGTGTTGAGTCTAACTTCCTTCCCAATGCTACAGGACCTTATGGTGGTGGTGGTAGATGCCCTCATCATGGTGGCATGCTCTAAATTTTCATCTACCCCAGTCACTACTGCTTTATTAAGCAGAAACTTTAATTTTGTCTTTCAAGTTTATAGGTTTGATAGTTTTCAAGGTCCTCACTGTCCACATTAGATTATTTATCAGCCATCACCCACAAACCAGAGTATTTACTGAGTCCAACAGCACCACCATAGAAGGGTATCTCCTGGTCTAGACATTACAACCACCACGGAGGCTCCACCTACCTCCTCACCACAAAGCCAATCTTTAAAAACTCCTTGTCCCTCTTTACCCAGAGCATGTCCTGGTCTTCTAATTACAGGCTTCATCACCATCTTCTTTCACAAACCGCAGAGTACCGTCATAGCCACAGACCACCCAGGAAAATCTAGCAGAAATTCTCTGATACATTAAAAAACCAAACCAGGCTTATGGAAACAGGTATCAAACAACAGCTGAGGCTCATCTTGTGGGAGGCAGCAGATTCATTCAAAAAATAAGAAGAAGGCTCACTATTACACTGGATAAGAATTGACTTCTTGAAAAGTATCCATTGTGCAAGTCCCTTATCTGGGTATGTCTTCAGTCACTAGGCTGTGCCTACTGTATTTTTGGAGATAGTCCTTTCAATGATGAAGAGTCTGGCTGTGGTAGTCCAAGATGGGGGTCAAAGAAAACACTTCTCTAAGCCCCTGAATGGATTATGCTTAAGTGGAGGCCCCAAGAGTGGCCCTTACCATTTTTAAGAAACCCCAACAAAGAAGGGCAGTTTGGCTGGAAAATAGTAGCTATAAATTTGTGAGTATGTCCTGAAACGTTTAATATCTTCCATAGTTCACAGGTCCAGCATTCTGAAAATTAGGACAATGTCACTGACATTTTCTTACCTTCCCTCACTTATCTTGAAGATCTTTCTTATCATTCTAGAGGTGGTAGTCTAAGGACAACAAGGACCATTAAAAGGTGGAATACATTTATTTATAGTCCCCCCATCTATACAATAACAGCTCAGAATACTCATGGGAGGCAGGTTGGTGAGTGTGACAAGATATTATGAAAGTGGCTCATCACTTTGGTCTAGGAAGACATGAGAGATACATTCTGCCTTGTGATTAAAGTGTTTAATCCATTCACATTTAATATTATAATTAATATAGTAGAGTTAATATTTGTCATCTTAATGACAAATATTAATATAGTAATATAGTAATATAGTAATACATTAATATATTAAAGCTAATATTTGTCATCTTACTATTTGTATTCTATATGTTTGTGTCTTTTTTGTTCCTCTTTTCTTCCTTTGTATTAAATACATATTTTCTACTCTACCATTTAAATTACTTTATTGTTATTGCTTTACTCTATTTTTGAGTCACTTTCTTAATGATTACTTTATTGACTATAATATACATTTTAATTTAAAACAATCTGGTTCAAATTAATATTAACTTAATACCAATAATATATAAAAACTGTATATTCTAATATAGCTTCCATGAACACCTTGTTTTGTGCTATTATTATTATTCTTTACATGTGATAATCCCATTAACACAGTTTTGAAGTTATTGTTTTATGCATTCACCTTTTAATTAGTAAAAGGAAAGAGTAAAATAATATATTTTATACTGTCTTTATATTTATTTATTTAATTAATTACTTTTACCAGTTCTTTTTATTTCTTTGTATGGATCCAAGTTACCATATAATGTCCTTTCTTTTCAGCTGGAAGGATTCCCTATTTCTTGCAGTGCATATTTACTGGTGATGAATTCTCTTGATATTTGTTTATCTGAGGATAAATCTGTCATTTTTGAAGGATAATTCTGCAGAATATATACTTCTTGATTGACAGTCTTTTTATTTCAACACTTTAAGTATGCCATCACACTGTCTTCTGGCATCCTTTATTTTTGATAAAAAGTATTTTAATACATGGGAGATACATTCTGCCTTGTGATTGAAGTATTTAATCCATTCACATTTAATATTATAATTAATATGGTAGGGTTAATATTTGTCATCTTGCTATTTGTATTCTATATGTCTAATGGATCCCAAGTACATGATAAGTCATTTTTCTCTTGCTGCTCTTCATATTTTCTCTTTGGCTTTTATCAGTGTAACTGTGATGTACTTAGGTGTGGATTTCTCTCTGTTTTTATATTTGGAGATCATTGACTTTCTTGAGTATATAGATTAGCATTTATTGTCAAATTTGGAGAAATTGCAGCTTTATTTCTTTGAATATTTTCTGTTATTTTCTCTTTCTCCATTTTTCAGAGATTCCCATTATGCATATGTTCTTGTAGTTGGTGGTATCCCCTAGGTCCCTTAGGTTCTGTTCATCTTTGCTCACTCTTTTATCTTTCTGTCTTCCAGAATAGAAAATCTTAAGTGACCTATATCAAAGCTCATCTGTTCTTTCTTCTGACAGCTCAAATCTGCTATTGAGCTCCTTTGGTGTATTTTCTCATTTCAATTATTTTTCAGTTCCAGAATTTGTATTTGGCTCTTTTTTATCACTTATATGTCCTTTCTAATATTCTACTTGGTGAGACCTCATTATCCCACTTACTCTTAGTTATTTAGGCATAGTTGCCTTTAGTTCGTTGAATATATTTATAATACCTGATTCAAAGTCTGTCTAGTAAGTCTGATGTCTGGGCTCACTCAGAGAGTTTCCAATGACTGCTCTTTTTCCTATATATGTGCCATACTTTCCTGTTCCTTTGAACATCTAATACTTTTTTGAAAACTGTACATTTAAGATAATACAACTGTAGTATCAGATTCCCCTCCTATCTCAGAGTTCATTGTTATTGCTCATTTAAAATTTTGTTGTTGTTATTGGTGTGGGTTTTGTTGCTACTTATTTGTTTTGTGACATTCCTGGGTTAATCCTATAATTTTTTTATTACCTGTGTTATGGGGATGCTGATTTTTCTGATATATTTTTTAAAGTTTCTGTTTTTACGTTTAAGCTTAATTTCCAAGAGAACATACTTGGGTTTATGGTCAGCCAATTCTCAGCCTGAACATTCCCTTAAATTCTTTGAACAAGTAAGTTTTCCATTCTTTATCAAAAAACCCCACATATGAAAGCATGTCTTCAAACTTCGAGAAGTTTATAAGCCAGCCTTAGCTTTCACTTTCTGCCTGCCAAGAAAAGATAATTGTGCAACTACAGCCTTCTCCTTTTTCAGACCCTTTCTGAATATATGCACAGCCTTCAAAATCCCCAGATTTTTTAAAGTTCCCTATAGCCATCTAGTTTAAAAGATATTCTTTTTAAACTTTTGACCAGGCTCTTGTTTGTCACGACTGAAATCTCAGCCTTAGGCAACTGTAAAATTACCAAAAAATTGTGTGTTTTTTGTAACACCATGGGGATAGGGCTTTGGACACAGAGCTGTTTTCAGAGTCAAATCAATACCTTATGAATGGAGTCCCCCCCCTGGGAACTGCCACTTTGGTAAAAATATTGACTATGCTTTGGGCAGGTAGCTTTTAAGGGAGCTGAAAAAGAGCTCAGCTCTCTCCACTGGCTGTCAGGCTGCTAGTTTTTTATGTCTACTACCCCTCCTGACTGTATGTTTATTCTATTCCACCTTAATCTATTCAGCTATTCCCATACCAATTCCACACACTTTTAATTAACACGCCTAACCCAATACGCTACAATTTTTCTTTTAAGAGATACTTTTAGTCACATATTAAAACATTTGAAATGCAATATTGTCATTATTTGTTTCTAAGTAGTTTGCATATTTTTGTTAGATTTCATCTTTAACTCAGGAGTTACTTAGTTTTTTAACTTTGAGGTACATTTTGGGTTTTTTGTTGTTGTTGCTGTCATTGTTGTATTTTTGTTTGTTTATTTTAGAATATTAAAATATATTTCTCAACAGTCTTTTCACATCCATTACTAGCAATGAGATGTCTAGCATACTCTTCATCTCATTTCTTTGTAGTAAGTTTTGTCCTCAATGGAATATATTAAGGCAAAAATCTTAGTTCTTTAAATTCTAAAAATTTCACCATAATATGTATTAGACTATAGCCTACCAAAAACTAAATAAAACATTCAAAAGAATAACTGAAGAGAGTTTAATGAAAGTTCAATTTGCAAGGGTGCAGACTGTCTTAAGGGTCACAACAAGGAGAGGTTAAGCTCCTAGAGACTAGAAATAGCAAGAGAATGCTATCAACCACAGGCTTGAAGGGATAGGAGGAGAGAACAACTTTTGAAACCAGTGAGAGCTGTAGTTATGTGAGAGAGGCTTCTTTCCAGGAGCTATAGCATAATAAAGCCATGTTAAACTATGGTTCACCTGGGGAAGTTCAAGGGGAATAATCATCTTGATTACCTTGCCTCCCTACACTTCAATCTCTTGCCACTGGCTCTAATTGGCCAAATTCAAAAAGAAGTCAGAAGGAAAGGAATCCTTGATGATGCAAACCATAGTGGTCAGCCTCCAGGTGCATAAGGCAAGATGGAAAAGGATAATTTAATCAAATGACACAGAATGCGGGTCACCTTTCATTCATCCTAGTCAGCATTCTGTGGAAGCTTTCAAACTGTATACTTTGTCTTTCTTCAGCTAAAAATGTTTTCTTTTGTTATTTCCTTAAATAATTTTATTCCAAGTTCTCTTTTCTCAGCCTACATTTAAGTCTTTTATCCATTTTGAGTTTATTTTTGTGAGTGGTGTAAGCTGGTGATCTAGTTTCATTTTTTTGAAGGTAGCTGTCCAATTTTCCCAACACCATTTGTTAAAGAGGCTGTCTTTACTCCATTGTATTTCCTTACCTCCTTTGTCAAATATCAGTTGTCCATAGAACTGTGGGTTTATTTCTGGGTTCTCTGTTCTGTTCCATTGATCTATATGCCTGTTCTTATGCCACTACCAGGCTGTTTTGAGTACAATGGCCTTGTAGTATAACTTGATATCAGGAAGTGTGATACCTCCCACTTGATTCTTCTTTTTTAAGATTGCTGAGGCTATTTGTGTTCTTTTTTGGTTCCATATAAATTTTTGGAATATGTGGTCTAT
This sequence comes from Saccopteryx leptura, assembly GCF_036850995.1. Taxonomy (NCBI): domain Eukaryota; kingdom Metazoa; phylum Chordata; class Mammalia; order Chiroptera; family Emballonuridae; genus Saccopteryx; species Saccopteryx leptura. The sequence goes on along the minus strand of NC_089516.1, from coordinate 67,437,286 downwards.
ATCTTTGAAGTATGTCATTTGTATTTTAATTGGTATTGCATTGAATTTATAGATTGCTCTGGGTAAAATAGACATTTTAATGATGTTTATTCTTCCTAACCATGAGCACAGTATATGCTTCCACTTGTTTGTATCTTCCTTGATTTCTTTTATCAATGCTTTGTAACTTTCCGAATACAAGTCTTTAGTCTCCTTGGTTAAGTTTACTCCTAGGTACTTTATTTTTTTGGTTGTAATTGTGAAGGGAATTGTTTCCTTAATTTCTCTTTCTGCCTGTTCATTGTTGGTGTATAAAAATGCCTCTGATTTCTGAGTATTGATTTTATATCCTGCCACTTTCCTGAATTCATTTCTCAGGTCCAGTACCTTTTTGACTGAGACTTTAGGGTTTTCTATATACAATATCATATCATCTGCAAATAATGATAGTTTTACTTCTTCTTTTCCAACTTGAATGCTTTTATTTCTTCTTCTTGTCTGATTGCTGTGGCTAGGACTTCCAGGACTATGTTAAATAAGAATGGTGAAAGGGGGGCACCCCTGCCTTGTTCCTGATCTTAAGGGTATTGCTTTTAATTTTTGCCCATTGAGTATGATGTTGGCTGTGGGTTTCTCATAGATGGCTTTTATCATGTTCAGGTATGTTCCCAGTATTCCCACTTTGCTGAGAGTTTTGATCATGAATGGGTGCTGAATTTTATCAAATGCTTTTTCTGCATCTATTGAAATTACCATATGGTTTTTCTCCTTCTTTTTGTTTATGTGATGAATCACATTGATTGATTTACGAATATTGTACCATCCTTGCCTCCCAGAATAAATCCCACTTGATCATGGTGTATGATTTTTTCCATATATTGTTGGATCCGGTTTGCTAATATTTTCTTGAGGATTTTAGCATCTATATTCATCAGAGATATTGGACTATATTTTTCTTTCTTTGTGTTGTCTTTGCCTGGTTTTGGAATCAGAATTATGCTCGCCTCATAAAAGAAGCTTGGAAGTCTTCCTTCCTCTTGAATTTTTTGAAACAGTTTGAGAAGGATAGGAGTTAGTTCTTCTTTGAATATTTGGTAGAATTCCGTTGTGAAGCCATCGGGCCCCAGACTTTTCTTTGTTGGGAGTTTTTTGATAACTGTTTCAATCTCATTTGTTGTAATCGGTCTGTTTAGGTTTTATGATTCTTCCAGATTGATTTTTGGAAGATTGTATGTTTCAAGGAATTTGTCCATTTCATCTAGGTTTTCTAGTTTTTTGGCATACAGTTCTTCATAGTATTTTCTTACAATATTTTGTATTTCTGTTGTGTCAGTTGTTATTTCTCTTCTCTCATTTCTAATTTTATTTATTTGAGTCCTCTCTCTCTTTTTCTTGGTGAGTCTGGTTAAAGGTTCATCAATCTTGTTTACCTTTTCAAAGAACCAGCTCCTAGTTTTATTGATCCTCTGTATTGTTTCTTTAGCCTCTATGTCATTTATTTCTGCTCTGACATTTATTATTTCCTTCCTTCTACTACATTTGGGCTTTACTTGCTGTTCTTTTTCTAATTCTTTTAGATGCAAGGTTAAGTTGTTTATTTGAGCTTTTTCTAGCTTCTGAAAGTGTGCCTGTAGTGCTATGAACTTCCCTCTCAGTACTGCTTTTGCTGTGTCCCATAAATTTTGAGTTGTTGTATGCTCATTGTCATTTGTTTCTAGGAATTTTTTTTATTTCTTCTTTGATCTCATTCTTAATCCGTTCATTATTTAACAACCTGCTATTTAGTTTCCATGTGTTTGAGAATTTTTGAGCTTTTCCATTGTGGCTCATTTCTAGTTTCATGCCATTGTGATCAGAGAAAGTGCTTGATATGATTTCAGTTTTCATAAATTTGTTGAGAGCACTTTTGTGCCCTAATATGTGGTCTACCCTAGAGAATGTACCATGAGTGCTTGAAAAGAATATATATTCTGCTGCTTTAGGGTGAAAGGTTCTGAAGATATCTATTAAATCGAGTTGATCTAGTGTTTCCAATAAGTCTGCTGTTTCTTTGTTAATTTTCTTTCTTGAGGATCTATTTAGTGATGTTAGTGGGGTATTGAAATCCCCTACTATTATAGTATCGCTGTTGATCTCGCCCTTTAAATCCATCAAAATCTGCTTTATATATTTGGGTGCTCCTATATTAGGTGCATAGATATTTATAATAGTTATATCTTCCTGTTGGATTACTCCCTTTATCATTATGTAGTGGCCTTCTTTATCTCTTACTATATCCTTTGTTTTAAAGTCCAGTTTGTCTGATATAAGTATTACTGAGCTTTTTTTTCATTTTCATTTGCATGAAATGTTTTTTTTCATCCTTTTACCTTCAATCTATGTGTATCTTTTGTTCTAAGATGTGTCTCTTGTAGACAGCATATGTATGGGTCCTGTTTTCTTATCCATGCAGCTACCCTATGTCTTTTGATTGGATCATTTAATTCATTTACGTTTAAGGTTATTATTGATATATAGTTGTTTATTGCCATTTTCTTCTTTAAAGGTGTATTCCTTTTTTGCTATATTCAGTTCCCACTTTGATCTGTTTACAACAGGCCCCTTAACATTTCCTGCAGCATTGGTTTGCTGTAATAAATTCCTTGAGTTGTTTTTTGTCTGGGAAGCTTTTTATTTCTCCTTCAATTTTAAACAATAGCCTTGCCTAACCAGGTGGTGGCGCAGTGGATAGAGCATTGGACTAGGATGCAAAGGACCCAGGTTTGAGACCCTGAGGTCGCCAGCTTGGGCGCGGGCTCATCTGGTTTGATCAAAAGCTTACCAGCTTGGACCGGAGGTAGCTGACTCGAGCAAGTGGTTACTCGGTCTGCTGAAGGCCCGCGGTCAAGGCACATATGAGAAAGCAACCAATGAACTAAGGAGTCGCAAGGAAAAACTGATGATTGATGCTTCTCATCTCTCTCCGTTCCTGTCTGTCCCTATCTGTCCCTCTCTCTGACTCTCTCTCTATCTCTGTAAATAAATAAATAAATAAATAAATAAATAAATAAATAAATATCTTAAAAAAAAAAACCAACACCTTTAAATGATAGCCTTGCTGGATAAAGTATATAGTCTTGGTTGTAGGTTCTTGTTCTGCATTACTTTGAATATTTCTTGCCATTCCCTTCTGGCCTCAAGTGTTTCTGTTGAGAAGTCGGATGTCATCCTTATGGGGGCTCCTTTGTAGGTGATAACTTTTTTTTCTCTTGCAGCTTTTAATATTTTCTCTTTATCACTTAGCTTTGGTATTTTAATTATGACGTGTCTTGGTGTAGGTTTCTTTGGGTTTCTCTTTAATGGAGTCCTCTGTGCTTCTTGGACTTGTGGGAGTTTCTCTTGCATTAATTTAGGGAAGTTTTCAGCTATGATATGATTGAACAAAGTCTCTATCCCTTGTTCTTTTTCTTCTTCTTCAGGAACCCCTATGATGCAGATGTTATTTCTCTTCATGTTGTCAGAGAGCTCTCTAAGGGTTTCCTCTGACTTTTTGAGTCTCTTTTCTCTTTTCTTCTCTGCTTTCATGCCTTCATTCCAGTTGTCCTCCAACTCGCTGATTCGATCCTCAGCTCTATCTATCCTGTTTTTAATTCCTTCCATTGTGGTCTTGATTTCTGATATTGTATTTGTCATCTCCGACTGATTCTTTTTTATACTTGCTATTTCTTTATTTAGGTGTTCATAATGACCATCCATTGTTGTTCTAAGATCCCTAAGCATCCTTACAATCATTATTTTGAACTCCGCATCTGGAAGTTTGATTATTTCCATATCACTCAGTTCATCTCCTGAAGGTGTCTCTTGTGGTTTCATTTGGATTGCACTTCTTTGTCTTCTCATTGTCTGTTTTTGGGCTTTTTATTTGTAGAGTTGGTTGAGTCTAGGCTTGGTGTTGTCTGCCTCTAGTTTTCAGTTATTTCTAGGCCTTCTTGGGTTGGTATCAGCTGTTATGTGTAATCCACTTTTGGATTTGGGAAACTTTGAAGTCTTGATTTGTTTGTCTTCTTAACAGGTGATAGTCTTTTTACTGATCTCAGCAGGGGGCTTCCGTGAAACCGTATCCAGGAATGTGGTGGGTGTAACCTGAGACTCTGAAGGCCTCTTTAGCCAATTAATCTCTCTGGGGGCAGGGTGTTTTCTCAGCTTCAGTAGGGGGAGGTATATCTTAGATCTCCATGGAGACCTGAGTTACTGCCCCTCCTCCCCACTTCTTGTTTTCAGCTGTGTCTTATTGTGCTGATTGGAGCTGGATAGATGTCCAGAGATCTCTGATGTGGAAGCAATTCAGCTCTGTTTTGTGAAAGGTTCAGTCCCTCCCCCAGCTATGGCCGCCTCCAGCATGGATGAGTCAGCTTTTTTAGGTCGTCTCCTTCATTCCTTAGCCCCTCACAGTCTGTCCCTCTCTCTTTCCTTTCCACTTGGGAGATAAGCTGGTCTTTTCAACACACCTCTCTCTCTGGTCGCCAGGCAAGTGGCTGTGAGCAGTAGTTTCTGCTCTTTTCCCTTGTGTGAGATCCCCTCTGGGCTCTCAGCCTCACCCCCCCCCCATTCCTGTAAGCAGGGGAGATTCAGGCGCTCCCTACCAGGTTTGTTGTGGCTTCTTCTTTGCTCCTTGGTTTTTGAGAGCTGTTCTTGTAGTTCAGAGTTGGTTTTTCATGCTGATTTTTCCTAAATTGATTTGTATTCCAGTTTGGTGGTGAGAGCTGGGCGTCTGTGCATCTGCCTACTCTGCTGCCATCTTTTCAGTCCCCAAGTTCTCTTTTCTCTTTTGGAATGTATATAAGATGGTTATTAAAATCAATTGATCCCATATCCTAAAATTTTTTTTGCATTTTTCATTTATCTTTTTGTCTTGCATTATATAGGGAAAAAATTTGACCTTATCTTCCAGCTTGCCAATTAGTTCTTCACCTATGCCAATTGTGCTGAAGTCCATTGACTAAGTTTTAGATATTTTTAAAATCATTTCTTCACTTTCTAAAATTTCTAATTTTTTAAAAGGCATCCATATCGAAAAAGAAGAAATAAAGGTATCACTTTTTGCAGATGATATGATCCTATACATTGAAAACCCCAAAGAATCCACAAAAAGACTACTAGAAACAATAAACCAATACAATAAGGTCGCAGGATACAAAATTAACATACAGAAGTCAATAGCCTTTCTATATGCCAACAATGAAACATTTGAGAATGAACTAAAAAGAATAATCCCCTTCACGATTGCAACAACAAAAAAATACCTAGGAATAAACATAACAAAGAATGTAAAGGACTTATACAATGAAAACTATAAACCATTGTTAAGGGAAATGGAAAAAGATATTATGAGATGGAAGAATATTCCTTGTTCTTGGTTAGGTAGAATAAATATAATCAAGATGGCCATATTACCCAAAGCAATATACAAATTTAATGCAATTCCCATCAAAATTCCAATGACATTTTGTAAAGAAATGGAACAAAAAATCATCAGATTTATATGGAACTATAAAAAGCCCCAAATAGCCAAAGAAATCCTAAAGAAAAAGAATGAAGCTGGGGGCATTACAATACCTGACTTCAAACTATATTATAGGGCCACGACAATCAAAACAGCATGGTATTGGCAGAAAAATAGACACTCAGACCAATGGAACAGAATAGAAAGCCCAGAAATAAAACCACATATATATAGTCAAATAATTTTTGATAAAAGGGCCAACAACACACAATGGAGAAAAGAAAGCCTCTTCAACAAATGGTGCTGGGAAAACTGGAAAGCCACATGCAAAAGAATGAAACTGGACAACAGTTTGTCCCCCTGTACTAAAATTAACTCAAAATGGATTAAAAAGATCTAAACATAAGACCTGAAACAATAAAGTACATAGAAGAAGACATAGGTACTAAACTCATGGACCTGGGCTTTAAAGAGCATTTTATGAATTTGACTCCACGGGCAAGAGAAGTGAAAGCAAAAATTAATGAATGGGACTACATCAGACTAAGAAGTTTTTGCTCAGCAAGAGAAACTGATAACAAGATAAACAGACAGCCAAATAATTGGGAAATGATATTTTTAAACACCTGCTCAGATAAGGGCCTAATATCCAAAATATACAAAGAACTCATAAAACTCAACAACAAACAAACAAAAAATCCAATAAATATTGGGAAGAGGATATGAACAGACACTTCTCCCAGGAAGAAATACAAATGGCCAACAGATATATGAAAAGATGCTCATCTTCTTTAGTTATTAGAGAAATGCAAATCAAAACTGCAATGAGATACCACCTCACACCTGTTAGATTAGCTATTATTAACAAGACAGGTAATAGCAAATGTTGGAGAGGTTGTGGAGAAAAAGGAACCCCATCCACTGTTGGTGGGAATGTAAAGTAGTACAACCATTATGGAAGAAAGTATGGTGGTTCCTCAAAAAACTGCAAATAGAACTACCTTATGACCCAGCAATCCCTCTACTGGGTATATACCCCCAAAACTCAGAAACATTGATTCATAAAGACACATGCAGCCCCATGTTCATTGCAGCATTGTTCACAGTGGCCAGGTCATGGAAACAACCAAAAAGCCCGTCAATAGATGACTGGATAAAGAAGATGTGGCACATATACACTATGGAATACTACTCAGCCATAAGAAATGATGACATCGGATTATTTATAGCAAAATGGTGGGATCTTGATAACATTATATGGAGTGAAATAAGTAAATCAGAAAAAACCAGGAACTGCATTATTCCATACATAGATGGGACATAAAAGTGAAACTAAGAGATATTGATAAGAATGTGGTGGTTACAGGGGGAGGGGAGAAAGGGAGAGGGAAGGGGGAGGGGAGGGGTACAAAGAGAACTAGATAGAAGGTGACAGAGGACAATCTGACTTTGGGTGATGGGTATGCAACATAATTGAACGACAAGATAACCTGGACATGTTATCTTTGAATATATGTATCTTGATTTACTGATGTCACCCCTTTAAAAAAAATAAATAAAAGTATTAAAAAAATAAGGTTAAAAATATAAAACATTCTAGCCTGACCTGTGGTGGCGCAGTGGATAAAGTGGCGACCTGGCAATGCTGAGGTCGCCGGATCAAAACCCTGGGCTTGCCTGGTCAAGGCACATATGGGAATTGATGCTTCCAGCTCCTCCCCCCTTCTCTCTCTCTGTCTCCCTCCCCTCTCTCTCCCTCTCTGTCTCTCTCTCCCTCTCTGCTCTCTAAAAATGAATAAATAAAGAAAAATAAATTTAAAAAAATAAAATAAAAATATAAAACAAAAAAATTCTAATTTTTTAAATAAAATTTTATTCATGATTTATAAATGCAACAACTTCTCTGAACATTGAAAATATTAATTATTTTAAAGTCTTATTTTGTTTGCTCTAGTATCTGTTTCATTGTTTTAATTCTGTTTGTTAAGGTTGGTGTTTTTCTTTCATGGTATTGATTTACTTCAACTGCTTGATGTTTCTTCACTGTGTGCTCAAGTGTCTATGAAATGTACATCTGTTTACAGCACTCTGCCTCCAGTGATTATAGGAGATGTATGGGACATACTGCCAGGCAAGATGTATCAGAGACTAAAATAAGACAAAAATGACTGCTATCACTGTTAGTATTGTTGTAGGAGTTCTAGATAATGCAATAGGCAAGAAAAATGAATAAGGTATGAAAAAGGAAATTAAAATATACATTATTATTTTCAGATGATATTGCTGACCACATAATACACCTAAATGAAACAGTTCAGACAAGTTCAGGATCAGAATGAAAGTTCAAGAGACCAATACATTAGTTAAGGCCAGAGGTTCTGTTCCCAGGAATGATGAAATCAAAATATTCCACCTTGTTTCTCCTACTGAAAGCAGATATAAAACCTGTACAGAATACATAGAATAGCCATTTTAAAACTGCAAAGTAAATAGTACATGAATTGGGAGAACAAAACTAGAATTCAAGCAGTTGCTGAAGTGGTGGTAAGTTTATCATCTCTTTCCTTTGCTATCCCCAGCCTGGACTCAAGGAAGTCTCAGAATCAGAAATTGGTTTCAATGTGGAGGTCTACAGAAAAATCCCTTTAGTTCTAGCTTCAGAAGTAGTATGGTCTCTTGGAAGCCATAGTCATGACAGTGGAAGCCTACAGTCCCTTAAAACTCTGACAGAGGAGGACTTTTCTCTCTGATCAAAGAAGCTGTGGTCCCAAGAAGGTGGAGTGAACCCATATTGCTTTTTATTTCCTCTCTTGGTCATGTTGCCATTGTGCTCCTGATACAGAAACAGTCACAGGAAGTATATGGTAGAACAAGGTAAATAAAGCCATAATTTTCTAGCTGGAAGACCAAGAAGGGGAGCCCTGGTAATTGGAAAGCCCTGGGAAGATTTCAGAAAGGTAAATGACCTCATAAAATTGTCTATAAATGGGCTTCAATTTCAAGTGTGCATGTGTGGACATTTTGTTAAATGATGCACCAAAAACATATAAAACAAACATTAGTAAAAATAAGTGTGGCTATATTAATAATAGAAAAAGTAGACGTCAGAGCACAGAGACATAGCATAATAATTAGAGTCAACTCATTAAGAAAGCACAATCCTAAATGTGCATACAGCTAGCAATAGAGCCTAAAAATATATGAAATAAAAATTGGTATTTTTAAAAGAATATAGGAGAAATAGATAAATCCACAATTATATTTGGAGAACAACACTCCTCTACCATTAACTGATTAAGCTAGTAAAAAGAAAATTAGCAAGGATATAGAAGGACTGAACACCAATAACAACAAACTAAATTTAATTCATATTTATAAAGCACTCTACCCAGCAACAACATAATACAAATTCTTTTCAAGTGCACATGGAACAGTCACAAAGATATATTACATACTATGTCATTTTAAAAAATCTTACATCAAACTTCATTTTAGAAACCATAGAAGCAGGAAAAGAGTATAGTAAAATACTTAAACTGTTGAAAGAAAAAAAATACAGTAACCTCAATTTCTATATTCATTGAAATTATTCTTCAAAAATGAGGGAGAAATAATGACTTTCTCAGACAAACAATAACCAAGGGAATATGTCACCTGTAGATCTGCTTTGAAAGAAATATTAAAAGAACTTCTTCAGGGGGAAAGCAAATGATATAGGTCATAAACTAGTATATACATGTAGAAAGGAAGAGCATTAGAGAGTAAAACATAATGGTAAAATAAAATTTTTTCTTCTTAATCTAATAGATAACTGTTTCTTCAAAAATAATAATACTAATAGCTGAGTGATAGCAACATTGTGATAGCATGACTCATTCCTTTAGTCTCTTCCCTTTAAGTTACAACCAGTAGGATATCCAAAGTCCAACAAAGGATCTTCGGCACTGCACATCAGGATGCCTGAGAGATTTATACTTCTGTACATCTGGAGGTAAATGGATTAATATTCATGGAGGCAGCAGAACCAGAGGAGTAAAAGCAGTGAAGCCTAACACTGGAGGCTCCAGGAATTGTAGTAACATATGCAACCCAACCCCTCCCTCGCTCAGCAATAGTGACAGTGCCTATGACCCTGGCCCCCAGACAGCAGGGACTGCACTGAAGATCTCAGTGCCCTCAGCCTTAGTGCCAGCACCTGTGACCTAAAGCACCAGGAACCATGGTAGTGCCTGTGACCCAAGTACACTTAGCCACAAAGCACCTACAAACCCAGCTCCCACCGCACTGCTCCCCCTTACTGTGGTTGTTGTGCCCATAACACAAGTGACCCCAGATGTAGTGGAACCATCCACCATGCTGGTGAATCTGACAGTAATACCCCTGACCACTGATAGAAGCAAGGTACCAGCGACTTCGGAGGCACAAGCAATGACAATGATGGCATCAACTACACCTCTACAAAAGCAGTGGAAGGTAAAAATTGCTGGTTTTCCAACATAACCAGAAACAACTCAGATAAAAAAAATAAAAACTTGTACTGCAGCCTGACCTGTGGTGGTGCAGTGGATAGGGCATTCACCTGGAATGCTGAGGTCGCCAGTTTGAAACCCTGGGCTTGCCTGGTCAAGGCACACATGGGAGTTGATGCTTCCTGCTCCTCCCCCTTTCTCTCTCTCTCTCTCTCTCTCTCTCTCTCTCTCTCTCTCTCTCTCTTCTCTAAAATAAATAAATAAATAAAATCTTTAAAAAAAACTTGTACTGTAGTGCCAAATACTGGAAATAACAACAACAACAAAAGCCTCTAATTAATTGAACTGTTAGAATCAAAGTTAAAAAAAAAAAAAGCTTTACCTAAATAAAAGATGTATTTGCTACTTCAAATGCTGTGGCAGAAAAACAATTCATCAAACACCATGAAAGATCTGGTAACAAAATATCACACACAAAAAAGATAATTCACCAGAAACCAGACTTAAAATCATGGAAGATTGTGATCTAACTGACAGAGAATTCAAAGTAGCTATCATAAAATAAATAAATAAGTAAGTAAATAAACCCTCAATAAGCTACAAGAAAACACAGAAAGACAGTCCATGAACTCAGAAATAAAATTATTGAACAGAAGGAAGAATTCACTAAAGAGATCAAAACTCTAAAAGAACCAAACAGAAATTCTGGAGCTGAATAACTCAATAAATGAGATGAAGAGCACATCAGAAAGCTATGAAAATAAAGCAGACTGTGTAGAAGAGAGAGTGAATTCAAAAATAGAAATCTAGAAGTGACTCAGGAGGAAAAAGAGATAGAATTGAAAGTTAAAAAATGAAAAAACTTTATGAGAAATATCCAACTCCAAAACTGATTCATGAAGAAATAGAAAATCTGAATAGACCAATCACTAGTAAAGAGATTAAGGCAATAATCAAAAACCTCCAAAAAACAAAAGTTCAATACCAAATGACTTCACTAGTGAATTCTACTAAGCATTCTTAAACTCTTACAAAAAACTAAAGAAGAAGAAATGCTTTCTAATTTATTTTGCAAGGCCAATATTATCCTCATACAAAATACAGGCAAAAAAATACACAGAAAGAAAATTACAGGCCAATTTCTCTGATGAACATAGATGTAAAAATTCTCAAAAAAAAAAAGCAAATTAAATACAGTAATATATTTAAAAGATCATGCACCCTGATACAAATGGGATTTATTTCAGATATGCAAAGATAGTTAAACATTCACAAATCAATCAACATGACACACCACATTAACAAAGTAAAAGATAAAAATTATATGATCATCTTAATAGATGCAGAAAAAACATTTGACAAGGTTTGACAGCTATTTGTGAAAAATATCTCACAATAAAATAATTATAGAAAGAATGTACCTCAGTATAATAAAGGCTATATATGGCAAGCCCACAATTAATATCATACTCAATGGTGAAAAACTGAAAGTTTTTTCTCTAAGATCAGAAACAAAATAAGGTTGCCCACTCTTACTACTTTTATTCAAAAAAAATATTGAAAGTCCTAGACAAAGCAATCAAGCAAGAATGAGACAAAAAAGGCATCCAAATTGAAAAGGAAAATGTAAAGCTGTCATTATGTGAGGATGATATAATTTTATATGCAGAAAACCCTAAAGACACCACCAAAAGACTATTAAAAAAATAAGCAAACACAGTAAAGTTGCAGTAAAAGAACTCAGTACACAAAAACAATGTGCATTTTCATATATTAACAATGAATAATCAGAGAAATCAAGAAAACATTTCCACTTACAATTGCAACAAAAAGAATAAAATACCTAAGAATAATTTTAACCAAGGAGGTAAATGACCTATATACAGAAAACTGTAAGACATTGTTGAAAGAAATTAAAGAGGACACAAAAAAATGGCAAGATGTTTCATGCTAATAGATTGGAAGAATTAACATTGTAAAATATCCATATTCCCTTAAGCAATCTACAGATTTGATGCAATCCTTATAAAAACCCCAATGTCATTTTTCACAAAAGTGGAATTAAAAAATTCTAAAATTTGTATGGATCAAAAAACACATCAAATAGCCAAAGCAATTCTAACATGAAAGAACAAAGCCAGTGGTATAATGTTCCCTAATTTCAAACCATACTACAAACCTATGGTAACCAAAACAGTATGGCATCTGCAGAAAAATGGACACACAGATCAATAGAACAAAATTGAGAGCCCAGAAATAAACCCACATATATATGGACAAATTTATGATAAAACAGCCAAAAGCATACAATGAACAAAGAAAACTGTCTTTAATAATTGGTGTTGGGAAACCTATACAGTCATATACAAAAGAATAAAACTGAACCAATATCTTACAGTACAAAAAATGAACTCATAGTGGATTAAAGACTTGAACGTAAGACCTAAAACCATAGAATACATAAAAGAACGCATAGTTCATGACTCCTTGACATTGGTCTTAGAAATGTTTTTGTGGATTTAACTTCAACTGCAAGGAAAGAAAAGCCAAAAGAAGTAAATGAGACTATATCAACTAAAAGCTTTTGCACAACAACAACAAAAATCAACAAAATGAATAGGCAATCTACTAAATGGGAAAAGATATTTGAAAATCATACATCCAATCAGGGGTTAATATCCAAATATATAGAGCTCATACAACTAAACAACAACAAAAATATCAAACTACCAAATTAAAAAATAGGCAGAAGATCTGAATAGACATTTTCCCAAACAAGACATACAGACAGCAAACAGACACACAAAAATATGTTCAACATCACTAATTATTAGGAAAATTCAAATCAAAATCACAATGAGATATCAACTCAAATCTGTCAATACAGCTATCATCAAGAAAACAAAACAGGCCCTGGCCGGTTGGTTCAGCGGTAGAGCGTCGGTCCAGAGTGTGGAAATCCCGGGTTCAATTCCCAGACAGGGCACACAAGAGAAGCATCCATTTGCTTCTCCACCCTTTCCCCTCTCCTTTCTCTCTATCTCTCTTCCCCTCCCACAGCCAAGGCTCAATAGGAGCAAAGTTGGCCCAGGTACTGAGGATGGTTCCATGGCCTCCACCTCAGGCACTAGAATGGTCTGGTTACAATGGAGCAACAACCCAGATGGGCAGAGCATCGCCCCCTAGTGGGCATGCTGGGTGGATCCCAGTTTGGCGCATGCAGGAATCTGTTTGTCTGCTGCCCCCGCTTCTCACTTTGGAAAAATACACACACACACACACACACAAAAAAAACCAAAACAAAAAACAAAAACACAAGACACCAAGTAGCAAGGCTGTAGAGACATTTGAACCTGTGCACACTATTGATAAGAAAGTGAAATGATGCAGACACTATGGAAAAGCATATGCAGGTGCCTCAAAAAATTAAAAATAAAACTACCACATTATCCAGAAATCCAACTTCTGGGTATTTATCCAAAAATGTTGAAATTAATATCTTGAAGAGATATTAGCATTCCCATGTTCATTGCTTCACTATTTACAATAGCCAAGGTGTGGAAACAATATAAATATCCATCCCCAGATGACGTTTTTTTTAAAAATGTAGTACAGTTTTTACTCCATTGTGCACATACATTGAAGTTCTATTCAGTCTTGAAAGAGGAAGTTCTTCAATGTGCAACACCATGGATAAACCTAGGGGACATTATACTAAGTGACATAAGACAGTCACAGAAAGACAAATACTGCATGATTCCACTTATATGAGTTATCTAAAATAGTCAAATTCATAAAATCAAAGAGTGTAATCATGGTTAGCAGAGCTGGATGGAGAGGAAAAATGGATTGTTACTGATCAATGGGCATATAATTTCAGTTAAGCAATATGAATAAGCTGTAGAGATCTGCAGTACAAAATTATAACTGTGGTTGATAATAATATTGTATACTAAAAAATCTAAGAGGGCAAAGCTCATATTAAATGTTCTTACCTCAATAAAATAAAGTAAAATAAAATAATAATACAGTGGTACCATGAGATACGAGCAGATCAACATGCAAATTTTTTAAGATACAAGCCATGACTCGGTCTGTATTTTTGTTCGAGATCCGAGTGAAATTCTGAGATACAAGTTGTGATTCAGGAAGCTGCCGCTAGTTGGCGTGTTGGCGCACGGGTCCAGTATTGGCAGGACAACACCAGCATCTTCTTCTTTCTCATGTGTTACTCGCAGAATCAAGTCGAATTTTGTGCGCTGTACTCGTTCTTGCATCATTTTTGCATTTTTTACTAACTTTTTGTGTGCTATCATGGGACAGAAGAAAGAGAGTGTAAAGGACAGTGGTGAGAAGAAAAAGAGAATGATGTCAATAGAAGTAAAGCAAGAAATAATAGAAAAACATAAGCGTGGTGTACAAGTGATTAAACTGGCAAGGCTATATGGCCGCAATACATCTACAATTTGTTCCATCCTTAAGCAAAAGGATGCCATCAAAAGCACAAATCCAGCAAAAGGAACTACAATTCTGTCCCAATTAAGGACAAATATCCATGAAGAAATGGAGAAGCTTCTGCTGGTGTGGGTGAAAGAGAAAGAGCTGGCAGGAGATACAGTGATGGAGACCGTAATATGTGAAAAAGCACATATTATTTAAGGCGACTTGAAGAAGAAAGAACCATCAACCTCAAAAGAGGTAGCAGAAGATATGTTGAAGGCAAGTCATGGCTGGTTTGAAAATTTCAAGAAGAGATCTGGCATCCACTCAGTGGTGAGGCATGGTGAAGCTGTGAGTACTGACATTAAGGCAGCTGAGGAGTACATCGCACGTTTTGCTGCGCTTATCGCAAAGGAAGGCTACATCCCCCAACACGTGTTCAACTTTGATGAAACAGGATTGCTTTGGAAAAAAATGCCCTGGAGGACTTTCATCACCGCAGAGGAGAAGAAGCTGTCAGGCCATAGACCCATGAAGGACCGTCTGACCCTTGCATTGTGTGCAAATGCTAGCGGTGACTGTAAAGTAAAGCCACTGCTAATGTATCATTCTGAAAATCCTTGAGCCTTTAAGACTTACAAGATTCTTAAAGAAAAACTGCAATGTATGTGGCACGCCAATGCTAGGGCATGGGTTACACAGCAGTTTTTTATTGAATGGGTAAATCTCATCTTTGGTCCTGCAGTGAAGAAATATCTTCAAGAAAATAAACTCCTGATGAAAGCATTACTAATCCTTGAAAATGCTCCAGCCCACCCACCTGGTCTTGAAGATGACATTCTCAATGAGTTCAAATTTGTGAAAGTCCCTACCTCCCATCCAACACGACTTCAATCTTGCAACCTATGGATCAGCAGGTCATTTCCAACTTTAAAAAGCTTTACACAAAGCACTTGTTCCATCACTGCTTTGAGGTGACTGAGAATACAATTCTAACCCTTCAAGAGTTTTGGAAAGATCACTACAACATCATGATATGTTTACACATTATTGACTTGGCATGCCAAGAGGTTACAAGAAAAACCTTGAACTTGGCATGGAAAAAGGTATGGCCTAATGTTGTTGCAGACAGGGATTTGGAAGGGTTCGAACCAGAGACCGAGACTGAGGTAGAAGTGTTGGAGGAGATTGTGTCCCTTGGAAAGTCTATGGGTCTGGAGGTAGATGAGGATGATGTAAACAAGCTCATCAAAGAATATGAGGAGGAACTCTCAACTGAGGAGTTGAAGGAGCTATAGTTGATGCAACATACGGAGCTTCTGCAAGAGATTAGCAGTGAGGAGGAGGTAGAGTTGGAGGAAGTGATTTCTACAAGTGAAATTAAAGACATGCTGGCAATGTGGGAGAAGCTTTCAAGTTTCAATGAAAAAGTTTCAACTGGTTGTGCTTCAGCACTTTTTAAGGACACTTGTTTGTCACATTTCCGTAACATTTTAAAAGGCAGGCAAAAGCAAACTTCTTTGGATAGATTTTTATTCAAAAGTCCTGCAAGTGAAAGTGCTGAAAGTTCAGCCAAAAAGGCAAAAACAGGTGATGATTAAATGAAAAATACATAATATTAAGCTTAGGTTAAGTTTCAAGTTAAGAAAGTAAATTTTTTTTACAATTAAGTTTTTGTGGTTTTATTTTAAGTAAAGAAAGTGCAGTTTTAGTTTTGTTTAAAGTAAAGAAAGTGCAGTTTTAGTTTACATTTAGTGTTAAGTAAGTGCAGTTTTAGTTTATGTGTCTACAGTGCCTGCATCCCTTCCTCCCTCCCTCCTCCTCCGCCATTCACCTCCATTAGCCACACTCGTCTGTCTCCAAGGTAAGAATACAGTACTAAATAACACTTTTTTTCTTTTATTTCATATATTTTGTTATGCATTGGTAAAGTACACATGTGTGTTTCTTAATTAAAAACATGTCTTTTTCATAATTTAGGATGGTTTGGGATGTTTCACAGGGCTAGAATGGATTAAATCCATTTCAGTTATTTTAAATGTTTGATATACGAGTTGACTGACTTACGAGCTCTGTTACAGAATGAATTAAACTCATATCTCAAGGTACCACTGTACCAACAATGTATTGGGTGGTTATAGTTATGGATACGTGAAATGAATAAAAACAGTGATACAAGGGACGGGAAGGAAGACTTGGAAATATTCTGTCACAACTGCATTATCTACATGCAACCACTAACTTTTTTTAATGTACAATTGATGTGCTAAAAGAAGAGAGAAAGAAAATAGAATCATATGAAACACTCAGCTTAAACCAGAGAAGGCAAAGAAATAAGGGAAAAATAAACAAAGAATAAATGCAATGAGTAAAAAGTTATAAATATGGTATATGCAGAAGCAGGCAGAAGTAGGTTTACAGTTATGAGTACACAAAAGAAAGAGTTAATAAAGCTAGTTTAATAATCATAACCTGCATGTCTTTTTCCATAAGAATAACTAAGCTTACTTTTGCCCACTTCTGTATTAATTCAACAATATAATTAATCACTTTCAATGTAAATGATCTAAAAATACCAAATTTAAAGAGCAGAGACTGACAAAGTGGATAAAAAACAAGAAGTAACTATATTTTGTTGATTAGAAACCTTTAATTATAAAGGCATAGATAGATTAAAAGTAAAGGGATGGAGAAACATACTATGCTATCACTAGTCAAAAGAAATTTGGAGTAGCTTATTTATTTCAGACAAAGCAGACTTCATATCAAGGAAAATTATTAGGATTAAAGAGGTGTATTACATAATGATAAAAGGGTTAATTCTCCAAGAATATATAAGGATCTTTAATGTGTGTGCACTTAGCAACAGAGTGTCAAAATATGTGAGACAAAAAGAGATAGGCCTGCAATGAAAACTAAATGAATCCACTATTATAGTTACAGATTTCAACAGGCTTCTTTCAGTAATAGATAGATCAAGCAGGCAGAAAATCAGTAAGGATATTGTTGAACTGAAGAGCACCATCAATCAACTGGATCTAATTGACATCTGTGGAATATTTCATACAACAGTGGAACACACATTCTTCTCAAGCTTACATAAAACATTCACCAAAATAATCCACATTCTGGGCCATAAAAGACATCTTAACACATGTAAACTAATCAAAGTATGCTCTCAAATCACAAAGGAATTAAACTAGTAATCAATAACAGAAAGAAAGTAGGAAAATACGAAAATATTGATAGATTAAACAACATATTTCTAAAGGAGTCTCAAGAAGAATTTTAAAATATTTAAACTAAATGAATAAAAATACAACTTATCAAAATTTGTGGGATGCAGCATTGAATGCATATATTATAAAATAAGAAAGATTTAAAATCAATAACTTAAGCTTCTAGCTTCGGCTAAATGACATTTGACAAGGGTGCAAAAGCAAGTCAATGGAGAAAAGATCTTTTCAACAGGTAGTGCTGGAACAATTGTATGTCTACATGTAATTAAGAATTTCGACCTAAACTTTACACATTATTAAAAATTAATTCTAAATTAAATGTTGCAAAACGTTTAACTATAAAACTTTTAGAAGAAAATGTAAAAAAATCTTGACCTGGGTTAGGCAAAAAGTTTTTAGATATGACACCAAACTGTGATCCATAAAGGACAAATTTGATGTCACAATTCAATAAAATTAAATATTTTTTGCTCTGCAAAAGAAACCGGTAAAAGAATTAAAAGACAAGCTACATACTTGGAAAAATACTGTTGACTGTTGTGTACCCATCACTCAAGGTTTAATTGGATTGTTTGCTTGTTTGTTGAGCTTTGTGAGATCATTATAAATTTTGGATATTAACTCCTTGTCAGAACTGTTCTTTGTAAATATAATTTCCCATTTGATTGGCTGTTTTCTGTTTCATTGTCAGTTTCTTTTGCTGTGCAAAAGCTTTTCAGTTTAATACAGTCCCATTCATTTATTTTTGCCTTTATTTCTCTTGCCTTCGTGGTCAAATTCATAAAATGTTCTCTAGGGCCAAGGTCATGAGTTTAATACCTATGTTTTCTTCTATGTAACTTATTTTAAAAATCTTCTGTTTAGGTCTTTGATCCATTTTGAATTAATTTTTGTACATAGGGACAAACTGTAGTTGTTTCATTTTTCTGCATGTGGCTTTCTAATTCTTCCAGCACTATTTATTTGAAGAAGCTTTATTATCTCCATTGTGTGTTTTTGGGTCCTATGTCAAAAATTACTTACCCGTATACATATGGTTTTACTTCTGGTCTTTCTATTCTATTCCATTGGTCTGTGTATCTGTTTTTCTGCCAATACCATGGTGATTTCATTATCATGGCTCTGTAGTGTAATTTGAAGTCAGATAGTATGATACCTTTTGCTTCATTCTTTTTTCTCAGGATTGCTTTGGCTATTTAGGTCCTTTGTGGTTCCATACAAATCTGATGTTTTTTGTTCTTTTTCTTTGAAAAACAGCATTGGGATTTTAATAGGGCTTGCATTAAATCTGTATATTGCTTTCAGTAATATGGCCATTTTAACTATGTTGATTCTTCCAAACTACGAACATGGAATATCTTTCTATTTCATTGTGTCTTTATTAATTTCTTCTAATAATGCTTTGTAGTTTTCAGTATATAGGTCCTTCACATACTTTTTAAAATTTATTTCTAGGTATTTAATTTAATTTATTTTTTTTGCAATTGTAAAATGATTTATTTTCATTTTGTTTCCTGAGGTTTTATTGTTGGTGTATAGCAAAGCAGCAGATTTTTGTAAGTTGATTTTGTATTCTGTGAATTCTTTATTGTATTTGTTTATTGTTTCTAATAGTTCTATTGGTAGAGTCTTTGGTTTCTATATTCAGAATCATGTCATCTGCAAAAAGTGATACTTTTTGCCTGACCAGGTGGTGGCGCAGTGGATAAAGCGTTGGACTGGGATGCAGAGGACCCAGGTTTGAAGCTCTGCGGTCGCCAGCTTGAGCCCAAAGGTCGCTAGCTTGAACACAAGATCACTGGCTTGAGCAAGGGGTCACTCACTCTGTCAAGGCACATATGAGAAAGCAATCAATGAACAACTAAGGAGCCACAATAAAGAATTGATGTTTTTCATCTCTCTCACTTCCTGTCTGTCTGTCCCTTTCTCTGTCTTTCTCTCTGTCTCTGTCACACACACACACACACACACACACACACACACACACACACAGAGTGATACTTTCACTTCTTTCTCAGTATGGATGCCTTCTCTCTTTCTTTCTTTCTCTTTCTTTCTCTCTTTCTTTCTTTCTTTCTTTCTTTCTTTCTTTCTTTCTTTCTTTCTTTCTCTCTCATTCTTTCGCTCTCCCTTCCTTCCTCCCACTCTCCCTCCCTCCCTTCCTCCCTCTTTCTTTCTTTATTTCTTTCTTTCTTTCAATGCCTTCTATTTCTTTCTCTTTCCTGATTGCTTTGGCTAGGACTTCCAGAACTATGTTGAATAAGAGTGGTGAGAATGGGCATCCTTTTCCTGTTCCTCATGTTAAAGGAAAAACTTTCAGATTTCTGCCATTGAGTATGTTGGCTGATGCTTTGTTTTATATGGCCTTTATGTTCCTATATGTTGAGGTACTTTCCTTTTATACCCATTTTATTGAATGTTTTAATCATAAATGGAGGTTGTATTGAATGCCTTTTCTGCACCTATTGATAGGATCATATTATTTTTGTCCTTTGATTTGTTAAGATGGTGTATCACATTGATCAATTTGTGTATGTTAAACCATCCTTGTGCTCCTGTAATAAATCTCACTTGACCGTGATGTATTTTTTTAAATTTATCATTGTGTTCTATTTGCTAGTGTTTTGTTTAGAATTTTTGCATCCATATTTATTATAGTGTGTGTGTGTGTGTGTGTGTGTGTGTGTGTGTGTGTGTTATCCTTGCCAGATTTTGATATCAGGATTATGTTATCCTAATAACATAACATGTGTTAGGAAGTATTGCCTCTTTTTCAAATTTTTAGAAGACTTTGAGAAGAATAAGTACCAAATCTTTGAATGTTTAGTAGAATTCACTAGTAAAGCCATCTGGTCATGGACTTTTATTTTGGGGGAGGTTTTTGATAGTTGTTTCTATTACCTCCTTGTTTTTTGGTCTATTTATGCTTTCTACTTTTTCATGAATTAGTCTAGGAAGATTGTCTAGTTCTAGGTACTTACCCATTTCTTCTAAGTTCCTGAATTTGGTGATATATAGTTTTTCACAGTGTTCTTGTATGATCATTTGTATATCTTTGATGTCTGTGGTAAGTTCTCTTTCATTTCTGATTTTGTTTATATGAGTCATTTGCCTTTTTTCCTTAGTGTTTCTAGCCAGGAGTATCAATTTTATTCATCTTTTCCCAAACCAGCTCTTTGTTGTATTAATTTTTAATATTTTTTTGTTTTCTATTTCATTCAATTCTGCTCTAATTTTTATTATTTTTTTTCTTCTTCTGACTTTAGGTTGCCTTTGTTCTTCTTTTTCTAGTACTTTAAGATGTAATGTTAGGTTGTTTATTTGGTATCTCTCTTATTTCTTGAGATGGACCTGTAATAAAATAAATTTCCCTCCTGATACTGCTTTTGCTGTATCCCAGAAGTTTTGATATGTCGTATTGTGTAGAGGCCTGTTGGTGAAATAAGTTTGTAAATATGATATATATGTTTGTTTGCTTATAGTTTGCATTGGATGTGGAGGACAGGCTGTAAGCAGGCAGGGTCCTTATAGCCTAAGGCTTAGTTTTAAGACTAAGCTTTTCCCACCCTAAGTGACTGTATCAGAGACTTCCTTGTTTGTATATTGGATTAAAGGTTTTGATTTCTACACTATAAAATGGGGCAGACTGGGAGCTTGCTCTCTTTTAGTTCCTGAAATTAGCATTAGAGGAGAGAGCAGAGAAAGGAGAGCAGAGAAAGGCCACATGGAAGAGAGGAGAAGCAGCCAAGATGGCAGAGTGCTGAAGGAGAAGCCAATTTGTGCAGAGAGAAGAAGATGGGGAACAGAGGTAAATAAGGCTGGTGAGATAGATACCTTTGATTCTAGGAAACTCGGATGAGTCAGTGGTTTTGGGAGCCCTGAATGGAAAGGGAAGTGTTTTCCCACTGTGTGTATTTCTCACCCACTGGGTGCAAGCTAAGATTAAAGTGAATGGCCCACCAGTTCTTGGCTCCATTGTTTCATTACCATCTGTCCTAATCAAATGCAAACCTGCACTGGCCAGGCAGCTGTGATGGTGGCCATGGCTACTGGCTTTACAAGGCTCTGAATAGGAACATAAAACAGGAACAGAATTTAGTGCCTTGAGACCAAAGCCACAGTGGCATTACTGAAAAAAAGTACTGAACACTGTATTGTGCTGAGCACAGCACAATAGGGATAGAATTAGCAATTCTGATTAATCATTGGGGGAGGGAGTAATTGAGATACTTCCCTTACCCTTTTGTCTGCTCTAAAGAAGTTCCCCTTCCTGACTTCTTTATTCTCGTTTCTGCTTCCTGACTTTCTCATTCTCACCTCTGCTTCTATTTGTGTGTATCAATAAATACCTGTAGGAACTGGGTGTCAGGGCTATCTCATGAAACCTGTATTGGGGATTATGAGGCAGTCTCCCCTAGGTTCCTCAGTGCACTCCATCTGGTTTCTGAGAAGTCATTGTATCTGCAACAATATTGTCATTTGTCTGTATATATCTTTTGATTTCTGCTTTTCTTATTTGACTCAGTCATTTTTTAAAAGTATGTTGTTTAATTTTCACATTTTTGCAAGTTTCTTCCTTTTCTCAGTTGAATTCTAATTTCAGAACATTATGGTCAGAGAATATGCTTTGTATTATTTCAATCTTCTTGAATTTGTTGAGACTAGTTTTATGGCCCAACATACGGTTTGTCTTTGAGAATTTTCCATGTTCACTGGAGAAATATGTATAGTCTGATGTTCTGGGATGATAGGTTCTGTAAACGTCAATTATGCTCATTTGGTCTAGTGTGTCATTTAAGGCCAATATTTCTTTATTGATTCTCTGGATGATCTATCTAGAGCTGTCAATGGGGTATTAAGATCCCCAACTATGACTATGTTTTTGTATGTTTCTCCTATTCTGTTAGTAGTTGTTTTGTATATTTTAGTGCTCCCTGATTTGGTGCATATACGTATATTAAAAAATGTTGTGTCTTGTTGATGTAGTGTCCCTTTTATCATAATGAAGTGCCCATCTTTGTCACGTTACCTTTGTTGTCTTGAAATCAGTATTGTCAGATATAAGTATGGCTACACCTGCTTTTCTTTGGATATTATTTGCTTGAAGAATAGTATTCCAGCCTTTCACTTTGAATCTACTTTTGTCCTTGCAACACAGATATGTCTCTTGAAGGCAGCATATGGTTGGGTTTTGCCTTTTGATCCAATCTGCTATTCTGTGTCTCTTTATGGGTGAGTTCAGTCCATTTACATTTAAGGTAATTATTGACACTTAAGGATTTCCTTTAGCTATTTTATCTTTTGTTTTCAGGTAGTTCTGTGTCTTCTTAGGTTCTTTTCTTTTGTGTTTCTGTAGGTTGTTTTTCTTTGGTGGTATTCCATACATCTTTTTTTTTTGCGACAAAGACAGAGAGAGAGAGGTAGAGGGACAGATAGGGAAAGACAGACAGGAAGGGAGAGAGATGAGAAGCATCAAGTCTTCATGTGGCACCCTAGTTGTTCATTGATTGCTTTCTCATATGTGCCTTGACTGGGGGACTACAGCAGACCAAGTGCCCCTAGCTTAAGCCAGTGACCTTAGGCTCAAGTCAGTGACCATGGGGTCATATCTATGATCCCACACTCAATCCAGAGACCCAGTGCTGAAGCTGGTGAGCTCATGCTCAAGCCAGATGAGCCTGTGCTCAAACCAGTGACCTCAGGGTTTCAAACCTGAGTCCTCTATGTCCCGGTCTGATGCTCTACCCACTGCACCACCACTTGGTCAGGTGGTATTTTATACTTCTTTCCTCTGTTTCTTCTTTTTATTAAGCTATGCATGTCAATTTTAGTTTTTATGTGGATAGTTACCAATAAGCTATTGAGAAAACAAGTTTTATATATACGATAGTCCTTTATCTTATGAATGCTTCTGTCACCATCCTCCTTTGCTAATTCAGACCATTTTCCCCTCCCCTTTTATGTTTCTGTTGTCACAAATTATTCCTATTTATATTGTAAGCTTGTTGGAGCTTTTACTTGTAGTTTTGTAATATTTTGTTCTTTGTATTAGGTAGAATATCAAGTAGAATGACCCCTTGGAGTATTTCCTACAGTGGGAGTTTTCTGGTGATAAATTCCCTCAGCTTCTGTATATCTGGAAAGTTTTAATTTCTTCATATTTAAAGGATAACTTTGATGGATATATTGTTCTTAGCTGATAATTCCTCTCTTTCAGTACTTTGAATGTTTGGGTCCACTCCCTTGTGGCTTATAAAGTCTCTGGTAAAAAGTCCAATGATAACCTGATGGGCTTTCTGTTTTTTTTTACAGAGACAGAGATTGCTTTCTCATATGTGCCTTGACCATGGCCTTCAGCAGACCAAGTAGCCCCTTGCTAGAGCCAGCGACCTTGGGCCCCAGCTGGTGAGCCTTGCTCAAACCAGATGAGCCCACGCTCAAGCTGGTGATCTCGGGGTCTTGAACCTGGGTCCTCCGTATCCCAGTCCAATGCTCTATCCACTGTGCCACCACCTGGTCAGGCAAGGGCTTTCCTTTATATATTACTTTCTTCTTTTCCCTGGCTGCTTTGATTATCATTTCTTTGTCATTAGTTTTTGACAGTTTTATTAGTGTGTCTTGGAGATGGCTTCATTGA
The DNA here is from genome assembly GCF_036850995.1 of Saccopteryx leptura. Lineage (NCBI taxonomy): Eukaryota > Metazoa > Chordata > Mammalia > Chiroptera > Emballonuridae > Saccopteryx > Saccopteryx leptura. The sequence goes on along the minus strand of NC_089516.1, from coordinate 67,413,040 downwards.
GTTGAGGTAGCTAGGTGTTCTAATTGCTTCTTGGAATCAAGGATCTAACTCTTTTCATAGTTTTGAGAGGTTCTCATCAATTATTTGAATAGGCTTTTCATTCCTTTCTCCCTCTCTTCTTCTGGTATACTTTTATTCTTATACTAATCTATCTGATAAAGTCTGATAATTCTTGTAGAGCTCTATCATTTAAAAAATTCTTGAGGCTCTTTTTCCCTCTGTATCATCTCTAGTTGCTTGTTTTCAATGTCATTGATTCTATCTTCTATCTAGCTAGTTCTATTATATATACTTATTATTTAATATTTCAGTTTGCATAATGAGTTCATCATTTCCAGAATTTCTGGTTCTTTTTTAAAGTGTCAGTCTCTTTGGTGAAGTACTCGTTTTGTTCATTAATTTGTTTTCTGAGTGCATTAAATTGCCTATCAGTGTTTTCTTGCATCATTGAGTATTTTCAGAACTTCAATTTTGAATTCTCTGTCATTTAATTCCCAAGTTTCCATGTGATTGAGATTGTTTTTTGAAGATCTTCCATTTTCCTTCTGAACTACATCTCTTTCTTGATTATTCATGGTATTCAAAAGATTTCTTTTTGCTTAGTAGGCATTTGTAAGTGGCTCTTTCTTGGTACTTCCAAAAAGTTTTTTTTAATTATTTTCTAATAGGTGGTATTGGATTACAATGTTTAGCTCTATAAAATCTTCTGGACAAACCCCATTGTGATGCTGCAGCCATGATGGGAGTGGGGTAAGCTGAGAGGGCTTTATCACCTTCTTTGTTCTTTTTCTAGCAATGGTAATCTCAGGCATCACATGTTCTTCCCTGTGTTCCAACAGACAAGGAACCAGACAGAAAATACCCTTATTCTTCAGGGGAAGCAGTGGTTCTGCATAGATAGTTCTAGGATATGCCACTGATATTCTTTGTGCCCTGATAGCAGGGGGTGAAGAGGGGCAGTATCTGGAAGGTTGGGGGCATGGAAGCTTGCATTTCCCTTTCTCTGCCTCAAGTGTGAACTACAGGCAGACCATGGGAGCACCAGCAGTGTCCCAGAGTTTCATCTTTGGCCCTATCCCTGAATTCAGTTGTTACTCTGGTTTTGGACTCCTAAAAGTGCCTCCTTCCCAATTTCTCTGCTCCTTTCAACAAAAGGAAACCCAGACACACTAGGTTACTCCACACTCTAGAGGCACTTCACAAGTCCTCAGCTGTGGGGCTGCATCCATATATTTTGTCCTGTGGTCACTCTCTGCCAAACTTTAAATATTTCAATGCATAGTCTTTTCAGGTGTTTTTGTGTACCCAGCTGAGGTTCCTTTATAGAGTTACAGTTGTTCAAATTATTGGAATTTCAAATAAAGAGCTCTCTCATACCACCATTCTTCTGATGTCATTCCAATATTTTTTTTAAAAAAATAAGTTTTCTGCTTCTTTTTTCCCGCTTTTGGGACTCCCATAATGCATATATTTGTTTGATGAAGGTATTCTATAAGTCCTATATGCTTTATTCTTTTCTATTAATTTTTTCTTTTTGTTCCTCTAACTGGCTACTTTTAAATGACCTGTCTTTTGAATGATTGAGTCTACTGTTGAAGCTCTTTATTAAATTTTTCATTTGTGTCATTATATTCTTCAATTCCAGAATTTCTTTTTGGTTATGTTTTATGGTTTCTATTTAATTAATTTCTTATTCTGATCATGTTCATGTTTTCCTGATTTTGTTTAGTTGTCACTATTATTTTGCACTTTTCTGAACTTCATTGATATGATTATTTTTGTGTGTTTTTTTCCAGCAATTCATATATCTCTATTTGTTTGGGTTGGTTATTGAAGTTTTATTAGGTTCCTTTGTTGGTGTCATGTTTGTTTGATTCTTCATGACCCATGTCGCCTTGTGTTAGTGTCTGTACATTAAAGGGAACAAACACCTCTTTCAGTCTTTACAAGAGCAGGTAAAAACCTTCTCCTGTCAAGTATCTAGGCTGATGGTATTTTCTCCAGGATTGCAGTCAAGCAGGGTTGGAACTGGGTCATGTGGATGTCTTCACTGGAGTCCACAGTTTTCAAGCTTATTACCAGAGCCTCAAGCAGATAAGGATTCCATCTGGTCTTTGGGTGGACACAATTGCCTCTAAAACCTTGGTCAGTAAAACTTGCATTAGGAGGGAATTTGCTTCTGGGTCAATAGATGGAGGGTCTATTACCAGGAATGCAAATGAATGTGACTCCCATTGAGTCTCTGGGAGCGCTTTTGACAAGTCACTGGGCATTGCCTGGGTGGAAAGAACTTCTCTTGACTATAGCTGAAAAGGACTGGAACTGAGTCACAGGGTACACAGCAAGGACAAGGGTATGCAAATGTATCTCCAGGGGCATTAATAAACATGGCTCCCACAAAGTTCCTGGAAGCAAGAGTGCCTCTGGACTGAAGCTAAATGGGACTGGATCCTGAAGAAAAATTGGCCTTTTTTATTTAGTAATACACATTTGTATTTCTTGCATGTCTTTTTGAAAGTTTACATTGTAATATCCTCGAACTCAGAATGTTTTTTCTTCAGCCAAATTTAGTTCATTAATGAGCCCATCAAAGGCATTCTTCTTTTCTGTTACAATGCTTTTGATCTCTAAAATTTTTTTATTTTATGAGAATTGCCATCTCTCTACTTAAATTATTCACCTATTCTTGTATGCTGTCTACCTTTTCCATTAAAGCCCTTAACATATATTTATCATAGTTTTGAAAAAGTTCTTGATCTGATCTAACATTCTTATCATATCTAAATTTATTTCTGATTCTTGTTCATTTTCTTCTGATATACTGGGTAAAAGGAACCATTATAGACCTTTGGTAATGTAGTGGTATGGTGTGGGAGAGAAAAAATATTCTGTAGTCCTATAATTAGGTCTCAATCTCTTGGTTAACCTATGTTTCTGGAATGTGAACTTCATTACTGCTACTCAGTTCCCCTACCTTTAGGTGGGACAGGAGGGCTAAAAGGAACTGGAGTTGACTGTTTCTCTTCTCTATGTAGGTTAGGATTGCTAATATCCCAGCAGGTTAGCCTCTGGTTAAACAGTATATCCTCAAAGTAGGCCTTGTTTAGAAGAACAGAATGGTCTGGCATATTTCAAAATGGTTCCTTTTCATCTTTCCCTATTGGAAGCATGAGGGGAGTTTTCCAATCTTCAAGTGAGAACCTGGTAGAACTCCTGGAACTAAAATTCTCAAAGGATGTGGACTCCACAATGATGGTCCCCTTAGGATTTTAACTCTTAGACTTCTCACTCCAAGCCTCCTGAAATTCATCAATTGCAGTTCCGTTGTTCCTGCAGAGGTTCCTGTTCATAAGTTTCTGCTCTGGTAAAGCTGTGATTCTCTATATCAGCCTATCAGTTCGTCTAAGTTAGGGGGCAGCAGTTTGCCCTGTTATCTCACTTCTGTGACCAAAGTGAGAAGAAATGTTAAATTTTTTGTTTATTCATCTTTTAACTTATTGTTAGGGTGATATAGTGACGTCTAAACTCCTTACAAACTGAACCATAAACTGGAAGATTTATGTGTTAATTCAAATGATAAAAACATTTTTAGGGGAGCAGCAAGATGGCGAAGGAGTAGGCAGACATACCAACTTCCACTTCTCAGAACCAAAACTTAATTTTAAGAACCATCATCTGGAAAAAACAACTTTGGACTACACTAAAAAGACTCTTTAACCAAGGAACACTGAAGAAGCCACATAGAGACTGTTAGAAAAAGCAGAAATGCAGAGAGGGCTGCCCAGCTCCCAGGAGTGAACAGCAGCCGGGAGAGACTCGCATGGCGGGAAGTGAATTTAGCATTGAAGGGAGGGCCCAGGGCCCCAGGAATAAAGCCCGAGCCCACAGTGCCAGAGCCTAGAAGAAGCATATGGACAATATTTAGCTGTGAAACAAGTCAGGATACTGCTTGTGAGAAAGAGACAGATTTCTCAAACTTAGGATTCTTCTTAAAGGGACCATGTGGAAAACTTCTTTCACAACCATTCACTCAAGGCTCCAGGGATGCAGAGAAGGAGAAGACTGGAGTAGCAGGAAGAGAGTGTAATCTAGGAGGCACAGGAAGAAACACTTTGAGGGACAGCCACCCTAATTCCTGGGCTGAGTCACTCCACAAATCTGCATTTGATCTTAGCCAAAAGGCCGAGAAGCGATCACTCCGCAAATCTGAAGTGAATATTTCCCCTGGAACCAGCAATACCAGCAAAGGGAAGCAGGACACCAGCCAAACAAGCTCTTCTGTGGCACTCAGAAAAGAGTCGCTTGGAAGGAGGGAACCTTAAAGAATGCAGTATTGAGTGCTAGGATCTGAGGTGCAGTGCCCCTAACCACACTGCTGAGGGCTAGCGAGAGGGCAGGAGGTGGAGGGATGCAGAAGCACAGTCCATCTGCAGGAGCTGGCCACAACTGAGGTCCCGTATGAGCTCAGTGTTGCCCGGCAGGGGCAGAAGGGGTGCACAAAAGTGTTCTGGCCGGCTGTGGGCCCACCTGCAATCCTGCCTGCAGGGGAAAAATGAAAGACTGGGACCTGCAGAAGCCCACGGCTGAATGCAAGCACGCAGCCCCACCTGGCCGGCAGAGTCAGGGCATGTGGCCTGGTGCATGAGTGCAACTCCATCCGTGTGTGTGATGCAAAAGCCTAGGAACAGGTGGAGACCCACGGTTGAGTGCAGGCACACAGCCCTGCCTGGCCCATGTGGCCCATGTATCCTGGAACTTGTTGCCTGACTTGTGAGTGCAGTTCTGCCCAAGGGGGTGAGGCAAAAGCCCAGGAATAGGATGAGACTTGAGGCTGATCAAAGGTGCTCACTCCTGCCTGCGGTGCCAAGACTGGTGGCACTGGGCATGGAACACAGCCCACCTGCTGTGGTGGGGCGAATGCCGAGGCTTGTGGACCCAGGAATGTGAACACAGCCCTTCCTGTGGAGGAGAGGTGGAAACTGCAGTGATAGCCATAGACTGCCGGCACCAGCAATGCCCATACCGAAAGGCCCAAGGCAGTGGCAAAGAGGGTGGTGGGCCTTCAGACAGACTACACATAGAGAACACAGAGGCCACGCACATTGGAGAGTAGTGGCCACACGCTTCTTATACACAGACAAAATGAAAAAGCAGAGAAATACAACCCAATTGAATCAAGAGAAATAATCAGAAAAGGACTTGAATGAGTCAGATATAACCAAATTACCAATTTCAGAGTTTAAAATAGTGACTGTAGGATGCTCAAAGATCTTAGAACAATAGATGATCATAACAAACAAGTAAATACAGAGATAGCCAGTATAAAAAGGACATTGAAATAATAAAAAAGAGTCAGTCAGTAATGACAAATACAATATCAGAAACGAAGACCACAATTGAAGAAATTAAAAGCAGGATGGATGAAGCTGACAATCGAATCAGTGGGTTAGAGGACAACATAAATGAAGGTATAGAAGCAGAGCAGAAAAAAGAAAACAGACTCAAAAAGTCTGAAGAAACTCTAAGAGAGCTCTATGGCAATATGATGAGAAATAACGTCCAAATCATAGGGGTTCCTAAAGAAGAAGAGAAAGAACAAGGGATAGAGACTTTGTTCAATCAACTCAGAGCTAAAAACTTCCCTAAATTGATGCAGGAAAAAGTCACAGAAGTTCAAGAAGCACAGAGAACTCCATTAAAGAGAAACACAAAGAAATCAACAGCAAGACACATCATAATTAAAATAGCAAAGCTAAGTGATAAAGAGAAAATATTAAAAGCCCCTAGAAAACAAAAGGCTATCACCTACAAAGCAGCCCCCATAAGGATGACATCCAACTTCTGAACAGAAACACTTGAGGCCAGAAGGGAATGGCAAGAAATAATCAAAGTAATGCAGAACAAGAGCCTACAACCAAGACTACTTTATCCAGCAAGGCTATCATTTAAAATGAAAGTAGAAAAAAAGAGCTTCCCAGACAAAAAAAAAAAAAAAAACCTCAAGGATTTCATTACAAGAAATGTTAAGAGGCCTGTTGTAAAGAGAACAAAGGGAGAAAAGAATATAGCAAAAGCAGAATACAGCTTTAAAGAACAAAATGGCAATAAACAACTACATATCAATAATAACCTTAAATGTAAGTGGATTAAATGATCTAATCAAAAGACATAAGGTAGCTGCATGGATAAGAAAACAAGACCCATACATATGCTATTTACAAGAGATACACCTTAAAACAAAAGATGCAAAGATGCACATAGACTGAAGGAAAAAGGATGGAAAAAAATATTTCATGCAAATGGAAATGAAAAAAAAGCTGGGGTAGCAATACTTATATCAGACAAATTAGACTTTAAAACAAAGGATATAGTAAGAGATAAAGAAAGTCACTACATAATGAAAAATGGAGCAATCCAACAGGAAAATATAACCATTATAAATATCTACACACCTAATATAGGAGCTCCTCATTATATAAAGCAGACTTTGATGGATACAAAGGGCGAGATAAAAGCAATACCATAATAGTAGGAGATTTTAATGCCCCACTAACATCACTAGATAGATCCTCAAGAAAGAAAATTAACAAAGAAATAGCAGATTTAAAGGATACACTAGATCAACTTGATTTAATAAATATCTTTAGAACCCATCATCCTAAAGCAGCAGAATATACATTCTTTTAAATGTTCATGGTACATTCTCTAGGATAGACCACATATTAGGACACAAAAGTGGTCTCAACAAATTTAAGAAGATTGAAATCATATCAAGCATTTTCTCTGATCACAATGGCATGAAACAAAAATTCAACCACAACACAAAAACTGAAAAATACTCAAACACTTGGAATATAAATAGCATGTTATTAATAACAAATAGGTTAACAATGAGATCAAAGAAGAAATAAATGAATTCCTACAAGCGAATGATAATGAGCATACAACAACTCAAAACTTATGCGGCACAGCAAAAGCAGTACTAAGAGGGAAGTTCATAGCATTACAGGCATACCTTAAGAAGCTAGTAAAAGCTCAAATGAACAATTTAACCCTGTATCTAAAAGAACTAGAAAAAGAACAGCAAGTAAAGCCCAGAGTTAGTAGAAGGAAGGAAATAATAAAGATCAGAGAGGAAATAAATGACATAGAAGCTAAAAAAATAATACAGAGGATCAATAAAACAAGGAGCTGGTTCTTTGAAAAAGTTAAACAAGATCGATGAACCTTTAACCAGACTCACCAGGAAAAGAGAGAAGAATAAAATAAATAAAATTAAAAATTAGAGTGGAGAAATAACAACTGACACAACAGAAATACAAAGGATTGTAAGAAAATACTATGAACAATTGTATGCCAAAATTAGACAACCTAGATGAAATGCACAAATTCCTTAAAACATATAATATTTTAAAAATCAATTGGGAAGAATCAAAAAACCTAAACAGACCAATTACAACAAATAAGATAGAAACAGTTATCGAAAAACTCCCAATAAACTAAAGCCCAGGGCCCAATGGCTTCACAAGTCAATTCTACCAAATATTCAAAGAAGAACTAACTCCTATCCTTCTCAAGCTATTTCAAAAAATATAAGAGGAAGCTCCTTTTATGAGGCGAGCATAATTCTGATTCCAAAACCAGGCAAAGACAACACAAGAAAAGAAAATTATAGGTCAATATTTCTGATGAATCTATTGTAGATGCTAAAATTCTCAACAAAATATTAGCCAACCAGATCCAGCAACATATGAAAAAAAATCATACACCATTATCCATGTGATTTATTCTGGGAAGGGAAGGCTGGTACCATATTCGCAAATCAATCAATGTGATTCATCACATAAACAAAAGGAAGGAGAAAAACCACATGATAATTTCAATAGATGCAGAAAAAGAATTTGATAAAATCCAGCACCCATTAATGATCAAAACTTTCAGCAAAGTGGGAATACAAGGAACATACCTCAACATGATAAAGCCATCTATGACAAACCCACAGCCAATATCATACTCAATGGGCAAAAATTAAAAGCAATCCCCTTAAGATCAGGAACAAGGGTGCCCCCTTTCACCACTCTTATTCAACATAGTCCTGGAAGTCCTAGTTACAGCAATCAGACAAGAAAAATAAATAAAAGGCATCCAAATTGGAAAAGAAGAAGTATAACTATCATTATTTGCAGATGATATGTTATTGCATATAGAAAACCCTAAAGTCTCAGTCAAAAAACTTCTCAACCTGATAAATGAATTCAGCAAAGTGGCAGGATATAAAATTAATACTCAGAAATCAGAGGCATTTTTATACAGGAACAATGAAATGTCAGAATGAGAAATTAAGGAAAGAATCCCCTTCACTCTTGCAACCAAAAAATAAAGTACCTAGGAGTAAATTTAACCAAGAAGATTAAAGACTTGTACTTGGAAAATTATAAAACACTGATAAAAGAAATCAAGGAAGATACAAACAAGTGGAAGCATATACCATGCTCATGGTTAGGAAGAATAAATATCATTAAAATGTTTATATTACCCAAAGCAATTTATAAATTCAATGCAATACCAATTAAAATACCAATGACATACTTCAAAGATATAGAACACATATTTCAAAAATGTATATGGAACCAAAAAAGAACACGAATAGCCTCAGCAATCTTGAAAAGGAAGAATAAAGTGGAAGGTATCACACTTCCTGATATCAAGGCCATTGTAATCAAAACAGCTTAGTACTGGCATAAGAACAGGCATATAGATCAATGGAACAGAACAGAGAACCCAGAAATAAACCCTCACTTCTATTGTCAACTGATATTTGACAAAGGAAGAGCATACAATGGAGTAAAACCAGCCTCTTCAACAAATGGTGTTTGGAAAATTGGACAGCTACCTGCAAAAAAATGAGACTAGACCACTAACTTACACCATTCACAAAAATAAACTCAAAATGGATAAAAGATTTAAATATAAATTGTGAAACCATAAGTATCCTAGAAGAAAATTTAGGCAGTAAGCTCACCGACATCTATCGCAGCAATATCTTTGCTGAATTATCCCCACAGGCAAATGATATAAAAGACAGGATAAAAAATGGGAGTATATCAAACTAAAAAGCTTTGCACAGCTAAGGACAATATGAACAGAATAAAAAGACAAACTACACAATCAGAGAACATATTTGACAATACCTCTGATAAGGGGTTAATTACCAAAATTTATAAAGAACTTGTAAAACTCAACACCAGGAAGACAATTCAATCAAATAATGGGCAAAAGAGATGAATAGACACTTCTCCAAAGAGGACATACAGATGGGCAATAGGCATATGAAAAAATGTTCAACATCACTAGTAATTAGAGAATTGCAAATTATAACCACAATGAGATATCACCTCACACCAGTCAGAATGGTACTCATCAACAAAACAACACAGAATAAGTGGTGGCAAGGATGTGGAGAAAAGGGGACCGTCCTGCATTGCTGGTGGGAATGCAGACTGGCGCAGCCACTGTGGAAAACAGAATGGAGATTCCTCAAGAAATTAAAAATCAAACTGTCTTTTGACTCAACTATCCCACTTTTAGGAATATACCCCAAGAACACCATATCACTGATTCAAAAGGAGAAATGCACTCCCATGTTTATGGCGGCATTGTTCATAATAACGAAGATCTGGAAACAACCCAAGTGTCTGTCAGTGGACGAGTGGATTAAAAAGCAGTGGTACATATATACAATGGAATACTATGTGGCTATGAAAAAGAAGGAAATCTTACCTTTTGAGACAACATGGATGGACTTGGAAACTATTATGTTAAGTGAAATAAGCCAGGCAGAAAAAGAAAAATATCATATGACCTCACTCATTTGAGGAAACCAATGAACAATGTGAACTGAGGAATGGAATTGAGACAGAGGAGGGATCAAGGGGACCAGGGTAAAAGAGGACAGAGGGAAAGGGGATGATAGGAGGCAATAAACGTGAAGGGAAGTGGCGAGAGCGCTATGGGGAGGAGGGCAAGGGAGATGTTGAGGGGAATTCGGGGGAGGGGTGATGCATTTGGGGCAACAGTAGAATCTATTTAAACACAATAAATTGAAATCAATTAAAAAAATAAAGAAAACTCTTCAAAAATCAAAAAACATTTTTTTAAAGAAAAAATTTCTTAGCTGTACCCATAGTCCAAATGTTGCTGCTTCATCCAAATCATGATGACAGTCAGGATTCAGACTTGAGAGATGGATTATAAACTTGCAGTGACAGCAACCCCCTAATTTGTCTGTATGTCCTTGATCACTTTAGGGTTTGCTGTTCAAGTACAACAGGCACCTTTCTAATATCAGCTAAACCAGTGGTTCGTAAAAGTCAATGTGGCATCAGAACTATTTCGAAAAAGTTAATCCCAGTCCCCACTCCCAGAATTTCTGATTTAGGAGGTCTCAGTGAAGCCTGATAGTTTCTTAGTTTTTCTATTTCTTTCGTTTGGCTATTTCTTTTCTTTTCTTTTCTTTCTTTCTTTCTTTCTTTCTTTCTTTCTTTCTTTCTTTCTTTCTTTCTTTCTTTCTTTCTTTCTTTCTTTCTATTTATATTTTTGCTTCTCGGCCATTCCCTAGTCTAGATCTCTTAATCAGGATTTTAATTTTCAAATCCTAAACCATCAATATGCATTTCTTTGATGTGACCCAGTGCTGCTGTAGTAGTCAAATGTAACTCAGACCAAGAACTAAAGCGAAAAAACTGGTGTCAAGAGGAAGTTAATATACATTTAAGGTCTAAATCCAACAAGAATAAAAGATTCCATTGTTTAAGTGACAGAACAATAAAAGTTAATTTGTACCAATCATATTACTAATAACATATTTTATATTACTGCCCTCAAAGTGGTTCTGAAATGACATTTTTCACTCTTCTAACTCAAATGAGGTTATATGTAGGTAGGTAGATACCCACCAGGATCCTCTCACAACACCATTGCCTTAACCACTAGAGATCTGCCATTACCTGAAATCTCTCTTAATCTTTTTCAAAAAGAGCCATTGCCCAAGTGGAGAAATTTGAAGATTTAATAAACCTTTGTCATAGATTTTACACATGCAGTCCTTGAGCCTCAACTCCTGTATCAGAATGAGCACATTCACTTTTCAAGGTGGGCATCCTGACTGTGAGACCATAAAATAAATCAGTTGAAGTTTTTATATAGGACTAGAATTATCATCTCCTGTTCTAAAAACACCTCTCAAGTAAGTGACAACTTACTTGGCAAAGTGGATTTTATGGCCACAAGCCTGGCCCAAAGATAATGTTGACAGTACTTATAGGTAAAGTTCAGGGTCTCAAATGCTTCAGAAAATAATAAATTGGTGGTTTCAAGATAGGTACATCTAAGGTCAAGCAGGCACAGGGCCAGGAAGTGGTGGTTTATATAATTAACTCTGAGTTTTAAGAGTATCAAGTGCCATCAGAAGAAAATGCCCTTTGGTAAGGCAGAGATTCCCAACCTGTGTGCTTCAATGCAGATACTAATCTGCTCAGCCTTGCGTGGTGAAGCAGAAACTGAGGCAGTTGGAGCCTGGACAAATCACTTCTGATTATGAGTAGTCTCCATTTACTTCACTGCACTATACAAATGTTATCATTTTCTATGTGCAGTTTGGCATGAGAGAGATTGGAAAGTCTTGTAAAAAAATTCTGCCAGCACTGGGGCAGACTTGAACCAAGTAAACATCTGGGCCTACTAGACCCAGTTTCCCAATACCCCTAAAAACCACCAAATATATTTATTTTTAAGAGTACCACCACCCTCTCTACAGTTTCTCTGATAGCCAGGACATCTCCTGACTTAGTTCAAGGCTCAGATAAAATATGGTTTTCCTGAGCCAACCCCATTTTCCTGTCACTAGCAGCTGCAATGATTTCCAGTTTCAGGTTCAGAATATACAACACAGTCTCTTCTTATGAGCTGCTCACTAAGCTCCTATTATCTAGGAATAACTGTCTTTCAAACCCATATCTTCATATACTGGCTCCTCAGCTCCTCCTCATCTGCATCAAGTGTGGCCTACAGTAGACCCTGTATCAGTGTGACCAAGAGATAAAATCAAATTACTAGCAGGCTCATAAGTGTAGGGTTTCTAAAATGTTAGTTGGTTCAATGGTCTAGGCTAGTTTGTCTCAGATTAGACTCTCTTTAGGAAACATGGCCTCAGAATTATATTGTTCATCTATGGAGAAGGATCTGGAAAATGTGATGGAATAATAGTTTACTGACTTTCACTCATGGTAGAGTCAGTCAGAAAAGGGCAGCATTGGCCTTCTATCAAGACACTGATGTAATGTGACCAAGAATATCATGAAATCTTTCCTAGAAAGGCTACCAGGCTATATGTAAGGAACAAACTATATTTTCATTACCTATCTGCCTCCCAACCCTAACCCCTTATGAGGTTAGGAGATACATGAGAAATACCACTAACCCAGAATTTACGTGACAATCTATAGCAAAAAAGACAAAATCTAGTGTTGGAAGCTCAATGAACAACAGCAAGTATGCTAATGTGGCTGGAGTAAAGCAAGCCAAGAGTGAGAGGTGGATGAGGTCAGAGAGAAAATGTGTCAGTCAGGGAAGGCCTCCCTGACAAGGCAGTATTTGAGCAGATGTCTAGAGGTGCACATTCTACACAAAGGGAGAAGCCATGACAAAGGCCTTATAGTAGAAGCATGCTCTGCTTTTTGAGGAAAAGCCAAGGAAGCTAGCATGGTTACAATAGAGTAAGTGAGGGTGAGATTGATAGGTGTGGAAGGCATAGACAGATGGGAAAGGGCAGAGTTTTAGGTCCATACAGGGCACTGAGAAGGTAATTACTATCAGACAAATAGGAACAATAGGAAAGTTTTAAGAAGAGGTGGGACAATATTGAGTTGATGTTTCAGAAGAATCCCTCTGGCTGCTGTGTGAAGGAAGGCTGCAGAAGTGAACAGGTCTCTCTAACCACCTTAACTTTCTGAGCCAACTCCAAGGAACATTGGGCTTCACAAAGCCTGATAGCCAAGGTATGTGCAGTTGTATCAGCCAGAGTGATTTTTTCTTAAATCAGATCACAGTATTCCTTCTAATACGCTACAGTGTTTTCCCATTACATTCAGTAAACTCCAGCATCTTTACCTGTGACTTCTTTGTCCTCATCTCCTCTTACTCTTTCCCTTTCTCACTCTGCTCCAGCCAACTGGTCTGCCTCTTAGTTGCCTTTCCCCCCAATCATCAGGTTTATTCCTGCCTCAAATCCTTTGCCCTTGTTTCTTCTGCTGGAACACTCTTATCCAAGTTCTTCTGATGACTTGCTCCCAGCCAAATGGCACGTTTCCCGAGAAGCCTTTCCTGACTTATCACTACAAAGCAGTCCCTCCGCCCTCCTTCCCACAACACCCAACATTCTTCTGTCTCAGAACTTGTATCCTTTCGTTATTATCTTGTTTATTTACTTACTGTCTAAGTTCATCACTCCAATGCGAGCTCCATGAGGATAGGGACTTTATTTTATTCAGTGTTGTATCCCCAAGAACCTCAGACACTTTTGGCACATACTGAATATTTAATAAATGCTGGCTGAACACATGAGTAAAAGAAAATCAAGCCTTTTCTCCCTTGATTCCTCTTCCACTTAAAACAGGTTAAACTTTTTTTTAAAGAAAATGTACAAAAAATAAAGGAAGTTAAAACTAAAACAAAGAAAATGCAACAAGTATAGCAGAACTTCACAATAAAATATGGGTTCCTGAAAAAGTTAGCAAAAAACACGGCCTACATCATACTTGACATTGAAATGGTGAAAGCTTCCTGCTAAGACCAAGAACAAAATACGGATGTCCTCGCTTGTCAACTCCATTCAACATTGTACTGGATGTTCTAAGGCAATTAGGCTAGAAAATGAAATAAAAGATACATGGATTAGAAAGGAAGAAGTAAAACTACCTTTATTTGCAGATGACATGATCTTGTATAAAGAATCCACTAAAAACTATCAGAACCAATAAACAAGTTCAGCAAAGTGGCAGGCAGATTCCAGGACAACAAGGGCTAGTAGATGGGGATTTCCTGCCCCTCCCAGAGGTGATATAGTAATCTGCACACTTCTTTGGGTACCATTTTCAAGGAATAAAACAATCCAGACACACAAAGATTCTTTCTGCTTTCTCACAAACCCCTCTCCCACCCTATTCCCATTGCCTCTTTGCGGGAAGGTTGAAGGATTGTATTCTCATATCCTGTGTGTCCTGTTAACTGTGCCAGCCAAACCAATCTTCAGTCAGACTAAGTCCTTATCTCAGGATAAAGAATCAGGGCTCTGTAATGCATCTTTTCCTAAGGTTTTGTATTATTTCTCCCTCTCTCTCCTCCTCTCTCTAGTTTTGTTTTTCACTTGGTTTCCTAGCAAATTTCCTTTTGAAAAACTCCATTATTATCTCATACTAACCATGAGAAATGGGATTTGTGTATATCTCAGCCAGTGCAGGGCTAGTTGGGGAGGTCAGAGTTCCTGGAAGCTAGGTGTGGGGATGGCTGCAGCCTGCACAGCTGGAGAAGCAGGGAAGGGTTGCAGCTGTATGGACATTTTTTTTTTCTTTTTTGGATGATGGCTTAATATACTGGAATAATAGGCTTTTGGCTAAAAATCCAGTGCATGTCTCACTAGGGGAAAATGTGTTTGCCTGGAGGCTTGCCAATCTGATCAAGATCACTTTAACTGAAAATGTGGGTGGAGTACAAAACACACCCATATCAGACTTTAAGGCCAGATATTATAGACAATGTGCATGGCCCAGACAGAAGAATAATACTGAGAGACAGAGGCAGATTAAGGTCAGTTGAGGCCCTGGGTGCAGAAGAAAATATTGGGCCTTTTACATTAGACAAAAGTATGAAGTTGGGGTTTTGTGGGGCCCTTCAGAAAGTGGGGCTCAGGGCACGCGCCCAGTGTGCCTGCCATTAAATCCGCCTCTGCTGAGTGACACTCTAGTAATTTGCAGGAAATGACTGGGAAGGAAATTAGGAATGGCACTTTCAGCCTCAACTGTCAATATGACAGCACGAGGAATGAGAACAGAAAGCAAAGCAAATTAGAATTTTTAATACATGAAAAAAAAAATTCAGAGACATCATTAAGACTTAGAGGAAAGAGATTCAACAGTGAAATATACTAATAGATACTTCTAAAGACACAGATCTGATAGAAGGGTTTGGGTTACCCACCGGTAGCTAGGTGGCCCTTTGCTTGCTTGCACTGACTTTGTGGCATGCTGGAGTTCAGGTTAAAAACAGAGGATCAAAGTGGGTAGTCCTAGGGGAAATGAACACCAACTCCAAAAATTGTCAAAATTCATCATTTGTTAATTTATTTAGTGCCTTGTATTCGTGATAAGGCAGTGAACAAGTCAGACAGGATTTCTGCTCTCATGGAGCTAATATTGAGGACAAATAGACAATAAACACATTAACAAGTAAATGGACAATATAATTGAGATAATGAAAAGATCATAAAAAAATAAAATTGTTAGTGAAAGGGAAAGAGGAACTATCATATTTTGGAGGATCTTGGATAGCTTATCTGCAGAGCCAACTTTTTTTTTTTTTTTGTATTTTTCCGAAGCTGGAAATGGGGAGAGACAGTCAGACAGACTCCCGCATGCGCCCGACCGGGATCCACCCGGCACACCCACCATGAGCTACGCTCTGCCCACCAGGGGGTGATGCTCTGCCCCTCCACCCAGCACACCCACCATGAGCTACGCTCTGCCCACCAGGGGGTGATGCTCTGCCCCTCCGGGGCATCGCTCTGTCGTGACCAGAGCCACTCTAGCGCCTGGGGCAGAGGCCAAGGAGCTATCCCCAGCGCCCGGGCCATCTTTGCTCCAATGGAGCCTCGCTGCGGGAGGGGAAGAGAGAGACAGAGACGAAGGAGAGGGGGAGGGGTGGAGAAGCAGATGGGTGCTTCTCCTGTGTGCCTTGGTCGGGAATCGAACCCGGGGCCCCTGCACACCAGGCCGACGCAGAGCCAACTTTTGAACTGAGATACAAACAAAGAGGACAATGAGCCACGCTAACATATGAGGAAGAACATATAAGCAGAGGAAACAGCGAAAGCAAGGGACTTATAGCAGGAAGAAGCTTGCCAGTGGCTAACAGTCCTAATACCTCAAGATAACTCTTGGAAAGGGTGAAAACACATGTATCAAAATTACCCTTACTCAAGGAATACGATAGTGAGGTACATATCTCCAATTCCCAGAGTCATTGGTTGATGGCACTTCTCCATGAGCAGAGTGACTAAGCCTTCAGAAAAGGCAGCCAGTCACAAAGGTGCAGACACTAGCCATTGGGAAGTGGGAGTACACTGACGTGACAGAGTTGAGGGACATGAGAAAGCAGTAACTGTGTCTGCTATCACAGTAAGCCTGTGACAGAGTCAGCAAAAAAGCTAGCTGGAGACTCAAGCAGGGCCAGACCATCTGAAGCCAAGGTTAGTTGCAAAATAGTAGCTGGCATAAGTGTTTGATTTGGCTGTCACAATGTTTTCTCTTGTTTCATTTTGCTTTTGTTTTTAATTGCCAATATTTAAAAGTCAGAAGCTCTCATATCCAGACTTAGATTTCAAGTTCTCTTGGGGAAAAAAAATTAAAAGACTTGATAATATTGGATCTTCATTTGGCAAGGTGGCACTTGAGTAGCCGATACCTCATTTATAGAAGAACCATGTGCTACCCAGTTAACCAATCCTCCTTGAATTTGGGTTCAGTGGTCTAGGACATTGTATGCTGTGATAAGGACTTAGGGTTTCACTCTAAGAGTATGGGTGGGTTTTTAAGCTGGGGATTGATTTGCTCAGTCTAATCAATTTGTGTAGAAAGTCAAGAGTGGGAACAGGTAGACAAGTAAGGAGGGTATGGGAGTAGCCTGGGCAAGAAATAATGGGATCTTGAAAATAGAGACAAAAAGCAATGAAGGAGTTAAGTATATAATTTGGAATGAATTTGACAGGATGTGCTGATATAGAGGTGAGGGAAAAGGAAACATCTAGGATTATAGCCAGATTTCTGAGTGTAGTATATGTGTGTATAGTACCACAATTCACTGACATGACAAAGACTGGAGGAGGAATGGGTTTGAGGGTGTTAAGCCAGTAGCCAGGGCCACCATCACAGCCGCCTGGCCCATGCAGGTTCACACTGGATTTGGACAGTCGGTAAAGAAATAACGGAGCCAAAAACTGATGGGCCATCATCTTTGATCCTAGCTTGCACCCGGCAGCTAGTAAAAATACACACTGGGCTCCAAAACCCACTCACATTTAGTGATCACAAAGCTACTGACTTATCCGAGTTTCCTAGAATCAGAGGTTTCTAACTCACCAGACTTATTCACCTATGTTCCCCATCTCCTTCCTTCTCCCTGCACAAACTCTGCACAAACTGGCTTCTCAGTCACACTTCGCCATCTTGGATGCCTCTCCTGGCCTCCTCCATGTGGCCTTTCTCTGCTCTCCTCTCTGCTCTCTGTTCTAATGTTAATCTCAGGAACCAAGAGAGCAAGCTCCCATTCTGCCCCCATTTTATAGTGTAGAAATCAAAACCTTTAATCCAATATACAAAATAGGGAAGTCTCTAATACAAAGTCACTTATCTGAGGCATGATGGGATTGTATCACCCCACATCAAAAAGGGTGGGAAAGGCTTAGTCCTAAAACCAAGCCCCAGGCTACAAGGATCTTGCCTGCCCACAGCCCTCAGAGACACACATTAATATCACCTGGACGACAGGCTTCCATGTGGGCAGCACCATCTTTAACAAAGTGAGTATAATATATTTTATCTGCCCAACAATCCACCCCTATGCTCACTTTACTACCACAATCTATACCACCAGCATCCCTGTGCAAGAAAATTAGGCACATTACACAAATTACATACAGTTTCAAGTTACAAAGGTACATTTCACCAGTCTCTGAGCACTTAGCCCAAAGCGCAAAATGTCTTCGGCCTTCTTTCTAGCCATGGGAAAAGCTTCCCAGGGCAGGGGAGTGCTTCCAGCAAAGCCACTCCTCACCCCCATCAGGGTATTTCACATTGTCCAAAATCCGTAAGTCCATACAACAAAGGAGCCAATGCCCACTCTGGTCGTAGTCCAGGAAATCAGTCCATGCACATGAGACCTCAGCTACCCCCCTCATTTCTGCTGTCCTAGCAGGTCTTACACTGTCCTAAAGAGGAGCACATAGCAATAGCAGTCAGCATTTCCATCTCTGCTCCAGAGAGTATGATGACGTCCACCCTATGTCTCAAAATCGCAGACCTACCAGGACTGTAGTAGGTGCTCCTTCCAGCTGGGCTCTCATCTTATGGAGACTGCGGATTGCAACTCCAGCCCGATTCTCCTCATCCTCCAAAGAGAAACTGATAACACCAGTTCCTGTTGCTGGTCTCAAGCCCCGGGCTGCTGACGGGCTCAAGTCCCGGGCTGCTGCTGCCTTCTGCTCCGCAGACTTTGCAGCTCCAGGTCCGGCCTCAGCCTCAGCCCTGGCCTCCTGCCGCTGCTGGCTCTCCACAAGGTCTAGGGCAGCAGTTCTCAACCTGTGGGTCCAGCGTTTGCTCCGTTTCCAAGCGAATCTTGCAAACCTGGTCAGCCTCCTCCTCCAGCGCTTCCTCCAGCTCCAGGTTCAGCATCTTTTCTCCCACATTTGCTCCAGCTCCTTCCACTGCTCAGTTTGCAGGTCCTGGGCACCCTCTTCCATAAAGCTCTCAGTTTCCTCATACATGGCTGTAAAAGTCAGCCAGCCTACGGTCCCCAAAAGGACAGCTATTGGGAACCACAACAGCAGCCAATCCTCCACTCCACCACTCAAAAGTGGTGGTGGCTCCTTGCTGATCTGTATCGAATCCTGCCACAGACTACGCCAAATGGTAAGCCAGTAGCCAGGGCCACCATCACAGCCGCCTGGCCCATGCAGGTTTGCACTGGATTCGGACAGTCGGTAAAGAAATAACGGAGCCAAAAACTGATGGGCCATCATCTTTAATCCTAGCTTGTACCCAGTGGGCAAGTAAAACACACACTGGGCTCCAAAACCCACTCACATTTAGTGCTCACAAAGCTACTGACTTATCCGAGTTTCCTAGAATCAATGGTTTCTAGCTCACCAGACTTATTTGTTAGGTTCAAGGAAGTGTGCTGTGGCTGCCAGAGTCTAACTCTTAGAAAAACAGGAACAGGGAAGTGCTGACAAGGTCCCTGTGAGGCCAAGAACAAAGAGTTCAGCACAAAGTTGGGTGAACATCCTGCATCCTATGAGTCAGAGACCCTTATCAGAAGTTTATGTTTGAAATTCTCCACTGAGCTATACCCTTCCCCTGTTGCTATGCTGCGCACAACCTCCCTAGTGGATAGCTAACTGCCACATCTGCTTCTATATAATGCTTGCTCACTTAGGATATATAAGGACCTAGTTGTAAGCGCCAGGCATGACTCTCGTTTGCAGCCCCTTGTGGGTACGGTGTCTCCAGACACCTTGAAAGTTCATCCCTGCGCAGGTTAAACTTGGCCAATAAAGTAAGATCTAAACCCCTGAAAGTCTCCGACGTTTGTTCTCGCGCTTGGTGGATGCAACATTTTGGGGGGCTCGTCCGGGATCTCCCTCAGTGGAGTTTCGGTTTGGAGACCGGATGGGCAGCTCGAGCTGAGTAAGTATTTACTGAGGATCCTCTTTTGGTTTGGTTTTTGGGCTCCAGAGAAAACAACCCTGAGGTAGTAGGTGGGACGCTGCCAGTAACCTACCCAGGACTTTCAGAGGCCGGACGCTGCTCTCTGAAATTTGGTTTCACTAACATTAGAAGTGACCGGTCACGTTAGGGTTCTTATTTGTCTGCACCGCACCGCGTTTGGTTTGGTTTTAGTTTATATGTCAATTTCATGTGTGCGAAAGACTGTGTTGTCTGCTGCCCTGTTGGTCTGTGTTGTCTATTTTTTCTTTATCCATTTTGCTTTATCCTCCCCTTTTATTCCTCCCTGATTTGCTCAGGATGGGCCAGCAGGAGTCTGTGCCCGGTTCTCAGCTTGACTGCCTGCTGAAGAACTTCTCCGATTTCCAGAGGCTAGCCCGGGAATACGGGGGCCCACCGCCTGACCCCAAATTTCTCTGAACCTTAAGTCAATTAGAGTGGCCCACCTTTAATGTAGGATGGCCCACAGAGGGTACATTTGACCTTCCAACTTTATTTGCTGTCCGAGCCACCGTCTATAGGGTTCCCCACCCGGACCAATATCTGTACATAGACGTTTGGGTAGATATAGCTACCAAGCGGCCCGGATACATTAGGAAGTGTTTGAAGGGAAACCAGCGAGGCAGACAGGCAGTTTGCCTCGCCACGGGAGAAAAGAAGGTCAAGGAAAAGGAAAAGGGGGAAGCCCACACCCCAAAACAGCCTCATAGCCAGCCTAGGCTTTACCCAGTCTTGCCCGAACCACCGGAGGACCACCTAGACCCGGTGAATGGGCCTCCACCTTACCCGCATTGAAAGGAACCGGATTGCTTGCGTCAGGATGCGGGCGGGTTCCCGAGCCCACCCCACACCTGTGGAGGGGCATTCTATGGGGGGGGAGTTTTGCCTTCAGTGGGAGGTGCCACCATTTTGCCTCTCCGAGAGGCGCCGCCAGCACCAGATGCTCCACCATGGGCACCTCCCTGCCTCGTTTATGTGCCCTTCTCCACCAGTGACTTATATAATTGGAAACATCAGAATCCCCTGTTCTCTGAGAAACCCCAAGGGCTAATCTCCCTCCTCGAAACCATATTCAGAACTCATCAGCCCACCTGGGATGACTGTCAACAGATTCTGCCAACTCTCTTCACTTCTGAAGAGAGAGATAGGATAATGCAGGAGGCTGCAAAGGCAGTCCTGGGGGAGGAAGGAGAGACTATGGCCAGGAGGAGGGAGATAGAAGACATACTCCCTTCTCAGCCCCCGGCCTGGGACCCTAATACTGCCGGGGGAAGGGACGCACTCCTCCAGTATCACCGGGCTCTGCTGAAGGGGCTCAAGGCAGCTGTGAGAAAACCTACCAACTTCAGTAAGGTTAGTGAAGTCATCCAGGGGAGAGAGGAGTCCCCAGCAGCCTTCCTAGAAAGACTCATGGAGGCTTATAGAGTATATACCCCTCTAGATCCTAAGGCAGAAGAGAACAGGATACTAGTAAATATAGCCTTTGTGACTCAGGCCACTTCAGATATTAGGAAAAAGCTTCAGAAGATAGAAGGATTTGAAGGAGTAAATAGAAGCAAGCTATTAGAGATAGCCCAGAAGGTGTACGTCAATAGGGCTGGTCTGGAGGTTGGCAGGGCAAAGGAAGTTGCCAAAATCCTGATTGCTGACCAGAAACTTCTTCCCAAAGGGAAATGGGGACAACAAAAGGGCCAGGGACAGTGAATAGCCAAAGATCAATGTGCTTATTGTAAGGAGAAAGGGCACTGGAAGAGTGTCCAAAGTTGAAGGCCGACAGCCAAGGGCCAAAACAGGGCCCAGAGGTCTTGCTCCAAACCTTAGACTGATGGGCCCAGGGCTCCATTCCCGTCGGCTCCCAGGAGCCCATGGTCACCTTAACAGTCAAAGGAAAGCCAATAGACTTCCTAGTCGACACAGGAGCCACCTACTCAGTCCTAAAGCAACCAGAGGGGCAAATTCAGAAGGCAACTACCAAAATAATAGGGGCAACGGGCAAAGCAGAAGACTATCCATGGGCTACCACAAGAATTACTAACTTAGTTTGAGGCACCATTACTCACTCCTTCCTAGTCATTCCAGACTGCCCTTACCCACTACTTGGAAGGGACTTATTGCAGAAACTTCAGGCCACCATTACCTTCCGATGGGAGGAGAGCCCTACGAGGAACAAGGAGGTGGAGGTCAGC
This sequence comes from Saccopteryx leptura, assembly GCF_036850995.1. Taxonomy (NCBI): domain Eukaryota; kingdom Metazoa; phylum Chordata; class Mammalia; order Chiroptera; family Emballonuridae; genus Saccopteryx; species Saccopteryx leptura. The sequence continues at coordinate 67,391,082 of NC_089516.1, read as the reverse complement.
TTGGAGATAACTGTTCCATTGTCTGAAGAATACTTACTTTCCACTATTCAAGGAGGTAAGGAGGAAGGAGCAGGAGTTCTGGATGCCCTGCGTGCCAGGGTACCTGAAGTTTGGGCGGAGACCAACCCACCAGGTTTGGCCACCCACCAACCGCCTGTCCTATTGCAGCTGCTGAGCACTGCTAGCCCAGTTAGGATCAGGCAATACCCGGTCCCAGCCCGAGCCAGACAAGGCATTGCATGGCACTTGCTGCGCCTGCTGAAAGCAGGCATACTCCGAGAATGCCAATCAGCCTGGAACACCTCATTACTCCCCATCCAAAAGCCGGGACCCATGATTATCGCCCGGTGCAGGACTTGCGGGAGGTAAATGCACGGGTAGAGACTATTCATCCCACAGTGCCCAACCCATATACCTTACTGAGCTCATTGCCCCAACCCATACCTATTATTCAGTCCATGATTTGAAGGATGCCTTCTTTTGTATTCCCTTGGCGCCTCAGAGCCAAGAGATCTTTGCCTTTGAGTGGAATGACCCAGAAAATGGACTGGTGGGGCAGTTCACTTGGACCAGACTACCACAAGGGTTTAAGAATTCCCCCACCATTTTTAATGAGGCCCTCAGCAAAGATCTGCAGGCTTTCCACTCCTTCCATCCATTGATCATACTGCTCCAGTATGTGGATGACATCCTCATAGCTTCCAAGGATGAAGGAGAGTGTGAAGAAGCTACCTCAGACCTGCTACAAGATCTCGGGCGAATGGGGTATCGAGTCTCTGCCAAGAAGGCCCAGATTGTGATGCAAACTGTAAGTTATTTGGGGTATAACTTACAGGGAGGGCAAAGGACATTGTCCAGTCAGCGAATCCAGACGGTCTTGCAGATCCTCAAGTCTACCAGCAAGAGGCAGGTACGAGAATTCCTGGGTGCAGTAGGATACTGCCAACTGTGGATATTGGACTTTGCAGAACTAGCTAGACCCCTACACAAACTATCCAGGGGAAAGGAAGAACAATTCACATGGACAGATAAGGAAAAGCAAGCGTTCCAAGCACTTAAGGAGGCCCTAGTGACTGCCCCAGCTTTGGCCCTGCCGGATCTGGCTAAACCCTTTCAGCTATTTATAGCAGAAAGGGAAGGGGTAGCTCTGGGGGTACTGAGCCAGGAGCTCGGGCCGTGGAAGAGGCCCGTCTCCTATCTGTCCAAGAGACTTGATCCTGTAGCCTCGGTATGGCCAGCATGTCTGAGGGCACTTGCTGCCACCTCAATACTAGTCAAGGAGGCTAGTAAGTTAACTTTGGGACAGGACATCCAAGTAATTGGGGAACATTATGTAGAACAAGTGCTGTGAGCACCTCCTGACAGGTGGCTATCTAGTGCACGACTGACACAGTATCAGGTTCAGCTGCTGAATCCTCTGTCCGTTCAGTTCCTCAAAACAACGGCCCTGAACCCAGCGACCCTGTTGCCAATGCCAGACTCCACTTTGGTTCACAGTTGCAAGAAAATCCTTGACACAGTGACTGGCTCCCACCCAGACTTAAGGGATCAGGCCTACGAAAAGGCAGACCTGACCCTCTTTACGGATGGGAGCAGTTTTATCAAGGATGGACAGCGGTATGCAGGGGCAGCAGTGACCACGGGAGATAAGGTCCTATGGCAGAAAGCGCTGCCCGCAGGGACATCTGCACAGAGGGCAGAGTTGATAGGACTAACCAGGGCCTTACAGATAGCCGAGGGAAAAGTTGCCAACATCTACACTGACAGCCGGTATGCATTTGCCACCGCCCATGTCCACGGAGCCATATACAAGGAGAGAGGCCTCCTGACAGCAGAGGGAAAGACATTAAGAACCGCAGTGAAATTCTTGCCCTCCTAGATGCCATTTGGCTACCTACCAAAGTTGCCATCATCCACTGCAAAGGACACCAGAAGGGGGATTCTCCTATTATAAAAGGTAACAACCTAGCAGACTCAGCTGCAAGAGAAGCAGCCACTGGGCCACAAGAAAGCCTTCTGCCATTGCTGCCTAAGCCAACTCTACCTCCGGATCCTAGATATTCCCCAGAAGAAGAGCAGGAAGGGATACAATTAAAGGGGAAGAAAAATCAGCAGGGATGGATAGAGCTTCCTGATTCCTGGCTCTATTTACCTCAGGGAATAGTAAGGGAAATAGTGAGAGATATTTATAATAGCACTCACCTAAGGCAGAATAAGCTAGAACAACTTGTCAAGAAATATTATTCCGGGCCCAACATCAGGGATATTGTCCACTCCATTGTCTCTAGATGCAGCATCTGTGCCAGGGTAAATGCCCAGAACAAAAAGTTGCCTCCCTTTGTGAGGCATCGGGGGAAAGCTCCTGTAGAGTTATGGGAAGTAGATTTCACAGAGATGACCCCTGGGAAGTCAGGTTATAAGTATCTATTATTATTAGTAGACATCTTCTCAGGATGGGTGGAAGCATTCCCCACGCGAAGAGAGGCTGCTTCCACAGTTTGCAAATTCTTATTAAGGGAAATAATACCTAGATATGGCATTCCCCTAGCCCTAGGATTAGACAATGGACCTGCATTTATCTCTAGGATATCTCAAGAACTAGCTACTAAGCTAGGTATCAATTGGAAATTGCATTGCATTTATAGGCCCCAAAGTTCAGGACAGGTAGAAGGGATGAACAGGACTCTAAAAGAGACTATAATTAAACTAAGAGAGGAGACCAGCGAAAACTGGTTTGAGCTACTCCCTTTCGCCCTTTTTAGAACCAGATGTACCCCTTATCTTAAGAAATGGGCCCCTTATGAAATCCTGTTTGGGCAACCAGTACCTCTTGTGCCTTGATTAACCAGAGAGGAACTAGAAGTTTCTAACCATAACTTCCTCAAGTCCTTGCAGGTTCTGCAACATATCAGGAGCGAGGTACGAGCCCTCCAGAGGTCAGCCCAATTGGACAAGAAACATAACTCCCGACTACCGGAGTCACCGAAGCCTGGACAGTCGGTATGGATTCTCAACCACAGACGGGGCAACCTTGAGCCACGATGGAATGGACCGTTCCAGGTGCTCCTGAGCACGCCTACAGCTGTTAAGGTAGCTGAAAAGCCATACTGGATCCACCTCTCCCACATGAAGCCAGCCCATCCACCAGACGAAGGACCTCAGAGATGGCAAGTCAAACGGACCCCTGGAGAGCCTCTAAGGCTCACCTTCTCCTCTACTCGGGACTAATAGCATTCTATTGTTTGCCCAGTAGCGGACTAGAGCAGCAAGAATGGGTATTAGTTAGAACAGCTGATGGAACTATAATTGCTAACAATTATACCTGGAAAAAAACATCTTCAGTAACCCTAGAGACTGACCTCACAAAATTCTTTGATGATAATTTCTGTGATACCCCAGCCTTTTCTGGGATGTCTTGGGATCTCACCCGGTGTGATGTAGCTCAAAAGAACAAAAACCTTTTTTACACCGGCCTCTATGGGTGTTTAGAGCCAGAGCCAGGTAAATGAGGCACGTGTGGGTCCCACTCAGATTATTATTGTAGACAGTGGGGTTGCGAATCTTTAGTCAGCAAAGGGGGATGGACCCCTTGGGGAGGCAAAGACCCTCATATTGACTTAATTCGAAAAGGACCAGAGCCTACCTCAGGGCGGGACCCACGTTGCGCTTGAAATGCATGCAACCCCACTACAATAAGAGTTCTGAAACCAGAAGATCCTGATTGGGTTAAGGGCCGAACCTGGGGAATTAGACTCTATGTAACTGGATATGACCCAGGGACCTTTTTCACTATCAGAAAACTTTCTACTAAGAACAGACCTCTCCTTCGAGGAGCAGGAAGCGGGCTGCCACTCAGGCCACCTAGGCCCCCTGTCAGCCTCCCGGCAGTACCTAAGCTCCCGGACAGTAAGACAGGCCCAGACCAGAGCGGAGCTACTACGACTCCTACTGCAGACTCTTCCCCAGTCGAGCCAGAAGAGCAGGACCATAAATTGCCTTTTTACACTCCCAGCCCATTACTAGAAAGACCACACCACCAAGAGATTTATGCCCTAGATTTATTAGATAAGGTATTTCCCTTCTTTAACAGTACACAGCCTAGAGTTACAGAGTCTTGCTGGCTATGCCTTAGTCCCAGACCCCCTTTCTATGTAGGGCTGGGGGCCAACACCTCGAGAGAAGGAGAACTGGCTCCCACTACAGTAACCCTTACGAGGGACCAGAACCAGGATCAGATAACAGATTGTTTCTCTGAAGGATCTCTCACTTTAGCAGAGTTCCATGGGAGGGGAACCTGCTACCTTCTGGCAAATTTCACCTTAAGTAACTCCAATTATAGTGACTATTGTCTTAACCAAGAAACCCTACCTGCCACCCTAGAGGGCCCAAAAGTAACAAAGGCTCCTGAAGGACTATGGTTTGTGTGCACTCAAGGTATCTTCAAGTGTATAGTCCCCACTCATCCTGAACTTTGTGTAAGTGCTTATATCATCCCACAGGTATATCTATATGGAGGAAACCCCGAATTCCTCGTTGCTTCCCCAAGGCGGGTGAAGCGGGCCCCACTCCTTATCCCTATCATAGCTACTATAGGAATCGTAGGTTCTGCCGCTGTAGGGGCGGCATCACTCATTCAAGGGGAAGCCAACCTTAGACAGCTATCTAAAACCTTCTCAAAGGATATCTCACTCCTCCAAGATCAGGTAATATATTTAGAGTGTCAAGTAGACTCCCTTGCTGAAGTAGCCTTATAGAATAGGAGAGGACTAGACCTCCTCTTCCTCCGGCAAGGTGGGTTATGTGCTGCATTAAGGGAGGAGTGTTGCTTTTATGCTAACCACTCTGGAGAAATTAGAGATAATATCAAGACACTCACCAACAGATTAAAAATTAGAGATACAGAAGAAGAAAGCTCTAGCTGGTATGCTTCCATGTTTAAGACCTCTCTCTAGTTAACTACTCTTATATCTGCGATCGCTGGACCCCTCCTATTGCTTCTATTAGCCCTTACCTTTGGACCAATAAACCTTAACAAGCTCCTTGCCTTCATTAAAGAAAGAATAGAAGTAGTAAAGTTAATGGTTCTGTCCCAGCCTTATACCATTCTCCCCACTGATGAAGAATCAAGGGTTTGATTTATGCCCAAAAGAGATGGCGGAATGTTAGGTTCAAGGAAGTGTGCTGTGGCTGCCAGAGTCTAACTCTTAGAAAAACAGAAACAGGGTAGTGCTGACAAGGTCTCTGTGAGGCCGAGAACAAAGAGTTCAGCACAAAGTTGGGTGAACATCCTGCATCCTATGAGTCAGAGACCCTTATCAGAAGTTTATGTTTGAAATTTTCCACTGAGCAATACCATTCCCCTGTTGTTATGCTGCATGCGACCTCCCTAGCGAATAGCTAACTGCCACATCTGCTTCTATATAATGCTTGCTCACTTAGGATATATAAGGACCTAGTTGTAAGCGCCAGGCACGACTCTTGTTTACAGTCCCTTGTGGGTACGGTGTCTCCGGACACCTTGAGAGTTTGTCCCTGTGCAGGTTAAACTTGGCCAATAAAGTAAGATCTAAACCCCTGAAAGTCTCCGACGTTTGTTCTCGTGCTTGGTGGATGCAACATTATTCACCAATGTTCCCCATCTTCTTCCTTCTCCCTGCACAAACTCTGCACAAACTGGCCTCTCACTCAACATTCTGCCATCTTGGTTGCTTCTCCTGACCTCCTCTATGTGGCCTTTCTCTGCTCTCCTCTCTGCTCTCTGTTCTAATGTTAATCTCAGGAACCAAGAGAGCAAGCTCCCATTCTGCCCCCATTTTATAGTGTAGAAATCAAAACCTTTAATCCAATATACAAAATAGGGAAGTCTCTGCCTGACCAGGCGGTGGCGCAGTGGATAGAGCATCAGACTGGGATGCCGAGGATCCAGGTTCGAGACCCCGAGGTCTCCAGCTTGAACCCAAGGTCACTGGCTCCAGCAAGGGGTTACTTGGTCTGCTGAGGCCCGTGGTCAAGGCACATATGAGAAAGCAATCAATGAACAACTAAGGTGTTGCAACACGCAATGAAAAACTAATAATTGATGCTTCTCATCTCTCTTCGTTCCTGTCTGTGTGTCCCTATTTATCCTTCTCTCTGACTCACTGTCTCTGTAAAAAAAAAAAAATTAAAAAAAATTAATTTCAAAATAGGGAAGTCTCTAATACAAAGTCACTTATCTGAGGCATGATGGGATTGTATCACCCCACATCAAAAAGGGTGGGAAAGGCTTAGTCCTAAAACCAAGCCCCAGGCTACAAGGATCTTGCCTGCCCACAGCCCGCCCCCAACACACATTTATATCACCTGGGCGACAGGCTTCCATGTGGGCAGCGCCATCTTTAACAAAGTGAGCATAATATATTTTATCTGCCCAACAGAGAGAAAAATCAAAAGTTCTGTTTTGAATATAGTACATTTGAGATGCTTATTAGACATCTAAGTGAAAATGTGAAACAGGATATATGAGATAGCTCTTAGATATGAGGGGTGAGATCAGGAGAGGAGACAGAATAGAAACAAGACTACACCTTTCATTTCTGATAATATTGTACTTGAGATTTCCTAACAATAACTTCCTTGTACAAAACACCTAGAAATACTGGATAAAGGATAACAAATTTCCTTTTAAATACATTGCTGAGTTCAAAAGGGATCAAGTGAAATCCCCCGGAGTCAAAACAAAGAACTCACTTTAAGAGAAGAGTCCTGGGCTGATACTGCTTTATGAATGCCCTGGAGGCAACTATGGATTACCAACTAAGTAGAAGTTGAAGTAGAAGTGTTTTGGTTTTGTTTATTTTTGACGTTTTTGTTGTTGGTTGGAAGAGAGATACACAATCACGTTTTAAAGTTATCATTCCAATAGCCCTATGCAGTTTTGTCTTTTCCATTAACTTTTAATATCATCTATATTTTAAGCAATTAAACAATTAACCGAGTCTAAAGTACAACATTAGCAAAATAAAAACAATACATAATTTAATGTTAAAGTTCCAATGTCCTCTCATGACTTATTTTTCTATACCCAAACCTGGAACACACTCATTTTCTAGTTTTCAATCTAATTTTATTTATTTATTTATTTATTTATTTATTTATTTATTTCTCCATTTTTATTTAATTTATTAGGGTGACACTGCTTAACAAAATTATGCAGGTTTCAGGTACATAGTTCTACAACACATCATATCTGTACTCTATATTGCACGTTCACTAGTTCAAGTCAAGTCTCTTTATATCACTATTTATACCCACTATACCTCCTCCAATTCAATTTTTAAACTAAATTTTTATTGAAGTATATCATAAATAGAAAAGTACATACTATATATCTTAGGTGTATGATTTGATAATTTTTTTAAAGTGAGCACAACCAGATCAAGAAACAGTATATGGCCTGACCAGGTGATGGTGCAGTGGATAGAGCATTGGATTGAGATGCAGAGCACCCAGGTTCCAAACCTCAAGGTCACTGGCGTGAACACAGGTTTATCCATGTGGGCTCACCAGCTTAAGTGTAGGGTCGCTGGCTAGAGCAAGGGGTCACTTGCTCTGCTGTAGCCCCCTGGTCAAGGCACATATGAGAAAGCAATCAATGAACAACTAGGTACCACAATGAAGAACTGATGCTTCTCACCTCTCCCCCTTCCTTTCTGTCTGTCCGTCTTTTTGACTCTCTCTCTGTCCCTGTCAAAAAAAAAAAAAGGAAACAGAATATTACCCCCAAATCTCCCAACCTTATATCCTGTTCCTGGTCACCATCTCCCAAAGGTAACTCTGTCCTCATTTCTATCATCATAGCTTAGCTTTTTTCTGTTTTTTAGTTTTTAATTTTATTTGAACTTATAGAATAAAATCTATAATATATACTCTTTCATGTCTGGTCTCTTTCACCCAATGTTGTGTTAGTGAGATTCATCCATTCATGTTGTAGTGTATAGCAATAATTCATTAATTGTCATTGCTGGTAGCCCTCTTATGTCATGATAATAAAACTGTACAAAATTACCCTCCCACTAGTAGTGCTTAAGAGTTATAATTGTCCTATTTAGTTTTATTATTGTCAGCACTTAATTTTATTTTTCTTTTACATTTTGCCATTCTAAGAGGTAAGAATAAGTATCACATTGTGGGTTTCTTTTTCTTTTTCTTTTTTTTGTGACAGAGACAGAGTCAGAGAGAGGGACAGATAGGGACAGACAGACAGTAAGGGAGAGAGATAACAAGCTGGCGGGTGCACAAACTGGCCCGGGGTTGGGTGTGCCCTTGGCGGTGATCTGAGCAAAGGCGGAACCCCAGTGGCAACTGAGTAGGGAAGCAAGGGTGTGCGCGAGTCTTCCAGCGATGGCGGAAGTCGCCTGGCAGCTGCGGGGAGCCAAGCAGGCACGCAAACTGGTTCGGGGCTGAGCGTGCCCCAGTGGCAACTGAGTGGGGAGGCAGCCAGCAACAGCAAAAATCACCTGGCAGTCACCGGGAGTGGGGCAGACGCGCAAACTGGCCCAAGGTTGGGCTCGCCCTTGGCAGTGATCTGAGCAGAGGCGGAGCCCCAGTGGCAACTGAGTCGGGAAGCAGGCACACTGGTGGGCACGAGTCTGCCAGCTACTGCAGGAATCCAAGTGGTGCACTAACCTGCTTGGGGTACAGACAAGCCCTCAGCATTAATGTCAGCATGGGTGACCTCAGCAGAGATCTGAGATGGCGTGTGCGATCCCGGAGGAGGCAGTCCCAGAAGCGGTCCAGGTGGGTGTGCGGGCACGTGCTGGCCAACCAGGGAAGCAGCAGTCATGGAGGTTGGCTGAAGTCAGCAGCACCTGAGCCCAAAAGCCTCAGGCAGCAACACCAGAGGTGGCCGGGTAGAGAGACCACAAAATGGAAGCTAAAATGTCTGGATAGAAAAACACCTAAGGCGAAGAAGTAGGCCACATCTAATACCGTACCTAATCACTGAATTACAGTACTGAGCCCAACAAGTAGCCAGCAATAAAAGACAACAGAAAGCAGAGTTTAGGGGAATTTGAACTTTTAAAGTAACTTCTCCCAGGCCAAGAGTATATAAAAGCAAGCCTAGGAATGCAGCTGATATTTACAATGGCACCTGGACCCAGCAGAGATAGCCACAAGATCCGGATGACCTGTAGCTCCCAAATAGTGGATAAGAACCAGTCACAGGCAGTGACCCCCACCGATCTCCCCCAAGTCCCAGCCAGGGAAGTCCAGGGCAACACAGATAAAATGGGAAGACAAAGAAGTGCAATCCAAATGACTCAACAAGAGAAACTCTCAGACCAAAACAAACAAACAAACAAACAAACAAACAAAAACAACAAAAAAACAAACCGCAAAGAAATTCATTACAACCAAAACAAGGCTGCAAGAAATGTTAAGGGGCCTGGTGTAAATAGAACAAAGGGGAAAAAAAAAACAAAGCAAAAGAGGAATATAGCTTTAAAGAACAAAATGGCAATAAACAACTACATATCAATAATAACCTTAAATGTAAATGGATGAAATGATCCAATCAAAAGACATAGAGTAGCTGCACGGATAAGAAAACAAGACCGGTACATATGCTGTCTATAAGAGACACACCTCAAAACAAAAGATACACATAGACTAAAGATAAAAGGATGGAAAAAATATTTCATGCAAATGGAAATGAAAGGAAAGCTGGGGTAGCAATACTTATATCAGACAAATGGACTTTAAAACAAAGGCTATAAAAAGAGATAAAGAAGGTCACTACATAATGTTAAACGGAGCAATCCAACAGGAAGATATAACCATCATAAATATTTACGTACCTAATATAGGAGCTCCTAATTATATAAAACAGACTTTGATGGATATAAAGGGTGAGATCAACAGAAATACCATAATAGTAGGAGATTTCAATGCCCCACTAACACCACTAGATAGATCCTCAAGAAAGAAAATTAACAAAGAAATAACAGATTTAAAGGACACACTAGATCAACTCGACTTAATAGATACAGGGGTCTCAAACTCAACTCAGCATGTGGGCCGCAGAGCAAGATCACAGCCGTTCGGCGGGCCACACTAGGTCTACAAAAGGCAACTGTTACGCAACACTTTTCTTGAACTTCGTGGATTAGTCTGCAGGCCGCACAAAATTGTTCGGCGGGCCACATGCGGCCCGTGGGCCGCGAGTTTGAGACCCCTGCTTTAGAACCTTCCATCCTAAAGCAGCAGAATATAAATTCTTTTCAAGTGCTCATGGTACATTCTGTAGGATAGACCCCATGTTAGGACACAAAAGCAGTCTCAACAAATTTAAGAAGATTGAAATCATATCAATCATTTTCTCTGACCACAATGGCATGAAACTAGAAATCAACCACAACAGAAAAAATGAAAAATACTCAAACACATGGAAACTAAACAGCATGTTATTAAATAACAAATGGGTTAACAATAAAATCAAAGAATAAAATAAATTCCTAGAAACGAATGATAATGAACATACAACAACTCAAATTTTATGGGACAAAGCAAAAGCAATACTGAGAGGGAAGTTCGTAGCACTTCAGGCATCCCTTAAGAAGCTTGAAAAAACTCAAATAAACAACTTAACCTTACATCTAAGAGAATGAGAAAAAGAACAGCAAGTAAGGCCCAGAGGTAGTAGAAGGAAGGACAGCTGGACAGCTACCTGCAAAAAAAATGAAATTAGACCACCAACTTACACCATGCATAAAAATAAACTCAAAATGAATAAAATACTTAAATGTAAATCATGAAACCATAAGTATCCTGGAAGAAAACTTAGGCAGTAAGCTCACCGACATCTATCGCAGCAATATCTTTGCTGAATTATCCCCACAGGCAAATGAAATAAAGGACAGGATAAACAAATGGGACTATATCAAACTAAAAAGCTTTTGCACAGCTAAAGACAATATGAACAGAATAAAAAGACAACCACACAATGGAATAACATATTCGACAATACATCTGATACGGGATTAATAACCAAAATTTATAAAGAACTTGTAAAACTCAACACCAGGAAGACAAACAATCCAATCAAAAAATGGGCACAAGAAACGAATAGACACTTCTCCAAAGAGGACATACAGATGGCCAATAGACTAATGAAAAAATGTTCAACATCACTAATCATTAGAGAAATGCAAATTAAAACCACAATGAGATATCACCTCACACCAGTCAGAATGGCACTCATTCACAAAACAACACACGATAGGTGCTGGTGAGGATGTGGAGAAAAGGGAACCCTCCTGCACTGCTGGTGGGAATGCAGACTGGTGAAGCCACTGTGGAAAACAGTATGGAGATTCCTCAAAAAATTAGAAATGGAACTGCCCTTTGACCCAGTCATCCCACTTACAGGAATATTTATATATCCCAAGGACACCATATCACCAACTGAAAAAAAGAAATGCACCCTCATGTTTATGGCAGCATTGTTCACAATAGTGAAGATTTTGAAACAGCCCAAGTGTCCATTAGTGGACGAGTGGATTAAAAAGCTGTGGTACATATATACAATGGAATACAATGGGGCTATGAAAAAGAAGAAAATATTACCTTTTGAAACCATATGGAGGGACCTGGAAACTATTATGTTGAGTGAAATAAGCCAGGCAGAGAAAGAAAAATATCATATGACCTCACTCATTTGAGGAATCCAAGGAGTAATGAGAACTGAGGAATGGAATTGAGACAGAGAAGGGATCAAAGGGACCAGAGGAAAAGAGGAAAGAGGGAAAGGGGATGATAGGATGGGATAAACCTGAAGGGAAGGGGGAGGGTGCTGTAGGGAGGGGGGTAAGGGAGATGTTGAGGGGAATAGGGGGGAGGGGGGGAAGCATTTGGGGTGACCCTAGAATCTATGTAAACACAATTAATTAAATAAAAATTGCAAAAAAATATTAAAAAATGAATAAAATAACTTGAACTGGTAAAAAATTGATACCATACTTTTGTTGCTGTCTCAGTAGTTTACAATAAATTACATAAGTATATTGTAATAATTATAGAAACTAATAAGATAATTACACAAATTGATACACTGAAACATTAAAAGCAAATGTTCGGGTAAGACAGGAAGCAAGAAAAGAGAAACAGAGGAACTGGAAACAGAAGAAATCAAAACAAATAATAAAATGTCATACTTAAGCCCTAACATATCAATAATTATCTTAAATTTTAATGGTCTAAATATACCAATTTGAAGACAGCTTGTCTGAGTGAATGAATTAAAAAACAACAAACATGACCTGACTATTTGATTTTTACAAAAAAATACTTAAATTCATCAATATAAGTAGTTGAATGTAAAACATAAACCATCACACATAGAAAGGAATGGGTACCCATATTTATATTTTATAAAGTAGACTTCATAGCAAAGAAATTACTAGATACAAAGAAGGATATTGCATAATCATCATAATCATAAAAGGATCCATGCACCAAATAGAGTGATTCCATACTTGCACCCACTAAGCACCAGAGGCTTAAAAGACATAAGCAAAAACTGATAGAGCTGAAAGGAGAAACAGAAAAATTCGCAACTATACTCAGAGACTTAAATTCTACCGTCACAGCAACTGATAAGACTATTACACAGAACATCAGTGAAGATATAATAGAAGTGAACCATACCATCAACCAGTAGAATCTGATTGACATATATTGAGCACCTCACTCAATAATAGCAAAATATACTTTTTTTTCCCCAAATACTCATGGAACTTTCACCATCATACACTATATGCTGAGATATTAAACATGTATCCTAAATTGTAAAGATTTAAATCCTACAAAATATGTTCTCTGGCCATAATGGAATCAAACTAAAAATCAATAACAGAAACACAACAGTAAAATCTCTAAACTTGTACAAATTAAAACAATGTGTCTAAATAATTCATAACCAAAGAAGTAAATACAATTTAAGATACATAGAACTGAATGAAAATGAAAATACAACATATCAAAATATGTGAAAAAATATTTGAGATGCAGGAAAGGTAGTGCTCAGAGGGAAATTTTTAGCATTAAATGCTTACATTAGCAATAGGGAATACCTCAAATAAGTAATCTAAATTCATACCTCAAGAAACTAAAAAAGTAAGAGCAAAATAGACCCAAAGCATGCAGAAGAAAAGAACAGTGAAGAACAGAAATCTGTTAATTGGAAACCAGCAAATAATAGATAAAAATGAATAAAAGTAAAAGATTGTTCATTGCAAAGATCAATAAGAGTGATAAACCTTTGGCAAGATTGATTAAAAAAAAAGACACAAATCACCAATATCAACAATGAGACATCATATATTAATACAGATACTGAAGCTATTCAAAAGGATAATTTGGGAATATTATGGGCAAATTTATATTCATAAATACAGTAACTTAGAAGAAATGAACTAGTTCCTTGAAAATCACAAACTGTCACAACTCACCCAATAGGAAACGGATCATGTGACTAGCTTTACAACTATTAAGGAAATTTCAGATTCCTGAAAAGGAAATATTTATGCGTTTGGTTTTTTTGTTGGTTATAGAGGGGCATGGGGGTTGGGGAAGATGAAGGAGGTATAGGAGGTCAACTACAAAGTTACAGAAAGACTAGACTTCAGATAGTAAGCACATAATGTAGTGTACAGATGTTGTATTATAAAATTGTATAACTGAAAATTTTTTAAATTTTGAAATGAAATTTAATGAGGTAGAAATGATCAACAAGAGTACATTGGTTTCAGGTGAACATCTCTATAGCATTTGAAATGTTGATTGTGTCCTCTGCTTATCACCCAAAATCAAACCATTTTCTGTCACTGTATATTTGTCCCTGTTTACTCAACTCCCCTTCAACCCCAATACCCCCGGTAACCATTTCACTTTTATCTATGTCCTTGAGTCTCATTTTTAAATCCCACCTATGTGTGAAATTACATAGTTCTTAGCTTTTTCTGATTTACTTATTTCACTCAGTTTAATGTTCTCAAGGTCCAACCATGTTGTTGTAAATGATAACATGTCATGATTTCTTGAGGCTGAGTAGTATTTCATAGTATATGTGTACCACATCTTCTTTATCCAATCCTCTATCAAGAGACACTTTGGTTGTTTCCATGTCTTGACCACTGTGAATAATGCTGTGATGAATATGGGAGAGCATATACATCTGAAATTTCTAGAATGTTATTAAGCACTGTTATCCCAATAAATTTAATAAATAAATAAATAAATCCCCAGGCCTAATTGGATTCAATGGAGAGTTCTATTAAACATTTAAAGGAGAATTAACACCAATATACACAATTCATTCCAGAAAATAAAAGAGGGAAGAATACTTTTCAACCCATTTTATGAGGTTAGTATTACCCTGATACTAAAACTAGATAAAGATAGTACAAGAAAATAAAACGTCAGATCATATTTTTCATAAATTTAGATACAAAAATCCTCAACATAATATTAGTAATCTAAATCCAATAATGTATTAAAATTATATGCTATGACCAAGTGAGTTTTTTTCCAGGTATGCAAGCCTGTTCCACCATTTGAAAATCAGTCAAGGTAGCCTATCATATCAACAGGTTAAAGAAAACAAAGTATAATATATCATCTTGCCAATTGAAGCAGAAAACACATTTGTCAAAATCCAATACCCATTTGCAATAAAATATACATCAATTTAGGAGTAGAAGAATACTACCTAGGCTTGATAAAGAGCATCTACATAAAACCTACAGCTAACAGCATACTTAATGTTGAAAGACTAAGTGCTTTTCCCTTAAGATCAGGAGCAAGGCAAGGATGTCCACTTTCAACACTGCTACTCATGATGACATAAAAGCCAGCACAATAAGGCAAAGCAATGAAATTAAATGCATATAGATTATTCCTACTTGCAGGTGACATAATTGCTCACATAGAAAATTCTAAGGTATCTACAAAAAAGAACTCTTTATGATCAGAAAATATGTTTGGTACAACTTCGATTTTTCTGAATTTTCTGATGTTGTTTTTGTGGCCCAATATACGGTCAATTCTTGAGAATGATCCATGTACACTGGAGGAAAAATGTATCCTCAGTCATTTTGGGATGAAATGTCCTGTAGATGTCTATCATATCCAGGTGCTCTAGTGTTTTGTTTAAGGCCACTATATCTTTGTTGATTCTTTGTTTGGATGAACGATCTAGAGCCGTCAGCGGTGTATTGAGGTCTCCAAGTTTGATTGTATTTTTGTCAGTTTTTGTTTTAAGGTCAATAAGTAGCTGTCTTATATATTTTGGTGCTCCTTGGTTTGGTGCATATATATTAAGAATTGTTATGTCTTCTTGATTCAGTGTCCCCTTAGCCATTATGAAATGGCCATTTTTGTCTTTGAGTACTTTTGCTGTCTTGTAGTCAGCATTATCAGATATGAGTATTGCTACGCCTGCTTTTTTTTTGGATGTTATTTGCTTGGAGTATTGTTTTCCAGCCTTTCACTTTGAATTTGTTTTTATCCTTGTTACTTAGATGAGTTTCCTGTAGGCAGCATACAATTGGATTTTCTTTTTTAATCCATTCTGCTACTCTGTGCCTTTTTATTGGTGAGTTTTATCCGTTTACATTTAGTGCAATTATTGACACTTGTGAGTTCCCTATTGCCATTTTATATCTTGCTTTCTGTTAGTTTTGTGTCTTGTTTGATCCTTCTCTTTCATTTTTCTATCTTTTGTTTTTATTTGGTTGTATTCCATACATCTTTCCTCTGTTGCTATCTTTTTTCTCTCATGTGCTTCTGTGGTGGTTTTTTCAATGGTGGTTACCTTTAAGTAATGAAAAGGGTTCCTATCCTGTTCATTGTAGCTCACTATTTTGTGAGTACTTTTTGCACTCCATCGTCCTTTGCTACTGTTAATCTCCATCTTCTCCCCCCCTTTTTTTGTTGTTGTCACAGTTTAAATTTGGTTTTATTGTGTTCTTCTTGGAGCTTTTACTTGTGGCTTTTTTTTGTTGTTGTTCTTTGTATCTGATTGGAGGACCCCCTTTCGTAATTCCTGGAGTGGGGTTTTCTGATGATAAATTCCCTCATCTTTTCTGTATCTATGAATGTTTTTATTTCTCCTTCATATTTGAAGGATAGCTTTGATGGGTATAGTATTCGTGGCTGAAAGTTCCTCTCTGTCAGGACTTTAAATATTGGGGTCCACTCTCTTCTAGCTTGTAGAGTTTCTGCTGAGAAATCTGATGATAATCTAATGGGCCTTCCTTTATATGTTGTATTCTTCTTTTCCCTGGCTGCCTTGAGAATTTTTTCTTTGCTGTTGTTTTGTGCCAATTTCATTATGA
This sequence comes from Saccopteryx leptura, assembly GCF_036850995.1. Lineage (NCBI taxonomy): Eukaryota > Metazoa > Chordata > Mammalia > Chiroptera > Emballonuridae > Saccopteryx > Saccopteryx leptura. The sequence goes on along the minus strand of NC_089516.1, from coordinate 67,374,706 downwards.
TATACCTTGGAGTAGGTTTGTTGGGGTTAATAAAACTTGGAGTTCTGTTTGCTTCTTGAATTTGAGGCTTTAGTTCTTTCCACAGGCTTGGGAAGTTCTCATCCATTATTTGTTTGAGTATGTTCTCCATTCCATTTTCTCTCTCTTCTCCCTCTGATATACCTATTATTCTTATGTTATTCTTTTTGATGGAGTCAGATAATTCCTGTAGGGCTATCTCATTTTTTTTTAATTTTTGAGTCTCTTTCTTCTTCTCTCTGTTGTGCCTCAAGTTGCTTGTCTTCTATTTCACTAATCCTACCTTCTATCTGGCCTGTTCTATTAGCTAAGCTTGTTACCTCGTTTTTCAGCTCGTGAATTGAGTTTTTCATCTCTGTTTGATTTGTTTTTATAGTTTCAATTTCCTTGGAAATATATTTTTTGTGTTCATTGAGTTGTTTTCTGAGCTCCCTAAATTGCCTTTCTGTGTTTTCTTGTATATCTCAGAGGATTTTTAGAATTTCTATATTGAATTCTCTGTCATTTAGCTCCAAGTTTTCCAATATATTAAATTTTTTCTCCATAGATTTTTCCTCATCTATCTGTGTTACCTCTCATTCTTTTGTATCCATGATATTCGATTTTCTCTTCCTTAATGGCATCTGAGGGTGGTTTTGTTGATGGTATTAATGAGATTTAATAAAGAATAAAAAGTTAAAAAAATAAGAAAACCGAAAAAAGTTGTTTTTTTAAAAAAATTAATAATGAAATAAAAAATAAAATAAAATAAAAATTTTAAAAAAGGAAATTATTCCCCCCTCCTTTTTTTCTCTCCTCTCCTCTCCCCTCTTTCTTGAGAAAATCTTGTGGTGAACTGTGAATTATATTGTATTAAATAGAACAAACAATGCCTGTAATGGAGGGCCTGAATTGGGGAAAAGTAATAAAGGAGCAAAAAAAAAAAAAAAGAAAAGAAAAAGAATAAAAAAGGAGGTATGGACCTACAAAAAGCAAATAAGAAAAAAATTTGGGTCAAGAATAAAATGACTTGCTTTTAGGTGTTGGTTGACTAAGAGTTATGATGAGAGGAATAAGAGGGAAACAGGAAAATGTGGGGACAAATTTAAAAATTACTATTGTATTTAGAGGAACAAGAACTAGATAAAATGGAGAGCCAGGGATGGGAGCACTGCTAGTGAGTTAAAAAGGTGATGTAAAAACCCCCCAAAATGCCACAAACATAAGTTTGAGTCCCAGTTAAGATAATTTGTTCGTTATTGAGGTTTGAATGAGAGGAGACGTAAAGGAGAAAGGAAGAAACTAATATAGAGGGAGAAAAGAAAGAGAGGGAGAGAGAGAAAAAAAGAGGGAACCACTAAAAGAAGAAAAAAGAAAAAAGAGGAGAGAGAGAAAGAGAGAGAGAGAGAGAGTTAAGGGTTTTGGAGTGCAACCTTCATAGAGAGAAAGGAAGAGGAAAGAAAAGATAATGGGAGATGTAACACTTATGGGTAGTGTAGTTCAAGGAGAGGAGAGAGTAAGACCAGAAGAAAGTTAAACGACCAAATTGGAGGAGGAATAAAAAATATCAAGAATGAAGATAAGAGAAACAAACGAACAAATATAATAAAATGGGATAGGTTATAAAGTCTGCGGATTATTCTTGATTTTGAGAGGTTATCTTCTTGCTTTTCCTTTTCTCTCCCTCTTTCTGGTCAGTGACTCTGTACCCCGGGTTCTGCCCCTTTGGCACGCTCAGGTAGAGGTTTGCATTTGATAAGTCTCTATGGCGATGTCATGTATTGTGCTTTAGTCTCGTTGGCAGTCGAGGCTCATTAGCATTTATAGGCTCCGACAGTGAGAGAGTCTGTGTTCCTGGAGCCTTTCTCCTAGTCTTTCCTTCCTCAATTAGTAGCCTGATAATCCAGCTATGGGGTTGCTGCTGCCTCTGCCTGGATAGTAAGAGGCTCAAAGAACTGGCAACTCCCCACTCTATTCCCACTCAGCACAGGTCTCTGGGTAAGGCTCAATCAGTCAGAGCTGCTAGTATAATCAGACGGGGCTTCTGCCCACTCAGAAACCTCTGGCTCTGCCACTCTGTCCGGTAACATGGGTGGGCACCCACTCCTGGGGCGCTTGCAGGAAACTCTCGCTCACTATCTGTGCGCGCAGATCAGGATATCAGGCCGGCAGTCTCACACTCTGAGTGAAACCCCCACCCTCATGGAAAAGTTCCAGCATTGGAATTGGCTCTTGCTCCGTCCCTGTGTGCGGCTTTTTCAAGGTGCTTGGGTGGCCCGAGATTCTGCTTTTGGCCCACACAAAGGCCCATGACTCTGCTCCTCTGTGGGATAACACAGGCGCACACTGCCGAGGCACTCGGAGGAATCTCTCGCTCACTATCTGTGCACGCAGACCAGGATATCAGGCCGGCCGCCTCACCCTCTGAGTAAAACCCCCACCCGCACGGAAAAGTTCCAGCGTTGTAATTAGTTCTCGCTCCCTCCCCGTGCGCGGCTTTCCCAGGGTGCTGAGGCGGTCCGGAGATTCCGCTTTCGGCCCACACAAAGGCCTCTGACTCTGCCTCTCTGTGGGATAACACGGGCGCCCACTCCCGGGGCTTTGGAAGGAATCTCTTGCCCACTATCTGTGCGCGCCGACCAGGAGATAGGGGAAAATGGCTGCCCCGCTTGTCTTTCTTTGTCTGGGTTTGGCGCGAGTGTTAGCTTGTATTGCCCGGGTTGCCACAGGAACAGTTTTTCCTCGGCTTGGATCTCCGTGCCACAGCCTGGTTTGGCCGTTTGTGCCACGGCCTGGATCTATTCACCCCCTTTGCCTGCCTTAGTTTCTATATTCTCAGTTCCCAGTGGAAACTGCCCTGTTTAGGTTAGTGAGGAAGGCAGAGCATTTCTTACTCCCTATTTCTTTTGGGGTTTGGTTATATATTTAGCCAATTTTTCGCTCGACCATACCTTTGGGTGTATTGCGAAACATCTGGAGGCTCCAAGGATAGGTTTTTCTGTTTCTGGTTGAAGATCTTGTTGAGTTTTGGGGGAGATTTATCGGTATCGCTTCCTACCCCGCCATTACTCTGACGTCATCTCAAAAGAACCCTTAAAACTAGTAAGTTCAGCAGGATCACAGAGTACAAGATGAGCACACAAAAATAAATTGTATTTCTGTATACTAAAAATGGACATGAAGGAAATGTAATTTAAAACACAATATAATTTATAACTTCATCAAAGAAAATAAAATAGTTATATACTTAGTAAAAATATTTAGAATTTATATGCTGAAAACAACAAAATGCCACTGAAAGAAATCAAAGAATGTTTAAATAAATGGAGAGATATACCATAGTCATAGATTGGAATGCCCAACAAATATATTAATCTTCCCTCAAATTGATATTTAGATTTAAAACACATTCACTCCCATCCAAGTACTAACCAGGCCTGACCCTGTTTAGCTTCTGAGATCAGATGAGATCAGACACGTTCAGGGTGGTATGGCTATAGACATTACTACTCAGCCATAAGATCCGATGACATAATATCATTTATAACATGGATTATCCTTGATAACATTATATTGAGTGAAATAAGTAAATCAGAAAAAGCTATGTATGATTCCATACATAGGTGAAACACAAAATTAAGATTCATGGACAGAAATAGGAGTGCAGTGGTTACTGGGGGGGGGAGGAAGAGTGAGGGGGCAGGGATGTGAGGGAGGGACATAAAGAGGAACAAATATAAGGTGACGGAGGATGATTTGACTTTGGATGGATATACAACATAATCCACTGTCTAAATGATGTGGAGATGTTTACCCAAAATCTATATACTCTAGTTGATCAATGTCACCCTGTTAAATTTAATCATCTAAAAAAAACAAAACAAACAAACAAACAAACAAACAAAAAACACTTTCACTCAAAATACCAGTAGAATTTTTTTATGGATATAGACAAGCTTATTGTAAAACTTATAGAATTGTTTAAACGATCTTGAAAAGAAGAGTAAAGTAAGAAGAATCACTCTATCCAATGTGAAGGCTCACTATGTCGCTATTGTAATCAAGACAGTATGCTATTGATAATGGGATATGACACATGGATCATTCAGACAGCATAGGAAAACCAGAAAAAAATAGACCCACACCAGTATTTCCAACTGATTTTTTAAAATAATAATAAACATTTATTTTACAATTTCTGACTGTTATAAATTCAGGAGGGATTTAGTTAGGTTAATCTCATTCAGTTTCTCATGAGGTTGCAGTGAAAATGTCAGCCAGGATACCAGTGGTTTGAAGGCTGCCATCCACTTCCAGAGAGGATAACACACATGACTGGCCAATGGATGCTGGTTGCTCCATAGGGCTGCTGGAGTGTTCTCACCACATGGCACGTGGCTTTCCCAAAGAAAGTGATAGAGAAAACAAGAGAGATCCTCAGTATCCTTAGGATCTAGCCTCTTGGAAGTCACTCCTTGTCACTTTCATAATCTCTTTTTGGTTGCACAGATCATGGGAAGGGCATAAATGTCAAGAGGTGAGGAGGCTGACTACCATACAGAACAATTGATAGATTTGTTTTGTGGCTTTTGTGGAAAATATGTTGGAAAGAAGGAACATTACAAGTCTTAATCCATTTAAACTTTACTGATAAACAAAGAAAAGAACTTTTTTTTTTTCATTTTTTTGAAGCTGGAAACCAGGAGTCAGTCAGACAGACTCCCACATGCGCCCGACTGGGATCCACCCGGTATGCCCACCAGAGGGTGATGTTGTGCCCCTCTGGGGCATCGCTCTGTTGCATCCAGAGCCATTCTAGCACCTGAGGCAGAGGCCACAGAGCCATCCCCAGCGCCTGGGCCATCTTTGCTCCAATGGAGCCTCGGCTGCGGGAGGGGAAGAGAAAGACAGAGAGGAAGGAGAGGGGGAGGGGTGGAGAAGCAGATGGGCACTTCTTCTGTGTGCCCTGGCCGGGAAACGAACCCGGGACTCCTGCACGCCAGGCCGACGGTCTACTGCTGAGCCAACCGGCCAGGGCCGAAAAGAACTTTTAAAGCAGATCTTATGCTGGTTTGTAGCAAATAATCTGTGTTGAGTAATTTTGTAATAAAATTAAAAAAAATAAGATGTAGTAGTATGAGGACTTAATTTTGTGCAAACTAATATATTAGTGTTTGGATATGGGGATTTTGCTGGAATAAACTAACTTTCACATTTGTTACTCCATTATAAATGTTATGGAAAGCATCTGCTTTTGGAAAAGTGGCTCCAAACCATTTTTTCCTTTTGAAAAAAATATCCCACATGCTCATGCTTTGATTTATTTTAGACTTGGGCTCATACATCTTAACCCAGGGCCTTTAGGCATCTGCTTATTTACAAACAGATATATACAATGCATGAAAGTCAAAGTTGAGGTTCTAATCAGAAATTCAGTGTCAAACAACATCCACAGGGAACAGAGAAAAGGTAAACACAGTGAAAACTTTCTGCAGCAGTGGCAGCCGGAAACATCTATTTCAGGAAATACCACGTACAGACACAGCACATAAGACACTGTGCTCATGAGTGCTCTTTAGCCAGTCAATTGTTGACTCCACACCCAACGCAGTGGCCAAGGGCTGGCTGTTTGCTATCCTGATGTCACAGTGCAGTGATTGTTGATCACAATGGAGTACAAACTTGAGAGGACAACAGCAATCATTTGGAAGAACACTCATGTCAAAAACACCTGTTGGTGTCTTCTGATGTCATAATGTAAATATCACATGACCTCTGGGCTTCATTCTTCAGTGTTGCAGCCTTTTACAGTCTTCTCCAGGATTCACTGCATGATGTCTATACTGCTGATCTCAAGAGTTTTAAGTCCTGTGGTATGTCCAATTGATTTTTAACAAAGGCACAAAGCCAATTCACTGGAGGAAGGAGAGTCTTTCTATGACTAGTGCTGGAACAATTGGACACTTATAGGTAAAAACAAAAACAAAACAACAACAAAAAACCCTTGACCTAAATCTCACAAGTAATACAAAGATGAACATGAAATCGATCACAGACTTAAATCTTAAATGTAAAACATAATTCTGTAAAACTTTTAGAAAAAGAAAAGAAAAGATGATCTGGATCTAAGGCAAGAAAAACATTCTTAGGCTTGTACCATAGAAAGAAAATTGAGAAACTGGAATTTATCTAAATTAAAAACTTTGTTTTACAAAATATCTTGCTAAGAGGATAAAAAGAAAAGCTATAGACTCAGACAAAATACTTTGAAACCGTATATCCAAGAAAGTACTAGTAGATAGAATATATAAAGACTCTCAATACTCAACAGTAAACACACACAAAAAAACAGACAATCTAATTAGAAAATGGACAATCTGACTCTGGGCGAGGGGTATGCAACATAATTTAATGACAAGATAACCTAGAAATGTTTTCTTTGAATATATGTACCCTGATTTATTAATGTCATCCCATTAACATTAATAAAAATTTATTAAAAAAAAAAAGAAAATGGACAAGACATGAAGAGACATTTCACCAAAGATTCATGAGTGGCAAATAAGCACATGAAAAGATGTTCAGCATCATTAACCATTAGGAAAATGCAAATTAAAACCATAATAAAATATCATAAACCTCTAAGACTTACTAAAATGAAAATAATAGTCGTAATACTCAATGCTTGTGAAGATGCAGAGTAACTGGATTTCTCTTTGTTGATGGGACTGTAAAACAGTCCATAATTCCAGAAAACACTTTGGCAGTTTCTTATAAAACTAAACGTGCAGGTACCATGTGACCTAGCAATTGGATTCTTGGGCATTTATTGCAGAAAAATGAAAACTCTTATGTTTACAAAAACTTATATACTCATGTTCATAGCAGCTTTATTCATAATATATATAACAGGGAAAAATCTACATATCCTTCAATGGGAAAATGGTTAAACATTATGTGATATATCCATACCAAGTAATACTACTCAGCAATAAAAAGGAACAAAACATTAATAAACATAACCACTTAGATGAATCTATGGGGAATTATACTGAATGAGTAAAACTAGCCCTGCAAGGTTGCATACTGTATGATTTCATATATAGAATATTTCTGTTTGTTTTTTTAGCAAGAGGGGTGGGCATAGACAGACAAAGGAGAGAGATGAGAAGCATCAACTTATTGTTGAAGCACTTTAGCTGTTCATTCATTGCTTCTCATATGTGCCTTGACCCCGAGAGACTCCAGCTGATCTAGTGACCCCTTGCTCAAGCCAGTGACCGTGGTTTCAAGCCAGTGACCATGGGGTCATGTCTATGATCCCACACTCAAACCGGATGAGCCCGTGCTCAAGCTGATGAACCCACACTCAAGCCGGCAACTTTGGGTTTTAAACCTGGGTCCTCAAGGTCCCAAGGTGATGCTCTACCCACTGCGCCACTACCTTGTCAGGCTACATAACATTTTTGAACTGACAAAATTATAGAGATGAAAAACAGATTATTGGTTTCTGGGGATTAGGTATGGGGAAGGCAGTTGAAGGGAAGTGGTTATAAAAGGGTAACATAAGAAATCATCGTGGCGATGAAACTATACCATATTTTTGAATTTTATTTACTCATTTTAGAGAGGCAGGAGGAGGAGAGAGAGAAAGAAGGGCTGGGGGGTGATCAGGAAGCATCAACTCCCATATGTGTCTTGACCAGGCAAGCTAAGGGTTTCAAACTGGCAACCTCAGCATTCCAGGTCGACGCTATATCCACTGGGCCACTACAGGTCAAGCTCTGTATTATATCTTAACTGTGGTGGTGCATACATTAAATTTTGCATACACATGCAATAAAATTTGTATAGAGCTAAACCTTCACACACACATACACACAAGTATAAGTAAAAATGAGGAAATTTGAATAAGATCAGTGGGTTGTTTTAATATCAATATACTGGATATGATATTGTACTATAGTTACATAAGATGTTACCATTCAGAGAAGCTGAGTAAAGGATACACAGGATCTCTCTGTATTATTCCTTATAGATATATGTGAATAAAAAATTATTTCAAACTCTTTTATTTCATTTTAAAAATGTGTCCTTAATCTCTGGCTGGGTAGCTGAGTTCGTTAGAGTTTTGTCCCTATGCGCCAAGGTCAAGACACATGCAAGAATCAACCAATGAATGCATAAATCAGTAGAATAACAAATCGATGTTTCTCTCTCTCCCTTCTTCTCTCTCTCTCTCTCTAGAGTCAATTAATAAAAAATAAAAATAAAATAAATCTGGTATTTTTCAAATAATGTATTTTTCTCTTTTTTATTTTCACTTTTATTCTTTTAACCATATGAAACACACAGATTCTGTATCTGATAATTCTATTATATGGATTTCATAGGCGTGTAATCTTGTTGTTTGTTATTTCTGCCAAGCCTCACTTGTGATGCCATAGTTCTTTTACTTTTGTGATTTGTGAGCTCAGTTTTATGAGGATTTTTTTTTTCTGTTGTAGCTCTCAATGGACTGAGTTGAAGCTTCATCCTTCCAGAGATCATTTATCCTTGCTTCTTCTAGGCACTCCAGGGCATTACAAAGCTGGGAATAGTTCTGTTCATTTTTTGGTGGTGGGTTGTCTGAACACACATATAGTATAAATTTGAACTGTAACTCTTTGTGGTTATGAATTCTTTTTTGTTGCTCTTCTTGTTTTAGTAGCAAAGCATTTTTGTTTTGTCCCAGTGTAATGTGGTTATGAATTCTTAAAAGAGACCTTATTAAGTAATATGTACACACTAGCCAAACACAAACACTAATATACACACAAAGCCAAAACAGCAAAGTTTGATTATTTTCTCATTTTTTTAGAGATGGAATTTATTAGATAGCATGGAGTGAGAAAAAACATTTTTTTGAATGGAAAACCAATGATTATATTTTAAATGATGTTGAGAAAATTGACAAACTAAGTACCAAAAGTTTTAAAGAATTCATTTTAAAAAGATGCACATATCATCATCACAAGCTAGAAGAAACCATATAAGAATAAACTAAGCACAAATGCAAAAAAATTACAAAGAAAAAGTTCAACAAATTTAACTGTATAATAAAAGTTTCTATATTTTATGAATAAAATGTAAAGGTAAAAACACTGGGGAAAATATTCACAATGTACACATGAAAGAGTTAATATATAAATGTGTAAAGAAATTCTATCAATCAAAAAGACAAAATTCTCAACAGAAATATGAACAAAAAATAGGCAACTTACAAAAAGACTGTTCAGATTTCCTATTTCTGCTATATCAAAAATAGGTGTCAGTTTTAGTCAATTGTGTTTATTAGTAATTAGATTAATTTGTTTTTTTCAACTCACTGGGATATTTATAATACTTTCATTTTTTAATGTCTGTAGGATGTAAAGTGACGTCACATTTTAAATTTCTGATATTGGTAATTTATAGCTTCTCTTTTTTCTTGGGCAGCCTTTCTAGCAGAAAACCAGCTTTCATTTATGTTAATCCATTTTAACTATATGTATGTGTTATTTCTTAATTTCTTCCTTTATCTTTACTATATCTTTTTCCTTTGGGTTTAGTTTGTTGTTCCTCCAACTTCTTGAGATAGATTGCTAGATCATTGATTTTCCCCCTCTTTGTTTCTTTTTATTTTTTAATTAATTTATTTATTGTGTTTACATAGATTCTAGTGCCTCCCCAAAAGCATCCCCCCTTCCCCATATTCCCCCCAACATCTCCCCTACACTCTCCCAACAGCTCCCTCTCCCCTTCCCTTCAGGTTTAATTCCATTCCTCAGTTCACATTGTTCCTTGAATTCCTTCAAATGAGTGGGGTCATATAATATTTTTCTTTCTCTGTTTGGCTTATTTCACTCACCATTATAGTTTCCAAGTCCATCCATCTTGCTCAAAAGGTAATATTTCCTTCTTCCTCATAGCCCCATAGTATTCCATTATATATATGTACCACAGCTTTTTAATCCACTCGTCCACTGATGGACACTTGGGCTGGTTCCAGTTCTTTGCTATTGTGAACAATGCTGCCATAAACATGGGGGGTGCATTTCTTTTTTTCAGTCGGTGATACGGTGTCCTTGGGATATATTCCTATAAGTGGGATGGTTGGGTCAAAGGGCAGATCATTTCTAATTTTTTGAGGAATCTCCATACTGTTTTCCACAGTGGCTGTACCAGTCTGCTTTCCCACCAGCAGTGCAGGGGGGGCGGGTTTCTCCTTTCTCCAAATCCTCTCCAGCACCTATTGTGTGTTGTTTTGTTAATGAGCACCATTCTGACTGGTGTGAGGTGGTATTTCATTGTGGTTTTAGTTTGCATTTCTCTAATGATTAGTGATGAACATTTTTTCATTTGTCTATTGGCCATCTTTGGAGATGTCTGTATGTCCTCTTTGGAGAAGTGTCTATTCATTTCTTGTGCCCATTTTTTGATTGGATTGTTTGTCTTCCTGGTGTTGAGTTTTACAAGTTCTTTATAAATTTTAGTTATTAACCTCTTATCAGATATATTGTCGAATATGTTCTCCCATTGTGTGATTTGTCTTTTTATTCTGTTCTTATTGTCTTTAGCTGTGCAAAAGCTTTCTAGTTTGATATAGTCCCATTTGTTTATCCTGTCTTTTATTTCATTTGCCTGTGGAGATAAATCAGCTAATATATTGCTGCGATAGATGTTGGTGAGTTTTCTTCTAAGACGCTTATGGATTCACGACTTACATTTAAGTCCTTTATCCATTCTGAGTTTATTTTTGTGAACGATGTAAGTTGGTGGTCTAGTTTCATTTTTTTTTGCAGGTAGCTGTCCAATTTTCTCAACACCACTTGTTAAAGAGATAGTCTTTATTCCACTGTATGCTCTTACCTCCTTTGTCAAATATCAGTTGTCCATAAAGATGTGGGTTAATTTCTGGGTTCTTTGTTCTGTTCCATTGATGTACATGTCTGTTCTTATGCCAGTACCAGGCTGTTTTGAGTACAATGGCCTTGTAGTATAACTTGATATCAGGAAGTGTGATACTTCCCACTTTGTTCTTCTTTTTCAAGATTGCTGATGCTATTTGTGTTCTTTTTGGTTCCATATAAATTTTTGGAATATGTGTTCTATATCTTTGAAGTATGTCATTGGTATTTTAATTGGTATTGCATTGGATTTATAAATTGCTTTGGGTAATATAGACATTTTAATTATGTTTATTTGTCCTAACCATGAACACGGTGTATGCTTCCACTTGTTTGTATCTTCCTTGATTTCCTTTTTCAATGTTTTAAAATTTTCTGAATACAAGTCTTTAACCTCCTTGGTTAAATTTACTCCTAGGTACTTTATTTTTTTGTTGTTGCAATAGTGAAGGGGATTGTTTTCTTAATTTCTCTTTCTAACAGTTCATTTTTCATGTATAAAATGCCTCTGATTTCTATGTATTAATTTTATATCCTGCCACCTTGATGAATTCATTTATTAGGTCCAGTAGTTTTTTGACTGAGACTTTAGGGTTTTCTATATATAGTATCATATCATCTGCAAATAATGATAGTTTTACTTCTTCTTTTCTAATTTGGATGCCTTTTATTTCTTCTTCTTTTCTGATTGCTGTAGCTAGAACTTCCAGTACTATGTTGAATAAGAGTAGTAAAAGGGGGCATCCCTGCCTTGTTCCTGATTTTAGAGGAATTGCTTTTAATTTTTGTCCATTAATTATAATGTTGGCTGTGGGTTTGTCATACATGGCCTTTACTCTGTTGAGGTATGTTCCCTGTATTCCTACTTTGCTAAGAGTTTTGACCATAAATGGATGCTGGATTTTATCAAATGCTTTTTTTGCATCTATTGAAATTATCATGTGGTTTTTCTCCTTCCTTTTGTTTATGTGGTGAATCACAGTAATTGATTTACAAATGTTGTGCTATCCTTGCCTCCCCAGAATAAATCCCACTTGATCATGATGTATGATTTTTTTCATGTATTGCTGGATCCGGTTTGCTAATATTTTGTTGAGGATTTTAGCATCTAAATTAATCAGGAATATTGGCCTATAATTTTCTTTCTTTGTGTTTTCTTTGCCTGGTTTTGGAGTCAGAATTATGTTTGCCTCATAAAAGGAACTTGGAAGTGTTACTTCCTCTGGAATTTTTTTAAATAGCTTGAGAAGATTAGGAGTTAGTTCTTTTAATATTTGGTAGAATTCACCAGTGAAGCCATCGGGCCCAGGGTTTGTTGTTTTTTTTTGCGGGGGGGGGGGGAGCTTTTTGATAACTGTTTCAATCTCATTTGTTGTTATCGGTCTGTTTAGGTTTTCTGATTCTTCCAGATTGATTTTTGGAAGATTATATGTTTCAAGGAATTTGTCCATTTCACCTAGGTTGTTTAATTTTTTGGCATACAGTTCTTCATAGTATTTTCTTACAATATTTTGTATTTCTGTTGTGTCAGTTATTTCTCCACTCTCATTTCTAATTTTATTTATTGGAATCCTCTCTCTTCTTTTATTGGTGAGCCTTGTTAAATGTTCATCAATCTTGTTTACCCTTTCAAAGATCCAGCTCTTGGTTTCATTGATCCTCTGTATTGTTTCTTTAGCTTCTATGTCATTTATTTCTGCTCTGATTTTTATTATTTCATTCCTTTTACTATCTCTGGGCCTTACTTACTGTTCTTTTTCTAGTTCTTTTAGATGAAGAGTTAGGTTGTTTATTTGGGCTTTTTCAAGCTTCTTAAAGAATGCCTGTAGTGCTATTATCAACTTCCCTCTCAGGACTGCTTTTGCTGTGTCTCATAAATTTTGAGTTGTTGTTTGCTCATTATCATTTGTTTCTAGAAATTTTTTTATTTCTTTGATTTCATTGTTAACCCATTCGTTATTTAATAACATGATATTTAGTTTCCATGTGTTTGAGTATTTTTCATTTTTTCTGTTGTGGTTGATTTCTAGTTTCATGCCATTGTGATCAGAGAAAATGGTTGATATGATTTCAATCTTCTTAAATTTGTTGAGACTGCTTTTATGTCCTAACATGTGGTCTATCTTAGAGAATATACTATGAGCACTTGAAAAGAATATATATTCTGCTCCTTTAGGGTGAAAGGTTCTAAAGATATTTATTAAATCAAGTTGATCTAGTGTGTCCTTTAAATCTGCTGTTTCTTTGTTAATTTTCCTTCTTGAGGATCTATCTAGTGATGTTAGTGGGGCATTGAAATCTCCTACTATTATAGTATTGCTGTTGATCTCACCCTTTAAATCCATCAAAGTCTGCTTTATATATTTAGGTGCTCCTATATTATGTGCATAGATATTTATAATGGTTATATCTTCCTGTTGGATTTCTCCCTTTATCATTATGTAGTGACCTTCTTTATCTCTTAGTATAGTCTTTGTTTTAAAGTCCATTTTGTCTGATATAAGTATTGCTACCCCAGCTTTTATTTCATTTCCATTTGCATGAAATATTTTTTCCATCCTTTTATCTTTAGTCTATGTGCATCTTTTGTTTTAAGGTGTGTCTATTGTAAACAGCATATGTACAGGTCCTGTTTTCTTATCCATGCAGCTACCTTGTGTCTTTTGATTGGATCATTTAATCCATTTACATTTAAAGTTATTATTGATATGTAGTTGTTTATTGCCATTTTATTCTTTAAAGCTGTATTCCTCTTTTACTATATTCTTTTTCCACTTTGATCTGTTTACAACACGCCCCTTAACATTTTCTGAAGCTATGGTTTGGTTGTAATAAATTCCTTGAGTTTTTCTTTTTTTCTTTTTTTGTCTGGGAAACTTTTTATTTCTCTTTCAATTTTAAATGATAGCCTGGCTGGATAAAGTATCCTTGGTTGTAGGCTCTTGTTCTGCATTACTTTGAATATTTTTTGCCATTCCCTTCTGGCCTCAAGTGTTTCTGTTGAGAAGTCAGATGTCATCTTTATGGGAGCTCCTTTCTAGGTGATAGCCTTCTTTTCTCTAGCAGCTTTTAATATTTTCTCTTTATTGCTTAGATTTGGTATTTTAATTATGATGTGTGTTGGTGTAGGTCTTTTTGGGTTTCTCTTTAATGGAGTTCCCTGTGCTTTTGAACCTTTGAGACTCTTCCTTGCATCAATTTAGGGAAGTGTTCAGCTATGATTTGATTGAATAAAGTTTCTATTCCTTGTTCTTTCTCTTCTTCTTCAGGAACCTCTATGATGCAGATGTCATTTTTCTTCCATTTGTCACAGAGCTCTCTCAGAGTTTCCTCAGACTTTTTGAATCTCTTTTCTTTTTTCTGCTCTACTTTCATGCCTTTGTTCATCTTGTCCTCCAACTCCCTGATTCAATTCTCAGCTTCCTCCATCCTGCTTTTAATTCCTTCCATTGTGTTCTTCATTTCTGATATTGTATTTGTCACCTCCGACTGATTATTTTTTAATATTTCAGTGTCTTTTTTTATACTTTCTATCTCTTTATTTAGGTGTTTGTAATGACCATCCATTGTTGTTCTAAGATTCCTAAGCATCCTAACAATCATTATTCTAAACTCTGCATCTGGCAGTTTGATTATTTCTATATCACTCAGTTCCTTTTTTGGAGATTTCTCTTGTGGTTTCATTTGGATTGCACTTTTCCATCTTCTCATTATGTCTGTGTGTTTGGGTGTGTTGTTTGTAGGGCTGGTTGAGTCTAGGTTTGGTGTTGTCTGCCTCCACTTTCAGTTGTGTTATTTCTAGGTCTTCTTGGATTGGCATCAGCTGTTATTTGTAATCCACTTTCAGATTTGGGCTGCTTTGAAGTCTTGATTTGTTTGTTTTCTTCTCACTTGTAGCCTTGTTTACTGATCTTAGTAGGGGGTTTATTAGAAACTGTATCCAGGAATGCAGTGTGTATAACGTAAGACTCTGAAGGCCTCATCTGCCAGTTACTCTCTCTGGGGGGCAGCGTGCTTTTCATTTAAGTAGGGGGAGGTGTATCTCAGATCTCCGTGGAGACCTGAGTTACTGCCCCTCCTCCCCACTTCTTGTTTTCAGCTGTGTCTTGTTGCACTGATTGGAGCTGGAGAGATTTCTGGATATGTATGATTCAAAAGCACTTTAGTCTTGTGTTATGTGGAAGAATCAACTTCTCCCCCAACTATGGCTGCCTCCAGCACTGGTGAGTTAGCTTCTCAGGTACTCCCATGCATTCCTCTGCCAGTCACTGTCTTTCTCTCCCCTCTTTCCTTTTGGAAGATAAGCCAGCCCTTTCAACACACCTCATTCCCAGGTCCCCAGGCAAGTGGCTGTGAGCAATATTTGCTACTCTTTTCCTTGGTATGAGAACCCTTCTGGTCTCTCAGCCTCACACCTCCTTTGTTCCTATAAGCAGGGGAGACTCACCACTCCTCAGCATTCCCTACCAGGTTTGTTGTGGCTTCTTCTTTGCTCCTTGGTTTTTGAGTGCTGGTCTTGTAGTCCAGAGTTGGTTTTTCATGCTGATTGTTCCTAAATTAATTTGTAATCCAGTTTGATGTTGTGAGCTGGGAGTCTGTGCATCTGCCTACTCCCCACTTCAAGTTATTTTAAAATGTAATTGGAGGCCCTGGCTGGTTGGCTCGGTGGTGGAGCGTCGGCCTGGCATGTGGGGGACCCAGGTTTGATTCCCAGCCAGGGCACATAGGAGAGGTGCCCGTTTGCTTCTCCACCTTCCCCTCCTTCCTCTCTGTCTCTCTCTTCCCCTCCCGCAGCCCAGGCTCCATTGGAGCAAAGATGGCCCGGGTGCTGGGGATGGCTCCTTGGCCTCTGCCCCAGGCACTAGAGTGGCTATGGTCGCAGCAGAGTGACGCCCCGGAGGGGCAGAGCATTGCCCCCTGGTGGGCAGAGCGGGTGGGCGTGCCAGGTAGATCCCAGTCAGGCGCATGCGGGAGTCTGTCTGACTGTCTCGCCCCGTTTCCAGCTTCAGAAAAATACAAGAAAAAAATTTAAAAAAAATGTACTTGGAATTTTAATTTGTTCAGGTATTGTGAGGTCAACAGATCCGGAAATGATCACTACTGAAAAAATAGCTTGTTACAGTTCCCCAGAGGAGGGTGCATGCTGTGCCATACAGGGCCACATGGGGAAGCATCAGGTTCCATCAGGTGGCAGAAAAAGGGAGGAGAAAGTATGATCAAAACCTTCATTGTGGTTTTAACAGGAAGGAATGAGTAAAGCAATGTAAGCAAATGAGCAGACTTCAGATTGAATAGTTTGAATAATTTCAATGGGCTTTGGGTAAAAGGGTGGTCCTTAGTTGTCCAGTATGTTACCCTGGTGATTAGGACTGTGGACTGTTGTCTCCTTGAGTGTAAATGCCAAACAGAGGAAATGGTATAGATTATAAGCTCTGGGTTGAATAGTTCACACACGAAAGGTATACTCCCAGGCAAGTCTATATCTAAGAGTTAGCTGTCCCTGGGAGGGGTAGTGTTTCCCCAGTCCATGGGACTCCAGATGCCAGAGCATCGAGAATACAGAAAATACACAGAGATCAATGGAACAGAATAGAGAGGGCCCAGAAACAAACTTACACAAAGATGGTCAATTAATTAATGGGAAAGAGCCAAGAATATACCATGTAGAAAGGACAGCCTATTTAATAAATAATGTTGGAAAAACTGAAGAGCCACATGCAAAAGAATGAAACTGGCCACTATCTTATACCATATATGAAAATTAATTCAAAATAGATGAAGACTTGAATGTAAGATCTGAATTCTTAAAACTCATAAAAAAATAGACAGTAAGCTCCTTGGCAGTGGCTTTAGCAATAATTGTTTTTTAAATTTTATACAAAAAGCAAAGGCAACAAAAGCAAAAAATAATCAAGTGAGACTATATCAAACTAAAACCTTCTGTACAACAAAGGAAACCATTAACAAAATGAAAAGACTACCCCCTGAATCAGGAAAAAATCCCATTGATGAGAGAAAACCAACTCATATACATCTCATAAGGAGTTAATATACAAAATATGTAAAGAACCCATATAATTCAATGGCAAAAAAACAAACAAAAAACCCACAATATCCATTAAAAAATAGGCAGAGTATCTGAATAAACATTTTTTTAAAGAAGACATACAGATAACCAACAGGTATGTGAAAAGGTGCTTAACAGCACTATCCAGCAGAGAAATATAAGTCAAAACTACAACAAAGTATCACTTCATATCCTGTTAGAATAACTATTATCAAAAAGATGGAAAATAACAAATGTTGATGAGGATGTGGAGAAAAGGGAACTTTTGTGCACTTAGTGAGAATGTAAATTAGTACAACCCTTGTGGAAAACAGTATGGAGGTTTCCTAAAAAATTAAAAATCAAACTGCCATATGATCCAGGAATTCCAATTCTGGGTATTTATGCAAAGAAAATGAAAACACTAAGTCAAAAAGATACATATAACCCCATGTTCAATGCAGCATTATTTACAATAGCCAAGACATGGGAGCAACCTTAATGTCTATTAATGGATTAATGGATAAATGAAAAAGGAAAATCTCTCTCTCTCTCTCTCTCTCTCTCACACACACACACACACACACACATACACACACACACAAAAAAAACACACAGAGGAATATAATTCAGTCATAAGAAGAAAGAGGTTTTGCCATTTGTGACAACATTGACCTTGAGAGCATTATGCTAAGTGAAATAAGTCAGAAAAAGGATGGCATATACTGTATAATTTCACTTGTATGTCAAACCTAAAAAGAAAAACCAAGTTTATAGATACAGAGAACAGATTGGTGATTACCAGAGGCAGGGAGTGGGCAGGTAGGGAAAATGGGTAAATGGAGTCAAAAGTCAAAAACTTATAGGTATGCCTGATCAAGTGGTGGCACAGTGGATACAGCATTAACCTGGGCTGCTGAAGTCCCAGGTTTGAAATCCCAATGTCACCTGCTTGAGCGTGGGGTTGCTAGCTTGAGTGCAGGATTATAAACATAACCCCATGGTCACTGGCTTGAGCCCAAAGGTCGCTGGCTTGAGCAAGGGGTCACTGGCTCAGCTGGAGCCTCCCAGTCAAGGCATGTATGAGAAGCAATCAATGAACAACTAAGGTGATGCAAATATGAGTTGATGCTTCTCATCTCTCTCCCTTCCTGTCTGTCTGTCTCTGTCTTCATAAAATTTTAAAACTTTTCTGCATTAAAGAACACTACTAACAGAGTAAAGGATAACCCACAGAATAAAGAAAATATTGGTAAATCACATTTACAAGTAAAGGATTAATAGCCAAAATATATCATACATATATATGGCTCCTAGAACTCCACAAAAGAAATAAACATGAGTAGACATTTTTTTTCCAAAGAATATACATGACTGGTCAACAACTACATGAAAAGATCCTCAAGTCCACTAATCATTAGAAAAACACTAATGAAAACCACAATGAGTTATTGTTTCATACTCCTTAGAATGGCTATTATGAAAAAACAGGTTATAACAAATGTTGGAAGGAATGTGGAGAAATTGGAACCATTGTGAATTACTGATGAGAAAGTAAAATGATGCAGCAGTTATGGAAAACAGTTTGGTGGTTCTTAGAATCACCATGTAATCCAACAATACCATTCTTGAGTATACCCCCCCACAAAAACAGGACTCAAACAGATACTTATATACCAATCTTTATAGCCACATTATTCACAATAGCCAAAATGTGCAAATAACCCAGGCATTCATCAACAAAATAAATGAATAAACAAAATGTGGTAAATACATACAAGGAAATATTTTGCAGCTTTAAAAAATAATGAAATTTTGATATATGTTACAATACAGGTGAAATTTGAAAACATTATACTAAGTAAAAGAAAAACAAAGAAGAAGGCAAAAAAGAAATTATACTAAGTGAAGTAAGCCAAGCATAAAAGGACAAATATTGTATGAGTCCATTTATATCAGGTCCTTAGAACAGGCAAATTTATAGAAACAGAAAGTAGAATAAAGGTTACCAGAAGCCAAGAGAAGGGAGTAGTAGGGGATTATTGTTTAATGGGTACAGAGTTTTTGTTTGGGATGATGAAAATGTTCTGGAAATGGATAGTGGTGACAGGTGTACAACATTGCTAATGTACTTAACGCTACTGAACTGTACACTCAAAATGGTTAAAACCATGAAATTTATATTATATGTATTACTACAATAAGAAAATGCAAAAAATAAATAAAGCCAAGATTGCTAACTTGAAAAAAATTAAACAGAGATACAGGCATATCTCATTTTATTTTACTTGGTTTTATTGTACTTTGTATATATTGTATTTTTATAAATTGATGGTTTGTGGCAACCACCAGCAAAAAAGATTATGACTTGCTGAAAGTTCATATAATGCTTAATATTTTTTAACAATAAAGCATTTTAAATTAAGGTATGTACACTATTTCCTTTTATACATAAATGCTATTGTATACTTAATAGACTACAGTATAGTGTACACATAAAAATTTTATATGCACTGGAAAACAAAAAAGTTCATGTGTCTTGCTTTATTGTGATATTTGCTTTTTTTGTGGTGATTCGGATCCAAATATGCAATATCTCCAAGGTATGCCTGTATACCGTGCTAAAACTAATCAAAGAAAGCTGGAGTACCTATATTAATTTTAGACAAAGACTTCAGAACAAGGAATATTATCAGGCATAAAGATGAGCATTACATTATAATAAAGGAGTCAATTCTCCAAAAGACATAAGAGTCTTTAAAGTGTATGTGTCTAACAATAGAGTATCAAATACAAGAGGAAAAAAAAAACTTGTAGAGCTGCATGGATAAATAGAAAAATCCACTACTATAGGTGTAGGCTTCAAGAAACTCATTTTAGTAATTGATAGATCAAGCAGGCAGAAAATCAGTAAAGATATAGTTGAACAAAACAGCACCATCAATCAACTGGATCTAATTGACATTTATAGAATACTTCATCCAACAACAGCAGAACACACATTCTTTACAAGCTCACATGGAGCATTTACTAATACAGACCACATTATGAGCCATAAAACACATCTGAAAAATATAAAAAATAGAAATAATACAAAGTATGTTCTCAAGCCCTAGTGTAATTAAACTAGAAATTAGTAACAGAAAGATAGCTGTAAAATCCTAAAATAATTAGAAGATTAAATAACACATTTCTAAATAACATGAGTCAAAGAAGTCTCAAGAAAAATTTAAAATAATTTTAAACTAAACAAAAATAAAAATACATCTTATCAAAATGTGTTGGATGCAAGGAAACTTAGAGAGAAAGGCTGGTTCAACATTTGAAAATCAATTAATATAATTAACCACATCAACAATGTGAAGAAGAGGCATCATATGATCATAATATTTGATGCATAATAAAACATTTCACAAAATTCAAAATCCAGTGATGATAAAAACTCTAGCAAACTAAGACTATAGGGGAACTTCTGCAACTTGATAAAGAATATCTATCCTATTCTTAATTTTTTGAGGAGCCTCCACACTGTTTTCCATAGTAGCTGTAGGGTTCCTTTTCTCCACAACCTCTTTAACACTTGTTATTACTTGTCTTGTTGATAGCAGTCATTCTAACAATTGTGAGGTGACATTTGATTGTAGTTTTGATTGATGAAATACTGCCATTTGTGACAACATGGATGGACCTTGAGAATCATGCTAAATAAATTAAGTCAGAAAAATTAAAACTATATGATTTCATTGATATGTGGGATATAAATGGAAAGCAACAAATGAAAAACAAGAAAAAAACTCATAGACACAGAAAACAGTATGGTGGTTATCAGAGGGAAAGGGGCTGGGGGGTACTAAAGAGTAAAGGAGGTCAAATATGTGGTGACAGAAAATCATCTGACTTTGGGTGGTGGATACACAATGCACTATACAGACACCATACCATAGAAATGTACATTTAAAACTTATGTAATCTTATTAACCAATGTCATCCCAATAAATTTAATAAAAAGAAAGAAAAATAGAATATTTACAAAAATTCTTCAGCTAATATCATACTTGATGAGAAACTGGATGCTTTTGCCTTAAGATCAGAAACAAGGCAAAAATGTATCCTCTCATTACTCTCATTCAAAATTGTGCTGGATGACAATTTTAACTAATGCAATAAGAGAGGAAAAGAAAATAAAAATATTCAAATTGGAAAGGGAAAAATAAAACTCCTTTCGTCACATATGCCATTATTTTCCATGTAGAAATTCACAAAGAATAGACCAAAAAAAAAAAAAAAGCAACAATAAAAACAACCTTTCCTGGAACTAATATATACAAGATTCACCCTAGCCAGGTAACTTAGTTGATTAGAGCATCATTCTGATACTCCAAGGTTGCAGGTTTGAACCCTAGTCAGGGTACATACATGAATCAACCAATGAATGCATAAATATGTGGGACAACAAATCAATGTTTCTCTCTTTTTTTATTTCTTTCTCTTTCTTTCTGTTTCCCTCTCCCTCTCTCTCTAAAATTGATAAATAAAAAATTTAAATAAATAAAAAGTAAATTAAAAAAGAAACAAAATTCAATTGCTTTCCTATATACCAGAAATGAACAATTACAATTTGAAATTAAAACCATGCCTGACCTGTGGTAGTGCAGTGGATAAACTGTTGACTTGGAACACTGAGGTCACTGGTTCAAAACTCTGGGCTTGCCTGGTCAAGGCACATATGGGATTTGATGCTTCCTGATCTTCTCCCTTTTCTCTCTCTCTTCTCTCTAAAATGAACAAATAAAATCTTTTTAAAAAAATGAAAATTGAAATTAAAAACACAATACCATTTACAATAGCACCCAAATAGGTATGAATGTAACATAATTTTTATAGGATCTACATACAGAATACTATAAAACTCAGATGAAAAAGATAAATAAAAGATTTAAATAATAGAAGAAATATTCTGTATTCACAGATTGGAAAACTTGATACTAAGATCTCAATTCTTCCCAACTTGATCAATAGCTTCAATGTAGCCTCAGTCAAAATCCTAGCAAGCTATTTTCTGCATATCTACTAACTGATTCTCAAGTTTATAAGGATAAGCAAAATAGCAGAATAGTCAACACAATACTGGAGAAGAACAAAGATGAAGGACTGACACTACTGAACTTCAAAACTGACTATAAAGCTATCATAACCATGACAGTATGGTAGTCATGAAAGAATAGGCAAATAGACCAATGAAACAGAATAGAGAGCCTAGAAATAGATCCATACAAATATAGTTAACTGATATTTTATAAAGGAGCAAAGATAGTTTTTTCAATAAACGGTGCTTAAAATTTGGACATCTATATACAAAAAAAAAGGAGGAAGAAAGAAAGAAAGAAAGAAAGAAAGAAAGAGAAAGAAAGAAAGAAAGAAAGAAAGAAAGAAAGAAAGAAAGAAAGAAAGAAAGAAAGAGAAAGAAGGAAAGAAAGAAGTAGATGCTGTTCTTCAACCTTTCATAAAAATTAACTCAAAGTGGATTGTAAACCTTAATATGTAGTGCAATACTATAAAATTTCCAGAACAGAACATAGGACAAAATCTACACGATATTGGAATGACAATGAGTTTTTAGATATAACTCTAAAAGTGTGACCCATGAAAGAAATATGGATAAATAAAACATCAATAAAATTCAAAAGAGGCCTGACCTGTGGTGTCACAGTGAATAAAGAAAGTATCAAAATGGAATGCTGAGATCGCCAGTTTGAAACTCTGGGCTTGCCTGGTCAAGGCACATACAGGAATCAACTACTATGAGTTCCTGCTTCTTCTCCCTGCTCTTTCCCTCCCCTTTTCTCTTTCTCCCTTCTCTCGAAAAATCAATAAAAAATATTTTTAATTCAAAAGATAAGCCACAGATTGGGAAAAAAATACTTGCAAACCACACATGTGATAAAGGATTTGTATCCAAAATATATGAAGAACTCTTAAAACTCAACAATAAGAAAACAAACAAATCAATTAAGGAATAGGCAGAGAGCCCTGGCATATGATGCAGTAGGTAGAGCACCATCCTGGAGCACTGAGATTGCTGGAACGATCCCAGGGTCATCCGGTCAATTCCAGAGATGCCGGCTCATGAATAGGTTGCAAGCTCGATCCCAGGGTCACTGATCCCAAGGTTGGCAGCTTGTTATCAAGGGCTCCAGCTCAATCTCTGAGGATGCCAGTTTGAGCCCCAGTCAGGGCACATATGAGAAGTAATCAATGGTACAACTAAGTGGAACGAGTTGATGCTTCTTTCTCTCTCCCTTCTTCTATCTCTTTCTCAAAAAAAGAAGAAAGAAAGAAAGAAAGAAAGAAAGAAAGAAAGAAAGAAAGAAAGAAAGAAAGAAAGAAAGAAAGAAAGAAAGAAAATCAATGAGCAGAGATCCAAGATGGCACTAGAGTAAGTGGATATTACACTCACCTCCTTCCAGGACCTATCTGGAGTTATAACTAAAATTTAAGAACAATCATCCTGAAAAACCAACTCAAGATTAAATGAAGAGGAGTCTTATAACCTATAACTGAAGATTCACAGAAGAAGCCACATTGAGACTGGTAGAAAGGGTGGAAGTACAAAAAGGTCTGGTCTTGCTCCTATGAGCAGCATCTGAGGTTCCAGAGGTATATACTTCAGCTGCAGGGATTTTAACTCTGAGAACTGTGGAGCTTAAAACCCAAGCTGGGCTCCCCATTCTAGAGCACCAGAGCTGAGAAAAGATGCCCACATAGCATTCGGTTGTGAAAAGCAGTAAGGATTCTGTGTGCCAGAAAGAGACAGAAGTCTGCCGAGATGTAGGCACCTTCTTAAAGGGCCAACACAAAAATCTAATTCACAGCCACTTATCTTGTATTCCAGTGGAAGGAGGACTGAATGGACTGGAGACATAGGAGGAATGTCTGAGGTTTTCTGCTCTGGGGAGAGACACGGTGGGGGACAGCCACCAGAATCCCTGTGCTGAGTCATTCTCCAGTACCACAGTCACCATCTTTCTTGGGCAGAGCACTCCCTTCTGTGTGGCATCAGCCTGGGGAATAGCAACTGTCTCACCTCAGCAATCTCTCTCACCCCACCCTGTGGAGATTAGGTCCTGCTTATGAGACAGCAGCCTTGGCCAAGGAGTAGGGGTCTGGACAGACTCAGAGGGTGGCAGAGACTCACAGTCGTCTGGATTTGAGGCAAGAGCAATTTCTCCTACTTTATAAAAAAAATGCTTGAAATTCTACCTCATTAAGTAATTGCAAATAAAAACAATGAGATACCGCTACACACATATGAGAATGGCTAGTGCTGGCAAGGATGCCGAACTCCAGGAACTTATTAATTGTTGGTGGGAGTGCAAAGCAGTACAGCCACTTTAGAAGTCAGTTTGGCAGTTTCTTACAAAGCTAAACATAGTCTCGTCATTTGATCTAGTAATTTTGCTCTTAGGGATTTACCCAATTGATTTAAAAACCTGTGAAGGGATTAAGTACAAATTGGTAGTTACAAAATAGTCACAGGGATGTAAAGTACAGCATAGGGAACACAGTCAATAAAATTCTAATAACTATGTCTGGTGTCAGATAGGTACTAGATTGTAAAGCATAAGATTGTCTAATCACTATGCTCTACACCAGGGGTCCCCAAACTACGGCCCGTGGGCCACATGCGGCCCCCTGAGGCCATTTATCTGGCCCCCGCCGCACTTCTGGAAGGGCACCTCTTTCATTGGTGGTCAGTGAGAGGAGCATAGTTCCCATTGAAATATTGGTCAGTTTGTTGATTTAAATTTACTTGTTCTTTATTTTAAATATTGTATTTGTTCCTGTTTTGTTTTTTTACTTTAAAATAAGATATGTGCAGTGTGCATAGGAATTTGTTCATAGTTTTTTTTATAGTCCGGCCCTCCAATGGTCTGAGAGACAGTGAACTGGCCCCTTGTGTAAAAAGTTTGGGGACCCCTGCTCTACACCCAAAACTAATATAATATTGAATGTCAACTGTAATTGAAAAATAAAATAAAATAACCTATACCCATTTGGAAAGCACTGCATTTCTGACAGCATCTGGTGAGCACTTGTGGGCCCTGGAACATCCAGAAGAGAAGGTGTAAATATTTTGCTGGGCCCAACGCATATC
Source organism: Saccopteryx leptura (assembly GCF_036850995.1). NCBI lineage: Eukaryota > Metazoa > Chordata > Mammalia > Chiroptera > Emballonuridae > Saccopteryx > Saccopteryx leptura. The sequence continues at coordinate 67,349,580 of NC_089516.1, read as the reverse complement.
TACAACAGTTCTCCAAAGTGAACAGCTTCTGACATGTTGGAAAAATAAAATATATTTAAAATAAAAATTAAGTTAAAACTCAAGCCCACACAAAAACCTGCGTAAATGTTTATAGCAGCATTATTAACAATCATCAAAAACTGGAAGGGAGGGGGCAAGGGAGATATTGAAGGGAATACAAGGGTGGGGGGATGCATTTGGGAAGACACTACAATCTATGTAAACACAATAAATTAAAATCAATAAAAAGAGAAAAATAACTGGAAGCAACTAAGGTGTCCTTCAGTGGGTGAATGGTTGAACAAACTGTGGTAAATTTATACAATGGGATACCACTTAATGCTAAAAATAAATGCACTATCAAGCCACAGAATTTCATGGCAAACTATAAATTCATATTGCTTAGTAAAATAAGCCAGGAAGAAAGAGCTTTATACTGTATGATTTGAATTGCATGACATTTTGAAAAAGCCGTAACTGTAGATACGATGATCAGTGGTCAGTGGTTGCCAGAGGCCCTGAGGGTGAGGAATAAAGCACAGGTGATTCTTAGGGCAAAAAAAATACCTGTATGAGCCTGACCAAGTGTTGGTGCAGTGGATAGAGCATCGACCTGGGATGCTGAGGACCCAGGTTTGAAATCGTGAGGCCACTGGCTTGAGTGCAAGCACTGGCTTGAGCACAGGATCATAGACATGACCTTATGGTCTCTGGCTTGAAGCCCAAGGTTGCTGGCTTGAGCAAGGGGTCACTGGTTCAACTGGAGCTCCCGGTCAAGGCACATATGAGAAGCAATCAATGAACACTAAAGCAAAGGAAATATGGGTTGATGCTTCTCATCTCTCTCCCTTCTTGTCTGTCTGTTCCTGTCTTTCAGTCTCTCTGTAAAAGAAAGAAAGAAAGAGCCTGACCAGGTGGTGGCACAGTGGATAGAGCATCAGACTGGGATGCAGAAGAGCCAGGTTCGAGACCCCGAGGTCACCAGCTTGGGTGCAGGCTCATCTGGTTTGAGCAAAGCTCACCTGCTTGAGCCCAAGGTCACTGGCTCGAGCAAGGGGTTACTGGGTCTTTTGAAGGCCCGCGGTCAAGGCATGTATGAGAAAGCAATCAATGAACAACTAAGGTGTCACAACGAAAAAAACCTGATGACTGATGCTTCTCATCTCTTTGTGTTCCTGTCTGTCTGTCCCTATCTGTCCCTCTCTCTAACTCTGTCTCAAAAAAAAAAAAAAAAAAAAAAAAAGAAGAAGGAAGGGAGGGAGGGAGGGAGGAAGGAAGGAAGAAAATACCTGTATAAGAGCATAACAGCATAGGGAATGGGTAGGAATAGGTCCTGACCGAAGTAAGTTCGGAAATGAGATAAATCTGTAAGACTAAAAGCTCAAGAAACTGCATGTATGCATTGTAATCTAGTTGATAAAGTTTGTTTCCCATGGGGGATGGATTAACAGTTCCTGAGGCTATACATAAATACTGGAATTAAACAATTAGATAAATATATGACAGATGGTAGGAACCAGGTTTTTCACTGTTGGCATGGAAATCTATAGATAAGCAAAGAAAAGAGGCTCAAATGATCCATGTGGTAATGGATTACAGTTGGAGACATCACTATTAACTCAAATTTAACTTAACACAGGCACAGATAATAATATATAGAAGTGTTTATATATATATATATATATATATATATATATATATATATATATATATATGGACAGGTTAATTACACACATATATTTCTTTGCTAAGAGAGCCTAGAAACAGCAAGGCCATAGGAGCAAAGAGCACATCTAGCACCCAGATCTTGGTTTCTAATATCATTCTACAATCAAAGGAATGAGGGTTTTTTGGATAAATAGCTGACTCTAGAACTGGGGCAGGAAATATTCAAGATAAGCCTGGCATCTTTTTTTTTTTTTTTTTTTTTTTTTTTTTTTAAATAAATTTTTATTAATGGTAATGGGATGACATTAATAAATCAGGGTACATATATTCAAAGAAAACATGTCTAGGTTATTTTGTCATTAAATTATGTTGCATACCCCTCGCCCAAAGTCAGATTGTCCTTCGCCACCCTCTATCTAGTTCTCTGTGCCCCTCCCCCTCCCCCTAACTCTCCCCCGTCCTCCCTCCCCCCACCCCTGGTAACCACCACACTCTTGTCCATGTCTCTTAGTCTCATTTTTATGTTCCACCAATGTATGGAATCATGTAGTTCTTGTTTTTTTCTGATTTACTTATTTCACTCCTTATAATGTTATCAAGATCCCACCATTTTGCTGTAAATGATCTGATGTCATCGTTTCTTATGGCTGAGTAGTATTCCATAGTGTATATGTGCCACATCTTCTTTATCCAGTCTTCTATTGAAGGGCTTTTTGGTTGTTTCCATGTCTTGGCCACTGTGAACAGTGCTGCAATGAACATGGGGCTACATGTGTCTTCACGTATCAATGTTTCTGAGTTTTGGGGGTATATACCCAGTAGAGGGATTGCTGGGTCATAAGGTAGTTCTATTTGCAGTTTTTTGAGGAACCACCATACTTTCCTCCATAATGGTTGTACTACCTTACAGTCCCACCAACAGTGAATGAGGGTTCCTTTTTCTCCACAGCCTCTCCAACATTTGCTATTACCCGTCTTGTTGATCATAGCTAATCTAACAGGTGTGAGGTGGTATCTCATTGTAGTTTTGATTTGCATTTCCCTAATAACTAATGAAGCTGAGCATTTTTTCATATATCTGTTGGCCATTTGTATCTCTTCCTGTGAGAAGTGTCTATTCATGTCTTCTTCCCATTTTTTTATTGGATTGTTTGTTTGTTTGTTGTTGAGTTTTATGAGTTCTTTGTAAATTTTGGAAATTAGGCCCTTATCTGAGCTGTTGTTTGAAAATATCATTTCCCATTTAGTTAAGCCTGGCATCTTATAGTGCCAAAAAGTAAAGAAGTAATTAAAAACGACATAATGATGGGTATATATTAAAGGAACATAGAAGCCAACTGAAAGCCCTCCTAGGTCCATACATATTGTCACAAATGACAATATTTCATCATTTCTTATGGCTGAGTAGTATTCTATTGTATATAAGTACCACTATGAGATTATTATGCTAAGCAAAATAAGTAAGTCAGAAAAAGCTAAGAACTAGCCCTGGCCGGTTGGCTCAGTGGTAGAGCGTCGTCCTGGCGTGCAGAAGTCCCGGGTTCGATTCCCGGCCAGGGCACACAGGAGAAGCGCCCATCTGCTTCTCCACCCCTCCCCCTCTCCTTCCTCTCTGTCTCTCTCTTCCCCTCCCACAGCGAGGTTCCATTGGAGCAAAGATGGCCCCGGGCGCTGGGGATGGCTCCTCGGCCTCTGCTCCAGGCGCTAGAGTGGCTCTGGTCGCAATAGAGAGACGCCCCGGAGGGGCAGAGCATCGACCCCTGGTGGGCAGAGCATCAACCCCTGGTGGGCGTGCCGGGTGGATCCCGGTCAGGCGCATGCGGGAGTCTGTCTGACTGTCTCTCCCTGTTTCAGGCTTCAGAAAAAAAAAAAAAGAAAGAAAAAAGAAAAAGCTAAGAACTGTGTGATTTCACACAGAGGTGGGATATAAAACTGAGACTCATGGACATAGACAAAAGTGAAGTGGTTACAAGGGGAAGGGAGGTGGGTAGGAGAGAGTAAAGAGGGTCAAATATATGGTGACAAAAAGTGTTTTGATTTTAGATAATGGGCACAAAATACAATGAATAGTTCACATGCTATGAAGATGTATACTTGAAACCCATGTGTTCCTCTGGACCATGTCACCCCATTAAATTTAATTTCTAAAAACAAAACAAAACAAAATCCAGTGCTCCCAGTGGCAAAAGTTAGAAAAATTTGAGCAACAAAATAAGTAAGTAATACTGGATTATAAACAAAAGTGTAAAATGAATTTATATAAATCCATACTGAAATAAATAAATAAATAAATAGGTGGGGGAGACAAATTTTTTGAGCAGAAAAATTCCAAATAATTTATGTAGATACTCTGAGTTCAGGAAGGGAGCGTAATACTTCATTCCTCAGCTGTGGACTGCACATGGTGACGCCTTTCCAAAGAGTACGGTGTGGAAAGGGGAGCAAATGAGAAGTTTACAGTGGAGAGACCTGATAAACATCACCTCAGCAAGATCAACATCAACAGATATAAATTATGCTTATCATATGTATCATTGATATGCTGTGATAAAAATGACACTTAAATTGTGTTCTTCCTCCCAATTATTTATCACGCTAGTGTTATTTTATCACCTGTATAAGGAAAATATTTGAGAAATTCCAATGGTGGGGCACCCTACAAAACACCTGACCAATCCTCCTAATTGTCAAAGGAAGTCTGAGAATCTACCTCACAAGAGAAACCTAAAGAAACATAACAACTACTGTACTGTGGTGGCCTAACCAGGATCTTGGAACAGAAAAAAGATGTTAGGTTAAAACTAAGGAAATCTGAAGAAACTATGCACTTTGGTTAATAATGATGTATCACTATTGGTTCATCAATTGTAAAACAAAATTGTACCATATTATATAATATAATACATCAATAATAATGGAAATTGAGTGTACGGTATATGGAAAAATCTCTGTAATATCTTCCCAATTTTTCTGTAAATTTAAGAGTTTTTTAAAAAAGAAAGCCTATTTTAAAATAATTAAGAAAGCAAAAGGTAACAGTCTTTCTTTGATTAAAGGTGATGTTGAACGGATTTTTTTTAAGTTCATTATCTATGTATTTCTTTCATGATTTTCCTGTTCTTATCCTTTGTCCATTTTGCTAATGGAGTATTATCTTTTTTGTTAATAGGTTTTTAGCTGAAGGAAATTAACTTTATCTGTCATATGTGCACTTTTCCAATTTATCATTTGTCTTCCTATCTTGGTTATGATATTTTCTGCTAAACAGAAGGGTTTTTTTGTTTTTCTGTAGTCAAATCTGTCAATCTTTCTTTTACTGTTATTTTGCATTTTATATCACGCTTGAAAAGACCTTTGATACTCTGAGATTATAGAAATGTTCATTTGTATTGCCTTCTACTGATTTTGTGGTTTTGTTTTTCCACATTTTATATTGTTGTATCAAAAATTTGTGTAACCTGACCAGGCGGTGGTGCAGTGGATAGAGCATCAGACTGGGATGCAGAAGACCCAAGTTCGAGACCCCAAGGTCGCCAGCCTGAGCGTGGGCTCATCTGGTTTGAGCAAACATTCACCAGCTTGGACCCAAGGTCGCTGGCTCAAGCAAGGGTTTACTCGGTCTGCTGAAGGCCCATGGTCAAGGCACATATGAGAAAGCAATCAATGAACAATTAAGGTATCACAATGTGCAACGAAAAACTAATGATTGATGCTTCTCATCTCTTCGTTCCTGTCTGTCTGTTCCTGTCTATTCCTCACTCTGACTCTCTCTCTCTGTCACTGTAAAAAAAAATTTGTGTAAAAACTAAGGCATTAATTTAGCCCTATTTATTTCATTCCAATAGTACTTATCAAATATTTCTTTCTCTAGTAAATCGCAATGACTCTTTTATAACATAATGAATTCAATATTTGGGTTTGTTTCTGAATTTTCTATTTTGATTTTACTGACTTACCTCTCTACTCCTAGGATAGTACTAATTTTAATTATTGTAGTTTTGTAATAAATTTTAATATCTGGTAGGGCAAATCCTCTTATTAGTTTTCTTTTTCAAAATTCCCTTGATATTTCTTAATATTTATTCTTCCACAACTTCAGAATAATTTTGTAAAGTTTCAAAAAAATAAGAACAATCCTTCAAACTCTTGGAATTTTCACTGGGAATGTTTTTAATTTACAGATTAATCATGAGAGAACGAGCAACTTTTCCAAAATTGAGTCCTCCTGTTGAAGAAAAAGGTGTGTTTCTCTATTTGTCAAAATCTTCTTTTGTTTTTCAGCAGAATTTTATAGTTTGCTTCATATAAGTCTTTATAGTTTGCTTCATATAAGTCTTGCACACTTTTTGTAAAATTTATATTTTTGGGTATTTATACTTTTCTTCACGAGTGTTGAACTTTTGTAAAATTTATATTCTTAAATATTCTATGCTTGCTATTGTTATTGGCAATTGATTACTTTCCCACCATTATATATTTAAATATTTATTAATACTATATGAAACTATCAAGGCAAGAATAAATAAATGACTTTGCATAAATATGTATATATGTATTAATACATATACCCATACATACACACACACTGTTATTGAAATCGGGATCTCCAAGAGTTGGGGGCTGTTTTGTCCCTAGGATTCTGTTACTTTCTCCCCTGAGTGTTTTTCTCCAGCTGAGGACAATTATATCAAGTAGAAAGGAGAGCTATTAGCAATCAAGAATACCAGTATAGTGATTAAATGAAAGGTCTCTGTGGTCAGACCGCCTGGTATCAAGTTCAAACTCCATGACTTCCTAAGTGTGTGATATTGGATGAACAATTTGATATCTCTACAATAAAGTTCTCTCATATATAAAATAACAATGATAATAATAGCATGTGTTTCAGAGAATTGTTCAATATTAAATGAATTGATATAAAGTATACAAAACAGTGACTTCAAATAGTAAATGCTACCTATTATTAACATTACTGTGAGCATCCTCTTTCTCGGTTCTCTACCACTCACACCATAAAACATCATTATTTTCTTTTTTCTTTAATTTGTCATATAGAAGGCTTTTAAATATACAATCAGTATGCATTGTAAGTTTTTATTGAGTCAACCAATTTTACCTAAAATGTTACCTGGCCATATAGTACATGAAAATGGAAAACAAATGGGTTTGCAATAACCTTTGGCTGTTTTGTATTCTAAAAGTGTACACCTACCCTTCTAAACCAAATGCATGTAAAAAATATTTTCAGAACATGTAGTTTAGAGTTTATATTTTGTTACTAAAAGCACAATATTGAATTAAAAAAATAAAAAAGAAAATGAAAGAAATATAAATGTACCTAATAAATTATCAATGAAAAAGAAGACTAACGGAATTAAGTAGCCCCCTTTCCCATTATTACATTCTAAATTATAACATCAAGTCATATCATTAAAAAGTGCTAATCATATAAAATATATACTTTTTAATATTATGGCAATCTAAAATACCTAAGGCAAAAAGAGAAATTCAGGAAAACTAATCTTTGGTAACAAAAAATACATTCATGTTTGTCTTTGGGGACCAAGGATTAACAAAAACTGGAAATGAGATAACTTTCATGTCTGATGGAAAGACTTTAAATCTTGACTTAGAATGGTAGAAATACAGTGTATACATTCATGAAGTCATTGAGTTGTACATTTAAGATATGTGCATTTTACTATATGTAAATTTTATTTCAATTAAGAGACTATATAGGGAACAAGAGAAAGGAAGAGAGGGAGAGAGAAAAGGAAACGGGAAAATCAGATATAAGAGCTATTTTTAAAGTACGATCTATAAATGTGGAATCTGATAGGATACAAAGGATCAGAAAGAGGAAGGGATCTAAAACAACAAAACCTGGCAGAGTGATATTCTGTAAGAATCTTGACTTTATTTATTTTTAATTTTACTAGGGTGACATCAATAAATCAAGGTACATATGTTCAAAAAAAACATGTCCAGATCATCTTGTCAATCAATTATGTTGCATACCCATCCCTCCAAATCAGATTGTCCTCCGTCACCTTCTATCTAGTTTTCTTTGTGTCCCTCCCCTTCCCCCCCCCCTTTCTCCTCCCCCTTCCTGTAACCACCACATTCTTGTCAATGTCTCTTAGTCTCGTTTTTATGTTCCACCTACGTATGGAATAATGCAGTTCTTGGTTTTTTCTGATTTACTTATTTCACTCCGTATAATGTTATCAAGATCCCACCATTTTGTTGTAAATGATCCGATGTCATCATTTCTTATGGCTGAGTAGTATTCCATAGTGTATATGTGCCACATCTTCTTTATCCAGTCTTCTATTGAAGGGCTTTTTGGTTGTTTCCATGTCTTGGCCACTGTGAACAATGCTGCAATGAACATGGGGCTGCATGTGTCTTTACGTATCAATGTTTCTGAGTTTTGGGGGTATATACCCAGTAGAGGGATTGCTGGGTCATAAGGTAGTTCTATTTTCAGTTTTTTGAGGAATCACCATACTTTCTTCCATAACGGTTGTACTACTTTACAATCCCACCAACAGTGAATGAGGGTTTCTTTTTCTCCACAGCCTCTCCAACATTTGCTATTACCTGTCTTGTTAATAATAGCTAATCTTACAGGTGTGAGGTGGTATCTCATTGCAGTTTGATTTGCATTTCTCTAATAACTAATGAGGATGAGCATCTTTTCATATATCTGTTGACCATTCTTCCTGGGAGAAGTGTGTGTTCATGTCCTCTTCCCATTTTTTTATTGGATTGTTTGTTTGTTTGTTGTTGAGTTTTATGTGTTCTTTGTATATTTTGGATATTAGGCCCTTATCTGAGCTGTTGTTTGAAAATATCATTCCCCATTTAGTTGGCTGTCTGTTTATTTTGTTGTCAGTTTCTCTTGCTGAGCAAAAACTTCTTAGTCTGATATAGTCCCATTCATTTATTTTTGCCTTCACTTCCCTTGCCTTTGGAGTCAAATTCATAAAATGCTCTTTTTTATTAAATTTAATGCAGTGACTTTGATAAATCAGGGTACATATGTTGAGAGAAAACATCTCCAGATTATTTTGACATTTGATTATGCTGTATACCCCTCATCCAAAGTCAAATTGTCTTCTGTCACCTTCTATCTGGTTTTCTTTGTGCTCCTCCCCTCCCCCACCCTCTCTCTCTCCTTCCCGCCCCATCCCTCCCACCCCCCCCATTACCATCACATTCTTGTCCATGTCTCTGAGTCTCATATATACTACGTAATACTACTCAGCCATAAGAAATGATGACATCAGATCATTTACAATAACATGGATGGACCTTGATAACATTATACGAAGTGAAATAAGTAAATCAGAAAAAACTAAGAACTATATGAATCTATATATAGATGGAACATAAAATGCTCTTTAAAACCAAGGTTCATGAGTTTAGAACCTATGTCTTGTTCTATGCACTTTATTGTTTCAGGTCTTATATTTAGGTCTTTGATCCATTATGAATTAATTTTAGTACAAGGGGACAAACTGTAGTCGAGTTTCATTCTTTTGCATGTAGCTTTCCAGTTTTCCCAGCACCATTTGTTGAAGAGGCTTTCTTTTCTCCATTGTCTGTTGTTGGCCCCTTTATCAAAAATTATTTGACCATATATATGTGGTTTTATTTCTGGACTTTCTATTCTGTTCCATTGGTCTGATTGTCTATTTTTCTGCCAATACCATGCTGTTTTGATCGTCGTGGCTCTATAATATAGTTTGAAGTCAGGTATTGTAATGCCCCCAGCTTCATTCTTTTTCTTTAGGATTGCTTTGGCTATTCGGGGTTTTTTATAGTTCCATATAAATCTGATGATTTTTTGTTCCATTTCTTTAAAAAATGTCATTGGAATTTTGATGGGAATTGCATTAAATTTGTATATGGCTTTGGGTAATATGGCCATCTGGATTATATTTATTCTTCCTATCCAAGAACAAGGAATATTTTTCCATCTCATTGTATCTTTTTTGATTTCCCTTAACAGTGCTTTGTAGTTTTCATTATATAGGTCCTTTATATTATTTGTTATGTTTATTCCTAGGTATTTTATTTTTTTGTTGCAATCATGAAGGGGATTATTTTTTTGAATTCTCAAATGTTTCATTGTTGGCATATTAGAAAGGCTGTGGACTTTTGTATGTTAATTTTGTATCCTGTGACCTTACTGTATTGGCTTATTGTTTCTAGTAGTCTTTTTGTAGATTCTTTGGGGGTTTTGATGTATAGGATCATATCATCTGCAAAAAGTGATACCTTTACTTCTTTTCCGATACGGATGCTTTTTATTTCTTTGTCTTGTCTGATTGCTCTGGCTAGAACCTCTAGCACCACATTAAATAAGAGTAGAGAGAGTGGACAACCCTGTCTTGTTCCTGATTTAAGGGGGAAAGCCTTCAGTTTTGTGCCATTTAATATGATGTTAGCTGATGGTTTATCATATATGGCCTTTATTATGTTGAGATATTTTTCTTCTATACCCATTTTGTTGAGAGTCTTAAACATAGAATTGTGTTGTATTTTTTTTTTCTTTTCAATTTTTTCCGAAGCTGGAAACGGGGAGAGACAGTCAGACAGACTCCCGCATGCGCCCGACCGGGATCCACCCGGCACGCCCACCAGGGGGCAATGCTCTGCCCCTCCGGGACATCGCTCTGCTGCATCCAGAGCCACTCCAGCGCCCAAGGCAGAGGCCACAGAGCCACCCCCAGTGCCCGGGCCATCCCCGCTCCAATGGAGCCTCAGCTGCGGGAGGGGAAGAAAGAGACAGAGAGGAAGGAGAGGGGGAGGGGCGGAGAAGTAGATGGGCACCTCTCCTGTGTGCCCTGGCCGGGAATCAAACCCGGGACTCCCGCACACCAGGCCGATGCTCCACCGCCAAGTCAACTGACCAGGGCCAGAATTGTGTTGTATTTTATCGAATGCCTTTTTTTGCATCTATTGATAAGATCATATGGTTTTTGTTCTTTGTTTTGTTGATATGGTTTATTACATTGATCGTTTTACGTATGTTGAACCATCCTTGAGATTCTGGGATGAATCCCACTTGATCATGTTTATTATTTTTAATATGTTGTTGTATTCGATTTGCTAGTATTTTGTTTAGTATTTTAGCATCTGTATTCATTAGAGATATTGGTCTGTAGTTTTCTTTTTTTGTGGTGTCCTTGCCCAGTTTCGGTATGAGGGTTATGTTGGCCTCATAAAATGTGTTTGGAAGTATTGCTTCTTCTTTAACTTTTTGGAAGAATTTGAGTAGAATAAGAACCAAGTTTTCTTTGAATGTTTGATAGAATTCACTAGTATAACCGTCTGGGCCTGGACTTTTATTTTTGGGGAGGTTTTTAATAGTTTTTTCTATTTCTTCCCTACTAATTGGTCTGTTTAGGCTTTCTGCTTCTTCTTGAATCAGTCTAGGAAGATTGTATTGTTCTAGGAATTTATCTATTTCTTCTAGATTGTTGAATTTAGTGGTATAAAGATTTTCAAGGTATTCTACAATAATTCTTTGTATATCTATGATATCTGTGGTGATTTCTCCTCTTTCATTTCGGATTTTGTTTATATGAGTCCTTTCTCTTTTTTCCTTGGTAGGTCTTGCCAAGGCTTTGTCAATTTTGTTGATCTTTTCAAAGAACCAGCTCCTTGTTCTATTAATTTTTTCTATAGTTTTTCTGTTCTCTATTTCATTTATTTCTGCTCTGATTTTTATTATCTCCTTTCTTTGGCTGGTTTTGGGTTGTCTTTGTTCTTCTTTTTCTAGTTCCTTAAGGTGTGAAGTTAAGTGGTTCACTTGAGCTCTCTCTTGTTTGTTCATATATGCCTGAAGTGATATGAACTTCCCTCTTATCACTGCTTTTGCTGCATCCCATAGATTCTGTTATGTCATATTGTCATTTTCATTTGTCTGTATATATCTTTTGATATCTGCACTTTTTTCTTCTTTGACCCATTCATTTTTTAAAAGTATGTTGTTTAGTTTCCACATTTTTGTGGGGTTTTTTTTCTCTTTTTTCCAGTTGAATTCTAGTTCCAAGGCTTTATGATCAGAAAATATGCTTGGTACAACTTCGATTTTTCTGAATTTGCTGATGTTATTTTTGTGGCCCAACATATGGTCAATTCTTGAGAATGATCCATTTACACTGGAGAAAAATGTATACTCTGTCACTTTGGGATGAAATGTCCTGTAGATGTCTATCATATCCAGGTTCTCTAGTGTTTTGTTTAAGGCCAATATATCTTAAGAATCCTGACTTTAAAGCCAGATAGATTTGGAAGAGATTCCTGTAGGATTCTTTGGCCATCATCTCACATGTTAGAGCCTTGGTTTATTCATCTGTAAAAATAATAATGACTCCACCTAATCAGTGGTGGTACAGTGGATAGAGTGTCTGTTGACTTGGGATGTTGAGGACCCAGGTTCTAAACCAAAAGGTCGCCAGCTTGAGCATGGGATCATTGCTGGCTTGAAGCCCAAGGTCGCTGGCTTGAGCAAGGGGTCACTGGTTCAATTGGAGCCCCCATGTCAAGTCAGGTATGAGAAGCAATCAATGAACAACTAAAGTGATGCTTCTTTCTGTGTAAAATAATAATAGTAATAATCATCCCTCTTTCACAAGTATTTTATGAAGATTGATGAAATAATACATGTAAAATACCTAGAAGACTTTATTATATGACTCTAGATTTTTCTAGCTTCTCCTCAGAACAGGTCAAGCTCTGCTTTTGAGATGGGATAGTGCTCTAGGATACACAAAAGAGTTGCACAAGAGAAACCCAAAGAAAAGAGTCAGAAGAGGGGATGAGTTTTCCAGCATGCTGAGGGGACAGACTTGGAGGCTAGGATAAAAGTTGCTAGATCTACTTCTCATAGACCTCTTCTCACACAATTCTAAGCTGGGTGGTGGGGTACCAGTGGTATCTTCACTCTGCCAGCTCATAGTCAGAGAGCCATACTCTCTAAACCTGGCTTCTTATCTCTGCCTGGGTGGTCAGGCTTGGCCTTCATTCTATTTTGGGGCTGTGTAGGTAGAGTGGTACTCTCTCTGAGAACAATGGACATTTTCCTGAGGTCTGTGGGGAATCCTGCATCTTCTACATCAGATCAAAAGTCTGTTTTGTCTTCTATCCATGCCTTAATGCTCAAAGGTGTGCAGAGTCCAGAGGGTGGGAGGTGGGCTGTGGGCCACCTCTGACCTTCTGGGGACACCTGGAAAAAAGCAATAGAAGCTGAGTCACAGCTCCTGTGCTAACTTCAAGGCATACTTGGGAAGGATTGTTTTCTTAGACTTTAAGATGGGTGCCTTGGAAATCTTAGGAGGCTTCAGGCTGGTGATTTCAAGGCTGCACACACTTTGAGAAAAATCATCCCATTTCCAGTTCTTGAATTTCCTCTTTCTCTATTCACTTCCCACATCCCTAAAAGAAATCAGGTAGGAAGTCTGCATACAAGCCAAAGAGGGTGGCATCACCTCCCAGTCATGGCCTGAACCTCACTAGTTTCAGGACTTGGTTGAGTTGTGTCCTACCACTGTCCCAAGAAAAACCTATGTTCCTGGCAACACTGCAGAGAGGGTGGGGCTGGCCATCAGAAGCTGGGGAAAGTGGCTAATGATTTGGAGTTCAAACAGCTTTTTCTCGGTAATCAACTCAGGTGAGGAAAAGTAATCTCATTTGCCATTGGGGGGCAGCAGAGGCCAATTTACAGTACCATTCACTTAGAACTCCTGGGTTAGAATCTGTTTGCATCTGTGAAGGAGTCATACTTAGCCCAGTTTAGCTAAACCCCAGGCAGCATCATCACCCTGCAGGCGAGTCCAAACCTGACCCTATGTAGGGAGTGGGGGAAGTCCAAAGAACAGCTAGAGAAGTCAGAGAGGAGGAAAGCCTCCAGGACAGTGGAGCAACCTTGGGGACTCAAAATGCCACAACAAAGAAGTCCAAAACATGGCAAGAGTAGAAGAGAATTATTTGCATATGATTAATTTTAGTTCTTACTATGTATAAGTACAGAAGTATCTCCCTCCACAACTGACTTTCACATAGAACATTCTTCCCCAACTTTTGATATTCTAGGCTGACTTTCCCAGCCCAGAAGAACTCCTGCTCAGAACAGCTACCTCATCTTCTCCCACAGATCACTCTAGTAATAGATTTTCTTTTCATGTCTACCATGCTAGCCTGCACCCTCCCACTTTTCTGATCCATAAATTTAGGGTGCCCAGATTTTTAGGACTACAATTCAGAGATTGTAGGAAGGGTTTCTTTTTTTTTTTTTTTTTGCGTTTCTCTGAAGCTGGAAACAGGGAGAGACAGTCCGACAGACTCCCGCATGCGCCCGACCGGGATCCACCCGGCACGCCCACCATGGGGCGATGCTCTGCCCATCCTGGGCGTCGCCATGTTGTGACCAGAGCCACTCTAGCACCTGAGGCAGAGGCCACAGAGCCATCCCCAGCGCCTGGGCCATCTTTGCTCCAATGGAGCCTTGGCTGCAGGAGGGGAAGAGAGAGACAGAGAGGAAGGCGCGGCGGAGGGGTGGAGAAGCAAATGGGCGCTTCTCCTTTGTGCCCTGGCCGGGAATCGAACCCGGGTCCTCCGCACGCTAGGCCGACGCTCTACCACTGAGCCAACCAGCCAGGGCCGTAGGAAGGGTTTCACATCCCCCACACACCAAGATGGTGAGTCATCAGTGATTTCTTAAGGAAAAGTGTTAGTCCAGTAACCAACGCTAGGTTGATTAATTACTAAACTCGGAAGACATTGGACATCCACATCCTGCAGATGAGCCTAAAGCTGGAAGTGTTCTTGAAAGACAGGTCCCTACTTGTGAGAAGAAATCTCAGACTTCAGAACATAAAGAGAAAACCTGTTAATGGACATATCCGAGCCCAAGATGGCATTCACTCAGGAGATCACGTAGTTGATAGAATAAACAGGTCCAAATGCGAGTTTAGACCAACCATGAAGGTGCTGAGGTTCCCTGAGGGTTACCCTGGTGAGGCTTGATGTGCTTTCCCTCCTCAGCTCCCAGACCACCTGTCAGGTTCAGACCCGAGAAGCAAGGCATGTAGGCACACTTTCTCTGCATCTCCGAGGATGTTTGCTCTGGGGGGTGAAAGCAAGTATCTAGCCCACAAGCCTCTGTTTCACACAGAAATTATCCCCTCTGGGAATTTCCTCCCAGCAGAGAACCAGACTTAATAATCTGCTGGTTTTGTGTCTTAAGCAATGGAACAGAATAGAAAATCACTATGAAATGAGAAGAAAAGGAGGATGTGTACCTTATTATAGAAAGAACACTTCAGGGTGTACTCATATAATGAGGGCTGTGTATGAGGCAGTTTAAAGACATCATGACATTTTATCTAGACAATATCCTCATGAAGGAGCTATTTTTCCTGTTTTACTGATAGTGACACTGGTAGGCTCTGACCACTTGCACTTGGAAATGTTGAGCCAGGATGCAAACCCAGGCCTGCCTGGTTCCAAAGCCTATGCTGTTTCTTCTACCAAGGGGCTGCTTCCCAAAGAGGGTGAGAGTCACCGACTAAAGCTTGCAAAGCCAGCTGAAAGAGGCTACTTCTAGATCGTGGCATCATGCCCCAAATCCCCAGGAAGGGAAGCACAGACCTTCCAGAGGACAGGACAGCTAGAGAGCCCAAGTGCAGCACATGCCAGGGTCTGGGATGCCCACCCAGAAGCAGTGCAAGAACAAGTTATAGGATAGAAGAAGGAGAAGCTCAAGTCTAGGCAACCCAGGCCTTTCTTGGGTTAAAGTCCAAGATCGATCATAGACCACAATCCATGGTGACTTGGACTGTAGTGGTCAGTCCAGTTCTGCTGCTCTAAGATCACCACTTGGTTACTTGTATATCAGCAGTGGAAGAAGCAGACAATGAGTTGGTATTGAGTTGTGCAGATGGGGGTCCTTCCTAACAAGCTGGGCCCACCTTTCTCCATCTTCACAATGAGGCAAAAAGCTGCAGAGAGGGGCTTTCTGACCATCACAAGCAATCTACACCAGGTCCCAGATTAGGAGCCTTTTGGCCAAGGCCTTTCCCAGCCTAGGGGTCTGGCTCTAGAGAAGATCTGAAAAGCAGTACTGGACAGGCCCCATCTTTCCACTGCCAGCTGGAAAACCTGCCTCTGTCTTTATAGGTAGGTCTTTTCTTGACTCATTAGAAAGTACCCAGTAAATAAAGAAACTGCTTCCCGGGTTAGGAGAAACCCATTACACTGAGAAGAGAATCTCCTTGGGGCAAAAGGCTGTGGTGATCTCCCAACTCTGGCCCTTTGAATCTCCTCTCTCCCTTTAAGGACTTGGCTTTTACTCAGACTTAACACTAGCACCCTCAGGATAAAACAGAACACAAAAGTCTCACAGATTACAGTAAAGAAGACTTGGGGAAGGAAACATGCAGGAGGTAAATTCTCACTCTCAGGACTCCCTTAGTAGACACACTGCTGCCTCATACTCAGCTCCAAGCATGTGCCACTCTCTTTTTAACACTCTGGCCTGAGGGGGCTACAAAGCCCATTTTTGGTTTTCCCTGGGCACAATAGATACAGCAGGAAGCATCTGCACAAAAAACTTCCTGAAACATCTGGGAAAGCACAAGGCAATGCCAGAAGTCCAAACAGCCCAGCTTCCGCAGTATAACACATCTCTGAGTCAACCATGGCTAACTCCTCTCTGGGCACACATACTGTCTGGACTATATCCAGGCTCTGATGTAGCAGGAGCTTGGTTCCTTGCTTTTCTGCCCCTGGCCTGTGCTCACAAGGCAGGTACCACTTACCTCAAACCTCAGTGATCAAGTATTTGAGGTTTAGGTTCTCTCCATAGATAGTACAAAAAACAAACAAACAAACAAACAAACAAAAAAAGAAAAACGTGAGTTCTAGACTTCTTAGAGGCCTCCTCTTCAACCTTGGTTTCCTTTTTGATAAATAGATTTCTTTTTCAGGTGATCTTCAGGACTCTACTATAATTGATATTATTTATTTTCTCATAGTTCAGGTGAGAGCCAATCCTCTACTTTGAGAGGCATGGCTCTGGCCTGTACAGGCCTCACAGTCTGACAGCACTTCATCACTACAGGATCCCTAGCATCTGAATATAGTAACCATATACAGTATCACAAATGGCACCCAAATATTATGTACTGTGAAATGTGTGGACCTGCACTTAGCCCAAAACAATAACTTTTATTAAAAAACGTTTTGGATACAGCTGGGACAATATACTTCTACCCTTGCTATTGAAAGCATGAAGAAAGAGCTTTGAGTTTAAGCAAGAAAGACAAAAATTAGAAGCAATATTGACAGTAAGTGATGGAACTGAGAGAGCTTTGGAAGTTGAAGAACCTCTACAAGTCTAATCGCCCTGGTTAAATTTTATCCTAGATACTTTATATTTTTGGTTGTAATGGTAAAGGGTATTGCTTCCTTAATTACTCTTTTTGACAGTTCATTGTTAGTGTATAGAAATGCCTCTGATTTCTGAGTATTAATTTTATATCCTGCCACCTTGCTGAATTCATTCATCAGGTCTAGTAGTTTTTTGACTGAGACTTCAGGGTTTTCTATATACAATATCATATCATCTGCAAATAATGATAGTTTTACTCTTCTTTTCCAATTTGGATGCCTTTTATTTCTTTTTCTTGTCTGATTGCTGTGGCTAGGACTTCCAGAACTATGTTGAATAAGAGTGGTGAAAGGGGGCACCCTGCCTTGTTCCTGATCTTAAGGGGATTGCTTTTAATTTTTGCCATTGAGTATGATATTGGCTATGAGTTTGTCATAGATAGCCTTTATCATGTTGAGGTATGTTCCCCGTATTCCCACTTTGCTGAGAGTTTTGATCATGAATGGATGCTGGATTTTATCAAATGCTTTTTCTGCATCTATTGAAATTATCATGTGGTTTTTCTCCTTTCTTTTGTTTAGGTGATGAGTCACATTGATTGATATGCGAATATTGTACCAGCCTTGCCTGCCAAGAATAAATCCCACTTGATCATGGTGTGTGATTTTTTTCATATATTGCTGGATCCGGTTTGCTAATATTTTTTTGAGGATTTCAGCATCTAAATTCATCAGGGATATCAGCCTATAATTTTCTTTCTTTGTGTTGTCTTTGCCTGGTTTTGGAATCAGAATTATACTCGCCTCATAAAAGGAGCTTAGAAGTCTTCCTTCCTCTTGGATTTTTTGAAATAGCTTGAGAAGGATAGGAGTTAGTTCTTCTTTGAATATTTGGAAGAATTCACATGTGAAGCCTTCAGGCCCAGGACTTTTCTTTTTTGGGAGTATTTTTTATAACTGTTTCAATCTCATTTGTTCTAATAGGTCTGTTTAGGTTTTCTGATTCTTCCAGATTAATTTTTGGAAGATTATATGTTTCAAGGAATTTGTCCATTTCATCTAGTTTGTCTAGTTTTTTGGCCTATAATTCTTCATAGTATTTTCTTATGATATTTTGTATTTCTGTTGTGTCAGTTGTTATTTCTCCACTCTCATTTCTAATTTTATTTATTTGAGTCCTCTCCTTTTTTTTTTTTTTTTTGAAGAGTCTGGTTAAAGGTTCATCGATCTTGTTTACCTTTTCAAAGAACCAGCTCCTGGTTTCATTGATCCTCTGTATTGTTTCTTTATCCTCTATGTCATTTATTTCCACTCTGATCTTTATTATTTCCTTCCTTCTACTAGCTCTGGGCCTTACTTGCTGTTCTTTTTCTAGTTCTTTTAGATGCAGGGTCAAGTTGTTTAGTTGAGCTTTTACTAGCTTCTTGAGGGATGCCTGTAATCCTATGAACTTACCTTTTAGAATGCTTTTGCTTTGTCCCATAAATTTTGAATTGATGCATATTCATTATCGTTCATTTCTAGGAATTATTTAATTTCTTCTTTTTTCTCATTGTCAACCCATTAATTATTTAATAACATGCTGTTTAGTTTCCAAGTGTTTGGGTATTTTTCAGTTTTCCTGTTGTGATTGATTTCTAGTTTCATGCTATTGTGATCAGAGAAAGTGGTCGATATGATTTCAATCTTCTTAAATTTGTCGAGACTGCTTTTGTGCCCTAACATGTGATCTATTCTAGAGAATGTACGATGAGCACTTGAAAAGAATGTATATTCTGTTGCTTTCAGGTGAAAGGTTCTGAAGATATCTAGTAAATCGAGTTGATCTAGTATGTCCTTTAAGTCTGCTGTTTCTTTGTTAATTTTCTTTCTTGAGGATCTATCTAGTGACGTTAGTGGGGTATGGAAATCCCCTATTATTATAGTATTGCTGTTGATCTCGCCCTTTAAATCCATCAAAGTCTGCTTTATATATTTAGGTGCTCCTATTTTAGGTGCATAGATATTTATAATGGTTATATCTTCCTGTGGGATTGCTCCCGTTATCATAATGTAGTGACCTTCTTTATCTCTTACTAAAGTTGTCTTTTTTCTCATTTCCATTTGCATGAAATAGTTTTTTTTCATCCTTTCATCTTCAGTCTATGTGCATCTTCTGTTTTAAGGTGTGTCTCTTGTAGACAGCATATGTATGGTCCTGTTTCCTTATCCATGCAGCTACCCTATATCTTTTGATCAGATCATTTAATCCATTTACATTTAACATTATTATTTATCTTGTCCTCTAACTTGCTAATTTGATTCTCAGCTTTATCCATCCTGCTTTTAATTCCTTCCATTGTGTTCTTCATTTCTGATATTGCATCTATCATTTCTGAGTGATTCATTTTTATTATTTCAATGTCCTTTTTTATATTTGTTATTTCTTTGTTTAGGTGTTCGTAATGACCATCTATTGTTCTTCCAATATCTTTGAGAATCCTAAAAATCGTTATTTTAAACTCTGCATCTGGTAATTTGGTTATATCTGACTCATTCAGGTCCTTTTCTGGGGATTTCTCTTGATTCATTTATGTTGCATTTCTCTGCCTTCTCATTTTGCCTTTGTAAAAGAAGGTTTTGGCCACTGGACTCCACTGGGTGTGGCCTCTGTGTTCCCTAGGTGTGGTCTGTCTGCAGGCCTGCCACCATCTCTGCTGTTGCTGCCTATTGAGTTCAGGTATGGGCTTTGCTGGTGCCTGCCCACTGGTGCTGTTGCTGTGGTTTCTGCCTCTTCTTCATGGGAGTGGCTGTGATTACGTGCTCAGGTGTACAAACCTTGGTGGCCTTGGCCTTTGCCCTGCCCCCGTGGGTGGCATTATTCTCCGCCCTGAGGGCAAGGGTGAGCACTTTTACTCAGCTGTGGGTCTCTGCCTGATTCTGGGCTTTCACCCTGCCCTTGCAGGAGGAGCCCGCTCATGGAACGGCTGCAAGCCTTGGCTCCACAGGCAGGGCAGGACAGCATGCCCATGCTTAGTAGCGGGACTCCATCTGTTCTGGGCTTTTGGCTCCACATCTACGGGAGGAGCTGGCTCCCAAGTTAGGCCACAAGCCTCAGTTCAGCAGGCAGGGCAGGGCTGTGCTTCTGCACCCTTGCTGAACGGCAGATCTCTGCCCCTTCCAGGGCTCCTGCCCTTCCCCTGCAGGCTGGATTGCAGGAAGCCCATAGCTGGGCTTGACCACTTTTACCGTGTCCCTTCCTCCCCAGCCAGGCAAGACTGAGCTCACACCTGGGCCTCAGTACTGGCCAGCCGGCTTCAGCCCTTGACGACAGAACCACACTTCTGCGTCCCGCCACCTGCCCTCAGGCGGGCCTTCAGCCATGTGGGTGGGGGCGCTGAAGCTCAGACCCTAACACTCACTACTGTAGTCCCCAAAGTTCCCTCCTTCTAAGTGACTCTGCTCTGAGTGCCAAGGGAGAGCTTATTTGGCTGGTGTCCTGCTTCCCTTTGCTGGTATTGCTGTTTCCAGGGGAAATATTCACTTAAGATTTGGGAGTGACTTGTCCCAGAGGTTAGGGTGGCTGTCTCTCAAAATGTTTCTCCCTGTGCCTCCTAGATTACACTCTCTTCCTGCTACTCTGGTCCTCTCCTCTCTCCCTTTCTCCCGGAGCCCCAGGTGAGTGGTTGTGAGAGAGGTTTTCTGCGCGGCCCCTTTAAGAGGAATGCTTGGTCTGAGAAATCAGTCTCTTTCTCACAAACAGTATCCTGTCTTGTTTCCAGCTAAATACTGTCCATACACCTCTTCTAGGCTCTGGGGCTACAGGCTGGGGCTTTGTTCCTGGGACTCAGGACCCTCTCCTCTCTGCTAAACTTAGTTACCGCCACATGAATCTCTCTCAGCTGCCGTTCGCTCTGGGGAGCCGGGGAGCCCTTTCTGCATTTCTGCTTTTCCTACCAGTCTCAGTGTGCCTTCTTCAGTGTTCCTTGGTTGAAGAGTCCTCTTATTTTAGTCCAAAGTTGGTTTTTCCAGATGATGGTTCTTAAAATTAAGTTGTAATCCACTTTGGTTCTGGGAGGTGGAAGTTGGTATGTCTGCCTACTCCATCACCATCTTTTTTCCTCAATACAGACTACTTTTAAAGAACCTGAAGACAGGAACAGTAACTGAATTACACATATAGTTATAGTGAGTATATACAGGTGAACATTAAATGATGGCTATTTCTGAAAAACAACTATGGAAATGGTCACTAAGTTTACACTGGCTTGTGTACTGATCTCACTCCTATGTTTCTGAATTGCATAACTGGACAGTTGAGGTTGCCATTCACTGAAAAAGAGGAACCTAGTACAGAATCACATCTCAAAGAGGAGACCATAGGTTTGTTCTTGGATATGTTGAATTTGAATTATGTTTCAGTCATCTCGGTATAGATATAAACATGAGATCCATATCATGGGCGTGGATGAGACTTCCTAGTGAGAGAGTATAAAGTGAGAGGATAAGGCAACTTTGAGGAACTCCAACATTTAAAAGGTAGTTAAAGGAAAATGAGCCCCAAAAGAAACCAAGGTAGTCTCAGAGAGGTCAGAGAAAAACAAAAGCAAGAAGCTAACAGAAGAAAGTGTCTCAATAAAAAGGTAGTAGTCAATCATGTCAAATACCATAGAGAAGTCAAGTAAATTAAGAATTAAAAGCATAATTTAGATTTAATGTCATGAAGTTCATTGGTGACCTGAATGAGAGCACTTTCAGGGTAGTAATGAGGCAGAAGTGTGATTAGAGTCGGGCGAGGAGTAAATATAGATAACTTTTTTGAGAATTTTATTTGGAAGGGAGGAAGAATGAATGATAACTGGAGGGGCATTTGAAGTTGAGGGGACATTATATTAAGATGGAAGAGACTGTTTTACCTGCTATTGAGAAGGGTCCAGTTGATAGAAAGAGGTTGAATACATAGGAGAAAAAAAGGATCATTGATAATGTGAGAAGATGGGAAAGGATAAACTACAAAACACCAGTGGAAGAAATGGTCCTCTGAGAAGAACAAACACATCCTGCTCTGTTATACCAGGAAAGTCCTACAAAGGGATGAGGTAATTTTGGAAGCAGAGGCCTTGCCTGATGTTTTAATCTTCCTAATGAAGTAAATGATGAGGTTATTGGTTATGAGAGAAAGTGAGAGGGGTGGACATAGAGACTTGAGATTTAAGAAAAAAGAGAAGATTTGAAATAGTCATCCTGGAAAGTGAGAGGTCTTAAAACAATTTAGTACCTAAGTATAATTGTGAAGCCATGTTGAGGGCTCAATTGACATTAGTGATTTACAGTGGAGCAGATTGAGTTTGGACAATGTGAATAGTTGGCTGAGTTCACCTCAGCTGTTGGTGGAAAAGATGAAGATGCTTAGCAGGAGGTTCAAGTGATAGCTGAGTCACCAACATGGACACTGACATCCCCTAGGATGATGGCAGAACTTACAGTGTGTGTGTGTGGGGGGGGGAAGCCAGTAAGACAGAAACCAAAGTTTTCATTGAGAAAGAGAGTATATTCATTTCCTAGAATGCTATAACAAATTACAAAAAACTAGGTTGCTTAAAGCAACAGAAATGTATTCTTTAACAGTTCTGGAGGTCAGAAGTCCTAAATCAAGGTGTTGAAAGGATTAGTTCATTCTAAAGGCTCTGAGGGAAATCTATTTCATGCATCTCTACTAGTTTCTGGTGGTTTCTAACAATCCTTGGCATTGTTTGTCTTGGCTCGTAGACCCATTGCTCCAATCTATGTCTTTGTCATCCCATGAACATCTTCCTTCTGGTGTGTGTCTCTGGGTCCAAATTTCTCTCTTTTTGTAAGGACACCACTCAGGAGCCTACCTTAATCCAATATGACCTCATCCTAACTTGATTGCATCTCTGAAGACCCTATTTTCAAATAAGTCATCTTCACAGGTACTGGGGACTAGGACTTCAACATATCTTTTTGGGAGACACAATTCAACTCATTACAGAGGATACGACTAGGAGGTCTGCACTTGACAACAATAAGGAGTGAGTGTTGTATCAAAATAATGTAAGCCTCAAGAAAGCTTTAGGTTTTACAACAGGGAGAAAAACAAATTATCTGAAAGTAATGAGGAGCAAAGAAGACCCCTACCCCATCTCCTGACCCTATGATACTGGAGAAGACAAGCAGCCTCACATAAGAAGGCAGCGGAAGAAATAGCCATCTGAGTAGAACTAGCTTTCTTTTGGGTAAAAGAGGTTGATAGTGCTGATAAGATGGTTGACAGGGCTCTGGTGGGAGGCTTGGGGAGGGATGGATTGGGCCAAGAAAAAGAAAACACAGACCAGCATGAGAATCAATGTGAGGGTAGAAGTGAGACTTAAAATTAGGAAGTGTAATAACAACTTTGGGAGATGTGGGGCAGAGTGGATTTAGTCCTAGTATCTTTGAGAAGTTATCAGTCTTTGGGCCTTGTGGCCTGAAAATAGCTCTCTCTGCCAGGGTTGGTGGCAGCTGCGGGGGATGCGGGCTCTGCACACTATAAGCTGTAGAAGAATAGTGGCTCCAGTGAGGTCACCTTTGTACCTTTGTGACTAGGATGAAGTCACTGTGTCAATTACTGAGGGATGAGGCTGGATTCTTCATGCTAGAAATTAGAAGTGAGAAGGAAAGTCTAAAATGGGCTAAAATATGGACATTTATTTCTCTTGGTTTTAACTGAGAAGGTATTGAAGTATCTGAGAGGAATCTGCTAGGTTGCAGGTCTTAAAATTGGGCCTTTTATCTCTTGCCCAAGGTGTGCCAATTCAGCCACCACAGCCAATCAAGAAAGCTGTAAATTCTTTCTGGTATAAATCTGGGCAGTTATACAGAATCACTGACATCTTCTGAGTGGAGGTAAAGTGAGCATGAATTCTTTTATTCAAATTCTTCCTCTTGTATTCAAATTTTCTATGACCTTAGACAAGTGACTTAACCTGTCTGTCCCTTACTTTGTTCATCTGGGAAATAGAGACAATAATAGTTCCTACCTCAAAGAATTTTTGTAATGGAGAATTAAGTGTTGTAATGTATGTAAATGCTTAGAACAGTTTGTGATACATAAGTAACAACTATGTAAGTGATTGTTTTTACTGTTATTAATTTACTCTCCCATCCTTCCACTTAATCACTTGATACTACCCTACTGAAGTCCCCTGGGCTCTGAACTCTAACTTGATTAACTACTGCTGATCCTTCCCCTGTGGGGGCTCTTCCCTGGGTCAGTTTACTTCTCGGTCAAATAAGCCCAGGTCCTTCAACTCTTCTTCATATAATGTGGCTGCTTGTGTACCATCCTAGTGACTCATGTTTGAATACTTTGCACTCTGTCATTGTATCCCTGTTTACATGGACCACAGTGCTCTCTGGGTGGGATGTGACAAGTGTAGAGAAGGTCAAACCATCTTTTCCCTTGTTCTGATTCTATACTTCTATTAATGCAGCCTACAACCTAATTACCTCTTTTGGCAGCATCATCACTCTGTTGGCTCATATTGACTTTACAATCAAGTCAAGGTCTTTTTTTTTAACTGTGCCATTGTTAAACCAGACAGGTCTCTTCTATCCTGTGCTAGAAGAACAACCCAGCTAGTTGCTGGGAGAAAGTTTGTTCAGCAGTCAAAGGCCAGTATCTGAGGGGTTTAGTAAGAAAGGAAAGGTGGTATAGGCAAGCAGTTGGTAGTTGGGGTTCATGGCAGATGCTATCAGTTGCTTGCCCAATAAGAATCTCCCTCTTCTTTATGAGTTTCAGAATCCCAACTTTTTTCAGAGCTATAATGTACCCAGCTAAAAGCACTAGATTTCCCAGCTTCTTTTGAGTCCAAGAGTGTCCATGTGACACAATTCTAATCAGAGAGATGTAGGGGGATGACATTGGAGAGAACAATTCATTCTGAATAAAAAGGCAAAACCTCTCTAGAAGGTCCTTTGTACTAGCCTTCTTGCCCTGTGGCTGTTTTCCTTTCTTCCTATCTATAATGCAGCATGAGTCTTGGAGCTGCAGCAGCTGTCTTGTGACCATGAGACAAAAAGCAAATAGATAAAATCTTGCCCTAAGGGGAGTGGAGATGAAAAGCGAGGGTCTCGATGGCATTGTTGAACTGCATTATCAGCTCTGGACCATGCCAGGGAATTTTTGTTGCATAAGATAAATAAATCCCTATCTATTTAAGCCACTATTGTCTATTTATTATCTGTGGCTAAAAGTATACCTAACTGAAATAGAATTACATAGGCAAACTGGGGATCCAATTGAAACATAAACATGACTACAGAATCTAAACATTAATAAATACGAGTGAGCAGCTGGCATCAGAGGAGTCTATCACTAGACCATCAGGCCTCAGGCACTGGGTGGGGCTCAGGGACAGGACTCTGTCTAGATGGTAGACTAAAGAGTATGACTGGGCCTAGGCTTTGACAAGGGACTGGCTGGTGGTCAGGCAGGGTCTCTGATGGGGGGATTTAGACAGAGGACATAAGACAGATGGGCAGGGATCAGAACTGAGCACAATATGGTAGAGGTTCAATAAAAAAGAGGTCAAACTTGGACTGGTGGCAAAAGAACTACTTGATGCTGAGTTCCAATGTGTGTGTGTGTGGGGGGGGAGTATTTCAATCCTTCTTGTTTTAGGACTGGTGTATTTTGCAGGTGGGGAAATTTTACTCCAACAATGGAGGAGGGGAACAGAGAGTGGACCCAGGCACAGCCCAACAAGCTTCAACTCAAGCTGTGCTTTAGCCATCTTGACACTCTTTTTACAGGTTCTTAGATTTACCCTTAATTCCTTGTTTCCATCTTTTGCCCATGACCTTTTAAGATCTGAGCTTAACAGAGAGTTAACAAATGTGTAACCATGTTGGTCTCTTTAAACAACTCCCACTTTTTCTTCTTTCTAATTTGTCAGATTTTCACTGCTGAAAACCTTTTCCTCCTCCTCTATTCCAAGGAACCCTCCCCCTGCCCGATCTCAGATCACTCCATTATTCTTCCTGGGAACTCAGAGTGTCCTCAGAAGTGCCACCTTTATCCTCTGCTGACCTGGAAGTGAATACAGAGAAAGGGCCGAGAAGAGGGCTGGCCAGGATCAACCAGTTCTGGGGAGCAACCCTGTTCCCACCTGGTTATTTTGCTCCAGGGGCCGAATTAGAGGCCAATGCCTTCCCTTCCCCCATCTCAATTTCTTGTGTTATTGAGAGGAAGAGAATGAGAGCTTCTTCTGACTGCTGGTGTGCTACTTCTGTGTGCAGCAGGTACTGTGTTGTTAAATTGTTGTTATATTGTGCTCCTGGGATAAATGCACCTTTGTAGACACTTTTTGCCCTGTGTGCTGAGGGAGAAGTAAGGAGTCTTGCCTGAGTGACTTCTCACAGAAAGCTTCAGAGGTTCTCAGAGCTGATAGCTGAGTCCTGGCAAGCTGATCTTCTATTGGCAATCGAGGGTGTCAATCACTGTGGCTTGCCAATCTGAACTAGGTATCTGTAAGCGATTAGCCTTCTTTATTAAACAGAACACTGAAACCTCCAAGGACTGAACAAAGAGTGGCTCTGGAAAGAATTCTGTTGCTAGGTGGGCAGGGGCAGTGATGCCTGGGTCACTAAAACAAACCCTTTGGTCTTAACCTCCTTCAAGCCCTGTCTCCACTTTATACCTTACATTTAAGCCACTCCCATGTCCTTTCAATTCTACCTGTTATTTTTCTCCCCTGTGCATTTCCTTTCTCCACCCCTAATGCTGCATTCTTTGTTTAGCCCTTAACACCTGTCACCCAGATTACTAACCAGTCTCCTAACCAGTTTCCCTGCCTCAACTCTCCTCTCAAATGTCACTCCAATCCAGTCTCCATCCTGCAGCCAAATCAGTCTTCTAAAAATACAAATCAGCTGAAAATCTTTCAACCTCTTCTGTGGCTCTTAGTACTTTTGGGATAAAGTCCAAACTACTTAGCATGGCACCCAGAGCCTTTCATGAATTGTTCCTGCCAAATATTCAACCTCATTTTTGGAAGTCCTGTTTCACGCCTAGTCACAATAAACTACTTTGCAGGTTTCTGAGCATGCCATTCTTAGCTTTTCTTGTGAGCCTTTACACATGACATTCCTCCTGCCTGGGACATCCTTCACACACCACCTTTTCTCTTGTCTAGCTAATTTTTACTCATCCCTTAAGACTTCAACTAAACTCCTTCAGCCCAACACATGTATTTTACTCATTTCTATATCTTGGATGCCTAGGACAGCATCTGGAATATAACAGATCCTCAATAGACATTTGTTGAATAAATAAATGAATGAATGCCCCCAATTCAAGTGGCTGTGTACAAAATTATCTCTGAAAGAAGCTGACAATTGATCAGTGCCACCTTCTATGGGAAGGAGCCCTCTCATTCATATCATTTTTATTCCACTGGGTTGCAATACCCCCTTTGAAATGTCTGCCTCTTTAATTCACCCATGAGTGTGTTGAGGGCAGGGACATGTCTAATCCACTTCGGTCTCCTCCCTAGTCTCCTGCATAGTGGTTGGAACATAATGAATGAACAGGCCTCCTAAGTGCCGACATTTTTGTCCCTTGTCCCACTTCCCCACAAATTACCAGCACCAATGCCGCCAAACTGTCACACAACTGTACAAGGCTCCTCATCGCTGAAACTTTCCACCTTCATTCCTCTCATGTGGACTGCCCTCCCCACTCACCCACTCACCCAAATATTGCTACTTCTTTAGGAACTAGCTTATACTCTCTGTCTTCCAGAAACTATTCCTGTGTTCATCCCAGCCCACCCTGACCCAGCTCTGAGTATGGCTAATGATTCCCATCCACCTTATTTCACCCTTGGCATCCCCTCATGTTACTCAGGGGAAAATCAATACTCAGAGAGAAAGGATTCTCAAGGGCACATGGCATGTTCGGTGGTAGAACTATTACCTGAACTCAAGTCTCCAGTCCATGAATCCTCCCACTACCCCACATGTATGCCTCTTTTCCTCATGTAGATCATAATTTCTTGTAAGGCAGGAAAGACTGTGTCTTCCACCCCTTCATTTTTCCAGGGCTTTACTTGTGTGGTAAGACAACTCTAAAGCCAGAATGCCTGGGTTTCTTTCTTGGCTTCTAAGTTACTAGCTGTGTGACCTTAGGCAACTTAACCATGGTAAGTCTCAGCTTCGTCATACATAAATGCATATAAGAGTAGTGTCTGCTTCATAAGATTGTTGTCTTTGGGTGATGGGCGCACAACACAATCAACAATTCAAATGCTATAAAAATATTTACCCGAAGCATATGTACTCTTATTGATCAATGTCACCCCATTAAATTTAATTTTCTAAATAAGATTTAAAAATAAGACTGTTGTGAAGATTAAATGAAATAATGCATGTGTAGTGCCTAGAGCAGTAACCGAAGACCTAGTATACATACAACAAAGAGTATTTTCTTTATTGTTGTTATTACTGTTATTATTCTTAATATTAACAAACCTTTACTGGTAATGGTTGATTTAGAAATACAATGTGGGAGTTACTGGGAGTGGGACGGAATGAGAAAGGAAGTAGACAATCCGACCACTCTGAGATTTGGTGGAATCCAAACAAGGTTAGTGGCGCGGCAGGCCATTTGCTCTTCTGAGTTCCTAGTGCCATGTGACTCTGTGGGGGCCCCAAGCACATGGTTTCGTCTGGGAGGCACCGCTTCCCTAACTCTCGCTCCGCTATTCTCAGCAGCCTATAGGGGGACCCAGGAAGCTAGGACAAGGGAGAGGCACTGGAAACCTTACTAAGGGCAGAAACAACACCCCATCACTACTACCCATTTTAGTCCACTGTCTTGCCCCCTCCAGGAGGCTCTCTAAGCTTTGTTCCGCACTGCTGCTAAGCTGGGAGCTGTCCTTCAGCACCAGGGGCCGTTTTGGCCTCGGGCAGGACAGCGGAGTTAGGGATGGGAACTGGTCGGATCCACAGCTGGCTCCAGCGTAGCCTAGTCACGGGGATGGGGAAGGCGACCCAGGGAGGAACCAAGAAGCTACTAGATGTCCCCTTCCTCCAAAAATCCCCCTCATAAAGCCCCCCGAGGCCTCGGGGGGAGTGAGCAGCCGCCCTGGGGAGGGAGGCGGGTTCCCGGGTTGGCGGGGGAGGAGGAGCGCCAGGGCCTGGGACTCAGCGTGTGGCGTGTGCACTCGGGGGGCGGGCAGATGAACGGAGGCGCTGAAGTGAATGGAGTTGGGGGTGGACTGGAAACATCCCCAAACAGCACAGCCTGTGGCCGGCGGGGGCTGGGAGTGGGAGGTGGAGGGGGGGGGGCAAGAGTCCTGAGGCGCAGGCGCAGTCAGAGCCCCAGTCCCGCTCCCTCCTCCTTTTCGTGCCTTCTTTCTCCGCCCAGCTCCCCTCAAACACACTCGCACACGGGCTCTCAAGGTGTTCTCCGCACAGCGGAAGATGGCGACAGACTGAGGGGGCATGGCCAGCGGGAAGCACGGGGCCGTGCCGCCCGGTGGCAGCCTCAGCGGTGCTAACGAGAGGCGGAAGCCAGGAGCGCACTAAGTCCAGCCCGGCGTCCCCGTCCGGCGCCAGTGGCGCCGCCAGGAGCCAGGTGGCCAGCCCAAGCCGGGACTCCGGGAGCAGCGGGCTGGGAGCCGGAGAGGAGCCGGCCCGGGACCGGCCCCGGCGAACGGCCGGAGCGCGGACGAAGCCCGAAGGGCCGGGCAGCGGGCCGGGCGGCCGGCCTAGGAGGGCGCAAGCGAGGCAGGGAGCGGCCGGCGGGCAGACGGGTGGGAGCGGCGCGGCGCGGGGCGAGCGAGCGAGCGAGCGGAGCGCGGCGGCCGGGCCCGCACGGCGGCGCTGAGCGCGCAGAGCTGTGCGGAGCCGAGACGGCCAGAACGGAGCGCGAGGCGGGCGGCCGCCGGCGCCGCGCGGAGTGTCGCGGGGCCGAGGACAACTGAGGACCTCGACACTATGAGGAGCGCGGCGCCGCCGCCACAGCCGCCGCCGCCCCAGTGCCCCGCGCCGCCCCCCGCCGGGACGCCGGGCAGTGCCTAGCGGGCCGGGCGGCCGCGCCCGGGCTGCGAGCGAGGGAGCGCGGGAGGGCGCGGGGACTGCACGAGAGCGCCCCGCGACTCCGGCCTGAGCGGGAGCCCCGGGCCGGCCGGCCTGCTTCGCCATGCGACCCCCAAGGTAGAGCCTGGACGGCGCCGAGGGGCACGGAGCGGCGCGCGGTCCGCTCGCCCGCCCGAGACGGCCGTCCGGCCTCGCGCCTGCCTGCTCCCTCCTGCCCGGACCCCCCTGAAATATGTTCAGGGGCGCTTGGATGTGTCCCGGGAAAGACGCCGCCGCGCTGACTATCTGCTGCTGCTGCTGCTGCTGGGCTCCCAAGCCGAGCGACAAACCTTGCGCCGACTCCGAGCGGGCGCAGCGATGGCGACTGTCCCTGGCGTCCCTGCTCTTCTTCACCGTGCTGCTCGCTGACCATCTGTGGCTGTGCGCGGGGGCCCGGCCCCGGGCCAGAGAGCTGAGCAGCCCCATGCGGCCGCCCTGGGGGACCAACCGTGAGCGGCAGCCTGCGCCTCCTCGTGCGGTGCAGTCCCTGCCGCCGCCGCCGCCCAACGAGCCCAAAGCGCCGCCGGGCACCTGCGGTCCCCTATACAGCAACCTGACCAAAACCGCCCCCGCCGCCAGTCCCGGGCCAGACTGCGGCGGCGTCCCCGAGCCCACGGGGCTGGACGCAGCTTGCACCAAATTGCAATCTTTGCAGAGACTTTTTGAACCGAGTACCCCAGCCCCCCCTCTGCGGCCCCCTGACTCCACTTCCCGTGCCCCGGCCGAGTTCCCCTCCGCCAAAAAAAACTTGCTCAAAGGCCACTTTCGGAACTTCACTCTCTCCTTTTGCGACACCTACACAGTCTGGGACTTGCTGCTGGGCATGGACCGCCCCGACAGCCTGGACTGCAGCCTGGACACCCTGCTGGGGGACCTGCTGGCTGTCGTGGCCAGCCCGGGCTCCGGGGCCTGGGAGGTATGTAGCAACTGTATCGAGGCGTATCAGAGGCTGGACCGACATGCTCAGGAAAAATATGATGAGTTCGACCTCGTGCTGCATAAATACTTACAGGCGGAAGAGTACTCAATTCGGTCCTGCACGAAAGGCTGTAAGGTAGGACCTGTCATCCGCGGCCACGGGTTGGGAGCGGCGGCGGGGTGTGTGTATGTGTGTGCGGAGGGCAGCCCGGAGAAGAAAGGAGGTCTTCTGCTCTGCCTACCACACCCCCTCCCACTAGCCCCACGCTCTCGGTGCTGCACTACAGTGCCACTTTGGGACCCGCCCCGGAGAAGGGGCCTCAGGGATCCAGGTCAGGTCACCACCTGGCCAACTTCTATTAATTCCTGGTTTGGGCAAGGTCTGACTGGGGCCTCCTGGCACGCTGCCCTGCCTGAGGAGGGAGGGGTCACGGGGCCCCGGGCTGGCAAAGGGGTGGAAAGAGGAAGCTGGCTCCCCTAGCCTTCGGCTTCGGCCAGCGGGGTCCTCTTCCTTTCCTGGGCCGGAATCGAAATCTCGGGATTGGCTAGTGCAGAGGAAAGACCAAAGGTAGAGGGGAGACTATCTGGAAGCCCAGCCCTCGCCCTTTGGCCGCTGAGAGTGAGCTAGAGGAGGGACACCCCTGCTGGTGGGGCACACCACACTGTTGACCTAATATGACCTGAGGTGGTGGCTCTGAACCTCGGCAGATAGAGCCTAGGGGTCCCTGTCTTCTTCCAAGGGGAAGCCCCTTGCCAGATCCTCTTCCCTGACAAAAGAGGGAGCACAGCGACTTGTGGGAGGTCCACTGAAGGTTGGTGCATTTCCAAACTCCCAGTGCTTCCCGGGCACCCTGGGGTGACAGCCGGAGGCCAGCTGGCTTTCTCACTGCTGGAACAGGAATCCCGAGGAGAAGCGAGGCCACTGCAGAACAGGCCTGCCTAGGGCAGAGCTGAGTTCAGAAAGTTCTTGACCCTCAGCAGGGTCGCTCTGGACGGTAGGTGTGTGGGGGCTGTAAACATTCAGGACGTGGTGCCATGGCCCTGTTGGCTTGGCCAGGCCAGGTGGCCTGCCTTTGGGAAGAAAGAACAACAAGGTCAAAGGGTCAAGTGACAAGGACACAGGGTAGGGTGGTGGCCTCACCCCTCCTCAGCCTGGGAGGCTGAGAGCTGTAGAGGGAGATAGTTGCCTCCCAGTCTAGCTTGTCTCCTACCCGAGCTTTGGAGAGGGGCAAAAAGTGCCCTTTTTCATCCAACATGACCCCTTTGGACTTCTGCAGAATTCTATGCTCTTCATGGGCTCCTCAGGGATTTAGGCAGGGGGTTGCGGAAAGGATAGCTCTTTGCTACCCTTCACTTCACTTTCTCCTTCTCCCTTTTCCTGTTCTCGTAACCTAGCTGTTTCCTTCCCGCTTCCCTCAGCCTCAGCTGACTCACTGCCTCACTCACACTACCAGATGAGATATTCCGTTTCTTAAAGATGTACAGACAGATACACACACACACACACACACATACACACACACACACACATTCACACATTGCCATATACCACCACCACCACTGTTCTGGGCAAAGTCACACAGAGATACAGAGAGGTTGTCACACCAAGCAGTGCCATAAAAGCAGATACCCTGTCACACATGTACATCTCCTCATGATGTCAGGAGCACAAAGGCAGAAGTCCTGTCACATGGAGGACACATTTTGTCATACAGAGATAGAGACACCCAGCCTCAGTGTGAGCCACAGATATACACACTCAGTGGGAACAGACAGACATCATCTATTAGCAGAAGGCATAAAGAATGTGTGTCTTGTGGTCCTCAATTCAACCCCATGCCCTCAAGATTTCTTCAATCATCAGGATGAATGAGAGACCACACCCCAGCTTTCCCATGGGGTTTTTCCCACGTTACAATTGGCTTCAAGCTGTGTCTGATCGCACACTAAATAATAGTCATTCATGCTGATTATTTTTCCCAAGCAGTTTGCTGTAGGAGAAAGACCACTGATCTCCAGGATTTGGACCTTATCAGCCTCTACCACTTGTTAACAATGTGACCTTGGGCATGTTGCTTTACTTCTCTTAACTTTCATTTGCTCAGTTGTAAAACAGGAATAATAATCCCTGCTCTACCCACATCCTGAGTCTTGTGTGAGATTCAAGTGGGAGGAGGTAGCGTGTCTTATTTTGAAATAATAATATAACACCTGACATTGATGTAATGGATAGGGTTTTAACCTCCTTCGCATGTATTATGAGATCACAGCTGCTCAAGGAGATTGGTAATACCAGCACCATTATCCCGTTTAACAGATGAGGAAACTGAGGTGCAGGGAGATCAAGCATTTTGCCCCATGGTCACTCAGCCAGGCCTCCAACCCACATGTTCTGGTGCTAAGCTCATATTTTTTCCAGGGCCTCCCAGCAAATTCCTTGCGGCCAGGACAACTCCTTCCGCTCCTTTGTCTCCTTGTCGCTGTTGCTCTCCTCTTGCTCTCCATCTCAAGTGCACTCCACCTGCTCTCCTGCTGCCTGTTGTTCCAGGAGAAGGCAGTGCCAGCTCCAGAGCTTTTTTTTCTCTCTCCCACTCCTCTCCAATGCTCTCTCCCTAACTGAGGCCTAGATCTAAGGAGTTCTTGATTCCAGCTGTATTATGGTCACTAAGGGAAAAGACAAGCCTTCTCTCCTCTTTCCTGAAGCCCCTCTCTTCACCGCATCACCCCACTTACATCCTAGGCTTTCTCTGCTGATCTCTGATCCTGTCCCCGGACTCCAAGACAGTCTTCTCAGCTCCTACCCCAAATGGGATCCCTTGGAGATGATGACCATCCTCAAAGCTTCTCCTGGGTGGAGAGCCCACAGCCCCAGGCCAGGATGAGGGGGCTTCCTCTACTTCTGGAAACCAAGCCTGGAACTGCTTCAGGGCCAGGTGACCCTCATACCTGGGACCCTGTCCTGAGTGCCTCAGTCAGATATTTTTGGGGGCAGCCCCCAAAACCCCATTCTTTCCCTTTGCAATGTCTGCCTCTGTTTTTGGCCAAACAGGGCCCCACGAATCAGACCCATCCACACTGCTGCCTGTGACACCTCCCAATTTAGTACCAGTTGCAACATTTTTTAAATGTGCAACTGACTTCCTCCTGATGTTAACTGAGGCAGACTGTGCTCATCCCCATCCTGGCCTCTGCCACCCCTTATGCTCCACCCCTCCCTAATTTCCCTGTGAATACCCCCTATCCCAAAACACCTATCTCCCCCTCCCCTTTGCCCTCCTGGCCCTGCCTAGAGTTACTAGACAACCACCTCACTCCCCACAACTCTCTGTCCTCACAGCCCTGCCATGCTCCTGCCTGATTCTGATTGCCTCTTCCTCTACCTCTGTGCTTTCCTACTCTAATACACGCCATTCCGACTGAGGGGAGTGGTGGAGATGGGAACAAACCCCTAGCCTCTGTTCTCATAGCTCTCATCCAAGAGGGGCTAGAAGCCCCTTGCCTTGCCCAAGAGAAGGACAGTTTTCAGCTCTTACCAACCATTGGGCCACAGCAGTAAAGGTTAGTGCCAAGGAAGGATGTGATAGTTCTTCTCTATTCTGAGCTGGTCCAAACCCACCTGGAAGACTGTGTGTTTGGTTCTGGATCTCACATGGAGCAGGTCGGGAGGAGGTCGAAACCCAAGTTCTCCTGGACACAGTTGAAGGAGCTGTTTCACCTGGAGAAGAAGACACTCAGAAGGCTGTGGTTTCTTCCTGCAGACCTCAGAAGAGTTGCTGTGGTGCAAAAGAAGAGGCATATCCTGCTTAACTCCAGGGGCTCTTTGTAGTTAAAAGTCCCAGGTTCAAACCCAGCTCTTTTATTTACTATGTGACCTTGAGCTGGGGACATCTTTTTTCCTTAAAGCTTGCTTTTCTCATCTATAAAATAAACCTCAGCCCTGTGAGGTCATTATTATTTCTATAAGTGAGAGGAGGCAAGATAGATACACTCCGGCATGCACCCCTATCAGGATCCACCTGGCAACCCCTATTTGGAGCTGATGCTCGAATCAACCAAGCTATCCTCAGTGCCTGGGGCCAACACTTGAACCAATTAAGCCACTGGCTGTGGGAGAAGAAGAAGGAGAGAAATGAGAGAGGGAGGGAGAGAGAAGCAGATGATCACTTCTCATGTGTTCCCTGACTGGGTATCAAACCCAGGACATCAGCATGCCAGGTGGACGCTCTATTCATTGAGCCAACCAGCCAGGGCTGTGAGGTCATTATTAATGAGAAGTCTGCACAGTACCTAGGCCTGGCACAGCAGAGTTACTACTCAGTTAATAGTATTTTTCTTCCAAAGAAGTACCAGATTGCCCTAAAGGAGGTGAGGTCCCGTTTCCAGGAAATGTTTGGCCAGATTCATGCAGACTCCTGGAGGAAATGCTGTGGAGATAACTCTAATACCAGATTATGGGGAGAATTGGACCAGGTGACCTCTGAGGTCTATTTCAGACCACAGTTTAGGCCCATGATCAGAGCCTGCTCCCTGAACAGCAGCACTGAATGGAAGGGCTGGGGAAAGAGGCCTAACCCCCACACATGGGGCAGGGGACTGTCAGGGCCGGCACCTTGCCTTCTGCCTGTACCCATGGGGGCCCTTCTCTTCCTCCACTCTGGCTGGCAGCCATTTATGCCTCGCTGTCCTGCTCTCTCCTCCCACCTGCCACAGCTCTTTTGCCAAGCAGGACTCCTGGGCTAATGCTGGTGCCAGGAGCAGGGAACTCAGGGTGCTAGGTAAAGGGCTAGAGCCCCAAGTTGGCCAATGGTCGCTGATGTCACCCAAGCTCACAAGCAAGGAGCAGTGCCCATAGTCTGCCTTCCTGACCCAGGGTTTTGGGGGCCAGAAAAGGTTTCCTGACCCCTGTTTGGGGATGGAAGAAGAGGGTGGCAGTCAAGAAGCCACCTTCTGGGAATGAGGGCACAGTTTCCTCTGGGGTGGGGCCTCCAGCCCCGCAGAAGCTTACTGCCCAGGAATTGAGAGTTTGGTTTCCTAGAAGGGGCAGGGACAGGAAGAGACGATGTTTCTAGCTTAGACAAGGGTGCAGTGGGTTAAGCGTGGGATTGGGAAAGTAGCCTCATGCTGCTCACACCTGTCCAGACCCCCTGACCTCATCCTGACCCATTCCCCACTATTATCTCCCATATTTCTTCCAAATTTTTGGCCACATTCAACACCCTCCATCCACATACTAAAGACCCCACAAACTTCCCAATCTTCTACTCAAAAATCACCCTAGACCAGTGCAGGTATGCAGACTATAGTCTTCATACACATCAGGGTGGTTAACTCTTTCACGGACTGGCACAAAATTTCTGGTGGACCGGCACCAGACCGGCAGTTGAAAATCACTGGTCTAGACCCTTTCCAAGCCACACCCTTACAGACGTCCCCAAACTACGGCCTGCGGGCCGCATGTGGCCCCCTGAGGCCATTTATCTGGCCCCATGCCGCACTTCCGGAAAGGGCACCTCTTTCATTGGTGGTCAGTGAGAGGAGCACTGTATGTGGCGGCCCTCCAACGGTCTGAGGAACAGTGAACTGGCCCCCTGTGTAAAAAGTTTGGGGACCCCTGCGCCTACACCTTACTGTCTAGATCAGGGGTAGTCAACCTTTTTATACCTATCACCCACTTTTGTATCTCAGTAGTAAAATTTTCTAACCACCCACCGGTTCCACAGTAATAGTGATTTATAAAGTACAGAAGTAACTTTATAAAATTTATAAAGCAGAGTTACAGCAAGTTAAAGCATATGATAATAATTACTTACCAAGTACTTTATGTCGTATTTTCGCTAAGTTTGGCAGAATAAACCTTTATAAAACAACTTACTATAGTTAAATCTATCTTTTTATTTATACTTTAGTTGCTCTGCTACCACCCACCATGAAAGCTAGAAAGCCCACTAGTGGGCGGTAGGGACCAGGTTGACTACCACTGGTCTAGCTCTTGCCCCTACACCTACACTCCGCACACTCCCACTCCTCCCAATAGTTTCCTCTATCCCTTCCCACCCTCCCGTCCCCCTCAATCCCTGCCCTGCTCCTGTAACAGTTAGTCTTTTCCCATCTCCTATCCCTCTCCACCCCTTTCATCTCCCACCTCTTACACCCTTCCCAGCATTTACCTCAAGTCCTTACTCTGAACCCTCCTGACACTGCACCTCTTGCCCTTGACACCCCATCCTCCTCGCCCCTCACATCCCTCACACTGCACTCATACTTCCCCTCACCTTTCCCCATCCGCCTGCCTCTTTTCCTCCTCTGATCCTTCTTTTCTCATTCCCTTTATCCCTCACATTTCCTCTCTGCTCTTTATCCTCTGCTTTCTTTCTCTCCTCCCCACTCTGGGAAGACATGTGCATGTGTGCATGCACTCACACTTAGACATATAGACTTGCAGACACACAGTCTTCATGGCTACTCCCCATCTTTCCCACAGGCATCCTGACTACTATAGTCGTCACCATGGCAACGGGAATCTCAAAGAAGGATACACTGGTATCTCCTAATGTTGGGGTAGGGGGAGCTAAATGGTCTGGCTGCAAGTCTGCTGAACACAGTGGAGGTAGGGGGTGAGGACAGGGAAGACAGTGGGTGATGCTGAGATGAAAGGAGGACCAGGCACCTCCAAGCACATCACAAGCAGGAGACATTGGGTGCTTCTAAGCTGTGTAGGTGCATGTCAGTCTCCTCCCCAGGCATTGTTACCTCAGGGATAGGGTACCTGCAGCCTTTACATGGTATGTAGGTAGGTATGTAGGGAGACACATCAGGCTCAAGGGTGAAAGTTTGTGCTAGAACAACTTCTCCCTTGGGGAAGTTCCTTTTTGTTCCCATCCCCTGAAGCTGTTTACCTGAAGACTGGGCATGAGACCTGTCCCTGCTCTGCTTATCCCTCAGCCACAGACAGATTCCAGTTGCAGGTGTTTGCTAGAAAGCCAGGGGCAGCCTCTGAGGGGTCTAGATAAATATGGGCCTTCAGAAGCATCCTTCTCTGCTGCTGACCTTGGAAATTTCTGGGGTGTAGACATGTCATGTGTCTGTGGTTATGCAGACCAATGTGTGTGCAGGTGGCCAGAGACGCTTGACTAGACTTTTCTCCATGGGCATAAGGGGGGGGGTGGTTCAGAATAGCCTACATTTTTGACACACACCTTGAGCCTGGCAGATCCTTAGAGGAGAGAGAAAGTGCACCAGCTGTGCTGGCGCTGGCTTTGGAAAGGGAAGCAGTTAGTACGAAGCAATGGGCTTCCCAGACCAAAGCTCCTGCTTGAAGGGATTCTGGAGAAAGGACTTGGAATCTAAACCACAAGTCTCTGGGCCAGAAGGCTGGGCAGGCTGGTGCCAAAGAAGAAAGCGATAAGAAAAGAAGAGGGGAAAAGGAAGCACCAAGCTCTTGAGTGCCTGGGAGATGCCAGGTCTTTGTGTGGGTCCATAAACTCATTTTATTCTGACAGGCATCCTAGCATTGTCCCCATTTTACAATTGAGAAAACAGGTTCAGTGAGGAAAAGTGACCTACCCAGGCCACATAGCTGAAAGGTGGGAAGACTGGGATACTCACCCAGGTCTGTCAGCCCTTTTCCCAGTGCACACATGTATAAAAATGTTCATAATTTCCTTAAGCCATCTGAAGCAATGCCTGCCAGCTGGCTGCTGAGAGACTGGGGTGAGAAGCTGAACTGATGGCAGGTGAAGTCCAGCAGAGCCTTCTGGTAGCTTGTTGGGGCCACTGGAGTGTCTCAGATCCAGAGTGGGAACCTACTCGCATCCTTTTTGTTCAATACCCCAGTGTCATGTCCTTGAGACCTAGTATGCTTTTGGGATAGTGATGGAGGAAGGCATGAGGAAGGAGGGTATTGATTTCCTCCTTCTGCAGGCTCTGCAAGTGAGATGGGAGGATCTGGGCTCCTTTTACCTGGAGAGAAGGGATCTGCTGTAGCCTCAGCCTCAATCTGCTGGAAGGATCTACTGGGGCAAGAGGAGAAAAGGTCCCCCAGGCAGGCCTAGTATGGGCCTGAGCCTTGTCTAGCACCTGGTGGGAGAGCTGAAAGGGGAAACAGTGACAACTTGTCACTCCAGAGCCTGTGTAGACCTGGCCTGAACTTTGGACATCTAATTCCCATGCTTCTCTTAGGGGTATAAGGAAGTGCCACATCAGCAAGTTTAGCCTGGAGGAGGACATGTGGTAGTAGTGGGGGGTACCTGTCTTTTTGTTTGGTTTTCAATAGATGCTATGGCTACCTGGCTGGTCTGTGAAAGGTGAGCATATCTGCTTGGTATTGAACTAAAACCTCCAAACATGTTAGTCCATCAGATTTATTATAGGCTCAGAATCATTTTAAAATAACTTTTTGCCAATTACAAAAAAAAAGGTTTTTGAGAACTTTTGGAAAATAGAAGTATAAAAGGAAACAGATTGCAGAAGCACTCTTGTTATAGTGTATTTCCTTTTGATATGTCTTTTTGTGGCAGATATAGATATATAATCCTTTTCGTTTTTCATTGTGGTAAAATATATATATGTGTGTGTGTGTGTGTGTGTGTGTGTGTGTGTGTGTGTGTATAAAATTTACCACTTTAACCATTTTTACATCTACAAATCCAGTGGCATTAAGTACATTTGCAATGTTGTATAACCATCACCACTATCCATTTGTAAAACATTTTTATTCTCCTAAACAAAAACTCTATACTCATTAAGCAATAACTCCCTTCCCTACCTTCCTCAGCTCCTGGTAACCTCTATTCTACTTTCTATCTCTATGAAATTGACTGTTCTAGGTACTTTATATATGGGTAATCGTACGCTATTTGTCCATTTTGATTGGCTTATTTCACTTAACATAATGTTTTCAAGGTGCATCCGTATTGTAATATGGATCCATACTTCATCTCTTTTTATGGTTCAGTAATATTAGTTTGTCTTGTTTATCAATTCATCTCTATGGATACCTGGGTTGGTTCCACTTTGAGGCAATTATGAATAAAGCTGCCATGAACATTCATGAACAAGTTTTCGTGTGGACATATTGTTTTCATTTCCTTCCACCTTTTGTCTATTGTGAACGATGTTGTTGTGAACATTGGTATACAGATATTTGTTTGAACCCCGGCTTTCAGATCTTATGGTATATACCCAAGTGTGGACTTGCTGGATCACATAGTAATTCTATATTTAACTCTTTGAGGAACTGCCAGACCACTTTCCATAGCAGTCGTACCATTATCCATTCCCTCCAGCAGTGCAGGAGGGCTCCAGTGTCTTCACATCCCCACCAACACTTGTTATTTATTTGTTATTTTTTATAATCGCCATCGTAGTAGGTGTGACTGTATATTTTTACATAGTTGAAATCATATAGCTTTTTACCCTGCTCTTTTAAACGTTTTATTAAAAGTTATACTGAGTATATTTCCATGTAGTCATGTATTTATAAACATCATTCTTAATGAATGCACAATACTTTATCACATGAACATAGTGCAATTTATATATAATGCAATATAGTCCTCTATTATTAGATATTTAGTTTACCGCCAACTTTTACTATTGTAAGTAATGCTGTGATGAATATCTTTGCTCATAAATCTTTGCCAGACCTATGTTTTCTTTCTAAAATAAATACTATTTCAGTTATTTTTTTCTTATTTCTCTACTTTGCTGAGTTTCTTAAATCACAAAATAATCCATACTCATTGTACCAAGTCTAACAATACAGAGGCTTATAAAGAAACATTAATAATCCTCCCAGTCCCTCCGCTCCCAGTGTGCTGCCCTGAGGTTACTGATGTTAAGAATTTGTGGAACCCCTCTCAAGGGCTGCAGAAATACTTGCACACAAAATGCCTGGCTTGCTTTTGTTTTGCATACAAATAGGAGGATAAACATTAATTCGTAAGGATGAACATTTGGGACTAGTCTTACAGAATCAGAGAATTAACGTTTTTAAGGTTTTTGACATGCAGATTTCTTTCTTACCAAATTTCTTTCCAGACAATTATTCTAGTTTACACCCTCGCCAAAATTATGGACCTAATGTATCACTCTTTTTAAGTATTGAGTATCATATTTTTGAAGCTTTACTAATTTGGAGTTGAAAATGGTACAGTGTTGGCTTTTAATTTGCATGCCTTAGGTCAAATATTTGTTTTTCTTGTTTGTAGTCCATTTGTATTGTCTGATTTGTGAATTGTCTGTTCATGTCTTGTGTTTTTCTTATTGATTTGTGTGTACTCTTTTCTATGTATTAATGGTTTTAACTTTTTCTCATCACATATATGGCAGTTTTATTTTCATTTGTTATTTGAATCATAGAGATGAAAGGAGGGAATAGGAAAAAGGAACTATCTCAGCCACTTTTTATATACTTTGCCTCACTTAATTCTTCCAACTGCCTTGTGAGGTGCATTTGTATCTATCTCCATTTGACATAGAAGACAGGCTCAGAGAGGTTAAATAACTAGCTCAAGGTCATTCATCTAGTAAGACTTGGAGCTGAGATTTGAATCCAGGTCAAATCCAGGGATTTGATTGCCAGAAGGCAATAGTACTACCCAATCTGTGTTAGTGTAATTATGCTATAGATAAAGCCGTGTGCTAGTTGCTTTACAGACATCATTTACAGAAAGGTAAGGATAGGTGCTTTTATTCTCTCCATTTTGCAGATGAGGAAAGTGTAGATCAGGGAATTTAAACAACTTGCTTGAGGTTTCATAGCTGGTAAGAGCATGACTGCTTGAATTGGAAAATGTTTGACCCTGTTTTCTCCCCATATGCTGCCAGCCTAGGAACCATCTTTTTAGATCCAAATTGAGGCCCAGAGAGGGAAAGTACTTTGCTCACAGTCACACGGCATATTAGAGGCTGAGTCCCTGTCTCTTTGTAGGTGATTTGTCCAAGACCACACAGCTAGTTAGTGGCCCAGAATCTGAGCCCAGTTCTGGCTAACTGTCCATTATAACTGGAGCAAAGGATTTGCAATGAAGAACATCTATGGGGCAACTGGGGAGAAGGAGCAATGAGGTAGAGTGTGAAGCTGCCCTGAGACCTTTGTGAATGAATGGACTCTGCATTGGAGTCTTCCAGAGCAAGGCAGTTCCAGAAGTCCCTGAATAATAGGACCTGGGACAGGAGAACTCATGGCCAAAGGCAGGAAAACCTTTCCACAAGGAGACAGCTGCCCTCCCTTCACCAGTTGCCAAAGATTATAGCAGAACTAGTGAGCCCGGGGCTCCAAATAAGTAGCTGATGGGTTTGGAAGAAATAAGGCAACATTTGCCTCTTTCCAACATCTCTATCTACCAGTGGTACAGGGGTGCGCGAGCGCGTGTGTGTGCATGTGTATGTGTTTAAAGGAAAGAAGAAAAGAGTGCATTGATGGGGGGAAGTGGTCATCTTGTAGCCTCTAGTACCCAAATATCCCCCACATACACCCTTACAAATAAAACCTTATCATACAGAGAATGGGCTGAATACACTGATTTTAGAAAAGTACCCTCCCATCCAGTCCTAGAAATGTCTCCCCCAACTTGATCTGAAATTTCATCAAAAAGACGTGTTTAATTGAAAAGCTAATTACTGCCACAATGATAGTGAAATTGGAGGAACTGTCCAAGGAGCAATATGGCATACAAGAGCTTGGGCACTGAAGTCCAGGTACACCTGGCTTCAAATTCCAGTTTGAAATCTGTCTTCTCCATAACATAGTTGTTAAAACCCTGAATATTTTCTTTCATCTCTTTTGAAACCTCACTTTCTTTGTATTTGAAACTAAGAAATGGGGTCATTATGACATACAGCATGCTAATCTCTTAAGATCACAGTGTCTGAAACAAAGTGTTCAAGAACTTCTAACTGCCATTGTAATTATTGCCTGCGTGGCCTTGACCAAGTTCATTTATTTTTTAATATATATATTTTTAACTGAATATGTTGGGGTACAGGTTCAGGTGTGCAAATCAACAAAACATCATCTGCACACTGCATCATGTGCCCATCATTGGGCAATTTATTCTCTTGTCCTTCCTGTCCTCACCTGTAAATATAACTCCACCTCAGGAAGTGGTTACTGAGGATTCAGTGAATTAATAAGTGTCAGTTGCTTATAACAAAGTCTAGTATACAATAAGCACTTAATAAATGGTACCTATTATTCTCACTTTACTTGGATATGTTTAACCCAAATGACTGCTTAAAACCCAATGGAGACTGACAGCACTGGGGTGGTCTGCTTAAAACAAAAGAAAGGTAATTTGGGAGCAGGGGGTGAAGTGTGTGATGTGGGGATGGGATCCAGGAGCCAGAGGCAACTGGAGAGATTCTAGTGAGTGAGGGCACAAACACATGCTTAGGTGGGCCAATGCTTTGATTTACCTAAGCTCTGGAGACCAAGCACAGCTGACAGGTCCTTTTAGCAACCCTCTGTTCTCCCTGGCCTCTCATCTGTCCAGCAAGGCATAGCATTTGGGGAAGGAGGTATGGCAGGGGCAGGAAGCTGGTTTCACAATGCAGAAGACTGGAGATTACTTCTGGGAACTTGGCTCAGGACTAGTAATGCATGGCAGACAAGCGTGCTTGAGATGAGCAGTAGGATTTTATGCCATGCATGTCTGTATTCAGCTCAAAGGAGCGATGGTTGTCACTGTCACATAAGCAGCATTCCTGTGGTGGCCTACACAACCATCATGCACAGAAGCCCCTTCTCTTAGATTAGTTCCTCTTTTTAGTGATAGGACCATTCACTCATTCTTTTGGCATGTAAACTTGCCAGGCCCACGCCTTGGTCCAGACAAGTGATGATGGAGCAGTCATCCAGGACTGGGCAGTGCAGGGCCTGGGGCTTTCAGACTTTGGAGCTGAGTCTGGTGAGGTTGCCCAGGTCAAGTCTTAGGGATTTTCTTTATTGTTTTTGAGGTTCATGGCTATAAGTCAGTTTATTTTATCAGAATAATATATTTTCATAATTTAAGAAGATATTTATAAGCTACATATATGTATTCACTCTTCAGAATTAAACACTTGAAACTCTCTTAGTTTTTTCTTTTTTGATATTTATGACCACATTTCTAATGGTATAGCAATACTGCTATTTCTTGACTTTTTTGTTTTAAATAACTGTGTGTATGTGTATATACAAATACATATGTACACATGTGTATATCTATCCTACATATATCCTTGTTAGCATATGCATATGCTAATATATATGTGATATATATCCTTGTAGCTTGTACTACTTGTCTTTTAAATATAAATATAGATATCAATGCTTATAATTAAAAGCCTCTGCTTTACCCCTGAGCCTCATTCTTCAGAGTTAAATATTTGCAAATCTCTTAGATGTTTCTTTTGATATTTACCTCCATATCTCTAAATGGCATGCCAATGCTGCTATTTTTAATTTTTTCTCTGTTTTAAATATCTATTGACTTTTCATTTTATTAAAGGATTTAGCTTTCTTACTACAAACAGTATCTTATGTGCACACATACTTCCCCTCCCCTCAGACATCCAATATGGACATATCACAATTTCTTGTTTTAACAGTAGTTCATGTTTACAATATTAAGATTATAAACATTGTTCACAGCTGAGTCATGTAGAATACTGTGATTACATTTTTTCCTTGGTCAACTTGTTTTCCTGGAGTTCA
This sequence comes from Saccopteryx leptura, assembly GCF_036850995.1. Lineage (NCBI taxonomy): Eukaryota > Metazoa > Chordata > Mammalia > Chiroptera > Emballonuridae > Saccopteryx > Saccopteryx leptura. The sequence continues at coordinate 67,304,771 of NC_089516.1, read as the reverse complement.
TAATTGCCTCTTTTTTTGTTTTTTATGATGTTTTGCTAGTGCATCTTCAATTTCACCATCACAGCTATAAAAGTCCATGCAAACACAATGATTAATTCATTATTTCCACCATTTTCTTGGAGCGCTTCACCCTTTTCCAATGTGGGCTAGATCATGGAGGCTTGGTTTTCAAGTACTTAGTAAGCACCTCTTTTGTTAATTGAATTTTTTTGGGTGACACTGGTTAACAAAATTATACAGATTGCATGTGTACAATTCTACTACACTTCTGTACCCTGTGTTGTGTTGTGTTCACTCCCACAAGCACCTCTTCTTTATACTCAGCTCCCTGTGAAACCCTGAGGGCAATGCAGATAAATAAAGTACAATCCTTGTCTTCAGGGAGCCTACTCTCTCAAGGATGTTTAATTTAGACAGATATCTCACCAGAAAGCTTGAGCTCCCTGCAGGGACTTTTTTTGTGTGTGTGTGGCAAAGACAGAGTCAGAGAGAGAGACAGATAGGGACAGACAGACAGGAAGGGAGAGAGATAAGAAACATTAATTCTTCATTGTGGTTCCTTCGTTGTTCATTGATTGATTTCTCATATGTGCCTTGACCGGGACCGAGTGACCCCTTGCTCAAGCCAGCAACTTTGGGTCCAAGCTGGTGAGCCTTGCTCAAACCAGATGAGCCCGCACTCAAGCTGGCGACCTTAGGGTCTCGAACCTGGGTCCTCCACATCCCAGTCCGATGCTCTACCCACTGTGCCACTGCCGAGTTAGGCCCTGCAGGGACTTTTATCTAAGCTATCTTTGATCCCACACTCCAGGGAGGTTTTCCCTTCTCTATGTCCAGTGAATACCAGAAGAATACAATACTGTCCCCCAGAGAGCAAATGTGGTCTTAGGCTACATTAACAGAAACAGAGCTTCTAGGACAGGAGGGTTGATACTTCTACTTGACTCTGTGTTGATAAAGTCTACCTGGAGATTGTGTTCAGCTGCAAGGGACACAGAAAAATAGGAACTTGTTTGATTGTGAATACCCAAGATAGAAGAGGGAACTAGAAGCCAAATCCCATGAAGTAGTTGAAAAAACAGGACTCTTTGGCTTCTTGGAAGAGTAGTCTACACTTAGCTATCTCCATTTCTCTTCCCTCACACTCCCCTTTAAATTGGCTAGTCTGCTTTCTGTCCCCACTGTCCCACTGAAACTGTTTCACCATAGTGAGAAACTGACATGATCCTGTCTAAGCCCTCAACTGCTGACCACATTCGATTCTTTGAAACTCTATCCTTCCTTGATTTACAGAATGTCACTTTCTTGTGTTTCTCCTGCAGTCTCTTAAACCACTCCTTGATTTTTATCAGATTTCCTTCTTCCATCTTCCCTTCAAATGGCAGTGTTTCCCAACTATCCATTGTTGATCCTTTTTCTCTCTGTGTCCATCCACTTCCTTGGCTTCCCCTGTTGCTTTATCATTCAGGGGAATCTAGTTTCTGCTCTGGTAACAAAAAACTTCCAAATAGCAGAGGCTTACCACAACAAACAGTTATTGCTTGCTCACAATTCATGTCCAAACCAAGAGACTCAGGCTAGAAAAGGATTCGTCTCAACACTGCTTCCACATTCAGCAGCAGAGGGGAGAGAATATGTGAAATCATACCAGCTCTTAGACCTTCTCCCAAGAGTGATCTATGTCACTAAACTTACACTTCATTGTCCATGCCTAACCTCAAAAAGTGTGGGAAATGCCCTGGCCGGTTGGTTCAGTGGTAGAGTGTCAGCCTGGCGTGCAGGAGTCCCGGGTTCGATTCCCCACCAGGGCACACAGAAGAAGCGCCCATCTGCTTCTCCACCCCTCCCCCTCTCCTTTCTCTCTGTCTCTCTCTTCCCCTCCCACAGCCAGGGCTCCATTGGAGCAAAGATGGCCCGGGCACTGAGGATGGCTCTATGGCCTCTGCCTCAGTCAATAGAATGGCTCTGGTTGCAACAGAGCGGAAACCCAGATGGGCAGAGCATCACCCCCTGGTGGGCATGCCGGGTGGATCCCGGTCGGGCGCATGCGGGAGTCTGTCTGACTGCCTTCCTGTTTCCAACTTCAGAAAAATACAAAAAAAAAAGTATGGGAAAGTAAAGTCTTACTATGTTCCTAATGATTAACCCCTTAGCTCCTCAGGACTCTCTAACCTTGATGTCTAGCCCAGACCCTGCTTCTGATCTCACAGTATTATGTCCAGCTGCCTCCTTGACATTTCTACCTAGCTGACTCACATATACTTCAAAGTCAACATGACCAGAACTGAATTCATCTTCTTTATCCTCAAATCTATTCCTCTTCCTTTCCTTAATGAATGAAACTACTACTCATCCTGCCACTCAAGTTAGAAACCTGGTAGTCACCCTGGACCCCTACTTCTCCCCCATTCCCCAGATCCATAAGTTACGTCTTCTAACTGGTCTTGCTTCCTCCAGTCTTGATACCTACACTCCCCATATAGTCTGAAAAGTTAGTCATGAAGTTATTAGCTGATTTTTAAAAAGCCATTACTTAAAATTTGTAAAAGGCTCTCCCTCTGCAACCAGAATTTATCATAATAAGGCCATGGCCTTTCTCTGCATATCACTGTGACTGATAATGACTGATTCACATGGGTTGTCTCTTGCTCCTTGAAGATAGCAACCTTGTCTTACTCATCTCTATGACCTGTAGCTCCTTAGCACAGTGTCAGGTACTCAGAAGATGTTCAGAAAGTGATAACCGCACAAACAAATGGGTGGGAAGACCTGATTCTTGGAAGTTTACAAATACCTACAGGGCTGGCATGAGGAACAGGAAGCTGATTATACTGTATGGTTCCAGAAGAGCTAGTAGGAGCTATGAATAAAGCCACAGAGGCATTATCTCAGCTCAAAAGGAGGAAGAACTTTAACTGCTAAAGTTATCTGAAGATACGGGCTGTCTTAGCAGACAGCGAGTACCCCTTGACAAGAGGTTCACAATTAATAGCTGGATAGAACTTGACAGTGATGTTGGAGTGGAAATTCCAACAGCAGATAGGAAAGTGGAATGATGCTTCCCACAGTCCTTTCCATTCTGGAGTGTTCATTAACCTGCTTCCTCTGCTCACCTGATTGATATGGATCATCTAGGCTCCTTAAGAGCTGCCCCTGCATTAGGACCACCACTTCTCTACTGATTAGGCTGGTGCTGGCCAGGCCAGGCCCACCCAGCCACTGGCCTTTGAGCAGAGGGTCTAAGAGTTCCAGAGGCCCTGATGCCTCTGGAACTGCACTTGCTGTAAGTTCTCACCACATCTCCAGCCATCTCCTTCACCTTTCCTTCAAGCCAGTCCTGGCCACTTTGACTCCTAACTGCTCATTCTCAGAAGCAGGAAAGCTATTGCTTATTTTTATAGTCACTTAAGTAAAGCCATGTCACACACCTGGATTTACCCCATAATGCCTCTAATCCCAGCATGACTCTGCCAATCCCAGTGAACTGCTATCACCAGAGTTATGTCCGTGATGTACCATATTTCCCCATGTGTAAGACGCACTTTAATTTTGGGGCCCAAAATTTTAAAAAAATGTATTACATAAAGTTATTGAACCCAAGTTTTATTCATCATAAAACTCATAGAACTTCTCATCCCTGTCAGAACTCCCATCCATTAGCTTGTCCTCATCTGTGTCCGATGACAAATCACTGTTTTCATATATTGCCTCCTCCTCAGTTCCATCTATGGCAGTGGTCCCCAAACCCTGGGCCACGGACCAGTACCAGTCCATGGGGCATTTGGTACCAGACCGCAGAAAAAGAATAAATAACTTACATTATTTCCGTTTTATTTATATTTAAGTCTGAACGATGTTTTTATTTTTTTAAAATGACCAGATTCCCTCTGTTACATCCGTCTAAGACTCACTCTTGACGCTTATCTCGGTCACATGATACATTTATTCTGTCCCACCCTAAAGGCCGGTCCGTGAAAATATTTTCTGACGTTAAACCGGTTCGTGGCCCAAAAACGGTTGGGGACCACTGATCTATGGCATTTGAAATGCCACAACCACTGTATAAGATGTACCCAGTTTTTCGACCCCGGATTTTTTGAAAAAAGTCACGTCTTATACATGGGGAAATACGGCACTTCCCCTGGGTTGGAGAGTGTGACTTTGACCTTACCCTGTTTTGATCTAACCCTCTGAAAGCCCAGAATCAGGAATAGGAGCACGGTTCTACAGTTCTAGGTTCTACGTGTGGTGACGGGTGCAGTGCAGAGGCATCAGATTAGTCATCAGAATAGCTCCCTCGCCTGACCTGTGGTGGCGCAGTGGATAAAGCATTGACCTGGAATGCTGAGGTCACCTGTTCAAAACCCTGGGCTTGCCTGGTCAAGGCACATATGGGGAGTTGATGCTTCCTGTTTCTCCTCTCTCTCTCTCTCTCTCTCTCTCTCTCTCTCTCTGTCTCTCTTCTCTAAAATGAATAAATAAATAAAAATAATTTTTAAAAAATAGCTCCCTCCTAACCCTGGCTTTTCTGAGCCTCAGCTTTCCCCTAGGTAAAATCTGGGGACGAGATGGTTACATCTGTGCTGTGAACAGTGGCCTTCATTCCCAAGCCCAGCTCAGATGGCTGCTCTGCCTCCACAGGCCCTGCAGCTGCAACCCCTGACTGAGGGCCCGAGGGGTACATTAAGAAAACAAGCAGCCATGAAGACAAGATCTGCAGGGGGGATTTGGATAGGGAAACAGGTCTTAAGGAGGGGAGCCCATTGGAATCCAAGAAGGCTGGCTTCCTAGGTGGCAGGAACTGAGCTCTCTTCTCCAGAGGGTTTTCCAGCCCTCAAACCAAGGAGTCCAGGATAACTTCCTATTTATAAACACCTGGCCCTGAATCCTGGCTATGGGCTGTGTGTGTATGCATACACCTGTGTGCATTCATGCAGCACCAGGGCCAGAAATCAGGGATGAGAACTCCCTGGCCAGGGCCTCAAGCCAGGGAGCAGGAAGGTGAGGCTTTCCAGGTCCTTCCACTCCTCCCTAAACTGGCAGCTGCAGAGCCAGGGAGGGGTGGGGATCCCCTTCATCTTGCTGCGAGCTTGCATTTCCAGAGTGGTTTAGCAGCCCAGCTGGGAGGAGGGGTGGGACAGCCTTTCCAGCTTCCTTTTTGGGTTAATTGGTGTTCCCTGTAGTTACTCCTTGCTTCCATCCCCTCCCAGTTCCCATAGCAACTTGGATTTAGCAGCTAGAAGTTGATTGAGTCCAGCGGTGCCCTGACTGAAGTGGGAAACGGGGTTCTATAGGGAAAGGAAGGCACTTCTAGGCCAAGGCTTCCCACCGCACCCAACCTGTAGTACTTACCCGAGGGTCTAGGGTGGGTATGCTCAGAGAATAGGGTGTGATGCAAAAGTTTTTTCTGCGGTGGCTGGAGTTTAAAGAGCCTGAAAGCCCAGAGCAGGCCTGGTTCTTAGCTCTCTCCTCCCTTTCCCATGCCCTTGTGTCCTGCCTTCTGACTTTGAATTTCAGAGCCACTGGTAGGATTGCCCAGTAGGAAAACCCCTGGAGTTGGAGTTGAAAAACCAGGTTTCAAGTTCCTCGCTCTGCCACAATTCTCTGTGACTAGAGACAGGTCCTCCCCAATTTTTTAGGCCTCAGTTTCCTCATCCATAAAGTGATGTAATAGGGCTAAACTGACAGTTATCTGCATATTAAAATTACCTGCAGTGTTTACAGAAACTACAGTTATGTGGGCCCCATCCACAAGGATTCTGACTTAATTGGTGTGGAGAGTTATGTGGGCCAAACAGGAGCATCTTAAAGACTCAGTGATTCTAATATGTAGCCAGAGTCAAGAAAGTAGAGCAAAAGATCTCTAACCCTCTGGCCCTGAGTGTTGGCTCGGTGGGTCTCTGAACTGACTTGTCTGGTTCTAAGACATTTCCTTTTCCCTGCACGCTCCAGCTCCAGCAATCACCTCAGCTCTCCTAACCCTGCCTTCTCCTCATCCTTATGGATGAGTGCCCAGGGCCTCTCTGGCGCAGTCCTAACACTGATGAGACAAGGCGAGCTCCTTAGGCCTATCTAGGGGAGAAGGCTGCAGAGACTCAGGCAGGCTTGCTGCCCAGGCAGTAGCGCTGAGAGCCAGACTTTTCACCTGAGGGGGAAGGGGGCCGGCAATGGCCTCAGCTGGCCGTCTGTGGGTTCAAGGAAATGGATTACCTCTCAGTCCCTTGTTGCTCCTCTTCCATTCCCCTCATTAGTTCCTTGCCTGTTCCTGCCTCACCACCCACAAGCCTGGTGTCCTCTTTAGGCAATCTGCTCGCCCACTTGTTGCCATGGTGACTCTGGCTGGGGGGGGTGAGGGAGGGTCGTCTAATTAAGGAGAAAGTCCTCACTCCTGCACTGCCGTGGTCAAGCCAGCGCTCTCCCCACTGCTTTCCCTCTCCCTACCTGGACGTCCCTCCTCTTTCCCTGAGCTGGCCAGGGAGTGCCTAGGCTCCACAGCATGTCATTAGGCCAATTGCAGCTGCCCTGGGAGAAGGGCTGGAACTCCAGTGGAGTCTCTTCACCAAGGCAAGGCAAGGCACAGAAATGTTGAACTGGAAGAGCTCAGGAAGAACCCTAGGGGCCTCTGAACCCCTCTGATGGCAGAGGGGCTGATTCCTCATGGTTCGGTTTGAATGAGGCTGGAGGTGGACGCCGGGTTCAGGCTGCAGAGACTGTGGCAGGGACTGTGGAGAGAGCTTCATTTGGCACTCTGGGGCCTTTAGCTCTAGGAATTCCCTTTTCTTTCCTGCCTCACTTTTATTTCTTTCTCCTATCATCCTTCTGCCCTCCTATCTCTCTTTCTTACCTCTAGCTTTGTATATTCCCATCTTCTTCACCCACCTTCCTTCCCTTGTTCAATCTTACCCTCATCTTTTTCACTCCCTCTTTCTTGTCCCGCATCTTCACAACCCCCTCTGACCCCTACCCCTTGCTTCCTGCCTTTTCTTCATCTTCTGTCACCCTCCCTGCACCTCTTTACTCCCTTACACCTTCCCGCTCTTATTCTCCTGCTCCTTCTCCTTAGCCCTCTTTTTTCCTACCCCCCCCCCGTTTTCACCACCAGTTTTTACTCTCTACTCTTTCCACGCTTTCTTTCTTACATACTTCCACCTTTGTACCCTCTTAGCCCACTGCCACTGTCACCTACTCCTCGGCCCGTCTCTGACCCTTCCAGCTCTCCTTACCCTCCCTCTTACCTTCACGTGTTCTTTTCCACCCTCCTTTCTCTACCTTCTCATTCTGCTGCACATACCTTTATCCAAATAATTTTCCTTTTAGTTTATACAAATAAAATGTAATGCAGGTATCCAAGAGACATGTGTACAAAGATATTCACTGAAGCATTGTTATAATAGTGAAAACTAGACAATAACTTAAAAGTCCATCCACAGGAGATTAGTACCATTTCCACTCCATTCACACAAAATCATTCTCTGTTCCTTTAGCACACCATGCATTCAGTCACCTCCATAGCTTTGTTGAAGCTGTTGCCTCAGCCTGGAATGCTCTTTTGTCTCATCTCTACCTAACCATCTAAAATCCTACTGTGAGTCTTTGCTCAGCTATTATCCCCTCGCTGCAATCTTTCCCAGCTTTTCTATTTGCCTCCCTCCGGTGGCCTAACCTCTCCAAAGTCTGAATCATATGCCACAGATTCAAATTAGATGTTTCTACCCACGAAACTGGAATTTGTCTGAGAGTAGACATCTGTCCTCATTTACTCGTCTTGTTCATTCAATGACCAGACATTTTTTTACATATATTGTGCTGAGTGTGCAATGGTCAATAAAACAAACTCATGTCTATTTTCATGCATCTGACATTTTAGTGAGGTTGACAGAGAAAAACAAAACAACAAAAAAAAATGTAGCCAAAGTCATTCTTGTGGTGAACAGTTAGGAAAAGGAGAGAATGATGAGAGGGCATCCTTTAGCTAGAGTGGTCAGAGAGACCCTCTCTGAGGAAGTGATATTTGAACTGAGGCCTGAAAGTTGCGAAGGACTCAGCTATGCCAAAGTAGGGGGAGGGCACTCCAAGCCAAAGGAACATTATGTGCCAAGGCTGCAAGGTGGGAGGAAGTAGGTCATGTTCAAGGAAAAGAAAGGTAATCTCTGCATGTGCAACATGATGAGCTTGAAAGGAGAGGTAGCAAATGAATCTGGAGAGACAGAGAAGGGCCGAGTTATGCAGGGGCTTAAAGTTTGTGGTCAAATTTTAGACTTTAGTCTAAAAGCTTCAAAGAGTTTGATGCAAGGGAGTGACATGATGTGATGGCACATTTTGAGATCATCTGTCCTCCTGTATGAACAGTGTACTGGAAAGACCAAGAGAGTAGGCGGGAAGGCCAGATAGGAAACTGTCATCGGGCAACAAATGACAGTGGCCTGCACCAAGCTGTAGAAGTGGAATGAGAATTGTTATGCTTTTCAGGTGACTGCATGTGGGGATGCAGGGCAAGAGAGGAATGAAGGCATACACCTAGGTGTCCAGCTTGAACACCCGGGTAGATGGTCATGACACTTACCTGAAATGGCCAAGTCTTGGGGGGTAAGAGCAAGATTTGAAATTATAAGAAAATGAGACCTTTATTTTAGGATTTAGAGCATGTTACATTTCAGATGACAGTGAGATCACACTCCCAATCAATGCTTTGTTTCTCATGGGGTTGATTTGCACTACAACTCACTATCACTCATCACAGATAGCTTTGAAAAAGACCAATGTGGAATTACATTGCCAGAGTTCACGCTCACAGTAAAGCTATTTATATTTTAGTGTAAATGTTTTTTTTAAGATTTTATTGATTTTAGAGAAAGGAGAGAGACAGAGAGAAGGGGGGTTGGGAGCAGGAAGCATCAACTCATACTTGTTGCTTCTTATATGTGCCTTGACCAGGCAAGCCTAGGTGAACTGGCATCCTCAGCATTCCAGGTTGATGCTTTATCCACTGTGCCACCACAGGTCAGGCTTTAGTGTAAATGTTTGAAGTTGCTGTAAGAAGCTCTGACCGTGTTGCTCAGAGTGTGGTCGAAAGGCCTTTGGCAGCAGAATGACCTGGGCCCTTGTTCAAAACACCGATCCCTGAGCTCACCTCAATCTTCCTGAAGCTGAACTGGAGGGGCCGGGCCAGCTGCATTTTTAATAAGTTCCCCAAAAATAGGATTTTGAGACACACTGAAGCCTGAGCACCATTGCTGTGAGAAGCAACCATGAGAAGGTATCCCTGAGGAGATGAGGACTGGGTATGGGCAGGGCTCTGACCCCAAGCGTAAGAGTTGCCAGGGAATCCTTTGAAAATGCAAATGTAACCTGGGTCCAGGGCAAGGCCTGGGATTCTGTACTTCTTAAGAACTTCTAGGTAGGAGATGGTATTGCTGCTTGTCCGGGCCCACACTTCCAGTAGCAAGGAGCTAGAGCAGCGGTTCTCAATAGGAAATGATCCCCCCCCAAGTGGACATTTGACAATGGCTGGAGACACTTTTTGGTTGTCACAATTTGAAGAGGGGTGCAACTGGCAACTACTATGTAGAAGCAAGGGATGCTTCTCAATATCTTATAGTGCACAGAATAGTGACCACTACAAAGAGTTATCTAGTCAAAAATGCCAGTGGTGTGACTGTTGAGAAACTCTAGGCTGGATGATAGCCAAAGAGTCCAGAGCAGGGAACCTTTCTTAGCTAGGACCCAGCACCTGACAGGAGCAGGGTAAATGAGGAACAAGAAGTATACCCATGAAGTGAAATTGCAAAGCAAAGTTTCCAGTGAAACATGCTATCTGCCCCATAGTGGGGTTGAGCATGGATGAGGTAGAGTTTGGAGAACGTGTGGTTCCTGGTAAGGCAGATTTCTGTGTTTATTCAAAATAACCTTGCACATTGGTATTGCACTTTAGACTATATGAAACATTTTAATATGCACTGCATTGTTTTATCCACACCACACCCTAATGAAGTAGAGCAAGGATTATTCTCCTTGTTGAATTTAGAAATTTACCATCATCAGCAAAATAAATGTTTGCTGAATTGAATAGAATTGAAATTGACCCCATTATAGGTGACCTCAGACAAGTCAGGACACCTTTTTGGGCCAAATGTAAATGGTAGGGTTGGATGGAATGATTGGGGGGGCCCCTTCCAGCTTGGACATAGGAGTAATTTTTTTTTTAATTTTTAGCAGTGAACAAATCCTAAGTCTTAGATAATTTCAGACTCAGGGACTCGGGAGTCCTGGATCTGAGGTGGGAGAACTTAGAGTAGGAAATAGTGGTCTTGACCAAAACTCTTCTGCTGTATCCTGGGTTGGGTTGGTGAGCACATGACTCCCCAACAGACTACAGGCACACCCTTACTCATCTTTTTACTCTGAGGTGGGAAGGGCTGATGCTTAAGCTGACACTTTTTTCTTTCCCCACAGGCTGTGTACAAGGCCTGGCTGTGCTCAGAATACTTCAGCGTGACCCAACAGGAATGCCAGCGCTGGGTGCCCTGCAAGCAGTACTGCCTGGAGGTGCAGACCCGGTGTCCCTTTATACTCCCTGACAATGAGGAAATGGTGTACGGAGGGCTCCCTGGCTTTATCTGTACAGGTAAAGGCAGGGCACTGGGGAGGTGGGAAGAGGTTGGGGCCCAAGGCAGGCACCAGGTCTGGAGTGTGGTTGCAGATAGGACAACAGTCATGTCAGGTTAGAAGAAGGTTGGTGGCTGGAAGAGTGGGCAGTGAAGTACCCAAACAAAGATAAGAGCAATTAGAATAGGGGCAGAAATCAGAGTTGCCGTCTCTATCCAAAACATGCCCATCCAGGGAGACATCCCAGAGAACCTATCTGGGGTCCCTGGGAGAGAGAAGTCTGGAAAAGGAAGGTGGGAAGGAGCAGGGGTCAAGGAGTCTTGGGCCCGGCTACCAGACCAGTCAGTCTCAGCTTTGAAAGGCTTATGTCTGGGAAAAGCACAGGCCTCAGCCCCTGAGCAGCCCATTACACCTTCCTTGTCCATTGGCAGGGTTGTTGGACACTTCACCAAAGCGGCCGGAGAGCAAGTGCTGTGACGTGCAGTGGGTCTCCTGTGAATCGGAGAAGAAGAAGTTCAAGGAGTCTGAGGCCCCCAAAACCCACCACCAGCAATTCCACCACTCCTATTTCCACCACTACCACCAACAGTACCACCACTACCACCCCCGCCATGACCCCCCAGGCCGCATCAGCCACAAGTCCTCCCTGCTGCCGGTCTCTGGGGGCTCCCGCCTCAGTCCCAGCAGGATCCGACTCTATGTCCTTGTTCTCATGCTCCTCCATACCATGGTGTCCTTCTCCAGCAACCAGAGTGGTGGAGGACTGGGCCTGGAGACACTGCCTGCCCTAGATGAGGGCCTGACTCGGGAAGAGTGATGGCAAGGAGGGAGGACAAACCTCCACCACACACTGACATCAGCTCCAGCTCCCCTAAGGGGAGATGGAAGGGATTCCTCCTCTGGGAGACATAGTACCAGGTGGAGGCGGGGGGAAATGGGGACTATACCTCATCCCCAGCCTACCGCCACCCCCAAAGTAGCTCCAACAGACTGGCCAGAGGGCCCCAGGGAGCTGCAAAACTCATCCAGGAGAAAAAGGCAGGAGCAGCAGGCACCCCTCCTGGGGCCGCATCTGTGGGGCTTAGCAAACAAAAAGAGGGAGATGGGGGGCTGGAAATGCCCACCCCTGTTTAGAGCCCTGACCCCAGGGAAGGAGGCTGCATGCCCAGCCTTGGCCCTGCAGGGAATGTTGGAGGGCTCAGAGGGGAGAAGCTCTCTCTCCCCTCCACATTCCTTTTGTTGCCAAGATCCTTAATTCCCTTCTGCCCATACCCCTAAAGGCAGCCACAGATGGTGCAGTGGCCCTCTCCAGCGCACCTTGCCCTGCATGAGGTCGCCACAGGAAGTGCCAGGCTGGGAAAAGAGTTGCACAGTCACAGCTGGGTCTGGAACCCAGTTAAACTATGACCCACTACCCTAGGCAATGATGGGTAGAAATGGGGTGCAGATGGAGTGGTGACAGAGTGGAGACAGGGAAGAGGGAGAGGAGAGTTGTGGCCAGAGGACTTAGAGAGATGAATAAATGGGTTGGTTATTGGTTTGGGGAGGTGGATGATTACTGTTGAGGCAGGCTCAAGGACAGCTCTCCAAACCAAAAAAGTTTGTATAAGGAGCCCTCTGGGGAAGGAGTGCAGTAACTGGGTTGTTGGGCCTTAAAACCGGGCTGAGGGCACGTGGTCAGACTGCCACTGTCTGGAGGGCCATATCTTACAGAAGGTGCAAACACTCCCAAGGGCCACTCTTGCCCTGAAGATCTTGGCCTTGGGGCCAAAGACCTTTCCATTTCTGATCTCCATGGGGAGGAGGGACTTAAGCTCAAGTGGGTCAGGCCTGGCTTGGGTTCCCATACTCTCCCGTCTTGTCCTAGCCCAGGCCTTCATGAAGGAGAACCTGGTGGCATTCCCCCAGGGCTTTCCAGAGATGAGCCTCCTTCACCCCCAACCTGGCCCTGTCCCCAGCCTACCAAAGAGTATTCGCCCTTCCCATCCCTGACCCCGTGAGTTATTATCTCAATTGTGGAACAACCAGACTCCTCCTTACCCTCTACCTGATCCAGCCACCCCTGCCCCTTGCTGGAAAACATCAGGAAACTGGCAAAAGGACCCACTGAATAAAGAGAATGTGCTTTCATCATTGGCTGACAGACTTGAACTATTCAGCTAGGTTAGAGGGCTGAGTGAGAGAAGAGGCGTCGAGAGCTCTCCAAGGGCCATTAGTCTCATGCTGGTCTCTAGGGAGTGAGAGGCCACATTGCCTGGGACAGGCCAAGAGGCTTTGGTGCCAGAAGAGTTGATGTCCAAAGGATGTTATGGCAGTGAGTTAAGTGGAGGGGTGTGCCTGGAGCCACATTAGATAAACAAAGAAGGGGATCGAAAAGAGACAGCTGAAATTGTTGACTGAGGGGAGAGGATGAATGGGACACTATTCTTGTAGAGAGGGAATCATTCAAGGGCTTCAGCTGTGTCCCAAATAGACTTCTTGAGAAGGGGGAGGCCTTCCCTGCCAGTTTTCTCATTTTTCACAGGGTCCCCCTCCCTTAACCCATGTGCCCTGCCCACACACTCCCATGTTTGGCCCTCAGCACTTTGGGCCTAGCCACATACCCCATCCTTAGAGTGCTCTTTTCAGCTGGGGAGGGAAAGAGGTGCTGGCTCCTTTCCAGAAATGCTTATGTAGACATGAGAGACCCTAGGTACTGCCTTCTAACTCCTGCATCCTCAGGAGGGGAAAAGGGGACTGGGAAGTAAAGGAGGACCTTAGGGCCCTAGGGAATGGACCCTTGGAGACTCCCATCCTCTCTTCCCCCTCACCAAGTGCCCAGGAGACCCCTGGCTCACACCAGCCCAGGGCCTTGCCCAGTGGCAGGCGAAAGGGGCACCTCACTCCACCTCAAAGTCATTTGACTGTCCCTATCCACCCCACCACCCAGATCTTACACCACCCCTCAAGCTTCCCTGCCCTCTGCCACAGGCAGTGGAACTGGGTAGCTTTCTTATGCCATTTTCTACACTGTGCTTCATGAGTAGGACTTTCTTGCACTAGTTTCTATGACTGAGTCTCCAAGCTGGATTCCTCGTAGTCCCCGTCCCTTCCTCCCTCACACAGCTATGATTCAGTTGTACCCCTTCCCCTGCCTCTGTGTTTCGGTGAGAGTCACTGTATGTGTACTGCTTTCTGTTCTGTTGCATTGTGGGGCAGAGGCCTCTCTGCTCTTGTTTAACCCCATAAAAAAATAAATGGTAAGACTTGATGATAACCCTCCCTTTATGGCTGTGTTCTGTGGAGTCAAGTGGTACCCGAAGAGAAAGTCAATGGCTTGGCCAGACCAGCGGTGGCACAATGGATACAGCGTTGACCTGGGATGCTGAGGACCCAGGTTCAAAACCCCAAGGTTGGCCCTGGCTGGTTTGCTCAGGGGGCCCGGCGTGTGGAAGTTCTCGGCTCGATTCTCGGCCAGGGCACACAAGAGAACTGACCATCTGCTTCTCCACCCTTCTCCCTCCCCTTCCTCTCTATCTCTCTATTTCCTTCCCACAGCCAAGGCTCCATTGGAGCAAAGCTGAACCAAGCGCTGAGGACTGCTCCATAGCCTCGCCTCAGGCACTAGAATGGCTCTGGCCACAACAGAGCAATGGCCCAGATGGGCAGAGCATCGGCCCCTGGTGGGCACAAAGGGTGGATCCTTGTTGGGTGCATGCGGGAATCTGACTGCCTCCCCACTTCTAACTTCAGGAAATAAAAAAACAACAACAAAACCAAGGTTGCCGGCTTGAGTGCAGGATCATCGACATGATCCTAAGGTCTCTGGCTTGAACAAGGGATCATTGGCTCAGCTTGAGCAACCGGTCAAGGCAATATGAGAAACAACCAATGAACAACGAAAGTGACGCAACTATGCGTTGATGCTTCTCATCTCTCCCCTTTCCCATTTCTCCCTCTCAAAACAAAACAAACAAACAAAAAATCTATGGCTTGGGGAGGAGATGGACGTAGAACCAGAGGATGCTTAACCTGTACCTGGTCTTTTGATGGCTCAAGTGTTGAGGCGAAAAAAAAAGAGAAGCTCTGTAGGAGGCCATTCTAGACAAAGAATTGTGACTAAACATCCTGCAGGGATTAGGCAGATAAGTATGAGTAAGTGAAGTAGCCTGGGCAGGGGTGAAGTGCAGACTTCATTCAGCATTGTGAGCAATGAGAAGTACATGACACATGCAGGATGCTGGACACAGTTTAAGCTCAGGGCGGTCTTCGGGATTGTGGGCCCAATGTTGCCAGGTTTTCTCATTCTTCAAAGGTAGTTAAAACTCAGGGTTTTTGCACAAAGCCTTCTAAATTCTAAATGTTGGTTTCAGTCCAAAGAAACAAACAAACAAACTGGGTGTGGACTAAATGCATCTGCAGGCCCCACATAGCCTGGGGACGACTAGTGTTGCGCGTTTGTTGCAGCCTTTGGTTCTAGTCTACTGGCCTCATTTCCTACACTGCTTCACCAGCCCACCTCCCCAGCACAACAGTGAAAGGCACTCAGGAAGAACTGCTAGAAAGGTGACAGCAGAGCCTCTTACAGAAATGGGGAAAGGGAGAATGCGCTAAGAGAGAACCTGGTGTCCTCATTGGACTGCTGAATTCCTTTGCCAAGGAAACACAAGTCCCCTGATGCCTCTGAAGTCAGCATTGCATGGAGGTTAGGGAGTGGTTCTCAGAACCAGAGTGTATGAGTTCAAAGTCTAGTACCACCATCACCTACTGGTATGACTGCACAAGTTCCTTGACTTCTTTGAGCCTTAATGTCCTCCCATCTATCAAAAGGGTTATTGTTGCCTGACCAGGCAGTGGAGCAGTGGATAGAGCATCGGACTGGGATGCAGAAGACCCAGGTTCGAGACCCTGAGGTCGCCAGCTTGAGCATGGGCTCATCTCATTTGTGTAAAGCTCACCAGCTTGGACCCAAGGTCGCTGGCTCAAGCAAGGCGTTACTCGGTCTGCTAAAGGCCCATGGTCAAGGCACATATGAGAAAGCAATCAATGAACAGCTAAGGTGTCGCAATGTACAACAAAAAACTAATGATTGATGCTTCTCATCTCTCCGTTCCTGTCTGTCTGTCCCTGTCTATCCCTCACTCTGACTCTCTCTCTGTCTCTGTAAAAAAAAAAGGGGGGGGGTTATTGTGAGAATTAGATGATGTACACAAATCACTTTACACAATAGCTAGAACTAAGCAGCTGTTTGAATACTGATTGTCATTATTGTCATAATAATATGTTTTCTCTTTCCCTCATCTCCACCTAAAATGGTCACCAAGTCAACTTCACTTCTGTAATATGTGCCAAATCCTTCTCTTTTCCACCCTGACTCCCACTTACCACCTCAGGCCCTCAGTAGCTCTTGCATGGACTAGTGCAGTGGCCTACCAAGTAATCTCTTGTCCAATTACTCCCGATCCAATCCACCTTTTCCTAGAACAGTGTGCTTAGGCTCTTAGGAGACACTCCATAAATACTTTATTGAAAGAACTGCTGCCATAAATTATACATCTCATTTTCCTAAAGTGAATACATTACAGCCATGATCAAGAACATCAGATGGCTCCACGTGGCATGTAGAATCAAGTGTAAACTGCTTAGCATGACTTCCAAGGCCCTTTGTACTTTTATCCTATCCTTCTAGTCTGACCTTCCACCATAGGCTATCACTTGTGTCTCAGCCACATTTCTCTGCTGGTCATTCATTGAATGAGCTCAGTAGCCTTTTGCCTGCCCTTTGCTTACATTGTTTCTTCTTCCTGAAATTCCTTCTCTCCATTTCTGTCTATCACTGCCCCACGCAGATTTCAAAGTCCAGCTCAAATACTCCTTCTGTTATGAAGACTTCCATATCCTCTCCTCCCAAACCAAAAACAATCTTGTCCTTTCTGTACTTCTAAAACACATTGTGCCTTAATCATGGTACTTATTATATCCTACTTGTATTCAACTTATTCATTCATTTAAAACATACCTATGGAGCAATTACATATGTGAAGCACTGTGCTGAATGCTCAGAATACAGCAGTCAAACACACCTTATGGATCCACAGCATAACATGATGTTATACATCCAGCCACCATAATATGCTTACTATAAAATTCAAGGTTTTCTTATTTTCTTTAGAAAATTAAATTTAATGGGGTGACATTGATCAATAAGAATATCTAAATTTCAGGTAAACACCTCTATCGCATTTGAACTGTTGATTATGTTGTGTACCCCTCACCCAAAGTCAAATGATTTTCTGTCACCATAGATTTGTTCCTCATTACTCCCTTGTCCTCCACCCTCCTCCTCATCCCCATTCATTCAAATCTCCTTCTGCTTCCCCCACATTCCCTTTCTCCTGGTAACTGCTTCACTTTTATCCAGTGGTAGTCAACCTGGTCCCTACCGCCCACTAGTGGGCGTTCCAGCTTTCATGGTGGGTGGTAGTGGAGCAACCAAAGTATAAATAAAAGGATAGATTTAACTATAGTAAGTTGTTTTATAAAGATTTATTTTGCCAAACTTAGCAAAAATCCCACATAAAGTACTTGGTAAGTAATTATTATTATATGCTTTAACTTGCTGTAACTCTGCTTTATAAATTTTATAAAGGAAAGTTACTTCCTTACTTTATAAATCACCATTACTGTGGAACCGGTGGGTGGTTAGAAAATTTTACTACTAACAGAGATACAAAAGTGGGCGATAGGTATAAAAAGGTTGACTACCCCTGAGTTTTATCTATGTCCATGAGTCTCAATTCTATATCCCACTTATGTGTGAAATCATACAGTTCATAACTATTTCTGATCTACTTATTTCACTCAGTATAATGTTCTCAAGGTCCATCCATATTGTCATAAATGGCAATATGTTGGCCTGACCTGTGGTGGCATAGAGGATAAAGCGTCGACCTGGAATGCTGAGGTCACTGGTTCAAAACCCTGGGCTTGCCTGGTCAAGGCACATATGGGAGTTGATACTTCCTGCTCCATCCCCACCTTCTCTCTATCTCTAGCTCTCTCCTCTCTTTCTAAAAAAATAATGAATAAATTTTTAAAATGGCAATATGTCATCATTTCTTAAGACAGAGTAGTATTCCACTGTATATATGTACCACATCTTTATCCAATCCTCTATTGAAGGATACTTTGGTTGTTTCCATGTCTAGGCCACTGTGATTAATGCTGTGATGAACAATGACATTCAAATTTTTATCTCACTACATGTCCACAAGGAGAGCCAGTCTCTCTTGGTCTTGGGCATAGGAAAGATACATAAAGGATTGGAGGAGGTTACAAACCCGTAGTGCTAAGGTAGTAAAGGGTACAGTGACTGTGCCACGGAAGTAGTCCTATCAACCACATGTT
Organism: Saccopteryx leptura; assembly: GCF_036850995.1. Lineage (NCBI taxonomy): Eukaryota > Metazoa > Chordata > Mammalia > Chiroptera > Emballonuridae > Saccopteryx > Saccopteryx leptura. The sequence goes on along the minus strand of NC_089516.1, from coordinate 67,286,780 downwards.
GTCCTTTGACTCCTGCAGGCCCTGATCTTTTCCCTTTAGTCCAATCCAACTGCAGACATCCTCAGCCTCTGCCAGTCTCAGCATTGCCAGGATGGGTGGCATCAGTGGCTCCCAACCCTGAAGTGCAACAGAGTCACTTGGAGAGTTTTCAGTCTGGCCCGACCAGCAGAGATTTGGATTTAATTAGTCTGGGTTGGAGTCCTGCTTCAGTATTGTTAACAAACTCCACAGTGATTCCAATGTGTAGCCAGACCTCCCAATAATGGGATGAAGAGAAGGCTGGAACTATACGAAGTTCTTGTTATATGAAGATAAGTGGTGCTAGACAAGAGCCACTTCCCATGACTCCACATGAAATGGAGACCAACATTTCACAACAGAGAAGGGGGAAAAGAGAGAAAGAGTTTGACTGGAACTTTGCCTTTGGAAATAAAATTGAAAATGTGGAAAATATTTTTATTTAAATTTAAAATGTGTAAATAATTGCAAATGTGCATTAATTTTTAGAATGAACAAGAAAGGAATCAAACATTGAGAAAAAAACATAATTTTCCTAACTAAAGCATATGAGAAAACAACATTGACTTTTGCCACACAATCATAATCACATAATTCGTTGGGTTTTTTTTTATTGCTGCTTCAATTTCATTGGTAGTAATCCATCTGTTTAGATTTTTCTATTTCGTCCTGGTTCCTTGGAAAGTTATGTGCTTCTAGAAGTTTATCCATTTCTTCAAGATTGTTGAGTGTTGGCATATTTATAGTACCTTTAACGATTCTTTGTATTTCTGTGGTGTCAGTTGTAACTCAATCTTAAAAAGTCCTGTTTTGTTTTTCCAAAATTAGAGAGCTTCTTTAATTATCCCAAGGACCTCTTGTTATCCTGTAAGAGTTGAATCATTCTCTTTGAAGCTTTAATCCTGTCATTATGCAGGTCAATTTTCTCTTCTGCCAGTGGTAACTATTCCATCTCTGCCAAATCCCCATATATCAAGGACATGACATGACATTAGAGATAGTCTTCAAAATCACTTCCATTGACTTCATGAAACCCTAAATCTTTTTCAAGACATGCAGTTTCATTCTAAAATTTATTGCATTGTACAATGCTAACAATTAACAAAAGGCTGAAAAAGACCTTAGATAATGGGAATAGATAAACAGTATTAGGGTGTGAAATGAAGGGAGGGACTTATGTGGTTTTCAAAATAGTGAATATATTGTGCTAGACAACTTTGCCTTTCATAAAGTCCTTTTTCCTTTTTGGGGTTTTAATCTGCTTATCTCTAAAATGAAAGGGTAGGATTAGATGCTGTTATAAAGATTAAATAAATTAACTTAAATGAAATAATATATGTGAAAGTGCTAAGTGCAGTTCCTAGCACAAAGGAGGAACTCATAATTCAGGCTTTTCCTTCTCTCCCCAAACATTTTCAGATTCTTTTAGGAGACAGTAAGGACAAAGAAGGAAAAAGGGAAAAATGCATTGGAGAAACTAGAAAGAAGACCCAGAACCGGTGCCCCAGGCTAAAGTTTCAATCTTATTGCCATCTCTTCTTGTCATATTCTCTGTGGAGGTGCACTAAACACTGAGCACCTATTCTATTAACTGCATAGGGTATAGAATCCAAAGATCACTCAAACAGGAATCTGCCTTAAAAAGGTCTGGGTTGGTTGGGAAGAAGATACATGAACAGAAATTGTTCAAAATACCTCTAAAATCTGAGAATTTCTCCCAACTCCATTGTCGTCATCACTTAGACCAGGCCACTATCAACTCTCCAAGACCACTGCAATGGCATCCTGACTGGTCTCCCTGCTTCCAATCTCGTCCTCACCCTACATTCCACCCAGAGTGATCTTTTAAAATGCAAATCAGATCATGTCTCTCCTCTGCTAAAATCCTCCAATAACCTCCCACCTCAGTTAGAATGAAATCTGGAGTTTACCATGGCCCACACAGCCCTGCAGGGCCTGTCACTTGCCTACCTCTCTAATCTCACCAGAACACTCTTTTCATATACTCCAGCCATTCTGCCTTATTACTTTTCTGTGATATACAAGGTTTGTTCCTGTCTCAAAACCTTTGTATGTGGCCTTCCTCAGTAAAATGTTCTTCCCCCAGATTTTTGCAATGTTGGTTCCTTCTCATTATCAGATCTCAGTGCACATGTCACTTTCTCAGAAAGGCCTTTCCTGATTACTCTAGGTATGGTAGTGCCCCCTTGCCCCAGACATTCTATCATATCGCTCAACTTTTTGTACTGTCAAGTGCAGATAGCTATTTGAAAGAATCTTGTTTATACATTGGTTTTCTTGTTCATCACCTCTCTCTTTATCTGAATGTAAGCTCTGAGCAGACAAGGATCTGCATGTTCCCTGTCTCCCCAGTGCCTTCGTAAGGTTCACTGAGTGAGCGGATGGGGATGCAGGGGAGGAGTGGTTTATCTGGGCAGAAGTGAGAGGTGGTAGGATGTGTGGAGTGGGTGGTGAGAGATGAAGCTTTGAAGATGGCTTGAAGTCAAAACATGGAAGGCCTTTGTAGTCAAACTAGGGATTTTGAGCTTTACACAGAAACCCACCAAGAGCCATGGAAGATTGTTGAGCTTAAGAGAAATATTATTAATTGACCTGGAGGAAGATTCATCTGATGCCACATGCCATATGGATTGGTTGGTGAAACGAATGGAGGGTCTGGTTTAAAAGTCCATCCACCACTACATGCCCCATCTTCGCATTTGCTTGCTTCCAGGCCTTCCTCTGAGGTTCTGTTCCAATCAGCTCCCCCACTATTCTGGGACCTCATAGTAGCCTTGACTGCCATTCCCCGCCACCGGCCGCTGGGTGGCGCTGTGGTTCCTCTTACCCGGGGCGGAGGCGCCAGGCAGGCGGAGGCGCAGCTGCCGAACCGGTCCTGGCGCGGGAGTCCGGCGGCGCCGGCCGGCCAAGCGGGCTTTTTCTTGTCCGCCTCTTTCTCCTACTTCCGTGCTGCCCAGAGTCCAGGCCCGTTCCGCCCCCGCCCCACCCCAACCCACCTCCCACCCCCATCCTAGCCGGTCGTTCCTGCTTCCCTCTCTCTCTGGCGGTCCTTGGCTTTCCAACCCTCGAGGACAGAGGCAAGGGCCGGGCAGGACACAGGAGCTTCTGGGATTACGTGGCTCCCTCTCCTTGCAGCGCATACAGGCTTCAGGCCTCCCTGGACCCCAAGGACAATACAGAGCTCCTGCAGCCACCATCCTAAGCACCCTGCCATTGGGTCCAGCCAGGCCCAAACTAAGGGAGGTCAGAGCTGCAGGGTCAGCCCTTTAATGAAAGGGGGCCAGAGCCATTATGGGCCAACTCAGTGCTCATGTTAATAGTGCTGCCTTTATTCTTGGCCTCTGAAGCTAGAAGCCAGTCGTCTGGGACTTCTTCCTTGGTCCCTTCCAGTCCCCTACTATGTGAGCCAGATATCCCAAATCTCTATGCATATTCTGTATCCTAAGCTGATTCCTCCGTTCTCACTGCTATTGTCTTCCCAGATCTTCATTACCCCCCAACTAGCCTCCCTGCATCCAGCCCCAGACTTCTCTTCCCAGTGTCAGGAGCCTCGGAGCACTGACCTGGCAAACTACCCCAGTAGTGGCTCTAATTCCTTGAAAAAAAAAAATCGAAAGCTGACATTCAAGACCCTCCACACTCTAACCTCACCGTTTTGGCCTCACCTCTACTCAAATCTAGAGTAAATGGCCTACCCCTGGTAGGATGCCCTGAGTAGAAGAGTAGCTAGAACGTAACTAAACATGGTGGGAGGCTCGCTGGGACTGGGTATAGGCGGCTCTGCTGGCATATATTTGGACAGCCTTAACTCATGATCACACTGTCACAAGACTGCAGAGATGCAGAGAACACAGTGCCTGCCTCCTCTAGAGCATGGATGTTTATTGTTTTGCCCTCTCCCTTTGTCTCCCTGTCCTCTAGATCCCCTCTGTTCTGCTCTATGTGATCTCCCTGTCCCCCTTCCCATCCATGTCGCCCACTTGCCTATGACTCTCCTGCTGGTACATGAAGCTTTTTTTTTTTTCAACAAGGACACACCATTATTTCACAAAGTGGATGACGACATGCATGGCCAGGTTTCTCCATAAAGCTGAGTCTCAGTTTCAGCACTTATCTTTCTTGAAGAGCTTAATATTCACAGATGCTAAGACTACTGGTAGCTCTTTGTGAGTGAAGGTTGGAGACACCCTTATTGAATTTAACCTTGTTGAACCCAGCACACAAACATGTGAATAAGCACGGAAAAGCATACAGTGAACAGGAAAATTGATAAAGGCAGATGTATTGTTAAAGTACTAATGGTTATTTTCAGGCTTCCCTGCACCTTTGGACTCCAGGAATCCGTGCCCAGAGTTAGATATGACTCATTTATGATCATAGAAGTGGTCTGGTGGACAAAAGAGCTTGGACTAAAAAACACAACCATGAGAAGGGTGGGCTAAGACGAACAGCTCATCTTCCTTGGCTCCATCTCAGGGTAGCTTCCCCTGGGGAAAGATAGCTTCCTGCTCCCCAAACTATTGCTGAGACTATTCTCTTCCATGTGTACTATATATGGAGACACTGTCTTACTGCTCTCATGGTAACCCTGTACATTATGAATTATTAGTTTGAGTTTACAGATGAAGAAACTGAGGCTCAGTGAGGCCAAAAGACCCACCTTTCCTCTCCTCCCCTCCCCACAAAGAGAATTATTAAAAAAAAAAAAACCTCAGAGCTAAAGACCAGGACTAGAAACCAAGAATTCCAACTCTAAGACCAGTTCCAGCATCTTTTCAACCACAGTTTCATGACCTGTTGAGGACTCAAAGATAGGCCAACTGGCCTCAGCCCTGTGCCTTCACTCTGTTCTCAAGAGCAAATATAAACACAGGCAGTGGACTAACGCATCAGAAAGGGCTTTCAGCTGGCTCCCGGGATGTGCTTACACCTGGCGTGGGTCTGAATAATGGCCGGGGGACTCATGGAAGTTTGTAGGACCAGCAGAGCAACAGCCAGCCTCAAGCCACATACCTCCTAAACTGGAGGTCTCCAACTAGAGCTTTCAGAGGCATTTTGTTGGCTTGGCAGTGTCGGCCAGTGTAGTCCTTAAATTTGACTTATATTTCCTCAAGAAGACACTTAATTTAATAAAAGTTCAGTAAGAGTATAGTCATTAAGAGCATGGCCTGGATTTGCATCCTGACTCTGCTATTTGTTCTGTGTGAATCTGAGAAAGTTGCTTAAACTCACAGTGCCTCACTTTGCTCATCTTTAAAATGGAGATAAACAATAGTACTCTAGTTATAATGAATATCAACATATGGTATCTAAAGCATTTAGAACAGTGCCTGACACATAGTAAGTGCTGTATGGGTATTTGCTATTTTTATTATTATACAAATTGAGGAGAGTTCACACATAATCCATATTTCTAGCTTCTTAACAATTCAGAAGATCTGACAGTACTGGGCCCCTAATTGCCAACTGGAACTGGATCTGCCCTCTGTGGATAAAGTGTTCTCTCTCCTGGTCAGCCCCGGCCCCAGCTCCACCACTCCTCATTGGGTACCTGACACTGAAAGAAGGTGTCAGTTGCCTTTTATCATATTACATGCAGCTTGCTTCATGGGTTTTTATTTTCTATCTGGTTTCTAAAACCAGTCTGTCATCTGACTGCCACATAAATGACTCAAGGGGCAAAAAAAATGTGACCAACTAAGAATTGTTAGCCAATGGAGACATTGTTAGCCAGTTCAGGTTGATACCTACCAGGCCTTGCCTTCCTTTTTGAATGCCCCAGAATGGCACTTAGTTGCACCAGCTTGAAGATTAAGGAAAGAAGCAAAGTGATAAAGGGAGGCAAAATTAAGCCATGACATTCCAGAGCATTCCCTTCTGTAGCTTCAAAGTTGGGTTTAAAATCTGGTTCAAGGGTAGTAATATATACCCACACATATGTCAAATTGTGCATGTTCAAAAATAGTTTTTGCAGCATGGTAAATAACAGAAATGATTAGAAGGAGCCAAAAATGTCATCAATAAAAGACTATTTAAATAAATTTTGATGCATACATATAATGAAATACTATGTAGTCATTAAAAAGGATATGAGCAGTGTGTACAAAATACTTCCATTTTCTGTGGGAGAGGAGGTGGGAAATAGAAATACACACACAAAGACATATTTGCTTATATTTATATAACATAACATATCTCTGGAAATGCATATGAATACAGTATAGGCATAAAATGTCTGTGAAAGGTTATATCAAGAAACTGGTGACCATGGTTGTCTCTGTGAAAAGGAATTGTGGCCTGACCTGTGGTGGCACAGTGGATAAATTGTCATCCTGGGAACGCTGAGGTTGCCGGTTCAAAACCCTGGGTTTGCTTGGTCAAGGCACATATGGGAGTTGATGCTTTCTGTTCCTCCCCCTTCTCTCTCTCTCTCTCTCTCTCTCTCTCTCTCTCTCTCTCTCTGTCTCTCTCTCTAAAAAAACTAAATAAAGTTAAAAATAAAAAAAATAAAAATAATTTTTTTTAAAAAAAAAGAAAAGGAATTGTGTAATGTGGGAAGGAAGGAGAGATACTTTTTTTTCCAAATACATCTTTTTATTCTTTTTCAATTTTGTACCATGAAGCTAATAAAAAAAATATATCTCATTTAAAGAAATTCTGCACCAGATAAAAAAGAAAAATTATAATGAACAAACAAACAAAACTAACTCCAAAATCTTTCAAAACAAGCTGAAATCACCTGCCAGTCAAGGATGGCTGCGTGGGAAACAACCTGGCATCTAGAACACCCAAAACCCTTGCTTAGTAAGCTGCTTTTTAAGCAATGTCATTGCCATGGTCATCACCCCATGTCCGAGTGTATTTAAAGAACTTTTACTGTGGTCCTCCTTGTGCAGGCCACCTCCTCTCCTCTGGCCAGCTTGGCTTTACTCATCCTCTAAAACATCCTGGTTTGGCTTGCCTCCTGGACAGCCAGAAGTGAAGTCTTCTGAAAATGGCAGCTGAAGTAGAAAGGGGTTTGGCAGGAGTGATACAATCGAAGAGGTGGACTTAAATCCTCCTTCTCTGAAAGTGCTTCTCCCAGTCATCTTGAAGGGAGCTCAAAAGTGGGCAGAGCTCTTACGTCTGGGTAGGACACTCCCCCAACCAATACCCACCTCCTTTATCTGACCAAATGTTCCCAATTCATTTCAACACAAACTTTCTAAATGTTAATAATAATAATAATAATAATAATAATAATAATAATAATAAAAACTCTGCAAAGCCATGGGCCAAGTATAGGGATACCAAGGTGGCGGGGACACAAAGTAAAGGACACAGACTGCCTGCTTTCTAGGGACATTCAGTCTAGATTATGAAAAAGTCTGAGTTGGAAGGAATCTGGAGAGATAACTGAGGTGATGGTTTTCACCTAGAATACTGTGGGCACCTTTGAGTTGTATAGAGGAGCTTCAGGAATTCTTCAAACAGTAGATGTGCTGGCAGATTTCAGACACTAACCAAGAACTGTAACCCTTCATTTCAAACCATTGATTTGATCAAAATTGCCTTATAATTCTGATTGGTTCACTTATGATAATAAGGTAAATGACATAAATTTGTACTTAATGAACACATTTTTATTAACAAAGCACTGCTTTTATCTGTTCTATACAATCAGGTTCTTCATAAGATTTCATTAACAAGAGGAGGGTTCTGCTGTTTTAAAAGGTTCTCCTTGCTTGACAGAGGAAGAAACAGACTTAGAAATAAAAGAACTTGCCCAAGGTCACACAGGTAGAGCCTGGTCTAGTAAGGCCCCCACCAACCATTACTAGGCCATGCCCACTATACCTGTTAAGTATTGAATACAAAATCTGAATTAAAAATTGAGTTGCGTTGGGTACATTCTATCCTGTAGAATCTTAGCAGGGCTGGAACAGATATTCTAGGATACTTTGGAGCTCAACCAGCCCAGCAAACCACCATTGTTTCAATATAGGACCTTCTTACAGGGCCTAAGCTTTCAACAGACCCCAGGTCTAGGCTTCTTTCTTTCAGAGGCACCACCCTTCTGACTGCTCTGTTCGACAGGGTTTCCAGGGATTCCCTCAAGCCAGGGTCTGGGCTAAGAAAGCCAGAATTTATTACTTACTCAACATGGCTTAACTCCAAAGTCTGGGTCTGAGCTCTGAGGCTTTTGCCTGGCCTTTCTGAAAGCTCATATCTCTTGCCTTGTTCCAGCTCCTTCTTCCCCCTCCCTCCCAGGTGCTTGCCCCCTTCAACATCCGCTTGCTGGCAGACATTTTTGTGGGCCCTCCCCCTTGGCCATCACTCCCCCTGAAACCACTACTGTGACCTCAGACCTCCTGCCTTTTATCTCACCCCAGAAGCTGAGTCCTCTGGTCCCTTAATTGTTCAGGTTGCTCTTTTCTGAACTCACTCCAATTGAGCTCCATAAATTGAAGATAATTGGACTGTCTCACTCAGGTTACGAGCCCCTGGGGCAGTGTCTTCTTCGTCTGGTACAGCCTTGCCCAGGAAGGGGGGTGGTGAGGGAAAGGACACAGAGCAGGCCAGCCTAGGGGTCTGGCTCAGGACCCTGTGGAGAAGGCACAGGTCACAGTCCAGACATTCCTTCACCAGCTAAACTTTGCAGCCTTGATCCCTGCTGTCTGCCATAGTCCTCATAGGTCAGCGACCTTGTGAGGAGCCAACCCTTCTTCACCAAAAATACTGAAAGCAATTGTCTGGTGTATAAGGTGTTGTTGTTTTTTTCAAATAGTGTCCAAAAAGTTCTCAGGCTCTTATTAAAAGGCCCTCTTTGGGGGGCACCTGAGTGAGTCCCCAGTGAAGAGTAAGAGGCTTATGAAGGGAAACTCAGACTGAGGAAAATCCAGGGCAGCTTATCATGAACATGTTTCATTCCACACAATAACATCTTCCCAGAGAAATTTATGTAGCCACCGATCCTGGGCATGGCTAGGAAGGTTGCCTTGTCCACATCTAAGGTATCCAGGGAGATGGGGATAATTGTTGCTCTAAGGATTGGTTAGAACAAGGTGTGAGGGGCTAAAGAAATAAGGTTTTGCTTCAGACTCAGGACTCCCTCCCTTCCTGCCATCTCGTAGCATCTCATTATTCTGGAATTACAGTGGGCTAGGACATGTCCTGAAGCAGTTTTATGGCCATTCCACATGGAAATTGGGGATGCTCTCTTTCTCCCACCACCAACATCATGCTCCATTAGTTTATATCCTTTTATACTTCCTGTTTTGTCAAAAGCTCCCAACACTGTCCATCAGTACTCCTCAAGGCAGTAGAGCCCACCATCATATCCTCAAGGCCTGACATGGAACCTGGCACAAAATAAATATCTGTTGAGTAAACAAATGAATTAATGAATGCAGTAATTATGGTCCTGAATTCTTTCATACTTTAGACCTTTGCAAAATCTACCTCCTTCCTTCCCTTGTGAGTCTAACATCATAGCATTCCCTCATGGGGATTGACAGGGGAGGTTATATTGTTTGCCTTTGTGTCTCCCATTGGGATTGCATCCAAATGCCCCCAATCAGAATATTTCTAAGACTTTCATAAAACAAGGTGCAAAGGGAAGCAGCTGGACTGTTGTTGAAAGGGCACACAAATTTGGAATCAGATCTGTTATGAGATCTGCTCTTGCATTCACTAGCTAGAACCTAAATTACCCGAGAGGAATTGAGGCTGGAAAATAGAAACCAGCTTTATATGTTAACCCAAAGAGCATGTGGACATCCATTCATTAAACAACACTTTACTGAATACCTACTGTGTCCCAGGTACTGTTCTAAAGACTTTCCATCAGTTTGGCTGCTGTGTGAAGCAATCATTGAGGAGCAAGAGTGCAGACAGGAAGACAAGTTAGGAGACTGTATCACTAGTCGTTTTGAGAGATAAAACCTGAACGAAGACAGCAGCAATAGAGAGAAGCACACACACTGGAGAACTATTTAGGAAGTAGAATTCCTAGGACTTGATGATTAATCGCATGTAGGGGTTGAGGGAGAGAGGATACACTACATAACTACACCTAGGTTTCTGTTGTGAGAGCCTGAATGAATAATGATGTCACCAATAAAGATGAAAAACAACTGGCTCTGGTTGCATAGTTTGATAGAAGAGGATTTAGGAAGATAATGTGCTTGGTTTGGAACATGTAAATTTAGAGGAGGAAGATGTGGAGATGGGGCTAGAAAGCCTCCTTTAGTATGAGGCTGTCTAGGGAGAAACACTGAAGACTAAGGATAGAACCTTCAAGTCTGCCAACTTTTAAAATACACATATAAAAGACCAGGTATAGTGCAATACTAAAGACCATGAAGAAGCAGTTCTAGTGGTAGGAAGTGAGCAATGGTAGGGGAAAATCATGAGAGCCGAAGTAGGTTTTCAAAAGGTAGAAGCAGTTAGCATGGATGGTGTGGAGAAGAGTTCCAATAAAAAGATCTGGAAATGTCCTTAAGGATTGTGCTCTGACCATTGTCCATGCAGTTGGTGGAGCTATAGGAGCCAGGTAGCTATGGTTTGAGGAGTAACTGAGAGGTGAGAGAAGGAGACACTGAATTAGACTTCTCTTTCTAAAAGCTTGCTGATATCAAACAAATGAAGATGGAAGCTGATGGAAAATACAAGCTCAAGAGAGTGTTTTAGAAGGTGAGCTGTGTGTGCACATGCATGCATAGTCTTAGGGGAAGAAGCCAGACGAGGTTGAAGATTCAATAAAAAAGAAGTCATGATGATAGGATCCAGAACACAAAAAAATTAGCCTTGTACAAAAAAAGGAACACTCCTGTAGAGAAAAAGGAAAGAGAAAAGGACACTAGGAGATGGAAATAAGCTTATAGTTGTGAAAGAGGAGCTCACACCCTCATGGCCTATATTCAAAAAGGGACAAATGTTTCAGATAATGGTTAAGGGAAACAGGAGAGAGTGTTGAGTAGAAATGAAAGGATCAACAGTGTTCAGAAAACAACTAAAAATAGAAATCATAATTTGTAGTGGTACCCATGGGATTGGTATTCTATTTTTCTGCAAAAGTTCTGGCAGAACAGAGTAGGCAGATTTTCCAGTTGATTTAGGGTATGGGATTTGTAAGGCAAGTGCAATAAATAGGCAATAGAGCTTGGGTGGTAAAGTTATACTGGTGAGAATGATCCACCACAAGAGCCAGGATGTATAGTGAAAGAAGCAAGGATGGGGATTGCTAATAAATTAGGAGAAAACGGTGGGGTCAAAGTCTGAAGCTGTAATTAGATGAAAAAGGTACCAGAATAGGGAAGTGTAAGATTGTAGTGGAACTCTTGGAATGACATAATTCAGAGGTAGCAATATTCAGAGTGATGTCAATGTCAGAATATGACCACAAAGTTGGTACAGTATTCTTAAGAATAGTGGAAGTGAAAGTCATTATAGTTAAACATGTCAAGGATCTTCGAGGCCAGAGCAGAAGTCCTCAATCTTGGCTTGTAATGGAATCATAAAAAGCTGTCACTTCAATACTGGCAGCTAGAATCACCTGCAAGATTTAAAAAATATCTGTGCTAAAGCCATATCCTCAGATATTAGAATTCAATTGGTTTGAGTTGGTCTCAGGCATTAGTATTTTTTTTTTTTGCCAAGTGATTACAGGCCTATAACCACTGGGCTACAGAAATAGGTGGACTCATTCACGTGGATGTTGAAATCAGTAGGTGTGATTCCAGAAGTTGGAATGGAGAAGGAATATATAAACCAGAGGGGGTCAAAATTCTCTAAGAATATGGGAGGATGGATGACAGTGATAGTGAGGGGAAGAGACTAGAGGGTGATAATATCAGATAGAAAGAGTACTGAAAGAGGAAGGGATTTTACTTAATAACAAACAATGGTCTGGAAGCAGCTGCAAGGATTCAGGTATGCTGACTCCAGTTTGAGGCAATGTGCTGGCACAATGTGGGGAGAGAAACTAGGTTGTAGAGGAAGTATTGTGCCCATGAAGAGCCTGATTTTATGAGTTAGTACAGGAGGTACAGGATGTGAAGAAGAGGTTGAGAGTGTAGGGGAGTTTGCTTACCTTAGAGTAGCATTTGCAGAGAACCCACTGGCATCAGGGCGGCCACACTGCTCAGCTCCAGGTGTGCTGTTCACACTGGGAATGATGAGGTTGGCCATGAGGGAAGTACGGAACACTATAAGAGTAGGAGTAAGAAAATGTGACCATATGGGAACTCAGTACCTCTCACTCTTCCTGCTTCAGGTTTTTCTTTGGCTTCATGAAGGACTGATTAACAGGTTGGGATTCTATTAATTTCAGGTGGGTCTCTTCTACTGGTCTTCCCCTTATAATTCTAAATTTAGTTTTTTCTCTGTATTTTTCTCAAACTTCTCGGCCACTTACTCTTTACAATTTCCTGATGGGCCCTAACTGGAAAGCTTATTATTGTGGCTTAACCTCATTGTGTCCCCTTCCATTCAAAAGTCAGAGCCAACCTAGGTTCTCTAAGGTAGTGGCTGGCCTGCAGTTTCAGAGAGGCTGTGGGGGTCTTTTACTACAAGGCTCCAGTTGAGCATCCTCTTTTGCAAACCAGAAGAGATGTGGTAGAAATCTCCAAGAGAGGTGCAGAGGGACAAAAGGATTCCCATGACTAAAAGAAGTCACTGCTAGAAAAAGTTTCATTTTGGGGGCACAAACACTGCTTATTAGCTGAATGTCAGTGACAGAACACTGACTCTGGTGAAGTTTAGAAAATAGATTGCAAGAGAATGGGCATTCCTTATGTTAAATGAGCTTAGGGCAAGCTTCTTCCCTGACTTGGTTAATCCAAGCTCTATTCTCACAGAAAAGGCTCATGTAATAGTGCCCACCCTCTATCCCATGCTGCACCTCCCCAGCAGAGCTATTTAGTCCAGAGTGAGACCACCCACCACAAACTGTAGGAAGGAACAACCAAATCGTATTTTGCTTGGGACTGGGTGTGCAAACATATACCCATACCTTCTCTCAGTCTCAGCTCCCTATAGAACTTTCCAAAAGAGCCAATCCTCACTTGGATAAGAGAATAGGGATAGGTGATCTTTCCTAAACCCAGGGAAGGAAACAGCTGGTGTGAATGGATGTTCCCAGCATGTGATGGAATTCTAAGATGACCCTCCCACCCAATGATCCACACCCTTATATAATGTCCTCATCTTGAGTGTGAGTGGGTCATTAAATATGATGGGTGGTCACTCCCATGATTAGACTACTATATGAAAAAAATGGATGGTTCAGGTGTAATTAAGGTCCATAATCAATTTCCTTTGAGTTATTCAAAAGGGAGATTATCCTGAGTGGGCCTGACTTAATCAGGTAAGTCCTTAAAAGAGACAAGAACTGTTTTCAACAAGTGGTGCTATTACATTTGTATATCCATAAGCAAATATAAATAAATAAACTTAACTAAACTGTAAAACTTACATAAAAATTAACTCAAAATCAATCACATAAAATGTAAAACTATAAAAATTTTAGAGAAAAACATAGAAAAAAATTCTTGGTGAATAATTCTTAAATTTGATGTGGAAACCATGATCCACAGAAGAAAAAAGCAATAAATTTAACTTCGTCAAAATTAAAAACTTTTGCTCAGTGAAATACCTTGTTAAGAAGAACAAAGACAAGCTACAGACTAGGAGAAAGTATTTGCAACTACATTATTTAATAAAGAAAAGGTATCTAGAATGTATAAAAGCCTCTCAAAACAAAAGTAAAAATATCCAATTAGAAAGAAAGCAAAAGGTATGAGGAAACATTTCACTGAAGAGAACATACAGATGTTAAGTAAGCACTTAAAAAGATGTTCAACATCATTAGCCATTAGCGAATTGCTAATTAAAGCCACCAATCTAAAAGGCTAAAACAGACAAAAAACAAAACAAAATAAAACAAAACAAAAAGAAACCCAGAGAAAACACCAAATTCTGGTGAGGATGTGAGAAATTGTATCACTCATACATTGCTGGTACAACAACCATTCTGGAAAAGAGCATGGCAGTGTCTTTAAAAACTAACCATATAACTTAGCAGTTGCACTGTTTTACATTTATCTCAGAAAAATGAAAACATGTTGACACAAAAATCAAAACACAATTGTTCATAACAGCTTTATTTGTAATAGCCAGAACTGAAAACAACCCAAACGCCTCTCACAGGGTGAGTGGTTAAACAAACACTGGTACATCCATACCATGGAATACTACTAATCAATAAAAAAGGGAATGAACTATTGATACATGCAAAAGCTTGGATGGATTTCAAAGCCATTATTCTGAGTGAAACAAAGCCTGTTTCAAAAGGTCACATGTTGAATATTATAAAACATTCTCAAAATGACAAAATTATAGAGTTGGGGAACAGATTAGTAGTTGCCAGGGGGTAGAGAAAGTGGGAAAGAAAGAGGTGGGTGTGACTATAAAGGGGGACTTTTGAAGTGATGAAACAGTTCTGAATCTTGATGCAGTGGTGGTTACATAACTCTATACATGTGATAAAATGGCATGAATATATATGCACACATGCACCAATGTCAATTGGCTGGATTGGATATTGCCTTATAATTATATAAGGTGAAATCACTAGGGACACTGGATAAAGGATACATGGAACCTCTCTGTACTATTTTTACAACTTCTTGTGATCCTATAATTACTTCAAAATGAAAAGTTAGAAATGAGGTGGTGGGGGAGACCACTGCAGACACATGGAAAGGGTCATGTGGCCAGGACTTGAGGGTGGCCTCTCTAGGAGCTGACAGTAATTACTGGCCAATGGCCAGCAAGAAAATGGGGGCTTAAGTTTTACAATTGCAAGAAGCTGAATTCTGCCAACAACCAATTAGCTTGGTAGAGAAACCCAAGCTTCAGGTGAGGTTGCAGCCCTGTGAACACCTTGATTTCAACCTAGTGAGACCCTGAGCAGAGGACCTAGCTGCACTGTGCCCAGACTTCTGATGTGTGCAGGAAAGAATGAGATAATAAATTTGTGTGGGTTTACACCACTAAGTTTGTGGTACTTTGTTACACAGCAATAGATAACCAAGGCACAATCCCGTTGAACAACTAGGAGTTTTGCTTCCAGGGGCCACAGTTGGGGCCTATACATTCTGACAAAAGAAAACCGCAACATCAGTGGAGAGGAGCCAGTCTCAGAGCTGAAACAGATGCTCATGGTCTTTCCCCAAAATATGGTTTTTCAGTTCAGAGGCTTGAACTGCCTCCAAACTAACAGTTCTGCTGGCTGCTTGACCTTGCAGTCGGCTGTCACATCCCAAATTCTCTGTTCAGTCACAAATCAGTTGCACATGGAGGGCATGCTGCACTTGCCTGCTCCCTGCTGCACACTTCAGCTGCAGCTGATTCTTCTTGCAGCCTTCCTGGACCTGCCTGGGAAGGTGGCCCCGCACCCAGAGCCCCAGCTGCTCAAGCAGCCTCATCTAATTCACAGGCAGCTGCATTGAGCTAGTCTAAGCCTCAAAAACTGGTCCTTCATCCCTTTGCTCTAGGCCTCAGGGCTAGGGCTGACAGGACACCCAAGCTGGCTCTCAGTGAGTGGCAGAAAGGTCAGAGCCCTAGAGTAGAATTATGAAAGTGGGCTGGGAGCTTTCTTTCCATCTTGCTTTATGTTGTCGCATATCATGGTCACTGTCTAAAATGCATAATAAAATCAAGCAGTTTAAACAACAGAAATTGATTTTCCCATAGTTCTAGAGGCTAGGAAGTCCAAGATTAGGGTGCCAGGTGATTTGATTCCTGGAAAGGGCTCTATTTCTGGCTTTCAGATGGCTGCCTGAGAGAAGGGGGGAGAGAGCTGAGAATGAGCCTAATCAATCACATAACCCTAAGAGACATAGACAAGAGTGTGGTGGTTAAGGGGGGAGGAGAGGGAAGGAGAGGGGAAGGGAGAGGGGGAGGGCCACAAAGAAAACCAGATAGAAGGTGAAGGAGGACAATCTGACTTGACTATGGGTGATGGGTATGCAACATAATTGAATGACAAGATAACCTGGAGATGTTTTCTTTGAACATATGTACCCTGATTTATTGATGTCACCCCATTAAAATTAATAAAAATTTATATAAAAAAAAACAAAACATAACCCTTAAAAGCAGAGAATTTGCTCCTGCTGGTGGCAGAAGAGGAAGCCAGAAGGGAAAGTCAGAGTTGACACATTGTCTCTAATTTGAAGATGGGGCCTGACCTGTGGTGGCACAGTGGATAAAGCGTCAACCTGGAAATGCTGAGGTCGCCGGTTCAAAACCCTGGGTTTGCTGGTCAAGGCACATATGGGAGTTGATGCTTCCTGCTCCTCCCCCCCTTCTCTCTCTCTCTCTCTCTCTCTCTCCCTCTCTCTCTCCTTTCTAAAAAAAAAAAAAAAAAAAAAAAAAAAAGAATAATTTGAAGATGGGGAAGGGGCACATGAAATGCAGGTGACTTCTCTCAAAGCACTGAGCTAGCTGCAAGCAGATGGGCCCTTAGGCCAATATCCACAAGGAAGTGGATTCTTCAAACAACCTAAAGCAATGTGGAAGTGGCTTCTCACTTCAAGCCTCCAGATAAGAGCCTATGTGACCTTCTGACCAAACAGAACTGTGAGCTAATAAATAGATATTATTTTAAGCTGCAAGTTTGTGTTAATGTGTAATGGCAGCTATAGAAAACTAATGCACATGCCTTGGGATTGTAGTCATATGAGGAGACAACATCCCAGGCACTAGAAGTTTGTTGCTGTAAGCTTTACTCATTTAGATATTTACGCATGTACTTCTCTACATCTTTGTTGAGTGCTTCCTATGTGCCAGACACTGTGCTAGGCCTTGAGGATACAGTAACAAGCATAGACGGAGCTATGGAACTTCTAGCCTAGACCGGGAGCAAGTGTCCCTACCTTTGGCAAAATCTGGAGGCATGCAATCTGACTAGTCACAGGATCCCCTTGGACCCTCTCAACACCTGAATGTTTGGTGTCATTCCCTAACAGATGTGATGGGAGTGGAAGAAAAAAGCATTGACAGAAAGGTGTAGGCTGGGACAATCTCTCTGAAACCCCAGAGCTTGTGTGCTTCAATTCTGCTCCATGGCATGTAGACATTTCTTAAGGATGCTTGTGGGGGTTGGGAACGGCTCTCAACATCTTGAGATAGACTGAGGCCCAAACAACTTAAACTGAAGGTCTGCCTGGGCTTTTGAAAGAGTAAAAGTGGGAGGGAGTGAAGTGAGGGTTATTATCTAGGGCCCTTTTCAAGGTTCATGGTGGGTACTTGGAAAGGAGACCCAGAAAAGGAGGTACATGGTGGTAAATGTGCTTGAAAAGGGTTGGGAAAGTGGCTAGGAGCAGTGAAAAACTGGCAAAAGATAGCAGAAGTGCCCGGGGAAGATGGACAAGAGCCCAGGCTTGAGAAGAAAAAAAAAATTGCAGGGGATTCTAGGTGGAGAAGCCAGGGAGAAGGGCAATGGTGAAGAGATGCCCAGGCCTGGCCAAGTTCAGGGTTTCCCTCAGCAACTGAAAGGCTGGGCGGGGCCGAGGCTGGAGACCCAATCGCTCTTGGGCAAAGCTGGGGCCTAAGCTTTCAGGGAAGTGCCAGGGGTGGGGCTGGGGACAGCTCAGCTCTCCAGCTCCTTAG
The DNA here is from genome assembly GCF_036850995.1 of Saccopteryx leptura. Lineage (NCBI taxonomy): Eukaryota > Metazoa > Chordata > Mammalia > Chiroptera > Emballonuridae > Saccopteryx > Saccopteryx leptura. Next base: position 67,269,083 of record NC_089516.1, on the reverse strand, counting down.
CAGCCCTTCCTGACTCACTGGTAATCTGTTTATGTGTTTATTTGCAAGATTGGTTTCTGCTTCAGTGAGACGGAGCTTGGCTCCCTCTCCTCGAGGCCCCTAGCTCTGATTTAAACTTCCCAACAGAGAAAGCTGCCTGCTCCCTGCCCCATTTGGCTGACTTTCCCCTGCCCTCTCTGTTCCTTTGGCCAGTTACTAGTGGACAAGGAAGTTCAGGGAGACTGATCCTCTGGGACTGGCCAGGGCTCTGGTTGCCTACAGACCCAGACATCTGGGGTGGGGGAAGGGTGGGTCTGGACAGGAACTCAAGCTCCATAGGAACCCTGAGAAACTCAAACTGAAGTTCTGTCCAGAGAAACCCGCAGTTGTCCAACAAGAATTTTACTTTAATACATGTGGCAATTTTTTGGTTGTGCTCATTCAGATTGCAGCAGCTGCAGAGGGAGAGGCCCTTGAAGGGGGTGAAGAGAAAGGAACAGGGTGGTAGGGTAGGGAGAAAGTAAAGGCTGGGTTGGGGAAAGAGGAGAGGTGCAGGCAGTTGTGGGGTCTCAGAATAGAAATTCCTCAGGAATGCAGGACTGTGTCTGAAAGGAGAGAGGAAGAGGAGGTGCAGTGGCAGCTAAAGGGTAGAGTAAGGGCCTGATGGAGGTGGCACAGTGGGACTGATGGGGGGGCGGTGGAGGGAGGGCATGAAAGACCAGCCTTTTTAACTATTGACGAATATTGTCTATTATCCTAACTCAGCATATGAAGTATTTTCCTATTGCAAAACTAAAGAGATAAAATTCTGAAAGGTCATTTCCAAGGAGAGGAGAGGAGTACCTGAATGAATCATCAGAGAAGCACTGGGGAAGGGGTGGAGTTTGTAACCTGAACTGAAAAAGGCCTGATGATTTATTGGGCTCAAGATCTGTCAATCCTCTCTCCTCAGCCAATAGGCTGAGAACTGGGAGCATTTTCAGACAAGACATTGGAACTCAGCAAATGCTGTAACGGGGAGGACAGTGTGTTCTGAAACAGGAATAGGAAGAGTCTGCTACTGACCTTTGAAGACGCACATCCTTCAAAGAACTAGAAATGACCTTGTGATTATTTGATCTAACCTCTTTATTTTACACTTAAAGAAGTGGAGCTCAGAGAAGGGATGTGATTTTTCCAAGATCACAAAGTTGTATTCTGAGCTAGGCATATTAACAGGCTTTAGAAAGAGGCCACACAGGCTACTAGAGGAACTAGCCCCAGGTATTAGCATAGATAGAGTCTATAAATACTAGTGCCACTTAACCACTAGTGTGTGTATGGTGGACATTGCTAATTGGTAACTGCACCCAAATTTCAGTGCTGACTCTACATCAAAGTCCTTAACTGAGTGCTCTAAGCAGATAGCACCACTGAGTCTGCATTGACATGGAAATGAAAGCAGTGTCAGGTCTAGAATGAACAGCTGTGAATCAACAAAAGGTTAGAAGTAGTCCTAATGTCTAATTGGTTCAAAATCATTATCTAAGGCTCTTTTTGTTGAAAGCAACAGAAGGAAGAGTTGCCCTCAGGAAAGGCAGAAACCAGAACAGTAGTTAAGTCTACTTACCTCATTGTTAAGCAATCTACTTAACTCCTTGACCCTTCCTCATTAGAGCACTGCCACCAGTGGGAGTCAGCTCCAATGACTGGCTCCCATGCTTTATATCTCCCATTGCCAGTTTCAAATTCCCTGGAGAGTGAAGTTGATTGGATAAATTTAGAACAGATTTTTAAACTCTGAAACAATATGATTGAGAGATGAGAGGGTCATACTACATAGGGAAGATTGGACTATTTGGTCTGTGAACTAGGTTGTTCCCAGAGATGCTTTCAGCTGCAGTTAATAGGAAACATCAAAAAGTAACTTAAGCTGTGAGGAAAATTCATTGTCTTATTAATATGCTATCCAGTGATATGAAATTCTGGGGTTGCTTAATTCATCATCAAGGACCCAGCATCTTTCCATCTGTTAGCAAAGAAAAGTGAGGAAATAATAAGTGCTAGCAAGGGTGTGGAGAAAAGGGAACCATCCTGCATTGCTGGTGGGAATGCAGACTGGTGCAGTCACTGTGGAAAACAGTATGGAGATTCCTCAAAAAATTAAAAATGGAACTGCCCTTTGACACAGCTACCCCACTTTTAGGAATATATCCTAACAATAACAAATCACTGACTCAAAAGAAGAAATGCACCCCCATGTTTATTACAGCATTGTTTACAATAGCTAAGATCTGGAAACAGCCCAAGTGTCCATCAGTAGACAAGTGGATAAAAAAGTTGTGGTACATATACACAATAGAATACTACACAGCAGCGAAAAAGAAGGAAATATTACCCTTTGCGACAACATGGATAAACCTGGAGTTTATTATGCTAAGTGAAATAAGCCTGCCATAGAAATAAAAATATTATATGACCTCACTCATATGAGGAATCCAATGAACAATGTGAACTAAGGAATGGAAGAGAGGCAGAGAAGCGGTCAGAGAATGCAGAGGGAAAGTGGTCACAGGGAAAGGAGATAAGAGGTTCAAAGAAAGGAAAGACGTGAAAGTATATACACATAACACAGAGAGATAGAGGGCAGGATAGTAAATCATGGAGGGAAGGGGCGAAGGCAGTGGGGGAGGGGGAAAAGGGGTATCAAGGAGAACACGGGGTGGAGGGAGGGAGATATATTTGGGGAACACTTGTAACTATGTAAACACAACAAATTAAAATCAATAAAAAAAAGAAAAAGTGAGGAAATAGCTAATGGACAATCAACAGCAGCTGTTACAGGTGTGTTTTGAGTTGAACTATCAACCAAAGAAGTATCTACCCCAGATATGTTTCAGAACAACCAGAGGAGACCAAGAAAACAGGCTGGGGTGTAGGGGGGCTTTTCAGAGACCCAAGTCATAGAGGCCTCTAATATGAGTTACAGAAACACCTGCAAGCCCTCCTGAAGGCTAGTTAAGGAAGTTTTTACCTCACTCCTGGGACCAGGAACCAAGGTAGTTCTCTTGGGACAAGTACTGAGTTCCCAGAACCAAATGGGACCTTAACTGGTGCATTAGCAAAAGAGGATGAAGAAGGAGAGATGACTTGGAGAATTACTGAGCAGACAGAACCTTTAGAACTTGGTGATGAATTGGATGTGGAGAATGAAGGAGTAGAGAAGTCTAGAATTTTCCTGGTGTTGGAGGAACTATGTACTTTATAAGAACATGCACTGGGATAGACAACAGGAGGAAGAGGGAACATTGTATGGGGCTGGGAGAGATCTGTTTTGAAAATTGAAGTTAAAGAGCTTGTGGGATGTTCACGAGGAGATGTTCATAGGCAGATCAGGTGAGAAATCTGAACTAGAAATAGATATTTAGAAAATATCATCAATAGTTAAGAAGAGGAGAGGAATAGAAACACTAAAAGGTAGACATTCAGGCATAAGAAATGATGACATGGTAACTTTTATGACAACATGGATGGACCTTGAGAACGTTATATATACTGAGTGAAATAAGTAAACAGAAAAAGCTAAGAACTGTATGATTTCACACATAGGTGGGATATAAAACTGAGACTAATGGACATAGATAAAAGTGAAGTGGTTACCAGGGGGAAGGGGATGTGGGGGACAGGGAGGGGTGTGGGGAAAGGTGTAAAGAGGGACAAATATAAGGTGACAAATTTATTTGACTTTGGGTGATGGGTATACAACATAATCAACAGTTCAAATGCTATGGAAATGTTTAACTGAAAACTATGTACTCTTATTGATCAATGTTAAAGTTGATTTTCTAAATAAAATTTTAAAATTATTTTAAAAATGGGCAGTTTGTTGAATTTCTATATTTTACACCCAAAACTAATATACTATTCTATGCCAATGCCAACTGTACTTTAATAAAACTTTTAAAAAGGTGCACAGAGGCCCTTGGAAGACAGTCTGATAGTTCTTCAAAAGGTGAAACATAAAGTTATTGTTTGACCCAGCAATTCCACTCCTAGGTATATACACAAAAGAATGAAGACACATGTCCACACAAAGACTTGTACATGAATGTTCATAGCAGCATTAGTCACAATTCAAAAGTTGGAAAAACTTAAACGTTCAACAATGGATGAATGGTTAAAAAATTGTAGTATATGTATAAAATGGAATCTTATTCAACCATAAAATGGAATAAAATTTGTTGACACATATGAATATACTATAACAATTATGCTAAGTGAAAGAAGCTAGACACAAAAAGCCACATATTGTATAATTTTATTTATATGCAGTCTCTAAAATAGATAAATCCAGAGTGATAGAAAAGTAGTCTAGTGGTTGCCTAGGACTGGTGCAGATTGAGAAATATATATATTTGGTACTGTGAATGAAACATGCAAATTTATTTATAACATTATATAAGGACCATTGTGTGAACCTTGTCTGGCATATTAGTCTAAAGTAAAAGTTTCCTTCATAAAATTGTAGATTAGGCATTGTGTCTTTCTTTTTTATAATTTTATTTAGAAAATTAAATTTAATGTGCTAACATTGATCACTAGGAGTACACAGGTTTCAGGTAAATATTTCTATAGCATTTGAACTGTTGATTGTGTTGTATACCCATCACCAAAAGTCAGATCATTTTCCATCACTTTGTATTTGTCCCTTTTTACACCTTTCTCCCAACCCCCTCCCCCAAATTCTCTTCCCTTACATCCCCAATTTGGCGTAGGTCCTACTGTAATACCTTTCTGAAGAATTCTAGAGAAGAAGTGGCAGTCAGAGGTGTTTGAATGAAGGATAAAAGAAAACTTTGTAAGTTGTGGGGAATATGCATTCCAGGGTCAAGTTGGGGCAGATTGCTCAGAGGAAGGGGACTTTAGGGACACTAAAAGGCTAGCCAAGAGAGAAAGAAGGGACTGGAGAAATGAAGTTAGCTGGAGCTGTTCGGTAGAAGACAAAATCCCAGTAAGAGGACCATGAGAAGTCACCCTAGGAGAAAGTGACATAATTTGTCACTCGCTTCACTGCACTCTGATAGCACTTACACCATAATATCACAATTATTTGATGAGGTGTTAATCTTACCACAAGACTAATCATTTGTCCTTCATGGGATTGTTCTGAGCATGTGCCTCAGTGCCCTGACAATGCTGGAGACTGAATGATGGGTCGGTGAATGGATAACTGAATAAGAAGAACTGTATTTAAGGTGATAAATGGTTTAGGAAACCATCCAAAAGAAGAAAAAAACCTCTGTGTGTAAGGATGGTTACTGCGGCATTATATCTACAATAGTGAAAAATTGGAAATACTTAAGTAAATGACAATGCATCCACTCAATGGAAGATTATGTGGCCATTAAAATGATAATCATGAAGACACTGTAGCAACAGAGCAAATTATTATGATATAATGCTAAGTGACACAAGCAGAATATAAAAGTGTGCCTATGCTATGATTATAAGTATGTAAAAATGATGTATGTATACAGCCAAGCCCTGGAGAGGGGAACATAAAAAGTGAAAACACGTGACTCATTGGGGTGGCAGAATAATCAGTAAAGTATTTCTTTTCTATTTATGTTTGTCATTTATATCATTATAAAGGAAAAAATAATGCTGATATGTGGGAGACAATCTGAAGAATGATCTTGAAAATGTGCCAGAGATGAGAATTCCCACAAAAAGTGCCAAGGTGTATAAAAGCAGGATGGGTGAGTTTGAGAGGTCTATGTGCTTACCGTCTGCCTTCTTTTGTTACTGCAAATCTGTGACCTGGGCAAATCGTACCTGTGCTAGGATCAAGAAAGTAGAGAACTTGAAATCAGAAGGCTAAATTCTGCTGTTTACTAACTCTGATCTTTTGGGTAACTTTATTTATCTCTCTGAGCCTCAATTTAATCATCTGTAAAATGGTGCTAACAATTGTTAATTTAGAGAGTTGTTCTGAGGAATAAGTGGAAGAGAATGCATATGAAATCTTTTTGTAAATGACAAAGTCTATACAACTATAGAGTTATTATTGTTGTTATCATCATCGTTATAGTTATTACTGTGTCTTCTGACTTGGCCAGAAACTCCATCCATAAGAGATTTATTTCAATAACAAGCAAACATTTCTGGAAGAATTTGAAGGAGGTACTAGTAGTCAATATAGACTAGTCTAATGGTTCTCAACTCTGACTACTATTATAATCGGCTGGGGAGATTTTAAAAAATTGATGCCCAGGCCCCACCCTAAGAAATTAAGGCAGAATCTCTGGCAATGGAACCCAGGCAGAAGAATTTTTTTTTAATATTTAATTTATTGTGTTGACATGGTTTCAAATGTCCCACTCAATATAACACACTCTACACATTGCATCATGCCCCCATGCCCCATGCAGAGTCTCTTTCCACCCCTATTTCCCACCTTTGATTCCCTTCACTGTATTTCTACCCCTTTCCCACTGGCTATTGCTACTCTGTTGTCTAATCCCTTCATTTTCTATGATCCTGTGCCATCTTCCCCCTTCCCCCTGATAGCTGTCCATCTGTTTCCTGTGACCCTGCCTCTATTTCTATTTTGTTCCTCAGTTTATTGTGTTCATTAGATTCCACATATACATGAGATCATATGGTACTTGTCTTTCTCTGCATGGCTTATTTATCTCACTTAGCGTTATACTCTCCAGGTCCATCCATACTATCACAAAAGGTAAGAGTTCCTTCTTTTTTATGGTCATGTAGTATACCATGGTGTAAATATATCACAGCTCTTTTTATTTACTTGTTCACTGATGGACACTTGGGCTATTGTAAACAATGCTGCAATGAACATGGGGTGCATATCTTCTTTTGAATTAGTGTTTTGAGATTCTTAGGATATATTCCTAGAAGTGGGATAGCTGGATCATAAGGCAGTTCCATTTGTAATTTTTTGAGGAAATTCCATAATATTTTCCACAGTGGCTGCACAGGTCAGGCAGGAGAAATTTTCAAACCTCAAAATTTGCAGCTGAGATTGCACACTTGCAAATGGGCCCTGAAGTCAGGCATCCCTGATTTCAAATTCCAGACTGAACTTTGTCTCCTCCCCTTACTATGTGACCTTGGAGTAGTTATATAATCTATCTAGGCCTCATTTCCCTTATCTTTGAAATGGAAGCAACAATGGTACCTACCTCATATGGTTTTAGTAAATATTAAATGAGTTAATTTGTGTGGACCACTTTAGCACAATGCCTGACACACAATGCAAGTGCTATGAGTGGTCGTTTTGTTATTTGTAGCCTGGGCTCCAACCTCATTCTGAGAGACAAATTTTGACCTTATCAGAGAAAGAGAAGGTTCAGCATGGAGTCTGCTAGAGAACCAGTCTTGCTTTCACTTTCTAATACCAGGCTCCGGGTGGCTGGCCTGTTTGTTCAAATGATCTGTCACCTTGGATTTGGGTTCTTGACATGTGACTTTTGCCGCTATCCCTCCTTAATGAAAAATGGCTTCCCCTAGAGACCTCACATGCCCATTCTCTTTTTGACATCTGGGATTACTTTGTGCTGTGGACCAGTTTTGGTTGTTGCTTGAATAACAAGCATCACAGAGCCTGTCAATTAAGTCAGATCCCACCTACCCACTTTCACCTAAGCCTTGCCCAGTCAGGTCCCACTCAACTAAAATCTTGCTTCTGAAGCATTTCAGAAAAGAAAACCTACCAGATTTGTATAGTCACTGTCTTTCTGGAACAAAGAACACCGATAAGACACGTGACCTCAGGTTTCTCATCTAATGGGGAGGTGAAAAGCTAGTAAAAAGAAGCTGGCCATCTGTCTTTCACTATGTATAATCTACAGTAGTGAATAGTGCATCTGCAATAACTAAAGAAGCCTGAACATCTTTGTACTCTGAACAGTATTAATTTCCTGAGGCAGTTTTTAACAAATTACCACAAACTTGGTGACCTAAAACGACATATTTATTTTTTCAGTTTTATAGATGAGAAGTCCAAAATCAGTCTCCCTGGGTCAAAATCAAAGTGTCAGTAGGCCCATGCTCTCTCTGGAGGCTCTAGGGGAGAATCCAATCTTTTCTTCTTTCAGTTTCTGGTGACTTCCAGCATTCCTTGGCTTGTTTGTGGCTGTATAACTTTAATCTCTGCCTTTTTGGTCACATCATTTTATCAGTGTCCTCTCTGACTCCCTCTTATAAGGATACATGTAATTATATTTAAGGCCCACACAGATAATCAGTATAATCTGCCCATCTCAAGATCCTTAAATTATTCTCATTTACAATGTCTTTTTTTTTTTTTGTCACAGAAGATAGTATTCACAGGTTCAGGGCATTCAGATGTAGATATCTTTTGGGGGCCATTACTCAGGCCACAACACACCCCAAGGTGTTTTTTCCTCTAATTCCCCTTAAACCCTCTGACTTGTTAACTCCTACCTGAGAAATAAGGTCATTAAAGCTCATGGATTTTGCATCTGTCTCTTCTGTATGTGTTTGTGGTTTTTTTGCTATCTGTTATTTATTTGAATTGCCAGTGCTGGGCACTGAGCACCAGTGGCCTGGGAATTCTAGCCTACTTATGAGAGATTCCCTTTCTTTGGCTGTATGGATCTGAGGATCACTGGGGCAGGTCTTTAAGGGGCTAAATGGTTTGTTTCTCTGGAGACTAGACAATTGCTGGCCTGGAGCCTCCTGCCCCTAGCTGAGTCCCATGACCTACCTTTTTGATTCAGGTCCTTCGATTTAGCACCCACTCCATAGACATAGTTCAGTAGCCCACTCTGTGCCATACCTTAATTAAGGATACTGTGCTGGGGATGGAGAGAGAGAGAGAGATAAGTAGATAACTAATAGTAGGAGAGAAAGAATCATAAGTGTGATCCCAATGCAACATGTTGAGTGCACTGCTAGGAATCCTAAGATGTTATGACTTTTCAGAGGAGCCTCTAACCCAGATGGGAGGTATGTTCAGTATTGGAATCCATGGGAGTCCGAAAAGATCAGAGTAACAGGCTTATAGAAAGGAAGAAAGGAACCCTGCTGGGCTGACTCCCAAGGGAGAGTTGGGCACCAGGCACAGCCTGAGACTGGTTTTTAAGGGTTTTTGGGAGGGGGAGTGAGACGAATCATGAGGCATTAGCCCATTGGCTGCTGGACCAAGGAGGGTCTTTTATGGAAGTTTGCCAGGACTTTTTGGCTTGTGACATCAGACATCTCTTTATGATTAGTCATTTGCTGCAAGCCCTGAAAGGAGACTTACTGGCAGAGTTAAAGAAATAAAACCTAAGATTCCCGACTATTTGATATATATATATATATATATATATATATATATATATATATATATATATATATATATATATATATATATATATATATATATATATATATATATATATAAAAGAAAGAGAGTGGTTCCTAGAGAGGCCTCAAGGGAAAAGGGACAGAGGTCATTATCTTCTGTAACTTCTTCCTGCTGAGTAGGGGCAGAGAGGGGTTATGGCCTCTATAAGGATTACTCTCAGTGAGGGGTAGAGAGGTGCAGTGATGGCTTCTTGTTGGGTAGGGGTATATTTATATGGTTTCAGATTTTTTTGTTTCGTGAGGGCAGGTTTCAGGGTTAGTGTGTAGGGTTAGGTAGATTTTTCCAATTTTCTGATTGGTGAAGGTCTGCATGCAGTTCTGTAAGAAACCAGTAAACAAACGTAAGAGGTAGGGTTGAAAAGTTAGAAAAATAAATAGGAGAGTGAGTGGACTAATGAAAGGTAATAATCAAGACTCCCAGTTTGTGCAAAACCACTGATTCCATGACTCGGTTTCTTTTTTACACATTCGCTGGGCTTCAGAGAGAGAGAAAGTGGAAAAAAGACAGAGCAGTGGCCAGTCTCCCTGCCCCTAGACCTATTTTTATAGAAATTTTTAAAGCAAAAAGGAGAGAAATCACCTGTATAGCTCGTTTGGTCCTTAGATTGACAGGTAGTGTACTAGGAACTGGAAGAGGTTCATGGGGTGGGATTAGGTTGATATTTGGGGTACAGGTTTTTGTACAATTAGTAGGGAGACACATATAGGTGTTGGCCCCACACATGTAGAAAGCCTCTGATTGGGAGATAAAGGATGAGAGGTGGATAGAGAATTGATGGACAAGGGGTCAGTTTCGTTTCTCTGTTTCTGAGCTCCAGATGGTCAAGGTGGAGGAAAAAGCCATCCCAATAAGTGGGGAGAGTGGAGGATTGTTAGCTAGGGTGACTAATTAAACATTCTTCAAAAACTAGTTTTCTGACTGTTCAAATTCTTTTTTCTCTGTACAAATCTCCTACAACCTGCACAAACCTTCTACAACTTACATAAATCCTCAGCTTTCATAAACTTTCTTATCCAGAAATAACTGATCTTCATAACAACTTGCTTTTTCCTTTTTCTTTCAAAAGAATTTCCATACCTTATACCTTCTGTTATCAAAACCATACGATTTCTTTCTAGTCAGAACTCTTGATTTAAAAATTTTTAACCTTTAGTGTCAATTAAGTTGATTTTCTTTTTACCCTAGTTTCCCTTTCCCAAAGTCTGATTAAATGAGTCTTTAGTTTTTCATATATTTGCCATACATAGACCAACCAGCTTCCAGTTTGTGGTTGGAGTAAGGCATGCCATTTTTCTATTTTAGCAGCAGTGGGAGTTGTCAGGATCACAGTGTGTGGACCTGTCCACATGAAAGTCAGTCCTTGGGTGATGTAATGCTGGAAGCACCTTTTGGACAGTCTTTGAACAGTCTGCTGAGTAACCTGCAAATCCTGCAAGTACTTAGGGAGAGGGTGGTTACATTTATACATTTTGCAGCTAGAGTTTAAGTCCTAGTGGCCACTGTTTCTAGCTGGAATTAGCAGCAAGTCCCATTCTACAATAGGCATGGGGCATTGAGACAAGAGGAATAAAGGAGAAAGCAACAAAATCAGATTGTCAATACCCACAGTAGAGATCTTCAAGGAATAAATAAAATTCAAATATTCAGGCAAGGCATAGTACAATAGATGGCCCTTGTGTTAACAAGAAATGAGATCAGTTTATCTGATACTTGGAAAAAATACCTTAGGCTCGTGAACAATGTCCTTGGGCCTTCAGTGGCAATTCCCAGCATGCTGGGCATGGTCAGGTCACAGGTAGCTGGAGCAGGGCTAGAAGAGACTGAACCCTTCTTCCATGGAGCAAAGGGGCAGCTTACCTTCTCATGTCCCTCTTTCCACAATAAAGATGTGTCCCTGGTGGGGCTGGGAAGCCTCGCAGGCTTCAGTTCAATGACCTTTATTTCCATTCTTGAAGCAGGGCCCTGATGGAATCCTATGAAGTCCTTTAAGGCAGTGGTCCCCAACCTTTTTTGGGCCATGGACTGGTTTAATGTCAGAAAATATTTTCACAAACCGGCCTTTAGGGTGGGATGGATAAATGTATCACGTGACCAAGACAAGCATCAAGAGTGGGTCTTAGACGGATGTAACAGAGGGAATCTGGTCATTTTTTAAAAATAAAACATCGTTCAGACTTAAATATAAATAAAACGGAAATAATGTAAGTTATTTATTCTTTCTCTGTGGACTGGTACCAAATGGCCCACGGACTGGTACCGGTCCACAGCCCGGGGGTTGGGGATCACTGCTTTAGGGCACTAGAGCCTTTAAGAGCATATGCCAAAAGCTGGTATTTCCTGACCTCTTTTGGGCCTTATTTGCCTTTTCTGTTACTCCCTTGGCCATTATAGACCTTAAAAGCCATGCTCAGAAGGTTTCACTGAGAGGCTTGACTAACAGAGCAAAATTGGGAATCCAGTGTCTAAAGAAGTCTATTAGACCAAGGAAAGAAAGGATTTGATCTGTGGTGGTAAATGGTTGGAGACTGTGGAGGGTCTGAGTTCGATTTAGGGTGAGACTTCAGGTGGTAGGGGTTAAGGTGATGCTCAGATAGACTCTAGAGTATAGACTAAGAGTAAAGTTGAGCCTTAGCAGAGAAAACATGATATCTTTTCATGGAGAGGAAGTTAAGAAGGGTGGCAGTGTGTCTCCTTGAGGCAGGCAGGGAGGGGCTATAGAGGAGTAGGTTATTTATATATTGTAAGAGAGTACTAGTTTTGAGATTGCATGCTGCTAAATCCTGAGCTAGTGCCTGTCCAAACAGGTGTGGGCTGTTTCTGAACCCCTGGGGTAAGACAGTCCATGTAAGTTGCTGGGCTGCATTAGTGTCTGGGTCAGTCCAAAAAAAAGCAGACAGAAAGTAAGAGTCAGGGTGTAGAGGAATGGTAAAGAAGGCATTCTTGAGGTCTAGGACTGTGAAGTGATGGTGTCTGAGGGAATGTGTGACAGTAACTTGTAGAGATTAAGGACTGAATGGAGGGGAACTACCACCTCATTGATTAGGCATAAAGCTTGTATGAGGTGATAATCCCCTGAAGGTTTTTGAACAGGAAGGATGAGGGTATTTCAAGAAGAATCTATGGGGATGAGTAAGCCTTGATTTAAGGGGGGGGGTTAATTATTGGTTTAAGGCCTTAGAAACAGACACAGACAAAGAGACAGAACAGATTACTTACTCACACAGCTTAATAGACAACTCTGCTTTTTTTAAGCTTTATGAGATAATAGGGAGTTTTCAGCATAGAGGGGAGGAAGAGAGGAAGGAGACAGATGGACAGCATGAGCAGCTGGATGGAAAGAAGGAGGGTCAGAATCTGCAGGAGGAGGGGGAGGACATTAAAGTGCTGGTGGTGGTGCCACGTGGTCAGAGGAGTAAAAAAGATTTAGAGCTCTGAGGAGAGGAGAGGGGGTAAGGGGAGAAAGACATAGTTGTTTGTGGGGAGGGTGTTTGGGGCAAAGGAGAGACAGGCACCACTGATGGAGCCAGTGGGGAAGGGGGAATGGGTAAGATACAGCCAAAGCCGGTGGGGAGGGGGGAATAGTCAAAGAAGAAAAAGAGACAGAGCCGCCCATCTGTAAGGAGGAAGGAGGGGTTTAAGGACACAGTGGAGAAGGGAGGGGCCCCTGGCCAGCAGGGGAGGAGAAAGAGAGACTGGTATTTGCAGGTGAATGAGAAACAGGATTCGTGAAGGGAGGGGGCTTTCTGGAGGGAATAGACTCGAGTGGCTGCAGAGGGGCCAGAGAGAGGTCCCAAGAGAGGGGTACCCCTGGGTGTCAGGCAGGAGGGGGAGAGAGTTGGGAGTCCACGGAGAAGGAAAGATTAGGAGCAGAGGTTTTAGGTGAGGTTTCTCTGGCCAAAAACGGCCTGCGTGTAGAACAGGCAGCACAGAAATTAAGGACAGGAGTGAAGGGAGAAGAAAGCCTGTATGTAAGGAATTTCTGAGGCTTTTCCAGTCCGGTGGCAGAAATTATTTAGGTCCCGGAGGATGTTAATATTAAAAGTTCCATTTTTAGGCCAGTGGGAGCCATTATCTAGTTTGTACTGAGGCCATGCCATGCTACAGAAGAAGTTAAGAGGCATCCCAAAGGAGTAGTCTCTAAGGGTCGGGACTGGGAGGAGCCCATGAGGGTGGAAGATAGAGAAAGAGAAGAACGTCCTCTGACTCTTTCAACTATCCTTTATACTGAATGTGGAAAATGAGAAGGCCGATCGTCACTGGGAATCTCACTTTCAAAAGAGAGTGGAGCACCCTGGCTAGGTGCCTAGACTTTCGAGGAAGTCCATGTGAACAGGCTGCCCAGAGTAGAGACCTCCCAATCAGCGACCCTGAGAGGAGAGAGAGAGTGGGGGTGAGGGACAAATAGGGGCCTACTGGAGATGGGAAAGAGCAGAAATTCCTTACCTTCTGGTCCAGCAGGGGTTTGAGACAGGGTCAGATCACCGGCCAATCAACCTATTAATACGTTCACGCACCCAAAGAGAATCAGGGAGTTAGCCCGGGATGAGCTGCTGCTGCCCACTGCTTCCCTGGTAGTAAGTTTGGCTGGTGAAGGGGATTGTCCGGCATCTGGTACCCCGTCCTGGGTTTTGGCATCAAATGTTGAAATCCGTGGGAGTCCAAAAAGACCAGAGTAACAGGTTTTATAGAAAGGAAGAAAGGAACCCTGCCGGCCTGACTTGCAAGAGAGTCGCGTGCCAGGCATAGCCTGGGACTGGGTTTTTAAGGGTTTTTGGGAGGGGGAGTGAGACTGGTTGTGGACCATTAGCCCACTGGCTGCTGGACCAAGGAAGGTCTTTTATGGAAGTTTGCCAACACTTTTCGTCTTGTGACATCAGACATTCCTTTACGATTAGTCATTTGCTGCAAGCCCTGAAAGGAGACTTACTGGCAGAGTTAAGGAAATGAAACCTAAGATTCAGGTGGTCAGGAAGGGCTGAGCTTCTGCAGATAAAATCACTATCTCACTTGCCCTGATTCTCCCTGCCCAAGACAATCTAGATCCGTGATGGCAAACCTTTTTATAAAAACTGCCCACTTTTGCAGTGCTGGCCAACCTGATCCCTCTCACCCACTAGTGGGCATTCCAGCTTTCATGGTGGGCAGTAGTGGAGCAACTGAAGGGCGCCATGATTGGCCCACCATAAAAGCTGGAATACCCACTAGTGGGCAGGAGGGACCAGGTTGACCAGCACTGCAAAAGTGGGCGGTTTTTATAAAAAGGTTTGCCATCACGAATCTAGATCATCCCACAGCCATACCAGTTAGTGCATTTGGATTGTAGCCCTGGCTTTCTCATTAGATTGCTGCATAACTTTGCCAGATTACTCTATCTTCTGAGCCTCAGTTTTCTCTTACACTAAAATTCAGAAGGGAGTGTTTTAGTTGTTAATCTTAGCAAACCATTCATTCAGTCTTTTACTTCCTTGCCCACACTCTCCAGCTTCCTGCAGGCTATTTCATGCTAATCTTTTGTTTTAGCTAATTCAGTCCTGATTCTTTCATTGTTTGCTGACTCAATCCTTGCTCTACACACACCAGGGAACAATTTGTTTCCCACCTATTGTTCTGCTTCCAGTCAATCTCTTGCCAATTACACATTAACATTTGTAAACAGCCACATTAATAGAGAAGCACTACTTCAAAGGGGGATGTTTATCAGCCTTCCAAATTTATGCCCAGTATGGATGAAATTTCTCTATTGAATTCCAGCCACTCATGCAATCAATTTATATTTACTGAGGACTGACTATGTGCCAAGTACTGTGTTAATCACTAGGGGTTCAGGTAAGAATAAAACAGTTCTGGTATCTGGCCTCAGGGAGCCCATAGGCTGGCTAGTAGAGGAGTCAGATAAGTGAACAAGTGATTCGAGTTTAGTGTTAAAGTACCATTAGAAGAAAGAACAAAGTATTGTGGAGACAAATGAAGGGGGCAGTCCTCTTTTGACTACATCTACCCACTGAGGTGTTGTCAACAGAGGCCTTCCCAAAGGGATGGTATCCCAGAGGGGATGATATCAAAGCTGAGGTCTAAAGCAGTGGTCCCCAACCCCTGGGCCGCAGACCGGTGCCAGTCCGTGGGCCATTTGGTACCAGTCTGCAGAGAAAGAATAAATAACTTACATTATTTCTGTTTTATTTATATTTAAGTCTGAATGATGTTTTATTTTTTAAAATGACCAGATTCCCTCTGTTACATCCATCTAAGATTCACTCTTTATGCTTGTCTCGGTCACGTGATACATTTATCCGTCCCACTCTAAAGGGTGATTCGTGAAAATATTTTCTGACATTAAACCAGTCTGTGGCCCAAAAAGGCTGGGGACCACTGGTCTAAAGGATGAATAGAAGTTAAATGAGATGGGGAGAGACTTTTCCAGGCAGAGGGACTGGCGTTTATTCTGGAGAACAAAAAGAAGCTTAGTGTGGTGGGAGCATGGAGTATGAGGAGAAAGCTGATGGGTGGTGATCAACAGCGGATGAGGCAGGAGAGAGAGGCAGCAGCCTGATTATGCTGGTCTATATTCAAGCCATGTTTTGACTTTAATTACAGGGAAATGAAAAGCCACTAAAGAGTTTTCAAGAGTTACATATCATGTCTACATTAAAAAAATTATTCTCACTGTTTTATAAGGAACAGATTAGACAGAAGTAAAAAAATGAATGCAAGGAGACCAGTTAGGAGGATCATGCAGGGATACAGGCAAGAGACTATGGTGAGTCAGATAGGTTGTTGGCAATGGGGTGGAGCAAGTTAGAGCAATGTAACAGAGATTTAGGTGGTTTAAGATTAACAGAATTTGCTTAGTAATTGATCAGATGTGGGGACTGTAATGCCGGTGGCCGAGGCTAGGCAGGTTCACATTGGATTCGGGCAGATGGTAGAGAAACTGAGGACCTGGAAAGCGTCGGGCCATACCCATTTATTGAAGGCTCTCAAAGACAGGCAAATAAATAACAAATGGAAAGAGCTAGTAAACAAAAGAAAACCTGCTATTTGCAGTAAGGGCAAGGGAGCAAGGAAAACCCGTACCTCATAGTGGTGGGAGAGTGATCTGGGAGAATCACTGCCCAGGGGAAGCACCCATAGCCTTACATAGGCTATGCACACGTGCCTCTGCCACGTGCTCATGCACCAATCAAGCAAAGTGCTTGCAGCTGGTAAACCTGAGCGCAAACCTAATACAGCTGTACTACATCCACAGATTTTTTTGTCCCGCATGTAGCCAGTGGAGCCACTGTGCCACATAACCTGCAGGCACAGTCTCCAACCATCACACCTTTGCCAAAGTGTCTGTCTCATCATTCCCAGTATGGGCTAGAGGGGCATGCCCTATGACATGGTATGCTGTCCCCTGTTTCTGATGTCCTATTTCCCATAAGTCCTGCCACATGGCCTGACCTCATAGTGGATGGTGCATTACCATCCACTGGTTAATGTGCCAGATAGCAATCCAAAGGGTCAGTCTATGATAGATAGCCCAGATATCAGTTCAGATTACCAGAGGTGAAGGTTCATTGTGGAAAACTCGCCATATGGCTCTTAGTTCTACCCTTTGGCTGCTTTGGCTTATACCTGTGTTCATCTTGTTCATCCAAATAGTCTCAGTGACCAGATGGAAGGCTATGTCATCCACTTGGCCAGTTGGCCCCTGATAGAACCATCAGTATACCAGGCATCCTCTGAGATGTGTGTCCACCCCTCCTGGTAGGAACTGACTTCAGGTTTTTCCTCTTGAGCCTCAGCAGCACCTGACTCTAAGGTCACATAGGTGACTGGACTCAAGACTTCCTGCAGTTATGCTCTCAATGGGCTGGTGCTAAGAACACAGCATTGTTGCAAGTATGCACCACACTTGTCCAGGGTGGACATTTGGGCCATACCACTATGAGATTTAGTTGCCCAATCTCTCACCCATTCTGCAGTAAGGTGTGTGGTCTTGAACATAACTAGAGTTGTGGTCATAATACTCTCAGTGGCTAGGAGGGCAGTATACACAGCTGCCAACTGTTTCTTCACTAATGGGTAACAGGCTTCAGTGCCTTTCCACAATTGGGACCAAAACCCAATAGGTTGCCTTAGGTGCTCTGTCAATTGCCACAAGCCCCATCCAAACCCTTCAGGGGTTACATGGACATCAAGCTCACAGGGCCTGGAAAGATCAAACACATTCAAGGCCTGTGCCACTTTGACAGCTCTCTCTGCTGTTGCAAATGCACCTTGTGCCTGCTCAGTCCAATCCCAGTGAACCTCCTTTCAAATAAAGTGATATAAGGGACTCAGTAACTGAGCTAAATAGAGTATGAATGCTTGCCAATAGCCCAACAGACCTAGGAATTCCTGTAACTGCTTTACTGTAGTAAGCACAGGGCGTGCTTGTCTCTTATCTATAACTGCGTTAGAGATAACATTTTTCTTACCCAACCAGACAACTCCCAAGAGCTTAACAGATGACCCAGGTCCTTGTAATTTTCCCTCGTTGACCACCTAGCTACATGCTTTCATATGCCAGGTCAGCAGCTACCAACCCATGCACAAAGTAGGACTATGCAAATAGTCTTGTGGTAATACTGTAAAGGTCCATTGCCACCCTTCCCAAGTGAAGGCAAATTGGTCTTGACTCTCTGAAGCTATATCAATAGAGAAAAAGGCATTAGCCAAATCTACCACAAAGTGGTATGTCCCCAACTCATGACTTAGCCAATCCATCAGGTTAGCTATTGAGGATACAGTAGCATGCAAAGGGGGAACAGTTCTATTAAATTCCCTGTAATCTATTGTCATTCGCCAGGTTCCGTCTGGTTTGCACACAGGCCACACTGGGGAGTTGTAAGGACTGTGTGCTGGCTGAATGATCCCCACCTTTTCTAGTTCAAGGACCATCCCAGTGATTTCTTCATAGCCACCTGGCAGGCAGTACTGCTTCATGCTAGTCACACACTGGGGAACAGGTAATTTCAAGGGGGAATGTGCTGCATGTCTCCACAACACTGCCTTCACAACTCAGACTTGCAAGTGGAACTATCCAGCTGTAGTTTCCTACCACAGTCCTTGTAATACATCCACCCCCAAAATGTATTCAGGAATAGGGGATACATATACCATATATGGCTTAGGAAGCAGTCTTCCTATCTCCAATGGAATAGTTATTGGCTTCACTTGAACAGTTTGGCCCCTATACCCGTCAATGGCCACTGGGGATCCAGCAAACCATTCTGGGTTCCCATAAAGAAGGGAACATTCTGCACCTGTATCCATGAAGGCCAATACCTGTTGTACATTAGAAGAGAACCAGTGGATTGCCAGTTCAATGTATAGCCTCCAGTCCTCGCCCATCTGTTAGGCCCTTGGCCTTCTCCTTATTCAAACTAGAACAGTGGGTCTTGAAGGTCCTTCTCTCCTTCAGCAGTCTCCATCATATAATCTTGTAACTGTGCCACCCATGCACCAACCCTTTTATTGGTAGCTACTGAGGCCATTCATCTCAGCAGCTAGAATCTCTGTCCTGGTTCAAGTTGCTGCCAAGGCTCCAAAAGACCCTTATGAGGCTTGCTATCCAATTTCTCTCTATCTGCCCCAGCCACAAATAATCTACCCACATCTGTGTCTGGGTAACTTTCACAGGCCTGTTTCTCTTGATAGTCAGAGGGGCAGCATGGGCAGCAGCTTTCACAGCTTTGTGATTCTGTGTTACCTCCAGTTCCCCCAAATCTGCTACCACCTGTGTAACTGCATTGATAGGTTGTCCCACATAGGGGCCCAGAATAGCCACTAGTGGCCTAAAAAGGGCTGATGAGGCACTGCAGAAGATAAGATCCCACATCCTGGCCGTAAACACTTCCTCGTTTGGTCCACTACACTCTGGGTGAGGTGAAAAGCGGCATTCTTCATACCTAGTTCCTGAAGGACCTTTACTAACTCACTATAGCACTGTCACCGATTCAATTCCCCCAGCAAGTCCCCAGCATTCTGCCAGACCATACAAATGGCAACCATCACCCATTCTAATAGGGTATGGTCTCCTGGGTTGTCATGGCAGTTCTGAAGATGCTGCCTCAAGGAGGAATGTGTGGTGATGACAGCTAATTTTTCTATCTCTGTTCCAGAGAGCATTATGCCATCCACCCCTATGCCCCACAATTACAGCAAGCCTACTAGGGGCTCAGTAGGTACTTTTTTCTATTGGGTTTTTACTTTCTGGACAACCACTAACCAAGCTCTGAGTGTGCAGATGGTAGCTTCAACCTGAGCCTCCTCATCCTCAGGAGAGGAGCTGGAAAAGCCTGCTCTGACTCAGAGCCACTCTGCTGGCACAGCTTCATCTTCAGCTCCTGCAGCTTCCAGCTCTTGGCCTGAAGCTGAACCCATAGTTATTCCTCCAACAACGCTACTGCCAACTTTCAAGTTCCAGGGCAAACTGTGATTCACAAACACATTTGGCCTTCTTCTCCAGTGCTCACTCCAGTTCAAGCCGTCGCTGCTGCTGGGTCTGCATCTCACCCTGGAGCTTTTGATCTCTCCCAGCTACTTGCACAGAGCTCCTGGCTTCTTCTCACAGGATTATAAAAAACACCCAGCCCACAGCCCCCAACAGGAGAGCCACTGGGAAAAGCTCTATTCCACCCCTCAAGGGTGTTGGCAGATCCATACCAACCTGCTCCAAATCCTGCTCACAGCACTAGATGTAATGCCAGTGGCCGAGGCCAGGCAGGTTCACATTGGATGTGGGCAGAAAATAGAGAAACTGCGGAGCCAGAAAATGTCGGGCTGTACCCATTTATTGGAGGCTCGCAAAGACAGGCAAGCAAATAAACTACAAATGTAAAGAGCTAATAAAGAAAGGAAAATCTGCTATTCACAGTAAGGGCAAGGGAGCAGGGAAAACCACACCCCACAGTGGCGAGACAGCAATCTGGGAGAATCACTGCCCAGAGGAAGCACCCATAGCCTTATATAGGTTATATGCACATGCCTCTGCCACATGCTCACACACCAATCAAGCAAAGTGCTTGCAGCTGGTAAACCCATGGGCAAGCCTAACACAGCACCCCCACAGTGAACTAAGGTGGAAGAAGGAGTCAGAGTTTGAAGTTCCCATATTCTAGTCACCTGGGTGGACAGCAATACCATGCATTATGATAGGGAACATTGAAGGAAGGGTATGGCATAAGAAATTAGGTAATTGAGTTTTTGCATGTTGATTTTAAACTGTGCCTAAAACATTAAAACAGATTTGTGGATGTGCAGAACTGAAGATTAAGAGGGAGGGAAAGACAGAGAAAGGGAAAATGAGAGAGAGATGTAGAGTTAACTGAGTAGGCCTGATCATTAAAGCCATGGAGGTAAATGAGATGGCCCAAGGAGAATGTGTAGAGAGAAGTAGAAATGAAGATGGGGCTAAGGACAAAGTCTTGAGGAACCCCAGCATTTAAGGCAGGGGTCCCCAAACTTTTTACACAGGGGGCCGGTTCACTGTCCCTCAGACCGTTGGAGGGCCGCCACATACAGTGCTCCTCTCACTGACCACCAATGAAAGAGGTGCCCTTTCCGGAAGTGTGGCAGAGGGCCGGATAAATGGCCTCAGGAGCCACATGTGGCCCACGGACTGTAGTTTGGGACGCCTGATTTAAGGAATAAAACAAGAAGTAGGAACAAAGAATCTGCCTCATAGTAAATATACAATAAATGTTTCTGAATGAATGGAGACTGAGAATTGGCTATAGATAATTAACCCTGTTTAGCATGAGGAATAAAAGAGAAACAAGGCTTCAGAAAGGATGCCAGCCTGAGCTAACTTGTGAAGGATGACTAGAAGTTCACCAGGAAGACAGTAGAGGAACATTTCATTTTAAGAATAAAGACTATGTTCAAAGGTTCAAAAACAAAAAAGTCATGGCTTTTGTACATGAATTGTTCCAGATTTGACCTGTCTTTTTCCCTTATGATCTGACTGTGTACCTTTAATAAGTCCCTGTAATAAATCTTAGCCATGAGTATATAAAAAAACAAAAGTTATGTTATATTTAGTGCAGATGTTCTGATTTACTATACAGGTGTCTTAGTTTCCTGTTAGACTTGTACTAATGGTTCTCTCCATAACTAAGGGGGCCTAGATTTAGAATGGTAAATACACTTCATGCTGCACTTCACTTGAATGGCCTAAGGATTGCCTAGAGTGATATGTTGAGAAGGATTCTGAGCCTGCAAGTGGACTCAGTGGTAGAGTGCTATGATTAATTAGCAATGTCTGCCATGGAAGAAGGAGAAAAGAGATGTAGTACATGGGTCTTATGTTTGTCATCCTTACCTAGACTAGTCCGTTTTGCTTTCACCCATTCCTCATCAGCTAAACCTCTGGGTGTGAGGATGGGATCTCTTGAATCATGAATCAGCAAGTAATCGTGAATTGGCCACTCTCTGCTCCTAAAGGATATGGTGTATATAAGAGAATGAATATTTGCTGAGAACTTAACCACTGATCAAACATTGACTGAGTATGTAGTATATGCCAAGAGCTAAAACTAGCCCCTAGGAGTTCCATACAAAATAACTGATTGTTCACTCAGCTACAGACTTCTTTAATTTGAACCAAAGAAGTAGATTCCAGATTTGGGGCTTCATGTTAAAAAAAATTCATGGCCATCTTTATCCCCAGAGCATGGACAATATCCAGATTTAACTCTAAGGCACTATCATGCAGTAAGGGTCTGTTTACTATGTCTGGTTCTTGTTCTTTTTTTTTTTTTTTTGCCTTTGCTTTTGTTCTGTTTACTGGCCCAGTGAGCACAGAAAACAGAGCTGCTTGCTCTTACAAAAACTTGTAAATCATATAAGCATAGTCAGCACAGTCTAGCATAATTTTTCTCACATAGCAATTGTTCAAAGCTTGCTTTGTTTCCACCTTCTATTTCCATTGCACCCCTCATCTTTCTATTCTGTATTGCTTCTGATACTACACAACTGTTCTGGTTATTGTGTGCAGGTCTTGTTGTATTGCAGACCTGAAATGAGTGATAAAGAGGACTCACCTGAATGCTTATAGAAGGTTTCAGGGTCAGTTCTGGGGACTCAAGGTTGGCAATCATTCCTCTCCAGAAAACTGGCTATGTAATAGGTAATCACTGCAGGCCAGACACTAGAATCAAAAGTGAACCCTTTCAAGACCTAGGTAATTAGAAATGGCAGAGTGAGGATTTTATCAGCTAATAGGTGGAAGTGGGAAGGTGGAGGTGAGCAAATTTGGAACTGAGGCATCCAGAGGACCTCATAGCCAAGCAACAGGCAGGGTGCTGGGTGGAGGGAAGGGAAATCCAGATGAAATTCCTTGCCAAAGCACATCAGCTCATCAGTGCATCTCAGTTACCTAAGGGTAAAAAGAGCTGTTTTTGATTGGAGTGTGTTATATATGGGAAGGTATGGAAAAATTCAGAACCACTGGCCTAAACAGTAAATCCATCTTAAGGGAGAAGATCAGGAACTCAGTAAAGAAAGTTTTGTGTTTTTTTTTTGCTTTTACTGGAATTATGGTATTCAAAACTTATAGTGTGAAAACCTGACTCTGTGCTGTTAGTGCTTTCTATAATTATTTTGTTTTCTCTTCAGATTTAGTAAAATTCCTTTAGAGAATGTAGGCTACAGTAAGGAAAACCAGAAAAAGGACCTTTTTTTTTTTCAGTGTGAGCCTGAGTTTTAAAGGGAGAGCAGAATATTCCAGAGGTTTGGGCCCCATGCATTCATTTATTCATTCATTAACCAAATAGTTAAGTACTTTCAAGAGCTAGGTGCTGAAGATTCAGAGAGGACTAAGACACATCAAGGAACTTAGGTTCTAATAGATGAGACATTTGTAAAAGAAGTAGGTATACTAAATAATTTAAAATGGTGTAGAAATATAATCAGGATAGAGGATGGTATAATACTTAAGGTAAGTAAGGCTAATTGCAGTAACATATGAATTCTCAAATATAAGAGACTTAACACAAAAATATTTCTTGCTCATATCAAAGTTTATTGTGGGTCAGCTTGGGAAGGGAGGCCTGTTCCATCTTCCATTAAAGATTACTAGGCCCTAGACAGTTGGCTCAGCAGTAGAGCGTCAGCATGTGCGTGTCTTGGATTCGATTCCCTGTCAGGGCACACAGGAGAAGCAACCATCTGCTTCTCCACCTTCCCCCTTCTCTCTCTTGACTCCTGCAGCCATGGCTCGATTGGTTCTAGTGCATAGGCTCCAGGTACTGAGGATGGCTCTGTGGACCCTTGACCTCAGGTACTAAAAAAATTAGCTCAGTTGTGAGCATGGCCCCAGATAGGCAGAGCATCAGTCCCAGGTGGGGGTTGCCAGGTGGATCCTGGTTGGGGCACATGAGAGAATATGTCTGTCTATCTCCCCTCCTCTCACTTGAAAAAGAAAATAAATAAATAAATAAATAAATAAATAAATAAATAAATATGACTAAGCATCACTTAGCTGGCATATGGGGGAACCAGAATGGAGAAAATATACATTCTCATAGTGACTTTGTCCCAGAGGTGATGAAGTATGTGGTTATATGGCTCCATATAGATGCAGTGCCTTCCCAAAACACCTTCTCTTATAGTACTTTTCTCATTCATTTATGTGGTTTGATCAGTCAGCAGATGCAAGAGGGCTAAGAGATACTGTCCAGTGATATGCTAAGCAGAATATTTAAAAACAGGGTTTGGTGACTAGCTAAATTTTCCCAAATAGAATAGTAATTTCAACCTGGTAGAGGCAGGAAAGACTTAATAAAGGAGATTACCCTTGAGCAATATCAAAAGAGAAGTAGTTGTTGGGAATTAGAGTGAAATATGCTGTGGGAAAAATGAAACCCCAGAGAATAAAGTTGGAGTTGCTATTATAGCCATGTCTTTCTATCAGGAAAGTCTCTTGCCAGATTCCAGAACTCATTTGACTTAGATCATTTAACTCTTCCCATTCACATACTTTCTTTACAACTTATCCTGAAAGTCTCTGTTTAAATGTCATTTCCTCTAGAGAGTATTACCTGATCAATAGCATAGGAGAGGTTGTCCTACTATGTGTTCTTATAGTATCCACTGTTTTTTTAACTACCTAAATGTCTGTATTTCTTTTTTCATTGTCAGTACCATAAGGGCAGGGCCCATGTCTGTTTTACTCATCAATGTATCTCTAGTGATTGGCCCTGTGCCTATCACATAGTAAGCCTTTGATAAGTATTTGTTGAATGAATAAATCTGCCTTCCCAAAACACCTTCTCTTATAGTACTTTTCTCATTCATTCATGTGGTTTGATCAGTCAGCAGATATTTAGTCCTCCTTAAGTGCTAGATCTTCTTTTGTATACTGGACTTAGTTATAAATGAAACACTGTCCTTTTTGTCTGGTCATAATTGCCTATATCCCAATTCCCTTGAGAGAAGGGTGGGAAAGAACTCGTCCCAGTTTGCCCAGGGCTTTCCTGGATTAACACTGAAAGTACCATATCCCAGGAGTCCTCCCCCTCCCACACACACATACACAGTCCTGGGAAATTCAGAGTACTTGGTCACTCTAGAGTAGGATCTGTTTCTTATCTGTATTCCAGATATCTAGCATTGTACCTGGAACATGATAAGTTTTCAATGAATAGTTTAGTGTAGGTGGGTGGGTTGGTGGGATATAGATGTGGACTTGGATGAGTGAATGGATGGCTGAGTGGGTGAATGGACATGCTTGCTTTGGAAACTTTTCAGAATCTGGCAGAAAAAAAATAAACACCAAGAGAGCTCAAAATTCTCTGGAAAGGTTTACAATAAAGGGCCTGGAAAGAGAGGGCAGCCTTCTTGGAGTTTAAGATAGTAGCATTGTCTTTGGCTACTTGTCTGAATAAGATTGATCTGGAGTTTTCTGTATGCCCAGAAGTGGAGAGTGATTGGCCACTGAATAAAACTTCCAGCTAGCTTGATGCTTGTCAGGGTGAATTGGTACAGAAAGTCCTCGGTATGTTATGCCAGTCACTGGGATTAATAACCTCTGGGAAGGTATTTTCATGACCTTATTTTGGAAATGTGACAAGCTTTGAAGATACTGTGTGGAGGAGAAATGTGTAGAAGTGAGAAAATAGCCAGAACTTTACAATAATTACAGCTAATTATACTTTAAGATGATTCAAGGTAGAGAATACAGATAATGAAATCACATTCACTTTATTTTCTACTCAGAGTCCTGATGGAGAACAGTCAAAATTTTCTAATTATTATTTTAGGGACATTACTGTAGCTGTGTGTTCTTAGAAATTCATTCTCTTCTGTCTTCTAGAATGCCCCTCAGCCCCAGTTCCACCCTTATTCCTTAAAGATGAGTCACTTTGGAGAAGTCTTTCTGGGCTTATATAAACACTCAGAGTACTCTGTCCATACAATTTTATGGCAGGTGTCCTTGAATAGCACAGTGAGTTATAAATAAACACCTGTTCTTTCCAACAGATGAGCACCACCCTGAGTACAGATATAAATTCAAATATCTACCATGCTACTTATTGGCTATGCAACTTCCAACTTGTTACTTAACTTCTCTCTACCTTAATGTCTCCTTCTATAAAAGCATAAGATTATTTATCTTATAGGATTGTTGAAAGGATCAAATGAGATAACATAAGAAATCTCCCAGCACACTGCCTAGTACAACTGGACCTTTGGCAAGTCAGTTTTCTCCCTCTTCTCCTTTCAGGAAGAAGGTAGATATTATTTATTTACTTGTAATTGGACCTTCAGGACAAGGCTTGGTACATGGTGGACCTCAAATGTTTGCCAATTTGACCTATCAAAGAACCATAGTCACACTGGGGGATAATACTAGGCAAAGTCACACTAGGGGATGATACTAGGCAAAGGCTCAGTTATTCTGACATGGTATAAAACATGGGAAGCATAAAGAGAAAAATGGCAAAAAAAAAAAGCATTTGTGGAGTTAAAAACAACCTATGTCTGACTCATCAGTTTCTGTCTTTACTGATTCCATACTAACAATGTCTTTTCAGATTTCAAATATGGCGATGGAGTAGGTGGACGTACCAACTTCCACCTCCCAGAACCTTTAAAGTGGATTACAACTTAATTTTAAGAACCATCATCTGGAAAAACCAACTTTGGACTAAACTAAGAGGACTCTTTAACCAAGGAACACCAAATAAGGCACACTGAGACTGGTAGGAAAAGCAGAAATGCAGAGAGGGCTACCCAGCTCCCAGGAGCAAACAGCAGCCTGGAGGGAAGTGAGTTTAGTGGAGAGGGGTGGGTCCTGAACCCCAGGAACAAAGCCCCAGCCTGCAGCCCCACAGCCTAGAAGAAGCATATGGACAGTATTTAGCTGTGTAACAGTCAGGATACTCTTTGTGAGAAAGAGACAGATTTTTCAGACCTACAATTCTTCTTAAAGGGACCACGCAGAAAACCTTTTCACAACCACTCACCCAGGGCTCTGGGGGATGGGGAGGAGGAGAGAACCGGAGTAGCAGGAAGAGAGTGTACTCTAGGAGGCACAGGCTGAAACACTTGGAGGGAAAGCCACCCTAACCCCTGGGCTGAGTCACTCCCCAAATCTGAAGTGAATATTTCCCCTAGAACTAGCAATACAAGCAAATGAAAGAAGGACACCAGCCAAATAAGCTTTTCTGTGGTACTCAGAGCAGAGTCATTTGAAGGAGGGAACCTTAAGGAATACAGTATTGAGTGCTAGGGTCTGAATTTCAGCACCCCCAACCACACTGCTGAGGGCTCGCCAGAGGGCAGGTAGCGGCATGACACAGAAGCACGATCCAATGGCAGGGGTGGAAGCCAGGCTGGCCATGACTAAGGCCGGCGTGAGCTCAGTCTTGCCTAGAAGGAGCGGAAGGGGTGCACGGAAGCGTTCCACCCTGCTGCAGGCCCGCCTGCAATCCCATCTGCAGGGGAAACACAAAAGCCTGGGAACAGCAGAGACCCGCGGCTGAGTGCAGGCACTCAGCCCCACCCGGTCGCAGAGCCAGGGCTTGTGAACCAATGCGCAAGCGTGACTCTGCCTGCAGGGGCGGGATGAAAGCCCAGAAAAAAAGCAAAGATCCATGGTGGAGTGCAGGCACACAGCCGCACCTGGCCCACTGAGACAGGGCTTGCAGCCAGACATGCAAGAACAGCTCCACCTGCAGGGGGGAGCAAAAGCCCGGGAATAGGCGAAGACATGCAGCTGAGCAAAGATTCTCACCCCTGTCCATGATGCCGAGGCTTGCAGCCCCCAGTGCAGAATGCAGCCCCATCCGCAAAAGCAGGGCAAAAGCCAAGGTTTGTCAACCCGGGATTGTGAACACAGCCCCTCCTGTGGAGGAAAGGCAGAAACTGCAGTGACACCACAGGCAGCAGGTCCTGACAATGCCCATACCCGAACGCCCAAGGCAGCAGCAGAGCAGGTGGTGGGCCTGCACACAGACCACACCTAGAGAACACAGAGGCCACACCCATTGGACTCCAGTGGCCATACACTTCTAATACACAGACAAAATGGGAAAGCAGAGAAATGCAACAAAAATGAATCAAGAGAAATCCCCAGAAAAGGACTTGAACAAGTCAGATATAACCAAATTACTGGATGCAGAGTTTAAAATAATGATTGTTAGGATGCTCAAAGATCTTAGAACAACAATAGATGGTCATAATAAAAAAATGAATAAGGAGATAGCAAGTATAAAAAAGGACATTGAAATAATAAAAAAGAATCAGTCAGAAATGACAAATACAATATCAGAACTGAAGACCACAATGGAAGGAATTAAAAGCAGGATGGATGAAGCTGAGGATTGAATCAGCGAGTTAGAGGATAAGATAAACGAAGGCATGGAAGCAGAGCAGCAAAAAGAAAAGATATCCAAAAAGTCTGAGGAAACTCTTAGAGCTCTGTGACAACATGAAGAGAAATAACATCTGCATCATAGGGGTTCCTGAAGAAGAAGAGAAAGAACAAGAGATAGAGACTTTGTTCAATCAAATGATAGATGAAAACTTCCCTAAACTGATGCAGGAAAAAGTCACACAAGCTCAAGAAGCACAGAGAATTCCATTAAAGAGAAACCCAAAAAATCTACACAAAGACACATCATAATTAAAATGCCAAAGCTAAGTGATAAAGAGAAAATATTAAAAGCTGCTAGAGAAAAAAAGGCTATCACCTACAAAGGAGCCCCCATAAGGATGACATCCGATTTCTCAACAAAAACACTTCAGGCCAGAAGGGAATGGCAAGAAATATTAAAAGTAATGCAGAAAAAGAGCTTACGTCCAAGACTTCTTTATTCAGCATGGCTATCGTTTAATATTGAAGGAGAAACAAAAAAGATTCTAGGACAAAAAATCAAGGAATTTATTACAACCAAACCAATGCTGTAAGAAATGTTATGGGGCTTGTTGTAAACAGATCAAAGGAGGAAAAGAATATAGTAAAGGAGCAATACAGCTTTAAAGAATAAAATGGCAATAAACAACTACATATCAATAATAACCTTAAATGTAAATGGATTAAATGATCCAATCAAAAGACATAGGGTAGCTGTGTGAATAAGAAAACAGGACCCATACATATGCTATCTACAAGAGATACACCTTAAAACAAAAGATGCATATAGACTGAAGTTAAAAGGATGAAAAAAAATATTTCATGCAAAAGGAAATAAAATAATAGCTGGGGTAGCAATACTTATATCAGAAAAAAATGGACTTTAAAACAAAGGCTATAAAAAGAGATAAAGAAGGTCACTACATAATGATAAAGGGAGCAATCCAACAGGAGGATATAACCATTATAAATATCTATGCACCTAATATAGAAGCTCCTCATTATATAAAGCAGACTTTGATGGATATAAAGGGTGAGATCAAAAGCAATGCTATAATAGTAGGAGATTTCAATACCCCACTAACTCACTAGATAGATCCTCAAGAAAGAAAATTAACAAAGAAAGAGCAGACTTAAAGGACACACTAGATCAACTAGATTTAATAGATACCTTCAGAACCTTTCATTGTAAAGCAGCAGAATATACCTTGTTTTCAAGTGCTTATGGTACATTCTCTAGGATAGACCACATGTTAGGGCACAAAAGAGGTCTTAAAAAGTTTTAAAAGATTGAAATCATGTCAAGCATTTTCTCTGATCACAATGGCATGAAACTAAATATCAATCACAACACAAAAACTGAAAAATAGTCAAAACTTGGGAACTAAATAGCATGTTATTAAATAACGAATTGGATAACAATGAATTCAAAGAAGAAATAAATTAATTCCTAGAAATGAATGATAATGAGCATACAACAACTCAAAATTTCTGCGACACAGTAAAAGCAGTACTGAGAGGGAAGTTCATAGCATTACAGGCATACCTTAAGAAGCTAGAAAAAGCTCAAGTAAACAACTTAACCATGCATCTAAAAGAACTAGAAAATGAACAGCAAGTAAAACCCAGAGGTAGTATAAGGAAGGAAATAATACAGATCAGAGCAAAAATAAATTACATAGAGGCTAAAGAAACAATCAGAGGATCAATGAAACAAGAAGCTGGTTCTTTGAAAAGGTAAACAAAATCGATGAACCTTTAACTATTAGAATCACCAAGAAAAAAGGAGAGAGAACGCAAATAAATAAAATTAGAAATGAGAGTGAAGAAATATCAACTGACTCAACAGAAATACAAAGGATTGTAAAAAAAAATACTATGAAGAACTGCATTCCCCAAAATTAGACAACCTAGGTGAAATGGACAAATTCCTTGAAAAATATAATCTTTCAAAAATCAATCTGGAAGAATCAGAAAACCTAAATAGACCAATTACAACAAATGAGATAGAAACAGTTATCAAAAAATTCCCAACAAACAAAAGTCCTGGTTTAGATGGCTTCACTGTTGAATTCTACCAAATATTCAAAGAACTAACTTCTATCCTTCTCAAGCTATTTCAAAAAATTCAATAGGAAGGAAGACGTCTAAGCTCCTTTTATGATGCAAGCATAATTCTGATTCCATAACCAGGCAAAGACAACACAAATAATGAAAATTATAGGCCAATATTCCTGATGAATCTAGATGCTAAAATCCTCAACAAAATATTAGCCAACCAGATCCTGTAATATACGAAAAAAATCATACACCATGATCAAGTGGAATTTACTCTGGGGAGGCAAGGCTGGTACAGTCATCGCAGATCAATCAATGTGATTCATCACATAAACAAAAAGAAGGAGAAAAACAACATGATAATTTCAATAGATGTAGAAAAAGAATTTGATAAACTCCAGCATCCATTCCTGATCAAAACTCTCAGCAAAATTGGAATACAGAGAACATACCTCAACATGATAAAGGCTATTTATGACAAACACACAACCAACATCATACTCAATGGACAAAAATTAAAAGCAATCCCTTAAGATGAGCAACAAGGCAGGAATGCCCCCTTTCACCACTCTTATTCAACATAGGTCTGGAAGTCTTAGCCATAGCAATCAGACAAGAAGAAGAT
Organism: Saccopteryx leptura; assembly: GCF_036850995.1. NCBI lineage: Eukaryota > Metazoa > Chordata > Mammalia > Chiroptera > Emballonuridae > Saccopteryx > Saccopteryx leptura. The sequence continues at coordinate 67,238,156 of NC_089516.1, read as the reverse complement.
ATAAAAGGCATCCAAATTGGAAAAGAAGAAGTAAAACTATCATTATTTGCAGATGATATGATATTGTATATAGAAAACCCTAAAGTCTCAGCCAAAAAACTACTGGACCTGATAAATGAATTCAGGAAGATGGCAGGATATAAAATTAATATTCAGGAATCAGAGGCATTTTTATACACCAACAATGAACTGTCAGAAAGAGAAATTATGGAAACTATCCCCTTCACTATTGCAACAACAAAAAAATAATGTACCTAAGAGTAATTTTAACCAAGGATATTAAAGACTTGTACTCGGAAAATTATAAAACATTGATAGGCTTTAGCCTGCCAGGCTTACATGCCTTTGCTGTGAGGAAAAAGGGACACTGGAAGGTAGGCTTCCCTCTCGCTCACTAAGGGAGGGTTCAGTCTCTTCCAGCCCTGCTCCAGCCACCTATGACCTAACCTTGCTCAGAATGCTGGGGTTTGCCACTGAAGGCTGAAGGTGCCCAGGGCTGTTGGCCCATCTACGACACTGTGGATGAGCCTAGGGTATTTATTCCAAAAAGCAGGTAAACTGATCTCATTTGCACAAGGGCCACTTAACTACATCTTGCCTGAATAGTCAGGTTTTTTATTCTTTCCTCAAAGATCTCTGTTGTGGGTGTTGATAGTCCTATTTTCTGCTGCTTTTCTTTTTTTTTTTTTTTTTTTTTTTTTCTGAAGCTGGAAATGGGGAGAGACAGTCAGACAGACTCCCGCATGCGCCCGACCGGGATCCACCCGGCATGCCCACCAGGGGGCGACACTCTGCTCACCAGGGGGCGATGCTCTGTCCCTCGGGGGAGTCGCTCTGTTGCGACCAGAGCCACTCTAGCGCCTGGGGCAGAGGCCAAGGAGCCATCCCCAGCGCCCGGGCCATCTTCGCTCCAATGGAGCCTCGCTGCGGGAGGGGAAGAGAGAGACAGAGAGGAAGGAGAGGGGGAGGGGTGGAGAAGCAGATGGGTGCTTCTCCTGTGTGCCCTGGCCAGGAATCAAACCCGGGACTTCTGCACACCAGGCCAACGCTCTACCACTGAGCCAACCGGCCAGGGCCTTTTTTTTTTTTTTTTTTTTTGTATTTTTCTGAAGCCGGAAACGGGGAGAGACAGTCAGACAGACTTCCGCATGCGCCCGACCAGGATCCACCCGGCACGCCCACCAGGGGCGACGCTCTGCCCACCAGGGGGCGATGCTCTGCCCCTCCGGGGGGTCACTCTGCGGCAACCAGAGCCACTCTAGCGCCTGGGGCAGAGGCCAAGGAGCCATCCCCAGTGTCCGGGCCATCTTTGCTCCAATGAAGCCTTGGCTGTGGGAGGGGAAGAGAGAGACAGAGAGGAAGGAGGGGGGGGTGGAGAAACAAATGGGCGCTTCTCCTATGTGCCCTGGCCAGGAATCGAACCCGGGTCCCCCGCACGCCAGGCCGACGCTCTACCGCTGAGCCAACCAGCCAGGGCCTGCTTTTCTTAATATATAGTGTTTCCTTTATTCCTCCTACTTCAATGCCCCACTTATATTTCAGGCTGGGGCCTACTCCTAATTTAGAGCTCTCTCTCCCTCTTTTGCCAACTTCTATTGTGAATTTACCTTTGCCACCCAGCTTAGTGTATCCCAAGGTTCTCTTCACCATGCCACAGTTGAAGAGCTCCAGGGAAAAGCACCCTGGTCTCATCTCTCCAGGCAGAGGAGAACAGAGGCTCCATCTCCACACATGCTGCAGATGGCTTTTCCAGTCTACCTGAATCATTACCAGCTAGAAGCAGCAGTCATTGGGACTTGGACATGAGCTGCAAAATATAGAATTGTGAAAACAATTCCAGTGCCATGCGGACTTTTCCTGGACATGGACTTTTCCTGGACTCCTGCTCCTTGTGATAGCTCCTAATGGACTGAACTGGGGTTAGGTTGCATTTGCAGGGATTTGGAATGGTGCTGGTGCCAACTTGGACTTGGTGAACATGTGAAGGACACTACTCTTTTTTTTTCTTTGTTCTAAGACTATGTTTTATTGTTGGGAATTACAGAAACTAAGGGAGTGTAAATGTGAAGGACACTACTCTCTTATGGATTCTTGTTGTATTGGCCAAGAGTTTGCTTAAAGGCTTTAATCACTGTAAAAAATATATAGAGAGAAGACTGGATAAAGAGGATGTGGCACATATACACTATGGTATACTACTCAGCCATGAGAAATGATGACATTGGATCATTTACAACAAAATGGTGGGATCTTGATAACATTATATGGAGTGAAATAAGTAAATCAGAAAAAAACAAGAACTGCATGATTCCATACATTGGTGGGACATAAAAATGAGACTAAGAGACAAGGACAAGAGTGTGGTGGTTATGGGGGGGGAGAGGGAAGGAGGGAGAGGGGAAGGGGGAGGGGGAGGGGCACAAGGAAACTAAATAGAAGGTGACAAAGGACAATCTGACTTTGGGTGATGGGTATGCATCATAATTGAATGACAAGATAACTTGGACATGTTTTATTTGAATATATGTACCCTGATTTACTGATGTCACCCCATTAAAATTAATAAAAATTTATTTATAAAAAAACATTGATAAAAGAAATCAAGGAAGATAAAAACAACTGGAAGCATATACCATGTTCATGGATACAAAGAGTAAACATCATTAAAATGTCTGTATTATCCAAAGTAATTCATAAATTCAATGCAATCCCAATTAAAATACCAATGTCATACTTTAAAGATATAGAACATATATTTCAAAAATGTATATGGAACCAAAAAAGAACAAGAATAGCCTCAGCAATCTTTAAAAAAAAAGTATCAAGTGGGAGGTATCACACTTCCTGATATCAAGTTATATTACAAGGCCATTGTAATCAAAACAGCTTGGTACTGGCATAAGAACAGGCATATAGATTAATGGAACAGAACAGAGAACATAGAAATAAACCCACACTTTTATGGACAACTGATATTTGACAAAGGAGGTAAGAGCATTCAGTGAAGTAAAGACAGCCTCTTCAACAAATTGTGTTGGGAAAATTGTACAGCTACCTGTAAAAAAATGAAACTAGACCACCAACTTACACCATTCCCAAAGGTAAACTCAAAATGGATAAAAGACTTAAATATAAGCTGTGAAACCATAAGTATCTTAGAAGAAAACATAGGCAGTAAGCTCTCTGACATCTCTCACAGTAATATATTTGCTGATTTATCTCCACGGGCAAGGGAAATAAAAGACAGGGTAAACAAATAGGACTATATCAAACTAAAAAGCTTTTGCACAGCTAAAGACAATAAGAACAGAATAAAAAGACAAACTACACAATGGGAGAATATATTTGACAGTACGTCTGATAAGAGGTTAATAACCAAAATTTATAAAGAACTTGTAAATCTCAACACCAGGAAGACAAACAATCCAATCAAAAAATTGGCCAAAGAAATGAGTAGACACTTCTCCAAAGAGAACTTACAGATGGCATATGAAAAAATGCTCAACATCACTAATCATTAGAGAAATGCAAATTAAAACCACAATGAAATACCACCTCACACCAGTCAGAATGGCCTTCATCAACAAAACAACACAGAATAAGTGGTGGGGAGGATGTGGAGAAAAGAGATCCCTCCTGCACTGCTGGTAGGAATGCAGACTGGTGCAGCTACTGTGGAAAACAGTATGGAGATTCCTCATAAAATTAAAAATAGAACTGCTTTTTGACTCAGCTATCTCACTTTTAGGAATATATCCCAAGAACAGCAGAGCGCTGTTTCAAAAGGAGAAATGCACCCTATGTTTATGGCAGTATTGTTCACAATAGCAAAGATCTGGAAACAGCTCAAGTGTCCGTCAGTGGACAAGTGGATTAAAAAGCAGTGGTGTGTGTGTGTATATATATATATATATATATATATATATATATATATATATATATATATATATATATATATATATATATATATATAATGGAATACTATGGGGCCATGAAAAAGAAGGAAATCTTACCTTTTGCAACAACATGGATGGACATGGAAAATATTATGTTAAGTGAAATAAGCCAGGCGGAAAAAGAAAAATATTATATGACCTCACTCATTGGATGAATCCAATGAACAATGAGAACTGAGGAATGGAATTGAGACAGAGGAGAGATCAAAGGGACCAGAAGAAAAGAGGACAGAGGGAAAGGGAATGATAGGATGGGATAAACCTGAAGGGAAGGGGGGAGGGTGGTATGGAGAGGGGGACAAGGGAGATGTTGAGGAAAATATTGGGGAAGGGGGATGCATTCAGGGCAACACTAGAATTTATGTAAACCCAATAAATTAAAATCAGTAATAAAAAATAACAACAACAATGTCTTCTTCACTTTTTTTTCTTCACTGCACCCCTGGCATATTTGTGGCCTAGTATCATCATATTATAATAAAATTACATATTTATACTTTCTCTCTCCAACTGTATTAAAAAGTAATTGAATGCAGAGAATATACTTTATACAGTTGTATCTCTTATACCTAGAATAATTCTTGGCATATACCCAGTTGAGTTTGTAAAAAAATAGTTGAACTTTTTTTATTTACTTTGACATACTGACCTTTAGTGAAAAACTCCCTAATATAAATCCTTTTTTTTTTTTAATTAAGTGAGAGGAGGGTAGACAGAGAGACAAACTCCTGCATGGGCCCTGACTGAGATCCACCTGGCAAATCCCCTACAAGGTGATTCTCTGCCCATCTGGGGCCACTGCTCTGTTGCTTGGCAACTGAGCTATTTTAGCACCTGAGGCAAGGCCATGGAGCCATCCTCAGTGTCTGAGGCCAACTTGCTTAAACCACTTAAGCCATGGCACTGTTAGAGGGGAAGAGAGAGAGAGAGCACCAAGAGAGAAATAGAGAGAAGAGGGAAGCAAATTGGTGGAAAAGCAGATGGTCACTTCTCCTGTGTGCCCTGACTAGGATCGAACTGGGGACTTCTACACGCCAGGCCAATGCTCTACCACTGAGCCAACTGGCCAGGGCCTAATATAAATATTTTCAATGGAATTGAAAATGTTTTCAAGAGTGAAAGCCATGTGTCTCCTATAGGGTTTAGCACAGGGTTAGACCCCAAATGGGTGGTAATTGCATATTTAATTGACTAATAAAATTTTTGCCTGTAATAGAAAAAGATCATTTTACATCGTAAAGAACATTTTTTTTAAACTAAAGATATATGAGGTTCTGATATGGTCTGTTAATGCCATGCCCTATCAGATAAAATTTGATTCCAGTAAAAACAAAGAAAAAATATAGTTTTCTTTCTTCAAAAAAAATAAAAAGAAAAACAAGGTGTTGCTGTTTTTATAAAAATAAAAAAGCAACAGATTACCCCAAATCCTAACATCCCGAAATAATCAATGTTAATATTTAGTGAACATCATTTCAGACATTTCTCTATGCACTTACTCAGAAAAGAGATGGATGGATGTTTAGATAAAAATAATTTTATGAAAATATGATCATAATGTGCAAGCCAGTTTTATTAAAAAAGTATTCAATCTAATTTTACTTGAATTAACAGAATAATGAAATAAAACTAAATGAATCTCTATCTTTTGGATAAATATTATTGCACCTCAAAAGATACTGACTCAACACTGAAAAATAAGATTGCACTGTTATATCTCCTGGCATGTGCTCTCCCCCAACCTTCAGATTTTGATTAGCTGTATCAATATTCTGTTAATGTTTTTAACTGTTACATGCTGCTTTGCCACCAGCATTACCCTATTTATTTAGGGGCTGTATATGTAGTATAAATATTTATTTACTTAAATCAATTCAGTCTTCCGCGTGTATTATTTTATTATGGTTTATCTATTTGAAGGTTTTTACATTTGAGTTTATCTTGGTTAGCTGGATTTTGTAGATTTTATTAATGTTGTATTCCCTGAGTAATACCTGTAGCTTTTTTTTTAATTTGAAAAAGTAGTCAGCTGGGTATGATGTCTTTGAGTCTCACTTAAACTCTTCATCAACATTTTATAGACCTGCTCCATTGTCTTCTGGTATTGAATATTTCTGTAAAGTATGAAGCCAGGCTGATATTTTGTTCATATAAACAGCTTGTTTTTTTGTGGTTTTTTTTTGTCTATACACCTGAAGAATCATTTCTTTATCCTTGATGTTCAAAAGCTTACTAACAATAGGTCTCAATGTCAGTCATACATTTTAATTTTTTATAGAGCTCACTATGTCCTTTCTGTCTACAGATTTTTTCTTTCATTTTGGGGATAATTTTCTCTATTGTATTCTTAAATACCTTTTCTGCACTATTTGTTGAATTCTCCATAGAGTTTAGGAAACTTAGCCAGCTTAGTTAGATTGTCTTTATTTTTTATGACTATTATATTGTCTATGATGGAATTAATAGCTTTGACTTTTAGCTTTGATTCACAATGATTATCACAATTTTTTTTCATGTCCATGATTCTATTTTCAGTTGTGACTATTTTGAGCCTCACTGTTTATAATTAATTTATTAGCTCTGAAACAGTATTGTTTTGGTTCTTAGTTTGTTTCTTTAGTTCTGCCTCATTCTATTGTTTATTATCTTGTCTTTGTATTCTTGCTTATTGAATTCATGTTGAATTCTAACATGTGGAACACTCAGAATTTTTTTGTGTGTTTCTTGGGTTATATAGTCTTCCATATGTTTTTCTTTTAATTTAACTTTTTACTAAGATCATTGTAGTTTCACATGCAGTTATAAGAAATAATCCAGGAAGGTCCTGTGTACTCTTTACCCAGTTTCCCTCAAAGGTGACATCTTGCAAAATTACAGTCACACGCCTCAGAATGATGTTTTGATCAATGACAGGCCACATACATAACATATATAAGTGGTCCCATAAACTTCTAACAGAGCTGAAAATTTCTTAATGCTTAGTGACATCTTAGTCATCTTAATACGTTACTCAAATGTTTGTGGTGATGTAGATATAAACAAACCTACTAAGCTTCTCTTTTATACTGTACCTTTTCTATGTTTAGATACATAAATACTGACCATTGTGTTAATAATTACCCACAGTATTCAGTTACAAGAACATGCTGTACAGTTTTGTAGCCCAGCAATAGGCTATACCATACAGCCTAGGTATGGTAGTAGGCTAGACCATCTAGGTTTGTGTGAATGCACTCTATGATGTTTGTGAAATGATGAAACTGCCTGAAACAACACATTTCTCAGAACATATCCCCATTATTAAGTGACCCATAAACATATAGTACAAGTCACAACCAGGATATTAACATCAATACAATTTTTTCATTTTATTCAGATTTTCCCAGTTTTACTTATATTCATTTGTGTCTGTGGGTTTATTTTTATGCAATTTATCATATGTACATATTTGTGTATATACCACCATAGTAGGATAGAGAAGAGTTCCAACACCACAAGGCTCCCTTGTGTTGCCCTTTTATAACTGTATCCTCCCACCCGATCTTGCTATCCCTAACTCCTGGCAACCACTAATTTGTTCTCCATATCTATAACTGTCATTTTTAGAATGTCATAAAAATTGAATTATATAGTATGTGACCTTTAGGAGTTGGATTTTTTTCACTCAGCATAGTTTCCTGGAGCTCCATCCAAGTTATTATTTGTATCAATACTTTGTTTCCTTTATTGCTAAGTAGTATTCCATGGGATGGATGTACCATGGTTTAACCATTCAACCATTGAAGGACATCTGGGTTGTTTCTAGTTTAGGGCTATTTTGAGGAAAATTGCTATGGAACATTCATGCACAGGTTTTTGTGTAAACAGAAGTTTTCATTTCTCTGGGATAAATGCCCAGGACTGCAGTTGCTGCTCCACATGGATTTAATCTCTTGTTTGCATGCTACATTTCTTCCTTTTTCTGCTTAGGTTGTGGTTGTATTTTGGCATGATAGTCATGCCATTTTTCCCCCTTGCTTGTGCTTAATATAGGCAGGTCTGGCTTTGATATAATTAGGGTTGAATTCTCCATGACATCCTTCTCAGCATATCTAGGACATTTTCATATACCCCTCCAAGGTCTTGTCTGCAAGCAGAGTGTTCTGTTCAATACTTTATTCTGTAGCCTTCAAATTAATTGTGGGAAAGGCAAACACAGCTAAAGCTGTGCTTATTGCTGAGGGATACAGACTATAATTTCTGTTTTATTCAATTTTCAAACGTGGTTCATTTTTACCTGTCAAAGGTGTATATTTCACTCCCAAAGCTTTGAATCAATATTTCTAAGAAATACAAAAGTAGGGAACCTCCAGAAAATGGCAAGCAAGCCCTGACAGCAACCCCTGCCTTAGCTGAGATCCTGCAGTAAGTAGTATGTTGGGGCTTCTTCTTTTGAAAGTATTTTCTGAGCTCTTCCCCAAATGCTCTATTCCTCAATCCTTCTTCCTGCCCATTTCATATCCCCGTTGACTACTCTCCAAATTGGTGGAGTTCTGTAATAACTTAAAGGATTTTATTGACTTGCCTTTTCACCTAAGTGCTGTTTCTGGGGGTAGGAACAGAGTTAGGAAACTAGTAACACTCTCCTAAGGTCTTTAATTTCCTTCCTTGGCTTCCACTTTCTGAAATTTATATTTTGGAGTTTTACTCTTTTACTTGTTTGTTTGCTGCTGATAAATTTGTTAGTTTTTTTTTTTTTTATTATTGTGATGTATCTTTCTTTGTTTATTTTGTTAGGTGTTTGTCAGTAGTGGTAAGGGATTGAGTAAGAATCTAGGTAAGTTTTATTCTATCAACTTTCCCAGAAAATCTCAAGTGGTGTTACGTTTTGTTTTTTTTTGGGGGGGGGTTAATTCCTATTTTTTTTTTTTTTGCACTGAAGGCCTTGAGGGTGGAGAAGGACAACACTTTCAGAGGAACAAGGAAGTATAACAGAGTTGGGAAGTTTCTGTGTATAGGACCAGGAAGAGAGGACATAAGTTTGGAAAAGTTAGCATATCACTCCCGAATGTGGAACTGACCTGGGACCCCTAACTAAAAATGAACCTTCCTTTCTTTCATTCTTGGCCCAAATCTTTTCAAGCTCTGCCATTTTGCCTCCACATTATTTCTCATGTGTGTCCCTTCCTCTCTATCATATTATCATCGCCTAGAATCAAGCCCTCATTTTTCTCCTGGATTTCTGAAATATTCTCCTCCAACTGGGCTTCATGCCTTTAGTTTTTCTCCCACACTGGTCATCCTCCCCACTGTCCCTGAGTCAGTATTTTTTGAACACTACTTTGTGTATACCCTCCATTAAAAGGCCATCAGTGATCTCCCAACTGCAACCACAACAAAATATTAAATTCAAATTTCCTTTTTAAATTGATTTTAATGTATTGTGTTTACATAGATTCTAGTGTCGCCTCAAATGCATCACTCATTTCCTCACAACACCTCCCTTACACCCCTCTCCATAGTGTCCTCCCCCTTCCCTTCAGGTTTATCTCATTTTATAATCCCCTTTCCCTCTGTCCTCTTTTACTCTGGTTCCTTTGATCCCACCTCTGTCTCAATTCTGTTCCTCAGTTGACATTGTTCATTGGATTCATAAAATGAGTGAGGTCATACAATATTTTTATTTTTCTGCCTGGCTTATTTCACTTAACATAATAGTTTCCAGGTCCAACCATGTTGTCGCAAAAGGTAACATTTCCTTCTTCTTCATGGCCCCATAGTATTTCATTCTATATATGTACAACTGCTTTTTAATCCACTCATCCACTGATGGATACTTGGGTTGTTTCCAGATCTTCGCTATTCTGAACAATGCTACCATAAACATAGGGGTGCATTTATTTTTTTTAATCAGTGATATGATGTTCTTGGGATATATTCCTAAAAGTGGGATGGCTGGATCAAAAGTCTGTTCCATTTTTAATTTTTTTGAGGAATCTCCATACTGTTTTCCACACTGGCTGCACCAGTTGGCATTCCCACCAGCAGTGCAAGAGGGTTTCCTTTTCTCCACATACTCGCCAGCACTTATTCTGTGTTGTTTTGTTGATGAACGCCATTCTGACTGGTGTGAGGTGATATCTCATTGTGGTTTTAATTTGCAATTCTCTAATGATTAGTGATGTTGAGCATTTTTTTATATGCTTATTGGCCGTCTGTATGTCCTCTTTGGAGAAGTGTCTATCCATTTCTTTTGCCCACTTTTTGATTGGATTGTTTATCTTCATGGTGTTGAGTTTTTCAAGTTCGTTGTAAATTTTGGTTATAAACCCCTTATCAGACATATGGTTGAATATGTTCTCCCATTGGGTAGTTTGTCTTTTAATTCTGTTCTTATTGGTTTTAGCTGTGCAAAAACTTTTAGTTTGATAAAGTCCCATTTGCTTACCCCTTGCTTGTGGAGATAAATCAGCAAGTATATTGCTGCAAGAGATGTCGAAGAGCTTACTGCCTATGCTTTTTTTCTAAGATACTTATGGTTTCACAACTTACATATAAGTCTTTTATCCATTTTGAATTTATTTTTGTAAATGGTATAAGTTGGTGGTCTAGTTTTATTTTTTTTGCAGGTAGCTGTCCAATTTTCCCAACACCATTTGTTGAAGAGGTTGTCTTTACTCTATTGTATGTATGCTCTTACCTCCCTTGTCAAATATCAGTTATCTATAAAGGTATGGGATTATTACTAGGTTCTCTGTTCTGTTCCATTGATCTATATGCCTGTTCTTATGCCAGTACCAAGCTATTTTGATTACAATGGCCTTGTAGTATAACTTGATATGAGGAAGTGTGATTCCTCCCACTTTATTCTTCCTTTTCAAGATTTCTGAGGCTATTTGTGTTCTTTTTGGATTCCATATAAGTTTTTGGAATATGTGTTCTATATCTTTGAAGTATGTCATTGGTATTTTAATTGGTATTGCATTGAATTTATGAATTGCTTTGGGTAATATAGACATTTTAATGATGTTTAGTCTTCCTATCCATGAACACGGTATATGCTTTTACTTGTTTGTATCTTCATTGATTTCTTTTATCAGTTTTTTATAAGTTTCTGAGTAGAAGTCTTTAATATCTTTGGTTAAATTTATTCCTAGGTACTGTATTTTTTTTTTTTTTTTTTTTGCAATAGTGAAGGGGATTGTTTCCTTAATTTCTCTTTCTGACAGTTCATTATTGGTGAACTACCTCTGATTTCTTAGTATTAATTTTATATTCTGCCACCTTGCTGAATTCATTTATCAGGTCCAGTAATTTTTTGACTGAGACTTTAGGGTTTTCTATATATAATATCATATCATCTGCAAATAATGAGAGTTTCACTTCTTCTTTTCCAATTTGGATGCCTTTTATTTCTTCTTCTTGTCTGATTGCTGTGGCTAGGACTTCCAGAAATATGTTAAAAAAGAATGGTGAAAGAGGGCACCCCTGCCTTGTTCCTGATGTTAAGAAGATTGCTTTTAATTTTTCCCCTTTGAGTATGATGTTGGCTGTGGGTTTGTCATGGATGGCCTTTATCATGTTGAGGTATGTTCCCTGTATTTCCAATTTGCTGAGAGTTTTGATCATGAATAGGTGCTGGATTTTATCAAATGCTTTTTCTGCATCTATTGATATTATCATGTGGTTTTTCTCCTTCCTTTTGCTTATGTAATGAATCACATTGATTGATTTGCAAATATTGTACCAGCCTTGCCTCCCCAGAATAAATCCCACTTGATCATGGTGTATGATTCTTTTCAGATATTGCTGAATTGAGTTTGCTAATATTTTGTTGAGGATTTTAGCATCTAAGTTCATCAGGGATATTGGCCTATAATTTTCTTTCTTTGTGTTGTCTTTGCCTTGTTTTGGAGTCAGAATTATGCTTGCCTCATAAAAGGAGCTTGGAAGTCTTCCTTCCTTTTGAATTTTTTGAAATAGCTTGAGAAGGATAGGAGTTATTTCTTCCTTGAATATTTGGTAGAATTCACCAGTGAAGTCATCTGGCCCAGGAGTTTTTTGAATAACTGTTTCTATCTCATTTGTTGTAATCAGTCTGTTTAGGTTTTCTAATTCTTCCAGAATGATTTTTGAAAGATTATATGCTTCAAGGAATTTGTCCATTTCCCCCAGGTTGTCTAATCTTTTAGCATACAGTTCCTCATAGTATTTTCTTACAATATTTTGTATTTTCTGTTGTGTCAGTTGTTATTTCTCCACTCTCATTTCTAATTTTATTTCTGAGTCCTCTCTCTTTTTTGCTTGGTGAGTCTAGTTAAAGGTTCATTGATCTTTTTTTTACCTTTCCAAAGAATTAGTTTTTGGTTTTATTGATACACTATATTTTTTTTTAGCCTCTATGTCATTTGTTTCTGCTCTGATCTTTATTATTTCTTTCCTTCTACTTCCTCTGGGCTTTATTTGCTGGTTTTTTTCTAGTTCTTTCAGATGCAGGGTTAAGTTTTTTATTTGAGCTTTTCCTAGCTTCTTAAGGTTTGCCTGCAATGCTATGAACTTCTCTCTCAGTACTGCTTTGGCTGTGTTTCATAAATTTTGAGTTGTTGTATGCGCATTATCATTTGTTTCTAGGATTTTTAAAATTTCTTCTTTGATCTCATTGTTAACCCATTCATTATTTAATAACATGTATTTAGTTTTAAAGTGTTTGAGTATTTTTCAGTTTTTGTGTTATTGTTGGTATTTAGTTTCATGCCATTATGATCAGAAAAAATGCTTGACATGATTTCAATCTTCTAAATTTTCTGAGACTTGTCTTATGCCCTAATATGGGGTCTGTCCTAGAAAATGTATCATGAGTACTTGAAAAGAATGTATATTCTGCTGCTTTAGGGAGAAAGGTTCTGAAGATATTTATTAAATTCAGTTGATCTAGTGTGTTCCTTAGTTCTGGTGTTTCTTTGTTAATTTTTGTTCTTGAGGACCTATCCAGTAATGTTAGTGGGGGTATTGAAATCAACCACTATTATAGTATTGCTGTTGATTTCACCCTTTATATCCATCAAAGTCTGCTTCATATATTTAGGTGCTCCTATATTAGGTGCATAGATATTTATAATGGTTATATCTTCTTGTTGGATTTCTCCCTTTATCATTATGTAGTGACCTACTTTATCTCTTACTATATAGCCTTTGTTTTAAAGTCCATTTTGTCTGATGGAAATATTTCTACCCCAGCTTTTTTTCATTTCCATTTATATGAAATTTTTTTTTCAAACCTTTTACTTTCAGTCTATGTGCAGCTTTTGTTTTTGATGTGTCCCTGTAGACAGCATATGTATGGGTCCTGTTTTCTTATACACACAGCTACCTTATTCTTTTGATTGGATCATTTAATCCATTTACATTTAAGGTTATTATTGATATGTAGTTGTTTATTGCCATTTTATTCTTTAAAGCAGTGGTCCCCAACCTTTTTTGGGCCACAGACAGGTTTAATGTCATAAAATATTTTCACGGACCAGCCTTTAGGGTGGGATGAATAAATGGATCACATGACCAAGACAAGCGTCAAGAGTGAGTCTTAGACGAATGTAACAGAGGAAACCTGGTCATTTTTTAAAAATAAAACGTTCAGACTTAAATATAAATAAAACGGAAATAATGTAAGTTATTTATTCTTTCTCTGTGGACCGGTACCAAATGACCTATGGACCATTACCAGTCCACCACCCAGGGTTTGGGGACCACTGTTTTAAAGCTCTATTCCTCTTTTGCTATATTCTTTTTTCCCTTTGTTCTGTTTAGAAAGGCCCCTTAACATTTCTTGCAGCATTGGTTTGGTTGTAATGAATTCCTTGAGTTTTGGGTTTGTTTTTTTTTGGTCTGGGAAGCTTTTTATTTCTCCTTCAAGTTTAAATGATAGTCTTATTGGATAAAGCAGGCTTCGTTGTAGGCTCTTGCTCTGCCTTACTTTCAATATTTCTTGCCATTCTCTTCTGACCTCAAGTGTTTCTGTTGAGAAGTCAGATGTCATCCTAATTGGGGCTCCTTTGTAAGTAATAGACTGCTTTTCTCTTACAGCTTATAGTGTTTTTTCTTTATCTCTTAGCTTTAGTATTTTAATTATGATGTGTCTTGGTGTAGATTTCTTTGGTTTCTCTTTATTAGAACTTTCTGTGCTTCTTGAACTGGGTGTCTTCTATTTGCTGCTCTGCTTCCATGCCTTCGTTTATCTTATCCTCTAACTCGCTGATTCGATCCTCAGCTTCATCCATCTTGCTTTTAATTCCTTCCATTGTGGCCTTCAGTTCTGATATTGTGTTTGTCATTTCTGATGGATTCTTTTTTATTATTTCAATGTCCTTTTTTTATACTTGCTATCTTTTTATTTAGTTTTTTGTTATGACCATCTATTGTTCTAAGAATTTTGAGCATCCTAACAATCATTATTTTAAACTCTGCATCCAATAATATTGTTATATCTGACTCATTCAAGTCCTTTTCTGGGGATTGCCCTTGATTCATTTGGGTAGCATTTCTCTGCCTTCCCATTTTGTCTGTGTATAAGAAGGGTGTGGCCCCAGGACTGCAATGGGTGTGACCTCTGTGTCCCCTCTGCCACTGCCTTGAGCATTCGGGTATGGGCGTTACCAGTGCTGGCCTGCTGCAGCAGTTGTTGCGGTTCCCACCTCTCCTCCATAGGTGGGGTTGTGCTTACATGTCTGAGCTACAAGCCTTGGCTGGCCTTGGCTTTTGTCCTGCCCCCACTGGTGAGACTGCACACAATGCTGGGGCCGCAAGCCTCGGCACCGGGTAGGGCAGCACACCTATGCTCAGCCATGGGTCTTCACAGGTTCCCCAGCTTTCAACCCACCCCTACATGCTGGACTGCGCTTGCGTGGTGGGCCACAAGCCCCAGCTCCTCAGGCAGGGCTGTGTCCCCATGCTCCACTGTGGTTCTTCTCCTTTTCCTGGCTTTACCCCACTCCCACAGGCATGTCGGGCCAGAAGCCCTGGTTCCAAGTGTGGGGCTGCACACCCGCGCTCTGAAGCAGTTCTCCAGGGTTCTCCAGCTTTAGCCTTACACTTGTGGGTGAAATTGCAGGTGTGACTGCTCTGGCTCACTGGGACTGCAGCTGGGTCGAGCCACTTTTGTACACCCCTTCCACCTCCAATGGTCGGGACTGAGCTCACGTCGGGCCTCAGTCATGGCCAGCACAGCCTCTGCCCCCACCGAACAGGACCATGCTTCTGTGTTTTACTGCTGCCCCCCCTCTGGTGAGCAGTCAGCATTGTGAGTGAGGATGACACAGCTCAGACCCTAGCACTCAATACTGTATTTCTGATGGCTCCCTCCTTCCAAGCAACTCTGCTCTGAGTGCCATGAGAGAGCTTGTTTGGCTGGTGCCCTACTTCCCTTGGTGGTATTGCTGGTTCCAGGGGAAATATTCACTTTAGATTTTGGAGTGACTCAGCCCACGGGTTAGGGTGGCTGTCCCTCCAAGTGTATCTCCCTGTGCCTCCTAGATTACACTCTCTTCCTGCTACAGTGGTCCTCTCATCTCTCCCCATTCCCCAGAGTCCTGGGTGATTGGTTTTGAAAGAGGTTTTCTGTGTGGTCCCTTTAAGAAGAATCGTGGGTCTGAGAAATCTGTCTCTTTCTCACAAACAGTATCTCGACTTGTTTTGCAGCTAAACACTGTCCATATGCTTCTTCTGGGTTTTCAGCCTGCAGGCTGGGGCTTTGTTCCTGGGGCCCAGGACCCTCCCTCTCTGCTAAACTCTCTTCCCACCATGTGAGTACTTCTGGGCTGCCATTTGCTCCTGGGAGCTGGGCTGCCCTCTCTGCATTTCTGCTTTTCCTACCAGTCTCAATGTGCCTTCTTCGGTGTTCCTTGGTTAAAGAGTCCTCTTAGTTTAGTCCAAAGTTTGTTCTTCCAGATGATGGTTCTTAAATTTAAGTTGTAATCCACTTTGGTTCTGGGAGGTGGAAGTTGGTATGTTCACCTACTCCATCTCCATCTTGCTGCCCCCAAAATTTTTAACATACTCTACAGTGCTAATAGCAGCTAGCATTTATATGGTATTTATTAAATACTGAGAACATAATAACTTATTTTTACATATTGAATGATTTCATCTTTAAACCTTTGAGGTACTTGTTGTAAATTATCCTTATTTTATATATGAAGAAACCAAGGCAAGGGGGTTCTGATAATTCTTCTAAGGTCACACAGCTAGTAAGCTCAGTGAATGGAAATCAAATGCTGGCTGTGTGGCCCCAGTGCCATGGTTTTAAATCACCTCATGGCATTGCCTCCTCACAATGCTCTTTATCATCTGCCATCCCAATGATCTTTGAAGCCTTATTATTCTCTCATCTCCATCCAAACACTTACATTTTGGTCATATCAAGCTACTTGCTGTTCTCTGAACACACCATAATCTTTCACACTTCTGTCCCTTTTCACATGCTGTCCTTCCCATGAACCACTCTCACTATTCCTACTGAAACTTCTTGGTAAACATTATCATTTTTATTCCTGCTGTTTTTATTGTTGTTGCTAAAGTGCAAATATAATTTAGTAATTCTTGGTTTGCCCTGCAGTGAAACCCAATTGCCTCTAAGATACACCCAACTTTGTTATCACAGTAGATGGGTCCAGCAAGATCCAACTCCTTTCAACCTTGCTAGGACCTTTTCATTTTCCCCTTCACACCTTATATGCCATTCAAACCAAATGACTTGAAGTTTCCTAAACACACCATTCTGTTACAAGCTTCTGCATTTTTGTTCATGCTCTTATAATTTAAATCCACCATTCACCTGAAAAACTCCTATATATGCTTCAGGACTGAGTGCAGTCATCTTCCCTGTGGTGAAGCCTTCCCTTCCCTTCCCTTCCCTTCCTTTTGTGTTCTTTCCCTTCCCTTCTCTTCCCTCCCCTAAACTTACCTTCTTGTTCTTTCCCTTCCCTTCCCTTCCCTTCCCTTCCTGTTCCTTCCTTTCCCTTCCATTCCTTCCCTTCCCTTATTTTCTTGTTATTTCCCTTCCCTTCCCTTATCTTCCCTTCCCTTCCTGTTCTTTCCCTTCCCTTCCTTTCCTGTTCCTTCCCTTTCCTTCCTTTCCCTTCCCTTCCCTTCCTTTCCCTCCCTTTCCCTTCCCTCCTCTCCCTCCTCTTCCCTTCCCATCCCTTCCCTTCCCTTCCCATCCCTCCTTCCCTTCCCTTCCTTCCTTTTCCCTTTCCTTCCCTTCTCTTCTCTACCCTGCTTTACTCTCTCTAAGCAAAATTGCCTATTATCTTCTCAGTGTTACCCATACATACACTTGGTACATTAATTTCATTATAGCATTTATCACACCATTGCACCATTTTATTTTTTACACAGCTGTCTTCTTTATTAACCTACTTGAGAGGAATGACAACATTTTTATTTCTTTAAAGTTCACTCTAACTTGTACTTAGCAATTAACAGGAACTTCCAAAATATGTATTGAATAAATGTATTTTCATAGCCCCAGTGCCTAACATGGTGCTGGGACACAGTAGATGTTCAATAAATATTTGTCTAGTTAACAAAAAAATGCTTAAGTCCTTTCTCACTTATGTGCTCTTTGTAGGTGCTTTCTTACTTTTTCAAACATATCTTTTAGTGGGACTCCCCAGTGCCTCTGAGCCAGTTTGTGCATCTATTTTACAAAGCAAATGGTTAGATTGAAGGGAATGGCATTACCTAAAGAAACATGGCTAGAGAAGAGAGGCTGGATAAAACTGGAAGGAGCAGATAAAGGTAGAATATTTGACAGGTTTGGGTACGCAAAGGTAGCTCTATAGATATGACTAAGTTTTTTGGGGGCAATGATTCCCAACCTTGAGAAGACATCAAGGTTTTTAGGAACTAATTCTCCATTGGTCTCTGCATGTCTTGTGATTAGAAGACCTGACTGCCTATGTTCCAGACTATCTTTACAAGGGTGTTTGCACAGTGAACAACCTAGAAGGTAGAAATAGGATTTCCCTTCAGTAAAAGGGACAGGTTTATTTCCATCCCATATACACTGTTCACAAACATTAGAGGATATTTAAAAATGAATATGAAGTAATAAAAAAAAGCATTTGATTTTTTTTATTAAACAAGAACATCAGAAAAGCAAATGTCAAGTCAAAGAAAGTTTTTTGATTTTGTAAATGAGATGCAAAATCACTTATTAAGTAACGTCACATATCGGTGGGGGTGAACAGAAGCATGTCAAACTGGCCGAGTATAGCACACATTGACCGTTCAGTAAAGTGTATGATCACCCAAGACTGCCAAGACACAGTGACAGCGATGGGGCACGGACAGGATCAGGTTGTCCAGCAGTTCTTGTGGGATCCTCTGCCAGTCTTGCTCCAGGGCAACTTCCAGCTCAAGAAGTGTTGTGGGAGGCATTGGACAGCTTACCAGACATTTTCCCAGTGCATCTCAAGCATGTTCAATGGGATCCACGTCTGGAGAACATGAAGGCCAATCCATGTGTTCGATTCCTGCCTCCTGAAGCATGTTGTTGATGAGATGCGCACCGTGGGGCCTTGCATTATAATCCATGGAAAGGAAGTTCTTTCCAACTTCTCCAGCATACGGTACCATTATAAGGTGCAGAACCTCATCTTGCTATCTGACAGCAGTCAGTGATCCGTTTCTGATGACGTGGAGGTTGGAACGACCACCGATGCTGATGCCAGCCCACACCATGATTCCACCACCACCAAAGGAGTCCCTTTCTCACATGAAACATGGATTCTCCCATGTTCCTCGTTCATGCCAGATCAGGACACAATGATTGTCAGGCTGCCGACTGAACTGTGACTCATCAGAGAAGAGGACAGTTGACCACTCATCATGGGTCTAATGACAATGCTTGTCAGTCCACCTTCTACGTGTTCTACAGTGTTCAGCAGATAATGGAATGCATACCATTGGTCACCAGGCATGAAGTCCAACCCAGTGCCTATTTCATATATTCTATGTGCATATTCATTGTCTAGTGGCAGCAAGAAACTGTCCCCACAACTCTGTTGCATTGCTGTGCCTATTTCTTCTTGCCAATAAAGTCAAGTAGTGGTCATCTCTTGATTTTGTGGCAGGTGGGTGACCCTGCTCTCGTCTTTTTCGTACTGTCCATTCTCTTGAAAGCAATTCCACAGTCCGCTAATCACACTTTGGGATGTTCCCAGTGCTGTTGCCACTGTGTTTGACCATCTTCAAGATGACCTTTTCAAAGAACCAGCTCCTGGTTTTATTGATCCTCTGCATTGTTACTTTAGCCTCTGTGTCATTTATTTTTGCTCTGATCTTGATTATTTCCTTCCTTCAACTAGCTCTAGGCTTTAGTTGCTGTTCTTTTTCTAGTTCTTTTATTTTTTTTAATTAATTTTTTTAGGAGACTTTATTTTTTATTTATTTTTAAATAAATTTTTCTTAATGTTAATGGGGTGACATTAATAAATCAGGGTACATATATTCAAAGAAAACATGTCCAGGTTATCTTGTCATAAAATTATGTTGCATACCCATCGCCCAGAGTCAGATTGTCCTCCATCACCCTCTATCTAGTTTTCTTTGTGCCCCTCCCCCTCCCCCTTCCCCTCTCCCTCCTTCCCTCCCAAGTCCTCCCTCCCCCCACCCCTGGTAACCACTACACTCTTGTCCATGTCTCTTAGTCTCATTTTTATGTCCCACCAATGTATGGAATCATGTAGTTCTTGTTTTTTTCTGATTTACTTATTTCACTCCGTATAATGTTATCAAGATCCCACCATTTTGTTGTAAATGATCCAATGTCATCATTTCTTATGGCTGAGTAGTATTCCATAGTGTATATGTGCCACATCTTCTTTATCCAGTCTTCTATTGAAGGACTTTTTGGTTGTTTTAGATGCAGGGTCAAGTTGTTTAGTTGAGCTTTTTCTAGCTTCTTGAGGTATGCCTGTAATTCTATGAACTTCTTTCTCAGGACTACTTTTGCTGTGTTTCATAAATTTTGAGTTGTTGTATGCACATTATCATTTGTTTCTATGATTTTTTAATGTTTTCTTTGATCTCATTCTTAACCCATTCATTATTTAATAACATGCTATTTAGTTTCCAAGTGTTTGAGTATTTTTCAGATTTTCTGCTGTGGTTGACTTCTAGTTTCATGCCATTGTGATCAGAGAAAGTGCTTGATATGATTTCAATCTTCTTAAATTTGTTGAGACCACTTTTGTGCCCTAACATGTGGTCTATCCTAGAGAATGTACCATGAGCACTTGAAAAGAATGTATATTCTGATGCTTTAGGGTGAAAGGTTCTGAAGATATCTATTAAATCGAGTTGATCTAGTATGTCCTTTAAGTCTGCTGTTTCTTTGTTAATTTTCTTTCTTGAGGATCTATCTAGTGATGTTAGTGGGGTATTGAAATCCCCTACTATTATAGGATTGCTGTTGATCTCGCACTTTAAATCCATCAAAGACTGCTTTATATATTTAGGTGCTCTTATATTAGGTGCATAGATATTTATAACAGTTATATGTTTCTGTTGGATTGCTCCTTTTATCATTATGTAGTGACCTTCTTTATCTCTTACTATAGCCTTTGTTTTAAAGTC
Source organism: Saccopteryx leptura (assembly GCF_036850995.1). Taxonomy (NCBI): domain Eukaryota; kingdom Metazoa; phylum Chordata; class Mammalia; order Chiroptera; family Emballonuridae; genus Saccopteryx; species Saccopteryx leptura. Next base: position 67,217,586 of record NC_089516.1, on the reverse strand, counting down.
CATTTTGTCTGATATAAGCATTGCTACCCCAGCTTTTTTTTTCATTTCCATTTGCGTGAAATATTTTTTCTATCCTTTTGTCTTCAGTCTATGTGCATCTTTTGTTTTAAGGTGTGTCTCTTGTCGACAGCATATGTATGGATCCTGTTTTCTTATCCATGTAGCTACCCTATGTCTTTTGATTGGATCAATTAATCCATTTACATTTAAGGTTATTATTGATATGTAGTTGTTTATGGACATTTTATTCTTTAAAGCTGTATTCCTCCTTTACTATATTCTTTTCCCCCTTTGATCTGTTTACAACAGGCCCGTTAGCATTTCTTGCAGCATTGGTTTGGTTGTAGTAAATTCCTTGAGTTTTTTTTTTTTCTGGAAAGCTTTTTATTTATCCTTCAATTTTAAACAATAGCCTTGCTGGATAAAGTAGTCTTGGTTGGAGGCTCTTGTTCTACATAACTTTGAATATTTCATGCCATTCCCTTCTGGCCTCAAGTGTTTCTGTTGAGAAGTTGAAAGTCATTTTTATGAGGGCTTCTTTGTAGGTGATAGTCTTTTTTTCTCTAGCAGCTTTTAATATTTTCTCTTTATCACTTAGCTTTGGTATTTTAATTATGATTTGTCTTGGTGTAGATTTCTTTGGGTTTCTCTTTAATGGAGTTCTCTGTGCTTCTTGAACTTGTGAGACATTTTACTGCATTAATTGAGGGAAGTTTTCAGCAATGATATGTTTAAACAAAGTCTCTATCCCTTTTTCTTTCTCTTCTTCTTCAGGAACCCCTATGATGTGGATGTTATTTCTTTTTATGTTGTTACAGAGCTCTCTTAGAGGTTCCTCAGACTTTTTGAGTCTCCTTTCTTTTTTCTGCTCTGCTTCTGTGCCTTCATTTATCTTGTCCTCTAACTTGCCAATTCGATTCTCAGCTTCATCCATCCTGCTTTTTTTTTTTTTTTTTCTGAAGCTGGAAACGGGGAGAGACAGTTAGATAGACCCCCGCATATGCCTGACTGGGATCCACCTGGCACGCCCACCAGGGGCGACGCTCTGCCCCCCAGGGGGCGATGCTCTGCCCTTCTGGGGCGTCGCTCTGCCTCAACCAGAGCCACTCCAGTGCCTGGGGCAGAGGCCAAGGAGCCATCCCCAGCGCCCGGGCAATCTTTGCTCCAATGGAGCCTTGGTTGCGGGAGGGGAAGAGAGAGACAGAGAGGAAAAAAGTGGGGTGGAGAAGCAAATGGGCACTTCTCCTATGTGCCCTGGCTAGGAATTCAACCCGGTCCCCCACACGCCAGGCCAATGCTCTACCACTGAGCCAACCGGCCAGGGCCTTCATCCATCCTGCTTTTAATTCCTTCCATTGTGGTCTTCATTTCTGACATTGTATTTGTCATTTTTGAGTAATTCTTTTTTATTATTTCAATGTCCTTTTTTATACTTGCTATCTCTTTATTTAGTTTTTTATTATGATCATCTATTCTTGTTCTAATATATTTGAGCATCCTAAAAATCTTTATTTTTAACTCTGCATCTGGTAATTTGGTTATATCTGACTCATTCAGGTCCTTTTTTGGGGATTTCTCTTGATTAATTTGCGTTACATTTCTCTGCTTTCCCATTTTGTTTGTGTAAAAGAAGGTTTTGGCCACTGGAGTCCACTGAGTGTGGCCTTTGTGTTCCCTAGGTGTGGTCTGTCTGCAGACCCGCCATCCGCTCTGCTGTTGCTGCCTAGGGTGTTCAGGTATAGGAGTTGCTGGTGCCTGCCCACTGGGGCTGTTGCTGTGGTTTCCGCCTCTCCTTCACGGGAGTGGCTGTGATCACGTGCTTGGGTTTACAAGCCTTGGTGGCCTTGGTCTTCACCCTGCCCCCACGGGTGGCATTATGCTTGGCCCTGAGGGCAGGGGTGAGCACCTTTGCTCAGCTGCGGGTCTCTGCCTGATTCCGAGCTTTTGCCCCGCCCTTGCAGGAGGAGCCTGCTGGTGGGAATGCTGCAAGCCTTGGCTCCACAGGTTGGGTGGGACTGCATTGCTATGCTCAGTAGTGGGACTCCACCTGTTCTGGGCTTTTGGCTCCACCCCTGAGGGAAGAGCTGGCTCCCAAGTCAGGCCACAAGCCTCGGTTCCACACGCGGGGCAAGGCTGTGCTCCTCTGCCCGTGCTCAAGGGCCAGTCTCTGCCCCTTCCAGGGCTCCTGCCCTTCCCCCACAGACTGGATTGCAGGTGGCCCGCAGCTGGGATTGACCACTTTTGCATGTCCCCTCCTCCCCAGCTGAGCAAGACTGAGCTCACAACTGGGCCTCAGTGGTGGCCAGCTGGCTTCCACCCTTGCCGACAGAACTGCGCTTCCACATCCCGCCACCACCCACCCTCGGGTGAGCTCTCAGCCATGTGGTTGGGGGCGCTGCAGCTCATACCCTAACACTGACTACTGTAGTCCCAAAAGCTCCCTCTTTTTAAGTGACTCTTCTTTGAGTGCCGTGGGAGAGCTTGTTTGGCTGGTGTCCTGCTTCCCTTTGCTGGTATTGCTGTTTCCAGGGGAAATATTCACTTCAGATTTGGGATTGACTCATTCCAGAGGTTAGGGTGGCTGTCTCTCAAAATGTTTCTCCCTGTGCCTCCTAGATTACACTTTCATCCTGCTACTCCAGTCCTTTCCTCTCTCCCCATCCCCCAGTGCCCCGGGTGAGTGATTGTGAGAGAGGTTTTCTGCACGGTCCTTTTAAGAACAATCCTGGGTCTGAGAAATCAGTCTCTTTCTCACAAACAGTATCCTGTCTTGTTTCCAGCTAAATACTGTCCATACACCTCTTCTAGGCTCTGGGGCTGCAGGCTGGGGCTTTGTTCCCGGGACTCAGGACCCTCCCCTCTCTGCTAAACTCACTTCCTGCCACATGAGTCTCTCCCGGCTGCCATTTGCTCTGGGGAGCTGGGCAGCCCTCTCCTCATTTCTGCTTTTCCTACCAGTCTTAGTGTGGCTTCTTCTGTGTTCCTTGGTTGAAGAGTCCTCTTAGTTTAGTCCAAAGTTGGTTTTTTCAGATGATGGTTCTTAAAATTTGTTTGTAATCCACTTTGGTTCTTGGAGGTGGAAGTTGGTACATTTGCCTACTCCATCTCCATATTGTCTTCTCCTACAGTGCCCTGTTGAAGTTCATTTATTTGTTTGATTTTTCTTAAAAGATTTTACTTATTGATTTTACAGAAGGGGCAGGAGAGAGAGAAAAATGGAGACAGAGAGAGACATGGGCATTGTGAGGACTGGGAAGCATCAACTTGTAGTTGTTGCTTCTTGTATGTGCTTTGTCTGGTCAAGCTGATGACCGCTGCATTCCAAGTTGACACTTTATACACTGTACCAGAAAAGGTCAGGCTTGAATTTTTTTATTATAATGAATTTACAATAAGTATCTTCATGTACATATTTTGCTAGACATAATAGTATTTTGGGTTAGATAAATTTTTAGATGTGAAACTACTGGGCTATAACTATGCACATTTAAAAATGTTAATTTATACTGCCAAATTGCTTTCAAAAAACAATTATGCCAATCTACCATCTTGACAAAAATAAATAAAAATTATTTTTTCTTAATAAAATCTGATTTGAATCTTATTACTTTCTGGTGGTGCAACTTTGGACAAATTACTTAACTTGCTTGAATTTCTATGTCTCCCCTGTACAATGGAGATGATAATGCCTTACATACAGAATTATGAGGATTAAGTTTAAATAAACCTCAAAAGTTTAGCATAGAGTTACCATGTGACCCAGCAATTCCACTTCTAAGTATATACCCAAGTGAAATGAAAGCATACAACCACACAAAAGAATTAGACATGAATATTCATAGCAGCACTATTCATAATAGCCAAAAGTAAAACAACCCAATGTCAACCAACTGATAAATTTATAATGTGGTATATATATATATATATATATATATATATATATATATATATATATATATATATGCAATGGCATATTATTTGGCCATAAAAATAATGAATTGTTGATATATAGTACAACAGAGATGAATCTTGAAAATATTATACCATGTAAAGAAGCTAACCATAATGATCAATCATATTCAATGGCAAGAATAAGTACATCTATAGAGAAAGAAATTAGATTAGTGGTTGCCTAGGGCTGGAGAAGAGGGAGTAGGGGGAAATGTAGAATGATTGCTAATGGGTAAGGGATTTCTTTTTGGGGTTATGAAAATTTTGTAAAATTGATGATGGTAGAGGTTGCACAACTCTGTGACATACTAAAAAACATTGATTTGTACACTTTAAATAGATGTATTGTATGGTACAGTAATTTATCTCAATAAATCTCTTGTATAAAATACTAAGTAAGATAATATTCCTGCTTCCACCCAAGATGAAGTCAGAGATACCAGATTTACCCTCTCACTTGAGATGAACTTGTTCATAAGACATCCAGACAAAACATATTAAATTAGGGTTTTTCAAGAGACTAACTATCAAACAACAAAAAATAATAATCTCTCAGAAATGAAGAACAAAATGAATCCTAACATTGCCTAGCTTACTGCTATTGGAGAATTTTCAGGTCATGTGACACAATGAAAAAAAGTCCAGGTAGATTCCAGCACACTTCAAGCTGAGGGAGTGGAGCTGAGAGCCCAAGGACTCTAAGGTGGCTAGAGTTAGCGTACATGTCAGAATACTGAAAAAAAACAACCAAAAAAAGAGTTGCACAACAAAAGACCCCTAGAGACTTTCATGTGTTTTCCCCAGAGTAGTCAGCAGTGTGCTGCACAGTGCATGCATGTGAGAAAACTACCCAAAGCCAGGAGGAAAAGCCATATGGAAGGATTAAATGGAATGGAGCATTCATATGAGATCATGGATAGTGCCTGTTTATAATTCACAAGGCATTGAGTATAGTACTCAGGAAAGTCTTATCTTAATAATAGGAAATAATTAGCCCTACACTGAATGCTATTCCAGGCTCACATATTAAATTATAAAAGCAAAGCCTGTAAAGGTCAAACATTTCCCAAGTAACATAGCTGCATCCCAGAGCAAACTCAAGAGGATTTATAAGAATACAAATATATCCAGCACACAACAAGGTGAAATTCACAATACCTGGCACCCAATCAAAGCTTACTTGGCATGCAAAGAAGCAGAAAAACACAACCTATAATGAGGAGAATAATTGGTCAATTTAAAAAAATCAAAACTGACACAGATGTTACAATTAGCAGAGAAAGACACATGAAAACACTTATTATAACTGTATTACATATGTTCAAAAATTAACTAGAGATGTAAAAGATATAAAAGACTCTATTTGATCTTCTAGAAATAAAAACTACAATTATTAGATAAAAAGACACTGCATGGATTAACAATTAGACATTGCAGAAAAAAAATTAGTGAACTTGAAGGCACAACAATAGAAACTACCCAAAATTAAGCACATAGACAAAAAAGAATTTTAAAAAATTAAAAGAGCATCAGTGAGCTGTGGGACAACTTTAAGCAATATAATATGTGTGTAACTGGCATCCTTGAAAGGAATTCCCAGAAAAATGTTTGAAAAAATAATGGCCAAAATGTTCTAAATTTGATGAAAAAATATAAACCTCCAGATTCAGAAGCTCAAAGAACCTAAAGAAATATGAAGAAAACTAAGCCATGACACTTCATAGTGAATTTGCTCAAAATAATTGATAAAGAAAAAATATTAAAAGTGACCAAAGGGGAAAAAATAAAAGCCACTAAGTGAAGGGGGAAAAAATGTTAACAGCAGCCAAAGGAAAAAAAGACACCTTACATTCAAAGGAACAAAGAATAAGAACAGACTTGTTATCATAAATATGCAAGCAAATAGACAGTGGAGCAACATCTTTAAAAGACCAGAAAATCTGCCAATCCAGAAATCTTGTCCAATGAAAATATCTTGCAAAAATGAAGATGAACCTGACCAGGCGGTGGCGCAGTGGATAGAGCGTTGGACTGGAATGTGGAGGACCAGGTTCGAGACCCTGAGGTTGCTAGCTTGAGCACGGGCTCATCTGGTTTGAGCAAAGCTCACCAGTTTGGACCCAAGGTCACTGGCTTGAGCAAGGAGTTACTCGGTCTACTGTAGCCCCACGGTCAAGGCACATATGAGAAAGCAATCAATGAAAAACTAAGGTGTCGCAATGAAAAACTGAGGATTGATGCTTCTCATCTCTCTCTCTGTTCCTGTCTGTCTGTCCCTATATATCCCTCTCTCTGACTCTCTGTCTCTGTAAAAAAAAATGAAGATGAAATAAAGTATTTTCAGACATACAAAAACAAAGCTAATTCATAACCAACAGATTTACACTACAAGAAACGTTAAAAGAAGTCCTTTAGAAAGAGGAAAATGATATCAAATAGAAATGTGGAATGAGCTAAATGAAATGAACCAGACAGGATGAATGCCATCAAAAATGGTAATTAGCCCTGGCCAGTTGGCTCAGTGGTAAAGTGTTGGCCCTGCATGTGGATGTCCTGGATTTGATTCCTAGTCAGAGCACACAGGAGAAGTGACCATCTGCTTCTCCACCCCTCCCCTTTCTCCTTCTCTCTTTCCCTTCTGATCCTACAGCTATGGCTTGAATGGTTTGAGCGCATTGGCCCCAGGTACTGAGGATGGCTCCCTCAGGACTCTGCCTCCGGTGCTAAAAATAGCTTGGTTGCCAGCATCAGCCCCAGATGGGCAGAGCATTGGCCCCAGATGAAAGATGCCGGCTGGATCCCTGTCAGGGTGCACGCGGTAGTCTGTCTATCTCCCTTATTCTCACTTTTTAAAAAACGGCAATATTTTTCTTATTTAATTCTAATGAAAATAAAATTGAGTATTTAAACAAAAGTAATAACAATGAATTATGGGATTTCTATCATACTTAAAAGTAAAATGTATGACAATGATACAAAGGCCAAAAGGAGAGAAATAAAATATATAATTTTAAAGTTCTTATAGTATCTGAGAGGTGGTATAACATCATTAAAAAGTAAATTGTGGTAAGTTAAAGATGTATAAATTCTCAAACAGCCAGTAAGATAACAAAACATAGTTCTAGCTAATAAGCTAGCAAAAGAAGTTAAATGGAATCATAAAAAAGTACTCAATTCAAAAGAATACAGAAAAGAAGAGGGAAATGAAAACTAGATAGAACAGCTACAAAACAAATAATAGATTTCAGCCTCACTATGTCAGTATTCACATTATACATAAATTGTTGAAGCACCTCCACTACAAGGCAGAGAATGTCAGATTGGATAAAATAGCAAAACCCAATTGTGATTACTATTTTTGATGTTTGTAAACAATACCATTCTTTATATTTTTGACATGTTTAAAATTATTAGTTATTATGATTAGTTATTAGATTTTCTTATTAATATTTTTTACTTTTTAGACATTAAATTTTTTAATAAATTTTATTGTGGTAAGAATACAACATAAAATCTAATTTATTATGATTTGATATGTGTGTACATTATGAAATGAATACTGCAATAAAGCTAATTAACATATGCATCACCTCATAAGTTACCTTTTTATGAAGGTGATAACAGTTAATATTTACTCTTTTAGCAAATTTCAAGATACATTATCATTAAATATAGTCATTATGCTGTACTTTAACTAAAATCTTTTCATTTCCCCTTCCCCCAGCTTGTGACAACCTTCATTCTACTTTCTGCTTCTAGGAGTTTAACAATTCTTTTTGCTTGTTTGTTTTTTCTGAAGTGAGAAGTGGGGAGGCAGAGAGACAGACTCCCGCATGTGCCCAACCTGGATCCACCCGGCAAGACCACCAGGGGGTGATGATCTGCTCATCTGAGCCATTGCTCCATTGCAACCAGAGCCATTCTAGCACCTGAGGCAAAGGCCACAGAGCCATCCTCAGTGCCCGGGCCAACTTTTCTCCCATGGAGCCTTGGATGTGGGAGGGGAAGAGAGAGAGATAGAGAGAAAGGAGAGGGGGAAGGGTGTAGAAGCAGATGGGCACTTCTGTGTGCCCTGGCCGGGAATCGAACATGGGACTTCCACATGCCGGGCTGATGCTCTACCACTGAGCTAACTGGCCAGGGCCTAGAAGTTTGACTTTTTAGGTTCCCCATATAAAAGTGAGATCAAACATATTTGTCTTTCTGTGTCTGGCTTATTTCACTTAACATAATGTCCTCTGTGGTAACCCATGTTGTGGCAAAGGGCAGGATTTCCTTATTTTTATGGCTGAATACTATATACAGTATATAACATTTTATCTATCAATTCATCCATTGATGAACACTGTTATTTCCATGTCTTGGCTATTGTTAATAATGCTGTAATGAATATGGAAGTGTAAATTTCTCTTTCAAAGAATGATTTTATTTCTTTAGATATATCCCTAAAGTGGGACTGCTGGATTATATGGTAATTCTATTTTTTTAATTTTTAAATGTCATTTAGAAAATTAATTTTAACAGGGTGACATTGATAATAAGAGTACATAGGTTTCAGGTAAACATTTCTATAACATTTGAACTGTTGATTATGTTGCATACTCGTCACCCAAAATCAAATCATTTTTGGTCACCTTATATTTGTCCCTCTTTACACCTTTCCACCCAAACCCCCCACATCCCTCCCACATCCCCCTCTCCCTGATAACCACTTCACTTTTATGTATGTCCATGAGTCTCAGTTTTATATTCCACCTATGTGTGAAATCATACAATTCTTAGCTTTTTTGACTTACTTATTTAACTCAGTATAATGTTCTCAAGGTCCATCCATGTTGTCATAAACATCACTATGCCATCATTTCTTATGGCTGAGTAGTATTCAATTGTATATATGTACCACTTCTTTTTATCCAATCCTCTATCTAAGGATACTTTGGTTGTTTCCATGTCTTGGCCACTGTGAATAATGCTGCAATGAACATGGGGGTCCATGTGTCTTTACGTACCAATGTTTTCAAGTTTTGGAGGTAGATACTCAGTAAAGGAATTGCTGTTTCATATGGTAATTCTGTTCTTATTTTTTGTGTGTGTGACAGAGACATGGAGAGAAACACAGAGAAGGAAAGACAGGGACAGACAGGAAAAAGAGAGATGAGAAGCATCAATTCTTTGTTGTGGCCCCTTAATTATCCATTGATTGCTTTCTTATATGTGCCTTGACTGGGGGGATACAGCAGAGTTAGTGACCCTTTGCTCAACCCAGCAACCTTGGGCATATGCCAGCAACCTTGGGCTTTAAGCCAGTGACCTTTGAGCTCAAGCCAGCGACCATGGTGTAATGTCTATGATCCCACACTCAAGCCAGTGAAGTATAAAAAAATTATTTCAAAAAATTATCTTGAAACAATAAAAGATTATTTCAAAATAGATCATAGACCCAAATGTAACACTTCTAGATAGAAGCTCATAAGCCTGAATTTATAAAACTTAAAAGAAAATAAAAAAAAAACACCTTTGTGAACTTGGGTTAAGCAAATATGTTTTAGATATGATACCAAAAATATAATCCATAAAATAATTGATAAATTGGACTTCATAAAAAGTAAAATCTTTTGTTCTTCAAAAGACGTAGTGAAGAAAATGGGGGGATGATCCAAAGAATGAGAAACATATATGCAAAACATATCTCTGATAAAGAACTTGTACCTAGAATATATAAAAAGTTGTTGAAATTTATCAATAAAAAAATGAACAACCCAATTAAAAATGAGCAAAAATAGGCCCTGGCCGGTTGTCTCAGTGGTAGAGTGTCGACCTGGCGTGTGGGGGACCCGGGTTTGATTCCCGGCCAGGGCACATAGGAGAAGCGCCCATTTGCTTCTCCACTCCCCCCTCCTTCCTCTCTGTCTCTCTCTTCCCCTCCCGCAGCCAAGGCTCCATTGGAGCAAAGATGGCCCGGGCGCTGGGGATGGCTCCTTGGCCTCTGCCCCAGGCGCTAGAGTGGCTCTGGTCGTGGCAGAGTGACGCCCCCTGGTGGGCGTGCCGGGTGGATCCCGGTCAGGCGCATGCGGGAGTCTGACTGTCTCTCCCCGTTTCCAGCTTCAGAAAAAAATACAAAAAAAAATGAGCAAAAATATAAATAAACATTAAAAAATAAATGCAACAAGATATATACTATTAGAATGGCTAAAGTTAAAATTTTGATCATACTGAGAGTTGACAAGAATGTGTAGGAACTGGAACTCTCATACATTGCTGATGAATGTAAATGATACAGCCATTTTGGTAAACAATTTGGCAGGTTCTTAAAAAGTTAAACATACATTTGCCATATCATCTGGCCATACTACTCTTAGGTTTTTACTCAAGAGAAATTAAAAAAACATGTCAAAATAAATACTTATACATGAACATTCATAGCCATTTTTTTGTACTGGCCCCAAACTGAAAACAACACAAATGTCCTTCAGTTAGGGAATGGGTAAATAAATTGTGATATACCTATACAATAGAATACCTTTCTGCATTAAAAATGAATAAACTGCCTGATCAGGCAGTGGCACAGTGGATAGAGCGTCAGACTGGGATGTGGAAGGACCCAGTTTTGAGACCCCAAGGTTGCCAGCTTGAGAGCAGGCTCATCTGGTTTGAGCAAAGCTCACCAGCTTGGACCCAAGGTCACTGGCTTGAGCAAGGGGTTACTCGGTCTGCTGTAGCTCCACGGTCTAGGCACATATGAGAAAGCAATCAATGAAAAACTAAGGTGTCGCAATGAAAAACTGATGATTGATGCTTCTCATCTCTCTCCGTTCCTGCCTTTCTGTCCCTATCTATCCCTCTCTCTTGACTCTGTCTCTGTCTCTGTAAAAAATAAATAAATAAATAAATAAACTATTCATTACAATTCCACTTATATAAAACTCAAAGAAATGCAAGCTAACATATCATGACAGGAAGTAGATTAGTAGTTGTCTTGAAATAAGTCTGAATGGAGGTGGAACATGAAGAAACTTTGAAAGAAGATAGACATGCTCTATATTTTTATTGTGATGGTGAGTATATATGTCAAATCTCATTAAATTTTATACTTTAAATATAGGGGTGGGAAAAAGTAAGTTTACAGCTGTTCATATAAAATAATACAATAATTAATCAATAATAATACAAAAATAAATGGTATTTTGTGTAGTCAAAACTGTAAACCTCCTTTTGCCCTCAATTTGAATGCACAGTTTTATTATATGCCAATTATATCTCAACTGAGTTAAATTAAATGATCTTAGCTAATTGTTTTATAGACATAGATAAGCTTATTCTAAAATTTATGGAGAGGGGTACAGAACCTAAATTAACTAATGCAATCTTGAAAAAGAAGAAATGGAAGGAATCAGTCTACTCAATATTAAGGCCTATTAAATAGCCACAAAAATCCAAACAGTGTCATACTGGAAGAAAGATAGACAAATAGATCAGTAGGACAGAATACAGAACCTAAAAATAGAGCCACACAAATACACCCAGCTGATTTTTGACAAAGGTACAAAACCAACTCAATTGAGGAAGCATAATCTTTTTAACAAATGATGCTAGAACAATTGAACATCCACAGGTGGAAAATAACCCCTATCTAAACCTCATATCTTATACAAAATTAACTCAAAATGGATCACAGGCTTAAATGTAAAATTTACATCTAAATTTGGCTAATTTAACTAATTAACACTAATTCCTACAAAATTTAGGAAAAACTAGAGACAACCTCCAGGATAAAGGACTAGTCAGATTTCTAAGACTATACTAAAAACATAAACTATAAAAGGAATTATTTATAAATTGTATCAAAGTTTTAAAAAAAACTTTTTCTCTGTTTAAAACTGTTAAGATGAAAAGACAAGTTACAGACTGGAAGAAAATATTTGCAAACCACATATTTGTAAAAAGAACTTGTATTTGTAATATACAAAGAACTCTCAAAACTTAACAGGAAAAAAACCCCAGTCACATTAGAAAATGGATAAAAGACATAAAGATATCAAGAAGATATACAGATGGCAAATTAGCTCATGAAAATATGTCGATATAGTAAATATTAGAGCAATAAAAATCACTCTGTTATGGGCATGAGCTATCACTACACACCTATCAGAATGGTTAATAGTGACAACATCAGGTGCTATTAAGAATTCAGAGAAACTGGATTACCCATAAATTGCTGGTGAGAATGTACAATCACTCTAGAAAAAACAGTTTGGCACTTTCTTATAAAACTAAACATATGACTACCATACAACCCAGCAATTACAATCCTGGGCAATTTGTCTCCCAGAGAAATGAAAAACTATGTTCACACAAAAACCTGTATGTGGCATGGTGATCAGAGTCAACAATGCTATATTTTATATTTGAAAGTTGCTAAACAAGTTGATTTTAAAAGTCCTCATCATAAGGGAAAAAATGTAACTATATGAGGTAATAGATGGTAACTAAACTTTTTATGGTAAAAGTTTTGCACTTACACATATTGACATATCAAATCATTATGTTGTACACCTAAAACTAATACAATTTTATGTTAATTTCAATTTAAAAAAGCTTTATTCATAACAGTTAAAAATGGAAAACAACCCAGGTAGCCTTTAACAAGCCAGACAGCATTCACATGAATGATTAAACTGTGGTAATTCATACTATAGACTACTAGTCAGCAATGTAAAGCAGTGCACTATTGATACACACAACAACTTGGATAAATCTCCAGATAATTACCTTGGGTGAAAAGCTGACAACATAAGGTTATATGCTATCTGATTCTGTTTACATAATATTAAAATGACAAAAGTATAGAAGTGGAGAAGAGATTTGTGTTTGCCAGAGGTTTAAAATGGGATGAGGGACAGGATAAATGGGGAATATGGTGTGTGTACTTTTAATGAGGCATCATGAGAGATTCTTGCAGTGATGAAATTGTTCTGTATCTTAATTTTTGTGCTGGATTCAAGGACCTACACATGCTAAAATTGCATAAAAATAAATACACATGCATATACACAGGTGACTCCAAGTAAAACTGGAATATTTGAATAAATTTGGTGGATTATATTTATGTTAATAACAAGATTGTGATAGTGTACTATAGCTTTGAAAGATGTTGCCATTGGGGGAAACTAGATGTAGGATAAATGAGATCTCTCTGTATTATATTTACAACTGCACGAGTCTACAATTTTTTTGAAAATTAAAAATTTAATAAAAAAATTTCTAACTTTAACCAGACTCATCAAGAATGAAAGAGTAATGACCCAAATAAATAAAATCAGAGGTGAAAGAGAGAAGCAACAGCAGACACCCAAGAAATGCAAAGCATTGTAAAAAAGTATTATGAACAACTATATGCCAACAAAATTGATACTCTGGATGAAATGAAAAAATTCCTAGAAACATACAGTCTTCCAAAATTGAGTCAGGAAAAATCAGAGGATCTGAGTAGAAAGATTACAACTAGTAAAATTGAAGTAGGAATAAAAAAACTCCCAACAAACAAGAGCTCTGTACTGGATGGATGGCTTCACCAGTGAATTTTACCAAACATTTGAAGAAGAATTAACACCTATCCCTCCCAAATTATTCCAAAAAATTCAAAAGAAGTGAAGATTCCCAAGCTCATTACAAGGCCAGCATTAGTTTAATTACAACACCAGATAAAGACACTACAAAAAAAAAAAAAAAAAAAAAAAAAGAAAAAGAAAATCATGCACCAATATCCCTAATGAACATAGATGTTAAAATCCTCAACAAAATGTTAGCAAACCTGATCAAGTAATATATTAAGAAGGTCATACACCATGACCAAGTGAGATTTATTCTGGGATTGTAAAGTTGGTACAACATCCATAAATAAATAAATGTAATACACAGCATAAACATAATAAAGGATAAAAATTAAATGATCATATCAATAGATTTTTAAAAAGCATATGAGCCTAACTTGTGGTGGTGCAGTGGATAAAGTGTCAACCTGGAACGCTGAGGTCGCCAGTTCAAAATCCTGCACTTGTCTGGTCAAGACACATATGGGAGTTGATGCTTCCTGGTTCTCCCCTCTTTCTCTCCCTTTCTCTTTCTCACTCTCTCTCCTCCCTAAAATGAATAAATAAAAATTTTTAAAAAGGCATGTGAAAAGATCCAGAACCCATTTATGTTAAAAACTCTCAGCAAAGTGGAAATGGAGGGAACATACCTCAATGTAACAAAAACCATATATGACAAACCCACAGCCGACATCATACTCAATGGGCAAAACTACAGGTGTACTACAAGTGTTTTCCTTAACATCAGCAACAAAACAAGGATATCCACTATCACCATTCTTATTCAATATGGTACTGGAAGTCATAGCCACAGCAATTAGACCAAAAAAAAAAAAAAAAGAAAAGAAAAGAAATAAAAGGTATCTAAATTGGAAAGGAAGAAGTAAAACTGTCATTAATTGCAGATACCAAGGATGTAAAAGACCTTACTTGGAAAATTATAAGACACTGAAGAAAAAAATTAAAGAAGATACAAACAAGGGTAAGCCTATACTATGTTCATAGATAACAAAAATTTAACATCATTAAAATGTTTATACTACCTAAAGCAATCTATAGATTCAACACAATTCCTATCAAAATACCAATGGTCTATTTCACAGACTAGAACAAAAACTTCTACTATTTTTATGGACTCACAAAAAAACCCTGAATTACCACAGCAATCTTGAGAAAGTACAAAATTAGAGGAATTAAGCTGCCTGATATCAAACTGGACTACAAAACCATAGTAATCAAAACAGCATGGTACTTGCATAAAAACAGACATATAGATCAATGAAACAAAATAGAGAGCCCAGAAATCAACCCACACCTATATGGTCAATTAATACTTTACAAAGAATGCAAGAACATACAATAAAGTAAAGGCAGTTTATTTAATAAATGATGTGGGGAAAACTGGACAGACACATGTAAAAGAAATGAAACTAGACCACCTTCTTATACCATACACAAGAATAAACTAAAAATAGATTAAAGAATTATGTTTCAGACAATAAAAAAAGGAAGAAGAAATCATAAGCAGTAAAATCTCAAACATTTCTCCTAGCAATATTTTTTTCTGATATAACTCCTTGTACAAGGGAAACAAGAGAAAAGATAAACAGATAGGACTCCATCAAACTAAAAAGTTTTTGCCCAGCAAAAGAAACCATCAACAAAATGAAAAAAAAAAAAAAAAACCCAACTCACTAAATAGGAGAACATATTCTTTGATACATCTGATGAGAGATTAATATTCAAAATTTATAAAAAACTTATAAAACTAGCCTGACCAGGTGGTGGCGCAGTGGATAGAGCATCTGATTGTGATGCTGAGGACCCAGGTTCAAGACCCCAAGGTTGCCAGCCTGAGGTGGGCTCATCTGGTTTGAGCAAAAAGCTCACCAGCTTGGACTCAAGGTCGCTGGCTCAAGCAAGGGGTTACTTGGTCTGCTGAAGGCCCGTGGTAAAGGCACATATGAGAAAGCTATCAATGAACAACTAAGGTGTCGCAATGCACAATGAAAAACTAATGATTGATGCTTCTCATCTCTCTGTTCCTGTCTATCTGTCCCTGTGTATCCCTCTCTCTGACTCTCTCTCTGTCTTTGGAAAAAAAAAAAACTTATAAAACTCAACACCAAAAATATCCAATGAAAAAAATGGGCAAAGGACCTGAAAAACCCTTCTCCAAAGAGGACATACAGATGGACAATATACATATGAGACAATGCTCAATGTCATTAATCATCAAAGAAATGCAAATTAAATTCACAATGAGATATCACCTCACACCTGTCAGAATAGCTATCATTAATAGATCAAGAAACAACAAGTTTTGTAGAGTGTGGGAAAAGGGAATATCGTGCACTGTTAGTGGGAATGCAGATTCATTGGTGCAGCCACTGTAGAAAGCAGGATGGAGTTTCCTCAAAAGATTAAAAATGGAACTGCCTTTTGACCCAGTGATTCCACTTCTAGAAATCCTGAAACACTATTTCAAAAGAACATATGCACTTCAGCAGCTACCACCCTCATGAGTCAGCAGCTAATAACATTGGGCAAGACCCTCCACCAGCAAAGATTACAACTCCCTAAAGGTGTAGATGATGGTTAACATTTTTTAGTAATAAAGTACTTTTTTATTTAAAAAAAAAGAACATATGCATCCCTATGTTCAATGTAGCATTATTTACAATAACATGATCTAGAAACAGCCCAAGTGCCCATTGGTAGACGATTGGCTAAACAAGCTGTGGTACATATACACAATGGAATTCTGCATGGTCATAAAAAATAGAAAACAATTACTTTTTGTGACAGCATGGATTGATCTAGATAGCATTATGCTAAGTGGAATAAGCCAGTAGAGAAAGGCAATTATCATGTTTTCTTTCTTTCTTTCTTTCTTTCTTTCTTTCTTTCTTTCTTTCTTTCTTTCTTTCTTTCTTTCTTCCTTTCTTTCTTTCTTCCTTTCTTTTTTATTGAGAAGCAGGGAGGCAGGGAGACAGAGAGACAGACTCCCGCATGCATCCCAACTGGGATCCACCCAGCAGGGCCCCTATAGGGCAATGCTCTGCCCATCTGGGGTCACTGCTCTGTTTCTCAGCAACCGAGCTATTTTAGTGTCTGAAATGAGGCCATGGAGCCATCCTCAGCACCCAGAGTCAACTCATTCTAACCATTCAAACCACAGCTGTGGCAGGGGAAGAGAGAGAGAAAGAAGGGTGAAGGGAAAAGGTGGGGAAGAGGAGAGGTGGAGAAGCAGTTGGGCTCTTCTCCTGTGTTCCCTGACGAGAAATCAAACCTGGGATATCTACATACCTGACAATGCTCTACCACTGATCCAACTAGCCAGGGCCTAATACATGTTTTCACTCATTTGTGGACTCTAATGAACAAAATGAACTAACAACAAAATAGAGACAGACTCATAAATAGAGGGGAGGCTAACAGCTGTCACGGGTGGGAGGCTGAGTGAGGGGGTGGAGGGATTGAGCAAAAATGGACAACAGAAACTTTGTAGAAATAGACAACATATGGTGATTTCTGGTGGGAGGGTGGAAGAGGGTATGAGGGGATAAATGTGGTGATGGAAAAACACTTGACTTAGAGGGGGTGAACACACAATACAGTGTGCAGAGATGTGTTGTGTAATTGGGCACCTAAAACCAGTATAATTATGTTGACCAGTGTTACCCCAATTGATTCAATTTATAAAATTTCTACTTAAAACAACTCCAAAAGAATTAAATGATACAGTCTATGTAAAAGTGTTTGACACATTTTATGTGCTTAGCATTCAGGAAAATCATAATGTTAACAAGTAATTAATTCAATCAATTATTTGATATGTCAAATAGTTTTTGAGGATTTGAATTATGCAGTGATGAGAAAAATAAAAAATGGTTTCTACTCCCATAGAAATTACACTTCAGAGAAGGATACTGACAGTGAACCAAAAAGCAAATAATTATTGAAACTAAAAGTTTTGAGAAGTGCTACAAAAGAAATGGACAAGGTGTTGTAACAGAGAACAACATAGATTGATCTCCTTTTCATAGGATGAGCTGGAGATGCTGCTATAAAGAGGTGATGTTGAGGCTGAGAACTGAAGATGAGAAGGAAGAAATTATACTCTCTCATGAAGAAAGATAGGAGTGGAGGAGACTAAAGGGCAGTTGAAACACAAGGAGCAGCACATGCAACAACCTTGAAGCAAGAGAGAAGTTGTACAGTGGTAGGGGGCAAGGGCACAGAAAGAAGACAGTTGAAACAGAGGATATCACCAAGAAGAGATAAGCTCATAGATGCAAAGGTAAAGATCATGTACTGCATGTAGACAATGATAAGGACTTATGGTTTCATTATGATTGAAATGGAAATCAGACATTTTTTAAGGAGCAGGATGCCATGATCTGCTTTATATTTTAAGCCAATCATACACACTGATGTGAACAGAATAAAAAAGTGAAAAGGCCAATTAGGAAGTTGTTGCAGTTATTCAGTTAGGAGACGGTGGTTTAGCCTAGGATAAAAAGGACTTACCTGCTAACTTTGGGAAATGAAGAAATGGCCAATATTATGATTATGTTGTTTTCTTACTAATGTGTCAGATAGAAGAGATGATGTTGAATGTAAAATAGTAGCAAGAACCACCAGATGGTACTTCCAAGCAGGGAGCTAGAAATCTAAGAGATCAGCAGGGGCTAAAGATCTAGAAATGGAAGTCATTGTTATTGAGAGTATGATTGCATGGAAACAGATGACATCAACAAGGGAGAAAGAGACGCAAGAAGGAACAGAGAGGACCAAAGATAGAACTGGATATAGCACTCATATTAATTTTATTTTTGTTAAGAACTGTGTTTAGTTACAGAAGTGATGTAATCATAATACAGGAAATTCAGAAAGTAGTAAAAAAAAATCTCTAAAAATCTAACAACCTAAATCCATGTGAGATGTGTGTGAGAGAGACATGGTGGGAGAGAGCCACCAAAACCCCTGTGCTAAGGCACTCTCCAGTACTGTAGTCTCATCATCTTCCTTGGGAGGAGCACTCAGAAGTGTTAGCTTTAGGGAAAGCAATTGTCCCATTATCAGGGATTCTTCTCACTCCATCCTGCAGAGATTGAGCTCTTCTGAGGAATCAGTGGTCTTGGCCAGGGAGTAGAGCTCTGGAAATACTCAGGGGTGACATTGACTTAGTTGTTTGGCTTTGAAGCAGGAGATATTTCCTCATTTTCCCAAGAGTCTGACTGGTGCTACTGCCTCACAAGAGCATCAGCTGAACCACTCTCCTGGCTGCCAGAAAACTCACTCTTTGGGCTCCAGAGGTTGCATCCACTTGACTCTTAATGGCTCTTCCCTGCTGAGGTCAGGGAAGACTACTTGGGACATACTGAGATCTGTGGGTGTGGCATGGAGGTCAATCCCACCTCCTTTCCTGAAGCCTGACGAGTACATCCCTCTCAAGGGAGATCTACTAACCTCATCCGCTTGAACCTACCAGAGGCTCTTTCAGTGAACGAGCCTAACAGGCAGCCAACAGACAGAAACAGCCAGAGGTGGATCCCAGGTTGCTTTGGGACTTCTGCTAACTTTCCCACAGGCCCAGTGTTGGTAAAATTTAGCCTTTGTGTGCAGCTTGGTTCTTTCTGCATGCACTTAAACCCAACAGAGGCAGCCACAAACTGTGGATTGCTTGTGGTTTAAATATGTTGCTGAGGGCCAGTCATAGGCAGCATATTACATTGTCCTGCACTGGGTTCCCACCCAAAAGGCCCAACACAACCAATGGGCAGCTTCAGACAACATTAGAACAGGATTCAATTAGCTTCACAAGTAGCATATCCAAAGTAAGAGTTCATCAGAGAGCAAACTCAGCTGAGGCAAATTCTGTTTCTTGTGGTCAGCATGTGCATAGCAGATTGCATGCATTGGTTGAGGTAGAGCTTCACATTTAGCCAGCATGAGGGTAAATTAGATACACAATGGGCAAACAGCAATCAACTACAACAGGAGGGACAACCCATACAAGGAACAATCCTAGAGCACCTACCAAAGGTGATCAAAGAGACTGTACCACTAGATGTGAAATATCAAATACTATATAAGGCCACCTCACAAAGAATAGGAATCATAGCAGATTTATCTAACACACAGAAACAAACACAAAGAGGCAGCCAAATTGGGGAGAAAAGAAAACGACCCCAAATGACAGAAAAGGAGAAATCTCCAGAAAAAGAGTTAACTGAAATGTTGATAAGCAATTTATCATATATAGAGTTTACAGTAATGGTTATATGGGAAGTCAAATAACAAAGTGAGAATTTCAACAAAGATATAACAAGTATAAAAGAGGACATAGAAACCATGAAAAGGAACCAGTCAGAAATGAAGACTACAATATTCAACAACAAGCATACATTGGAAGAAATAAACAGTAAGCTGGATGAAGCAGAGGATCAAATCAGAAATTTGGAATACAAGGTAGAAAATAACATCCAATCAGAGCAGCAAAAAGAGCAAAGAGTTTAAAAGAATGTGTATAGTTTAAGGTACTTTTGGTACAACATGAAGGATAACAACATCTCCATTATAGGGTTATCAGAAGGAGAATAGAGAGAGCAAGGGATTCAGAACCTATTTGAAAAAAATAATAACCAAAATTTCCTTACTTGGTGAAGAAAAAGACACAAGTCCAGGAAGCACAGAGAGTCCCACACAAAAGAGGCCCAAATTGGGCCACACCAAGACACATTATAATTAAAATGGCAAAGATTCAAGAGGAAGAGAAAATCTAAAAACCAGCAAGAGAGAAGCGGTAAGTTACTTACAAGGGAATTTCCTAAGTCTGTCAGCTGATTTCTCAACAGAAACATTTCAGGCTAGAAGGGATTGGCATGAAATATTCAAACTGATGAAAAGCAAGGACCTGCAACCAAGGCTACTTTACTCAGCAAGGCTATCTTTTAAAGTTGAAGGAGAAATAAAAAACTTCTCAGGCAAAAAAAAAAAAATTAAAAAAAAGCTAAGAATTTGTTACCACCAAACTTGTATTATAAAAAATGTTAAAGGATCTGCTTGAAGAAGAAGAAGGAGAGAAGAAAAAGAAGAAGAAGAAGAAGAAGAAGAAGAAGAAGAAGAAGAAGAAGAAGAAACAAAGGACAGTTAAAAGAACAAAAAGGCAATAAATAGGTACCTATTAATAATTACTTTAAATGTAAATGGCTTAAATACTCTAAGCAATAGACATAAGGTAACTGAATGAATTAGAAAGCAAGACTTATATATATGCTGTTTACAAGAGACCCACCTCAGAACAAAAGATACACACTGACAAAAAGTAAAAAGATGGAAAAAAAAACTGTTTCATGCAAAAGAAACGAAAACAAAAAACTGAGTTAGCAATACTTATATCTGACAAAATAGACTTTAAAAGAAAAGTTATAGTAAGATACAAAGAAGGACACTACATAATGATAATTTTAAAAAGCACTACAGCAAGAAGTTATAACCCCTGTGAATATTTATACACTCAATGTAGGAGCATCTAAATATATCATACAAATCTTTATGGACCAAAAAAAAAAAAGATTGAAAGAAATGCAGTCATAGTAAGGGATTTTAACAACCCACTGACATTAATAGATATATATTCTAGAAATCAAATCAACAAACAAACAGCAGCCTTAAGTGACACACTAAATTGATATCTTCGGAGCATTTTATCCCAAGCAGCAGAATATATACATTCTTTTCAAGTGCACATGGAACATTTTCTAGGGTAGACCACATGTCAGGACACAAAACAAATCTCAATAAATTTAAGAAGGTTGAAATCATATCAAGCATCTTTTATGATCATAATGGTGTGAAAATGGAAATCAAGCAAAAAACAACAAACATAAAAGCATAGAGACAGGAAAGCTAAATAACATGTCACTAAACAATGAATGGGTTAACAGTGAGGTCAAGGAACTAATCAAAAGCGACCATGAAACAAATGAAAATGAGAACACAACAACCCAAAATCTATGGGACATAGCAAAAGCTGTACTAAGAGAAAAATTCAAGCGTTAATAGACTACCTCAATAAACAAGAAAAATCTCAAATGAACAATCTAACTCTAAACCTCACAAAAATTTTAAAAAAGATCAAAATGAGTAAAATGAAAAAAATAATAAATATCAGAGCAGAAATAAATTAAATAGAGTCTAAAACAATACTTTAAAAATCAATAAAACCAAGAGCTGGTTCTTTGAAATGATAAACCAGATTGAGAAACCTTTAAACAGACTCATCAAGAAAAAAATAGAGAGGTCCCAAATAATAAATTTGAGATGAAAGAGAAGTAACAAAAGACACCAAAAAGATACAAAGGGTCAAAATAAAATATTACAGAAAACTATATACCAACAAATTAGACACTGTGCATGGATAAATTTCTAGAAACATACAATCTTCCAAAACTGAATCTGGAAGAATTAGAAAATCTGAATAGATAGTTGACAGCTAGTGAAATTGAAGCAGTAATAAAAAAACTTCCAATCAACAGAAGTCCCTAACTGAATTGCTTTACAGGTGTATTTACCAAACTTTCAAAAAACAATTAACAACTATCCTTCTCAAACTATTACAAAAATTCAAGAGGAGGGAAGACTCCTAAGTTCATTTTGCAAGGCCAGCATTATATTAATTCTAAAATAAGAAAAAGAGATGGGTGGAGAGTAATGATATTGGCAGAAAAACAGACATACAGACCAATGGAACAGAATCAAGAGCCCAGAAATAAAACCACATATATATGAACAAAACTTGAAAACATTGGCATGTAAATTCACATGCACCCCCACGTTCATCGCAGCATTATTCACAGTGGCCAAGACATGGAAACAACTAAAGTGTCCCTTGATAGAGGATTCGATAAAGAAGATATGGTACATATATACAATGGAATGCTACTCTGCCAGAAGAAATAATGACATAGTGACATTTATTACAACATAGATGGTCCTTAAGATTGCTACTGAGTGAAATAGGTAAATCAGAAAAAGCTAAGAACTGTATGATTTTACACATAAATGGGATATAAAACTGAGACCCATGGACATAGATAAAAGTGTAGTGGTTACCAGGGGGAGGGGGTTGTAGGGGAGAGAGTGGAGGTAAGTGTGTAAAGACGGATGAATATACAGTGATAGAAAATTATTTGACTTTGGCTGATGGTTCTACAATATAATCAACAGTTCAAATGTTATAGAAATGTTTATCTGAAATCTATGTACTCTTATTGATCAAAATCACTCTATTAACATTAATTTTCTAAATAAAATTTAAAAAATAACAAACAACAACAACAAAAAACAATGGTCTAGTGGACTAAGGTAAAAGACTTTGAACCCTTATTTGAAAGCCTATATATCAGTAGTCCCCAACCCCCAGGCCATGTACTGGTACTGGTCCGTGGGCCCTTTGGTACCAGTCCACAGAGAAAGAATAAATAACTTACATTATTTCCATTTTATTTATATTTAAGTCTGAATGATGTTTTATTTTTAAAAAATGACCAGATTCCTTCTGTTACATCCGTCTAAGACTCACTTTTGATGCTTGTCTCGGTCACATGATACATTTATCCGTCCCACCCTAAAGGCCGGTCCATGAAAATATTTTCTGACATTAAACCGGTCCATGGCCCAATAAAGGTTGGAGACTACCGCTATACATGACTTTCCTATATTCTAGACTAGAGATTGTTCAGTAAGATGGCTCTCAGAGACAAGGCAACCAACATGCACATTTTGGAGTGTGTTCACAGCTGGAATGAAGATGCTGCTGGGTTTTGTCTTGTTCTGTTTCTGGCTAGACATGGAATAGATCAGAAGGAAAGTATTCTTTGCCTGAGCTGGACAGGGGTTTGGGTAGACCTAAGTTCACATCCCTCTTATTAGCGATGTAATTGGCACACTTATCATTAAACTGATCCTTAACTGGACTAAATAGTATTACAGGTGCTGTATAATTCTGACATGCTATAACTATAGTTACCCATTGGTCTGTTCTACAGTCTTGTTGACTTCCTGCCTTTATCAATCCAAACATTATTTACTTCCCAAAGTCCCTGATCCACTTGTGTCTTCCTCACTCTCAGGAAGTAATCTTGACTTCAGTTTCTATTTGACAGACCCTCTAAGTCATCTTCCAGCATAATTTACTTCAGCATCCTCCCTTACCTAGTCTATTCTTGTCTATTTTTTTCTTATGTCGAGAAAGAAATGTCTTACTCCCAGCTTCTAATTCCAACCCCTCCTACTTTTGTAAAGACCGTGCTCCATTAATTATATCCTGTCAACATTTGCAGTTTCTCCCTTTCTTCTGCTTCCTTCCTCTTCTATAAATATACTCAGATATTTCTCATTCTAAAAACCCTCCCTGGATCCAGTAACCACTTCAAGATTTTGTTCTTCCCCTTCCTTTTGTCACCAAGCTAAAACTGGTCATCTGTACATGTGTCTGTATTTCCCTTACGAGGTCAACAATAACAGTTTAATGCCATTTACTCCATTACATTATTCTGCTCTACTAATTACGTCTTCTGTTGGTATTGCTGAGCACTCTTCTCCCATTTCTGATAGCAGGTTACTCTGAAACACATTGTTAAGTGAGGAAGCAGGATATAAGATAACATTCATGATACTTAAAAGCCTAGGAGAAAAAAAAATATTCTAAATGATAAAATGGTTAATTTAGGTCCGTGATGGCGAACCTTTTTATAAAAACCGCTCACTCTTGCAGTGCTGGTCAACCTGGTCCCTCCTACCCACCAGTGGGCATTCCAGCTAGTGGGTGGACACACATCTCTAGTTCACTCAGTCCTCCCTCTTCTACATCCCAGAGTAAGTGGCTGCAAGTGAAATTTTGTGCATTAGTCCTTTAAGAGAGTGCCTGCTTCTCTTTGAACGGTCATCACTTTTTGGAAGACAGAAACCTAACTGCTTTTCACAGGAAAATGCTCTGTAGGCACTTCTTCTCAGCTTTGGTAGTATGGGCTATGAAGCACAGATTGTGGTTCACAGCCAACACTCCTCAGGGCTAATTTCCCCATAGCTCAGAAGGCTTTTTAACAAGGAAGAAGCCTGCAGGAAACAATCCCATGGAACACTAAGGCAAATTTAACTAGATATACCTGGGGAACTAAACAGAAGTCAACATGCCCCCCTACCTGCTAAAGCTGGTGGCTCTGATTGACTTTCATACTTAGGGCTGTATATTGAAAAGAGAGACTTGGCAGCTTTTAAAACCTCTTGTTCTTCAGGCAGTGACTTGGGCATCTTCTTCCCAGCAAAAACAGGTTACAAAGTGCAAAAATCCTGGGGAGAGTGGACCCACAGAGTGCTGAAGCATACTGGACACACCTGGAGGCTCATAGAAAGGCACCTTGAGAGCAATTAGCTTCCAGCCCTGCCTGATTTTACTGGTGGCTCTGACTGACAAAGCCTTACCCAGAGCCCTGTGCTGAGTGGTGATAGAGTGGGGATTTGCCAGCTCTTTGAGCCTCTTAATCTCCAGGAAGAGGCAGCAGCAACCTCATAGCTGGATCATCAAGCTGCTAGTTCAGGAAAGAGAGACTAGAAAAGGGGCTCTGGGAAAATGGACTCTCCCATTGTTGGAGCCTGCAAATGCAACAAGCCCCAACTACCAACAAGACTGAAGCCTAGTATATGACATCACCATAGAGATTCATCAACTGCTAATCTCTACCTAAGCGTGCCACAGGGGCAGAGTCTGGGGTACAGAGCCACCAACAAGGTAGAGGGAGAGGAAAGAAAAAGGAAGAAGATAACTTCTCAAAATCAAGAAAAATCCACAGACTATAACTTTTTCCACTTTTTTTTGTTTCTTTCATCTTCTTGTCTTTATTATTTTTTTCTTCCACCTCGGTCCTTTTATTCTCTACTTGTCTTATTCTTTTCTCTTCATCTTGAACTACATTACCCATAAGTGTTACCTTTCCCATTTTTTTTCTTCTTTCTTTCTCTCTATGAGGATTACACTCCAAAAACCTTAACTCTCTCTTCTTTTTTTTCTTCTTTTATCTTCTTTTCTTTTTTCCTTTTTTCTTTTTTCTCCCTCTCTCTTAGTTTCTTCTTTTCTCCTTTACTTTTCCTCTCATTCAATCCTCATGAACAAATTATTTTATTTGGGACTTAAATTTTTTTTGTGGCATTTTGTATGCTTTCTACTTCACTTTTTAACTCATTAGCATTCCTCCCAACCCCGGATCTCCATCCTATCTAGTTTTTTATCTACTTAACATAATAGCATTTTTTCTTTTTCTTATTTCCCTCTTATCCATTTCATTATATCTCTCAGTCGACCATCATTGACAAGCAAATCACTTTATTCTTGATCCAAATTTTTTCCTTTTTTGTATTTTGTGGGTCCCTACCTCCTTTTTTACTCCTTTACCACTTCTCCCCAACTCAGGCCCTCTGTTATAAGTAAGTTTCATTCCACTTAGCACAATATAATTCATAGTTTTTCATGATATTTTCTCAAAGAGGAAGAGAAAAAAGGAAAAAAAGAAATAATAAATTTTATTAATTTTTATTTTATTTATTTATTTTAAATTTTTATTATTTATTAATTCTCATTAGTTTTATCAACAAAACCACCCTCAGATGCCATTAAAAAAAGGAAATTGAATATCATGGGTACAAAAGACAGACATGTAGCACAGATAGATGAGGAAAAATCTATGGAGAAAAAATTTAATAGATTGAAAACCTTGGAGTTAAATGACAGAAACTTTAAAATATAAATTTTAAAAATACTCAGGTATATACAAGGAAACACAGAAAGGCAATTTATGTAGTTCAAAAAACAACTCAATGAACACAAAGAATATATTACCAAGGAAATTGAAACTAATAAAACAATTCAAACAGAGATGAAAAACTCAATTCATGAACTGAAAAATGATGTAACAAACTTAGCTAATAGAACAGGCCAGATAAAAGATAGGATTAGTGACATAGAAGACAAGCAACTTGAGGCACAACAGAGAGAAGAGAGACTCAAAAATTAAAAAAAAAATGAGAAAGCCCTAAAGGAATTGTCTGACTCCATCAAAAAGAATAACATAAGAATAACAGGTATATCAGAAGGAGAAAAGAGAGAAAATGGAATGGAGAACATATTCAAACAAATAATAAATGAGAACTTCCCAAGCCTGTGGAAAAAACAAAAGCCTCAAATTCAAGAAGCAAACAGAACACCGAGTTTTCTTAACCGCAACAAACCCACTCCAAGATACATCATAATGAAATTGGCACAAACCAATAACAAAGAAAAAATTCTCAAGGAAGCCAGGGAAAAGAAGAATACAACATATAAAGGAAGGCCTATTACATTATCATCGGATTTCTTAGCAGAAACTCTATAAGCTAGAGGAGAGTGGACCCCAATATTTAAAGTTCTGAAAGAGAGGAACTTCCAGCCAAGAATACTATACCCATCAAACCTATCCTTCAAATAAGAAGGAGAAATAAAAACATTCACAGATACAGAAAGATGAGGGAATTTATCATCAGAACACCCCCCACTTTAGGAAATACTAAAAGGGGTTTTCCAACCAGATACAAAGTACAAAACAAAACCACAAGTAAAAGCTCCACCAAGAACACAATAAAGCCAAAATTAAACTGTGACAACAACAACAACAAAAAAGAGGATGAAGATTAACAGTAGCAAAGGACGATGGAGTGCAGAAGCACTCATAAGATAGTGTACTACAATAAACATCCTAGGTACCCTTTTCATTACTTAATGGTAATCACCCCTGAAAAAACCACCACAGAAAGCACATGACTTGAAAAAGGTAGTAACAGAGGAAAGAAGTATGGATTACAACCAAACAAAAACAAATGATAGAAAAACAAAAGAGAATAATCAAACAAGGTACAAAACTAACAGAAAGCAATTTATAACATGGCAATAGGGAACCCTCAAGTGTCAATAATTACACTAAATTGGATTAAACTCACCAATAAAAAGACACAGAGTAGCAAAATGGATTAAAAAAGAAAATTCAACTGTATGCTGCCTACAAGAAACACATCTAAGCAACAAGGATAAAAACAAATTCAAATTGAAAGGCTGGAAAACAATACTCCAAGAAAATAACATCCAAGCAGGTGCAGCAATACTCATTAATAATGATGCTGACTACAAGACAGCAAAAGTAATCAAAGACAAAAAGGGTCATTTCATAATAACTAAGGAGACACTAAATAAAGAACACATAACAATTCTTAATATATATGAACCAAACCAAGGAGCACCAAAATATATAAGACAGCTACTGATTGACCTAAAAACAAAAAACTGACAAAAATATAATCATACTTGAAGACCTCAATATACCGCTGATGGTTCTATATCGTTCATCCAAACAGAAAATCAATAAAGAGATATTGGCCTTAAATGAAACACTGGAGCAATCGGATATGATAGACATCTACAGGACATTTCATCCCAAAGAGACAGAGTATACATTTTTTCTAGTGTACATGGAATATTCTCAAGAATTGACCATATGTTAGGCCACAAAAATAACATCAGCAAATTTAGAAAAATTGAAATTGTACCTGGCATATTTTCTGATCATAAAGCCTTGAAACTAGAATTCAACTGCAAAAAAGAGGTAAAAAAACCCCACAAAAATATGGAAACTAAACAACATACTTTTAAAAAATGAGTCGGTCAAAGAAGAAATAAGTGCAAAGATCCAAAGATATATACAGACAAATGAAAATGAAAATACGACATATGAGAATCTCTGAGATGCAGTAAAACCAGTAATAAGAGGGAAGTTCATATCACTTCAGGCCTATATGAACAAACAAGAGAGAGCCCAAGTGAACCACTTAACTTTACACCTTAAGGAACTAGAAAAAGAAGAACAAAGACAACCCAAAACCAGCCGAAGAAAGGAAATAATAAAAATCAGAGCAGAAATAAATGAAATAGAGAACAGAAAAACTATTAAAAATTAATAAAACAAGGAGCTCGTTCTTTGAAAAGATCAATTAAATTGACAAACCCTTGGCAAGACTCACCAAGGAAAAAAGAGAAAGGACTCATATAAACAATAGCCAAAATGAAAGAGGAGAAATCACCACAGACATCATAGATATACAAAGAATTATTGTAGAATACTATGAAAAACTATATGCCATCAAATTCAACAATCTAGAAAAAATGGATAAATTCCTAGAACAATACAACCTTCCTAGACTAAGTCATGAAGAAGCAGAAAGCCTAAACAGACCAATTAGCAGGGAAGAAATAGAAAAAACTATTAAAAACCTCCCCAAAAATAAAAGTCCAGGCCCAGACGGCTATACTAGTGAATTCTATCAAACATTCAAAGATTTGGTTTCTATTCTACTCAAAGTCTTCCAAAAAATTGAAGAAGAAGCAATACTTCCAAACACATTTTATGAGGCCAACATAACCCTCATACCAAAACTGGGCAAGGACACCACAAGAAAAGAAAACTACAGACCAATATCTCTAATGAATACAGATGCTAAAATACTAAACAAAATACTAGCAAACTGAATACAACAACATATTAAAAAAATAATACATCACGATCAAGTGGGATTCATCCCAGAATCTCAAGGATGGTTCAACATACGTAAAACAGTTAACGTAATACACCAAATCAACAAAACAAAGAACAAAAACCACATGATCTTATCAATAGATGCAGAAAAGGCATTCAATAAAATACAACACAACTTTATTTTTAAAAAACTCAACAAAATGGGTGTAGAAGAAAAATATCTCAACATGATAAGGGACATTTATGATAAAACATCAGCTAACATCATATTAAATAGCAAAAAACTGAGAACTTTCCCCCTTAAATCAGAAATAAGCCAGGGTTGTCCACTCTCTCCGCTCTTATTTATGGTGGTGCTAGAAGTTCTAGCCCAAGCAATCAGACAAGACAAAGAAATAAAAGGCATCCATATCGGAAATAGAAGAAATAAAGGTTTCACGTTTTGCAGATGATATGATCCTATACATCGAAAACCTCAAAGACTCCACAAAAAGATTACTAGAAACGATAAACCAATACAGTATAGTCGCAGGATACAAAATTAATATACAAAAGTCCATAGCCTTTCTATATGCCAACAACGAAACATTAGAAAACGAACTCAAAAAAATAATCCCCTTCACGATTGCAACAACAAAAAATAAAATACCTAGGAATAAACAAAACAAAGAATATAAAAGACCTATATAACAAAAACTACAGAGCATTGTTAAGGGAAATAAAAAAAGATACAATGAAATGAAAAAATATTCCTTATTCTTGGATAGGAAGAATAAATATCATCAAAATGACAGTATTACCCAAAGCAATATACAAATTTAATGCAATTCCCATCAAAATTCCAATGACATTTTTAAAGAAATGTAACAAAAAACATCAGATTTATATGGAACTATAAAAAACCCTGAATAGCCAAAGCAATCCTAAGGAAAAAAAAAAAAAACGAAGCTGGGGGCATTATATTACCTGACTTCAAATTATATTATAGAGCCACGACAATCAAAACAGTATGGTATTGGCAGAAAAATAGACACTCAGACCAATTGCACAGAATAGAATGTCCAGAAATAAAACCACATATATACGGTCAAATAATTTTTGATAAAGGGGCCAACAACACACAATGGAGAAAAGAAAGCCTCTTCAACAAATGGTGCTGGGAAAACTGGAAAGCCACATGCAAAAAAATAAAACTCGACTACAGTTTGTCCCTTTGTACTAAAATTAATTCAAAATAGATCAAAGACTTAAATATAAGACCTGAAACAATAAAGTACATAAAAAAAATAGGTACTAAACTCATGGACCTTGGTTTTAAAGAGCATTTTATGAATTTGACTCCAAAGGCAAGAGAAGTGAAGGCAAAGATAAATAAATAGGACTACATCAGACTAAGAAGTTTTTGCTCAGCAAGAGAAACTGACAACAAAATAAACAGCCAACTAAATGGTAAATGATATTTTCAAACAATTGCTCAGATAAGGGCCTAATATCCAAAATATACAAAGAACTCATAAAACTCAACAACAAGCAAACAAACAATTCAATAAAAAAATGGGTAGAGGACACGAACAGACACTTCTCCCAGGAAGAAATACAAATGGCTAACAGATATATGAAAACATGCTCATCTTCATTAGCTATTAGAGAAATGCAAACCAAAACTACAATGAGATACCACATTATACCTGTTAGATTAACTAATATCAACAAGACAGGTAATAACAAGTGTTGGAGAGGCTGTGGAGAAAAAGGAACCATTATCCACTGTTGGTAGGAATGTAAAGTAATACAACCATTATGGAAGAAAGTATGTTGTTCCTCAAAAACTGAAAATAGAAGTACCACGTGACCTAGCATTTTCTCTACTGGGAATATACCCCCAATACTCAGAGACATTGATACATAAAGATACCTGTAGCCCCATGTTCATTGCAGCATTGTTCACAGTGGCCAAGACATGGAAACAACCAAAAAGCCCTTCAATAGATGACTGGATAAAGAAGATGTGGTACATATACACTATGGAATACTACTCAGCCATAAGAAATTATGACATCAGATCATTTACAACAAAATGGATGGATCTTGATAACATTATATGAAGTGAAATAAGTAAATCAGAAGAAACTAAGAACTGCATGATTCCATACATAGGTGGGACATAAAAACGAAACTAAGAGGTATGGACAAGAGTGTGGTGGTTACATGGGGGGGGGGAGAGAAGGAGAGGGAGGGGTAGTGGCACAAAGAAAAACAGATAGAAGGTGACAGAGGACAATTTGACTTTGGTTGATGGGTATGCAACATAATTGAATGACAAGATAACCTGGAGATGTTTTCTTTGAACATATATACCCTGATCTATTGATGTCACCCCATTAAAATTAATAAAAATCTATTTAAAAAATTTATTTTGCACACAAGCCACATTGCTTTCTTTACTCCATCTTAGGCATTGCAAATTCTTTTTTAATTGTCAAGTTATACTTCCAACACTTTTCTCAGGCCATTTTCCTGGCAACCTCATGACCAGGACCCCAAGGTTGATAGGGCTCGCTCACCTTTAAGCAGTCTGATTGCAACAGTTCTTTACAGTGTCAAAGAAATTTGTGAAAGACTTTGAATGAGCAAAAAAGATTATTGAATGCCCGGACTTGTGTGCTCTTCTGCATTATGTGCATTTCATTGACTTTGAGATATTAAAAAATCTATAAGTTGTAAATAATAATAACAGTAATAATAATAATAATGCAAAATTATCTCATTCATAGAAATGCAAATTAATTTTGTCTGGTTTAATGCAATTGGTTATTGTCCCATGGATATTGACTAGTTTTACATTTATTTAAAAATTCATTTCAGGATTCTAAATTGCCTATGGGAATCTGTATTCTTTAAATTCTCCCTTGAACTAGTTGTAGCATCTTACTGCTTCCCTCCCTAATTAATGAGTTAAAATTTTTTTGACATGTGTTTCTTTTATATTTGCATAAGAATCATAATTTTACCTATAAAAATTACCTGTTAACACTAATTTTCTTTTTCACAGAGGCTTACAAACTCAAGTGGACCTTTCTATTTGCCTTTATCTCTAAACGGGGAACATCCAGTTCAGTTTACTATGATATTTTTATTTAAATTTTTTTAAAGAGAAGAATTCAAAACAACAACTATATTAGCTATAACTTCAACCAATTGTTTCTCCAGCCAGTTCTTTTCAGAATTCTGTTCTCCAGCTTGCTCAAAAGACATTTTCTGGAAGAAACAATTTACTTTACCAGCAAGTTTTGGCCCCACCAGAATCTGTAGAAAGAAAGCCCTGATTTTTCCAGAATAAATCTGATCACCCCCTCAGAGGTTGAGGGCAGTTCTTATAAGCCAAGTGGTAATTTTGCCAGTGGGTTTTGACTTTTGCAAAAGGGCAGCTTGATGTAGAAACCATTTGTACTAGAAACTTGAGGGAAAATATATTTTTCCCTCAAATTTCAAAAATATAAAGTGCATTTAAGGGACAGCTTAGCATCTGCTTCTTCAGAAATAAATGTTACTAATTAAAGATTTAAGATCAGTTATACAGAGACATTTGTTGGTTGAATTTTGAAACAAAGTAAGGTGTGGACTTGTGATCAGCTGGTTGAACACAGGAATGAAACTGGGTAAATGGAGGAATACTTCAAGGTGGAGTACAAACTAGGAAAACTACTGTGAGTTGGTTGAAAATTGAACTAGATGTCAGAAGCAAGGCCAGTGATTTCTAGTCAATTGCCTGTTTCATGCTTTTGGCTCAGCAGAAGTGAAAGAAAAGTAATTCCTATCTTTTGAAACTCCTTTAAGATTGTTAACTATACAAGCTAGTGGCTTGGAGGAAAGAAGGAAGGAGGAATTGGTTCTAGTCTAGTTAATGCATATCCTGGTCGGCAAACTGTCACTTGTGAGCCACATGCAGCTCTTTGGCCCCTTGAGTGTGTCTCTTCCACAAAATACCATGTGTAGTTGCTACCTCGATAAAGAATGTACCTACCTATATAGTTTAACAAATTTGGCTCTCAAAAGAAATTTCAATCGTTGTACTGTTGATATTTGGCTCTGTTGACTAATGAGTTTGCCAACCATTGCACTAACATGATGGGCATGATAGCTGAATTTTTTGAGCTTTAGTTTCTTCTTCATAAAAATAAATAGGCCTTGGCCAGATAGCTCAGTTGGTTAGAGCATCATCCTGAAGCACAGAGGTTGCCAGCAAAATCTGCAGTCAGGGCACATACAGGAACAGATTGATGTTCCTGTCTCTGTCTCTCTTTACTCCTTTCTCTCTCTCTAAAAACAACAAAATAAACAACAACAACAACAAAATAAAAATAAATGAGTTGAACTAGGTGTTCTCCAAAGGGCCTTCTAGTTCTAACCTCTTGAGTCAGCTTTTCAGCTTTAAAAGCCAAGAAAAGATAATAGCCATGACTTTTGGAATAGTGAGGGTTAAACAAAGAGGAGCTC
Organism: Saccopteryx leptura; assembly: GCF_036850995.1. Taxonomy (NCBI): domain Eukaryota; kingdom Metazoa; phylum Chordata; class Mammalia; order Chiroptera; family Emballonuridae; genus Saccopteryx; species Saccopteryx leptura. Next base: position 67,183,925 of record NC_089516.1, on the reverse strand, counting down.
TGCTAAACTATGTGTGTCACACATGGTATTGCAAAACTAAGGCCTTTGAACTCAAGGGCTCAAGTTAGGGTGGGTAATAGTGACACTTAGATCATGTAGCTTCTCTGGGCTACCAGTTTATTCTCTCTGAGTAGCCAGTATCCTTTCCCCAGAAACCTGGCACATTGCTAAGGACATTTTGTTTCACTTAGTAGTCATTCATTAGTTCATGTTCATGAAAGTTCTGTTGGCTGTGAGTGCTTAGGGCCAGTGCTCAATAACTTTTGAAAGGTAGAAGAATAAATGAATAAAGTTACAAATCAAGAAAGGAAAAATCAATATAAGACTTTTTGGAAAGTTTTTACCAAGAGCACTCCTTTTCAGTAACACATTCCAGAACCCCTATGTCACTGGTCATGATACCATTTCTCCTTGATGCTATCACATATAACTTGGAGCTATTGCTGTGAGATTCCAGACCAGAACTATAAAGCAAATATTGTAATAAAGTGAATCACATGAATTTTTTAGTTTCTCAGTGCATATAAAATCTATGTGTACACTATATTTAGTCTATTAAGTATGCAACCACATTACATGTAAGAAAATGCACATAATTTAATTTAAAAATATTTGTTGCTTAAAAATGCTAACCAGAGAACCAAAATGATGATGGAGTATAAGGAAAGTACACTCATGTTCTCCCCAAACCAAACTGGAAAGACAACTAAAATATTGAACAATCATCCTGAATAACCAACTGAAGACTACTTGAACAAGAGTCTTATAAGCAGGGATGATATCAGGGTAATAGTGGCATGAGAGATACCCCTGATCTCTCCCCTTGAAATTTCAACAAATTAAACAGGTATAATGCAGCAAAGCAACCCCAGCTTGGCTCACAGGGTTTTCTAAAAGATCCATGCACTGAATGGGCAAAAGGTGGGAAGGGTTGAGAAGAGGAGCAGAAGATAAGATGCACTTGAAGTTGGCTCTGGAAAGGTGAGCCCTGAACAGTCTGGGATTTCATCTGCTGGGGCTCCAGAGAGGAGAGATGTACAGAGTGCCTGGATTTTTCTTTTCTTCTAAGGTTATGAAGAAGAAGAAGCTCAGACTTTCTGGGTTTTGTCTGCTGGGGCTGAGGGAAAGTCAGATTGTGTTTTGTCTGCTGGGCCTATGGTGAAGGGAGAAGCCCAGAGTGACTTGGTTTTTCTTTCTCTTGCTGGAGCAACAGAGAGAAAGGAAACTTGGACTGTCTTGATTTTGTCTGCCAGGCCTATGGAGGAGAGAGAAGCTTGGAGTGACTGGGTATCTTACTGTGAAGAGAGGTAGAAAGATTGAGGAGCAAAGGAGGAGATACTAAATCAAAGGTGCAGCAGAACAAGTGGTCACAGCCAGTGTTCTCATGGTTGCCCCACAGCCCACAGTCAGTGCAGAGACAGAGAAAACCAAAGTATGGCCCTTGAGCCTCCCATATCCCGCCTCCCTCACCTTACCATGTACGGAGAGTGGCAAAGACAGACCCCACAGCTAACTCTCCAGAGTCACTCTCACCCTTGAAGAACAGAGGTATTCCATTTCCCCTGGTCTGTTGAGATGAAGGGAGGGGCACCCAGAGGACTGAAATCGTCATTGATAAAGACGTAAAGCTGTAAAGCCTATAAAACATACCTCACCCACCAACATAACTGCAAACCCACCTATATCAGTAGGAAAGCATCATCTCAGTAGGGGTCAGCCCAGGAATTTCACAGAGCTAAATCTTATAACACAGCAACACCTACTGGAAGAAAACAGAAAAACCACCCAAAACTGAAATATTTTTTATTCCCACCTCTATATTTCTTTTTCTTTTGAATTTCATTTTACTTAATTTTTATATAATTAATATTAATTTTTTTGTGAATTGTGATTGTTACTGATTTTTTGGTTCTTTCTCTTTCTTTTTCTACTTTTTCTCTTTTAATCATTATATTTTATTTTTTATATTTTTGTTGTATTTTTCACTTTTTAATTTTAATTCATTGGATGTACATAGATTCTACTGTCCCCCCAAATACCACCCTCATCCCTCATGTTCCCCACCACATCACCCTTGCCCTCCTCCCTGCAATGCCCTACCCCCTGGTTTTGCTTCACTACTCACATCCCATCCTATCATCCCCTTTCCCTCTCTTTGCTTTCCCTCTGGACCCTTTGATCCCGCCTCTGTCTCTATTCTGTTCCTCAGTTTATATTGTTCATTGGATTCCTCAAATGAGTGAAGTCATATGGTATTTTTCTTTCTCTGCCTAGCTTATTTCACTTAACATAATAGTTTCCAGGTCCATCCATGTTGCTGCAAAAAGTAAGATTTCTTTCTTTTTCATGGCCCCATAGTATTCCATAGTATATATATGTACCATAGGTTTTTAATTCACTCATCCACTGATGGACACTTGGGCTGTTTCCAGATCTTGGCTATTGTAAATAATGTTGTCACAAACATAGGGGTACATTTCTCCTTTTGAATCATTGATGTGGTATTCTTGGGATATATTCCTAAAAGTGGGATGGCTGGGTCAAAAGGCAGTTCCATTTTTAATTTTTTCAAGAATCTTCATATTATTTTCCACAGTGGCTGCACAAGTCTGCATTCCCACCAGCAATGCAGGAGGGTTCCCTTTTATCTACATCCTTGCCAGCACTTATCTGTTGTTTTCTTAATGAGCACTATTCTGACTGGTGTGAGGTGATATCTCATTGTGGTTTTAATTTGCATTTCTCTAATGATTAGTAAAGTTGAACATTTTTTCATATGCCTATGGGCCATCTGTATGTCCTCTTTGGAGAAATGTCTATTCATTTCTTTCGCCCATTTTTTTATTAATTTTAATGCAGTGACATTGATAAATAAGGTACATATGTTCCGAGAAAACATCTCCAGATTATTTTGACCTTTGATTATGCTGCATACCCCTCACTCAAAGTCAAATCATCCTCCGTCACCTTCTATCTGGTTTTCTTTGTGCCCCTACCCTCACCCCACCTCTCCCTCTCATTCCTCGTGCCCTCCCCACCCCTCTACCCCACTCCATGTTACCATCACATTCTTGTCCATGTCTCTGAGTCTCATTTTTATGTCGCATCTATGCATGGGTTCATATATTTCTTAGTTTTTTCTGATTTACTTATTTCATTCGATATAATGTTATCAAGGTCCATTCAAGCGTCCCCAAACTACGGCCTGCGGGCGGCAATGCGACCCCCTGAGGCCATTTATCCAGCCCCCACTGCACTTCTGGAAGGGGCACCTCTTTCATTGGTGGTCAGTGAGAGGACCACTGTATTTGGCAGCCCTCCAATGGTCTGAGGGACAGTGAACTGGCCCCCTGTGTAAAAAGTTTGGAGACCCCTGCATCCGATGTCATCATTTCTTATGGCTGAGTAGTATTCCATAGTATATATGTACCAAAGCTTTTTAATACACTCGTCCTCTGAGGGACACTTGGGCTGTTTCCAGATCTTTGGTATTGTGAACAATGCTGCTATAAACATGGGGGTGCATTTCTCCTTCTGGAACCATTCTATGGTGTCCTAGGGGTATATTCCTAAAAATGGGACGGCTGGGTCAAAAGGCAGTTTGATTTTCAATTTTTTGAGGAATCTCCATATTGTTTTCCACAGAGGCTGCACCAATCTGCATTCCCACCAGCAGTGCAGGAGGGTTCCCTTTTCTCCACATCCTCGCCAGCACTTATTCTGTGTTGTTTTGTTGATGAGCGCCATTCTGACCAGTGTGAGGTGATATCTCATTGTGGTTTTAATTTGCACTTCTCTAATGATTAGTGATGTTGAGCATTTTTTCATATGCCTATTGGCCATCTGTATGTCCTCTTAAAAGAAGTGTCTATTCATTTCTTTTGCCCATTTTTAGATTGGATTGTTTGTCTTCCTGGTGTTGAGATTTACAAGTTCTTTATAAATTTTGGTTATTAACCCCTTATCAGACGTACTGTCAAATATGTTCTCCCATTGTGTAGTTTGTCTTTTTATTCTGTTCTTATTGTCTTTGGCTGTGCAAAAGCTTTTTAGTTTGATATAGTCCCATTTGTTTATCCTGTCTTTTATTTTCCTTGCCCGTGGACATAAATCAGCAAATATATCACTGCAAGAGATGTCGAAGACCTTACTGCCTATGTTTTCTTCTAAGATGCTTATGGTTTCACGCCTTACATTTAACTCTTTTATCTATTTTGAGTTTATTTTTGTGTATGGTGTAAGTTGGTGTTCTAGTTTCATTTTTCTGCAGGTAGCTGTCCAATTTTCCCAACACCATTTGTTGAAGAGGCTGTCTTTAATCCATTGTATGCTCTTACCTTCTTTGTCAAATATCAGTTGTCCATAGAGCTGTGGGTTTATTTCTGGGTTCTCCGTTCTGTTCCATTGATCTATGTGCCTGTTCTTATGCCAGGACCAGGATGTTTTGAGTACAATGGCCTTGTAGTATAGCTTGATATCAGGAAATGTAATACCTCCGACTTTATTCTTCTTTTTTAAGATTGCTGAGGCTATTCGTGTTCTTTTTAGGTTCCATATAAATTTTTGGAATCTGTGTTCTAAATCTTTCAAGTATGTCATTGGTATTTTAATTGGTATTGCATTGAATTTATAAATTACTTTGGGTAATATAGACATTTTAATGATGTTTATTCTTCCTAACCATGAGCATGGTATATGCTTCCACTTGTTTGTATCTTCCTTGATTTCTTTTATCAATGTTTTATAATTTTCCAACTACAAGTCTTTAGTCTCCTTGGTTAAATGTACTCCTAGGTACTTTATTTTTTTGGTTGTAATAGTGAAGGGATTGTTTCCTTAATTTCTCTTTCTGACTTTTCATTGTTGGTGTATAAAAATGCCTCTGATTTCTGAGTATTTTCTCTCCTACCACCTTGCTGAATTTATTTATCAGGTCCAGAAGTTTTTTGACTAAGATTTTAGGATTTTCTATATACAATATCATATCATCTTCAAATAATGATAGCTTTACTTATTCTTTTCCAACTTGAATGCCTTTTATTTCTTCTTCTTGTCTGATTGCTGTGGCTAGGACTTCCAGGACTATGTTGAATAAGAGTGGTGAAAGGTGGCACCCCTGCCTTGTTCCTGATCTTAAGGGGATTGCTTTTAATATTTTCCCATTGAGTATGATGTTGGCTTTGGGTTTGTCATAGATGGCATTTATCATGTTGATGTATATTCCCTGTATTCCCACTTTGCTGAGAGTTTTCATCATGAATGGGTGCTGGATTTTATCAAATGCCTTTTCTGCATCTATTGAAATTATCATGTGGTTTTTCTCCTTCCTTTTGTTTATGCGATGAATAACATTGATAGATTTGTGAATATTGTACCAGCCTTGCCTCCCCAGAATAAATCCCACTTAATCATGGTGTATAATTTTTTCCATATATTGTTGGATCCGGTTTGCTAATATTTTGTTGATTTTAGCATCTATATTCATCAGAAATATTGACCTATAATTTTCTTTCTTTGTGTTGTCTTTGCCTGGTTTTGGAATCAGAATTAGCTCACCTTATAAAAGGAGCTTGGAAGTCTTCCTTCCTCTTTAATTTTTTGAAATAGCTTGAGAAGGATAGGAGTTAGTTCTTCTTTGAATATTTGGTAGAATTCACTTGTGAAGCCATCTGGCCCAGGACTTTTCTTTGTTGGGAGTTTTTTGATAACTGTTTCAATCTCATTTGTTGTAATTGGTCTGTTTAGGTTTTCTGATTCTTCCAGATTAATTTTTGGAAGATTGTATGTTTCAAGGAATTTGTTCATTTTATCTAGGTTGTCTAGTTTTTTGGAATACAGTTCTTCATAGTATTTTCTTACAATCCTTTGTATTTCTGTTGCGGCAGTTGTTATTTCTCCACTCTCATTTCTAATTTTATTTATTTGAGTCCTCTCTCTCTTTTTCTTGGTGAGCCTAGTTAAAGGTTCATCAATCTTGTTTACCTTTTCAAAAAACCCAGCTCCTAGTTACGTTGATCCTCTGTATTGTTTCTTCAGTCTCTATGTTATTTATTTCTGCTCTGATCTTTATTATTTCCTTCCTTATACTACATTTAGGCTTTACTTGCTGTTATTTTTCTAGTTCTTTTAAATGCAGGGTTAAGTTATTTATTTGAGCTTTTTCTAGCTTCTGAAAGTGTGCCTGTAGTGCTATGAACTTCCCACTCAGTACTGCTTTTGCTGTGTCTCATAAATTTTGAGTTGTTTTAAGCTCATTATCATTTGTTTCTAGGAATTTTTTTATTTCTTCTTTGATCTCATTCTTAATCCATTCATTATTTAACAACCTGCTATTTAGTTTCCCTGTGTTAGAGAATTTTTGAGCTTTTCTGTTGTGGTTGATTACTAGTTTCATGCCATTGTGATCAGAGAAAGTGCTTGATATGATTTCAATCTTCTTAAATTTGTTGAGACAACTTTTGTGCCCTAACATGTGGTCTATTTCAATGAATGTACCATGAGCACTTGAAAAGAATATATATTCTGCTGCTTTAGAGTGAAATGTTCAGTAGATATCTATTAAATCATGTTGATCTACTGTGTCCTTTAAGTCTGCTCTTTCTTTGTTAATTTGCTTTCTTGAGGATCTATTTAGTGATGTTAGTGGGGTATTAAAATCTACTATTATAGTATTTCTGTTGATCTCGCCCTTTTTATCCATCAAAGTCTGCTTTATATATTTAGGTGCTCCTATATTAGGTGCATAGATATTTATAATAGTTATATCTTCCTGTTGGATTGTTCCCTTTATCATTATGTAGTGGCCTTCTTTATCTCTTACTATATTCTTTGTTTTAAAGTCCATTTTGTCTGATATAAGTATTGCTACCTCAGCTTTTGTTTCATTTCCATTTGCATGAAATGTTTTTTTCTATCCTTTCACCTTCAACCTATGTGCATCTTTTGTTTTAAGGTGTGTCTCTTGTAGACAGCATATGTATGGGTCCTGTTTTCTTATCCATGCAGCTACCTTATGTCTTTTGATTGGATCATTTAATCCATTTACATTTAGGGTTATTATTGATATGTAGTTGTTTATTGCCATTTTATTCTTTAAAGCTGTATTCCTCTTTTGCTATATTCTTTTCCCACTTTGATCTGTTTATGCCATGCCCATTAACATTTCCTGCAGCATTCGTTTGGTTGTAATGTATTCCTTGAGTTTTTTTTTTGTCTGGGAAACTTTTTATTTCTCCTTCAATTTTAAATGATAGCCTTGCTGGATAAAGTAGTCTTGGTTGTAGGTTTTTGTTCTGCATTACTTTGAATATTTCTTGCCATTCTTTTCTAGCTTCAAGTGTTTCTGTTGAGAAGTCTGATGTCATTCTTATGGGGGCTCCTTTGTAGGTGATAGCCTTTTTTTCTCGCAGCTTTTAATATTTTCTCTTTATCACTTAGCTTTGGTATTTTAAAAATGATGTGTGTTGATGTATGTTTCTTTGGGTTTCTTTTTAGTGAGGTTCTCTGTGCCTCTTGAATTTGAGAGAGTTTCTCCTGCATTAATTTAGGGAAGTTTTCAGCTATGATATGATTGAACAAAGCCTCTATCCCTTGTTCTTTCTCTTCCTCTTCAGGAACCCCTATGATGCGGATCTTATTTCTCTGTATGTTGTCACAGAGCTCTCTAAGAGTTTCCTCAGACTTTTTTTTTTTTTCACTTTTCCGAAGTTGGAAACGGGGAGGCAGTCAGACAGACTCCCACATGTGCCCGACTGGGATCCACTTGGCATGTCCACCAGGGGGCAATGTTCTTCCCCTCTGGGGCGTCGCTCTGTTGCATCCAGAGCCATTCTAGCACCTGAGGCAGAGGGCACAGAGCCATCCCCAGTGCCCGGGCCATCTTTGCTCCAATGGAGCCTTGCTGCAGGAGGGGAAGAGAGAGACAGAGAGGAAGGAGAGGGGGAGGGGTTGAGAAGCAGATGGGCACCTCTCCTGTGTGCCCTGGCCGGGAATCGAACCTGGGACTCCCGCACACCAGGCCGACACTCTACCGCTGTGCCAACCAGCCAGGGCCTCCTCAGACTTTTTGAGTCTCTTTTCTTTTTTCTTTTCTTCTTTCATGCCTTCATTCCAGTTGTCCTCCAACTCGCTGATTCAATCCTCCGCTCTATCCATCCTGTTTTTAATTCCTTCCATTGTGGTCTTCATTTCTGATATTGTATTTCTCATCTCCAACTGATTCTTTTTTAATATTTCAATATCCTTCTTATACTTGCTATTTCTTTACTTAGGTGTTCGTGATGACCATCTATTGTTGTTCTAAGATCCCCAAGCATCCTTACAATCATTATTTTAAATTCCGCATCTGGAAGTTTGATTATTTTCATATCACTCAGTTTATCTCCTGAAGGTTTCTCTTGTGGTTTCATTTGGATTGCACTTCTTTGTCTTCTCATTGTGTCTGGGTGTTTGGGTGTTTTCTTTGTAGAGCTGGTTGAGTCTAGGCTTGGTGTTGTCTGCCTCCAGTTTTTACTTGTGTTGTTTCAAGGTCTTCTTGGGTTGGCATCAGCTATTATTTGTAATCCACTTTAGGATTTGGGCTGCTTTGAAATCTTGATTTGTTTGTTTTCTTAACAGGTGATTTTCTTGTTTGTTGATCTCAGCAGGGGGCTTATTTGAAACTCTATCCAGGAATGTGGTGGGTGTGTCCTGAGTCTCTCAAGTCTTCTTCTGCCAGTTAATCTCTCTGGGGGTGGGTTGCTTGCTCAGCTTCAGTGGCGGGAGGTGTATCTCAGATCTCCATAGAGACCTGAGTTACTGCCCCTCCTCCTGACTTCTTGTTTTCAGCTGTGTCTTGTTGTGCTGATTGAAGTTGGAGAGATGTCTGTATCTCTGTGACCTGGAGTACTTTTGTATTTTGCTTTGTGGAAGGATCAATCCCTCCCCCAGTTATGGCCACCTCCAGCACTGAATGAGTCAGCTTTTCATGTCATCACCTATATTCCTCTCCCCTTCACCATTTATCTCTCTGTCTCTCCTTTCTTTTTGGAAGACAAGCGGGCCCCTTCAACACACCTCATTCCCTGGTTGCCAGACAAGTGGCTGTGAGCAGTATTTACTGCTCTTTTCCTTGGATTGAGAGTCCAGCCTCACCCAGCCCCCGTTCCTGTAAGCAGGGGAGATTCATGCGCTCCCTACCAGGTTTGTTGTGGCTTCTTCTTTGCTCCTTGGTTTTTGAAAGCTGTTCTTGTAGTCCAGATTTGGTTTTTCATGCTGATTGTTCATAAATTAGTTTATAATCCAGTTTGGTGGCATGAGCTGGGACTCTGTGCATCTGCCTACTCCGCTGCCATCTTCAGGTCCATCCTCCTTGCCCATTTTTTTTATTGGATTGTTTATCTTCCTGGTGTTGAGTTTTACAAGTTCTTTATAAATTTTGGTTTTTAACCTCTTATCAGATGTATTATCAAATATATTTTCCCATTGTGTTGTTTGCCTTTTTATTTTGTTCATATTGTCTTTAGCTGTGCAAAAGTTTATCAGTTTGATACAGTCCCATTTGTTTATCCTGTCCTTTATTTTTCTTGCCCGTGGAGATAAATCAGCAAATATATTGCTGCAAGTGATGTCAAAGAGCTTATTGCCTATGTTTTCCTCTAGAATGCTTATGGTTTCATGGCTTACATTTAAGTCTTTTATCCATTTTTAGTTTATTTTTGTGAATGGTGTAAGTTGGTGGTCTAGATTCTTTTTATTTTATTTTTATTTATTTATTTTTTTTTTGCAGGTAGCTATACAATTTCGCCAACACCATTTGTTAAAGAGACTGTCTTTACTCCATTGTATGCTATTACCACTTTTGTCAAATATCAATTATCCATAAAGTTGCAGGTTTATTTCTGGGTTTTCAGTTCTGTTCTATTGATCTATATGCCTGTTCTTATGCCAGTACCAAGCTATTTTGATTACAATGGCATTGTAGTATAATTTGATATCAGAAAGTGTGATACCACCCACTTTATTTTTCTTTTTCAAGATTTCTGAGGCTATTCATGTTTTTTTTGTTTTTGTTTTTTTGGGGGGGTTTTTTTTTTGGTTCCATATGACTTTTTGGATTATTTGTTCTATGTCTTTGAATTATGTCATTGGTATTTTAATAGGAATTGTATTGAATTTATAAATTGCTTTGGGTGATATGGACATTTTAATGATGTTTATTCTTCCTAACCATGAACACAGTATATGCTTCCACTTATTTGTATCTTCCTTGATTTTTTTTATCAATATTTTATAATTTTCCGAGTTCAAGACTTTACCTTCCTCGGTTAAATTTACTCCTAGGTACTTTATTTTATTTTTTTGTTGTTGCAATAGTGAAGGGGATTTTTTTCTTAATTTTTCTTTCAGACAAATCATTGTTGGTGTGTAAAAATGCCTCTGATTTCTGAGTATTAATTTTATATCCTGCCACCTTGCTTAATTCATTTATCAGGTCCAGTGTATTTTGACTGAGACTTTAGGGTTTTCTATATACAATATTATGTTATCAGCAAATAATGATGGTTTTATTTCTTATTTTTCAATTTGAATGTCTTTTATTTCTTCTTCTTGTCTGATTGCTTTGGCTAGGACTTCCAGACCAATGTTGAATAAGGGTGGTGAAAGGGGGCACTCCTGCCTTGTTCTTGATCTTAAGAGGATTGCTTTTAACTTTTGCCCATTGAGTATGATGTTGGCTTTGGGATTGTCACAGATAGCCTTTATCATGTGGAGGTATGTTCCCTGTATTCCCACTTTGCAGCATTTTGATCATAAGTGGGTGTTGGGTTTAATCAAATGGGTTTTTTGCATCTATTGATAGTATCATGTGGTTTTTCTCTTTTCTTTTGTTTATGTGATGAATCACATTGATTGATTTGCGAATGTTGTACCAGCTTTGCCTCCCCAGAATAAATCCCACTTGATCATGATGTATGATTTTTTTTTTCATGTACTGTTGTATCTGGTTTCCTAATATTTTGTTGAGGATTTTAGCATCTAAATTCATCAGGGATATTGGCCTATAATTTTCTTTCTTTGTGTTGTCTTTGCCTGGTTTTGAAATCAGAATTATGCTCACCTCATAAAAGGAGCATGGAAGTTTTCCCTCCTCTTGAATTTTTTGAAATAGCTTGAGAAGGATAGAAGTTAGTTCTTCTTTGAATGTTTGGTAAAATTTGCCAGTGAAGCCATCTGGCTAAGGGCTTTTGTTTGTTGGGTGTTTTTTGATAACTGTTTTGATCTTATTTGTTATAATTGGTCTATTTAAGTTTTCTGGATCTTCCCGATTGATTTTTGAGAGATTATATATATTTTTTTGTATTTTTCTGAAGCTGGAAATGGGGAGGCAGTCAGACAGACTCCCACATGCGCCTGACTGGGATCCACCCAGCATGCCCACCAGTGGGCGATGTTCTGCCCATCCGGGGTGTCGCTCTGTTGTGACCAGAGCCACTCTAGCGCCTGGGGCAGAGGCCGTGGAGCCAGCACCTGGGCCATCTTTTGCTCCAATGAGCCTCTGCTGCGGGAGGGGAAGAGAGAGACAGAGAGGAAGGAGAGGGGGAGGGGTGAAGAAGCAGATGGGCGCCTCTCCTGTGTGCCCTGGCCAGAAATCGAACCTGGGACTTTCGCACGCCAGGCCGACGCTCTACCACTGAGCCAACTGGCCAGGGCTGAGATTATATTTTTTTAAAAAATTTGTCCATTTCACCTAGGTCCCTGGTCAGCAAACTGAGGTTCATGAGCCACATGTGGCTCTTTGGCTCCTTGAGTATGGCTCTTCCACAAAATACCACATGCCGGCGCTACCTCGATAAGGAATGTACCTACCTATATAGTTTTAAAAATTTGGCTCTGAAAAGAAATTTCAATCATTGTACTGCTTATATTTGGCTCTGTTGACTAATGAGTTTGCTGACCACTGACCTAGGTTGTCTAATTTTTTGGCATACAGTTCTTCATAGTATTTTCTTACAATCCTTTGTATTTCTGCTATGTCAGTTGTTGCTTCCTCACTCTCATTTCTAATTTTATTTATTTGAGTCCTCTTTTTTTTTTCCTTGTGAGTCTGGCTAAGGGTTCATTGATCTTGTTTACCTTTTCAAAGAACCAGCTCTTGTTTTTATTAATCCTCTGTATTGCTATTTTAGTCTCTACATCATTTATTTCCACTCTGATCTTTATTATTTCCTTCCTTCTACTACCTCTGGGTTTTACTTGCTGTTCTTTTTCTAGTTCTCTTAGATGCAGGGTTAACTTGTTTATTTGAGCTTTTTCTAGCTTCTTAAGGTATGCTCGTAATGCTATGAACTTCCTTCTCAGGACTGCTTTTGCTGTATCCCATAGATTTTGAACTGCTTTATGCTCATTTTCATTTGTTTCAAGGAAATTTTTTATATCTTCCTTGATCTCATTGTTGACCCATTCATTATTTAATAACATGCTATTTAGTTTCCAAGTGTTTCAGTGATTTTCAGTTTTCTATTGTAGTTGATTTCTAGTTTCATGCCATTGTGGTCAGAGAAGATGTTTATATGATTTCAATTTTTAAATTTGTTGAGACTTATTTTATACTCTAATATAGGTTCTATCCTAGAGAATGTACCATGAGCACTTGTAAAGAATGTATATTCTGATGCTTTAGGGTGAAAAGTTCTGAAGATATCTATTAAATCGAGATGATCTAGTATGTCCTTTATGTCTGCTGTTTCTCTGTTAATTTTCTTTCTTGAGGATCTATCCAGTGATGTTAGTGGGGAATTGAAATCTTCTACTATTATAGTATTTCTGTTGATCTTGCCCTTTATGTCCATTAAAGTCTGCTTTATATATTTTGGTGCTCCTATATTAGGTGCATAGATATTTTTAATGGTTATCTCTTTCTGTTGAATTGTTTCCTTTATCATTATGTAGTGACCTTCTTTATCCCTTGCTATAGTGCTTGTTTTATAGTCTATTTTGTCAGATATAAGTATTGCTACCCTGGCTTTCTTTATTTCCATTTGCATGAAATATTTTTTCCATCCTTTTATTTTTAGTCTATATGTATTTTTTGTTTTGAGGTGGGTCTCTTGTAGACAGCGTATGTACAGGTCCTGTTTTCTTATCCATTCACCTACCCTATGTCTTTTGATTGGAGCATTTAATCCATTTACATTTAAGGTTATTATTGATATGTATTTGTTTATTACCATTTTTTTTTCTTTAAATCTACATTCTTCTTTTACTAGATTCCTGCACCCATTGTTCTCTCTAGAGCAGGCTCCTTAACATTTCTTGCAGCACTGGTTTGGTTGTGATGAATTTTTTGAGGTTTTTTTTGTTTTTGTTTTTTGTATGAGAAGCTTTTTATTTATCCTTCAATCTTAATTGATAGCCTTGCTGGATAAAAAGTCTTGGTTGTCTGTTCTTGTTCTGCATTACTTTGAATATTTCTTGCCATTCCCTTCTGGCCTCAAGTGTTTCTGTTGAAAAGTCGAATGTCATTCTTATGGGGTCTCCTTTTTAGCCGACTAACTCTTTTTCTCTTGCAGCTTTTAAGATTCTTTCTTTATCTCTTAGCTTTGGTATTTTTATTATGATGTACCTTGTTGTGGGTCTCTGGGTTCTTTTTTAATGGGGTTTTCTCTGCTTCTTGAACTTTTGTGACTCTTTCCTTCATCAATTTAGGGAAATTTTCAGCTATAATTTCTTCAATCAGATTTTCTATCCTTTGTTCTTTCTCTTCTCCTTCAGGAACCCCTATTATGTAGATATTGTTTTGTCTTCATGTTGTCACAGAGCTCTCTCAGAGTTTCCTCAGACTTTTTAATCTTTTTCCCTTTTTGCTGTTCTCCTTCCATGCTTTCACTTTTCTTGTCCTCTAAGTTGCTGATTTGATCCTCTGCTTCATTTAGCCTGCTTTCATTTCCTTCTAGTGTAGTCTTCATTTCTAATATTGTGTTTGTCATTTCTGTCTGGTTCTTTTTTATGATTTCAATGTTCTTTTTGATGCTTGTTATCTTTTTATTTAGGTGTTCATTATGTCCATCCATTGTTGCTCTAAGATCTTTGACCATCTTAACAATCATTATTTTAAACTCTGCATCTAGTAATTTGCTTATTTCCATTTCACTCAGTACTTTTTCTTGGGATTTCTCTTGTTGATTCATTTGGATTGCACTTCTTTGTCTTCCCATTTTGTCTGTGTATACACTCTTCCTTTGGATGTGTTGTTTGTGTAGCTAGCTGAGTCTAGAGTTGGTATTGTCTGCCTACAATTTTTAGTTATGTTGTATCTAAGTCTTCTTGGATTGGCATCAGCTATTGTTTGTAATCTGCTGTGGCCTACTTATCTGCTATCACTATTCTTTTTGCTATTTGTGTCAGTGTTTTCTATGTCTTAGCTGGGTCAGGTGTGGGAAGCCCTTCCTTAAGCTACCACTCTAACAAGGGTTGTTAGGTCCTGAACTGATGCTCCCATATATGGCCAGTGGATGTGCCTGCCCTGGAACTCCCTGGCCAGAGTCTGGTGCAGATCAGTGGGGTTCACTGCCTATGACTGGCTCTTATCAACCTTTTTGGAGCTACAGGTGATCCAGATTTTGTGGCTGCCTCTGATGGGCTCAGGTGCCATTGTAAGCATCAGCTGCACTCCTAGGCTAGTTTTTATCTACTCTTGGCTTAGGGGAAGTTCCTTTAAAAGTTCAAATTCCCATGAGATCTGCTTTCTGTTGCCTCTTATTGCTGGCTACTTGTTGGGCTCAGTACTGTAGTTCAGTGTTTAGGTATGGTATTGAATGTGACTTGTCCCTTAACCTCAGATGTCTTCCAATGCAGACTTTTTATTTAGTTTATAATCTTTTCTTCTTTTTCAACACTCAGAAGTGTGTAGTCTCAGGGGTCCTGTGGGTGTGGCCTCTGTGTTTCCGATGTGTGGTCTGTCCTCAGCCCCCCACCCCCGCTGTTGCTGACTCTGGCATTTGAGCTCAGGTGCTGCCGGTGCCAGCCCTCCTCCACAGCCACCATGGCTTCCACCACCCTGGTGGGCCTGCATGTGCCTGCTTGGACAGACCCCGAGGTTGCCAGGACCCTACTCACCACCTGGAGCGGCCCACACTGCAGGCATGATTGAATACAAGGTCAGACCTCCGCAGCATCCACTGTGGCCTCTGCCTTCACAGGAGGGCTCATGTGCAGCTGCTCAGACTGCTTCCGCTGTAACCTGGGCCTCAGCCACTGCCAGAGGTGGGTCAGTACTGCAAGCATGATTGTGTATGAACTCAGACCTCCACAGCAGCCACCATGGCCTCTGCCTTCATGGACAGGCCTGTTCTCAGCTGCTTGGACCACTTCTGCTGTCACCAAGGCCTCAGATGCCAGCAGGGGTGGGCCCACACTGCAGGCATGATTGGATGCAAGCTCGGATCTCTGCAGCAGCTGCCGCAGCTCCCGGCTCTACTCTCACCTCTGCAGGTAGGTCGCATGCACCTGGTCAGATGCCTCTGCAGTCACCCAGGCCCATGCCCGGGGTGGGCTTGTGTGCTTGCTCCGACCTCTGCAGCAGCTGCAGCAGCTTCCGCCTTTGTGGGTGGTCCTATGTGCGCTTGTCCATACCGCCCTGTCTCCTGCATTGGTACCCTGCTGCTGCTGGCCCATCTGCTCCTGGCAAGCACTCAGCAGTATGTGTGTGTGTGGGGGGGGCAGTGCAGCTCAGAATATAGCACTACCTGTGTCCCTAACGTGCTGCCTGCCTAAGCACCGTTGTTTTGACTGGATCAGGAGACTCACCAGTGGGCGGGGTAATTTCTTCCCTTTGCTGGTGTTGTTGCTTTGAGGAAAAATGTTCACTTTAGATTTGAGCATGATTCAGGACAGAGGTTAGGGTGTCCATCACTCAAAATGTCTCCCCTTGTGCCTCCAAGACCACACTACATCTTGGCAACTCCAGTCCACCCAGCACTCCATGCTCTTGGAGCCCCGGGCTGGTGGCTGTGAGTCTGTGCAGTCCCTTTAATATGGAGCCTGAGTCTAAGAGCTATGTCTCCTTCTTTCAAACAGTATCTACGCTCCTTTCTCAGCCAAATACAGTCCGTTTGCCCCTTCCAGGCTCCAAGTCTGTAGGCTGGGACTCCAGTTCTGGGGCTGAGGACCCAGAGCCCACAACTCGTTGGGCAATCCTCCCCACTGTGAGAGTCCCTCTGGGCCGCCACTCACTCTCGGGAGCCAGGCAGCCCTTTCAGTGTCTCTGCCTTTCCTACCAGTCTCAGTGTGGGTTCTTTGGTGGTCCTTAGCTGTAGAATCCTCTTAGTTTAGTCCAAAGTTGGTCTTTCAAGATGACTGTTCTCCAAATTAAGTTGTAATCCACTCTAGTTCTGGGATGTGGAAGTTGGAACGTCTGCCTACTTTGTGACTATCTTGTCTTTCTTTTGCATTTTTCACTTTTAATATTTACTTTTAGCTGTTTTTTGTTAGAGTTCTTAACAATACCACTCTCAAATGCCATCAAGGAAGAACAAATCAAATACCATGGCTACACAATATAGAGATGTATTTCAGAAAGAAAATGAAAAATTTCAATCACATGGAAAGCTTGGAGTTAAACAATTAAGAATTCAAAACTGAAGTTCTGAAAATATGCATGATGTGAGAAAACACCAATAGGCAACTTAATGAGCTCAAAACGAAATGAATACCTCACCAAACAGATCAAAACTTTAAAAACTGAGATGAAGAAGTCAATACATGCATGTATAAGTGAACTAGCAAGTGTAGCTAATAGAACAGGCCAGATAAAGGAAAGAATTAGTGACATTGGAGATAGGAGACTAGAGATGCTACTGAAAGGAGGAGAGAGACTAATGATTAAAAAATGAGAGAGTTCTACAAGAATTGTTTGACTCCATCAGAAAGAGAAATTTAAAACTAATGGGAATATCAGCAGAAGAAAGCAGGGAGAAGGGAATGGAGAACTTAATTAAAGGAATGATTGATGATAGCTTCCTAAGCCTGTGGAAAGAGTCACATCCTTAGAAACAAGAAGCAAACAGAATGCTGAGTTACTTCAAACCAAACAGACCTTTTCCAAGGCCATCATAATAAAATATTTTTAAAAATCAAGATAAAGCAAGAATCCTCCTGGCAGTTGAGGGAAAAAGGAGCATAACATATATTTGAAAGCCCATTAGTTTATCATCAGACTTCACAGCAGAAACTTTACAAGCCAGAAGATAGTAGACCCAAACATTCAAAGTACTGAAAAAGAGGTATTACCAGCCAAGAATACTATATCTGTCAAAGTTATCCTTTAAAAATGAAGGAGAGCCCTGGCCGGTTGGCTCAGCGGTAGAGCGTCGGCCTAGCATGCGGAGGACCCGGGTTTTTTTCCCGGCCAGGGCACACAGGAGAAGCGCCCATTTGCTTCTCCACCCCTCCGCCGCGCTTTCCTCTCTGTCTCTCTCTTCCCCTCCCGCAGCCAAGGCTCCATTGGAGCAAAGATGGCCCGGGCGCTGGGGATGGCTCCTTGGCCTCTGCCCCAGGCACTAGAGTGGCTCTGGTCACAACATGGCAAAGCCCAGGATGGGCAGAGCATCGCCCCCTGGTGGGCAGAGCATCGCCCCATGGTGGGTGTGCCGGGTGGATCCCGGTCGGGCGCATGCGGGAGTCTGTCTGACTGTCTCTCCCTGTTTCCAGCTTCAGAAAAATAAAAATGAAGGAGAAATTCAAGCTTTTGCAGACGTACAAAAACTGAGTGAATTTAGCACCAGAAAATAACTACTGTAGCAAATACTCAAGGAAGTTATTCAAAGATACATGAAGAACAAAACAAATCAAAACTTCAAGTAAAAGCTTCAACAAGGTCACAATAAAAACAAATATAATCAGTGACAATAATAACATAAAAGGGGAGAATATAAAGATCTGCATGAGCAAAGGAGGGTGGAGTGCAGAAGCATTCATAAGACAAAAGACTCTGGTACACATGACAATTTTTTTCTTAATAGTCTAATGGTAATAACCCACAAAAAAAGCCACTACTGAAACACACAGTTTAAAAAATAGAGCAGAGGGAAGAAGTATGGAACACCATCAAACAAAAAAACTGACAGAAACACAAAGGAGAAGGACCAAATGAGACAAATAGCTACCAGAAAACAAAACATAAAATGTCTATAGGAAATCCTCAAGTGTCAATAATTACACTACATGTAAATGGACTGAGCTCACCAATAAAAAGGCACAGAGTAGCAGAATGGATTTAAAAAAACCCCAACCATATGTTGCCTTTAAGAGGCATATCAAAGTTACAAGGACAAATTAGACTCAAATTAAAGGTTGGAAAATGATTCTCCATACAAAGAATACCCAAAGAAATGCAGGTATAACGGTACTTATATCTGACAATGCTGACTTCAAGACAACAAAGTTAACAAAAAAAAGATGGACATTTCAAGATGATAAAGGGGACATTGTATCAAGAAGACATAACAATTTTTAATATATATGCCCAAAACCAGGGAGCACCAAAATATATAAGACATCTACTAACTGATCTAAAAATAGAAAGACAAAAACACACTCATACTTTGAGATCTCAAAACACCATTGATGGCTTTAGATAGGTTTTATAACCCAAGTAGAAAATGAATAAAGAAATATTAACCTTAACACACTAAACCAAATGGACATAGTAAGTATTTATAGTACATTTCACCCCAGAACATAAGATTATTTCTTCTTTTCCAGTGTGTGTAGAACATTCTTAAGGATAGACTACATGTTGGGTCACAAAACTAATAACAAATTCAGGGAGGTTGAAATTATACCAAGCATATTCTCTGATCATAAGTCTTTGAAATTAGAATTCACCTGCAAAAAGGAATTAAAGAAATGCACAAAAATATGGAAATTAAAAAACATACTTCTAAAAATGACTGGTTCAAAAGAGAAATAAAAGCAGAGATAAAAAATATATACAAACAAACAAGAATGACAACATGGCATATCAAAACATCTGGGACGAGGCGAAGGCAGTAATAAGAGGGAAGTTTATATCATTACAGGCTTATATCAAGAAACAAAAGAGATCCCAAGTAAACAACCTAACATCATATCTTAAAGAACTAGAAGAAAAAGGCAACTCAAAACCAGGAGAAGAAAGAAAATAATAAAAATTAGAGTAGAACTAAATGAAATAGAGAACAACAAAAAAAACCTATAAAAAAATTAATACAACAAAGAGATGGTTTTTGAAAAGATCTATAAAATTGACAAACCGCGGGCTAAACTAAGGAAAAAAGGAAAGAACTCATAGAAACAAAATCAGAAATTAAAGAAATTACCACAAACATGATAAATATGCAAAGAATCATAATAGAATATTATGAAAGATTATATGCCACCAAATACATCAACTTAGAAGATATGAATGAATTCCTAGAAATATACAGTCTTTCTAGACTGAGTCATGAAGAAATAAAAATCCTAGATCGACCTATAAGCAAGAAGGAAAGAGAAACAACTATCAAAAACCTCCCCAAAACAAAAGTTCAGATGGCTAGACTAGTAAATTCTACCAAATATTAAAGAAGATTTGGTACCTATTGTTCTTAAAGTGTAACAAAAAATAAAAGAAGGAAGAATACCCCTCAAAACATTTTATGAGGCCAACATAACCCTCATACCAAAACTTGGCTAGGACAACACAAAAAAGAAAACTACACACCAAGATCACTAATGAATACAGTTGCAAAACTCTTAAACAAAATATTAGCAAATAAAAATACAACACATTAAAAAGATAATACTCCACAATCAAATGGGATTCATTCCAGGATTACAAGGATGATTCATCATATGGAAATTAGTTAATGTAATACACCACATCAACAACAACAAAAAAAATCATATGATCCTACCAATAGATAGAGAAAAGGCATTCAATAAGATACAACATCTATTTATGTTTAAAACACTAAATAAAATGGGTGTAGAATTAAAATACCTCAACATAATAAAGGCCATCTATGACAAACCATCAGCTAATATCATACTAAATGATAAAAAAAAAAATGAAGGCTTTTCCTCTAAAATCAGGAACAAGACAAGGCTTCCCACTCAACATAGTTCTGGAAGTTTTAGCCAGAGCAATCAGGCAAGAGAAAAAAATAAAAGGCATCCATATCAGGAAAGAATAATTAAAAGTATCACTTTTTGCAGATGGCATGATCTTGTATATAGAACCCCCCCCAAAAAAAAAACCACCCAAAACATTAGAAACAAACCAATGAAGTAAAGTTGCAGAATACAAAATCAATATATAAAAGTCCACTGCTTTTCCTATATGCCAATGATGAATCATTGGAAAATGAACTAAAAAAACAATTTCTTTTACAATTGCAACAACAAAAAATAAATAAATAAAATGTCTAAGAATAAACTTAACAAAAGATGTGAAGGACCTATATACTGAAAACTACAAAACATTGAAAAAAATTGAAAGAGACACAATGAAATGAAAAGATATTCCATGTTTATGGATTGGAAGAACCAACATAGTTAAAATGGCCATATTACCCAAAGTAATATACAAATTTAATGCAATCCCCATCAATATCCTAATGTTAGTTTTAAATAAATAGAAGAAATAATTATCAGATTTGTATAAACTATAAGAATCTCCAAATAGCCAAAGCAATCCAGAGGAAAAAGAATGAAGTTGGAGGTATCTCACTGCCTGATTTCAAATTATAAAGCAATGATAATCAGAACAGCATGGTATTGGTAGAAAAACAGACATACAGACCAATGAAACAGAATGAAGAACCCAGAAATAAAACCATATATATATGGACATAATCATCTTCAACAATGGAGCCAAAAACACACAATGGAAAATAGAAAGCCTCTTTAATAAGTGAGTGGTGCTGGGAAAATTGGAAAGTCACATATAAAAGAATGAAACTTGACTACAGCTTGTACCTCTGCACAAAAATTAATTCAAAATGAATCAAAAACCTAAACATAATATCTGAAACAATAAAACATAGAAAAAAACATAGGCACTAAGCTCATGGACCTTGGCCACAGAGAACAAGTTATGAATTTGATTCCAAAGGCAAGGGATGTAAAAGCAAAAATAAATGAATCGGACTATATCAAACTAAAAAGCTTCTTCATGGCAAAAGAAACTAACAAAAAACAAATAGGACAACTAAATAGAAGCTAATTTTTTCAAAGAACAGCTCAGCAACAAAGAAGCAAACCATCCAATTAAAAATAGAGAAAGGACCTGAACAGACACTTCTCACAAGAAGACATACAAATGGCCAACAGATATATAAAAAGATGCTCACCTTCACTAGCTATTAGAGAAATGCAAATCAAAACTAAAATGAGACACCAACTCATACCTATTAGATTGGCAATTATTAACAAGACAGGTAATAAGTGCTGAAGAGGCTGTGGAGAAAAAGAAACCTTCATTCACTGCTGCTGGGAACGCAAATTAATACCACTGTTATGGAACAAAGTAGGGTGGTTCCTCAAAAAATTAAGAATAGAATTACCATATGACCCAGCAATTCCTCTACTGAGTATCTACCCCCAAAACTTGAAAACACTGGTATGTAAAGTCACATGCACCCCCATGTTCATCACAGAATTATTCACAGTGGCAGAGACATGGAAACAACCAAACTGTCCCTTGATAGAGGATTGGATAAAGAAGACATGGTACATATATACAATGGAATACTACTCAGCCATAAGAAATGATGACATAGTGACATTTATGACAACACAGATGATCCTTGAGAACATTATACTGATGAAATAAGTAAACCAGAAAAAAATAAGAACTGTATGATTTCACACATAGGTGGGATATAAAACTGAGACCCATGAACATAGATAAATATAAAGTGGTTACCAGGGGTCAGATGGTGGAGAAGAGTGGAAGGAAGGGTGTATAGAGGAACAAATATATGGTGATGGAAATTGATTTGACTTTGGGTGATGGGCATACAACATAATCAACAGTTCAAATGCCATAGAAATATTTACCTGAAACCTATGTACTGTTATTGATCGAAGTCATCCTGTTAACGTTAATTTTCTAAATAAAATTTGAAAATAAAAAAAGGAAAAAAATATATATATATTGCTCACAAAAATTAAGGGATATTTAAAAATGAATATGAAGCGATAAAATATTCATATATATGTGTGTGTGAGTGTGTGTGTGTGTGTGTACATACACACATCTACATTAGACACTGATTTCCTAAGAATCACATTAAATTTTTCAACTTGGTGCTTATCCTGGCAGTTGGTCTTGCTTCCAGGCTTTCTAGCTTTCCAAGAGCCAGACTATTACCCTGTACATTACTTTCCTGGGTTTTTATTCAGCAAGTGCTAAGCAGATAGGAGAGGTGCTTAAATTCTAACATTAGGCTGCTTGCTTTTTATTTTTTAGTCTAGGACCAGTTTTCTTGAGTTATTTAGAAGGAAGCCTTTGAAATGGAGTAATTTGTACTTTTTACTCAATATTTGGAGACATTGAAACTGTTAGGACATGATACTACCCAATCCCCCGAAGTGTGCCTTGAGTCAGGCCCAGCTCAGATGAAGAACAATACGGTCATTTAAAGGCACTTTGCTGTTATATTGTATTTGTGAAAAACAGAGCTCTTATTTTTCAAAAATTGTGTTCTAATTGTAGATTGTATTAATTCTTGGTTTTGTCAACTGTTATATCCCCAGCACTTAGAATGGTGTGACTCATGTCAAGAACAGTATCAATATTTGTTGAATGGGTGTGATACTTAAATCACCCAGAGCCAAATGCATTCCCTTAATATAATCTTTTGGGGTGGGATGTGGGGGTAACTGGAACTAGTTTGAGAAAATTATAACTCTAGAGTCTTCTAAGTCTTGTCTCATGTTGGTTTTTCAAAAGCCAAGATTGAAACCCAAAAGTGCCTGGCTTTTTCAGGCTCAGATACTTACATTTGTTTCTTAATTCTCACCAAGCAATGAATAAAAGGACATCATCAATAAACTGTTTGGCTAGATCAAATGGAAAACATAAGTTTGATGGAAAAATATGACAGTTTGATAAAAAAAAAAACAAAAAAAACCTTAGGCCACAAGTCACATATCCTGACTGAACTTGAGTAAATCATTCTATCCCTCAGGGCCTCAGTTTCCTCCCCTGTTTAATAAACGAAAATGGCCATTCCATCTACCACACATAGTTGCTTGGAGGATATGAAACCTGTAAAGATACTCACTACCAAAATTCCCTTAAAGCTCTACTCTACTCAAAACTGCATCTGCAATCTCACTACGGTCCTGATATGACATGTAGCAATGACTCTGTAGAATAAGCAGTCTGTTTCCAGGCTATTTGGTGGCCTGAGTGGTGAGGCTGACATCACTGAAAGGGATAGATGCAAATGACATTCTGAAAGCAACAAGGTTTTCTATTTTTGAATGAAAAATTCATCACATGAAGTGAGAGTCTGCCCATATGCTCAGCCACCCATGAATAGCCAAAGACTTTATTGCAAAAATGAATAATCCATGTTAATGTTGTGCCATCTTGCTTTCATACAGGAAGAATAATTTTTCTCTTTATTATTGCTCCATGGATTCCTGCAAATATTTCTATTCCAGCCATCAAATGCAGACCCCTTCTACCTTTAAAACCCACTAATATTCATCTCTGCAGTTTCTTTAATCCATTAACAAAGACTTGCTAAGAACCTATTTGAGGTAGCCCTGTAGGGGCTAAGATGGGTCTCTCCCTCCTTTGAATAGCATTGGCTATAATCGGGGGAATTGAGACCTTCATGCAGATTGGGGGAATAATTCAAATTGTGAGTTTCATATTTTGAGTACCAGAGGGCTTGTAGAGCCAGAGTATCCTGGTACAGAGCACTGTGGGCAGGCAGGGTCAGGAGAAGGAACTTGAGCTGGGCCCTGAAGTATGTGCTGATTTTAAATAGGCACAGGGGAAGGAGAAGAATATGGGAAAGAAGAAGGAGAGTAATGTCAGCAAAAGGCAAAGAGATCTGCTCATTTCTTCTGTGCAAAAAAGGGCACAATTCAGAGAATTCAGATAATTGTCATATGGCTCAATTTCCTTTATATCTTTCCATGATGTGTTATAAAGCTCTGCACACAGTAGGTGCTTAATAAGTGGTACTGACAGTCATCCATCCTTTGGCCCACTTTCCGTTTTGGAATTCTAGGCAGCCTAGGTTACAGTAGCAAATGTAGAAGTTTGCTCTGGACAATGAGAGATTCAATTATGCAGAGGCAGATCTTTATAGAAGCCTAGCGACAGCACAACTGAAATGGTAATTTAGGGCAAGTTTCAAAGGCCTTGGATGAAAGACAAAGGAGTTAGGTTACAGTTTTATATTCAATGGGAGGTCATAATTTTTTTACATTTTTATTATTAATTTTAATGCAGTGACATTGATAAATCAGGGTACACATGTTCAGAGAAAACATCTCCAGATTATTTTGACATTTGATTATGTTGCATAAGTCATATGGTCTTCTGTCACCTTCTATCTGTTTTTCTTTGTGCCCCTCCCCTCCCCCCACCACCTCTTTCTCCTTCCTTACCCCCCCACCACCCCCGTTACCATCACATTTTTGTCCATGTCTCTGAGTCTCATTTTTATGTCCCATCTCTGTATGGATTCATATAGTTCTTAGTTTTTTCTGATTTACTTATTTCACTCCGTATAATGTTATCAAGGTCCATCCATGTTATTGTAAATGATCCAATGTCATCATTTCTTATGGCTGAGTAGTATTCCATAGTATATATCAGGGGTCCCCAAACTATGGCCCGTGGGTCGCATGCGGCCCCCTGAGGCCATTTATCTGGCCCCCAGCGCACTTGCGGAAGGGGCACCTCTTTTGCTAGTGGTCAGTGAGAGAAGCATAGTTCTCTTTGAAATACTGGTCAGCTTGTTGATTTAAATTTTCTTGTTCTTTATTTTAAATATTGTATTTGTTCCTGTTTTGTGTTTTTACTTTAAAATAACATATGTGCAGTGTGCACAGGGATTTGTTCATAGTTTTTCTTATAGTCTGGCACTCCAGTGGTCTGAGGGACAGTGAACTGGTCCCCTATGTAAAAAGTTTGGGGACCCCTGGTATATATGTACGAAAGCTTTTTAATCCACTCGTCCACTGACGGACACTTGGGCTATTTCCAGATCTTTGCTATTGTGAACAATGCTGCCATAAACATGGGGGTGCATTTCTCCTTTTGGAACAGTTCTATGGTGTTTTTAGGGTATATTCCTAAAAGTGGGATAGCTGGATCAAAAGGCAGTTCAATTTTTAATTTTTTGAGGAATCTCCATACTGTTTTCCGCAGTGGCTGCATCAGTCTGCATTCCCACCAGCAGTGCAGAAGGGTTCCCTTTTCTCCACATCCTCGCCAGCACTTATTCTGTGTGGTTTTGTTGATGAGCGCCATTTTGACTGGTGTGAGGTAATATCTCATTGTGGTTTTAATTTGCATTTCTCTAATGATTAGTGATGTTGAGCATTTTTTCATATGCCTATTGGCCATCTGTATGTCCTCTTAGGAGAAATGTCTATTCATTTCTTTTGCACATTTTTTGATTGGATTGTTTGTCTTCCTGGTGTTGAGATTTACAAGTTCTTTATAAATTTTGGTTATTAACCCCTTATCAGACGTACTTTCAAATATGTTCTCCCATTGTGTAGTTTCTCTTTTTATTCTGTTCTTATTGTCTTTAGCTGTGCAAAAGCTTTTTAGTTTGATAGAGTCCCATTTGTTTATTCTGTCTTTTATTTCAGTTGCTCGTGATAAATCAGCAAATATATTGCTACGAGAGATGTCGGAGAGTTTACTGCCTATGTTTTCTTCTAAGATGCTTATGGTTTCACAGCTTACATTTAAGTCTTCTATCCATTTTGAGTTTATTTTTGTGTAAGTTGGTGGTCTAGTTTCATTTTTTTGCAGGTAGCTGTCAAATTTTCCCAACACCATTTATTAAAGAGGCTGTCTTTACTCAATTGTATGCCCGTACCTCCTTTGTCAAATATCAGTTGTCCATAAAGGTGTGGGTTTATTTCTGGGTTCTCAGTTCTGTTCCATTGATCTATATGGCTGTTCTTATGCCAGTACCAGGCTGTTTTGAGTACAATGGCATGGTAGTATAACTTGATATCAGGAAGTGTAATACCTCCCACTTTATTCTTCTTTTTTAAGATTGCTGAGGCTATTCGTGTTCTTTTTAGGTTCCATATAAATTTTTGGAATATGTGTTCTATATCTTTGAAGTATGTCATTGGTATTTTACTTGGTATTGCATTGAATGTATAAATTGCTTTGGGTAATATAGACTTTTTTTGATGAGAAGGATCAATCATTAGTTTTTCGTTGTGACACCTTAGTTGTTCATTGATTGCTTTCTCATATGTGCATTGACCGTGGGCCTTCAGCCGACTGAGTGACCCCTTGCTCAAGCCAGCGACCTTAGGTCCAAGCTGGTGAACTTTTGCTCAAACCAGATGAGCCTGCGCTCAAGCTGGCAACCTTGGGGTCTCGAACCTGGGTCTTCCTTATCCCATTCCGACGCTCTATCTACTGCGCCACCACCTGGTCAGGCGACATTTTAATGATGTTTATACTTCCTAATCATGAGCACAGTATATTCTTCCACCTGTTTGTATCTTCCTTAATTTCTTTTTTCAATGTTTTATAATTTTCGGAGTACAAGTCTTTAGTCTCCTTGGTTAAATTTACTCCTAGGTACTATATTTTTTTGGTTGCAATAGTGAAGGAGATTTTTTCCTTAATTTCTCTTTCTGACTATTCATTGTTGGTGTATAAAATGCCTGATTTCTGAATATTAATTTTATATCCTGCCACTTTGCTGAATGCATTTATCAGGTCCAGTAGTTTTTGACTGAGACTTTAGGGTTTTCTATATACAGTATCATAGCATCTGCAAATAATGATAGTTTTACATCTTAATTTCCAACTTGAATGCCTTTTATTTCCTATTCTTGTCTGATTGCTGTGGCTAGGACTTCCAGAACTATGTTGAATAAGAGTGGTGAAAGGGGGCACCCCTACCTTGTTCCTGATATTAAAGTGATTGCTTTTAATATTTTCCCATTGAGTATGATGTTGGCTGTGGGTTTGTCAGAGATGGCCTTTATCATGTTGAGATATGTTTCCTGTATTCCCACTTTGCTGAGAGTTTTGATCATGAATGGGTGCTGGATTTTATCAAATGCCTTTTCTGCATCTATTGAAATTATCATGTGTTTTTTCTCCTTTCTTTTGTTTATGTGATCAGTCACATTGATTGATTTGCGAATATCGTACCAGCCTTGCCTCCCCAGAATAAATCCCACTTAATCATGGTGTATGATTTTTTTCATATATTGTTGGATCCGGTTTGCTAATATTTTGTTGAGGATTTTAGCATCTAAATTCATCAGGGATATTGGCCTATAATTTTCTTTCTTTGTGTTGTCTTTACTTGGTTTTGGAATC
This sequence comes from Saccopteryx leptura, assembly GCF_036850995.1. Lineage (NCBI taxonomy): Eukaryota > Metazoa > Chordata > Mammalia > Chiroptera > Emballonuridae > Saccopteryx > Saccopteryx leptura. The sequence continues at coordinate 67,156,366 of NC_089516.1, read as the reverse complement.
AGAATTATGCTCACCTCATAAAAGGAGCTTGGAAGTCTTCCTTCCTCTTGAAATTTTTGAAATAGCTTGAGAAGGATAGGAGTTAGTTCTTCTTTGAATATTTGGTAGAATTCCCTTGTGAAGCCATCAGGCCCAGGACTTTTCTTTTTTGATAACTGTTTCAATCTCATTCAGTGCAATAGGTCCTTTTAGGTTTTCTGATTCCTCCAGATTTATTTTTGGAAGATTGTATGTTTCAAAAAATTTGTCCATTTCATCTATGTTGTCTAGTTTTTTGGCATACAGTTCTTCATAGTACATTTTGTTTTTTTACAATATTTTGTATTTCTGTTGTGTCAGCTGTTATTTCTCCACTCTCATTTCTAATTTTATTTATTTGAGTGCTCTCTCTTTTTTTCTTGGAGAGTCTAGTTAAAGGTTCATCAATCTTGTTTACCTTTTCAAAGAACCAACTCCTAGTTTCACTGATCCTCTGTATATTTCTTTAGCCTCTATGTCATTTATTTCTGCTCTGATCTTTATTATGTTCTTCCTTCTACTACATTTGGGCTTTACTTGCTGTTCTTTTCCTAGTTCTTTTAGATGCAGGGTTAACTTGTTTATTTGAGCTTTATCTAGCTTCTTAATGTGTGCCTGTAATGTTATGAACATCCCTCTCAGTACTGCTTTTGCTGTGTCCCCTAAAGTTTAAGCTGTTGTATGCTCATTATCATTCGTTTCTAGGAATTTTTTTATTTCTTCTTTGATCTCATCTTAATCCATTCTTTATTTAACAACCTGCTATTTAGTTTCCATGTGTTTGAGAATTTTTGAGTTTTTATGTTGTGGTTGATTTTTAGTTTCATGCCATTGTGATCAGAGAAAGTGCTTGATATGATTTCAATCTTCTTAAATTTGTTGAGACCACTTTTGTGCCCTAACATGTGGTCTATCCTAGAGAATGTACCATGAGCCCTTGAAAAGAACGTATATTGTGCTACTTTAGGGTGAAAGGTTCTGAAGATATCTATTGAATCCAGTTGATCTAGTATGCCTTTTAAGTCTTCTGTTTCTTTGTTAATTTTCTTTCTTGAGGATCTATCTAGTGATGTTAGTGCGGTATTGAAATCCCCTACTATTATAGTATTGCTGTTGATCTTGCCCTTTATATCCATCAAAGTCTGCTTTATATATTTAGGTGCTCCTTTATTCAGTGCGTAGATACTTATAATAGTTATATCTTCCTGTTGAATTGCTCCCTTTATCATTATGTAGTGACCTTCTTTATGTTGTACTATATCCTTTGTTTTAAAGTCCATTTTGTCTGATAGAAGTATTGCTACCCCAGCTTTTTTTCTATTTCCATTTGCATGAAATGTTTTTTTCCATCCTTTTACATTCAGTCTATGTGCATCTTTTGCTTTAAGGTGTGTCTCTTGTAGACAGCATATGTACGGATCCTTTTTTTCTTATCCATGCAGTTACCCTATGGCTTTTGATTGGATCATTTAATCCATTTACATTTAAGGTTATTATTGATATGTAGTAGTTTATTGCCATTTTATTCTTTAAAGCTGTATTCCTCTTTTGCTATATTTTTTTCCCAATTTGATCTGTTTACAACAGGCCTCTTAACATTTCCTGCAGCATTGGTTTGGTTGTAATGAATTCCTTGAGTTTTGGGTTTCTGGTGTTTTTGTTGTTTTTTTTTTGTCTTGGAAGCTTTTTATTTCTCCTTCAATTTTAAATGATAGCCTTGCTGGATAAAGTAGTCTTGGTTGTAGGTTCCTGTTCTGCATTACTTTGAATATTTCTTGCCACTCCCTTCTGGCCTCAAGTGTTTCTGTTGAGAAGTCTGATGTCATCCTTATGGGCGCTCCTTTGTAGGTGATACCTTTTTTTGTAGCTGCTTTTAATATTTTCTTTTTATCACTTAGCATTGGTATTTTAATTATGATATGTCTTGGTGTAGATTTCTTTGCGTTTCTCTTTAATGGAATTCTCTGTGCTTCTTGAACTTGTGAGAGTTTCTCCTGCATTAATTGAGGGAAGTTCTCAGCTATGATATGATTGAACAAAGTCTCTATCCCTTGTTCTGTCTCTTCTTCTTCAGGAACCCCTATGATGTGGATGTTATTTTTTCTCATGTTGTCACAAAGCTAAGAGTATCCTCAGACTTTTTGAGTCTCTTTTCTTTTTTCTTCTCGGCTTTCATGCCTTCATTCACCTTGTCCTCCAACTCGCTGATTCGATCCTCAGCTCCATCCATCCTGTTTTTAATTCCTTCCATTGTGGTCTTCATTTCTGATATTGTATTTGTCATCTCCGACTGATTCTTTTTTAATATTTCAATATTCTTTTTTGTACTTGCTCTTTATTTAGGTGTTCATAATGACCATCCATTGTTGTTCTAAGATCCCTAAGCATCCTTTCAATCATTATTTTGAACTCCTCATCCGGAAGTTTGGTTATTTCCATATTATTCAGTTTATTTCCTGGAGATTTCTTTTGTGGTTTCATTTGGATGGCACTTCTGTTTTCTCATTGTGTCTGTGTGTTTGGGTGTTTTGTTTTTAGAGCTGGTTGATTCTAGGCTTGGTGTTGTGTTCCTCCAGTTTTCAATTGTGTTATTTCTAGGTCTTCTTGCGTTGGCATCAGCTATCATTTGTAATCCATTTTCGGATTTGGGCCTCTTTGAAGTCTTGATTTGTTTGTTTTCTTAACAGGTGATAGTCTTGTTTACTGATCTTAGCAGGGGGCTTATTTGAAACTGAATCTTGGAATGCAGTGGGTGTAACCTGAGACTCTGAAGGCCTCTTCTGCCAGTTTCTCTCTCTGGGGGCAGGGTGTTTTCTCAGATTCAGTAGGGGGAGGTGTATCTCAGATCTCCATGGAGACCTGAGTTACTGCCCCTCCTCCTCACTTCTTGTTTTTAGCAATGTCTTGTTGTGCTGATTGGAGCTGGAGAAATGTCTGGAGATCTGTGACCCAGAAGCACTTTAATCTTTTGTTTTGTGGAAGGATCAGCCCCTCCCCCAGCTATGGCCACCTCCAACACTGGATGAGTCAGCTTCTCAGGTTGTCACCTGCATTCCTGTGCCCCTCAATGTCTGTCTCTCTCTCTCTCCTTTCTTTTTGGAAGACAAGCTGGCCCTTTCAACACACTTTGTTCCCTGGTTGCCAGACAAGTGGCTATGAGCAATTTTTTCTGCTCTTTTCATAAATAGGGGAGATTTCTCTAAATAGGGGAGATTCAGGCACTCCCTACCAGGTTTGTTTTGGCTTCTTCTTTGCTCCTTGGTTTTTGAGAGCTGTTATTATAGTCCAGAGTTGGTTTCTCATGCTGATTTTTCCTAAATTAGTTTGTAATCCACTTCGGGGGTGTGAGTTGGGAGTCTGTGCATCTGCCTACTCCACTGCCATCTTCAGGTCCTCAATGGGAGGTTATTAAGTGTTACTGTACAGAAGAATGACCTGATCAAAACTGGATTTAAGCACATTCATCTAATCATATTATGCACAGTGGCCTTGGAATTGGGGCAAAAAGGTGGTGACAACAGTTGTTAGGTTGGTGGGAGAACAGACTCTGACTTTCAGCTGGTTTATTACTCTGCCACTCCAGAAATCTCAGTGTTTGTGTGTCCATTTTTATGAAGCCAAATTTTGGATCTATCTGTCAATAAGTGCTAAGGTTAAGAAGAGAGTTTGGAATTTCTGGAAAGTCTGAGCCAGTCAAACTTGGATTTGCATTTCAACTCTACCTCTTTGTTACAATGTGAATTTGGGCCAGTCATTCAACCTCTTTTAAATGCCCTCATTTTTTCCATTTTAGAAATGTTCATAATACTAACCTCACACAGAAGTTAATAAGAAAGTGTGACACATAGAAGATAAATGTTCAAAAAATATTCCTTTTCTTTCTTGACCCCTCCTGTAGTTAACTGTGTGACCTTTTTGCATATATTTCTCTGGGCAAGTTGCCTCACATAAAATTAGAGAGATGTTTTTTCTGCTTTACTTTGCTGGAAGAAAAGTCCTTGCCTATCTGGTAACACATCTAACCAATCCTCCCTTTTCCTTCCTCTTAGTCTATTAGGGAGGAATTAAATCATTTTATCAACAGATATTTATTGAGAAGCTATTACATGTCAGGTACTGTTTTTGGTCTTATACATAAAGCAATAACCAAAAAGAGACAAACATCTATGCCCTCATGGAAGTGATAGTCTAGTTGTGGCTGTAAGGGAGTTACATAATCTAACACATATAATATGTCAGATGGTGATGAGTGCAAAGAAGAACACAACAAAGAAAAGGGACAAAGTGTTGGGATATTGGTCAACAAGAGATTCTTTGATAAGGTGACATCTATGAAGAGACTTGGAAGAAGTAAGAGAGAATTTTCTATTTGGTAGCATAGCATTTCAGGGAGAAGAAAATATAAGCAAAAAAGATCTTTTAATGGGAACATGCTTTGCAAGTTCAAGAAATGGCAAAGAAGTCAATTTGCTTGGAACATAGTGCAAGAATAGCAGTAAGACAGGAGCTGAGGAGGTGGCCACTCATCAGATCATGGAATATCTGTAGCCCAAAGTAAGATCTCTGAGGGAGATGGGGAACTATTGGAAGATTTGGAACAGAGGAGTGATAGGACCTGACTTAACATTTTAACAGAATGCCTCTGAATACAGGGTAAGGAATAGACTGTAGGGTGGCAAGGATAAAAGCAGAAAGCATGAAAACATGAGAGAAGGGGAAAGTATCATAGTAATATAATGAGAGAGCATGGGGGCTTGGACTATGATGGTGACAGGAAGGTGTTGAGAAGTAATCAGATACAGTGTATATTATAAGGTCGATTGACAGCTTTCACTGACAGATTTGATGTGGAGTATTAAAAAGAAAGATTCAAGGATGACTTCAAAGTTTTTGTCTTGAGCAAGAAGAGGATGGGCTTAACATTTGCCAGGATGCAGAAGACCAATTAATGAGCACATTTTAGGGGAAAAGAGTTTTGGTTTGGGTCATGTTGAGTTTAAAATGTCTATTAAACATCCAAGTAGAAATTCAGAGGAGGATGTTGGATATACAAGTCAAGAATTCAGGAGAGGGTGATAGGAACACAAGAATTCTATCTCAAACTTTAAGAATGCAACAAAAGGGGACAGGAGTTTGGCAAGGGCAAAGTATATAGATGTTTTTCTGCATTTCTGTCATGTCTTTGAATACTGTTATGTTTTTCCTCTCATCTCCTTTTGATGGAAGTTTCTTAGACAGCAAGAACTAGCATTTACTGTGCATTTATTATGTGCCAGACACTTTGACATATTTAGCACCACACTTAAGCACACCTATATTATAAAGCATGTGTTGTCATCTCTGTTTTACAGATGAAAAAATTGAGGCTCTGTAAGACAGGTAAAAATTATTTGTCCTGAGTCACACAGCTGATAAATGAATGTGCTGAAATTTAAAACTGAATCCAAGTCCTGACTATCTATCTGCTTATCTTTAAGGGGGTCAGAACATTGTCTCTGTGATCTCTGTGTCAATGATTTGTTCTGTGCATTAACTGGAGCTAAGAGGTATTTAAAATCAGTTCCTGCCTAACTCCTTATCATATTCCACCAGAGGTTGTCAACTCATTTTGAATATTTATTATTCAGGTATTGTCAACTGATATTATTTTAATTTTAGGCACAGACAAAATAAATTAGGAAGGGAAATTTGATGCAACAGAAATCTAATGAAGCACTACAAACCAAAGATATTTGAATTTCTGGATTATTTACTTTTCAGAATGGTTCACAGCTCTAACACTAGCACAAAGAAGATAATAATTGCACAATTCAGAGAATTCAGATAATTGTCATATGGCTCAATTTCCTTTATATCTTTCCATGATGTGTTATACAGCTCTGCACACAGTAGGTGCTTCATAAGTGATACTGACAGGCATCCATCCTTTGGCCCACTTTCCCTTTTGGAATTCTAGGCAGTCTAGATTACAGTTGCAAGCTTCATGTCCCATTTATTTGACAAAAAATACTGGTGCCACCTATATGGTAGGTGCTATGCTAGGTATTGGAACTACCAAAATAGAAAGGACATAGTTTTCACCATCAAGGAGCTCACAGTTGATTGACAAGAAACCTTGTGGAAGAAACAAACAAACCATGATTAGGAATATCATTGAGATATGCTCAGGATGCAGCAAAAGCATAAAGGGAAATCTGAAGTGAGTGTGGAGCCATACCAGAGGGAACACGTGATTTGATTCTTGAAGAATATAGCGGGTTTCCAAGGTGGGGGCATTCCTGGCTAAAAAATAAAAATAAACAGTTTGTGCAAAGACACAGAAGTGTGAAAAATATCAACAAACTTAGTATGTGGGAGTATGTCTGACTTCCCTGCAGTATGATGGAAGATGACATTGGAGAGGCAGATTATAGGCCATGCTAATGAGCTGATATACTTTTTTTCCCCTGGAGTAAATGGAAACAGAAAGGCAAGATAAATGAGTGACAAGGACAGTAACAGAGACTAAAGGAAGGAGGTGGGGATGACTGTGTGGAATTTAGTTGCTCACACTTGTCTCAAGGGAACATTTGGCTAGCTGACTGAAGCCATATGGGAATGTGGATCCACTGTTAACAGGTTTTCTGATTTTTTTTTAATAGAGAAGCAGGAAATCTGGATTTTTACAATGAGAAATCTTCTAATTTTTAAATGCTGGAAATTATTTTTTTAGCTTAAATTTTAAGCACCACTGTACCAAACACATGTCTGCTTGCTGGGTGTGATCTGGAGGCTGTCATTTTGAGACCTGTGCTGTAGGGGATGGGGTATTTATGGAAGCATTGAAGCTAACAAGTAACACTTAAAAATAACCATGTGCATCCCTTAGTGGACGGTCCATTTTAACATTTCTACAGCATATGAAGTATGTTTTTCCTTTGAAGAACCAAGGTGAGGTCCCAGGTCAAATGCAACTTGTAGGGCTTTCTGAGGGCCATGGTGCTACTCAGTATCTCAGTCAAACTGTTAAAAGCCTAGTAGAAAGACCATGGTAAACGGAGACCAGTGAAGCCCCAGAATACCACTACCAGGAGATGATTTTTATTTGTTCCCTTTTCACTTTAGGGGAAGAAGGGGCAGCCTCTTTGAACTGTATATATGACCAAGTCAGCATGGCCAGTGATGAAACAAATAAAAGACAGTGTAATAGCTGTTAAAGTTCAAACTACTAATTTTACAGTTGGAAAAACAAAGTTCCCCAAAAGCATATCAACTTGCTCAGAGTGACCCAAGAAACCAGTGGCAGGCACAGATCTACTGACTCCTAGTTCAGCATTATTTTTAATAGTCCTGGGCTGTGATAATCAAGGTTAATCAGCTTGACAGTTTCCTTAACACCTAGAATTTATTAGACTGGACAAGCAGCACTTGAGATAAGCTGTTAAATGCACTTTTAAATTTTTCCTATCTGCATGATGACAATATTCTTTGAAAACTTGATATTTCATGGGTAAAAGCCAATGAATGAGGCACAAAGATGTTTCTAAAGCACCAAAACTATTCACAGAGTGTCTGGAGAAAAGTTGACTGTGTCTGATATATTTAAGGGTTTTCACTTCTGCATTCAATACACTGACCTCCCCACTATATGCCTTATTTGTTTTGTTGTTTCTCTTTTTTTGTATTCCCCTTATTTTTCTTTTTTCCCTTCTCATCTAGGATTTAAGCCTACCCTCTTCAAGTCAATAAAACTGCTAACGAATCATAACATAGAAGTGGGAGTGCATAATGGTGGAGAAACATACATATTTCTCCTGCTATGGCCATTTAGCTCTCTATAATCTCAGACTAGTAACTCTTGTCAATGGCAACTCAACCAATCCTTTCCATCCTTCATTTCAGAGTCTGTTGTTCTGACATTTGCCACTCTTTTTGTTGTTGCTGTTCTGAACCCTTTTTTCATTGGTGCAGCTGTTGAAGACACTGCAGCCACAGCAGTGTACATCTGGAACATTTTGCTGACTTCTTGAACCTTCCCCTAGGGACTACTCTAGGAAGAGAGGGGAGGGATGGAGAGGCCAAAACAGTTGCCTGCAAATAGAAATGCCAACATTGTCTGGCCACTCTGTGGACTACCCTTGAAAAAATCAACCTCATTCTAGTCTTGAGTTTCCCAATTTCCTCATCGAATACATGTTCCCCACTCAAAATTTCTACTGTGGTGGAAGAAGATAAACTATATTGGCTGTGTATTCTCTCATACAGCACTTTCCACATTGTAAAGGGACATATATATATAATTAATATATCAAGAAATCCTAGGGAACTGTGTTACCCTGCATGGGGCAAGAGCACTTCAGTTCCACCTGGCACAGGTGGGCTTCTTCTTAGATTGAGGCTCCAGACTCACTCCAGGTGTGCCTGCCTCCGTCTCATCTCATTCTCACTCCCTTTGGCTCCCTGGCTCCTGAGTCTCCTTTTCTTTTGGCGCGCTATTGGATTGCAAACACAGCAGGCATGGTTTCATTCCAAACCAAGAACTGTTTTAATTAGTTTAACGTCTGTTAAACGCTTTGAAGATTGGAAGCAACAGATAAGTACTGGATGATGTTATTAGCAACTGCAGTTAATTGCAAACATTTCTATTAATACTAGTTTCTGCCTCCTTTTCCTTGCTCTACTTTCCAAGGTTCCCAAATCCTTCTCAGCCTCCTCCTCCTTTTCTCTCCTTTCCCTTACTGGCGCTAAAGGGTTAGATTGGGGCAGAGTCTAGGGGTGAGCGACAGTAACAGTCACCAACTGGAACAGGGCAAGCGGGAAGAGCTGGGTGGGGCCGCCAGGCAAGGCGAACACACACGCCTCCAGGCTCCGCCCCGCGGCTGGAGGCCGGGGGTGGAACGCCACGGGGCGGGGCGCCCAGGCCAGATGGGCCCAGTGGTTGGACACCCGGGCAGCTGCTTGAGGGACGGGGCGGAGTTGGCCCGAACCTCCACCCTCATTCCCTCGGCGGGCCGAGCCGCCCCTCTTTCCCGCCCCTCCTCCTCCCTTTCCCACCCCTCGGAGTGGAGCTGCACATGCGGCTACTCCCTGCTCGGTCCCGCCCAGCCTTCGTCGCGCAGGATCGGGTCCCTCTAGCCCCCAGCCCATGGCGGGACAGTAGCCGCCTGTCAGGGGTCGTGAACGGCGGAGGCAGACGCGGCGGCTCTAGGGCCTCAGAGAGCGGGCGTCTCCGGAGGCCATGGGCTACCCGGAGGGAGAGCGCAGGGAGCCCCTGCCTGCGGCAGCGCCGCGGGAGCGGGGGAGCCAGGGCTGCGGCTGTCGCGGGGCCCCAGCACGGGCGGGCGAAGGGAACAGCTGCCGGCTCTTCCTGGGCTTCTTTGGCCTCTCGCTGGCCCTCCACCTGCTGACATTGTGCTGCTACCTAGAGTTGCGCTCCGAGTTGCGGCGGGAACGGGGAGCCGAGTCCCGCCTAAGCGGCCCCGGTACTCCTGGCACCTCTGGCACCCTGAGCAGCCCCAGTGGCCTCGACCCTGACGGTCCCATCACCCGCCACTTCGGGCAGCAGCCGCTAGAACCCAGAGAAACCACTCTCACAGCAGACTCCCAGGACGGGCACCAGGTGAGTCACTTAGTTGGGACAGCGGTGGCTGAGGCCCCCTCCCTTAGGGGTCAGGCGAGGGCCCTCATCTACCCGGCCCTGGGGCGACTCTGCCACCTTGAATTAGGAGGCAGGACCAGAGAGGGAGCAGGCGAGCGGGAGAGAGGTTGCCTCAGGGCAGGTTGTCCCCGGTCCCGTGCCCAGCTCACCCAGACGCCCTCAGGATCCCTGTACCTGGGAGCTCCGATCCGCGCCTGCCGCCCCAGGCAGCAGGCTGCCTCGGGGAAAGTTGGCTGCGCTCCCGGACGGGCGCTGCGCGGAGATGCGGGCGCTGCCCCTCTGCAGGACTAACGGCAGCAGCTTGGCCCTTTTGCTCCTGGTGCGATTCTCTGCACGCGGTGCTTGTTTCTTCGTGTCCAGAGCTGATGCCAGCACTAGCAGGCTCTCATTTGGATTTGGAGCTGTAAATAGCTACAATAACTGCTCCACGCCCATTGAAACAACTTTTAATTGTATTTTCAGCGTGGGTCCTTGTGCGCTGACCAGAATATGGGCTTGTTCACACTTACCTGCAATTTGAGATTGATTGTCCTCGGTGTTATAGTGAGGTTCATTCAGCGCCCCTGAGGAATTCTAGTAGAAATATGCCGTCTTGCTAGACAACTTCTGAGGAGCAATTTTAAAAATCTATGCAAATAAAACTCACCCTTTGCATGCTGGTTTGGACTCCTTTTTGGGGGAGTGGATGGTGAGGGTGAATGTGAAGTGTCTTTCTGTTGCTAGCTTGAGAACAGGAATCTACTGATGGAATAATTTACTCAAGAATAATTTCTCAAGAGCAGTATTTTTATTTTCATTTTTATGGCGTTTGTGTCCTTGTTAGCAAACTGTTGGCTGTAGTGCTTGCTTTTTATCCTTTCTAGCTCTTTATTAAAGGAAGTTTAGTGTACTTGAAATAATTACTCTTGACCTCCCCATTTTGTCTTATGTAAAGCTTAAGCATCTAGAATCCATTCGGGGTGGTTAAAGAATAATAGTGACTGTTTTCTTCTTGGGGAAGAGGGCAAATTGTGCTAATAAGTTCCCTGAAGTGAACGACCCAGGCCTTCTATTTGTACTACCACATCCAGAGTCATTGTCATACTCTGTAAACATTATTTGTACTACTTTGATCACTCATTGGAAGCTGGTGTCCCATTCATAAAAATGCTATAATGTCATTTTTCTATGATGTGTATTGTAAAGTTGCCCTGAAACTTAAAATGTCTTGCTGGCACACTCCAACTTATGTAACAGCTTATCAAATAGAATCAGTAGACATGCTTCTTATACTTGAAAACTTTAAACACTGTAGCTAAATGATAAATTCTGGCTCCCTTGATCCACTGCCCCCTCTAATGCCCAGTAGAAATACTTAGCAGCTGAACATTGATACATGAAATTAGGAAGGAATTGAACTTATTTAGTCAAAAGGTAGCCAAGGCTTTTTGGCAGTCAGAATGGAGAAACCTGTGATTATAGACCGAGGATCAATTAGCAGGACAGCTGGATTCTAGGTCTTTCTGTGATGGTGTGCACCTCTCACAGGTCTATATTGGCATTTAGTTACTTGTTCTTTGCATGGCATTTCAAATAGTTCTGTCTAGGTTTAAATACAGCTCCCTATCTTCTGTCTTTTATTATTTCTGAGCAATAGAAGCATGCATATTGACTCTTTAATTTGCTGACATCAATTGCAGTCAGTTTTTTTGTTGTTGTTGTTGTTGTTTTGTTTTTACAGTTGTGAGGGGCCGTATGGGTCCATTTTGTTTGATCCTCCTGGAGAACATATAGGCTCTGAGGTGTGTGTATGTGTGTGGGGGGTATGTCCAAAATCATATGACTATGGTCAAAATTAGAATAGAAGTTGGTCTCTTGACTCCCAGTTCATTGCCCATTCTCCTATAGCATATTATCTCCTGGTGTCTTTTGGAGGAAAGTGGGGTGGATCTCCACAGTAGAATTTTTCCAAAGTAGATGGCTCAGATATGCATCACTTTCTTCTAATCCACCCTAGTTTTGGCCAAAGATTAACCATGCATTCCTTATTCTTCCTGAACTTCACTTTCAAAAGAATGCAAGCATGCTTTAAAAGACTTTTAGCCCAGATTCAACTTAAGTTTGTCTTAAAGATATTACTTTTAGTATACCAAAAAGAAAGAAGAGAGAAAAAGTTGATTGGCTATTAGAGTTAAATTGATACTGCTACATTTTGGGTAAAAATTTTAGTGCCCTGGTGCACCCTCTGCTGGCTTTGCAGGGCATTTAATTGCAGTATCTGCTGACAGTCAATATTCTAAGTTGTGCTGACAGATTCTGATTCATAAATAAGGAAGTAAACAACCCTGTGGGATTTGGCCATGTAACTCATGTTTTTATATTTTAGTTCTTTAACACAGACGGTTGCTGTTACAGCAACTCCTAGGTGGAGAAGAAGAAAGATAAAAATAATACATCCTTCAGTGGGCAGCACATTCACGTTTCTTGCCAGTTTATCTTCAAGGAGTGAAGGCAAACTGATGAGAATAAATTGCAGGGTGATCTCGTGAGACCACGTGAGCAGAACAATCAGAGGTACTTCATTATATAAGACCATTCAAACCTATCCATGCTTGATATGATGGGCTCAGTTATCACCCAAGGAAGGGATCTAGAAATCAGTAAAGATGTATGTATGTCACCCCTCAATTTAAAAACTTTTAAAACAGAATACACAGGAAATTAGGATAGTCAGGAAACAGAGAGAGATCAACAAAGTTCTCCAGGGGAAGTGTTGTAGAAAAGCCTCCCCAGTGTGAACACAGTTGCTGATGAAAAAAAGTGAGAGGGTCACTTTGGACCTGGAATCATAACTGTCCTTCAGCTAGAGTAGCTAAATGCCTGTAGATTTATCTGGATAGCCAAGATGATCTCAAGAGAAACATCAGTCTATGTTTTAGACAATATACAATATGATTGTTAAAGTAAAAAAATAATAAAAATAAAAGTCACTGTTAATCATTCTGTGAAGTTGGCCCAGTTGTGATTGTGGTCTTCAAAGCCACAAATATGGTGGCATCAGAAGGAAGGGTGTTGAAAACAATGACAATATAAAACCCTTATCTTTTCTATGTAAAAGGCTAAAAGTGGATTTACACCCCAATCATGTAGAAAATTCTAATGTTTTCTCCTTAAGAAAAACTCAACAGCTGATAAAAGTCTCCAGAAACCCAATTATATTAATCCAAAAGATGCAGGGATTTCTAGTTGTTCTTTTCAGTCTAGAGAGGGAAAGATTGAAAGAAGAGTATTAAACCATGAGAGAAATGACTAAGGTTAATATATTGGTATAATTTAACCACTTCTGTCAATAAATAGAAATCCTATTATGAACCAGACACTATGTTAGGTATCAGATATCTTTTAATGCAGGGGTTGGGAACCTTTTTGGCTGAGAGAGCCATGAACACCACATATTTTAAAATGTAATTCCGTGACAGCCATACAATGACCTGTGTACATTATGCATTATCCAATAAAAATTTGGTTTTGACCCAGAGGACAGTTGTGATTGACTCCAGCCACCTGTGACCACGAACATGAGTGGTAAGAAATGAATGAATTGTAATTCATGAGAATGTTTTATATTTTTAATGTTATTATTTTTTTATTAAAGATTTGTCTGTGAGCCAGATGCAGCCATCAAAAGAGCCACATCTGGCTCGAGAGCCATAGGTTCCCGACCCCTGCTCTAAAGTTTAAGAAGTATTTAGAAAAATATGTACAGGTAGTTTAATAAGGGTTTATTGGGGACTGTTGGGATATTTGGAATATGTTCCTAATTATTTGAAGTGATGTTATAGAAGTCAAATTTTTTAAATTAATTTTAATGGGGTGATGTTGATCAATCAGGGTACATATGTTCAGAGAAAACATCTCTAGGTTATTTTGACATTTGATTATGCTGCATTCCCATCACCCAAAGTCCAATTGTCTTCTGTCACCTTCTAACTGGTTTTCTTTGTGCCCCTCTCCTCACCCAACTCCCTCCCTCTCCCCCCCCCACCCTGTACCCCCCACACTCTTCTCCATGTCTCTGAGTCTCACTTTTATGTCCCACCTCTGTATGGAATCATATAGTTCTTAGTTTTTCCTGATTTACTTATTTCGCTCAGTATAATGTTATCAAGGTCCATCATGTTGTTGTAAATGATCCAATGTCATCATTTCTTATGGCTGAGTAGTATTCCATAGTATATATGTACCAAAGCTTTTTAATCCACTCATCCACTGATGGACACTTGGGCTGTTTCAGGATCTTTGCTATTGTGAACAATGCTGCCATAAACATTGGGGTGCATTTTTTCTTTTCAAACAGTGCTATGGTTTTCTAGGGGTATATTCCTAAAAGTGGTATAGCTGGGTCAAAAGGCAGCTCAATTTTTAATTTTTTGAGGAATCTCCATACTGTTTTCCACAGTGGCTGCACCAGTCTGCATTCCCACCAGCAGTGCAGGAGGGTTCCCTTTTCTCCACATACTCGCCAGCACTTATTCTGTGTGGTTTTGTTGATGAGCGCCATTCTGACTGGTATGAGATGATATCTCATTTTGGTTTTAATTTGCATTTCTCTAGTGATTAGTGATGTTGAGCATTTTTTCATATGCCTATTGGTCATCTGTATGTCCTCTTTGGAGAAGTGTCTATTCATTTCTTTTTCCAAGTTTTGGATTGGACTGTTTGTCTTCCTGGTATTGAGTTTTACAAGTTCTTTATAAATTTTGGTTATTAACCCTTTATCAGACATATTATCAAATATATTCTCCCATTGTGTAGTTTGTCTTTTTATTCTGTTCTTATTTTCTTTAGCTGTGCAAAAGTTTTTTAGTTTGATAGAGTCCCATTTGTTTATCCTGTCTTTTATTTCACTTGCCAGTGGAGATAAATCAGCAAATATATTGCTCTGAGAGATGTCGGAGAGCTTACTGCCTATGTTATCTTCTAAGATGCTTATGGTTTTAAGGCTTCCATTTAAGTCTTTTAACCACCTTGAGTTTATTTTTGTGAATGGAGTAAGTTGGTGCTCTAGTTTCATTTTTTTACAGGTAGCTGTCCAATTTTCCCAACACCATTTGTTGAAGAGGCTATCTTTACTCCAATGTATGCTCTTACCTCCTTTGTCAAATATCAGTTGTACAAAAAAGTGTGGGTTTATTTCTGGGTTCTCAGTTCTTTTCCATTGATCTATATGCCTGTTCGTATGCCAGTACCAGGCTGTTTTGAGTACAATGGCCTTGTAGCATAACTTAATATCTGGAAGTGTGATACCTCCCACTTTATTCTTCCTTTTCAAGATTGCTGAGGCTATTCGTGTTCTCTTTTGGTTCCATATAAATTTTTGGAATATTTGTTCTATATCTTTGAAGTAAGTCATTGGTATTTTAATCAGTATTGCATTGAATTTATAATTGCTTTGGGTAATATAGTCATTTTAATGAGGTTTATTCTTCCTAACCATGAGCACAGTATATGCTTCCATTTGTTTGTATCTTCCCTGATTTCTTTTATCAATGTTTTATAATTTTCCGAGTAGAAGTCTTTAATCTCACTGGTTAAATTTATTCCTAGGTACTTTATTTTTTTGGTTGCAATGGTGAAGGGGGTTGCGTCCTTAATTTCTCTTTCTGACAATTCATTGTTAGTGTATAAAAATGCCTCTGATTTCTGAGTATTAATTTTATATCCTGCCACCTGGCTGAATTCATTTATCAGGTCCAGTAACTTTTTGACTGAGACTTTAGGGTTTTCTATATGCAATATCATATCATCTGCAAATAATGATAGTTTTACTTCTTCTTGTCCAGTTTGGATGCTTTTAATTTCTTTTTCTTGTCTGATTGCTGTGGCTAGGAATTCCAGTACTATGTTGAATAAGAGTGGTGGAAGGGGCCATCCCTGCCTTGTTCCTGATCTTAAGGGGATTGCTTTTAATTTTTGCCGATTGAGTATGATGTTGGCTGTGGGTTTGTCATAAATGGCCTTTATCATGTTGAGGTATGTTCCTGGTATTCCCACTTTGCTGAGACTTTTGATAATGAATGCGTGCTGGATTTATCTTATCAAATGTTTTTTCTTCATCTATTGAAATTATCATGTGGTTTTTCTCCTTCCTTTTGTTTATGCAGTGAATCAGATTGATTGATTTCCGAATATTGTACCAGCCTTGCCTCCCAAGAATAAATCCCACTTGATCATGGTGTATAATTTTTTCATATATTGCTGGATCCAGTGTGCTAATATTTTGTTGAGGATTTTAGCATCTAAATTCATCAGGGATATTGGCCTATAATTTTCTTTCTTTGTTTTGTCTTTGCCTGGTTTTGTAATTAGATTTATGCTCGCCTCATAAAACGAGCTTGGAAGTCTTCCTTCTTCTTAAAATTTTTGAAATAGCTTGAGAAGGATAGGAGTTAGTTCTTCTTTGAATATTTGGTAGAATTCACTTGTGAAGCCATCAGGCCCAGGACTTTCTTTTTTGATAACTGTTTCAATCTCATTTGTTGTAATTGGTTTGTTTAGGTTTTCTGATTCTTCCAGATTAATTTTTGGAAGATTATATGTTTCAAAGAATTTGTCCATTTCATCTAGATTGTCTAGTTTTTTGGCGTACAGTTCTTCATAGTATTTTCTTACAATATTTTGTATTTCTATTTAATCAGTCATTATTTCTCCACTCCCATTTCTAATTTTATTTATTTGAGTCCTCTCTCCTTTTTCTTGGTAAGTGTGGTTAAAGGTTCATCAATCTTTTTTACCTTTTCAAGGAACCAGCTCCTGGCTTCATTGATCCTCTGTGTTGTTTCTTTAGCCTCTATGTTATTTATTTCTGCTCCGATCTTATTATTTCCTTCCTTCTACTAGCTCTGGGCTTTACTTGCTGTTATTTTTCTAGTTCTTTTAGATGCAGAATCAAGTTGTTTATTTGAGTTTTTTCTAGCTTTTTAAGGTATGCCTGTAATGCTATAAACTTCCCTCTCAGGACTGCTTTTTCTGTATCCCATAAATTTTGAGTTGATGTATGCTCGTTATCATTCGTTTCTAAGAATTTTTTTATTTCTTCTTTGATCTCATTGTTAACCCTTTTGTTATTTAATAACATGCTATTTAGTTACCAAGTGTTTGAGTATTTTTCAGTTTTTCTGTTGTGATTGATTTCCAGTTTCATGCCTTTGTGATCAGAGAAATTGTTTGATATAATTTCAATCTTCTTAAATTTATTGAGACCACTTTTGTGTCCTAACATGTGGTCTATCCTAGAGAATGTACCATAAGCACTTGAAAAGAATGTATATTCTGCTGCTTTAGGGTGATAGGTTTTGAAGAGATCTATTAAATCAAATTGATCTAGTATATCCTATAAGTCTGCTGTTTCTTTGTTAATTTTCTTTCTTGAGGATCTATCTAATGATGTTAGTAGGGTATTGAAATCCCCTACTATTATAGTATTGCTTTTGATCTCGCCCTTTAAATTCATCAAAGTCTGCTGTATATATTTAAGTGCTCCTATATTAGGTGCATAGATATTTATAACGGTTATATCTTCCTATTGGATTGCTCCCTTTATCATTATGTAGTGACTTTCTTTATCTCTTACTACAGTCATTGTTTTAAAGTCCATTTTGTCTGATATAAGTATTACTACCCCAGCTTTTTTTTTTCATTTTCATTTGCATGAAATATATATTTTTTCCATCCTTCTATCTTCAGTCTATGTTCATCCTTTGTTTTAAGGTGAGTCTCTTGTAGACAGCATATGTATGGCTCCTGATTATCTTATCCACGCAGCTACCCTATGTCTTTTGATCAGATCATTTAATCCATTTACATTTAATGTTATTATTTATTTGTAGTTGTTTATGGCCATTTTCTTCTTTAAAACTGTACTCCTCTTTTGCTATATTTTTTTTCTCCTTTGATTTCTTTATAACAGGCCCCTTAGCATTTCTTGCAGCTTTGGTTTGGTTGTAGTGAATTCCTTGAGTTAGTTGTTGTTGTTGTTGTTGTTGTTGTTGTTGTTTTTTGTCTGGAAAGCTTTTTATTTCTCCTTCAATTTTAAATGATAGCCTTGCTGGATAAAGTAGTCTTGGTTGTAGGCTCTTGTTCTGCATAACTTTGAAATTTTTTTGCCATTTCCTTCTGGCCTCAAGTGTTTCTGTTGAGAAGTCAGAAGTCATCTTTATGTGGGCTCCTTTGTAGGTGATAGTCTTTTTTTTCTCTAGCAGCTTTTAATATTTTCTCTTTATCACTTGGCTTTGGTATTTTAATTATGATGTGTCTTGGTGTAGATTTCTTTGGGTTTCTCTTTAATGGAGTTCTCTGTGCTTCTTTAACTTTTGAGATGTTTTCCTGACTTAATTGAGGGAAGTTTCAACTATGATATGTTTAACAAAGCATCTATCCCTTGTTCTTTCTCTTCTTCTTCAGGAACCCCTATGATGTGGATGTTATTTCTCTTCATGTTGTCACAGAGCTCTCTTAGAGTTTCTTCAGACTTTTTGAGTCTCTTTTCTTTTTTCGGCTCTGCTTCCATGCCTTCATTTATCTTTTCCTCAAATTTGCTGATTTGATTCTCAGCTTCATCTATCCTGTTTTTAATTCCTTTCATTGTGTTCTTCATTTCTGATATTGTATTTGTCATTTCTGACTGATTCTTTTTCATTATTTCAATGTCCTTTTTTATATTTGCTATCTCTTTGTTTGGGTGTTCGTAATGACCATCTATTGTTGTTATAATATCTTTGAGCATCCTAACAATCGTTATTTTAAACTGTGCATCGGGTAATTTGGTTATATCTGACTTATTCAGGTCCTTTTCTGGGGATTTCTCTTGATTCATTTGTGTTGCATTTCTCTGCCTTCTCATTTTGTCTTTGTAAAAGAAGGTTTTTGCCACTGGAGTTCACTTGGTATGGCCTCTGTGTTCCCTAGGTGTGTTCTGTCTGCAGGCCTGCCACTCGTTTGCTTTTGCTGCCTAGGGTATTCAGGTATGGGTGTTGCCGGTGCCTGCCCAATGGGGCTGTTGGTGTGGTTTCTGCCTCTCCTTTACAGAAATGGCTGTGATCATGTACTCGGGTATACAAGCCTCAGAGGCCTTGGCCTTCACCCTGCCCCTGCAGGTGGCATTATGCTTGGCCCAGAGGGCAGGGGTGAGCACTTTGCTTAGCTGTGGGTCTCCTCCAGATTCTGAGCTTTTGCCCCACCCCTGCAGGAGGAGCCCACTCATGGGATGGCTGCAAGCCTTGGCTCCACAGGCCGGGCAGAACTATGTGCCCACACTCAGTAGCGGGACTCTGCCTTTTCTGGGCTTTTGGCTCCACCCCCAAGGGAGGAGCTGGCTCCATGTCAGGCCACAAGCCTCAGTTCCTTGGGCTGGGAAAGGCTGTGCTCCTGCGCCCTTGCTGAAGGGTGGGTCTCCACCCCTTCAGGGGCTCCTGCCCTTCTCCCAGAGGCTGGATTGTAGGCGGCCCGCAGCTGGGATTGACCACTTTTGCACGTACCCTCCTCCAGCCGGGCAAGACTGAGCTTACACCTGAGCCTCAGTGGTGGCCAGTTGGCTTCTGCCCTTGCCGACAGAACCATGCTTCAGAATCCTGCCACTGCCCACCCTCAAGTGAGCCCTCAGCCGTTTGGGTGGGGGTGCTGCAGCTCAGACCCTAAAACTCACTACTGTAGTCCCGATAGCTCCCTCCTTCTAAGCAACTCTGCTCTGAGTGCGGTGGGAGAACTTGTTTGGCTGGTGTCCTGCTTCCCTTTGCTGGTATTGCTGTTTCCAGGGGTAATATTCACTTCAGATTTGGGGAGTGACTCATCCCAGGAGTTAGGGTGGCTGTCTCTCAAAATGTTTCTCCCTGTGCCTCCTAGATTACACTCTCTTCCTGCTACTTCGGTCCTCTCCTCTCTCCCCGTGCCCCAGAGCCCTGGGTGAGTGGTTGTGAGAGAGGTTTTCTGTGCGGTCCCTTTAAGAAGAATCCTGGGTCTGAGAAATCGGTCTCTTTCTCACAAACAGTATTCTGTCTTGTTTCCAGCTAAATACTGTCCATATGCCTCTTCTGGGCTCTGGGGCTGCAGGCTGGGGCTGTGTCCCTGGGACTCAGGACCCTCCCCTCTCTGCTAAACTCACTTCCCACCACGGGTGTCTCTCCCAGCTGCCATTCACTCCGGGGAGCTGGGCAGCCCTCTCCGCATTTCTGCTTTTCCTACCAGTCTCAGCGTGGTTTCTTCCGTGTTCCTTGGTTGAACAGTCCTCTTAGTTTAGTCCATAGTTGGTTTTTTCAGATTATGGTTCTTTTTTTTTTTTTTTTTTTTTTTTACAGAAACAGAGTGAGAGTCACAGAGAGGGATAGATAGGGACAGACAGGAACTAAGAGAGATGAGAAGTATCAATCATCAGTTTTTCATTGTGGCACTTTAGTTGATCATTGATTGCTTTCTTATATGTGCCTTGACCGTGGGGCTACAGTAGACCGAGTATCCCATTGCTCAAGCCATTGACCTTGGGTCCAAGCTGGTGAGCTTTGCTCAAACCAGATGACCTTGTGCTCAAGCTGGCGACCTCGGGGTCTCGAACCTGGGTCCTCCACATTGCAGTCTGACACTCTATTCACTGCGCCAGCACCTGGTCAGGCCAGATGATGGTTCTTAAAATTAGTTTGTAATCCACGTTGGTTCTGGAAGTTGGAAGTTGCTATGTCAACCTACTCCATCGCCATCTTGTCTTCTTCCAGAAGTCAAATTTAACTTCACAAAACATCTCTTGATTTAACTAGATAAGTATTAAATCTAAAAAATTTTTAGGGGAGTAAAAATTCCGGTAAAATAGTTTTCCACAGATTAAATCTAGAATTTTCATTGTGACATTAAACTTTTTTTAACTAACTGGCTTTATTTTACCTATCCCATTTTCTCTCTCAGTAACACTACTCTTGCAACCCACCCACCATATCCTGTCTTGTGATCATTAGGCTATGGTTCTTTTTAGTAAATATTGTGTTTTTGTACTAGAACTCCTCAGAAATCTGCCTTATTTTTTGTCATTTTCAAAAATACCAGTCATAGTACTTTTTAAGTTTAGAGGACATGCTTAAATACTTGTTGAGTTGAATATTATTTGGGGCCTTTGGAGATGTTTATGTAAAACAAAGACATTTTCTCTTTATGTAACAGGCCTGTTTTTTATCAGGTCTTGCTATCCTTATGAATTGTCAGCTATGCCTATCTGAGTAAGTAGTTCCATTGGCAATGTTTCACTGGTTTTCAGAAATCATTAGAGAGCAAAATGGAGAAGAGCCCTAACCATATCACCTCTAAGATAGCACAAAAGCTTTCTGTAATGTATCATTTGATATTTTGTTTGCTTTTAGTTCCTATCTCTCCCACCCTCCCTTAGATATTATAAAAAATGATATGTAATTTGTCTGTAACTACCATATAGAAAGATCTCTTTATACTAGAGAAATTTTGATTCCATTTAATCCCCAAGAATATAACCAAGGGATACCATTTGCCTTGCCTGTAGGTTTTCCCTCATAGAGGACCATCTTTACTCTAGCTTATAAATACTCATCACTTAACTCTTCATTTGTTTTCTTTTATAAACATTTTTTTCTGTTGAAGAATAACATGCACAGCAAAAAGGTCACAAATCATAATTGTACAACTCAATGAATTTTTATACAGTGAACAAACTAATGTTAGCAGAATCCAGTTCAATAAATAGAACTAGTATATCACAACCCTTATGTTATGTTCCAACCCTATTTCTATACCATTCTCCTTCTCCAAAGTTAATGGCTATCCTGACTTGTAATGTCATAGAGTAGTTTTTCCCATTTTGAACTTGATAAAAATAAAATCTATATATTTTGGGGGTCTGATTTTTGTTTTTGTTTGTTTGTTTGCTTATTCAACACTGTATTTGTAATAGCCATCATTTTGTTACATGCAGTTTTGGATTTTATTTTAATTTTTGTATATTATTTACTTCTTTTAATATACTACAATTTATTTACTCATTCTACTGATAATGAATATTTTAATTATTTCCTGATTGAGATTATTATAAATAATGATGCTATAAATATTATCCTACATATTTTTTAATATATGAACTTGAATTTCTATTGAGTATATACCTAGTTTGGAATTTCTGAGTCACAAGGAAAGCATATTTTTAAATTTATTGATCACGATAATTTTTTAAGTGATTGTACCATTTTACATTCCCACCAGTAATGTATGAGAATTCTAGTTGCTCTACATCCTTGCTAATACTTCTTATTATTACTCTTTTTAATTATAGCCATTGTGGTGGGTGAGTTTGTAGAATATATTATTGTGATTGTGATTGGCATTTTTCAGAAGACTAGTGAAGTTTTACTCCTTTTCACATGTTTATTATTTATTTGGATGTCTTCTTCTGTGAAGTGCCTATACAGGTATTTTGCCCCCATTTTTAAAATTGGATTATTTGTCCTTTTCCTATAGATGCATAAGAATTCTTATATACCCTGGCTATGAATCATTTTTGTATTTTTATGTTACAAGCCCTTCCCAAATCTTTATATCATCCTTTGATGAACAGAAAATTTTAATTTTAATATATTTAGTTTTTTACTTTTTTTTTATTATGACCAGTATTTTTTGTGTTCCATTTAAGAGGTATTGCCCTATCTTGAAGTCATGTAGCTGTTCTCCCATATTATCTTCTAGAAGTCTTATGCTTTCACATTTAGATCTACAATCCACCTGCAACTCATTTTTGTATTTGGCAAGATATAGAGGTTAAACTTTATCTTTTCCATATAGGTATTTAATTGTCCAGTGTCATTTATTATAATATCTTTTCCTTTATTTCCTTATACTGTCACCTTTGTCATAAATCAACTGTCAGCATATGTGTGAAATTGTTTCTGAATATTTTGTTCTGTTCTATTAGTTTATTTCTCATTGTACCAATACCATATTCTTAATTAGTGGACTTTATGACAAGCTCTTTTTATCTGATAAAGCAAGTCCTTCCAGCTTTTTCTTTTTCTTTAAAAGTATCTTAGATGTTCTCAGCCCTTTACATTTTTAAAATATATTTTAGAATCAGCTTGTCACATTCCACACACACACACACACACACACGTATAAAAATTAGCTTTGGAGGCCCTGGCCGGTTGGCTCAGCGGTAGAGCGTTGGCCTGGCGTGCAGGGGACCTGGGTTCGATTCCCGGCCAGGGCACATAGGAGAAGCGCCCATTTGCTTCTCCACCCCCCCTCCTTCCTCTCTGTCTCTCTCTTCCCCTCCCGCAGCCAAGGCTCCATTGGAGCAAAGATGGCCTGAGCGCTGGGGATGGCTCCTTGGCCTCTGCCCCAGGCACTAGAGTGGCTCTGGACATGGCAGAGCGATGCCCCAGAGGGGCAGAGCATCGCCCCCTGGTGGGCAGAGCATTGCCCCAGTGGGCATTCCGGGTGGATCCCAGTTGGGTGCATGCGGGAGTCTATCTGACTGTCTCTCCCTGTTTCCAGCTTCAGAAATTAAAAAAAAAATTAGCTTTGGAGAATGATGTCAATAAGATGGTGGATTAGGAAGTCCTGGACCCTTCCCCCACAACAAACACACCATTTCAGCAACAATTTGTAGACTAATTCCATTTGTGAGAAATTAATAAACTATTTGGAAAGTTCCTGTACCTGGGGCAAACATGAAAGCAGACTCATTAAAGCTGTTAGGGAGATTTGAGATACCCTCTCACCAGAGTTCCTGCTACCTGCATGGTACCATATGATACAGATGAGACCTCCTACCTTCCAGCCCCTCCTAGTTGAGAGAAGGGGTTGGTTCACATGTCCAGAGCTCCAAATTTTTGAGGACTGGATTTGTCTTGCCTGTTTTTGAACTCTGAAGCATCTGCCTAGGCCCTAGGGGAGAACAGAGATGGTGGTTTGGGCTGATAACACCATAGATCCTCCCTCTTTCTGAGCAAAAAAACAAGAAAAGAAAACATCTCAGCTCTCAACATTCCCCCAAGCAAGAAAAGAGTTTATCTGTGTATCTTCTGCTCTATCTCCTCCAAGCCTTCCCAAAGAAATGGTATCTGATGTACCAAACTGGAAGCCCTGAGGTATCTAGCACAGTCTAACTTCCTGAGGGAGAACAGAGATGATGGATGGGACTGGAAGATGCCATAGATTATCCCCCATGCTCACATGGAGTGAATGGATGAAACATCTTAGCTTTCAGTTTACTCCTAGAGATAGAAGAATTGATCTGTGCATTCAGTGCCACAACTTCTCAGGCACTGTCAAAAGAGTTGGCACCTATCTTACTATTCTTGGAGATGTGATGGCTCTGGCAGTGTAACCACCTGGAGAGAATGGAGATGACAGTTAGGACTTGTAAATGTCACAGCTTACTCCCCCATACACACTCAGCACAGAGTGAGTAGACAAAAACCACAGCTGTTTGCTTCTCCCTTGGGAGAGGCAAGGTGGTTGTAGAAGCCCCCAGAATCTCTTACCTGACTGATTGGTGAAAGTCTTCTCCTGTACAAGGCCAGTCCATGAAGACTGAGAGGAGTGCCTGCTTAGTGTCTTGTGCAGACACCAACACAGACAGTCAAGAAAAATAATCAGCAAAGAAATAAAAAGGAGCACGTTAAATCTCTAGAAACTGACCCTAAAGAAACAGAATAATAACATTCAGATGACAGAGAATTCAAAATAACAGTTATAAAGATGCATAACAAGATCAAGAGAACAATGTATGGAAATTGAAACTCATGGAAATAGATAAAAGTGAAGTGGTTACGAGGGAGAGGGGATTATGGGGGAGAGAAGTGAAGGAGGGGAGTAAATAGGAACAAATTTGCAGTGACCGGGTGATTTGACTTTGGGTGATAAGTACAAACCCAATCAACAGTTCAAATACTATAGAGATATTTACCTGAAACTTATGTACTTTTATTGATCAAGTCATCCCATTAAATTTAATTTTCTAAATAAATTTTTAAAAAGAATAATGTATGAATGAACTGAGAATTTCAACAGAGGTAAAAAAGATTAAAAAGTATCAAACAGAAATTATAGAGCTAAAGGCACAATGACTGAAAAATTCATGAGAGGAATTCAACACCAGACTAGGTAAAACAGAAGAATCAGTGACATAAGACAGATTATTGGAAACAATTCAGCCAGAGGAACAAAAAGAAAAATAAAGAATAAAAAAGAGTAAAGAAGCATAAGGTACTTATGGTATACCACCAGATGCACCAATATAAGCATCAGGGGACTCTTAGAAGGGGAGGAGAGAGAGAAAGGACCAAGAAGCTTATTCAAAGAAAGAATAGCTGAAAACTTTTCAGTTCTGGAGAAGGAAATGAACAGCCAGATTCAAGAATCTTAAAAGATACTAACTAAATGAACTCAGAGAAATCCACAATAAGACACATTATAGTCAGATTGTAAAAGTGAAAGCCAAAGAGAGAATTTAGTAAACATCAGAAGAAAAGTGACATATACAAGGGAACTGCCATAAGACTATGAGAAAAATTTACAGCAAAAACCTTGCAGGCCACAGACAATAAGATGGCATATTCAAACTGCTTAAAGGAAAACAAAAATAATAAAAATGAAAAACAAAATCCTGCTAACCAAGGCTACCATTTCTGTCAAAACTGTCCTTTAAAAATAAGGACTGATGCCTGACTAGGCTGTGGTGCAGTGGATAGAGCATTGGACTGGGATGCAGAGGACCCAGGTTTGAAACTCTAAAGTCGCCAGCTTGAGCACAGGCTTACCAGCTTGAGCACAAGGTCACTGGCTTGAGTGTAGAATCATAGACATGACCCCATGATCCCTGGCTTGAAGCCCAGGGTTGCTGGCTTGAGCAAGGGATCACTCAGTCTGCTGTAGCTCCCTTGTCAAGGCACATATGAGAGAGCAATCAATGAACAACTAAGGAGACTAAGGAGTTGCAACATAGAATTGGTGCTTCTCATCTCTCTTCCTTCTTGTCTCTCTGTCCCTATCTGTCCCTCTTTCTGACTCTCTCTCTGTCTCTGTCAAAATAAAAAAAGGATAGATAAAGACATTCTTAGACAAATAAAAGCTGAGGAAGTTCATCACTACTAGACCTGCTTTAAATAAAATATTAAAAGGAGTTATCAACGTGAAAAACCACTCAGCAGCTACACGATAGCAACTAGGAAACTTTGTAAAAATAAACATATAGATATATACAGAATACTGGATTACTGTAATTGTAGTGGATAAATCACCTTTATTTCTAGTATAAAAGGTTAAATTACAAATATATTAAGAATATGATTAAGATATTTTAAAAGATAAACAGTATGAATAGATTTAAAATGGGACAAAAATAACAGTGTGTTGGGGAAGAAGTTAGAATGTAGAATTTTTGTATGCAATCAAACTTCAGTTGTTATTAGCTTAAAATAGACTGTTACAAGGTATTTTATCTAAGCTTCAAGGAACCACACACAAATGTCTGTAGAAGTTACAAAAAAGAAATGAAAGGAATAAAAGCATATCAATACAATAAATAACAATGCACAAAGATGGGCAGCAAGAGAGGTAATACAAAAGAATCTCAAGACTAACAGGAAGGAAACTAATTAGATAGCAATAGTAAATTCTTTCCTATCAATAATTACTTTAATTATAAATAGACAAAATTCCCCCAAAGAAATATTGTGGTTGAATTGATAAAAGCAAGACCCAATCATATGCTTCTTACAAAAAACTCACTTTTGATTAAGAACACATAGAATGAATGTGAAATAATGGAAAATGATAGCCCATGCAAAGGGTAATCAAAAGAGAGCAAGGGTGCTTATACTTATATCAGACAAAATAGACTTTTAAGTAAAGAACTTTCAGAAGAGACAAAGAAGGACATTATACAATGATAAAGGAGTCTATCCAAGAAGAAGATGTGACAAAAGCAGTACTAAGAGGGAAGTTAATTGCAATAAATGCCTTCTTTAAAAAAGAAGAAAGCCTGACCTGTGGTGGCGCAGTGGATAAAGCGTCAACCTGGAATGCTGAGGTCGCCGGTTCGAAACCCTGGGCTTGCCTGGTCAAGGCACATATGGGAGTTGATGCTTCCAGCTCCTCCCCCCTTCTCTCTCTCTCTCTCTGTCTCTCCTCTCTCTCTCTCTCTCTCTCTCTCTCTCTGTGTGTCTCTCCCTCTCCTCTCTAAAATGAATAAATAAATAAAAAATTAAAAAAAGAAGAAAGACCCCAAATAAAAAACCTAACCTTACACCTCTAGTTGCTAGAAGAACAAACCAAATTTCAAGTTAGAAGGAAGAAAATAACAAAGATTAGAGCATATATAAACAAAATAGAAGATAAATTAATGAGACTAAGAGTAGGATATTTGAAAAAAATAAACCAAAGTGATAAACCTATAACTGGACTAAATACAAACAAGAAAAAGAAAGAGAGAGAGAGATGACTCAAATAAAGTTGGAATGAAAGAAGAGACACTGCCACTGATTGTACAGAAATAAGAGAGATAATGAGACTACTATGTTCATTATATGTTAACAAACTGGATAACCTAGAAGAAACAATAGATAAATCCTAGAAACATGCAACCTACCAGTACTAAATCATGAAGAATTAGAAGTCTGAACACACCTATAATTTGCATGGAGATTGAATTATTAATCAAAAACCTCTCAACAAAGAAAATCCCAGGACCAGATGGCTCCACTGTTGAAATCTACCAGATATTTAAAGAAGAAATATTACCAGCCTTTCTCAAACTCCTCCAAAAAAATTGAAGAAGAAAAATACTTCCAAACTCATCTTATGAGACAAGCATTACATTGGTACCAAAGCAAGACAAAGACACCAAAAGAAAATAAAACTATAGGCTCATATTTCTGCTGAATAGGTGTAAAAAATCCTCAGCACCCTGGTCGGTTGGCTCAGTGGTAGAGCGTCGGCCTGGCATGCGGAAGTCCCGGGTTCAATTCCCGGCCAGGGCACACAGGAGAGGCGCCCATCTGCTTCTCCACCCCTCCCCCTCTCCTTCCTCTCTGTCTCTCTCTTCCCCTCCTGCAGCCGAGGCTCCATTGGAGCAAAAGATGGCCCGGGCACTGGGGATGGCTCCTTGGCCTCTGCCCCAGGCACTAGAGTGGCTCTGGTCGCATCAGAGCGATGCCCCGGACGGGCAGAGCATCGCCCTCTGGTGGGTGTGCTGGGTGGATCCCGGTTGGGCACATGCGGGAGTCTGTCTGACTGCCTCCCCATTTCCAGCTTCGGAAAAAAAAAAATCCTCAGCAAAATACTAACAAACTAAATTCAACAGCATATTAAAAGGATCATACATCACAATCAAGTGGAATTTGTTCCTGGGATGCAAGAATAGTCTAGCACAGTGGTTTTCAACATTTTTAAATTTGGGGATTGGTGAAAATAGGAAAATTATTTTGGGGACCACTGAGGCAGAAATTACCCTGAGCATAAGTGAATTTGACTAAGATCATTGGGTCTATAATATTCATACAACATCAAGGTGGTTAGCTGTTTTGCAAACCAACACAAAATTTCTGGCAGATAGGTCGGCAGACAGGCAGTTGAAAGGCACTGGTAACATACAAAAATTATTGTGATACACTACATTAACAGAATAAAAGAGACAGATTACATGATCATCTTAGTGGAAGCATAAAAAGCATTTGACAAAATTTAACACTCCTTCGTGGGAAAAATTCTCAACAAACTAGAAATAGAAGGAAAATTATTCAATATAATAAAAGACTATATAGGAAAAACCCATAGCTACCATCATACTCAATTGTGAAAAACTGAAAGCTTATGCTAAGGGAACAAGGAAAGAACGCCCACTCTCACCACTTCTATTCAAGAAAATACTGGAAGTTCTAGGTAGAAGAATTAGGCAAGAAAAAAAAAAAAAGACATCCAATCAAGAATAATTAAAATTGTCTCTGCAGATGACATGATCTAATAAACAAATTTAGTAAAGCTGCAGTTATTCAAATCAGCATACAAAAGTCAGTTGCATTTTTATATGCTAACAATGAAGTATCTAAAACCCACTTACAATAACATCTAAAAGAATGTTAGTACTTAGGAACAAATGTAACTAAGAAGGCAAAGGACTTATGTACTAAAAACTACAAAACATTAATGACAAATTAAAGAAGACATAAATAAAAAGAAAGACATTCAATGTTCCTGGATTGCTAGACTGAATATTGTTAAAATATCCATACTACCAACAGCAAATTACAGATTCAATGAAATCTCTATCAAAATATTAATGGCATTTTTCACAGAAATAGAACAATCTTAAAATTTATATGGAACCACAAAAAGACAATTTCCAAAGCAATCTGGAGCAATAAAGAACAAATTTGCAGTCATCACACTTCCTGATGTCAAATATATTACAGAGCTATATTATGGTAGTCAAACAGTATGGTATTGACATAAAGAAGGACATACAGACCAATTAAACAGAATAACCCAGAAATAAATTCACACATATACAGTAAACTGATCTTTGGAAAGGGTGCCAAGAATACATAATGGGGAAGAATAGTTTTGTCAACAAATAGTGTTGGGGAAACTAGACATTCACATGCAAAAGAATGAAATTGGAACCTTATCCACAAAAATCAACAAAATGAATTGGAAACGTAAACCTGTGACCTGAAGCTGTAAAATTTCAAGGAAACAGTGTACAGCTTCATAACATTGGCCTTGGGAATGATTTTTCATGGGGATGACACCAAAAGTACAGGCAACAAAACAAAAATAAACGAGTTAGGCTATGTCAAACTACAAAGATTCTGCACAGCAAAGGAAACAATTGAAAGAGTGAAAAAGCAACCTACAGCCCTGGCCAGTTGGTTAGCACATCAACCTGATACACCAAGGTTGTAGGTTCGATCCCTGGTCAGAACACATACAAGAGTTAACCATTGAATGCATAAATAAGTGAAACAACAAAGTCAATGTTTTTCTCTTTCTCTTTCTCTATCTCTCCCTTCCTCTCTAAAATCAATCAATAAATTTAAAAATGTTAAACTGATAAACTGGACCCAATCAAAATACAAAACAAATGTGTTTTTCAAAGGAAATGTTTATTTAGAAATTAAATTTAGTTGAGTTAACTGATCAATTAGAGTACATAGGTTTCAGGTGAACATCTCTATAGCATTTGAACTATTGATTGCATTGTGTGCCCATCACCCAAAGTCAAACCATTTTCTGTCCCCACATATTTGTCCCTCTTTACTCCCCTTCTTGTGGTAACCACTTCACTTTTATCTATGTTCATGAGTCTCAGTTTTATATCCCACCTATATGGGATATATATTTGACCTTGAGAACATTATACTAAGAGAATCAGAAAAAGCTAAGAACTATATGGGTTACACACATAGGTGGGATATAAAACTGAGACTCCTGGATATAGATAAAATGTGAAATGGTTATCAGGGGGAAGGGCATAAAGAGGGACAAATATACATTGACAGAAAATGATTTGACTCTGGGTGATGGGCACACAATGCAATCAACAGTTCAAATGCTATAGAGATGTTCACTTGAAACCTATGTATTCTTATTGATCAATGTCACTCCATTAAATTTAATTTCTAAATAAAAGTTAATAAAATATAGCAAAATATATAAACAAATAGCTTAGCACAGAAGATATTCAAATAAATACATGAAAGGATGCTAAATATTATCTATCCTGGAAATGTAAATTAAAACCACAATGGGAACAAATACCATATGATCTCACTTATATGTGGAATCTAAAAGCCAAAAAATTAAACTCATAGATAGAACAAATTGTAGGTTACCAGAGGTGGAGGGTGGGAGGTGGACAAAGTGGCTGAAGGGAGTCCAAAGGTACAATTTTCCAGTTAAAATATAGTATAAATGTCATGGAGGTGTAATGTACAGGATGGTGACTATAGTTAATAATACTGTACTGCATATTCAAAAGTTGCTAATAGATTTTAAAAGTTCTCATAAGAAAAATAATTCTGTAACTATGTATGGTGAAAGATTTTTTTTAATTTTGCTTTTAAAAATATATAATTTATTGTGTTTACATAGATTCTAATGTCTCCCCCAAATCATCCCCCCTCCACTGTATTCCCCTCAACATTTCCCTTGCCCTCTTCCCAACAGCTTCCTCTCCCTTCCTTTCAGTTTAATTCCGTTCCTCAGTTGACATTGTTCCTTGGATTCCTCAAAAGAGTGAGGACACATGATTTTTTTTCTTTCTTTGCCTGGCTTATTTCACTAACATAATAGTTTCCAGGTCTATACATGTTGTTGCAAAAGGTAATTATTTCCTTCTTTTTCATGGCTCCATAGTATTCCATTGTATATATGTACCACTGCTTTTTAATTCATTCATCCACTGATGGACACTTGGGCTGTTTCCAGATCTTTGCTATTGTGAACAATGCTGCCGTAAACATGGGGGCACATTTCTCCTTTTGAAACAGTGCTCTGCTGTACTTAGGGTATATTCCTAAAAGTGGTATAGTTGGGTCAAAAGGCATTTCGATTTTTAATTTTTTTGAGAAATCTCCATACTGTTTTCCACAGTGGCTGCACCAGTCTGCATTCCCACCAGCAGTGCAGGAGGGTTCCCTTTTCTCCATATCCTCGGGAGCACTTATTCTGTGTTTTGTTGATGAGCACCATTCTGACAAGTGTGAGGTGATATCTCATTGTGGTTTTAATTTGCATTTCTCTAGTGATTAGTGATGTTGAACATTTTTTCATCTGTCTATTGGCCATCTGTATGTCCTCTTCAGAGAAGTGTCTATTCATTTCTTATGCCCATTTTTTGATTGGATTGTTTGTCTTCCTGGTGTTGAGTTTTACAAGTTCTTTATAAATTTTGGTTATTAACCCTCATCAGACGTATTGTCAAATATGTTCTCTCATTGTATGGTTTGTCTGTTTATGCTGTTCATCTTGTCTTTAGCTGTACAAAAGCTTTTCAGTTTGATATAGTCCCATTTGTTTATCCTGTCCTTTATTTCACTTCCCTGTGGAGATAAATCAGAAGATATATTGCTGTGAGAAATGTTGGTGAGTTTACTGCCTATGTTTTCTTCTAAGACGCTTATGGTTTCAGGACTGACATTTAAATCATTTAACCATTTTGAGTTTATTTTTGTGAATTGTGTAAGTTGGAGGTCTAGTTTCATTTTTTTGCAGGTAGCTGTCCAATTTTCCCAACACTGTTTGTTAGAGACTGTCTTTAATCCATTGTATGCTATTACCACCTTTGTCAAATATCAATTGTCCATAAAGGTGTGGGTTTATTTCTGGGTTCTCTGTTCTTTTCCATTGATCTATATGCCTGTTCTTATGCCAGTACCAAGCTGTTTTGATTACAATGGCTTTGTACAATAGTATAACTTGATATCAGGAAGTGTGATACCTCCCCCTTAATTCTTCTTTCTAAAGATTGCTGAGGCTATTCATGTTCTTTTTTGGTTTCATATAAATTTTTGGAATATGTGTTCTATATCTTTGAAGTATGTCATTGGTATCTTAATTGGTATTGTATTGAATTTATAAATTGCTTTGGGTAATATAGATATTTTAATGATGTTTATTTTTCCTTACCATGCCTTTTATTTCTTCTTCTTGTCTGATTGCTGTAGCTAGGACTTCCAGCACTATGTTGAATAAGAGTGGTGAAAGGGGGCACCCCTGCCTTGCTCTTGATCTTAATGGGATTGCTTTTAGTTTTTGCCCATTGAGCATGATGTTGGCTGTGAGTTTGTCATAAATGGCCTTTATCATGTTGAGGTATGTTCTCTGTATTCCCACTTTGCAGAGAGTTTTGATCATAAATGGGTGCTGGATTTTATCAAATGTTTTTTCTGCATCTATTGAAATTATCATGTGGTTTTTCTCCTTCCTTTTGTTTATGTGATGAATCACACTGATTGATTTGCGAATGTTGTACCATCCTTATGTCCCCAGAATAAATCCCCCTTGATCATGCTGTATGATTTTTTTTTTTTTTTTACGTACAACTATATCTGATTTCCTAATATTTTGTTGAAGATTTTAGCATCTAAATTCATCAGGGATATTGGCTTATAATTTTCTTTCTTTGTGTTGTCTTTGCCTGGTTTTGGAATCAGAATTATGCTTGCCTCATAAAAGGAACTTGGAAGTCTTCCTTTCTCCTGAATTTTTTGAAATAGCTTGAGAAGGATAGGAGTTAGTTCTTAGTTGAATATTGGTAGAATTCAGCAGCGAAGCCATCTGGCCCAGTGCTTTTGTTTGTTGGGAGGTTTTTGATAACTGTTTTGATCTCATTTGTTGTAATCAGTATGTTTAGGTTTTCTGATTCTTCCAGATTGATATTGAAAGATTATATTTTCCAAGGAATTTGTCCATTTCAACTAGGTTGTTTAATTTTTTGGCATACAGTTCTTCATAATATTTTTTTTTACAGTATTTTGTATTTCTGTTGTGTCAGTTGTTATTTCTCCACTCTCATTTCTAATTTTAATTATTTTAATCCTCTCTATTTTTTCTTGGTGAGTCTGGTTAAAGGTTCATCGATATTTTTACCCTTTCAAAGAACCAGCTATTGGTTTCATTGATCCTCTTTATTGTTTCTTTAGCCTCTATGTCATTTATTTCTGCTCTGATCTTTATTATTTCCTTCCTTCTACTACCTCTGGGCTTTACTTGCTGTTCTTTTTCTACTTCTTTTAGATACAGGGTTATGTTGTTTATTTGAGCTTTTTCTAGCTTCTTAAGGTATGCCTGTAGTGCTATGAACTTCCCTCTCAGTACTGCTTTTGCTGTGTCTCATAAATTTTGAGTTGTTGTATGTTCATTATCATTTGTTTTTAGGAATTTCTTTGTTTCTTCTTTGATCTCAATGTTAACCCAGTCCTTATTTAATAACATGCTATTTAGTTTCCATGGGTTTGAATATTTTTCAGTTTTTCTCTTGTTGTTGATTTCTAGTTTCATGCCATTGTGATCAGAGAAAATGCTTGAGATGATTTCAATCTTCTTCAATTTTTTTGAGACCACTTTTTTGCCCTAATATGTGGTCTATCCTAGAGAATGTATTATGAGCACTTGAAAAGAATGAATATGCTATTGCTTTAGGGTAAAAGGTTCTGAAGATATCTATTAAATCAAGTTGATATAGTGTGTCCTTTAAGTCTGCTGTTTCTTTGTTAATTTTCTTTCTTGAGGATCTATCTAGTGAGGTTAGTGGGATATTGAAATCTCCTACTATTATAGTATTGCAGTTGATCTCGTCCTTTATATCAATCAAAGCCTGCTTTATATATTTAGGTGCTCTTATATTAAGTGTGTAAATATGTATAATGGATATATCTTCCTGTTGGATTGCTCCCTTTATCATTATGTAGAGACCTTCTTTATTTCTTGCTATAGACTTTGTTTTAAAGTCTATTTTATCTGGTAGAAGTATTGCTACCCCAGCTCTTTTTTTATTTTTATTTGGATGAAATATTATATTCCATCCTTTTACTTTAGTCTATGTGTATCATTTGTTTTGAAGTGTGTCTCTTGTAGACTGCATATGTATGGGTCCTGTGTTCTTATCCATGCAGCTACCCTATGTTTTTTGATTGGATCATTTAATCTATTTACATTTAAGCTTATTTTTATATGTAGTTGTTTTATTGCCATTTTATTCTTTAAAGCTATATTTCTGTTTTACTATATTCTTTTCCCCCTTTGTTCTGTTTACAACAGGCCCCTTAACATTTTTTTTTTCACAGACAGAGAGAGGGAGTCAGAGAGAGTGATAGATAGGGACAGACAGACAGGAATGGAGAGAGATGAGAAACATCAATCATTAGGGTTTTTTTTGTGACACTTTAGTTGTTCATTGATTGCTTTCTCATATGTGCCTTGACCGTGGGGCTACAGCAGAACGAGTAACCCCTTGTTTGATCCAGTGACCTTTTGTCCAAGCTGGTGAGCTTTGCTTAAACCAGATGATCCCACGCTCAAGCTGGTGTCCTCTGGGTCTCGAACCTGGATCCTCTGCATCCCAGTCTGATGCACTATGCCACTGCTTGATCAGGCTGGCCCCTTAACATTTTTTGCAGCATTGGTTTGTTTGTAATGAATTTCTTTTTTTTTTTGTTTTTGTTTTTTTTTTGTCTGGGTAGCTTTTTATTTCTCCTTCAATTTTAAATGATAGCCTTGCTGGATAAAGTAGTCTTGGTTGTAAGCTCTTTTTCTGCATTACTTTGAATATTTCTCGCCATTCCCTTCTGGTCTCAAGTGTTTTCAGAAGTTGGATGTCATCCTTATGGGGGCTCCTTTGTAGGTGATAGCCTTTTTTTATTTAGCAGCTTTTAATATTTTCTCTTTATCTCTTAGCTTTGGTATATTAATTATGATTTGTCTTGGTGTGGATTTCTTTGGGTTTCTCTTTAATGGAATTCTCTGTGTTTCTTGAACTTGTGTGACTTTTCCCTGCATCAATTTAGTAAAGTTTTTATCTATGATTTGATTGAAGAAGGTCTCTATCCCTTGTTCTTTCTCTTCTTCTTCAGGAACTCTTATGATGCAGATGTTTCTCTTTAGGTTGTCACAGAGCTCTCTTAGAGTTTCCTCAGATTTTTTTTAGTCTCTTTTCTTTTTGCTGCTCCACTACCTTGTTTTTCTTTATCTTGTCTTCTAAATTGCTGATTCAATCCTCTGCTTCATCCAGCCTGTTTTTAATTGCTTCCAGTGTAGACTTCATTTTTGATATTGTATTTGTCATTTCTGACTGGTTGTTCTTTATTATTTCAATGTCCTTTTTGTTACTTTTTATCTCTTTATTTATGTGCTCATTGTGTCCATCCATGGTGGTTCTAATATCTTTCAGCATTCCAATAATCGTTACTTTAAACTCTACATCCAGTAGTTTGCTTATTTTCATTTCAGTTAGTTCATTTTATGTTTTTTTTTTAATTTTTTATTTATTTATTCATTTTTTTAGAGAGGAGAGAGAGAGAGGGAGAGAGAGAGAGAAAGATAGAGAGAGAGAATGGGGGAGGAGTTGGAAGCATCAACTCCCATATGTGCCTTGACCAGGCAAACCCAGGGTTTCGAACCGGCGACCTCAGCATTCCAGGTCGACACTTTATTCACTGCGCCACCACAGGTCAGGCCATTTTATGGGGTTTTCTCTCGTTGATTCACTGGGATTGCACTTCTCTGTCTTCTCATTTTGTCTGTGTTTCCCTGGACCTCCCTGGCTGGGGCCTGGCACAGATCAGTGGGGGTCACTGCCTATGACTGGTTCTTATCCATCTTTTTCAGCTACAGGGTATCCAGATTTTGTGGGTGCCTCTACTGGGTCTAGGTGCCATTGTAAATATCAGCTGCACTCCTAGGCTCGCTTTTATCTACTCTTGGCTTGAGAGAAGTTCCTTAAAATTTCAAGGTACCCTAAAATCCACTTTCTGTTGCCTCTTATTGCTCGCTACTTTTTGGGCTCAGTACTATAATTCAGTGATTAGGTATGGTATTAGATATGGCCTACTCCTTAGCCTCAGTTTTCATTTATCCAGACATTTTATTTACTTATTTTCTTTTATTTATTTTTTTTTTCAGCACTCAATAAGGTGTAGTCACAGGGTTCCAGTGAGTGTGGCCCCTGTTCTCCCATTGTGTGGTCTGTATACCAGGCCACCACCGCTATTGCTGCCTGGGGCTTTTGGGCTCAACGTCAGCCCACCTCTGCAACTGACATTGCCCTGGTAGGGTTCACATGTGCCAGCACGCCCATTTGGACTGCTTCTGTGGCCACCCCAGGCTCTATGCCTCTGAGAGCTGGTGTGCACCCCAAGCACTTTTACTCAAGGGTTTGTGTGTCTGCCCCGGCTTTCACCCTTGCAGCTGGGACCACACATACCCGCTTGGACCACTTCCGGGGCTGCCTTGGTCGGCTCAGACCTCAGCAGCTGCCTTGGGAGGGGGGCCATGCACACTTGCTCAGATCACCGCCGAGGTCACCTGTGCTTTTGCTGTCACTGAGGACATGCCTGTAGCTCAAGCAGGTTTGCACGTGCACCAGCGTGGATCACAGCAACAGCCAGCATGACTTTTGCCTTCACTGGTGGGCTCACATGCACCCACATGCTCTTCCTCCATGTGCTCTCCCTCCACTGATGCTCGGGCCTCCACCCCCACTCGGATTACTGCCAATGGCACGCCCCACCTTGGGCTGGTTTGTGCACCGGCCCAGATCCCTGCAGCAGCCAACGCAACTTCTGCCCTTACTGGTGGGCTAACGTATACCTGCGCATTCCCCCTCTGCTGATGCTCTGGCATCCACCCTGGCCAAGGACAGGCCAATCAGCAAGCAGGACTATGTGTGAACCTGCACTTCTGCAGCAGCAGTGGCTGTTCCCAGCTCTGCAGGCTGGCTTGTGCATGCTTGCTCAAACATCTGAAGCCATGCCCTGCTGCCTCTGGCCTGCCTGCTCCAGGCAAGCACTCAGAAATGTGGGGAGGGGGTGCAGCTTAGACCCCTGTACTCCCTATTTGTGTCCCTAACATGGCGCCTGGCTTTAAGTGCCTTTGTTCTAGCTAGGGTAGGGGAACCTCCAGTGGACGGTGCACTTTCTTTCCTTTGCTGGTGATGCTGTTCCCAGGAAAAATATTTACTTTAAATTTTGGGAGTGACTCAGCCCAGGGGTTAGGGTGTCCTTCTAGAACTCTGGGAAAGTGGCTGTGAGCAAGGCTCTCCATGTAGTTTCTTTAATATGAAGCCTGGGTGTGAGAGCCCTGCTTCCTTCTCTCAAACCATGTCTAGGCTTTTTTCTCAGCCAAATATAGTCCATAAGCCCCTTCCAGGCTCCAGGGCTCTAGGCTGGGATTCTGGTTTTGGGGCTAAGGACCCATAACTCGCTGGACAGCCCTCCCTGTCACAAAAGTCCCTCCTGGCCGCTGCTCACTCCCAAGAGCAAGGCAGCATTTTCCATGTCTCTGCCTTTCCTACCAGTCTCAGTGTGGGTTCTTTGGTGGTCTTTGGCTGTAGAGTCCTCTTAGTTTACTCCAAAGTTTGTCTTACACAATGAGTGTTCTCAGATTTAAGTTGTAATCCACCTTGGTTTTGGGAAGTGGGAGTTGGAGTGTCTCCCTACTCTGTGGCCAATCTTGGAATCCCTGGTGACAGATGTTAACTAGACTTATTGCGATTATTATTTTGCATATGTACAAGTATTAAATCATTATGTTGTACATATGAAACTTATATAATATATGTCAATTATGCCTTAGTAAACAATAAAATAAAAAACACAATGGAGATACCATTATACACTTACTAGAATGGCTATAATGAAAAGGACGATAAGAAGTGGAAATGTAGAGAAATGGAAATCTTTATATTTTGCTGGTGGGAATGTAAAATGATGCAGCTGTTTTGGTAGACAGTTTGTTGTTAATAACTCAGTAAGTTAACACAGAGTTACCACATGACTCAGCAATTTTACTCCTAGTTATATACCCAAGATAAATGAAAGCATATGTTCATGCAATAAACTTCTACACAGATATACATAACAGTATTATTCATCATAGGTAAAAAGTAGAATCAACCAAATGTCTGGTGAGTAAACAAAATGGAGTATAATATTCTACATGATGGAATATTATTTAGCCATAGAAAGGAGTTATACAGGCTATAATATGAATGACCCTCAAAATGTTACACTAATTAATAGATACCAGTCACAAAAATATAATGTATAATTTCATTTATATATAGAATCCAAACTAGGCAAATATGTAGACAAAAATTAGATTAGTGAATACCTGGGGCAGGTGGAGGGAATGTGGATTAAGTGGATATAAGCATCAGAGAATTTATTGAGAGAGCTTGTTAGAGGGTAGAAAGTATTCTAGAATGGATTTACCACAGTCAATGTGGTAGTAGTGGAATGACAAGGAAAGGAAGTGATGTAAGAGATATCATGATTATAAAATTTGGTAGAGTTACTAAAAATTAGTACCCTAAAATGGGTAGATTCTGTAGCATGTGAATTATATCTAAATAAAGCTGTTATTTTTTAAAGTGTCTGGCACAAAGAATATGGTCAATAAATATGTAGAAGTTGTTGGTTTTCCTGAGTGATACCAATCTTTAGAGATACCTATCTTGAAGAGAATCTTCAAGACTGTTTATCCCAAATCTCCTAGTGAATATCTCCCCC
The DNA here is from genome assembly GCF_036850995.1 of Saccopteryx leptura. NCBI lineage: Eukaryota > Metazoa > Chordata > Mammalia > Chiroptera > Emballonuridae > Saccopteryx > Saccopteryx leptura. The sequence goes on along the minus strand of NC_089516.1, from coordinate 67,117,444 downwards.
TAATTGATTTGTCCAGAACTCTAGCACAGAATCAACTCACTCAGAAGCTCCAGAGGTGGGGGTTTAGTCATGTATAATTTTATATCCTATGGGTGATTCTGATGTGAGCTCTAGGATGGAATCTGTGATTTATATAATGGTGAAAAGATTTGTATGGCTGGAACTGAAGTAAATGTGGGGCCCAGTGGCTACATGCACTGGAGTAGGCATACAATAATGGGGAATCTTTGCACAGAATGATCTCTGTCTTTGTCTCTCTCTTGCACTTACTCTCATTCTCTCTGATAAAAACAGCTAGCTATTCCTAGGTACTATTTAGATTTTTTTTGGATTACAGGGTTAAAATATACAATACCAGTCCTCTATTGCAATGGTTCTTAATTAAGGGTCATATTAAGTCCTACCTAGGGGATTTATTCCTAATGCACATATCCATGGCCACACTTAGGTATATATTATCATAGTCTTCAGAGTGTGGCCATGAGCATAATTATTTGGGAAAAAAATGGCTTCTTGGGTGAGGTTCATTCCATTTGAATACAAATGCACTAAAGACAGAAATAAGACTAGAAAGGAGATAACATTTGGTTCCCTGTGCCTAACCTCAGCTCCCCTGTTATGGATTATTATGACTTTATCATCCATAATACTAGGATTAACTTTGAAGACCAGTGGCCCACCAGAGCTTGAGTGCTAGTGAATGCTTAATGAACACTCCAAGGAACACCATTTTGGAAATCAATTTATAAACTATGTGTTTGGAGGAGAGAGGGATTTTAGTTGACTATTCATCAGCCAGATGATAATCCTGTGTTCTTGGAATAGCCAAGGCAAGAGGATAGTTTCCTGTCTCTGGCTTCATGGGGATTTCTCTGCTGCTACTTGCTGAAACCACTTTAAAATAATAGGCTCCATACACATCCACCTGTCAGTAGGCCTGCACTTCAGAGATAAAGAGTATTTTTTATTGTAGTGAGGGCATACAGCAAGGATTGAAGCTAAATAGCTAAAATTATATTGATTTTCTTTTAGATTTTATTTATTGATTTTATTTAGAAAGGAGAGAGAGAGAAGAAGAAGAAGAAGAAGGAAACATCAACTGTTAATAATTGCTTCCTGTATGTGCCTTGACTGGTCAAGCCCAGGGTTTTGAACCCATGACCTCAGCATAAAATTGATTTTCAAAAGGGCATCATGGGATTCCTCATTAGAGAGTACCACCCTACATCATGTCAAGGGTGTGGGGAAAAGCTTAGTTTTAAAATGATCTTAGTAGACAACACCAAGCCTAGACTCAACCAGCTCTACAAGCAAAACACCCAAACACAGAAATGAGAAGACAAAGAAGTGCAATCTAGATGAAATCATAAGAGAAACCTTCAGGAGTTAAACTGGGTGACATGGAAATAACCAAACTTCCGGATGCGGAGTTCAAAATAATGATTGTACAGATGCTTAGGGACCTTAGAACAACAATGGATGGTCATTACGAACACCTAAGTAAAGAAATAGCAAGTATAAAAAATAATATTGAAATATTTAAAAAGAATCAGTTGGAGATGACAAACACAATATCAGAAATGAAGACCACAATGGAAGAAATAAAAAACAGGATGGATAGAGCTGAGGATTGAATCAGTGAGTTGGAGGATAACTTGAATGAAGGCAAGACAGCAGAGAAGAAAAACGAAAAGAGACTCAAAAAGCCTGAGGAAACTCTTAGAGAGCTCTGTGACAACATGAAGAGAAATAACATCTGCATCATAGGTGTTCCTGAAGAAGAAGAGAAAGAACAAGGGATAGAGACTTTGTTCAATCATATGATAGCTGAAAACTTCCCTAAATTAATGCAGGACAAACTCTCACAAGTTCAAGAAGCACAGAGAACTCCATTAAAGAGAAACCCAAGGACACCAACACCAAGAAACATCATAATTAAAATATCAAAGCTAAGTGATAAAGAGAAAATATTAAAAGCTGCAAGAGAAAAAAAAGGCTATCACCTACAAAGGAGCCCCCATAAGGATGACATCAGACTTCTAAACAGAAACACTTGAGACCAGAAGGGAATGGCAAGAAATATTCAAAGGAATACAGAACAAGAACCTACAACCAAGACTACTTTATCCAGCAAGGCCATCATTTAAAATGGAAGGAGAAATAAAAACCTTCCCAGACAAAAAAAACCTCAAGGAATTGATTACATCCAAACCAATGCTGAAGGAAATGTAAAGGGGCATGGTGCAAAAAGATAAAAGTGGGAAAAGAATATAGCAAAAGAGGAATACAGCTTTAAAGAATAAAATGGCAATAAACAACTACATATCAACAATAACCTTAAATGTAAATGGACTAAATGATCCAATCAAACGACATAGGGTAGCTGTGTGGATAAGAAAACAGGACCCATACATATGCTGTCTACAAGAGATACACCTTACAACAAAAGATGCATATGAACTGAAGGTAAAAGGATGGAAAAACATTTCATGCAAATGAAAATGAAAAAAAAGCTGGGGTAGCAATACTTATATCAGACAAAATGGACTTTAAAACAAAGACTATAGTAACAGATAAAGAAGGCCACTACATAATGATAAAGGGAACAATCCAACAGGAAGATATAACTATTATAAATATCTATGCACCTAATATAGGAGCACCTAAATATATAAAGCAGACTTTGATGGATATAAAGAGTGAGATCAACAGCAATACTATAATAATAGGGGATTTAAATACCCCACTAACATCACTAGATAGATCCTCAAGAAAGCAAATTAACAAAGAAACAGCAGACTTAAAGGACACACTGGATCAACTCGATTTAATAGATATCTTCAGAACCTTTCACCCTAGAGCAGCAGAATATACAGTCTTTTCAAGTACTTATGGTACATTCTCTAGGATAGACCACATGTTAGGGCACAAAAGCAGTCTCGACAAATTTAAGAAGATTGAAATCATATCAAGCACTTTCTCTGATCACATTGGCATGAAACTAGAAATGAACCACAACAGAAAAACTCAAAAATTCTCAAACACATGGAAACTAAATAGCAAGCTGTTAAATAATGAATGAATTAAGAATGAGATCAAAGAAGTAATTAAAAAATTCCTAGAAATGAATGACAATGAGCATACAACAACTCAAAATTTATGGGACACAGCAAAAGCACTACTGAGAGGGAAGTTCATAGCAGTACAGGCACACTTTAAGAAACTAGAAAAAGCTCAAATAAACAAGTTAACCCAACATCTAAAAGAACTAGAAAAAGAACAGCAAGTAAAGCCCAAATGTAGAAGAAGGAAGGAAATAATAAAGATTTCAGAGCAGAAATAAATGACATAGAGGCGAAAGAAACAATACAGAGGATCTATGAAACTAGGAGCTGATTCTTTGAAAAGGTAAACAAGATCGATGAACCTTTAACTAGAGTCACCAAGAAAAAAAGAGAGAGGACTCAAATAAATAAAATTAGAAATGAGAGTGGAGAAATAACAACTGACACAACAGAAATACAAAATATTGTAAGAAAATATTATGAAGAACTGTATGCCAAAAAACTTGACTACCTAGTTGAAATCAACAAATTCCTTGAAACATACAATCTTCCAAAAATCAATCTGGAAAAATCAGAGAACCTAAACAGACCAATTACACCAAATGAGATCAAAACAGTTATCAAAAAACTCCCAACAAAGAAAAGCCCTGGGCCTGAAGGCTTCACAAGTGAGTTCTACCAAATATTCAAAGAAGAACTGACTCCTATCCTTCTCAAGCTATTTCAAAAACTTCAAGAGGAAGGAAGACTTCCAAGCTCCTTTTATGAGACGAGCATAATACTGATTCCAAAACCAGGCAAAGACAACACAAAGAAAGAAAATTATAGGCAATATCCCTCATGAATATAGATGCTGAAATCCTCAACAAAGTATTAGCAAACCGGATTCAACAATATATGAAAAAAATCATACACCATGATCAAGTGGGATTTATTCTTGAGAGGCAAGGCTGGAACAATATCTGCAAATCACTCAATGTGATTCAACACATAAACAATAGGAAGGATAAAAAACACATGATAATTTCAATAGATGCAGAAAAAGCATTTGATAAAATCCAGCATCCGTTCATGATCAAAACTCTCTGCAAAGTGTGAATACAGGGAACATACCTCAACATGATAAAAGCCATCTATGACAAACCCACAGCCAACATCATACTCAATGGGCAAAAATTAAAAGCAATTCCTCTAAAATCAGGAATAAGGCAGGGGTGCCCCCTTTCACCACTCTTATTCAATATAGTCCTGGAAGTCTGCCCACAGCAATCAGATAAAAAGAAGAAATAAAAGGCATTCAAGTTGGAAAAGAATAAGTAAAGCTATCATTATTTGTAGATGATATGATATTATATATATAAAATCCTAAAGTCTCAGTCAAAAAATTACTGGACCTGATAAATGAATTCAGCAAGGTGTCAGGATATATAATTAATACTCAGAAATCAGAGCCATTTTTATACACCAACAATGAAGAGTCAGAAAGAAATTAAGGAAACAATCCCCTTCACTATTACAACCAAAAAAATATAAAGTACCTAGGAGTACATTTAACCAAGGAGACTAAAGACTTATTCTCGGAAAATTATAAAACATTGATAAAAGAAATCAAGGAAGATACAAAGAAGTGGAAGCTTATACCATGCTCATGGTTAGGAATAATAAACCTCATTAAAATGTCTATATTACCCAAAGCAATTTATGAATTCAATGCAATACCACTTAAAATACCAATGACATACTTAAAGATATAGATCACATATCCCAAAAATTTATATGGAACCAAAAGAGAACAGGAATAGCCTCAGAATCTTAAAAAAGAAGTATAAAGGGGGAGGTATCACACTTCCTTTTATCAAGCTATACTACAAGGCCATTGTTCTCAAAACAGCATGGTACTGGCATAAGAGCAGGCACATAGATCTATGGAACAGAATGGAGAACCCAAAAATAAACCCAGAGCTCTATGGACAACTGATATTTGACAAAGGAGGTAAGGACATACAATGGAGTAAAGACAGCCTCTTCAACAAATTGTGTTGGGAAAATTTGACAAATACCTGCAAAAATATGAAACTAGAACACCAACTTACACCATTCACAAAAATAAACTCAAAATGGATAAAAGACTTAAATGTAAGCCGTGAAACCATAAGCATCTTAGAAGAAAACATAGGCAGTAAGCTGTCCGACATCTCTTGAAGCAATATATTTGCTGATTTATCTCCACTGGCTTTTGAAATAAAAGACAGGATAAACAAATGGGACTATATCAAACTGAAAAGCTTTTGCACAGCTAAAGACAATAAGAACAGAATAAAAAGACAAACTACACAATGGGAGAACATATTTGACAATACGTCTGATAAGGGGTTAATAACCAAAATTTATAAAGAACTTGTAAATCTCAACACCAGGAAGACAAACAATCCAATCAAAAAATGGGGAAAAGAAATGGACACTTCTCCAAAGAGGACATACAGATGGCCAATAGGCATATGAAAAAATGCTCAACATCACTAATCATTAGAGAAATGCAAATTAAAACCACAATGAGATACCACCTCACACCTGTCAGAATGGTGCTCATCAACAAAACAACACAGAATAAGTGCTGGCGAGGATGTGGAGAAAAGGGAACCCTCCTGCACTGCTGGTGGGAATGCAGACTGGTGCAGCCTCTATGGAAAACAGTATGGAGATTCCTTAAAAAATTGAAAATTGAATTGCCTTTTGACCCAGCTATCTCATTTGTAGGAATATACCCCAAGAACACCATGGACCTACTCAAAAAGGAGAAATGCTCCCCCATGTTTGTGGCAGTGTTGTTCACAATCATGAAGATTTGGATGCAGCCCAAGTGTCCGTCAGAGGACGAGTGGATTAAAAAGCTTTGGTACATATATACTATGGAATACTACTCAGCCATAAGAAATGATGACATCGGATTATTTACAATAACATGGATGGACCTTGCTAACATTATACAGAGTGAAATAAGTAAATCAGCAAAAACTAAGAACTATATGAATCTATACATAGATGGGACATAAAAATGAGACTCAGATACTTGGACAAGAATGTGGTGATAACGGGGGTGGGGGTTGGGGGGTGGGAGGGATGGGACAGGAAGGCAAGAGAGGTGGTGGGGGAAGGGGCGGGGCACAGAGAAAGCCAGATAGAAGGTGACGGAAGACAATTTGACTTTGGGTGAGGGGTATACAGCATAATCAAATGTCAAAATAATCTGTAGATGTTTTCTCTGAACATATGTACTCTGATTTATCAATGTCACTGCATTAAATTTAAAATAAATAATAAATAAATAAATAATTAAAAATTGATTTTCAAAAGAAACTTACATCTAAATTTTTTTGTGTGTCGTTCTGGATCATTATTCTTATCTCTTCTTGCCACAGTGATGGCCTACAAGGGCAAGAAAAGGTTGAACATTACTAAGGTGTAGATCAATCCACAAGCCTCTGTGCCTAGAAACATTACATGACTCTAAAGTACTTTTGCTATATAAGTTAAATGATTAGTTTAGGGCTGTGATGGCGAACCTATGACACGCGTGTCAGCACTGACATGCGTAGGCATTTTTGATGACACGCGGCTACATACCAGAGAAGTATGGGGCTGCATGCTGAGAAGGACATTTCATCCTCAGCTCCTGCATGGCCAGGTGCAGTAGCCAAGGATAAAACATTTGTGTAGTGTAGACACTCTGTGCCAGAGGTCTGTAGGCCAAAACAACAGAACTCCGGCACAGAGCGTCCAGTTCTGGGACTTCTGGTTAGGGCGTTAGGGGATCTTTGACCTCACTTCCGGCTGGTGGAGCAGGGAGTAGCAGAAAGCTGCATGGGACGCATCTCTGGGGGCCCTGTGTTCACCATTACCAGCAACCACATAACCACAGCAACCATCATCCAATCTTCTGTTCTGGGGTATTGTGGATTTCTAATTGACCATCATTACTGAGATAAGTGAGGGGGAGGCTGGAAGAGGCGAGAGCCTATGCTATGGGTGTTGTTTCCTGCCATTAGAAATAGCGGCAGCCATCTTAATTTACATAAGATGCAACTTGCAGAATTTCAAGACAGCATCTGGGCTCAGGTCTTTTTCGACTTGAGGTCAAAGCTTGAGAATCTGAAAAGGTGCCGCTTGGAGAATCAAGAGGAGTGCCACTACAAACAGGAAATTTGGAGTGCCTGGAACCGATTACCAGACACTTTTAGCACCCTGAAAAATATAGCAATGGCTTTACTCACAATTTTTCCCTCTACATACTTTTGTGAGACCTTATTCTCAGCATTAAATAATATCAAAACCAACAAAAGAAACGGGTTGACAGATGAAGTTAGTAGCATTTGCTTGGGTTTGAAGTGTACAAAATACCAACCTTCAATTGAAGATTTAGCCAATGAAATTCAGCAACAAAAAAGTCACTAATAGGCAAGTTAGTTAAAGAATTCCCCCTCCCCTTCACTTATCTTAGTTCATGGCACCCTACATAAGTTAAATAACATCAAGACCGACTGACAGATGAACAAAGAAGTCACTAAGCAGGTAAGTTAAATAATTAGTTTTTGGTTTATTAGTTATATATTACAATTATACATTTTTTTTATTTAAACTATAAATATTGTGAAATTATGGTCTTTTTCTCGAAGTGACACACCACCTGAGTTATGCTCGGTTTTTTGGCGAATTTTGACACACCAAGCTCAAAAGATTGCCCATCACTGGTTTAGGGTAACTCAGGGTTTATTATGGAAGGAAGGATCTTAACACTTGTCACAGTCAGACTGAGGGAAATAAGAAAAAAGAGTTCAGCAGTTCCCTCAACTCAACCACCACTTCATTGAGTCCCTATTGTGTAGGAGACACATTGCTAGAGAGGATTCTGTTCCTTGAAGCTGATTCAGCTAACAACGATCAACCAAAATATCATATGACCTCACTCATTTGAGGAATCCAAGGAACAATGTGAACTGAGGAATGGAATTAAACCTGAAGGGAAAGGGGGAGGGAGCTTTTGAGAGGGGGTAAGAGAGATGTTGAGGGGAATACAAGGGAAGGGGGATGTTTTTGGGGAGACACTAGAAGCTATGTAAACACAATAAATAAATTAATTAAAAATTCAACCAAGTAGTGCAAACCCACTTTGTCCTTAATGACATTAGACAAATAGTTTTTGGTACAGTTTATTTCTGCTTGGATTTCCAGCTGACAACTCAAATAAATTAAATTGAATTCATCTCCATTCATCGCCACCCCCCCACACACACACACATACACACCAAATTTTAAAAAAAATATTTTTTTCATTCTCTCAGTCATTCAGGTATAAAAGCTTGGAGGCTTTTTTTTTCCATGTCTTTCCCCCTTTTTTTTTTTTGACAGAGACAGGGTCAGAGGGAGGGATAGATATGAACAGTCAGGAAAAGAGAGAGATGAGAAGCATCAATTCTTTGTTGCACCTCCTTAGTTGTTCAGTGATTGCTTTTTCGTATCTGCCTTGACTGGGGGGCTACAGCAGAGCAAGTGACTCCTTGCTCAAGCCAGCGACCTTTGGGGTTCAAGCCAGCCAGCATGGGGTCATGTCTATGATCCCTCGCTCAAGCTGGTGAGCCTCCACTCAAGCCGGATGAGCCTGTGCTCAAGCTGGCGACCCTGGGTCCTCTGCATTCCAGTCGGATGCTGTATCCACTCCACCACCACCTGGTCAGGCTCTCCCTTGTTCTCTTATTTAGTAATCAATTGCTAAGTTGATTCATACTTTGTGGAGTTGATTTATACTCTTCATGGGGTCTCTTGCATCACTCCCTTTCTTTCTAGTCCCACTGCTACCACTCTGGTTGTGTTTCGTTTAGGTGATCTGCAAGGTCCATCACAAACAGGAAAATCTGTGATTCTACCTCACTTCCTATTACCTGACTCCTGTATTGGTTATCCAGTTAGAGTTGTTTTCTTTTCTACTCCATATCCATACCTCAGCTATATTATGTTTCTTCAAGTGTCACTTTGTCATGTTACCTCCACATCAGAAATCTTTTATGTTTCCCTACTGCCATTCTTCAAACATTGTAACTGGCATTTCCAACCCCTCTTCAATTAGACTTGAGCTGTCCTTCCATTCTTTCTGCTACTCTTTATCTGAATCTTGTTTCATCCAGACTGATCCATTCATAACCTTCTAACATTCTGGCCTTTGCTTATGCATTTCCCAAAGCAGAAGGTCCTTCCCTCCAACCTGCCTCTTGGACCCCTTCAGTCCTTCACAGCCCAACTCAAACTTTATCACTTCAGTAGATTCTTCCTTGCCCATCCATCTCAACACTTCCCTAAACCCCCAATTTGGCAGTGTCGGGGTAGTTATCTTGTTTTCCCAACTAGATGGGACAGTTTTTCCAAGACAGAGACTGAGTTTAATACTTCTATCTAGCTCCTACAACTACATTACTAATCTGTACTCTTTTATTTCTTTTTTCAGTATCAGAACTGATATTTATTTATTTTTTCAATTACAGTGTACATTCAACATTATTTTGTGTTAGTTCCAGGTGTACAGCATAGTGGTAAAACAGTAAATACTTTACAAAGTGTTTCCCCTGATATTTTCAGTAACCATCTGACACCATATATAATTATTACAATATTATTGACTATATTCTCTATGCTGTATTTAAATCCTTATGATTACTTTGTAGCTAACACTTTGTAATTCTAAGTTCTTCACTTTTTACTCCCAGTACCTCAACTTCCCTTCCCTCTGGCAACCATCAATCTGGTCTTTATACCTATGAACCTGTTTCAGTTTTGTTTGCTCATTATTTTTTTCTTTAGATTCCACATATAACAAATCATTTGGTATTTGTCTTTTTTCACTGGCTTATTTCACTTAGCTTAATACCCTCTAGGTCAATCCATCCTGTTGTAAATGCTGATTTCATTCTTTTTTATGGCCATGTAACATTTCATTGTATAGATGTACAACAACTTTTTTATCCATTTGACTATTCATGGGCATTTGGGTTGCTTTCATATCTTGTCTACTGTAAATAACTCTGCAATAAACATAAGGGTGCATATATTCTTTCAAATTAGTGTTTTGGGTTTCTTCAGATATATATTCCCAGAAGTGGAATTGCTGGATCATAAAAAAGTTCCATTTTTCATATTTTGAGGAAACTCCATACTATTTTCCACAGTGGCTACATTAATCTGCATTCTAACTAACAGGGCAGGAGGGTTCCCTTTTCTCCATATCCTCACCAGCACTTGTTTTTTGATTTGCTGATGATAGCCATTCTGAAAGGTGTGAGGTATTATCTCATTGGGGTTTTAATTTGCATTTCTCTGAAGGTTAGTGACATTCAGCATTTTTTTCTTATGCCTATTGGTCATCTGAATGTTATCTTTGAAGAAGTGTTTGTTCAGGTCCTCTGCCTGTTTTTTTTATTAGATTTTTGTTTTCTTGGTGTTGAGTTATATGAGTTCTTTATAAATTTTGGATATTAACCCCTCATCAATGTCTCATTGGTGAATATCTTGTTCCATTCAGTAGATTATCTTTTCATTTTGTTGATGGTTTCTTTTGCTGTGAAAAAACTTTTTAGTTTGAGGTAGTCCAATTCATTTTATCTTTAGTTTCCCTTGCCTGAGGAAATATATCAGAAAAAATATTGCTAAGAGAGATGTCAGAGAATTTACTGCCTATGTTTTCTTCTAGGAGTTGTGTGTTTTTGAGTCTTTCATTTAAGTATTTAATTTATTTTGAGTTTATTCCTGTCTATGATGTAAGAAGGTGATCTAGTTTTATTTTTTGCATGCATCTACCCAATTTTCTCAAAATCGTTTATTTTATAATTATTGTCTTTACCTCATTGTATGCTCTTGCCTACTTTGTGATATGTTAATTGACTATCTAGGCATCTAGGCATGGATAAAAAAGTGGTTGAACTCTGGGCTGTTATCTGAACCCTTTTAAATATAAAAGTAAATCTTAAGATATTAAAATAATCTCCCTAATATTTGACTTTAAAACACAGTTGTACAACTTCACTGAGGGGATATCATCTACCTTAAAGATCTGGTGATTATTAACAGGGTCAGTCAGTAAGGCTTCTTTCCTTCTTTCCTTTTAGAGCCCTGATTAAGGTCATGCACCTTCCCAGAAAGCTAATTGGGCCCTTGAGCCTCCATTCTCTGTTCTTTTCTTTCTTTCAAATCTTTAGAAGCTTTCCATATAGCAGACATTAATATTCTACATTGACCTGCTATGTACTTGATTTCCTCAACCCAACAAGTATTTACCTTTACAATGCTGTTGGAATTAATTTCCTTTACAGACTAGTGAAGGTACCTCAATTTCTTGACCTTCAGAGTCTAACTGATTTGCTAGGTCATGGGAGGGTTTGTACTTAAGTTTCCTTTCAAGCCCAAAGTCTTCTCCCATCATGTGTCAGAATTCCCTAACCATCTTGTTTTAAATTTTTAACAATATCTCATTCAACATGTAAAAATGGGTAAGCACTTAATCTTGTATAACACAAAATATGGCAGTATCCCAAATAATAAAGGCCTAGGGAAATACAGGGTTGTGATTGTGTGTGTGTGCGTGTGTGTGTGAGAGAGAGAGAGAGAGAGAACAGAGAGACTGATTGTGTTTTTATATGTATGCATTTAAGTATTAAACACTACAGTTCTGTCCATTGGGAGATGTTGTGTTATATATCACAACTATGTAGGTAATATAATTTGCCTTTTGATATTATCCCAGTAAGAGCAATTTCAGCACTTTTTTCCATCTCTAGCAGGATTCACAAAACATCATTTGTGACCTGAGAATAATGACATTATAAAGTCTATTTATCAACCAAAAAGAATGCGTATGTTGATGAAAATTTGTGCCATTAAATTATTAAATTAAACAAATAATTACTTTGTTACATTATGTGCCAAACATTTCTAGAAGATATGTGATTCATAGTTAAAAACATAAGACCAAGTAGTACTACTATTTTATAAACTACCCTCTCCTGCTTCCAATAACCATTTTCTCCTTAGATTCTGTCTTTACCTACTTATTTACAAAGTCTTGCTGCCACCTGAGTTCTTTATGCTTGTTTTGGAACACTTTGGAGATTTTCACTGACCTGAAAGTTGTAGAAAGAGCACTAGAATGAGTCCCAACTCTTCACTGAGTAATCAGTACATTTCAGTGTTTTGATTTATAAAATGGGAAAGGTAATACCTTCCCTCTTCACAGTGGTTTTCTGAGTATCAAATACAAATATATGTGAAAATATAAAGCTGTACAGTTATTTCTTAAAGAACTTATTAGTAAATATGTCTCTCTGTCTCCTTAATTATGTAAAACTTTTATTCTGTTTGTTACCTCACATATTACATATAGTTGCCCTGTCGACAAAATTCACAGAAATTGATGACAGTGTTACAATTCTTCAAGTCACATGCATTTGTGTGTACTTCTTTTTTATATTTACAAATGCTTTCTTTAATCCTAGACTTGTGATAGTTTCTTTCCACATGTGGTAGAAAGAGAATGAGCTGAAAATTGGGATCCAGGGGTTCTGGGTCCTAAGTAAGTCTCATTATATTCTGTTTGTTAAGTGGGGTCACCTATGGTAGGTCACTACCTTTCTGGCATTCAATTTTCTCATCTGTAAAATGTTGGAAATTGAAGTCAGTGACCTATAAGGTCTCTTCTAACACTAGCAGCTTGATCTCTACAGCTAAATAGAAGCCTCATTGTTTTTTTCCCCTCAAGATTTCCTTAATCCTATTCCCCACCTTGGGAATCACTGGCCAAATCAATATAGTAGTCCAAATGCTTTAACTATCAGTCAAGACTCACATCAATGTTACTTTGCCAACATTACTACTATTCATAATAGGAACTCCCAGTAATATATAAATTGGACTTCTTACTGCATATCCTTACCTTTATCGTCACTTGTTTCATTCCTCCTGTTAAAATTCTCTTTTGGGCAATAGAATACTCATCATCTTTAAGGACAAGCTTAACTTTCATACTTTCCTGTGATGCCTTTCCTGATCACTTAACCCTTAATGTTTTTTTCTATTTTATCTGAACTCAAATCAGCATTTATGACACATTAGACACTGTACTTGGCATTGTAGGAAATAGAAAGATAAAATAAGTCCTTGACATTAGAAAAAGTCTGAAATTGCAAATGAGTGTTCTGAGCAGAGGAAGCAGCATGAGCAGAAACTTGGAGAGGGCAGAATGGAGGATGTGTTCCAGTAAAGCCTTAGAGCCCATGGTCCTTACTTATTTGGTCTATATATTGTCTTACAATAGTTGTGGTAGTATGCTACCATAAATATGAAATGATGGTTCATTTGTTGTTTTTTGGCCATCCAGTTTCCATTTCTTTGCCTTAATAGTACTGCAGTTTCCTTTTCAAATAGTTCCTCTTCATTAATGGAGTGTTTTGGTGGCATGGGAAATCTTGGTGCCTGTATCCCATAAGAGAAGCCAAAGATATCAGGTCTTTCTCTTTACTACTCCAACAAACTAAAGAGCGGTGACAATGTGATATAAGGTCAACCAACTTATATTCTCTTTTGAAACTTGCTTGACATTTTTAAAAGAAATTTATTCTTTAATTTATTTATTTTTATTTTATTTTTTACACAAGAGAGAGAGAGAGAGAAAGAGAGAGAGAGAGAGAGAAACAGACAGACAGGAAGGGTAATGATAGCCTCATAACATGAGCTTGGGATTTTTCCCTCCTTTTCAATTGTTTGGAATAGTTTGAGAAGGATAGGTGTTAATTCTCTTTAAATGTTTGCTAAAGTTCACCTGTGATGCCATATGGTCTGAAACAGTGGCTTTCAACTACTGGTCCATGAACCAGTCCACCATAAATTTTGTGCCAGTCCACAAAAGAATTAACCACCCTGATATTGTATGAAAATTATGGATCCAATGATTTTAGTCGAATTCGCTTATGCTCAGGGTGATTTCTGCAGTTAGCAATCCCCCAAATAATTCTATTTTGACTAGTCCCCATGTGTAAAAAGATTGAAAACCACTGATCTAGGACTTTTGTTTCATGTGAGTTCTTTATTACTGAGTTGACTTTGTTAGTAGGTTTTGGTCTGTTAAGATTTTCTGTCTCTTTTTTTTTTTTTTTTTTTTTTAAATAAATTTTTATTAATGGTAATGGGATGACATTAATAAATCAGGGTACATATATTCAAAGAAAACATGTCTAGGTTATTTTGTCATTAAATTATGTTGCATACCCCTCGCCCAAAGTCAGATTGTCCTTCGCCACCCTCTATCTAGTTCTCTGTGCCCCTCCCCCTCCCCCTAACTCTCCCCCTGTCCTCCCTCCCCCCACCCCTGGTAACCACCACACTCTTGTCCATGTCTCTTAGTCTCATTTTTATGTTCCACCAATGTATGGAATCATGTAGTTCTTGTTTTTTTCTGATTTACTTATTTCACTCCTTATAATGTTATCAAGATCCCACCATTTTGCTGTAAATGATCTGATGTCATCGTTTCTTATGGCTGAGTAGTATTCCATAGTGTATATGTGCCACATCTTCTTTATCCAGTCTTCTATTGAAGGGCTTTTTGGTTGTTTCCATGTCTTGGCCACTGTGAACAGTGCTGCAATGAACATGGGACTACATGTGTCTTCACGTATCAATGTTTCTGAGGTTTTGGGGTATATACCCAGTAGAGGGATTGCTGGGTCATAAGGTAGTTCTATTTGCAGTTTTTTGAGGAACCACCATACTTTCCTCCATAATGGTTGTACTACTTTACAGTCCCACCAACAGTGAATGAGGGTTCCTTTTTCTCCACAGCCTCTCCAACATTTGCTATTACCCGTCTTGTTGATCATAGCTAATCTAACAGGGGTGAGGTGGTATCTCATTGTAGTTTTGATTTGCATTTCCCTAATAACTAATGAAACTGAGCATTTTTTCATATATCTGTTGGCCATTTGTATCTCTTCCTGGGAGAAGTGTCTATTCATGTCTTCTTCCCATTTTTTTATTGGATTGTTTGTTTGTTTGTTGTTGAGTTTTATGAGTTCTTTGTAAATTTTGGAAATTAGGCCCTTATCTGAGCTGTTGTTTGAAAATATCATTTCCCATTTAGTTGGCTGTCTGTTTATTTTTATATCAGTTTCTCTTGCTGAGCAAAAACTTTTTATTCTGATGTAGTCCCATTCATTTATCTTTGCCTTCACTTCTCTTGCCATTGGAGTCAAGTTCATAAAATGTTCTTTAAAACCCAGGTCCATGAGTTTAGTACCTATGTCTTCTTCTATGTACTTTATTGTTTCAGGTCTTATATTTAGGTCTTTGATCCATTTTGAATTAATTTTAGTACACGGGGACAGGCTGTGGTCGAGTTTCATTCTTTTGCATGTGGCTTTCCAGTTTTCCCAACACCATTTGTTGAAGAGGCTTTCTTTTCTCCATTGTGTGTTGTTGGCCCCTTTATCAAAGATTATTTGACCATATATATGTGGTTTTATTTCTGGGCTTTCTATTATGTTCCATTGGTCTGAGTGTCTATTTTTCTGCCAATACCATGCTGTTTTGATTATTGTGGCCCTATAATATAGTTTAAAGTCAGGTATTGTAATGCCCCCAGCTTCATTCTTTTTCCTTAGGATTGTTTTGGCTATTCGGGGTTTTTTATAGTTCCATATAAATCTGATGATTTTTTGTTCCATTTCTTTAAAAAATCTCATAGGGATTTTGATGGGAATTGCATTAAATTTGTATATTGCTTTGGGTAATATGGCCATTTTGATTATATTTATTCTTCCTATCCAAGAACAAGGAATATTTTTCCATCTCATTGTATCTTTTTCGATTTCCCTTAACAATGCTTTGTAATTTTCATTATATAGGTCCTTTACATTCTTTGTTATGTTTATTCCTAGGTATTTTATTTTTTTTGTTGCAATCGTGAAGGGGATTATTTTTTTGAGTTCGTTTTCTAATATTTCATTGTTGGCATAGAGAAAGGCTATGGACTTCTGTATGTTAATTTTGTATCCTGCGACCTTACTGTATTGGTTTATTGTTTCTAATAATCTTTTTGTGGAGTCCTTCGGGTTTTCGATGTATAGGATCATATCATCAGCAAAAAGTGATACCTTTACTTCTTCTTTTCCAATATGGATGCCTTTTATTTCTTTGTTTTGTCTGATTGCTCTGGCCAGAACTTCTAGCACCACGTTAAATAAGAGTGGAGAGAGTGGACAACCCTGTCTTGTTCCTGATTTAAGGTAGAAAGTCCTCAGTTTTTTGCCGTTTAAAATGATGTTGGCTGATGGTTTATCATATATGGCCTTTATCATGTTGAGATATTTTCCTTCTATACCCATTTTGCCGAGAGTCTTAAACATAAAATTGTGTTGTATTTTATCAAAAGCCTTTTCTGCATCTATTGATAAGATCATGTGGTTTTTGTTCTTTGTTTTGTTGATATGGTGTATTACGTTAACCGTTTTGCGTATGTTGAACCATCCTTGAGATTCTGGGATGAATCCCACTTGATCATGATGTATTATTTTTTTAATATGTTGTTGTATTCGGTTTGCCAGTATTTTGTTTAGAATTTTAGCATCTGTATTCATTAGAGATATTGGTCTGTAGTTTTCTTTCTTTGTGCCATCCTTGCCAGGTTTTGGTATGAGGGTTATGTTGGCCTCATAAAATGTGTTTGGAAGTATTGCTTCTTCTTCAATTTTTTGGAAGACTTTGAGTAGAATAGGAACCAAGTCTTCTTTGAATGTTTGATAGAATTCACTAGTATAACCGTCTGGGCCTGGACTTTTATTTTTGGGGAGGTTTTTAATAGTTTTTTCTATTTCCTCCCTGCTGATTGGTCTGTTTAGGCTTTCTGCTTCTTCATGACTCAGTCTAGGAAGGTTGTATTGTTCTAGGAATTTATCCATTTCTTCTAGATTGTTGTATTTGGTGGCATATAATTTTTCATAGTATTCTACAATAATTCTTTGTATATCTATGATGTCTGTGGTGATCTCTCCTCTTTCATTTTGGATTTTATTTATTTGAGTCCTGTGCCTTTTTTCCTTGGTGAGTCTTGCTAAGGGTTTGTCAATTTTGTTGATCTTTTCAAAGAACCAGCTCCTTGTTTTATTGATTTTTTCTATAGTTTTTCTGTTCTCTATTTCATTTATTTCTGCTCTGATTTTTATTATCTCCTTTCTTCGGCTGGTTTTGGGTTGTCTTTGTTCTTCTTTTTCTAGTTCCTTAAGGTGTGAAGTTAAGTGGTTTATTTCGGCTCTCTCTTGTTTGTTCATATAGGCCTGAAGTGATATGAACTTTCCTCTTATTACTGCTTTTGCTGCATCCCAGAGATTCTGATATGCCGTATTTTCATTTTCATTTGTCTGTATGTATCTTTTGATCTCTGCGCTTATTTCTTCTTTGACCCATTCATTTTTTAGAAGTATGTTGTTTAGTTTCCACATTTTTGTGGGTTTTTCCCCCTCTTTTTTACAGTTGAATTCTAGTTTCAAGGCTTTATGATCAGAAAATATGCTTGGTACAATTTCAATTTTTCTAAATTTGCTGATATTGTCTTTGTGGCCCAACATATGGTCAATTCTTGAGAATGTTCCATGTACACTAGAGAAAAATGTATACTCTGTCGCTTTGGGATGAAGTGTCCTGTAGATGTCTATCATATCCAGGTGTTCTAGTATTTCGTTCAAGGCCACTATATCTTTATTGATTCTCTGTTTGGATGACCGATCTAGAGCCGTCAGTGGAGTATTGAGGTCTCCAAGTATGATTGTATTTTTGTTAGTTTTTGTTTTAAGGTCAATAAGTAGCTGTCTTATATATTTTGGTGCTCCTTGGTTTGGTGCATATATATTAAGGATTGTTATGTCTTCTTGATTCAGTGTCCCCTTAATCATTATGAAGTGACCATTTTTGTCTTTGAGTACTTTTTCTGTCTTGTAGTCAGCATTATCAGATATGAGTATTGCTACACCTGCTTTTTTTTGGGTGTTGTTTGCTTGGAGTATTGTTTTCCAGCCTTTCACTTTGAATTTGTTTTTATCCTTGTTGCTTAGATGTGTTTCTTGTAGGCAGCATATAGTTGGATTTTCTTTTTTAATCCATTCTGCTACTCTGTGTCTTTTTATTGGTAAGTTTAATCCATTTACATTTAGTGTAATTATTGACACTTGTGGGTTCCCTACTGCCATTTTATAAATTGCTTTCTGTTAGTTTTGTATCTAGTTTGATTCTTCTCTTTTGTTTTTCTATCATTTGTTTCTGTTTGTTTGTGTTCCATACTTCTTTCCTCTGTTGCTACCTTTTTTAAGTCATGTGTTTTTGTGGTGGTTTTTTCTAGGGTGGTTACCATTAAGTAATGAAAAGGGTACCTACCATATTCATTGTAGTACCCTATCTTATAAGTATTTCTGCACTTCATCGTCCTTTGCTACTGTTAATCTCCATTCTCTCCCCCCCTTTTTTTTTTCTTTGTTGTCACGGTTTAAGTTTGGTTTTATTGTGTTCTTGGTGGAGCTGTTACTTGTGGTGTTGTTTTCTTTTGTTCTTTGAATCTGGTTGGAAAACCCCCTTTAGTATTTCCTGGAGTGGGGGCTTTCTCGTGATAAATTCTCTCATCTTTTCTGTATTTGTGAATGTTTTGATATCTCCTTCATACTTGAAGGATAGCTTTGATGGGTATAGTATTCTTGGCTGAAAGTTCCTCTCTTTCAGGGCTTTAAATATTGGGGTCCACTCTCTTCTAGCTTGTAGAGTTTCTGCTGAGAAATCTGATGATAATCTAATAGGCCTTCCTTTATATGTTGTACTCTTCTTTTCCCTGGCTGCCTTGAGAATTTTTTCTTTGTCATTGGTTTGTGTCATCTTTATTATGATGTGCCTTGGAGTGGGTTTGTTGGGGTTAAGAAAACTCGGTGTTCTGTTTGCTTCTTGAATTTGAGGCTTTAGTTCTTTCCACAGGCTTGGGAAGTTCTCGTCTATTATTTGTTTGAGTATATTCTCCATTCCATTTTCTTTCTCTTCTCCCTCTGATATACCTATTATTCTTATGTTATTCTTTCTGATGGAGTCAGATAATTCCTGTAGGGCTTTCTCGTTTTTTATTATTTTTGAGTCTCTTTTTTCTTCTCTCTGTTGTGCCTCAAGTTGTTTGTCTTCTATTTCACTAATCCTATCTTCAATCTGGGTTGTTCTGCTAGCTAAGCTTGTTACCTCGTTTTTCAGCTCGTGAATTGAGTTTTTCATTTCTGTTTGATTTGTTTTTATAGTTTCAATTTCCTTGGTAATATATTCTTTGTGTTCATTGAGTTGTTTTCTGATCTCCCTATATTGCCTTTCCGTGTTTTCTTGTATATCTCTGAGTATTTTTAAGATTTCTATTTTAAATTCTCTGTCATTTAGCTCCAAGGCTTCCAATATGTTAAGTCTTTTCTCCATAGATTTTTCCACATCTATTTGTGTTACCTCTCTTTCTTTTGTATCCATAATATTCGATTTCCTCTTTCTTATTGGCATCTGAGGGTGGTCTTGTTGATAGCACACAGGCGTACTTTCTCGCGGCTTGAATGAACTTCCCTGGGGTAGCTTCCTCCACACCCTCGTCTCTCAGATTCGAGTGATAACAGTCCTATTGCCTTCAGTTTGCTCCGAAGATAAATTTTCCTGTTTCTAGTTGATAAATTTGTTGTGATTTTGGGGAGATCTGTCGGACGCGCTGCTCACGGCGCCATTTCCCTTCTGTCTCTTTTTGATTCAGTCTTGGAAGACAGTATATCTTTAGGAATTTATCTATTTCTTCTAGATTGTCCAATTTGTTACATATAATTGTTCATGGTATTTCATTATAACCCTTTGTATTTCTGTGCTGTCAGTTGTTACTTCTTTTTTATTTCGGATTTTGTTTGTTTGGGTCCTCCCTCTTTTTTCCTTAATGAGTTTGCTTAAAGGTTTATCAATCTTCACCTTTTCAGAGAACCAGTTCTTGGTCTCATTGACCTTTTGTATTTTTTTTTTTGAACTCTATATTTCATTGTTTTTTTGAACTCTATATTTAATTTATTTTTGCTCTGATCTTCATTGTTTCCTTCATTGTACTCACTTGGGGCTTTGTTGTTTTTTTGTTTTCTTTTGTTTTTTTCTAGTTCCTTTAGGTTTAAGGTTACATTGTTTATTTTTTAAATTTCCCTCTTAGGACTGCTTTTTTGTATTCCATAGATTTTGAGTCATTGTGTTTTTATTTTTATTTCTCTGAAGGTATCTTTTGATTTTTTCCTTGATCTAATTATTCACTAATTTATTGTTCAGTAGCATGTTATTTAGCCTCCATGTGTTTGCATGTTTTTCAATTTTCTTTTTGTAATTGCTTTCTACTTTCAAACCATTTTGATTGGAGAGGATGCTTGATATGATTTCGATCTTCTTAAAGTTACTGAGGCTTGTTTTGTGGCCTTACACATGACTTCTTGAAAATGTTCCATGTGCACTTGAAAAGAGTATATATTCTGCAGATTTGGGATAAAATGTTCTAAAAATATTAATTCAATAAATTTGATCTAATGTGTCATTTAAAGCCACTGTATCCATGTTTCTTTTTCTGTCTGGATGAAAGCATTAGTGCAAATGAGACATTAAAGTCTACAACTATTACTGTATTACTGTCAATCTCTCACTTTATGTCCATCACTATTTACTTTGTGTATTTAGGTAATCATACTTTTGGTGTGTAAATGTTTACAAGTTATAAACTCTTTTTGGATTGATCCCTTTATAGTTATGAAATGTCCTTTTGTGTCTCCTGTTCTAGCCTTTGTTTTTTTTTATTGATTTTAATTTATTATGTTTAAATAGATTCTAGTATTGCCCCAAATGCATCCCCCTTTCCCCATATTCCCCTCAACATCTCATTTGCCCCCTCCCCATAGCGCCCTCCCTAATTCCCTTCAGGTTTATCCCATCCTATCATTCCCTTTCCCTCTGTCCTCTTTTCCTCTGGTCCCTTTGACCCCTCCTCTATCTCAATTCCATTCCTCAGTTCACACTGTTCATTGGATTCCTCAAATGAATGAGGTCATATGATATTTTTTCATTTTGTGCCTGGCTTATTTCCCTTACCATAATAGTTTCCAGGTCCATTCATGTTGTCACAAAAGGTAAGATTTCCTTCTTTTTCATGGCCCAATAGCATTCCATTGTATATATGTACACTGCTTTTTAATCCACTTGTCCATTGATGGACACTTGGGCTGTTTCCAGATCTTTGCTATTGTGAACAATGCTACCATAAACATGGGGGTGCATTTCTCCTTTTGAACCAGTGTCTGGTGTTCTTGAGGTATATTCCTAACAGTGGGATAGCTGGGTCAAAAGGCAGTTCGATTTTTAATTTTTTGAGAAACCTCCATACTGTTTTCCACAGTGGCTGCACCAGTCTGCATTCCCACCAGCAGTGCAGAAGGGTTCCCTTTTCTATACATCCTCACCAGCACTTATTCTGTGTTGTTTCGTTGATGAGTGCCATTCTGATTGATGTGAGGTGATATCTCATTGTGGTTTTAATTTGCCTTTCTCTAATGATTAGTGCTGTTGAGCATTATTTCATATGCTTATTGCCCATCTGTATGTCCGCTTTGGAGATGTCTATTCATTTCTTTGCCCATTTTTTTATTGGATAGTTATCTTCCTGGTGTTGAGTTTTACAAGTTCTTTATAAATTTTGGTTATTACCCCCTTATCAGATGTACGGTCAAATATGTTCTCCCACTGTGTAGTTTGTCTTTTTATTTTGTTCTTAGTGTCCTTAGCTGTGCAAAGGCTTTTTAGTTTGATAAGTTTGATATAGTCCTATTAGTTTATCCTGTCTTTTATTTCACTTGCATGTGGAGATAAATCAAATATATTGCTGCGAGAGATATTGAAGAGCTATGTTTTCTTCTAAGATGCTTATGGTTTCACAGCTTACATTGAAATCTTTTATTGATTTTGAGTTTATTTTTGTAAATGGTATAAGTTGGTGGTCTAGTTTCATTTTTTTGCAGGTAGCTGTCCAATTTTCCCAACACTTTTTGTTAAAGAAGCTGTCTTTACTCCACTGTATGCTGTTACCTCCTTTGTCTAATATCAGTTGTCCATAAAGGTGTGGGTTTATTTCTGGGTTCTCTATTCTGTTCCATTGATCTATATGCCTGTTCTTATGCCAGTAACAAGCTGTTTTGAGTACAGTGGCCTTGTAGTTTAACTTGATATCAGGAAGTGTGGTGCCTCTCATTTTATTCTTCCTTTTCAAGATTGCTGAAGCTATTCATGTTCTTTTTGGTTCCATAAAAAGTTTTGGAATATGTCTTCTATATCTTTGAAGTATGTCATTGGTATCTTAATTGGTATTGCATTGAATTTATAAATTGCTTTGGGTGATATGGACATTTTAATGATGTTTATTCTTCCTAACCATGAACACAGTATATGCTTCCACTTGTTTGTATCTTCCTTGATTTCTTTTATCAATGTTTTATTATTTTCCAAGTTCAAAACTTTACCCTCTTTTTTTTTATTTATTTCTGAAGCTGGAAACGGGGAGAGACAGTCAGACAGACTCCCGCATGCACCCGACCGGGATCCACCCGGCACGCCCCCTGGTGGGCAGAGCATCGCCCCTGGTGGGCGTGCCGGGTGGATCCCGGTCGGGCGCATGTGGGAGTCTGTCTGACTGTCTCTCCCCGTTTCCAGCTTCAGAGAAATACAAAAATAAATAAATAAAGTCTGCTTTATATATTTAGGTGCTCCTATATTAGGTGCATAGATATTTATAATGGTTATATCTTCCTGTTGCATTGCTACCTTTGTCATTATGTAGTGACCTTCTTTATCTCATACTTTGTTTTAAAGTTCATTTTGTCTGATAGAAGTATTGCTACCTGCGCTTGTTTTTTCATTTCCATTTGCATGAAATATTTTTTCCCCATCCTTTTACCTTCAGTCTATGTGCATCTTTTGTTTTGAGGTGTGTCTCTTGTAGACAGCATATGTATGGGTCTTGTTTTCTTATCCATGCAGCTTCTGTATGTCTTTTGATTGGATCATTTAATCCATCTACATTTAAGGTTAATATTGATAGGTAGTTGTTTATTGCCATTTTGTTCTTTCAAGCTGTATTCCTCTTTTGCTATATTTTTCCCACTTTAATCTGTTTACAACTGGCCCCTTAACATTTCTTCCAGCATTGGTTTGGTTGTAATGAATTCCTTGAGTTTTTTTTTTTTGTTTGTTTTTTGTTTTGTCTGGGAAGCTTTTTATTTCTCCTTCAATTTTAAATGATAGACTTGCTGGATAAAGTGGTCTTGGTTGTAGGCTCTTGTTCTGCATTACTTTGTATATTTCTTGCCATTTTCTTTTGGCCTCAAGTGTGTTTGTTTAGAAGTCGGATGTCATCCTTATTAGGGCACCTTTGTAGGTGATAGCATTTTTTTCTCTAGCAGTTTTTAATATTTTCTCTTTATCTCTTAGCTTTGATATTTTAATTATGATGTGTCTTGGTGTAGATTTCTTTGAGTTTCTCTTTAAGGAATTCTCTGTGCTTTTTGAACTTGTGTGACTTTGTCCTGCATCAATTTAGGGAAGATTTCAGCTATGATTTGATTGAACAAAGTCTCTGTCCCTTGTTCTTTCTCGTCTTCTTCAGGAACCCCTATGATGTGGATGTTATTTCTCTTCATGTCTCAGAGCTTGCTTAGTGTTTTCTCAGACTTTTTGAGTCTTTTTTTTTTTTGCTACTCTCCTTTTGTGCCTTCATTTATCTTGTCCTCTGACTCACTGATTCGATCCTCAGCTTCATCCATCCTGCTTTTAATTCCTTCCATTGTGGTCTTTATTTCTGATATTATATTTGTCATTTCCGACTAATTCTCTTTTATTATTTCAATGTCCTTTTTTATACTTGCTATTTCTTGATTTATTTTTTGTTATTACCATGTATTGCTGTTCTAAGATCTTTGAGCATCATAACAATCATTATTTTAAACTCTGCATCTGGTAATTTGGTTATATCTGACTCATTCAAGACCATTTCTGGGGACGTCTCTTGATTCATTTAGGTTGCATTTTTCTTCCTCCCTATTCTGCCTGTGTAAAAG
Organism: Saccopteryx leptura; assembly: GCF_036850995.1. Lineage (NCBI taxonomy): Eukaryota > Metazoa > Chordata > Mammalia > Chiroptera > Emballonuridae > Saccopteryx > Saccopteryx leptura. Next base: position 67,093,173 of record NC_089516.1, on the reverse strand, counting down.
AAGTGTGTGGCCACTGGAGTCCAATGGGTGTGGCCTCTGTGTTCCCTAGGTGTGGTCTGTCTGTAGGCCTGTCACCCCCTCTGCTGCTGCCTTGGGTGTTTGGGTATGGGCATTGCCAGTGCTGGCCTGCTGGGATAGTTGCTGCAGTTTCCACCTCTCCTCCATGGCTGTGTGCCTGTGCTATGTCTACAAGCACAGCCGGCCTTGGCCTTTGCCCCGCCCCCGTGGGTGCTTCGCACCTATGCTTAGCTGGGGCTCTTCGCCTTTTCCCTGGCTTTTGCCCCACCCGCATGGGCAGAGCCACGCTCGCATGTGGGCAGCATATCCTGGCCCCATGGGCTGGGCGGAACTGCATGTCCGCTCTCAGCCACCGGTCTCTGCAGTTGCCCCATTTTTTCCTTTCTCCTGTGAGCGGGATTGCAGGCAGGATTGCTCTTGCTCACCCGACCCACAGCCAGGTTGGACCACTTTTGTGCACCCCTTCTGGCGAGACTGAGTTTATGCCAGGCCTCAGTCATGGCCGGCCCTGTTTCTACCCCTGCTGATGGGACCACACTTCCACGTCCACCACCGTCTCCCCTCTGGCGAGCCCTCAGCAATGTCTGTGGTGGTGCTTCTGCTCAGACCTCAGCACTCAATACTATATTCCTGAAGGCTCCCTCCTTCTAAACAACTCTGCTCTGTGTGCCACAGGAAAGCTTGTTTGGTTGGTGTCCTGCTTCCCTTTGTTGATAGTGCTGGTTCCAGGGGAAATATTTTAGATTTGGGGGGTGACTCAGCCCAGAGGTTAGCGTGGCTGTCCCTCAAATGTTTCTTCTGTGCTTCTTGATTACACTCTCTTCCTGCTACTCTGGTTCTCTCAACTCTCCCAGTCTCCCAGAATTCCAGATTAGTGGTTATGAAAGAGGTTTTCTACACGGTCCCTTTAAGAAGAATCTTGAGTCTGAGAAATCTGTCTTTCTCACAAACAGTATCCTGACTTGTGTTGCAGCTAAACACTACCCATACACTTCTTCTAGGCTTTGGGACTGCAGGTTGGGGCTTTGTTCTTGGGGCCCAGGACCCTCCCCTTTCTTCTAAATCAGTTCCCACCACGCGAGTATATCTGGGCTGCCATTTGCTCCTGGAAGCTGGGCAGCCCTCTCCAAATTTTGGCTTTCCTACCAGTCTCAGTGTGGCTTCTTCAGTGTTCTTTGATTAAAGAGTCTTTTTAATTTAGTCCAAAGTTGGTTTTTCCAGATGATGGTTCTTTTTTTTTTTAAATTTTATTTATTCATTTTAAAGAGGAGAGAGAGAGGGAGAGAGAGAGAGAGAGAGAGAGATGGGGGGAGGAGCAGGAAGCATCAACTCCCATATGTGCCTTGACTGGGCAAACCCAGGGTTTCGAACTGGCGACCTCAGCATTCCTGGTCAACGCTTTATCCACTGCGCCACCACAGGTCAGGCCTCAGATGATGGTTCTTAAAGTTAAGTTGTAATGCACTTTGGTTCTGGGAGGTAGAAATTGGTACATCCACCTACTCCATTGCCATTGTGCTGCTCTCTAGCTTTGTTTTAAATGTCCTTTTGGTCTTATATAATTATTGCTTCACCAATTGTTTTTTATTTGCATGAATCATCATTTACTCTACCTTTACTTTCAGTCTTTGTGTGTCCTTTGATCTGAAGTAGGTCTCTTATATACAGTGTATGAATGAATCTTGTTTTCTTATCCATTTAGCCACCCTATATCTTTTGACTAGAGCATTTATTTTATTAACATTTAAAGTAATTATTGATAGGTATGTGGTTATTACCATTTATTGTTTTTTAGTTCTTTGGTTCTTTTTTATTCTCTTGCTCTCTCATATGTTGATGATATTCTATAGTGTTATGTTTGGATTCCTTTCTCTTTATTTCTTATCTCATGATTTTTGCTTTGTGGGTTACCATGTGCTTCATCTATGCCAAGTTATTTTTTATTGTCTATTTTAAGTTTATGTTCACCTAAGATCAAACACATTCTATAATTCCTACTATTTCTACTCACCCCCTCCACATTTGTTTTTTCATAATTTTTACTTACTTTGTGTTTATATGTATTCTTTAATTTATTGCTGTAATTACATGTGATCTTCTTACTTTTGCCTTTTTATCTTTGTACTATCTTGAGTGTTGAATGATCCACTGATTTTATTATGTTTTTCTTTATCAGTGAAATTATTTTTCTTTGCTATATTTATATATATATGAATATTTATATATATATGAATATATATATTTTTAGTTGTTAAATAATCTAAAATTGAAACATTTTCCTTTGTGGCTTTTAACTAGCTGGGCATTCCACTGCACCACTGTTGATGTCATCTATGATGTCATGGTGGCGGCCATCAACATTGCAGCCTACAGACTGCAAAGTACCCAGAATCTCTTTAATGGTCCCAGAGAGTTCTCTAGCTAAAGATCGGTGCCATATCTGTCAGGCAATGTTGACAATCTCATCAAAAGTGATATTTCCACTGTGCTTAATGTTTTTTTTCTTCTTTCTGTCTCGTGGTGATTCTTTGAGGGCTTTGATGATCAGAGTGGTGGCAGAAGGGACTACCTCAATCTGGGCTTGTCTGTTCTGAATGATCAGTTTCACTTTAATCCTCAGACCTTTCCAATCACCAGTTGCTTTGGTGATGTCATCACCAACCTGTTTTGGAGACAGGCTCAGGGGGCCGATATTGGGGGCAAATGCAGACGTGGCACCTACTTCCCCTCCAGTGCACCTCAGGTATATGACTTTGATTTCGTTGGAGTTGAATTTGGCAGCATGGTGGAGGCTACTGTTGTCAGATGAACCCAGATTTGGAATGAATGAAGAAAGTTGCACACAAGCCTCCTCTGAGCTGAACGCCGAAAAGCTATATATATATATTTTTCTTAAAGAAGTCCCTTTACTATTTCATGTTAATAGTGGTGACAAGCTCCATTAACTTCATCTTCCTTAGAAAACTCATTATCTCTCCTTCAATTTTAAATTTTACTTGCTGGCCATAGTAGTCTCGGTTGTAGGTTCTTATTTTTCATCACTTTGAATATTTCATGACAGTCCCTTCTGTCCTGAAATGTTTCTGTTGAGAAATCAAGTGACAGTCTTATGAGAGCTCTCTTGTAGGTAACTAACTGCTTTCTTCTTACTACTTTTAATATTCTCTCCTTATCTTTAATCTTTGACATTTTAATTTTGAGGTATATGTCTTGGTGTGGGCCTCTGTGAGTTCATCTTGTTTGAAACCCCTATTCTTCTTGGACTAGAAATTTTTCTTTCACTTTTTTCAAATAGGTTTTCAAACCCTTCCTCTCTATCTTTTCCTGGAAGCCCTATAATGAGACTATTGGCACACCTTATGTTGTTCCAATTGTCTTTTAAAGTATCCTTATTAATTTTTTTAACTTTTTGCTATTTAGATTGAGTGTTTTATGCTACCTTGTCTATCAGATCACTGATTTGTTTGTCTGCTTCATCTATCTGCTATTGACTGTCTGTATTATATTCTTCTTTACAGTTATTGTATTTTTTATTTCTGACTGGTTCTTTTTTATAGTTTCTACATCTGTGTGTAAAGTCTAAGTTCATTTATTTTCCCCCTAATTTCATTGAGCATTTTTATAACCAGTGTTTTGAACTCTGTGTCTTGTACAGTAATTGTCTTGAATTTGTTTATAATTTTCTCTGGAATTTTGTCTCATTCTTTCATTTGGGACATATTTTTTTTGTCTCTTCATTTTGGCTGCCTCCTTGTGTTTTTTTCTGTATGTTAAGTAGATCTGTTGTATCTTCCAATCTTGGCAGAGTACCCTTATGTAGTAAGTGTCCTCTGCTCCCCAGAAATGCAGTCTTCCTGGTCACCTGAATCAGGTGCTCCAGGGGTGTCCTTTGTGCCATTGTGTGTGTCCTCCTGTTATAGTTGAGCCTTGATTGCTGATGGCACATCAGTTGTGGGGATTGACCTTCAGGCTGACTCGCTGTGAGGATGGGCCATGACTACATTAGATGAGCTGTTGAGTGGAGGCTGACCCTATTGTGTGGGATTCACATTAGTGGGGCTCTGGTGCCTGCCTAGTCTGCTATTTGGGTGTGTCCTTTGTGGAGCTATTTATATGGTTCTCTGGTATGGTCTGAAGCTTGCCTGTAGGTGTGTTGCTTTTGGGGTTTCTTAGGAGAGTCTCTGGTACAGGTCAATATCAGTCACTGCCTGTGCTCTAGCAGGATCTACAATGTGAACTGCAGTTGGCAGCCACCTCCACTGGGTTTGGAAGCACCCAGGAGAACCTAGACTGTGAATTAAGGTAGTCTGTCACTAGTCTAAGATTTGGGGCTACTTAGAAAGATTCATGAGGCACACCAAGTCCAGCCACTGGTTGTTTGAGATTTTTTTACTCCTAAGAGATTTTTAGGAAAGCTTATACATTGAGCCAAGGCTGGCTTTTTATGTGGACAAGCCACTGAAAGAGCTTTGGGATGAATGTGCTATTTGGGTGGGACAGGACCTCAGGGAATCACCAAAGAGGGACAAATAATGTTTGCTATTTTTATAAAGCATGATGATTTGATGCTAACCTTTGCCTGAAGGCTGGGTGGAGGAAGGGCTCAATAAAGGAATAATGGTGTTTGCTTACCTGTACTTCTGATCTGTAGAAAACTGCCCTGACCTCTACCTCTGCAACCCTTGCCTTTAAATTAGTGAACTCAGTTCCTCCCCATATGTCCCTGTTGCTTTTTTGAGCTGCTGCTCAAGCATTTTAGCTCTGAGTTAGTCAGTTTGTGTACGGTCCCTTTAAGACTGGCAGAGAATAGGTCTTTAGCAGGCCATTATCTATCTCGGACACAACTCCCTCTGTATTTCACAGCCAGATGTTATGGAGAACTTCTCTTCCCTGCATTGGTGCTCTGAGTTTGAGGGCCAGATCTGGGGCTGGGACTCCTCATTTCTCATGGGGGGACTTCCATAGCTGAGATATCATTGCTGATTTTTAACCATCACACCATGTTGTGGGACCTGTCTATTCTGTGCTTCCACCCCTCCTAACAATCTCAATATGGCTTCCTTTTTATATCCTTAGTTATAGGACTTCGTTTAGCTAGTCTTCAGGTGGATCTCAATGATAGTTCTATACTTTAGTTGTAAGGAGGTGAGCACAGCATCTACCTACTCTATCATCTTCTGCTTATCTCTTTTCAAGAATTTATTTTAGAGAGAGAGGAAGGGAGAGAGATAGATGTAGAACAGAGATAGAGATAGATAGAGAGTCATTGATTTGTTGTTCTACTTATTTATGCATTCATTGGTCGATTCTTGTGTGTGCCCTGACTGGGGATCGAACCCACAGCATTGGTATATTGGGACAATGCTTTAACCAACTGAGCTAACCTGCCAGGGCTTTTGCTTATCTCTTGAATGTTGATATACTCTATATCTAAATACATGGCTCTCTCCTCTTGTTATTCTATACATTCTCCCAGTGTGATATCATTAAAACTCTTAGCTTTAACTGCTACCATCTATGTGGAATAATTTTAAAATCAAGATTTGCAGTTCATACCTCTTTCCTTTCTTCTAGTCCCATTAATCTCCAGTACAATTTCTATATAAATCTTTTGGTGTCCCATAGGCAGCTTAAAATCAACTGACCCTAAACTGTATTTATCTCTTTTCCACCCCAAACCCACTTTTTGGCTGTTTACTATCACAAGGAGTAGCACTACTTACCTAAGTAAAAACTCTGTGGGTTGTTCTAAATCCTCCTCTTTTCTCCTTCCCCACCCAATTCCTATAAAGCAATGTTTTTCAGCCACAAGTCCATGGACTGTTCCACCAGAAATTTTGTGCCAGTCTGTGAAAGGGTTAACCATCCTGATGTTTTATGTAGATAATAGACCCAATGACCTTAGTGGAGTTTCCTTATGCTCAGGGTGATTTCTGCCTTAGTAGTTCCCAAAATAATTCTTCTATTTTCACTGGTCCCCAAGTGTAAAAAGGTTGAAAACCACTGCTATATATAGAGTCTACCTCTTTAATGTGTCATTAATCTTTTACTTTCTATTACAGCGGTGGGCAATCTTTTGAGCTTGGTGTGTCAAAATTTGCCAAAAAACCAAGCATAACTCAGGTGGTGTGTCACTTCGAGAAAAAGACCATAATTTCACGATATTTATAGTTTAAATAACAAAAATATACAATTGTAATATATAACCATATTTAATAAACCAAAAACTAATTATTTAACTTACCTCCTTAGTGACTTCTTTGTTCATCTGTCAGTCGGTTTCTTTTGTTGGTCTTGATATTATTTAACTTGTGTGAGGTGCTGTGAACTAAGGTAAGTGAGGGGGAGGGGGAACTCTTTAACCTACCTATTAGTGACTTTTTTTGTTGCTGAATTTCATTGGCTAAATCTTCAATTGAAGGTTGGTATTTTGTACACTTCAAGTCCAAGCAAGCGCTACTAACTTAATCTGTCAACCCATTTCTTTTGTTGGTTTTGATATTATTTAATGCTGAGAATAAGGTTTCACAAAAGTTCGTAGAGGGAAAAATTGTGAGTAAAGCCATTGCTATATTTTTCAGGGTGCTAAAAGTGTCCGGTAATCGGTTCCAGGCACTCCAAATTTCCTGTTCATAGTGGCACTCCTCTTGATTCTCTAAGTGGCACCTTTCCAGATTCTCAGGCTCTGACCTCATGTTGACAAACACCTGAGCCCAGATGCTGTCTTGAAATTCTGCAAGTTGCATCTTATGTAAATTAAGATGACTGCCACTATTTCTAATGGCGGGAAATGGCACCCATAGCACAGGCCCTCACCTCTCTCAGCCTCCCCCTCACTTATCTCAGTAATGATGGTCAATTAGAAATCTACAATACCCCAGAACAGAAGATTGGATGATGGTTGCTGTGGTTATGTGGTTGCTGGTAATGGTGAACACAGGGCCCTGAGAGATGCGTCCCTTGTGGCATTCGGCTGCTCCCTGCTCCACCAGCCAGAAGTGAGGTCAAAGATCCCCTAACACCCTAACCTGAAGTCCCAGAACTGGACGCACTGTGCCAGAGTTCTGTTGTTTTGGCCTACAGACCTCTGGCACAGAGTGTCTACACTACACAAATGTTTTATCCTCGGCTACTGTTCCTGGCCGTGCAGGAGCTGAGGATGAAACGTCCTTCTCGGCATGCAGCCCCATACTTCTCTGGTATGTAGCCGCATGTCATCAAAAATGGCTATGCGTTTCAGTGCTGACACGCATGTCATAGGTTCGCCATTACAGTTCTATGACCTCAAATACCACCTCATCCTAGTTTAGTTTCACTTTTACATCCCTTCCCCAAAAACCTTAGTTCAAATGTCATGTACTCCAAAATATTTTCCCTGAGTACTCTCTGCCAAATCTGAACTAGATGCTCTTTTGTATACATAGAAGTCTAGATATATTTTCATCACTGCAGTTTAATTATAATATACTGTACCTTGGTGACATTGATCAATAAGAGAACATAGGTTTCAGGTAAACATTTCTATAGTATTTTAACTGTTGATTATGTTGTCTACCCATCACCCAAAGTCAAATAATTTTTCGTCACCATATATTTGTACCTCTTTATTTTCTTTCCCAATCCCTCCCCCACATTCTCCTCCCCCTGGTAACTGCTTCACTTTTATCTATAATAATTAAGTCTCATGTTTATATCCCACCTATGTGTGAAGTGGTATAGTTCTTAGCTTTTTCTGACTTACTTATTTCACTCAGTATAATGTTCTCAACATTCAACCACGTTGTAAATGGCAATAGTTCATCATTTCTTATGGCTCAGTAGTATTCTATTGTATATAGGTAGCACATCATTTTTATTCAGTCCTTTATTGAAGGACAGTTTGGTTGTTTCCATAGCTTGGCTACTGTGAATAATGCTGTTTTGAGCATGAGGGTGCCTGTGTCTTTAAATACCGATGTTTTCAAGTTTTTATGGTAACTACCCAGTAGAGAGATTGCTGGGTCATATAGTGATTCTATTCTTAATTTTCTGAGAAACAACTATACTTTCTTCCAATAGTGAATAAAGGTTCCTTTTCCTCCACAGCCTCTCCAACACTTTTTACTACTTGTCTTGTTGATATTAGTTAATCTAACAGTTGTGAGGTGGTATCTCATTGTAGTTTTAATTTGCATTTCTCAAATAGCTAGTGAAAATGAGCATCATTTCATGTATCTGTTGGCCATTTGAATGTCTTATTGGGAGTAATTTCTGTTTGTCATCTCCTCATTTTTTAATTTTGTTGTTTGCTTGTTTGCTGTTGAGCTTTGTGAGTTCTTTAAATATTTTAGTTCTTTAAATATTAACTGCATTTATGAGCTGTTGTTTGTGAATATCAACTCTAATTTAGTTAACTGTGTTTTTTTTGTCAGTTTCTTGTGCTTTGCAGAAGTTTTTTAATTATTTGATCTAGTCCCGTTTACTTATTGTTGCCTTTACTTCCCTTGCCTTTGTGGTCAAACTCATAAATTGTTCTCAACAGCCAAAGACCATGAGTTTAGTACATATGTTTTCTTCTATATAATTTATTGTTTCAGATGTTATATTTAGATCTTTGATCTATTTTGAATTAATTTTTGTGCAGGGGGACAAACTGTAGTCAAGTTTCATTCTTTTGCATGTAGCTTTCCAGTTTTCCCAGCACTGTTTATTGAAGGGTCTTTCTTCTCTCCATTGTGTGTTTTGGCTCCTTTGTCGAAGATGATTTGTCCATATATATGTGGTGTTATTTCTGGACTCTCAATTCTGTTCCATTGGTCTGTGTGTCTGTTTTTCTGCCAATACTATGCTGTTTTGATTATTGTGGCTGTTAATATAATTTGAAGTCAGGTAGTATAATACCTCTAGCTCCTTCTTTTTTCTCAGGATTACTTTGGCTATGCAGGGTTTCTTTATGTTTCCATACAAACCTAGTAATTTTTTGTTCTATTTTTAAAAAAATGACATTGGGATTTTGTTGGTGATTGCATTCAACTTGCATATTGATTTTGGTAATATGGCCATTTTAACTATATTGATTCTTCAAATCCATGAACATGGAATATTTTTTCATTTCCTTGTATCTTTTCAATTTCTTTCAATAATGTTTTGTAGTTCTCAGTAAATGGGTCCTTCACATCCTTTGTTAAGTTTATTTCTTGGTATTTTGTTATTTTTCTGTTGCTACAATTGTAACAGGAATTGTTTCTTTGAGTTCATTTTCTGAAGTTTCATTATTAGCATATAGGGAAACAATAGACTTTTGTATATTGGTTTTGTATCCTGTAACTTTACTGTATTGGTTTATTTATTTATTTATTTACAAAGACAGAGAGAGAGAGGGATAGATAGGGACAGACAGACAGGAATGGAGAGAGATGAGAAACATCAATCATCAGTTCTTTGTTGCGACACCTTACTTGTTCATTGATTGCTTTCTCATATGTACCTTGACAGTGGGTCTTCAGCAGACCAAGTAACCACTTGCTCAAGCCAGCATCCTTGGGTTCAAGCTGGTAAGCTTTGCTCAAACCAGATGAGCCCGTGCTCAAGCTGTCGACCTCGGAGTCTCAAACCTAGGTCCTTCGCATCCCAGTACGATGCTCTATTCACTGTGCCACCACCTGGTCAGGCAGTAAATTGTTTTTAATAGGTTTTTGATGGAGTCTTTGTGGTTTTCTATGTACAGAATCATGTCATCTGCAAAAAGTGATACCTTTACTTCTTCTTTCCTGATATCAATGCCTTTTATTTCTTTCTCTTGCCTTATTGCTATGGCTAAAACTTCCAGTACTATATTAAATAAAAGTGGAGAAAGTGGGGAGCCATGTCATGTTCCTAATTTAAGAGAAAAAGCCTTTGTTCTTTTCACCATTTTATATGATATTAGCTGCTAGATTGTCATATATGACCTTTAATGTTGAGTTTATTTCCTTCTATACCCATTTTTTTAGTGTTTTTTTTTTAGACAATTAGTTTTAACAGGGTGACATTGATCAAGTAGAATATATAGATTCAGAAAAAACATCTCCAGGTCATTTTAACATTTAGTAATGTTGTGTACCCATTACCCAAAGTCAAATTTTCTTCTGTCACCTTCTATTTGGTTTTCTTTGTGCCCCTCTCCTCTCCCAACCCCTTCATTCTCCCCCCTTCCCCTCCCCCTGGTAACCACCACACTCTTGTCCATGTCCATGAGTCTCAATTTTGTGTCCTACCTATGTATGGAATCATACAATTCTTAGTTTTTTCTGATTTACTTATTTCACTCAAAATAATGTTCTCATGGTCCATCCATGTTGTCGTAAATGATCCCATGTCATCATTTCTTATGGCTGAGTAGTATTCCATAGTATATATGTACCACATCTTCTTTATAGTATTTTAAACATAAAGGAATATTGCATCTTGTCAAATGCCTTTTCTGTATCTATTGATAGGATCGTATGATTTTTGTTCTTTGTTTTGTTGATATGGTGTATTACACTGATTTATTTTCATATGTTGAACCATCCTTGTGCTCCTGGAATAAATCCCACTTGATCATGATGTATTATTTTTTTAAATGTTTTGTTGTATTCAGTTTGCTAGTATTTTGTTTTGGATTTTTGCATCTGTATTCATTAGAGATTTTGGTACGTAGTTGTGTGTGTGTATGTTCTTGCCAAGGTTTGGTATCAGGGTTATGTTGGCCTCATAAAGTGTGTTAGGGAGTATTGCTTCTTCCTCTATTTTTTGGAAGACTTTAAGTAGGATAGTTACCAAATCTTTGAATGTTTGTTAGAATTCACTAGTGTAGCCATTTGGTCCTCGACTTTTATTTTTAGGGAAGTTTTTGATAGTTGTTTTTATTTCTTCCCTGTTTATGGATCTATTTAGGTTTTCCACTTCTTCATGACTCAGCCTAGAAAGATTGTATAGTTTTAGGAATTTATCCATTTCTTCTAGATTGTTGAATTTGGTGGTATATAATCTTTCCTACTATTTTACTCTGATTTTTTGTATATCTGTAATGTGTGTGGTAATTTCTCTTCTTTCAGTTCAGATTTTGTTTACATGTGTTTTTTCTCTTTATTCCTTAGTGAGTCTATCCAGGGGTTTGTCAATTTTATAGATCTTTTCAAAGAACCAGCTCTTTGTTATATTAATTTTTCTATAGTGTTTTTGTTTTCTATTTCATTTAGTTCTGCTCTGTTTTTATTATTATTTTTCTACTGGTTTGGGTTGCCTTTGTTCTTCTTTTTCTAGTTTTTATGATGTGATGTTAGGTTGTTTACTTAAGATCTCTCTTGTTTCTTGACATAAGCCTCTAATGATATATAAAATTTCCTCTTAGTACTGCTTTCACTGCATCCCAAAAGTTTGGATATGCCATGTTCTCATTCTTGTTTGTCTGTATATATTTTTTGATCTCTGCTTTTATTTCTTCTTTAACCCAGTCAGTTTTTAACAGTATGTTGCTTAATTTCCAAATTTTTGTGGGTTTTTTTTACTTCCACTTTGCAGTTGAATTCTAATTTCAAAATCAGAAATTCTAATTTCAGGATCATAAAATATGCTTGGTATAATTTCAACATTCCTGAATTTGTTGATGTTAGTTTTGTGGCCCAACATGTAGTCTATCCTTGAAAATGGACTATGCACACTGGCAAAGAATGAATAATCTTATGTTCTGGGATGAAATGTCCTGTAAATGTCTTATGTACAATTGGTCTAGTGTATTGTTTAAGCAATATTTCTTTATTCATTTTCTACTTGGATATTAAAATCTATCTAAACCTATTAATGGTGTGTTGAGTTCTCTAAGTATGAGTATACTTTTGTCTTTCTATTTTTAGATCAGTTAGTACATGTCATATATTTTGGTGTTCCCTGGTTTGGGGGCATATATATTAAGAATTGTTATGTCTTCTTGGTACAATGTCCCCTTTATTACTTTGAAATGTCCATCTTTCTCTTGTTACCTTTGTTGTCTTGAAGTCAGCATTATCAGATATGAGTGTAGGTAGAGCACAGAGCGAATTCCTAGCAGCTATGGCTGATGCAACGGTGTGAGAACACTCCTGAAACCCTCCTAGGCACACCCAGGAGGGAGCTTGCCTGGTATAAGGATGTGACTCAGTGCTAATCAGGCAGCTTCCTGACATTTTTAGCCATTGGCTTTGAAGAACACACTGTAACACCCTATAGGCTGAACCTGTGTATATAAGCTAGCTTACTTCCTGAATAAATCAGATCTGCATCACTGAACCTGATCCCCAGAGTCGGGTCTTGTGTCTCTATCATCCTCACCCCTGGTGGGCCTTGTCCACATACAGGTGCCTTGAACAGGGACCCAGCCAGCACTAAAGGACGGATGAGTGACCCTCTGCAATGGGAAACCTTCTCCCTTACTCCCGAGCCCTGCAAGCTCGAGCCCTCCATGCCCTATTGCAAAGCAGGCAAGTTAAAGTTAGTGAAAAGGATCTTTGTACCTACTGGGAAATCCTCTCAGGTTTCAACCCTTGGCTCCAGGATGCGCATCTTTGGTACCCCAATACTTGGGCCTGAGCTTTCCGATGCATCCATTTGGCTGAAGTACATGAAGGACAAACCTTCCCTCTTGGCCTCATTCCTGCCCTGCTAGTGATACATGCATGCCTGATCAGTGCTCCTCCTGGGGACCCTCCACCAGTGTCAAAAATATTGCAGGCTACCCCTCTCTCTGGGAAGCCCCTACCTTCCTATTTGGCCCCCTCCACTGAGGAGAAAAGTAGTTTAGCCTCCGAGTTTGACAAAATTGTGGCTGAGCGTGCAGAAATGAAACCAACTGAATTGCTGACTGCGCCATCAGCTCTGCCGCTGGAAAAAGTGGAAGTTGCTACTTCCACATTCCCTGCCGGGGCTCAGTGCCCCAATCCAGCCTCTCAGATGCCATTTTCTACCCCAGCTTTAACTCCAACACATGTTACTGCTGCAGACCCATAGGCCAGCCTATACGCCTCCATGTGTCTTTTTTCTTTCTTTCTGTCTGTCTTGTCTATTTTTCTGTATTTCTTGCTCTCTCTCTCTCTCCCCCATCCCTCTCTCTGAAATGATGCTGGAAGGACCCAGCCATGGCACAGTGCTGGGGATCACACCCTCTTCTAATGCAAGGGAGAGGTTATGCTTGTGTTTTTCAGCCAATTTAGATCCTAGGAACCCCCCAACCTGCTTGACAGGATTTCTTGGATACCCTCTAAATGGTTCAGTCTTTACCCGTCCAAAGCCACAGTTCTGGACTTCTCTGCACTGACTATGCCTGAGGGGAGGAGGTCCTCAGCACTCCAGAAGAAGACCTTGCGGCCGGCATGCATGCCCCATCACCTGGGGGGATGTGGAGGCTTTGGCAGGGCAGGCCCAGAGAATGGCCCCTGATGGGCCCCCAGGCCCTAGGGCTCTGTTCTTGCTTGTGTGTGCTATAGTGACCGCTGACTCCCAGACGCAGGCGGACCCCAACGTCTGGGCTGCTGTTCCCCACCCTGGCATAATTATGCCTGTTGAAGTTAATAGCCCACAGTTTCCAGCAGTATATTTCAGTAACTGCTCCCTTAGTCTCCCTTGTGACAATAGTGGCTGGGAATCCCAACACTGGAACGGCACTATATGGGTTAACCTCAGTTATCCAATGCTACTTAAGTTTATTCTGAATAATAACACCGTCCCCTCAGAGGGGTGGGTCTTCCTTCGAAATCATACTACGGGGGACTTTGCTGAAAATGATACTACCAACCAAGGTTCAGTACTTGGCCTACAAGCCCTCCTCCCCCTAGCTACCAACAGCTGGGCCCGCCCCACTAACCTTGCCTTCCCAGGGTCGCCTCTTTGCCCGTTACTCCTGAGAGAAGGAATTCCCTGGAGAGACTGCCGCATTGCCTCTAGCCCGGATGTGCAGACCATCAACCTTGGAGTTTGACATCAGAAGCTGAGAGATGGAATGCAACCATATGCAGTACGCAGCCCATGGCAAGCCATCTGTTCCATGTTTGGATGCTGGAACTTTTGTGGGAAGGGGGCGTGCATGGACCTACGTTTATTTTTTACAATCAAAATGGAACTGTGTTTAACGGCACCTGGAAGGTCTCTGTAAAACAATGGGAGGAAAATGACATCCCGACCCCTAGGAGGACTCCCCTATTTAAGACCCCCATTCAATTTCCTAACTAGTCAAACATTACAGAAGACTGCCTCATTGTTTAATTATAGTTGTTTTAGTTCTACTAGGGTTCCATTGCATAATGCATAGCATTGAGAAGCTATAACAACAGCAAGTTGTCATTCATAAAGTCCAATTGGCCCTAATTAAAAGAGAAGGGGGAAATGTAGGTAGAGAGCAGAGTGCATTCCTAGCAGGTATGGCTGATGTAATGCTGTGAGAACACTCCAGCACCTGAAACCCTCTTAGGCACACTCAGGAGGGAGCCCACCCACTATAAGGAAGTGACTAAGCACTAACCAGGCAGCTCCCTGACCTTTTTAGCTATTGGCTTTGAAGAACACGCTGTAACACCCTATAGGCTGAACCTGTGTATATAAGCTAGCTTACTTCCTGAATAAATCAGATCCACATCACTGAACCTGGTCTCCAGAGTCGGGTCTTTGTGTCTCCGTCTTCCTCACCCCCAGCAGACCTTGTCCACATATGAGTATGACTACACCTGCTTTTCTTGCTTGGAAAATCATTTTCCAACCTTTCACTTTGAGTCTACTTATGTCCTTGCAGTTTAGATGTGTCTCTTGAAAGCAACATATGGTTGGTTTTTGTTTTTTGATCCAATCTGCTACTCTGTGCCTCTGTATTGTTGAGTTCACTCCATTTACATTTAGGATAATTATTGACATTTGAGGATTTCCTATAAATATTTTATGTTTTGTTTTCTGGTAGCTCTGTATCTAGTTTAGTTCTTCTCTTCTGTGTTTCCCTCAGTTGTTTTTGTTTGGTAGTATATTATACTTGTTTACCCTGTTTCTTCTTTTTTTAAGCTGTGTATTTCAGTATTGGCTTTTTCGTGGGTTATTTCATTAGGTTATTGAGAGAAAAATGTCGTATGTACAAGAGTCCTTTGTCCTATGAGTGCTTCTGCACTCCATCTTCCTTTGCTGCTGCAGATCTTTATCCTCTCCTCTGTTATGTTATTGTTGTCACAGATTATCTTTTTTTTATTGTAACCTTGTTGGAGATTTTACTTTTAGTTTTGATTTGTTTTGTTCTTTGTGTCTGGTCAAATAACCCTCTTTGAGTATTTCCTGCAGTGGAAGTTTTCTGGTGATAAATTTCTTCAATTTCTGTATGTCTGCAAAAGTTTTTATTTCTCCATCTTTGAATTATAACTGATGGATATAGTATTCTTGGCTGGTAATTCCTCTCTTTCAGTACTTAGAATGTTTGAGTCTACTGTCTTCTGGCTTTTATAATTTCTGCTGAGAAGTCTGATGATAACCTAATGGGGCTTCTTTTAGACATTATAGTGTTCTTTTTCCTAGCTTCATGGAAGATTATTTCTTTGTTATTGATTTTTGACAATTTTATTATGATATGCCTTGGATAAGGTCTGTTTGAGTTGTGATAACTCAGTGGTCTGTTTGCTTTTTGTATTTCAGACTGTAATTATTTCCATAGGCTTGGGAAGTTCTCACTCATTATTTGTTTGAATAGGTTCTCCATTCCCCTCTCCCTGTCTTCTTCTGATATACTTGTTATCCATATAATGCTCTTTCTGATAGAGTTAAACAATTCTTGTCAAGCTCTCTCATATTTTTAAATTTGTGAGTCTCTCTCCCTTTCTCTCTGTAGCATCTCTAGTTGCCTGTCTTCAATGTCACTGATTCTTTTCTCTATCTGGCCTTTTCTATTAGCTAAACTTGCTACCTCAGTCTTCAATTGGTATATTGAGTTCTTCATCTCTTTTTTTAAAGTTTCGATCTCCTTAGTGAAGTATTCATTTTGTTTTCTGAACTTCTTAAGTTGCCTATTGGTGTTTTCTCACATCTTATTCAGTATTTTTAGAACTTCATCTTTGAATTCTCTATTGTTTCACTCTAAGTTTTTCATGTGATAGATTTTTCCAAGAGATTTTTTTTTGTTTCTTCCTGAACTACATCTCTATCTTTTGTAGCCATGATATTCAATTTCTTCTTCCTTGATGGCATTTGAGAGTGATATCATTAAGAACTTTACTAAAAAGAACAACTAAAAAATGAACAGTAAAAGTGAAAAATACAAGGAAAAGTATAAAAATTTAAAGATAATGACAATTTAAAAAGATAAACCAGGCAAACAATTAATAAAAACCAAAAAATAAAAAACAAACAAAACTTCCTCAAAAATAATAAAAAATTCTAAAAATTAAATGAAATAAAATTCAAAAGAAGAAATAAAAAAGAAGAGAAAAAGAGGTTTTGAGAGGTTTTCTGTTTTCTTCCAGAAGGTATTACTCTGTTACGTGTTTTAGCTCTGTGAAATTCCTGGGCTGAACTCCACTGACATATTGCTCTCACAATGATGTAGGTGGGGCCATAGTTGCATTGGTGGGTGGGGTGTGTTGTGAGGGCTTTACAACTTTATGACTTTACAGCTTTAGTAATGGTGTTCTCAGGCCTTCAGGCACCCCTCCCCATCTCTCAAGAAACCAGGAGTACCTCTGTTCTTCAGGGGAGAGAGTGGCTTTGGAGAGTTAGCTGTGGGATCTGTCTCTGCTACTCTACATACCCCATGATGTGAGGAAGGCAGGATCTGTGAGGCTTGGGTACTGCACTTTGGTTTTCTCTGTCTCTGCACTTAGTGTAGGCTGCAGGCAGACTACAGGAACATTGGCTCTGATCCCTTGTTTCCCAATAACTTTCATTTATTATGCTTCTTCTGCCCCATAATCTCTCTGCTTCTCCCCACAGAAGGAGACCCAGTCACTCTGGGATTCTCCCCCCTTTATAGGCCTGGCAGACAAAACCCAGACAGCCCAAGCTCCTTCCTTATCAGAAAAGAAAAAAAAAACAGTCACTCTGGGCTTTTCTCCTCTCTGGAATCCTAGCGGACAAAATCCCAGATAGTTCAGGTCTCTCTCCTCTCTGGAGTCCACCAGAAGTGCATCTTATCTTCCTCCTCCCTTCTCAACTCTTCTCACTTTAGTCTATTTGGGGCAAAGATCTTTCAGGCCTGACTGTGAGGGGTTGCTTCACTGCATTATAGCTCTTCCATTTGTTGAAATTTCAAGAGGAAAGATCAGGGGTATCTCTCATGCCACCATTACTCTGACATTATCCCTGTGAATGTTATTTAATCTTTCTTTCTTCTCTATTAAACTGAAGTCCTTATCTATGAAACCCTGTGTTATATTACTTTATCTCTTTAGCGCCTAGAATGATATTGGACACATAGTACTTGCACAAACTTTTTTGCTGTTGTCATTGCTCAAGCTTTTGAAGGAAAAAATGAGTGTGTGACAGTTTATACTGAATTCCTAGAGCAAATAACATGTATCCCTAGGATGAACAATGTTCAGGGAAACTGTGTTTTCTTGAGAATGCAGTTTTTGTTATCATAAGTGTTTATCTATGGAGAGAATTCTGCTCTTGGTGAGACTTGGACTTGTGTGAGATTAACAGAAAAAGAATAATTGTGCTATTATACATATCATCTCAGTTTTCCAATGTTGGTCTAGTGGTGTTGCAAGGTTATGACATTGTTACAAGTAGAAGAAAGGATTGGAAAGAAAGAACAATGACACTTTTCAAACAGCAATTTTTTTAACATTGCCCTAAGATATCATACAATAAAGCTGAAGATAATTTGAAGAGACTGTTCTTGTCCAGGTCCTGTTTTCAAGCAAATTCTGAATCATTCATGACAAATGGTCACTCAAGTATATCCAATGTGGATAGGAAGGAAAAGTATGAATAACATGTGTAAACATGCAAAAATTATGTATGCCAAGTACTCTGCAGATGTACTTCAATATAGAGAGCAGATAAACTAGGAAATGACTAAGGTGTAACTCTATATTATAGAACCCTGTTTTCTTATGGCCTTCTATTAACACATGGGAGGTTTCTTTTCTCAGAGAACTGAGTGATTTTTATATTGTGGAATCAAAGAAAAGATAGAATTAAAGAGCAAAGAAGTACTCTTAAATTGTTTTTAGGATCTGGGTAAAAGGAGCAAGCCAGCTGTCTTGGGAAAGACCCATCCATATCAAGTAGATGGGTTACATTTCTTTAATCTGCTTAATTAATGAGGTAGAATTCTGAAACTGACCAGTGGATATAAAATATGAAGCCTTAGGTTGAAACATAGTGTTGTAAAACAAATTTTTTTATTCTAAGGGAAGGATCATAGAAAGGTAGTCTACAATGGTTTTTAACCTTGTTACACTTAGGGACCAGTGAAAATAAGAGAATTATTTTGCCACTAAGGCAGAAATCACCCTGAGCATAAGTGAATTCAACTTAGATCATTGGGTCTATAATTTTCATACAACATTAGGGTGGTTAACTGTTTCACAGACTGTTCGCAGACCAGCATGAAATTTCTACTGGACCAGCGTTGAAAAACCCTGGTCTACATGATAGATACATGATCTTGGCAGCCTTAAATCAGGATTTGAATCCCCACTCTACCATTTACTACTAATCTGCTAGTCTTCTTCATTTTCTCATCTGTAAAATAAAAATAGTAAGATACCTACTCTTTAAAGTTATGATAAGAATCAAAGAGAAAATGCATATGAACCTTATAACACAGTGCTCACATTAAATGTTAGCCAGTAGTAGTAGTAGGAGGAGGAGGATGACAAGGAGAATGTTTTAATTAGTATTGTGATGTACTAAATAGACAGTAATGAAGCAAAGGGGGGAATCTTAATATTTTAAGTAGATACAATTCTTAGTTACTTGGTAGTGGTGGTGGTGGTCATGATGATGGTAATGAAAAAGGCTACCAATAGCGTAAATGCCTAAAGAGCCTTCTCATGGGTACCTGGATTCTATCATGTGTCCAGTGGCATACGATGTTTGCTCTTTATATAAAGATTACAGTTATTACATGGGAATTAGCTTCAAAATATTTCCATTGTCTTAACACTTTATATTCTGTCTCTCCTTCCAAAAACCAATCCAAACCAAAAACATTCACTGAAAACTCTATTTTACATTCTGTTTTGTAATGTAAGAAATACGGTAGCACCCCCACTAAATGTTGATACTTTGCCAGTGAATTGAACAAAAAGTAGAAAACACAGGAAGAAATAATCATGTTGTACCAGAAATAGCCTGTGTTTTCATCTGATGAATTTGTGACTTACAAGCAAGAGAAGTTCATGAATAGTTCAGTATTTGGAATCTGACTGTTTGCTAGATTAGGAAAACTCATGTTACAGATCTTACCCTCTATTTTAGAGAATTGTTAAAAAAAACAGCTTCCTGATAATTATTTGCAGTCAAGTTAGTTATTTTTTCTATTTGAAATACGGTTTTTCACTCAGTCTGCCTCATTTAAAATTGGTTTTTAGGAATGCATTTGGAACTAGATAACTGCAAAAATGATTTTCTCAAGTAGTATTGTGATAATACCAAGCGCTGTGTGTGCTTTCTATGGCTCCACCACAATTTTACATTTGAACCTGAATGTCCTGAATCAAGCTTTCTCTGGGTGAGTCTAAACAGCAACTACTAGGTACTGGACTTTGGTAGATAAGAGT
Organism: Saccopteryx leptura; assembly: GCF_036850995.1. Lineage (NCBI taxonomy): Eukaryota > Metazoa > Chordata > Mammalia > Chiroptera > Emballonuridae > Saccopteryx > Saccopteryx leptura. Next base: position 67,073,428 of record NC_089516.1, on the reverse strand, counting down.
ATAAGCTGAAGACACATACCTGCTTGTTTTATTTTATTTTATATTGCATTAAAGTATACATAACATAAATTTTACCATTTTAACCATTTTCAGGTATTCAATTCAGTGGCATTAAGTACATTCACAGTGTTGTGCAACCATCACCAGTATCTATTTCCAAAATGTTTTCATCCTCTCAAATTGAAACTTTGTACCTATTAAATAATAGATCTCTATTGTCCCCTTGCCCCAGCCCTGACAACCACCATTCTACCTTGTATTCCTTTGACTTTGGTTACTTTAGATACTTCTTATCAGTGAGATCATACAGTATTTGTCCTTTTGTGACTTGCTTAATTTAGATTTCATCCTCAGGGTTCATCCATGTTGTAGCACGTGTCAAAATTTCATTCATCTTAAAGTCTGAACAATATTCCATTATATGTATATACCACGTTTTGTTTATTCATTCATCTATCAATGGGTACTTGGAAAACATCTACCTTTGGCAGTTGTAAATGATGCTGCTATGAACATGGGTGTACAAATGTCTATTTGAGTCCCTGCTTTCAATTGTTTTGCTAATCCACAAGTGCAATTACTAAATCATATGTAATTCTATTTTTAATTACTTGATGAATCACCAAAATGTTTTCCTCAGGAGCTATGGTGTTATACATTTCCACCAGCAATGCACAAAGGTTCCAATTTCCCCACATCTTTACCAACACTTGTTCTTTTCTTTTTATAATATATAGTTATCTTAATGGGTGATGCGGTATCTCTTTGTGGTTTTGATTTGCATTTTCTTAATTAGTGGCACATTGAGCATCTTCTCTTACGCTTCTTGGACATTTACATATCTTCTTTGGAGAAATATCTATTCAAGTCCTTTGGCCATTTTTTAACTGGATTGTTTTTTGGTTGTTAGTTGTAGGAGTTCTTTATATATTCTGGATATTAACTCCTTATCATATATATATTATATATATATATAATATATATAATATATATATAATTTCAAATATTTTCTCCCATTCTGTGGGTTGCTTTTTATTCTATTATCCTTCAATGCACAAAAGTTTTTAATTCTAATATAGTTCAATTTATTTTTTTCTTTATTTGACTGTGATTTTGGTGTCAGATCCAAAAACATTGACAAATCCAATGCCATAAAGTTTATCTCCTGTTTTCTTCTAAAATTTTTATAGCTTTGGCTCTTGTGCTTTAGTCCTTTGCTGCAGTTTGAGTTAATTTTTCTATGTGGTATAAAATAAGGGTCCAACTTCATCCTTTTGCATGTGTATATCCAGTTTTCCCAGCATTATTTATTGAAAAGACTGTTCTTTTCTCATTGGGTTGTTTTGGTACCTCTGTTAAAAATTAACTGACTGTATATGTGAGAATTTATTTCTGGAGCTTCTATTTTATTCACAGATCTGCTTTTGAATCTTGGTTTTATTACTTACTAGGTGATAATCTGTGGGTTACCCAACTTCTTTGATATCTCCCCATGGTAGATAGTATTAGGACAGAAATGTTTGTGTTTTTGTTTATTGTTAGTATATATAAAAATCAATTAAGAATTAATTGCAATCAATAATTGTCATTGTGTAATAAATCAGCAGTAACCTCTCTCAGAAGGCTGTTGTAAGATATAAATGAAATAGATATAAAACATTCAGCATACTGCTTGGAAAAAGTGTGTAAGAAATGATAGTTATTTAAAATATTTATATTAATCGTATTACTCCTATAAATAAATTAAATGGTAAATATTAACTTGATACTATAGTTAAGTGGATCTCTCTTCAGATACAAGGTAAATATTGGTATGGGAATGGAGTGACCTTGAATTAAGTGGCCCTCAATTGTGGCACAACCATCTTCTTCTTCCTAAATTGCTGAAACTGTCTTCCCTTATTTCTGGCACTCCAGTGACAAAGGCTAGATGAACACTGTTGCTAGGAAGCTAGATAAGGAAATCAGGAGTTATAGGACACTAGAGTGGAGAAAAAAAGGCATCTGAAAGGAACAGATTCACTATCACCATGATTCTATAACCATTCTGTACTAGGACCAGACCTGGTAGGGGAAATAGAAGGATTTGGATTGTTGAGGGTCCACCATATGCTAAATGCTAATCACTGGACTATGAGGTTTACATATATTCTAATTCAGTCTTCACAGTTTACATGCAAAGTACATGTTATCCCCATTTGACAGATGAGGAAACAAGCTTTGGGAGATTAAATAAGAGACAGTAAATAACAGAATTTGTATTTTAACCCAGCTCTATTTTGACTCCAAGGCTTGTGACATAAGGTAACCGATTTTATTTAGTTTCCTTTTCCAATTCTAACCCTTTTGGTGAGTGTGAGAACAGCTAATACAAATTTTGAACTTTATTTTGTTGTTTTTGATAAACTGTGAAGACTTTTTGAATTATCATCATGTTCTGTTCTATTGTTTTAACTGGCAAGTTTGAGATTTCAAAGCTTCTAGCAAAGTTTTTCTGAGAAATGTAAAATTTTCTAAATTATAAGCCTGCAAAAGCAATTATCCTATTTGTAGTTTGTTCTTTTTGGCAAGATCTGTGGTGATATGGTTGGTTGGGAGAGTTTATATGTATATGAGTATGTGTATGTGTATGTGGATACATACATATGTATATGTGTGTCCACCTATACACATACAGGACAATAGTAGAAAACCTGTGAGTTAGTAAAATGGACATTGAGATGTTAGCAGCTGCAAAAATAGCACTAGGTGTTAAATTGTTGGAGTCAGACTGTATCTGGGTTTAGAAACCTCGGTACCTGATTTCTGGCTAAGAAAGAGTTCAGAGACAAGACAAAAAAACTATAAGAAAAAGTTAATTTAGAAAGTCACAGAAGTATAACATGCGATCTGTAGAAGAAATGGGCTCAGGAAACAAGTTACAGAGGCAAAGAAAGAGCCCTTGGAGTATAGGAGAAAGAGAGATGTTGGGGTGCATATGTGCCTGTTAGAGAGAGCCACAATGTGTCCTCCATCTTGAAGGTATGTATCCGGTGGTCTCAGAAGAGGATCCCAACAGTCATCAGCTTTCCAGGTGTTTTTTTCAAGGTCGTGGTCTCTACTGATTTGTTGGTACCACAGTAGGTCATTAGTCTGCTCCAGGGTCATAATGCAGCTGACCCTGACCCTGATGTCAGCCATGGCATCACTTGTCTGGTTTCGCTGCTTTTCTGGGCCTGGAGCTGACATGCAACTGAGGCCTGGATGTTATCCCTAGGCGTTGAAGCTTAGGGGAGTGGTCCTGCAAGGCTGTGGCCTGAGGACACTCTTTGCCTTCTTGTTCCTCTTCCAAGGGTGTCTATGCTTGACTAGTGGCACAAGGGAAGATATGTCACCCTGGGTGTGAGGAGGTCCTTGTTTTCCTAGTTTTTCCCATTACTGGGCAACCAGGGCTTTATGCCCTGTTGATCTTTTGTACCTGACCTGCTTGTCTGTCTGCCTACTAAAGAGGAAGAAGGCTTTAAAATTTCCCAATAAGAATTATACTGGTGCTAATAAGTTTTGGAAAAATTTGTTTCATTCTGCTTCCAAGCCAGATCAATCATTTTTATAAACTCATACTATTGTTTAAAAGGTAGTAAGGGCAGAAAATATATATAGTTCATGAAAAAGTTATCAGCTTTGCCATAAGTTGACATGGAGTGATATCTTTCTGGCTGATTGGTGTCATTTTCACAAGAGAATAGGCTGTTGCTTACAAAAATTAGGGGATTAGGTAACATGCAGATACTCTAATACTTTCAGCCTTTTGTATAGTACATTTTCACCAATAAAATAAAAGTTGCTTTTGCATCTCATTTGCATAATCAAACAACTTTTTTTGACTTCTTGTTTGATTTTCTGATGTTCTTTAATAAAAAAATCAAATGCTTCTTTTTTTATTGCTTTATATCCATTTTGAAATATCCCTTAATTTTGGTGAGTAGTATATTTAGTAGTGTAGCAGAAGTTATGCTAGAACTTCCACTGGTGCATTCCATCTGGAATAGTAAGAGAACAAGAGCTCAGACTTCAGATCTGAACTGCATGACTTTGAATCTTTGTTCTGACACTAGTTTCCTATCCTTGAACAAGCTACTTAAGGAGATTGAGGAATAAAGTTTATATAAAAAATGGGAATAATAATATGCAATCTACCTCATAGGGTGGTTATAATAAAATAATACATACAAATCAGTTAGAAAAGTTATTGATTCACAAAAAGTATTCAATATGTGTTAGCTGCTGGTGTTGTTATTGTTGATTACTAGTGTTATTACTATTACTAGTTAGTAGTAGTATAAATCTGTCACAATTGTGATGGGTGTGGAGGCAATACCATATAGCTGCAAAAATTCAGTTTTTGAGGCTGTGTAATTGAACCCAAGTTCATATCCCAAATGTACAGTAAAGGCAATTACTGAAACATGGAATATGCAACAAGGAGTTTACTTTGAAAGACAGCCAAATGAGGATATGGGAAGAAAGCACAAATTTGTCTCCCTGATCTGGAATTCAGGGATAGTTTTAAGGGGTTAGGGGAAAAGGTATGTGGAAATGTTGGCAGAGCAAATTTTAATTGAAGGATCTTGGAACTTGGCCATTTATACTAAGGCTTCAGTACCACATCTTCTTAGATAATGGACTCTTCGCTTCTGAATGGGTTCAGGTTATGTCCCTGTCCTTTGATTTCTTAAGGATAGGAGTCAGGGAGGAACTTTTGGTTACAGGTGCACTTAGAGGTCAGAGTTCTCTCCTCTCAGCATGTTTCTATCCTCTGTGTCTTGAAGTATTGTTATCTCCTCTCTGAAAAGCATCAAAATTAAAATCATTTGAGCTGGTTCTGTGGTTACAGCTGGAAAGCCTGAATTTGATTACTGCTTTTACAATTTATCACCTGTGACTTAGAACTTGGTTATTCTTTAATTTGTAAAATGAATAAAATCATAGTATTAATAAGGGGAGCAGAATTTGTCACACCAAAATGTGTCTCTTTGATATAAGGATTATTTTAGGCTGGTTAATTTAAAAATAAAGGAGACATGGGAGAAGCTCTCAAAATCAAGTATACCCATTTATTTATTTCTGTTTATGTGTCCCTTACCACTGAGACTGAGGTCCAGAAATTTAGGGCTTACATTTTCTGGCATATGTTTTATTCTTTGAGGTCTTACATTCAAGTCTTTAATCCATTTGAGTTCACTTTTGTGTATGATATCAGATAGCAGCCTATTGAGCAAGTAAGTTTGTAAATGTGTTTTGTAGGTTTGCTGGCTTATATTTTTGCATTGCCCTGGGCAGCACCATGTGTATGTAGTCTGTGAAAGGCTGAGGTGCTTGCCCTCAGAGCCACAGATTGCAAATTGTGGATTACCTTCCTGCTTGGGAGGGGCCATTGTATTGCTAATGTTTGCTGGAGAAGGGATTTTTCCCCAGCCAGGTTTTTGCAGGAAGAGAAGGAGTGCAGATGTGGAACTAGCACTGAGGGGCTTTGGGAGCTCCACTGAGGCTGGTGGGGGCCTTTGATTCCAGGAGGAACCAGAGATTTCCTGGGTTGTGGAACAGGAGAATGAGTCAGGGCTTTGGGAGCTCTGAATGAGAGGGAAGCAGTCTTTCTTGCCTGGTTGCTCATCTTCCGGTACAAATCTTGAATAAACAGAATGGCCCACCAATTTTTGGCTCTACTATTTCTTTACCATCTGCCCAAATCCAATGAGAACCTGCATGGCCATGATGGTGGTGGTCAGTGACCATACACACTCTTGTTTTATTCTTTTGCATATGACTGTCCAGTTTTCCCAACACTATCTTTCGAAGAGACTTTTCTTTCTTAACTATATATATTCGTGAGATTTAAAAGGACAAAAATGGTATGATTTCACTGGTAAAATAAAAACTCATGGCTACAAAGAGAAAGAAGGGTGGAGAAGGGTAAAATGAGTAAAATGGGTCAAATATATTGTAATGATGGAAATAAGACTTGGTGATGAGCATGCTAGAGTATATAGATATTGAGTTATTATGTATGCTGTAAAACTGAAATTTATATAATGTTATTAGCCAATGTTACCTCTATTTTTTAAAAAAGTGGAAATTTGCCTGACCAGGCAGTGGCACAGTGGATAGAGTGTCAGACTGGGATGCAGAGGATCCAGGTTTGAGACCTCGAGGTCACCAGCTTGAGCGCGGGCTCATCTGGTTTGAGCAAAGCTCACCAGCTTGGACCCAGGGCGCTGGCTTGAGCAGGGGGTCACTCAGTCTGCTGAAGGTCCACGGTCAAGGCACATATGAGAAAGCAATCAATGAACAAATAAGGTGTCACAACAAAAAACTGATGATTGATGCTTCTCCTCTATCTCTGTTCCTGTCTGTCTTTTCTTATCTATCCCTCTCTCTTATTCTCTCTCTTTCTCTATAAAAAAAAAGTGGAAATTATTTGTTGTAAAAGATATTTAAGGCCCTGGCCGGTTGGCTCAGTGGTAGAGCGTCGGCCTGGCGTGCGGGGGACCCGGGTTCGATTCCCGGCCAGGGCACATAGGAGAAGCGCCCATTTGCTTCTCCACCCCCCCCTCCATCCTCTCTGTCTCTCTCTTCCCCTCCCGCAGCCAAGGCTCCATTGGAGCAAAGATGGTCCGGGCGCTGGGGATGGCTCCTTGGCCTCTGCCCCAGGCGCTAGAGTGGCTCTGGTCGCAAAAGAGCAATGCCCCAGAGGGGCAGAGCGTCGCCCCCTGGTGGGCGTGCCAGGGTGGATCCTGGTCGGGCGCATGCGGGAGTCTGTCTGACTGTCTCTCCCCGTTTCCAGCTTCAGAAAAATACAAAAAAAAAAAAAAAGATATTTAAATTTGTAAAGGAAATCTGCATTTGTAAGGGTGTCTCCTTTGCCATACCAGGAAAAAGAAGGGGTTGACCTTGTCTCTACAAAATGTATCAAAGCAGAGGACAAGGACATGAATCTACAAAACAATCTTATCCTTGTTAACTGTGTTTTTCCTGCTAACCTCCCATACCTGACTCTCCACCCCAAACATCTTATTTTGCTTTCAGCTGAAGATGGTAGTTGAAGTGCTGGCTTCAGCCATTTTGGCAAGTTACTCGATTTTCCTTGGCCTCTCCCATGTACATAGGACGTATACATGTCATTAAACTTTTGTTTGATTTTTCTCATATGCTATTTCATATCAATTTAATTATTAGACCAGAGGGAAATTTCTCCTCCCTGACATTACATTAAGGTATTATTGTGAAGACCAAACTGAAATCATGTATGTAAAAATACTTGGTAAGGGAAATACTATATATTATGTATTGTAAAGCCAGTAGCCAAGGCCACCATCACAGCTGCCTGGCCCATGCAGGTTCGCATTTGATTCGGACAGACAGTAAGGAAACAATGAAACCAAGAACTGCTGGGCCATTACCTTTAATCCTAGCTTGTACCTGGCGGGCAAGAAATACACATAGTGGGAAACACTTCCCTTTCCATTCAGGGCTCCCAAAGCCACTGACTTATCTGAGTTTCCTAGAATCAAAGGTTCCTACCTCACCAGCCTGTTGGTCAAATAAGTTTGTAAATATCATATCTATGTTTGTTCGCTTATAGTTTGCATTGGGTGTGGGGGACAGGCTGTAAGCAGGCAGGGTTGTTATAGCCTAAGGCAGTGTTTCCCAACCTTTTTTGTGCCATGCCCCACCTTAACCTTTCTAAAATTTTTATGTCCCCCCCTATGTAACATACATAATTTTTAACATTAAAAAATTGATTTGTTCACTTAATAAACATAAATGATAGGTTCTAGGAAGAAATCACTATGAAATTGTTAACAAAACACAGTAAGTAAAATTTCAAAACATATAATGAAAAACAGAAATTTAAATTCCAAATAATTTTAATACAGATTTTTCTATATTAATTTATTATTTTAATTTAGTGTGATCCTTGCGCGTGATGCTTGCTGCATAGAGATTTTATATTAGGTTCCAATTTGGTTAGCTTTAGTCTCAAGTCTCCACGTTGTGTTATATCCAGCCGATTTCTTTTTTTACCAGTAAATCATTTACAGCACTAAATCCACATTCAGCTAAAAATGAAGATGGAAATGGTAGCAATAGTTTTCTTGCACATTTGGTTGAATTTGGGTATTTGATTTCTGTTTCCTCACAAAGCCATGCCATTGCTCCTTTGATATTAAATAAAGCTTTAACTGACTCATCATTTTGCAATTCTGCGAGTTCTTCTTGATACTGCATATTTGATATATCAGACAAATCCACTAACATTGGCTGCATCATCCATGTTGGGAAATCAATTTGTTTTAAATCAGAAAATCTTTCTTTTAAATCAGCCGATAGAATATTCAAATGATTGACAATAACAAGTAAAGCGGTGTCAGTTACTTCACATTTTTGGAGCCAATGAAACTGTTTAAAGTTTTTGTTGTTAATATGTTTCTGACATAACTCAATATTGGTAATGAAACCAAATATCTTTGCTTTTGCATCGACAAGAGTTTTATTTGTTCCTTGAAGTTGCTTATTTAATATATTTAGTTTTTCAAAGATATCGGCTAAATAACTCACAAATGCTTTACCATCTATTGTTAACAGATACTTCATTTCAGGTTTGTCGCTTAAAAAATCACTAAGAGTAGCCCTGGCCGGTTGGCTCAGCGGTAGAGCGTCAGCCTAGCGTGCGGAGGACCCGGGTTCGATTCCCGGCCAGGGCACACAGGAGAAGCACCCATTTGTTTCTCCACCCCTCCGCCGCGCTTTCCTCTCTGTCTCTCTCTTCCCCTCCTGCAGCCAAGGCTCCATTGGAGCAAAGATGGCCCAGGCGCTGGGGATGGCTCTGTGGCCTCTGCCTCAGGTGCTAGAGTGGCTCTGGTCGCAACATGGCGACGCCCAGGATGGGCAGAGCATCGCCCCCTGGTGGGCAGAGCGTCGCCCGATGGTGGGCGTGCCGGGTGGATCCCGGTCGGGCGCATGCGGGAGTCTGTCTGACTGTCTCTCCCTGTTTCCAGCTTCAGAAAAATGAAAAAAAAAAATCACTAAGAATATCAAACAGTTTCATAAATCTTTTCAAACAGTTTCCTTTAGATAGCCATCTTACTTCAGTAAGAAGTAAAAGTCTCACATGGTCTTCATTTTGCTCTTCACAAAATAGCTTGAAAAGATGCTCACATTTGACACTAGCGTTAATAGCATTAACACACTTTATTACTGTATGTAATACTTCATTCAGAACAGGCGAGATGTTTTTAGCTACCAAGTTTTCCCTATGAATAACACAATGCACAACAATCATTTCTGGATTTGCATCTTTCATCAATTTTAAGCAGCCATTTTTCTTGCCCATCATATTGGGAGCACCATCTGCAGAGCAAGATGTTATATTTTTCATTGGTATATCATTGACATCTAAGTAGTTTTTTAGCTTATTATATATATCTTTGGAGGTAGTGGTGCTTTCTAATCTTTTACAGAACAACATTTCTTCAGCAAAATGTCCTTTATCAATATATCTTATGTAAGTTATCAATACTGCCTCACTGTCTCTCAAAGTTGATTCATCCATTTGCAAGGAGAATTTTCTTGTTTTCAGCTTTCCAATAAGTTGTTTTTCAATATCCTCACTCATTTTGTCTATTCTTCTGCTAACAGTATTGTCACTGAGTGGCATAGCTTTTACATCTTTGTCATCTTTTTCAAGAACCGTTTTAAGAAATGCTGATATTGACGGTTTTATTAAATTCTCTCCTGTAGTGTGATTTTCTCCAGTTTTAGCGATGAATAAAGAAATTTGATAACTAGCCTCAAGAACACGATTATTAGTTGAAGTATGAGCAGTAAATAGAGACTTTAATGTTGTTCTTTTTTCAAAATTTTTCTTTAAAGTTTTAAAGTAACTCAAATCTGAATTAATATGAGCACTATGTTTCGCCTTCAAATGCGCCTCAAGACGACCTCGTTTCATTGATTTGTTGGTCAAGCCTTGCTGGCATAAAAGACAAAAAGGAATCCGCTCATCGTGAACAGTGGGTATTAACCCAAATTTTAAATATTCCTCCGAATATTGACGAGTTTTTTTCTTGCTTGCACCACTCATTTTACTATGGGCTATAAGAAATAAAAATAAGATCAATTAAAAACTAATATTAAAATATGTGTTAAAATATATTCAATGTGACATAGAGTAAATGTATACTAAAAATTCATATTTATTTAAATGTATATAACACATTTACTACACTACCACCGCAAATCAAAAGGTATCTATATTTTTTCCACTTGACAAAATTTTCTGGAAAGTTATGCTTCTAAAATTAAAATTGTCGTGCATGCACTATTATAGCCCCAATAATATTTATAAAATATTATTGCTTTCTAGCCCCGATGCAAGAAGTACTTAATAAAGAGTTTAATATTGATAAAAATAAAATCAAATACTTACCAATTATATCTATACAATATATATATGTATATTTATTAAATCAACGAGCTTTTACAACAGTTTTGACTGACACTTATTTCAAATTAACACCAACTGAATGATGTAAAACACTACAGAAGTTGCAATGGGCCAATTAGGTGAGAATAACTGCGTTGTTAAGCGAGTTTTTAAAATGTCCGGGGTTCCCCGCGGCAGACGGCATGCTCCGTGGTGAACCCAGGACGAAGTTTACTTGATGACGCCAATCACCCAGTTGATATTTTGGTCTCGTCAAACGAAATTATACTTAATAATTATTTACCGCAATTATTTAAGAATTGCATTTTTTGTTAAATTTGGCACCAATATCTAGCATTGCATTTAAATGGCCCGGGGCGAAAGAGTTAAAGTCCTGTCGAGTCCATTTTCAAATTGCCCCCCTTAACTATTGAATTGCCCCCCTGTGGGGCGTGGGCCCCACATTGGGAAACACCGGCCTAAGGCTTAATTTTAAGATTAAGCCTTTCCCACCCTTTTAATACTAAGATCTTTTCAAAACTTAACTTTTCCCCACACCCTTGACTGTTGCATGATATGGGGTGGTGCACTCTCATGAGGAATCCTATTATGCCTCAGATACGTGACTTTGTATCAGTGACTTCCTTGTTTGTATATTGGATTAAAGGTTTTGATTTCTACACTATAAAATGGGGCAGAGGAGCCCATGCTGGAGGAGAGCAGAGAAAGGCTACATGGAGGAGAGGAGAAACAGCCAAGATGGTAGAGTGCTGAAGGAGAAGCCAGTTTGAGCAGTTCATGCAGAGAGAAGGAGATGGGAAACAGGTGAATAAGGCTGGTGACATAGAAACCTTTGATTCTAGGAAACTTGGATAAGTCAGTAGCTTTGGGAGCCCTGAATGGAAAGGGAAGTGTTTTTCCACTGTGTGTATTTCTTGCCTGCCGGGTGCAAGCTAGGATTAAAGCTAATGGCCCACTGGTCTTGGGTCTGTTGTTTACTGTCTGTCTGAATCAAATGGGAACCTGCACGGGCCAGGCGGCTGTAGTCGTGGCCGTGGATACTGGCTTTACACAGTCTATTCACCTCTATTCCCCATTCCTTCTCCTAATCCACCATTCTGGCTGCCTTCTCCATGTGGCTTGCCTACCCTGCCTCCATGGGCTCTTCCTAGAACCTAATCACTCTTCCCCAGAACAAAGTGACCTCTCCTCCTTTTAAAACCTTTTGGTGTGAAAGCCCTCCCCCAACACACATTAGTATAATCACGCCCATCCCAAGCAAGAAGGGCAACTAATATTATCACCTGGGTGATGGGCATCCACATGGGCAGCACCATCTTTAACGAAGTGAGCATAATATATTTTATCTGCCCAACATGTATGTGTATTGCCATTTGCCATTTCTCTTTTTTTATTTTAAATTTTATTTAGAAAATTAACTTTAACAGGGTGACATTGATCAATAAGATTACGTAGGTTTCAAATAAACATTTCTAAAGCACTTGATCTGTTGATTATGTTCTATAGCCATCACCCAAAGTCAAATCTTTTTCTGTCAACTTATATTTGTCCCTTTTTACACCCTTCTACCAACTATCTCCCCTCTTTCTGTTACCCCACGTCCTCTTTCCCCTAGTAACCATTACACTTTTATCTATGTCCATTGAGTCTCAGTTTTATATCCCACCTATGTGTGAAATCATATAGTTCTTAGTTTTTCTGATTTACTTATTACTCCATATAATGTTCTCAGGGTCCATCCATGTTGTTATAAATGTCACTACGTCATCATTTCTAACGGCTGAGTAGTGTTCCATTGTATATATGTACCTATCTTTATCCAGTCATCTATAAAAGAACACTTTGGTTGTCTGCTTGTCTTGGCCACTGTGCAGCAATCTGCACAATGCTGTGATGAACATGGGGATGCTGGTGTCTTTATGTACCAATGTTTTCGAGTTTTGGGGGTATATATCTAGTAGAGGGATTGCTGGGTGTTATGCTAATTTTATTCTTAATTTTTTGAGGAAGTATCATATTTTCTTCCATAATGATGGTACCAATTTGCATTCCCAGCAGCAATGAATGAGGGTTTCTTTTTCTCCACAGCCTCTCCAACATTTATTACCTGTCTTGTTGATAATAGCCAGTCTAACAGGAGTGAGGTGGTATCTCACTGTAGTTTTGATTTGCATTTCTCAAATAGCTAGTGAAGATGAGCATCTTTTCATGTATCTGTTGTCCATTTTCACATCCTCTTGTGAGAAGTGTTTATTCAGGTCATCTCCCCATTTTTTAATTGTATTGTTTGCTTGTTTGTTGCTGAGCATTGTGAATTCTTTACATATTTTGGATATTAACCCCTTATCAGAGCTGTTGTTTGCAAATATCATCTCCCATTTAGTTGGCTGCCTATTTGTTTTGTTGTCAGTTTCTTTTGCTGTGCAGAAGCTTTTTAGTTTGATATAGTCCCATTCATTTGTTTTTGTCTTTATTTTACTTACCTTTGGGGTCAAATGTATAAATTGTTCTCTATGGCCAGAGTCCATGAGCTTCATGCCTATGTTTTCTTCTATGTAATTTCTTGTTTCAGATATTATGTTTAGGTCTTTGATTCATTTTTAATTAATTTTTGTGCAGGGGGACAAACTGTAGTCAAGTTTTATTCTTTTGCATGTGACTTTCCAATTCTCCCAGCACCATTTTTTAAAGAGGTTTCTTCTCTCCATTGTGTGTTCTTGGCTCTTTTGACGAAGATGATTTGTCATATATATGTTGTTTTATTTCTGGGCTCTCGATTCTGTTTCATTGATCTGTATGTCTGTTTTTCTGAAAATACTATACTGTTTTGATTTTCATAGCTGTATAGTATATATAATTTGAAGTCAGGTAGTGTGATATCTGGATTCATTCTTTTTCCTCGGGATTGCTCTGGCTATTTGGAGATTTTTATGGTTCCATACAAACCTGGTAATTTTTTGTTCTATTTCTTAAAAAAATGACATTGAGATTTTGATTGGAATTGCATTCAATTTGTGTATTTCTTTGGGTAATATGGCCATTTTAATTATGTTGATTCTTCCAATTCATGAACATGGAATATTTTTCTATTTCATTGTGTCATTTTTAATTTCTTTCCAATAATGTTTTGTAATTTTCAGTATATAGGTTCTTCACATTCTTTGTTAAGTTTATTCCTAGGAATTTTGTTGTTGTTGCAATTGTAAAATAAATTTTTTTAGTTCATTTTCTGATGTTTCATCATTGGCATATAGAAAAGCAGTGGACTTTTGTACATTGATTTTGTATCCTGTGACTTTACTGTATTCATTTATTGTTTCTAATAGATTTTTTGGTCGAGTGTTTGGGGTTTTTTATATACAGGATCATGTCATCTGAAAAAAGTGGTACCTTTACTTCTTCTTTTCCGATATCAATGCTTTTTATTTCTTTCTCTTGCCTGATTGCTCTAGCTGAAACTCCCAGCACTATGTTGAATAAGAATGGAGAGAGTAGGTAGCCTTGTCTTGTTCTTGATTTTAAAGGAAAAGCCTTCATTTTTTCACCATTTAGAATGATGTTAGCTGATGGTTTGTCATATATTGCCTTTATTATATTGAGCTACTTTCCTTCCATTACCATTTTATTGAGTATTTTATACATACAGGGATGTTGTATCTTATCAAATGCCTTTTCTGCATATATTGATAGGATCATATCATTTTTTGTTCTTTGTTTTGTTGGTGTGATGTATTACATTGATCAATTTCAATATGATGAACCATCCTGGTGCTCCTGGAATGAATCTCACTTGATCGTGATCTATTCTTTTTTTTAATGTTTTGTTGTAATCAATTTCCTAGTATTTTGTTTAGGATTTTTACATCTCTGTTTATTAGAGATATTGGTCTGTCATTTTCTTTTTTTGTGTTGTTCTTGCCAGGTTTTGTATGAGGGTTTTGTTGGCCTCATAAAATGTGTTGGGAAGCATTGCTCCTTCTTCTATATTTTAGATTACTTTGAGAAGGATAGGTACCTAATCTTCTTTGGATGTTTGGTAAAATTTACTACAGTAGCTATCTGGTCCTTGACTTTTGGGTTTTGGGAAATTTTTGATAATTGTTTCTATTTTCTCCCTACTTATAGGTCTATTTAGGTTTTCCACTTGTTCATGACTGAGTCTAGGGAGACTGTATATTTCTAAAAATTTGTCCATTTCCTCTAGGTTATTGAATTTGGTGGCATATGATCCTTTATAATATCCTACTATGATCCTTTGTATATCTATGATGTTTTTCGTAATTTCTCTTCCTTCATTTTGGATTTTGTTTATGAGTCCTCCCTATTCTTTCCTTAGTGAGTCTATCCAGTGGTTTGTCAATTTTATTGTTCTTTTCAAAGAACAAGCTCTTTGTTGTATTAATTTTTTCTATAGTTTTTTTGTTCTCTATTTCATTTAGTTCTGTTCTAATTTTTACTATTTCCTTTCTTCTGCTAACTTTGGGTTGTCTTCATTCTTCTTTTTCTAGTACCTTAAGGTGTGATGTTAGGTGTCTACTTGGGATCTCTCTTGTTTCTTGATATCAGCCTTCATCTCTGTTTTTAAAGTTTTGATCTCCTTGGTGAGGTGTTTGTTTTGTTTATTGATTTGTTTTCTGAGTTCATTAAGTTGCCTCTTGGTGAGTTCTCACATCTTATTGAGTATTTCAAAACTTAAAATTTGAATTCTTTATCATTTAACTCCAGGATTTCCATGTGATTGAGTTTTTTTCTGTAGATTTTTCATTTTCTTTCTGAGCTACATCTCTGTTTTGTGTAACCATGATGTTTGATTTCTTCTTCCTTGATGGCATTTGAGAGTGGTATTTTTAGGAACCCTAACAACAACAAAAAACTAAAACAATGAAAAATGAAAATTAAAAATACAATAAAAATAAATTTTAAAACAATTATGACAAGTAAAGAAGAAAAACCACAGAAAAGGTTAAAAGCAAAAAGTCAAAGAAGAAACACCACAAAAAATAAGAATAAAAATGTAAATTTAAAGAAATTAAAATTCAGAAGAGAAAAAATAAGAAGAAATATAAAAGGAAGAAAGGGGGAAAAGAAGGAAAACAGATTTTAATTTTGAGCAGTGTCTTCTAGTAGGTGTCGCTGTATTAAAACTTAGCTCTGTGAAGTTCCTGAGCTGTCTCCTGAGACGTTGCTGTTGCAATGATGTAGGTGAAGCCGCAATTGCATTGGTGGGTGGGGCATGTAGTGAGAGCTTTATGGCTTCAGCCTTATGACTTCAGCTTTCCAACTTTATGGCTCTAGCAATGGTCATCTCAGGCTTCCAGGTGCTTTTTCCCATGTCTCAACAGATCTTTACTACATTCAGTGCAAGGATTTTTCAGGCATGCCTGCAAGTCCAGCTGGGGTTTCTTTGCTGCATTATAGTTGTTCAATTTGTTGAAATTTCAAGGGAAGAGATCAGGAGTCTATCTCACACTGCTATTACTCTGACATCATCACCATGTCTCTTGAAAGAGAATGACTTATTTTAAATGGCAAAGCATTAATGCCACCACAATTAGTATAATATAAAAGATAAACTGAGTTGAAAGTTTTTAATTATTATTATAATATTTGTTTTGTATTTTCTTTGTGCTAAGTACTATGATATAAATCTTACTTCATGTATTTCTTGTAACAACTCTATTACCAGGAGAGTGAGAAGGGCATATCAGAAAGTGAAATCGTGTGAAGGCCCTTGTACAGGAGGGAGATGGCACATTTCAATAGAGTTGCAGGTAAAATATTGAGTGCTCAGTTACATTGGAATTTCAGGTAAACAGTGAATAATTTTTTGGAAGTGTTTCATAAAATATTTGAGAACATACATCTACTAGAAAATATTTCTTATTTACCTGAAATTCAAATTTAATGAGGCATTCTGTATTTCTATTTGCTAAATCTAGTAATTCTAATTTAAGAGACTGAAAGAAGGCCAGACTGGCTGGATTAGAGAAGGTAAGAAGGAATAATGTGTGAAAAGAGGTCAGAGAGGTAGACAGACATGAAACCATGAAGGGTCTTTGGAAGTCTGGAGGAGGACTTTGTTCTTTGTTTTAAGAATAGTGAGAAAATATTGAAAGATTTTTTAACAATTTTATTTATTGATTTTAGAGAAAGGGGGAGAGATAAAGGAACGGGAGGAGCGGAAAGCATAAAATCATAGTGGTTGCCTCTTATATGTGCCTTGACCAAGCAAGCTTAGGGTTTTAAACCGGCAACCTCAGCATTCCATGTTGACCCTTTATCCATTGCACTACCACAGGTCAGGCAAAAAGTTTTTTTTTTGTTGTTATGTACATATTTTTATTAAGAGTGATACTGGTTAACATAATTATACAATTTTTTGGTGCCAAATTCTACTACACATCTCTGTACACTGTATTATGTGTTCATTTTCTTATGGGGAAAAATGGTGTAATGCAGGAGGTCCAGATCCAGAAAATTGATCTGGGCCCTGGCCGGTTGGCTCAGGGGTAGAGCGTCGGCCTAGCGTGCGGAGGACCCGGGTTCGATTCCCGGCCAGGGCACACAGGAGAAGCGCCCATTTGCTTCTCCACCCCTCTGCCGCGCTTTCCTCTCTGTCTCTCTCTTCCCCTCCCGCAGCCAAGGCTCCATTGGAGCAAAGATGGCCCGGGCGCTGGGGATGGCTCTGTGGCCTCTGCCTCAGGCACTAGAGTGGCTCTGGTTGCAGCATGGCGACACCCAGGATGGGCAGATTATCGCCCCCTGGTGGGCAGAGCATCGCCCCATGGTGGGCGTGCCGGGTGGATCCCGGTCGGGCGCATGTGGGAGTCTGTCTGACTGTCTCTCCCCATTTCCAGCTTCAGAAAAATGAGGAAAAAAAAAAAAGAAAATTGATCTGGTGTTCTTGCAAGATCCTAAAGAATCCACAAGGAGGACCAAGTGAAGCAGACATAGCCTATATTATTTACATACAGGAGCAGCCAATGGTGTAAGGTTGGTGAAAGCTTCACACCCTCCTGGATGGATTTGAAGTTTAAATAGCTAAGCCCTGGGAAGTTACCCAAGCAAAACTTTTCATGTACAGGGCATCAAACAGGTGAGCAGAGGGTAGGAGAAAGAGTATGCACCATTCTGTGTTGTCCCCCCTTGATACATTTCTGGTGACTCAGTCCCATTGTTCTGATTAATACCTTAGTTACAATTTTATTACCCTTTATTCCATTGGCTCACAGCCAGGGTCTGTGACCACAGCACCATGCAACTGAGGAAGGGGAAGGGCCATATCCAGCATCAACCCTACAAATGGTGTTGTGTGAAAGGTTTTTAGGTAGAGCAGGAACTTGATCAAATTCGAGTTTTGTACTAGTACTATAGCTTCAGTTTGGAGATGGCACAGAAGAAGAAACTAAAGTTCAGAAAAGTTAACTTGCCAGCTGCCACAATGACAATAAGTGATACAGCCAAGATTAGAACCTAGCCCTGCTTCCAAAGCTTCCTCTCTTAACTGAAATTGGAAGATGTCACTGGCAGGTAAAAGTATTTTAAGAAAAAAAAAAGATAAGAAGTGTAGTAGAAGCTAGACAGTACAGAATTATTGAAGATATCTGGATATTGAGAGCCATCAAGGTGTCTTTTGTACTTTTAATGAAGTAACTTTTGAAAAGCCTTTAGGGTTCAATTACCAATGACTGAATACTTAATCAATCATGCATATGTAATGAGGCATCCATAAAAACTCAAATAGGACTGGGTTCAAAGAGCTGCCAGATGGTAAATATGCACAGGTTCCAGGACAGTGGCTTGGAGAGGGCATGGAAGCTCTGTGCGTTGTCCATCTGGCTATTCTTGAGTTGTATCTTTTTATTTGAAAATATGTTACTGTGATAAATAAAATGTTTCTCTGAGTTCTGTGAGCTGCTTTAGGAAATTAATCAATTTGGAAAAGGTTGTTGGAACCTCTAATCTATAGCTGATAGGTCCGAAGCACAGGTGATAACCTGGACTTATATTTGGCATCTGAAAGTGTAGGTGGACATTCTTGTAAGATTGAGCCCTTAACTTGTGGGATCTGATGCTATCTCCAGTTTGACAGTGTCAGAATAGTGCTAAACTATAGGACACCCAGCTGGCATCACAGAGAATTGCTTGGTGTGTAAAAAGAACCTATCACTGAAATTGGTGCCTACCATTGTATCCCCTTTTTCTAGATTAATGCTTAGTACATAATAGACTCTCAACAAATAATAACTAATAATTTTATTTATAAATGTATCAAATGTATATGGCAATGCAAAGAGCTAATAATATTTTGATTTCCTATAAAACGAAATATTAAATAGTGCATATAGTAGTTCCTGAAATGGTTTCAATCAATTCCGAGTGCATGTCAATGTGAGACTTGGTAATTATAACCTGGTCTATTTAGTCCAGTTGCTAGAGTCAATAAGGAATGGTAACTCTATTAACTTGTGTTAGCAATGCAATTGTGTAATCTATTTGGGGACTAGATATTGTTAACCTACTTACTGACAGATTTATAAGGTAGGGCTATTAGTAATTTACTTTTATTGGCTTATAGCAAGCTTCTCAATAGGATAACATTATATACTGTGGAATAAATAAGCAAAGTGAATACTCAAACCTGTTTCCTCTGTTTCCTTTTAGTATGTGAAATATAGTCTTTTATTCTGAGGGTGAGGAAAGAGGTAGTAGTACTTATCTCAGAAATTCTTTAAATATAAAAACTGGAGTTGCAGTTGCCACATCTTTATGGAAAATGTGACTCAAATAGTTTATTACAATATTTGTGTTCATAACAACAAAGAACATTCCGTGTTTGGTGAGGTAGTATAATGACAAGCACATTGAATTTAGAGTAAGAAGACTTTGGTTCTATTACTTACTGTGTGACTCTACCTAGTATGAGATAATATTATCTTCCTTATCTCATACGATATTAGGAAGATCAAAAGGAAATGATGGGCATTTGTTCATTCATTCCTTCCAAAGATATTATTAAGTTACTAGTAGTTTATGCAAGGTATTGTGTATGAGTTGCTGGGTATATGAAACTGAACAAAATAGTGTTCATATATAAATAAATGTGTGTTTACAAAGTGCTATGAAGTGTTCTGTGAGAGTATAATGGGAGGGAGTATCTACTTTACTTAGAATGACCAGAGAAGGCCTTTCTAAGAAGGTAAAATATAGTATGAGAAGGGAGTTAAGGCGTCCTATACCTAGTAGTGCGAAAGCTTGTGTGAAGATCATGAAGCAAGAAAGATCTTGGAATGTTGTAGAAACTGAAAAAGGCACAGTATTACTGGAATGTAGTAAGTTGCCAAAAGGTATACAAGATGAGGTTGTAAAGGCAGGAAGATCCATGTGTTCCTGTCTCTAGTCAGAAGTAGAGTTTGGACTCTGTTCTAAGTTCAAAGTCCTAAGAAAAGGAAGTTTGGCATTTTCAAGGTACAAGGGGATGCCAGTATGTTTTCAGCCTAATGTTGAGTGAAGGGTAAGTTGGTGAGGACAAGGAATTTGAGGTTTTTTTTAATTTACTTATTGATTTTAGAGAGCAAGGAAAGGAGAGAGAAATATTGATTTGTTGTTCCACTTATTTATGTATTCATTGATTCTTTCTTGTATGTGCCCTGACTGGGGATCCAACCCACAACCTTCACGTGTGTGGTCAACACTCTGAGCTATGTGGCCAGGGCAAGGAGTTTGGATTTTTACTATAAATGCCTGAGGATAATCTATGGAGGAGAGACTGATGATGAAAGATAACCAAAGAGGTAGTCTTTGAAAGGGGATAGGGAGAGAGAAATAGTACAAGTGGAAGGTTTTGGCCTTTAAGGAGGAGAGGAAAGGTTCATCCACTCTAACAGGAGAAAAAGAAGATAAAATGTATGCAGATAGAGATCAGTTGATAGATTTGTGATGCAGAGAGGTGGAATGCCCACTTCTGATAGTACCTTTTCAATGAAATACTGTGTGGGGCAAGATCATCAGGGTGGAGGGCAGAGGAATGTGATAGGAGAGGTTTGAAAGAATATATATATATATATATAATCATGTTCCCAGGAAGTAAGTTTAATAGGGAAAAGTATTAGATTTCAAACAGATAGCATTTAATAATTGTTTGAAGTCTGTGGTTGTGAATTTAAGTGCAGTGGTCAGCAATGTTGTAGGATTTCTTTTAGGAATGTTTAGCTGCCCAAGTGCAAATTCTGAATGAGTAAATGGTTATGCTGGATAGGAGGGAAAATAAAACAGGAGGAAATGAGAAAGTGGCAGACTCAATATATTGGAGTCTACAAGTTCTTCCAATTGTTTATTCAACCAAGAATTTGAGGGGTTAATAAATAGTATACAGTATAAAATGAAAATATAAAATTAAATATAAAAATAAAAAGTATTAAAGTTAAAGAAAATATTTAACTATAAGTGTAAAATACTGATGGACCAGAGAAGGCAGAAATTAAATATATGGTATCTATATATAATTATAATATATGGTAAAGTGCAGGTAGAAAAGGTAAAGGGATTATTAGGGACAGCAGGGATATATATTTGGTGCAGTTGAAAAAAAAAGAGCTTTTAAACTTCTCAATATATATTTCATATGTGAATATACAGTCTTTCAATTTGCCTGTTTAGCAGGCTTACACCTTAAATACTTCCAGCAGAAAGTAGCTTCAGTTTTCAAAAATTTTGTCATTCTTGTCTTTGACCTTTTGCTTCTGGCCTGCATGGAGCTGGACCAGGAAATAATTTTAGAATTAACTACTTAAACTGTCCAACGATGCCTGTTGAGCTACTGCTAGTTCATAACTATCTCATTAGAAAGAAATAAGATATAGTGCTTAAAGTGTGTATAGCAATATAAAATGTTAGAGAATTTTATATTGCTATAATCAGAAACAGATATTTTCATATGAATTATTATTAAAAAAGTAATTCCATACTGTACTTGATATTTGTATAGAACTCTCCTATGTAAAAGCACTTTCCTATACTCACTTAAATATTCATAAGCTCCTGCTGTGTACCAGGATAAGTACTGGAAATATACTAGCAAATAGAACAACAAAGTTCCCTGCCCTTGGGAATCTTACATTCATTCCTACACACAGATGTTATGATTGGGTAGAGAGGGTGTCATTATCTACTTTTACAGTTGATGAAAGTGAAGCTCAAATTACACAACTTTGACTAGAAACCAGGTCTTCAGACCTCCAGTTTTGTCTTCTATTCTGCACTTATTAGCATGAGAATACCTACCTTTAGTGATTACTTTTATATAAACTTGAAGGAGTTTTACCACATACCATATTTTTCACTCCATAAGATGCACCTGACCATATGTTTTTAAGGAGGAAAATAAGAAAAAAAAATATTCTGAACCAAATGGTGTGTTAAAATATTTAATAAAATATACCACAAAAATATGTCAACAATATAAACTCAACAGCAATGTTAACAACCATCAGCATGGTTATTAACAAATGAGAAGAGACTTTAATATTCAAATACTCTTCTAGTTGTCCGGGAACCCACAGCAGCTAAAAAAAATGAACATTCACTCCATAAGACACACACGAGCATTTTCCCCTCCACTTTTGGCGAAAAAAGTGCTTCTTATGGAGTGAAAAATACGGTACTTCTCCCATGGGTCTGAATTCATTCCAGTGTATATTTGTGAGACGGCTTAAGAAGGTTCTCTAGCATTATTTACATCATTAGAATATATTGTACTTTGTAATTTAAATTATGCTGCTAAAGGTAAGGGGGATGAGAACAGACAAGTCTAATCACATGCAACAAAACACCTGTTCTCCTGCCCCATTGTATGGCCAGTAGTTGTGGCCGCCATCGCTGCCAGGCAGGTGCAGGTGCAGGTGCAGGTTCATATTAGATTCGGGCAGACAGTAAAGAAACTGCGGAGCCAAAAACTGGTGGGCTATTACCTTTATTCTAGCCTTGCACCCAGCAGGCGAGTAAAACACACAGGGCTCCAAAATCTACTCATTCAGTGCTCACAAAGCTACTGACACATCCGGGATTTCCTAGAATCAAAGGCCCCCACTAGTCTTAGTCACCTCTTGTTCCCCATCTACACATTTTGTCCCTCCTTATCTCTGCACAAACTAGCTTCTCCTTCAGCAACCTGCCATTTTGCCTTCTTTTCTTCTTTCTTACTCATTACTTTTTCACAAACTTTTCTTGGCTCAAAAACCCCTCCTCCTGCAACATTAACATAACAATGGCCCTTCCTAAGCAGGAAGGTAATTAGCAGTTTCACAGATCACATAGCTGGGCAGCTGTCATTTTTAAAAATAAAAGTGAGCAAACCCAGAAAATACAGATTTTACAAACTTATTTACCCAACACCCATGATTGCAGTTTTCATCACTGACCTTGTCATAGGATCCCATTCTGCATCTTCTTCTCACTTTCCATTGTACGCTGACCTCCTTGCCCACCATCAAATCTATTGCCAGTTTAGGCAAATTTGTCTTTCTATTTGTCTACTAATTTCCATAACCCACTGTTGAGGAAATTTAGGACTACAGCTGACCCAAAATTCTCCCTGTGCAAGTGCTTCGCACAAGTGTTCAAATCCCATTGCCTGACTCGAACTTATGTTAACACATTTTTGAGCCTCTCATGCATCTTAGCTATCTCCTATCAATCTGAACTTCTGGAAACCTCATAGTCTTTTTCTTTTCTATTTCTCTACTGCCACCACTGTAATTCAGCGCCTAGCATGCATATACCCTTAACTTCCTTGCTCTCTCTTGCTTTTTTTGTTCACTTAGCTGAATCACAACCCTGCTAATTTTCTGCATGAGTGCTTGGTGCTTGCACTCATGCAGCAAAAGAGGCTGGACAAAACCACGTGACCACATTTACTAGTCTGACTGGTTCTTGACCACAAAACTTAAGTCAAACCTTTAATGCTGTCCTCCCTGTTCAATCCTTCCCTTCCTTTTCTGGATTTTTTTCATACTTTCTCCTCAAACCACTGACACCACTACCCCCATCCTCACTCTCAACTAAGAAATTTGCTTTCTATATTTGCATGGTACTTTAGAATTTACAAAGTATTTTGCATGACTTTTCTGACTTAATCTCTCTTCTGCACAAGGAAATGGCTACTTTCAGAGCAAATAACTTTGAGTTAATTCATTTGGTTCTAGTATTTAGTTTACCTGTCTGCAGTTTAGAAGTCCTCACCACTTAAGCTGCACAGATCAACCTGGCTTGCATTTATTTTTTTGAAAAAGGAGGATCCTCACACCTGTCGTTTTCATGCACTCACAGTAACTTTGTGTGAACATTTGTCTGTACTCTGATCCTTTTAAATCTTAGAGTAAAAAGAAACAGACTTGCTATCCACATTCTTTGCCAGATTAATGCATAGCACTACAAAAGGTATCTTGGATGGGAACTTTAGTGATTACTTATTTTGACTCCAAAGTATATGACCTGCAGTTTGATATTCAAGAAAAATACTATTTGTACTGTTGTCTATATAGCTTCTACTTAAATATTAACGTGTGCTGTTAATAGCTCATCATGTATTAAATTAAAAATTTAAGAGCAAATGAAATAAGGATGAGCTTTAATGTTTTAGAAGTGTTTTTTTTTATTAACAGGTTTCTTTAGCTTAAGTGCATGTTTGATAGATATTAAATGACTTGACTGATAGAAATTCAGTTTATACCACTTTTCAGGAACATATCTTTTGTGAAAAGTGAGCTGTCCACCTGTACAGGCAGGCCCTGATTTTCACCACTGTGGTGTTTCTTGAAACCATATCATAAATGGATCATGTTTTTCCGCAGGAACAATATTATAATTGGGGGTTGTGTTCCTAACCAAAGACTAAACATCAAATAAATCATAGATATAACCAACAATGTGGCATAAGAGCAAAGATACAGAAACTATAAATCTGTAATCATTTAAAGGACTTAAAAATTAGGCTCCAAGTCCTATAAAATGGGCATAAATGTATATAGTATATATACAATCACTATGCAACGGACATCAATACATTACAAAGTGTGCATAAAACACTTAAAATGTAACACAATTATGTAGTAAATTTTATTTTAAAATAACCTGCTAGCCTCAAGGAATCTATTTTTAGAAATCAAAATTTTATTTTGCTATACTATAACATAGTATAGCAAAATAAATGTGGGGTTGGGGATAGTGAGCTATCTAAATGATCTAACCTTGGGGATAGTGAGTTATCTAAGTGATCTAACCTTGGTTCTCCAACCTGGCAGTACATCAGAATCAACTGAGGAGCTTTAAAGATGCATATTTCTGGGCCTGAACCCCAGAGATTCTCAGTGGGGAGGGCAGGAATATATAATTTAAAAAATTTTTCCTAGTTGATTTTAATGCAAGGCCAAGCATAGAACCCTAATCATGAATATGTCAGTACCGATTTTTCTTTCTCCTCCCTTTTCATTTTTCAGCAAACTGATATATTCAGATTTATTCCACTGACCATAAAAATTGTGCAGATGATAGGTTTAACAAATATTTGCACAATGTTTTTTTTTTTCCCTTGGAAAACATTTCAAAAAGTAGAGTGTCTTGAAATTTGAAAAACATTTTAGTAAATGAGAATTAACTTCACATTTCTCTGCTTACCTACTTCTACCATAGCAGTGAATAGTCTATAATATATGCTGTTAAATCATATCTAAGGAAATGACAGCTTTTTGACAGTTATCAGAGTTTTTCACACTTGATTAAGAAGTGATAAGAATCATTCAAGTCATTGATTACTAGTCTTTGTTTTAAATTGTTGTACTTGTTACCTATTAGAGATGTTTGTATAAAGTCTTTCTTTCCCTAGTAGATTGAAAGTTCCATGAAAGCAAAAACCAGGTCTTGCATAACTTTTATTCTTCCTTGTAAATCCTTACACATAGAAGGAACTCAGTAAGTATTTATTGTACAATGAATTATAGCATCTCTCCTAACTAGAAACACAGGCATTAGGTGGTATTTCCTGGCTACTGCTTGTTTACTTTTGAGAAAAATCTTTCTCTGGACAGGTTGAATTCAGAGGTCCTGACAAGGGAACCCAATTTTTATTACCATCGTATATAGAACTGGGGGGGGGAATACTTAGATAATTTCATACACTTGCCTCTTTTTTAAGATAAAAAAAACTCACTATGCTATACACCTGAAACTAATAGAAAATAATATTGAATGTAAACTGTAATTGAAAAAGAATAAAAACTAGAATAACAAAATCAGATGGGATCATTAAAAAAATTTAAAAACCAAGGCCTAGAGAAAAGTAAGTGCTCTTTAA
This sequence comes from Saccopteryx leptura, assembly GCF_036850995.1. Taxonomy (NCBI): domain Eukaryota; kingdom Metazoa; phylum Chordata; class Mammalia; order Chiroptera; family Emballonuridae; genus Saccopteryx; species Saccopteryx leptura. The sequence goes on along the minus strand of NC_089516.1, from coordinate 67,047,596 downwards.
GGTTACTATGACAAGTTTCCCCCCTTTTAATAAAGCTTTTATATTTTCCCCTACTTATCATATACTTGAATGTCAGCTATGTGCTATTCTTAAGGAGCTAATGGTTTGTTTCTTCCAGGAAGAGGCAAAGTGACTTTCCATAAAGGGGCAGAACAGCAGAATAGTGCTCTGGAAGTTTGAGGAGAGTGGAGAAAATTTGAAAAAGTTGTGGTAGAGACTGAAAAAAATAAAGTGTGTTGACCAGAGAAACAGTAGGATTGGTGAGCAGTGTTGAGAGCCCTGCTGTAGGTAGTGATTTGAATTTTATTTATTGAAACCCAACTGCCTGTTGTGTGACATTGCCCCATCATTGGCTACTGAATACTCATGCACAGAAAGTGGATAGTAGGAATGATCAGTGGTTGGACTATGGCTCTATGAGTACCAAAATATCATTATCCTCATCAACAATAACATCATAGTGAGTGAGGCAAAAGATTTGTGGTTTTGGCAGTAGTTTTACTGCAGTGATGCACTATGGAACCTAAGTTGGATAAGGAAGGAAGTGAAGAAAATTCTGATGAATAGGAAGAAAGTAGAAAGGGCAGGATCAGTGGAGTAGAAATCTTGATGAGTTGAAAGAATGGTAATTGTGGGAGTATTTGAACCAGCAACCTAGAAGGCTGTGGCCAAAGAAGGCCGTATTTGAATTTCTAATTTTGGAACTGAGAGGTCAGAGTATTATATGGGTTATACCACAATTTTGTTACATTATTTTTCTTCTAAATGGTAATAAAAATATACCCCACACCCAACCAGTATTTACTCTGTTCAAAAAAATCATTTAGAAGCAAAGTTATTGGAGTGATGTAAAAACATATTATAGTCTGAGGTAATTCATGAGAGCTAATAATGTTCAGTAACTTTTTCCTCCATGTTTAGCTAGTTTTACTATAAAATTTATTGTCTGAATCAAGCATTATTTTTTTTAGGTGGAGGATAGGATCTTTATTAGTGTTCACAAAAGACATGTTTAAATGTCATCTCTAGGACAGCTATTCTAAGCTATTCAAAGTCCATTCTCCAAGGAATTTGAAGAACTGTCAGAATGGATATGTTAACTTAGCTGTTGCAGTAAAAAAGATGTGTGAAATTTTAATCTCTTCCCCTCTACTCTATCCTGTCTTGGCACCTGCTCAAGTTTCCTTTTCTAAAAAACATTTCCTCAAACCCTGCTTGTCCCTCAAGATACCCTCTCAATGCTCTTCTTCCTTTCATTGCCATAAGTATTTATTTTCTCTTTATTTATTGGAAAGAGCTAGAGGAAATAGAGTCACAATCCTACCGTCAGAACATACAGTTTTTGCCATTTGAGGGTATACATTTCTTTGTTTGCAGATATGTATGCATTTTTAAAATAATTTTAATCACAGACTATAAGTCTTATGAAGCAGGCCTGCCTGTTGTAGCAGCCCATGTATAAGAAGCACCCTTTCCTGAAAAATTTGGAGTCTAAAAACTGGGTGCATCTTATACAGGGGTTGTAGTTTTTTTTTTTTTACTTGCACTTGCCACTTTTTTTGCATGGATGAAGAATTGTATGAATTTTATGATGAATAAAACTTGAGTTCAATAACTTTATGCAATACATTTTTTTCTTAATTTCAGGCTCCAAAATTAAGGTGCGTCTTATACATGAGGGCATCTTATACATGGGGAAATATGGTATGCTCTTATCACATTAGCAGGGGCTCCATAATTAAATGCCAAATGAATGAATGGTATATGTTTTAAGTTTATATTTTGTTTTTTTTATATTTTGTTTTTTTTCTATTTAACATATTACTTTTGGTTTTTTTCATATTCTTTATTATATTCATCAATTATTTTCTTGTTTCCATATACCAGAAACTACTAAACTATTTTCTTTTAGTTGGACATTTCAAGTATCCAATTTTTTTTATTATGACTGATAATAACAAAATGTACATCTTCCTGAATTCTTGTATTTGTTTACTGTTATTTTTTTGGTGAACCATTTTTTTTAAATTTACTGATTTTAGAGAGGCAGAGGAAAAAAAAGACGGAAAAAGCTGGGGAGAGAGCTTGATTTGTTGTTCCACCCACACACGAATCTGTTGACTCTTGTATGTACCCTGACTGTCATCGAAACTGCAACCTTGGCATATTGTGATGATGCTCTAACAAACTGAGGTACCTGGCCAGGGCTTGATGAACCATTTTTTAAAGATAAATTCAAGGAATAGGATTACTAGGCAAAAGGGTATAAGCATTTTTATTTTGTTAAGCTTATTGAAAGAAAGTACTTTTCTTAAATGCTTTGGAAACTGGCCTCCGTTCCAGCCACTTCAGTGAAACACCTCTTTCAAAAGTCATCAATGGTTTCCTAATTGTCAAATCAACTTGCTTCTTCCAAAACCCTCTTTACTTCTCTTGTGATATTTAATACTAATTTACTATCACCTTCTTGAAAGTATCTCCTCTTGATATGATGACATGGCATCATTCTGGTTCTCTTTCTACCTCCCTGACTGATTTTCTTTCTTGAACTACCCACATACAGCCTTTCCCAAGATTCTGTCCTGTCTGCACCAACACTACTACCTGTATATTAATAATGCCCAAACCTATATCTTTTTTAAAAATATTTTTATTGACTTGAGAGAGAGAGAGAGAAACATCGATTTGCCATTCCACCCTTTTATGCATTCATTGGTCAATTCCTATATGTGCCCTGGCTAGGAACTGAATATACAACCCTGGCATATCAGGAAGATGCCCCAACCAACTGAGCTACGCGGCCAGGGCCCAAACCTATATCTTTAGCCTTGTTCTTTCTTTTTTGTGTGTGTGACAGAGACAGAGAGAGAGAGAGAGAGAGAGAGAGAGAGAGACAGAGAGAGAGGGACAGACAGATGGAAGGGAGAGAGATAAGAAGCATCACATCTTCATTGCGGCACCTTAGTTGTTCATTGACTGCTCTCTCATTGTGCCTTGATGGGGGGGGTGGCTACAGCAGAGCAAGTGACCCTTTGCTCAAGTTAGTGACCTTGGAGTAAGCCACCAACCTTGAGCTTCAAATCAGTGACCTTTGGGCTCAAGCCAGTGACCATGGGGTCATGTCTATGATCCCACACTCAAGCCAGCGGACCCGCACTCAAGCTGGTGAGCCCGCGCTCAAGCTGAATGAGAAACCAATGACTTCGAGGTTTCAAACCCGGTGTCCCAGTCTGATTCTCTATCCACTGTGCAGCCACCTGGTCAGACAGCCTTGTTCTTTCTTAGGGTCCAGATCTGCATTGCTGGATTTCTCATTAGTGTCCCAAACCACATATTCATCATGTATAAATATGATTTAATTTTCTCTATTCTATTTCTGATAATATTACTGTCATTGCTGGAGTCTGGACACCATATAGACAGTTTGAATCATTCTCCTTCTTTGTTCCATTCATTCCATCAGTTTCCCTGTTATATAAATTCTAATTCTTAAGTGTCCCTTTTGTATTTCACTTTATTTTTCATGACTTTATTCATTTATTCAACAAATATTTATTAAGAACCACTAAGTGCCAGGTACTATTTAAGATACCAAGGATATAGGAGTAAACACAACAAAAATTCTGACCATTATGAAGCTGATATTCTAGTGGAGGGAAGACACATAAGGAGCTAAGTAAAGTATATAAATGTCAGATAATGAGAAGTTTTATGGAGAAAAATTTACAAAGTTGTATTGGGATAGAGTGTGTACACGTGCACAATTTTAAATGGTATACTCTAGGAAAGCTAAGATTGTGATGGTTAAGCAAAGATTTGGAGGTTAGATGATAGCCAGACAGACATGGTAGGGGACAAGGGGAACATTACAGGCAGGACCTGCAAGTATAAAGACCCTGAAATGGGGGAGAACATAAATGTTTCAGAAGTAGCAAAGTGGCAGAGTGACTGAAGCAGAATGCATGAAAGAAAGAGTAGTAGGAGGGGAGGTCAGATTGGTAATGGGAAGTGAACCAGATCATGTAGGGCTTTGGAGGGTTTTGAGCAAAGGGGCAACTGATTTCTTCTTTTTTCTTTTTAATTGTTTTTATTTACTGATCTGAGAGAGAAGGAGGGAGGGAGAGAGAGACACACACACAGAGTAACATCAATTTGTGTTGCACTTATTTATGCATTCATAGGATGATTCGTGTATATGCTCTGACCAGAGATCAAATCCAGAACCTTGGCAATTATAACAAATTTAGCTACCCAACCAGGGCTGATTTGTCTTTGTATTAGCAAGTTAGCTTGGCTACTGATTTGAGAGTAGACTAGCATGGCAAAGGTAGAAGCAGGGAGTAAGTAAGGAGGCTATTACAGTAAGCCAGGAAAGAGTTGTTGGAGTCTACATTTGCTATTGATTGGATGTAGAATGTGAGAGGAAATAAAGAAGTGAAGGATGACTTCAAGGATTTGGCCTAAACTGGAAGACTGAGTTTTCCATTACTGGTTTGTATGCTTGTCTCTGTGTGTGTGAGAGAGAGAGAGAAAGAGGAAGATCTAGTTTTCTGGAACTCTCATAATTCAAATTATATCATATCATGTCATATCTTATCTTATATCATTTCCCTTAGTTCATGTTCACCTGGGCTGTGTCAACATTCTTAATCAGTGTTCAGTGGTAAATCTAATCTCCTCTCCTGCCCACTCTCCTCACTCCTGTTCATCATTTATAAAGTGAAGCACTAATCATATGATCATCTTTGATGGCTTCTAATCGCACTTAATTCAGCCGGCACTTCTTTGTCTTACATTCAAGTCTGCCTATAGTGTTAGCTGAACCTATTTCTTCAGCTCCTTCTTTTACTATTCCCTTATATATTTCAAATAAATTGGCTTACTACTCCTTGAATATAGGGTTTAAATTAACATCTGGCATGTTACAGATCATGTTTATCCTTGATATAGCATAATGATTAAGACAGAGTTTATAGCTTGGACACACCAGGTTTAAAGTGGTTCTATTTTGCATTGTGTGCATTTGGGCAGTGTATTTAACCTCCACTTCTCTTTTCTACCTTTAAAATAGAATAATAGTAATCTACTTCATAGAGATGTTTGAGGATGCAAGGAATTTATATGTAAGGCACTTAAACAGTGCTTGACACATGTTAAGTGCTTTAATGTGTTAGTTGTTATTGTTGTAATTATTGTTACTATTTTGTTCTCTTTTTCTCCATCTTTGTCCCTTCTCTCTTCCCTTTTCTCTCCCCTCTCTCTTCCCCCTCTCTCTTCTCCCAACCCCCTCACACTCACTACTATAATATAAGCTCCATGAAGACAAGGATTTTTGTCTGTTTTTTTCACTACTCTATCCCCAATAACTACAACAGTACCTGATACATAATAAACACTTGGTAAATATTTGTGGAATAAATGATTGCAGTATCCTCAGCCTGAGATATCTACTAGTACTGCCTCTTCCTTCTACTTCTCCTCATCAAGAACTCAAAAAAGCTTTGTGAAGATAAAGTATGTGTCACAAAATCCATGCACTTAAGCTCATGCACTTTATAGGGTAAGCCCCTTAAATCCTCATTCATAACTTATTTACTTGTCATGCTTAAATCATGATTATCGGATTTCCCAGCCAACAGCAGTGGAGAGGAAACTTAGAAATGTTAGAAAGGCCCACAGAAGATAGTAGGAGGGAGAGACAGCTGACTGTAAGAAAGGAATCAGAAAACCAGCAAAAAGGCCAAGGACCCAGAGCAGTATGGGACTAATAGCCCTACATTGCTTAAATAGGCCTTGAGGGCATCAGCACATTATTACATGACACAGTAATTGCTGTTCATAATAATGACCCAAATTCATCGTAAATAAATTGTGAGTATCCACTTTATTTTACTTAAGAAGATAAGTAGTGACTGTTGTGTTTAGATTTTTATCCAACAGATTACATTTAAAATGTTTTTAAAGTATTAAGCTCTTAGCTAGCTGGTTAACTTGGATAACTCATTCCTGAGTGGTTATGGATATTCAAGTCTTCCTGTATTTAGTACATACTTTCTTATTCAGGTCCCTCTATAACTAGAATTAAAATACAATGGTGAGGCAGCATGAGGCAGTTAATTCATTAAAATGAATTATTCATTCCCACTCCATTTATAACATAGGAAATCATTTTATACAACTGATGTTGACTGATTGAAATGCTGTGTGCTCAATCATGTTAGTATTTGATAAGAAATGCCATTTATTTAGTTTTGTTGATTTATTCAGTGACTTTGACCTGGAATTTTATTAGATGCTCTATAGCTGTACATTTCTACCCACCAGAATGTTGAGAGAATCTGAACTTGAGTGAGACTGGATAAGAATTTGGAACTTTTTTTTTTGAGAGAGAGAGAGAAAGAGAGAGAGAGAGAGAAGCATCAATTCGTTGTTCCACTTTGGAACAATGCTCTATTCACTGGGCCACCAGCTAGGGCAGGAACCTGCAACTTTTTAACTTAAGGGAGTGAAGATAGAAAGAATTGTTTATTTTGGAAGGGTTTCAATTTTTAACCTCTTGGTTTTGTTTTATTGTATTTATATATGGATGCCGGAACACAGAAGTGATTAATAGGTTGGCATTATTCATAGCTTGTTTAACTTTTTTTCTAAAAACTTGTGTCTTCCTATAAGTCTTTTCAGTGACTTCCCAGAGAGAGAAAGAACCAAGAAATTTTCCTGAAATGGAACCATTTACAACTGATGTTTCTGAATAATGGAGAAAACTAAAATTTAATTTTAAAAGGACTGGAATACTAAGCAGCTCTTATATTTGAAACAAATTATTCAACTAAATTTTTGTTCTCGCTTGGAGCCAGTTAGCAAATAACTTTTGTGTTGTATGTAGCAAGATTGTAGCAAATGATTTTATGGGAACATTTATTCAAATGTTGTATTAGCTGATAATATCTGGGCCTTTATGGTATAGAAACAAATACAATAAATATATATAAGGTCTACCGGAAAGTTCTGTTCATTTCTATCACAACAAGTTTTGACACGTAAGCACATGTTTATTTGGCGCATGTGTGCCTCTCTATTTTTATTACTTATGTATACATACTGACGTAGCAAATTAACTAAAACAAAGTTGGTTCACATTAGTCTTATGTATAAAGCGATAGTGTACCCATGGCTACTGATAAAGTTCATTTATGCCACTGTAATTTTTACGAATTTCAACAAGGAAGAAATGCTACAGAAGCATGTCTGTCGCATCCACCATATTCCCTGGACTTAGCACCCTCCAACTATCACTTGTTTTTGTCCTTACAAAATTTTTTGAAGGGCAAAAAATTCAAAAATGAAGTAGATATCAAACAAGCATTGGTTCAATTTTTCACATCTAAAGATAAAACATTTTTCAAAAATGGGATATACAAATTGCCCTCACGCTGACAAGAAATCATTAATAATAATGGCAATTATATTATTTAATAAAGTTTATTGACGATAAGAAAAATTTGTATTTTGTTTTATTCCAAAAACGGACAGAACTTTCCGGTAGACCTTATATTTGAATGAATAGATTTAGGACCTAGATAATTTGGAAGAATCATTTTAAAATCTGGATTAATTATGATATCTAAAGCTAGCATTTTAGACCATCTTGCACCTGGATTAATTATGATATCTAAAGCTAGCATTTTAGACCATCTTGCAACATATAATATAATACAAGATATAGGGAAACAAATTTTAAAAATTAAGAATTTAAACAATGTATTTTAGGAAGGACATTATTATTAAGAATAATACAAATAGGTTTCTAGCACTCTCATCCAAATATTTTTGTGTATATTTTACCCTTTTGAAAAAGTCAGAAGAGGATTTTTGTTGTTGCCAATGTAGATTAAGATTTATTAACCTCTATAAACTAAACAACCAAACTGGTCAGTTTAGAAGGGTATAGAACATACCTTTATAAATTTTTTGTTGGTATCACTTTTAATTTTTAAATAAAAAAGTTAGCTGTGAAATGGTATTTCCTTCTGACAAGTTCATGATGGTAAAGAATACAATGGCCACTAATGTAGTGTGTCCTGCCTTAATCCATGCCAACATGTCAGCAATTTTATCCAGCACTGCTTTTATTTTAAACAACAGTTTTATTGAGCTATAATTCACATACCATACACTTCATCCATTTAAAGTGTACAATTCAATGGTTTTTAATATATTTACAGAATTATGCAACCACTATCAAAATCAATTTTAGAGTCACAAAATGAAGCCCGGTCTCTATAAGCGGTCACTCCCCATTCCCCCCTAAATGCTCAAGCCCCTGGAAACCATTAATGTATTTTATATGTCTCTAGATTCACCTATTCTAGACATTTCATATAAATGGAATCATATAATATATGTTTTTTTTTTTCACTTAGCATAATATTTGCAAGATTCATCCATGGTGTAGCATAAATCAGTATTTTATTCTATTTATGGTTAATGAACATTCCATTGTATAGATTCCACATTTGGTGGAGAGACATTTCGGTTGTTTCTGCTTTTTGGCTCATCTGAATAATGCTGCTATGAACATTTATGTACATGCTTTTGTGAGGACATTTGTTTTCAGTTTTCTTGAGTATACACCTAGGAGTGGAATTTCTTGGCCATATGGCAACTCTATGTTTAACATTTTTTTTTATGTTTAACATTTTGAGGAGCTGCCAGACTGTTTTTAAAGTGACTACACTGTTTTACATTCTGATAAAGGAAGTATTATATTTTATTTTTTCCCATATCCTCGCCAATCTTTGTTACTGTCTTTTTGATTATATCTATCCTAATGAGCCTGAAGAGGTATTTCAATTGTGGTTTTGTTTTGCATTTTCCTAAAGACTAAGGATAGTGAATGTCTTTTTAATGTACCTATTGGCTTATTATATATTTCCTTTAGAGAAATGTCTACGCAAATTATTTGCTTATTTTTTTAATTGAGTATTTATGTATTTATTTTTGAATTGTAAGATTTCTTTATATAGTCTAGATAAGAGCCCCTTATCAGATATATATATGACTTACAAATACTATTTCCAATTCTGTGGGTAGTTTTTACTTTCTTGATGGTGTACTTTGTAATATAAAAGGTTTTAATTTTGGTAATGTCCACTTTATCCATTTTTTTTTCTTTTGTTGCTTGTGCTGCTGGTGTCATTTCTAAGAAACTATTGCCTAACCTAGTGATTTTCAACCCTTGTGCTGCAAGAATTTTTAAAAGATGCATAAATGGTGATGGACGAAGACTTGGCTTAAAGGGGTGAACACAATACGGTGTACAGATGAAGTGTTATAGAATTTGGCACCTGAAACCTGTATAATCGTGCTTAACAGTGTCACCCCAATAAATTCAATTTAAAAAATATTTTTAAAAAAGATTTTATATATTGATTTTACAGAGAAAGGAGAAAGGGACAGGGAGCAAGAAATATCAATTCATAGTTGCTTCACTTAAGTTGTTCATTGCTTTGCTTGTTTGTCATATGTACCTTGACCAGGTAACCCAGGGTTTCAAACTGGCAACCTCAGTGTTCCAGGGCAATGCTGTATCCACTACACCACCATAGGTCAGTCAAGAAAAGAATTTTAAAAATATGCAATACTTATTTAGTCAGGGACACTGACTTCTTTTCCCTTAAGTTGTCAAATAAAAGAAAATTACAATAACCCACACAACAATAGCCATCCAGTGTGAATGAAATATAACATTTTTTGGTGTGCCACAGAATTTTAGTAATTAGTTTATATGTGCCATGAGATGAAAAAGGTTGAAAATTGCTGTCCTAACCCAAATTAACAATCATTTATTCCAATGTTTTCTTCTAAGGGTTCTTCTATGTTACACTGAAGTCTGTGATTCATTTTGAGTTAATATTCCTATAGGACATAAAGAAGGAGCTCATCTTCATTTTTTGGGGCACATGCGTATACAGTCGCAGTACCATTTGTTAAAGACTATCCTTCTCCTATTGAATGGAATTATCTTGGCAGCCTTATGAAAAATCAATTGATTGCAAATGTGAGCATTTATTTATGGAATCCCAATTTTACTCCATTAACCTATATGTCTATTCTTATACCAGAACTGTCTTGATTGCATTATAGCTCTGTAGTAAGTTTTGAAATCAGAAAATGTGAGTACACTTTGTTCTTTTTCAAGATTGTTTTGGTTATTCTGTGTCCCATATGAATTTTAAGATCAGCCTGTCAATTTCAGCAAAGATTCTGGCTGGGATTTTGATAGAAATTAAGTAGCATCTGTAGATCAATTTGGGAAGTATTGCCATCTTAATACAAAATTTTCTGATATATGAAGATAGAATGTCTTTCCATTTATTCAGGTCTTTACTTTCTTTCAATAATGTTTTGTAATTTTTGGTATAAGTTTTGTATTTCTCTCGGGAAATTTGTCCTTAAGTATTTTCTTTTATTTTAATTTTATATAGCTTTATCGTGACATAATTGACACATAACATTGTGTAACTGTAAGGTATACAACTGATGATGCAATATTACAAAATGATTACCACAGTGAGGTTGCTTAATGCATTTATCACCTCATATAGTTGACATTTTATTTTAGTGTGTGAAGTGAGCACTTTAAAGATTTACTTTCTTAGTAACTTGCAAGGACACAATGCAATATTGTAAACTATAGTCACCATACTATACTTTATATCCCCAGAACTTATATTATAACTGGAAGTTTGTACTCTTTGACTACCTTCACCTATTCCCAATCCCCACTGTCCCTAAAAACTACCAATGTACTCTTTATTTCTATAGGTTTAGGTATTTTTAGACTCCACATATAAGTGAGATCATTCAATATTTATCTTTCTCTGTCTGACTTATTCACTTAGCATAATGCCTTCCACATGAATCCATGTTGTCATAAATAGCAGAATTTCCTTCTTTTTATGGCTGAATAACATATTACATTTTCTTTATCCATTCATCCATTGACAGATACTTAGGTTCTTTTCATGTTTTGACTATTGTAAATAATGCTGCTATAAACATGGGAGTTGTAGATATTTCTTGGAGATTGTGATTTAATTTCTTTTAGATATATTTACATTCCCATTAATAGTGACTGTTACATTTTCTCCACATTTTCACCTGCACCTGGTCTCTTGTCTTTTCAATAAAAACCATTTAACAGGTGTGAGGTGATATCTCATTGTGTTTTGATTTGCTTTTCCCTGATCATTAAAATTTTTTTTCTAATTGTTCATTACAAGTATAGACACATACAACTATTTTTTTATATTGGCATTGCATCTTGCAAACTTATTGAACTTGTTTATTAGTTCTAAAAGTTTTATTTTGTGTGTGTGGATTCCTTAGGATTTTTAAAATATATTATGTCAGCAGGTAAAAATAGTTTTATTTATTTATTTCCAATATGGATGCTTCTTATTTATTTTTATTGCCTAATTTCATAGTTAGAACCTCTAGTAAAATAGAAATGCTGAGAGCAAATGGCTTGTTCCAGTCTTTCACCATTGACTATGATATTAATTCTGGATTTTTCCTAAGTACACTGTGTCCAGTTGAGGAGTTTCCTTACTTCATTTATTGAGTGTTTTTTATTATGAAAAGGTTTAGAATATTGTCAACATGTTTTTATGTCTTTTGAAATATTTATGTTTTTCCCCTTTATGTTATTCATATGGTATATTTCATTAATGTTAAATCTTGCATTCCTGGGATAAATCCCACTTAGTCATGGTGTGTAATCCTTTCTATATGTCGCTGGATTTAGTTTGTTAGTATTTTGTTGAGGATTTTATGCCTATGTTCATGGGATATTGGTCTATAGTTTTTGTTTTTTTCTTGTGATGTCTTTGTCTGGTTTTGATATCAGGGTGATACTGACCTCATAGAATAAGTGGAGATGTTTTCCTTGCTCTTCTGTTTTATGGAAGAGTCTGTGAAGAATGGGTGTTAACTATTCTTTAAATGTTCATTAAAATTCACCAATAAAGCTATCTGAGCCCTTCTGTGTGGGTTTTTTATTTAATATCTTGCAATAGTTCTGTTCAGATTTTCAATTTCTTCTTCAATCAGTTTTGTTATTTTTCTCTTTCTAACGATTTGACCATTTCAGCTATTTAATTTGTATATATGCAGTTGTTTCTTTATAATGCTTTTTTATATCTACACAGTCAGTAGTAATAACCCCTTTTTCATTCCTAATTTTAGTAATTTGAGTCTTGTTTGTTTTTTGCTTCATCAGTCCAGCTAAATGTTTGTTAATTTTGTTGATTTTTTTCAAAGAATACAAAATAACCTTTGAGAAGGAAAACATCAAATTAATAATTAGAAAGCAGCTACACAACCCTTGTATAATTGGCAGTGTGTTCTTAGCCACATGTTTCTTAACATCTTAGAGCCTCAGTTGACTCATTTATAAAACGGTGATAAGACTTGCCTCACATATTTGTTTCTAAGAGTAGATGGAATAACATGCAAAATCTCTAACATATAAAACCTATTTATGAAAGACTTAATAAATGTTCATATCCTTCTCTTCTGCACCATTATACTGACCCCAGTTTCATTGCAACCTTTGTGTATCAGGAAGATGCTCTAGCCAACTAAGCCAGGGCTAATGATAGTTTAATATTAATGACAGATAAGTGTAAAAGCACAACTGAAATCTTATATAATAAATTATTATGGTTTATGTTATTTTCATCTTTTTCTTATTTCAGCATTTATTCTAACATTGATGATAGGAAAACATTCTGTCTCCCAGGGTTATATCAGTAGAGTTTCCAGGAGCAATGTCTCATCTCAGTAGGTGTTCCCAACTCCATCTAGAAGATTTTTTTTCTTATGATATAGACAATATAGACTCCTGAATGGGTGAGAGGATTTCATTCTTGAGAAACCTGCCTTAGCTAGCTCACGTACTTTATTAGCTATGTGATCTTAGGCAAATTATCCAACTTCTCTGAGTTTCAATTTCCATGTGTATAACATGTTGGTGATGATAACAGGGTGGTTGTGAAGTTTTAATAATATAATGTGTATAAAGTACTTAACACAGTACTCAGCTAATTGTAAGGAATCTTTGTCAATATAACTCCTTCTGTGATCCAGCTAGGTTTTTCAACAGGCTCACTGAAACTTTCTCTAATTAAATTTTGAGTATTATTTAAAATTTGAGTATTTAACCTTATTATTTAATTCTTTAAGATTTGTACAAACTAAGTTGATTCTAGTAACAAACTATACTTGTTTTTCCTGTCTTATAATTCCAACTCATGTTGCCACTGCTGGTCTCTTATTTTGGTTTCTGCTCAGTCCATGCTTCTGCTAACTTACATATTGCCACCAGCTCTTATAATCCTGTTGGGTCTCAGCTAGTGTTCCCTACTTGTCTGGGATGAATCAGGCACCCAGCTCAGCTAGGCCAAATGGTATCTTACCAGGAAAGGTAGACCCTGCTGGCTGGCATTGTCTCAGTAAATGCCATCTCGATAATAACAGTAAATGAATCTCGATAGATGAAGAGACTCTTGCATTATAACAGGCAGCAGACATACTTCCGCTTTGGTAACATTATCAAAATATGTTTATGGACCCACATAGGCTCCTATAATTGGAAGATACTTCAATGATTATCTAGTCCCCTTCAATAACAATGATAGTAGATATGTATCAAGTTTTTATTGTATGCTTGGCACAGTGATAAGTATTTACTTGCATCATTTTATTTAATCCTCATAACAATCCCTAAAAGTATCCTATTGTTAACTGCAATTTTATAAATAAGGAAACACATTCAGAGAGGTTAACTTGTCTAAGTTTTCAAAGCTAAGAATGAGCAGATCCAAGTTTCAAATTTAAGTCCAATTCCAAAACTGCATTCCTTAATACACTGTATAGTTCCTCTTCTGTACTACAAGTATCCCTTCTAGAGTATTCTTGAAAGATCATTTGATATTCTGCTTGAATATCTTCCAGGTTGGTCAGTTTACTATTCTCTTGAGGCAGCTGTTTCCATTATTTGACAAATTTAGTGGCAAGGGGGAAAGATGTTGAGCTAAAATCTGATTCTATGTAACAACAAACTCATGGACTGTTACAGATGGAAGGACTGGAAGATTGTTTCATTCATTTCCTTCATTTTACAGATGAGAAATTCCAACCTTATGAAGCATGATGAACAAGATCTCATAGGACTTCCAGAAATTTTGTCCTCTGGATCCTGACAGAGTAACTCTGTTCTATACTCTTCAGATCAGTGTTTTTAATATTTAAGATAGCATTTATGATTCCTCTTAATTTTACCTTTTTGCCAAACATTGCAGGGTTTGCAGCATTCTGAAAATTATTAGAACCTACTCTCAGTTTATTTTTTCCTTTAAAGTGGACCACACTGAGCCCTTGCCAGATGGTTTGGTTGGTTAGGATATCCTCCAAATGTGTGAGGGTTGCAGGTTCGGTCCCAGGTCAGGGCACATACAGGAATAGATTAATATTTCTGTCTTTCTCCCTTCCTCTCTCTCTAAAATCAATAAATAAATTTTAAAAAGATATAAATAATAAAATAAGATGGACCACACAGAAGTGGACCTAATACTTTAGAGATTCTTTGTTCAGCCCAGAGTATAGTGAAATTATGCCTTCCTTTAATCCAGTTATTAGACTTATGTTAATATAGGCTACAATTGCTGTTGATTTTTCTTCTCAGCAGCTATGTGATGAACTTATAGCCACATCAAAGGAACTATTTTTGAGATGAGGCATTTCTGAAATCATAGTTCTGAACCACTAATTCAAGAATTATTTTCTTAAGCTCTGAATCTCTATCTACATGCTGATTTCATTAGTAATCTGTTTGCTTAGAAATTGATTTACTGAAAAAACAAAATGACATTTGTAATTGTTTAATAAACATTTTATTTTATACCTACATTTGATTGATTAATTTATAAGCGCCACTTTAAATCTTTTAAATCTTCTATCGACGGACTGGCTTATAAAACCACTGACTGAATGGAACTGTGAAACTAATCCTTATCTGAAGCCTAGGTAATGAAAGTTTTTTTTCCCCCAAGCAAAACTAATGATACCCCTGAATTAAATGAAAATGACCTAACTGGCAAACAAGAACTTTCTGCCTCCTTGATGCTCTTCTCTTTATCTGCCCTCTAGGAGGAAAGGAGACCTGAACTTTATTGTTAAAGGAAAAAGAAATTGCAGAACGAAGAGAGAATCAGTTTTTATTGGGATTTAGATACCTTTACTACTCCTTAGATGACTCAGGACAGACTTTTAAGGGAGAAATCTTGACGAATAGGAGGGAAGCACTAAGGATCGAATCTCTTTTTACTATACTCACGATTATTTTATTACATTAATTTTAAGATACAAGTGCTTACTTCTAGTAGTATATAGAAGGCCTGTCATTTGCAAATATTTAAGTACTTTTGCCTTTTAAAAACCTCAGCTGCATAGACTACACTCTCCATATCTCAATTTCCTTATCTATAAAATGAGTATAAGAGTACCTAGAACATTCCCTACCTTTCCTGTCACCCATACAGAAAGTTCTCTATCCTTCCACTTAACTTTTCTGCTACTTTAAACTATTCTTAGGACCTCATATATAAATTGTATAAGTTCTGGTTTTATGTACATATGTATTTTATGTTTCCTATTAAGTTATAATATTTTTGAGGTTGGGGGCTAGTTGAGTTTTCATTGCTTTTGATCTTTGTAATTCCTGGTCTAGTGCTTATATATTTAATACACTTAAGTGTTTATTGTAATAATTTAGTGACATTCTTTAAATCATCTTTTATCTTTTTTCTGATAGAACAGCAATAATTTATTTAGGCATATGGAGCAGCATGAACAAGAAATAAGTAAGAAAAAGGAAAGAAGGAACAAAATAAGTGAACTTGACATAAGAGCCAAGTGAGTAAGCAAACAAGGAATGAAGAATTATGTGAATGGTTTAAATTTAAGCAGAAAAGCATCAATGACTATTTCAAGATGTCTGAGGGAGATAACTAAGTGACATTGTTCTTAGTGATAAGTGAAAATTGACTTGATTAGGCATGATAACAGTATTGAAGAAAAGCAAAATTAGAAGAGATGGGGCAGTGAGAAGTCAATCATCAATGTGAAAGAGCAATCAAAACTTAGCTCTTTTTATCTCTAATAGTTAATTTAGTGCTCTGAGTATGGAGGAATCTAACAAAAGCAAGTGCTTTGTAATCAACCACATTATCTCTGTCACTTACAAGCTGTTACTGCATGGACTTGGCCAAATTATTCAGTTTTGTTTAGCTTCAGTTTCCCCTTCTGTAAAATGAGTTTTATGGTATTTACTATAAAACATTATATAAATATGGATATATATATATTATAAAAATTTTCTTAACTATGGATATTCATTGCTCCAGCACCACTTGTTATAAAGACATTGCTTCTTCCACTGAATTGAAATTGAACCTTGGTCAAAAATCAGTTGAGCCTATTTATGTGTTTCTATTTCTGGGTTCTGGTATATGAATAAACATATAGATAAATCTATATGTCTACTCCTCCACCAATACCACACTCTTTTGATTATGTTAGCTATATAGTAATTCACATTATGTAGGAGAGTGATTCTGCCCACTTTTTTCATTCTGTTCCAAGGTTATTGATATTCTAGGATCTGTACTTTTTCCTTATAACTTTTAGAGTAAATTTGCCTGTATCTACAAACATCTTTGCTGGGATGTTGGTAAGAATTACAGTAAAGCCATGGATGAGTGGGAAGAGTATTGACATCTTTACTGTATTATCTCCCAATCTATGAACACAGGATATCTATTTAAGTATTTGATTTTTTTTATCAGCATTTTGTAATTTTTAGCATATGCATCCTGTCTTGTACATATTTGTTAAGTATATACCTAAGTATTCTTTTTCTTCAGAGCAGTTGCAAGTAGTATTGTGTTTTTAATTTTTTTTTGTGTGTGTATTAATTTTGATATTGTGTTTTTAAATTTTTTTAGTATGTAGAAAAGCAATTTAATATCTCTATGTTGATCTTTTTTTGTGAGAGAGAAAGAAACATTGATTTAGTGTTCCACTTATTATGCATTCATTGGTTGATTGTTATATGTGCCCTGACTGGAAATTGAACCCACAACCTTGGTGTATCAGGAATGATACTCTAACCATATATGTTGATCTTTTATCCTGTGACTTTTGTGAACTTACTTATTGGTTCTAAGAGTATTTCTGTAATTTCATTGAGATTTTCTACATACATATAGCATCTGCAAACAGAAATAGTTTGCTTCCAATCATGTCATTTTTTTCAATTTTTTTAAAGACTTTATTCATTTTAGAGAGGAGAGAGAGAGAAAGAGAGAGAGAGAGAGAGAGAGAGAGAGAGAGAGAGAAGTGGGGAACAGGAAGCATCAACTCCCATATGTGCCTTGACCAGGCAAGCCCAGGGTTTTGAACCAGCGACCTCAGCGTTCCAGGTCGATGCTTTATCCACTGTGCCACCACAGGTCAGGCCCATGTCATATTTTTGAACTGCTAATACTTTGTTGCATAAGAGTACTGAGAACAGATATCCTTGCCTTAGTTATATCATTGGGGAAATATTTAGTCTTTTCACCATTAAGTATGATGTTAGCTGCAGGATTTCTGCAGATATCTTTTTTCAAGTTGAGTTACATCCATTTGATTCCAAATTGCTGCAGGATTTGTTTGTTTGTTTGTTTTCATGAATGACTATTAGATTTTGTCAAATAAGTTTTTTGCATCAATTTATATGATCATGTTTCTTTTTCAACATGTTGATTATGGTGAATTACACTGATCTTTATTTTTTAATGTTGAACAAGCCTTGGTCACAGTTTATAATTATTTTATATATTGTTGGGCTCAATTTGTAAATATTTTTTAAATAAATTTATTTTATTTTATTTATTCACTTTAGAAAGGAGAGAGAGAGATAGAGAGAGAGAGGAGAGAGAGAGAGAAGGGGGGAGGAGCAGGAAACATCAACTCCCATATGTGCCTTGACCAGGCAAGCCCAGGGTTTCGAACCGGCAACCTCAGCATTTCCAGGTCGACGCTTTATCCACTGTGCCACCGCAGGTCAGGCCTCAATTTGTAAATATTTTGATGAAAAGTTTTGTATCTAAGATCATAAGCAATATTGGTTCTTAGTGTTTTTTGTTTGTTTCCTTTTGTTTTTGTTTTGTATTGTCTTTTGCCTGGTTTTGATATTAAGGTAATATTGGCTTAATAAAGTGAGTTGGGTAGTATCACTTTCTCTTTCTATTTTTTGAAAGAGATTTTGTAAAATTGGCATTAATTATTTTTAAAATGCCTGATAGAATTCTGTATTGAATTAGGTGAGCATAAAATTTCTTTTTCAGGAACTTTAAATTACAAATTAAGTTTTTCTGTTGGTTATAAGGCTATTTAGACTGTCTGTTTTGGCCCTGGCCTATTGATTCGGTGTATGGAAGTCCCGAGTTTGATTCTTGGTCAGGACACACAGGAGAAGTGACCATCTACTCCTCCACTCTTCTTCCTCGCCCTTTTCTCTTTCTCATTCTTTCCTTTCTGCAGCCATAACTCCATTGATTTGAGTGTGTCCATCTGGGGCACTGAGGAAGGCTCAATAGGGCTTCTGCCTCAAATGCTAAAAATAGCTCAGTTGTGAGCATTGGTAGTAGATCAGCAGAGCATTGGCCTCAGGTGGAGGTTGCTGAGTGGATCCTGCTTGGGGTACATGTGGGAATCTGTCTCACTATCTTCCCTCCTCTCACTTAAAAAAAATTAATTAATTTTTCAAAAAGGTTGTCTATTTTATCTTGGTTGACATTAGTAGTTTTGGTTTTTGAGGAATTTTCCATTTTTTCTTAGCTGTCATATTTATTATCATAATGCTATTCATAGCATTTCCTTATTAAATTCTTATCACTGTAAGATTTAGCGATATACTCTTCATTCTTGACACTGGTAACTTGTGTCTTCTCTCATTGTTTTTGTCAGTTTTGCTAGAGTTTTGTCAATTTTATTGCTTTTTGAAAGAACTAGTTTTTTGGTTTCATTAATTTTCTATTTTGTTTTCTATTTTCAATGTCATTGATTTCTGTTCTTCTCTTTATTTCCTCCCTTCTGCTTCTCCCGGGTTTATTTTGCTCTTTTTCCTCTAGTTCAGCAGTTCTCAAACTGTGGGTCGTGACCCTGGCGGGGGTCGAATGACCAAAACACAGGGGTCGCCTAAAGCCATTGGAAAACCCACAGGTTGAGAACCGCTGCTCTAGTTTCTTGATGTTGAAACTAAGGTTATTTGAGATCTTCTTATTTCTTATGAGAGGATGTTAGTACTATAAATTTGCCTCTCAGCAATACCTTAGCTGCATCCCAGCTATTTTGCTATGTTGTATTTTCATTTTCACTCAGTTCTATGTATTTTTTAAATTTTATTTAGAAAATTAAATTTAACAGGGTGACACTGATGAATTAGAGTACATAGGTTTCAGGTAAATATTTCTATAGCATTTGAACTGTTGATTATGTTGTGTGCCCATCACCCAAAGTCAAATAATTTTCTGGCCTGACCAGGAGGTGGTGCAGTGAATAGAGCATTGGACTGGGATGCAGAGGACCCAGGTTCGAGACCCCGAGGTTGCCAGCTTGAGCGCGGGCTCATCTGGTTTGAGCAAAAGCTCACCAGCTTGGACCCAAGGTCGCTGGCTCGAGCAAGGAGTTACTCGGTCTGCTGAAGGCCCACAGTCAAGGCACATATGAGAAAGTAACTAATGAACAACTAAGGTCTCGCAACGAAAAACTGATGATTGATGCTTCTCATCTCTTTCTGTTCCTGTCTGTCCCTGTCTATCCCTCTTTCTGACTCTCTCTCTATCCCCGTAAAAAAAAAACCAAACAATTTTTCTGTCACCTTATATTTGTCCCTCTTTACACCCTCCTCCAACCTCCTCTCCCTCCCCCACATCCCTCTTCCCCATGGTAACCACTTCTCTTTTATCTATGTCCATGTTTTTCAGTTTTATATATCACCTATGTGTGAAATCATATAGTTCTTAGCTTTTTCTGATTTACGTATTTCACTCAGTATAATGTTGTCAAGGCCTATTTATGTTGTCCTAACTGGCAATACGTCATCACTTCTTATGGTTGAATAGTATTCCACTGTGTATATGTACCACATCTTCTTTATTCAATCCTTTATTGAGGGACACTTTGTTTTTTTCCAACACTTGTTATTACCTGTCTTGTTGGTAATAGCCAATCTAACAGTTGTGAGGTGGTATCTCAGTGTAGTTTTGATTTGGATTTCTCAAATAATAAATGAAGATGAGCATTTTCATCTATCTGTTGGCCATTTATTTGTATGTCTTCTTGGGAGAAGTGTCTTTTCAGGTCCTCTCCTCATTTTTTAATTGGATTGTTTGCTTGCTTGTTGCTGAGCTTTGTGAGTTCTTGTATTTTTCATTTTCTCTGATATTTTCTGTTTTACTCATTGATTATGTAGAAGTGTGTTTTCTAATTTCTATGTGTTAAGGGATTTCCTGTTGTCTATTATTGACTTCTAGTTTCATTTCATTATGATCAGATAACATACTGTATGATTTTAATTCCTTTAAATTAAATGTGCTAAAGTTTATTTTATGGGCCAGAACATGCTCTGTTCCATGAGCACTTGCAAAAATGTATAGTCTGTTTTTAAGTGGAGAGTTCTATATATAGAAATTAGATTTTTATTGGTTGTATTTTTCTTTTTTAAAAACATATTTATTGGATTTAGAGAAAGATGATGTGATACAGAGGAGCATTGATTTATTTGTTCCACTTATGTATTCATTAGTTGATTTTTATATGTGTCATGACTAAGGATTAAACCTGTGACCTTGGCATATTGGGATAATGCTCTAACCAATGAGCACCTGGCCAGTGCTGGTTGTATATTTCTTGTCTTTATATCATTGTTAACTTTCTCTCCTGAAGTTCTATTAGTTGCTGAAGGCAGGGTGTTTTAAAGGCCTAACTATAATCCTGGATTTTTCTATTTCTATATTTAGTTCTATAAGTTTTTTCACATGTTTTGAAGTTAACTTATACAGCATGTTACTATAATAGATACTGTAGGCAATAGTAACACAATGGTAAGTATTTGTGTATCTAAATATAGATAAGCATAGAAAATGTACAGTAAAAATATAATATAAAAGATAAAAAATGGTACACCTTTATAAGGCACTTAACATGAATGGAATTTGCAGGACTGGAAGTTACTTTGAGTGAGTCAGTGAGTAAGTGGTGAGTGAATGTCAGGGCCTAGGATATTACTGTACACAACTATAGACTTTATAAACACTGTCCCATAAGTCCTCCCCCTGCTTCCTTTTAACAGGGTCAGAAATAGAACATCGAAGCTGTCAATGGTGCTCCATGAACAGGGATGTGGGCTGGATTTATTGGAAATATCAAGGAGAAACTGGCTGGGTAAGGTATATGTAGATCATTATAATAGTGACTTGTCAGGAGGAAGTGAAAGGTGGCTTGAGGTTCAGTAGGAATAAGAAACCAAGATGGAGATACCAAGGAACATAGAGGATTCTCATAGAAATGTGGTTTTGACTATTTCATGTTGGAGCAGTGATCACATTAAGGAATGTTGCAGTGTTTATTAAAAAAAACAAAAAGAGAAAAGAAAGGCTATTTAACATTGAGAGGGTGTAGAAATGATTAGGCAGTATTTTGACTTTGGAAATTTGTTTTTAGTTTCATTGACCCCATCTGGCTTTAAGGATTCTCTCTGGCATTGAATTCACAGAAGAAATAAAACTTATCTATACTTTACATCATTAAAACCTGAAAAATATTTCCAAAGTACAGGCACAGGCCCCCACTACCACAGAAAGCAAAGTGACAGTGGCACTGAATACTTGTTGAGGTAGTCCTATGGACCTCAATACTTGCACAGGATTTCACGTACTCGACAAAGAATTTACAGCAATGTACTCTAAAGACCATCAGACTAGATCTGGAAGGGCTATAGTGTCCTCTGAATATGTAGTGCTGTGGGGACAAACTCTGCTATTCTGAAACAGGTCAGTGGCTTACTGATTGGGATGTCATCTGTGTTCTCAAAATTGAAGTGCGGTGAGCAAGAAGGAATCTATTGCCAAACCCCCCAGATATTGCTCCCATTAAAGGGAAAAAAATCCTCCTGAACCACATATCTTTTTATTTTTTACAGGAAATATTGATCCATTACATAATCTTATGACCAACATTGTATATGCATAAATTCTATGGTTGACTGACACATCATTATACAATACATGACTATACACACATTTAGTTCCTGATAAGAGCAATGGGAACTTCTTTTGTTATAATATTTGGTCTTTTGTCCTCACCTCTCGAAATTGCTTTACAGCCCTTAAGGTAAAGTGGGTTTCTTGTTATTCACAGTAGGCCCTTTTCTACCACAACTGGGATTATGTTAATGACATAACTTTTAGAAAGTACCTAAGGATGGGGTCTGTTTGCCAGGGGAACCAATGATTATAGAATTGGAACTTTCATTTCCACAAACCCTTGCTTTCTAGGGAAGGGAGAAGAGCTGGAGGTTGAATCATTCAGCAATGACCAATGATTTAATCAAGCATGCCTGTATAATGAAGCATCCATAAGAACCCCAAAGGGGAGTATTCAGAGAGCTCCCAAGTTGGTTAACACATGGAGATTTGAGAAGAATAGCATATTCAGCAAGGGTATTAAAGCTCTGTGTTGTTTCCTCATACTTTGCCCTATGTATCTCTTCCATCTGGCTGTTTCTGAGTTATATCTTTTTATAATAAGATGGTGGCCCTGGCCGGTTGGCTCAGCGGTAGAGCGTCGGCCTGGCGTGCGGGGGACCCAGGTTCGATTCCCGGCCAGGGCACATAGGAGAAGCGCCCATTTGCTTCTCCACCCCCACCCCCCTCCTTCCCCTCTGTCTCTCTCTTCCCCTCCCGCAGCCAAGGCTCCATTGGAGCAAAGATGGCCCGGGCGCTGGGGATGGCTCCTTGGCCTCTGCCCCAGGCGCTAGAGTAGCTCTGGTGGTGGCAGAGCGATGCCCCGGAGGGGCAGAGCATCACCCCCTGGTGGGCAGAGCGTCGCCCCTGGTGGGCGTGCAGGGTGGATCCCAGTCGGGCGCATGTGGGAGTCTGACTGTCTCTCCCCGTTTCCAGCTTCAGAAAAATAACAACAACAAAAAAAAGATGGTAATCTTATAAGTAAATGGTTTTTTTTAGGTCTGTGAACCACTCTAGGAAATTAATCAAACCCAAAGCGAGGGTCATTGGAACCTCTGATCTTTAGCTGATTGGTCAGAAACACAGATGATAAACCTAGACTTTTGATAATTTCTGAAGTCAGGGAAAAAGGTTGTCTTAAAAGACTGAACCATTGGCCTGACCTGTGGTGGCGCAGTGGATAAAGCGTCTACCTGGAATGCTAAGGTCGCCGGTTCATAACCCTGGGCTTGCCAGGTCAAGGCACATATGGGAGTTGATGCTTCCTGCTCCTCCCCCTGTTCTCTTTCTCTCTCTCTCCCTCCCTCTCTCTCTCTCTCTCCCTCCCCTCTCTCTAATAAAAATGAATAAATAAATTAAAAAATCTAAAAAAAAAAAGTAAATAAATAAAAAAAATACTGAACCATTAACCTGTGGTATTTGATGCTCTGGCCATGTAGATAATGTCAGAATTAGGTTGAATTGTTTGAGACTCTGCTGATGTTGGAAAATTGTTGGTGTGGAAACAAGCCCCCCCCCCCCCCCCCCCCGCCCCAACCTACACATTGGAATTGGGTACATAACCCCATTAGTCCCAACTGAGCTTCTGTGCTGGTGATTTTGTGCTTGCCTAATGTTGTTAAAAGGACTCCTGTTTGATTCTGGAGAGAATGAGTCTACCTGGGATGCTGACCTCTCTTATTAGGGTGGAGGATCTGGAAACACTGGGTCTGGGTGGCCTTTCTCCATTGGGTGCATGGATACAAAGTATCCTGTTATTAAGCAGCTCCTCTAGTTCTGGGATCCCAGAACAGCTCAGCTTTTTCTTACCACCTTTAAGAGGTCTCCTTTGGTTGCCTCTTGTGCCATTTTTAGGTTTTATAGTTGTACTTAGCTGGGAGGAGAAGGGAAAAACATCATTCTGCCCAGATCAGGAGTCTTTCTCTTTAATAATATGTTCTATACAACTTGCTTAGAATTGAGATTAAATTCACCAGCTTGCAAATATGACTTTCTTCATTTTGAAAATCAGACTACATTTGCTTCTCTCCAGACTTCTGTCCCTCTCTAGTTATTCACAATTCTATCTAGCAATTTGGAAGTCTTAGCCCAAGGTCTTTCCAGTATCCTAGAATGTGATTATTCTAGGACGAGTGTTTCTTAATCTCTTCTTGTGTCTCTGTTTTTAGCTTCCTTCTACTAATGTTTGTTATACCCTTTCTTGTTTCTTAACAGAGGATACAGGGAAATAAATTTGAAATTGGGTTGTTTTTCTTTCTCTTTGTTACTTAACAATGTATTTCTTGTTATTACTGAGGGCAATTTGAAATCTCCTTTTGCTATCCTGAGAATATATGCCTTTTTAAGGCTTCGATCATTCTCAACCTTAGGTGTTTTAGTGTTTTGTCACTCCTTTAGAGTTATTTTAATTGTTTATATCTCCTTTGTTACATCAGTAGAGTGAAGTATGCTGACTTGAGAGCTAGAATTGTATTTGAACCTCACCTCTTTCTCTTTTTAGGTGTGTGATTCGGGATTGATTATTTAACCTCTGGCTGAGGAAGTGAGAGCTCAAAGGTTAAATAACAAATCCCATAAAATGAAAATAATAATATTACTACTAATAAGACCAACTTTATAAGGTTGTTATGAGTATTAAAAGAGATAATAAACATTAAGCATGTAGCACAGTTCCTGACACAGAGTATTTAATAAATTCTATTAATGTTATTATACATTTTTAAAATCTTATAGAAGAGTTTTTACAGCTATCCCTTAATACCTATTCTTTTCTCCTTTATTGTAATTTTATATTCAAAGTTTTATTTTTGAGAGCCTTCCTTCCGGTCAGCTTATGTTACTTAAAGCTCTAAAGTAAGTGGATTGCATATCTTTAAATTTTTTTATTCATTGATTTTTGCGAGGAAGATAGAGAGAGAGACAGGAACATCGATCTGTTCCTGTACAGTTCCTGACCAGGGATCAAACCAGCAACCTCTGCACTTCAGGGCGATGCTCTGGTCTAACCAACCAAATTATGTGACCAGGGCAATTGCATATCTTTTAAATTGTGAAAGTATATGTAATTTAATTGTGGCTGGTATTCTTATGCCAGTGCTAGTGATGGTCCTCTTATAAGTAGTAAATGCAAATTTTTCACAGCTCTGTCTCCATGCAATTGATGTGTAGGTGTTAAATTAGCCTTTCTGGTTAACTATCCATAAATATTTCAAAATACATACCTCATGTGGGTACTCAGCTTGTTTCTACGTGCTACAAAAATTCTTGCTTGTTAGACATTTCACATTATCATATGGCCTACTTGTATTTCTTGCCATGTTGTAAAATAAGTTCATGGTTATAGTACAGGGGTCCCCAAACTTTTTACACAGGGGGCCAGTTCACTGTCCCTCAGACAGTTCGTTGGAGGGCCAGACTATAAAAAAAAAACTATGAATAAATCCCTATTTACACTGCACATATCTTATTTTAAAGTGAAAAAACAAAACAGGAACAAATACAATATTTAAAATAAAGAACAAGTAAATTTAAATAAACAAACTGACCAGTATTTCAGTGGGAACTATGGGCCTGCTTTTGGCTAATGAGATGGTCAATGTGCTCCTCTCACTGACCACCAATGAAAGAGGTGCCCCTTCTGGAAGTGCGGCGTGGGCCGGATAAATGGCCTCAGGGGGCCGCATGCGGCCTGCCGGCCATAGTTTGGGGACCCCTGTTATAGTACATCAACATATTTCTCTGGTGAAAAATGAAGCTTATAAGATACTTTATTTGAATTCTCTAAGCAAGGCTCATACCTAATTTAATGTTTTGTATAGTGCCCAAGCCATTGTCATTTAGATGTTTGTCCCTAATGATTATACCTAAAATGATGTAGCAATTGTATGAAAGTCAGCAAACTGACATCATTATGAGTGTATTCTAACAAACCTGTTTCTTCCAGTGTCTTTTTCCTCTGAGTTAAAGTTGGTAATCTTTTTAATCTTGGTGAATTCTTTAGGTTTCATATTTGATACCTATAATTCTGGAACCTCCCAAAACTATCTTAATTAGAGGCATGTTGGAATGTGTTTGAAATTTTTCTGCTGTAGTTCAGTTAGTTCTGGGCAGTGTTATGTAATCTTAAGGATCTGAGTTGTCTTCAGGGATTCAACCTTTCCTGCTTTCCTCCATTATTTTTTTTAGGTCTCTACCTCCTCCCCTGGGGAGAATAAGATCCAAAATTTTTGTTACTCTTTGGGAGATGTTTGAAACTAAGTCTTGCTAACCTTAACCTTTTAATGTTTTAGATTGTTTTTGAGGGCCAGCACTGGTGTTATGCCAATTTATAACCTGGGTAATTTAGATTATGGTATCAGGAATCTAATTGAAATGTGGATTCTGGTATCAGGAATCTTATTTAAATGGCACAAAGTCTAGGGTTCATCTTGTTGGTATCATGAAATTGTGATGTTCAGTGGCTAAGTTGGTACTATGCTTTCTCAATGATGTTTCATTAGTGAATTAAATCCTAGATATGGTTTGTTTATATTGCTTGTAGAATGGTCTTAAGTCCTTTTCACGAATAAAGGATTGATTTGTGGTAGTTGGGGATGCTTTTTGTTCAATTATGGAACTGTATCTTGCCAGCAGAAGATTTAAAGGCTGAGCCCTTGGTCTGAACTACAGATGACCCCTCTTTAGGCTTTCATAGCCCACTGCTCTTTCTTTGTTTATTCCTTTAGCCCAATCCGTGTCTTTGCTTTTCTTAGAGAAATATATTCTGGCCTCTTTGTGCATGTTCCTCTCACTTAGACTGCTTCCATATTGTATCATGTGTCTGGAATAATGTCCTCTCCTTTGTCTGCCAAACCCTTTCTCTGCTGTCAGCCTGAGAGAGCTAGGATTCTTATCTCCTTCATTAAACTCTGCTGACCTCAGTGTCACAGAAATGACATTTCCATGAGGCATAGATCATGTAAATACTTCTCATCAGTTTATGTAGATGTTCACTGTTTTATACTGCTTTCTTGGTATCTTTATGGTATAGTTATGTGTTGTCTGGAACTTTAGATTTAAATCTATAAAAGGGAGAAATTTTATCAGACTTATTGGATATCTATTCTAAGAAATAAGTAGGCATTTAATAAATTGCTCTTTGATGGCAAAGTCCTTGAGGGAAAAAGTGGACAAATAGCTTCTGAAAAATGAAAACTTTTTTTTTTTTTGCCATTTGTTGAACTTTTTCTTTTCAATTTCTACTCATTTATTTCAGTGAGAGAGTAAGGGTAGGGGAGAGAGAGACACGACCATTGAGCTGTTCCTGTTTTTGCCCTGGCCTGGGATCAAACCAACACCCTTTGTGCTTCAGGATGATGCTCTAACCAACAGAACTATCTGTCCAAGGCTGAATTTTATAATAGATAGCTGAGCTTATAACCTTAGAAAATGAGATTCAAATAATTTTAATTCTTGACCACACAATATCTACTACAGCATTTTAGAAGATTTATTTCTTTTCCCTATAAACTAGTCAGGTGACTCAAAGATTTAACTTCATTGGGTCATAATTCTACTACATTGTTTCATAAGCTTGATAATGCTGCCTTTGAATTTACAAGCTATTGGCTGAAGAAAACTTAAATTTCTTTAAATTCTCTGTGAGTCTGACTGAACATGTAGTAGGCTTCTACCTCTGGAAATGCCATTATCCATTAACTACATGATCAATAACTTTTAGAATAAAGACAGAGCCCTCATCAATGAGAACTTTGCATTTTCTGCCTTTTGTCCTACCACACCCTACTACTCATCTTGCTCCACCAGTACCAAGATAATAATAATTTCCCTTGCTTACTGCCATATTTTTATCACATAGTGTTATCTCTTCTTGAAGTGCTTTTATTCTATGTATCTAATTTATTCATCTGTCATATTCTTCTTGATTTAACTCAAATATCTTCTGTCCTGTGACCAGTTTTTGACCCCTGCACCAGACAAAGATAATTACTTCTATTTCTTCCATATTGTACCTTCTATATACCTCTAGTTTTAAACACTTCATTATATTTTTACCTCCAACAATTCTACTGTGAGTTTCTTAAAGCTGGGAACTTTTTGTTTTCTCAGAGTCTTGTAGAGTTATTGACATGCACCATCTGCTCAATATATGCTAGAATGAATGAATGAATGAATGAATGAACCAAAGGGAGACATGTCAATGGAATTAGAAACCATAACTGTGGGAATTCTGCTTCTAGGTTTGACATATTAAATTGTATTACATCAACTATCCTCTAGAACAGTGATTTTCAACCTGTGTTTCTCACGCACTCATAAACTAATTACTAAAGAAAAAGGGGCCCTGACCTCTTTTCCCTTAGTAACTAATTTATTTGTGCCATGAGATGAAAATGGTTGTATTTAGTCATGGGCACTGACCTTAGTTATTAGTGTGTGTTTGTGCCATGGAAAAAAAAGGTTGAAAATCACTGCTCTAGAACTCTAAAAGCTGAATAAAATTATAAAATACTTTTTTTGACAACACCAAAGCAACTAAGAATCAAAATCCCAGAGAAAAAGACATTTATTAAAGTGAGCCCGATATTCTGTGCTACATTTATTTTCAAGGCATTTGTCAATGTAAGTGCTATGGGTAGAAAGACTGAGAAGCCAAAATGAAAGTAGTAACTAAGAGACAAATTAACCAGAGGTTTTAGCAGTCTGACAGAGCTGTCGAGATAAAAGTTAGAATTTAGATATACCATTATAATCAGGACTTCAGAACCCAAGATGCCAGAAAAAGGAAAACACAGTGAATTTAGTTCAATATTTTATGCTAATTTCCCCCTTGTGTAATTTGTGAATTTGTAAGTGTTATAGGTCAAAGAGATTGGGAAGTTAATCAGAAAGTGGCAAGTAAAAATCTGAATAGCTAAGCATAGCTTTCTGTAATTTCACAATACTAGAGAGACAGAAATTGGAGTTTAGAGCTTGCCAAACAGAAAGGACCCTGCTACTTACCCCAGGATTTCAGTTGGGATCCCCAAAGGGCTAAACTCTAAGAGTAAGGATGAAGTAGAAAAATACCATTCCTCACAAATAATAAAACACAGCTTTGAATCAGCTCAACCTGAACTAGAATTAAGGTGATCACCTGGCAAAAGTAAAATATATCTTCTCTGAAGGAAGATAATATCATCCAGAGCTCCTCTAACTTTTAATATGCAGTGCCTGACATTTAATAAAAAATTATCAGGCTTGCCAGTATGAGTTTGCTAGGGCTAACATAACAAAGTACCACAGACAATGGCTTAAAAACAAAAATTTATTATCTCATGATTTGGGATGCTAGAAGTAAAAAAAAATGAAGGTATTGGCAGGGGTGGTTTCCTTCTGAATGCTGGGAGGGAACAATCTGTTCCAAGTCTCTCTCCTTGACTTGTAGATGGCCATGTTTTCCTTATGTGTCCTCATACTGTCTTTATTCTATGTGTATCTCTATCTAAATTTCTCTCTTTTTATGATAACCAGTTATATCGGATTAGAGCCCACCTTAATTACTTTAACTTGATTACCTCTGTAAAGACCCTATTTCCAAATAAGACTATATTCTGAGATAATGGGGGTTAAGACTTCAACATATGAAAGTTTTTGGTAGGAAACAGTTCAAACAATAATATTAAGTCATAGGATTACAAGTAAAAATGGAAAACAGACCTTGACATGTACTTGAGACATGAGAGTTAGGAGACTCAGACTGTGATTACTGCATTCATAATGTTTGACAAGATGGATAATTTCAGCAGAGAACTATATTCTACATGAAAGGAATGAAATTCTGGAACTGAACATTATAGCAACTAAAATTAATTAATTTATTTATTTATTTCAGTGAGAGAGGAAGGGGAGAGAGAGAGAGATAAGAATATCAAGTGGTTCATGTATATGCCCTGACAGGGAATTGAACCAGCAACTTCTGCATTTCAGGACAATGCTCTAACCAACTGAGCTATCTGGCCAAGGCCTAAAGTTAGAATTTTAATGGTTGAATAGAACAACAGATTAGATACAGCCCAAGAGAAGATTGGTCAAGTGGGACATAGGTCAATAGAAAATATTCTAGGCAAATTGAAGAACCAGGAGAGAAAAAAAATATGGAAAATACCAAAAAACATGTTTACAGTTTACTGGCTTCACTTTAATATTCTTATTGAGAAACCATGAAAACATCAACTGAGCTTCTATAGTGAATAATAGATTTACAGTCAAACAGACCTGGGTTAGAACTCCAGATCTGTCTCTTAATCTCTTTCTGACCATATGATCTTGAATTAGTAATTCTCTGAACCACAAATCTGAAAAGTAGGACATAACACCCAACTGACAGAGTTGTTGTAGGGATTAAATAAGATAATGCATGCAAAAGTGCTTTGTAATTTACAGTTCCATGCATATTATAGCATTTGTTCTTCATTGTGTAGACTATATAGTAACTTGGGATATATCTATTTTTATGAGCAGAAATCTACAGATATTTATTTTTTAAAGTCAACATCTACTTTAAAAATACTTCAGACTAAAACCTATTCTATTTGTTACTATGTATACTTTATGAAAATAGAGGAGTAATGTGCATTATCCTGTCAGGTCTCATTTTACCATCTTTGTCAAAAGTTAAAGAACAAAGTAAACATGTCGGACATCAGAGTAATAGTGTCATGAGAGATATTCCTGATCTCTCCCCTTGAAATTTCAACAAATGGAACAACTATAACACAGCAAAGAACCCCAGCTAGGCTCACAAGCATGCCTGAAAGTTCAACACATCAAATAAACTAAAGGTGAGATAGCGCGAAAAGGGGGGCAGAAGATACAATGCATTTGTGGTGGGCTTTAGACAGGAGAGGAGATAAACCTGGAGCGACCGGGTTTCTTTCTCTCTGCTAGACTATGGGGAGAAGGGAAGCTCCGGCTCTCTGGATTTTGTCTGAAGGGTATGGAGAAGGGAACTCAGAGTGTCTCAGTCTCCTGCTGGGATAAGCAGTGAGACAGAAGGGAAGATCAAGAGATAAAACAAAGCAGCCAGAATGCAGGGTCATGGCCAGTGTTCCCATGGTCTGTCTGTAGCTCACAATCGGCACAAACAGAGAAAGCTAAAGTGCAGCCCCCATCCTCCCAGATCCCCCCTCCCTCATCTCACAGTGTGGAGAGTGGCTAAGACAAACACCAAATCTAGCTCTCCAGAGCCACTGTCTCCCTTGAAGAACAGAAGTGCTCCACATTGGGACCCCAGGTCTGTTGAGGTGTAGGAAGGAGCACCTGGAAGTCTGAGATCACCATTGCTAAATCTGTAAAGCTGGACAGCTGAAGTGGTAAAGCCAAAGCCATAAGGCTAAAGCCATAAAGCACTTACAACACGCCCCACCCAACAAAGTGACTGTAGCACTGCCTATATCATTACAAAAACAAAATCTCATTGGATAGCCCAAGAACTTCACAGAGCTAAAAGCTATAATACAGAGGCACCTACTGGAAGAAACCTCCCCAAACCAAAATTTAGTTTTCCTTTTTCCCTCTTTTTTCCTTCCCTTTTCTTCTTATTCTTTTATTTCTCTTTTTCATTTTTGAATTTTATTTTCTTTAATTTCTATATTTTTATTCTTACTTTTTGTGGGTGCTTTTTAATTTTTTTATTTTCTGTCTATTTTTTTGTGGTTTTCCTTACTTGTCATAATTTTTTAATATTTTATGTTTTGTATTATATTTATTTATTTAAAATTTTCATTTTTTAGTTTTTTTTTGTTAATGTTCTTAACAATACCACTCTCAAATGCCATCAAGGAAGAAGTAATTGAATAAATACCATGGCTACACAAGACAGAGACATAGTTCAGAAAAAAATGAAAAATCTACAGAAAAAAATCTCAATCACCTGAAAACCCTGGAGTTAAATGATAGAGAATTCAAAATTGAAGTTTTGAAAATACTCAATGCGATGGGAGAAGATACCAAGAAGCAACTTAATGAACTCAGAAAACAAATTAATGAACAAAATGAACACCTCACCAAGGAGATTGAAACTTTAAAAACAGAGGTGAATAACTCAATACATGAATTGAAGACTGAGGGAGCAAGTTCAACTAATGGAACAAGCCAGATAGAGGAAAGAGTCATTGACATCAAAGACAAGCAACTAGACATGCTACAGGGAGAAGAGGAGAGAGTCTCACAAATTAAAAATACTGAGAGAACTGTACAAGATCTGTCTGACTCCATCAGAAAGAGAAATTTTAGAATAATGGCTATATCAGAAGAAGAAAAGAGGGAGAAGGGAATGGAGAGCCAATTCAAACAAATAATTGAGAATTTCCCAAGCCTGTAGAACAGCGGTTCTCAACCTGTAGGTCGTGACCCCGGTAGGGGTCGCCTAAAACCATCGGAAAATATATATTTATTATACAATACATTTTTAAATATGTATTTCCAATGGCTTTAGGCGACCCCTGTGTTTTGGTCGTTCAACCTCCGCCGGGGTCGCGACACACAGGTTGAGAACCGCTGCTATAGAAAGAGTTAGAGCCTCAAATTCAAGAAGCCAAACAGAACACCCAGTTACCACAACCCAAACAGACCTATTCCAAGGAAAATCAAAATAAAATTGTCAATAATCAATGACAAAGAAATAATTCTCAAGGAAGATAGCGGAAAAAAGAAGAACATAACACATAAAAGGAAGCCCTTTAAGTCATCAACAGACTTTTCAGCAGAAACTATGTAAGCCAGAAAAAAAAGGACCCAAACATTCAATGTACTCTGAAAGAGAGGAATTACCAGCCAACAATAGTATATTCAACAAAGCTATCCTTCAAATATGAAAGAGAAATAAAAACTTCTGCAGACATACAGAAGCTGAGTGAATTTATCACCAGAAAACACCCACTTCAGGAAATACTCAAGAGGTTTGTTTTGCCAGCCAGTAAAAAAAACAAAACAAATCAAAACTACAAGTAAAAGCTCCAACAAGATCATAATAAAAACAAAGATAATCTGTGACAACAATAACATAAAAGGGAAAAGGATAAAGATCTGCAGTAGCAAAGGAGGATGGGATGCAGAAGCACTTATAAGAAAAAGGACTCTTGTACATATGGATTTTTTTAAATTAACCTAATAGTTACCCATGAAAAAGCTACTACTGAAACACACAATTTATAAAAAAAGAAATGATGTAAAAGTAAGGAATATCACCAAACAACAACAAAAAACTAACAGAAACAAAAAAAAAGAAGAACCAAACAAGACACAAAGCTATCAGAAAACAAAACATAAAATGGCTATAGGAAATCTTCAAGTGTCAATTATTACCTTAAATGTAAATGGATGGCACTCACCAATAAAGAGGCACAGAGCAGCAGATTGGATCAAAAAGCAAAACCCAAACATATGCTGCCTTCAAGAGACACATCTAAGCTGCAAGGACAAAAGTAGATTCAAAGTGAAAGGTTGGGAAAAGATACTCCAAGCAAATAATATCCAAAGAAAAGCAGGAATAGCCATACTCATATCAGACAATGCTGACTTCAAGACAACAAAAGTAACCAGAGACAGAGATGGACATTTCCTAATGATAAAGGGCAAATTGTATCAAAATGACATAACAATTTTTAATACATATGCATGGAACTAGGAAGCACCAAAATATATAAAACATCTACTAATTGATCCAAAAATAGAAGCAGACACAATCAACTTGGAGATTTCAACACACCATTGACAGTTTTAGATTGATCATCCAAACAGCATATTAATAAAGAAATATAGCCCTTAAATGACATTCTGGACCAAATGGATGTAATAGATATTTTATGGGACATTTTCTAGCAAAATGTCAGATTATACATTTTTCTCCAGTGTGCATGGAACATTCTCAATGATAGACCATATGTCAGGCCACAAAAATAACATTAACAAATTTGGGAAGATTGAAATTATACCACACATATTTTCTTATCATAAGGCAATTAAAATTAAAATTCAATTGTAAAAAGAAAGTAAAGAAACCCACAAAAATGTGGAAATTAAACAACATATTTTTAAAAAATAACTTGATCAAAGAAGAAATAAAAGCAGTGATCAAAAGTTATATACAGACAAATGAAAATGACAATATGACATCAAATTACTGTGAAGGCAGTAATAAGAGGGAAGTTTATATCATTACAGGCTTATATCAAGAAACAAGAGAGATCCCAAGTAAACTAACATCACACCTTAAGGAACTAGAAAAAAAAAAGAACAAAGGCAACTTTAAGTCAGCAGAAGAAAGAAAATAGTACATATTAAAACAGAACTGAATGAAATATAGAACAAAAAAAACTATAGAAAAATTAAAACGACAAAAAGTTGGTACTTTGAAAAGATCAATAAAATTGACAAACCACTGGCTAGTCTCACTAAAGATAAAAGAGGAAGGACTCATATAAACAAAATCCAAAAACAAAGGGAAGGAATTACTAAAGACATCATAGATATACAAAAGATCATAGGAGAATATTATGATAGATTATATGCCAACAAATTCAACAACCTAGAGGAAATAGATAAATTCTTAGAACTATACAATCTTCCTAGTGAGTTACAAAGAAGTGGAAAACCTAAATAGACCTATAAGCAAGAAGGAAGTAGAAACAACAATCAAAAACCTCCCCCAAGGCCCTGGCCAGTTAGCTCAGCAGTAGAACAATGGCCTAGGGTGTGGAAGTTCTGGGTTTGATTTCTGGCCAGGGCACACAGGAGAAGCACCCATCTGCTTCTCCATCCTTCAACCTCTCCTTTCTCTCTATCTCTCTCTTCCCCTCCTGAAGCCAAGGCTCCATTGGAGCAAAGTTGGCCTGGGTGCTGAGGATGGTTCCATGGCCTTTGCCTCAAATGCTATAATGGCTCCAGTTGCAATGGAACAACATCCAAGATGGGCAAAACATCACCCCCTAGTGGGCATGCCAGGTGGATCCTGGTCAGGTGCATGCAGGAGTCTGTCTGCTGCCCCCTGCTTCTCCCTTCCGAAAAATACAGAAAAACCCCTCCCCCCAAACAAAAGTCCAAGACCAGATGGTTACACTAGTGAATGCTACCAAACATTCATAGAAGATTTGGTACATATCCCTCTCAAAGTCTTCCAAAGGAATAGAAGAAGCAATGCTCATCAGCACATTTTATGAGGCCAACATAAACCGGATACCAAAACCTGGCAAGAACAACACAAAAAAATAAAACTACAGACCAATATATCTCTAATGAATACAGATGCAGAAACCCTAACGTAAATACTAGCAAATGGAATACAGCACATTAAAAAAATAATATATCACAATAAAGTGTGACTTATTCCTGGAGCACCAGGATGGTTCAACATATGAAAATCAATCAATGTAATACACTACACCAACAAAACAAAGAACAAAAATCATATAATCTTATCAATAGATGCAGGAAAACATTTGATAAGATATAACATCCTTTTATCTTTAAAATACTCAATAAAATGAAAATAGAAGGAAAGTAACATCAACATAATAATGGCCATATATGACAAACCATCACCTAAAGTCTTACAAAATGGTGAAAAAATGAAAGCTTTTTCTTTAAAATCAGGAACAAGACAAGGTTGCCCACTCTCTCTACTCTTATTCAACTTAGTTCTGGAAGTATTAACCAAAGCGATTAGGCAAGAGAAACAAATAAAAGGCATTCATATAGGGAAAGAAGAAGTAAAGGTATCACTCTTTGCAGATGACATGATCCTGTATATAGAAAACCCCAAAGACTCCACAAAAAAACTATTATTAACAATAAATTAATACAGTAAAGTCACAGAATATAAAATCAATATACAAAAGCCTATTACTTTTTTATATGATGAAACTTCAGAAAATGAAGTTTAAAAAAATTTCTTTTACAATTGCAGCAACTAAAACAATACCTAGGAATAAACTTAACAAAAGATGTGAAGGACCTATATACTGAAAACTACAAAACATCATTGAAAGAAATTGAACAAGACACAATGAAATGTAAAAATATTCCATATTCATGGATTGGAAGAATCAACATAGTTAAAATGACCATATTATCCAAAGCAATATACAAACTGAATGCAATCCCCATCAAAATCTCAATGTAATTTTTTAAAGAAATAAAACAAAAAATTATCTGGTTTGTATGGAACCATAAAAATACCCTGAATTACCAATCGTGAGGAGAAAGAAT
Organism: Saccopteryx leptura; assembly: GCF_036850995.1. Classification (NCBI taxonomy): domain Eukaryota; kingdom Metazoa; phylum Chordata; class Mammalia; order Chiroptera; family Emballonuridae; genus Saccopteryx; species Saccopteryx leptura. The sequence continues at coordinate 67,010,994 of NC_089516.1, read as the reverse complement.
GAAGCCACAGGTATTACACTACCTGACTTCAAATTATACTATAGAGTCACGATAATCAAAACAGCATGGTATTGCTTGACCAGGTGGTGGCGCAGTGGGTAAAGAGTAGGACTGGGTTGCATAGGACCCAGGTTTAAAACCCCAAGGTCACTGGCTTGAACACAGGCTCATCCAGCTGAGACAGTGACCCCATGATCACTGTCTTGAGCTCAAAGTTGCTGGCTTGAGTGAGGGGTCACTCACTGTGCTGTAGCCCCCCGATCAAGGTTCATATGAGAAAGCAATCAATGAACAACTAAGGTGACACACTAAGAACTGATGCTTCTCATCTCCCTTCCTATCTGTCCCTCTCTCTGTCTCTCTCTCTGTCTCTGTCACAAAAAATAAATAAATAAAAATTAAAATAAAATAATAATAATAAATAATAGCATAGTGCTGGCAAGAAAACAGACATACAGTCCAATGAAATAGAACCGAGAGCCTAGAAATAATAGTCTTTGATAAAGGAGCCAAAAACACACAAATGGAGAAAAGAAAGCCTCTTCAATAAATGGTGCTGGGAGAATTGGAAAACCACATGCAAAAGAATGAACCTGGACTATAATTTGTCCCCCTGCATAAAAATTAATTCAAAATGGCTCAAAGACCTAAATATAAGACCTGAAACTATAAATAAAATAGAAGAAAACATAAATACTAAGCTCATGGACCTTGATCGTAAAGAACAATTTATGAATTTGACCCCCAAGGCAAGGGACATACAGGCAAAAATAAATGAATGGGATTACATCGAACTAAAAAGCTTCTGCACAGCAAAAGAAACTGACAGCAAAACAAACAGACAGCCAACTAAATAGGAAATGATATTTGCAAACAACAGCTCTGATAAAGAGTTAATATATAAAATATAGAAAGAACTCACTAAGCTTAGCAACAAACAAGAAAACAATCCAATTAAAAAATGGGGCGATGATCTGAATAGACACTTCTCCCAAGAGGACATACACATAACCAACAGGTATATGAAATGATGCTCATCTTCACTAGCTCTGAGAGAAATGCAAATCAAAACTACAATGAGAGCCTGACCAGGCACTGGCGCAGTGGATAGAGCGTCGAACTGGGATGCGAAGGACCCAGGTTCGAGACCCTGAGGTCACCAGCTTGAGCGCAGGCTCTTCTGGTTTGAGCAAAGCTCACCAGCTTGGATCCAAGGTCGCTGGCTCGAGCAAGGGGATTACTCAGTCTGCTGAAGGCCCAAGGTCAAGACACATATGAGAGAGCAATCAATGAACAACTAAGGTGTTGCAACAAAAAACTGATGATTGATGCTTCTCATCTCTCTTCGTTCCTTTCTGTCTGTCCCTATCTATCCCTCTCTCTGACTCTCTCTCTGTCTCTGTAAAAAACAAAAATAGTGACAAAACTACAATGAGATACCACCTCACTTATGTTAGATTGGCTACTGTCAGCAAGACAGGTAATAACAAGTGTTGTAGAGGCTGTGGAGAAAAAGGAACCCACATTCACTGCTGGTAGTACTACTATTACGAAAAGTAGTATGATGGTTCCTCAAAAAATTAGGAATAGAATTACCATATGACCCAGCAATCCCTCTATTAGATATCTACCTCCAAAACTCGAAAACATTGGTACGTAAGACACAAGCACCCCCATGTCCATTGCAGCATTATTCACTGTGGCCAAGACATGGAAAAACTCAAAGTGTCATTTGATAGATGATTGGATAAAGAAAATATGGTACATATATACAATGGAATACTACTCAGCCATGGGAAATGATGACATAGTGATATTTATAACAACATAGATGGTCCTTGAGAACATTATTTTGAGTGAAATAAGTAAATCGAAAAAAAGGTAAGAACTGTATGATTTCACACATAGGTGGGACACAAAATTGAGACTCATGGACATAGATAACAGTGCAGTGGTTACCAGGGAGAAGAGGATATGTGGGAATGGGGAGAGAAGAGTGGGTAGGGGAAAGGTATAAAGAGTTATAAATATAAGGTGATGGAAAATGATTTGACTTTGGGTGATGGGTATACAACATAGTGAACAGTTCAGCTGCTATAGAAATGTTCACCTGAAACCGATGTATTCTTATTGATCAGTCCTGTTAAAGTTAATTTTCTAAACAAAATTTAAAAATTAAATAAAAAAAGTTAAAGCTGTTTCTTTAAGATTACTGAGAATTTTTTTTTCCTATTCCTAATCATTTCATAGAAATATCTTGTTTGGGTACTTTAATGTATTTTTATTTGTGTTTTGCCTATCAAGTTATATTTTTGTTGCATTATTGTTTTTAATCCCATCACTTCCATGCATCAAGTCATTCAATGAACATTTCTTGATAGCCTATGTGCCCGGCATTGCACTGAAAGCATGATAAAGGATGAGTAATATAACTAGTGTAGTAGTTAGTTAAATACTTTTCATACAGTTAAATCAGTGCTGTACGGGAGGCATGTGAGCCCAAGAAGTTGCATCTGCTTGTGGTGCTACTGAGGTGAACTTTGAAGTAAGTGTCTAATGTCGAATAAAAAATATATTTGTGGAGAAAGGGCACATGTGCATTTCATGTAGAGGGAATGGGAATTGGAAGAGTTTATGTATTCTGGAACCAAATCTAACTTGGCATGGCTAGCGTGTAGGATGTGAGACAAGAGAAAGAGATGGAGTGACGGATTCAGATGGAAAAGTTGGCAGGTTCTTAACTTGAGAAAGGGAAGAGGATCAGTAATGAAGGATTTTAAGCAGAAGAGCTGCACAAACTTTATATATTGAGAGTTGTTTGGAGAATGGACAGGAGACAGGTGAGAGGAAATATAGACAGATGAATTGGGCTGGTGGAATAGCCCAAGTGAAAAGTGTTCAAGAGTTGAACTAGGGCTCTGGCAGTGGGAATGGAGAAAAGAGCCCAGATTCACGAGGTCTGATAGAGGTAGTAGATAGAATACATTCATATCCATTGGTATACAGGTTTCTCCTCATAAATAAATGGATGGGTTGTATCTATTATTTTCTTCCTAGTAAACTGCATAAAAAAACCCCATTCGGTGAGGGTTTAATGTAGGAGCTAGAGAAAATACAGAGCATAGAGGAACATATACCAACTAAGGAAAGTGAATCTAGCTGAGTGGAAATTGTTATGGAGGTTCTTAGGGTTTGGTGAAGTGGAAAACTGGATCTGGGTGAGTGTGGTCAGAATGGTATGCTTAGATGACTATATTTCCTGGCCTCTCTTCTCTTTAAATCTCCATCAAGCCGTTGTGGACCTCCAAAAGTTTCTACTCCCACACCTACTTTATCTAACTTGTATCTGTGCCTATTTTCTTTATCTTCTTTCTCTCCTGTTACTATACATAAATAGCCTATATTTTTATCTAAAGTCAGCCCCTTCACCTATGCACTAGATTACATCGCTTGCCTACAAAAGGACATTGCTCCAGCAATTATACCCTAGTTCTCTTTCTTTCACATCTCACAGACCATCCCTTAGCAATTCTATTAGCTAAACATTCTGAATGTATCCAAACTACTTTACATCCTCTCCACTGCTACCACCCTGATATAAACCACCATTTTCTCTGAACTAGATTATTTCAATAGCCTCCTAAGTGTTTCTGCTTCATCCTTATACCTTATTTTATGCTAATCCCTACACAGCAACCATAATGGTCCTTTTAAAACATATGTCAAATCATGTCACTCCTCTGCTTCAGGTAGCTTCTGAGCTCAACAGTCCATAACATGGCATACACAAAGCTACCTTTTTGACCACGTTTTCTACCACTTCGCCCCTTACTCTTAGTACCAATTAAACCTGCCAGGCATGCTAAGGGACCTTTGCACTTTCTGATCCCTCTGTTTGGAATGTCTCTCTCCTGCCTCCACAGATCTGCACCATCTGGTTTGCTTCCTCACTTCTTTTGGGTCTTTCTTCAAGTCATAGCAATCCTTCCGAAACCACACAAGACTATTTTGCCCACTCTCTTTGCTTGACACCCTCTGCTTCATTTTTCTTCATATTTATCCACTACTCTACATAGTTTTTATTTATTTGTTTGTTTATTTTATGTTCTCCCCTTAGAATGATAGTATTCTTTCAGGATTGGGATTTTCTTTTGTTCATTGCTGTATCTATAGAACATATATATATATTCATTGTATATATATATACAATATTATGTAATATATATTGTATATATATATATTACAAGTACCTATATATATATATTAGGTACTTGTTAGATATTTCTGAATAAGCAAATGGATTAATCAATCAATTAATTCATCCTGGAGGGGGTGAGTCTTGATGACAGTTTTCAAAGCATAAGGGGATATGACTTGATAGAAAAGAGGAAAAAAAGGTATTCCAGACAGAGTCAGTCATTTACCAAGACAAAACTGTTAAGAATGATGTCCTGAGTTTTGGGGGACAGCAAGCTTATTGTCTTACTACTATGAATAACTACTAAGATTTGAATGAAAGTGATAACTTTATTTTCTTGCATTTTAAATCCTATTCAGTCTTCAAACCCTTAAACCTGATCTCTCTGGAGCCTCATTTAACACTGCAAGTTTTATTTTTGCCGCTAGACTTCCTAGGTTTAGTTTTGTATACTCAATAAATACTAAAAAAAAAAAGTATGTGATGTTGCAAAGAGAAATTGCCCAGTGCTGTGAGTGTTTTAGTAAATAAAAATATCTATATTTTGAGACGTTGATCAGTAGACCGTAATGAAAAAAAATTTTTTTTTTTTTATTTTTCTGAAGCTGGAAACAGGGAGAGACAGTCAGACAGACTCCCGCATGCGCCCGACCGGGATCCACCCGGCACGCCCACCAGGGGCGATGCTCTGCCCATCCTGGGCGTCGCCATATTGCGACCAGAGCCACTCTAGCGCCTGAGGCAGAGGCCACAGAGCCATGCCCAGCGCCCGGGCCATCTTTGCTCCAATGGAGCCTTGGCTGCGGGAGGGGAAGAGAGAGACAGAGAGGAAAGCGCGGCGGAGGGGTGGAGAAGCAAATGGGCACTTCTCCTATGTGCCCTGGCCGGGAATCGAACCCGGGTCCTCCGCACGCTAGGCCGACGCTCTACCGCTGAGCCAACCGGCCAGGGCGAAAAAGATTTATAACAGTTATCCCACCCCTTTCATTGCCAATTTTCTACTTTTATCCTGGGAAGTAATCCTATATGTCAAACTTCATCAAATTGTTCATTTAAAATTGATAAGTTTTATTATACTTTATCTCTTTAAATATTTGGTAGAATTCTTCAATGAAACTATATTGACCTGGAGTTTTCTTTGTTGGAAATTTTATAACTGTAAATTCAACTTACTTAGTAGGTATAGAACTGTTCCGGTTTTTCATAGTATCTACTTTTTGTCCTTTTAATGTCTATAGGATGTGTTGTGTTAACTGCACTTTTATTCCTGATATTGGCAACTTCTGTCTTTTTTCCCTTTTTCTCTTCATTTGTGTACCTAGATTTATCAATTATATTTATCCTTTCAAACAGCCAGCTTTTGATTTTATCAACTTTTTAATCTTTTAATTAAAACAAAAATAATTTATGGGTTGCTCAGTAGATAAAGCATCGACCCAGCAATCAATGAGTACACAACTACATGGAACAACTACTGTATTTCCTCATGTATAAGACACATCTTAATTTTGGGGCTCGAAATTTGAAAAAATAAATGTGTTACATAAAGTTATTGAACTCAAGTTTTATTCATCATAAAATTCATAATGTCAAAACTCCCATCCATTCTGTTGTCCTCATCTGTGTCTGATGATGAATCACTGTCTTCATATATTGCCTCATCCTCAGTTTCATCTGTGGCACTTGAAATACCACATTTCTTAAATGACTTGACAATGATCTAAATGTTGATATTATCTCAGGATCTTTTCACCCAGGTACAAACTTCTCCTATAGTTGGTTTCTTCACTCTTCCTGCTGGTGTCAAATTGTCCCCAGAAGACTTCATCCATTGGTTCCATTTGTCTCTCATGGCAGCCAGAAAGTCTTGTTAATGCTGACATCAAGTGGTTGGATCTGGGATTTCAAGCCTCCAGGTATGACAGCAAGTTTTGTTTTTTGCTCTGTAGCAATCATCTTTTGTGTTTTTTGTTATGTGTGCTCTGAATGATCAAGCACCAATAGGGCAGGTTTGTGTAAGAACTCACATGGTCTCCTTCTCCAAAATTTCTCAAACCAGATCTTCATTCCATCCTGATCCATCCAACCTTTGTCATGAATGTGGACAATCACTCTTCGAAGAATGTCTTTTCTTGGTATTGTTTTGTGCTTGAAAATCAGCATAGGAGGTAGCTTGGTTCTGTAGGCACAACAAGCTAGAATAACTGTATAATGGATCTTTTCATGTCCACTTGTCTTCATATTTATAGTTTTCACCCCCTTCTTATCAACAGTTCTGTTACTTGGGACATCAAATTGAAGGGGGACTTCATCTATATTTGCAATATCTCCCAACTCAAACTGATCTGTCTTCCAACTTTGAATGACAAAACAATGAAATTCAGGGACCTTCTGCTCATAGCTTTCAGACATCTTTTGGGCAAGTCTGGTGCATGTATGCATGCATAGTCCATTCTGTTTCATGGAACTGAAGCAACAATTGTGTCCTCATTTGAAATCAGTAACTTCCTATTCATTAGCAATTCTTCTTGCCTAATGCTGAACTATTTTTGTGGACACAGGAATTCCAGCTGCCCTTTGCTCTTCAATCCATATCTTCAATTCCCTCTCTAAGTCAGACCATTTTACTGATTTGCCTCTCATGACCTTCTTCTGCCATGGCATTTTCAGTAGGGTTTCTTCTTCCTGTAGCCAGCCTCAGATTGATTTCTCAGTTGGAGAAAGACTAAACTTACATTCAGCAGCATGATTTCCATTAACTTTTGCAAACTGGTTCACTTTTAACTTGAATTTAGCACTGTACAAAAATCTCTTCTGAGCCATTTCTGAGCAGAACATGGCAAAATGTAACCTACCGAAATATACCGGTAACAAGTGCAAAACAATGAGTGCAAAGACAAGTGAGAAAAAGCGGGAAATGCGAATTAAAAAAATCTATAATCACTGTATAAGACCCACTCAGTTTTTAGAACCCAAATTTTTTGAAAAACGGTGCATCTTATACATGGGGAAATACAGTGAATGAAACTACTAATTCAGGGGTCAGGAACCTTTTTGGCTGAGAGAGCCATGAACGACACATTTTAAAATGTAATTCTGTAAGAGCCATACAATATGTTTAACACTAAATACAAGTAAATGTGTGCATTTTATGTAAGACCAACACTTTTAAAGTACAACAAGTCTCTGAATTCTTTTTAATAACGTTGTTATGCTTTTGCTAACCAATGATGAATAAAGTACCTCTTACCATTAATGCAACTTCTGGTGCTGCATGGTTTTACTGATAGTTTTGTAATCTGGTTGATACGTGGTGAGGTTAAGCTTCATGCAGGCGTTGAGATTTCCATCTGTTAAATGTAATCATAGTTTGGTCTTAGCGCTCTTTAGATGTGAGAAAGACTGCTCACATGCATAGATAGGTAGAGCCAAACATTGTCAGTACAGCAATGCTCACACGCTTCAGTGTGTGGTATGTGACAGGAAGCACGTTCCAAGTTTTGACAATCAGCTGGTCCGTAGGTTGAAGTTTTTTCATTTCTCCCCACTTGTGTTTGCTCACCAACTCTGCTTACTGTGGTGCAAGTCTTTCCAAATCTTCATTCAGTGACTTGAACTCATTCACCCACATGTCTGAGGCCTTCAGGTCAGCAGCTTGTAGCTCAAAATCTCGGACAGAGACACCGGGGATGTAACTGAGGTCGGCACTGTCCACTGCATACTCGTGTGGATGGGTGATGAACTTAAAAAGATGGGTGTGCTCAAGAAATTCTCCAAAGCGCGCTTTGAATGACTGCAAGAGATTAGATGTGAAGCCGCTAGCTGCTGGAGATCAAGATGTTGAACAGGGTCACTTGCTGTGCTTGCATCTTTAAACTCTCCCAGTTTTTCAAAGTGTAGTAAATGACCTGTTTCAATGTCGGCGATGAAGAGTTCCAGCTTGTTTTCAAATGCAAACACTGCTTGTTGAAGGGATAAGACTGTATTTCCAATGCCTTGCATTTTCACATTGAGCTGGTTAAGATGTTCAGTCATGTCCACGAGATAGTAGAACTTCAGGAGCCACTCAGTGTTAATTAACTAACTCAGAATGCTCGACATTTTTCATTTCAAGAAAAGTCCGGATTTCACTCAGACAAGTCGTGAAATGGCTGAGCACCTTCCCTCTTGACAACCAACACACATTGCTGTGCAGAAACAGACCAGGATAATTATTCTCAACTTCATCTAGCAGTGTTTTAAACTGGCGATCATTGAAAGCTTGGGCAACAATAAAGTTGATCATTCGAATGACCAGTGACATCACCTCACCAAGCTGCTCACCACACATCTGAGCACAAAGCACCTCCTGATGTAGGATGAAGTAAAAACTTAGGATGGGTCTCTTTTCATGTTCATGAAGAAGCACTACGAATCCTCTGTTTTTCCCCACCATGCACGGAACACCATCAGTACACACTGAAATAAGTTTATCCATTGGTAGATTTTTTTCTTTAATGAACTCAGTGAAAGAGTTGAATAAATCCTCCCCTCTGTTGTCTCTTTCATAGGCAAAACAGCAAGACTTTCCTCAGGTAGTGTGTCACGGACAGCATACCTTACAATCACACTGAACTGGGGCTTACATCTCTTGACTCATCCAAAGCGAGAGAAAAGAATGGTGCTAAATGTATGTCCTTCACTTGTGTTGCCTCAATTTGATTTGCCATCACAATGTTATGATTGTGAACAGTTCTTGCCAACAGAGGCATGTCTTTTATTTGTTTGATTATCTTGCCTTTTTCTGAAAAGTCATCAAAAAGTTCATTGACAACATCAAGCATGAATGTTTTGGCACACTCCCCATCTGTGAATGGCTTTCCATTTCTCACAATTGCTAAAGCACCAGCAAAGCTAGCCAAATTCCAGTCACCTTGTTGGGCCCAAACACGGAGTTGCTGCTGACTAGCTTGCACTCTGCACAGTAGCTCTTAACATGCTTTCTTTCTGCTGTCCCCTGCTGGATATTTTGATACAATTGTAGTATGGTGTGTGTCAAAGTACCACTTTATATTTGATCGTTTCATCAATGCAATTTCATCATTGCATATTACACACACTGCAGAACCTGCTCTCTCCACAAAGGCGAATTCCTCTGTCCATTCCTGCTGAAAAGGACGATACTTCTCATCTTTTTCTTTCTTTTAGCCATCTTCTTCGTCAAAAGGGTTTCTGCAATTAGCTAGCTGACTACTTGATTAAAAGGAGGAAAGTTTACTTCCTGACCTCACAACGACCCATGTAGGAAATGCATTATCCAATAAAAATTTGGTGTTGTCTTGGAGGACAGCTGTGATTGGCTCCAGCCACCCGCAACCATGAACATGAGTGGTAGGAAATGAATGGATTGTAATACATGAGAATGTTTTATATTTTTAACGTTATTATTTTTTTATTAAAGATTTGTCTGTGAGCCAGATGCAGCCATCAAAATAGCCACATCTGGCTTGCAGGCCATAGGTTCCCAACCCCTGTACTAATTGATGCTTTTCTCTCATCAATGGAAAATTTTTTTTAATCATTAATTTTTAGTCTTCTATTACGTATTTTATTTTGCTTATTTTGAGTTTAATTTGCCATTTTTCTAGTTTTATTAAGTTGAATCCTTAGATTTTTCAGTTGCAACCTTTTTTCTTTATTAATATAAGCATTTAATGCTTCAAATTTTCCCTGAGCACTGCTATAGCTATTGAATAGGAGTAGTGAAAATTGATATACTTGTTTTGTTCTTGACCTTGTGGAAACTTTAAATCTTTCACCATTATATTGTTAGCTCTAAATTTTTTTACAGATGATCTTTAGCAGATTAAAGAAGTTTTTTGTTGTTTATTTCTAGTTTGCTTAAAATGTTTATCAGGAATAGATGTTGAATTTTGTCAAATGTTTATTTGAATACCTACTGAGATGATCATTTGCTTTTTCTTTTTTATTCTGTTAATATGGTAAATTATACTGACACCTTTTTAAATATTTTATTGAAAATTTTTATATCTATGTTTTTAGAGATTGATCTATAGTTTTATTTTGTAATGTTTCTGTTTGTCTTTGTTATCAGGATAATACTAGGCTCATATAAAATAAGTTGGGAAATGCTCCCTTTTCTATATTTGCTGAAAGTTTGTGTGATATTGGTATTGTGTCTTCCTTAAATGTTTGGTAGAATTTAGCAGTGAATTCATCTGGGCTTGAAGTTTTTCTCACTGGGAGGTTTCTAACAACAAATCAATTTTTAAAATGTATGTGCAACTATTTGGGTTATCTATTTCTTCTTCAGTGAGCTTTAATAGTTTGTATTTTTAAAAGACTCATAGATACAGTGAACAAACTGAGGGTTTCCAGATGAAAGTGGGCAGAGGGGATGAGTGAAAATGTAATGGGAGTAAGAAGTTACTAAATAGACACAGAAATGTGAAGTATAGCGTAGGGAATATAGTCAATAATATTGTAATATCTGTGTATGGTGCCAGTGGGTGCTAGAATTATCAGGGGAAATCATGATAAATTGTATAATAATCTACTATGTCATACACCTGAAACAAATATAAAAATTTTAAAAAGTTTCTATTTTTAAAGGAATTGTTCCATTTTGTCTAAGTTGTCGAAATAATGGGCATAAAGTTATTTTTTTAATGTTTGTGGGGTCAAGAGTGATGCCCCCATTTTATATCTAAAATTGGTCATTTATGTGTTCTCTCCTGTTTTCTTGGTCGGTCTGGCTATAGGTTAATCAATTTTATTGATCTTTTTGAAGAACCAGATTTAGGGCTGATTAAAAATAGAAATATAAGATAGACAAACAGTTTCATTGATTTCTACTCTTATCTATATCCTTTCTTCTTGCTTTGGTTTTAATTGCATTTATTCTCTAGTGTTTTAAATTGGGAGCTTAGGTTATTACATTTAGTTTTTCTTTCTCTTCTAATATAAGAATTTAATGGTATAATTTTCCCTGTTCACAATGTCGTATCTATTTCCAAGAAACTTAATATGTTATGTTGAATTTTCATTTTAATTAAGTTCAAATATTTTAAACTTCCCTTGAGAATTCTCCTTTGACTCATGGCTTATTTAGATTCATATTGTTTAATTTCCGGATATTTGGGGGATTTTTTGCATATCTTATTATTATTTCTAGTTATTTTCATTGTGGTTAGTGGACATACTTTGTATAATTTCAATTTCTCAAAAACTTTATGTTATACCTATTTGGATAGCTACTATCAAAAAACAGTCTAAGTATTGATGAGGGTGTGGAGAAATTGAAACTCTTGTGCATTGTTAGTAGTATTGTAAAGTAATGCAACCATTATGGAAAACAGTATGAAATTTCCCCCCAAAATTAGAAACAAAACTACCACATGATTCAGCAATCTCAACTCTAGATATATAGCCAAAAGAATTGAATACAGGATCTCTAAGAGATATTTGCACATTCATGTTCATAGCAGCACTATTTACAAGAGACAAGAAGTGGAAACAGCCCAAACATCCATCAACAGATAAGAAGATAAAGAAAGTGTGGTACACAGGCAAGAGAAGTGAAAGCAAAAATTAATGAATGGGACTACATCAGACTAAGAAGTTTTTGTTCAGCAAGAGAAATTGATAACAAGATAAACAGACAGCCAACTAATTGGGAAATGATATTTTTAAGCACCTGCTCAGATAAGGGCCTAATATCCAAAATATACAAAGAACTCATAAAACTCAACAACAAACAAACAAACAATCCAATAAAAAAATGGGAAGAGGATATGAACAGACACTTCTCCCAGGAAGAAATACAGATGGCCAACAGATATATGAAAAGATGCTCATCTTCTTTAGTTATTAGAGAAATGCAAATCAAAACTGCAATGAGATACCACCTCACACCTGTTAGATTAGCTATTATTAACAAGACAGGTAATAGCAAATGTTGGAGAGGTTGTGGAGAAAAAGGAACCCTCATCCACTGTTGGTGGGAATGTAAAGTAGTACAACCATTATGGAAGAAAGTATGGTGGTTCCTCAAAAAACTGAAAATAGAACTACCTTATGACCCAGCAATCCCTCTACTGGGTATATACCCCAAAAACTCAGAAACATTGACTTGTAAAGACACATGCAGCCCCATGTTCATTGCATCATTGTTCACAGTGGCCAGGACATGGAAACAACCAAAAAGCCCATCAATAGATGACTGGATAAAGAAGATGTGGCACATATACACCATGGAATACTACTCAGCCATAAGAAATGATGACATCGGATCATTTATAGCAAAATGGTGGGACCTTGACAACATTATACGGAGTGAAATAAGTAAATCAGAAAAAACCAGGAACTGCATTTTTCCATACATAGATGGGACATAAAAGTGAAACCAAGAGACATTGATAAGAGTGTGGTGGTTATGGGGGGGAGGGAGGAGAGGGAGAGGGAAGGGGAGGGGGAGGGGCACAGAGAGAACTAGATAGAGGGTGACAGGTCAATCTGACTTTGGGTGATGGGTATGCAACATAATTGAACTTTAAGATAACCTGGACATGTTGTCTTTGAATATATGTATCTTGATTTACTGATGTCACCCCATTAAAAATAAATAAAATAAAATATAAAAAAAAAAAAAAAAAAAAAAGAAAGTGTGGTACATATGTACTGTGGAATATTATTCGGCCTTAAAAAGTAGGGAAACCTCATAACACCTAACATTGTTTTAGTTTTGTTGCCCTCATGCTTACATTAAGATGGTGGTTAACTCAAAGTTTCACAGCTGAATTTATCTGAGGATTCCACCATGTTGTTTTGTTTGTTCAACTTATTTTGTGAGCAGCATTAGCATGCAACAATTAGGCTTGAAAACACACCAGCTAGATTTGAATCTCAGCACAGATATTTACCATCAATGTGACAATGAAGATACTACTCTCTAAATTTTGGTTTCTGTGTTTTAAATAGAGTTCCTAATAATTGAGTACCTATTTAATAGAAGGGGTGGGAGTATTTAGCAAAATAAAGTATATGTAATTATCAGTATAGATCCTGGTAAACAGTAGTGTCCTATAAAGGGAATTTACATTCATTAATTTACATTTTATTTCACTGATTTGGACCCATTACTCAGATAGGTTTTAAATCTGAAGCATGTAATCTATCTAAAAATTCATTTAGCTGATTTGTAAAATCCTAACAACAAAGAAATCCCACTATCACATACTACAACATGGATGGACCTTGAAGGACATTATGCTAAGTGGAATAAGCCAGTAATAAAAGGACAAATACTGTATTATTCCACTTATATGATATATCTGAAGTAGTCAAATTTATAGAAACATAGTAGTATAGTGATTATCAGGGGTGGGGAGGATAGGAATAAGGGGAGTTGTTTAATGATTATAGAGTTTTAGATTTGCAAGATGGAAAACTTCTGGAGATCCATTGCACAATATGAAAATACTCAACACTAATTAACTCTATACTTAAAAATGGTTAAGATGGCAAATTTAAGTTAGGTGCTCTTTTCTGTGTTTTTTATTTTTAATTTATTGTGTTGACATGGTTTCAAGTGTCCCACTCAATATAGCACCCTCTAACCAATGTATCATGAAACCCCACGCAGCATGCAAAGTCTCTTTACCCCTGTTTCACCCCCTTTGCCCCTCCCCCTACCTCCATCCCTCCTTTCCTTCTGGGAATTGCTACCCTTTTGTCTGTATCTACGTGTTATGTATATATAATTTGGCTAATTCTTTCACCTTCTGGATCCCATTCCCTCATCCCCCTTTCCTCTAACAGCTGTCCACCTGTTCCCTGTGACCCTCCCTCTGTATCTATTTTGTTCCTCAATTTATTGTGTTCATTAGATGCCACATATAAATAAGATCACAAGTTATGCACTTTTTTTAAACCACAATTTCAGAAAAGACTTTTTGAAGTTTGTTTCATGAACTAGAATATTATCTAACTTTGTAAATATTCCTTGTGCACTTGTAAAGACTATGTATTTTACTCTTGCTGGATGGGGTGTTTTATGTCAATTAGGTAAAGTTGATTAATGGAGTTGTGCAGTTCTATATCTTTACTGATTTTCTGTATACTTGCTTTATTAGTTGCTGAGAATAGGAGTGTTAAAATTTCCAACTATAATTGTTGATTTTCCTATTTATTAATTCTAGTTTTATCACTTTTTGCTTCATGTACTCTGAAGATTTGTTATTAGCTGCATACATATTCATGATTGTTATGATTTCTTGATGAATTGATTATTTTATCACTATGTAATGTCCTTATTTATTCCTGAAATATTTTTTTATTCTGAAGTCTACTGTCTTATTTTAATATAGCTACTTCAACTTTGATTAATTATAATTTACATGCTATATAATTTTTCTTTCTTTTATTTTGTATTTATTTCTTTATATTTAAAATGGCTTTCCTGTAGACATGTCTTTTTTAACCAGTTTGACAGTCTCTATCTTTTATTAGATGTAATTAGACAACTTATATTCAATATAATTATTGGTATGGCTGGATTTTATTCTACCATTTTATTGTTTTCTGATTGTTTCCTTTATTCTTTGTTCTTTTGTTTCTCATTTCCTGCTTTCTTTTGGAATATTAGAGTGTTGCTAATAGTCCATTTTAATTTATCTACTGATGACTTTGCTATATCTCACATTTATATTTTAGTGCTTGCTCTATGGATGACAATTTACATACATATATTGTACCTTCTACTTTGAGTTAGTATTGTACCAGTTCAAGTAAAATAGAGATCCCTTACAACTATATGGTCTATTTATGCTGCTCCACTTCTATCATTGTTATATGTATTACATCTATAGACATTGAAAATTTCACATGTTATGAGTCATGCTTCCAATATCCATATAGATTTAAAGAACTTGAGTGTAACTTTTAATAATCATCAGATATTTACTGTTTCTGTTGCTCTTTCATAATTTTTGGTTTTTTACTTTAAAACATTTATTGAATTTATTTGGATGACATTAGTTAATAAAATTATACATGTTTCAGGCACACAATTCTACAATACATTACACTGGGGAACATTTTTTTTTTAAATTTTCTGTTGCATGAGGTTTTAGAACTATTTCTATATATTTCTGCATTGCTGATTCCAAATCTGAAATCTGTTTTTTTGGTGCATCCTCTAGTTTTATTCAAGTTTAATTTCTTTTTGTTACAGTTAATGGCATGCATTGGTTTTTAAATTGGAGTTAAAGGGCAATGACTCTTGGATTGAACATAACCACAAGGCAATTAATGTTTTACAAACATCACTTTTACATAATTGTAGTTGTTTTTAAATGTAAAAAATTAATATCTGATAAAAATACCCTCTTATTTTGTTTTAAGATTGAATCATGGCTCCTTCAAGTAGGCGTAAATGTAAGAATAGTTCTGATACCTTCTGTTATATATGTGGCTGTTACACACTTCAATGTCAAAGGTGCAATATTTCATCATTTGTGACATGTACATATATTGCCTATTTTCAAGTTCCCCTTGGCGATCAAGACAAGAATTTGGCTCCTCACAATGTGTGTCATAATTGTGAGGAAATGCTTCATGACTGAACAAAAGGAAAGCCCAAATGAATGACTTTTGGTATTCCCATGGTTTGGTGAACCTAAGGACCACAGCAGTGACTGTTATTTCTGTCTGATCCATACAAAGGGCATCAGCAAGAAAAAATGGCATATGATCACATATCCTAATATTCCTTCAGCAATACAACCTATCCCACACTCTGAGACACTCCCGGTTCCAGTTTTCAATGGTTTTATTTCTTCTAAGGACAAAGAATGTGAACACGATGATCAAGTATATTTTCATAAGATACATGAGGAAATGGTTGTAGAATCTGAAGGGTCTTCTTCTGATGCCAAGCAGGCATTAACCCCTCAGCAGTTTAGCCAACCCGAATTGAATGACTTAGTAAGAATGACATAAAAATTGTCCTTGACTTTCTGAAGTATGAGGAGCATAATTGGATCATTTGTGTGGATATTAAAATGGTAAATTTCTTGCTAGGACAACAGAGAGGTTTCACAAAGTATCTTTGCTTTCTGTGTTTGTGGGAGAGCCGAGCTTGGGAGAAACACTGGACACAGGAGTGGCCAAAATGTGAAGCTCTGGAAGTAGGGATGCAAAATATTGTGAATGAACCTGTAGTTAATCGAGACAGGATCATTTTCCCCCCACTTCACATCAAACTTGACTTAATGAAGCAGTTTGTTCAGACTTTGAATAGAGAAAGTGAATGCTTTCAACATATTATTTCTGCTTTTCCTGCCTTGTCTTTCGAGAAGATAAAAGCAGGTATATTTGATGGACCTCAAATTTGAACCCTCATACATGACGAAGAATTTTCCAGGAAGATGGATAAGGAAAAGAAAGCAGCATGACAGTCTTTTGTGGCAGTTACAAAGAACTTCCTTGGCAACAAAAAAGAAGAAAACTGCGAACTTCTGGTTCAAAGGATGCTGTTGGCTCTCCAAGACATTGGATGTAACATGAGTGTTAATATTCACCTCTTGAACAGTCACCTTGATAAGTTTCCCAAAAATCTTGGAGCTGTTAGTGATGAGCAGACTACTGCTGAAGCATCAAACGAGATTGTCCTCAACAAGTACACAAATGCAAGAGCTACAAACGCAAATTTTTGCCTGAATAGAATTTAAATAAGTTTTGCACAAATTTTATGATTAAAATAAGTGTTTTAATATGTTCTATTTTGAAATTGTAGACAAATTTTGCTGTAATCATATCTTTTAGTGTATTAGTGTATTTACTGCATTATATAAATTATTATATTTTCACAAAGATGATGCCCAAGAAGACATTCTGCTTCATTGTTAAACTAAATGTTGAAAATTTTACAATAAGATTAAAACCTAAAATCTTGAATTGCTAAAAGAAACGTAGCTTACAGAGAAAAACTAATTTCAGATTTGAGATCAGCACACTCGATTTAGGTAAGAACAAGTGTTATTGTGAATGCAACAAAAATTTTGTTCCCCAGTGTTATCTGTATATTGCATTGTGTGTTCACCACTGCAAGTCAAGTCTCCCTCCATCACCATCTCTCCCCCCTCCACTCTCTATCACCTCCTTCCACCGCCTTTCCCTCCTACAATCCCTGCACTGTTGTCTGTGTCTACAAGTTTGTTTCTTTAATTAGTGTCTTCACTTTTGAACATTTAAGTTTGCATCTGATATTATTTCCCTTCCTGAGAGGAATTTCCTTGGGAGCAGATAAGCTGGTGATGAATTCTTAGTTTTTCTTCATCTTGAAACCAGGAAAATGACCCTGTGGTCTGGTTCCCTGTCACCATGAAACCCAGTTACATGACACAGGTACTGGTGAGAAGGAAAGATTTTTATTCAAGTGCCAGCCCCCTGAGATAATGAGAGGACTCCTGTCTTCAAAAAACCCATCTTCTCTTCTAATGCAGGCAGGGGTTTTTATAAGGAGGGGTAAAGATGGAGGGATAAGCAAGATTAGAACAAAGAAATCAAAAGGAGGGCATTGAGAGTTCTCTGCTGAGGGTATTCAGCACAATTTGTGGATGAAAGTTTTGTATCTCTCAGAGCTGACACATTTGAAGGTTGTGGATGAAAGTTTTGTATAAGTGGATGAAAGTTTTGTATCTCTCAGAGCTGACACATTTGAAGGTTGGAGTCCATTCTCTTGGTTGTTAAAGGAACTGAAGCTAGCAAGTAACTTATAAACTAGTGGGTTTTGTTTCATGTAACAAGTGTCCACAGATTCCCATTCAGACTGTCCTCTTGGCCTTATTGGCAGCATGGTGGGAGAGAGAGAGAGAAGAGGACACTCAAGGATTCATTCCTCTCATTCCAATGTTAACTCTAGATGTATGTCAGCTGGATGTCTGTGATTCATTGCCAACATTGTCGTTCCTTATTCCATAGGGGAACAGGCTTTTCAACTGTAAGAAGAACTTGGCCAGAGGTGAATGCACAAGATTGAACATATAATTTTGATTTGCTACAGAACACATAACCTCAATAACCAAACTAGTGATATTGAATCACAGTTACAAGAGCAATAAATTGGATTTAACATTTTACAACAATTCTTTTATAAGCTTAACGTATTGGTACATTCTTATTTAACTGTATTTTATGCCTAGTCAGACTAATATTAGTAAATCAGTAACATAGCATATTTATTCCCAATTACAATTTGAAAATGTTTATTTTGCCTTTATTTCTGAAGATTTTTTCAATGCTTATAGTAGTTGTGGTACACAGTTCTGTTTTTTAGCACTTTAGTATATATGCTGCCAAAGCGAGCACTGTTTTTTAGCACTTTAAATATGCTTTTTCTACTGTCTTCTGACCTCCATTGTTTCTAATGTGAAATCCATGTTTTTTTAAATTCTTCTTTTCCTCTATGTGATATGTGATTGTAAAAAAGTGATTTAAGAATTAAAAAATCTTTGGTGTTCAGTACTTTGGTTATGATGTACCTGGGCATAGATTCTTTTTGTTTGTTTGTTTATCATGTTTGAGGTTAGCTGAGTTGCTCAAATCTTGTGAACATGTCTTTCACAAGTTTGAGAAGTTTTCAATCATTATTTCTTCAAATATATTTTGTATGCCCATTTCTTTCTTATCTAGGATTCCAATGAGATGAATGTTAGTTTTTTTTTCCCCCCAGTATTTCTTCCAATACGTTTTCCTCTTTATTACTCGTACTGGATAATTTCTGTTGATTTATCTTAAAGCTCACTAACTCTGCTCTGTCATTTGCATTGTAATATTGAGCCCACCCAGTCATTAAAAAAATGAGATCTTATGTTATGAAATTCTAAATTTGCTTTTTCATTCTTATAGTTCCAATTTTTTCTGCTGAAGCTACTACCTTTCCATTTATTTAAAGAGTGTTTACATGCATGTGGTATAATTTCAGTAGCTGTGCATTAGTTTTCTATTGCTGCTTAACAGATTTCCACATACTTCACAGCTTAAAACAACACACATTTATTATCTCCCAGTTTCTGTGGGTGAGGAGTTCAGGCATGGCCTAGCTGCTCAGGGTCTCAGAAGTCTTGAATCACAGTGAGCTAAATTCTCACCTGAAGAGCCAGGGCCTCTTCCAAGCTTACATGATTGTTGGCAGAGTTCAGGTTCTTGAAGCCTACAGTTTCCTCCCACCTTGTCCTCTCCATAGACAATTCACTTTATAACAGCTTGTATCTTCTAGACCAGCAAAGAATCTCTCTCTGTTGTCTGTTTAGCCAGAGTCTTCTACAAGAACATAATCACTGAGATGAAATCTCATCACCTTGCCATATTCTATTGCTTTGAAGCAAGTTACAGATCCTGCACTCAAAGGGAGACAATTTCACAAAGCTGTGGGTACCAGAAGGCAAGAAATCATTGGGAGGTCATTTGAGAATCTGTTTGTAATAAGCAGCTTTCAGATCTTTGATAATCCCAACATGTGGGTCAGATAGAGAATGTCATCCCTTTATTGGTTTTTCTCTTGGGAATTGGTCACATTTTCAGGGTTCTTTGTGTGTTCAGCAATTTTGGATTATATCCTGGGCATTGTTAAATAATGTATAAACTATGGGTCACATTATAATCCTCTAGATAAGTGTTCTAAGAAACATTCAACTAAGGTTTAGACCACAGTTCTGTCCTGCCTTCTATGGATGCAGATTCTAATTTCAGTTCAGTTTTCCAAGTCATTAGTTTGCTGTTTTCTTTCTGTTATGTGCAAGTACCACTCAGGTGTTTTACTGTCGGGTGGTACTTTAACTCTTACTTATTTCTTCAAAGCTTTTGTTATGATCCTTTAGGCCTTTCTTGCACATGCACAGCTTAGGGATGAGCACAACACTTGTGTGGATTCATTCACAAAATTAGGGGATCCTTTTCTCCAGCTCTCTTCTGTACAGAATTTTCTTTATAAGCCTATTCTTGAGGCTACAGGTGTCCCCATTTCCTTCTTTCTGTGGCCAGAAAGACAGGGTATCCCTTGGATTTTTAGCTGCTCATGCAGCCATTACTGCCAAACAACTCCTTGATTGGGCAAAGCTGTTAAAGAAAACAAAACAAAACAAAAACCCAACAGAATTACCCCCTTCAGTCTTTGGTATATGGGGGTCCCTTTTATAATTACTCTACCTGGTAATGCGGGGTCTCTATTGAAATTTTCACTAATCATACCGCTGATTTGTTGTGCAGTTTTGCAACTAAGATTCGCCTTCAAGGAAAATCTGCAAAAGAAAATAAATAGGGTATATCCACCTTGGTGCAAGCTCCTTTCTCTAAGTTTTAAATCCCTTTGACAAATCTACCTGCTTTTGGTTAATTTTCATTCTTCAAGTACTTGATTTTTTAACTTTGATCATCATTTTTAATTGTATCAGCAGGAGAGAGAGGCTGTTGTGGGCTTATTCCATCATGGCCAGAACTGGAGCCTGTTTCTCACTTGTAAACTCTTTATATTTATATTTCAAGTAAGATTTTTTTATAGACAGCAAGAGTTTGCTTGTGCTTTTTAAAAAGAAATCCAATCTGAAAATATATGGCTTTTAATTGCAATGTTTAGATACTTTTCATTTAATGTAATTGTGGTTATATTTGGGTTTCAGTCTATCATTTTGCTATTTGCTTTCTAATTTTTCCATCTGACCTCTAGTTCTTTGTCTCTCTATTCTTCCTTTCTTTTGGAGTAATTAAGTTTTTAGTAATTTGATTTTATCTTCACACTTGGGTTACTAGTTATATATTATTGAGTGATTGTACTACTTGCACTTATTATAGTCTTCCATAGAATATTATAGTACTTCACCTAAGAACCATACAAAACTACACTTTTATTTTTCCCCTTTATCCTTTGCACTATTGTTGTCATACATACATTTTACTTCTACACATGCTGTAAACCCCACAATGCATTGTTATCATTTTTATTTAAACAGTCCTTTATCTTTTAAGCAGATATGTCAAATGGTAAAAGGTCTTTCATATTTACCATTTATGGCATTCTTTATTACTTTACATGTTGTAGTAATATAATGTTGTAGTAATTAAATATATAGAAATATAAAAATATAGAATATATATAAAAGAAATTAAGATATAATATTAAAATTAATTAAGGAAATTAAATAAAGTTATGCTACCTGGATAGGAATTAATATAATGTGTGCAGATGTGATAAACAGACTGACTTTCAAGCAAGGCCCAGTTAGTGTGTGTGTGAAGTTATACATAGATAAGAAGTGGCTTGGTGTCATAACGCTGTAATGTGATAAACAGACTGACTCAAGCAAGACGCAGTTAGTGTGTGTGTGAAGTTATACATAGATAGGAAGTGGTTTGGCGTCATAACTTTGTGAATTAACATAAATAAGAACATCTTAAAAAGTGGTTTGACGTAAATATTTCAGTAGATTAACATAAAAGGGGTTCCCTGCGAGGAACTCCCAAAGAGATGGTTTGAGGTGATAATCCTGTAGATTGACACCTGTTGGAAGGCCTTGGCCAGAAAAGGTACTAAAGCTGAGGGGCCCCCTGCTGCGGTAGTTTGCCCAGACTGCAACGTGAACATGAACTGTCTCCACACCACTCAGCTCTGACCAAAGACACCCTGAGAGGAGCATGCTGACGGGGCCCCATTAAGCTGTACCCAGGCACTCCAAAAAGATTTGTGAGTAATAAATTGCCTGTGTGATTATTGCAACTAACTCTGTGTGTGTCGGTCTCGGGTTTTTCCTCCGGTGGCAGTTAGTGTTGGCACTTATCAGTAGCATCCTCATAGCTGCCTCAAGAGTAGTCTCGAAGGGGCTGCCAGCCCTGCTGATAAGCAGGAGTGTCCCACTGCACAGGGAAGTCTGATCAGGGACTCCTGATCTACGTAGAGCTTGGGCTCTACTGGGACATTACATAAACCAAATTTTGCTTCTGGTATCTTTTTATCTGCCTGAAGAGCTTCATTTAACATTTCTTAGAGTGTAGGTCTGCTGGTGATGGATTTTCTCAGTTTTTGTTGGCCTGAGGACATCTTTATTTAGTGCTTAATTTTTAAAGACAATGTTTACTGGGTAAAGAATCCCAGATTACCAGATTTTCTTTCATCACTTTAAAGATATCACTCCACTGTCTTCTAAATAATGCAGTTTCTGATGAGATGTCTGTTATCATTCCTACCTTTGTTCCTGTATACAGGCATACCTTGCAGATATTGCAGGTTCGGTTCCAGGTTACACAATAAGCAAATATCGCAATGAAGCCAGTCACTCAAATTGTTTGGCTTCCCAGTGCATGTAAGAGTTATGTTTATACTATACTGTAGTCTATTAAGTGTGCAGTGTTGTTATGCCTAAGAAATACTTTATTGCTGAAAGATGTTTATTTTCATCTGAGCCTTCAATGAGTCTTAATCTTTTTGCCGATAGAGAGTCTTGTAAAAAATACAGTTATCTGTGAAGTTCAATAAAGCAAGGCATGCCTATATAATATGCCTTTAATTTGGGTGCGCTTAGTATTTTTTCTTTATCAATAGTTTAAGAGAATTAGGTTATGGATATCTTTGTGTGGTTCTATTCATGTTTGCCTTGTTTGGGATTGGTTGACCTTGAATTTTCAGGCTTATCATTTCTAATAAATTGGTAAATTTTGAATATTGGCTATTTTTTTATCTTTATCTGTTTCTGGGAGTCCAATGATATATTCTTTTAATTTTAGACATTTTTCTCTTTGTGCTTTATTTGGTTTCTATTGCTTAGTCTTTAAATTTACTCATCTTTTTCTGCAGTGTCTAATCTGATGTTAATTCCATTTACTATTCTTTTTATTTTAAATATATTTGTAATTTCTAGAAGTTCTATTTTTTAAAATTTCTGTAAGGTCAGTAGTGATGTTTCCCATTTCTTTTCTGAGTTTTTTTTTTTTCTGAAGCTGGAAACGGGGAGGCAGTCAGACAGACTCCTGCATGCGCCCAACCTGGATCCACCCGGCACGCCCACCAGGGGGCAATGCTCTGCCTATCCGGGGGGTCGCTCTGTTGCAACCAAAGCCACTCTAGCGCCTGGGGCAGAGGCCAAGGAGCCATCCCCAGCGCCCAGGCCATCTTTTGCTCCAATGGAGCTTCAGCTGCGGGAGGGGAAGAGAGATACAGAGAGGAAGGAGAGGGGGAGGGGTGGAGAAGCAGATGGGTGCCTCTCCTGTGTGCCCTGGCTGGGAATCGAACCCGGAACTTCCGCACGCCAGGCCGATGCTCTACCACTGAGCCAACCGGCCAGGGCCTATTTTTTCTGAGTTTATTAATTTGACTATTCTCTGTTTTACTTTGTCAATCTAGGTAAGTTCTCAATTTTGTAGAACTTTTAAAATAAATTCTACAGTGTGTCCGTAAAGTCATGGTGCACTTTTGACCAGTCACAGGAAAGCAACAAAAGATGATAGAAATGTGAAATCTGCACCAAATAAAAGGAAAGCTCTCCCAGTTTCATACCTATTCAGTGCAGTTCGATGTGGGCTCATGCACATATTTTTTAGGGCTCCTTAGGTAGCTATCCCCTATAGCCTCTACAGACTTGTCACTGACTGATGGCCTACCAGAACGGAGTTTCTCCATCAAATTGTGGGTTTCCTTCAACTGTTAATCCCACCGAGTAATGTTATTCCTATGTGGTAGCGCTTCATTATAAATGCGCCAATATTCACGTTGCACTTTGGTCATGGATTTGAATTTAGCAAGCCACTGAACACACTGAACTTTCCTCTGTACTGTCCACATCTCGACTGGGCATGGCCGTGGGCTGCTCCGCTGTATACACTGTGTTACGTCATTATCTGTGCATGCTCACATGCTGCCACATCATCCTACAGAAAGTAGAAAGGTTTTCCTTTTATTTGGTGCAGATTTCACATTTCTATCATCTTTTGTTGCTTTCCTGTGACCGGTCAAAAGTGCACCATGACTTTATGAACACACTGTAGTTTTATTGTTTTTCTTTTTCCTTTTGACAGAGAGAGAGAGATAGGGACAGACAGACAGGAAGGGAGAGAGATGAGAAGCATCAATTCTTCATTGCAGCTCCTCAGTTGTTCATTGATTGCTTTCTCATACGTGCCTTCATCTGGGGGTTACAGCATAGCGAGTGATCATATGTGCCTTGATCAAGGCCAGCGACCATGGGGTCATATCTATGATCCCATGCTCAAGCCAGTGACGCCCTCGCTCAAGCTGGTGAGCCTGTGCTCAAGCCAGCAACCTCAGGGTTTCAAATTTGGGTCCTTCATGTCCCAGTCCGATGCTCTATCCACTGTGCCATCACCTGGTTGGGCTCTATTGTTTTTCTATTTACTATTTCATTAATTTCCTTTCTAATCTTAATTATTCTTTTTTCTTCTGTTTGCTTGTGTTTAGGTTGCTCTTTTATCCCCAATGTCTTAACATAGAAGTTTCTTCATTTAAAATCTTTTTTTTGAATGGAGGCACAGCTAGAAATTTTTCTCAGGCATTGTCATGCTGCATTCCATAAATTTGTTATGTCATGTCTTCATTTTTATACACCTCAAAATATTTTTTAATTTTCATTGAAATTTCTGCATTGATCCATGGATTACTTAGAAGTATATTGGTTAATTTCCATATATTTGTAAATTTTCCAAATTTATTTGTTATTGATTTTAATTATATTTTATTGTAATCAGAGAATATACTTTATATGATTTATACCCTTTTAAATTTATTGGAGATTGTTTTATGGCCTAGTATATGGTCTACAAATGTCTAGATGTTCTGTGTATACTTGAGAAAAATGTATATTCTACTGTTGTTGGGTGAAGTGTTCTGTCGATGTCTGTTAGATCTCTTTGGTTGATAGTTTTGTTCAAGTGTTCTATATCTTTGTTTTGTTGACCTAGCTTTATCATTTTTGAAAATGGAGTATTAAAATCAACAGCTATTTTTGTTGAACTGTCTGTTTCTTTCTTCAATTCTGTCAAATTTTGCTTCTTGCACTTTAGGGCTCTGTTATTAGGTACAAACATGGTTTATAATTGTTATGATTTCCTGATGGATTGATCCTTTCATTTTTACTTAATATAACTGTTTTCCTAGTAAATTTTTTTGGTCATTAATCAATTTTAATATTAATAAGGCCACTCCACCTTTCTTATAGTTGTTTTTTGTTTGTTCTATGTTTTTCCATTCTTTCACTTTCAAGCAATTTATATCTTTCAATCCAAAGTATATGTCTTTGGATTGAAGTATATAGTTGAATCTTGTATTTTTATATAATGTGACAATCTCTGACTTTTGATTGGGTTGACTATTGATGTTGTTGGGTTTACATCTGTCATTTTCTTTTCACTTTCTGTTTTGTCTTTTTTCCCCCTTTATTTATACTTTGATGTTTTCTTTTGCATTAAGTGATTATTTTCTAGTGTAATATTTTAATTAGTTTTATGATTTTTCACTATATTAGTTTGAATTACTTTCCTAGTTTTTACCACAGGGCTTACCATGCACATTTTAATTTATTGTAATCCAGGTCATAATTTTACTAACTTAATCCCTGTGGGATATAGATGCTTTACCCATATATAGCTTATTCCCTCTTCCCATTTTGTGTTATTATTGTTATACATACATACTATATCTACACATGTTACAAACCCAAAACATTGTCATATTTATTACTTTATATAATTTATATTTTAAAGAATCTGAGAAAATAAAGGAAAGCATTTATAGAGTTTATTATATTTACCTTCCAATTACCATTCTGGTTCTCTTAATTTTTTCCTTGTAGATTCAAGTTATCATCTGGTTTCAACCCAGCTGGTTCTCACCAAGCTCCCTGAGCTATTAGCAAATTTATTCTATTCCTATATGTTACATGCCCCATAATTCAATAATATACATCTTTTTCATATAATTAAATTAGTTAAGAGAAAGAGAAACATACATTTCACTATCATTTACATCTACATAATTACCTTTAACAGTGCTCTGTGTTTTTTGTTGTGGGATCAAATTACCATTAGGGTTCACTTTTTTTCAGCCTGAATAACTTTTTTTAGCATTTTTTGTAAGGTAGGCCCACTAGCAATGAATTCTCTCAGTCTTTATGTGGGAATGTCTTTGTTTCATCCTTATTTTTGTTTGTTTTTTAAAATTTATTTCAGAGAGAGGTGAGAGAGAGAAAGAGGGGAAGAGAAGTGGGAAGCATCAACTTGCTTTTCATATGTGCCTTGACTGGGCAAGCCTGGAGTTTTGAACTGGTGACCTCAGCATTCCAGGTCAGCACTTTATCTACTGCACCACCACAGATCAGGCTCACCTTCATTTTTGGAGGATAGTTTTTTTAGATAGAAGATTCTTGGTTGACAATTTTCT
The DNA here is from genome assembly GCF_036850995.1 of Saccopteryx leptura. Lineage (NCBI taxonomy): Eukaryota > Metazoa > Chordata > Mammalia > Chiroptera > Emballonuridae > Saccopteryx > Saccopteryx leptura. Next base: position 66,984,355 of record NC_089516.1, on the reverse strand, counting down.
TTTTTTTCATTACTTTGAAGATGTTATTCTTTTGGCTTCCTTTGGCCTCTTTCTCTTTGATGAGCCATCAGTTGTTAAACTTATTGGGTTCCCTTGTATCTCTCCCTGATTCTCACCATTAACCTTCTAGCTGATGTATGGTTTTGCCATTATAGAGCAACCAGCTCCTTCTTAAGTGCTCACCATCAAAATCTTCATTGTTTCCTATAGAGCTCTGATCCTTGAACTTCCTCATGCTCTGTTCCAAATAAAGTAAGAACAGAAGACTATATAACTCTCTTGCGGGTCCTCTGTACTGTCCTGTACGCAGTCCTCTATTCTTTTGGCCTTCCTGTACTCTTGGGGGAAAAGTCTATACCACCTATCTAGAGCTAGAGGTTGAGACAGTGGTCTGCTTCTCTTTCAGTTATATCCCTGCCATATTACTTATGGTGTGCAAGGTGGAGGTGATAGCTTCTGGACATCCTAGTTTTTCTTTCCTGGTTTGAAACTTCATCTTAAAGGTAGTTGAGATTAGGGTATTTGAGACCTAGTATTGTTGGCCTGCCATGCCTGGAGTACAGCTTTTGCTCTATAAGTGGTAGCTGGGTGTGGAGGAAGGGAGTCCCAAACTTTTCAGTCATGCCCACCCAAATTAAAGTTTCTGATATACAAGACTGGAGGATAATTAATGTGGGCATCTTACTAAACCCTACATGATTCTATAATCCTAGGTAGGAGTCAGAGAGCCCTGTGTGTTGTTGGCTGCAACTGTCAGAGTTTCTGTTGCATTGAGCTGGTGAGCTGTGAGAAGGGGAAGAGGCAGGCAATTGATCACATCTTACATGCTGCAGAATCTCATTGCTCTTACCAAAATTTAGGAGATTTTCTGGAAAAATGTTCCTTAATTTACTATGTAAACTTTTAAAAATTTCCAGAGAGTTTTAGAAGGTGTAACCTTTTAAAAAACATTTTCTGCCTAATATGGTTCTGTAGCTGGCTGAAAATCTGTTGAGCTCCTTATGCCACTATTTTAAAAATCATTCCCCATCATGATTTCTTTCTGATGGTTTTATGCCCAGCTTTGAATAGCTCCCTGTCATGCATATGCATGCTTGGTAATCAACCAAAGATTCAAGGGGACCTTTTTGTAGCTCTTTTCATCTTACACTATGTGCAGCTCCTTTGTCTACTGTACTCTCCTACATAATTTCAAACAAAATTGGCCCTTCTGAACTCCATTCTCTGCCTCTTCAACTCTCTAAGACTACTGAGCTCTGTTTGAATTGCCTTTCCTTGCACTGTGGCTTGAAAACTGCCTCCACACAGTAAACTGGGGCAATAATTGCACTTACTTTTTTCATTTTCCTTTGGGGGAGGAAGAATCACAGTCCTGTGCTATATGTTGTCTAATATATTTTTTAAAAAGTTGTTTTTTTAAATCTCCTTTTCTGGTTTTCTAGTTGTTTAAGAAAGGAGGGTAAATCTGGCCTCTTTTTGTCCATCTTGCTTTAGTGCTCTTCTGTTAATTTCTTTTGCATAGTGTTTAAGAGCTGAAATTCTAAGTTTAAATTCTGCCTCCAGTGATTAAAGCAAGTCACTTAATTTTGCCTCATCTTCCTCTTCTACAAAGTAAATATAAAAATACCTCCCTTCTAGTGTTGTGAGGAACAAATAAGTTAATACTTGTTAAGTGTTTCTAATAGGATATGGCTCATGGGAAGTTGAATAAGTTTTACCTGCTACTATTACAACCATCACCATCACTATCACCATCATCACTATTACTACTGTTACTACTAGTATCTTTATTTCACATATATCTATGAGAAAATTGCCCAAAGCGTCACTGTGGTAGGGATAATAGAAAAGGACTGGAGTATAATATCTAGTAGTTACTGCTAAATATTGACATTATATAGCAGCTGGTTTTCTGTATATATGGGCTCTCATGTATTTATATTAACATCAAACTCAAGGTGATAAATTTTTAGCATTAGAAGAGATCACCTGTGTTGATACTCTTAGTTTACCCATAAACAAAGGTCTAGACAGCTGATTCCCTGGTACAAGATTACATGACAAGTCAGTCTCTAGCATCCATTAAGTGCTCTTGGTGTCACACTATGACATTACTTGGATTTTCTGTAATTAATGTCCTTTTCTGCCATTATCCAAGTGAAAATAGTGTTGGTACATCATAAAATTGTGTGACTTGAAAAAATTGAGGTATAACTAAAGGTAGTTTAACTGCCCACATAAAGTGTTACAGTAATTCACCCTAGGTCAGTGGGTGTGCACAATACCTAGCCAGGAATTAGCAGAATATCCATTGCATGTTTCTCTTTTATGAAGATCTGGAAATTGTTATGGTGGCTAATTTTGGATATGTGTTGCATTTCCATCTGGTCTGAATCAATGAACTTAGTCTTCATGCTACTTGAGGTAAAGACATTTTATGAGAAACCAGATTTAGAGACTTTTATATAATGTTCCCAGAATCTTCTTTTGATGTTAAAAATTTAATTGCTTATCTGAGCACAAATGATGTAGCATCATTAATACTTGATGAAAAAAATAAGCGATGTCTCCTGTTGACTCAGATATCCTCCTGATTTTAGCACTCAAACCTTCCCTGCATGAACAATGTGTCTTTCCCAAAAATAGTGCATTGGTGTTTTATTCTTCAGCATATATCAAAGTGCTATTAACTGACAATCTATTATTGAACATTTGTGTGCAGGCAATGTGCTATGCACTCTACATGCATTATCTCATTTAATCCTTACAGACACATTTGGAAATAAGTATTATATTCCAGTTTTACAGAGAAGGAAACTGAAGCTCAAAAAGATGAAGTATCTTTTCCAATATTAGCTAGCAAGCCAGAGGTAGGCATGGATTTCTAACCTAGGTTGTCTGACTCTGATGTCCTGTGCCTCCCATAAGGCTTATCATTGTTATTATTACTGTGTATTTATTTATTTATTTATTTATTTATTTATTTATTTAGAGATAGAGAGAGAGAGAGGAAGGGAAAGAGAGGGTGAGAAGCATCAACTTGTAGTTGCTTTCACTTTAGTTGTATGTTGATTGCTTCTCAGACTTCCCTTGACCAGGGCAAACCAGTGTCTTTTTGCTCAAGCCAGCAGCTTTGGCCTTTTCATGCCAGTGACCTTTTCGGGCTTAAGCTGGAGAGCTTAGCAATCATGTGGATGATCCTCCACTCAAGCCAGTGACCCTGTGCTAACAAGACTGTGCTTGGAATCTTGGGACTTCAAACTGATGGCCTCAGCATTCCAGGTTGATGCCTTATCCACTGCACCACCATAGGTCAGACTACTGTGATCTTTCTTTGGTCATGGCACTGCTATCTAATGCTTGGATCTACTGAATAAACTTTTTTTTCCTGAAGTTAGAAGTGAGGAGGTGGTCAGACTCTGGCATGCACCCAACGTAGATCCACCCAGCATGCCCACCAGGGGGCGATGCTTTGTCCATCTGGGGTGCTGCTCTGTTGCTGTCAGAGCCATTCTAGCGCCTGAGGCAGAGGCCATGGAGCAATCCTCAGCACCCAGGCCAATTTACTCCAATGGAGCCTTGGCTGCGGGAGAGAAAGAGAGAGATAGAGAGGAAGGAGAGGAGGAAGGGTGGAGAAGCAGATGAGCACTTCTTCTGTGTGCCCTGACCGGGAATCAAACCCAGGACTTGCACACCCCAGGCCAATGCTCTACCGCTGAGCCAACTAGCCAGGGCCCAACTGCATGAACTTTTAAAGACGATGTTATAAGGATACTCCAGTATATCTTTGTTCACAGAAGATTAACAGAAAACAGGTAATTAAAGGTTTCATGTCAGGTGATAGTTTAGTGAAAGATACAAGAGACTGGAGAAGTACTATGGATTGGACCCCTAAATGATATCCACCCACTGGTTTTATCAGGCAGCAGGTGATCTTTGAGAAAAGATGATGTTATGGGAAAATCAGGGGGTTTGGGAAGATGGAGCATATTGGGGGATAAATGGTGATGGACAGAGACATGACTTGGGGTAGTAAACATAGAATACAATATACAGATGATGTATTAAAGAATTGTACACCTGAAACTTACATTGCTTGTTAACTAGTGTCACCCCAATAAGTTCAACAAAAAGGGGGAAAAATAAGAAAAGAAGATGTTAGAGACTAAGCAAAAGGGCATTGTGGTTTAGAGCAGCAATTTTTAACCGGTGTGGCACAAGAGTTTTTAAAATATGCATTACCTAACTGTTTAGTTGGGGGTACTGACTGACTGCTTTCCCCTTAGACTGTCATATTAAAAGAATGATAACGGCCAACACAACAATAGTAATCTGGTGTGAATAAATCAAATTTATACCTATTTTTTTTATCAGATCAGCAAAAATTAAAATATATGTTTTTGGTGTGCTGCAGAATTTTAGTATCTAGTTTATGTGTGCCATGAGATTGCTGGTTTAGAGTAATAAGGGTATAGGAAGGGCAGGTAGTGCTGCTAGATGCTTTATATATTTTTCATCTGATCTTCATACTGGTGCTTTAAAGTATATGATACCATCCCCATTTTTAGTTATAATACCTGAAACTTGCCTAAGGCCACAAGCTGGTATATTCTTGTAGAATTTGGCAGTCACCCCCAGGTCTGCCCACTCTAGAGCTCATGTTGTTTCCCCTGTCTCAATCTGCCTAAAATGGTGTCCAGATACTTACCAACCCTGCAACTACCTCCTCTTCATCTCTGCTTTGCATTTTTGTTTTTTAAACTTATTTTTAAATTGAATTTATTAGGGTGACATTGGTTAATAAAATTATATAGATTTCAGGTGTACAATTCTATAATACATCATGTATATGGTATTGTGTTTTCACCACCCCAAGTCACGTCTCCTTCCATCACCATTTATCCTGCCTTTACCCTCTTCTACCTCCTCCTATATTATTATTCAATAGATAGAAAAGTGTATTTCTCCATCACTTACTTTTTTCCCACTGAAGAACTATGTGGGATTTTTTAGATCACATTTAATTCATCTGAAGTCTGTGAAGGACAGGAATGGGTATCTTTGAGCAGCTTTCACATACTAATTAAAACATCAAGCTTCTATGCTTTATCTCAAGATTTTTATCAACTCATGATAATAATCACATCTCATACTGATCACAAATTGTAATATGTTTTCAATTAATAAAATTTAAAGAATGGTTAATAAATGACATTTGTCTAGGAGATTAAACCTTTCAGAAATGAGGTCCTTTGGGGAGAAAATAGAAAAACAGAACCTTTGGTGTAAAAATTTGGAAACTACTACACTAATACAGCAAAACAGTCATTCTTGACCTTGCCAGCTAAAGATTCTGCCCCCTGTCCTCCATTAACTAACCTTTATTCAGAGCTATCACAAAAGAAAAACAAATACATGGCTTCAAGGTCCAAAATCTTTTTACATTTTTAGCTTTTCTACATCAAAGCAGTCTTCTCTCTCTCTCTCTCTCTCTCTCTCTCTCTCTTTCTCTTATTAAGAAGGAAGAGACTCCACAACTAAAATGATTAAAGTCTCACTATGGAGTTGACTTATCTCATCAGTGTTCTAAAATATTGAGGGCCCCGGAAACATGTCACAAAAGCTAAATTATGATAACCAAGATCTTATATTTCTCCTTCCCTCGCCCATCCTTCTCCCTTCCCCTCTCTCCCTCTCATTCTCTCTTGTTTTCTGTTATTATATTGCTCACGTTCTCTCTTTTTTGTTGCCTCCTCCTTCTCTCTCTCTCTCTCTCTCTCTCTCTCTCTCTGGTTTGCATTGTAGTTGCCTCTCCTTTATGCAAAATAAGGCAAGAAGTCATGTTTGCTTCAGGTTGCCATGGAACTATTGCAAGTAGTCCTTTTAAGGAAACTGGCCTGCTCCATTTAGTGAAATTACACCCAGACATCTAAGGTTGGTAATTTTTTTTTTATAATTTTATTTTTTAATGGGGTGACATCAATAAATCAGGATACATATATTCAAAGATAACAAGTCCAGGTTATCTTGTCGTTCAATTATGTTGCATACCCACCACCCAAAGTCAGATTGTCCTCTGTCACCTTCTATCTTGTTTTCTTTGTGCCCCTCCCCACCCCCTCTCCCTCTCCCATTCCCCCCTCCCCCCCGTAACCACCACACTCTTATCAATATCTCTTAGTTTCACTATTATGTCCCACCTACGTATGGAATAATACAGTTCCTGTTTTTTTCTGATTTACTTATTTCGCTTCGTATCATGTTATCAAGATCCCACCATTTTGCTGTAAATGTTCCGATGTCATCATTTCTTATGGCTGAGTAGTATTCCATAGTGTATATGTGCCACATCTTCTTTATCCAGTCATCTATTGATGGGCTTTTTGGTTGTTTCCATGTCCTGGCCACTGTGAACAATGCTGCAATAAACATGGGGCTGCATGTGTCTTTACGTATCAATGTTTCTGAGTTTTTGGGATATATACCCAGTAGAGGGATTGCTGGGTCATAAGGTAGTTCTATTTTCAGTTTTTTGAGGAACCACTATACTTTCTTCCATAATGGTTGTACTACTTTACATTCCCACCAACAGTGTATGAGGGTTCCTTTTTCTCCACAGCCTCTCCAACATTTGCTGTTACCTGACTTGCTAATAACAGCTAATCGAACAGGTGTGAGGTGGTATCTCATTGCCGTTTTGATTTGCATTTCTCTAATAGCTAACGAAGATGAGCATCTTTTCATATATCTGTTGGCCATTTGTATTTCTTCCTGGGAGAAGTGTCTATTCATATCCTCTTCCCATTTTTTTATTGGATTGTTTGTTTGTTTGTTGTTGAGTTTTATGAGTTCTTTGTATATTTTGGATATTAGGCCCTTATCTGAGCTGTCGTTTGAAAAAATCATTTCCCATTTAGTTGGCTTTCTGTTTATTTTGTTATCAGTTTCTCTTGCTGAGCAAAAACTTCTTAGTCTGATGTAGTCCCATTCATTAATTTTTGCCTTCACTTCTCTTGCCATTGGAGTCAAATTCATAAAATGCTCTTTAAAACCCAGGTCCCTGAGTTGAGTACCTATGTCTTCTTCTATGTACTTAATTGTTTCAGGTCTTATGTTTAGATCTTTGATTAAGGTTGGTAATTTAGGGAAAGTTTATACATATTGAGATGACAGCTCAGAACTCTGAAGTTTAACCACCCTTCCCAACCAAAACTTCTGTTTCTCTACATATAGTTTTCTTCTATTGTGTCCTCTTGGAGATTGGGGTGTAATTTTATTAAGGGAAAGGATGGATTTCTTCAGACCTTTATTGTGATTTGATTTCTTATTTTTTTAAGAAATTTCCAAGATGTTCTTTTTCAGGGCATCTTCCACAATGATCTTTTTCAAAGCAGAAAAGAGGGTTCAAATTGGAGTGGTGGGTATATAAAATCTGGCTTGGAGTGGAAACAAAAGTGTTTTTGAAGAAGACAGCAGTCTTATTTCCCACAGGGGCATGTAGTTAGGGAAAAATAAAGGCCTTCTCTTGCAAAAGGGGCTTCCACTCCCCCTTCTTGGCATCAGACAATGAAGTTGAAAAGAGGAACCAGACTCTGAGGTGTGGAAAGGGAAGAGAAGTGGGCCGTATTTTCTTGGCCTCTAGAAATGGAGTGAGAGAGAATGCTTGGTACTGCTGTGGCACCAAGTAGAAAGGGATTGGATGTGCACTATAGCAGTAAAGAGAGGCAACCTTAGGAAGAGTCAAGATTCAATAAGAGGTATAACACCAATAGAGGCTTTCTCTGTGCACTGTAGTGGACAGTTACTTTCTCACTTCCCAAAATATTTCTAAAATCTAAGCACTGGAGATAGTTATGAATAGATTTAGTCCCTACCCACTTAAATCTTACAGGGTGGGGTGGTAACAAATTTCAAAAACAGCTAAGAAAATGTCATATACAGTAAATATGAAGAAGGAAATCAACAGAGTAGTAAGATAAAAATACTAATTATGGAAAAGAAACTTATTATTGGATGGGTATGAGGCCTCTTTTAGGAGATAACATTTAAACTGAGTCTTATAGCTGAGATGGAGCCACAAAGAGCCAAAAGAGAAAGGATGTGACAGGTAAAGGAAAAAGTAAGTTCATAAGCCCTGAGATTAGGAAGAGTTTGGATTTTCTTACAGAATGTATGGATGTTGTGAGATGTCACCAGAGACCAGATCACTCAATTGGATTTATAAGCCATGGTAAGAAATTTTTATTTTATTTTGAGTGCAGTGGGAGGCATTGAAGGATTTTAAGGAATGCAATTGATCACTTTGTGCTTTAATAAAATTACTGTCTGTAGAGTAAACAGTGGATAGTAGGAGGTTAAGAATAGAAGCAAGGAGACTAATTAGGAGGTAACTGCTTTTCTCCAACAGACATATAATGTGATCTTGAATTAGGATGGTAACAATGGAGAATGAGAAAAGTAGAAGGGTTGGGTTATAATTTGAAGATGAGCAGGGCCTGGTGATGGATTGGATGTGAAGGTAGAGGTAAGAAAAGAATTAAGGCTATCTTCTCTTTCCAGTTTTAATTACTGAGAAGCTCAAAGCTAGTATTGGGAGGGTGGTGGTTAGAACTAGCGAGTAAGACAGTGATTTGGAAAAGGAAAAGGTCAAATGAGACTGGCAGCAGTCAGTTCAATAGCTGCTGCCATGCGGGTAAGAAGGAGGGTAGTAGCTCCTTGGACACTGAAAGTGGGAAACTACTTAGCCCTATTCTGTAATGGGGGCAGCAGCTAACAGATACAGAAGAGATCTTACTTGGCCCAGGAGAGAATTGGAAAGTCTGGAGTTCTAGAGTTTCAGGGGAGGGGTTTGATGTTTCTTGTTGCCTTCATTGTGTTCCAGATACCTCGAATTTAGCCCTCAGGCTTATATAATCCAGAGATACATCTGTTAAACTTGAAATAGAAAAGTCTTTGGAAATAAAAGTCACACTCTTCTGCTTGTAAAAGAGTGTTGATTAGGTAAGGGGAAGAGAAATTAGATGATCTGTGAAATTTTGTTCCTGCCCATCCCTCAGGACAGTGCAAAGCTTTATTACTAAGGAATGTGTTTAAAAAGCCTGTGATGTGATATGTTGTAAATGTGCATCATGTAGACAGAGTTAGGATCAGTGATACTGGCCCTTTTAAAGAATTGTGCCAGGGGGCAGCAAGACGGCGATGGAGTAGGCAGACGTAACAACTTCCATCTCCCAGAACCAAAGAGGATTACAACTTAATTTTAAGAACCATCATATGGTAAAACCAACTTTGGACTAAACTAAGAGGACTCTTTAACCAAGTAACACTGAAGATGCCACACTGAGATTGGTAGGAAAAGCGGAAATGCGGAGAGATCTGCCCAGCTCCCAGAGTGAACGACAGCCCAGAGGGACTCGTGTGGCAGGAAGTGAGTTCAGCAGAGAAGAGAGGGTCCTGGGCCCCAGGAACAAAGTCCCAGCCTGCAGCCCCAAAGCCTAGAAGAAGCATATAGACAGTGTTTAGCTGCAAAACAAATGAGGATACTGTTTGTGAGACAAGAGACAGATTCTCACACCCAGGATTCTTCTTAAAAGGACCATGCAGAAAATCTCTTTCACAACCACTAACCTGGGACTCTAGGAGACTGGGAGAGTTGAGAGGACAAGAGAAGCAGGAAGAGAGTGTAATCTAGGAGGCACAGGGAGAAATACTTTGAGGGACAGCCACTCTAACCCATGAGCTGAGTCACCCCCCAAATCTAAAGTGAATATTTCCCATGGAACCAGCAATACCAGCAAAAAGAAGCAGGATACCAGCCAAACAAGCTCTCCTGCAGCACTCAAAGCAGAGCCATTTAGAAGGAGGGAGCCTTCAAGAATACAGTATTGGCCCTGGCCAGTTGGCTCAGTGGTAGAGTGTTGGCCTGGAGTGCTGGAGTCCCAGGTTCAATTCCCGGCCAGGGCACATAGGAGAAGTGCCCATATGCTTCTCCATCCCTCCAATTTCTCTCCTTCTTCTCTGTCTCTCTCTTCCCCTCCTGCAGCCAAGGCTCCATTGGAGCAAAGATGGCCTGGGTGCTGAGGATGGCTCTGCAGCCTCTGCCTCAGGGGCTAGAATGGCTCTGATTGCTGCAGAGCAACGCCCCAAGATGGGCAGAGCATCGCCCCCTGGTGGGCATGCTGGATGGATCCTGGTCGAGCGCATGCGGGAGTCTGTCTGACTGCCTCCCCGTTTCCAACTTCAAAAAAATACAAAAAAAAAAATCAAGCTGCATGAATTTAGTACATATGTTTTTTTCTACATACTTTATTGTTTCAGGTCTTATAGTTAGGTCTTTGATCCATTTTGAATTAATTTTAGTACAAGGGAACAAACTGTATTCGAGTTTCATTCTTTTGCGTGTGGCTTTCCAGTTTTTCCAGCACCATTTGTTGAAGGGGCTTTCTTTTCTCCATTGTGTGTTCTTGGCCCCGTTATCGAAAATTATTTGACCATATATGTGTGGTTTTATTTCTGGACTTTCTATTCTGTTCCATTGGTCTGAGTGTCTATTTTTCTGCCAGTACCATGCTGTTTTGATTGTGGTGGCTCTATAATATAATTTGAAGTCAGGTATTATAATGCCCCCAGCTTCGTTCTTTTTCGTTAGGATTGCTTTTGCTATTCAGGGTTTTTTATAGTTCCATATAAATCTGATGATTTTTTTGTTCCATTTCTTTAAAAAATGTCATTAGAACTTTGATGGGAATTGCATTAAATTTGTATATTGCTTTGGGTAATATGGTCATTTTGATTATATTTTTCGTCCTGTCCAAGAACAGGGAATATTTTTCCATTTCATTGTATTTTTTACAATTTCCCTTAACAATCCTTTGTAGTTTTTGTTCTTTAGGACCTTTACATTCCTTGTTATGTATATTCCTAGGTTTTTTTTTGTTTGTTTTTTTTTTGCAACCATGAAGGTGATTATTATTTTTTTTTGAGTTTGTTTTCCAATATTTTGTTGTTAGCATATAGAAAGGCTATGGACTTTTGTATATTAATTTTGAATCTTGCAACCTTAATGTATTGGTTTATTGTTTCTAGTAATCTTTTTGTGGAGTTTTTGGGGTTTTGATGTATAGGATCATATCATCTGCAAAAAGTGAAACCTTTACTTCTTCTTTTCCAATATGGATGCCTTTTATGTCTTTAACTTGTCTGATTGCTCTGGCCAGAACTTATAGCACCACGTTAAATAAGAGTGAAGAGAGTGGACAACCCTGTCTTGTTCCTGATTTAAGGAGGAAAGTCCTCAGTTTTATGCCATTTAATATGATGTTAGCTGATGTTTTATCATAAATGGCCTTTACCATGCTGAGATATTTTCCTTCTATACCCATTTTGTTTAGTGTTTTAAACATAAAATTGTGTTGTATTTTATCAAATGTATTTTCTACATCTATTGATAAGATCATATGGTTTTTGTTCTTTGTTTTGTTGATATGGTGTATCATGTTAACAATTTTATGTATGTTGAACCATTCTTGAGATTCAGGGATGAATCCCACTTGATCATGATGTATTATTTTTTAATATGTTGTTGTATATGATTTGCTAGTATTATGTTTAGTATTTTAGCATCTGTATTCATTAGAGATATTGGTTTGTATTTTTCTTTTTTTGTGCCATCCTTGTCAGGTTTCAGTATGAGGGTTATGTTGGCCTCATAAAATGTGTTTGGAAGTATTTCTTCTTCTTCAATTTTTTGGAAGACTTTGAGTAGAATAGAAACCAAGTCTTCTTTGAATGTTTGATAGAATTCACTAGAATAGCCATCTGGGCCTGGATTTTTATTTTGGGGGAGGTTTTTTAATACTTTTTTTATTTCCTCCCTGCTTATTGGTCTGTTCAGGCTTTCTGCTTTTTCATGACTCAGTCTAGGAAGATTTTATTGTTCTAGGAATATATCCATTTCTTCTAGATTGTTGAATTTGGTGGCATAGTTTTTTTATAGTATTCTACAATAATTCTTTGTATATCTATGATATCTGTGGTGATTTCTCCTCTTTCATTTTGGATTTTGTTTATATGAGTCCTTTCTCTTTTTTCCTTGGTGAGTCTTGCCAAGGGTTTGTCTGTTTTGTTGATCTTTTCAAAGAACCAACTCCATGTTTTATTAATGTTTTCTATAGTTTTTCTGTTCTCTATTTCATTTATTTCTGCTCTGATTTTTATTATTTCCTTTCTTTGGCTGATTTTGAGTTGTCTTTCTTTTTTTTCTAGTTCCTTAAGATGTGAAGTTAAGTGGTTTACTTGGGCTCTCTCTTGTTTGTTCATATAGGCCTGAATTGATATGAACTTCCCTCTTGTTACTGCTTTTGCTGCATCCCAGAGATTTTGATATGTTGTGTTGTTATTTTCATTTGTCTGTATGTATCTATTGATCTCTGTGCTTATTTCTTTTTTGACCCACTCATTTTTTAAAAGTATGTTGTTTGGTTTCCACATTTTTGTGAGGTTTTTTACCTCTTTTTTGCAGTTAAATTCTAGTTTCAAGGCTTTATGATCAGAAAATATGCTTGGTACAATTTCAGTTTTTCTGAATTTGCTGATGTTATTTTTGTGGCCCAACATATGGTCAATTCTTGAGAATGTTCCATGTACACCAGAGAAAAATGTGTACTCTGTCACTTTGGGATGAAATGTCCTGTAGATGTCTATCATATCCATTTACTCTAGTGTTTCGTTTGAGGCCAATATTTCTTTATTGATTTTCTGTTTGGATGAATGATCTTGATTTGTCAGCGGTGTATTGAGGTATCCAAGTATGATTGTATTTTTGTCGGTTTTTGTTTTTAGGTCAGTCAGTAGCTGTCTTATATATTTTGGTGCTCCTTGTTTTGGTGCATATATATTAAGAAGTGTTATGTCTTCTTGATTCAGTGTCCCCTTCATTATTATGAAATGACCATTTTTGTCTCTGATTACTTTTGTTGTCTTGTAGTCTGCATTGTTAAATATGAGTATTGCTACACCTGCTTTTTTTTGGATGTTATTTGCTTGGAGTATTGTTTTCCAGCTTTCACTTTGAATTTGTTTTTGTTCTTGTTGCTTAGATGTGTTTCTTGTAGGCAGCATACAGTTGGATTTTTTTTGTTTAATCCATTCTGCTACTCTGTGTCTTTTTATTGGTGAGTTTAATTCATTTACATTTAGTGTAATTATTGACACTTGAGGGTTCCCTATTGCCATTTTATAGATTGCTTTCTGTTAGTTTTGTATCTTGTTTGATTCTTCTCTTTTGTTTTTCTATCATTTGTTTTTCTTTGGTTGTAATCCATACTTTTGTCCTCTGTTACTACCATTTTTAAGTCATGTGCTTCTGTGGTGGTTTTTTCAGGGATGGTTACCATTAAGTAGTGAAAAGTGTACCTACCATGTTCATTGTAGTACACTATCTAGTGAGTGCTTCTACACTCCATCGTCCTTTGCTACTGTTAATCTTTGTCCTCTCTCCTTTTTTTGTTTTTGTTGTCACAGCTTAAATTTGGTTTTATTGTGTTCTTGGTGGAGCTTTTACTTGTGGTTTTGTTTTGTTTTGTTCTTTGTATCTGGTTGGAAAAACCCCTTTAGTATTTCCTGAAATGGGGGTTTTCTGGTGATAAATTCTCTCATCTTTTCTGTATCTGTGAATGTTTTTATTTCTCTTCCATATTTGAAGGATAGCTTTGATGGGTATAGTATTCTTGGCTGAAAGGTCCTCTCTTTCAGAACTTAGAATATTGGGGTCCACTCTCTTCTCTCTTGTAGAGTTTCTGCTGAAAAATCTGATGATAATCTAATGGGCCTTCCTTTATATGTTGTATTCTTCTTTTCCCTGGCTGCTTTGAGAATTTTTTCTATGTCATTGGTTTGTGCCAATTTCATTATGATATGCCTTGGAGTAGGTTTGTTGGGGTTAAGATAACTCAGTGTTCTGTTTGCTTCTTGAATACGAGGCTTTAGTTCTTTCCACAGGCTTGGGAAGTTCTTTGCTATTATTTGTTTGAATATGTTCTCCATTCCATTTTCTCTCTCTTCTCCTTCTGATATACCTAATATTCTTATGTAACTCCTTTTGATAGAGTCAGACAATTCCCGTAGGGCTTTCTCATTTTTTTAAATTTGAGTCTCTCTTCTTCTCTCTGTTGTGCCTCAAGTTGCCTGTCTTCTATGTCACTAATCCTCTCTTCTATCTGGCCTGTTTTATTAGCTAAACTTGTTACCTCGTTTTTCAGTTCATGAATTGAGTTTTTCATCTTTGGTTGATTTGTTTTCATAATTTAAATTTCCTTTGTAATATATTTTTTGTGTTCATTGAGTTGTTTTTTGAGCTCCCTAAATTGCCTTTCTGTGTTTTCTTGTATATTTCTGAGTATTTTTAGGATTTCTATTTTAAATTCTCTGTCATTTAATTCCAAGGTTTTCAATCTGTTAAATTTTTTTTTCTATAGATTTTTCTCATGTATCTGTGCTACATCTCTGTCTTTTGTATCCATGATATTCGATTTCCTTTTCCTTAATGTCATCTAAGGGTAGTTTTGTTAATACCACTAATGAGAATTAATAAAGAATAAAAAGTAAAAAAAAGACAAAAATGAAAAAATAATAAAAAATTATTTCATTTCTTTTTTTACTTTTTTCTTTCCCTCTTTGAGAAAATACCATGAAAAAAATGAGAATTATATTGTGCTAAATGGAACAGATACTACCTATAATGGAGGGCCTGCATTGGGGAGAAGTGATAAAGGGGCAAAAAGGAGGTAGGGACCCATAAAATGCAAAAAAGGAAAAAATTTGGATCAAGAATAAAATAATTTGCTTGTAAATGATGGTCAACTGAGAGATATAATGAAAGGGATAAGAAGGAAACAAGAAAAAGAAAAAAAATACTATTGTATTAAGTGGAACAAAAACTACATAGAATGGAGAGCCATTATTGGGGTTATGCTAATGAGTTAAAAAGCAAAGTAAAAAGCACGCAAAATGCCACAAAGAAAAAATTTGAATCCAAAATAAAATAATTTGTTCATGAGTGAGGATCAAATGAGAGGAAAAGTAAAGGAGAAAAGAAGAAACTAAGAGAGAGGGAGAAAAAAGAATAAGGGAAAAAAGGAAAAAGAATAAAAGAGAGAGTTAAGGGTTTTGGAGTATAATCCTCATAGAGAGAAAGAAAAAAGAAAAGAAAAAAGTGGGAAATGTAACACATGGGTAATGTAGTTCAAGATGAAGACAAAAGGATAAGATGAGCTGAGAATAAAGAGACCAATGTGGAAGACGAAAAAAAAATAATAAAGGTAAGAAGATGAAAGAAACAAAAAAAGTGAAAAAAGTTATACAGACTGTTAAGGACTGTGGATTTTTCTTGATTTTGAGAGTTTCTATTCTTCCTTTTTCTTTCCTCTCCCTCTTCCTTGTTGGTGGCTTTGTACCCCAGGATCTGCCCCTGTGGCAGGCTTAGGTAGAGATTTGCAGTTGATGTGTCTCTACGGCGATGTCATATACTAGGCCTCAGTCTCGTTGGGCCCACCCAAAGAAGTCTGGGCATAGGGAAGTTCACTTTCACGCACTCTCTGCGTACTGTTGCTGGGGGAGCAGGGACCACACCAAGACTCTTGTCGCAGCCCACTCAGAAGCTTCTGACCTGCCCCTCTGTCCAGGAACACGGGAGCCCACACCCAGGGTGCTAGGAGGAACCTCTTGCACACTGTCCGCACTTGCCAACCAGGATATTGGGGGAAATGGCGGCTGCCGCTCACCCACCTTTGCCGGGGTCTGGTGCTGGTGTTGGCTCACGTGGGCTGAGTCACCACGGGCACACTCTTTCCCGGTTCTGTCCATGCCCCCAGCCCCCATTCTCTCTTAGTTCCAAGTGAAAGCAGCCCTTGCTCAGGTTAGTGAAGAAGGTGGATTGTTTCATTCTTCGTCTTATTTCCTTCAGGGTTGATTATATATTTAGCCAACTTTTTGCCCAATCATACCTTCTTGTTCAGTGTGTGGGACTTCCAGACGCTTCAGGTATAGATTTTTCTGTCTCTGGTTGTAGAACTTGTTGAAATTTTGGGGAGAGGTATCGGGAGCGCTCCTCATGGTGCCATTTCTCTCACTGCCTGACTTCTAATCTCTGGCCCACCACTTACTTGCAGTGTGGTTTTTGGGTCAATTAACCTTCTTTAGGCCTAAATTTTTATCATCTATAAAATGAACATAACAGAACCTCTGTCATAAGGTTGTGTTGATGATTAAATATGTTGTTATTTATAAAGTGCTATAAACACTGTCCACCTTAGTGTTTCTTGAGGGTTTTTTTTTTTTTTTTCAGAGAGAGAGAGAGGGATAGACAGGGACAGACAGACAGGAACGGAGAGAGATGAGAAGCATCAATCATTAGTTTTTAATTGTGTGTTGCAACACCTTAGTTGTTCATTGATTGCTTTCTCATATATGCCTTGACCGCGGGCCTTCAGCAGACCAAGTAACCCCTTGGTGGAGCTGCTACCTTGGGTTTAAGCTGGTGGGCTTTTTGCTCAAACCAGATGAGCCCACGCTCAATCTGGCATCCTCGGGGTCTCGAACCTGGGTCCTCTGCATCCCAGTCCAACACTCTATCCACTGTGCCACCACCTGGTCAGGCCACCTTAGTGTTTCTTAAATACCGTAAGTCTCTGAGTTACAAACATCTGACTTATGTACAACTTGTACTTATGAATGGAGCACCATAAGCACTATTTGTAATCAATTGCAGTTAGACGTCTGTGAAAATAATATTGTAGAGCTACTTTGCCTGACCTGTGGTGGTGCAGTGGATAAAATGTTGACCTGGAACACTGAGGTTGCTGGTTCAAAACCCTGCAGTTGCCAAGTCAAGGCATATACCCACTCCTCCTCCAATACCTTTCCCTCTCTCTCTCAAATCAATAAATAAAATCTTTTTTAAAAAGGAGTTACTTGACTTCCATGGCAAAGAACTAACCAATGGAGACCTTATGAAACTAGAGCAACAGATGACAGCATTTAGGGAAGAAAACGGGGACCTAGAAACTCCAGAACTGAAAATTTTTTTACAAAAGAGTTAGCTGATGCTTTTCATCCCATTGAGGTAGGAGTGGCAAAGTTAGAGGAGCAAGATCCTGATACAGGAAGGTTAACCCAAGTTTACTGTACAGTTATCGAAAGCCTGAGATGCAATAAGACCATTTATTATGAGAAAATAAAAGCTCTGTACAAACCTTCCTGGATGCCTACTTTAAGAAACTGTCTCCAGGAGCAGAATCAAACCCTGACTTTCTCTAAAACCAGTCCCGTCCTCTCCAACAAGTCTATTATTTCTACATTATCCAAGATTCTTTAAGCTTGTATTTGAAAATATTTAAATATTTACATGCACATAAAGGTAAAAGTATGTACTATGTTACGACAAACATCTAAATTGCATTTAATAGGTAAATTTACCTATTCAATCTTACATACAAATTCAGCTTAAGAACAAACCTACAGAACCTATATTATTTGTATCATGGGGACTGCCTATAAGATAAAATAAATACACCCTTGGATAGGAGGCTATTCAGAGAATGCTAAGACTGGCCCAGAATAGTAGGTCATTGGGTAGAGTAGGCAAGACAGAGTAACCCATCGTCTGGGAGATGAGACACAGTTCTGAGGTATGACCAGAGGTGCCTGTTATGACTTGGTAAGTCTTTTCCTGGCTATAGGACAGGAGCTGATATAGACCTCTTGAGGCCCAGAGACAGGTTCTCTAAGCACATTTAAGTATATATGTACAAGTATAGTATGGATGAAGTAAAAAAAAAAAAAGCCTTTCTTTTATACTTTACCTTTTTCTTGGAGAAATGGCTCTAAACCCTTTACTTCATAATGTGCATTTCCCCCTATGAACCAGGACATTTTCTTCTCCCTCCTATTTTCCCCAAGTATTTCTATCCAAAAGATTTTTAATTGTATTGTTTATTTATTAGAGGGACTACCAAGTGGTGCTTTGTGAACATCAGATGGCGAAAGCCATTATCTGTGGGTGGATCAGGTTAGTAATTCTGAGCAGCACATTTATCTTACCCCACCTGTGGAGTGCAGCAGAATTGAGGACCTTTTTGGAGTTATAGGGCTGCATAGGTTTGAAGAGGTCTCATCCATCTTCCTCCCTCTAGGCCCAATTCTACCTAAACCTTTCTAGAAAGATGAATATGTTATTTTTAAAGGGCCTTTGGGCACAAAATTTTGTAACCATCTTCTAAGTCATTTCTGTGTTTTGGACATTCACTGTCAGAACATTTTTCCTTTTATTCAAGTAAAATCCCATATTACAAAAACAAAGATATTCCCATTCTTTCTTGGAGGCTCTTTAGTGATGGTGCTTTCTTGCACTAACTACATTGCTAGAAACCTGTACAGGCAAACTTTTTTTGCTTCCTGGCCCTGATTCTATAACAGTTAATAATACAAATGTCTAGTTTTGTGTCTGCTTTATGAGAGGAAGAAGAGGATAAAACTGGAAAAGAGGTGTGAGAAGTTTGCTTATAACCTATCCTCATTACTGCTAGGCTGTGATCACTTGCTAATTTACCATTAACAGTGTAAGGTGAATTTTCTTATTTTCTGGTCCTATGGGTTGTCAAGATGATTTCTAGCAATACACCAATTAAAACAATTTTTTTCTATTTGAAACAAAGAACCAGGAGAGGCAATTGAAGAAGATCAATTAGTGTTAAACTCTTAAACTGTACTTAATATGAGACCTGTTTCTTTCCCAGTGTTTGTTAGTCTCCCAGTACTTTTGATTTTCTCATTTTTTCTGAATGTAGCACATAAGAAAGTCCTGGTGGATCCTGCTGGAGTAAGAAGAAACACATTAAGCTATGTCTCTTGAATAACTGAAGGGTGTGCTGCAAATATATATAATTCAGTAAATAAAGGGGGTACTGACCAATTTTGAATGGTCAAGTATGATAACTCACAGTTAACATTTGTGTAGCTAACCTAATTCCAATCTTGAGTATTAGTTGAAATCTCTCTTTCTTGAAGAGTGTTGATTGTATGATCTCAACTATTTAATGTTAAATCATCTTAACCTCATGTATCTCTTTTAGGAGATAAAAGGTTTTCATCTGGTACCATTAAAGAATTACTGTAGTGCATATCTCTTTCTTTATAACTGAAAACATACTCTAACTAGTTGCTTAATAGCATGCATTTAATGAACTGCAAAGCATTGTGAACAGAAAACTGAACTTTTATAATAAAGCTGTTGTGGATACTGTGTCAAGATGTCATTTTAATAATCCAGATTTTAATTATCCTGACTTCATCTGTTATATCATATTTTAATTTCTATTAGCCACCCATCTCTGAAACGTTCATTAAGGGGCAGTGGTGATGGAGTCTACACCCATTCTGATATGTTTGCACTACCAAGTATCGATGGAGGAATAAGTTTAACATACTTTTTGCAAAGATCTCCACATGGGCTGAGTCTGCCTATGTTATTCACTTTTTATGTGGCTATAGATATGAACATAACAGCATCTTTTGGTTATGGAGTCATCATTTGCGAGCAGTCTCATTTTTGTTATACATCACTCAAGAAGTAGGGTTTATACTGAATTATATTTCAGAAGCTCAAATAACTCATATTTCTGTTCCTACAATCTTACTACTACCATAAGCTCTTCTTTGGTCTTTCCTTTAAGACTATAAATGTCAGGTACAGTGTTTAGAGTTGTCTATTTTTGTTTGTATTCACAAAGACCAAGGGTTGAGGGTTGTGATTCATTCAGATAACTGTGCATAAGGCCAAATTTACAATAGGGTATGGAGTGAGACTGCTGTCCATAAATTGCATGAAATAAGGATCTTACGTGAAATGCTCTGATGATATATGACATGGACCAGATTTCCTAGAGAAAGAAGTTCAGTGTCAAGGTATTACCACAATATCTCTAGAAAGGTCTAGTTGGGCAATTACACTTTATGGATTTTGCTTCTCCCTCTTCCATTGCCAGCATCTGGGCTTTTCTACTGTTGCTCAGACTTGGGAATAGCATTTATATTCAACAATATTTTTAAGCAAATGCTTAAGTATAAACTTA
Organism: Saccopteryx leptura; assembly: GCF_036850995.1. Lineage (NCBI taxonomy): Eukaryota > Metazoa > Chordata > Mammalia > Chiroptera > Emballonuridae > Saccopteryx > Saccopteryx leptura. The sequence goes on along the minus strand of NC_089516.1, from coordinate 66,964,229 downwards.
AAGAGACAAGTTTGTTTAAAAAAAAAAGCCCACATTCTTTTCTTTTCGTATTACTACTTATGAAACCAATTGCTGAGGTTGGGGGTTTTGGATTATATCTGATATCTGGTTTCATATAAGAATTTATGTACTATCTGATCTGTTTGTCCTCCAAAACATTATGATTTTTTTTAAGGTTAACCTTTTTTTTTTAAAGATATTATGTATTCATTTTAGAGAAGGGGGAGAGAGAGTGAGAGAGAGAGACAGAGAGCGAGACAGAGAGAGACAGAGAGAGAGAGAGAGAAGGTGGGGAGGAGCAGGAAGCATCAACTCCCATATGTACTTTGACCAGGCAAGCCCAAGGTTTTGAACTAGCAACCTCAGCATTCCAGGCCAACGCTTTATCCACTGCGCCACCACAGGTCAGGCGACACATTATGATTTTTTTTTTTTGTATTTTTCTGAAGCTGGAAACGGGGAGAGACAATCAGACAGACTCCCGCATGCGCCCGACCGGGATCCACCCGGCACGCCCACCAGGGGCGACGCTCTGCCCACCAGGGGGCGATGCTCTGCCCCTCCGGGGCATCACTCTGCCACGACCAGAGCCACTCTAGCGCCTGGGGCAGAAGCCAAGGAGCCATCCCTAGCGCCCGGGCCATCTTTGCTCCAATGGAGCCTTGGCTGCGGGAGGGGAAGAGAGAGACAGAGAGGAAGGAGGGGGGGTGGAGAAGCAAATGGGTGCTTCTCCTATGTGCCCTAGCTGGGGATCGAACCCGGGTCCCCCACACGCCAGGCCGACGCTCTACCGCTAAGCCAACCAGCCAGGGCCTACATTATGATTTTTGAAGTTTACTTCTGATCACTAAATATTTGCATTAACTGGAGAATGGGATTTATTATTCAGAAAGAATCAATGACTTTATTTGCTTAATCAGCATTTCCCCTGATACACTGTTGTGACTAATGGCAGCTGGATATACTCAATTCCAAGTGTACCCTTGTCATTTTTCTGTACATCAGGAATGAGTAAGATTATGTGTAGATTAGCCTGAAGGAAAATGAATTTGTGTTTTACCTTTATAGAAGCCTCTAAAAAGGTATTTAATTTGATACTGTTATCTGTTAGAAATAGAATAAAGCAGGATGAAGCATGTACATTCAAATGTGTACCTGACAGCACTCTTGAAAGCATAAAGTGCTCATTTTTACTTAAAGAAAAGCTGGAAGAGGGCCCCAAATAATTCAGGGGAAGAAAAATGATACCCAAATGAAATCACATGACTCAGTGGATAATTCCAGTGAAACCCAGGAAGATCCGCATTAGTGATAGTCTGTAAGTATACACAGTGCTTTATAATAGGTTGATTGCACCAAACAAAGAAAAAAATCCTTTCTCTGAGGAGCTTACAATCTAAAGATACAAGTTGGTGCGGTACAATATGGAATGAGAATAGGTGAGCCCCATAGTGGGTGGTCTTCATAGCTGAAATGCTTCAAAAACAAGTGCATTCTTGGAAAGGTGGAGGTTGGAGAGAGAGTGGCCCAGGCGTGCACAGAAGTAGAAGGTTCTTTTGGGGTTAGGGAGTAGGGAAAAGGAAGGAGGGTTGGATCCTGTGTCTGAAAAGAGGCTCAATATGAGAATAAGTGAAGAGATCAGACTGACATTAGCATGGTAGAGCTTGGTGATTTAGAGAACAAGTAGAAATGCCAGCAGGGGAGGATTTAGGGAGAGCAGCAAATGACATACCATATGACTGACTCTATTACAGCAAACACCACGTCTTTAAAGACCCATATCTGGAGAATGCTGCTTGCAACCACTTCTTGCCAGTGTGAATGGCTTCTACAATAGGGAAAAGAGTAGTCCAGACTGGTTCCAATGAGATACTTGTATGTGAAAGGGCTTTGTAAGCAGCAAAGCAGTATAAATGTAAGTCTTTGTCATATTCTGCTTAGCTGTGATTTTATTAAACTTTTGTTTGGCAAAATATTTTAAGACAAATATTTTAAAAAGTTAGCATTGAATTTTGTATTTTCATAGATGTTGTTAGGAACAGATTTGTTTGTAAATGCTTCATTTGTTTCCATGTTAGCTCATTTCAAATTCTCATAGATATTATTCCCTAAAAGTCTCTCTCTACTTTTCTTACAATTGAACTAATATTTATCTTCACACCAGTGGAGATCCTCATTCTCTCCCTCAACCCTGACCCCTCTCTTGCTACCCAGCCTCGTTTGCACCTCTGTTCACATGATCAGGTATTTTCTTGAGGCTCACAATATAATTTTAAACTTTTCATTATAACAAGGATTTGAGTTGGTTTACTGAAAAATTAATACAATAACAGTATCAACAAATTGTCAGAGAAATGAGTATGAAGGGGAAAATAAACTTAAAAAACTAAAATGAATCCAGGTTAAGGTTTACACGAAGTAAACAGCATTGGGGACTTCATGGTTGTTCCCTAAGTGTGGCTCTGAGTGTCTGAGCAGACAGATCAAGGAGGAAAATATTATAAGATTTGCAGGTGTCTATAAAGTTCAAAATGAACCAATTTCTCAGGAGTACAGATTTTTCCTGAGACCTGTGAGAAATTCCTCCTATGGTTTTTTATAAATACCAGTTTGGTGTGAGTTTGGATTTTATCCTGAGGGCACTGGGAAGACAGTGAAAGCTTTTGATCCAGGGGATGATATACGCAAAGTTGTATTTAGAGCAGGTATAGGAAAGCTTGAATGACTGAGGGGAAGCTAGATTTGGAGGAACCAGCTAGAGATGAGCTACAGTGGCCTGGACAAGGATGTATCGGAGAGAATGGAAAGGAAAGGAAAGCTATGAGGAGTTAGGAAAATGAACAGGGTCACTGCTTACATAAGAATGAAAAGAAAGGAGCCAAGGATGCCTATAGGGTTCAGGTCTACTTAGAGTGATGCAACCATAATCCTTTTCAAATATAAGAGGAAGAGAGATGTGTTAAATTAGAAAACACAGACAATTAGAAAAAAAGGCAACATAACCACTATGGATCCTTATAATCATGTCTGAAGCAAGCAGAACAAAGAAAGTGAAAAAATACCATTTATTTAGTTAGTAATTTATATTTAAGAAACAGCTTTATACATACAGTACCTTATTTTGTTTTCATGACAGTCCCATGAGGGAACTAGTAGGTGTAGACATTTTACAAGTAAAAAGTCTGCAACTTGATGACTAACTGATGCATCTAAGGCCATATAACTCCTAAGTGCCTTGTGTTTCCCCACTATATCACACTGCCTCAAGAAGGCCTTCTGCTTTGAGATTTTGGTGTAGTATTACCAGATTTAAAAAAATTAAGACAAGGTTAGAAAGGAAAGGAAAGGAAATACCAGTGACCCCTCTCTTGAGTTTTGCCATCATAATGAACCTCAGTTTTTTTGCTTTGCTTTACTACAGTTGTTCAACTGAAGACACTTGATGTGAATAGAATTATTTGCCCCTACACTGAATGTCCCCAGATTGCTATGCTTTTAAATTTTCATATCTGCTTTTTATAGTACTTTAATCTCTTCCACTGCTGTCAGCTGTTACTACTTGATGTATTTGGCAGCTCTCCTACTCTTAATCAGTTGTGCCCCTGGAAACCAGATAAATATACTTGTTACTTTTAGACATAGTTTTAAGAGTGACTGTACATTAAATGTGGACACAGGAGATCCTCTTATGAAAACCTAACCATAATGTTATATGTTTTTATGAGTAAAAGACATAAGTCTGAGTGCTTGATCATCCTTTGACTGTATATTTTTGTCTGTCTTCTAAGTTATTGGCTAATTCTGGATAGTTGAAAGTGCTGGATAAGTTACCTATAAAGACGAGGTGTCAGTATATAGATTTAGTATGTGAACCTGACCCTTATTTTTGAAAAACAGATGTTATTGTTGGCAACAAGGAAATGTGGAAATGCTTTACAAAGAGGAGGTTGTGAATTTTGGATGAATAGCAATCAGTTACCAAAGGTTTGGAATGACTGCCTAATCCCCTTTATTCCAGAATGACTTTTAACTGCTTTCAGTCCCCAACCCCCTCTGCTGGAAACCTTGCAGACATTCCCTTTGTCTCCAATAAATCTTCCCTTTAGAAACAGTCACAGAAGCTTTCAATCAGCCCTCCCCTGGTTCACTTGTGTCTCCCTTTTTCCCTCTGTAGGGAAGGCTTTTAATAAAGTTTTGTTGACCATCCACAAAACATTGTTCCTATAAAAAGCACTGCACTCCTCATTGTGAAGTCTATACTTGTAAATACACTTGTTACTTTTAGACATAGTTTTAAGAGTGACTGTACATTAAATGTGGACACAGGAGATCCTCTTATGAAAACCTAACCATAATGTTATATTGGCCAAATAAAGCATTTTGTGGCACTTGATATAGTGTGTGCACAATTCATATGTGTGGACTCTGGACAGCCCAGTCTTCATGAACATCCCATCTAAGTATAAACAGAAACAATGTTTTTTTTTTTCCAAATCCATTTTTCAAATTGGATGATGGACCATCAATGGCTAATCACTGCATCCATTAAGCAACCTGAAATTGGTGGAAATTATAAAGAAGGAACAAGAAAGGTGATTTCTCTTTATACTGTGCTGAAGGATGAAATTAATAAAAGTTTATGTCATTAGAACTCTTGTCCTTTCATGGTGGGTGAGATAATCTTCATAGTGTTTGGAAGAGAAAGTGTTTATTTCTTGACACGGGTAATTTGGAACAAAGGAGCTACTTTTACTGCTAGCTAAAAATAACGTGGATCACCTTGTGCTCAGCAATAGGGAATGATTTTGGATTTGCTGTGATTTATACCTCTGAAATGGGCTTTGGTAAAAAGTTTCTGGTTAGATGTTCTTTGGAACCAATAACTGAAGCTTTACAAAGATGATTCTTAGGATCCAATTTCTGATGCCTTTATATGAATGCATGTAAGGCATGAAAGTATTTTCTAGAAATACATAGGGCATCTAGGCCTTGAAGAAAGTGAGGGAGATTTCCTACAAGCCCTTGGGCTTTAATAGTACAGTAGTTGTCCTGCTTGGAATGCCTGTATATCTATTTCAGACTGATCTTTCAGGAGAGAAATTTGCTTTTTAGGTTTTTGGTTTTGTGTCTAAGTATCACAGGAACATACAGTACATTTATTTGGTGAGCATTCAAAAGTCTCTGAAAGGTGCTTATTGGTGAATGAAAAATGTTTCCTGAAGGGAGTGAATGGTATATTTGCTAAAGATCATTGCATTTATCAGTTTGAAAATATGACAATGCAACTGAAGAATCTAGATTGAATAGAAAGCTATGAATTATGACAACAGACTACTGCCCCCTTATGTGACTTCAACTTTGGCAGTATAATAAAGGTAAATTACTAAATGTTTAAGTAGCCTCATTTACTGAAGTAAACCAATCGGTAGCTTGATGTGTTATATTGGGTCTTAGCAATAGAGAGGCTTCACTTGTTATAGTGCTTGTGAGCACTGAGGTCAAGACCTGATATTTGAGGGATGTTATGCAAATTTCCCAAGAACAACATCGTTTGAAATTCTCTGGCTAAACCCGATATGATGATGGATGAATATCAGATGATAAGTTTTAAAAAAATACCAATGACATTTGAGGCTTTAGACTTTAATTGCATTTCATCTGTCAACTGTATTGAACTTTCCTTTAGGAAACCAGACTAAATTCTATGAGGAGACTCTGCTATAATAAATCTTGATTAGGTATCAGTAGATACTATAGGGACAAGTGGAGAGCTAGCCAGAAGAGGAAAGGTGGGCAGGAGAAACATTTTTTAAGCTAAGAAGGGAAAAATAAAATTAGACCAAAAGAAAGTTTATATCCCTCCTTTCCCTTATTCTCTGCCACTACCTTGGTCTAGTACTGAATTTTGCTTGTAGACCTGCATAATTCTTCCTTATTTTAGCTTTCTTCCACCACTGCCACTCCCATTCATCCCTTACACTTGAGACCCTCTGTCCTAATAGAAATTCCCTATTAGAGTTTTACATAATACCTTCTCTTACATAAGGGAGACACCAAGAAAAGCTTTTCTTTGTTTTTGTTGTATTTTTTTTTGTATTTTTCTGAAGCTGGAAACGGGGAGAGACAGTCAGACAGACTCCCGCATGTGCCCGACTGGGATCCACCCAGCACGCCCACCGGGGGCGATGCTCTGCCCACCAGGGGGCGATGCTCTGCCCCTCCGGTGCGTCGTTCTGCCGCGACCAGAGCCACTCTAGCGCCTGGGGCAGAGGCCAAGGAGCCATCCCCAGTGCCCAGGCCATCTTTGCTCCAATGGAGCCTCGGCTGCGGGAGGGGAAGAGAGAGACAGAGAGGAAGGAGAGGGGGTGGAGAAGCAAATGGGCGCTTCTCCTATGTGCCCTGGCCGGGAATCGAACCCGGGTCCCCCGCACGCCAGGCCGACGCTCTACCACTGAGCCAACCGGCCAGGGCTTGTTTTTGTTGTATTTTTGAAAAATACTTTCTACTTTTCCCCTATACTTTTATTTATTGATGCTACCTAAATAAAACCTTTGTCAGATAATCTCTTCACCCATATTTTTATAAAGAGACTCTATTACAAATGACTTTCTTCTGAGACAATTTTGTTTATCCAAGGAACAGCGTTCTCTGGATGGCAACTCAATCACTCTGACATCTTGTCATATACAGTGGCATCCTAGGGTATTTATAATCTTATCAATGGTTAGCATGAAATTCTCAAACCAAAATTAATTTGAAGACACTTTAACTTAAAATGCTTTGGATAAGATCCCCAAATTAAATTGTCATAAGCATGCACTGACTAACAATTAAAAATTGCTTCTTTGGAACAGTGGGTTTTAAACTATTTCATTTCTAGAGGAAACAAAATTTTATAAACACTCCATCTTAAGGAGAGGAACAATAATTTATCACCAAATAGCCAAAATTTTGGTTTCCTCAGCTGCCCCACCACCAAAAAGTTTTCTACAGCTATGAGAGAATATAGCAGCAGTGACATATAGATAAGAAGGGAAAAGGCTTAACTCTTCACTTCTTCCACAAACATATATTGATAGCCTACTATATTGGCAGCATTGTTCTATCTGCTTTGTTATCCAAAAATAATGTTTCCTAGTTAGAAAATGCCAATCCTCTAGTGACAAATAACTTATGATTGAATTAGAGTAATTCTCAATTCTATTTCTCTTTGATAGTCAGTGATTTGGTACTATGTAGTTTGCATGATTAGGAAGTGGAGACTTTTTTTCTCCTACTCTAGGATGTCTCTCTAGCCTGCAAAATCTTACCCATCATTCACAACCATCATGCATGTTGGCTAAAGTGTGCTTCTAGTTGTTTCCAATGTCTTGATTTTATTTTTGTTTCTTTTTTAACATGTAATACTAAAATAATTATTTATTATAATTAATATAGCTTAATATAAATTATAAAAACAATATAAAATTATTTAAATTAATATGACATTTAATATAAACTTAAGTGAAATTTTAAAATAACCTTTTATTTTTAAAAATGTACAAGAAGTTTCAAAAATAGTGCAGAGAGGTCTGGTATACCCTTCATCCATTTTCACCCCCCCATACTTGCATTTTACATAACTAAAGTGCAATATCAAAACTAGGAAGCAATGTATGTCCATAGTTCTATGTAATTCTACCATATGTGAATATTTGTATAACCAATCAAGATGCAGAGCTATTCTGTCACCACCCTTTTGCTATCTGTTCCATTAAAGTCAACCCCACCCCCTCCTATCCAAAACCCCTGCAACCACTAATCTGTTTTCCATCTGCAAAACATTGTATTTCTGTAATATTATACTTTTATTTTATTTATTTTATTTTTCTGAAGTGAGAAGCAGGGAGGCAGAGAGTCAGACTCCACATGCTCCCAATAGGGATCCACCTGGCATGCCCACTAGGGGTCAATGCTCTGCCCATCTGGGATGTTGCTCCGTTGCAACCAGAGCCATCTAGTGCCTGAGGCAGAGGCCATGGAGCCATCCTTAGAGTCAGGGCCAACTTTGCTCCAGGGGAGCCTTGGCTGTGGGACGGGAAGAGAGAGATAGAGAGAAAAGAGAGGGGGAAGGGTGGAGAAGCAGATAAGTGCTTCTCCTGTGTGCCTTGACTGGGAATCCAACCTGGGACATTCACACAGTGGGCCAATGCTCTATCACTGAGCCAACCAGCCAGGGCCTGTAATATTATATTTTTAAAATCATGCAATATGTAACCTTTTGAGATTGACTTTTTTTAAATTAAGTTTAATACTCTTGAGATACATTCACGTTGTTGCCTGCATCAATAGTTTTTTATTGCTGAGTAGTATTCCCTTGTATAAATGTACCACCATTTAATTGTTTGTCCATTTTGTTGTATTTCCAAATTCACTGATTCTTTCATTTGTTCTCTCCCTTCTGCTGTTGATCCCATCCATTAAGCTTTGAATTTGGCTATTGTATTTTTTTGAGAGAGAGTAAGAGAGAGAGAGAGAGAGAGAGACGGACAGACAGGAAGGGAGAGAGATGAGAAGCATCAATTCATAGTGGCGACTATGTTTTCATTGATTGTTTTCTCATACCTGCCTTGACCAGGGGGCTACCATCGAACCAGTGACCCCTTGCTCAAGCCAATGACCTTGGGCTTAAGCCAGGGCCTATGAGGTCATGACTGTGATCCCATGCTCAAGCCGGGGACCCCCTTCACCCGCGCTCAAGCTGAAGACCTTGGAGTTTCAAACCTGGGTCCTCAGCTTCCCAGGCTGATGCTCTATTCACTGTGCCACTGTGTGGTCAGTCTTGGCTATTGTATTTTTTATTTTTTAAATTCCCATTTGGTTTTTTAAATCTTTTTCTTTTCATTTCTTTCAATTGTGTTCATAATTGCTTCTTAATGAATTATGATATCTGATTTAAAATCCTAGTCAGAGAATTGTAATCTCTTGTCAGTATTGAGGTCTGTTGATTGCCTTTTCTTTTTCAATTGAGGTTTTTTTGGTATTAGTCTGATGAGTGATTTTTATTTAAATTCTGGACATTTGGGGTATTATGCTGTAAGTCTTGGTTCTTATTCTGTTTTAGCAGGTCTCCTCTAAATTGCATCTGTGGGGGAAGGGGACACTGCCTGGTTCCCACCAGGTGGGTGTGGATGTCTAAGTTTCCTACTCAACTTTCCTTGACAGTCTAGTCAGGGAAAGGTTGCCTCCTTCCTGACTGATAGGCAGAGGAGGGAGTTCAGACTCCCCAGTAGGCCTCCACTAATAAGACAATGGCAAAGATGGGGAGAAATGCCTTTTTACCATTAGGTGGGGATGGAAGGCCAGGCTACCCAAATGGTTTCTGATACCAAGGAAGGCATTACCTCATTAATTCCAGGCAAGGATGAAGGTCCGAGCTTCCTACTCAGTCTTCTCTGACATCTCCACAGTGGGAGATAGTAGGGGTACATCCTTTAGCTGTATTAAAGTGGAGGTCTAAGTTTACCACTTGGCCTAAAGCTGATGTGGGTGGGGCCACAGTTTTATCTATCATGTTTGGGTGGGATAGGGAGGTTTTGTCTTGTTAGTCTGCCATTTTCCTGGTTTTTTGGCTAGAAAGAACTGGTTTTTCTTGGGCCTTGATTTTAAACACATGGAAATCTTTAAAATTAGTAGTATAGTTGCAAATAACATTGTGATTGTGTAAACTATACCATATATTTTCTTACATTTACTTAACACCTTTGTTGAGATATAATTGGCATACTAAATAAAACACATTTAAAGTTTATAACCTGATGCAGGCACTTGTCACCACAATCAAGATAATGAACATATCCATCACTCCCTACATTTCCTGGTACCCCTTTATATTTCCTCTATTCTCTACCCACTCACCTCCTCCTCTCCCAGGCTACTAATCTACTTCTGTCACTATAGATTCTTTTTCAGATTCTAGAATTTTTATAAATAGATTTATACAGTATGAATACTTTATCTGGCTTCTTCCATTCAGCATAATTATTTTCATATTATTCATATTATATGAATAAATAGTTCATTTCTTTTTTTACTGTTGAGTAATATTATGTTGTAATTTATTTTTTCCCTTCAACTATTGATAGTTTTTAATTTTTGCTATTACAAATAAAGCTGCCATGAGCCTTTGTGTTCTGGTATTTCTGTTTACATATACTTTCATCTCTCTTAGATAAATAAATAAAAGTATGTCTGGCACATAGTTTAGGCATATACTTACCTTTAAATATTTGTCAAACTTCCAAATTTTGCACTACCTTTGGAAATGTATGAGAGTTTCAGTTGTTCCACATCCTTGCAAAGACCTGGTCTAATGAGGTTCTTTAATTGCACCCATTCTAGTGGGTGTATAGTAGCATCTCTTAGTTATTTTAATTTGTATTTCCCTGATGGCTAATAACAGTAAACATCTTTTCATGTGCTTATTGCCATCCAAATATATTCTTTAGTAAAGTGTCCAAGTATTTTGCCTATTCTTCTTAAGTTCTTTGTCATCTTATTATTGAATTGTAAGTTTCTTAAATAGTCTAGGTACAAGTTTTTTTGTCAGATACATGTTTTGAAATATTTCTCCCAGTCTGTGGCTTACCTTTTAATTTTCACAATGGTTTCATCTGAAGGGCAAAACACTTCTAATGTTGATTAAATTCAACTAAAATTTTTTTCTTTTTATAATTTGTGAGCTTATGTTATATTTAAGACATTTTGACCAAACTCAAGGATACTGAGATTTTATTTCATGTTTTCATCTAGAAGTTTTAAGTTTTAGCTCTTAAATTTACATCTGTGATTCATATTGACTTAATTTTGTATACATTGTGTTAAAGTCAAGGTATATTTATTTATTTATTGTATATGGATATCTATTTGTTTCTGCACCATTTCTTGAATAAACAATCCTTTTCCAGTGTATTGCCTTGGCACCTTTGTTAAAAAAATCAATTGACAATATAAGAACAAGTCTACTTCTGTACTCTATTATGTTTCATTGATTGTGTTGTCTATCTTTACACAATAATATACTGTCTTGAATACTGTAGTATCATATTATGTTCCAAACAAAGTAGTATAAGTCATCTAGAATTGTTTTGATTATTCTTGGTGCTTTATAAATTTTAGAATCAAATTGTTAATTTCTACAAATATTTTTTCTCTGTGGATTTAATTTGTTCTTGTTTTATTACATAAGGTGGAAAACGAAGATAATTTATTTGGAACTTTCTTGCTCTTTTCTAATATTGGCATTAAGTGCTATAAATTTTACCTGAATTATTGATTCTGATATATTCATTATCATTCAGTTCAAAATATTTTTCTAATTTCCCTTTTTATTTCCTCCTTGACTCGTGGATTAGTTAGAAGTATGTTATTTAATTTTCAATTACTTGGTGATTTTCCAGATATATTTTTGTTCTTGGTTTCTATTTTTAATTCCACTGTGGTAAAAGAATACCTTGTGTGATTGGAATCCTTTAAAATTTATTGAGACTTACATTATGGGCCAGAATGTGGTCTATCTTTGTAAATGTTTTATGTAAAGATAAAAAATTGGGTACTCTTCAAAGGCTTAGTGAAATGTTTTATAAATATCAATTACTTTACCTTAGTTGATAGTGTTTACAAAGTCTTCTATTCCCTTACTGATTTTCTGTCTACTTTTCTTTCAATTATTGAGGAAGAAGTAATAAAATCTCTGGGTATAACCGTGCATTTCTCTATTTCTCCTTGCAGTTATATCAGGTTTTTTTTTTTTTTTTTAATTTGTGTATTGTGAAGCTCTGTCATTAGGTGCATAATCATTTAGAATTGTTGTCCATAATCATTTATAAATTAACCCCTTTATTACTATGAAATGACTTGTTTTTTGGTCCTAGTTATATTCTTTACTCTAAAATCTACTTTGTATGACTAATATAAATACTCCAGCTTTCCTTTGATTAGTATTAGCGTGATATATCTTTTCCATCTTTTTAATTTTAACCTAGTTGTATCTTTATATTTAAAGTTTGTTTCTCATATAGTTGAGCTTTGCTTTTTTATTTAGTCAGACAATCTCTACCTTCTTTTTTTAATTTAGAAAATTAAATTTAACAAGGTGACATTGATCAATAAGAGTACATAGATTTCAGGTAAACATTTCCAAATCATTTGAACAGTCAATTATGTTGTATACCCATCACCCAAAGTCAAATCATCCTCCATTACCTTATATTTGTTCCTCCTTTACTCTTCCCTAGACCCCCTCCCCATCCACCTCCCCCCACATCTCCCTCCTCCTGGTAACCACTTCACTTTTATCTATGTCCATGAATCTCAATTTTATATCCCACCTATATGTGAAATCATATCGTTCTTAGCTTTCTATGATTTACTTATTTCACTCAGTATAATGTTCTCAAGGTCCATCCATGTTGTTGTAAATGATATTATGTCATCATTTCTTATAGCTGAATAGTATTCCATTTTATGTATGTACCACATCTTCTATATTCAATCCTCTATCAAGGGGCACTTTGGTTGTTTCCATGTCTTGGCCACCGTGAATAATGCTGCAGTGAACATGGGGGTGCATCTGTTTTTACATATCAATGTTTTTGAGTTTTGGGGGTATATACCAGATTGCTGGGTCATATGGTAGTTTTATTCTTAACTTTTTGAGGAGCCATCATACTTCCATAATGGTTGTACTTTAATTTTTATATTTTTTATTTATTTTTAATTCTTTTTCTTAAAGAAGAACCTTTAACTTTTATATCATATTGGTTTGGTGGTGATAAACTTCTTTAGCTTTTTCTTGTATGAGAAGCTCTTTATCTGTCCTTGCATTGTAAATGATAGCTTTGTTGGGTAGAATAATCTTGGATTTAGGTCCTTGCTTTTCATCTTTTGAATATTTCTTATCAATCCATACTGGCCTGCAAAATTTCTGTTGTGAAATCAGCTAACAGTTTTATGGGAGCTCCCTTTTAGCTAACTAACTGCTTTTCTTTTGCTGCTTATAAGACTCTCTCTCTGGCTTTAACTTTTGGTATTTTAATTAAGATATGTCTTGGTATGGACCTTTTTGGCTTCATCTTGTTTGGCATTCTCTGTGCTTCCTGGACTTGTATGTCTGTTTCCTTTACCAAGTTAAGGAAGTTTTCTGCCATTATTGTTTCAAATAGGTTTTCGATTTCTTGTTCTCTCTCTTCTCCTTCTGGCACCCCCAAGATGCAAATGTTGAAGTTGTCCCAGAGGCTCTTTACACTATCCTCATTTGGGGGGGAGGTGTTCTTTGTTTGTTTGGTTTTTTTGTTCTGTTTTAATCAAAAGCTTTATGCTTCCTTATGATCCAAATCTCTTATGATTCTCAGCCTCATCTACTCTACTGTTTCTTTCCTGTAAATCATTCTTTATTTCAGTTAGTGTATAGTTCATTTCTGACTGGTCCTTTTTTATGATGTTGAAGTTCTCTTTAAGTTCATCGAGCATCCCTATACCCAGTGTTTTCAACACTGCAACTAATAGATTGCTTGTATCTGTTTTGTTTAGTTCTTTTTATGTACTTTTATTCTGTTCTTTCATTTGGGACCTGTTTTGTGTGTGTATGTGTGTGTTTGTGTGTGTGTGTCTTCATTTTGGCAGCCTCCCTGTGTTTTTTTTCTATGTATTAGGCAGAATTTCTACATTTCTCAGGCATCGTAGAGTGGCCTGATATAGTACGTGATTTGTAGGACTCAGTGGCACATCCTTCCCAGTTACCTAAGCTGGTCACTCTACATGCACCCTTGAATGTGGACTGTATACACTCTCCTGTTGTAGTTGACCTTAATAGTTGTTGGCACATCAGTAGGAGGGATTTACCCTCAGCCTGATCAGCTGCAAGGACTGACTGTGACCACCAATGTCTAATTACTAAGGAGAATCAATTGTGCTGTGGCCCATACCACAAAGCAACACTTACTTTACTGGGGCTCTGTTGTCCACTGAGTGCACCCCTTGAGTGTGTCACTTATGAAGGTGGTTGGGTGTGATGCTTCAACATAGTCTGAAGCTGTCTACTTGGTATGCTGGCTCTGAGTCTCCTAAAAGATGTAGGCCAAGGTCAGATGCCACCTGTGTCAGATGCCTGGGACCATTCTGCATGAACTACAAAGTTGTCTGCTATTAGCTGCTACTTGTGTTCTCCATCTATATTTTTTCCCTAGAATCTTATATAAAAGGAATCATATTATACAATATATGTGCTTTTGGAATTAGCTATTTTCACTCATCACAGTTCCAAAATGTCTGTATCAATTGTTCATTCATTTTACTACTATAGTTTAACCATTCACATGTTGAAAATAGCTGTTTACAATTTTTGGCTGTAATAAATTTAGCTGATAGGAACATTTGTATACAAGTTTGTGTGTGTGTGTGTGTGTGTGTGTACCTGAGTTTCCATATCTCTGGAATCATTGCTCAATAGTGCAATTGCTGGACTGTCTGGTAGTTGCATGCTTAGTTTTATAAGTGCCAAACTTATCCAAGCTAGCTGTATCATTTTTCATTGCAACAACAATGTATAGTGTTCCAGTTTTTCCATATCCTTGCCAGTATTTGGTATTAGCATTAATTTTTATTCTAGCTATTTGGATAGGTGTGGTTTGAAGTTGCATTTTTGTAATAGCTAATGAGGTGAAACATCTTTTGATGTGCTTATTTGATATCTGTATATCCTCTCTGGAAAAAATGTCTTTCTCTTCATGTCTTTTTCTCATTCCCTAATTAGATTTTTTTAACCAGTGCATTTTGAGAGCTCTTTATATACAGAATGGGGCAAAAGTATGTTTACAGTTGTGAGTATGCAAAATACAGTTTATTCTTAGATTATTATTTATTCTTATATTATTTTTCATACAAACAATTGTAAACTTATTTTGCCCCACCACATATTCAGTATACTAGTCTTGTGTTACATATGTGGTTTGCAAATATTTTTCTCTAGCTTATCTTATTTGTAACTAATCTTTTTATCCTTTTAAGAGGGTCTTTTGATGAGCAAAAGATTTAATTTGGTTGAGGCCCAATTTACCACTTTTTTTTTTTTTGATAATGGTTTATGTTTTTGGCACCAGCTCTAGGAATTCTTTGCCTAGTCCTACATTTTAAAGATTTGCTCCTATGGGTTTTTTTTTCCCTAAAAGTTTTATAGTTTTACATGTTATGCTTAAATTCATAATCCATGTTGAGTTAATTTTGTATAAGGGTGAAGTTAGTTAAAATTTAATTATAAAAAATCTATTACTACTCAATTGCTCCAGCATAATTTGTTACATTGAACTGCTTTTGTTTTATCAAAACTCGGTTGTGCCATAAAAAGTAATAAAGTATTTGTACGTGTTGCAACTTGCATATATTTTGAAAACATGCTAAATGAAAGAATGAGATGCAAAAGACTATATATTATAAATTCAATAGTTTATTCAATTTTTATTTAATATTTATATGAAATGCCCAGAATTGGAAAATCTATACAGACAGAAAATAAATAAGTGGCTGCAGTGAGTAATGTAAAAAGAGAATGGGAAGTGACTATATTAAGGCATTAGATTTCTTTTTGAACTTATAAAAATGTTATAAAGTTAGGCCCTGGCCGGATGGCTCAGTGGTAGAGCATCGGCCTCACATGCAGGACTCCCGGGTTCTATTCCCGGCCAGAGCACACAGAAGAAGCGCCCATCTGCTTCTCCACCCCTCCCCCTCTCCTTCCTCCCTGTCTCTCTCTTCCCGTCCTGCAACCAAGGCTCCATTGGAGCAAAGTTGGCCCAGGTGCTGAGGATGGCTTCATGGCCTCTGCCTCAAGTGCTAGAATGGCTCTGGTTGCAACAGAGCAACACCCCAGATGGGCAGAGCATTGCCCCCTGGTGGGCATGCCGGGTGGATCCCGGTTGCACACATGCGGGAGTCTGTCAGACTGCCTCCACATTTCCAATTTCAGAAAAATACAAAAAAACTGTTATAAAATTAGATACTGGTGATAGATGCACAACTCTGTGAATATACTAAATACCACTGAATTGTACACCTAAAAGGTTGAATTTTATGAAATGTGAATTATATATCAAAAGTTTTTTGGTTTTTTTAGCGATCAAGAGAGAGACAGAGCAACAGAGAGACAGAGACAGACAGGAAGGGAGAGAGATGAGAAGCATCAGTTTGTAGTTGTGACACTTTAGTTTCTCATTGATTGCTTCCTCATTCATGCATTGACAGGGGGACTCCAGCCCAGCTAGTGACGCCTTGCTCAAGCCAGTGGCCTTGGGCTCAAGGTAACAACCTTGGGGTCACGTCTATGATCCCACACTCAAGCCAGCAACCCTACGTTCCAGCTGGTGAGCCCGGGCTCAAGCCAGTGACCTCAGGGTTTTGAACTTGAGTCTTAAGTGTCCCAGGTCAATGCTCTATCCACTGTACCACCACCTGGTCAGGCTCTCAATAAAATTGTTAAAAGAAATAAATTGAACTTATTTTTGGTGGGTCCTTTTATGAGTTGTCTATTTTTTTTTTCTATTGATGTGTGCATGTATCACTCTGCCAATACCACACAGTATGATATTAGCTGTAGGAATTTTGTAGATGTTCTTCATCAGGTTGAGGAACTTCTTCTCTACTCTTAATCTCTGAGAGTTTTTTTTTTATCATGGGTGTTAGATTTTGTCAAATTCTTTTATGTGTCATTTGAATGTTCTTATATATCCTGTTGATATATACTGCTCACAAAAATTAAGGGATATTTCAAAATGAATATGAAGTGATAAAAAAAGCATTTGATTTTTTTATTAAACAAGAATATCAGAAAAGCAAATGACAAGCCAAAGAAAGTTGTTCGATTATGCAAATGAGATGCAAAACCAACTTATTTTATTGGTGAAAATGCATTGTACAAAAGGCTGAAAGTACTGGAGTATTTGCACATTCCCTGATCCCCTAATTTTTGTGAGCAGTGTAATAGATTACCATATTAATTATATAATCCATCCTATTGGTTGATTTTCAAATGTTGAATTAGCCTTAGGTACCTGGAATAAGACCTACGTGGTCATGGCGTATAATTCATTTTATATCATTGGTAGCCTCAATTTCCTATTTTGTGTATTGAATTATAGAAATGTTTTAAAAGATTTTATTTATTAATTTTAGAGAGAAGAGAGAGAGACAGAGAGAGAGAAAGGGGGAAGCATCAACTTGTAGTAGCTGCTTCTGCTTCTCGCATGTGCCTTGACTGGGCAAGCCCGGGTTTTGAACCAGCAACCTCAGCATTCCAGGTTGATGCCCTATCCACTGTGCCACCACAGGTCAGGCTAGAAATTCTTCTTATATTTTAAATATTAATCCCTTATCAGAGGTATGATTTGCCAACATTTTCTCCTATTTAGATTAGTTAGATGAGTAAGGAGCAGAGCTCAGTCTAGTCCTAATTTTTCCCTATTCCTTAGGCAACACCCTATGGTTACTCCAGTGACCAATTCATTTTATATCACTCAGTGAATACCTCAGGAATGATAAGTTTTTCCACTATAGCTGGCACAAGCAGGCCCTGTGTGATCACTAGGTACTGTCCTTCTAATACTTTAGGATGTTTTCCTCATGGCCTTGGGTAGTTTCTTCACATTCATGCAATGGCCCTGAAATACTATGTTGAATGTTCAAGTGGGAATGTTTATGGAGCTCCAGGATATGTTTTTGTGCTTCTCTGCTGCTCTCTTCTCTCTGGTACTCTGTCCTGTGAATAAGAATGGGATACTTTGGTTTTCTGAGACTCTCAGCCCTGTCTCCTCAACTCAGAACATCTGCCAGCCTCTACCTGGCTTTTTCCTCCACTGCAGTCTGGAAACTCTCATAGCACTAAACTGTGCAATCACTAGACTTCTTCATTGGTTTCCAGTTTCTCAGGGATCATTTTCCTTTGCTGTCTGATATACAGGGTCTTTAAAACCACTTTTTTATATACTTTGTCGTTTTAAAAAGTCTTTATTGCTTTGTTTTGGTTATTTAAGGATGTTATTCCATCTTAACCAGAAATGAAGCTGTCATATTGTTTGAAATCACAATATTTTATTGGTTGCTCAGAGAAATGTCTGATTCAGATACTTCCCTGAATTTGTACCACCTCAGGTTCTTTAAACATGTCATATTGGAAAGGTTAAATACACAAATATGATAGAGAGATAACCTGATCATCTTGGTTGTTCTCTTTATTTGTTTTCCAAATCTGCCTAGTCAACTACTAGAAACCATTGTCTCTCTACAATCAAGCCTCAAATTATTATTCTATGTTAAACAGAGGCATTAAGTAGTGTGTTGTAGAATAACATGCATAATTGTTCCTGTTGTCCCCAACCTCCCATGTTTAGGATAAGATCTGTGCATCTAATTCTCCCAATAAAATATTATGGCTCCATTATCCATAAACATAAACTTTTAAAAAATATCATTTATATTTATATTCTGAACCATCTTTTTTATTGTCCACCATGAGTATTTCTTCTGTTTTTGTTAGTGTTTCATCAACTCAAATCCTTGACATTTCCAACAGAACTGTATATCTGCATTATTTTTGACAGACATGTTTGGATTCACCTTCCCCATAGTATTCATGTTGTGGTATCACTATGATAATATCCCATTTCAGTAACCATCTTTCAAATCTAAAGGGACCTCCCTCATCTTTTTAATCTATTATTATCATATAACAACCTTTGCTTCTGTACCCATACTAACATGTTCAATTATTTCTCTATTTCTATTCTATGTTAACATATAGTCCCCCTCAGCTACATATAATGTTTTATATTATATCTAAAATATTTATATCATAGTGTGATGGTGAAGAATAACATCCTTCTTTTTGCCTTTCTTGAAAATTCCCAGTATGTTTTCTAACTTAAAAAAAAAATTTCCCCATTGATTTGAGGGGGGGGAGGGAGACGGGGCAAAGGGAGTGAGAGAGAGAAGCATCAGCTCATTGTTCCACTTAGTTGTTCCATTTTAGTTGTGCACTCATTGATTGATTCTCATATGTGTCCTGGCTGGAGATTGAACTGGCAACGTCAGTGCACCCTATCTACTGAACTACCCAGACAGGGCTTTTCCAACTTTTAAATTTTTAAAGATATCACATTGATGTTATGTGTTCTGAAAAAAATCTTCATAAGTAACTTATATCATTGCTCATCAAATTTATTCCATTATTTATATAAAAACTCACCTAATTAGTATAATGATTTTTACACTCAACTTTTTTTTTATCATTTGTTATAAAGAAAACAAGTTAGAACAGCAGTGCTGTAATGAACACCAAAATTTGAAGTAAGAAGGTTATAGATGTTAGTTGCATCCTACAACTTTCTGAACATCTGTCATATTTCTTAATTTTGGTTTTGATGCATAGTATGAAGAAAATCCTAATTCATACAGAAAATAACTCTAAATGCTAACAAAATTTAATAGCTCATCTTGCAATCATGGATTATTATTTAATTAACTGAGCCTGAAGCCTAAAAGAAAAGTAGTAGGAAACTGTTATTTTAAAGTTGAATCATTAACTATCTGACAAGTACTCATGTTCCTTAAAAAATATATAAGAGAATCATCCAAAACTCACAAATGAGTGCATGAATGATGGTATAGTGCATTAACATCTTCACTTGCTATTTTACAACTGATTCTTATAACATGACAAAGGCATATTTTGAACAGATGTGCAGAGGCTCACTTTGATGCCAGGCAAGGCTTAGGTACATATGCCATAGTATTGTACTTGCTCTACATTTTTATATGACCAGAAATGCATAGCCCTGAATAAGAAGGAAGTTATGACCTTCTTCCCAATCATAGATCTATCCAGAAGAGTTTTAATAAATGCAGAGAAATATCAGAATATTTTAACAAACACCAACTGACTTGCTAAAACAAGTTAATGAGTAGATGATCTTCATCATTTTATATTTGATGTATAATATAATCAAGTTTTTGTGTTGATAGTTTATAATTTTTATTATAGCTTTTAAAACAAGCATTGATAGAACCCCCGAAGAACCTTGGTATCTTAGAGTTCTGGAGACTACAGTTTTAAAACTGTTCAAAATCTAAATATTTATTATAACTTATTTATCTTATTTTTTCCCTCAAAAAATTTAAATGCTTTTAGTCAGGGATTATTCCCCATTATAAAAAAATTATAGCCTTTTCTCCAGTAATTTATAGCAATGGTTTCTTTTGATTGTTTCATTTTTTATACTAATTCTTTTTTTTTTTTTTTTTTTTTTTTTTTTTTTTTTGTATTTTTCTGAAGTTGGAAACAGGGAGGCAGTCAGACAGACTCCCGCATGCATCTGACCAGGATCCACCCGGCATGCCCACCAGGGGGCGATGCTCTGCCCATCTGGGGTGTTGCTCTTTTGCAACCAGGGCCATTCTAGCACCTGAGGCAGAGGCCACAGAGCCATCCTCAGCGCCCAGGCAAACTTTGCTCCAATGGAGCCTTGGCTGCGGGAGGGGAAGAGAGAGACAGAGAGGAAGGAGAGGGGGAGGGGTGGAGAAGCAGATGGGCACTTCTCCTGTGTGCCCTGGCCGGGAATTGAACCCGGGACTCCTGCACGCCAGGCCGATGCTCTACCACTGAGCCAACTGGCCAGGGCCCTATACTAATTCTTTTTTTTTTAAGATTTTATTTATTGATTTCAGAGAGAGAATAGAGAGAGGGAAAGGTGGGGGGAGGAGGAGGAAACATCAAGCACATACAAGAAGCAACTAATATGTGCTTTCACTGGCAAGCCTGCAGTTTTGAACCAGCAACATCAGCATTCCAAAGTTGAGGCTCTATTCACTGCGCCACCACAGGTCAAGTGATTGTTTATTTTTTGACAGGTTTTAAAAACTTGTTCAGTATGATGGTTAAACTAGCTAGTTTGTGGTTCTATCAAGATTGCTAATTAATTTTGGGGATGGGTGGGTAGGTATTTTGTTGACAGTTTCTTGGCTCTTTGGTATGATGACCATAAATCATAGCAAGTTGTGCCTTTATAAGTGGTAATTTTGATTTCTCACTTATGTTTCTTTAAAAACTTTGGATGATTGAGACTCCAATTAATATAATTATATATATTTGTCATTTGGGGGTTAGGAGGTACTATCAGTGAATTTAGTACTTCCAACGTGTGTTTCATAAGCTAATTTTGGCCTAAAAGACTATATACTATACTCTAGGTTAGTATTGACTTAACAGAATTTGTTTAAACTCTGTGCTAATCCGTTTCGTCTCTGACTATACCCTTTTTACTATGATCTTCAAGTGGCTTGAATGATCACTTTCTTGTATGTCGTAGAGTATGACCAGTGCCATGAATCAAGCTAGACTACATTATTGTGCTTGTGATGCTATATGAGTTTTATGGAGAAAGATGTTTCATGAGTGTGTCCAAATTAAGCATAAGTTAATTTTATGCAACACAGTTTTATGACATGTTTAAAATGCATGTGAATGTTGAATATACAACATACAAAAACAATCTTATACCTTTTCTTGTTTAGGGAATGATTTTTGCAAATTGATTTCTCTTCATGTGATTTATGATTCCTGTCGTAAGAGACGCTGCTGGGTTTTCGTAACCAAGTCTAAATTCCTATTCTTGCTGAATCTATATATTGGCTTCATTTAGCTGAGTTTCTGAGGTTTATAATTTAATTCAAACCCTTCATGTAATTTTAAATGTATAAGTTTTTCTTGGTGATATTTACATTTGATTATAGCAGTATGATACAAAAGTCAAAGCTAATGTGCTGGAATTTTAGAAATACTGATAAGTAGAAGCTCCCCTAAATATAGTGAGACTTTCATTAAACATTTAAATTCAAACTGGTGAGACTTTATAGTTACAGATAAATGAAAGAAAGTATGGTTTTCCTATTTGTCTCTAATATTACTGATTTATGAAAAGTAACTGGAAGCAGGAGGTGAACCAGATTTATATACAGTGATATATAGTGTTCTGAAACTCCTACCATTAAAGGTTTAAGAGTCTGAATGCTAGGCAGTTATTGTTAAATGTCTCCTCTATGATCTATTTACACAGTTCTGGCTTTTGAGTATCTATTCATTTTTGTTTTTTGAAGAGCTTGCTAAATAAACTTTCTAAAACTTCTCGTGGTAAACCATGATTATATCCTATGGTTTTGACAATTGAAGGGTTCATTGAATTTTATTCTGGCTGTTAAATACAATAATCATTAGTTCATACAAAGTATAAGAGGTGTGGTTGTCTATCTCCCTTAATTTTTAAATTGCAGTTAGAGCAACCTCCTGTTTGAGCTTGAATCTTCCACTCCAAGTTTTCTTAGTCATGAAACTGAGCAAACCAGTGAGTAGTCCATGAACCTTTAGAGTGGTGTAGTAGGAACATTGTTTAATTTTCTGACTCAAACTTCTTTTTTTTAAATTTTATTTAGAAATTAAATTTAACAGGGTGATATTGCTCAATAAGAGTTTCTAAGTTTGACCCAAACATCTACTTCAGGGGTCAGAAAACATTTTCTGTAAAGGACCAGATATGAAATATTTTGGGGTTTGTGGGCCATAAGGTTTCAGTCAGAACTGCTCAACTCTGGTCTAGAGCATAAGTAGCTCACACGACAGTATGTAAATAAATGAGCACAGCTGTGTTTCAATAAAACTGTTTTTACAAAAACAGGTGGCAAAAGCCTTTCAAACAGTATATACAAATGGTCAAGTAGCACATGAAAAGATGTTCAACATTATTGATCATTAGGGAAATGTAAAGCAAAATCATTTTGTACCTCACTTGCATGGCTATAATTTAAGAAAAATGGAAACTAACAAATGTTGGTGAGGATGTAGAGAAAATGCTGATATGAATGTAAAGTAGCACAGCTACTGTTGAAAGCAGTTTGGCTCCTCAAAAAGTTAAACATAAGGTTATCACATGACCCAGCAATACTTCTAGGTATATACCCCAAAACCAGATATTCAAATATTTGTATATAAATGTTCATAGAATTACTATTTACAATAGCCAAAAGATGGAAACCACCTAAATGTCCATCAATGGATAAATAATTAAATAGTTGTATACTCATATAAAGGAATATTATTCAGCTATAAAAAGAAAGAAACCCAAAAAAATGTTATGGCAAGTGAAAGAATCCAGTCATAAAAGGTCACGTATTATATCATTCCATTTATATGAAATATCCAGAAGAGATAAATCCTTAAAGACATAAACCAAATTACTGGTTGCTAAAAGCTGTAGGGAGGCATAAATGTTGAATGGGGTCTCCTCTGGGGTTGATAAAAATGCTTTGAAACTAGGTAGAGTGATGGCAGCATAATACCACTAACTGTACTAAATACCACTTAATTGTGTACTTTAAAACTCTTAATTTTATATGAATTTCACCTCATTAAAAAATGAAAAATAAAAAATAGGTACCCACCCTGACTGGCCACAGTTTGCTGATCTTTGTTCTACGTAATATGAGCCCCTTTAATTGTCTATCTGTGAAATCTCCTCTCCAATATCATTTTGGTTACTTGCAAATATGTTTTGAAGTAGTAGCAAAAGCTTTTATGACCATAATGCAACTTGACTACCAAGAAATGACAAAGCATGTAATACCAAAATTTTCTCTGAGAACTTTGTCAATCACTTCAGTATTTGTGATTTAAAGAAAGAAACAAAACTAGTGGCTACTGGTCTTAATAAAAAATATTTGTTGGCCCTGGCCAGTCAGTTGGTGCAGTGGTAGAAAGTCATCCTGTCATGTGGATGTCCTGGGTTTGATTCCCAGCCAAAGCACACAGGAGAAGCACCCATCTGCTTCTCCACCTCTCCCCCTCTCACTTTTCTATCCCTCTCTGTCTATCTCTCTCTCTCTCTTCTCCTCCCCTCCTGCAACCATGGCATGATTGGAGCGAGTTGGCCCTGGGTGTAGAGGGTGGCTCCATGGCCTCCATTTTGGGGGCTAAAAAAATGGCTTTGTTTACAAGGAAACAAGGACCCCAGATGGGCAGAGCATCAACCCCTAGTGGGTTTTCCAGGTGGATCCTGGTTGGGGAACATGCGAGAGTCTGTCTCTGCCTCCCCTCCTCTCACTAAATTATATATATATTTAAAGCTACCTTTATATGTATACATGTGTGTGTGTGTGTGTGTGTGTGTGTGTGTAAATACATTGGTCAAAAATTCTGTACCTGACCCTTAGCTTTTATAATACTTATAATGGAAGACACAAATATTAATAGAACATAGACAAGTGAAATCCTGTATGTGTGTAAAAATGCTGTATCTATATAATATAAATAATATCTTCAGAGTCCTTAGATCTTTATCTTATAGATCAGGGTTTGGAAACTATGGCTTTCAGGCCATATCCCACCCACTGCCTATTTTTGTAAATAAATGTTTTGAAATAACAACCTTATTGAGACATGATTCACATACCATGGAATGCAGTTTACCCATTAAGTTGTACAATTACTAATTCTTAGTATATTCTCATAGTTGTGTTACCCTTACCACAATCAATTTTAGATTATTTTTATCACCCATACAAGAGAACTCATACCCACTAGCAGTCACTTCCTATTTCCCCCTTATACCCATAGCTCTTAAAACCAGTATTCTTTCTATTTCTATGGACTGGTTAATAATGGACATTTTCCATAATTGGAGTCATGTAATATGTGGTCCTTAGTGACTGACTTTTTTCATTTAGCACAGTGTTTACAAGGTTTAACCCATGTTGTAGCATGTATCAGTACTTAATTTCTTTCTTTGGCTAAGAAATATTCTATTGTATGAAAGTACCATATTTCATTTATCTGCTCATCATTTCTTCAACATTTAGGTTATTTCTACCTTTGGGCAATTATAAATAATGCTTCTATGAAAAATTTTGTGTAAGTTCTTATGTAGACTTATGTCTTCCCTTTTTTTGTGTATATACCTGGGAGTAAAATTACTGGATCATGTGGTAACTGTATATTTAACCTTCCCAGGACTGCCTGATTTTTTTTCCAAGGAAACTACACTATTTTACATTCTCACCAGCAGTTTATGAAGCTTCTCATTTCTCAACACCCTCACCAACACTTGCTATTATTATCTGCTGTTAATAAAGTTTTATTGGAACATCATACTCATTCACTTACATATTGTGTATAACTACTCTCACAGTACAATGGCAGGGTTGAGTAATTATGAAACAAACTGTATGACTCTCAAAGGCCTAAACTTTTACTATGTGACCCTTTACAGAAACATTTTGCCAACTCCTGTTATAGAGGTATTCTTATGAAGTTGAAGTTAATCATGTTTGGCTAATTAGAGAAAATCTCTAGTACATTTTTTTGTATGACTCTCTTAAGTGGTCTACAGAAACCTATAGTTGCTTAAAACAAAGTAAACTAGTATAGCCCATATTCATGATACCCACATATATTTGTTAGATAGAAATGTGGCCCTGGCGAGATAGCTCAATAGTAGAGCATTAACTCAGTGTGTAGATGTCCAGATTCGATTCTCAGTCAGGGCACACAGGAGAAGCACCATCTGCTTCTCCACTCCTCCCCCTCTTGCTTCTCTCTCTCCCTCTCTCTTCCCCTCTTGCAGCCATGGCTCAATTGGAGCAAGTTGGCCCAGGTGCTAAGAAGGGCTCCATGACCTCCACCTCAGGCACTAAGAAGAGCTCTGTTGCGGGGCAATAAAGCAAGGCCCCAGATGAGCAGAAGCATCACCTTCTAGTGGGCTTGCAGAATGGGTCCCAATCAGGGCACATGCGGGAGTCTGTCTCTCTGCCTCCCCTCCTTTCCATGAATAAAAAAATTTTAAAAAAAGCAGTGTGATGATTAAAAATAAGAAAATAATTTATTGTAATGGTTAATATTAAAAGGTTTGTTGATAAATTATAAAAATATCAGAAAAAGTAAAGATAGTATCAAAATGTTAAATAGCAGTAAACATGTCTCAGAAAAAAAAAACTTTAAGACAGAAATAGTGTGGGGAGAGAATTTTTAGAGGAAAGACATGCGGCACAGACTTTTGAGAATAAGGCAGGTGTTAAACCTGGGGAAAATCCTCAATGCTCAGTTTGTTCCCAGAATCAGCTACAGCCATGACACCCCTGGCTGTTTTCCGCTAATGGGAGCTGAATACTGATTAGAATGACTACACAGATCTTTCTTTTTTTGATAAGGGGAAAAGGCTATCAATGAGGAGGGCCACCAAAATGGGGATGGTGGGAGAAGAATAGATAGGTGAATTGGTCACGCAGAAAACTTGATTTTTTGGCCACTGAACAGTTTTCTTTACTTTCAGTTGTGTGTCACAAATACCACTGAATGTGCTAGAAAACATTAAACAGCCACTGAACAGCCTTGAACTGAAGGGAAGAAGGATTAAGGAACCTTGTCCAGAAGTTATTTTGGTATTTTTCTGTAGTCACATAAGTGTGTATCTTAGCAACTGTGTTCAACTATGAGGCACACTAGATAGAGCTCCTTTGTGTGATTATAAAGTGACACTTGTTTGAAACAAAGCCACTTTCATTGTAAAGGTGCTTTATTTCTAGAGGATTTGTTAATCGAGGTGTCCCAGTGATAGGGTTATATTTTAAATATATTGTAAGAAATCTTAGGCCTAGGCTAGAGGAAAAGCCAATAAAGTGTATGATGTCTGGCTTCTCTTTTGTGAATTAACAGGTGAAAAGATCTTTGAAGCCAACTCAGGACTGAGAGACTTGTCAAAGCATCTAAAATATAACCTGTCTGAACTCTCAAACTATTACTGGAGTGAAACAACATGTACATACACACTCTAAATGAAAAGAACTTTGAGTGACTGATATATGATATTTTCATCTTTCTTACTTGTATTGCAGAATTACTTCTTGTATAGAGTGAATTGAGTTCACATCAACAAATTATTTTCTGTGCATCATTCACCAGGCCACAGAAATTGTCATATTCTTTGGAATCTCAGTCTTGCTTTGATAGGTGTGAAGTACAAATACATCCGTGGATCAATAAGAATTAGAGAATAAGGAATTAACATCAGTTATGTCAGCAATAAGTTCAGTTCAAATTAAACATAGTGGGGCTGGGAGTGAGTACACTATCTCATCAGAGTTTAAAATTTAAGCAAAGCAATGAAATAGTTCTTATTGGATGGAATAACGATAGTTTCCTAGAGGAGCTGAAATTTTTGGAACAGACTGAATGACAGAAGTGTTTGGTGAACTCCACAGTAAGGAATACAATCAATCTTATTTCTTAGCAGAACCAAAGGTAGCAGCAGAATAAACAAACAAAAGGATTTGTGAAATAAACGGAGATATTGAGTGAAGAAGTCATCTCACATTCCTTGGGGCAAATTTTTCAAATGACTGCTCTGGGCCAGCTATCTATATTTCCTCTCTATCCTCCTTCCTTAATACCTTACAGTATAGCATTCATCTACTGTCAACATTCTATTAAAACCATTGTCAATGTAATTTCAAACTGAATTCACAAATTCATTGGCCTTTACTCAATCCTCATTCTCCATGATTTCTTTGCCATAATTGCTGTATCTTCTCAAACGTATTCATTAGCCTCAGTAATACTGTGCCATCTAGCTCTCTTTCTGCTTTAAAAAAAAAAAAAGTTCCTTTTCTATCCCTCCTTGTCTTCCCTCCTCCTCCTTTTCTGTATTTGTTCTCTTATAAGACTATCTTCTTTTGAGGTTGCAGTTATGTAGTCTCTTGTCATAGCTGCAGAAAGTGGACAGATGATCTATTAATATAGTTTAATATCCCAAGTGGCCTATGGCAAAGCTTTCATAAATAAAGAGGAGGAAATTAAGGCAGAGAGGTGCTTTGTAATTTGGTAAGTGTTAAAATTATTAATTAATTTTGGACCTAGCTTGAACATAAAGTTTCTGATTCTAAGGCCTATTTTAGAGCCCTTCAGAAGATGTTTTCCCAGGTTTATTCTATCAGCACATTTTTAGTATCTTGAGTACTTTTTGCTTAACAGTGTGATGACTGCTTAACTAAATTATCCAATCCTTAACAAACCCTAGTAACTCTGATTTGTGAGTGTTCAAATTGGTTTGGTGAATGAAAAAATATAAAAGAAACCTAGTAAGTTAATAGGACCTGAGCCATGAGAAGGCATTTTAAGTCCTCTTTTGCCAAGATGTGCGTGTGCGTGTGCATGTGCATGTGCATGTGTGTGTGTGTGTGTGTGTGTGTGTGAGAGAGAGAGAGAGAGAGAGAGAGAGAGAGATCTCATCATACTTTTTATCTGTTATGTTGCTTAGCTACAGTTTATTAAATCCTTGTTCAGTTGATAGTATATTAATCAAAAAGAATATCTATTTTGTGACCAACTCAATGATTGAAATAGCCTGCTGCCAGGATTCCCTTAATATGACAGAACACACTGTATACTAAGAAGACTGCTTGGGCCTGCAAGTATAGCAGAACAAAGGACGAAGCACTTGGCAACCATCTTTTGTTGCTGTTGTTCTTGACTTTGTGTGATGTTACAGAATAGTATGTTTAACACGGACCAGTGTTTGTTTGATTAGGGTAAGTGAAGCAAAGTTTCTGCATAGTGTACTCCACACTATAATATTTAAATACACCATTGGTACCAGGGGTTCTTACCTGCAGTCCAGAGTGCCTCATAGAATTTCTTGGATGAATGGTAAATTCTGCCAGCCAATAATTTTCTTGTTATTTATTTTTGGTATTCTTAGCAAATGCTCAGAATTTGTATATTCTTTTTATATATACCCCCAACAAGCAATTGGAGTTGTATAATAAGTCAAATACAGTGCTTTGCTTTTCACTCAAATAAAATACTGCCCTTTCACTGGCATATATGCTTGCACATAATTTATGCCAAGAAAGATGTAACTCTTTTAGGCTTTTTTTTTTACTTTTTTTTATGGAAAACCCAAACATATACACAGATAGAATAGTATAATGGCCTCCTCACGAACTATTAAGCAACCGATGAACAAAATTTGAATTTATTAAATTGGAAAATTAATTATAGATTCTTTATTTAAATCTAAGGTATTGATAGAATTTAGAAATAATTTAGAAAACTCTGGAGATAAGAATAATTACAAAAATAGATATATATTGGTGCAAAGCCCTTTTAAAGCACTTTATTTGTATTAATTCTCACAATGCCTCATTTTGTGAGAATTATATTTTACAATTTTACAGGTTAAAAAAAAAAGTCATCTGAGGCACAGAAAGGTACAGTAATGTATCTGAGGAACCCAGCTTGTAAGGAAAGAATTAGGAGTTGATCCCAGGAAACCTGGCTCAGATATCTACGTTTTTAACCTCAAGACGGATAAAGTGGAGAAAATAAATGCGATATCCAATTTAAGGCCAGTCAGAAATTAAAGTTGTATATATGAAAGTCTAATGTATGCCATTAGGTAAATTCTCATTTTATAAATATTTGATTAACTCAACTTTTCAGGGCTTATATCTCGTTCACAAAGAAGTCATACCTGTAGATTGAAGGGGAATCCAATTAAGATGACAGAAACCCTTTGTATTTTGTAGTCTGCATTCTATTATATCATATCATCTTTATCAATTAAAATGTCTCTGGTTGAAAATATCAGAAAACCAACTCCAGATGGCTTTAACAAAACAAAATATCTTTACATATATCCTGGTAAGAGGTTCACTATTAGTACCTACCTTTCCTGTATTTTTTGACTCAAAAAATATTTAATGCATGCTCTTCATTCAGAAATGCTTGAATTGAAATCTGAAAACTGAATAAGAGTTGACTAGGCAAAGAAGAGAATGACTAGGAGAGATTCTGCATAGGAGAAACTATCTGTGCCAAGACTCAGTAACATAAAAGAAATCATGGTATGTTAAAGGGATCAAAAGAAGACTAGTGTGGCAAGCACAGAGAACAAAAGTAGGAATGCTTTTTAAAAAGTACTAGGTAGATCCTACACTGCTGGTGGGAATGCAGCCTGGTGCAGCCACTGTGGAAAACAGTATGGTGTTTCCTCAAAAAATTAAAAATGGAGCTGCCTTTTGACCCAGCCATCCCACTTTTAGGAATATATCCTAAGAATACCAAATCATTGATTCAAAAGAAGATATGAACTCCCATGTTTATTGCAGCTCTGTTTACAATAGCCAAGATCTGGAAACAGCCCAAGTGTCCATCAGTGGATGAGTGGATTAAAAGGCTGTGGTGCATATATGCAATGGAATACTACACAGCCATTAAAAAGAAG
Source organism: Saccopteryx leptura (assembly GCF_036850995.1). Lineage (NCBI taxonomy): Eukaryota > Metazoa > Chordata > Mammalia > Chiroptera > Emballonuridae > Saccopteryx > Saccopteryx leptura. Next base: position 66,933,882 of record NC_089516.1, on the reverse strand, counting down.
GAAATCTTACCTTTTAAGAGGGCATAGATGGACCTGGAGATTACTATGTTAAATGAAATAAGCCAGGCAGAGAAAGACAAATATCATATGATCTCACTTTTATGTGGAATCTAATGAACAAAGTGAACGGAGGAACAGAATAGAGGCAGAGGTGGGGTCACAGGGAGCAGAGGGACAGCTGTAGGAGGGAAGGGGGATGAGGGTACGGGATCAGAGAAAGTAAAGGGATTAGTTGAAACTATATATACCTAACACATTGATACAGATAACAGGACAGCAAATCCCAAAGGGAAGGCAAGAGGGTGTTAGGGGGAGGAGGACAAAAGAGGTGTAATGGGGGACATGGGGGTGTGGTTGAGAGTGTTATATTGAGTGGGATACTTGAATCCATGTTAACACAATAAATTAAAATTAGTAAAAAAAAAAAAAAAAAAAAAAAGAGCCCTGGCCAGTTGTCTCCATGGTAGAGTGTCGGCCTGGCGTGCAGAAGTCCCAGGTTCGATTCCCGGCCAGGGCACACAGGAGAAGCACCCATCTGCTTCTCCACCCCTCCCCCTCTCCTTCCTCTCTGTCTCTCTCTTCCCCTCCTGCAGCCGAGGCTCCACTGGAGCAAAGATGGCCTGGGCGCTGGGGATGGCTCCTCGGCCTCTGCCCCAGGCACTAGAGTGGCTCTGGTCACAACAGAGCAACGCCCCAGAGGGGCAGAGCATCGCCCCCTGGTGGGCGTGCCTGGTGGATCCCGGTCGGGCATATGCGGGAGTCTGTCTTCTGTCTCTCCCCGTTTCCGGCTTCAGAAAAATACAAAAAAAAAAAAAAAGAAAGAAAAGGAAAAGGGTACTAGGTGTGAGATGGAGGCAAAGGTCAGACTCTGCAGGGCATTGTAAGCCATGTGAGGGTTTTAGCCATTAGGCTAATAATGATAGGAAACTATTGAAGGGCTTTACATATATGATACTGTGCTAAGTTTCATATTAAAGTTTTTTTTTACTTTTTATTTGGAAATCATTCAGACTCACAGAAGTTTCAAAAATAGTACAGGGAGTTTCCAATGCATCCTTTACCATATTTCCCCAGTGATAACTTCTTAAATAACCTTAGTATAATTATTTAAAACAGGAAAATGACATTGAAACCCTACTAATAAATGACAAACCTTTAATTTGTATTTCACCAGTTACCTATAGGTATTTGAAAGATCACTCTTGTTGCAGTAAAATGAAAGCTCTGGAACACTAGAGTGGATATGGGAAGACCACTAAGGAAACAATGATAAGGTGAGGTGATGGTGACTTAGACTAGGGTGTTGGCAGTAAAGATGCTAAAATTTAGATTCAGTAAATATTTAGGAGGTGAAATGAAAGACTAGGTGATCCAACCCTGATGTTGTAAAAGGATTATAATCCCACTCTATAAGCAGGGTGGTTAACTCTTTCAGAAACCCGCAGGAAATTTCTGGCAGATTGGCATGGGTCCGTGGACCAGCAGTTGAAAACTCCTGGACACACCTGAAATACTATACAGTGGAGAAGCAATTTTCAACCTTTTACATGTGATGGCACACATTAATCAATTACTAAAATTCTGCAGCACACCAAAAAATATGTTATATATTTTTTGCCAATCTGAGAAAAAATAATAGTTATAATTTTGATTCATTCACACCAAACGGCTATTGTTGTGTTGGCTGTTTGACAATCTATGAAAAAAGAGGTCAATGCCCCTGACTAGATAATCCAGTAGTACATGGTTTTTTTTTAAATTTTTTTATTTATTCATTTTAGAGAGGAGAGGGAGAGACAGAGAGAGAGAGAGGAGAGACAGAGAGAGAGAAGGAGGGGAGGAGCTGGAAGCATCAACTCCCATATGTGTCTTAACCAGACAAGCCCAGGGTTTCGAACCGGTGACCTCAGCATTTCCAGGTCAACGCCTTATCCACTGCGCCACCACAGGTCAGGCCCAGTAGTACATGTTTTAAAAATTCTTGTGCATACTAGTTGACAATTGCTGCAGTAGAGGAAAATGAATGAACTAGCTAGAGCTACATAAATCAATATAGATGAATATAACAAACTGCTAACCCAAAATAGCAAGTTGCAAATTTATATATATATATATACAATTTTCATAAAATTTAAAAATATCCTAAACAATTTTATATATTTCTAAGAAATATATATTTTAGAGCTCTATATAGAGAAACATGTAAATAGTAAACATAAGATTCAAGATAGTAATTGACTATTGAGCAAAGAAGGGCAAGATGGTCTAGGATGGGGTACATGATAGGGATTGAACTGTACTGGCAATGTTTTATTTATTAATAATTGAGTAGTTGGGACAGGGGTTTATTTTATTATTCTTTGTACCTTTTTAATATATTTTAAACATTAAAAGAAGAGTTTTAAAGAGTTTAGATTGGATTTAGAGTCAGGAGTAGATCCTATCTTGCCAGTAACCAACTGCATGACTTTCTGGGAAGTAACTTCTCAAAGACAATTGGAACAATTTTTATAAGTGAAAAGTTGGGCCTATATAAAGTCATTGTCAGACTATAACAAGCACTTGCCAATGACTGCCTGTTGATATCTGCGCTGCTTTTCTCAGTTTCACCTAAATTTGTTAAAAGAAAAAGAAAATTATGCAGAAAACTCACAAAGTACTAAAATAAAATTTTGCAATGTCAGAACCCTTGCCTTTGGTCTAACACATACCTGATCATGTTGTTTAAATTGCTTTAAGTTCTTTTTTTATCTTTTTAAAAAATATATTGGGGTGACATTGGTCAATAAAACTGTACAGGTTTCAGGCATACAATCTTATATTGTGTCATCTGTATATTGCATTGTGTGTTCACCACCAAAAGTTATATCTCCTTCCATCACCATTTATCTTCCCATACTCTTTTCTACCTGCCTCTGCCCCCCTTTCCCTCTGGTAATCACCATACTGTCATCTCTGTCTATGAGTTTTGTTTTATTTTTTGCCTTTTGAGTTCTTTATTCTATCCCTAGCTACCATGAAATCTTGATAGGCCTACAAATAGAAAGTTCTACATTATTGAGAACCAGCCATCTCTATTGAAAGACCTGAAGCAAGCAAACCTCAGTGATCAAAGGGAAGATTCAGTATATGCTGTTTATTTTTTCTTTTAGTATGTTAAGAATTTTGTAGGTGGCTATAATAATTTTGTTTAGCTGATGCAGATACTAAGACTTCTGAGATACATTTATACCAACCCTTCTGTGAACATTCTCTGTATTGAAATGAATTGTCTTTTTAGCATTTGAAAAAGTTGATTCAAAAATGACTTTTTAAAACTTATTTTAGAAAAATGGTTCACATACTTTGCCTTATACCTAACATCAGTGAATTCTATTCCTCTTTATTGTCAGTATCCTAACTTATATTTGAGAAAGAATATGCTTTATTTTCTAATATTTCTTTGACATAAAGTAGATAAGATTTATCATTTTTTCTTTGGAGATATACAACTCAAACAATCATAGACACCAGAGTTGGAAACATAAAGTTACTTAATCTACCTAGCATGCTGAAGTTGTGACTTAATCATTGTCTCCACATTTATGAAGTACTATTATTATAAGAGGGTGCCAACCATCAATTCTCCTTTCCCAAGGGGAAAGCTAAAAGAAACAGGATTGAACTATATTAGGTTATATATAAGGAAGAATTGCTCAATAATGAGTTTTATTAAATACTTGATTAGTCAACCAAGGGTGGTAGCTGAATCTCATGCCTGAGAAAAAACTTATGAAACAGAATACATAATTATCTAACATGATTGGCTGGTAGGAATGATCTTCTTATAACAAAGTTGTCTTTTAGGATTCTTTCCAAATTTTGATTAAATTTTAATTAAAACCTGTTACCAAAACAAATATGTAGTTTTTAATAGTAGGTAGAATTCTTTAATAGGTTTAGAGTAAGTGTCGACCAAGTTGGCGTAGAAATCTAGAATACCCAGTATCTCATTATAATGTCATTATAGAATCTTTATTAATTACATTATTTTTATTGTTTAAGCTGGAACAGTAATAGATGGGGAAACTCAGAATCAGAGATTAAGGAACTTGCCTAAAGTCATAAACTGACACAGGACTGGAATCTAACTCCATGTTTCTACTCCTGGTTCAGAGTTTTCTGCTGCATCACCCTAGTGACCTTGGGCTTTCTGTTCTGGGACTACTTGGAGGTGAGGATTTCTTTTAACAATGACGTTCTGAAACATCCTAATTCTCCTGAGATGTCCAGAGCCAACTTACTTAAAGACAAATTCCGTGCTGTAAAAGAAACTGACAACAAAACAGACAATCAACTAAGTGGGAGATGATATTTTCAAACAGCAGCTCAGATAAGGGCCTAATATCCAAAATTTACAAAGAACTCATAAAACTCAACAACAAACAAACAAACAATCCAATAAAAAAATGGGAAGAGGACATGAACAGACACTTCTCCCAGGAAGAAATACAAATGGCCAACAGATATATGAAAAACTGCTCATCTTCACTAGCTATTAGAGAAATGCAAATCAAAACTACAATGAAATACCACCTCATACCTATTAGATTAGCTATTATCAAGAAGATAGGTAACAAGTGTTGGAGAGGCTGTAGAAAAGAAATAATCCTCATTCACTGTTGGTGGGAATGTAAAGTAGTACAACCATTATGGAAGAAAGTATGGTTGTTCCTCAAAAAATTAAGAATAAAACTACCATATGCCCCAGCAATCCCTCTACTGGGAATATACCCACATAATTCAAAAACACTGGTACGTAAAGACACATGCAGCCCCATATTCATTGCAGCATTGTTCACAGTGGCCAAGACATGGAAACAACCAAAAAGCCCTTCAATAGAAGATTGGGTAAAAAAGATGTGGTACATATATACTATGGAATACTACTAAGCCATAAGAAATGATGACATGGGATCATTTACGACAATGTGGATGTGGACCTTGATAACATTATAATGAGTGAAATAAGTAAATCAGAGAAAACTAAGGACTGTATGATTCCATACATAGGTGGGACACAAAACTGAGACTCATGGACATAGATAAGAGTGCAGTGGTTACCAGGGGGAGGGGAAGGGAGGAGAGGGAGGGTATAGTGGGAGGGGAGGGGCATAAAGAAAACCAGATGAAGGGTGACGGAGGATGATTTGACTTTTGGTGATGGGTATACAACATAATTGAATGTCAAAATGATCTGGAGATATTTTCTCTAAATCTACATGCTCTAGTTGACCAATGTCACCCCATTAAAATTAATTGTCTAAATAAAACTATTAAAAAAATTCCATGCTGTACCAGAGCTTACAAGAAGCATAGAAGGAACTCCAGAAACCTCAAAGGGGCCTGGGTAGTTATGTATAGTCAGTCTCCCCCAATTACACTCAAAAGAACCAGGTCTATTTTTGTTCACCACTGAATCTACAGTTCTGGCATAGAGAAGTTATTTAAATATCTGTTAAATGAGTGAATAAATATAAATGAAATTAGTCTTCTTTATTATTAAACAGACATATATTGTTGCACTGAGCCAATGGCTATTTTCAAAGCTGGGTGCATCCTCTCTGTTTTTCAAAATGCTTCCCCAAGGTAAATCTTTTTTTTTTACCCTGTCTCCTTAGAAACATGAAACAAAGCTAAATTAAACAGAAAAATTTTTTTTTCACTCTATCCCAGGTAAAAATGTCCATGTTAGTTTGTCGATTGTGGTAAAGTCAGACTCCCTGCAGCAATGAACAATATATTATGTTACCAAACTCAGCACTAACACAAAATGCTTTAATTAAGCAATCACATGCCTGAGATGCTGGTCCCCTGCTTATACTCTAACTCAGACATTACTGATCAGGATATGCTGTATATGTAAGAGGACTCAAAACTATACAGATGACAAATAGGTTTCCTAAATTATTTATATGCATATTTGACTTGGTAGATAATAAGCTCTGATATGAAAACTCAATATAAAAAAATTTGAATTTTAAAATGAACAAACCAAGATGTAAATTATAGCATAGCTACTATTTATCAACTACTATGTACCAAACATTATACTGAGGGCTCTATATTTTCTTTCTAATTTTTTCAAAATCCTTATATGATAGACATTATCCTCAATAAATAGAAAAAAAAATGGGCTTGGAGAAGTTAAGTATTTTACCCATTGTCACATTGTAAATAAGGAAGAACTTAAGGTCAGGTTATTTAAATTCATAATCTATGATATTTCTATTCAATATTATAGCATCTACCCTTTGAGATGTGCTGGAAGGAACGCTAATAGGTAATCAATATATTGGGAGTTTAGTCCCTGTTCTGCCTTGAGGATGTCGCCCAATCATTCTAGACTTCAGTTTTTCTATTTTTATAATGGAGAAGGACCATTTATTGTCAATGTTAAGGTATGCCTAAATTAGGATATTTTCTAAATGAGTAGTCTTGACTCATTATATGAACAGGAAAGAGTACTTAATATCATGATTATCACCATAGCTAAGATTTTATTGTGTGGTTTTGTGTGTGTGTGTGTGTGTGTGTGTGTGTGTGTGTGTGTGTGTTTTCTTGGAAGTACATGTTAATCATCCAACCACTATTTAAGTACTTGAAATATTCAATGCACTTTGCTATGTGTGAGTGATAAGATGGTACAAGGAGACAAAAAATCAATGAATACTAAGTTCATAGAACTTACAATAATTTAATGAGAGAGATAGATACCAGAAATCACCAATAAATATAAAATGTATAATTGTGTGGCATGCTACAAAAGAGAGAAATATGCTGCCATGAAAGTGTAAGATAGGGTGCCTTGGCTCAGTCATAACAATGAGGGAGGCTTTCTAGAAAAAGTGTTGATAAGACAGTGATCTGAAGGAGCCATAGGAGTTAACTAGACAGAGAAGGGAATAGGTAAGATTTCCAAGCAGAGGTACTGACATATGCAGGGTCCTGTGGTAGGAGGCAGCATAGCAATTTTAACAAATGAAGGGAACCTAGTATAGCTGGATTAGAGCAAAAGAGGAAGAGAGTAAAGCAAAGGAAGCTTGAAGGGCAGGTAAATACCAAACCATGGCAGGGATTATAGGCCATGTCAAAAACTTGGTTACATTCTGGTTAAATCCAGCTTGCTTCATGCTTTTCAAAAAAAGAAGAATGCAATTTTTTATTGTATACTTATGTTTATCCAGTATTTTTACAGAGAAATTATGTAGTTATATACCCTCTACACCTCAACCAATTAATAAGAGTAAACAATAGTTGGAAATGTGACTAAGTGATAAGTGACATGCAGTTGTGAATAGGAACTAGGAAGAAAATTCTGTACATAAGGAGAATTGAAATCTGATATATAGTACATATCTTAAAAGGAATCAATTTACTAAGTAGGAAAAACTTAATATATAACATGTATTTTTGAGCAGTTATTGTATGTATGAGATACTGCTAAATGAGAAAAAATAATGCTGTTTATGAGTAAGAGCAAAAGTAAGCAGGACAGATTAGTGCTGATGAGAAGGAAATAGAAATGGCTGTGGACTAGCAGAGTCTGGAGAATATTTTGAAGATGATTGGAGTTGAATTCATCCCTGGATATTGAGTAATATATCAATTACTGGGCAAAGTCATATAGATGTATCTCAAAAACACAAAACAATAATTTTATATTTTGAAGGTTATAAAGGAGGAAAAGTAATTTGTTAGCCTTTGCCTCTTCTACTCTAACTCTCCCTTCCAGAGTAGATCATCTAAAGACAAGTTACAAAGTTAATTCCTAGACCAGATCCTGAGTGTGTTCACCTAGCAACCACTTTTAATGCCATGAACTTTCAAAGTACAACTGTACCCTAGAGACTGTGTGCTTCAGTTCTTTTATTGAATAGATTGGGAAATAGGCTCCTGTCAAGCACTGGTTCAGCACTATCAGTGTCTACCTCTCTGAACACTAATGGAATATTCAGAGAGATTTCATTTAAAGAAAGAAGTGGGGGGCAGGAGAAGACCTGAGTTCTTCAGTGTAAAGAATATGAACTTTGGAATCTGGTGACATGGCATCCCAGTCCTAGTACTGCCAGGGACCTTGAATAAGTCAGTTACTATCTCTGAACTTAAATTTCCTCAAGAATAAGATGGGGTTAAGAAAAATACTTCTTCTACAAGTAGGTATAAGGGTAAAAGATTATGAGTAAACATTTTTATAGTAAAAAATACTTTGTAAATTATGAAACCTTCTGCAAATATAAAGTGTGACACCAAACCAAATTATATAATCAATGACAGCAACTGTACTGACCTTAGAGTGGAATTTTGGCTTCCTCTGATTTTATTACTTTGTTAATTTTATTATTTGTATAATGTATATTTATTATATATTAATTATAGGCAAACTTTGCAAATTACAACCAACCAAAGGAAGAAACCTATAGACAGAGTCCGGGAGGGTTCCAAATATGAAACATCCATTGTCCTCAAGGCAAGTTACCTTCCTGGCATCAATATGTGTCAGTACACACAAAATATTCCCAACCCAGGAAGTTCACCTGAGCTTCACTGTTCAGACTTTCTATTGAGTCTTCATTATACAGATATGATTGGTTGATTGTTTGCCCATGTAATGAACTCTGTCTTTAGGTTGACTGATACTGCATGACCCAAAGACCCCCATCCTAAGTGATATGGTTGGTCTTTCTAACATGACCAACTCTCACCCTAAGATTTCTAGGTGTGTAATATCATACTTGCTCTCCTGAATAAAGTTGATGCTATAGAAATGTTTACCTGAAATCTATGTACTCTTTTTGATCAATGTTACCCCATTAAATTTAATTTCTAAATTAAAAAAAGAAGAGTGAAAATAATAACTGGTATGCTAGTAAGAGGAGGTTTTTTTCTCCTTTTCCCGCTTTTGCAACTTGTTTCTCATGCACTCATGGTACTTGTATTTCAGTGTTTTCCAAGCAAAACCCTTTAAAAAGTAAAATAAAATAAAAAGATCTTGTTAGTAAATATTGTGTTTGATAACAAGGTTGTTGAGGTACTCTGTGAGTAGCCAGGTAAATGTATATTGAATCCCTCTGAAGATGAAGGCAAATTGTAGCTGAGAGGGAATTTAAATAGGCACCAAATATTAACCAAGTCTATAAAGTAAAACATTTTTCAATTTTTGATTGGATGAAGTCAGTAATTTTAATGTTATTGGGAATGGAGGCCTGTATCAGGAGTAACATGGTATTAAGGTTGCAATAATCCATTGTTAAATATCATGTATTTTTATCATGTTTAGGCATTGAACAAATTTAGCTGTCCAGGGGAAGTACGGTGGGAATAATGGCTTCTTTCTTCAGTAGGTCTTTTATAGTGGGTCTTAGTTCCTATAGTCCTTGTTTGAATCATATTTGGCCGTGTTAACTATTTTAACTGTGTCACGGGAGAAATCATCAGGATACCATTTGTCAAGCTTGGGTATGTGCCAGATACTTAATTTTATTTTAATCTGTTACTCTTTGAGTCAGAATATCAATGCCCATTATAAGATATTTTATGTCAAAGAACAGTGTGACCATGGGGAATTTAGGTAAGGTAATAGTTTCAGTTGTTAAGGTGAGGCACACTTGTTTTCTATTTTATGTTTATTAAAAGTATAAAAGGTAGCTTTTTTTTAACTTAATGGTATCCTTGGTATAATTATAACTGGATTGATTAAGGCCACAATGATTTGTCAATTAATGCATCTCGGTAGATGTTAAAATTAATTTAGAACCTATATTGTACAGCAAAAGCTAATTGGCACCCTATTAACCTTTCTATTGCATAAATTGCTTCAGTAAATCTTGCATTTCTAGTTGGGGTAAGGTCATGGACTTTTTCTTTTTTGTTTCCTCTCTTTTTGTCAGGAGTGGAAATACTGGCCTCTTTGTTCAGTAGGTCTTATATAATGGGTCTTAATTCCCTGCTCATATTTTTTGGGTTCTTCCTCCAGAGAGTCCCAATTCAGTACCATCAGGGTTAGGGCCCCTTCCATGCTGATTGGCTTAACAACCCTGGGCTCAAGTTGAGTTTGAATCCACCACATGGCATCTTGACAAGCCATAACACTCAATTGAACTCAAGAGATTTTGTTGATTCTTTTTACAGTTGTCCGACAGGGTGATGGTGTCCTCTGAATCTTTAAAAGGAGTGAGAATAAAGCATCAGGGCTACTTTTCTAAGGTCCTGTGCCACTGGTTGCCATGAGTGTCCCTATAACCTTGCCAATAAGGATCTTTTGGATGACACAGGCAGCAGCAGGAGTAGGAAAGGCTTTTCATAGGGTCCTATTGAACTGTCTGATTTTTTAAGAGTGTGGACTGCAGCATCCAACCACCCAATGAGCCCATATATGGTACAAGATATAGTCTTTCCCCTGGACAATCTATAAAATGAGTGGCAAGACCTCATTAAGACATATAACCAATAGTCATTTCTCTGAGCTTAGCATTAACCATGCCTTATTTTATAATCAAAACTCATAATTCAATGTGAAACACACGGATAGGCCCCAACTGATACACAAAACCAAGGACAACTTTAAAGCAGACCCAATCTCATACACCTATCCTTAAATGTCATCTAGCAAAACTTTTAATTAGGTTAGTTAAATCTATAGCAGAGACTCAGTCAGACATAGCAAACACAGTACAGTGTCACACAACTCATAGGACAAGCTGACCAGGAGGCAGCAGCACAGCTCAAAGTGCATCCTGGACAGTAGACAGCAAGCCAAAGCCAGAGAAGAAACACCCCTAGACAGTGATGGCTATTACCTCAACATCCTACTCACAGTGCCAGTTATCTTGTAGTTACCCTCCAAAGGGTGTGATCTATCCCCCCACCCAAAATTTGGTTTGGATGTTGAGAATAATGATGTCACATACATGCTAAAAGACTATGATGTATTAAGGTTTTCTGGGAAGAGCAAGGCTGGCTCCCAAGCCAGTCTGAAATGGCATTAGTGAAGGAAATTTTGTCTTTGGTTTTTATGGTGTTTGAGTGGTAGGGCCAAAGTGAAGTTTACTATGCTGGGTGTGACTTGCATGGTTTAAACTTCCCTGCCAATACCATGAGGAATGCCCAGGCTTTCTAATCAGCTTGCCTTGATATGGGGCAAAAGAGGGAAAGAAAGAGGAATAGGGGCTTGAGAGCTGTCATTGGTTATTCATCAAAAATGGAATCAGACTTGTTATTATAATTTTCATCTCTAAAAATAAATTGCAGTGCCACCAGTAGAAGGCAAAATAGAAGCTTGCCAGCTGAACAAGACATCTAGAATAAAAAATAAAGCACATTCAACTTTGTTTTTAAAAATGAGTAGTGATATTAATAATCTCAGATTTCTTCTTGTTAAATTCATCAGCTTTCTTTCTGCCACTATATTGAAAATTAAAATGTAGTGATGATATTTATTTTCCTATTGCTATGTAATTCTATTTTTAGGAGTCCTGTATAGAGTTATTACTATACTTTATTTTGAAAATATATGGTTTTATTTGTAAAGATTTCTTACTGATCTTATTTAAAGGCAAATATTGCTTCCCAGAAGCTGAGACCTCTGGTCTGCATCAGTGGACTGCATTCTATATCACAAACTATACTGCTCTCAAAAATTAGGGGATATTTCAAAATGAATATGAAGTAATAAGCATTTGATTTTTTTATTAAATAAGAACATCAGAAAAGCAAACGGCATGCCAAAGAAAGCTGTTTGATTATGCAAATGAGATGCAAAACCAACTTTTATTTCATTGGTGAAAATGCACTATACAAAAGGCTGAAAGTACTGGAGTACCTGCACATTCCCTGATCCCCTAATTTTTGTGAGCAGTATAGTTGTGCTATGTTGGGCAAACCTTTTATTCTGTGTTTCATATTCTTAAACTAAATCGATTCATCTAACAGAATGTTTTGTAATGTCTTCTATCAGTTAGATATTGAAGAAGGTGCTGAAGATCCAAAGCTAAGTAAGGCATTGTTCCTGCTCTTAAAGAGTTCTCAGTCTTGTGAGGACATGCATGTCTGCAATTGCACTATAGTATGGTAATTGCTATGTAAGAAGCATGCATATGGTGCTGGGAATAATCATTATATGAATATTTTTACTATTTTTCCCTTCCTCATTAGGAGGGAAATAAATTGAGAACAAGCATATTAAAGTACTTGGAGGTGTATAAAGCAAAACAAAAGCTCAAGGAAATGCCTCCTTTTGTCTAATTTATTCATTTTGACCTTAAGTACTTAGAGCTTTTGGTACTCCTAAAATATATTTTTGAAATTTGAATTACTTTGGGGCAATATTTGATATATTTCTAATTAAGACTCAGTTCTAGTTTCTAATGGTCTTATTCTCCAGTTTATGGAGCTGTGTGTTCCTCTTACCATAAAGGCTGAATGCTGCTGTAGCATTCACAACTGTGCATATTGCTAATACTATAAAATTATGGTTTCTAAAGGTCTAAGCCCTTAGTACACCATTTACCAATTGTTGTATGTCCTTAATTATTCACCTCTCCTGTTCACAGTGGCTGCCAATGCAAACCTTTGCCACCTTTCTCATGGATACTGCTCTATGCATCCTCCTTAACACAACCCTTGCCAGCTTCATCATCTTCCCTCCATCATTCTCCAAGACACAGTTATGCTCCATCCCTATCTACCTATTGAGTGGGCTATATTGCTTTAGGTATCTGTACCTTTACATATGCTAATAATCTGCCTGGAATCCACCCTAATCCTGACACCAAACTTAACTACTACTTTTTTCAAGACTTATTTCATGTATCTGTACTCTGTGAGGTCTTCTTTGATAGCCCAAGTGTAGTTGGCCACGCCCTTCTGTGCATCACCAATAGATATTTTCAGCTACTATAGAATGTATTATACTGTGTTGCACATGTTTTCTTTTATAACTATCTCCTCTAATAAACTGTCAAGTTCTAGAGAGCAGGGACTATCTCATTTATTTTTGAATCCCCAACTCCTACTATAATGGCTGGCACAATATAAATATTTATTGAGAGACAAAAAGGAAGGAAGCAACATAAATATTAGAAGTATACACATTCTTTAAGAACACAAAACCACTTTTTTATTACTTTCAAACTTCTAAGTTAATTTTCAGTGTTATATCCCTGTTTTCTTTATCCCTCAACCTTTTGGAAAATTTCTTTCCACTTAACAGATTCTGAATTTTTTTTTAAAAAAAGAACATCATAGAGGCAGCTGTCTGACAGCTGTACACCATCTGTGCTTTTAGGCCTGGATAAAAACATCTGGCTACTTGAGAATAGAAGCTCTGTACTAAAGGAGTTTCCCAGGCTGGTGGTGATTAGTATTCTACAAATGTGCCTTGCATTGTCCTGCTTTGACATGATAATGTATACAACTTGTTCCTCTAAACTGTGAAGTTTCTTTTTGCTTGTGCACCTCAATGAAGTTTAAAAAAAGAAATATTAACATGTTGGTATATTTTGCCCAGAAAAAAAGTTTTTTCAGTAAAAGACAACATCACAGTAAAGTTAGTGATTAATCCAGAGAAGCATGCACACATGTGTGCTCATACATTTCTGCTGTTAGGCAACAACCTATACTGTATAGAAAGTTTTCTTTAAACAAAATAATGAAAGTACATTCAAACACTCTTTTCTTTACTTCTCTGATTTGAAATTACCTCAGAGACTTTCATTAAAAGAAAAGACTTGAAATAAATTAGGTTACATGTGCCACCTGCATTGCTAACTTAACCTTCCTTGGTCAATCTCCTCTAATTTACTTATACAGACCAATTCTGATAAATATACTATTAATCACAGTAAGTAGAACCACGTGCACACACACGGTGTATTTCAGAAGTACTACCTTTAATAAAGCTATGACTAGCCATCAGTAGTGATAGTGTTTGAATTTCCAAAATTGTGTTTGGAAAACTATCCTATATCTCAGATTTCATAACTATGATCCAGATTCCTTTAATATCAATTATGTTACATTCTGTAATCCAGAATAAAATACTTCTTAAATGGTTAGTCTCACTAATAATTTAAAAGGAACCTGAATTTATGAATTTGGTGATTACCTGTAATTAGCTTAACTTAAATATTAACACAGAAATGACAGCCAAATTTTAGTCCCAAGATCCTGGTGTGTGTGTGTGTGTGTGTGTGTGTGTGTGTGTGTGTGTAGATAGGGGTAAGCATACAGGTGGAAGTCTGATATGCCAGCAACTTGTTAATAAAATTAGATAGACATGACAGTGGTGCCTAGCTCTTTTGCAATACATTTTTCTTCAGGGTACCCCTTATATTGTATGTACCCCTATTATTGAGCACTTATGACCATGACTCTTGCTCCCACAGGAGTGCAGTCTTCTTGAGAAGACCATTTTAAATTCAATTTTAAATCTTCCTAGCACCTAACAGCATGTTTTGCATAAATCAAGCTATTAACAGATGATTGTTGAACATACTCAGTGTGTATACTACTATTTTGTTACTGAGAATTGTGGCCCTAACTCTTTACCTTCCAAATTATGTAGGTGTTTTCTGAAGTAGTATGGTTTTAAAGTAATTTTCTAAGAAACTATAGCATGTCCAGAGGAAACATAATGTCTAGATGGTTTAGAATCCCTAAATAATTGTTAAAGGACCTGGGTCATAGAGCAGAGTACTGAGGGGCAAAAAATAATTGCCGCTGAAGATAAAAAAAAAATAGAGCAAATTTCTGAAAAGGCAGTATCTCCTTAGATTAAGAAAAATTTTTCTGGTTTCTGAGATGCCTCACAATTGAGTGGGATGCTTTAAACACTGGAGGTGTTTAAGCAGTAGAGCGATGACTGTGTGGAGTACATTATGTGGGAGATTAGACTAAATGAGTTCTATCATCCTGTGATTCTATTAAAGATGGAAAAGGCGTTGAATGGTAGTCATGTTTCCTGTTATATCATATTTTTCATTAGGCCAACAATGAAACAGCCTTCTTCACCTTTTAAAATTGTTATACTATCTCATTCAATGAGAGTCAGTATACCTTTTAGCTTTTTCTGGCCTTGCCGAGTATTCTTCCTCTAGATAGATCATCAAATAGCAGTGCCATTTTTATCACTCCTACCTCAGCTTAAATGTCATCAATTCAGAAAAGACTTTCCCTGATCATCCTTCTTTTAAAATAGCTCACGCCACTTTCATCTCATCCCTGATTACTCCCTGTCATATCACCTTGTTTATTTCCTTCAGAGTAACTTTTATATTCTGTAATTTTCTTGTTTGCTTTTTTCTGTCTTTCTCAACTCAAATATAAACCCCATAAGGGTGCACATGTCTATCATATTCCTAGTTAAATCCTTAGTTCCCAGACAGTGTCTTGCATACAGTAAGAATTTGGTGTATAATAGATGAAGACCCTCTCTCACATGTTGGGTTTTCTGTTATGTTAAGGCTCGAATGGGGCTCGAATGTCCTTACTAAGAGATATCAGGGATTTGTATGTCTTAAGGTTGATGATTTTTTTATTTTTATTATGTGTCAACAAGTGGCCCATTTTCTGACATTGCTTTCAAGGATAGATTTTCTGAAATATAAAGACAAGAACTGGAGCATTCATGGGAAAGAGTGTAATTAAAATTAAATTTTTTTGTGTGATATTTAAGAATAAATGATGGCCATAACAGATGTTGTTTGTGAGGATATGTGTGAGTGACTGATTATTTGAGCTTTCTCCAGTGATTCGCTAAAACTTACTTAACTGATAGAATCAGAAATAGAAACACCTGAGATATTATAGTAGCTCCTGCTTCTGAAAGCACCACAAAAGTGATCTTTGTGGCCTTTTTTCCCAAGGTCTAGTAAAGCTGCCCATTTCCCTACTTCAATGCTCCTATTTATGTTTCTTTTTTTCCCTCCTAACTTTAAGGATTTTTAAAGATAATTTTATCAAATATATGTGAGTGCTACTAACATCAAGTCACATTTCTCTCTCCTTTCATAAATTCTCTAAAACAGCGGTTCTCAACCTGTGGGTCGCGACCCCGGCGGGGGTCGAACGATCAAAACACAGGGGTCGCCTAAAGCCATCGGAAATGCCTTTAGAGCAGCGGTTCTCAACCTGTGGGTCGCGACCCCGGCGGGGGTCGAACGACCAAAACACAGGGGTCGCCTAAAGCCATCGGAAATAAAACCATCGGAAAATACATATTTATTATACAATACATTTTTAAATAAAATATGTATTTCCGATGGCTTTAGGCGACCCCTGTGTTTTGGTCGTTCGACCCCCGCCGGGGTTGAGACCCTCCGATGGCTTTAGGCGACCCCTGTGTTTTGGTCGTTCAACCCCCGCCGGGGTCGCGACCCACAGGTTGAGAACCGCTGCTCTAAAAGCATATCATTTTATCAAAACATTTTACTTTCCAGTAACTTTGTGTTATAGTTTGCCATGATTTTATTTTCTATATTGTACAGTATTATCTAATGCATTTTGGGTGAGCTTTTTAGTGTTTTAACTGACATTAATGGTGAAGTATTTCCATTAATTCTAGTCTTTCTGCTTCTTTTACCCCTACATTCTTTCTTTCTATCTTTTCATTTTCTCCTTCCCAATGCATTCTTTCTATTTATCTTAAATTTTTCTTGTGTGATATGACATAAATTATCATTGACAAAATAATTTCTGTCAATAAATGATTTCTTGAATTTACTGCAAGTTTTAATTGAATTATTTAAAGCCAGAATGGCTTTTTATTTCCTTCCAAAGACAAAAGGCTGTTTGTGTCTACACCTACCAATCTGAGCATTGGATTTTTTATCCTTTGAAAGCCATAAAACAGTGTTCAGCAAATTTGTATCTGTGTATGTTTTTTAATAAACTGCTGCTGGCGAGGTAGTAATTTATTAGGCACCAGCTATATGTTATAAATTTTATCTTTAAGGCTATTTAAGTTCCAGATATAAGAAATCCTAGAACATTAAAAAAATTCTGCATAGGCCTTGAACTATTAAACTTTTGTAAACATTTATATAGATGTCATGTAAGATTGCCTTTGAAAATAAGAAGAAAGGAAGGCAAGAAGGAAAGGAGAAAAGAAGGAAGGAGGGAAGGAAGGAAGGAAGGAAGGAAGGAAGGAAGGAAGGAAGGAAGGAAGGAAGGAAGGAAGGAAGGAAGGGAGGGAGGGAGGGAGGGAGGGAGAAGTAGGAAGATAAGAAGGAATTCAAGAAAAAATAATACTTGTGTAAAGTCATAAATGACTTTTAACTACTCAAAAAATAAGAAGTATGATAACTGATAGTATATCTTTTGGGTATCCCATGGAAATTTGATTGAAATAGTGAGTAGGACAGTGTTTGATAAGAAATAACTTTATAAAAATGACCAGGTGGCTCAATGGGTATTTGATAAAATTGAGTGCTTCCCAAATGCCACCTCAATGCGTCTGTTTGTAGAGCAGCTTTTCTCAAACTTGGTTCTTCAGAATCCTAGTGTAACATAATGTATAAAGAATTTGGCTTGAGAGGAATAGAGGATTTCATAGCCAAAGAAGTTTGGGCCATACCACATACTATACTCCCTCTTCCATTGGATACTTATAATCCAAGTTGACATATTAAAAACAGTAAAAATACAAACAAACAAAAACCTGTTTTTTACCCTTGCTTTACCCATTGTTTCCATACCTACTTAATGAGAAATCATTTTATTATGGGTCAACTATTAGTATCTTCTGAGACACTTGTTTTTCTCAGAGCACAATTTGAAAAATTCTGTTTTAGAATACCCTCCAAAATCTACTAGCTGGACAAACCGTTATCTTAATGCTCTGATTGGAAATCTGCTGTGTGTATTCTTTAGCAAATTTAATAATGTGTCTGATGTATCCCATCAGCAAACTAGATAAATAAAACCTGGATAATGATCTATAGGTGAGTGCACAGTGGAATCAAATACTACAATCAGAATTATGTCCCAGTCCAGTTCTCTATTCCTTGTTTCTACAGTCAGTCCATGCTTCTACCACACAACACTGTGCTACTGCCACAAAATTTACCTTCTGGCTTTTATGTTGGATTATTTTAATTGTTCCATGGAATGATGACATTTTATTGTATCAAAGATTAGCTGATTTCCTTGGCTCTTATTAAGAGATTCATAAACCAGAGTTAAGTAACAGTTCACAGAGAAAAAAAAACAAAAAAGTAATAATTTTCTATAATTGTAATACAACTTTATTATTATTGTATTATTATCTTAATTTTACTTAGAAAATTAAATTTAACCAGGTGACATTGATTGATAAGAGTACATAAGTTTCAAGTAAACATTTCTATAGCATTTGAACGGTTGATTATATTGTGTACCCATCACCCAAAGTCAGATCATTTTTCATCACTGTATATTTGTCACCCTTTATTCTCTTCTTTTAAACACCATGTTCCTCTTTCTATTCTCTAAGGCATATATGAACAAACCCCTGTTTCTATTCACTGTACAACATGCTACAGAACTATGTCACAAGGAATTTAATTGAAAGTCAATGCCTATAGTTCAAAGTGCCTGCCCTTGAGATTTATAAAGGTCATGGAGATAAACCCACTCACCAGCAAATGCAGATCTTTAAAAGCAAAGGGGTAATCCAAGGGAATTGGTGGTGTCTGTGGAATTAATTTTTCCCTTTATCAAGCCCTGTTGAAAGGTGCTTTGGTAGGACCTACTGCGATGTGATTTCCTATGTTATTCTTCATGTTAAGCTTTCAGGGGACCTGGTAACTTATGAACTGAGCCCAATATGATCTTACCATACAATGTTAAGCTGAATTTTCCATTTTAGAATTTGACAATGGTGACACATTTCAGACATTATACAGATATTGAACTCCTCTGAGTCTCCTCTTTGAAAGCACTGCTTTCTCTGCCATAGTGCCTCAACAAGGAAGGAGGATCTCTCACTTTTTTTTTGTATTTTTCTGAAGTGAGGAGAGGGGAGGCAGAGAGACAGACTCCCACATGTGCGTGACTGGGATCCACCCAGCATACCCACCAGGGGGCGATGTTCTGTCCATCTGGACCATTGCTCCATTGCTACTGGAGCCATTCTAGTGCCTGAGGTGGACGCCATGGAGCCATCCTCAGCACCGGGCCTGCTTTGCTCCAATGGAGCCTTGGCTGCGAGAGAGGGGATGAGAGAAATAGAAAGAATGGAGAGGGCGAATAGTGGAGAAGCAGATGGGCACTTCTCCTGTGTGCCCTGGGCAGGAATCAAACCCAGGACTTCCACACTCTACCACTGAGCCAACCAGCCAGGGAAGATCTCTCACTTTTGATAGCCACATATCTCCTCATGTTGAAATTCAGAGTCTACTTTATGGTAAAGAACAGGTTCTCCTTTTCAGTAAGCATATAGCCTCTTAGTGGAAATCTGTTTCATCTACTCTAATAGAAGATGCTGCCTTGCACTTGGGGTGATCAGACATTCCTTATGTTAGTCATCAATTACTCTTGAAAGACCATACTACCTTCTGAATCAACTGCCAAATGACCTTCACATCATATATCTTTCATTTGCCCTCAAAACTGCCTATCTCTCATGTTTGGCCCCTCAATTACTATCTTCTTCTGACTGACTTTCAGATTCTCACAATTATTATTATCCTTTAGTTTTTGCCAATCCAGATTTCTTCATTTACAAAGTGGCATAATCTAATTTCTTCAGTATCTGCAATAAAAAAATAGCTGTGATATTGTAAATATTTAGAAAACCCTTGTACCTATATTATTTTCTCATTTTTTTTAATTTTTCAATCACAGTCGACATTTAATGTAATATTAGTTTCAGATGTATAACAAATTGGTTAGACATTTATATAACTTACAAAGTGGTCCCCCTTTTAAGTCTAGTACCCACCTGGTATCATACATAGTTATTACCATATTATAGACTATATTTCCAATGATGTAATTTACTGTAGTTACTGTTTTGTAACTGCAAATTTGTACTTCTTTCAACTTTTTCACCCAGCTCCCAAACTGCCCTCCCATCTGGCAACCATCAGTTTGTTCTCTGTATCTATGAGTTTGTTTCTGTTTTGTTAGTTCATTTGTTTTTTTTTCTTTAGATTCCACATATAAATGGATTCATATGGCATTTGACTTTCTCTGTCTGACTTACTTTGCTTAGCATAATACACTTTAGATCCAACCATGTTGTCACAAATAAAAAGAATTCATTCTTTTTATGGCCAACTAATATGCCATTGTATATATGTACCATATCTTCTTTATCCAGTCATCTATCAACAGACGCTTAGGTTGCTTCCAAATCTTGGCTATTGTAAAAGAAAATGCTGCAATGAACAACATAGGGATGCATATCTCTTTGCAAATTACTGTTTTGTATTTCTTTAGATAAATGCCCAGAAGTGAGATTGTTGTCATATGGTATTTCTATTTCTAATTTTTTGAAGAACCTCCATACTCTTGAATGTTTCCAAAAACTATAACTTGGACTTAGAATTTCCCACACTAAATTCTCCAGCTTCTTACCTTCATTCATCTAGGGAGTTCTTGAAAGCATACGTGCTCATTGTATCACATGGCATTAGCTAAGCAGTTTAAGGAAAGGTCATGCATACTTTGTCTACCTCATCCTAAAAGTACTTGGTTATATGACCTTAACTTTGTCACATCTTAGTATTTACTTATCTCAGTATTTACTTACTCCTTTGCCTATTCATAAAAATAATTTTTTTTAATTTTTGGTCAATACTGAATTGTATGTATGTCCTTCAAACTCCATGTATGTGAGTTTTCCCCTTACTTTTAGAGACTGTCCCACAAATATTTGCAACAAATGTTGGCAAGAATGTAGAGAAAAGGGAACCCTCATGCATTGTTGATGGGGATAAAGACTGATACAGCCACTGTGGAAAAAAGTATAGAATTATCTCACAAAATTAAAAATGGGACTGTCTTATGACCCAGCAATTCTACTTCTTGGAATTTATCTGAAGAAACCTGAAACACTAATTCAAAAGACTATATGCACCCCTATATCCATTGCAGCATATTTACAATAGCCAGGATCAGGAAACAGCCCAAGTGTCCACCAGCAGATGAGTGGATAAAAAGCTGTAGTACATTTACACGGTGGAATATTACTCAGCCATAAAAAAGAAGGAAATCTTTCCTTTTGTGAAAAGATGGATGGATCTGGAGATTATTATGCTAAATGAAATAAACCAGAGAAAGACTAGTACCAAATTATTTTACTCATATTTGGAATCTCGTGAACAACAAGCAAAATAGAGACAGACTCACAGATAGAGAGCAGGCTGAAAGGGAAGGGGGCTGGAGGGTGGAGTGATTGAGCAAAAAAGAAAGGATGAAAACTCATGGACAATGACAACACTGTAGTGATTGTGGCATGGGGGTCATAAGGGGAGGTGGAAGAAGGTATGGGGGGATAAATGGTAATGGACAGAGACTTGACCTGGGGTGGTGAACCCACAATGCAGATGATGTGTTGCAGATTTGTGCACCTGAAACCTGTATAATTTTGTCAACTAGTGTCACCCCAATAAATTCAATCAAAAAAGAACTATAAGATAGGGGTAAGGGTGAGGAAGGGAAGCCACGTCTGTCATTAAGACAAAATGATCAGTCAGATGGTAAACTAGTTTAGGAATGGCATTATCAGCTAGGGTTGGGGAGCATTATGTGATCATATTGGTTATGAGCCCAAAACTAAGAGTTAGAATGGGCTGACTCTTATATTGATGTCTCCAAAACCCTGCTGCAATATGTTGACAAGTATTATGAAAAAGAATGGAGATGTGATGATGTTTAACCTGCTGTGTTTACTTATGACTCCCTTGCCTAAAACTTTTCAATAGCTACTCTCTGGCATCAACTATATATTTTCACCTACCTCTAGAACCTCATCTGGTGTTATGCTGCTCTGAATTCAACTGTGCTCCAGCCACACGAACCTTTCTTTTTTCCCCACGAACTCACAAAGTTTGTTCCTAATTCAGTCTTTCCACGTGCTCCTCCTTCTGCATGGAAAACTCTTTGCCAGGCTTATGCATAGCTGGCAAGAGATCACTTTTCTTTTAGGTCTCGCTTCACATTCTAGCTCCTTAGTGAGGTCTCCTAACCCCTTCTTTTCTTTATTTCTTTCATAGAAATTATTGCATTTAATTAATTTTCTTGTTGTTTGTCAGTCATTCCACTAGAATGAAAGCAGGATCCCTGCTTATCTTGTTTACCTTTGTGTTTCCAGAACATAGAACAGTGCCTGGCATGTGGTAGGAGACTGATAAATGTTCAATAAATGCATCAATAAAGTGAGTAAAATATTTTCAAAAAGAAAGTAGGATATACTGTATCTAAGAGTCAATTATACCAAAAGAAATGTAAATGGATTAGCCTAGTCACTATGGAGAACAATGGTAGGGAACAGCAACAGGAATTTCAAAAATCCTTATTAAGGTGCTAAGGTTTGTTCTCCACCTTTTGTCTTGGTATAAGGAGAACTTGGAGAGGTTTAAGAGAGTTGGGATACAACATTATGGGGAAACACTAAGACAATTTATTTTCTTCTTCAGACAGATTAATTCTACTTTGTAGTCTCCATTGAAAGCTGAATAATCAGTATGGGATGTAAATTAGAGTAAGTTATACATTATGGAAATAAACTTTATGAGTTCAGTGTTTTAAAAGCAATGAATTTGTGACAAACAAGGTTTGTGTAATTTTCCACCCATGAGAACTCTTAGTAATAACGAATCTGGATGACTGATTTCTAGTCTGGACTACGCTGAGTGTAGTCCCACCTGAAGGTAATAGAAAATATAGGGTTTGTACAGAACTCTTTCAGTCTTGTCATTCTGTTTCTCTGACTTTGAGAAGACAGAAAAATATTTTTTTTTTATTTTTTATGTTTTTTTTTATTTTTTAGCTTAATTCATTGGGTGACATTGGTTAATAAAATTGTATAGGTTTCAGGTGTACAATTGTATAATACATCATCTGTATATTGTATTGTGTGTTCACCACCCCCCAAGTCAAGTCTCCTTCCATCACCATTAAGCCCTCCTTTACTGTTTCCTACTTTCCCCTACCCTTTCTCCCCTGTAGCAATCACCATACTGTTGTCTATGAGGGTCTTTTTTTATCACTTAATCCCTTTACCTTTTTTATCCACCCCCTCTACCCTCCCCTCTAACAGCTGTCAGTCTGTAATCTGTAGCCATGAGTCTGTTACTATTTTGTTTGTGAGTTTATTGTGTTCATTAAATTTCATATATGAGTGAAATCATATGGTGCTTGTCTTTGCCTGGCTTATTTCACTTAGCATAATGCTGTCCAGGTCCATCCATGCTGTTTCAAAGGGTAAGATTTCCTTCTTTTTTATGGCTGAGTAGTATTTCATTGTGTAAATGTACCACAACTTTTTTATCCACTCATCTACCAATGGACATTTGGGCTGCTTTCAAATCTTGGCTATTGTTAATGCTGTAATTAAAATAAGAATGCATATAACCTTTTGAATTAGTGTTTCAGGTTTTGGAATCACCAGGTCATAAAGCAATTCTATTTTTAATTTTAGAGGTAACTCCATCTGCTTTTCACAGTGGCTGCATCAATTTACATTTCCACCAAGAGTACACAAGGGTTCTCTTTTCTCTGCACCGTCACCAACACTTGTTTATTGATTTATTGATGATAGCGATTCTGACAGGTGTGAGGTGATACCTCATTGTGGTTTTAGTTGCATTTTTCTGACAATTAGTGACATTGAGCCTTTTTTCATGTCTATTGGCCTTCTGTATGTTCTCTTTGAAGAAGTGTCTATTCAGGCCCATTTTTAATTGAATTTTAAGGGGGTTTTTTGGTGTTGAGTTTTATAAGTTCTTTATAAATTTTGGATATTAACCCCTTATCAGATATATCATTGAAAAATATGTTCTTCCATTCAGTGGGTTGTATTTTCATGTTATTTTCCTTTGCTGTGTAATATTTTTTTATTTTGATGTCATCCCATTCATTAATATTTTCCTTTGTTTCCCTTGCCCAAAGAGATATATCAGAAAAATAATTGCTAATACAAATGTCAGAAATTTTATTGCCTATGTTTTCTTCTAAGATTTTTATTGTTTCAAGTCTATAATCTCTTTGGCATTTATTCTTGGGTATGCTGTAAATAGGTAGTGTAGTTTCTGGGTTTTGTTTGTTTATTTTTTTGCTTGTATCTGTACAATCTTCCTAACAACATTCACTGAATATACTATCTTTACCCCATTATATGGGGTTCTTGTCTCCTTTGTTAAATATTAGTTGATCACAAAAGCATGGGATTTTTGACAAAATAATTTATCATCTGTGATATGGACTGAATTAATTTCTTTGAACAGTTTGTTCACTAAGCATGTATCTTGTTCAAGGATAGAGATTGTAGGGTATACAAAGATACTTGAAGAAAGTGCCTTAAAGGAGCTTATTAATTAATAAGATACATTTGATAAAAAGAAATAAGCAGCCTGACCTGTGGTGGCGCAGTGGATAAAGCGTCGACCTGGAAATGCTGAGGTCGCCGGTTCGAAACCCTGGGCTTGCCTGGTCAAGGCACATATGGGAGTTGATGCTTCCAGCTCCTCCCCACCTTCTCTCTCTCTCTCTCTCTCTCTCTCTCTCTCTCTCTTTCTCTCTCTCCTCTCTCTCTCCCTCTCTGTCTCTCTCTCTCCCTTTCTCCTCTCTAAAAAATGAATAAAAAAATTTAAAAAAATAAAATAAAAAGAAATAAGCAAAGAATACATTATTTTGTAAAAAATTAAGATACAACTTCCACCAAACCACCGTCACAATCCTTCAACACTCCAAATTAGCTAATTTTACTCTTTCACAGACTTGAATTTTAACAAGGTTACTCTTATTTATTTCTATTTGACCATTTTCTTCTTGAGAGATATTTACTATATCTTTTATTTCATGATGTAGAATATTTCTCAGTCAGTGCAGTTAAGTGGAAAGCATACTAGATTTGGAGTTAAGAGATCAGTTTGTTTGTTTGTTTGTTTGTTTTAATTCTTTGGTCTGCATTATCTGGGTAGGTCAGTTGCCTTTTCTGTAAAGTGGAGATGATCAGACTTGCCCTGCTTACCTCTTAGATGTACTTTGTAATCTGTAAAACATCATATATATGGAATGAGATTATAAGGACTTCATTAAAATGAAGCACAGTATAAATGAAACAGCTCCCTTAAAAAAGTACATGGAAGAGAGTAATATAATGAGAAATAAATGTAATTTATAGTGTTTTTGTAACCTAGCCTTTTATGATTTGTAGGTATCATGAAAGAGCTCTTGCACAATTTTTACCAGTTGGGATGGAAAATTTGAAGAGAGGATAAGAAAACGTCAAATATTCTCATGTGTTTGAAAGATAGACTGAAAAACACTGATTGGGATCACTATTTTCTGACTTCTGCAAAATCCAAATGGATTTTTTATTAGCTCCTTTCATAAAGATGGTGGGAAATAAAGGCTCTTCTAAGGTTGCTGTTGTGTTGATCTTCTAATAGAAATCAAGGTGTTTGAATTTCTGGTACAGATTTATGCTCCCATAGTGAGTTTTCTCTGCCTTAGCAGAGTCACTCCTTATACCTCAACCTTGAAGAACATTGGATAAAATTTATCAGCCCAGCAAATAGTCACCAGCCCAGTTCTCCTAGATATGACAGAACAAATTCTGTAATGTGGAGCTCCTTTACTCAATAGTTTTAAGTTGGATCTCTGCAACTCTGACCACTACTTGCATATGTTTTCCCTCTGCAGACATTGTTTAGAACACTGCACATCTGCTTTTGTCTGCAAAGTTCCACAAGCAAAATTAATTCAATCCTATAAAACAAATGGTATGAAATAAGGATAATGAAACCTGCTGTAATGGTGACCAATGAGTCTTTCCCACTGCCACCTGACATAATTGACATCAGCTACAGCCTAGTTCTCATTGTTTCCCATGAGTGACCTCAGCATAAGTACTTATCTCCTCTTCAGATTTAAATTTGATTCTTGTGGAATGTGTAATTTAAGTCTTAATGAATGGAGAAGAAGGAAATGAGGGAAAGGAAAATAACTAATTATCACCCCTTGGTAACCTCATAAACTTGGCTTTTCATAAGACTCATAAAATAGCATGCAGAGTATATTCAACTATAGTCATTCTCCTAGAATCTCTAGACATATTCAAGCATGGTCATATATTAAGTTAGCTCTAGTTCAAACAGTTGAACAAGAAAAAAACATTTTATATTACATATTTAATTTGAAATGGATACTTTGCTTATATGGTAGTTTGTAGGTAACCTTTCATACCTAGTTTTGTTACAGTTGGTTTCAGTGATGGTCTTTTTAACACAGAGTGCTGCCTGAATCTTAGATACATTTTTTTTAAAGATTTTATTTGTTGATTTTATGGGGGGGGGCGAGAAGCATCAATTTATAGTTGCTTCATTTTAGTTTTTCATTGATTGCTTATTGTATGTTCCTTGACCCAGCAAGCCCAGGGTTTCAAACCGATGACCTCAGTGTTACAGATCAAGACTTTATCCACTGCATCATCACAGGCCAGGCTGAATCTTGGATACATACTTCATACATTTGGATAATTGGAAAATTAGTGAAATTGGTCTCTGTGCTTTTGTGGGTTTTCAGAATACTTAATTTTTATTTTTCTCTTTGATGTCTTTTTGTCTCCTGGTGCCTACTTATAGCATCAACACTTATGTGTATAAGGCTTTATCTGTCAAATACTTGACATCCTATTGAGAATGAACAATTAGCCACCTGAGGTGTAGTTTCTGTGTTTGCCTTGTTTTACCAGGGTTAATTGGTTAGCCTTTGGCCTTGATCAAACTTATTAGCCTAAGAAGTTATGAAACTCTTTCCTTTGCCTGAAACGGTGATAGCAAACCTCCAAGATGGCCCATATTTATTCCAATCTCCTGCTATTTTCACATCTTTGTTAGTGTTCTTTCCCACAGTGAATATGGCTGATCTGTATAGAACACTGTGGAAATGATGGAGTGTGATTTTTAAGGCTGGTTTGTAGGAAACATTGAGACTTATACTTGACTGCCTCTTGGACACTTGTTCTGGAGGAAGCCAATGCCATGACATGAGCATACTCAGACATTCCATGGAGAGCCTAGAATTGAGGCCTCCTATGAATAATCAGAAAATAACTGGGTTCTTCTGCCAATAGCCATGTGAGTGCACCATTTTAGAAGAATCCTCCAGCTCCAGTTAAGTCTGCAGATGACTGCAGCCCCAGCTGGCCTCTTGATTACAACCTTATAAGAGACTGTAAGGACAGAGCTACTTAGCTAAGCTGCTCTTGAATTTCTGATCCCAGAAACTGTGTGAAATAATAAATGTTTGTTGTTTTAGGACAGTGAAGTTTTGGGGTCGTTGATTAAGCAGCAATAGATAACTAATACAGGAGTCAGTGTTTGTGAAATTGACACATGGTCTAGTTTACTAATGTCCAGACTCAAAGAAGTTTTCAAATAAACAGTTATTTTTTTTTAATTTTTTTTACAGAGGCAGAGATAGACAGGGACAGACAGACAGGAACGGAGAGAGATGAGAAGCATCAATCATCAGTTTCTCCTTGCACGTTGCGACTTCTTAGTTGTTCATTGATTGCTTTCTCACATGTGCCTTGACCGCGGGTCTTCAGCAGACCGAGTAACCCCCTGCTGGAGCCAGCGACCTTGGGTCTAAGCTGGTGAGCTCTTTGCTCAAGCCAGATGAGCCTGTGCTCAAGCTGGCGACCTCAGGGTCTCGAACCTGGGTCCTTCTGCACCCAGTCCGACGCTCTATCCACTGCGCCACCACCTGGTCAGGCTAAACAGTTATTTTTTAAAGCAGGGTTAAAGGGAAATATAACTCGTGAAAGTTCTACTTTTTTATCATATTATTGTTTGTGTTATTAATTCCATCAGTCATCAAAAAGAAAAAACAAAGTTGAGAGGGCACTGTCTGTGTTAAAAAATGAAAACTAAAGGCCCTGGCCAGTTGGCTTAATGGTAGAGTGTCGGCCTGGTGTGCAGGAGTCCCAGGTTCGATTCCCAGCCAGGGCACACAAGAGAAGCGCCCATCTGCTTCTCCACCCCTCCCCCGTATCCTTCCTCTCTGTCTCTCTCTTCCCCTCCCACAGCCAAGGCTCCATTGGAGCAAAGTTGGCCTGGGCACTGAGGATGGCTCCATGGCCTCTGTCTCAGGTGCTAGAATGGCTCTGGTTGCAACAGAGCAACGCCCCAGATGGGCAGAGCATGCCCCCTGGTGGGCATGGCGGGTGGATCCCGGTCGGGTGCATGCAGGAGTCTGTTTGACTGCCTCCCCCTTTCCAACTTCAGAAAAATACAAAAAAAAAGAAAAGAAAGAAAATTAAAATGTGATTCTGCCTTACCAGGTGGTGGCGCAGTGGATAAAGCTTTGGACTGGGATGCAGACAACCCAGGTTTGAAACCCTGAAGTCACCGGTGTGAGAGTGGGCTTATCTGGCTTGAGCATGGGCTCACCAGTTTGATTGAGCACAGGGTTGCTGGCTTAAGCGTAGGATCATAAACATTACTCCATGGTCACTGGCTTGAGCCCAAGGTTGCTGGCTTGAGAAAAGAGTCACTAGCTCTACTATAGCCCCCCAGCCAAGGCACATATGAGAAAGCAATCAATGAGCAATAAGGTGCTGCAACAAAGAATTGATGATTCTCATCTCTCTCCCTTCCTGTCTGTCTGTTCCTATCTGTTCCTCTCTCTCTGTCTCTGTCTCTGTCTCTGTCTGTCTCTGTTACAAAAAATGTGGTTTCTCCCTGCACCCAATTGACTTACTAATATTGAGAAGGAATATAGGTTTGTTCCTATGTTACCAAATTTATAACTATAGAAATATTTGGAAGATTCTGATCACCTGGGAAATCCTCAGAAACATTTGTCTAATTAATTTCTGAGCAGTACTGCAAGGAAATCTTCTTCCCTTCAGATTCCAGAAAAAAATATACTTTGGAGCCCACTGATATCAGCCCCAAACTTTATTGCTTCTTCACTCTTACCTAATGATCTTCACTGCAAAATTAAAGGAAGAGAGCAGAAATTCTTGAGTATATGAGAGTGGAGTATATGAGAGTGAGTTGTTCATATGTTAGTGAGAATAGAGGATTGGGTACTTTTGAACAATTGATTTATATGAGAATTACCCTGTGGAATAAAATTTGGAAAAATGAAGTGGAACTCAGGGTTGTGATAAGAATTATTGCTGCTTATTGAGAGATCCAAAACAGAAGCAATGCAAGTACCTTTTTAACCAGTGAGCAAGATTCTTAAGTACGTTTGCCCCTCAGTGGCCTATGCTAAATATACCAGAAATTTGGACAAACATGCTTTCCAAAATATTGGAAAAACTGATAAATGAATACTTACTATTTAATTATTCAATTAACATATAGGAAGTTAAATTAAAATTAATTTTTAAAGGAAAATACTTGTTTGGGAAGAAGAGTTGTACCATTCAATAAGTTTTAATATATGTATAAATTCATTTAGCTACTACCACAGTCAGGATTCAGAACAGTTCCATCACTCAAAAAAAAAAATAACCTCTTTTGTAGTACCTATTTATAGTTGTATCCTCCTCTCTCCCTCTCTTATCTCTAGTAATCACTGATCTGTTCTATCACTGTAGTTTTGGTTTTTCAATCAAATTATATAAATATAATGTAAATATATAAATACAGCATGTAACTTTTTGATACTGACTTCTTTCCTTTGGCATAGTGTCTTTGAGATTTATCTAACTTTTTGCTTATATCAGTAACTCAATCTGGCCCTAGCCAGTTAGCTCAGTCATAGAGTGTTGGCTCAGCATGTGGATGTCCTGAGTTTGATTCCCCGTCAGGGCACACAACAGAAGTGACCATCTGCTTCTCCACCCCTTCCCCTCCCCTTCTGTCTCATTCTCTTTCTTCCCCTTCCACAGCTATGGCTCTATTGGTTTGAGCACATCAGCCCTGGGCACTGAGGATGGCTCCATGGAGCCTCCAACTCAGGCACTAAAAATAGCATGGTTGTAAACATGGCCCCAGATGGGCAGAGCATCGGCCCCAGACAGGGGTTGCAGAGTGGATCCTGGTCGGAGCACATGCACGAGTCTGTCTCTCTATCTCCCCCTCCTCTCACTTGGAGAAAGAAGGGGGGGGGGAACTATGCTGAGTAGTATGCCTTGTTGTGAATGTATTACAGCTTGTTTATCCACTCACATATTGAAGGACATTTGGGAACTTTTCCAGGTTGTAGTTTATGGGCTATGAGCAGTCCTACTATAAACATTTAGGTACAAGTTTTTATATGAACATAAGTTTTAATTTCTCTGGGATAAATACCTAGGAGTACAATTGTTGGTTTACATGGTAAGTTTATGTTTTACTGTATGAGAAATTGCTGTACTGTTTTCCACAGTGGCTATGTTCATTTGCATTCCGCCAGTAATGCACGAGAGTACCATTTTGTCCACATGCTTGCTGCCACTTGGTATTGTCACTATTGTTTTGGCCATTCTAATAAATGTGTAGTTTTATATTTACAGTGATTTTAATTTTATATTTCCCTAATGGCTAACTATGTTAAACATCTTTTCATATGTTCAGCTGTCTAATTTTTATTTTGTGAAGCGTATTTAATTAAATGCAATAGAATATTAAAACATCAAAAAAGTAGTAATTGTAACCTCACAAAGGGATCACCACATTTTCTTGATTATTTTCATTTTATCTCAGGCCAGTTGAAATTTGATTGTGTTTATGCATTGACCTATGGACAAGCCTTTGGGAGCTCTGCAGTCCAGGATTTATTATTTTGGCATTGACATTATTGTAAGAATGTGAGGACCCTTTAACTGAAGGGTCCTACTAGATAATTCTTTAGGCTCTACATCAGTTATGAAGTCCTATGTAAACTTTTTGGCATGATAGTTAAGAAACTTCATAATTTTTCCCCCTACCCTTTTTAGCTTTGCCTACTACTACTTTGCTACCAGTAACATCACTTAATTTACTGTTCTTCATGGAATCCCAGTTTTGCCCTGTATCTGAAGTGCCTATCAAGTCTATCCAAATCCTATTTATTCTTTAAGCTGTTACTCAGTGTTTTACAAAATGTATTCTGAGGGACATATTCATTGAAATAATCTGTAATTGTTAAATATGTAGACCCTGTGCCCTGCTCAGATCTTACTGAGTTAGACTTTCTGGGTATGGACCCCAAAAATATGTATTTCAATAAATGTTTCATATATGATCCTTATGCACAACTGACTGTGAGAATTTCTGACTCTAGCTTTAGAATCTAGATGCTGAAATCCTGCATCAGTGAAGCTATTGCATGTGGCTCCCTGTACACAGTAATTTTACCTTCCTCTAAAAACTGTTGAACGTGCTACTTATTTCAATTTGTCTGTAACATTTATTTTGGCATTTCACCTATTATGTTTTATGGTGGTTTAAATGATTACCATGATTTAATTTACAATCCATTGAAGAATGTGGATTCCTTTCATACTCTCTTTAACACATGTATAGTGTTATAGAGCATGATATAATGCACACGCAGTATATAACTGTATCTATCTATAAAACCGAGTTAAAGAAAGTAAACCAAAAAAAAAAGAGAAAATGTGAGAGTAAAAGAAAAAGAAAAAGCAGTGAAAGAAAACAAAGTACAAGCATGTACCCACATGTATACACACACATTTCATGTATAATGAAATCCAGTGTATGCCTTTTCAAAACTCTTTCATTACTCATTCCTTGAATTTCTCTTTTTGCTGCCTTTCTGACCCTTTGGGAAAATAAGAACAAATGACATGTACCTACACAATAGCCAGTAAAGGTCATTTTAAGTACAGTAAATGAAACTAGTACTTCTTCCTGGAAAGAGAGCCCACACACCTTCTTTTGCATCTTTGTATGTTAGACATGTTAGAAACTTGGTGAACTATGAAGAAACACTAACCTTCACATATAGTCATCTAAATTTGGACATATTATTTCCATCCTTTCTAATAGTGGAGTTCTGAGATTCAAGGAGAACACAATTGTTACTTTTTTATATAGGTTTAATTTTATTTATTCTAGAACAGGGGTCGGGAACCTATGGCTCGCGAGACAGATGTGGCTGCATCTGCTCGCAGACAAATCTTTAATAAAAAAAATAATAACATTAAAAATATAAAACATTCTCATGTATTACAATCCATTCATTTCCTACTGCTCATATTCATGGTTGCAGGTGGCTGGAGCCAATCACAGCTGTCCTCCGGGACAACACCATATTTTTATTGGATAATGTGTAATGTACATAGGTCGTTGTATGGCTGTCATGGAATTACATTTTAAAATATGTGGTGTTCATGGCTCTCTCAGCCAAAAAGGTTCCTGACCCCTGTTCTAGAAGCTTCATCATTCTTTTGATAGCAGCTGACAGATCCAATCTTGTTCCCATATGTTTTCTGCTATTTTATTTTATTTCTTTTCTATTTAATTTATTGGGGTAACAGAACTTAAAATTACACAGATTTCAGGTGCATAATTCTACAACACATCATCTGTACACTGAATTGTGTGTTCACCACCCCAAGTCTCCGTCCATCATCATTTATCCCCCATTACCTCCTCTATCACCCCCCTCCTTACATCAATCACCACACTAATGGACACAGACAATTGTTTCTAATCATTTTGCAAAGGCATAGTTACCCTGTGAACAATGATGATGTAAAGCTTTGGGAATCTCGCCTTGAAATATTTTCTACTTGCAGTGCTAAATTGATTTAAGACTTTGAACATCCTATTGACACTTTAAAATATCTTAAATGTTTGTGATATGAATGAATGGCAGTATCTCATTGCTTTTGTAGGATACTGACTAGCCAAGCATGATTGTCCTTGAAATATCTGTTCTTTCCACTTACTCCCCAGTGCTTTAATCATGCTAACAAAATTTCATATACTATCCTCCCTTTTTGCGTAAGCATTTCCCATTATTCTAGTCCCACAGTAGTCTCCCCTCCTACATAGAACTTACTGTTACCACTCATGCCCATGAAGAATTCTTCCTCCTGTAAACTCTTAGTACTTCCTGTCTATAGCTCTTATTTAAAACTTAACTTATAGATTGTCTAGTAACATGTTTTGTTGTTTAACTCTTTTCATTATTTAGCTTTACTTAGAGGAGTGTCTTGTTTAGTGAGCGAGCCAAGGTAGGTGTAGCAATACATAGACTTTTGTAGAGACAACTGTTGAGAATTGGTAGAGAATGCCACAAAGTTAGTTTCTTAAGGAGGCGACCAGTATGAAAATAAATATAGTACATAGGCAGATCTACTGGGACATGACACACAAGTTTAAATAGTGTGTATTTTTTATTTCTTGCTTGTAAATGTTTTCATAATTTTCAGTGGCTAATGACTAATGATATGAGGGTGTGAATGAAGCCATAGCCATACTTATGCTTGACTTGCATACTGATCTATGATAGATAAGGCCAAACTGCTCATTTTTACCATCTTTATTATCAATATTAAGTACTGTAGCTGAATCCATTATCTGATTAGTCCTATTGGTTGCTTAGATAGTCCTAGAAAACAAATGGTCAATGCTTTGGTCTGTTGGTTCCACACATATGGATATGGCCTTATATTCTGAAGGCCAAGATAACATTCTACAACACTATTGTGGCTTGTTAGCAGAGTTTATCTGCTTCAGAGGGTACATGGAAAACTAGTTTTTGCCTTTTTAGAAGGTCTAAAAGAGTAAGAAGGCCTTGAGCCTCTGTTATCTTCTGAAATTCTTTTTGGTCCAGAGGCTATTTATCTAACCCTATGTTTTCTTCTAGGAGTTTTATAGTTTCAGGTCTTACATTTAAGTCTCGAATTCATTTTAAGTTGTTTTTTTGTGTAAGGTGTAAAATAAGCATCCAATTTCATTCTTTTGCATGTGAATATCCAGTTTTCCTAGAACCATTCCTTAAAGAGTGTATTGTTTGCCCATTGTATATTCTCAGCACCCTTATAAAGATGAGTTGACCATACATATGCATGGTTTTATTTCTGAGCTTTCTGTTCTGTTCCATTAGTCTGTATACCTAGTTTCTATTACAGTATTATGCTATTTTAATTACAGTAGCTTTGTAATATATTTTGAAATTAAGAAGAATGATGATTTCATCTATGTTGTTCACAAGATTGCTTTGGCTATTCAAGGTACTTGTAGTTCCATATGAATTTTAGAATTTTTTTTCTATTTCTTAAAATAAATGCCATTGTGATTTTGATATTGATTGCATTTAATCTGTAGATTGGTTTGGGTAGAATGGACATTTCACAATGTCTTCCAATCTGTGAACATGGGATAACTTCCATTTATTTCTGTCTTTTTTAATTTTTCATCAATGTTTTATAGTTTTCAGTCATAAAAGTCTTTCACCTCCTTGTTTAAGTTTATTCCTAAGTATTTTATTATTTTTATACTATTATAAATTAGGTTGTTTTTACCATTTTCTTTCAAGTAGCTCATAAATCTACAAAGAAATAGCTGATTTTTATATGTTCATTTTGTATCCTGTA
This sequence comes from Saccopteryx leptura, assembly GCF_036850995.1. Taxonomy (NCBI): domain Eukaryota; kingdom Metazoa; phylum Chordata; class Mammalia; order Chiroptera; family Emballonuridae; genus Saccopteryx; species Saccopteryx leptura. The sequence continues at coordinate 66,899,147 of NC_089516.1, read as the reverse complement.
ACTTTTATAATATTTTATTTATTAGAGGGACAAATATACAGTGATGAAAAATGATTTGACTTTGGGTGATGGGCACACAACACAAACAACAATTCAAATGCTATAAAAATGTTTACCTGAAACTTACGTGCTTTTTTTAATTTGTTTGTTTGCTTTTCTAGTGAGAGAGGGAGAGAGACAGACAGACAGTAATGGACAAAGATGAGAAGCATCAATTCTTTGTTATGACATGTTAGTTGTTCATTGATTGCTTTCTCATATGTGCCTTGACTAGGGGGCTGCAGCTAAGTCAGTGACCCCTTGCTCAAGCCAGTGACATTTAGGCTCAAGCCAGTGACCATTGGGTCATGTCTATGATCCCATTTCAAGCTGGCAACCCTACATTCAAGCTGGATGAGCCCGCACTCAAGCCAGCAACCGTATGGTTTCAAACCTGTGTCCTCAGCATCCAAGGCCTATGCTGTATCCACTGTACCACTGCTTGCTCAAGCAAAAATTTATGTGCTCTTATTGATCAATGTCACTCCATTAAATTTAATTTTCTATTTTTTAAATAAAAAATACTTTATTTATTGATTTTATAGAAAGAGAAGGGGGAGAAAGAGAAGCATCAATTCATAGTTGCTTTACTTTAGCTGTTCATTGTTTGTTTGATGTATGAGCCTTAACCAGACAAACCCAGGGTTTGGAACCAGCAACCTCAACAACTTCAGTGTTCTGCATTGCACCACCACAGGTCAGGTTGTATCAGTTAACTTTATTGCATTCATTTATTTAGAGTTTTCTATGTACATGATTATGTCATCTGAAATCAAATAATTGTACTTCTTTCTTTATAATTCAGACACCCTTTATTTATTTTAATTTATTTGATGAGTGGCTTTGGCTAGAACTTTAAGTACAGTGTTTAATATAGTGATAAGAGTTGGCATCTTTGCTTTGTTCTTGAACTTTAAGGAAATATTTTAGGCTTTTTACCATTGAATATAATGTTAGCTTTGGGTTTTCAATACATGACCTTTATTATCATTTATTGAGACAAACATAAAGGAAGATACAACGTACTAAAACTTATGTGATATAGCAAAAGGAATACGAAATGAAAGTTTATCATAGCGAATTTCTACATTAAGAAAGATCCTAAATAAGCAAAGTAACTTTATACTTCAAGGAACTAGGAAAAGAAGAAAAACCTAATCCCAAAGTTAGAAGCAAGGAAATAAAGATTAGAGCAGAAATAAATACAGTATAGAAATACAATGGAGGAAATCAATAAAATTCAGTTCTTTTGAAATTATAAATAAATTAACAAACCTTTTGCTAATATAAATAAGGAAAAGAGAAAGAAGACATATAAAGAAATCAGAGCTGAAATAAAAGACATTACAAGTGATACCACAGAAATACAAAGAATCATAAGCAACTACTATCAATAGTTACCAGTATATGCCAACAAATTGGATAATTCAAAGAAATAAAAATTTTCTAGAAGCATACAACCTATCAAACCATATCATGGAGAAATAGGATATCTTAACAAATGAATAATGAGTAAGGAGATTGATTCAGTAATCCAAAACCTTTCAATAAAAAGGCGCAGGACCAGATGACTTCATTGGTGAACTCTTCTGAACATTTGACTCTTTCAAAAAACTGAAGAATGTCATCATTTCTTATGGCTGAGTAGTATTCCATAGTGTATCTGTGAAACTAAGAGACGTTGATAAGAGTGTGGTGGTTACAGGGGGAGGGGGAGAGGGAGAGGGAAAGGGGGAGAGGGAGGGATGCAAAGAAAACTAGATAGAAGGTGACAGAGGACAATCTGACTTTGGGTGATGGGTATGCAACATAATTGAATGACAAGATAACCTGGACATGTTATCTTTGAATATATGTATCCTGATTTATTGATGTCGCCCCATTAAAAAAATAAAATTATAAAAAATAAATAAAATAAAATAAAATAAAAAACTGAAGAAGAGGAAACACTTCCAAACTCATTTTATGAGACAAGCATTATCCTGAGAGCAATGCTCAACAAAGACACTATAAGAAAAGGAAACTACAGACCGATATCCTGATGAACATAAATGCAAAAATCCTCATCAAAATACCAACAAACCAAATTCAGTAACACTTCAAAAGTATCATACACTATGACCAAGTAAGATTTATCCTTAGAATGAAAAGATAATTCAACATACACAAATCAATTAATGTGATATACCACACACCAATAGAATGAAGGATAAAAATCATATGATCATTTCAATAGGTTCAGGAAAAGCATTTGACAAATTTCAATACCCTTTCATGATAAAAACTTTCAACCAATGACAATTATAGAAGGACATATATGTTACTGTTTCTTAATAGTATGTCCATTTTTTCTTATAGTTTCAATCTCTTTGCTGAAATTACCCATCTGTCCTTTCATGCTGTTCACCTTTTTCAGTACACTCTTTGACATATTATGCAATTGTAGTTGTTTTAAATTCCCTGGAAATTCCTATATCAGCGACTGCTATTAATTGTTTTGTTTCTTGATAATGGATTGTTTGTTTGTATGTGTGTGTGTGTGTTTTCATCTCACAATATTTGATTGCAAACTTCATGTGTAGAACAATAGAAATCAACAATCATCAACTTAAAAGGGGACCATCATCTCTGTGTTCACTATTGCTCATAGTAATTGAAAATTTAAATTGTTACTACAGGTATTGTTAAAGAGTGTAAAACTACTTATATTGAATAAATACAAAACTACTTATATTGAAGAATAGTATTTCTATGCTGTGCTTGGCTAACTTTAAAGAATTATGACCTTTTCGTATTTATTTTACTTCAATATAAGTTGACCCCAGAACTTACAGTGTCGAAATAAATATTTTAGATATGGTGGTAAAATAATAGTAGCTACAGTAAGGAGTGACTAAGTGCTAAGTGACATCTGTGCTGACATAGTTGTTTGGCCTTTGCTGTTACACTTAGCATTTAAAACAGAATGAGTTTTTTTAATAAAAGTAAATTGAGACATACATACATGAAACATTTCACTTTTTCTTCTTAGCTCTTTTAAAATTGAAAATAATTCACTTACCATATAATTCACCCATTTAAAGTTCATAGAATTTTTAGTATATCCACTGAACTGTGCAACAATCACCATAATCTAATTTAAAACATTTTCATCTCCCCAACAAGAAACTCCATGTTTATTAACTGTAATGCCATATTCCCTCACTTCCTTCCGCCAAGCCCTAGACAACTATTAATCTATTTTCTATTTCTGTAGATTTGCCTATTCTGGATATTTTATATAAATGGAATCATAAAATACTGTCTTTATGATTGGCCTCTTTGACTTAGCATAATATCTTCAAGTTTTACTCAGCTCATATGAATTAAAACTTGATTCTATTTTGTTTGCAAACAATAATCCACTGTATGAATATTCTATACTTATTTATCTACATTGGCTGCAGAGCATTTGCATTGTTTCCCCCTTCTGACTGTTGTGAATAGTGGTATCTCATAGTTTTAATCTACATTCCCCTAATGATTAGTGATGTTCAACTTGTTTTCTTTTTTATTATTTAGAAAATTAAATTTAATGGGGTGACATTGATCAATAAGAATACATAAATTTTAGGTAAATATTTCTATAACATTTGAACTGTTGTTTTCATGTTTTTCTATTGCCTGCTTATATATATATATATTGATATATATTGGAGAAATATATATTCGAATCCTTTGCCTAATTCTTAATGGACTTTTTTTTTCTTATTATTGATTTTAAGAATTCTTTATATATTTTATATATGAATTCCCTTTCAAATATATAACTAAATCGTTTCTTCTAGTCTTTGGATTTTTATCCAAATAAAAGAAAGGTGAAGGGATTAAGAAGTACAAATTGCTCTGCTTTGTTACAGAACAGTCACAGGGATGTAAAGTACAGTATATAGATGATAATATTATATTAACTATGATTTTGCTAAATGAGTACTTGAATTATTGGGGAGATTACTTTGTAAATTATATAATTATCTAACCACTGTGCTATAGTGAAACTAATATAAAATAATATTGAATGCCAATTGTAATTGAAAAATAAAGTTAAAAAAAACTGCTCAAAGTATACCAGTTTTTAGGAAATGACAGAGAGAAAAAAAATCTTCTGTAGTAGTCTTTAGAAGCTAAGCTTTAAGGTTGTTAAATTTTTATCTTCCTCATTAATCCAATGTGATAATGACCTTTGTAATACACTGTTTCACTACAAAGTATTAGAGGGTACATATCACATTTTCAGAAAATGTTTAACTTCACCATTTGCAAATATAAGGCTCATGTATGCATCTTGGATAAATACTTGCAAATATAAATATACGAAAAGCTAACTGAGTTTTTAAATGCCTTTCTGCTAAACAGCATGGGTTTAGATGTATCTTGATAGATGTGAACTAATACTATATATTTTTTTCACTTATCTTCTATACCCAATAAGTAAAGTAAATGAAAATGATGCAAATAGGGACCACACTTCCTGAGATTCATTTTTACAGGAATATTTTCTGACCTGATGTTCAACTTGTTTTAAATAACCCCAGAAAAGAAGTGTTTGCCATGCTTTATCCTTTAGACATGAACTAACAAAAATGTCATACTTATTCTTTGACTCTAGCTACTATTCTTCTCATAATGCTGGGGACCAAAAATATCTTCCAGTTCTCACCTGGCCTGTGGGGGCACAGTGGATAGAGCATAGACCTGGAATACTGAGGTCACACGTTCACAGGCCCAAAACCCTGGGCCTGCCCAGTCAAAGCACATATGACAAGCAATCAATGAACAACCAAAGTGAAGCAAAAATATTTTTCAGTTCTAATAACATACGAAATACTAGTATGAGCCAATTGAAATATGTAAGAATACTAGAAATCATCTAATATTTAGCCATTAAGTTTACTTGGTTTGACACGTAGTTTTTTAAGAAATTAAAGTTAGTTCCCCCAATTTTTTAGATGGAGAGATTTTAAATAAAAAAAGAAGTTTAAATACACAACATTCCCCAGGACAGAGAGCTTAGCTGGTTAGAGCATAGTCCTGAAGTGCAGAGGTTGCCAGTGCGATCCCTAGTAAGGGCACATGGAGGAACAGATTGATATTCCTGTCTCTCTGTCTTTCTCTTTCTTATTCTCTAGCTGAAATCAATAAATAAAAATTTTTAAAAAACTTTTTTAAAAACTACACAACATAATTCACAGTTCAAATGCTAAAGAAATGATTACCTGAAACTTATGTACTGCTGTTGATCAATGTCACCCCATTAAATTTAATTTTCTAAATAACATCAGTTTTAAAAATCCAGAGTCTCTGGCAATACTGCACTTGCATTCCCACATTATAATGATAGGCTGGAACTGAAGAGTGTGTTTTCTACTTTATCACTCTATTTTCTCTCTGACACAAGTTGTGTGTTTCATTCCGTTAATTATTACACTTACACTTGTATTTTATGTAGCAGCCCATATCATTACTTTATGTTATCTGCCTGGACCCTCACTCCTGATTCGGTACTTGCCCACTCTGTTAGTTTCCTAAGTCTGTCATAACAAATTCCCACACACTTGTTGGCTTAACACAAAATTTAATCTCTCATACTTTAGGATGCCAGAAGTCCAAAATCAACATGTTGGTGAGTTTTGTTCCTTCTGAAGGCTCTGATATAGAGTCTGTTCCATTCCTCTCTCCTACCTTCTGGTGACTATAGGCAATTCTTGGAATTCCTTGCCCAGTGATGGTCATTCAGACTCATCACTCAAGTCTTGGCCTCTGTCATTACATCACCTTCCCATCTTTGTCTGAGTGTCTCTAATCTCCCTCTGCCTTTAATGACACCTATTATTGGACTTAGAGCTCACTCTAAATCGAAGATGATCTAGTTTCAAGATTTCATTGATATCTATAAACACCCTTTTCCCAAATAATGTCACATTTACTTGTTCCAGATGTTAGAACTGGGACATGTATTTTAAGGGTGACTATTCCACCCACTATATCCCAATATTACAGGTAAGAAAAATGAATCCAAGACAGGTTAAGTTACTTATTCAAAATTATATAACTTTATTGTGATACAGAGTTGATTTAAGAACCTTAGTTTTCTGACCCCCAAGTGAGTTTTCCTTTCCTTCATCCTATGTTGCCATTTCACTTCTGAACAGTTTATGTAAATAAAATAGAGAATAAATATAAATAATAAGTTGCCACTAGCACTTGCTTTACAATTTTTTGTTTTGTTTTGTTTTTTGAAATATGGAGATCTTTAAAAGTCACAGTTCCTTTGAAAGTTTCTGTTAACTGTATATACAAACAACAAAGATTAGTAAAAAAAAAAAAAGAAAGAAAGAAAGAAAAAAACAGTTGTGTTAATTTCAAGTTGTCTGAAGAAAATATTTTTTTTAGTTCAAATCCCAGGTCTGCCGCTGATTTGCTATGTGACATTGGGCAGGTGTATTCTCTCTAGGCTTCAAGTTGCCCATTATAAAATAAGGAATATGGACCAGGTGTTTTTTAAGGCTCCGTCCAGCTCCAACTTTGTGGGATTCTGTTTTTGTAGAATTATGCGGGATGTGGTTAGTCATTTGCTTTGAGGTCCTATTATCCAGCTAAGGTGTCAGTAGCAATAGTTTCCAGAATACAAAATCTGTTCCACCACGACCTCTTATTTTGCTGGGGGTATTGTTTTCAGTTTCAAGAATGGAAATAATGATATGTACTGAGACATTCATAGCCCTACTCCCCCACCCTTTCTTTGTAGCCTTCCCTGACTTACAAACCCACGTACTAATTTTAGACACAGTAACACCTTCCTAAATCAAAAATAAGTGCCATTTTGATTATAAATTAGGTACAAGAACAAAAATCAAAGGTTTTTTATATTATATAAATTCTGTTCTGATAAACTGTTCTCACCGTGGTTTCTCTTCATTGCGTTATAAAGTTTCGGTCCCCTTGATATTTAACTTTATAGGCTGCAACTTTCCACAACAGCAATTGACATCTGTTCTATGGCTGGTATAGGGAACTTACAAGTTCTAAAATGAGAAACCAGGAAATTTGAACCTCCAACAAAATCATCCTGAGCATAATTCATTAGCTAAGATCTAAAAGTTCATTCCCTTTGAAATAAATTGATTTTTAGTCAAATGTTGCAATATATTAGTTTGCTGTGGTTGCCATGTAAAATACCACAAGGTGGCTTACTTAAACAACTCAGTTTTTTTTTTTTCTAACAGTTTTAGACTGGAAGTCTGAGATCAAGGTATTGACCAGTTTGGCTTCTTTTGAGGCCTCTTTCCTTGACTTGCACATGGCCACCTTCTTGTGTCTTCACAGTCTTCTCTGTGTGTATGTGGCCCTGGTGTCTCTGTGTGTCCTAATCTTCCATCAGTCATATTGGATTATGGCCTATCTTTACAGCCTCATTTTAACTTATTCACATCTTTAAAGGCCCTATTTCCAAATAGAAAACTGTAGATTAAGACTTCAACATGTGAAGTCAGGGAGGCACAATTCACCCCATAACATGTACCATATTTTTTTATACTTTTGAGTTACTAGAATCAGAAGGGTTTATTCTTACTTTGAAATAACGGGATTTATTCTGAAGTAAATTTTTTTGTGAGAGGGAGAGACAGACAGGAAGGGAGAGAGATGAGAAGTATCAATTCTTCATTGCAGCACCTTAGTTGTTCAGTGATTGCTTTCTCATATGCCTTGACTAGGGGGCTACAGCAGAGCAAGTGACCTCGTGCTCAAGCCAGTGACCTTGGCTTCAAGCCAGCAACCTTGGGCTTCAAGCCAGCAACCTTTGGGCTCAAGCTAGTGACCTTTGGGCTCTAGCTGGACCTCGGGGTTTCAAAGCTGGGTCTTCTGCCTCCCAGTCTAACCCTCTCTTCACTGCGCCACCACCTTTTCAGGATGAAATAGTTGAATTTGTCCTTACCTGGATAGACAAAGCACTAAAATCAAAGGAACCTCAGCTTATTCTACCCTCTCAGAATCTAAAGTGGAGAAAGATTACCATATTTCCCTATGTATAAGATACACCCGTGTATAAGACGCACCTTAATATTGGGGCCCAAAATTTTAAAAAATGTATTACATAAAGTTATTGAACTCAAGTTTTATTCATCATAAAATTCATACAACTTCTCATCCCTGTCAGAACTCACATCTAATAGCTTATCCTCATCTGTGCCTGATAACAAATCACTGTCTTCATATATTGCCTCCTCCTCAGTTCCATCTTTGGCATTTGAAATGCCACAACCACTGTATAAGATGCACCCAGTTTTTAGACCCCAAATTTTTTTAAAAAGGTGCTTCTTATATTTGGCGAACTACCATAGCTCAAACCTATCTATCTCCCCTATTAAAAGAAAAGACAAAACAAAAAGAAAACTTGTCCTCTTTCCTTACAATAGGGCAGGGATCAGGAACCTTTCTGGCTGAAAGAACCATGAATGCCACATATTTTAAAATGTAATTCCATGAGAGCCATACAATACGTTTAACATTAAATACAAGTAAATGTGTGCATTTTATGTAAGACCAACACTTTTAAAGTGCAATAAGTCTCTGAATTCTTTTTAATAATGTTGTTATGCTTTTGATAACCAATGAAGAATAAAGTACTTCTTACCATTAATGAGACTTCTGGTGCTGCATGGTTTTGCTGATGGCTTTGTAGTCTAGTTGATATGTGGTGAGGTTAAGCTTCATTCAGGCGTTGAGACTTCCATCCATTAAACATGATCGTAGGTTGGTCTTAACGTTATTTGGATGTGAGAAAGACTGCTCACATGCATACGTAGAACCAAACATTGTCAGTACAGCAATACTCATATGCTGAAGTGTGTGGTATGTGAAGGGAAGTGCATTCCAAGTTTTGACAATCAGCTGGTCCACGGGTTGAAGTTTTTTCATTTCTCCCCACTTGTGTTTGCTCACCAACTCTGCTTGCTGTGGAGCAAGGCTTTCCAAATCTTCATTCAGTGACTTGAACTTATTCACCCACATGTCTGAGACTTTCAATTCAGCAGCTTGTAGCTCAAAATCTCTGACAGAGACACCGGGGACGTAACTTAGGTCGGCACTGTCCACTGCACACTTGTGTGGATGGGTGATGAATCTAAAAAGACAAGTGCAGAAGATCTGAAGATGACAGCGGAGAAGGTAGATGCACAAACTCCCAGCTCTCACCACCAAACTGGAATACAAATCAATTTAGTAACAATTGGTGTGAAAAACCAATTCTGGATTACAAGAACAGCTCTCAAAAACCAAGGAGCAAAGAAGAAGCCACAACAAACCTGATAGGGAGTGCCTGAATCTCCCCTGCTTACAGGAACAGAAGGGAGGGTGAGGCTGAGAGCCCAGAGGGGATCTCACTCTGGGGAAAAGAGCAAGAAATACTGCTCACAGCCACTTTCCTGGCAACCAGGAAGTGAGGTGTGTTGAAAGGACTGGCTTATCTTCCAAGTGGAAAGGGGAGAGAAAGGGACAGACAGTGAGGAGCAGAGGAATGCAGGGGACAACCTAAAAAAGCTGACTCATCCAGTACTGGAGGCAGCCATAGCTAGAGGAGGGACTGGTCCTTTCACAAAACAGAAGACTGAATTGCTTCCAGATCACAGATCTCCAGACATCTCTCCAGCTCCATTCAGCGCAACAAGACACAGCTGAAAACAAAAAGTGGGGAGGAGGGGCAGTAACTCAGGTCTTCATGGAGATCTGAGATACACCTCCCCCTATGGAAGCTGAGAAAACACCCTGCCCCCAGAGAGATTAGTTGGTGGAAGAAGCATTCAGGGTCTCAGGTTACACCCATCGCATTCCTGGATACAGTTTCAAGGAAACCCCCTGCTGAGATCAGTAAACAAGACTATCACCTGTTAAGAAAACAAACAAATTAAGGCTTCAAAGCAGCCCAAAACCAAAAGTGGATTATAAATAATAGCTGATGCCAACCCAAGAAGACCTAGAAATAACACAACTGAAAACTGGAGGCAGACAACACCAAGACTAGACTCAACCAGCTCTACAAGCAAAAGACCCAAACACAGACATAATGAGAAGACAGAGAAGTGCAATCCAAATGCAAGAAAAACCTTCAGGAGATGAACTGAGTCATATGGAAATAACCAAACTTCCAGATGTGAAGTTCAGAATAATGATTGTAAGGATGCTTAGGGATCTTAGAACAACAATGGATGGTCATTATGAATACCTAAATAAAGAAATAGCAAGTATAAAAAAGGATATTGAAATATTAAAAAAGAATCAGTTGGAGATGACAAACACAATATCAGAAATGAAGACCACAATGGAAGGAATTAAAAACAGGATGGATAGAGCTGAAGATCGAATCACTGAGTTGGAGGATAACTTGAATGAAGGCAAGAAAGCAGAGAAGAAAAAAGAAAAGAGACTCAAAAAGTCTGAGAAAAATCTTAGAGAGCTCTGTGACAACATGAAGAGAAATAAAATCTGCATCATAGGGGTTCCTGAAGAAGAAGAGAAAGAACAAGGGATAGAGACTTTGTTCAATCATATCATAGCTGAAAATTTCCCTAAATGCAGGAGAAACTCTCACAAGTTCAAGAAGCACAAAGAACTCCATTAAAGAAAAACTCAAAGAAACCAACACCAAGACACATTATAATTAAAATACCAAAGCTAAGTGATAAAGAGAAAATATTAAAAGCTGCAAGAAAGAAAAAAGCTATCACTTACAAAGGAGCCCCCATAAGGATGACATCAAACTTCTCAACAGAAACACTGGAGGCCAGAAGAGAATGGGAAGAAATATTCAAAGTAATGCAGAACAAGAACCTAAAACCAAGACTACTTTATCCAGCAAGGCTGTCATTTAAAATCGAAGGAGAAATTAAAAGCTTCCCAGAAAAAAACCCTGAAGGAATTCATTACAACCAAACCAATGCTGCAGGAAATGTTAAGGGGCATGGTGTAAACAGATCAAAGTGCAAAAAGAATATAGCAAAAAAGGAATACAGCTTTAAAGAATAAAATGGCAATAAACAATTACAAATCAATAATAACCTTAAATGTAAATGGATTAAATGACCCAATCAAAAGACATAGGATAGGTGCATGGATAAGAAAACAAGACCTGTACATATGCTGTCTAGAAGAGACACACCTTAAAACTAAAGATGCACATAGATTGAAGGTAAAAGGATGGAAAAAAATTTTTATGAAAATGGAAATGAAAAATAGCTGGGGTAGCAATACTTATGTCAAAGAAAATGGACTTTAAAACAAAGGATATAGTAAGAGATAAAGAAGGCCACTACATAATGATAAAAGGAGTAATCCAACAGGAAGATATAACTGTTATAAATATCTATGCACCTAATATAGGAGCACCTAAATATATAAAGCAGACTTTGATGGATATAAAGGGTGAGATCAACAGCAATACTATAATAGTAGGGGATTTCAGTACCCCACTAACATCACTAGATAGATCCTCAAGAAAGAAAATTAACAAAGAAACAGCAGACTTAAAGGACACACTAGATCAACTCGATTTAATAGATATCTTCAGAACCTTTCACCCTAGAGCAGCAGAATATACATTCTTTTCAAGTACTTATGGTACATTCTCTAGGATAGACCACATGTTAGGGCACAAAAGCAGTCTCGACAAATTTAAGAAGATTGAAATCATATCAAGCACTTTCTCTGATCACAATGGCATGAAGCTAGAAAAAAGCACAACAGAAAATAAGATTGAAACAGTTATCAAAAAACTCCCAGCAAAGAAAATTCCTGGGCCTGATGGCTTCACAAGTGAATTCTAACAAATATTCAAAGAAGAACTGACTCCTATCCTTCTCAAGCTATTTCAAAAATTCAAGAGGAAGGAAGACTTTCAAGCTCCTTTTATGAGGCGATCATAATTCTGATTCCAAAACCAGGCAAAGAAAACACAAAGAAAGAAATTATAGGCCAATATCCCTGATGAATCTAGATGCTAAAATCCTCAACAAAATATTAGCAAACTGGATCCAACAATATATGGAAAAAATTATACACCATGATCAAGTGGGATTTATTCTGGGGAGGCAAGGCTGGTACAATATTTGCAAATCAATCAATGTGATTCATCACATAAACAATAGGAAGGAGAAAAACCACATGATAATTTCAATAGATGCAGAAAAAGCATTTGATAAAATCCAGCACCCATTCATGATCAAAACTCTCAGCAAAGTGGGAATACAGGGAACATAACTCAACATGATAAAAACCATCTATGACAAACCCACAGCCAATATCATACTCAATGGGCAAAAATTAAAAGCAATCCCCTTAAGATCAGGAACAAGCCGGGGGTGCTCCCCTTTCAGCACTCTTATTTGGCATAGTCCTGGAAGTCCTAGCCACAGCAATCAGACAACAAGAAGAAATCAAAGGCATTCAAGTTGGAAAAGAAGAAGTAAAACTATCATTATTTGCAAATGATATGATATTGTATATAGAAAACCCTAAAGTCTCAGTCAAAAAACTACTGTACCTGATAAATGAATTCAGCAAAGTGGCAGGATATAAAATTAATACTCACAAATCAGAGGCATTTTTATACGCCAACAATGAACAGTGAGAAAGAGAAATTAAGAAAACAATTCCCTTCACTATTACAACCAAAAAAATAAAGTACCTAGGAGTAAATTTCACCAAGGAGGTTAAAGACTTATACTTGGAAAATTATAAAACACTGATAAAAGAAATCAGGAAAGATACAAACAAGTGGAAACACATACCCTGCTCATGGTTAGGAAGAATAAACATTATTAAAATGTCTATATTACCGAAAGCAATCTATATATTCAATGTAATACCAATTAAAATACCAATGACATACTTCAAAGATATAGATCATATAATCCAAAAATTTATATGGAACCAAAAAAGAACACAAATAGCCTCAGCAATCTTAAAAAAGAAGAATAAAGTGGGAGGTATCACACTTCCTGATATCAAGTTATACTAAGGCCATTGTACTCAAAACAGCCTGCTATTGGCATAAGAAGAGGCATATAGATCAATGGAACAGAACAGAGAACCCAGAAATAAACCTACAGCTCTATGGACAACTGATATTTGACAAAGGAGCTAAGGAAATACAATGGAGTAAAGACAGCCTCTTTAATAAATGGTGTTGGAAAAATTGGACAGCTACCTGCAAAAAAATGAAACTAGACCACCAACTTACACCATTCACAAAAATAAACTCAAAATGGATAAAAGACTTAAATGTCAGCCATGAAACCATAAGCATCTTAGAAGAAAACATAGGCAGTAAGCTCTCTGACATCTCTCAGAGCAATATATTTGCCGATTTATCTCCATGGGCAAGTGAAATAAAAGACAGGATAAACAAATGGGACTATGTCAAACTAAAAAGCTTTTGCACAGCTAAAGACAATAAGAACAAAATAAAAAGACAAACTACACAGTGGGAGAACATATTTGACAATACATCTGATAAGGGGTTAATATCAATAACCAAAATTTATAAAGAACTTGTAAATCTCAACACCAGGAAGACAAACAATCCAATCAAAAATGGGAAAAAGAAATGAATAGACACTTCTCCAAAGAGGACATACAGATGGCCAATAGGCATATGAAAAAGTGCTCAACATCACTAATTATTAGAGAAATGCAAATTAAAACCACAATGAGATATCATCTCACACCAGTGAGAATGGCGCTCATCAACAAAACAACACAAAATAAGTGCTGGCGAGGATGTGGAGAAAAGGGAACCCTCCTGCACTGCTGGTGGTAATGCAGACTGGTTCAGCCTCTGTGGAAAACAGTATGGAGATTCCTCAAAAAATTGAAAATCAAATTGCCTTTTGACCCAGCTATCCCACTTTTAGAAATGTACCCGAAGAACACCATAGACCTGCTACAAAAGGAGAAATGCACCCCCATGTTTATGGCAGCATTGTTCACAATAGCGAAGATCTGGAAACAGCCCAAGTGTCCGCCAGAGGACAAGTGGATTAAAAAGCTTTGGTACATATACACTATGGAATATTACTCAGACATAAGAAATGATGACATCAGATCATTTACAATAACATGGATGGACCTTTATAACATTATACGGAGTAAAATAAGTAAATCAGAAAAAACTAAGAACTATATGAATCTATACATAGATGGGACATAAAAATGAGACTCAGAGATAAGTACAAGAATATGATGGTAATGGAGGGTGGGGAGTGGGGGGGGGCGGGAAGGAGAGAGAGGGGGTGGTTGGAGGGGAGGGGCACAAAGAAAACCAGAAGGTGACAGAAGACAATTTGACTTTGGGTGAGGGGTATACAGGATAATCAAATGTCAAAATCATCTGGAGATGTTTTCTCTCAACATATGTACTCTGATTTATCAATGTCACTGCATTAAATTTAATTTTTTTTAAAAAAAGACGAGTGTGCTCACAAAATTCTTCAAAGCGCACTTTGAATGACTGCAGGAGATTAGATGTGAAGCCGCTCGCTGCTGGAGATCAAGATGTTGAGCAGGGTCACTTGCTGTGCATGCATCTTTAAACTCTCTCAGTTATTCAAAGTGTAGTAAAGGACCTGTTTCAATGTCGCGATGAAGAGTTCCAGCTTGTTTTCAAATGCAAACACTGCTTGTTGAAGGGATAAAACTGTATTTCCAATGCTTTGCATTTTCACATTGAGCTGGTTCAGATGTTCAGTCATGTCCACAAGATAGTAGAACTTCAGGAGCCACTCAGTGTTAGCTAACTCAGGATGCTTGACATTTTTCATTTCAAGAAAAGTCCGGATTTCACTCAGACAAGCCATGAAATGGCTGAGCACCTTCCCTCTTGACAACCAACACACATTGCTGTGCAAAAACAGACCAGGATAATTATTCTCAACTTCATCCAGCAGTGTTTTAAACTGGCGATCATTTAAAGCTTGGGAAACAATAAAGTTGACCACCTGAATGACCAGCGACATCACCTCACTAAGCTGCTCACCACACATCTGAGCACAAAGCGCCTCCTGATGTAGGATGCAGTGAAAACTTAGGATGAGTCTCTTTTCATGTTCACGAAGAAGCGCTATGAATCCTCTGTTTTTCCCCACCATGCACGGAGCACCATCAGTACACACCGAAATAAGTTTATCCATTGGTAGATTTTTTTCTTTAGCAAACTCAATGAAAGACTTGAATAAATCCTCCCCTCTGTTGTCTCTTTCATAGGCAAAACAGCAAGACTTTCCTCAGGTAGTGTGTCACCAACAGCATACCTTGCAATCACGCTGAACTGGGATAAATGGCTTATGTCTGCTGACTTATCCAAAGCAAGAGAAAAGAATGGTGCTGCATTTATGTCCTTCACTTGTGTTGCCTCAATTTGATTTGCCATCATGATGGTATGATCGTGAACAGTTCTTGCTGACAGAGGCTGTCTTTTATTTGTTTGTTTATCTTGCCTTTTTCTGAAAAGTCGTCAAAAAGTTTATTGGCAACATCAAGCATGAATGTTTTGGCACACTCCCCATCTGTGAATGGCTTTCCGTTTCTCACAATTGCTAAAGCACCAGCAATGTTAGCTGAATTCCAGTCACCTTGTTGGGTCCAAACACGGAGTTGCTGCTGACTAGCTTGCACTCTGCACAGTAGTTCTTGACATGCTTTCTTCCTGCTGTCCCCTGCTGGATATTTCGATGCAAATGTAGTATGGCATGTGTTGAAGTGCCGCTTTATATTTGACCGTTTTATCGATGCAATTTTATCATTGCATGTTAGACACACTGAAGAACCTGCTCTCTCCACAAAGGCAAATTCCTCTGTCCATTCCTGCTGAAAAGTACGATACTCCTCATCTTTTTTTCTTTTAGCCATCTTCTTCAGCAAAAGGGTTTCTGCAATTAGCTAGCTCACTACTTCATTAAAAGGAGGAAAGTTTATTTCCTGACCTCACAATGACCCATGTACATTACGCATTATCCAATAAAAATTTGATGTCCCAGAGGACAGCTGTGATTGGCTCCAGCCACCCACAACCATGAACATGAGTGGTAGGAAATGAATAGATTGTAATAAATGAGAATATTTTATATTTTAATGTTATTATTTTTTTATTAAAGATTCGTCTGTGAGCCAAATGCAGCCATCAAAAGAGCCACATCTGGCTCGTGAGCCATAGATTCCTGACCCCTGCACTAGGAGGTAAAGAGGCTTCTGAAAACTTTTATACACCCCTGCTCTCCACCCACTTTCATATTCCCCTCACCCTCTCTAAGACAGTAAATACCAGTATTGAACTGCTGGTGGAAAAACTGCCTGAATGATCTTTCTTTTACCAGAGGTATTTAAACTCAAACCGTAGAACCTGAAAGGAAAGAAAATTCTTAATGCAAATGTACCTTTTCTTCACTTGTAAATCTTTTCCACCCTGTCTTTTTAGAATGAAATATGAAGACAGAAAGAGGAGAGATTTTGAGTTATAAAGTGCAGGACCTGAACATTAAAAAGATTTATTGAAATTAGGCATACTCTTCCACTTAATACTTGAGGGTTTACTTTTATTTAAACTACTAGTATAAGCTATTTCTTCTCAACAGTCAGTTACCTCAGTGGTCCAGGGAACACTTTCTTTTATCTGAATCTCCAGTTGTTTCCTTCTCGAGAGGACTGTTTAATGACAAAAATTCTTTCTTTAAATGAGCCCCTTCAAGTAACACAGCCCCATGCTGCCCCTCTGTTAGCCTGCTGATTACTACGAGATGCATCTGGTTAAGTCATCCCCTGTGGAGGGCTCTAGTGCAATATATCAGAGCTTGATCTTGTTGCCTGCTTAATTAGTACAGACAGAAACACTGGGTGGCACTAAAATATTATAGATGCCTGTGCCATTGAGGTACAAAAGGCAATAAATCCATATCTGTTAAGCATATATGTATGGTATCACTGTCTTAATGATTTTGAGACTCCAAGAAATGAAAACATAGATTAATTAAATTTGATTGGCATTATCTCAGACTGGATGTGAATGTAGGGGTGAAAATAAGTGCACGACTACATTATTTAATAAACAATTTGAACAACATGAGATAATAAAGCAGTGATTTCCTTTTTAAGATTCTAGAAATTTCTGATTGGGAAGACGAGGTTTGGCTATAGGGCTCTATTCTCCCCCCCCCCCCCGCTACGTCATTTCATCAGGAAGTTCCATTTCTATATGTAGTTTAAAAAATACTGCATTTCATTGTCATGTTTTAAATTTTAAATTTTTTATTTAATAGTTTATTTGGAAAGTTTTTTTCACTTAAAAATTGTTCTAAAGTACTATGAGAAAAAAATTTCTTATTGATTTGTGAATGTATCTATATAAAATTCTAGGTATATAAAATAAAAATAAGTATTGCTATACTTTTAAGTAATTTTTTATTGAAAATAATAAAATTGACAACATGGGTAGACGTTGAGAACACTATACTGAGTGAAATTAGTCAATCAGAAAAAGCTAAGAACTATATGATTTCACACATAGGTGGGATATAAAACTGAAACTCATGGACATGGATAAAAGTGAAGTGGTTGCCAGGGGGAAGGGAATGTGAGGGAGGGGGAGGGATGTGGGGAAGGGTGTAAAGAGAGACAAATATAAGGTGACAGAAAATGATTTGACTTTGTGTGATGGGTACACAACATAATTGACAGTCCGAATGATATAGAAATGTTTACCTGAAACCTATGTACTCTTATTAATCAACATCACTCCATTAAATTTAATTTTATAGATAAAATTTTTTAAAAAGAAAATAATAAAATTGGAGCTGCCTTGCTTGCCATACCTATTGAGCAATTTTCTTTCACATAGTGACAATTTATGGGTATTATCAGTTTTCCCCCAAACTTGTTTTCAGTGGTCAGAATAGCAAGTGTCACTATATTGTTTGAATTGTCTAGAGCCAGATTCTAATAGAGACAGAGTTCTCTTGCTTTTTTATCCTCTTTGCAGTTACGAAGGCTTTGAGCAGGCAATTGTACCCTGTGTTTTGGTGTCTGCTACTCTTACTGTGATTAAGTGTTCTCCTCTGTTATGAAATATAGTCCTAAGGAAGAGCTATTGTGTAGCTAGGATAGAACTATTGAGCTCTAGTGGGTGGTTCCTTTGTGAGATCATAGCATCCAATAAGCCGTAAAGGGATGTATTGAAGGGAGATATTTGAGAACCACTTATATTCTTCTCTAGCATTACTGCTCATCTTAGGGATAGAACTAGTTCTGTGAGAGAAACAGGCTATATTGTGGGCTAGATTTGCTGCAAAGTATTTATCAAATGGTCCATGTTAATCACAGGAACCAGCAAATGCTTTATCATTGCTCCAGGTTGCCATTCGCTACAGTCTTTGATTGTTTCATAAGGAACTGTCTGTCCTTCACCTAACTACAGACCTCAGCTTTGTTTACCTGAGACATTATCACAAATACACTACTCCTAGTAGCATAACCCAAAATTCTAAAAGACTATGTTTCAAATAAGAGGGAGGTCATAATTCCTGTCTGAGTTTTAATTATCACACTTTACACATATATATACAAAATTTCTTAACTGTTCCTACTAGGGGTGAAAATAAGTGCACGACTACATTATTTAATAAACAATTTGAACAACATGAGATAATAAAGCAGTGATTTCCTTTTTAAGATTCTAGAAATTTCTGATTGGGAGGACAAGGTTTGGCTATAGGGCTCTATTCTTCCCCCCCTCTATTCATTAATGCCATACAATTATATAGCACTTTACATTCTTCAAAGTACTTTCCCATACATTCTTGTTTAATCCTTACACTATCCCTATGGGTTTAAATCACTATAGGGATTACAAAAGGGAAAGGTGGTGGTGGAGAGGTGGAAGAGACTAGATGGAGGATAGTGACAGAAGGACACTTGATTTGAGATGGTGAACTTACAATACACAGATGATTGTAAGAATTGTAACTATATACACTTGAAAGGTATATAATTTTATTAACCAGTATCACCCCAACAAATTCATTGAAAATTAATAATAAAAAAACTCTTAGACACAGACAACAATATGGTAATTACCAGAGGGAAATGGGGTGGGGGAGTTAAAAGAGTGTAAAGAGTGGGGTAAATAGTGATGGAAGGAGACTTGATTTGGGGTGGTGAATACACAATACAATATACAGATGATGTTTTATAGAATTGTATACCTGACACCTGTATAATTTTATTAACTAATGTCACCCCAATAAAATTAATTTTAAAAAAAGAAAAATATTGTTCTCGATTTTATAAATAAAGTGAGGCTAAAAAAAGTAAGATTTCAGAGGTAAGAATAGTTGTGCCTGAAATATTTTTCTAATCTAGCCCACTACTTTTGCCTATTACACCCCAGCTATCATTGTTACAGAAGTAGTCTGTTGTAATGGAGCTAGACTGCCTGGATTTGGATCACACATCTTTTACTTCATAGTAGTGTAACTTTAGCCAATGTATTAAATCCCTCTGTCCTAAACTTTCCTCGTTTGAAAAATGAGAATAATAATAGTACCTACCTCATAGCGTTGTTGTGAGGATTAAATGAGTTGATATATAGAAGGTACTTGGAATAGTACTTTAAGTAGTTAATATTATATTAGTGTACGTTTCTATTATTACTTATATTATTATCGTCCTTTTTATATTCAGTAGTGGCATTATTGCATAACATGCTGGTAAAGATCTCAAAGTCACTTTATGCTGGTTGCCTGGATTCAAATCCAGACTCTACCACTGACTAACTGTGTGGCCTTTGACAAGTTACTTCCCTACTCTGTGTCTCAGTTTCTTCATATATATAGTGCTAGTCGCACATACAAGGTTGCTATGAGTATTAAATGAGTTAATTCATGTAACATGCTTAGCCCAATGCTTGAAACATAGAATCCCCACTTGGCTTATTCCTAACATCTTGGCTGCAAACTCAGACCCACGAAGTGTCTGTATGGCAGTTGTGTAATGTATATGGCATATGTGATTCATCAGTCCTCTATAGTCTAATCACACAAGCCAGTGGTTTGGTTGTCATGGTAGTTCATCAGCAGGAATGTATTTGTCATATAAAAAGTTATTTTCAGTCAATCAATGTGGTATGGTAAAATGAGCATTCACTGGAGACCTAGTTCCATTGCTGAATGGCATTTCAAGTGAAATTATGGAGCTTAGAGAAATTATTTTAGCAAGAGTAAGAAATAATAATTTCTCAGTCACACATTTTTCTTTTTACTGTTTATATGAAAGTATACTTTCCAATGTATAGTGGAATAGGCCTACACTGATGAGATGGTGTAATATTATATTTAGGAATTAAAAATGTTTCTAGTTTGAAGTTTTCTCTAGTATTAGGTGTTAACTGGAAAATGAGATTTATTGAGCAGTTAATTTAGAAGTAACTTTGCTAAACTCCATTTATTAAACACTAAAGGGGATCCTATGCACAGCTTCACAGGCAGACCCTCAGTTTTGGGGATATTATTCCAAAAGATTATTCTTAGATTAGTTGTTCAGCAAATGTGTGTTTTGTTGTAGAAACAATGTTCCTGTGATGGGGGAGATCCTACGTTAGTCCACAAAATTGGATTTGACCTGTGATAGGACTAAAATATTCCACATGCTGTCTCAGCATTAGTAATGAAAGCAAAGTATATAATTGGATCACAAATATCACAAGAACAGTAGAGTTGATTCCATGTTG
Source organism: Saccopteryx leptura (assembly GCF_036850995.1). NCBI lineage: Eukaryota > Metazoa > Chordata > Mammalia > Chiroptera > Emballonuridae > Saccopteryx > Saccopteryx leptura. Next base: position 66,878,302 of record NC_089516.1, on the reverse strand, counting down.
AATAGATAGAGGGAGGTTTTGGGAGATTTTTTCTGAAGAGCATTTCTGGGTACTTTCAATGAACATTAGAATTTGGCACAAATTTTATCCCTAATTCTACTTCAGAAAGGATGGTTTTATTTTACCTTGATACAGGTATCTCACTAATAGTGCTCTTAAAACTATCAGTGATGATTACAGTCATTTGGGGTTCATGAATAGAACAAACAAACTGAAAGAGAGGTTATCTTTGAAGTAAATGGGCAAAAAGGGGAGAAGAAAGAATTATTCAAAGGGGTGATATGGTCCGATGTGAGGATATGTGATTCCTAATGTGGAATTAACAAGCCACCATGAGCGAGGGGCTCAACTTCTGCACAGGCTCCCAGAGTTGAATTCAAAATTGTAACAACCCAACTCTGGAAAATACTAGTATTATATTATGTACCTCATGGTAGTAGAAGACACAATTTTACATATTTTAATGTCCTGGCCAATAAAAAGCAAATGGTTTCAGCTATCAGATTATGTCTGACTTCATTTATATATACCGTGTGTTCTAAACCTCCTTTGTGCTAGGTATTGTCAGAAGCAGATAGATGAATAAGAAAGCATTTTTGCCATCCAACAAGTAGTCTAGTGGGGGAGACAAGACACATGCGAGGAACTGTAATATAAGACAAATGTGTGAATAGAAGTTTAAAAGGTGGGTATTACCAAGCTGGGTCCGGTCAACCAAAGTATGCAAAGACTCTCTATGTGGAGCTTTGGAGGCTCCCTGATGGACAAAGCTCTCTGCAGATACGGATTTTATAGCTTCCTTCAGGAACACATAGTAGCATGCAGGTTATGAAGAGGTTATGTAGAGTTTGACTATTGATTCTTTGTCTTCCCCTTTGCTTTCATTCTGTTTGACCCCTTCCCTGATTCATTCCTGCTGGAGACAAAGCCACATGCTGAACTATGGGGAATAGTCTGTAATGAAACAACAAGCTGCTCCCAATTTTAAATATTGCAAGTTGGGGCAAAGGCAGAGTTCCTTTTCCTCTAAAGCTATAACGTTAAAAAAAATTCTGTTTGATATTCAGAGTTATTTGATCTGGCAGTTTAACAACTGTTGATGTTTTAATTGCTTCTTTAAAGGATTTCATCTACATTTCTAGGTTTATTTTTATTTTACTCTGAAGGAATGTCAATATTAGCCATCACTATGCCCAGTAAGTTCCCATTGCAGGATCTTGGAGTAAAATCCAGTAATTACTGGAGCTGGTAACTTAAGACCGTGCTGAGAAACTTGGCAGTTTTCCTTTTCCTGAGGAGACATCTCTTCCCATGGAGCTAGCAATCATTTACTGTTCTGAATCAATTTTAAGCGGGCGTTGTACTTTTGAGATCAGCTTTCTATGTTCCTTTGGAAGAGACTGAGGTCATTCTATTCTGGATGAAAAAGGAATTTTAAGTCACTCTTAGCTCAAACAAATGTACAGTTGTAAGTTGTGCTAACAAGAAAGACTTAGTGAGTTTATAATCCCTTAGGGGACGTCTTCATTTTTTTTTTTTGTCTATTCATATTCTCCCAGGACCAAATAGAACACTTTGTTGTCATACTACTTACATGTATGCAACTAGCCACTTGAATTCTCTAAGCAAAACTACTTACATTCAAAGTTCTTTAGAGATGAAAGGGTCTTCCGAGATCATCTCATCTATCCCCCTCTAAATGCTTTAACTTGTATTCATTAGTAAAGGGAGGACTGGTTGAATTCACATCTTTGTTCTTGTATTATATATTTTTTGAATTATTTCCATCAAAAAATGTTAAGTGCTTACATGCTGAACCCAATCTGAAGCAATTTGCTTCAGAAGACATGGTTCCTGGAGCTTTGTAGCTTACATGCTAAAAACCAATGGCACTGACATAGTACATATTGACTTTCATATTTTCTCTTCTGAACTTTCTTTCCACTCCCCCACTACCGCCACCACCCTCAGATGCATACATTTTGAGGAAATGAAAACAAATTTCCTAAACATTTATTTTCTGCTTTGAAGCAACACTGCCTGAAGAGGCTTCCTTTTGCAGGGCATACTTTATTCTTGTCAGGGATAAGCAAAGGCTAAATTAAAGGACCAGCCAACTGAGTGATTAGTGGGGCACTGGCTAGGATGTTTGGGGAGAAGTGGACTGAAGCTTGGTTGTATTATTTCAGCTGCCCCTTATCTTTTCCTGCCTTTACCCTCTCTCCCCAACAGTTGGACTGTAACACTTTATACTTAAAACTTGAGACTTTATATACTTTATACTTAAATAACATTATCAATAATCTTTTTTGGGAAGTGGAACCAATTACTAGTTCAGCTTTCTTGTTCTTTCTCTGAAATAAAAAGGAAAGTGCTTGAAACCCAGAAATTTCAAAATGAAACTCATGACTTTTTTTACTGGTCATTTCTTATGCCACTTCACTCCTTTCTCTGGGCTGTGATTTTATTATCAAAACTCTGGGCTATTTTATTCTTTCCAATAGATAACACCCAGACATTGAAAATTTAAGAGAGTGCAACTGTGTGAGGAATTTCAGAATATGAACTATAATAGTTAGAAAATTACATGTACAAAATATAATGTTAGAACTTATTCTTGCCTGGAACCATTTTACTGAGTCTTTTGCTTCCTGTCACAGTTGACCAAGCCCAAGTGCTATTTTTTTTCTTCTCTTTACTAGACTATAAACTCCATGTGGAAGGAGGCTACCCTCTCCTTTTCATTCACTGCTATAAATCTGTATATCTTATATGACCAACACAACACTTGACACAGAAGGTACTCAGTAAATATTTATTGACTGAATTAAGCAATCAATAGACTTACCCTACTTCCCAAATTTTTTCTACCACCAGTCTACATAGACTTCTCTGGCTTCACTCTGCCTAGTTATTGATTAAACAAGCTCCTCTATGGTTCTGTGTTTATCTTTAAGTATAGACTACATCCTAGTAACCTTCAATTACCTTCCTATTTCTAACGGCAATACTTCTGTAATCACCAACTCTTGGAACTCTTCAAGTGCCCTCTTCTCACACCAAACTTCTCCCCTAACTGACCATCCACTTTCATTTCTGACCCAGTCTTTCCTTTATTTACTGTGCACTGTTTTTTCAAGATTGCCTGGATTCAAAACATTTCCTGCAGTGTACCATTCTTGCAGTCTCCTGCTTGATCTCCTACAGAGCACAAATTTACATTTATACCTTTATTTTCCCCCAACAAGGAACAACTCCTTTCTACCCTCCAGAAGGGCTATCTCAGTTGCAAATATTGAGGAGGATATTTTGAGCACAAGGACACAAGAAGCAGGGTAATTCAATTTTTAAAAGCAATTTTGAAAATATCACATTGAGGTGGTGGTGTAAAAGACTTTCCCAAAGTTAAATTTGCAGCTGTCTGCCTTCCTCGTCTCTCTCGGATATCACACTGACACATCTGCAATTTGAATTGGATTTTGTGAAGCTTTTGAATTGGGAGTAGTGACACGAATTGCTATGGCTTTTGGTATATCTTTCTATTGTTCCCTCCTGAGAGTCAGGAAGTGCTGCCTATATTCCCAATCATCCGTGCAAATTGACAGCAACACCATAAAGTCAGGTTTATTGGCAAAAAGAAAATCCCACATGTTCTTACACTATGAGTTCTACAGTATTTATGTAGAAGAAAAAAGAAATACTTTTAGCTAAAGATAATGTCTTGTCTTTTCTTTATTACCACACTTAGCTGGGAACATAGAAGATATTCAATAAGTATATGATAAAATTAAAATTGTTGTCTTGTTGACAGTTTTACTTCTCAGGATGTAGAATAATCAAGCAAAGAATTCCTATTCTATTCATACTTCTGAACTGGAAGGAAGAAGTGATTGGTGAGATAGTGGTGATAGGAACCTTGGGAGAAAGTGAGTATGTCATCGTAGAGTTTGTAGTAACGAAGGAAGGAAGTGCTGTTGTTCACAGTCCCACATCTATTAAAAGCATTAGAAAAACATATTCTAAAACTTAGTAGAATGAAAAATATGTCCCCATTGTCCTGACATACTACAATTTTAAAATGATGATTCTTAGAATCAAATACTCCCTAGTTTTAGGGTGATAGAGAGGGAAAGGGAGTATCTAAAACAGTTATACTCAGTCTTTCTTATGTCCCAACATACCAGGATGAATAAACACCGGGAGGGGCATGACACATACCTAGTAATAGTGCTCACTCAAGAAGCTACAAGAGCACATATCACAATTTGTAGAGAATATGTCATTTTAACCCTAACCAAAGGAGTATTCTCCCTTCTGTAGACCCCAAAGCATCATTGATCAGTGTGACTTCCCAGTAAGTTCTTTGATAAGTTCAGATGTAACATGATAACTTGAAAACATAGAACCAAGTACACATCGCAAAGAAGAGCATAATAATTTTAAGAATAGTGTCAGGAAGGCCAGAGTCTTGTTAACAATGCTAATAACCACTGAATGTGTATATATATTTAGTTCTATTTAGAGCAAGAACAAGGAAGAGCTAAGCCTACTTGGTCTGCCATTAAAAATAATCACTGACAGAATTACTCACCTAGACTTTTTTATCAATGGAAATGATATTCAAACAGAAAAGGGTGGCTGGAATATGGTTCAGAAGGAATTTGAAGCTCAAGGTAAATGAATAATTAGAAAGTATATATCTATTCTCTTTGAGTATCTTAAGTCTCCAGACATAGAAGAACTGGATAAGGGAACTGAAAAAAGCTGGAGAGGTAATCTCATAACTACTATCACCAGTTTGTGAGACCTCATAAAGGACAAATCCTGTAAAACCATAAATGAACAAATACCCTAAGTTTCTCAAAGGGTAAGGCAAGTGAGTAGGTTTGCTGAAACTGTGGATCTATAAATGCAACAATTACTCCCAGCATAATTCTAAAATAAATTCTTCAATCAGATAGTTTATACACATTCATTATAAAATATAATGGTCATCAAAATCTCTAAGTTCTTGCCTGACCAGACAGTGGCACAGTGGCTAGAACATCGAACTGAGATGTGGAGGACCCAGGTTCGAGACCCCGAGGTCACTAGCTTAAGCGTGAATTCATCTGGTTTGAGCAAAACTCACCAGCTTGGACCCAAGGTTGCTGGCTTGAGCAAGGGGTTACTCAGTCTGCTGAAGGCCCACAGTCAAGGCACGTATGGGAAAGCAATCAATGAACAACTAAGGTGTTGCAACGAAAAACTGATGATTGATGCTTCTCATCTCTCTCCGTTCCTGTCTGTCCCTATCTATCCCTCTCTCTGACTCTCTGTCTCTGTAAAAAAAAGAAAATCTCTAAGTTCTCTAAAAACAAATCAATAATAAAACAAGAATTATGTGTCATTTCTTTTTTATATATTATTTTTATTTATTTATTCATTGTAGAGAAGAGAGACAGACAGAGAGAGAAAGAGAGAGAGAAGGGGGGAAGAGCAAGAAACATCAACACCCATATGTGCCTTGACCAGGCAAGCCCAGGGTTTCAAACCAGTGACCTCAGCATTCTAGGTCAATGCTTGATCCACTGTGCCACCACAGGTCAGGTTATGTGTCATTTCTTGATAGGATTACTAAATTAGACTTTAAAGGATAAACATCATGAAATAGGGATGCAGTAAGACAATTAACTCTATATCTGTCTTGTGTTATCCTTGTTGAAAAGAGGACATAAGAGAAGTTTGATAGTAGTTAGAGGGATTTATAGTTAGTTAAACTCTGTGTTGTATTTATTTCAAACTTGAGAAAAGTATGCAGTGGTTAGCCATAGAACTCTATCCTGTTCAACATTTTTAGCAATAACTTGGACAACATATTGAAAGTATACATATTGAATTTTTAGATCATACAATGCTAGAAACAGTAGTAACTAATATGTGTATGGCAAAATCATAGTGCAAAAAATCAAGAAAGACGTGAATCGTATACAAGATTAAAGTCACAGTTGCCTTGTTCTCTTGGTTGGCCAGCCTAGTTAGTACTAATGAAGGCTGGATACCACACTTAGAGAATCATTGGAAATTGCTGTATCTGGAGAGGGGAAAAAACAAAACAGATATCTATAAAGCTTCCCCCCCCCTCCAATTTTATTTATTTATTTATTTATTTATTTATTTATTTATTTATTTGTGAGAGAGGCAGACAGACAGGGATAGACAGACAGGAAGGAGAATGAGAAGCATAGACTCAGTTGCATCATCCTAGTTGTTCATTGATTGCTTTCTCATATGTGCCTTGACCAGGCACTCCAGCCAAACCAGTGACCCCTTGCTCAAAACAGCAACCTTGGGCTCAAGCAGGAGACCTTAGGCTTCAAGCCAGCGACCTCTTTGGTCAAGCCAGCGGGAATTAGGTCATGTCTATGATCCCATGCTCAAGCTGGCAACCGCACACTCTAGCTGGTAAGCTCACACTCAATCCAGCAACTTCAGAATTTCAAACCTTGGTCCTCAGCATCCCAAACCGACACTCCATCCACTTCATCACCACTTGATCAGGCCCCCAAATGTTTTTTCCTCTTCTCTGATACTGTTTCTCCTTTCTTTACTTGTATAATTCAGGAGTCAACCAGATATTCAGACAGAATTTATATGCAGAATTAGGGATAGCCCTTTGGCTCTCTCCTTTTCAGTCATTCTCACTTTTCAATGACTGTTGTTGAACTTGAGCTCTGTCCTCTCATTTTTCAAGCCAGTGAGATTTCAGATCTCCAGCCACCCCATTCAGGTGCTAAAAGCCCTTTGTCTTATTTTAAATCTCACCAGCCCCCCTAGTATGACATCTGCCTGCTTTGTTTATTCTCCAGTGCCTTAGGGTATTTTTTCCTATTATATCCAGAGTATACAGTTATTTATCTGTAGTAGGGTTAGTCTGACAAGAGTTTACTTGATTGGCCATTAACAGAAGTGAAATCATCCTGTAATGTCCCTACTTAAACATTTTGGAAGAGGAGATTGAGACTCAGAAAAGTCAAGTGACCTTCCCAATGTTACATGGCTAGAATCTAGTAGAGCTACAGTGTAAATATTAGGTTTTCTGAATCCAAATCTACAATATCTCTGCATGTTACTTTTAAATATCAGTAATACTCTTCCTCAGGAATTCTTCTCCCAGATGAGTGAGTACTGACTCTTTTGTCTTCTCCTAGGTAATAGCTATCACTCCTATCACCTTAATTAGTTTTTCCTGTAGACCATCCTCCCAATACTTAAACCTTTTCCAAATTCCTGTTAATCTCCTTTAGGTTCTGATAGAATCAATCGGAGTCTGAAAGACCAGTGTAACAGGCTTTAATGAAAGGAAACCTGCTGGGCTGTCTCGTAAGGGAAAGTAGAGGCTACACAGTCTTTAGGCCACTTTTTAAGGGTAAGAATAGGGAAGTAAGAAGGGTAGTGGGGCATTTGCTGATTGGCCGTCGCTATTGCTGGGTTCAGGGGTGCTTTTAACCAATTATGGGTGTTGGTGCATTTTCAATCGTCAGCCGTTTCAACCGTCTATGACTTCATTGGACATTCCTTTGCGGTTGGTCACCTGCTGCAAACCCTGAAACAAAACTCATGCTGGCAGGGTGAAAGAAATGAAACCTAAGAGGTTCCTACCATAGTCCAGTGCTGTATTTCATTGCATAAGAGGAGGAAAGTTACTTTTGCTTTTTTTTCTAATGACTTTTCTGAATAATGTTCCAGCAATGTCTGTGTGGAATAGTTTATAGGACTCTTACAGATATCATTTCTGTGTGAAAAGTAGAAGCTCAGAGACTGCAATCTTACTTCAGATTATTCTCCTTCCTTCTAAATGTTATCCTATTCACCCTCATCGGGAAATTTTACCTTTTCTACCTTCTCATGAGTCTTATTAGGCCTTGTTTTGCAGTGTTTTCCTGTTGTTATTGCATCTTTTATGGAAGGAACACTGTGTCATTTACCATCTTAAACCCACACTCTTCCAGATCACTAGCAAAAGTGTTAAAATAGACTGTGTGGTATAGTGAATAAAAAAAGCATCAAAACAGGTGTGCATGCATGCACAAACTATTTTTTGAGTGATGACTCTGCACCTGTCACTTCACTAAGTGCTGGAGATAAAATAATGAGCAAAACAGACATAGTCTCTGCCCTCTTAGGGCTTCTATAGTCTGGTAGAAAATGCAAACAACTAAATAAGCAATAGGAGAAAACTAAGTGTGGACATGAAGGAAAGTGAAGGGTGCTATGAGATTAAGTAAAATGAAGTTGTTGGGCAAAATAGTCTTCAATATTTTTTTTCTAACTAGTTAATTCTTCAGTTTCAGTGGTCATATATGCATGATACCACAAGCACAGACTTTGAATGCTGACACACCTGAGTTTGATATCCTTTCTTAGCCCCAGGTTCCACATCTACAAAAAAATAGAATAAGTACTTCAGGATGCTGGTGTAAGAATGAAAAGAGGTCAGATATACAAGCCTGGGATTACAGAAATGTCATAGGGTAAACATGTACCACTGTCATTCTATTACTGTTTTAGTCAATGGTGAGTGATTTAAAGCATTATTATTAGTAAAATTTATTAAGAAGTAGAATGTAAAGTTTATGCTAATATCTAAGATAAACTGAAGGAATTTTTATCTTGCTACATGCTCCCAGGGTAGCATTAGTTTCTTCTGCTTTTATGACTACTTACATAGAAAAAAGAGAGAGGGGGACATTGTATAAAAATACTTAGCATAGTACCTGTGTATAATAAGAACTCACTGACCTAGAGTATCAATATCAACATACAACTGAAGAGTGCCCATCATTTACATATTTTTCATCCAGAGCACTCTCCTTCGTTTACTATCCTTTAAATTATTCTCCTGGTTCTGCAACTTCTGTGCTAATTCCTTTTTATTTTTAAGTATTCTTTGGTGTGCACCAGTCTGCATTCCCACCAGCAGTGCAGGAGGGTTCCCCTTTCTCCACATCCTCGCCAGCACCTATCATGTGTTGTTTTGTTAATGAGCGCCATTCTGACTGGTGTGAGATGGTATCTCGTTGTGGTTTTACTTTGCATTTCTCTAATGATTAGAGATGTTGAACATTTTTTTCATCTGTCCATTGGCCATCTGTAGACTGGTGCAGCCACTGTGGAAAACAGTATGGAGATTCCTCAAAAAATTAAAAATCGAACTGCCTTTTGACCCAGCCATCCCACTTCTAGGAATATATCCCAAAAACACCATATCACCAACTGAACAAAAGAAATGCACACCCATGTTTACGGCAGCATTGTTCACAATAGCGAAGATCTGGAAACAGCCCAAGTGTCCGTCAGTGGACAAGTGGATTAAAAAGCAGTGGCACATATATACAATGCAATACTATGGGGCCATGAAAAAGAAGAAAATATTAACTTTTGCAACAACATGTATGGACCTGGAAACTATTATGTTAAGTGAAATAAGCCAGGCAGAGAAAGAAAAATATCATATGACCTCACTGATTTGAGGAATCCAAGGAACAATGAGAAATGAACGGAATTGAGACAGAAGAGGGATCAAAGGGAACAGAGGAAAAGAGGACAGAGGGAAAGGGGATGATAGGATGGGATGGGGAGAGGGAGCTGTAAGGAGGGGAACAAGAGAGATGTTGAGGGGAATACGGGGGGAGGGGGGATGCATTTGGGGTGACCCTAGAATCTATGTAAACACAATTAATTAAATAAAAAAGAAGCAATATAGAAATACCTTAAAAAAGGTATTCTTTGGTGTGTGATCTTTAAAAAATAAAACATATTTAAAACCCAGATAAATTGCATCCAATGGTTACATTCTTATTTATCTCCTCAAAGAACTCTTGAAAAGTAATCAATACATGATTTCTGCTTACAGAAAATATGTTGTCTTTCTCCTTACTGAGCTATATTCCATTTGCATATTTGAGCTCATATAAATTAAAGTGTTTGAACTGAAAACTAAAAGAATATTACAGAACCACAATAAGCTAATGAAATCCAACTACTAGTGTTTGTGCTAATAGACAAAGAAATATCATTACATGGGTAAATATTATCCACAGATAATTCTCAAATGTTTCTATAGCTATTGTTTGAATATATTTTCTTTTCCTAAATTTTATTTAGAAAATTAAATTTGATAGGGTGACATTGATCAATAAGAGTACATAAGTTTCAGGTAAACATTTCTATAGCATTTGAATTGTTGATTATATTGTGTACCTATCACCTGAACATATTTTCTCATCAAAAACTAGATGCCAGGGGAGAAAAATTGCCTAATTTCACTTTTTTTTTTCTTCATCAAGTCATCTTAGCTCAACTCTATTTTATGCTAATCATCACTTTACTCCTAATTTCTTTGCTATTTAGATTTTCTATTTTTTTAATAATAGCTTTTTTAGTGCAGTACATTTTAAGTCAATCTCAGGTTTTTATATGCCTACTTGTATTACCCTGTAAAGATCACCAACCTCTATGCAAGTATAAAATGTATTTTGAGGTTTTCTTTTCATATATAGCCTATTCTGTAATGTCTAATTATTTGCAAATGTTGCACAACGTAGATACTTTCTCATGGGTTCGATTACACTGTTCAATAATATCAGCAGGAGGGAAATGGAAGTGAATTGATGATGGTAAGTACTCGTGGGGATGAATTACACCCAAACTGAATTATTTCCCAAAACCAAGAATAGACTAACCCATCATTTCTGCTAAAAGAAGCTGAATAACTATTGAAAGTGAAAAGTAAGTTGTACTCTCTGGAAATAAATTATTCTGAAATAACTTGCTCTACTACTGTAAAGTGACAGTTCTCTGAAAATGTATTACTTTTTCTTACAAAAAGAACCTTTATTCCCTTAACAGTGAAGTGAGTTCATTTCCTTTCAGTTTTTCCAAAACCATTTCTAAACTTCATCTTAGCTTCTCTAGTGAAGGCAGTCAACTCTGGTGTTATCTAAACTATACACACAGACTGGCTTGGGTGGGGGTGCTCTGGAAAAATTAAGTGTACAGTTTGTTTGACTGGTTTGCCTGGCCTGTGGTTGCATAGTGGATAAAGCATCGACCTGGAATGCTAAGGTCGCTGGTTTGAAACCCTGAACTTGCCTGGTAAAGGCATATATGACAACCTAGCAATGAAAAATGAACAACTAAAGTGAAAGAACTATGAGTTGATACTTCCCATTCCACCCTCTGCTCCTCTCTCCGTAAAATCCATAAATAAAATCTTTAAAAGAAAAAAAGAAGAAAGAAAGAAAGAAAGAAAGAAAGAAAGAAAGAAAGAAAGAAAGAAAGAAAGAAAGAAAGAAAGAAAGAAAGAAAGAAAGAAAGAAAAAGAAAAACTGGTTGGATTCAACTGAAATAGATTTGTTTTTGACAGATACTTGAAGTATTTGTGACTGGTTAACAGCAGGAACTATAATAAATTTTTTAGTCTAGCAGGAGTTGAAACTTGAGAAATGGCCAGTGATGATGAAATCCATGGCTAAAGGATAATGAACTACTTGGAGTACTATAAAATGGGGCAGAAATGCCACTGTTAATTTATTACATTTTTCGTCTCCATTACAAAAGACCCTTGAGTACATTTATAAACACATAGATACCAAACAAAACTAGGATCACACCTGGGCTATTCAGCTTCTCCAAACTCATTAACTGAAAAGATATAGATTAATTGGAGAGAGTTCAGAGAAGAGTAACAAAAATGATTAAGGGGGCAGAGGGACTGATTTATGAGAAAAGATTAAAAGAATTTTGTCTATACAATTTAGCTAAGTGATGACTAAGGAGGGAGGGGGTGGGGATACAACTGTCTGAAGGGTGTAAACACCAAGGAGAGAGGAGAATAATTTACTATGCAACATGAGAATATAACTAGGGCTAATAAGCTATAATTACCCAAAGGAATAACAGAACAAATATTTCAGGTAAATTCAGAACCATAAGACCGCCAACTTGTTTCTCAAGGAGACAGTTGCAGACACTTATAACCCTAGTCTCTTCCAGATTAACAAGTATGTGATGTGGAATAGTCATGTGATGCCAATGAGCTTCCTCCTCCCCACACCCTCTCCAATGGTCTTGCATTTTATATTATTTGGCAGATTTCAAGTCCAGCCTTATACACAGGTGTACATAATTTTGCCTTTATTGGTGATGATGAGTCTTTCAAAGTTTAATTCCAATAGTGGCCATATAAAAGCCCTTACTTTTAAACTTACTGTGAATTCAATTATAAAATACTAAAATAAGGGACCAAATCTGGAGGTGAGAAAATCTTGGATTCTGCTTAAAATTGTAAACAAATCAGAAGTCATAGTGTTTATGTTTGAAAACTCCAATAATTAATTTTCAAATTGTATTTCATATCTTAAAAAATTCAATTTCAGTATTATCTGAAGAATAAAAAGACTAAAAATAAATCTTGGTAGGCTTCATGATTTGTGTAAACTTTGGAATGTGGTTCTTCAGAAAACAAATTAGTCTGTGGGTAACTTCAGGCTAAGTTATTTGGCTAATTCCTATTGTGCTATCATGACATTCCAAAGTTTGCTATTTAACCTTACCAGATAAGATTTTGCATGTCACTGCAGTGAAAGCAGCTTCTTTTGTATGCATACTTTCCAACTTCTTTTTCTTTGTGTTGGGAATCTTCATAAGGTCATCCACTATGGAAATATACTTTTTTTCTCCTCTTCCTCCTCCTTTTCCCCCTCCTCCACCACCACCACCATTGTTTTTACAACTTCTTCTGGCTTTTATCTTTATCTTAGTCTAGTATTTTTCTAGATAAATAATATCTTAATACATTCTTGAAAGTGAAGTATTTATGTAAATAAATTTAAGATTCTTCTGCATGGTTAATTTGTCTATTCTCATTCACTTATTTTTGTTTGTTTAATGATCTCTTTATAAAAGTATAGGCATAAGGATAATTATTTTATACTTTGGGTTATAATTCTATTTCTTATTAATTTTAATGGGGTGACATTAATCAATCTGGGTACATAGGTTTAGAAAAAACATCTCCAGGTTATTTTGACATTTGATTATGTTGCATACCCATCACCCAAAGTCATATAATCTTCTGTCACCTTCTATCTGGTTTTCTTTGTGCCCTTCCTATCCCCCTAACCCCTACCTTCCCCTCCCCACATCCAGTAACCACCACACTCTTGTCCATGTCCCTAAGTCTCATTTTTATGTCCCACATCTGTATGGAATCATATACTTCTTAATTCTTTTTCTGATTTACTTATTTCACTCAGTATAATGTCCATCATCAAGGTCCATCCATGTTATTGTAAATGATCCGATGTCATCATTTCTTATGGCTGAGTAGTATTCCATAGTATATATGTACTACATCTACTTTATCCAATCATCTATTGAAGGGATGTTTGGTTGATTCCATGTCTTGGCCACTGTGAACAATGCTGCAATGAACATGGGGCTGCACGTGTCTTTATGTACCAGTGTTTTGAGTTATGGGGGTATATTCCCAGTAGAGGGATTGCTGGGTCATATGGTAGTTCTATTTTTAATTTTTTGAGGAGCCACCATACTTTCTTCCATAGTGGTTGTACTACTTTTATATTCCCACCAACAGTGGATGAGGGTTCCTTTTTCTCCACAGCCTGTCCAACACTTGTTATTACCTGTCTTGTTGATAATAGCTAATCTAACAGGTGTGAGGTGGTATCTCATTGCAGTTTTGATTTGCATTTCTTCTAATAACTAGTGAAGATGAGCATCTTTTCATATATCTGTTAGCCATTTGTATTTCATCCTGTGAGAAGTGTGTGTTCATGTCCTCTTCCTATTTTTTTATTGGATTGTTTGCTTACTTGTTGTTGAGTTTTATGAGTTCTTTGTATATTTGGATATTAGGCCCTTATCTGAGCTGTTGTTTGAAAATATCATCTCCCATTTAGTTAGCTGTCTCTTATTTTGTTGTCAGTTTCTCTTGCTGTGCAAAAACTTCTTAGTCTGATGTGGTCCCATTCATTTATCTTTGCCTTCACTTCCCTTACCTTTGGAGTCAAATTCATAAAGTGCTCTTTATAACCAAGGTTCATGAGTTTAGTACCTATGTTTTCTTCTATATAATTTATTGCTTCAGATCTTATATTTAGGTCTTTGATCCATTTTGAATTAATTTTAGTACAAGGGGACAAACTGTAGTCGAATTTTATTCTTTTGCATGTAGCTTTCCAATTTTCCCAGCACCATTTGTTGAAGAGGCTTTCTTTTCTCCATTGTGTGTGTTGGCCCCTTTATCAGAAACTATTTGACCATATGCATGTGGTTTTACTTCTGGGCTTTCTATTCTGTTCCATTGGTCTGAGTGTCTATTTTTCTGCCAATACCATGCTGTTTTGATTGTCGTGGCTCTATAATATAATTTGAAGTCAGGTATTGTAATGCCCCCAGCTTCATTCTTTTTCCTTAGGATTGCTTTGGCTATTTGGGGTTTTTTATAGTTCCATATAAATCTGATGATTTTTTTGTTCCATTTCTTTAAAAAATGACATTGGAATTTTGATGGGTATTGCATGAAGTTTGTATATTGCTTTGGGTAATATAGTCATTTTGACTATATTTATTCTTCCTATCCAGGAACAAGGAATATTTTTCCATTTTATTATATCTTTTTTGATTTCCCTTAACAATGCTTTGTAGTTTTCATTATATAGGTTCTTTACATTCTTTGTTATGTTTATTCTTAGGGATTTTATTTTTTATTGCAACCATGAAGGGGATTATTTTTTTGAGATAGTTTTCTCATGTTTCATTGTTGGCATATAGGAAGGCAATGGACTTTTGTATATTGATTGTGTATCTTGCGACCATACTGTATTGGTTTATTGTTTCTAGGAGTCTTTTTGTGGAGTCTTTGAGGTTTTCGTTGTAAAGGATTATATCATCTGCAAAAAGTGAAACGTTTACTTCTTCTTTCCCAATATGAATGCCTTTTATTTCTTTCTCTTGTCTGATTGCTCTGGCTAGAACATCCAGCACTATGTTCAATAAGAGTGGAGAGAGTGGACAACCTTGTCTTGTTCCTGATTTTAGGGGAAAAGTCCTCAGTTTTATGCCATTTAATATAATATTAGCTGATGGTTTATCATAAATGGCCTTTATTATTTTGAGATATTTTTCTTCTATACCCATTTTATCGAGGGTTTTAAACATAAAATACTATTGTATTTTATCAAATGCCTTTTCTGCATCTATTGATAAGATCATATGGGTTTTGTTCTTTGTTTTGTTGATATGACGTGTTATGTTAACCGTTTTTACATATGTTGAACCATTCTTGTGTTTCTGGGATGAATCCCACTTGATCATGATGAATTATTTTTTTAATATGTTGTTGTATTCGATTTGCTTGTATTTTGTTTAGTATTTTAGGATCTGCATTCATTAGAGATATTGGTCTGTAGCTTTCTTTTTTTGTGTTTTCCTTGCCCGGTTTTGGTATGAGGGTTATGTTAGCCTCATAAAATGTTTTTGGCAGTATTGCTTCTTCTTCAGTTTTTTAGAAGACTTTGAGTAGAATAGGAACCAAATCTTCTTTGAATGTTTGATAGAATTCACTAGTATAGCCATCTGACCATGGACTTTTATTTTTGGGGAGGTTTTTAATAGTTGTTTCTATTTTCTCCCTGATTATGGGTCTGTTTAGGCTTTCTGCTTCTTCATGACTCAGTCTAGAAAGATTGTATTGTTCTAGGAATTTATCCATTTCTTCTAGATTCTTGAATTTGGTGGCATACAGTTTCTCATAGTATTCTACAATAATTCTTTGTATATCGGTGATATCTTTGGTGATATCTCCTCTTTCATTTTGGATTTTGTTTATATGAGTCCTTTTTTTTTTCCCTTGGTGAGTCTTGCCAAGGGTTTGCCAATTTTGTTGATCTTTTCAAAAAACCAGGTCCTTGTTTTATTAATTTTTTCTACAGTTTTACTGTTCTCTATTTCATTTATTTCTGCTCTGATCTTTATTGTTTCCTTTCTCCTGCTTGTTTTGGGTTGTCTTTGTTCTTTTTCTAATTCCTTAAGATGCAAAGTTAAGTGGTTTACTTGAGCTCTGTCTTGTTTGTTCATGTAGGCCTGAAGTGATATGAACTTCCCTCTTATTACTACTTTTGCTGCATCCCAGAGATTCTAATATGTTGTATTGTTATTTTCGTTTGTCTGTATGTTTCTTTTGATCTCTGCTTTTATTTCTTCTTTAACCCACTCATTTTTTAAAAGTGTGTTGTTTAGTTTCCACATTTTTGTGAGTTTGTTTACCTCTTTTTTTTGCAGTTGAATTCTAGTTTCAAGGCTTTATGATCAGAAAATATGCTTAGTATAATTTCAATATTTCTGAATTTGTTGATGTTATTTTTGTGACCCAACATATGGTTGATTCATGAAAATGTTCCATGTACACTAGAGAAAAATATATACTCTGTCACTTTGGGATGAAATGTCCTGTAGATGTCTATCATATCCAATTGTTCTAGTGTTTCATTTAAGGCCAATATTTCTTTATTGATTTTCTGTTTGGATGAACAATCTAGAGCCGTCAGCGGTGTATTGAGGTATCCAAGTATGATTGTATTTTTGTCAATTTTTGTTGTCAGGTCAGTCAGTAGCTGTCTTATATATTTTGGTGCTCCTTGGTTTGGTGCATATATATTAAGATGTATTATGTCTTCTTGATTCAATGTCCCCTTTATCATTATGAAATGAACGTTTTTGTCTCTGATTACCTTTGCCATCTTGTAGTCAGCATTGTTAGATATGAATATTAGTACACTTGCTTTTTTTAGTGTTATTTGCTTGGAGTATTGTTTTCCAACCTTTCATTTTGAAGTTGTTTTTATCCTTGTAGCTTAGATGTGTTCCTTGTAGGCAGCATACAGTTGAATTTTCTTTTTTAATCCATTCTGCTGCTCTGTGTCTTTTTATTGGTGATTTCAATACATTTACGTTTAGTGTAATTATTGACACTTGAGAGTTTCCTATTGCCATTTTTATATATTGCTTTCTGATACTTTTGTATCTTGTTTGGTTCTTCTCTTTTGTTTTTCTATCATTTGTTTTTGTTTGGTTGTAATCCATACTTCTTTCCTCTGTTACTTCTTTTTTCAAGCCATGTGCTTCTGTGGTGGTTTTTTCAGGGGTGGTTACCATTAAGTAATGAAAAGGGTACATATCATGTTCATTGTAGTACATTATCTCATGAGTGCTTCTGCGCTCCATCCTCCTTTGCTACTTTTAATCTTTGTCCTTCCCCTTTTTTGTGTTTGTTGTCACAGATTAATCTTGTTTTTATTGTGATATTGATGGAGCTTTTATTTGTAGCTTTGTTTTGTTCTGTTCTGTGTACCTGGTCTGAAAACCCCCTTTAGTATTTCCTGAAGTGGTGGTTTTCTGGTGATAAATTCCCTCATCTTTTCTGTATCTGTGAATGTTTTTAATTCTCCTTCATATTTGAAGGATAGCTTTGATGAGTATAGTATTTTTGGCTGGAGGTTCCTCTTTTTCAGAACTTTAAATATTGGGGTCCACTCTCTTCTCGCTTATAGAGTTTCTGCTGAGAAGTCTGTTGATAATTTAATAGACCTTCCTTTATATGTTGTATTCTTCTTTTCCCTGGCTGCCTTGAGAACTTTGTCTTTGTCATTGGTTTGTGCCAATTTCATTATGATGTGCTCTGGAGTAGGTTTGTTAGGGTTAAAATAACTCAGTGTTCTGTTTGCTTCCTGAATTAGAGGCTTTAGTTCTTTCCACAGGCTTGGGAAGTTCTCGTCTATTATTTATTTGAATATGTTCTCTACTCCATTTTCTCTCTCTTTTTCTTCTGATATACCCATTATTCTTACGTTGGTCTTTCTGATGGAGTCAGATAATTCCTGTAGGGTTTTCTCATTTTTTTTTTTAAATTTGTGAGTCTCTCTTCTCTCTGTAGTGCCTCTGGTTGCCTGTCTTCTATGTCACTAATTCTCTCCTCTATCTGGCCTGTTCTATTGGCTAAGCTTGTTACCTCATCTTTCAGTTCATGAGTTGGGTTTTTGATATCTGTTTGATTCATTTTCATAGTTTCAATTTCCTTGGTGATGTATTTTTTCTGTTCGTTGAATTGTTTTTTGAGCTCCCTAAATTGCCTTTCTGTGATTTCTTGTATATCCCTGAGTATTTTTAGGGCTTAAATTTTCAATTCTCTGTCTTTTAACCTCAAGATTTTCAAGCAATTGAAACTTTTTTCTGGACATTTTTCCTCATCTATTTGAGCTACATCACTGTCTTTTGTATCCATGATATTCAATTTCTTTTTCCTTAGTGACATTTGAGAGTGGTATTGTTAATACTAATGAGAGTTAATAAAAAATTCTTTTTGAAAAAATGCAGTGAAAAACTAAAAATTCTGTTGTGCTAAGTGGAACAAAAATACATAGAATGAGGGGACTTGGTTGGGAGGAGTGACAAAGAGGCAAAAAATGAGGCAATAACCCATAAAATGCCACAGGAAAAATTTGGATCAAGAATAAAATAATTTGTTTGTAAATGATGATCAAATAATGGAAATAGTGCAAGAGAAGAGAAGAAAAAAAGAAAAGAGAAAAAAGAAAAATACAATGAAAAATAAAAATTCTATTATATTAAGTGAAACAAAAACTACATAGAATGGAGAGCCAGAGTTGGGAGAAATGCTAAAGAGATAAAAATCAAAGTAAAAAGCACACAAAATGCCACAAAGAAAAAAATTTGAATCCAGAATAAAATAATTTGTTTGTGGGTGAGATATGAATGAGAGAAAAGTGAAAGAGAAAAGAAGAAACAAAAAGAAAGAGAGAGAGAAAAAAAAATTGAGTTGTTTTTTGGAATGTAACAGTCATAACAAAAAAACAATAGAAAATGTAATTCCTATGGATAATAAAGTTCAAAATGAAAAGAAAAAAATAAAATGGAAAGAGGATAAAATGACTGAGGTGGAAAAAAATGATAAAAAATACAAGAAAAAAATGGAAAAAGTTATAAAGACTGTAGATTTTTTCTGGTTTTGAGAGGTTATCTTTTTCCTTTTTCTTTCTTCTTTCTCTCTTTTTGGCCAGTGGTGCTGTACCCCAGGTTCTGCCCCTGTGGCACTCTTAAGCAGAGATTTGCAGTTGATGTGTCGCTATGGTGATGACATAAACTAGGCCTCGGTCCCATTGGTAGGCAGGGCTTGTTAGTGTTTGCAGGCTCTGACAATGGGAGAGTTCGTTTTCCCAGAGCCTCTCCCCCAGTCTCTCCTTCCTGAAACAGCAGCCTGGGGATCCAGCTGTAAAGTTTCCCCAGCCACTGCTTGGAGAGCAAGAGGCTCTAAGAGCTGCCAAATCCCCCTTCTGTCCCCACTAAAAGCAGGGTTCTGGATAAGGCTTTGCCAGCCAGAGCTGCCAGTATAATCAGGCAGGACTGGGAGCCAATTGTTTTTCAAGTGTCTTTCTATGAGCCTCTGGGCATGTCTAGTATGCCTCAGTGCTCCACAGGTCTGCTCTCCCCAGGCTTTTTGCACTTTTTAACCTGTATCGGCTGGCAGGAAGATGCCCCAGTCACTGCCTGCAGAGCAAGAGGTCCTAAAAGCTTCCAAGTCCCTCCTCCAGGTTTGTTCAAAGCACGGCTCTGTGTATGAAAGCTTTGTCAACCAGCTCAAGCAGCAGGGGAGTGAGCTGATTTCTGGTTCTAGCTAAATTTGCCTTAGCACTCCATGGGTCTGCTCTCCACAGGCTTCTCCCTTGTTGGGAAGCCTACAGCCCAGCCTACCCAACTTCTGCAGTGTTCTCTGAGGTCTGTTTCATGGGATTGTACTTTTTAACCTGTATCAGCTGGCTAGAAGTTGCCCCAGCCTCTGCCTGCTGAGCAAGAGGCCCTGAGAACTATCAAGTCCCTCCTCTGGGTCACCTTAAATCGTAGGCCTAGGAAAGAAGGCTTTGTCAGCCAGAGCTGCTAGCATAAGCCCAGCAGGCAATGAGCAGACTGCGGATTAGGCTCCTTTCAGCACTCAGTGGATCTGCTCTCCAGAGGCTGTCTTCATGCCCTTCCCCCCATTTTTGTAGTTCTCCTTCCTGGGAATGTGCTTCATTTGCCTGTATGGCTGGCAGAGGTGCCATGCCTGTAGGGAAGCCAGCTCTCTGTGCACTTCCCGCACACTGGGATTATACAGAGACTCTGTTCACAGCCCACGCAGAAGGCCACTGCTGACAGTCTCCAACCCAGCCCCTCCATCCAGGAATGCAGGAGCCCATGCCCAAAGCACCAGGTTAATCCACTCGCACACTGCCCACACTCGTGACTGGAAAACTGAAAGTAAATAAGGCAACTGCTTGCCCACCTCTGCCAGGGTCTGCCTCTGCGTTAGCTCCATGTGGGCTGAGCTGTGGGCACACTCTCTCCTCAGCTTGAATGTCTCTTCCCTAGCCCAGCTTTTTCCATGCCCCCAGCCCTCCCTTCCTCTCAGTTCCAAGTGAAAGCAGCCCTTCCTCAGGTCAGTGAGGAAAGTGGAATACTCCATTCTCCATTCTATTTCCTTCAGAATGGGTTATATATTCAGTCACCTTTTTGCCCAATCATACCTTTGTTTAATGTATGTGTATTTCTGCTGTTCCTGTGATTGTTTTTCTGTCTCTAGTTGTTGAATTTGTTGAAATTTCAGGGAGAGGTCTCAGGCGCACCCCTCACAGCACCATTTCTCTGACATCAGTCTCTGGGTTATAATTCAACACTACTTTATGTTGTTCAAATTTTTCCAACTTTGGACATTGGGAGCTCTTTCAGTTAGCTTCTGTGTTCCTCTGACATACTCCCATACAAGAGGACTTTTACTGAATAATTCTTTTCTTTATGGCATTACAAGATGTTGCAGATTCATTCATAGTTCCTGTCCAAATCAGTCCTATTGTCAACAAGTTCTTTAAGGATCTCTGCTTCTTTTTATTGGAGAATGGTATTAATAAGCAAGACTTGAGTGCTATATGTATTTATTGCTACTGGGATGTCATTACTTCTAGGTTTTCTCTGCTAACAGAGGAAGGAAATGTATGTGTACATACCAGCTCACATTTATACATATATCTATAAATACTTCTATATGTAACCATCTGTGTTCATACTGATGTCTCCAATTCTAATCCATTACTACATAGATATTCTAGCCTTCTCCCCCATTTTTCCATTACCTCCCACTTCCATTCATCATCCATTTACTTAACTACTTAGTTCTAACACACATGTATAATGATTTCAGAATGTTCACCTATACCTCCGTGGGACATTTTTGTCAAATACAGTATATGCTTATCTATAGTTTCTTTTGTATTTAGTCTGACAAACTCAACTCATTTCTAAAATTTCTTAGATTAGCCTTTTTCTGCCTGCTTTCTTCAGTGAGGTTGTTTCATATGTATGTAGTATAATTAGATTCTTCTGTCACATTTTGCATTCCATCCTGAGATCATTTCCCTGATGATTTTTTAAATTTTGCACACATTAATATTTGTTCTTTGTCCTGTAAAGTTGAATGGGTATTAAAAAATGCATAGTATCATCCCTACCCTAAAGAATAAATCCCCTGTGTTCTACCTAGTCAACATTCCCTCCCCCTACTCAAACCTCTGACAAACATCAGTCATCTGTGTACCATCTCTGTAGTTTTGTCTTTTCCAAAATGTTGTGTGAATGGAATGATGATGCAGTTTGTAGCCTTTCTAACTGGCTTCTCTCACTTAACAATATATATTTTAAATTCATCCATGTCTTGGCCCTGGCCAGATAGTTCATTTGGTTAGAGCATCATTCCAAAGTGCAGAGTTTGCAGGTTCAATCCCTGGTCTGAGCACATACAGTAACAGATGTTCCTGTCTCTCTCCCTGCCTCTCACCAAAATCAATAAATTAAATAAATTAAATTCATCTATGTCTTTGTGTGGCTTTTTAAATCATTGCATAGTATTCCATTATATGTATATACACAATTTTTTGTGTGTGTGTGTGACAGAGACAGAGAGAGGGACAGATAGGGAAAGACAGACAGGAAGAGAGATGAGAAGCATCAATTCTTTGTTGCAGCACCTTAGTTGTTAATTGATTGCTTTCTCATATGTACCTTGACAGGGGAGGGGTTCTATAGCAGACCAAGTGACCCCTTGCTCAAGTCAGTGACCTTGGGCTCAAGCTGGTGAGCCTTGCTCTACCCAGATAAACCTGTGATCAAGCCAGTGACCTCGAGGTTTCAAACCTGGGCCCTCTGCATCCCAGTCCAATGCTCTATCCACTACACCACCACCTGGTCAGGCCACAATTCCTTTATGTATTTAACTAATGAATGACATTTAAGTTGCTTCCAGTATTCAGTGATTGTGAATAAAGCTGCTTTAAAGATTTGCATGGTGCTTTTTGTGTGCATGTAAGTTTCAAATCAGTTAAGGAATGAGGTTACTGAGTTGTATATTAAGACTATATTTATCTTTGTAAAAAAAACTGCTAAACTGTCTTCAAAAGTGGACACACCATTTTGCATTCTCCCTTTCATCACTACCATTACCACACACACACACACACACACACACACACACACACAAACACACACACACATATTCTATTTTCTATCCTCACTACTTGAACATGAAAACAAAGGTGAGAGAGACTAAAATGTACTCAGAATATATATATATGCAGCATGCTTTTTTTCTTGTCTTAGTACCACATATCCAGTGACTTTAATTCCTTTTTCATCACAGTGTGACTAGCAGATATACACTTTCTTCTAAGACTATTGTTTGCATCTGATTTTGATTGCCTTGCAACCCATATGTAGGCCCTCCTTCTCTGAATTATATGGCTATGTTGCCAATTTCCCTTGCAAGCTGCAAACTTGCCTTTCTCACTTCAATCTAGATTGCGTCTTACCCATTCTATGTGTCATACCTTCAGGCTCACAGTAGATGAAAAAGTTAATTGTTTAAATCAATTTTATTTTGAATGTTAGAGCAAAGAATGCCACTAACATGGATTGAACATCTACAATGCACCAGGCACTCTCATACTACTCCCATTACACTCACAATAACCTTATGAGGTGATTGTTATTCCCACTGTATAGATAAGAATATTTAGAGGAAAGTGGGCTCTTTTAATACCTTTATACACGGTATCCCCTCTGCCTGAAATTACTGTTCAGTTCTATCTCTATCAAACTACCAAATTTTCACAAGTCACTTCACATTTTACTTCCCTAGGTGGTGGTCTCAGCATTACCCCTGTCAATTTTGGAAAGACTCTCCAAGTAGCTCTGATACTTGCCCTATGTTAAGGGCCATAATACTAAACTGTGAATATGTAAACCTCAAGGGCCATATCTTACTAATATTAGTATTCATAGTACATTACATAGTATCTTTTGGGTTCCACAGTATTTTATGAGTCAGTGTTTATTAAATGAATATTTTGGGGTTTTATGGAAATGCAGATATTCTTTTGCATATTGCTGTGGATGGGTAGATTTAAAATCATTTGAGTAAATTTATTCAGATAACTGCTAAATCTTTAGGGAGAAGTAGAAGTGATTTTTAAAATGAAGAGGATGTTTATCATATTTTTACTCTTAACTATCTACTGTTATCATAATGCAAACTACATAAAGTCTGATAAAGTCTATTTAGCTGGTGCAGATACACAAAAGATAATTGTAAACCAGGGATACTTCAAGTGGGCATAGATCAAATTGAATAGCTGAAAACCACTACAGTAGGAACTGAGAAAAATTTTAGCAACCCAATATCCTTTACCAAAACAAACACCTTAGTGATTAAATTCTTTGGTTGCCTTGGGCTGTATTTTTAATTGAATGTTGCTACAAATAAATGTGCTACTACTTACACTAAGACTTTTTTTTCATTCCACAAAAGCTTCAATTAAATGGTAATGGTATTGTTTTAACAGAATTTAACCTTTATTGGCAAAAATAATATAAGACACTACTAATCAATTTTCATGCAAAATGTGGAATCACTTTCCACATAACTAGATACCAGCTGATTAGAGATGAGGTCCCTGATTACTATTCCAAGTTACCATTAGTTCAAGTCAAAATGAAAATTACTCAAGAATCTTAATACTAACATAATTCCTCACATTACTTATTGCTAAGAACTGGTCTCTGCATGGTTCCAGTACAATGTCAATTTAAGACCCCAGCAAGATACTGTACAGCTGACTTGATTTGCCAAAGAAATTTGAAAACTCATTTAAAGTTATTAGAAGCATTCTTGCTGCTAGGTGTACAACTTGGCTCATCATGGAGCTGGGGTAATCAGAGAGTGAGCTAATGATAATTTACATCCTTAGGCAAACATACAAGCTTTGAAGCTAGAGTATTCCTAATTGCATACCTAATGCTTGATTGAGTGATTCTGAGGTTAGACAACTACCCCAAGAAGCTGCTCCTACTGTCTGATTGTTTACCAGTGACACTTATCTCCTTCATGCAGAGCTGTGCTTCACAAACTAGCAGTGGTCTGCCAGGATCCAGGCTGTTTCTTCCTGGAGCATAGATTCTATTTGGGTTTAAATATACGTATACTGCATATTATTCTCAAATGGGTAGGGAGGATATTGGGAAGTGCAGAGAAACTTCTAAAGCACTGACCTACATTATGACCACTTTTCTGGCATTCCCTTCTTCCTCAACTCTGCCTTGAGGTCTCCTGCTTAAATTTCAAAAGCCAGCTCAGAAGCCATCCTCCCCAGCTTCCCTACCTCGAGCTCAATAACTTCCTCCTTTGTTTTCATTTACTTTTTTCCATGACCTTACAATGGCATTGATTACATTAATGTGATTAGCTATTTATCTTTTCCCTAGATAGATTGTAAACCTCAGAAGAACAAGGTATACAAAACTCTTTATATCCCCAGTGCCTTGTACAGTATTTAACTAAAGCAGGTGCCTCATAAACATTGAGTAGATAGATGAATGGATGGATGATAAGAGAGACAGACAAGAAAATGTTCATTCATCAATGTCTACCCACCTGGACAAAACATTTGAGGTCCTCTCCTAATCTGCTTATTGAGGCCTCTAACTTTGTCCACTGTGTTGCTTTCAACTTATATGTCAGTTATGCCTTAACTTTTTTATGAAAAATCAATGTGATTCATCTTACTAAATGATCATGAAGAAAAGTCTTATAATAGCTATCAATTTAGGCAAAACTTTTAATAAAATCTAATACCAGTTTATGATAAAAACTCAGAAAGCCCTGGCTGGTTGGCTCAGTGGTAGAGCGTCAGCCTAGCGTGCGGAGGACCCGGGTTTGATTCCCAGCCAAGGCACACAGGAGAAGCGCCCATCTGCTTCTCCACCCCTCCGCCATGCTTTCCTCTCTGTCTTTCTCTTCCCCTCCCGCAGCCAAGGCTCCATTGGAGCGGAGACGGCCCGGGCGCTGGGGATGGCTCTGTGGCCTCTGCCTCGGGCGCTGGAGTGGCTCTGGTCGCAATGTGGCGACACCCAGGATGGGCGGGGTATCGCCCCCTGGTGGGCAGAGCGTCGCCCATGGTGGGCATGCCGGGTGGATCCCAGTCGAGCGCATGTGGGAGTCTGTCTGGCTGTCTCTCCCTGTTTCCAGCTTCAGAAAATTGAAAAAAAAAAAACTCAGAAAATTAACTAGGAATAGGGGGGAACTTCTTCAATGTGATGAAGGACATCTACAAAAACTCTATAGCTAACATACTTTACAGTGAAAAACTAAATGCTTTCCTTGTAAGATCAGAAACAAGGTAAGGATGTCTGCTGTCATTATTTCTCATCAATATTGTGCAGGAGGTTCTAGCCAGGGCAATAATGACAGGTAAAAATAAATAAGAGGCAAGCAGTTTTTAAAGGAAACAAACTCATTATATGCAGACAATGTGATTATCTCTGTAGAAAAATCTTATGAAATCTACAAAACAACTAGAACTTGTAAGCAAATATGACAAGTTCCCAGGACATGACGTAACTATTCTAAAATCAATTGCATTCTTATATACTAGCAATAAATAATCAGAAATTGACATTTAAAAATACCTTTCAGGAGATGACGTCAGGGTAATGGCAGGGTAGGAAGAGATACCGATAAATCTCCCCCAAAACTCAACAAGATCTTCAACCAGAAACAGAAAAACCTACCCTTGGGGCCTCCAGATGTTTCGCAGATACAAAGAACAAAAAAAAAAAACAAAGCCACAAGTAAAAGTTCCAAGAAGAACACAATAAAACCAAATTTAAACTGTGACAACAACAAAAAAAAGGGGGGGTGAGAGGATGGAGAATAACAGTAGCAAAGGACAATGGAGTGCAAAAGTACTCACAAAATAGTGCGCTACAATGAACAGGGTAGGAACCCTTTTCATTACTTAAAGGTAACCACCATTGAAAAAGCGGCCAGAGAAGCACATGAGATAAAAAAGATAGCAACAGAGGAAAGATGTATGGAATACAACCAAATAAAAACAAAAGATAGAAAAATGAAAGAGAAGGATCAAACAAGAAACAAAACTAAAAGAAAGCAATCTATAAATTGGCAATAGGGAACTCACAAGTGTCAATAATTACACTAAATGTAAATGGATTAAACTCACAAATAAAAAGGCACAGAGTAGCAGAATGGATTAAAAAAGAAAATCCAACTGTATGCTGCCTACAGGAAACTCATCTAAGTAACAAGGATAAAAACAAATTCAAAGTGAAAGGCTGGAAAACAATACTCCAAGCAAATAACATCCAAAAAAAAGCAGGCGTAGCAATATTTACATCTGATAATGCTGACTATAAGACAGCAAAAGTACTCAGAGACAAAAATGGCCATTTCATAATGGCTAAGGGGACACTGAATCAAGAAGACATAACAATTCTTAATATATATGCACCAAACCAAGGAGCACCAAAATATATAAGACAGCTACTTATTGACCTTAAAACAAAAACTGACAAAAATACAATCATACTTGGATACCTCAATACACCGCTGACGGCTCTAGATCGTTCATCCAAACAGAGAATCAACAAAGATATAGGGGCCTTAAACAAAACACTAGAGCACCTGGATATGATAAACATCTACAGGACATTTCATCCCAAAGTAACGGAGTATACATTTTTCTCCAGTGTACATGGATCATTCTCAAGAATTGATCATATGTTGGGCCACAAAAACAACATCAGCAAATTCAGAAAAATCGAAGTTGTACCAAGCATATTTTCTGATCATAAAGCATTGAAACTAGAATTCAACTGCAAAAAAGAGGAAAAACATCCCACAAAAATGTGGAAACTAAACAACACACTTTTAAAAAATGAATGGGTCAAAGAAGAAATAAGTGCAGAGATCAAAAGATAAATACAGACAAATGAAAATGACAGTACGACATATCAGAATCTATGGGATGCAGTAAAAGCAGTGATAAGAGGGAAGTTCATATCACTTCAGGCATATATGAACAAACAAGAGAGAGCCCAAGTGAACCACTTAACTTCACACCTTAAGGAACTAGAAAAAGAAGAACAAAGACAACCCAAAACCAGCCGAAGAAAGGAGATAATAAAAATCAGAGCAGAAATAAATGAAATAGAGAACAGAAAAACTATAGAAAAAATTAATAGAACAAGGAGCTGGTTCTTTGAAAAGATCAACAAAATTGACAAACCCTTGGCAAGACTTACCAAGGAAAAAAGAGAAAGAACTTATATAAACAAAATCCAAATGAAAGAGGGGAAATCACCATGGACATCATAGATATACAAAGAGTTATTGTAGAATACTATGAAAAACTTTATGCCACTAAATTCAACAACCTAGAAGGAATGGATAAATTCCTAGAACAATACAACCTTTCTAGACTGAGTCAAGAAGAAGCAGAAAGCCTAAACAGACCTATTAGTAGAGAAGAAATAGAAAAAACCATTAAAACCGTCCCCAAAAATAAAAGTCCAGGCCCTGATGGCTATACCAGCGAATTTTATCAAACATTCAAAGAAGAATTGGTTCCTATTCTACTGAAAGTCTTCCAAAAAATTGAAGAAGAAGCAATACTTCCAAACACATTTTATGAGGCCAACATAACCCCCATACCAAAACCAGGCAAGGATGGCACAAAAAAAGAAAACTATAGACCAATATCTCTAATGAATACAGATGCTAAAATACTAAACAAAATACTAGCAAATTGAATACAACAACATATTAAAAAGATAATACATCATGATCAAGTGGGATTCATCCCAGAATCTCAAGGATGGTTCAACATACATAAAACGGTTAACGTAATACGCCACATCAACAAAACAAAGAACAAAAACCACATGATCTTATCAATAGACGCAGAAAAGGCTTTCGATAAAATACAACACAATTTTATGTTTAAGACTCTCAACAAAATGGGTATAGCAGGAAAATATCTCAACATGATAAAGGCCATATATGATAAACCATCAGCTAACATCATATTAAATGGCACAAAACTGAAGGCTTTCCCCCTTAAATCAGGAACAAGACAGGGTTGTCCACTCTCTCCACTCTTATTTAATGTGGTACTAGAGGTTCTAGCCAGAGCAATCAGACAAGACAAAGAAATAAAAGGCATCCATATCGGAAAAGAAGAAGTAAAGGTATCACTTTTTGCAGATGATATGATACTATACATCGAAAACCCCAAAGAATCCACAAAAAGACTACTAGAAACAATAAGCCAATACAGTAAGGTCGCAGGATACAAAATTAACATACAGAAGTCAATAGCCTTTCTATATGCCAACAATGAAACAATTGAGAATGAACTCAAAAGAATAATCCCCTTCATGATTGCAACAAAAAAAATAAAATACTTAGGAATAAACATAACAAAGAATGTAAAGGACTTATATAATGAAAACTATAAACCATTGTTAAGGGAAATCGAAAAAGATATAATGAGATGGAAGAATATACCTTGTTCTTGTTTAGGAAGAATAAATATAATCAAGATGGCCATATTACCCAAAGCAATATACAAATTTAATGTAATTCCCATCAAAATTCCAATGACATTTTTTAAAGAAATAGAGCAAAAAATCATCAGCTTTATATGGAACTATAAAAAACCCCGAATAGCCAAAGAAATCCTAAAGAAAAAGAATGAAGCTGGGGGCATTACAATACCTGACTTCAAACTATATTATAGGGCCACAAAAATCAAAACAGCATGGTATTGGCAGAAAAATAGACACTCAGACCAATGGAACAGAATAGAAAGTCCAGAAATAAAACCACATATATATAGTCAAATAATTTTTGATAAAGGGGCCAACAACACACAATGGAGAAAAGAAAGCCTCTTCAATAAATGGTGCTGGGAAAACTGGAAAGCCACATGCAAAAGAATGAAACTCAACTACAGAAACTGTATTAAAATTAACTCAAAATGGATCAAAGATCTAAACATAAGACCTGAAACAATTAAGTACGTAGAAGAAAATATAGGTACTAATCTCATGGACCTGGGTTTTAAAGAGCATTTTATGAATTTGACTCCAAAGGCAAGAGAAGTGAAGGCAAAAATTAATGAATGGGACTACATCAGACTAAGAAGTTTTTGCTCAGCAAGAGAAACTGATAACAAAATAAACAGAAAGCCAATTAAATGGGAAATGATATTTTCAAACAACAGCTCAGATAAGGGCCTAATATCCAAAATATACAAAGAACTCATAAAACTCAACAACAAACAAACAAACAATCCAATAAAAAAAATGGGAAGAGGACATGAACACACACTTCTCCCAGGAAGAAATACAAATGGCCAACAGATATATGAAAAGATGCTCATCTTCTTTAGTTATTAGAGAAATGCAAATCAAAACTGCAATGAGATACCACCTCACACCTGTTAGATTAGCTATTATTAACAATACAGGTAATAGCAAATGTTGGAGAGGCTGTGGAGAAAAAGGAACCCTCATACACTGTTGGTGGGAATGTAAAGTAGTACAACCATTATGGAAGAAAAAACTGAAAATAGAACTACCTTATGACCCAGCAATTCCTCTACTGGGTATATACCCCAAAAACTCAGAAACATTGATACATAAAGACACATGCAGCCCCATGTTCATTGCAACATTGTTCACAGTGGCCAGGACATGGAAACAATGAAAAAACCCATCAATAGATGACTGGATAAAGAAGATGTGGCACATATACACTATGGAATACTACTCAGCCATAAGAAATGATGACATCGGATCATTTACAGCAAAATGGTGGGATCTTGATAACATTATACGAAGTGAAATAAGTAAATCAGAAAAAAAACAGGAACTGCATTATTACGTACATAGGTGGGACATAAAAGTGAAACTAAGAGACATTGATAAGAGTGTGGTGGTTACAGGGGGAGGGGGGAAAGGGAGAGAGAAAGGGGGAGGGGGAGGGGCACAAAGAAAACTAGATAGAAGGTGACAGAGGACAATCTGACTTTGGGTGATGGGTATGCAACAAAATTGAACGACAAGATAACCTGGACTTGTTATCTTTGAATATATGTATCCTGATTTATTGATGTCACCACATTAAAAAAATAAAATTATATAAAAAATACCTTTCATAATACCATAAAAAATATGGTATAATGTTAAAATGTCCTAATTTTTTTTGTAGAAGTTGATAATATGATTTGAATATCTAGAAAGGAAAAGGCCCTAGAATATCTAAAACAATTTTTAAAAAGAACAAATTTGGAGGACTTAGGCTATCTCATTTATCTCAAAGCTTATTAGAAAGCAAAAATAATTAATACATAGTGTCCTTAATATAAAAACAGATAGATTAAGGAGCAGAAAAGTGAGCCCAGAAATAAACACACACATGTATATGTGGTCAAGTGTAAAGTGATTCATTGGGAAAGCATTGTCTTTCAAATAAAAATTGTGTTGGAACATTTGGATATCATCATCACACTAACCTTGATTAAATACCTCACATTCTATGCAGAAAAAAATGGAGTCCTAAATGTAAATTATAAACTATCAGGAAAAAAAAATTAGATATAACACCAAAAAGATGATGCATTAAAAAAATGGTAAATTGAACTTTATCAAAATTAAAAACTCTGTTCTTATAAGATACTGTTAAGATAATTATAAGACAAGACAGACTGGAAGAAAAATATTTGCAAATTACATACCTTTTTTTCTCATTTTTTATAGATGGTTTATTTTTTTTTCTTTAGAAATTTAAATTTAACAGGGTGACATTGGTCAACTAAAGTACATAGATTTAAAGAAAACATCTCCACATTATTTGGACAGTCAATTATGCTGTATACCCATCACTCAAAGTCAAATCATCCTCCATCACCCTATATTTTGTTTCTCTTTAAGCCCCTCCCACTCCCTCCACCCCCTCCCTCTTATAATGAATTTTTATCCAGAATATATAATGAATTCTTAAAACTCAATAAGAAACAAATCAATTTTTTAAATTTATTTTTCAATTACAATTGACATTTGATATTTTTAAATGGGTAAAAGATTTAAACAGACACTTCACCACAAAGATATATGAAAAGATACTCAACATCATTAGTCACTATGGACAAACAAATTAAAGCCACAACAAGAGGCTATTACATACCTATTAGGATGGGCTAAACTTAAAAAGACTGACTACACCAACTTTTGGCAAGGATGTGAGAAGTTGCAGTTGTCATATATTGCTGTTGAAAATCTAAAATGGTGCAAGACTTTAGAAAACAGTTTGACCATTTCTTATAACATATACTTACCATATAACCCAACAGTTCCATTCCTAGGTATTTCCTAAGAGAAATGAAAGCATATGTCCACAAAAATACTTGTGCACCAAAAAGTGAAAGGAGTATGAACTACAAATTGGTAGTTACAGCATAGTCACGGGTATATAAAGCATAGGGAATATAGCCAATAATATTGTAATAATTATGTATGGTGCCAGGTGGCTACTAGAATTATTGTGGGATCATTTCATAAATTATGTAATTATATAACCATTACACTGTACACCTGAAACTAATAAATAATACTGAGTATCAGCTGTAATTGAATAGTTAAAAACTTGTACACCAAAACTGGTAATAGTTTTGTTTATAATAACTGAAGATCGAAAACAACCCAGTATGGCCAACAACAGGTGAACGGATAAACAAACTATATAGCATCCATACAATAAAATACTAAGTATTTTTTAAAAAATAAATGAACTACTGATACATGTTATAACATGAATGAACTGCAAAATAATTATGAGCGAAAGATCCCAAACAAAAAAATAGTAAGTATACATTGTATGCTTCTATTTATATAAAATTCTAGAAAATAAAAACTAGTCTATTGTGACAGAAAGGAGATGAGTGGTTGCCTGGGAGTGCAGTGGACATTGTAGATTAGGCAGGATGGGCTGGTATTACAAAGTGGTCTGAGTAAACTTTGCGGGGGGGGGGGGTGAATATCTTCATTATTTTGATTGTAATCATGTTTTACAAGTGTACATAATATGTATATACATATTTCAAAACTTCACAAGTTATACACTTCAATATGTATTATGTATTTTATCCCTATAAAGCCATGGAAAGTTATTTCAGTAGCTGACAATGAAGCTAGTCATAGCTTACTGCATAGTTTGTGTTAAATTTCTATGCTTATAGGCTTTGGGACAGGGGTTGGGGGAAAGAGACAAATGGAGTAATAGAAACAGGAGCTATGCTTAGATGACCCTTTGCCAGCACTCTTTCTCAGGTGAGGCCTCTCAGAGGCTGGTTTGAGTTTGGTAGTGGGAAAAAGTTTCTATTTCAAGTTTTCTGGTTGATTCTGAAGTAGCCAAGCAATACATGTACGTGGTTTTAAAAAATATGAATTATGTACATAAAGACTTGTAATGTAAGCAACATGTTGACGTTCTAACCCTCCCTACTCCCTACCCCCAATCCTAACCCTCTAAGATTATTGTCTTTAAGTCTATTAACTGTTTTTGTTTCATTCTTCAGGTGTGCTTCCCTAGATACTGCTATTACTTGATTTATCTATTATGAGCTTTATTAATTTTCCACTGTAATAAATGAGGCTTTACCTCAATTATTCTACCTCTCAGCCCAATATGGTTATCATGCTTTTTAGTTCCTCTGTTTGTTTGCTTTAGAAATATACTTAGATCTAATTATTTCTGGTTTCATAAACTAGACAATATATCTTAACTCCATTTGTAAGATGAGGCTTAGTTCCCTGTTCTTCCCTTTATCACTCATTTCTTCTACCTGCTAACTCTTGTCATTTGTACTTCTCACATTTCCAACTGGGATAACATTTTGGGATAACATTTATGCTTTGCTCTTTATCTATAATTAAGTAGCTCTATAATTAAGTATCATCCTTTTATATATTGGTTATTTCTGAAATTGAAAAATCACTATGCAGTGTTTATATTACTATGGCTATTTAAAATTTTTTTTCCTGTCAAGTGTTATAAGAACATTTCCTAATTTGTGTAATGTTTTGTTTTTCTGGAGTTTCCAGTTGCCTTTATTTTTTTCTTGCATTGTCTGCAGCATCAATAGTTTCTCTAATTTCTTAAAGGTAGATAACATTGTGAGCCCCCCCTCTTTTATTTTTTTTTCTGGATGCTTCCCTTCTGGAGCCCCTCCTTTCTTCAGTCCGGTTTGAATGTTCTTTAAGCCTATTGTGTAGCTGTCATCCTTAGACTTTGATTAGACTGTGGTTTTAGATCCACTGTTTCCTGAATCTAGTGTGTATCTCTATTTTTCTTTACTCTCTTTGCTGAAGTATATTCCTAACTTCCTAGAAAGGGGTAAGAGGTGAATTTTGGGTTTTTGCCATTTGGAAATGTCTTTTTTTGTTGTTTACATGTTTACTAGTAAGCTCGATTTATAGTTGACTAGGAATAAAACTGTAAGCACAAAATAATTTTCCCTCAGGAACTTTAAGGCATTTTTCTATTGTTCTCTCCTACACCCAATGTTGTTGATGAAGTGACCAGTCTATTCCAATTCTTGTTCTTCAACTGTTAACAGTTTTCCTCTTAGATGCTTTTAGGCTCTGCGTTTTATCTTTGACATACTGAAATTTTATAATGTGTATAGGAGGTTGAATTAATCTATTTAGAGAAGAACATTCTGATTTTTTTTTTTGCCTTGGGAATAAATGTCTGAAAATAGGGTTCTATATATGGGGGTAGAAGATGATGATTCTGTATATAGGCTTTCAATGAATCCCCCACACTTTATTTTCACCCTCTCCTTTACTTTACATTTCTAAGTTTCAAACTTCTCTGTGGTCCTACAGGGTATATTGGCATTCTGCCAGGCTATAAACCCCCTCTGCCACTTTTTGTGCCCTTCTTTGTCAGTCAGCATCTGTTGAATTCTCTATTCTCATTATTAATATTATTATTATATTTTACTTGTTTAATGGGATCTTGAGAGAGGGGAGAGCTACTATTATTTAGTTGGCCAACCTGATCCAGATGCTGATATACTTGTCAAAATTTAAAGTTCATAAGCTTCTAGTGATTTTTTTTGGAAAAATATTTGTACATAGGAGCAATTAGCGATAAACTAGACAAACCTACATTGTTTACCCATTAGTAGAAATTAGGGGATTCATCAAGGTAGAAGCTCTGTGAAAGAGATTAGGATACAGCAATGAAATCCAGTTCTCCATTGCTCCGTGGAAAGCTGGCTTTAGTCCCTAAACTAACAATGAAACAATGGATATGCATAAAATTGACTCTAATGAATATTTTGCTATCCTTCATTTCATTTGTTTATATTTTATCCTAATTTCTTTTGAGTGGGTAGCTCTGTTGAGATGCTGTGGAAAAGATTTATGAGACAATGCTCAGCATGAGGCTTTCATCACTCATTGTCATAGTCATAAGCAAAAGTCAGGAATTTTCTTCTGAGGAAAAAAAAAAGAGATTTCCATAGAAGGACCCTAATGCTGGGTTTTTAATCAACAACCATATTGAAAAAGTTCTCTTAGTTTTACAACTACTGAAACAGTATCAGTCTGCCATTATGTCACATAACCAGTTGTTTTATATTTACCTCAATTGAGGACCTGGCCCTGACCACACTTGTATGCAAGATGCACTAAAATGCCAAGTTACCTAAGGGCAGCATTGTAAGTTTAGACTGATTTAATCTCACACTGAATTGGCCTTCCTGGGATCACAGTTTTCTTACCAGTCCTTTTCTGCCTGTGGTGATTCTAGTTTTATAGTGCTTCAAGTTCTGAAGCGGTGTCCCAGCCCCATTATTGTATTTCCCAGTCCTCGGGTTTGTGTTTCACAGGCACTTACTGCAGGCAAATCTCTGCTGATTATATTACCACTGATTAACCTCCCATCCCCTAAGATACTTGTATCTTAGATTCTCTTTTGAATTCAATTTTCTGTACTTATACCCTATCCTGCCTGACATTTCCCTTTTCACTAATCTCTGAGATTCACTTTTTTTTACTTACCTTCCTGTGAGCAAGTTCTGGATTAATGGCCCACAGACCTCATACTTAAGTTAATATCCTTGTTATCCACTCAACCCCATGGGTATGTTTGTACCATTGTTTATAGCCTTTCATCATAAGATACCTAGTTATAACTGTTGGAACTTTGTCTACAACATATTTCAACATCAACTTAAACTCAGCTTGACTCATCTTTCCTGATAATCTTTACCACTGCTTAATTTTTTTCTTCAATTTTTAAGACATTTTTGCCCTCTTAGAATCTGTTTCTTAATTTGCTTCTTATGTGTGACCTATGTCCTTGCCCCTCAACTTCTGACTATTATAATTCTTCTTTTACCAACTACCTTGCTCTTCCTCTTCCTCACTTACTCTTGAATATTGTGGTCAGATAGGGCTTAGAGGTAGTTATGTGGTTTAGATGTCCATTAGGAACCAGAATGGATTTTGTAAATGGTTATGATAGGGGACTTTTGGACAAGGGAGAAATCCTACTTTATTTGTTTTTTTAGATTTTATTTAATGATTTTAGAGAGAGGAGAGAAAAAGAGAAAGAAGGGTAAGAGCAGGAAGCATCAACTCATAGTAGTTGCTTCCCATATGTGCCTAGACCAGGCAAGCCTGGGGTTTCAAACCAGTGACCTCAGCATTCCAGATCAATGCTTTATCCACTGCACCACCACAGGTCAGGTGGAAAAATCCTACTTTAAACCAAACAGATCACAAAGGTAATCACATTTTGTTCATAATACTACTACTCTAATCCTCATTAGTCCAATTTCATAAAGGTAAACTGCAACATTGTTATAACATTTTTAGAACTTATGATTAAGAGGTTGTATTTGAGCTAATGATTTATGAATCTACAGCTCAGAATTGGCTAGGATGGTTTTATCCTGGCACTTCTGTAAATTCTCTAGATGTGTTTTAATTTATAAATGTATTCTATTCAAAAGTAATAGCCCTTAGTGATGTCCAGGTATCCCAAGTAGAAGTGAGAAGTGTATGTTTTTATACTTATGTGTAAACGTGTCTTTCACTTTAGAATTATAATGAATCACAAATAAATAAGCAGACACTCTCAAGGGAAAGCAGTGACATTCAGCATGTATCACTGTCCTTATTTCAAAATAGCTTAAAATTATTTTAATTATTGGAATGCACAATTTTTTAATAAGTAAAAAGTTTTGACACCTGAAAAAACAAATGTCACTACTGATTTCACCCACATTTGTAGGGAGAAAAAAAAATCTTTAACCAAATGATGTTTCTATATAATATACATACAAACTGCTCTTTGAACTGTGGCTGCAGCTGCTATTTGTAGAGCCCATCCCTGTCTGTATTTCTGTGTTCAACCTGTGGTCAGCTAAAAGCCTTTGCTCAAAGAGTTCCCAAATTTCATATTGTCACATTCCAAGCTGGTCTCTGCTGCTGTTTTCCCAAGCAGCCCACAATGATATCATGATTTTTTGAAGCTATGCTTTAGTGCATCCTTTAGAATATTTCTTATGCCACCCCTGCTCATGGTTATGTCATAAAGTTCACCATACCAAGCATACGTGTGTATTCATCAATAACATGATTTGCATTCTCATTGACCATCTGACTTTCAGAATCTCAGTAGTGGTGGTCCTCTTTTGCTCTTTAACATTAAGCATGACTGCAACTCTGACAATAAAACAGCTCAATGAGGTAGATGTAACATCTGTGGTGGGTGTGAATTTCTATTATCAATGTTTTATAATTTCCTGAAAACAAGTCTTTAATCTCCTTGGTTAAATTTACTCCTAAGTACTTTATTTCTTTGGTTGCAATAGTGAAGGGGATTGTTTCCTTAATTTCTCTTTCTGACAGTTCATTGTTGGTGTATAAAAATGCCTCTGATTTCTGAGTATTAATTTTATATCCTGCCACCTTGCTGAATTCATTTATCAGGTACAGTAGTTTTTTGACTGAGACTTTAGGGTTTTCTATATACAATATCATATCATCTGCAAATAATGATAGTTTTACTACTTCTTTTACAATTTGGATGCCTTTTATTTCTCTTGTTGTCTAATTGCTGTGGCTAGGAGTTCCAGAATTATGTTGAATAAGAGTGGTGAAAGGGGGCACCCCTGCCTTGTTCCTGATCTTAAGGGGATTGCTTTTAATTTTTGCCCATTGAGTATGATGTTAGCTGTGGGTTTGTCATAAATGACTTTTATCATGTTGAGGTATGTTCCCTGTATTCCCACTTTGCTGAGAGTTTTGATCATTAATAGGTGCTGGATTTTATCAAATGCTTTTTCAGCACCTATTTAAATTATCATGTGGTTTTTCTTCTTCCTTTTGTTTATGTGATGAATCACATTGATTGATTTGCAAATATTGTACCAGCCTTGCCTTCCCAGAATAAATCCCACTTGATCATGGTGCATGATTTTTTTCATGTATTGCTGGATCCAGTTTGCTAATATTTTGTTGAGGATTTTAGCATCTAGATTCATCAGGGATATTGGCCTATAATTTCCTTTTTTTGAGTGTTGTCTTTGCCTGGTTTTGGAATCAGAATTATGCTCGCCTCATAAAAGGAGCTTGGAAGTCTTCCTTCCTCTTGAATTTTTTGAAATAGCTTGAGAAGGATAGGAGTTAGTTCTTTTTTGAGTATTTGGTAGAATTCACTTGTGAAGCCATCGGGCTCCAGGCTTTTCTTAGTTGCGAGTTTTTTTGATAACTGTTTAAATCTCATTTGTTGTAATAAGTCTGTTTAGGTTTTTTTATTTTTCCAGATTGATTTTTAAAATATTATATGTTTCAAGGAATTTGTCCATTTCATCTAGGTTGTCTAATTTTTTGACATACAATTCTTCATAGTATTTTCTTACAATCTTTTGTATTTCTGTTGTGTCAGTTGTTATTTCTCCACTCTCATTTCTAATTTTATTTATTTGAGTCCTCTCTCTCTTTTTCTTGGTGAGCCTAGTTAAAGGTTCATCAATCTTGTTTACCTTTTCAAAGAACCAGCTCCTTGTTTCATTGATCCTGTAATTTTTTTCATTTGCCTTTATGTCATTTATTTCCACTCTGATCTTTATTATTTCCTTCCTTCTTTGACATCTGGGCTTTACTTGCTGTTCTTTTTCTAGTTCTTTCAGATGCAGGGTTAAGTTGTTTATTTGAGCTTTTTCTAGCTTCTTGAGGTATACCTATAATGCTATGAACTTCCCTCTCAGGACTGCTTTTGCTGTGCCCAATAAATTTTGAGTTGTTGTATACTCATTATCATTTGTTTCTAGGAATTTTTTAATTTCTTCTTTGATCTCATTGTTCACCCATTCATTATTTAATAACATGCTATTTAGTTTCCAAGTATTTGAGTATTTTTCAGTTTTTCTGTTGTGGTTGATTTCTAGTTTCATGCCACTGTGATCAGAAAAAATGCTTGATATGGTTTCAATCTTCTTAAATTCGTTGAGACCACTTTTGTGCCCTAACATGTGGTCTATCCTAGAGAATGTACCATGAGCACTTGAAAAGAATGTATATTCTCCTGCTTTAGGGTAAAATGTTCTGAAGATATCTATTAAATCGAGTTGATCTAGTGTGTCCTTTAAGTCTGCGGTTTCTTTGTTAATTTTCTTTCTTGAAGATCTATCTAGTGATGTTAGTGGATTATTGGAATCCCCTATTATTATAATATTGCTGTTGATCTCACGCTTTATATCCATCAAAGTCTGCTTTATATATTTAGGTGCTCCTATGTTAGGTGCGTAGATATTTATAACAGTTATAACTTTCTGGTGGATTGCTCCCTTTATCATTATGTAGTGACCTTCTATTATTTTTTTTGTATTTTTCTGAAGTTGGAAATGGGGAGGCAGTCAGACAGACTCCCGCATGTGCCCGACTGGGATCCACTTGGCATGCCCACCAGGGGGCGATGCTCTGCCCATCTGGGGTATCGCTCTGTTGCAACCAGAGCCATTCTAGCGCCTGAGGCAGAGGCCACAGAGCCATCTTCAGTGCCCGGGCCAACCTTGCTCCAATGGAGCCTTGGCCGCGGGAGGAGAGGGGGAGGGATGGAGAAGCAGATGGGCGCTTCTCCTATGTGCTCTGGCCGGGATTTGAACCCTGGACTCCTGCACGTCAGGCCGATGTTCTACCACTGAGCCAACCAGCCAGGGCCATGTAGTGACCTTCTTTATCTCTTACTATACCTTTGTTTTAAAGTCCATTTTGTCTGATATAAGTATTGTTACCCTAATTTTTTTTTCATTTCCATTTGCATGAAATATTTTTTCCATCCTTTTACCTTAAGTTTATGTGAATATTTTGTTTTCAGTTGTGTCTCTTATAGACAGCCTATGTATGGGTCCTGTTTTCTTATCCATGCTGCTACCCTATGTCTTTTGATTGGATTATTTAATCCATTTACATTTAAGGTTATTATTGATATGTAGTTGTTTATTGCCATTTTATTCTTTAAAGCTGTGTTCCTCTTTTGCTATATTCTTTTCCCCCTTTGTTCTGTTTACAACACGCCCATTAACATTTCTTGTAGCATTGGTTTGGTTGTAATGAATTCCATGAGTTTTTTTGTCTCGAAAGCTTTTTATTTCTCCTTCAATTTTAAACGATAAGCTTGCTGGATAAAGTAGTCTTGGTTGTAGGCTCTTGTTCTGCGTTACTTTGAATATTTCTTGCCATTCCCTTCTGACCTTAAGTGTTTCTGTTGAGAAGTCGGATGTCATCCTTATGGGGGCTCCTTTGTAGATGATAACCTTTTTTTCTCTAGCAGCTTTTCATATTTTCTCTTTATCATTTAACTTTGGTATTTTAATTATGATGTGTCTTGGTGTAGATTTCTTTGGGTTTCTCTTTATTGGAATTCTCTGTGCTTCTTGAACTAGTGTGACTTTTTTCACGCATCAACTTAGGGAAGATTTCAGCTATGATTTGATTGAACAAAGTCTCTATCCCTTGTTCTTTCCCTTCTTCTTCAAGAACCCCTATGATGCAGATGATATTTCTCTTCATGTTTTCAGAGAGCTCTCTTAGAGTTTCCTCAGACTTTTTAAGTCTCTTTCATTTTTGCCGCTCTGCTTCAGTGCCTTCGTTTATTTTGTACTCTAACTCGCTGATTCGATCCTTAGCTTCATCCATCCTGCTTTTAATTCCTTCCATTGTGGTCTTCATTTCTGATATTGTATTTGTCATTTCTGACTGATTCTTTTTTATTACTTCAATGTCCTTTTCTATACTTGCTATCTCTTTATTTAGTTGTTCGTTATGATCACCTATTGTTGTTCTAAGATCTTTGAGCATCCGAACAATTATTATTTTAAACTCTGCATCTGGTAATTTTTGTTATATCTGACTCATTCAAGTCCTTTTCTAGGAATTTCTCTTGATTCATTTCTCTTGTTGCATTTCTCTACCTTCCCATTTTGTTTGTGTATAAGAAGGGTGTGGCCACTGTAGTCCAATGGGTATGGCCTCTGTGTTCCCTAGGTGTGGTCTGTCTGTAGGCCTGCCATCCCCTCTGCCACTGCCTCAGGCATTCAGGTATTTGCGTTTCTGGCGCCGGCCAGCTGCAGCTGTTGCTGTGGTTTCCACTTTCACCCAGCTTCCACAGGTGGGGCTGCATGCTGCGCCCGGGGCTGCAAGCCTTGGCACCATTGGCAAGGGTGACCACCTTTGCTAAGCCGAGGGTCTCTGCCTATTC
This sequence comes from Saccopteryx leptura, assembly GCF_036850995.1. Classification (NCBI taxonomy): domain Eukaryota; kingdom Metazoa; phylum Chordata; class Mammalia; order Chiroptera; family Emballonuridae; genus Saccopteryx; species Saccopteryx leptura. Next base: position 66,837,000 of record NC_089516.1, on the reverse strand, counting down.
TCTGGCTTTTGCTCTGCCCCTATGGTTGGAGCTGCACTCGTGAGTTGGGCCGCAAGCCCTGGGCTTTGCAGGCCCAGCGAGGCCATGCACCTGTGCTCAGCCATGGTTCTCCATCTGTTCCCAGGCTTTTGCCCCACTCCTGCCTGCAGAGTTGCGCTTGCACATAGGGCTTCAAGTCCCGGCTCTGCAGGCCGGGTGGGGCTGCATGCTTGCATTGAGCCACGGGTCTCTGCAGATCCCAGGCTTTCACCTTTCCCCTGCAGGCAGGATTGCAGGCAGGCCCATAGCTGGCCAGACTGCTTTTGTGTGCCCCCACCAGGCAAGATTGCGCTCACTCCTGGCCTTAGTCATAGCTAGCCCAGCTTCCACCCCCACTGATGGGACCATGCTTCTGCATCCTGCCACCTCCCACTCTCCAGTGAGCCCTCAACAGTGTGGTTGGGGGAACTGCACCTCAGATCCTAGCACTCAATACTGTATTCCTTAAGGCTCCATCCTTCTAAGCAACTCTGCTCTGAGTGCCACATAAGAGCTTGTTTGGCTGGTGTCCTGCTTCCCTTTGCTGGTATTGCTGGTTTTAGGGGAAATATTCATTTCAGATTTAGGGAGTGACTCAGCCCAGAGGTTAGGGTGGCTGTCCCTCAAAGTGTTTCTCCCTGTGCCTCCCAGATTACACTCTCTTCCTGCTGCTCTGGTCTTCTCCTCTCTCCCCATCCCCTGGAGCCCCAAGTGAGTGGTTGTGAGAGAGGTTTTTTGCATGATCCCTTTAAGAAGAATCCTGGGTCTGAGAAATCTTTCTCTTTCTTCCAAGCAGTATCCTGACTTGTTTCACAGCTAAATACTATCCATATGCTGCTTCTAGGCTCTGGGGCTGCAGGCTGGGTCTTTGTTCCTGGTGCCCAGGGCCCTCCCCTCTCTGCTAAACTCACTTCCTATCATGTGAGTCTCTCCGGGCTACCATTCACTGCTGGGAGCTGGGCAGCCCTCTCCACAGTTTTTCTTTTCCTATCAGTCTCTGTGTGGCTTCTTCGGTGTTTCTTGGTTAAAGAGTCCTCTTAGTTTAGTCCAAAGTTGGTTTTTCCAAATGATGGTTCTTAAAATTAAGCTGTAATCCACTTTGGTTCTGGGAGGTAGAAGTTGGTATGTCCACCTACTCCATCACCATCTTGCCGCCAATCTGTGGTGAGTGTGAATTTCAAAGTCCTGCAAAAACTGAGCATAGCTTGCATTGTCCATTGATGGGAATCAATTCAGTAAGTTTCTATTTTTCCAGTTTTGTTCTAGATATTTGCTAGGAATAGAGCCAAACCTAGGAAACAGATTATCAGAGCAGAATTTCATTTCTCCCTTTATGTTAGTAGTTGTGTTTTTAAAATAATTAATATTCTCCCTTAATGTGCATCTTAAACAAATTTCACCATGTACAGAGGATAAGTCTACATAGGATCTGAACCTAAAAATATAGCTACCTTTGAGGGGCTTACTACCAATGGGGGGAAGAAAATTTAATATTAAAGATATATTGAGCATTATTTGGTAAGTGTTAGGTAATTCATACAGCCCAAAAGTGGCAGCTAAGAAAAGCCAGAGCTTGAACTGGTATGTAGTACAATTTCTTGCTGATGCCACACTATGGTTATATTCTCAAACAACGATATTATTCTTTTTAATTTTGCTTTCTACTTTACAGTCACTTGCATTATTGGGCAGTGATTTTTAAGTGAAACTGTAGAGGGAGCATAATTCAGTGACTATTTTTGGCTCTACGTGGAAAATGTTGACTGTGTGTAGCTTCCATGTTTATTTAGCTTTACTCTATACTTTCAGTCATCATTAGACATTTTTACAACAGGATGGCAATTCTTGGCACTTATACCAAAGGTGTCAAAGGTGCCAATCTTCTCTTGCATTTGGTTTGATTGATGCTGCCTCTATTCCACCCTGTTTTTGGCAGCTACCATGGGATGCTGTGGTCAATGTTGAGTGCCCTTATTTGCTTGTTGTCTTAGAGCTGGCACACTCTGTTCAGCAACCAGTGCATTCTGTGCTTCCATTCCATTCCTGTCACACTCTCCTTAAAACCTTACTACCTCCTGTTATGAAGTGCTATCATTGCACTGCAGTGCAACTCAGGATTGTCTGCATGTTGTTTGACTGTGTGATGTTTAACATTGGGTCTAGTTTAGTGCTCTCCAGATGGTAACTACTAGATATTTGTTCAACAGAGGACACCCTGAACAACCTTCTCCAGATTCTGTTAAAAAGCAGAGGATGTTAAGGTTTTTTACAAGATTGGAAGTACGTATGTTCAATATTAGCTTCTTGTGTCTATTTTATATCCATGTCATAGCCACAAAATTAGTTTGGGCACCCCACTTCACTAGTTGGTACTAAGATGAAGTGCTCACTTTTTTCTATGGTGGAATCACTTGAGGATTTTGTTAAATATCTCAGAGTATGAATGATTTTATTTTATTTTATTTTAAGGTATCAAGTAATTACTGATGGGTGGCGGTAATGACAACAGTGGTTGCAATGAGAAAAAATAGATTTATTCAAGAACATTGAAAGGGAAATCTTTCTTTAAAAATACATCTATTTTTAATTTTATCAATTTTAGAAAGCATGGTAGGGACCTGCCTCTTCTTGTGAGAGATGAAATACCAATTTACCAATTTCTATAAACAAATTAACTCTGGGAATGACAGAATAAAGGTGAAAAACACTGTCTATATGAGTAGCAAAAGAGGACTTAGACTTTTCTCTCTCCAGAAAATGAACAGGTTGAGGAATAAACAATAAAGAAGTTTCTCAAAATGTGGTTCAAGGATGACCTGAATCAGAATCTTGCAGTAAGCAAGTTGAAAAGTCAGAATCTGGGGTTCCACCTTAGCCAACTCAATCTAAAGTTGAGGAGGAGAAGGCCCAGGATTCTACATTTTAACACTCAAACCTAATATTTCTGATGCACACCAAAGTTTGAGAGCCACTGACCTACAGAGTTTCTCATTCTTAGGATCCCTTTGATTTGACTACTGCCAGTAATGTAATGAGTTCTTAGTCTACAGCTTCATGGTGAGTCCTAAGAAATAAGGTCCAATTTGGGTCAAATAAAATCTTTTCTTTGAGGAATGGACTGTTGATAGTCTTATTATTCTTTCAGCAGATAGATATTTATTAAAGGCCTACTATGTAAAAAGAAAGAAATATCTAATAACTTTGTGGGCTTAGATATTAGAGGAAATAATGTAACAATATCTAGAGAGTCAGTAGCACTAATGGATGCATCCCTCATGTTGCACTATTAACGAATTGTTTCCAGCTGAGATCCCTGTAATCTGCAGGTGCTGTTTACCATGTAATTTTACCATAGGAAACAAGGGTGTAATCAGTTAATAAAGTGTAAAGAATTTGATTTTTTTCCCCTGGAGCAAAATGCCTGGCTGCAGCCAACATTCCTGATGCCTCCCCCCTTGTGCAATAGGAAAGCAATATTTGAAGAGAGAAAGCTGTTTTGTTCATATTCTGCCACTCGCCTCTGAAGGCCATGCTAATGAATGCAAAACTCAAGCAAGAATTCCAGACTTTCATATGAGCAGGCAATGATTTTTGTCCTTATGGTTACACTATGCAAAAGATAGTTTTCCCTTCTTCATCTAAATGAGGCTCAAATAAGGGCACTTGACTAGAAATTCTCTTCAATTTAAGCAGTGTTTTGTGTTGTTTTCTTCTAGTTTTTATTGACAAAATTATAACTATATTCAAAGCATTTTTATACACTGGTAGTCCCTTTCTAGTAAACACTTGATTTATGAATGTTCCATATTCATCAATAATGCCCCTTAAGTCATATTAAGTTACTCCTACCACCCATGGAAACCGGAGCTGTTTCTACTATCTGCAAGAGTTTGTACCTCCCTCAGTCCCCTCCTCGGGGAGCTAGAGTATTCACAATCTCCCATTAGACCCTTTGGAACAATTAATCTGTAAGCACATTCTCCTGCTGCTATTAGGACACAAGAAGGTGCTAGAGATCCTGCCAGAACATTCATAGGAGCTGAACCCGTTAGAGAACACAAAGAGTGAGTGAAACTCTGGAATTGTAGTTGTGATGGTGGAGGGTTCTTCATTTGTACTTCAAAAATCCTTTCCCATAGAAATAGCACTGTACTGTAATAACATAACCATGTAAAACTCAGTTATTTGACAAATTCACCTATCCAGACCATAGCGAGGAATCTAACAATAAACAAATGGCCTCTAAGCTGCCAGAGAATGTACTTCCTATTTATTGAAAAAGCCATTCAAAAACTTACTGACTGCCTGCTTATTCTGTTCCTATGTGATTTTAATTAGTTTTAACAAGATTTCAAGCTTATAACATTATAAGTAGCAAATTTGAAGGGACTAGAAAAGATGTTATGGGTACATAAAGTGAAATCTGACAGTTGACAGCAAGCTAAAAAACATTAAAAAGAAGCTTAAAATTTCAAAAATCAATCACAATGAAGCACTACTTCACATCAACAAGACAGGCTAAAATGAAAAATACTGATAATATCAGTGTAATGAATATGCAGAGCATTGGAATCCTCATACATTGCTGATGGAAGTATAAAATGGTACAGTCACTCTGGAAAACAGTTTGGCAATTCCTGACATCGAATACTTACTACATAACCCAGACGTTTGACCCATTTGTGTTTACCCAAGAAAAATGGAAGCATATGTCCCTCCAAAGACTTGTACACGAGTGCTGATATCTGTTTTATTCATAATATCCCTAAATTGGAAATAACCCATATGTCCTTCAACAGGTGAATGCATTAAAAATTGTGGGATATTCTTTTAATAAAACACTATTCACTCAGCAATAAAAATGAATGAACTAATGATACCCACAACATGGATGAGTCTCACCAACATTATGTTGAATAAAATAAAAACACCAAAATCATACAAGCATTGTACAATTCCATTTATGTCAAACTCTAGAATAGGAAAACTAAACTATGATGATGGAAATCAGAACAGTGGTTGCCTGTGGGGGGTTTGCTCTGAAGAATGACTGGAAAGTCCACACGGGAAAATTCTGGAATGATGGAAATGTTCTGTCTTGATTTGGATGGCAGTCACAAAGTTGTGTACATTTTTCAAAACTCTTCAAACTTTATGCTTAAATGTGTTAATTTTATTGTAAGTAGATTATAACTTCAATTTTAATAATGTACAAAAATTCATAATGTACAAAAAGGAGGGAGGAATCTTTCAGAGGATCTCCCTGCTACAAGATAAAGTCTAAATTCCTTAACATAATCTAGCCCTTAATGACTTTTGGCTCATTCTTTATCAATCCTTCTCACCTCCTACTGCTTATTCTAAATTACTGTACTTGTATTTCCAAAAACTGCTATTATCCATCTTTCCTCTGAATTTTTAAATGTGATGCTCCTTTCATCTGGAATTTCTTTTTAGTTTCCCATTCATCACTAAATCATTGACATCCTTCAATACTCACAGAAGTAGCACCTCTTCCAAGAATTTTTGTCTACTTTCCATCTATATTAGGTGCTTTTCCACTTTCTCCCAGAGAACTTTATATTTCCCATATTTCTCTTTAACAAAGCATATATTGCTCTGTATTGTAATTATAATTTTTCCCCAAAACCTCAAAACCATAGTGTACTTGGGCCACTTAATGTACAAATAATCTTCTACATATTTAGTAAGTCCCCTGAGTTAAATCATATATTGTAGATTAATTTTTACTCAAAATATTAATAGCTGAATTAAGTTTCAGAATTCAAAGTTATCAAGAAAACTTTTCTATCAAGAATGACTTGTTCTTTTTAAATTGCAAGTGATTGAGATTTTATTGTAATTAGCAGTTTGGATTTATATTATTAGTAGTGTAATAGCTTACTTATATTGTGGGTTAAGTAACTTTCTTTTTTTAAGATTTTATTTATTGATTTTACAAAGAGGAGGGCTGGTGGAGTGAGAAGTATAGTTACTCCAATTTAGTTTTTCATTGCTTGCTGGTTGCTTGTGGTATGTGCCTTGACCAGTCAAGCTCAGTTTCGATCTGGTGACCTCAGCATTCCAACTCAATGCTTTATTCACTGTGCCACCACAGACCAGGCATCTTTTTATGGGATGTATCTGGAAACCTAGCCAGACTTTATTATGTTAACTCTATGAGAAAATGCATTTTACATTCCAAACAAGTGACTCAAAAATACTGCCCAATTGAATCATGTGAAATTGCTGATATTCAATCATTTCTGACATACAGAAATGACAGTTTCATATGGTTCAACTTAAATGTTTTTAAATTAACCTTATGACAAGTTGGAGATTACCTAAACATTCATTTATTAAGTTTATATTTAACACGTGCATATGTTCTGCAAGATGCTAATCTTGTACATTAAGGCTGTTGGGTATACATAATTGTTATATGTAAACAGTAAATCACAGGGTTTTGAAGTAAGTTGTTATAGAGTGATAAGGCTTTCGTGAGTCCTACCCAATTTTTTTCAATTGAGAGATGCAGCAGACATGAAGATTCTGAAATTGTTTATTTTTGAACGTTAAACCTAGGATGAAAACATAGATTCATTTCTTCTTTTTTAACCTCTAAACTACCTAACCAGTCTATTTGGAAGATTGGTTTTAATAATAGTACTAGTTAACATTTATTGAGTGCATATTACATGCCGGGTACTGTGCTAACCCTTTAACAACTTTATATGCAAAGTACTATTTATTATCCCTATTTACAGATGAAGAAATTAAAGTTCAAGTAACTTGCCCAAGGTTACACAGCTATAAATGGCAAAGTCAGATTAGAATCATTATCATTCCTACTACTCTGTCTACTGTTTACCTTAAGCATATTTTTAACCACAAAGAGGCACTCATGCTGAAAGATTATGATTCATTTCAGCAAGTACATATTTAAGCTGTGATTATCATTAGTGAAACCAAGCCCATTTACATATGAAATACACAGTATTATTGTGAGAGATCATTGTAGGACAGTAGAGGATCAAACACCAAACTGAGTGTTATAGACCCAAGTGCTATAGTTCTATTAATAGGAATCTAGGAAAGAGAGAATAAGTGTGTGCTTTGTCATGATTAACTCCTAGTTGAGCATTGACATAAATGGCATCTTTCAATCATAATTGGATGCACAGCATTCAGGGAACAAACCAAAAGTTTAGTATAGAATGGAAAAATCATGGATGTATAATAATGACATTCAAGAGGGATTTGCAAACTCAAGTCTGATTCTGGTAAGACATCAGTAGGACATGAAGAAAGTTAGAAATCCATGACTGGGCTCTCTGGATCCCACAGCTATATGGAGAAATGAAACTCAAAGGATTAGTCATTAGGGCAGAAGAAAGAGAATTGAGAGCTTAGCCAAAATTTTATACCTGCATAACTGAAATAATAATGATAAAAAGAATAAAAGGATTTTTACAGTGGAGGGAAGATGGGCTTAGGCTTTAGACATATTGAATTTAAGGTGAAGGTAGACTGTCTTCAGAAAACTAGTCTTTTTAAGTCAGTTATGGTTGACTGGAGTCAGCCTTTTATTCATCTAATTGATATTTTTACAGATGGCCCTTCTGAATTTTTTCTTCCCTGAAGAAAAATCCTACACTGAAGCAGAAAGTAAGCATGTTCATCGCAATAAAAGAAGCAAGAGCAGTGAAGGAACAGATGGTAAGTCTACCTGGGTGTTCCTTAGTCATATAAGGGTTAATTGAGTATCTTTACAAAAACTAACTTCTCAAGTGTGCTTCACCATCTAATATATTGTTCACAGATCCAAGGTCACAGAAGTTTTCTCCATCCTAGCCTACCTATCAGTCATTTGATATATAATTGACTACACAGAATCCTGTCTCCTGCAACCCCAGTTAGCTTCTATCCTTTTACAATATGTCTGAGAGCCATGGTAGCATTTGTATTTCTCAAGAACACTCTCCATAAAGACCTCATCTCTTTTGGGGGTATCCCATAGTGCTGTTCTTGGAATTGACAATGTTGTGTCATGGTGGCACTTACTCAGTATGTTAATTTCAATGATAATGTGTCAATATTGGCATCAGCTACCATATTCAAATATGAACTAGAGCTTCTAGAACTTGTTTGTAAGTTCCTTGAGGACAGTAATTTATTTCTCTTTGTAGAGCTCCAGTATTTAGACTAGTATCTGGCAAATTGTTGATATTTATAATGTAAGTTGATATTTATTGCCCCTTTAGCTAGGTTATGATTTGCCATGAAAAATCGTCCCTATTGAGAGTAAAATAGATTTGAGTTAACTAGCAATGCATTTTGTGGTGCAAAAAAAAATGTTGAGCTAGCTCCTGGGCAGGGTCTTTGAATCACTCTATTTCAATTCACAGAACACTACCTCTTTACCACAGAAGTTTGTAGAATGTATAACTCTTGGTTGCCACAAAGCCATTTGGATTCAGACATAGTATGTGCTGGCTACCTCTGCCAAAGATATATTTCTTGGGGTTACAAATCACTATGACTTTATGAAGATGAAAATGAGATCTTTTAAGCTGACATTTGTCAATGAGAATAAGGGCCAATGATGGAGGCAGTTCCAGGAGGCATGTGCTATGTGCTATTAAAGAAATAAGACCAATCAGTAGGTGAGTAAATTTACACAATGGAATAATATGCAGCAATAAAAAGAAGTAAATCTTACCTTTTGCACAAGCATGGTTGAACCTGGAAAGCATTATGTGAAGTGAAATAAGCCATTCAGTGAAAGACAAGTACCATATGATTTCACTTACATGTGGAAACTAATGAACAAAATGAACTAACAAGCAAAATAGAGGCAGACTCATAGAGAGCTGGCTGACAGCTGTAGGGGGAGTTAGGTTAGGGGGATTGAGGTGTTGAGCAAAAAAGAACAACAACAACAAAAAAAAGCTCATGGACACAGACAACAGTGTGGTGATTGCCAGAGGTAAGGGAGATATTGAGGAGAGTGTGGAGAAGGGATAAATGGTGGTGGACGAAGACTTGACTTAGGGGTGGGGGTGAACACACAATATTGTGTACAGAGATGTGTTGTAGAATTGGGCATCTAAAACCTGTATAATTATGTTAATCAGTGCTACCCCAACAAATTAAATTTAAAGCCCTGGCCAGTTGGCTTAGTGGTAGAGCGTCGGCCTGGCGTGCAGGGGTCCCAGGTTCGATTCCTGGCCAGGACACACAGGAGAAGCACCCATCTGCTTCTCCACCCCCCCCCTCTCCTTCCTCTCTGTCTCTCTCTTCCCCTCCCACAGCCGAGGCTCCATTGGAGCAAAGATGGCCCGGGTGCTGGGGATGGCTCCTTGGCCTCTGCCCCAGGCACTAGAGTGGCTCTGGTCGCAATAGTGCGACGCCCCAGAGGGGCAGAGCATCGCCCCCTGGTGGGCAGAGCATCGCCCCCTGGTGGGCATGCCGGGTGGATCCCGGTCCAGCACATGCGGGAGTCTGTCTGACTGTCTCTCCCCGTATCTAGCTTCAGAAAAATAAAAAAAAAATTAAATTTAAAAGTAAATAAGTAAAATTTTCAAAAATTGAAATGAGGCCTGGACTTTGCCAATAGGGGCCAGAAGAAATAGAACTGATATCTGAAAAGAAACTCAGAACAAGGGCCCTGCAATAAAGAGAGAGAGAGAGAGAGAAAGAGAGAAATAAGATAAGTGGGGTGTTTAACAATGGAGGTGGCAGTGGCACTGAGCCCTTGGATGTAGAACTGGACTAGTAGGGCTATCCTCTAGGGAAGACACTTTACAAACATTTGATGACCAAGTTTAAGCCTAGGAAATGTGTTCCATGGAGTAAAATGCACCTGTTATTTGTATACTGGTTATTTACAACCAGTTTTCTGCAAGTCCTGTGAGAGAGAGACAGACAGACAGACAGACAGGAGGGGAGAGAGATGAGAAGCATTAACTCGTAGTTGTGGGCAGCCTTAGTTGTTTATTGATTGCTTCTCACACATGCTTTGACACAGTGGAGGAGGCTCCAGCCAAGCCAGTGACCCCTTGCTTAAGCCATTGACCTTGAGCTCAAGCCAGCGACCATGGATGGGGTCATGTCTATGCCCCATGCTCAAGCCGGCAACCCTGTGCTCAAGCTGGTGAACCCACACTGAAGCTGGCGGCCTCAGGGTTTTGAATCTGAATCATCAACATTCCAGGTCAATGCTCTATCCACTGCACCATCATCTGGTCAGGCTAGTTTCCTGGAAGTCTTTAGAAGGCTATGTGGAAGCTCAGAACTGAGAATCATGGTCCCTTTCCTTTCCCATTTACCTCACCCTTTGATGCATATATGTCTTTCCACCTTTTACTCTCCCCCAAAGGCTACTTCCAGTACCACAAAATCTTTCATATTCTCTAACTGCTAAGTAGAAGAGGAGAGAGATAGGAGAAGCAATGCAACCTTATACAGTGGGCCTGGTCTTCCCTTCCTTTCCATGAGGGAAGTCGAATGGTTTCTACACTTTCATTCTTCCCTTGACCCCTGCAGTTTTCTCTTCTCTCTCTCTCTCTCTCTCTCTCTCTCTCTCTCTCTCTCTCTCTCGACAGAGAGAGGGTCAGAGAGAGGGACAGATAGGGACAAACAGACAGGAAGGGAGAGAGATGAGAAGCATCAACTCAGTTGCAGCACCTTAGTTGTTCATTGATTGCTTTCTCATATGTACCTTGATCAGGGGACTCCAGCGGTTCAAATGACCTGTTGCTCAACTTAGTGACCTTGAGCTCAAGCTGGTGAGCTGTGCTCAAACCAGATAAGCCCGCACTTAAGTCAGCAACCTCGGTGCCTCGAACCTGGGACCTTTCTGTCCTAGTCCAACGCTCTATCCACTGTGCCACCGCCTAGTCAGGCTGCAGTTTTCCCTTAAAGAAGGCAGTTTCTTCTCCTTTCATAAAACACTTTATCTGGATCTGGCTACCAGCATCTTTGCTACTGATCTTTCTTACAGTGTTTATTCTGTTTTGATACAAAATAGTTTTTCTCTGCTAAACTCCAAAGCCTCTCTTACTTGTTTTTAGAACTTCTTACCTAATTTCCTCCTGGTCTGATAACTCTAGTTAGTCACTAGACTCTAGTCACTTTGTGCCAATAACAGATATTTTTTGTTGAACAGTAAAGCTGGGAGGAATCCAAGAGTCCCTTAGAGTTAGGAGTAGTGAATGTCTGTAGGTCCTGGGATTTAATTAGATTTCCAGCCTTTTACATGGCAGGCTATACAACTATTTCTTTAGATGTGGTGGGTTCACCAATGAGTGAAAGAGTGATACACCAATCCAAATCTCCTTTTCTTTTGAACCATTCCTGTTACTCTGCTGAGTGTATGCTATATTTATTCAATGCATTTATGAAATATTTACTGAGAAATACTTATATCAGGGGTCCCAAACTTTTTACACAGGGGGCCAGTTCACTGTCCCTCAGACTACTGGAGGGTTGGACTATAAAAAAAAAAACTATGAACAAATCCCTATGCACACAGCACATATTTTATTTTAAAGTAAAAAAACAAAACGGGAACAAATACAATATTTAAAATAAAGAACAAGTAAATTTAAATCAACAAACTGTGACCAATATTTCAATGGGAACTATGCTCCTCTCACTGACCACAAATGAAAGAGGTGCCCCTTCCGGAAGTGTGGTGGGGGTCGGATAAATGGCCTCAGGGGGCCGCATGTGGCCCGTGGGCCATAGTTTAGGGACCCCTGACTTATATAATCCTGGAATGGAAGTGCCATAAGAATATTAGTATCCCTTATGTTCAAAACTTTGGGGTTCTCCTTGGCTCTTTTCTGTCTCTCATTTCCCTTGTCTAATCAAACCAAAAAGTCTTTTAGCGATTCCTTCAAAATCCTTCCAGAATATGACCACTTACCACCCATATGGCCTCCATACTGGTCTAAACCACCATCATCTCTTGTCTAAATTATTGTTATACTCTCCTAACAGGTTTTTTTGTTTCTGTCCTTCTCCCTGCAGCTATTTTCAATGCAGCAGCCAGAAGGATTCTCTTAAAACATAAATCAAATTCTATTATTCCTCTGCTCAGAATCTTCTAAAAGTTCCTCATCTCATGCCCTGTAACAGTTGGAGTCTTTGCCTTGGCCTACAGGTTCTAGACTGAACTTTGCTCTCTGCTTTAATCTCTTTCCTTCTCCCTCTTGTGCATTCTTCTGCTTCAGAACATTTGTATTTACTGTTTCTTATTTCCTCCTCTTCCCACCCTAAAATATTTTCATGTCTCACACCTTCATTTTATTCACGTTCCTTCTCAATTTTTCCCTTTTTAGAGGAACCTTCCCTGAATATGTTAGAACACTCCCAATCACTTCTCTCCCTCTTGCCCTGCTATATTTTCCTCCACAACACTTATTATCAATTTTGTTTATTGCCTGTCTCTTTAAACTAAAACTTAAGCTCTTTGAGCATACTAAGAAATAGTTATTGTGGGGTATACTATGTACCAGGTCCTTTTCAAGGCAATGGAGATATAAAAGTAAGAAAAACTTTTATAGAACACTTTTATAGTCACAAAATGACTAGAGTCTAGTGCAATGGTAGTCAACCTGGTCCCTACTGCCCACTAGTGGGTGTTCCAGTTTTCATGGTGGGCAGTAGCGGAGAAACCAAAGTATAAATAAAAAGATGGTTTTAACTTTAGTAAGTTGTTTTATAAAGATTTATTCTGCCAAACTTAGTGAAAATCAGACATAAAGTACTTGGTAAGTAATCATTATTATATGCTTTAACGTGCTGTAACTCTGCTTTATAAGTTTTACAAAGTAAAGTTACTTCCCTACTTTATAAATCACCATTATTGTGGAACTGATAGGCAGTTAGAAAATTTTACTACTAACAGAGATACAAAAGTGGGCGGTAGGTATAAAAAGGTTGACTACCCCTGGTCTAGTGACTGACTAGAGGGATCAGACAAGGAAGAAATTAGATAAGAAGTTCTTTCTTTCTATTAGAAGACCTTTTAGGAGAGTATAACAATAATTTAGACAAGAGATGATGGTGGTTTAGACCAGTATGGAGACCATATGGGTGGTAAGTGGTCAGATTCGGAAGGGATTTTGAAGGAATAGCTGAAAGACTTTTTGTTTTGATTAGACAAGGGGAATGAGAGGCAGAAAAGAGCCAAGGAGAACCCCAAAGTTTTGAACATAAGGGAACTGCCATTTCTGAGATGGGAAAAAATGGAAGAACAGAGTAAGAGGATGTAGGGAAGGAATCAAGATTCAGTTAGGCTTCTAAGTCTGAGAGGCCTTAATGACAGCAAAATACATATGTTAAAGAAGCAGCCAGATATATGTGCGTTATATATCAGTGGTCCCCAACCTTTTTTGGGCCATGGACTGGTTTAATATCAGAAAATATTTTCACGGACCGGCCTTTAGGGTGGGACAGATAAATGTATCACGTGATTGAGACAAGCGTTAAGATTGGGTCTTAGACAGATGTAACAGAGGGAATCTGATCATTTTTTAAAAATAAAACATTGTTCAGACTTAAATATAAATAAAACGGAAATAATGTAAGTTATTTATTCTTTCTCTGTGGACCAGTGCCAAGTGGCCTACAGACCGGTACTGGTCCATGGACCGGGGGTTGGGGACCACTGTTATATATCACTATGTCTCAAGACAATGAGCTGACGGTGTCTTATAAAAGTAAAGAACTCATTGAAGAAGTGATTTGATCTATAAACCTTCTGAACAGGTTGGAAGAAGTAGGATGGAAGAGGCAAATCAGAGTTGGGTGATTTAAGGGCAAAAATAAAAGCAATCATGTGTTGATTCTAAATTCACAAGTTATGTGATATATTATAACAGAAATTTAGTTATCCAGCTCAAGTTCACTTCACAAAATATCAATGAAAAAAGAGTAATTTACCTTGAACATTAAAAACATGACAGAGATTTCAGGAAGAAAACATTTTTCTAAGGTCAAAAATGGATATAAGTTTAAGAACAGCAGGAAAAAATCAGTTATACCTCCTGGTATAATTCTTTGATCTGTTTATTCTTTAATTTTACTTCAGTTCTCCACCTTTTTTGTTATTTAACAAGTCTTCTAGGCACTACCAGCAGAAGAATAAAGATGAACAAGGCCCTCAGAGAAGCTTAATTATGGGACACATAATATTTTTAGGCAACAGGTAAAAATTAAGCAATGGTAGGGTGGGGAACGTGAATCCTGGCATTTTACCTTGTACAGCATCAGTACACAGAAGACACTCAGAGATTTAATAAATGGACCCTGGCTACATAGCTCAGGAGCATGATCCCATACACCAAGGTTGTGGGTATGATCCCTGGTCAGGGCACATACAAGAATTAACCAATGAATGCATAAATAATTGAAACAGCAAATTGAAGTTTCTCTGTCTCTCTTTCTCTCTCTCTCTCTTTTCCCCTTCTTCCCTCTCTTAAATTAATCAATAAAATAAAATGAAACATTCAATTAATGAGTGACTGGACAAAAAAATGGGGTAATCTAGATTTTCTTCTCAGAACTATAGATATTAATTTTGATGATCTTTCCTAATCGCTATGGGAGAAAAAAAAATTTTAATGGTCTATTCACACTGAGGAAATGCAAGGGACATAGTAGTAGTGACCCTTAGGAGGATGCATAGGTTTATCAAGAATCAATCAAGAGACTGATGTCAGAGAAATGGTGGCATTAGGGATACTCCTGATCTCTCCCCTTGAAATTTCAACAAATTCAACAACTAAACACAGAAGAAGTATCTCAGGAGTACTTGAAATATAGGAAAGGCAGCTGAAGATAGAATCCACTAAGGAAGGAAAAAAGATGGAGGACGGGGTTTTTCACTTTTCTCACTGACCTGAAGAAGGGGCACTTTTGTTTGGAGCAGGGAGAAGTGTAGATACTGAGAGATAGAGGGAAAGAAGCTGAGTTAGGGCAAGTGCTCACACAAAAGAAAGAGTGTGGCACCTGCAAACGCATCAGTCTGCACTGCCGACCTGCCTAATATCGTGGGTGCTGCGCGCCGGTACAGGCCTTTGCAAACGTCTGTGTGTACCCCAGGCTCCACCTGAGATCATGGGCATGGGGCACAGGCACGGACCAGTGTGGGTGTCTGCCTGCATCACTGGGATCTCGGGCACTGGGAGCACACCTAGCCTATGACAGGCTCCCAAACAGCGCGAGAATAGTGGTAGAGATGAGCCCCTCGGAGTTGAGGTATGCCAGATCAGCCCAACAGCCCACAGAGGTTTGCCTGCAAGTAGCAGAGGTGCACTTGATATGCGATCTGCGCCCTGCTCTTCCAGCTCCCAGCTCCCGGCACCATGCAGCCACTGCCCTGCCCAGAACCACACTTTAAGTGATACTGCAGGAAGAATCCAGCTGTGCATTGCTCCCCTTGCTGTACAAACAGTGGCTGTGGTGATCCTTACAGCTAAGTCTCCTGGCCGCTAGCTCCTTGAGAGAGGTAGAGGGACATGGGGAGAGGCACCAGGAAAACTGAGACTGCCATTGCTAGAGCCCTAAAATTGCAAAGCCCTAACAAGCCCTGCCTACCAACACAAATGAGGCGGACCTATGTCATTACCACAGCCACGCATCAGCAGACCTCTGCCCAAAAGCCCACCAGAAGCAAAACTTGTAGTACAGCGCCATCTGCTGGGAAATAGTTATCTCTCAAAACTGGGGAAAAAACATTTTTTAATGCTTTTTCAAATTTTCTCTTCTTTCCTTTTTCTTTTTTCTATCTCTTTTTAATCTCCGTTTAAATTTTATTATCTATAGTTGGAATATTTTTTATTCTTGGTTTTTGTGAAGGTTTCATGTCTAAAACTTTTACCTATTTTTATTTTCATATTTTTTCTTTTTTTCTCTTCCCTTTTCTTTTCCTTATTTTTTTCTTAACTCCTTTTTTTTGTGCTCTCATATGCATATCATTTTTCATCAAATTATTATATTTTAGACTCAGAATTTGCACCATTTTGCTTGATTTTAACTTCATTTTTCTCTCTTTTTTTATTTTTTCTCAGTTTCTGTTCCTTGTTCTTTGTGGGTTTTGTTACACTTATTATTATTTATAGAATTATCATTTTTTTCACTGTATTTTTTAATTATTATTTTTTAGTTATCTCTTGTTAGTTTTATTAACAATACCACTTTTAAATGCCATCAAGGAAAAAGAAATCAAATTAAAAAAAGAGAGACATAGCTCAAACAGATGATGGAAAATTTCCAGAAAAAAATCTCAATTGCTTGGAAACCTTGGAGCTGAATTACAGAGAATCCAAAATTGAAGTTTTAAAAATACTCAAATGGATACAAGAAAATATTGAAAGTCTATTTATTGAGCTCAAAAAACAATTTAATGAACAAAAAGAGTACATCACGAAAGAAATTGAGACTATAAAAAGGAACCAAACAGATAAAAAATCAATGAATGAACTGAAAAATGAAGAAACAAGCTTAGTTAATAGAAAATGCCAGATAGAGGAGAGAATTAGTGGCATTGAAGACAGGTAACTACAGATACTACAGAGACAAGAAGAGAGAGACTCATGAATTTAAAAAAATGAGAAAACCTTACAAGAATTGTCTTACTCCATCAGAAAGAGCAATATAAGGATAATGGGTATATAAGAGAGGAGAGAGAAAAAGGAATGGAGAACATATTCAAAAACTAGTCGATGAGAACTTTCAAAGCCTGGGGAAAGAGTTAGAGCCTCAAATCCAAGAAGCAAACAGAACATCAAGTTACCTTAACCCAAACAGACCTACTCCAAGGCACATTGTAATAAAATTATCACAAATCAATGACAAAAAAAAAAAAGAATCCTCAAGGCAGCTAGGGAAAAGTAGAATATATCATATAAAGGAAAGCCGCTTAGGTTATTATCATATTTCCCAGAAGAAACCCCAACATTTAAAGTACTGAAAGAGAATACCAGCCAAGTATACTATATCCATCAAAACTATCCTTCAAATATGAAGGGGAAATAAAAACATTCACAGGTATAGAGAAGACGAGGGAATTTATCACCAGAAAACACTCAATTCAGGAAATACTAAAGAGAGTTTTTTGACCAAATACAAGGAACAAAACAAAGCAAAAGTACAAGTAATAGCTCCAAAAATATCATAATAAAAACAAGGATAATCTGTGACAACAAAAACAAAAAAACGGAGAGGACAAAAATTAGCAGTAGCAAGGGAAGATGGAGTGCATAAGCACTCATGAGATAATGGACTATAATAAATATGATATATTTTTTTAAATTCCTTAATGGTAACCACCCCTGAAAATGCCACTACTGAAACACTTAGCTTCAAAAGAGAAAAAACAGAGAAAAGAAATTTGGAATAACACAGAACAAAGCAAATAACAGAAAATCAAAAGAGAAGAACCAAACAAGACACAGAGTGATCAGAAAGCAGTATATAAAATGGCAATAGGAAATCCTCAAGTGTCAATAATTATATTAAATATAAATGGTTTGAACTCGCCAATAAAAAGGCACACAGTAGCAGATTGGATCAAAGAGCAAAACCCAACTGTATGCTGCCTTCAAGAAACACATCTAAGCTTCAAGGACAAAAATAGATTCAAAGTAAAAAGTTGGAAAATGATTTTCTAAGCAATGTCCAAAGAAAAGCAGGTGTACCCATACTCATATCTGACAATACTGACTACCAGACAACAAAAGTAACCAGAAACAAACATGCTCATTTCATTAAGATAAAGAAAACATTGTATCAAGAAATAACACTTCTTAATATCTCCGCATTAAACCAAGGAGCACCAAAATATATAAGACATCAAACAAATGATCTAAAAATAAAAACCTACAAAAATACTATCATACTTGGAGATATGAATACCTCACTGAGAGCTCTAGATCATTCATCCAAACAGAAAATCAATAAAGAAATATTGGGGAACAGTGGAGCCAGGGGCTTGTGGTCCAACTAGCAAGTGCAGCTGTGCCCGTGGGGACAGGGCAAAAGCATGGGAATAGGCAGAGACCTGTGGCTGAGCAAAGGTGCTCACCACTGCCAGTGGTAAGAAATCTTGTGGCCCCGGGTGTGGCGCACAGCCCCACCCGCAGTGCTAGGGTGAAAGCTAAAGCTTGTACATCCGGGTATGTAAACACAGCCCCTCCTGTAGAGGAGAGGCAGAAACCGCAGCGATAGCCACAGCCAACCAGCACCGGCAATGCCCATACCCGAATGCCCAAGGCAGCAGCGGATGGGGTGGCAGACCTGCAGACAGACCACACCTAGGGAACACAGAAGCCACACCCAGTGGACTACAGTGGCCACACCGTTCTTATACACAGACAAAAATGAGAAGGCAGAGAAATGAGACAAGAGAAATGAATCAAGAGGAATCCCCAGAAAAGGACTTGAATAAGTCAGATATAACAAAATTACCAGATGCAGAGATTAAAATAATGATTTTTAAGATGCTCAAAGATCTTAGAACAAAAATAGATGATCATAATGAACAACTAAATAAAGAGAAAACAAGTATAGAAAAGGACATTGAAGTAATAAAAAAGAATCAGTCAAAAATGACAAATACAATATCAGAAATGAAGACCACAATGGAAGGAATTAAAAGCAGGATGGATGAAGCTGAGGATCAAATCAGCGAGTTAGAGTACAAGATAAACGAAGGCACGGAAGTAGAGCAGCAAAAATAAAAGAGACTTAAAAAGTCTGAGGAAACTCTAAGAGAGCTCTCTGAAAACATGAAGAGAAATAATATCCACATCATAGGGGTTCCTGAAGAAGAAGAGAAAGAACAAGGGATAGAGACTTTGTTCAATCAAATAATAGCTTAAATATTCCCTAAATTGATGTGGGAAAAAGTCACAGAAGTTCAAAAAGCACAGAGAATTCCATTAAAGAGAAACCCAAAGAAATCTATACCAAGACACATCATAATTAAAATACCAAAGCTAAGTGATAAAGAGAAAATATTAAAAGCTGCTAGAGAAAAAAAGGCTTTCACCAACAAAGGATTCCCCATAAAAATGACATTTGACTTCTCAACACAAACACCTGTGAGGCCACAAGGTAATGGCAAGAAATATTCAAAGTAACAGAGAACAAGAGCCTACAACCAAGACTACTTTATCAAGCCAGTCTATTCTTTAAAATTGAAGGAGAAATAAAAAGCTTCCCAGACAAAAAAAATAAAACTGAAGGAATTCATTAAAACCAAACCAATGCTATAAGAAATGTTAAGGGGCCTGTGTGCACAAATCAAAGGGGGAAAAATATAGCAAAAGAGGAATACAGCTTTAAAGAATAAAATGGCAAGAAACAACTACATATCAATAATAACCTTAAATGTAAATGACTTAAATGATTGAATCGAAAGAATTAGAGTAGCTACATGGATAAGAAAACAGGACCCATACATATGCTGTGTACAAGAGACACACCTTAAAACAAAAGATACACATAGACTGAAGGTAAAAGGATGGAAAACAATATTTCATGGAAATGAAAAAAAAAGCTGGGGTAGCAATACATATATCAGACAAAATGGACATTTAAACAAAGGCTATAGTAACAGATAAAGAAGGTAACTACATAATGGTAAAGAGAGCAATCAAACAGAAAGATATGGCCCTGGCCGGTTGGCTCAGTGGTAGAGCGTCGGCCTGGCGTGCAGAAGTCCCAGGTTTGCTTCCCGGCCAGGGCACACAGGAGAAGCACCCATCTGCTTCTCCACCCCTACCCCTCCCCTTCCTCTCTGTCTCTCTCTTCCCCTCCCGCAGCCAAGGCTCCATTGGAGCAAAGATGGCCCGGGCGCTGGGGATGGCTCTGTGGCCTCTGCCTCAGGTGCTAGAGTGGCTCTGGTCGTAACATAGCGATGCCCAGGATGGGCAGAGCATCGCCCCCTGGTGTGCAGAGCATCGCCCCCTGGTGGGTGTGCCGGGTGGATCCTGGTTGGGCACATGCGGGAGTCTGTCTGACTGTCTCTCCCCGTTTCCAGCTTCAGAAAAATGGGAAAAAAACAACAGGAAGATATAACCATTATAAATATCTACGCACCTAATATAGGAGCACCTAAATATATAAAGCAGACTTTGGTGGATATAAAAAGTGAGATCAATAGCAATATTATAATAGTAGTGTATTTCCATACCCCACTAACATCACTAGATAGATCCTCAAGAAAGAAAATTAACAAAGAAACAGCAGACTTAAAGGAAACACTAGACCAATCAATTTAGTACATATCTTCAGAACATTTCACCCTAAAGCAACAGAATATACATTCTTTTCAAGTGCTCATGGTACATTCTCTAGGACAGACCAAACATAAGGACACAAAGGCAGTCTCAACAAATTTAAGAACATTGAAATCATATCAAGCCTCTTCTCTGACCCCAATGACATGAAACCAGAAATCAAGCAAAACAGAAAAACTGAAAAATACTCAAACACATGGAAACTAAATAGCATGTTATTACATAATGAATGGGTTAACAATGAGATCAAAGAAGAAATAAAAAAATTCTAGGAACGAATGATAATGAGCGCACAACAAATCAAAACTTATGGGACACAACGAAAGCACTACTGAGAAGGAAGTTCATAGCATTACAGGCATACCTGAAGAAGCTAGAAAAAGCTCAAATAACAACTTAACCCTGAATCTAAAAGAACTAGAAAAAGAACAGCAAGTAAAGCCCAGCGGTAGTAGAAGGAAGAAAATAATAAAGATCAGAGGAGAAATAAATGACATAGAGGCTAAGAAACAATCAGAGGACCAATGAAACAAAGAGCTGGTTCTTTGAAAAGGTAAACAAAATCGATGAACCTTTAGCCAGATTCACCAAGAAAAAAAGAGAGAGGATTCAAATAAATAAAATTAAAAATGAGAGTGGAGAAATAACAACTGACACAACAGAAATACAAAGGATTGTAAGAAAATACTATGAAGAAAAATTAGACAACATAGATGAAATGGACAAATTCCTTGAAACGTATAATATTTTGAAAATTAATCTGCAAGATCAGAAAACCGAAACAGACTAATTACAACAAATGAGGTCAAAACAGTAATGAAAAAACTCGCAACTAACAAAAGCCCAGGGCCCAATGGCTTCACAAGTGAATTCTACCAAATATTCAAAGAAGAACTAACTCCTATGATTCTCAAGCTATTTCAAAAAATTCAAGAGGAAAGAAGACTTCCAAGAACCTTATTTGAGGCAAGCATGATTCTGATTCCAAAACAGGCAAAGATAACCAAAAAAAGAAAATTATAGGCCAATATCCCTGATGAATCCAGATGCTAAAATCCTCAACAAAATATTAGCAAACTGGATCCAGCAATACATGAAAAAAATCATACACCATGATCCAGTGGGATTTATTCTGGGAAGGCAAGGCTGGTACAATATTTGCAAATCAATCAATGTGATTCATCACATAAACAAAAGGAAGGAGAAAAACCACATGATAATTTCAATAGATGCAGAAAAAGCATTTGATAAAACTCAGCACCCATTCATGATCAAAATTCTCAGCAAAGTGGGAATACAGGGAACATACCTCAACCTGATAAATGCCATCTATGACAAACTCACATCCAACATCATACTCAATGGGCAAAAATTAAAAGCAATCCCCTTAAGATCAGGAACAAGGCAAGGGTGCCCCCTTTCACCATTATTATTCAACATAGTCCTGGAAGTCCTAGCCACAATAATCAGACAAGAAGAAGAAATAAAAGGCATTCAAGTTGAAAAAAAAAGAAGTAAAACTCATTATTTGCAGATGATATGATATTGTATATAGAAAACCCTAAAGCAGGGGTCCCCAAACTTTTAACACTGGGGGCCAGTTCACTGTCCCTCAGACCATTGGAGGGCTGGACTATAAAAAGAAACTATGAACAAATCCCTATACACACTGCACATATCTTATTTTAAAATAAAAAAACAAAACGGGAACAAATACAATATTTAAAATAAAGAACAAGTAAATTTAAATCAACAAACTGACCAGTATTTCAATGGGAACTATGCTCCTCTCACTACCAATGAAAGAGGTGCCCCTTCCAGAAGTGCGGCAGGGGCCGGATAAATGGCCTCAGGGGGCCGCATGCGGCCCGTGGGCCGTACTTTGGGGACCCCTGCCCTAAAGTCTCAGTCAAAAAACTAGTGTACCTGATAAATGAATTCAGCAAGGTGGCAGGATATAAAATTAATACTCAGAAATCAGAGGCATTCTAATAAACCAACAATGAACAGTCAGAAAGAGAAATTAAGGAAACAATCCCCTTCAGTATTGCAACCAAAAAAATAAAGTACCTAGGAGTAAATTTAACCAAGGAGTTTAAAGACTTGTACTGGAAAATTATAAAACATTGATAAAAGAAATCAAGGAAGATACAAACAAGTGGAAGCATATACCGTGCTCATGGTTAGGAAGAATAAACATCATTAAAATGTCTATATTACCCAAAGCAATTTATAAATTCACTGCAATACCAATTAAAATACCAATGACATACTTCAAAGATATATATCACATATTCCAAAAACTTATATGGAAGCAAAAATGAAGACGAAGAGCCTCAGCAATCTTGAAAAGGAAGAATAAAGTGGGAGGTATCACACTTCCTGATATCAAGTTATACTGCAAGGCCATTGTAGTCAAAACAGCTTGGTACTGCATAAGAACAGACATATAGATCAATGGGACAGAATAGAGAACCCAGAAATAAACCCACACCTTTATGGACAACTGATATTTGACAATGGAGGTAAGAGCATATAATGGGATAAAGACAGCCTCTTCAACAAATGGTGTTGGGAAAATTAGACAGCTACCCCCCAAAAATGAAACTAGACCACCAACTTACACCATTCACAAAAATAAACTCAAAATGGATAAAAGACTTAGATGTAACTCATGAAACCATAAGCATCCTAGAAGAAAACAGAGGCAATAAGCTCTCCGCCATCACTTGCAGCAATATATTTGCTGACTTATCTCCACGGTCATGGGAAATAAAGGACAGGATAAATAAATAGGACTATATCAAACTAAAAAGCTTTTGCACAGCTAAAGACAATATGAAAAAAATAAAAAGGCAAACAACACAATGGGAGAACACATTCAACAATACGTCTGATAAGGGTTTAAATAACCAAAATTTATAAGGAACTTGTAAAACTCAACACCAGGAAGATAAACAATCCAATAAAAAAATAGACAAAAGAAATGAATGAATGACACTTCTCCAAAGAGCACATACAGATGGGCAATAGGCATATGAAAAAAATGCTCAACATCACTAACCACTAGAGAAATGAAAATTGAAACCACAATGAGATATCACCTCACCCAATCAGAATGGCACTCATCAACAACACAGAATAAGCGCTGGTGAGGATGTGGAGAAAAGGGGACCCTCCTGCACTGCTGTTGGGAATACAGACTGGTGCAGCCACTGTGGAAAACAGTATGGAGATTCCTCAAAAAATTAAAAATCAAACTGCCTTTTGACCCAGCTATCCCACTTTTAGGAATATACTCCAAGAACACCACAGCACTGTTTCAAAAGGAGAAATGCACCCTCATGTTTTTGGCCGCATTGTTCACAATAGCAAAGATCTGGAAACAGCCCAAGCGTCCATCAGTGGACGAATGGATTAAAAAGCAGTGGTACATATATACAATGGAATACAATGGGGCCACGAAAAAGAAAAAAAAATTACCTTTTGCGACAGGGATGACCTGGAAACTATTATGTTAAGTGAAATAAGCCAGGCAGAAAAAGAAAATATCATATGACCTCACTCATTTGAGTAATCCAGTGAACAATGTGAACTGAGGGATGGAACTGAGACAGAGGAGAGATCAAAGGGACCATAGGAGAAGAAAAGAGAGCAAAAGGGGATGATAGGATGGAATAAAGCTGAAGGGAAGAGGGAAGGGCACTATGGGGAGAGGGGCGAGGGAGATGTTGAGGGAAATACGGAGGAGGGTGGATGCATTCGGGGCAACACTAGAATCTATGTAAACACAATAAAGTAAAATTAATTAAAAAAATATTGGCCTTAAAGGTAACACTAGAACAAAAGGACATAATAGACATCTACAGGACATTTCATCTCAGAACATCAGAATGCACATTTTTCTCCAGTGTACATGGAACATTCTCAAGAACAGAGCATATATTGGGCCACAAAACTAACATCAGCAAATTCAGAAAGATTGGAATTAGGCCAAGCATATTCTCGGACATAGTATCAGAAAGGGGGGCCATAGCAGAGCAAGTGACCTCTAGCTCAAGCCAGCGACCTTGGGCTCAAGCTGGTGAGCCTTGCTCAAACTAGATAAGCCCATGCTCATGCTGGCAACTTTGGGGTTTTAAACCTGACTTCTCCATGTCCCAATCTGACACTCTACCCACTGTGCCACTGCCTGGTCAGGTGCCATGGACTTTTTTTTTTAATAAATTTAATGGGGTGACATTAATAAATCAGGGTACATATGTTGAAAGAAAACATTTACAGGTTATCTTGTCATTCAATTATGTTACATACCCGTCACCGAAAGTCAAATTGTCCTCCGTCACCTTCTATTTGGTTTACTTGTGCTCCACCCCCTCCTCCCTCTCCCTCAATCTTCTCCCTCTCCTCCCCCCGTTAACACCACACTCTTGTCCATGTCTCTTTGTCTCGTTTTTATATCCCACCTAAGTATGGAATGATACAGTTCTTAGTTTTTTCTGATTTACTTATCTCACTCCATATAATGTTATCAAGACCCATCCATTTTGTGTAAATCATCCGATGTCATCATTTCTTATGGCTGAGTAGTATTCCATAGTGTATATGTGCCACATCTTCTTTATCCAGTCATCGATTAAAGGGCTTTTTGGTTGTTTCCATGTCTTGGCCACTGTGGACAACGCTGCAATGAACATGGGGCTGCATGTGTCTTTACGTATCAGTGTTTTTGTATTATGTGGATATATTTCCAGTAGAGGGATTGCTGGGTCATATAGTAGTTCTATTTTCAATATTTTGAAGAACCACCATACTTTCTTCCATAGGGGTTGTACTACTTTGCACTCCCACCAACAGTGGACGAGGGTTCCTTTTTCTCCACAGCCTCTCCAACACTTGTTATTACCTGTCTTGTTGACAATAGCTAATCTAACAGGTGTGAGGTAGTATCTCATTGTAGTTTGATTTGCATTTCTCTAATAGCTAATGAAAATGAGCATCTTTTCATATATCTGTTGGCCATTTGTATTTCTTCCTGGGAGAAATGTCTGTTCATGTCCTCTTTCCATTTTTTTATTGGATTGTTTGTTTGTTTGTTGTTGAGTTTTATGAGTTCTTTGTATATTTTGGATATTAAGCCCTTATCTGAGCTGTTGTTTGAAAATATCATCTCCCATTTAGTTGGCTGTCTGTTTATTTTTGTCAGTTTCTCTTGCTGTGCAAAAACTTCTTAGTCTGATGTGGTCCCATTCATTTATTTTTGCCTTCACTTCCCTTGCCTTTGGAGTCAAATTCATAAAATGCTCTTTAAAACCAAGGTCCATGAGTTTAGTACCTATGTTTTCTTCTATGTACTTCATTGTTTCAGGACTTATATTTAGGTCTTTGATCTATTTTGAATT
Organism: Saccopteryx leptura; assembly: GCF_036850995.1. Taxonomy (NCBI): domain Eukaryota; kingdom Metazoa; phylum Chordata; class Mammalia; order Chiroptera; family Emballonuridae; genus Saccopteryx; species Saccopteryx leptura. The sequence goes on along the minus strand of NC_089516.1, from coordinate 66,811,265 downwards.
AATTTTAGTACAAGGGGAAGAGCTGTAGTTGAGTTTCATTCTTTTGCATGTGGTTTTCCAGGTTTCCCAGCACCATTTGTTGAAGAGGCTTTCTTTTCTCCATTGTGTGTTGTTGGCCCCTTTATCGAAAATTATTTGACTATATATATGTGGTTTTATTTCTGGGCTTTCTGTCCTGTTCCATTGGTCTGAGTGTCTATGTTTCTACCAATACCATGCTGCTTTGATTGTCATGGGTCTATAATATAATTTGAAGTCAGGTATTGTAATGCCCCCAGCTTTGTTCTTTTTCCTTAGGATTCCTTTGGCTATTTGGGGGTTTTTATAGTTCCATATAAATTTGATGATTTTTTTGTTCCATTTCTTTAAAAATTGTCATTAGAATTTTGATGGGAATTGCATTAAATTTGTATATTGCTTTGGGTAATATGGTAATTTTGATTATATTTATTTTTCCTATCCAAGAACAAGGAATATTTTTCCATTTCATTGTATCTTTTTCAATTTCCCTTAAAAATGCTTTGTAGTTTTCATTATATAGGTTCATTACATTCTTTCTTATGTTTATTCTTAGGTATTTTGTTGTTGTTGTTGCAACCGTAAAAGGGATTATTTTTTTGAGTTTGTTTTCTAATGTTTCTTTGTTGGCATATAGAAAGGCTATGGACTTTTGTATATTAATTTTGTATCCTGCGACCTTACTGTATTGGTTTATTATTTCTAGTAATCCTTTTATGGAGTCTTTAGGGTTTTCGATGTATAGGATCATATCATCTGCAAAAATGAAACCTTTACTTCTTCTTTTTCGATATAAATGCCTTTTATTTCTTTATTTTGTCTGATTGCTCTGGCTAGAACTTCTAGCACCATGTTAAATAAGAGTGGAGAAGTCCTGGCTGGTTGGCCCAGTGGTAGAGCGTCGGCCTGGCGTGCAGGAGTCCCGGGCTTGATTCCCAGCCAGGACACACAGGAGAAGCGCCCATCTGCTTCTCCACCCCTCCCCCTCTCCTTCTTCTCTCTCTCTCTCTTCCCCTCCCACAGCCAAGGCTCCATTGGAGCAAAGTTGGCCCGGGCACAAAGGATGGCTCTGTGACCTCTGCCTCAGGCGCTAGAATGGCTCTGGTTGTAACAGAGGAATGCCCCAGATGGGCAGAGCATCGCCCCCTGGTGAGCATGCTGGGTGGATCCCGGTCGGGCGCATGCGGTAGTCTGTCTGACTGCCTCCCCGTTTCCAACTTAAGAAAAAATAAAAAAATAAATAAATAAAAAATAAGAGTGGAGACAGTGGACAACTCTGTCTTGTTCCTGATTTAAGGCAGAAAGTCCTCAGTTTTATGCCATGTAATATGATGTTAGCTAATGTTTTATCATAAATGGCCTTTATCATGTTGAGATATTTTCCTTCTATACCCATTTTGTTGAGTGTTTTAAACATAAAATTGTATTGTATTTTATCAAATGCCTTTTCTGCATCTATTGATAAGATCCTGTGTTTTTTGTTCTTTGTTCTGTTGATATGGTGTATTACATTAACCATTTTACATATGTTGAACCATCCTTGAGATTCTGGGATGAATCCCACTTGATCATGATGTATTATTTTTTTAATATGTTGTTGTATTTGATTTGCTTGTATTTTGTTTAGTATTTTAGCATCTCTATTCATTAGAGATATTGGTTTGTAGTTTTCTTTTTTTGTGCTATCCTTGCCAGGTTTCGGTATGAGGGTTATGTTGGCCTCATAAAATGTGTTTGGAAGTATTGCTTCTTCTTCAATTTTTTGGAAGACTTTGAGTAGAATAGGAACCAAGTCTTCTTTGAATGTTTGATAGAATTCACTAGTATAGCCATCTGGGCCTGGATTTTTATTTTGGGGGAGGTTTTTAATAGTTCTTTTTTATTTCCTCCCTGCTTATTGGCCCTTTTAGGCTTTCTGCTTCTTCATGACTCATTCTAGGAAGATTGTATTGTTCTAGAAATTTATCCATTCCTTCTAGATTGTTGAATTTGGTGGCATATAGTTTTTTATAGTATTCTACAATAATTCTTTGTATAGCTATGATATATATGGTGATTTTTTCTCTTTCATTTTGGATTTTGTTTATATGAGTCCTTTCTCTTTTTTCCTTAGTCATTCTTGTCAAGGGTTTGTGAATTTTCTTGATCTTTTCAAAGAACCAGCTCCTTGTTCTATTAATTTTTTCTATAGTTTTTCTGTTCTCTATTTCATTTATTTCTGCTCTGATTTTTATTACAGCATGTCTGTAAAGTCATGGTGCACTTTTGACCAGTCACAGGCAAGCAAAAAAAAGAAGAGAGAAATGTGAAATCTGCACCAAATAAAAGGAAAACTCTCCCAGTTTCATACCTATTCAGTGCAGTTTGATGTGGGCTCATGCACAGATTTTTTAGGGCTCCTTAGGTAACTATCTTGTATAGCTTCTACAGACTCGTCACTGACTGATGGCCTACCAGAATGGGGTTTCTCCACCAAACTGCCGGTTTCCTTTAACTGCTTATCTCTCTGAGTAATGATATTCCTATGTGGTGGCGCTTCGTTATAAACGTGCCAATATCCACGTTGCACTTTGGTCACGTATTCAAATTTAGCGAGCCACAGAACACACTGAACTTTCCTCTGTACCGTCCACATCTTGACTGGCATGGCCGTGGGCTACTCCGCTGTATACACGGTGTTACATCATCATCTGTGCATGCACACATACTGCCACTTCATCCTACAGAAACTGGGAGGGTTTTCCTTTTATTTGGTGCAGGTTTCACATTTCTATCATCTTTTTTTGCTTTCCTGTGACTGGTTAAAAGTGCACCATGACTTTATGGACACACTGTATTTCCTTTCTTCGGCTGGTTTTGGGTTGTCTTTGTTCTTTTTTTTCTAGTTCCTTAAGATGTGAAGTTGCCTGACCTGTGGTGGCGCAGTGGATAAAGCGTCGACATGGAAATGCTGAGGTCGCCGGTTTGAAACCCTGGGCTTGCCTGGTCAAGGCACATATGGAGTTGATGCCTCCAGCTCCTCCCCCTTCTCTCTCTCTCTCTCTCTCTCTCTCCTCTCTAAAAATGAATAAATAAAAAAATTTTTAAAAAAGAAAAAAAAAAAAAGATGTGAAGTTAAGTGGTTTACTTGGGCTCACTCTCCTTTGTTCATATAAGCCCGAAGTGATATAAACCTTTTTTTATTACTTCTTTTGCTGCATCCCAGAGATTCTGTTATGTTATATTGTTATTTTTATTTATCTGTATGTATCTTTTGATCTCTGCACTTATGTCTTCTTTGACCCACTCATTTTTTAAAAGTATGTTGTTTAGTTTCCACATTTTTGTGGGGTTTTTTTTACCTCTTTTCTGCAGTTGAATTCTAGTTTCAAGGCTTTATGATCAGAAAATATGCTTGGTACAATTTCAATTTTTCTGAATATCTGATGTTATTTTTGGGTCCCAACATATGGTCAATTCTTGAGAATGTTACATGTACACCAGAGAAAAATGTGTACTCTGTCACTTTGGGATGAAATGTCCTATAGATGTCTATCATATCCAATTCCTCTAGTGTTTAGTTTAAGGCCAATATTTCTTTATTGATTTTCTGTCTCAATGAACATTCTAGATCCCTCAGCAGTGTATTGAGGTCTCCAAGTATGATTGTATTTTTTGTCAGTTTTTGTTTTTAGGTCAGTCAGTAGCTGTCTTATATATTTTGGTGCTCCTTGGTTTAGTGCATATATATTAAGAAGTGTTATGTCTTCTTGATTCAGTGTCCCTTTAATCATTAAGAAATGACCATTTTTGTATCTGAGTACTTTTGCTGTCTTGTAGTCAGCATTGTTAGATATGAGTATTGCTAAACCTGCTTTTTTTTTGTATGTTATTTGCTTGGAGTATTGTTTTCCAGCCTTTCACTTTGAATTTGTTTTTATCCTTGTTGCTTAGATGTGTTTCTTGTAGGCAGCATACAGTTGGATTTTCTTTTTTAATCCATTCTGCTCTTCTTTGTCTTTTTATTGGTAAGTTCAGTTTATTTACATTTAGTGTCATTATTGACACTTGAAGGTTTCCTATTGTCATTTTATATATTGCTTTCTGTTCGTTTTGTATCTTATTTGATTCTTCTCTTTTTTTTTTTTTACATTTGTTTTTGTTTGGTTGTAAGCCATACTTCTTTCCTCTGTTACTTCCTTTTTCAAGTCATGTGCTTCTGTGGTGGTTTTTTCAGGGGTGCTTACCATTAAGTAATGGAAATGATACCTACCATGTTCATTGTAGTACACTATCTTATGAGTGCTTCTGTACTCCATCATCCTTTGCTACTGTTAGTCTTCGTCCTCTCCCCTTCTTTGTTTTTGTTGTCACGGTTTAAATTTGGTTTTATTGTCTTCTTGGTGGAGCTTTTACTTGTGGTTTTGTTTTGTTTTGTTTTGTTCTTTGTATCTGGTTGGAAAACCCCCTTTAGTATTTTCTGAAGTGGGGGTTTTCTGATGATAAATTCCCTCATCTTTCTGTATCTGTGAATGTTTTTATTTCTCCTTCATATTTGAAGGATAGCTTTGATGGGTATAGTATTCTTGGCTGGAAGTACCTTTCTTTCAGAACTTTAAATATTGGGGTCCACTCTCTTCTAGCTTGTATAGTTTCTGCTGAGAAATCTGTTGATAATCTAATAGGCCTTCCTTTATATGTTGTATTCTTTACCCTGGCTGCCTTGAGAATTTTTTCTTTGTTGTTGGTTTCTGCCAATTTCATTATGATGTGCCTTGGAGTAGGTTTGTTGGTGTTAAGATAACTCTGTGTTCTGTTTGCTTCTTGAATACAAGGCTTCAGTTCTTTCCACAGGCTTGGGAAGTTCTCATCTATTATTTGTTTGAATATGTTCTCCATTCCATTTTTTCTCTCTTCTCCTTCTAATATACCTATTATTCTTATGTTACTCTTTTTGATGGAGTCAGACAATTCCTATAGGGCTTTCTCATTTTTTTAATTCATGAGTCTCTCTATTCTTCTTTCTGTTGTGCCTCAAGTTGCCTGTCTTCTATGTCACTAATCCTCTCTTCTATCTGGCCTGTTCTATTAGCTAAGCTTTTTACTTCGTTTTTCAGTTCATGAATTGAGTTTTTCATCTTTATTTGATTTGTTTTCATGGTTTCAGTTTCCTTGGTAATATATTCTTTGTGTTTGTTGAGTTGTTTTTTGAGCTCCCTAAATTGCCTTTCTGTTTTTTCTTGTATATCTCTGAGTATTTTTAGGATTTCTATTTTAAATTTTCTGTCATTTAACTCCAAGATTTTCAATCTGTTATATTTTTTTCTATAGATTTTTCCTCATCTATCTGTGCTACATCTCTGTCTTTTGTATCCATGATATTTTATTTCCTTTTCCTTAATGGCATCTGAGGGTGGTTTTGTAAATATCATTAATAAGAATTAATATAGAATAAAAAGTTAAAAACTAAATAAAAATAATTTTAAAAAATTATTATTTTTTTGAGAAAATACCATGAAAAACTGAGAATAATTATATTGTACCAAGTGTAACAAAAACTACCTATAACAGAGGGCCTGAGTTAGGGAGAGGTGACAAAGGGGCAAAAAACGAGGTAGGGTCCCACCAAATGCAAAAAAGGAAAAAATTTGGATCAAGAATAAAATAACTTGCTTGTAAATGATGGTTGAATGAGAGATATAATAAAAGAGATAGGAAGGAAAGAAGAAAAAGAAAAATATACTATTGTATTAAGTGGAAAAAAATCTACATAGAATGGAGAGTCGGGGTTGGGGGGAATACTAATTAGTTAAAAAGCAAAGTAAAAAGCACACAAAATTCCACAATTAAAAAATTTGAATCCAAAATAAAATAATTTGTTCATGAGTGAGGATCAAATGAGGGGAAAAGTAAAAGAGAAAAGAAGAAACTATGAGAGAGGTAGAAAAAAGAAAAAGAAAAAAGAGAAGAAAAGAAAAGAAAAAAAAGGAGAGAGTTAAGGGTTTTGGAGTGTAACCTTCATAGAGAGAAAGAAAAAAGAAAAGAAAAAATGGGAAATGTAACATTTATGGGTAATGTAGTTCAAGATGAAGAGAAAAGAGTAAGATGAGCAGAGGATAAAAGGACCAAGGTGGAAGAAGAAAAAAAAAAAATAAAGATAAGAAAATGAAAGAAAGAAAAAAAAAGTAGAAAAAGTTATAAAGACTGTGGATTATTCTTGATTTTGAGAGGTTATCTTCTTCCTTTTACTTCCTTCTCCCTCTCCCTGGTTGGTGGCACTGTACCCCAGGCTCTACCCCTGTGTCATGCTTAGGTGGAGATTTGCAGTTGATGTGTCACTATGGCGATGTCATATACTAGGCCTCAGTCTTGTTGGTTGTCGGGGATTTTTAGCATGTGCTGGTTCCAACAATGGGAGAGTTCATTTTCCTGGAGCCTCTCTCCTAGTCTTTCCTTCCTGAATTAGCAGCCTGATGATCCAGCTATGAGGTTGCCCCTGATACTGCCTGGAGAGTAAGAGGCTCAAAGAGCTTGCAAATCCCCACTCAATCCCCACTCAGCACAGGGCTCTGGGTAAGGCTCTGTCAGTCAGAGCTGCCAGTGTAATCAGGCAGAGCTGGGAGCCAATTGCTCTCAAGGCACTTTCTATGAGCCTCCACGCATGTCCAGTATGCCTCAGCACTCTGTAGATTCCCTAGTCGCTGCCTGCAAGAACAGGAGGTCTTAAAAGCTGCCAAGTCCCTCTTTTTAGTGCAGAACCCTGAGTATGGAAGCTCTGCCAATCAGAGCCACCAGCTTAAGCAGGTAGGGGGGCATGTTGACTTCTGTTCAGGCTCCTTTCTAAGGCTCCGCAGGTATATCTAGTTAAATTTGCCTTAGCGTTCCATGGGATTGCTCTCTGCAGGCTTCTCCCTTGTTAAAAAGCCTACAGCCTAGCCTGCCCAACTTCTGCAGTGTTCTCTGAGGTCTGTTCTATAGGAATGTGTTTTTCACCCTGTTTCGGCTGGCAGGAAGTTGCCCTTGCCACTATGTGCACAGCAAAAGGCATTAAAAAATATCACATCACTTGTCTTAGATCACTGACCTGAGAAAGAAGACCTTGTCAGCCAGAGCCACGTAAGACAGTTAGGCAGTGAGCAGACTATGGGTTAAGCTAATTTCAGTGATTGAATCTGCAGATCTGCTCCAGAGACTGTCTGCAACTGCCTGCATGCCCCTCCCCCTAGCACTTCCATATTTTTTCTTCCCTGGGAATGTTCTTTGTTAGCCTGAATGGCTGGCAGAGGTGCCCCACCTGCCCGGAGAGGTCTGGGCATAGGGAAGTTCGCTTTTGCACACTCCCCACATGCTGTTGTTCGGGAGCAGGGATTACACCTAGACTCTGGTTGCAGCCCACGCAGAAGTCTCTGACCCTGCCCCTCTGTCCAGGAACGCAGATGCCCACACCCGGGGCACTAGGAGGAACCACTCGCACACTGTCCGTGCTTGCCAACCAGGATATTGAGGGTAATGGAGGCTGCCGCTCGCCTGCCTTTGCCCGGGTCTGGCGCCAGCATTAGTTTGCGTGGGCTGGGTCGCCACGGGCACACTCTTTCCTCGGCTTGAACTCTGTGCCCTAGCCCTGCTCTTTCCACACCCCCAGCCCTCACTTTCTCTCAGTTCCAAGTGAAAGCAGCCCTTGCTCAGGTTAGTTAGGAAAGTGGAGTGTTTCGTTTTTCATCTTATTTCCTTCAGGGTTGATTATATATTTAGCCAACTTTTCGCCCAATCATACCTTCTTGTTCAGTGTGTGGGACTTACAGACGCTCCTGGGATCATTTTTTCTGTCTCTGATTGAAGAACTTGTTGAAATTTTGGGGAGAGGTATTGGGAGCGCTCCTCATGGCGCCATTTCTCTGATGTCACTCCACCATAGACTTTTTAAAGGCAAAATAGACTATGCCTATGTAATGCCACAATCAACTAATTTAGTAGTTTGGTAAAAACAGGAAAATAGGCTTCTGCAGCCTCACTGATTCTTTTTTTAAATTTTTTTTTATTTAGACATTTAGATTTGACACGGTGACATTGGTCAACTAGAGTGCATAGATTTAGAGAAAGCATCTCCACATCACTTGAACAGTTGGTTATGCTGTATATCCATCACCCAAAGTCAAATCATCCTCCCTCACCATGTACTAGTTTCTCTTTATGCCTCTCCCCTCACCTCCCTCCCTATCCACCCTTTCCCTCCCCCAGTAACCACTGCACTCTTATCTATGTCCATGAGTCTCAATTTTGTGTCCCACATATGTATGGAATCATACAATTCTTAGTTTTTTTTCTGATTTACTTATTTCACTCAGTATAATGTTATTAACCTCCATTCATGTTGTTGTGAATGATACAATGTCATCATTTCTTATGGCTGAGTAGTATTCCATAGTATAGATGTACCACATCTTCTTTATCCAGTCATCTATTGAAGGGCTTTTTGGTTGTTTCCATGTCTTGGCCACTGTGAACAATGCTGCAGTGAACATGGGGCTGCATGTGTCTTTACATACCAATGTTTTCAAGTTTTGGGGGTATATGCCTAGCAGAGGGATTGCTGGGTCATATGGTAGTTCTATTCTTAATTTTTTGAGGACCCATCATACTTTCTTTCATAATGGTTGTACTAATCTACATTGCTACCAACAGTGAATGAGGGTTCCTTTCTCTTCGCAGCCTCTCCAACACTTGTTATTGCCTGTCTTGTTGATTATAGCTAATCTAACAGGTGTGAGGTGGTATCTCATTGTAGTTTTGATTTGCATTTCACTAATAGCTAGTGAAGATGAGCATCTTTTCATATATCTATTATCCATTTGTATTTCTTCTTGGGAGAAGTGTCTGTTCATATGCTCTTCCCATTTTTTTATTGGATTGTTTGCTGTTTGCTGCTGAGTTTTGCTAGTTCTTTTTATATTTTGGATATTAGCTCCTTTTCTGAGCTGTTGTTTGAAAGTATCATTTCCCATTTAGTTGGCTGTCTGTTTATTTTGTTGTCAGTTTCTCTTGCTGAGCAAAAACTTCTTAGTCTGATGTGGTCCCATTCATTTATTTTTGCCTTCACTTCCCTTGCCTTTGGAGTCAAATTCATAAAATGCTCTTTAAAACCAAGGTCCATGAGTTTAGCACCTATGTCTTCTTCTATGTACTTTATTGTTTCAGGTCTTATATTTAGGTCTTTGATCCATTTTGAATTAATTTTTGTGCAAGGAGACAAACTGTAGTCAAGTTTTATTTTTTTGCAACTAGCTTTCCAATTTTCCCTGCATCACTTATTGTAGAGGCTTTCTTTTCTCCATTGTGTGTATTTGGCTCCTTTATAAAAAATGATTTGCCCATATATATGTGGTTTTATTTGTGGGCTCTCTATTCTGTTCCATTGGTCTGTGTGTCTATTTTTCTGCCAATACCATACTGTTTTGATTATCGTGGCTCTGTAGTATAATTTGACATCAGGTATTGTAATGCCTTCAGTTTTGTTTTCTTTTCTTTTTAGGATTACTTTGGCTATTCGGGGTTTTTTATGGTTCCATGTAAATCTGATGATTTTTTGTTCCATTTCTTTAAAAAAATGTCATTGGAATTTTGATGGGAATTGCCTTAAATTTTTATATTGCTTTGGGTAATATGGCCATTTTAACTATATATTTTTTACCCGAGAACAAGGAATATTTTTCCATTTTATTGTGTCCTTTTTTATTTCCTTTAATAATGTTTTGTAGTTTTCATTATATAGGCCTTTTACATCCTTGCTATATTTGTTCCAAGGTATTTTATTTCTTTTTGTTGAAACTGTAAAGGAGATAATATTTTTTTAGTTTCTCTCTGTCTCTGTCACAAAAAATAAAAAATTTTTAAAAAATTAACAAAAGTCAATGGCTGCCTGACCTGTGGTGGTACAGTGGATAGAGCATTGACTTGGAACACTGAGGTTACTGGGTCAAAACCCTGGGCTTTACTGGTCAAGGCACATGTGGGAGTTAATGCTTTTTGCTCCTCCCCCTTTCTCTTTCTCTTTCTCTTTCTCTATCTCCTCTCTCTTGAAAAATGAATAAAACAGATCTAAAAAAAAGTATACTTAAAAAATTAAAGTAAAATAAAAAGTCTGTGGCTATATCCAATTTTTCTGAGCTCCTATTTAACAAACGATTGCATTCATCTAAATTTTGCATTTGGATTACTCTGTAAATGAAGGTGTTGACTAGGAAGCAGGAGTTCCCAAACACAGGATTAATTCCTCTCCAATATAAATCTTGCCACTTTATAACTTAAACTCTTAGAAAATAAGTGGTTTTTTTTTTCTTTACTACATCTTTGCCTTAAGTTCACTGTTCGTGTTTTGAGTTGGCCAAAAGTTTTTGATACAGGTTTTAAGTTCATTTTTACTAATTATATGCTAATTATATAGTTGTTGTTCTGCAAGGAAAGCAAGATCCCTCCATTGTAGGTGCTGTAACAACAGTTCCAGAAATGTGTGCCAGGATTTCCTCCTGAGACCCATCCTTGTGATATGTTTCTGAAGTAATAATAGCTTTAGGAGGCTTGCCTGATCATCTCTTGCAGGGTACTACAGAAATCTGCAGTACTTTATTTTCTGGTTAGAATGAAATGTGGAATATATTCAGAGAGTCATGAGGTCTTACAATCAGAGAACATGAATCCAAAATTCCCATGAAACTATCCATATTTTAAAAATATTATCATAAAAACATTTGTGCTTTTCCTGTAAGAGCATTTTCAGGGGTCAATCAAAATATTAATATCTTTCCACATCTGTTCTCTCCCCATGTTTCTGTCCTAGTGAGACAATAAAAGTAAAAGTATAGCATGGTGTAATAGAAAAGGAATTGGACTGAGTGACAATTTCTGGATCCTAATCCTGAAATTGCTGGAACCATGCCAGTCATCTGACTTTGGAAGAGTGACATCCATCTGAGCCTCAGTTTCCTTAGGTGTAAAATGAAGATAATTAGTCCTGTTTGCTTCATGTATTTGTTGTAATGAACAAAAGTATTAATGTATACAAAAATGGTTCAGAAAGTGTTAATGTATGCAAAAATGGTTCAGAAACTATTAACTGCTATTATTATGCTATTACTATTTCTTTCTGAAAAATGAACATAATAATATGGTCTCCAGGCATTTTAGGCACTCGTGTATTAATTTCTGGATTACTATTATAATTCCTGTACAGATATTCTCTTTTAGTCAGATTGTCCTTTTTTTATACTCAGTGATGTTCTCCAGGTCCATAGGATGAAGACTCCAAGCCTCTGACTATGGCCCCCATCACAACAAATGATCCCAGCTGTACACTTTGGCTGATTGGCTGGCTGTGTGTGTGTGTTGTTTTTTTTTTAATATCTCTTCTCTGTAGTTATCTTTACATTTAATGAGATCAAAATAGTTGGTATTCCTTTTTGCTACTATAAAATTGAGAAGGAAAAAACAAATAAGATTGAAATATATTCTTTGTCTTTTTCTTCTTAAAAATAATAATGAAGAAAAGCATACCTACCATTAAATTGGTAAAGACAAATGTGGAAGGGTATGGCCTCAAAGAAACAGACTTCTGCCTAAACAGATGTTACCTAGAATTAAGAAGTGACCTCTTTCTGGCCTGGCCTGTGGTGGCGCAGTGGATAAAGCATTGACCTGGAACACTGAGGTCGCCAGTTCAAAACCCTGGGCTTGCCCAGTCAAGACACATATGGAAGCAACTACTACGAGCTGATGATTCCCACTTCTCCTCTCTCTCTCTCTCTCTCTCTCTCTCTCTTTCTCTCTCTCTCTTTCTCTTTCTCTTTCTCTCTCCCCTCTCTCTAAAAATCAATAAAACAGAAGTGTCCTTTTTCTAGTATTGTTCATATATTTACTGTTTGTCAGTGAGCCCTCACTGTGCTATTATCAAATGATAGAGATTAAATTCATTTTGAGAGCTGATTGAGTCTCAGAGGTTTGTTCCAAAGACAAAAATGAAGTATTTTGAAGGTTGACCATGTGTATAGACTTGAAGAGGGTTGTTGATTTCAGAGACAGTCCTCAAGGTTGCCCACTGATCATGGAAACCAGTGCCCTCAGTGCCCACAGCAAAACACTCTGGAAAGTAACATAAATTAAATCAAATAAGACATCATTAAATAAGCTAAAATATCTTACCTTGTTTATACTCTAAAATACTCTTTAAAGCTGTATTTTCACTGATGGAAATGCAGTAAATGATCTCAACAAGCTTTTGACACTAACATTTGGTTAATGGCATTTTCAGAATATCAACCACTTACAAGGCATTTACCAGGCTCTGTGTTGGTATCTACAAACTCCTGTCCTCAGTACGTAAGTCCTAAAGTGAACTCGGTATTTGGGTATAGAGGTTAAAGATTAGACTACTTAAAAATGAAAATTTTTAATTATAAAAATAATGCCTGGCCTTGGCCAGTTGACTCAGTGGTAGAGTGTCGACCCAGCGTATGGAAGTCCCAGGTTCGTTTCCCAGCCAGGGCACACAGGAGAAGTGCCCATTTACTTCTCCACCCTTCCCCCTCTCCTTTCTCTCTATCTCTCTTTTCCCCTCCCACAGCCAAGGCTCCATTGGAGCAAAGTTGGCCCAGGCACTGAGGATGGCTCCATGGCCTCCGTCTCAGGCACTAGAATGGCTCTGATTGCAGCGGAACAATGCCCCAACCCCCCAGATGGGTAGAGCATCACCCCCTGGTGGGCATGCCTGATGGGTTTTGGTCAGGCACATGCAGGAGTCTGTCTGTCTGCCTCTCCCCTGCTTTTTACTTCAGAAAAATACAAAAAAAAAAAAAGGAAAAAATAATACCTACTCATTATTACTAACATAAAGAATACACAATCATACTAGTTAAAAATCTGATGTCCACCCCCTGCTAGAAAAATGCTGGAAAGGTAAGATAGCTTTGAGGAATATTTTACTTGCTTAAAGGTCACAGGCTCAACTGTTCTGAGGTTCTCCAAAGGTACTTCTGATCAGTCTCACCCTCATTCTTTCTAGTTATTTCTTTCTCAATATTAGGAAGAGTGATCAACCCTAAGCCAGAAGACTAGGATTCTAGTCCCAACTCTGCCATTATTTAGTTATACTAGCAGTATGACCTTGGGCAAATCTTAACTTTACTTAACCTTACTTCTCTGCTCATAGTTCTTTCTAAAGTTTTGACTAACATTGGTAATTCTTTTCTTTTCTTTTTTTTTTTTTTTTTTTTTGCTATACCTTTTTGGGTTTTCTTTATTATTATTTAAGTGGTTGCTAGTTTATAGTATGCATCTTTTTTTCTTATTTTTATTAATTTTAATGCAGTGACATTGATAAATCAGGGTACATATGTTCCGAGAAAACATCTCCAGATTATTTTGACATTTGATTATGTTGCATACCCCTCACCCAAAGTCAAATTGCCTTCTGTCACCTTCTATCTGGTTTTCTTTGTGCCCCTCCCTTCTCCTCACCCCCCCTCCCTCTCCTTCCTCGCCCCTTCCCCACCCCCCACCACACTCCCTGTTACCATCACATTCTTGTCCATGTCTTTGAGTCTCATTTTTATGTCCCATCTATGTATGGGTTCATATAGTTCTTAGTTTTTTTCTGATTTGCTTATTTCACTCAGTATAATGTTATCAAGGTCCATCCATGTTATTGTAAATGATCCAATGTCATCATTTCTTATGGCTGAGTAGTATTTCATAGTATATATATACCAAAGCTTTTTAATCCACTCGTCCTCTGACAGACACTTGGACTGTTTCCAGATCTTTGCTATTGTGAACAATGCTGCCATAAACATGGGGGTGCATTTCTCCTTCTGGAACAGTTCTATGGTGTTATGCGGGTATATTCCTAAAAGTGGGATAGCTAGGTCAAAAAGCAGCTTGATTTACCCTCATGCACTGCTGGTGGGAATGCAGACATGCAGCCTCTGTGGAAAACAGTATGGAGATTCCTCAAAATTGGTAATTCTTAACTCAGGTGTAAGAGATTCAAAATCATCTCAGGAGTATTTTCAAGGTATACACACCCCTGGAAATTCTGACCACTCTGCACAACTTGATGAAGTCGATAGTGAGGTAGTACTATTACTGAGAAGATTGTCATATTCCTCAGATATATAAGGGTAAAAAAAAAGAACTACTAGAAGGTCTAATTGTTTAATTCTAATTCTGTTATCACTTGCTCCTAACTATTCCTAATTTTTATAATATTATAATAGCTAGGATTGTTTTAGCCAATTACATAATGTCTGGATGATTAAATATTCAAGGTTTCAGTTTGAATGGTCAAATGAGCCTTTTAATTAGCATCCATGAATAGGCTCAATAAAGATTAAGTTAAGAGCATGCATATGGTTTTAAGAAGTGAAGGCCGAGAAGGTCAATCTGTTGGCTAAGTGGTGAACTGCCTGCACCCTCTTGTATGGCTCCTCAAAATATCACAGGCAGATGTAGATGTGTAGGCAGACAGCCCCTGTTGGCTTTCTAGTGTATTACTTATGCAACCCTCCCTTATTCTAGGTTCTACACCTAGACCTGCAGGGCCTCTTCTGTCTCACAGGTGAGGAACTACTACAGCTTTTCTTTTCATTCATTCCATAAATGTTTATTAAGTACCAACTAGTTGAATAAATGTTTATTAATCACTGTTCAGAACACTAGCAACACAGTGTTGAACAAGATAAGTCCCTAGACTCACAGTTTGTTCAACATAGTTTAGTAAGTGCTATAATATAGTAAACACAGAGTGCTATGGGTCATATTAACACCTGATCTAAATCTGGGAGTTCAGGGAAGGTCTCCTAATGGGTGTAACATCTGAACTGCAACCTGCCCAGTGCTAAAAGTTAACCAAGTAAAGATTTAAGGGAAAGTTAAACTAGGCAGAAGAACATACATGTTGAAAGGCTTACAGTAAAGGGGAGTTTGGCTCATTTGAGGAACCAAACAAAGTTTGTATGGTTAGTATACATTTATAAAGGGGAGGTAATAACAAGTGAGCTGGGCAACAGGGGGCCAAATCATGGGGGCTTTGGAATACAGTTTATGGAGCATAGAAACTATTCTAAAGGCAATGGGAAAGCACAGGATCAATGCCAAGAATAGATTATATGACAAATATCTTCACATGCTAAATGCATACGCTCTGATCCAGCAGTTCAATTTTTACTTCTAGATATGCTCACACACAGAAAATCATTTATCAACACTATACTCACACATGGGAAATCATTTATCAACACTGATTTTCTTTGATGTATCATTTTTAATAGCAGAGAATTAACCTAAATTATTTAGGAAATGATTAAATATGATAAATCTGTAAGTGGTAACTGCTTACATGTGTTTGAGGTTGGATGGGGGAGAGTTCACTTACTTTCCATGTTTCTGTATCTTTTGAATTTCTTTAACATTTACATGTGCTAATACCTTAAATAAACAACAAATTTCATTTTTAAAATAAATAAAATATTCATAATGTGCTATTTTTCCCCGATATCCAAATATATTGGCAATAATTTTATATGGTGATAACACTTTATGCTAGGAAAACCCATATATTTGTGGAAAGAACATAAATTGTTTTTTCTCAGCTTTAATGAGGTATTATTGACACTAAAATTATATATATGGTATATAATATGATATTTTTTTATATACATATACATTATGAAGTGATTCCTACAATCAAGCTAATTAACATTTCTATCGCCTCACATACCTTTTTTTGTGGTAAGAACAGGAGATTTACTCTCTTAGCAAGTTTAAAGTATGGTTTACAATGTCATTAACTATAGTCATCATGCTATGCATTAGATCTTCAGAATTTATTCACCTTGCATAACTGAAACTTTGTACCCTTTAACAAACACCTCCCCATTTTCCCTCCCTTCCCCAGCTCCTCGATGGACACTTCTGTTGATTCTATATCTTGGCTATAGTGAATAATGCTGCAATGAACATGATAGTGCAGATACTTATTCAAGATACTAATTTCATATCCTTTGTATATATACACAGAACTAATATAACTGGATTGTATGGTATTTCTATTTTTAAATTTTGAGCAACCTCCATTGTGTTTTCCATAGTGGTATACCGATTTACATTCCTACCAACAGTGTTTAAGGATTCCCTTTTCTCTATATCCTCCCTTCATTTGTTGTCTCTTATCTTTTTGATAACATCTATCCTAACAGGTTCAGGGTGACCTCTCATTGAGGTTTTGATTTGCATTTCCTGATGATGAGTAATATTGAACATCTTCTCATATATCTAATGGCCTTCTGTATGTCTTCTTTGGAAAGTGTATAATTAGGTCTTTTGCCAATTTCTAAAAATCAGGTTATTTCTTCATTCATTTATTTATTTATTATTTACTTATTTATTTATTTTTGCTATCGAGTTGTTTGAATTCCTTACAGATTTTGCATATTAACTCCTTACCAGATATATGGTTTTCAAATATTTTCTCCCATTTTGTAAGTTCTCTCCTCACTCTATTGATTGTTCCCTTTGCTTTGCAGAAGCTTTTTAGTTTGATGTAATCCCATTGGTCTGTTTTATTCTTTTTTTATCTGTGCTTTTGAGGTCATATCCAAAAAACCATTATCATAGACCAATGTCAACAATATTTCTCCCTATATTTTCTTGTATAAGTTTTTCAATTTCAGGGATATGTTAAGTGTTTAATATAATTTTTTTCATGTTTTTATTATTAATTTTAATGCAGTGACATTGATAAATCAGGGTACATATGTTCAGAGAAAACATCTCCAGATTATTTTGACATTTGATTATGTTGCATACCCCTCACCCAAGGTCAAATTGTCTACATCACTTTGTATATGCTGTAAGATAAGGGTCTGTATTATTCTGCATAGGGATATCCATTTTTCCCAACACAAGAGACTATCCTTTCCCCATTGTGTATTCTTTTCACCATTATTGAAGATCAGTAGCCCATAAATCTGTGGATATGTTTCTGGGTTCTTTATTCTGTTTCATTGCACTATATGTCTTTTATTGTGCCAGTACCATAATGTTTTTGACTATAATATATTTTGTAATATATTATAATAAACATATTTTAATAAATATATAATAAACATATATTATAGTAAACATATTTTATATAGAATATAAAATATGTTTTATAATAGAATATATTTTAAGTCAGAAAATATAATTCCTTCACCTTTGTTCTTTTTGCTTATGATTGCTAAGGTTATTCAGAGACTTATGTGGTTTCTTATGAATTTTAGGATTTTTTTTTTCTGTTTCTGTGTAAAATGTGATTGAAATTTTGATGGTGATTGCATTGAAACTATAAATAACTTTGAGTAATATGGACATTTAAATAATATCAATTCTTCCAATCCAGAGATACATAATATCTTTTCTTTTTGTGTATGTGTCTTTTTTCAATTTCTTTCATCAATGTTTAGGATGGTGAATTTTTCAAATGCTTTTCTGCATCTATTGAGATGATCATATGATTTTTATCCCTCACTTTTTTATGTGGTGTATCCTATTTGAGAATACAAACTGTTATACCCATTTTGGATATTAATCCAACTCGTAAAATTAAACATCATGATACCTTTGATCCAACATTTATAATTTTAGGAATCTATCCTAAAGAAATAAGAATACCAAACCATAGGTCAATATGTACAAGAATGCTTATTATATCACAGTTTAAGTGGCAAAAGAGGGATTATTCTAATAGCTATAAATAAGGAAAAGGTTGAGTAAATCGTAGCATAGCCATACTATTGAATATTATGCAGTTTAAAAGAAATAAGCTAGAGTTTTATGTATGCACCTGAAAGAATAACCATGTTCCTTTGCTAGGTATAAAAAGAAAGCTTCAGAATAATGTAATTCAGAGTAATGTGTATAATACGATCCCATTTTCATAAAAACGAGAAGGATTTTAAAACCCTAAAAATGTGTATAAGACGTATATATATGAACATAGAAACAGCTGTAGCAAGCAGAGGCACCAAACTGAATTACTGATTACCTCAGGTGGAAGGAAGTTGAATGGAAAAAGGATAGCTGTGAAGTGTCCTTTTATACAGAGTGGAGCAAAAGTGGATTTATAGTTGTGAATACACAAAACATAAAAGTTTATTCCTATATTATTATTTATTAATTACTGTATTATTTTCCATATGAACAACTGTAAGCCCACTTTTACCCCACCCTGTATAATTCTGTAGAGTTTGACTTGTTGCAATACAGCATGTGTTGCTGCAATTTATTTAAAATGTCATAAAAAGTAGAGAAATTGGGGACAAAATGAACTCAAGGGGCATGAGGAAAACAAAGAAGGCAATTATGAAGCTGTTGCCATGATACACATAAGGAATGATGGTGCTTGAATTAGAGTAGTAGCAATGCAGACATAAGTAGACAGATTTGGTTAGTAGGTAGGAAAATATTAGGACTTGGTGATTTGATTAAAGTGAGAAAAAGAAGAGTTGAGGAAGAAACCCAGGTTTCTGGCAAGGTATTCACAGAAATAATGATCAGAGGAGAAAGATGCGTAGTTGTAGACAGATTGGGTTTCAGATACCCATGGGAAATTCAAGAGGAGAAAACCTGTAAGTAGTTTGAGATATGCATCTGAAACTCAGGATAAATATCTGGGCTGGAAATATAAATATGAAGATCACTAGCTATATTAAACCTCTGTCAGTTATAAGTGACAGATCACTGGCCTAAATGGATTAAGATTTTAAACAAAAAGAGAGAGAGAGCATAGGGTTTCTTGGCTCATTTAACTGTAAAGTACCTGATGAGTTTGGCTTACAACATGACAGAACCTTGGAACTCAAATGATGTCATCAGGACTTTCTTAGGTTTCTTTTGTATTGGCCTTAATCTTCAGGCATATTCTCCCTGAAAGGTGACAAAAAATAGTTACTAAAAGTTATAGACTTATATCTTACCAATTGAGCAAATGCAATCGAAAGAGTATGTCTTATCCATTCATTGGATTCAGTAAGAAGGATGTAGTTGGCAACACTGATGAGAGCAGTTTTAGTAGAACAATAGATAAAGAAGAGTTGAGAATAAAGTCAGATAAGTAAATGGAAAATAACAAATGTAAATGAAAGAGAAGGGAAGAACAAAATAATAGCTAAAGATTTATTAACCATCTACTATGTCTAAAGCACTGTATTATAATGACAGCCAAGGATACAATAATGCATAGATAAGTTTCCTATAGTCTTCATTTAAAAAAGAACCTTGTAAATAATTCCCAGAAGTGAAAAATGTATACTTAAATGGAGGTAAGTTAACATTGCTGTGGAAGCCTAGAGAAGGAAGCTACAAAATGGTCAATCAAATACATTAAAAATATCTCCAGGAGAAGTGCACAGTGGCTGGCACATAGTAGGCATGCATACATGAGTTAATGAGATGGCATTTGAATTGTATTTTGGAGGATGAATGAAAATTTGATTAAGAAAAGTAGAAAGTTGCAACATAAGTGAACGACAAGATAACCTGGAGTTGTTATCTTTGAATATATGTATCCTGATTTATTGATGTCGCCCCATTAAAATTAAATTTAAAAAAAAAGAAAAGAAAAGTAGAAAGTGCACTTCTTACAAAAGGAATAATAGCAAATGCACAGGCTAACCAATGCCCTAGATTTGTTGGCTCTCCTCTTGGCTTAACAAATCTAATATGTAACATAGGAAGCTTGGAGGAAGGACTGAGTGAGGCCAGATACATTGGATGGAGAAAAGGTGACAAGAGCCCAGAACCGCCTGAGGAGCTTTCAAATGCCCACTCAGGCATTTGATAAATGGCATTTTAATCCTAAATCATCTAGGCATCTTCCCCACCTCACTACACTTGATAAATGCACTCCAGGTTGACTTAGAAGACATAGATTCTATGCTACTAACATGTATAGAAATATAAGGAGAGCTATTTTTCAAATGGTAAAGTACAAAGGATGCTTTACTATAGGCTTACGAATCTCAGCTGCATCTTACCACTGCTTCCAGTATATAGCCCCTAGTTCTGTGGCACATTAGGACAGCTGTTTAGTGTCTAGACTCACTACATTATATATAACCCACACCAGGGATCTAGCCAATCTATGCTATTTGTCACCTGATGTACTAGAAAGAAGGTGGCTTTGTGTAGGTCTAGTCTTCCTAGAGCAAAACAATTTTTGGGCCTGGTATGCTGCCGAAAGTTAGTAGCATCATCTCTATAGACGAAATTCAGCACATCATTATCTTACATTGTACCAGGAGAGTGAGAAGAAGATTGACTTGGTAATTCATGATGTTTTTATCCTAATCTGTTTAGAAGTATGATTTCTTAAAATGGAAATGTAAAGGGAATGTGCTTTTCATGATAGCTTCACAGTATCTCCTGAGAGAGTTCAGTTATTATAAATACAGCAATTTGACTCTCTCCTTGAATTTCTGATAAATTTCATCTTAATAAACAAAAAAGAGTAGATGTAATTATAAAACACACACATACACACAAAAAACCCACTACATTAAAATTATCAAATTTTTCAGTACGAATTACATGCTTCCAAAAGTGAAATTTAATATTTCAGGTCACACATTTATATCTCTGTTTTGTTCAAAAGAAAAAACAAACTTTTCTCATGAGTCATTAAGTCAATGGTTTGTATAGTACATTATCTTTATAAGTCATCGCCAAAACTCTAAAAACATAGCTTTACATTGTAACTTATTTAAAGAAGGATAAGTTTGTGGTACAAATATTTTACTTCAGAGGTTGTTTCCAAGTTTCAGCTCAGCATTTTGAATCTAATCTGTTCTTTCCACTCCTTGGCATAGTATGCAAAATCCAAACCCTTTCTGAAACAAGGCCCAAATGTAGTGCAGTAAACTCATAGTACATGGATGAAACAGACATACAAGAAAGAAAAATTTTGTTGATATCAAGAAGCAAACTTTTTGATCCTTGGTTTCTCTCTCAAACAACTTGGAGTAAAAAAAGAACATAGAATTTGAAACCACACAGACCTGGTTTTAAATTTAAAATAAGAGACCTAATTTCAAATTCTAGCACTACTACTTTTAGCATTGTGGCCTTGGTCAAGTCATGTAACATCTCTCAGCATAAGTTTTTTATTGTATGGAAACAGTAATGATACTTCTTTTGCTAAGCTATTATAAAGATTAGAGATAATGTAAAATATTTAATTCAGTGCTGGCATATCACAGTTGCTCAATAATTAGTAATTATTAGTATCAACCATAAAATGAGAACAGTACTAATCCATTCAGTACTTCTCAGGTTATGGATACAATAAATAAAAATGTTTTTCTTAAGCCTGACAAGGCAGTGGCGTAGTGGATGGAGTGTCGGACTGGGATGCCGAGGTCTCAGGTTCGAGACCCCAAGGTCGCTGGCTTGAACATGGGCACATCTGGTTTGAGAAATGCTCACCAGCTTGGACCTAGGGTCTCTGGCTCGAGCAAGGGGTTACTCAGTCTGCTGAAGGCCCATGGTCAGGGCACATATGAGAAGGCAATCAATGAACAACTAAGGTGTCACAATGCGCAACGAAAAACTAATGATTGATGCTTCTCATCTCTCCATTCCTGTCTGTCTGTCCCTGTATATCCCTCTCTCTGACTCTCTGTCTCTGTAAAAAAAATAAAATAAAATGCTTTTCTTAAAACAACACAATCATATATTCACTTTAATACTTGAGAAAAAGAATTGTCCTGCTTATCTCAAAGGATTGTGATGATCAAAAGAGATAATACATGCTAAAGCACTTAAAAATATAAAGTGCTGTTAATGCTCAACATCACTAATCATTAGAGAAATGCAAATTAAAACCACAATGAGATATCACCTCACACCAGTCAGAATGGTGCTCATCAACAAAACAACACAGAATAAGTGCTGGCAAGGATGTGGAGAAAAGGGAACCCTCCTGCACTGCTGGTGGGAATGCAGACTGGTGCAGCCACTGTGGAAAACACTATGGAGATTCCTCAAAAAATTAAAAATCAAACTGCCTTTTGACCCAGCTATCACACTGTTGAGAATATACCCCAAGAACACCATAGCACTGTATGAAAAGAAGAAATGCACCCCCATGTTTGTGGCAGCATTGTTCACAATAGCGAAGATCTGGAAACAGCCCAAGTGTTCGTCAGAGGATGAGTGGATAAAAAAGCAGTGGTACATATCAATATATACTATGGAATACTACTCAGCCATAAGAAATGATGACATCGGATCCTTTACAATAACATGGATGGACCTTGATAACATTATACGGAATGAAATAAGTAAATCAGAAAAGAACTAAGAACTATATGAATCCATACATAGATGGGACATAAAAATGAGACTCAGAGACATGAACAAGAATGTGATGGCAACAGGGGTAGGGGGATGGGGGGAGGGGGGATGGGGCGAGGAAGGAGAGAGGGGTTGAGGGAGGGGAGGGGCACAAAGAAAACCAGATAGAAAGTGACAGAAGACAATTTGACTTTGGGGGAGGGGTATACAGCACAATCAAATGTCAAAATAATCTGGAGATATTTTCTCTCAACATATATACCCTGACTTATCAATGTCACTGCATTAAATTTAATAATTAAATTAAAAAAAAGAAAAAAATATAAAGTGCTGTTAAAGATTAAGGTAGAATCTTTATTTTAAATAAGTCTTGTCTTAAGGGTTCTTTTTCTGTTCCCACCAATGAACTTAAAATTTAAAAAAATTGGACACCAATTTTTATTGGACACACTGCTATTACTATTGATAGTTTAATCATTACATCTGATTTTGTTCATCTTTCAGAAACAAGTAAGTTTTGTAAATGTAATTATCCTTGTTACACCTGAATTATTCTGAAGTTTTTTATTTAGCAACTTCAAATATCTAGAACATGACCTAGAACCCCAAGAGAAGGGAAGATAGAAACCCTATGATCTGGATACAATATTTAAATCCACTGAGGTGTGGTGCCAACCTCACTAATCTTCTAGCCTTAGTGTTGTTTATAAAATAAATATTTCTTACTGATGTCATAAGCTTAGTTGGCAGACAACTAGTTAGATGGGAAAAGGGGTTTATTAGATGTGAGAACACTGATACCTGCAGAAAGCACAGTTAGCAGTATAAAGAACAGAAGAAGTCTAAAAACAGAATAACTGGAAAAGTGAAATCAGTTGGAACAGTTTGTGTGGTGGTTCATATTTCCCTGTATGCCCTGGTAAGCACTGAGCATCCCACTATATGGTCCAGTAAAGGATTTTCATAACGATGCTTAGTCCTCAACAGACAATTGTATCTGACATGACAAGACAGGAAAATTTCAAAATATTTTAGAAAGATGTCTGCCACATCTTAAAGTTTGCTGTTATGGAGTAACTTAAGAAAACACTTCCATGAAAACTCTTAATATGGTGCCCAGTAAGTAAGGTGTTAACTGTGTATGAAGGTGTTAGGTGAGGACTGTATAACATTGTAATCAGAAAGAAATTTGAGACATAGTATTCGACCAAATCTATTAGAAGCCATCTTAAAGATTATATAATAAATTCTATAATATTTCACATAGATTTTTAAAATCTTTGGTGCTAAATATAAAAATTACCCTGGACATAATTTAGTAATTCTTGATGCAAGATGTATATGAAAATCTTATAAGACCTTAATAATCTTATTTATGAGTATCGATTATTTGCCAAAACTGTACATGTAAATGTTAAAGATTGGACTGAATCTGATCTGAGTTGAAGTCCTGAGCTCCTCCATTTTCTATTTCTCTAACTGGTAGCAAGTCAGCCTCCATGTTATTTCACAGAATTGTTATAAAGGTCAAACAAAATGATGTATGTGCAAATGCTATGTAAACTATACAGTAAGTATAAATGTGAAGTGTTAATTCTCATAAAAGTTTATTACAGAAACAATGTGGTATGGGAGAGTTTTTTGGTTTAGGGATTTCAAAGAAAGTGAGGACTTCAAGAAAAATATCATGTAACATTGCCATAGGGTGGCAACCACAGCAGCAAAGTAAGTGGTCTTACCTTTTTCACCAGACCTTGATGATTACAGCCTCTTCCTTTTAGTAAACCAGTCCCTGTCCTGGTTTGTCTTCTTATGTCCCCTCTTCTAATCCTCATCCATCTTTTTAGGACTCAATTCTAAAGTTTCATGGCTTAATGAACCTCCATTCAGATGGCCTGCCTTCTTAGTTCATATTCTTCCATGTGCATGCTTAAAAGACACATATCTCTAGTTCTCTCTCATGCACTTCTCTCATCTGCTCAGCCAGATGAGAAGCCATATGAAGCTAGGGATGCCTTCTATCTCAGCATGACAACTAGCATAGGATGACCTCATAGTCGAATACTTAAGGAACATTTGCAGATTGAAAGAAAACATGCTACAGACCCATGCAAAAGTCCCTCTATTAATAGAAAAACCTGTGTCTGGAAGATTTTAAGAGAGGCAGTAAACAATGTGGATATGTATGAAACCACAAAAGTTGTATACAATGGCAAATACTTCACAAGTCATTGAGGGAATGAACGAAGGAGTTATAAATATTTGGTCATGAGGGAGAAGCCTTTGGGCCCTTTACAGTTATATTCCTGTACCACACACAGTAACAAATGCTGTCTACTAATGGCTTCTTCAAATGGCAGTTCTGAGCAATACACATAATATTCTATTCTCACATTTACAAAAGAAGAAATAAACATTAACACTATCATTTATCATCACATATTTATTACCTCACCCTTCATTTCCCAAATTTTATTATGACTCTGACTGTTATGGTATAGTGTGGCAGATCTTGATCTTTAGTCAGCATACTTCACATCTTGAATAGCATTCGCATGGGGGCTTCCCACTCTGGAGTGCCTTGAGGTTCTCTGCATTCTTTCTTGCTCAAGAAAACCTATCAGAATGCAAGGGAGAATGTCATTATTACAGAAACACCATTGAATCTATTCCAGTTTTTATTTATTTAAGTCATTAGTGACCTTCAGTACTCTGTTAGCAAGAAAGTATTTGCAACACACTTCAGTAACTTAGTTTTAAGTCACACAGACTTTGATTTCGTATTTAGGAACCTGGGTTCAAGGTGCAGGTCTGCTACTTATTTGCTTTGAAACTATGAACATAATTACTAATCTCAGCTAAAATTCTGATAAGATGGCAATAATGGTAATACCTTCTTCAGTGGGTTACTGTGCAGATTAAATATAGTAGGATTTGAAAAGCACATGTAAAGCCCTAGGCAAATCTGAATTCTGTATCGCCAGATGCACCTGTGCAATTTTCCTTTTCCACATTGCCAAGCCCCTGGCTTAGGCCCTGAATGACCTATTGCTTTGTCTCACTCCTAACTTTATGTAAATTCCTCATCCCCTCTTCCTTCAGATTTGTTTCAAGGTAGTTAATCCAGCTAACATTCTCAGGTTCATGTTTTTCCACTAGAACAAGCTATGCTGAACCTTAACTACTGAAGATGATCCTTACTGTGCTCAAAGTGATGAATTTCAATGCAGTCCAGCACAAATTAAAAAACAAAATAAAACAAAAAAGCTCATTTTAGAATTTCCATCTTTTCCCAAATCTCAGAAAATGCTTTAATGTACACCAAAAGTCAGGCTCCTCTCTTTCCCTGCCAGTACCTCCAGTATAGTCCTGCACATAGCCCAGTACGCAAAGGCAACTTAGAGGATGCAGAGGAAAGGGACTGATCACCAAGAACAAGAAAGGTGGAAGCCCTGGATGTAGCTCGGTTGATTAGAGCATCTTTCTGAAGCACAGAGGTTGCCGTTTCGATCCCTGGTCAGGGCACATACAAGAACAGATCTATGTTGCTGTGTGTGTGTGTGTGTGTGTGTGTGTGTGTGTGTGAGTGTCCCTTTCTCTCTCTCTCTCAAATCAATAAATAAAGAAAAACATTTGCCTGACCTGTGGTGGTGCAGCGAATAAAGCCTCAACCTGGAGTGCTGAAATCACTGGTTCGAAAACCTGGTCTTGCTCAATCAAGGCACATACAAGAAACAAATACTATGAGTTGATGCTTCCTGCTCCTCAACCCCCCCCCTTCTCTTCTCTTTCTCTAAAATTTAATAAATAAATTTTTTAAAAAGAAGAAGAAGGGTGGAAGGTCTAGGAAAACAGGACCCAAATTCTCTAGGTATGTTGGCATTGTCAAAAGTTGTATGGGAACCTTCAGCAGTAGGGCCTAGCTGTACCAACTGCCATTGTTCCAAGCTTTTACTCCACTTGCTGCAACCCAGTAGAGCAAACAAGATTGGAAAACTAGAACCAGCTGTCATTCACAATGTTTCTTAGGTCTCCACAAGCATCCCCATTCCTATCAGCTGCTCTTCTTACTGGTTCTGACCCATATTGGAACACTCTCTGGTTGATCTCCATTGCCTTCTCCCTCATCCACTACATACTTGTTTTGGTTGCATGAGAATTGTGAATTCCTAGATCTTTACCAAAAATGTACCTCTTACTTGTATATAATAGCAGCCTGAGACAAGAATATGCAGTAGCAAAATATAAGAACTCAGATGCCCATCAATGGGCTCACATGGATAAATTATGATATAGTCATATAATCAAATATTAAACAGCAGTCAAACCAATGAAATACAACAACACTTAGTGGTATGGATGAGTCTTACTAATATAGTTTTAAGTTTATATAAAGTAAGTCTCTTATACTGAAGTTGTCACAATAACCATGGGTATATATCCAAAGGAAATGAAATCACTATCTCAAAGAGATATCTGTGCTCTCGTGTTCATTACAGCATTATTTACAATAGCCAACAACATGGAAGCAACTTAAGTGTCCATTAATGGATGAATGGATAAAGAAAAAGATTGTATACATATATGCAATGGAATATTATTCAACCATAAAACAGAAGGGAATCCTGCCATTTGCAATAACATGGATGAAACTTGAGGCCATTAAGTTAAGTGAAATAAGACATATGAGTACACTATGTTCTCAGTCATATGCAGAATCTAGGAAAACTGAACTAATAGAAAGAGAAAACAGATTGATGTTTTCTAGAGGTGGAGTGTTGGGGGTGGGGGCAATGGGGGAAAGTAGTCATGAAGTACAGACTTCCAATTATAAGATAAATAAGTCCTGGAAATGTGATGTAAAGCATGGTTGCTATAGTTTAAAATACTGCATTATATATTTAAAATTTTTTAAGAGGTTAGATCCTAAAAGTTCTCATCACAAGAAAAACATTTGTAACTATGTATGATAATGGATGTTATCTAAACTCATTGTGATCATTCCACAATATATACACATAGCATATTATTATATTGTATATCTTAAACTAATACAAGTATGTCAATTAAATCTCAATAAAACTTGAAAAAAGTAAAATTAAAAACCTATGTGCATATTTTTTTATGTGTGTGACAGAGACAGAGAGGGACAGATAAGGACAGACAGGAAGGAAGAGAGATGAGAAGCATCAATCCTTCAATGTAGCTCCTTAGTCTCCTTAGTTGTTCATTGATTGCTTTCTCATATGTGCCTCAACCAGGGGCTACAGCAGAGCAAGTGACCCCTTGCTCAAGCCAGTGACCTTGGGTCAAGCCAGTAACCTTGGGCTTCAAGCTGGATGAGTCCTCACTCAAGCTGGCGACCTCGGGGTTTCGGACCTGGCTCCTCTGCGTCCCAGTCCAATGCTCTATCCACTGCGCCACTGCCTGGTCAGGCCCTATGTATTATTAAATATATTTAAGAAACAAGACATTGTTGTCCTATATCACAACAACCTAATTGAATACTGGATAAAAAAAAAGAAGCTCCCAAAATATTAAATATAGCATAATAACCTTTATATAAAGTTTAAAATAACTTTAAAAAATTTAAAGAATGCATATAAATGTGATAAAATTATGAAAGGAAAACAAGGGACTAATGGACACAAAGTTCTAAATAAAGTTTTCCTTAAGTAGGGGAGAGGTATGGAGATGAGAGTGAATGTGATTGGATGTAAGGGTTTAAATAAAGTCCCATCTTTTGTTTTTAGTGATTGGTTCCTAGGTGATCATTACATTGTTTTTTTACATTGTTTTTTTTAAAGTAAATATATAAAGTGAGCTACATATATACCAATGTGAATTAAGATATGCTGGAGCCTGACCTGTGGTGGTGCAGTGGATAAAGCGTTGACCTGGAAATGCTGAGGTTGCCGGTTCGAAACCCTGGGCTTGCCTGGTCAAGGCACATATGGGAGTTGATGCTTCCAGCTCCTCCCCCCTTCTCTCTCTCTGTCTCTCTCTCCTCTCTCTCCCTCTCTGTCTCTCTCTCCTCTCTAAAAATAAATAAATAAAATTAAAAAATTAAAAAAAAAGATATGCTGGAAATGTCAAACACATACCAGATTTCAAACAGTACACAAAAAATATATAAAAAATTTCATTATTACATATTTATATAAATTACATCTTGAAATTATATTTTGTGTATGTTGAATTAAATGAAATATAAAATTAACATTAATTTCAGATTCTTTTTACTTTTTCAATATGGCTAATAGAATATTTTTAAATTACATGTGTGACTCAAATTGTGACTTACATCATATTCCATTAGACAGTGATGATTTAATAATTATATAACACCAGCCTTCATATTTATAACTAGTTGTTTTCAGACTTAAAGGTATTTAGTTTGTCAATATATATAAATATAAGTATAGATATAATTTTTTTAAACACAGGGAATGTAACACTATAACCTCAGTTCCCAGACAGAGCCATTATTAAGAATTAAGTAGACTTTCTAGATATATGTGTTGTTGAGGGGTTTTTTACAACAACATAGATAGACCTTGAGAACATTATACTGAGGGAATAAGTAAATCAGAAAAATCTTAAAACTATATGGTTTCACACATAGGTGGTATATAAAACTGAAACTCATGGACATAGGTAAGAGTATAGTGGTTACCAGGGGGAGGGAGAAGTAAGAGAGGGAGACGTAGGGGAGGGAGGAAAAGGTGTAAAGAGGTACAAATATAAGCTGACCAAAAATTTAACTTTGGGTTATGGGTATACAACATAATCAACAAACATTTCAAATGCTACATAAATACAATGTTTAGCTTTCTATTCTCTTTTAGTACCTTATCTCAATGTATGGAGTTTTAAATCTTACCTTTTGCAATGGCATGGATGGACCAGGAGATTATTGTGCTAAGTGAAATAAACCAAGCAGAGAAAGACAAATATCATATAATCTCAGTTATATGTGGAATCTAATGAACAAAATGAACTAAGGAACAGAATAAAGTCAGAGGTGGGGTCACAGGGAGCAGAGGGAAAGCTGTAAGAGGGAAAGGGGATGAGGAGATAGGATCAGAGAAGGTGAAGGGATTAGTGAGATTATATATACATAACACAGAGATATAGATAACAGGACAGCAAAATCCCAGAGGGAAGGGGAGAAGGAGTTAGTGGGGGGGGGGCAAAGGGGTGTATTAGGGAAGTGGTGGTGAGGGAGTTATATTGAGTGGGACACTTGAATCCATGTTAACACAATAAAGTAAAATTAATAAAAAAATAAAAATAAATAATTTAGTTCCCCATGATATTTTATTTATATATTATATCATAGTTTTCAGTGTATCACTTAGTATAATTTTCTTAATGTTCACTCTAGATGTGTGTGCGAGTATGTGTGTGTGTACAACATCATAGTCTATAAATATCAACAATTTAATATTTTGAATGAAGTAATGAAACCTTATTACATTTAGGACCATATAAGTATTTCCCACTTCTTAAATATAATTGTCTCAAGTAATTCCTGTATATAAACTGAGCACATAACATTGTTGTAATTTTTACTAAATCATTCCATATGTTTAAAAATTTCATGAGAAGCAAGATAATTCATTATATTTACCCTTATTTTTACCCATTCATTGCTGTTGTTGTTTTCTGAAATCTAAGCCTTCTGTTATTTTCTGTTTTTATTTTTTTGTATTTTTCTGAAGTGAGAAGCAGGAAGGCAGAAAGACAGACTCCCACATGTACCCGACAGAGACCCATTCGGTATGCCCACCAGGGAACGATGCTTTGCCCATCTGGGGTGTGGCTCTGTTGCAACCAGAGCCATTCTAGTGCCTGAGGCAGAGGCCATGGAGCCATTCTCAGCGCCCAGGCCAACTTTGCTCCAATGGAGCCTTGGCTGTGGGAGGGGAAGAGAGAGAGAAAAAGGAGAGGTGGAAGGGTGGAGAAGCAGATGGGTGCTTCTCCTGTGTGCCCTGACCAGGAATCGAACCCAGGACATCAACACACTGGGTCAATGCTCTACCACTGAGCCAACTGGCCAGGGCCATGTTATGCTTTACTTTTTGTTTGGAGAGCTTCATTTAGCCATTTTTTAAAAGGATATATCTGCTAGCAAGAGATTCTTCTAGTTAACCTTTGAGAATTTCTTTATTTCCTCTTTAATACTGAGTGATAAGTTTGCTGGATATAGAACTTGTGGTTCAGAGTTCTTTTCTCTCAGTGTATGAATATGTTGTGCCACTTCTTTTCAACCTCCATGATTTCAGATTAGAACTTCACTGACCTTTAAATTGGTGTTTCTTTAAAGGTAATACATCACTTTTTCTCTAATTTCTTTCAATGGTATTTCTTTGTCTTTTGTTTTCAGAAGTTTAATTATGATGTATATTAGAGTGATTATTTATGGGTTTATCTTTTGGTATTAATTCAGCTTCTTGAATCAGTTGGTTTATGTTTTTCACAAAAATATGAAGAATTGTCAGTGATTATTTATTTGAATACATTTTCATTTCCACTTTTTCTCCTCTCCTTCTGGGCCTCCCATGATACTAAAGTCAGCTATTTTGTTACTGTTCATGGGCTCCTGAGGCTCTCTTCACTCTTATCAGTGCATTGTTTTCTCTGTTGTGCAGATCAAATAAAATCTATTGATCTGTTCAAGTTCATTGTCTCTATCTTCTATCATTTCTATTTTGGGACTATTGAGTCTTTGTTTTTGTTTGTTTTGTTTTGTTTTTAATAAATTTTTATTAATGTTAATGGGGTGACATCAATAAATCAGGTTACGTATATTCAAGGAAAACTAGTCCATGTTACCTTGTCATTCAATTACGTTGCAAACCCATCGCCCAAAGTCAGATTCTCCTCCGACACCCTCTATCTAGTTTTCTTTGTGCCCCTCCCACTCCCCTTCCCCTCTCCCTCCTTCCCTCCCGCGCCCTCCCTCCCCCCACCCCCGATAACCACCATACTCTTGTCCATGTCTCTTAGTCTCGTTTTTATGTCCCACCAATGTATGGAATCATGTAGTTCTTGGTTTTTTCTGATTTACTTATTTCACTCTGTGTAATGTTATCAAGATCCCACCATTTTGTTGTAAATGATCTGAAGTCATCATTTCTTGTGGCTGAGTAGTATTCCATAGTGTATATGTGCCACATCTTCTTTATCCAGTCTTCTATTGAAGGGCTTTTTGGTTGTTTCCATGTCTTGGCCACTGTGAACAATGCTGCAATGAACATGGGGCTTTACATGTGTCTTTACATATCAATGTTTCTGAGTTTTGGGGGTATATACCCAGTAGAGGGATTGCTGGGTCATAACGTAGTTCTATTTTCAGGTTTTTGAGGAACCACCATACTTTCCTCCATAATGGTTGTACTACTTTACATTCCCACCAACAGTGAATGAGGGTTCCTTTTTCTCCACAGCCTCTCCAACATTTGCTATTACCTGTCTTGTTGATAATAGCTAATCTAACAGGTGTGAGGTGGTATCTCATTGTAGTTTTGATTTGCATTTCTCTAATAACTAATGAAGATGAGCATCTTTTCATATATCTGTTGGCCATTTGTATTTCTTCCTGTGAGAAGTGTCTGTTTATGTCCTCTTCCCATTTTTTTATTGGATTGTTTGTTTGTTTGTTGTTGAGTTTTATGAGTTCTTTGTAAATTTTGGATATTAGGCCCTTATCTGAGCTGTTGTTTGAAAATAACATTTCCCATTTAGTTGGCTGTCTGTTTATTTTCTTGTCAGTTTCTCTTGCTCAGCAAAAGCTTTTTAGTCTGATGTAGTCCCATTCATTTATCTTTGCCTTCACTTCTCTTGCATGTGGAGTAAATTCATAAAATGCTCTTTAAAACCAAGGTCCATGAGTTTAGTACCTATGTCTTCTTCTATGTACTTTATTGTTTCAGGTCTTATATTTAGGTCTTTGATCCATTTTGAATTAATTTTAGTACATGGGGACAAGCTGTAGTCGAGTTTCATTCTTTTGCATGTGGCTTTCCAGTTTTCCCAGCACCATTTGTTGAAGAGGCTTTCTTTTCTCCATTGTGTGTTGTTGGCCCCTTTATCAAAAATTATTTGACTATATATATGTGGTTTTATTTCTGGACTTTCTATTCTGTTCCATTGGTCTGAGTGTCTATATTTCTGCCAATACCGTGCTATTTTAATTGTCGTGGCCCTATAATATCGTTTGAAGTCAGGTATTGTAATGCCCCCAGCTTCATTCTTCTTCCTCAGGATTGCTTTGGCTATTCGGGGGTTTTTATAGTTCCATATAAATCTGATGATTTTTTTGTTCCATTTCTTTAAAAAATGTCATAGAAATTTTAATGGGAATTGCATTAAATTTATAAATTGCTTTGTGTAATATGGCCATTTTGATTATATTTATTCTTCCTATCCAAGAACAAGGAATATTTTTCCATCTCATTGTGTCTTTTTCGATTTCTCTTAACAATGCTTTGTAGTTTTCTCCTTTACATTCTTTGTTATGTTTATTCCTAGGTATTTTATCTTTGTTATGTTTATTCCTAGGTATTTTATTTTTTTTGTTACAATCGTGAAGGGGATTGTTTTTTTTTTAGTTCGTTTTCTAATATTTCATTGTTGGCATATAGAAAGGCTATGGACTTTTGTATGTTAATTTTGTATCCTGCAACCTTACTGTATTGGTTTATTGTTTCTAGTAATCTTTTTGTGGAGTCTTGGATTTTCGATGTATAGGATCATATCATTTGCAAAAAGTGATACCTTTACTTCTTCTTTTTTGATATGGATGCCTTTTATTTCTTTCTCTTGTCTGATTGCTCTGACCAGAACTTCTAGCACCATGTTAAATAAGAGTGGAGAGAGTGGACAACCCTGTCTTGTTCCTAATTTAAGGTAGAAAGTCTTCAGTTTTATGCCATTAAATATGATGTTGGCTGATGGTGTATCATATATGGCCTTTATCATGTTGAGATTTTCCTTCTATACCCATTTTGTTGAGTGTCTTAAACATAAAGTTGTGTTGTATTTTATCGAATGCCTTTTCTGCATCTATTGATAAGATCATGTGATTTTTGTTCTTTGTTTTGTTGATATGGTGTATTACGTTAACCGTTTTGCGCATAGCTTGTAGAGTTTCTGCTGAGAAATCTGATGATAATCTAATAGGCCTTCCTTTATATGTTGTATTCTTCTTTCCCCTGGCTGCCTTGAGAATTTTTTTTTTGTCGTTGGTTTCTGCCATCTTCATTATGATGTGCCTTGGAGTAGGTTTGTTGTAGTTAAGAAAACTCAGAGTTCTGTTTGCTTCTTGAATTTGAATCTCTAGTTCTTTCCACAGGTTTGGGAAGTTCTCGTCTATTATTTGTTTGAATATATTCTCCATTCCATTTTCTCTCTCTTTTCCTCTGACATACATATTATTCTTATGTTATTCTTTTTGATGGAGTCAGACAATTCCTGTAGGGCTTTCTCATTTTTTTTAATTTTTGAGTCTCTTTCTTCTTCTCTCTGTTGTGCCTCAAGTTACTTGTCTTCTATTTCACTAATCCTACCTTCTATCTTGCCTGTTCTATTAGCTAAGCTTGTTACCTGGTTTTTCAGCTCGTGTATTGAGTTTTTCATTTCTGTTTGATTTGTTTTTATAGTTTCAATTTCCTTGGTAATATATTCTTTGTGTTCATTGAGTTGTTTTCTGAGCTCCCTAAATTGCCTTTCTGTGTTTTCTTGTATATCTCTGAGTATTTTTAGGATTTCTATTATAAATTCTCTGTCATTTAGCTTCAAGGTCTCCAATATATTAAATTTTTTTCTCCATAGATTTTTCCACATCTATCTGTGTTACTTCTCTATCTTTTGTATCCATGATATTCAATTTCCTCTTTCTTAATGGCATCTGAAGTTGGTTTTGTTGATAGTATTAATGAGAATTAATAAAGTATAAAAAGTTTAAAAAATTAAAAATAAAAAAGTAAAAAAAAAGGAAAATAATTTGGGAAAAAAACCCACAAAACAACCAAAAATAATTTATTATTCCCCCCCTTTTCTTTCTTCTCTTCCCTTCCTCTCCCTTCCTTCTTAGGAAAATATCGTGATGACCTGTGAATTATATTCTGCTAAATGGAACAAAAACTGCCTATAAAGGGGGGGCTGAGTTGAGGGGAAGTGTTCAAGAGGCAAGAAAGGAAATAGGGACCCACAAAATGCAAAAGAGGAAAAAATCTGGGTCAATAATAAAATGATTTGCTTGTAAGTGATGGTCGATGTAAAGATATAATGAGAGGGATTAGAGGGAAACAGGAAAAAGGAAAAAAAATTTATTGTATTAAGTGGAGCAAAGACTAAATATAATGGAGATCCTGGGTTGGGAAGAATGCTAATGCATTAAAAAGTGAAGTAAAAAGCACCCAAAATGCCACACACACACAAAAAACTTGAGTCCCAAATTAAATAATTTGTTCCTGATTGAGGATTGATGAGAGGAAAAGTAAAAGGAGAAAAGAAGAAACTAATAGAAAGGGAGAAATTAGAAAAAGGGGAAAAGGAAAGGAAGAAAAAATTAAAAGAAAAGAAAAAAAAGAGAGAGAGTTAAGGGTTTTGGAGTGTAACCCTCATGGAGGGTAAGGAAAAAGAAAAGAAATAAAATGTAACACTTAAAGGTAGTGTAGTTCATGAAAAGAAAAGAATAAGATGGGCAGAGAATGAAAGGACCAAGGTGGAGATAATAGAAATAATAATAATAATAATAATAATAATAATAATAATAATAATAATAAAGGCAAGAAGATAAAAGAAACAAAAGGAAAAAATAATGGAACAAGTTATAAAGTCTGTGGATTTTTCTTGATTTTGAGAGGTTAGTTTCTTCCTTTCTCTTTCCTCTCCCTCTTCCTGGTCAGTGACTCTGTACCCCAGGCTCTGCCCCTGTGGCATGCTTAGGTAGGGATTTGCAGTTGATGATACTCTATGGTAATGTCATATATTTGGCTTCAGTCTCATTTGTAGTCAAGGCTTGTTAGTGTTTGCAGGCTCTGACAATGAGAGAGTCCATTTTCCCGGAGCCTCTCTCCTAGTCTCCCCTTCCTGAATTAGCAGCCTGGTGAACCAGCTATGAGGCTGCCGCTGCCTCTGCCTGGGGAGTAAGAGACTGAAAGAGCTGGCAAATCTCCACTCTATCCCCACTCAATGCAGGGCTCTGGGTAAAGTTCTGTCAGTAAGAGCCACCAGCATAATCAGGCATGGCTGGGAGCCAATTGCTCTCAAGGTGACTTTCTATGAGCCACCACGCCTGTTCAGCATGCCTAGCACTCTGTGGGACCACTCTCCCCAGGCTTTCCGCACTTTGTAACCTGTTTTGGCTGAAAAGAAGATGCCCTAGTCTCTGCCTGCAGCACAGGTCTTAACATCTGCCAAGTCCCTCTTTTTAGCGTATACCCCTGAGTATGAAAGCTCTGTCAGTCAGAAGTTGCCCCCACCCCTTTAGCAGGAGGCACTAAAGAATATCATGCCTCTTGTCTTACATCACTGAACTGAGAAAGATCTTGTCAATTAGAGCCTCGTAGGTCAGTTGGGAGGTGAGCAGACTGTGGGTTAAGCTAATTTCAGTGATTGGATCCACAGATGTGCTCCAGGACAGACTGCAAGCTGCCCATGTGCCCCTCCTCCGACACTTGATTGTTAGCTTGAATGGCTGGGTGAAGCGCCCCACCCGTGCAGAGAAGCTCAGGTGTAGGGAAGTTGGCTTTGGTGCACTCCCTGCACTTGAGCAACGGGGGTGCTCTCTGCGGCAGGAGGCTGGGTCGCCCACGGTGCACTGGCCAGCAGCTGGGTTGCCTACGGCACACAGTGCACCGACTGCTGGGACTCCGCGGCGGCGAGGTGCGGTGCACCAACTGCTGGGATGCCTGCAGCATGCCACTTGCAGGCGCCTGTGATGCCCTCAGCACACAGGTGGTTGCTCACTGCGCATGGGCTGACTCACCACAGGTACACTCTCTCCTCAGCTTGAACGAACGTCGGTGCCGCAATTAGTTTCCTCCGCACCCTCAGCTCCCTTCCGACTCTCAGTTCCAAGTGAAAGCAGCCCCTTCGTCTTCAGAGTGTGGAACTCCCGGAAGCTCCAAGGATAGATTTTTCTGTCTCTGGTTGATGAATTTGTTGAAATTTTGGGGAGATCTGTCGGCTGTGCTGCTCACGCCACCATTTCTGTGACGTCACTCTGAGTCTTTGTTTTAGTTATTTTAACTTTTAGTTCTATAATTTCCATTTCAGTTTTTAGAACATATTTTACTTGAAGTTTTCTGAGCTTTTTTTCATTTGTTTCAAAATGATTTGTAATTAATTATTGAAGCAATTTATGGTAACTGTTTTAACACCTCTGTCATAAGGTTTCAGCAATCTGATTCATATCAATATTACATGAGTTCATTTTTTTCTCATTCACATTGTGACTTTCCTCTTCTTGGTATGATGAGTTATTTTATTTTATTTTATCCTTGGATATTATATTAGGAGACTCTTGATCCTATTTTGTTAAGTAGCAGGCTTAGTTAGGTGTTATGTGTCAATTCTGCTCTACTTTTGTGATTTATAATTCCAATGACAATTTAGTTTTCTGAGCCCTTACAATGCTACTCTGGTCTGCTTCATGCTCTGGCTCTACATGCATGACTTCTGTCCGTGCCACCTATAGGGAGAGAGCCAGTAATGCCAGAACTGTGGGACAGAGAGCATTTTCTTTGCCTCTTCTCTAGCTACCCTGTGTTAGTGGACTTTCTACTGTATCTCTGCTTGTACTTACAGAGATATAAATCACTTAACTGGACTGCCTTTTGCTGCTATATAAAATGCCAGGAAACAGGAGTTCTGTACGGGTTTTTGTCATTGGATGCAAGTTCAGACATCCCCAAACTTGGTTCATTTTCTGCCACTCATTGGAGGACCAGGAGACATTTATACAGGAATAGATTTCATATATTAAAGTGATCTAATGTAATACTGATGTGATATTAGTCCTAGTGTAATTTTATCATATTGCCACCACTGAATTTCATGTCTTATTGGACCTACCATTTTTCCCTCCTTTGAACCAAATGTCCATTGCTTTCCAAGATTATTATGAAGAAAGTTGTAGTAAGTGGCAAAAATGAAAGATTTTTTCATCAGAAAACCTGAGTTTGCATCTTGACTCTGCTTTTGGCTCCATGATTCTAGACAAGTGATCTTTTCTTTCATGACCTTTAGTTTTATTACTTGTAAAAGAGAGAGACTGCCACCTACCCAGATTTAATGTAAGGACTAATTTTTAAATAATTGTAAATTCATTTAGTAAAATGGTATGAAAGGGAGATGGCATTTTTATTACTCATCAGTTATTCTCTATAGTCATTTCTGTTCTCATGATATTTGTACCACCAATGCTCCACTACATGACCCTAATGCACCAATCCTAATGACCTTGTTCTTAAATTAATACATATGAGACGAGGCCCCAAAATCTGTATTTTTTAAATTCTCTCCAGGCAATTCTTTAAACATAGCCCCCAGATGTGGAACCTACTTTGCCGGAAAAACTTAGTGCCAATACACTGTACATGGAAAGCATTCAGAAAATGGTTGTTAAAGTAAAGAAATTCTTGGAAAGAGCAATCCATGTGACACAGAGGCTATAAAACTGGATCTTGGGAGGAGGGAAAAAAAGAACTAAAGTATATGAGACAAAGAAAAGGGGACATTTCATGGCTTTTTACATATATTTCATAGTGGGTTATTTTGAAGACTCAGACAAGTTCTCCATTTGTGTGATAAAATAAACACTGGGCAATGAACTTAAATAGTAGCAAAGCAGATGGGCGCTTCTCCTGTGTGCCCTGGCTCGGAATTGTACCTGGGACATCTCCTCCCACTTATGTGATTCTACCTGCATCATCAGTCCTTAGAAATGAAACCTGGTAAATTAGACAAGCAATTACTATCTTTTAAAATACTAGTACTTTTTAAGGGCATTCTTTAAAAACTCTTAGTCAATAGGAGCATAAGACTGAATAACACCAAAATATTTAGCTTTCTATTCAAACTTCATTAGAATAGCAAATAAAATGGGAACAGATGCAAGTAAACCAGAGCTTGGTTAGTAGGCAACAGATTTATTGGACTTGCTCATTTTAAAAATTAAGGTTACAAACAACATGTCACAAATCCTATAAAACTTTTCTGGAGATCACCTTCCTGGAAAGCGTAAATCCATTCTAATGTTCAGAATTTGCTTTTCAGAACTGAAAGATGACATTGTATATATTTGCTGCACTGTTTAAAACAATGCTTCTTTGAAACAGAACTTACTCTGCATAGGTGTGTATTGCGTAGCAACCCCAAAGTTTTAAAGAACTGGTCTCTTCCCAGAATGTAATGCATCCAATCCCTTAAGAGAAGACAGCTTCTCTACTTAGTGGTGTTGCTATGAGTTACAGTTTTCTGGAAGTTTTCATACATAGTTTATTATTTCAAAGCAAAAGGAGGTCATATGAAAGTGAAATCTCTAGATTTTCAGTCTATCCTGAAGGCTAGACACTAGAGGAGAATCTCAACTGGTTCCTTTTGTTTTTTCTGTCACATATGCAAATCTCCTGTTGAATCTCTCTGGTCCACTGTTCCCTCTAATGAAGTCATGTTCTTTGCTCAGTGCAGTAATATCCTCAGAAGCAGATGTCTCCCATAAAGCATGACCTCATTCCTTGGAATGGGAAGATCCAGCAGTAGACTGTTGGGGTAATATGGGGGAAGGGCTTTGTTTAAAAATAGTTTTGTTAAATAATGTGTTCAACATTTTAATATAAATTTCTATAAAAATGCAAATGTAGTTTGTTGTTGGTTTTTTTTTTGTTAACCTCATTTCTCAATTCCAGAAGGGGAAATCACTAGCCAGAAGGAACAAAGTCTTCACAGAGCATAGACACTTCCATCTAGTTATCTGTTAAAGACAGTGTGACAGATTTGGAGATAGAACAGCAAAACTTGGGATTTTCCAGATGCTAAGTCTAGGCTATGTATTAGACCCCACTGAATCACAGCCTAGATATATTTTATAACAGCCTTGTAGTTCAGAGAAAATGAAAATCAAGTGCCCAAGGAAAGTTACTGACACAGATGCTCTCAGCAAATTAGGCAGTGGGAACATTGCTAGAGAAGGAAAGGGTAGAGGAAAAGAGTGGATCAATTAGAAAGGTATAGTTTGAAGCCAATCCAAACTTGCTCAGGTGAATGGGCTTTTCAGGCTATCCCTGTTTTAGATATAGGGCAGTTCCTGAGCACTGACTTCTCAAGTTATTAAGAATAACCGAAATTCATGACTCTGACAACCTATAACCAGGCCTTTCAGTCACAGCCCAGTGTTCTAGTGTGCTCCTCACTTCTGGTTGTGTCTATGCAGAAAGTGAGCACCATAACTGGGGTAAAGGTCTGAAGAGCTAATTTCCTAAAGATAAAAGGCTTTCCACAAATATTTTCACAAAAATATAAAGCACTTTCTATCTGGACTCAGTACCTTTAATTTGTAAATATAATCCCTAAATTTCTATAAGAGGTCTGTTTCAGTTACAGCTGTACATCAAAAAGTGAATATTTCCCTGGCAAATTGGCTTAGCAGTAGAGTATTAGCCCAGTGTCTGGAAGTCCCAGGTTCAATTCCCAATCAGGGCACACAAGAGAAGTACCCATCTGCTTCTCCACCCCTCCATCTTGTCCCCCTCTCTCTCTTCTCTCTCTCCCCTTTCTCTCTCTCTTTTTCCCTCCTGCAGCTATGGCTCAATCAGTTTAAAACAAGCTGGCCCCAGGTACTGAGGATGGCTCTGTGCCTCACTTTAAGCACTAAAATAGCTCAGTTGCCAAGTAACAGAGCAGTGGCCCCAGATGGGCAGAACATCACCCTGTAAGGGGCTTGCTGGGTGGATCCTGGTCAAGGCACATGCAGGAGTCTGTCTCTACCTTCTCACCTCTCAATTAAAAAAAAGTGAATACATGAAAATAATTATGTAAATATTAATTGATGGTAATAAATACTGAAATTATATTTCCTCCTCTAACTCCCACCTTAGTCACCTTGACTGGCAACTAGCCCTCTTCCAAAGAACAATTTAAGTTTCATCCGCACCATAAAGCAAACCTTTCCAAAGCAAATCTCCTAGACTTCATGTCTTAATATCCTTGAGTCGAACTATCCTCTTCCCTTCTTCCACAGTTCATCTTTCATTCTTCTCACATCTGATTCCTCTGGAGACAATCACATTGGTACCTGAAATGAAAGTACACAGAAAACTGAAAAGAAATTAATGGGCTTCTTTTTTTAAGTTAGTGTGGCTGGGTAAACTGTTGAAAAAAAAAACAGCTGAGGTTGTTTATCAGTTGTTCTGGAAGGAAATACTACAAACTAGGAATAGCAGTAAATGTTTAAATGAAAGCTATTCTACTTTGTTTCTACTGGGGGAAAATATCTAATGACATTCTAGTAAACAAAGGAGTTAGACCAAAATCATGATATTTCAGAATAAATACTTTACATGTTCTATAAACTTTTGCAGGCCCTGGTCGGTTGGCTCAGTGGTAGAGCATCGGCCTGGTGTGCAGAAGTCCCGGGTTTGATTCCCAGCCAGCGCACACAGGAGAAGCGCCCATCTGCTTCTCCACCCCTCCCCCTCTCCTTCCTCTCTGTCTCTCTCTTCCCCTCCCGCAGCGAGGCTCCATTGGAGCAAGGATGGCCCGGGCGCTGGGGATGGCTCCTTGGCCTCTGCCCCAGGCACTAGAGTGGCTCTGGTCGCAACAGAGCGACGCCCCGGAGGGGCAGAGCATCGCCCCCTGGTGGGCAGAGCGTTGCCCCTGGTGGGCGTGCCGGGTGGATCCCGGTCGGGCACATGCGGGATTCTGTCTGACTGTCTCTCCCCATTTCCAGCTTCAGAAAAATACAAAAAAAAAAAAAAAAAACACTTTTGCAGAGCATAGAAAGAGAAAGAATGTTTTCTAGTTCGTTTTATAAAATTGGTATAATCTTAATAGCAAAACATTCCAAAAATATAACCAAAAAGGAAACTAAAGAAGTCTCACATAAAAATCCTAAATAACTACCAGCAAATCAAACCCTGCAATATAGTTATAATTGAGTATATTATGTTATGACCAAGCAAATTTTGTCCTAGGAAAGCAAAGGTGATTCAATAATAGGAAATCTCTTAAGTTCATACTGCATATCAACTCAAAGGACATAAATCATATGATTAGCTTAGATGCCACAAAGGCATTTAATAAAAATATAATATGCTTTTCTGGTCATTCTTAGAAACTAAGAATAAAAGGGCATTATTTAATATGATGAAGAATTTCTTGGCCTAATAAATAGCATCATACTTAATGATAAATAAACTACAGGCATTTCTTCCAAAATCAGTAATAAAAGAAAGAAGCTCATTATAATTGCTGATGTTCAATCTGATTCTTGATGTTCTAGCCAATACAATAAGGCAAGAAACAAATACAGGCATAATTATTTGGGAATTATACAAATTATACCAGTATTTACAGATACAATCTTATAGCTAGAAAATCCAAGATAATTGATTGAAAAGATATGATAAATAAGAGATATTCTTAAGATGGCCAGGTCTTACATCATCTGTTCTATGTTGTACAAATATAATTCCAAACTTCTTATGTTCAAACAACATTTTAAAGTTGAATATAATTGAAATAATTAATTGAAAATAAAAAGAAAACTATTTTATTTAGAAAATTAAATTTAACAGGTGTTTTCATAAGAAAGTAAATCTTCCAGACATACCAAGATAGTAGTGGAGTAGGCAGATGCACAGACTCCCAGCTCACACCACCAAACTAGATTACAAATTAATTTAGGAACAATCAGCATGAAAAACCAACTTTGGACTATAAGAACAGGTCTCAAAAACCAAAGAGCAAAAGTAAAGACACACTGAGCCTAGTAGGGAGTGCAGGGCACAGTGGGTGCTCCCTGCTTCCAGGAGTGGGGGGTAAGGCTGAGACCCAGAAGGGCTCTCATTACAAGGAGAAGAGCAGAAAATATCACTCACAGCCACTTGCCTGGAGACCTGGGAATGAGTTGTGCTGAGAGGGCTGGCTTGTGTTCCAAAGGAAAGTGAGGAGAGAGAGACAGACAATTGGGGGCAGAGGAATGTATAGGATGACCTGAGAAGCTGACTCATCCAGTGTGGAGGCAGCCATAGCTGGGGGAGGGGTTGATCTCTCCACACATCACAAGCCTAAAGTGGTTCTGGGTGACCCACCTCCAGAAAGCTCTCCAGCTCCAATCGGCACAAGACACAGCTGAAAACAGGAAGTGGGGAGGAGGGGCCGTAACTTAGGTCTCCATGGAGATCTGAGATACACCTCCCCCTACTGAAGCAGAGAAAGCACCCTGCCCCCTGAGAGAAGCTGGCAGATCAAGCCTTCAGAGTCTCAGGTTACACCACCCCATTCCTGGATACAGTTTCAAATAAGCCCACTGCTGAGATCAGTAAACAAGATTACCACTGAGTTAAGAAAACAAACAACTCAAGACTTCAGAGTGGCTCTACTAGGTAAGGAGATCACAACTGGATGAAGCTCATAACTCATACAGAGAATAATGAGTAGGCAAAGAAGCATAAATCATATGCTTCAACATGATAAGTCCTCAGAAAAATTCCTGGAAGAATCGGAAGTAATCAAACTATCAGTTGCAGAGTATAAAATAATGATTGTTAGGATGCTTAAGGATCTCAAAGCTA
The DNA here is from genome assembly GCF_036850995.1 of Saccopteryx leptura. NCBI lineage: Eukaryota > Metazoa > Chordata > Mammalia > Chiroptera > Emballonuridae > Saccopteryx > Saccopteryx leptura. The sequence continues at coordinate 66,768,081 of NC_089516.1, read as the reverse complement.
CAATGGATGGACTTAATGAAGACCTCAATAAAGAAATTGTAAGCATCAAAAAGGACACAGAAATCATAAAGAAGAACAAGACAGAAATGACAAACACAATATCAGAAATGAAAACTACACTAGAAGGAATTAAAAGCAGGCTGGATGAAGCAGAGGATGAAATCAGCAACTTAGAGAACAAGATAAGTGAAAACATGGAAGCAGAAAAGCAAAAAGAAAAGAGGATCAAAAAGTCCGAGGAAACCCTAAGAGAGCTCTGTAAAAACAGGAAGAGAAACAATATCCACATAATAGGGATTTCTGAAGGAGAAGAGACAGAACAAGGCCTAGAGAAGCTCTTAGAAGAAATTATAGATGAAAATTTCCCTAAATTGATGCAGGAAATAGTCACACAAGTTCAAGAAGCAGAGAGAACTCCATTAAAAAAAGAACCGAAAGAGACCCACACTAAGACATATCATAATCAAAATACCAAAGCTAAGAGATAACGAATATTAAAAGCTGTAAGAGAAAAACAGTTAATCACCTACAAAGGAACACCCATAAGGATGACATCCAACTTCTCAACAGAAACACTTGAGGCCAGAAGGGCGTAGCAGGAAATATTCAAAGTAATGCAGAGTAAGAACCTACAAACAAGACTTTTTTATCCAGCAATATGGATTTAAACTATGGTTTAAAATTGAAGAAGAAATAAAAAGCTTCCCAGAAAAAAAAAATCAAGGAATTCATCACAACCAAACCAATGCTGCAAGAAATGTTAAGGGGCTTGCTGTAGACAGAACAAAGTGGGAAAATATATATATATATATAGTAAAAGAGGAATATAGATTTAAAGAAAAAAGTCAATAAACAAATACCTATCAATAATAACCTTAAATGTAAATGAATTAAATACTCCAATCAAAAGACATAGGGTAGCTGAATGGATAAGAAAACAGGACCCATACATATGCTGTCTATAGGAGACCCACCTAAAAACAAAAGATACACATAGACTAAAAGTAAAAGCATGGAAAAAATATTACATGCAAATGGAAATGGAAAAAAAAGCTGGGGTAGTAAAACTTATATCTCACAAAATAGACTTTAAAACAAAGACTATAGTAAAGGATAAAGAAGGTCACTACATAACGATAAAGGAGCAATCCAACAGGAAGAGATAACCACTATAAATATCTATGCACCTAATATATGAGCACCTAAATATATAAAGCAGATTTTAATGGACATAAAGGGAGAGATCAACAGCAATACTATAATAGTAGGGGATTTCTTTACCCCACTAACACCAATGGATAGATCCTCAAGAAAGAAAATTAACAAAGAAACAACAGAATTAAGGGACACACTAGATCAACTGGATTTAATAGATATCTTCAGATCCTTTCACCCTAAAGCAGCAGAATATACATTCTTTTCAAGTGTGCATGGTGCATTCTCTAGGATAGACCACATATTAGGGTATATAATGAGTCTCAACAAATTTAAGTAGATTGAAACCATATCAAGCATCTTCTCTGACCACAATGGCATGAAACTAGAAATCAACTACAATAGAAAAACTGAAAAACACTCAAACACTTGGAAACTAAACAACATGTTATTAAACAACAAATAGGTCAACAATGAGATCAAGAAAAAAATAAAAAATTTTCTTGAAACAAATGAAAATGAGCATAATACAACTCAAAATCTGTGGGTCTTAGCAAAAGCAGTACTGAGAGGGAAGTTCGTAGCATTACAGGCATACCATAAGAAGCTAAAAAAAAAAGCTCAAATAAACAAATTAATCCTGCAACTAAAATAACTAGAAAAAGAACAGCAAGTAAAGCCTAGAGGAAGTAGAAGGAAGGAAATAATAAAGATCAGAGTGGAAATAAATGACATAGAGACTAAAAAACAATACAGAGGATCAATGAAGCCAAGAGCTGATTTTTGAAAAGGTAAACAAGAAAAAAAAAGAAAAAGAAATGGTAAACAAGATAGATGAATCCTTAGCCAGACTCACAAAGAAAAAAAGAGAAAGGACTCAAGTAAATAAAATTAGAAATGGGGGTGAAGAAGTAAAAACAGACATAGCAGAAATACAAATGACTGTAAAAAATACTATAAAGAACTGTATGCCAAAAAATTAGACAACCTAGGTAAAATGGACAAATTCCTTGAAAAAATACACTCTTTCAAAAATCCATCTGGAAGAATCAGAAAACCTAAACAGACCGATTACAACAAATGAGATTGAAACACTTATCAAAAAACTCCCAACAAACAAAAGCCCGGGAGCAAATGGCTTCACAGGCGAATTCTACCAAATATTTAAAGAAGAACTAACTCCTATCCTTCTCAAGCTATTTCAAAAAATTCAAGAAGAGGGAAAACTTCCAAGCTCCTTTTATGAGGTGAGCATAATTCTGATTCCAAAGCCAGGCAAAGATAACACAAAGAAAGAAAACTATAGGCCAATATCCTTGATGAATTTAGATGCTAAAATCCTCAACAAAATATGAGCAAACCGGATCCAGCAATACATGAAAAAAATCATACATCATTATGAAGTGGGATTTATTTTGGGGAGGCAAGGCTGGTACAATATTTGCAAATCAATCAATGTGATTCATCACATAAACAAAATGAAGGACAAAAACCACAAATTTCAATAGATGCAGAAAAAGCATTCGATAAAATCCAGCACCCATTCATGATCAAAACTCTCAGCAAAGTGGGAATACAGGGAACATACCTCAACATGATAAAGGCCATCTATGACAAACCCACAGCCAACATCATACTCAATAGGCAAAAATTAAAAACAATCCCCTTAAGATAAGGAACAAAGCTGGGGTGCCCCCTTTCACCACTCTTATTCAATATAGTTGTAGGAGGCCTAGCCACAGCCATTAGACAAGAAGAAAAAATAAAAAGGCATCCAAATTGGAAAAGAAGAAGTAAAACTATCATTATTTGCTGATATGATATTGTATATAGAAAACCCTTAAGTCTCAGTCAAAACACTACTGGACCTGATAAATGAATTCAGCAAGGTGGCAGGATATAAAATTAATACTCAGAAATCAAAGGCATTTTTATATACCAACAATGATCGGTCTGAAAGAGAAATTTAAAAAAAAATCCCCTTCAGTATTGCAACAACAAAAAAATACCTAGGAGTAATTTTTGTTTTCCCTAGGAGTAAATTTAACCAAGGAGATTAAAGACTTGTACTCAGAAAATTATAAAACATTGATAAAAGAAATCAAGGAAGATACAAAGAAGTGGAAGCATGTACCGTGTTCACAGCTAGGAAGAATAAACATCATTAAAATGTCCATATTACCCAAAGCAATCTATAAATTCAATGCAATTTCTATTAAAATACCAAGGATGTACTTCAAAGATATAGAACAAATATTCCAAAAATTCATATGGAACCAAAAAAGAACACGAATATCCTCAGCTATCTTGAAAGAGAAGAATAAAGTGGGTGATTTCACACTTTCAGACGTCAAGTTATACTACAAGGCCATTGTACTCAAAACAGCTTGGTACTGGCATAAGAACAGGTATATAGATCAATGGAACAGAACAGAGAACCCAGAAATAAACCCACACCTTTATGGACAACTGATATTTGACAAAGGAGGTAAGAGCATACAATGGAGTAAAGACAGTCTCTTTAACAAATGTTGTTGGGAAAATTGGAAAGCTGCCTGCAAAAAAATGAAACTAGACCACCAACTTATACCATTCACAAAAATAAACTCAAAATGGATAAAAGACTTAGATGTAACTCATGAAACCATAATCATCCTAGAGGAAAACATAGGCAATAAGCCTTCTGACATCACTCGCAGCAATATATTTGCTGATGTATCTCCACATGCAAGGGAAATAAAGGACAGGATAAATAAATGGGACTGCATCAAACTAAAAAGCTTTTGCTCAGCTAAAGACAATATGAACAAAATAAAAAGGCAAACCATGCAATGGGGGAATGTATTCAACAATATTTCTGATAAGGATTTAATAACCAAAATTTATAAAGAACTTGTAAAACTCAACACCAGAAAGATAACAGTCCAATCAAAAAATGGGCAAAAGAAATGAAGAGACACTTCTCCAAAGAGAACATACAGATGGCCAATAGGCATATGAAAAAGTGCTCAACATCACTAATCATTAGAGGAATGCTAATTAAAACCACAATGAGATATCACCTCGTGCCAGTCAGAATGGCGCTTATCAACAAAACAACACAGAATATGTGCTGGTGAGGATGTGGAGAAAAGGGAACCCTCCTGCACTGCTGGTGGGAATGCAGACTGGTGCAGTCACCATGGAAAACAGTATGGAGATTCCTCAGAAAATTAAAAATTGAACTGCTTTTTGACCCAGCCATCCTACTTTTGGGAATATATCCCAATAACACCACATCAATGAGTCAAAAGGAGAAATGCACCCCCATATATATATGCAAGCATTGTTTACAATAGCCAAGATCTGGAAACAGCCCAAGTGCCCGTCAGTGGACAAGTGGATTAAAAAGCAGTGGTACATATACACAATGGAATACTATGGGGCCATGAAAAAGGAGGAAATATTATTTTTTTGCGACAACATTGATGGACCTGGAAACTATTATGTTAAATGAAATAAGCCAGGCAGAGAAAGAAAAGTATCATATGACCTCACTCATCTGAGGAATCCAACAAACAATGTGAACTGAGGAGCAGAATAGAGACAGAGGCGGGATCAAAGGATCCAGAAGGAAAGCAGACATAGGAAAAGGGGATGATAGGCTGATAGGATGGGATCAGAGCAGAAAAGCAAATCCTGGAAGAAAGGGGGAGGTGTTATAGGGAGTGGGACAGAGGGGCATGTACTGAGGGACATGAGGGAGGGGAGGATGAATTCAGGGGGACACTAGAATCTATGTAAACACAATAAATTAATAAAAAAAAGATCATGATATTTCTCAATAATAATAAAAAAGAAAGTAAATCTTCCAAGGCCATTTTAGTACTTGCTGTACCTTGGTATTATAATTCTGAACATCAACTTATATTAGATTAAATGGTTTGGTTATTTGAGCTTTCTGTGTGCTTGGGTTTTGGATGAATAAAATTTATATAATTATGAAATTTTGCAAAGAATTGAACTTGTATTTATTGAGTGCCTAGTGCCTATTTTATACATGCTTTTATGTTATCTTATAATCCTTATAGCTCTATATCTCCATTTTACAAATGAGGTTGCATTTAGAGAAATGAAACAATTTGCTCAATGTCATACAGTACTTAGTAAGTAGCAGAGCTGGGACTTAAATGCAATTCTGTGGCTTACAATTATGTATTTAATATCTTTACAAAGGAAAAGGTATTTCCTGAAACAAAGTACTGAAGAAAAATGTGTAGAAGACAGCATAGACAGGTTTTCTGATTCAAAGTCTTTCATTCTTGCCACTCATTTCCACTTCATAACAATCTTTGAAAACAATGAACATTGGGTTCTAGGGACAGAAAAATGACAGTTCCATAAGACACCAACATTCATAACTAACAAGGGCCTTTATGAAAGGAACTGTGCATGTATCTAAAGAATCAATGGATGTAATTTATTTAGACATTCAAAAAACTTTAATTGGAGTTCTTATGCTCTAAGTTGTGTCGCCATGCACCATGGAATTAGAGGGACCATCCTGTGAAGAAGGATTGAAATCAGGGATAAAGGATAGTGGAAAATGCACATTTTGCTAGGTTGGGAAGCATAAACAGAAGAATTTCTATAATAGCTCTTTCTGGTTTGGTTTAACGTTTTTATTATGGTCTTTCAGTAAGATCTGTAAGTTCACAGATGATGAATCTTTTAGTCCAGATACCTATTCAAAGCTTTGCCACTTCATAGCTGTATGACCCCTGACAAGTTACTTAACCTTTCCTGTACTGTTTTCTCAACTGTAAAATAATGAAAATGGACATAAAAGTCTCAGCTAGAAATTCTATAGCTTAGTTTAATTCAGCTTCCCTCTTTGTGTCTACAGTGAAAAAAACACATAATCAAGTTCTGTAGTTGATTAGAGCAATGTTAAAGAGTGATGATTATGGGGTCAAGTACCAGAGAAAGCAATTGTTACGCAGAATTATTCACTATACAGTTCTTTGTAACCAGATTGGCAAAACACTGTGCCAGCCATCTGCTGGATCATAAAAATAGCTTTGTTGTACAGTACCATACTTTATAATTTGTATTAACCTTTGCCACAGATTTCTTCAACAATAGAATTACAAATCTCTTATATAGCAATTTAGAGCTCAGGTTCACAAAATTTTAGAGTAAGAGGTTATCTGGTCTAAACCTATATTTGGCAAACAGGTGAAGTAATTCTCTCAAGCTCAAATAGCAAATAAATCATAGAGTTATATCTCTGGACAACTTAGTCCAGTTTTTCTATACTAAATTCCCAAAAAAGTCAGAAGTATAGCCATTTGAGTCCTCAGGCCAGACCTATTTTGAAGCTATTTTGGCAAGCTTGTCAGGTAGGTATGTGGCTTGATAATGGAGATGAAAAATAAATGTGGTGATTATAGCTTCTATTTATTGAGTATATGTGCCAGGCACTGTGCTAAGTACTGTGCATTATCTCACTCAATCCTCCTGAGGATTTAATCCTTAATATATATATATATATATATATATATATATATATATATATATATATATATATACACACATACACACACACACACACACATATTGTCCCAATTTTCATAAATAAAAAAAACAGATCCAGAAAGTTAAAGTTACCTCCCCAACTTCATACAGCTATTTAATGTTAGAACTAGAATTCAAACCCACTTCTGAAAGAGTAACAAAGTTCATGCTCGTTGTACAGCCTCCGTATTTCACAAGCACTATAATCTAACATTAATTCAACAAAAGATGGGGTTTTTTTTAAGTTCTGTAACCAAATAAGTTTGGGAAATGCTGCATTTTATATTCTATTTTGGAGAGTCACATTTCCCATTTGTGTATTAAAAGACCTGAGAAGTCTTAAGTAAACAAATCTGTTTATTTTTCCTTAACCCCTTGTTCCCCAAGCTCTTTTTGACTAAGGACTCTTTTTTTAAGAACATTCATTAATACCACACGGGGCCCTGGCCAGTTGGCTCAGCGGTAGAGCGTTGGCCTGGCGTGCGGGGGACCCGGGTTTGATTCCCAGCCAGGGCACATAGGAGAAGTGCCCATTTGCTTCTCCACCGCCCCCCTCCTTCCTCTCTGTCTCTCTCTTCCCCTCCCGCAGCCAAGGCTCCATTGGAGAAAAGATGGCCCGGGCGCTGGGGATGGCTCCTTGGCCTCTGCCCCAGGCGCTAGAGTGGCTTTGGTTGTGGCAGAGTGACACCCCGGAGGGGCAGAGCATCGCCCCTGGTGGGCGTGCCGGGTGGATCCCCGTCGGGCGCATGCGGGAGTCTGTCTGACTGTCTCTGCCCATTTCCAGCTTCAGAAAAATACACACACACACACACACAAAAAAAAAATACCACACGGGACCCTACTGCTCCCTGAAACCTGGTATGCAATACAGCACACATCACACAATCCATTCCATTCATCGTTTTTTCTTTTTTCTTTTTTTATTCATCTATCTAATTCTCTTCAGATATTGTTGCTCTTAAGTCTGGCTTTTTTATATTAACCATTAAAGTGACCAAAGATTCAGTATTGCAAAATATTTTCTTAGCAAGAACACACACTTGTCAATTTGGGCACATCTTTGGTTATATAGAAACCTATACATCATGGAACTTTGAGAGACCATTAATCTTCTGAAATGTCAACAGTTAGTGGGACTTGTTTTAGTGTTCGCTGGACCACAAAAGGTCTACCGGAAAGTTCTGTCTGTTTTTGGAATAAAAATGCAAATTTTTCTTACCGTCAATAAATTTTATTAAATAATATAATTGCCATTATTATTAATGATTTCTTGCCAGCGTGAGGGCAATTTGTATATCCCATTTTTGAAAAAAGTTTTATCTTTTGATGTGAAAAATTGAACCAGTGCTTGTTTGGTATCTTCTTCATTTTTGAATTTTTTGCCCTTCAAAAAATTTTGTAAAGACAAAAACAAGTGATAGTTGGAGGGTGCTGAGCCTGGGGAATATGGTGATGTGACAGACATGCTTCTGTAGCATTTCTTCCTTGTTGAAATTCATAAAAATTACAGTGGCATAAATGAACTTTATCAGTAGCCATGGGTACACTATCATTTCACACATAAGACTAACGTGAATCAACTTTGTTTTAGTTAATTTGCTACGTAAGTATGTATACATTAAGTGATAAAAATAGAGAGGCACACATGCACCAAATAAACATGTGCTTACGTGTCGAAACTTGTTGTGGTAGAAACGGACAGAACTTTCCAGTAGAACTTATATTTTTGATAAGATTTTTACATCATTCCCAAACCAAGCCATAACTGAGCCAGGAAAGTTTTACAGCTGATCATAATTTAAGTCGTGTTTTTGGAGCTTGAAGCACCAGGCATGAACCCCTGCTTCAAGGGCTAGAGAAGAAACCCTAGGACAAAGAATGCAAGCCTACTCACATCAGAAATACTTTTATAAAGATGATGTAAGATGAGGTGGAAATCACCTTGCAAACCATACCTTTTCTTGCCTTTTTTGCATGCTTAGAGTAGATCTTAGAACAATAATCTAGACTCTGAACATGGGCATTCCATGTGGTTCTCATTCAAAATTTTCACTCTTTGACACTAATGGTTTCCATCTTCTTCAAATGTATTGAACTTGACACACACATTTGTATATTCTGTTTACAATTCTAATGGTATGAGCTGAACATTAAATAAACTTTTAAGGTTACAAGATTTGAAATGCAGACTCTCAAAGGTTGCTTTTTTTTTATAAAAACTTCCAATCCTCCTTATCTGCCAGTCATTGTCCTTACTTTTATTATCTGAGGGCCAAATAATAAAAAAGGGCCATTACAACTCTATTGGCCCTGGCCAGTTGGCTCAGTGGTAGAGCGTCGGCCTGGTGTGCAGAAGTCCCGGGTTCAATTCCCAGCCAGGGCATACAGGAGAAGTGCCCATCTGCTTCATATTATTTCACCATGGTAGTAAAGAAATGTTGACCATTTTCAGTTCTCTGGTGTATTTCTCTGTATAAATGGGAGAAGTCATAAAAGCATAGAGCCTACTAGCCTACTACTTATATAATCAAAGAACAAATGAAATTAAATAAACATTTATTGAGTACCTACTATAGGCTCATCAGTTTCACTTAATTAGGATGTAAAACAATCTAAAAATTGGTATAATTTTGCACATTTTTCAAATGGCAATTTTTATGCTATTATTAATATTCTTAGCATGACTGATTCAGTATAAGGTACAATGAACTTGGATTCAGAAAAATCTTTGTTTACATCCCAAGATTACAATTTCCTTCAGTTATTCATTTATTCATTCAACCAGCCTGACCAAGTGGTGGTGCAATAGATAGAGCATCAGCCTGGGACACAGAGGACCCAGGTTCAAAACCCTGACGTCACTGGCTTGAGCGTGGCATCATAAACATGACCCCACAGTTGCTAGCTTGAGCCCAAAGGTTTCTGGCTTGAAGCCTAAGGTCACTGGCTTTAGCCCAAGGTCACTGGCTTGACAAGGGGTCACTGGCTCTGCTGGAGTCTCCCTGGTCAAGGCACTTACGAGAAAACAATCAATGAATAACTAAGGTGCCACAAAAAAGAATTGATGCTTCTCATCTCTCTCCCTTCTTGTCTGTCCCTGTCTGTCTGTCTGTCTCTCTCAAAAAAAATGTTTTTCAGATAAGGAAAATAATATAGGTCATAAATTTGGATATATGTAAATCTAATCATGTAAAATGCTCAATTAAAGCCAGAGAAGGCAGAAAATTTTTTAAAAAAGAAGCAAAGAAAAGAACAATGAATTGAAAACAGATACAAATATAGTAAATATTAATCTAACTATATCAATAATCATTTTAAATATGAATGGTCTTAATACACCAGTTAAAAGACAGAAACTATCGTAGTGGGTAAACAAGAATCAGCTATGTTGGCCATAAGAAACACACTTAAATATAAAGACATAAGTAGATTAAAAGTAAAGGGGTAGAGAAAGATATACTCTGCTAACACTAATCAAAAGATATATATAAATTCAGACAAAGCTGACGTTGGAAAAAGAAAAAGATCAGGAATAAAGAGGGGTATTACATAATGGTGAAGTTTTCAATTCTCCAAAATACATAGCAATCTTTAATGTGTATGTTGCTAACAATAGAGTGTCAAAAGTGTGAGGCAAAAACTGAAGAATACACTGTTACTTTTAGAGACTTCAACATCACTTGCTCAGTAATGGAAATATCCACCAGGCAGCAAATCAGTAAATATATAGTTGAACTGAATAGAACTATCAATTAACTAGATCAAATTGACTTTATAGGATACTTCCTCTAACAATACCAGGGAATACAGTCTTCTCAAGTTCATATGGAACATTCACTAAAATAAACATTCTGTGTCATAAAACACAACAAACTCAAAAGCATAGATATCATAAACTATGCACTCAGATCACAATGGAATTAAGTTGAAAATCAATAACAGACAGATAGCTAGAAAATCATAGGAGAAAGAACTAAATGATTTTGGAAAATATTGAATCTAAGCTCCCACTTTAGGAAATGAGAAAAGAAGAGCAAATTAAATCATAAGTAAGCCTAAGAAAACAAATAATAAAAATCTGAGTAAAATTAAATGAAATTAAAAAGAGAAAATCAATAGAAAAAGAAAATCAATGAAACAAAAAACTGGTTTTTTGAAGAGATCAATAAAATTGATAACTCCCTATCCAGGCTAACCAAGAAATGGAGAAAGAATAAACAAATTACTAATACTAGAAATGAAAAAAAGGGCCATTACTCCTGATCCCATGGACACTAAAAGGATAATAAGAACAACTCTATTGGCTCTGGCCAGTTGGCTCAGTGGTAGAGCATTGGCCTGGCGTACAGAAGTCCCGGGTTTGATTCCTGGCCAGGGCATACAGGAGAAGCGCCCATCTGCTTCTCCACCCCTCCCCCTCTCCTTCCTCTCTGTCTCTCTCTTCCCCTCCCGCAGCCGAGGCTCCATTGGAGCAAAGATGGCCCGGGCGCTGGGGATGGCTCCTTGGCCTCTGCCCCAGGCACTAGAGTGGCTCTGGTTGCAACAGAGCGATGCCCCGGAGGGGCAGAGCATCACCTCCTGGCGGGCAGAGCATCGCCGGGTGGATCCCGGTCGGGCATATGTGGGAGTCTGTCTGACTGTCTCTCCCCGTTTTCAGCTTCAGAAAAATAAAAAAAAAAATTAAATAAATAAATAAAAAGAACAACTCTATTCTCACAATTTGATAACATAAATGAAAATGGCTAATTCCTTGAAGAACACACCTTATCAAAACTCACACAAGGAGAAATGCATAATCTGAATAGAAGATATACAGTGTGTCCATAAGGTCATGGTGCACTTTTGACCGGTCACAGGAAAGCAACAAAAGACAATAGAAATGTGAAATCTGCACCAAATAAAAGGAAAACCCTCCTAGTTTCTGTAGGATGATGTGGCAGCATGTGCACATGCGCAGATGATGACATAACACCATGTATACAGCAGAGCAGCCCACGACCATGCCAGTCGAGATGTGGGCGGTACAGAAGAAAGTTCAGTGTGTTCTGTGGCTCGCTAAATTCGAATCTGTGACCAAAGTGCAACGTTAATATCGGTGCGTTTATAACGAAGCACCACCACATAGGAATAACATTACTCGGTGGGATAAGCAGTTGAAGGAAACCGGCAGTTTGGTGGAGAAACCCCGTTCTGATAGGCCATCAGTCAGTAATGAGTCTGTAGAGGCTATATGGAATAGCTACCTAAGGAGCTACCTAAAAAAATCTGTGCGTGAGCCCACATCAAACTGCACTGAATAGGTATGAAACTGGGAGGGTTTTCCTTTTATTTGGTGCAGATTTCACAATTCTATCGTCTTTTTTTGCTTGCCTATGACCAGTCAAAAGTGCACCATGACTTTACGGACATACCGTAAACTAAGATATATAACCTAGATAGGCCTATATATATTAAAGGAATTGAATCAATAGTTAATAACTTTCTAAAACAGAAAGCACCAGGCCCAGCTAGTTTCACTGGTAAATTTTACCAAACACTTAAGGAAGAAATTATACTAATTCTCTTCAACTTGTTTCAGAAAATAGAAGCAGATGTAATTCTTTTAACTTATTCCATGAAGCTAGCGTTGCCCTAATTCCAAGACCAATGACATTACAAGAAAAGAAAACTACAGACCAAACATCTGTCATTAAAATAGATGCAAAACTCCTTCACAAAATACTGTATTAAATCAAATCCAACAATATTTTAAAAGAACTATACACCATGATGAAGTGGGATTTATTTCTGGTATGCAAGGCTGACTTAACATTCAAAAATCAATTAACTTCATCCATCACACATCAACAGGCTAAAGAAGAAAAATCATATGATCTTATCAACAGATGGAGAAAAGTCATTTGACAAAATCCAACATGCATTCATGATAAGAACTCTCATCAAATTATCAATAAAGGGAACTTCATCAATTTGATTTTAAAAAGTATATTAAAAATCCACAGCTAACATCATACCTAATGGTGAGAAACTAGATGCTTTCCCTCTAAGACTGAGAAGAAGGCAAGGATGTTCCTTCTCATTGTTCCTATTGAACACCACACTGAACCCCTACCTAATGCAAAAAGGCAAGAAAAGTAAATAAAAGTTATAAAGATTAAGAAGAAATAAATAAAAATGTGTTTATTTGCAGATGATATAATTTCCTATGTAAAATAAATTCAGAGAATCAATAAAACACTGAAACTAATAAAGAAACGTAAGACTGAAGAATACAAGCCTAATATGCAGAAGTCAATTGCTTTCCTATAAACCAGTAATGAACAACTGAAATCTGAAATTTAAAAAAACAACTTTTTACCTTAGAACCAAAAAATAGAGAAATATTTAAGTATACATCAAATAAAATATGTACAAGATTAATATAAGGAAAACTAAAACACTCTGATAAAAGAAATCAAAGTCTAAATAAATAGAAAGATATTCCATGTTCACAGATAAAAAGACTCAATATTGTTAAGATATCATTTCTTCTCAACTTGATTTATAGAGTCAATGCAATCTTGGTCAAAATCCCAGCATTTTACTTTGTGAATATTAAAAAAAAACACAAAAAACTAATTCTAAAGTTTGTGTGGATAAGAAATATACTCAGAATATGTCACAATAATGAAAAATAAGAACAAAGTTGGAGGAATGCTACTACCTGATTCAAGACTTAACATAAAGCTATAGTAATTAAGACAGTGTGGTATTGGTGGACCAATAGAAATAAAGATTAATAGACCAGAGTAGAGAGCCCAGAAATATACCCTAACATATACAGAAACTGTCCCTATCTATCCCTCCTGTCTTTCTCTGTCTCTCTCTCTAAAAAGAAAAAAGAGCCCTGGCCGGTTGGCTCAGTGGTAGAGCATCAGCCTGGCATGCAGGAGTCCCGGGTTCGATTCCCGGCCAGGGCACACAGGAGAAGTGCCCATTTGCTTCTCTACCCCTCCCCCTCTCCTTCCCCTCTATCTCTCTCTTCCCCTCCCGCAGCCAAGGCTCTATTGGAGCAAAGTTGGCCCGGGCACTGGGGATGGCTCTATGGCCTCTGCCTCAGGCGCTAGAATGGCTCTGGTTGCAACAGAGCAACGCCACAGAGGGGCAGAGCATCGCCCCCTGGTGAGCATGCTGGGTGGATCCTGGTCGGGCGCATGCGGGAGTCTGTCTGACTGCCTCCCCGTTTCCAACTTCAGGGAAAAAAAAGAAAAAGAATTGTATTGAGCACCTGCTTTAACAGAAATGTTATTAGGTGGTAGAGATACAGGGATCAATAAGGCATAGTCCTTACCCTCAAGTAGTTAACAACTGGTAAATGGAACAATCACATGATCAGAAAATTACAATTTGATAAGTACAACAATTTATGGGGACACATAGGAAATGTTGCCTGAATTGAATCTCCAAGGACAAGTAGGCATTGAGAGAAAAATGGATTATATAGAAGGGCACTTCAGGCAGAAGGAATGGTATGAAGAAAGGTACAAAGGCAAGAGATATGTGGAGCATGAGGGTGGTGCATATAGAGCCAGGACTCAGAGGTCCATGTTGAACTACAAGCAGTTCAGTGTTGCTTTCAAACTAGCAGATGTTTTATAAATTTAATTTCATAATTAGTAGATTATGTTTTAGAGCACTTTTAGGTTTATGGGAAAATTTAGCAGAAATAGAGTTCCCATATACTCTGTCTCCCCCTACCCTTGGCAACCACTGATCTTTTTACTGTCTCCATAGTTTTACCTTTACCAGAATGTCATAGGATTGAAACCACACAGCCTTGAGCCTTTTTAAACTTGCTTCTTTGCCTGACCAGGCTGTGGTGCAGTGGATAGGGCATCGGACTGGGACACAGAGGACCCAGGTTTGAAACCTTGAGGTCGCCAACTTGAGCGCAGGCTCACCAGCTGGAGCACGGGGTTGCTGGATTGAGCGTGAGATCATAGACATGACCCCATGGTCGCTGGATTGAGCCCCAAAGGTCGCTGGCTTAAGCAAGGGGTCACTCGGTCTGCTGTAGCCCCCTAGTCAAGGCACATATGAGAAAGCAATCAATGAACAACTAAGGTGCCACAACAAAGAATGAATTAATGCTTCTCATCTCTCTCCTTTCCTGTCTGTCCCTATCTGTTTGTCTCTCTGTCTCTCTCTGTCTCTGCCTCTGTCACTGCCACACAAAAAACTTGCTTCTTTCACTTAGCAATATGCATTTAAGGTTCTCTGTGTTTTCTCATGCCTTAATAAGGCATTTCTTTTTATTGCTGAATAATATTCCATTTTATGGATGGACTACAGTTTGTTCATTCACCCACTTATTAAAGAATATCTTGGTTGTTTCCAATTTTGGCAATTATTAATAAAGCTACTATAAAATTCATGTGCAGGTTTTTATGTTAACATAAGTTTTCAAGAAATCTGGGTAAATACTTAGGAGTGTGATTGCTGGTTTGTTTGTGTCCTAAGACTATGTTTAGCTTTGTAAGAAACTGCAAAACTATCTTACAACGTGGTTGTATCATTTTGCATCCCCTCCAGCAGTGATTAAGAGTTCTTGTTGTTCTACATCCTTGCCAACATATAGTGTTGTCAGTGTTTGAGATTTTAGCCATTCTAATAGGTGTATAGTGCTGTCTAACTATCTTAATTTACATTTCCCTAATAACATATTATATTGAACATCATACATTTATTTGCAATCTATTGTGTATATCTTGGTAAAGCATCTCTCAGATCTTTTGCCTATGTCTTAATTAGATTGGTTTCTGATTGTTGAGTCTTAACAGTTCTTTATATATTTTGAATACAAGTTCTTTATCAGATATGTGTTTTAAAAATACTTTCTCCCAGTGTGTGGCTTGTCTTTTGATTCACTAATCAATTTCTTTTCATGGATTGTGCTTTTGGAGTCCTACCTAAAAACCTATTGCTAAATCCAAGGTCAGCCAGATTTTTTCCTGTGTCATTTGATAGGAATTTTAGAGTTTTGTGTTTTACATTTAGGTCTGTGATCCATTTTGAGATCATTTCAGTGGAAGGTGTGATGTCAGTGCCTAGATTCTTTCTTGCAGGTGGATATCCAGGTGTAACAGCACCATTTGCTGTAACAACTATTTTTTTCTCCATTGGATTGACTTTGCTCTTTGTCAAAGATCAGTTAGCTACGTTTATATATTTTAGTATTTTCTTTTGCTTCTTTCTTAGGGTCTTTTTTATTTCTCTGCGTACATTACCCATCTATTCTTGCATATCATCCAATTTTTCCCTTAGCCCCCTTAGCATGTTAATCACAGTTATTTTAAATTCCAGGTCTAATCATTCCAAATGATCTGTAATATCTAAATTTGGTTCAATGCTTGGTTTGCCTCTTTAGACTATATTTGTTTGCCTTTTAGTATGACTTACAATTTTGGGCTGAAAGTGAGACATGATATAGAGGGTAAAAATAATTGGGATACCTCAGCCTGGAAGTTTTCTCTTTGTTTTACTAGGTGTTTGTGTTTACTGTTTGCTGTAGATGTGGTATCAGAGGCTAAAATATCTTCTATTGGTATTGTTTTAGTCTCTTATTGCCTTGGGGTATCCCTAGAAGTTCCTAAGTAGGGTCTGAGACTTGCAGTTTTCTTAGCTGTAATCCTAGGAACACTGTTGGTGTGGCAGTAAAATGTGAGTAGCAGGCAGGTGTTTTGTAGTGCTATGCTTAGGTCCCAACCCTTTACTGTGCTTGAGTTGGGTATTTCCTGTCCCCCAGGTCAGGGTCCAATGAAATAGTTTTCCTTGAGGAAAGACCTTGTTAAGGAGAATAAAGAGATCTGGGTATGTTTCAAAATGGCTCCTTTTCCTCTCCCTTGCCAGGAGTACAAGGGAATTTTTCTCCAGTCTTCACAGTGAGAATAAGGTTGGACTGTTAAAGGTAAAACTCATGAAAGTGTGGGGGCCCCTATTAGACTGGACTCCATTGAAGTTTTTAGCTCTTTTTTTTTCTTCTTCTTTTCTGAAGCTGGAAATGGGGAGAGACAGTCAGACAGACTCCCGCATGCGCCCGACCGGGATCCACCCGGCACGCCCACCAGGGGGCGATGCTCTGCCCCTCCGGGGCGTCGCTCTGCCGAGACCAGAGCCACTCTAGTGCCTGGGGCAGAGGCCAAGGAGCCATCCCCAGCGCCTGGGCCATCTTTGCTCCAATGGAGCCTTGGCTGCGGGAGGGGAAGAGAGAGACAGAGAGGAAGGAGGGGGGGGTGGAGAAGCAAATGGGCGCTTCTCCTATGTGCCCTGGCTGGGAATCGAACCCGGGTCCCCCGCACGCCAGGCCGACGCTCTACCACTGAGCCAACCGGCCAGGGCCGAAGTTTTTAGCTCTTAAACCAGTCCATACTGAGCTGCTAGCAATATTTCCATTGCAGTTTTAAAGTGTTCTTACTGATACTGGCTTTAGCTGCACGCTTCTACACCTGGTAAGCTGTAATTCTCTCCATTTTCAGAAGAGCAGTTTGCCTTCTGACTTCAGTTCTCTGATTATTCTAAGAAGAGTTGATTTTAAGTTTGTTCGGCTTTTTTCTTGTTGTGAGTACAGGAGTGACAACTTCCAAGTTCTTGACATGTCAAACCAGAAACTGAAAGTATTATACATTTATTTTTAAGTTTTCAAAACACATATAAAATAACATGAACCTTTCAGAAGTTTTAGCTTATCTTTTTTTAAATTTATTGTGTTTACATAGATTCTAGTGTCCCTCCAAATACACCCCCTCTCCCCCGTGTTCCCCACAACATCCCCCTTTACCCCTTTCCTGCAACTCCCTCCCCCTTTCCTTCCAGGATTAACATTTCTGCTCTCTATAACATTGTGTTATATGTGTATAATTTCAGCTTATCTTAAAATATCTGTGGGCTGTGTGAGCTAGTGCAATTCACTTAATCTGTGTCTTCATTGGTAAAATAAGCATAATGATACTAATGCTGGATTGGCATAAGACCCAAATGAGATATGTAAAGCAACCAGCAAAGTACATTGCTCATATGCATTCAAGAAATGTTAGCTTTAGATATTATCTCATTTATCTTCATCAGAACCTTAGGCCTTGAGTAGAGACAAAGTATACAAAATGTTCCCTAATTTAGAAGTTGAAGATTCATAAGAAAAGGATTACCTGTCCTATGGTCAGTTTGTGGTTGAGTCAAGACCAGAACCTGGCTAAGACTGCTGCTGGCCTCCATGGACCTGATGCTGTTACAAGACCCCTTTTCTTAATGTCGAGTAGCAAATTGCCTGCCCACATTGATCAAAACCTGTCAGAACTCAGTTTTACTCCTATCATAGCAGTCCCAGGAACTGTGCAGCTGTCTTTCCCATTCTGATGCATTTGTGGGTTTTGCCTACACAAAGCATGATGGTTATAAACAGAGAGAATTGGATTGTTAGGTAAATGTAGCCTGTTACCATAGAAACAGATATGTGACAGTGGTAGTGCTCAGAGTAGGTCTGAGAAAGGTTCTTAATCATATCGAGAAAATAAGTGAATATATCTAAAAGGTTATAGAACCCATCAGAGATTATTGCTTTTCTTCTGGTTCAGGATGTTCATATTTAGTATTATATAGTTCGCCCTAGTTCCCTGGCATTTTCTCTCTAGAAGCTGGAAAACTGCAAGGCGTCAAGAGAAAGAAAGGGGTATGCTGGTTGTAGAATCCTGGATGAGAAGTTCATGTTGACACTCATAAGAATTATTTACTGGTCAGGGTTAGCTATATTAGAACAAAAAGGAACTCTTCTACTGCTGAGCTGATGTACTCACTAGCACTTGTGGGAAATGAGACACAATCTAATGACAATCTTGTCCATATTCTTTCATCCTCATTTCTCCTAAAAGATATGTCAAATGTCCACTGAGTAGAAGCTCTCTGAGAGCACTTCGGTGACCCAAGATGAAGCGGAAAAAAGGACTGGCTTTGAGCCCCTGCTGCTCTCTGCCCTCTTCATGTCATGACATTTTGGAAAATTAAAATTAAAATTTTAGTTAGCACTTTACCTTATACTGTATACCAGCATTTATACCACATTAATTAAATATTTAAATATAAAAAATGAAACTGGCCCTGGCCAGTTGGCTCAGTGGATAGAGTGTTGGCCTGACACAGAGATATCCCTGGTTCAATCCCTGGTCAGAGCGCACATGAGAAGCAACCATCTGCTTCTCTCTCCATCCCTTCCCCCCTTCTTTCCCTTTTTCCCTCCCACAGCCAGTGGCTCAATTGGTTCCAGTGTCATCCTGGACACTGAGGATAGCTCAGTTGGTCGGAGGCAGAACGCCTCAGCTTCAGGTGCTAAAAATAGCTTGGTTGATTCGAACATCTGACCCAGAAGGGGTTTGCCAGGTGGATCCCGGTCCGGACACATGCAGGAGTCTGTTTCACTATCTTCCCTCCTCTCATTTAGAAAAAGAAAATAAAACCATAGAAGAACTAGAAATATATAAAGAGTTAACTATATAATGCTGGTGGTGTACACATATTAAAAATTATAATGTAGAAATGTAGTTATTTACATAGAAATGATTTATCAAACAACATTTTTATTTGATCCTGTTTTGTAAAAGTATATACTTATAAACATACAGTTTCTAGATGTGCATAAAAATGTTAATAGTGGGCCCTGGCTCAGCGGTAGAGCATCAGCCTGGTGTGTGGAAGTCTTAGGTTTGATTCCTGGTCAGGACTCACAGGAGAAGCAACCATCTGTTTCTTCACCCCTTCCCTTCTCCTTCTCTCTCTCTCTCTCTCTCTCTCTCTCTCTCTCTCTCTCTCTCTCTCTCTCTTCCCCTCCTGCAGCTGTGGCTCAATTGACTCGAGCGAGTTGGCTTTGGCCACTGAGGATGGCTTCATGACCTCCATCTCAGGCACTAAAAAAAATGGCTTGGTTGCTGAGCAATAGAACAAGGACCCCAGAGCATTGTCCCCTAGTGGGCTTGCTGGGTGGATCCTGGTTAGGGCGCATGCTTGAGTCTGTCTCTGCTTCCCTGACTCTCACTTAATATTTTTTTTAAATGTTAATAGTGGTTACCTGTGGATATTCTGATAAACTTTTTTTTCTTCTTGCTTACCTATTTTATGTATCTATGTATGCATGCATTCAGGTATGTGTAATGAGTAGCTCTTTCTGGTATAAAAAATAGTAGATGTTAAAATTTTTTAACTTCTCTTTCCCTCTTTTCACTTGATGATTTAGGTCAAACTTCCTTCAAGAAGTATTTTTTCCTCCATCATCCTTAAGTCTCTCCTTTTTAGTATATTCCTATCTAACCGTAAATTCTTTGAGAATAGAGTTATGTTTCATTATTTACTGTGCTACTTTCCATGAGCATGCCCGGTGAAGGGCTGGGTATTGGTTGATGGTATGATTTCTTCAAAGCCTGCTTTGAAATCTGATGTTAGAGTGCTAACTAACCCTTTATCTAGCTAAAATGGTCTAAAACTTGGCCCAAACTGTCTATCATCCCAGTGCTCCCCAGGCTGAGATACCTGACTGGCTGGCTGGTACCTGGCTGAAAGCTAGGCCTTTCAGTATAAATTCTTCCTCAAATAGCTTTCTTGTTCAAGAAGGTGGCCCGTCTCAGGTTTAGTTGCTGCTTCTTAGTCAGTAGTATGTGTATAGCTGTGCTTCCCTGCCAGAACTTCCATGCCCTTCTCAAGAATCCTCAATGCTGTTAAAACATAAAGAATAGGCAGCAAAGAAAGAATACAAAGGACTGGGAGATGAGAAAGGAGAAAAGTGAGGATAAAAGAATGGAAATTTATGACCTTAAGTGCAGCAGGTTGCTAAACCCAACCTAAAACATCCCTTGCACATAATAATACCTACTGGTACACATGAAATTACTTTGCCAGGGCAGTCTTCATTGACATTGGTTTGGTTTTCAAGGGACCTGTGTGAGCTCTGATGACCACAGTTGGCATCCCTCCAGCTTAAAGACTTGACTGACTTCTCATCTAGCCTGCAAGGACAAAGTGAGATGATAGATGGAAATAGGTTTTATAAAATAGAAAACAATATACAAATGCTTGGTGTTCTTTTTGTAAACTCCATGACTTAATGCCCTCCAATAGTTTGAAGTTTGGAACAGATTTTAAATACCAATATCTAAAGAAATTTTTTAAAGAACAGAAGGAAGGAAGATAAGAAAGGAAGGAAGGGAAGGGAAGGGAAATCAAATATACCTACAGAATAAATAGAATTGAGTTCTCAGGAGGGAAAAGTATGGCTAGAAGGCACCTGAACTGTGCATGGTGTCTGGGTATATAGGTTGTCACCTAAGTATATGAGAAAGGCCTTGGGTTTTCTGAGTGCCCTCAGTTGATTAGAATTATTTTCTTTGGAGGTAATTCCCAAGAGAATTCTTATGCTTTCATTGTTGATAAAACTGTTGACACTTCTCTTTTAAAGTGTCTGTTAAGCAATGGTAAATTACAGTTTGAGTGCATGTGGTCCCCACATGAATATACTATGGTTGCATCCTTTTAATTACTAACAATTTAAATCATGATAAGGATGTGACTAAAAAGTAAACGGCCACTGCTCTGCTCCTCCCATGAAAGTGACTCTTTTTTTCCTTCCAGATTCAACTCATGAGACTTCATATCAGTTATTCACCTGAATGCATGACTCTTCAACCTCAGGACTCACAGAATTATTGGAATGCCGTCCTAAGGTTGTTGAGTTCTGCATTTTTGGGCATTTCAACTCTATGGAGAAGCAACCATTCCCTCACTCTAAAAGCAGCCTGAAAGGTTTTTTTCTTCCCTAGGAAAGAATCTTCCTTGTAACTTTTTTGTTACAACAGTCAGAAACAGACTGGGGAAGTTTGATAGTTGAGAGATAGCTTGCCAATTACCTGAACCTTGGCATGGGGTTCCCTCAGATTTGCAGTGTCTTGGGGTCCCTCCTGTGACTGTCTTGGAGAACAAACATTTTCTATTAATTTCCAGTGATTTAATTTTCCATTTTCTTTTTGTAACAGGTCCAGTTAAAAACAAGAAAAAAGGTAAGTTAAGTTCCTGATTTGACAAAATTGCTGTTATGGCACATCTCTTCTAAAATTAGAAGAAGAAAATATCCGGGAAGTAGGATTTTTATATGGTAGTTTTTTATTCGTGATTGTCCATTATTTTATTTAATCACATGGGATCTTTTTGAGTATTGCAGCTTCAAAAGAAGAAAAAATAAAGATTGTTTTTTACTGATGATCCATGAAAGACATAATTGCCTCTCTGACAACATGTAAAACTTGATTTTTTTTTCTTTCTTGCTCCTTCTTCCATACAGTTCAATTCATATCTCTTTCCTTTATTCTTCCTTGCTTTCCCCCCTACCATTCTTCTTTCTCTTTTCCCTCATCTTTTATCAAGTCAGTGATCAGGTATAAATGAAGTCCTGGGATAGCTTGTAAGGACTACCTATATGATCTCCTGAGAGATATCAGTACCCTATTTTTCTGCCTAAAAGTTATCCTTATCATAATTCTCAGATAGTCAGGGAAGGCACTTCTTGGTTTGGAGTTTCAATATAATTTTCTGTGTAATGGAAAAATTAGGCAGGAGTAACCCTTGATCTTTTAGCCTTTTCAAAGCTCTATTTGGGCAGATATGTTGTGTCTTCGCTGGGTCAGTGAGTCCCTGGTGTACTTGCTGCTGGAGTGGCCCAAGAGCTTGTACAAGTGTTTGCTTACTTGAAAAGAATCCAAAGATAGAACAAGTTCCAAACTCAGGAACAGACAATATGGTTCACTCCTGATGACTAAGAGAACCTACCATAAAACCAGTTCTGAGTACCTATTTATTTCTGCCTTCTGACCCAGGAGGAAAATAGGGAAATTAATGACTTTTCTTTAATATGTTTTAATTGAAATGATCTTGTCTGTTAAGATTTCTGGAGCTTTTAAGATAGATTATCATTCCCAGACTAGAACAAAACAGACTGGCTTCAGCTGCCACCTACTGTTTCCTTGAGCGCTAGGGTATTCTGGTGGCTCAAAGTACCATGGCCCACATGGCAAACCTTCTCCCTGTTGTAAAGATGAGGAATGGCTTGGCCTCCTGCAGACCTGAGTTGAGCAAAGCAGGGAAACAGCCAGAGGGCTGGAGTCTATGAGGAAACCTTTCCCTGTGGAACCTGGGCACTCAATAAGATAGTCTGTCTTTTAAGAAACTGAATTTGACTTTCAAACACATAGTTTTTAACTCTTGTCACATTTGCTTAAGGCAGAAATTATGACAAACCCAGAATGCTTACCTGGCTTGAACGAGGACACCCTCTGCTCCTAATACAAGCCCAGGGATGACTCCTTTTTATTTTTTTCTGAAGTTAGAAGCAGGGAGGCAGTCAGACAGACTCCTGCATGCGCCCAACCGGGATCCACCTGGCATGCCCACTAGGGGGCAATATTCTGCCCAATTGGGGCATTGCTCCACTGCAACCGGAGTCATTCTAGCACCTGAGGTGGAGGCCATGGAGCCATCCTCAGTGCTCGGGCCAACTTTGCTCCAATGGAGCCGTGGTTGTGGGAGGGAAGAAAGAGACAAAGAGAAGGAGAGGGGGAAGGGTGGAGAAACACACAGGCACTTCTCCTGTGTGCCCTGGCCGGGAATTGTACCTAGGACATCCACATACCGGGCCAACGCTCTACTGTTTAGTCAACTGTCCAAGGCCTCCTTTTTAATGATTCTTTAAAGGAATGTGTTCCCTTCTACACTATATTTGGTCTCCCTATCTCTTTCTCTCTCTCTCTCTCTCTCTCTCTCTCTCTCTCTCTCTCTCACACACACACACACACACACACACACACACACACACACACACACACATTTTCACTCACTAGCTTTTAATTGTTCTTTCAACAATTTGGACTTTGCTAAAAAGGTTAGCAAAATACCCTTTCATGAAGGTCAGCTTTCAAAATAATGTACATATTCTTTCATCTGAAACTACAAAGGGTAACTTTCTAAGTACAAAAGTCTCTGGGCTTTTGTATCATGAGGTGCTCTGTTAATGTAAGGAAATCTGGAGAAAGAATTCAATCCTTTAAAGTCATCTTCTTGGTGCGGGCGTTATGGTCCTCTCTGGACCAACTTTCTGTGACTGTGCAAGTATGAGAAGCACACTTGCCTAAACCTGGTTGCCAAGGAGCAAAGAGGACCAGCTGCAGAACTAGATCAGAGCAAGAGCTTTTCCCAAATGTCTTCTAACGTTTTCATAAGTGAACATTCTCTGCTTACACTGCAAACATTATTCTCTTTGACTGGAGGAATTTCTGGCTGTAATTCTTTCAAAATTACATTAGCTATCACAGGAGACTCACAGTCCTTTTTTCAAATTTATTTATTGATCTTGGGGAGAGAGAGAAGAGAGGGGGGAGAGAGAGAGAGAGACAGAGAGAGAGAGACAGAGAGAAAGAGAAACATTGATCTGTTCCTGTATGTGCCCTGACCAGGCACTGAACCCACAACCTTTGTATCAGAGCTGTTTGGCCAGGGCACGAGACTGACAGTCTTGACACCAAAGTTTATACAATCAACAGAACACCCTCTAGCTTGAAAGTCACTGTTAAGCCTGGAAATTCTGGGACACAGCACAGCCTAATATGCACCATCCTCTGTGTCCACGCTGCCCAGAGAACAATGAGGGAGAAGCAAACCTTCAACCAGGCTAAGGAAGTTTCCTGACTGCTAGGGGTAAGTCATTCCTCCTTAATGAAACTCGGTCTGGGAGGAAACTTAGAGAAATCACTGATGGAGAAACTAAGGTTCAGGGAGAGGAAGAGATTTGCCCAGAATGTGTCTGTGGTAGATTTGGGGGCTCACAACCTTATCTCCTGACTACAGATTCCATGTTCTTTCCACTACACTAGCTGGAATTGAAACTTGAGTGCTGGATAAGCTTTACTTGGAAGCTTCCCAAATATGAAGGGAGATGGCTTTCTTGTTCAGCATCTTGAAATTGGTTAGCTCTAGAAGCTGGGAAGGTCCGATCTTTTGCTGCTAAAATCAGTGAAAACACTAAAGCTTCCTGCTTCTAAGTCTTTATGTCTACAAAGACTCTCCCAGGAGAGAGACTCTCTGGACCTTACTTCCTTTCCTCCTTGAGGAAAAGGCCCCATAATGACCCCATTGTTTCATTCTGGTTGCAGATGTGGTTAGACAGAGACAACTGGCCTTTAAGTGTGTTGTCATGGGAATTGGGTTACTTGAACATGGAGCATTATTCTTAAAGGAGCACATGATAAGTCAAGACAGGATTCCCCTGCCTTAGAGTCTGGGGAGCAGGGAATTGAAGTCATCTAAGAAGGTATTTAAGTGAGATTTGTGAGGGTTTTATTTAAAACTAAAGAAGTACTACAGGTGAAAACACTGTGGTGGAGTCTGATAAAAGGTTTCCATTCCTCAGACTCCCACAAAATTGTGAGAAAGAGGTGAAGGGAGGAAGGAGACACTCACCAGTGACTACCTACATTGCTGGAATTGGGCTGCACAGAGCAGAGGAACTAAACAGGAGGAGCTAAGATTTGGGTTCAAGACCACAGTTAAGACTCAGTGAACATAACTACACCTTGGTGGAACTGTTGGAAGAACTGAAGTATGGAACAAGAAGGTCAAGATTGTTCTAAAAGGATCTGAGGAAGAAAAGGGGAGGAGTTGTGGGCTTGATTAATAAATAATACATTCTAGAATAAGCCCTCTGAAGAAAGACTGGGAAGCTGAATTATTTAGCCTATACAAATGGACGGTGATAGGTGACAATGACTTTGAGAATATAAGGGTTATTATATATATGACGGTAGCTACTCTTCTCTAGCTACACAAAGTAGAATAAGAGCTTACACTGCCACAAAAAAGGATGTCAGTTAAATATACAGGAAAACTTCCTAATAGTGATAAACACTGGAACATGTTACCAAGGGAGTATGCAGAAGTTTCTTTCCCCGGACATCCTCTGAAAGAGCAAAATCTGCTGCCTCCTCCTCAGCTCTTTCTGTTCTCTACCTCTCCTTCTTTTCTTTTCTCCCTCTCCTCACTCTTCCTCCCTCCCTCCCTCTCTCTGTCTCTCTCCACCCTCTCTCACTTCTCATCTCCCAAACTCCTTCCCATTCCTCATTCTCAGGGAGCACTTCCTCCATGCCACCCCATTCCTGTATATCCTGACTCCTACAGGAAATCTTCCTGGGTCTGATGTTACTCATAAGGGCAGGTTGTCCTCCTAGCTTTCTCTTTTATCTGCATAAATTCCATCAAACTGGGAAGTAAACATGAAAGACACTCTCTTCAACAATAACCAATTCTCAATATTCCAAATTGGAATCCACTTGGTAATTCAGATACTTTGGGCCCAACTGAAGTGAAACCTCATTTTTGAAGTCTTTCCCGATCTCTTCAGCATTTAGTCCCTACCATGAATGCAGCATTTCTACCTTCCTGTGACTCTGTCTGTTTCCTAACTAGACTGAACTCCTTGAGGAACATTTATTTCTATTATCTTCAAACCCAACTATAAATGATTATTCATAAAAGGGGGAGAGAGGTGAGATAAAGATGTTCACCTCTTTAATAGCAAGAATTCTCAGAGTGCTTTTTGTTGTTGGAAGTCCACAGATGTCCTGACAGTACATTCTCAGTCAATAATTACAAATGTAACACTGAATATTGTCTTTCAGGAAAGAAAGCAGGACCTCCTGGGCCAAATGGCCCCCCAGGACCTCCAGGACCTCCAGGACCCCAGGGACCTCCAGGGATTCCAGGGATTCCTGGAATTCCAGGAACAACTGTTATGGGACCACCTGGCCCTCCAGGTCCTCCTGGTCCTCAAGGACCCCCTGGCCTCCAGGGACCTTCTGGTGAGTTCCTGTGCCTCTACCCTTTCTGAGGCTCTTTTACCAGTACTTCAATAAAGCAAGGCTAGGTGATCCTGAGAGCAGTTTCAAATGGTACTGGTGGTATTGTTGTGTAATAAGAAATGCAGGTCTCCTAGCTCGGTGTAAAACCAGAGATTAAACAAGCCAGTAGGGTCTGAGTGGCTGTAACTTCTAATTTATACCAACCTGTCAAGGATGGGTCACCTGTTCTTGACCTGTCTCAACCCATCCATCACAAGCCCTTCCTTACTTTAGGCCTCCCGGTAGTGGGCCAATGAACTCATAAAAGCCTGAGACAGAGGCCCTGATGGTTGACTGAAGTTCCTGTAGGAGTTGGATTGGGTCTGCTTTGATTCCCATCATCTTACTCTTGTGCTGATGTTGATATGGGGAGGAATGTTGGGGACCGGAGAAGATAGCATCTCTAGAACAGTTTTCTCTCATGAACTCTAAAGAGCCCTTCTTAAAGAGGTAGACAAGTAGTAGCTGACAGTCGAGGAGTTGAAAACTTATGAATCACTCAGGGTGTGAAAGAAGCAAATCCAGGCACCAAGACCATCTTGTCAAGGAACCAAGTGGTTCTTGCACAACATCCTTACCCTATCACATTGCCCATTCAAATAGCATTTAATCTCTTTGCATCTTTCCCTTTGGGGCTAGAAGGGCATCCAAGAGCTGTAGATGCAGATCCAAACCTGCTTAATTGGACTTGACAACAGTCAGATGGCCTGGAGTTGGGTCAGTTATTTTCCTCTCCTGTATCTTGGGGTTTTAAAAAAAGGGACTCTTGCCTGACCAAGCAGTGACACAATGTACAGAACATTGGACTGGGACATGGAGGACCCAGATTCAAAACCCCAAGGTCACCAGCTTTAGCACGGGTTCATCCAGCTTGAATGCGGGCTCACCAGCTTGAGTGTGTGGTTGCTGGCTTGAGCCCAGGGTCGCTGGCTTGAGCAAGGGGTCACTTGCTCTGCTGTAGTCCCCCGGTCAAGGCACATATGAGAAAGCAATCAATGAACAACTAAGGTGCCACAGTGAAGAATTGATGCTTCTCATTTCTCTGTTTTCCTTTCTTTCTGTCACTATCTGTCCCTCTCTCTGACTCTGTCTCTGTAAAAAAAAAAAAAAAAGAAATGGGCTCTTTACAGATGACTTCTCTAGGTCCAAGAATTCTTCAGCAGGATTTAAATTCTTTGACTCATAGTTTGACAGGGCTAATCAGCCCTGGCTGGTTGGCTCAGTGAAAGAGCATCAGCCTGGCATGTGGATGTCCCAGGTTTGATACCTGGTCAGGGCACACAGGAGAAGTGACCATCTGCTTCTCTCCCTCTCCCTCTCCCTCTCCCTCTCCCTCTCCCTCTCCCTTTTCTCTACCTCTTTCCCCCTCATAGACAGTGGTTCTATTGGTTTGAGTGTCAGCTCCAGGTGCTGAGGATAGCTCTGTTGGTCCCAGTGTCTTCAGGCACTGAGGATAGCTCAGTTGATTCGAGCATTGGCCCCAAATAGGGGTTTCTAGTGGATCCCGGTTGGGACACATGCAAGAGTCTGTCTCTCTATCTCCTCTCCTCTCACAAAAAAAGAAAAAAAAAAGAAACAGGGGTAATCAGTGTTATTGTCACCACGACAGAGCTGGAGATTCTTTCATTCAATCTTTCCATAAATATTTCTTGAGCACTTTCTATGTATAAAAAAATATTGATAAGTAGTCCCTGTTTTCATGTACCTTATATCCTAGAGGAGAAGAGAGACAATTAAAGAACCAAGATATTTACAAATGGCAATGCCCTCTATGAAGAAAATTAATATAAAGGAAGCGAAAGGTTGAAGAAGAAAACAGCATTATCTCAGGGTCACATAGTCGCAGGAATGCTCTCTCATCTGTGTCCATGGGTGCTCAGTGGGATTTCCCTTGGGCCATCATTGGCAAGAGGCTAATGTTGGTGCTGGATTCTGGGCCCACTGAAGATGCAGGTCAAGGACGAGTGAGAGAGATGGAAGGGGTGTCCTTTCCTCTCCTAAAGCTTGGCTATAGGTAGCCAGGCTCCCTGCCACTGGCTGCCTAGGTGAGGAGAAAGGGAAGTTGAAAAAGCCGCCCTCTGATTGTCTTGTCCTGTTTTGCAGGTGCTGCTGATAAAGCTGGAACTCGAGAAAACCAGGTTGGCTGGAAATTGCTCTCTTCCTGGGGAGGAAGGAAGGCCACAGGCTAGAGAGCAATCTTTGAGTTTGCTCCCTATTAAATATGCTGAAGCTTTCCTTTGTGAGGATACCCTGGAGGTTCTGAGTTTTTCACTCACAGTCCCTCTTATCTCTAGAATAGAAATGTTTTGCCCCAGGGCCTGCCTTTAGCTAAGGGAACTGAGTTTTCCCAGGGCCATTTTTCCCTATTCCACAGGAGACAGAGGGTCAACATATCCACACACAGTAGTCAGCTAAAATGAGCCACCAGACAGACCTCATTCACCTGGGCCTCCAACTCCCTCAGCCACCCCAGACACCTTGTCGGCACTCAGACCTCCTGGGATCAGGAGCTTAGACGTATGAGAGTATGTTCTTGAAAGTCAGCCAACCAGCTCCAGGCCAAACCCAGCCTGGACTTCTGCCTTAATGGTCTAAAGGGCTCCTCCCCAGTCTTTGAGCTTCCTAATCTGTCTCTATTGGCAGGTTCTGCTGCCTTGCCTTGTCTCATCTCAGCCTCAGCTACAGCTGTTTGGCCACAGTTAAATCTACACAGCTGCACAGTGATTGATGGCTTCCAGGGCAATTTTGTATCCATCACCTCATTTGATCTTCAAATATCCCTGTGAAAGTGGCCAGAGATTCTTATAACTCTAATTTTACAGTTAGGGAAATCAGGGTCAGAGGCATTACATCTGGCTGAGGTCACATAGCTAGAAAGTGGCCTAACTACAAAGTCATATTACCCTCCAGTAACACTGTGGTCACTAGCATCCCAAGACAGGAAAGAAGGATCAGAATTGGAACCAGAAAGGAGACTAGAAGTCAGAGGTGGAAACATGGAAACTGGTGGCTGAGAGAGCAGTCATTTCTCACAGTGACTCCCCTCTCTATCCTTCTCATCCTCCCAGCCAGCTGTGGTGCATCTACAGGGCCAAGGGTCAGCAATTCAAGTCAAGAATGGTAAGAGTCAAAATAGGCTCTCTCACTAAGAGGAGCTTCTCCTCTTCGATACCCCCAGCTTCTAAATAATCACCCAGCCTAGTTCCTCCCAGACCCCTGAGGTACCCTGGACACTGGGGGGCCATTCTCTATTCCATTTTGCCCTGTGCTGTCTGTCCTCGGTAATTGCTTGCACCAAGACCGGTTGCAACACCCAACCTGTAATTGGAAACACTGGCGAGGAAGCTGAAAGGGACCTGAGACATCTAGATGGGGAATTCTTGGGAGATGGAGGTTCTGTTAGAGTCACCACAAGGATATTTGTATGTTGATCAACATTTTGACAATAAAAATCAGAGAAAGGACAACTATATAAATTTAAATTCTTGTCTGATGGGTCTGCATGGGGAGAGGCGGGGTGGGGGGGGGGAGGGCATGTGAGACTCTCCAGGAAGTATATGATGCTAGTGTCTACAAAAAGGGAGAGCAGGTTTAAGGACGTTAAAAATGAGCGATTTAATGTAACCCCTGCTTTTAAAAGATGGGGAAGCAGAGTTCCAGAGAACAGGCAATACCATAATAAATCATATGCCTTATATTTGTGTGTTAATTTACAGTTTTCAACATGGTTTCTTTGTCTTGTATTTGATCCTCACCACAATCTTATGAGAAAGGTATTAGCTGTCTTACACAGACAGAAACTGAAGCTCAGAGAGGTTAATTAACTGGCCTATGATTTCAGTTAAGTGTAGGAGCTAGAATTCAAAACTACATCTGTCTGACTCTTCCCACTGAACTATGCTACTTCAGTGATGTGTGTACACTCCACTGAATGATTAGATTTGTTTTCTTCCCAAAGAGACATGAACATTCATTAAAGAACAGTGCTTTGAAATAATGTCCAGTCCCCAGGATGCACAAAGCCTGAAATTCATGAACCCCCAGGAGCCTTGGGAAGTAGCAAGCCAGCCAAGATGCCAGATGCTTACAGAGCTTGGAGGGGAAGGGAGAGGCTATGAGTGTGGGCACAGTAAGTGGAGGCTAAGAACCTGTTACATTGGGACAGCTTTGAAAGCCTAGTCCTGAACTGGCTGAGCTGAGCTTTCTTAATGACTGGGCTTAGCTGCACCCTGGATCGCCACCTGGATCCCTGACTTAATAGTCTCATAAATATAAGTAGGAATGCAATGGCATGAAAATCCAAGTGGTCTTGCTGGAACCAGGTGCCTTAGGTCCCAGGACTCTGAGTGAGCCGTGACCACCATCTGTTAAGGGAGGAGTGAGACAGGCAGGACATAGATACGTGTGCATATCTGGATGGGTGGCCTCACTGTTTATTCTGTGCCAGAAGCCACTGATTTTGCTCCCAGTACCACATCACTAGTCCCAGCCCCTCCAGGCCAATCCCCAGGAGCAGTCAATGCTGATCTTCAGTTCCCCAAGAACAGAATGAGGGGTCGGGGTAGGAGGTCATCATACAGAGTAGTGTTGAAGGGGCTGACACAGGGCATCTCCTCCTGACTCCTATCCCATCTACTTATCACCTCAAGAGAAGATGGCCAGCTTTTTCAGAAGGCCAGTTTCCTCATGCCTCAGAGACGCAGGCCAATTGATACTAACCAAGGACGGATGTTCAAAATGTAATTTCTTGGGTGAAGAATGAATGAACAGTTTTGAGGGCAGAAGGCCCAATAGGCTTGGACTCCCTTGTCTTGGAGTAGAAAGGCACCTCTCTCTTTCTGCAGCATGGAAAGGGAAGCTCTTCCTCCACCCTCACATGCTGGTTTTCAGTGTCCAGCCAAAGCAGTGTGATGGCCCCTCCACCCAAAAAGGGGTGGGGCTCAGAGATGAAAGCTTTGCCAGCAGTGCCTCAGCTCCCAGACACCCTCACCATCTTCTTGGCTGGTTGTTGATGTAGCTTGGCACTCTGCCCCTCCCTCTCATAAAATACTCTTCTCCCCTATGAGCCTGATTACTGGCAGTCACACTCTCTGGCTGCCATGAAGTCTGACTCACCCTAATCCCTAAGGGTCTCCAGGTAGACAGTTCCTTTGGCTAAGCAGTTTCCTGGGGGCCCAGGGAGGTTTTCCAAAAAGGAGTGGGTGTGGAGGAATCTCTTATGCAGAAGGACAAAATCCATTAACCTATAAGACAGGAGAGCAATTTAGGAGTTCCGGCTGGTGAAATAAAATAGAATAATAAGAGCTAGTCTGCCACTCAGTGTCTGAATGTTGCCTGTGCAGCCAGAACAACAACAAAAAAATAGGTCAGTGTGCCCTCTCTCTTCTTACTCCTCATCCCCAATTCTAGCTAGAAGGTTTTGGTTAAAGACCTTTCTGGATGAAAGGGATCAGGGAAGGAGACAGGAAGACAGACCGGCAAGCCCAAGCGGCCTGAGGCCAGCTTGACAACCACTTTACAAACAGAAAACTTTCTGTGATTCCAAATGCTATTCTTAAAACTTGGCCTCCTGGGCTATCCAGGTGGCATTGGGATAGGGGTGGGAGTAATGCATTGCTTGACATTTCTTGTTTCTATTGCCCAGATTATTCTGACATGTACTGAGTGACTGCCCTTCTCTCATACTGAGATCTTTCAGGTGGAGTGCTCAATGATTGGTCTCGCATCACCATGAACCCCAAGGTGTTTAAGCTACATCCCCGCAGTGGGGAGCTGGAGGTACTGGTGGACGGCACCTACTTCATCTATAGTCAGGTAGAAGTGAGTACGGTCTTAGGCCTAACTCTTCTTATATCCAGAATGCACATCCAGTGCAGGCCACATTAGGGGCACTGTGGAGATAGCCAAGACCAGCCAATGGCTAACTTCCTGCTTTGGAGGGTGAGGGGTCTGGGGTCACCAGACTGGGAGGGAGTTAAAAGGAGGAAAGAGAGGGGGCTGTTTTTGTTTTTGTTGTTGTTGTTGTTGTTGTTGTTGTTGTTGTTTTCCTAGCCAGATATCATTGGAAAACTAAAAAGAGGCCTCTCCCACACCCTGCCATTGGATTCCCCACTGCAGGACCCCAGGCCCTTGTTCTTCTCCTCACCCCACCTCCTGAGCTGTTTGGTTCTACTGCCAAACTTGAACTCTGTCTCAATACAGTTTTTTGAAAGTCAGTTCCAGGGCTGCTGAGAACCCCTTCCCCCTACACTGCTAGCTTTGTAATGAATACTGCTTCTGTGAACTCTCTCTGTCTCAAAAAAAAATTCTGACTATCTTTCCTTCCTCTTTCTCCCATTTGTTTTTCTGCCTTTCTGTGTCTGTTCTCCTTGCTTATTTCCCGCTATCATTCTCCCAGCCCTTTTCTCCCTCTCTTTTTGTCCTTGTCCTGCCTGAACCCACTCGCCAGTTCTACTGGTGCCCATCCGCTTCTACCCCTGTTGGTTGCCTCCACTGGGTGGCTCCTCAGAGCTAGAGGTAGATGAGCCTTGAAGTTGGGGCTTCTGTGGGGTGGGAAACAAGCAGGCAGATGGACAGGACTGTGGAGCCAGCAGAAGGGCCTCACAGGGGAACGACCAGAGAAGGTGGGTTAACAAGTGTTTGCTAAGTCCACCAAGCATCCTGGCACAGATCATGTGCTGACCCAAGAAATTCTGTGGCACCTGAATACACTGCTCCCTCCTGAAGAACCCATAGAAGGAGCAATCTTTGATAAAGTGATTTAAATGACAGATGAGCCTCCTCTTAGGATTGAGACACCATGTCCTATGGGCCATTTGTCCTAAGCTCCACTTGGTGGAGTGATCAAAACTTGGTAGTGATCGATAAATTAATTTTCTGGGCCTAGGAGAAAATTGTGAGTGGCCTTGGGCTTTGGACACCATGCAAACTGGGAAAATCCCCTTGACATCAGGCCAATGAACATAGGTTCGTACTTCCTTCTGGCCACAGAGTCAACCTAGGGGCCTAGGTTTTGCCCTTCCAAATTCTTGATCTCATTTGTGGTGGACAGCTCTCCACCACTCTGGATCTGTTTCCTGAGTCATCAGATAAGAGGGCCAAGGGACACTATGACAATCAGTGAGAGAAAAACAGCAGGGGTTGAGGGGTTGGGGATGTGGCCAAAAAAAGAGCTGAAGAAATGGCAACTTGTGCAGCCCTGGCCAGATAGCTCAGTTGGTTAGAGCATTGTCCTGAAGCACAGAGGTTGCCGGTTCGATTCCTAGTCAGGGCACATACAGGGACAGTTTGATGTTCCTGTCTCTCTCTCTCTCCCCCCTTTCTTCTCTTGCTGAAATCAATAAATAAAAATTTAAAAGAAAAAAAAGAAAGAAATGGCTGTCACTGTTCCCTTTCTGGGAAATCAGTAACTTCTAAGTTTATCTTCAAATAGTTCTTGATAGTAGTCCTTGGGGCTTGAAACTGGAAGTTAGGTGGCGCTCATTTATGTCTGTAGCATTGAGCACCTGTGTGTGTACAGAGCATAATGCTTCATGCCAGGGTAGATGGGGGTGGGTTGGGTTTGGAGAAGTCAAGAGGCAAATAAGGCATGGTTCTTTCCCTCAGAGTTTACATCTGCTGTGCTAGTGAAAGATTTGCCTGAGTGCCATGGGGTAGGGGACAGGCAGAGAATAAGCCTGCCATCCCGCCTTTACTGTTGGCTAACTAGCATGCCTTCAGGTGGCACTGCCCCTTTACAAGGTATACCAGCCCCTTATCTGAGAAAGTACCATCTGTCATGACAGGGGAGGGTCCTCCCACTTTCCTCTCCCCCCCAATCCCTTCTTGTTGCCTCTTACCCAGGTATACTACATCAACTTCACTGACTTTGCCAGCTATGAGGTGGTGGTGGACGAGAAGCCCTTTCTGCAGTGTACCCGCAGCATTGAGACAGGCAAGACCAACTACAACACGTGTTACACCGCAGGCGTCTGCCTCCTCAAAGCCCGGCAGAAGATCGCTGTGAAGATGGTGCACGCTGACATCTCTATCAATATGAGCAAGCACACCACCTTCTTTGGGGCCATCAGGCTGGGCGAGGCCCCTGCATCCTAGATTTGCCCTGTTTTGCCCCTGCCTATGCCCGTGTCCCAGAGTTGGGAACCAGACACCCCCAAACCTCTAAGTGCTGCTGTGGAGTGAGGAATATGGCATTGCAGCTGCACATAGAAATGCCCCACCGCTATTTATTCCCCAGTGACTCCAGGATGACAAGACCTGCTTGCCTTTCCACAATGACCTTGAGTTAACAGGACAGTTGACGAAGCCTCATGGTTTACATGAAGCAGAACCATCTTCCTTGCTTCATGTTGACTGGCTCATAGCATGACTGTTCGACCTCAAGGTTCCAGTTGTCAGAGTTATCGTTTGTTGCACTAAAGTGATGGTCCCCAACAGCAGGCGAGAAAAAGCAGAGGTGTACTCCAGACTGTGGGGACAGAGTCCCGACCCCAATGGGGCTGCTGCTCCTCTCTGAGGCAGGGTGAGGCTGCAGGGGAGTATTGCAGCCTAAGGGGAGGGGAGGGCAGAGAAGATGGGTGCTTGTGGCAGAGGCTAGGAGGGAACGTTCCAAGCAGGCATCCTGGGCAGTGGGAGCATTGTTGCTGCTCTGCGCTGCAGCTAGCCACAGGGTTCAAGAGCTCTTCCCACTCAAGCAGGGAGCCGGGTTGCAGCAGCTTGCCAGGCTTTGGGGACAGGAGGTTTGCTCTTTCTTGGAGCAATCACAGGAAATGGCCACAAACCTGCCTGCATGAGAACCTGAAACCAGACTTGGGGTCACATGTCTTTCACTTTGTGTACAACTGTGTTTCAGGCTCAGAAAAGTCCCTAGATTCCCTCCCAACTGCCCCCCTTCCCAGCCTGCATGCACCTCCTGTCTTTCTCCACAGAGCCTACCTCTGTCTGAGACAGGTGTCTAACTTGGGACCTGTGCTGATGTGAGTCTAGGATACTCCTTAGATTAGCTGGGCACAGAGACTCTTCCATTTATTAAGCAACACACATATTCATCTAGTTGAGTTGTGTCTGGGGGCAAAGTGTTGAAGGGACTACCACAAGTCCCTTCAAATCCCAGTATTTAGGCAGCTACTTGAATAGCTTACCAGAATTCTCCAACCCTAGCTTGCCCCTGGGCATCAGCAAGGCAGGGCTTTTCCGCCTGACCCAGGAAGA
Source organism: Saccopteryx leptura (assembly GCF_036850995.1). NCBI lineage: Eukaryota > Metazoa > Chordata > Mammalia > Chiroptera > Emballonuridae > Saccopteryx > Saccopteryx leptura. The sequence goes on along the minus strand of NC_089516.1, from coordinate 66,732,208 downwards.
ACGAGAAGTGCAGAGAGGGAAGGGGTCTCTTTCAAGTTTGCTGCAAGCCAGGTGGTCCTTAGCCCAGGCCTTCCCTGAAAGGGCAGCAGCTGGTGCCCAGCAAACCCACCCTTCTTGGCCCTGGCTTCAGAAAGCCACGGCAGAGCACAATCAGCATGGGCTCCAGCACTGCTCCCTGAATCGAGGCTCAAGAAGAAGCGGGCATCTAGGCAGGGCTCTGCCCTCTAGTGGGGCCCAAAGACACCGTCACCACTTTCTGAGGCTTCCCACCAGATCATATGGTGAAACCAATCACAGTTCTAACTGCCGGTGCCCAGCCTTAACCCTTGGTGCTGAGTTCAGCCCAAAGCTGTGCGGACTGGTCTTGTATAGTCTTCTCCTCTTGCTCATGAAATAGGTTTCCTTTTTAGGAGGTGAGGAGTTAGTTCCTTGGGGCAGCTGGAATTTACCAACAGCAGGTACTCATTTCTCAGCTGTACCTTCCCTTTCTGAGCACCTGTGCTGCTCAGCCCTTTGAAGGCCCGGGCAGGAGGGGAGCACACTGCCATTGTCTAGTTGCTGACGGCTGCGTCACAACCCCAAGTGAAGCAAAGCTTAGGCATGTGTCTGGCCCTGGCTCCTATAGAGTGCCCTAGACAGTCCTCAGTTGTAGCATTAACAGATGAGAATTTCTCCTTAAATCTTGGAATGTACTTTCTCTCTTATTATCTCCTGTGATAATATTACTAATCTTATTGTTTAGATGAGGTTCAGAAAGGTTAAGTGCTATGACCGGGATTTCACCCAGCTGAAATCACTGTCCTGGGACTTCATTCAGTGAGGTCTGACTCCAAAACTATTCCATTGCACTGCTGCTCTGTGTTGAATTTGGGGTCCTGAGAGAAACAGTAAAAGTAGTAATATAGACCCCAAATTCTTATGGGTTTTAGGGAGAAACCCAGAGACATTCATTTTCATTTTTTTATGGTAATTCCTATACTCTTGGCTGCCAGAGGCTCTGTGGCAAAACAGTGGGATGTTTATTTAGGAAACAGCCATCAGTCTTAGAGTTCTTCTGTTCAGAAGAACCAGCTTGGCACCATGTCCAAGCAGCAGGCCTCCAGTACTTCCATTCTCTCACTCACCCATGAACCAAGCAGCCATTATGTATGGATCCCCCACTGCAAGTGAGATCCTTCTTTGCTAACCCTACAGATGGTTATGGGAGTTGGCCACTTCCCACCACTACTGAGTGACCCCTAGTCTCTTTCTACCATACCACAGAGAACGTCAGATGTCAGGATCTCTGCAGGATAGAGGGAGGAGTGAAGACTGGTTCTAAACCCGAAAGGTTGTGAAGAGAAGGAAGGCAAAAGCTTCTTTCCCAATTGTGGCCCTAAAGGACATTCTCCAGATCCAGACAGGTTGTAGGAAAGATAGGACTCACACAAACCCCTGATTCATCATGAACCTTCCACCCTAGAGAGCAGAGTGATGAGGGAAGCAAATATGTAGCTGGGGAGCCTGTTGCAGCAAAATTATTGACCAAGTAGTGAATCAGTTCACTAACCTGAGAATGTGGGCACAGATCAACCATTTGGAATTATGCTGATGTGGTTTTACCAGAAGGCTAAGTCTAGCATGGAGAATGTGACAAGGACATTTGTGAGCAGGCATATGACATAGGTTTGAAGGAGAATTGTATAGCAGCAGCTTTTGCCAGCTACTTGGACTTCAACAGCCAAAACTGGCCCAGAAATCAGCCACTGGGCTACTCGGTTATTATTTCCATGAAAAAAATGTAGTCTTTGCCTTATTTCCCCCCTCACCCATCCTGAGGTAAATTTCTTTTGCTGAACACGGAAGGACTAAGAACTCTGGAAGTGAAAAAGACTTTGATCCACATGTGAGTGTGTATGTTTTATGTAACTCCTGGTGGATGCAAATAGATTCAGAGACATTTAGAGCTAGGGAAGCCCTTTGAGGGAATCCATCCCAATCTACATTCTGCCCCATGTTATTCATGTGGAAACTGAGGCCCACAGAGGAAAGGTGGCCTGCCCAAGGTGAATGAGCCACAACTTCAAACTGAGTAGAGTGAGGGAGTAGAGAAGTCCCTGTCTCACATAGCCCCTCCTCCACCCCTCCACTCAAAGCTGGAAGTGCTTGGCCCCCTAAGACCTTCTCCCAGCTCCTGCCTCTGCACTGGAAGGCTCTAGTCTGGCCTAACACCAGGAAGTCCTAAGGCCACCCTGGCGCTGCCTTGGGCTCCATTCCTGCCTGGAGGGTCCCCTAGGCCATGGCACAAAGAAAGAACCTAATTCTTTTCTTTTCTTTTAACCCATGTCAGGGCTCTCTCCAAAGGGAGTCAGGGTGTGTCGTTTCTTTATTTAAAAAGCTTTCAGGTGGGGTGAGGGCATGGGCTTTGTTGTGAGGATGGCCTGGAGCAGGCCCAGTGCTGCTTTGGGGGCCAGCATACAGTGTGAGATACTGTGTATATAAGCTATACATATGTATATAAACTGGGATGTAAGTTTGTGTAAATTAATGGTTTATTCTTTGCAAATAAAGCTTCCCCCCCTTTTTTTTTTGAAATTGACTTGAGCACTTCTTACATGCTAGGAACTTTTCTGCAAGCGATGCCATACACATGGGCTAGAAGGAAGACCAAAGCACCCATTTCATAGGGAGCAGCATAAGGAAAGTAATCTGAATTTCTTGTCCAAACTTCCTACCTCTCCTCTGTGCCCCAGACCACATGCCCCCTACCCATCACCTTAGGTCTTTTGCTTTAACCCAGGGGTCCCCAAACTACGGCCCGCGGGCCGCATGCGGCCCCCTGAGGCCATTTATCTGGCCCCTGCCGCACTTCTGGAAGGGGCACCTCTTTCATTGGTGGTCAGTGAGAGGAGCATAGTTCCCATTGAAATACTGAACAGTTTGTTGATTTAAATTTACTTGTTTTTTATTTTAAATATTGTATTTGTTCCTGTTTTGTTTTTTCACTTTAAAATAAGATATGTGCAGTGTGCATAGGGATTTGTTCATAGTTTTTTTTATAGTTCGGCCCTCCAACAGTCTGAGGGACAGTGAACTGTCCCCCTGTGTAAAAAGTTTGGGGACCCCTGCTTTAACCACATGTCCCATTTGCTAGAGGCCTTGAGAAAAGAAACATTGTTTTGAGACAGATACACAGCGTGGAGTCACCTTCATCTTGAGACTGTGGCATATATAACAGAAATGTCTGTCCTGGACCCAAAACAACCCCTAGCTCCACATAATGTCATCCATTTTTACAGATGAGGAGACCAGTGTTCAAAGTTTAGCTCACCCAAGATCACCCATCTAAAAAGTTTACTTAGACTTTCAAAGAACTGCAAACAGGATCCGACACTATAAACTTCCTGTTAAACATTGAGATGTGAAATTTAGGGCATTGTTTGCTCAGGGATAGGAAATGCATGGAAGAGAATAATTCTGTGGAGCTCTCCAGTGTGCAATGTTCCATCACATTCAAGAGTATCTGGTGTCAGCCTGGTCTGACTCTGAGGCCAGTGCACTTTCCACTTGACCCCAAACTCTTCTCACAAGAAACACTTTGTTGTTTTTTTTTGTTTTTTGTTTTTTTTTTTTAAATATTTTTTTCTTTTTTTTTTTATTAATTTTTAGAGAGGAGAGAGAATGAGAGAGAGAGAGAGAGAGAAAGAGAGAGAGAGAGAAGGGGGAGGGAGGAGCAGGAAGCATCAACTCCCATATGTGCCTTGACCAGGCAAGCCCAGGGTTTTGAACCGGCGACCTCAGCGTTCCAGGTCGACGCTTTATCCACTGCGCCACCACAGGTCAGGCACAAGAAACACTTTGGAGGCTGAAATAAGGAAGAGACTCGCAGGACTAAGACCAGATAGCAGCTCATGAACAACTTAGCTCCAGAGAGTTCTGGGTACTTTTCACAGCCCCAGCAGCCTTTGCCCATTGCGACATTAGGCAGCAACGTGCACCCAGTGACCCATCACAAATCAATGCCCAGGTCTGCACAAGCTGGATGTTGGAGCCCAGGCTGATCCTCCGGCTGCCTTAGGCAGGAAATAGATTTTTTTAAAGGAAATCATTAATGGGAAGCATCAAGATTAAAAACACCCTATGGAGGCTCGGGGAAAATGTCATCTGTGGCACAGAAAGTGATAGAAAGCAGAAAAGCGGAAGTATTTCTTTGCCCCACTATGCACAAATCATCACCAAAAGCAGAGGCAGCAGATAGGTCACACTGGTGAATATACATGATGTTCTGGACCAAACTGACAAGTGGATGCAGCTGAATCATTAGAACCAAATGGCATCTACCCAAGAGGAATGGAACAGGGGGCCATGGACCAAATTGTGTAACCTGCCATTGCCAACAGTCATTGGACCAAGAGTCTGAGAGACTCCCCACCAGAAGCCAGGTGCCTCACTTCCATCTTAAGCAAGATGACTGACTGACAAAGGGCAGAGATAGAAAGCCAAGAAGGATAAGCTAGTTGCTAGGGGAAAGACAGGAAATTAGGCCTGGGCCTGACCCATTCTATTATAACATTATGAAGCAGAAACCAAGGGTGGCAGAGGGACAGTCTGATTACTTAAATTTTCAAAGCACTGCTGACAAGATCCCACACGATACTTTCTTTTAAACACCGAGATGCTGAATTTAAGGCGTTTTTGCTAAGGGACAGGAAATGGGCAAAATGGTTACAGAAGAATAATTTTATGTAGCTCTCCCAATTTGCAAAGTTCAGTCACACTTAATATCATTTGATCTTCCTAACAGCCTTTGAGGCAAGCAGATGAGGGATCATCAGTCCTATTTTACAGATGAGGAAACTGAGACTCAGAGGTGACTGATTGCTTGGCTTGAACGTGGTGGAGCCTCGAAGCCCACTGGATCCCAGGGCACCCACTCCTACAAAAGTCTCGATGCCAGGAGATGCAGCTACTTGAGAGCTATAGAAAGATAAGTGGGGATCCTAGGTCCTCAAACATACTAGATAGAGCACAAACAGTATTGGAAGATGGTCTTTTTATTCTGTACATTGTTACATTGTTTCCTCGGTGCTGGTGAATGGCACGTGAGAGGGAGCCTAAAGGGCACCTCCCCGGGACCTTCCCTGTTTCTTGAGACTGTCTCCTTTGTAGTCTGAAGGAAAGGGCAGAGACAGAGGTGGGTTTAATGGCAGGCACACTGGGCATGCACCCTGGGCCCCAAATTCTGAAGGGTGCCGCAAAACCTCAACTTGACACTTTTTTCTAATGTAAAGGGCCCAGTATTTTCTTCGGCACCTGGGGCCTCAACTGACCTTAGTCCGCCTCTTGGCAGAGAAGAAGTGGAAGGAGGAGAGAAATGAAAGAGGAATTAGGGTTTAGAAAAAAACCAAGTGGACAGTGTCTTCTTACATTGAGGACTGGCCGAATTAAGAGCAGGAGCCCCATAGTCTTCCTGTGCTGAGAGGCTGTCAAACTATCACCAGCTCCTGAGTATGTGAGAAGCCAAATTTGGTCTTGTGCTGGTCAAACAGTTTGTGCAGGGCTTCTATATAGAGTGCATGGTATTTGTCCACCACCTCCTGGCTCGGCTTCTCAATCTTGGGCACTGGCAGAGGCTCCCCAACTGCCAGAGGAAACAGACAAAGAAAAGAGAAGCATCAGAACAGCTCACTCCTCCGAATGGACCTCAGCCCTCAAGCCCATGTTACCACCATCCTACTGCCCCAACACCACCCGTCCTGGCCAGCCTCCCCACCTTTGGATGTAGATAAAGCTGAAGCTCAGTCTCAGAACTGGATCTATGTCCTAGGCAAGGCTGCCAGAGAAGGGCCCACTCACCAATGGTGGTGACAGGCCGAGCGTAGGGCAGAAGGCCCCAGGATTTCTCAGTGAAGCCACGCCCATAAAAAGCACAAGGGTAAATGTGTGTCAGACTCCGGAACAACTTCTGGAAGCGATTGACCAAGCCCCCAGGAGGGAAAATGTACTGATTGTAGAGTTCTGTCTCTCCAAAGACATAGGCAGGGATTAGAGCCACCCTGTAGAGGAAAGCATGTCCTTTGATGAGCAGAGAAGTAGGGACCCTGTTGAAAGCCAGACGTGCTGACCGAAGTGGTCTCTGGGTCTACCTGAAGGCTCCTCAGCCCCTAACTTAGCTGGGTAAGGGCCCCATGTTCTCCACCAGACTTCCTGTGTGGGCAAAGTAGCAGCAAACTACAGGAAGCAAGTCCCAGCCCTCCTGTGCACCAACAGGTCTGAAACATGGGAAGATAAGACTCAAGGAACATTTTGCTTAGCTTTCTTCATTTTAACTCACACGACAATGTTGGCTTTCTCTGAGATGGGGTTGCAGCCAGTTCCTTTTCATAAAAGGACTGGCCCAGATGAGATGTTACTGTGAGGGACATCAGGCTCAGGACTGGCACTCAAACCTTTCCTCAGAAGCAGTAATGCCTCCAGAACTGGCCCAGGCTCTACTCCAACAGGGAAGGAGCTTTCCCTCTCTCTGTTTAGAGTTAATTTCTACAAAATTCCTTCTTCTTTCCCTTCTGGGCTTTTGGACCTCCCCCCCCCCACCTCGCTAGTCTGGGCCAGAACTTCCTTACCCATGCTGGAGGGCCTTGCGTACAAACCCAGTCCGGCTCTTCAAGTACAAGGTAGTCGATCCTGGCAAGCTGTATGTTATCTCAGGTAGGCCACCAACTACCACAATTAGCAATTTGCCTGTGCCCTTCTGGGTGAGGAGATAGTCAATGGAAGATTGGCTCACAGAGCAGATCCCTGGCAGGCAGAAAAATCCAAAGGTCATTAGTTACTGCCCCAATCTCCTGGCTTTCCTCCCTGCCTCTTCACAGAAAGAGAGCCTCATCTCAGGCAGGTGAGCCTAGGGAAGCTTTTTAAGACAGAGGGGATCACTAGGTTGGCCTCACTCTCACCCATTCCCCCAACACTCCTTCCTCAGGGAGCCATTTTTATTTTGGCTTTATGTCCTAAGATCCAACTCACCTGTAGACATGACATAGTCTCTGAAGAAAGGTACCCAGAAAAAGGCTCCTACTGTGAGCACATAAGGGGTGAGGCCTGGGAAAATCTTGGAGAAGCCTGAGGCCTCTGTGGCAAAGTTTCCAAACCATGAATGGGACATGACCCCATGAGGGTGGCAGACAAGGATGTAGTTGTGACTGGGAGAGATGTCATGAGTCTTCAAAAGCTGTGCAGGAGAGAGGAATCAGAAAGGGTATGATAGGCCCTGGCCGGTTGGCTCAGTGGTAGAGCATCGGCCTGGCGTGCAAGGGGTCCCGGGTTCTTTTCCCGGCCAGGGCACACAGGAGAAGCGCCCATCTGCTTCTCCACCCCTCCCCCTCTCCTTCCTCTCTGTCTCTCTCTTCCCCTCCCGCAGCCGAGGCTCTGGGAGGATGGCCCGGGCGCTGGGGATGGCTCCTTGGCCTCTGCCCCAGGCGCTAGAGTGGCTCTGGTCGCGGCAGAGCGAGGCCCCGGAGGGGCAGAACATCGCACCTGGTGGGCAGAGCGTCGCCCCCTGGTGGGTGTGCCGGGTGGATCCCAGTCGGGCGCATGCGGGAGTCTGTCTGACTATCTCTCCCCGTTTCCAGCTTTGGAAAAATACAAAAAAAAAAAAAAAGAAAAGAAAAAGAAAAAAAAAAGAAAGGGTATGACTAGATAAGAGAAGAGGACTCTTGTTCTGGCCAAAGACCTGGAAGGGAAAGGGCTTCTAGATCTGGCCATGCAGGTTGGGTATGCACAATTCCAGGGGTCATCATTTACATGGTCCTCAATGTGAATGATGCTCCTAACCCCCACACCAACCCAACAGCTAGCACTGGAATTAGGGCTGGGCCTGGAGCCCAAGTGGGGGCATGGGGCTGCTCACCTTGAGTGGGAAATAATCACAGTACTGTTTCCACAGGCACCAACGCCTTACACAGGTAAACCGGCGGCCACCTGAAAACAGAGCCAATGTAGCCAAGCTTTGACAACCCTCATTGTCTTCTTTAGGGCCCTTTTAGGCCTGCTGCATGGTACTCACACCCCCTGCTGCTTCCTGTCCTCTTTTTATTATTATTACTGACCGATTTAAGAGAGAGAGAGAAGCATTCATTTGTTGTTCTACTTAGTTGTGTTTGTGCCTTCACTGGTCACTTCCCATATGTGCCCTGACCAGGGATTGAACCCACAACCTTGGTATTTACAGGAAGACACTCTAACTGACTGAGCTAACCAGCCAGGACCACTTCCTGGCCGCTTAAGTGACAACCAAAATGGGCTATGGTAGGTCAGGGCAATGTCAGGCAGGCGTAGCTTTCTGCTTCACTAGCTGCCCATCTCCTAACCTACTATACTTCTGATCTGGAACTCTCTAGTACCTTGAAAAGACCCCTTCCCCCAGCTTCTCTAGCTCAGGGAGATACAGGCTGAAGGGGTACCTACGAATTGGTCAGAGCATCTCAAGATCATAGGAAGAGAAGAGGAAAGAGCATGTGTCAGGTGGCAGCACAGCCCCAGAAGGGCCCTTACCTCGCTCAGGGGTCTTCCAGTCAAAAGCCAGCCAGATGAGAGTGAGCACAGTGACAGGCCAGTATGATGTGAACACCAGCAGGTAGAGGTTGACAAAGATCACACCGGTTACTAGAGAAAGCCCAGGCCAGAGTTAGTGAATTGTTAGCAATCCTTCACACTTGCCCATCCTATGGGGTTCTGTCCAACCCAAGGTCACATGCTCTCTCATCCATACCCACATAGCACTTTCACATCCTCACCCTAGCACAGGGCCCATGTGCTCACATCTCCAGCCCCCCACCTTCTCTTTGGCCTTGGAAACCTGTTTCAGGTCTAGAAAGCATGGTGTTTTCTTCTCTAGCCATGCTCCATGTAGTAAGCCCTCTACTCCCCAGGACCTGCCCCAGCACTGTTCTGAGCTACATTCAATGGCTGACGTGCAATAGAGGGTCACACTGATCTGGCCACCAGAGGTGGGAGTCCTGGTAAAACAAAGCCAGAGACAGTTTTCCTCCAACTACCACTTTCTTGTCCACATGTCTTTGATGCATCAGTGGAGGGGATTCCAAAAGAAGAGATGACCCACCTTCAGCCAGGTAGTACACATGATGGCAAACATAAAACAAAACAAAAGAAAAAAAAGAACGCAAACTAGGATAGAATAAACTTTTAGGTTGTGTTAAGCACAAAGAAGATTATTAGGACAGACTTAGTGGAGATGATTCATAAGGAGCCACACTCACAATTATTACTGGGCTTGGTTTTTAGACAGCTGTGAATAAGACTGTGTGAGAAAAAAAAGTGGGTCAAAATAAAGGTGAGAAAAGACAGAAAACACTTCTAATTGAGCGTGGGAGATTAAACATAGTTTTTATCTTGACTCTTCACTGGAGCCTCATGAAAATTACCATAAGAATGTTTTAAAAGATATAGTTCCACAGGGAGAAAGAGAATGAAAGAAATACCAGTGGTGGATTGAAGATATCAGCAGAATGTTTGCACGTTGGAGAGCGGATGAAGGAGGGGTGACTGACTTACAAAAGGAAAGCTGAATCGTTCACCAGGGCAATGCCTACAAGAGCAAGCAAACCTGTTTGCACTGGAGAATCCGGGAAAGACTCGGAATTTTGAGCCACCAGGTGTCACAAAAAGCAGGTGAAAGACAAAGTGCTTGATTGAAAGTCCATCAGAGAAGCAGTTAGAACCCCAGGACCCCCAGATACACATACATGCACACATGCACACACACACACACACACACATACACACACACACACAAGCATGCACAACTGAACAATGGAAAGATTACTCTCTGAAAAATTGAACCAAAGAAAACCTAGACTCAGATACTTGCACTAGATGCAGTTAAGATATTCTATATGCAGCCCAAATCTTTTATTAAAAAAAAAATTTTTTTGCAGCCCAATTCTTAACCATGTATGAAGTAGAATAAAGACAAGGTCCATTATACAATCTCACATAGCTTGTCTCCCATGTCCCTTTCTCAGGAAACTCCACCTGGACGATGTGCTTTACCAAAATTAGGGAGTAAACTAACATAAGGGGAAAGCATGGGATTCAGGAAAAAAGGAGCCCAACTAAGAACGGAAGTAAAAACAACCAGGCTACGGTAAAGGCACCGAAGACACAAACTTTAAGCAGTAGTTCTCAAACTTTTTGAAGTCGGGGTGCATTTAAAGTCCTACAAATAATTGTAGGCGCACTATATACAAATTTCTGAGAAATATGTTATAATAATTAATTCAAATATTAAAGAAAAAATATAAAGTCCAAGCGTGCTTTAATTATGGTAATTAAATGAAATAAATATGACAAAATTAAATTTACTCTGACATTAAAAAACATTTTTATGTTACGTGTTTTGAGTTATGCTTCTTAGAATTCATAAAAAAGAAGGGTTAAAAATGAAAAAAAAAAACAAAAAAGTTATCTTTTTATATATATAGATACATTCTTAGTAAGATTTAGTAAATTCAGCAGGTCCCGGCACAAATGTGTTAAGTTTTTTCACTCTTGTGTATATGAGAAACATGAGCCTGATGTGTCCTAGCGATTTCTTCAATGTTTGGGCGTATATTTGAAAGGCAAACTCTAATTTCTTCATCAATACATTGAAGAATTCCTCTCTTTTTACTCACTTGTGTTGAGTACAGAAAACCCCCACATATATATCATCTTAACTTGACACCAAGCAAAGGATAGAAGAAACTTGCCTCCAGTCTTTCTGGGGAACATGGAGGGTAGTGTAAACAATCCAGCACCACAGCTTAACAGCCTTTTGCAACCTAATCAGGCAAGTGAGGTGGGAGGTTGAGCAGACTGTCAGCTTACTGCCAATTCCCCACACCTCTGTCCCCCAAAAATCTAAACTCCAAAAATCCTGTTGGTTTTTTGGTCCCCAACAGGCACATATTTCTCTGGAATACCATAAGGTGCACCTGGAAATCTTCTAGGGCACCCCAGTGCACCATGGCGCACACTTTGAGAACCACTGCTTTAAGGAAACACTCCCAGGCAGGTCAGGGAAGTGCTGACACAACACTTGAATAACTTTAAGAGAGAACACCTTTCTAAATTGTGCATCCATGGTGCCTCAGAAGCCCTGGAGACGGCAGCTGTGCATGAGAGCAGATTGTAACAGGAGGGTGCTGGACTCCAGCAGTGATATCTTCAAGGAAATTCAAAGTTGCAGGGGAGGGAGGTGGACTTAGAGATTCCTAATGTGTTTGCACATATGAGAGATCAACATGCCTGGAAACTATAGAGAGATAGTGATAACTAATACATATCTAACAGATAACTAAAGAAGTATTAAAGCAATTATGAGTTCTGTAAGAAAAAGAGTTGCAAAGAAGGAAAAATCATCTTACTGTATTAAATAGCTCAATTCCAGATAATGTTTCCTAGTCCCAGTTAGGCATTGAACTGAAACCTGTGCTCTAACAACCTGGGGAGGGTGGGGTCAGAGGAAATCCCAGCACTAGTGCACAGAGCCAACTTATTGTCTTCATACCACAGAGCTAGTATGTTAAATCAGAAAGTAGTGATATTTTGAAATTTTAAATAGTAAGACATATAGAGGTAAATTCCAGAGAAAAAAAAGAGCTAACAAAGTTAAAAATTGCTGCCTCTGGGGAACATTTCTAAGGCAAATGGACAAAAGGGCAGCAGTTTAGGCTTTTTATACACTCCTTATAAAACTACTTGACTTTTTTTTTTGTATTTTTCCAAAGTGAGAAGTGGTGGGGGGCAGAGAGAGAGACTCCCGCATGTGCCCAACCTGGCACGCCCACCAGGGGGTGATGGTCTGCCCATCTGGGGCATTGCTCTGTTGTGACAGGAGCCATTCTAGCGCCTGAGGCAGAAGCCATGGAGCCGTCCTCAGCACCTGGGCCAGCTTTGCTCCAATGGAGCCTTGGCTGTGGGAGGGGAAGAGACAGATGGAGAGAAAGGAGAAGGAAAAGGGTGGAGAAGCAGATGGGCGCTTCTCCTATGTGCCCTGGCCAGGAATCAAACCCAGGACTTCCACACACTGGGCTAACACTCTACAGTTGAGCCAACCGACCAGGGCTACTATTTGACTTTTTTGAGAAATAAAGGGAGGCATGAATCTAGTACAGACAAGCCCACCTTATTTCCCTTAGGGTTTGTTTGACCACAGAGAGTACTGGAGACATCTTGTGAAGCTGTGTGGCCTCACGCACAGTGCCCTGTGGTGACATGAATAGGGATCTGCCACTTACCTTAGTATGATCACTGACAAGTCACTGAACTTCAGTTTCCTCGCTGCCAAAGTAAATTACAATACAGACTTATGGTAAGGGTCTTCACTTAAGGCAGGGGTCCCCAAACTACGGCCCGGGGGTTGCATGCGGCCCCCTGAGGCCATTGATCCGGCCCCCGCCGCACTTCCGGAAGGGGCACCTCTTTCATTGGTGGTCAGTGAGAGGAGCATAGTTGCCTTTGAAATACTGGTCAGTTTGTTGATTTAAATTTACTTATTCTTTATTTTAAATATCGTATTTGTTCCCGTTTTGTTTTTTTACTTTAAAATAAGATATGTGCAGTGTGCATAGGGATTTGTTCATAGTTTTTTATTTTTATATAGTCCAGCCCTCCAATGGTCTGAGGGACAGTGAACTGGCCCCCTGTGTAAAAAGTTTGGGGACCCCTGACTTAAGGCCTTTAGGGTCCAAATGGACGCAATTCCACTCAGAAATTTCTAAGGTGAAGTGCTCGGAGGGCCCGAAGACACTGTGTTACCCATCAGCCCCATGTGAGCTAGTGAGGGTGGGGAGAGCACTGGAACTCGCATCTGTAGGGGCCCAGGCTGAGAGTTCATCTGTTCCACACTGCCTCTGTGTACATGCAAAGCCAAACTCAAATGGAGACTCCCCAACTCATTTCCCTTTCAGCCACTCTCCTTCTTCACCCTCCTCTGCTCCTCTGGCTCCTCTGCTAGCTCACACTGGGATACTCAGTCTTGCCTCCTGCCTTTCTTCCACATCTTCAGTGCATCAAGTCTTATTAATTCTACTCCAATTGCTTGGGTCTCTCCTCTTCTTTTTTTTAAACAATTTTATTATTTTATTTTTTGCAAGAGAGAAACAGACAAGAAGGTAGGAAGATGAAACGCATCAACTCGTGGTTGTGTCATTTTAGTTGTTCATTGATTGCGTCTCATACATGCCTTGATTGGGGGGCTCCAGATAAGCCAGCGACCCCTTGCTCAAGCCAGTGATCTTGGGCTCAATACAGCAACTTTGGGCTTCAACTTGATGATCCTATGTTCAAGGTGACAACCCCGTGCTCAAGCTGGTGAGCCTGAGCTCAAGCTGGGTGAGCTCGTACTAAGCCAGTGACCTTGGGGTTTCACACATGGGTCCTCTGTGTCCCAGGTTAATGGTTTGTCCACTGTGCCAATACTGGTCAGATAAATCTCCCCTTCTTTTTTCTTCTCTCTACCCTGATTACTACTGGTCTGGCCAAAATCACCACTACCTTTCACCTGAGTTATTTCAACAGACTCTTCTTGTCATCAGTTTGCTACACAAAGTTACAATAATCCCTAAAAACACAAATTTTCTGTCATTTCCTTGTGCCAAACCTTATCATGGTTCCAGTCCAAACTCTTTTTCATGGTCTACAACGCCCTGTACAATCTTTCCTCTGCCTGTTTCTCCAGTCTCCTCTTTCTTCTCTCTCCAATTTGTTCATTCATTTATTCATTCATTCATTTAATATGTATGGAGCATCAGTTCTGTGCCTCTCAACCCTCATCCACTTACCACTGGCAGCTCCTTGAATGCTTTATGCTCTCCCTGCATCCTGTCATATCATATGCTGCCCACACTCTGCCCTGAACACTCTTCTTTCTTCACCTATTTCTTATTTGTCCTTCAAGAGGGAACTCAAATTCAACAGAGAAATGGGCAAAGGTCACAAAAGGGCAGCTAACAGGAAAAGCAATAATAATTGCTAATAAATACATGAAAAGATACTCAACCTGACTCATAGATAAGGACATGCAAAATAAGGCTACAACTCATTGTTTACCAATCACTTCTGGTTGCCTGTGCACGTGAGCTCTCCATTCTTTTCTCTTCCCCTGCTGTGGGATGGGAATCTCTAAAGCTACATTTTACAACATCACAGTTTGGTGGGGCCTACATAAACCTGAACATTAGCATTCACAGAGAACAGAGACTCCCACCAAACTGTGTTGGATGATTATATGAACAAGAAATAAATATTTGCTGGGTTAAGCTACTGAGATTTCAAGGTTAATTTGTTACCACACCACATTTTACAAATGAAGAAAACAGGATGCAGAAAGGAAATGGAACTTGCTAAACAGGCACAGACAGTGAGTAATAGAGCTGGGATTTGAAAACAGGCACTCTGGCTCCAGAGATTGTTTTTTACATCCATATTTTACTGCCTCTTGGCTATGAGTGTGTGTGTGTGTGTGTGTGTATGTGTGTGTGTGTGTCTGTCTGTCTGTCTGTGTGTATCCATAATTTCTGGCTAAAAACACACACATGCACACAAATAGTTAACAGTGGTTACCTCTGAGAAGCAAGATTTGGGACTGGATTTTGGAAGGACACATACCGGCCTAGAGGCTCCACTCCTTCCCTCTTTGGAGCCTGGCCAAGGGTGGCCTTCAATAAATGATGATGCTTTCCACCACACAGTGTCAGCTTATAGGCTTTGAGGACACTGCTTTCCTGTGAGAACACAGGGGCAGTAAGGGGAGGGGAGAGGGTGGTAATGAGCCAAGTGTGAGCACAGGGCAAGAACTCAAGAAAGACAATAGAACAAAACCCAATGCCCTAAGCTTCTGGTTCAGTGCAGACTCTACAGGCAGGAATGGGTTGCAGGTGCCATAAGTATGCTGCCTCTGGTTTCTGAGAAGCCTGGAGCCAAGGAGAAAGGAGAAAGCAGGCTTGTTGAGCAAAGGGAAAAAGCCCCAATCTAGACACGGAGGCTGCTCTTCCTGAAGAATAGTAGCACCAAACGCCAAAGCCACAGCCCATTTGAAAAACCAGGTGGTAGAGCAGTCCATCTCTGAAAAGACCAGTTCTGGTAGATTCACCTTATATTTTTGAGAACCAGTAACTGGAAGGATGAACAAAAATAGCCACCACTCCACCCAGATGGGGACTCAGCTTTTACTGAAGGTAATGTCCCCAAGGCCTGTGCCAAATTGAGGGAGAGTGCAGAAGCCCAGCTGGGGCCCTTCTCCTCAGAAAGACGCCATCCTGAGCTAGCCCTTTTTGCCTCTCAGGATGCAGAAGACCTGGCTTCCTCCTTCTTCTCTGTTCTAACTAGTGCTCCAAGGACATGTCCGTGCCCGACGTCCTAATCAGCAGTGAGTGAGATGGGGCAGGAGGTAAAGAGAGAAATCCATAGCTTGAATCAGGCTCTTGTGGGCTCAAGTCCCAAGCCAAATCCTCCACTTCTTAGCATGAAATCAAGCTGTGTGGTCTTCACCAGACCACTTACACTAACTACATAAACCTCAGCTTCCTCAGCTATACAATGAAGATTATCAGGCACATAAGGTGCTTAAAACGGAGGCTTCTTAGAAAGAGGTGAAATACATGTTAGCTAATATTGTGTGAGTGTTAGCTATTACTACAAGTGCAGAACCATTAGGATGTAGTATTATACATAACAATAGCTTCTACTTCATAAAGTTGGCATGAGACAAAGATGAAATAATCGATATGAACGTACCTGAAGCACAGCAAGTACACATATGAATTTCTTTCTCCTGATCTCTTCCAGCTCTGATTGCCTGTCATTCTTAGATTAATACTGCTCTTTTAAACATTGGAGGGTCCTGGTGCCTGCCTCAGGCAGGCCTGTAAGCCCTACACCCTGTCCCCTAGCCCATTCTTCCTAGTCAACAACAAGCTCCTGGCTTGTAGACCCACCCTGCATCAAGCCAGTACTCGCCTAAACCACCTGACAAATGAGGATTTCCCAGGCCCCTCTCCTACAGCAGTGGTTTGCTTCAACACTTAGAACAAAGCAACCAGCATATAACTCACTTTCACAAAGTGTTTGTGGTGGAGATGGTGGGAAAAGTGGGTGGATAGATGGATGAATTCTCCCACACCAGAGGTTTTCACAGCCTCCCTTTGTCACTGCAATAATTGTCTCCCACCAATGGTCTGCTCAAGTTCTTCAGGCTGCAACTAAGCCCTTTTCCTTGGCTAGCATCAGTGGAACTACTTCCCATTTTCCCAAGATATGCCCTCTGTGCCCCAATGTAGACCAAGGAAGTTTCAACATGCACATCTGAAGCAAAGCTCTCTCTGCTATGTGCGTACAGGCATAAACCCATACACACACACATACATACCCACATGTGCACTCACAGAGCCCACGAGTACCGTGCCCAGGTATGTCAGGCTACTGGCCAGGGTGACCAACCATTTCAATGTGCTGTGGACCACCCAGATTTTAGCATCAAAAGGCCTGCTAAACCTTGAAACCTCTCAGTCTCAAGCAAACCCGAACAGTTGGTCATGCTACTAAACACTAAAGACTCACTGAAAAGGAAGATACTGAGGGCCCACTGGAAAACAGCAAAGACCTCCAGGGCAGTCTTGAGGTCCTTCTTAGAGGGCAGGAGCATTATGCCCAGGGTTCCAGTGGATCCAGGTGAGTGCTGTCCCACTGTCTAGTCCTGAATGCTCAGGGGCCAGCAGTGTTTCTTCTCTTCATGCTTTCTTCTCCCAGCCTGGCTACTCTCCACGCCCTCATGTCCCATCTCCACCCCTTCACAAGATCATAGGACATCATGATGCCTCTGCTTGTCTAGTTCCTCTCTGCTCTCTAACCAGCTGCACTTTTACCCACTAGCACATGACCTGGGATGAGATTATGATACTCTCTGGCACACCTGCATAGAAAGGTGTGGATGAAGCTCTGGTGTGGGAAGTGAGTAGGAGTGGGGGTGGACCTGATGTGAGGCCTTCATACCCAGGAGAGGAGAGCAAGGAGGAGCCCAGGACATGCATAGCATTTCCTTCTGAGGCCTAGATAAAACGAATCTTAAGGTCTGAGCATTTCAAATTCTTACCTCTAGCTAAATGTTAAAATGTACCATAGTATTTTGTAGATGAAGCTATAACAAGATGAACTGACAGGAACTCAACCAATGAAAGTAACCAACTGCAAAGAAGGCTTGGCCTTCAGGGATACAGAGCTTTGGATATGAATCCCCTGCTTCCTTTACTTGATAGGAGTAAATAAAACTACCTTGTGACAACCACTTTTCCTTTTTGTATAGAGCACTCCAAGCCATAAACCCCTTGAGTTTGGTAACACAGCTACCTGTGGTCTTTCAATGACAATGTGATTGGAGGGGAAGAAAGAGCTCACAGGCCAACCTTTTGGTTAGTCCAGAATTGACTTCCTTCCATGAAAAAACATCAGATCTAGTTTGTAAGTGTATAGTAGGTACTAAATAAATTTTTTATTGAATGGATAAACAAATGTGAGTACTTATCAAATTATTCTGTATACATGAAATTCTAGAACAGTTAAAACTAATCTATAATTTTTAAAAAATGTCAACCCTAGCCAGATAGCTTAGTTGGCTAGAGTGTCATCCCAATACACCAAGGTTGCGGGTTCTATCCCCAGTCAGGGCACACATAGTAACATATCAATGTTTCTGTCTCTCTCTCTCTCTCTCTCTCTCTCTCTCTCTCTCTCTCTCTTCCTATCTCTCTAAAATTAATAAATATATTTTAAATTTCATCCTTTATAAAAAAATAAAGTAAAAGCACTGATTGCCTCTGCTGAGGGTGGAGTAAGAAGAGGCAGGATGTAAATTTTCAGGGAGACAACAATGTTCTCTATGTTGACACAGCTTTGAGATATACAGGTAAAAAATTTATTGTCAAAACTCAGCAAATATACAATTAAGATCTGTACGTTTCTCTGCGTGTAAATTTACCTTAAAAGTAAACAAATATTGAACTCAGTGCTGAAGTGTTTAAGTGTGAAAAGAATTGATCGATGAATTGAGTGATATGTTGATGAATAGATGCATGACAACTGCATATAACAAAGTATCTGCACAATCTAGGTAGTGTGTGTTTACTGTATAACTCTTTCAACTTTTCTATAGGCTTGAAATATTTTACAATTAAATTTTGAAATAAAAATAGGTCCCTCAAAGTCATAGTAAAAATAAATTTTAAAAATGTGGTTTCTCCTTGCACATACATGAGCATATTTGTGCACAAAGGTAAATATGTGCCCAGTCATCAGTACATGCTCATAGATCCATGTCAATAGGTGGCATACCAGGCACGTATCTGTGTGCCGTGGGGGTGTGTAATTGTGAAAGCTCCTCAGTCCAGTCAGGTGTGTGCTGCAGGCCAAGTAGACAAACATGTGAATGGCAAGAAAGATCTGTGAGTGCAACACAGAACTGCTGGGGGCACAGTACATGGCCAGTACTGTGCCAGGCACCTGGGTTAGATTAGTGAGCAAAACGAACTTTAAAAGTCATGCTGCCTCACCAGGCAGTGGTGCAATGGATAGAGCATCAGACTGGGATGCGGAGGACCCAGGTTTGAGACTTTGAGGTCACGAGCTTGAATGAGGGCTCATCTGGTTTGAGCAAGGCTCACCAGCTTGAGCTCAAGGTCGCTGGCTTGAGCAAGGGGTCACTCCATCTACTGTAGCCCCCAGTCAAGGCACATATGAGAAAGTAATCAATGAACAACTAAGGTGCCACAATGAAGAATTGATGCTTCTCATTTCTCTCCCTTCCTGTCTGTCTGTCCCTACCTGTCCCTCTCTCTGTCTCTGACACACAGAAAAAGTCATGCTTCTATGAGGTTTACATTCTGGTAGGGCACGAGGGATGACAAAAGTTCATTAACAGATTATCTAGTGGGTTATAAAGTGATAAGTGCTATGGAAAAAGAAAAGTAGCTGGAACGGAGTAAGGAGGATCCAGAATGTTGGAGGTGGGGAGGGATGAGGTAGGGAGAGCAGGCTTTACAATTTTAAAAAGAATGGTCAAGGAAGGATGCGCTGAAAAGATGGCAACTGAGAACTGAGATGAGATGAGGAAGATAGCCATGTGGCTTTCTGGACTGTGAATGGTTCAAGCAGAGAGCACGGCCAACGCATAGACTGGGGGTGGGGGGGGGGATTTCCTGCAGAGAGAATGCCTACTCCACAGACCAGGGGAAGGGGGTGTTCCTTGCAGAGAGCACGCCAATGCACAGGTCTAAGATGGGCTGTGCCTGGCAGTTTTTGAAGAGCAGGGGACTTGAGCCAAGTTATTGACAAAAATTAAAGAGTTGAGGTCAAAGAGGGTGGCAGGGCAAGATATTATAAGGCCTAGTCCTTTTAGACTAACTGAAATGATCAGCCTTTGTTGGGTTTTGAGAAGAGAAGAGACAGGATTAGTTTGTGGTTGCAAAAGGCTAGGAAAAAACGAGGAGACTTTTGAGGGGTTAGCACAGTACTGCATGTGAGAGATGATGGTAACTCAAGCCAGATTGTTGGCAGTCAGGATAGTGGCAAGTGGTCAGATTCTGGATATCGGCTCTGAAGCAGATGCCCCATGCGGGCACTTTCCTCTCTGAGGCTCAGATGCCTCTACAGGAGTGTCCTGTTAGTGAATTCAAGGGGTCCACAGCTTGAGGTGCTTAATGCAGCAAGTATTGCCTGACCTGTGGTGGCGCAGTGGATGGAGCATCAACCTGGAACTCTGAGGTCACTGGTTCAAAAACTTAGAATTGTTTGGTCAAAAGCACATACTAGAAGCAACTACTAGTTGATGATTCCTGCTCCTCCCCTACCTCTTTTCTCTGCTCTCTAAAATAAAAAAATAACATATTAAAAAAACAAACAAACAAAAAAAAAAACCAGAGGATTCACATCCAAAGCTCTGTCTCCCAGAAGGGAAGCTTAACTTGTTGCTCATATAATCTATTTGGTCAATTACATGTTGATTTCTTCTTTGCAGTTGGCTACTATCATCCAGTTGAGTTGCTGTCAGCTCATTCTGTTTGCTGTTTCATCTCCAAAATACTGTGCTACATAGTCAGAGAAGTAATATTTAGAACTGCCCAGCCTGACCAGGTGGTGGCAAAACCCTGAGGTCACCAGAGCGGGCTCATCTGGTTTGAGCACAGCTCACTAGCTTGAGCCCAAGGTTGCTGGATTGAGCAAGGGGTCACTCACTCTGCTGGAGCCCCCCGGTCAAGGCACATATGAGAAAGCAATCAATGAACAACTAAGGTGCCACAACGAGGAACTGATGCTTCTCATCTCTCTCTTCCTGCCTGTCTGTCCTTATCTGTCCCTCTCTCTGACTCTCTCTGTCTCTGTCACAATAAAACAACAACAACAACAACAAAAAAGCCTGTCCAGACCTTGAGACCCTTGCCCTATCTAACACAACCACACTGGTCCTGCCTTGGCCTGGGTACCGTCCTTTCATTCAATCTGGTCTCACACAGGAGCTATGTGGACAGTGTTGAATGCAGCTCCCCTGCTTGGATGGAATGCTGGTTTGTGAGGAAGCTGGTGGGAGGTAAGGCTGAAAACAGGAACAGAAACGATCTCTGGAAGAGTAGGAACACCAGGACAAGGAGTGCAAGCTTAATCCTGCCAGCACCAAGGCGGTGAGATCATCTTTTGTTCAGGGATGGTGACTTGTGCCAAATGTCCCATGAAGAAGACTTTCAAGTACAAGGTGACTGTCAGTGCCCAGGCTCCCATGATTGACACATAGGCTCACCCTTTTCTCCTCTCTAATATCTACTTACAAGACCAGCTCCACCTCCACACAAAGTAAGTAGATGGGCTTAAGGCAGTGGTCCCCAACCCCAGGGCCGCAGACCGGTACCGGTCCGTAGGCCATTTGGTACTGGTCTGCAGAGAAAGAATAAATAACTTACATTATTTTTTTATTTTTATTTAAGTCTGAACGATGTTTTATTTTTAAAAAATGACCAGATTCCCTCTGTTACATCCGTCTAAGACTCACTCTTGACGCTTGTCTCGGTCACGGGATACATGTATCTGTCCCACCCTAAAGGCCGGTCCGTGAAAATATTTTCTGACATTAAACCGGTCCATGGCCCAAAAAAGGTTGGAGACCACTGGCGGAAGAGACTTGCCACAACACAGAAAAGTCTACTGGCCCAACTGTCTTTTATCATTAGACAGACTTGGTGGTTTGGGGGTGGGGTTGCCCACTCCTTACCCAAGCTTTTATTAGGGAAATTTTCTGAGACTTTCTCCTACTGGGAACAAAGCTCCATAGACACTGAACACAGGTGAATGGTGAGGGATAGAGAAGGCTCTGGCTGACAGGGACTAGTCCAGCTTGGCTAGCTGGTGCAGAGGTGAAGGGACAGTGGAGCCAAGGCCAACATTCTGACTCAGTCCCTGAGGGGGGGGCCTTAAAGACAGGGCACATGGGTAGAGGAACACTTCTTGCAAGGTAGGAGAGGCAAATGATTGGCTGAGTTTGGGACAACATTTGTGAGAGGGGCTCTGTGATGGCTGGGAAAGCTAGCTGCTGTTTCCCGAGTATGCCCTGCTGACCTCAGTGTCCAGAGGCATGCTCCAGGGACAACTACAATGGGGGCTGAGGAGAGGACTCTGGGTTTTCCAAGTCCCACTTAAAACAGAGCATCAGCTCTCTTTTAATCTGCTTCCAATTGGAATTCCACGAAGGAGTGTATTTGAGAAAGGGGCCATGGTGGGGTAGTTTCTGCAAGGCCCTGGTGGAGCCTAGCAGGGAAAGGATCTGTACTTCCTCACCAAGTAGAAGTTGCCATAGTGGGCTATGGGCCAAGGGCTCGGGGCCCAGGGACACTGCCAGGGGCCAGTGCTAAGACAGCAATGGAGACTGTGGCTAGCCTGAAAAGAGAGGAAGAGGTGCTGCTGAAGAGGAGGAATGCCTGGGGGTTGAGTAAACGTGCCCTCCACTGAACCATCCCTGACAGTGTCCTCACTCATATCCAGCTGGCTCTGAAGACTTCTGTTTTGTTATTCCTGCCTCTTCATCTATTCACCAACACTGACTTCTCCGCCCCCGTCCTGTCAGGAACACAAACCGGGTGATACTGGCTCATACTGTTCTCATATGCCCAGTTCCTGACACAGGTCACACAGTAAGCATACCCTGACATTTGATATAAAAATGCCTGAGTGGATGGGGCTTTTTTCTTCAATTATAAATAGGAGATAAGTACACCCTTCTCAGATTTTTGAGAATCCAGACAAGTACAAGATGGTCAATCACTTTGTGAACTGTGAAAAGGTATCCACAAGTAAGTTGTTGCTGTCGCTACCATTTAGAGAAAGGGTGGGTGCACACCAGCTCCCAGGGCAACGGAGGCTGGGGCAGCCACAGAAGCAGTGCAAATGAGTGCGCGGGCACACAAGAATCCAACCAGAGCAGCAGCGGTCGCAAAGGTGGGTTGACACCAGCAGCACCTAAGCCCAAAAGCCCCAGGCAGCAACAGCAATGGTGGCCTGATAGACCACACAATGGGAGCACTGGACCCCTGAGAATACACCCTACTGAGTGCTACCGTACCTAATCACTGAATTACAGTACTGAGCCCAACAAGTAGCCAGCAATAAGAGGCAACAGAAGGCCTTGGCCGGTTGGCTCAGTGGTAGAGTGTCAGCCTAGCGTGCAGGGGACCCGGGTTTGATTCCCGGCCAGGGCACATTGGAGAAGCGCCCATCTGCTTTTCCACCCCCCCCTCCTTCCTCTCTGTCTCTCTCTTCCCCTCCCGCAGCCAAGGCTCCATTGGAGAAAAGATGGCCTGGGCGCTGGGGATGGCTCCTTGGCCTCCGCCCCAGGTGCTAGAGTGGCTCTGGTTGTGGCAGAGCGACGCCTCGGAGGGGCAGAGCATCTCCCCCTGGTGGGCAGAGCATCACCCCCTGGTGGGCGTGCTGGGTGGATCCAGGTCGAGCGCATGCGGGAGTCTGTCTGACTGTCTCTCCCCATTTCCAGCTTCAGAAAAAAAAATACAAAAAAAAAAAAAAAGAGGCAACAGAAAGCAGATTTTAGGGGAACTTGAACTTTTAAAGGTACTTCTCCCAGGCTAAGAGTAAATAAAAGCAAGCCTAAGAGTGCAGCTGATATTTACAATGGCACCTGGACCCAGCAGAGGCAGCCACAAGATCTGGATAACCTGTAGCTCCCAAAAGGTGGATAAGAACCAGTCATAGGCCGTGACCCCCACTGATCTGTGCCAGGCCATGGCCAGGAAAGTCCAGATCAACACAGACAAAATGGGAAGACAGAGAAGTGCAATTCAAATGAATCAACAATAGAAACACCCAGAAAATGAACTAAGTGAGACAGAAATAAGCAAATTACTAGATGCAGAGTTTAAAATAATGATTATTAGAATGCTGAAAGATCTTAGAACAACAGTGGATCAACACAGTGAGCACATAAATAAAGAGATAACAAGCATCAAAAAAGGACATTGAAATAATAAAGAAGAACCAGTCAGAAACGACAAATACAATATCAGAAATGAAGACTACACTAGAGGCAATTACAAGCAGGCTGGATGAAGCAGAGGATCAAATCAGTGATTTAGAAAACAAGATAAACAAAAACACGGAAGTGGAGCATCAAAAAGAAAAGAGACTGAAAAAATCTGAGGAAACTCTAAGTAAGCTCTGTGACAACCTAAAGAGAAACAATATCTGCATCATAGGTGTTCCTGAAGAAGAAGAGAAAGAACAAGGGATAGAGACCTTGTTCAATCAAATCATAGCTGAAAACTTCCCTAAATTGATACAGGAAAAAGTCACACGTTCAAGAAGCACAGAGAATTCCATTAAAGAGAAACTCAAAGAAATCCACATCAAGACACATCATAATTAAAATATCAAAGCTAAGAGATAAAGAGAAAATATTAAAAGCTGCTAGAGAAAAAAAAGGCTATCATCTACAAAGGAGCCCCATAAGGATGACATCCACAATCTTCAATCCTGTCCCCTCCATCATCTCCCCACCCAATCCTCTCAAAATCCCTGAAGATTCTGAGGCTCCAAGACTCAGAACTGAAAAGGTTCTCTGAGTTTGCTAATCCCAAGCTACCCAGGGAGATCTCCTCATAGCCTGCATTGAACCCCTGCTGGTGGAACCCTTCTTCCTGTTTTCAAACCCAGGCCCACTTCCCCTGGTCCTACTCTACGCACCTAGAAACAGACAAAAAATAAAGCCAGTCCTTTCCTTACATGGCACTTTTTACTGCACCCAGCTAGGGTTACCCGATGAAACACAGGACACCAGTTAAAATTGAATTTCACATGAGCAATAGAGTTTTAGTGCATGTCCCAAATATCACATGGAATATATTTATACTAAAACATTAATCACTGTTTATCTGAAATTCAAATTTAATGGAGTTCTATGCCTTCATTTGCTCAATCTGGCAACCCTAAGACCAGGATCGCAGTCAGCGGTCTCTGTGGCAGCTAAGACCAGGCTTTATTTATCACATCCAGACAATAGACTGTACTCAGTTGTGAGGAGGTCTGTGTTCCACCCACAGTTTCTCAGCTGTCCCAGAGATCAGGCTAGCTCCTGTGTTCTGCACTTAATGGTTTAGTCAAATTCTGTCAGAAGTGTCCTCTCTGTGCAGGGAGATTTTTCTGCATGCCTCCCACTCACTCCCATCCCATCTATCTCTTCTGGTTGCTGGGAAGGGTTTGTAAACCTTCTGATTCAAGTGTCAGTTTTCCCTTTCTCTCATGTAGTAAATTAAAAATGACTTGGACATGGAGGCCTGACCAAGAAACTAAAATAGAAGATAAGTGATGGGTGGTAGGGAAGGCCAAGAGCAACTCAGCTAAAAGGTGCCAGAGTGGTCCCCAAATGCCTCAAAGGATTGGAGATGGCTGCTTTCCTCTGCCCTGCTAAGCAATGGATAACTTTCCTGTTTCCAAAAGGCCCAGGATTTGGGGACCCCATGTGGCCATTTCTCCTAGAAGACTCACCCCCCCCCACTTCTAACATCATGCCACTAGCATGAGCTCTCAATCTCCCCCATGTATACTCATGTAGTCCCTTTGCAAATGTGGAAGGGATCAGAAGTTACTCTGAGTACACAGACCATCCAAGAGGAGGAACAAAGGGAAAAACAGGGCTAAGACATTAGTCAAGAGTGAGATTGTAAACCTCTTTTCCAAAACTCAGCTTCAATTTTGCATGTCATTCTGTAGTTACTTGGTTTTTGTCTGTTTTCCCTTGTTTGGCTTTAAGCTCCTTGAGGTAAGGGGTCTTTGTTTATTGTATTCAATGTTTGTTTATCCACAGTGCTTAGAACACTGCCTGCCATAGAGTAGGGCAGATAAATGAGGGCTAATGGATGAATGAGCAAAACAGGTCAGTAGTAGTAACAAGGTCAGGATCAAGGTTGGGGGCAGTACAGAAAGAAAGCGTGAACAAAGCATGAAACTTGTGACCTCAGGCTCTTAAAGGACAGGTGGGAAAATAAGGAAAGAGCAAATGCTCAGTGATGTACTCAGTGAGATTGGCTCCCTGCTGCCCAATCTCCTATACCCCTTTAGTCACACTCCAACATCTACAGTCCAGTGATGTAATCCTTCACCAGCAAGTTCTGGGCAGAAAGTGGTTCTCCAGATGCCCAAGAACTGTGAGCCTTGGACAAGATGAGATGGTTTCCTTATGTCATCTCTCCTTACATGAAAATATCATTGTGTGTTACCATGTATAATTAGGTCGACTTGAACATAATGGCTCATGTTGGGCAATCTCTCAATGGCCCTTGAACTCACTGGAAAGCTTCCTCTGATATGAGCTAAGAACCCAGTCCAGACAGACACTTAGGGACCATTAAACTCCAAACTAATGAGGATGCTGATTACCATGGAAACTGTTATCTCTGGTGGTTTCTGAAGGGGAGGAGAAATGGGGGGTGAAGTGGAAAAGGCAGATGTGGGAGGATGGGATAGGACTAGGAGCTAGGAAATAGGGAGTGGGGTTTGGTAGGGGGAAGGACCTGTCTTTCTTGGTGCTAACCACTGAGCTGGGGACTTGACATACATTTGATAATCACAGCACCCTACAACCTAGGCATTAATTATCTTGCCACTCCTTCCTCAGCAACTGGCAAAGTATATGTTGTTCATCTACAAAACAGCTTATCACCATTGCCAGTGCTTCTTATTGGCAAAAGTAACCTTGAACTCCTAGCCATTTATCCTTTTGATAAAACCTAAGTTGTGAAAAAGATATTCATAGAGAACTGCCTGAAAACTAGGCAGCCCATCCGTTGCTGAAGATGTGTGCTTCTTTGAGGCAAGGCATGTGAACTGGAGGTTGGATCATAATCTCCAGATGGGAGAGTGTGTGTTGGAGAAAAGTGGAGAGTGGAAAAGGGTAGAGGTAGAGAGGGTGGTAGTCTTCAATGCAGAGCTGGGAAAGGAGCATTGGATATTGTAACTATGATTTACTTAACACAAACTATAGACAGTACAGCTCAGCATTTGCAAAGTTGTTTTTTCTGCACTTCAGGCCACAAAAGCAAACCCACGCAATGGGGCTTGACATTCAGAGGGACCTGTTATTTCTTCTGCAGAATATGAAAAAACAATCTTGATTGCAGCAAACAAGCAGATTTTATATGACCATTACCATCATGCTATGAAAATCCAAAAGATGCTTCTTTCAAGATCAGCATAATAATTTTATAAAATTATCATTGCATTAATTCATTTTTTAAAGATTTTTTTAATTCATTATAGAGAAGGGAGAGAGGGGGGGGAGGAGCAGGAAGCATCAACTCCCCATATGTGCCTTGACCAGGCAAGCCCAGGGTTTTGAACTGCAACCTCAGCGTTTCCAGGTTGATGCTTTATCCACTGTGCCACCACAGGTCAGGCTAATTCATTTTAATCCATGGTATTTAATCTCTTTCAAAGATACAAATGACAGTAAGGGAAGGTGTGAAGTATTTCTGTTTATCTAAAATAAGATAACGGAGCCCTAGCCAGGTAGTTCAGTTGTTTGGAGTATCACTCCAGTGTGACAGTGTTGTGGGTTCAATCCCCAGTCAGGGCACACACAGGAATCAACTAGAGAGTGCATGGGTAAGTGGAATAACAAATTGGTGTTTCTCTCTCTCTCTCTCTCTCTCTCTCTCTCTCTCTCTCTCTCTCTCTCTTTATCTATCTATCTATCTATCTATCTTTCAAATAAATAAAAAATTAAAATTAAAAAATAAGATGAGGAAAGATGGAATAGATGTACTTTGTCCTGTTCCTCTTGTTATTGCAACTAAAAACCCTGGACATTATATATAAAACAAACCTAAGAAGACTCTGACAAAGAGAAGAAGGCAGACCACCTAGGTTCTCAGGATGGGAGGAATAAAATGAATTTTCTTTTTTCTTCCTACCCAGACTTGGAGCTGAATAAGTAAGTCAGCAACCCCGATACTCCAACAAGCACAAACTAAAAGAGCCCCGAGCAAAGCCTGCTCTTTCTAGCCAAAGGACTAGGAAGAGATCAACCTAGCAAGACAGAAAATCTTTAGATAATAACCACTCAACTCCAACCTAAACCAGAGAAAAAAGTATGGCCCTGTTCTCATTCACTAGCAAAGGCTAAGGGAGGGAGGGTGTCAGAGAAAACCAAGTACAGAAAAGGAACTTGCATTCCCACTGGCAGGATAACAAAACCCATGCAAACACTGTTAGTAGAGACAATGTGAGGAACCTAGAATTCCACCCCCACCTGATAGTAATGAGGTGCCCCCTCCCTCTCCCTGAGGTGATATCAGAGAATACCGAGTGGAGAGTCAGGACTTTCACCACCACCCAAAGTTAAAGAGGCAACCTCCTGTCTCAAGAGAAAGAGAAGGCAGGAAGAAAGGAAGCAGTAACAACACTCGGACACCCCAACCTTTCCCAGGAAGGGAGCTATCAAGAAAGGCCCGGTGTGAAGCAGAAACCCTCAACTGTGCCCAGCAGTAATGAGGAGTCCCCTTTTGGATCAATGGAGTCCACATGAAAAACCTAAACTTCTACCTGTGGCTATAATAATGTGACACTGTTGTTCCCTGCTGATGACAGTGTCATAGGAAGCCAGCTAAAATAGATGGTTTAAATGATATTCAGAGTCTCATTACTCAATATCCCAAATATCCAGGTTTTAATCAAATATAACTCAAGGAGCAGGAAGATCTCAAACTGCATGATAATATATAGATAGATAGATGTCCAAACCAAAATGACAGAGATGTCAGAATTATCTGACACAGATTTGTAAAGGGATCACTATAAAAATGCTTCAGCAAGAAACAAACATGCTTAAAACAACTGGAAAGAAAAACCAAAAAACAGAATTTCAGCAAATAATTAGAAAGAGAAAATTACAGAAAAGAGATAGAATAAAGACCTAAATGGAAATTTAAGAACCAAAATTTAATAAGTAAAAAAAAAAATGTTTTAAATGCTCAGTGGATAAGCTAAGCAGAATGGAAGAAACAGAAAAAAAGAATCAGTGAACTTAAAGACAGAACATTAAAAATTACTCCTTCTGAACAACAGAAAGAAAATAGGCAAAAAAAAAGAAAAAGAAAATGAATCAGGAAAATGAGAAGACAAGCCACAGACTGGCAGAAAATAATTGCAAAACACAGATCTGATAAAAGACTATTATTCAAAATATTAAAACACTCTTAAAACTCAACAATAAGAAAATGAACAACCAATTTTAAAATAGTCAAAAGACTTAAACAGACACTTCTGCAAAGAAGTTATGCAAAGAACAAGTAAGAATATGAAAAGATATTTCATATGTTATTAGCAAATTGTAAATTATAATAACAAGATAATACTATATACCTATTAGAAAGGACAAAATACAAAACACTGACAACACTCAAATACTGGCAAGAATATGGAGCAACAAGAACTCTGCTTCACTGCCGATGGAAACACAGAATGGTACAGCCACATTGGAAGACAGTTTTGCAGTTTCATACAAAATTAAACATCCTTTTTTTTTTTTTTTTTTTTTTTTGTATTTTTCTGAAGTTGGAAACAGGGAGGCAATCAGACTCCCGCATGTGCCCAACCGGGATCCACCTGGCATGCCCACCAGGGGGCGATGCTCTGCCCATCTGGGGTGTTGCTCTGTTGCAACCAGAGCCATTCTAGCACCTGAGGCAGAGGCCATGGAGCCATCCTCAGCGCCCGGGCCAACTTTGCTCCAATGGAGCCTTGGCTGCGGGAGGGGAAGAGAGAGAGAGACAGAGAGGAAGGAGGGGGGGGTGGAGAAGCAGATGGGCGCTTCTCCTATGTGCCCTGCCGGGAATCGAACCCGGGACTCCCACACGCCAGGCCAATGCTCTACCACTGAGCCAACCGGCCAGGGCCAAACATCCTCTTACCATACAATCCTGGAACTACACTCTTTGCTATTTACCCAAATGAAATGAAAACTTATGTCCCCCAAAACACCTGCACACAAGGGTTATGGCAGCTTTATTGATAATTGCCAAAACTTGGAAAGCAATCAAGATGTCCTCAGTGAGAAAATGGGTAAACCGTGGTACATTAAGATGAAAGAATAATACACATTGTTAAAAAGAAATGAGCTATTAAGCCGTGAAGACAAATGGAGGAAATTTAAATACATATGGCTCATTCTAAGAAGCTAAACTGAAAAGAGTACAGTCCATATGATTCCAACTCTATGATATTCTGAAAAAGGCGAAACTATGGAGACAGTAAAAGGACCAGTGGTTGCCAAGGGTTAGAGGAGAAGGAGGGATGATGTGGAACACAGAGGATTTTTAGGGCAGTAAAACTATTCTGAAGCGCCTGACCAGGTGGTGGCACCGTAGATAGAACGTCAGACTGGGATGCGGAGAACCCAGGTTCGAGACCCCGAGGTCGCCAGCTTGAGCACGGGCTCATCTGGTTTGAGCAAAGCTCGCCAGCTTGGACCCAAGGTCGCTGGCTTGAGCAAGGGGTTACTCGGTCTGCTGAAGGCCCACGGTCAAGGCACATATGAGAAAGCAATCAATGAACAACTAAGGTGTCGCAACGAAAAACTGATGATTGATGCTTCTCATCTCAGGCCGTTCCTGTCTGTCTGTCCCTATCTATCCCTCTCTCTGACTCTCGCTCTGTCTCTGTTAAAAAAAAAAAAAAAAAAAAAAAACCACTATTCTGTAGATATTATAATGGTGGATATATATTATTATACATTTGTCCAAACATACAGAACGTACAATGCCAAGAGTGAACTTGAATGTAAACTATGAGCTTTGGGTGGTAGTGATGTGTCAATACAGTTTCATCAACTGTAACAAATGTATGCCAATCTGGTGCAGGATGTTGATGGTGGGAGAGGCTGTGCTTGTGTGGAGACAGGGGTATATGGAAACACTATGTACTTTCCATTCAATTTTGCTGTGAACCTAAAACTGCTCTAAAAAATAAAGTCTAAGATACATTTTTTAAATGACATTAAAACACCTTCTTACACCCCACACAAGAATAAAACTCAAAATGGATTAAAGACTTAAATGCAAGACTCAAAACCATAAAACTTTTAGAATAAAACACAGGCAGTAAGCTCTCTATAATATTATTTTAAGTGAGAAGAAGGGAGATAGAGAGAAGGACTCCTGCACGCACCCCAACCAGGATTCACCCGGCAACCCCTGTCTGGGGCCAATGCTCGAATCAACCAAACTATCCTCAGCGCCTGGGGCTGACGCTCGAACATATCAAGCCACTGCCACTGAGAGGGGAAGAGACAGAGATAGGGAAGAGAGAGGGAAAGAGAAGCACTCACTTCTCATGTGTGTCCTGACTGGGATCAAACCTGAGGCATCGGGACACCATGCCAATATGCTATCCACTGAGTCAACCAAGCAGTACCTGTCATCTTTCTTAGAAATGTTTTTTCTGATATATCTCTTCAGGCAAGGGAAACAAAAGAAAAAAATAACAAATGGGACTACAGTAAATTACATAACATTTTTGCACAGCAAAGGAAACCATCAGCAAAATGCAAGGACAACCCACTGAATGGGAGAACATATTTTCCAATATACATCTGATAATGGGTTAATATCCAAAATTATAAAGAACTCATACAACTCAATACCAAAAATCAATCCAATTAAAAACTGGGCAAAAGATGTGAATATACTTTTCTCCAAAGAGGACATACAGATGGCCAAAAGACAAATGAAAAGATGCCCAATGTCACTAATCATCAGAGAAATGCAAGTTAAAACCACAATGAGGTGCCACTTCATACCTGTCAGAATGGCTATCACTAATAAATTAACAAACAACAGTGTTGGCAAGAATGTGGAGAAAAGGGAATCCTCATGCACTGTTGTTGAGAATGCAGATTGGTGCCGCCACTGTAGAAAGCAGTATGGAGTTATGTCAGAAAATTAAAAGTAGAACTGCCTTATGACCCAGCAATTTCACTTCTAGGAATATGTATTCAAAGAAACCTGAAACACTAATTTGAAGGAATATATGTACCCCTACGTTCACTGCAGCATTGTTTATAATAGCCAAGATCTGGAAGCGGCCCACGTGTCCAATAATATATATGAGTGAATAAAAAAGCTATGATACATTTACACAATGGAACAATACACAGCCATAAATAGAAGGAAATCTTACCTTTTGTGACAGGTGGAGATGAAATGAGCTAAGTGAAATGAGCCAGTCAGAGAAAGACAAAGACCATATGATTTCATTCATATGTGGAATCTAAGGAAAAAAATAAACTAACAAAGTGGAGACATGTTCACAGATACAGAGAACAGACTGACAGCTGTCAGAGGGGAAGGTATTGGGAGATGGGTGAGAAGGGTGAAAGGATTAAGCAAAGGGGAGAAAAAGAAAGACTCATGGACACAGACAACAGTAAGGTGGTTGCCAGAGGGAAAGAGTTCTTGGGGGAGGTAGAAGAGAGTTAAGGGGGGATAAATGGTGATGGAAGGAGACTTGACTTGGGGTGGTGAGCACACAGCACAATATACAGATGATGTGTTGTAGAATTATATACCTGAAATCTATATAATTTTATTAACCAATGTCACCCCAATAAATTCAACTAAAAATGGAAATATATCCATAAAGATTGAGTTAACCAAATATTTTTATTCAAATTAGCTTACTAAGAGTATTTTCTAACCTATAGCCCCAGGAAGAAACTGAGAGAAATAGTAAGTCAGTTAAGCAAAGTCATCGAATACATGATAAACATACAAAAGTTAACTGTATTTCCATATACTAGAATGAACATGTAGACAACAAAATTAAAAATATAATTCATTGCCGCTTGACCAGGAGGTTGCGCAGTAGATAGAGCATCTGACTGGAACACAAAGGACCCAGGTTCAAACCCCAAGGTCGCCGGCTTGAGTGCGGGCTTATCAGCTTGAGTGTGGGGTTGCTGGCTGAAGCGTAGGATCATAGACATGACCCCATGGTCGCTGGCTTGAGCAAGGGGTCACTTGCTCTGCTGTAGACCCCTGGTTAAGGCACGTATGAGAAAGCAATTGAACAACTAAGGAGCCGCGATGAAGAATTGATGCTTCTCATCTCTCTCCCTTCCTGTTTCTCTCTCTCAAAATAAATAAATAAATAAATAAATAAAACCATTTACAGTCACCAAAAAAAAAAAAAAAAAAAAAAAAGCACCCTGAAATGCTTAAGTGTAAAGCAAACAAAATATGTACCAAAGTTATATGCTGGGAAATTATAAAACAGTCATGAAAGAAAACAGTGGAAACCTAAATAAATGGTGATACATACCAAAGTGTCCATTCTCCCCAAATTGATATATGGTTTTAACACAATTCCTATGAAAATCCCAGCAAGATTTTTTTGTAGATATAAACAAGATTATTCGAGAATTTATAGGAAAAAATACAAGGAAATTAGAATAGCTAAAACAATTTTAAAAAAGAAGAATAAAATTGAAAGAAAGGATATACCTAACTTCAAGACTTATTACAAAGTTACAGTAATTGAGATTATTGCGTTGGTGGAACAATAGACAGATAGATCTATGAAACAGAATAAAGAACACAAATATATCCAACAGATTTTTTTTTTTTTTTTGTATTTTTCTGAAGCTGGAAACAGGGAGAGACAGTCAGATAGACTCCCGCATGCGCCCAACCGGGATCCACCCGGCATGCCCACCAGGGGGCGACGCTCTGCCCACCAGGAGGCGATGCTCTGCCCCTCCGGGGCGTCGCACTGTTGCGACCAGAGCCACTCCAGCGCCTGGGGCAGAGGCCGAGGAGCCATCCCCAGCGCCCGGCCCATCTTTGTTCCAATGGAGCCTCGGCTGCGGGAGGGGAAGAGAGAGACAGAGAGGAAGGAGAGAGGGAGGGGTGGAGAAGCAGATGGGCGCTTCTCCTGTGTGCCCTGGCCGGGAATCGAACCCGGGACTTCTGCACGCCAGGCCGACGCTCTACCACTGAGCAAACCGGCCAGGGCCCCCAACAGATTTTTGACAAAAGTGCAAAACCAATTCAATGCAAGAAGCATAGCCTTTCCAACAAGCATAAAAACTGAACTCTGACCTAACCTCAAACCTTACATAAAAAATAAGCACAAAATAAATCACAGATTAAATTTAAAACCTAATGCTATAATTTTTTTAGTAAAAACTGGGGCTTTTGAGATCTAGTATTAGACCAGCAATTTTCAACTTGTGTGCCAGGGCACATTGCCACAGAGTCACACTGGTATGCTGCAAGAATTTTTAAAACATGCACTACCTGACAATTTAGTCGGAGGTACTGACCTCTTTGCCCTTGGATTGTCAAATTAAAAAACGACAACAGCCAGTACAACAGTAGCCATCTGGTGTGAATGAATCAAAACTATATCTATTTTTTGTCAGACTGGCAAAAAACATAATATATATTTTGGTGTGCTGCAGAATTCTCTGATAAACACCACATAACGAGATAAAAAGACAAGTTACAGTGTGGGAGAAAATATTTGCAAACCACACATCCAACGAAACAACTAATATCTATCTACAATATATATATATATTTTTTTAAAAACTCTCAAAACAACAGTGAAAAGCAGTCCAATTATAAAATGGGCAAATGACTTAAATGTTTTACCTAAGAAGATATGGCACAGGTGGCAAATGAGCATATGAAAAGATGAACATGATTAGCCACTAGGGAAATGCAAATTAAAACAGTGAGTTGTCATTACACATGTATCAGAATGGCTTTTTTTTTTTTAATTTTGACAATATAAAATTCTGATGAGGATGCAGAGAAACTGGATCCCTCTTACTCTGCCAGTGAGGATGTACAGTGTCACAGCCACTCTGGAAAATAGTTTCTTTTTTTCTTTTTTAGGAAAATAGTTTCTTTAAAAAGTAAACATATACTTATAACATGATCCAGCAATTGCACTCTTGGGCATTTTTCCCTAGAGAAATGAAGACTTACAATCACACATAAACCTGTATATGGATGTTTATAGCAGGTTTATTCATAATAACCCCAAACCGGAAACAACCCAGATGTTCTTCAACAGGTGAATGGTTAAACAAACTACAATAAATCAATATCACAGAATACTACTTAGCAATAAAAAAGGAATGCAATTTTGATATAGGCAACAACTTGAAAAAATGACCACTTTTTTCATTTGTAATAAGGGGGAGGTTGTCTCAAGAGCCTTCCCATCTGGGAATTCAAGATACAGATGAGCAGGGTAGGACAGGATGAGAGCATATTTTCAAAAGTTTAGGGCTTTTTATTATTATTTTTTCTCTAGTGAGAAGCGGGGAGGCAGAAAGTCAGACTCCCGCAACTGGAGCCATTCCAGCGCCTTAGGCGGAGGCCATGGAGCCATCCTCTGTGCCCAGGCCAACTTTGCTCCAGTGGAGCCCTGGCTGCGGAAGGGGAAGAGACAGAGAGAAAAGAGAGGGGGAGGGGTGGAGAAGCAGATGGGCGCTTCTCCTGTGTGCCCTGGCCGGGAATCCAAACCGGGACTCCTGCACGCCAGGCCGACGCTCTACCACTGAGCCAACTGGTCGGGGCTTAGGGCTTTTTAAATGGTAATTTATTACTTTTTTTTAGAACTTTAGAGACTCAAAATAATCATAAATAAGCACTTCCTAGGCATTCTAGGGAGCTCATTTTGGAAGGTGAGAATCAGAAGAAAGGAGTTTAGGGAAGCCAAGAGGTCTTCGTAGTTTTAGTGAACGACTTGAAGGAGAGAGGCTGTTGCCTTTTTACACTGACACAGGACAGGATGAATTTGAGACTCAAACTGAAAGGATTCTGTGTTCCCAGAAACACAAGGAAATGCCTTTGTTCTAATACACAAAATTGTTCACGAATCAAGGGATCTGAAAAACTGGAAAAAGCCACATTGCCTCCTCAACATTACGAGTAATGGGAAATCCAGTGTCAGGGCATATGCAGCTGGTGGTATAGCATTGTCATGTTATTCTCAAATACAACCAGTGTCTCCACTGTGTTCAGGCTTGGAAATGAAGTAGGGTGTAAGAGTCAATGAAAAATTCTACAAGCACAATTGCTGCATGTAACATGCAAAGGCAGAATTGCTGGACATAATCGGCCAAGGCCGAATCACTGCACATAAGGTGCAAAACCAGAATTGCTAGACACAAGGCACAAAAGCGGAATCGCTGGACATAATCGGCAAAGGCCGAATCGCTACACATAAGGTGCAAAAGCGGAATCGCTGGACATAATCGGCAAAGGCCGAATCGCTACACATAAGGTGCAAAAGCGGAATCGCTGGACATAATCGGCAAAGGCCGAATCGCTACACATAAGGTGCAAAAGCGGAATCGCTGGACATAATCGGCAAAGGCCGAATCGCTACACATAAGGTGCAAAAGCGAAATCGCTGGACATAATCCGCAAAGGCCGAATCGCTACACATAAGGTGCAAAAGCGGAATCGCTGGACATAATCGGCAAAGGCTGAATCGCTACACATAAGGTGCAAAAGCAGAATCGCTGGACATAATCGGCAAAGGCGGATTAGGCACATAACGGCCTAAGGCATGATCTCACAGGGCGAGATTTGAATCCTGCTGACCCGGAAATAGATGTTGCTACTACCGGGGCCCTTGGGGGTGTGTTTAAGGTCTCCCAACAGCCAATCGTAGGGTCAGGCGTGGCCACGGGGAGACAGTGGCCAATGGCAGAGAAGACTATTAATTAGGGGAGGGCGACCAGAGCTTGAAATCCTCGAGAGCGCGGCGGCTCGGGGCGGTTGAGGAGCTAACGGTCGGGTTGGACGGTTGGTCCGAACCGTAGCGGGTAACTGCGTCACCAGCGACTGAGGCACCAGCGAACCGTGGTTCTCTCCGGCCTTGAAACGCCATGGAGGAGCTGCAGCGCGAGCATCAGCGGGTGGAACGCCGCCATCAGCGCGAGAAAAAAGAGCTTGAGGACCGCATCCAGGTCATGAAGAGCTCGGTCCCCAAGGGCGACAAGAAGAAAAAAAAGCAGATGCTCCTTGACGTGGCCCGCCTGGAGGCCGAGATGGAGCAGAGGCACCAGCAGGAGCTGGAGAAGTTCGAGGAGGTTTTGCCGAAGAGTGCCTGGCAGCGAGGCTTCGAAGCCATCGCGAAAGGGCTGGCTAAGATGAATCTGGAGAACCAGCCTCCTCCTCACCACTCGAAGGTACAGAAGAGGCGCGAAAGGAGGGCGGCGCTCGAGAGGGAGCGCCAGAAGGCCGCCGACGCCGAGACGCAGTACCTGGCCAGCTACCGCCGCGAGGAGGAGGAGAAGCTCGCCGCCATCCTCGAGCCCAGAAACCTGGAGATGAGGCATGTGCCGCCCGACTGCCACTGCCTGTACCGCGCCATCCAAGACCAGCTGCCATCCTCCGTGACCCTGGAGAGCCTGCGGAGACTCACCGCCAGGTACCTGCGGCAGCACGTCCAGGAGTTGCTGCCGTTCTTCAGGGACCCCAAAACCGGCAACGCCCACAGCCGCAACGACTTCCTGGGCTACTGCGACGACATCGTGCACAGCACGTCTTGGGGAGGCCAGATGGAGCTGAGGGCCCTGTCGCACGTCCTGCAGAGCCCCATCGAGGTGATCCAGACGGAGTCGCCCGTGCTCGTCGTCGGGGAGGAGTACAGCAGCAAGCCGCTGACCCTGGTCTACGTGCGCTACGCCTCCAGCTTCGGTGACCACTACAACTCCGTGACGCCGCTGGAAGCCGGAGCCGTCGGGGGAGCCACTGCGCGGTTCTTCTAGGCCGGCGTCGTGCCGCCGGCTCTCCTCAGTAAGCTGTACGTTTACCTTTGGCTTTCTCTGGGGTTCCTGTGTTTGTTTTATTCAAGAGTTAACAACCCACCCACCCTGCTTTCCTATCTAGCCATTCTTCCTCCTCTCTTTCCTTGGTTGCTTTGTTCACGGGGTGGGGGGGAGGGGAAGTCAGTTTGAAAAGTGACAACCATATCTTGTCTTTCAGGGTCTTCGTCTCCTTTGCCGTTGAAATTTTACAAATAATCTCAAGATGAAAATGGAAATTTGGTTTAATGTGGTAACTTGGAAAAATATCATTTTACTTTGGAAATCTTCAGGCTGTCTATTCCAAATGCTTTGTGAATGATATTTGCCTATTTCTTTGGGGGGAAAAAAATGTATCATTGGCTGGTTTTGGTTTCTTTTTACTTAAGCTTGGTTGCTCAGGAGACAACAGTTTTTTACTATTGGTATGAAGTGTGAAAGATCTGAACTTAGTAAATTTTATTAATTCTTAGAGATAGAAAAGTTTAAAACGAATCTTAAGTGTATTCAAGTAGTTGATCCAGTTTGTATATCTACAATTGCAATGAGGCAAAAATGTGATATACTTTTGTTAATATTTGAGACTTGTTGATATTTTAATCACATGTTTTTGTACATGCCAAATGTTCTAGAATAAGAGCTATGGAATTTGTTTTAAAAATAAAAGCAGTTTAAAAAAATACTTGGTTCTCTATTTTTGTGTAGATGATTTAATTCATAAAGAGTTCGTACCTCAGAATCTACGAATCCTGGAGGTTTAGGGAACAGGAGTGGGGGAGACAGAAAAATTTTTTTGGGAAGAGGAATGAGTTTGGGTTCCTGGTGGTGGTCTGGTATGCAGTGTTTCCCAGGGAAGGATTTAGGAAGGAACTTTATCTTGAGGTCGTCCTGAGTTGATGTTTTTCACTCCGTGGAAAACATCACGAAATGGTTTCACTTGAGGGTGTTCTAATTAGTGTTAATTAGTGTGCATGAAAGAGTACTCCTATTTCCAAAAACCCTCCAGTCCTAGGCATTTCGGGAGGGAAAGAAGTGCCACCAGTTTATTGGAGGAGGGGTTCCCAAAATACAAATCTGGAAATCCTACCAGAGAAATCCTTGTGTAAATGTGTGTATCAGATAAGCTCAGGTAACCAGTTAGCTGGGACGAGGAGGTCCCCAAGAAAACCAGGCATTTGTGAAAGACCCTTTCCTGGGGAAGGAGGAATAAGCCAGGAAGGGAGGCATAATCCACAGAAGGGTGCTTGGCTGGGAAGGAGAATGAAAACTAAGGACAGGCCTGACCTGTGGCGGAGCAGTACATAAAGCGTCAATCTGGAATGCTGAGGTTGCTGGTTCAAAGCCCGGGGATTGCCTGGTCAAGGCACATATGGGAGTTGATGCTTCCAGCTCCTCGCCCCTTTTCCCTCTCTCTCTCCATCTCTCTCTCTCCCCCTCTAATGAATAAATATAGTCTTAAAATTTTTTAAATAATAAAAAATAAAAAACTGGGGACAGGGTCAGCCAAGGAGAATAAATAGGACATGACAGGGGAGGAGAAAAGGTTGGGGTGAAGAAGGAGCACAGGCTGGGGGGGGGATGGGTAGGAAACTAGGCACAAGTGGTGAAGAGAATCTGGCGAAAAGAGGGGACATGAATGGGGTGAGGGACATAAACGGGTGAAGGAGGCACAGGCTGCAGAAGGTCTGTGTGGTGCAGAAGGAGAAGGGAGCCTGGCTGGCACAAGGGAGATGTCTACAGGAAGGTCCTGCTGGGAAACGGGGCCTGGATGGGAATGGGGGTCTCAGGTGGGCAAATGGGGCCAGGCAGGGAAAGCATGCTTGTCTGCAGAATGGATTTGGCAGGGCAAGGAGGAATATCTTGAGGAAGAAGGAGCAGGCAGATAATGGGGACAAGACTAGTGGAGTGAACGAGGCCTAGTCGAGTGTAGGGGACAATGGATGAGAAAGGGGCCCTTCACTGTTAAAGGGGAAAACACCTGGGGAAAAGGACTTGGCCAGGGGAGGAGATGAGCAGGGAAAGTCAAGCTAAACTTGGAAGGACATCGGCTGGAGGAGGGGCCCGGACAGACTTGATAGGGAGGCACAAGCTGAAAGTTGGAGACTGGCTGGGATGGGGGCCTTAGGGGTGAAAACATCGTGGCAGGGGCAGCTGGCCTGAGTATGTAAGGGCTCTGGCAGGACAGTGGGGTCTGAGAGGGAGGGCCAGACTGAGAAAGAAATCGAGCAGTGACAGAGGTTTGAATGCCAAGAAAGGATGACCTAGGCTGGTCACAGAATAATGGGCAGGTGAATGGACCTGGCCGGGATAGGGGGCCTGGCAGGTAGAGAGGTCCTGCTAAAGTGAGGATCCTGCCTGGGAATGGGCATGTGCCCTGACAGATATCCTGGCTGGTGGGGAGGGGCTCAAGCTTGAGGAGAGAGACCTAGCTGAGGAGGGACACAAAAAAGGCATGGGGGGAGGTCTTGCTGAGGGGGGAGGTTCTTGCTGAGGAGGGAGAGGGAGTGAGTTAGAAAAGGCTTGGCTGAGGAAGGAAGGCACACTGGTTGAAGAAGGGGGCTTTCTGGGAGAAGGAGGCCTGCCCAGGTAAAGCAACAAACTGAGGGAAAAGCTATGTGAGTCCTGCATGAAGAGCCCAGCGGGAGCACCCTCTGGCTGGGGAAGAGTTCCTAGCTGGACAAGGGGAAGTGGCTTAGCACGGGGGCACAGAGTGACAGGGTCCTGGTGGGGAAAGACCACCTGTCTTGGAGGGGCCTGTACAAGTCATGGAGAGCTGAGAGGCAGGTGTTTGGCTGGGGAAGGAGGCAGCTACACAAAGCCAGTGGAGGGGCAGCCCCTTGGGAAAGCAGTCCTGCTGAAATGGGGAAAGCCCGGGCACAAACCCCGGCTGTGGAAAAGAGGACCTTTCTGGGAAAGGCACCATGTGGGCAAGGAGACAGAGCTGCAAAGGGCCCTGGCCTGGAAGGGTAGCTTGGCTTAGGAGGTTGTCAGCAGGGTGTCAGGGTGGGTAACCAGCCTGGCTGGGTGAGAGGCTCGTGGGGGGGGGCAAGGGTCCTGGGGGGGAACGGGGCAGGCTGCAGTTGAGGCCTGCCTGGGGGGGGGAAGGTGGTTGAGGCCTGACTGGATGGGGGAGGAGGCGAGGGAAACAAGATGGTAAGGAGGCCCTGCTGAGGCACAGGGTGTAAACCGGCCAGATAAGCAGTTACAGGCCAGAGAGGTGGACACAGGCAAGTAAGATGACACTCAGAAAGGGGCCAATCTACAATAGGGAACCCACACGTGTCAATAATTATACTAAATGTAAACGGATTAAACTCACCAATAAAAAGGCACAGAGTAGAAGAATGGATTAAAAAAGAAAATCCATCTGTATGCTGCCTACAAGAAACTCATCTAAGCAAAAAGGATAAAAGCAAATTCAAAGTGAAATGCTGGAAAAAAATACTCCAAGCAAATAACATGCAAAAAAAAGCAGGCATAGCAATACTCATATCTGATAGCAAAAGTATTTAGAGACAAAAATGGTCATTTCATAATGATTAAGGGGACGTTGAATCAAGAAGACATAACAGAAGGTCAGAGAAATGGCACCGTAAGGAGCGATACCGATAAATCTCCCCCAAAATTCAACAAGATATTCAACCAGAGACAGAAAAATCTATCCTTGGAGCCTCCAGAAGTTCCAAACTAAATGCAAAGGTATGGTTGAGCGAAAAATTGACTAAATATATAATCAACCCCGAAGGAAATAAGGAGGAAGAA
Source organism: Saccopteryx leptura (assembly GCF_036850995.1). Classification (NCBI taxonomy): domain Eukaryota; kingdom Metazoa; phylum Chordata; class Mammalia; order Chiroptera; family Emballonuridae; genus Saccopteryx; species Saccopteryx leptura. Next base: position 66,691,044 of record NC_089516.1, on the reverse strand, counting down.
ACACTCTGCCTTCCTCACTAACCTACATAAGGGCTGGTTCACTGGGAACTAAGAGTATAGGAACTAAGGCGGGCATAGGGTGTGAATAGAACAAGACTGTGGCACAAATGTCTGAACCAGGCTGTGGCACGGACATCCAAGCCTAGGAAAAACTGTGCTTGTGGCAACCCAGTCAACACAAGCTAATGCTCGCACCAAACCCAGACAAAAAAAGGCACTTGGGACAGCCATCCGCCCCAATCTCCTGGTTGGCGAGCACAGATAGTGGGCGAGAGGTTCCTCCTATAGCCCCGGGAGTGGACGCTTGTGTTACCAGACAGAGGGGCAGGGTCAGAGGCCTTTCTGTGGGCCGAAACCAGAGTCTCAGGGTTGCCCCTGAGCCCCGAAAAGCAGCGCATGGGGAGTGAGTGGGAGTGAAATTCCCTACACTCAAACTTTTCTGTGCGGGCAGGGTGCCTTACTCGGAGTGAGAGGCAGCCGGCCTGATATCCTGGTCAGCCAGCGTGGATAGTGGGCGAGAGATTCTTCCTAGAGCCCTGGGAGTGGGCGCCTGTGTTACCAGACAGAGGGGCAGAGTCAGAGGCCTTTGTGTGGGCCGAAAGCAGAATCCCAGGGTTGCCCCTGTGCCCTGAAAAAGCGGCACACAGGGAGGGAGCGGGAGCGACATTCCCTATGCTCGAACTTTTCTGTGCGGGTGGAGCACCTCACCGGGAAGGAGGTCAGCAGCAGATAGTGGACGAGAGATTCCCCTGGGAGTGGGCGCCCGTGTTCCCTGACAGAGGGGCAGTCAGAGGTCTTTGTGTGGGCCGAAGCCCCGCCTGATTATACTAGCGGCTCTGACTGATTGAGCCTTACCCAGAGCCCTGTGCTAAGTGGGAATAGAGTAGGGATTTGCCAGCTCTTTGAGCCTCTTACTCTCCAGGCAGAGGCAGCAGCAACCCCATAGCTGGATCATCAGGCTACTAATTCAGAAAGGAAAGACTAGGAAAGAGGCTCCAGGAATACAGACTCTCTCATTGGCAGAGCCTGCAAATGCTAATGAGCCTCTACTGCCAACGAGACTGAAGCCTAATATATGACATCGCCATAGAGACTTATCAACTGCAAACTTCTACCTAAGCGTGCCACAGGGGCAGATCCCAGGGTACAGAGTCACAGACCAGGAAGAGGGAGAGAAAAGAAAAAGCAAGAAGATAACCTCTCAAAATCAAGAATAATCCGCAGACTTTATAACCTATCCCATTTTATTATATTTGTTCATTTGTTTCTCTTATCTTCTTGTCTTGATTATTTTCTTCCTCTTCCAATTTGGTCGTTTAATTCTCTGCTGATCTTACTCTCTCCTTTCCTTGAACTACACTACCCATAAGTGTTACATCTCCCATTATCTTTTCTTTCTTCTTCCTTTCTCTCTATGAGGGTTGTACTCTAAAACCCTTAACTCTCTCTCTCTCTCTCCTTTTATTCTTTTTTCTTCTTTTTGTGTTTTCCTCTTTCTTTTTTTTTTCTCCCTCTATATTAGTTTCTTCTTTTCTCCTTTACTTTTCCTCTCATTCAATCCTCAATCACAAACAAATTACTTTATCTGGGACTCAAATTTTTCTTTGTGGCGCTTTGAGGGGGGGGGTTATTTTGCTTTTCTAACTCACTAGCAGTGCTCCCAACCCTGGCTCTCCATTTTCTCTAGTTCTTCTCCACTAAATACAATAGTAATTTTTTTAAATTTTTCCCCCTTTTTCCCTCTTATTTCTCTCATCATATCTCTTAGTCAACCATTACCTAAAAGCAAATCATTTTATTCTTGATCCAAATTTTTTCCTTTTTGGCATTTTGTGGGTCCATACCCCCTTTTTTGCCCCTTTATCACCTCTCCCCAACTCAGGCCCTCCATTATAGGTAGTTTTTGTTCTATTTAGCACAATATAATTCACAGCTTACCATAAGATTTTCTCAAGAAGAAGGTGAGAGGAGAGGAGAGGAAACAAAAGGGGGGAATAATAATTTTTTTATTTATTCTTTTTTATTTTTATTTTTTTAACTTTTAATTATTTATTAATTCTCATTAATACTATCAACAAAACCACCCTCAGATGCCATTAAGGAAAAAGAAATCGAATATCATGGATACAAAAGACAGAGAGGTAGCACAGATAGATGAGGAAAAATCTAGGGAGAAAAAATTTAATATATTGGAAACCTTGGAGTTAAATGACAGAGAATTTAAAATAGAAATCCTAAAAATACTCAGAGATATACAAGAAAACACAGAAAGGCAATTTAGGGAGCTCAGAAAACAACTCAATGAACACAAAGAATATATTACCAAGGAAATTGAAACTATAAAAACAAATCAAACAGAGATGAAAAACTCAATTCACAAGATGAAAAATGAGGTAACAAGCTTAGCTAATAAAACAGGCCAGATAGAAGGTAGGATTAGTGAAATAGAAGACAAGCAACTTGAGGCACAACAGAGAGAAGAAGAAAGAGACTCAAAAATTAAAAAAAAAAAAATGAGAAAGCCCTACAGGAATTGTCTGACTCCATCAAAAAGAATAACATAAGAATAATATGTATATCAGAGGGAGAAGAGAGAGAAAATGGAATGGAGAACATATTCAAACAAATAATAGATGAGAACTTCCCAAGCCTGTGGAAAGAACTAAAGCCTCAAATTCAAGAAGGAAACAGAACTCTGAGTTTTCTTAACCCCAACAAACCTACTCCAAGGCACATCATAATGAAATTGGCACAAACCAATGACAAAGAAACAATTCTCAAGGCAGCCAGGAAAAAGAAAAATACAACATATAAAGAAAGGTCTATTAGATTATCATCAGATTTCTCAATAGAAACTCTACAAGCTAGAAGAGAGTAAACCCCAATATTTAAAGTCCTGAAAGATAGGAACTTTCAGCCACAAATACTAACCCATCAAAGCTATCCTTCAAATATGAAGGAGAAATAAAAACATTCACAGATACAGAAAAGATGAGGGAATTTATCATCAGAAAACCCCCACTCCAGGAATTACTAAAGGGGATTTTCCAACCAGATACAAAGAACAAAACAAAACAAAACCACAAATAAAAGCTCCACGAAGAACACAATAAAACCAAATTTAAACTCTGACAACAACAACAAAAAAAGGGGTGGAGAGGACGGAGATTAATAGTATCAAAGGACGATTGAGTGCAAAAGTATTCACAAGATAGTGCACTACAATGAACAGGGTTTGAACCCTTTTCATTACTTAATGGTAACCGCCATTGAAAAAACCACCACAGCCTGATCTGTGGTGGCGCAGTGGATAAAGCGTCGACCTGGAAAAGCTGAGGTCGCCAGTTCGAAACCCTGGGCTTGCCTGGTCAAGGCACATATGGGAGCTGATGCTTCCAGCTCAAACAAGACACAAAACTAACAGAAAGCAATGTATAAAATGGCAATACGGAACTCACAAGTGTCAATAATTACACTAAATGTAAATGGATTAAACTCACCAATAAAAAGGCACAGAGTAGAAGAATGGATTAAAAAAGAAAACCCAACTGTATGCTACCTACAAGAAACTCATCTAAGCAACAAGGATAAAAACAAATTCAAAGTGAAAGGCTGGAAAACAATACTCCAAGCAAATAACATCCAAAAAAAAGCAGGCATACCAATACTCATATCTGATATTGCTGACTATAAGACAGCAAAAGTACTCAGGGACAAAAATGGTCATTTCATAATGATTAAGGGGACACTGAATCAAGAAGACATAACAATTCTTAATATATATGCACCAAAACAAGGAGCACCAAAATATATAAGACAGCTACTTATTGACCTTAAAACAAAAACTGACAAAAATACAATCATACTTGGAGACCTCAATACACCGCTGACGGCTCTAGATCAGTCATCTAAACAGAGAATCAATAAAGATATATTGGCCTCAAACAAAACACTAGAGCACCTGGATATGATAGACATCTACAGGACATTTCATCCCAAAATGACAGAGTATACATTTTTCTCCAGTGTACATGGATCATTCTCAAGAATTGACCATATGTTGGGCCACAAAAACAACATCAGCAAATTCAGAAAAATCGAAGTTGTACCAATCATATTTTCTGACCATAAAGCCTTGAAACTAGAATTCAACTGCAAAAAAGAGGGAAAAAAACCTCACAAAAATGTGGAAACTAAACAACATACTTTTAAAAAATGAATAGGTCAAAGAAGAAATAAGCGCAGAGATCAAAAGATATATACAGACAAATGAAAATGACAATACGACATATCAGAATCCATGGCATGCAGCAAATGCAATGATAAGAGGAAAGTTCATATCACTTCAGGCCTATATGAACAAAGAAGAGAGAGCCCAATTGAACCACTTAACTTCACACCTTAAGGAACTGAAAAAAGAAGAACAAAGACAACCCAAAACCAGCCGAAGAAAGGAAATAATAAAAATGAGAGCAGATAAAGAAGATGTGGCACATATACACCATGGTATGCTATTCAGCCATAAGAAATGATGACATCGGATCATTTACAACAAAATGGTGGGATCTTGATAACATTATACGGAGTGAAATAAGTATATCAGAAAAAAAAACAAGAACTGCAGGATTCCATACATTGGTGGGACATAAAAACGAGACTAAGAGACATGGACAAGAGTGTGGTGGTTACGGGGTGCGGGGGGAGGGAAGGAGGGGGAGGGGAGGGGGAGGGGGAGGGGCACAAAGAAAACTAGATAGAAGGTGACGGAGGACAATCTGACTTTGCGTGATGGGTATGCAACATAACTGAATGACAAGATAACCTGGACATGTTTTCTTTGAATATATGTACCCTGGTTTATTGATTTCAGCCCATTAAAATTAATAAAAATTTATTTATAAAAAAAATGAGAGCAGAAATAAATGAAATAGAGAACAAAAAACTATAGAAAAAATTAATAGAACAAGGAGCTGGTTCTTTGAAAAGATAAACAAAATTGACAAAACCTTGGCAAGAATTACCAACAAAAAAGGAGGAAGAACTCATATAAATAAAATCCAAAATGAAAGAGGAGAAATCACCACAGACATCATAGATATACAAAGAATTATTGTAGAATACTATGAAAAACTTTATGCCACTAAATTCAACAATCTAGAAGAAATGGATAAATTCCTAGAACAATACAACCTTCCTAGACTGAGTCAAGAAGAAGCAGAAAGCCTAAACAGACCAATTAGTAGGGAAGAAATAGAAAAAACTATTAAAAACCTCCCCAAAAATAAAATTCCAGGCCCAGACGGTTATACTAGCGAATTCTATCAAACATTCAAAGAAGACTTGGTTCCTATTCTACTCAAAGTCTTCCAAAAAATTGAAGAAGAAGCAATACTTCCAAACACATTTTATGAGGCCAACATAACCCTCATACCGAAACTGGGCAAGGACACCACAAAAAAAAGACAACTACAGACCAATATCTCTAATGAATACAGATGCTAAAATACTAAACAAAATACTAGCAAATCGAATACAACAACATATTAAAAATAATAAATCATGATCAAGTGGGATTCATCCCAGAATCTCAAGGATGGTTCAACATGCGCAAAACGGTTAACGTAATACACCATATCAACAAAACAAAGAACAAAAACCACATGATCTTATCAATAGATGCAGAAAAGGCATTCGATGAAATACAACACAATTTTATGTTTAAGACTTTCAACAAAATGGGTATAGAAGGAAAATATCTCAACATGATAAAGGCCATATATGATAAACCATCAGCTAACATCATATTAAATGGCACAAAACTGAAGGCTTTCCCCCTTAAATCAGGAACAAGACAGGGTTGTCCACTCTCTCCACTCTTTTTAAATGTGGTGCTAGAGGTTCTAACCAGAGCAATCAGACAAGACAAAGAAATAAAAGGCATCCATATCGGAAAAGAAGAAATAAAGGTATCACTTTTTGCAGATGATATGATCCTATACATCGAAAACCCCAAAGAATCCACAAAAAGACTACTAGAAACAATAAGCCAATACAGTAAGGTCGCAGAATACAAAATTAACATACAAAAGTCCACAGCCTTTCTATATACCAACAATGAAACATTTGAGAACGAACTCAAAAAAATAATCCCCTTCACGATGGCAATAAAAAAAATAAAATACCTAGGAATAAACATAACAAAAAATGTAAAGGACTTATATAATGAAAACTACAAACCATTGTTAAGGGAAATCGAAAAAGATACAATGAAATGAAAGAATATTCCTTGTTCTTGGATAGGAAGAATAAATATAATAAAGATGGCCATATTACCCAAAGCAATATACAAATTTAATGCAATTCCCATTAAAATTCCAATGACATTTTTTAAAGAAATGGAACAAAAAATCATCGGATTTATATGGAACTATAAAAAAACCCGAATAGCCAAAGCAATCCTAAAGAAAAAGAACGATACTGGGGGCATTACAATACCTGACTTCAAACTATATTATAGAGCCATGACATTCAAAACATCATGTTATTGGCAGAAAAATAGACACTCAGACCAATGGAACAGAATAGAAAGTCCAGAAATAAAACCAGATATATATAGTCAAATAATTTTCGATAAAGGGGCCAACAGCACACAATGGAGAAAAGAAAGCCTCTTCAACAAATGGTGCTGGGAAAACTGGAAAGCCACATGCAAAAGAATGATACTCGACTACAGCTCTTCCCCTTGTACTAAAATTAATTCAAAATGGATCAAAGACCTAAATATAAGACCTGAAACAATAAAGTACATAGAAGAAGACATAGGTACTAAACTCACGGACCTTGGTTTTAAAGAGCATTTTATGAATTTGACTCCAAAGGCAAGGGAAGTGAAGGCAAAGATAAATGAATGAGACTACATCAGACTAAGAAGTTTTTGCTCAGCAAGAGAAACTGACAAAAAAATTAACAGACAGTCAACTAAATGGGAAATGATATTTTCAAACAACAGCTCAGATAAGGGCCTAATATCCAAAATATACAAAGAACTCATAAAACTCAACAACAAACAAACAAACAATCCAATAAAAAAATGAGAAGAGGACATGAACAGACACTTCTCTCAGGAATAAATACAAATGGCCAACAGATACATGAAAAGATGCTCATCTTCATTAGTTATTAGAGAAATGCAAATCAAAACTATAATGCGATACCACCTCACACCTGTTAGATTAGCTATTGTTAACAAGACAGGTAATAGCAAATGTTGGAGAGGCTGTGGAGAAAAAGGAACCCTCATTCACTGTTGGTGGGAATGTAAAGTAGTACAACCATTATGGAAGAAAGTATGGTGGTTCCTCAAAAAACTGAAAATAGAACTACCTTATGACCCAGCAATCCCTCTACTGGGTATATACCCCAAAAACTCAGAAACATTGATACGTAAAGACATATGCAGCCCCATGTTCATTGCAGCATTGTTCACAGTGGACAGGACATGGAAACAACCAAAAAGCCCTTCAATAGAGACTGGATAAAGAAGATGTGGTACATATATACTATGGCAGGGGTCCCCAAACTACGGCCCGTGGGCCGCATGCAGCCCCCTGAGGCTATTTATCCGGCCCCCGCCGCACTTCCAGAAGGGGCTCCTCTTTCATTGGTGGTCAGTGAGAGGAGCATAGTTCCCATTGAAATACTAGTCAGTTTGTTGATTTAAATTTACTTGTTCTTTATTTTAAATATTGTATTTGTTCCCATTTTGGTTTTTTACTTTAAAATAAGATATGAGCAGTGTGCATAGGGATTTGTTCATAGTTTTTTTTATAGTCCAGCCCTCCAACAGTCTGAGGGACAGTGAACTGGCCCCCTGTGTAAAAAGTTTGGGGACCCCTGCACTATGGAATACTACTCAGCCATAAGAAATGATGACATCAGATCATTTACAACAAAATGGTGGGATCTTGATAAGATTATACAGAGTGAAATAAGTAAATGAGAAAAAAAAAACAAGAACTGCATTATTCCATATGTAGGTGGGACATAAAAATGAGACTAAGAGACATTGACAAGAGTGTGGTGGTTACAGGATGGGGGGAAAGGGGGAGGGGAAGGGGCACAAAGAAAACTAGATAGAAGGTGACGGAGGACAGTCTGACTTTGGGTGATGGGTATGCAACATAATTGATCGACAAGATAACCTGGACATGTTTTCTTTGAACATATGTACCTTGATTTATTGATGTCACCCTAGTAAAATTAATAAGAAAAAGAAAGGGGCTAATCTAAAGAAGGGAGCAGGGGCTGAGAAAGAGGGTCTGCCTATAGGAATCGTCATTGACTAGGAAGGAAAAGTCAAGTTGGGCCAAGAAGCCTGGGCACAGGCTGGGAAGGGTTAACAAGCTGAGACGGGCCTGGGGAGGGTTGCTGCAGAAAGGGGTACTGTGGAATGCGGCTGGGCTGGGGAGGAGGCATAGGTGGGTATAAGGGAAGCTTGCCGAGCAGAGAATGGAACTGGCTTAGGCTGTGGAAGGGGACCTTCTGGAGAGGAAGGCATAAATGATTTAAAGAGGGTGTGGCTGGGTGCCCAGTACAGGCAGGTTCTGGTAGGACAAGAGTCATCTGCTGGGGCAGGCTGCGTGATGTGGGGAACAGAGACCACCTGGAAAAGGAGACCTGGCTCTAAGTACGGAGAGACTGAGAAGCAGGGTTAGGGAAGTGGACATGGCTGAGGAAGGCAGAATAAGCTGGTGACAAGGGCCAGGGGCCTGGCTAGTACAATGTATAAACTGGTATAGGGTTAAAAAAGGATTCCTGGATGTTGAAAGGGGAAAAGCTAGGGAGTAGCATGAGGCTAGGGGAGGAAGTACTGGCCAGGGAAAGGGTCCTGGGGTGGTCTTCACAGAGAGGACGTAGATGGCTGATGGCCTTAAGGTAGCTTCAGGTGAGGGGTGCACTGACTGAGGGAGGGGCACAGGCCCTGACTGGGGCAGAAGGCACTGCCTGGATAACTGTGGGCCTTGCTGGGAGTGGGGGGCGTGGCTGGGGCTACTCAGGGCAGAAAAGACCAAACAAAGACAGCAGAATCCTGTTTTACAGGCTTGTCCCTGAACACAAAAGAAATAGCTGTTCCAGTCTTGAGAACCCTTAAGATCTCACTGGGCCTGTCCCGGCTGCCTCCACGGGGTCTGCCTTCAGCTGCAAGGAGAGGGAAGAATTAACCCAGGCTGGATTTGAACTGGACCAGGAGCATAAACCAAGAGGGGCCTTTGCCGTGGGGTCTGGCAGGATCGGAGGGATTTGCAGTCTGTTCCATTTTGTACCAGTGACTGCAGTCACTGAGGATAATGACTATTTTCAGCAATTTCTTGTACAAAACCTATGGGGCACTGTTCCCAAACGGATCCAATTCCAGGAGCAACTTTCATTCATTTACTTACTATTTTTCATTTACTCATTACCCTGTCTTTTCCCTTTTTGCTATAGAAGCCAAAAATAAGGTACTTCTGTATGGGTTTTAAAACCAACTCCTCTGGCCCTGGCCAGTTTGCTCAGTGGGTAGAGTGTTGGCCCGAAGTATGGACATCCTGGGTTCAATTCCAGTCACAGTACACAGAAGTGACCATGTGCTTCTCTTCCCTCCTTCTTCTTCTCTCTCTCTTCCCCTCTCGGCAGCCAGTGGCTCAATTGGTTCGAGTGTGGCCCCAGACACTGAAGATAGCTCAGTTGGTCCCAGCATGTCAGCATCAGGTAATAAAAATAACTCAATATTCGAGTATCGGCCCCAGAAGGGTTCCCGGGTGGATATCTGTCAGGTTCACGTGGGAGTCTGCCTCACTATATCCCCTCCTCTCACGAAAGAAGAAAGAAAGAAAGAAAGAAAGAAAGAAAGAAAGAAAGAAAGAAAGAAAGAAAGAAAGAAAGAAAGAAAGAAAGAAAGAAAGAAAGAAAGAAAGAGGGAGGGGAGAGGAGGGGAGGGGAGGGGAGGGGAGAGGAGGGGAGGGGAGGGGAGGGGAGGGGAGAGGGGAGGGGAGAGGGGAGGGGAGGGGAGAGGAGAGGGGAGGGGAGGGGAGGGGAGGGGAGGGGAGAGGGGAGGGGAGGGGAGAGGGGAGGGGAGGGAGGGAGGGAGAGGGAGAGAGAGGGAGAGGGAGGGGAGGGAGGGAGGGAGGAAGAAAGAAAAGGAAAAAAAGAAAAGAAAACCAGCTCATCTACCCACTTCTAGCTTTTTGACTTGGATAAGTCAGCTCATCTTTCTGGGCCTCATCTTTCTCATTGATAACATGGAGCAGTTCACCTGTCTTAGAGATATCTCTTGGAATGTTAGGTACATAAAATGAAAATACAAATAAAGTGCCCAGTAAATATTAGCTACCATTAGTATCATTATCTAGGAGTCCAAGAACATAATAATACCATTAGCTGTGGCAACAACCATGCCCTGATTTTGTTTACAGTGACTTAGGGCCACCTGGCCTCTTCCCATAGGTTCCGCAGGGGAAGCAGAGCCTGTCCAAGGGCCGTCCACCCCAGCTTCCTGGCTAGAGTGAAAACAGAAACCACTGGAACTCACCCAGAGTGCCTTCTGGGCCAGAATGGCCTTCATGCAGGGACTCTTCAGGCCTGTCGGTATCTTCCTTTCTGGCTTTTTCTACACAAACACATGTTTCAAGAAAACAAAATTGGTATCGTTTTGTTGCAGCTATTTTTTTTTAACTTAATACATTATAAGCATTTTCTTGTGTTCCTTAAACAGTCTTCAATAAGGTTATTTTAATGCCTGCATTCTAGCCTGTACATGTGCCATAATTTACTTATCCTAGTCTATTATTGGACATTTAGACTGCTTTCAATTTCACAGTACTATAAATATTCCACTGTAATATCCTTGTAGCTGAATCTTTGTCTGTATTTCTGATTATTTCTTTTTGATAACATTTATAGAAGCAAACTAGGTCAAAAGGAGAGGCTTTTACAGCATACTGGTGCATTGCCCTCTAGAAAGTGTGCCCAGTTTACACTCTCGGGGTTTGAAAGTGTTACTTTCCCATATAGTTGCCAACACTGAAAATGATCATCTTTGCTAATTTTTTAGATGAAAAATGTTGTATTAGTTGATTACTGGTGAGGTAGAATATTCCTCTAAGTGTTTACTAGCATGTCTATTTTATTCATGCTGAAACATGATTATTTATTGCCTATTCCTGAACTTTGATTAATTATCTGTGGGTAAGTTTATCTTTTGCTTATGGATTTATTTTAATTTTTTATTTATTGGTTTTTAGAGAGAGAGAAAAGGAGCGAGTGTGAGAGAAACATCGATTTGTTGTTCCACTTGTTTATACATTCATTGGTTAATTCTTGTGTGTGCCCCAACCCGATTGAACCTGCAACCTGGGTGCATTGGGATGACATTTTAACCAACTGAGCTACCCAGCCAGAGCTCTTATGGATTTTTAATGGATCCATCCACTTGTCATTCGAATATTTTAAAAATTAATTTTTCCAGTACATTATTAGCTTTTTAGTTGTTTCTGACCTTTGTACATGATACTGAAGTTTAATATTGTACTGGAGTCTCTCTATTAATGTTTTTCTTTATGGTTTCTATCTTGTTATCATGCTTAGAAAATTTTTCCATCCTGGGGTTGGATTTATATTTGTGTATACCTTCAGTTTTCTTATATGTTCTCTTTATATAAAAAATATATTTAATATATCTATTTGGAAGTTACCTGGATATAAAATAAGGACATAAATTGATTTTCCCCAAATATAGCAATTAACCATTTAGCCCAACACCGTTTATTGAATAATCCAGGGATCTGCACTAAAGATATACATATAACATTGTATTTCAAGGATGTTCATTACAGCATTGTTTGTCAAAGCAAAAATCTAGATACACCAGTGCTAATGTCCTCATTAAGGAGTTTGCTCTAGGGAGAAGGATAGAAATGGGTGGATAGAAGGAGGAAGATGGTGAGCTTTAATTTATTTTTATTTTTTTAATTCTATTTTTCAATTACACTTGACATTCAACATTACTTTTATTAGTTTCAGGTGTACAGCATGGCAGTCATATAATTATATACTTTACAAAGTGGTCCCCCCCCTCAATAATTTAAGTACCAAGCTGGCACCATACATAGTTATTACAATATGAATGACTATATTTCCTGTGCTGAACTTTATGTCCCAGTGACTATTTTGTAACCGCCAATTTGTACTTCTTGGCTCTCCTTCCTAGAAGCACCCCCGCGCTCTCCCACTCCTCCTCATCTTCCCCCTAGGCGTATTACCTTTACCTTCTCTCTCCTAAGCTTCAAGGAGGCCCTTTCTTCTGTCTCCGTAGCTTGTTTCCTAAGCCCATTTCTAGGGCTCACCTTTTCTACCTCCGTGACATTCTAAATAAACTTTCACTTATAGTTTGAAAAAAATTCTTGTGCTTCTTAATCCCTTCACCTTTTTCACCCAAATCTACCCCCTTCCCCTCTGGATAACCATCAGTCTATTCTCTGCATCTGAGTCTGTTTTTATTTTGTTTGTTCATTTATTTTGATTTTTAGATTCCATCTATAAGTGAAATCATTAGGCATTTGTCTCTCTTTCTGACTTATTTCACTTAGCCTACTACTCTCCAGGTCTTACTGTTGCAAAAGGTAAGATTTCCTTCTTTTTTATGTCTAGGTAATATTCCATTGTATATATGTACCACATCTTCTTTATCCAATTGTATATTGATGGGTTGCTTCCATAGCTTGGCTATATAAATAAACATAGGAGTGCATATATCTTTTTGAACTAGTGTGTTGGGTTTCTTTGGATATATTCCTAGAAGTGGAAACACTGGGTCATAAGGCAGTTCCATTTTTAATTTTTTGACGACCCTCCATGCTGTTTTCCACAGTGACTGCATCAATTTACAATTCCACCTACAGTGTATGAGGGTTCCCTTTCCTCCACATTCTCCCTTCACTTGTTTGTTGATTTATTGATGAAAGCCATTCTGACAGGTGTGAGGTGATAGCTCACTGTGGTTTTAATTTGCATTTCTCTAATGATTAGTGAAGTTGAGCATCTTTTCATATGTCTATTGTTCATCTGTATGCCTTCTTTGGAGAATTGTGTATTCAGGTTCTCTGCCCATTTTTTAATTGGATTTTTTTTGAGAGGTGTTGAGTTTAATGAGTTTTTTATACATTTTAGCTATTAACCGTTTATCGAATGTATAATTGGCATATATATTCTCCCATTCTGTGGGCTTTCTTTTCTTTTTGTTGATGGTTTCCTTTATTGTACAAAAACTTTTTAGTTTGATGCAGTCCCATTTGTTTATTTTTTTTTTGTTTCCCTTGCACCAGGATTTATAGAAGAAAAAATATTGTTAAGAGAAATGGTGAGCTTTCATTTTTAAACTAGATAAGTCTACATAGTTCTTTTTATTGTGGAAATATATCTCATAAAATTTACCATTTTAACTACTTTTTAAGTATACTGTTTAGTGGCATTACATACATTCACATTGCTGTGCTACCACCAGCACTACCCATCTCCAAAAGTTTCTTATCTTCTCAAACCAAAACATATCCATTAAACAATAACCCCATTCTTTCTCCCACCAGCTCCTGGCAACCAACGTCTACTTTCTGTTTCTCAATTTGACTTCCTTAGGTACCACATGTAAGTGTGATTACACAATATTTGTCCTTTTGTGTCTGGTTTAGGTCACATAGTACAGTGTCTTCAAGGCTCATGCATGTTATAGCATGTGTCAGAATTTCCTTCCCTTTTAAAGCTGAATAGTTTTGCATTGTGTTTATACATCACATTTTGTTGATTATATTGTTGAATTTTTATCTAGAAAAATTTAAATTTAGTCTGTATTTTAGCTAAAAATAGGAAAAATAATTTTAAAAAGTTAGAACAGTTTTCTTTCTTCTTTTTGCTCTGGAATAATTGAAATGACATAGGAATTATCTGCTCTTTGGAAGTTTGAAATAATCAATTAACTTGTGAAACAGGGCCTGGGCCTTTTTTGAAGTGAGACTCTGACGATCAGGTACAGTCCTTGGAAGAAAAGCTATTCAATGTAAAGAAATCATAATTTATCTAAAATATATAGGAACACAACTTGGAGAACTAAAAAATGGGAGGTAAGACTAAATGTGATAATTTTCTTATGTCACAGAGGGTGAGTTAAAGATACCATTTCCCTTTTGAAGTTGAAAAATTGAGAATTACAGGCTGAAGAATGATGCTTAACATGATAAAAATAACCACCAGTAGAACTAAAGACAGGCTGCCTTAGCTCCCATTTAGAAGACTTAAAAAGAGAAAAACAAAGAAAAAAAATAAATCTAGCCCTTGGAGCAAAAGATAGAAAACAAAGGAAATAGAAAAAACCAATTACTGTCCTGTTGTCCTACATGGAAGGAGCAGAGTAGTTTATGCATTTTTCTTCTGATGTCTTGTTTTTACTTTTGTTTAAATTATACCTAGTTTCAGAAAAAATATTTTTTTGTGTGTATGTGTGAGAGAGAGAAAGACAGGCAGGAAGGGAGAAAGATGAGAGGCATCAACTCGTACTTGAGTCACTTCGGTTGTTCATTGATGTTTGTCACACGTGCCTTGACCAGGGGGCTACAGCTGAGCCAGTGACCTCTTGCTCAAACCAGCAACCTTGAGATGAAGAGAGTGACTTTGGGCTCAAGCTCGTGATCATAGGATCATCTCCATGATCCCACGTTCAAGCTGGCAACCCCACACTCAAGCTAGCAAGCCTGTACTCAAGCCAGATGTCCGTGCTCAAGCCGGCGACCTCAGGGTTTCAAACCTGGGACCTCAGTGTCCCAGGTGGATGCTATATGCACTACACCACCACCAGTCAGACTAGAAAGAAGGCATCTTATCTCTTTTTGTTTCCTTTCTATTTCAATGGGTCTTTCCTACAAAATTATGCAAATTAATATTTACTCAACCATCAAGTTTTGACTTCACTTTGAATAGGAAAAATGTTCCTTCTAAATATGTTTATTTCTCCCGAACTAATCTTGCCAACAACCTCATCAACCACTGACCTAGATACAGTAATTTCTGTGGGCCCTATCAGCTCCCTCTGTGTCTTTCTGTCTCTGTTTCTCTTTTTGCTTGTCTATCTCTCTGACTCTGTCTGTCTGTCTCTCTCTTTCTCTCTCTCACATACACACACAAGCATACATACACACACACACATACACCTAGGACTTGTCTCTGCATGCATTTTATGTGACCCCACAACACCACAAAACAGAAGCAATAAGGAAGCAATTTTGGTTTGGCATAAGAAGGAATGTTCTGATAATCAGGGATATTGAAGATATAAAGAACCATCTCACCAGCTGGAATTGGAGGTGTGTAAGTGCAGGCTGCACAGCTACCCTCTCATAGAAGTTTCCAAGCTATTCAACCATCTAATGGGAATTAGAAGCTTTCCACTTCACCTGGGCAATTAGAAACCAAGAGATTTCTTTTGCTTGGAGATGGAGAATAAACTGCTAGAGAAGCACAAAAAGTCACAGGACGTGAGTCAGTCTGGCCTAGGAGCTGGGAGAGCACTAAAGGAAGTTTGGTAGCCCCTTTTACCTGGTTCAATCCTCTTTCTAGAACCACAGAAACTTGAATCCTTCCCCAGGCCCTGGTCAGTCGCCAGGAGCTTCGATACACACCAATGTTGTTGAGCCTTAGGAGTAGCCTGACATAGAGACAACACCATTGCAATGTTGACTCCAGCCTTTGTTTCTTTAAGTGCAAAACAGCTGTGTCAGCCAGTTTCTCAAGGAAACTGTTTTCATTAATACTCTAGAATGACTGTAACATTCTGAATTGTGTAAACATGTTTATGAAACATTTGAGGGGGCTTAGAAAAACAGTTTGTTCCCTTAAGTGTCCTATTCAGTTTAAACAAATATATCAATATATTTAATAGCAGACACTGCCGGCTCGCTTGGTAGGGGCCCAGGAAAACCAAACCAGGAGCCCCAAAATAACTAATACTGAGGTTGCACTTTCCAAAGTAGCCTCACGGAAGTGAGGCCCACACAAACCCAAGTGACCATCATCCAATGCCCACCAGTAAGGGCTATGGTCCACTAAGAAGATGAAGAAATGCAGTGGGAATGCTCTAGTCCAGCTTAGGGCTGACTGGAGCAGGGAGGAAGAGGGTGTGTGCAGCGTTGAAGGGTCAGCTTAGATTCAGACAGTCCTGAAGGGAAGAGCGGGCTAAGCTGAGAGGGCTCCATTAGTCAAACACACAGAGGTGGCACTGGGCGAGGTGTTAGTAGAGAACAGTTGTTCGCACCTCCAGCAATCTGCCTCCATTCCCACAAAATTCTCCACCTTTCTTTTGGGGTGCCATCCCCTCTATCACTTTCTTGGGGTGAAAATGTTCAATGCCAGTGCCCTCCCACTTCAGGCCTGCCAATCAAAGCACCACTTATTAAGTGAGTGGTTCCAGATGAATTTGTGGCTTAGTCTCATCCAGAGCGTAAACCAAAATTTGGTGAACAAAGGTGTTTTGTTGCTCTTTTGAACATGTGAGTAACAGGATGCGGCACCGGAGCCATCTTGCAACTGTTGGGGAACCTAGGTGGGGTAAGGGGCACAGGGGCTGTAGTTATGGGAAAGTACCAAATTAAATCAGCTTCTAGGAAGCGGTTTCTAAGACCTTCCTGGAATCGCAGGTGAGTTCAAAATTCTTGGATAAAATCTCTACTGAAGAGTTAGAATGCTACTCTAGAGGCAGTGGAATCCATTAAAAGCTTGCTTTTCAGAAGGAAAGAGCTATCACAGCTACACTTTAAGGATAAGGAATCTGATGGCATTTGAGGGGAAAGGATGGATTGGAAGGAGAGATATTGGATGTGAGAAAATGATTCAAGAGGTTTTTCTTTGTTTGTTTGTTTGTTTGTTTGTTTGTTTAATTTATGGAGGATGATGCTGACTTGGCCTGGGTTGTGGCTGCAGGGAGAGAAGAGGGGACCAAAGTGATGGACACTAGGAGTAGAATTAACATTTGTTTTATGTAGAGAGTAAACACAAAGTCAGGAACCTGGCTTGTGGTGGCGCAGTGAATAGAGCGACAACCTGGAATGTTCAAAACCCTAGGCTTGACAGGTCAAGGCACATACAACAAGCAACCAATGAATAGCTAGAGTAAAGCAACTACTTTGAATGTACTACTTATTCAAAATATATAGTTTAAAATTTTAAATACAAAATTAAAAAAAAAATAAATAAAGACAGTAACAAGGCAAGTATATGTAAACAGTCACCCAGCAATAACTCTCAACAGTGTAGCCACACAACTCAGAATTATTCAGTTGCTAATAATGAGACAGGAGCTGGGAGGGCTCTCTGAAGGTATAATTTGTTCTACCTCCTTCTTCCTGCAGTTCCCCAGTAGGTACCTATGTGACCAGTGTCCATAGCCTCTCTCTCTGACACTCACACATCCTAACCCTTTCAAGGAAAACAATGATTCTCAGAGATAATGAAGTCTAATTCCACATTTTAAATGCAATATAATTTTTTCCTGAGTTCAGGCCCAGAGTGGATTTTGAGTTTGGCAGAGCACTTTAATGTTTCTTCTTCTTCTACTGGTGTACAGACCTAAGGCCCACTACAATGCCTTGCCCTAAAGCAGAATCATTGAATCCTGGTGACAATGAGAAGATGTAGCAGAAGCTTTGAGATTCAACCTTTTGGTTTGCTTTGTTATTTTGTTTTGTTTTATTTTTATCTTTTTGTTTGTTTGTTTGACTTTGAACCAGGTCAAATTTTTGCCTTGGTGTATTCCCCTCATTGATCTTTGAAGGTAGAAGGAAAGTTACCAGAGGCGAAGGCAAGGAGGGTGATAGGCAGACAGGATGGTGAGGAGGCACTCTTACAGTTTCATTTGCATAGAATAAGCAATCAAGAATAACCCTGGCCGGTTGGCTCAGTGGTGGAGCATCGGCCTGGCGTGCAGGAGTCCTGGGTTCGATTCCCGGCCAGGGCACACAGAAGAAGCGCCCACCTGCTTATTCACCCCTCCCCCTCTCCTTCCTCTCTGTCTCTCTCTTCCCCTCCCGCAGCCGATGCTCCATTGGAGCAAAGTTGGCCCGGGCGCTGAGGATGGCTCCTTGGCCTCTGCCCCGGGCGCTAGAATGGCTCTGGTCGCGACAGAGTGACACCCTGGATGGGCAGAGCATCGCCCCCTGGTGGGCGTGCCGGGTGGATCCCTGTCGGGCGCCTGCGGGAGTCTGTCTGACTGCCTCCCCGTTTCCAGCTTCAGAAAAATAAAAAATAAAATAAAATAAAAAGAATAGACACCACTGTGTTAACAGAAGATTTCGACCAGTGGAATTATAGGTGAATTTAATTTCTCCAGATTATTGACAGTAAACATATATTACATTTTATTTTACGTTGTATTTCAATAAAAGCAAGTAAGTATAAAGATTCCTAGATACTTATGAGACTCGTTTATATGATTTTGTAGTATTTTTGTTGTAGGCTAAATACCTTTCTCTTTAAATAAGAAGAAAATAATTTAAAATTACAAATGCTTTCCTTTTTTGTAATGGAAAAACAATCAAGTTGTGATTTTTTTTCAAAGAAAACAAGTTTCTCAAACAGGCTTGCTCTAAATGTTAAAAATTTTTAATATTTCAGTGATGTAGTGTGCTAACTATACACACAGCTAACACGATTAAAAGTTAGTCTTTCTTTAAACACTGAAAATAATTATAATGAATAATTCAAATTAAAAAATTTAAAACTCAGTGTTTTTCTAAAAACAGTGTCATATTTTAAAACTGTATTAGAAAAATGAAGCTGCAAAATAATTTGTAAAATAAGACCATACAAACAAATAGGTCATTTATGATAAAATGAATGGTCCTTCTAAATTTTTAGGTAATACATAAAAACCATAAATGTTAAAAATAAACTTTTAAAGGCTCTGACCAGGTTGCCCAGTAGATAGAACATTTATCCTCAGTCAGGGAACATAAGAGAAGCAACCAATGAGTGCACAACTAAATGGAACAACTAAGTGGAACAATAACTTGATGCTTCTTTCTTTCTCTCTCTCTCTCTCTCTCTCTCTCTCTCTCTTTTTCTCTCTCACTCTCACTCTCAAATCAATGCAAAAATTTAAAATAAATAAATGATAAATTTTTACAAAGAGGGAAGTGACTAAGACAGCAAAGGGAGTGAGGCTTCTGGGAGTGATGGTGTACTGCTATATTTCTTGGTCTGAACACGGATGATACAGGTATATTCACTGGAAAAACTCATGGAGTTATAACCTTATGAAACAAGCTTTTTTTGTATATGTGTTACTCTTCAATAAATAATGTTAAAAACTAAAAAGAAGAAGTCAAACAGAACTGAAAGTCACAGAATTTCAGGATGAGGACTAAGACTAGATTGTTAGATATTGTGAATTATAATAGCTAGCATGTATATGGATAATGATTATTATAATGCACATTTATTATGTGCCAAGAATTACTCTAAGTACTTTATATGTACAAGCCTACCTCAGATATATTTAAGGTTCGGTCCCAGACCACCAAAATAAAATGAATATCACAATAAAACAAGTCACACAAATTATTTCGTTTCTCAGTGCAGTGCATTTAAAGTAATGTTTACACTATACTATAATCTACTTAGTGCATAATAGCATTCTGTCTAAAAAACAATACAGATATCCTAATATTTTAATATTTTATTGCTAAAAAAAGTGCTAACCATAATACGAACCTTCAGCGAGTTGTAATATTTTTGCTGGGGGTCTTGATTCAATGTTTATGGCTACTCACTGATTATAGTGGAAGTTGCTGAAGGTTGGGGTGGCTGTAGCAATTGTTTATGACTGGCTCTTCCTTTTATGAATAACATCTCTGTAGCATGCAAGGTTGTCTGTAAGCACTTTACCCACAGGACTTTGAAAATTAGAATCAGTCCTCTCAAACCCTGCTGCTGCTTTATCAACTAAGTTCATGAAATATTCAAAATTCTTTGTTGTCATTTCCATAATCTTCACAGCATCTTCACCAGGAGTAGATGCCATGTCAAGAAACCACTTTCTGTGCTCACCATCAGAAGTAACTCCCCACCTGTTACAGGTTTATCCTGAGATTGCAGCTTTCAGTCCCATCTTCAGGCTCCACTTCCAGTTCTAGTTCTCTTGCTATTTGCACCACAACCACGTCTGCAGGTACTTCCTCCACTGAAGTTTTGAACCCCTCAAAGCCACCCATCAGGATTGTAGTCAGTTTCTTCCAAACTCTTGTTAATGCTGATATTTTGGTCTCTTCCCATGAATCACAAATGTTCTTAATGGCACCTAGAATGGTAAATCCTTTCCAGAAGATTTTTAATTTACTCTGCCCAGATCTATCAGAAGAATCACTCTCTGTGTCAACTATAGCCTTGCAAAATGTATTTCTTAAATAATAAGACTTGAAAGTTAAAATTACTCCTTGACCCATAGGCTGCAGAATGAATGTGGTATTAGCAGGCAGGGAAACATCACTAATCTCATTGTGCATCTCCATCACCAGGTGCATTGGGTGACCAGGTGCATTGTCAGTGAGCAGTAATATATATATATTTTGTGTGTGTGTGTGTGTGTGTGACAGAGAGAGACAGACAGACAGACAGAGGGACAGATAAGGACAGACAGACAGGAAGGGAGAAAGATGAGAAGTATTAATTGTTTGTTGTGGCACCTTAGTTGTTCATGATTGCTTTCTCATATGTGCCTTGATGGGGGGGCTACAGCAGAGTGAGTGACCCCTTGCTCAATCAAGCTAGCGACCTTAGGTTCAAGCTGGTGAGCCTTGTTCAAACCAGATAAGCCCGTGCTCAAGCTGGCGACCTCGGGATTTCACCCCGAACCTGGGTTCTCCACGTCCCAGTCTGATGCTCTATCCACTGCACCACCACCTGGTCAAGCTCAATGAGAAGTAATATTTTAAAAGGAAACTTTTTCTGAGCAGTAAGTCTAACAATAGTCTTAAAATATTCAGTAAACCATGTTGTAAACAGATGTGCTGTCACCCAGGCTTTGTTGTTCCATTTATAGAGACAGGCAGAATAGATTGAACACACTTCTTAAGGGCCATAGGATTTTCAGAATAGTAAATGAGCATTGGCTTCAACTTAACATCAACAGCTTCATTAGCCCCTAACATAGCAGTCAGCCTGTCCTCTGAAACCTTGAAACCAGGCATTGACTTTTCCTCTCTAGCTGTGAATGTCTTCGGTGACATCTTCCAATATAAGGCTGTTTTGTCTACATTGAAACTCTGTTGTTTAGCGTAGCCACCTTCATTAATTATCTTGGCTAGATTTTCGGGATAACTTGCTGCAGCTTCTACATCAACACTTTCTGTTATACATTGCACTTTTATGTTATGGAGATGGCTTCTTTCCTTAAACCTCATGAACCAACCTCTGCTAGTTTCAAGCTTTTCTTCCTCACTTTTCTCAGCTTTCATAGAATTAAAGAGAATTAAGGTCTCGCTCTGGATTAGGTTTTGGCTTAAGGGAATGTTGTGGCTGGTTTTATCTTCTATCCAGATCACTCAAACTTTGTCCATATCAGCAATAAAGCTGTTTCATTCTCTTATCATTCATGTTCAATGGAGTAGCACTTTTAATTTCCTTCAAGAAAGTGTCTTTGCATTCACAACTAGGCTGTCTGGCACAAAAGGTCTACCTTTCAGTCTGCCTGAGTTTTCGACATGCCTGCCTCACTGAGATTAATTATTTCTAGCTTTTGATTTAAAGTGAGAGATGTACGACTCTTCCTTTCACTTGAACGCTTAGAAGCCACTGTAGTGTTTACTAACTAGCCTAATTTCAATAATGTTGTGTCTCAGGGAATAGGGAAGCACAAGGAAATAGGTTAATGGTCGATCTGTGAAGTAGTCAGAACATACACTACATTTATCAAATAAGTTCACCATCTTATATATGGGCATGGTTCATGGTGCCCAAAACAATTACAATAGTAACAACAAAGATAACTAACTGATCACAGATCACCATAAAAATATAATAATGATGAAAATGTCTGAAATATTCTGACAATTACCAAAACGTGACACAGAGACACGAAGTGAGCAAATGTTTGAAAAAGAAGGCATATAGACAGCAATGCCTCAATGTCTTTGATATTCCCACACACAGATTTCTGAGTTGGCATTTATTTTCCTGAGTGATCTTTCTCTCCCATACAAGAAATTTACCTGCCTGAAAAGTGCAGTTCTTAGGCTCAGTTCTTGGGTATAAGTCTGTCTTCAGTGAGTGTGAACACTTTATTTCAGGGTCAGGTGCTGGAAGTTACAATGCCCTGTGAAATATTGTTCTTTCACATAAGGCCCATCCAGTAAGAAAAATGATAGGAGGGAAAAAGACTTAAGCCCAGGTTTTTAATCATAAGTAGGAAACGTGATTTCCCTTGGGAAATGGCATTGGAGAGTCAAACCCAGTACATTCTACAGAAGAGACAGGACATTGTGGTTCGTTTTCTCACACCCCAACACTCTTTTATAATAGAAGCACAAATACTGCTCCAACAGGAATTGTGCTACATTGCAAGAGTGGGAAGCCCATCATTGCACACAACCTGGTCACAGAACCAAATGAGTCAGGAGTTGGAAACACAAGAAGGGGAAAGGGCTTGGAGAACCAGCTGCCTTCCATAGGGAGTAGGAGGAGCTGCTTCCAAGGCTCCAGGGCATTATCTCTCTCACACTAGGCTCTGGAAATGTGGAGGGAGTCTCACCCCCAGAGGCACCAAATGAGACCTGTATCAGCCTCTCTCAGCTCCCTCCCTCTCACATTGCACCCCTATGTGGATCAATCCTCTGCCTGGCTGAAATTTACAGGCACTAGAGTATCTGCCAGCTGGCCCTTCCTAAGTGTGTTAGGACTGGTGATAGTAACCCCAGCTGGAGATGAAGGTAAGCCCCAGGATGGGTAACTAACAGGACCCAGTGGGATCTGCATCCAGACATACCACTGCTTGGGAGGAACATCACAGCTGTCACATGGAGGCTGTGTTGAACTTGCAGGAAAAGCTTGCTTTGAGGATTCATCTCATTAGATTGGAATTCCAGCTTCCCCACTTTGTTTTTTAGATTTTATTTATTTATTTTTCTGAGAGAGAGAGAGAGAGAGAGAGAGAGAGAGAGAGAGAGAAGAAAGACATAGAGAGAACAGGGTAAGGAGCATCAACTCCCATATGTGCCTTGACCCGGCAAGCTCAGGCTTTCGAACCAGCGACCTCAGCATTCCAGGTCGATGCTTTATCCACTGCGCCACCACAGGTCAGGTGCACATTTCCCACTTTCTAGCTCTGTGACTGGGCAAGTTATTTCACTGCTTTGTGCTTCAGTTTCCCCATCCATAAAACTAAAGAGGTATCTACCTATCTCTTAAGTGTACTGAAAGATTTTAATGAAGTATTTGTAAAAACACTTCACACAGAGCATGTGCTCAATAAATATTTCTTCCCTTCCCTTAGCTTGGCAAAATATGTTTACTAAAGAATGTCACTATACACAAAGTCCAGCCCTATCCCTAGGACTGGTGCCAAATTGGAGGCTTCCAGATGCCATGCCCAAGAAACAAAAATAAGGCCTGAAGAAGGTTAAGTAAAGCTGCTCTCTGCCTGCCTGTGCTATCCATCAACACATAACTTATCCTCCTGGCCCATGGCCATGTTTCTGCAAGAGGGGGGCATATCTCTACACCAGGCTTGCCACAGTCTAGTCCTGTTACGACCAAAAGTAGTTATTTGCAAGACAGCTGGCCTAAGAAACAGTTTTTCTATGTGAAACGAATGAGTCTATGAAGTATTTTGAACTTTACTCCCACCTGCATTGAACCCTCACAAATCCCCATCCCCCATCCTTAGCCTGGCACATTTCTCCTCCTGCTGACCTCCACCTTAAGTAGTAATTCTTTTTTATTATTAATTGAATTTATTAGAATGGTACTGGTTTGCAAAATTATACAGGTTTCAGTGTATAACTCAATAAATCGCCATCTGTCCACTGCATCATGTGCTCTCTATCCCAAAGTCTCTTTCAGTTTCCATCCCCCCCTTTGCCCACCTCCGCCTCCACCTACCCCCTTTTCTCTCTGGCCGTTACCACACTGCCGTCATTGTCTATGTGTAATACATGTAGTCCCTTCACTTTCTTTCATCCAGTCCCCCCGCCCTCCTCCCCTCTGACAGCTATAAGTCTGTTCCATGTGTTATGTCTCTGTTTCTGTTTTGTTTGTCAATTTATTGTGTTCATTAGATTCCACATATAAGTGAGATCACAGGGTACTTGTCTTTCTCTGCCTGGCTTATTTCACTTAGCATAATGCTCTCCAGGTCCACCCATGCTGTCACAAAAGGTAAGATTTTCTTCTTTTTTACAGTCATGTAGTACTCCTTTGCGTAAATGTACGACAGCTTTTTTACGTACTCGTCCACTGATGGACACCTGGGCTGTTTCTAGATCTTAGCTATTGTAAATAATGCTGCAGTGAATATAGGGGTACATATCTTTTTTTGAATTAGTGTTTTGGAGTTCTTAGGATTTGGTCCTAGAAGTGGGATAGCTGGGTCACAAGGCGGTTTCACTTTTAATTTCTTGAGGAAACTCCATAGTATTTTTCACAGAGGCTGTATCAGTCTGCATTCCCACCAGCAGTGCACTAGGGCTCCCTTTTTTCCACATCCTCACCAGCACTTGATGGTTGGTTTATTGATGAAAGCCATTCTGGAAGATGTGAGATGATATCTCACTGTGGTTTCTATTTGCATCTCTCTGATGATTAGTGACGTTGGGCATTTTTTGATATATCTGTTGGCTATCTGTATGTCCTCTTTGAAGAAGTGTCTATTCAAATTCTTTGCCCACTTTTTAATTGGATTGCTTGTCTTCCTGGTGTTGAGTTGTATAAGTTCTTCATATATTTTGGAAATTAATTCCTTATCAAATGTATCATTGGCAAATATGTTCTCCCATACAGTGGGTTCCCTTTTCATTTTGTTGATAGTTTATTTTGCTGTGAAAAAGCTTTTTAGTTTGATATAGTTCCATTTGTTTATTTTTTCCTTTGTTTTGGCAAAAGTATTGCTCTGAGAGATGTCTGAGATGTTACTGCTTATGTTTCTTTTAGGATTTTTGTGGTTTTGCAACTTACATTTAAGTCTTTTATCCATTTTCACTTTTTTCTTGTGTATGTTGTAAGTTGGTTGGTCTAGTTATATTTTTATTTTTTTGTACCTGCACAATTTTGCCAACACCATTTATTGAAGAGACTGTCTTTACTCAATTGTATGCTCTTGCCTCCTTTGTCAAATATTAATTGACCACATAGGCATGGGTTTATTTCTGGGCTCTTTGTTCTGTTCCATTGATCTATATGCCCCCTCCTATGCCAGTACCAGGCTGTTTTGATTACAATGGCCTTGTAGTATAATTTAATATCAGGTATTGTGATACCTCCAACTTTGCTCTTCTTTCTCAAGGTTACTAAGGCTACTTGGGGTCTTTTTTTGGTTCTATATGAATTTTTGGAATATTTGTTCTAGATCAGTGAAATATGTCATTGGTGTTTTAATAGGGATTGCGTTGAGTCTATAGATTGCTTTAGGTGGTATAAACATTTTAATGATATTAATTCTTCCTATCCATGAACTTGGTGTATGTTTTCACTTATTTGCATCTTCCTCAGTTTCTTTCTTCAATGCCTTATAATTTTCTGAGCACAGATCTTTTACCTCCTTGGTTAAATTTATTCCTAGGTACCTTATTTTTGTTGTAATAATAAGTGGAATTGTTTCCTTGATTTTTTTTTCTGATAGTTCATGATAGGTATATAAAAATGCCAGTGATTTTTGAATATTAATGTTGTATACTGCTGATCTAGTGGAGTCTTTAGAATTTTCTATGAACAATATCATGTCATCTGCAAATAATGACAATTTTACTTTCTTCTTTCTGATTTGAATGACTTTTATTTCTTCTCCTGTCTGATTGCTCTAGCTAAGACTTCCAGTACTTTGTTGAATCAAGGTGGTGAAAGCAGACATCCCTGTCTTGTTCCTGATTTTAAGCAAAACACTTTTAGTTTTTACCCATTGAGTATGGTATTGGTTTGTCATATATCGCCTTTATTATGTTGAGGTATGATCTTTCTATTCCCACTTTGCTGAGAGTTTTTATCAAATGTTTTTTCTGCATCTATTAATATGATCAGTGGTTTTAATCCTTCATTTAATTTATGTGATGAGTCATGTTAATCAATTTGTGGGTGGTGTACCAAACTTGCATCCTCGGAATCAATTCCACTTGATCATGGTGTATGATCTTTTTAATGTATTGATGTATCTGGTTTGCTAATGTTTTGTTGAGAATTTTAGCATCCATGTTCATCAGGGACATTGGCTTATAATTCTTTCTTTTTGGTGTATTTATCTCATTTGAATTTAGGATAGTGATGGCCTCATAAAAATGAGCTTGGAAGTCTTATTGAATTTTTTGAATAGTTTGGGAAGGACAAGTGTTCTTTAAATATTTGGTAAAATTCTCCTGTGAAGCTATCCTGTCCAGGACTTCTGTTCGTTGGAGTTTTTTGATTACTGCTTTAATTTTATTGGTTGTAATTGCTCTATTCAGGTTTTCTGGTTTTTCCAGATTCAGTTTAAGATTGTATGTTTCTAGGAATTTATCCGTTTTGCCCAGGTTTTAAAATTTGTTGGCGCCTAACCAGGTGGTGGTGCAGTGGATAGAGCATCGGACTGGGATGCGGAGGACCCAGGTTCGAGACCTCGAGGTCACCAGCTTGAGCACGCGCTCATCTGGCTTGAGCAAAAAGCTCACCAGCTTGGACCCAAGGTCGCTGGCTCGAGCAAGGGGTTACTCGTTCTGCTGAAGGCCTGCAGTCAAGGCATATATGAGAAAGCAATCAATGAACAACTAAGGTGTCGCAACGAAAAACTGATTGGTGCTTCTTATCTCTCTGTGTTCCTGTCTGTCTATCCCTCTCTCTGACTCTCTCTCTCTCTGTTCCTGTAAAAAAAAAAAACATTTAAAATTTGTTGGCATAATTCTTCATAGTATTTTCTTACAATCCTTTCTATTTCTGTGATATCAGTTGTTAGTTCTCTTCTTTCATTTCTGATTTATATTTATTTGGCTCCTCTCTTCTTATTGATGAGTTTGCTTGAGGGTTCATCAGTGTTGTTTATCTTTTCAGAGAACTAGCTCTTGGTTTCATTGATATTTTGTATTGTATTTTTGTTTGTTTGTTTAGTCTCTTGTCATTTATTTTTGCTCTGATCCTTATTATTTCCTTCCTTCTGCTTACTCTGGACTGTGTTTATTGTTCTTTTCCTAGTTTCTTTAGTTGTAGGGTTATATATTGTATTTGAAATTTTTCTTGCTTGTTGAAGCAGGCTTGTAATGCTGTGAACTTCCCTCTCAAGACTGCTTTCACTGTGTCATATAGATTTTAGGTTGTTTTATGTTCATCTTCATATTTTGGGTGCTTCCATTTCATTTAATTCTTTTTCTGGGGACTTCTCTTGTTCTTTTTATTTGGGGTATATTTCTTTGTCTCCCCATTTTGTTTCTGTGCATTAGGTATATCTTCTATGTCTACTAAACTTATTATGCTGAAGGTGTCTTGTTGAGCTCAGTGGCACAATGTTCCAATTCACCTGAGCTCTGTGTTCCACATCTCCACCTTCCTTACCAGTCTCTAGGTGGCTTCTGTGAATCCTTGGTTATAATATTTCAGTTCAGCTAGTCTGCAGTTGGTTATTCAGATTAATTGCTCCATAATTTAGTTGTAAATCCAGTTTGGGGCCAGGAGCAGGTGAGTATAGCTTCTACCTACCCTGCAGCCATCTTGAGATCTTAGGTACTAATTTTTCAGGGAAGCCTTCCAGACTACTAAACTAGGCCTAAGCAAGTACCTGTACTTTGCCTGAGCACGTCACACACCTACAAAGAATGAAGTGATTGCACATTTTGGCATAAGGACTTTTCCTCACTGGGTTGGAATCTCCTGAGGGAAGCACAAGGCCTGTTTTGTTCAGCTCTATAACACTTACACATAGCGTGCTGCCTGGCATATGGTATGTGCTCAAAGTATTTGTTGACTGACTAGGTGATCCCTGTGGTCCCTCTCAGCCTTAAGATTCTAGCTTGGATCACACAAGGCAAGCTGTTCCTATATAACCCCCAATAGCAGCACCACAGCTAATTAACTAGAGCCTATTCTGAGAAGGGTTTGGGACACCCTGAAATGAGACATCTCTTTTTTTCCCCTCTTTTTCTCTCCTTTCTTATCACCATCCCTAATGAGGTGGTGAAAGAATCTTGAGCAGCCATTCAGCCTCCACCATAGTGGAGAAGGAGAATTAACAAGCAATTCTAACAGCTCATTTGTGTTCTGACAAAAGAGAGCAAGGCAGAATGAACATAGCATCAGCCCTGATTGCTTCAGATCTCAGGATAAGGTTTATAGTCCTGGGTGACAAAGACAAAGTCTTTAACTGCCTCATCCTGGCATGCAGTCTGAGGCTGGCAGATGTGTAGGAGAACCCTAGATCAGGGAGTTACCATAGCCCAGATTCTGACTGCCAAGAGAAATATGTTTTCTGGAGTTGGAGGTCAGGAAGCTTCCCTCTTACTGAGTGTTGGATAAGAGTTTCAGAATGAACAGGAAGTACAAAGAGAGTGGCAGCCCTGAAGGAGCCATCCATCAGAGGCTCAGATTGCAAGTGCTCTTCTGTGTGTTGGCTTAAAAATCAAATTCCATTCTAGACAAATTTCCTTATTGCATGCAAGCTGCTCTAATTTCAAGAATGTCAAATACACGGCCAAATGCAATTACATTTTAAGCACAACACTCACTTGAAATATAGCACAAATTTCTAAACCAATTTTAATCACATTACAGAGAGGGCAGACATGCTCAGCAATCTGAAATTCTACCTTATCCAGAGAACCTTTCCTGATTAGTTAGAAGAGTGGCCAATTTGCTAGCTCTGCCCTGCCTGTTCTATTCACTCTCTGATGTCAGGTATACATTTATCCTTATTCTTGCAAGTAATGTAGATGTGTTTATTGATTATTCATTCTGCCTTGGTTTCCTGTTCGCTTGGTTAATCACATGCCCTTTGTGTCTGAGCAGCCTTTTGGCTGTTTCTTTGTGGTATTCCTCTGTGAGTATAGGGTTGGCCTTGGATTCCTCTCATGCAGACCTTGCCCCAGCCTCACCCTTGTGTAGGTGCTTAATAAGAGTTCTTTGAAAATGAAAGTTGATGGAGCCATAGGTCAAAGCTGGTGGTTGCTGTATGTGGCAACAAGTTCAAGTCCCCCCAGAATTTAAACATAGGTGATTTTAATATAGGAAATGGGTCTAAGTGCCTTAGCATTACTCTGGTCTGGAAGACTGGCACATTCCTTGCAGGCTAACATCACCAGAGATGTGTGCATATATATACTTATATATTCTTGGCATGGCATGGCTGGAGAAATGACTGTCTAGGTGCTCCCTGTGATGCTCAGCTTGCTAACCAAGACCTGGGGGAACCACTTTTAGAGTCAGCTGATAAGAGGGAAACCAGAGTCTGGCTACTTACAGGGTCTACAGTGACTAGCCTTTAGAGTTCTTCTTGTAGGAAATTCTAGGATGTTGATCTCTTGGTTGTTCCAAAAGTCTTCAGGACCACCATTCAGGTGGGAAAGGATTCCAGGCTCCACAGACAGCCTGAATCTCATGCTTTCCCTTGCTGGTTTGGGTATCTGTCTCTCTGTCACTGTATCTTGTTCTTCTCTCTGTTTCTCTGTGTGTATGTGTTTCTGTTTTGGTGTCTCTGTGTCACTGTCTGTATTGGTTCTCTCTCTCTCTCTCTTCCACCTCCACTCACTTCTTCCAGTGTCTCCTCTTTCTCATTCTTGCTCTCATCTCTCTCCACTCTCTCAGAGTGTGTCTCTCTTCTCTTTATCACTCTTTCTTTACTGCTCACTCTACATGCCAGATACAGAAACACCTACCGTATTTCTCGCTCCATTAGACGCACTTTTTTCCCCAAAAAAGTGGAGAGGGAAATGCCTGTGTGTCTTAAGGAGCAAAAAATACGGTATTTTTTGTATTTTAACACACCATTTGGTTCAGAATTTTTTTTTTTTGTTATTTTCCTTCTTAAAACTCTACATGTGTCTTATGGTCAAGTGCATCTTATGGAGCAAAAAATACAGTACTTTTTTTCCCTTTGACAAACCCACAATATAAAAAGGTCATTTTACTTAGAAATGAAAGGAAAAGAAGTGGCCCGGAGCAGAGATGTTTGTCTCAGTTAGGATGCTAAACCAAGCCCCAGTGCTCTTCTTCTGGTGAGGATTGAGGTGGGTCACAGGGCTCCAGCCCCTCTAAGACCTGCTGTCCTCCTAGAACCTGGCTTACTGGGATATTTAGGAATTGGATGACAACTTCTTGGGCTTCAAGCATCTGACTGAGGAGTTAGGTAATCAAGATGGACTTGATGGAGTAAGTAAAAGATTTGTGTTATTTTTTTTTTTCAATTAGTTGACATTCAATATTTTCTTAGTTTTGCCTGACCTGTAGAGGTGCAGTGGATAAAGCATCAATCTGTAATGCTGAGATTTCAGGTTCGAAAACTCAGACTTCCTGGCCAAGGTACATGTGAAAAGCAACCACTATAAGTTGATGTTTCCCACTCTCACTGCGCCTGCCTTTCTTGCTCTCTCTCCTCTCTAAAGTCAATAAATAAAATCTTTTAAAAATATATTAATTTCAGGTGTATAGAAAAGTGATTAGATATCTTTATAACTTATGAAGTAATCCCCCCAATAAGTCTAGTGCCTATCTGGCACCATACATAGTTATTATAGGATTATTGGCTATATACCCTGTACTGTACTTTACATCCCTATTTCTGTTTTGTAACTACCAATTTGTACTTCTTAGTCCCTTCAATTTTTTTGCCCAGACCCCCTCCCTTCTGGCAACTGTTTGTTCTCTATATCTATGAGTTTATTTCTGCTTTTGTTTGGTTGTTTTGTTTTTTAGATTCCACATGTAAATGAAATCATGTGGTATTTGTCTTTCTCTGACTTATTTCACTTAGCATAATACCCCCTAGGTCCATTCATGCTGTTGCAATAATAAAATTTTATTCTTTTTATGGCCAAGTAATATTCCATTGTGTATATGTACCACACTTTTTTTTTTCTTTTTTTTTTTTTTTTTTATATAATTTTATTTTTTTAATGGGGTGACATCAATAAATCAGGATACATATATTCAAAGATAACAAGTCCAGGTTATCTTGTCGTTCAATTATGTTGCATACCCACCACCCAAAGTCAGATTGTCCTCTGTCACCTTCTATCTTGTTTTCTTTGTGCCCTTCCCCACCCCCTATCCCTCTCCCATTCCCCCCTCCCCCCCCGTAACCACCACACTCTTATAAATGTCTCTTAGTTTCACTATTATGTCCCACCTACGTATGGAATAATACAGTTCCTGTTTTTTTCTGATTTACTTATTTTGCTTCGTATCATGTTATCAAGATCCCACCATTTTGCTGTAAATGTTCCGATGTCATCATTTCTTATGGCTGAGTAGTATTCCATAGTGTATATGTGCCACATCTTCTTTATCCAGTCATCTATTGATGGGCTTTTTGGTTGTTTCCATGTCCTGGCCACTGTGAACAATGCTGCAATAAACATGGGGCTGCATGTGTCTTTACGTATCAATGTTTCTGAGTTTTTGGGATATATACCCAGTAGAGGGATTGCTGGGTCATAAGGTAGTTCTATTTTCAGTTTTTTGAGGAACCACCATACTTTCTTCCATAATGGTTGTACTACTTTACATTCCCACCAACAGTGTATGAGGGTTCCTTTTTCTCCACAGCCTCTCCAACATTTGCTGTTACCTGACTTGCTAATAACAGCTAATCGAACAGGTGTGAGGTGTGTACCACACTTTTTTATCCACTCATCTATTGATGGGCACTTGGGTTGCTTCCAGATCTTTGCTATTATAAACAACACTGCAATGAACATGGGCATGCATATATTCTTTTGAATTAGTGTTGTGGGTTTCTTTGGATATATTCTCAGAAGTGGAATCACTAAGTTATAAGGCAATTCTATTTTTAACTTTTTCAGGACCCTCCACACTGTTTTCCCTAGTGGTTGCACCAATCTGCATTCCTACCAACAGTGCACTGAATTTTTATTTATTTATTTGTTTATTTATTTATTGGTGTTGAGTTGTATAAGTTTTTTTATAAATTTGGGATTTTAACCCCCTTATTGGATGTATCACTAATGAATAAATATCCTCTTCTATTCGGTAGGTTGTTTTTATTTTGTTTTGTTTTGTTGGTGGTTTCCTTTGCTGTGCAAAACTTCTTAGTTTGAGATAGGCCCATTTGTTTATTTTTTTCTTCAGTTTTTCTCTCCTGGAAAGATACATACAAAAATATTACTAAGAGCAATGTCAAGGAGTTTACTGTCTATGTTTTTTTCTAGTAGTTTTATGATTTTGGGTCATATATTTAAGTCTTCATTTTTAGTTTACTCTTGTATATGGTGTAAGAAAATTATATAGTTTCATTTTTTTGCATGTATCTATCTGTCCAGTTTGTCCAATGCCATTTATTGAAGATTATGTTTACTCCATTGTATGTTCTTTCCTCCTTTGTCATAGATTAATTGACCATATCGATGTGGGTTAATTTCTGGGGTCTGTATTCCATTCTATTTCTTTATATGTTTGTTTTTATGCCAGTATCATGTTGTTTTGATCACTTTAGCTTTGTAGTATTGTTTGATATCAGGTTGATACCTTTATGTTTTGAGAAAAATGACTTTTAAGGTCTGTCCCCAATGTAAGATTCTGGGGTTCTGAGATTTTACATTTGTGATATACTTGATCCTGAAATGACTAGATAGTGTTTAGTTCTAAGCCTCTTAAAGTAAAGAAAATTGACTATATTATATCCAAGGGAGAATGAGTAGAATGGAACAGGGACTGGAAACTATGTAACTGTTTCATAGCCAGCATGAATTAAGTGCCTACTGTGTGCCAGACACTGAACTAAGCACTGGACATACAGAGATTAATAAGGCACAGCCTTTTTATTTCAAAGAATGATCAAATCTTGAAATACAAATTTAATAATAATAAGCAATAGTCACCGAGTGCTTACAATATGCCACATATTATTACAAGCCTTTTGCCTGTATCATCTGGTTTAGTCCCCATTTTACAGATGAGGAAACTGAGACACAGAGAGGTTACATTTGGTGACAGTTTAGTAGCGTGAAGACTGATTGAAAGGGCTAAGGCTGTCTAGCCTAAAGAAGACAGGATTCAAGAGAGCGTGGGTCTCTTGACTTTAGACTCGTGTCAGAGTCCAAGAGAACAGATGTATTTCTGTGTGGCCCCAGAGGGCACAACTAGAATCTAAGAGTGGAAGGAGATTTAGACTCAACACAAGGCAAAAAAAATCTGTCTTTGGAGTCAGAGCTATCTATGCCTAGAACAGGATTTTTGGAGAGAAAGGAATATGTGTAAGCACAAGCTGCATGACAATTCAGGAACCAGGGAAGAGAAGATGTGCCTAAAAGTAGTTTAGTCTTATAGTTCTAATGGGCTGAGCATCTCCACATTCCGGCTGCACACTGGCTTGAAGACCCAAACATGACTCCTTTAAAGTCCTCTGAAGATCCACACTTCAGCTGCCAGACATAAACATGTCAACCTCTGAAAACGAGAAGCCCCTATGGCCTGCTATGCTCATCCTCTTTAACATATTTCCTAATTCTCTTTTCTTGTCTCCTCCCAAGGGGTTCTGGGCCATGCCTTGCAAAAGAATCACACCCACAATCTTTCCCCCAGTTTCCTACTCAGGTCTTGGTTTGATATTGTGGCTGTGGAACTGCAGACCAAAAGCCAAGCAATGGCTCTTTCTCAGTAGGGTGGTCAAGCCACAGCAGATGACCAACAGACTAGTCATCACCAGCCAGGTACACATAGCCCAAAGACCCCCATGCCTCATACTGGGTGAACTATGATCACCCATATTCAGGCCCAGGAGCCTTTCTGACTGCCAGGATACATACTCTGGCTCTAAGCAAAGCATCTAGCAGTGGAGAAGATTGCTAGAAATATTCAAGTTTGTGAGGTGGCCCAGATGCTTCACTAGGAAGCGTCCTTAAAGGGCTGGAGGGGGCTCTTGTGAGGGGCACCAGCCTTGTGGCATCATGCTTCCAACATAGGTGCAACTACTTGCCCCCCACAAGCTCACAGCTTCTAGCCTTGGCATACTGTCAAGTAAGTAGCTGGGCAAATACTGAATAGTATTGTTCTAGAGATCCAGAGATATCAAGGGAAGAAGTACAGTAGAGAAGGAGGGACTGGTGATGCCATAGGGCAGTCATCAGTCACATTCTGGAGACAGTTCTAGGCCATGCCAAGGTGCTAAAGGGCAGGAAACCTACCAAGGAAGTCTTTTGAGAATGCTATCTACTTAGGTCAAGTGGGATAGGCCAAGATAATGCTATTTAGATAGAATGTTATATCATGGCCATTCCCAGTCAGATTCCACCTCTTAGTACCAACAAGCAGCTTCCTAAGCTGAGGTTAGGGGATTTGATTAGGAGCTGTCAGAGAGGTAATGACAGAGGAGATGGTATTGGGTGGGGAGAAGGGGGAAGGTACTCAGCTAGCTATGACTGAGGTCTAATACCTGATACTGGTATGCCCTTAGGACTCAAGAGGAGTTCTCACAGGCTGAGGGGGCTGGAGACAGAGATGTTGTGAAGTGTTCTTGGTCAAGCTGAGTTCCTACAGCAGGAGAAAACCAGCAACTTTCGAGAATGTAGTTGTTGTTCAGGTTGATATCCAGTTGTAAAGGGGATTCAAGAAGGTGCCCCAGAACAAGTGAATCATCTGGTTGTCTGAGAGATGTAGGGTCTCTCAAAAGTCTGAGTTTGTCAACCTAGTAAGCAGCCATGTCACTGTCAAGGCAGTTGACTAAAGGGTCCAGACCTGAGGGTGACACAAGATCTGGAACACTGTGTTGTCAGCCAGATGGTTATAGTCCAAAAGGTTGTATGCCAGGGTGAGGGAGCAGAGCCAAGCGAAGCTAGTGGAGGGCCTCTGAGGCCAGAACCTCCAGCTGCTCGTTCTAAAGGGCCAAACCTCAGTCTGGCCTCAGTTGCGCCATCCCCCTGGGGCTTTTAGAAGATTGTTAGGGAGGCAAAACTGTTTCACACTCTATGGGAGCCCTACCAGCCAAGTCTGGAAGCTGAGGCCCTGACAGGAAACAGCCTGGCTGTCAAGGTTAGAGAGAGAAAAGAGCATTCTGTGAGCTGGAGAAGGTATGGTGGAGTTAAGGAGGAAGAGCCAGTCCCCATGCACTGATAAAGAAAGGTCTCAAGCACACTCTGTGTCACTGTCACATACATCACTTCACTCCAAGAAGGGTTGTTGTTCCTGCTTTATAAGTGATGAAAGGATCTCAGAGACGTATAGTGACCTGCCTAGTGTATAGGGTTTTAACCCAAGTCCAGCTGACTCAAGCCCCGTACCCTTTCCACTATTTATCTTGTCTCCTTGAGTATTATTTTTTTCTAATTCAAAAAGCCTTTGTTCTCTATGGCAACAGAAAAAATTGTTTCTATCCATGAATGAACCAGGCAATCCTACTATACAATATAACCAATACAATCTTTGAATATAAGAGCTAAAAGATACCTGAGACTCATTTTAAAGCTGTAACAACAAAAGGTTTACAGAGGAGGAAGGGCTTGTCCAAGGGGAACACAAACTTGAGTTTGTCCCCTCACCCTGTGTCCCAGGGTCTCAACAAGGTCACAGTGAAGAAAGGAGGGAGAGGCGGCAATGAATCAGTTTCTGGGTTCCTCAGGTGGGCACTGCCTATCCCTAGTTACTCTTACTTGCAGATGGGACACCCACCCAGGACAGAGGAAACTTATCTGTAGCTCTTTCCCTTGGGAAAACGGTCGACCAGGGAGGTTCTCCTTTCATCCCACCCCCTTCTCGTTGTCTACCTCCCCCCATTCCAAATGTAACCTACTTGGTAAAAATGGATTTTGAGGTAAAAACACCTGGGTTCAAATCCTGACTTCACCACTAACTAGCCTAGTAATCTTGGGCAAATATTATAATTTCCCTGAGCCTCACTTTTCTCTTCCATAAAATAATGATACTAATTCCTCCTTCATAGGAAAGTTGTGGAGATGCAACACGGTGACATTTATAAAGTACTTGACAAAGTACACATCTGTAACTATTCATCTGTCCCTTTCTTATCCATCACAAACTCCCATATTTTACCCCAGACTGGCTGAGAAGGCAAAAGTAGCAGCCTTGGGGCAGAGGGTGCAGAATTTCTACTGACGCTCATGAGCTGCAGAGACAGCAAGGCCAGGAGCAGGCTGAGTACTGCTTGAGTCTTGCTGTTGGGCTCCTTCAGTTTTTCTCCAAACCACGAACCTGCACTGGACCTTGTGCACTTTTAAATAGATCACACCAGGGCAAGAAGTAGCAACATAAAACGGGGAAAGCAAGAGCCAACAATTTTCCCTGGGGGACAATAGGCAGAAAAGGCAAGGAGGGAGATGAAAGCCTTTCAAAGTAAAAAGGAAATAAACGAGAGTTACTGGGCTTTTCTAACATCTTGAGGTGCCAGGAAATGAACAAATTGGGATACCTTCCATAACTGGCTTGTAAGTTTGCCTCAGTCCTTGGGGACTGGTAAAAGGAAATCCTTTCCCTGGAAGGGAAATTCAAGCTCTGAGTAAACTGGCCAGCCTCTGAGTCTCTGTGTCATGGGACTCTGGCTCAGACATGAGAGGGAAGTCAGAGGATGGGGCCAGACTGAATGTGGGATAAGCCCTACTACTTAGCAGGTATTGTGCTGGGTACCCCCCTCTTTCTTCGCATTCAACTAGTGTCAGGCCTTGTGGGAAATAAAAGAGCCTCAGGTCTCACCCATATTAAAAGAAAAAAACTGTACCATGAGTTACTTCTTTGGCCCTAGCTTTCCTTCCCTTTTCAGGCAAACTCTAAAAGAAAATTGGGCCTGACCTGTGGTGGCGCAGTGGATAAAGCGTTGACCTGGAAATGCTGAGGTCGCCGGTTTGAAACCTGGGCTTGCCTGGTCAAGGCACATATGGGAGTTGATGCTTCCAGCTCCTCCCCCCTTCTCTCTCTCCTCTCTCTCCCTTTCTGTCTCTCTCTCTCCTCTCTAAAAATGAATAAATAAAATAAAAATAAAATTAAAAAAAAAAAAAAAAGAAAATTGGTTGCTGATTTCTCTCTCTGAAACAAACACCATGGACTCATCCCTTGGTCTCTACTCCCACTACAATTTCTTTAATCTAATCCCAGCTCATCTCTCACCTGCCTCCAGCCTCTGCTCTCCTTCAAGGCAGCTGGACCTCCAAGCCAGCAATTGTAACCATCCACTTTCTTGCCATAAACTCTTTGATGGCTCTGCCATGGCTGACAGATCAAATCTAGCCTCCTTCACCTGGTACGTGAAGCCTTTTGTGATTTGGCCCCTGTTTATGTGTTTTTGTATGTTGTCACTGCCCCCACAAAAAGACAAGCATTTCAGTGAGACTTAACTACTTACAGTTACTGGAATACACCTACACTGTTTCACATCTCTATTTGTGCATTCTAGTCTTTCTTCCCGGAATGCTTTTTCCAGCAGCACTTTCTGGCAGAATTTGACCTGTCCTACAAGCTGCAACGAAATACAATCTCTTGTGAAGGCTTCCCTGATCTTCCATCTTTTCTTGACTTCAGCTTTTTAGTCAACTGGGAAGCACCTTCCTGGCCAGTTGTTGTTTTTACTGGTCTCAACTGTGTATACCAGGTGCTGTGCTAATGTATACACGTTTATCCCACTGAATATTCACACCACCCTGTGAGTGAGTTTGGTACCATTATTTTCCCCACCTTACAACTGAGAAAACTAAGGCTTAAAGAATCTAGGTCATTTATGCAACATCAGCCAGGATACAGGATTAATAATCAGCACAGTAGAGATTCAAACCCAGGTGGACTCAAAGGGTTAACCCTGGTACTTACTGTACCTAGCCTTTACTGGTTTAAGGGGTGTAGTAACTCTGGGACAGGCTTGCTAAATCTAGGAAGAATTAGAGATGAAATTTCTTAGGTCCATGTTCCCTAATATCCTAGAAGATGCAGTGACCTTGGGGCAGCCCAATGGCCAGTATCTGTGGCTTCTTCCATTTGAGACAGAGCACGGTGGTACACGAAGGAAACTCATACCTTCCAAGGAAAAAATCAAGCAAAGTTTCAGGTACTGACATTGCCTGCTTCAATAGCTTACATGAAATCCCCTGGCCATGCCGAGACAGAGGTCAAACAGTCCTGGACAAGACTATTGACAGGTGTCAGGGAGAAAGCTGAGGAGGAGCAAATGAAGCCAGAGTTCAGGCTCCAACTGCCACCTGGCGGTGAGCCTTAGAGAGGCATAAACCAAGGGTATAGAGCAGGGGTCGGACACGAGATGTGGCTCTTTTGATGGCTGCATCTGGCTCGCAGACAAATTTTTAATAAAAATAATAATAACATTAAAAATATAAAACATTCTCATGTATTACAATCCATTCATTTCCTACTGCTCATGTTCATGGTTGCGGGTGGCTGGAGCCAATCACAGCTGTCCTCCGGAACAACATCAAATTTTTATTGGATAATGCATAATGTACACAGATCATTGTATGGCTTTCATGGAATTATATTTTAAAATATGTGGCGTTCATGGCTCTCTCAGCCAAAAAGTTTCCCGACCCCTGGTATAGAGCCTGCTTAGGTGAGCAGGGCTGCAGCTGACAGCATTCACTCATTCATTCATCCATCCATCTACCCATTTATTTCTTCATTCATTCAACAAAGGTGTTTTATATCAGGCAGGCATAGTCTAGGCACTTGGCATACAACAGTGAACAAAACATATAGGAGCAGTTCGATGTTCTTGTCTCTCTCTCCCTGCCTCTCTCAAAAAAAAAATAAATAAATGAATTTTTAAAAAACTCTCGCAGCAATATATTTGCTGATTTATCTCCATTGGCAAGTGAAATAAAAGACAGGATAAACAAATGGGACTGTATCAAACTAAAAAGATTTTGCACAGCTAAAGACAATAAGAACAGAATACAAAGACAAACTACACAATGGAAGAACATATTCGACAATACGTCTGATAAGGGGTTAATAACCAAAATTTATAAAGAACTTATAAAACTCAACACCAGGAAGATAAACAATCCAATAAAAAAAAATGGGCAAAAGAAATGAATAGACACTTCTCCAAAGAGGACATACAGATGGCCAATAGGCATATGAAAAAATGCTCAACATCACTAATCATTAGAGAAATGCAAATTAAAACCACAATGAGATATCACCTCACACCAGTCAGAATGGTGCTCATCAACAAAACAACACAGAATAAGTGCTGACATGGATGTGGAGAAAAGGGAACCCTCCTGCACTGCTGGTGGGAATGCAGACTGGTACAGCCACTGTGGAAAACAGTATGGAGATTCCTCAAAAAATTAAAAATTGAACTGGGGTTGGGTTGCATTTTTCAGGGACTTGGCATGGTGTTGGGGCCAACTTGGACTTAGTGAACTTGTTAAGGACACTACTCTTTTAGGGATTCTTGCTGTATTGGCCAAGAGTTTGCTTAAAGGTTTTAATCACTGTAAAAAAAAAAATAGAAGACTGGATAAAGAAGATGTGGCACATATATACCATGGTATACTATTCAGCCATAAGAAATGATGACATCGGATCACTTACAACAAAATGGTGGGATCTTGATAACATTATATGGAGTGAAATAAGTAAATCATAAAAAAAACAAGAACTGCAGGATTCCACACATTGGTGGGACATAAAAACGAGACTAAGAGACATGGACAAGAGTGTGGTGGTTATGGGGGGTAGGGGGAGGGGAGGAGAGAAAGGGGGAGGGGGAGGGGCACAAAGAAAACTAGATAAAAGGTGAGGGAGGACAATCTGACTTTGGGTGATGGGTATGCAACATAATTGAATGACAAGATAACCTGGACATGTTTTCTTTGAATATATGTACCCTGATTTATTGATGTCACCACATTAAAATTAATAAAAATTTATTTATTTAAAAAAAATTAAAAATCGAACTACCTTTTGACCCAGCTATCTCACTTTTAAGAATATACCCCAAGAACACCATAGCACTGTTTCAAAAGGAGAAATGTACCCCCATGTTTATGGCAGCATTGTTCACAATAGTGAAGATCTGGAAACAGCCCAAGTGTCCGTCAGTGGACGAGTGTATTAAAAAGCAATGGTACATATATACTATGGAATACTATGGGACCATGAAAAAGAAGGAAATCTTACCTTTTGCAACAACATGGATGAACATGGAAACTATTATGTTAAGTGAAATGAGCCAGGCAGAGAAAGAAAAATATCATATGACCTCACTCATTTGAGGAATCCAATGAACAATGAGAACTGAGGAATGGAATTGAGACAGAGGAGGGATCAAAGGGACTAGAGGAAAAGAGGACAGAGGGAAAGGGGATGATAGGATGGAATAAACCTGAAGGGAAGGGAAGAGGGCACTATGGGGAGGGGGGTAAGGGAGATGTTGAGGGGAATACAGAGGAGGGAGGATGCATTCAGGGCAACACTAGAATCTATGTAAACACAATAAATTAAAATCAATTTAAAAATAACAGTGAACAAAACAAAAATGCCTGCTATCATTAAGCTCATAGTCTAGTGGTGGGAGACAGATAAAAAAATGACATTATGTGTTAAATGATGATGAATATTATGGAGAAAATGCAGGGAAAGGAAAGAGGTAGAAGCTTTGCCATTTTAGACATACCACTTTTAATAAATCCTCACTGAGAAGGCAGAATCTGAGAAAAGAGCTGAAGGAGGTAACCATGGGAATGTTTGTGAGGGGAATGTTCCAGGATAAGGAAACAGCCAGAAAACCCTTAAGGTAAGAGCATATGTAACATAGTTCAGAAGAAGTCAGGAAGCCAGTGCAGCTGGAGCAGAGTGAATAAGGGGAGAAGTAATAGGTAAGCAGGGTTTGATCATGTGGGGCTCTGAGTGAGATTGGAAGTCATGGTAGTGGGCATTCTGTCTCAGAATTCTATGCTCTGCTGTATTGATGGGGACAGACACATAGACCAGTGGAACAGAAAAGAGAACCCAGAAATAGACCCATACAAATCTGCCCAACTGAGCTTCGGCAACAGTACTAAAGCAATTCAATGGAAGGACAGTCTTTCCAAAAAATGGTGCTGGATCAATTGAACAATTAGGCAAAAAGAATTTAATAAATGAATAACCCTTGACCCAAGCCTCACATATTATATGAAAGTGAATTCAAAATGAATCACAGACTTAAATGTAAAACATACAGTTATAAAACTCTTAGAAAAAACTTAGAACATCTTTGTGATTCAGGGCTAGGAAAGGAGTTTTTAGGCTTGAAACCAAAAGTACAATTCATAAAAGGAAACATTGATAAATTGGACTTCATCAAAATTGAAAAGTTTTTCTCTGTCAAAGACATGTTTTATTTGCACACACAAAAGAACATGAATGTTCATAACAGCTTTATTCACAATAGCCATAAACCGGAAACAACACAGGAGTCCTTCATCAGGTGAATGGCTGAACAAATTGTTACATCCATACCATGAAGTACTCAGGAATAAAAAAGAATAAACTATTTATACATGCAACAATTTGGTTGAATCTCAAGAGAATTATGCTGAGTAAAAAAAGCCAATCCCAAAAGGTTACATACTACAGTGGGTCCTCTAATAATGTCATTTCCTTCAACGACAATTAGTTGTAACATTGATGAGATGCCATAAGAACTTAACTTTTGGCCCTGGCCTTTTGGCTCAGTGGTAGAGCGTCGGCCTGGCGTGCAGGAGTCCCGGGCTCGATTCCCAGCCAGGGCACACAGGAGATACGCCCATCTGCTTGTCCTCTCCTCCCCCTCTCCTTCCTCTCTGTCTCTCTCTTCCCCTCCCACAGCCAAGGCTCCATTGGAGCAAAGTTGGCCCGGGTGCTGAGGATGGCTCTGTGGCCTCTGCCTCAGGCACTAGAATGGCCCTGGTTGCAACAGAGCAACACCCCAGATGGGCAGAGCATCGCCCCCTGGTGGGCGTGCCGGGTGGATCCTGGTCAAGCGCATGCGGGAGTCTGTCTGACTGTCTCCCTGTTTCCAACTTCGGAAAAAAGAAAAAAAGAAAAGAAGAAAAAAAAAGAATTTAACTTTCGTTTATATCAATTTGCTTATGGTAAAATTGGTTTCATTATCTGTCATTTCACTAAAAGTCACAGAACCTATTGAAAATATTAAGCGAGGGCTTAATATGGTTCCATTTTAATAACATACTGGGAATAAAATTAGAGCAATGGAGAACACATTTATGGTTTCCAGGGATTAAGGATGAGGGGAGGGAAGTAGGTGAGTGTGGTTATAAAAGGACAACACAAGAAATCCTTGTGATGATTGAATAGCTCTGTAACTTGACTGGGGCTATGGATACATGAATCTCCATGTGATAAAACTGCATTAGAACTATATACACGCACATGCCCCAAAATGGGTTTATGTAAAACTGGCGAAATGTGAATAACCTCTGTGTATTGCATCAGTGTCAGATGGCCGGTTTTCATGTTGTACTTTATTTATATAGCATGCCAACATTGGCCAAGTGGGGTAAAGGATGCTCGAACCTCTTTGCAACTTCCTGTGAATCACTTCAAAATACAACTTCCAAAAACAAAGCAAAAAACCTTAGAAGAAACCATGAGAGATTCTAAACAATAAACGTAGAGTGTTTGATCCAAAAAGTTTGGATACTTCCACTGTGTCATAAAACAAACAAACAAATAAACACCTGAACAAGTTTTACTCTAGCAGTCATACCTGAAAAATCAGCTCCTCAGTGAGAAGATCAGAACTACTTTTGATGCCACATTAAAAGAGAATATTCAAGATGACAATTAGTACTATATGCTTATTTTACAGCTGAGCAAAGGGAGGCTCTGGTTTGTGGAGTCATGTACTTAAAACCTATATGGTTTTGCAAGCCAATGTTATCACAATAAATTCAATGAAAAAAAAAATGAGGGGGATGGAGGAAGACAGGAGGCTACTTGTCCAAGGTCATACAACAAAGGAGAATAGTAGAAATAGAATCCTCTTAGGCCCTGGCCAGTTGGTTCAGTGGGAGAGCGTCGGCCCAGCATATGGATGTCCCAGGTTTGATTCCCAGTCAGGGCACACAGGAGAAGCACCCATCTGATTCTTTAGTCTTTCCCTCTCCTTTCTCTCTGTCTCTCTCTTCCTCTCCTGCAGCCAAGGCTACATTGGATCAAAGTTGGCCCAGGCACTGAGGACGGCTCCATGGCCTTACCTCCATGCTAAAATAGCTCGGTTGCTGAGCAATGGAGCAGCAGCCCCAGATGGGCAGAGCATCGCCGCCTAGTGG
The DNA here is from genome assembly GCF_036850995.1 of Saccopteryx leptura. Classification (NCBI taxonomy): domain Eukaryota; kingdom Metazoa; phylum Chordata; class Mammalia; order Chiroptera; family Emballonuridae; genus Saccopteryx; species Saccopteryx leptura. Next base: position 66,647,356 of record NC_089516.1, on the reverse strand, counting down.
GCTTGCTAGGTGGATCCTGGTCAGGCATATGCAGGAGTCTGTCTCTCTGCCTCCCTGCTTCTCACTTAAGAAAAAAATAATAATAATCCTCTTGCCTCCCAGTTTCAGTGAGATGATAAGGTGTTCAGCTGGGGAAATAAGGCCAAGTGCCTTCACCTGTGTGAGCCTGCCTTCCTTAAATTCCATAAAATGCTTATAACTTGGAGTATGTAAAGTAACTAACCCAGTGCCTGGCACATAATTGGTACTCTATAAACTGTAATTTCCCCTTTGTTGAGAGAAGGAGAGGAGTCACCATGCCTTCAAAGCCAGGAGGGTCAGAGACAAAGATTGCAGCCACGGCAGGGAGCCACCCTCACTTTCTTTCCAGATCTCTCTGAGCTCTAGACTTATAGTAGGGATTGATCTTAATGATATCCTGGGAGTAGGGCTGAGGGTCACCATGGAGATGACTGGGGGGGGCAAGACTTTGTTTCTAAGGTGACAGCCTGACAACCAGAATGTGATTTGGAAGAAAGGTTGGGGAGCATGGAGTTCTTCTGATATATATGGGGAAGGGGCTCTCTGAGGCTCACCTAGAGGTGAAAGTAGGAGGGTGGGAGAAATGTAGCCACTTATCTCCATGGTGACAGATGGAGAAGGGGTATAGTCACCTCTGGAATAGCAGGAGGTGAAGCTTTCTATCTCTCCTGCTAAAAGACTGCTAGAAATTCCCCTAGAACTACTTAAATGTTTTAAATGTTCCTCCATGTACCACGTAAGTTCATCTCTCATATCACCAGTATATGTTACTGCAGGTTCTCAAATAATGAATAATGTGGTTTTGTTTCCTTTCAAAGCTGATGAGATGCCATAGCAACTTAACTCTTGCTTATATCAATTAGCTTGTGGTAAAATTGGTTTTGTTTTAATGTTTAGCTTAAAGTCACAGAACCTATCTATGATGTTAGGTGAGGACTTACTGTATCGTCTCTCTCAGAACTACTATGGGGTACAGTTAAGACATTGTTTAAGTTCTTTTGGGGAAATGCTACCCAATTGGGCATGCAGTAGCCCCTGCTTGTCTTACATGATCCATGAGGGAAGGACTTTTATCTGTCTCATTTGCTGTAGTGTCTAAAACAGTGTCTTGCACACAATAGTCATTCAATAAATAGATGTTGAATTAATCACCTATGTCTTGTTGCCTCCAACTCTAAGTTCCAATAATGTTGAAGTGCTTCCAGTTTCCTACACATGCTAACACGCTTCACGAGTAAGTTTTGGCATCATCTCCTTTGAGAAAACTTCTGTGAACTCCCTGGAGAGGCTTCCTTCCTGGGTGTTTCCATCATACCCTCTGTGTATCACCATAACATCCGTTGTCTCTCTCCCTCACCTAGTATTAGGTCTTTTGGAACAAAGACTGTGCAAATTTCTATCCCAGCAGCTAGCACAGTGGCTGGCACATAATAGGTCCTCAATAAATATTTAGATGCATCAAATGCCTCCCTATTGCTTATAGTACATCAGGTCTGCACTCTTCCGGCTGAATGCCCACCCTCCCTAAGGTGGGCGAGACTACTGATTCAATCTTTGTTCCTTTTACTTTTTGGCACAAATCTATTACATGTCCATTACCTCTTTTGGTCTTCAGTAGGTCTGGAATTTTCTCCTCTTTTGTAGTATTGCTTAGTGGTTAAGAACACATGCTCTGGAATCTATATTCAATGGAGTTGAATTCAAATCCCAGGATAAAGGAGGACTATTGGACCAGTTACTTTAACCTCTCTGAGCCACAATTTCTCATCTGTAAAACAAGGGTAAAACAACTCCTATTTCTTATGGCGTTTGTAAGGATTAATTGAGAAAATGCACTTAAAGTACTTAGTATAGTCAAGCTGCAGGAAGTGGCTACTCAGAGAAGGTTACATATTATGATCATGTTACATTGTTCATTTAACATTGAGTCCTTACTTAACACTGTGTCAGGTGCAATGCTGAGGTAAATAAGGACTTAGAAGACACCCTCTCTGGCCTCCAGCAGCTCTCAGTCTAGTGAGAGACAGCTGCAGATTAAGAAAACCATAGTCTACTACTAGCAAAAGGAGACAAAGTGCTGTGACAGCTAAGAGGAGGACGCCTCACCTGTAGGAAAAAGATCAGGAACTGCTTCCTGGAGGAAGTGATCTCTGACTCAGATCTTGAGTTATTAATAGAAAATTTCCAGGTAGATAAGGGAGAGAAGAACAATCCAAGCATAAGGCACAACCTATGTAAAGGCATGAAAATCTAAGAGAATGTAATAGGTTTGGAGAGCTAGGAGAGTTTGCTAAAAGTAGAGTTTAGGTTCAATGGAGAAATAGGGCAAAAAAAGGATGTCAGTATCAGATCAGAAGGGACTTCATAGGTTGTGTACGGAGTTTGACCTTTGTGGATGGAAAAGGGGCCACATGCGGAAACTGACAAACTCAGGAGAGGCCTGCATGGCAGCCTTGCTCTGGGGAGGCCTGCATGGCAGCGTTGCAAACTCAGAGACCTAAAGTAACCACACAGGATGGTCTGAAATGAAAACTTTCTAACTAAAAGCAGTTCATAGGGGGTAGTAATGTCCTAGGGAGGTATTTTTCTCTAACAAAGGTTCCTGCTTACCTTAATTGAGCCTGTCTGTTGTCTTTTATTTTTGCATCTACCTTATAATATGCCTTTGAAATGTAAAAGTAATCTCCCCCCCCACACCCCCTGAAGGCAGTGCCCCCACCAGAGCAGAAATCAACAAACTCTCTCCTTGTTACTATTATCATGTTTTTAGCTATCTTATGCCTGCCTATGTAAAAGATGTTTCAGTATATACATTTTTACTTTTTATCCAATCTCAAACCCCCCTTGCTTTCTCCTGCTTCCCAAATCTATTACCAATGGATTTCATGTAACTCCTTTAAGTCTTCCCCTTTGGTTCTGATGTATAAACTAAGTGGTAAAACCACCATTTTCTGAATCCATTGAGATTTTGCTTCCTGACAATTGTCAACAGTTTAGCTCAATTAAACTCATAAAAATCCTTATAGGTTTGGAAGTTTCTAACAGAATACCTACCTCCTCAGTGCCAAAGTTATTCCCTCTATTCTTACCAAATCACTATTGTTTATTTGTTTACCTGTCTCTTCTGTTGAACTATGGGTCCCTTAGGCATTAAATCCTTGTGTCTTGTTCTTTGAATTCCCAGTGCCTAGCATTCAGGTAGCACACAAGGAATGTGGAAGGAAGGACCCTGCAAAGTCACACAGCTCCTCAATAGCAGATACAGAACTTGAATCTGGGTCTCCAGAGTATTTTTAAGTGATGCACCACATTCCTCAGAGCTGGACATATAAGTTAGACTTGAAATCTTTCCTTTAATGCAAGTTTTATTGTATTGGAGTTTTTCTTTCCTGGCTTAATGAACTTCTTGACATTGGCCGGCAAATGCAATTATCAAAAATATTTAGTAAAAAGCCTGACCAGGTGGTGGCGCAGTGGATAGAGCATTGACTGGGACACAGAGGACCCAGGTTCAAAACCCCAAGGTCACTGGCTTGAGCACGGGCTCACCAGCTTAAGCACAGGATTGCTGGCTTAAGCATAGAATCATACATATGACCCCATGGTTGCTGGCTTGAGCTCAAATATTGCTGGCTTGAAGCCCAAGGTTGCTGGCTTGAGTCCAAGTTTGCTGGCTTGAGCAAGGGGTCAGTCATTCGACTGTAGTCCCCCCCCCACCACCGTGAAGGCACATATGAGAAAGCAATCAATGAACGACGAGGTGTTGCAAAGAAGAATTGATGCTTCTCATCTGTTTCCCTTCCTGTCTGTCTGTCCCTGTCTGTCTCTCTCTGTGTCTCTGTCACAAAAAAATGTAGTAAAAAGAAAATATTTAATAGAGATAATTTGAACACTAAGAATTAAGTTACTATTCTACACACAAAAAAATTGGGAAATTACAGTGACCAGAATTTGATCTCATCTGGTGTTAACACTAACATTGCATGTACAAATATCAGCAGAATATTACTCATGCAAGAAAAAACAGTAGACCCTCTAAAGCCAAACACCACAGAAAGTCTAAACTGCCAACCAAGCACCTTAATTCAGACAGGCAGGAAAAGGCCTACTTTAGCATTTCTCTCATGAATCCCACAATTATCCAACATAACAAATCTGTATTGACATCTATATAGGACCAAAGAACATCTACCATCTCTACTGAAAAGTCATCTCATTTGGCCCTGGCCAGTAGGCTCAGTGGTAGAGCATCAGCCCAGCGTGTGGAAGTCCCAGGTTCAATTCCTGGCCAGGGCACACAGGAGAAGCGCCCATCTGCTTCTCCACCCTTCCCCCTCTCCTTTCTCTCTATTTCTCTCTTCCCCTCCCACAACCAAGGCTCCATTGGAGCAAAGTTGGCCTGGGCGCTGAGGATAGCTCCGTGGCCTCCACCTCAGGTGCTAAAATGACTCGGGTTGCAATGGAGCAATGCCCCAGATGGGCAGAGCATCACCCCCCTGGTGGGCATGCCGGGTGGATCCCGGTTAGGCACATTTGGGAGTCTGTCTCTCTGCTTTCCTGCTTCTCACTTCAGAAAAAAAAAAAAAGTCATCTCATTTCTACAGTCATGCCTAGCTTAAAATGCTGTTTACTATTCTCTTGGACTCTAGTTTCTCCCCATCCCAACTCACTCTATATACTGTTGCCCAGTTAATCTTCTTAGCTGTGTGACCTTGGACAGGCCGCATAAATTCTCAGGGTCTCAGTTTCTGCAACTATGCTAGATTACTGCTTTTTAAGAGCCTTTCAGTCCCCCAGAAAACCTGCTTTGTGGAACGGGGGCCGCTAAGCTGGTTAGGGAAAAGATGGGCTGAGTTGGCAGGCTTCTGTTGAAACACAGCAGCACTTTTAGAAATCATGGCATGTCTAAAACCTGGTTTGGAAAATATACAAAGAACTCATAAAACTCAACAACAAACAAACAAACAATCCAATTAAAAAATGGGAAGAGGATATGAACAGACACTTCTCCCAGGAAGAAATACGAATGGCCAACAGATATATGAAAAGATGCTCATCTTCTTTAGTTATTAGAGAAATGCAAATCAAAACTGCAATGAGATACCACCTCACACCTGTTAGACTAGCTATTATTAACAAGACAGGTAATAGCAAATGTTGGAGAGGTTGTGGAGAAAAAGGAACCCTCATCCACTGTTGGTGGGAATGTAAAGTAGTACAACCATTATGGAAGAAAGTATGGTGGTTCCTCAAAAAACTGAAAATAGAACTACCTTATGACCCAGCAATCCCTCTACTGGGTATATACCCCCAAAACTCGGAAACATTGACTCGTAAAGACACATGCAGCCCCATGTTCATTGCAGCATGGTTCACAGTGGCCAGGACATGGAAACAACCAAAAAGCCCATCAATAGATGACTGGATAAAGAAGATGTGGCACATATACACTATGGAATACTACTCAGCCATAAGAAATGATGACATCGGATCATTTATAGCAAAATGGTGGGATCTTGACAACATTATACGGAGTGAAATAAGTAAATCAGAAAAAACCAGGAACTGCATTATTCCATACGTAGATGGGATATAAAAGTGAGACCAAGAGACATTGATAAGAGTGTGGTGGTTACAGGGGGAGGGGGGAGAGGGAGAGGGAAGGGGGAGGGGGAGGGGCACAAAGAGAACTAGATATAGGGTGACAGGACAATCTGACTTTGGGTGATGGGTATGCAACATAATTGAACGATAAGATAACCTGGACATGTTATCTTTGAATATATGTATCTTGATTTACTGATGTCACCCCATTAAAAATAAATACAATAAAATAAAATAAAATAAAATAAAATAAAATAAAATAAAATAAAATAAAACCTGGTTTGGAAAAAGAGTTTTGCTACTACAAAAAGTTTAAGTACCATTATACTTACATGATTTGTAAGGGCCCTTCTAGTTCGTCTAAACTAAGATTTTATTTAAAAAAATCTTCCATACACGACAGAGATGTAATGTGATACAGGGTTTATACACAGGAACACAATAAATAATTTTGATAACATTTTAACCACTTTTTAACCTTGGTATCATCTCAAAATAAGATGCAATGCAATATTTATGACAACTTGAATATATAAATGCACTTTGAAAGTAATTGGCAACTCCCATAAAGACTGTCATTTTGGAAGCCATTGAAAAAATGGCTTACAAAGTTTAGAACCAGATTAAAATTCTGCATTTTTTCCCTCTTAGACAACAGTAAAGTTATGTCTTTTAAAAATTTATTTTATTTTATTTTTTTGAGAAAGAGAGGGAGAGGGAGAGAGAGAGAGGAGAGCGAAACATCAATTTGTTGTTCCACTTATTTATGCACTCATTGATTTACTCTTGTATGTGCCCTGATGGGGAATCAAGCCCACAGCCTTGACCTATTGGGACAACAGTCTAACCAACTGACCTTCCCAGCCAGGGCAAAGCTACGTCTTAATACAATCAAATGCACAGGAACAAATTTTCTTTAGTCTCCCAATTACTCAGTTTCCAAGTCTCTTGCTCATGTATTATAGGTATTTCTTCCTTGAATTGGTGGCCAAGGTTGACTGTAAAACTTCAGTTGACTAGAGTCATTAGAGATGCCAGACAAATCAAACACTAGGTACTTTGCCAGAGCCTCCATTCCTCCCCAGCTTCTAAAGTGGGGGATTGCAAGGGAAAATTTATTAGAATCATCTAGGCAGCGTTTTCAGCCTACACTTAACGTCTCACTCTCCTCTCTCTCGCGCGGACCATCATTTTAGATAAGGGCTTCATTCTGCCCCGTGTAAAAGGCCCTTTCCATTTTTTATTATTATTATTTTTTTTTGTATTTTTCTGAAGCTGGAAATGGGGAGAGACAGACCGGGATCCACCCGGCACGCCCACCAGGGGCGATGCTCTGCCCACCAGGGGGCGATGCTCTGCCCCTCCGGGGCGTCGCTCTGCCGTGACTAGAGCCACTCTAGCGCCTGGGGCAGAGGCCAAGGAGCCATCCCCAGCGCCTGGGCCATCTTTGCTCCAATGGAGCCTTAGCTGCGGGAGGGAAAGAGAGAGAGAGGAAGGAGGGGGGGGGTGGAGAAGCAAATGGGCGCTTCTCCTATGTGCCCTGGCCTGGAATCAAACCCGGGTCCCCCGCATGCCAGGCCGACGTTCTACCGCTGAGCCAACCGGCCAGGGCCAGGCCCTTTCCATTTTTAAAAATCCAGTTCAACCTGAGATTGATGGTGTAAAAACATTTGAATTTAGAAGACACTGGCTTTGTCACAACTGGTTGGGCAAGTCACTTAACCTTTCTGATGTCGATTTTTTCCCCGTTTTTTGAGGTCCTCTTCCAAATTTGAAATTCTATGACAGCGTAGTATGTCTAAGAAGCTTTCTGAGTTCCTAGCATAGAATGACTTGTCATTTTTTATTTTTTGAATAGCCTGTGCAATGTGACATATCCTCTGGTCATATACTGTACTATATTGCCCTCTAGTTGTTTTTACGTGAAAATATTTTTTCTTCTCAAGTATATTTAGTTTAAAAGCTTATTTTCCAGGGCAAGCAACCCTGCTTAACTTAAATCTCCTAGGACACTCGGGTTGTGGTCTAAGGTAATCACTATACAGTATATTTGTATTGATTTCTTCAAAGCAATGACATTCTTGAATTATATTTCTACATCAGCACTGCCCAAGAGAAACATAATGTATGCTACAAATGTGAGCCCGATATGTTTTAAGTTTTCTAGTAAGCACATTTAAAGTGAAAAGACAGGCTTGACCAGGCGGTGGTGCAGTGGATAGAGCGTGGGACTGGGACACGGAGGACCCAGGTTCAAAACCCCAAGGTCACCGGCTTGAGCGCGGGCTCATCTGGTTTGAGCATAGCTAACCAGCTTGAGCCCAAGGTCACTGGTTTGAGCAAGGGGTCACTCGCTAAGGCACATATGAGAAAGCAATCAATGAACAACTAAGGAGCCACAACGAAGAATTGATGCTTCTCATCTCTCTCCCTTCCTGTCTGTCCCTATCTGTTCCTCTTTCTGTCTTTCTGTATCTGCCATAAAAAGGAAAAAAAAAAAGAAAAAAGATACAAGTGAAATTCAACAAAGTAGTCAGTGTAAAAATTACTGAGATATCTTTTATTCTTGTTTTGTACAAATTTTTCAAAATCTGGTGTCCTTCACATTTACAACATATCTCAACTCAAAACAGCCACCTTCAAGTGCTCAATAGCCCCACGTAACTACTGACTACGTATTGAACAGCGCAAGTTCTGCATAATTGGGCTGCTTTACAAACCTATCACTCATTTTCCTATTGTATAAGGACACTGAGCACTTTATAAGTACCAGACATTCGGCTAGCCAGAGGGGTGCAAAAACTAATCAGACCCATTCTGGTAAGGGAGATAGATTTGTAAATCACTAACGGTAATACAGTGTTGTAGGTGCTGCCACAGAGATGCACGGGACGTGACCTGGCTGGGGGGCGGGGATGGGTCAAGGGAAGTTTCAGAGGAAAACTTTTGAAAGGAAGTGTGGAGGAGGGTGATGTGAAGGGGAAGTGGGCGGGCCAGAGCCGGGTGGGGGGCCCCCCGAGCTCCCGCAGCGGCTGGACCGTAGCCTGAGGGGGGCGCTACTTGCACTTTGCACTCCCGCGCATAGGCGGGCGGCCCAAGGGCGCGGCCCCGCAACCTGGTAAACGGCGGGCGGGTGAGCCGCTCGCCGGCCTCGCTCAGTGCTCAGGCCCGTCCCAGTGGGCGGGGAGGAGCAGGCCGTCAAACAGCGTCCGGGCTTTGGCTGTGTGCTTGTGCTTCACCCAGGCCTCCCCCCTTGTAACCGGCAGCTGCTCCAGTGAGTCGGTGCCAGCGGTTGCCAAGGCCGCCAAGCAGCCGCGTCCCGGGGCTCCCGCCGCTTCCGTAACAATGGGGCCAGAGCACCGCCCCTTCCGGTTTGGAGGCTCAGGCAGTTTTTGACCACGGTTGCCTTTAACCCCAGAAGTGAGGTCTTCCGGGTTCCTCCTTCCTTCAAGATGGCTGCTGCCGCGGAAGACGAGTCTTTGCCGCCGCGGCTGACACATCTGTTCGAGGTCAGCAAGCGGCTTCTGGACGAAGTGGAAGAGACGTCCGAGCCCAGCGGCTCCCGGGCGGTCCAAGAGAAGGTGCTGCAAGGACTCTTCCTCCTTAAGACGGCTTCCGAAATGTTATCGCAGCTCGACCTGTTCAGGTATGGGGGGAGGGTGCTTGCTGCCGGCTAAGAGACTCGTGCTTTCCCAGGGAGGAGCCAGTGCGCCGGGGTGGAGACCTTTAAGACCAGGGACCTGCCATGCCTCCCTCCCACTGTGATCTCCTGCACATTTGTTACATTCTCCACCGCGCCACGCCTCCAAGTAGTTAGACTCCAACAGAGTCCCAGGACTCTGTTACCTTAGATCTGCTGTTTGCAGAGCCATTGGCTGTGGCCGCTCAGCCACCTCATTGAAGAAAACCAGCCTGTTTCCCGTGCCTCCCCCCTTTGCCTCACTCTCACCCCATCCTTCCCCTTTCCCATTCCCTTTCCCTTCCTCCAGAAGCGAGGGCCACAGTTTGAATGGCCAGCCAGGCTTCACAGCCTCCTCTTTGCTTTTTCCAGCCAAAATGAAGATTTAGAAGAGATCGCTTCCGCCGACCTGAAGTACATGATGGTGCCTGCATTTCAAGGAGCGTTCACCATGAAACAAGTCAGCCCCAGCAAGCGTCTAGATCATTTGCAGTGGGCTCGAGAACACTTTTTAAAGTACTTAACTCAGTGCCGACACTATCATGTGGCAGAGTTTGAGTTGCCCAAAACCACGAACAACTCAACTGAAAAAAACACTGCTAGTTCCTCCATGGCCCAGCCTAACCTCGTGGCCATGGCATCTCAAAGACAGGCTAAAATAGAGAGGTGGGTCAATACCTATCCTTTGAAAACTGCCCAGTGGCAGTGCTTTTGGGGAGGGTGCATGTTTTTTAGGGGGTGGATAATGATAATGGTGTATGTCACTCTTTTGGTTTTTATTGAGCATAGGCCCTGATGCAAGCAAACTCTACTGAATTTTTCAAGAACCCTCTACCTTTATTGAGGTGATCACATCTAACCATTAGATTCTTTGTGGTTGCCAACAGCAGCAGTGGAGTTCAGCAGAGTGTCTCCCAATCTCTCCCACATCACAACATAGCAATATTCATGTGGCACAGTGGGGTAGATTTCTCTGAAGGGCACAGTGTAGTCCACTTATGATCCATTGATTGATTGTAAGCTCTGTTCTAACGGTACTGGATCAGGTGTGGAACATCCTGAACTAGTTTTAATCCCATTACGACTTCATGTGACCTTGAAGAAGTTGCTTGCTCTCAGTTTAGTTTTTTTTTTTAATTGATTTTAGAGAGAAGGGGTAGGGAGGAGAGAGAGAAAGAGAGAGATCGGTTTATTATTCCACTTCTTTATGCGTTCATTGGTTGATTCCTGTACGTGCCCTGACCGGGGATCGAACCCACAACCCTGGCATATTGGGATGATACTCTAAACAACTGAGCAACCTGGCCAGGGCCTTAGTTTAGGTTTTTAAAAGTGCTTAAGGAGTACTCATGTCTAGGAACTAGACTTGACACTGGGGGTACAAACTGAGTATGAGTGTTTCTGTGAGTTTGGGTGGTCTCTGCCTTGGAGGAGCATACAGTCTGGTGATGACAAGAGGCATAGGGTAGAAAAAGTAGAAAAGTGGGCAAGGTGCTCTGAGAGCAGGTGGGGGGTACCTAACCAAAGAGGGAGCAGGAGAGAGGAGAACGCTCCCTGGAAGAGTTGACTCCTGTGATGAGTTGCTTAAGGATGAATAGGAATATTACCTAGAGCAGTGAATTTCAACCTTTGTTTCTCACGCACTCATAAACTAATTACTAAAGAAAAAGGGGCCCTGACCTCTTCTTCTTTAGTAACTAATTTATTTGTGCCATAAGATGAAAATGGTTGTATTTAGTCAGGGGCACTGATCTTAGTAATTAGTGTGTGTTTGTGCCATGAAAAAAAAAAGGTTGAAAATCACTGACCTAGAGAACAAGGAAAGGAGAGCATTAGGCAGCAGAGATAGCATTGGGACATTAAAGAGCTGTGCCGGGGTGGGGAATAACTATAAGCAATAGGTGATGTTAGAATACAAACTGGGTAGTGGAGAGGGAGTGGAATGATGCTGAAGAATGTAACGTTCAGTCCTAGGAGAGCTTAGGGTGTGTGGAAAGTGAAGGAGCAACCTCATTGCTAAGAATGAAAGGAAGAGGTTTGAGACGCAGCTCCATTATTCAGTCACTCTAACTTTGGGTAAGTTGCTTGATCTCTCTGTGCCTTAATTTCTCCAGCTGTAAAACTGGATAACAATAGGTCTTTTCTCCTACAAAAAAAGCACTTATCACAGTATTTGATGTGGTAAGCACTCGGACTCAGGTATTGTTATATCTTTGTAGCTGAGTACAAGTTGTGGAGTCAGAGACCTGAGTTTGGAACCCAGCCTTGCTTATAAGCCATTGAACTTTGGGTAACTTATTTAACCTGCCTGAGCCTTGGGTGTCCTCATGTAAAATCTAAGTAAGAATGATACCTACCCCATGGGGTTCAGAAACAGAAATAAGATGAAGCATATAATACTGCTAGCAAAGTATCTGGCGCATAGGAAATATTCTGTAAATGGTACTGGTAGTCCGTGTTAAAGAGCTTAGACCAGTGGTAGTCAACCTGGTCCCTACCGCCCACTAGTGGGCGTTCCAGCTTTCATGGTGGGCAGTAGCGGAGCAACCAAAGTATAAATAAAAAGATAGATTTAACTATAGTAAGTTGTTTTATAAAGATTTATTCTGCCAAACTTAGCAAAAATCCGATATAAAGTACTTGGTAAGTAATTATTATTATATGCTTTAACTTGCTGTAACTCTGCTTTATAAATTTTATAAAGTAAAGTTACTTCCCTACTTTATAAATGACCATTACTGTGGAACCGGTGGGCGGTTAGATAATTTTACTGCTAACAGAGATACAAAAGTGGGCAGTAGGTATAAAAAGGTTGACTACCCCTGGCTTAGACTTTGATTGGTGATTGGGATCCACTGGATTTTTTTTCGGGTTTCTTTTTTTAAGAATAATGTGGCCATGTTTACATTTTAACTAGCATACTCTGGTAACAGGAAGCAGTGTGAGGGAGAAGATTAGATTGTTAGTTCACAGAGGTGATGAGGCCTCATGGCAATGCGATGGCAGAATGGATGGGAGGATGTGTTTGCTTAGGGGGGTTGAATCTGCAGAAAACCCAGTGATCGCTTGGTTGAAGGAGGTGGGCTAGGAGGAAGACGCCCGTGTTCCTGACTTAGGGGGATAGCTTTAGAGCTCACTGAGATGAGGAGTAGAGAAGGAAAAAATAGGGGAGGATGAGGGAAAAGTGAGTTGGCATTGAGACACGTTGCATGTAAGTGCCTAGGAGACATCCAGGGGGAGGCATCTGCTAGCAGGAGAGACCCGATCTAGAGAGGTGAACACTGACTCATTCATTGACAAATGTTTATTGAGCCTTTCCTGTGTGCCAGGAACTGTTCTAGGTAATAGAAAACCAGACCAAGTCTGCACCCTCATGAAGCTTTTATTTTGGTGAGGAGACAATAAGCTACTAAGTAATAATGCGATTTCATGCGGTCATGGCTATAAAGCATAATAAAGTATGGTTAGGGGCTAGTGAGCGAGAGAAGGATATGTGAGGCAATGGGATAGACTTACCGGAAGTGGAGTTCAGTATCATGTCCTTTGTAAGAAGGTGAAGAGAGCCCACTGGCATATAACGGGTACCTTAAACAGTGAGTTTGGTCTCCAAATAATTATAACATTATATCAAAAAGAAAAACATGACTGCATATATGCCATAGAGATAACAGTGTTGTGGAGAAAGACCAGGGAGTGATCACATCTGATTGGAGGGGCAGGGAAGGTTCTAGAAGGTAACAGCATTGGAGATGAGCCTTGAAGAAGGGTTAAAAATAGAGATTACAGGTTTTCCTGAATGTAAAAGTAATACTCGTCATAGAAAGTTGGAAAAATAGAAGAATATTTTTTTAATTAAAATGAGCCTTAATCCTAGCACTCAGAGATGATTTTGGTTAAATTTCTGATGTATTTATTTCCAGATATGTAGTTTAGTTAATAAATTTGGAATAATACTGTAAATACAGTGTATCATTTTCTTGACCCAACATTATATTGTAAACATTTCCCAGTGTGTTTTGAAACCATGGTATTTAATGGTTACATAATATTTCATCCCATAATTATACCATAAGTATTTAATCGTCTGTTGTCAAATACTTAGACTGTTTACTGTTTGTTTTTGCTATTCTAAGTAATGTTATGAACAAACATCTTTAACTGCATCTGACACTGTTTCCTTAGAATGGAGTTCTGAGAGGAACAGTGACTAAATCAAAGGTTTTAACTATTTTAAAACTCTTGATGGTAACAACATTGCTTTCCATAATGACCAATTTCAGAATTTGTCCCACTGCACTGGTCTTGGATATAAATACTTGGAAAATGCATTTGGCCAAACAAAAGTGTCTCATTGTTTTTTATTTCTTTGGCTTGAAAGTTTGATCTTGGAATATTTTCCTTAAATGCTTGAAAAACAAGATATCCACGTTGTCTTTTTGCTAATGGCTCCCAAATTTATATCACCAGCCCAGACCTATCCTGACCTTCTAACTCATACTTCCAGTACCCTTCATCAGTGATTTTCAACCTTTTTCGTCTTATGGCACATATAAACTTCTAAAATCCTGCAGCACACCAAAAATACACTTTTTGCCGATCTAACAAAAAAAAATAGGTTTAATTTTGATTCATTCCCACAGGACAGCTATTGTTGTGTTGGCTATTGTCATTTTTAAAATTTAAAACTAAGGGAAAAGAGGTCAGTGGCCCTGGCTAAATGGTCGGGTGGTGCATGTTGTAAACATTTTTGCGGAACACCGGTTGAAAATCGCTGCCCTTCACGGCTGTTTCACAGACATCTCAAACTTAACATGCCCTAATTTAAAACCTTTGCTTTTAACCCTCAAATACCCCCCCCCCCCACACACACCCAGGTCTTCATCATCTTGGTAAGTTTACCACCATTCACCTGGGTGTTTTAGCCAGAAACCTAGGATTTAGCTTTGATTTCTTCATTCTGAATCTCCATGTCTAGTCCGTCAGCAAGGCCCACCATTTCTAGGTACAAAATGTACCTTCTGTCCTTTTTCTCATCATCTCCATTAGCGTGCCTTATCTAGGCCTCCAGTCTCTCTCACCTGAAAAAACTAAATCATCACCCACAGGCCTGGTGCCTGCCTCTCTCCTCGCCGTGTATCCCACTCCCTGTGCTCGTTAGACTCCAGCCAAAATGGCCTTCTTTCCATTCTCTGAGCAAACCCAGCTCCTTCCTTTTGTGCACGTTCTCTTTGCATGGAAATACTCTTTTATCTGTCTTTTTAGGCCTTGTCGTCTTTCTCCCCTGCTGCAATTTATTCTCTGTGAGGGCAGGAGCTATCTCAGTCACTATGCATGCCTAGCACAGGGCATGGCATATTATAGAAGGTGCTCAAGAAATATTTATTGTTGAGAAGCAGAAGGCAAATATAAGCAGAAACCCAGGGCAATGTGAGGTGTGTACAGGGAATGGGGAACAATTTGGTCTGGTGGAAGCTCAGAGGTCTGCATGAGGAAGGGATGTGTGTAGGATATTGGAAGAGAAGAGAGGCAGAAAGACAAGTTAACATGTAATAGTAGTACTTCAGCTGGGAAGAGGTAATAAAAGTGAAGTTACAGCTATCAGGGGTATTACTTTTGCAAGAAGCATTTATATGAATAGAAAAGTAGTTGTTCCAATCTTTATTTGCTTTTTGTAAAACCTCCCTCCCCCACCAAGACTTGACACACTGAGGCTATCCTGCGTAAAACCCTCTCTCTTTCCAAACCTGCTTCTTCATGTATCTTCTCTGCTCTGATTCTCATCTTTGAGGAGTGCGTGTAAGTCTGATTGATTAACTGCGCCTTCAGGGTTTTTTTGAAAAAAAAATAGAAGAGTAGAAGCTAGGTAAGTAATGAGTCTTATTTTAGATTTACTGAATAACTGGAACTGAATAGCCATCTCCATAGATAGATGGAAATGTGTGATTAAAACTTGTGATAGAGTTTTGTGACTAGTGCTAAAAATGTAGGCAGTTTGGGCTTGTATAGTTTGCCAAGGAATAATGTATATAGAGAAAAAAGCCAAGGATAAAACCTTGGGGGCAAGTTAAGGGAGAAGGAAGAGAAACAAAAGCAATCGTAGGTGAGACCTCAACGAGGTACAGGTAGAAGTACTTGTAGAAGCCTGGGGATGAGAAAGCAAAAGTCATGTCCTCCTTGAAGCTCCTCTCTACCTATGGCCCCTCCTAGATACTGTAGCACTTAGTTTATGATAGTCATAATAACTGTATATTATTCTCTAGACTTGAAAATCCTAAAGGTCAGAGACTGTGACTAATTGCTACTTTAGTATCCCAATTGTATCATTGTATTCTTGGTGCCCAACCCAGTAATTGGATTATGGTAGGTACTTGAGGTGTCTTTGGGAGGTCCAGATAGAGTGGTCATCAGAAAGATGGAAGCTATATGGTATAGCAGAAAAAACCTGGACTTTGGAGTCAGACAGACCTTGGGTAACCAATCTGATCTTACCACTTCATTAGTGGGATATCATCTAGCCCCTCCTAGACTCAATTTTCTTATTAGCTAACAATATTTGTATTGCATTGCTGCTTACAAAGCGCTTTAATGTGTATTGCTCCATTTGATCCTCTTAACAACGCCATGAAGCAAATAATATCCCCATTTTAGAGATAAGGAAACGGGCTCTGAGAATTGACTTGTCCAAGTTACATAACTAGTAAGTGCAGGCTAGGATTTAAACTCAGGTCTTCCAGTTTCCAGTTTAGGTGCCGTTTCCACTATAGCATAGAAAACAACAGAGCTAGAACGTGGTTGGGGGAAGGTGTTTCCAGGACAGTAGGAAGGCACCAACAGAGTGAAGAAAAGTTGTAACTGCTAATGACAGAGAGGATAACTTATAGAGTGAGGCCTGGGGGTATGGGGCTGGGGACAGGAATTGGAGCGGAAGTGGAATGCTAAGACATTGCCTTGGCTCCTAAAGACCCTTCCAGACAAGAGGAAAGGTGAAGCTACAGAGATTTTAAGGTGAAAAGAAATTGAATTCTACATTTGCTAGCCATCTGGTGTGGTGGCATGGGGTCCACAAAAGATGCACAAAAGGAGCACTGAGCAAGAGTAACCACTCAGACGAAGTTTGGTAGAGTCAATTTGTAGTGGACTTGTCTGACACAAGTTAATAATTCATTAGCTCTCTTCAGCAGCTTAGGAACAGGAAATGGAAATGGTGAAAGTTGGAGTCAGAAGGGTGACAGACATTGGGGTTCCTAGGGTGATAAAGTGTGTTCGTTCATATATGGCTCACCATGGGACACACTGAACAGTGATGGAAGTCTAGGGAAGTGGTTTTAAATCTGTGCCTTGGAGCCCTGAGATTTTACCACAGTGCCCAGGTAAGGAGGGTGTTGGGAGCCCTCCTCTGATTTAACCACGGTGGATTTCATCTGTTTATAACTTATTGGAGTTCCAAATAAGCTCTCATGACAAGAAAGGGTTCTTTTGCTAACACAAAAAGGTTTAACAATAGCCTAAAAGAACTGGTGATGAGGACAGAAGTCCCAAGGCCAGGTCGACAGGGAGCAGTCACAGGAGCAAGGCAGTATAGACAGAGGAAAGACCAGAGCGTGCAATGACTGCGCATGCATGTGCGCTCTTACGCAGAGATGGGAGAGGAAGCATAGGAACCCCATTCAGGATCGGGAGACTGACCCAGAATTTACCCTGCGTTATGTACATTCTGAAGCCATTCTAAGGTCCTAGTGTGTATTCCTGACTTAGGTCTGTCCAGGAAAGAGGGCAGGGGTAGGAGTGGGACCGCAGTTAAATGTTAAGTGATAGCTGTCATGACATCCATGAACTAGGAATTGGCCTTTGTAGTGTCTCACGAGGCTACCTGTGGTGATGCTGTGACAGTTATTTGTAACATTACAGAAAGTGCCCACTTGTTGGGTAAGTGGAGCAGAATAGCCTCAAAGTTTTTATAATGAATGTTTCCAGAGCAGTGGTTCTTGACTTGTCACGGTCAAGGACCTCATTGATAATTTGATAAGAACTACAAAATCTCTTGCTGAGGGAAAGAAAAATGTATACCTATAGAATTCTATATAAAATTTCAGGGAGTTCAGGGGCCACTGCCCCCCCCCAAGGAAAACTGTCTGTGGCCGTCAGCTTAAGAACCCCAGGTTTGGGAGGAGCATCTGGTGCTAGAGGTCTAGAGTGGGGGGCTTCAGACATGGCTTTTTCAGGGTGCTTGTCTCGGAAACTGTGGAGCTTTTCCGGGATTCCTGTCTTTCCCTCAAGTCCTTATGGTACATTCAGTAAGTCAGAAAACCCTGTTTTATATTTTAATTATATTTCCATTGCAAGTCACTGTCACCTGGATTGTGTCAATGTCCTCTTAACTGATTTCTCACCTCCACCCATGCCTCCCAGCCGCCATAGCCCAGAGCGTGCGCACACAGCCAGAGTGGCCCCTAGTAAAAGTTGTCATGTCATTCTTTCTTGCCATGTGTTCTATCCAAAAGCCTCCCGTGGCTTTTCCATCTCACTCAAAATACCATGGCATTTAATATATTGGATCTTACTCCCTGCCTACAGGGTTCTATAAACTATGGCCCCGGCTGGCTGGCTGACCTCACTTCCCCTCCTTCTTCCCTTCATGGCGGCCACAGTGGCCGCCTTGCGGTGTCTGAGGCCTGGTGGGCGGGGCCCTCTTCCCAGGACCTCCATGTTTACTTTCCCTTTAGGACAGACACCCTTCCAGAGGAGACCTAAGGTTTGTCACCCTAAACTGCCTTTGGGGGATATTAAGTTTAAGCTGTTTATTAAGAGACAAGACTCAGAACCTTTGATTTCCCCCCCCCCTTCACCCCTCTCCTGCCCGAGAGGTTCAGGCAGAGAAACCAGCTTCCAGAAGGAGATGCAGCCTTAGCCCTGTTTGAGTGAAGGATGATAAGAGGACTTCACGCAGGGGCCTGTTACCTGGACAAGCCCCTGTCCCCATCCCATTGTTTCTGACTTGCCTAGCAAGGATGGGCCTGCCCTGTGTGTTCGCCCTTTCTCACTTCTGAAATCCAATCTATCCCCTCACCCCCTTTTCTCCTTTGGCCAGAATGTCACATAGACCCAATGTTGCCTCACAGTCTTTGGAATGTACACAGTTATATGAATTCCCCATGCCCATGTATTAAAACTTAATTTTCTCCTGTTTGAAAAAAAAAAAGGAAAAAAGCAAGCAAACAAAAAACTCGTTTCAGATACTGGCATGGCTTGCTTCCCTGTTTCTTTGAAGTCTTTGCTCAAATGTCACTTCTTCAGAGAGGTCTCTCCTATCACCTTGTCTATAATAGCACTCCTGTTTTCACACCAGCAGTCTATCCACTTCCCCTTGCTTTTTGCTTTTGTATAGCATTTATCACCACCTGACTCGTTTGTTTCTTTCTGTCTGCTCCTGCTAGAATGAGAGCTTTGGGAGAACAAGGACTCCCTTGTATACACAGCTGTGTCTGCAGCGCTGAGAAGAGTGCCCATCATACAATAGGTACTCAGTAAATATTTGTCGAATGAATGATGGATGAGATACTAGCATGCATCCTGATAAAGGCAGGCAGGGTGGTTAGGAGACTTGAAGTTATATTGAGATGAGTCAGAAGAGATGATCATTTTTAGGCTGTTTCACAAGGACTTCCTGCATCAACAGCAGGTGAATGACCGCTAAGATTCTGTGATTTTTTTTTTTTTTTTGTATTTTTCTGAAGCTGGAAACGGGGAGAGACAGACAGACTCCCGCATGCGCCCGACCGGGATCCACCTGGCACGCCCACCAGGGGCGACGCTCTGCCCACCAGGGGGCGATGCTCTGCCCCTCTGGGGCATCGCTCTATTGCGACCAGAGCCACTCTAGCACCTGGGGCAGAGGCCAAGGAGCCATCCCCAGCGCCCGGGCCATCTTGCTCCAATGGAGCCTTGGCTGCGGGAGGGGAAGAGAGAGACCGAGGAAGAGGAAGGGGGGGTGGAGAAGCAAATGGGCGCTTCTCCTATGTGCCCTGGCCGGGAATCGAACCCGGGTCCCCCGCACGCCAGGCCGATGTTCTACCGCTGAGCCAACCAGCCAGGGCCGATTCTGTGATTCTTTGAAGCTGTAATTCCTAAATGGGCATTGTGTGGTACTAAGCACCTGGAGATAATGGGAGGAGTTGCTCAGATCAGGTTATGTCTGTAGTTTTCTGGCTTCTGATGTATTTCTCAGCCCCTGCTGGTCCCTGCCTTGTCTCGTGACGGTCTTGAGAGAACTGCCTTGGTGGCAAGTTGTGAGGTATCAAATCTTTATTTTTACCAAAGTTGAAATCGGCATGCAGACTTGCCTGGTCACTTGCAAAGGTAACATCTTATGGCCTTCTTGTGGAGGAATACCTCTTTACCTTTAAGTTCACGGGTGATGCTTTTCTGTGGAACAGATACAGGCAGAAGAAGGAGATGGAGCGTAGGTTGTCTGCCCTGAAGTCTGCTGTGGAAAATGGTGAGGCAGACGATGAGCATGTCCGTGAGTATTACCTCCTTCACCTTCGAAGGTGGATTGGGATCAGCTTAGAAGAGCTTGACAGCATTGACCAGGAGATAAAGATCCTGAGAGAAAAAGACTCTTCCAAAGAGGTAAGTCTAGTCACTGCCTGGATCGCTCAAACAGCTGCTGTCAGAGACTTGAGTGTGCTCGAGGACAGTAATCCAATTAAAATTTTTGAAAGTCTCCATAAAATCATCACTCTTATTAAGGTCAGTGGAAGAAGGCTGGAGGCTCACTAGTGCACCATTCTCTCTGTTTGCAGTCGCGGTCCCCAGGGCTTCCTAACCTGTAAGCCACTTCTAGTCATTTGTGACCTGAGGACATGCCACGGGGGAGCGAGACTGCTCTGAAGTCAGACTTGGTTTTGGCGCTGGGGAGTCCTGACTTGCTGCAGAAGGGTGGAGGGAGGTGGGCTTCTCAGACCTCCTTGTCTGGCATAAACGGGGAGGGAAGGAACAGGATGGGGGGTAGACCCGGAGGAGACGGAGGAAAGAGTAGAAAGAAGATGAGAAATAGAAGACACGGAATACGTTTTGGTTGGGGGAGAATCCCAATTTAACCTTGCACGGTGACGCATCCTCACACCTCTAGCTCAGACAAGTGTGAGACATGGCAGGGACATGTCCGTGCACACAGTGCTGGCGGTGCTGAGACAGAAGCCAGCTCTCGCGGTCTTTGAGGATCTGAACCCCATTTGGTAGCTGCTGCTTCACAAGATTAGGCTCTGTTGCCACTTACTTTTTGGGTCTGCTGTAACATGAATTGACTTGAATGTGTCAGGTGGTCACAGGCATTTATGTAAGTCCTCAGAGAAACCTCCTCCTAATTTGATTTGTACTAATTATAATTAGCCCAGGACCTCTTGCCTCAGGCTAACATCAACCTAGTTGGTCATGTGAAAGGATCGAAGAATGAACAATTAGTATTCTGAAGCCGCAAGGTCCGTTGAGCATATCTAGAGTGGTTTCTAAACAGTCTGAGGCCAGCCTCCTCTGTGCTCGCCCTGACCCATCTCCGTGTCCCCTTTGGCTCTCACTGGGCCCTGACACCAGCTCCGGGAGGTGTGCAGTTCAAGCCAAGGGAACACCTTCTCTTTGACCAAACTTCGCTTCATTGTGCACCTGTGCAGCCAGGGACCATCGAACCATTCCTGTACATCTGCGTAGGAAATCTAACCCATTCTACCCCTCTTGCATTTAGGAACACCCTCTTCTAAAGTACCCTAGGGAATTCTGGACAGTTAATTGCATAATTACATTGGAAGGGGTTTTAGAAGAAGGGTCGTAATTGAACTTCAGCACCGAGGGCCAGGCTGAGAAGAGGGGCTTGAAATTCAGCTCAAGGGATTTCGATGGAACATGGAAAAAGGCTTTGGCATCTCCTTTGGAGGGGGGGGGGCATTTACAAGCCAAGTAATGTTTTACTTCTAGCGAGATTCCTAAGAGCTTTTTTCTCTCTTCTCAGCAAAGGTACTTGGGTGTCCTCAGCAACCTCCATCGTTAGTATTCTGCTGATAATCTCAGAGACTGATATGTAGAGAGTTCATGAATTTTCAATCCAGGGCTTTCCGAGCACCTGAAGATCCAAGAGGCTGCACCGTGGGGTGGGCGAAAGGCAAATCTACTTCTGACAGTTCATTTCCTTTTTAGGCATCAACTTCTCGCTCAACTGATCAGGCCAGGCCTCCATTGAGACCCTTTATTCTCACACGGAATGCAGCCCAAGCCAAGTAGGTGGTGCTGAAAAGCGGGTTGCCTTCACAGGCCTCTTGCTTCTGTGGTTCACTTATAGTGTGTGGTGACAGAGAGAACGGGTGTGGGTGAAAGGTCACGACTTCACCTGGGAGCCTGTTCTTTCATCTGAGGCAGGCTCGTCAAACTTTTTATAAAAACCGACCACTTTTGCAGTGCTGGTCAACATGGTCCCTCCGCCCACTAGTGGGCATTGCAGCTTTCATGGTGGGCAGTAGCAGAGCAACCAAACAGCGCCGTGAATGGCCCACCATGAAAGCTGGAACGCCCACTAGTGGGCGGTAGGGCCCAGGTTGACCAGCACTGCAAAAGCGGGCTCTTTTTATAAAAAGTTTGATGACACCTGAGGGGTATTATCTCTGACAGTTTCTGTCTTCAGCAGACATTTCCTTCACAAGTCTGAGCTTAAAAAGAAGCTCAAAAGGAAATCCATAGAAATTATTCGTTTGTTAATTGAAAGGAGAAAGGAATCAAATGGAGAATCGTGCACTTTAAAATTGTTCCCCATTATTGCCTTCAGCCACAGTTCTCAAAAGGGCATGTGCGCCTGTCCGAGTTCTCGAGGTGCTTTTCCGGGGGGGGGGGGGCAGGAGAGTCTCTGTCCTCTGCGTGCCTTTTAGACCCACCGGCTACAAACACCCTTTTCACAGTGCCGTCACTGCTCTGTGGGGCCTCAGCCTCCGTGATTGCTTATTGGGAGACAATCCTGGGCTGGTGATCTTGTGGAAGTTCTTGACTTGGATGCCCCTTTTTAGAAGTCCTCTCAGGAGTTTGCACAACTCCTCAGAAGATGGCTGCTTGGGGAGGGCGGATGAAACAGACACAGGCTTTGTTACTAAGAAGAGGCTTTATGATAGTGCTATTTCTGTGTGTAGTTTCCTAAATACGTTGTGATTCTTGCAGAGTATTTGGAGCTGGTTATCCAAGTCTGGCAACTATGACTGTGAATGAGTGGTATGATCAGCATCGGAACTTGGGAGTTTTGCCAGATCAGGGAATAGCCAAGACAACTTCAGGTACGAAGGGCTGGGAGGAAAGTAGTTACATCGCTGGTCCCTAGTCCCCAGCAGTCAAAGTCCAACCAAGTATTACTGTGCTTTAGGAGCAGGAGTAATCTAGACAAAGATCCTGAGTGACGGAAAGCCTCTAACAGGCGTCCCCAAACTACGGCCCACGGGCCGCAATGCGGCCCCCTGAGGCCATTTATCCAGCCCCCACTGCACTTCTGGAAGGGGCACCTCTTTCATTGGTGGTCAGTGAGAGGAGCACTATATCTGGCAGCCCTCCAATGGTCTGAGGGACAGTGAACTGGCCCCCTGTGTAAAAAGTTTGGAGACCCCTGCGAGGAACTCAACTTCATTTATTACTAAAATAAATAGCAGGTGATTCTGGGAGGGTGGGGGCAGTGCAGAAGTGTAGTGTTTGAATCTCTCCAAATATCATGGCATAAAAACAGACTAAGCAGCTCGACAGTAAAACCAAAAACCCACAGGTGGCAGTGCCGCTTCTGGAACTGGCAGAGCAGACTGTACTGGGCCAGCCTTCCTGCAGTTAACCAGTACGGACTGGACAGATGGGAACAAAACAACTACCTGGAGGGACTGCAGAGCGAGCAGAAGCAGACGTAGACTGGAGGGCAGTGAACACCTACAAGGAAGGGGTGGTGCTTGGACTTTCTTGCGGGCAGAGATTCTGACTTCTGTATTCTTGTTACCCAACTTGGTCAGTAGATCATAGTAGATACTTGGAGGTGTCTTTCGGAGGGAAAGGTGGAGAAGGGTGGTCATTAGAAAGATGGAAGCAATATGGTATTAGTAGGAAAAGCACAGAGCTGGGTAACCAGGGACTCCAACCACTTGATAGGACACCACAAGTCCCTCTTCACCTCAGTTTCCTCGTCTCCTTTATTATTTCATTGATCCTCCTAATAACCCCACAAAGGAGACATTTTTAACCCCATTTTAGGATGAGGAAATGTCTGAGAACCGACTTATGCAAAGTCAACATAGCTAAAAAGTGACTAGGCAGGGAGTTTAATTCAGGCCTTAGTATTCCAGGTTCCAGCACTGCCTCAGATACAGCACAGGGGAAAGAACAGTGGTCATTTGAAAGCCTTTTTTGTTTTTTTTTATGGCTTTCCACCCATGGACAGGCTGTAGGTGCTGTGATGTGAGAATAGGTACTACTTGGCTAGAAACTTGCAGTCTTATTGGCTGTGGAGTGAGAGAACTACATTCAGGGTGATGATAGCAACTGAAAAGTTAGACACATAGCCCAGAAAGAAGGGAACCACAGAGGAGTCCTAATTCTCTATGTAAACTTGCCCACATCTCTGGCGGACTCTTAGGCTCCACATATGCAGGATAGATTCCACACACCCTCAGGAAGGCTAAAATAACTGAATAGAAAATGCAGCTGCCGCCTAATGCAGAAGTAGAATTTGGAGTTTTGATTTTAGATAAATTAACTGCTTGCTAGAATGAAAAAACAATACTATTTAGTGGAATGAAACAGAATTCAGAGTTCGTACAACATACCATTTAAAAAGTCTGCGATTCAATCACAAACTACTATACGGTCTAAAAAAACCAGAACAATGTGACTTTACTGAAGAAGAAGAGCAATTGATGGAAACCAACCCCAAGATGACTCAGGTGTTGAAATTAGCAGACAAGGAGTTTAAAGCAGATTATTTCCGTGCTCAAGGGCAATAGGGAAAATATGGTTGTAATGAATGAAAAGATAAGATGTCTCAGCAGAGAAGTAGAAACTATACACAAAAAGTTCTAGAACTAAAAAATACAGTATCTGAAATTTAAAAATCATTGGATGAGCAATCTGAAAAACAACGATGATTGGAAAATACATAGCCTCAGTGACCTGTGGACCAGTGTGTAAAGGTCTACCGTACATACAATCGGAATACCAATAGGAGAGGAGAAAGAAGAGGCTAGGAAAAAATATTTGAAGAAATGATGACTGAAATTTCCTCAGATCTGTGAAACACAAATAGACAGATTCAGAAATTGCAGCAAGCCCCACATATATTAAATACAAGGAACCCGCACATAGGCACATCACAAAGTACTAAAAGCCAAAGAAAAAGACTTGAAAGCAGCCATAGAGAGAGTATACGTTACATCTAGCAGAATAATGGTAGGCGTTGTTGCTGACTTCCCATTAGAAACAATGGGAGCCACAAATGGTGGAGTAACATGTTTCAAGTCTGGGGAGGGGTAACCCTGTCTTCCCAAAACTTTATATCCAGTGAAAGTGTCTATAAAAAGGAAGGCATAATTAAGATATTTTCAGATAAAAGCTAGCTAAAGGAATCCTTCACCAGGAAACTGATATGATGAGAAATGCCAGTTCTTCAGGCCAAAGGGAGTGACACCAGACGAAAACTTGGATATTCAAGAAAGGATGAGGAGTGGCCGAAATGGTAACTATGCAGGTAAATACAGAACCTGTCTCCCCCACTCCCAGCTTTTAAAAATTACATATGGCTTCTTAAAGCAAAAATTATAATATTGTCCTGTGGGGCTTATCACGTATATAGATGCGTAGTACATATGACAGCTATAGCAAAAAGGACAAGGTAAATGGAACTAATTTTTGTGAGATTTTCCTATTTTATGTGAAGTTGTACATATTCCCTATTGTTTTGTAACAAATTACTGTAAAGCTTAGCAACTTAAAATAAGGAACATTTATTGTAAGGTATAGTTTGCCTGGGTGAGGAATCCAGCAGCAACTTCACTGGTGGTGCCGGATTAAGATCTCTTGAGGTTGCTTTTGACTGGGGCCGCAGTCTTCTGAAAGCTTGGCTCAGGCCAGAGAGTTTGCTTCCTGCTCACTTCCTCATCCATGTGGCTATTGGCAAGAGGCCTTCCACATGGGTCTCTCCATGGGGGTGATCACAGCTAAACAGCTGCCTTTCCATGGTGAACAAGCCAAGAGAGAACAACTGAGATAGAAGCCTCGGTGTCTTTTTTAACCCAGCATTGGAAGTTGCAAACCATGACTTCTGCCACATTTCATTGGTCACCAACCCTCATACAGTGTGGGAGAGGCCACATCCGATCATGGATACCTGGAGACTGGGATCATTGGGGTCCACCTTTGAGGCCGCCTCCTAGGATGGTATTAATGCTGAGTAGACTTGGAGGTTAGGGATGGTGGTTATATTCAGCAGAGCAGTGATTTTCTCCTGCTGTCCGTGGACATTGCTGTGCCACAAGAATTACACAAAGAAAAAATTGACAGAATTAAATGAAGAAATAGACAAATCTATAATCATAGTTGTAGATTTGAATGCTTCTCGTTTAGTAATTGATAGAATTACTGGACAGTAAATCCATAAGCACAAAATATCTAGACAACACAAGCAGCCAACTTACGTATTTGACATTTATAGAACAATATATCCAACAACTGTAAAATACAGCTTTTTTTCCAAGTGCACATGTTATGTTCACCAAGACAGACCATATTCAGGGCCATTGATAAGTCTCTGAATTTTCAAAGATTGAAGTCACACTGACCACAGTGGAACTCAATTAGAGGTCAATAACAACATACCTAGAAAATCGCCAAATTTAAATGAAAACAATGAGAATACAATATCAAAACTTATGGGGTACAACTAAAGCAGTATTGAGGGAAATGTGTAACTGTCAGGACTTGTATTCGAAAAAATGATGAATCAATTACCTTAGGTCCTATCTTGAGAAATTGAAGGTACAAATACAGAATAGGCCCAAAGTACATACATAGAAGAAAGGAAACAATGAAAGTGAAGAACCTATGGATATGGGGGTGATGTTTACAACCCCAAGGCCTGGTAGTTTCACTCTTAGGTATATACTTGAAAGGATGAGACTGCACGTCCACAAAAGGCTTGCACAATAATGTTTATAGGAGCATTACTTGTAATACCCCAAACTGGACACTGCTCAAATGCACATACATAGTGGAATGGATAAGTACATTTTGGTGTATTCACGCAATGAAATCCTACTTGGCAAAAAGGTTGAACTAATGATAGTTCTTCAGCAAGTGACAGGTAGAGCTGAATTCTGTAAATGGAATTATGGTAGAAAACTAGACACAGAAGAGTATATACTGTATAACTCGGTTCATACAAAGTTTGAACAGGTGAAACTTGTATTTGCTGGTTAAAAGCCTGTATAGTGTTCATCCTTAGCGGAGCTCTTGAGTGGAATTGGACCTGAAGAGGACTTCTGAGGAGTTAGTAAAATTTTGTATCTTGATCTGGGTGCTGATTACATGGATATGTGCAGATGTGAAAATTCACTGAGCTATATACTACGTGTGTATGTTTTACTACATGTGTGTTATGCTTTAATAAAAACACAAAAGAAAACTCACAGACAATATTCTCAATACAAGTAGGTGACAGTGTATTCCATGAACCTCAGTTTAAAAACATAGTAGGGGACCACCCGGAGCCACATGTTCAACAGGGATTGGCATCTGTGCAGAAGAAAGCAGACAGATGACAAACCCAGTGAAAGGTCTGACAAACAAAATTCCCGACAGCAAACAGGTGTTCACTGAAAAGCGTGGTGGTCCAATTCAAGGACAGCAGTTGAAATGGGAGGGGTTTTTCCCACCAATAAAAACTGGGTGAGCACAAGGGACTCGTGTTCAGAAGGTTTCAAACAGGTGGAATAGTCTGGTCCTTAATGAACTCTTAAAAATGACCCACGAGACCTGCCTTCCAGGACAGAGTCCCACCGTGAAGAGCTATTCCTGAGAGTAGAATTGCAATTGAGCAGGATAAGTGCAATAAAGAGAGAAAGTCCAGATAAAAGTAGAAGAAAGGGCCAAAACTGAGAACTCAAATCAAGTTCTGTTTCTTTAACAAACAGAAAAACAACAGAAAGGGAGCTTCTGTGGAGTTTACGCCACCCTGAACCATACTTCTTTCTAAAAGTTCAGGAAACTTATTACACATCAGAATGAACAACAGGTTGTGGTGTTGATTGTGAGGTTCTGAACACACAAAAAGCCACTGAAGTATATACACTTTAAGTGGGTGAGTTTTGTTTTATGGTATGCAAAACATATAAATAAAACTTAAAAAACGAACAAAGTTATCAAGGTCAGAGTCTACACAAAATTACTGTAAGGGGGAGAGAGAATGAAAAATGTTCCAAAAAAACAATAAATCTAAAATATACTGTTTAAAAATAAGTTGGAAGACGTTAAGAAAATTATATAAGACATCGAAGAACAGCATAAAACAGGGTTAGAAAAACTCAAGAAATGTCGTGACAACTTGGGGAAAATAAGAAAGAGTCATATCAGAAATGAAGGCTAACCCAGAGGAAAACAGTAGAAAATGCCTTGCTGAGGTAGAAAGGAGACGTTCTAAATAAATTATATAAAGATTTGAGAAACAGTGACAAGTATTAAAGAAAGCAAGGAAGACCCAGCATATGCATAATAGGGTTACCTGAAGAAGAGAACCAAAGCAAGAAAAGAATAAATGCTAAAAACTAGTATTAAGGAAACTCCTGAAACAAACAAACAAAAAAAAGTATTTGAAAAAGCATATTGTGTACCTGAGAATTTTGACCCAAAATGACTTAAGAAATGCTAATAAAAGTAGTATGAGACTTGAAAGAAAAGGGGAAAAGTGGCATGGACATTTTAGCAAAAGAAAATTAGATCACCCTCAAACTTTTTGACACAAGCACTTTATGCCAGAAAACATAGTAACAGATATTCAAGGGGAGGAAATGTGAGCTAAGGACAAATATCAGACATTTATCAACATGCAGGAACTCAGAAATATTGTTCCCATGATCCCTTCCTGAGGAATTTGCTAGAGAGTGAGCTTGAGACAACCAGAACAGTGAGGGACACATTAACATAAAAAGACTGGTAGCAGGTATTAAATGTAAAATTACTTGTAGAGCTAAGACTAAATGATAGTTAAAAGGGAGAAAATAGAATATATAATGCCTATGCGTTCAGTGCTCAGACAATGTAGATTTTTTTAAATGGAAAAATAGGAAAGCATATTCCAAAAAAAACCTGAACTGTTCCGTTATGTTAGTGACAGACAATATAAGTGTTATTCCAAGAATGTGTAATGTGATATAATATAAATGAGTACTTGTAAGATACTGTAATTTTGTTATTCTCTGTCTTTGACATCTAAGACTTAAGGTGGAAGAATACAAATGTAATTCAAAAGAGTTTAAGTTAGAAATAAAACAACCATGTAGTCCTAAATATGAAATCATGAGAAATTTTATTTAAAAGTAAACACACCCCTTTGCTTTATCTACTGAAAAGGCTCAGAAACAATGACCATCGCAGTAGTGATTACCATACGTAGTAATTCAAATTGTGGTTTTTAAATACTATTTCTGGTCCTGGCCACTGGCTCAGTGGATAGTGTGTCAGCCTGGCATATGGATGTGCTGGGTTCGATTCCCAGTCAAGGCATACAAGAGAAGCAACCATCTGCTTCTCACCCCTCCCACTTCCCCTTCCCACAGCTAGTGGCTTGATTGGTTCAAGTGTGGCTCTAGGCACTGAGAATAGCTCAATTGGTCCAGGCGTCAGCCTCAGGTGCTAAAAATAGCTCTGTACTTGAGCATGGGCCTAAGATGAGGCTGCCAGATGGATCCTGGTCAGGGTGCATGTGGGAGTCTGCATCACTATCTCTCCTCTCACCTAAAAAAAGAAAAGAAATACCATTCCCATTAAAAAGAAACCAAAATGACTAATTCCAAGTCTAGAGCAGGAAACATACAAGATAAGCTTGGAACATCTTGTTATAAAAGAATAAAAAATGGGGAAGAAGCTTCCAAAGACTACTAGGGTGGTAGCAAAGGGTCTCAGAAGCCAACCTGAAGATGTTTCCACTGGCCAGAGACAGTTTGGCTTTGAAAAGGGGAATTGCAAGTGGCAAAGAGCACACCCAGCACCCAGATATTGGCTTCTAGTCCCATTCTTCAGTTCAAGCGACTGGGGCTCCTTAGAGAAATGGCTGATTCTTTGATAAGGAAAATAAAAGAATTGGATTATAACACAAGAAACAAAAGAATATGAATTAGTCTATAGTGGTAGAAATAAATGATTAAATAAATAGGAGTGAAGAGAAAAATCTCCACTATGGAAAAATTCCACATAATTTGTGTGAATACCCCTGTGTCAGGGAGATAGAGCATAGCTCTTCAACCCTGAGTGTGGGCTGTGTTCCCCACTGTAGGAGTGGGGAGGACCAACCTTACAGTTGGGAACCCGGCAAACACTAGTTGGGTGGTCCAGGTTCAAATCGGCAGTGATGAGTAATGATAATGTGCAGCCTTGATCCAATGTGATCACACGAGCACTTCCCCTCCGTGGTCTTCTCCAAACCCACAACCCCAGCCCAATGATAAGGAAAACACCAGGCAGCCCAAATGGTGGCACATTCTGCAAAATCCCTGATGACTCCTCAACACAGGAAAGTCTGAGAGACTGTCCCAGCCAAGAGGACAGAAGGAGGCGTGACGACTAAATGTACTTGGTATCTGGATGGGGCCCTGGAACTGACAAAGGAGATCTGAATAAAGTATGGGCTTTAATTATTAATAATATATCAGTATTGGTTCATTAGTTGTGGCACATAAGCCATAGTAATGTAAGAGGTTAATAGGAGAGATTAGGAGAGGTTGGACACAAGTATATAGGAAAAAATTTAAATATTTTTTAGAACTTATTTCGATTGGTTGAAATGTACCAAATATGTTTAAATCCATGAGTTAATAAGAATACTTTTTTAAAAACAAAAGCTTTTCCATTTCCGAGGATAATAAGGAACCAATTTATTATCTTGAAAAGTGCTAAATAAAGTGAAAGAGTCAAACAATTTTGTTTTTCTCCTGGATAACCAAATAGTAAGAGATGAGGGGAATCCTCTCTTTAGAAATGCATTCTAGTTAATAAAAAGGAAATGTTCAAATAAAGAGTATCACCTTTTTGAAACCCCTGGAAAATTAATGAATATAGGCAATGAGCATCAACAGCTGCTAGCATTGCAGCACATAAAGACAGCTACTGTGTGCCACCTGGTTAGGGAAGACAGTCAGACAGAGGGATCAATCCCAAATCAGATCAAGCCTCTGTGCACTTGCCAATCTGTAAAAATACAGAACATTTTGGGCTGCACCGTGGCTCTGCAGGCAGCAAAATCCAGATTTGAGGAAACTCTACCAGTCAGGTGCCTCAGGGACAGAATGGAAGAGATTAAAAAGATCCCAAGATATTTTTTTCTGAAGCTGGAAACGGGGAGAAACAGTCAGACAGACTCACGCATGCGCCCAACCGGACCCGGCACGCCCACCAGGGGTGACGCTCTGCCCACCAGGGGGCGATGTTCTGCCCCTCCAGGGAGTCGCTCTGCCGCGACCAGAGCCACTCTAGCACCTGGGGCAGAGGCCAAGGAGCCATCCCCAGCGCCCAGGCCATCTTTGCTCCAATGGAGCCCCAGCTGCAGGAGGGGAAGAGAGAGACAGAGAGGAAGGAGGGGGGGGGGGTAGAGAAGCAAATGGGCGCTTCTCCTGTGTGCCCTGGCCGGGAATCGAACCCGAGTCCCCCGCACGCCAGGCCGACGCTCTACCGCTGAGCCAACCGGCCAGGGCCAATCCCAAGATATTTTAAATGGGCAAGGCTAACCTCAAAAACATGTAAGTGAAAGAAGTCAAACACAAAAGACTGCATGTTGCTTGATTCTGTTTCTTTGAAATGTCCAGAATAGGCAAATGTATAAAGAAAGAAGGCAGATTAGTGGTTGCCAGGAGCTGGGGGGAGAGAGGGAATGGGAACTACCTGTAATTTGGTACAACAGATCCTTTTGGGGTGATAGAAAAAAATTTAATTGGATTGTGGCAATGGAGCCACAACTCCATACTAAAAATCATAAAGTCCCTATCTGTCCTTCTCTCTGTCTCTGTCAATAAATAAATAAATAAATAAATAAATAAATAATAAAAATCATTGAGTAAAACATGAATATACAAGTAGACAACTCTGGTGTCTTGGGATGCACACTTGGGTCATAAAGCTGTAATAAAGCTCAGGAAGTTATTAGTACAAAAGGTGGTCCAACGGTTACCTTTGGGGCAGGGGGCATTGTAATGTGGAAGCTGCTCATGAAGAAACTTTTGAGATAGGTACAGGGATCTATTTGTGTGATTTCCAGTATTTATAATAAAAAGAGGGGTTTTGTTTTAATGTAAAGAACACAAGGCCCCTAAGCTGTTCAAAGACATAAGATCCAAACACATTTCATTGTTTATCATAGTAATGAAACTGTTTCTCATGAGCAAACTCAGTCACCAGGAACTACTCCTTTACTCAGAAAAGAAAAAGAAATTAATTCAAAAGGGAGATGTAGCAGTTGGCTCAATTTCTTCTGAGTGTACACCATGTGATAAGTGCCATTTGGACCTCAGACCCTGTTCCAAATGTGCAAAATGACACACTAGCGGCCCTGACCAGTTGAGTGTCAGCCTGGTGTGCCGACATCCTGGGTTCAATCCCCCGTCAGGGCACACAGGAGAAACGACCATCTCCTCTTTTCTTCCCTCTCCCCCTTCTCTCTCTCTTCCCTTCCCACAGCCAGTGGCTTGATTGGTCCGAGTGTCAGGCGCTTGAGGATAGCTCGGTTGATTTGAGCACCGGCCCTAGACGGGAGTTGCCGAGTTGAATCCAGTCGGGGCACATGCCAGAGTCTGTCTCGGTGTGTCCCCTCCTCTCACTTAAAAAAAAAAATAACAGTAGGTTCAACTGCCCTGTGATTACCAGTTTTACACACAAACAAAATTATATAACTAATTGGAATTTGCATGGAGGAGGGGAAGTCACCTGCGGTCCCCACCCCTTAGCATATCACAAATGATAAAATCATTTTTACTTTAGTGTTTTTGGTTTGCTGGGATTTTATTGGTTGGTTGGTATTTTGTTTGTGTTTGTGTGTGTCTGTGTGTTTGGGAGCGGGGAGGGGCATTTAGCAATTTTAGCAACAATTCTTTCCTAAAATAGAATTCATTCTGAGAGACAACTTACATGCTTTTGCCTCCTTGTGAAAACCACTCAGAGCAATCTTTCTTACTATTATTTTTTTTTTGTATTTTTCTGAAGCTGGAAACGGGGAGAGACAGTCAGACAGACTCCCGCATGCGCCCGACCGGGATCCACCCGGCATGCCCACCAGGGGCGAAGCTCTGCCCACCAGGGGCGAAGCTCTGCCCACCAGGGGGCGATGCTCTGCCCCTCGGGGCGTCGCTCTGCCGTGACCAGAGCCACTCCAGCGCCTGGGGCAGAGGCCAAGGAGCCATCCCCAGCGCCCAGGCCATCTTTGCTCCAGTGGAGCCTTGGCTGCGGGAGGGGAAGAGAGAGACAGAGAGGAAGGAGGGGGTGGGGGTGGAGAAGCAAATGGGCGCTTCTCCTGTGTGCCCTGGCCGGGAATCGAGCCCGGGTCCCCCGCACGCCAGGCCGACGCTCTACCGCTGAGCCAACCGGCCAGGGCCTTTCTTACTATTATTTAACATATCTTCTGTTCCATGGGCAAATACTCAAGCACTTCTATTGGCCCCAGGTCAGGCAGCTAGCTGTATTCCTTGTTCTCATGTTTGCGATTGTGTCCAGCAGGGCCCCTGACGTGCCCCCTACCTCTGTTTCTCCTCCCCGCCTCATTTTCCTGCTTCCGCAGAGGCCGAAAGAGAGCAGCAACAGCAGGAAGATAAGGAAGAGGAGGAGGACGAGCAATCACTCCGCCAAGCTCGCCAGTGGGATGACTGGAAGGACACCCACCCCCGGGGCTATGGCAACCGGCAGAACATGGGTTAGTCTTCCCACAACAAGGTGGGACTCGGGGACGCACCTCCTCCCCGCGAAAGAAAAGGGTGCGGTCTTCCTCTCCCTGTTTCCCTGCTGCAGCTCTTCATGAAGGCAAAGATGATTAACCTTGCTTGGCATTCAATAAAGTGTCAAGGAATGAAATGTGTATTTGTACCCAATGATGAACCGTTGATTCTTGTTTTGGCATTATCATTATCATGTATTTCAATTTAAGTGGAAAGAAAAGAGTACTGAGAAATGACTCTGTATAATCAATGGCTGTATGGATTCTTAAAAAATAAAGTCCTTTCTATTACATGAGCCTGTGCAGAAATATGAGTATCAGCTGTTTGGGAAGGGGAGGAGGGTCAGCTGTAGGTCCCTGGGCTTATGAGGAGGTCCTGGTTGTCTCCCTTTGTTCTGGGCAAGGAATTTTCCAGCTCCGGCTGCACACAAGCTGCGACTTGCGCTTTTTTGTCCCTGCACTGTGACATGACCCAGCTCCACTCTGCGAGGGGCTAGCATAAAAGCCAGGGCTTGCCCTGCCACACAAGACTATTTTCAGGAATTAACCGCTGTCAAGGAATGGATCACAACAGTCCTATCTACCTGGCTTCCTTGCCTTGGCCAGGAGACAGAGAAACAGATCAGGTGCTGTGAGCCATGCTCATCAGTGTGTATGGCGGGGGGCAGGGTTTTGTTCTCGTAGAACCATTTGCCATAACCCTTAACTGTGGAGAAGAGTAGCTCAGGCTGTAGCATAGATTTTTTTTTTTTTGTATTTTTTTTTTTTTTTTGTATTTTTCTAAAGCTGGAAACGGGAGGCAGTCAGACAGACTCCCGCATGCGCCCAGCCGGAATCCACCCGGCACGCCCACCAGGGGGCGATGCTCCGCCCATCGGGGCGTCGCTCCGCCCCGACCCCACCAGAGCCACTCTAGCACCGGAGGCAGAGGCCATGGAGCCATCCCCAGCGCCCAGGCCATCTTTGCTCCAATGGAGCCTTGGCTGCGGGAGGGGAAGAGAGACACAGAGAGGAAGGATAGGGGGAGGGGTGGAGAAGCAGATGGGCGCTTCTCCTGTGTGCCCTGGCCGGGAATCGTACCCGGGACTTCCGCACGCCAGGCCGATGCTCCACCACTGAGCCAACCAGCCAGGGCCTGTAGCATAGCTTTTAAATGCGCTGCCAGAGGTTGGGCTCTCCAATACCTGTCCCAGTCTAACATGGTGAATGTGCCATGGTGGTCGTTTTGCTGGCAAGGCGCCAGTGACCAGGTATGGAGGAGGTGGTGACACAGATGACACTGGAGGGTACCTACTTTCTGCAGTAGAGAGAAGACGGTTCCTCAGCTGTTGGGTTGATATCTTGAAAAAGCAGCCATGTGTTGAAACAAAGATCTGCATAAGAAAACATACTTTTGTTCTATGTGCCTTTGGTACACTTAGATTTTCTACGAGGAACATGACTCAGCCTTCCTATTCTAGCTTCTGCAGTTTAGCTTAGAAGGGTTTGAAAAGGAGATGCAGTTCCCTCTTGTTTTTAGGGTGGGAAGGAGAGGGCTGTCAGGTGATGAGGGGGTGGTTGTGTTTAGTGGGAGATGACAAGACTACCAATAATATATTTGTATACTGCTTAATAAAGGACTCCTCTCACCCTCACAACATGAGCTCCTGAAACTACTAGAGCACAGATGAAATTCCCCAAGGCTTGGGAAGCAAACATTTTTTTTAACTCTTCACTTATTGCCAGGTTGCCTCTGACAGTGGTCTGTTTCCGGTCCTTGAAGTTACACCCTGAGTTCATTCTGGAAGTGGGCCAGGCTTGGATTACTGCCTTGGTCTGAGTCTCTTTAAAATGGGCCTTCCAGAAAGATGCAGCTTGATTCAGCCCCCTCATACATTTTATCTAAAAAGCAAACTAGTCAAGGTGGGTGTGAATCCTAGCTTTAAAAATTGCAAGCTGTGTGACCTTGGCCAATACTTGTCTGGCCCACTGCCCTGTTGCCTTGATGTCTGCCGATGAGCTGTCTCATGGGGTTGTGAGGACTCAGTGAATAATGGCAGCCATTAGAATAGAATCACACTGAAGAGTAAGTGCTTCCTGTGCGTCTGAGCTCAATGACCGCAGCATGTCCACTAGGCAGGGAAGGCCACTGGATGGGTATTGGGCCCCGGTTGTGTACTAGGCACTGGACCCAGCACTCATGCTGTTAATATTCACAATCACCCTGAAAATAGGTAGCGTTTTCTCCATTTTACAGATGAGAAAACAGGCCCAGATAAGCTGAGTGATTTCCTCAACTTCACACGAGTAAGAAGCTGTGCTTCTATCATTTTCCATGTGCTTCCTAATTACTTGTGCTCTCAGTTCTGGTTTAAAGCCACTTTAAAAGAGGTGGCAGCTTTAAAAATTCAAACCCAAACCACCACCTGTACATCACTGGAGCTCTAGAAATGAGCTAACTCAGCAAAGAAAAGATGGCAGCTCTGCCACCATTTCCCCCTCCGCTGGGGGATGAGGAGGCAGAGGCCGGAGGCAAGCTGCTTGTCTTCCTCCATTTTCCTCCATCTTCTGTCTGCCTGCCTGAGAAGCCAAGAAAGAATCACCTTCTCTGCTGCCACCACAACCAGGCCTTTCAGGGTCCTGGAGCGAGCTGGGTTTGTGGCATTCGGGAAGTGAGGCTTCAAAGCCTTCAACAGGCAATAACATGGCTTCACAGTTTACAGAATACTTACACTTATGCTATTTATTTCAATTCCACTGTCTGTCAGACAGGAAATGATGTCTTCATCTTCAGGAGAAGGAAACCGGCTCTGGGGAATGAAGTGAGTGACTTCCTCCGGGCACACAGCTGGGGAGTAGAGCGTGCGAGCGTGGCTGCAGCAGTGCTCTCTGCTCTCACCCGGAGGCCCAGTGGATGGAGATTTCTTTTAATGCTAGCATGCTAGCGTGAAGCCATGTCTCCTTTCCACCCCTGCTCCTCTCCGCGCTGATGTCAAGCCCCAAAAGTAGAGTTAAGATCCCTGAGTTCCAATCTGAATCCTCAGGGCTCTGCCACTCCCCAGCTGGGTGACACTGGAACATTCAAGTCACCTGCATCACTTTTGTCATTTAAAACCACTTGAAAAGGGGGAAACATTTGAAATAAGTCTACCTCGGTGTCTTCGAACTCCAAAATTGTCCCCTGCTTCCTCTGGGCCTCCAGTTTGCTGTCAATATAGCAACATGCTATTGTTGTCACGGTCTCTGGGCAAAACAGCCCTTGGCAACACCTGCACAGCATTTCCCCACAGATTGCTTTGAACCCATTCATCCAAGGTACAGCTTAACTTGTCACAGTTCACTCATGTTCCGTAACAACACACCTGGCTTCAAATCCCATCTCTGTCATTACTTTAGCTCCTCCCTGCTGCAGGTGACAAATGCCCTACTTACCTCACAGGCCAGAGTAAAAAGGAAATGAAATCTATGTGTGGAAGCACTTTGGCCAGTTCGGAAACGGGGCATGGGAACGGGGAGTGAGAGGAGCAGCAGGCTGTCGGTGAGCTAAGGAGACAGAGGAGAGGTGCATTTTTCTTCAGTGTTTCCCAACTTTATTTCAATCCCTGCCCATCTAGTGCTTTCTCACTGTCTTCTCAATACCATCACCAGCGAACAGTTTGGGAAGTGCTTCCCTTTGTGTGCTGAGATGACCAGCGCAGACAATCTCTATGAGCAGTGGGAACCGAGAACTGGTTTCTACATGTCTGCCCACCAGGTCACCTTTGACAAATGAATGTAAAAGGATGGTGAACAGAGTCTTAGGTTTCAGTTTCCTGTCCCAGCTGCCAATGGATCTCTCAAAGAGGGTGCAACTCAGCAATGACGTGAACCAGCCTATTCCTGTGTAGTGGCACAAACAAAAATAGTCCTTCAGTAGGGGTCATGTATTGAGCTCCTATTATATATTAGAAGTTTTACATTATCCCTAATTCTCACAACAGCCCAAGGTACATGGTATTATAGCCTCAATTTGTAAATGAGGAAACTGAGGCTCAAAAGAGTGATTTCCTGGATTCCAGTCGGCCTGACTCCAAAGTACAGGGCTGCCTCTCTAGGAAGCACGAAGTACAAGGGACACAGGAATGTGGGTTACATTGCCTGGTGGTGCATTGCTCTAGGGACAACCCCTCCCCTTTCAGTAAGTTTTGAGCAACAATTTCATCAGCTTTGCCTGCCAGGCCCTTCTGGAGC
The DNA here is from genome assembly GCF_036850995.1 of Saccopteryx leptura. Lineage (NCBI taxonomy): Eukaryota > Metazoa > Chordata > Mammalia > Chiroptera > Emballonuridae > Saccopteryx > Saccopteryx leptura. The sequence continues at coordinate 66,609,662 of NC_089516.1, read as the reverse complement.
ACATCTGACACCTGTTCACCGGGGGGAAAAGCCCCACTCAAAATCCGCCCCTTCCTGGAGCATCACATACCTCAGCCTACAGGGGAACAATCCCGCTCCCAGTGCCAGACCCACCTCTGCCCTCTAAGCCCTGGTTGATCTTTGTACAACTAAAACTTTTAAACCCTCTACTACAGCCTCACTTAAGGGTGCCTACAATTTCTAAGCCAGACGAAGCCGCCCTCGGTCAGCCAGGCCTTTCCAGACAACTAAGACCAGACATAGGCCATGAGTGTATGAGGTTTGGGGCCAGGGCTGGGAAGAAGATTGTCTGCCTTAACTCAGATCCTTCAACACGCAGTGACAGATACCACCTCTGCTACTCTACTTCCCTTGGCCCTGACTCAGAGACATTGAGACATTTATTGGCAGAAAGACTTCTTATCAGCTTTATGTAACCCAATTTCTCCCTTCTTTGTCTACCTTCTCCCTGGGTGAGCACCAGCCCACCCCCGGCCTCCTGACCACCTGTGTACTGTGGGCTGGGGCTAGCCTTGACCTTTCTGCTGAGCTCCCACGCCTGTGCCCTACCATCTATGACACAGCTGCTCATGGTGGACAAACCTAATTCAGAATCAAGTCTTGAAATGAGCTCATCACATTCCCCATCCCTCTCTCCTTCAGAGCTTCTTAGGTCCCCATTGCCTATTTAGTGCTCATCCTGAAAAGCTTAACATTGTCTCTGCCTTTTTCCTTTTGACAAAGTAAGCATTCAGTGTTTGTAGATTGAATTACTGAATGAATGAATCCCATCATGACTCACACTTCTTCATCAGGCAGATTCACAATAATCCAGCCTCCTTCGTTTTATCTTCAGACATTGTTACATAAAACAAACCCAGGATCCCTTCACCTTAAAGCAGCAATTGTTTCTCTCCCAGACCTTTCATGCTAACACTGAAGAGAATACATTTGACAAAGTGTGTTCAGCAGAGGGGTCTGCTTCATATTCTGCTTCTAACACATCACATACTACAGAGTCTGCTTTACAATAATTATAATGACTTTTAAGGATTACAGATTAGTTTATAATGTTGTTACGGAATGCTCACTTAACCAGCCCCAGATTTTGGACATTTGGATTTATTTCCAGGTTTTTACTGTTTGTTCCTTTATTCATTTAACAAAGTCAATTACATTATTTGTTTGTGTGTGCATTAAATACCCCTGGAGGAGGAGGGGCGTTGGGTTGTTAGAGGCCAAGAGTGGGAAGGAGACTTTTCACTGAATTCCCTAACATCCCTTTGAATTTTGAATTGTAAGTTTCTGACTGTTCAAAATATAGACACCAAAACTTGCTAAGTGTTGCCTTGGAAGCTGGATGTGGAGGTGGGGTCTATACTCCCAAACTAATTTTGATATCAGCTCTTGCAAAAGTATGTCTAATGTGTCTTGGAAACCGAGAGGAGCAGACGGAGTTGAGAGTCTCGGGGAATGGCACTTCACTGAACCTTGCAGCCTGGGCAGGAGTTGGTCCGACTGGTAAGAGCACTGAGGGCAGAGGCCCAGAGTAGGAAAGAGCATTTCCTGTTTGCGCAAGGAGACTGCGTCTGGTGTGGAGTGACAGTGATAGGAAATGAGACCTTCAACAAAGGCAGAAACCAGTGCAGACACAACTATAGGTGCCAGGCTCTGAGTTCCAAACTCAATCCCAGAGGAGAGTTTGGAGGGTTTGAAACAAAGAAGGTGCTAAGAGCTGTGTGTGTCAGTGAATCTCTATCAGCAGCATGGGGATCAAAGAAAGGGGAACAAGTGGGGAACAGCCTGCTCACATCCAGGAGAGAGTAGCAAGGGCCTGAACTAGGGGCCAGCTGTCCTGGTATGCTCAAGACCATCCTGGTTTTAGCATCGAAAGTACCGTGTTCTGGGCAAATGCAGATGGTTTGTCACCCTAACCTGCTGCTGTGTCCCAGGGGCTACCTGCCATGAGAAGTAATCCAGTGACTTCCAGGAGACTTTGAAATACCCACCCAGTTGTGGTCCCCTCTTTACTTCCAGAGCCCCCCAGACTTGAACCACCACTCCTGGTCAACTTTCACTGATTCTAGACCCGCTGACCTCTAGACTTAAAGAGATTTGTGAGAAAAACAACCCCATTTACCAATTTCCAGCCTTCTTTCCTACTTCCTTTCATGAAACTGAGGCTACAGTCAAACTAAACTAGTCCCTGGGCGAAAGCAAATCTTTAGACTTTTGTGTTCAATGGGCCACAGCAGGAAAGGTCATATTCCCTATTTCTCTGCCTGTTGGAGTCCATAGCAAACAGCACCTTCCCCAGCTCAGTACCAGCACTACAGAGCACCTCCTGGGAGTCAGATACCTACCTCCCAAGGAGGTTTCAAACAATACCATGAATCCTCACAGCAAATAGATGTGAATAGTTCCTTTTTCCAGATGAGGAAACTGAGGCTCAAAGAGGGAGAGTGTCTTGTCCAAAGTCGCACAGCTATCAGGCTTCTCCTCTGTCTTCTGGGTAATTATATGATGGTCCCAATCCTTGTACTGATGTTGCATGCACGTCTTTCACTCTCTGCCTCCTCCCCAACACTGACCTACCACACATACAATTGTCAGCCTAGAACAATACCAGGCTTATACCGTATATAGTAGGACCTCCATAAAAAATTGATGAGTGAAGGGACTATGTATGGTCCTTCTATAGTACCTTAGCCTGGTCCCTGGCATTAAATAGAGTCTTCACAAATACTTTTAACCGAGCTGTAGTTGGAACTACTGACCAAATAGGGTATGTCAGAAGAGGGGCGAACAGAAGAAAACACAAAACCTCAGCTATCCTAAACTTTCTGGAAATGAATCATTCTGAAGGCTGAGGGTGAACCTTTGAATCCAGGAAGAGGAATCCTGAGTCTGCTTCTTTCTCAGACCAAACCTCACTTCCACCACTCCTTCTGAACTCCTGGTCCCCTTGATCTTCTTTTCCTTCCATTTTTCTCCTTTCTTTGCTTTTCTGTTGCTCCTTAGAAGCTTCTTAGCTTCCCAGCTTATCCCAGACCCAACCCCAATTCCTTCTCGTTTAGCAAACCAATTTCAGGCTGACATGATTTTGACCTTCAAGTAACTCACAGTCCAGCATGTGAGGTAGACGTAAGCCAAAACACCTGTGTGGGGAACCGTAGGGTGTGCAGGCAAGAAGCCTTCATTAGCCTGAGGCGATCAGGAAAGGATGACGGAGGAAGGGCTGCTGTACAGGGTTTGTCTGCTGGCCTACTTCCCTTCTTCGTGCTTTTTGTATACTCCTTGCCATTTTATACTTGTCCATTCGGCTCAAGAGAGTTACAGCTCAGAAAGAGTGCTCTCTGTTTGGGGGAGAAAGGGATTGTCAATCAGGGTCTGGACCCTGCCAGTCACTCTTGCTCAAGGAACCAGGAGACCAGACCTCCTTCATTTGTTCCACAGCATTTACTTGAGTGCCTACTCTGTACTAGTCCCTGAGCCACACATTAGGAGGGCAGAAATGAAAATTGGTCTGTCCTTGCCCTACCTCTGGTGCCCTATGTGACCTTGAATCCCTTCTATTTACCATCCTGAAAGTGAAGGGGGTAAGACCTGATCTGTAAGGGGGCTTGGCACTCCCAACACTGTGGATCATTTTTGTCCTGGATACTCTAGCTCTCTTCACATCTGTGCCTTCTGTTAGAAGAGCCAGGCCTGCCTCTCCTACTCCTCTTCTTCCTCCCCTGCAAATTCTGAGCAGACGTGCTCCAATATATCTCACCCTGTATACGGTCAAGTAGCCCCAAGAAGCAACTTAAGAGCTGCAGTAGCTAGGGAAAGTAAAGAAGGAAGTGGAGTGTCAGGTAGCCATCTGGGGTACATTGGAGAATGAAAGCACACCCCCACAATGTACCAAAAAAGTTCTCTAAGCTCAACTCTGATGAGTCATATTAGTCAGTCTAATCAAGAGGTCAGAGCCAGAGTTGGTGGGTCAAGTAGGGAGACAGAGTTCTGCTGAGCTCCCTGGAGAAGGCTAAGGAATAAATATTTTCCTGTACTTATAGGACACTTGATACCATTTTTGTATTTGATTTTCCTAGCAACCCTTTTGACTACATTTAAAAGTTATTTTCACCACCTTGTATATTTAAGGCCTCATGCTAAAAATATTAGCTTTCTTCCTTTAGGGCACTTACAAAGTCAAGTGTATAGACATTTTTTTTGTGATTTGTTTGTTTGTTTAATGTCTATCTCATCCACTAGACTGTAAGTTCAGTGAAGGCATGAATTATGTCCTTCTTTCTCACTGAATCCTCAGCACCTACAACAGTGTTGGCAAACAATAGTCACTCAATAGATAATAATAGAAAAAAAATTATTCCAAAGGTCTGGGACTATCTTTAATTTTGCAAAGGCTGGTACCAGTAAATATTCAATAGGCATTAATTGAACTAAAGAAATAATAATAACAGTAAACGCTTACATAATATCTACTTGTGTGCCAGGCCCTGTGCCAACCACTTTATATTCATTCACTCATTTAATCCTCAGAACAACCCTATGAAGTAAGAATTATTATTCTTGCCATTTAACAGATGGGAAAAACCAAAGCACAGAGGTTCATGAATTTGTAACTGGTAGAGCTGAGATTTGAACCCCTAAAGTCCATGCTCCTGACCACTATCCTACTTCCCAACAATGAATGGTCAAACTGAGCTCTAGAGAGATGAGCAATTTCCAAAGGTGTCATGGTAAAAATATAATACAGCTCAGACTGGAACCCAGGTCTTCTCTCTGTGCAATGCTTTCCCACTCTATCATATGGTGTCTGGCTGCTAATACAGAGTCCCTGGGAATAGAGGCACAAAGAGGGATTTGAGAAGTATAGACATCCATGCAAGAAAAGGCCATAGTCGACTAGGTGGCTCTCAGCAGAAGACAGGAGGAGACAAATAGCAGGCACTAGGGCAAAAACAAATGTAGTCACCAGGTTCCATTTCTTAAGCAATGGAAGGTAGCAGATGCTTTCAGAGGTCCTATTTGAGGCCTATGCCATTCTTTTTTCTGCAATAATTTAATGGGGACCACCCCACACACATAGCTAGATCCACTCCAAGGTAATTTCTGCCTCATTGCAATTGAGTATGCACGGAGAAAAGATATATGTATATCAGAGAGATTACATAGTAGGATCTGAAACCTGATGTGTGTAGGAAGTTGGGGCGGGTCAGAAAAACAGGGAACACTGGAGGAAAGTTTAGATCAACCCTAAAACCTCCAGTGGCTAAAGGGACTCAGTGATCAGAGATTAAAAAAGCAAAGCGCCTATAAGCACCTCAGCTTTAGAGGAGCTGGCCTTCTGTTCGGGCTTCTTGCCACAAAAGAACAGTGTGGCCATGTCCATCTTTTCCCGACAGAATCTTCAGGAGATCCTCCAAACCCTCGCTGTTCTGCAATGGCTCCCAGTCTACGTGATGCTAGGTGAGTGAAGCGCAGGAACTGGAGAACACATGGAAACAGGACAAGAAAGAAGCCAAATATCCTCAGGTGAAGAGGGCTCCAAAGAGATCGTTTAGTTGGTTCCCTCCTTCTGAGGACTGTGCCTCCTAACTCAAAAGATGGCTATTATTGAGTTCACAGGATTTCTCTTCTCCCAACTTAGAGGCACAAAGGCCAGGAGCGAGGCTATGGATGTTCTAGTTAAAAGATCACCCCAGCCTTCTCAGGAAAGCCCCTTCTAGCTCAGAGTTGTATTCAGGGACTGTGGCAAAGATGGTGGTGGCTTGCAGAAGTGTTACTAAGTAAGGATAAGTAACTTCTCAGTATAAGGTGATGGTGAGGGAATTCTGGAATTTGGGGGGGGGGGGTTGCATGAGTAACTCATTACACTGAATTTTAAGAAAAGGCCAGTTGTTCAGTGGCCTCCCAGCCAGAAACCAGGGCTTCGTGGACAGCAAATTAAGGGGCAAAGTTGGGAACTGGACAGGGACAAATGTCCTCCTAATGGGTAAGACAAGTAGGAGGCAGCCTATTTCAATCCATGGACACTTAGAGCAGAGGTTCTTAACCAGGACCTTGAATTCAGGGGGAGTGGGGTAGACAACGTTAAATTTAGATGGAAAAAAATTGCCTCTTTATTCTCACCAATTTCAAATAGAAATGATGAGTGTAGGCAACAAAGCACAAAAGTGCTAGCAGTAGCTGTGAATTTGTCAGTAATAGGCATCATGGAGTGTGTATATCACATGCCAGTTGCTGCAGGCATCTTGATATTTCATTTATGGTTGTGACTATTTCAAAATTCTTACAGTTATTAGAACTACCAGTAGGTCTGGTTACTTAATGCATAAATCAAGAAGCCCATGTTACTATATTACATTTTTTATAATGTTTTCATAACTATGTTTGAAAATGTTGAGGATCCTTTGTAAGTCTGTATTTTATTTTGTGCATTTAAAAATATTATTCAGCCTGAATGGTGGTTGCACAGTGGAGAGCATCGACCTGCAATGTTGAGGTCCCAGGTTCAAAGCCCCAAGGTCATCAGCTTGAGCACAGGCTCATCTGGCTTGAGTGTGGGATCATAGACATGATCTCATGGTCACTGGCTTGAGCTCCAAGATTTCTGGCTTGAAACCCAAGGTAACTGGCTTGAGCCCAAGGTCAATGGCTTGAGTTAGGGGTCACTGGCTTGGCTGGAGCTGCCCGGTCAAGGCACATATGAAAAGCAATCAATGAACAACTAAAGTGAAACAAATACAAGTTGTTGTTTCTCATCTCTCTCCCTTCCTGTCTCTCTCTCTCTTGCTAAAATAAATAAATAAGAAGAAAAGAATTTTATTTAGAGAAGAGCCCATAGGCTTTACCAGACTGCTGAAGGGGCCCATCATCCCCCAAAAGATGAGGACTTTAGTCCATCAATTGCTAACTCTAGTAGTAAGAGAAGGAAGCAATTTTTCTGTACGGTTGTTTCTAGTCTTTCATATTTTCTTCTTGTTTTCTTTTATACTTGTCTTAACTTCCTCAAAAAGACCCCTTTGACAAGTTCTAGCCCTTAGCTAGGAAAACAAGGGTACAGGAATGTCCTAAGAAATTTGGCATCATGATGGAAGCCACCATTTCAAGTCTGGATCCCAGAAACAGTGGAAAAAGGTGAGACAGAGAGAGCAGGGAAGAGAGGTAAGAGAGAAAGATCAGTGTGAGCAGACCCTTTTGGGCATGGGGTTGGCCCACCCAGAAAGCTTTTGGGCAGGATGTGAACACAAGTGACCTCATTGTTTGGGCTCTTCCAGGGAGCCCTCCTAAATGAAATGTATTTATTTTTCTCCCAGAAAATGATTCCTCCTTAAGTATTTTCTCTTTGTCTTTTCTCCTCTCAAAGGACACTATCTCTGGACAGGGATAGGGTAGAACAGTGGTCCCCAACCCCCGGGCCACGGACCGGTACTGGTCTGTGGGCCATTTGGTACTGGTCCACAGAGAAAGAATAAATAACTTACATTATTCCCGTTTTATTTATATTTAAGTCTGAACGATGTTTTATTTTTTAAAAATGACCAGATTGCCTCTGTTACATCCATCTAAGACTCACTCTTGACGCTTGTCTTGGTCACGTGATACATTTATCCGTCCCACCCTAAGGGCTGGTCCGTGAAAATATTTTCTGACATTAAACCGGTCCGTGGCCCAAAAAAGGTTGGGGACCACTGGGATAGAAGATATATCCAACACTGAATATGTAAGAGTCCAAGAACATGAGAGTTAGCCTCCTAGTAATGCCCACCCCCAAGCTCACCAGCTTTCAGTCTTCCTCAGAAAGCTGGATTAATGAAGTGAGGATGTCAGAGACAAACGATTACACTGATGTGGCTTAAGTAAAAACACTAATAATAAATGTGAATGTTTCCTTTCACCTGCATTTTTTAGTGGCTTTTAGAAATCATGGTAAAATACACATAACATAAAATCTACCATCTTAACCATTAAGTGCACACACAGTTCAGTGGCATTAAGTGCATTCACAGTGTGGTGCAACCATCATCACCATCCATTACCATAAATTTTCATCTTGTGAAACAGGAACTCTGTCCCCATTAAACAATAACTTCCCATTCTCCGCTCCCTCAGCCCCTGGCGACTGCCCTTCTACTTTCTGTCTCTGTGATTTTGACTATACTGGGTACTTCATATAAGTGGAATCGTACACTACATGTTCTTTTGTGACTGGTTTATTTTCCTTAATGTAATGTCTTCAAGGTTTATCAATGTTGTAGCAGGTGACAAGATTTCTTTCCTTTTTAAGGTTCAGTATTATTCTAATATCTGGATATATCACATTTTGTTTATCTATTCTTCCACAGATGGATACTTGGGTTGCTTCCATCTCTTGGCTATTGTGAATAGTGCTGCTGTGAACATGGGTGTTCAAATATCTCTATGAGACCCAACTTTCAATTATTTTGGCTATATCTCTATAAGTGGAAATTGCTGTGTCATATGGTAATTCCATTTTAATTTTTTTTGAAGAACTGTCACATTGTTTTTCATAGCAGCTGCACCATTTACATTTCTACTAACAGTGCACAAGAGTTCCAATTTCTCCACATCCTTGCCAACACTTTTATTTTCTGGAGTTTTTTTTTTATAGTAGCCATCTTAATGGATTTGGGGAGATATCTCCTTATTGTTTTAATATGCATTTCTTAATGATCAGTGGTTTTTATCATATTTTCATATGCTTATTGGTAATTTGTCTTGACTTCTTTTCAACTGATTATATTTATCATTTCTTTTGTATTCTTCTACTAGTTTAGGTGTTATACACTCTGTTTCTATTCTTTTAGTGATTATACTAAATATTACAATGCAAACCCTGGGTCTTGGAGGTTACCAAGGTAAGCTATAGCATCTAATAGTTGTGATGCCCACAGGGTACCTAAGATATTCAAATCTGTTCAGCATTTATAGAACAAATACTAATTATAAGACTTTGGCTGTCCATGCTGAGACTATAACAAGTCAAGTACAGGCTCCCTACTACCTAGTAACAAAAATTAGCCAATCATTCATTCCACCATTGTACACATTTTATGTGTTAGTGCTGGACATGTACACAAGTCATTACAATGCAGGGAAGATTGTAGTAACTGAAAGAAAGAGCCATGACAAAATGATATTAGAGTGTCAGAAAAGAAATTATTATGCTAAGTTGAGGGGATTAGGCAAGGAAAGCAGTATGACATGGTGAACAGGATGTGGGTTCTGGAGTTTGTCAGATTTGGATAAAACAATTAGCTATGTGACTTCAGACAGGTACCATAACCCCTTTAAACCTCAGTAACCCCATCCTCTAGCTGGGTCCACAGTAAATGCTCCATATTAAAAAAAGTATTCTTCCCTCCTTCCTTTCCTCCCTTACTTCATTCCTAGTTTCCTTCTTCCTTCTCTTTCTTACTCCTTTTCCTTTGCTCTTTCTGTGTCGCTCAGACTCTCTGTCAGTGCTTCTCCTTCCTGAGTGATGTTCAGAATCATGGGTGATTACTGAGCATGACTGGAAATGCCAGGCAGGAAAATAAGGAAAGGGGGGAGGCAAAGGGACAAGAAGGAGGGGAGAAGTGAGAAGAAAAGAATAAGAAACACTGAGAGAGATGTGAAATACAAATACTCGTGATCCTTAGAATTAGACAATGACCCTGGGAGTCTCTCTGAGGGCCAGCTACCATTTAGGGCAGTGGTCCCCAACTCCCGGGCTGCGGATCGGTACCGGTCCATGGGCCATTTGGTACCGGTCTGCAGAGAAAGAATAAATAACTTACATTATTTCCGTTTTATTTATATTTAAGTCTGAACGATGTTTTATTTTTTAAAAATGACCAGATTCCCTCTGTTAAATCCATCTAAGACTCACTCTTGATGCTTGTCTCGGTCACATGATACATTTATCCGTCCCACCCTAAAGGCCGGTCCGTGAAAATATTTTCTGACATTAAACCAGTCCGTGGCCCAAAAAAGGTTGGGGACTACTGATTTAGGGGATGGCTCTCCATCTGTCTCCTTTTCTGGGCTTGTATCATTATCTCCCTAAACTGTTATAATATCCTCTTTCCTATCCCTCTACCCTCTATACTCTCCACCCTCTCAAATCTACTGCACTGCCTGTTCCCAGAAGAGCCTTTCAAAAGCATCTTTGATTATAGCTCTCTCCTGCTCAAAAATAGTCAGTGGTTTCCCATCGCCTACTCAATAAAGCACAAATGTGTTAGCCAGTGTATTCAAGGCCCTCCTCCACTCTCTGGCTCTAACTCTTTACCAACTCATCCCACTACTCTTCCCTTATATGAACCTTGTCTTCTAGGCAGTCTAGTCACAAAACAAACACAAACAGTACTCTCCCTCGGCTTCACCTCTGTTCTATTTCCTCCACTGGAAATGCCCTGATCACTCTTCCTGGAATATCCACCACCAACCCCTCATTTGAGATATTGTTCAAGTCATAACTTCTCTGCAACATTTCCCAAACAACCCGAGACTACATCACCTCTGAAAGTCCAGAGCACTTTGTACAAACAGGTTAAGTAACAGTCCTTATATCCTTTGTCCCTTTTACCCAATAAGTTCCATGAAAACAGGAGCCATGCCTTGTCATCACTGTATTTCTCATGAGACCAGGCTTGACACTAAATTGACCATTCTTTCAGATTTCTTCTTCCTTAGTAGAGACCTTTAAGTCTACCTCTTGTTCTTTTTTATTTCTCCTGGACATCTTTGTGTGTATGTGTATGTGCCTACCTTCTTTCTCTAGTTTCTTTTATGAATTACTTTACATAATAATACATTATTTATGTGTCTAGTTGCTGATAACTACAAAAATAAAACATAGTCTTGGAAGTCAGACAGACCAGGTCTGCCACTTACTTGCTATGTGACCCTGTGCAAGTAAGTCACTATTATTTTCTTTTTTAAAAATTTTTTTTTAATTTTATTTATTCATTTTAGAGAGGAGAGAGAAAGGGGGAGAGAGAGACAGAGAGAGAAGGTGGGGAGGAGCTGGAAGCATCAACTCCCATATGTGCCTTGACCAGGCAAGCCCAGGGTTTCGAACCGGCAACCTCAGCATTTCCAGGTCGACGCTTTATCCACTGGGCCACCACAGGTCAGGCTATTATTTTCTATTGAGCAAGTCATTCACCCTCCACAACTGTAGAAACAAAGTATAGTATAGTACCTGCTTTTTGAGACCATTCCAAAGATCAAAGAAGCAAGAAAATCCTCAATAGATGTTCCTTTCCTTTCTTTGTATTATTAACTAGGTCCTAGTGTAGTAGGCAAGTAGAGACTTTGATACATTCCCAGCATTCCCACAGGCCCATTCAAGGCATCGTTCATTAATCTCACTCCTTCACCCCTACTAATCAATTGCCAAACCCTGAAAACTCTACCTCCATATTATCTTTACAAATGGTTTTGTAAATAACAGCCCTTTTCAGGTTCCCATTGCCTCTCATCTAAATCACTGCTACTCTTCGCTGATCTCCCTGCCTACAGTTTCTCCTGCTCCCACAGTGATTCCAAATTATCTTCCTGATACACAGAAATGATCATGCTACTCTTCTGCTTAATAACCATTACTGGTGTCTCCTTCCCTTCAGCACCAGGTCGAATCTACCCAGCTTCATCTCCTATTGCATGGCTTCCCAGGTTCTCTGTACTTTTGTCGGTTATGGTGTTACTCATGCACTATGGACTCCTTCAGATCCAGGCCTTTGTTCAAGTTCTTCCATGTGCATGGAAGGCTATTTCTTCACTAATCTATCTGTCAAAATCTTATTCTTCTTCCAAAATTCAGCTTAAATCTTGCTCTGTATGAGCCTTTTATGGTTCACCACTAGTAAGGAATGGTCTTCTTTTGGGGTTCCCATACAAATGACATTTGAGCCCTGACTGTATAGTTTTCACTCTCTGGGATGTAGTCATTATTTATGGTATTAGTCTTCTCCACTAGACTATGAATTTGTAGAAAACAAGAACTTTATTTTCTATATGTATTAATACAAGTTAGCACATACAAAGTGCTTAAAATAGCTATTGGTACATAATAAAGACTAAAAAATGCTACTTTTTTTCACAAATCTGGAGTTAAGGTACATGATCTCTTTGAGCCTCAGTTTCTTCATATTAAAACAAGGATGATAATATTATCTCTCTCTCGAGGACAAGAAAGGATTAAATGAGATAATGTACATTAATAGCTGAACAGAGTGCTTTTTAATAAAAACTGCTAGATATATGGTATCAATTACCATACAGAAATTATTTCATCATTTCCATATTTATTCTCTTCATCCTCTTCCTTCCAGTTCCCAACCTTACCTCCATGGCCTCTAGCACAGAGATTTCACATGAGGTATTTTAATGTTTATTGAATTATTAAATTACCTTTTACTCCCACTGGTTCTTAGATCTATAGTTAATTTAGATCCAGTAAGTAACCACAAAGCCACAGAAAATCATCTTTGACAAACCAGTCGTGTTCTTGGATTTCTGAAGGCTTTAATTAGAATGTTGGGTCTTCACTTTATACCAAATAACTGGTTGCCTTACAAACACACACACACCCCAGAACCTCAGAAGGTCTTCCTTGTTTGGAAAAAGGGTATTGCTAGTTTCTCATACTGTTAGCCTTAAATTTCCACTGGAGAATTTTGAAATCAAACTTCTACTTGTGCTATAATTTAATGTAACAGATTTGATCATGAGTCATTTCCCTGTGCCTGGCACTATGCTGAGACTGTTTACAAGAAGCTATTGTCTAGTAGGGAAAGGACCAGACATGTGCGGTACTAACTACAGAAGCAGCAAAATCAAACAAAGCAAATAGAAGCATAAGTAATGTGAATGTGTGGAGGAGGAAGACCTTAATTCTGACCAGAGAAGCAGCAAATATATCATCAAAGAGATATCATGTGAGCTAGTCCATGAAGGGCCTTAAGTGCCAGGCTAACATGTTCATTACATATTCTGGCAGCAGTGGGAAATTTTTGAATGTTTCAGAGGAGACAAACAACATTATGACTGTGCTTTAAAAAATTATCTGGCAGTAATATGTAAAATGAACTGGAGAAGTAGAGACCAGTAGGTAAAAAGCAGACACATGGCTGCAGTCCAGTCCAGAGGAGATCAAGTTCTGGGCCAAAGAAGTAGCAATGGAAACAGAGGCAGGAGAATGGGATTGGAGAGAATGTTTTGGAAAGGGAAAGAAGTCAACAATAACTCTAAAACATTGAAACTATGACATTTCTCCTGAGGCCTGAAGATAAACAGGAACTAGTCAGGAAAAAAGGTGAGGACAGAATCTTCTATGTGAAAGGGACAACATGCACAGAAGCCCAGAGGCTAGAGAACAGAGTGAGTTAAAGGAATGGACAGAAGAACAGTATGGTGGAATGCAAAGAGTGAGGGGCTGACCCAATCTCCATCACGTAGGGTCTTTGAAACCAAGGTTACAAAACAGGAGTTGATCCTAAGAGTCATGGGAAACCATGTTAGTTGTTGAATTATTAAATTAGCGTTTATTCCCACAGGTTCTTATATCTATGGTTAATTTATATCTGTTAAATAACCACAAAGCCACAGAAATGGCTCTGTGATAAAGCAGCCACATTTTTGGTTGTATGCTGCAGAAGGACAGAGGCAGATTTGCACGCAGCATATGGGCTGCATCATGACTCAAATGGAAGAAGAAAGCCTATTGAGAAGACAGTGGCAGTCATCCAGGAGAGAAGCAGTAGTAGTCTGGACCAGGTGGTATCATGAAGGCAAGGAACAAGATAATTTGAAATATGATTGGAAGACCAAACTGACAGGAAGCAATAATTAGAGCTTAGTGGTTAAAGGCACACTCTCTGGAGTAAGACAGTCTGAGTTCCCAACTCTGGCTTCCTAACCAGCTGTGTGATTTCAGGTGGTTATTTAACATCTCTTAACCTGAGTTGCTCATTCACTAAATGAGAATGATTACTATCCCTAAGCGGGTATTTACAAAGAGTAAGTAAAATATGTATATAAAACAGTTTCACATAAGTATACAATAAATATTGCCTAAACAGTGGTTCTCAAGCTTTTTGAAGTCGAGGCGCATTTAAAATTCTACAAATAATTGTAGGCGCACAATATACAAATTTCTGAGAAATATGTTATTAATAATTAAGTCAAATATTAAAGAAAAAATATAAAGTCCAAGCGTGCTTTTATGATAATTAAATGAAATAAATACAACAAAATTAAATTTATTCTGACATTAAAAAACATTTTTATGTTACATTTTTTGAGTTATGCTTTTTAGAATTTGTAAAAAAGATGGATTAAAAAATTAAAAAATGACAAAAAAGTTATCTTTTTATATATATAGATACATTCTTTACATTCTTAGTAATATTTAGTAAATTCGGCAGGTCCCTGCATGAATGTGTTGTTTTTGCATTCTCCCTTTGCAATGGAACAACACCCCAAATGGGCAGAGCATCGCCCCCTGGTGGGCATGCCGAGTGGATCCCGTTCCGGCACATGCAGGAGTCAGTCTGACTGCCTCCCCACTCCTAAATTTGGAAAAATACAAACAAACAAAAAAATATCTAAGTAGTTAGAGATATTCTGTGTTCATGGAATGGAAAACTCATAATAAAGATGTCAATTCTCCACAAATTGATCTATAAATGTAACACAATTCAAATAAAAATCCCAGCAGAGTGTATTAGATAAGAGTTTTGCATACATCACCCAAATTTGATAATAGTACTATAGGTGCTACAAGGAAAGAGAATGTCTTTGTTTTTAAAAAATACACACTTAGGTTTTTAGGGACAAAGGGTTGTAATCTCTGCAATGTACTCTCAAATACAAACACACGTTTATATTTAGAGATAATTCAAATGTAAATTGTTAACAATAGTTAGAGTTAGGTGAAGTTTATATGGAATTTTATTAAAATACTTTTGCAAATTTTCTGTTGATCTGAAGTTTTTTCAAAAGAAAAAATTTAATTTAAAATTTTTCATCAGGAATTGTTATAGACATAGACAAGCTGATTCTAAAATTTATATAGAAAAACAAGAACTACAACAGCTCAAACAAGTTGGAGGAATCATATTATCTGATTTTAAGACTTAGTATAGCCTGACCAGACAGTGCACAGTGGATAAAGCATAGGACTGGGATGCAGAGGACCCAGGTTCAAAACCTCGAGGTCACCAGCTTGAGTGTGAGTTCATCTGGTTTGAGCAACACTCACCAGCTTGAGCCCAAGGTCGCTGGCTTGAGCAAGGGGTTTCTCCATCTGCTGTAACCCCCCGGTCAAGGCACATATGAGAAAGCAATGAACAACTGAGGTGCCACAAGGAAGAATTGATGTTTCTCATCTCTCTCCCTTCCTGTCTGTGTGTCCCTATCTGTCCCTCTGTCTGTCTCTCTCTGTCTCTGTCACACACACACACACAAAGACTTGGTATAAAACTATAGTAATCAAGACAATGATGTACTGGTGAAGGAATAAACATAGTAATCAATAAAACAGAATAGAGTTCAGAAATGGATCCACATAAATATGGCCAATTGATTTTTTTAAGCTTAAGATGATTGGCTTTAACAAGCATAATCTAATTTTATGTTTTAATTTAATTTTTTTTTACAGAGTCAGAGGGAGGGACAGATAGGGACAGACAGACAGGAACGGAGAGAGATGAGAAGCATCAATCATCAGTCTTTGGTTGCGACACCTTAGTTATTCATTGATTGCCCTCTCATATGTGCCTTGACCGTGGAGCTACAGCAGACCAAGTAACCCCTTGCTCGAGCCAGAGACCCTGGGTCCAACCTGGTGAGCTTTGCTCAAACCAGATAAACCCGCACTCAAGCTGGCAACCTCGGGGTCTCGAACCTGGGTCCTCCACATCCCAGTCTGATGTTCTATCCATTGCGCCACCGCCTGGTCAGGCTTATTTTTTATTTTTAATATAGTTGACATACAATATTATATTAGCTTCAGGTGTACACCTCAGGGATTAGCCATTGTCTAACTTACTAAGTAATCATCCCAATAAATCTTATACCCATCTGACACCATACATAGTTATTAGAATATTCTTAACTATATTTCCTTTGCTGTACTTTACATCCCCATGACTATTCTATAACTACCAATTTGTACTTCTTAATCCCTTCATCTTTTTCACCCAGTCCTCAAAACCCCCTCCCATTTGGCAACCGTCAAAATGTTCTCTGTATCTATGAGTCTGTTTTGTTCTGCTTCTTTATTTATTTTGGTATTTTTTAGATTCAATTGTTGATAGAAATGTATTTGTTGCCATTTTATTGTTCATATTTTTAAATTTTTTTCTCCTTCTTCTTAAAGACCCTTTAGCATTTTATATAATGCTGATTTCATGATGATAAATTCTTTTAGCTTTTTCTTGTCTGGGAAACTATATGTCCTTAAATTCTAATGATAGTTTTGCTGGGTAGAGTAATATTAGTTGTAGGTCGTTGCTTTTCTTTTTCTTTTTTTTTTTTTTTTTTAGATTTTATTTATTGACTTTTGGAGAGAGGGGAGAGAGAGAAAGAGGGAGAGTGAGAAAGAGGGGGGAGAAGCAGGAAGCATCTATTTGTAATAGTTGCTTCCTGTATGTGCCTTGATCTGGCAACTGCAGGGATTTGAACCAGCGACCTAAGTGTTCCCAGTTGATGCTTTATCCCAGGGGTCCCCAAATTAGGGCCCACGGGCCGCATGCGGCCCCCTGAGGCCATTCATCTGGCCCCGGCTGCACTTCCGGAAGGGGCATCTCTTTCATTGGTGGTCAGTGAGAGGATCATATTGATCATCTCATTAGCCAAAAGCAGGCCCATAGTTCCCATTGAAATACTGGTCAGTTTGTTGATTTAAACTTACTTGTTCTTTATTTTAAATATTGTATTTGTTACCGTTTTGTTTTTTTACTTTAAAATAAGATGTGTGCAGTGTGCATAGGGATTTTTTTATAGTTTTTTTTATAGTCCGGCCCTCCAACGGTCTGAGGGATTGTGAACTGGCCCCCTGTGTAAAAAGTTTGGGGACCCCTGCTTTATCCACTGCATCACCACAGGTCAGGCAGTCCTTGTTTTTCATTACTTTGAATGTTTCCATTCCCTTCTGGCCTGCAAAATTTCTGTTGAGAAATCAGCTGATGGTCTTATGTGAGCACCCTTGTAATAAAATGTCTATTTCCTTCACCAAGTTAGGAAAGTTTTCTGTCTCTATATTTTCAAATAGGTTTTCAATTTCTTGCTCTTTCTCTTCTCTTTCTGGCAACCCCATGATGCAAATGTTGGTACACTTGACATTGTCCAATACTACCTTTATTTTCTTTGATTATTTTTTTCTTTTTCCTGTTCTGATTGGGTGTTTTTTGCTTTTTTATATTCCAAATCACTGATTTGGTTCTCAGCTTTATCTTCTCTATTGTTGGTACCCTCTAAGTTATTTTTCACTTCAGTTAGTGTATCTTTAATTTCTGACTGGTTCTTTTTTATAGTTCCATGTCTTTCTTTTTTTTTTTTCTGTTGAAGTTCTCCTTAAGTTCAACTACTCTTTCTCTAACTCCATTGAGAATCCTCAAAATGAGTGTTTTAAACTCTGCATCTAGTAGATTGCTTGTCTTCCTTTTTTTGTTGTTGTTCTTCTGGAGTTCTGTTCTGTTTTTTCATTTGGGATGTGTTTCTTTGTCTCCTCATTTTGATGACATCTTTTTGTTTGTTTCTTTTTTCTGAGATAATTCCTTAACTACAACTCAGAGAAGACATATTTATAATTTTTCCTTTTTTGAGAGAGGAGAGGAGGCAGAGAGATGGACTCCCACATGCATGCCAGCTGAGATTCACCTGGCAAACCCACTAGGGATAATACGCTGCCCATCTGGGGACCTTGCTTCATTGCCCAGGAAGGGAGCCATTTTTTAGTTCCAGAGGCAGAGGCCATGGAGCCATCCTTAGCACCTGAGGCCAAGTTTGTTTGAACCAATCAAGCATGGCTACAGGAAGGGAAGAGGGGTGGGGGCGAGAAGCAGATAGTCACTTCTATTGTGTGCCCTGCCCAAGAATCGAACCTGGGACATCCATATGCTGGGCTGATGCTCTACCACTGAGCCAACCAACCAAGGCATATGTTTCTATGTATTATGTAGAGCTATTATGTCTCTCAGGCTTGGTAGAATGGCCTAAGGCAATAAATGTCCTGTAGTGTTCAGGCACAGCCTCCCTGATCACCCAAAGTGGGTACTCCAATTGTGCCCCCCACCCCGTGTGAACTGTGTACACCCTCCTGTTATAGTTGAGCCTTGATTGCTGTTGGCACATCAATGGGAGGGATTTATCTACAGGCCAAATGACTGTAAGAACTTGCTGTGACCACCATGGATTACCAGCTGTGCAGGAGCCCATCTCACAGAGCGGGACTTATTTTAGTTGGGCTCTGGTGCTTGCTAAGTTCACCACTTGAATGTGTTACTTGTGGAGGTGATTGGGTGGTGCTTTGACATGGTCTGAAGCTGTGCACCTGGTATGCTAGCTCTGAGACCTCCCAGGAGGTGCAGGCCAAGGTCAGCCGTCACCTGTGTTCCTCCCAAGGCCATGTGGCTTGAGATACAAAGTGATCAGCAGATGGCTGCTACTTGTGCTGGACTTGGAGATGCCCAGAAGAGGCCAAGCTGTGAAACCTGGCCAGCTCCTGCTTGTTCCAGGCCAGGGGCCTCTTAGTGAGAAGTATAAGGCATGCTAAGGCCAGATGCTGCTTGTTAGAGAGATTTTAGGAAAGTCTGAAGAGTGAGTCAAAACAGGCAATTTACATGGTAAATGTACTGGAAACAGCTTGGGTGAACCTGCAAGTTGGGTGGAGCAGAGTCTCAGGAAATCACCAGGGCAAGGGTAAACAGTGTGAGCCAGGTTGATGGAGACTCAGGCATAGTGCCCAGCTAAAGTCTCTTTTGGGGCAGGGCTTATTGAAAAAACAATGGCTTCTGTCAGGATTTTTGTCTGACAGAAAACTGTTCTCCCAGCTCTTATCCTGATGCCAGAAAATTCAGTTTCTCCCCATATGTCCCTGGTGCCTTTTAAGCTGCTTCCCCAGTGCTAGAACTTAGAGGGAATGAGTCTGAGTAAGCCTGTGTATGTGCGCTTCAAGAGGAGCTGCCTAGGACTCCAGCAGTTCTGTCTTGCTCAGCCACAATCTCTGCTGGTTTTTAAAACCACAAGTTATGGGAACTTCTCTTCTTGGCTCTGGAACCCTGGGCTGGATGACCTGGTGTAGGTTTGGAACCCCTCACTCCTCAGGGGTACCTCCACAGCCAAGATATCTGCCACCTGTGGATGTGGGAGTGGCCCACTCTACGTCCCCGACTCTTTGTAGTTCTTTAAATCTCTAGTTGTAGGACTTCTATTCAAACAGATTTAGGCAGTTCTAAATGGTGGTTGTTCTGTAGTTTAGTTGTAATTTTGATGTATTTGAGGGAGAATTTGAGTACTCCATTTATGCTGCCATCCTAACTGGAAGTCAAGACTATTTATTTTGACAAAGATGCAAAACAATTCAATGGAGGAAAGATAGTCTTTTCAAAAAATGATGTTAGGCCTGACCAGGTGGTGGTGCAGTGGAAAGAACATCGACCTGGGACACTGAGGACCCAGGTTCGAAACCCCAAAGTCACCAGCTTGAGCAGTAGCTCATCTGGATGGAGCACAGGCTCACCAACTTGAGTGTGGGATCACAGGCATGACCTCATGGTACTGGCTTGAACCCAAAGGTCACTGGCTTGAAGCTTAAGGTCACTAGCTTGATCCTGAGGTTGCTGGCTTGAACAGGGGATCACTGACTCAGCTTGAACCCCCCAGTCAAGGGACATATAAGAAAGCAATCAATGAACAACTAAGTACCACAACTATGAGTTGATGCTTCTCATTTCTCTCCCTTCTGTCTGTCTGTCTGTCTCTGTCTCTTGCTCTCTCTTGCTAAAAAAAACATTGATGTTGGAACAATTGGATATTCATATGTAGTAAATAAACCTTGGCTAAAACTTCACATTTTATAAAGAAATTAGCTCAAAATGACTCATAGATCTAAATGTAAAACACAAAACTGTGAAATTTTTAGTGAAAAACAAAGAGGAACCCTTCATGATCTGAGGTTAGGTAAAGAGTTCTTGGATTTGACATCAAAAGCACAGTTTTAAAAAAAGGTAAGTTGTACTTCATCAAAATTGAAAGCTTTTGCTCTAAGAAACGCACTGTTAAAAAGAATGAAAAGGTATATACAGATTGAGATAAAATGTTTGCAATGTATATCCAACAAAAAGGACTTGTATCCAGAATATATAAATAACTGTCAAAACCCAACAGTGAGAAAACAAGCAAGCCAATTGAAAAATGGGCCAAATATCTGAACAAACACTTTACCAAGAAGGATATACAAAACGCAGATAAACACATGAAAAGCTGTTAAGCATCATTAGGTATTAGGGAAATGAAAATTACAATTATGATGAGATGCTAGGCTATACATCTAGTAAAATGACATGACCATCTTCAGTACAATCTAAATTAGGAGCTTATGTGAACTTCCTCCTTTATAATTCAGTCTAGGAATCCTCACTTGAACATGGACAAGATGTTGAAAGATCTCCTGGTATCAAGGCCATAATAGCTAAGGAAGAGTCACACATACACACACATCATTATTGCCTCAAATCTCCTTGCTTTTTGTCAAGGAATTCCCTATTGCATGAGATTTAGCTCCCCATGTTTGGTTTATGTTTTTCCTGGTTTTTTAAATCCCACTTTTGTCACCACAAGTGACAATGATTACACACACAGGCTGAGTCTGGCAGACTTGCCCTTGTAGGATACTTAAGACCTCCTGAGGTGCTGCATTTACAGTTTAAATAGATTCCACAAGGGGAATGGTGTTTATAGAGGCATAGCTCTTTCAGATTGCCCTTAGGACTTGTGGATAGCTGAAAGAGATCAGATAAAAGGCACATGATTAATCCATCTATACTTTTAAAATAACATCTTACTCAATAACAAATATTGACTAAGTGCTAATCATTTTTGTTCACCTATTCTTCAAGATAAAACATTTATCTTTCAGTCTACAAATATTTATTAAACACTTACTATGTATAAGGCTTTGTTCTAAATATTGGTGATACAAACTAAAATTATTTAAAGCAAGATATAAAAGAAATGATACACTTAGACTACCTTTAATTAGTAATCATTCTTTTTTTCTTTTTTTTTCTTTTTTTTTTTTTTTGTATTTTTCTGAAGCTGGAAACGGGGATAGACAGTCAGACAGACTCCCGCATGCACCCGACCGGGATCCACCCAGCACGCCCACCAGGGGGCGACGCTCTGCCCACCAGGGGTGATGCTCTGCCCCTCGGGGGTGTCGCTCCGTCGCGACCAGAGCCACTCTAGCGCCCGGGGCAGAGGCCAAGGAGCCATCCCCAGCACCCGGGCCATCTTTGCTCCAATGGAGCCTCGCTGTGGGAGGGGAAGAGAGAGACAGAGAGGAAGGAGGGGGGGTGGAGAAGCAGATAGGTGCTTCTCCTGTGTGCCCTGGCCAGGAATCGAACCCGGGACTGCTGCACGCCAGGCCGACGCTCTACCACTGAGCCAACCAGCCAGGGCCAATTAGTAATCATTCTTATTTAACTATATTTGAGTTTTCTTCTAAATCTTACCAGGCAAACTGACTCTCATTTTGTATGAGGGTCAGAGGTAGCAGGACTTTCATCCACAGCATGCTTCCCATGAAATTCCTCCCACCACTACCTCCTGTTTACCCAGCATGCTTACAGCAACCATCTCAGCCAGCTCTTATAAGGGGAATTTGCCCATCACTAAGGTTTCTTCTACTCCATAATATGGCTGTTTATGCCCATTCTGTGTCTTTCCTATTATTTTCATTTCAAAATGCAAGAGTCAAACCTTCTGGTAAATAACTCTTGATTTTTTCCCCCTTCTCTATAATTTTTTCTACCATAATGTGGTGACCTGGTCAAGGAAGTTATTCCCTTAGCTATGGTTTTTTGGTTTGTTTTTTTTTTTTTTTTGTATTCACAATATGTGTTCTTAGTCCCTTAATCATGGATGCAGTCTTTAAAATGGAATTCAACTCCTACTGCTATAAGATGTATCACATTTGTATTGACAGTCTGCTGTGGCCCTTTGCTAATAGAGGTAATTTCCCCTCTTATGAACCGATGAGACATTTTGAATGGGACAAAATTAAACATAGTAAAGCAGTTTCTAAAATGTTTTTCTCTCAGTAACAAAGAGTTTGTGCACTCTAAGCAGCCCCTCTCCACAGTCACATGCTGACTTAGCAGTTCCATAAAGGAAGGAGGACCAAGCTTTTAGGAAGGACTTCTGAAGTCCCAGAACGGGGATGCCAGCCACTGGCCCAGGGTGCTCTGCTTTTCCACTTGCCAAGTAGTGTGGTTTTTTGACCTTGGCTGAAAGCCTACTCTGAGAGCATCATTGTTCCGCTGTTTCCTCAGTTAACATCTCAGCAATCAAGAGGACTCAGGTTCAGGGACTCAGTGGTCAGCCTGGACCACAGCAGAGCTGGGTGGGGATTGGAGGAGAGGGAGAGATGGGGCTGGGAGATCACACTAGTTTTGATTTGCTACTTCACTATAGAGCAAAGATTGAAGTTATGAAAGGTATATTAAACTTGAAAAGAACTGAAGGGCATGAAACCTTTGTGTCCCCTCAGGAGTTATTCCCATTTTACTTATGCCCTACCTTCTGGTGTTCACTAAGTTCTGGATCTTGTCCGTGCTCACCTTAGCCTGGCTCATCTATGATTGGAACACCCATAGTCAAGGTAAGAGACATGGGAAGAGTGGTGGTCCCTGTCTATGCCGAGGATGTAACCACAGGGAGAGGGAGGTGGGGTGGGGGAAGAATGGGAGAGAGACAGAGGGAGAAGGGTTGGGGATAAGAATGGAAAAGGGAAAAGAAAGGAGGGGTGATAGAGAGAGGGAAGTGCAAAAGGGGATTAGAGGAAAAGGGAGAGAGAGTGGGGAGCAAGTTTGGCAGGGAGTACACGTCTCAGCCAGGCTACCCAGGAAGAATTAAAAAGGTCAAGTTTCTGGGCAGGTGCCCAGCTTCACAGTCATTGCCTATCACCTTTCTGGCTGGCTCCAGAAGAGCAGGAGCTTCCTATGTCTTCTTGGAGGTTGGATTCAGAGACAGTACATACAGCTCTGTGTCCTAGAAATATGGGAGTGTAAGAAAGAGACCCCTTCTGTGACCTGAAGACTGTAGGAGAACCCTCAACCTCTGGGACAGGTAGTAGAATTGGCAATATCTCACCTGCTCTTCCCTTTCCTTCTGTACTCGCAGGTGGTAGGCGTTCAGCATGGGTACGAAAATGGACCCTCTGGAAGTATTTCCAAAATTACTTCCCAATAAAGGTGAATTATGCCTTCTGGGTGCACTCTGTCCCTGTTGCTCAAATTATCTATTTCCACTCAGCTTCATGTTTTCAAAGTCTTTGGTGGCCAGTAGTGAAAGTCAAGGCTCAGAGGCATAATGCAGAGTGCAGGCCTAAGATGGATGGGCAGGTGAGGAGATGGACAGATCACATCCTTTCCTCACAGTGACAAACCCTAGTCAATCTCTCTGAGCATTATAGCCCCTGGTGAGACCCAATGAAAAGGAATTTGGGTTCCCCCAAGGAAACAGGTTACCTACTGGGATCTGAGCCCACATGTCCTCTCTCCTTTCTTCTTATCCACTGTCCTGACTCAATCTCCCTCTAACAGCTGGTGAAGACTCATGAACTCTCTCCTAAACAAAACTATATCATTGCCAACCACCCCCATGGCATTGTCTCTTACGGTGTCTTCATCAACTTTGCCACTGAGGCCACTGGCTTTGCTCGGATTTTCCCAGGCATCACTCCTTCTGTAGGGACCTTGGAAGGAATCTTCTGGATCCCAATTGTGCGAGAATATGTGATGTCATTGGGTGAGTATAAGAAATCATTTCATCCTCTGACCTACCTCAGGGCCCAACCTCAGTAAACCTTGAAAATCTGTCCAATTCTCACTCCTTGCTAGAATAGGACTTAGTAGAAAATGAGTCCAGAACACACTGGACCAGTAGAAAAAGTACGTAGCAAGTATCAGGTTCTGTCCAAGGTCTGGGAGGCAGGGTTTGGTTAAACAGCAGAGTAAGTTATGGACATTTATAAGAGTTGCCAAAAGTACATTCAGAGGATGAAAGAGGAGGCTAGAGTTCAGGCTCAAAGCCAAAGTGCAAAGCAGAAGGCAAAATCCAAATATCGAACGCAAATGTCAGGCAAATGAGTCATGAAAGGGGCTGCTCAGATGAACTTTGCTAGACTTTTACTGGGCTATCAGTTGACTTCTTTTGGTCAGTCATTTATAAAGCAGCTCTCATCCCAGTGTGTCTTTTTTTTTTTTTTTTTTTTTTTTTTTTTTTTTTTTTTTTTTTTTTTTTTTTTCATTTTTCTGAAGCTGGAAACAGGGAGAGACAGTCAGACAGACTCCCGCATGCGCCCGACCGGGATCCACCCGGCACGCCCACCATGGGGCGGCGCTCTGCCCACCAGGGGGCGATGCTCTGCCCATCCTGGGCGTCGCCATATTGCGACCAGAGCCACTCTAGCGCCTGGGGCAGAGGCCGAGGAGCCATCCCCAGCGCCCGGGCCATCTTTGCTCCAATGGAGCCTTGGCTGCGGGAGGGGAAGAGAGAGACAGAGAGGAAAGCGCGGCGGAGGGGTGGAGAAGCAAATGGGCGCTTCTCCTGTGTGCCCTGGCCGGGAATCGAACCCGGGTCCTCCGCACGCTAGGCCGACGCTCTACCGCTGAGCCAACCGGCCAGGGCCCCAGTGTGTCTTAAAGACATTTTAAAGTCTTCCATACTAGCTGGTTCCCTCCTGGCCCATGACCTTCAACACTTGGGAATCCCTTCAAACTTGCATGAGATGTCAAGGGATAAAGGATAAACATTCATCAGAATCCAGGACAACCTCCCCATGCCAGGCTTCAAGCCAGGGTATTGTGACAAATGTCCTTCTCTCTGGATGAACATCTATCCTTCTGGACAGCAGAAAACGACTGAAGCCAAATATTAAAAGGTAAGATACATTTATCTGGAGGGACAAGGTGGGAACACTAGAGTCCCAGAGGATGGTTCTGCTCCCCTCTGAGGTTAGTATGACTTGGAGCAGTGTTTTCTCTCAATGACTGAGGCCTAGAGGCAATTTCCCCCATCTTGGGAGACACTAGAAGGTGAAGATAAGAAGCAGAAGGGAGGAAAGACTATGTGACTATTGTTGAGTAACAGGATGTCATCCTTATTCCACGGTCCATCTATATTTCAATTTGCTTGGGCAGGCTCCTGGGTCTGCCTACTCTCCAGAAACCCCAGCCAATGGCTCCTCTTCAGCAAATGCTCTAGGGCTTTGCTCAGATTTTCCCAGGCATCACTCCTGGGATGGAAGCAAGTTAGTGGAGGCTAGTCCTGATCACCCCTGGGGAAAGAACTCTGATGTGTCTCCAATACTGTCCGTCTGGGGAGAGTGGATGAATGCTGTGGTTCCTGGGTAGGGAGAGAAGGAATGAGTTTAAATACTATTTAACTAAGAAGACGTAGGCAGAGGAATTCAATGTTACTCCAACTGTAGTAGCATAATCTCCCAATGCAAGCAGCTGACCCAAGGACCAACCTGAGACTAAGGGTAATGTAGGTAGGATGTGGAGATCAAAGAAAGAAGCGTGGAAACAATAGTTAGGAAACAAAAGGAACTGTCTCCATCATTAAGAGCCCAGAGGAACCCTGACCCTATCCTCAGGCACCAAGTTTGTTGACTCTTTGGTTTCACAGGTGTGTGCCCCGTGAGTAAGGTGGCCTTGAAGTATTTGCTGACCCAGAAAGGCTCAGGCAATGCCGTGGTTATTGTGGTGGGCGGAGCTGCTGAAGCCCTCTTGTGCCAGCCAGGAGTTTCTACCATCTTCCTTAAAGAGCGTAAAGGTTTTGTGAAGTTGGCATTGAAGACAGGGTGGGTCCCTAGGATCTGTTGACCCATTGTCTGGGTGACATAGGTCCTCTGTAGCACCTATCTAGAATGATGTCCTTCCTGGTAAACCTGTGAGAAGGGGTTTCACTCTGATTAATTCTCTCTATTTCTTCACACTGTACCTTAAAGGTGTTTGGGCTTCCAGACATATTTTGGTGGGCACGTTTTTACTTCAAGTTGGAAAAAGAACAATAGAAGACCTTTACTTTCTACCAATTAGCCTGGCAGGCTAGGGATGTGAAGAAGTGCAGATTTACTCTATCAACTTATTACCTGAGAAGCCAAGAGAACCAACCCAGGGCAATGAAGGCATTAGGCTTGATGCTGTGGGAGCTGCAAAGATGAATCAAACATTATTACTGCCCCAAAGAGCATATAATCTGATTTAAGAAATCGAATGCATTCATTCAGCAGTTATTGAACAACTACTGTGTGTCAGACATAGTACTAGGCATCAAGGATATAAAAATACATAAGACCTGGTCCTCACCTTTAAGGAACTCGGTCCAATGGGGAAGACATATGCACATATGATTATAAAATATATCCAGAAGCCAACCACTTAATACATCTCAACTACTACCCTGGTTTAAACTACCATCATCTCTTCCTTGGATTATTACAATAGTCTCCCAAGGGATCTCCTTGTTTCTATCCTGCTTCTACCACAACCAAAAATCTATTCTCAGCTATAGTCAAGATGGTGCTATTTTTATTTATTAAATTTATTAAAGTGACAATGGTTCACAAAACCATACAGGTTTCAAGTATACAACTCAACAAAGCATCATCTTCCCACTGCATCATTCACCCATTTCCCCAAGCAAAGTCTTTTTCTGTCTCCCTTCTGCCCACTTCCATCTCCCCTTATCCTCTTTCCCTCTGGCTGTCATCACACTGTTGCCTTTGTGTTGTGTATATATGTTTTTGCTTAATCCCTTCACCTTCTTTCATACAACCCTTTGAGGCCCCTCCCATCTGATAGCTGTCAGTCTGTTCCATGTGTCCATGCCTCTGTTCCTATTTTGTTCATCAGTTTATTTTATTAGATTCTGCATATAACTGAAATCATATGGTATATGCCTTTCTCTGACTGGCTTACTTCACTTAGCATAATACTCTCCAGATCCATCCACACTGTCACAGAAGGTAAGATTTTCTTCTTTCTTACAAATGAGTAGTATTCTATTATGTAAATGTACTACAGCTTTTTTATCCACTCATTTACTAATGGGCATGTGGGCTATTTCCAAATCTCAGCTATTGTAAATAATGCTGCAATGAACATAAGGGTGCATATACATATTCTTTTGAATTAGTTTACCAAGTTTCTTAGGATATATTCCCAGAAGTGAGATGGCTGGTCCATAAGGCAGTTCCACTTTTAATTTTTTTGAGAAACTCCATACTGTTTTTCACAGTGGCTGCACCAGTCTGCATTCCCACTAACAGTGCATGAGGGCTACCTTTTCTACACATCCTCACCAGTAGTTGATGTTTATTGATTTATTGATAGAAACCATTCTAGCAGGTGTGAGGTGATGTCTCGTTGTGGTTTTAATTTGCATCTCTCTGATTAATGACATTGAACATTCTTTCTTATGTCTATTGGCCATCTGCATGTCCCCTTTAGAGAAGTGTCTATTCAGGTCTTTCGCTCGTTTTTAAAGTGGATTGTTTGTCTTCTTGCTGTTGAGTTATATAAGTATTTTTAATTTTGAAAATTAACCCCTTATCAGATGTATCATTGGCAAATGTATTTTCGCATTCAGTGAGCTCCCTTTTCATTTTGTTGATGGTTTCTTTTGCGGTGCAAAAACTTTTTAGTTTGATGCAGTCACATTTTTTTTTTTCCATTTGTTTCCCTTGCCTGAGGAGATATAGCAACAAAAATAGTGCTATGAAAAATGTTTGAAATTTTACTACCTAAGTTTTCTTCTAGGATTTTTATGGTTTCACACTTTACATTTAAGTATTTAATCCATTTTGACTTCATTCTTGTGTGTGGTGTAAGTTGGTGGTCTTGGTTAAATTTTTTGCGTATATCTGTCCAATTTTCCCAATACTATTTATTGAAAAGAGTATCTTTACTCCATTGTATGACCTTGCCTCCTTTGTCAAATATTAATTGACTATAAGGTGTGGGTTTATTCCTGTGTTCTTTATTCTCTTCTGTTGATTTATATGCCTGTTCTTGTGCCAATACCATGCTGTTTTTATTGCTATGGTCTTATAGTATAGTTTGAGATAAGGTAGTGTGATACTTCTAACTTTATTCTTCTTTCTTAAAATTGCTGAAGCTAACTGGGGTCTTTTTTGGTTCCATATGCATTTTTAGAATATTTGTCCTAGATCTATGATATATGCCATTGGTATTTTAACAGGAATTGTGTTGAATCTGTAGATTGCTTTGTGTGGTGTGGACATTTTAATGATGTTACTTCTTCCTATGCATGAACATACTATATGCTTTCACTTATTTGTGTCTTCCTCAATTTCTTTCTTCAATGTCTTATAATTTTCTGAGCACAGGTCTTTTACCCCTCCGTTAAATTTATTATGTTACTTTATTTTTTTTTGTTACAATAGTAAATGAGATTGTTTTCGTAATTTCTCTTTCTGATATTTTATTTTTGGTGAATAAAAATGTCAACAATTTCTGAATATCAATTTAATATCCTGCTACTTTGCCAAATTCATTTATTAGATCTAGTAGTTTTTTTGGTAGAGCCTTTAGGT
This sequence comes from Saccopteryx leptura, assembly GCF_036850995.1. Lineage (NCBI taxonomy): Eukaryota > Metazoa > Chordata > Mammalia > Chiroptera > Emballonuridae > Saccopteryx > Saccopteryx leptura. Next base: position 66,580,795 of record NC_089516.1, on the reverse strand, counting down.
TTTTCTATATACAGTATTATGTCATCTGCAAATAATGTCAGTTTTACTTCTTCCTTTCCAATTTGGGTGCCTTTTATTTCTACTTCTTGTTTGATTGTTATGGCTAGTACTTCCAGTACTATATTGAATAAGAGTGGTGAAAGCAGACATCCCTGTCTTATTCCTGATCTTAAGGGAAACACTTAGTATTTTACCATTAACTGTAAGATTGGCTGTGGGTTTGTCATATATGGCCTTTATTATGTTGAGGTATGTTCCCTGTCTCAGGATGATCCTATTACATGTGAGTCAAATCATGTCACTATAAATACTCCAACAACTCCCATTTCACTCCAAGCAAAATCCAAAGTCTTTACAAGGGTCTGCAAGACCCTAAATAATCTGGCTATCAACCACCTCCCTGACCTCATCACGCACTGCTATGTCCCTTACTCATTCCATTAGAGCTACACTGACCTTCTTGTTGTTGGTCTTTCTAACAAGCTGCACACACTCCTGCCTTAAGGCTGTCCTTTTTCTCAATAAGGTCTATCCTAACCATCCTGCTCTTTTTCTCATTGAACTTATCATTTGCTTATAAATCATTGATTTTATTTATATATCTGTTTTTGTTTATTTATTATTATTGTTTATTGTCTGTCTTCCCTCAATAGAAGATGAACTCCATGATGACAGAGATATTTTTTAATCCATTATTTTCTTTCTTTTTTTTTTATAATAATTTTATTTTTTTAATGGGGTGACATCAATAAATCAGGATACATATATTCAAAGATAACAAGTCCAGGTTATCTTGTCGTTCAATTATGTTGCATACCCACCACCCAAAGTCAGATTGTCCTCTGTCACCTTCTATCTTGTTTTCTTTGTGCCCCTCCCCACCCCCTTTCCCTCTCCCATTCCCCCCTCCCCCCTGTAACCACCACACTCTTATCAATGTCTCTTAGTTTCACTATTATGTCCCACCTACGTATGGAATAATACAGTTCCTGGTTTTTTCTGATTTACTTATTTCGCTTTGTATCATGTTATCAAGATCCCACCATTTTGCTGTAAATGTTCCGATGTCATCATTTCTTATGGCTGAGTAGTATTCCATAGTGTATATGTGCCACATCTTCTTTATCCAGTCATCTATTGATGGGCCCCATGTTTATTGCAGCATTGTTCACAGTGGCTAGGACATGGAAACAATCCATTATTTTCATTGATGTATCCCCAGGGCTTAAAACAGTGCTGGAATATAGAAAGAACTTAATAATATCTGTTGAATGAATGACATGCTATAATGGAGATATGAACAAAGTGCTATGATAGCACCAGTTGATGGAAAGACTTTCACCCAAAGTAGAAGTTTTACTAGTGGGTGACAACCAAATTATGAATTGAAATATTAGTAGGATTTGCTAATCAGACTAAAGGGAAAAATAACTCAGGGGACCTACAATGTATCAGGCACTATGCCAGGTCCTAGGGATTCATAGACAAATGATACAGTTCCCAACTTTGATCAGCTTGACAGATAACTGGGGAGTCAGATAGGTAAAGAGATGATTGTATTAGAGTTAAGATAGTGTTAGTGTAGGAGAAAGATAAGCATTAGATGACGGATACCTAATGCACATTGTGGAAGAGGGAATTGGGGGTAGTCAAAGTCTCTTCAGGGGGATGAAATCGGAGCTGAGTGAGGAAAGGCAAAATAGAATTAGCCATGTGAAGACAGAAGGAAGGCATTTCCAGCAAAGGGAGCAGAACGCACAAAGATGTACAGACAAGAGAGAAGCTGGCACACTTTGCATGGCTTAGCCGATGGCAAAGAAGGGGTGGGGAGAGGGGAAGCTAGCCAGGTAGGTAGCCCTAGAGTACAAAGGTCATATTAAATAGCATGGTACCAGCTGAGGAGCTCTGAAAGAGTTTTAAAGAGAGGAGTGATATGTCCAGATACACAGTTTAGGAAGATTATTCTGAATGCTGCGTGGAATAAAAGCAGTTAGGTTGTCTGGGATGGGTTTCTTCCAATCATGAGACAGTGTGTAGCAGTTCCCCACAAAGGATTCAATTGGGAGGGTAGGGCATGGCAAGAATAAGACATAGGCTGGAGATGTTTGGGTGCTTGGATCCTTGCCCTATATAGGAAAGATTTAGAGGTTTCCTACCAAGGGTTTCACTGAGGGAAGTTTCCTGGGAGAACTCACACTTCTGCCCCTCTCTTTGCAGAGCATACCTTGTCCCTTCCTATTCCTTTGGAGAGAATGAAGTTTACAATCAAGAGACCTTCCCTGAGGGCACATGGTTAAGGCTCCTCCAAAAAACCTTTCAGGACACATTCAAAAAAATCCTGGGACTAAGTTTCTGTACCTTCCATGGTCGAGGTTTCACTCAAGGATCCTGGGGCTTCCTGCCTTTCAATCGGCCCATTACCACTGTTGGTGAGCTTTCCAGTATCTCTGAACCACCCTGATTCTTGATTCTCCCCTCCAAGTCACACATTAAGTCCCAGGAGACCTGGCACACATCTGGGATGGGCAATGTGAATTCCATTGGGTGTGGTTGAGGACAGGGTGGGGAGGACAACTGAACAGATAATAGTTGTGGACATTCACCAGTGGGACAGAGTTCAACAGCTGCCATAAGAACATCTTTATTCACATACATTCTTATAGCACTGTCCTGAGCTTGTTTTCATTCTCTCGCACATGTGTGAGATTAGGTGTTTCGAGAATGGGGGACAGGATGAGGTTGGAGCAAAAGGAAAAAACAAAGGGGAAGGAAGCCAGATTCTGAGTTTCAGTATGTGGCTCCCTCTGAGGGATGGGTAAGTTAAGTTGAGAGGGAGCTCTTACGCTTCTTTCTTCTTCACCATAGTTGGGGAGCCCCTGCCAATCCCCAAGATTGAGAGGCCAAGCAAGAAGACAGTGGACAAGTACCATGCACTCTACATCAGTGCCCTGCGCAAGTTGTTTGACCAGCACAAAGTTCAGTATGGCTTTTCTGAGACTCAGGATCTGACAATCATATAACAGAAGCTGGATTCCCTTATTGTTATAACCCCAAAGCATTGAAGGATCCAAGTAAGGCTACATGGAAGGAGGAATTTGGGGAAGGGGGAAGGATCTCAGGTGTAAGTTAAGAGTCCAACCAAGTCAGAAAGTACATAATGAGTCAAGTTTGGGGAAAAGAACTAGAGGAACAGGGGAAGACTGGGCAACAACCTGGTTGAGCAAACGATCTTGTGAGTCCACAGATATTTTTTGCCCCCTGACTCCAGCCAACTCTCTGGTCAGAGGAATGAGAGACCAAAGAAGACCGTGGCTCTTCTCCCCAAGCCTTAGTGACTCCATTGCTACTTAGGTTTACACTTAGAAGCCTTGTTGAGAACAGAATGGCTTACTTCCTCCTAGACCAGGGGTCGGGAACCTTTTTGGCTGAGAGAGCCATGAATGCCACATATTTTAAAATGTAATTCCATGAGAGCCATACAATATGTTTAACACTAAATACAAGTAAATGTGTGCATTTTATGTAAGACCAATACTTTTAAAGTACAATAAGTCTCTGAATTCTTTTTAATAACATTGTTATGTTGTTGCTAATCAGTGATGAATAAAGTACTTCTTACCATTAATGCAACTTCTGGTGCTGCATGGTTTTGCTGATAGCTTTGTAGTCTGGTTGATATGTGGTGAGGTTAAGCTTCATGCAGGCGTTGAGACTTCCATCCATTAAATGTGATCGTAGGTTGGTCTTAACATTCTTCATATGTGAGAAAGACTGCTCACATGCATACATAGAGCCAAACATTATCAGTAAAGCAATACTCACACGCTGCAGTGTGTGGTATGTGATGGGAAGTGCGTAACAAGTTTTGACAATCAGCCGGTCCGCGGGTTGAAGTTTTTTCGTTTCTCCCCACTTGTGTTTGCTCGCCAATTCTGCTTGCTGTCATGCAAGTCTTTCCAAATCTTCATTCAGTGACTGGAATTTATTCACCTACATGTCTGAGGCCTTCAAGTCAGCAGCTTGTAGCTCAAAATCTCTGACGAAGACACCGGGGATGTAACTCAGGTCGGCGCTGTCCACTGCACACTCGTGTGGATGGGTGATGAACTTAAAAAGACAAGTGCGCTCATGAAATTCTCCAAAGCACACTTTGAATGACTGTAGGAGATTAGATGTGAAGCCCGCTAGCTGCTGGAGATCAAGATGTTGAGCAGGGTCACTTGCTGTGCATGAATCTTTAAACTGTCCCAGTTTTTCAAAGTGTAGTAAATGACCTGTTTCAATGTCAATGATGAAGAGTTCCAGCTTGTTTTCAAATGCAAACACTGCTTGTTGAAGGGATAAGACTGCATTTCCAACGCCTTGCATCTTCACATTGAGCTGGTTCAGATATTCAGTCATGTCCACGAGATAGTAGAACTTCAGGAGCCACTCAGTGTAAGCTAACTCAGGATGCTCAACATTGTTCATTTCAAGAAAAGTCCGGCCCTGGCCGGTTGGCTCAGTGGTAGAGCGTTGGCCTGGCGTGTGGGGGACCCGGGTTAGATTCCCGGCCAGGGCACATAGGAGAAGCACTCATTTGCTTCTCCACCCCCCCCTCCTTCCTCTCTGTCTCTCTCTTCCCCTCCTGCAGCCAAGGCTCCATTGGAGCAAAGATGGCCCGGGCGCTGGGGATGGCTCCTTGGCCTCTGCCCCAGGCACTAGAGTGGCTCTGGTTGCGGCAGAGCGATGCCCCGGAGGGGCAGAGCATCGCCCCCTGGTGGGCAGAGCGTCGCCCCTGGTGGGCGTGCCGGGTGGATCCCGGTTGGGCGCATGCGGGAGTCTGTCTGACTGTCTCTCCCCGTTTCCAGATTCAGAAAAATACAAAAAAAAAAAAGGAAAAAAAAAAAAGAAAAGAAAAGTCCGGATTTCACTTAGACAAGCTGTGAAATGGCTGAGCACCTTTCTTCTTGACAGCCAACGCACATTGCTGTGCAGAAGAAGACCAGGATAATTATTCCCAACTTCATCCAGCAGTGTTTTAAACTGGCGATCATTTAAAGCTTGGGAAACAATAAGGTTGACCACCTGAATGACCAGCAACATCACCTCACCAAGCTGCTTGCCACACATATGAGCACAAAGCGCCTCCTGCTGTAGGATGCAGTGAAAACTTAGGATGGGTCTCTTTTCATGTTCATGAAGAAGCGCTACGAATCCTCTGTTTTTCCCCACCATGCACAGAGTACCATCAGTAAACACTGAAATAAGTTTATCCATCGGTAGATTTTTTTCTTTAGCGAACTCAGTGAAAGACTTGAATAAATCCTCCCCTCTGTTGTCTCTTTCATAGGCAAAACAGCAAGACTTTCCTCACATAGTGTGTCACCAACAGCATACCTTGCAATCACACTGAACTGGGATAAATGGCTTACATCTGTTGACTCATCCAAAGCAAGAGAAAAGAATGGTGCTGCATTTATGTTCTTCACTTGTGTTGCCTCAATTTGATTAGCCATCATGATGGTACAATCATGAACAGTTCTTGCCGACAGAAGCATGTCTTTTATTCATTTGAGTATCTTGTCTTTTCTGAAAAGTCGTCAAAAAGTTCATTGGCAACATCAAGCATGAATTTTTTGGCATAGTCCCCATCTGTGAATGGCTTTCCGTTTCTCACAATTCCTAAAACACCAGCAAAACTAGTTGAATTCCAGTCACTTTGTTGGGTCCAAACACGGAAATGCTGCTGACTAGCTTGCACTCTGCACAGTAGCTCTTGACATGCTTTCTTCCTGCTGTCCTCCGCTGGATATTTCGATGCAAATGTAGTATGGCATGTGTCAAAGTGCCGCTTTATATTGACTGTTTCATTGATGCAATTTTATCATTGCATATTAGACACACTGCAGAACCTGCTCTCTCCACAAAGGCGAATTCCTCTGTCCATTCCGCTGAAAAGTACAATACTCTTCATCTTTTTCTCTTTTAGCCATATTCTTCATCAAAAGGGTTTCTGCAATTAGGTCTCTGACTACTTGATTAAAAGGAGGAAAGTTTACTTTCTGACCTCACAACAACACATGTACGTTACACATATCCAATAAAAATTTGGTGTTGTAAAGAACTAGAAAAAGAACAGCAAGTAAAGCCCAAATGTAGTAGAAGGAAGGAAATAATAAAGATCAGAGCAGAAATAAATGACATTGAATCTAAAGAAACAATACAGAGGATCCATGAAACTAGGAGCTGGTTCTTTGAAAAGGTAAACAAGATCAATGAACCTTTAACTAGACTCGCCAAGAAAAAAAGAGAGAGAACTCAAATAAATAAAATTAGAAATGAGAGTGGAGAAATAACAACTGACACAACAAAAATACAAAATATTGTAAAAACACTATAAAGAACTGTATGCCAAAAAACTAGACAATATAGATGAAATGGACAAATTACTTGAAACATATACAATCTTCCAAAAATCAATCTGGAAGAATCAGAAAACCTAAACAGACCAATTACACCAAAATAAATCAAAACAGTTATCAAAAAACTTCCAACAAAGAAAAGTCCTGGGCCTGATGGCTTCACAAGTGAATTCTACCAAATATTCAAAGAAGAAGTGACTCCTATCCTTCTCAAGCTATTTCAAAAAATTCAAGAGGAAGGAAGACTTCCAAGCTCCTTTTATGAGACGAGCATAATTCTGATTCCAAAACCAGGCAAAGACAACACAAAGAAAGAAAATTATGGGCCAAATCCCTGATAAATATAGATGCTAAAATCCTCAACAAAATATTAGCAAACCGGGTCCAACAATATATGGAAAAAATCATACACCATAATCAAGTGGGATTTATTCTAGGGAAGCAAGGCTGGTACAATATTTGGAAATCAATCAATGTGATTCATCACATAATCAAAAGGAAGGAGAAAAAACACATGATAATTTTAATAGATGCAGAAAAAGCATTTGATAAAATCCAGCACCCATTCATGATCAAAACTCTCAGCAAAGTGGGAATACAGGGAACATACCTCAACATGATAAAAACCATCTATGACAAACCCACAGACAACATCATACTCAATGGGCAAAAATTAAAAGCAATACCCTTAAGATCAGGAACAAGGCAGGGGTGCCCCCTTTCACCACTCTTATTCAACATAGTCCTGGAAGTCCTAGCCACAGCAATCAAACAAAAAGAAGAAATAAAAGGCATTCAAGTTGGAAAAGAAGAAGTAAACTATCATTATTTGCAGATGATATGATATTGTATATAGAAAACCCTAAAGTCTCAGTCAAAAAACTACTGGACCTGATAAATGAATTCAGCAAAGTGGCAGGATATAAAATTAATACTCAGAAATCAGAAGCATTTTTATACACCAACAATGAACAGTCAGAAAGAGAAATTAAGGAAACAATCCCCTTCATTATTACAACCAAAAAAATAAAGTACCTAGGAGTACATTTAACCAAGGAGACTAAAGATTTGTACTAGGAAAATTATAAAACATTAATAAAAGAAATCAAGAAAGATACAAACAAGTGGAAGCATATACCGGGCTCATGGTTAGGAAGAATAAACATCATTAAAATGTCTATATTACCCAAAGCAATTTATAAATTCAATGTAATACCAATTAAAATACCAATGACATACTTTAAAGATATAGATCACATATTCCAAAAATTTATATGGAACCAAAAAAGAACAGGAATAGCCTCAGCAATCTAAAAAAGAAAAATAAAGTGGGAGGTATCACACTTCCTGATATCAAGTTATACTACAAGGCCATTGTACTCAAAACAGTATAGTACTGGCATAAGAACAGGCATACAGATCAATGGAACAGAACAGAGAACCCAGAAATAAACCCACAGCTCTATGGACAGCTGATATTTGACAAAGGAGGTAAAAGCATACAATGGAGTAAAGACAGCCTCTTTAATAAATGGTGTTGGGAAAATTGGACAGCTATCTGCAAAAAAATGAAACTAAACCACCAACTTACACCACTCACAAAAATAAACTCAAAATGGATAAAACACTTAAATGTAAACCATAAAACCATAAGCATCTTAGAAGAAAACATAGGCAGTAAGCTCTCCAACATCTCTCACAGCAATATATTTGCTGATTTATCTCCACAGGCAAGTGAAATAAAAGACAGGATAAACAAATGGGACTATATCAAACTAAAAAGCTTCTGCACAGCTAAAGACAATAAGAACAGAATAAAAAGACAAACTACACAATGGGAGAACATATTTGACAATACATCTGATAAGGGGTTAATAACCAAAATTTATAAAGAACTTGTATATCTCAACACCAGGAAGACAAACAATCCAATCAAAAAATGGGAAAAAGATATGAGTAGACACTTCTCCAAAGAGGACATACAGATGGCCAATAGGCATATGAAAAAAATGCTCAACATCACTAATCACTAGAGAAATGCAAATTAAAACCACAATGAGATATCACCTCACACCAGTCAGAATGGCGCTCATCAACAAAACAATACAGCATAAGTGCTGGCAAGGATGTGGAGAAAAGGGAATCCTCCTGCACTGCTGGTGGGAATGCAGACTGGTGCAACTTCTGTGGAAAACAGTATGGAGATTCCTCAAGAAATTAAAAATGGAACTGCCTTTTGACCCAGCTATCCCACTTTTAGAAATATACCCTAAGAACACCATAGAACTCTTCCAAAAGGAGAAATGCACCCCCATGTTTATGGCAGCATTGTTCACAATAGTGAAGATCTGGAAACAGTCCAAGTGTCCGTCAGTAGACGAGTGGATTAAAAGCTTTGGTATATATATACTATGGAATATTACTCAGCCATAGGAAATGATGACATCAGATCATTTACAATAACATGGATGGAACTTGATAACATTATACGAAGTGAAATAAGTAAATCAGAAAAAACTAAGAACTATATGAATCTATACATAGATGGGACATAAAAATGAGACTCAGAGACATGGACAAGAATGTGATGGTAACGTGGGTGGGGGGAGGGGGGAAGGAGAAAGAGGGGGTGGGGGAGGGGAGGGGCACAAAGAAACCCAGATAGAAGGTGACGGAAGACAACTTGACTTCAGATGAGGGGTATGCAGCATAATCAAATGTCAAAATAATCTGGAGATGTTTTCTCTGAACATATGTAGCCTGATTTATCAATGTCACTGCATTAAAATTAATCCTTAAAAAGGGTGGATATTTAAAAAAAATTCGGTGTTGTCCCGGAGGACAGCTGTGATTGACTCCAGCCACCCGCAACCATGAACATGAGTGGTAGGAAATGAATGGATTGTAATACATGAGAATGTTTTATATTTTTAATGTTATTTTTTTTTTTTATTAAAGATTTGTCTGTGAGCCGGATGCAGCCATCAAAAAAGCCACATCTGGCTCGCGAGCCATAGGTTCCCATCCCCTGTCCTAGACCCTCTCCCTACAATTTGGGGACAACAACAAGATAAACTGGAGGCCTGAACTGTGGTTTCCTGATCTAAGCAGACAGGATTCCCTCAGTTGTGACAGTTCTGCACTGGCAAGAACTTTTTCATACAGTTGTGCTGTTTCTTTTATTAAAATAAAGCTCTAGATTTATAAAACTGGGTATGACTATTTCCCACTTATTCTGTTGTTTACTACTGTACTTCCCTCAAAGCTGACCAGAAAGCTGGTCTATGGAGAGCTATTTTCCTCTTCGTTTCTGCCCTTTATACTACCCCTGACAGAAAATGTGAGGGAGTAGAACCATAGCTGTGGCGCAGTGTAGAAGACAAGGGCAGAACTATGGGAACTGACTCAGATACCCACTGAGGAGCCCATCTCTCCTGATCCCATATAACTACCCTGGGTCAGAAGGGAGGGAGTCAGAAGACCATCTGCCAGTTATGAGTCTACGTCGAGTACCTACTGTGTACCAGGAACTATGCTATCCTTTTCAAAACCTTTCTCAATGTTAACACCAGCCCTGCAAGACTGCTAGCATCTCCATTTCACAGTAGCTAAAACTCATAGAGGTTTAGTAACTTTCCCATAGCTTTGGATAGAACTAGCATCCATACACAGGTCTTACTAATTCCAAACAAAGTTCTTTCTAATCTGCCAATCACTATACTTCCTATTTATCAGTTCCTAGAAGTCTCATGTCACCTCATTTAAATTAGCTCATAAGTGTGAGCAAAATAACATGGATTCTACACAGAGCAGTCCAAGGTTAGGCCTCAGATAAAAGAACTTACTAATTAAAAAGCTTTCTGGCCTGACCAGGCAGTGGCACAGTGGATGGAGCGTCGGACTGGGATGCGGAGGACTCAGGTTCGAGACCCTGGGGTCACCAGCTTGAGCGCGGGCTCATCTGGTTTGAGCAAGGCTCACCAGCTTGAGCCCAAGGTAGCTGGCTCGAGCAATGGGTCACTCACTCTGCTGTAGCCCCCAGTCAAGGCATATATGGGAGATCAGTCGATGAATAACTAAGGAACCGCAAGGAGGAATTGATGTTTCTCATCTCTCTCCCTTCTTGTCTGTCTGTCCCTATTTGTGTCTCTCTCTCACTCTGTCTCTGCCACAAAAAAGAAATTAATTAAAATAAAAATAAAAAACCTTTCTTTATCAATAGAATGGAATTGAGAGTCCAGAAGCAAACCCATACATTTAGGCTCAATTGCTTTTCGCCAAGGGTGCCAAGATAATTCAATGGATGGAAGAAATACTTTTTAATAAATGATGCAAGGACAACTGTGTAGTCACATGGAAAAGGGTGAAATTGGAACCCTACCTCATACCATAAACAGAAATTAGCTGAAAATGGATCAAATACCTAAAGTGAAAGCTACGGCTATACATTTCTTAGAAGAAAACATAGGGTAAGGTTTGCTGCCCTTGGATTTAGCAATGGTTTCTTAGATATGACACCAAAAGCACAAACAGCAAAATAAAAAATAGAAAAGTTGAACTTAATTGAAATGAAACATTTTTGTGCTTCAAAGGACACATGAAGAAAGTGAAGAGACAACCCACACAATAAGAGAAATTTGAAAATGATGTATCAGATATAGTATCCAGAATATATAAAGAACACTTAGAAATCAATGACAAAATACAACCAAATTAAAAATGAGCAAGAGATTAGTAGTATTTCATTGTATATATATAACCTAATCTTCAGTTGATGGACATTTAGGTTGTTTCCATATCTTGGCTATTATAAATAATGCTACAATGAACATAGGTGTGCCTATATCTTTTCAAATTAGTGATTTTGTACTCTTTGGATAAATACTCAGAAGTGGAATATCTGGATCATATGGTAGTTCTATTTCTAATTTTTTTTTGAGGAAACTTCATACTGTTGTTGTTTTTTATAGTGGCTGCACTAATTTACAATCCCACCAATAGTGCATGAGGTTCCCTTTTTTTTTTTTTTTTTTTTTTTTTTGCATCCTCTCCAACACTTGTTTATTGTCTTTTCTAAAAATTGATTTAGAGAGAAAGGAAGAGAGAGAGAGAGAGAGAGAGAGACATTTATTTGTTGTTCTACTTATTTATGCATTTATTGCTTGATTCTTGTATGTGTTCTGACCCGGGATTGAACCCACAACTTGCCCTATAGGAACGAACACGCTAACTAACTGAGCTATCTGGCCAGGGCATTTCTTGTTTTTTGTTTGTTTGTTTTAAATTAAGTATAGTTGGGATGCAATATTATATTAGTTATATCAGTTTCAGGTGTACAATATAGTGATTCAACATTTTTATACCTTAGAATGTGATCATCTCATTAATTCTAGTAATCATCTATCTTTTTGATGATAGCCATTTGAGGAGCTTAGGTGGTAGCTCATTCTGGTTTTGATTTGCATTTCCCTGATAGTTAATGATGTAAAACATCTTTTCATATGCTTGTTGACCATCAGTATGTCTCCTTTGGAAAAATGTCTATTTAGACACTCTACCAGATTTTTAATTGAGCAGTTGGGGTTTTCTGCGAGGGTTTTGTTGTTTTGTATTGTTTTTGGATTTTTTCTTGTTGTTGTTGTCTGTTTGCTATTGAGTTGTATATATTCTTTAAATATTTTGATTAACTTATTATCTGATATATGATTTGAAATATATTTTCCCATTCAATAGGTTACCTTTTCATCTTGTTGATGGTTCCTTTGCTGTGCAGAAGCATTTTAGTTTGATATAGTCCCATTTGTTTAGTTTTGCTTTTGTTTAAGATACAATACACACATGATAGAATACTACTTAGGCATAGAAAAGATGAAATTCTCCAACTTGCAACAACATGGATTGATGTACCTTAAGGATATTATGTTAAGTGAAATAAATCAGATAGTAAAAGACAAGTACTGTATGGTTTAATTCATATGTAGAATATTAAGAAACAAATGAACAACAAAAAATAAAAACAAATTTATAAAGGCAGACAACACACTGACAGATATTAGAAGGGATAAGAGTGTAGGAAGGGTAAAATGAGTAAAGGAGGTTAATTATATGGTGACAGATGAAAATTAGACTTTTCTTAATGAACACAATAGTATATATGGATGTCAAATTATAATGTTGCACACCTAACACTCATGTAATGCGATAAACCAATGTTACCTCAATAGAAAATGGGTAAAGAATATAAATAGACCTATTCTTCCATAAAAAATATACAAATTAAATGGTGTTCAGAATCATTAATCGTTAGGGAAGTGTAAATCAAAACCATAATGATTAGCATTTCCCACCCACTAGGATGATTATGATAAAAAAAAAAAAAAACAGACAACAACAAGTATTGATGAGGACATGGAAAAAAATGGAACCCTCAGACATTACTGATGGAAATGTAAAATGATGCAGCCCCTTTGTAAAACAGCTTAGCAATTGCTGAAAAAGTTAAACATAGAGTTATCATGACCCAGCAATTCCATTCCCACATATATACCCCCAAAACTGAACACACATGTCACCAAAAATGTGTACATAGATGATCATAGCACAATTATTTATGATATCAAAAAATTGAAAACCGAAATATTCATCAACTGATGGATAAACAAAATGTGGTATATCTATACAATGGAATATTACTCAGTTATATAAAAAGTGAAGTTCTGATCCATGCTACAACATAGATGAACTTTGCAAGCATTATGAAAAGTAAAAGAAGTCAGAAACACAAGGCTATAAATTCTATGGTTCTTTTCCTATGAAATGTCCAGAATAAGCAAATGTAGAGATACACACACAGAGACAGAGAGAGAAAGTAGATCCATGTCAGGCACTGGGGCAAGAGGGGACAAGTGACTGCTAATGAGTATGGGGCTTTTTTGGGGGGTGATGAAAATGTAGAATTAGATAGTGGGTATTGTGGAACCTTGTGAATATACTAAACACCACTAAATTGTACACTTTAAAATGGTAAATTTTATAGTATTTAAGTTATATCTTAATGAAAGATGTTTAAGAAAAATAAGTCTTGCCTGACCAGGTGGTGGTGCAGTGGATAGAGCGTTGGACTGGGATGCGGAAGGACCCAGGTTCGAGACCCCGAGGTCGCCAGCTTGAGCGCGGGCTCATCTGGCTTGAGCAAAGAGCTCACCAGCTTGGACCCAAGGTCGCTGGCTCCAGCAGGGGGTTACTCGGTCTGCTGAAGGCTCGCGGTCAAGGCACATGTGAGAAAGCAATCAATGAACAACTAAGAAGTCGCAACGCGCAATGAGAAACTGATGATTGATGCTTCTCATCTCTCTCCGTTCCTGTTTGTCCCTGTCTATCTCTGCCTCTGTAAAAAAAAAAAAAAAACAAAAACAAAAACAAAAAAAAAAGAAAAATATGTCTTTTAGCCTCGCCTGTGTTGGTGCAGTATATAAAGCATTGATCTGGAATGTTGAGATCGCCAGTTCAGAACCCTGGGCTTGCCCAGGCTAGGCACATATGACAAGAAATCAATGAACAACTAAAGTGAAGCAACTGTGAATTGATACTTCTCACTTCCCCACCCCTTTTCTCTCTGTAAAATCAATAAATAAAATCTTTTTTTTTTTCTTTCTTCAAATTTTATTTAAATAAAATCTTTTTAAAAAAAAGAAAAATAAGCCTGACCAGGTGGTGGTGCAGTGGATAGAGTGTCGGACTGGGATGCGGAAGACCCAGGTTTGAGACTCTGAGGTTGCCAGCTTGAGTGCGGGCTCATCTGGTTTGAGCAAAGCTCACCAGCTTGGACCCAAGGTCACTGGCTCGAGCGAGGGGTTACTCCATCTGCTGTATCCCCACGGAGAAGACACATATGAGAAAGCAATCAATGAACAACTAAGGTGTTGCAACGAAAAACTGATGATTGATGTTTCTCATCTCTCTCCATTCCTGTCTGTCTATCCCTCTCTCTGACTCTCTCTCAGTCTCTGTAAAAAAAAAAAAAAAAAAAAAAAAAAAAGAAAGAAAGAAAGAAAAAGAAAGAAAGAAAAATAAGCCTTTTAGTTCAAGGGGGAAAGTTTGAACTGTATTACAGTTAAAAATCACAACAAAAAATTTAGAACTTTTAATTTGATATGATTGTATATTGACAAGACATTGCAAAAGTTGAGCCTGTTGGACCTTTTATCCAGCTTCCCATGATGGTGACACCTGATGTAACTATAGTATAATACCAAAACAGAAAATTAGCACTGGTAAAATACTGCTAATCAGACTGAGGACTTATTCAGTTTTCAGCATTTTTATATGCATTCATTTGTGTATGTGTGCCTATGCAATTTGATCCCATACATAGATTTGTGTAACCCCATGACCATCATAATATAGAACTGTTCTATCACCATGAAGGACATCCTTTGTCTTACACCTGTGTAATCACAGGCCTCCACCTCCATCCCTGTCCCCTGGCAATCAATAATATATATTTTTATCTCTATAGCTTTGCCATTTCAAGGATATTATATAAGTGGGATCATACAGTATGTACTGTTTTGAGATTGGCTTTTTTCACCCAGCATAATGCCCTTAAGATTTATCCAAGTTTTCATGTAGTGAAAGTTAATTTTTTCCATGGTCTGGATTCAACAGTTTGTTTAACCATTTACTCATTGAAGGGCATCTGGATTGTGGCTATTATAAGCAAGGCTGATATAAACATCCATGTATAAGTTTTTATGTGAACACAAGTTTTTATTTCTCAGGGATAAATGCTTAAGAGTGAAAGTGCTGAACTATATGGTAATTGCATATTTCATTTTTTAAGGAATTGTCATATTATTTTCTAGAGTAGCTGTACCATTTCTTACTCCCATCAACAAAAGATGAGGAATTAATTTTCTCTGCATTTTAAACTGTGTTTTTTATCACCATTGTCTTTTTTTCCTTACATTTTTACAGTGCTTTAATGGTTTCAAAGTCAAGTTTCCATGTTTTTTCGCCATCAGAACAATGTCATGATTACTATCATCATTCCATTTTGAAAATAAACAAACTGAGAATCAAATGTTAAGTGACTTATCCAAGGTCCACACTTAAATCCATATCCTTTAATTACAAATACTGTGCTCTTTTCATTACATCAAATGGCTTCATTTACTTATCCATATTTATCTCTGGGTGTCCATCAGTTTCTCTTATGGCTTTTTGCTTTGAACTTCAGTACTGGGGCAGCAGCCCAAAAGACACCAGAGACATATGGTATAGAACTGAATTGTCCGGCTTTGGGACAAGATTCATGGGGTAGCTTTCTCTGGGACTAAAGTGTGGAAGGTGCCATGGTTTCTTTACTGAGCCCTCTCCCCACAGAGCCAGCAGGTGGGCGCCATGTCAGAGTCTCCATCAACCTCTTGTGTAGCCACTGCTTTTTATTTTAGCCATTCTGATACATGTGTAGTGATAGCTCATAGTTTAAATTTGCTTTTTTGTTTTGGGTCAGTCTCAGCTTATCCATAGTGATACTATCAGCTAGAAATGCCTAGGGCACTCACCTAGGTGCACCCCCACAGACATTTCCCCCACTGGAGCCAATGTTGTGGCTGGGCCAGCTCTTCTGGTCCTTATTATGATTGCAAGATGCATGCAGCAACAACCAACAGGGAACTTTGAAAAAAACAAGGTTTATTACTCAGAGGTCCTGAGAATACTTGACATGCCAGGCGCCACACAGAGAGGTCATGGGAAGAGAGAGAGAGAGCGCTGGTATGTGGGCCAGGGTTTCTCTCTTTATTGGGGTCAAGGGTGGGTGCTTAGGGTTTCACCAGTTCACTTTTTATTGGTGAATTTAAAACATAGTAGTGAGAATTAAAGCACAGGAAGGGAAAAGCAGGGTTACTCAAAAGGTCAATTATCTAAGCCACTGTGGGCTTTCTGAAATGGAAATTCCAGGGGTAGAGTGGTCTGACTCTTTATCTGATTATGTAGCTGTCAATATGTTTATTTGAGATGGATGTCTTTGATATGAATGCTTTGGCATGATCATTACAATTTTAAAAAGCTAATTATCAGGCATTTTTAACTACAATTTTCCTAATGGCTAATGATATTGAATATCTTTTCATGTGCTTATTTGCTATCCATAAATCCTCTTCAGTGACATCTCTCCCATTTAGTCTTTTGCCCATTTTCTAATCAGATTGATTAGACTTTTTTTTATATAGTTGAACATTCTTTATATAGTCTAGATACTAGTTCTTTGTTGGATATATGGTTGCAGACGCTTTCTCCCAGTCTGTAGCTTGTCTTTGCATCCTCTTTAACAGGGTCTTCAGTTTACACTGGAGCTATATAGTACCACAAACTTCGTGGCTTAAAACAACTAATATATTATCTTACAATTCTGGAAGTCAGAAGCCTGAAAAAGGGTCTTACTGGGCTAAAATCAAAGTGTTGGCAAGGTTGCATTCCTTTTGGAGACTCTAAGAGAGAATCCACTTTGCCTTTTCCTGCGTTTAAAAGCTGTTCACATTCTTCAGTTTGTTACTGGAGATTGTTTGTTGGGCTTCTTAAGTTCCCCAAGATAGAAATCGAGAGGAAACTCCACAGAAATTTTCAGACAGATTTTATTAAGCTTATATTCTAGCACAAGGGAAGCAATACAGAAGAAAGGATGGTCCTTTAAACTGGCTAGGAGGCTGGTTCTGCTAGGCTGCTTTTATAAGCTTGGGACAAAGTGGGCTTGCTTAAAAAGGTGGGTTTTTGAAGAGTTCGAGAGTGAAATTTTTCATGTCAGGGTGGGGTTACCTTTTTCTGTAGGGTTGCTTGGCAACTATCTCCACATCTCCATGCTTGCACTGTGAGGACAAGATGGTGATATTGCAATGAAATCATACAGTATGTGGCCCTTTACATCTGGCTTCTTTCTCTCAGCCACATGTTAGCCAGTGTGGTTTGTGGTTTTGGTGCTCAGTTGTTGGAAGGCACACATGCTCCCCACATTAAAGGGAGAGAATCAGCTTTCAGGAAAGAGAGCCCCTAAATACTTCACATGCATATACATTTTTTTTCACTTAGGAAATTACAATGTTTCTCTCTCTCTCTCTCTATCTCTCTCTCTCTCTCTCTCTCTTTCTCTCAAGTTCATTCTTATACTGTCTCAGACACATCAAGAAGTCAGATATAATTTCTATTTTATAGCTGGGAAAATGATTTATTTTCCCACACCCATGCAGCAATTGGTCAACAGGACACCACTGATTCCACCCAGGGTTCTGCCCACAAAAGGCCTCACTTTATAACTCTGTTCTTGCCTATTACTAAATCTGTAAATCTAGGCAGGAGACCCTAGTGTCTTACATTGTCTAGAGATGAGGACTTATCATTAGAGTACTGGGTCCCATACACAATCCAGCATAGGATGTCTGCCACTCATAGAAGTATAGAGATGTCCCCCACCATCTGCTTCAGGAACTTGATAATTTGCAGTGTTTTCTTGGGAGGAAAGAGGACATTGAACTCATCTTGAACCAGGAGCTCAGCAGTTTCCATGCTGGAGAGACCCTGAGAAAGTTGAACAAAAAGAAATAGAATTAAGAAGTACAAATTGACAGTTACAAAATAGTGTTGGGGATGTAAAGTACAACATAGGGAATATGGTTAATAATATTTAAATAACTATGTATGATGCCAGGTGGGTACTAGACTTGTTGGGGAGAATCATTTTGTAAGTCAAATAAATATCTAATCATTATCCTGTATACCTGAAACTAATATAATATTGAATGTCAACTGTAATTGAAAAATAAATAAAATTAAAAGAACAAAAAAAGATAGAAGGAAGGAAGGAAGGAAGGAAGGAAGGAAGGAAGGAAGGAAGGAAGGAAGGAAGGAAAGAAAGAAGGAAGAGGGAGAAAGAAAGAGAGAGAGAAAGAAAAAGAAAGAAAGAATGACAGAAAGAGAGAGAGAAAGAAAGAAAGAAAGAAAGAAAGAAAGAAAGAAAGAAAGAAAGAAAGAAAGAAAGAAAGAGCGAGCCCTGGCAGGTTGGCTCAGTGGTAGAGCCTCGGCCTGGCATGCAGGAGTCCCAGGTTCAATTCCTGGCCAGGGCACACAGGAGAAGCGCCCATCTGCTTCTGCACCCCTCCCCCTCTCCTTCCTCTCTGTCTCTCTCTTCCCCTCCCACAGCCAAGGCTCCATTGGAGCAAAGTTGGCCCGGGCACTGAGGATGGCTCCATGGCCTCTGCCTCAGGCGCTAGAATGGCTCTGGTTGCAGCAGAGCAATGCCTCAGATGGGCAGAGCATGCCCCTGGTGGGCATGCCGGGTGGATCCCAGTCGGGCGCATGCGGGAGTCTGTCTGACTGCCTCCTCCCCATTTCCAGCTTCGGAAAAATACAAAAAAAAAAATGAAAGAAAGAAAGAAAGAAAGAGAGAGAGAGAGAGAGAGAGAGAGAGAGAGAGAAAGAAAGAAAGAAAGAAAGAAAGAAAGAAAGAAAGAAAGAAAGAAAGAAAGAAAGAAAGAGAAAGAAAGAAAGAAAGAAAGAAAGAAAGAAAGAAAGAAAGAAAGAAGGAAGGAAGGAAAGAAAGAAAGAAAGAAAGAAAGAAAGAAAGAAAGAAAGAAAGAAAGAAAGAAAGAAAGAAAGAAAGAAAGAAAGAAAGGAAGAAGGGAAAATGGTGGGTGTTGTTCTTACTGTCTCCCCAGAAAGGTCATATAGTGGCTGTTGGGCAAATAAGTTTGTAAAATTTGTGTTATTTGGTTTTGCTCCCTTTTATTATTAAAAATGGCCACTGAGCACGTGACTGCATTGCCCAGGTAATATAGCTAACTACCTTCATGATTGGAAAGGGGTTTGGTTATGCTAATGTGTGCTGGGGGAGAGGGTCTATGTGCTCACAGGTAGTTTTTAAAATGTTTGTGAAGAAGGAGGAGCTAGGAGGCCATTTTTGCAGAGACCACGTTGTTTCAGGGAAGAAGCAGCCAACATGGGGGGCAGTGCTGAAGGAGAAGCCAGTTTGTGCAGAGTTTATGCAGAGAAAGGCAATGGGGAACAGAGGTGAATAAGGCTGGTGGGGCCTTTGATTCTAAGAACACCAGGAGAAAGTCAGTGGCTTTGGGAGCCCTGAATGGAAAGGGAAGTGTTTTACAGCTGTGTGTATTTACTCAAATGCTGGTTGCAAGGCTAGAATAAAAGATGGCTCACCAGTTTTTAGCTCCACTGTTTCATTACCATCTATCTGAATCTAATGGGAGCCTGCACGTATCTGTCGGCTGTGATGGCCACACCCACTGGCCATACAGTGGTCAAATCTTGATTAACTGGCATGGGGAACAGTGGTTTTGACATTTTCTGGCTACTTGGTCTTAACTTGGCTTCCTGATCACCTGGTATTTTTCCATTCCCAGACCCAAGTCCTTATTGCTTCAGATTCATGACCCTCTTCTAGCAAAGGCATCACTCAAACTTCTGCTTCCATTGTCACATCTCCTTCTCTGCCTCTGACCTTCTTGCCTTCTTCTTTCTTATAAGAACAAATTACACTGAGCCCACATATATTATTCAGGATAATCTCCCCATCTCTCAATAATATTTGCAAAAGTCCCTTTAGCCATGTAAGGGGCAAATTCACAATTCCAGGGATTAGGATGTGGATATTTGGTGGGGACCATTATTCAATTTACTATAGTATGTCTCTTGTTTTTTATGTCATGTCTAAGAACACTTCACAAAGCTCTAGGTCCCCAAGATTTTTTCCCATGTATTTTTCTAATATGTTTCTAGTTTTATATTTTACATTTAAGCCTATGACTCATTTTTAATTAAGTTTTATATAAAGTATAAGAGAATAATAAATTTTTGATTGTGTACAAAGTGAATTCCAGAGCAAATAGAATCACTGTATCTACTTCAGAGATCACCAAGATGGCCCATCTCCTTTAAGTATTTTCATTGACAGTACCTAATCTAAAACAGAGACAACACACATGTCAAAAAAGGAAACTATAGAATAATATCACTTATAAAGAAAGATATAAACCTTTAGAATAAAATAAGGATCACTGGGCCTGCCCAGGCAGTGGTGCAGTGGATACAGCATTGGCCTGGGATGCTGAGGACCCAGGTTCAAAACTCCGAGGTTGTTGGCTTGAGCACAGGCTCATCTCGCTTGAGTGCAGGCTTGCAGTTTGAATGCAGGGTCACCAGCTTGAGTGTGGGATCATTGACAAGATCCCATGGTTGCTGGCTTGAGCCCAAACATCACTGACTTGAGCAAGGGGTCACTCGTTCAGCTGAAGCCCCCCGGTCAATGCATATGAGAGAAGCAATCAATGAGCAACTAAGGTGCCACAACTATGAGTTGATGCTTCCTGTTTGCCTGTCCCTGTCTGTCAATCTGCCTCTCTCTCTTTCTCTCTCTCTCTCAAAATAAATAAATAAATAAAAATCACAGGAATCAAAATTTCCATAACAATATTAACTGTGCTGGTACAGTGAATAAAGTGTCAACCTAGAATGCTGACATTGCTGGTTCAGAATCCTGGGCTTGGGGGACCTGAAGATGGCAGCGGAGTAGGCGGACACACAGGCGCTCAGCTTTCACCACCAAACTGGAATACAAATCAATTTAGGAAAAATCAGCGTGAAAAACCAACTCTGGACTACAAGAACAGCTCTCAAAAACCAAGGAGCAAAGAAGAAGCCACAAAAAACCTGGTAGGGAGTGCCTGAATCTCCCCTGATTACAGAAACGGGGGGGGGGGTGAGGCTGAGAGCCCAGAGGGGATCTCACTTGAGGGAAAAGAGCAGAAAATATTGCTCACAGCCACTTGCCTGGTGACCAGGGAGCGAGGTGTGTTGAAAAGACCAGCTTATCTCCCAAATGGAAAGGAGAGAGAGAGGGACAGACTGTGAGGTGCTAAGGAATGCAGAAGATGACCTAAAAAAGCTGACTCATCCATGCTGGAGGTGGCCATAGCTTGGGGAGGGACTGATCCTTCCAGAAAAGAGTACTATAATAAATTGCTTCTGGATCAGAGATCTCCAGACATCTCTCCAGCTCCAATCGGCACAACAAGACACAGCTGAAAACAAGAAGTGGGGAGGAGGGACAGTAACTCAGGTCTCCATGGAGATCTGAGATACAACTCCCCCTACTGAAGCTGAGAAAACACTCTGCCCCCAGAGAGATTAGTTGGTGGAAGAGGCCTTCAGAGTCTCAGGTTACACCCATCACATTCCTGGATACAGTTTCAAGGAAGCCCCCTGCTGAGATCAGTAAACAAGACTATCACCTGTTAAGAAAACAAACAAATCAAGACTTCAAAGCTGCCCAAATCCAAAAGTGGATTACAAATAATAGCTGATACCAACCCAAGAAGACCTAGAAATAACACAACTGAAAACTGGAGGCAGACAACACCAAGCCTAGACTCAACCAACTCTACAAACAAAACACCCAAACACAGACAATGAGAAGACAAAGAAGTGCAATCCAAATGAAACCACAAGAGAAAGCTTCAGGAGATGAAATGAGTGATGTGGAAAAAAATAAAACTTCCAGATGCGGACTTCAAAATAATGATTGTAAGGATGCTTAGGGATCTTAGAACAACAATGGATGGTCATTATGAACACCTAAATAAAGAAATAGCAAGTATAAAAAAGAATCAGTTGAAGATGACAAATACAGTATCAGAAATAAAGAACACAATGGAAGGAATTAAAAACAGGATAGATAGAGCTGAGGATTGAATCAGCGAGTTGGAGGACAACTGGAACAAAGGAATGAAAGCAGAGAAGAAAAAAGAAAAGAGACTCAAAAAGTCTGAGGAAACTCTTAGAGCGCTCTGTGACAACGTGAAGAGAAATAACATCCGCATCATAGGGGTTCCTGAAGAAGAAGAAAAAGAACAAGGCATAGAGACTTTGTTCAATCATATCATAGTGGAAAACTTCCCTAAATTAATGCAGGAGAAACTCTCACAAGTTCAAGAAGCACAGAGGACTCCATTAAAGAGAAACCCAAAGAAACCTACACCAAGACACATCATAACTAAAATACCAAAGCTAAGTGATAAAGAGAAAATATTAAAAGCTGCAAGAGAAAAAAAGCTATCACCTACAAAGAAGCCCCCATAAGGAAGACATCGACTTCTCAACAGAAACACTTGAGGCCAGAAAGGAATGGCAAGAAATATTCAAAGTAATGCAGAACAAGAACCTACGACCAAGACTACTTTATCCAGCAAGGATATCATTTAAAATCGAAGGAGAAATAAAAAGCTTCCCAGACAAAAAACAACTCAAGGAATTCATTACAACCAAACCAATGATGCAGGAAATGTTAAGGGGCCTGTGGTAAACAGATCAAAGTGGGAAAACAATATAGCAAAAAAGGAATACAGCTTTAAAGAATAAAATGGCAAAAAATGGCAATAAACAACTACATATCAATAATAACCGTAAATGTAAATGGATAAAATGATCCAATCAAAAGACAGAGGGTAACTGTGTGGATAAGAAAACAGGAACCGTACATATGCTGTCTACAAGAGACACACCTTAGAACAAAAGATGCACATAGATTGAAGGTAAAAAGATGGAAAAAAAACATTTCATGCAAATGGAAATGAAAAAAAAGCTGGGGTAGCAATACTTATATCAGACAAATTGGACTTAAAACAAAGGATATAGTAAGAGATAAAGAAGGACACTACATAATGATAAAGGAAGTAATCCAACAGGAAGATATAAGTATTATAAATATCTATGCACCTAATATAAGAGCACCTAAATATATAAAGCAGACTTTCATGGATTTAAAGGGCGATATCAACAGCAAATACGATAATAAGGGGATTTCAATACCCCACTAACATCACTAGATAGATCCTCAAGAAAGAAAATTAACAAAGAAAAAGCAGACTTATTGAACACACTAGATCAACTTGATTTAATAGATATCTTCAGAACCTTTCACCCTAAAGCAGCAGAATATACATTCTTTTCAAGTGCTTATGGTACATTCTCTAGGATAGACCACATGTTAGGGCACAAAAGTGGTCTCAACAAATTTAAGTAGATTGAAATCATATCAAGCACTTTCTCCGATCACAATGGCATGAAACTAGAAATGAACCACAACAGAAAAGCTCAAAAATTCTCAAACACATGGGAACTAAATAGCAGGTTGTTAAATAACGAATGAATTAAAAATGAGATCAAAGAAGAAATAAAAAAATTCCTAGAAACGAATGACAATGAGCATACAACAACTCAAAATTTATGGGACACAGCAAAAGCAGTATCGAGAGGAAAGTTCATAGCACTACAGCACACTTTAAGAAGCTAGAAAAAGCTCAAATAAACAACTTAACTCTGCATCTAAAAGAACTAGAAAAAGAACAGCAAGTAAAGCCCAAATGTAGTAGAAGGAAGGAAATAATAAAGATCAGAGCAGAAATAAATGACATAGAGGCTTAAGAAACAATACAGAGGATCAATGAAACTAGGAGCTGGTTCTTTGAAAAGGTAAACAAGATTGATGAACCTTTAACTAGACTCACCAAGAAAAAGAGAGAGAGGACTCAAATAAATAAAATTAGAAATGAGAGTGGAGAAATAACAGCTGACACAACAGAAATACAAAATATTGTAAGAAAATACTATGAAGAACTGTATGCCAAAAAACTAGACAACCTAGATGAAATGGACAAATTCCTTGAAACACAATCTTCCAAAAATCAATCTGGAAGAATCAGAAAACCTAAACAGACCTATTACACCAAATGAAATCAAAACAGTTATCAAAAAACTTCCAACAAAGAAAGTCCGGGGCCTGATGGCTTCACAAGTGAATTATACCAAATATTCAAAGAAGAACTGACTCCTATCCTTCTCAAGCTATTTCAAAAACTTCAAGAGGAAGGAATATTTCCAAGCTCCTTTTATGAGGTGAGCATAATTCTCATTCCAAAACCAGGCAAAGACAACACAAAGAAAGAAATTTATAGGCCAATATCTCTAATGAATGCAGATTCTAAAATCCTCAACAAAATATTAGCAAACCAGATCCAACAATATATGGGAAAAAATCATACACCATGATCAAGTGGGATTTATTCCGGGGAGGCAAGGCTGGTACAATATTTGTAAATCAATCAATGTGATTCATCACATAAACAAAAAGAAGGAGAAAAACCATATGATAATTTCAATCAGAAAAAGCATTTGATAAAATTCAGCACCCATTCATCATCAAAACTCTCAGCAAAGTGGGGATACAGGGAACATACCTCAACATGATAAAAGCCATCTATGAGAAACCCACAGACAACATCATACTCAATGGGCAAAAATTAAAAGCAATACCCTTAAGATCAGGAACAAGGCAAAGGTGCCCCCTTTCACCACTCTTATTCAACATAGTCCTGGAAGTCCTAGCCACAGCAATCAGACAAAAAGAAGAAATAAAAGGCATTCAAGTTGGAAAAGAAGAAGTAAAACTATCATTATTTGCAGATGATATGATATTGTATATAGAAAACCCTAAAATCTCAGTCAAAAAATTTCTGGACCTGATAAATGAATTCAGCAAAGTGGCAGGATATAAAATCAATACTCAGAAATCAGAGGCATTTTTATACACCAACAATGAACAGTCAGAAAGAGAAATTAAGGAAACAATCCCCTTCACTATTACAACCAAAAAAATAAAGTACCTAGGAGTAAACTTAACCAAGGAGACTAAAGACTTGTACTCGGAACATTACAAAGCATTGATAAAAGAAATCAAGGAAGATACAAACAAGTGGAAGCATATACTGTGCTCATGGTTAGGAAGAATAAACCTCATTAAAATGTCTATATTACCCAAAGCAATCTATAAATTCAATGCAATACCAATTAAAATACCAGTGACATACTTCAAAGATATAGATCACATATTCCAAAAATTTATATGGAACCAAAAAAGAACAGGAATAGCCTCAGCAATCTAAAAAAGAAAAATAAAGTGGGAGGTATCACACTTCCTGATATCAAGTTATACTACAAGGCCATTGTACTCAAAACAGCCTGGTACTGGCATAAGAACAGGCATATAGATCAATGGAACAGAATAGGGAACCCAGAAATAAACCCACAGCTCTATGGACAACTGATATTTGACAAAGGAGGTAAGGAAATACAATGGAGTAAAGACAGCCTCTTTAACAAATGATGTTAGGAAAATTGGACAACTACCTGCAAAAAAATGAAACTAGATCACCAGCTTACACCACTCACAAAAATAAACTCAAAATGGATAAAAAAAACCCACTTAAATGTAGGCCGTGAAACCATAAGCATCTTAGAAGAAAACATAGGCAGTAAGCTCTCTGACATCTTTTGGAGCAATATATTTGCTGATTTATCTCCACAGGGAAGTGAAATAAAAGACAGGATAAACAAATGGGACTGTATCAAACTAAAAAGATTTTGCACAGCTAAAGACAATAAGAACAGAATAAAAAGACAAACTACACAATGGGAGAATATATTTGACAATGCGTCTGATAAGGGGTTAATAACTAACATTTATAAAGAACTTGTAAATCTCAACACCAGGAAGAAAAACAATCCAATCAAAAAATGGGAAAAAGAAATGAATAGACACTTCTCCAAAGAGGACATACAGATGGCCAATAGGCATATGAAAAAATGCTCAACATCACTAATCATTAGAGAAATGCAAACTAAAATCACAATGATATATCACTTCACACCAGCCAGAATGGCGCTCATCAACAAAACAACACAGCATAAATGCTGGTGAGGATGTGGAAAAAAGGGAACCCTTCTGCACTGTTGGTGGGAATGCAGACTGGTGCAGCCACTGTGAAAAACAGTATGGAGATTCCTCAAAAAACTGAAAATTGAACTGCCTTTTGACTCTGCTATCCCACTTTTGGGAATATACCCCAAGAACACCATAGAACGGCTACAAAAGAAGAAATGCACCCCCATGTTTGTGGCAGCATTGTTCACAATAGCGAAGATCTGGAAACAGCCCAAGTGTCCGTCAGAGGACGAGTGGATTAAAAAGCTTTGGTACATATATACTATGGAATACTACTCAGCCATAAGAAATGATGACTTCGGATCATTTATAATAACATGGATGGACCTTGATAACATTATATGGAGTGAAATATGTAAATCAGATAAAACTAAGAACTATATGAATCCATACATAGATGGGACATAAAAATGAGACTCAGAGAGATGAACAAGAATGTGATGGCAATGGGGGTGGTGGGTGGGAGGAGGGGGGGATGGGGCGAGGAAGGTGAGAAGGGGTGGGGGAGGGGAGGGGCACAAAGAAAACCAGCTAGAAGGTGACAGAAGACACTTTGACTTTGGAGGAGGGGTATACAGCACAATCAAATGTCAAAATAATCTGGAGATGTTTTCTCTCAACATATGTACCCTGATTCATCAATGTCAGTGCATTAAATTTAATAATAAAAAAAAACCCTGGGCTTGCTCGGTCAAGGCACATATGAGAAGCAATTATGTGTTGACGCTTCTAGCTAACCTCCCCCCGGCATTCTCTCTCTCAAATCAATAAGTAAAAAATCTTTTTAAAAAAATTTTTTTTTCTTTTTTTTTTTTTTTTATTTATTTATTTATTTTATTTATTTTTTTTAATAAATTTTTATTAATGGTAATGGGATGACATTGATAAATCAGGGTACATATATTCAAAGAAAACATGTCTAGGTTATTTTGTCATTAAATTATGTTGCATACCCCTCGCCCAAAGTCAGATTGTCCTTCGCCACCCTCTATCTAGTTCTCTGTGCCCCTCCCCCTCCCCCTAACTCTCCCCCTGTCCTCCCTCCCCCCACCCCTGGTAACCACCACACTCTTGTCCATGTCTCTTAGTCTCATTTTTATGTTCCACCAATGTATGGAATCATGTAGTTCTTGTTTTTTTCTGATTTACTTATTTCACTCCTTATAATGTTATCAAGATCCCACCATTTTGCTGTAAATGATCTGATGTCATCGTTTCTTATGGCTGAGTAGTATTCCATAGTGTATATGTGCCACATCTTCTTTATCCAGTCTTCTATTGAAGGGCTTTTTGGTTGTTTCCATGTCTTGGCCACTGTGAACAGTGCTGCAATGAACATGGGGCTACATGTGTCTTCACGTATCAATGTTTCTGAGTTTTGGGGGTATATACCCAGTAGAGGGATTGCTGGGTCATAAGGTAGTTCTATTTGCAGTTTTTTGAGGAACCACCATACTTTCCTCCATAATGGTTGTACTACCTTACAGTCCCACCAACAGTGAATGAGGGTTCCTTTTTCTCCACAGCCTCTCCAACATTTGCTATTACCCGTCTTGTTGATCATAGCTAATCTAACAGGTGTGAGGTGGTATCTCATTGTAGTTTTGATTTGCATTTCCCTAATAACTAATGAAGCTGAGCATTTTTTCATATATCTGTTGGCCATTTGTATCTCTTCCTGGGAGAAGTGTCTATTCATGTCTTCTTCCCATTTTTTTATTGGATTGTTTGTTTGTTTGTTGTTGAGTTTTATGAGTTCTTTGTAAATTTTGGAAATTAGGCCCTTATCTGAGCTGTTGTTTGAAAATATCATTTCCCATTTAGTTGGCTGTCTGTTTATTTTTATATCAGTTTCTCTTGCTGAGCAAAAACTTTTTATTCTGATGTAGTCCCATTCATTTATCTTTGCCTTCACTTCTCTTGCCATTGGAGTCAAGTTCATAAAATGTTCTTTAAAACCTAGGTCCATGAGTTTAGTACCTATGTCTTCTTCTATGTACTTTATTGTTTCAGGTCTTATATTTAGGTCTTTGATCCATTTTGAATTAATTTTAGTACACGGGGACAGGCTGTAGTCGAGTTTCATTCTTTTGCATGTGGCTTTCCAGTTTTCCCAACACCATTTGTTGAAGAGGCTTTCTTTTCTCCATTGTGTGTTGTTGGCCCCTTTATCAAAGATTATTTGACCATATATATGTGGTTTTATTTCTGGGCTTTCTATTCTGTTCCATTGGTCTGAGTGTCTATTTTTCTGCCAATACCATGCTGTTTTGATTATTGTGGCCCTATAATATAGTTTAAAGTCAGGTATTGTAATGCCCCCAGCTTCATTCTTTTTCCTTAGGATTGTTTTGGCTATTCGGGGTTTTTTATAGTTCCATATAAATCTGATGATTTTTTGTTCCATTTCTTTAAAAAATCTCATAGGAATTTTGATGGGAATTGCATTAAATTTGTATATTGCTTTGGGTAATATGGCCATTTTGATTATATTTATTCTTCCTATCCAAGAGCAAGGAATATTTTTCCATCTCATTGTATCTTTTTCGATTTCCCTTAACAATGCTTTGTAATTTTCATTATATAGGTCCTTTACATTCTTTGTTATGTTTATTCCTAGGTATTTTATTTTTTTTGTTGCAATCGTGAAGGGGATTATTTTTTTGAGTTCGTTTTCTAATATTTCATTGTTGGCATAGAGAAAGGCTATGGACTTCTGTATGTTAATTTTGTATCCTGCGACCTTACTGTATTGGTTTATTGTTTCTAATAATCTTTTTGTGGAGTCCTTCGGGTTTTCGATGTATAGGATCATATCATCAGCAAAAAGTGATACCTTTACTTCTTCTTTTCCAATATGGATGCCTTTTATTTCTTTGTCTTGTCTGATTGCTCTGGCCAGAACTTCTAGCACCACGTTAAATAAGAGTGGAGAGAGTGGACAACCCTGTCTTGTTCCTGATTTAAGGGGGAAAGCCTTCAGTTTAGTGCCATTTAATATGATGTTAGCTGATGGTTTATCATATATGGCCTTTATCATGTTGAGATATTTTCCTTCTATACCCATTTTGTTGAGAGTCTTAAACATAAAATTGTGTTGTATTTTATCAAAAGCCTTTTCTGCATCTATTGATAAGATCATGTGGTTTTTGTTCTTTGTTTTGTTGATATGGTGTATTACGTTAACCGTTTTGCGTATGTTGAACCATCCTTGAGATTCTGGGATGAATCCCACTTGATCATGATGTATTATTTTTTTAATATGTTGTTGTATTCGGTTTGCCAGTATTTTGTTTAGAATTTTAGCATCTGTATTCATTAGAGATATTGGTCTGTAGTTTTCTTTCTTTGTGCCATCCTTGCCAGGTTTTGGTATGAGGGTTATGTTGGCCTCATAAAATGTGTTCGGAAGTATTGCTTCTTCTTCAATTTTTTGGAAGACTTTGAGTAGAATAGGAACCAAGTCTTCTTTGAATGTTTGATAGAATTCACTAGTATAACCGTCTGGGCCTGGGCTTTTATTTTTGGGGAGGTTTTTAATAGTTTTTTCTATTTCCTCCCTGCTGATTGGTCTGTTTAGGCTTTCTGCTTCTTCATGACTCAGTCTAGGAAGGTTGTATTGTTCTAGGAATTTATCCATTTCTTCTAGATTGTTGTATTTGGTGGCATATAATTTTTCATAGTATTCTACAATAATTCTTTGTATATCTATGATGTCTGTGGTGATCTCTCCTCTTTCATTTTGGATTTTATTTATTTGAGTCCTGTGCCTTTTTTCCTTGGTGAGTCTTGCCAAGGGTTTGTCAATTTTGTTGACCTTTTCAAAGAACCAGCTCCTTGTTTTATTGATTTTTTCTATAGTTTTTCTGTTCTCTATTTCATTTATTTCTGCTCTGATTTTTATTATCTCCTTTCTTCGGCTGGTTTTGGGTTGTCTTTGTTCTTCTTTTTCTAGTTCCTTAAGGTGTGAAGTTAAGTGGTTTACTTCGGCTCTCTCTTGTTTGTTCATATAGGCCTGAAGTGATATGAACTTTCCTCTTATTACTGCTTTTGCTGCATCCCAGAGATTCTGATATGTCGTATTTTCATTTTCATTTGTCTGTATGTATCTTTTGATCTCTGCGCTTATTTCTTCTTTGACCCATTCATTTTTTAGAAGTATGTTGTTTAGTTTCCACATTTTTGTGGGTTTTTCCCCCTCTTTTTTGCAGTTGAATTCTAGTTTCAAGGCTTTATGATCAGAAAATATGCTTGGTACAATTTCAATTTTTCTAAATTTGCTGATATTGTCTTTGTGGCCCAACATATGGTCAATTCTTGAGAATGTTCCATGTACACTAGAGAAAAATGTATACTCTGTCGCTTTGGGATGAAGTGTCCTGTAGATGTCTATCATATCCAGGTGTTCTAGTATTTCGTTCAAGGCCACTATATCTTTATTGATTCTCTGTTTGGATGACCGATCTAGAGCCGTCAGCGGAGTATTGAGGTCTCCAAGTATGATTGTATTTTTGTTAGTTTTTGTTTTAAGGTCAATAAGTAGCTGTCTTATATATTTTGGTGCTCCTTGGTTTGGTGCATATATATTAAGGATTGTTATGTCTTCTTGATTCAGTGTCCCCTTAATCATTATGAAGTGACCATTTTTGTCTCTGAGTACTTTTTCTGTCTTGTAGTCAGCATTATCAGATATGAGTATTGCTACACCTGCTTTTTTTTGGGTGTTGTTTGCTTGGAGTATTGTTTTCCAGCCTTTCACTTTGAATTTGTTTTTATCCTTGTTGCTTAGATGTGTTTCTTGTAGGCAGCATATAGTTGGATTTTCTTTTTTAATCCATTCTGCTACTCTGTGTCTTTTTATTGGTAAGTTTAATCCATTTACATTTAGTGTAATTATTGACACTTGTGGGTTCCCTACTACCATTTTATAAATTGCTTTCTGTTAGTTTTGTATCTAGTTTGATTCTTCTCTTTTGTTTTTCTATCATTTGTTTCTGTTTGTTTGTGTTCCATACTTCTTTCCTCTGTTGCTACCTTTTTTAAGTCATGTGTTTTTGTGGTGGTTTTTTCAAGGGTGGTTACCATTAAGTAATGAAAAGGGTACCTACCATATTCATTGTAGTACCCTATCTTATAAGTATTTCTGCACTTCATCGTCCTTTGCTACTGTTAATCTCCATTCTCTCCCCCCCTTTTTTTTTTCCTTTGTTGTCACAGTTTAAGTTTGGTTTTATTGTGTTCTTGGTGGAGCTGTTACTTGTGGTGTTGTTTTCTTTTGTTCTTTGAATCTGGTTGGAAAACCCCCTTTAGTATTTCCTGGAGTGGGGGCTTTCTCGTGATAAATTCTCTCATCTTTTCTGTATTTGTGAATGTTTTTATATCTCCTTCATACTTGAAGGATAGCTTTGATGGGTATAGTATTCTTGGCTGAAAGTTCCTCTCTTTCAGGGCCTTAAATATTGGGGTCCACTCTCTTCTAGCTTGTAGAGTTTCTGCTGAGAAATCTGATGATAATCTAATAGGCCTTCCTTTATATGTTGTACTCTTCTTTTCCCTGGCTGCCTTGAGAATTTTTTCTTTGTCATTGGTTTGTGTCATCTTTATTATGATGTGCCTTGGAGTGGGTTTGTTGGGGTTAAGAAAACTCGGTGTTCTGTTTGCTTCTTGAACTTGAGGCTTTAGTTCTTTCCACAGGCTTGGGAAGTTCTCGTCTATTATTTGTTTGAGTATATTCTCCATTCCATTTTCTTTCTCTTCTCCCTCTGATATACCTATTATTCTTATGTTATTCTTTCTGATGGAGTCAGATAATTCCTGTAGGGCTTTCTCGTTTTTTATTATTTTTGAGTCTCTTTCTTCTTCTCTCTGTTGTGCCTCAAGTTGTTTGTCTTCTATTTCACTAATCCTATCTTCAATCTGGGTTGTTCTGCTAGCTAAGCTTGTTACCTCATTTTTCAGCTCGTGAATTGAGTTTTTCATTTCTGTTTGATTTGTTTTTATAGTTTCAATTTCCTTGGTAATATATTCTTTGTGTTCATTGAGTTGTTTTCTGATCTCCCTATATTGCCTTTCCGTGTTTTCTTGTATATCTCTGAGTATTTTTAAGATTTCTATTTTAAATTCTCTGTCATTTAGCTCCAAGGCTTCCAATATGTTAAGTCTTTTCTCCATAGATTTTTCCACATCTATTTGTGTTACCTCTCTTTCTTTTGTATCCATAATATTCGATTTCCTCTTTCTTATTGGCATCTGCGGGTGGTCTTGTTGATAGCACTAATTAGAATTAATAAAGAGTAAAAAGTAAAAAACAAAAACAAAAACAAAAACAAAAACAAAAACAAAAACAAAAAAACAAACAAACAAAAAAAAACAAAGGGTAAAACATCCCACAAAAGAAAAAAAAAGCAGTAATAATTTATTATTTCCCCCTTTTTTTTTTCTTTGTTCTCCTTCCCTCCTCTCCCCTCCTCAGGGAAATATCGTGCCTATAATGGAGGGCCTGGTTTGCGGTGAAGAGTTCAAGGGGGCAAAAAAAAATAAATAAATAAATAAATAAAAAAAAAAAAAAAAAAAAGGGAAGAAAATCTTAGACAAGCATAAGTTGATCTGCCTGCGGGTGACGGTCAACCAAGAGATATAATGAGAGGGACAAGAGGGAACCAGAAAAAAGGACAAAAAAAAAGGAATAATCAAGAAGAAAAAATAAAAATAATAAGTAAAAATACGTTGTATTAAGTGGAGCAAAGACCAAATACAATGGAGACCTTGGGTTGGGAGGACCCAAAATGCCACTAAAACAAACCAACCAGAAAAAAACAAAAACAAAACCGAAAAAGAAAAACAAAGCCAAAAAAAAAAACCTTGAGTCCCAAATTAACTAATTTGTTCGTGATTGAGGATTAAATGGGAGGAAAGTAAAACGAGAAAAGAAAAAACGAATAGAAAGGAAAAAATAAGAAAAAGTGAAAAACGAAGGAAGAAATAAAAAAGGAAGAGAAAAAAACAAAATAAGGCAAAAAAAACAAAAGAGGAGAGAGTGAGAATTAAGTGTCCTGGAGTATAACCCCAAAGGAGGGTGAGGATGAAGGAGAGAAATAAAATGTAACACTTATGGGTAGTGTAGTTCAAGAAAAGGGAAGCATAAGATGGGCAGAGAATAGAAGGGCTGAGGTGGAGGAAATAAAGGCAATAAGATAGAAGGAACAAACAACAACAACTACAAAAAAAAAACAACCAACAAACAGTGGAACAAGCTGCAAAGTCTGTGGATTTTTCCTGATTTTGAGATGTCAACCTCTTCCTCCTTCTCCTCTCTCCCTCTTCCCGGTCGGCGACTCTGCACCCCAGGCCCTGCCCCTGCGCCACACCCAGGCAGGGACTTGCAGTTGATGGGGTTCTATGGCAATGTCACACAATTGGCTTTAGTCTTGTTGGTAGTCAAGGCCTGCCGGCGTCTGCAGGGTCTAACGACGAGAGAGTTCGCCTTCGTGGATTCTCTCTCCCAGTCCCCCCCTCCTGAACCAGCAGCCTGGCGATCCAGCCCCAAGGCTGCCACTGCTTCTGCCTGGGGAGTAAGAGGCTCAAAGAGCTGGGGAAATCCCCACTCTATCCCCACTCAGTGCAAGGCTCTGGGAAGGGCTCTGACAGTCAGGGCCTCCAGTGTAATCAGGCGGGGGTGGGAGTCAATTGTTGTCAAGGTGATTGTTCAACACCTAGCATTCCGTTGGACCTCTCAACCCAGGCTTTCCACACTTTGTAGCCTGTTTTGGCCGGTAAAAAGAGGCACTAGTCTCTGCTTGCGACTAGTGTGGTATAGATCTTATTATCTGCCAAGTCCTTCTTGTTAGCATTTATCCCTGAATATGGAGGCTCTATCAATCAGAAGTTGCCCCCGCCCCTTTAGCGAGAGGCACCAAAAAATATCACGCCTCTTGTCTTGGGTCGGTGAACTGAGAGAGATCTTATCAATTAGAACCGGGGGTGCGCAGATTTCACGGGTTAAGTTAATTTTAGTAATTGGGTCGCAGCTGTGCTCCCGAAGGTATTTCAGGCTGCCTGCGTGCGCCCCTCCCCCAACGCTTGATTGTTAGCTTGAATGGCTGGGTGAGGTGCCCCGCCCGCGGAGAGAATCTCCCAAGTAGGGAATACCGCCCTGGGGCCTCTCCCGCTCCCCGTGCGCGGGCCGCTGGGAACGTTAGCGGTGCTCGGTCTGCAATGCTCGGTCTGCAATCAGACCGGGAGCGCGCCAGCGGCTGTTTGCCGCTGGCTCTGCAACCGACCCACTGCTCGCGGCGGCGGCGGCGGCGGCGGCGGTGGCGGCGCGGCGGGGGCAGTTTCCGAGTGCGGGATGACTTACCACCGGCGCACTTTCTCGCGGCTTGAATGAACGTCCCTGCGGTAGCTTCCTCCACACCCTCGTCTCTCAGATTCGAGTGATAACAGTCCTTTTGCTTTCAGTTTGCTCCGAAGATAAATTTTCCTGTTTCTAGTTGATAAATTTGTTGTGATTTTGGGGAGATCTGTCGGACGCGCTGCTCACGGCGCCATTTCCGTGACGTCACCCCCCTTTTTTAAAAATTTTTTAACAGAATGTTTTACCATCAAGAAAGTTTTATCTTAGGAATGCAAATATGGTTAAATATCAGAAAATCTATTCTTATGACACAATAGGTCAACAAAGAAAAACTGTACAATTGCCTTAATACATACCAAAAACACATAAAATAGATTCGACGTTCAGTCTTGGTTAAAAACTCTAAAATCTAATAGAAGATATTTCCATAAAATCATAAATGGTATTTATCTCAAATCAATAGCCAACATCATACAATGATGAAACTCTATAAATATTTCTATTAAAATCAGAAACAAACTAAAAATGTCGTTTACCAACACAGTTATTTACCACTCTTTTTAAATTTCCAACCAAAGCAACAAGTTGTTAAAAAATAAAATTCAAATGAGTAAATTTGAAGATCTACTTGACTTTATTAAGCAATTCATGAATCAGGTAACATCCCACTTAGCAACTAGAAAGGTGTTCAAATCGTTGTGCAAAATGACTCTTATTGGTCAATGTCATCTTGTTAAAGTTAATTTTATAAATAATGTTTTTTAAAAGGGATAAATAAAATTAAAATGGCAGTTTTCATAAGCAGAAAGGTGGGACAATGGGTTTATTAACAAAAAAAAAGAAAGGATTATTTTCAGACTAAGACATTTTATTTTGGGGGAAAGAAGAGGCAAGGGTTTTTATCACACAGATTGCCTCTTCTTATGGGTAAGGAGCTGGAGAGGACCAGCTTTGATAAATTACCTCATTGGTGTTGACTAGAAAATTCCATACTAGT
Source organism: Saccopteryx leptura (assembly GCF_036850995.1). NCBI lineage: Eukaryota > Metazoa > Chordata > Mammalia > Chiroptera > Emballonuridae > Saccopteryx > Saccopteryx leptura. The sequence continues at coordinate 66,545,195 of NC_089516.1, read as the reverse complement.
TAAGATATTGTTTCTGTGAGAGGTTGGAACAGCAGTTAGATCAGGTAATAAAATTCAGGTTTGGTGTTTTAGGCTTTGACACAAGTTATACCATTTTGGGTCTACACTTTTCTCCTTCATAAAGTGAAACAGAGTTGAAAGGAATAAATATAGGAAGGAAGACAACAGAATTATGTTTAGAAGTGGTTCTATTATCAAAAATAAAAGCCCCACAGTAACACCCAAATTCCGATTTACATTGCTATAACATTAACTGATAATAAGCTGAAGTGTGAGAGAAGAAGAAAAAGAACAGAGTAGAGAAATAAGGTGGGATCAAATTACACAAGGAGTTGGAGGTCATGGTAAGTAACTTGGATGCTATTCTGACTTATATGGAAAATCATTGAAAAGTTTTCAATGAGGAAGTGACCATATTTTATCCCTTTTAAAACACTCTGCACATCCCTGGCTGGATGGTATGGTTGGTTGGAGCATCATCCTGAAATGCAGACATGGCCAGATTGATCCTTGGTTGGGGCACATACAGAAACAGATTGATGTTTCTGTATCTTTCTCTCCTCCTTCTTCTCTCTAAAATCACTTTAAAAAAACAAACACTCTTCACTGTGAAGTTGGTTGGCAATGGGGAAAGTTCACGTGAGGAACCAGGCCCGGGAACTTTGGCTGGAACCGCCCACACCCATGCACTCCAAAAGAAACTTCCCTGGAGCCCTTTGAAAAAGAATGACTGTCTGTTAGCCAGTGAAATTTTGCCACGTCACATCAACCCGACCACCCTAAGAACCCTATAAATTACCCCCAAATAAGGGAGGTGGCGCAACTTCTCTGGCCCCCATCTTGTGGACCAGAGAACCTTGTCCAGGATGCGCTCTACTAAATAAAGCTTTTGCTATTCCACACTTCATGGCTATGCCCTTCTTTCTTCCTCGGTGGGGAAAATACCTTACATTCACAGTATGGCAGTTCCTCAAAAAAAATTAAGACTAGAGCTATAAAATTAAGACTATGACCTAGCAATCCTTCTACTGGGTATGAACCCAAAAAACTCAAAAATGTTGGTAGACAAAGACACATGTATGCCCATGTTCATCACAGCATTATTCATGGTGGACCACCAACCAAAGTGTCCGTTGATAAAAGATTGGATAAAGAAGATGTGGTACATATATACAATGGATACTACTCAGCCATAAGAAATGATGACACATTGCCATTTATGTCAACATGGATGGACCTTGAGAACATTAGACTAAGTGAAATAAGCAAATCAGAAAAAGCTAAGAACTATTTGATTTCACACATAGGTGGGACATAAAACTGAGATTCATGGACATGGATAAAAGTGAAGTGGTCACAGAGGGGAGGGAAATGTGGGGGAGGAAGTAAAGAGGGACAAATAAATGGTGACAGGAAATGATTGGATTTTGGGTGATGGGCACTAAACACAATCAACAGTTCAAATGCTATAGAAATGTTTACCTAAAAGCTATGTACTTTTATTGATCAATGTCACCTCATTAAATTTAATTTCTAAATAAAAAAGTGATAATCTAAAATTGTTAAAAATAAATAAATAAAACACTCTGCAATTGTTTTGGTCAGTTTTATTCAAATTTAAAATTTTTTCACCCTCCCCAATAAAATGAGAAATGTCAAATCAATAAAAAAAGGAAAAGCTATAACTTAAAATTTATATATGGTATTTTGACTTTTGACTCCATTAATGCCTAATAAGCCAAGAGATAAAAACATTCTCTTGTTTTAAGGACACATAAAACAGCCAGCATGAGATATCAAAGGAAAATATTTCATCCTGAACAAAGTATACTTCTGATTTAACAGAGACAAGAAGAAAACTGTTCATTGTAACATCAGAATTGGGACAGGGAGTATCTGAGGTCCCAACACAAAAGTATTTTTTTTAAGAATTTTATTTTTAATGGGGTGACATCAATAAATCAGGATACATATATTCAAAGATAACAACTCCAGGTTATCTTGTCGTTCACTTATGTTGCATACCCATCACCAAAAGTCAGATTGTCCTCTGTCACCTTCTATCTAGTTTTTTTTGTGCCCCTCCCCCTTTCCCTCTCCCTCTCCCCCCTTCCCCCGTAACCACCACACTCTTATCAATGTCTCTTAGTTTACTTTTATGTCCCACCTACATATGGAATAATGCAGTTCCTGGTTTTTTCTGATTTACTTATTTCACTTCTTATAATGTTATCAAGATCCCACCATTTTGCTGTAAATTATCCGATGTCATCACTTCTTATGGCTGAGTAGTATTCCATAGTGTATATGTGCCACATCTTCTTTATCTAGTCATCTATTGACGGGCTTTTTGGTTGTTTTCATGTCCTGGCCACTGTGAACAATGCTGCAATGAACATGGGGCTGCATGTCAAACACAAAAGTATTGAAGAAGTTCCTGGCAAAGTTAACTGAATTCCTTGAAAAGGAAGACTACTATGTCTAAATAGGTGTCTAATATCAATGAAACAGGACTTTTTGTAATGTAATGCTGCCACAAATCCACAATGCCAAGAAATACAAATTAAGGCCTGGATATAAAGCAGAGGTGGTTAAATTGTTAGATTCTCAAAGGAACTCAGCTATGAACTTTTTATTTAAATAAGAGAGCAAAGAATCTGTTAGAGTTGCCATAGAAATTATCCCACTCCAAATATTTACAAGTGTCATCAACGACAAAAAGTTTCCAGAAAGATAACCTTATTTTAACATAGACCTGGATTTGAAACTCTGAGGTCACCGGCTTGAGCACAGGTTCATCTGGCTTGAGCGTGAGATCATAGACATGACCACATAGTCGCTGGCTTGAGCAAAAGGTCACTGGCTTGAACCCAAAGGTCACTGGTTTAAGTCCAAGGTCACTAGCTTGAGCAAGGGATCACTGGTTGAGCTAGAGCACCCCAGTCAAGGCACATATGAGAAAGCAATCAATGAACAACTAAGGTGCCGCAAAAAAGTTGATGCTTCTCAAACCTCTCCCTTCTTGTCTCTCTGTCTCTGTCTCTGTCTCTCTCTCTCTCTCAAATAATAATAATAATAATAATAATAATACAAATAAAATAAAATGCACCTAGAAAGTCTTGGGGGTACCAGACAATACCTATGTTTATTCAAGGAACAATTCACAGAAAAATAAGACACCTTCATTCCAAACTTCAAGAACTTGTATTTTTCATTTATTTTTTAAGTTGAAACATAATTCACAGATCATATAATTCACATTTTAAAGTGTACATGCAAATCAGTGTGGGTTTTTTAAAAATATTCACAATGGACATCTTAAACAGGCCAGCCTATGAGGAAAAATAACTTTCAATAGAAGCATTTATGATGCAGCATTTCTATTTAGTGTTTTGGTTTACATAATTAGTAAGGGTTTTTTAAAAAGCATAAATTTAGATTTTCTTTATATTATCAATTTTGGTATTTTTACAGTGTGAGATGAGTTTTCAGGAACAAATTCCAACATGTAGGTATACCTCGTTTTATTGTGCTTTGCATTATTGGGCTTCACAAATATTATAACCACAAAACAAGCTCAAAATGGCCCTCTCCTGTTTAATGAAGTGCTAAGTTGTTTTTCAGAGACAACAGACTAAAACCAAACATCATGCAGCATGCACAAAGGAGAGAACTTTGACCTCCAACTGCATCAGGAACCAAAGTTTCTCCACCCCACACATACAGGGAACCAAAGGACTGGGACATAACCAGAACTTGAACACCAGAACCCTTTTAGAAGCTAAGGGGTCTTTCGTCCAGGAAGATCTGATGTTAACACCCCTTTACCCTAAATAGCCAAGTGTCAATGTCCTCCAATTAAAACTTGCCCCATCAGCACTTTTTCATACTACTTCTTCTTGTTAAGCCCCTTAAAAAAACCTTGGCCTGGTCCAGCAAGCAAGATGGATTTGAGGCAGCAGTGAGTCGCCTATCTTCTCTGTTGGTAACTTCTCAATGGATAAGCTTTTCCTTATTCGAAACTCTGACGTTTTGGGTTTCAGCCTTTCAAGCGTGGAGCACATAGACAAATCAAACACAAAACTTTCCAAAAGCAGAAAGATTAGAACTAAATTTGTTGTAATACTCACTTTATCACAGTGTTCTAGAAGTGAATCTACAATGTCTTGAAGTATGCCTGCATTATATTGCAACAATAGAATATAAGTTTACATTATGGGGGCTTAATCTCTGAATTTGGTCCAGGAACCAACAGTCTACAAGTCATATGCCAACAATAATTGTTTAAAAACTTAAGAGAATAAACTGAGAAATTGTTAGAATTGATAAGATTTCAGTAAAGTGGTTAAATATAAGATAATATATGTAAAAATCTATTTTTCTGTGTACAAATAATAAACAATTAAAATAGAATAGGAAAAAGATCTACAAAAATTTTTTTGTGATATATAAAGGAATGGGTAAATAAATAGAGAGATATACCATGTTCCTGGATAAGAAAACCCAATATTGTGAAGATATTATTTCCAAATTAAATTGAATGTTTGAGAAGACAAGATGGCGATGGAGTAGGCGGACATACCAACCTCCACCTCCCAGACCCAAAGTGGATTACAAACTAATTTTAAGAACTATCATCTGGAAAAACCAACTTTAGACTAAACTAAGAGGACTCTTCAACCAAGGAACACTGAAGAAGCCACACCAAGACTGGTAGGAAAAGCGGAAATGCAGAGAGGGCTGCCCAGCTCCCCGGAGCAAACGGCAGCTGGGAGAGACTCACATGGCAGGAAGTGAGTTTAACAGAGAGGGGTGGGTCCTGAATCCCAGGAACAAAGCCCCAGCCTGCAGCCCCAGAGCCTAGAAGAGGTGTATGGACAGTATTTAGCTGTAAACAAGACAGGATACTGTTTGTGAGAAAGACTGATTTCTCAGACCCCAGATTCTTCTTAAAGGGACCGTGCAGAACACCTCTCTCACAACCACTCACCTGGGGCTCCAGAGTACAGGGAGAGAAGAGAGGACCAAAGTAGCAGGAAGAGAGTGTAATCTAGGAGGCACAGGGAGAAACATTTTGGGAGACAGCCATCCTAAACCCTGGGACGAGTCACTCCCCAAATCTGAAGTGAATATTTCCCCTGAAAACAGCAATACCAGCAAAGGGAAGCAGGACACCAGCCAAACAAGCTCTTCCGCGGCACCCAGAGCAGAGTCGCTTAGAAGGAGGGAGCTTTCGGGACTACAGTAGTGAGTGTTAGGATCTGAGCTACAGCACCCCCACTCACACGGCTGAGGGCTTGCTGGAGGGTGGGCGGCGGCAGGACACGGAAGCATGGTTCAGCCGGCAAGGGCAGAAGCCGGCTGGCCACCAATGGGCCCAAGTGTGAGCTCAGTCTTGCCCAGCTGGGGAGGAGGGGGTGTGCAAAAGTGGTCAAGCCCAGCTGTGGGCTGCCTGCAATCCAGACTGCGGGGGGAAGGGCGGGAACCCCGAAAAGGGTGGAGACCCGCCCTTGAGCAAGGGCACAGGAGCACAGCCTTGCCCCGCCCATGGAACCGAGGCTTGTGGCCTGACTTGGGAGCCAGCTCCTCCCGCGAGGGTGGAGCCAAAAACCCAGAACAAGCAGAGTCCCACTACTGAGCGTGGGCACGCAGCCCAACCTGGCCTGTAGAGCCAAGGCTTGCAGCCGTCCCTTGAGCAGGCTCCTCCTGCAAGAGTGGGTGAAAGCCCGTAAACAGGCGGAGACCGGCAGCTGAGCAAAGGTGCTCGCCACTGTCCTCAGGGCCAAGCATAATGCCACCCACAGGGGCGGGGTGAATGCCAAGGCCACCAAAGCTTGTAAACCCGAGCACGTGATCACAGCGACTCCCGTGAAGGAGAGACAGAAACCACAGCAACAGCCCCAGTGGGCAGGCACCGGCAACGCCCATACCCAAATGCCCTAGGCAGCAACAGCAGAGGGGGTGGCGGGCCTGCAGACAGATCATACCTAGGGAACAGAGGCCACACCCAGTGGACTCCAGTGGCCAAAACCTTCTTTTACTCAGAGAAAATGAGAAGGAAGAGAAATGCAACACAAATGAATCAAGAGACATCCCCAGAAAAGGACCTGAATGAATCAGATATAACCAAATTACCAGATGCAGAGTTTAAAATAATGATTGTTAGGATGCTCAAAGATATTAGAACAATAGATGGTCATTATGAACACCTAAATAAAGAGATAGCAAATATAAAAAAGGACATTGAAATAATAAAAAAGAATCAGTCAGAAATGACAAATACAATATCAGAAATGAAGAACACAATGGAAGGAATTAAAAGCAGGGTGGATGAAGCTGAGAATCGAATCAGCAAGTTACAGGACAAAATAAATAAAGGCACAGAAGCAGAACAGAAAAAAGAAAAGAGACTCAACAAGTCTGAGGAAACTCTAAGAGAGTTTTGTGACAACATAAAGAGAAATAACATCTGCATCATAGGGGTTTCTGAAGAAGAAGAGAAAGAACAAGGGACAGAGACTTTGTTCAAGCATATGATAGCTGAAAACTCAATTAAGGCAGGAAAACATCTCACATGTTCAAGAAGCACAGAGAACTCCATTAAGGAGAAACCCAAAGAAATCAACACCAAGACACATCATCACATCATAATTAAAATACCAAAGCTAAATGATAAAGAGAAAATATTAAAAGCTGCCAGAGAAAAAAAGACTATCACCTACAAAGGAGCACCCATAAGGATGACTTTCGACTTCTCAACAGAAACACTTGAGGCCAGAAGAGAATGTCAAGAAATATTCAAAGAAATGCAGAACAAGAGCTTACAACCAAGACTATTTTTTCCAGCAAGGCTATCATTTAAAATTGAAGGAAAATAAAAAGCTTTCCAGACCAAAAAAAAAAAATCAAGGAATTCACTACAACCAAACCAAGGCTGCAAGAAATACTAAGGGGACTGTTGTAAACAGATCAAAGGAGAAAAAGAATATAGCAAAAGAGGAATACAGTTTTAAAGAATAAAATGGCAATAAACAACTACATATCAATAATAACCTTAGGCCTGACCTGTGGTGGCGCAGTGGATAAAGCGTCGACCTGGAAATGCTGAGGTCGCCGGTTCGAAACCCTGGGCTTGCCTGGTCAAGGCACATATGGGAGTTGATGCTTCCAGCTCCTCCCCCCTTCTCTCTCTCTCTCTGTCTCTCTCTCTCCCTCTCTCTGTCTCTCTCTCTCCCTCTCTCTGTCCTCTCTAAAAATGAATAAATAAAAAAAAAAAACATTAAAAAAAACAAACAAACAAAAAAAACAAAGGTGCTTATCACCTAAAAAATAAAAATAAAAAAAAAACAATAACCTTAAATGTAAATGGATTAAATGATCTGATCAAAAGATCAAAAGACATAGGGTAGCTGCATGGATAAGAAAACAGGACCCATACATATACTATCTACAAGAGACACATTTTAAAACAAAAGATAAACATAGACTGACGATAAAAGGATGAAAGAAAATATTTCACACAAATGGAAATGAAAAAAAAAGCTGGGGTAGCAATACTTACATCAGACAAAATGGACTTTTAAAACAAAGATTATAGTAAGAGATAAAGAAGGTCACTATATAATGATAAAGGAAGCAATCCAACAGGAAGATATAACCGTTATAAATATCTACGCACCTAATATAGGAGCACCTAAATATATAAAGCAGACTTTCATGGATTTAAAGGCAAGATCAACAGCAATACTATAAAAGTAGGGGATTTCAATGCCCCACTAACATCACTAGATAGATCCTCAAGAAAGAAAATTAACAAAGAAAAAGCAGACTTAAAGGACATTCTATATCAACTCGATTTAATAGATATCTTCAGAATTTTCACCCTAAAGCAGGAGAATATACATTCTTTTCAAGTGCTCCTGGTACATTCTCTAAAATAGACCACATGTTAGGGCACAAAAGTGGTCTCAACAAATTTAAGAAGATTGAAATCATATCGAGCACTTTCTATGATCACAATGGCATGAAACTAGAAATCAACAACAGAAAAGCTGAAAAATACTCAAACACTTGGAACTAAATAGCATGTTATTAAATAATGAATGGGTAAACAATGAGATCAAAGAAGAAATTAAAAAAAAATTTTAGAAACGAACAAAAATGAGCATACATCAACTCAAAATTTATGGGACATAGCAAAAGCAGTCCTGAGAGGGAAGTTCATAACATTACAGGCATACCTCAAGAAGCTAGTAAAAGCTAAAATAAACAACTTGACCCTACATCTAAAAGAACTAGAAAAGAACAGCAAGTAAAGCCCAAATGTAGTAGAAGGAAGGAAATAATAAAGATCAGAGCAGAACTAAATGACATAGAGGCTAAAGAAACAATACAGAGGATCCATGAAACCAGGAGTTGGTTCTTTGAAAAGGTAAACAAGATCAATGAACCTTTAACCAGACTCACCAAGAAAAAAAGAGAGAGGACTCAAATAAAATTAGAAACGAGAGTGGAGAAATAACAACTGACACAACAGAAATACAAAATATTGTAAGAAAATACTATGAAGAACTGTACACCAAAAAACTAGACAACCTAGATGAAACGGACAAATTCCTTGAATCATATAATCTTCCAAAAATCAATCTGGAAGAATGAGAAAACCTAAACAGACCAATTACAACAAATGAGATTGAAACAGTTATCAAAAAACTCCCAAAAAAGACAAGTCCTGGGCCTGATGCCTTCACAAGTGAATTCTACCAAATAGTCAAAAAAGAACTAACTCCTAACTTTCTCAAGCTATTTCAAAAAATTCAAGAGGAAGGAAGACTTCCAAGCTCCTTTTATGAGGCAAGCATAATTCTGATTCCAAAACCAGGCAAAGACAACACAAAGAAAGAAAATTATGGGACAATATCCCTGATGAATTTAGATGCTAAAATCCTGAACAAAATATTAGCAAACCGGATCCAGCAATATATGGAAAAAATCATACACCATGATCAAGTGGGATTTATCCTTGGGAGGTAAGGCTGGTACACTATTCACAAATCAATCAATGTGATTCATCACATAATCAAAAGGAAGGAGAAAAACCACATGATAATTTACATAGGTGCTGAAAAAGCATTTGATAAAATCCAGCACCTATTAATGATCAAAACTCTCAGCAAAGTGGGAATACAGGGAACATACCTCAACATGATAAAAGTCATCTATGACAAACCCACAGCCAACATCATACTCAATGGGCAAAAATTAAAAGCAATCCCCTTAAGATCAGGAACAAGGCAGGGGTACCCCCTTTCACCACTCTTATTCAACATAGTTCTGGAAGTCCTAGCCACAGCAATCAGACAAGAAAAAGAAATAAAAGGCATCCAAATTGTAAAAGAAGTAGTAAAACTATCATTATTTGCAGATGATATGATATTGTATATAGAAAACCCTAAAGTTGCAGTCAAAAAACTACTAGACCTGATAAATGAATACAGCAAGGTGGCAGAATATAAAATTAATACTCAGAAATCAGAGGCATTTTTATACACTAACAATGAACAGTCAGAAAGAGAAATTAAGGAATCAATCCCCTTTACCATTGCAACCAAAAAAATAAAGTACCTAGGAATAAATTTAACCAGGGAGATTAAAGACTTGTACTCAGAAAATTATAAAACATTGATAAAAGAAATCAAGAAAGATACAAACAAGTGGAAGCATATACCGGGCTCATGGTTAGGAAGAATAAACATCATTAAAATGTCTATATTACCCAAAGCAATTTATAAATTCAATGCAATACCAATTAAAATGCCAATGACTTACTTCAAAGATATAGAACACATATTCCAAAAATTTATATGGAACCAAGAGAGAACACGAATAGCCTCAGCAATCTTGAAAAGGAAGAATAAAGTGGTAGGTATCACACTTCCGGATATCAAGTTATACTACAAGGCCATTGTACTCAAAACAGCCTGGTACTGGCATAAGAACAGGCATATAGATCAATGGAAAAGAGCTGAGAACCCAGAAATAAACCCACATTTCTATGGAAAACTGATGTTTGACAAAGGAGGTAAGAGCATACATTGGAGTAAAGACAGCCTCTTCAACAAATGGTGTTGGGAAAATTGGACAGCTACCTGCAAAAAAATGAAACTAGACCACCAACTTACACCACTCACAAAAATAAACTCAAAATGGATAAAAGACTTAAATGTAAGCTGTGAAACCATAAGCATCTTAGAAAACATAGGCAGTAAGCTCTCCGACATCTCTCGCAGCAATATATTTGCGATTTGTCTCCACAGGCAAGTGAAATAAAAGACAGGATAAACGAATGGGACTATATCAAACTAAAAGGCTTCTGCACAGCTAAAGAAAATAAGAACAGAATAAAAAGACAAACTACACAATGGGAGAATATATTTGACAATGTGTCTGATAAGGGGTTAATATCCAAAATTTATAAAGAACTTGTAAATCTCAACACCAGGAAGACAAACAATCCAATCAAAAAATGGGAAAAAGGAATGAATAGACAATTCTCCAAAGAGAACATACAGATGGCCAATAGTCATATGAAAAAATGCTCAACATCACTAATCATTAGAGAAATGCAAATTAAAACCACAATGAGATATCACCTCACACCAGTCAGAATGGCACTCATCAACAAAACAACACAGCATAAGTGCTGGCGAGGATGTGGAGAAAAGGGAACCCTCCTGCACTGCTGGTGGGAATGAAGACTGGTGCAGCCACTGTGGAAAACAGTATGGAGATTTTTCAAAAAATTAAAAATGGAACTGCCTTTTGACCCAGCTATACCACTATTAGGAATATACCCCAAGAACACCATAGCACTCTTTGAAAAGAAGAAATGCACCCCCATGTTTATGGCAGCATTGTTCACAATAGCGAAGATCTGGAAACAGCCCAAGTGTCCATCACTGGATGAGTGGATTAAAAAGCTTTGGTACATATATACTATGGAATACTACTCAGCCACAAGAAATGATGACATCGGATCATTTACAACATGGATGGACCTTGATAACTTTATACTGAGCGAAATAAGTAAATTAGAAAAAACTAAGAACTATATGACTCCATACATAGATGGGACATAAAATGAGACTCAGAGACATGGACAAGAGTATGGGGGTTACAGGGTTGGGGGGAGGAGAGGGAGGAGTTTGGGGATGGGATGAGCTCAAAGAAAACCAATTAGAAGGTGACGATGACGGAGGACAATTTGACTTTGGGTGATGGGAATGCAGCATAATCAAATGTCAAAATAACTTAGAGATGTTTTCTCTGAACATATGTACCCTGATTTATCAATGTCACCCCATCAAAATTAATCAAAAAAAAAGAATTTGTCTCACGGCTAATTCAGGCAGTTAGAAGAATAGTATCAGGATGCTAATTCTGCTTCTCACGCTGCATCCTGCAAAAGAGGCCCCAAGAAAATTGGTGATTTGGCTCCTCTGATTTTGCCAATTGGATTTTAAAAAATAGGTTAGGAATGCCCTGAAATGGAACTAAAAATACAAGGGCATAAATTTAAAGGACTTTTAGATCCTGGAGCTGATGTATCTGTTATTGCTAAGCTACATTGGCCTCCTTCCTGGCCCACTCATGCAGCAGCCACAGAATTACAAGGTATAGGGCAGAGTAAGTCCCCTCAACAAAGTTCTAGTTTTTTACATTGGGAAGATTAAGAAGGTCATTCTGGATTTTTTAAGCCTTATGTACTCCCCGGATGGCCAGTTAACTTGTGGGGTAGAGATGTTTTGAAAAATACGGGGGTGTTGCTTGTCAGTCCTAAGGGTTTAGTCAGTACTCAGATGCTTGATAGGGGATTTTTGCCCACTAAGGGACTAGGGAAAGAACAGCGAGGAATTCTTACCCTCATAAGTGGCTCCCAATACCAGAAGGTGTGGATTAGGATATCAAAATTTAGCATAGGGGCCTTGGTAGCTCCTGCTAACCCAATAATGCATTGTGCAGACCCAATTACTTGGAAATCAGATAATCCTGTATGGGTAGACCAATGGCCCCTTTCTCAGGAGAAACTTAGGGCAGCTGTTCAATTAGTACAAGAGCAGCTACAGCTTGGGCACATTGAACCATCTAATAGCCCATAGAATACACTTCCATATTTTGATCTTGTCATCTCCTGGATTATTAAGGGGCATAGGTGACCCTTACAGCTTATAGGTTTTGAGCCTCAAAATTATTGTTGTTCCTTTTTTCAAAGGATCAACAACAATGGCTCTGGGAAACTTCCACTAAATGGCAAATTACTTTTGCAAATCAATGGACAACTTTATACTGAAACAATCAACTTAAAATCAGCTCAAAGACTAGATATAATTGCCATTGTCATGGCTTTTCAGGATTTGCCATATTCCCCCTTTAATCTATATACAGACAGCAAATATTTACTTATGGTTGTTTCCACTATAAAGACTGCTGTCTTAGGGACAACTGCTGATGAACTATTTCAGCAGTTCCTCCTTCTTCAAAGACTTCTATGTCAACATAGAGCTCCATGTTTTATAGGACATACTCGAGGTCACTCCATGCTCCCTGGAGCTTTAGCACAGGGAATGCCCTTGTTGATCAAGGTACCCAAAAGAAAATTATTTGGAGCAACCATGACAAATCGAGCGATTCAGTCTCATACTATTCATCACCAGAACGCTGCAGCCCTGTGTAAACAGTTTCAACTTTCTCAGGAAGCAGGATGGCAGATTGGTAAATCCTGTCCAAGGTGTCCTATTCTACAATCTGCCCCTTCATTTGGAGTTAACCCTCAAGAACTCCTACCAGGACAACTTTGGCAAATGGATGTTACTCATAAACCTTCATTTGGCAAACAGTCCTATGTCCACGTTACAGTGGATACTTATTCTGGATTTATAGTAACTTCTGCCAGAACAGGAGAGGTTGCTAAGCATGTTATAGCTCATTGTCCGTATGCATTTTTCTATTATTGGATTTCCAAAACTGGTTAAAACGGACAATGCTCCTGCATACGTAGTGAAAGCATTTATTGTATTTTGTCAAGCCTTTCAAATTATGGGTATTTCTTACAATCTTTAAAGTCAAGGTATTATTAAAGTGTACACAGCAAATATTTTAAGGTCAATTAAAAAAATTTTAAAGTGGGGAGTAATATCTTGGAACTCCTACGGGTCTACCATATCATGCTTTTTACTTAAAAAAAATTTTTTTTATTTTTTTATTTTTCTGAAGCTGGAAATGGGGAGAGACAGTCAGACAGACTCCTGCATGCGCCCGACCGGGATCCACCCGGTACGCCCACCAGGGGCGACGCTCTGCCCACCAGGGGGCGATGCTCTGCCCCTCCAGGGCTTCGCTCTGCCGCGACCAGAGCCACTCTAGCGCCTGGGACAGAGGCCAAGGAGCCATCCCCAGCGCCCAGGCCATCTTTGCTCCAATGGAGCCTTGGCTGCGGGAGGGGAAGAGAGAGACAGAGATGAAGAAGGGGGGGTGGAGAAGCAAATGGGCGCTTCTTCTATGTGCCCTGGCCAGGAATCAAACCTGGGTCCCCTGCACGCCAGGCCGACGCTCTACCGCTGAGCCAACTGGCCAGGGCCTACTTAAAAATTTTTAAATTTCTTTTGAATGCTGATGAACAGGAGACACCAAATCTTTTTCTCCTGCAAATTTCTACCTTCTTTTATTTGATCCAGCTAATAACACTGTTTTGTCTTTTTCCAAATAGCTCCAGATATACAGAAAAGATTTATATAGGCGGATGGGGATCCTCAAACCCCTCAGCAAGATCTTCTGAGCATGGCTCTTAAGGCACCAAGAGGCAGAAAAAGCCCAATAGAGATCAGGTGAACTACCAGCTTTTAGGATATGCCCTTAAAGGCTCCAACGCCCCAAAGGGGTCTCATAGGATGCCATCTGGGTCCTGCTTCAATAGTGGAAAGGAAGGTCATTGAGCTAAAGCCTGCCAGGCTTACATGCCTTTGCTGTGAGGAAAAAGAGACACTGGAAGGTAGGCTTCCCCCTCTCTCCTCCAAGGGAGGGTTCAGTCTCTTCCAGCCCTGCTCCAGCCGCCTATGACCTAACCTTGCCCAGAATGCTGGGGTTTGCCACTGAAGGCTGAAGGTGCCCAGGGCTGTTAGCCCCATCTATGACACTGTGGACGAGCCTAGGGTATTTCTTCCAAGAAGAAGGTAAACTGATCTCATTTTCACAAGGGCCACTTAACCATGTCTTGCCTGAATAGTCAGGTTTTTTATTCTTCCTTCAAAGATCTCTGTTGTGGGTGTTGATAGTCCTATTTTCTGCTGCTTTGTTTAATATATAGTGTTTCCTTTATTCCTCCTACCTCAATGCCCCACTCATATTTCAGGCTGGGACCGACTCCTAATTTAGAGCTCTCTTTCCCCCTTTTGTCAACTTCTATTATGAATTTACCTTTGCTACCCAGCTTAGTGTATCCCAAGGTTCTCTTTTATTTTTTTTTTAATAATTTTTTTTAAAGATGCTCATCTTTTTTTAAATTTTTATTTATTCATTTTTTTTAGAGAGGAGAGAGAGGGGGAGAGAGAGAGAGAGATGGGGGGAGGAGCAGGAAGCATCAACTCCCATATGTGCCTTGACCAGGCAAACCCAGGGTTTCGAACCGGTGACCTCAGCATTTCCATGTCGATGCTTTATCCACTGCGCCACCACAGGTCAGGCCAATAATTTTATTTTTTTAATGGGGCAACATCAATAAATCAGGATACATATATTCAAAGATAACATGTCCAGGTTATCTTGTCGTTCAATTATGTTGCATACCTATCACCCAAAGTCAGATTGTCCTCTGTCACCTTCTATCTAGTTTTCTTTGTGCCCCTCCCCCTCCCCCTTTCCCTCTCCCTCTCCTCCCTCCCCCCCATAACTACCACACTCTTATCAATGTCTCTTAGTCTCACTTTTATGTCCCACCTACGTATGGAATAATGCAGTTTCTGTTTTTTTCTGATTTACTTATTTCACTTCATATAATGTTATCAAGATCCCACAATTTTGCTGTAAATGATCCAATGTCATCATTTCTTATGGCTCAGTAGTATTCCATAGTGTATATGTGCCACATCTTCTTTATCCAGTCATCTATTGATGGGCTTTTTGGTTGTTTCCATGTCCTGGCCACTGTGAACAATGCTGCAATAAACATGGGGCTGCATGTGTCTTTATGTATCAATGTTTCTGAGTTTGGGGGGTATATACCCAGTAGAGGGATTGCTGGGTCATAAGGTAGTTCTATTTTCAGTTTTTTGAGGAACCAAGGTTCTCTTTACCACGCCACAGTTGCAGAGCTCCAGGGAAAAGCACCCTAGTCTCATCTCTCCAGGCAGAGGAGAACAGAAGCTTCATCTCCAC